>NW_026521828.1:5000000-10000000 GCF_021234435.1 Artibeus jamaicensis | reverse complement strand
TCAGTAGACACAGAAAGCAATGTGCACAACCCAACACTTTTCATGATAAAAGCATTCAACAAACTAGGAATAAAAGGGAACTTCCTCAACCTAGTAAAGAGCATCTGTGAAACATCCATACTAACATTATATTTAATAGTGAAAGACTGAAAGCTTTTCCTCCTAAGATGAGGAATAAAATAAGGAGGTCTGCTCTTGCCACTTCTATTTAACATTGTATATTCTAGCCACAGCAATTAGACAAGAAAAAAGGCATCTCAATTGGAAAGAAAGAAGTAAAACTATCTCTATTTGCAGATGACACTCTTATGTACAGGAAATCCTAAGAAATCCACACACACAAAAATTAGTATTAATAAATGTGTTCAGCAAGATTATAAGATACAAGTTCAGTATACAAAAATTCATTTTATTTCTATATGTGAGCAAGGAACAACTTAAAAATGAAATACATATTTACGAGACATTTCTCCAAAGAAGATATGCAATTAGAAAACTGCAATAATGAGATACCACCTCATACCCAGTAGAATGTCTGTAATTATAAGAATGGGCAATAACAAGAGTTGGTAAGCATATATGGAGAAATTGGAACCCTCATAATTGCTGGTAGGAATGTAAATTGGTGCTTCTACTTTAGAAGACAGTTTGGTAGTTTTTTAAAAGAGTAATCATGGAGTTGCTTTATGATCCAGTAATTCTGCTCCTTGGTATCTATCCAAGAGAATTGAAAACATATGTTTACACAACAACTTCTACGTGAATATTCATGGCAGCATATTTATAATAGCCAAAAGGAGAAACAATGTAAATGTCTATTAATGAATATGGTATATCCATACAGTAGAATAGTATTGTGCCATGAAAAAGAATAAAGTGAAAGAAACCAGATACTAAGACCACATCTTATATGATTTCATTTATATAAAATGTGCAGGATAGGCAAATATGTGAAAACAGAAAGCACATCAGCCGTTGCCAAGGGTGAGGGAAAGGGAATAATGGGAAATGAATGCTAATGTGGGTGGACTTTCTTTTAGTGGTAATGAAAATGTCCTAGAGTTGGATAGTGGTGATAGTTGTACAACTTTGTGATTATATTAAATACTTCTAAATTGTATACCTTAAAAGGGTGAATTTTGTGGTATGTGAATTATATATATCTCAATAAAAGGAGATACAATATAAAAGTAAAGTTTAGTAAAACTCTAATTCTAAATATTAAATATAAAATTTAAGCATAAACTTATGATGTATCTATTAAAGTATACTTCTAGCTCCAGCCACTATGAAGGTGTAGAAACCATAACCAAGCCAGTGGTACCTAGTGCCCTTAGTGCCCAGTATCTGAATAGAGGTATTGGTGGTATTAAGGAGCCAGGGTTCCTTGGCAGAATAGTTGATTCCAGTTTAGGGCAGGAAGTATAGGAGTTAAGCCTGGAAAATCTTCTGGTATCTTTTATCAGAAAGAAGGGAAACTATGAGTACTCTACGGAAGGATGAGGAGCCAACTTGAAAAGGCTCCCTTGGGCTAAGATAGGCTTATTTGAGAACCAGTAAGAATCATACTTACCCTGAATTGAGACATATTAGTTATGCTAAAATTTATGAGTTCATAATGAAAACCACTAATTGCCAACTTTTGGAGATTCTGGGAAACCAAGTCATTCTGAAAATCGGGAAACAAAGAATTAGGCCGTCGAGGAAGGTCGCTTCCAGCCAAGATGGAGGCGTGGGTGGAAATACTGTACCTCCTCGCACAACCAAATTTAAGGACAACAAAGACTTGGAAGCAAAAATGCAACCACAACAGAGAATTGAACTCTACCAAAGTCCGACAACAACGAACCATTCATCCAGGCCGGTAAGAGGGGCAGAGTCAGCGGCCTTTCCCGGCAGGAGAAGGTGGTGGTTGGCGACCCGGTCAGGTGCAGAACGAAAACCCAGGAAGGCTCGCAAGACAGCTGGCTGACCGCAGACACACATTTGTGTGCAGGTAAACCAGGCAGGTTTAAAAACAGTCAGTGAGACAGACCACTCAGGGTAGGGCCCCGGCGGCAGGAATTAAAGCCTAAAAGCACCAATTGGAAAAACTTTGGGGGTAAAGGTGCCGGGAGGCTCCCAGGCTCACAAGAGTTCCTGTTGGATGGACCCACAGGGATCTTTCAGGTGCACAAGCCCACACATCCGGGGACCAGCACCAGAAGGGCCCAATTTGCTTGTGGAAAGCGGCAGAGGGGACCAAAATCCGAGAGAGAGCAGAACAAATGCCATTGCTCCCTCTCTGACCCCGCCCCCAGTCAACGACCCAGCCACTGGGTAGACCCGCCCCTCATAGGTAACAGGCGCAAACAGACCAAAATATTATGGCTCAAGCCGAAGAACAGCTCAAAGCCCCAGAGCCCCAAATTCCCTTTGTTGCTCTTCTAAGCGACAAAGAGATAGCCAACCTATCAGATGCACAGTTCAAAACACTGGTGATCAGGTTGCTCACAGAACTGGTTTATTTTAGTCACAAATTAGATGAAAAAATGAAGGATACACTAAGGGAAATAAAGGAAAACGCACAGGAAACCAATAATGATGGGATGGAAACTGGGACTAAAATCAATGGAGTGGACCAGAAGGAAGAAAGAAACGACCAAACAGAAAAGGATGAAGAAACAAGAATTCAAAAAAATGAGGAAAGGCTTAGGAACCTCCAGGATATCTTTAAACATTCCAACATCCAAATTATAGGGGTACCAGAAGGGGAAGAAGAAGACCAACAAGTGGAAAATTTATTTGAACACATAATAAAGGAGAGCTTCCCCAATCTGGCAAAGGAAATGGACTTCCAGGAAGTCCAGGAAGCTCAGAGAGTCCCAAAGAAGTTGGGCCCAAGGAGGAACACACCAAGGCACATCATAATTATATTAGCCAAGATTAAAATGAAGGAGAGAATTCTAGAAGCAGCAAGACATAAGGGGACAGTCACCTACAAAGGAGTTCCCATCAGACTGTCAGCTGACTTCTCAAAAGAGACCTTACAGGCAAGAAGAGGCTGGAAAGAAGTATTCCAAGTCATGCAAGGCAAGGACCTCCATCCAAAATTGCTCTATCCAGCAAAGCTTTCATTTAGAATGGAAGAGCAAATAAAGTGCTTCTCAGATAAGGTCAAGTTCCAGGAGTTCATCATCACCAAGCCCTTACTATACGAAATGTTAAAGGGACTTATTTAAGAAAAAGAAGATAAAAAATGTGAACAGTGAGAGGACAACAAACTCACAGTTATTAACGACCACACCTAAAACAGAAGCAAACTAAGCAGACACCTAAAACAGGAGTGAAGCCACAGAAACGAAGATCACATGGAAGGTTAGCAACAGGGGAGTGGGAGGAGGGGGCGAAAGAAGGTACAGAGAATAAGTAGCATAGGTGGTGGGGAGAAAATAGACAAGGGGGAGGGCAAGAGCAGTGTGGGAAATGTAGAAGCCAGAGAACTTATGACACATGGACATGAACTAAAGGGGGGTGGAATATGGGGGGAGAGTGTGTACAGGGTGGAGGGAATGAAGGGGGGAAATGGGACAACTGTAATGGCATAATCAATAAAACATATATTTTAAAATGAAGAAAAAAAAGAACTTAGGCTGTCTTTCTTGTACTTCAAGGTAACCAAATAGTTAGTGTGGTCATTTTTCTTGATAGAAGTATTCCAGCTAGTAAATGAAGAATGATAGAATTAGAATATCATCATTTTTGCAAACCCCCGATGAAATACAGGATTCATCAATGGCCACCAACGTCACAAAAGGAAAGACAACTGGATATTGCATATTTCCCATGGGATACTCACACCTCTGAAGATGTTGCTAGAATATTTCATCCAGTTAGGTCAGGTTTCTAGATCTAGCTATCATTTTACGGGAACCAGAGGTTGGGGGGTGGACAGATAAAGGTTCAGAGAACCACAGCTAGGCAAGCAGCAAAATGCAGACTGGGGGAAATCCAATATGACAAATGGCCTCGTTTCTTCAACAAATAAATTGTGAGTAAAAAAAGAGACACAGGAGACATATCATCAGCTAAAGGCAGTGTGTGGGCCTCATCTTGATCCTGATTTATACAGACCAATTATAAGAAGACACAAGAAGATCCAGGAAATTTGAATACCCAACTAGATATTCGATGATAATAAGGGACTGTGGTCATTCTTTTCAGTGTCGTAATGATATGAAAGGCCCATAGGGGCAGGGCCTCCCACCCTGAGGCTTACCGTGGGGCTGCTGAGGGGTGGAGGAGAAAAACGTGCCCTTTGCTGGAAGAGCCCGGAGAGGGAAAGCGGGGGTGGGCTGAGCCAGGGAAGCCTAGTTGATTCTTCCAAACTCATGGATGAATGGTTTCTCCTCCACTGGAATGAATGTGCAGGGGTGGGGAGAGAGTCCAGAGTTGCTGAAGGGCTATCCTCTACATGGGGTGGTGAGGATGGGCACCCATGTTCCTGTCATGACTGAGGCTTAAACAAGATAATGCATGTGAAGCATGGAACCCCCGTGCTGCTCCATCAGCACTGGCTGCCCTTGTTTTGGGTCATGTGTACTTATCCCCATGTACTGTGTACAGGGGTTGGAGGCAGGACTTCAGGATGCCAAGGAGCAGAAGATTCTGTAGTGAAGTATCTCCAGCTTTCACTCATTCCCTAAAGGCTGGAGAGGAAGTGGGATTTGCACTTAGCCAAAACATGTGCCTGAGTTCTCTTGGCAAGATGAGAGCTGAACCTGTCCTCTCCCTGTCCCCTGTGTCTCTCTCCAGCTGCAACAGAAAACGCTACCTGGAGGTGCTCCCCAACACCAGCATCATCATCCCCTTCCACAATGAGGGCTGGTCCTCACTGCTCCGCACCGTCCACAGCGTGCTGAACCGCTCACCCCCGGAGCTGATTGCCGAGATTGTGCTGGTTGACGACTTCAGTGACCGAGGTAGGGCCCATTCCACCCAGTTCCTGCCCTCAGGGCTCCATCCTGGGACTTCTTTGCCAAAGGAACGGCAGGTTTTCCCTTCTTCAGCAGCAGCAACGTAGGGGCCACCATTTACTGATGCTTGCTCTGTGCCCAGCCGTGAACCTGACCCTGTATGCACATTATCTTGTTTAGTCCTCACAGCAGTGCATGAAATAGGGTTTTTTTCCCATGTTTTTCTCTACAGAAATTCATTAAACTGTAACCGAAAACTTGATAAACAATAGCTCAGACAAGCAAGAGTTTCTTTATTTATTTAATCATTCATTTTATATTAAGATTCAGGATTGGTATAGCCGCTCAAGGCTATCAGCAAAGAATGAATCAGGCTGCTTTTTTTCTGCTTCCTCATCCTCATGGTCACAGAATGGCTGCTGTGGCTCAGGAAGAAGGAAGAAGGGCAAAGAGCACAAAGCTTCTTCCTTTCAAGACTTTGTCTACTTATTCACAAAAGACTCTTGGCCACAATTCTGCCATCTGGGCACCTGTATCTGCAAGGGTGGCTGGGCCATAGGAATGTTTTGATTTTAGTAGAGGTAGAAAGGTGGATTAGAGAAGGTGGTCAATGAATGGATTAGAGGTGTTAAAAAAATAGTATCTGCCACACTGTTCAAAGATAAGGAAACTGAGACTCAGAGGTTAAGTGTCTTAGCCTTGGTTCATCCAGCTCTTACGGGGTGATGCGGTGACTGGACCTTGTCTGCCTGTCCCCGAGCATGTGATCTTAGTGACTGTACCACACTGCCTTGCAGCCAATAGCTTCAGCCTTTGCATCAAAGGTTTCACCAGTTGCAGAAAAATCGAGAAGAATCCCCTCCACTGCTCACATTCTGTAGAGGCGCTAATCAAGAGTGAAGGGAGGGAGTCTGCACGCGCTCCAGAGCGATCAAAGCCGACCTCCCTATTGACCCGTTTAAAGACCACGTTCTCAATCACATGCCTTTAGTAGGAGGCCTTAGTGGTGTGTGTGTGTGTAGACATACTTTCTCACACACACACACACATAACTCCCGTTCCTACCATCTCTAAAATCCTTCCCTAACTCTTGACCTACACTCATTGTCATGAAACTCTTTATTTTTCCTTCTTAGCGCTTATCATTGGCAGAATTAAAATACAAATAAGTATAATGTATGAACATTATGTGTGTTGACATTGGCTGGATTGCATGTCTCCCCTACTAGATGGTATTTTTCAAGATCAGGGGCCACCACATTGGTCTTGTTCACCCATCAAACACAGGTGTCCGATGAATGAATGATCAGAGTTCTTTCCCTTTGTCCCCTTAACACTTGGCCACCATGGTTATATAGCTTCAAGCACTTTATATGAGATGTATTTGTGTCCCTGAAGTGAGGTCCATGAGACACCCACTGAAGCCAGAGGGGTGTCTCCTGGCCTCCACAGCCCTGTTCTTTAGCAGAGCGCCTGGCAGAAGTTACACCTTTGACCCTGGCCCTGCCACCCATCAGACCCAGTCACCTGACCTCTGTGCTCCCATGCCCTCCTCTGAAAAATGGAACCACAACAGTACTTATATCTTAGGCAGCTGTGACTATTAAATGAGTCTCGTGTAAAGTGCTTAGGGCAGAACCTGGCACACAGAGGACATTAGGAATGAACACTGGGGCTTGCTGTTATTGTTGTTACTATTGATATTACTTATGACTGGTGGCAGGGGCGGAGTCAAGGTAAATGCACAGGCACAGAGGCGCAGGTACAGTCTTCCCATCTCTGTGGGGGAAAGGGCTTTGTGAGTTGTCAGACATGAAACAAATGTTCTGTTGCCTCACCTCCCACCTAAATTGTCTCCTGCCCATTCGCCGTGTAGGTGGTCATTTGAATGTGCCAGCCCCATACATTGTCCCATTTGTTCTTGACAATGACCTCTGAGGAAGGCCTTGGGATCCTTGGGTCTCTGATGGGGAGCTGGGTTAGGTGACTTGCCCAGAGTCACACAGCCAGTGAGTGGCACCCCCAGGCCTGGAGAGGCAAAGCCCAGGACCGTTGTTCTGTGTGTTTACATGTGCCGCTGAGTCAGCTCTGAGTCCCGGTGCCCTGTAATGCGTGGTGTCCCCCCTGCCCTGTCCTCGGCAGCCCTGCTCAGCTCCTGTAGCCTCATGCCTAGGGCTCCCTTTATGGGGTCTGTTGGGCCCATATTTCATCTTCCTCTTCTCCTGCCGCCTTCTATTTTCCCAGCATTATTGTCTTTTCCAAAGAGCCCTGCCTTTTCTTGATGTGCCTGAAGTAGGCCAGCTTCAGCTTTGTCATTTTTGCCTCCAGTGATATTTCAGGCTTAATTTGCTCTGGGACCCACTTGTTCATCTTTCTGGCAGTCCAGGGTATTCGTAAAGCTCTCCTCTAACATCATATTCCAAATGAAGCCTTTTTTTCCCTCTTTGCCTTCTTCACTATTAATTTTCGCTTCTGTACATAGTAATTAGGAATACGAGGGTGTGGATGATCTCTCCCACTGCCTTTTTCTCCCCCTTCTGCTTCCCTATCCCAGTCTCCTCTCCCAGCGTCAGCCTTCTTCCAGGTTGGGCCCATCACCCATGGACTCGCAGCCAGACCGTGAAAAGCAACATAAATGGGCGCACTGCTCATGTGATTACTGGATTTCCGTGTACTGCGCTGCAGCAGAAACAGCCCCTGCTCCTTGGAGCAAACAGCCAAGGTTCTCCGTACCCCTTAGGGAGCACTGTGAGGGGTATGGAGAACCTTACAGGTGCAGGTGGGGTTCAGGTATCCCTCCTGGCATGGTCTGTATTCGGTTTCTGAAAAATTGTTCCACTACTTAGAAATGTATGGAAACCACAGGTGTATCTCAGCCTGCTCGTTTTAGGAGTGGGAAACCCAAGGCCTGGAGCGGTGGGCACAGCCAGCTGCTGGCAGCAGAGATGGGAAACCCATCTCCAGGCCCCGAATACAGTCTTGTCCCTCCTCGCCTCAGCTGGCTATGTGACACATCTGCAGAAGTACGTTTGTGACTCCTCTCTGTCCCCAGGGACACTTCTCAGTAAATTACTTTTCTGTTGTATAAAGAGCAAACTTCCTGCTAAAAAGAGATCATTATCAAGGATGGTCAGTCCTGTACCCTAATGGTTCACACGTCTAATATCCCAGTTTCCTTAAAGGAATAAAAATACTCAGGAGTAAAAATAACATGACCACCCACCCCTACTCGCTCCCATAAAAAAAAAATGTAACAATCTTGAAAAAGAAAAGGTCAGTTTTATAAGAATGACATTCTCCGGGTGCATCTATTTCTCCAGAGAGCAAAACTATTAATGCGGTGTGGGTGTCCCACCCACACCCCGATAAGGTGGATAGACCAACTGTTGTCCCATTTCTCAGTTGGTGATGAAGACCAGTGTCCCTGATCCTTGCCCCACTCTCTCAATGAATCACATGCAGGGGTTCTCCTCTGGGTAGAGGAGGACTCCCACCTCACCGTCCTCCGTCCTGCACATCAGTTGTCAGAGTTGGCAACTGGCATTTTTCAGAAAAACAATCATCATTCCTGTTTCAAGAAGCAATTCTGAAGGCAGCTTTGGAACAAAACTTACTCCGCAGTGATTGCTTTAAAAATGAGGTGTGGGGGGAGCAGTTTCAGCGTCGTGGAGAGGCCTGTCTCCTGCACTGCGAATGGGGGCCTTCTCGGAAGGCATTTCTCTGGGCCGCGTGCGAGGGCCGTTCTCCGAGATGAAATCCGTGGGCGCTCACTGCAGGCTGCATTGGCGCTGCCTGGCCGAAGGCATCTTCCTCTGAAATGAGTCTCCTCCAGGATCCTCAGGGCAACCAATTGAAATTCGGTGAAGGGTCATGACCTTGGGTAGGAGACAAAATTGGAGCAGGCGAGTTCTTGAAATAAGATCCAGAGCTCTGTGCAGGCAGCACTAGGGAGCAGAGCAGAGGCAGACGCAGACACCGGCAGCGCCCTGGCGTGCGTAGGAATAGGCCACTGCACCTCCAGGAGTCCCCAGAAGCTCTTCAAATGTGTGAGCTTTGCTTGAGGACGAGGAGGGCAGGGGGCTGTCTCTGCACTTGGGAGGGACTGGTGAAGGCGACAGGTGGCAGACCTGCCCCCACGCTGCACTGCCCGGGTGGGAGGTCTTTATTAGGAAACACAGAAAGCCCTTTGGTCGTTTGTTTTTGTCTAGTACTCTTCTCCTTCCCCATCCCGCTTTTTAACAGGGTTGATTTTTCTAGAAAAATTGGATATGTAGTCCATGGGAAGAGTTGTTATCTTTGGGTGAACTGTAGGGGGCCTGGAATGATGGGGTACAGAAAGGAAAGGCTGTGGTGTAAGCTCACTGATAGCATTTTCCCCACCCCAGCTTTCTGTCAGCAGATAAGCAAACAAAAATGTACACAGGGCCCTAGCAGGTGTGGCTCAGTTAGTTGGAGCATCGTCCCGCAAAGTGGAAGGTCGTGGGTTTGATTCCCGGTCAGGGCACGTGCCTGGATTGTGGGTTTGGTCACCGGTTGGGGCGCATACAAGAGGTGGCCTGTCGCTGTTTCTCTCTCTCCCTCTTTCTCTCTCCCCCTTCCCCTCTCTCTAAAAATCAATAAGCATATCCTCAGGTGAGGATTAAAACAAATTTTTTTACATGTACACAGGGACAGACTCCCTAAAGGGAACTCCTTAAGCAGGTATTTGCGAGCCCTTGGTAAACTGCCGGCAGTGAGCGGTGCTGGAAGGAGTATGGACGCGGAGGCCCTTTGGTTCCCGTGGGAGAGGTGCTCACCGCCAAGCCAGGGTCAGAGGCCTTCTTTCCACGATGTGTTTAGCGACTCAGACAGCACACTCGCACCACGCCCGTCGTGGGACACGTCACAGAAATCTGTTTGCCCCGACCCAATTTTCATTTCAGCGACTCTTGACACCGCCCCGTAAGCACCATTCTTCAGTTCTTGTCGTCCCTCTCACAGACTTAGTTTGCTTCTGTTACCCCTGTAACTTGGGGTGGCCATTCTCCATGTTCATCATATTGCTTGGGTTCTTTCAACTTAAGGTTGCTTGTTTTCTGTACATTTACCCTGGTTTAATTCATGCCCATGTATCTGACAAAATTCACGGAATGGCTGCTGGGCTCTGTACTGGGTGCTGGAGATACAACAGGACAAGCAGACTCCCCTTCGAAGGCTCACTTCCGGCAGGGCAGAGAGACATGGGGAGGGGCGATCGTGAGGCCCTGGCACACGGCCGCCTGGGGGAGGTCCAGGTGCTGCAGAGCGCAGAGAAGATCAGGGAGAATTTCCCCGAGAAAATCCCAGTCAACTCAATCCTCAGGTACAAGCAGATATTACTCCTTGGGATGGGGCAGGGGAAGAAGGTTCCAGGCAGAGGGAATGGTGCACAGGCTAGGAGTCCAGGAGAAAAATGTGGAACGTGCAGGAAGAGCCTGTAATCTCCTCACCTGAGCAATTGCTCTTAATGTTTAGTGCCCCCCCGTTTGTTTGTTTGTTTGTTTGTTTGTTTGTTTGTTTTAGAGACTTGATTTTTAGAGCAATTTTAGTCCTCCACACTCCACATACACGTAGCCACTCCCACACTGCCCCCTCCCACCTCAGGGTCCTGCAGCTGCACTAGACCGGTTAGTACTTTGGTTACAACCGATGAGCCTATGTTGACACATCATGATCACTCAGAATTCATAGTTTTTATTAGGATTTACTCGTCGTGTTCTACGTTCTGTGGGTTTGAACAAAAGTATAATGACATGCAGCCACCATTATACTATCATACAAAATCGTTTCACTGGCCCCAAAATCTTCTGTTCTCTGCCTGTTCGTCTTCCCCCTTCCCGTAACCCCTGCCAGCCATTTGCCTTTTTTACTATCTCCATAGTAATGGCATTCTGCCTTTCCCAGAATGCTTAATGTAATTGGAATCACACAATGCGTAGCTTTTTCAGATTGGCTCTTCCACTTAGGAGTATGCATTTAAGGTTCCCTCACGTCTTTTTATGACTTACAGCTCCTTTCTTTTTAATGCTGAATCATATTTTATTATCTAGATATCCCATAGTTTATCAGTCTATTCTTCTACTGAAGGACATCTTAATTGCTTCCAAGTTTTGGCAGTAATGAATAAAGCTGCAATAAATATCTGTGTGCATGTTTTTGTGTGGACGTGTTTTCAGGTCACTTAGATAAATACCAAGGAACACAACTGCTAGATTAGAGCACGTTCAGTTGTATAAGAAACTGTCAAACTGTCTTCCAAAGTAACTGTACCATTTTGCCTTCCCATCATCAGTGAACAAGACTTGTTGCTCTGCACCCTTGTCGGCACTTGGTGTTGTCAGTATTTTGGGTTTTTGCCATTTTAACAGGTGTTTAGTTGTATCTTATCATTGTTTGAATTTACAATCCCGTAACGACATTAACTGTTGGACATTTTTTCATATGCTTATCTGCCATTTGTGTATCTTGTTTCCCAGTGTCTTTATTTCCATTTATTTTTCATACTCTCCCAACCACCCTCTAGTTTCACCCCAAATGAGGTGACTACCTTTAACAGTCTGGTGTGTATAGTACTACTGACATGTAACAGCATGTAACAACAGCTAATACTTACTGAGCATTTACTGTGTGCCGAATACATTCACTCATTCATTGTCACAGCCCGATCCTGAGTTCCGTCATTCCCAGTGTGAAGACCACTGGACACAATCTCAAACATCTTTTTTCCTACTTAAAATAAAAAAGAGGTATCAACGTCTTTGTCCCCCTTTACAGATGACAAAACTGAGATGCAGAGGTTAGGTAAGTGGCCAGTGAGGACGTACTAAGCTCAAAGAGGCAGAGCTCTGACTTAAAGACCTGCATTCTGATCCTAGAACCTTAACCCCTAATCTTTACCTGGTATTTTCTGCCTTTAATGGGATCATACTGTACACATTACTCTTTTCTTTTCCTGCTAATGTATAACAGATATCTCTTGGATCAATAGAAAGCTAACTCATCTGTTTTTTAATAGATAATATTCCATAATGTGAATCTACATTTAGTCCCTTTACATTGCACTTTGTGTAGCAGACATCCAATCATATGTAACTTTATGCCCCTGGTTTCTTTCATTTAACTTCAACAGTCATTTTCCCTTGTCTTTATGACGTGACAATCACATTTTTCCTCCTGCGTCAGTGGTAAAACAGAAAAAGGAGTCAGATGACCCAGCATGTGAACTGTGTTGTTAGGCTGACCTAGAGAACCTGACGTGGATCTGTTCCAACTGCCTGCCTCCTGAGTGAGCCAACCCAGGGAGGGGCCCGGCTGCAGAGGACCTGTGGGCCCCCTGGCGGGGGAGAGTCTGCACCAAGGAGAGCATTCCCAGGAAGGAAAGGATAAAGTAGGCCGTGCAGCTAGAGCGACAGTCCGTCCATCACCTGCCCTGCGTGTCTTCCCAGCCTCCCAAGATGTTTACCCCTGCTGCCCAGGAGTAAAATTCGAGGGCAGGGGAAGTAGGTCCACCTTACAGATCTCAGAGGGTGGTGGCGGGTGTTCTAAACTGCTCGCTTGCCTTAGAGGAGCCTCCTCCTGGTTCGTCGTCCCGTCTGGCGGGAGGGATTGAGCTGCCCACGATGGGTTCCGCGATTTTAAGAATCTTTACGTCTTCAGGATCACTCTGTTGGGTGTCTTCCCACTAAGAAAATTCATAGGCTTCTTGAGTCTCTTCTTTAATATCTTTGATCTCCTCAGGCTTCCCTCTCAGACTCCAAGGGAGAGAGTACTGCTAAGAAGATTTAAGCTGTTACTGAATATCAATTAGTTTATAATGAGGGAAATCTACAAGCCTTTTGGTGGATATCTGGCAGGCACACAGAATGCACTAGCCGGCATGTTTATGGGATATTTTGTGCATCTTATAAAAACTTAGGATTTTGTGACTCAGGCACCATATAAATGATTTACTGGGATAGCAAAAAAAAAAAAAAAAAAAGCATCAAGTCACTCAGATTGCATCTGAAGCATCAAAAGCTCTGATGTTTGGGAAAGAATCATTTCTGTAGTGGAAAATAGCTGCATTCTGCTTCTGTTGAGGTGATGCTTCTGTTCAGGCAGGTGAGCCTTCTACATTTTAAAAATTTGGCACAGCAAAACTGCTAAACTGCCGATATCCTCCTGATTTCCTTGTGAGGGTTACAACCTTACCTTTTCTTTTCTGTTTCTGTTTCCTTAAAAACACAGTGGCAGGAAGGAGAAACCCAGCGGGGCAGGGTATTGGAGGCCCTTGCAATTAGGTCCCCAGGGAAAGAGTCACATAGCTGTCCCCTCCTGTCATCATCCAAGGCTGCTGGGCCTTTCTCCTGGCTCAGGTCTGATTAAATTGTTATTTACTCAGGGTCTGGAGGGAGAAATTGGAGACCGAAGTAGAAGTGAGATCTAGTCCGAACCAGCCGAGTCCCATTCCTGTCATTCACATTTCGCTCTGTAAGTGGAGAGCTGAAAGGCTTGTTTTCTCTGCATCACAGATGGGGAAAGACATAGTAGCGATAATAATAACACCACCCAGCACAGAGCTTACTATGTGCCAGACACTGGTGTAAGCAATTCAAACTCATATCTGGTTTTATGGGAAGCCTTTTGTAGCCAACATTTACCTACAGGAAAAAATCAGATTTAGCAGAAAGTTTAAACCAAACCAAAGTACAAAAAATTCGCCTTCTCTCCACACCCCACTGCCTACATCAAACAACTTTGAGGTCAAGATATGAAATGCTCAGCCATGACGTTGGATACACATTCATATCTCTAACGGGTGTGTTCCGCTGCTTTCATTCACTATAAATATTAGCCAGAACCTCGAAATGCTGTTGGTTCAGAAGGCTGATGAAGCACATCTGCTCAAAAGCAGGCAGGCGTTACCTATGGCCTGCCTGGCACCCAGGGCACGGGCAGCTGCAGAGTGGCACATCACGGGGACACTTACTCTTCCCGGGCTTCCCACAGAACTGCCAGCCTCTGAGCGGTTTGGTCCTTGTCTGTAAGAGTCAGCCAACTTCCAGAGCCGATTTTGGTTTGACTTGAATCCAGAGACACCTTCAGATGTCTCAGTGTAAACACCGGAGGCTTAAAATGTTACCAATGCTCATAGTCAAAAATAGGAAATGCTCAACAGCTCTGAAGATCACAAAGGCCACATCCACACATTTCTACATCACTTACTTATTCCAAAAATCAAACGGAGGAAACCGTAGCAGTCAAGCAATATAGTGTCATGGGCATTGAAAGTTTAACTTCCTTTTTCTCTTTTTATTCTCTCGCTTTACTCTCTCAAATAGAAAAATCTCATGTGATTTTTGCATCGTTATATAGAATAAAGAAGCAAACACGTGTGAAGGCCGTAGTAACTAACCTCCTTTCCTCTGTGTGATGTAGGGACGTTGGCTCCTACTAAGTGCTAACAGAGGCACCGCCTTTTCCAACCTTTGGGGTCCCTGTGTCCTGAAAGGCCAAAATACTCATTCCTCCCAGAATAATGAAATAGGTTTAATTTTGTTTGCTTCATAAATGCAGCCATCTTCAGAGATGCCCACATTATTTAGAGCAACCAGGAGCCTCAAATAGCCAGTAACTCCCACCATCTCCTGTTTGCCCTCCGCTCCTGTGCGTGTCAGTGAAGGGTTTACTAGGCATTGCTAATAATCTGCAGTGAGGGTGAAAACAGGCGGAATTACAAGGCTGTGTTTTCTGCCCAGAGTTCTCAGAACCTGTCAGGTGTTTTTTGTCCGTACGCTGTCAAAGTATATGATCTAGAATATTCTAAATTATAACTGCACCCCAGCTTCTGTTAATGGAAAACTCAAACTAACAATTACCTTCCCAGAACCTCTGTGACAGCCAGCACAACTGTTGCAACCAGGCAGGAGGGAAGACCAGCTCCGACCTTTCTCAGAAAACACGTCTCTGCTGCCACACGACAGAAGCAGCGCTCATTCATGAGTGGATGGAAATGACCTATAAATAGACCCTCTTCCTGAGCGGAGGTTACTCTAAATGGTCTCTGTAGTGACGCAAACTGTCTCCTTCCCCTTTTTTGGCCGAGGGAAAATGGGGGACTTAGTCAGTTCAGTGAACAGCGCCTCGCCTATCACCCATCTCTTGTGATCCCTGGGGGAACAGGCAGTCAGTAACACCGCCCATCTGTAAGGGTGGCCCCATCGTCTGGCCAGGGGCATCCCATCTTCATGGCCATGGTGATTCTCCCAGGAGGCTGACCTGTGGTGCTGGCCTAGCCCAACCTAAAGCCAGAGGTACTTCAGGCCAGCTCCACCCCCGTGCTCTCCCCATCCCATAAACCGACACCTTCCCTGCTGGGTAAACTAATCAGTGTAGGTTTCCATCACTCAGGCACATGGCCGAAGTTCAGTAAACAGCCCTCATTAATGATGCTGTGGTGGCGGCCATCGTTATTACTATTAACAGAAACACGGGATGATGAGCACCGAGCTGCCCCATCTACCTCCAAGTCTTGTTATGGTGATTAGATGAAATTGGAACTGTGAAAGAGCCTAATGAGCCAAAAAGCAATAGGATGCTGTCAGCTGCAAGAGGGTGCTGATTTCCATGGAAGGAAAGGACCCTGGGGAGAACTCTCTAGTCTGGTGGCCGAGGAGAAAGGGACCTCAAAGGCAGACAGCCCGCACCTGGCGTGTGACCCCCAGTCTCCATTTCAGCTGGCTGTGTGCAGTGGTTCTGAACTCGCATCCGTACCTACATCAACCTCAGAGTTTGTTAAAGTGCAGGTACCAGGGCTCACCCACAGACATTCTGATGCAGTGGTTCCGGGATAGACCCAGTAATCTGCATCCTTGACAGGCACCTGAGATCATCTCGATAGTGTTGAAATGAAGCGCAGGCTGGGCAGACAGTGGATGATGGGAACAGCAGGCCATATATCACACAGCCTTCATGGGACCAGCTAAGTTAAGGTGCCTTTAGCCTCGGCCAGACCCTGTTTTCCAGGATGCCTTGTCATAAATACTTGTCGCACAGTAGTAACAGACCTGTCTGGATTTATGGCCCCACGTTTCATTTCAACTGCTATTCATTAATCCTAATGATCTCACTTAAATTATTAAACAGTCATATTCCAATTTCGAGGGCACTAATTAAACGTCCTCGAGAGGCTGTTATTATCTGGATGATCACATACACTGAGCCGCCACCAGGCTGTTTTCTCCCCACTCATCAGCATTTTCCCCCTTTTCAGGAATTGCTCTAGTTGCTGGGGGTGCATGTTTCTCGTATGACAGGATCTCGGAGCTGAGGAGTCGTGAAATACCAGAACAGGGGCTCTCAGATGTTGGTGAGAAGCACCTGGAAAGTGTGCTTGCCACACAGGTTACCTTGTGTAACCTGGTTCCACGGGCCAGGTTCTCAGTCGGGGTGGGGCCCGGGAAGGTGTGTGAGGACAACTGGCTCCCCAGGCATTTTGGCGCAAGAGGTCCTGGGGGCCCCAGGGGGAGACTGAAGCCCAGAGAGGGGGAAGCTCCCATCCGGAGCCCTGCAGCTGAGCCGCAGCCTACATCTCCGCCCCCTTGTAAGGATCACATGAGATAATAGATGAGAGAGCACTTTGGAAAGTATTCAGCACTATAAATACGAGGAGGCACTATTATTTTCAAGCCGGAACGTCCTTGTGACAGAAATGGCCTGGTACTTTCTCTCTAAATTACCATAATCACCTGTTTGAGGCCCCAACCAAGCCCATAACTCTAAATTCACCAGGCATGGAATAAATTCCTTCTGAAATGTCCAATAAAAAAATTTTTCTGATGTGAAGATGTGCTTGGGTTTCTCCTGGGCCTCAGTCAAGAGCTCCCCACCTTTTCTGTTACTGGTCCCACCTATTCCCGATTTGGGCAGCACTGTTGCTGGGCAGGCACGGCCCCTCCGAGCTATCAGGCCCCTGCAGCAGTCAGGAGGGGGCACCCCTCCAGGCTGTCCCCAGTGGGGGCCCTGCTGCTGGCGGGGCCATTAGCTGTGCTCAGAGGGCAAGGCTGCAGCAGTGGGTGGAAACTCAACTATGTCCTTTTTTTTTAAAATCTTGGCTGACTTCCTGTATGGGCCAAAGATCATTCTTGAATGTATCCCCCAATAAATACAGTCAGATATCTACCCCATTCTAGCATTTTAGCCAGTCATGGACATAGCGTATGCCATACACTCAACAGGACCGAACAGCATTTTCAGTCATCTGACAAAGACGTTTTCTCTGGATGGTTTCTTTGGATGTTCACCAATGCCTGCAGCCGGCTTCATTGCAGAAGCCCACCATGGTGGTACCAGGATCTAAATTTTATGACCACCAATCCCTCTATAGATCCTACTGTTTTTATAACAGCATAAAATTATGCATGTGCAAATTATTGTTCTAAAACCTAAGTGCAAAACTTAAACCTCAGGTTGTCTGGGCTTTGAATCCTTGGCTTCTAAGAGCCCTAGCTTTAGAGTCAGGTAGTAGAGTGACAGACATTGAACTAGCACATAACCTCTTTGTGCCTCGGTGAGTGAACTTGGGCTACTGCTTTAAAGAGTTGTGCGGATTAGTCGAGAAATTGCATGTGGAGGGCTTAGAACAGTGGCTGGCTCCGAGTAACCGTAGCTT
Source organism: Artibeus jamaicensis (assembly GCF_021234435.1). Classification (NCBI taxonomy): domain Eukaryota; kingdom Metazoa; phylum Chordata; class Mammalia; order Chiroptera; family Phyllostomidae; genus Artibeus; species Artibeus jamaicensis. Next base: position 9,982,378 of record NW_026521828.1, on the reverse strand, counting down.
AGCCACACCATAAGCATTGGTTTGGATTCCGTAATATTCCTCAATACGAAGCTCTCCCTGTTTTTTTGTCCCCTTTTCCTTCCCCCCACAGCTCCCTTTGTAGCTATACCTTGAAGGCCCCAAAGTTTAAACTATCGTTATTAATAATTGATGAGAATAATATATGCCACCTTTTATAAAACCATGTGTTAGAAACTATCGATTGATCTCCCTAGATCCTATGAAATTGGCATTATTGTTCTGATATTACAGATGATGAAATAGAACCAGAAAGATGCAGTTCACACAGCAAGCAAGTGGCAGAGTCAAGATCCAAATTCAAGTTTATTTGGCTCCAGAATAATATATTGGATTGGCCAGAAAGTTTGTTTAGTTTTTTGCCTACAATGGCTCTACTCGTGCTTAATTGTCTTTAACTTCATTCAAAACAATTTTATTAAATCATATTGTAACAGCTGTCACATCAGCGTACATTTTTTTAAAAACTTAAAATTGGTGAATTTTTGTGCAGCCCTTTGAATATTGAGGGTGGAAGAACATATACAACATTTTTGGCATATTGTGCGTTATTATTTCAAGAAAGGTAAATGCAACTGAAACACAAAAGAAATATTTGTGCAGTGTATGGAGAAGGTGCTGATCAAACATGTCAAGAGTGGTTTGTGAAGTTTCATGGTTTGCTGTGGGTCTGTCTTAAACATTGGAAAATGTTTAGCAGCACCCTTGACCCCTACCCACTAGAAGCCAGTAGCAGGAGATAGCCAACATACTCAAAATATCCAAATTGACAAAGTTATTGATGATAATGAAAAAATATGTCTTTTATTTTACAAAAAAAAAACTTAACGGACTTTTTAGCCAACCCAATATTATTATGTATCATCTCCTCTGTGATGGCAGGAATAATGTGTAAAGATTTTAATGCCTCTTACTTTCCTCGGTTATTTCTCATAGATCCATTCACTGCCGGCTCTTGGGCTTTGAAAATCAGGGGCGAGGTTGGACTGGAACGAAATATCCACTTATCAGGACAGTGAATGAAAAACTGGGTATTTTTCTGCCAGAATTCCCACAGTTGATTTGCTGAGGATTTTTTCTCCCTCTAAAGCAGAGTGTGATTTTCTTTGCCTTCAACCTTCATGCTGCTGGAAAATTTTAAATTATTCAAGACATTGAAGGTTTATTATCTGCTGGAAGGCTGTAATGTAATTGCAAGGTGTCATTTAAAGAGCTGTCTGTCTGTGTGAACCACCTTGTTCTGAATACCTGCTCCTGCATAGAGTGAGGTGTATATTTATCTATCAGTGGTGGTTTGTAACTGCCTTAGATCAATCCTATTATTCTTCCTCCACGGCCCAGGCCCCAAAATAAGTGTCTGGTGATGTGCAGAGCATTGAAATCATTTGTGTATCATAAGCCGTTTATTTCTCTTCTGTCATTTGCATCATGATGGACAGCCAGGTGTTTGGGGGATATCATTTTCATCCCGGTCTGTGATCCCATTGTCTGCGTGCCACGCTGACTTGGATATTAATCACTCCGGTTAAAGAGTGCCCTTTCAAATATTGTACCGCCCCCAAGTCGTGCCTTTCACACTACGTTTCTCATGGAGATATAAATGCCAACTCCTGCTTTCTTCTCCCTTTTGACACCTGTCTTGACTTAGAGAGGGATCCTTTCCCAGTGTTTATCTTCAGTGACAAGAGAAAATATCTTCATGAAGGGGGTGGGAAGATCCATTACCCTTTCCTCCACCGATGCCTCATCAGTTCATCAGCACTATGGCATGAAAAGTTCATGGAGCACCTTTTCCAGGTATCGGTGTGAGAACAACAGGGCCAGCTCTGGTTTCAGCCCTGCCAGGAGTTAGCTTCGTGACCTTGAGCAGATTGCGTCCTCTCCTGGGCTCAGTGTCGGCATCTGGCACGTGTGGATAACTTCCGAAATCCCATCAGGCTTTACATCCTCAAGCTTGAGGAGGGCTTTTTCGCCTCTTTCCCAGACTTTGAGGCTGGAATACGGCGCACAATAGTTGTGTTCGTGAATATCAGTTACTAGGGAGAAGAACTAGGCAGGCCTGCAAAAGTATCGCCTTTGCACAAAATGTCCTCGTGGCTCTGTTTTCAGAAGCCCAGATTTGGTAATTATACTCCTTTTCTCAACCTTCTCCTTTATTGTATGACTCTTAGATGTTTCTTACTTCTTCTCACCACCACTGTGTCTGTCCCCAGGAGCCTTTTTCCCCTTCTAATTGGCTACTTCAAATCAGCTTTGGGACAAAAAATTCAGTATTAAAGTTATCCAAATAGAGGTTGTTTTATCTAAAATTCAGGTTATCAGTTTTAGATAAATGAATAATCAAGGAGGGCTTCCTAGAGGAGGTGTTATTGCCTAGTGAAGGACATTCCCAGGGCGAAGGGAGCAGCATGGGCAAAAGCACAGAGGTGGGGTGATTGATCTGAGACAGGCTGAGAGTAGTGATTTGGGGGATCCTGTACCCCTTGGGTGACTGACCTCTGTGCTTCTCCACTGAGCTCGGAGCACAGTATCTCCCAGCCCTTAAGGGGATATAATCTGACAAAGGATTCTAGGTAGGAAATGCAGTCTGGGAGAGAAGTTTAAATCCTGCAGTATCAGAATTCCCAGACTTTTAAGTTAATGTGTATGGGTCAGTGGGAACAAGCATACCCCTACTCTGCTTGTGGGAGTGTAAGTTGACAGTACTGTCAGAACTTAAAAATATCCTTTAATCAAGCAATTCCATCTCTAGAAAAAATTTTAAAGAAACAAAGATAAACAAATAGATGTATGCACACAGATGTTCACTGCAGTATTGTTTATAATAGCAAAAACCAAGGAAATAATCGGTGATGTGCTGTAAAAGTTAACAAGCTGCGGTGGAGGTGGAGACCCCTGATTTGTAGCAGTTGCAGATTCCTGTGCTGTAAAAACTCCCTCCGTGGCTGATGGGAAGTAACACAGAGTCGGAAAGAGATGCTTGCAGTTGCCTCTCCTGAGCCTGTCCATGCTGCCGCAGCATCCCAATGGCAAGTAGCCTAACTGTCTGCAAAGAGGAGCAAAAGTGTTGAGCTGTATACGTGTATAGTAACAACAAGAATTATAACAATAGCTGCAGCTACTGAGTCCTTCTGATGTGATGCACACTGTGCTGTGCATTTAACATGCATTAGCTTATGTAATCCTCACCACTACTCCACACAGAAAGTAATGTTACTACTGTCCCTATTTTTTCTACCAGGAATCTGAGACTTCGAAAACTGAGGGATGTTCCCTGAGGTCACACATCTGGCGTTAGGTGGGCCTGGAGGCGTGGCTTGGACCACTCCAGCAGCCCCCACCTGTGCCTCACCTGTGGCCATGCAACACTGAACACACCCCAGGACCCGCGGCTGTTTTTAGATGATGGGGTCATAAGCGATTTCTGTTTTTCTATGCACTCCTACGTGTTTTCCAAACTCTTTACAGTGCAATATTGTTGCAATCAGAAAAAAGCTAACGACGTAGTAAACCGATACAAGAAAGGCCATTGTACTCTTAATTACAATGCATGCCTTGCCCTTGGGAGCCTTTGGGTGAGAGGCTTCCATACTTCTGTCGCCCACAGTCAGTCACGCTCTGCTCAGCCACCGGCCTTTGTTCGCCCCTCGACACAGAGCTCCCACTCTGGGTAGTTTGCCTGACCCTCACAACAGTGCTGTGGGTTAGGTCACCCGACTGCTCCATCTCATAGATGAGGCAACAGGCTTAATCAAGTGAAATGATGTGTCTGAGGGTACACACACCTAAACAGAATGGGTTTCCCTTCGGTTATGACCCGTCCATTTTCTGGCTCCCTCTGCTGATTCGCAGCGTAAGTCAGAAGTTACCACGTGTTGAACACCGCCTTCGGGCCAGGTGGTTTGCTTACAGGACGGCACTAACTTCCCAACGACCCTGAAAGGAAGACAGGGCCACATTTTTAGAAAGAAAGTGGGACTCCGAGAGGCTAAGTGCCATGCACTCGGATACCCATGCAGTACTATGATTCCAAAGCTCATTAATTCATTTGGAGAACATTTTGAAACATCTGCTGTGTATCTGTTCACCTGACACCTGAATTTCTCACATCGGCCATTCATGACCTGACTCTGCACCCAGCACCCCACCAGGCCCCATGGACTCAGATGAGGAGGGAGAAAGGGCAGGGAATCCGAGCTGTGAGTCTGATGGAGGGAGAGCCAGCCTCCTGGGAAACCCAAGTCCTCCCTGCCCCCCTGGCCTGCCAGCAAGCCCTGCCCCCCTCTGACCATACTTTTACCTTCTGTAAAATGAGGAAAAACACCTACACAGGTGATTTTCCAACGTGTTCTCTTCCGTCAGTAGTGAAAACTTCGTTCAAAAGAAATCTTACCCTAGAGGCTGATGTCGAAAATAAAGTATGTTTCTCCCCCGAAGGTGGGAGGGAGAGGCAGGGTTCAACTCGGCAGCCCCCCCGGGCGCACAGGTGGAGCCCAGTGATCCTGTGGCTTCTGAGCCCTGGGCCTGGGGGAAGGAAAGGCCCCGGGTGGTCCCAGGTAAAAAGGAGCCTCACAGGCTGAGCTCAGGGGCACCCTGGGTTCCAGGGACCTGTTGTTGTGCCTTAGACCAGCGTTCGTCAGATTGGGGCTCAGCAGATCCAGCAGCCAGCCAGAGCTTTTTAAATTTATCTTTTGATTTTGATTTTTTAATCTTTTAAAAACGATTTACCAACCCAATAGACTTCTCTTTGCTATAAAAATTCACACTTTCAGAAAGTCAGAAACGTTAGTTTCCTTGGTTGGTATTTCTTAGACAAATCTGTAGATGTGTGTATGGAAGAGGCCACAGCAGTATTTTTCTTTTAAAGGGAACTATTCATTACTTAAATTTGAGAAACGCTGGCTCAGTCCATCCCAGAAAAACCGCCGAGTGAGCACGTTTTGACAGAGCAGAGGGTCTGGCGTTAAGAGAGCTGCCTGGGAAGGACAGCAGGTCAGGATGGGCGCAGCGCAGGGCTAAGTGCGGGGAGACAAAGGCCAGAGGTCGGTTTGCACATCTGTGCCCGGTCCTGTGTGATGAAACCGAGCAAGACATCTGCAACCACAGATAGGTTTTTTTAAATGCTTGGAGGTGTGTAGAGCAAAATGTTAATAGTGGAGTGGTGGAGTTACACATGGTTTTTAGTGCCGTCTTTTTTCTGATCCATTAAACTCCTTTGGTCTTAGAGAACTCCATTTGGTAAATTACTCCCTCTTTGCTCTAGGTCATAAACTTCTGGCTTTGAAGAGTTTGTGTTCCAAAGTGCTGGATACAGCCCCTAGACCTGCTTGTTTGGCCTTCAAAATGATTTTTAAAATCTGATTGAATTGCACATATTTAAAGCTGAGAGAATTCCCATAAAAATCGGTTCTCTGGTTCTCCTGTCGTCACCTCTGGGCCCACATTCCCACGTGGCCCCAGTTAGGTTTGTAAGTTTCCGTATGGTCCATTTCACACAGCCCTCGGCTGCCTGGCCCCAGGAGCATGGGGGCGCCCCCCACCCTGTGCTCCCATCGTGGGACTCTTTGAGCAACCCTTAGCGTCTGCTCCTCCTATGAGCTGAGGCCAGACTTACGTGAGGCCCAGAGCACTCCCAAATTTAGGGTTTAGGCATTATAAGTGGGTTGGAGAAGAAGGCTTCAAGACCCTTTGCACAGCCCTTTTCATAAAATAAGTGGGAGAAGAATAAAACGGAGCGGTTGGGGGAGCCTCCTCTGCCTACATCCCCATTAATTACTGAACACTAGACCAAATTTAGCCACCGTGAAGTGTTGCTACCTCTGCCTGGCAGTTCATGTTTCCAAATAGGCCAGATGGGAGACCGTCCTCACCACTTTTCTCCCTGTACACTGGTGGAGCACTGGGAAGGAGTTCTGTTTAGGACAACCAGGCGCCCTCGCTGGCCCTGACCAAGCAGAAGAAATGGAATTTGAAGTGTTCTGCATGGGGTGGGGCTGGGTGTCTTTAGAAAATGTGAACTGAGGAGGTAGGGTTTTCGTGGGGACCCCAAGACTGATGTCGTTCTTTCTGGCACAGTGTAGCAACAACAAGACACTGGGTTTGCTGAACACTCGGTCTGTATCATCTTGTTCCATCTCAACAGCTGAAAAAGGGGACACTCTATTCTCCCCATTTTTCAGCTGAGGAAACTGAGGCTTAGAGAAATGTAAGTCACTTGCCAGAGCTGATCTATAGAAGGCGAGGTAAGTCTGCCTCGCCCTTCACCACTGCGCCACACTCTGACTCCTCTCTGTGATGATGATAATAACAGTTCCCATTCTCTGCAGCCTTAAGCACCCTCCTGCACCAGTGTGCCTCCTGACAAGCAGGAAAATGGTTGTCATCCCCATTTAACAAGACAGAAAGAAACGGAGACCCAGAGAGGGAAGGTGACTTGGGAGGGGTCACACCACTATCTAATCTCAAGTCTCCAGGGCCTTCCTGGGACATTCTCCCCCCACCCCCGCCTCATGGCCCCGCTCTCCCAGTCACGGTCCTTCAGAACCTGTTTTCACAAACCTCTGCCTCATTAGATGTGCAGTCATCAGCAATGGTTTTTTCCCCCTGTTTTCCGCCTCTGCGTGTATGAGCCTTGCCACGAGAGCCTTATTAATCATTTGGAGTTGAAGGTTACCAAGAAAAATATGCCAGAGTGTGACAGGCCATTAGTATTTGTGTTGTAAGGAAACCAGTAATCATCTTAATTGGTGCACACTTTGGAGCAGAGCGGGGCTGCGTTCTGAAGGGCTGTCTCCTCCACATGCCACTGATGCGTTAAAACCCACGGTAACCGCCGCGGGCCGCAGAGGCATCTTGCCCCTGTCTTTCTGGCCGTCTGGGTCAGATAAGCCTCCGTACTCAGAAGGCCTAGGCAGTAGTGCGTGGCCCCAGGAGAGATTTATGAGGTCAGTGGAGCAGCCCTGCCTCTGGCCCCAGGAAATCCGTGTCCAGTGTTGGGGTTTTGATGGTGACCAGGTTTGCGTCCTAAAACATAGGTTGCCCCATGGCCAGGAGCAGCCTGTGGGGAAGAGTGTGGTCCTCCTACTCTGCTCCCGTTCGGTGGCCCTCACCCAGGTCCTAACAGGCCTCTGTTCTTCCTTTTCCTTTTTTAAGCATTTACTTCCCTTTTAAAAAGGTGCAAGTTCCGTTCTTTCCTTCCCTGTCACCAGGGATTCTCGGAGGGGTAGGGCTCGGCCCACTTTTTGGAAGTTTTCTGTGCTATGTCACCCAAGACAAGACTTTGTCCACCTCTATGTAGCTTGTATCATGAAAGCAGTGGGTGTTTTTAAAAATATTTTGTTGTATCAAACGTGCCGTGTAAAACCCATCTTCTCTCCTCCCTTCACCCCCTCTCCCTTCCTTCCACGATCCTCAGCGTTCTAAACAGAAACTGCTGGGGAGACTAAAAACTGGGAATCCCACTTTGGAAGGCATTTTGGCAGTAGCTGAAAAATCTTAATGTGGGTATCCTGTAACCCAGAAGTTTCGTTTTTTAGTGTCTCTCCCAGAGAATGTCTCACCAAGCACAGCAGGAGGCACGAGCAAGGATGCTCACAGCAGCCCCGGAACAGCACCAGCTCAGGGGAAGCAGTGCCCGTCAGCAGGCACTGCTGCACACGAGCAAATACAGTGCAGCTATCAGAAATGAGGCACTGGCCCTAAATGATGAAAACAGAGCTCTAAGATATATTATAAAGTGTAAAAAAGCAAACTCCAGAACCGTTTGTGTGAATGCACCCACCAACAAAAGCAGTACTTTATGTTTTCAATGTGTATGCTCATGTGCAGGTGAACGTATGCTCATGTGCAAGTAAACGCATGCTCATGTACAGGTGGACATATGCTCGTGTGCAGGTGGACGCATGCTCGTGTGCAGGTGGACGTATGCTCGTGTGCAGGTGGACGCATGCTTGTGTGCAGGTGGACGTATGCTCGTGTGCAGGTGGACGCATGCTTGTGTGCAGGTGGACGTATGCAGAAAGGCATGGAAGGATGTACTCCAAACCACTCTCAGACAGGAAAGTGAACCAGGATCAATTATCACAGCAAAAGAAACTTTACCCTCTCTTTTATTTGTAGTTTGGGTATTTTATTTTTTAAAAGAAGGAAATGTGTATTATTTCTACTTAATTAAAAAAGAATACTGCCCTGGCTGGTATGGATCAGTGGATTGAGCACGAACCTGTAAAGCAAAGGGTCGCTGGTTCAATTCCCAGTCAGGGCACATGCCTGGGTTGCAGGCCAGGTCCCCAGTCAGGGACATATGAGAAGCAACCACACACTGATGTTTCTCTCCCACTCTTTCCCCTTCCCATTCCCTCTCTATAAAAATAAATAAAGAAAATATTTTCAAAAAAAGAATACTGTTTTGAAGCAAAGAAAATGGTTGGCCCAATAATCTCTTTTTCTGCAAGGTTTTAAAGATCTTTTATGTTTCTTTTGCAGGGCCATATTTGTGTCTTAACAGACTAAATTTCTGTTTCTTAGTAAAGCCTATATGTGATACTCATATATACTTAAGAAATGTCCCTTCTAATGGAAAGAAATCATTAATTACTTCTTCACCGTTTAACAGGATTCATCGGCGATAAGACACTGGACTCTGTCTAGTTGTCTGGATACTTCACTGGTTTAAGGCTGTTTCCTTCTCATGGGTTGTTCTTTCTGCCTAGAAGGTCCTTCCCCACCTGACCACCCTGACAATGCCACTGAAACTCCCCCTGTCCCCTCCCCAAAGTTCATTTGTTCTCTGAGTCCTGCTGCCGTTTTTGCATATTCTTCCACTGTTGAAGGAAAGCATAGCAATCAGGAGCACAAAGAGACTTGGATTCAAGGCCCTGCCCTGCTACTTACTAGCAATACATAAGATTCTCCAACTCTCCAAGCCTCCGTTCTCTCATCTGTAAAATGAGATGATAGTCTCACCTTGTAGGATCATGGTGGACGTTAAGGTAATACTTACAGGCTGCTTAGCGCCGTATCTGGTGCAGAGTCACTCTGGCTGAGCATCAGCTCTTCGTGTTTTTCTTGTAGCAGAAATAGCCTCCTCAATAGTCTGGAGCCTGAGCCTGGTCTTCCTGGTTTCCGACCAGCTCGCCCCATCCCTGGCAGATAGTGGAGGCACAGTTAAATATTATTTTGCACTGAAATGTGAAGTGAGGAGTATGGAAGCATGACCTTCTGGACCATGGTGGTTTTCTATGAAAGGACTCGATGACCCCAACAGACCATACAGTGGGTTAATTGGTGATGTTTCACTTACTTTTGCGTATCTGGTTTTCAAGAATTTCCAAAATAAGCATGTATTATTATTTGTGTAATTTTTTAAACACCCCTCTCCCAAGAGGGAGGCAGTGCTAACCCATAGGGACAGGTTACCAGTGGGAGAGTCAAGAACTGTGAGAGACCTGAATAGAAAAGGTACCGAGGAGCCAGGGGACATGGCTGGCATGCCTCAGACCACCACCTGGTTTCTGGGTGGTGCCAGTCATCTGTGGCTCCACAAGTCAGACAGCCCCCCAGGTTCCCACATGGGGACAGGACGCCTCTCCAGGGCTGAGAGCCCCTCATCACGGCAGGCCTCAGTGGGTGCTTTTTGTCCGGTTCTAAGCTTCCGATAACCCCAGCTATGAGCAGCTCCTTCTGTCCTCACGGGTGTCCTGGCAGTGGGCATTAGAGGGGGTGGGTGTGTGTGTGTGCATGCGTGCATGTGCTTGATCTGAATGCATGGGTGTCACGGGATCCGTGCACAGCCGGAGGGTTGGAAAACTCGCTCAGCCCTGCCCTGGGTTTCATGCCCAGAACTCCAGCCCACAGCGCCTCACACATGCCCGCAGTGTGGAGCTCCCTCACCATCAGCATTTCGTGTGTTTCCTGGCCCTCGACAAATGAAACAAACACAACATTGAAAAGTAAAAGATGCCCACAGCTGGGGCTGGGAGAAAATGACAGGGGTAGATAAAATAACTGAAAGCTTATGAAAAGAAAACCACATTCTCTGTGTGCTAATTACCTTAAAGCATCTCAGAAGGCGCTACTGGGTTAAAGAATTCGGTCCTCAGAGCTGGATTTTCACCATTCTTACAGCCAATACGTGGTCCGGCTTGTTGTCTCAGAACCGTAGAGTCACACAATCCCAGGGCTGGAAGGGGCCTTCAGTACAGTCCAACCAACACTTCTCCTGCATTGGACTCTTTCCTTGCTGTGCATACGTTCAGCCTCTTACCGAATCCTTCCGGTGATGAACGGCTCACTGCCTTATGAGCTATCCCATTTCTTTGCTGGGCAGTTCCTATTATTAGAAAGTTCTTTCCTTACGTTGTGCTGAACTGTAACGTTCTACAGATTTTGGCTTCTGGCTCTACTCTTTTCTTCTGACGGCAGACAGCACGATGTCAGAGAGAGCATGCACTGCTGAGTTGGAGAGCCCAGTCTTCTGACCTGCTAGTTGCTGACTTTGGGCAAAGTACTTCACCTTTCCCAGTCTCTATCCTGTGTCAGGCAAAATGGGGCTGCCTCCCTCAGTTGGGTTACTTGGAGGATCGAGTAGGCAGCGGGGAGAAAGGACGTGCCACGTGTACATATACAGATCCAGAAAGATGCTGGGACGTACTGTGAGGTGGGGAAAAGCAGGTTGCAGAAGAAAGAAACAAAACAGGAGCACTGGGAAAATTGGGTGAGAAATGCGCCAAATTACTAACACCAGCCATCCCTGTTGGATGAGACTAGATGGCTTTTGTCACTCGGGTGTTACATTCTTCCATGGTGGTTAAAAAAAATTTTTTTACAGCAAATGCATCACATTGAGAATCATGAAAAATAGAAAAGATTTTCTATTTTAGAAAGAAAAAAGGTTAAATGCCTGAAACACTTTATATCTAAAAATGGAGTCCACTTGTATCAGTTGTGGTTTCTTTCTCCGAAAGCTGTCTGGACCTTTGAAGCACGTCCTGATAGGATTTTGTGCAAGCGTCCACCTACAAAAAGTGGCTTTAAACACTTAACCAAAAAAATAGTGCCTGTGTTAGGCCCTGCCTCATCTAGTTCAGGGTCTTTGCATTTGCTCTTCCCTCTGCGGCAACTTGTAATCAGTCTGTGTTACACTGCTGGATAGTCACATCCGAAACACAAAACAGCCATCTCACAAACTTGGATGTGATAGGCAGAGAGATACCTTCTGTTAAGTGGGGAGTGATGTCTAAGTGGGAAGTTCATGAGTTGCCATTTCATTGATAAATATCCTGCCGTGAAGGTGACTTTTGCATCTCGGCTCTGCCTCCTATGTTTAGAGGCTCACGAGTGAATACCTAGATGACAGGGCCCCCCACCCCACATGCTTGACGTCTTCCCTAGGGTGACGTGTTGAGTCCTCTGGAAGAACGCTGTGTGAGTAGACTTTAAAAAATAAAAGCAGCAAATGACAGGCAAAATTTATCAAGTCAGGATCATTTGCCAGACATCTGTGAGCATCTGCCGTATGCCAGATGCTATGAGAGACTGGAAAATGAATCACTCTCCGTCCTGTCCTCAAGAAGCATGCTACTGGGCCACTGGACAAAGTCCTGAACCAGAACGTGCAGGGAATCCATCAGAGCTGTGCCCAGAGCCTGTGCTGCACTTAGTGAGCATCAGAGGAGAGCTTCGTTCACACACAGGGCAACTCGGGGGCATTCTGAGCTGAACCTGGATGGAAAAATAAGATTCTCCAGGCTAGCGAATCAGAGAAGGATGCTCTGAGCTGAGAGATTTGCAAGAGAAAAGGAGCAAAGGCAAGAAAAGTAGTTAGTTGGTGTCTGCAGAGAGAGGGTGAGTCACATCTTTCTAAGATGTGATCCCTGCAGAGCAGGGATCAGGTGAAAAGTTGAGATGAAAGGCAAGTCTGGAAAGTTGGGCTCTGGACATTGCTACAGGGCCTGAAATGTCACCAAATGACAGTAGGCCTGTGCTGTGGCAGCCGTGTGGATAGGATAAGAGGTGAGGGATTAGAGGCCAGAAGACCTGTGTACCCAAGTTAATTCCTGATGTGGGAGTTTCTGTAAATAGCTGAAAGTCCCACAGATCCTACTCTGGCACTAACCAATGGAGAAGCAGGGAAGAAGCCCAGATGAGAAGACTTGCCCCACAAAGCAGAGGTTTCCAGATAGTTAAGGTTGGGTTGGGCTGGGCTGTGTTCAGCTGAACTGGATTAGGCTGTGTTGGGTTGGGTTGGGTTGAGCTGGGCTGTGTTCAGTTGAACTGGATTGGGTTGGGTTGGGTTGAGTTGGGCTGTGTTGAGTTGGGCTGGGTTGGGTTGGATTGGATTGGCCGGGATTGAATTGGGGTGGATTCGGTGTGGCAGTAAGGAAAGCTCCGACATAGTTTAGCTTTCTGTTCCTGTGCACCTAGCAGGAAAATCCCCCAGGAGAATACCTTTGCCCTTTAACAAATATGAAATTGACAGGTTGACACCATTGCTAAAGCCAAATGCTTTTCTTTCCCTTTTTTAACAACACCTTCGTGGAAGCCAGCCTCCTAAATGAAACACATGTTGCTCTCCAACACCTGACAGCCTGACATAATTTAAGAGCAGCTACCAGGAGCCCGCAGCTGGAATTGCCCATGAATCTGCGCCCCTGGATGGGCTCCAGCTGGGTGGAAAAATGGAGTAGACCAAGTCCAAGCCACCAGGGCTTCTCTCCCCATTTGTAGCCGATTCAGGGGTGGGCGGCTCCCTTTCCGAAAACAGGGACAGCTGTAATCAACTTGATAGTACTGGTTTCCGGAGTGTTTTTATTTGTCGCCTGATTATTAAACAGATTTATGGCCCTGCCCACCTGCTGAAAAGGGACCAAGGCATTTAGTTGAAATTAAAAGTGCAGATAAGGCTGCCTGTTTAGATAGTGGCATATTTTTTAATAGATTACTCATCTTCTGCAAAATAAGGGAGAGGAGTTCATTTGTGTGATGAAGTGCTTTCTATTTCTGGGAGCTGGCTGGTGGGTGTGATCGCCCGAGGAGGGAGCGTAACTCATTCTTAAAATCACCAGAGGCTTGTGCAGGCCAGACACCGACACTCTGAGGAGAGGGGTAATTCGTAATGGGATGCCAAGAACAGAGGGGCTTGTGGTTTCAAAGCAAATGTTTGGGGAAGGTGTACAATTTGTCTTTAGTTTAGATGGAAGGTCAAACTCCCATTTGTTCTCAGAAAAGTGCCAGAGAAATAAATGTAACATGTTCATCTGAGGCCGCTGATTATAAGGCATGATGACAAGAGACAGACCCAGGCTGGAATTCTAGGGGAACCACCACTAGCTGCATAACCATGGGCAGTGATGGACCCTGTCGAGTCTCTGTTTCTACCTCCGTGCAATAGGGTTAGCCCCCTATAGAGTGGCAGCGAAGGTTGTGTGTGGCACGGAGTCAGCCAAGTGCCTGGGACAGTGCCTGGTACCCAGTAGGTATAAGCCAGAGTCGGCAGCCCCCTTGGCTTCTGCTCCAGGGTCTCCCCCCCCCCCGTGTCCATCCTGGATAGAGAGGTCTCTGCAAGAGTTCACGTATGTGCAAGTATCAGGGATACACTCTACTGAACACGTGATGGGAGAGGCGGACGGAGGGGCTTTACATCACATACTCCACCGCACCCCACTGACAGCTCTCCATTCAGTCCCAATTTTGCCCAGCCTCTGGGCCACACGCACAGCGCCCAGCCTTCCTGGTTCCCCTCTCCTCCTCCCTAAAGCTCCCCCCAGAAAAGTATTTTGTTACTGGAACATGCCCATGAGAGTTTGCCCCATCTCCTCTTTTCTCACCTCTCCTGCCACCAGCCACCACTCAGAACAGCTTGCAGACACAGACAGCGCCTGCCCAAGGCAAGCCCTCCCGCCTCCCCAGGTCAGCCACCGTGCTGCCTTCTCCAGGAATACGACGTGTATATCAAGGGAAGATTGTACTTGCTGGGCCTGGAACTCCCAGAAGTGCAGTTTTAGGGAATTACATCAACAACAGTGCCGCCCATGGTACCTGAGCTGCCGGCCCGAGTGCGTGTACCAGTCGGTAAGGTGAACTAATAGGTATTCCCGTATAGTGTGTAGGTGCACGCATTTGACCGCTGTCCGTCTTCGTGTGGTCCTCCCAAGCATTTACGTATTGAAACGTGTGTTACTCTGTTATTTCTCCCTTACGCCATAGTTGGGCATTGTGTAGAATTTTTTTCAAATTGGATGTTAAGCAGATTTTATTGTTTACAGTTTTATTTTAGAGTGTTAAGGGGGCCCACACAAAATAACTGTTATTTGAAGGGGCATTGAGCAGGATGGGGTTCAAACCCCTGGAACAGAAGGTGAGTCAGCCAGATGTTGGAGCTGTGTTGGCCCTGAACTCAGGCTCTGTTCCCTCTGATCTGCTGCGTCCTTGGTGCTTCCCAGCTGCTGGGACAATAGGCCAATAGATACAAAAGCCCCAATAAGCACGTTTTCCTGGCAGCTCTTACAGTGAAAGGCGAGATGCCTCAAGGAAGCTCCCTGGAGTCTTTGGCGGAAGGAAATTGGCCATTTGGAGTGATGGCTTTCTCCACCCATGCGGTATTCCAGAGATCTGAAATCGACTTACAGGAGTCCCATGAATGCTCGTTGGGGTAAGCAGTGCAGCCGCAGGCCTGTTTATAGAACGGGGCCCGGGTCCACTTCCGTGTGTTCTAAGAAGCCGATAACAGTCAGTCCCACAGTGGGACGCCAAGCGGGGACAGCTTCCTGGGGTCAGGGCCCGTGGCAGGGGAGCTCCAGTTCAAGCAGGACAGGTTTTAACACTGTAGGTTCCAGATTGTGCCCCGGGCCAGAGTTTTTCCGAGGGTAGTGGGCCCATTCGAGGGTTAGGGAACCAGTTTCTGGGGTCATGACCAGCTTTTTAACAAAAATGAAATACAAAAGGATAGAACAGAAAAAAACATGGGAGGCCATCAGCCCTTACATTTCAGTTATGTATGTGTGTGTGCCAGGTCATGATGTAAAATGTATTTCTCTTTACGTGCCATGGTCGAAAGATTTAAAAACCGCTATTCCCCAGTGCATAGAAGTCAGACTCTGAGACTTCCCAGGCGTGTGCGAGAACCAGTTCCCCTGGGGACTTTTAGGGCTGAGGTTTGAGTGTTCTTGCTGTGAGCCTATCAGGAGTTGCACTGGTCTGTGAGACCTTTGCTTGCTTGAGGATGAGAGGAGCACCAGGGAGGGAGGTGAAGGAGCCGCCAGGCCAGGGGGGACCACTGTCGATCTGAGGCAAAGCATGGGAGGGCCCCTGAGCTGTCGCCCATTCCCTTCACAGGTTGGCTGGGGGCCAGCAAAGAGGCTTGGAATCCTTGGAGAACTTCATTGTTTCTATTGTCCTGTCAGGAAATGTGGGGTTTTATTTCTAATCATTTAGAGAGTCTAATATGGTCACAATGGTTTCGGTTCATTTCTCTGGGCTCACCTCCTGCATTGAGTCAGATCAGTGTTTCTCGAATGCTAGCACGTCTCAGAATCAGTTGGAGAGCTTGAGAAAATCCAGGTCAGTGGGCCTCGCCCATCTGAGTGGCTGGTGTGGGGTGAGGCCTAAGAATTGGCATCTCTAACAAGGTCCTGGGTGATGCTGATGGCACTGGTCTGGGGACAACACTTTGCAAACCACCGTGTTAGAGCAACAGGAAGGACTGTGCCCGGCGCAGTTCCTGACACACAGCAGGAGTGTGGCAGATGTGTTCTTGATTACACTGGACTGAATTCTCCCCGGCAGAAATGCCTTCACCAGGGTACAGTTGATTCACTGCTTCTAGCAATGCAAGAAGAAATGGCTGGTTGACATTAAATTGTATGCTTTAAATGGATGAGTTGTTTAATATGTGAATTATACCTCAATAAAGCTATTATCAAGAAGAGGAAGGTGAGGAGGAGGAAGGGGAATGGGAAGGGGGAAATAAATGTCAGGTTTTTCAAAACCACATGTCAGAAGTGTCTGTCATGCCTTAGACTGTCTTATAGGGAGAACCCATGTCAGAGGTGAGTGGGGAAGGTCTTCTAGCTGAACTCTGAGGTCCCTTTCAGCTCTACCACTCTCTGAAGTTCCTTCCTGGGACTCACTCGGGACCAGAAAAAGTGTGTCTCTCCAGAAGGGCTGGTCCGATTTCCTTCTCCAAACAGTAAATGGTAATTTAAATGGCCGTGCATCTCATCTGCCAAAAGCCTGTCCTGATGCCCTCATTGCTTTCCTTCTCGACCTCACTTTCTAAATTTCCTGCTATTTATCTTTCCTTATTGTTCAGTTTTTCAAGCAAGTGAAACCCTGGACATCCCAGGGGTGGGGAAGAAGGCTGAGCTTGTGGGACTGAAGATCAGTACCCACTGGCAGGACTGGGAGACAGGCCACTGAGGGGTGGTCTAGTGTCATAGTCAATAATACCGGTTTTGAGCTCAATAACACTACTATGACTCCTGGCTTTCCCCCACCAGCTGTCTGAACACAGATTGGCATAGAACCTTTCTGAGCCTCAGTTTCCCCTAATAGAATTATCATGGTGATGAAATGAGGCAATGTGGATAAATAGCAGCATTTAACACAGGGCCCGGGCACACGGTGGACACTCGACAGAGATCCCGACAATGACCGTGATAATGGAGGTGAGGGTCCAGCTCATCTTGCCAATTTTCTTTTGGCTACAAACACCTGAGGAATGAAGCAGGACACAGAGTGGCACTGCTGACTGCTGCGTGCCCTCTCTCTTGCAAATGGATGGGCAGTGCTGCAGAATACACTAAGACTTGCAAGTAAATGAATCGGTCTGGAAGCACATGAGCTGTGACACTCTAATAGCCAGAAGCCCAGCAGAACTGAGACATAACAAGACCCAGAACATCTACAGCTCCCAGGAGGTGACCCGTGTGTGCAGAGGGCAGCCTCTCCCACGTCAGCCTCTGCATTAGTAACAACACCCTGAAGGCCGTCAAACCAACAGCGACACTGGGACGGTGCTGATTTGTCTGGTCTGTGACTTCCTCCTCTTCCCTCGCTGGGCTGTCTGTACGGCCCGCTCTCACATGCTCAGGGTCCTGCCAGAGTGTGGGGCACACAGAGCTCCTTTATTTCTGGTGCTCCGGGTCAGGCATCTCTGCCAGGCTCGATGGCAGCAGAGATTGAAACACTGGTGCTCTATTTGGGAATTAATTTGATTACACACAGCAGTAGAGCAAAGATTTCTGAACAAAACAAACTGAATTTGAGTCCTGTCTTCACCACTTAACTTACCGGCTGTGTAGCCTTGGACCAGAACAACATCTTCGAAATTGACATCCTGCATCTGGAAATAAGGATGATGAACCGTGACCTGCTCCTCTGACAGGGAAGTCAAATTAAATGAAACGACGGAGGAAGAGGCTCATGGATTGAGCAGATTCCCGTAGGCGCCTCGCTCTGCGTGAGGCACAGGGAATCTGCTGGCACGTAGAGTGTGTCCTGGAGCTGAGAGTTAGGGGGCGACAAAGTGATACTGCGAATACAGAAGGATGATCTGAGCTGAGTGATGTGAAGGGCAAGTTCCAGGGATCTGCGATGCTCTCAACACCCGCTGTGGTCTGGGTCCAGGAAAGGCTTTAGTGACCGGCTGAGGCTGAGCCAAGGTCTGAGAGATGAGCAGTGGTTCACTGGGAGGGGGTGTGGAGGGGCCTGGAACCTGGGGAGTCCAAGCAGAAGAGCCAGCAGTGACGGAAGGAGACACCATGGGCCTTTGGACACCGAAAAGAAGATGGGGGGAGGGGAGGGAGGGGGTGGTAATAAGGAAGGGATGGGCAAGAGGAGGCTGGAGAGGGGGCAGGGCCAACCATTCACGGCCTTACTGTTCCTGGTAAGAATTCTGGACCTTCTTCCAAGAGCCGTGGGACGCCATGGGAGGATTTTAAGCAAGAGAGTGGAATGGTGGCAAGATTACTTTTACTGCTTTTTAAGAGACCATGTGAACCGTTTTGTGCAAACTAGGCCAAAGAGGGGCAGAGCAGAAGCAGGGACAGCAGTCATGGCTGCTGCCGTTGGCCGTAGACTACCATGTCCAGACAGGGGCGGCAGGGGCTTGGACCAGGGCCATGTCTTGCTGTGTCGCTGTTTCCGTGCCCATGTGTGAGAACTCCGACCCCCCCCTTCTGTCTTAGTGTCCTGGGGCTGCCATCATAAGGCACTGCATACTGGGTGGCTTAAAACAGCAGAATGTGATTCTCTCGCGGTTCTGGAGGCTAGAAGTCAGCAGTCAGGGCCATGTTCTCTCTGAAGGCCCTGGGGGAGGAGCCTTCCTTGCCTCTTCCGAGATTTCGGTGTTGCCTGCAGTCCTTGGCGTTGCCTGCAGTTTCTTGGCCTGTAAACGCATCACTCCAGCGTCTGCCTCTGACGCCACGTGGCATTCTCCTTGTGTGTCCCAATATCCCTCCTCTTTTAAGGATACCAGTCATTGGACCAGGGTCCACCCTAAACCAGGATGACCTCATCTTAACTTGAGCACCTCTGCATGGATCCTGTTTCCAAATAAGGTCGCATTCACAGGTCCTCAGGGTCAGGACTTCACAGACCTTTTGGGGGGACACAGGTCAGCTCACAAACTGTGAGCTGGAATGCACCAACCCGGGCTGCAGCCCGCGAGGTAGAGTCGTCCTTGGAGTCCGAAGCACCCTCAGACCAGGCAAGAGGGAGAGGCTGTTTCAGTGCTGGCCCCAGGGAGGCCTTGGTGTGTACACGCGTGTCTGCGTGAGTGTGCATGTGCATCACGTACAGGTGGGATATAGTGGGAGGACTGGGGATATGCTAGTGAGGACTGGTCCTCACTCAGACCGCACCAGCTGAGAGGTGTGGGGCAAGGCCTTCTTTTCTCTGGGCCTCGGTTTCCTCTCCTGTGATACCTGCCTCGCTCTCCTTGTAGTGACCTGCAGGGAGCCCACTTAGATAATCAGCAGGAATTTCCTGAGATACCCTGTGTCCAGCATGAAGATAACTCACCAGGAGTGTTCTGGGGAGGGACAATGCCAGTCCTTCCTCATTAACCCCCTGCTTCCCTCCTCCAAGAGCGTCAGGGATACGAGCACAGACTCCGTCAGCCCCAGCGTCCTCCAGTGGCTGGGGCAGTTTCCGAAGCTCACTGAGGAGTCCGTGGGGGGTTCGTTATTCTGTCCTGCTTTTTAAAGCATGTTTGAAAGGATTCTTAATTTTTGGAAACATTAAGCAAAGAAGACTGCAGACTCTGGAGCCAGACTGACTGGGTTCAAATCCAGGACCTGCCACTTACTGTAACTGTGGACCTGGGGAAAGTTACTGAACCCCTCTGTGCCCCTAGTTTCTCACCAGTAAAACATCACAACCTGCCTTGTGGATTGTCAATGAGGATTGGGTGTGTAGATGTGCGTGAAGTCCTTGGGTGAGGGCGTGGTGTGGGTGCGTACCGAACACGCCATAACCAGTATTCGCAGGAACTGGGCACCAATGGAACAACTCATTGCTGAGCCAAAGTCGTGAAGTCACAGTCAGGCTTGCAGACCCTCTAAGTCATACCTACCACCTGGAATTTGTCTTCGTTTGCGTTTCCTAAAGCAGATCTGGAGACAGGGTTTGAGTTCAAGTGGTTATTTTGGGAGGAGATTTGGGGAAAACCAGCAGGAGAGGGTGGAAGTGAGGAGAGGAGGGGAGGCAGGCACCGTGGGGGGCTCCACGGGACCCCACCAGCAGCTCTGGGGGCAGCCGCGCACACACGCCCAGGTCAGCCCCCCGGAGGGCTGAGAACCTGGGGTGGCGATCCACCAGCACCAGAGTGCTTGGCTGAGGTCCACCACGTGGGCGCAGAGAGCCCCGGGCAGAGGCAGGTGCTGTGGGGGGCGTCAGGCAGGCAGATAACAAATGCTGAGGAGGGGGTGGGGGCACCCACCTGTGAGCTCTCTGGTAAGTCCTCTTCAAATGTCTACTTAAAGTCTCTCAGTGATGGGGTGTACCTTCAGAACCAGCCTCCCCCTTTGCCGGTTGGCTGTGGCTCATCCTTAAATGAGAGGGGTAATAAGGGCGAAAGCGACTCTATTGCTGTTACAATGCAAGCAGAGCAGAGCAGCCATTGGGATAGAAACATGCATATTTGACTTTAGGGCTGCTGTTCCCCAGTGCTCCAGGGCAGGCGTGTGTTCTCCACCCTGGTGCTTCCATGCTGAGCCAGGACTTCCATGCTGAGCCAGGATATAGCCTCAGAATCTTTCTTAACACAGCTTTATAAAGCATAGAAATCCTTGAGTACAAGCACTTTGATGAAGGCTGTTGTATCCCTACCCTGGTGTTTGTGAAGATGGGGGGTAGACAACCCTGTGTCACAGACTCACTGTGTGGTTCTGGGGAGGACATTTGACTTCTCTGTCCCTCCCAGTCCCCTCTGGGCAGGATGAAAGGACTGCTGAAGGGGGACAGAGACAGGGTTTGGTGCATCAGGAAGAGTTTGGGTTTGCAGCCAGGGACCTTGGCTTCAGCACTTATAACCTGTGCCCCTGTGTCCTGGGGCTGTCTCACCTGCCCTGTGCCTCATGGCACCCCATCTGTAGAATGGGACCGTAACACCCCATTTGTAGGTGTCAGAGACTGTGTATCAATATAGGAAGCAGGGAGCTCTGTGTGTGAACGTAATTGTCTTTATCAAAACATCGTCTTCATCTAAAGTCCTTTTCAGCTCTATGACTATGAAGTGGCCTCATCCAAGTCACAAAATAAGGCAACAATCCTGATTTCGTGTAAATGCACTTTCTAATAAGGACAGGAGAAGCATAATTGTCCCTAAATAATGGCTCTGACTTTACCACAAGCTGTCCGAGGGCCTTAATTGCCTGATTGGTAATGATGCAGCCATCTGCGTGTGGGGTGATTTAGTGGTGGGGCTCTGCCCGAGCGGGCCCTCAACGATCAGAGCAGGGCTGGGTGGTATTTCTAATCCGGATGGGTGTGGTGGCGTGTAGATGGGAGGTGATCTCATCCTCAAGTTGATGACCTATCAGCTGAACCCAGCCAAGAGGAGGCAGTGGTCATGATGACTATGGATTTTTTTTTTTAAGGTAGTATTCCTGCCCGAACAACAGCCTATCTGGAATGTGATCGTGCCTCTTGCTATCTTGTCTCAATGCCCAAGAAAGTCTCTTTTGGAAAGATTTAGTCCCTCAATTAGGGAAAATTGATTTCTGTTTTCTACAGAGTCACTGTTCCAAAGATAAGTGGGAAAGGGCAGGAGAAACTGTATTAATCTTTGCGAGCAAGCAAGAGGGTGACCTGGGGTGTTTTTCAGCTTTCCAGCCTTGGCTGTGCATGCGTAATCATCTTTTCTGTGTTGATCTTTTCATTGCTCTCCCTGTGAGATGCTAGGCAACACTGCTTGGAACACACATCACCTCGCAGAAGTGTCTGGAGACCGGGGCAGTGTTTCCCTAAGTGTACCAGTACAAAAGGCAGCAGAAGTGGCACCTGAGATGGTCTCAGTGGCTCAGAGACCTGCAGGAAGTAACACGGACTCGTGTGGAGAGAACGCTTTCTCGTTTCAATGCTCTTCCGCTTCTCCTGGTTTTCTCCGATGGAGAGTCGCATCTGGTGGCCCGTGGCCCCCTCCTTGACAGAGAGAGCAGACCTTGAGCTCCTGGTCATGTGTTTGTATTTTTTTTATTACCTCTTTATCACAAGTGGTATTGATCTTCCTTTTATGATGCTTAACATTTCCTTTTGAAATAAGTTTAATTAAATAAAAATTTTAATTTAAAAAAGTGAGCTGATTTTTAAAATCTAAGTAAATTGTAGCAGGGTAGGTAGAAGACACAAAAATCACGCAGTAGCATAGGACTGTCGGCTGGGACAGCATGACAACAGGAGGGAAGGCCTTGTGTCTCTGCAGACAGGGACCCAGCAGCTTACCGGCTCTGCCACCGTGGGCAAGTTCTTAGCTTCTCTGAGCATCGGTTTTTTTCTTTTCTTTCTTTCTCTCTCTTTTTTTTTGGGATGTGCGTGTGTGTGTGTGTGTGTGTATGTGTGTGTATAATTACCAGTTCTTTTTGTTTTCCAGGTTTTTAACAATAGAAACATTCCTTCGTACGCATAAAAATTGTTGTTGAAGATTTATTAAAAATTCATTATTATTTCAAATTTGCCTAATGCCCATGGTGCGTTGGTTTGTTGCAGAACACTAAGATAAAACTCACCTTGATCTTAAAAAGTAATACTTTTTAAATTGAATTTATTGGGAAGATATTGTTAATAAAATTATATAAATTTGAGACGTGCAATGCTATGACTATAATATACCAATTGTATATTGTAATGTGTGTTCACCACCCCAAGTCAACTCTTCCATCGCCGTTTACCCCCCTCATACACTCCCCCAGCCCTCTTCCCTCTGATAATCAATATACTGTCTTCTGTGTCTGTGAGGGGTTTTTTTACTTAATCCTCTTACCATTTTCCACCCAGCTACCCAACCCCCTCCCCTCCGACAGCTGGTAGTCTGCTCTCTTATCTCTGAGCCTGTTTCTGTTTTGCCTGTTAGTTTATTTTGTTTGGTAGATTCCACATATGAGAGATCATACGGTATTTGTCTTTCTCTGACTGACTTATCTCACTTAGCATAATGCTCTCCAGTTCCATAGGTGCCGTCACAAAGGGTAGAGTTTCCCTTTTTACAGCCAGTGATCATCAGTTCTCTCATCTGTCAAATGCAGAATGTGATTTCGTGAACGAGGGGAGATAAAATATGTGAAGCTACTTTGACAGTTGTAACCTTCCTTACCAGTGAAAGTGATTCATTTCCTTAGAGTCCTAGAAAAACAAAAGGTTCAGTAGGTTCTCGGACCAAGCAGCCAGGGGTCCTGGTGTGAGACGCTGCTCTACTTTTCACCGTGCCAGGCTCTTCCCTTCTCCGGACCTCAGCTTTTGGCTGTAAAATGAAGAGACTGAACTACCCCATTGGGTCCCAGGCCTGGCTGTGCATCACAGCCTTCTGACTGTGGTCAAGTAAAACTAAAGCTGCCGGGGGCTACCCTCAGTACACCAAATCACCATCACCTGGGGGGATGCCCGCCCCCCACTTTATTTATGGCCAGCTCACCAGATGACTTGGGTACACCCCCTGATTTAGGACAGCCTTTCCTGTCTAACCCCTGATAGAGTGAATTTAGACCAGAATCTGGACTTTGGGTTGGGAAGGTGATCACCCCAGAGACCGGCAAGGGCAGAAAGCCCACCGGCTCTGGTCATGTGCTACCTGGGCTTCTGCAAGGCCTGGGCCCCAGGCCATGGGAGACCTTCCAGTCCGAACTGATTTCGCAGATGGCGCTGAGACCCAGAGGAAGTAAGTGATGGACTCACTGGGCCAGGTGGGGGAGCACAGCCCAATTCTCCTGGGCCCCAATCAGTGACACTTCCACGACATTCCAGGCATTCTAGCAGAAATTGCTGAAATTTCTTTTAACTTCTCATTGAATTGCCTTGGTGCCTTCATCAAAAATCACTCAACAGCATGTATGCGTGGGTCTCCTGCTGACCTCTCCATTGTGTTCTTTTGACCCCTTTTCTTCGTTAATTCTTTGCTGGTGACAACACTAGTTTGATCGTTTGGGCCTTAGATGGGTTTTTTAAATCAGTGTCAGTTTTTGAATGTTGTTCTTCTTTTTCAAGATTATTTAGACTACTGTAAGTTCTTTGCATTTCCACAGAAATCGTAGGGCCAAGTTGTCGGTTTTAAAAAAGTGTGCTGTGATTTTATTGGGGTTGCATTGAATCTATAGATCAGTTTGGCAACAGGCTCTTTTTTTAAATTTTTATTGAATTTATTGGAGTGACATTGGTTAATAAAGTCATATAGGTTTCAAATATACAGTTCTATGATACATCACCTGTATATTGTATTGTGTGTTCACCACCCCAAGTCAAGTTTCCTTCCGTCACAATTTATCCCTCCTTTACCCTCTTGTACCTCCCCCCACCCCCTTCCCTCTGGTAGTCTGTTGTCTGTGTCTAAATTTGTTTTTTTCTTTGCTTAATCCTTTCACTTTTTTAACCCAGCTTCCCCAGCCGCCCCCCCCCCCGCCCCGACAGCTGTCGGTCTTTTCTCTGTACCTATGAGTCTGTTTCTGTTTTGTTTGTCAGTTTATTTTGTTCATTAGCTTCTACATATAAATGAAGTCATATAGTACTTGTTTTTCTCTGACTGGCTTGTTTCACTTAGCGTAATGCTCTCCAGTTCCATTCATGCTGCTGTAATAGGTAAGATTTCTTCTTTTTTATGTCTGGTAGTATTTCGTTGTGTGAATGCACCACAGCTCTCTTATCCACTCATCTACTGATGGGCACTTGGGCTGCTTCCAAATTTTGGCTACTGTAAACAACGTGACAATGAACATAAGGGTGCATATATTCTTTCAAAGTAGTGTTTGGGGTTTCTTTGGATATATTCCCAGAAGGAAAATCACTGGATCACAAGGCAGTCCACTTTTAATTTTCTCAGGCAACTCCATACTGCTTTCCACAGTGGCTGCACCAGCCTGCATTCCCACCAACAAGGCACAAGGGTCCCCTTTGCACTGCGTCCTCACCAACACTTGTTGTTTGTTGATTTATTGATGATGGCCATTCTGACTGGTGTGAAGTAATATGTCATTGTGATTTTAAATTGTGTTTCCCTGATAATTGGTGATGTTGAGCATCTTTTCATGTGTCTAGAATCTGTATGTCCTCTGGACAAGTGTCGCTTCAGGTCCTTTGCCCATTTTTTAATTGGATTATTTGGTTTTTGGTGTTGAGTTGTAAGAGTTCATTATACATTTTGGATATTAACCCCTTATCAGATGTATCATTAGCAAATATGCTCTCACATTTGGTGTGTTGTTGTCTTTTCATTTTGTTGATGGTCTCCTTTGCTGTGCGAAAACTTTTTAGTTTGATGTAGTCCCATTTGTTTATTTTTTCTTTTGTTTCCCTTGCCGAAAGCGATATATCAGAAAAAATTCTGCTATGAGAAATGTTCGAGATTTTACTGCCTGTGTTTTTTTCTAGGATGTTTATGGTTTCAATCTAGCATTTAAGTCTTTTATTCATTTTGAGTTGATTCTTGTGTGTGGTGCAGGAAAATGGTGTAGTTCCATTGTTTTTGCAGGTATCTGTGCAGTTTCCCCAACACCAGTTATTGACTAGATTATCTTTACCCCCTTGTGTGTTTTTGCTTCTTTGTCAAGTATTAGTTGAACGTGGGTTTATTTCTGGGCTGAGAACTGGCTCTTATACAGAGTCTTATAACCTATAAATATTATTTTTCACACCATTTATTCGAGTCTTTATATATGAGACTATTACCAATGCTATTTTTGCTGTACTTTCCAGTTGTGTTTTGCCAGTATATACAAATACAAATGATTTTTTTCTTTATAATTTAACAGCCTCATAGCAGTATAATTTACATATCATAAAAATCACCCATTTTAAGTCTGTACTTCAGTGTGTTTTTAAGTGAATTTACACGTTGTGAAACTATTGCCATAATCCAGTTTTAGAATATTTCCATCACTCCAGAAAGTTCTCTTGTGCCTGTTTGAAATCAGTCTCAACCTAGCTTCAGGCAGCACCAATTTCCTTTCTGTCTCTGTAGTTTTACCTTTCTAGAAATTTCACGTAAATAGACTCATATAATATCTGGTCTTATATGTCTGACTTCTTTAGCCTAGCATAATGTTTTTATGGCTCTTCCATATTATTGCAATAGCTGATCCTATTTTATTGCAGAATAGCATCCTGTTATATGGCCATACTATTGTACATTTTGTGTATCCATTCATCATTTGATGGACATTCGGATGATTTTTTGTTTTTTGCTACTATGCATGTTGCTGCTGCGAACATGAGTGTACAAGTTTTTGTGTGGGCGCATGTTTTCATTTCTCGTGGGATATACCAAGGAGGGGAATTGCTGGGTTATGAATGTGTTGACCTGTGTAGAAAACTGCCAGACCGTTTTCTAAAGTGGTTGCACCATTTTACATTCCCAGCAACAATGTATGAAGATTCTTGTTTCCCCAAATCCTCGTCAACACTTGTCATCTGACTTTCTGGTTGGATCAGTCCTGGTGGATGTGAACTAGTACGGTACCCCAGTGGGGTTTTGGTTTGCATTTCCCTGATGTCTAATGATGGTAAGCATTTTTTCACATGCTTATTGGCCATTTATATCCTTTTTCCATTTTTTTCTTCGGGGTGAAATTCACATAACATTAACCATGTTCAAATGTACAGTTAATTGGCATTTAGAATCTTTGCAGTGCTGTGTCACTATTGCCACTATCTAATTTCAAAATATTTTTATCATCCCAAAAGGAAACCCCATGTGCATTAAGTAGTCACTCCCCATTCGCCCGGCCCCAGCCCCTGCCAGTCACTAATCTGCTTTCTGTCCTCATGGATTAGCTATTCTGGAATTTCTTACAGTTGGAATCAGGCAGTGTGCAACCTTTTGTGTCTGACTTCTTTTTCTTAGTATAATGTTTTTGAGATTTACCCATGGTGTAACACGTATCACTTCTTTATTCTTTTTTATGGCTGAGTAATAGTCCATTGTGTGGACATATTCTGTGTTTGTTTATACATTCATGAGGCATTGGAAACTTGGGTTATTTTCACCATCTAGCCATTGTGAATAGTGTTTCTATAAACATTCAGGTATAAATAATCAAAAGATTTTTTTTAGCTATTTTGGATCTATTCATCCCTTGGATTTTCATAAATTTTAGGATCAGCTGTCAATTATCAGTTTCTGCAAAGATATCCACTGTGGTTTTAATCACAAATCTGTAGATCAATATGGAGGTATTATTACCATCTTAACAATACTAAGTCATCCAATCCAAGAACGTGAACTATCTATTTCTTTCAACAATGTTTTGTAGTTTTCTAAGTATACAATTTGTACTTCTTTGGTTAAATTGTAAAAGGTATTATTACCATTTTTAATTACATTTCCCAATTGGTTCTTATTTGCTAGTATATAGAAATAGAATTGATTTTAAAATGTTGGCCCATATCCTGAAGCCAGATTAAGTTTACCTATTAGTTCTAGTTTTTGTACATTCCTCAGGATTTTCTATGTGAACAATCATGTCATTTACAGTTAAAGACATTACTACCTTTTTTTTTTCCCAATCATTATGCCTTCTATTTCTTTGTCTTACCAATTGTACCAGCAAGGAATTCTCATACCATATTGACTAGAAATGATGAGAAAGCATATATCTTAAATACAATGTATAGTTTTTTGTAGTCACGCTAGAGTTTTCATAAAGGGCTCAAACTCTGAAAGTAAAAGACACCAGCATTTAGTAGAAAGAGACTTTTTCAGGTTTATTCTAAACAACTTTTCACACATGGGGCAGAAGTGCATCTGACATTAGAATAAGTAAAAAGAGGAATTTGTTGTCACATGTAATAAGGACATCTAGAAATCTGTCTGCATCATGCATAGGGGGAATCTGGGAAATCAGGATGTCATCAGGGTGCTGCCTTTCTTTATCTCTTGACTCTTGTTTTACACATTGGCTTTGGGCTCACAAGTCTCCCCAGTACCTCTTACCACCTCACTTTGCCAAAGATGTCACCTGCAGCTCCAGACGTATAGCCAACAGTAACTAACTCTAGCAAAAAAAAAAAAAAAAAAGGACCTTGTTTTGGGTTTGGGTTTTTTTCAGTGGTTCTGAAAAAAATCTCTCAGAGTTTACTATTCGAGCAAATCAGGTCACTTGGCCATCCACTGGACCAATCACTGAGGCCACAGGACAGGAATGTCCTGATTGATCAGGCCCAAGTTCCATGCTCCTCCCCCTTGGAACCAGGGGATGGAGCCAGCCCCATCCAAGTCTGATGGGCTCAGAAGGAGAGGAGCAGTTTCCCAAAGAAAAATCAGAGTATCATTACTAGAAAACAAGGGAGTGGGCCCCAGCCAGGCCTAAGCCACAGCTGCTCACAGAAGATCTTCGCGCCCCAGGTCTGGTGCAGTCACTGGACCTCTTTGAGCTTCAGTTTCCCCATTTGCAGAACACGGGTGGCGGGCCCTGCCCTTCCTGGCCCTATCTGGAAGGTACAGTGAGGCCATGCAGCAGAGAACTACGTCTAAACTCTAAGGTGCAGTGCACGTGTAACAGGCAGGAGGCCACGCGCATGGTTACTAAGCAGCTCTTCTCACCTGTCGTCCATCTGCCCTCTTCTGTCTCCCTCCCAGAGCACCTGAAAAAGCCACTTGAAGACTATATGGCCCATTTCCCCAGCGTGAGGATTCTCCGAACCAAGAAACGGGAAGGGCTGATACGGACCCGGATGCTGGGGGCCTCGGCAGCAGTCGGGGATGTCATCACATTCTTGGACTCACACTGCGAAGCCAATGTCAATTGGCTCCCTCCCTTGCTTGGTAAGAGGCCCTCCCAAGGCGAGGTAGGAGGCCTGGAATGAGCCAGTCACCACCAGCCCCAGCCTTCTTCAGGGAGTCACCCCCAAGTGTCCCCTTGCCCTCCTGAGATACATCCAACACAATGTCAGGTGCCACGAGAGGCGCAGAAGTTCAGAGTGCTCAAAGAGGCCCTAAAAACCCATTCAGTCCTGTCCCTTCATTTTACAGAGGAGGAAGCTGAGACTCAGAGACTGGGCTAGTGGCTGCCCAAAGTCATGTACACATTGGTTGCTAGCAGCATGATTGCTTCCCCAGACAGCCAACTTTCTGTGTACTGTTAAGTGCCTTTGTACTGTGAAGGGCCAAACTATGGAGCAACATCATCCTGTCAACTTACAACCATTACCATTCGCTGCACTGCTACTTTGAGCCAGGAAGGTTGCAAGCATTTTCGCTAATTCTTACAAAACTATGCCGGGTCAAAAAGTACCTCTTTTTTATAGTAGAAGACATTGGAGTTCAGAGGTATGGAGTGACTCACTTATTCCCTGGGCCATAAGTGGCATTGTCGCCATCTGTCTGGCTCTGAACTCTCTCATGATTCCTCGTGGCCTCCCTGAAGTCACTTCCTCTCTGGAGTTGCTGGCAGCTCTCAGGGCTGTAGACGGAGGGCAGCTCACTCCAGGAGTCGTCCACCTTAGCCCCAGTGACAGCGGGAGACATGAGGATTGGATGTTGCTATCCCATAGCAGGTTGGAGAGTCGGGTCTGAACACTGGAGAACTGAGCTTTGATAAAGGCAGTGAGCTGGTGTGGACAGTTTGACATTGAAGAGGAAGTGTCCCATTGAGACTGACTGTCAGGCAAGGGGCGGTGAGAGAGACAGATTGGAGAAGAGTTACTCAGTTGAAAAGGGAACCCCTCAGAAGTGGGTGGGTGTGCTTCCCATAACAGAGTGCTGAGGGAGCAAAGAGGACTGAGGTTCAGGGCGAACTTGCGTGTGCTTCAGAATCGCCTAAAAGACGGTAAAACACAGGGTGCTGGGCCCTGCTCCAGTTTCTGATTCTGGAGGTCCAGGCTGGGGCCTGAGAAGCTGTGTTTCTAACCAGCTTCTGGCTGATGCCAGTGCTGCTGGTCCAGGGGCCACACTTCTAGGAGCACTGGCTAGGCCACCATCCAGAGATGAGGACAGAAAGCAAAGTCCACACAGTCAGATGGGTGAGCCCAGAAGCTGTGCTCCAACACAGATCAGCTCAGAACCCAGTGTGCCTCTGCCCCCCAAGGTCCAGGACCCCAGGGGTGAGGGAAAGGATAAAACCAAGATGTGTGCATCTGCCTCTCACTACTGAAAAAGAACAAAAAAGAAAAACAGCCTCCCCATAAATAGGCTAATTTATAGTCCTGAAGGAACAGCCCATTTGTCGGGTCATTCAGTGGCTCATAAAGAGAATGGAGTGGTGGGGCAGGAAGCTGAGCGGAGCCTCTGAATAGCCCTTCGCTCTGGCTATGGAAATATATGAGGGTAATTTTCATAATCTGCAGGCATACTTGGAAGAAGCATTCCCCCTCTTTTTTTTTTTTCTTTTTGCAATAGAAATGGGAACCAGGGATGTAGATTTAAAAGTCTGCCCTGCTAATGTGATTAGCAGACAGAACACATTACAGTGTTTGTCTCTGAAACCATTAACACCTCTGTACACAGCTCCTTCTGCCTTCTCTGGAGAGCGAGCATTGCTGAGTGAGTAGGATTCAGCCCCACCCAAGGACACCCACTATCGATTATCGTTTCCTCTATCATTATCATCATCATCATCATCATCATCATCATCATCATCATCATCCTGGCTCTGCTAGGCTCCTAGCTTTTTAGGCCACATCCCCATTTGAATTTGATGGTAATGTGGTAGAACAGGCAGGCCAGGCGTTATCATCCACAGCCTGCAAATGAGAAAACTGAGGGGCAGAGAGAATGAGGGAGATGCTCAGCCTTCCAGTGCCTGCCCCTGAGCTTCCCTCAGCAGTCCTGGGCACGGAGGATGTCAGGGGTGCTAAGCCTCTTGGCCCCACTCAGCCTTCAGACCCCTATGAGATAGGTGCTGCCTTCCTCCACTTGGTCAGCCAGGAAACCAAGATCAGAGGCAGCAGATAACTTTCTCCAAGATTACTCTGCTTGTAGGCAACAAAACCAGGATTCGAACCTGGACGTGCTGTCCCCAGAGGAGCACAGCACTGAATGCTGCCTCTGGTGCAGCTCTCGGCCTCATACTTGTTATAGTTGGCCAGCACCTTGCAGGGCCCTCTGCCCTCAGCCCACACCTGCCCCGGAAGTGAAATCCCCTGAATGGGCATGAATAATTAGGAAGGGAGGCCCTTCTCTAGCTCTTTCCCTGGAGAAGTTCTTCTGCTTCATTAATCCCCAGGGGGCCTGTCACAAGGCTGATCCACCTCTACCCCCAGAGACTCTGATGCAGTGGGCCAGGGCGGAGGGTGGTTAAACGGTGCAGCTGCCAACTAACTCTGACCCTACCAGGCTCCCCATTCCAGGTCTTGAACTTGACCCCTGGCCCAAAGCTGCTAGGCATCCCAGCACAGCCCACTTGCTCCTCATGGCACATCACCTGCCCTAACAGATCACTGACAAGCCCAGAGGAGAATGCTGGGGTTTAGAGACATCAGTTATGTAGCTGGTGCAGAGTCCCTGTCTCAGGCATCAAGACTGGGATAGGAACCCTGGTCCATCTTGCTTATTAAAGCCTGTGTCTTCCCTTCCTCTCCAGGATTCTCAAGCTCAAGTGTTCAGAGAAATCACCCAGGGAACATGTTAAAATGCAAATAAGCTGCAGAACAGGTTGTGCACTTAGCTGCCCCCTTAGCCCACCTCCCTAATGGGCATCTCTTGGCTTCTTCAGACCGCATCGCTCGGAACCGCAAGACCATCGTGTGCCCCATGATTGATGTGATTGACCACGATGACTTCCGGTATGAGACGCAGGCGGGGGATGCCATGCGGGGCGCCTTTGACTGGGAGATGTACTATAAGCGGATCCCCATCCCTCCAGAACTGCAGAAGGCCGACCCCAGTGACCCATTTGAGTAAGTACAAGTGACCCAGGCTGGTCCCAGTGGCTCACCCAGTAACCTGTCCCCAATACACATAACTCAGAGTCATCACCTCCCTCAAAAGTCCAGTGCAGAGGGGCCAGGGCAGGTGCCCCCAGCTAGAAGGACAGCCTGTCCCATCTTGTGACAGAGCCTCAGCTCATGGACCTCCAAGCTAGTCACCTCTTCCCTGCCCTCCTCTGTGCAGTTTGCCACAGTTGCCAGCCAGGGCTCAGCAGGTTGCTCATGCTCCCTCCCTTAAACCTGGCACCGGGTTGTAATCATCATCATCATCATCATCATCACCATCACCACCACTTATGAACACTTTCTAAGTGCTAGGCATTGCATGCTGAGCACATTACAATCTGATCATCTTTAACCCTCTCAGTTGTTATTTAAATTATTTTTATTTTTAATTTTTTCCTTTAAAAGTTTTATTTATTTATTTCTAGAGAAAGGGGAAGGGCAGGAGAAAGGGAGGGAGACAAACAACAATGTGTGGTTGCCTTTCGCATGCCCCCTACTGGGGGCCTTGGCCCACAACCCAGGCATGTGCCCTGACTTAGAATCAAACTGGTTACCCTTTGGTTCACCGGCACTCAATTCACTGAGCCACACCAGCCAGGGCTTAAATTATTATCCATGCTTTCCAATGTGGAGACTAAGGTTCCAAGAGGGTTTAGCAACTTGCCTGGGTCACACAGTGATGATGTGGCAAAGGCCAGATACATGGGCAGGTCTGTCTGCCCCGAGCCAGGTTTCCCATCATTCCGCTACACCCCTGTGGAAATGCTAGGGAAGCAACAGCGCCCCCCACAGGAGCAGTTCGGGGGGGTGTGGAGTGGGCTCCCAGCATCTTGAATGTGGGAGCTAGAAGGAACCTATAGGCTGTGGACTCCGCGCCATCTCAGGGAAGGAATGCGAGGCCCCCCAGGGTGCACAGTGGGTGAGTGGCTGAGCCAGAAACAGCCCAGTCCCTCTCCAGTACTTGCAGCTCTGGAAAGGGCCTCTGCTTGCCCCGAGGGCCCGCCGTCCTGCAGCTGCCACGAGAGTCACGCCGCCTCTCCTGCTGGAGACAGGGAGGAGATCTTTGGGTACAAAGCCAAAGTCCAGGCTCCTGCTGGATTCGTTTCCCAACTGCTGCAGCAGTAAATTACCACAAACTTACCAGCTTCCAAAAGAAAGCCACAAATTTATTCTTTTAAGGTCCTGGAGGTCGGAAGCCTGAAATGATTCTTACTGGCCTAAAATCACAGTGTCAGCAGGGCTGCATTCCTTCTGGATGCCCCAGAGGACAGTCCATTTCCTTGCTTTTTCCAGCTTCTAGAGGCTGCTCGCATTCTTTGGCCCACAGCCCCTTCCTTCCTCCTCAAAGCCAGCAAGCAGCCCAGCAGCTTCAAGCCTCCCTCTCCATGCCCCCTTCCTCCCCACCCCGTATCCCTCTGTCCCTCCCCCAACTCTCTCTCTCTCTCTCTCTCCATGCCCCTCCCTCTCTCCTTATCTTCTGCTTCCATTATCACCTCTCCTTCTCTGCCTCTGCCTCCTGCTTTCACTTACAAGGACCCTGGTGATTATGTTGGCCCACCAGGTGCTCTCCCATCTCCAGGCCCTTCGTCACATTAGGAAAGTCCCTTTGCTGTGTAAGGTCACATACTCACAGGTTCCAGGAATTAGGACATTGACTTCTTGCAGAGCGCGTTACTCTGTCCACCACACCTCCCCATGGACCCCAGCTTCTGTGTGCCCCCACCCTCCCCACCTCAGAAAGGGGGCTGTTGGCAGCTGAGCCGTCTTCATGGGTGCAGTGCCTACCCAAGGTTCCTGAAGGGGCCCCTGACGTGCTGGGCCCCAGTGCAGGCTCAGAGGTGGCTTCCTGGAAGCAATGGAAGGCGGCCGGGGTGATGGAGCAGCGTGAGCCCAGCGTAGAGGGCATGAGTGGAGCCCCGTGCCTCAGCAGGTCAGACGTTTGCTCTCCTCCCGACCCCCTGTGTCCTCCACAGCGTCCAACACTGCTGCCTGAGCCCTTCCTCGCACTTCCCCAAGAGGACACGTAGTGGAGGCTGAGGTCAGAATGGGCTGCCCCAGAAAACGGGGTTTTCAAGGCAACCAGAACCCCCTTTATGGTTTGACCCTCTGCCATTAACTGATCCGCAGGCACTAAGCCTTGAAAGGTGCACAGGGTGCGTCCGGCCCCCATCCTCCTCGAGGCAGGGTGAGGAAGGGCACATTCAGGTGTGCAGCTGGTGAGCAGCAGAGGCCCAGCCAGCTTCCTCCGGGGCCTCGTCCCCACATCCGGGTGTTGCAGGGGTTGGCCCGGCCCCAGGGCAGCTGCATTCACGCCTGGGCCCACTGGCAGTGCACGGGGCGTTCATTAAAAAACAAAACAAACCCACCCGCGTCACCCCAGACTAGTGACGCCAGAGTGTGGGGGTGAGATGCGGACATCTCTGGTTTTTGAAGGTCCCAGGTGACACTGATGTATGGCCAAGGTGGAGAGCCACTGAGGGCCTCCCCATCCGTGGTGTCCTCTGATGCAGTCCAGAAGTCTCTCTCCTGTCACTTGGACAAAACCCAGGGGAGGGGCCACAGGAGAAATCCTGGTCATTTTCTGCACGCTTCCCCACAGCGCCAGCAAACGGGCAGTCTGTAGGCACAGTGCGGTGTGATGATGTTTGAAAAACTTGGGCTTTGGTGGCAGACCCTGGTCCAAATCACAGCTCATCCACTTACTATATGCCCTTGAGCAGAGCGTGTGGTATTTCTGAATTTCAAGTTCCTCCGTCTGAGAAGGGGGCTAGTAAGAGAGCGTTCTGAGAGCTGGAGGCAACGTCGGTAAGGTGAGTGGCGCTCACCAGAACTCGGACGCGTTAGTGTTAGTGCTGAATGCGGCAGGGAACAGACCTGCCTGGAGGAGAGGCCTCCCTCTGGAGTCAGAGCCCTGAGCATCCAAATCGCCTGGAGGCCAACAGCCGCCTGTGGTGCGGCAGCTCCAGGCAGCAGCTCCTCAGCCCCTGCGCCCGGCTTCCACGCAGGCTGATCTTCTGTGCAGAGGCCTGGGCTTGCTTTCTCATGAAGCACAGGGGCAGAAACATGCTGCCTCCGAGCAGTGGATGTCAGGCTCCAGCAAGAAAACCCAAACCCCACAACCTTCAGGAGACAAAGGAGAGTCGCTAGCACTGACTCCTTGTTTCCTCACAGTCCTGGATACTTCCGGAACCGTCCTGGCGAGTGAGCGAGGAAGTGTCGCTATGGGCCCGTGGTGGAGAGGGGAAGCAGGCACAGAAGGGCTGACACTGTCCGGCAGGAGTATAATGCAAGTCACATGGACTTTTAAATTTCCAAGCCGCCATGTGAAAAAGCTAAAGAGAAGCAAAACCGAGACAGACTGATAGGTGGAGAGCAGGATGGCAGCTCTAGGGGCGGGGGGAGGTGAGGGGGGGGGGGGTTGGGCAAAAAGGAGACAGGACTCGTGAACACGGACAACAGTGTGGTGATTGCGGGGGAAGAAGATTAAATGGTACCGGAAAAAATACAATTAAAATGATAAATAAATAAATAAAAGAATAAAATATTACTTATTTTTTAAAGATTTCATTTATTTATTTTTAGAGAGAGGGGAAGGGGAGGAGAAAGAGAAGGAGAGAAACATCAATGTGTGGTCGCCTCCCATGTGACCCCACAGGGGACCCAGCCTGCAACCCAGGCATGTGTTCCGACTGGGAACTGAGCCAGCGACCCCCCCAGCTTCACAGGCCCATGCTCAATCCACTGAGCCACACCAGCCAGGGCTAAAACATGTTTAAAAAGCTAAAGAGAAGCGGCTAAAATTCATTTTGGTAATATATTTTAGCTAACCCAGGACATCTAAAACATTCTCACTTTAGCATGTAACCAACACTGTAAAATTACAGAGACCCTATCTGTGCCTCCTCATCCTGAGCCTCAGAAACTCGGCATGTGCCTCACCCTGTGGTCCCACCAGCCACCTGGCAGGTGCTCGGCCGCCACGTGCACCTGTGGCTGCCGTGGCCGGGGGCACGGGGCTGGGTGGTGAAACCCTTCATCGCAGGTCACACTGCAGGTCAGGGAGAGTCGGGTCGCAGTCAGGGCTCCCCCATCTCTGATCCTCTATCCTTGTACTTGTCCCCTGCTTCTCGGCTGTTCCTCCCTGTCAGGAGGCAGCGAACCGTGGCTGTGACAGGTGTGGACCATGGCATAGGTTCCAGGTTTCCATCCTGGCTGGCAGCTGTGAGCCCTTGAGCAAGTTACCTGTCTGTGCCCTGGCTTCTGCGTGCGTAACACGGGGTGGTTCTGGTGAGGCATAAGAAACTCATGAGGTCAGTGCAAGGGATGAAGTCACTTCATTAATAATAACTTAATTCAGTACAGCCCCTGGGATAGTCAGTCCCTCAGTAAACAGTCAGCGGGATCCCCTTTTAAAGGAGTCCCCTCTGGTGCTGTGAGGGCTCATCTGCTATAGGAAGATTGGGGTGCACGTGGGTTAACGAAGTTCCTTTTAATCAGTCCGCTCGCTGTCAGCTTGCAGTTCTGGGGCCGCAGAGGGGACGCGGAGGGTGCAGCTGGCATGCCTTTTGGTTTGAAGGTTTGGGGTTTGCCAGTGGAGCTGGACAAAGACACGGCCGCTCTGAGAGGTCTGCACATAGCACACAGTGCCGGCCCCTCCCAGGAGCCAGCCCATGGGAGGCCCCGCGGGAGACTGGGGCAGGTCCCAGCCGGTGTCCCCACGGGCCTGGCAGGATCCCACGCTGGCTGCCTGCTCCGTCCCCGTGGCACCCCAAAACGTGTTATCTCTGTGCTTTCCTCCTGCTTTCTCCGAGTCCCCTCCCCCAAGTTCTCACTGATCCAGACCCACCTGGAGTGCCCCCCCCTTTGGGCCTCCTTCCTTGACTCTTCCCCCAGCGTCCCTCCTCGCCCCCAAAACCCAGAGGCAGACAGTCCCCCTCTCCTGCTCCTGTAGTGCCGTCTGCACCCCCGGAGGCCCTTATGACACCCCGTCTTCTGGGGCCTTCCATCCCGAGGTAGCTGCCCTGCCACATGGCATCCCCTGAAATCCCCACCCAGCTCTGATTACACTGGTGCCATTCATCTTAGCCCAGTGCAACTGGAAAACCGGACTGTGGCTCCTCTCAGCTCTCAGCAGAACAACTGCCTGTGCTGAACTGACTTAGAATCCTCAGAGGAGTGTGTCCGAAACACAGGTTCCTAGGCTCTGCCCCGCAGAGAGTGTCGTGCAGGGCTGGGGTGGGGCCGGGAGCCGTGGGTTTCCTACCTCGGAGAACATCCTGCAGCCCAGTCCGGCCTGGGAGGACCTGAGTCAGACCCGGAAAGTAGTGGGAGGACCGGAAAGAGAAACACGATGCAGCTATGAGACCCATGGGAGGAAGTACTGCGATTTCATTTCACAG
The DNA here is from genome assembly GCF_021234435.1 of Artibeus jamaicensis. Lineage (NCBI taxonomy): Eukaryota > Metazoa > Chordata > Mammalia > Chiroptera > Phyllostomidae > Artibeus > Artibeus jamaicensis. The sequence goes on along the minus strand of NW_026521828.1, from coordinate 9,945,389 downwards.
CTGTTCTTTAGTGTTAGCACGTAAAGGAACTTGGGGCCCACTTGGTTAAAGTTTGGCGTTTATGAGAGGAGGGGTAGGTAAGGAAGAAACAAGCTTGGGGCCTCACCGGAGGGCCTTGGACTCCCTGCTGACATGTGGGCTGTGTGTCCTGGGCAGCAAGGAGCGCACCCCAGGGACCTGGCAGTATCAGGGTGCCCTCAGAGCCGTGGCCATCAGGTCCCCATTTCATACCACACTCTTCTTCCCTGACAGGTCTCCCGTGATGGCCGGTGGGCTCTTCGCCGTGGATCGGAAGTGGTTCTGGGAGCTGGGCGGGTACGACCCAGGCCTGGAGATCTGGGGAGGCGAGCAGTATGAAATCTCATTCAAGGTGAGCCCGCGCTCGGAAGCCCCCTTGGCCCCTGTCCCGGCAGGCTGCCTGCCTGGTGCTGGTCTGAGCCTAGAAAGACTGGAGGACTCGGGCACCTGAGGCGAAGAAGCCACATTCTCCCTTTATTTGTGGGGCCCTGTGTTGATCTCAGGTGGAGAATGGGTCCCTCTGAGGAGAAGGTTAGCCTGTCCTGTGCCCTTGCGGTCAGCAGGGGATTCATTCTCACATCCCTGCTCATGAGGGCTGACCAGCGGCACTGTTACTGGGCCAAGCCAGTGTGTGAATACACAACTCTGAATCAGGCATCATTTTCAATGCCAAGGACCACTGTCACACACAGCAATGAAGACATCCATGCCAGCGTCAGATTGCCTAAGTCAAATGTTGGCCGTACCACTTCCTACCAGCCATGTGATCTTGGACAAGAACTTCACCCCACTGACCTTCACGTTCTGCTTCCATAAAACGGGTTTAATGGTGCTTTAATCCTCACAGGGATGTTGAGAGGATTCCATGAGACCATGCTTGTTAGAGGCTTCTCAGTAGATGTCTTAAAAGGTTACATTCATTATCAATGTCAGCAGTGATTGCGCGCAGTTCAGAACCAGGGATCATAAATTCTTTATTCACAGTGGTGATGTGTCTGTTCCCCCTCCAGAGTTCTGAAGTTGTCTCCCAACAGGGGACCAGCCCCTAAATAAAACCAATGTTAATATCCAGGGGTGACACTCAAAACATTTAACAACTCAGATGACATGAGCGCCGACTAGTCGGAGCAGGTGCCGGCTGTAAGCAGCTATGGCAAATACAATCCTCGCCCCAACCCTAGTAGGGATGTATCATTATCGCATCCATCACACAGGGAGGCAACTGGGGCTCCGACCCAGGGCCCACACAGGTGGAGGTCACAGAGAGCCCAGGTCTGCCCCCAGGGGTCAGGGGTCAGTTCTGTAGGCCTCTGGAGGGGCACCAGAGCAGAGCACTTGAGAAAAATTAGCCTGAGAAATTGGCTGCAGTCTCCTACCTTATCTTCTCAGTTTTTGCCTCCTCCTGGTATTATTACTCTTAATTTACTGGAGTATTCTGCAGCCTCTCAGTGAAGTGAATTAACAGCGGTCTAAGTCAGAAAGAGCAGATAGGTTTCCTCGCCCAGCTACGCCGATCTATTGGCAGGGGCTGCCCTGGCTCGTCAGAGCAAGAGTGGTGATTGACCAGTGGTGTCTGCGTGGGTGCAGGTTTAGTGAGTGATGACATCGATGTCATTTACATAGTGTCCCTCTCCCCTGCCATCTAGTTTTCCACAGGGCACATCCTTATGGGTATAGTGAAACCAACAAGGAGTCAGAAGACTTCTAAACTTCATAGTTCCTCGGTCATCAGCTAAACAGATTGATTTATGAAGCTTGCTGCCAAGCTTGTTTCCAGAATTGTGCACATCTGTGTTGACTCCTCACCAGAACGTAAACCTCTCTAGGGTAGGGTCCGAGTGGGTTTCCCTTACTGCTGTAGCCCAGGTACCAGGAGGACTGTCTGACACAGAGAAGAAACTTAGTGGTTCTCTGTCGGTTTAATTCTCAGAGCAAGTGTGTGACTGGCCAGAGCCCGCCTCCTTGGTCAAGGAATCCCACCCTTTGTAAACCCACCCTTTGTGGAAAATACAAAGGAGACCGAGCGAATGGAGAGAGATTTGCACAGAGCAGTTCCCGGACCCAAAGGGGCTTCATTCTGTGTGTTTTTAAAGACCCATCTAGCAAGGCTCATCGGGCAGTTACAGCACTACAAAGGCATTTTTCTCCACAGTTTATTTACAAAGAACCTCATAATGAAGCCATTTTGGAAGCCTCTCTGGGAGGGGGAGCGAGGCTGGTTCCGGTTTCCGTTTGATCCAATTGTCCTTCACTCTCGAGGGGGAAGAAGAAAGGGTATCGAGGAGGCTCCTGGTCTGAAAGGGAGACTTGTCTCCCTCAGCTTTCTCTCTCCTGGCTTTGAGAACGTGCGTTCCCAGAGCCGCTGGCAGTGCCCCTCTGAAATGCCAGTTGTTCTAGTTCAGCCAGAGCAGGGTGTTCATGAAGAGCCAGATTCCCTCTGACTCATCTCTGCTGAGATCCCTTTTCTTCTTGGTAATGGAGGAGAGAGACTGGTCTGAAAAGCTGAGTGTGTTTTCAGAAATTAAGATAAATTGATACGTGCCATCAGCACCAAGGGATTAACAGTGTGGCTCCAATTTCAGACGAGGCCATCTCTGCTGATGGGAAAGCCCCAGAAAAGATGTCCTAAAGGCTCAGAAATTTCTAGAAGAGTCATTGACCCTTTCCCCTGTTTCTCATCCCCTCTCTCTCTCTCTGCCAGCAGAGATTTTTCTTTCCAAAAGACACTCAAAGTTCTGCTTGGCGGTTAGAATCTCCCCAGTTATGGGGGGTGGATAAATGTCAAACTCCACAGCCCGGCTGACACCTGAATCTATGAGCTGACCCCTGCGCGTCTCTCCACCCTCCCCCTTGTCCTCTTATCCTGCTGCCTTAGTCTGGACTCTTAGGTGCAGGTGACCGGACTCCTGGTCAGCCTGATTTAAGCAAAAAGTCGGAACTGATCGGCCCACACAACTGAAGTTCCAGGACAGACCCTCCAGGCCCGGCTGGGTCCAGGAGCTACCTGGTCTCAGTCCCTGTCTCTCAGCCCCTGACTCTGCTTTCCTGTGGGCTGGCTTCCTGCTCAGGCAGGCTTTCTCTCTGCCGCAATACCCAGCAGCCCTCTGGAGAGTTTTGCCCTCCCGTCGTTCCTGTACAGCTCCCCAGGTTGTGTCTCACTGGCCTGCTTGTCCCTTGCCTGTCCCTGAGCAGTGTTCTCATTGGTCAGCCACAGTCACATGCCCATCCCGGAACCAGGAAGATGGGTGCAGGCTGGCTCCACAGAGGAAAGTCTAGTCACTGTACACAGAAGTGGAAAGGCTGCGGAGCCAGGCAAACCACAGATGTCCACCTCCCCCAGCCAAACAGGACTGCTCACAAACCACAGGCCCATGTTTGGACGCACACACTGTCTACTGTTTCCGAAATGCCTTTCCTTCCACACATCCTTCTGGGCGCGGCTCGTATCTATGGCCTCTGCTCAGCCTTAGCTGTGCTGACGAGAGGCCAGCCCAGCCTCACTCTCAACATGGCTTCAGATGCCTCGTGCTGCTGACAGGACCCAAGGGTTGGCCTTCTTCCCCACTGGACTCTGAACTCCCTAGAGGCAGGGAGAAGTTCCATCTTTATACCCCAGTGTCTCACCCACAATAGGTGTCTTAAGTAACTGTTGGTGGAATTCATTCCTATCTGATAGAACCTCCCTCCCCCTGCTCTCCCCAGACTTACATCACCATCTTAGGTAGTGGTGGAGTGTTGGGAAAGGGACTCCGTGAGAAGGCAGGACACTGGCTCCTCATCTCTGCTCTCCGTCCCCCTGAGGACCCTGGACCCATTGCCTGACCTCTCGGGCCCTCACATCCCAGATGCCCTGATATATTTTTTTCTTGCTTCCCCATGAGACAGGTTTAAATAAGATGCCATGGAGAAAGTATTTCAACTTACACAGATGTGAGGATAATTTGGATTAGATGTGGCAGCAGCAGGGAGCAGAATGGGGACTACACAGTGTCTCCTGGAGGCCAGGTCAGAAAAGCTTCAACTCCAAGATCCGGGAGAGAGGAAGTATCCCAGGACACCTGGCCCAGCTGGCACGAGAAAGATGTGCGCTGTGGGGTGATCTGAGTGGATATCTCTTTTGTTACTAGCAGTTGGGCCAAATCTGTCACATTTCACAGCAAGCACATCCTTTGACCCAAAACTCCATGCCCCGGAGTTTATCTGAGAGACAGTGCACAGATGAGCAAAGATGCAGATAGGAGCTATTTACGGAAGCGTTATTTACAACCGGGGAAGACTGCAGATGACCCAGATGTCCATCCTTGGGAGACACATAACGTGGAGCACCTCCCACCCATGGAACAGTATGCAGCCAGCAACTTGTGACGGTTCCACTTTCACTTTAAGATAGCGCAAGAGCAATAAGCATTCAGTAGGAACTGTACTTCAGGCTGTTGCAGTTTGATCTTTCCCCGGGCTGGTGATGAGCTGTGCACCACTCCTCCGTGATGCTGGGCCGGGGCAGCCATAGCTCCCCATTAGGCACGCACGTGATCACGAGGGCAAACGTCTAGTGCTCTGTGTGCTCACAGTGTTAGACGACTGTGTCCCAGTGCAGGCGAATGCAGAGTTCTGGGTGCATTTACGGTGGGCCAGGACGAGCTGTGGTGCGTGGCGTACCAGCTTCTGTAGCGCTGAGTGCGTTCATCATAAGTGTGTATCGCTCCTATGGTCAAAAAAAGGTAAGATTTTTTTTTAACTAAGAAGAAGGAAAAATTGTGGGTCTTTCAGCTCTCTGGGCCCATCCCTCTCCATGTGTATCCCAATACTTCAGGCCATTTGCAAGTTCAGAGCTAAGATTTCTCTGTAGGGCAGGCCTACGGAGAAGGGAGTCCAAGGGGAGACTGAGCCCCGTTGGGGCACCTCTGCAGGGTGGGCTCTGGGAGGCAGAGGTGTGGGCTCTTGGGTGATGAAGATGGTCTAAGGGTCCCCTGGGGCAGGCTGGTGAGAACAAGGTAGTGACGGAAAGCCACATGAGGGGACAAGGGACAGCCATCCTACCGGGTAGACTTAGAGGCCTTAGGGGAGTATGGTTTGCATTGTTCGACATGGATGTTCTTACCAAAAGCCAAACAAGTCCCAGGGTGTCTGGACAGATTTAAAAACAAAAAAAAAAAAAAACCAGAAACTCTCAGATTTTTTCTTCATAAAACTCACTGCACCCTCAGGAGGATACAGTGAAAATCAAGGGTATGAAAAAGATAGGGTGCAGCCCAGAATCTGGTCAAAGATGACACCGAGACCTGACGCCCTGAGTGGTCAGGTGACTGGGCCGGGGTCCCTCAGCCAGCAGTGGGCAGATGTCCTGACTCTAAGGCCATGCTCACCTGGTGGGAGGGTGGAGAAAAGGCGGCCCAGCCTGGAGGCCATTGCTACAAGTAGGACCTGCAAGTCAGGACCAGCCCCAAGAGGGGCTGAGTTGCCACACGTGGGGAGAAATGACTTCCGAAGTCCAGCTCAGGGACAGAGGGCAGTCCGGGGCCCTTGTCCAAGTACCTGCACAGCCGGGCCTCCCCTCCCTTCCACGGTTTCTCCCAGCCCCCGGGACTCGCGCCAGCTGCAGCTTTGCTGCCGGGAACCTGGTGCGCCCCCTGCGCTGGGTTATGGGAGGATGCTGGGAACATCTCTGCTGCAGGCGGCGTTTTCCTCTCTGCCACATGCGCCCGGACTTTCCGAGAGCCATCTGCCAGGAACAGGGAAGGCATTCTGCTCGTGACTGTCAACAAGCCATTTGAAATTCCATGAGCGTCTCTGGGAGCCTGCCTCTCCCACCTTCCTCCAGGAAGGCGGCGCCCCAGCCCTCCCTAACTAGCACACACCTTTCTCTCTGGCCTCCGTCTTTTGTCACTAAAAATGACAGCAGTGACTTCTTTGGGGACTTGGTGTAAGAACTAAATGGGAGAAAACATTTATTTGTCCCGGAGCCAGGCAGAGAGGAGGCGCGGGCAAGCGGGAGCTGCCCTCGTCAGAGCCCTCCTGTTCGAAGGCACAGCACAGGGGGCGCCCATGCACTTCATAACCAAGTCGCCTGGGTTTCGGTGGAAGTTTCCTCAGCTAGTCACTGTGTGTCCTTGGCAGAGAGGCCTAACTCTCTGGACTTGACTTCTTCATCTGTGAAATGGGCATGGGATAGCCCTTAGTTCACAGTGTGGGTGTGAGCACGTTAGACTACGTTAAAACCTGGGACCTGGCACACCGTAAGCAATCACTGAGTGGCAGCTGCCTGTGTTGGTGGTGCGGTTGATGTGCTCGGGCTGCAGGTGGCAGGAAGCATAGATGGAAAGAGCTTTGAGGCTGGCCAGACTGAGGCCAGAGGCCTTGGTGCCAGGCCCAGCTCTAAAACAAACTCTGTGGGAGAGCTGGGACAGCTCACCTGCCCTTTCCGCTGACCCTTCCTCTCATCTACAAGGGCACTAATAACCCCAAACTCTCAGGGGTGCCGAGAGACACAGTGTGACCTGGCAGGCACCGGTTGTCAAAGTGGGGCCCCTAGCTCAGCCATGGCAGTGGCATCTGGGAACCTGTTAGAAACACACATTCTCAGGCCTCACCACAGACCTGCTGAGCCAGACACTCCAGGGGTGGGGCCCAGTGGTCTTCCTTCCAATAAGCTCTGCAGAGATTCTGATGCTCGTCCAGGGTTGGAAGTCATGGCTGCAGTGAATAGGTGGGGCCCTGCACAGAGAAGGTGCTCAGTGTGGGTGTTGAAGGGCAGAGAAAGTAGGAGGGTGGCCAGCAGGTGGGCCAGCAGGTCCCAACACCTTCACCCAGCTTTCGAGACCCTGATTTGGGGTCATCGGGTCCGCACTTGGCAGCCTGTGTTTATTCCGCTTCTTCCAGCAGGGTTTTAGAGCAAGGCTGGCCAATGACTAGGCCATGTCTGAGTGAGCGACTGAGTGAACGAATAAGGGAATGAATGGACTGCATCATTTATGCAAAAAAAAGCACATGTGCCCGACAGCAGGAGAGTGAATGGCTGCCACTGGTTTGCAGCATCAGCCACACGTGGCGTCCAGGTGTGTGACCGGAACAGGTGGCTGAGGGCTTTGATTGCGAGCCAAGGGTGACCCTTTGTTCTGCAGGCAGTACAAAGGCTGACGGGGGTCCTTGTGGAAGACCATGATAGGGTCAGGACCAGGCTTTACAAAGATTAAACCAGGCAGCGCAGTCTCCCTAGCGACCTCAGACCTGCCTAGGTCTGGAGACCCAGCCCCCATCCCACACCAGCTTTGCCATCTGTGAGCTCAGGAACTTCGGGGACAGCACTTCCCCTCACTGGGCCTCTGGGTCTGATGCCATTCCTTCTCTCCTGAGGGGAAGGGCGTGGCATGCACGCCGTGCCCCCACCAGTAGTGACAGCCACCGTGAACCCCAGGCGCATTGCTCCCAGTTCTCTGTGCTCCAGAATTACCTCCTTTCGGTCTCACCACAGCCCTAGGAGGTGGGCACAGAGATTCATCCTGCCTTACAGATGAGCAAACTGAGGCTTTCAGACTCACAAAAATTGCTTAGGAGCTTGGCTTAGACCCCAGTTCTGTCCAACTCTGGAACTGACCCTTAGCGGCTACCCTATGTTCCTCCTCGGCACACGGATAACACAGACTAATCAGTGGCAATTGTTGAATTATTCCCCCAAAGTGCAACTGAATAGGGTTTGAACTCCATAGGGGTCCTCAGCCAAGGTGCCAACAGCAGAAGACAGGGCCGGCTGCCATCTCCTCCCCAGTGGGGTGGCCGTCTCATTCCTGGTGGCTTTCCAGGCAGCCGCTCCCTGAGGGAGAGACGGTCCACCCCCGCCCCGCCCGCTCTCACTTTCCTCCCTGGACCCGCCCCCCTGCTCCCTCTCTCCGGGCCCCATTGTGTCTTCCTGATGCACATCACCACTCGTCTCTTTCCTCCTCAGTTTAGGAGATAAGAGCAAGTAATTGTCTTTTATAGACACTGTAATGAAGCCTGTCATCACACAAAAGAAGTTTGCTAATAAAATAAATCAAAGCAGCAATGAAAATGAATAGGGAGCAAGCTTTTACAATTAGATTTGCACTTGTCTAGCGGCATGGCGCTTCCAGAGAGAGACCAACCGCTCCTGGGGGAGGCGCCAGTGCCCGGCTGACAGGCTGTGTGGAAACTCCTTGGGGTGAACCCAAAAGGCTGCTGCTGGAGCAGGCAGGGGCAGGGGGTGGGGTTGCTGGGACCGGGCTGCATGGCCGGGCAGAACCCTGACATCGGAGAGGGGCTGTGAAAAGGTCATCTCAGTGGCCTGTGTTTGTCTCCATCCAAATAAGATGGGGCCCAACCACGCGTGATTCTAGCTGCAGCCAGCACTGCGACTCCCCCTTCTCAGCCACCAGTGGGACTCTTGCGCCGGCGTGTTAGCTGGGGCAGGACAGAACACTTGGGCGCCTGGCTCCCAAGGGTGCCCTGTGACTCTGCCCACCTCCCATCTGGCCCTGTCATTCTTCTGGTCGGTGGCAGAGTCTGCCACCAACTTCATTAGAAAAACCCTCTCTGAGCCTCAGTTTCTCCATTTGGGAAATTGGGCCATAGGAAAATCCATGATGGTGCCAGGTCAAAGGGCAAGCACCAGATGAGGAGAGGTCGGCTCCCCAGGTGAATGCTTGCATGACGCCCCACAGCTGCAGAGGTGGCGTTGGGACTGGAGAGTGGGGCGTGCTCGTCACCCCTGTGCTGTGGCGTTCGTAGGTCTTGAGTGGCAGGTGCCTCAGCTGCGAAGGAATGGGGGAGGGCCCTGAAGGTGCACAGGTAGGTGGCCTGGAACCCAGGGCCAGTTATGACCAGCTCCCCAACCAGGGTGAATCAGGACACTGTTCTTTGCCTCCAGCTCTTATCCTGCCCTTGAAAGGAGACCCTCCCCACCCGGGCCCCAGACCTGGGATCCTGCCTGTAACCAGCGGCCACCTTGGGGGCGGTGACTGCTGAGGTGCCTTTGGGGCGGCAGAGGGAGGTCTGACGGGTTGGGTGTGCCTCACACTGGGCCCCTCCCAGGCTGCTCAGGTGTTTCCAAAGGACTTGGGCGTTGGCGACAGCTTTAGCTGAACAGGTGTGTCTGTCCCTTTAAAGGCAGTTCCCATTCTGAGTTGGACATCAGTGCGTCCTGTCCAGAGCAGGACAGGGCAGCCAGGACTCCTCGGGGCTCTGGACGTCCTCCCCAGCAGCAGATCAAGGTCACCCTAGTCCCTCGGGAACCTTCAGCCTGATGGTAGCGTGGTCAGCGCCAAAGAAACCCGGGGTCGCAGCAGAGAAGAGGGTTTGGAAGTTGATCACGTGTCTGCATTACGGAAGGCTCCTTGCCAGGCGGAGCTGGACAGGCAGCCTCGTTAGCTAATGCGAGTTTAATATGGAGCTGCGCAAGCAGGCTGCCAGCCCAGCCAACTGCCCGGGAGACGTTCAAAAATAGAGCAGGGTAAGGTGTCCCCCACCTGCTTGGCGTGCTCCACCTCCCAGAAGACAGGGGCAGCCCAGCAGCGTCCTGGGCAATATCCGCCAGACAAAAGCATCGCTTCCACATCAATCACTTTGTATAAAAGAAGAGTTATTGTTATGGGATCCTGGCGCCTGATCAATATCTCCTGCTTTGAAAATAAACTTCTTGGCTTGGCCTTGACATTAATCTACCATCAGGAGCCCATTATCCCAAGACCAATGTTCTGTTCTATTGACTTGCTCAATTTTTTTTCTCCCCCAGGATCAGAATAGAATTGCATTTCTCCAGGCAGCACTTTCACTAATTGCAGCCCCACACACCCAGACCCCCTTGCAGAAAGCCCGGGACGGAGGACATCCAGGGCGGGATGGGGAGAGTGGCTGGCGGGGCATCACGAGGGGGCTGAGAGCCCTCAGGCACATGAGGTAGAAAGAAGAGTGGCCCTTCTAGAGCCTGGGACTTAATCCAGACAGTAACCGAATCCACAGGCCCGTCTAGCAGTTCAAGCTGGAAAGGCTCTTTTGCACAGAATCGGTGGCGTTGGTGTCCCCACTCCTACCCCTCATTCCACAAATGAGGACCCAGGGCAGCAGCATTGTTCATAACATGTCCCAGACCCAGCTGTGTCCCACCATCACCGCAGCCAGGACGGCCTCGCAGGGGCAGGAGCCTCCAGGCCGTCCCTCCGGGAAGCCTGCTGCCTGCTGGCTGTCCCTTGCACAGGCAGGCAGTTACCTTGGTGAAACTGAAATTGGATGATGTCATCTCCTTCACTGAGGACTTTCAGCAAAGACTCCCCATTTGGCCCTGCACAACCCTTGCGATTGTCCCCACTCACCTTTCTGGCCTCCCCTCCCATCGCTTCTCCCTCTGCTCACTTTCTTTAGTGATCATGCCAGGGCTCTACCTCAGGGCCTTTGCACCTGCTCTTCCCTTCACCTGCTTTCTCGCCCCTCAGATTGTTATGTTACTTTTACTTCTTGTCATGCAGGACTTGCCCCAGCCATTCTTGGCTGGAGGGGGCTTTCCCTGACAGGTGTGGGTGGCAGCAACCCACACACCCCCACAGTGAGCCTATCCCGGGACCTCACTGTGGCTGCCTTGTAGCCATCACCATCTAAAACTGTCTCCCAAAACATAGCATCTTAAAACAGTAATAAAACAATTATTATTGCAAAGTCTGTGTGGGTCAGAGGCTTGGGGGCAGCTCAGCAGGTTGGATCTGCCTGGGTGTGTCTTGAAGTCCAGTCCGCATGTCGGCCAGGGCTGCAGTCAACCGATGGCTTGGCTGCGGTGAGGGCCTCAGCTTCTAAGCTGACTCATTCACGTGGCCGGCAAGTTAGCACAGTGAGCAGGAGGTCTCAGCTTCCCCTGACCTAGACCTCTCCACAGGGCTGCTTGAGTGCCCCAAAGCAGTGGTCCCCAGGAGTAAGGTGGGAGCCTCTCATTTCTGCAGTATCCTGTTGGTTACCCAGGTCAGCCCTCAGGTGACTCATTTGGGAGGGAACAAGCGAGGGTGCAAATACCAGGAGGCAAGGACCCCAGAGAGGACATCTCCAAGGCTGCACCACACCCCCTCTGTGAGAGCCGGAGGCCCTGGCTGACTTCTCCACCGCTCTGTGTGCTGGGCCAGGTGTTTGGCATGTAGCAGATACTCCATAAACATGCCAAATGTATGCATGAACTGCTGCAGCACAGAACACCACTGTGTCTGTGCCATGTCTTGTGCTACGCACTTTCCATGCAGTATCTCACCCCCAGGCCCACATCCCTGAATCTTTTGCAGGTGAGGGAACTGAGCCTCAGAGGAGTTAGTACCTTGACCAAAGTCACAAAGTGTGGAAGTGGCTGAGGCAGGATTTGAACCCAGGATTGTCAAGGAGGGTCCGTGCAGGCTGGACCCCTGAATGGGTGAGAGTCAGCGCTGATTGTACAGTGCTTGTTAAGGACTCTCAGATGCTGTCAGAGCAGCCAAACTCGGGAGCTCTTCATAAGGCCAAATGTGGAGGGAGACTCAAGGAGAAGCATCAGGTCCCTCCCTGCCGCGGTCCCCAGCCACACGGCCTGGCAAGCCAGACTGCAGAGAAGTCACTGCTCGGGAGGACCCAGCATGAGGCACACAGACCCAGGAGGCACCCCCAGAGTCTAATGCCACAGTCAGGAAACAGCCCGTGTGCGGCCCTGTCCCCTCACACTGGTGGCAGCCCTCACGAAGTGATCAGCTGGTCTTCCCCACCGGGGGCCCGATGCCCCCTGAGAGTCCTTCACAGCACAGCACACAGCGAGGCAGGCAAGGCCTCTGGCTCTGGAGCTAGCTGCAGCCGAGTGGGAGTTCTGGCGCCCCCACTCACTAGCCCCATGGCCTCGCACAAGCCTCTGAGGTGCTCCGAGTCTCAGGTTCTTCGTCTGTAAAACACTGCAGCCCCCCCTCCTGCACAGGCTTAACTGCAGTTGTGCTCCGGGCAGCCCCCGGCACTGAGTGAGCACCTGATGCCATCACCGTCAGCACTGCTGCCCTCTCCACCGTTTTCCTCCATCCCTCGGTCTGTGATCAGGTTTTTACCACACAGTCCAAGCTGGTGCTTTTGATGAATGCGCCAAGGAGGGGACGATGAGCGGGATGCAGAAATGTCACCTCTCCCTTCTTCCCTGCAGGTGTGGATGTGCGGGGGCCGCATGGAGGACATCCCCTGCTCCAGGGTGGGACATATCTACAGGAAGTATGTGCCCTACAAAGTCCCTGCTGGAGTCAGCCTGGCCAGGGTAAGCTGGTGGCTTCCCCTGCGGGGGGAGAGTGGCACCCAGAACCCCAGGCCAAATGATCCCTAGGTGCCCCCCCACTGTCCAGGGAAACCGGGTGAAAGAACCTAAAGCCCTGCTTGCCCGCATATTACCTGTGGGAGCCCGTGTTTCCGCCTGTTGAAAGGCAGGTGGTTGTTCCAGCTCTTAGCTTTGCCAGGAGAGCTGAGGAGACAGCACCGCGTGTGCTTTCCTTTCCCGAGTGTGACAGACAAGGTGATCAGAGCTGGTGGACGTAGGAACGTTTTTATTTACACGTGTCTAAATTATGCAGATTAGAAACTAATGTGTCCTAGTGTAGCAAGCTTGTGACTTCACAGACATCGTTAATTAGGACGAAGCTCCAGCAGGTGTGAAGTCTGACCAGGGCGATTTAAAGGAACATGTTACATCAATATTAATGCAGGTTGAGTGGTGTGTTTGGGAAAGCCTGAGATAAGGCCCTTAAAAGTTCCCGGCACAGGGGCAGTTAATAAACGTCAATGTCTTTCCGTTCTCCCCACCCCTCCCTACTTTTATGGCCAAAAATTCTGTGTCAAACTGCTTCATGCCTTCAAATGGCTTGTATTCATCACTGCTTGAATTAAATTGGCTGTTGGCTGCAAATGGAAATCTGTTGGCCAGGGGTTTGTGCTTTGTTTGGGGGGGTTTGAGGGGGAGGTTGCGTGAGTGATATTTCACTGAACTTTAATAATAAATTTTAAAATATTAAGTGTTTTGAGAAGAAAAATCAATATGACCACTAAAGAAAACCAAAGAGAAGGGAGTGTCCCCAGAGGGTAAGAGGGTCTCAGGGAGGTTTTGAGGAAGCCAGAAAGGTTACCTGTGCAGCTTTGCTTGCAGGGACACCCCACCCCGCACCTCCAGCACCTGGACAGAACCCCCCTTGTAAGCCTGTTGGCCTCAGCCTTCTCAGCCCAGGCCGCTGCCTCCAGTCCCTTACCACCTGACGGTCGACCACGTGCACGAGTATAACCCCTGGGTCCTGGAAGAGACCCCCTGGCCTGCGATTTACCAGAAGACTGATTTTACAGAAGAGGCAGCGGGTCTCCCTGATCCTTCGGAGGACAGAGAGCTGCTGCTCAGTCCTCAGCGGTTTGCCAACCGGCTCTGGAGACGGCTAGAAGGAAAAGAGGGCCGGCAGTGCCCTCTAGTGGCATATGGCTTCAACAACAGCCGCACCAGCCATCGGCTTTGGACAGCTCCACCCGCAGCCGACCCACGGTGGGCGAGTTCTAGATTCAGCTGAAGAGGCAGGAATGGACTACCGTTTGTAGTCTCAGAGGTGTCAGGCATGAAAGCAGGGCAGAGTGGCTCAGTAAGCCAAGACCGGCTTCCAGCCGTGAGGGACGTGGGACAAGGGAGCACTTCTGAGGCCTGAGCAGAACCATTCCCAAAGCATCCCCTCCCTGTCTAGAGCTGTCACTTATAAGATTGGCCTGGCAAAGAGGCTCTGCCTCCTGTTCATGGATCTGTAGATGGATTCAGTGGGTAATAGCGAACTGTAGGAGCACATGAAAACTTCTGTGAGCTAGCAAAGCATCTTACATACTTATCTCACTCAATTCTCACCTGCTTTTAATCCCCATTCTAGAGGTGTGGAAAGTGAAACATGGAGACAGGAAGTACAGAGAGTCAGAATTTAAACCCACTGAGGTCTGACTGGTGCCTGGGACAGAGCAGTTGTCCCGTAAATAGTGACTGCCAGCCTTAGTGCCAGTGTCCATGTCGGCCTCAACATTAGCAGGCCTGGGAGGTTTATTTCAGTGTCTCATCCGATTTCTGTGTTTATACACGTTCACTTCTGTCTACACTGACTCGGTGTCCTGTGCCTTGCAACCAGCTGCCAGCCTGAGGGGTGCCCCATGCAAGTCTAACCATCCGAGGGGCGCCCCACACAAGTTTGCGGAGCCACAGAGCCGCCGGTGGATGCCCTCCGACAGCCGATCTTCGTGCTTACCCGCCCTCCTTAGTTGCAGATCAGACTTTAACTGCTCTCTCCATCCTGAACAGCTGGTTCCTTCTAGAGCATTATCTCTGGGAACATCAGTTTGGCAGATTTGAGGGGACGTAATATTCTCAAATCCCTGAGAGGGCCCCATAAAGAGGGCAGCCAAGGCCTTACTGAAGCCCTGCCGACTCCAGAAGGACAGGCTGCCAGACCACAGTGAAGCGGCAACACAGGAAGGAGGAGCCATCCACCAGCAGGCCTGCCCCCAGGACAAGCAGCCGTCGCCACTGGTTCACTCACTGTGCAGAAATCCCTGCCTCTGCCCCTGGGAATGGGGTCTTAGGGAAGGCAACAGCAGCAACCCACTCAAACTTGGCAAAAGAAAACAGGAGACTCACTCCAAGAATCGGGCAAGTCTCCGTAATCCACGCACAAGAAGAGCAGTTCTGGGGCCCAGAACTAGGAGGGTGTTGGGAGGAATGAGAGGACCGCACAGCCCCCTGAAATCCCAGGCTCCCCTTCACGACTCTCCCAAGGGGAGATGTGATAGAAATAAACGTAAAGCCCTTCACGTTGCTCCAGACAGCTAACTGTGCAAAAGTCCATGATCCAGGAGAAATGGCCTATTAAGTCATAGCTGGAAAATGGAATATTCATTAATAACCATATAAATATCAAGTAAAATTAAAATACTGTGTGATCTGATCCTTTGAGAATAGCACTGGTCAGACTGGCCACCTGTGCTGGCGGCGTGAGCAGGGCGGGCAGTGAGCCAGAGGACCCGGGCGGCGGCCCGGGAAAGGGAGACCCGGCACATCAGGCCTGCTGGGGAGGACACGGTTCTCGAACTCTTTTCTAACCCATTGTTGACCTCTTCAGCACTGACAAAGAAGGAAATGGTAGCAAGGAAGTCCCTGAGTTTCCTGGTCCCAAATCAGAGCCAGCACAATGAAGGAGTTGGTATATTTTGTCCCTGGTACCAGGGCCTCCCTCCTGTTGGCCTCCGTCCTCCTCACTCAGGAGTCATCAACTGCTTTTGTGTAGCCTGTGAGCTAAGAAGAGTTTTTTGTGACACATAAAAATCAAGTTCTATTTTTTTAATGATTTTTAAAATTGATTTGAGAGAGAAAAAGCATTAATGCATTCACTGGTTGTCTCTTGTATGTGCCCTGACTGAGGATTGAACCCGCGACCTTGGTGTATCAGGACAATGCTCTAACCAAGTAAGCTGGCCAGCCAGGGCATGAAAATCAGATTTCATCGTCCATGTACTTTTATTGGAACACAGCCACACACACTCATTTACATAGTGTCTAGGGCTGCTTTATAGCTACATCATCAGAGTTGAGATCATATGGTCTGCAAAGCCTAAAATATTTACTATCTGGCCCTTTACAGAAAACATTTGCCTTAGAGCAGTCATTTACACTGAGGTGTGAATGACTGATAACAGTCTAAGTGCTGGCTCCCTTTTACCCCTCAGAAGAACATTTGGATTGCAGTAGGAAAAAAAAATTTATGGTAGAGAGAAAGCCTGGAGACTTAAATGTGTGTGTGTGGGGGAGGGCGGATTTCTGGCGACAGCCAGGGTGAGAGGGGTGTTTTGGTTGGTGTGGTTCGGGAGCGGGACCTTCCCCTGAGCCCCGGGGGTTGCGTTCTTCCGGAGCCAGCTCAGGTGGCGTCTGCAGGGCAGAGGCGGGAGCAGTGTCACCTCAGTTACACAGTTTCCTCTTCCTCTTCCATCTCCAGGTCTGCGCACAAACGCGACATTTCCTTACCGGTGCCTCTATTTGCCAATAATGTGGTTGTCATTTTCATAATTATTGATTATCCTTGTGCTTCATAATAAAACAGCAGCAACCGTCCCACCTCAAAAAAGTATTTAAAACTCCAGCTGGTGGTAGAATTCTAGTTTGGGCTGCAAATTAGAATTTATTTGACCATGCAACTTGGTTGGCGGTCTTGGTTGAAAATAACAGAAACCCAACCCAAAGAGGCTTAAGCAGAAAGAGACGTTGCCACCTCCTGCAGGTGGAGAGTCCTGAGGTGGCTCAGGCTTCCAGCAGGGCTGGATTCAGGTACCAAAAGAAGGAAGGAAGGAGGGTTTCCGCCTCCAGCCTCAGCTCCGCTTCCCTCTGGGTCAACTCCGGCCTTGGACAGGTCTCCACACAGCCCAGCTGCTCTGGCTGGCATCCTACCCATCTCAGTGTGCCCAGCAATCTAAACAGAAATGCAGCAGTTCTGCCCCACTGCACCAGCAAAAATTCCAGGGCTAATAATTGCCTGCTGATTCCAACTGGTTTGGCTAAGCTCACGTGCTCCCTGACCAGTCCCTGTGCCCAGGCCGCCTGTATTCCCAGTAGCCAGGCTGAGTCCTGTGCCACGTAACCTGAGGCAGAAGCGGGTCCGCAAACGAAGACCAGTGGGAGGCTGTCACTAGAAATAGAGGGGATGGAAAGTGGGCAAGGAAAGCCTGTTACCCACCTGTAGCTGTAGTCTTTAAAACGCACGTAAATATTAGACACACAGAAAGCCTAAAACCGCGGTGGGGCTGGGGGTGCTGATGCAGCCATGTAAAATGAGAAAGACTGACCTCAATCTCCAGAACCCCTGGCCCCCCACACCCCGGCCTCGGCCCTTCAGAGTTGCCTGACCCTCGTCCCCACCTGCTGTCCCTCCAGAACCTGAAGCGCGTGGCGGAAGTGTGGATGGACGAGTACGCGGAGCACATCTACCAGCGCCGGCCCGAGTACCGCCACCTCTCCGCGGGGGACGTAGCCGCCCAGAAGAAGCTCCGCAGCGCCCTGAACTGCAAGAGTTTCAAGTGGTTTATGACCAAGATCGCCTGGGACCTGCCCAAATTCTACCCGCCCGTGGAGCCCCCGGCCGCAGCGTGGGGGGAGGTGAGTCTGGAGGATGGGCCAGCTGTCTCACTGGGGCACAGTGGGTGGCTGATGTAGGGAGTGGTGCAGGGAAGAAAGGACAAGACAGAGCTCCCGGTCCATCCTGTGTCTGAGAGCAGGTCCTCATCAGGAAGAAAAGCGTGGCCGCCCTTCCAAGCCCCCCTTGGTCACCACCCCCACTTACTCCCAGACGGACTGCACACACTCGCTTTGAGCCTTGCCGAACTCTCCCTGGCACGTGGGACCCCCGGAATGCTGAGCACTGCCGATGCTGCGGGCAGATGCGGCAGAAAGGACTGTGGGTGCTCGGACCCCTGTGTCACCTCTGCTCCCAGGCCTGCTCCCCTGTCCCGTCAGATTCACTCGCAAGTGCAAAGACACATATTGAAAATTTTAAGACAGAGACAGCAAGCTTTGATCCAGCACAGGCCCTTCTGAGCGAGGGACCCTGGCGACGACTCCTGTCACACGCGTGTGAAGCCAGCCCTGCTGGCGGACGCAGAGTCTTCTTCGGGGAGAAGCCTCAGTCACGGCTCCTGGGTCTCCAGGCTCAGAGGACCCGCTCCCTTGTACCGGGGGTAATGGGGAGCGGGACCAGATTCTCTGAGCGTGGGGTGCTGGAGTCCTCCTAACGCCCCTCACCTCCAGGCCCCGCCCCGGGCCACCTGCTCTGAGACAGGCGGAGGTGCTCCTCTCTGTGGGCCGAGCGTTCCTGCCCCCAGCCCTGGGCAGGCTTCCTGTGGGCGGTTCAGAGCGTCAGGTGTCTCTGCTGTGGTGTCCCCCCCCAGCCCCACACTGCCCACGGGGCCCCAGAAGGAATCTCGAGGGGCCTCACGGTGCACTCTGTCCCCCTTGCTCGTCCAGATCCGCAATGTGGGCACCGGGCTGTGTGCGGACACGAAGCACGGGGCCCAGGGCTCCCCACTGAGGCTGGAGAGCTGCGTCCGGGGCCGCGGGGAGGCCGCCTGGAACAACATGCAGGTGAGGCCGCCGGGGGCGGCAGCCGGACTCCCCGTGCTCTGCTGCGAGGGGCAGGGAGGGACAGGCCGCGGTCAATGCCGAGTGACCGGTCAGCCCAGGGGACAAGTCATAAAAGCTTCCCGAGCACTTTGGAAAGAGGAGCCCTCCACACTGCGATAAAGCCACCGATGTGCGCTGCTGGTTACGAATGCTGCAGACCCAGTGCAGGTGGCCTTTGGCAACAAGGGGGAGTGACAGGCTCATGTCACCGGGATCTCTCCGGGGCCCCATGTCTGCTTCCCCCTCTGTCGGCCCGTTCACAGCCTGCCTCTTCCCTGGCGGCAGGCACCACAGCAGAGCCTCCGGGGGGCAGGCACGCCCCTTCCCGAGCTCTAGAAGCTCTCACATGTTGGCTTCCTGAGCCGGTCACAGTGCGGATGCGGTCCTCGTATGGATCAGCCCAAAGTCACGTGCGCACTCTGCAGCCTGGGTGGGGTCGGCCTCACCTGGAGGAGAAGGGAAGAGAGGCGGGGCTGGCTCCCCAGAGTTCGCAGGAGGAGGGGGAGTGCCAGCCAGCCTTGCCGGAAAAGCCACCACCCTCGGGAACCTGCCTTTCGGTGATTCTGTCCTCCGAGCAGTTCGCCCCGATATTAAATCCCACGGCATCCTCTGACTCTTGGAGCGGGGAAGCACTTTTACAGCCTCCTGACTGTAGAACTGCTGGCGTTTTGGAAGTTATACTGAGATGAGCCCCTCGGGCGGGTCCTGTACAAAAACAAGTTGGGAGGTCCCAGCAGACCTGCCGAGAGTGGCCAGCGCCCCCCCTCCTGCGGACAGAGCCCAGCCCGCCCTCTGAGGTGCTGGCCGCTCCCCCTCATCTGTTTTTTACAGATTTTACTTATTTATTTTTAGAGACAGAGGAAGGAAAGGAGAGAGGGAGACAAACATCAATGTGTGGTTGCCTCTCGAGCACCCCAGGGACCTGACCCACAACCCAGGCAGGTTCCCTGACTGGGAATCGAACTGACAACCCTTTGGTTCTCAGACCGGTGCTCAATCCACAGAGCCACACCAGCCAGGGTCCCCCTTGTCCTCTCTTCCTAGCAGTTCTCACTGGAGAGATGCATTCTCCTTGACTGATGCTTCGGAATATCCAAGACCGTGATGTGTCGGATTTGCTTCCAGATACAGTGGGGGCGGGGCAGAGCCACAAGGAGCAGCACCACGAGCTGGTGACTGTTTAAGCTGCGGGGTGGCGACAGGTGTGGCCGGTTTACCCTTTTGCTGGACTTCTAGAGTTTTTAATTTTTCCACAACTACAAAAAACCAAGTCCGCTCGCGTCGCCACCCCTCACGATCCCTCTCGCGATGCCCCCGTGTGCGCAGGTGTTCACCTTCACCTGGAGAGAGGACGTCCGGCCTGGGGACCCCCAGCACACCAAGAAGGTCTGCTTCGACGCCGTCTCGCACACCAGTCCCGTCACCCTGTATGACTGCCACAGCATGAAGGGCAACCAGCTGTGGAAATACCGAAAAGTAAGACAGGACTTGTGGGGGTGAGGGGGGTTGGGGTGACCTGCTTGATTTTAAAAAAGAAAGACAGGAGGCAGAGTAGCACCTTTGCCCCCCAACAGAGCCCACTCACACCTGCGTGTGCCCCACTAACTTGCCATGCCCAGTTTTCTAGACATGCAAGAGAAGCCAGAAATCCAGGTTTTTGTGTAAAATCTCTAGAATCTTAAATGCTGGCAGCCGAGCCATTAAACACACACACACACACACACACACACACACACACACACACACACGAGGACCAATGGAATCTGGAGACCGGCGGTGACTCCCCCCATGCCTTGGAGGAAGGCGGCACAGGCCTGCGAGCGACTGGCCAGTCCCTGCCTTGCTGCCTTACGGTGGCTCCTGCTGCTGCTGTTGCCCGAGATCCCCAGCGCCGCCCAGCTGGTAACCTTGGTGTTTTGCAGGACAAGACCCTGTACCACCCGGTCAGCGGCAGCTGCATGGACTGCAGCGAGAGCGACCACAGGATCTTCATGAACGCCTGCCGCCCCTCCTCCCCCACCCAGCAGTGGCTGTTTGAACACACCAACTCGACAGTCCTGGAGGAGTTCAACAGAGACTGAGCCCAGGCCTCCACGGCTGGCCTGGCGGGTCCTCCTGCCACTCATCACAGGACTTCTGTGGGCACCGGGACGGAAGGGTGCTGGCCAAGCGGTTCCGGGCAAAGCCGGCTCTTGAAGCTGCAGCCGGGCGTCTGCCTGGTGTTGGAGGTCCTGAGCTGCGGGGCAGGGTGGGGAGCAGGCCCCACGAGAGGCCCCACGAGGGTGCAGAGCCTACGGTGACCCCTGGTGGCCTTGTGGAAACCCAGGCGGGCCCACTCGAGTTTGTCACCTTGTCCCCTCCAGCGGCCCTAGGCCACCCAGAAATGAGGCACGTATATGGCCGTCCTTTAGAAAGAGAGGCCCGTGTTGCCTGTTTGGGGCCCTGTTAGCTCGTCGCCATCCGTCTGCAGGGGAAGAGGAGGAAGTGCTGGGGACACCGGTGTCAGCCTGTCAGTGTCTACCTGTCGTGGGGGTAAGTGCAGTTACTACCCAGCTTCTGTCCTCCGTCACAGCCCCAGGGAATGTCCTCAGAGAGTTGAGTGCTCAGGACCGGCCAGCTGCCGGGCCTGGGGTTCGAAGCTGGACCCTCAGACGTTCCTTTGCAGCCGAGGACGTACAGGGTGTCCCTGCCTGCTCTCCGGGAGCCTGCAAGGCGCGTTCTAGTGCCCTCCAGGCACAAGGCCAGCCCAGCCACCAGCGTTCCCAGGCTGTGTTTCAGGTGGCCATGGGTGCGTGGAGAGGCCGGTAGATCTCCAAGCTGGGAATTCTGGCTGAATGTCCTTGGCCAGTGCTTCCATTTCCTTTCCTCTCCCATCTCTCCCTCTCTCTCCCGCTCCTTGGAGAGAGCAGCAGAGGCGTGAAGTGCTCTCCTCACGAAGTCTGGAGGCCACCAGGGTTGTCCATGCCAAGATGCCTAGTCTCTGCCCTCATCATGGTCCTAGTTCTCATGGCGAACTCTGGAGTTTTTAAAGAAGTCTGTAATTCGATCACACACCAGAGTGCCACACAGGATTCTGGCATTCTGGCGTTCCACACGGATTCCTAGAATGTTGTGGTTAAAGGAGCCAGCCAGGTGTAATACCATCCAGTCTGTGAAATTCAGGTTGGTGGCATTGGGGACTGTGACCTGAAGCCCTGCAGCCTCCCACCCCCCGAGCCGCAGTGCAGAGCAGAACCAACGCCCCGGGAACAGGTGCACACTCAGCTCCATGCCAGTCCTTGCTGTCTCCCTTTGCTCAGTTAATTACACGTCAGGCTCCCCAAGGGCTCCCCACGCTAATAGGAAGCATTTCTGTAACCAGCCTGCCACCCACGGATTCAGAGATGGGAATCACGTCCTACAACCTGTGGCTTCCATCAGCTAGCCCAGGCAATACTTGAAGTCAATATTCCAGTTAGAGTTGGGTCCCTCGATTGTATCGTTTGCCAGTTAAATAACTAAGACATAAATCTGGGAATGGAGCCACAAATCTGGCTTTGAGATGCTGGCTGATCTCAAGGCATCAGTGATCTTGGAGAGGGAGGACTAAACATTCCAGGTCACGACCACCCCAATTAAGCACGCAGCTGGCAAAGCGTCACTTCTCCCCCCACCTCCCCTTCCCTACAAGCCCAGCTCTGGCTACCTCTCTGCAGGAGAGGCTGCCCCTGTATTTGCAAAGCTTGCTGGTTGAGCCCTAATGTCTCTTCCAAACGAGCGTTACATCTTTAGCAGTGGTCCTGCTCAGGAAGGAGTCCCACGATGCGGCCCCTTCCAGAATCTCGATCTCGGATCGCAGGAGTGTCTCGCAGTGTGGAGAGCAGAGTTAGGATGCATCATCAGAGAGCAATGCAGCATCATTAAAATAAAAACTGTGCCTTTTAAAAAGAAAAAAATGCAGCTGTACAGCCAATCCCTAAACTTGAACCATTTCCTAGTGCCTTGCTAGACAAACGTAAAGAGGCAGGGGTGGGGGGAGGGGAGTGTTTGGCGTGGCGTGTGCAGTCCCCATTGGGTGAGTGTGCGTTTCTTCATGTCCGATTTCAAGCAGGAGACGTTGGGCCAAGAGCAGGGTCTGAGTGGGAGGTGTCCCCCAAGGGCAGAGTCCAGAAGTCATTTCAGTTAGAGTGACACTCCAGGCTGAAAGGACAGCTGGACAGCTTGGGCAGCCTGCAGCCTGGAAGGACTGCAGCAGCCCCTGGGGGAGGGCCCTGTGTGGGGGCCCTGCCTGCAGCGCCCTGACCCGGCCCCCAGACAGACTACAGAGCACTGGCCGCATTCCCACGCGGTCCTGCTGCAAGTGGGGGGCAGTGTTCTGAGCATGACCAGGACCGGTGTGGGAAGCGGGAGCAATCCCAGGCAGTCCCCCGCTTTCTTCTCTCACACCATTTGGGTCTTCTTTTCAGGCTGGTTCTGCCCCCTCAACAAGGGACGGGCAGGTCCTCCCAGCACCCCAGCCTTTGTCATTGCTGAGCCCACATGTGGAGGTGCCGCAGTTGACAAAGTGTAGGATAGGGACGGCAGGAGGCGAGGTCGTTCATTGCCTGGCTGACCAACTGGCTGATTGCAAATACTGGCCACTCATTGTCTTGGCCTCATTTGGGGGAGGGGTTGTTTTGTTTTCTAACTAGCTTCACTAAAGATTCAGATTCCTGCTCACACACCCCCAGCCGATGCCCAAACAGAACAGCCAGCAGGCTGTGGAGAGGCCATGAGCCAGGTAAGGAGGAGGACAGGGGCCCCTTCCCCTCCAAAACCCTTATTCTGAGCATGAGGCCACAAAACAAACGAGGGGCTGCCATGTGGCCCACCAGCAGCCTTTCCGAAGGGGCCCCAGAAACATTGTGAAATGCAGAGAGCATCTTTCCTGTAAGTGCAAGGCCGCCGTTGGAGGCGGCCGACTGTGCAGGCACGGGTGTGGAAAGCCACCGCACGTTGTGCCTCCAACTGGAGCTTGTCACAACCTTAAAAACAGTCCAGAAACGGCTGGTTCCCCGCTTTAGGGAGCAGTAGCTCAGAGGCGGGAGGGGGTGCACAGGTGGAAGGGATCTGACGTGAGGGTCAGGGGGGAGAGCAGCTGCAGAAGGTGGAGCGCATGGATTCCCAAAGTCCACGTTACACTCCCTTTCCACACCTCCTACCTGCTGAATTTCCTTTTCTCCCCGAGAAATCGGTGACCTGCTTGAAAACGGCTCTGTATTTCTTTCTGCACATCTCCATGTCTCCAGTCTCTGGAGTCTTAAGAGCGGCAAAGCACTCTGCAGGTGCAGCTGGGGAATCTGGAGTCCTTCCTGTATGACCCCTACTTTGTACACATTGGGCTGCCTTTTCTAATTCCTAGGAGACCATACGTTTGTAATGTTTTCTGAAGATTTCCAAGTGTGGGGAAGGGGCAAGGCGTTAGTTTTGTTCTGGAACTCCTTTCTGCTTCCAACTAATGTTCTCTGTGAAAATCCAAGTAGTAATAATTTAATTCCCATTTGATCTTGAGCCAAGGCCCCCTTCCTCCCTCGGGGTGGGTGTTGGACCTACGTTTCAATGCACAAGGTCCTTGTTAACATCTGCTCCCAAAGTGGCTCCGATCCTGCCGTTCTAGACAACAGGGGCAGGCTCCTGCTCTGTTTGGGCACACGGACGGGTCCCAGGGGCACTACAGGCAGCAGGTATTTGAGAAGTCAGATGGGGACTCCATAGAGAAAGCTCGAGACCGCCAGCCTCTCTTCTCCTGCCTGGAAGAGTAAGCCGCTGTGAAGAACTGACGTACGTGTATATTTGTGATTGTTGTTGAGTAAACCTCCAGACTTTCTTTAACGTGGTCTCTGGTTTGTTCCCGTCACGCGCCGTTCTCCATTCCGTCATTCCCACTCGGTGCCCAGGCTCTCTGCTGGGTACCAAACAAACTCCCAATAGCCATCCTTCCAGAGAGGAAGGCAGGCTTAAAACAACTAACCAAGACGCTTTCGGGTGTGAATCCTCTCTGGATGTGAAGCAAGGTATTTTAGAGACTGGAGTGGCATACTTCTTCAGAAACAGATTTAGAAAACTTGGCAATTTGGTCAACATTAGGAAGGGTGGGCAGGGAATGCCCCTCTGCAAGGGCTGAAAAATGTGAGGGCATGTGAGCTGAGAGGCAATATGGTGGGCGGGGGCAGTTCTAGGCAGAGAACAGTGAATGCAAAGGCCCTGAGGCAGCAAGGCCTTCCCACACTGGAAGCTCACAGAAGTTAGGCAGCTCTGACAGAGTACAGCCAGTGTGGAGGGGTTTGGGGGGACAATGGGAATAAGCTGAGCTCGTTTCTAATGTGCACCCCCCTGCCACAAGTCCCTGTTTACCAAAACATTTTGATGCCTTTGAGCATTAGATTTGAGTAATAACACATGGTGGGAAGAGCCCTGGCTAGCCTACCTCTGCAACAGACTCCATGAGACCTTATGCAAAATCTGCCCCCTTTCAGGACTCAGTCTTCCTCAGTAAAAAAAAAAAAAAATGAGAAGTGTTTGCATGATGCTTCCAGCTCCACCAAGTTCCCGTGGTTTAATCTTGGTGTGGGGCTGCCGGCGACCAGGAGCAGAAGCTGCCTGCTGTGCTGTCACTCAGGGCCCACCAGAGGGTGCTGTGGACCACAGTCTGGAGAAGGCCTCAAGACAGGAAAGGGGAGTGTTTGCGGGCCACTGTGGCCGGTTAGAGCCCTGAGAGGGTCTATATCTCTTTGTAGCTTCCGTTGTTTTCTGAAAAATCTTTTACCACCCACCGACGAGTTAGTTTTCTTCTAAAGAGTTGTAATGGTTTCTTTTAAAAGCTTAAACCCTCACTAGAAAAAGGAGAGAGAACATTCCAGATGTTGGGAGACAGCAGGTGGGAAGATGCTGGGGAGGGAGGTGGCAGGTATGAAGGTCCGTGAGGCTGGAGCCGAGCTGGCAAGAAAGACAGGAAGCAGGAAGTGGGCAGCACCCAGACCCTGTCTGGTGGTGGTAAGGAGTCTCTGATCTTTGTTCTAAAAGCAGTAGGAGCTATTAAAGGGTTTGTTGGTTTTTAAATATGCTGTGTATGTGTGGTTTTTTAAGAGAGGGAGAGCGAGATCGATGTGAGAGAAATCTCGATCAATTGCCTCTCACACTACACTCTCCGACTGGAGACTGAACCGGCACCCCCAGCATGTGCCCTGACCAAGAATCAAACCTGCGACCCTTCACCTTGCAGGATGAGGCCCAACCAACTGAGCCACACACGGTCAGGGCCATTAAAGGGCTTTCAACTGGGCAGAGTAAAAGCACATGCCCTCAGCTGATTCTAGAGCTGGAAATGCCCTGCTCGAGGAGCTGGGCACGAAAGCACTCAGGGCCTACAGGGTGAGAAACAAATCCAAGGCAGCTGGCCCATGGGGCCTCCTCAAATCCCTGACGGCTGGGAAGAAAGGCCCGAGGACAGGGTGAGACCCCATTTCTCGTCCTCCCAGAGCTACAGCTGAGAGTAGCAGTTAGGCACCCATAGCACCCTGCTGCTCACAGAGGAGGAGCTCTGGTGTGCTTATTCAGAAACGGACTTTGAGAAGTGGCAATTTGCTCAAAGTTTTGAAATCTCTTTCTCTGTACTTAGTTGCAGTGAGGACTTTGAAGCTCCTAGCAAGAGCTCAATAAGTAGTTAATGAATGGACAGACACAATAATACCGTCTCAGATTTCACTTTAGGCCTTTTCTCCCTCCACTCCCAGCCCCCAGATCCTCTCTAGATAGAGAGCCCGCCCACGTTTGTTCTATGTGCCCTTGAGAAAGTCCCTTCCTGTCCCCAGGCCTCAAATTCTCCATAGGACAATGGGAAAAGGGAAGCAAATTAGATCAAGGTCAGCCCAGCCTACTCAGTGCTACAAATCTTGCGTCTCTGGCAGTGGCTCTGATCTTGTTAGGGATTATTTCTCAAGTTCATCCAGGGGATGGGAGTGGGACCTTCAGGCCTTTTGCTGAATTGGGTCCAGGATTCAGCATCCAAAATGTCCTTCCTGCTCGTGGCTCTGCTGACCTCTGGCCTCAGGCAGCTGCCTCCTGTTTTGTTCCCACAGGAGGCCTGGGCTGCCTGACCTGGCAGTACCTGGGCTCCACAATGGTGCCCCAGGGCAGCCTGCAGTTCTTACCCTCAAGACTGGCCTGACTCATCCGGGGCTGGTGGGGTGGCGGCCCGGGTGCACTCACATACTGACATGCCAGTGCCAGCAAAACCAAAGACCACTCCGGGAACCCTTAGAAAAGGCAGGTTTCTTGGCAACTTGACAGCTTTTGTTCATGAGCTACTTTGAATTGCAGTGTCTGATCTCCTGCCAGCTCCTGCCTGAGGATGGGGAGAAGGGGGTGGCGGAGCTGCCTTCGCTGGAGCTGAGAGCTAAGTGCCTGCACCGTTGTTCTGTACTGAGTACAGGTCAGTAACTTGTAAACACTGAACTCGGGGCCAACGGTGCCATAACCGGAGACTCGATGAAACCTGCCCAGCATGTGTGTCTTCTCCATGAGTCACACCTTAGTGCTGATGAGCATGCGGCGGCACCTCAGCCCTGCACGTGAGGGGCCCCTGAAACCAAAATCACCAGCCGAAAGCACAAGAATGTGAAAAACATGGCACCAGACAGACCACAACAAGGATGTGTGTTTACAGCACGAGAGCGGAATGGGCCTCGGCTGGCAGCATGCGTTTTCGGTGACTCGGACACTGCCCCACACTGCACATCTCGGACATGCGTGTGTCGGCAAGTGACATCGCAGGTGCCACCAGGATCCGTTTTGAGGCTACAAATACACTGCCTTTTCCTAACCCAGCTCACAAAAGACTGATAAATAAATGAAAAGGGGTTCATTTTTTCACGGGCATGAGAATTTTCCAGTGACCCACATAATGATGTGTGGGCTCCGAGTACCCGTTGAATTGTAACTGGGAAGCTTGCGTGGTGATTTAGCATTAGAGGGGTTTTGCCTTCCTGTGACAGTCGGCACAGGCCCCTACTGCCACACAGAACTGGCTTCTGAAAATGAGCCTAATGTCAAAAGAAAAGTCAAACAAATCTCCTGTCAACAGGGCACATCTATCCCTAGGGAATAGAAAGTGGTATATAGCATTTTCAATTACAACTGCATTTTGATACAATCTTTGATGATATAGTTCTTTCCTATTGTATCTTCAATGTGATTTTCCTTCACTGATCAAAAAACAGGCTTATGAACATCAAATGGAGGCTAAAGATTCTTTCTTCAAATCTAGTGATTTCTCCTTACATCAATTATAAAGAGTTAAGGATACACATACTTCCTTTATTGAGATATAATTCACCTATTTAGAGGGTATAGTGTTCTTAGTATATTCACAAGGCTGTACAACCATCACCACTTCCTAATTCCAGAACGTTTTTTAAAGATTTTATTTCTTTATCTTTAGAGGGGAAGGGAAGGAGAGAGGGAGAGAAATATCAATCTATGGTTGCCTCTTGTATGTCCCCTGATGGGAACTGGCCGGCAACCCAGGCATGTGCCCTGACTAGGAATTGAACCGTGGTTGTTTGGTTCCCAGGCCCGTGCTCAATCCACTGAGCTACACCAGCCAGGGACTAATTCCATAACATTTTTATTGCCCCAGAAAGAAACCTGCACTTCAGCATCACTAAAAGCATCACTCCCACCACCGTGCCCCATTCCTCAGCCGCCGGTCACTGCCAGTCAGTTCACTATGGATTCGCCCCTTCTGGACAGTTCACACAATATGTGGTCTTTGGTTCTGGCGTTCACTTAGCATATTTTCAAGATTCACGCATATCATTGCAGGTGTTGGCACTTCATTCCTTCCTCCTGCACGATACTATTCCATTGTCTTCATGTACCACGTTTTGTTTATCTGCTCAACAGCTGGTAGACGTTTGGGTTATGGAACTTTTGGCTACTATAAATGCTTCTGCTACTATGGGCGCTCACTTGCAGGTTTTTGTTGGAGGCGTTTCCATTTCCCTTGGGCAGATGCCGAATTGCTAGGTCATATGGCAACTCTGTTTCACATTTTGAGAAACTGCTAAGACTGTTTTCCAAAATGGCTACACCATTTTTGCACTCCCGGTGGCACTGTGCGGGTTTCATTTTTCCTGCACATTCTCCCCAATACTTGCTGTTCCCTAACCTGTTGACTACGGCCATCCTAGTAGGTGCCATCCTAGTAGGTGCGAAGTAATAGCTCATTGTGGTTTTGATTTACATTTCCCTGATGACTAGTGATGTTGAACATCTTTTCACATGCCAATTGGCCATTTGCATATCTTCTTTAGAGAAATGTCCATGAAGTCCCTTGCCCACTTTTTCATCGACTTATCATTTTACTATCAAAGTATAAGAGTTCCATTATATATCCTGAATACAAGTCCCTTATCAGGTATGATTTGCAAACATTTTTTCCCATTCCGTAGTTTCAATCTCTTGATATACACATACTTCTTATCACTACTATTGGTACTTTCATTTTTTTAATCACACAACTTTATAAGGTTAAGATGCAATAAAACAATCAATTTATCACTGCTGTGAAGACAAAAATAGAGATTGCCTGTGTGGAAATTGAACAACTGGCAGAAAAACAGTGCCATCCCATGACCTCAAGATATGAGGTCTTCCTCCCTAGATACGCAGAAATCTGAACTTGGGTACAGTGGCAACTGTGGGGTGTCAGCAAGTAAAGGATGGAACAACTGCACGCAGGACACGGTGCTAAGTGCTTTACATGACCACGTTTGATGCTTGCAATAGCCCTACAAGGGAAGTACTATTATCATCCCATTTTGAAGATGAAGAAAACTGAGGCTCACATAGTTTAAGAATGTTGTCAATGGTCCCACAGCTAGTAAAGAGGCAGAGACGGGATTCAAACCAAGTGCTTCAGAGTCAGAGCCTTTGCTCTTATCCACAATGCCAATAACTACAACACCTCTCAGGTGCCAGGTGCGGCCAGGCCCAGGCCCAGAGGAAGCATCCCCAGCTCCTCAGTGACATGAGGAAAAGAAGTGCAATGCGGCCTTTTCATAAAACTAAATGCATTCCACTTACATGACTGTCTTGGTTCTGAGGTTCTTCCTGCTTTTGGCATTCCATGTTTCCTACTTAATAACAGCACCAAAAGATGGCATTTTTCTCATTACTACAAAGGCAATGTAGGCATATAGTAAAATACCCAAATAGGAAGAAAGGTTATAAAATTCAGGTTCTTCGTGCCTTTCCTCCCTTGACCTGCCCTCTCCTCCAGAGGCAACCACAGCTACTAATGTTTAATGTGTGTATGAAATGTTTAAGAAACACAAGTGGAATTTACACTCTACATGCTGCTTTGTATCTTTTTTTAACTTAATAAATATCTTGGGATAATTGGGTATATTTAAGTTAATTACTGGGGCAGTGGCAGCAGTGGGGGCGGGGGGGGGGGGGGGACGGGACTCTACTGAGTCTCTACTCAGAGAGCTACCAGAACCGGAGAACTAGTGGGTGTGCCCTGGACCGGCGCCTGTATTCATGGACCTCATATTGTAATGGGAGAGGCAGTCACTCAGCAACAATAAAACAAAATAATTGCATATTGTGATGAGTGCTGATTTTTTTTTTTTAAAGACGCTTATAGAGATAGTGAGGGGCAGCGGGGGTGGGGGAGACTCTCTGGGGAGGTGATATTTAAATTAAGACTTAGCCCTGGCTGGTTTGGCTCAGTGGATGGAGGGCTGGCCTGCAAACCAAAGGGTCCCTGTTGAATTCCCCAATCAGGGCACCAGCCTGGGTTGAGGGCCAGGTCCCCAGTAGGGGGCGCGCGAGAGGCAGCCATGCTTGATGTTTCTCTCCCTTTCTCCTCTCCCTCCCCTCTTTAAAAATAAGTAAATAAATAAAAACTTTTTTAAAAAGTTTTTTTAAAACTCAGCCATAGGAAGAACAGGAAGAACTGCATTTCAAGTAGAAGAAACTGCAAACACGAAGACCTCAAGGAAGGGAGGCACTTGGCTCATTTGAGGAACTCCAGGAAGAATGAGGGCGGTGAGGAGAAGGCAGAGGCGCTGTCAGAACGCCCTGGGAAACTGCCGAGGGGCCCCCGGCGGGGGGGAGGGCGGGGGGGGGGGGCTGCTCTGGGGGGTGTAGACGCTCCCTAACGAGTGCTTTAGGGACCCGCCCAGAGGCCAGTGCAGCACTCAGGACAAAAGAATGTGGTCTGGGCTGGGCTGCTGACTGATGACTCTAAGAGAGAAGACGATCTATTGGAAGTAGAAGAAAGTGCTTCAGTGATGATGGGTCAGCCCGGAGTGGGGTGAGAGGCAGGGAGAGTCCAGGTGGTGCCGGTTGCGCAATTTGTGGGTGCAGCTGTCAGAGAAGATTTTCACTTGCTCACCTGGTCAGCCATGCCTCTGGCCAGGTGAAGAGCTAGCTGAATGCTGCTCTCTGGAGAACAGAGGAGCGAGCGATCTCAGCTACAATGTCAAGTTAGGAGTTATAGACCTGCAATTTCAAATATCTGGGGGTAGGTTTGTGTGTGGAAAAGAATGTTACAGTTACTGACTTAATATGCCCATTTTAAAACCTAGCTTTTAAAAAAAGCTTTAAGTTCAACTTATAAATCGTATTATTCCATAAATCTAGTAATTGTTCATATAAAAACATTTACTTTTACTTGTTCTTTGATTACAGTTGAATTAATTCTTAAGTTTACTAGAATTAAATGTTTAAGATCCAGTTTTCAAACATTTAAGACTTACACACCTTAACCAAATTTCCTTAGACATTTGAGACCACAGTAAGAAAAGTTAATGTCCCTGATTTTCTCAAACACTTTAAATGCCTGATAGGGCAGACTTACAAATCTAAAAAGCAACAACTTTCTAAGCACTGTAAGCAGCTATTTTACATCAATTATCTAGACTTATAAACGTAGCAAATCATATTCTCTTGGCCATTTCAATAATCTTAAATCCAACACAAAGCAGAATAAAAGCCACAAAAGCTTCCTTCCTGTATTCATTTCTTCTTTATCTGAATATTTATATTTTCTTTCTGGAGTTACAGATTTACTCTGTAACCACAAAGGGATCAGATTTTTTCCCAAATATTACTATTTGGAACCAATCTACTTAATAATCTGAGGACAATTTAGGATAAAATATTCCTTGAAGACTACAAAATTGCAGGTAAAGGATAGCAAAAAAGCATGTGTCCCTGCGCCCTCCAAACCATATAAAGGCTGGGAGTATCCGACTGGGTCCAGTTAGGAGAAACCACATAATAATTTGGACGAGGAAAGATTAATATAGAGCCATTCTAACTGTAACAGGAGGCTGTCGTAAGAAGTGAAGACAACTCTAAAGAATACTGGCATAGCATAGAGAAGCCAGGACCCTCAAGGCTGAGATAGAGCGAGCACCAGAGGAACGGTCCCCACCCCCTCCCCCATCTGCCCCAGGAGTGTGTTATCAAAGGAAACTAAGGCTAGAAGCAGCAGGCAGCGCAGCTGTCTGGCGCTGGGTACCAATGCTGTTTGAAAAAATATCTAAATGCAAAACTAACGTGGAAAATGTAGACCTCTTACCCATTCCAGTCAACTTTGGAACCAAGATCACACACTGACTTGTACAGATCCCCAGCTGTTTTCTGTGTATATGTCTGAGCTTCCCTGCTAGAAACTATCCTCTTCAAGGACAAGGATGGTTTCATCCTCCTCCTGTGGCCAGCCCTGGAATGAATATGCACAGTATGGTCAATGATTTACTTTTCTGAGGAAAAGGATCTCTGAGGAAGGAGTGCTGTTAAACTGTGGCTTTTTCCCCATTAATTTTATTCTATTTTTCCTGCTATAAAAGCAATAAATATTTATTGGGGGCAATGCAAACACAGAACAAAAGGAAAAAAATTATCAACTCTATTTCTACTACCCAGAAATAATTTCTCTTAGTACTTTGATATATTTCTTATGTACAAAGTTTTTTTTATTTTTTAAAACATAGATGTACATATATCATACCTCATAAGCAATTTTATATCCTGCATTTTTGACAACAGAAAGCATTTCTCCAAATCGTCGACTCTTTGTTGAAGAGTCAGTGCTGAATCATTATACATAGAAAATGTTTACACTGATGTGGAAACTGCCACAAATGTTGAAAACACCTTAAGTGACTGCAGAATATCTCATTTTGAAGATGTTAGGTAGTTTACTTAACCACTTCCCTTGAGGAGGTTTTAGGTTATTTTTCCTATTATAAATAATCCCTTTGGGGTTTAAAATTTTCTCTGGTAGGCCAGTTTCCTAAAATGGCTGTCCCCACGTGAAATTGCTCCTCGATGGCACAAATACATTTAGGGTCACTGAGGAAAATTTAAAGTCACAGGGCATCTGCATCCAAACAGAGACTAGCAGCTTTCCCTTATTCAACACGACAGAACCAGAAGCCTCCCCAATGCCAACTAGTACCTAACATAATAGGTGCATGTGCTCACCTAACACTCTCTGATCCCTCTAAGTTCTCCCCCCCCCACCGAAAAAAAAAAAAAAAAAAAAGATACCCAGCCTTAAATGATTGCAAGACAATATGGCCCTGGCAAGTCCCTTTGGGCCTTCAGCCCTCACTTGTCCCCAGGCCGCCCAATGAAGAGGTGGCCTGACTGCAGAATTTCTCTATCAGCCCTTCTGCCTGTGTGTGACACCCTAGGCACCAAACCCCAAGCTCCGGGGCTTGGCAGGGCGCGGTCACCTTGCAGGCAGACCGAGAGGCTTAAAGCAATAGAAGCTGCAGCTTGCAGAGCTCCAGGGAGGTCCCAAGACATCGGCAAGCCCTCAGCCACGCCGAGATCAGCCCTTGGTCCTCCACCGCCCACGTTTTCTCCATCTGCTCCGCGGTCCGTCCTCTTCCCTGCGGCCCACTTAGTCCAACCTCCAGACTTTATCCCGACTTACGATTCTTCTCAGTAGAGGGGTCACCCAAGCCCCTGGGGGTCGCCTTCCTCCCACCCCTTCTCTGTCCGCGCGGACCAAGCCAATCCCGGTCGCCACAGACTGGGGTCTCCGCCACCCTCGAGCACAACTACCTTGCAAGACCCGCCATCAGACACTCATCATCTCCTCTACACGTCTTTCCATGTATCCCTACGAGTTTGTCCTCAATCTTTCTCACCACGACTGCCTTTCAGTCCTGTTTCACCCACCCTGCCTCCCACCGGTCTGCGGGTCCTCTGGCCCTAGTCTTTCCGTTTCACCCAGTCGGTCCTTCTCTTCACCGCACCTCGATCTCCTTTAGGTGCCCCTCATAGGCCCCTCCCCATGTCAGTTCTCTGCGCCCCCGCCCCCGTCTGTACTTCTGTCCGTCCCCTAAAGTGATCTTCTGTTCCTGGAGTCTGGCCTTCCACCCAGCTTGGTCTCTGGTCACCCTCTGTTCCTGGGCCACGACAGTCTGCGGCCCCGTTCCCCTCCCTCAGCCTGGGAACTCTTCCCTCTCCCACTTTCTCTACTTTGAATCCATCCCAGCAGAGTCCAGGAAGTAGCCAGGCACCTGGGACTGGCGGCTATAGGGCCCAATGAGAAGCGCCAGCGGCGGCGGCGGCCCCGCCCAGACAGCAAATCTTACCAATGGCCGGGTGGAGGCGGGACTTCCGCTGTAGAGGGGAGGGCGGGGGCAGTGAACTGTTGTGGTGCGGAGCATTGGGCTGGTGGCGGCCGGGTGGCCCAGGGGCTGCCGCTGGACTCGGGGCGCAACCGAGTGGCTGCAGGGGTGGGGCGGACCCGAGGCCCTGCGGGGCTCGGGCGCCACGGGTTCGAGGCCGGGCCCCGCGTGCGGGAGGCCGCGCCACCCCCGGGGAGCTGCCCGGCGGTGAGTTTGCCCAGCAGCCGAAAGAAGGCGGGAGCCGGCGGGGGCCCTCCAAACCTTCTGGCAACCCGGGCCCGGAGTCTCCGGGGAGCTGCCGCTTCCTGGGACGCCCTCCCGGACGTCCCCGCTGAAGGGTAACGGTTCTGGGCCCCCGGCAAAAGGAGCTTCAGGTGACCCCCGGCGGGGCCCTGCGAGCCACGGGAGCCAACCTCGGGGCCTGGAGCCGGGGAGGAAGGGGGCTTTCCGGAGACGCGCGGCCGAGGTCCGAGGAGCCGTAGCACGGCGGAACAGAGCCGGTCCCTCCGGGCCCGGGGCAGGGCGGCGCAGCGCGTGCTCTGGAGACAGACTCCGGGACCCTCGGGCGCGGGGGCCTCGGCGACTGCCCCGCGGGGATCGCGGCCGCGGAGTGGCCTACAGGGGAGCCCGCCCCCGAGAGGCCGGCCCGGGACGGGGAGATGAACGGCTTTAGCACCGAGGAGGACAGCCGGGAAGGGCCCCCCGCCGCCCCCGCCGCCGCCCCGGGCTATGGCCAGAGCTGCTGCCTCATCGAGGACGGCGAGCGCTGCGTCCGGCCGGCGGGCAACGCCTCCTTCAGCAAGAGGGTGCAGAAGAGCATCTCGCAGAAGAAACTCAAGCTGGACATCGACAAGAGCGTGAGTCTCCCCGTCCCCGACCGGGTCCCCGCGCCGGCCGCTGCGGGTCTCTGCTCGCCCAACTACGGGCGGGACTCCGGGGCCCTCCGCGCCCTGGGCCTCGCTGCCCTTTATCTGAAAACCGAGGAGTTGGACTCGCGATTTCAAAGGCCGCTTCAGCGCGAACCTGCTCGCTCTAGAATTCTGCCCAAATCCGGGAGGTTGGGGCGGGGGTGCTCCTAGGACCCTTCCTGCCGGGGAAGATTGACAAGTTTTTAGCTCGTTTTATTGGTTTAGATATCGAGCAGGGAGAGGAGGGTTCATTGCGTTGACCCACAGAGGAACAAGTATTGGGGAGGTGGTGAGAAAGGGAGCCGGCTCTTCTCCAACTTCTCAGAGCCCTGCTATTCCTTCGGAAAAGGAAAGGTGGCAGTTACTTCCCTTCCTGCCGCGGCCTCAGCTTCTGCAAAGGGCCACCGAGCTCACTGCTTCGCAGGCAGCTGTACGGAAATGGGGTTTTCAAGCATGTGGCAGAAATAGGGCCAAGACCAGGTCTCGAGAGCTGGCTCTTGCTGTCCAAGTGATTGCAAGGAAGAAAATCCATTTTCTTTGGGGTAACTTCTTTAGAAATGGCCAGTAGGAGGGGTTTACGTTCGAGTAGACTTGCCCTGTGTTTTGTGCCTAACTATAGGAAAACTTTTCCTGTGTGATCTCACCTCTTCTAGGTAATAATTCTATAGAGATACCTCTGGTCTACTGACTAGGGACTTTTTAGTTTTGATTAGGAATTGGAAATGAGTTACGGGGGTATTTAATACTCGGGGAGACTGACATTCACTTTTAGTGAAATTTCTCCACTGTTAGTGGAAATCAAAGAGTGCTTGTTAAACTGAAAGGGCTCCCGCTTTTCCATTTCTGATTTTATGGTTGAAACTTAGGCCCAGAGACAGGCGGTGACGGTGCCAAAGTCACACACCACCCAACAGGCTGGTTAATTTCTTAAACCCATTATCTGATTTATTTTCAAGCCCCATGCATAAGTCTTTAATAAATAAAAAATTGCCCCAGGGCTTTCTTCCAGGCTCTTCCCTCCCACCCCAATTGTTTAAGTTAATTATAATACTACATCTACGACTCTCTTTTAAAATGGTTGGGGGTGAGTTAATGGCTTTCTTATTACAAACCTCTACGAATGAATGAATGAATGAAATTCATCTGAGCACAAACAACTGGCTAGACACTAAGGTGGCTCAGGTGTCACTGGTTTAAGTGAAACGCTTAATACTAAGATAATAGTGAACTCAGCCTACCTTCTGTATAGGTTGATGGGAGCCTTTACTTAAGTAGCTTACAATGATAATATTTTTCAGTACTTAAAATAAAGGAAGAAGTTTACCATTCTTTTCAGCCCTTGGATGCTGTCACAGCTGAGTGATTGTGCTGTGGCAGTTGGGGTTCCGCCGACCCGGTGATCCCACTGGAGACCCTGCGCTGTGCCACGATGACTGTTTCACACACACGCTGCCTGGAAGAGACCAGCCTGAGACAGGCCCTGGAGTTCTCACCAGGCAGTGCTTCTGGAGGAGTAGGATTTCGAGGTGGAATCGCTCACAATTTGTGTCAAGGCAGTGTTGTAGAGTCATTATTTCTGAAGGGGATTCTATTTCATTCTCACAGGCTTGGGCAGGAATTCAGTTCTAAGGAACTGCTGTGTTACAAGAATTTTTCACCCCCCTCCCTCCACGCTGCCCCCATCAAAAGCCACTGAGCTCTGAAATTTCTGAAAACCAGTGCATGCTTGAAAATGGTTAAGTAAAAATCATGACTTCTTAGTGCATAAAAAGAGTCTAGCAGAGAGCCTTTTTAAACAATAGCATGAAATATCCCACTTGGGCAGTTTAGCTCATTTCGTACAGGCATTGGCAGTGTTCTATGATTTATCAAGATTATAACATTCCTTCAAAGAGCCCTCCAATGGACATATTTCAGCTTTCTTTTTTTTTTCTGGGAAAAGTGGACATTGAGAATAGTGTAAGAAAAATGTTGGGATAGGAAAGGACACGTGCTGGGGTTCAAAAGTCCTGAGTGACCTTGGCCAGGTCATTTCCCTGCTCTGGGTGGCTTCAGTTTATCCCTCTAGAAAATGAGATTGGGGCCAATGAGATTTGGGCAGGTGGTTGCTAAGTTTTCATCCATCTAGCATTCCATGATTCTGGAGTCTTAACCCGAAATCTCCCAGCCCCAGCTTTAGGAACTCACCTCTTCTGCCTCTTCTCCTACCAAGTTTGTCACTCTGTGAATTGGGGGAGCAGCTTACTGGGTTGACAAGTGGGACTGGCTGACACGAGGGCCAGCTTCCTCGCAGGGAAGTGGAGTGTGCTGCTAGCGTGCCGCTCCCCTGATAAAAGGATGTCCGGCAGTGTATGCATCAGACAGGTGGGACTCTGGGACAGTGACCCATGCTGGGCCTGACAGTCCTTTGACAGAGTTGCATCTGGCAAAGCTGTCCCAGTTTGTAACCATATGGAAATGATGACTTTTACTGGCCTAAACTGCTTTTAGATGTAAGGGATGCTTATGTTGATGCCACAGCATTTATTGAGCACCTGCTGTCTGCAAGGCACTATCATAGTATAAAAACTACTCCTGACTCACTCACTACTCGAACCACATGAAAGTGATAGTTCATCTGAATAAAAAGGAGTTTTCATTATTTTCTCCATGAAAGGCCTGAATTAATGGATGCTGGTTTTCTGTCAGCTTATTTTTTTCTTTAAGAATTTAAGGAATAAACTCAAATTCGGAAGCCTCTCAAGAACAGTTGTGCAACAGCTGTTTCAGTGTCAACAGCCTCAGGCCATTTACATAGGCGTTCAGTTTCTCTGTTAGGTTCCTTGAATGGCTCCTCTAGTCAGCCCTGGTACCAACACTCCTAAACAAAAACCTGTTCTTTACATCTCAGCTGCTATTGCCACCTTCACTTACTGTTCTGCCTCCAACCTGTATTAGAAAATCAGCAGGACTTCCACTAAGATGGAGGTGTAGGTGGAAGCACTGTGCCTTCTCACACAACCAAGTTTAAAAACAACAAAGTTTTAGCAACAAAAACGTAGCCAAACCACAGAAAATTGAACTACATGGAAGTCTGACAGCAATGAACCCTTCAGCCAAACCCGTAAGAGGGGCAGAGCCAGCAGCAGAGCGGGGTTGGGCAGGAAAGATCCACCAGACTGACCTGGGCACACGACCCAGGCACACCAGCAGCCATGGACGGATCCCAGGTGTGGAGAAGCGGGTGGACCCACTGAGGGTGCAAGGCAGTGAACTCACTGAGGGCTGACCAAAGTCACATATTTGCATGCAGATAAACCGGTGAAGGAGCGAAGCAGTGAGACAGACCATGCAGGCCCCAGTGGCAGAAAGTGGCAGAGGGGACCACCATTGTCCCTCTCTGCCCCTGCCCCCACATACAGTGTCACAAACCAGCAACCTGGGTGGCCTCTTTCTGACCCGCCCCCACATAAGCGTCACAAACCAGCAATTCAAAATCAAATTCAAGGAGTTCATCATCACCAAGCCCTTATTATATGAAATGTAAATGGACTTACCTAAGCAAAAGAAGATAAAAAAGATGAACAGTGAAAGGACAGCAAACTCACAGTTATTAACAACCACACCTAAAACAAAAGCAAATTAAGAGGACAGCTAGATCACAAGTGAACCATAGAAATGAAGATCACATGGAGGGTTAGCAACAGGGGAGTGGGAGGAGGAGAAGGGGGGGAGAAGGTACAGAAAAAAACTAGCATAGACGGTAGGTAGAAAATAGATAGGGGGGCAAGAATAGTATGGAAAATATAGAATCTAAAGAACTTGAGACACGTGTTCATGAACTAAAGGGG
Source organism: Artibeus jamaicensis (assembly GCF_021234435.1). NCBI lineage: Eukaryota > Metazoa > Chordata > Mammalia > Chiroptera > Phyllostomidae > Artibeus > Artibeus jamaicensis. The sequence goes on along the minus strand of NW_026521828.1, from coordinate 9,906,796 downwards.
GGAGGGCTGTGCAGGGTGGAGGGGAATGAAGGGGGGAAATAGATCTGTAATGGCATAATCAATAAAATATATTTAAAAAAGAAAAAGAAAATCAGCAGTAGTGTGCCGCTGCTTCTCTGCGGTTCCACCTTGTGAGAATGTCCGCTTCTGTCTCCACGTCTCTCTGTGGGGCAGATGCGAGGCGGTGCACTAATTAGACGTGGATGCTCAGAAACCAAGTCTTTCAGAGAAGGGTCATCCTCCTACAGTACCTGTTACCAGCGTCAAAACCGGGTGCCCTGTATATCAATCAGTCCCTTTCCTGCTCTCGTCTAAGCTCATGACTCCGGCAGGTCTCCAATGTCACGTCACTCCCAGCCTCAAAAACCTTGGGGGACTATGTCTTGTCTGGAGGAAAGCAAAGCTCTTCCCATGTGCAGCTCAAGCCCTAAATTTCTCCTCATGCTCTTACACGGGCAGTCGCCTCTGCCCAGCACCGTCTGCCCGGGGTGTCCTCACTCACGCCTTCTGCGCCTGCGTCTGAGGCTCCAAGTCGCAGCTCTTCTTTCTACACAGAAGGCTTCCCCTCCACCCTGACTGTCTGCCTGCCGCTCTCTCGCGCCGAATCTGGACTGTTGTTTTTCCACGAGGACTTGGTTTATACCCCACTCCCAGCGTGATGGCAGTGTCTCTCTGTGGGTTTCTTGTCCACAAACCAGTGGTAAACTTCTGGGAACCATGGCCCGTACTTTGCTGCTCCTTCTCTCCCTCCAATGCCTTGAAGAGGAAAGTAGCCCACTAACTGGACAGATGCTGTGTCCCTGGAATTGGCAAGTCTGACTTTAATTTGCTTCCCCTCAGGTAAGGCACCTGTACATCTGTGATTTCCACAAGAATTTCATCCAGAGCGTACGGAATAAAAGGAAGAGGAAGACGAGTGACGATGGCGGAGATTCTCCTGAGCACGACACTGACATTCCTGAGGTAAGGGCCACAGAAGGCCACCTGCGAACGCTGGAAGAGGGGCTCTAATCTGGTCCTTCCCTCTGGCCTGGCCTTCTCTTCATGCCAAGAGGAAATTTCAGTCCCTTTGTTTTCCGTGGTGTGTTTGAACAGTGCATCATAGAATCAGAGTAATATAGAATTTGAGATCTAAAAGCCTAGAAATTGATGACTCTACTGCCCCATCGTTTTACATATGGGTGCTGGGACCCGAGTCACACGTATGGTTTGGGGCCCCAGTGCCTTTTCTTCCAGAAACCCCGACAGATGTGAAATACAACCACGGGGTCCAGTGTGTTAAAACTTTGTTTTTGCCTTTACAGTTGGAGACTGAGTTGGTATGGTTTGGGGGAAGTCACTTCCCTCTTGTTTTCTCATCTGCAACTTGAAGGTATAAGTTGTCAGTTCATACCAGCTCTGATTTTCTATCACTCTGATTCCTGTTCCAGGCTTGTTCCAAGTCCATTATACTGGACCCCAGGGGCTCTCACCCCTGGCAGTCGTGACATTGATGGCCAGATAATTCTTCGTTGTGGGGCTGTCCTGCGAACTGTAGGATGTTGCCAGCATCCTTGTATTCTTCCCACTGGGTGCCAGTCATACCACTCCCTGAGTCATGATCTTCAAACAATGTCTGCAGACACTGTTGGGTGTCCTGGGGTTGGGGGGGTGACAAAACCCTCCCACATTGAGAACCACTGCACCAGAGCAGGAGACCGAGGCTTCTCACACCAGAAGGCCACCTATCCTTCAGAGAGCCTGTGTCTATTAAGCAAGGCTACAGGAAGGAGCACTGGATTTTTTTCTATTTAAATTGTTTTCATTTAAGACTCAGCAAAGAAGAACCGTTTATAGTGTACACTGAATATTTGATGCATGGACATTTCATAAGGCAACTGCCTGTTAGCACTCAGGGAAAATGACTTTAGGAAGAGAGAGAGTAGGCGGGCCTTTGTCTGCAGATGAGGGAACCTTTGGAAATGCAGCCCTTTCCCCCCAGCCTGCCCTGTGCCCCTTTTTAAGCATTGGTTTAATGTATCTTTCAATTGCCTTTAGCATTATTATATTTTATAAAGAAATGGATTATTAAATTTCTAAATGCTTTTCCAAAAAATAAAAGGTTTGAGGAATGTTTTGAAAAGAAGGAAGGACTTTGGTCCCTCATATTGATCATTCATTTTGTTTTTAAGTGCTCTCCACCTGCCTGAAGCAAGAACATCTCTTTTAGAGGCAGGTAAAGGCAGCCCAACTTTCCGGGCCTTCAATGTTTCATGACTGTGCAGCTTTCCTCTCTTCCTGTGTTAGAAGAAAAAGGGGGGGTCCTTTCCCCTCTCTTATCCAGCCACCTGCAGAGACCCTGACCCTAACCTGCCGACTTGTACACTCGCCACAGTAGCTTTCGAGCTTTCTCTGGAGGGTTGTTAAGGATTCTAATGCCTGAAGGCTGAGCCTAGGAAAGAACTATTGGAGAATAACAGCACTTCTCACTGTTCCTCACGCCCCTCTGTCCAGTCTGCTGCCAAGCTTGGGCCCGTCTTCCTCCAGGATGTCTGTCTGGTTCTACCTCTGCTCGCTCTCCATGCCTGGTGTACCCCTCTGGCATCTCCACCCCTCCCAAACTTCACTTCATCGCCTCACTCTAGATTGTTGCTATAGCATCTCCCTCTGCCTGCTCTCCCCACCCCACCCATCAAGCCACCACTAGACCCATCTTCCTGGAACAGTGCCCGACATACTACCATCCAGGCTCACTGTTTAACCCATCAGGATTACCTGTGACCCCCTAACCCGTCTATTCATCTCCTGGCTTTCTGTGCTCATGATCTTCCCCCTCACGCCCTACTCTCGCTCTGTTCCTCACTGCCTTCCTGGATCCTGCCTCTCCTTCGCTTAAGCTTCACCGCCTCCATCAGCCTTCTGGGACCACCCTCCCCAGCCAGAACTCTTCTTCCACTATTATTTTTGTCCTCCCAGCTAGTTATTAGTCCTCAGTGGACCATGTCTAAGACTTCTTTGTAGTCCTCCCCATCCCCACCCCTACCTAGGGTAGTGCCAGGCACATGGTGGGCTCTCACTGAGTGGTGGTTGGGCAGGTGACGGATAACGTGTTTCTCCTCTTCTCTCTAGGTTGATCTGTTCCAGCTGCAGGTGAACACTCTACGACGCTATAAACGACACTACAAACTGCAGACCCGACCAGGCTTCAATAAGGCCCAGTTAGCAGAAGTAGGTAGACAAAATTGCACTCTAAGAAGAGAGCCAGTATTGTGCTTCTGATGGTGACCTTGAGCCTCTCCACTGCTCTGGGCCTGGTGATCATGATCCCCTCCATGGCTCTGCAGGCAACTTTCCGTTCCCTCTTTTCAACAACTTAGAGTCCCACAGTGTTAGATCTGGAAAGGCTCTGATGCTCATAAAAGAAACCACGCCTTAGAGAGAGGACAAGGCTTGCAAACCAGTGTGATTCCAGAATGCAGCCTGGAACCTCAGGACTCCCGATTCTAAGTCCTGAGTGCTCTTTTGTTTGTTTGAGTCTTGTTTTTGCAAGATTCTTTATAGATAGGTTCCTTCCTGCACATCAGGTTTGTCCAATTAATCATTCCAAAACCTTCCCTCATGTTCTATAGGAGCTATTTTCCTTCGGTTTTCTTTGGCTTTTGTTTTTACTTGATTTATTCTACTCTGATGTTGGTAACGGAAATAGTCATGGCGATGAATGGGGCCCAGGGGAGTCTCCTCCTGCCCGGAGTCCTCAGCTTAGTGCGGAGGACGGGGGCTACCCTGGCGGCCGTTGCTTGAACACACGGACAGCCTGGCCTGATGTTTCTCTCCTGCTGGCGCTTGTGTGGATGCCCTTTCACCCATCTTTTCTGACTATCATAGAAAGTTTGGAAAAAGGAGAAAAGAAAAATATAAGCCTACCATCCAGAGATAACCACGCTGTAGTTCTTTCTCTGACTCTTTTCTGTCATAGCCACTTGGCTCATTCAGACTTTTTTTTTTTTAAGAGTTTAGTCTTTTTATTCCTTTTTTTTTTTTTAAGGTTATATTTTCTTGTTTTTAGAGAGGGGGAAGGGAGGGAAAAAGAGAAACATCAATGTGTGGTTGCCTCTCGTGCGCCCTTTACCGGGGGACCTGGCCTGCAACCCAGGCATGTGCCCTGACTGGGAATTGAACCAGCAACCCTTCGGTTCGCAGGCTGGCGCTCAGTCCACTGAGCCATACCAACCAGGGCCAGAGATTTCTTCAAAGGCTCGCAGCCCCACTGATTTTTGGTCTTTACCTCAGAGGTATATTGCTGAACCATCATTTTTTCTTAAACCTCTCCTTCACCACCATCCCAGTCAAACACAGAAGCACACAGGCTTTCCCACTTTCAGACTGCACTCCGTGAGCCAGCATTCACCCTGGTGGAAGAGACAGGATGAGGTCGGGCGGGAGCAGATGTGTCTTCCTACATGATGGAGTTTTCTTCAACTTTGTGTGTCTTTCAAAATGAACTCCATCTAAGAATTCAGTTGGCTGTTCGTTTAACATATTTATTTTTATTTTTATTTATTTACTTACTTATTTAGAGACATGGGAAGGGAGAGAGAAAGAGGGGGAGAGAAACATGGATTGGTGGCACACACGCCCTGACTGGGGACCAAACCTGCAACCCAGGCATGTGCCCTGACCAAGAATCAAACTGGCGACCTTTCGCTTTGTGGAACAATACCCAGGCAACTGAGCCACCAGTCAGGGCTCATGTGACATAATTTTTACAAAGACACTTTGCTGTCAAGTTTCAGTGCCTGAGAGATTATGGTAGCAGCTGGCCAACCAGATTGGTCCCAATCTCTTCCACCATGGGGATGACCTGGAGATCATGCCATGATGGGCAATAGGACCAACTGCCAGTAACGCAGAACTACACCTTGGGAATGTTGAGGGGTGGAGTCCCGATTTCAGAAGCCTGGAAACCCAGTCACCTAAACTGCAGGGAGGGAGGGCAGCCTGGGCCCCGCAGCTCTGCACGGAGTTCTGTGGCGGCCGTGGCCTCCCCCACAGCTCTGGGAGCAGCTTCCTGGCTCCTCCTGTGCACAGTTGAGGATGCGTGGCCCTGACTTATGCCTGGTTTTTTTTTTTTGTGTGTGTGTGTGTGTGTGTGTGTGTTTGTTTTTTTTACCTCCATGTAGACTGTCAGTCGACACTTCAGGAACATACCTGTGAATGAAAAAGAGACCCTTGCCTACTTCATCTACATGGTGAAGAGTAACAAGAGCAGACTGGACCAGAAGTCAGAGGGCAGCAAGCAGCTGGAGTGAGGGTGCAGCACATCCTCCAGGAACGCAGTTGATGCTTGATGTGCAGGTGATATCTGCTACATTTAAGCCCATAAAGACTTTTAAGTTTTATTATAAATAAAAACGTTTGAATGATACATACTGTAACTCTTTTTGGTCAGGAGGATTATGTTCTCCTGATTCAGCATGTGTATACAAAGACTTTGTTTTAAGGCAACTACTGGGCTGAAAAAAAAAAAAAAAACAAGATCATAGAAAAAAATCAAAGAAAAACTATGTATTGCAGTATTCAAAAAAGCATTAAGTCAGTGCTACTGGAAATGAGGGGTAACATTTTTGGAGTCACCTGGTAATCCCATTCTGCCACCTGTGAGATCTAGCGCTGTGACGACAGCAGGGTACCGGTGATGGAGGAGGCGCGTGAGCAGACCCCTGGTATGCTGGGGCCGCGGAGGCCCCGCCTTGTCACAGGCTTTGTTGATCAGCAAATCAGCTTGACCCCCATCCCCTAACTGGCCCTGTGCCTTACGCACAGTAGGCGCTCCATCGGGATTTGTTGGCTAATCGAGCTGTCACTAAGGGTGCCAGCCTTGAACACGTGCTTCAAAACCTTAGTTAGTGAGACCTCTGCAACTTCTGTGGGTCACCACTTAACTTCTAGTGTGGAGGAAGTCCCGATGGACCGACAAGAGGTTTCACATCAAATGAGCACCTCAGGACAGCCACCTGTGCCAAGCTGTATTTGGGGGGGTTCCAGAAACACAGGTGCAGAGAGACCTGGAAGGAGATGTGGCCCTTTGCACACCCTTTTATGCTTCATTCTTTGGGGTGAAGTTATGCACTAAGACTTCAGCCACTCTCTGGGGCTGTAAATGCCTTGGCGAATGGAGATACTTAGAGGTTTGGGGCCCGTGTTCTCAGAAGTGCTAATCCCTAGGTCAGGACCACCGAGAAGGCTGCCAAGGACCATGTGATTCCTGCTCAGAAGCCCAGCTCTGGGACGGAAGTCTGGCTGGCCTCAATGCCCTGGGCCCAGGGGTCAGCAGTAAACCACGGTGTGAGCAACGAAGATCGGGGCCCTTCTGGTGCACTCGTTTTCATGAGCAGTGTGCCTCCCTTTTAGGGAGAAACCTCCCTTTTAGGGAGAAAGGTTATTAAAATGATTTTTTAAGTATTAATTACCCAATTTTTTTATGTTCAAAAACTCAGCTTCCTCTCTAATTATGTCATAACCAAAGTATCCTTTGAAAACAAAGCTTTATATCCAAATGTCTGCTTTTCCAAAATTTTCTAATCAGTGTGTTTGGGGCAGGGAATGGGAGAAAAAGAGAAGGATGTGGATGCTAATTTCTGACCATCTTGACATACACTGTGGTCAAAAATACTGTTTTTTTACTCGGTTCTAAATCTGAGTTCTTTCTTAAGCCTTAAGTACTAAAAGGAGCCGCGGACAGCCCGGCCTGGCAGAGCCACAGTGTCTCACACCGCACAGCTGGGTCTGAGTGCAACCCGGAGAAGTCAGCGTGGAAACCCCCGCTGAGCTGGGCGGTGGGTTCAGGTCTGTGGAGCCGAGTGCCACGCTTTCGGTGGCCTGAGGACAGGGCCACCACTCTCCCTAAAGCGCAGCATGTTCCATTGCAGCAAAGCTTCCTTCTGTGTCCAAAATGCATGGCTAGCAGATTGCATTTTCTAAATATGTATAAATGAATGTACATAGAACATACTCTAGACTCTGAGAGGGTCTTATTTTAATGCACCTGGCTGTGGATGGCACGTCAGGGTGCTCTCCGAGTGTTCAGTCATTCAGATCCAGTACGTATTTAGATGTTGTCTCACTGCTTATAGCTGAAAGGTGTTGATGTGTAGGCATCAAGAAGGCTCAAAGGTGTGTGGCTTATGTAGGTTTCATTTCTGAGAGGCTAAATTAGAAAGGTCATTGGCGTGTCACACCAAGACACCAAGTCCCCTCTTTCAGGGGCATGTTTACTCATCAGACTGGAGCCTGGGGGCGGCTGAGCCTACGGGCTAAGGCATCAGAAACCTGCTCTCTGGAAAAGTCCCTATCTTACTGAGAGAGACAGTGTGTCTTTCTGATGTTTAAACCAACATGATGAATGTGTAGGTCACGTCACTGTTTTTCTAGCAGCAAATCTGTTTTCCCAGTTGAGAGAGACAGTGGTGCATTTCTGTAAGAGAATACGGTATTAGGATCCCTCCGTGCAAGCGTGTCTGTAAGAATGCTTTTGTTCCGAAGGGAACCTGGGGAAACTTGCCGCCTTCAGCCAGATGCTGTGTACACTTGTCGCGTGCCGTCTTCCCTCTAAAGAGCTGCTTTTGGGAAGTGGAGATTGTGGGTATCTGTTTCACCTGTGGAAACACATAAGGTGAGAGAAAAGACAAAGCTTCCTGAACTCACTTTTGTCGTGTGTGCAGAAGTCTGTTCTTTCATCAAACCACTAAACCACTTGCCTTAGTCTCTTCTGCAGTTCCCCACAGCTTGGTCTGTGGGCAGGAGACCTCTGCCTGTTGGAAATGGCCAGGCCCCGCAGAGCAGCCGGGTCAGGCCTCAGGGAGCAGTGGGGCTTTGGGGAAGAGTGTCCATCTTGGCTGCCTGCATTTTTATGCCGCCTGTCAAGGACTCTCGTGCTTCTCTCCACCTGTAACATTGCAACATTGCCTTTTCTCCTCCTGGTGCTCCTGGGAAAAACTGGAATTTGAAATAGAACTGGTGTTGTCTTCTTAAAGATTACGGTCCCTGCCTCAGTTCTGGCCTGGTGTGGTTCTCCGTATGCCGTGAAGGTCGTCACGTGGACGTGCCAATATCCTGCTATCCATGTGGCTGCGTTTAAAGATTTTTAAAAAACCAATGGACAAACTTCTTATTTCAGTGAACAAACTTACGCTGGCAGCAATCATAACTGAATCTCATGCAAGACTGAAACGAAGGATTCAAGACTGGCAGTGCAAAACGAAGAGGAATTTCAGTACGTGTTACAGCCGCTGCGTTGCTGGATGGTCCTGTCATAGCTAAATACTCACTGCTAGCCTTCCTGAGAACAGATACTAATAACTGTCTGTGGTCGTAATGTTGCATCCAACCTTGGCATTTCAGCTGTTTGTTTTCTGGGGGCTTTTGTGTTAATATCCTACAGGACAACTGCCTGGTGGAAGGCAGGAGGTAGGAAGAGCAGCTTACTCTGGGGGCCTTGCCTATTATAACAGGCTCTCCCGAGCCAGAGTAGTGGCTTCACGGAAACCACCTGAGGGCCCTCGGTCAGTACAATGACAAGATCTAGAAGTCGGGAAAGGGGCTTTAAATCACACAGTCCAGTCTCCCCATAGGTGCTGACATTCTTCCTACAACTGTCCCACCAAGGGTTTGAGCAGTCTGGGCTTAAACACCTCTGAGGACAGAGAACTCACTACCTCCCAGGAGTGTGTTTCTATCTTTGTAAACCTCTGGCTTTTCTATGTTCTCTGTGACTTCCATATGATTCTCTGCCCAATACAGGCCACGTGGAATAAGTTGCTCATCTTGGCCAAGGACCTAGTTGCTTGCTGACACTGTCCCAGGGCATAACAGGTGATTTGTTAAAAGAAGTAGCTAGCAGAGACACGTTGGTGTTCTGACTTTCCAGCCTCTGAGTATTGGTGCACATAGCTCCTTGTGGAGAATGCTGGGGAAACCCCGTCGGCCTGGTTGCGCTCACCTGTGCTTGCTGAAGCTGACGTCAGCAGAGGCTGGGATGCTATTGGCCTGATGGGAAAAAAGCCAGCACAGAGGAGGCCCAGTGCTGTGTTTGTCCCACAGAAACTGATGCTCGCATCACTTAGGAAAAATTTTAGCTAGAAAACTTTAAAATGTTGCTCTATGTGGTATTTGAAGTTTCCATGGCTGCTGAAGGCTTACGCCGCAAGATTCGTAAAAGTACAGCACGTACTGTTTTTACTGAGGAGACAGAGCTTAGGAACTTGGGCAAGTCGGGGAACCACAGGCCTCAGTGTCAGAGAAGCACCATGTTTTCAAGCTAGAAAGTCCTGTAAGGTTGCTGTAGTCCAGTTCATTTTTAGAGATGGGGAAACTAAAATTCAAAAAGAACTTCCCTGAGTCCTGCAATGTTTTCTGGACTCGCCTCTGTCCTCCCGGCCCGCTCACTTTCTGACCTGCATTGTGACTTAATTCAGTCTAAAGTGGCCTGCCTCTGTTTCTCAAGACCTTGAAACTGGCCTGAGGTTTCCAAGACCAACCTGCAAACTCAAGGCTGAGTGAGTGATTAAAAAAGCAATCAGTTTTGCAAACAAATGAAAGAAGCAAGCAGAGCTCACTTACAACTTAAGACCAGCACTCAAAAGTGCAGGCGGGATACTCAGTGTTGTCCTAGAATCTAAATTCCCATGAAATGGACTTGCCCATGAGACCTGTCCGTCAGATCCCAGCGTTTCAGGTAATCCTCGGAGCATGTGTGACTGTCGCTCCTCACTGGACAGACGCAGCTCTGTAGCCTTGAGATTCGCAGCCTTCCAGCCCCTGTTACTAAGCCAAGCAGTTGAACAGGAGGACAGGTGAGCTCAAGGTCATGATGCCCTGGGAAGCACAGTGCTTTAGGGGCCTTTTTATTCCTTTCCTTTTATTACTGACTGTTGCCACATTTATGGTTAGGAACAGTAGAGGTGATCTGGTGTTTTCAGGTAGAATGCAGACTGGGGCCAGGTGGGACCTTTTCTTAAGGTAGAAATGTCTACGATCAGTTCTTTCATCTAGCTTGCATCTTAAAACACACATGCCTCAGTTGCTTTCACTTAACGAACACATCTTTGCCAATGACAGGGCTGTACAGGACCCTGTTGTACATTTGTGCCCATCAGAGTGTTTGGGGGGTGTGGGTTTTTCCATTTTGTAACTGCCTTATTGAAAAGCAAGTGCCCTTCCATTCCAGGCCTCCTCATATTGTACGTTTCCTGCCAAACTTGGGCGATCATTTGTATTTTAATTTTGTAATCTATGGCTCTGTACTGTTGAAAGGCTCTCAATTCTGTGGGGTCTCCTTAGTAATGTATGTGACTTTTCATGTTGCAATACCACACAGATGGGACGGCCCGACTTCCGCTTTTAATAAACGATCTGAATGGGTAACGAGAGACACACTCTGTTCTCTTTGAATGTCCACGTGGAATTCGGTGCTTTTCTTTCTCACTCAGCCCCTGGCAGCGACGTAGTGCAGTGATTGATGACAGCGGTCTCTGCTCTGGCCCCCCCACTCCCCCGTTCAGTCCCTGCGCACAGTCCCAGGCATGGGGCCCTGGCTCTAGACTTGCTTGCATGCTCACTCGTGTGGATGGAGACTGTGGCCCCACAGCCTGAGTCTGAAGCCCGAATGCTGCACAGCACACCAGACACCCAGGGCAGAGAGCTGCGCTCTCTGGGTCTTCAGTTGGCCGTCTAGAAAGCGTCTAGAAAGCGAGAGTCCTAAGTCAACCAGGCCAACAATTGCAAAGTGAAATCGTGGGCGCGCAGCAGACTGGAGCGCTGGCCCCTCCTGAGGGCAGCCATGCTCAGCTCCAGCAGGCTGACGCCACCTGGGAATGCTTGTCCTGTGTGGCCAGGTCTTACGGTTTGACGAGAGGAGCTGGAAATATAGACCTTTATGTGAATATCCCAATGTTTAAATATCTCAAAAAGTTATGTAACAGTTGGCACATCAGCCGAGTGCTCGTTAGAAACCTCTGCCTCCCTCCCCGCCCCCCCCCCCCCCCCCCAGCCATCTACTGCATCAGAACCTGCCTTTCAGCCAGGTCCCCAGAAATGATGGGCTCTCTGACTGAGCTTCACTGGTGGAGGGCCCGGGGCTCGGGGATGAAGCCCCTTGCGCAGCCAAACCTGGGACTGAGGTTTTCACCTCGGCTCTGTCACTGATGCCACTCCAGCACACTTTGTCCTCAGCCGAATGAAAGGAAAGAAACGCAATAAATGTTTTTGTCAGATTAGCCCGAAGCGGCACCAAAACTTACAACATGCTCTTCCTCCTCCCCTCCCTCGCCCTCCGGTTCTCCTCCCCTCTCAGGAGTGTGGAGGGTGACCTCCCAGGAGGTGAGTAGGAATGAGGAGGGCGGGAGTCTTGGTGGTCCCTGGGATTAATTTTGGGTTGTTTCTAAAAGCTGCCATCACTTAGTCGTCAGGGCGCCCTAGGCTGACTGCCTTCAGAAAGCAGAGGAAGTTCCAACTTCCAGAGCACAAGGCCTCCTCCTCTAGGTGTAACAGAAGTCATCCCTCCACTCCTCTGCCCGCTGCCCTTCCATCCTTTCACGTCCAGTCACTGAGGACTGCCCCGTCCTCTAGCCCACCCCACGGGACCTCGAAGACGTGCTTGTCCCCTGCGCTTCCCCAACAGGCTGATCCCTGCGGGAACCGACCTCCTTTGAGGATCCACAGACATCCACTGTCATGGACAGATGAACCCACATCTTAAAGGGCCATTAGAACAGAAGTTCCACTGGGAACCACACACCCTTTTTTCGAAAAGAGACCTTCAGAATATAGAATATCAGATCATTTGAGGTTCATTGTTTCTTTAAGTGTGGTACTTGCCAAACCCCTGCAGTCAGAATCTCCAAAGAACCCAGTTCCAGTGCCCCCCCCCCCCAGATTCTTATAATGGGAAGCTGGGAGGTTGAACTGCAGGAATACAAATGTGATTTCCCCAAGTAAGACTCCAGTCCAAAAAGTTGAGAAGCGCTAATCGGGTCCAGAGGCTTCCCAATCCAGCAACTTCCACCTCATCTGGAGTTTGGTCAACAAAGTTCCCATGAGACCTGCTGAGTGAGAATCTCCTCAAGTGGGGCCCAGGAAACTGTTTTGACAAACTCTGGGTTAGAAAGCACTGAGTCCAGCCCCCACAACCCAGGGAGAGAATATAGCTCTGTTCAAGCTCGAGCAGCTCAGAGTGCCAGAGCCTGAGCAAGTACAGTGCCACGCACAGCCACTCTGTGAAGATGAGCCATTCAGATGGATGGCCTTCCGTCTGCATAAAACCAGAGTGAAAATCACCCACCATTGCTAGCACGGTGCCTGGCGTGCAGGAGGACACGCTTAATGTCCAAACAGTTTTTTAGTTTGAACATCTCTTTCATACGCAGAAATACTAATAGGTACCAGTGCAGCATGCACTTCAGGCGTGTTACCAGTTTTACAGTTCGCATCGAGTCTTTCAGTTGCACTACAATCATATAAAGCAGGAACTATTATTAGCTCCAGTTCACAGAGGTGTACATGCAGAGAGGCTGAGGAACTGACCCAAGTTCATCTGGTCCTAGGGACACTTGTCAGGCCCACCATCAAAGAATGTAGGAATGTCATGCTTTTGAAGCAGTGCAGCCACAAGTTACCCTTGTCCCCATCAACTGGATTTACTAAACTTTAATGAGGGATTCCTAGAAGTCACAAAGACTATAGTTAAGAAATTTAATAGGGTTTAATGGAGGTTAACAAGGTACATCCAACTTCCCAGCCAGGTTTTAACTCACCGGAGCTGCACGGAGATTAACAAGCCCAGGAGGTGTAAAGGCACCTGCATGATTTAATGGGGTTAATGAAACTGTCAGATGTTGGCCGAAAGGGACAGAGCTGGAGCAGGCCGCTGTTCATGAGTCAGTCTGGCTGAAGCCAGCAGACGCTTATTAAACAGCTATAGCCTGCCCTGCCCTGCTCTGCCCGCCCTGCCTGCCCTGGGCACACAAGGGTAGCAAATAAGGAAAGGCCACAGCCAATATACCAACCACAGTTAGTCCTGGTTGGTGGGATGTGGAGTTTTACTTTCTCCTCTTTGCTTTTTTGATACTGTCTAAATTGTTTATCATGGGCCTGAACCGTTTCCACCAAACCTATAAAATAGCAAAGCAATTTTTTAATACTTTTTTAAAAATATTTTATTTATTTTTAGAGGGGGAAGGAGGGAGAAAAAGGGAGAGAAACATCAATGTGTGGTTGCCTCTCACATGGTCCCTACTGGGGACCTGGCCTGCAACCCAGGAACGTGCCCTGACTGGGAATTGAACCAGCGACCCTTTGCTTCACAGGCCAATACTCAGTCCACTGAGCCATACCAGCCAGGGCACAAAGCATTTTTTTAAGTGCCCTCAATACGTATACTCTTTGCTTGCATAGTTTAGGGTACATATTCCTAAAACCTGTAAGAAACAACAATACAATCTTAATTTTGAGCAGCACTTAAGTGTTGCAAAGGGCCATCGCTCATTATCTCCAGGGGCATGTCACACACTAGGAAAGAGTGATAATACAGGTCACACTGGAAAGTGGGGAAGCCAAAGCAAATCCCTGTCTTATGCCTCCCAGGTCGGTGCTGTTTCACTGAGCACTTACTATGTGATGGGTCCAATGTTGAGTGCTTCACAAGTCTTAGGGCCTTATGGATATAATGATTCTCTCTGTAGTATAGACAAAGAAACAGAAGTTTAGATGGTAAAACCGCTTGTCCAAGGTCACCAGAAAAAAGTGGTAGGTCAGAGTCAAACACAGGTCTATCTGACCCCGGAATCCACTGTGCCCTGCTGCGGCCTACTCCATGGATACGCTCATGTCTGCCAGGAGCCTTGTCTAGGGTGGGGAAGAACTGGAAACAACCTGTATGTCAAATAATAGGGGACTGGTTTTAAAAAGATCATACTTTTATATTGTATACTTACAATAATTATATATTAGCATAAATGTATGTAAAAATTGTAAAATAATATCTAATGACAACATTCATCAGTTTAGAAATACTATGCATACAAATTTTATTAACATGAATATATACATTGTGGGTGTGCATAGTTATATATCATATATATGCATACTACATAAGTGTGTATATATGTATACATACACATCCGTATTTGTGACTGTGGCCATATCTGTAGGCATATCAAAGCATCTATTTACCAACTCCAGGTATGACCATACTGTATCTGTATCTGCAGGCTGCAGAGTAAGGGTAAAATAAGATGGGACAAAGGCCTTCTGAAAATCAAGGGAGCTTCCTGGAAGAAGAGGCTCCTTAGAAGGCCCTTTGAGGAAATGGAAGGTTCGGCAGCAGACTGAGGGTGAGCGCTTGTCCAGTGAGGAGCAGAAAGCCCCAGGTGCCAGAGTGAGGAGCTTGAACTTAGAAGTCACCAAACTTGGTATTATTAAAACCCAAGCCAAATAACCAAATGTGGTCAGAAAAATGCGTTTCTGCTGTGGAAAAAATCTGTAAATGGATTCTGTCATCCAGGATCCCGGAACTCCAGAAGAGTTCATACCCCGACAGGGCTGGAAATTGACGTTCCCACCACTAAAAATGCTACAATCCCAAGGAAGTCTCTCTAGGAGCCCAGCGTACAGAGGAACCCACACGTGCGCACTCGCGCGTGCGTGCGTGCGTGCGTGCAGGTGTACGTAGTGGGCTCTTGCTCTGTTAGGAAGGCCAAGGACTCCTAGCCCGTGTAATGAGCTTAATTAAGCTAAGGTGGCTAAGGAGGCTTCCTGAGGCCTGCTGGCCACCAGCAAGATTGGACTCTGCTAAGGGAGCCGTAGGGGCACACTTGTGCCCAACCAGACAGCTCTGACGCTGCTGTTTAAGAGATGTCCCAGGCTTCAGGGGCAGTAGGGTGGTCAGCTGGAGCAGGGCAGTCAGCTGGTCAGACTCAGCCATGCCAACAACAGCCTGAAAGTGGAACTGGGTCTGAAAAAGCTCAGCGAGTACTGACACACCCCCAGCCTGCCAGTAGGGTCTGTCTCAACTGGCCGAGGCTGGCCTCGGCTGAGCCCATTTCAGCAGCTCCACCAAGTTTCCATCATCTGCTATGGTAAGGTTTCTAATACCGTTGAGTTCTGGTTTCTAATACTGGTTTTAAATGCATTCTATTCATGTTGCCCTCTATGGATAGTTCCAAAGCTGAATGTGGAAAAGAGTGGTCAGGATGACATACCAGCAGAAATAATCACTATTATTTGTTAAACACCTACTCAGTGCTTGACATTGTGCTAGAATGTTTTTTCTACTCTGTTCTGTTTCTGGCTGTAATCCTCACCCAAACCTGCAAAGAAGCAATTATCCCTAATTTTCAGGTGGGAAAAATGAAGCTCAGAGAAGTTAGATGGCCTGCTTAGCGTCTTGTGGGAGCCAGGACTTAAACCCATGGCAGTCTGCGTCCTCTGTGTACCATGCAGCCTCCACCACAGAGAGCAGTGGAATGATGACAGAATGGGGGGAGGTGGGGTAGTATCAGTAAAAGCTGTTAGATCTCTGGATGCCAGCAGTGTGAGGTGTTTGGTGTAGGGGCAGTGGCTCTCTGCCTGCCATTAGCACAGCGCAACAGTGGAAGAAGGGTTCCGAGTTCCCAGGAGATTGTTTTGTTCAGTGGCTCCATCCAAAGCAATAGAAGAAAAGGTGTGGTGCGTGTTAGACTTTATATTGATAGGGAAACATGGGCCTCAACCCCAAGGTGCCTTTAGGGTCAAAAAGCCTCTGCAGAGCTTGGATTGTAAACCAACACCATCTCTCAAGAGTTAGCCGCCTGCCCAGGACTCCTGGCTCTGTGACCTCTCTGTCCTCCTGAACTGCCAAGGAAGTTAGAAGAAGCATGCCCTGGGCCTTCAGAGTCACCCCACATAGGGAAGGGAGTCCAGAGTCCTCCGTGGTTTCACCACACTGAACGGAGGAGGGAGTTCGGCCACCAGGTGGCACCCTCCTCTCAGTCAGTGGTAGCCCCAGGTGGCAGGGGAAGGAGGCTCAGGGCACGTTTCTTCCCTCTCCCAGATGCAGTGTTTGAGAGTCCATTGATTGACACTATTATAAAAATCTAGACAGTAAACGCAGAAAGGTACTTAGATCTCTGGTAACACCTCATTTTACAGATACCACCAATGTTCAGCCCGGGCAAGGAGATGCCCAAGGTCACACAAACATCTCCCACACCCTGCCACTGGACTGCCAGGAAACTCCCAGGGCAGGGTGGGTCCCAGGGGTCTGGGGAGGCCGTGTTCCCTTCCCCTTACCTGTTGTTCCCTGTTGCTTCCGACTCAGGCCCTGCGGCCCAGCCCCACAACAACGGCAGCAGTAATGACGCCTGCAACTCATGGGTACCACTGGGGCAGGCTAGGAGCTATTGGATCTTCACATCTCTGCGAGCCATCTTGCTTTCCCATTTACAGAAGAGGGCTCTGGGGCTCAGAGAGGTTAATAGTCCTGCCCAGTGCCACACAGCTCATCTAACGGGCTCATCCAGGTGCCAGTCTAGACCTCCCTGTTGATGTCGGCCCCTTCTCTTGTGCTGTATTCCCTATGTTTCAAAACACTTCCAAAAACTTTCCCACTTTAGCCAGACAGGAGTTCTGTGGGTTGAGGAAAGATATCGTTAGCCCGTCTTAGAGATTAGAAACCTGGGGCCCGAGAGGATGTTGGGCCTGAGGTCACCTCACGTGTGCTAGACTTGGATCTGGAATGCGGGGCCCCACCCACCGGTGGAAGCTCCAAAGGACCCTCAACATCTCACTGCCCAACTACAGTCCCCAGAGGTGCCTGGAAGTCATGGAACTCAGCAGCCGCCCTGGCAGGTTGGGGGGTGGATGGCTCTGAGTGTCCATGCCAGCAGCCCTGCCACGGAGTCCTTATGTGACCATGAATCAGTGGCCCTCCGTGGTGTTAAGAGGGGTCAGTGAGCCCGTGTATGGTGAACACTGCTGCCTGGTGCCCTGTGTTTAGTAACTATTGGCCACTTGTTGACATGATTAACTAAAGCTATGTGTTTAATATTCCTGCTACCTGAGCCTTAAGACCTGCGTCGTTCAATGTGGCAGCCGTCGGCCACATGTGACTGGCTGTTGAGTGCTCGCAGTGTGGTCCACACTGAGATGTGCTTCAAGCAGAAAACACACCCCCGATTGTGAAGGCTTAGTATGAAAAAAGGAGTAAAATATCTCGTCATTTTATATTGACTGCATGTTGAAATGATACTCTAGACATATAAAGTAAAAGATATAATATGTAAATAGCATAAAATATATTGTTAAGTTTAATTTCATCTGTTTCTCTTTACCTTCTTAACGTGGCTACTAACAAGTCGTAATTATGCACGTAGCTCACATTCGCGGCTTGTACCGCATTTCTGCTCTGTAGCACTACCTCATGCAGCTTCGGAGCTCAGCCGCTGCTGCTGCCCACCCCTCAGTTTACCTGAATGACTTGGAACACACGGGCTCTGGACCAGGAAGCCACCACTCATGGCTGTGTGCCCTTGGGTAGGTCGCTTCACCCTTCCGTGCCTCTCAGGAGTGTGTCCTACCTTTCCAAAACAGGTGAAGAAACAAACCGAAGTAAATCCTTTATGCTTCACAAGGTGATTGTGAGGATGAACTAAAGTAAGAAAAGGAGCTCTGCGGTGGACAGCGTGCTGAGTGCTTTGCACACCGTATCTCGTTCAATCTTCACAAACCCCAGGAAGTTGAGGCGGTGATCTCTCCCCTTCCGCAGATGAGAAAACTGAGGCTCCGTGACTTGTGCAGGGTCCCTCAGCCACTGCGATGTTCTTTGTCCTGCCCTGGAAGTCAAAGGGGTTAGGTAGACAAAGTGAAAAAAAGACAACCCCCCCACCCTGCGTGACCTTGGGCAAGGTCCTCCCGCTTTGGGCCTCAGTTTCCCCTTCTGTAAAGTGAGGGAAATGTTTGGGTGGTGAGTAAGGACCTTTGAAGCCCCAGTGTTATGGGGTGCCTTTAACATTTCAGTGAACATAAGAATTCTAGAACCCCTCGAAAGTCCGATGCCTTGCATTGTCCATTCTGTGGGGATAAATGTGTATCTCTGTTTGTTTTAATAACATTTGTAGGAGCTTTATATAGTGTCCATGTCCGCTTACATTAGACGCTGTGTATTATAGTTAAGAGTCTTTCACTATTTCCCATATAAACCTTGCTTTTATGGGTTTGGGAGAGCTCAGCTGTAAAAACTCTCTCAGCTAAAAAAAATTTTTTTTCCAAACAAATTAGGTTTAAATCAGGAGACTGGTTTCAGACACTTTAAAGCCTGCATATTTTTTTCTTCCCAGTCACTTTTCATTTAAAAATGAGATTGGCTGATTCCTTAGTTTCGTTTCTTTTATGAGGATTCAGTAAGGCCATAAGCTTAGCTGCTGGTTGCATTGGTTGCATGAAAAAGGGTGCACAGCCTTTTCCGACGGAGTCCTGGCCCCAAAGTCTCCGGGCCGCCTTCTTATCCCTCGACCGGCTGTGTGACCCTGAGTTGGTCACTGCATCTCTCTGGGTTTTCCTTTCTCCTTTTCGTCCATGAGGAGCCATCATCCCCTGCCCTTCTTCCTTGTAGTTTCTGGGAAGGAAAATGTGCTTAGAAAAGTGAAAGTACCGAGAAAAGGTGAATACGCTACATAGTCATCAGAGGCTGGCTCAGAGATGAACAGGCTGAGTTTTCCACTAGCAGAACATCGATCCCCTAGAGTCGGTGTTACAGCCAGGAAGGAACCGGAGGTGGAGGAGCAGATGGAGTCCACTCCACCTGGGGACCGGGGAAGTGGGCTACAGGTGAAGGCTAGAGGGAGAATTCCAGACGCCTCCACACCCCCTTGTTCCTGCCTCTGCCTTACTTCGCCGAGGAAGAGCAGACCAAGCCGCTGTGTTTGCACACACAGCCACACCCTGGAGGGGTGCTGAAATGTGGGGTAAGCCCGGTCTCCGGAGACCGCCAGACCCGCCCTTCAATCCAAGCTCCGTCAGCCTTTGGCATCTATGTGACCTTGAACACAGTCCTTCGCCTACTGAGCCTTGGATGCCTCGGTATTAACCTCATAGTACCGTCATCAGGTTTCAAAGAAAGAATCCTCATTAGGTGTGAATGAAATAATGCATGCCAAGGTTTTGCATAATTTCCTTAACAAATTTTAGCTGTTATTATTATGCATTATATAGATTTTCAGTGTGAGAAAAAGACCTATTTACAGTGTGGAAGGAATAGGTAACTCTTCAAGACAAACATTTACTATCGCATGTTAATTGGTGGTAATTATATGGATTCTTTCTTGCTCATTATATTGATGCCCACAGCTAGGCACTGTGGGTACAAATTAGGTGGGCACTCAGTTCATGTATATTCACTAAACAGTGTACTGAGAGTACGCTGGCTATGGGAGAAATTAGAAGGAAATTGCAGCTTAATTTTTTATCGTAAAAGTAATACTCGTTGTTGAAAAATGTAGAAAAATAGCTAAGCAGGAGGAAAAGTCAAAACTATCCGTATTCCTACAACTCAGAGGTAGAGGCGTAAACGTCTTGATGTATATTCTTCTACTTTTCTCCATGAGTGATATAGGCCCGTTCATTCGCTTATTTTTACAGAAAGCAGGTAGGTCGGGATGGACAGCCTTCGGTCGTGGCCTGGGAGGGGGTACCTCTCGCTTCCTGTACCGGGTCACCTCTCACATTTCCTTCCAGTGGCTGTGCAGTAACCCACAGTCCTGAAGGATTTCTCGAACCGGTTATAATTCCGTGATTATAGCACGTCTGGCCCTTTTCCTAGTTTTCACTCCTTAGCAGACAGGTCCTGCCGTTAAAGGTTTCCAACACCAATGAGGAGCAGTTCCTTACGAGAAATTCCTGGAATTTACTTTTAAGTTCGTGACCATTCCATTTCCCCCCTAGATTTAAAAAAAAAAAAAAAAAAAAAGGTAATGCTTTAAAAAATAATAATAACAACGGCACCGCTTCTGCCCCAGCGGGTTGAGGCAAGTTTTTGACACACTGCGCTGGAGCCTGGGAGAGAGAGGGAGTCAACGCCAGGCGCTAACGCCGGGTTCCGGCAAGGGACGACCGTGCGCCGCCGCCAAGCGGAGAGCCGGAGGCCCCGCGCAGCCGGGTGCGTGAACCCTGCAGCTGCTGGTCCCCTCCTGGGGGGCCGCTTTTCCAGTCGGACAGTGGGGGCTGGGAGGGTGGCCCCGGCGTTCTAAGCGCCCCCCCCTCCCCGTGAGGCTCGGGGAGAGTGGGACGACTTCCCGGCGGCCCCGTCACAGCTCCCAGGTCCTCAGTCTGAGATGGGGACGGGAGGTGCCTGGGCTGAATTCCAGCCTCCACCCGCTCAGCGGGGTCTGGGCCAGGCTGGGGGCGGGGGTCCTGAGCAGGCCTAGTTAGGCTGGACATGGCTCCGGCTGCGCAGGCGGTGCCCCTCCGTAGCCTCTCTCCTTTCGCTGGTGGGGGATACAAGAAAGCGAACCTGGCGCGCATTCTTCCCGTGCCTAGGATACTTCAGGTGCTAAAAATAGTCCCCACGCTCGGTGCGGACAGAGGATGGTCTGTAAACCAAGCTGTAGTCCTGGGTTCGAATCCCAGTGAGGCCCCCTCTGTGCCTGGGCACCTCAAGCAGCAGGCTTGCTCCCTGAGTCTCAGAGTCCCTGTTCGTACCAGGATTTCTAAGGGGCTTCCTAGCTCTTGGAAAGAAAGGGGCCAGGGGAACCCAAACAACTCGATTTTCCTTTTCTGCTCCTGCCCGAGGGGCCTTGGGGCCTGGGGCTGGGAACTGAGGGGGGGGGAGGGGTGTGCCAGGACGGCTCATTACCGCGAGGTGTTGCCCTAGTTAAATCACCGGCCTGTTTGATCTGGAGGCGGGTGGCGAGAGGGGAAAAAAGAAAAAAGTAGGGGGGTAGAAGTAGAGAGAAGCTCACACCTCCCCCACCGTTTCCTCGCGTCCATAAAACACCTTTTATTAACTCCTTCGTGTCCGGAAAGGCCCGAGCGGCTGCTCGGCCCCTGCCCCGGTGTTTACGGCCGACACTAATGGGGCCCCATATTCACCCCCGTGCCAGGACGGGGCACCTGGACTCGCCGGGCCCCGGAGCCGCCAGGGGTCTCGTTTCTGGGTCCCAAGTCGAGGGACCTCAGCGCCGGGTGTGCAGCTCGAAAGCCGCCGTGGGCCGCGCTCATCCTGGCGTTTCCCGTGGAGGGAGCGCCGCAGACCGCGAGACCCTCGGGCAGTCGTGGGGGCTGTTCAGAGGCGTCCAGCGCGTAGCCCAGTGCCGAGCACACAGTTGTGCGCAAGCCAAACTGGTTGTCTGTAGTCGATTATTCAGGGACACACAAGCGCCTTCTTTCGCCCGCCCCAGTTTAGTCCAGCACGCGCCACTGCTTGGCTAATGCACCGGCTTTTATTCACCCCCACGCCCAGCCACGGGTGCGCAAATGGGAGCGCCAAGACCCCTCCCCGGTACGAGTGGCAGAATTAGCGTGCACGCACCCCCACCCCTAAGCACAAGTCCGCGCGCCCTCACAACTGACTGTTGAGCGAGTCGTTGGTAGAACCCGACGGCTCGAGTCCTTTCTGCGAGCTGGGAGCCGTGCTGAGCAGACCCTCGCGGCCCCGGCGCCGGGCTCCGTCCGAGTTCCTGCGACCACGGCTGCGTGTTCACTGTTGCATAGGCATGAACAGAGAATTCTGGAGCACATCCCGCTCCTCCCAGCTACACTGCCCTCCGGGATGACGCCCTTTCCCGATAACCCCGGACCACTGCCTGCGGACTCGGTGTGCATATAGCCCGGAGATAGACCCGCCCAAACGCCGACCCACCTAAATTCTAGCGATAACCTGAGATGAACTGCTTTTCAGTTTTCCTTTCAGTGGGTTCACTCAAGTTATCCCGTCCCACCTTCATACTCCGAGAACTTACTCATTCCAGGAGTAAGTTTTTTATCTGCCTCCTCCCCTTGACCTGATTTGCAATTTGGTTTGGCATTTACCAAAAGAAAGGAGGAACCAGAGGCGCTCCACTCAGCAGAAACAATGAAGCCAAGGACAGATACCCATCAAGACATCACACGGGCTTCCTCCAATTTCAGAAAACGTTTTATTAGTCAAGAGCATAGATACTGCTTTGGCAAAGGGCAGGGCGGTGAGTGGTCACGTAGATTTGAGGTAGAAAAAGGGTGGGGTTGGGAGTATGAACAAACACCAAACACCTGAGCGCACCAGGCACTGTAGGTAGTTTAAATACATAAAAACTTCTCAGCATAGGGAAAAGCTTTCATTTAGAAAGGAAGCAAGAGAAAGGAAGGGAGGGAGGGGGAAGTGTTTCCTTCGGAACTAAGTAGGAAGTGCAGCGATGAAAAACGAAAACACCACTGTCTGCGGGCCTTCAACCACAAAGCGCTGCCCTCCGTCTTCCTGACCTGGTCCTCTGTCCTTGGCAGTAACCTGCCGATTCCTCTTATTGCATTTTAATTAGGGAATTGACGTCGGCCGGAGGGTTTTGACTGGAAGCAGGGAGGGGATGAGAGACAGCACAGCGGGGAAGGTGCCGGGGGTTCCAAGTTCGCCCCAGAAGGGTTGGAATTGGCGTCTCAGCCCACTCCGTCCTGCAGTACCTCCCTCCCACATCGTGCCGCCAAGAGCCGCCCTCTCCATTATGGGGGTGGATATATATATAAATTTCTATTTCTCTTAATGTATTACAAACAACTTCAAATGACATTGCACGTGTGATCCAAGTGTGTTGTTGCAGCCAGCGAGCGACCTGCCGGCTCACAGCCGACGCTCGGCAAGTTGCGCCCCATGCGTCCCTGGCACCCAGAGCCTGGCACTCGCGGCCACCTTCCTCTCCTCCCGGGCCTCGGGGCCAGCCGCGGTGGCGGGGTCCTCGGCGCGGGCCTCGGCTCACTGGTTTAACTCCAGCGCCCAGACTTGCTGTGGCCAGCCTGTGCGCCCTTTAATCCTCTTCTCGCCTGGGCCCAGGGCAGGAGGAAAGCCTTCATGTTGCTGCTGCCAGAGGACACAGACAAGAAAAGAGGCGAGAGAGACAGGTTTAAATCTTTCCGCTCCAGTCACTGGGGCGTAGAGTGGGCTGTGGGGGAGCAGTGGCTAGGAACCTTTAAACAAGTGACAGATTTCTGTTTGTGAAATAGGCAAACAAGCTCATAAAATTTGCCTTTATGTGCCGAGTTCCTGGGGGCAGGATGGGCTGGGCAACTGCTAGAGTTTCGGTAATGAGAATTTTTTACATCTCGTGAAATTGATGTGCCTGGGTTTGGCCTGGTGGCGCCCGAGAGAGAACGCGGGGGTTGGAAGGGAAGGGGTGGAAATCGGCGGTTTTCCCCATTGCCCGGGCCCTGCTCTCCCCCACACATCTTACAGGCTTTCCAACCCGGTATAGCTCTTGGGCTTGAGTCTCCTCCAGCCTGCACTGAAAAGCTGCAGACGGCTAAGCGAAGGGCAACCGGCCTGGCCTGGCATCCCCCTTCCCGGCTCTCGAGAAACCACACGGTGCTACTTGAAGGAGGCTGGGATGCGTAGAAAGTGGGAATATGCCCAGTAACAACTTCCACCCAGGCATCGTCCTGGGCCTGCCTCTCCCCTGGCCCAAAGCGGTGGTTCAAAGACTTGATCTGTCTTTCCCAGTCTCCCCAGGTGAGCTGACAGCAGACCCCGTGGGTCCAATCAAACCGGAGGGGCTCTCTCGTTAGCTTCCACAGGCAGCGCGCCGCAGCGCACCAACCGAGAGAAAGTAGTTCTCTCCGACCGGAAAACCTCTGCCCTCGGAGGCTCCACAGCCCTGGGCCAGGTGAGCCGGGCTTTATAAAGTGTCGCCTTCACTGGAGAGATCGAGAAAGAACCACTAGAGACTTATCTCCAAAGCCAAAGAAGCGGGTGAGACCCGGACTCTCGCTTGCTGGTGTCGACACACCAAACCATCAAGGTCGCCCTTGGAACCAGACCATACGAAGAGGCGCCCCGCACTCTGGACTAGAAGCCCCGACTTGTTTTACCCCAGTTGCACCTCTGGGGCAGAGACGCTCCGGGTTGGTGGACTTCATGTCCCGGCCAGCTCTGGGCCTCAGTTTTCCTATCCGTGCGACCTCAGAAGTAGACGAGCCTCTCGAGCAAAGACCATTTGAAAACCGTAACGAAATCCGTATGCATAAAGCCACAGGGGCACCGTAAAGTCAGGATTCCCGCAGCATCCTTAAGCCGGATTCTAGGAGAGGCCAGGCATGGCTAAGGAGCCCTTGAAATTGGAAGTGAAACATGGGGTGTGTGCATTTTCTAGGGTTTCAAGATTCCAGTGGATTCTTATAAGGGACCCTATGCCCCCCCCTTCCGAAAAGGTTAAAACGCCGTCTTCCCTCACAGCTTCACAAACACTATCCCACATTACAAATTAAGTTCAAATATGAATCTCCCTCGTGCACACAATCCCGCATTTTGACCTCTCGGAACTCTCCACAGCCTCTCAAAGCCTCGCGCACGGCAACACAGCAACACAGATTCCGTCCGTGGTGCACTGGCCCCGGGTGCTCGCCGCTCGCGCCCTTGGCTGGAGCTTACAGGCCCCGCGAACTTACCAGCTCCCTTTTCCGCTTGCTCTCGCGACTGCCATCGACCTTCTTGATTTCTGCCTTGAAGGCCTCGGGGTCGCCGGCCTGTGCGTCCTTGGCCAGCACGTCCATCAGATAGGCGATGTAGCTGGTGGCCAGGCGCAGAGTCTTGATCTTGGAGAGCTTGGTGTCAGCCGGCACGTTGGGGATACACTCGCGCAGCTCCGCGAACGCGCTGTTGATGCTCTCTGTGCGCTTCCGCTCTTTCTTGGGTCCCGATCCTTTCCGCCGCCCCAGGCGTCCGCTAAGAGCCTCCAGGTGCCCGGGGCCCTGGCCGGAGGTGGAGTCTTGACCGTAAGCGGCAGAAGTTGAAGCCACTGGTGCTGCGGGCGGTGGCCCAGCGACCGGGAAGTCTGGAGCGGCGTCAGGGGGACTCAGCAGCCAGCTCTGGAAGTAGGGCCGCTCCGGGTAACAGCGCGAGGCCGGACTGAAGAGGAAGGGATCGTGGTGCGCGGAGTGCATGTGGTGGTGGTGGTGGTGGTGGTGGTGGTGGTGTGCGTAGCTGCCAACGATGTTCATGTTGGAGCAGTACTTGGCTTGTACCGCCAGCCCAGTTAGTGCTGCCCCATGCGGGGCCCCGGGGCACCCGTGGGCAGCGCTCCGATGAGCGCAGACACTGGGAGAGTCCGGGGCAAGGCTAATGAGGAGACGTGCAGCCCGCCACTTTCTGTCGCTCTGTTGCGGGCTCGGTCGAGATGCTGCGGAGGACGATTACCGATTCCCGATTCCCGATTCCGGTCCGGCAGACGTAGGGAAACCTGGTTAACCCTTCTGCGGCCTCTGATTGGGGTCTGGCTTATATAAGGCCACGGCTTTGATGTCAACCTCTCCCTGGAGCCAATGGCAGGGGGGTGGGGAGGAGAGAAGGCGGTGGCCGTCCCTGTTTTTTAAACTCAGCTTGCGCCACCCGCCTCCAGGCAGCCTGCAGGGATAGGGCGGCGGCCCCGCCTCCTCCTCCCCACAGGCAGTTCGCGGCTGGGGAGGGGAGAGGCGGGGGCTACGCACCGCTCACCTCCCCCTTGCCCCCCTCCCCCGGCACCCAAGGGGAAAAATAGAGACACCTAATTTCATACAGGGAAACTGAGAAAGAAAGGTTCTTGTTCTAGACCCCCAGAACTTAAAATAGGAGTTGCCGCGGCCCCCAGTCCCGAAGTCCATTGCTCCCACTAGGCGTCCGAGGCTCTCCGACGTTCTGCCCCAGCCTCCGTCGCCCTGGGTCGTTGGCCCCATCCCGCTGGGCTGGGGGCTGTCCCTGCAACTCCGACCAAGGCGTGCGTACTACCGGGATGACTGCGGTGGCCAGGGCGAGGCAGCCTCTGCTCCGAGGGCCTCGGACCATGGGCCCGCGGTGCGGCGCGCGTGGGTCTGCTCCCCCAAGTCCTTGCCGCTTGAGAAGGCTCGATTCTGTGGAAGTAAAGTCACTAGTACCGAAGCTCACCCCGCGAAAAGCCAGCGGTCGGTGGTAAACACATACGGATGGTATCGCGACCTCCACACTAGTCACCGGCGTCGCTTAGTGGGGGAAAAAAGGACCCGCTGGGTGACAAGCGCCGCGGGGCACGTCACCAGCGCTGGCGCAGAGACCAAACTGAGAACTCGTCCGGGCTTCCTGGACCTCGCTGTTTCCCCTCCCACCAGGGCCCGTCCCTGCTTGTCGGAATCTCTCCACCGGGAGCTTTCCCTGGACTTCTCTTGGGACCTGAAATTCCCAGGACGACTGCGCCTCAGGCTGGGGTTCCCTGTCTTACCTCCCACTGCAGTAACTCCCTAGCTGGTGTCCCCATACCCGGGTCCCTCCATCTCACCAGCCTTTCCCAGCGCCCTTCCCCGGGTGGGGGAGAGGGTGTGTGGCTGCTCTTTTTAGAGGCCAATTAGTTCCTTTATTCATTTGTTTAATGATTTACTGATGCCACTATGTGCCTAGCACACTTTATTCCAAAGGCAGAGGGAGAAAGGCCAACTTTTTCCTTGTACCGACCCAAGAGAAGGGGTCTGCAGAAGACGCATGGTTTTCCTTGGGTCCCCCAACCAGTGGATACTGTGTGATTTTCTCTCCTGAGCAAGGGAGTAAATGGGAAGAGTGGGGTGACACCACAGGAGAGAAGAGACAAACGCCTAGTCCTGGGGTGGCCTGTCCCCCACAGGGGACTTGGGCTGGGCTGTGGGCCCTAGAGGTGCATGGGGGGGGGAGGAAGGTCCTGGTTTCCTGCCTGAGGCAAACTGGAAACCCGCCGCTGTCCGGGCGCCTGGCGCCAGAGCGCTGGGGTTGGGCCCAGCAGAGCGGGAGGTTCAAGGGGAGGGAGCGCCTGGCGCCCAGTTCCCCCCTCCCCCCCCACCCTGGCTCTGCAGGGTCCCGCACCCCCCCAGCCTGGAGGCTCTCCCGAGTGTCGGATGGGAAAGTAATTGCTACGTTGAGAAGGATCTCAATCCCCAACACACACCCAGCCTTTGCCCTAATGGGGGCCCAGTCCTCACCCGCAGGCTCTGAGTGGCCATGCTCACACATGCACAGAAGCTCCACAAACACGCCACATACACTGAGTCCACAGATCCACACGCCTGAAGTGTGTGTGTTCTCAGGGTCCCACATGTACAACCACACGAGACAGCATTCGAACACTCACGCGTTCCTGGGATTCTACACCCCGTCCCTCTGCCGCCCATGGGGCCCGCATCCCAACACAGATGTGTTACCACGAAGCCACCCCAAAGCCTGCGTGTGGGCCGCAGAAGGCAGCACCGTCCACTAGAGTAGAGGCACACACGTCCTACATAGATAGCACACCACCTCCGAGCTCGACACTCATCTCCTGCCACAGCCGTGCACGGCTACAACCAGTTCGTGTTTCCTTACAACTCCCCACAACTGCATTCACAGCACACACATTCGAAAACTGCATCATGCACTTTGTGTGTTCTCAGTGTCACAACTAAGCCTGCTGTCCCACAAACGCCACGATTACTACTGTGTATGCACAGGTGCTCAGAAGTAGACGTTTCCATGTGTTTGCACACTACACACGGGCACACCAACCCACAGACAGTGTGACACATCTTCTGCCTTACCTCTGGGGTCACATTCCCACGTGGGTGAAATGAATTGAACAGTAGCTTGTGCGTGATCACAGCACCCGTCTGAATAAGGAGCACTCACACAGGCACACACAATTATCCACATACTCACAAATTCATGCTCCAGCACCCACCCACGTGTCCCGATCTTTTCCCCATGGTTACACATCACCCCCGCCCCCACACCCATAGCCAGCCTGCTTAGTGTGGTGGGGAACGCATTATCAGTACTGGGTGGTGGGTCCCAGCTCCACCAGATCCCTTGACGGCCTGAAATTGCCCGGCTTCCTCACCCCACCCCCACATCTGTGGGTGGTTAGAGAGCAGGGTGCTCCCCTGCCCCCACTTCCCACAAAGATCGTGAAGGATGGGAGTCTTCAGATGAGTGGCGCCTGCTCTGAAAGTGAGGCCCTAGGGAACCCGCTGGGACTCCCAGCTGGGCGGTCTGCGGCTGGACTGACGCCAGGAAGCTCTCAGGTGCCTGCATAGACCCCGGGGCGCCGAGGCTCCAGACCCGGCCTTCTGGGAGACCCCCAAGGTGACTTTTTCTTCACCTAGAGATGATAATTTATTGTTTTACCATGACCCAGAGAGAAACAGCATAAAGAGAATATTTATTACAAATCCCCACAATTTTCCCCCAAGCTCACTACTCTAATTTCTTTGTCAGATACCACCAGCCTCCTAGCATTGACTATAAATGTGTGTACGTTTTACTTTGCTGCCATTTCTCTCAATTGTAATGTCAGTAAATTAGAGTTTAAAATTATGTTTAGTGGAGTTCCCTAACTTAAAAAAAAACACTCCTTTTAAGACTTCTTTTAAGAAGTCTTTCTAGAAATGTTTATGAGGATACTAAAAGAACAAATTCAATTTTTAAGTAATTCATTGAACGTCTACCAAGCATCTGGACTCTTCAAAGACTAGTGAAATGAAAAGGCCAGGTTTTAGCAGCAATAACTTAATTCTGCAGGTATACTCAAGGCGCTTTTGACTCTAGCCTGGCTCGGGTGCATTTTGACCTGTGAGGGTGTCCTGTCTGCCCCAGGTTACTCAGTGTGTTTGTGTGTGGTTGGGGGTGGTGGTGGTGAGGGTGGAGATCTGGAAACCAGGAGTTTGACAGACAAGGCTTTAAGGCTGAGAGCAAGAGAGTTCTGGCCCTGACTGGCCTCTCACTGTGTTCCTCTCCCTCTCAGAGCCTCCACTTCTCCATTTTCAGGAGATAGGATCAATAGTCTGGAGTTCTGTAATTCCTCCACACACACACACACTCGAATTTAGCTCTTGGCTCAGGGAGGACTGCATTCCCCCTGGGCCCACTTCTGCAGACCAAGGACCAGGAACCAGGAACTCCAGGGTTCAACCCACCAGTCTCATACTCCCCAGACCTGCCTCTCCCGGGAACCCCTTGGTGTTCACCCAGATAGCACTTTTAGAAGTTCTGGCACTCAGAGCACCTTCAAAGGCACGCTTCCTCCTCCCACTGTGCTGGAGAGGTTGGGTGGGTAGGAATCTTCTCCCGTTTGACCTGTTAGTGGGCTTAAGCACACAGAGGTGGAAAGGTGTGTGGAAGGAGTGCTTAAGAAAGCCCAGCGGTGGACTGGGGCCCACCTGTTGAAACGCAAAAGAATCGTGGTTCCTCTCGTGTGAACTTCCCCATCCTCAGTTTCCTCCTCTGTAAACTGTGGGGTGGGAAGATGATTCCCATCCATAGGGCTGACTTAACACGGGAGGAAATAGTATAAATGAAGCCCTTAGCACAGGAACAGAGTAAGCTGATATGTGGCGGCTGTTTTTAGGAATAATATCCATTTCACAGGGAAAGCAATGGCGTTAGGCCTCCACACAAAGATGACGACCTAGCCCTGGCAGCCATGGTGCAGGGCTCTGTTCTGACCCCAGCGGGCCTTTTATGGATGGCCCCCTCTTTCCCCTTGACGCCACAGAACCCCACCCTCACAGGCTGGCGGTGGAGGAGACCAAGCATCGCCAGGTGTGGGGATGATGTTGCCAGGGACCTGGCTTGCAGTTCCAGATCCCATCCACTTCCATTTCATTCGCTGTGGGTTTGGGGGGGGGGGGGCCGCAGTTCCTGCCTCCTCCCTCACTCAGTGCCCCCATTTGTAGAGTGGGCCGGCCTTTCTCAAGTCTCAGCCCTCCCGAGTGACAGAGGCCTCGGCTTCAGGGTCCATCTCCTGCCCTTGCGCCTCTGCTCCCCTCACTCCGGCCCAAGGAAGGGACTGGCAGGCCTCGGAGAGCCCGCTCCTCCGGGGCGCCTACCGCAAACCTTCTCCCCGCCGCGTCTTATGACCTTGACGCCACCGGCAATCCCCGCACCGGACCCCTTATCTAAATAGGGCTGTAAATCAAGGACCTGTCAGGGCGCGGGTAATTACAGGAACTCCATAAAAAGGACCCGGCCGGCCGCCTGTTTATATTAGCGCGGTGTAAAATATTCTCGCTGTCTTGGGGAATCGCGTCGCGCAGTAACGCGCCATAAATCAGCCTGCGGGCCATTTACCCCGCAGCTTGAGCGCGCAAATCCTTTAAACATTTCTCTGCCGCATCTAAAGGGTGTCTAGGACTTTTCAATCTGACCCAGCCTGCTCCCCGAAGCTGAGGCCAGGGAGCAGTCCTGGCGGCGAAGAGAGAGTAAGCGGCTCGACGTCTCCTCTTCGAAGCTCCTTGAGCGAGGCCTGGTTGCCTTGGCCGAGTGCGGTAGTCGCAAGTCTACTAAGCGATCTTGCCAGGACCACCGGGAATCGTGCCCAGAAAGGGGAAGGAGCTTCCCTAAGGGCTCACGGCCAATGTCCAGACCTCTAGGGGCCCCGTATTCGATGGTGACCTCTGTCTTTCTCTTACTCCCTCCTCTTCTGGGACGAAAGGTGATCTTGCCAGAGAAGATCCGAGCTACAAGTTGACACTGTCTACCTTCCACCTCCGGGGGTTGCTGAGCTCCTTCGGGGGAATTGTGCACAGGGTTGTGCATGAGTGCTCTTGTGTGCAACAGGGGCCTCTGACCTAGTCCGGTGCCCTTGTTTTGCAGGTGGCACAGGACAAGCCCAGAGCCCAGAGCACACAGCCAGAAATCAAAGACCCTCCACTGCTAAAATAATCTATTCTGGCTTATCTCCCTCACACTCTTTCCTAAAGGAAAACTAAGGGGGGACGGGACTCTATCCATTCTTAGGTTTGCATCAGCCACAAAAATACAAAATCTATTTAAGGGAGACCTAATGCTGCCCATCGCCTAACGGGTAGCATAAAAGAAGCTTATGGAAAAAGAATGTTAAATTTTCCGAGTCTTCCCAGGGGGCGGGGACCCAAGGACTCAGGGGAGAGTTAAACACGTCTCTCCGCCATCCCTTTCTCTTCCGAAGTCCGTGAATGACGACGTGTTTACACCAGCTTTCATGTCGTCTGAGCCTCGTCCCGGCTCGGCTTCCTCCTCTGTGTATTTTCCGCGGGGAGAGATGTCTGCTTCGGGGCACGTTCAACCTAAACAGAGCCCGTCTGATTGGAAAATGTATTTATTTGAAAAATCGTAACTCACAGTTTTGGTGAAAACGGCCCCCAAATTTATGGGATCGCTCTTGGCGCGGCCCTCGTAAATCAAAAAGCACTGGACAGCCCCTCCCCCGCCGCTCCACTACAGCAGCTGGGGGGGGGGGGCGGGGAACCGGGGACCAGCCCCTCCCTGGCCACCCGAGGCTTTCTGCGGCGCTCCCTGCTTTAATCCCTGGCAGTGCTTAGTCGCCTGCTGGCTGGCAGGTGGATTTCATTCTGCTGCTCTCACGCAGTCCCCTGGCTTTCCGCACAATTTCTTCTGGTCAGCCTCACGGCGATCGGTTTCAGGTGGTCAGTGTTCTGCTGCCTACCGGTCTGTTTTGGGCACGTCTGGTTTTTCCGTTCATTGCCCACTGGCTAGTCGTGTGGCACTCGGTTGGTTGCACCACGGGTCACTTGCTGTTGGGCGCTAACCAACTGATCAGTTGTGTGACGCACTGTTTTATGCCAAGGGGTTTATCTCTGGTCAGTGTCACAAAGGTCAGTTTCACCACCTGCCTCTTGCTTCCCTGGTCAGGGATTTTTTTTCCCCCTTTCCTTAGTGCAGTCTGGATTCTGGGGAGGACGGGATCAACCGACCCCTCTATCTCCCGGATCCTCCTGTCATCTGACCCCAGCTGAGGGCTGGGGAAGGCCAGGGTTAGGGACTGTCCCCAAAGACCGCTGCCACCAGCCTCACAGGCTGGGAAGCCCTGCAGTCCCTGCAGGGCTGCATGCGCTGGGCCTTCATGAGGAACCACGGAGTCATCTTGGTGAACACAAGGGCCGGACCACCTCCCGCCCCTCGCGGTTCAAGGATCATGCACTTCCCGGCAGCGTCCCTCTGGGGACCAGGGCAGGCTGCCTGCTCCGGGCTGGCCGTGTGAGTGCGCTCTCAGGAAGAGGGTTTAAGGACTCACTCAAAACTCTGTGCTCCTTTTTTCCAACTTGGGCAAAGGGGCGCACCGGCCCTGTGCGGTTCTGCGAGAGAAGGGCAGCAAGGTAGCGCCGGGATCCAGGCTGCGCAGGATTCCCAGGTGGTGCGGCGGCGGCTCATCCCAACCTTCCTTCTCTGCTCCGACTGGGTCGCCGCCGGGCACACAAAAATCTGCACCCGTTCAGCCACTGCAGCGGGGAGTGACCTCTATGTGGTAGCATTTGGTTCCAAGAAATGCAGTCAGTTTCGATGGAGAAAATGCAGTTGGATCCACCTAGTCCTGTTGTGAGATTAAGAACCGGTGTGAGGTGGAGTGGGTCAGAATGGTTAGGGGACAGAGGGCTCCCCTCCCACTCTCCTCCCTTAAAACTTGGGCCTGGGAGTAGAGGAAAGAGTCCCTCCTTCTAGGACCTGGGTTCGCCCAGGTCCTGAAATGGCCCTGTTCTCATGGGCCCAGGGACCCACACCTTCATGCCTGAGGTAACGGGAGGAGGGCAAGATATGGAAGCAGAAGTATTACTCTTGGGGTATGTGTTCTTATCGGACCAGAAGCCAGCAGAAGCCTAAGCATTTGTGCACTAGGTTGGGGGGTGGTGGTCAGTAATCTGTGGCTGGCTACACCTACTGGTGAACATTCTGGGCTCCTCAACGCTTCCCGTCTGGGGAAAGACATTCCGAAACTGAGTAGGGGTAAGCATCGGTCTTAATAGTTTAAACAGGACCAGGCTACATCTGTCATCTTTCCCAGAATGGTCCATCGTAAACCCACTTTAAAATTGAAAAACAAAACAAAAAAAAAAGGATTTAATGTTGACACTGGGAAAATGCTTAGCTCCGGCGTTGCTGGGGAACTGGCAGGCTCTGCTGTCTGTCCTCTGGGAGAGACGTTAAGTGCCTCGTGTTTTCTGCTTTTTTCCATTGAACTTCCAAATCTCTCAGGGGTCTTCTTTGTCTCTTTATGTCAAGGAGTGAAGGCCTTCTTACAAAGTCAGGGATGGCTGAAAGGGCCTTGGCCGGGGACGGGGAAGCGCCAGAACACAGAAAACTTGGCAGGCGGAATCTCAGTCCTTCCATCGTTGCCTCAACCTTTTTACCAGCACCTTCCTCTCAATGTCAGCCTCCTGCTGCCCTCTGGCCCCCTTTCTGAAGCCGAATTTTGCTCTGGAGGGGAGAGACAAGAAGACACATCACTGATGGAAAAAGCCAGAAATGAGGAAGAAAAGGTGCGGGCCTGAACGGTAGCCTTCAGAAAGGGAAAGTACACTCTGGCTTTACTTCACTGTCGAATATCAGAGCGGGTTCCCTTCCAGAAAGCCTGGGTTCCACTGCCTCTCCCTGGTGTGAACTCCGCTCCCCAGCCACAAGGACACCTCTGCCACTGCACCCACACCGCAGGACGCGAGAAAGACCATTCTATCAGCTTCCCCAAACCATCCAGAGCATGGAGGGAAAAAACAAGAAAGAAAGTCAGAGTGGAACCCAGCCCCAAACTCAAACCTACTGCCGACAACTATTAAATTCATTTTCATTCATGCAAGCAAGGTTCCTAAAAAGTCTGTAAAAAAACAACAAAGGTGGCAGAAGAGAGAACAGAAAAGGAGAGCCTAGAAACCAGAGCAGAAATTAATGCAATTACCTCTTCTCCCCGACCATAAATTCCGCAGAGGAAATCAAATCTTTCTGTGCATGTGTGTGAAAACCAATCAGTGTACCGAGCTCGCCAAAACCCATTATGTCTCAAACTGGGTATCCTAATTGAATGAATCTGAAAGTACCAGGCGACCAGGCATCCACTAAGCCAGGTTTTTCCAAGGGCATTTGCCACGGAGCCAGAGAGGATAAACATTGGTTGGAACCACACGCTAATCAGCCTGCTTGCGGAGAAGGGGAGCCTTTCTGAGCTGGGCGCAGGCAGATTCGTCCTAATATTTTGTATCAGATTGTAATGGAATATTTCTCAGAAACAGTCAAGTGTCTCTCCCAGCCCCTCACCTGACATGTTTCTTGTTGTTTAACTTCAGATCTGACAGATGACGATAACCTGGAAAAGAGAGAGGTTACAAATGCTGAGGCTGGGCAGTGTAAAAGGCGCGTAATCAAGAACTGGGACAGGGCTGTGATTTGTAGGGCCCGGAAGAGGCTGTTATGCAAACCTCCGGCAAGCAGGGCGGCTGGGAATGGGGACCAGCTTGTGGGGAGGGAGGAGTCCTCAGAGTGCAGAGCTCTGGGCTGCTCGCTCTCAGGCAGCATTTTTTGACTTTTTCAATTCATGACACACATAGACTAATTACTAAAATTCTGTGGCACACAAAAAAAATTATTATATATATATA
Organism: Artibeus jamaicensis; assembly: GCF_021234435.1. Classification (NCBI taxonomy): domain Eukaryota; kingdom Metazoa; phylum Chordata; class Mammalia; order Chiroptera; family Phyllostomidae; genus Artibeus; species Artibeus jamaicensis. The sequence continues at coordinate 9,872,242 of NW_026521828.1, read as the reverse complement.
TGTGTGTGTGTGTGTGTATATCTATATTTGCCAATCTGAAAAAAAAAGGTGTAATTTTGGCTGTTGTTGTGTTGGCTGTTGTCATTTTTTTATTTGTCAGTCTCCAGGAAAAGAGGTCAGAGCCCCTGTCCGAGTAGTCAGGTACTGTGGCGCGGTGTGCCACAGCACACCTGCTGGAAATCGCTGCTCTGAGGAAGTGTGCCACGTGGTGTGTCGGATCTCACGTGCGAGCTGGAAGAGGCCCCCTCCCTGCACCGCGCTCCCCACGCTCGCTCGCCCCACGCACTCCTGATCCCAGGGGCACCCCGATTTACAGCACCTGTTACAAACATGGAATGGCTGCAATTAGCTGTGGCACCAGAGAACAAAAGGGAGGCGTTGATTTGATTCCAATAAAAGATGGCTGTGTTTGTTTTCAGGAAGGTAGTGCAGTAATTTAAATTTCTGGGGCCATTTTTTAAAAATCGTCGCTGCAGTTCTCTGCTACGTGGGCATCACTGTAGTAGGCATTCATTCTCGAATCTCAGCGGGTATTGCCATCCCCTCGTTGAACGTGTTTCCAGTGCAGGGAGGGGAACATGAACATGTCTGTGGGAGGGGGCGGGCATGGGACCTGCATAGTCAATGAAGATCACTAGCAGATTCTGATGCAGGAGTCATGCTTTGAGACTATGACTTACATGGACATAATAGAGACTCAAGAGTAACCTATTTGCTGATATAAGTCTTTGTCTTGTTATCTATGTGGCTCCAGTGTGTGTGTGTGTGTCTGTGCGCACACACACAGAGACACAGAGTTAAATGCGATACATGTCTACTGCAGAAAACATAGAAAAGCATAGGAAGAAAAATTACAAATTCTTTGATCCTACCTAGGCTGTCTGGCCTGCAGCTTTCCCCCGCTGAATCCTGTCACTCCAAAGGGAGGCAAGGCTCTCGTTCCCATGAGTCCTACCCTTAGAACCCAGCACACCTCTGGCACATAGGAGGGTCTCCAAAAAATACTCACTGAAAAAAACAATCGGCTAAATGGAACCCTGGGTTTAGGTGGTCTCTGAAGTCACCTTCAACCTTCACATTCCAGTTTTCGTTCTTAGCCCCAGGGAGAAAAGAAATGCAATTGCATAAAATCAGATATACTTGTTCCTGGAACCCTTGACATTTAAGCACAGGTATGTTTCTTCTCCGTGTCTTGTCACTTGGTCTGACAGATTTCTGCTTGTCCTATCTGATATTAGTTCAGGGTTGCTTTTGCCTGAGGCAGCCCGGCCACCCCCACGAGCTGGCCCTGAGTGGGGCGGACCCCACCTTGTACGAAAGCGAATCATCAGAGCCGATTTTTGAAGGCTCCAGCAGAGCTGCACACGGCCCCAGAAAGGGGCTGGCGGGGTGTTTGCAGTTCACAAATGTGCGATTCTTTCCTGAAACTGTGAGGTGGACCCGCACCCCTGCTGTCACCACACACAAGCCACAATGACAGCCGTGCTGAGCTCTTACTGTATGCCACACACTGTACACATGTCCCGTTTAGCCCTTGTAGTGACACTGTCAACTCCGGTTTATACCGACAGGGCTCATGCCCCAGGTCACTCAGCTAGGACATTGCAGAAGTGGGATTCAAACCTACATCTCCCTGACTCCAAAGTCTTTGCTATAACCACTATAGTGATTTGTGTGCTGGGGAGGAAAGGCAGTTCAAATGCTGAAAACATTTTTATTTCTCCAACAGTATTTATTAATAATGTACTCTCTTTAACAGGAAACTATGAATAATGCAGTTTTGGTTCACTTCCTCACCCCAGACACTGTATACTATGACTTCTTTCTTCCTGGTACATGGAGGTCATGTTCATCGTTTTAATTGTAGTGTCAGGTGCTCTTCAGTGTGCATGTAAATTGCATGTAAATTGATGACTTGTCATAATGAGGCAGTAAACCCTGTGAGGGAAGGAGTTGAATCTGCTCTATTCACTGATGTATCCTCAGCACTTAGCTCGGTACCTACATATAGAAATTACTCAACAAATATTTGTTGAACAAATGAATCATAACTTGCTTAATATAGACAATTCAGGGGCAGCGCCTCTGGCAATGGGATTGTCCAGAAGCTGATCTTGCACTCCAGCCCTGTCACTCGTTGGGTGCTTAGGAAGACGTGGCTGAAGGAGCAATTGTTTAGGAGGAAAGGTAGCATGAGGAATTTTTTAAATAAAGCCTCACCCAAATTAGGAAAATGGGACAAAATACATTCTCCACATCAGTGAAGTCCCTTGCTGCCTCCTCCATCAGGAGACGGTGGTTTGTGCTCTTAGCTCTGTGTCCCCTCATTGTAGGACCCCAGACCCCATGTCCCTCCCTACGGACCACCCAGTCCCAAAGGTTTGTGTGTCTGTATGGCCCTAAGCTGTGTGTTCAGTGCCAGGGCTAGGCTGCACTTGGCCCAGAGTCAGACCTCAGCCAAGTTCATTGGAAGGATTTGAGGTGTGCATTCAGTCCTTGGTTCCAGAGTTATACCTCACACCTACCTCTGTTGATGCTGTTAAAATGAGCTTCTAGGGAAAAAGTGAATATGATTTAATGTTGAGTAAAAAATGCTGGACACAAAAATAAATACATTAGGGTTTTGTTTTTTTTTTCAAAATAAGAGTTTTTCTTTTTAAGACAAAGCAATAATATGAACCCACATCCAAATGCAAGTGAGAGATTTCACTGGGTTTCCTACAAGCTGCACTCAGGAGGCTGTGAAAAACTGAAACCTGTGAATAGGCACGTGATGGAAGACATCCCAAAATGCCCATTGCTGGTGGAATCATCGGTGGGATTATGCCCGATCTTTTTTGCCAACTTCAGCAATAAAGATAATAGTATGGACATTTATTTGGCACTGACAAAGTGGCAGGCAATGTATTAAGTACTTTGCAGGGATTATCTCTTTCACCTCAAAAGTACTTCATCAGAAAAGGACAAGTATTATTTTCCATGGAGACACCCCAGCTCCGGAGAGGTAGAGCTGTGATTTGTTTCCCACTGATTCTCTTAGCACATCTGCGAAGGGCGGGGGAAAGAGGGGGAGAAGGGAAGGGAAGATGCGGGTGGAATGTGTCCTTGGTACAACAGTTGGACAGAAGGAATGGAATGTCTGAGTTACCTGTTGTCTAACCTGGCGCTGGAATGACCCGGAGCCTACTTAGAAATGCGAATCTTGGCTCCATCTCGGAATTACTGAACCAGAATCTGCATTTTTAGAACATTTCAAGGAATTTTTATGGGCATGCAAGTTTCAGAAGTGTCGCAATGGAAAATAGTTGACATAGCATTCATTTGAAAAAAATAGAATCCATTTGTTCTTCTCTGGGCTAGTACTACCTTATCAGAAATAGGGGCACAGTGGTATCGGTCAGTGTTGTTCAAAGTGTAAAAGTGCCTGTTTCATGGGCTGGGAAAATATCTTAATGCAATGCAATCAGAAAAAAATTATTTATTATTATTGTTCTATTACATTTGTCCCGATTTTCCCACGTTGCTCTCCCTGTCCCACCCACCCCCGCTCCCACATTCAATCCCCACCCTGTGGTTTGTGTCCATGGGTCATTTTTACTTGTTCTTTAACTGGGCCCTTCCCCTTCAGAAAAATTTTAAATCAACGCAACAGAAAATATCAGAGTACGTGTAATAAAGGAAGGGTATTAATGTGTGAAACTTTTATTTATAGTGTGTGGGCGTGTGTTCTGGGTCTTGAGGTACAATGTCAGTCTTATGTAGACTCTGCCAAAAAAAAGAAAAAATAGTTTTAGCAACTGGCCTTCACGCTGGGGCTGGAGCAGCCGTGAAATTCCAGGCTGACGTTCAGAGGTGTGTTGAGTCGACTTTCTACTTCTGATAAATGTAGGTGCCCCGAACAAAATCAGAGTTGGGTGGGTGTGGGGGGAGGAATGTCTCAGAAATTACCTATTTGCTGTCCACCTGTCAGAAACGCAGACCCAGAGAGGGAAAGCCTTACCCAAGGTCACACAGCGACACTGAGACTTTTGCCTTTGGAAAGAGGAACTGCACAACGTCAGGCCCCTCTTTCCCTTTTCGTCCCCACCATGAAGGACTTGGGAGACTGGGGGCAGGGGTCTGGTCAGGAGGCCACGCAGTCCGGGGGACATGACTCTGGAATGTGTCCGGGAAACAAGATGCCTTCTCTTCCAGGCCCGACAAGCCAACAGGCCTACGTGTGGCCAGAAAGGACTCTGGTTATCTGCCGTCCGCCTCTGTTTCGTTTGGTCTGTCAACTCCACCAACAAAGTGCCCAAAACGTGTGAGGCTTGATAAAGGTGGGAAGGCAGGAGGGCGGAGGTGGTGGGACACCGGGGACCAGAGCCTGAGAGGTGTCCCAGAACCTCGGCTCCCACCTTTCCTCTCCAGCGGCTGGGACAGCCAGTGGGACCGCCTGTCTCGCTCCACAGCCTCACCTTCCTGGGGGCTGTGGCTGAGCCCCTACCTTCCCTGGGGGCCAGGTCTTCTCCATCTAAGAAGGACCAGGATAAACTCTTGAAACTTGGATGCGGACTCAGAGGATTTCGACCTGAAAAGAAGTTTTACCCTTCTCCCTTCCGTATTATTTTTAGTGCAAAAAGCGATATGACAGAGAACTTGGGAAAGAGAAAGCGCTTATACCCCTGTCACCCATACTGCGTTCCCGTGGTGACATGAATGTTTTCCGGAATGAGGCTGGAGAGACTGTCCTGTTTCATTTCCCTCACTTTGCACTGGGTTATGACAGTGACGTTGTACCTATTCTTTTTTAAGAAAGGAGACCCTTTGAGATACATTCTAAGCAATTTCGGAGTCAAACGCTGTCTGGGGTCCCTTCAGAATAATACAGGCAGGGGGTCGGTTGGGAAGGGACAAGGCTGGCGGATGCAAGGTGGTAGTTGTCGAAACTCCTCCATCTACATTTTTAAATAAATTTCATTGTTTGCTTTTTTAATTTAAAACGTTCTCTTCACTTACAGTTGACAGTCAGTATTATTTTGCATTAGTTTCGGGTGTACAGCATAGTGGTTAGAAAAATCCAGTACTTTACGAAGTGTTGCCCTGGTATTTCTAGAGGATACTAGAAACCTACCATCGAACAGAGTTATTACAATGTTCTTGACTATATTCCCTATGCTGTACTTTTTAAATAAAAAGGTTTTTCCATATTTTTCTGAAAGAGTAGTTTTCCCCTCCCCTACAAATTCATCTCCTCCTAGAGCCCTCCGGAGGGAAGTCCATGTTGAAGCCCACTCGTCCCTGAGTCCAGGCTGAGTGAGCTTGGCGGCCCTGGCCGTACACGGGTCTCAGGACCGGGGGAGACTCAGTGATGTCTCTGGGCCCCCCAGCTCTTGACAGCTCGCTGGTTTCGGAGTAAGCCCTGGAATCTGGTTTCCGTGGCTTCTCCTTTCGCTCACACACACTTCGCATCTACCCCCTGAAGTGCCGTGTGTCACCCCAGCACCCCGCCCGCACACCAAACCCACACACGGCACACGGAGCCTCCCACGTCAGGGCAGTGCCACTGGCAGCCATCATGTCGTGGCTGGAAGGTGAGGATCTGGGGTCAGGAGCCTGTGGGGCCCCAAACATCTGCCACGCAGCCAGAGACAGTCTGACCGAGACACACGGTGTCCTCTTCAGTCAGCGTCCCCTCTCTTACCTGGGTGTGGGTCACGCATCATAAGCGCTGAGCCCTTGGAAATGGCAATTCTGCAGATCTGTGGCTGTTTAGCCCAAGTTGGACCCCAAGTCTCATGATACAGGGCGACCTGGGGTTCAGACTCACTGAACCCCAAAGTGATGGGGTCCGGCTTTCCTAAGAGACCTTCAGGTCTAACATTGAGGCCCCAATCCACCAAGGCCACGTGCTTGAAATGTGATTTCCAATGCCTGTCCTCACGCAACCAATTATGGGGACACACAGAACACATACATTTAAGGAGAAAGATTTATATGATTTGAAGAGAAACCAGAGTCTAGAACACGTACATTTAAATGTGAGAGGAACTTGAGTGTTGCCCCTTCTGTCTCTTTATTCTGGGGTATCCTGCCCCTCGAATGAAAACTTGAGCAAGGCCACGAGTTTTCTGGTCATTTCAGGTAGTGAAACATCCCACCACCACTTCTAGTCACCAGGTGCAGCCTCAGTCCAGTCTCCCCAAATCGTCACACTTTCAGACGGGACTGAGAGCTGAGCCGTCTGCCTGTGGCCCCTCCACCTGCCAGCTCGTGTTTGTCACAGGTCTGTATGAAGTCACATTTGGGAAGGGGACGTAGTTGACTTCTCTCTTTGTCCTCTGCCTTGTGCATGTACTGGAAGAACTTGTCACACAGTGGTGACCTGGAACATATTTTAGCCAGGGAAGGGCCCGACGGGGCCCCGGGCTCCCAGTGTTCTTTCCAGCCTCTGTCCTCACCCCAGGGGCCACAGAGCAGAGCAGGCCTGCGGAGGCCGGAGAGGTACCTGGGGTAGGCCAGGTAGGGGCTGGGTCTCACTGGGGGGCAGTCGGTTGTGGCCGTTCTGGAATTTGGGCCCAGAGTGGCCAAATCGTGGAGTTTTCAAGACAAGCAGGGAAATCTAGGTTATTATGTAAAATTACCCAGTTCGAAAATGTTTTAAGTTAAAAAACATTTTTTATGATGATTGGGCCAAACCAAACCCTTCTGGGCTGGAGGAGGCCTCAGTTTGTTGCTCTGGGTTAAAGGACTCGGTCGGTCGTGGTTCAAAAGCAAAGCCGCCCTCCAGCCCACAGTTGGCAGATTCCACCTTCAGAGCCTGAAGATGGGGCTGGTTCAGGAGCTGCTTCTGTCCTTGGCCGTGGCTGGTTTCAGATGCTCCCTTAGAAGGAGGGTGTGACCTTATACCGAGAGGTGAGCCCAGGTGACTAAGATCTGCTCACTGCTCTTGAAGGAGGTAAGGGTTCATGGGTGAGATTTGTGTTCGCCAACAGCACAAGAAGAGGGAAGAAGGCGGAGCGTGCATGTATTACACGAACACACACGCCTTTTGTGTGCATGCGTGTGTGCGTGTGCAGGTATTGGAAGGGTGTGACTATGGAGTGGTTCCGCTCAAAGCTCAAAACTGGAACCCAGAAGTTTCAGAGTTGCTTTCATCTTCATTTATTTCCATGTGAAGAGCTGAATATGTTAAATATGAGAAGTGTAAAGAGAAGTGAAATGGAGGTAGTTTTGTCTCCTAAGGATGCCCATGATGTTGTCAAGAGAGACGGACAAGTTGCAGGGTCCTGTGCAGGACGGTTTCTGTGAAGGCAACAGCGAAGACAGCAGACCCCGAAGGGCCGCGACCCGGGCGTCGGCCTCTGCGTGTGAGCCAGGGGACCGCCGTGTGGCCCCCAGGGCAGCCGCCTCGCTCCCCTCATTCTCCGTGCACTGTCCTACTTGTGTGACTTGTTTTGAGAAGCCTGCGCTCCTGCTGTCATCTGACAGTAATAATTATGGAAAAAACTTAAATACAGTCACACAAGTGCCTGCCAAGAAGACTGATAACAATCCAAACTATGGAGCCATTTCATTCCCCCCCCAAATTATATTTGTCAATTACACAGCTATAAATGTTCACTCTAGAAAAATCAGCAAGTGCTCAAAGGTAAAAAAAATAAAAAAGAAAGAGGGAAAAATGGAAATCACTAGCTCCGTATCTAGCATTCACATTCTGGCCATCTCAGCCCCTAAGGACAGCTAGCCCTCCCCACGGGCCAGACCTCTGCCGACAGTGGGAGGCTTCAGCTCTGATTCTCACCCAGGTCGGCACACAGTGATTCACAGGCCTCTTTCCTCCAACACGCTGGGTCGGTGGGGCTGAATGGGGCCTGGGACTCGGGATCAAATGGGCTCCCTGGGAAATCCTCATGTGGGTGCTTTTTGGACCAGGCTCGGCGTCAGCAAGCTGTAGGCCATGCACAGAGAAGGGCCTGGCCCAGCGTCACCCAGCCCGAGAGGCAGAGCCCAGACTGCAGACTGCCCCCACCGTCCTGAGGACTCTCGCCCCTGCAGCCGTCCTCATGCCGACAGATGTTATTATTTTCTTATGCCTCCAATTAAACACAAAATCCTGTCAGCAGGCGACAGGCCTAATGCACAGAGGCATTAACCAGACTCGCAACCCGACCCGGGCCTGCTCCTGTGGGTAGAGCACGCATTCCCTCCACAGGCCACCCTTGTGGGGGGCTCTCTCGTGAGAAAGGGCCCACCGAGTCAGCAGCACCCTGCGTGCTGAGCACCCTGGACTCTGCAGGGGCCTCTGGGAGCAGGAGCTGCTCAGTCTGTCACCATGGCAACCCTGCCTCAGCCCTTAGATGCACTGAGGGGGTACCAGGAAGGTCAGACCTGGGGAAACTGAGACCTGGAGAAGTAAAGGGCCCACCTGAAGTTACCCATCAGGTCTGGGCAGAGCCTTCTGCCAACTTCGTTTTGGCTTTGGCTGTTAGGAAAAGGAAGAGGATGGGCAGCCCTGGGTGAAGATTCTCTAGGAGCAGAGCCTGCGGGATATGGGGCCATTGCCAACATCAGGGCTGGGGTCCCCCCTGCATCCCTGCTCCGGTTTCAGGCAGGCGCAGAGGCACTGGGCGCTGTGGCAGGGGTGGCCTCCCCAGTCCTCCTGGTGCCAGTCCCAGAGGGGGACGCAAGGACAGGCATCTCAGCCCTGGGGAAGACTTAGTGAGCCCTCAGTGACACCTGATACACACCAGACTGGGCCTTGGTTGGACTGGACCCCTGGTCATGGGGAGTGTTCAGCCCAGCAGGGGAACAGACAGACAGAATGGCAAATACAAAAAGACAGTGGGTGTCCCTGAGTCTCTTGGAGGTGAGGGGGAGGTGAGGGAAAGGTAAGGCGAGCCCTGGAGGCACAGGGGACTGAACAAGTGTTCCAGGCGGAGAGAACAGAGTGTGCAGAGCACAGCAGGAGCAGGGAGGGCTCTGAGTTCAAAGACGTACGGGAGTTCACAAGGCCGGAGCTCAGCAGCCGAAAGGGAGCGTGTGTGTGTGTGGGGGGGGGGGGGTGGCTGCAGCCAGGCCACCACGGGCTCTGAGCGTTTATCCCGCAGGGAGCCCCTAAAGAGTCTCATGGGGGCTGCACAACTCCGAGCTGCCACTGCAGGAAGGTTACCCTGCTGTGGGGAGAGAAGAGGGAGTTTGGCTGGATGGGATCTTGTCTAAGTGGGGACACGGAGGGGCCCTTCTGCCCAGAGTCCCACAGGAGGCCTTCCTTCATGGGTCTGGGCAGGACGGCAGTGGTGGGGGGAATGAGAGGGAGGGAGGCAGATGGATTATAAAGTGAGAGATACCCCGAAATTTTGGCTCCAAAATTTTGGCTCCCACCTCATTTAGGCGGGATGCAACTGGTGGGCAACCTCACAAATGCCTGGGCTGGGTTGTGAGTCACCATCGTATTTTTTAGACACAAGAAGCAAGTTCATTTTTTATTTTACACTTTCCAGTGCATAATACATTCATTTTATAGAATGTAATAATAGCATGACTGACTCCCATACAGCATTTACCATGTGCCGGTTGAGCTGACGTGCGAAGGAACATGTGCCCAAGTCCACAGGCACTAACCACGCCCCATCCTGTCACGCTCTGCCTCACCTTTTTGCTTTAATTGTGGTAAGATACACGTAACATAAAACTTACCATCTGAGCCATCTTTAAGTACACGGTCCCCTAGTATTAAGTATATTCACGCTGGTGTACAACCAAACTCCAGAGCTCTTTTCACCTTGCAGGACCGACACTTCATACCCACCAAACCCTAACTCCCATTCCCACCTCCCTGCGCCCCCTGGCTCCCACCATTGTACTTTCTGTGTCTGTGAACCTGACTGCCCTGGGCACCTCATCTGAGTGGAATCATATAGTCTCTGTCATGTTGTGACAGGCTTATTTTACTTCTTATAATGTCCTTAAGGTTCATCCATGTTCTAGCATGTGTCAGAATGCCCTTCCTTTTCAAGGCAGAGTAATATTCCATGGTATGGATACACTCGGGTTGCTTTCGCTCATGGCTGCTGTGAGCAGTGCCCCCCGCTGTCTCCTTCCTGGTGGCTGCATGGTATTCCTCTAGGTTAGAGTGGCTGGGTTAGGGGCACAGGCTTTGGAGCCAGAGGGACCCAGGTTGGAGTCCTGCCTCCACCCTGGGGACGCACTGTGGGACCCGGAGCACACAGTGAGTGTTCAGTGAAGAAGTGTCGCCCTCACTGTGGCCATCTCTGGGAGAGTTCTCACCTGTTGGCTCATCCCACTCTCAGCGGCCCTAGGGCCCCCCACCATGTCCTGGACCTGGTGCTCCGTCTGCTACCCCACAACCTGCCTCGGTCTCTGTCGCCTTCACATGCTCACGGAACAGACTTTTCCCCATCATTCGTCTCTCAGCACAGACTGCCACATGTACGTGCCTGTCCGCCCTCTGCACTGAGGGCACATCAGGGCTGGGTCACCTGCAGAGTCACTTGCCTCCATAAGGGGTCATCCAAAGGCATCGGGGAGGGTGTGAGCCCCAGAACCTCCGGCAGCAAAAGCAGAGTTTTCTCAACGTGGCTATTCTCTTGTTTGCTTTTCACATTCCTTGGTTCAGAGCACTGGACCGGGAGTCCACACACCGGGTCTTTCACCTCTCACCCTGCGCCAGCCCGCTCTGTGGGTGCAGACAAGCCCGTCCCTCGGGAAAATGCAGGAGTTCGCCCGCTGGTCTCACAACGCTCCCTGGGCTCTGATTTTTATCCTGCTCCTCACTCCACATTCACTTACCCATCCATCCATTTATCCATCCATCCGTCCATCAGCCAATGACTTCATTTTTTCATCTTTATTAGTGTTTCTTCTCATTTCAATGTGCTGTGTTTGCTCCTGGCAAAATGCTCAGTGTGGGGCTTAGAAAGCGAATGTCCCTCTTCTAAGGTCCTCTAATTCAGTGGTTTTCACGGGGGGTGGGTGAGGGGACACCTTGGGAATGTCTGGAGACCTCGCACAGCCTGCCAGTGCTACACGGACAGCTGAAGGACCCAGGCCAGGGAGGCAACCTCCGACGACACACAGGACAGTCCCCGCCACAAAGAATGAGCCGGCCTGCGGTGCTGGGGTGGAGAGACTTGGCTCCAGATGTTAATGGGGTTAATGTCTGCATCTACGTATTTTCAAAAAATGTCTGTGAACATAGAAACATAAATGTATTTTTATAACCGAAATGGGCCCTAATTGCCCTTTGCTTTGTTCCTTTGATGAAACTGGCACTAGATGAAGAGGCCGCCACTAGAATCAGGTTGCCTACATTTGAACCACTTAGTAGCTGTATGACCTAACTGCTTGGTACCTCAGTTTCTTCATCTGTAAACTAGGGCTTAGAATGGTACCTACTTCACAGCAGGAGCACAGTGTTCGCTGTTTATTACTGTTGGTGTCCCTTGCATTTGCGGGAATGGAGGGAAAGGCACCCACACGCCCACTGCCCAGGTGAGGAAACTGAGTCGGGTCAGGCAGCGACCTGCTGCAGCTGCCCAGCACGCAGCGGCGGGGAGAGACCGGGCCCGGTGCCAGTCCAGGGCTGGATCCGGCTTACGCAGCACTTCCAAGTGTGGTTGGTTTGTTTGCTTGCTTTAGTCTGATGTGTTTTGGGGGAGGGGGTAGGTCCAGAAGAAGGGAGAGCACTAGCTCTGCCCTAAGGGGTGGCAGAGGGAGTGTGCTACCAGCCCCCCAGCCCTGAGTCACCCTGAGTTCCCTACCTCTCCGCCCCCTCCCCACCAAAGCTGGCCTGGCCCTCCACTAGGCTTCGAGCAGCCCCTGCCTTATCTCCAGACGTCTGTTATCTGCACACCCATCTGTGGACAAATGGCCAGCTGGCTGGCTCCTGGTCACCCCTGCCTGGAGGGGGGCCCTCCTCTCAGGCCTGTGTCTGGCAGTTTGTGCTGGAGCCCAAGGTGGGGGGTCTCACAGTGGAGGAAGCCCAGCCCGGTCCTACCCCATGGGGCTTTCAACCCCAGAACGATGCTGCTGGGACATTCCACTCACTGCACAGGAATCCAGGCCCAGCAACACGACATCCCAACAGCCCTCCGCTCACACGGTTTTAGAGCAGGCTTCATAATGCGGGCAAGGGCTGGAGTTGTCCTTCCAATTGAGCAGATGGAGCAACTGAGGCTCAGAGAGGGGTGTGACTAGTCACAGGCACACAGCAGCAAGGTGGTGGCATTGCTGCGGGGGCGGGGGGACCAGGTCCCATCTCCTTTTCTGGGCCTCTGGAAAGGACAGCCCCCAGGCCCCTTCCAGGACCCACTCTGCCTGGAAGCTGGGTCCTTGGACATAGTCCCGTCTCTCCTTGAGGCCTCAGTTTCTCCACATCTCACACAGAGACAAAGTGAGGGAGAGGAATGGGCCTGCTCTCTGCTCCCAGGAGGCCAGGAGAGCGGGGAGGCGTGTGGGGGAGTGCTGAGGCAGAGGGGCTCTGGGCTTGCCCTGCCTGGGGTCAGGTCCCGCCTTCCCCCTGACTCTGGACAAGACTTGAGGCAATCACTTGCCCTCTCTCTGTGCCTCGGCTTCTGTACATGAACAATGGGAAAATAAGAGCCTTATCTTATAGAGTCATTGTGGGGATTAAATGAGTTCTTCTACATAAAGCACTTAGAATAGTGCTTGGTACAAAGTGAGTACTCAAAACTAAATGCAGCTGAACTGTTATTAACAGTATAGTAGGAAAATCCAGTAATAGCGTCGCGTTGGCTGTGTGACCTTGGGCAACTGACTTAACATCTCTGAGTCTCTGTTTTCTTACCTATAAAGTGAGGTAGGGGAGAGTGTGTTTTTGAGGCTCTAGAGAAGGTCTGGGCACAGAGCATGGCCCAACGGCCTGGGTGGGGCAGGGGGCTGCCAGGGACCTGCAGGGAGAGGTGTCTGCCTGGAGCATGGAGACAGCCTGTGGGCCTTTGTTTACAGAGCCCATCTCTCCCCTGATGGATGCAGCCTGCAGAAGTCTGTTTGCAAGTTCCTCCTGGAAACATGAATCAAGGTCTGTTTGGAGAACACGTGCACTCCTCTGTCAAACACTCCGCCAGAGCTGGGGCCGCGGAGCCCTGGGGAGCAGAGAGCAGAGTGTGTCCCAGATTGTCCCCAGGGACACAGCACAGGCCAGAAGGCCACACCCGCAGCCAGGCCTGGGACCTTCAGCCTAGACTTGGTGACCTTCAAGACAGACACCCTCCCTAGCCTCAAGGAGCTCTCTAGAAAGCAAGATAAGATAGGACTCCACCCAAAAACTGGGTGGGTGAGATAAGGGCCCATCTGCTTCCGTGCTCTTCCCCTCTGATCTCCCGAAGCAGCACCAGGGATCCTTTAAACTCATAAACTTCATCAGCTCTCTCCTGTCTCAGCCCTCCGGTGGCTTCCTTTGCAGTTGAGCAAAGATGAGGTTCCTTGAAAATGGCCTCCAAGGCCCCGTGGGACCCAGACCCTGCCAGTCGCTGGCTGAGGCCTCAGCTGACAGTACCTCCATTCCCTAGAGGACTAGTTTTCCTCCAGCCCCACAAGTGAGCAACCTCACTCCCGTCCTGGCTCTGTCCACCCCGCTCCTGCTTCTCCAGAGGTCTCCCTGACCGCCCTGCCGTTCCTCCTTGATGGCCCCCATCAAATCTGCACGGTGTGTGTGCATTTCTCTGTTTTCACTGTGCAAGCATTCAATCGGGGGCTCCCCAGGGCGGGGACAGCATCTGTTTTATGCATGAGCTCACCCCCATCGAGCACCTGCATAATACTTGCCATATGGAAGGCTCTGGATGGATATTTCTTTAGTGAAGGGATGACTGACCGTGAGGGGAGTTGATCTCGGAAGACAGACAGTAGGACACTGGGCTGAGGGCGGCCGGGGGGGATGGTGGCACCGTGAGGCTGTGAGCCTGAGGGCTGCTGTTCAACCACCTTGGCTGAGTCATTTCAACCCTGTGAACCTCTGTTTCTCCATCTGAAAAGTGGGGCTGCTGCTGCCTGCTGCCTCACAGAGCATGTATGAAGTCAGTGGGGTGACATGGGAAAGCTCATCGCGCTCAGATTTCACTTTGCCTCCATTCCAATCTGAAGGGGGCGTTACTCTCTGCTTATTTTTTTTTGCTGCAATAAATTCATTTGATTTATTGTTTTATTTATTGATTTGAGAGAGAGGAAGGGACAGACAGAGAGAGAGAGAGAGAGAGAGACATTGATTTGTTGTTCCACTTATTTATGCATTCATTGGTTCATTATCGTTTGTGCCTTGACCAGGGATTGAACCCGCAACCTTTTGGTGTACAGGATGTCTCTCCAACCAGCTGAGCCACACGAGCGAGGGCCTACCTGAACACTCTTGTGTTTGTTTCCAACACACAGGGACAGTCTCCTACAAACCTCAGTACAGCCATCACCCTCAGAAAATTAACAGTGACACTTTCCTGCCACAGGCACCTCAGACCCCTTCGAGAGTCTGCGCTGGCTCCGAGAATCGCGTGTGGCCTTTAGTTACATCCCCTTGGTCTCCCTCAGCCTGGAACGGTCCTCGAGACTTTCTCTGACTCGCATGACCTTGACACTTTTGAAGATGACAGTTATTCTTTAGCACGTCCCTTCACCCCCATCTTGCCTGATGGTCAGGTTCATCAGGCACCTTCGGCAGGAAGGTCACAGAAGGGATGCTGTGTCTTCCTTCTGCGTCTTTTAAAAGTAAGGAAACCCAGTAGGAAGTGTGGAGGTGTGAGTGTCTGTGACATATTCTACTTTCACTAGATATTTTTTTGAAGCTGAGCTTGGCTAGAACCCTCCTGGCATCAGGTAAGAGACTGCAAGCGGGTAGGAGGGATCTTAGAAGTGGTGGGGTGGGCACTGCTCCCCTTGCCCCCCCTCCCCAGGGGATGAGGGTGCTGGGTCCCCACCCCCTCTAGGCAGCAAGGCAACCAAGTGTCTAAAGGAGGGGGACCCAGGACAGATTCATTCCAAGGGAAGGAGGGATGGCTTTAGAGGGGCTGAGCCTTGCCTCTCCAGGTGGGGTCCTTTGAGGGGTCAGCACCCTCATGCGTCCCCTAGAGGAGGGACAAGTATTCACTGATTCGTTCATCTCAAGACAAGTATTTCTCAGGGCCTCTTGTCTGCTGATAGCTCAGGCTCTTGCGCCCGAAGGTCACAGCACAAAGCAGGGGAGGGTCAGGTTGTTGCATTTGAAACTCAGGAGACCCAGGTTTTCCCCGGATTTACTGGGAAACTTGGAACA
This sequence comes from Artibeus jamaicensis, assembly GCF_021234435.1. Classification (NCBI taxonomy): domain Eukaryota; kingdom Metazoa; phylum Chordata; class Mammalia; order Chiroptera; family Phyllostomidae; genus Artibeus; species Artibeus jamaicensis. Next base: position 9,856,977 of record NW_026521828.1, on the reverse strand, counting down.
TCTTATTGGGTTCCAACAATCTTGAAAATGAGGGTGCCAGTTTGGCTGGATTAGGGTTCTGTTTCAGTACCTTCTGCTGCAGTTGCTCCCCCTCTCCCAGGAGAAAGCAGTTAGGGTGGGGGTGGGGGGATTACAGTCATTCACAAGGCCCGGAGAATGAAGCTGGAAAGGGCCTGGGGCATGTGCATAGTTGGGGAGGGGCTGACAGCAAAGAAATCTCTGGCCCCTGAGAGGGGGTGGGGCGGAAGGAGCTGGAAGGCTGGTGAGGCCTCTCCTCCCCCACCCCACCCCCAGAGTAAAGCAGTACCTTGCCCCCAGTCTTCAAGTGCTGGCCTATGCTGCCCCAGCCACTTGGAGACTACATTGGGGGTGTCCAGGGACGGTCTGCTTTCAGGTTCCCCTCAACCACGAACTGTACCCCCGGGCAAATGACTTCCCTTACTGTGCCTCAGTTTCTTTGCTTGTTAAATGGGGGCCAACAACGCTTTTCTCTTAGGGAGGTGGTATCCACAGTGCTGGGTAGATTCTGCTGCTGAGGGCGGGGCAGCTGTAAGGGAGGCCTGGGGAGACTCAGCGCCCGACTCAAAGGAAGATCCCGGTGCAGGGGCTGAGAAGAGGCCCACAGAATTCTCATCACCGATGAGGAGCCCGTGGTCTTTCTGCATCCCCTGCACTACCAATCCTTTGGCCACAGGCAGCAGCTTGCAGTGTTCCCAGCACTCCCACATCCACGACTTTGTGTGAGCCTCATCCTCTACCTTGGTGGGTAGGGAAACTGAGGCTTGAAAGGGAAGTGTGACCTTCCTGAGGTCACACACCCAGCTAGCCACAGTGTCCAGCTGTAGGAGGGGAGAATCAGCCAGTCCTGCGTTTGAGTCCTGGCTCTGCCTCGTCTAAGCTGTGGGACCTTAGGTAAACCACTTCACCTCTCTGAGCCTCAATTTCTTCACTTATCTACTGGTGGTAACAGTTTTGTGAGTCAAACAAACTAGAGTGAAATACAGAGTCCCATCCTGGCTTTGGTCACTTTTAGAGCAAGAACACATCTTTCTTGGTTCTAAGCAACCATCTTTTTCTCACCTTCTCATCTTACTGGTGTTTTCTCTGTCCCCTCCTCCCCCCCTGCCATCTCATGGCATAGTCCATGCCCAGGGTCCTCCTGCCTCAGCCAGCAGCACTGTGAGGTCAGGGGCTGGGTGTGCCTCAGTCTCCGTCTGTTCTGCTCGGGCCCCTCTAACAAGTGCCTCCGAGTGGGTGGCTGGCAAGGAACAGAAATTCGTTCCTCACAGTTTGGAAGACCAGGAGTCCGAGGTCAGAGTGCCGCAAGGTCAGGCTCTGGTGAGAGCCCCCTCCCCAGTTGCAGATGGTGGCCTTTGCACCCTCACGTGACAGAGCTCACTATTGAGGGCCCTAGTCCTGTTCAGCAGGGCCTCACCCTGATGACCTAACCACCTCCCTCGCCCTGGGGATTAGGGTTTCATTATGCACGGTGTCTGCAGCATTTGCCCCCCCCCCCCGCCCCAAGCCCAGCCCCCCCCCCCCCCAGCACACTGTGCCTCACCCCGAGCAGCAGCGGCTGGCGTTGTCAGTGCTCACTGGGCACCGGCCCTGTGCTGACCACCTTTTCTGCCTCTTCATTTCCTCCTTACAGCCACTAAGGTCAAAGCCACTGTCCTCACCCCCACATTGGGGTGATGGACTTGGAATTCAGAAAGGAAAAGTAACCTGCCCAATTCGGCTGGATCCAGGGTGAGACAAGAGAGGCACCCAGGTGCAGAAATTTAGGGGACGCTCAGTCTCAGAGATGTGCCTCCCTCAGTTTTATATCCTGGGTGCCTCGCCTTAGTTCAGCCCTGCTGCCCAGGGTTACACAGCTAGGAAGCCATGACACTGGGACTTAACCCCACAGGCCTATGACTGCGGCACACTTAGCCACACAGGGGGCTCGGCCACTTTTTTTATGGCTCTGGGAACGCTGGCCACACTAAACCCACAGTGGCAATTCTGTGACTGTCATTACTGCCTTCTGACTCTCTGTCCCTCTCAACATCTAGCTTTGGATGGCCTCCACCTTTGTCCCATCAAGGCCAACCCTCGGGGCTTTCCCCGAACCAGGTGGAGGACTCTGGAAAACATTTTCCAAGCTCTGTGGTTCAGCTCTTATCTGCAGTGCCAGTGAGTCAGCAGCCACCTCCAGTGCGTCAGCAGGAAGCAGTCCCTACCTGTATTCACTCAGACCCATGCAACTGCTTATGGGAGGCGGGGTGTTTTTTTAAGTGCCATTTCTGTTACTATGGCCAACGTCTCGGCCAGCTTTGCATGAAAGCTGTAGAAACCTTCCGTCTTGCCCAGGAAGGCTTGAGAAATGTGTCTGTGTCCACAGATTTTTAAGAAAGCAAACAGCTTTTAGGGGAATGGTGAGGTTAAGCTTACCCCCACTTCTCTGCCCACCCCTCAGCCCTTGTCTGGATACCAACGGCTTCCATCTCCCTTCCTCTGCTTATTTCGGAGGCAAAGAGTGTTGGCCACAGGGCCAACTGAGCAGCTCTATGACCCTGGTCAGGTTAGGGAGCCTGTCTGTGCCTCGCTTTCCTCATCTGGAAAACGGGATGGTAGTAGTTGTATTATCTATTTACCTCACAAATGCTCCCATCGCTGAGAGCATTCCCACAGGCCCCAGTGAGCACCAAAATTGTACAGCAGGGTAGTAACTAGCCCGATAAGGGGATGAGCTCCCCCCTCCTCCCTCTGGCCAGAGCAGAGAGACCAGTCAGCTGGAGGCTGCCTCTGCAGGACCTCTTCTGGGGACCCTCCCTTGCTGGATTCAGAGTCAAAGACTCTAGTTCAAGGCCTTGAGCGAGTCTGTGTTCCTCTCTGGACCTCTGATTGCCTACCTGTGAGACAGCATGTTCTGACCTTCATGGGCTTTGTGGACGTGGCAGTGGGAGAATAAGTGAGCAATTGCTTTGGACTGCTGACCGCAGACAACCATAGAACTAGGTCTTTTCTGGAATATTCCTGAAGGAACAAAGAGAAGTAGTTCCTACTTATAAGGGAGCCGAGGGGCCTGGGGCCCTGAGTCCTGGCTCCCCTGTTGGCCAGCTATGTGTCCCCGGGCCAGTTGCCTGTTCCTCCCCCGTGAGGTGGGACAGTGTCTGTGCCTTGCCCTCCTGTGTGTAGTTATGAGGTTCGGGAACAAGTGAGGCAGGAAAGCCTGGTGGTTCAGATCACAGGCTTCAGATCAGGCAGACTGGTTCAAGTGCTACATCAGTCACTTCTAGCTGTATGCCCAAGGGCAAGTTACTTAACCTCTCTGAGCCTCTGGTTCCCGAGCTATAAAATGGGTGAATAGTGGTTCCTACTTAGAGGATTATTGTGAGGAAAACACAGCAGGTAAAGTGCTCAGCATAGCACTTGGCCAATGGTGAGGGGACTGGAGGACAGCTGTGCGATCTCAAGCATGTACATAGCCCTTCCTCCGCCGAGTTGGTCTCTCCCCTGAGAAGGGACACCAGGCAGCAGACACAAAGCTGGGAGCAGCTTAGGCTTCAGAACCTGCTGGGGAGGGACAGAAGGCACCAGCCATTCGGGGCTCAGAGGCATATGAAGAAAGGGGTCTTTCTGTCACCAGGCCTCTCCCCACTCTCCCTTCCTCTGCTTATTTCGGAGGCAAAGAGTGTTGGCCACAAAGCCAACTTTAGCAGCTCTGTGACCCTCGTCAGGTTAGGGAGCCTGTCTGTGTCTCGCTTTCCTCATCTGGAAAACGGGATGGTAGTAGTTGTATTATCTATTTACCTCATGAATTGTTAGCGGAGTTAAATGTGTTAATGTCCTGAAAGTGCCTCAGACAGCGGCTGACGTCCAGGGAGCGCTCCGTGTGCATGGGCCTCGCTTTGAATTATGTTGAACTACTTGTGTTCTCCACGCGTCGAGTCATCTTTGCAGCCGCCAGTGCTCGGCTGGTGCCCTGTGAGGCCTGGGGCATGTGCAGAGGGTCGGGAGACTCCTGAGGCTCTGCCACTCTCAAGTGCAGGGTCTCCAGCAAGTCCTCGCCCGGCTGGAACCTGTTTCTCCATGCGGACGGGCTAAGAGGGTAAGACTAGGAACATTCCAGAATTTTAGGTCCAGGGTGGCATAGTCCCCAGGGAGGACTCCTAAGGGGCCCACTAGGTCCACTGACCTCCAGGAGACCAGGTGGGTCTGAAGTGCCCACCTTGGTGGCCCCCCATCTCCCTCACTGCACAGTCCTGGCCCTGAGAGCAAGCAGCCCCCACCGGGGGCCATCACAGGGGCTGCCCCCAGGCTGGGGCAGGGAGAAAGGGCCATGGTGGGCTGAGGGAATGGGGCCCGCCCTGTAAATCCCATAAACTCTCACGTGGACAGATACACAGACACACACACAGACACACACTGCCCTCGACACACCCGTGGACACACATGCCGTGACACAGGCACGCAGTTGGTCACCGGGAGGCGCGCACAGCTGCACCCCCCTCACCTCCCGGGGAGAGGGGGCACCTGGCCCGGTGCTGTCACGTGGTGGCCCGAATCGGGTCTGTGTTGATGGACTAAACCAGTGGAAGCTTCATGGGTGGGGGTGGGGGGTGCCTGTGCTCGAGCAGCCCCCGCAGACCTGTTTCCCGAATCCCGAACCTCAGCCGCTACGGGGACGAGAGGGTTTTAGCTCCCAGATGCGCCATTCTAACTCCAGCAGGTAAAAACTAACGCGTGTCTTGGACAAACTGCAACTCGTGGTAACAGTGAAATAACAGGAGTAATCATTTTTGTTACTTTTGTACGTTTCTCTTAGAGAAGTAAGTTTTCAAGTAAAGGCAATTACATTTGTTTTTAGGTCCTTTAAATGAAAAATTTCAGTCCATGATAATACAGGTGGAGCCCATATTTTGACAACATCTTGGGTGCCAGATGGTGACACTGTTGACACCATCCCGTCAACGCCCTTCCTCATTTTACAAGTGGGGAAACTGAGGGCCAGCTCCGGAAAGGCTCAGGTGAGCACTTACTTGGGGGCCCAGAGGGCAGGGCTCCTGGCTGTGCCTCTGATTGACTGTGGAACCCTGGACAAGTCCCTGCTTCCCTGGCCTCAGCCTGCTCAGCTGTGAAGTGGAGAGGAAATGTAGCCCCACACCACTGACCTCCCACGGTGGCTGTGAGGGCTGAGAGGTCAGAGGCAAGGTATGGGAAAGCGCTTTGCAAGCAGGCAGATTGAAAGCACTGCCTCCGTCGGAACCCAGGCCGCCTAATGTCCCAACCAGGGCTTCCTCCACAGCAACACACGGAGTGAGGAAAGGGAGAGGGTAGATTTGGGAGCCAGGCAGACAGGTGCCGTGTTTGATGTCTGTTTATTCGCTCCTTTAATGTTTTGTTTGTTTGTTTGTTTGTTTGTTTTCGAGTGGCACACAGTGCTAAATACAGGGAAGGCAATAGGGAGCTGGAGGAGGCAGACATTCCTCCAAAAGTTGTACAAACAAATGTGAGATTACAAATGCAGTAAATGAAACACAGCGCAGGTGCACGACGTGGGGAAGTGGATTTGCTCTGCTCAGGAAGTGTCAGCATAGGCTTCCCCCAGGAGTGATGGTCAGGCTGAGGCCGAAGAGGAGGAGTACTTCACTAGACCAAGGGAAAGGGAAAGCCTTCCAGGCAGAGGACACAGCCAGTGCAAAGCTCCTGGGGCAGAAGGGGGCAGGAGCATTTGAGTAACTTCAGCAGGCCTCAAGTACAGAGTCCCAGGTGAAGTGTCCTTGGCCAAGTGAAGCTGGAGAGCTGGCAGGGCCACGCATGCAGCGTTCAAGGCCATCAGGATGTGGGCCATCATGGTAAGAGCAGTGGGAATCCATTAAAAGGCTTTTAAGCAGGGAGTGATAGCCATTTCGATAAGCTCACTGGCTGCAAGTCAAGTGTGAAAGAAGAGAACACGAGGGGGGACCTTCCTTTACAGAAACCAGAACATACAGTAAAGTCACTAAAATCAGACCACGTGGTATTGGGAAAGGCATAGACAAATAGACTCACGGGACATGACAAATACTCCAGAATTAGGTCCCCGGTTATAAATGTGAATATTTGACAAAAGAGATACCTCATCTTGGGAAAAATGGGTAGTTTAGTTCACAAACGATGCAGGCCCAATAATGTCACCCTCTGGAATAAATAAAAATGAATGCCCAATTCATACCATCCAATACCAAATTTCAGATGGATCAAAAATTTGAGTGTAAGATGAAAATAACACAAGTACAAAATAGTGGGAGAGTCTCCAGGAGGCTGCATGTGGGAAGCGGACCCAGGATCGCACGCTCCTGCCCGCGGGCCGCATCCAGCCGGCTGTCGTTTTATTTTTCAAATAACAACTTTTTTTGAGATATAACTGCCATACCATATAATTCACCCATTTAAAACATACAGTTTTTAGTATAATATATTCATATGTGCAACAAGCACCAAAGATAATTTTAGAACATTTTCACGGACTCAGAAGAGAAAATGCACTCTTTGGCCACGAGCCCCTTGTCCCTGCCCCTCCCCAGCCCTGAGCGGCCACCCATGTGCTGTCTGTCACCATGGAGCTGCCTGTGCAGGACATTCCGGAGGAGTGGAGTGACACGGTGTACGACCTTTTGTGCCAGCTCCTCTCAGGTAGCAGAGCGCTTCAAGGTTCATGCGTAATGCAGCATCAGTACCTCATTCCTTTCGCAGGAGAATAATGCAGTCATCCTCCCTGCCCCCACCCCTCCACCTTATTCACGGTTTCGCTTTCCCTGGTTTGGGTTCCCCATGGTCAACCGAGGTCCAAAAAATATCAGATAAAAAGTTCTAGAAATAGCCCTGGCTGGTGTGGCTCAGTGGATTGAGCGCGGGCCTGCGAACCAAAGCATCGCCGGTTGGATTCCCAGCCAGGGCACGTGCCTGGGTTGCAGGCCAGATCCCCAGCATGGGGTGTGCTAGAGGCAACCATACATTGATGTTTCACTCCCTCTCTTCCCCATCTCTCTAGAAATAAATAAATAAAATCTTTAAAAAATTCCAGAAATAAAACAATTCATACGTTTTAAATTGTGGGCCATTCTGAACCTCATGCCATCTCGCGTGAACTCCCCCTTCACCCACTGTCTCTGCACAGCGGCTTCCCGCTCGCCGGTCACTCAGTAGCCACCTTGGGTTTCCGGCCAGCTGTCGGGCTTTGGCAGTGTTTGTACCCACACAACCCTTATTCTACGTCACGATGGCCCCAGAGCACAAACACGGCGATGCTGGCAATTCGGAGACGCCGGAGAGAGACCACCTCGCACTGCCTCTCAGTGAAGAGGCGAGTGGAACACAATGAGCTGTTTGTGAGAGCGAGGCCACACTCACAGAGCTTTTATTACAGGATATTGTGATCATTGCTCCACTTTATTATTAGTCATGGCTGCTGATTGCTCACTGTGCCTAGTTAAACTTTATCATAGCCATGTACGTATAGGAGAAAATGCAGGACATGTAGGGTTCGGTACTACTCGCGGGCTCCAGTCTGAGGGTCTTGGACCGTCTCTCCCGCAGGGAAGGGGGCTGCGTGGACTCCAGGGAGAGGGGTAGCTGCCCGTTTTTGTGAATGACGTTTCACCGGAGCGTGTTTATTGACGTAGTGTCCACGGCTGCGTCCTCACCACAGCAGCCGCATGGAGCTGTCCCAGCAGAGGCCGCACACCCCCAAATCTGGAATGTGCGCTATTTGGCCTTGTACAGAAAAAGTTCACCAACTTCGGATCTGGAGGCAGGGAAGACCTTGTCATTTCAAGGCTGAAAACTAAGAAGCTATAAAAGAAAAGAGAGCCATTTAAACACTAAACAAACATATATATATATATTTGTAAATCTTTAGTATGGCAAAATTACTAAAACCAAAATCATTGGGGGGAAAAAAGGAGCTTGGAAAAAGGAACTGTGACATTGAGGATAAAGAATTCCTATCCCGTGTTAGCAAAGTCCTGGCAGGAGGTGAGTGGCACCCAGGTCCCAGGTGGGTAGTTTAAGGAGATGTAACGAAGGGACTGTGCAGAGAACTATTCTCAAAGGGTTCAGGAGATGTACCCAAGGAGGTGCACAATGGCCAGTACCTAGGACCCGTGGTGCCCAGGGGGAGAACTCGAAGGGCTTGGGAATAAATACCTCTGCCTTTCTTCCTCCCGCCCAGAGGCTTCCAGCTGCACCTCCCCTTAGCTAAACCCCACCTGAGGCCTGGGAACTTGCTCCAGTCAGGACAGTGTAAGGGGCCAAGAGGTGGCGGCGGAGAAAGGCAAAGCATGGATCTGGAGGGGCAGACGGAAGATACCCAGTATGTAGCTTCTAAAGAGAGGTCATCCCCATAGGAGAATGGGCCAAGGCTCCAACCAACTGAGCCTCAGCCATGACTGAGCAAACCGCGTGGCCAGCAAGCTTACGAAAAAGATACTCACCCTGCCTGGTGTGGCTCAGTTGGTTGGAGCATCGTCCTGTAAATTGAAAGGTCACAGGTTCGGTTGCCAGTCGGGGAACATGCCTGGGTCATAGGTTCAGTCGCTGGTCAGGGTGCATGCAAGAGGCAACCAATTGATGTTTCTCTCCCTCTGTCTTTCTCTCCTCCTTCTCCTCTCTCTAAAGTCAACTTTAAAAAAACCTTTTTAAAAAGAAAATGAAGTAGGTACGTCTATCCATAGTTGTTTGTCATCTTTTGAATAGCCTTTCTCTATAGTTAGGGAAATCCCTGCGTTGGAGCCCACCTCCCCAGTTTAGGGATCTCAAACTCAGTTTGCAGCTAGGACGCGCCATCCCACTGGGCCCTGCCGATCTGATGCAGTGTGTGAGACAGCCCCCGTTTTGGTTGGCCAATCAGATGCAGTGTGTGAGATATCCCCTGTTTTGGTTGGCCAATCAGATGCAGTGTGTGAGACATGCCCCGTTTTGGTTGTCCTGGGGGCAAGCAGAGGGTCGAGAGCTGGTGGCTGTGGACCAGGGGCAGTTTGCCAGGGGCTGCAAGGTGGAATTTCAGGTGCGGAAGTAGCACAGGACAGAGCCTCGCGGGGGCTTGGTGGGACCACAACTCGGCGAACTCAGGCTACTCCGTGGTGCGGTTTGGCGCATTCATCCTAGAACCTGAGCCTCCAGCCCCATCAGGATCAGTTTCTATTTCTCCTAAGAACCCTGCCACTCACTCATGGCAGCAGCGTCCCCCATAGTGAAAAACTGGGGGCAGAAAATGGCCATCAAAGAGGTGACAACTGAGTAAACTGACGTGTCTACTCAGTAGAATATTGGGCAGCCATTAACAAGAGGGAATGAGAGCTACACTAAGCCGCCTTGGAAAGATGTTTATGAAGGGATGTAGGCTGAAAGAGGGAAGGAGAGGAGCACTGAAATGTGGTCACACTTTGTAAGAAAAAAAACAATGACAAATAGACAAATGTGAATACAGATATGTGCACAGGGTTGAATGAGAACAGGTACCGACCCAGGTTGGTGCGCTTGGAGTGTGGGGTGCTTCGGGAGGGGAGGAGATGGAAAACAGGGAATCAACCAAAAAAGAAAGACAACTGTACTGATAAGTAAAGTGTATATCCAATCATTTGTAGGTATTTATGTCAAATTACACGTGTGTGTATGAATGTACTATGTGAGGATATGCATGAAGAAAATAAATTTAAAAGATTTTTTTAAAAGTCACTGGCTACTGTCTTGAGGACAGGCTGGTGTCACAGAGGTCAGGCTGTGGAGTTCATACAGCCAAGAGGAGATGGGGGCTTGGGCCAGGGCCGTGGCAGTGGGCACTGAGAGAAATGCCCCTCAGATCCAATGGCCTGGACCGGGGAGGGGCTGATTTTTGGGGTGGTGACAGCAAGGGAGGCATTGGGGCTCCCAAGGTTACTAACTGGGTGATCTTGAACTCCTAAACGAGGCAACGTGATTCCAGCCATTTCACACAGTTTTGAGGTTGAAATGAAGGAACACAGGACATGCCCAGCCAAGGGTGCGCCCTTCACTCCCTTTCTCTCCCAAGTAACTCAGCCAGAAAGTAGTCACCTAGAGGCCAGAGCCTGCCTCATGGGGCCTCGTGGCCACCCCAAAGGCCATGTGTTCTGTGGGTTCACCCAGGAAATGCTGAGGCCCTGGGATGCTCTGACCATCGAGGCAAGGCAGGCCGTGGAGAAGGTCCAGGGCTGGGTGGGAGATGAGGCTCAGCATCTTCTTTGTTACCATGGAACCCGAGCTGTTCCCCACTGGGGCCCGAGACCAGAGCAGATACAGGCGGGAAACTCGATCGCAGGGACGCATGGCACTACCTTTTGTCTCCGTGCCCTGATTTGGCCATTACGACTGCACCTGTCTGTCCAGTTTGCTTCAGTAACTGAGTCCCCGCTGCGTGCAAGAAAGGCCCACAGAGAGTTTTCTTAAAAAAAAAAAAACCAGATAAGGAAAAGAGTTCCAGAAATACGTAAATACCAGATACAGTGATAAAGGCCAATGAACTGGGCAGATAAAAGGTTATAGGATTTCAAAAGAAGAGGAGGGGTGGTCCTGGAAGGCCTTTGGGAAGAAGTCGCTTTTGAAAATGGGTGGAATTTGGGCGTGCAGATGCGGGTAGACGTTTTCAAAAATTTTTTAAAGGAAATTCTTTCCATTCTTAAAGGATCAACTCAAAGCTGCCTTCCTGTTTACCGGACCCTGCTGGTTGAAATCGTGGGTGTTTCCCCAGCACCCCCATAGCACAGCTTTATGAACAATCCGAGCTATGCCGTTTGCCCTGGTCTCCTGTGCAGCTGGGGAGTTCGGGCACCTTGCGGGTGGGGCAGCGTCTTTGTCTGCCTGCCCCGGAACCGGGCAGCACACCTTCACTGAGCATTCAAACAGCTGGGAGCTGAATGACGGAAGTGTGGCCAATCTTGCAGCGAGTAGCTGACCATCCAAGTTTCAGGCGAAATCCACATTTTTATTTTCCTCTGTTCAGGAACCCGACAAGCGTTTCCCAGTAAACTTATCTGCTAAATCTGGCCATGAAAATATGTTCCTCAGAAAGAAGGAGTAACAGTCGGTATATTAAGCCTTTGCCCCATGTCAGGCCCTATACAAAGAACCTTGTACACTTCATCCGTATAAGGCCCAGAACAGTTTTTTACGAAGAGGCTTTTGACTGTGCGCACTTCAGACCTGGGGAAACTGAGGTTGAGCAAGGCCAGCAATTTCTGTGGTCCCGGGAGAGGATAAGATCCAGACCCCAAGGCCCAAGCACATGTAGGACTCAGTATGTGTGCCCAAGGGCATGCGTGCATGAAGAGTCCTCAAATTTGTAAAATTAGGGATTGTCCTCAGTGACCTTAGAGAGCACCTAACAAGCCAAGGACTCGATTCTGTGAATGTAAAGATGGTCATTTAAATCTGAGGCCCAGGCGATCCTCCAGCCAGCAGCTGAGAGAGCAGGCTCAGCCGGACCCTGTGACGGGCACGAGGACCTCTTGGCAGTGCAGTCGGCTACGGGTCTGGCCTTCTTCGTTCTTCCTCTCCTCGCCCTGCACTGTGGTCCACCCGCTGCAAGGCCGGTGCATCTGCTCTCGGGGCCTGGAGGAGGTGGGAGTCATGCCTCATGGCCCCCATCACCCCGTGGTCCCTTTTTCTTTTTTAAGAATGTTAAGTGCCATGTCTCAGATACTGTGCTAAGCACTTTACACATAGTAGTGCTTTTACCATCACTAAACTCCCATGTAGTAGGCACAAACATTATTGCCACGGAGCATGTGGAGCCCTGAGGCTCAGAGAGATTGTGTGGCTGGTGCAGTTTACTTAATTAGGGGACAGAGGCACGGCACTTGACCTTCAGGCTGCTGGACTCAAAGCCCACCTTTCCCAAGTGTACAGGCAGCAGCCACAATCACAGCTCAGGCAGGGCCTCTGCAGGGAGTGTGGGTGGGGAAGGCCGTCCTCCTATGAGTCACACGGGGCCTTGGAATTTAAACATCTATTTTTGTGCCCAAAGACTTGGGAAAGAGACACTGTTCTTTGTGGCAACTCTAGGCTCTGGTGAGGATTTTATGGGACAAGGATACTGAATGGGTGAGCAGAGAAGTATATAAACATAAGCAATAGACATAAAGTTGACAGCACTTTAACAATATTCTGTCCCTTTCTCCCCTCCCTCTTTCCCGTCAATGACTCAGAGCCAAACTTTGAGGTCAGGCAGACTTGAGTTTAAATGCTGGATAAAGAACTAACTAGCTCTGTGGCCTTGAACAAGCCACTTAACCTCTCTGGGCTTCAGCAACCTCATCTGCAAAACTGGGATAGTGACAGACACTATTTCATTATTGTGTGAATTGGGAAATATGCACGAAGGGCTTAGCGCTATGCTGATGTAGAGTGAAAACGCTCAGTTCAGGTAGCTGTTGTTATCCGTCCCGTGAACTCCCTGGAAAGCTCAGTGACCTCAGGGAAGACCCTTCCTCTATGGGCCTCGGTTTCCCCGTTTGTCCGGGGAGCGCGCCTACTGGGTCAGCGTCCTCCACAGTGTGGTCGGTCCACCAGTAGTGAGCCAGACGATCTCACATGGTACGAGTGGGCACTTGTTATTCGACGTGATGAATATATTTTAATGTGTAAGAGATAAAAACTTACTGTGCAAGAGCTAGTATAGAAGGTAGAACACACGTGAGTTCGTGGCACTAGTTCGGAACGAAGCCGAGTAAAACAGTAGGGACTGAAAACAGAAATGATGTCTCGAATACTAGGTCAGGTGACCCGTGGGTACAGCAGACGTGGAGAAGGTAGTTCCCGAGCAGCCAGACTCGGGATTCTGGTCTGGATGATCTGGCTTTGATTATATGGCTGCCCAGAAAAACGCTGGCTCATGAAGGACCCCTTCTTCCCTCTTATATTTTTAAGTGGCCAGGTTCCTGTAAACCCCACTGCTAGGAGTTTGGGCTAATGCCCTTTCAGTACACGTTGCAAAAATGATATAAATAACTCATCCTAGACCTTCAAACATGCCACCTCAGATGTATGGGGGGAGATTACAGGTTCCCAACACACAGCCCCTCCATCATTCCCGTGGCTTAGAGGCTTGCTCTGAGCGGAGATCAATGCTTTGGTTTTATGGGCAGCTTGGCCACGTGACCAGGCCCCAAATCCTTTGCTTTATGGGTTGTTTACACATTCCTGGTGAGAAATGGTTTACATTCTGGGCCCTGAGCACACTCCTAAATCAGCTGCCGGGTGCTTGCAGTTGGAGGTGAAAGAGATGTGTGTGTCAGTGGGCACCAGGAGGCCAGGGGAGGAACAGAGAAGCAGGCCAGAGGAGGGCTGGGGAGAGGGCCCCTCCGGGCCCCTTGGTTTCCTGTCTGTAGCACCTGGAACCTATTTCTGAGTCAGTGGGGGGCGCTGTGCAGGGCCTGAAGTGGGGAGGACCCCGAGGGGTTGCACATGCACAATTACTCCAGGTGCACTGGGCTCTCCCTGCACGTGGGGGCTTGGTGCGCATTAGCTCATGGGGTTTCTGTAACAGCCCGAGAGGTTGGAACTGATTCTCGTTTTCAGATGAGAACCCAAAGGCGCCAACAAGTGAAGTGGCTTGTTCCCTATGACACAGCTGGGAAGTGTCAGAGAAGGATTCAAACCCACTCTGACAGAGGCAAAGCCTGAAGTCTCACCACTATGCTTTCTCTTCGCTGGGGCCCCAGAGAAACTGTTTGGGCTGGAATTTAGGAGGTGTCTCCTAGTATGGGGGGTGAGGATTAGGAGAGGGTGGTTCCTGTCTGGCTAAGTCACCGTCTGAGAATCCCACGTCAGAGCTGATCGTAGGGATCCGAGACCCAAGATGCCCTGGGAATCATCCAGAGGCCCCTCCTGTCCTCACCCTGTTCCTCCTTCCTCCTGCCTGTCTCCCCTTGGACCCAGCCCCTTTCCCAACCTATCCCCTTCCACCCTGAGAGGATCCTCACTGTCCATTCGTTTGTCTTGTTTCTGTCTCCTTGTGGTGTGTACCCACTGGTCCCAGCCCTGCCCTTGCAGCTGCATGGACTTCTCCTAGGAAGGAGCTCCAATCCTGGGGGCAGCGCTCAGCCCCAAGTCTTCTCCAAGCCACGCCAGTGTCTTCAGCCATTCCCCGAATGCCACGGTCTCTAGCCCCCTCCTCAACCTGGCTGCCACCTCCTCAGATCAAGTCAGGACAGGGAGATGACCCAGAGCTGGGGAGGGGAGTTGGCAAGCAGCCTGGCCGAAAGAATCTTAGCCTTCTCAGGACTGAGTGGCAGTTAGGTCTTCTAGGAAGGGCGCGGCCTCAGGGCTGAGGCGGACGTGCTTTACAGTCCAGTGTTGCACCTTGCTCAAGGCACTTAACCTTTCGGCATCTCTGTTTCCTCCCCTGTAAGACAGAAGTCATGATGGTTGTGCACAGCCAGGCTTCTGCCGCTCAGCAGCCTTTCACGTCCTGTCTGGCATCCCCAACTTCCTGTAGGGCACCCTTCCTCTTCTTCCTGAAGGAAGAAGAAGAAAGAAAGAAACCCACATGGTTTGGAGGTAATCCCACCCTGCCGGGCTCAGGGACTCAGCTGCCCGGCACCTTCCTTACCCCTGCCTCCAGTGTTCTGTTCAGGGGTGCCCATGTCCACGCCCATGACCCAATTCCAGCCAGTGAGGCTCTGGCTATGAGCCGGATGCTGACACATTTTAATAAGTGTAAAGCTTTGAGATGAGCAATAAGAAGTCCCCTCTGGTTGTTTTGCTATTGTGACAGAAAAGCATTTCAGAGAAGGAAACAACCCACAGAGCAGAGCCAAGCCAGGACATGTGATAATATTTGAGTGCCTACATTAGGCTGTGCCTTCAGCCAGCCTCTTTGGACTTTGAAGGCATATGAACAAATACATTCCTTGTGGGACATTATTTACAAAATATGGCCACACTTCTCTTTCCCTTCCTGTATCCATGTGCTTGTGATATGGCTTTAGAGTAACTTCCATCAAGAAATGGAATCTATTCCCTCACTCCTAGGATCTGGGTTGATCTTGTGATTTGCTTTGGATAACGGAACATAGCAAAAGTGATAGGTCTCAGTGGGACTTGTGCACTTTTACTCAGTCTCTTAGCCCCATGAGTAAGCCTGGGCTCGAGGACAACAGACATGTGGCAGAGAATCCAGTTGTCCTAACTGAAGCCATCCTGGACCAGCCTACAGCCTGCTGGCTGGAAATGAATGATTGAGCCCAGCCAAGATCAGCCCAGCAAGACCAGAAGACCCACGCAGCCACCTGTAGACCCATAAGCAATAAAAGTGCTTATTGTTCTCAGCATCACATTTACAGGCAGTTTATTATGCAGCAATAGCTGACAGTGTGTCTAGTTTTGCTTCAATTAGTCCCAACTGGTTTCTCTGTCATTTTCCATCAGAAAATCCCAAATGATACAACTATCATAGCTATCTCATAGGACTACCATGAAGATTAGAAATGGTGTTGGCAGAGTGCCCGGCACCCCAAACAAGAGCTGTTGACATGAGCCCCTGGCATCCCCCCAGATGCGTCTTCATCCACATACTCCCCCCAGAGGCAGAGAGTTCCCTCCACCAGTATAGGGAGCAGAGGAGGGACACAGACAGAGGGGTGTCACAGTCAGCCAGGCTATGTGGTACCCTACTTCCTTGGCTGTGAGCATGACCCTTTTCCCCATCACAGGAGTATTTAGACTGACTACAGGCTCCCTCGCGGCAGACACATTGAGGTGACTCATCTCTGTTGGAAAGAAGCTTGGAACTCAGCCCTGGGCACTGGTGCTCTGTTACCTAGAAAGAGGAGCCGTTACTCACCACCGCCGGCACTGTGGGTGCGTGTTCGACGTACATGGGTGTTACTTCTTCTGTACACACATAGCAAGTATATACTTCATACCTGAAAAGTGTGCTATATATTTAATAAGTAGACAGGGAGCCCTCATGATCTGAATATTTATTATCCAAAGTCCCTAGGGGTACAAGTTAGGAGAGGGAAGCAAAAGCATTGAAACATGAAACAATGCATTAAGGGAGAGGATACCTTTAAAAATGAGTCCTCCCTCCCACCCAACCTGCCTCTTCAATGCAAACTTCTGCCCCACCGGCTGCATCAACCCAGTTTCCCCCTGGTTATCATAAAGATACAGCAGTGACAGTACAACCTGGTCACAGAGTGAAATGGCAAATGTTGGGAGAACATACACACCTGGATTTCACAGAGTCGGTGAAAATGGTGCTCCTGAGCTGCTCGGATCCGTACGGTGTGGTGGACACGTGGGGACACCGCGGAGTCAGCCCAGTAACTACTGCAAGAGACAATGGCGAGGGGGTTCTGGGGAAAGCAGTTTGCAAGTGGATAAAAACCCTAGAATAGTTTTGCAGTAATGGTCTTCTTTTTTTAGAAGTCATGCTGAGAGAGAATAAAGTGAAAGATATTATGCCCTTGGATTTGATCGGAAAAAATGTGTCACCAATCTGAAACAAGCAGCCCGTGATTCCTGTGTTCATTCCAGGAACTGACACGTAGTCCCAATTATTAAATTTTTCCTAAAACTATTTCTGCAATGTTTTGTTTCACTTTCCAAGCTGACGTCCCAATCCCAGCCTCCCCCCAACAGGGGCGCACGCTTCGGTGTGAAATTTCGGTCCCCACGGTCAGAGCAGTCACACGAAGCAGCTCCTTCTTGTCCCTCCTGTGCTCCTTTACCTCGGGGAGGGTGAGGGGAAGGCCAAATAGTGTCTGGGCAAGTGGGACAGCGGGAGAAGCAAGCAGAGCACAGGCAACAACTGGTCGAAAGGGAGCCCCACTGTGGGCTGGAAGTGGACCTACAGCCCAGGTACTTGGGAGGAGACCAAGGGACCCAGGTTCGATTCCCATCCTGGAGGTGAACTTCTAAGGGTCCCCACTGATGAGAATAAGATGCTGCTTCATGGTTGAGCTCTAGTCCTCTTTAAAAAGCCTCAATAAGATTTCCCCATGACACAGCAACTCTACTTCCTCCCTGTGTATCCTTGGGCAAATTGCTTCATCTACCCTAAACTTCAATCTCCTCATTTATAGAATGGGGACTAAAAATAGTAACTACGGCAGAGGGTGTGGTCAAGGTCCAACCGGACAGCTCAAGAAGAGGGGTCCCCGGAACCTGACACAGGAGGAAGGCACAGAAAGGTTAGCAATCGCCAGTAGCACGTCGTTGACTGTAGTTTGGTTTTCGTTGGTTTAGCAATCACTTTTTTATGATTACAAAAGCCGTGAGTGTTTACTATTCATCTAATCTAAAAAATGCCCCCAAAATGCAAAAAAAAAAAAGTTGTTGTATAAAGTATCAGTAGCTTTTCTACATACATGTATGCATTTAAAAAAAATATGTCCCTACCATGCATTCTATCCCCTGACTTCCTCCGGCAATAGATGGCAAAGGATTGTTATTCTTGAATGCCCATTACTGTGCCACTTTGCAGGGAAGGAGGAAAGGGAAAGTCAATGGGGTTGCAAAGAGAACGGCCCGTTGCCTTTGAGGAAGGAGTCAGCTCCCCTCATTACGGGACACCTGGCCCCTCACACCTCTCCCTGGAGATATTGGTGGGAATGTCTCCCCCCAGGCTGGTACCCAGCCTCTTCTCACCCCCTTCGCGCTCACCTCTCAGCTCCCTCCCTTCTCGTCCTGCCCCTCCCAGGTGTTAAATGGGGGGAATTTCAGTCTGGAGTGAATGTTTACAGCTTACTTGAAACCCTTAAAAATAAAAATTCATCATAAACTGACAGATCCTTAAATTTAACTGCGCAAACAGTGCCACTATAATATTTAAAGCTCCGCTTGAATGGACGTTCTATCAAAACCACATGGGCTCTCACCTGGCTCCCTCCCCGTGACTGGCTAAATTTGAGGAAATGCTGGCGGGATGTTTATTTGGGCCAAAGGCACAGACCCTACTTGCGCTGGGTTAACCTTTTTTTACAGGGGCTTTCATGTTACTTGGTCGACAGCCCTGGACCTTGGGCCTCAAGGTCCCTTAGAACCTTCCCTGGCCTGTCTGTGCCTTGGCTTCCCCATCTGTAAAATGGGGAGTGACAGTGATCATTTCTCATTATGAAAGCTAGATGGGTTAATTTATGTAACACACAATGATAACTGGAATGGATTATTTTTTTAATACATTACCTGTGCGCATGCTTATTACCTCAGATGCAGACGGATGTTAATCCAGCTCCTCACCGTCCACCGGTTGGATTCCCAGACTGCCTCCTGCTCTGCTCCACGAACAGTGTGACCTTTAACGTAATGGATCACGTCCTCCGTGGACCTGTGTAAAATGTCATTAGGATCTATAGCTAGGAATGGAATGGTCAGATAACATGTACGCACACACCTAACTGGAAGAGGAACTGCAGCTGCCGGCCCATGCCCCTGGCCGGTTTTCCGCTAAGGCTCACCTCGGTGTTGCTGGCACAGCGGCGAGTGGAGCCGCCTGCTATGAAGGCTCGTTTTCTGGTCAGTTGTCAAGAGTTCCATTTTATTCTTGTTCAGTTTTGGCAACTCGAATTACCTTTCTTCAACTCGTCATCTTTTTACTATGTTATTCTCCATTTAAAAATCCTAAATGTTGCTATATTCATATCCTTTTTCCTTGTGTTGAGTGCTTTGTAGTTTTACATAATTTTTACAGTTATAATGTACACATGAAGAGGCATGTAGCTGGGATGCGTCTGGACAACCGTGCACACTCATGTGACACCACTACAGTGACGATGTACAACCTTCCGTCAGTGCGGAGAGCTCCCCCTGGCCACTTCCCGCTCAGCCCCTACAACACCGGGCAAATGGTGGGCACCATCCGTCAGTTTCTCTGATTCTGGAACTTATGGACCAGTAGGATCACACATACTCATACAGCTGGCTTGTTTCTTTTCTGTTGTTTTTTTTTGTTTACTTTTTTTTTATTGTTGTTCAAGTACAAATTGTCTCCATTTCCTCCCCACCATCTTTCACTCAGTGTGTCTTTCAGATTCATTTATGTCATCCTATGTATCAGTAATTTGTTCTCTTTATTGCTGGATATCAATATACCATAGTAAAAAATTGTCTGTCCATTCCCCTAATTATGGGTGTTAGGGCTGTTCGCGAGTCCGGGCTGCAATGAGCGAACTGCTGCAGACGCCCAGCGCGAGCCCTGTGTGTGTGAGAGCATGTACGCCCGCAGCTGATACGCTTATCTGCCTCTGTGTGTCTGCTTTGGTGGAGTATCTGTTCGGGTCTTTGGCCCATTTTTTAATTAGATTGTTCATTTCATTCCTAGAAATGGAATTGCAGGATCATAGGGTAAGTGTATTTTCTTTTCAAAAAGAAAAGAACTGCCAAAGAGTTTTCCAAGGTGGCTTTGCTGTTTTACACTCTAGTTAGAAATGTAAGAGAGTTCTGGTTGCTCCACACGCCCCCAAACACTCGATATTGCCCGTGTTTTTAATGTTGGCCACTCCTGTATGTAGCATCTCACATTAATTTGCTTTTCCCTTGTGCCTAAAGACATTGAGCACCTACCTTTTTGTGTGCTTTTTGGCCATTTCTGTCTCTTTTGTTGATCGTTCCAGGCTTTTGCCCTTTTTTCCAAAAGTTGTATTGTTGTCCTTTTGATCGTTGAGTTGTAGGAGTTTTTTATTCTAGCTGCAAGTCCTTTATCAGATATACACATATATAAAACATCTTCTCCCATGGGTGCCTCATCTTTTCATCTATTACAATGAGCAGAAGTTTCTACTTTGATGAAGTTTAGTCTATCCATTTTTAAGAGCAGTTTTAGACTCTCGGCAGAGTTGAGCGGCAAGTACAGTTCCCAGACACCTCCTGCCTGCACCTGTGCAGGGCCTGCCCACTCTCAACACGGCCTCTCAGAATCGTGCATTGGTTACCACCGGGACCCTACACTGACATGGCTGTCACCCAAAGCCTATAGTTTACACCAGGACTCACTCTCAGTGTTGTCCATCCTGTGGGGTCAGGCAAATGTAGAATGGCATGTATCCACCACTATAGTGTCATGGAGAACAGTTTTATTGCCCTAAAAACGTCCTCTGTGCCCCGGCTATTCATCGCTCCCTCCCCTAACCCCAGCACCCACTGACCTTTGTATCGTCCCCCCAGGTTTGCCTTCTCCAGAATGTCATATAGTTGGAATCATGCAATATGTACCCTTCTCAGACCAGCGTCTTCCACTTAGTGAAAAGCATTTAAGTTTCTTCCACGTGTTTTGCGTGGCTTGAGTGCTCATTGATTTTCAGCACCGAGTAATTCCATTGTCTGGATGGGCCACTGTTTATTTATCCCCTCACCTACTGAAGGACATGGTCACTTCCAAGTTTTGGCAATTGTGGGGAAAGCTGCTATAAACATCCATGAAAGCTGCCCACGTCCATTTTTGTGTGGGCATAAGATTTTAACTCATTTGAGTAAATACCAAAAAGCACAATTGCTGGATCGTACAGTAAGTGCATGTTTCCTTTGATAGGAAACCACCAAACTGGTTTCCAAAGTGATGGTACCATTTTGCATTCTCACCAGCAATGAACGAGAGAGCCTCCTGTGGATATTACGGATTTGGCCATTCCCACTAGTGCATAATGGTACCTCTTCATTGCTCTCATTTGCAATTCCCTGCCACCTAATGTCGAGCATTTTTCACATGCTTATCTGCTATCTGTGCATCTTCTTTGGTGAAATGCCTCTTTACATCTTTGGCCCATTTTTAATCAGATTGTTCTTATTGCTGAGTTTCAAGAGTTCTTCGAATTTTTTACATACAGTTCTTATCAGGTATGTTTTGCAAATATTTTCTCCCAGGCTGTGGCTTTTCTCAATTTCTTTGAAAATTTATCAATTTTTACCTTTCACCAACTGTGCCTATTTAGATCTCTCCAAGAAATATTTGCCTACTCCAAGTTTGAAAATATTCTATTTGCTTCTAGAGGCTTTCTAGTTTTAGTTTTGGCTTTTGCATTTAAATATTTGATTTGTCTGGGATTCAGGGCCATAGTATGAGGTAGGGATTGATGTTCATTTTTTTCCCACACAAATCTCTAGTTGTTCCAGTACAGCTTTCTGGGAAGTCTCTCCTATCCCCATTGAATTACTTTGGAACCTTTGTTTAAAATCAATTGGCAGTAAATTGACGGGGATCTGTTTCTGGACACTATTCTGCTTCATCAATCTGTATGTCTGTTCTCAGTCCACTTAGGCCACTGCCACCTTGTCTGGATTATTGTGGCTTCACAGTAAACCTTGAAATCAAGTAGGATACATATTTCAACTTCGTTCTTCTTTTTCAAAATTGACTTAAATATTTGAGGTTGTTTAAATTTCCATGTAAACTTTAGAATGAATTTGTGCTTCTAAAAAATCCTACTGTAATTTTCATTGAGATTATGTTGAATCTATACATAAATTTGGAAAGAAATAATATCTTAACAATAGTAAGTCTTGTGATCTATAAATATTACCTCTCCATTTGTTTAGGTCTTTTTAATTTCCTTTTTCAATATTTTGTAGGTTTTAGTGTAGAGGTCTTACCCATCTTTTGATAAATTTATTTCTAAGAATTTTATGGCTTTTGGAGCTACTGTAAATGGTGTTTTATTTATTTTTTTGTTTGTGTTGCTATAGAGATAAAATAGATTTTTAAAATAATGACTTTGTGTCCTGAGTTTAGTAGTTTCTATTGTAGATATCTTAATTTTTTTCCCACACAATCATATCATCTGTGAAAAAAGACAATTTTTATTCTTTTCAAAGCAGCATGTCTTTTATCAATTTTTTTTTTCTTATTACAACAACTAAAACAACCACTTTAATGTTGAATAGAAATGGTAAAAGGGGATATCTTGGCTTTGTCCTTAATTACTTCCCATCACTATAGTTTTTCTTACCACTTATATTTTTAAATTACATTTTCTAGTAGATTATCGCTGGTATGGAGAAATGTTATAAATTTTTGTAGGTTGAGCTTGATTTTTATAAGTCACTGTAAATAGTGGTAATTTTATTCTTTTTTAAAAAATTTTTGCATCTCTTAATTCTTTTTCTTATCTTATAACTTGTCTAATTCCTCCGGTACATAGCTAAGAGCGGCTCCTGTGAAATAAGGACTTGAACCTGATTTTATCTCCAATTCATAAATGAGGAAACTGCATTTCAGAAAAGGTAGAAAGCTCACAAATACTTGTTGTGTAAAAAAATAAATTTAGTTTTTTTAAAAATAAATAATTCAAGTTCCTTGAAGGAAATTCAGGAAATAGAGACAAAAATAAATACCTGTAGAGTACCCATATGGAGAAAAGTTCTATTAGTATTTGGGGTCATAGATTTCCAAACATTTAAAAGTACACACATATTTTAATTAAAAAAAAAACAAGATTATACTGGGATGCTATTTTATAATATGCTTTTCTCTCTAAGCAATTATTATAAATATATTTTTAAGTTAATTACTACATTTAATATGTGCATAAAAGGTCCATCTTATGGCTGCACCATGCATTGAGTTAAGCATTGCACAGTTGTTAGACACTTATTTTGGTTCCAGTTTTTCACTATTTTTAAAAAAATACTGTGAATAATTTCACTGAAGCTAAATTTCTGCCGGAAAACTATGACTGTTTCTTTAACACAAATTTTTTAAATTTTATTTATTTATTTATATTTAGACAGAGAGGAAGGGAGGGACAAAGAAAGGGAGAGAAACAGCAATATGTGGTTGCCTCTCGCACGCCCCCTACTGGGGACCTGGCCCGAGACCCAGGCACATGCCCTGACTGAGAATTGAACCTAAGACCCTTCAGTATGCAGGTTGACACTCAGTCCCCTGAACCACACCAACCAGGGCTAGCACAAATTCTTGAAAGTGGAATTGCTAGCTCAAAGGGTATATAGAATAATCATGTCTTTAATACCTGTTGGTAAAACATGACTTTTAACAGGTATGTAGTAGATAATGAATAATTTCATGTAAACTTTTTTCCTGGCCCTCATACGGGACCCACTAATCTCACTGGTTCTACCCCTCCTCCACCCTTTCCTAACTGGAAGTTCTCAAGCGTGATCTTCTCTCAACCCCATTTCATTCATTCAACAGCATTCAGTTAGGATGGATTATGTACCCACTAATTCCCAAGTTCTGGAGATATATTGATGAATAAAACAGAGCCTTATTGTCATAGTGCTGGCATTGTAGTGGGGAGAGACAGACAAATATAACAAATACGCATAAATCACGTGACATGTTAAAGATGGAAAGTGAGTCCTGGCCAGTGTGACTCAGTTGGCTGTTCTGCAGAACAAAAGATCACAGGTTCGATTCCCAGTCAAAGTATATGCCTAGGTTGTGGGTTCAGACCTGGTCAGGGTGGGTATGAAAGGCAACCAGTCGATGTTTTTCCCTCACATCAACATCTCTCTCCCTCTCTTTTTCCTTCCCTTCCTGTCTCTCTCTAAAATCAATGGGCATGTCCTTTGGGTGGGAATTTTTAAAAAAGATGTAAAGTGATAAAGGGGAAAGGAAACCAGCGAGAGTGATGGGCATCTGGAACAGTGGTGACGAATGGGGGAGACAGTTTGCAGTTTACAAAGGAGAGTCACGGCAGGTCCCCCAGAGCAGGAGACACTTGAGTAAAGACTTGATGGGGTGAAGGAGGGAGGGAGGAGAACATTCCAGGCAGGAGAACCGGCAAAGACCCTAAGTCAGGAACTTTGCTGGCCTATCAGACAAAAACAAGGAAATCAGTGCTGATAGACCAGAGTAAGGACCAGAGAAAACAGGGAGACGAGGTCAAGGGTGATGGGGGGCTTGTGTAGCTGTTTAAAGGCTTTGGCTTTTATGCTTTGTTTGAAGATTTGTAGCAGACAAGTGACATGGCCTGACTTACAATTTACAAGAATCACTTTGGATGTTAAGAAGATTGTAGAAACCCTGGCCATCGGGGCTCAGTTGGTTGGGGTGTCATCCCATAAACTGCAAGGGCACACACATGCCCAGGTTGAGGGTGTGGTCCACAGGAGAGGCAACTGATCAGTGTTTCTCTCCCTCGCTCCCTCCCTCCCTTCCCCCTTCTCTAAACATGTCATCAGGTGAGGGGTAAAAAAATAAAAGAAAGAAAGAACAGACTGTAGAAGCTGGTAGGTCGGCTATGAGTATATTGCTGTAATCTAGCTGAGGGGTGATGGTCGCTCAGATTAGGGGCTGGCAGTAGACATGGTAAGAAATTATCAGAGTCCAGGTGTGTCTGAAAGAAAGCCAGTGTTTTCTGTGGAATGTGTGGGTATCTTCTGCCTGTCCCCTCAGAGTGACCCTCTGCCTCCCTGCACCCTGCTCTCTGCCCTGGGAGACGGACTCATATGAGGTGTCTCTTTTGCCCTCTTGGATTTGGCCAAAAGGAGTTCCAGCAAGGGGTCTGAGAGAAGAAGGAGTGTGAGACTAGGACGTATTTCCTCAACTCCCACTCTGTGGGTTTGGCGGAGCCTTCTACAATGCTCCCCGGTGCCACTGCCCCCGCCTCCAGAAAAGCTGCTCATCTGGGCTAAATAATACTCCTTCTTTTGCTCCTCAGAGCTAGGAGGTAACAGGTCCCTGCTCTTACTAGCATCAGAATACTGCATTGTAACTGGTTGCTTTTCCTAAACCCTGCCCATATCTTGGGATAGGTCCTTTATTAAGGGACTATCTAACTTGGTGAAATCACCCAGTTTGAATGTGCTGCTTCCTTGCAGACACCTCGATGGATACGGGTCCTGAAGGCAAATGGATCGGAGGATAGTTCCTTTGGCTGCAAGACCCGAAACTCACCAGATTCTTCCCTTTCGTCTGTGCAACTCTGTGTCCCAAAATTGGCCAAGGGGTATTCAAACCTGGCAACTTTGGGGGTCTTCATCCCTCCTTGGAATTAACCAAGAGCTTCTAGAGAATAGAAGGTAAGTAAACAGGGGGCTCTCTCCCTGGTCTAATTTCTATAGATCAACCTTCCGAACAACCTTTAGCAAATCACTTGATAGCTCGGAGTCTGTCTCCTCATCTGTACAATTGGTAATAATGAACCCCAACTCAAAGAATTGTAGGGAAAGGGCAAATAACGAGCCTCCCTCGAGAGCATACAATCTGGGGGGCAAGCTTGGGAGGCAGAGGTCACAGTTTGTATTCTGATCTTGTGGTTTACAAGCTGCCTGACCACGAACAAGTTACCGAGCCTCGGTTGCCGTAGTTGTAAAATGAAAACCGTAATAGTATATACTGCAGTGCAGCGGCGTGGAACCTAAATAAAATGGTGTGCCTGGCTAGGAAGTATTCCCTGTACCAAGTAGTTAACAAATATTAAATTATTGCCTTCTTCCCTCCTATGAGATGAGGAGATTGAACTTGTTAGTCATTTTCTTTGCTGATATTGTCTAGGGTTTTTTGAAAATTTTGTTATGTAGTTTTTCCAAATTATACAAAAATGTATTTGTGATATAACAAGCATCCGTGTAGCCACTAGCAGCTTAAAAAAGAAACATTAGTCCTGGCTAGGCGGCTCAGTTGGTCGGAGTATTGGTCCGTACAACGACAGGTTGTGGGTTTGATCCCCGGTCGGGGTGTGTGCAGGACGCAACCTATCAATATTTCTCTCTCACATTGATGTCTATTTGGCTGTCGGTCGGTCTCTCCCTCTCCCCCTTTCTCTCTAAAATCAATAAAAAATATATCCTTGGGTGAGGATTAAAAAAAATGATCAGGGTAGTGATATACATACACACATATGTGTGCATATATATAGTTTTCAATGTTTTAAATTTTTGTTTAGTTGGTATCATATTATAACTGCCTCTTAAACTTTTGTGTTTGCCCTCAGTGTGTTTGTGAGATTTATCATTTTGATATGTGTAAATCTTGTTTATGAGTTTTCACTGCTGTATGGTATTACCTGGTATGATTTTGGCACAGTTTACTCATCCATTCTCATGTTGATAGACGTTCGCATTGTTTACAACTTTTGGGGATTACAAACAGTGCCGTTCTGAACATCCTGATAACTGTCTCCTTTGCCAACTTACAAATTTCCAAGTCTGAGCTTGTGAGTTTCTTTTCAGCCTGGCTAGATGCTGGTGTGAAACGGGGGGGGGGGGAGGGATGAGGAGCTGAATCTTTAACAGGTTCTGAAGGTTTTGTAAGTAACAGCTCTTAAAACACAATATTTTGAAGATTTAAGTGTAAATGAATCAGAGCCATATGGATTACATTTGCCTTAAATTAAACAGGATTTAGAGCAGGGTGCAGTGCTCCAGGGCAAAGGTGCAGGTGTTTTGTGGGTTACCTCTTTTGCTCGCCAAGAACCTGCACTTTCCTGCTAGTCAGTTGTGGTCGTGGTTTTGGGGGAGTGGAAGTATTAGCTGCCCTGGTGCGCTACCCGCGGCACCAAGGAATTAAGTGGCTAGTGCAACCTCAGGATGCCTGAAGGGGGCGCTGTAGAGCCTCAATGCTCGAGCCTTGGAATGTGAGCGGGGAGGGGGGTGGGGGGTGGGGGTCCAGGTTCCTCACTGCCTCTGCTTTGCTATGTAGCTTTGGGCCAGCTGCCCAGGTTTTCTGGGCCTTACTTCCCTTTTCTGGAAGACAAAGTGCCTAAGAGGTGGTCTTGCATGGTTACTATGAGCCAGGTTTGAAACCATCCTCTCACCCTTCTCTGACGGCAACTTTGGTCAAATTACTGCTTAGCCCCTTTGTGCCTCAGTTTCCTCACCTGTAAAATGGGAATACTAATACTATCCACCTCATAGGTGGTTCTAAAGAATAAACCAGCCAGCGGCACACCTCAAAGGCGCCTGGCCCCTAGTAAGCACTCAGTTGGAACCACTTCTGTCTTGTCTGTGTGAGTGTCGTCAAAGATCAGTCCAATGCTGATTTATGTATCCATTTATCTGTTTTAATTGTTCGAGTTTTCTGCTTTCTGCCTTTTAGTCCCCTCCCAGCACTGGTTTTTCCTGGCCCTTTTCAGGCGGAGGTGGTGGCGCTGAGCCTGAGAAACGAGGAAGGGTTATGTGGCCGCCAGCCATTTCCTACTCGTCCAGCAACCACACCTCCATTTCATGTCTGTCAGTTCCGTGCCATTCGGAACGTGAATCTGTAGACACATCCGTGCTGAGTTTGCATATATGTATACGGATATTCGCATTACCTATGTGTGTATATATGCATATACATGCATATATACATATATGGCTTTTTCACTTTCACTCTACCATGTGTGTTTCCATGTCATTAATATTCATCTCCAGAATTTTCTATGTCTGAACAGGCGCACAGCAAACCAGCGTCTAGCAAGGGCCTACCGTGTGCCAGGCACGGTGCCAAGTGTTTTCCAGGTGTGTCCTTATTTAATCCTCCAAACGAGAAACTGAATTTGGTATTATTTTGGCTGACCTTAAAAATAAAGCAGGCAGTTATTTTTACCAGAAAAAAAAAATTTTTTTTTTTGCTACTCAGGAATAGCAAAGAATTGAAATTCAGGACAAGAATGCTATAGCAAAAACTATAGGCAAATCCAACAACGAAAGGAGAGGAATGGCCCTGGCTGGTAGGGCTCAGTGGATTGAGTGCCAGCCTGCAAACCAAAGGGTCACCAGTTCAGTTCCCAGTCAGGGCACATGCCTGGTTTGCAGGCCAGGTTCCCAGGAGGGGGCACATGAGAAGCAAACACACATTGTTTTTCTCTTTGTCTCTTTCTCCCTCCTTTCCCTCTGTCTAAAAACAAATAATCTTTAATAAATTAATCAATTAGTTAGAAAGGAGAGGGATGTTACATTATAGAGGAAAAGGAGGAAGTTGGGAGGGGCTGCTTTGAACTAAAGTTGTTTGGAGAGTTCAGGGTGGCGATGGCTTCTCACTGGCTGAGTTGCAACAGTTCCCACTGGCTGGGCTTGTTGCTGGGTGAGGAGAAGTCTTCCTTTCTCCTGCTGGGGTGGTAACATAGAAACACTTCTGACTGGGAATGTTTAAAAAGGTCAGTCTCTTCCTGTTGGAGTATGTGATTGGCATAGGTTGGTAGTATGTGAGAGGGACGTCTTCTGACCTCCCTACTCAATTTTAAACAAGGTTTCCTTTATTCAGGTTGACATTGTCATTCCGACTTTACAGCCAAGAAAACTGAGGCTTAGAGAAGCTAATTTGGTTAAACTATCACCCAATACAGAATATAGTCAATAATATTCTAATAACTACGTATGGTGTCAGACGGGTATGAGATGTATTGGGATGATCAATTAGGAAGTTATACAATGTCTAATCACTGGGGTGTATACGTGAAGCTAATATAATATTACATGTCAACTGCAGTGGAAACATAAAGAATGATTTAAATTAAATATACATATAGATAATCCCAATGCAGACCTGCTAACTCCGAGCACGAGGGCCGGCCTGCTCTCGGCAGCGCCCGGGGTAATGAAATACATCGCGATGACGCCAGGCCCCTATTCTCGGACACTGGATTCTCACCCTTATCAACAGCATGTGATGAACATTCTTGTGGGAATATTTTGCCCCCATCTCGATGGCTTCTTTGAGATAAATTCTTTGAAGTGGATGAGCCACGTTTGGGGCTTTTGTTTGGGAGATGAGGACCCCAGCCCGGCTGAAGTCCAGATCCGGGGGAGAGGCAGGAAGCCCTCCAGCAGAGGGGCGCAACTGGAAAGCCAGGATGCCTGACTAATCCACAGAACACTCTGCTTCGGTTTATCTGAGAATTGGTTTCCCGCGTGCCTGAAGCTCACCCTGAAGCCCTTAGGAATGTAGTTTATTTCCATCCTGGTTTTGCTGACTTGGCTGAAGTCTCTGCTCAGTGGGTCAGCTGCAACAGTCACCCACGACCCCAGCCGCATCCCCAGAACTATCTCCCAAGTTCCTCTTACAGCAACTACCTCAGGATCTCTGCTTGAACAATGATGTGCCTGATGAGCTTGGACAGGGGCTCACTTTCCATCGAGGGAAATCCGGTATTGTTTGATAGAGACTATAGGAAATAAAAACAATGAAAACGAAACAGTATTATTGAAAGCCAGCTGCCTCTTAGCACCCTGCAGAGCCCTGGCTGGGCCTGCGCTTCCTGTTAAAAGCAGAGATTAGCAAAAGCTAGAGAGGTGTTAGACACACTGGCCCCACACCAAGGCTTTCCTCTTGATGAGATTCAAATGATGGAAAGAAAATTTAGGAGAGAATGACTTTGTAGGGTATGAATCTGCTCTTGCAGCGCCACCTATGAACGCTTTCTTCCATCTCCTGGGCCACCCAACTCACGTGGCACTACACTGCCTTTCAGGCCTTAGCCAGGTGCTGTCAGTCAGGGTTGGCTTCCCGGAAGACACTCCTGGACCAGGTTTCACACCATGGGAGCCCTAAGCATGTGGCATCTCTACTGAACGTTTCTTGTACCCCGGGAGGTACAGTCCCCAGTCCTCCCGGTGATTTGGGAATCGGCAGGCTGCCTGGAGCCAGGGCATGCTTCCCTCCAAAAAGATGACCCCCGGCCTGTTTGCCTAATGTGACCACTTTGAAAAAATTGTTTGTTCTTATCCTGCTAAAAACAGCTTCAAAGTGACTCTCGTCTAGACTGTGCCAAGACCGATTATCAGATCCCCAACCTGATCGAAAGCACAGGGGGACATAGTCATTTGCTTTAATGCAATTAAAGCAAAATATAATAATGTATCCAGGCTGGGGACAAGAGCGAGTCTCCATAGAAGGTGGGAGGAGAAACCAGCTCTGGATAATTTCTTCTCAGCCTCAAAGTAGTGAGTTTAGACTTTTCCTGCCTCCATCTCCCAGGCAGCCTCAGGCTCTGGATACAGAGTCCCTTGCTCTGCTAAAGGCCACCAGGTAAGGGTGGCCTGGGAGCAGGGCGAGTTGGGAGGAAGCAGTCATGGGTGGGATGGGGGGGATGGGATTTGCAGAGCCCAGTCCAGGAGGAGGGACGCTAATAAAGAAGGGAGGGAAGGAAGAGGGAAAAGATCACAGAGAGAGGAGAAAATGGACACAGCCAACCTGCGTTCCCAGGGTCTCTGACAGATACCCCACCCCAAGGAGGCCATGTCAAGCCAGGCAGGTCTTCCCAGAGGACAGCAGCTGGTCCCCAGCAGCAGGTAAGGTTAATCCAGCCATCATGAGAAGGCACCAGGAAAGTGGTTTTCACTTCTCAGAGAGCTATAAGGAGAAAGACCCATCCAATGGCCTTGGCCTTGTGGTCAGACGCTGCCTTGCCTGCCTCATGGCTTGTGCCCAGCATCCCAGCATTCCGGAGAGGAGCCAGGCCAGTCAGTGCATCGCTCCCCTTTCTGTCCAGGAGAGGAGAGGGCTCCTTCAGGGCGTTCCCTCGTGGAAACTGTGCGGGCAGCTCTGGGGAGCGGCCATCCCAAAGCGCCCCAGATGGGCAGCTTCACGACAGAAATTTATCCTCCCACATTTCTGCAGGCTGGCAAGCCCAGAACCAGGGTGTCGGCAGGGGTCGGCTCCTTCTGAGGGCTGCGAGGGAAGGATGGGGCTTCTCTAGTCAATGGCCATCTTCTTGCTGTGTCTTTTCACAGTATCCGCCCTTTCTGCATGTCCCTGTGCCCCTTCTAATAAGGACAACGGTCCTCCTGGATTGGGGTCCACCCTAATGACCTCATTTAACTTAATTACCTCTGTAAAGACCCTATCTCCTCACCCTGGCCAGGTAGCTCAGTTGGTTAGAGCACTGTCCCGATATGCCAAGGTTGCAGGTTCAGTCACCAGTCAGATCACATACAAGAATCAACCAATGAATGCAGAAGTGGAACAACAAGTCAATGCCTCTCTCTCTCTCTCTCTTCACCCCCACCCCTCTGAATTCAACCAAGGAAAAATAAAGTCCCTATGTCCCAATAAGGTCACATTCTGAGATAGTGGGGTTTAGGATTTCAGCTTGTGAATTGTAGGGAGACACAGCTCAGCCCATAGCACTGTTCATGGCAAGCTGCCTTGGTGCAGGGGGGTGAGAGAGGACCAGGCTCCGGTGATGCCCAGCTCTCCCCAGCTCCGTGACGCTGGGAAATCAACTCAGCTCTAGGAGCCTGGGTTTGCCCATGAAATGGGAGCAGTAATAATGCACCCACCTGGTGGAAAAGAAGTACAGGAACTCCAAGTTCGCCTCCATGTTTCCATGAACTTCCGAGCATAGAAGCATCTTGGAAATCGTGTGTGTTCTCATTTGCCAAAGTCAAGTTCCCTGAGAACCGAGAACTGTGAACTGCTTTTCACTCCAGAAAGTACAGCTTTGCCACCCTTTCTTCTTCTTCCTCCTCCTCCTTTTATTGCTCCCCAGAGACTATTATTATTTTATTGTTGCTTAGAGTTACTGGCTCCCACCGACTGAAGCCTTCATTGTGCAGACATTGGGCCAAGTGCTCTACAATCTTTACCTCATTTTAACCTCCCAGGAACCCTACCGGATAGAAATGATGATTAGCCCCATTTTACAGATGAGTAAACTGAGGCTTACAGACTTTGGGTAGGGATCAGATAACAGAATTGCATATTCATGAGGACCTCTCAGGAAGGCAGACCTCAGCTCCACCCAAGGAAGACCTTCCTCATGGGCGGTCTGGAAGAGAGTGAGGTCCCCTGTCAGGACCTGTCCTGGGAGGAGGATCACGTGTCCTTAGAGTCTTAGAGTGAAAGGGACTTAAGAAGTCACCAAGTCCAAGTGCCTCTTCTGGGCCCCCTGCAGGAACCCCTATTTATGCCTTCAAGCCTCCACCAAGCAGAGACCGGAGGGGAGAGGTAGGGACTCTGATGAACCCTGATAAATGAGTGACGGTGTCGACCACTGTGGCCACAGGAATAACCACTGCATTGCAGGATGACCATTTGCTGGGCTCAGGCTAAGGTTTTGATCTTTAGTTTCTTGTTTCATTTTATTTTCTCCCAGACTCCATGAGTTAGGTACAATTATTATCCTGGCTTTACAGCTAAGAAAGCTGCAACCCAGAGAGGTTTAATAACTTGCCCAAGTCTGCCTGACGCCAGAGCTCTTGACCACTGCATGAGCAGAGCTCAAATCCTGCTCACAAAAGGGACTGTCTTCATTTAACTGTTCTAGTAGCCTTGGGTCCCCCAAAACCCCCAGCACAGAGTGGGTGTTTAATAAATATTTAACGAGTTATCCAACTGAACCATTTATCAACCTAGCCCACTGAGGTAGACATGTTAACCTAACAAACAAATCTCAGGCCCATAAGATTCCCCCAGCCCAGTGCCTGGCACACAGTAGGTGCTCAATAAATATTTGTGGGATGAATGGTCCTCTGGCCCCTAATGTGAGCAACTCTGCCCATAAATTTCAGCTCCAGGCACTTTGAAGTTTCCCCAGGGGACAGCTGCTTTTCTTGTTATCAAGCCCCCCCCCAGCCCCCACCTCAGCCCCCACTCCTCCCGGCCCCCTGGGCCCATCCAGGCCAGGGACCTGGGGCCGCCAGAGCCGTGAGATAAGGATGATGGATGGCCAGTCGCCTGGCTCCACTGAAGCCTGGGGTTTCCTGGGAGCAGGAGACAGTCTAGTGATTCCAAAGCCCCTCGGAATTCGAACGGAGAGAGCTCAAGAAGGGGGTGGGGGCGGCGTCCAAAGTGTCCCTATCTCCTCAGAGATGCTGGACTCGACAGGAGGTTTCAGCACCCCCGGCCGCCTTGATCTCCTTCCATGTTGACAAGGCTTCCTTTCAGCATTTGCGGGACACCAGGTCTCACCATGGGAGCTTCCCCTGGGAGGCTGGAGGATGGCATCGCCTCCATCCCCTCCCCTCCCCTCCCCTCCCCCAGGGCACCCTGGGCTCAGGACCTGGAGGCCCAGCAGGCTGGCTTTCTGTTTAGCAATCTGGGCTCTGCCATGAATGGAGCCCTGGGTGCATGAAGAAATTATAAAGCCCGGACCTAAGTTTCCCTATTGTGAAATTAGTCTCAGGGAAGGTGTTCCCCTTCGGCGACACTGAGACGGGATTCCAGGCAGCTCAGGGGGAACCGGTCAGTGCTGAACATGGTGGGTACTGCCTCAGCGGAGCCCTCACTGTCCAGTGAGCCCCAAAACAAGTTGCCTCCTCGCTGTGGGTAGATCATAGAGCCTGAGCCCGTTTGATTTCAAAGGACTCCCGGAAATGGAAACTTGTTTCTTTTTGTCCTTCCCTTCTCTCTGGACTTGAATTTATCTTAAACTTTAAAAATGTTTTTTAGCTACAAATAATACTTGAATACGTCTTCCTTGTTTCAAACACCCCAGGTAAGGTTACAGTGCCCCAGACCAGGTTCCTTCCGTCCTGGACTGGGCCCCTTTCTTTCCGAAGCAGCACTGTCATTCAGAGATGCAGCCCCAAACCCTCCTCAGCACCTCTCCGCGTGTCCACCCACCGACAGACATTCTTGCTCTGTTGGAGGTGGGTTTACATGCTAGGAGTCATCCCACACCAGGCTCGGTGCCTTGCTGCCACTGCCGTGGGGGGGGGGCATTCACCCCCAGACTTAGGGCCCCACCCTATTTCCCCACCCTGCGGCTCAGCTCGCTAGTTCACCTTCCAGGTGAGTTCCAAGAAGGCAGACACCCGGTCTGTTTTATCGACCGGTGATTCCCAGTGTGGAAACCAGGGCCCGGCAGCAGTTAGTAACTATCCCATCAGTGAGTGAGGAGACGAGTAGAGGAAACCTCCGGTGCCCTTAACCCCCCACCTACTGCTGGACACATCACTTCCATCCGGCTTTGCACCAGCACAGCGAGGCCATGAATGGCCTGGACCGTGCTGCCTGTGTTCACTTTGGAGGAGCAGCAACTTGGCAGGCGCCCTGGAGAGTCACAGAGCACCGTGTGAGTCCTCTGGTTAGGCTTCGTTTCAGAGACGAGCACCCAGAACCCAGAGACGGCAAACAACCCCACGAGGTCTTCCAGCACGTTCGGGATTGGTTAGAGTCTCGAGGACAGCTTCTCTTTCTCTTCAAATCTCTTAGTATCTTCACTTTCTCTGACCCCCAGCTCCAGCCTGTGTTCCAAGGGTGACTTTAGGGGCAAAAGGTCCGGTTCTCTTAGTGTAGAGAGAGAAGGCTGAGAATCAGGAGTCTGGGGTTTTTGCCCCGGGACTGAATTGTTGAAGGTCCTGGATAAATCCTATTTTTCTCCCCGAGTCTCTGTTTCTTTAATCTGTAAAATTTGCTCAACGAGTCCTGCCCAACTCTTGAAGTGAGGATGACAAGAGAGAGTTTGTAAATTGAAAAGAGGCATAGGAATCTAAGAGGCATAGGAATCCATTTCCATTTAAAATGTAGAATTTTAAAAAACAAACTGGAGGTTAAAACATATAGAATGTTCTCACTTCTATAAAAAAGAGAAAGAAAAAATTATATATGTATGTATGTATTTAAATAACTTTGCGTGAATACAGAAAAAGTGACAGCAGTTACCCAGCAAATGTTAATTATCAGTGATTTCCTGGGAGTTCAGAAATGAAGAGGAAGGAATGAGAGGCTATTAACATTTTCTTTTTTTTTTAGATTTCATTTATTTATTTTTAGAGAGAGTGGAAGGGGGTAGAAAGAGAATAAAGAGACATTCATGTGGGAGGGAAATACCAGATTGGTTGCTTCTTACACGCCCCCCACTGGAAACCTGGTCCCCAACCCAGGCGTGTGCCCTCACGGGAATCGAACCAGCGGCCTTTCCGTTTGTGGGAGGATGCCCCGCCCACAG
This sequence comes from Artibeus jamaicensis, assembly GCF_021234435.1. Classification (NCBI taxonomy): domain Eukaryota; kingdom Metazoa; phylum Chordata; class Mammalia; order Chiroptera; family Phyllostomidae; genus Artibeus; species Artibeus jamaicensis. The sequence goes on along the minus strand of NW_026521828.1, from coordinate 9,822,217 downwards.
AGTCACACCGGTCAGGGCAGCTGTTAACATTGCCTTGCTACACCCGCTTCTGTTTCAGAGGTGCGACTCTTCCGAGGAACAGTGGCAGCGTACCTGTCCCTGCCCATGGACTGTGTGACCTGCAAAAGGTCGGGACACTCATTAACTGGCTCATTCTGTAGAAGCTTGACAAAAGAAAAAATATATTTACCTATTAAGTTTGTAACATAAAAAAATCAAAAGCGAAAAGACAACCATTATTATAGGGAAAAAGTTAAAACTTTGGGTGGTGGGCACACAGTGCAATATACTGTGCGTCACAGAGATATACGCTTGAAACCTATGTAATCTTATTAACCAATGGCACTCCAACACACTTAATAAATACAATGAAAGCAGAGGCCATGAATAATCAATTTACAAAAGTAGAAATACAAATAGCTAAACAAGAGGAAAGACAAAGAGAAACCGTGGAGTGACCAAATCGCTGCAAAGGAAGCATGAAATTCCTGTTTGCCCATCAAACTGTAAAAAGCGATGTGAGGAGACGGGGAGGTTCTGGCGCTGGCCCTGGACAGAGAGGGACCGGGAAGGGGATTAGCAGGAAGACAGGGGCACCCGTGCCCCTCGGGGTGATGACAAGTCTGCCGTGCCCTGCTCCCCAGCACGCTGATAGAGCCGCCCTGAGGACAAGGAGAGATGAGTGACCGCACAGAGTCCTCGCTTCCTGTGGCTTCCCCTCCTCCCCATCGTGGAAAACAACGGTGGCGTCCTCTGGCCCACTGTCCCCTGCCAAGGACCCTCGACCCTCATCAGACCTAAATCCCCCTTCTGATAAAAGAGTCCTGGATCCTGGGACAAACCCAGCAAGGATGGGGAGGGAGCCTGGTGTGTGGTCACCTACTGCCAGAGGAGTCAGCTGGGGTCAGAGCAGAGCCCCCTCCCCTGCAGGGCCACAGGCCGTCTCTGGGCAGGGATGCCCCCAAGGCTTTATTTCAGCGGTTTTCTACGGGAACACAATGCCATACTGGGAGTGCCATTACCAGTCACCAGGTCTTTAACCCCCTTTATGTTAGGGGAAACTGAGGCACAGGAGCGTTTATGAGAATCCCAAATCCCCCAATCTGATGGAGCTATGTCCAGAATTAGCTCTCGGCTCCCAGTCCAGTGCCCTTTCTGCTCATATGCATTGCGGCCATATCTTTTTTGGTGGACTGGATCTTTTCCTTGATCCCTGTATACTGAAATGTATTAACTCCCTGGCTGTGGCTACAAATGCTGCTTGTTTACTTCGGGATGTAGGTGGTCCTACACACTCACCATATAGGGCGTATATTTCAAAGGAAAAAAGATCTATTTCTGATACAGTTACAATAAATAGAATCAATAAAAATATCAATCAGTAAGTAATAAAAATGAAATCATGGTAAATAACTTTTTAAAACTTCAGTAACAGTCTCTTGATTATAGCACAGCATAGAAATGCAAAACACAGGGCCCTCTTCGTGCGCCTGGCACAGGGCCTTTGTCTTTTACTCAGCGCATCCCTCTTGACCAAAAAGAGCTGCTTTGGGAGGCATGGAAGAGTGGTAGAGGAGCACCAGACAGGAACTCAGTCTCTGTCTACCACAGAATTCGGGTCAAACACGCATCTTGCTGCCTAAGAATATGTCCTGGTGTTAATCAGATTCTCTCTTTAACTTCTCAAGAAAAGATTATAAAATGGCAATTAAGAGTAGGGACAGGCAACTTGTCTTGGTAAACAGCCAGTTAATGAGTGTCCCAACCTTTTGCAGGTCACATAGTCCATGTGCAATGACAGGTTCTCTGCCATTGCTCCTCAGAAGAGTTGCAAGCAATGCGAACATAAACAAACACGCAAGCACAACTGTATTTCAATAAAAGTTTACTCCCGAAACAGACAATGGGGAGGACTTGGTCCTTGGGCTGGAGTTTGTCATCCTCTGGTTAAGATCATGGACTTGGGGAGTCAAATTTGAATTGGAACCCCAACTCTGCTGCTTCCTCCCTTGTGAGACCTTGAACAATCAGCCTAATTATTTGAGCCTCATGTGTATAATGAGGTAATAACTGTACCTGGTCACACCCGGTGGACCCCACTTGACTCAGGTATGTTGTAGGTGCTCAGAGGGACCCAAACAGGTAGGACAGAGCCCACTGGACTGGAGGAGACCTGGCTTCCTACTCTAAGTTGACCGCCCCCGCCGGTCATTTAACCTTGGCCAAGTATGTCACCTAACAGCTCCAGAACTGTAACATGGGGAGACCTTTCTACCACTATCTCACAAAACTCTCACAATAGTCCTTTGTACTTGTTTCTGTCCCTATTTTACAGAAGAGGAAACTGAGTCCCAGAGCAATGAAGGGCCATGTAGGCAGTAAGTGGTAGACACCAGACCTTTCAACAGGGACAGTCTGACTTCAAAGGCTGTAACATTTCTTTCCAGTCAACCCTGTTGCCTCCCTAGAAAATGAGAAGAGGGGAAGAGGCATAGACTTCCTAAAGCATTCCAACCCATACAACTCCACGCTCCTGCAGCATCTTCTGGCGCCCACACTCCTGCCCAGCCTCGGCTTCTATACCCATGTCACCCTGTTCAGCTTGACTGTGATAAGGTGCTGAACTTAATGGACCTCTCCCCCGTTACTTCTACCCAAGAGTCAAATGTTCCCTTCAGGACCCACAAACTTTTATCTCCTTTATTCTACAGGGTGGTCTCCCAAGGTGTGACGACAGTTCTTACAGCCTGCGTCCTCCAACTGCACCCCATCCCAGGGTACATGATATGGAAGCCTGTGGTCTTTCTGCTGATCCACCCTGTGGCTGTTCCAGTGTATCTGCACCCCACGACCAACCCTGGGGCTGTTCCAGTGTATCTGCACCCCACGACCAATCCTGGGGCTGTTCTAGTGTATCCGCACCCCAGGACCAACCCTGTGGCTGTTCCAGTGTATCTGCACCCCATGACCAACCGTGGGGCTGTTCCAGTGTATCTGCACCCCACGACCAATCCTGGGGCCATTCTAGTGTATCTGCACCCCACGACCAATCCTGGGGCCATTCTAGTGCATCTACACCCCATGACCAACCCTGGGGCTGTTCCAGTGTATCTGCACCCCACGACCAATCCTGGGGCTGTTCTAGTGTATCTACACCCCAGGACCAACCCAGGGGCTGTTCCAGTGTATCTGCACCCCACGACCAATCCTGGGGCCATTCTAGTGTATCTGCACCCCACGACCAATCCTGGGGCCATTCTAGTGTATCTGCACCCCACGACCAATCCTGGGGCCATTCTAGTGTATCTGCACCCCACGACCAATCCTGGGGCCATTCTAGTGCATCTACACCCCAGGACCAACCCAGGGGCTGTTCCAGTGTATCTGCACCCCACGACCAATCCTGGGGCCATTCTAGTGTATCTGCACCCCACGACCAATCCTGGGGCCATTCTAGTGCATCTACACCCCACGACCAATCCTGGGGCCGTTCTAGTGTATCTACACCCCAGGACCAACCCAGGGGCTGTTCCAGTGGATCTACACCCCATGACCAACCCTGGGGCTATTCCAGTGTATCTGCACCCCATGACCAACCCTGGGATGGTTTCAGTGTATCTGCACACCACAACCAACCCTGGGACTCTTCCAGTGTATCGACACCCTACAACCAACCTTGGGACTCTTCCAGTGTATCAGCACCTCACAACCAACCCAGGAACTCTTCCAGTGTATCAACACCCCAGGAGCAACCCTGGGTTTGTTCCAGTGTATCAGCACCCCACGACCAACCCTGTGGCTGTTCCAGTGTATCTGCACCCCACGACCAACCCTGGGGTTATTCCAGTGTATCAACACCCCAGGACCAACCCTGGGATGGTTTCAGTGTATCAGCACCCCGCAACCAACCCTGGAACTCTTCCAGTGTATCAACACCCCAGGACCAACCCTGGGATGGTTTCAGTGTATCAGCACCTCACAACCAACCCAGGAACTCTTCCAGTGTATCAACACCCCAGGACCAACCTGGGTGGTGTTATGCACCTCAAACAAAGAACTCTTCCAGTGTATCAACACCCCAGGACCAACCCTGGGATGGTTTCAGTGTATCAGCACCTCGCAACCAACCCTGGAACTCTTCCAGTGTATCAGCACCTCACAACCAACCCAGGAACTCTTCCAGTGTATCAACACCCCAGGAGCAACCCTGGGGCTGTTCCAGTGTATCAGCACCCCACGACCAACCCTGTGGCTGTTCCAGTGTATCTACACCCCAGGACCAACCCTTGGACTATTTCAGTGTATCGACACCCCACAACCAACCCTGGAACTCTTCCAGTGTATCAGCACCCCACGACCAACCCTGTGGCTGTTCCAGTGTATCTACACCCCAGGACCAACCCTGGGGTTATTCCAGTGTATCAACACCCCAGGAGCAACCCTGGGTTTGTTCCAGTGTATCAGCACCCCACGACCAACCCTGTGGCTGTTCCAGTGTATCTACACCCCACAACCAACCCTGGGGTTATTCCAGTGTATCAACACCCCAGGACCAACCCTGGGATGGTTCCAGTGTATCAGCACCCCGCAACCAACCCCGGGACTCTTCCAGTGTATCAGTACCCCAGGACCAACCCAGGGAGTCTTCTAGTGTATCAACACCCCAGGACCAGCCCTGGGACTGTTTCAGTGTACCAGCACCCCGCAACCAACCCTGGAACTCTTCCAGTGTATCAGTACCCCACAACCAACCCTGGAACTCTTCCAGTGTATCAACACCCCAGGACCAACCCTGGGATGGTTTCAGTGTATCAGCACCCCGCAACCAACCCCGGGACTCTTCCAGTGTATCAGTACCCCAGGACCAACCCAGGGAGTCTTCTAGTGTATCAACACCCCAGGACCAGCCCTGGGACTGTTTCAGTGTACCAGCACCCCGCAACCAACCCTGGGACTCTTCCAGTGTATCAACACTCCAGGACCAGCCCTGGGACTGTTTCAGTGTATCAGCACCCCAGGACCAACCCTGGGACTCTTCCAGTGTATCAACACCCCAGGAACAGCCCTGGAACTCTTTCAGTGTATCAGCACCCCACGACCAACCCTGGGACTCTTCCAGTGTATCAACACCCCAGGAACAACCCTGGAACTCTTTCAGTGTATCAGCACCCCACAACCAACCCTGGGACTCTTCCAGTGTATCAACACCCCAGGAACAACCCTGGAACTCTTTCAGTGTACCAGCACCCCACAACCAACCCTGGGACTCTTCCAGTGTATCAGCACCCCACAACCAACCCTGGGACTCTTCCAGTGTATCAACACCCCAGGAACAACCTTGGGACTCTGCCAGTGTATCAGCACCCCACAACCAACTCTGGGACTCTTCCAGTGTATCGACACCCCAGGAACAACCCTGGGACTATTTCAGTGTATCAGCACCCCAGGAACAACCCTGGGACTGTTTCAGTGTATCAGCACCCCACAACCAACCCTGGGACTCTTCCAGTGTATCAACACCCCAGGACCAGCCCTGGGACTATTTCAGTGTATCAGCACCCCAGGAACAACCCTGGGACTCTGCCAGTGTATCAGCACCCCACAACCAACCCTGGGGCTCTTCCAGTGTATCTGCACCCCACGACCAGCCCTGGAGCTGTTCTGGTATATCCACAGCCCAGGACGACTGTGACGCCCAGAGCTGCGCTCCCGCCCAGCAGGCTGACATGTCCCAGAGGTGAGTCGGCTCACAGCCGTGATAATATCTGCATAGCCGGAGTGGGAGGCAGGTGCCTCTTGCACTGGAGGGATGGGAGTGGGACAGAGAGGAGACTTCCTGACCTTGCTGAGCCCCCCTCCTGGGGGAAGGAGTGGGAAGACCTCCCTTTATGAGAACAACCTTTTGAGAAAGAAGGGTCTCGGTCTGACTTATAGAAACTGGTATTCAGGAACCTGCATGGGCAGGCTGGGTAGGAAGGACCAGCTGGGAAGGGGTCGAGGCCATAGTGCAAATAAGCCTTGTGCTTTCTGAGGCTGGAAGAAGGGGGAAGGCCTGATGATGACAGTGTGGTCACTCAGAAACCACCAGTCCTCCTGGCTGGTGGGCAGGGCCTCCAGGCTGGAGCCAGGATACCTGGATTCTAATCTCAACTCTGTCAAAAACCTCCTGTGACCTTGCAAGAACCCTGTCTCCTCTCTGAGCCTCCCCTGTCCCATTGCTCGAGGACAGTGTGGGGCTTCTTCACCCTCTCGGCGAGACAGTGTGGCATAGAGGCCGGAGGTCAGAGCTCTGCCTCTTCCCAGCTGTTCAATCACAGGTAGGTGACTTAACCCCTAAACCTGGTTTTCTTCTCTATGAAATGAAACAACGATGAAGTGCTCTGTGTGCCTGGCACTACTCAGAGCTTAATAAATGGGTTGTTGTGTGGTTATCTAAAGGCTGAGACTCTGCTCTAGCTGTGTAGCTCCATTGGTTGGGGCATTGTCCTGATACGCCAAGGTTATGGGTTCGATCCCCAGTCAGGACATATACAAGAATCAACCAATGAATGTATAAATACTATGTGTAATGCACACTTTTTTGCCCAAATTTTTGAGGGGGGGAAAGATGTACATTAAACGTGGGTGTAATGATTACGTACCATGAGTATAACGGTCCTGTGTATAATGCACACAAAAACGTGGATGCACATTAAACACGGCAAAATACGGTAAGTGGAATAACAAATCGATTCTTCTCCCTCTCTCTTCCTCTCTCTCTCTAAAATCAATATAAATTTAAAAAATTTTTAAGACATTTTGAAAAATATTGGCAGTGGGCACTGAGATTCTACAAGTAGGAGTGGATGGGACCCTGAATGAGCCCCAGGCCCAGCTTTAGGGGACACTGGAGCTCTGGTCACCTCCACGACGCACACACTGGGCTTCGCCCTCATGTCAGCCCCCGCCCCCGGGCTTTGCCTTCTCCGCTGTCCCCATCCAGGGCGCCTTTTCCGCACCATCAGTTCGGTCCTGCTCACCGGCCGGGGCTCTGCCACCGTGCCCTCTCCCTTTGGAAGTCCGCCTGTACCACTTTCTCCTCACATCGTACAGCTTCCTTTTGGAAACAAACACATGCTGGAATCGACAGCCTTACCTTTTGCGTTTTCTGGTGGGTAGGGGTGAGCCACAGGCAGGGACAGCTTTGCTGTTGGGCACAGTCCCTAGCACCCACCATGTATTAGGGTCCTGCAAAACTGTTTTTATTTTTAAGTCTTTTACAATCAGAATTAAAAAATGAAAATAATAATAATGGCCTATACCAATGAATCCAGCCTGGATTATATTCATCTTTGTACCAATGCAGGAGTATTGTAACGTGTTTTTTGATGGAGGAAGGAGCACATAAAGGCAAAGTGCCCAAGGCCCTTGAAAGGCACGATGCGGCCCTGCATCTGTGCCTCCCTGTGCACCCAGGGCTGGTGCCGACTGACATCTGCTGGACCTTCGGGACTGTGTGCGCCGTGAGGGCAGGGACGGGGCTGGTCCCGCTCGCCACCACAGTATCTCTGGCACCTAGCACATGGTAGGTGCTTGATAACATAGTATGGCAAAAGGATGGAAGTTGGAAGGCACACACGTGTGTGTTTGCAAGTGCCTTGCACTTGCAAGAGCCTCCCTGCGTACCTTTGTTTCTGTCTGCAGAATGTGCCTGAGCAGAGGCCGGCTGGGCACTTAGAATCATAGACTCATAGGAAGGGAGAGTCAGAAGGGATCATTTCTTTATTCCACAAACAGTTCTTGAGCACTGGCAATGGGCAGGCACTGGGCACGGGACCTCAGGGAACACCACCCGAGGCTCCTGCAGTCCCTCCTCCGAGGGACTCCCTAACACTCCCCAGAAGTGCAAGTAAAACTTGGAATCTGTGTGTGTAAACTGTCCTTGCTGGAGAGACGTTCTGACATCAGACTGCCAAAAAGCCAGTGTGTCCCAAAGGTTAAGAACCACGAGTTGGGTAAAGGGAGACGCAGGACAAGGAAATGATTTGTTCAAGGTCATACGACAAGTCAAGGGCAGAGGCAGCACCCTCCAGACCTTGACATCTCCAGGAGAAGGTCCCTTTGTTTGTTGGCAGCGGGGGGCTAGTAAGGGCCAACAATTCTGGGGGTCTCTGGATTCCAAGGAGCCCTCTTCTGGACCCACAGCCGCACACACCCCAGCCGCCTTTTGCAACGTCCCCCAAGTTCACCATCTGAGGTCTGGTGTGGGGCCTGCCCCCGGCCAAATGCAGATCACCTCTCCCAGAGTTGGGTAAACAGGCAGTGGGCTCCGGGACAGCAGAAGGTGGGAAAGAATTCCTTTTCCTCTGCACACTGAACGTGCTCTTCCAGGCTGTATTGAAACTACAGTTGCCTCTCGAATACGGGCCTGAGGGAGGCCCCTTGGGTCCCCATCTGTGCACCCCTCCGATGTTTTCTCAGAGTAGGTGACTCCCGCAACCTCAGCCGAGGAGGTTCTCCAGCCTGTGCACGCGCCTTTGTTGGAGCCGCCGACAAGCAGGGGCTGCCGGCTGAGGGCTGGCTCTTCCTTCAGAAGGGTGTTAACGTGGTGCCTACGGGAGGTTTTATGTGGAGACAAGTGGTTTGAATTTAAGGGGAAGGCACAGGGGAGCTCATTAGAAAGCCTCGTTGTGGTAAATAGATATTTGCTTTATCCTACTTTTTAGAGAACTTAGTTTTAGAAAAACAGAACCGAACTTGCAATTAAGCAACACCTTTTCCCTGCTCAGTCACAATTCGCTCCCAGGTTAAAAAAAAAAAAACTCTCCAAAAATTTGGTCAGAAGAATCAAGGAGAGGTTTTGCCCAAAACTAGGGACCAGAAAGCAGCTCCGGGGCCTGGGTTTGGTCTCGCTCTGAGTGGACAGGAAGGGAGCCAGCCGGGGTGCCTGCGAGCAGAGCCCTGCCGTCTGCACTGTTGCAAGTTGTTGCCAGTGTTTGGGAGGAGGAAGCAGTGGGTCCCACCCCCACCTTTCTTCAATCCTTCTGCCTGCTGTTTGCTACTTCTGCTTAACCCAGGAGAAATGCAGGAACGACTTCCGGTTGTGCTCAGTGTCCTGGAAGCCATTTCGGGAGGCAGAGACTGTGTCTCTTCCATATCAAGTGCATGTGCTCCTTGCCGGGCCAGTGTGCATGTGGGTGTGTGTGCAAGTACACGTGAGTGTGCACACATGTGCACCACTCACACACACTCAGCTCTATTCAGATGCCACCTTCCTCAGTCTCCTCCTCAGCCGTCCAGCCAGACTCCCCCTTCTGTTTCCTTGGAACTCGCAGAAAACTTGGCAGGTTCCTCTCTTCTGGAATTTTCTATGCTCATTAGATCAGAATTATTTCTGCAAATGAAAATCACCCTGAGTTGTCAGGAAAGAATTCAAAGGCCCCCCTCTCAGTGACAGCAGAGAAACCTGGAATTGAACTTTTTTTTTTTTTAGATTTTATTTATTTGTTTTTTAGAGAGATGGGAAGGAAAGGAGAAAGAGAGGGAAAAAAACATTCATATGTGTTCGCCCTTCACATTCCCCCAACTGGGGACCTGGCTTGCAACCCAGGTATGTGTCCTGACTGGGAATCGAACCAGCAACAACTTGGTTTACAAGCCCACACTCAATCCACTGAGCTATACCAGCCAGGACTGGACCTGAACTTCTTAGAGTCAGAGTCTTAGGCCCACAGCACCTCCCCACAGGGCTGTCGTGAGACTTCAGTGCCCACAGCTTTGCCAGGAACATAGTGAGCACCCGGCCGGTACTTGAGGAAATGCCTGATGCCAGGAGGGAAAGTGCTGGAAGCTGTCACTTCCAGCCAGTGCTCCCCTGTAACAAATCTCAAACTATAATTTTTGGGGAGCCCCTGTACGTGGGTGCCCAGTGACATGGCTTTGAGGGCACCAGCCAGGCAACTCATAACCACAGCAAGTGGGAGTCGAAGAATCATTTATGCAGTTAGGAATTCCAGTAAAATTTGGTAGTTATGTTATTAATCTTATCATTGATCCTGAATCCTAAACCTGTAGAGTTATTAACTCCAAGCTGGGAAATATCTCAGAATTCGTCTTCCGGTCTGACCCAGGCACCTCCCTGGCGGATGGCCACTCAGGCTCCGGAATACACTGCTGATACATACAGTGAGGGTCAGAAAATGCACTCTGGTGCTGGGCTGAAATCTGCTCTCCCGAAACGTCCACCGTCTTCTCTCCCTCGGGACCCCTGCAGTCTGCTGCTCCTCTTCCCCGGGGGCCTCTGAATGATGGGAAAACAGCCCTTCTGGCTGTCCCCACCCAACTCCCAAACCCCAAGTCTTTTCGGGCATGAGGTGGAAATTTCTAGAAAAGACAAGAAAATTTTCTCACGTCATTGTGGTTCAAATGAGCTCCTGGGACCTGTGTGCATCTTGTGTTTTTATCGGGCAGAAACAGCCCAGTGGTCCCCAGAACCTGAGGTCGCTGGCCCCTGTGGCACGTCCCCCAGGGCCTGTGGGAAGCCAGTCACAATTTCAAAGAAGGAAGAAGGAAAGACTACACTGGGGGTTGGGAGAACCAGGCTTCTCTAGGCAAGCAGAGACCTTGGGAGAGCCCCTGGTGGGACGCAGTTTCCCCCTTGTGTAATGGACTGAGTGATCCCTGAAGGCTTTTCTGCAACTAAAGTTCAGACAAAGAAAAGGGATGTGAGATCTGGGTGGAGGCACCACTAGCTGTCCTGGAGTTTCCATAGCAACCACCCTCTCCATCTCCCAAGTTCCACCCCAGAGGGGGCTCAGAGCTGTGCCGGCTGCCGGGAGGGGTCACCTCCTGCTTTTCATAGCTCGGCTCCTCTCATCCTTCAGGTCTTTTCTTAATGTCACCTTCCCTCAAGGCTTCTCCTGGCCAACTTCGAACAGCTGGTGTCCCCCACACTCATTTCTTTCCTCCCAGCCCTGGTCACCATCAGAGGTTATTTTATTTCATTGTCCTTGTAACCTCCGTCCCCAGACAGATGTCAGTCAGCTCCATGAGGACAGGCAGCATGTCTGTCTCGTTTACTGCTGCGTTCCTAGTCCCCAACACAGGGCCCGGCACACAGTCAGTGACATTAAGCACATCCACCATGTGGTATCACTGTCACTACTACCCATCTTCATAACCATTTTATCATCCTGAAAGATACTGCACTCATGAGCTGTAACTGCCCTTTTTCCTTCTCAAGTCCCTGGTAACCGCTACCCACTTTCTTTATTTACTAGTTTGCTTACTCTAAATAGCTCATATAACCCTGGCTGGTGTGGCTCAGTGGATTGAGCATGGGCCTGCAAACCAAAAGGTTGCCAGTTCAATTCCCAGTTAAGGCACATGCCCGGGTTGCAGGCCAGGTCCCCAGGGGGGCCCACCTGAGAGGCAACCACACATTGATGTTTCTCTTCCTCTGTTTCTCCCTCCCTTCCCCTCTCTCTATAAATAAAAAAATAAAAATAAATAACTAAAATCTTTTAAAAAACAGGTCATATGAGCAGAACCATACAATATTTATCCTTGTGGGTCTGGTTTATTTCACTTAGCAAAATGTTTTCAAGGTTCATCCAGATCGCAGCATGTGTGAGAACTTCATTGCTTTTTATGTCTAAATAATATTCCAATATATGTGTAGACCACATGTTGTTTATCCATTCATCTGTTGACGGACACTTGGGTCGCTTCCACCTTTCGGCTACTGTGAACAATGCCGCGGTGAACACTGGTGTGCAGCTGTCTGTTTCGTCCCGGTTTTCAGATATTTGTAGCGTACATCTAGGAGTGGAATCGCTGGTTCTGTTGAAGTTCTACGTTTCCCTTTTTGAGGCGCTGCAAAGCGCTTTTCCACAGCAGGGCACCTCTTTAAATTTCCACCAGCGATGCCCCAGTGTCCCAATATCTCCACGCCCTTGTTAGCACTTATTATTTTCCTGGTTTGGGCTTGGTTTCTTGTTTGTCTGGTTGGCTGGCTTTTAGTGAATGCCATCCTAGTGGGTGGGAAGTGGTATCTTGTTCTGGTTTTGATTTGCGTTGCCCTGGTGACCAGTGGCGTCGAGCGTGATTTCATGTGCCCATTAGCCATTTGTATGTCCTCTTTGGAGTGACGTCAGTTCAGGTCCTTTGCCCATTTCTTAATCAGATTGTTTGATTTTTGTTGTTGCTGTTTAGTTGTAGGAGTCCTTTACACATGTATAGGGATCGAAATCTCTTATCAGACATATGATTCGCAAATACTTTCTCCCATCCTGTGCGGTTTCTTCTTTCACTCTCTTGATAGTTTACTTTGATTACTTTCATCGTGATGAAATCTGATTTTTATTTTTGTCTTTGGGTGTAGCCTGTGTTTTGCTATCATAATTAAAAAATCATTGCCATGAAGATTTTCCCTTATATATTCTTCTAAGAATTCTGTAGTTTTAGCTCTTAAGTTTAGGTCTTAGATCCATTTTGAGTTGATTTTGTACGTGGTGTGAGGTGGTAAGTCTCCGTCATTCTTTCGCATGTGGATGTCTACTCTTCCCTCTTCCATTTACTGAAACAGACTCTCCATCTTCCGTTGGATGGTCTTGGCACCCTTGGTAAAAGTCAGTTAACTGTATGTGTGAGGGTTTATTTCTGGGACCTCCATTCTGTTACATTGGTTTATTTGTCTATCTTTATGCCGGCACCACAGCTATTTTGGTTACTTTGGCTTTGTAGTATTTTTTGAAATCAGGAAGTGTGAGATTTCCAATGCTATTCTTCTTTTTTCAAGATTCATATGAATTTTAAGATGAACTTTTATATTTCTACATAAAAAACCTGATTGAGATTTAGATAGGCATTGCGTTGAATTTGTACCTGCACGTGTGTTAACTTATGTGACTGTTAGTATGTCATTGCTGTATCTCTTTTCACTGTTTTCGAAATCCACCCATGGTGTGCTGTGAATGTTTAGGCTGTCACAAGTAACTTCTGCCAAAGCCCCATGGGTACCCACCCTTTGCCCATCGAGGGACACAAGGTTCCCTCCAGTTTCCCATGACCACAGTAAAACTGTGACATACTTCCTCAGTCTGGCTGGCTCCATGTGACAGTCTCTGGGACAATTCCCATGCGGTCATCTGTGCAAGAATAATTGTGATGGTCTAATACTTAAAGGCCCCTTACTAGGTGCCAGTGCTGTATCAGCACTTCATACACGTTCTCTCCTTCTCTGATAATAGCAACAGCTCTGTGAGAATCACTAATATCACAGCCACTTCACATGCCGGGGCTCTAAGGCTCAGAGAAGCACACAGTTAGGAAAACTGGAGCTGGAATTTGAAGGCAGAGCAGCCTGGCTCCGGCACCCGTGAGCTCCATCACTGTGCTCCAGAGCCTGCCCCCACCATAGTGGGGGCCCAGCTTACACTTCCTTTAGCTTCCCTGAATGCTGGCTCATGCCAACTGCCCAGCGGACATCTGGGCCGGTGGGACCTGGAGCCCAGAGAGGGAAAGGCACCAGCCCAGCATCACCAACAGGAGCAGAGTGGGGCCCGGAGCAGGCGGCCTGACCCCTGCCCATTAGGAGACTCCAGGCCGGCGGTCAGGAGAAGGGTCACTGCACACACCTCTCCAGCAGTGAAAGGCCCTTCTGGCAGCCCATAAATCCGACTGGACCCCGCTTATCCTGTTTACTGGATTAGCGGACCGGGCGTCTCTGTATAAATCACCCAGGGTGATTTACAGGAAGGCCCTGGAAGGTCCAAAGGCCAGCTGACGCGGGCCCCTGGGAGGGGCCCATAAGTGCCCACGGAGCCCACTCAGCCCATCCCCTCCCCGGGAGGAGGGCTGACGACAGGGCCCACCAGGCTGAGTCATTGTCCACCCACAGGTAAATCTGCCCCTCTCCTCACAGGCGCCTGGCAGAGTTTAAAAACTCCAAAGCCAACATTTCTGGCACTTTTAGGGATAGTCTCTATCAAACAGTATGAAATAAGAATGATACAGTATGATCGGCAAATTGTGAAAGAACAAAGAAGCCAGGCTGTGAAGGAATTGAGGTTGCAGTCTTTCTGAAATAAAATGACAGTCAACTTCTATGGATCACTTGCCACATGCCAGGCACCGATCTACTTTTCTCTTTTTTATACATGAATCGTCCTTTTCCCCCGCAATAACCTTATGAGACAGGTACTGTGATCACCTCACTTTACAGACAAGCCCACTGACACGCACAGTGGTTTACTGACTTTGCCATGGCCAAGGTCACACAACTGAAATCCCAGTAGTGAAGGTGTGATTCTAACCAGGCATCTGCCGCCAGAGCCGGAACGTAACCATTCCTCCCCCTGTTCGTTCAGTGCCCGCGTTGAGACAGGGATGCAGGGTAGGGAGCGACCGAGGCAGTAAGTGCTGTGGCGTCCGAGAGAGGGGCTTTGTGACGGGCAAGGCCAGGATTCAGGTCCCAGCTCTGGCCCTTCGTAGCGTGTGACATGGACCAGTCACTCCGATTCTCCATGCCTCAGTTTCATCATCTGTAAAATGGGGGTGGTAATAGCCCCTTCCTCAAAGGCAGGCAGGTCCCCTTCTCTGTATTTTGAGTGATAAATATGATAAGATAAAGTATTTAAAATGTGCTTAGCACAATACCAAGTGTGTAATGAAGCATTTGACAAATGGTAGCCTTTTATTATCGTGGTTATTGATTGATTCACTCGTTCATTTTCACCAGTGGCGGAGACTCACATGTACACTAGGAACTCCAGAGAGGATGGGGCGTCACAGTGCAGATGAAGGTTCAGACGAGAAAGGGTAGTGAGTTCTAAAAAGAAGGACCAGAAATCTCTGCATAGAGAGGGCGGCTGGGACCCGAGCTGTGAAAGCTGAGCAAGGTTTTCTGAAACTGTGAGAGCGAGGAAACAGCGCGAGAGCTTCCTCAGTAGGAGTGCAGGGCGGTGGTGCAGGACACGGTGTCGGCTGCCCTGCCGTGCACTGACCGTCTCTGCACCTGTCTCCCCCCGTCAGTAGGGACGGGGTCTAGTCCTTCATGAAGTCTCCCCGTGTCTCCCCATGACTGAGTGCTAACGATCCCCACTGCATGTTGGATGGATGGGTGGATAGATGGGTGGATGAATTGTGATGGATAGACAGACAGGTAAATAGAATGGATGGACAGATGAGTAGGAGGAGGGATGGATGGATGGATGGATGCAGCAGAAGGCCAGGTGCATGAACGGTGGTTACCTAGTGAGTTCCCACCTCAGGGCCTTTGCTTTTGGGGTTCCCTCGATCTGATTATTCTCTAAGATATTCCCTTGGCTTGGCTCTCTCATTTGACTTAAGGTCCCGGTGAAATGTCGCTTCCTCGGGGAAATGCCCCCTGACCACCCAGTCTGAACTATGACCCTCGTTCACACTGCGTCCTCCCATATTTTCAGTCGTGTGTGTCTCTCCCTATCATAGCATGTATCTGCTTGTTTGTTCTCTGCCAGCAATGTAAGCCCCAGAGTAGCAGGTGATTTCTCTGCTTTGCTCACTCCCCCATCACCAGCACCTAGTACGGGGCTGGGCACACAGTAGGCCTGCAGGAAGCATTTGTTGAATGCATTGAATGATGTGATAAGCAGCAATGGGGGGAGGGCAAGGTCCGATCTCAGAAATCTCTGAAACCTCTTTGCAAAAGTTGGAAAAGTGCTTGACAACTGGTAATGCTGATATTTTCCCTCGTTCATTCCACAATTCACGTGTCACAGAGGACTTTCTCATCCATGATCCCTTTTGCACATATTTGAAGCAGGCAGAAAAGACAGCTGAGTAATGCCTGGGTTCAAAATAGAAACATCTTTACAGATCACAAAGCGTTTCAGAATTTCCACTTGACACTGGAGGGTAAAAAACATCAAGTGGAATTCTTCCCATGAGCCTCTCACCCTTTCTCGCCTCTGACATACTCACTGTTGAGAGTCTAGGGCTAGGGTTATCATCCCCACTTTAATCAATGGGGACACTGAGACCAGAGAAGCCAAGAGACTTGCCCCAGGTCACACAGCTTCTAAACAGCAGAGCCAGAGGGTCTTGTCCATTCCACCTTGGGTGTCTAGTAAGACAGCCACATGGCCCCGGAGATGCACTTTCTAGGTGCCTCAGTTTCCTTCACCCCAGGTCCACCTCAGAAAGGGAGAAGTGGTGTAGCTCTGAGGGGGCTGAATTCGCCCCGAGCACAACGAGCAGAACCACTTTGTCTGGAGCCCCCAGTCCTGGTCGGGCCTGCCCAGCCCCACAGGGCTCCTGGGTGGCAGGAGGGGAAAGCTGCACTCCCGCCGGGCTCCCCCAGCTGCCCCCACATCCTGTCTCTCCTCTGCCGTTCGGTGCAGTGTCTCACCCCCTGCTTGGAATAACCTACGACCTCCTGTTATCCCCACAGAACAGGAGAGGAATCAGGTCTGGGGCATTGAAGTGGCTTGTCCAAGGCTATACAGCTAACCAGACAGAGCTGTGACTTGATCTCAGAGCCTGTATCGCTCTGACTCTGGAGCCCGTGTTCCTCCTCTCTTGTGCTTCCTGCTTCTCAGCCCTGTTCCTGTCCCGCTCCTGCCCTGCCGCCCACACTCTGCGCTGGGACTGCCACCTACCCCGGGAGAGGCCTTGACCCAGAGGGGCTGCCGCTGCCCCCACCGCTCCCCAGACTTCCCCGGGTGCCACCATCTTCCTTTGGACTGTGCCTCCTCGCCCTCTACGAGCTCCTTCCCCCTTGGTCCACCAGCACCCTCACGGGTTCCCCACTGTCAGAAGAAGGCTGTCCCCAGTCCTGTCTCTCCTTCAGGCCACCACTTCCTCTTTCCCCTTTATTTCACTGCCAAACTTCGTGGGGATTCTATACCTCCCTTCTGGCCAGTGCCCCCCACACGTGACTTGGTCCTCGGCGGGCCTGGATTTCCGTTCTCACTCTGCCCCGGAGTTACAGTATGACCTTGAGCAAATCAGGGCAGCCCGTCTGAGTCTCAGCTTCCTCATTTGTAAAACGGGGGTATTGGTCCGTGTCCCTCATGGCCTTTGCGGTCACGAGGTAAGAGAATGGCTCCAAAGGGCTCAGTGCCATGGCCAGCATGTGGCAGCCAGAGTTACTTTGTCACCATCTGCTGTCCCCCCGCCCTAGCACAGTCCCCGCATGTGTGGACTTCACAGAAAATATCTGCTGGGACAGAAGCTGAATGAGTGAATTCCATTCACAAAGGGCTTTGCCTCCCCGCCGCCCCGCCCTGCACGGTCCCCACTGCCTGCAATGATTAATTTTGTGTTTATTTTGGTAAAACACACATAACACAAAAATTACCATTTTACCCTTTCAGCGGCATTAAGTACATGCACAGTGCTATGTGAGCATCACCACCAGCTATCTGCAGAACTTTTCCATCATCCCAGACAGAAACCCTATCCCTGTTAAGGAACTCCTGTCCCCCTCCCCTCCGCCGCTGGCAACCACCCCTCTGCTCCTGTCTCTGTGGGTTGGACTCTCCTCGGTGCCTCCCAGAAGCGGAATCACACCGTACTTGCCTGTCGTGGTGGCTAATTCCATGCATCGACTTGGCCATGCTACTGTGCCCAGGTAGTTGTTTGGTCAAACACCAGGCTCGAAGTTGCCGCGAGAGTATTTCGTGGATGAGATTGACTTTTAAGCAGGCGGACTTTGAATAAAGCAGACCACTCTGCAGCGTGTGGGTGGGCCGCGTCCAGTCACTCGCATGCCTGACAAGGAAAGACCAGGTCTCCAGGGAAGAGGGAGTTCTGCCCCCCTCCCTCCCGACTGCAACAGAGAAACCCCACTGCAGTTTCCCGCCCTGGGCTCACGCCTGTCCTAGCGACAACTCTCACCTGCGCCTCCAGCTTGCTGCCGCCTTACCGGTTTCTGACTTGCCAGCCCACAGTCACATGAGCCAATTTCTTAAAATCTCAATTTCTTTCTCTTTCTCTCTCCCTCTGACACTCTCATATATATATATGTATATATGCAGTGTGCATACGTGTGTCTGCGTGTGCTGTATGTAGATCTGTCAGCTCTGTTTCTCTGGAGAGCGCCAACTGAAACACATGGCCTGCTCCCTCTGCGTGGACCTTATTCCCATCTCCTCATCGGCCCAGATATCGCCTCCCCCAGGAAGCCTTCTGGGGCATTTTTTCATGGGACACTTGCGGCATGTGGCTTCCCGAAGAGTGCCACCTTCGCTGGCAGGGCCACCCTTGCTCCAGGCATCAGGCCTCTCTGCTCTGGAGCCTCTGGGACGGCCGGGCTGTGTGCGTGTCCACTATGGGGAGGTCCCAGGAGCTCTGAGGGTCCCCAGTCAGGCCTTCGAGATGACAGTAGGGCCACTGGGACTGCTCGCTGGCATCCTGCCGCCTGATGGAGGCTGTGAGGAGGATGAAGAGGACAGGCTGCCCCTCAGGACCCCAGCCCCCAGCCCCTGGCCCTGGAGGTGCCGAGCCATGCTCAGGAGCAGGGTTCAGGGCAGCAAGTCTGCTTCTAAGTCCCAGCCCTCCACTTACCGGTCGTGCCACCCCGGGAAAGGCACCTAACATCTCTGACTACCTCCTCATCTCTGAAAGGACAATAATGACGCTTAGCTCAGAATGCTCGGAGAATGACCGAGGTAACACACAAAGTGCCTAGCACATGCCAGTCACTCTATAAATGACAGATGTTATCGTTGTTGCTGATACTATTTTTATTATTAGCTGTGTGACTTTAGGCAAGTGGCTTAACCTCTCTGTGCACCATTTCCTGCTCTTTCAAAACAAGGATAAAAACAACAATAAATGCTCCACGGGTGATTATGGGCATTAAATAGAATAAAACATGTGAAGTGCTATTATTAGTCATCAGTATTTATTATCATTATTATAATTTGGGCTAGCCAAGCGGGTAGCCCTTGTTCCCCCCAGCTCTGAGAGATCTGAGGCCCTGGGTGGAGGACGAGCCCCTCCCCGCCCCCACCCTGCAGGCCCCTTTGCAGTCCCCAGGGCCCCGGGCCGTGATGAATGCCCCAGCCCTATAGGTTATGACTTGCTGCCAGGTTTGACGTTAACCATCACGCCCTGGCCGGTGTTTGAAGAAAGTGGCTAAATGCTGCTGGGGCTGATGGGGGAGATAGCAGCCCAGGCTGGTCTTTGAAAGCCCCGGCCGCCCTGGCGAGAGGGAGCGAGGAGGCCGGCTCCTCTCCAGCTGTTTAGTCTACCAATCACGGTGGTGACAAGGAGTCTGTGCTGGCATGGGAGGGCTGCGGGGGGCGGGCGGGAGGGCCGGCCCTGTTGCCACTAGGGGGTCTCCTTGGCTTTCTCTTTTTTCGGGTGTGTGTGTGTGTGTGTGTGTGTGTGTGTGTGTGTGTGCCTGCTTTTCACACCTTTCAGGTGAGCAGAGGAAAGGTTGTAGAGGAGAAAGAACCCTGGACTGGAGGGCTGGGGACCAGAGCTCCGCTCTGTCATGCCTCTTCCCTTTGCCCCTAGATAGGGAAGCTCTGGTTCAAACTCTGGTCTTGCAGTTACCAGCTGGATGACCTCAGACATGGAGAGGCTTGTGCCCCAGCATTCGGAGTCAGCTGGCCCCTGGCTTTGCCTCTTCTGTCAGTGAGTCCTTGGGGAAGATCCTTGACTTCTCGAACCTCAGTTTTCTCATCTGTGAAGGGGGCACGAACGACAGCCCTTCCCTCACAGGGTGGAGCAGGGATTAAATAAGCTGATGCATGTACGGTGTCTTGCACGGAGCCCACCTCTTAGTGGGGGCTCCACAGATGGACGCTGACCTCCAGTGTTGGGTGGGGACGCAGGAATAAAGAGCCACACTTGTTTTTTTTTGGCTTTTAATGTGTCCCCAGTTATCTCATCCCAGTTTCCAGTTCTCTGCATGCTTCATATTCACTGGTTCTTTCAAGTAACTTCTATCGGAGGCAGAGAGCATCATAATTAGAAACAATAACAAGCATCGCTGAGCACGAACCACCTGCCAGGCACCGCGCAGGACACTGGACGTGACACAGCGGGTGGGGGCAAAGCACTGCAGTGGGAGCGTCTTGCGGGGACTGAGGCTCATTGCCAAGTGAGTGGCAAGAAAACCCATAGCCCGTTTGCCTCTTGGGTCAGCTGTGGTGCTTCGGGCAGGGTGCTGGACGACTCTGGCCATGGGTCCAGTGCCAGTGGGCAGGAGTTGCTGTCCGCCCAGCCATTCAGGGACAAGGGCTGGTGGACCCTCCACCCTGACACGCCTTTCCGAGATCACTGGCAGGGAGAAGAGAATATGGCGACTCACACACTGGCACCCACAGTTTGCACCAGCAGGGTTTTCCTGGCTCAGTAAATCATAGGCTTATGCCGGACCTGCAAAGGAGTGTGGTCCAGCCAGGTGCTAGGCTGGGGAGGAGGAGGAAGGGGACTGTCACAAGTCCCACCGTCCAGGAGGGGAGGCAGGCATGTGTCCAGAGCACTGCCACACACTGCCTCACCCACCCTCACAGCGAGCAGGTGTTGCCAGGCTCTCTGTCCGGCCGGCTCATAGCAGGTGTCCAGTGGATGTCATTAGGGGGGAACAGAGACAGGAAATAAAAAGTGGGGCAAGCTCTGGCTGGTAGATTAGTTGGATGGAGTGTTGTCCTGATACACCAAGGTTTGCGAGTTCAATCCCCAGTCATAGTACATACAAGAATCAACCAATGAATGCAAAAGTAAATGGAACAACAAGTCGATGTTTTTCTCTCTCTCTCTTTTCTCTCTCTTCCCCCCCCTTCTTCTTCTCTCTTGCTCTCTCTCAATTTGGTAAATTAAAAAAAAAATTTTAAGTGGGGTAAAAAGGCCAAATAGCCTGAAAATGTTTAAACTGGGGAATGAGGTGGCCCTGGGTTCAAACTCCGGCCTTGCAGTTACCAGCTGGATGACCTCAGACAGCCCCTGCCCTCTCAGGACCCCGGCGTCCTCCTCTGTCCTTGGGAGTGACAGTGTCGCCAGCCTCACAGGACTGTTGGCACAAGGCACAGATTCTCTGAAGGATGATGACTGTTTTGGTGATTTCTGTGCTCAGTCCTGTTACCTCCCCTCCAGAGGTCAGCAGAGGGAGCTGAGATGCTGTCGCTCTAGTTCCCAGGGCAGATTCGAGCCTGGGCAAAGTCCGTCCTGGTCTTCCTTGTCCCAGATCCATCTGGCCAGATCCTGGGGACACGCTGAACACGTGCAGTCGGCCTCCCACCCCACACACATGCGCACGTGCACATGCACACGCTCACACTCACACCCGCTGTCCTTGGTAACCCCTGCCGAGGCCCCACCTGACTCTGGTGGGCAGACCCCCCGAACTTGTGACCGATGATGGAATCAGTGACCCCAGCCCCAGCTGTGCTGAAGAAGAACCAGGCAGCTGTGTTCAGTCACCAGGCTCCTGGCCCCGCCCCCGGCGGTTCTGACTGTGCGGGTCTGCATTTTAACCGGTTCCTAGGGATTCTGATCTTCAGCCACGTCCTGGAGCCCTGAGCTCCAGCTGGTTCAGAAGGTGCCAGTTAGGAATGTCTGATGGGCAGGTGGGAGTCCTGGCCCACCCAGCACCCTGTCCCCAAAGTGGTCCCTCCCCAGATGAGCCCTTTCCCTCCCCAGGAAGCCACCTGCCCACCCTTCTCCACGATGCCCTGTGCTGAGCCCCCCTTGCGGCCTGAGGGAGGGGAAATGGCAGCTGTGTATTTAGGTGGCTCGGCGTGGTGGGGCTGGAATGGGACTGGAATGGGACTGGAAGTGACTGAGAGGCAGAAAACCTGCTGCGGGAATGCCTGCGCTGGCTCTGTGACTCCCACGGAGCCTCCGTGTCCTCGTGCACGTGGGAAGGAGACCAGAGGTGGGCACCAGCTGTGGAGCTGTGGAGGCTGCCCCTCGCCCCACACAGGGCCCCTTCCGAAGCCCTGGGCCTCATTTTGTTTGCCTTAAATAAGGCCCCATAAAATCCACGTGGGCCTGACCAGGTAGGGCTCTGGGAGTCCCAGGGAGGGATGCAGTCTCCTGGGCTCTCGCCACCCTAAGAAGGGGAGAAAGAAGCCCGAGGGGGCTCCCGGAGCTCCCCTCCTCTGTCTGCTTTGATTTCTCCACTTTCCTCTCAGCCAGAGACCTGCCAGGGAGTTTATCACGGGGAGTGGCAGAGCCTGCTCATCAGAGGCTGCTCCGGGCCCAGGGGATTAACTCTGCAGACCCCAGGCTGGCCAGGGTCAGGCTCCCGGCTACCAGCTATGCCCCAGGGCTCTCAGCTCAGATTGCTTAGGGTAGGGATGTGTTGGGGGGAGACAGGACCCTCAGGGAGGGGCCCTCCTCCTCAATCTTTCAATGGATCTTCCAGCAGCCAGACAGATGAAAACTAAATGGAGCACCTCACTCCTGCTTAAGACCCTCCAGGGGGCTTCTTCTTCTATAGCTGGAATAAACTGCAAACCATGTTCCCCCTACCAGGCCCTGCCCAGCTCTTTGAACTCAACCCCAGTTCGGGGTGCTCCAGCCACCCCTGCCTGCTTTTCCTTCCCACAGATCCCCCCTGACAGACCCCCCTCCCCGGGCTTGCTGTCACCCTGGGTCTTGGTCACTGGCACTTCCCACCTGCAAACCCTCTTCCCAGATCTTTGAAAGGTTCCTCTGCCAGGACTCTAGGTCTCTTCTCCCTGTCACTTCCCAGAGAGGCTGTCCCTGGCCACCTTTGTAAGGGTGCCCCGCTCTCACCCCACTGTCACTCTGTCATCGTGTTCTGTGTTTCCATCAGACACTGAAATTCGTACCTGTTTTCTGCTTATCCTCTGCCTCTGCTCTGAGGTGAGCTGCGACTCTCTCCCAGGACTTAGGACAGGGCCTGACACCTAGTGGGGGCTCAGTAGCAATTTGCAGGTCGAAAGGATGAGGGCCCCCCCCCCGGGACTGTCAGGCCCTCCTGGGCTCCAAGCAGGGTGTGGGTGGGGGATGGAGGGCGTCTGAGCAGGGACCCCTGCTCTGAGGAGCCCATTGTCTGGCCCCCACTGTGGAAAAGCACGTGGAGTGGGTGTATTTGGAAGGCAACGAACACCCACTGGTTTCGGGAGTAAGCTGGGGGCTGGCTTGGAGGAGGGGGCTCAGTACCTGGCCCTGCGCTAGGGCAGCGCGTTACAGAGACAGCTCCTGGGGGAGCGGGTGGGACTGGGGGGACCCTCGGGCCTCCGTGGCTGGGAAGGCTTCCCAGAGGAGCTGGGTTGTGAACAGGGTGAACGGGTGCATGTGGGGGCAGGTGGGTGTGGGAGGGAGGAAAAGAGGCCGGGCACCTCCTGGCCCTCAAGTCCAGGACCCCACCATGGGATATGTAAGACCCAGAGGAGGAGGCTCTGTCCCCTGACGCTCCTTCCAGCCACCCACTCTCTTCCCAGGATACCCCTAGCTCACATCCGTAGCTGTAGGTGGCTGCTTCCCACACCCCCCCAGCAAGGCCTGGGTCATCCGCCCCCCACCCCCCACCGCTTCCCTCCCCATGGTGCTGGGAGCAGGGGACAGGGGACGGGGAAGGGGGGGGGCTTGGTATGTGAGCGCCACCCGGTGCTTTGGCCAAGGTTCTGCCACACACAAAGCTGGGTAGCCATAGGCAAGTTACTTAAAAAAAAAAAAAAAAAGTCTCTGAGCCCTTCCCTCTTCTGTAAAATGGGTATTGAACAAGGTAATGGGAGCGTTAAACAGGGCGGTGTGTGATGGCTTCTCCGCACGTGCTCCAGGTCCTGAATAACCTTTCCTCGTGGTCCTTTGGTTACAAAGTAGATGAGATGCTGCAGAAACTTAATTCTTGTTTACGCCGATTAGCTTACAGTAAAACTAGTTTCCTTACACGGTCTCACTTTAAGTCGCAGAACCTATGGAGGCTGTTGAGGGAGGACTCAGTGTCTCCAGAGCCCCAGGCTGGCGGGATGTCTGCCAATCCCTGGCTTTTAGCGCCACCTACTGGCCCAGTGGCAGAACGACGCACCCTGCAGTGGCAGGGAGGAGAGACCCGCTGCCAGCCAGTCTCACATCTGACCTGACTCCCCTCTGAGAGGCAAGGGACAGGCCCCTCCCGTGTGCGGACACCCCCGTTCTCATCAGTTGAGGAAGGGTAGTGGGGTCCCTCCACCCCAGTGACACTTGCTTCCCGGCCTTCAGAGAGCCTCGGGAGGGTGGGGGTAAGGACACTTTCCTTGAAGGAACTCAGAGGGAGAGTCCGGGTGCTGCGAAGGGCGGATCCCACTCAGCTCGCTGCGGGCGGCTGCAGGACGGGCACCCAGTCCTCGGGGGGCTGAGACAGCTGGAGGCTCAGCCTCTGTCGCCTCCCCAAGGCAAGGTCCACAGCCGCTTGTCCTGACTCCATGGAGCCCACACTACTCCAGAATCCCCCGTTCAGCCCTGACCCGGGAGCCCGCTCACTACAATCACCCAGACGCACGCACCCAGGAGGTTCACTCTTTCTCTGGCTCCATTCGTTTCAAGTTTCTCCCTTGAACACGCCTGCCCACAGGGTCAGCTCCTGCAGGGAGGACTGGGTCCTCACTGCTTTGTCACTCTGTATCCCGGGCACCGGGCACGCGGCGGGCGCACAGCTCTCCCTGCACAACCGCGCGACACACAACAGACTCGCCCCTTCTCAACCGCCCTCTCTGCACGTGCGCGCTGCCTAAAGGGTGTGCCCTCCCCTCCACACGCTACGAGACACCCCTCACACCACGTGTGCGATCCCAGAAGTAGTCAAGCCCGCCGGCTGTCTAGTGTACACACACACACACACACACACACACACACACACACGCCGGCGCGCCCGTGTGCGCGCCCTTGGCGCTTGGCGAGCGCATCTGGTTTCCATCTCAGCCTCCCTCCTCCGCCTTTGGCACCAAAGGCTCCCCGCCCGCCCTTTTGAAGCCAGCGATGCAGGGAGCCGGAATGATGGCCTAGTGACCCACAGGCCAACTCAAGGATTTGGGGGACAACTTGGTCCTAAATTTCACCCAGTGAATACCACCCTCTACCCCAAACCCCCCTTCCTTCTCACTTCTGGGGGGGTATCTCCCCGCCGTCTGCTCACCCCACTGTTCTGGAACTGATTGGCGCAATTCAAATGGTACCATTTACTTAGCGGTCACACACCTTACCATGCTCAGCGGGTGCCACTTAGCCTTGCTGTGTTTGAACCCAGCTCTGCTCTGACCAGGTGGCTTCAAGCAGACTCAGCCGTGTGGCCAGTGACTTGACAGCTCTTGGCCTCAGTAACTTCCCCTGCAAAACAACTAACAATAGTACGTACCTCCCACGGGGAGTGAGAATGAAGAAGTAATGCCCACACCCCGCACCTGGGAAATGCTCAGAAAATCGGGGTTATAGTTATTCTTAGCATAGAGTCCTTACTGTGATATTCTCAGGGTGCTGCTGAGGTTCAGAAAAGCAGAGCTGAACAGGGCTCCCCAGAACCGCTTCCTAGATCCCCAGAGTTCTCTGACCCCCAGGTTACAAACCCCTCAAATATGTATCTTGGCCTTAAATTCCAGGCGTTTTCCTCCCCCCACTGGCTTACAGGCACTTAGAACAAACAAACAAACAACAACCCTACAGCCTTATTGAGATGTGATTCACATACTCTTTAAAGGTACGATTCAGTGGTTTTTGGGATATCACCACTAGTTCCCGTTCTTATCACGTCGACCGTCATGTAACCATTTCTCCTGTTAAAAAGCAAGGACAGGGCCAAAATGGAGCCAGTGTTGCTAAGCCCCGCCACAACGGACTCCTAACCTACTCACCATTTCTGCTTCTAGCAAGAGTAGAGTTATAAACTAATACAATAGGTGACCCTTTGTGCCTGGCTTTTTTCATTTAAAATAATGTTTTTGTAGGGGCAGGTGGGTGGAAGGGGGCAAAGGGGGGGGGGAATTGGGACGATCGTAACAGCATAAACAATAAAAAAAGAAAAGAAAAACTAAAATAATGTGTTCAAGTCCCATCCACGTGGAAGCATGTATCAGTACTGTTTCTTTTTGTTGCTGAATGATATTCCAATTGTATAGCTATTTACCCATTTATCTGTGGATGGACGTTTTCATTGCTTCCACCTTTTGGCTAAGTCGCTGTGAAGATGGGTGTATAAATATCTGTTTGAGCACCTGCTTTCAGTGTTTTGGGATCTCTACCCAGCAATGGAATTGCTGTATCATGTGGTAATTTTATGTGTAACTTTTTGAGGAGCCGATCAACTGTTTTCCCACGCACTGTGCCGATTTCCAGCCCCACCAGCCACGTAAGAGCCCCTGCTTCTCTGCTTCCTCCCCAACACTTGTGTGGGTTTGTTTTTTAATCATTGTAGGCTCCTTACTGTGTGTGAAGTGGTATCACTGCGGTTTTGATGTGCATTTCCTGATGGCTAAATGATGTTGAACATCTTTTTATGTGCTTATTGGGTGTTTGCATATCTTTTCTGGAGAAACGTTGATCTTCCTGCCAGAACCATCTGCTTTTGCTCTAGCTCTGCAGTAAATTTTAAAATTAGCAAGTGTGAGTCTTCAACTCTGTACTTTCAAAGATTGTTTTGGCTGTTTTGGGTCCTTCAAGTTTCCACATAAATTTTAGGATCAGCTTGTTGATTTCTGAAAAGAAGCCAGTATTGGATTTGTAGATCATTTGGGGGAGTATTGCCCATAAACATAAGATGTCTTTCCATGTGGGTATTTAATTTCTTGCTATGATGTTTTGCACTTTTGTAAATTCATTCCAGAGTAGTTTTTTTCTTTATGATGCTATTGTAAGTGAAATTGTTTTTCTTAATTTCATTTTTTGTCTTTCTCATTGCCAGTGTATAGAAATAGAATTGATATTTGCATTTTGGTGGTGAGGGCAGGGGTCAGTGTACTTAAAGAGTCTGCCAAAATGCAGGTTCTCACAAACACCTCCATGAAGTCTGTAGTGTGGCCTGGAAATCTGCATTTTAGCCCCTACACCCTCCCCCACCCCAGGGGCACACTGTAGAAGGGGCTGGCCTGGTCCTTCGTGAGGTCCTGTTCAACCTCCTTCCTGGGCCTTTGCACAAGCTGTTTCCACTGCTTGGAACACGCTGTGTCTATTCATTCCTCAAAACCCGGCAGAGTTCTCTCCTTCAGGAAGTCTTCCCTGATTGCTACTTCCTCCTAACTGGATCGGACACCCTTACCACTCCGGGTGTCCCCCTCTCTTAGCTCATATAACACATCATGTTGTTTTCTTAAATTTATGAACACATTTTCCTTATAAAAACTAAAAGTGTTGCAGTTGAGCCCTAAGTCCTCTTGACAAACAATCCCACTGTTTGGTGTCCACCCCACCCCAACCTGTGACCCCAGACGTATCTCAGTGTGTTTGCACACGTACACCGACCGGTTTGCGTAAGCGGTGTCAGGCTGCGCATGTCGTTCTGCAACAGGACTTTCCACAAACAGCAAGTCCAGGAGGCCCGTCCGTGTCACTATGCACTGTGCTCTGGTCACTGCGCAGTCTCCAGAGTGCCCCCCCCCCCAGCTGACATTCCTGTCCCTCTGTGGGTGAACGTGTCTCCCTTCTCACCAGAGGATCAGCTCTTTGAGTACAGGATACAGACTCCGGGGGCAGACTGCTCCGGGTCCAGTTGTACTTCTGCCTTCATCAGCTGAGCAACTCTGGGCCAGTTCCCCGCTTCTCTGTCTCGTGGTGAGATGGGGCGATGACAGGGAGACCTCATGGGGCTGATCTGAGGCACCACGAAGACAGCACTTAGCACAGGCCCCTGGTACACAGCAGGCACTTCTTAAATGTTTGTTAGTGGAATCAGCAGATGAAGGTGAGTAAAATGCAGCCCCCAAAACAGAATCCCCCTAAGGAAGAGTGAGAAGTGCCATGATTCGCAGACATTAGAAAATGACCGGCATTAGAACGCGGGTGTTTCCCACAGGCTGGGGGTCGCCACAGGCTAGTCAGGAGGGAGTTCCTGGAGTCAGAATCTAGGTCTGTTAAGTGAGCCTCGCCAAGGGACAGTCATCGGGACTCATACAAGTCAGAGAGCCAAGGTTTGCCTGGTGGCAACGGTCCAGCCTCAGAATGAGACAGAACTAGGTTCAAGCCCTGGTCCTGCTGCCTGCGAGTCACTTTGACCTTGGGCAAGTCACTCAGCCGCCCTGAGCCTCAGCTGCTTCAGCTGTAGAATGGTAAAGCGACGCTGCTCACTGAGAAGAAGGTGAGGAGGATCATGTGTGAGCTTGCCTTGGTGCCTGGTTACTGACGATGCTCGATTTGTTGGGCCTCCGGATCCAGCTGTGCCTGGAGCTGTAGCCCCCTCAACTTTTCAGTTAACAGAGCCAAGAGATGTCTGCTTGAGCCCATTAGAGTCAGATGCCTGTCTTTGCAACTCAAAGAATACAGCTAATCCATAGAGTGAATTTGGTTGTAAAGTTTCACGTCCTGACCCACTGTCCACATCCCAGTTTCCATGTGACCCGAATGAAACAAATAGTCATGTACACACAGGCGGTCACTTTGGAATAAAGTGAGGTCAGCGTCTCATCTTTCCCGTCGCTGTCTCCCTGGTTTAAGTGCCATTTCACATATTCACAGGAAGCAGAATTTATTCGTGGTCACAGTGGCGGCACAGTCTTTCACTGTGGCTCCACCCTGGCCCTGGGTGAAGGGCCAAAAGAAGGTCCTTTTCATGAGCCCTTCTCCACAGAGCACCGCTCCCCCTTTCCTTCTGACTGAGGATGCTGTGTCCGTCTCTCTGCTTCTAAAGGCATCACAGGAAGCAAGGGAAAGGGGAACTCTGGAGTGCACAGGGCTTGGTTTGAAACTCAGTGCCGCTGCTTGCTAGCTCTGTGACCTGGGGCAAGTTACTGGCCTCTCTGGTCTCTATGATTCCAACAACAAAGAAAAAAATAGAGACAATAATGTCTACTTCAGGATTCTGACACAGAATACATGCTAACACAGAGCAGTAAGTACTCAAGACAGGGCAGTTGTTATTGTTAATAATAAAACACTGAGCACAGCACCTTGCGCAGAGCAGTCGGGCACTTAATAAATGTTTATTGAAATGGGTGAAATTCAAGTCAAAGTGAAAACTGGGTGGAGAGACAACCGTGATATATTTTTAAAGACTTTAGCCCTGGCTGGTGTGGCTCAGCGGGTTGAGTGCAGGCCTGTGAACCAAAAGGCCACCTGTCGGATTCCCAGTCAGGGCACATGACTGGGTCAAAGCCGGGTCCCCAGTAGGGGGCGCATGAGAGGCAACCATGCATTGATGTTTCTCTCCCTCTCTTTCTCACTCCCTCCCCCCTCTCCAAAAGTAAATAAATAAAATCTTTAAAAACTTTAAAAAATATTTAAGAGAAGGAAATATGATGAATAGGCATAATGAAATACATATCTGAGATTCAAAACAATTAAAGGCGGAAAAAGATAAAATAAGCGTGGCGAGTGTAGATGATTGTTGGAGCCAGGTAATGGGTGCATGAGTGTTGGCTGTGCTCACTGCTTTTCTGGATGTTTGCAAATTTCCACAAATGAAAAAAAACAAAGATGTAAGTTAATTGACTTTGAACTCTCTAAGGGAAAGATGGTGTCTACTCCTTGTCCAGGAACCCGGGTCTCATTCGGCATGAGTGCTAAGACACGGGCGTGAGGCCAGTTTGGTGTCACCAGCTTACACCAGGAAGCGCCAGGTCCCTGAGACAAGGCCCACTCAGCCTCTTGGTGACTGGGGTTCTGGTGGGGACATTGCCCATCTGAGACTCGCACAGGATGACAGAAGACCCCATAGACCCCCTACCCCACTCACTCAAACACACACAAAGCTGGCCCTAGGACTAGTGGAAATCAGGGTGGCTTTTGATGAAATCCCTAATTAGATGAGATCTCCTGATTTTAAGTAAAATTCCTAAGCAAATTATCATTTGGGTTGGAAACGCACTGTCCGTGAAAAGCACCATGAACTCCCAAGGGCTCCCCAAGTGCCACAGGGCCCCTGACCTGCCCTAGGTGAGGTCCTGGCTGTACCATAAGGAAGATGCCACACCAGGTGGGGGGCCAGGAGCCTGTACCCGTTCTGATTCTGCGGCCTCCCTGTAAGTGACAAGCTGAAGCACTCCGCACAGGGACAGAGGGGGTCCCAGGATGCCACAGACCAGGCACACGGCAGAGGTGCCAACTATTGGGGAACAAAAGTGACATCTAGGCTCCTTTGCTCACTAGCAGGGTGACCTTCAGCCACCTGCTTTGCCTGCCTGAGCCTCAGCTGCCGTATCTGTCAAGATTTGAATCTTCCTGCGTCTGATTCAAAGCCACTTCCCGGCCTCCGGAAGGGGGTCCCAGTCGGCCCCTGTTTCTGCCCCAGCACTTGCCCTGTTTGCCATCACACATTGCTTTGATTGTTTACCTGCCTAGTGCCTGGGCCGCTCCATAGCCCACCCCCAACCCTAAGCTCCTGGTGGTTGTGTTCTGTTTAATCCATCCTTCCAGCCCCAGCACCAAGCCCAGGGTCTGATATAATGGGGCCGCATACTGATGGATAATTACACTGATGGATTGTGGAAAGGGCTTGGCCCCGAGTCTGATACGTAGTAAGTGCTTGATAAATCATAGCTACTATAATTACTATTAGAATTCCTGAGCACCTGCTACTTCTCTGTGACGTGAAGATACTCCTGTGACCCCCCCGGGAGTGTTCCGAGGGCAGACAGGATCGGTATTAGACTTTGATTGGCCAATGGTAATGCAGAGAGTTGCTAGCAAGTATCACCTGGAATGCAAAGCCCATGCCAGGGAGCTGCTAGGCCTCAGGGAGCAAGGTCACCAGGGTGCAGCGGGGTGTCCCTCTCCGCGAGATGGAGGGCACAGCCTTGCTCTGCTCTGCTCTTCATTCTCGATGCAAGGGTTACTATTTTTATACTTTGCAGAACAACTACAAGTGATTTTTATTTCACAGTTGTCAAGTGTCTTTTCTGATGGTGTTCCAGCTGGGTCTGATAGGTGTGGTTTCCCCTCTAGAACAGGACATGAGGACCCTTGGGGAAGGGAGGCTCGGGCTCTGCTTATGGGGAGACCTGCCCCCTCCTGCCGAGGTTGTGGGAGACATGGGTACAGGGGGCAAAGGTCCCCGGGAATAGTGGAATAGTGCCTGAGTCCTATCTTCATTATCTGTTCTACCTTTTCCCTTCATAACAGAACTCCAATGTTCAAAGCGCCTCATTGAAAAAACAGTTTTTCAGAATGCTTTGCAGGCGGGGGAGACCATTAGGACCTAAGCAGAAGCCACTGGGTGGGACTTGCAGGAAATCTCTTCAGAGACAACTCACTGGGATGAGAAGCGTTCCTTTCACCCTTCTCCTTTTTCTTGTTGGAACTCTAGGACTCAGGCGTGATGCCTGGAGCTCCAACAGCCACCTTGGACCACGGGTGACCTCAGGGATGGAGGCAGAGCAGAAGGAGCCTGGGTTCTTAATGATGTAGAAAGCCATCCCAGTCATAGGCTGTTTCACCTAGGGATCTCGTTATATGAGAAACTAAACACTTTGGTCAGATTTTTGTAACAAGAAGCTCAACACAATTCTTTACAGGTGGAGAAATGATGAAGGAAAGGGCCTAGGTCCGAATCCAATACATAGTAAGTGCGTGGATGAAATAATTGGTAAGTAAGGTAGGGAAGGAAGGGGTAGAGGGAGGGAGAAGGAAGGAAGGAAGGAAGGAAGGAAGGAAGGAAGGAAGGAAGGAAGGAAGGAAGGAAGGAAGGAAGGAAGGAAGGAAGGAAGGAAAAGAAAGGCAGGAGAGAGAGAAGGAGGAGAGGAAAACAGTCAGTCTATGATGGTTCAAGAGCGTCCCTCTGATCTGGAAGTGGGTTTAGGGTTTGAAATGAGGAATCTTTTTGAAAAATTTAAGCCCGGACCCTCTCAGGCCTCTGCCCTAGATCACCCTCTTTGGGAGAAGCCAGTGATGGCCTTTCATCAATGTGCCTCCCAGGTCCTGGGTGCTGACTCCCTCAGACTCAACTAATCGAGGCAGGAGCCCAAACCAGGCAAGGCCTGGCCTCCAGGCTCAGCCCACTGAGAGGCCCGGCCCCAGCCTCCTCCACTGTTCCAGCTGGTGCCTCCCACTGGGCGGGAAGGCAGATGCTCCCAGAGGGTCCACACAGCTGTGACTCTCCAGGAAGATATTTGCAAACTTGCCCCAGGAGCAGCCTTTCCTAGGACGGTTGCACCCCTGTGTGATGAGAGGCAGGTTTTGTCCTTTATTCCTCAGGGCGGCACAGAAAGGCCAACTCATTGTAACAGGACAACCCAAGCTCAGACACTGCCGTACCTTCCAGCCACACAGCCAAGGAGGACAGGGCCAGCTCCCGTAGTTCTGACACCCAAGTTACGCTGTCAGCCTCTGCACTCTATTCCCTTTCCAGACCTTTCCTTCACCCCCTCCCTGAGTTAAGGCCTCAACAAAAGGTCAAAGCAGGGTGGGAGCTGGGGGCACGTTCCTTAGCTCCCACCCAGCAGCCTCCTTGGACCACGAGGGTCCGAGAGCCCTGTCACGCACACCCCCACCCCTGTGCCCCTTTCCATATCTGGCTCCAGTGCAGAGAGGCGGCCAGGCCGCTCAGCCCAACCCAGGCGCCTCTGGGGGAAAACAAATAAAAATAAAATAGTAATAACTCGGGCCAAGCAGGGACACGGGCAACAGCTTTAGCCAATTAACATTCCTTCGGGGTTTGGGGCGCCCCCCGCTTCAGCAGCACCTCATAAATGTCAGGAGAGGATTGGGAGCGGCCAGGGTTTCCCTGCGGCCTGGCTGAGGCTGGCACCCTGAGCTGGGTCTGCCCAAGCAGCTTCTCCGGGAGGAGAGGGGTGAGTGCAGCCCTCCAGGGGCCCAAAGGAAGCCAGAGTGAATGCCCTGCCTGGCAGTGCTAATCAGCGTCACGGGGTCAGGGGGAGATTTATGGGGAAAGCTGGAGAACCTATCTAATCACGGCCTGGTATGCGTTAAGCCTTTCCAGGAAAGAGGGGGAAAGGCACAAAGTCTGCCCCTCTGCAGCTTGATTCCCTCCCTACGTGAAGGAGAGATAACAAAGCCTTGTTCTTGTCCATTCTCCTCACGTCACCCGATGTACCCATTTCACAGATGTGGAGAGTGGGGCCCAGAGACTGGACGTGACTAGCTCAATGTTTCTGATAGCCATTATAAATGACAGCACAAACCGTCCTCGGTGCCCTCCTTCCCTCTACCACAAATGTCCCACGCACACACCTCAGCTCGAGGAGAGGACCTCCCCAGCGCCTACTTTGTCTTCCCCCGAATGCAGCTTCCCTGATGCCCCAGAGGGTCTGGACCCCTCTGATTCCCTCCCGTTCCTCTCTTTACTCCTCTTTCGTCGCATATCTTGGATTGCTATTCGTTAGTGTGTGTCCCCCACTAGGTCTAGGCTTTGTGAGGCCACGCAGGGTCTGATCTGCTCACTGCTGACCGCCTGCACGGTGCCTTGTGAATGGATGAACTAATGTGGCCAAGGTCTCACCTCTATCTGAAGGTGCCCAGGCACCTGGTGGGAGGGACAGGGGCTTTCCCGAGGTCCCTGTTTGGGCCTTTCAGGGCAGCCCTTCTCACAGGCAAGGATCCCAAACCTACCAGTACGTAAGCACCTCCTGGGACTCCTTGTGGAAATGCAGGTTACCAAGCTCCAGGGCCAGAAATCCTGGAGCAGGAGGGCCGGCAAGCTGCTTTTTAATTCGGCCTTGTGAGGTTCACAGGAGGAGGGAAAACAGTGTCCGCTCGCTGCAGGGCAGACCAGCAACCTTTTCTGCGTCTCCCCTCCTCCGCCCCAGGGCCTAGGCCACAATAGATGTGTGTGGAATAGGCTGGAGGTGAATGGGGGCTTCAGGACTGACCACAGCCAGAGAGACGAGTGGAAATAATGGGGCCAGGAGTCACCTGGCTCAGAGGTCCAACTCCAGCTCTGCCCCATAAAGCGCTGCACAATCCCCAGCAAAGTGCTTTGCCTTGTTAAGCCTCGGTCTCCTCATTTGTGAAAGGGGAGGAAATTTAAAAAGATCCCGAAGGGCTGCTGATGGAGTAAACAGGGTTCTGTAAAGGGCTACAAAGTACTGGCCGGCATCGCCACTATCATTGCGTTATAGCTTCGGGCAGAATGAAGGAGGGTTCGAATGCCAGGGTGAAAGACGGAGGCCGGAGCTGGGGTCGGCAAAGAGCTGCCCCTCCTCAGCCCCGCCCCTAGGAACTCAGGGGCGGGGCTTCTGATTTTACAAAAGAAGCTGGAAATCCGTCTGTAACTTTCCTTACTTTTAAATGTTGGCCTCTGATTCAGAAAATTAGGGTAAGCCGAGAACGGAAGAACTGGGTAAGCATTTGCAGGGTCTAAGGGGGAAACCTGTCAACCCGGAGGGGTGTGGGGTGCTCCCCGCAGAGGGGCCTGGCCCGGGCTCCCGGGTACACTCTGAACAGCCTGGGCACAGGCTCCCTGCACCCCTCTCTGGACCGAGGCCCACAGGGACAGGGAGCCAGCCCTGGGCCGGCTTTGACAGCGCACCAGGAGAACACCACGTTTCAGGCGGGACTGCAGTTACTTCCAGAATGACCTCCCAGGTGAGAGGTGACCTGAGGGTGTGAAAGCTTGAGGGGATCTCCAGGGCAGGCAGACCCAGAGGTCCACACAGGGCCAGACCAAAGCGAGCTCGCCAGGGAGGGAACTGCCAGGCAGGGGTCAGACCGGCCTGCAGGCTCCCTGTCCGGCGCTCTTTCCACTCTCCCGGGAAACCTCGCAGGTGACTTGCTGCTGCTCTGTGCCTATCCTGGGGGATGCTGGGATCAGCCGGGCCTGATGGGGCGGAGAGCAGGTGTTTATCAGACCGGCGTCGGGGGAGTAGAACGGGCAGTGGAAATACTGAAAACTGCTGAGGACCAGAAGCTACTGGAGAATTGAGGTGCAGTCTGATCTTATTTTATGTGTGTCCCCCTCTGCCCTGGACACACACTGGGCACGTGAGAGTCGTGGACGTGAAATGCATGCTGTCAGTCTTGTTCTCTCTGGCTCCACCGCGCTTGGTGGGTGGAGTTCGGTGTCTCCCCTGTCCCCTCACGTCCAGTTTGGGGGACCCTGGAAAGTGGTGGTTTTTCCTGAGCCGGTGTGTTTGGGGCGCCATGATCACCGTTGATCACCGTGATCTCAGTTGCTCTTGGGCTGCCAGGCTGTGACGCGCTAATAAATGCCGCCTGGAGGGGGCGATAAACACCAAGACCTGATGCGGGGGCGGAGGAGGTCTGGATCCGCCACCTAATCCGCCACCAGCGGACCTTGGATTGCGCATCTGACCGCCATCTCGAGGCTCTGCCGGGAGCCCTCCCAGAGTCTGGGTGAAGCGGGCCGAATGCCCTGCGAACACTCGAAGTCCCGAACCCCGAATCCCGAGGAAGAGGTGTCGCTTTGGAAAAGCTGGCCTGTGAGGAGGCGGGCAGAGAGTGATGGAATATCGGGCAAGGCTACTAGCGGGTGACCCTTCCTTCCATCAAGTAACTTGCGTTTTGACACTTCTTGGCCGTGCTTCTTTGTCTCCCTCTAGTGGAACAAAGGCGCCTCAGGGCCTTTTTAACAAAGAAGACGGTGCCTTTTTTGTTTTCCTTTTCTGTCCCCCCAACCTCCTTTGCTTCTTTACCATCGCTTTATGCTTTCTTTCAGCTGTTGTCTGTTTTTTTCTTTTTTACTATTAAATGGTCATCAGTAAGGAAATGAAACAACAAATAAAATGCTAAAATTCATCCTGCTCCTGGAGGAGTTCCAAGTCATACTCTTAATTTATAAAACCAAGCTACAGAATCATAAGAACACAGAGCTCCTCGTGTACATGTACCTATGTACGAATGCAAACGGCCTGAAAGTTCGGGGAAAGATGCGGAAAGATGCAAGTCCATGAACGTGGCGACTTCCGGGGAGGGAGAGGCAAAGACGTGGTAGCCTTACCTGTCCTGTTTGCGTTGTTAGAAGAGAATGCACTATGTAAACTTGAACATTAGTAATAGTAGCTCTTTTAGTATAAAACTAATCTATGCTTCTTGAGAAAATTATAGTATGCATTCAATATATAGTTAAGTAAATGCTAGTTATGGAGTAATGCATATGATATGATTTAATTTCTTAAAATAACGTGTGTGCACCCACAGGGAAAAGGCTGCAAAAATAGAAACAAAATAGTGTGCCAATAGTTACTTCTGGGTGTTAGCATTAAGGTAGTCTTTATTATTTACTCAATACTCTATGTCAGTGCCATAGGTCTATATTACTATTTTAATAGTTTATGATGTTCTGTTGTATGGACTTTACCATAATTTATGTAACCATTCCCTTATTGATGGACATTTAAGCAGCTTCCAGTACTTTCCTATTGTAAACAATGCTATGATAAACATCTATAGGAGCAACCTCTGAGTCAAAAAGCTATGGCATATTATACGCCATTGTCACATGGGAAGTGTGACTCCCTCCTACTTCCTGCACCAGCCCACCCAACCCCCCCTTCTACCCTCCCCCACCCCCACAGTGGTGTCCAGGGAGTCTCTTCCCCACCCAACCCTCAGCACTGGAAAGTGTCGTTTTTAAGTTTCACAAGTCTGCTGGGTATAAAAGCCTATCTCATTTTAATGGTGTTTTTTTTTTTAATGACCAAAGTAGTAAAATAGGGACATGGTTTTCCTTATGCTTTGCTTTTTCTTAATACCTATTCCCGGGACAGTACTTTCTTAATTGTATATAACAAATCTATCTTTATCTTAAGTCTTGCTGGGGGATAGGAGAAGGTTCTGGGTCTTCCAGTTTCACAGATTTCTCAGCTATGTTTCCTCTTCCATGCGGTTCTAGAATGAGTGTGTTAAACTCTGCAAAAGGCTTTGGAGGTGTTTTGATTGTATTGCTTTGCTCTTATAGATTTACACTGGGAAAAACTTGCATCTTGTACCAGTAATTGAAATGTATCTTCCCATAATTTAGATTTTTGTTTACATTCTCCCATAAAATTTTATAATCACTCCCATAAAGATGTTTTTTAAGGTAAGTTGTTTCTAGATGTATAATTTTGTTTTGGGTTTTTGTTGCTGTTTGGTTTCATTTTGCTTTTGGGAATGTGGTTTCTTTTCCATTACCTACTTATAATACCACTTACTAAAATCTGCCATTGGTTTTATTTATCTATATATGTATTTTTTACCAAACTTTGTTCCCAATTACAGTCGACATTCAATATTATTTTCTGTTTGTTTCATGTGTGCGGCACAGTGGTTAGACAATCACGTACTTTACAGAGCGATCCCTTCCATATTTCCAGTACCCACCTGGCACCGTACGTAGTCATTACAATAGTATTGACTCTGTTCCCAGGCTGTACTTTCCATCCCCGTGACTATTTTGTAACTGCCAACCTGTACTTCTCAATCCCTTCACCTTTTTCACCCAGCCCCCCAAACCCCTACCCTGCTCGCAGCCATCAGACTGTTCTCTGTGTGGATGAGTCCAGGTTTTTTTGTTTGTTTGTTTATGTTGTTCTTTAGATTCCACACCTAAGTCAAATCTTATGGTGTTTATCCTTCTCTGACTGACTTCATTTATCATAATTCTCTTTAGGTCTATTCATGCTATTGAAATGGTAAGATTTCATTCTTTTTTATGGCCAAGTAATATTCTGTTGTGTGTAGGTACCACATCATCTTTACCCACTGGTTTACTGACTGGCACTTGGGTTGCTTCCATAGCTTGGCTATTGTAAATAATGCTGCAGTGAACATAGGGGTGCGTTTATTTTTTTGAATTAGTGTTTTGTGTTTATTCATCTCTATATACCCAGAAGTAGAATTGCTGGGTCTTAGGCAATTTCATATTAATTTTTTGAGAAATTGTAATTGGTTCTAAAGGTTTGACTGTTGATTCTCTCGGGATTTTAAGGTCCCTGATCCAATCATGGACAAATACAGTTTTCCTTTAAAAAGAGTTATACTCCCTTTTTGTTTTGCTTATCTTAATTGCATTCACTAGGACTTCTAGTGCAATTTTCAATAGAAGTGGTAACAGCAGGCATTCTTGCTGTTCCCTACCACGAGTGGGCACACTCCTGGCGTTTCTCCTGGGCACGGGTTTGTTATCACACTAGTCCTAGTTGTATCCTTCCAAGATCAATTTTGTGTTTTGAAATTGCGTTTTACTTTTTATCCAATCCTTGTCTTGAAATCAGCTTCCTGAGGAAATGGTGAAAACCAGGCAGTATTCTAAGCTGTGCTATGCAGTAGAAATTTCTGCGGTAACAGAAATGGCCTGTATGTCTAACTGTCCAATACGACAGCCACCGGCCACATGTGGCTGCTGAACAACTGAAATGCAGCTTGTGCTGGTGAGGAGCTGAATTTTCACTTTTATTAAATTAAATTTAAGAACTGATATTGATTCAGTTGCTGGAAAACGTTTAAGTATGTCTGGAGCATCAGTGTGTGAACCTATTTGTCAACTACAAATTTTATAGTTTAAATACTGATTGAGTATTTCCAATGAAAAGTCAGCCTCCAGATTGAGCCGTGTTGTGAGTACAGAATAAAAACTGGATTTTTTAAGATTTGGTTCAATAAAAGAATGTAAAATATCTTATTAATAATTGTATATTGATTACATGTCAAAATGTAATAACTTGTATATAGTACACTCACTAAAATGCTAAAATTACTTCCACATGCTTATCTTGACTTCTCTTAATATGGCTATTAGAACATTTAAAATGACGTCTATGGCTCGCTTTCCGTTTTCTCTGGACTGAGCGCCCTAAGAATGAAGGCTCCGGCGCTGAGAGGATTTGGTGAGCCTGGGCTGTATTCACTTATGACCACTAGGTGGCAGCAAAGACAGGCAAACGAGCCTCCCCGGCCTAAAGCTTAGCTGAAAATTGATTTCTGCCTTATTTCCCTAAATATTTGTGGAATGCTGGTTATATGTCAAATGACTTGCAATAATTATATTAATGTTCACTACAAGCCTAGGAGGTTTGTCATATCAATTTACAAAACAAGAAACTGAGGTCGAGAGTTAGGTCATTTCCCAGTAAGCTGGAAGATGGCATGAATTAAGTTCATCATTGGGCAGGCATTCTTCCCTGAACTTTCCCACGCCTTTATGTAGCAACCTGAGTTGCTATATACTTTGGTCAAGAAAAAAAGAGTAGCTTTGTTTCTGTACTGTTACACATTATTCTTCACTTAACCTCTCTCACCAGCCAGTGACTCTCGGAAAACTTTCTGTGGGAGCCTATGCCTTCTGGCGGCGGGAGAACCTTTCCTGGTGCCGTGGGGTCACAAAAGCCTGAGGCAATGGCCCCTCTGTAGGTGGCCGTTTGATATCCGTCCAACACTGTTACGCTCTTACAGAAAGAAAATGCTCTCACAGGCCTACGTTCAGAGAGAGGCCGCCGCGCAGCCTTTCTGCCGCAGAGGTTCCCAGGGGGGCGATCGCTGGGTTGTGGGTAGTGTGTGCGGTTGTGTTGACAGAGATGCTCACCGCCCACAGGTGGGGTGTGTCCTTTTCATTCTCACCCACAGCGTGGGTGGGGGCCTGTCTCCTGTGGCATTGGCCAACCCTGGAGGTCCTTGGCCTCCACTTTCTGCCAGTTTGATTCAAAGACATTTTTGCTATTTTTGTCATAGAGCTACCTTCAGATTTTCCTCCCTTGCAGGTGAACGATCAGAGCTTGCGTGGCCCAGAGGGTCCTAGCAGGAGAGATGAGAGGAGGAAATGCCTCTGGCCCCCCCCCACACAGAGCCCCCCTGCTGGCACACACCCCTGTGCATGCGCGGGGCACACACTCATTGACAAGGTGCCACTTTTTCAGGTTTTGATGTACACACCCCATCAGCACAACCAGCCTGGGAGCCCCCAGGCTACTTTTGTGTGCCCGCTGACCTAATAAGTGTGAGTGATTCATTACACGGGACATTAGGGATGGGGGGAGGTGACAGGTGGTGGGGGGAAGAGGGAATTTGAAAGCAGGTGGGAAATACTACAAGGAGGGAGCAGAAGGGGGCAGGCGGGACTTCTAGGCCCCACCCATGCCTTTGAGACTCAGGTGGGAGGTCTCTGAGCCTCCTTACCACATACTGGGGGCTTCCAGAGCATGGAGCTATCCCTAAAATTAGGGACTCCCACGTGAAGCCCTTTTCACTCACCTGACACCCAACGTGCCTTAGTGTGCTCATTCTCTGTATTTTATTGGGTAAGAGCTGTGATTTTCACCATTTTACAGGTGAGGAAACTGAGGCTTGGGAGGTGAAAGTACCCAGTGGCATAAAAGAAGTGGCAGGCAGTACAGGGCAGGCATGGGCTCAGGGAAACTGAGCTGAGTGGCCCTGGAGGGGCTCCTAGACCTTCAGGGGAGGTAGAAACTCCCCAGGCAGGGCCACAGCAGTGCAGCGGCCGGGGCTCTACCAGAAAGGGCAGCGTGGTGGCCTCGTCACCCTTCCCTCTCCTGGGGCTGCCCCTCCCGTCCCAGGGCACACGTTATCTGCTTTCTGGGCACCAGCTGCAGACTTTCACCAGCCGAGGCCTTCTCTGGCCAGGCAGCATCTGACCTTTGGACATGTAAATATGGCCTGACCCAAGATAGCCTGGCTGGTCCGTGGGCCCGCAGACATGAGCATGCCCAGGAGGGCACGTGGGCTTGTGCTCAGGGTCACGAGGGTGGCTTTGCCCCTTCACACATCCATCGGAAGTTGAACCTGGAGGCCGAGGACATCGTGCTGTCTGCTCATACACTGGGTACTCTCTGGGACGGTGTCAGGGCCCAGGTTCCTTCCAAGAAGAAGACCGGGCTGGAACTAAAGAATCCTAGGGGAACTGAAAATCAGAGAGGGGATTTCACGTGGCCAGGACCATACAGCAGACGCAGCCAGGTCCACACATACAGACTGAACAGGTCACACCTTCTCTGGGAAGAGCGAAGCCTCCTCTGTCCTGTGGGGAGAGGCCCACCAAGGTCCTGGCTCCCCAAGCACCCCCCCCCCACTGCAGACCCTGGCCCCACTGGTCCCCACCATCTACCCCCTGCAGCTCCCGTTATCTCCAGGGCCCCAGATCCTGCTGATCCAGGGCAGGGCCCACCCTCCCTGTGGGGACCAGATGGAGGGGTCTGCAGAGCCTGCTGGGACCTGATACGGGCGGGCCTTATCAGTCGGGCCGGGAGCTCCAGGCAGGCGCCGCCGCCGGTCTGGGAAAGGGAACGTGGGAGCAGGCACCCAGGCCCTGGGCACATGAGATACAAAACAGAGGCTTTTCTTAGTAACTTCTTTAAAACCTATTTTGCTTTGTCTGATTAGAAAGATAATTCAGGCCTGTTGCCATAAATTAAACATAACAAATAGATGGTATTGAAAGTGAAAGTGCTGAAAAAATGAAAGTGCTACAACGCAGACGTAATCGCTGGGCCCCGTTTCCGCTCATCTCTCCAGATTTTTCCCTGCGCGTCGACTAACACCGATCCTCGGTGTTCTCATCTGTGAAACCTGGCACGGATGTCGCCAAAATAAAGCGAAGCAATGGCTGGGAGGCGCGTGGCCCGGCCCCGGCCCACGGGGAGTTCTCCGTGCCCCTCAGTTCCCCAGAGTCGTCCTGTAACTTGCCTTTATTTCTCATTTACAGCCACCTGGGTGCCTTTTCATACTGGTGCCAACGATGTCGCCCACTCCTTTTGACAAAGCCAGAGCCTGGCTTGTATGGGTGAATCATCATTTATTTTTCCACCCATTTGATTCTGATATGACTGACCTACGATAAAACACACCCATTTTAAGAGTATCTTTCGATGACTTTCAGAAAATCGTACAGTGATGTAACCCGCACCCAAATCAAGGTCTAAAGCACTTCCGTCGCCGGAAAAGTTCCCCAGTGACTCCTGGTCATCGATCCCGCGTCCCCACGTCCAGCCACAGGCCGCCACTGCGCGGTTCCCTGTCCCCACGGCTAGGTCTCCCTTTTCCAGAGCATCCTGTAAGCGGCGTCCTGCGGTGGCCTCCTTGGGGTAAGGCTCCTTCGCTCTGCGCGCCGCGGCTTGTGAGAATCCCCCGCGTTGGTCCCGCTGCGGGCCGCGCTGCTGGCGGTGGTTCCCTTCTTGGCTAAGGAACGTTCCTCCGCACCGAAGTACCAGTTCGCGGCTCCCTTCACCTGCTGATGGGCTTTTGGATTATTTCCCGTTTGGGGCTGTTATCCCTTATTTTTAAAACTCTAGTGAGAAAGGACATTGAGATTGTTTTCCAGTGTTTGCTGTTACCTTAGCAAGGATACTGCACTGAGTCGCGGTGCACATTCCCAGGGTCATTATGGCCCGAGGACTATCGGGATGCTTGAAGTTCAACCGAAAAAGTTTTTTTCATGGACCCCCTCGTTCCAGCTGGGGACCCAGAGGCCCAGGCCGGGCCAGCATCGCGCCTCCAGGTCACCCTGTGAGTCAGTTTCCACGCAGAGGCCAGAATCCAGCTCTGTCTTCACCCAGCTCTCCCAGCCCCGTGCAAGGGGGGCTCTCTATGAGAACACCCCAGTGTTCCCCCTAACGGCGTCAAGGCCTCGAAGATGACAGGGAAGGTGACGTGGATGATATGGTCACAGTGTTAACTACCCGCACAGAATTTGAGTCCGAGGCCGTGTTCTAAGTAGTTGCAGGGATCAACTCACTTTCGTCCACACAACAGCCCAAGGAAGAAGGTAAAACTATTATTACCATTGATATTACAGAAAGTCTGAGGCACAGAGAGGTTAAGCATCTTGATGAGGTCACACAGCCTGGAAGTGGCAGAGCCCAGACTGGCACCAGGCAGTCGAGCGCCAGAGCTGCTGCCCCCAAAAGCTCATGGTCACGAGTCCCTGCTGAGCCAGAGAGGTGGCAAGGCCTGTGCGCAGTGCCAGAACCAGAGGCCCATCCTGGGCCTTCCGTCCCCAGCCTCCCCTGGGAGCTGGGCTGTCTGTTCGGTCTCTGGACTCAGGTTCTTCATCCACCAGAAGAGAAAGGGGGCAGTGGGGCAAGATGGTGCTTAGAACCCTTTGGCGATGTGGTTCTAGACTATTTTTTTAGAGCTGGGCTGGCAGGAGAGAAGGGGAGCTAGAGCTTGTGGCTTTAGTCTCTGAGCAGGATCAAGAGAGGCAGGTGGTCAGTGGCTCTTCCAGCCTGGAAATTGAAGGCCAGGTCTCGGTCCCCAGTGGCGAGGTTGGTGACCCTGAACAAAGAACTTGGCTTCTGTCCCTGAGGCAGGCAAGGCTGGCCTTCCCGTCCCGCCCCATCTCAGGGCTGGCTTGGATGCCTGGAATCCATGAAGTTGAGCCTAGGTCTCTACCCACCTGAAAACAGCCTGTTCCCAGCCTGGCAGACCCCCTTCCCCTCCAGCTCCCTCTGCTCCCTCCCTGGCTCCTGCCTTCAGGACTCACGTTATAGGTGCCCCAGCCTCTCCGCAGCCTGTTCTCAAATTTGTACCCGCTAAAAAATGTATGCTTTTACAGTATTTACTGAGCATCGTTATAATTTACATGAATTAACATTTAATCCTTTTAAAGGACCTGTGATCTAAGGATCAAATCGCGTATTACGGAGGGAGTACCCGAGGCCCGAGGGGTCCAGTGCTCTGCCCCAGCTCACACAGAACGCACAGGGTGAGGCCAGGGGGGGGGGGTCTCTGCAGACTGTCCCTGAGTCCACACTCTTAGCCACCACACTGCCTCCCCCTCCCTGCGTGGGTCACTGCAGAACCTCTGGCTCCTCCCGTACGCCCCGCCTCCTGCTCATGCCTGCTCTCCAAAGTTGATTGTCTTCTGTTCAAATCTGGACACCACTCACTGGCTGTGTGTCTTTGACCTGGCCAAGCCTCCCTTTGCCCATCTGCAGAATGGGAATGACCACAGGGTCCACCTCACCGCGTGGGTGTGAAGACCGAGTCAATAGCGTAGACGAGTGTTTCTCGGAGCATGGTCCCGGGGCCCCGAGGATTCCCAGGACCCTTCCAGGGGACCCATGAAGTCCAAGTAGCTTCCGTATGAGACTCGGATGTTATCTGCCTTGTTTACTTTCGTCCTCTTGTGAGTGTGCAGCGGAGTTTTCCAGGGGCTGCGTGCCATGGTATCGCGAGGTGGACTGAGTACAGCAGCAGCTGGGGAGTCCAGCTGTCCTCTGCTAAGTCAGAAATGAAAGGTGTTTGGAAAATGTAAAACAACGCTACTCTTCACATTATTTCCCCCCAAAGTATGGTGATTTTTCATAAAATAGATGACATTACAGTGTTTGTTATTTTTTATATTAATTAGTTAATATTTATTAAATATGTCTGTTTCAACTTCTAATACAGCAAATGTGTTAGACAAAAGACTCTGGGGTCAGCAAGGCACTGGCCACATTTGTGGACAGAGGCGCCCTTGACCTTGGGTTCTACAACGCACCATTCTCTTTCTCTGGGGCTGTGCCTCACCCTTCTGCCTGCCCTGCTGGAGGTCATTGCTAAACTACATGTGCTTTATCACTGGACAAGAGAGACCCATGTCAGATCTTGGCCCTGGCTGCACTGTGGTTGGTGGCTATGGGACCCTGGCTAGGCCCGGGGATGCTCTGGGCTTCTCCTTTCTTCATCTGAATCCAGGATGGGCATGGTCGGCAAAGCAGATTTCTGGGGACCCTTCAACTGCTAACACGTGGGGAAAGTAGAACAGTCCAAACTCTGCCAGCCTGGAGGCTGCAGCCTTACAACACACCCGGGTGTGCGGCT
The DNA here is from genome assembly GCF_021234435.1 of Artibeus jamaicensis. Taxonomy (NCBI): domain Eukaryota; kingdom Metazoa; phylum Chordata; class Mammalia; order Chiroptera; family Phyllostomidae; genus Artibeus; species Artibeus jamaicensis. The sequence goes on along the minus strand of NW_026521828.1, from coordinate 9,777,442 downwards.
GTCTACCCAGCTGCGGGCGGCGAGATGGGCCCTGAGCTGCTGAAGGGGCAGGATGTGACTGCGGGAGAAGCCCTGCTGTAGGGTCCCCTGGTCTGGGGGTGTAGCCTCCACCGCCTCTCTGCAGTCCCTCAGTCGTGACATCTGTGAAATGGGAAGGTCAGGCTCTTGTTAGCCAGTGCTCTAGCTGGAGCTCGGGAAGCCCTGGTCGCCCGGTCCTCTTTCCCTGTGTCTCCTCGCCCAGGAGGCAGCAGGGTGCAGTGGAAGAGAACAGGGAACCAGGGCGGGGCTGGCTTGGGAGCGGCAGGGCCTCACCCCGCCCTGCCAACATCCCCAGGGACCGCAGGCAAGCCCCGTCCCTCCCAGGAATTTAAAATGGGCACAGCCTCGCGGAGCTCAGAGTTGGATTCCGCCTGCCCTGCCCGTCTGAGGGCTGGTCGGGGATTCGATTCAGGAGAAATGAGAAAAATGAATGTGGGAGGGAACTCTCGATGTTAATTACTCCATTTCCTTCTGTTCCTCCTTTTTCCCTAAGTTCCCATTCATGTATTGCTTTTACAATAAGGAGAAAGGAACAGCAGTCATATATAAATTAGAAATATACTATACATACATAAAACTATAAAAAATAGCTGAGCCCTGGCTGGTGTAGCTCAGTGGATTGAGCACGAGCCTGCGAACCAGACAATCGCGGTTCGATTCCCAGTCAGGGCACATGCCTGGGTTGCAGACCAGTTCCCTGCAGGCCAGTTCCCAGCAGGGGACACACCAAAGGCAACCATACATTGATGTTTCTCTCCCTCTCTCCTTCCCTTCCCTTCTAAAGAAATAAATAAAATCTTTAAAAAAAATAGCTGAAATATTAACAGTAGTTTCTCCTCTGGGTGGTGAGAATAGAGGGAGATAATTTTTATTTTGTTCTCAGTGAATTTTCCAAATGTTTTACAATAAGGATGGGTTTCTTTTACTGAATGAGTTATTAGAAAAGAAAAAAAATTGTTCTACTTCATTCTGAGTTTGTGTCTGTCCCACTAATTTCATGTCAACATGTTCCTTCATAGATGATAGCTGGTTTTGGTAAAAACCTGTTCTGGGCAAAATATTAAATGGACACCCCCAGCAGTTCCCCAGGGATTCTCCCCCAAATATCTTTGGTCTGCGAAGTCCTGTTGTGTCTAGTCACCCGCCGCTCCAGATCTACTGCCTTATTTCATTTCATTTTATTTTAAGATTTTATTTATTTAGTAACAGAGGAAAAGGAAGAGCAAGAGAGGAAAAGCAAGAGAGGGAGAGAAACATCAATGTGTGGTTGTCTCTCACTGGGACCCCCACTGTGTCCCCCACTGGGACCTGGCCTGCAACCCAGGCATGTGCCCTGACTGGGAATCGAACCAGCAACTCTTTGGTTCGCAGGCCCGTGCTCAATCCACTGAGCCACACCAGCCAGGGCTGCTGCCTCATTTTAGAAATGGGGAAACTGAGACCTCAGGAGACCAAGCAAGCCTCCCCCTTCTTCATTTCAAAAACATAAAAAATACAAGCAATAACATCATGAACATCCAAGTCCTACTTAGAATTGACAGCTGTTAAAAGTTTATCACAGACTCCCACCCAGATGGAGGCATAGGAGACACTGTGCTTTCTCTCACAACCAAGTTTAGAGACAACAAAATATTAGCAACAGAAAACACAGCCAGAACACGGAAAATTGAACTTTTCAGAAGTCCGATAACAAATTCTTCAGCCTGACCGGTAAGAGGGGCGAAGCCAGCAGCTGGCGGAGCGGGGTTGCACAGGAAAACTTGGTCAGACAGACACAGGCACACAGATTCCAGGCGCGGGGTTGCAAAGGCCTGACCCAGTGAGTGACCCAGTGAGCGACTGGCGTACCCAGCGAGGGTGCAGGGTGGCGGATTGACTGTGGTCCCACATTCGTATCCAGATAGACCAGCGAGGGAGTGGGCGGTGAGACCAGACCGAGCAGGCCCCAGTGGCGAGAGGCAGCAGAGGGGGCTGCCATTTCCCCGCTCTGACCCCGCCCCCACATACAGCCTCACAACCCTGCGACCTGGGCAGCCCCACCCTGGTGAACACCTAAGGCTCCGCTCCTCATTCTTAATGGGCGAGAACAGACCAAAAATGGCTCAAGAAGATCTCAAAGCCCCAGAGCCCATAAATCTAAGCAATGAAGAAATAGCTAAACTTTCAGATGCACAGTTCAAAACACTGGTGATCAGGATGCTCACAGAACTGGTTGATTTTAGTCACAAATTAGAGGAACATATGAAGGCTAAACTAATTGAAATGAAGGGAATTGTACAGGAAACCAATAGTGATGAAGAGGAAACTGGGACTCAAATCAAGGGACTGAACCAGAAGGAAGAAAATAATGGCCAAACAGGAAAATATGAAGAAACAAGAATTCAAAAAGATGAGAAGAGACTTAGGAACCTCCAGGACATCTTTAAACCCTCCAACATTCGAATTATAGGGGTACCAGAAGGGGAAAAGGAACAGCCACAAGTGGAAACCTTATTTGAACAAATAATAAAGGAGAATTTCCCCAGTCTGGCAAAGGAAATAGACTTCCAGGAAATCCAGGAAGCTCAGAGAGTCCCAAAGAAGTTGGACCCAAGAAGGAACACACCAAGGCACATCATCATTACATTAGCCAAGATTAAAATGAAGGAGAGAATCCTAGAAGCATCAAGAGATAAGGGGACAGTCACCTACAAAGGACTTCCCATCAGACTGTCAGTGGATTTCTCAAAAGAGACCCTACAGGCAAGAAGGGGCTGGAAAGAAGTATTCCAGGTCATGAAATCCAAAGACCTACATCCAAGATTGCTCTACCCAGCAAAGCTTTCATTTAGAATGGAAGGACAGATAAAGTGCTTCTCAGATAAGATCAAATTCAAGGAGTTCATCATCACCAAGCCCTTATTATATGAAATGTTAAAGGGACTTACCTAAGAAAAAGAAGATAAAAAAGATGAACAGTGAAAGGACAGCAAACTCACAGTTAGTAACAACCACACCTAAAACAAAAGCAAACTAAAAGGACAGCTAGATCAGGAGTGGAAACATAGAAATGAAGATCTCATGGAGGGTTAGCAATAGGGGAGTGGGAGAAGGAGAAGGGGGAAGAAGGTACAGAAAAAAACTAGCATAGACAGTAGGTAGAAAATAGATAGGGGGGCAAGAATAGCATGGGAAATATAGAATCTAAAGAACTTGAGACACATGGTTTTAAACTAAAGGGGGGGTAATGGTAGGGATGGGGGTAGGGTGGGGGGAATGAAGGGGGGAATAGAACAACTGTAATGGCATAATCAATAAAAAATATGTTTAATTAAAAAAAATTTTTTTAAGTTTATCACCTGTGGTCTACTTCTTTATATCTCTTTTTTAGTCACAAACCAGGTTGCCGCCCCTTCTCTGCCGCGTATGGCGTAGGCGTCGAGAACAGTATGTGTGGTGTTGTTCAGCGTGTGTGGTGCCCGGTTACGTAAGTGGCATCACAGTGCACGCGACGTCGTTGTTGTTTTTCCCTTTCCACATTATGTTTGTGACTGTATGAACCCTGGATCATTTCTCTCTCATAATTTAGTGTTACGGCTGGCATATTAAACCCGCTGTGAGGAACATTAAGGTTGTTTCCAGAAGACTTTTTCCAGTTTTGAGTGACTAGAGTCAGAGCCCTTGCCACTGCCCGAGGTCCCAGACACATGGTCACTGTGGGCTAGTACTGGCCAGAATAGCTCCGCCCACCTGTGCCTGTGATCAGGTGGCAGCTGATCATTTTCCTGGACCCACATCCTCTGTTCTCCTTAACTCCTGGAGCCCCAGGGATTCTGGGAAGTGGGCAAGAGAGGGTTTAGAGGCAAGTTTTTCCTCCAGGTCAGAATTCTAAGAGTCTGGCATGGTCTTAATTGTTCCAAAGTGTGCTTAGAATTATCTAAGTGTTTTTCTAAATGGTCAGCTACAGACAAGACCTGCAGTGGTCCTCAGTGCTGTTCACCAAATATTCCAGTTCTCACTCTGTCTGGTGTGGCTCAGCTGGTTGGAGCGTCATCCCGTAGTGGAAAGGTTGTGAGTTCAATTCCAGGTCATACCTATGTTGTGGATTCCATCCCTGGTCCAGGCACATATGGAGAGGCAGCCTATTGATATAACTGATGAATGATTGATGGATTAATTATTCTTAATCAAGAATAATTGATGAATGCTTCTCTCTCACATGGATGTTTCTCTCTCTCCCTTCCTCTCTTGGATGGGGATTTTTAAAAATTCCAGCTCTTCCCACTTTGGCACATGATAGGATGAATGTACATCCCTTCCCCTAGAGAGTTACATGTGCCCATGTGACTTGCTTTGTCAAAAAAAAAAAAAAAGAGAGAGAAGGAGAGAAGTAATGAGTCACTTCCAGGTGAAGCTTTAACAGCCAGCGTGCATTCGACTATGGAGCCCATCACACTCCACAGCAGATGTTGTAAGTCCTGATCGTTGGGTTGTTTGTCACTGGAGCATAACCTGGCCGATCCTGACTGATACATCTGGTGAGCCCGGGCTGCTTTGAGCCTGGCGATAACCCACAAAGATCTGTCCGAGTTTGCAGACTCCGAGCCCTCTGGTCTCCCAGTGAGCCTGCTGCAGAGGAGTAACAGGCACTGTCTCCTCGGGGGCCCTGTTGGAACAGAGAACTTCAGGACTGAGAAAGCAAGACACTCTCCATCCTTAAAAGGCACTCTGTGTTAGACAAGAGTCTGAAAGAGTCATTGCCTGGCTGAGTGTCCTTGGGCTTGTGGAAGACTGAGTTGTATACGTCAAGTACCCAGTGCGGCCCCTGGCACCTGGTCACCTCTGCACAAATGCCTGGCCAGCAAAGATGCTAACTGAAGCCTTGTTGCCAATGGCAAAGAGTTAAAAACTAGTACCAACAACAGAAAGAATAATTGATGAATGGTATGTCCATATACTAATAAGAAGCCAAAGAAGTCGGGGGGGAGAGGGAGGCAGAACCATGTAGCATGCAGATCATTACAGACTACAGTGAAGTGAACGAACGAGTCACCCGACATTTTCGCTTTGGAGACAGGCAGACCTAGGTTCAAGTTCCAGCCCTCCTCATTGTGTACCTTGGGCAAGGAACTTAATTGCTCTAAGCTTCAGAGACCGACAATAATAGTTGCTCAATAAACATGAGCTATTATTATTACTTTATTGTTATCACTATTAATAACAAACCTACGAGTCAGCACTGGCAGGGCACCAGACTCCTATCCTCATCCCTCGGTCAGCATGTGTTTCATCTCGCTGTTGACGCTGTGCAGTTGTCTTTCATCCACTCATCTACTGATGGACACTTGGGCGGCTTCCAAGTCTTGGCTGTTGTAAATACTGCTGCAGTGAACACAGGGATGCATATGTTCTTTCAAATCAGTGTTTTGGGTTTCTCTGGATAAATTCCCAGAAGTGGCATCACTGGGTCAAAAGGCAGTTCCATTTTTTAAGTTTTCAGAGGCAACTCCATGCCGCTGTCCCCAGCGGCTGCACCAGCCTGCATCCCCACCGGCCGTGCACCAGGGGCCCTTTTTCTCGCGGCCTCACCCACACTCGTCGGTTGATTTATTGATGAGTGCCACTCTGACAGGTGTGGTGTGAAGTTGACCTTAATCCACTTTTCACTCAGAGAGTCAGGCCAATTGCCCAAAGTCCCGGAGTCCCCAGGGATTTGAATCCAGTTCTACTCGTCTGCAAGGTTCAAGCTCCTTAACCCCTGCACCCTGCTGGCCCCAGGCGCAGACAACTCCACCTCCGATGGAGTCACCCAGGAACACTGCCAGAGCCCTGCCTGCAAGGGGACCCCACAGGCAGGTCCGGAGAAAGTGAGGCCATGGGCTGAGCAGCTCTCCACTTGGAGTTTGCAGTACACTCTCTAGTACTGGATTTGATCTGAACTCCAGTCTTCCACAGAATAATGAACAAGTCGGCAACAATGGCCACTGTGGTAGCCCAGCGCCTGGTCCCATGAACTTCACATCCTGGTATCCACGTCCTTGTGTGGGCTCCCCCGCACTGAGCAGGGGTAGCCTGAGTAAGCCACGGATATTCAGGAAATGATGGTGTGTGACACCGGAAGTGGGTGAGGAAGCTGAAGAAGCCCTGCAGAGAGGATCACAAGAGAAGGACCGGGCCTTTGCTGACGGCAGACCGGACAGCCCCGTGCGTAAGCCATCCTGGCAGGGGGTGCCCCAGCTCCGATGGAGCCTTCAGATGACCTCAGCCCTGGCTGACATCTTGGCTGCAACCTCATGAGAGACTCCAAGGCGGAGCCTAGGAAGCTAAATCACTTCTGCATTCCAGAGCCCCAGGAACAGTGAGAGAGTAAATACTTATTTTAAGCCACTAAACTGTGTAGTAATTTGCTACACAGCAATAACTACCTCATATGACGACACAGTCACAGTACGAGGACAAACATCTAGAATTTCTTTTAAAATAAAGTTATGCGGCTCCCTCTGTCGTTCTTGGCACACGTGTTGGCAGAACTAACCGACCCCCAGAGGTCATCCTCGCGTACCTTCGCACCTGGCCGTGTTCTCACGGCTCCCGGTGAAACGGCCTCATTCTCTGTCACCGGTTCTCAGCTGCTGGTTCCTCGGACCTGCAGCAAGCTGAACGCCCCTCGGCAGCTTTCCTACAATCCGACTCCAACAAAATGCACTGGAACAGTATGTAGCCCAGCTTGTCGTAAAAGAAACTGTCTACACTAGTAAAAACCTGGCGACTCCTCTTGGAGGTCAGGAGGCCACAGCCCACTGTGCTCAGGGATTTTGTCAACAGCTAAAAAAGGGAAACTTCCCCTCTTTGAGCACAACCCCCCACCCTCAACCCAGGCCCCTTGACGCCTTCTTCTCCGGGCCTCTCGGAATTCCTCCGGGACACACCAGTGTCCCTCCTTCCTTTGGTGAAATCTGCTTGCCATGGAGATCGGGGTATTTAGGCTCTGCAGTGACAATACTGTGGCTCAGGTTCCTCTTAGTGGTACCACCCTGGCTAAATTCCTTCACGTCAGTGTACCTGACCTTTCTCTGCGCCGCTGTGGGCCGAATAATGGCATTTTCCTCGTAGAGCTGTTAAAGAGGTTGAATGAGAAAGCTGTCCAGGGCTGAGCACAGTGCCTGGCAACTAGTCGGGGCTCTTTTGCATTTCATGGCTAATCAAGAATGACAGCAACAATGGTAGCTGTGATTTATCAAGGGCTTACCACCTGTCTAGGATCCTTCACATGCATTATGTCCTGTAATCCTGTCAGCGAGGGCCTCTCAGTATGCCCATTTTAGAAATGAAGAAGCCGAGGCACAGAGAGGTTTAGTGCCTTGCCCGGGATCACACAGACCCAGGTGGTGAGGGGCCAGGATCCTCCCCCCTAACCGCTCTGCTCTGCAGCCCCACGAGAGGAACAGAGGGAGGGCCCTGCAATGGTCAGGGACACGGCAGGCACTGCAGGAGAGCAGAAGGAGCGGAGGGAGAGACGGTGCAGCCACAGAGCACCCGGTCAAGAGAAGAGAGTTCCCCAGAGTAGCAGAGACGGGGTGGCGTGGAAGTCCTCTGTGGGCATTGTCACCTGTGTCTTGTCTGTAGCAGGAGTCTCGGGCCTCCTGTGCACGTGGCAGAGCTACCGCAGTCTTCTCCACCTGCTGCCCAGGCCCTCCCCAGCCAAGGCGGCCAGCCCCACAGCGGTGTGGACACCCTGCTCGCCCAGACACGCTGAGAACCCTGCGGCTGGCCCCGCCTTGCCCTTCCTGAGCACCTGCTGTGGCTCCGACTGCTTGTTACAATCAGGTTCTGCGGGTGGGGAAAGTCCGGCCCCCTCATTTGCAAAGATGACACAGCATAAGCTGTGAGAGTGTCGGATGGGACCGGCTTTGGCCCAGCACTGAAGCATTGTACTCTTCTTGCTGAACTGGGAAAGCAAATTCACAGAACCAGCAGCGTCCGCAGAGCTTGGCCAGAGGAGGTCCGCTGGCTTAGGGCCCTCTCCCTCCTGGCTCTGACCTCAGGGAACCCCTGTGACTCAAAGAGTAATAATAAGGGGGATCTATGTGGTGCTAAGCCCTGTGCTTACCTTGGCTAAGGCTCAGAGAGGTTGAGTTTCTGGGTACGGTGGCCCAGCTGGTAATTTCCTCGTTTGTGGTAAAGGAGGCAAGGTGATACCTGCATGGAAATCAGGCTTGCAGTGGAAGAAGAGGCATGGCCAAAGCCCTTGGACAAAAGTGGAGATTGTACAGCCCCTCAGAAAACATTTATCCTGGGAGGCAGGAGAGTCTAGCACAGTGGTTCTCAGTCTGGCAAGATTTCATCTCCAGAGGACATTTGGAAATGTCTAGAGACATTTTGATTGTCTCAGCCAGGGAGGGAGGTGCTCCTGGCATCTAGTAGGTAGAGGCCAGGGAAGCTGCTGAACATCCTACAGGGCACAGGACAGACCCCATGACGCTGAATTCTCCAGGCCCAGTGTCAGCAGTGCTGAGGTTGTAAGGCCCAGGTCTAGCCGCTGGGAGGAGTCTGAAGCACCCTCACCAGCTGTATAACCAGGAACAGGCTGTTTACCTCCTCACTTTCCCTTCTGTAAAATTGGGGATACTACGTTTCTGGCTCATAGAGCTGGTCCAGTGCTTTCCAGGGGTAGGTACAGAGTAGGTGCTCCGTATTGTTATTGTTAGGTTGTTATTGTTAATTACCAAGGACGTGTGCTCTGCAGAGGAGCGCTGACCAGGTGGACCACTGTGAGCTGGGCCAGCTTGAGAGGGCAGAGGAGGCCAAGCTGAGGGTGCTCTGGCCTTCAAGGCTCGCCCTGGTCTTGCTTCAGCCCACATGGCCATTCCACCTCCCACGGCTCTGGATGGCCAATGGGCCAGCACTTATAGTCCCCCACCTGCCAAGGACCTCCTCCTCTGAGAAACGCCTTGACCAGCCCAACCCTTGAGAATCACATGGTCCTTATGACAGATTGAGTCAACAGGACGGCCACAGATCTACACCTAGATACAATGATATCCACACAACTCCAGGAAACACGTACATTCTCATTTATACACACATACACATACACACAACCTCAAGACACACTCCAGCCCTGGTCACAGACTCACAAATGTATGCACACACAGACACATACACACACACACACACACACACACATTCACATTCACAACCAAACCCTAAGGGAGTTTAACCTTGCCTGCAACAATCCTCTGTTTTTCTTTTGCTAATAACTTGCTTGTTCCACTCAGTTTCTGCCTGTACAAACCTTCTTCTCCTGGCTCCTCTGCCTGTAAAAACCTCACTTCTCCTGGCTCCTCTCTGCTTGCTAGATGGGCTGCCATCTAGGTCATGAATTGACCAAGAAAGCCAATTAGATCTTCAGCTGCATTCATTGAACCTTTGTTATTTAACAATAAATGTACATACCTGTTTAAGACACACAAATGCACTCCAATACACCACGTCAAGCAGACATGCAACACTACGTGAAAAACGCTACCTGTCCCTCAGCTACACAGGCAATGCTCCCATAGCACATTCCATTCATTCATCCATCCATTTATAATACAAAAATGTTGCTAAGGAAACTTTCTTGGGGCACCTTCCAAATTCAGCCCTGTGTCACCGCTTCTCGGGTAGCCCAGCAAAACGAGCCAGTAGATCCTTTCCCCCTTTAAATTTCCACTTGTGGCTAAGCGCTGCGGGTTTGCTCCCTCCCCTGCAAACCCGGGGAAGCAGGGCCCCCCCATCAGGTGTCTCTGTCACTTTCTAACTGCCCAGCCCAGTCCCCCTGAGGTGCTCACCAAAGATGTGTCTAAGGGTGCATTCCCAGTTTAGCTCAAATAAACTCTTAAAAACTCTCTAAAAAATAAAATCGAGGTGCGTTCCTCAGCACTAATCCAACAAGGGCAGGGTGGGCCCGCGGGGTGTGGCTAGAAACCACGTGTTCGCGCGGCACTCAGTGATGGGGGATGAATGGAGCCTGAGAACCAGACACTCCCTCCTCCGCCCCAGCCCCACCGACTCTGCGATTCTCTGACTCACTCCCCTTCGCTCTCTCTCCACCCCCAGCCCCCCACCACACTCACGTCCACCCTCTCCGCTCCCCCAACGCCTGCCCAGCAGCAGGCCGCGGGCGGAGGGAGGAGGCGGGGTCTGGGGTTCCCGCCTCCCTAGAAGCCCCACCCCCTTCCTCCCCCCGCCCCAGGTTGACCCCTCCCCGCCCTATTCCCCACGCCCCGCACGCCCCGCCCCGCCCTCCCCTCCCTGAGCTCCAGAGGCTGAGTCATTGCAGCAGAGCCATCAGGGGAGTAGGCAGGCCAGCAGGTGGACTGGGTGTGAAGGAAGCGACGCCGTGCGACCCGCCGCCACCACCACCAGGGCTGAGTCCCCGCGCACGGCCCTCTCGGAGGAAGAACGTAGGGAGCGCGGATGAGGGCCAGGCCCGCGGTGGGGAGGGAGGCCGCTGCCCCTCCTTCGGCAGTTATGGGGCATTCTAAAAGAGCTTCTTCACTTAGGGCGGAATCATACGCGCATAACTTAGTGTGACTCCCAGGCCAGGCACGGCAAACGCGCGGCCCACGGGCACATCTGGCCTGTACCTGATCTTTTTCTGGCTCACGGAGTGTTGTTGTCACGGGAAGTATGGGTCCGGTATGGGCATATTTTCTGCCTTTAAACGAGTTGGGGATCTGATTCCTCCCCTCTCCTTCCCTGTGGTGTTTAAATACTGGCATCTGGTTCAAACTTGAAAAGGCAAACAATAGCCCAATGCTGACTGGTCCTCCCTTTTAAATCAGGCCTTTGCATCCTCTACTTTGCCACGGTCTCCACACTCCCTCCTGTTCACCTAGGTCACTGAATTTCCCTTCTGTCACCTGCCAAGCCCTTGAGCTAATTGGTGATCCTAATCTAGTCCATCCAGTGCATCCCATCCATTGGTCAGGTGGGGGTGGGGAGGTGGGGGTAGGCCTTTCCCAAAGTCACACAGCCTGTGGTCTTAACGCTGAAGGAGCACCCAGCTTTTCCTCATCTACTAATCTTTTCTACTAAACCATTCTGCCTCCCTTGGCATGCAACTAAGAAAGGGAATCAATCGTCTTGTGAAGGTGAGTCCCAGAAAACGATCTGGTGATTAAGAGTGGGCCCCACATGGAAGGTGATTTGTAGTGGCAATTAACCAGGAGAAGGGTTAGGCAGCTTTGACTCTTGTGTGAAGGCAGAGTCATAGGAAGGAGTTGAGCAGAAAGCGTGTGCAGCGGCCCTTCTCTGGAGTCGATGTAGCTTTTCACAGCCTTACCCTTGGAGTTGCAAAAGAAGACAGCACTGGGGCTGGTGGATGGAGACGACAGTTGACAATTCTGGCAAATATGGTTGTAAGTTGTTTTCAAGTCACTGGAGACCAGGCCTTTGAGACACTAGACTGTTGTATAAGGGCTGCCAGGGCAATTATGGCTTAAATTATTCTCTACCATAGTGTTCCTCAACCTCTAATGGGTAACAATTCTTGTGAAATGCAGATTCTGACTCAGTAGGACTGGGGTGGAACATGAGATCTGACATTTCTGCCAGGCTTCTTGTGATGCCAGTGCCAGAAGCCCTCAGGCCCCACCTGGAGTAGCAAGGCTCTGGACTACCCCAGCCTTCTGTTTATTCATGAGGCACTGCTGCTTGGCAACCAAAAGGAGGGGCTTGGATCCCAACAGAGCTGCGGCGGTGGTGGTGGTGTTCCCGCCTGCCTCTAACAGCTAGGTAACTGTGGGCAGGTGACTGCCACACCCTCTCTGCCTCAGTTTTCTCAGCTGTCCCATTGGAATCTGAGAATATGAGGGGGGACCCCCAGAAACTGGAATTTATTTATTAAAAAATTTTGTATTTATTCTTACATGTTTAAACTTCAGTCGCCCTCAACGTACTCTCCATTTGATCCAATACACCTGTCGAGACAATGTTTCCTCTGCTCGAAACAGTTCTTGAACTCATCAATTTTGATGCCTTTTAGTGCTTTTGCTGTTTCTTGTTTTATCTCTTCCACATCAGCAAAATGTTTCCCTTTGAGGACTTTTTTCATCAGGGGGAAACAAAAAAAATTTGCTCAGGGCAAGATCAGGTGACTAGGGAGGGTGAGGACGGGATCATGCCTTTTTGGTCAAAAACTGCTTAACGCTCAGTACGGTGTGGGCAGGTGTGCTCGTAAGTCACCCATCATGAAATAGGTAAACGTTGACAGAGTCTGCAAAAAAACTCACTAGAGCTGAATGCAGCCTCTCACAACAACACCAGCTGGAATCCTGCTAAAGATGGGTTCCTAGAGCACTAGCCTAGTGAGGCAGGCCTGTACTACATGGGACCCACCCTCAGGAAGATAATCCCATTCTTCTTACTTCCTGGTGAGCATAAGGAAGGAAGACTGAACTGGACCGGTGGGCCCAGCACAACCTGTGACTCATGGTAGGTGCTCTGTAGAGGTAGTTTCTGTTGTTGTGCACTCTCTGTGGGAGTGTCCATGGGCAGGGACAGCCATAGGCAACATGGTTAGGGAGCAGGGAATAGAGAAGACATTTCAAGATAAGAGTCAAATCCTTTCATGGCCTTCCAGGTCCTGTATGGTACGCTCACTTCCCAGCCCACCCCTAGCCACGCTCCCCCTCTCTCTGTCCACGCTTCAGCCACCCTGGCCTCTTATTAGCTCCTTTGACCGTGGTAATTTCTCTCTTAGTCTGGTGCCTGCAACAAAGCAGGTGCTCCGTAAATATCTGTTGCATGTTTCAGGAGCTCGCGGTTTATCTATGGACATAGGGCTCATGACTGGCACGAGAAGGACAGGCTCAGAGCTAAATTATTGGTGGCCGCCCCAAGGAAGGAGGTATTGCTTCTCGCTGAGGTCATCCAGGGATGATCAGAGAAGAGGTGGTGTTTGGACTGGGCCTGGCAGACCAGGCGGAGTTCATCAGACCCAGATGAGTGGGAGGGTGTTCTTGGCTGTGGGAACTGCGAAAGCAGAGCTACAGAGGGGGAAAAGTTCACTGTGTTCCTATGAAAAGTCACAAATTGTGATCAGCAGACTGGCAAAATATGGTTGGTGAATTAGCTGCAAGTACTTAAAAATCAGGAGATCTCACATAAAGATCCAGATTTCTGACTCCTCTTGAAAAAAAATTGGAAGATCCTACCAGGCAGCCATCGACTGCCACTGAGGAGTGACAGTCCCTTTAGAAAGTCTGTGCTTGTTCCATTTTGCCACTGTCTCCACCTTTCCCCATTGCATTCTTCTACTCGGCTCTCCGTAGTCGTTACTGTCCCTTCCTGTCCGAGCAGTGCAACTGGCTAGCAGACCATTTGGTGGACATGTGGGAGTTGTCGGGAAAGTCGGGTGCAGACGCCAGACTAAGGAAGTTGGCCAGTACCTGCCCTAAGGAAATGAGCCATTGGGGTTTTGAGCTCCTAGGTTCCTTGAGGCTGTGGGAGGACTCTAAGAACACACTCACGGATCACAAAGAACATACAGAAGAGGCAGATAACCCAAAGCCAGGGGTCACGAATGCCACGGCTGGTTTTTAGACTGGAAGGTGACGGGTCTCCTCAGCTAAGTAAGCCGGTAACTGCAGGGACCGCAAGGGTCTTCTGCAGCTTCCCTGGCCCAGCCAGGCCTAACTTCGAAAGAGGAACTTCTGGCTGAGGAGGCTGGTGACGTTCTGGAAGCACTGGAGTGGGGAGCTCTGCATGAGGCTTTCAAAGAGAGAAAATGGTGGAGTGTCCCATGGTTGGGGGACAGGATGCTTCTAGAAAGCAGAATTTTATAGGGTGGTGAACACGTAATACAATATACAGACGATGTGTTATAGACTTGTACACCTGAAACCTTTATAATTTTATTAACCAAAGTTACTCAAATAAATTCATTTTTAAAAATATCAACGCAGTAGAGAGGAAAAAAGAGATAAAAGGCAGAATTTTAATCTTAAAGGTTTCTGATTACTCACACATAGGAGACATTTCAGCCTTGAGTGTTTTTAAACACATTAGTTTAAATCAATAAAAAATACTTTAAAAATAAAAATGAAATAGTTCATAGTTGGGGAAAATAAACACATTAATTTTCTTTAAAAAGTAAGTGTACTTTTCTTCTGTTTATAAAAATAATGTATTCTCATTAGAAAAAAATGGAAAATATAGAAAAATAAAGATGAAGATAGTAATCACCAGTAAGCCTACCACCCAGAGATAGTAACACTGTTGAAACGTTGGTGGATTTCCTCATCTTTATCTCTAGCCAGTGTATTTATATTTCTTAAGAACACATTTGGGATCACATTCCATATACAATTGATTGCTCTTTTTGATTAACATTACACTGTGTGAATCTTTTACCACAAGGATGTGTTAATGCCTCTTTTCACAAAATTTTTAAATGAGAAATTTAGAATATAAAAACAAACACCGTACCTATATTGGTATTATTTTCCCAGGCTCTTAAATATGTTTCGGAAAAATATTTTTCTTGCTGTTTCCTTCCATTCTAAACATAGTCAGGGAGCTGACTTTTTCCATGCTGTCCCTACTCCATTTTATCAAGGAAGCTGAGCCACAAAGATGAAGGGGTTTGCCCCAAAGTGAGGAGCTAGCAGGCCTCTGAGTCCAGGTTAGTGCTGTGGGGGAGGGGGGCACAGGCTGCTCTCTCCCACCCCCAATGCCAGCTGTGCTTGAAATTCTGGGAACCAAGACAGGCTTTAGCCCGAGTGCCCTTCCTCTGCGAGGTCTTCGTGGTTTCATGCAGGATCTGGAAGGTTTGCCCAATTCCTAGGCAGGTTAATGGCAGACACCCACGCCTACTGACTGCCAGGTCAATAATAATAACCACGGTGCGGTGGGGTGGAGGGACTGAGCAAAAAAAATTTAAAGAAAGAATTCAAGGACACGGACGACAGTGTAGTGACTGTCGGCGCGGTGGGAGAGAGCGTGGGTGGAGGCAGAAGAGGGTATGGGGGGAATAAATGGTGACGGGGAAAAACAAAATTGAAAATAATGATAAAACAGGCTTTATCATGTGGCAAGCGCCTTACTATTTGCCCTAGAATACTGCTTATGTCATTTAATCCTCACACCGATTTTGTTTTCACCATTTAAAAAATAAAGAAATAAGCTCAGAGAGGATAAGCAAACAGCCGAGGTCGCACAGGTAGTTGAGTACCAGGCAGAGAGAGGAACCCAGGCAGCGCTGCCGTGCGCACTGCACCTCCGCACCCTCCCCGCCCAGGCTGAAAGATGGGCCTCAGGGCCCCGGGCTGTGCACCCCACCGCTAGCTCCACCCAGGAGTCCTCGGCACAAAGGGCTCACCCACCCGCGACTGGCTGAAGGCGAGGATGGGGCGGACGCGCAGGCCCTGCGGGGATGCGGGGATGCGCGGCTGGGTGGCAGCCGCCAGTCCCGGAGGGCGCCCGGAGCAGCGACTTCCTCCTTCGCCCGGTCCTTCAGAGAGGATTCCCGAAGCAGGCAAATGTAAATAAAAAAAGGAAGGAGTCCCCGGAGTATTCTGCACCCCCTGTAGCCAGTCTGCAGCGACTGTGTCTTCGTTCCTTTTAATTCAGAAACAAACACCACCTGGAGAGAACAGCGGACCAGATTCTAGTCCTGCCTCTGCCACTGCCTCACTGTGAGGTCTTGGGCCAGTCGCTTCCCCTCTCTGGGCCCGGGGAAGGTTAAAGCAGATCCTTTCACTGGCTCTTTGCAGCCCCCAACCCACCACGATGTGGCCCACACAGGGGGCCTGGCCTTCGGGAGGGTGTGGTGGACACTGCCAACGTTCACAGCGGCTGGAGTCCGTGGGTGCCGGGGGTGCGGCGTTCGCCGGGGCCCGCCCAGGACCCCAGCCTCCTTGAGCGCCAGCTCCGGGGTCTGCAGAAGGGGGAACCTCGTGGGTTCCGACTCATGCCCTGCCATGCCCACAGAGTGGGGCTCTGCGCTGGGGGTTGAAGAGGCCCTTGAATTCATTCCCGGATCTCTGGTCCCTGGGCCCAGCCTGCCCGCAGGGGCGCCGAGCCTTCCACCCGCTGGGGTGAGAAGTGCAAGTTGCTGACCCCAGCAGCTTCGTTCTCGGGCACGTTGGTCCCGCCCCTACCGCCGCTGCACGAACACCCGAACTCCTTAGAAGGCTGGCCTCCACCTCCACCCAACCTGCCTTTCCAACTCGCTGGCCCTTTTACCCCAATGTAGACGTGTGTGATCTTCCGAGCAGAGACTCAGTCAGGAGTCAGGTCCTCAGATTCCAGTCCCGCGTCTTCCCGTTCCCAGCTGTGTGACCCTAGGCAAGTTACCACATATCACTAGATCTTGATTTCCACACCCTGAAAATGGGGTTGGTGGCACCCATTCCACAGGACCCGGTGAGGAATTAAGTGAGTCACTTAGCACAGTTCCTGTAACATAGTAAATTCACCCCATGTGCCTATTACAACAGTTCTCAACCACATTTGGCTGCCACCTCCTACTTCCAGAAGCTCCTTACTCACTTTCCCAACACTGTGTCTCCTCCACATTTACCTAGAAAATCCTTTTCCTTCCCTGTTCTCCACCCCATAGGCTCCTGCACACCCTCGAAAGCCCTATTCAGACACCAATGCCTGTGAGGGTTTTCCTTTCTTCCCAGGTCCTTCCTCCTCTATCTGCCTGTAGCAACCTTAACTGTGACCAAAGGTGGGACGGACAACCAAGTATTGCTTGTCCCACCCCCCATAGGATGCAATGGACTACACAGCTTCACCTTTTTGGCCTCTGCCAAAAATGTGGAGTCTTGATCTCCTCAGGACACGTAAATGGCATTTCACGGTAGAGGAATTTTCGGAGGAACGTGTTAAATGCCAGAAGCAGCCAGGCAAATCTAGAATGTAGAACAGTTTATAAGACAAGTGATAGAAACTGTTTAAAGCCAATGTCATCGAAACAAAAACAAAAGCAATGAGGGAGGTTCTAGATTTAAAGAGATCTAATAGCCTGACACTAAATGTAAGATGTGATTTGTGCTTGTTTCATTAAAAAACTATGCATGGGGAGCATTGGGAGGGTGGGCTGGGATGGGAGTAAAAGACAGAACTGTACTTGAACAATCATTAAATTTTTAAAAATGCTTTAAAAATTCTATGCAGCAGAAAGAAAGAAGGAGCTCCTACCATTTGCAACAGCATGGCTAGAACTGGAAAGCATTAGGCTGAGTGAAATAAGCCAGGTGGTGAAAGACAAATACCATATGATCTCACCTTTAACAGGAAGCTAATCAACAAAACAAACAAGCAAGCAAAATATAACCAAAGACACTGAAATTGAGAACAGGCTGACAGTGACCAGAGGGATGAGGGAAGGGAATTTCAGGAGAAAATGTTGAAGAGTCTTCAGGAGCAAGTATGAAGGACACATGGACAATAACAGAGCGGGGGTGGGAGGGGATGGAAATGGAAGAGAGGTGGGGAGGGATAGGGGGTTGGGATGGGGTGTGGGGAAAAGGCAGAAAATGGTACTTGAACAGCAATAAATAGAATAATGAAATAAAATAAAATATATTTTATGGATTAAAAAACTGCAGACTATGTTTCTAGATAATGAGGGAATCGGATTATGAACTGGGGTATAAGGAAATTATTAATTTTGTGAGGTGTGGTAAGTGTGCTGTGATTATAAAGAAAAATCTTAATTTTTGGAAATGCCTGCCAGTGGGTCTTGCTGTTAAGATTACAGATTGCAAACTCCTGGAAGTAGGATTTAGGTCTGTACTTACCTTACAATGCCAAGTTCATAATATAGTCAATAAACATTTGTTGAGTAAATGATGACTTTACCATCCCTATAGTGCATAGGTTGTTAGTAAACCTGCTCTTAGAAATCTCCAGCATGAAAATGATAATGGCAAACTCTCATCAAGTACTTGCTGTGTGTCAGGGTTGGTGCTCAGCCTCAAACATGCTGTGTCTCTCGTAATCCTCACGGCAGTCCTGTAAGATAAGGAAAATACGATCCCCTTTTATCTACAAGACACCTGACACACAGGTGTCTTCCTGGAGGAAATGCACCCCCAGGATCACTCAGTAACGGCTGAATCAGTGCTTTTAGCCATTGCACGGTGCCAGCTGTTCTCCTGCAACATCCTAACATTGGTAATACGTAGTCCGGTTCTAGCACCTACATCTGCCAGAGCAGCAGCTCTCAAAAGCAGAGGGAGGAAAACATGTCCACACAAAAATTCGCACACAAACGTTAATAGCATTATTACTCAGAATAGCCAGAAAAGTGGAAACAACCCGGATGTCCACCACTTGATAAATGGATAAAGAAAAATGTGATCTACCCACATAGTGGGATATTGTTCAGCCACAAAAAGGAAATTCATAGTTCCCCTTATCTGTGGTTTCACTTTTCATGGTTTAGGTTACCTATGGTCACTAATAGTCCAAAAATATTAAATGAGAAATTACAGAAATAAACAATTCATAAGTTTTAAATTGTACACCTTTCTGAGTAGTGTGATGAAATCTCCGGACATCTCATCCAAGAAGTGAATCATCCCTTTGTCCAGAATCTCCACACTGTAGACGCGCCCGACCTGTCAGTCACTTAGTAGCCATCTGGATTATTAGGTCTCCAGTCACCATGTAGTAGCCTAATGCTACCTCACAATGCCTGTGTCCTTCATCTCGCTCCATCTCATCACAAGAAGGAGGGTGTCACTGTGTCATTTCACATCCCTAGGAGGGTGGTTCCAGTATAGTGAGATGATTTGAGAGAGGGACCCCATCCACAGGACTTTTAGTGTAATATATTGTTACGATTGTTCCATTTTATTTTTAGGTGTTGTTAATATCTCACCATGTCTACTTTAGAAATTAAACCTCATAGCTGTGTATGCATAGGAGCAAACAGAGTATCCAGTTGACCCTTGAACAACATGGGTTAGAACTGCAGAGGTTCACTCTGTGTTTATGTGGGCCTGCACAGTTCAAACCTATGATTTTCATGTCGACTGTATGTATTTTCTTTTTTAAATATTTTATTTATTTTGCCCTAGCTAGTGGGACTCAGTGGATTGAGCACCAACCTGTGAATTGAAGTGTTGCTAGTTTGATTCCCAGTCAGGTCACATGACTGGGTTGTGGGCCAGGTCCCCAGTAGGGGGCGTACAAGAGGCAAACACACATTGATGTTTCTCTCCCTCTCTCACTCCCTTCTGTCTAAAAATAAATACATAAAATCTGTAAAAAATATTACTTATTTTAATTAAATGTATTGGGGTAACATTGGCTAATAAGATTATATAGCTTTCAATGTGTACATTTCTATGGTGCATGATCTGTATATCATATTGTGTGCCCACCACCCCAGTCAAATCACCTTCTGTCACCATACACTTGACCCCTTTTACCCTTTACTACCCTCCACCCTTCCCTCAGGTAATCACCATACTGTCGTCTATGTCTATGAGTCTCAGTTTTATATCCCTCATATGAATAAAATCACGGTTCTTAGCTTTTTCTGACTGATATATTTTGCTTGGTATAATATTCTCAAGGTTAATCTATGTTGTTGCAAATGGCACTATTTCATCTTTTCTTATAGTGAAGTAGAATTCCATAGTATGTAAGTACTGCATCTTTATCCAATCACCTGTCGTAGGACCCTTTAGTTGTCTCCATGTCTGGACCTCCATGAATAATGCTTCAGTGAACACTGCAGTGCATATGTCTTCATGAACAAATGTTTTCAGATTTTTTGGTACCAGAAGAGGGATGGAGGGATTGCTGTGTCATATGGTCATTCTCTTCTTAGTTTTTTGAGGAACCTCCCAGCTGTTTTCCATGGTGGCTGTACCAGTTTACATTCCCACCAGCAGTGAATGTGGGTTCGTTTTTCTCCACAACCTCTCCAATACTCGTTATTAGTTGTCTTGTTGATGACAGCCATTAGTATCTCATTGTAATTTTGATTTGCATTTCCTTAATAGCTTAGTGAAGTTGAGCATCTTTTCACATATTTCTTGGCCATTTGTATGTCTTCTCAGGAGAATGTTCAGGTCCTCTGCCCATTTTTTAATTGGATTTTATGTTTGTTGGTGTTGAGTTGCATGAGTTCTTCATGTATTTTGGATATTAACCCTTTGTTGGGGTGTTGTTTGCAAATATCTTCTCCCATTCGGTTGGCTGCACTGTGGTTTCATTGGTGGTCTCTTTTGCCATGAGAAGCTTTTTAGTCTGATGTAGTTCCATTCATTTATTTTTGCCTTTATTTCCCTTGTCTTTTAGGGTCAAATTCATAAAATGTTCTTTAAGACCAAGGTCCATGAATTTAGTGCCCATGTTTTCTTCTATGTAATTTATTATATCCGATCTTATAGTTAGATCTTGGATCCATTTTGAATTAATTTTTATACATGGGGAAAAACTGTAATCTAGTTTCATTCTTTTGCATGTGGCTTTTCAATTTTCCCAGCACCATTTATTGAAGATACCTTCTTTTCCCCGTTGTATGTTTTTGGCTTTTTTTTGTCAAAAATTACTTGCCCATATACATGTAGTTTTATTTCTGGGCTTTCAATTCTGTTACAATGGTCTGTGTGTCTGCTTTTCTGCCAATACCAGGCTGTTTTGATTATGGTTGCTCTGTAGTATAATTTGAAACCAGGTAGTGTGATACCTCCAGCTGTATTCTTTTATAAGGATTGCTTTGGCTATTCAGGGTCTCTTGTGATTCCACACAAATCTAATTTTTTGTTTTATTTCCTTTAAAAATGTCATTGGGGACCTGGCCAGGTAACTCAGTTGGTTAGAGTGTCATCCCTATGTGCCAAGGTTGCAGGTTTTATCCCCAGTCAGGGCACATACAAGAATCAACAAATGAATGCACAGATAAGTGGAACAACAAATTGATGTTTCCCTCTCTCTCAAATCAATAAGTAAAAAATAAAATAGAGATATTATTGGGATTTTGATGGGGATTGCATTAAGTCTGTGTGTATTGCTTAGGTTATATGGATATTTTAACTATGTTGATTCTCCCAGTCCATGAACATGGAATATCTTTCCATTTTATTGTGTCTTTTTCAGTCTCTTTTAATAATGTTTTGCAGTTTTCATTGTGAGGTGCTTCACACCCTTTGTTGAGTTTATTTCTAGGTATTTTATTCCTTTTATTGTAATTGAAATAATAATTGTTTTTTTTATTTATCTTTTCTGATATTTCATTGGGGTCAACTGTATTTTTAATCTGTGGTTGGAAATCCAAGTATACCGAGAGCCAATTTAAGTTATACTCATATTTTCAGCTGTGCAGGTGGTTGGTGCCCATAACCCCCACGTTGTCCAAAGGTCAACTGTAAATACCATGGTTTTAGGCAACCACTGGGAGTCTTGGAATATATCCCCTGCAGATAACAGGGGACTGGTATACTGAAACATGCTAGAGCATGGATGAACCTCCAAAACATTAAGCTAACTGATTTAAATGAAATGTCCAGAATAGGTAAATATGTCGAGACAGAAAGCTGACTAGTGGTTATTCAGAGCTGAGAAGGTGGAGGATTTTGGAGAGTGGTAGCTAAAGGGTACAAGCATTCTTTTCGAGGTTATACAAATATTCTAAAATTGATCATGGTAAAGATTGCATGTCCTTAATGTACTAAAAACAATTGGATTTACATTTTAAATGGGTGAATTGTATGGTGTATGAAATATATCTCAATAAAGCTGGGGGAAAAGGCAGAGGAAATATCTTATGCATCTGTGAATCTGCCAAGGTAGTTGAGTGGGAGAAAAAAAAATGAGTGAATGAATGGCTGTTTCCCTTACAGTTGTCAAGAATCTACCATATTTCCAAAGTCAAAAATGAATTCTCTTGACGGTTTTATGAGCATGCTGACTCCTAGCTCCCAGGAACCCATTAATGTACTAATAAGAAACCTGATAATTCAATAAATAATCCCTGAGGTTACCAGTGCCACTTCAGAAGAAAAAAAATGCACAGATGATTTCTTCTGGGTACAAACTATGGGGGCTGCCAGGATGTTCTGTCTAGGAAAGGGTCCCTGGAGATCTCACTGAGATCTGTTCCACTTGGCAAACCTTGATTCATTCATTTATCTGGGTTTATTTGAATATTCCTGGTTGTTTTTTTTCCCCTTGCCCTGGTCTTTTAGAAGGACAGTTGTAACGAAAGCTCCAAAACAAAATAACTCATGAGGTTCCGTGGAACTAATTGGGGAGGGCCCAAACACTTCAGTGGACGTCTTCTGTAAATGCTGTAGCTTCCTGGCTAGGCACGCAGGTTTATGCTCCCCAGATTATTAAACTCAGTGTCTAATGCCCTTTGCTCTCTTTCTTACTAATAACTAGTTAACTACTTATGGTAACACATCAACTGGCAGGGAAGTGATTGTTCTAAATGATGTATCCTGGACCAGGCCCTGGAGATCCTGATTCAGGAGGACTAGAGCAGGCCCGTGGAGACAGCATTTCAAATACAGCAGCTGTGGTCTTTTTCATGTAGGAAACTATGGGTCATCTGAGAAACACCTAAATGAAGAACAGACAGGAGGAACTGAGATGTGTGCAGGCAGAAAAATGGGTTGGTTTCGGGGTCTTAGAGGTCATTGAATTTAATGGTTTTCAGGCCATATTCCCTGGAACTCCTTAGGGCTCCCTGTTACACTTAGAGGGGGCTGTTGAGTTGGTGGAGGGACAGAGGTGTGGATGGGTCTACCTCAGTGCACACCACCTGCCACAGCTCCATTTAAATTTGTTTTCTACTTGAGGGATTGAGTTCTATTGCTTGAAAACCACTAATCATGCCTTGTCCCTCATATGCAAGTGGAAAAAGTGAGGCTAGAGAGGAAAACATTTCCCCAGGGTAACCGAGTAACAGCACACCAATGGCAGAACCAGGCTGATCCCAGGGCCCCTCTTTCAGCCCGGAGCCCCTCCCACAGGGGAAGGTCAGTTTCAGATACATCCACTCACTTCAGGGTAGTTTTTCCTCTCCGCCTCCAGCAAATCCCACGTAAGGCACCAGGGCCCAGACGAGGGTGAGGGCAGCGAGGCACCCACCTCAGGCACCACCTTTATGGTGGTGCCCAAAAAAATCAGTGATCAAGATACATAACATTTTAGTGCAACATTTTAAAAATCAAAATTAATGCCAAAACATTCACGATGAAAAAACCCCAAAATTTTAAAGAAAAGCGGGATCAGTAATTCTGATTTTTCATTTTGCTCCAGGCACCCATACGGCTCTCCCTGGCACTGTGACTCATCCTGCCTCTGTTTAAATTTTGGTATTTTGTTTATCATAGAGTTTTTGTGTCATTTTTTATTTTTTAAATATTACATTGAAGTATTACTTATTTAGGTTTCTAAGTTTTTTTGTGCTTCCCTTATTTTAGTGCCTGAGGCAAGTGCCTCACCCTGATATGGGCCCTATAAAACAAGTCTTTTAATTGATTTTTTTTTTTTAAGTGTGAGAGAAAAACATTGGTCTGTTGTTCCACCCATTCATTCATTCATTGATTGATTCTTGTATGTGCCACAACAGGGGATCGAACATGCAACCTTGGGGTATCAGGACAATGCTTCAACCAACTGAGCTACCTGGCCAGCACTTCTAAAACAGGTCTTTTGGGAGACAACTGAGTGATGCCTCCTTGCCTGCTGGGAATCCCTCCAGATCCTACCACTTTATTTGTCTGACAAAAGTGATGTTTGTTTGGTTTTACTGTGACATTGCCTCTGTCACCTGACCTGCAGAGAGGTTTGCAATCTGCAGGGGAGATTTGTTTTGCTGATCTAGCAACATTCTCTCTTCTCTGGGAGCAGCAACCTTACACTACTTGGGGAAACTTCCTTCCCATCTGTGAATCTACTGTGGCCCATTTGCTAGAGGTGGGCATGTGACTCAGCTCTGCCAATCAGAGCCTTGCATCCCCTGGTCATATGATTGGTTTGAGGTGATCATGTGACTCAATAACAGCCAGTGAGATTCAATTCTAGGGGGTTGATCTGAATTTGGGGGAAAGGAAACTTTCTCTTCTCTGTGGTAGCTGAGGATAGAATGTATGTAAGCCACCTTGCGGGGGCTGAGCTTCTCTGAAACACAGAAGACAGCAGTGTGGGCTGATGGAGATGGAAAGAGACATCCCCCTGATGTTGCCTGAGCTCCTGGATCATTCTGAGCAAAAAACAGGTCTACTCTCTGGACTTAAGGAATGAGTGGGCTAACGTTTCCCTAAGTCAGACTGAGTAATGACTCTGACACTGAGGTGATTCACTCCCTCTTGCCAATGGTCTGGCCAGCTTGGGCCCAGGAAATGCCTTGGTGAAGCCCAGCACCTACCACCACACTTCCGCCCTAAAGATCTTCACCCAAGTGGTGGCATCCAGGGTGCCCTTCATCCAAGAATGGTCTTAGAAGGCAGTGTATTGATAGCAAAAACAACTCTGGGTGGCATTACTGAGCAGCATTCGTGCCATTGTCAGGTTCTGTAGTAAATATTTACACATCTACTAACAACTCTACAGAGTAGATCCTATGATTAACTGCAGACTGAAAATCAGTACCTCTACCTCCAGGCCAAATATCCCAAATCACCAACTAGAGGCAAAGGGAAGGCCCTGGTTAACTAGCAGATGAGCCTGCTTCCCATTGCATGTTGTCTCTTTTGTAAATGGACAGACTTTCTAGGAAGTAGAATCTTTCTAAGAACAGCTATGCCTGGACATTAGCAACACCCCATACCCACGCTTTCTGATAATCCTGTCAGCGTCTTGACATAAAGAACCTTAGGCCAGCTTCCTTTGGCCCGGTAGTGGGGCCCAGAACCTAGAGCAGCGCAGGCCTTCAAGATTGGCAGGTGGGTTGGACCACTGACTACATCCTTCTTTGCTATCTGTACTCATTTATTCATTCAACAAACATTTATTGAGTGCCAGCTGTATGCAAAATCCCACTCTAAGCACTGGGAATACAACTAGCGAACACTACTGGAGATAGTGTAGCTCCTTGGGGAGCTGGCTGTCTTGTCAGGGAGGTACACATTAAATAATTACATGTGCAATTACTGAATTACAAGTATGGTAAGCACTGAGCAGGAAAAGTTCAGGCTGTTACCAGAATGTGCAATAGAAGCATCTAAACCCATTGGCTGACTGTCTAACTAAGCAACTTTATTCATTTGAAAACATGTTCTGAGTGACCACTCAGGACTAGGTGTGGTGTTTAGTGCCAAGTGCTGGGCAGAGCGGGGAACAGGGCACAGCCATTGCCCATAAGGAGCTCCCTGTGAATAACGGTCCAGCTGACCAGCTGTCCATGGGGCCTGCAGCCTGTGAGCAGCTGCCCATTCACAGCTTCTGCATCTGCTTGAGAGAACAACTGTCCGCCTGCCTCCACAGGTGGACCAGATATTACAGGGGTGGGCAACAGTTGTGAATGCATGAAACAGAATTTATTCTTGCCTCATGGTTTATTGATTATTGCATTACTTTCCCTAGGAACAACTGTATACCTACTTTTGCCCCACCCTGTATTTAACTGGTTTCATTTGCCTCGTATTAGTGTTTCCATGGCTTTGACTCTCTGTGGTTGGGACAGTTGGGACGAACGGTCACTGGGCTTACTGAGAGTGTTTTGCTAGACTCTGTACAAATGGTTTCATTGGAAGAGGAAGGCATCTGTAAAGGGAAGGAACTGGCTGTTGACACTCCCTGGGCACCATGGCTCCACTGTGCTGGGGACAGGAGCTTGGCTTTGAGGGCAGACCTTTTGTGATATTTCTGGCTGCCTGGCCCCCAGAGTACCAATCAGAGTGTGGTGCCCAGCTGGCCACAGGGAACTTTCTAGATGACTTTATTATTCAGGGCATATGATGCTTTGGCTTCAGCAGCCAGAGACACCCAGCAATTCTGCAGAGCTGGGAATGGGGTGTGTGGGTGGCTTCAGACAGAGGACGTTCAGCTCAGTCCTTGTTAGAGCCCACCCCTCTGGGCCCTGGTCCAGGCTGAAATGTGACAGTGCGGGGTGACATGTGAAGGATGGAGTGGGCTCTGACTCTATCTTCCCTGGACTGAAGCACTTTGAGGGCGGGGAGGGTGGGCATCGTAGCTCCAATATATTGAGGGTTTACTATATACTAAGCATGAGTTCACTTAAACCTCACAACTGTCCTGTGAGGTAGGTTCTAATATGCTCATTTTCAGGGAGCTGAGCCTCAGAGCAGCAGAACAGGATCCATACAGATTGCAGAGCTGTGCCACCCTGTCATGTCTCAGCAAGGGCCTCAGAGACTGTCACAGCAGAGTGGATGGGTGGGGAGGAGCCCCTTACACATGTGTGACTGGGGAAGGGCCCAGGCCAGAAGCACTTAACTAACCTGGAACAAACCTTCAGCTTGGTACAGAGCCTCGGTCATCCTGGCTCTAACCAGTGCGGGGTTAACTATTTTAAGGGCAACATAGAAAGTAGCATGTTGTCCTTTTGCTAAAGCCTTACTCTATATTAATAATAATACAAGTAAATAACCTATCTATTGAGGTCTGATTTCTTTTCTGTCACAGGGTCATGGGTTTTATTTAATCCTTAAATTTAATCCTCACATCAAACTATTAAATAGGTATTCTTCTTCTTCAGAAAGAGACTTTAAAAAGCTTGGCCAAGCCCTGGCTGGTGTGGCTCAGTGGGCTGGGCATCATCCTGCAAAGCCTAAGTTCTCAGGTTTGATTCCCAGTCGGGGCACATGCCTGGGTTGCAGGTTCCGTCTCCAGCTGATTGGGGCGCGTACAACAGGCAACCAATCGGTGTTTCTCTCTCACATCAGTGTTTCTCCCTCTCTCTCTAAAAAATAAATAAATCTTTTAAAAATTAAACAAAAATACATTTCAAACTGGGCCAAGGCCATAGCTAGTGAGTTACAGAGCCAAGATTCACCTTTAAAAATGTGTAGCACCAAGATCTCCTGATTCTCTGAGCATCAGAGATCTAAGCTCAACTGGCTCAGTTCTTTCATGAACCAAATGTGTGCCTTGGCAAGTCGTTTAATTTCTCTGAGCCTCCTTTTGCACATCTGTAAAATGGGTAGCTCGGGCTAGATGATGTGTCAGGACCCCTCCAGCTCTGATATCTAGACCTTGGACCCTTGAGGGACATCACCTCTGTATCCCCAGCACTTAGCAGAGGGCCTGGCCCAGAGTGGGCACCAGGTCAACATCTGCTGAGCTCAGTCTATC
Source organism: Artibeus jamaicensis (assembly GCF_021234435.1). NCBI lineage: Eukaryota > Metazoa > Chordata > Mammalia > Chiroptera > Phyllostomidae > Artibeus > Artibeus jamaicensis. Next base: position 9,750,145 of record NW_026521828.1, on the reverse strand, counting down.
CCGATGGGGCCCCAGGTCCTAGCTCCACATGTCGTTGCCATTTGCAAATGTCTGCATTCTGTAGCCTCCCCTCGCCTCTATGGTTCAAAGTTCAAATGTACTGTAATTTACCCATTTTGGTATTTCCCTATTTAAGAAACGCTTCTATGTATCTCTTAATGAACTAAAGTTTCTCTTGATATATATCCAGATGTGGAACTTTGGGAATATGAGGTGTTCAGAAATTGCTCTCAACCGTTGTTTTAGGCCCTGACTGGTGTGGCTCAGTTGGTTGGGCATTGTCCCAAGAGGTGAAAGGTTGCTGGTTCAATTCCCAGTCAGGGCCCATGCCCGGGTTGCAGGTTTGATCCCCAGTCGGGGCGTACTTGAGGCAACCGATTGGTCTTTCTCTCTTACACTAATGTTTCTGTCCTTCTTTTCCCCTCCCTTCAAAGATAAATACATAAAATTTTTCTTAAAAGTCATTTTAGAAGTTAACATTCTCACCAGCTGTGAGAGCTGCCCTTTGGCCATATTCTTTCCAAAATTTGAATTTGTCATATCTTCAAAATTTTGTTCATTGGCTGATATTTTAGCTTTTCGTGGTTAAATTTTCAAGTATTTACACAATAAGAGAAAATAGTATGATGGATTTTTATGAATCTATCATTTCGTGGTTAAATTTTCAAGTATTTACACAATAAGAGAAAATAGTATGATGGATTTTTATGAATCTATCATCTGCCTTCACAATTTCCAATTCTATTCCAATTTTATTCCCTTTCTATTCCACCACCCGTTATTTTTAGCCAAATTCCAGGCATCACACCATTTTATCTCTAAATATTGTACATATATCTCTAAAAGATAAGAATCCCCCTTTTAAACATAACCTCAGTACGTTGTCAGACATATCAACTACATGTCAGTGATAATTCCTTACCCTTATCGAATATTGGAGTCAGTGGTCACATCTCTTCAATGACCCTATAATTTTTTTTCTTTTTATATTTGTTTGAGTTAGGATTCGGAAAGGTCTGTCCATTGTGATCAGTCAATATTTCTTAAGTGTCTTTTCTTGTGCCCCCTCCATCTTTTTCTCTCTTTCTTGTTAATATCTTGACATTCACTCATTAAAGAATCCAGGTTGGCTTTCCTGTTAGGCTTTCCCTGAGTCAGGCTTTTGCTTATTTCATCCCTGTGGTTCATTTCATGTACTTCCTGTAAACTGGGGGTGAGACCGAACTGCAGTCCGTCAGGTCCGTGGTCCAAATCCAGCCCCACCCTTTTTGCAAATAGGACTTTACTGGCACACAGCCACGCCCGTTTGCTGAGCTGTTGTCTATGGCTGCCTTTTGTGCTACAGCATCAGGTTGAGTAGTTGCAACAGAAACTGGGTAGCCTGTGAAGTTTAAAATATTTATTACCTGGCAGTTAGTGAGGAAGTTTGTCAACCACTGCTCTCAAGGCTCAATCAGATTCCTGTTTGATTTGTAGGACCCGATGTCCTCCTAGGGTGATGTTTAACTCCATCAAGAGGCCCATTTTGTCTAATCCTTTCTGTTTTTGTAATACTGTTAGATCAGCCAGTTTGTAAGGAGCTGTGAAGTGGTGATGTCACTCCTGTTTGTTTGACTTGTTGGAATGCTTATGTAAAGAGTAGCTTCCTCTCTTCTACTGTTTGGTTGCCCTAGGCACAGCTTTTACAGGAAAGACAGTAAGTGCTCAGTTGTTTCTCTGTATTAACCAGTTTTCAAAATTATAACTTGACTTCCTAATATCTTTCAAGATGATCACTGCAGTTTTTGTTTATTTGTCATATATCACTTTGAACTTGTGGATTGAAATATAGTTGATGTTTTTCAACTCATTACAGTTGTCTTCTTTATTGATGTTCAAATTGTCCTGACATCGGCCGATGGGAGCCTGTTCGGGGTGTCTTCTGAGTCCCTTTGCTGAGACTCCAGCTTCCTATGTTTGTGGCATTAAATGGTAGTCTAAGTACATGTACATTTTCTGCCCCCAAGTTGAATCACCTGTTAATTTCTTGAGGAGCCCGGGTCCCTTTAAGTGGGAAGTCATATTTCGAGACCACAGTATGGCCATTAAAGGTGCTCATTAAAGTTCTGGTTGTTATTTCTATACCTGAAAATGGTAGGCAGAGCTAGGTTATATAGTTTGTTTGTTTTCAGATCAGCTATATAAAATATTCATACTGGGACTTCCAGTCAAATTCAGAATTAAAAGGGTTTTCCTTAACCCCTTTCATCATTTCATCTGTATCTCCTTTCTCTCAGCTGCAAGTCCTGGTTCCCAGCGCTACCAGCTCCTTGCCTCGTCCCACCCTGGCTGCCCAGCAGCATCAGAGTAGCAATCCCAAGGCTACCACACCACCGTGATGGCTGAAAGCAGGCAGCCCTTTTGAAAAATCAGAGTAAAAAATTCTGAAAATGGAAATGCAAAGGAACTCAGCAGGAAGGGTCTGTGCCGACTGTCAGCCATTTTCATTACTGCTGGGATTTTTCATGCTATATTCTGTTGGTCGGGATTTTGTTCTTCAGTGTGACTGACTTTAAAAACCATAGCCCTTACCCTCTGGGAGTTCATATGTGTCTACGGATGGAGAAGCACGAGGTTAGGGTACCGCAGGTGCATGGAATGAATGTTGGGTTGGTGACCCTCATATGCCAGTGAGCTCCAGATTTGTTTCCCTCCCTAACACGTGAAGATAAAGAGAGAAAGGGGGTGGGGGGAGGCCGCAGAAAGTAAAGGGGGGAGAAATGGCAATGGAAAGAGACTTGACTTGGGATGGGGAATACACAATGCAATATAGGGATGTTGTATTTCCATAGACTTAGACACCCGAAACCTATATACTCTCATTAACCAATGGCACCGTGATCCATTCAATTTTTTAAAACGAAGGGAAGGGGAAATTTGTGAGAAGGGAATCTTGGGCAAGTCAACTCATCTCTCTGAATCACTTCTTTATCTATTAAAAAGAGGCGCAGGGATTGGACTACACTATAGCCGCAGCAGCTTGCTTTCCCTTCTCCAAGTACACCTGCCTCGGGTCCTTCGCACCTGCAATCCCCAGGACCCGAAACACTCTTGCTCCAGTTCCTCCAGTGATTGGTTCCTCATCATGATTCCCAGCATGGGGACTGATTCACGTCTCAGCTTCAGGATCACCTCCTTAGAGAGAGCTTCCCAGACCACATAATCTAAACTAGTCACCATCACCCCATTACTTCATCATATCGGCCTATTTCGTTTTTTCATAGGTGCTATTACCTATCTAACCTGCTTACTTGTTCATGTCCATCTCCCCTCTCTGTAGAGTGCAAATGCAGTGAGACTAGGGTCTTTGACTTTCTTGTTCACTGGTGTTTCCCGGGACCTAGAATAGGCCTGCACAGAATAGTCTCCGAGTAACAATGCCTGCTGAATGAAAGAAGACCCGCTCAGTGATTGGACTGGATGGTCTCCAAAGTCCTTTTTGCTCTGAGTCCAACGGGGCACACTCAATACCATGGGTGTAGGATCACATACAAGCATGACTGTACCACTTTACAGAGATGGAAACTAATGGCCGAAGGCTTCACCGAGAGGCAGGCGACGTGGTCCAGTAGTGCCCGGAGACTCAGGTTCGGCTCCTTGCACTATTTTACTCTGTTCCCCTTCTTTCCTAGAGCTGTGGGAACTGGACAAGTCATTTCACCTTTCCAGGGAGTGTTTCTCCATCCCCAAGAGAAGTCAAGTTGACAGTACTGGTCCAGGCTCACTGTGAGATAATGAAGCTTTGTGAACTGAACAGCCCTAAGCACTTTGCAGAATGTTTTGCCTTTTCTTTGCTCCCAGGCTGTCCCTGGGGTTAGGGGTAAGGGCACCAAAGGAAGCAGAGGACCAGGGTGTAGAAAAGGGGGAGCCAGTTGGTTGCCAGGGTTTGTTTACTCACCTGAGTTCCTGGCCTGCCCCTAGCCTAGCTGCTCTCACCTGCTCAGGTAAAGAGGTAGGGGGAGCCTGACTCAGCCAATGAATTGCGATCACTCTCTTAAAGGCACCGAGCAGTTGGCAAGAAAACCAGCCGTGCAACCTGGAGAGGTCCCTGGATGCCAGAAGGCAGGCTTGAGTAACTAAGCCCTCCGTGGCCACACTGTGACCCCGGGGCCTGGTCACTCCGGGTCTTAGAGGGTGCTTTCTTCAGGGAGGCCTCCTTCACCTCACCCAGAGCCACCTTCCCGGGAGGCTTCCAGACCTAGCTGCCCTGGCAGACACCCAGGGAGGAAAGGCAACGTGGCCTTGGCAGCTGCCCGCCAGGAAAGAGCCCACTGGTGCCAGGGAGAAGACGTTTTCCTGTCCTGACCCCTCAGCAACCCCTGGTGAGTCTCGATGCTCTGGCTTCTCGAACCTCAGCATAGCAGGGTGTGGTGGGCAGAGGCCTCTCCTGATGGGCAGAAGCTTCGGGTGCAGGTTCCAGCCATGCTGTGTGACCTTGCAGGCTCCTCCAGCTCTCTGAGCCTCCCGTTCCCCGTCTGGGAAAATAAGGAGCTCAAACGTCCACGTCAGCTTTCCCTTTTATTATTTTCTCCGGCCACACCCCCTTGTTTTGAAAGCTTCGGATCTGCCAAGCTGTACCTGTTATGTAATGTCATTAATTGCTGTTTCCCCTTCTACGTTAATTGGGGCCCTACGGTGGCCAATCAGTGGTTTCTGGTCAGCAGGAACATAGTGATACTACGGAGCTGATGTAAGTTTAACCAAAAGCAAAGAAATGTGGTGTTTTAGTCTCTGTGAGATCTTATCTGGAATTAATATTTGGTTTTCATTTGGCCTTTTGAAATATGAGAAATAGGGCACCTGTGGGCAATTTCTAGAGAAGGGGGACCCTAGGTGGGGGAACCCCAGATCTAGCTTGCATGGTTTATGTGGGCACCAGGCAGAAATACTTTGATCACACCTCAAACCCAGATTTGGTCTCTACAATGCTGCTTCACACATGAGATGTGTTCTGGAAAGTGGAAGCCTTTGGCCTGAAAACTTATATGGGGCTGGACTGCTCCCAGGAGCCTCTGCACTGGGTTCCTCCCACTTCTGGCTGAGGCTGGGGAGCCTGGATGGGGGTCTGTGGTCTCCCTCAGGCCCCCGCTGCGGGGTGGCCAGGGGTGGTGGGAACAGGTAAGAGTGAGTGCAGGGCCTGGAAGCCGGGAGTATATGGTGGACACAGCTTGTGCTGGGAATCAGGAGAAAGGATTGGATCTCAGGCGAGTTGCCTAACCTCTCCGAACCTCAGTTTTCCCAGCTGCAAAAGGGGCATTGTAATCCGGGCGATGCTTGCCTACCAAAATTATTCTTAAGGCCAAATAAAATAGTGAATTTCATGGAAGCTTTGATTATGATGGAATCGTGGCTGCTTGTTAAGTTCTTTTACTTTTTGAAATACTATTTATTGGGACTTTTTGAAACATAGACTCATATAAACAAAAAGCAGGGGGAACAGCTCACTGAGTAGTGGTATTTTCTAATGACTCCTGAAACAGAAACCCAGGCCTGGAGTGTGGCTCTAATGCAGAAGGCCGTATAACATGTGATTAAAGCGCAGACTTGGAGTCAGAAGGTCTTAGGCTCGAATACAGACTGTGAGACCTACTGGTGACTTCGGGAGCAAGTCACTTTTCTATGCCTCAGTCTCATCTAAATTCTGCAGTGGGCTGGGGAGTGAGGGGAATGTCAAAAGTGCTGGCCCCCCCCCGTGGCCCTTGTTGATGTTGAGTTGGGGGTACAGCTCAGGACAGGACTCAGAAACCACATGTTCTACCAGAGGGTCCCAGATCTGGAGGGCCCTTGATCCTCGGAGGCTCGAGTGGGATGGATAAACCGATTCAGAGCAAGACACTTGGGTCCATTTCCTTACACGCCTGCCCCCATCTGGGGCAGCAGGGGCTCCAGGGTGACACCGGATGAGCAAGTACTTGGGAACCAGCGCAGTCCCTCAAGGTCACCGGGCTGTTGCTGCTCCTTGCTTGGGGAAGGGGTGGGCTGTCAAGGTACCAAGCACCTCATCTGAGCTTCTTCCCCCTGTTCTCCCATCCCCTGTAGCTCCCTGCCAAGCAAATCAGTTTTAGGGGATTGTGACAGTGAGCCCCCTCCCCACCCAGTGGGGCAGCAGGAAAAGGAGGTGGAATGAGAGAACAGAAGTGTCTGGTGAACAGGGGGCAGTCACCCCTTTGGGCAGGTGATGCACGAAAGCTGTGTACCTGTGCACAGCAGCTAACAAAATTAAAGTTGAAAATTTTCTAATGCTGTAACGACCCCCCGAGAGGCCATGTGAGCCAGCGCCCTGCTGGGGGTGGGGGTGAAAGGCCTCTCTTCTAACAACACCAGAAGCCTGCAGCTTTGCCCCAGGGAAGCCTCCTAAACACCTTTCCTTGGTAACCAGCCTTGGCATCTGAAAAGCCTCCCAAGGGTGTGTGCAGGGTGTGTGTGAGCATGTTCAAGGGCGTTGGGTGTCTGAGTTAGAGTTCCATGGATGGAGGGCACCCACACCTCGGAGAAAAATCAGTTTGAGGTGGATGGACTGGGTATGGATAACTTCTACAACCACCAGGAAGCTTCCAGGCTGTTCGGTGGAGGAAATACTGAGCAGCTGCCACGGGCTAATGATTGTACTAGGTATTTTAAATTCATTACCTCGTTGAATCTTCCTAGTAACCCCTTATATCATTCCCATGGTACAAATTGGAGCACTGATGCTACAAATCTTGAATAAGATTACTCAGGCCTGGCTGGTGTGGCTCAGTGGGTGGAGCGCCAGCCTGTGAACTAAAAGGTCGCCAGTTTCATTCCTAGTTGAGGCACATGCCTGAGTTGTGGGCCAGGTCCCCAGTTGAAGGTGTGTAAAAGGTACATTGATGTTTCTTTCTCTCTCTTTCTCCCTCCCTTCTCTCTAAAAAAATCAATTAAATCTAACAAATAAACAAACAAAAAAGACTGCACAGCTAACAAGTGGCTGAACTGGGATTCAGATCTTTTTTATGTCTAAATCCGGAGCCTGGGCTCTTACTTATCCCATCAGAAGCTGCAAATCAGGCCCAATGCTGAAATCGCCAGGTGTGTTTCCTTTGGTCTACACAGTGTTTTGTTTTAACATTTAAAAAATTTAGATGTGGACAGTTGAAAACAGGCATTTTAATATAAAAATCCAGATCCTGGCTTTTTTATTAATTCTTTTTATTTATTAATTTTAGAGAGAGAGAGGGAGACATCGATTTGTTGTTCCACTTATTTATGCATTCATTGATTGATTCTTCTATGTGCCTTGACCAGGTATTGAACCCTCAACCTTCACATATGAGGATGATTCTCTAACCAACTGAACTACCCAGCCAGACTCTGATTTCTCTTTAAAAAATCATAAGAAAGATGTGGCACTATGGGTTCACCTTCTTATATGCAAATAATCAGCTTGAACTGATTATAAGCTGCTGCCTTTAAATGGGACATGTGACCTCTCGTATGCCACAATCCCCACCACTCCCTACTACTCACCCAGACCACTTTGTGTTTATGGTAGCAGCCCGGCCCTGAGAGCCTGCGGAGACCTTGGCCCTGGTCCTAGTACTGGCTGAAACTGGCTGTGACTTTAGGTCAATTATGGTATCTTTCTGGGCTTTAGCTGTAACCTGAACAAGTTAGCACTCTGAAATAACTTCCTAAGTGGCTTTCTGTGCTGCTTGGGGGAGAAGCCACCAGTCGCCAGCACATCCACATCTTGGCCACCTGGCTGTGTGTGACCAGAGTCTGTGCGAATGACACCAGGAGTTTGCCAGTGTTTTTTACACTGTGTCACCAGAATTCCACTGCGCTGCATGTCTGATGTTCCTTGTAACACAAAACACTTGAGGACATATTGGGCCGGTGGCACGAATCCTGGTATGATGCCCATTCCCAACACTTTGATCAAAGAGGCTGACTTCTGCTCTGGCCAGTGTGGCTCGGTGGGTTGAGTACTGGCCTGCAGACTGAAAGGTCACCAGTTCAATTTCCTGTCAGGGCACATGCAGGTCCCTGGTATGTAAGAGGCAACTCACACATTGATGTTTCTCTCCCTCTCTTCCCTGCTCTCTAAAAATAAATAAATAAAATCTTTTAAGAAAGAGAGTCTGACTTCCAGGTGCCTCTGTTTATCTCCTCAAGGAGGCTGATTGAGATTTCATCATCTGAGTGTCCTATTCTGACCCCATTTTTGCTGTAGGGTGAATGAGAGAAAATTGATAGCTCAGCTGAGACCGTTCTCTCTTTCTCTGTTACACACACACACACACACACACACAGCTCAGTAATAGTCATGTTTTACAGGCCTTCTCATCTACCCAGTGTCTTACTTGGATTTCTGAGATCCGATCTCTAGAGTCCTGGAATTGTAGTGGTAGGAATGCGGATGGTGCCTTGGCTGTAGATCATTTAGTCCAATAGTAGCAAATACATTTCACTTCATTTGCTAATTCCAACTAACTGGTAGAGTGTTGAAAAGGCTTCTGCAGCTACCTAAGGGCATGGAGGGATCATGCGCTGAGACCTATCATCAATGTCTATTGAGGGCATGGCAAGGTATTGTTACAGTCTTTATGCCAAAAGTTATACAGAAATGAAAACGAATCTGGAAAAGAAACATGACTCGGCCACAGTCACTCAGCAAGGTGAGGCAGATCCAGAGTAAGATCCAGAACAGGGTCTCTCTTGACCTTGAGGCCACTACTGCTGCCACTGCATCAGCTCAGAGAAGGAAGCTGAAAAGGGAAGGAGAAGTGACGGAGGCGAGGCTAGGAGCCAGGCGTCCTGGCTCCCCTCAGAAGCCTGGCTGGCACTGGGGCTAAGGAATTCTGTTCTGTCCCACTGGACCGAGCCCTGCCAGCCTGGCCTGTTGGCTTCTGCTCCACTTCTTAGAGTCCCTTTGCTCCTGCCCCAGTTTCCTGTCTCATTTTCCTCGGGCTCAGAGAGTGCACATCGGAGCACGGGGCCCCCAGGGACCCTAGGCCCTACATACCCTCTTTGGCAGGCTTCCGCACGCTCCCCAGGCCCCTCCGTTCTGAATGCGAAGTCCTAGGACAGGGGTTCTTAACCTTATGGATGCCGCGGACTCCTCAGGCAACCTGGCAAAGCCTGTAGGCTCCTTCTGAGAATGTTTTTAAGTGTGTAAAATAAAAAACACAGGACTACAAGGGAAACCCATCATACCAAAGTACAGTTGTCAAGATATTTTTAAATCTCTGTGATAGACTACCGTGTGCCCCCTTACTAATACATTTTAAGGAGATCTGGCAGCAAGTAGAATAACCTATAGTTTTAAAGTCATGAGGAGCATAACTGGTATTTCCAGAAATCGACGAAGGCTAAAATATGATAGGAAAACATCTGTGATTTCTCCCGGTGACAGTCACAGGAACTGTCAGTATCACTGTGGTCATTGTCTGCATTCATAAGCGAACACAGGATTTCGCTCGAGTTAGAGGTTAGTGAAAATAAAGGTAGAATTTTCTTCCATCCAAGTTCCTGAATTCCGTCTGCCGACACAGGCGGAAAGGATGCTCCAACAGGAGTCGGCTTGCCCAGAGTTTGCAAACTGCGGGCCGTGGGACCCTGGGGGTTCCGGAGGGCTCACGGAGGCTGCAACTGGGGGGGGGGGGCAAGCACGCCAGCCATCCAGACAGCTCTGCATCGACCCCCTCTGCCTCAGCCAGAGCGAGTTCTTTTCTATTTGAGCTCATTTTAGTGGTTTATGTAAGATTCCTCTGTGAAAAAGGGATCGCCCGTTTGCGTCTGAATGTCACAAACCTGCACTCGGCCCTCCCTACCGCTTCAGATGACATACAGCGGAGCAGCGATTTTCTGCCTTCTCCATTTTGTGGAATGCAGAAACGAATCACTAAAGTCCTGCAGCACACCTAAAAATACATTTTTTGCCGATCTAACAAAGAAATAGGTATAATTTTGATTCATTCACACTGGACAGCTATTCTTGGGTTGGCTGTTGTCGATTTTTTATCTGACAATCTAAAGGAAAAGAGGTCAGTGCCCCTAACTACGACTACATAGTCAGGTCTGGCACGTTTTCAAATTCTGCAGCACGCTGCTCAAAAACCACTGAGCTAGACACATGCTGTTCAGTGGCTGGGGTGGGGCCGTGGAGGGGGGCAGGTGGAGGGAGGTGAACTTCCTACTCCCTCTGCTGCCAACCATTCAGGGAAGCAGTCTTCTGGGGCCAAGAGTCAGGAGACCTGAATTCAAGGTCCCGGGTCTGCCATGACCTTGAGTTTCTCATCTGCTTAACAGAGACAGTACTTGAGGGTTGAGAGGACCAAATAAGAGAAAGTTATAAGAAGTATCAAGAACCACTGAAGGGATTTGAATGTATTTGTCCCTTAGCCTGAGACCCTTTCTCAGCCCTCAGTGGGGTCTTCTCCCCATCCCAACAAGCCAAATAGTCCTTTTACACCGTGACAGTATAATCCCAGTCACCCAGCACAGTGACACAGTCCCTTTTGTGGTTGAACAACCAGTCAGTCAGTCACCCAGTCTGCCAATTGATCCTAAATTCCTCTTCTTTGTGGTGCCTACTGCCATGTCACCTCTCCGGCCTGCATTTCTCTAACGGCCCCCAATCTCTCACTCTCTGCTCCAGTCTAATTTTGTGGAGTCCTAACACCTTCTGACCATTAATTCTGACCCTGTCCTTCTGCTTCAAGGTCTGTGGTGTCTTCCCACTGCCTACAAGGCCAAGTTCAGCCTCCAGAGCGTGGCAACCCAGACTCTCGGGCATCTGCTTCCAGCCTCCCTTCCTCTTCCCACAGGGCGGCTGCTGAGCTTCTGTTGCTGGAGTCACCCCTGCCTTCTGCATGCGCGCAGACAATTGTGCAAACCCTGGGAACTGTGGGAAGAAGAGATGATTCAGGGCAGTAGGAATGCTTCTCTCCCGGGTGCTGATGGGGTGGTCAGGGGAAAGCTGGACACGCAGGGGACTCAGAGGGATTCCGTTGATGGGGGAAGGGCATGTGTCTGGCTCTGCCTTCTGTCTGGGCCAGACATGGGGTTATTTTCAGAAACTAGCCAGTAACAAGTGGATAGAGCTGGGAGGAACTGCAGGGTTGGGGGTGGGAGGGTGTCTACCATTTGCTACACTTTGTGAACCAGAGGCAGGAACCAGGTCACCAGGAACAAAATACAGCCAAGCAATGGGGAATTCATAGAATCCCTGATTCTTAGAATATCAGAGCTAGAAGGGGCCATGTGGATCTTTCCTCTACTCTAACTCCTTTCTGCTTGAGACGGAAAAGGAAATCCCACGAAAAGGGAATGACTTATCCGAGATCACACGAGTTTGAGGCACAGCCTGGACTGGAACGAACATCTGATTTTCATGCTCTGGCCTCTGACCTCTGGATTCCCACTAGAAGACTGAGTAACTGGTCCAAGAGTGATTTACCAACAATGGGTTAATGTGTCACTCTGGCCAATGCAATGCTGCCTCTTACCAGAGGTTGTCAACACCTTACCCCAAAGGTGTGCAGCTAGGGGACAGTGAAAAGATACAAGAGTGTCGAGATCTAGAACCCTCGGGTCTCAAGTGGCCAGGTGGAGCCTGGGGTAACCAGAGCCCCCAACTCTGATGGGATGGTGACCTTCAGACTTCGAACATCCCCATTAGTTTAAACCGAGGGGTATGAAATGCTGTCATGTACCGTGAAGGGGGAAGTTGGGAAGCCTGGCCTCAACCCCAAAGCACGGGTACTGTCAGGAGTGGTGGGGGCAAAGGTGGAGACAGGGAGTGTCTGAAGACACAGGTTCTAGTTCTATCTGTGCTAGTTCCTCTGCCTTGTACATTCGAGGGGGAAGTGACCTGAGAAAAAGTAAGAGGTACTGTTTATTGTGCCTCATTTAATCTTTCCAACAGCTCCATAAGTAGGCACTGTTATCGTTATCAACTCCATTATACAGATGAGGAAACTGAGTCAGGGAAATTCAGGGACTTAGCCAAGACCCCACAACTGGGAAATGGTGGAGCTAGGATTTGAACCCAAGTCTGTCTTTCTCTGGATTTTGTGCTTTTAACCACTCTGCTGTACGGGCTTGTTTGGGGGCTAGTGGGAGCGGAAGATGTGGGCTCCCCGACAGCAGGACTGCTGATTCTCCATCCAGCCCTCACTACTAGGCTTCAGGAAAGCCTTCAGCAGGAGGGAAGCAGGCAGTGGGGGCCTGGAGACCCCTAAGAAGTAAGGACTACCCCACCCTCACCTTCACGGGGATGAGGTTATCAGCAGGACTCCGGGTGGGCAGTGTGCCCGGAGAGAAGGGTAAGGCTCCAGGGCTAGAGCCCCGGGCCCTCGGGGAGAAAACCATGGTGAGATATCACTGGCTGCCGCACTACCTCTGCAACCCATAGGAAAAAGGCCCCTGTGCACAGCGCCAGCCCTCCCCTAAATACTAACTCCTGTTTGCAGATTCAGTGACTCTGCCATGTGCTTTATACACACTGACCCACTGTAATCTTCACGACAGCAGTGTCTGCAGGAGCTCCTGTTATTATCATCTCCCCTCTACCAGATGAGGCATCTAAAACCTGTCCAAGGCCACACAGCTGGTACGTGGCAGAACTGGGATGCAAACTCAGGCCTGCTTGACACCCAAGCCCACGTAGTTCTGGACCATGATATCACAGTGCAGTCCGGCCCAGTGAGGGGGAGCACTGTGCTGGTTCGGGATTAGCCCGGAGTCCTGGTTAGTCAGGGAACCTTTGAGTAAGTCTTTTCTGGTCCCCATGTTGAGGACTATAGAAAGGTCATTCCTTTTCTCCCTACAGTTTAAAAATTGTCAAAGTGAAAGCAATTTATAAACTGTTACTCATGTATTCAAATGGTATTTATTAGAACTTAAAGCAAGGGAGCCCTGGCACTAAAGAGAGGAATAAGCCATGGTCCCTGCCCACTGAAGAATGCAATGTAAATAAATGCTAGGTGAGCGAGAGTTTTTAAAATAATTATAGACTAGCTAGTTGAAGACCACCTTCCCACTGAGAATTGTTAGAAGAGCTGAATGCTGAACAAAATAAATGTATGTGTGTACGTGTGTGTGTGCGTGTGTATTTGAAGGCAGTAGAGAACTACCAAAGCAACAGGGACCCGAGGAGGTGGAGATTCCAGAGTAAGGGACATGCAGAGAGGTAAGCCCCAGGCTCAGCTGCCACCCTGCCTGTCAAGGCATCCGCTGTTTCTCAGGAGATGGATGGAAGCTGAGCAGAGCATCTGGAGGTGTTATAAAGCTTCCAGGTTCACCAAAGAGCAATCTCCCTAATAAGCACGCCAGGCCTTCACATGCAACCCTCAGAGGGCTCCACCCTAGGAAGAGAGGTGAATTAGAAATAGACTAGCCCCAACAAAATTGAAGACTAGTACCTGCTCAGTTCAATTTCTTTAGGACTTGGGCTTCAATGCCTCCCAGAAGCAAAAGTGAAAAATCTCTCTGGTTTTTCAGAACCTCAAATTTTCCTATAATTTTTTCATACACAACATCTGGCATCAGATCAAAATTTACCTGACATCTCAGTAAAGACCAAATGCCTGAGCACCAAGATGAAAAAATTGACAATAGAAATAGGCTCATCGCGCTGACCAGTGTGGCTCAGGTGGTTGGGCATCATTCCACAAAGCGAAAGGTCACGGGTTTGATTCCCAGTCAGGGCACAGGCCTGGGCTGTGGTTTCAGTCACAGTCAGGGTGTGTACAATTGACGTTTCTCTCTCGCATCAGTATTTCTCTCTCTTCCTCCCTCCCTTCCCCTCTCTCTGAAAAGTAAATAAATAAAATCTTAGAATAAAAAGAAACAGGCTCACAGAAGGTCCAGGTATTGACATTATAAGACACAGGTTTTAAAACATATATGATGAATATATTCAAGAAATTATGTGACCAAATGGGGAATGTTAGCAAAGAATTAGAATCTATGAAGGAGAATCAAGTGAAAATTCTAAGCCTCAAATACAGTAACTGAAGTTAAGAACTTAGTAAGAGGATATAACAGTGCGGTACAGGACAGTAGCACAGCTAAAGAGAAAATTAGTGAACAAAAAGGTCAGTAGGAAGTACCCCGACTACAGGACATATACAGAAACAAGTCATGGGGAACGTGTGCAAATGTCTAAATACTTGTAACTGAAGTCCGAGAGTGGGGGATGGAGAGGGAGGAGAAGAAAAGGAAGCGGGAGGAAAGTAGGGAACGGGGATAGGGAGGGGGAGGAGGAAGAAGAGAGGAGAGAATAAAAGAGAAATGAAGCAATATTTGATGGTGGTCAATAATTTTCCAAAGTTGGTGAAAGACATCAAGCTACAGATTGAAGAATCACTTTAAATCCCATGCAGCCCTGGCAAGTGTGGCTCAGTGGATTGAGCACCAGCCTGTGAACCACTTGGTTCGATTCCCAGTCGGGGCACATGCCTGGGTTGCAGGCCAGGCCCCTGGTTGGGGGGATGTGAGAGGCAACTGATGGATCTTTCTCTCCCTCCCTTCCCTTCTCTAAAAATAAATAAAATCTTTTGAAAAAACAAAAACAAAAACAAAAACAAGCAGAATTAAGACAGACAAGCCTGAACTAGGGCCCATAACTAGAACCAAGGGTAAGAAGAAAATCTTAAAGGACCAATAATAAAACTGACAGGTGCTCAACAGAAATCATAAAAGCCAGGAGACAATAGGAAGATATCTTCAGAGCGACGAATGAGAATAAACATTATGTGAGTGTGGATTAATGGTTCTCAAGTTTTTAATGTCTGTGAAGTAGCTGGGCTAGGGTAGGAAGAGGAGCAGGGTTCAAGTTTTAGATTCCCAGCTCCCACCCCAGATATTTGGGTGTAGCAGACCTGGGGTATGGTTAAGGAGTTTACTTTCAAAGAGCATTCTGCTGTGGTTGATGCTGTGGGTCTGCGGGCGGATGGTTTGCAGTTACGGCTGTAACAGCTCCTCCCATTCCTGCACCCGTGCCTGTTTGCAATGTGACTTTGCCACTCTTCCCATCAAGAGAAAGAGTTTGTTTTTCCTCCTTTTGAATCTGGGCTTCTCCTGTGGCTTACTTTAAAACATTAATATATAGTGCTGTAATATATAGTACACATATGGAAAAGTATACAAGTCATAAATGTGAATGTACAGCTTGATACATTTTCACCCACTATTTAAACATTTGACCCTTGAAGAGCACAGGGGCTAGGGTTTCTGCACAGTCAGAAATCACGTATAACCGTTGACTCCCCAAACCCTTAACTGTAGTCGGCTCTTTGCATCTGTGGATTCAGCCAACCACAGATCCAAACAATATTTTCCACCCACAGTTAGGAAACTACTGTTGGGAATGTGAAAATACTGTTTTCTGTTTGCAGTTGTCTGAATCCGCATGCGGCAAAAAAACCTGCAGATCCAAAGGGCCGACTGTAGTTAGTGAAAAAATCCACATGTAAGTGGACCTGTGCAGCTCAAACTGCGTTGTTCAAGGGTCAGCTGTGTTGTGTGACCTACAGCCAGCTACCTCCCTTCCAGTCACTAGCCCTGCTCCTACGGGTTCTAACATCTTATACGGTGGCCGCATCAGTGGGTCATATGGGGTGTTCTCTCTTGTGTCTGGCCCCCCTTTTGCTCAGCACCCTGTTTGTGAGATTCACCCACATTGCTGCGTGTGGCTCTGGTTTATTCTCATACGGTACAGTTTCAATTTTGTGTAAGTGCTCCAATGTGTTTGCCCACTCTGTTGGTGGACAGTCAGGTCGGTTCCAGGTGGGGCTGTTATAAGAGGGCTGAGTGCACACGCCTTTTGGTGAACATAGGCATGCGTGCGTTTCTGTTGGCTGTTCTAGGTAAAAAAAGTGGAACTACCGGGTTAAGGAACGCTCTCATAGTATATTAAGACTTTTATAAAATCAAAATATAAAGTCACATGTGTAGATTAACAAACACCATGTAAAAGGAGAATAAAAACTCAACACTGATGTATGTATGCGGTAAAAAGCTATTAGAAGATAAACATAAAACAAAATATTGACATGGTTTATGGATAAAGGAAATAAGAGTGATTTTTTTCCCTTGACAGTTTCTTTCCCAGTCATTGTATAAGGACCATGTATTACTTTTATAACCAAAAGAAACATTTAATCCTATTGATTCCCTAAGTCTTGCTTAAAGGCCACTTCCTTCCACGTGGCCTTACCGTAGTCAGATGCCGTAGTAGCCAGCCAGTGTCCTGATTCATTGTTTTACTCTGTAGCAAAGCAAAAACACATTGCGGCAGGCGCTCAGTGCCTCATCCAGACAAGCTGCTCTCAAAATGTCTGATCCTCTCCCCACAGTCAAAGAAATTTAAGCAGCAGACATTTCTCAAAAGAGCATTCCAGTTTGCTAGGAAGAGAGGCAGGAACATGAACCCAGATTACCGGCTCCACTTTCGATGCGCAAACACCTGATGCTGAAAGTGGTTAAAAGAGGCCCATTGTCACGAAGCACATCGCTGGCAGAGGCATCCCAAACAGCTCATTCAAGAAAGAGCAACCTGGTGCAAAACTTGTAGTCTACCAAGTACTGAATATATTTTGAACAGAGCCAAGAATCAGGGTAGAGATTAAGATAAAAGCAGAAATTTGAAAACCTCAGCTGTGCCTTGCTGACTGTGTGACTTGGAGCAAGTTAATTTACCTCTCTGAACTTCAGTCCCTTCTCTGTCCCATTGGAAGGCTGAGAGGAGACACATTTTCGGGATAGCAAGCAGCGTTCGACTCTGATTGGGGGGTGCATAGAGAGTGATTCTTAGGACTAGTCTGGGCTTAGTGGAGCGGAGTGCTGTAATTAATTAATAATTTCCACATGAGCAGGGGATTTTTTTCAAATGGTATTTTGTTTATTGGATATTTATTTGTTTTTCCTGCACAAATTGATCAAGATCTTTTCCAGCACTGTGTTTAGAATTCTCTGGTTGAGATCCATCTATTCATCTGTCTGGTGGGCACGATATTCATCCCAGAGGCAATTCTCTTAATTCCAAGGGGGAGGGAATTGTAATTATCTTCTGAAACTATAGACTTCGTCTCCAGCAATGTATGTGATCTATATTTAAATAATCTGTAAGACACTGAGAGATCCTTAGAGATGAAAATGTCTGAACAGAAAGTGTTAATTACATAATTGCAATCATTCTTTCTAGATAAATCATATTGTTACAATGACCGTATCTGACAGCCTTTCCCGCCTGCGCGTTGCCCTCCCCTGAGGTTGGGGTGGGTCCTGGGAGCAGGGCGGCTGTCCTGCTGCAGTGTGTGGTGCAGCTGGTGCACAGACGAGGAAGGGTATGCGGGGTACAGCCCCACAATCCCACACCACCCCCAGCCCCCAGGCTTGTCTCGTCCATGAGCTGCCTGGACCCTCCTGGAGTGCTACAGGGCTTGGGACTTCGAGAGGAAAGTCGACCTTTGTCTTATCTCTGAACAGATGTGCTACAGCCACCAGAGAATGGTACGGGTGCTGCCTGAACAATTTAAGTAACGCGTAAACTATATGTTCGTGGTTAATGAAGGGAGCCATGAACAGGGTGACGGCTAAGTGTGTCGCAGAATAGCCAGGCTGTCCGTAACACAGGCTTTGGGATCAGGCTGCTGTGGGTTTGAACATAGCACTGACACTTAGAAGTGCATTTGCACCAGCAACTTAACCTCTGCAGGGTGGGTTTAGCAATAGCACCTACTTCACAGGGTTATTATGGGAGAGAATCGGGAAAAGCCTGGCACAGGTTAACTTGCCCTAACGTTACTGTTATTGTTATGTTAACATTAATTATTAGCAGTGATTTCTAATTACATATAAAATAAAACCTCAAAAGTGCAAATTCAGCTTGTGTAAATTTTGTGTCTATCAAGACAGGCTACCGTGGGGTAGAGGCTTCGGTGTCATCTTCGTGTCTCTCTTTTCGATCTGCTCCTTGCCTGGGGTCCCACCCCTGCCCTGTCATCGAGAAGGCGGTGTCCCCACTGCTCCAGCTTTCCAGCCCTGCCGCCCTCAGCCCTCGTCCCCCCAGACCTCCCCCTCAGGGACCCCGAACTTTCCCTGACTCCACTTGCTGGGTCCCAGGGACCCTCAGATCTTTGTCCCCAGCTCCAGGCCCTTTGTCAACCTGCTCCAGGAATCTGCTCAGTAGGTGCACACATGTATGTGTGTGTGTCTGTCTGTCTGTCTGAGGTGGGACACTATAACTACCCTTCCCTGGGCAGGCTTGGTCACATATGTACCTCTCACCCTGCTGAATACAACCCTACAGAGAAAGTCGTTCTTTTCCTCACAACCTGACCTCTGCCTGCCAGCTGGCAGCGGATCCAGACTCTCTGAAGGAGCAGCAGGCTGGGGTCATGCCCCCGGAGCTCCGTCAGCGAGACTGCGGGCTCCAATGTGCTGCCTCCCATAGCACATTCCAGCAGCTTGCAGGCTACACAGTATCTTTGCCCTGAGTGCTGACGTCACACACTGACCTTCTCACGAAACAGGGCTCTGCCATACGTTGTATCATTTTTTAAAAAACCAAGCCAAGTTATCGGGCATCGTCCCCCAAGTCACTGGTTTGATTTCCGCTCAGGGCACAGGCAGGTTTGAGTTCCATCCCCATTAGGGGGCATACGGGAGGCAACTGCTTGATGTTTCCCTCTCTCCTTTCCTCCCTCCTCTTCTCTCTAAAATAAATAAATAAATAAATAAATAAATAAATAAATAAATAGAATCTTTAAGCACCAAGCTAAATTTACAACAATATACTGTGCAGATTTTCAGTGCACAGCTCAGTAAGTTTTGACACATATAACCCCTTATGAATTACAAGATTTTGATACCAAATAAGCTAACTTAGAAAAATTGCAAGATTCCATACAACTGTGGGAAAGTGAACAGAGTTTGGAGTCGAGAGACCTGGTTGTCTAGTCCAGCCTCTGCCGTTCACCAGCTGTGACTTTGGGCAAGTACTTTCCCCTCCCTGGACCCTGGTCTCTGATCTGTACAATGACAGAGTTGATTCTAGGGGCTTCCTCCAGCCTTAGGGCCACAGGAGAGGACAGGTACTGAGCCAAGGTCACTCAGGACTTCCTGAAATCATGCAGCACTACTGTGTGCTGCTGACATTTGTGAAGTGAATGCACTCTACCCGGATCCTTCCAATCAGATTCCTGAAGCAGAGAAACTAAAGAAATAATCGATAGTTATAACAATAAACAAAGATGGCAGAAATCAGCCACGCCAAGGCCTGCATCCCGTAGGAATGTACCAAATGCTTATAAACCCTTCTCAAAGTTACTTGCTCTGGTACATTAATGAAAGAAGCTTCTGAAGGGATTAGCTTCACATTCACAACAAGTACCCAAAAACACGCCGTTTGCCAAATAGGTTGAGTTGAGCTGTTTTGCTGTTTGGAAGCTAATGTGCCTTGCTGAAAGAGGACAGGGCTTCTTCAACAAAGTAAGATGAATCCCTCACATTTTGCAGCATTTCTCACTTTCCCAAGCCTTCTTGTTCCATTTCACCTTCGATCTACACGTGGGTTCTATGGTAGAAAGCCAGGTAGGGATTACACACACTCCTTTTTCGGGTGGGGGTGCTGCTGCCCCGAAAAATGAATACTCTCTCGGCCACCAGTGAACCTACCCCTCTGAATGCCTGGGCCTGTGTCTCTGAGCTGGACCCAGCACTGTCTTTTTGGCAAACAAACCTACCTAGAGAACAGAGTCCGAGAAGATCTAAATTCAACAATAAAAACAATAAGAACACTCGTAGGTGGTAAATTGCAGACGTTTATTGCCCTCCCACTGGGTAGTAACACTTGTAACTCTCCCCACAGCCCAACGAGGGTTGCCTCTCTTGTACAGAGGAGGGAACGGATGGAGACACAGTTAGGGGTCACAGCTCACTCAAGCAAACACAGGGAGTCGGCTGCAGAGGGGGGTTCCGCCTGGGCCACCGGACTCCAAGCCCGGGCCCTTTGCCCTGTGCTGCATCATGTTTAACCATGCTGCTGATTAAAGAACTTTCTAAACAAAACTGTTTGTTGGCGAGGTGAGTGGCCGGACAGGCAGTGTGGCCCTTACTGAGCCCTTCAAGTGGACCACTGCTGAGCACTGTTTAGAGGACAGTTAGGCTTAAGGCAGCAGGCCGGCCGAGCATCCTGGAAGGGCCCTTCTAACCAGAGATGAGAGGATTGGATGAAATCTCTCGAAAATTCCAGTCTTTCAATTCAGGACAGTGACAAGTCCTCCCAGCCTTGAGTTTCCAGGCTGAACGTCCTCTCCCAGCCCACCTGGCCTGCCAGTCCTCTCCTTGCAGGCACCGGGATCATTGAGCTGGGAGAAGAGGTGGTGGTGCATGGGTCATCCTGGAAATCCGCAGCATGGCCCCTAACCCATGGCCTGGGGAGGAGGAGCAGCAGAACTAAATTACAGGGTGCCTGCTGCCTGATTAAATCGGTGCACTGTGTGCAATGCTCTGGAGATACCACACGCCAGGCCCACTCCTGGGCCTGAGGCCCAGGTATTAGTCACAGAACCACAGTGAGAGCTGTGGGGCCCTCAGCAACACCTCATCCAACCACTTCATTTCACACGTGGGGCTACAGAGGCCCAGAGAGGGAGAGCAATGTGCCAGAGGCCACACAGCACTCAGTCAGCACAGTATTAACCATCTACTATGCCAAGCACTGTGCTTAGTTAGGACTGGGGATACTAAAAAGTGAACAAAGTAGCCGCAAGTTCCAGTCCCGTGGAGTTTACACGTTAGTGGAGGAAATGGGCAAAAAGCAGGCAAACCCATAAAATGGGAGATTGCGATCTGTGCTATGAGGGACATGCAGTACGCCAGCCAAGCTGGTCAAGGGGAGTTTCTGAGAAGGGGCTGTTCAAGCTGAGGCTTGAAGGAGAAGTTCATGGTGCTTATGTGTGTGCGCATGTTGGGGGAACATGCTCCAGGCATGGGAACTCTATGCCCAGAGCCCCCAGGCTAGGATGTGCCCCGTGTGTTTGAGGGGCTGGCCCAGGGCAGGGGCTGGAGAGAGGAAAGGAGAGGAGAGGGCAGAGGTGGTTGGAGTCTGGAGCTGCAGGGTGGTGTGGGTGAGGGAAGAGGTTTGGAATTTGTTCTTTTTGCAACATGAAGTTAGTGGAGGGGTGTTTGCGGCAGAGTGGCAGACGCGCGGTGACCTTTCCTGCTTTTCGAAGTCCAGGGGCTGCCTGGGAGCCCAGTCACCCTGGAGCCTTGGGGAGGACACACCAGGTGATGCTACCCACACAAAATGGGCTAGGCTATTTATTCCTCCTTTTTATTTAGTGATCTCTCTGCCCTTTGCCCATATGAGGTAATTAGGCCACTCACATGTCACAGGTCTAGACACTCGAGTGCTGTGGGGCCCCGTGAGAACTGGCAAACCTCTCTGATCCAGTGGCGGTTCAGCCTCACCAGCATACCACACTCTTTCCCACCTCATTCCTGTGGCCAGCACTCATCCTACTTGCCGCAGAGGTATGGAACATTAGCAACTGCTATCAAGAGTGCTGGGATGAGATGGAACTTCCAGGCTATCCAGACTTTTTTTTTCATGGGAAAACTGAAGTCCGGAGAAGAAAAGGGACTTTTCTAGGTTCCACAGGAAGAAGCAACAGAGCTGGAATGGGAAGGCAGCCCTCTTCCTAAATGCCGCGGTCTGAAAGGGAGTGCCTTGACACACCTGAGCCAGCATTGCTCAGAGGGGCTCCCACAGACTTCCAGACCCAGATTGGTTTCGTGCTGCAAGAGTCTGGGGCCGCTGCCATTGCCACCTCCTCTTAAAGATTCACCATGAATATTCAGGACGCCAAGACATCCTTATAGCAAAACATTCATTTAACTTTGCCGAACCCAAATTATTTCATTTCCCAGAAATGATGCCATCTGGGTGGACTATCTCTTCACATTTGGGGGGACTATTCCTTGGGAAGTGCCACCCTAAGCAAAAAGCTCCTGTTCCCAGCCCCTGCTGCTATGAGTGCCATTCTTGCTATTATTATCATATTTGGGCTCCTGTGATCGCCCCTCCCTGCAGGTGCCTTGCACAGGGCCAAGCCCTCAGGGATCATGGCATAGGTCAGTTGCTCAATCGACAAACACTGACAATGTGTGTTGACTCTGCACCTCCTGAGTCGTGTGGCCTTTTCCGAGATGAAGGGCAGCTCATTTCTTTCTTTTTCTTTACCAGGCAAAAACCCGAGAAAAGCCTTGGCAGGGAAAGTCAAAAACATCCCTGAAGGTCACCAAATGCTAAAGCAATCTGCCCTATCTCCTAGTCTCCCTTTTAATCTGGACACATCCCACGTTTCAATTTTAAGTCCTTATTGAAGTACAGTCACCTCCAGGAAGGCTTCCCTGACTACCTCTTCCCCATCTCTGTGGCCTGTGGTCCTCTCTGCCTCCCTTTCAGTCTCCTGAACTGGACAGTACCATGTGTATAGTGAATGCCATGGCATCAGCCTATACAGGGATCTAAATGAGGGTAGTTGGCTGGGAACATCAAACACTCTTGTGTCCTGGACCCATCTAATCACGGTTAAATTCAATGAGAAAAAAAAAAAAAAAACACTGTGTGGGCCAAAGACAACACATGTGGGGGCTGTAACTCGCCAGCGGGCTGACAGCTTGCAACACCTAGGATGTTATCTGGAGGGGAAGGCACTGGATTTGGACTCTGTAGAAGTACGAGAGCTGCCACCAACCAGCAGTGTGACTCCAGATGCACAAACACCTCATGTTTCTGAACCCCAGTGTCTTCAACGATACAACAGGGTAGCACTTGCGCTGCTTTCTTCATGAGATTTGAAGACTGTTTCTCTGAACTTTATGCCAGTGACCACTACCCCCTCTATAATCATAGTGAAGGTTTATTGAGCACTTACTATTTGTCAGGCACTGTGCTAAACACTTCGCATATATTAACTCAGTCCTCACAATGACCCTAAGAGGTAGGTGTTTTTATCAGCTCCATTTTACAGATTAAATAACGGAGGCTGAGAGAGGTGAAAGAGCTGGCGGCTGGCAGGACTGGGGCTATAAAACCCTTTCACAAACATTGGCTCACTGAAGTTCTCGAAGGCATCATAAATTTTATCCAGCACGTATTTCCCTTTTCACCATTTTATAAATGGAGACATTGAAGCTCAGAGGAGTGAAGTAACTTGCCTGATAACACACAGCTAGGAAGTAGGCAAACCTGAGCCAGAACCCAGCTGTTGACCCCAAACTTTTGCTTGTTTTTTTTTTCTGTGCCACAGGTAAAGGACAGGCAAGTGGTCCGTGAAGAGAACAATGTGCTAGTGTAGAGAGGTTTGCTCCCCGGCCAGAGAGCGTGTCTTACCCGTTACTGTTTCCATCCTCGTCCCTAGGTCAGGGCCCTTCTGTCCCGGGAGCTCAGTGTCTGTGACTAGTTATGGTCGTGTTGCTGGGAAAGCTGCCTCTGCCCTCAGGTCGGCTGCTGATTTCCACCTGTCTCCGTGAACTTGGATGTTCTTACCCTGGAGAGGTTACACATGGTTACTCGAGTCTGTCTGACTGTGGGGTCTTGCCTTTTCCACGCGTGCTATCTGTGCCTCCTGTTGTGTGGTGTAAGGGCCCAGAATGGCAGGGGTGAGTGAGACCTGGGTTCTGATCTTGTGTCTGCTGCCCTGGCACCCAGGGGTGAGTCACTGAACTTTTCTGGGGCTCAGTTCTCCAGATACCAGCTGGGACCATCATGTTTGTCCTGTCTCCGTGAAAGCCCCTTGGGAAATGCGCTGCGATACTAACAGAAGGTGTGCTGTGAGGTAAAGGGTGCCCTGGGTGCTTCACAGATGACACTTAAATGACTGCACAGAGGGGTCCGGCAGTGCCGTGGAGAAAGCACTCATGATAACGTGTTGGGGGAAGCAAAAAATGAAAACGCTGGATGTGCAGTAGGATCTCAATTATGTAGAATATATACATAGAAAACATACTAGAAGAAAACACAGCAACATGTTGCCAGCGATTGCCTGTGGGGAGTGGGTTTAATGCAGGTTTGGTTTCACAAGACATAACATTTTTTGTTTGCTGTAGCCAACTGCAGTCCAAATATATTAAATGAAAAGTTCCAGAAATAAGCAGTTCATAAATTTTAAATCACACGCCATTCTGAGTGGCACGATGAAACTTTGAGCTGTCCCACTAGGGATGTGAACCACCCTCTTATCCAGCACATTCACACTGTATATGCTACTCGGCTGTTACTCTCTCAGTAGCTGGATTGGTTATGAGAGAGAGAGAGAGAGAGAGAGAGAGAGAGAGAGAGAGGGAGAGAGAGGAAGCACAACTGAGAGGGGGAGAGAAGGGAAAGCATACACAGTCACATAATTTTTATTACAGCATACTGTTATACCTTTTCTATTTTATTATTACTGTTGTTAATCTCCTACTATGCCTAATTCATAGATTAAACTTCATTATAGGAATGTACATATAGGAAAAACGGCGCACGCCGGGTTCAGTACTGTCTGCATTTTCAGGCGACCACTGGGGGTGTTGGAACACACCCCTCCTTGGGTAAGAGGGAACTACTGTATATGTGCGTGTGTGTGAACATATGCATATAAATATATATATGGCAGGAAGAACAGTTAGTGGGGAAGCCTGTCATGAGGCCACCTAAGAAGTGCAGGAATGCCGGGGCGGGTAGCAAGGCCGGGAAGAGAGGCGGTGTAGGTAGAATGGAGGAGAAAGGGCTGGGGTGGTGCCTCTCTTTACCTTAGAGCAATGAATGTGTTAAAAGTTCTCTCCCAGACCTTCTTCACTGCAAATTCATTCTGTTCCTTTACCAACTCCCTTGAGCAGCTTACCTCCTTATCTTTAAAATGGGGATAATCATACTCACAGGGAAGGTTTGCCCCGGGGGTTCACTGGTGGTACGGTGGTAGTTAGTCAGCACCCTCTCTCTCTCTCCTCACCTCGCTGTGAGGTTAACTCTTGCTGTTTACATCTACTTCCCAAGAGGAGACCTAGGCTGAGCCTCCTCCCAGGAACTGAAGTTTCTTGGCATGTATCAGAAGGCCCAAGAATCTTCGGGGTTTGGAAAAACACTCCCCAGCTGGCACTGTTTGTTTTGGCCCAGGCCCCTGCTTTTGCTGACCCCACCCACCCCTCCGTCTCAGTGTAGAGGCCTCCCCGCCTAGAAGCCCCGATACAAGAAGCAGATAAGTGGTACAGCCCAAGTTCTCCCAGAAATACAAGGTCCTTTGGAAAATCAAACTCAAAGGGAGATAAAACTGCACATCCAAGTGTGTGAAATTTTCCTTCCTAATTAGCACAGATAACTCAAAGAACCACCCCTTCCCCACTTTTACCTGTGCCCCCAAAAAGACAGAATAAAGTTTCAAGGAAGCTGTATCTTTCTTCGCCCCCATAAGCCGAATGGGCAGGTATCATGCTTTTCATTTTGTGTCAGGGGAAATGGAAGCCTAGGAAGGAAGGAGGCTGCCCAGAGTCTTTCAGCAAATTCGGAGATGAAACCCAGATTATAAACCAGGTCTCCTGGCTCTCTGGTCCTTCATTCGGCTTCCTCTTTAGGACGTTGTCAGTGCCAGGAGCAAACAAACACACAATTGGTTATAAATAAGTACCTGAACCCCCTCTGTCATTTTTATTTTGCAAGTTTGATTTTCTCTGCATGTCTGGGTTTTCAGCGCATGACGCGTTAAAAGTCACAGGCACAGCACACGTTAATCTCATCCTTGTCCTTTTTGCCTAAATCATGCGTTGTCTCGCCTCTTTTCTGTTTTATTGGCTTAATTACTTGGTCCCCCCAATTTGAGTCTACCTTTTGGAGAGACAGGGTTCAAGATTTTCAGTATCTTCCCCAGGTCTCTGTATTTGATAGATTCTTCATAGAATACTTGTGGATGTGGCAATGCAGGGAAGAGAGACAGGACTTACAGTGGGGGTGGTGGGTAAGAACTGGGCCTGTGCAGTTAGACTGCCCTGAAAAAGCCCACTCTGATATTTAGCTGTTGCCTAGGACCCAGCTACCCATCTTGTTTTGTTCTGAATTTTGTAATTGTCTGTAACTGAAGATAATTATACTTGCAGGGCCTAGCCTAGTGCCTGGCACATAGTAGGAACTCAATACATATTTGTGGAAAGAATTAACACCTATCTCACTAGGTTAATTGTGAGGCTGAAGGAGCTAATGAATGTCGAGTATTTCTCATAGAACCTGGCATATATTATGTACTCAATAAAAGCTACTCTTAACGATTGGATCGCTATTAGTGTTAAAACTAAATACATCCATGTAGAATGCTGTGTGGGTTAGGAATGAAAAAACAAACAAACAAACAAACAAAAAACACACCTTGAATTCAAATCCCAAACCATTATGCAGAACAAGCTACTGGATTTAGGATCAGTGTACTCAGGTGTGAGACCTGGCTCTGCCATAGATTACCTATGTGACCTGGGATAAGTAACTTTCCTTCTCTCAACTTCAGGGTCCTCATCAGCAAAATGAAGAGATTGAGTCATCATTCAGATTCTTTTTTTTCTAGCTCTAACACCCTCAGTGTTAGATGTAATTTCACATAGGTCTCATCTTCTCTGGCCTCAGTTTGCCTACCTGTAAAATGACACACAGGTGTCGAGAAGCCCCTTTCTGGAGCAGGGTTAGGCCCAGGGTGTGCAGATCTGAGCGCCCCTCTAGCCTCCTCACAGCAGGTCCTGGCCATGGGTGTTCAGTTCAGACTGGGTGCTGTGTGACCTGGGTTACTTGTCCACACAGAGCCGTACTCAGAGTCCCCTACTGAGTTGTATGGGGGCATCTTTCCCCTCTACCTCCAATGACAGGAATATTGAAAAGAATGACCAACAATGACCATTATGTAGCCTATTAACAAAGTTGACAGAGGGCCTGGTACAGGGGCATCAAACTCATTTTCATTGGGGGCCACATCAGCCTTGCAGTTGCCTTCAAAAGGCTGAATGTAATTTTAGGACTGGATAAGTATAACTACTTAAGTAGGGCAAGGAGCTCAGGCGCTGCTGCTGGGTAGAAACAAGGTGCTGGGCCGGATTAAACAAGGTGGAGGGCCGGGTTTGGCCCTTGGGCCCTGTGTTTGCCACCTGTGGCCTAGTGTGAATAACTCTCTTCAGGAATGATTAACAAATACAGTAAAAAATACTGCATTCCAGTGGCAATGTGCAACAATTTACCTTCTGATTAAAGGTGTATATAACACAATTATGAAAAATCCTGCTTAAATTCACTGAGATCCTTTTAATCGTTACTTTCTTTAGTTCCTCTTTTGAAGCATTGGCCTCAGTCTCTATAATTTGCACAGCTCTTTGGCTTACATTGTCTTACTTGACTCCTCACAAAAGCTCAGAGGGTAGAAGCAAGTCAAGCATTATTTACCCCCATTTTCCCACCAGCAAATGGGGCCCAGGGGAGTGTGCAGAGCTGGCCATGGTGCAGAGTTCAAGTCAAGGAAGAGATGGGATTAGACATCAGACTGCCTGACTATCCCGACCAGCACCTCTCCCCAGCAACCCTGGTTACAACAGCCCTACAGCCAACCTTGTCCTGAGGGGAAGTCCCAGGAGAGTTTTCAACCAGCCTTCTCCTCTATCCACCAGACTGTGGGTGCTAATTGTCTTGGAGATGGCCAACATTTCCAGGCTGTTCTGTCTTGAGCAGGTGGGATCACAAACTAAGTTAGAGGCAAGGACTTCTCCAAGTGAAGTGTGGGACCACCTGGTGGCTAAGCACCCGAGGAGTCTTCTTAGACATGCTTTGGAATCCGTGCTCAAAGTGTTCCCTCATCATCCAAACCAAAGCAGCTGATCTCTACTAACATATTACTATAGTCAGTACCGTTTTCATGGCTAATAGACAAGAACTTGTTTATCACATTATTTAATTGTTTCTTTCTCCACCTTAGGATATAAATTCCATGAGGATAGGGACTTTGTTAGCCTGGTTTACTGCCAAACCCCGGTTTCCTAGAACCCAAAGGCCCCCGCAGCACGAGGTCAGTAAATATTTATCGAACTGAATGTGCAGTAAAGTTTGAAACCACTGTGGTCATACACTACTCCTTCGTTTTACACTAGGGAAACTGAGGCCCACTGCGTTAGAGACTGCTGCTGAGTTGATAACGGGCAGCACCAGGGCCAGAATAAAATCTCAGACCTCCGGAGTCTCAGTCAGGGGTTGGTTCAACTCCGCCCAAAACAATTCTGTTGAAAAAACGAAATCCACTTGAAAGAAAAGACATTTCCTGCCCATAAATACCCAGTTTCAGGGGTTTGATCGGGTTGGGGGCTGGCAATTCCGTTCCCTCTTCCTAGGCGCCCCCTGCCTCCAAGGGTTAAGGACCCGCCTTCCGGAATAGGCGTCAAACACACCTCCGGGCAGTGTCCCCCGGGTTGGCGGGGAGGAGCTGGGCACAGCTCGCGGAGGTGAGGGCGGTTCGCCCAAGGTCACCGGAGCGGGGCCTGGAGGAGCCAAACCCGTGGAGTGCCAGGGGACTGGGCTACCTCTGCGCGTCTCCGGGGTAGATGGGCACCCCCCTCCATCATCCTGTAAGTGGAAGATGACAGTAATGGTTCCTTTCCCCAAACCTTGTGCATTCGACCTGGAGAGCACGAGCAGGCCCGGCCAGCCGCGTGGCTTGCTCCATGTGCTCCACCTGCGGCCGCTCTCAACTGTTGGCCCTTTAAGACACCTCCCCCTTTTCATCCCGCCCCGCCCGCGTCTCCAGCCTCCCTCCTTGCCCCCCCACAGCCGAATTGCATCAGGCACGTGCTCGCCCCCGTCGGGTCTGAGCACCCCTCACCCCCTAGCCTGGGAGGTGCTCAGAGGAATCGGAGGCGAGGGGCGGGGCGAGAGGCGGGCCCGCGAGGCCGAGAGCGCGCGCGTCCGCCCGCCCGTCGCCCAGGGTCGGCCCCGGCGGGCGCGCCCCCGCGGCGCCGTCCCTCCCCTGGCCGGCCGCGTCGCGAGGCGCGCGCCCGCCCGCCGCCTGCCGCGGATCGCGTGGTCTGCTCGGCTCGCCGCGCCTCTCCCCCGTCCGTCCATATTGCAGTATCCCCCGAGCCGGGAAGCTCGGGCCGTCCCGGCGGCGGGGGGGAGGGAGGGACGGGAGGAGAAGCCTGCCAGGCTCCGGGTGGGGTTGCCTTCCTAGAAACGGGCGGGGGGGGACGCGCGCCAAGGAGGCCTGGACCGCAGAGTGGGGGGCCTTCCTCCCCCCCCCCGCCCCGCCAGCGGGCCTCGGATCTACAGCGCCTGCATCCGACCGGGAGGGAGGCCGCGCCTAGCGTGAACCCCGACCCTTAGCAGGGACTGGGTCCCAGCGCCCCGGAGGAAGGCGTCGCGGGCGCTCTGAGAGCCAAGTTCGAGGCGGGGGAGGCCGCCTCTGTCGCGCCCGGCTTCTCCGGGGGGGCGGGCGCGCAGATGGCCACTCAGGTGGAGCCGCTGCTGCCGGGAGGCGCCCCGCTCTTGCAGGCCGAAGAGCACGGGCTGATGAGGAAGAAGCCGCCGCCGCCTGAGGGCAAGGGCGAATCCGGGGCGAACGACATCGGAGGGGGGGAGCAGGTCAACAGTGGCCGCAGACTTCGGCCGCCTTGCGCCAAGCCACACAAGGAGGGCACCGGGCAGCTGGAGCGCGAGAGCCCGCGGCCTCCTCAGCCGCCCAGCTGCGAGGGCCTGGCCTTCAGCGACGGGGAGGAGGGCGGTGAGCCGGGCGCTGCCGGAGGAGTGGCCGGAGCCGCGGGCGCCGGGCGCCGGGACTTCGTGGAGGCCCCTCCGCCCAAGGTGAACCCGTGGACTAAGAACACGCTGCCGCCGGTCCTAGCCGCTGTGAACGGACAGTCCCCTCCAGGTGGGTCTCCCTGCTTGCTCTCCTGGGTACCGGGGCCTCTCTTCCGGGGACAGAGACGTCCCCTCCCCCAGCGGCCTCCAGGGCCCGGGGGTCCGCTGCTGGTCGTGGTGACTCGGGAATTTTTTTTTTTAATTGCTTCTTGGCTAATTTGGGTCGTTGAACACTTCTCCCAGACACACTGGAGAATCTGCCCCTGCCCGAGGACCCGACCTCCGGGGAGGACCCAGGGGTTAGTGGGCAACGGCGTGGTCCGGGCCTACCCGGCCGGGAGCGGGTGGGCGCTGGTTTCGGTGCAAAGGGCCTTCGCTCCCACCTCGTGTTGGCGTGAGAGACGCTTCCCAGTCTAAACCTTCCTCGGGAAGCTACCTCTTCCCCACTCCGCCCCACGATCCCCGTTTTGGTAGCATTGCGATCGTCCCCATGTTGTAAATGTTTAATGAGCATATGTCATGGGCAGCGAAGCGCCCGGCGATGAGTTCATACAGACCACAAGGGTTCGGGATTTAAAAGTTAACAACTTTTGTTCTCGAGTAGATGATACCAGGCGGTAGAATCGCCATTGGCGACGGATTGAGGGGTCGGTTACGGAGAGAATGGGGAGAAGAGGAAACCCAACGTGTCATTGAATTCGGTGGTTTCCCTCCCCGATCCCGGGGACCTTCCGCCTTGAGAGGGGGCGGGATGGCGAGTGTGCGGGGAATCCGTTTAAGGGGTTGGCGGAAAATATGAGGTTAGTGAGGGGTCCAGTGGCGGCTTGAGGGGCGTGCGGCGGCGGAGGGAGTGGCCGGGCTGGGCGGGCGGGTGACAGTTGGGCGCCATGCGCCGCTGGCCCCGCGGGCTGCTCGCGGCCCGCTCAGCCTGTGCGTTCGGTGCCCGCCGTCGCGCTGGAGGTGGAAGGCCGCTGCGGGCCGGCGGCGCGGTCGGGAGTGTGCGTGTGCGCGAGTGTGAGTGCGCGGCCCCCCTTCCCGGCATTCCTCCGCAGCCGGGACAACGTGGTGCCTCCCCGCGCGGGGAGCGGCATGTGACCTGCGGTCCCCGCGCTCTCCCTGTCCCTCAATTTTTTGGTCCTTTTGGGCCGGGTCTCAGGGGAGGTGGGGGGTGCAGGAAATCCCAAAGGAGCTTTGTCAATATGGGGAGGGAGGCCGTGGAGAATATGGAGGCTCATCTGGGCCTCCCTTTGCCGAGAATAGACTGTCGGCTTGGTTTGGAGCGCGCCCTCTCCCCCCCTTTGCCGGCGCGTAGGGGCATGTGGCGTCTGGATTCTTTGGTTTGGTGTCCTTTTGAAGTGGGCCAGTATCAAAACCCGATTGTAGTTAGAAGGATGGTCTGTGGCCATAGCCCTAGTGCTTTTTCAAAACTCCTCCCCTTCTGCAGTCTCTGGTTGAGGTTTAAACCATCAAAATGGGGAAAGTTGCAGAAGAGAGCTTAATTCCTTCACTTTCAAGGGAGTAGGGTCACTCTTAGACCTAGGAAAGCCAGAACAGCTAATTCTGAATATGGCGTGTTGCAATTTTATTTTTTTTTAAGGTTGCTTCATTTGGAGAACATTGGAGGTTTACTAAAGTACCTCAGACCGGGTTCTCTTCCTTCTGTTCTGCCCTTCCCCCTTTTCCCTTCCAGAGCCCTCTTATGCAAAGGGCAGTGCTGAAACCTCCATTTTCTTGCATATCCCTCCTGATCCACCCACAGAGGGAGGGAAAGCAACTAAGACACTCTGTGGTCCTTCCCCCTCTTTAAACTCAAAGGGGTATAATCATCCCCAGGAGAGAGCACTCCTCAGAAGTTTAAATGGGGCTACTTACTCCGGCGGCTGCTGCTGCCTAGCCAATGGTGAACCTGCCTTGTGGGTTTTAAATCAGCCATGACATCAGGTGGTATTGGGTGCCTGAGCTGGTATTTTGTGCAAGTCCAGGGGCCCCTGATAGGGTGCGTCACTGGGGTTATTGATCGTGGGAAGAAGACAGCTTGGCTGACATCTCACCTTTTCTCTGAGCAGGGAAGCTAGCTTGCTTGCTCAGAGCAAAATTCTGAGTCGGATAGATTTGTTCTGTTCTTTTTTTCCCTGGAATCTTAAGGCAAGAAAGTGTCGTCTCATCGATTTGGAAATTTTGGAATAGTCATAGACAGATTAACTGAATTAATTCAGTGGCTTCCGTTGAATCTGTAGTTAGGGCCTGGATGCTTTCTTTAGAGGGGAGAATTTCATGAGTGACTTGTCTGGTAAGGTTAAATGGTCCTTTCTTTGTAGTCTACATGGATCTCTAAGGCCCTTTCCAGCCCTGAGTTTATTTGTAGCTTGGACAGGTTTAAATGTGACACCAGTGGAGTGGTGGTCTTGGGAATTTTTGTGTTCTGTGATGCATATGTTTTTGGGAGTCTACAGAAATGAGTGCCTCATAAGCAAACAAAAAGCTTTCCAAAGCTTGCTGCAAATGCCTATTTTTAGCTCTCCTTTTGGCTCAGATGCTAGTGTTTTAGTTCTTTAAGGGACACATGCAGTAACTAGTAATAAAAGATGTTTTTTGATATTCCCTCCTTGCTTATGGGGTTCTTTATTCTGGCTTAAGCTTCCACGTCTTACATTCTTAGTTTCGAATCTTGGGATTTGCATTTTGGCTTTTTGTATTTCCCTCCCTGAGAATATTTTGAAAACGTTTAACTATTTTTCTTTTCCTCACCACAACTCTTAGCATAAGTACCAGAGACACACAGGACATCTTAGTTAAAAGAAGAAATGATGGTTCTAGGGTCAAAACCACATGGGTTCAAACGCCAGCTCTTACCACTTACTAGCTAGCTGTGCCTCCTTGAGTGAGTTCCTTACCCATTCTGCACCTCAGCTTCCCCATTTGTATATAGGGATTAAATGATGGTTTATTTGCCTCTTGGGTCTATTGTGGGCATTCGCCGTGATATGCGTAAAGCATTTAGCCCACTGCCTGATATGTGGCAGCAGTTATACAATGTCTGGGGGACTGAGACCGTGGGACTTTCCGGGACTCTTCCCGCGTCTCTTGATTTTTCCCTGTAGAAGGAGGAGGTTGGAGAATGGAGTAATACTTTCCTTTTCTGATATTGTGTTGGTACTCCACGAAATATATGGGGTCGTCTTCTTAAAAGGGAATCTTGCTTATCCGCAGACATAAAGAACATGGGATGGATAATCTTAAATGTCGGTTATCCAAAGAATTGGCTATTTTTGCTTTGGGTGGCTGCTTTAAAAGTCAGTTTTAACTTGTTTATTTGCCTTTCGTTAAGTTTACCTGTTGGGGGAGTGCACACGTGCTCTCGGCTGTGGGGAAAGGCCGATCTGACTGAAGGGAAGGCTCACTGTGGCTGAGCACACGTGCAGTGGGCCGAGTCGCTGCCTGCTTCTGCCCAGCGCTGTGTGGGGAGCCAGGGGCTTGGTCGTGTGGCAGCTCTGGCTTACACTGACCCGTGCTGCAGTCTTTCTCTTGATTTCTCTTTAAAGGAAAGCTGGGGGCAGGGTCTAAGCCTTGAGTGTTTCTGTCGTGGGCATCACTTTTCTCTGTGTCCCTTGAAGTATAGCTGATGGCACAAAATAAAAAAGGGTTTATAATCTCAACTAGCCCATGGCAACCCCAGGGATCCTCTGCCCCACTGAACTGGCCTCAGATGAACTTCCACGTCCTTTCTCTACTTCCCTTCCTGGGGTCGGGCCCTTCCTCAGGTCCCCCTACCCCATGGCACTCGGTGAGGCATCTGTGGATCTGGGCCTCAGTCTTCACTGTGTGAAGACCTCACAGCCCTAGACCTACTTCAGCCCCCGGTTCTCCCTTCCCCCACTACTAGAAGTAGCCTGGGTGCAAGTAAGAGCTCTACTCTGGAGTTATGTAGTCTGCTCTGCTGAGCCCCAGCTTTGCTTCTTGCTACTGCTGCTTTTTCTGTGTTGGGTTATAGTTGCCATGTAATATTCTATTAGTTTCAGGTGTATAACATAATGATTGTATATTTGTATATATATATATATATATATTCAGCTTTGTTTTTAACTGGCTGTGCAATCTTGGGTGAATTACTTGGCCTTTCTGAGCTACTGTTACTCTCAAAATGAGAATGATAGTTATAATTATTTCAGAAGGTCATGAGAATTAGAGAAGATGTTATTTATAAAGCCCTTTGCATCAAGCACAGAGTATCTGTTAAGTGCTATCTATTTTATAATTGCTGTCTTAAAGTTGTTATAATAAGTGATCACCATTATTAGGATCCGTTTGTTTCACTTCTGATTCTGCTCGGGACCAGCATTGTGGAAACCACCAACCCCGTGCTTTCTCTGTTT
Organism: Artibeus jamaicensis; assembly: GCF_021234435.1. Taxonomy (NCBI): domain Eukaryota; kingdom Metazoa; phylum Chordata; class Mammalia; order Chiroptera; family Phyllostomidae; genus Artibeus; species Artibeus jamaicensis. Next base: position 9,715,909 of record NW_026521828.1, on the reverse strand, counting down.
CTTTTGTAAAATGACCGAATTGTGTTAGGTCTAGATGTCGTCAAAGTTTTTTGAGTATCAAAAACACTTAAAAAAACCTCTCTTCACAAAAGAAAGAAACCACAATAGAGTTCTTTTGTGCGTGTGTGTGTGCGTCTGCTGTAGTGGGTACAACTCCAGTTTCAAATCCAAGCTCCGTGAGGGTGGGAGTGACTCCTGGCTTCAGGGACCTAGGTGGCTCGCTTGGAGGGGGTGTGCATGAGACGTTTGGAGCAGCCAGGCAGGATGTGCCTGTGGCACTGTAGTGGCAGGTGCATGGCGCTGTCTGAAAATTTCCCCCCACCAAATGAAGACGGAACCCAAGCCTAATAGAAGCACAGATCCGTGGGGATAGAGGAACAAACCGATTGTGAGGAAGCAGTTATCTTGTTTCTGAATGTGAGAAATCCTACAGCGCAGATTCCTTTGTCAGTCGGTAAATGGCATTTTTGAAGACGGAACTGTTACAGATGAAAAGAGTGTAGATACCAATCAAATGTATTGCGTGGATCTTGTTTGGATCCTGTTCGAAGAGACCTGTTATAAGAAGACATTTTGGTGACAGTTGAGGAAATCTGATCATTTTAGGTTAATTAAAGAATCGAGCCCTGGCTGGGTATAGCTCAATGGATTGAGCACAGGCCTGCGAACCAGAGTATCGTGGTTCGATTCCCAGTCAGGGCACATGCCTGGGTTGCAGACCAGTTCCTTGCAGGCCAATTCCCAGCAGGGGACGCATGAAAGGCAACCATACATTGATGTTTCTCTCCCTCTCTCCTTCCCTTCCCCTCTAAAGATAAATAAATAAAATTTTTTTTTTTAAAAGGGCTTTTTTTTTCTTTTTGGGGGGTTGTTCCCCCCCCGCAATTTTTCTGTTTGGCTAAAAAAAAAAACAAACGAATGCATACAATTAGGACATCCTCTGAAGGGGAAAGGTCAGGGGGCGGTCTTCATTCAGAACCTTCAGCTCCCTGCCCCTCCTCCTTCTGGGCAGGGAGTTTGGGCTTTACACTAGCTGGAAGGTGAGCGCCTGCTAGGGAGGGACATGTTAGGGGTGGTTAGGAGGTCGTTCCAGGCCCTTGGGAAGTAGTGGGTGGTCTGTGCCATCTTGAACCCTGACCCTCCCAAGAGGCAGAGGCTCTTTTTTGCAGTGGGACCTGGGCAAAAATAAGCATTTTATAGCTGTTACTCAGCACTGTTTCTCTCCCTCTGGGAGGTGGGGTAGGGAGAGGAGGAGCAGGCCTGAAACCACAAAAACCTCTATAAAATGGAGAGCTTGGCCGATGGGAGTGCCCCTGTTTGCAAAATCCAAGACAAGCCGAAAGGGGGTAATTAGAGTTTTGGGGCCTCAAGAAGGTTCACAGGTGCTGCAGTCTGGGTTCACAAACCTCCCTGGCTGGTCCAGAGTAACCCAAGGGAGTGGCCAGGAGAGAGGACAGTGTTGCGTTGCTGGTTCATGATAGGAAATAAGTTTTGGTGCTTAATGTAAGTGCAGGAAGCAGTGGGGTGAAGCAGCAAAGGAGGTGGGTGATGGGATTTACTTCAGAATATGGGCAGAGTGCCTGTCTCTGCTCTCATTTAGTGACCTTAGACAGCTTGCCTGCCTCTGCTTTTCTTACTCACAGAGTAGGACTAACCCCTGTGCTGAGGTGGTTTTGAGAATCAAATTGGTACTGAGTGGGGAGTAGCCCAGTTCATAAGTTAAAATGTCCCGCACACGTGTGAGTGGTTTATATTCTGGAAGCTGCATTCCAAAGCACCTGTTCTGGGTTATCCATGGCTTTCCTAAGTGAGGGTGGATAGTCAGGAGTTAGCTTAGTTTTCAAGTAGTTCTGTTTATAATAGTTACCAGGACCACCTGGCCAACTTCAGGCATGTAGGTTAGGGAGTCTCTTTTAGGAAGTCCAGAATCCAAAGGACAGTCCTGACACGGTGCCGTTTTTTGGCTGTTCCTTTTGACTGTCAAAGCCCTGGGTGGGTGGGTGGATGCGCAGTGAGGAGTGTGGGCCTTGATTGATGAATTGTATAAAGCTGGCCATGTGAAGGTCATGTATGGTGGGGGCTTCCCCATCTCAGTTTGGGGCACTGTTAGTAACCTGGATGACCCCTCTGTCAGAAGCCTTATGTACAGGGTGCTTTTTAATAACCTTCCAGAATTACGGTGGCAGCCACCCTACCCTCCTAACATAATGCACCTCGAGGTAGCGTTTTTTCATCCCTGCTTTAAAGTTAGGGTGCGAGCTTCTCAGAGGAACTGGGAGCCATGTGGGTGAAAGGTCCGCTTGGGCTCTGTATGGTTTTTGCTTCTTCGTCACACACACTAGCTTATTGAAGCTTATGACCACCCTGAAATTAATAATAGTGATACCACAGTTACCTTTATTAGGTGCTTCCCATGTTCTGCCCCATGGAATCTGAGCAGGTGATCTTTTTATACCCACTTCATGGATAAGGAAAGTGCCCCCAAATATATTCAGCTGCCACAGGAGGTACTGAATCCCTTGACGTGGTGATAGTATTTAAACAGTTTGAATGGCAGTTTGGTATAGGGCTCTGCAGCTGCAGATTTGCAGAGTGCTTCCCGAGGTCTGTTTTTCGGAAACCGCCGTTAGGAGCCAGGCCCCAGAATCCAGGGGTAAACGAGACAGGCGACTGCTGTGATTGGGCTTACAGCCTAGAGGCACGGACGGACACCTTCCACCTTATCTCCTCAGGCCCAGGGCAGCCCGCTGACAGGTTTGGGCCTTGAATTTTTTTAAAACATCACATTCGTTCATTCATTCATTCACTCATTTGTTTATTTTTAGAGAGAAGAAAGGGAGGGAGGGAGGGAGAGGGAGAGAAACATCAAAATGAGAAACATCAATGGGTTGCCTCTCATACGCACCCCAACAGGGAACTAAACCCATAACCTAGGCATGTGCCCTGAACAGGAATTGAACTGGCAACCTTTTCATTTTGCAGGATGACGCCCAATCAACTGAGCAACAGCAGCCAGGGCAAATCACCTGTATTTTAAAATCAAGAAAATTTATCTGGAAACCTGGAGATTTGCAGCTTCTCTTTAAAAAGTCAGAGTCTGAATATACCCCCCCCAAAAAAAAACTATTGTATTTTTCCCCCCAAATTTTATTTATTTATTTTTAGAGAGGGGAAGGGAAGGAGAAAGAGGGAAACATCAATGTGTGGTTTCCTCTCTAGCGCCCTCTAGTGGGGACCTGGCCCACAACCACACCTGTGCCATGACTGGGAATCGAACTAGTGACTTTTGGGTTCACAGGCTTGTGCTCAGTCCACTGAGCTACACCAGCCAGGGCTGAATTGTATACTTTAAATGGGTGAGGAGCATACTATGTGAATTATATTAATATAGCTGTTATGGAAAAAAATAAGACCTGGCCACACTGAGCCTCTGTCCAGTGATGGGACATAGCCTCCCTTTAGACGAGGATGCCAGCACAAGGCCTGCAGGCTCAGATTTTGTATGTTTTATTGTACAAAGGAGAGAAGACAGCGCCTTTCCAGGCTACAAGCTGAAGGAGCATGGTTTGGGAGAAGAGTTTGAGAGGAGAGGGCAGAAACTGCAGTTCCTAGAGAGAACTCCTTACCCGCTGAGGGGGGTCGGGTGACACGGCCCCTCGGGGCACTGTGACCTAAGGCCCCAGAGCAGCAGTGAAAAGCTGTCTCGAGAGCTCAGGTGGGGGCTACCAGGGAAGCTGGGTTATGTGGGACCCCAGTGAGCTGCTGTTCCCTTCGCCCATCTGTGAAATGGGTATCGTGTCTTTGATCTCAGTCTCTAAGGTCCCTTCTAGCTCAGACGCCCTGAGCTAGATACGAGACCAGCTAAGGCAGATGTGACTACGTCTTGGGGTGGAAAGGGGAAAGATCCTGGCTAGAGACCTTGTGCATCATGGTCCTGCGTTTTAGGGAGTGGGCCTCATTGGATCATTCCGTTCTTTTGGGGGGACCACAGACACCGGAGAGAAGCCTTTCCACGGCAGAGCTGCTCCTCAGAGTTGTTGGTGTGACCCTGTAGGGGTAGGGTGGAGAATCTGGGCAGGAAACTGGAGACCAGCCCTCTAGGACCGGCCGTTTGGCTCACTTGCTAAGACACCGTGGGCGACTTAATAAACCTTTTTGGACTCCCTGTCCCTCCACTGAAAATGAAGGTGGTGGAGCCAGAAGGCCTTCTGTGGGCCCTTCCCACTGGGATTGTTTGCTATATCAAATTGAAGGTCAAAACTGCCGTTGGTGACAAATATTTCACCCAAAGGGGGGGAGGTTCTACCTTCAGAGGTCATCCCGAGAGGTGGGCCAAGGCCGCAGGATTCTTCTGCCTGGATGTGAGGCATTCCAGCTTGGGCTTCTGGGAAATGCTGGGCTAGGGTGAGCTGTCCCAGAAGTTTGTGGGTGCCCTCAGCCTTGTGGAGAGACAGCGGGGGCCCATCTCTGGGAATATTATTGAGAAGATTCTGATGTATCATGTGCCTGGTTAGATTGGGTGGCTGATGAGACCCCTGCTTCTGGCCCTGCGGTTTAGAGCCGAAGTCTAGGAGGCCGAGGTCAACACGTCAGCTGACTCCTCTAAAGGAAGTGAGTCTTCAGAGTCTTCAGGCTTATCTAGAGAAGCACCAGGGCTGAGCCTAACCTTTTTCATGTGAAAGAACTAACTTGGCTGCCGCCAGAGTCGAAAGCATTCATCTCACACATTTGAGTAACCTGCTAAGTGTTAGACCACGGAATCCTGATGGGAACAAGACCGAAGGGGCCTGCCCATGAAGTTTATGTTCTTACCGGGAGAGGCAGTAAACCAAAGAGGTAGTTCTGGTTATCACTGCTAGGCAGATCACCCCCCAAACAGTACAGCCCTTTTATTCACTGATTTGTGGGTCAGCATTTGGACAGGGCTCAGCCCAGTGATTCTTGTCTCCATGGCCGCAGTGAAGGTGGCAGGCATCCTGGTCTGGAGGGTCGAGCACAGCTTGGCTCACATGTTTGGCACCTTGGCAGGGAAGGCTGAAAGGCTGCGTCCAGCCAGGCCGGAGTGCCCTCTCCAGCATGGTGGTTCCAGAGTAGTAGGACTTAACGTAGTGGCTTAGGGCTCCCAGAGAGAGTGTCTAGAAGAGTAGTTGTTATCCATATTCTAAGGTCCTGGGCTTGCGCACTGTCATGGCGTCAGGGTCACCGCATTATGTTGATAGAGGTCGCAGATCCTGCAGAGTCGAGGGAAGGCGACATTGGTCCTGCCTTTCAAGGGAAGGAATGTTGATTTGTGGCCATCTTTAGTACTCCAGGCAGCTCATGGTAGCGGTAAGTGCTTTGTGAGAGAAAGAAAGGCAACGGGATAGAGAAGTTTTGGGGTATGTGGCTGGGAGTGGCTTCGGTCAGGTGGTCAGGGAATCCCTCTAAGGCTGCACCAAGGTGGGATTGATAGGGAGCCTGGTGATGAGCATTCCAGCCTGCAGGAACATCAGGTATAGGTGGTAATGAGGTTAGAGTTCTCTAAGGAACTCCATGACCTGTGCAGAGAAAAGCGAGGGGCTCAAAAAATCGGAAAAGCAAGAGGCCTTTGGAGGCCAGCTCAGGAAGTTTGGAACCTGTTCTGAAAATCCTGAGAGAGATGGTGTGACCTCATTTTTGCCTCAGGATTACTCCGTTCTGTTGGGAATGGACTGGGGTTGGGGCAGGAGGAGGCCGGGTTGGAAGCAAGGAGATCCTTTTGGAGACGCCTGCAGTAGTTAGTCCAGGAAAGAGATGGGGAGGAGTGGATGGCGGCATGGTGGCTCAGGCCTGGGTTTTTTTTTATTTTTTTATTTTTAAGCTTTCCCCCTGCTGGGACTAGGCCACTTAAAGAGGATGTTTTCTGATGGCTATTTCTTACTCCTCCTCTCTTCTTAAACTACCCAGAAGCTGAATTCGTTGTGCCGTGCCCATTCATCAGAAGGGTGGCCTGAGGCAGGCAGGTGTTTATTCCCCTGGTTCTGGGTCTCTTGGCCCCAGATCCGGGAGGAGTGTTGGTGGTTTCCTTGCCCAGACCAGCTTTCCCTGGTCTGACCCAGGAGGTGGAGTGAGGGTGTGCGGGTGAATAGCATGGGGGCACCAGCGGGACCCAGAGGCAGGGATGGTGGGGCCTGAGCGCCGGGAATGAGCCTGGCGTGGCCTTTCTGTGTCGTAGTTTCTATTCCTGATTTCTTGTCTGAAACTGCCCTGGCTTTTTTATTTCAGATAAGATCTTGAGGGTGGGTAGGGGCGGGGGGTGGGGGTTGGTCAGAACAGGCTTCCTGAACTGAAAGTTTAGGGACCCAAGTTCGATTTTTTTCTTTTTCTTTTTTTTAAAAAAGAGTTTGTTTATTTTCAGAGAGTGGGGGAGGGAGGGAAAGAAACATGGGTGTGTGAGAGGAACAGAAACATTAGTCAGTTATCTCCCCAGTGCCCCCAACCGAGGGCCTGGCCTGCAACCCAGGCATGTGCCCTGATCAGGGGTCGAACCAGTGCCCTTTTGGTTTGCAGGCCAGCACTCAGTCCACTGAGCCAGACCAGCCAGGGCAGGATCCAAGTTCTGATTTCAGCCCCTGCTCCCACCTCATTTCTCCCAGCTGGACCTTTTTTTTTTTTTACAACTTTTATGAAGGGATTGAATCCTGCGTTCATGAGTACAGTTGATCCTCCTCCCTTGCTAATGTGCCGTTATCAGTACGTCCCTGGCTTAGTCGGGGGTCCTGGAATCTGCCTCGTGGGTAGCTTGTCTTGCTGAGGACAGATGCCCAGGGAGCCAGGTCAGACTGCATCTGAGCCACGTCTGTTTCGCAGTCTGGGTTCATTTTCACAACACCCCTCTGGGGTCTAGCTACGGTCGTGATCCTCCACTACAGACGAGAAAACAGGAGTCAGAGGTTCAGCAGTTTGCTTAAAGGGCTGTGCAGTAGTTAGGAAGAAGCTGGGGTTCTTGTTCCTGCCTCGCTTATTTATCACCTGGCTTTGCAGTCTCCCAGACCACAGAAGTATACACACCTGGGGAAATCTCTGTGGGCCTCTGGTGGCCCGGCCTAGAGGTCCCGGCTCTGCCCCGCCGGCCACCCTGAATGGTACGAGCCAGGCCCAGAACTTCTGGTCCTGCCGGGGAGTCTTGGCCTCTCTGCCCCTACCAGCGTTCCTCTTCAGCTCTGTTAGGCCACGTGCGGCCTGCTGGAAAGAGCAGTGCTGACCTTGTGGTTTCCCAGGGCAGCCTCGGGGTCAGTGGGAGCGGGTTGGGGGCGCGGCTCTGGGCTACCGAAGGGGAATGGGACACACTGTTGTCTGTTGTACCTTTCAGCTTCTCTGGAAGGGAAATCTTTGCAACTTAACCAACACCAATTCATTGTGGAAAAATACCTAAATATGTTTTAGCAGAGAGAAGATAAGTCCCTTTATAATTTGTCTCACCAACTACCATAAATACTACGAAGCAAACATATCCTTTTAGACCAGTGCTGCACCAGTACAGTACAAGCCATATTTCTAATTTTAAATTTTCTAGTAACCATATTAAAAAAAAGTAAAGACGAGTGAAATCAATTTAAATAATGTAACCCAAGATACTGTTTCAACATACAGCCAATATAAAAATTACTGGTGAAATAGTTTATATTCTTTGTGATAAGTCTTTAAAGTCTAGTGTGTTTTGTACGCCTGAAGCACTGCTCAGTTTGGACTAGCGGCATTACACAGTGTGCACGCACACTACTGACTACTGTGTTAGCACACTTCTAGACTCGTAATGTGTATACACACACACACATTTTTTTAAGTCACGGGGTCCTGTCTTATGAGCTGTATTTTTTTCCCTACTTAGAAACAGCCTTTCGAGGGCACTTGCCTTCCGTGATGCTCGGAGCAGCCCTGAGGAGGAAGGGCAAGAAGCTGGCTAGTGCTGCTTCTCTGGGAGGGCGGGCGCGCCCCCTAGCTCCGCTGCCTGCGAGGCCTCCACAGCTCCCTGCAGGCCCCCCGCTGTTGGTCCGAGACCACCGAGCCCAGCCCAGAATTCACGCAGACCGTGTGCCCTGCCCACAAACACCTTTTTGCTGAGGGAAGCAGCCATGTAGGGAAAGCTTCTGACCGAGGCCGCCCTACCAGGGACACAGTGTTTGCAGCGCGAGCACTCCCAGTGCCCCATTTGCCTTCCAGGAGCTTCCTTTGTGGGTTGCAAGTTGCCAGGGTACAAAGAGGAAACCGGTGGAGGTGGGCGAAGACCTCCCCATGGGTTTGTCCTGGGGTGCCCCTGAGTCCACCAGACGTCCCCGAGGGAAGCTGGCTGGCAGTAGGGAAAACACCAGCTGGGCCGCCTGGGTGCAGAAAGGGACATGGGTTGGCCTTGGTGAGGCTGGGACTTAGAAATCTCTAAATAACTGATCATCTGTCAAACAGTCCTGCCCCCCTGGTGCAGGGACGTGTGTGCTTCTCACCAGGCCTGGTTTTCTTTTTTTTTTTTTTTCTCTCTTCCCCACCCCACTCAAATCTGTGCCTTAAGTTTTCAGCCTGTGAAATGGAATTGCCTTCTAGGTGTATCACTCGCTTACTGCTGGCCACCCCCTGCCTCTTTGTGTGAAGGCTGTGGATGGGCAGAGACCTTGCATTGGCCTTCACGTAAAGGGCCGGGATTACTGATGATTGGGGTTTTGAAGACTGGCTGTGTCCAGGGACGGCGGCCCTGGGCCCAGTCTCTGTAGCACCCAGCACGGGCTCCACAGTCTGGGAGGGGCCAGTCCAGGGAAGAGAAGGTGACTGGGGTTTTGCATTCTTGCCCTGAGGTGGGACACTTGTCCAACACTGGCTCCTGCTGCCTGCCAGATTTGAGGATTCTAAGCCACCATCCTTTGATTTCTCCAAAACACTTCTTTTTTAAAAAAGATATTTTATTTATCTTTAGAGGGGAAGGGGGCGGGGAGAAACGTCAATGTATGGTTGCCTCTAGTGCAACCCAGGCATATGCCCTGACTGGGAATCAACCGCAATCCTCCGGTTTGCAGACCTGTGCTCAATCCACTGAGCTACACCAGCCAGGGCTTGATTTCTCCAAACTTCTTTGTTCCTATCTTACTAGTGCCCTTGAGGCAGGTAGTAGTAGACTCCCTTTTATGGAGAAATTCCTTCTCCTAGGTTTATGGAGATTAGGGGACCTGCCCAGGGTCAGAGTGGAAAAGAAACTGGCAGAATCAGTTCTCCCCTTCCCCCTTTAAAGGACAACTAATAAGGGAAAATCAGGAGAGAAAACGTCAGTCTTCCCGTTGGTAACATGCTGCAAGGGAGGCACTGGGCACAGTGACAGATCGTACTAAGGGCTCAGTGGTTGCGCCATAAACATTTAAAAGAGATACTGACTGTTGGCCTTTCTGTCCAGGAGCCGTGGGCGTCCCTGTTTGTCCATTGAGTGGGAGGCCCTCTTACTGAGCATTGGGGACAGGGGTGTGAGGACACGGGCAGCCCGGGAGTGCTAGGCTGCTGTCTGGGAGTGGAGAGGCTGCTGAAGTTCCCCACTGGCTGCAGCTTGGCTTGGTAGCTGCTCCATTCCAGGCCTCCCCGACCCCTCTGCTGACTTGCATCATCACTGGCATTGTCCCTCTGAGGTGGCAGCTCTTTGGAGATCCCAGCCTGGAGGAAGGCCAGAATCCAGAGGAGCTTTGCAAGCCATCTAGTTGTTTCTTGTCTTATAGGAAGCTAAGGTTGTCTCTTGGCCAGAGTCTCTGAGGTGGCATCAAGGGGATTGTGATGGTCACCCTAGTCTTACTTCATTCTGCCTTGGTTCTTCAAAGAGAGAGAAACAGGAGCTCCTTTGAATGGCTGGTGCGCAGGGGTGAAGATCAGAAGAGGGCAGGGCCAGTGCTATTGCTCCTGGTCCCCCAGACCCAGGCCTTCAGCCTTATCCCTTCCCCGCCACACACGCTGGGCAGCCATTGGCAGGCCCTGAGAAGGCCGAAGGAAGACCTGCTCAAATGGAGGAGGTATTACCCAGAATTGCTCTTAAATTTCCAGGAAGCAGGCCCGCCCTTCCTTATTCTGCCTTACTCATGAGCTCCTCCAGATGACTCTGGGAGGGGTGGGGGGCACAAAGCCGACATCCAGGACTGGGTACCTAAAAGGAGCTTCACCACTGAGCTAGGTGTGGGATGGGAAAATGTCAGTGGCCTTAATTAGATATTCAGAGACGTGTAAACTTCCAAAATAATAGCTAGCAAGTTTGGGGCTTTTTTCTTAAGATTTTAATTATTTTTTAGGGAGAGAAACATTAATGTGCCAGGGAAACAGTCAGTTGCCTCTTGTATGACTCCAACTGGGGTCCTGGCCTGCAACCCAGGCATGGGCTCTGACTAGGAATCGAACTGGCCACCTTTCAGATTGCAAGCTGGCACTCAGCCCACTGAGCTGCACCAGCCAGTGTGATAGTGAGTGCTTACTATGTGCTAGGTGCTTTTCCAAGCACTTTATAAATATAGACTCTTTTAATCCTCATAATCCCATTAGGTTAGAAACATTCCTATTTACAGAAACCCAGATCACCCAGGTAGAAGTAGCAAAGCTGGGCTCCAGGCCCCAGCCCTTAACCATTGCACCACCCAGCTGCTGGTAGTGCGGTTGGGTGATCCAGGCTGATCTTGGGAGCAGACAGATTTTCTCCACTCCCAGCCCAGGGCTCCTTCCACAGAGGCACTCTTTCCATAACTGTCACGGTGCTCCTGTATTTCGTCCTTCCTGGGTCTTGCCTTAATCCCCCTGGAAGAGCATGGTCCGAAGGGTTGCAGACCTTGCCTGAGGTGAGGACAGAGTGGCCGCTGGAGGGAAAAAACCCAACATCACCCGTGTTAGCTCTCAGTTTCATGAGTGGGCCCTTGGCAGTCTCACCCACTTTCTGTGTCCACAGCACACAGTGTGGACTAACGGTTGTCGAGATGAAGAGCGTTTTCAATCATTGCCAGACTGGAAGTAGAAATATGTTCATAGCTGACATTGCTAATTGGTCCCAGGCAGTCAAGATCAATCAGTCACAGTAGAATTTAAGATTAAAGCCCTGCTCTGCCTGCTGTGGCTCAGTGGGTCGAGCATTGGCCTGGGAACTGAAAGGTCACAGGTTGATTCCTAGTCAGGGCACATGCCTGGGTTGTGGGCCAGGTCCCCAGCTGGGGGAGTCCGAGAGGTGATATACCCATGTTTCTTTCACACATGATGTTTTTCTCTCTCTTTCTCCCTCCATTCCCCTCTCTCTGAAAATACGTAAGTAAAATCTTTTTGAAAGAAAGATTAAAGCTCTTATATAAATTGGACCCTCAGAGAATAGGAACGGTCTTTTTCACCATTACTTCCCTAGCGGCGGGGCACACAGATGCCTCCGTGGCCAAGTTTACCCATGGCCAAGTTTCAGGATTGGGTGGCAGGAGCCCAGAGCAGGGATCTCAGAAGGCAAGTGGTATTTTGGGGACAAGTCAGGGAGCTTGCTGTGGCTTAGTTCTACATGCTGTAATGTGGGAACCATAGCCACCCTTTCCTACCTCAGACTTGATTTTGATGCTTAGGTGCCATAGTGGGTGAGGAAGTACCTTATGAGCTGGTTAGCCCTGGTCACCAAGGCAAGGAAAGGTAATTTACCTGGATAGACGGTTTGTGCTCTGTTCAGCTCTCCCCTGTGTCCCCAGAGCAGGGCCTGGAGAAAACCCGGCTTTCCCACCTCTTGTTCCCTTCTCCTGCCTGTCCTTTGTCCTAAATGTAGGCTCTGCACTTTCCTCCTTCCTCTCCTTTCTGACCTGCTGGAGGAAGCACAATTCTCCTGAGCTTGGTGCTGGCCGGAGCCCGGCCTTTGGGTTGCCGGTGACCCTAGAGTATTGTCTTTGCAATATACAGTGCTTTGATTCCTGGCTCTGCTTTGCCCTTTCTTCCCCAGTGCTCAGTGGCATTACCCCCCGGTTGGCAGGTTAGCTGATAGGCTCAGAGAAGTGGATTCTGGTGCCCGTGGCCTCTGTCCTCTGTAGGGCCTGCAGGTTTGAGCCAGAGCGCTTTGCGGACCTAAAGAACCTAGGTGTTTGTCTCCTGCAGAGCCGAGAGAGGCAGGCCTAGGGTAGGCTTGGATTTCAGATCCTTGGGGTCAGATACCTTCTCACTGTGTGACCTTTGGCTAGACACTTCGTCTCCGAGTCACTCTACAATTGAGATAGCCTTTTTGAGGATTAAAAAACCTTATGCACAAAAGGCCCAGGCAGGAGACCTGACATAAATGCTTAGTAAGTGTAACCATTCTTTAACGGACCTAGACCTCAGGGCACTGGGTGAGCAAAAAGGCCTAGGGTAGGAGAGGAGGCTCTCTGGCTGTGAGAAGGAGGCAGGCGGGCAGTTAGTTCTCTTCAGAGCCTCCATTCTTCTTACCCGGGCACCGCCATAGTTTGGAGCTTGTGGAACTGAACCCTGAGCCCAGCCCAGACTGATCCTTTGGGACCTCAGGTCTGTCAAGATGCTCAGCCTGTGCCTTCTGGACCTGCCCAGTCTTGGTTCCTGATGCTGCCCATCAGACTAGTGGGTAATTAATTGAAGGGGGTACATGATGGGCTGCTCTTCGTGTGTGTGATGAAAGCATTCTGCCACCAGCTCTTGGGAGCCTGTTCATGCCAGTCTGCAAGAATAGGACCCAGAACTGCTGGGGGTTGGAGACCAGGGTCGTTCCTGGTGGTCTCACTCATTGGCAGCTCAGTTCTCAAACATCACTTGGCATCAGCATCACGCAGGAAACTTGTTAGAGCTGCAGGTGCCAAAACTCTGCACCCCTCCCCAACTTGATTTCTGGAGCTTGGAGGGAAGGCAGGAATGTGGATTCTAACCAAGGCTGTCCCCCCACCACCGTGTCCTTAGATTACAGAGATGGTATTGCAAGCCTGCCAGCTCACTGGCCCCAGTCTTCCCAGCTTGAAGTGAGGGTTTTTCCTGTCAGTCTCTGCACCGAAACGCCAGCCGAATGGGAGATAAAGCGGGGAAGGGGCTTGGGTTCCATTTCCATTGGTGCAGCTCTGCCATTTTTTTTCTCTTCAAGAAATTATTGAATATTTAATACCAAGAATATAAGGGTAAAGTCAAAAAGAAAAATATTAAAACAAGAACCCGTGTACCCACTGCTGGTGTAAGAAGTGCAGCCTAGAAAGCCGACTTCATCTGAAGTTGTGGTTCGAGTGATCAGTGAGCGTAGTGATTAAAATCAAAGAATGTTTGGACTGGAAGGTCTGCAGAAGGCAGGTTCTCCCTGCCCTGACCACAGACAGGCTTCTGAGTGGTGGAGAAAGTGGAGACACGCAGGTGGGAATCTTTGCCCAGCTCCCGCAGCAAGGGCTGTGGGCTGTGCACCAGGACCGGCTTCCTGTCTGCAGCAGCTGCTAGTCCAGGGCCCTGCTCACCACTCCACCATCCGGGAACGTGGGGTATGGTCCTGTGTAGCCAGGTTTAGCAGGTAATTCAGGACACCTGGCTACATTTGATTTTAATACTTTATTTATTTGTTTGTTTGTTTATTTATTTTTAAATTTTTAAATTTATTTATCTTTAGAGAGGAAGGGAAGGAAAGAAGGAGAGAAACATCAATGTGTGGTTGCCTTTCGTGAGTCCCCTGCCCGGAACTGGCCTGCAACCCAGGCGTGTGCCCTGACTGGGAATCAAACTTTGATCGTGTGGTTCGCAGGCCCGAGCTCAATCCACTGAGCTATGCCAGCCAGGGCTGAATTTAATACTTTAATATAAGGTATCCCAAATATTTTATGGGACATACTTATTTTTAAGAAATTTCTTGCAATTTATTTGAAATTCATGTTTTTTAAACTTTTTTTTTTTTTAAGAGAGACGGGAAGGAGAAAGGGAGGGAGGAAACATCAATGTGTGATTAGCTCTTGTGTGGGCCCCCCCGCCCCCGCAGGGGGGGACCTGCCCCATTCCTCAACCCAGGCATGTGCCCCAACTGGGAATCAAACCAGCAACCCTTTTGTTTGCAGGCTGGCACTCAGTCCACTGAGCCACACCAGATGGGGCTGAAATTCATATTTAACTAGGTATTCTAAGTTGTTAAACGTGTTACAACCACAGTTTTCTTTTTCTTTGTGTCTTTCTTTCTCTGTGTGTATTTAGCACCAGGTTAAGAATGTATTCTAAAAAAAAATAAACCAAAAAAGTACTGTCATGTATTTATGCCAGTTCTTTGTTTAACTACAACTTCATTTAAACTGCTTAAATCCTGTGTGGTAGCAGCTATCATGAACCCACTCACAGTTTCAGAAAAACAGAGGTTAAGCCTGGCTCTTCTAAGAGCTTCCACGTAAGGTGCTTTTCTTCTTCGTGAACCTGCTTGCTTGGCCCTTAATCCTGTGTGTCCCAGTGGTGCCTTTTAAGTTGCAGGCTACGTGAGACATTGGTCCTATCAGGCCACCTCTCCCAGCCTTGTAAGACTCCTCAGGTGGACTCCAAAGCGCACGCTGTGAAACTGCCCTGTCCTGCCTCTTAGTCCTGCGGCCTTGTGCCTTGGTGGTGGAGTGGGCTTTGGGCAGGGGTCTGACCCCCTCTGCGTTTGCTAAAGGGGAAGGGGTAGAATACTGTACCTTTGGTGTTTCAGGGGCCTCTGTCTCCGCACCCATGATATGTCCCAGGGCTCTGCTCTTTGTCAGTTGGGACATCGCATGGGGCCCTAAAGGGGCCTCCCTGGCTGGCCCGAACTCACCTAGAGCGGAAAATCAGCTGCTACTGGGGAGCAGGGACAGCCTGGGCGGATTAGTTAGTCTCCACCCAAGAACTCCAACTCCCCATCTGTTTCTGGGGTACTGGCAAGTCCCTTGTGTCTCTGTGGGGTTTGTGGTTACCAAGTGTCCCTGGCTTGCAGGGCCGGAGCGGTTGAAGCTGGTTCATTTTGGAGAGCAGAAACCGGTTAGTAACGGCACCCCAGCTGCCACCCACTGACTGGATAGATGGCTGGTCAGGCCTGCCCACCCCACGTCTTCCAGAGAGAGGTTGGGTCCGGTCTTCGGTCTTCCAGGAGAAGTGTGAAGAAGTCAAGGTGTGGGGGTGGGGATGGGTGCGGCCCCCTCCAGACCCACTCACTCAGAGCATCCTGAGTGCCTCTCCTTTCCTGTCCCATGTAAGAAGTCAGTTTTCTTAAAAACAGGGAGGACGGTTCCTCTGAGGCCTGGTCCCCGAGGCCCGGTCCCTGAGGCCCAGTCCCCGCCCTGTGCATGGGCTCAGCGGTGCACAGAGCGGTTTGTTGAGGGGAGTAGCTTTCCTGCTCGTGAGGAAAGCTCCGGGTCTGGAAGCAGGAACTCGGTGTCCAGGGCCAGCTCCACGACAGTTCACAGGTCACTTTGGGCACAGCCTGGGCCCTGGGCCAAAAGCAATGATCTGGAGTAATTTCCTCTGGATTCAGAAGCCTCTTCCAGCAGAGGGCGCCCTGCACAGAGGACAGTAAAAATGAGTTTGCGACACCTGAGGTGGTGGGGGACCACTGAGACAGGAAACCAGTTTTAGCCTGCGCACCAGGATAAGGGGCCGGGCAGGCAACCACGCTTGCCTGGGCCTGGGGCCGTCCTGCAGGGAGCGGCTCTGGACGGGGCCTGGCTCCTGATGACCGCCTGCCCTGGGCCTCACACCTAGGAGCCTGCTGGCAGGGTATGGTGTGTGGAAGGGTTTTTAAAATGTGGGTTGGTTAAAGCGTTTAGAAAGCAGGAATGTTCTCTTTGATATCTACTGTGTTTTGGTGTGTATAATGCACACCTTTTTGCCCAAATTTTTGAGAAAAAATAGTACCTAAAATGCCTTGTCTCTTGTGTTTTGTAGTTTTCGTTATATAGAATTTCTTGTACCATAATATGTTAAAAAATAAATGCTAAGTTCCTTTATAATATAAAAAAACAAGTACCTAAATATTAATTGATTAATTAATTAATTAAAAGTTACAACAAAGGTTTTTTCCCCTGAAAGTTTGGGCCCAAAACATGGGTGCTCATTATACATGGCAAAATACAGGACTTTGTTTTTCTACTTTTCTGGAAAACGCAGAAGCTCTGGTGACACTAAACCTATGTTTGAGGACAGAGACTCCGCTCTCTCTTTAGTGCGTATTGCCCCCTTAGCTGGCTTCTGTGCTACCCAGCCCCACGGCTGCCAGCTAGCCTTGTGATTTATAGCACGGCCTGGGGCCTGGAGTCCGGGACCCCTAAGAGCCCCGGGAGCCCCTGTGCTATTGTCTGCTGTGCACCTCCTCTGACCTCTGCTTCCCAGGGCTGCCCCCTGGTGCTCACAGGGAGGCACGCTGGTTCCAACTCAGGAGGTAGAGCCTGGGTCTGGGCTCCAAAAGGGGTTGTGGCAGCCGAGCTGTTCAGTCATCATGCAAAGGAGCAGTTAACCTTTCTTCCTCGGAGGGAATTTTTTTCTGGAAGTGCTTTGAGAAGCACCTATACCTGTGTGGATTCCTCCGCTCAGTAAATATTGACTGTGGGCCTGCCATGCAGAAGCTGCATTGCAGGGGTGGACTCCAGGAGCCAGTGGGCAGGACAGAAAAGGTCCCTGTCCTCCCGGTCGTTCTCTACCCAGTGCGTGGTACCAGGCCCAGGGGTGGAGGCAGGCCGTACCTGGGTTTCTAATCCCAGCTCTGCTACCTACTGGCCTAGTGACTTAGGGCAAGGCATTTAGCCTATTTTTTGAGCCTCAGTTTCCTCATCTGCAATCTGGGAGTGAGTCATCATCACACTTACCTCCTAGAATGGTGGAGAAAAATAACTGAGCTGCATGGAAAGAGCTTTGGAACATTGCAAGGACATAGTATGTGCTCAGTGATTGGTTGGTCTGTTGGTTGGGATGCACACAAATGCAACTATTTCGGGGGGTGGTTAATGCTCTGAAGACCCCAAGTTATAGGCTGAATGAGAACTTGATTGAGTTGTGGGTTGGGAAGCACTTCACTGGGCAGTCAGGGAGGGCCTCCTTGGAAGGATTTACACTGAGACCCATGAGTAACGTGACATGGAATGTATACCGTGTGACCTCGGGTAACTCCCTTCCCTCAGTTTCATTTTTTGGACAACTGGAATAGTGTTTTTGAGGCGATTAAGTGAAATCACACATAGAAAGCAACTTAGACCAGTTTTTTGGCACCTCCAGCATCCACGCACTGAAAGGTAGTGGTTATTATGATTCTTCTAAATAGAACCAAGGAGGTGCACTGCTCAGAGAGTAGGTCACGGAGCTGGTAGTTGGAGGCCAGCGACTTCACTGCTTGCTGATATATTTCAGCTTTGGGACAGGACTTTAGGGCCCGGTACCAGCAGTGGACGGGGCCACAGCAGATTGCCCACAGCAATCTGAGGGCAGCAGGGCCCATGTCTGTAGGGAGAATGTGGACACCAGGCTGCTTGGGTCACCAAAAGCTAAAGATAGTTGATGGGCTGGTCCTGGGCAGGGCTGAGTGGCATCATGTGACCGAGCCCCGCCCCTGCAGCTCCTCCCAAGCCTGGGGGCATAGACCGCACTCCTGGGCTGGCTGCTGGTCCTTCGAGTGGAGTCTCCAAATGGTCTGACCTTCGGAAGGTTTCCCTCCCTCTCTATCCTCCCCTTCCCACAAGGGCACTCCTCAGTCCCCTTCTGTGTTTCATCTGCAAGTCTGGGGGGCATTTGGGGGGAGAGGGCTGGGCAGAAAGAGGCCTCTAAGGACTGGTAGCAGCTGCAGCTGGAGAACTGACGAGCAAGGTGAGGAGGGTTAACCCCGTGTTTCTTTTTCTCCGTAGTAGAGTGCCCCTGCTTAGGGGTGTTAGGGTCCGTGGGGATAGGATGGAAGGTCTCCGAGCTCCTCTGTGACTCCAGCCCCTCCCCAGGCTGTCCTGGGATGGGCGGACACCCGTGGGCGATGTAACCCAGGCACCCTTTCCTGCCTACGTCACACTTTCCTTAGATGGTTCCACCGACTTCCTCACTCAGGGTCTGGGCTGCAGCTCGGGCAGAGGTGGGGCAGGATCCTTGTCAGGTGGGCTGGAGGCAGCGAATCTTTCCTCCCAGAGTGCCTGGGGTGCCAGAGGCAGGGCTTTCAGCTGGGCGTGCTTGGTGGCAGTTTCCCCTCTCTGGGTCGGGGAAAAGGGGGCTGTCAGGGTGCTAGCGCTCGGTCCTGCTAGTGTCACTTGCCCTGCCTGGTGGCCTTAGATTTCTTTGCACTGGGCTTTGGTTTTCCCCAGTGTGTAGAGTGATAGCCCTGCCACACAGTGCCTGCCCCATTGGCTGCTCCGAGGAGTAACTTGGACCCTTCTCCTATTGGTTAAGAGCACAGGTTTTAGAGTTACACTGCTTGGCTACCAATCCTGTTCTGCTCGCTGTTTGTGATTTTGGCAGAAAGCCTTATACCACGTGCCTTGGTTCCCTCGTTTGTGAAATGAGACCAATTAGAGGAACTAACTCAGTGTTCAACGCTGCATGGCATCTGGAAAGTGCTTACTACACACTGTCTGCACTCGTTACTGCCTCAACCACAGCTTGTTGCTAGCATCTCTCCTGCTTTGATGAGAAATCTCAGTGGTTGAGATCTTGCCTTCACTCTTCATCCCACTAATATTACCAACCATCTTTTGTTCAGTTGAAGAAGGTGAGGTTCAGGGAGGGTGGTAGGTAGTGTCCCCAAGGTGGTAGAACTGATGAGTCGAGGCAGGCCTGGGGCTTGGGTTCCTCCAGGAGCTAGCATTGCCTGGGACACGTCCTCTGCCTGGCCTGGGAAGAGCTCCCTGCCGAAGACTGAGAGTTGAGGCCGTAGCCTCGGGAATTAGCACTTGGAAAGCAAAGCCTCTTTTCTTCTTTGGTGTAAAATCATAGAGGAGACGGGTGTGTGAATTTGCCATTCATTAAACCCAGGTCAGCTGTGTTGCCGGGCCTTGAGCTAGACTCTGGGATTATGCCGTGAAAGCAGCCTGTGTCTGCCCTCAAGGTGCACATGGTGGGGGTGGGGCGGGGGCTAGATTTGTGACCAGGCAGTTGACACTTAGAAGGGAGGCTGTGAGAGCGCCGGGCCCCCTCTCCTCGCAGGAGCACTTTCACCCGGGCTCAGCGAGGGCCCCCAGGGCTCCCTCCAAGGTGCTCAACCGAATGGCCAGGGATAGGGCAGCAGGTGGGAGAGTGTGAACGTAAGCAAAGCCTAACAAATTACCTGCTTGCAGTCAGGGTAAACTCGGCCGTTTCAGATGCCAGTCTCTCCAGGAGATGATGCCAGTCCCAAAATAGACATTTGGCCTTGCCCCTTGTCCTGGCAGTCAGGCCTGAAATCTAGTCCTTGGGCCACCCACTCTCGGTCTGACGGGCGTTCTCCTTAGCCCAGCCGCATCTCACCTTTCACCCACGTTGGGCCCTCAAGTTCAGTTGCAGCTTCTCTCCCTCCCTTGCCAGTTCCTCTTACCACGACCTGATTGATGGGTTCGATTCACCCACGTGCCTCTGCCCCTGAAGACCTTCACTGGTTTCCCCTCGGTTGACCAAGGCCTTGCTCCTTGGACTTTCCAGATCTGGCCCATGCGGGTAGCTTTCACTTCACATTCAAAAGTCGGCAGCTTTAGGGGTCCTTCTGGAACAAGACAGTATGGAAAATGTTTTGTCTTTCCCTCTGGCTTTGTTCTAGGTGTTTATGGGTTTGGCCCTTTCTGAGCTGCAAGAGACTAGTCGAAGCCTGTCTCCCACTTCCGTGCTGAGGAGAAAATTGAGTGACTGCATTTTAACTGAAAGGGCACTCCGGGCCTCCATATGCTCTGCCTTCCTCTCCAGCAGGGCCGAGGTTGCTGCCAAGGTTCCCCTGGGGACCTGGGGTGAACCCCCCCTCTTTCCTTTTTCCTGGGGAATCTGCCCTGGGGCCCAGCCTGTTTCTGGAGGTCAGTGTCCAGAGGTCTGGGCTCGGGAGGGGCTCATTTGTCATTTGAACCAGTAAATTGAGGTAACTGATCCCCATGAGTTTTTTCCCACGTGCTTTGATTCTTTTCATGTTGAGAGATTAATTTATGTTTTCTTTACTGATGAGGATAGGGATCACTTGGAAATATTACACTTCTTTGTGCATTTAAATTGTAATATTTAGCATTTACAGTTGCCCCTTGAACAACATGTGTTTGAACTGCATGGGTTTCTCCCCCCCCCCCAATAAATACCTGTACCGTTTCAATCTGCAGATGTAGGTCAACTTCTCTATTGATTTGTGCTATTTTTTTAAATTTTTTATTTTAAAGGGGAAGGTAAGAGAAAGAGAGGTAGTGAAACAGCAGTGTGTAGTTGCTTCTCGTGCACCCCCTACTGGGGACCTGGCCCACAACCCAGGCATGTGCCCTGACTGGGAATGGAACCAGCGACCCTTTGATTCTCAGTCCGGCACTCAGTCCACTGAACCACACCAGCCAGGGCCGGTCTATGCTGTGTTATATAAGGAACTTGAACAGTCATGGATTTTATTGGGGGTGGGTCCTGGAACTAATAATCCCCAATGGATACCAAGGGATGACTATGTTTTGAACTCAAGCCATATGTGGATTTTCTACTGTGCAGGGATTACTGCCCCAAACCCCTGCTTTGTTTAAGGGTCAACGGTATTGCCTTGGCCGGTGTGGCTCAGTTGGTTGGAGCGTCGTCCTGTGAGGAGCATCGTCCTGTGACTGAGACATTGAGGGTTCAATTCCCAGTCGGGGTACATACAGGAGGCAACCAATCGATGCTTCTCTCTCACATCACTGTTTCTTTCTTCCTTACTCTCTTAAAAAGCAATGAAAAAATAATGTCCTTGGGTGACGAGAAAAAAAAAAGTCAACTGTTTTTAGCACCTGCCATGTGCTAGGCACCTGTACTCTGCTCCGTTCACCTAACTGTCACAGTGGCCCTATGAGATCATTAGGACTTCACTTTACAGGTGAGGAAGCTGAAGTTGCAAGGGGCCGAGTGTGCAAGGACTCTGGCCTAAGTGCATCACGTAACAAAGTCTGCGTGCTCATGAACAAGCTTTCCCTGCCTAGTCAGCGTTTAAATTAAGGGGCGTCACACGTTTGAAAGTTGAGAGACAGAGAGTCTCAGAGGTTAGTGGTCAAGCCCCCTCTTAACTGGGAAACAGCCCTCTCGGCCCTCACCACCTCACTCAGTAGTTCAACTCCGCCTGGCCACCTCTCCACCCACCCCTTGTTTCTTGCCATCCTGCATGAGTTGCATTAGTTTAGCTCCCTGATTCCCACCATGCAATGATACTAAGTAGAAGCAGTGAGTTGGCTGCGTGGATATGGGATCCTGGAAAGTCTGTGCCCCTCCCGCCGCTCATGGAGATTCCTGGTGTGCTGCCCCTGGAACCAGAGTCCATGCTGGCTCCCGGCTGACTGTGGGCCTGTGGGACAGAGGGCACCGTTTCTCTTTTCACATCACCAGTAGCCCCAGACTTGCCATAGGCAAGGAGGAGGCACTCTGAACGGCCTCTGTCTGCCATCTTTCACCCCACTTCTCCCTTCCTCTCTACCTGAGAAAATCTCCCTACCATCAGTAACCCTGTTTACCAGGAAGCACCAGGGAAGCACCCCAAGGTTGCACTAGGCAGGTTTTGGACCCGTTCTTCCACCAGTGGACGCAGGATTTCTGGTGAGCTGACAGCGCACTGGACAAGGGGGTGAGACTTCCAGCTCCTGGCCTGGCTCCTCCTGGGGGAGCCCCTTCCCTGTCTGCAAACAGAGGGCATTAGAACTGGGGTCCTTTTTGCAGTTCTGTTTCACAGCTGCTCTTAGGCAGATACAGGGTGGTGACCTGAGTGTTTTCTGAGTTGAGCTTGGGTCAGGGATGATTGGCGCAAGTTTCAGTATTCAGAGGTAGGAGGAAGGGGCTAGTGCCTGTGCAAAGATTTGGTTTTCATTGGGAGTTGTTTCAGATGCTAGGTTATATATAGATATTGTGTGTGTTTGTGTGTGCGCACGCACCTGGTAAAGGTAAGTGGGAGGCTGGGAGGGACTTTGAAAGGGATGTGCGATTGAGGTCAATAAGCCTAGTTTTTTTTTCCACCCTCCTGCCGCGCTTGACAGCAGCTCCTGAGCCGTCCTGGGTTTCCCTGGGTCCCACAGGATTTGAACAGATCTAGGAATAGTTTTTCAAGACAGAAGTAGTTCTGTTTCCCTAAGTGGACTGTTCTGTCTCTTGGGAAACTTGGTTCTTCCTTGGGATAGGGGCAGCTTGAGAGCCTAGTTGGGAGCAGAACAAGAGCAGGCCACTGTGGGTCCTTGGGACAGATGGTCATTAGCTAAGGGTAGGGCTTTTTCAGCAAACTTCACGCAAGACTAATTGAAGAATGTTCTGCGTGTGTCCAGACTGGCCACATTCCCTGGTCGGCTTGGGGTTTGGTGGAGGCGGAGGGAATCAGTGGGGTCTTTCAGTGGTGGGAGCACTCTCCCCTTAACTGGAGACTGAACTTCTAGGCTTGACCATATGTCCTTTCTTGATCTTGATGAACAAAATATCAGGTGGGATGATCTGACTCTTCCAATTTTGGTAGTTTTTTTTAGAAGAAGCAGACAGTGACCTCCAAAACTTTGCCTTGCCTTTTCCAAGAAAGTCTTCAGGAATAACTCATCAACCAGACCTGATTTCCTTTTCCACCTTGTCAATGAACTTGTTGGAGGCCCTGGCCTGTGTCTGTCCTGGCAGCGTTCAGGGAGTGCGGGGCCAGGAGCACCAGTCCAGGAGCAGCCACCACCAGAGCGCAGGTGGACTCGAGGAGGCTGACCCTGTAAGGAAATGGCTGCCTCTGCCAGCGTCCTCATTCGACGCAGCCTCGTCAGGGCACTGGGTGGTGTTAGGCTTCTCTGGGCCAACCTGGGATTAGCGAGAAAATCAATATGGGGTAAGCCGCTCTCTGGCCCTCAGGGTTTCACCCTCTCTGCAGGGACAGAGAGAGTTCTGGTTCTCTGCTGCCCAGCGCTGGGGCGGGGGGCGAGCTGTGGAACTGGGCGAGTAGGGTGTCTTGAGGGGCCAGTGACTCTGCTCTGGAGCGGAAGCCAAGAATGCAGTGCCTTTACAGTGAGAGTCAGGCCAGGACTCTCTCTGCTCATTATGGGAACGTGGGTCTGGTCAAGGAGTAGAACGTTCCTTTTGAGACCAGCTGTGCAAATCTCTCTGCTCAGAAAGTGGGGGCAGAGTCCCTCGGGTCTCGGGGGGGGGGGCGGCGAGAGACCATGTTGAGAAAACAAGTGTAGGTGTAGAGGGGACCAGATGTGTTACAGCCACTTCCTTAATTCTCTCTCTCTCTCTGTTTTCTTTTTCAAAGCTTACACCTGTCTTTTTTGAAACTGCTAGAGAATTCCAAACAAAGTTAAATCACTATAAATGTGCTACTTAACTCCATAACTACTTAATTATATGTCCTTCCAGAGTGGCCACTATGTAGATGTGAATATCCCCATTTTTATTTGTTTTACAAAAGTAGGATTGTAACTTTCCTCCTTTATTATTTACCTCTTCCTCTCAGCAGAGATCATCTTTTCATGACTGTAAACATCGTTAAACTTTGAGCCAGTTCCCTACTGTCGGACACGTACTGTGTTTTGTCGTGTATAATGCACACTTTTTCCACCCAACTTGTTGAGGAAAAACAGGAACGCGCATCACACACGGGTGTGGTAACTACATGCCATGGCCATAGTGGCCCCACGCATAATGCACACAGAGACGTGGGCACACATTATAGTTGCCAAAAATGCAGTGAGTTATTTTCAATGTACTGAAGTTACAGACAGCACTTTGATGGACATCTTCGCACGTAACTCTAAACACTGGTCTAATTTGTATCGTTAGATAAATTGCTAAAGGTAGAACCATTGAGTCAAATGGGGGGGTTCTCACTATTTTTTTGGAAACTTGCAAGGTAGACAGAATTTCCCTGAGTCACTAACTCCTGTTGACCACAAGTCATTGAGGACCACGCCGGCCCTCTGTGTGAGGGCTCGGGAGAGGTTCCTGGGTTTCTGGATTGCCCAGTTAGAGTTCGTATCTCACCTTCCCCGTGATCGCTCTACCCAGGTCTGCTCATACACAGTCTTCTAGAATGTTAGAATCAGAGAGGGTCTTTTAGACCCTTCCTTCATGGAACCTGAGGGCTAACTCTGGCGTGGACTCAGTCTCCCTGGATTTACCCTCTCCAGGCCTCAGGCCCCTTTTTACTAGAGGGTGTAGGGCTGCGGGAGCCCTCCCGCCTCAGCGTGCAGTTCCGGGGCTTGGGGCTGGTTTCCATGAGCCTACTTTCTATGGTTTCTTAAGAAAGGCCGGTAAAATTGGCATTGGCGTTTGAGCACGTCCTTTAACTTGCCGCCCTGTCTGCCTGCAGGCCGCGTGGTGGAGCGGGAGTGGTGGTGGCCCCGTCCCACGGGTTCTCAGTAACCATCTCTCCCTTCTCGCTCCCTCAGAACCTTCTGCTCCAGCCAAGGTGGTGAGGGCAGCAGTTCCTAAACAGCGCAAAGGCAGCAAGGTAAGGAATGGGAGCAGGCAACCCAATGGGAGGACTTGCTGGAGGTGGTAGCTTCTTTCCTGTTCTAGCCCAGTGCTTCTGAGCTGCCAGGGAGTTCTGGATTCTCTCTGAAGAGCAGGGGAGCCCACTCCTGGGCCTCCGGCGTTGATGGTGGGCAGACTGCTTTTGGCCTCTGATTTCTTGATGGAGCTGTGTTTGGGGTGAGGGGATGAATGGCGCAGGCAGGGTCGCGCCAGAGCCCTCACAGAATGTGCCTTGCAGGTTGGTGACTTTGGAGATGCAATCAACTGGCCCACACCTGGAGAGATAGCCCATAAGAGTGTGCAGGTAAGTTGGAGGGGTGGGATGGCTAGGATGGAATTCTGTCTACATGTACACACTTCTGGCTTCTCAAGCCTTCAAAGCTTCAAGTCTTAGCTTAAGAGGAATGGGTAGTACAATAGGGGCAGCACTGAAATAGCTAAAAGTCACTGTTTGAGCCCTGGCTGTGTATCAGGGATTGCCAGGTGCTGTCTGTTCATCATTTCATCAAACCCTCACAGTGACTCCAAGGTAGGCCCTTTAATAATTCCCTGTTTACAGATGAAGCCACTAAGGTTGGGAGAGGTTAATTACTGTCCCTCGAGGGCCCATTGGGACTTGGAAGTCATGCGTATTGTGTTATTCCAGAACCTGTGTTCTCCATCACTGCACTTGGATTGCCAGTGAGTGAAGCGGGAGAGTGGTCGTTGGCCAGGTGCCCCTAGACCACGTGTCTTGGGGAAGCTGTGTAGCTGTACTTAGTCCTAGCAGAGGAGGGGCTCCTGGTCAGTCCTGTCCTTCCCTGTGTTTTTGTTCTAGGCTGACGGTCTAGGTCCCTCCCTGGTTGTGGCCACCAGCCTCCAGTTGGCAGATAGGGTAGGTGTGGACAGGCCTCGGACCAGCCTCTCCTTCCCCCCAAGACTACCTGGACATGGTCCTGTTGCAGGGAGTAAACACTTGACTTTTGCAAGCCCCAGTCCCTCTGTCCTGGAGGTTGTTCCCCACCTCCTGCCCGTTGGACCACGCTTCCCAGTGAAGGCGTCTCGGGCGCGAAAACAGGACCTTTAGACGCATCAGCCCATCCTGCTCTCACACGCTCCAGTGACCTTCTGCCTTGTCTTTCTAGTGACAGGGGCTCCCTTCTGTCCTTTCCCAAGGGACTCTCAGACTCACCACACCTGTCACTTTACTTCCTGCTGCAGCCACAGTCCTACAAGTCTCAGCCTGCCCGTAAGCTGCCACCCAAAAAGGACATGAAGGAGCAGGAGAAAGGAGAGGGGAGTGATAGTAAGGAGAGCCCGAAAACCAAATCGGATGAATCAGGGGAGGAGAAGAATGGGGATGAGGACTGCCAGCGAGGGGTTCAGAAGAAGAAAGGTGAGTGACTTGGAGCAGGGCTTGGGAGAAGGTGGCAGGCAGCACTGTGAGTTGGCAGGATGTGAGGGCTGCAGAGGACTCTCGGGGGTCCCTGAGACATCCTTGGGAGGTTGGCTGGCGCAGGCCCTTGGGCCAGCAGTCTTCACCTCCGCCACCAGTCTGTCAGATTCTTCTCTCACTAAACGAGCTTTTAGAAAAGCCTGTTCCGAGCGCGGGGCTCTGGCGGTGCACAAGACAGGTGAGGCCCTGCCTCAGAGTATTGTTTGCATGTCTTGATGAGTTGCTGTCCTGTGAAAGATTCCGTTTAAAGACAAGAGTTCTCAGTGCTCTGGCTGGAGCTAAGGTTAGGGCACAAGTTTGCCTGCTCTAATAGAGATCCAGAGTAACAGTGTTTGAAACAAGATGAAGTTTACTTCTCTCACCTGGTAGCTCAGTGTAAGCAGACCAGGCCCAGAATAACAACTCTTCGATTCCTTGTATCTTGCTTTGGTGTGGTGCTGCCTCTCATGTAAGACAGCTCGTTCTTATCCATTCATTCCAGCTAGCGGGAAGGGAAAGGGGGGATAGCTCCCTTTTAGGGACTCTACCCGGCATTGACTGCCTTCATCAGCTCTCACAGCCAGACCCTTGGCACGAGCCTGAGGGGAGCCTGGGGAGTGCCGTCTTGGTTCTGGGCAGCCACGTGTCTAGCTCCAGAATGGGGTTCTCTGACCACGGGGAAATCGATGGTATGAGTCATGCAGCAGTGGGCATCACCCTGAGGTCCACGTCCTCCTATTTTATTATTCATTCATTCATTCATTCATTCATTCATTCATTCATTCTCACCTGAGGACGTGCTTCAATCAGTTGCCTTTTTCACATGTCCCAACCAGGGAAGGACTGAACCTGCAACCAGGCGTGTGCCTTGACTGGGAATAGAACTCACAGCCTTTCAGTTTATGGGACAACGCTTCAGCCAATTGAGCCACACCACCTAGGGCTATGACCTCTTTATTTTAGGGATGAAAATAATGTCCAGCGTGGGAAAGGAATTTGCCCAAGGTCACCAGGCTGCGATTCAGGCCTGAAGCCCCAATCGGGGGGGAAGGTTGGGGTAGAGATGGCTGGGAAGGGCCTCCTTCAAGCCTTCCTCGTGTGTCCGTGCCGTCCTCCAGGGAATAAACACAAGTGGGTCCCATTGCAAATAGACATGAAGCCTGAGGTGTCCAGAGAGAAACTGGTCTCACGCCCTGTCCGCCCGCCAGAGCCACGACACACACCTGCCAGCCGCGGGGACATCAAAGGTATGTGCCGCCTGCTGTGGGGGCCTGGGCGTGGAGGCCCCTCGGGCCTGACCCAGAGCCTCTCTCCTCACAGGGTCCGAGCCTGCCCCCTATGTGCCTGTGCCTGTGGCTCCCCCTGCCCCAGCCTGGCAACCAGAAACCAAACCGGAGCCTGCCTGGCACGACCAGGATGAGACGTCGAGCGTGAAGAGTGATGGGGCTGGTGGGGCGCGGGCTTCCTTCCGTGGCCGTGGACGGGGGCGCGGTCGTGGCCGGGGACGCGGCCGGGGTGGCGCTCGAAGTACGTGAGGCCCCTTTGGGCTCCGGGATGTCCCAGGGAGTGCGGCGGGGCCGTGGGCGGGGAGCGCCTCTCCCTCACGGCGCTCATTCTCCCTGCAGCCCATTTTGACTACCAGTTCAGCTACCGAAAATTCGATGGTACAGAGGGGCCTCGAACCCACAAGTACATGAACAACATCACCTACTACTTTGACAATGTCAGCAGCACTGAGCTTTACAGTGTGGACCAGGAGCTGCTCAAAGACTATATCAAGCGCCAGATGTGAGTGGGTGGGAGCCTTCTCTACGGAGGGGCGGGTGGGGGTCTGGGGGCTGCCTGCGTTTGGCAGCTGGACAAAGTAGGGCTGCACAGGCCCTTCAGTTGCTGCCCCAGCTGGAGCTAGGAAAGATAACTTTTCATCTTTTAAGCTAATGTTTCACAAAGTGATTGTTTATTACAGAAGTAATGTCATATTTACCTTAAGAAAATTATAAATTGCCCCTAACAAAATGGAGAGCAAATGTCTAGACTCAGCTCCTTTCTGTGCTTCTGTTTGTAATGGCTACATTGCCAGAATACTAGTGAATGCTTACTGAGTCCTCACTATCTGTGACTCTTAAGTGCTTGACAGGCATTCTCATATTTATTTAATCCTGCATTTGCTGACTTAATTCCTCTGAGCTCTGTCTTTTAACCCATCTTATAGATGAGTAAACAGGTCCAGTTCCTTGCCCATTGTCTCAACTAGTAAGTCATAAGGTACATAGTTGAATCCCCTTCTGTCTGATTACAAAACCCCAGCTCCGAACTACTCCAGTTTATTGTCTCTCAGTCCAGTGAGGGAGCCACACCAGGAAATAGATTGTGGCATCGTGGCAGGTAGAATGTGATAGTGTTTTAGAAGCAGAAGAGAGAGGAAGTTCGCCAGGCACGCAGAGGGCCTGAAGGGCAGAGGGAACGGTTTCACCCAAGGTTAGGGAGCCACAAGTGGATAACATTTCTTTCAGTCCTTAAAAACCAATGTGTACACTGGGGATTCAGGGGTTAAGTCAGAGGCCACTGAAGTAGCCGGGGTGCACAGAGAACAGGGAAGACCTATTTGTAAAGGAAGCAGCAGTTACACCTGTTCTCCCCTCCCCCTAGTGAATACTACTTCAGCGTGGACAATTTACAGCGAGACTTCTTCCTGCGACGGAAAATGGATGCTGACGGTTTCCTTCCCATCACTCTTATTGCTTCCTTCCACCGAGTGCAGGCCCTTACCACTGACATTTCACTCATCTTTGCGGTACGTCTTCCTCCCTGGGGCTGGGAGTCAGGGGAAAGAATGGTCCTGAATTACGAAGCAGGAGTTGGGGCCCCCACTCGATTACCTCTGCTAAAGATCGAAGGCTTGGCCAGCCTGTCTCCCTACCACCTTTTCTCTCTCTCTCTCTCTTTCTCCCCCTTTCTCTTCTCCCTCTCTCCCTCTCCCAGTCATTGTGGAAATTTTCTGACGTTTGCAAAAGCAGACAGTGGTTGTGATGAACCCATCACACAGCCTCAGTAATT
This sequence comes from Artibeus jamaicensis, assembly GCF_021234435.1. Classification (NCBI taxonomy): domain Eukaryota; kingdom Metazoa; phylum Chordata; class Mammalia; order Chiroptera; family Phyllostomidae; genus Artibeus; species Artibeus jamaicensis. The sequence continues at coordinate 9,686,922 of NW_026521828.1, read as the reverse complement.
GCAACTCATGGCCAGTCTTAATTCCATCAACACCCTGATCTGTTTCCTCCCCCAGATTACTTTGAGGAAAGTATCAGGTAATGAGTACCTGTCTCTAAAGGATAAAGACTTGTTTTTAAAAAGAACCACAATATTATTATTCCATGTAAAAGTACCAGTAATTCTTTAAGATCACCTAATATTCGGTCAGTTGCAAATTCACTCCAGTTGTCAAGACAAATGTCTTTTAGGCCCAGGCCTGTATGGCACGGTTGGTTGGAGCATTGTCTTGTGACCGAAGGGTTGCAGGTTCAGTTCCTGGTCAGGGCACATACCTGGTTTGTGGGGTCAATCCCCAGCCAGGGTGCATATGGCAGACAGGCGGTCGATGCTCCTCTCTCGCACTGATGTTTTTTCCTCTCCCTTCTCCTCTCTAAAAGCAATGAAAAAATGTCCTCAGGTTAGATTAAAAGATCTTTTTTTCTTTTAGTAGTTTATGAAACCCATGTGTCATCTTAGGTTCCCCCCCCCCTTTTTTTCTTGTAATTATTTGAATAAACTAGGTTATATGTCTTATAGGACATAGTGGTGTCATTTAACATGTCTTGCACTCCAGATCTTTTATAAATTGGTGATCTAAAGGCCTGGTCAGATTTCAGGTTTGGGGTTTTTTTCCCCCCTCCTTGTCGAGAGTACTTGATGGATAATTTGGTTCTGCCCCTTGTGATAGAGCTTCTGTTGATGACCATTGCCTGTTACTTCACTGGAGGTTGAAAAGGGCGATCCTCTAATTCTGTCAATCCATCTTCATTTGTTAGCTGAAATACCTCTTTAAGGAGGATCTTTGCTTCACCAACTATTTAGTTACCAAGAGGTATGTAATTTGTACAGGAAGGATAGATGAATGCTTGATCTTTACCTTTATTAACCAATTTTCAGAATTATGAGTTGATCCCCAATAACCTTCAAAGGTAACCAGTGAGGTTTGGGCTTTTGTTTGTTTTGGGGGTTATTAAAAAATATTTTATTTGTTTAGCCCTGGCTGGTGTAGTTCAGTGGATTGAGCACGGATCTTCGAACCAGAGGATCGCTGTTTGATTCCCAGTCAGGGTACATGCCTGGGTAGCAGGCCAGTTCCCAGCAGGGGATGCATGAGAAGCAACCATACGTTGATATTTCTCTCCTTCTCTCGTTCCCTTCCCCTCTAAAGATAAGTAAATAAAATCTAAAAAATGTGTTTTATTTGTTTACTTCTAGAGAGAGGGGAAGGGAGGGAAAAAGAGGAGAGAAACATCAATGTGTGGTTGGTCCCCACTGGGGACCTAGCCTGCAACCCAGGCATGTGCCCTGACTGGGAATCAAACCATCGACCCTTTGGTCCACAGCCCATGCTCAATCCACTGAGCTGCACCAGCCAGGGCTGTTTTGGGGTTTTTAAAATTTTTATCATTATCAATTTACAGATTCCGGTATATTTTGTTTATTTCAATCCATTGGGTTGGTTATGCTCAATCACATTGTCCCGCATTTGGCCAGTGGGGCGCTGGTACATCTTGTACATTTCCTGCTCGAGATCTGGAATTGGCTGGTTTTTTTTTGGGGGGGGGGAACTCTGGTTCTTCTATTTTGGGGAAATGGCATATGATGTTTAGATACTACATGTTTGCGTTAAAGGGGTACTAATTGTTACTTGATTGGTCATTGTTTCTAGAGGTTTGGGGTGGTTGTTTTTAGTACATCGTGAGGTTATACTGTTATTTTCCGTTAAAATTCAGGACTGCAGAGTCATACTGTGCCTTCATAATACCTCTGCCACTGCTAAAAATTGGGCTTTCTCCCCTCTACTTGTAGAGTCAAATGACTGTATTTTTAACTTACGAAAATAATTTTTGGATGGTTATGTGTTTAACTCGATGCTGGTTTCATTTTGCTCTCAAGTTGTTTTATATTCCTGTAAAACATTTGCATGATTCCAAGTCAACAAAGTATATTCACAGAGGTCTGACTTGAAATTCTTTCATTTCTGCCTCCCTCGGCTTCCCCATTGGTAACCTTTTCTGAGTCGTTCCATTAGAAAGTATGCACGTGCTTCTGAACTTGTCTCTTTCCTCTTTCTTAGATGAACGGTCCCATGTGACATGTGCATTTCTCCACTTGTTTCATGTTTTCACTTAGTGTATCTGGGAGCATAGGAGTATATAATGGAAAGACGCTCCTCTATCTGGGAGCATCTTTTTACAGTTGGATTTACATCTTTTCATGGTTGTGCCAGTGTGTCTTTGGTGTAAATTTCCAGAAGAAGAATTAGCTGAACCAAAGGGCAGGTGCGGATGCGGTTTTGCTCGCCGCCGCCTGATCCTCTTCCTGGCCACGGGGCTTCTGCATTCACACCTGCGGTGTGTGAGGGCGCCTCTTCCCAGCCTCACCAGCAGAGGACGCAGTGACGCTTTGAAGTGTTTTCATTGTCTCTTTAAAAGATCTTATTTAAAAGAAAACTGCTTCCCCTCTCTACTCTTCGCCTTTTTCCTAGAGACAGACACTTGTAAAATTCACCTGTCATTCCTTGAAAAATTTGTATTCATGTTTTTACTTAAACACCAGTGGGATTTTATACACTGACCTAGACCTGTCTTTCGTGGCTCCTTCCACCTCAGCACCTGGGAGGCTACTTTTTAATGTCTGAGTAGTGTTCCATTGAATGGATGTGCCGTAACTTATTTAAATTGCCCATGTGGTGGTAAGTGTTCACGTTTTTTCCTATTACAGGCAATGTTGCTATGAATGGTCTTTTGTGTGTATTTTACATATGGTCACCTCGTGCAGGTGTTTCTCTGGGGCAGGTTACTGGATGTAGATGGAAGGGTCAGAGGTAGGATGTCGCACTGTCTACCAGTTATGGAAGGTGGTGCCAGCGTTCTAATACTCCTGCCTGCACTGGACTTACACCTGAGCCCGTGAGGTCATCTACCGGCTTCTAAATCTCAGTCTGTTTAAGTCTTCCCTCCACTTCTCCCTCCTTCTCCCCTGCAGGCCCTAAAAGACAGCAAGGTGGTGGAGATTGTTGATGAGAAAGTTCGCAGGAGGGAGGAGCCAGAGAAATGGCCTCTTCCCGGTCCCCCAATAGTGGACTATTCCCAGACCGATTTCTCCCAGCTTCTCAACTGCCCCGAGTTTGTGCCCCGCCAGCACTACCAGAAGGAGACGGGTAGGTACCCTGCCGGCATACAGGAGCCCCCCCTTGCCTTCGTCCTCCAGCCAGCAGGCCTTCGCAGGGCTGGCACCAGGAGGAGGGATGGGAGGGGTAAGGACCTCACTTTTCCACCCTTCAGAGTCGGCACCTGGCTCTCCTCGTGCAGTCACCCCAGTGCCAACCAAAACAGAGGAGGTCAGCAACCTAAAGACACTACCCAAGGGCCTGTCTGCCAGCCTGCCTGACCTGGATTCTGAGAACTGGATTGAAGTGAAGAAGAGGCCTCGGCCCTCCCCAGCGCGACTCAAGGTGGGTGAGGCCTGTTGTTTGCCATGGGTTATAGGCCCCAGGCTGGAGTGCTTAGAGGGCATACCACAGAGCTCCCGGCTCCAAAGGGCCACTCAGCAAGCCGGTGGCTCGTTGTGGTGGTGTGAGCTGAGGTCACCAGTGACTGCAGGAGGTCGATGTGGCCTGTTTGCACTGTCAGTGGTGATTTTCACGGGAGGAGAGCGTGCAGCTTCTGGCAGCAGTGTTCCAGGTTTCTTGATGCTTGGCTGTTCTCTTTGCCCCATCTCACTCCCTGGGGCTGCATTTGAAGTGCCTTTTCCCTGCATTTGTTTTCATTGCACCTAAATAAGCCCCTCAGGCCCTCAGAAGAGGGGGGAGAGGAAGCAGATTCACAGCCTGGATGAGCAGTTGGAGTCTGTAGACTAGAACATGGGTCTCCTGTCTCTTGTGGCCAGTGACTTTGGGGCACTTGTGTAAGATCTCAAGGCCTCAGTTTCCCCATCTTCAAGGTGAAGGAGGGGTTAGACTGCTGTAGAAACAGTGAAGTAGTATATGAAGAGCACAGATTGAGTTTGCTGTTAGAGAAGTGTTTCGCTCTCAGGCTGAAGTCATGCTCCCCTTTCTAGGAGCGGGCTCTTGCTCCATCCACCTTCCCCACCCTGTACCCTCTGTGGTCTGAGGCTTATGAGAAGGTCTCAGAGATGACCTTGGATGACTTTGGGTCTCTTGAATTCTGCACTCCCCTTTTCCATTGTGTCACTGTAATCAGTTTTTTCAGGCAGCCTTCCCTGACTCTGCTCACTCCTGCCCTGTTGGTGAAGTACCCCTCTCCCTGTGTACTTGCACAAGTCCTATTTATAGTCTTTACCATACCACCCTGCACTTGGCCGGCTGGTGGTTGGCTTCTCCCACTCAACTGTGAATTCCTTAAGTTCAAGGACTTTGTCCTGTTTATTATTCTGCTTTTAGGGTTCTTCATGCAGGGCCTGGTACCAGTGGATATTTGCTCATTCATTAAATAGTTGACAGTCTGTCACTAGGTCCCAGTCTAGGTACTGAGGATATGAAGAAGAGCAGGGCAGAAGTGGTCCTTGCCTCATGAAGTTTTATGGGGAGGTGCTGGGTAGATGATAAATGGTAGATGATAAACGGATGATTCAGCCTGTTGAACTGCCTCATGCCTGCTCCCAGGTGAGGTGCTGCGTAGGCTCTGAGGGTGAATGAGAACACAGTATCTACCTGCAGGGAACTTGGCATCTCATTGCTTATAAATGACTGCGATATGAGCTGTTTGTAGAGAAACCTGGAGTCCTGTGGGACATCCTTTCCCCATGAAGCTGCCTCCAAGGCACATGTGACTTACTGACATTATCAGGACACAGTTGTGACGATCCAGTGTTGAGGGGCTGAGACCTCCATCGTAGGACAGCTACAGAACCTGGTGTAAGGACACCCTGGTGATTCTCTTTCCCCTTGGCTTGTCCCCGCGTTAGAAGTCAGAGGAGCCCAGGTTCCTCCACCAGACCTCTCTGCCTCAGCAGCTGCCGTCTCAGCAGCTGGTGTCCAAGGATCAGGATGAGCAAGAGGAACTGGACTTCCTGTTTGACGAGGAGATGGAGCAGATGGACGGACGGAAGAACACCTTCACCGCCTGGTCTGATGAAGACTCTGATTATGAGATTGACGACCGGGATGTCAACAAGATCCTCATTGTCACTCAGACTCCACCTTACATGCGCCGGCACCCAGGGGGGGACCGCACAGGCAACCACACCTCCCGGGCCAAGATGAGTGCTGAGCTGGCCAAGGTCATTAACGATGGGCTCTTCTACTACGAGCAGGACCTGTGGACTGCGAAGTTTGAGCCTGAGTACTCCCAGATCAAGGTAAGTTTCGGACACAGCTGTGAGGGTGGGGCCTGGGGTGCCTATGACAAATGGGGAAGAAGACTAGTGAGCTACATGACCTTGGGCATAGAAAGGATTAGATTGTCATTTCTATTCTTAAGTATTTAAGTATATATAAAAGTTTAAAAGCCTTTCGAGGGACTTACTTTGAGTTTGGAAAATGGAGAAAAGATAGGTATTTTAAAAACCTTGTTTGGAAACAGTCAAAACCTCTGTTGTAGATTTCTACGGGGAAGGGGGATATATCTGGGGTGGTGGGGCTTGGGTGGGCCTGTGTAGTAAGTAGCGGTGCATTTGGTGGGGGTGATGAGAGTAGCAGAAAGAAATTTTGGGGGAGTCTGCACGGAGCTGGAGTCCTGATCTGTCTGGTTACAAAGAGGGCTGGGTTAGTTCTCGCCGTCCAAGGTTAACACACTTGCGCGCAGGTAACTGGGGTTGGGGAGTGACAATGGGGTAACCGAGAGCCTGGGGACCAGAATTCCACGTATGTGGATGTGGGAGCTGCCCTCCCCGGCTTCCTGCAGGTCTTGATTCCTAAACAGGCTAGGGCAGTCCTCTTACTAACATCTTTCCCCACCCGTCCTTGCGCTCTCTGTAGCAAGAAGTCGAGAACTTCAAGAAAGTCAACATGATCAGCCGGGAGCAGTTTGACACACTAACCCCTGAGCCGCCTGTGGATCCCAACCAGGAGGTCCCTCCAGGGCCACCCCGATTCCAGCAAGGTGAAGGGTGACACTGGGGACGTTGGCCTGGGTTGAAGGGTCTGGAGGCCTCTGACGGGGGGTGCTTTCCAAGGATAGATCAGTCATGGGCCTGCCCCTGCTTGCTGACCCCGCTCTGCCTCTGCAGTTCCCACCGACGCCCTGGCCAACAAGTTGTTTGGTGCTCCTGAGCCCTCTGCTATTGCCCGCTCTCTACCAACCACTGTCCCAGAGTCGCCAAACTACCGCAACGCCAGGACCCCTCGCACTCCCCGGACACCACAGCTCAAAGACTCAAGCCAGACTTCACGGTTTTACCCAGTGGTGAAGGAAGGACGGACACTAGATGCCAAGGTGAGGCGCTCCTGCTGGGCTGCTAGGAGTCTTGGGCCCGCTTCACTACATCTCAGTGCTTCACTTCTTTCCCTTGCCTGGTGTAAACCAAGAGAGTGCTGGATCCCCCACCTGCCCTGTGTTCTTAGGCTGGTGCGCCAGCCTGGGTGTGGGAGTGGCAGCCTCACAGCGCCGTGATGAGACGGTCTCTTGGGCAAGTCACTTCACTCCCAAGCTTCGACTCCTTCCTGTGTAAAGTAGGCACATCAGCTCCTAGATGTGGACATTGTGGGGGACTAGGTAGGAAAGTGGGTTGTAGATTGTGAGAGGACACACACGTGAGGGATCTACTACGAAATGCTTGACGCTCCTCGCAGTTGTGTGAGTATAATAAATAACGAGTCTTGGACCGACCTTTGCAGATGCCTCGGAAAAGGAAGACAAGACACAGCTCCAACCCACCCTTGGAGAGTCATGTGGGGTGGGTGATGGATTCCCGAGAGCACAGGCCCCGGACTGCTTCTATCAGGTGCGGGGCTGCGGGGAGGGAGACCTGGCCGGCTCTGGGGCGGGGAGGAGCGCCGCGAGATCGATGGGAGCTTCGTCTGAACCCAGAGGAAGGGGACTAGTCTAGAAAGCTGCATCCAAGGCCTGGAGAGGGGGTTTCTTTCTGAGGCAGTGGTGTCACAGCTGCGTCGGACCGGATTCTCAGAGAGTATTTTCAGGTCTGTTTCAAAAGAGGACATGTACTGCCTACCTCGGGATAGCCAGGTAGCTGAACAAAAACCCATTCCTGGGTCCTACTGCGGAAAGGACCCAGACTCCTCGTTATTCATTTTTAGTAAACTAGCCCTGGTGTTCCCTGTTCCAAAGCAAGGTTTGGGAGCTGCTGACCAATGTACTATTTCCTGCAAAGATGGTACGAACTGAAAATAGGCATATTAAGAAAAATGTAGATGGATTAACCTGTACTTGCTCATTCAGGAAAGGTAAATGTTGAGATAAATCAGTGGTTAAGGGCTCAGGTTTGGGGATTGTCTGCAAATTGCGTTGTTTAAACACCTGCATGACTTGAGATGAGTCTTCCACCTTCTGTCAACCTCAGTGACCCCTTTGTAAAACTCTCTGAAGTTTGGTGCAAAGAGCAAGTCAGACCCATGGATACAAGTCAGAGGCCTAGCACAGTACCTGGGCCTCCTTGTTTGTCGTCCTGTAAGGGGCTGGATCTTGGCTGATGGAGACCTCTAGTCTCAGAGGGGCCCCTGCTAACCTGATAGCCAGTTGCTCTGGAGAACCTGGTGACACTGTCTCTTTCGTGGCCTCTGTAGCTCCAGCCCTTCAGAGGGGACACCTATGGTTGGCAGCTATGGTTGTACCCCTCAGTCGCTGCCCAAGTTCCAGCATCCTTCCCATGAGCTTCTCAAGGAAAATGGCTTCACGCAACACGTCTACCACAAGTATCGTAGGCGCTGCCTTAACGGTAAGAAGCACAGGGGGAAGGGGCTGGGCCCGGACTCTGGGGCTACTACTCAGATCTGGAGTGTCAGTGCTGGTGGAGTAGGTGGCTTTCCTCTGACCCCCGAACAGTGGTACAGAGTTGTAGCCAGAAGAAATGATGTTAGGCTCAAACCAGGTAGTTTTGGAGTACAGGAGGATGAAAGTTCTGGTGCTCAGAACATTCCTGTTCTTTGATCTCCCGTTGATATTTAAACACACACACACCCCACCCCACCCACCCACCCACCCTGCCCTGTGGCTCAGTTTTGCAGGGCATCATCCTGCAAACTAAAGCTCTCTCTATTCCCAATCAGACCATGTGCCTGGGTTGCAGGTTTGGTCCCCGGTTGGGGTGTGCATGGGAGGCAACTGATTGATGTTTCTCACTTACATCAATGTTTATCTCTCTCTCTTTCCCCTCCCTTCTCTCTCTGAAATTAAAAATAAAGTTAAAAAATATGTATCAAGAGTTGGCCCTGGTTGGTGTGCTGCAGTTGCTTGGAGCATCATCTCCTAACCAAAAAGTTGTGAGTTTGGTTCCTGGGACAGGAACAGGAGACAGTCAGTCGATGCTCTCTCTCTCCCTTCCTCTCTAAAATCAGTGAAAAACTGTCTTCAGGAGAGGAATTTTTAAAAATCCAGTTTCCCTCTTTCTGGCCAGACTACCAACTCAGCCATTGTCCACTGTGGCATGGTCCGCTGTCCATCACAACCGGTGTGTGTCACGCACGTTCTCTAGAGCGGGCTGCCCAGCTGCAGAGTGGGCCAGACCCGGCCAGCAGCCTGGTTCTGTGTAGCCCTTGAGCTAACGACAGTTTTTCCATGTTTTAAGGGATTGTGGAGGGAACCCGTATGTGGCTTGCAGTGCCTAAAATATTTACTCTTTGGCCCTTTGCAGGAGAAAGTTTGCTGACCCCTGCCCTAGACGATAGTCTAAGGAAGACCCTGTCTAGGTGCTCTCGCGTGTTTCCTTGTATCACAAATGCGGTGCCTTTTAACTGTAGGTCTCTGTCAGGCTGGCTGTAAAGTGCTCAGAACCAGTCTCAGTACTCACTTTGCAGTTACTCTCACCTGACCCCTTTCATTCAGCAAAGTGTGGCTGCTAAATGCTTGGTTCTTCATCTTACTTTCCTCTTCCTCTGCATGGAGGTGTGTGTGTGTGGTAACAGCTTTATTGAGATACAATTTCCATACCATGCAATTTACCCGTTGAAACCGTACAATGTGCCAATGATGCGGAGTGCCAGCCTGTGAACCAAAGGGTTGCTGGTTCGATTCCCAGTCACGGCACATTCCTGGGTTGTAAGCCAGGTCCCCTGTAGGGGGCACAGGAGGCAACCACACACTGATGTTTCTCTCCCTCTCTTTCTCCCTCCCTTCCCCTCTCTCTAAAAATAAATAAAATGTTGAAACCATACAATGTAATCACCAGAAACAATTTAGAGCATTTTCACTACTACAGAAAAGAAGCCCTGTGCCCCTTATCATTCACTCCCGAACACTCTCCCTTGCCCCCAACTCCTCCCAGGCTTATACAAACACCAGTCTATTCTCTTTCTCTGTGGATTTGCCTTTTCTGGACTTTTCATAGTAATGAAATCATATGTCGTTCTTTGTGATTTGGCTTTTTTCCCTTAGCATATTTTCAAGGTTCATCTATGGTGTAGCATGTATTGGTACTTTCATTAATTTCATTGCTGAGGAACATTCCATTTTATGGATGTGTACTACATTTTGTTTATCCATAATTGGTGGGCATTTGAGTTTCCACTTTTTGTCTTATTATGACTAGTGTTGCTATGAAGATTCCCGTGCAAGTTTCTGAGTGGATGTGTTTTCATTTGTCTTTGGTGGAGGAGTGGAGTGGTTGGGGCGTGTGGTTGCTCTACTGTTAATCTTCTGGGGAACAGTGAGATTGTTGTGTTCAAAAGTGGCAGCACCAGCCCTGGCTGGGTAGCTCGGTTGGTTAAAGCATGGACCTGATGCACCAGGGTTGCAGGTTCAATCCCCAGTCAGGGCACATTCAAGAATCAACCAAAGAATGCATAAATAAGTGGAGTAGCGATTCTCAGTTTTTTGCTGCTTCTTCCTCTCTCTCTCTCTAAAAATCAATAAAAACTATTTTTAAACTGGCAGCAGTTTCTTCACACCGCCCAGTACTTGTTATTGTCTGTCTTTACTGTGGCCGTTCTGGTAGGTGTGCGGTGATACCTCCAGGGCTTCAGCTTGTGTTTCCCGATAGCCAGTAACATTGAGCATATTTTCCTGTGTTGGCCACATGTGTATCTTCTTTGGAAAAAGATCTATTCAGATCCTTTGCTTGTTTTTATAACTGGATTATTTGTCTTTATTAGTAACTTACAGGAGTTCTTTATGTGGTCCAGATAAAAGTTTCTTACCAGATACACGATTTGCAAAAAAATGTTTCCCATTCTGTGGGTTGTCTTGTCTTTGTTAGTAGTGTCCTTCAAAGCACAAAGGTTTTTTTTTTTGTATCAAATTTATCGACTTTTTTTTAGCGTCTTGTGCTTTCACGTTGTGTACTGGTTTTTAGTGTTTCCTCTTTTTGTTTGTTAATATTGTAGGACTCCTAAAATAACTATTGGTGATGAATAATGAAGAATATAACTTGCTGGAATGTACCGACTATTTGTTGTCTATGCTTTTCTTCGCTCTAACTACACTTGAGCACAGTACTGGCTGAGGTGAAGAGCTAGACCCAGGCGACCTGGTTCAGAAGCTCATGCCGCCCGCCTCTGGGGAGGCCCAGGCCCAGCAGCAGGGCCCGACCCAGAGTAGTTAGTGCTCGATAAATCTCCCATGAACACGGGGATTGGGAGGGGCTGGGGAAAGGACCGAGGTCCTTGAGCTCCAGGATCCGTTTGTCCTGTGAAGCCCTGGCAGCCTGGTCCTGACATGTCTGTCCTTCTTTCTTCCCGTCAGAGCGGAAACGCTTGGGCATCGGCCAGTCTCAGGAGATGAATACTCTCTTCCGGTTTTGGTCCTTCTTCCTCCGGGACCACTTCAACAAAAAGATGTATGAGGAGTTCAAGCAGCTGGCTCTGGAGGATGCCAAAGAAGGCTACAGGTGAGTGGGTTGGAGGGGAGGGGCTCCAGCTGGTGCTTGGCAGGCGATTAGGGGTCCCTGAGGGGGCTGCTTCCAGAGCTGTAACTGGAAGTGGCTTGTGTAAGTAGTTTATTTAAAATGGATTGTTTTTGAGTGAGTAATGTATTTACATGGTTCAGGATTCAAAGAGTTTAAAGATTACATAGTGAAAAGTCTCTTCATCCCTTTCTCCCGCCGTCCAGTTCAGTTCCCCAGTTCCCCAGTACGGTTAGAATTGTGTGGTCCTTTCCAAACATGCTTTGCCTGTGTAAGCACAGACATACACCTGTGTAGTCTCCCTACCCACCCCTTTTACTTACACAGAAGATGGCCTCTATTACGTGTGCTTTTGCTTCTTGATTTTCTACTTGTACATTTTAAAGGTCTTGCCAGCCCAGGCTGGGGACCTCAGTTGACCAGAGCGTCGTCTGTGCACCAAAATGTGCAGGTTCCATCCCCGGTCAGGGTGCACGTGGAGGCGACTGATTGATGGGTCTGGGTTGTTGTCAGTATTTGACTGATGAAAAAACCTCTCAAAAGATTTTTCTCTTTTTTGCTGAAGTAAAATTGTTTCTCTAAACAATTTGAAAAGAACAGAAATGTTCAGGAAGCTGCAGTCCAAAGACAACCAATATTAAAGCTCTCCCATATGTCATGGTTTTTTAGATTGTTCTGTGAATGAGACACATTTTGTGTTTTATTTATCATTTATAAACATGAGCATTTCTCCACATTGTTAAAATAATTGACTTTTTGGGGGGCTTTTTACAGAAGTTACATGTTTTTGCCTGAAAACTTAGGGAAAAAAATAAGGTCACTTAAAAAGTACCAATTCCCAAAGATAACCAGTGTTAATATACTTAAATAATATGCCCTTCTCGACTGTGTGTGCATACACAGATATAAAACTTACCCGTTTGCAAAAATGGGTTAATTCTACACATGATGCTTTGAAACATGTCTTTTCCACTTGATAATATCTCAAAGCACTTGTCAGTATCATCAGTGAATATTTACGTTGTAATTTTTAATGGCTGATTATTCCATTGAACAGATTTATCATGTTTTGTTTCGCCACTCATCTATTCTTAGACATTTAGATTTTGCATAATAATTCTTCTATGAAAAGTTTTGGCACATCTGTAAAATCTAAATCTGCATTTTTGGCCATTTCCCTGAGGTGTTCCTGGAAGTGATATTTCTGAATCATAGACATGAACAGACCTACTAACGGGCAGGGGCAGATGGCTTTCCAGAGAGCTTATCCCAGGGACTGGCAAGCTTGTTCTGTAAAGGGACAGACAACGAATATTTTCTGCTTTGTGATTGTAGCTGCAGCCACTCAGGTCTGCTCTTGCAGCAGAGAGCAGCCAATGCCAGTTCACACGTGCGCTGGAGCACACAGATGTTGTGGTCCGGGGCTGCCGTTCACGCGGCCAGAGTTTGCCGGCCGTCGGCAGGCTGCACCCATGAATGTTGGAGCCCCCAGACCAGCTGTAAATGTTCGCTTTCCTACAGCATTTACCGTTTCTTCGATAACCCACTGCCATGAGACTCTTGCTGTTCATCTGTCCTGTGGGTTCGTTCCCCCGGTTTAAGATGAAGAAACTGAGCCTCGCTGCTTTGTGTTCTGCAGATACGGTTTGGAGTGCCTTTTTAGATACTACAGTTATGGCCTAGAAAAGAAGTTCCGGCTGGACATATTCAAGGATTTTCAGGAGGAAACGGTGAAGGACTATGAAGCCGGTAAGAGCCCCAGCTGTGGGCGCTCTGTGAGCCCTGGCCGTCGAGCCTTCTGCCCCTCCCCCCTCAGCTGGACCTGGCTCTGCCTGGTCACATCGCACCTCGCTCCTTCGGTCTCAGCTTCTCCCTACCTCGATTTTCCTCTTTCCCTACAGGGCAACTCTATGGGCTGGAGAAATTCTGGGCCTTCTTGAAATATTCCAAAGCCAAAAATTTGGACATAGACCCCAAACTTCAAGAATACCTCGGCAAATTCCGACGTCTTGAAGACTTCCGAGTGGATGTGAGTAAAAGCCTCTTTCTCACCCTGGTTGTCCTAGAAAGAAAACTGGACCCGAGATCAGGAAACCTGGGGTTTGGCCCCAGCTGCACCACTAGCCCAGGGACACCGCCCGTTCCGATTTGGGTCTAGTTTCTGCCTCTTTAAAATAGAGCACAAGAAGCGGACAGTGAAGGCTCATCGGAGGGGTTACATGCTTGCTTCTCCCTCACCTGCCCATAGTAGAAATGGCTCAACTGTCACAATGCTCTTTCCCTTTTACCTCACAGCCCGCCTTGCTGCTGTGCCCTAGTTGGTCTGGGTGGGTATCCAGGGTGAAATGTTTTTTATCTTACTGGAAGAGGCCAGCCAGTTCTAACCCCAGAAGTTTATAAATTATGTTGTTTTTTTCTCTACCTCCACCCTGCTTTGCTGTCATTTTGGAGCAGTAACTCAATGGTGACACCCAGTGGTGGGTTGGAGTTATTGCTACTGGGTTTTTCAAGGAAAACAGTTTATAAAGGTTAAATAAAGTAGGAAGGTTTCTGGTTGTCATCCCCTGACTGGCAGATAAACAAGCCCACGGCCACCCAGTGAGATGATGGCCGAACCTCCTAGAGCTCTCAGTATAAAGATGAGTAGGTTTTTGTCCTTCCTTCAGCACTCTCTCCCCAGAGGGCTGGAGGGGGCATGTGCCAAGAACCTTTGGAATAGGAAGACCAGTTAGGGTGGGACAGAGTGGACTCAGCGTTGGTGCCCAGGAAGGGAGGGAGATCTCTTCAAAGTTACAAGACCTGCAGCCGTGGCGCAGCCCGACTGGATGGATCATGGTCTGACTTCTCGACCAGTGTCCTTTTTAGGGTCTTGAGGGACGAGGCAGTCCCCGGAGCCTCTGGGCCTTGTGAGCTGAGCTGCCGCAGCCTATTTCATACCGTGTTCCTCGTATTGCTCCTGAGCAGTGATGTCTTCCCATAACGGGAACAGACACTCCTGCAGATAAAAGCCTGGGCTTCAGTAGCGCATGGGTGCAGTCCACACTTCGTCCTCACCAGTTACCAGCCATGGGGACCCAGGGCACGTCACTTTTCTGTGCTTCAGTTTCCTCATCTGCAGTATTGATCAGCAGGGTCTGCCTCCAAGGGTGGTGCAGACCCCACGAGCAAGTGCATAAAGCAGCAGAATGTGAGGTCCTGGCTCGGGGACATGCTCAGTGAAACTCGTAATTTGTTCTTAGGATTAAGCCTCTTCCTAGCTATGTAACATTTTCAGGTGGGAAATAGGAGTTTCCTCAGACAGCCCTGCCAGGTGGGGGAGGACAGGTGTGGGCAGTGCCCCTAATCATCTGTGATTCCCTCCTCCATCACAGCCCCCCATGGGTGAAGAGGGCAACCACAAGCGACACCCAGTGGCAGCAGGAGGTGGCGGTGGCGAGGGCAGGAAGCGGTGCCCCTCCCAGTCTTCCAGCAGGCCCGCCACCGTGGTCAGCCAACCCCCCACACCACCCACCGGCCAGCCCATCCGGGAAGATGCCAAATGGACAAGCCAGCACTCAGACACACAGACTTTGGGAAAGTGAAAAACCCTGTAGCCCTGGGGGGTTTTGTGGGGGGATGGGAGTGGGCAGGACTCCATGGGGATGCCCAGTCCCAGGAGAGGGGACAGAGAAGGAACAGGCCTGGATTCGTTAGCATGGGCCTTCGTGCTGAGTGGCGGTGTGTCCACCGTTCGGGCTGTCAGAGGTCCCTGGGCAGGAGCCTCCACACGTCCCCTCCCCCTCCTCTTCATGCCTCTTCTTCGCATCCTAGCTTCTTCTAAGGGGGGAGGGACGGGGGAGATTTTATATATATATATATACATATATATATACATATATATATCAAGTTTTAAATTATTGATAGTTCATTTGGATTACCAAACTCACTCTAGCCCTGCCCATGGCTGATAGGCCGCCACCCTGGTCCCTGCCCCACAGCCTCCTGCTCCCTCTCAAGCCGACTATGCAGCCCACATGAAGGCCCCGTGGGCACCATTGTCCAGCACTGGCCCACGGAAGGCTCTGGCAGCGCCCCTGGGCCCCACGAGCACTGGCCCCCGTGTCATCTGGGCCTTTCCATCGCGTGTTCTCTACCTGCTGTCCCCACCATGCCCTTCTGCCATCTTCCGGGAGAAGGAAACCAAAGGATGTAAAAGTGGAGGGGGGGTTTCAGCATCCCCCCACTCCTCTCTCCCCATGCCCCATACTCTCCAGCCCAGAGAGACGCTGCTCATACCAGAAAAGACTATTGAAAGATGATTTATTTTATTTTTCTCTGACCTTTCCATCCTTGGGGAAGAAGGAAAAAAAAAAAAGACAAAACTGACCTTAAAAGACCAAAAAAAAAAATCAGAAAACCCCCACCTAATCCACGGAAAGTGATGTTTATTTCCTACCCTTGGAATTCTTTTTGTTTTATTTTTGTTTTGTTATTGGAAATAATATTTCTTTTAAAAGTTGCCTTATTGTGGAGCGGGAATCTGAACTACCCAAATGCCTGTTTTCCTCAGTGGAGTCGACGCAAGCTCCCACCTTCTCTGGACGTGCCTGGGCTGGACTGGCTGGGATCTTTCTCCGGACCGATTTGCATGTACAGTCCTCCAGCCCTGGAGGCAAGAGAGTTGGGGTGGCTCGGGTGAGAGCTGCGCCCCACGCATCCCTGCTGTTGTTGCATCGTTCGAAGCTGACGTCCTGTGTCTACACTGCTGCCACCGTCGTGTCCTCACTCCGCTTGCTGTTGCCTCATGCCAGGCCCTGTCCTGCTGTGACACTCTTCATCCTGCACCCCACGGCCAAGTTTGCTTCAGACTGTTAGAGAAGGGCGTTGGCCTGGAGCGGGGACACACTTGTCCTCACCTTGACCGTCCCCCCATCTCGGGGAGAGATGGACACCTGGCAGGCCGAGGCTTGGAAGTGTTGTTTTTGTGTTGCCCAGAAAGATCTTTGAGACCTCAAGGAGGCTTTGTCTCATAAAAGGTGGAGGAAAATGCCGTTCTCCTGTGGGTCTGGTGTGGTTTCCCCGCCTTGCACCCCCTTTTGCAAGCCATCTCTGCCCTCCCTCCACTTGATCTTGCCTGGCAATGAGGACTGAGGAGGTGAAGAGGAGCTGGGGGCTGGGGAGAACCCTGCCAGTTGGAGAAGCCCCATGGCAGGAAGGTATATGTGGACATAGAGTATACCTGACTTCTCCGGCCACGGATTGGGCTGCGAATGACAATGGGACGGTAGAGTCTGCCGGCATTTGAAGCTGGGGAGAGTGACAAAGGACTGGCCCACACGACTGGGCTGTGTTACGGTGCGTGCGCGATGGCACGCTCACCTCCCATGGGGACCAGGCAGCACAGAGGAGTCCCTGGGAGTGTCGCTCAATCGGTGACTCTTCCTTCGCCCTCTTTCTCAATTGCTCCCTCTGCTGGGCCCAAAGGTTGGGAGTAGGAGACAGTATATCCCAGACTGGCAAGGGCCTGCCTTCGTCTTGGGCACCTCACTGCTTTTGGCCTGCCCCTTCCCATCTCTGCCCTCCCAGTGGTTAGTATGTTGGGAAGCCCATCTCAGTTCTTGAGGGACAGTTCTCTCAAAAGCCAAGGACAAGTGTCTGGTCTCTGCTGTGACAGTGGGATCTGAGGCCTTTCCCTGCCCAGTCTGGTGCCTGCCCCACATTGTACCAGACACTGGACTCCTGCACCCCCGCCTCCTTTCGCTTTATTCCCCCTTTCCTTCAGGTCGCTCAGCCCTGTACTGTATCCAGCACCACAGAAACCTCAGTGTTTGTCCTCTGCTGGGTTTGGGGGCACCAGGAAGCCTGGGGAGTGTGGGAGGAGGTGGTTCAGACGGAGAGTTGATTCCCAGGCCCGGGCGCTGCCATCTTCTTCCTGACCCTCCCCAGAAAGAGAAAAAGCCCTTTCGAGGTGAGGAGGTGAGGACTTCATCTCAACACAGGCTGAGGATGGGGAGAAAGGAGACTTTTTTTTTTTCCTTTTTTGGGTAACATGTTAGGAGTTGATGTTGCAAAGAGTAGTTTACATCTTCACTTTCTGAAGACACTTGAATTTAGGACCGATGTATCTGTGACAAGCATGCCAGGAGTGGCAGGGGCCATTGGGGCTTGCCACTTCACACCCACCATCCTCTCCTGGGGACCCAAGGTCTGAGACACAGAGCAGCAGCTCACCCAAATCCTCCTCCTCCTCCTGTTCCCCCGCCCAGGGCTGGGCCCCGCCCCACGGCCTGTGGGCATCGGGCACCAGAAGGCCTGTGCGCGGCAGCCCTGAGAAGGGACAGGTCTCCGTCACCCTCTCCCGCACCTGGGAGCATCTGTGCTGCGAGTGGAGAGGCGCCACTGGGTCTGCCCCAGCCTGGACCCCTGGGGCTCGGATTGAAGTGCTGAGCCCCCACGTCAAAGTTGTTAATGTTCTGTTTCGTTCATTTGTAGCTTCTTCCCCCCCTACCTTTCCTGGTTAGTGATTTTAGAAAAAGGAAGCTCCTGAGAAGGTCCTCAAAGTGGGGAGGCGGGGCAGGAAAGGAGACTCAGCTCAGTAGGGTCGGGGTGGGGTTTTGCCAAAAGCCTGGGTAGAGCGGTCTGGATCAACGGGCGCCCCCCCTGAGTGGGGTTCCCAGCTATCTCCTGTGCGGTGGGTCCCTGGATTTGCCCCAACCCCACCCTCTCCTTCAGCCGTGTTGGTGGCAGAGAAGATTGGAACTTAACAGCCCATTTCTCACTGGAGAGGAAAACTTGTCATCTGGCTTTGCGGAGAAGGTTCCACCTTACGCTCATAGTACGTTATCTTTACCATGTGCTTGGATGTCACATTTAAAAGGACAAAAAAATGTAAAATACTTGAATGAGCTTGTATTATAACATTAATATTATTGAGAGTATCTGCGTTCCAGGCTGAAGTGATTCATTCATTATTCTAGTCTGCTTTAGTCCTTTGTAATTTGTGGTAATTATGCTTTTCTTTTTAATACAAAAAAATGTATAAAAATAAAAACTTGAAAAGGCACAATAGTGGCCGGTGTCCTGTCTACGGTGCAGCTGTTGGGTGTGAGGGAAGAATCCTGGCCTGCACAGGAACGCTATGCAGAGCTGTGCCCAAGGCAGGGCCCCTTAGCCTCCAAGTCTGCGTGTGCGTTCAAGTGGATTCCCCAGAGGTCATGAGCGCTGCCAGTCTTGAATTCGTGTTCACCTTGTGTCTTACGGAAGATGTGGGAGCTACAGCCAAAGCTGTAGAAAGAGACGCCAGTCTACCAGCTCACATTTCAGGGTTTGCTGAGCTGGCATCACGCGATGGCACAGCCCCTCACCGGATAGACTCCACTGCTGGGTGGAAAGCTCACCACTGGCCATAGGGAACCCGAGTCAGCCACGGAGCCCTGAGGACGGATGCTGGGGAGGAATGCCATCTCGCACCCCCATTGTGGCTGGCCCCTGGGCTGTTGGCTTTTCCCCAACCTGTGAGGTCAGGCGCTGGCAGCAGTAACACGGTGAATGCCAGTCTGGCCTAGATGTGTAATTACAAAACTAAAAATCAGGTGTGGCCACATGGACTGACTCATCTGACAACTGTTTCCCGGGCCTGGCCACCTGTGTGTCCCGTCAGAAATGATTCTCCCAAGAATTCCACCATCTGTCAGGTGGGTGGGTATTTGAATACCTTCCATGGTTTCCACAACCTGGTGGGAACCTGGTGAAAGGCCACCGATTGCCTTGGTCGCGCCTGCTTTGCTGCAGCTCCCAGAAGCCACAGGACTGTGAGCGTTGGGGCAAGTGTTGCAGAAAAAAACTGAAGTAGCTGATGGAGTTAAAGGAAACCAGTTTATTTTCCATGCTTCTTCCTCTCCCATCCATGTTTTCTGCCCCTCAACCTTCTCTTGAGCCTTATTTTTTTACCAGCCTCAAGGGCCATTCTGTTCGATGCAGAAGAGGGTGGGTCCTGGCCCCTCTGACGGCCCAGCCACTTGCCTGCCCCAGGGGTGAGAGGACAGCCTCTTGTCCCCCTAGGCACCCTGCTGTGGCTTCAAACTCTCAAGACCTTGAAGAAAAAATGTTCCCATTCCTCTTTCTCCACGTTCCTCATCTCTTACCCTTGTTAAGTATACTGAAGGTGAGCTACGTGTAGGAACAGTTACGGGTGCAGGCCGGCAGCTGTGATAACTTACAGCATCCGTGCACTGGAGTTGTACTTCAAGCTAAGGGTACAGGTAGCTTGTCCTAGGGAGGGGCCGGGTGCACCAGTGCTGGGCGGGGCTGGGCAAGGCCACGGAGCACTGCCTGGTACGCACCCAGTCGGCCCACTGGGCAGGTTCTCTGGGGTCCTAGGACTGATGGGTCCTTTCTGATGGTTCTGCCTAGAGATGGCCATATCAGGTGTGGAGGACTGCACAGAGCTACAGGGGGTGGTTACCTGGGCGTTCTAGAACTGCAGGTTCAGGAATAGACCCAAGTATGTGTAAGAATTTAGTGACAATGGTGGCCTTTGGGGTGGTCTTCGGGTGGTTCTTGGGAGCCACGGGGCCCCCAGCAGTGTCAGTGGCTGCTGACAAAAAGTGAGGAGACGGCTTCAACTCAGGCAGCTGTGGTTTTTAGATAAGGTTCCTGGTAAGATTGTGTTTGAAAAGTCCCCCTTGCTAAAATCCCGAATAAATGGTTTTGAAACTCCAGGAAGAGATGAGGGTTTTGCCCTTTGTTCAGCCGTGTTTTTCTTGCCTTCTCATTGGAGGAAGGGGGCTCTAGCCTTGGGTCCTGCTTCTGAGACTCATTAGGGGCCTCATTCAAGTGACCCCAAAGGTCAGCAACTTGGACCCTTCCTTCGGTAGGGTTAAGGGCCCCCAGTTTAGCAGGTGCGCAGGACTCGGCTTTGGTTCCCAGGGATGGCTGAAGGTACCAGCGTTTGGGCGGCACTTCTCTGACGTCTCCATGGTAATCTGGGGAGGAGCTTCCGCAATTGGTGTTCTCCTTTCCCCAGACAGACGATGTTTGTTGGCTGTGCGTCTGAGGTGACATGGGAGCTTTGTCACTGAGTGTGTGGGGGATGGGTGACGGGGTCTTGACCGCTGCGACCCTGGCCGCTGTTGGGTATGACAGAAGTTTTGGGGACAGGAAAGGGGTAAAGCACTATGTCCTGGTTCCCCCTGGCAGCAGAAGGGGCTCTTTGGAGCCACATTGCCTCCAATGTGGCTGCTACCTTTGTCATTCTTCATCTTGCCGACCCAAGGACGGGTCCCTCTTAAGTGAACTTTGGGCCCCCTTGAGGGATAACCAGGGCAGTCGGGGGAACCTTCGCCTACATTTCCTGGAGACCGCCCCTCCCCCCGCCCTCGTGGTGCTGTCCTTGGAGCCTGTGTGGCTGAAGGAGGAAGTCCTTGGGTGTGATCTGGAGGCCTCAGGCCACCTTGGTCGTCTGCAGAGGGGACGGCCAAGATGGCCCCCGGGCCCTCTCACTCCATCTTCGGCGAGTCAGGGATGCTCTCGGAGAGTGGAGTGAGGCCTAGCAGGAGGATGTGTCTCTCGTAGGCTTTGGTCTGCTTAAACAGGGTGTCAGTCCCGTGGAGGTGGTCCAGCACGCCCAGCACCCCGTAGCACTGGTTGAACCTGGGGAGAGAGGAGGGTGCTTGGGGCCCCTGTGCTGATCTCCACAATTCATTTTTGCGCCAGCCTCTCCCACATGTCTAAGCTCTCCCACCCCCCACCTTGCCGACCACCTGCATCAGAATAACCGAGGGAGGTGCTGCCCACGCTCCCAGGGGACCTCCAGACTGAAAATCTGCCGTCTCCCTCCGGAAAGCTCTCTTGCTGTGATGCACACAGGACAGCCTGTGGCAGAACACGGTGTGTTCCAGGAGGTTCAGTGACGACTCGAGTCAGAATCCCCTGGAACACCTATTAAAATGCAGGTTTCTGGGCTCTGCTCCTTCCCCAGCCCCCAGACACTTGGATTTAGCCTATTAGAGTGAATCCCAGGACCCAGTGTTTGCGAAGCACGTCTCCGGCGCTTCTGGTACAGGAGGTTCACAGACACACTTAAAGTCTGGAATCTTGGTGTACAAGTCCCTGTGAAGGGCACGCAGGATTTTTTATTTAACCCTCACCTGAGGACATTTTTTCATGGCTTTTAGAGAGAGAGGAAGGGTGGGGGAGAGAGAGAGAGAAGGCACCAATGTGAAAGAGAAACACCTATCGGTTGCCTTCTTGTACGCACCCCGAGTGGGGATTGAACCCACAATCTTGGGTGTGTGCCCTGACCAGGAATGGAACCCGCAAACTTCTGGTCTAAGGGACAGTGCTCCAACCAAACCAGCCACACTGGCCAGGGTGGATTCTTATGTATGTATACATTTTTCTGACAATACCCGGAGCTTACACTGGATACTCAGAGGGTCCAGGTGTCCCTCTGCAAGGTGTCCTGGGATCCAGCGTGGCCACTGCTCCCCGCCTCCAGACCTCCCCCTGCACTAGCACCCACACTGAAACTGAGACACCAGGGTCTGCTAACGGAAGCTCCAGGGGTACGGCGGACGTTACTGCCTGGGGCCCACGGTGGAAAGGGGGCCTTACTTGAGATGGTGGTAGTCATGGAATTCAGGCGAAGGCAGGAAGGGCAGGTGGTAGCCACAGTGGGAGATGGTGGTGATGACGAGGGCCAAGGAAGACCACACGACGATGGAGGACAAGTGGGAACCCATTACTAGGGGGCCCGCCACCGCCGGCAGCATGTTCGAGACCTGAAGGAAAGGGCTGTTGGAAGGTGGGCCCCAGGGAGGTGCAGGGGACCCAGCGGTGGGCCCCCTCTTCCCAGGGCTGCTACCAGGAAGACTTCTTGAGTCAGGTCTGATGAAGCCGAAAAGAGTTTCAGGGCCCGGATTTGCTGGAATCGTTCACCTTTCTAACTTGGGACAAGTTATTCATGGTTTGAGCCTCAGCTTCCTCATCAGCAAAATGAGGATTAAAGGCATTTTTGGGAAGATGAAATGAGATAACATGTTGGGCGTCTAGGATGGCCTGCCGCAGGGTGGAGGGCGTCAGTGACAGCCCATCAGTGGGGAGGAGGAGGCGGCGGCCCCGGGGGCGGTTCTCTGCAGACCACCTCAGGGAAGGGGCGGGGCCTGCGCCCTCTGCCTCCATGGACAGCGGAGCTCCACTCACCAGGTGCTCAATCGGGTGGGCGTAGAGGGAGATCACGCCTATGGGAGCTGTCCACTCGTGGTGTTTCTTGTGGATTTTCTTGTACAGTTTTGGGTGGTGAAGGAGCCTGGGAAACAGTTAATAGTTCACAGTCCGCCATCTCCCTGCCCTCACCCCCCGACCAGGAGAAACCAAAGGCAGGAACCAGGGGTTCCGTTTATGGAGCAAGGTTGGAAACACGCAGCCCTGCGTCTGAGTGTTTGAGTTCTACCCTGCCTCTCTGCGTAATTTGGGGGTGGGCTGCTTTGCCTCTCCACCTCGGTTGTATTAGCTGTAAATGAATGGGAAAAGCCCTGCTACCCCCGTGAATGGAGAAGGCTCGCTCTTTTCTGGATGTTCTGTCGGTTGCCTCAAGCTGTCAGGAGTAGAACGGAGTCGTCTCCCTGTTGGCTACTTTGTGGGACGCTTCTGAGGCCAGGTGGCGCTGGCCTGCAATTCTGAGACCTCGGGTTCCTCGTGAGGGACAGCATGTGGATCCAGAGTGGATCCAGCTGTGTTCGGGTGGCCCCTGCTCACCGGTGTGAGTAGTAGAACATGATCTCCTCGATCAGAGTGAAGACTACCAGCTCCAGGAGGAACCAGTGGAAGGTGGGCAGCTCTCGGCGGCAAGGGTCTCTCCACAGCTTTAAGATGGGGTAGAGGAGGACCATGACGGGGAGGGAGATCAGGAACTGGTTCATCAGAACTGTGCGGATAGACTGGCGGAGTTTCACAGGGTCCACCTGCGGAGGGAAGGGAGGAAGGAGATGGGCGAGGACGTGAGAAGTAGGTCTTTTCCTTCCGGAAACTAGGCTCCACTGTGACCTGCTCACAGGAAGCCCTCATTCAGAGGGGACGGTAGGAGGGATGTCTGCCGGCAGCCCCTGACTACTGCCCAGCCCCGGGGTGCAAACGGCCCTGCCTTGGGAAACGCCTCTCTCAGCCGCCTTCAGTCTCTGCCTGCTCCTGCCGTCTCCTTCCTGGTTCTGCAACTATCACCACTGTCGTCCCCGTTTTTCTGGCCAAGCCCTTGGGGGCCTCCAGGGTACTTGGAGAAGACTGGCAACTCTCAGCTTGATATTCTTATTCAGCCCTTTCACCCTTCCTCATCTGGAGAACCTTGACCATAATCAGACGCAGAGATCAAGGTCATCTGCCTCCTGCTTTGGCCCAGCCTCACTGGATGGGGCCTGGTGCGCAGAAGGAGGTGAGCCAGGTAGCTGCCCATCTGGCCTCCTAAATTCCTGTGACCTGGTCTTCCTGGTTTTGACCGTGTGGCTGTTAAATGGGGACCTGCCTGAGCATTCTCTCTAGGGTCACTGTAGAAAGCTGGCCCCACACGGCTGCAACACAGCTAGTACTTCCCCGAGAATCAGTGATCCCCTGACCGCTCCCTTCAGCAGAGCACCAGGGGCCCTGGGAATAGCCCCATAATCACTGGTCACTTCCTGGGGTCTGACGAACTGGTCAGGAGGGACTTCTCCCCCAGTTCCCTCTATGAGCTGTAGGCGTTTCTGCTGAGGTGAACCTGGGTTCAAGGTGGTCCTCAGACCTGAAGCCTTCCTCTTTCTCCAGTTTGGGCTTATTTTAGGAGATGCAGGCTGAAGGGTTCAGGGTGAAATTTTATGGTGTCTGGAACTTTCAAATGCTTGAGCAAAACATGACAGAGGCATAGATGTTTATATTTTTACATATTGGTAATGTAAAATGTTTAAAATTAGTGGATCTAGATGATGCTTAAAAGTGATCACCACACTACCTTTCCAACTTTCGTGTATGTGTTTACAGTCGTTCATAATCACACAATGTTTGGAGAAAGGGTGGACAGAGAAATCGAAAGCTGTAGACAAAGAGCTTTGCCGCGAAGAGGAGCAAAAATACAAGCAGCAGTGAGCACAGGAGATGAAGTCAAGGGTCTTTGTTTGGTTTTAAGGTGTTTTCACAATCCAGAGAGGAATAATCTAGAAGAGGAAGGAAAAAAGGATGCATTGAAAGAGAAGCGAGAATGGCCAGAACAATTTCCTGGAGTACGCAAGAGGTGCAGGGCTGTGGCGGGCCGCTCGTGGAGGGCCGGCTGCAGCTAGAACAAGGAGAGCTCGCCTGTTGAAGGCAGAGCATGCGGTGGAAGTCTGGAAATTCTCCTCTGTTCGCTCCACTTTACTTAGGGAAGAGGACGCAAGGCCATTTTGCTCCAGGGGGCGTGTGGGAGATTGGAGGAAAGAGCAGAGGTGGGAACTAGCTGTCCAGGAGAGTAAACAGACCAGGGACGGATCCTGTGAATGCCTGCAGCGCTCAGGTCCCATGCGAGGATCTGTTTCTGATGTCTTAGGGAAGGGGTCAGGCCCTTCCGCATCGGCCAAAAGCTGACTGGCCTCCGGGGCTTCCTTCTTAGTTGTGTCTACCTGGAGAGGCACACCAGGTAGGACTCACCTGGAGTCAGGTGAGACGACCCCTGGTGTGTTTCCTGCTGACAGTCTGACCCTGAGCTAGTCCCTGGTCCTTTCTGAACTTCAGCCCCTGCAAAAGGTCACACCTTCCCTGTGTGGCTGTGCAGTCATTGTGCTGGGAAGTGTCGCCGTGTTAGGTGATAGTCCTGAGAGCTGAGGTGGCCTCGTGGCTAACGGCATGAGCCTTGGCGTCTGAAAGCTTGCGTGTGGATCATGGTTCTGCCCATGTTGCGTCTCAAAGCCTCCGTTTTCTCATTTGAACCATGAAGGTTGTTGTTACGGTGCTTGGCCTGGAAGATGTGAGCATCTAGTCAACAGTGCCTGATAAGGAGACCCCCACGGTCTGACAGGTGAAGGCTCTCAGTGGCCGAGCATTGTCTTGGGCACTTAGGCTCCCATCTATCCTGACAAGCTGGGCCTGGAGGAAGCCCTCTGGCTGGCCGGCAGCTCTTGTCCTAAGTCAAGGGGACAGTGAGCCAGGCCAACAGCTCTGGTTCAAGACGGAGCTTTCTGAAAGCCTGGCTCAAGGACACTCTTTCCCACCCACTCCACTTTCTGGAGTGCTGGGCTGGGGGAGAGTGCCCCGCAAGCTGAGGTGATCCACCCAGGCACCTGGGCAGATCATTAAGAGATGATCATCTCCTCTGGGAAAGAGGCCAGGGCGTGATTTGGGTGGAGCCGGGCAAAGAACGTGGGTTGAAGACTCAGCTGCTTCCTTGTTGGGTAAGGTCCTAAGCCCTGGCTGGTGTGGCTCGGTAAATTGAGCGCCAGACTGCAAACAAAAGAGTCACCAGTTTGATTCCCAGTCAGGGCACATGTCTGGGTTGCAGGCCAGGTCCCCAGTAGGAGGTGCAGGAGAGGCAACCACACATTGATGTTTCTCCCCATCTCTTTCTCCCTCCCTTCCTTCTCTCTAAAATAAATAAAATCTTTAAAAAAAGAAAAGGCTCCTGGCTGTTGTCAGAGCTCGGAGCAGATAACCTGTGGGTGCTGTATAAGGAGACGTGTGTGCCGCCCTTCTCTCCCCGCCTGGGCCGGTTCCTTGTATAAAGGGGCTGGGCCTTGCTCATCATGGGTAAACTAAACTCTGCTGATTGAACCGAATAATTGGGAAAGAGGACCTGCTTGAAAAACAACCACCACCTACACATTCAGAATCCACACTGCCCATCTATAATAATGGGGTCGGCCACTCACGACGGCTGTTCTCCGTGGTTTCAGCACCTGCCATAGCTTTCCCTGCTCCTGTAGCTGAGGGTGGAGCTGCCTGCAGGGACAGCATGGGTCATCAGACGACCAGAACAATAGTCTCAGTGGCTGGCTCTGAGATTTGGGCCAAACCATCTCCTCTGTCTGACCTGCTACCGTGGGGGAGCCTTGTGCACCCTAACTCGGCTCACCCTGGCCATGGCCTCTCCTGGGCCAGCGGTGAGAATTTTGAGCATGTGGCTTCAGCACCTGCCTTCTGGGCCCCGGCCAGGAGGAGCTCTTACCGGCTCATTCGTGCCGGGCTGAATCCGGTAGCGGGAGATGAAGCTGGGTTTCCCGGTTGTGTCGACCACCAGCAGAAGCCCATTGAGGCCCCAGAAGAACACAAGGGGCACGTGGGTGATACCTGGCGGGGGGGGGGGGGGGGGGGGAGCAGAGGGGATGGGTGGTTAGGTGACTTCAGGTGCTCACCACATAGGTGTTAACTGACCTCATGCTTGACAGTGACCCGGGCGGCCTTGTAGACAGTCCCTGGCCACAAAAGTCTCGGTGCTCAAGGCCAGGGGACCTACCTGTAGTCCGGGGTGACAAACTAGCTGAGGGAAACTTGAACAGGTCACTATTTAAGGAGTGTCTTTACTTATTTTCTTAGTCATAATACAGGAACAACAACCTTCCAGGTGGTTAAAGACAAAAAAAGTAGCTGCTCTAAAATATAAATCAATATAGGTTGGCATTTGGGAGTCTGTCCCCCTTGAACCCTTTGAATTTCCAAGGAAGGGAGAAGCAAAGGAAGTACAGTATGGTTCAGAATGAGCACTGGACTCGGAGTCCACCGGGGGCCTGATCCCTGTTACCCTACTAACGGAGCAGTGCGACCTCAGGCGTCTGGATGTCCCGCAGGCTTCTGGGCCAGATGGCCTTCATATCGCACTCTCCTGGACAGTGGGTCCAGACTAGAGTGTTCACGGCCATGAGCCGTCCGCAGCAGACACCGCTTGCCCTTGCTCTAGACTAAGCCTTTTCCGGGCTCAACCTTGGAACTTTGTTTTCTCAGAACACATGAGAACAGGATGGCCATGCCTCTCCATTCGCCCAGGACAGTTTTGAATGACCTCCATCCCTCCAGCATAATTAATAACACATCATTTACTATGATCACAGAACATTTGAACAGCCAAAATGTCCATTAGTAGGAAATGGACTACATTAGAATGGAATGGGCAGCTTGAAATATTAAGTAAATTTATATCAATTGACACAGAAAGATGTCCACAGTCTATCTAATGAAAGGGGAAAAAATGCTTTAAAAAATGTGGTGTCTTGCCCTGACTGGTGTGGCTCCGTTGGTGGGCATCTTCCCACAAAGTGCAGGTTCGCCGGTTCTGTTCCTGGTCAGGGCACATGCCTGGGTTGCGATTTCAGTCCCTGGTTGGGGTGCAGGTGATCAATGTTTCTCACGCGGATGTTTCTCTCCCTCGCCTCCTCCCTCCCTTCCCCTATCTCTGAAAATAAACAAAATCTTCCAAAAAATAAAAATGAAAAAGGTGCTGTCATAAGTTCAACCATGTATCGAATATATGAGATTAATGTATTTAAGAGTGGTTATTTCTTGGGTATAGGAGAATGGGTGATTTTTCACCTTCATGGTTATATGATTTGTCTGACTTTTATTTAACACTGAGCATATATTTACAAACTTATTTTGGACAAATGTTGGGTTGGTGATTGCCTCGTGCGCCACCTGTGAGGGTGGCTGCCTGCTGGGAAATCCAAGGTCTTCCTGGGGAATACAGACTGAAAGCCACAAGCGACAACCTTGAACTTTCTTTCAACGCCAACATTTCCCATGGCAAATAGTTTTTGTCTGATATTTGCTTCTTGCCGAGGTAATAAGTATTCTCATCATCGTAACAGAAACATGTAAGATGCTCTCCCACATTTCCCCTTATACATTTACAGCCTGAACCGTTCTTTTCGATGACCACTGACGATTCCTCTGCACCAGTCATACTTAATGTTCAGCCCCTTTTCAGATTGTCCTTCCAGCTGAAAACAGGGGATGTTCTATTTGTTCTTATGCTTTGTGACAACTGACACTGTTTTTAAATCCCCCCCCAGACCATGACACAGTTCTTTTGTGGGGCAGACAAACATTTTATCTTAAATATCCCTATGCCTTCCATACAAACTTAGCACAGAGTAACACTAATAACTGTTATTTGAGTGAATAAGGTCACTCACTCTTGTAGATTATGTGGTTATGAACAGTTGCAGTGGCTTTCCCACTACATTTTCTCAGGCTTGTTTCGGGCCATCTGCTCTGTCAGTGAATATGTGAGTGGCCACTTGCTGTCCGGCCTCCCAGAGCCACATGTCACCCAGGACACAGCCTCACATGCCATGGAGCTGTCTGTCCAGACAAGCTGTCTGTACTTGTCTGACACCTGAAAGCAGGCTTATTGCTCTAAACATGTCTTCATGTTCACACGAACTATTTCTTCTTTTCATTTTTCTAGTTTTTGGGGGAGGGAGATCTCCATTTCTCCACTTCTTTTGTTGGATATCCTTAGACATCCATTCCAGGTTGCCCACAAGCTTAGCACTCTCGGGGCTTACCACTGTCCTCAACTTTAAGTCCTTATTACTTGGAAGAGTGCACTGATACGTCCCAAAGCAGAGAACAAAACAGAACGGGAAGGAAACTATAGTCACGTACTCCACCCCTCAGGGCTGGGGGTCGAGAAGGCTCACTTAGTATGTAGAGGATCCACTCCTTCCCTTCAAATGCGAACAGCAGCCTCTCCCACTGAGCTTGCCAGAAGTAGCCAGAAGCACCCCAAAATCTCTGAAGATGCCTTGGAAGGAAAAACACCGCTCAGGTTTCTGGATAAAGGCTGGTGGGCGCTCTGACCCCAGACCGCCACCCTACTGCCCTCAGGTCCTGAGTTCAAGCTGCCCCCACAGACTCACCACGTGACTGAGTTCCAGAAGGCCACAAGTAGGAGAAGGCCAGAGCCCAGGATGAAAGCCGTCCTCCGCATGGAGCCCCAGATGTGTCCCTCCTGGGAGGGTAGGAGGGAAATGTCAGTTCCCAGCTGTCCCACACAGCGCACGCCTCTCCGTGGAGGCTGACGGGAGAGATGTGGGGCCAGGGTTCAACAGCACCAGCACCGCGCATCTGCCAACCTTTCCCCAGTTCCTGTGGGCAGTTTATCAAGAGCTCTGTGGAGGTTTACAGGTGTGTTTATGGTGGAAGAGCTCGAGATCGGCCAAGGGAGTGGACCAACCTGACTGCAGAGAGACTGTCAGGCGATTCTGTCACCTAGAGAAGGCCGGGCGAGCCTTCCAGCAGCTGTGGGATTTTGTCACCAGTCCTTTTGTTCAACAGAGATGCCCATTATGTACACATCAGCATCACCTGGGAGCTTTTTAAAGATTCAGATATTCAGGCCTTTCCCCAATCCAATTACATAAGAGTCTCGGGTGGAGTCTGAGCCTCTGGGTTTTTAGAAGCTCACCAGCCCATTCATTGCAAAGCCGAGCGAGCCGGGTCTATTTCCCCATTCCCATCACCTGCTCGCCCCTGAAGAAAAAGTAAATGAACGTATGTTCTGACTCTTAATAATTCCTCTGCCTTCCAGCAAGACCAGCCAAGGTTGCCAGCTGGGCAGGATGATAAGCAGTTCCAGGGGCAAAGTGCGGACCCCTGGCGGTCACTGGCAGCTGCTGAGAGGCCCCCCCAGAGCCTACAGCAGAGATTATTGCAAGCCTGATGGTCCCAGACCTGGAGAGGGAAAACACTGGCTGCCAGGTGAGTCACCGATCCCTGCTGCGCCACTGACAGGAATCACAAACCTCTCTTACGTCCCATGTTTCCGAAGTCGGATGGAGTCCGCTCACACTCTCTCATGGGAGAGGACTGGAGGCTCCAGGCCCTGTGTGCCTGTGGCGCACCTGCACTTAGTAACTGGGCCACATCCGAAGGGACCGAATAGGACACCGTGTTTCAGTACAGACTTTTGAGATCTGAGGGAACAGACTGTTTTGATGGACTCATTCCGAGCCACCTGAGTCTGCATGGAATCATTTCTTCTCAGCTGATCCACCCCACCTCTGATCAAAAGACCGAAGAGGAACAGGTCATTCTCCGCAGCTGGTGAGAAGCTGTTGAAAGGCTTGTGCTCAGCAAGGGCTTGAGCCCCCGCGATGCGCTTTCCTTTCCCTCTCGGCCGCCTCTCCCTCCTCCAGGGCTGGACCCGCAGGACCAGAGGAACCTGTTCTGTTGCACAGGCCATTCCAAGCTCACCCCCAAGCTTGTCAGACCGGTCACCTTGGGCTTTGCAGTTATTCCTTTTCTGGAATTCAGAGGACCCTTTCCATGAATTTCCCAAACTTGCTAGGGATTTTTCACTTGAAGTTTTTACATTGTTTTTATTGATTGACTTTTGAAAGAAAGAGGAATATTGATTTATTGTTCCACTTCTCTATGCATTCATTGGTTGACTCTTGTATATGCCCTGACCAGGGATCAAACGCTCAACCCTGGTGTATCAGGACAACTCTCTAACTAACTGAGCTACCCAATAAGGGCTCATTTGAGTTTAATCAAATCAAGATGAATCAAGTTATAAACCTCATTTTCATGCCCTGGCCAGTATGGCTCAGTTGTTCAGAGCATCATCCTGTAACCAAAAGGTTGTGGGTTTGATTCCCGGTCAGGCATGTACCCAGGTTGCAGCTTCCATCCCTGGTCTGAGCACGTATGGGAAGCAATTAATTCATGCTTCTCTCTCACATCGATATTTCTTTCTCTCTTTTCCTCTCTCTCTAACAGCAACGGCAAAAATGTCTCTAGGTGAGGATTAAAAAAAAACAAACACCTCAATTTCACACTTAAGATTAGATATTTTTTCAGGGATCCTGGGGTTTTCTCTCCCCAGCAGCCCGAGTGAAGGGTGTGTAAAGAGCACAGAGATCTCTGTGGAGGGCAGAAGCGTGTGGTGCAGGAGGGAGCTGGGGTCAAGAGCTGGTTCCCAGCCCCAGGGTCCGGGCCCTGGTGGGCCTTTCGGGTCCACAGAGCAGTTCTAGAGAGGGGTGGTTCCGAAGGCCTAAGGCCTGGGCACTTGGAGGGTAGAGAGGCAACGGCAGGGGAGCTATCAGCCGGCTGCTCCCTTGGGCCGGGGAAGGGCTTTGTTCGTAAATGCTCTCGGCTCAGCCACTAAAATGGGCTTTTCGCCCGTGTATCAGTTACCCCTAAACCTTGGGAGAGACGTCAGGCATGCGGAAAGCACCGTGTGGAGAGAGTCACTGGCTGCACCTGCACCAGTCGGACAGGTGGGATTTACCTGCTCTGGCTGCTCATCACGTCGCTGGCTTCCCGCTTCTCCCTTCATCTGAAATAAGAAAGCACAGGTGAGTCTGGGTGTCATTTCACATGCAACCAAGGGCGTGGGGAATGGAGAAAGTCCAGGAAAATGGCTAGCAGTGACTTTTTAATGCTTGCTAGTTGTGGGGAATTGAAAAAATTGCCGTGGGCATCAGTAATAGGAATCGGGGGTTGACAATGGGACTTCGTCTGCCTGGGATGGGCTTTTTCAGACACGGGCTGGGACAAACCCTTCTTTGGGAAGAGCTTTCCTCTCCGGCCCAGTGTGACTCTGTCTCATCAGGAAGAAATCTCTGTCCTCTGCACTGTCCCCTAACTGCCAGTGACCTACGATGGTCATCCTTGCCCTATAATATTTTTCATTTTACAACCAAACAAAAACCCTTGACTTCATCTCTCATGCTCACTGACGCTCATATTTTGGCTCCTCTTTGCAGCAAGTCTCTTTGTCTACAGCTTTTGATTTCTCTCTGTCCACCCTTTCTCCGAACATTGTGTGATTATGAACGACTGTAAACACATACGCAAAAGTTGAAAATATAGGACAAAAAAATTAAGGTTCGGAAATCAAGTAGTCTTAAAATATTTTTAAAATGTTTGTTGATTTTAGAAAGGAGGAGAGACAGAATGATGTGAGAGAGAAACATTGACCAGCTGCCCTGACACCCCCCCAACCAGGGATCGAACCCTCAAACCAGGGATATGCCCTGACCGGGAATCAAACCCCCAGTTTTTTGGTGTAGGGCTGCTCTACCCAACCAGCCAGCACTCAGATAGTCTTCACACATAGCTACAAATGGTTAGAAGAAATAATGGATGAGACAACAAAAAAGGATAAAAATACCTAGTAACCTGAACATGACATATGCAAAATTTAGGTGAAAACTTCAAAATACTCCCAAAGGGGGGAGGGTGGTCTGTTTAACAGCAATTAAAATAAGTTAAAAATCAATCAATCAATAAATAAACAGAAGCCCTGGCTGGTGTAGCTCAGTGAATTGAGCACAGGTCTGCGAACTAAGGGATCGATTCCCAGTCAGGGCACATGCCTGGCTTGTGAGCTAACTCCCAGCGGGGAACACACGAGAGGCAACCATTGATATTTCTCTCCTTCTCTCCTTTCCTTCTCCCATAGAGATAATTGAATAAAATCTTTAAAAAATAATAATAATAAAATAAAATACTCCGGAAGGACACAAATGTGGACTTGAACAAACAGAATGACCCACCACATAATTGGATGGGAGGACTCAGCTTCATAAAGTTGTCAGTTTCCCCTAAATTGATTTAGAAATTAAAAGTTGTCTCAATATAAACACAGGTTTGTTTGTTATTGTTCCTGGAACCAGACATACTGATTCTAAAATTTATATGGAGAAATAAATAAGCAAGAATAGGCAGCAAAACACCAGAAAGAAAGGAAGAGTAGTGGAGAGGAAGGGGACAAGAGATCCTAGGGTTGGCAGCTGTAAAAACATCATAAAGCTTTTCAAAAACATATTTGCTCCCCCTGGATGGTGTAGCTCAGTGGATTGAGCACGGGCCTGTGAACCAAAGGGTCGCGGTTCGATTCCCACTCAGGGCACATGCCTGGGTTGCAAGCCAGTTCCTGGCAGGGGACACATGAGAGGCAACCATACGTTGATATTTCTCTCCCTCTCTCCTTCCCTTCCCCTCTAAAGATAAATTAATAAAATCTTTTAAAAAAAAGTTATTGCTGTAAGATAAAGGAATGATTTAGTCAGGACTTAAACAGTTGTTCTAACTTGACTGGGTTCGATTTTATATTCTTTGTTATTATTTGTTGATTGGTTTGCATACAAGGATCAAGGTTTTTCTGAAATCAACAGATCTGTGGAACTGTTAATAGATATAAATGCCACAAATGAACCTCCTTTAAAAATGTAGCCTAATGACAATCAGTGAGAAGGTGAAGCATTTGCCGTGTGTTTGAGATCTTGTAGGTACAGCAGAATAAATCTTTCTGGGAGTCTATAATAAAACTGATAGTTAATAAGTAGAGAAACTAAGGTTTGCTCATTTTTATTTTATTTTATTTTTTTAAGATTTTATTTCTTTATCTTTAGAGGGGAAGGGAAGGAGAGAGGGAGAGAAACATCAATGTATGGTTGCCTTTCGTGTGTCCCCTGCTGGGAACTGGCCTGCAGGGAAGCAGCCTGCAACCCAGGCATGTGCCCTGACTGGGAATTGAACTGCGATTGTCTGGTTCGCAGGCCTGCGCTCAATCCACTGAGCTACACCAGCCAGGGCTCATTTTTATTTTTTAATGTGATGTTGCTGA
Source organism: Artibeus jamaicensis (assembly GCF_021234435.1). Taxonomy (NCBI): domain Eukaryota; kingdom Metazoa; phylum Chordata; class Mammalia; order Chiroptera; family Phyllostomidae; genus Artibeus; species Artibeus jamaicensis. Next base: position 9,653,378 of record NW_026521828.1, on the reverse strand, counting down.
GTTTCCCTAGTTACATAAAGTGATCGCACACACAAAACTATTCTTTAATTTAAGGAATCCAGACAGTAGTCATTATGCTACTGGTTAACAATTCCAATATTAAAAAAGGATGACCACAGATTAAAAACCAATTGCATCTCTACTTAGATAGCAAAATAAAAAGCACCCAAAAAAGCCATTGTCTATTATATATGCTAAAAGAAATGTGTTTGGCTGTGTAAATATATTAAGTGTGCTCTTCCCAGCCTTTATTTTTATACAACACAAGTCAGTGGGTACAGAGATAAACCACTTAGAATAAAAACCTTTATCCTAAGTAGATTAACATAGTACTTTAGAACTAGAGCTTTGATCTAAGTTTGGAGGAGATATTTCATTTACAACAAGCAAATTCAGGGACAAATATATGTCCCTCACACCTACACACGTACTCCATAGAATTGTAAAATGTGAAAGGTAGAAACTTTCTGGAATTTCCCATGCATTTGGAAAGCACTGCAGGCCCAGGGAAAGCGCTGGGGACAGGTAAGCACTTTACCTGTGCTTCGGCTGCACTTCCAGACGTGCAGCGAGGTTTCAGGAACACCAGTTCCCTACGTTATGCGGGGTTTCGAAGACGGGCACCGTCTCTGACAGCCCATCCTGTTCCAGTGCTGACAATGCCAGTCTGACCCTGTGGTGGCCCCATACTGAGGTCAAGGCCAGTGCATCTGTCGTCTCTTGAAGCAGCATATCCTGTGGCTTTTGTGGCAGTGTTAGGGTCTTGTCTGCATTGTGTCTTCCACCTCTTGCGTGTGAATATCAAGTGTTTCAAACTGGTGTTTGAATTTGCCCTTCGAGGCGGAAATCTTTGGTCCAGGTTCGCACCCCTCAGTGCAGCATCCATCGATCTGACTAAACCCGCCACAGACTTGCCTTTCGTCACCGGGACCGCGGCGGCTGCCATCGCACCCCCCGCTGCCAAGGCCTAGCGTCAAGGAATTCATTGCGTGACTTTTCTGATGGTCTGCGTCTCCAGTGTGTATTCTGGCGACTTTGTGAGCCCTTCTGATTGACCTTTTAAATCTCGGCCTTTTTCAGTTCCTTCTTTATCACATTTCATGGCATTCTTATTAACTGTTTTGGCAACAAAGGTACAGTGTTTCTCTGTGCTTGAAACATGCCACAGCTTTTCTGGGAAGGTGACAGTTTGGGGCAGTGGCTGGGTTTGGGGGGGAGGGTGTTTGACGGGGCGGCCAGCTCGACTCCGCTGAGTATTCCCCTGTCTGTCTCATCGTGAAGAATTACCGAACGAAAGAGCAGGGCTAGCCCGTGTAGGCACACGTATACAACAGACTGGAAAGTCCAGAAAATACACAACAGGCTAAAACATAAATGGGAGTTTAGTGTACAACAAAAAGAAACCAATATTATTGGAATTTTAATTGGCCAGATGCTGAACCGCTCCCATAAAGAGAAATGTGAATTGAAACTGCAAGGTGGTATTATTTCTCACCCATCAGTGTGGCAAAACCCCCAAATTTTGACCACATGCTCTGCTGGCAAAGCTAAGTGGACTTTAAAATTGTATTTGTTCTTTCTTTTTAAAAATATCTTTTTTGATATATAGTTCACATATCATACGATTTACCTATTTAAAGCATACATTTCAATGGCTGTTAGAATATTCGCAGGGCTGCCCAGCCCCCCCCCCCCCCCACTGATTTTAGAATATTGTCATGCCCATAAGAGAAACCCTGCACCGCTCAGCCATCATTTCCAATCCCTCTACCCACCCACCGCCACCCTAGCCCTAGGCAACCATTGGTCCGCTCTGCTTCTGGGGACCTGCCTGTTCTGGACATTTCACAGCAATGGAATCACACCACATGTGGTTCTTCGTGACTGGCTTCTCTCACTGAGCCTCATGTTGTCAAGGCTCATCCGTGTTCTTACATGTATCAGGACTTCATTCTTTTTATTGCCAAATAACATTCCCTTATGGGGATAGACCATATTTTGTTTATCTATTCCTCTGCTGATGGACTTTTGGGTTGTTTTCACTTTGTGACTAATATAAAAAATGCTATGAACATTCATGCATAAATTCATGTGTGGACATATTTCTAAATTCCTCCATAATATATGCCTAGGAGTGGAATTGCTGGGTCACACGGTAACTGTATTTAACCTTTTGAGAACCTGCAAAACTGTTTCCCAAGTGGTTGTATCAGTTTACATCCCCAATTGCGAAGTGTGTGAGGATTCCAATTTTTCTCCCTCCTCACCTGTTAAAGAGTGTCATAACCTGGCTGAAGGTGGTTAAGACAGACCAGCTGGTTCTGCCATGTGACCAGGACGAAGGAACCTAGGTGACCTATTGCCCAAGTGGTTGGGCAATACCCCTGCTCGACAGCTAGGACAGCAGTGTTACTTAGGGATCTGGGTTCATAAGGATCCCAAAGAATTCTCCTTTTAAACAGCGATTTTCTCTTCATTGTCCAGAGCATCTCTGGTTGGCCCAGTCCTGGGTTTGGCCCCCGTCATCCTGGTGGATAAGGCCCCGTTCAGAGAAGCCACCCTTCTTCGCTCAGCATGGGATTGTGGGATGAAGAGACTAGGTGACCTCTCAGAGCTTATAGATGGCAAAGGCAGGATCAGGAGGACATTTTATTCTTTTGTATGTGATGATTGAACTCGATTTTATTATTCCATGTATGAGCATAGGAAATGCTGCTTCCCTTTACTCACATTTCCTGCAGGTTGCTCAGGTAACGTATAAAGTCAGACAACAGAAGTGATGAGCAAGCTGCACACCGCCTCCCCTGTGAGTCACAGGCCAGCACACGGGATGCAGTCAGCTCAGGGAAAAAGCCTGTCTGGGCCAAGTGCTGGGACATTGGATACCCAGTCAGGGAAAGAGCATCTGATTTAAGGAAAGACATCAGCTTGTTTGGCAGGTGTTGGCCCAACTTCCCACCTAGACTTGGGGGATGGATTTCAGCCACTCTGTAGCCACCCCCCATCCCAACCCAGCCCCCACTGGGCTGCTTCTTTGCCACCCCTGCTCCCTCTGTGGCCTGGGTGACAGCAGGGGCCTGCTGTGGCCTGCAGGTATGGAGAGTTCTGCCTCACTGCCAGGTCTCATAGAGTGAAGCTGCAGGCATTCACTCCCCGTGCTGACGCAGGGTGAGTCAGGTTCCTTCTGTACCTGGCTGTTGAGGGGTGGTGGGTGGGGGTACTCTGTAATCACATTCTCTACCACCTGAGGCTTCCAGAACAGCTGAGCAAGCATTTCAGAATGGGAAGACTCAGCCCAAGTGGTTGGGCAATACCCCTGCTCCACAGCTAGGACAGCAGTGTTACTTAGGGATCTGGGTTGTAAGGATTCCAAAGAATTCTCCTCTAAACGGATTTTCTCCACCTTCATTGTCCAGAGCATCTCTGGTTGGCCCAGTCCTGGGTTTGGCCCTCGTCATCCTGGTGGATAAGGCCCCATTCACAGAAGCCACCCCTCTCCCAGCATGGGACTGTGGGATGAGGCAGGTCATTTCTTTTTTGGTTTTTGTTTTTAATTTTTTTCATATAACATAAAGGCTGATCCATGATGCAAAGTTTTATTTTATTTTATTTATTTATCTTTAGAAGGGAAGGGAAGGAGAGAAGGAGAGAAATATCAGTGTATGGTTGCTTCTGGTGCACCCCCTGCTGGGAACTGGCCTGCAACCCAGCCATGTGCCCCGACAGGGAACCAAACCGCGATCTTTTGGTTCATAGGCCCATGATCAATCCACTGAGCTACACCAGCCAGTGCTGTTTTTAATTTTTAAAAACCCTGACCTGAGGATACATTTATTGATTTGAGAGAGAGAGAGACCTCAGTCTGTTGCCTCCCACATACGCACTGAGCGGGGATCCAACCTGCAACCTAGTTATGTGCCCTGGTCAGGAATCGATCCCACAACCTTTTGGTGCACAGAACAGGTCGCTGCAACTGAGTCACCTGGCCGGGGCAAGGCAGGTCATTTGCAATTTGATTGCTGCCTGGAGTCCCCAAAAGCACAGATCATTAAGCCCGAGGAAGGTGTTAGGTCCCTTTGGGGAAAGTCTGCCAAGGGTCTTAGCAACAAGGAAGCAGATGTTAAAGGAAAGGCCACAAGCTGCGAAAGACTCAGAGCAAAAACCGTTCGCAGACGGGCGGGGCCCTGGCACCATCACGGGTCCCCCCCCCCCCCCCCGCCCCCTCAGTGTTTGCTAGGAAGTGTGAATGGTTCTGTTGGCCCGGTTAAGATGCTGAGATAAGCATCTTGTTTGGGAAGTGAACTGAGGGGATCATTTGTCTGTCTGTCTGTCTGCCTTTTAAGTTTCCAGGACTCTTTATGAGATGCCATGACTGGGAATGTCACTTACAAGTCAAAGTCTCCTTTCTAGCCTTTTCCCGTGTCTTACCCTCACCGCTACCTTTGCTAGGAGCTCATGAAGCAAATGACACTTGATCTTTGATCTTTCAGAAGCTTGCCCGATCCTTCCCAGAACATTTATGAAGAACTTACTCTGTGAAGGAGCCCTGGAGATGCAGAGAGAAATGAGAAGCTCTGTCTAGGCACATAAACCCATCGTTCCAAAACACATAGAGAAAGCACTGGGCTAGAGGTTCCGGGCCGGAGCTAAGGAAACCCGGAGCAGGGCAGGAGCTCTGGCTCATCTAGGACATCGTTACAGGAGGAGAGTGCGCAGGCTTCCTCTGTGCTTGTGGACACATGGTCCCCACCCTGAGCACCGAACATCCCCTCCCAGACCGGGTTACGCTCATCCAAGAAGGGCTGGGTTTTAGTTCGTCCACACTTTCCTTTTTTCAAGATAGATGCAGGATAGATGCAGGATCTGCAACATGAATCTAAAATCTGAAGCTATTCCTTACACCATTATTTAGTCCCCCAAAACAAGCAGTGCACTTTTTATGGGGATACAGATGATAAATTCCTATGAAGAAATTAGTGCTCCAAAGGTTTTCTCTCTCGAAGAAGTGGTATGCTTTCTCATGGAACACAAAACAGAAATAGTTGGTTTATTCCTGCCCCACCCTTTTTGCTTTGGCTGCCAGTAAACTCAGAGTTAAATTTAATGCTCGGTTGTACTTCTTAGGATTTTTTTTCTATTATGTAATTCTGTGTATTAAAAATGATGTATGGCCCTGGCTGGTGTAGCTCAGTGGTTTGAGTGTGGGACTGCAAACCAAAGGATCGAGGTTCGATTCCCAGTCAGGGCCCATGCCTGGATTGTAGGCCAGTTCCCAGCAGGGGACGCACAAGAGGCAACCATACATTGACGTTTCTCTCCCTCTCTCCTTCCCTTCCCCTCTAAAGATAAATAAATAAAAATCTTTAAAAAATAAAAATAAAAATGATGTATGTACAAGGATGTTCGTTGTGAAAATTGTTTTTTTGTTTTGTTTTCTTTACCCTCACCCAAGGACACTTGTTCGTTGCTTTTAGAGCAAGAGGAGGGAGAGAAACAGCAACAGGTTGCCTCCCATAGGCACCCAGACTAGGAATCCTACGGGGACTAAAACTGCAGCCCAAGTGTGCACTCTGACCGGGAATTGAACCCTCAACCTTTTGGTTATGGGACAATGTTCCAACCAACTGAGCCACCCAGCTGAGGCCTAGTGCAATTGTTTTTAATGGTTAAAGATTGGAAGCAACTTAAATTCCATCAAAAAAGGACTGCTTAGCCCTGGCTGGTGTGGCTCAGTGGATTGAGTGCTGGCCTATGAACCAGAGATAACCAGTTTGATTCCCAGTCAGGGCACATGCTTGGGTTGCAGGCCAGGCCCCCATTTGGGGCAAGCAGAGGCAATTGATCCATTGCATCTCTCACACATCGATGTTTCTCTTCTTCTCTTTCTCCTTCCCTTCCCCTCTCTCTGAAATTAAATAGATTTTTAAAAAATAATTTTAAAAAAGAGGATTGCTTAAACAAATTATATTACATTCAGTAATGAAACATTCTGTAGCCATTAAAGAAATTAGGCAGTTTCATGTGTAATCGCCAGAACTATTAAGTGAAAAAAGCAATGTGTGGAACATATGCAACTGTGCACGTGTGTATTTGCATGCTGTTTATGTGTGAATAAAATAATGTATACTATTAGACTAGCATTGAAATAACGTCTATGAAACTGGTTATAATGGTGGCTTCCGGTGAGCTGAGCCGGGCAGTTCACGGACAGGATAGAAGGAAGGCTATCTTTTTACCACGTGACTTTTTTCCGTTTTGAATTCTGTACCACGAGTATATTTTACCTACTCAGAAAATTACAGAAACATGCAAACGTTTTAAAACAAATTCAGTGCCCACTGGTAGGAAACATTTTACTGAAGAGTGACAGAGTAATTTGCTGCCCCTTTACTCTAAATCAGATTAATTTCAGTTCCTGGCAGGCCTTGAGAAGTCTTCGTCTCCCTTGAAATTGTGTGCCAATTTTTCCATTTTTCAGGGTAGAAAGATCCATGGCTTTCATTAGATTGTTAAAGGTAACAATGATGATTAAGAACTGGTGCCCCCTTTCCTTCCTTCCTTCCTTCCTTCCTTCCTTCCTTCCTTCCTTCCTTCCTTCCTTCCTTCCTTCCTTCCTTCCTTCCTCCTCTTCCCTTCCTTTTCCTCCTCCTCCTCTTTTTTTTGTTACTACTTTTACATGGTCTGAAGGCAAAGCGACAGCAGCGAAACCCCTCTTCCTTTCCGTTACTGATCACAAACTCCTCCACCCCATCAAAGCAGTATGAACGATAGTTACCAAGTGCCTGAAGGTTTCTAATAAGCTTTTACTTATTCGAAGCTGTTCTGTATATATCCTTTTACCGGCAGCTATCTCAAATTCTTTCGAGATGGAGGCTGGGGATACAGCATAAATAAACAAAACCAGATATTAAAATTAAGAACAAAACCTAAGAGAAAGTAGGCTGATACAAGTACAATAGGCTTTGACCTTGAGAGGAGGCAGTCGTGGTTGATTTCAAAAGGCAGGGTGCTGATGCCCATTGTACTCATGTTCTGAAACCTGAGTGTTGTTGAGACCAAGTGATTAAAGACTGATAAATAAATTTGACCTTGGGACTCTCTGCTCCACGAAAACCTTCTGGCCAAAGTGAGAGTGGCTTAGATACATTATCTGTGGATGGTGAAGGCTTCATTTGGCTGCGGGAGTCACAGCAGTTGTCTGTTGACTTCTGATTTTGTTAGAAGCAACCAATTATTTCCTAACCTGCCATTTGTTCTTTGGCTAAGCCAATAGCCATAAATTATCTCCCAAGAGCCTTATCTAGGTAGCAGCCTCTTCTAAGCTATTCAGTCTTATTCTGCTGAATGGTTTATGCCTAAGCAGCTTGTTTTCTGTGCGCCCCTACCGTCTCCAGACGTGCTTTCACTTTTAAGTGAACAGAGTCGGTCAGAAAGATTCTAGGGAAGCCACAGAACAGGCAGATGTGCCTTCACTCAGGGAAACTCCTTAACGTTCTTTGCCGTGGTAGTGCTCAAGTTGGAAATTTTGGCAGACTGGCCCCGGTTGGGTAGCTCAGTTGGTTAGAGCATCCTTCTGATACCCCAAGGTTGTGGGTTTGATCCCCAGGCAGGGCACATACAGGAGTCACCCAATGAATGCATAAGTAAGTGGAACAACAAATCAATGTTTCTCTCTCTCAAAGAACAAAACAAAAGAAATTTTGGGAAACAAAATGAACAACAATGATCAAATATTGAATATGTTAACATACGATAATCATCACATTTTGATTGTGCTTCCTCTCTCTATCTCTACCTTTTGAAGTCTTTCCTCTAAGAACTAGAAGTTGTTTTAAGCTCATCTATTCCAATGCCCCATGGAGGCCTAGAGATATTCAGTATTTAACTTCAAAGTGCATGGTTATTTAGTGGCCAACTTGAATTTAGTGCTCATTACACCAACTGAGTCTGCAGAAAGTGTAGCATGTGCTGATGTTGGTGAATGCAGGGTAGGCATCAGGATTGTAATGGGACACAACACAATGAGATCAGCCTCTGTTTGCCATGAATAGTGGATTAGATATTGTGTCCGTGTGTGTTTTCAATATCAAAGGGAAAACAGAACACCCTCACCTGAGAATGTATTTATTAATGAGAGAGAGAGAGAGAGACCCCCATGTGAGACAGAAACGTTGACCGGTTGGTTGCCTTTGGTGTGCAGCCAGCTCAGGGATCAAACTCACAACCTTTTGTTATACAGGACAAGGCTCCAACCACCCGAACCATTGGCCAGGGCAAAGCATGTTTTTCTAAAATATTAATCATCCTTTCGAGAAACGTTCCTTTTGTGCTAGATACATTGCTAGACTCAAGGAATAGAAAGATAAATAAGACATGCTTCCTGTCCTATTCAATAAAGTAATACTATATAACTCTGATTTTTCCAAATGAGAAAGTATATAGGAGGAGATTATGAAATAGAATTTATGATGAGAATGTATCAGGGAAAAGAAAGAAATGAACGCATTGTAAGTAAGTATTCTGATACTTTATAACAATGAGTTGATTCCTCCTTAAAGGGAATTTGATATGTATTATGAGATTATTCAAATTAGATACTTTTTGGCGTGGTTCTTTCAAAAGCAGCCGAATCTCCCAATCTAGGTTAATGACACCGTGAGGTTACAGCTGATGTTCATGACCTCAAGGATCTGAATACAGGACAGGGGACTGGAGCGAGGGTGGCTGGAGAGTAGAGAGAATGTAATTTTATGTTTTATTTGTCTGTAGCCAGATTCTTTCAGATTCCAGGTTCCTGGATATCCAGCATTGTTGATGGATGTTCCCATTTTATAGGTGTAAGATTTATAATCTTTATGTGAATGTGCAAGGTTTATTTGTAAACCTCTTGTAGATTATTACAATTATTTACTTTTAGAGGAGAGGGGAAAGAAGAGCTGGTGGAGCATCTGGCCCACTGCTTCTGTTTTACAGCTAAGGAGATAAAGCCAACAACGCATAACTGGCTTGTTCCAAACTCCACACACTTCCTGGCAAAATCCAGGCTTCCTAACCCTCTGCCTCCTCTTACGTATGTTTCTGGAATAGCGCAATTCTGTATCATCTGTGGGGAATGACCCCGGGAGAGGGCTAATGACATGAACTGAAGCTTCTGGTATTTCAGGCTGTTTGTATCCTTAGCAAAGGCTGAGCAATTTGCTTCCAGGGCTGAGGAGACAGACCCGAAACGCAGTGAGTGACACAGCTGAAGGACTCTGGTGAAGAGGGTCTGAGGAGCTGCTGTGACCAAGGTCTGTGCCTCTGTGAGACTTTTAAGGAAAAAGGTATTCATTCAAGAAGATGAAATGCATGAAGGGAAAGGTTAGAAACTCTGGAACAAAGAGAACGCCCTCTGGACAGTTTTAGCCATGCTTCCTTATGCTGCTGCCCTGCACTTGAACCCTTGAGTACGGCCCCCACAGGGAGGCATACTCTAGGGGCTGAAAGCCTACCCATCTTGTTTACTATAGCTGTAGCAGCAAACACAAGCCTAGCATGGAGCAGATACCCAGGAAGCACTTGCTGAACAAGTACAAGAAGGAGAAATGGATTAAAAGCATTATTTTTTGCTCTCAGAACGCATCCAGCATTTGCTGTTGAACACCTCAGCACCCTTCCCTGTACTAACAGCTTTCCGGTGTAAGGTCAAACGTTGCTGCTCACAGCACTTCTGTTTCACCCAATAGAATGGAATCTTTCTACCCCAACCAGAGAAATTTAGCTGGAGTTGCGCATGAGACGGTGAAGCAGACCACAAGTCTGTCTGTTTCTTGTCCAGCTTGTCTTGCTTGCTGTGAGCTCCAAAGGGCCGGGGTGAGAACCCAAAACCGTGGGCCTATTGTTCACTCCCATTGGCACACTGACTGTATGCACCTCAACCCGTAAACTTTGTTAAACCTAAATAACAGAATTGACTTGTCCTGAACTCCACAGTTTCTGGCAGAAGCCAGGCTTCCTAAATACTTTGCCTCAGCCTACATGTGTTTTTGGATCAGCACAAATAGGTAGTGCCTGCCATAGGTACTACCAGGCCACTAGCAATTCTAAAACCAGAGCCATGGTTGAGAATCTCAGTATATCGCATCAGAACAGCTTCAGCATGGGCCTTGACTGGTGCGGCTCGGTGGACTGAGTGCTGGCCTGGGTTGTGGGTTTGATTCCCCGTCAGGCTACATGCCTGGGTTGCAAGTCAGGTCCCCAGGTGGGGGCATGTGAGAGGCAACAGATCCATGTATCTCTTGCCCTCTCTTTCTCCCTCCCTTTCTCTCTTTAAAAATAAAGAAATAACATTTTTTTAAAAACCCAGCTTCGACATGGTTATCTAGCTCCTAGCCCACATATCTAACTTGGGCTTTACATTTTTAAGACGTGTACTTGGCCCCATTGCTTCCAGGTGGCTTTGGCAGGTTAGAGAGAAGCAATTAGACCACAGCTGCTTCCTGCCAGTCTCTTCCAGTTAGATTTTCCTCTTTTGAGTTCTGACTGGGGAGTTTCTCCTACACATGGTTTTGAAGCCAGACCCAAGTCTGTAGGACAGAATTACCTGCAAACTGCTACCAAAACAAGACTTCAGGGGAGGTAGGTGGTACAAACAGGCGGATGGTGCAGGCATCGGTGACAGACATCCTCTGTCTGTCACCGAGAAAACGCCCCAGTAGCCACATGCAAAAGAACGAAACTGGACAACTACCGGTCAGCCAAACTGGAAAATGAACTCCATATGGATTAAAAACTTGAATGTAAAGCCTGAAACCATAAAATACATGGAAGAAAACATAAATGCTAGGTTTCTGGACATCAGTCTTAACGAAGTTCCTGTGAATTTAATTCCAATGGCAAGGGAAACTAAAGCAAAAATAAACAGATGGGACGACGTCAAACTAAAAAGCTTCTGTACAGCAAAGGAAACCATCAGCAAAGTGCAAAGGGAACCGCCTGAACGGGAGAAGGCATTTGCAACCATATACCTGGTAAGCAGTTAATATCCAAAGTATGTAAAGAACTCAAACGTCTCAACAACAACAGAAACCAATTAAAAATGGGCCAGGGCTCTAGACTGGCATTTTGCCAAAGCAGACACACAGATGGGCAACAGGCACATGAAAAGATGCTCAACGCCACTAATTACTAGGGAAACGCAAATCAAAACCACAGTGAGATACCACCCTCACGCCTGCTGGAACGGCTATCATCAAAAAGACAAGAAGGAACAAACGTTGGTGACGATGAGGAGAAAGAGAACTCTTGTACACTCTGGGTAGGACCGTAAATTAGAGCAGCCGCTGTGGAAAACAGTGTGAGGGTTCCTTCAAGTACCATAAGACCCAGCTATTTCTCTTCTGGGTATTGATCTGAAGAACATGAAGTACTAATTCAAAAATATATATGTTTCTTATATTCATTGCAGCATTATTTATAATAGTCAAGATAAGGAGGGCCCTGGCTGGGAAGCTTAGCTGGTTACAGCATCATCCTTTTACACCAAGGTTGCAGGCTCGATCCCTGGTCAGGTCACATATGAGAATCATCCAATGAATGCATAATTAAGTGGAACAGCAAACTGATGTTTCTCTCACTCTCTCAAATCAATTCAGAAAGATATGGGAATAACCCAAGTGTCCATTGATAACTAAATGGATAAAGAAAAGTGTGGTCTATAGACAATAGAATATTACTCAGCCATAAAAAGGTGAAATCCTGCCATTTATTTGTTTATTTATTTAAATATTTTATTTATTTATTTTTAGAGAGAGGGGACGGGAAGGAGAAAGACAGGGAGAGAAATGTCATTGCGTGGTCGCCCCTTGCGTGCCCCCTGCTGGGGATCCGGCCTGCATCCCAGGCATGTGCCCTGATTGGGAGTCAGACCAGTGACCATTAGGGTTTGCAGGCTGGTGCTCAGTCCACTGAGCCACACCAGCCAGGGCTAAATCCTGCTGTTTATGACGCTGTGAATGGACCTTAAAGGTACTAAGTAAAGTAAGTCAGATGGAAAAAGACAAACACCATATGATTTCACTCTTGTGTGGGATATAAAAACAGAAACAAATGAGCTAACAACAACGAAATAATCAGAAAAGCAAACTTACAGAGGCAGATAACAGCTCAGTGACTACCAGAGGGGAACAGGGGTGGAGGAAGGCGAAACAGGTGAAGGGGCCAGACCACATCGTGATGAGAGGAAGCTAGACTTCAGGGGTGAGCACGACATAGTACATACAGGTGCTGAATTATCATGTTGCACACCCGAAACTTACATAGTGTTATACGCCAATCTACCTCAATTTAAACATTTTAGAATTAATTAAGAAAGTAGGAAGTTAGAGAGAATGAAGAAAACATACTGGGACATTGTTCAGATCTCACCTGTACTGAAAGTAGAGAGGACAAGGAGGTGGCAGAGGTGAGAAGAATGGACTTTGCCTTTCCTTAAATGAACTTGAACTGGTTTTGACCTTGGCAAACAGCTTCCCTCCCCTGCAGCTCCCGCTTACCTCTGCAGTGGGCTGCTTTCCAGCTCCTCCAAGGTCCCGGCCTCAGCTCAAGGCTGCTGTTTCTCCCCCTTCAGCCCCTACTTCTGCAGCCGCTGTCGCCTAATCCTGTCGTGCCCTGCTGTCGTTACTGGAGTGGGTCAAGAGGCTGGCCGCAGGGATCGAGTTACACAGCAGCCCAGTGGCTTGAGCCAGGCACGTGACCCGAGAAAAAAGTGTGGGTTTGTGTGAACTGGAGACAAAAAACGCTCTTCTTGCCAAAGAACATCATCTCCTTTAAGCCCAGAGGAAATAGGAACTTCAGGCAGGAGCCTGAAAGAGTGCTGGCTAAACTCTGGGCTTTTATTATTATGTTTTTCTTTTTAAACTTCCTTCATCTTCTCAACTACAGAAAATGTTGCTGTCCCATAGGAGGCAGGTTTGATAAGAGACGTGGGTATCAGATAATGTGGCAAGCACAAGGCAGGCAGTCCACGAAGATAAAAAGGTTACTTGGACCAGAGGACTCTTTATTGCTGCTGTTGCTGCGGGGGGCGGGCAAGGGAGAAGAGGTGTGTCAGCTAACAGGAGTGAGTCTAGGAAGGGACACCTGTAGAGGCCAAGTGTACATGTTGATTGAAACAGGTGAGATTAGGATCCAGGACCTGTGACATGAACATCTTCGAAAAAGAATAGAACTTTTATTTTTAGATTTCTGAAAATGGTGTTTGACTAGGCAATATGTACATCTGATACAAAGTACAAAAGGGTGGAGAGAGAGGACAATAAAAAGTGAGTCTTTTTTCACTTCCCCCCGTGTTTTTCCTATCTGTCCAGGGCTTATGTAGATACAAACATATGCCCGCCACCTTCTTTAGAAAGAGCATACACATATGTGCTGATCCTGCTTCTTACTTTTATGACTTCAAACTCAAACACAGAGATTGTTTACATACTACCTTTCTGTGATACCACCTTCCTTTTAATGGCTGCATCCTGCCCCACCATTGTATAGGGTGTGTCACACTGCATTGGCCAATAAAGGACTTACTATATGTCTTAGTTATTTTTCCCTGCCTGATTCCTTGTACAATACAAACACTCAATAAAGACTTAATGCTTGCTCACAAACTAATTACATTTTGTACAACTTGTTCATGTTTTTCTTCATCTCTCCTTTGAGATATACTGATATTTTTCTCAATATTCCCGCTGTTTACATAATGTATCTGTTCCCTGGCTGCACAAGTCCATCTTGTATACTGATCAGACCTGGCTACCTGCCTTCCAAGGCCCGCCTTAATCCAGCTGCTCCAGTATTATTCCTCACCATTTTCTACTTTCGAAGGCTCTGAGCATCACTGTCAAGCACAGGTGATTGACATTGCTCATCTGCCACGGGCAGACTTTTTTTTCTATTTTCAGGTCTCCCTTACCTCCGTGTCATTGGTTCTGATGATCTTCCCACCCGGTATTTCCTTCTTCCTGTTTCCGTCCACTCTTCTGCCCTCAGTTCTTTTCTTTCTGAACTTTTTTCCTTTTAGCTTATTATATGGTCAACACTCCCTGGAGGAGCAGGTAATGTTTTCTAGAATCATTTCAAATAGGAGCTTTGTGTGTCTCCCTGCCACTAATAACTCTGGCACACGGGTCCTCACCAGAGCCTGCCTAAATGAGAATCTCTCCATCCCATCTTTGAGGAAGTGTTCGGCTTTCTCGGTTGGTCTCCTTTAAAGGAAGTGCTCCTGAGGGGGCCCGAGATCCTGGGAGAAGGCAGGTTTGGGTTCAACTGAGAGCTGCCCCCCATCAGCTCTGTGAACTTGGCCTCTCCCAGTCTCAGTTTCCTCATTTGTATGAGCGAGATGGATTAGAGGACCTCTGAGGCCCCTCCCAGTTCAAAAGTCTGATAATCTACCGTCGAGATTGATAACTCTGTTTAGATTTTTCTGCAATACACTCCCTACCCCACACCCCAAACAGACACAGCTGCTTGGAAACTTCCGAGATATTCTGAGGCCTTCGGGTCCCATTGCTCCTGGAACATTGCAGACTGTTACAGAAGTTCAAAGAAGATACTCAATACTGGCCACACTAAAAAAAAAAAATCAGATTTTTGACATCTGGCAGTAACATGAGAGATGCTGGATTTGTCGTATGTACGGAGAGGGAGAGAAGGGGAGAAGAGGGGGTTGGAACTGACTAGAGAGTCCGCAAAGACGAGTGTTAGCTTCATCTCTTTCCACTGGCCTATGTGTTTATTTGCCTACTTATAGGAAGAGATCTATAGCAGGGATCTACTTCTTTGTAAAGTACGGAATATTCATTCGGCAGCCTTGGAGATTTTCACAATAATAACAATCAAAAAGATGTAGTGGCAATTAATTCTCAATCAGAGTCACCTAGTAAAATTACCTAAATTGTTGCCTAACATTTCCATAGGCCACATTTACCATGCCTGGGGGGGGGGGAGCTAGCTTTCTTTTCTTATCAAATTTAGTGTAAGTCAATAGACAAAGTAAAATGTCCCTGCCTTTACTCCATTCTCTGTCTATGGGAGTCAAAGTAATCTTTAAAAATAGAAGTCAGTTCGGATCATCCAGTGAGGAAAATCCTTCCGGGTATTTGGAACGGAGTACAATTTTAAAGTCTCCGTAGAAGAAAAGGGGCCACATACAGGGTCCGGCAGAAGTAAGGCCTGCTCGAATGTAAGGTTACCAGTAAGCAACCTTATTGGTAGGTTAATAGTAGGGGGTAGTAGTTTATAGTTTTAATTTGAACACTTTCACCTAAAATGTCACACGGTGTGCTTGAGTGTGATATTTTTTATGTTACAGAATTACATCCTTATGATTTTTACTAAAAAAAAACCCATGTTTATAATTTTGTTATAAAATATTTTATAATAAACCAGGGGTGTTATTTTTGCTGCAGCCTGTATTAACCTGACAAACTCAGGAGAGGCCTTCGAGGCAGCCTTACAAACGTGGAGAACTAAAGTAACCACAAAGGATGGTCTAAAATGACAACTTACTAACTAAAAGCGGGTCAAGGCAGGCAGTCATCTCCTAGGCCAGTATTTTGACCTAACAAAGGTCACTCGTTACCTTAGCTAAGTCTATTGTCTTCTTTGCATCTCTGATAATATACCCTTGGAATGTCAAGGTAACATCTCATTTTCCCAACCCCCTTGCGCACAAGCCAAGACCACAGATCCCCTCCTTGTTATTGTGCATTGTTGATTGTTAACTATCCTGTGCCCACCTATGTAAAAGAAGTCTGTGTCTATCACTTTACTTTTTATATAATCCCAGAGGTTTCCCTGCTTTGCTTTTCCAGCCTCCCCCAATCTATCACTAACAGATTTAGTGTAACTCCCTCTGGCTCCTCCTTTGATTCTGCTGTATGCAATAAGGTGCTGGAACTGCCTTCTCCAGAGCATTTCTCAGTCTGCTGAGTTGTTGCATCCCGGCAATTTTCGTCAGTTTGGCTCAAATAAACTCACCAGAAATTCTTTACAGCTTTGAATGTTTCTTACGTTGATACCTCTCAGACCTTGGCTCATCTGGCCTCTCTGTTTTCCTCCCTGGCGTCATCTTGGATCACTTTGCCTCTGCCCCACCTCTGCAAAGCTGCCCTGGCCTTCTGGTACTGCCTCTTACACGCAAAGCTCTTTTTCCTCTGCCTGAACTATAGCGCTCCCCATTCCTCATGCCTCTCCTCCTGTCCTCATGTCTGCCTACATGCACCTTCCTAGAGAGGCCTTCTTGGACCTAAGCAATTTCCCCCCATGTGTCCCCAGTCCAGTTATTCTCTGCCACTTTACCCCATTCGTTTCCTTCACGATAGTTATCCAAGTTTCTCATTCTTTTTTTATTTTTTACTCGGTGCTTGTTTACTTGTTTTGTCGTCAGTCCCTGACACCAAGTGTTAAGCTGCAGGAGGCCAAAAACCCTGCCTGTTTCTTTCGCCGGGCGGGGCGTCTTCCAGGGTCACCCCAGGGCCCCGCCCAGGGCCCCGCCCAGGGCAAATGGCCCATAAGCAACACTGGTTAAACACCTAATCTCATGTTAGGAGACTCAAATCCCGGTTTTACCTCTGGGAGCTGGGCGACCTTAAGTTACTTTATGATTTTCTGTGAAAGTAGGGGAATGACTCATTTAGAACATCTTTACAGACCCTCTCAGCTTTGGAAGTCTTAAGGTCTCATTATTATTGGTGGATTTTTAAATATTACTTCAGCAGACTCCAAGGGAGAAGGAAAATCAAATCAAATCAAATGAAGTACAAATAAAATAGATTTGTTATCTAGTTCTGGATTTTAAAAAATGAGCTCTGAGCTCCTCAGAGATCAGGTTTTTCAGGCTGTCATTGAAAGCTCAAAATAATTCTGAAATACATAGTCATGACATCTGATATTCTCTTTATTCTTAGAAGTTTGACAACCTGTTGATGATTTTCAAGAGTCACAAGGTTTTCCATTATGTAGAAAAAGCACTGAGAAAGGAGAGAGTTAATCCCAGCTATAGCAAGAAAAAAAGCCAGCTGGGTGCATTCTTTAGTTGAATGTAAAGATAAATATATACTCTGATAAAAGAACATTACACAAAGTGACAGATCTTGGCTACTTTGGGCGGGGAGGGAGCACTCCAAGTGTGTCAGCACTCTGAGGCAGTGGTCGCCAATCTTTTTGGCACCAGGGACCGTTTTTTTTCCAAGGACGGGGTTTGACAGCAGGCGGAGCTCAGGAGGGGGCGGGGGCGGGATAGGAGGCGGAGCTCAGGCTAGCTTCCCCTGCAGCCCGGTCCCTAACAGGCCGAGGACCTGCTCTAAAGGCTACAAAGGTGTGTGAGACTTGGGCCCACAGGGTGATCTGCCGTGGTGCTATGTGCCTGGAGTTATTTACCTCCCCCATTTTCAGACTATTTAAAACCCCAATATTTGTATTCCATTTTATCTTTGTGCATATCTTATATTTTAAGAAATGCACCCTGTTAGATTTATTTAAAATTGGAAATAACAGAAAGGCCTGGCTGGCTAAGGATATCACCCTGACTGATTCTTAAGGAGATCCATTTTACAACTAGTATTAATTTTTTTAAACCTGTATGCTCCCAGCTGAGAAGATATGTTTAAGTACTTTCAATACTTTGTAGTTCAAAAACAATAGTTTTAAAAAGTAAATATGAAGTACATTATTTAATATATTCTTCAGCTACCCTCTCATTTGGGGCCTTCCTCCCATGCATGGATAGCCAGCGACTTTGTTCTAATTTTGACCTGAGTGCAGTATAAAATCCCGGCTTTACAAGAAACACTCCAACACCTCCTGAGATGCAAACCATCTCTGTTTTACATTTATCTTCAATAACCTGAGAAATAAACACCATATTCTGAGTGAAGGGGCTGGGGAGATGGAGATGTTTCCTGTTTGATTGTTTCAGTGCATACCAGGCCTGAGTGCTGCAGGAAATAACAAAATTCCAAGAAAGGGTTGTGGGGGCTGTTCTTCATGTGACTAGCTCCTGATAGGACTGTCCCTCCCTGAACCTAATTATAAGTGGGTGAAAGGATATTAGAGACTCACAGGACAAGGGGGAGCGTCTTGCCTGCCTTCTCTGCCACAGCATTGCTTAAAGGAATGACAAGTCTGCAGCAGAGCACTAACAAAGTTTGAACATCTCAGGGATGACAAACTGAGACCGCCAGCAACAATTATTTATTGAATGCACATGTATTTTCCTCAGTGTGGGGTATTTTTTCCACTTATTAATGCAGCCACTTTGTGATATAGTTTACATCTCTATGTTACAGATAAACAGAGAGACCCTCATTTGTCGGGGACAGGAGTTCAGAGAGTGCATTTGATACTGTATCCTGGGGGCCAGGGTGAGGGGGTCATCCCCTGGAAAATAGCTTTTGGGAACCAGTTTGAAACTGCTGCTTACGGCCAGCTCTGAATCCAGCTTTGGAAATGGAAGTAGGATTTTGGAGACTCCCCTTAGAGGGAAATTTTTAAAAGTAAGAAGGCCCAGTGACTTGGGGTGAGAGCCTCTAGGACTAGCATCGTGCTTTGGGACGTCCACATTTTCTTTCCGGGACCGGGAGTTGGTAGCCGCATGCAGCTCAGTGCTTTGTCTTCTTTCGTACTGCTGGAGGCCACGAGGCGGAGAAGCATCCCAGCCCGGTTAAATGATGCCAAGGGCAGGCGCTGGCAAAGAGCCTTATTAACGAGGGTTAGGGGGTCTTAGGGTCCTCCTAGGCTAGGCTTGGGCCCCGTGGCTCTCTCACGGAAAATCTGCCGAGCCTACTTAGCGTCAGTCAAGTCTCGGAGCTCCTCCGAAGGCTGGGCGGTGCCTGTAGTCGCCGGATGCTTCGCCCACGGGAGCCCGCGTCCTTCTTGTAACTCGAGCAGATCCCGGTGGGCCGGTTGCTATGGTAACGATGCTCACCCGGCTCCTATAGGCCCGGAGGAAGGAGGCGGGCCTTGGCGGACGTCACCCACACTCGGTTTGGGGGTGCTGTCCCCACCTGTAAATAACTGTTTGCCTGGAAGAAAGCCGTGAGGTAGATGCTTTGTAAGTGAAGGGGTCAGGGGGGCGCACTAGTACAGAGTGAATCATCAGCATCACGTCCCGCCAACCTCCCCGCAAGTCCTCTCGTACCAAAGATTTTAAAGTCCCTCCAAGCAGGGGGGACAAGCAGTAGTAATTTGGAATTTGGTCTGACCGGCCACTTTCCGTAGCCCACCCAGGCCACGCCCACTCAGGAGGGGCTAATTCTAGACCACGCCCCTTTCCCGGCGCCCGAGAGAGAACCAAAATGGAGGAATAGGGGTCTAGATTAAATTGAGTCAGCGCGACTAATCTCGCGAAGGGCTAGGGCGGGCCGTGTTCCGCATGCGTCCTTTGAGGCCACCCCGCCATTTGCGCGGCGCCCTCTTTGTTTTGCGCCTGCGCGATAGCTCCCGCAAGCTCACCGGTTGGGCGAACACGCATAGAACCGCTGGGACGCGCAGAAGGGGAGGAGTAGGCATGATCAGGCGCGCGCGCGTTGGGAGTGACGTAAAGAAGCAGGCGAGTTGGGAGGATCGGCTGGGTAGAGTGGTGCAGCCGTGTTGTTTGGTGAGCGGTGCGTAAGGCCGCTCTGGGTACGAGGGCGCCCATCTCACTGGCCCGCTTGATCCTAGGAGCAGATCCGGGGCAGAGGGAAGAGAGCGCAGGGTCAGGGGCCGTAGCTCCCGCTCCGCGGAGTCTGCCCGCCAGCCCGCCCGCCCGCTCTCGCGGGCCCCGCCTGTCAGGGTAAGCGGGCTCGCGCTTACCAGAGAGGACGTAAGACGAGAGAGTGTGGGAGGCCATCTGGGCCTGTGGGAGGAAGGGGAGTGGGGCGTGTTGAGAGTCAGCGTGTGTGAGACGAGAAAGGCCAATGGAGAAGTGGTAATATAACAACCTCTACCACAGGGTAATAGTATCCTAGTGGTGTGTGCCAAGACTTTACGTAATACTTAAATATGCTTCATTGTATTTAACTTACACTGCAGTCTTCCGGGGTGTATTGCTGTTATCAAACCCATTTTATACGGTAGGAAAACTGAGGCACGAGAGAGGTTAAGTAATTTATACAAAGTGCCATAGCTAGTCTCAAGTTTGGCTTCGAATTTAGGTCTTTCTGGCCCCAAGGCCTGTAATTTTCATTGTTTTTCACAAAGGGTGGCTGGGGGCGGTTGGGGAGGGATGAGTGAGAAGGGAGTGGGTAATCCAGAACGCGAGGAGAATGCTGACGTGAGTTTGGAACCTCGCAGTCTTCCCCCTTCTTCGTTCTTGTGGGCCCGCAACTTTTCCCTGCTGTTCTGTGGCTTTATGAACTTGAGCTGTTGCTTTGGAGGAGCCAACACAGGCCTGGGCCCGAGGGGTGGTTTTACTGCGGTTCAGTCCAAGGTAGTGTCTTCCGACAACTGTGTGGTTTGGGGTACCCGGGAAGACAGCGGCGGTGATTGCGGTCCGTGGTCGGTCCGTAGAGCGGACCCTCCACCGATTTGCTGCCATTTCTTCTGATGTGCTTCTACTTCCTTTCCCATCTTGTGCATGCGCTGCAAAGCCTTTGTTCAGCTCTCCAGAGGGGGATGTGATGTTTTCTGTTTTCTTGCACACTTAGGTTTAAAACAAAACCAGAAAATCCATTTTTTTCCCCAAGCTTGCTCAGGACTGCTTGTGAAGAAATTTTCACGTGGCTGTATCATTAGGTGCCCTTTTAGAGATTTCTTGGGTAAGCAAGGAGCTTTGTTTTGGAGTTGTTTTACAGTAGTAATCGGGAACGATCCGAACAGATTGTACTGGAGATCAGCACAAGGCAGGGACCTCAGTAACTCCTAGGGGGGGTGGTGTGTGTGAGAGAGAGGGACCTTTCCTTCCGGCATAGTCTAGTGCTGGGAAACAACAGGTATCAATTAGTACTTGCCTTTTGCTTTCGTTTGGGGAGAAGTAGCTCATGTGGAGTCGTTTTAAAGTCAGCCTGTGAGGCAAACATTGCATGTGATCAAATTCATCCTTAAAAATTCCTTAGGAGATGACAGATCTTTTCTCAGTGGATCCACAGGCTCAGTTTTTCCTTCAGCTTTGAGACTCGTTACTGTTTCTTTGTTTGTAACCCAGATAAAGCACTTAGGTTACCTTTAGGGACTGTGTTACACAAATACACATATTGGAAGGGCGTAGTCGTTCTGCACTGTGAGGTACTCTGAGATGCAAGCACTGGGAGGCTTGAAAGGAGGAACCAAGGAGAACTAAGTAGAACTAACCAAGGAGAACAGTGTGTAATTCCCATCTCAGTCTTATTCTGGGACATATGCTCACTGAATGGAAAGTGGCCAAAGAATTGCTGGCATTATTATTGTTATTTCACTTTTTGGCTAGCATATTCAGTAGTTTATGCTAAGGTAAATGCGTATCCTATGACTCCTCTTCAGTTTTTGAGGGGCACTACATTAGGGGCTTGCAAGCTATTGTCTGTTTCTTAACAGTTTTCCTAGATAAGAGTTTGGTGCAAGAATGTCATACATTTTTTTGCCAATAGTTTGCTTTTGTGTTCCCCATTTGTTGGATATGTATAACTATGGTTAACTTTTTAAAAAAATTATCTTGGAAATGGAAGTCATGATGCTACCTTTTTAAATTAATGTCTCTGATTTTCAGGGGGTTTTTTTTTGCCTATAAAACGTAGAGGAAGACAGCATTGTACAAAGTTGTGAGTTTTCTCCATGTTATTTTGAAGCAAAACCCCACATTGCATACTAGCCACATACTTTGCATTATCTCTAAATGATAAACACTTTAAAAAACCATAACCACAATAGAAAATAACACCCAAAACGGGAGTGAGGGAAATCCTCCCAAAGACCCAAAACAAAAAAGGTAAAACTGCATTTACTGTTCAGACTTCTAATGGGCTCAAAAATGTAATAGCTTTTTTGTCCCTGCTAATAACTATTTGTTAAAGTAGGACCCAAGTAAAGTCTATACATTTTGATTGGTTGATATGTCTCCAAAAAGTCTTTTGGTTTGATTTCTCACAACTTGTTGAAGAAGCTGGGTGGTTCTGTAGTTTTTGGGGTTTGCTAATTGTATCACTGTGCTATCATTTCACATGTCCCTAGGTCCTCTACATTTCTTGTAAATTGACAGTTAAATTTGGAGGTGTGGTCAGATTCAAATCACATTTTTGTGTGTGGGGGGGGCAAAACTCCATTCACATGCAGGGTAACATTTTGGGTGACGTTGGAGTGTGTGTTACAGTGGCCCCAGGGGTGGTAAGGGAGCTGAGAATGCCTGCAGCCAGTGCTGTCATGGCTGTCCTTACATTGAGTGAAACGCATTACTTGAGTTTGAGGCGATGCTGGTGGAAAACCTCCTGCACTGCTGGTCATGTAAAGCGTACCATACACATTTACGTACATTACATAGTACTTGATAATGACAATAATTGATTATGCCACTGGTTTATGTACTCACATACTATATGTACTATACTTTTTATTGTTATTTAGAGGGAACTCTTTCAACTTATAAGAAAAATCTTGCTATAAAATAGTATTCCATGTTATACCTGCAGCAGCCTCCTACAGCAGCCTCCTGCATCTGGTGTTTACAGGCTATCTTGATCGTATCAGTTTTTCTTGCACTTGACTCAATCTTGTGGTGTTTTGTACTTTAACACATGCACAGGTTTATAGCCTGGGAACAATAAGCTCTACTGTGTAGCCAGGTGTTGAAGTTGGCTGTGCCCTTTAGGTTTGTTTAAGTGTGTTCTGTGATATTTGCACAACTACGAAATTGCCTAATGATGCGTTTGTATTTCTCAGAATGTATTCTTTTAAGTGGCACATACTACCTGGTCATCTCCTTTTTGTTACGGTAACAGCCGTTGTGATTATTTTAACAGCTTTATTGAAGTACAATTTGAATATTATAAAACTTGCCTATGTTAACGTAGAATTCAGTGATTTCCGGTAAATTTAATGAGTTTTGCAGTTACTGTAATTGAGTTTGGGAACATCTCTGTCACCTCAATAAGCTGATTCTTGCCCGTTTTCTGTTCATCCCCATTCCTGTCCCCATCCCACTGCTGTCGTCTGCTTTTTGTCTTTATAGATTTACCTTTTCTGCTTATTCCATGTAAATGCCATTGTGATTATTCATTAGGAATCACAAAATGGTGATATTCTGTCATTGCATATTCATTTATTAGCTGTATAACTTCTGAAGAAAAAGCCCCAGCTATTTGATTACTTCAAGGTACAGTTTACATAGGAAAGATAAGATATGATTTAAAAAATACTAACTTGATTCACTGGCATTCTCCTGAGGTGACCAGTTAAGTTTATTTTCTTAGTTTGCTATGAACTCATGGATTTAAAACTATCTTGAGAAGTTAAATTTAAAAAAAATCTTCACCCAATGACATTTTTTCATTGCTTTCATTGGAGAGAGAGAGAGAGAGAGAGAGAGAGAGAGAGAGAGAGAGAGAGAGAGAGAGAGAGAGATGTATTAATCAGTTGTCTTCCATAAGCACTTGGACTGGGAATTGAACCTAAAATCTAGTAGCTATGTGCTGTGACCAGAAATCAAACCTGCAACCTTTCAGTTATGGGACAGTGCTCCAACTGACTCCAACTGACTGAGCCACACTGGCCAAGGCCTGAGTGTTTTTTTTTTTTTTTTTAAAGATTTTTTCAATTTATTTTAAACAGTGGGGAAAGAGAGAGAGGGAGAGAAACATCAATGTGTGGTTGCCTGTCACATGCCTTTCAGTGAGGACCTGGCCCACAACCCAGGCATGTGCCCTAATTGGGAATTGAACCAGTGACTGTCTGGTTCGCAGGCAGGCACTCAGTCCACTGAGCCATACCAGCCAGGGATGAGAAGTTTTAATACACTGTAGTAATTATCCGTAATGGTTGTTCATGCTGTCTTTGACCAGACTGTAACATTGTCTTCTTAGCTGGGGAATCTGGTTCTAAGGGTAATCTAATTCTCCCCCTTTTTAGCTGTTTTTTGCTGCTTGGAGGCCAAAGGCATTTTTTGCTTGGGTCCCTTTTGTTGCTTTTGCTTTTGCTTTTATGGAAACATCTCCAGGAATGATACTCACTTCTCCTAAAGTAATTTATGGTTGTGTTTTAAATGAACCCCCAAAAGAAGTACATTGTTTCAGTTAGGGAAATAAGGAAGCTGAGTGCTACCAATTTAACATTAATGGGTATAGGAATGGTTTAAGGCCCTTTTGCTGGTTTAGGTTTAGAACCTAAAAATTCTGAGTCCCAACATTTTCTTAATTATGGTCAGGTAGTAAAGTCCACACTCAGTCTGAAGTTCTGCCTTTTTTCTGATGTTCTTTATTTGTTCATTTGCAAGCTTTTCATTCATGCCTGTTGTGTACAGATTGAGCAAATGGACTCTGCCTTTAAGGAATGTCCAACTATATTTGTTAGTAAGATACCACAGTCTACTTTAATTTCAGAGTAATCATAGAAAGTCGGCTGTGATTTCAGGGAAACATATGTCGAAGTGTAGAGTGCCTTAAATAAATGGAATCTTCAGAGGTTGCTTACAGACTGACAGATTGGTTTCTTAGAAGTTTTTCAGCAAAGCTGCTCTCTCTGAAGCGGCGCTTATGCTTTTCCCCCATGCCCTCCCCCAATGCGTTTTCCTGCCTCTCTCTTTCTCATAAGTTCCAAAGGCCCTTCTTTTGCCTCAGTAACTAGTTTCCTTAACCCACTTCTTCTGCTGCCCACTTCTACTCCTGTGACTTTCTAAATAAACTTTTCCTTGTGTTTGAGTCTTGGCTCTGAATTCTTTCTTAGCCAGAACTCAAGTGCAGAGGTTGCTGGACTAAGGTCTGGTCTGACTCCACACTGGTGACTCTTTGCCCTCGACGGTTGTATCTTTGGCACTTGTAACATAAATTGGTAGTCATTGCCCACATTTGTCTCTTTAGCTGCTCAATGATCTCTGAACAAAGAGGTCAATAGGGATGGCGTCAAAGCATCAACAGAGAGATTTTATCAGAGCTTAATTAGGGCTTCCAATTAGGGAACCGAACTAAGGATCTTTTAGCACTCAACTACACTCTCCTGGATTTAGAAGAACCGAACTGCACCCACATCTCATCTGCTAACAAAAATAATTTTTTTCCCCTTAATACTGACCTCCTGGTGGGCTAAAGTCAACAAAGACCAGCAACATGAGGATCATGAGTCTCAGAACCACACTGAAGAGAGCCACTGGGAACTCAGGCACACTCCACGTTACCGTCACAGTTGTTTTTTAACACTAGGACAGTGAACAATGCATGGCTTGTTTGTTGCTCTTTGATAAATAGAAATTATTAAATAAGTCTGTGGCCACATTAAAAAATGTTTTATTTATTTATTTATATTTAGAGATGGGAAGGGAAGGAGAAAGAGAGGAAGGGAAACATCAGTGTGTGGTTGCCTGTCACGCGCCTCCTACTGGCCATCTGGCCTGCAACCCAGGCATGTGTCCTGACTGGGAATTGAACTGGCGACCCTTTGGTTCTCGGGCCAACGTTCAGTCCACTGAGCTATACCAGCCAGGGCTCATGACCACTTTTAAGAGTAATACAAACAGCAGTCACAGGATGAAATTTTCTGTCCAATAACGGGAGTAACTCAATATTTATGAAGTTTTATAAAATACCATATTGACTTGTATATTTCATCTCTATCATAAATGCAGCCCCCTGCCTGTCTTTGTTTTGAAGAAGAAATAGTCCTTTCCTCCTCTTCGAATTATTTCATGGTCAGACTGCTCTAAAAACTGCAAATGGTCCTACTATTCAGTAAGAAAAAGTACACAATGCTGAAATCGTATTTGGTATTCTCTACAAACTTAGAGACTTCAGCAATGATCAAACAAAATTTTCAAAGCAAAGTACCATCCACAAGGACATAATTCTGACTAGAAAACTTACAAAGAGGAGCAAAACTTAAATTAGTCTCAACAGTAAAAAGATAAAAAGTTTCTGAGAGAAATGGTCACACTTGGAAATGCCAATTTTGTTTTCTTGATTGTGACTGAAAAGTGGAAAGCAAAGATTTTCCTTGCTCTGTCTTTTGGAAGGACATTTTAAACGTTCATTGTACTGTTCCTAGGGATTTCCCTGGGTATGTGCACTGGTACCCACACTTACACTGTGTTGAGGATGCGTGTGGTGGGGTTGCCTTTTAAGTAAATGCCCTTATGGTGACTTCCTTTTAGTGTTTTCGTGACTGAGCATCTCAGGTTGAGTCTGCTAAAATAACAGCATTACTCCGAGGCTAAACCAGGTTGAGTTTTTATCTTGCAGAATACTATCTCCTCCTGCTTCCTCCCAGAATATATACCATCCGTCATTCTGTTAAAATTTTTTTTTCAAAGTCTTTGTTTATTTTTAGAGAGGGGGAGGGAGAAAGATGGAGAGAAACATCAGTGTTTGGCTGCCTCTTGGGGGGGGGCGCACCCCTGCTGGGGACCTGGCTGCAACACAGGCATGTGGTTGGTGCAACTCCCAACCCACTGAGCCACAGCAGTCAGGGCAGTCATTCTGCTTTTCATACCTGCTGCCTTCTGTATCTTGATTGTTGAATTGCTGCTTGGTTTCTTTACAATATTATGTGTTTAAAAGTAGACAGTAGTAACTCAGATTCACATATTTCTTGTGGCTGTTAGGGTTGAAATTAGTGTTTTACCACTTAAATCCCTATTTGCACTAATCTAAGGAGACACTATATTAAGTTCGTCCATTGCCTCTAGTTCTATTTGACTTTTGAATTGCAGGGAAAAAGAATTTCTCTTATTTGGAGAATGGAGAGGGGAGTCCCACACCCATATCCATGTTATAGGTATAAAGACTTAAGTGTAAGAGTTTAGGTCCACGTTCTTTCAGGCTTTCAGAGACCCTAGGTAAATTTAAACTGGCTACAGTGGTTCCTTTAGAAACGTTTCCATGATTTGGGCTCTGAGCAAAGTTCTGTGAAGCTGTGAAAGTTACAGATAAGGGCATATTTGTGGTCCCGGGATTCTTAGTCTTTAGGTATTTTAGAGAGGGCAGAAAACTGGCTGGGGGGGGGGTGGTGAGTTTACTTCTCTGCTAAAGGGAAGCTTGGGCAAAAGTTTCTTAATAATTTTAGTTTCTTTTGGTTAAAGAATTGTGAGTGTGTGTGGAGAATAAATACTGTAATAGCCTTAATATTTTAGTTTAAGTTGGTGACATGATACAATATTGTTTCAGTGCCTTTGTTTTGTTGCTATGACAATGTCTAAATTTATGGGATTACAAAATGTGTTTTTGAATCTAGATCAGATCAACCATTGGCTTGCCCTCTGTCACAGTCCGCTGAAGGTGCCTTCCGAGCTTCTTCAGGATGCCTGCAGCACTCGTGGAGAACAGCCAGGTTATCTGTGAAGTCTGGGCCAGCAACCTAGAAGAAGAGATGAGGAAGATCCGAGAAATTGTGCTCAGTTACAGTTACATTGCGATGGTAAAGAGCTTTACTCTGTTTGACCCACCTTCTGGTATGGACTTAGGGAATATTTAATGTGAGATTTTGAAATAAATGATTACACTAAAGTGATGGTAAATTAAACATGATAGGAGGTCATATTGCTTTCATGAAACGTGACGGTAGCCAGTATATCTGAGAAGGATGTAACCTCTAGATATTTTTGTAACGTTACTGTGTGTTTGAAAGTCTTCAAGGCAGAAGTATATCAGCAGTAGAGCGCATCCGTCCCTTAGATATGGTGAATTTGTATAGTTTTAAAAATGATTTTTAAAAATTATTTGCCAGCATTTAAAAATCAAGAGACCTTACTTAAACTCCAGATTTTTGCCATTTCTGGAAAAATTGGGATGATCTGGCACATTCCTGCCTGACATTGTGTGGCTGTGTATTATGGCGATGTCGAGGGCCTGCCTTTTTTAGAGGAGATACGTGCTCTGGTTTGCTCCAGCAGCCCTGACATGTAACCATTTTTGTACCTACTTTGCTTTATTCCTTTACATGAGCTGCTTGGAGTTTGGGACTTCTGCTGTAGAGATTATAGAATTAAGTCTTTAGGTTGGTATTTAGTGTTCTCTATGATCTTGTTCTTTCAAGCTGAATATGGCTATTGTTTTTTATGAATGGCATTTTCACTTCCCCATTTTGTGTTTTTATTCATATATTGTTCTCAACTTAGAATATTAAAAATTTTTTTAAATTGATTTTAGAGAGGGGAAGGGAAGGAGAGAGAATCATCAGTGTGAGAGAGCTACATTGATCAGTTACCTTTTGTACATGCCCCAACTGGGGACCATACCCACAACCCAGGCATGTACCCTGACTGGGAATCAAACCAGCGACCTTTGGGTTTATAGGATGACACCCAACCAACTGAGCCACACCAGCCGGGGCTAGAGTGTTCTTAACTCCTGTGTGTCTACCTGTTGTTAGCCGCCTGCTTCTACTGCTGTCCTGCACATGTTGTGCAGAGCTTCATGATTTTAGCGCTTCTGTAGGTGTCAACAGGATCAGCATTTTTAAAAAAGATTTATTCATTTATTTTTAGAGAGAGGGGAAGAGAGGGAGAAAGGGAGAGAAACATTGATGGGTTGCCTCTCACATGCCCCCACCTGGGGACCTGGCCTACAACCCTAGCATGTGCTTTGACTGGGAATTGAACCGACAACCTTTCAGCTCACAGGCTGATGCTATGAGCATCCACTGAGCGACATCAGTCAGGGCAAGATCAATATTTGTATTTTAAGATACATTTTTTTCTGCCCAGCCTTGGGACTTGTCACCTAACTTTTATAAATTGAGGTAAAAATTTTATGATTGACCATTTCAGCATCCTGTATTTTGTGAAACCCAATGATGAGAGACTTTTCCTTTTCCAGGACACAGAGTTTCCAGGTGTTGTGGTACGACCAATCGGTGAATTTCGTAGTTCCATAGATTACCAGTATCAGCTTTTACGGTGCAATGTTGACCTTTTAAAAATTATCCAGCTGGGCCTTACATTCACAAATGAGAAGGGAGAATATCCTTCTGGAATCAACACTTGGCAGTTCAACTTCAAATTCAACCTTACGTAAGTGTCTGAGACAGTTTTGAGTGTTGTTCTTAGAAGTGCTACATTTGTGTAGACTGATTTCTAACTGAATTCAATTTTAAGTTTTGTTTCCACCGAAGCCAGGTAAGGGTTCCATGAAGCAGTCAAGCAGAGAATGGACTAGAGAATCTGAGAAAGTTTCTCTTAAAGAACTGTTACAAGTTAACAATAAAAAGAGAAATAATCAATTAAAAATGGGTAAAAGGTCTGAATAGACATTATCTCCAAAGAAAATATGCAAATGGCCAATAAGCCCATGAAAAGATGCTCAATCATGTCATTAGAGAAATGCAAATCAAAACTGCAGTGAGATACCACTTCACACCCACTACGTGGCTGTAATACAAAAGACAGTAACAAATGCTGACGAGGATGTGGAGAAATTAGAATACTCATACGTTGTTACTGGGAATGTAAAATGGTACAGCCTCTTTGGAAAACAGTTTGGCTGATCCTCAGCAGGTTAAATGTAGAGTTACCATATGACCCAGCACTTTCACTCATGTCTCAGAGAAACGAAAACATGTCCATGTAAAAACTTGTATGCTAGTATTCATAGCAGCATTGTTCGTAAGGACCCAAAAGTTGAAGCAACACAAAAATATATGAACTGTCAAATGAATAAATTAAACAGCATATCCACAGAATTGAATGTTATGGAGCAGTAAAAAGGAATGAAGTGCTGATATATGCTATACATGGATGAACTTCGAAAACATGCTAAGGAAAAGAAGCCAGATGCAAAGGTCCCATATATGATTCTATTTATTTGAACTGTCTGAAGTAGGCATAGCTACAGAGAGAGGAAATAGATTGGTGGTTTCTAGAGCAGGGGTTGGGAAGGTTATGGGGTAATGGGGAGGGATTGCTTAACGGCAACAGTATTTTTCTTTTTGAGGTGCTGAAATAATTTATAATTCGTGGTTGCATATCTGTGCTTTACTAAAAACTATTGAGTTGTATACTTTAAATGAGTGAATTGTTTAGTATGTGAATTATATCTCAAAAAGGCTATTTAAAATTAAGTCAGTTTTCTAGTTAAGACATTAGTGTTTGCATTGAAGTTCTTTTGCCATTTCTTTCTTCTTCTTCTTTTTTTTAAGATTTCATTTATTTAGAGTTTAGAGAGGGGAAGAGAAGGAGAAAGGGAAACATCAGTGTGTGGTTGCCTCTCGCGCACCCCTTACTGGGGACCTGGCCCACAACCCAGGCATGCGGCCTGACTGGGAACTGCACCAGCGACTCTTTGGTTAGCAGGCTGGCACTTAGTCCACTGAGCCACACCAGCCAGGGCCTGCTGTTTCTTCACTGGTTGACTTTGGGTCAGTTATCTTCCCTTTTGTAATTCAGTTTTCTTATCTGTAAAAGAGGGTCGTTAGTGTCTTTCATAGTAAAAATAAGGTATAGAGTGGGTGCTAATCAAGGTAGTTGAAACTGAAGTCTGTCTGGTAGTGGGAAAATTTTGATGTAATTTTTAAAAAAATTGTAAAAAAATAAAATCTGTCTTTGCACTGTTGTGAAACAGACCTTCAGAATTTTTTCATTGTGCAAATCTGAAACTTTACACCCATTAAATAACAAGTCCCTTTTTCCTCTCCCCCAAGATCTTGGTAACTACCATTCTACTTTCTGTTTGGGTGGAATTTTACAGTATCTGTTATTTTATGAAGGACTTATTTCAGTATAAAGTCATCAGGGTTCATCCATGTCATAGCACATGGCAGAATTTCCTTCCTAAAATCAGTTGTGTGTATAGACCATATTTTCTTTGTCCATTCACTTGTTGATGGACATTTGGGTTGATCCACCTCTTGACTATCGAAAATAGTGCTGCTATATACATGGAGGTGCATGTACCATTTTGAGACCCTGTTTGCAGTTCTTTTGGTTGTGTGCCCAGAAATGAGATTACTGGATCATATCGTAATTGTTTTTAAGTTTTTGAGGATGATATACTTTTTAAGGGAAAAATTGGCAGGAGACTTATTTTGCTGATTGTCTGAAGTAATATTAGTGCATTTCTTATTGGGCTCCAGTTCTTTAATACTGCTTTGTTTAACTAGGCACCAGGGGCATTTGATAGCTCAGGGATAATTTTTTGATTATTGTCCATGTGTCTGAGAGACTTCCTTGAGTTTCAAAGAATAATTTTGGGACGTAATCCGGATCTTTAACTGGATTATTTCAGTCCATTGCCAAAGCCTGATATTTGTAACAAAGCCTGATGTTAACATAATATGCAAAATAATGTTATGTTTTTATTGCAGAGTTTGTGTATGAGTTTAAAATAATGTGTTTTTTTCCCAAAGATTTTATTTATTTATTTTTGGAGAGAAGGGAAGAAGAGGAGAAAGAGGGGGAAACACCAGTGTGTGGTTGCCTCTCACATGCCCCCTGCTGGGACCTGCCTGCAACCCAGGCATGTGCCCGGACTGGGAATCAATCTGGCGACCCTCTGGTTCACAGGCCAGCCCTCAGTCCACTGAGTTACACCAGCCAGGGCAAAATAATGTTTGAGGTGGAATAGAAGGCTGTTCTTAATTTAGTAGAAAAAATTAAAGTTGTGGTGGTTTTCTTTCTAGTCTCACCCAGGTTTACATGAAAAACAAAAGGAAAACAGTGAAACCTAGTGGAAAAGGAGTTATTTCCCTACTTTTGTGTTATTCTAAATATTCCTTGTTTAAATTAAGTGATGCATCTTTACAGTGAACTGTTATGCCAGAGTTACAAATGCTCACTGCTTCTGTTACATTCTCTACCCACTAAGAAGCGAATCCCTTCTTTTCTAGAGAGGACATGTACTCCCAGGACTCCATCGATCTCCTTGCTAACTCAGGACTGCAGTTTCAGAAGCACGAAGAGGAAGGGATTGACACATTGCACTTTGCAGAGCTGCTTATGACATCAGGGGTCGTTCTCTGTGACAACGTCAAATGGCTTTCATTTCACAGGTCAGCCCCAGAGAGTGTGTGTCTCTAGATTTGGGAGCAGGCAGTTGAATTCTTACGTTATTTTTCAAGTCTTACTGGCTCTTTTCTGTTGGTCACTAGCAATTATGAAGTTGGAATGGTACCTGTTAACTCGTGTTTGTTTTTCAAAAAACACTTTGGAGCTCATACTGGTTTGTGTCACACAGTATTGGGCTCTGTCATGTGGCAGTCTGTGGGTATTTTCCAAGTGGAGAGTTGGAGGGTGGGGAGGGTGAAGCACTTGGTTGTCTTTTTCTTATCTTTTAAGTGGCTGGCCTGGAGTTTCCTATGTACTTGAAAGCCAGACTCCCCTTAGACGTTATTCTTTTCAGTACTTTTAAAAGTTTTGTTGAATAAAAACTCACATTTATAAACCCTTAGGTATTCTTATATATCTCCCATATTAGTCTGTTATTTTTTAATGGAAAGTTCAGATTATAGTAGGACAAAGTGCTTTGGAAAACTGAAAGGTAGCGTCGTAATCAATGAGAAATAAAGTGGTTGAACACTGGGGCCTAATAACTGCTGCTTTTTTTCACCTTCGTGCCTCCTTCTTTCCTTGCAGTGGCTATGATTTCGGCTACATGGTAAAGTTACTTACAGATTCTCGCTTGCCGGAAGAGGAACATGAGTTTTTTCATATTCTGAACCTTTTCTTCCCATCTATTTATGACGTGAAATACCTAATGAAGAGTTGCAAAAATCTTAAGGTACAATTTTTTTCTTAATACTGGTAACAATAACAACAAAAAGCCAAAAAAGCAAACTTGTCATTTTGCTTTGTTACTTGTTCAGCATATATTCTTGTGTGTCTGCTAGGTGCCAGCATTGTGCTAGACAGGTTGTGTATAGAGCTGATTGGCACAGGAATTTGCATGGTTACTGGCTTTAACCTGGGCATGAAGGGAGCCCCTCTGCTTCTCTCATCTTAAGACAAAGCTTTCTTTACTTAAGGTCCACGAAGCACATGAAATTTGGTAACTTGTGGAGTATGTGCCTTTTGTGAGGAATGAGGTCTGTCGCGTACTAGATTCTCAGATCAGAGGAATTCTCCACCCTAGACCAACTGTTTTCAACCAGTGTGCCTTAAGAATTTTTAGAAAGTGAAATACCTGATTATTTAGTCAGGGACACTGACCTCTTTTCCCTTAGATTGTCAAATAAAAAAAATTATGCCCTGGCTGGGTAGCTCATTTGAATAGAGCATCGTCCTGATACAGTAAGGTTGCAGATTCAATCTCTGGTCAGGGCACATACAAGAAGCAACCCATGAATGTATAAATAAGTGGGACAACAAATCAGTGTTTCTCCTTCCCTCCCTCCCTGCCCTTCCCCCTTCTCTAAAATCAGTAAATTAAAAAAAAAAAGTACATTAACCAACACAACAGTAGCCATGCAGTGTGAATTCCTTGTCTTGAACCATAAATATATGTCATATAGTAAGAGTTACGTCATATTGATTACATTGCATAGTTAGGCTTTGTTTGATTGGTTTATTCTTAGTACCAGATATCCTTATATAGAAAGACAGGCACCTGATTTTTTTTTTAAAGTCACTTTGGAGCAGTAAGGTAGGTAATTTTATTATTAATATTTTTTGGTGTGTCACAGAATTTTAGTAATTATTTGTGTGTGCCATGAGATGAAAAAGTTGAACATTGCTCCCCTAAACAGCGTAAGAACTCACTACCCTATTAAATCATTGACATAAGAGGTTTGCTCTCTTGAATTAGATTGGCATTTACTGTTGCTTAAGCCTTGTTTTATA
The DNA here is from genome assembly GCF_021234435.1 of Artibeus jamaicensis. NCBI lineage: Eukaryota > Metazoa > Chordata > Mammalia > Chiroptera > Phyllostomidae > Artibeus > Artibeus jamaicensis. Next base: position 9,619,486 of record NW_026521828.1, on the reverse strand, counting down.
GCAGTTGGGACTTTATGGGGTAGAAATCTGAAAAAACTAATAATAAAGAAAATGAAAAGTGGAATATAATACAATGTATTATTTGAAGGGCTGGGGAAAGGCCTGATAGGTAAATGGCCTGTTCCCACTTCTCATCCCCCAAAGAAACTCCAGAATGGACTTAGTTGATTCCAGTAGAGGAGTGTCGGGTCTGTAATGTTATCTTTGCTCTCCTAACACCCGTCTCCAGGGAGGTCTTCAGGAAGTCGCTGATCAGTTGGATTTGCAGAGAATTGGAAGGCAGCATCAGGCCGGCTCAGACTCACTGCTGACAGGAATGGCATTCTTCAGAATGAAAGAGGTGAGGTTTAGGAGCTTACCCGACCTTTGTGGGCTGAGGTTTACAGTTTCTGTTGGAAACTGATGATCACCTTGGAAGTAGTTGTTTTTGTTTGTTTTTTGGTTAATTAGGATATTCAATATATTAAATGTAGTTTGGGAAGCAGAGAAGCATTCTGAGATGGAGACCACGCAGCACACACAATCTAGAAGTGTATCTGGTGTCCTCCCAGCTCTGATTGTTGTACTTACTTGTTTCTCTTCTAATTTCTATAATGTGAACACATTTGCTAGACCACCCACTTATCCCACAGCTAAGATCATATTCAGCAGCTTTTCTGCTAAGGTGAGAACAAGACGAGGATGTTCACTCTCACCAGTTTTATTCAACATGATATTGAAGTTCTAGCCAGAACATTTAGGCAAGAAAAAGAAACTAAAAGGCATCCAGACCAAAAAAGAGGAAGTAAACTGTCACTATTTCCAGATGACATGTTGTTATATGTGGAAACCTTAAAGACTGACAAAAAAACATTAGGACTAATAAATTCAGTACAGTTGCAGGATACAAAATCAATATACAGAATTCTGTTGTTTTTTTATACTAATAATGAACTTTGAGAAAGAGAAATTAAGAAAACGCATTTATAGTTGCAACAAAATGAGTACACAATACCTTGGAATACATTTAACCAGAGACGTGGACGTGGAACTAGAAGCCATGGATGGAAGGGGTGAAGAGGACACAAATGAGTGGGAAAATGGTCTGCGCTCATGGAGTAGAAGAATCGATATTGTTAAAATCCAGTTCCAATCCAAAGTAGATTCAGTGCAATCCCTGTAAAATTTCAGTGGTGTTTTTCACAGAAACAGAGCAATCCTAAAATTTGTGTGGAACCACAAAAGACTCCAATAGAGCAATCTTGAGAAAGAACAAAGCTGGAGGCGTCATTCTTCCTGAGTTGGCCCCTTGAAGTACAATACTTTTGGCAGTGTCTGGAGGCACTTTTGGTTGTCACATCCTGGGGGGGTTTGGGGGGCAATATGCCACTGGCCAAGGATGCTGCTAAACACCCTGTGGTACCACACTGCATTGGACAAGCTACCTGCCACCCCATCAAAGACTTATCCTGCCCAGTAGTTCCAGGGCTGAGATGCTTCATGTCCATGACAGACAACGTATTATATAGTACTCTGTTTTAGACAGGGAACAGGGCTTAAGGAGAGTTGAAGTGATCTTTGTAAGGTCACATGGTGAGTCAGTCTGTAGAGCCCAAGCTGTTAACCTCTTAAGTTACACTGAGTGTTAAAAAAGAGAAGGGACATGCCCTGGCTGGTGTAGCAAATTCCTGGTCAAGGACATGCCTGGGTTGCGGGCCAGGTCCCTGGTTGGGGGCGTGTGAGAGGCAGCCAGTTAATGTGTTTCTCCCACATCGATGTTTCTCTCCCTCTATTTCCATCTCTCTAAAAACAAAATCTTTATACTCCATTCCCCAATATGAAGAAACAAAATGGGACATTTATACTGAACAGCAGCGGTTGTAGCTGCAGCACGGGGATCCTGGCAGTAAAAGACCTAGTTCTTCATCTATTTCATGGAGAAATAGACGTCTGTTCAGAAAGGAGCATGAAGAGGTTTGGCACCTTTCTTTATGGAATAGTTTCTAGTTGGCTAGATTTTTCAGGACTCTAAGAGAGCTGGGAGGTGTTGATGTCACAGTATTTAGATTTGACATGATTCTCAGTGTGACTCGGCGTAATTCTTACCACGGGTTCTCTGTCCCATTCTGCAGTTATTTTTTGAGGACAGTATTGATGATGCCAAGTACTGTGGGCGGCTCTATGGCCTGGGCACAGGAGTGGCCCAGAAGCAGAATGAGGATGTGGACTCTGCCCAGGAGAAGATGAGCATCCTGGCGATCATCAACAACATGCAGCAGTGATGGCCCGAGGCTCTGCAGCAGGGCTGACCCCGGAGTGGTGCTCACTGAACACTGACCTCCCTCCCCGAGAGAAACGCTTCTTTTGAGCAAACTGCCATCTGCATTGAGCAGAAAGACAATTTGATTTTACTGAAGACAGGAGAAGTCTTTTAGATCCAGAAGAGGGGAGTTTGCTCTGCACTTGTAAACAAGTCTTACCTATTCCTCATCCCCAGGCCTCTTCTCCAGTTGCCTCCTGCCACCAGCATCCATGGCTCATCTGACACCTTTTAAAATATCCAGGATGAGTGAGAACCAAACTAGTAAAATGTATATAACTCTAACCTGTTGTCATTCTTTTTCTTTTAAACTTGTTGCTAATCTCTGACGATAAAGACTTCTCGCTGTGATTCTCAGCTGAGCTGAGGGTTTCCGGGAAAAGTGGAACAAAATGGTATTCTTATTAAGTGTGGGGGATAGGTATTGCATCTTTTTTTTTTTTGCATCTTTTTTATTTTGAGACTTCTTGAGGACATTTGCTTTCCTCATACTTTGTTAGTCTTTTCTTTTTATATACTATTATATGGAAATAAATTACACACTCAGTGCTGAAATTTGAAGACTAGATAATGAAAACTTTCCTTAAAATTCTACTGAATCTGTCTACTCTGTTCATGAGTGGGTATTAAGTTAACCACTTGAGTGTCTTTATGTGCTGTTGTGCCACTGAGATTTGCTATTACATGTGCATCATTTGAAATCATTTTATGTTTTCATATAATAAAATCATGGGTTTGATCCTGAAGGAAATCAGTTAAGATCCGATTTTTGGATTATAAATCTGTTGTGATTTCAGATGGCCATTTGTATTCTCCCACCTCTCCTCTGTTTTCCCTGCTTTTCCTGCCAGCAAACCTGATGAGAAGTTAGGGAGATGGATTAATGTGAGTACCAGGGATCGGAGTCTTTAAAAAGTTTTAGTGGTTCAGATAAACAGGGCAGTAAGGGATTTGGTTTATAGAGTTCTCTTGGAGTAATATCACACAACTGGGGTAGAAAGCTCAGGATGGTAATTTTCCCCCCTAAACTAGTCATTTAAAAAGTACACTGTATTTTCTTTTGAATGACTACAGTATGGACAATTTTGAAAAACCAAAAAAAAACAAACCCATTTGCAATGTTGGTGGAAATGAAAACTGGTAACTCATTGAAGTGGATGTCTTGCATTTTAAACGCTTATAGAAAACTCAATTTGAGATGATTAAAAAAATGTCAAGTATTATAAGCTGGTATTTAAGATGCTTGTAAATATATTTATGTTTTTAATTTTGTATAATAAAGATTTCTTTTTAACCATTGGCATGAAGGTTTGGTCTTTCATAGCTGTGAATTTCCGGCTTTAGAAATAGACGTTTGCTGTCAGTAACAGAAGTGTTTTGTCAGAAGTGTTTTGTCTGCCCCCAAACTCTTGCCTCCATTTCCCAAAGGGAAACTTTTAATGAGCAGCTGTGTAAATGGAATCATCGCTTCACATTCACCGCTTATTGTTGGACCTTCTTGGAAACCAGCTTTAACTATTTGGGATGACCAGTTCGTTATGTATGGTGAATTAGCTTGTTAATTAGTGGAATTCTTGTATACAAATTGAACTTCTGATATCCTCAGAACTTAGTTTCTAGCCCTTTCTATTGGCACAAAAAAATGGGGGGTTGTAAGAAGTGAGGTACAGGAGATCCAGGATGTTGACTGGCATGTTCACTTACAGAATGTGAGATATTTTTTACTAAGATTTGCGGTAAAAGCAGCATAGATTGGTGGCTTTCAGCCAAGGTGCTTTGGTATGTGGGTGACTGATTTCTGAACAGATGTCTTTCCAGATGGGAATTAAAATAGGAATCGTCTTTGCCACAGTTGAGGGCCGACTTGCTGACTTGTCAGGAGAAACTTTCAGATGAAGTGTTGAGTAATTCAGTGTTGCTTTGTAGAGATAAGAGCTTATTAAAGTGCTAAAGAAAGGGCACAAGTACATTGGAACTGGCAGGAACTTTGCCTTGTGTATGGATGTGTGCAGGGCTGTGTGAGTGGTTATGTGCAGGATGCTCCTGAAGCATCCTCCTGAAGGATGCTCCTGAAGATGAGCTGGGAGAATGTTAACTGTGGGTGTAACTACTCCTCCACATACACTGCCAGAGGTTCTTGAAGTTTGGCTAACCCAGCAAAGTTCAATACCAACCACAAGCCTCGTCAGCTAGTGCTGGTGTGAATGAGCTCAGTTCAGAGACTTCAAAGTACAGGCTATTAATGAGTTTTCTTTCAATTTCATAATTTACTCATTTAACAAGTTTCCACTAGATATTGTAAGTAGGCGCTAGAGATAAAACAGCACGTAGAAAACATGTCTGTATCCTCACTGGAGTTGGCAGTCTACCTGTGTTACCAGATTGTAAATAGTTACCAAAAATACAGTTTGTGAGCTGTGAAATATAGGACACTGATGTTCTTGAGTTTGAGGTTCAGGGACAGTTTTTTTGGAGAAAGGCCATTGAAGCTGAGACCAAAGAGATTATCAGTAAGAGTGGGTTGGGGCAAAACCCGAGATGACGAGAGAACTTACTTGGTGGGTTTTAGCAATTAGGAGACCAGTGTGGCTATAACTTAGAGCAAGGATGAGAGTATCTTGACAGATGTCCAAGACATGAAGGTTGGTATCCAGCAGGACCTCATAAGCCACATTCAAGGTGACCTTTTTCCCCCCAGGAGCAGTGGGAAAGTACTTCCCTGCCCGCCCCCCCTCAAATGGTATTGACAAGATTTGGTGTGCAATTTAGAAGTCATTGGTATATTAAAAAACGGAGAATTATTAGGCAAGTACATATGTAGCGTATTGGGAGGTGAATGTAGTCATCTGGGTAAGATGGTGGTTTGTATTAGAGGCCTTTAAAATTACTTTGGATGGACCTGGCTGGCGTGGCTCTGTGGATTGGACGCCGGCCTGTGAACGAAGGGGTCGCCAGTTCAATTCCGTCTGGGCACATGCCTGGGTCGTGGGCTGGGGCAACTGGTCGATGTTTCTCTCCCTCCCTTCTTTCTCTGAAAATAACATCCTTAAAAGAAAATTTACTTTGGATGGGGTAAAGGACCAAAACTTTTTCTTTAGTTGATGATATATTTTATCCACTCAGAAAGTTTGAATGAACTCAGTACTTTGGCTTTTTGGGGTTCTGATAATTATAGAGATAGAAATAAAAACCATTTATTTAAATTAGAGTAGCTTGAGTATATTACATAGTATTGGAAAGAGAGGAGTTTGAAAGGAAATAGAATTGTGAGATTTATTATTTTATGCTGTTGGGTAGTTTTATTGCTTAGTTGTCAAGTATTAATTCTTGTTCTCACCAAGGCAGTAACAGCCAAGGATAAAACAGACAGGTGGTGGTTTTGGTAAACCACAAAGGTTAGAATTTCTACTTGAAGAATATGTACTGCTCTTTACTCAAGTGAAAGGGAATGTTTTTACATCTCTGCAAGAGAAGCATTTGTCCATTTTAGCAAAGACTGTAGCACTAGTAGCTGGTTGTCTGCTTCGTCATGTCTATTTATATCTTTGCTATCAAGAAGGTTCTCTAGCCCCTACTAACAACCATCTTCTTCCTAGAGCAGATTTAACTCCATAAAGAACTATGAGGATCGATCAGTATTTTCACTTTTGAGTTTAGAATTTTGAAATTCTAAAGCTAGGTCTAAAACAACCAACCAGTAAGTCACATTCTTTACAGCTGCCTCTTAAACCTTTTCCTTCCTAGAGAGTTCCTGTTAGTGAATTTCATTAGTGCTGCCCACAGTAATCCCAACCCTAGGGAAAAAACTGAAAAATAAACTGGACACTTAAATAGAAAAGCCTTCACAATGAATTACAAAAGAAAATACTTCCCATCATTGGGAAAACGCGCTCCCTCTCACCCCCGCCAAACTAATAAGTAAGTCCTAGCCACTGCGATGTTATGGGAATGTCTGTTTCTGACTTCGTATAACCACTATTTACATAACCAAAGAGAAGAACAGACCTCAAAAGAATGCTTATTAGCCAAAAAACAAAACAAAAACCCACCAAAACAAGGACTTGTAATTAAACAGTATGTAGGGTCCCATTACACAGTGATCCAAAAGTCAGAGTCCAATGATCCAAAACTTACATGTACAAAATTAGGAAGCAATGTGCATTTTTCTTCAAAGATCATCTGTGGCTTCAATCTAATCTCAAAGGGTCCTGTGATCCCAAAAACATTAAGAAAAACTGCAACAGTCATTTCTTCCTGAGCTATTTTGATCACCAGTAAAACCTAAGGGATAAGACATATTTGAATTATTTGTTCTTCTAACACTTTAGTAAGTGAAACAAGAAAACCAAATTTTTGACCTCAAGTTCAGACAGAGGGTAAAGAGTCAACATGATGGGTAAGGCCTATTTCACAATGAGTACGAGTAGCAGTAGAGGGGAGAGCCCAAGTTAAACACAATTGAAAAGATGATACCAGTAGTCAAAAACTGCAGCAGTTCTATCTCGAACAAGAATGGCATGTTTACGATTGGGGAGCATTTGTAAAGGTAGCTTGTGTGTAAGAACATAATGCTTTGGGTGATTACAAGTTTCTCCTCTTTGGGTGAAACCTACATAAGGCTTTAGAGATGATCAACAATCACTCTTGCAGGTATTAGTTCAAATAACTGCTGCTGGCTTTCAACGTCCTTCAGTAGGAAACCATAAGTGAGTCCAAAGTCAGATTCTACTGTGTCTTAAGTGTACAGTTGATTCAAACTTGACTCTCATCTTGTATTATTTGGGTCATTACAAAAACATCTAGGGATCAGAGCGAATGTCTGGCAGAACGGGAAGGTGTCAGACGTTTTGAATTTGGCACAGTTTATCTTAAAGGTCCTTGAAAGTTCACGTGCAGAAGGTCTGGCAGTGTCTTTGGTAAACTTTAGTGTTGCCGTATTTCTGAAGGAGCTCTTGGGCCTGTTGTTGCATTTCCTGGGTCACGTGGCCGGGACACTGGGACCCGATGTGCAGCAGGACGAGGCAGCACTCCAGCACATCTGGGAAGGGCCAGGTCTGAAAGATGACACAAAAATGAAACAAGGAAGCATTTGCAGAAGAGCCACAGACACCTGCCCAGCAGGCACTTGTAACTCAACGCCTCATCTACTGACACTTCTCAGGCACAGGTGAACCATTCCTGGAGCAATGTCTTGTTCTCTGCAGAGAGAGGGCACTCCAACCTGGGCTGGCTGCTGGGACGTCCTTCTCCAACAAATACAACCTAACCTTCTTCTAGAGCTTGACGCCAATTCATTGAAAAGGCCCTGTTTCTATTATTACTAGGGCCGCATCCAAATATACCCATCCATCTGAATACTGCTGTCAAATACAAGGCAGCAACTTTATTTCTACTACCTCCCAATTACAGAATTTGTTACATTTCTCAAAATTGCTTGCGTTGTCAATAATTCTACTCTCACAAGACGTTTTAGCTAACCAAAGACCACTGGACCCTAACATTTTAAGCACACACACAAATGCGTAAAGATTTCAGAAAATGAACAGAAAAGTAGATGACCTTCAAGAATTTGGTACAGTCGCTGATAATACACAAAGTAATGTGTTACCAAATGAATTGCTATAAATCTTACCTTCACACTCTCGGGAAACTTAGCTATTCTCTCATTCGCCTCCGTAAGCCTTTTGGTTAATTCAGGCAGAGAAACTGGCTCATTCTTTGCTTCTTTACTAGTAAATAATAATAAAAAGAGTAAGTCACTATATCTTTCCTTGGGTAACTTTTAACTATTATCTATAAATAAAACTCCTTGGTCACCTGGGTCTTTATCTCCCATCTTTAAGTATGAAGTTCAACAGAAGGCACTTTAATGTGAAATGACATGAAGCTTTCAAAATGCAGTATTATTCCCTATCATCTTCAAAATCCCCACCTCTTAGAAACAGAGCTCCCATGAAAATATAGGACCCTAGTGATTCAACCTGCAGCCAAGAGCAGACGGCCTAGGTGACCTAGGTTTATTTGGGGAATGGTCAGACAGAGCCGGGGCTCTGACCCAGGGAGTGTACAGATGCATGTTTTTCTGGGAAGAGTGTGTTAAGCTTCTCAGGTCCTGTGATCCAAAGGTTAAGAGCTGCTGGGTGAGAGAACTTCCCAGTGTTTTTCTTGTTAAAACCAAACTTAAAGCTGCTTAGAGTGTGGACGCTTGTTGGAGAAGTAACTCAAAACTCTGACTCAAAATTTCAGTGGGAGTATTTTTAGAGCAAGTAATATAAAGGCTTCAAAGCTTAATTTGGATTCTATAAAGTTAGTAGTAACAGCTGTAAGTTTATCCATTGTTTTAGTGACTCTATTTTAGGCCCTCTGATGGGGGACATAAGGTAAAAGGCTCTCATCACAATAACCAATCAGTAGCTGCCAGTCACTGCAAACACCGTGGCAGAGTGCCCTGTGATCCTGAGCGCTCTATCTACAGAGCCCGGGGACGGGCTCCTGCCATCCATTGGTCCCTGTTTTCAGTGGAAGTGGTTAGGGTTCTACAACATTCCAGTCACTTGGATATCTCACTTCAGCGAGGTGTTCTGTACACCACTCTCTGTGTGTCTTTTTTGTGATAGTACAGAACAACTGAAAAACAGTGGTTTTCATGAATGATGCAATAATACAACTCATTTTACATGAGTGGGCTTTTCTGGAATCTCCTTATTGTACAAAGGTAGGATTTACTATATTACCATTATTAATAACATTTGAAATTTCGTTTAACTCTCAGACAAGCAGGGCAGGAGCTGGGCCTCCACTCGCAGGTGAGGGAACTGCCGCGCACAGGTACTGACTCCTGCCTGAGGTCACTGAGAGGCGAGGATGAGAACCCCCATTTGGCTCCAAAGCCTGTGCGTTCATCACTGTGTGATGTTGCTTTCAAGTGTCTTGGCCCATCTCTTCACACACGGATTTTCACCTGGTTGTAGGAGAAGCCAGCAGGGTATTTTTACCCCATCTTGTAGGGACTCGGTACTCACCCCTGGCTCTGAGGACTAGAGAGAGACTGTTCTGCTGCCTGTTCAGGGTCATTTTTATCAGGACCATTCGCTGTGGATTTACAGAGCTGACTCTTTTGGTGTTGTCGGATCATTTCTGCCAAGGTCTCCTGAACTTCAGCAACAGTTCTCTGTGAGTTTTGGAGACTGGCGTGCTTTTCTGAAAAGAGCTCCTTGCAAGTGCTCAGCACCCGCTCACTTTCTTCAGTGAGTCCCCTGTCTAGTTCTGGAGGCCTGCTGGGCTCTGGCTGAGAAGCGGAGGGGCTACCTGCTTCAGGGCTGGCGTCGCCCGATGGCTGGCACTGTTCAGTAGAGCTTGTCCTTCTGTGAGCTGTCCTCACCCAGACACTGGATTCGGGGCAAGGCTGGGAGAGAGACCACCACAACTCATACAGACGTCCATATATAAAAAAGGCCTCCAAACTCTTTAAAGCTGGCGTGGCAGGGGACTGATGGTCACCCAGCTTGTCTCTTAGGTGGTCACAGCCTGGGAAAAGAAGAAAAGGACTCAGGGTTGTGCATTTCTGTCTCTGCTGGATTTCTGCCTTCCTTCCTGCATGTTGGTTCCTTTCCCCTAAGAGGCAGACTCCAAGGGAAAGGACCGCCGCCGTCCATGGGACCACGTGCTGTCCCCCCGAAGCCGGCCACTTCCTGGCTTAGGACAATGTTCCTGTTGCTACAGGCTACAAGTCAGTCAGAGCACAACAGGAAAAGTATTCAATCTGTCCTCCCGAAGGCTCTGGGGATCCTAATGTGTTTGTGATTTAGTTCAGTGACTAATGATGCAGCTCAAGGAATGTCTACCTTTTGTTGCGCTCCTCCAGTCTTGGTGACTCGTGAGCACAGTGCTACTTCTGTTGCTCTTACACTGTGTAGGAAAGTAAGTAGGAGGCAGTAAGGCAGGTCGGGCCAGGTAGAGGAAAACAGCGCAGCCATTCTGGCTACCTCTTAGTGCCTAGGTAGAGGAATTCATACTTTCTACTAAGTGACACAACTGGCCAGTAACCTCTGCACTCCGGTGCCCTCCCTTCATTGGTGTGGGGGCCACTTACCCTCAGGAAGAAAGGCTGAGTGCACTTCCTGCATGACGGTGAAGTTCCCTGAGTCGTAGCTCCGGACCACAGCCCGGAGCAGTGCTTCCACAGCCTTGTCCCAGGAGGCCATCTGCTGGCTCAGCACTGCCAAGGTCAGGTCGTGACAGATGTGAAGCAGGAGCTGGAGGGAGAAGCCAGAGCCTCAGTTAAGCCGCCTCCCACAGAAAGCACCAGGACAACACCAGAAACCTTTCTGTTAGCTGCACTTGGACAGAAGTGCACACAGCCTACATTTCAGAAAGGTCTCCTTCCGCTGTCCATTTTTGCTTCCCCATCTGCAACTTTCATAGCTGAGTGCAAAGCGTGTTGCTTTGCAAACACACACTGTCCGAGTTAAAGTCTGCTTGTGTAAGAAACACTTTGACATCTGCATTTAACTAAAACAAAAAAGTGAGCTTCTGGAACTAAAGGCTGTAATTTAAAACCACAACAAGAAGCAAACCTGGGGTATAACTTAAAAGTTTTTATCAACTTTAGTGAGGAATTTGACAGGTTTTCACAAATACACACTAGATTGATATATATGCTGTAACGACAACCAAAATCAAGACACAGGACGTTTCACCATTGTACAACATTCCCCTCTGTTCCCTCGTAGTCACAGTGCCCTCCCCCCAGCCCCTGATCTGGTCTTCCCCACTGTAGTTTTGTCTGTTATAGGATGCACATAAATGGAACTGTCGAGTGTCTTTTTGCCTTGGTTCTTTCACTTCCAGTGCTTTCAGGACTCACTGACATATTTGTGCACCAGGAATTTGTTCCTTTTTATTGCGGCACAGTATAGTAGTCCACTGCACGCTGTGCCACAGCTTGCACACCCACTCACCAGCTGATGGACATCTGGGTTGTTCCTAGTTTCTGGCTACTGTGAACTAAGCTGTAATGATGAACATCTGTGCACAAGTCTGTGTGGACCCCAATTTCGTTTCTTTTGGGATTGCTGGGTCATTGGGTACATGAATGTTTTTAAGAAACTGCCAAACTATTTTCCAAAGTGGTACACTGTTTGATGAAGTCTCATTCATCAATATAATGAATTCATTTCCTTCATTTTCAAAGAAGAAGTAGATAAATCGAGGTAATTCATAGGATGGGTTGAGTAGTTATAATGAATCAGTTCGGTCTCTTTGCATCAACACCCATAGATCTTACAGACAACGCTCACTGCAATAGCCAGGTGCAAACTCGCACACGGGCTGACGCGGCTGCCTCTGGTGCCTGGGCAAAGCAAAGGGGGTGGGACAGCCTGGGGCAGTCCGCTGGGCTGTACTTCCTTTACCAGAAAACAACAAAAAAACAAAAACTAACCCCCAAATACTATGAAGCAAAAGTGACAAAATATGAACATCTGTTAATTCTAGTTGATAGGTACTGATGTTCTTTGCTTTTCTGTATTTTTAGACTTCTTTTTCACTTTTAAGAGGGAATGCTGACTTAAATCTAACTCAAAGCCAAAGGGCTTTAGTTAGTCTAAAAGGGATTTTTCCAGGTTGCCTGGGCCTGCCTTAGTCTTTTCTGAAATGCAGACTGGTGTTGGTCTTCTTTCCTTATTATACTAGACACGGATTAAGGAACTCTTACAAGTGAGTGACTAATACCAAAAGCTCACGCATATGGGTACCTGTTTGGAGGGAGTGTTATTTGTAGCAGATGGGTACTGGATACTTTGCAGCTGCCGCAGTGCCGCCTGACACTGCTCTGGGGTGTCCAGGCCGAAGGCGTTCCTCCATATGGCAGTCACCCTGTCTGTGAGGGGCCCCTCGGTGTGCGTGGACCAGGCGTTGTAAGAGGAAGAGCTTCTGCCCTCAGATGGCTGCCTTTCCTCCTGGAGCTGAGAGAGTAGCTCAAGAAGGCAAAACACCAGTCTCTGACCCTGGAACCCGACAACAAAGCAGAGGAACCGTTATGCAGGGAAAGTGCTCGGCTATCTAGACAGTTCCCCTTAGGGGAGTCGTGTGTAAGGGGAAAGAGGTGCTCCAGCAGACATTTTCCCAGATATCTTTTGGAAGAATTCCTAGCCATACCCTTGGAGCCCAAACAACTGTTTTTATAACATGGAACCCCAATGATAGAGAGCCCTACCAACCACAACTTAAGCCACATACAGATCAGCCAAGATTTGTGCTGGATCTGTCTTCCCCTTGCCCAAACTCGACATTAAGGAATACAGAGAAGAGCCCAGTGGGCAGAAGGCACTGGAGCAAACAGACTGTGCATCTCTGAGCTGGGGCGGTAGTTAGGGGCCAGGTCCCAATAGGTTTAAGAGAGGGAGTTGGCTGAAAGAGAAGAGAAACACAGTGCAAGGCCTGGAAAAATCTTTGTTTTTGCTGGATTTTTACTGGCCGTGAGATTCCTTGTGTATCCCTATAAATACTGTTTTCTCAGTTAAGCTTGGGAAAGTCTCCATTCCATACCACCAAAATAGTCCTTATCAGAACACTTCACATAGACTTACAGGTTTACTTGGTTTGTTAAGGATGTTGTTTAGGAGCAGAATAAGAAATGGCTAAATGACCATCCCGGAAACTTTTTGTTGTGGATAAATTAAAATTTCTCTAGATTTGGTCATTTTGTAAATAATATACCAAGCGACACTATCTTTGAGGGTGTGTTACTTTTGCTTCCTTTTTTATTTTGTGGTTCCCAGAAATCTACTTCCTCACCTAGCATTTTTCATGGGCTTGGAATATTCAGCTAGGAACTATTTTTAGGCTCTGTGACTCCATAAGGGAAAGAGGAACCAAGAAAAGTTCATGTTGGTATCAGACAAAGCAAAGTCATCTAACGTGGACCAAATGTTTTTGCGTTTTGGAAACTAGGTGAGTGTGCCGTGGCTTCTAAAGTCATCTCAGTTTTGAGGTGTCAAATGGCAGAGGAAGTTACTCATTTTCCACCAAACGGGAACAAAACATTTAGCGGAATGTTTCGATTTCACCACACTTCAAGGCATGCAGCGGAAGAGGGGCGCTGCAGGCAGAGCCTGCGATTTCTGTGGGAGGCCGGTCCCCTCCCTCTTCGGCCATGTGCCGGTGGCACCAGTGACCAAACACTAGACTGCCAGCCCAGGGAGGGGCCGAGCTGGCCAGTCTGTTCATGGATGTTGTACACAAACTGCTAAGCAATGGGAATCATTGGGAATGACCACATCATCTCCTACTCTGCATCTAGCAACTGACAAGCCACGGTACCTTCGTGGGACGGTATATCCAGGACACCTGCCAAATCGGTACAGCTTGTGCAACGGGGTTATTCACTGGGAGTTCAGGGAGAAAACGATCTGGGGCCCTTCTTAAATATCAGGAGATGCCACAACAGACTGACCTTCAGACTTTCATGGAGCTGCAGGGCTTCCTGGGCTCCCACCCAGTTCCTGGCCAGAAGCTGCTCCTGGGCACATCTGAGAGCCAGGGAAGCAGACAACTCATCCTCTCCCACGACTGAAGCCAGCTCCGCGGCCGTTCTAAGTGATGCTGCATCCCCCTTTTTGGCCAAAACCTTGGCTGCATCGTAAGCAGAAGCAGCTCCTAAATAGCTACAAAACAAAAGAAAACTCAAACAAAGTATCATAAACAGATCTCTTACTCCTCCCCAGAGGGTCAAATGATTTCTTTCTACTGGCTTTTTCTCAACTCATGTGCCTTCCTGTGGTCCCACGTGCGTCTGCCTTTGACTAGAGACCAGCGCATCAGGGAACGAGAGCATGATGTGGGTTAAGCACATACAGGGATCGCAATGCTTGCTGAACCAAACCCAAGCAAACGAGTCCCTCCCTCCCATTTTTCTTGATGGTACAAGACCTCCCTGGAGAAAGGTTTAATTTCTTACTGATACTGGGGTTTCTTGAATAGTTATGGTGGTAGATCTCAATGAGTGTTACACAACTAGGCTTCATACTCATGCTTTTTAATTTCCTAGTCACTTTTACATCCACCTCTAAGCTGACCCCTTTTGTTCTCATCCTGCTCTTCTGTGTCTGGGTGCACTCCTGTCTCTCTGAGGCTTACCATTTAGCTGCTACGGCATAATGGCCGTCCTTTTCAAGGACGGCTCCCCAGCGGAGGTACAGGTCCTTCAGGACTGGGTCCTCTGGGCGCAGGCGGGCCTTGGCCACCGCAATGGCCTCTCTAGAGGAAAGAGCACACAATCGGCCAGTCTGAAAAGGCTCCTTTGTAACGGGTTCCTAGGAGGGGCTGCAGGATGGCACAAGCTGTCCCTTTTGTGTTGTTCCAACTTCTCGTAAAAAACGGTGTTCCTGCATACACGGGAAGCTAAAACCACACGCTGTGCTCAAGTTCTTCCCCTCAGCAGTGCTGTGGATTTCTGGGGGTCCTCGAGGCCCTTTCAGAGGATTGGGGCCAAAACTATCTTAGCCCTGACTGGTGTGGCTCAGTGAGCTGGACGTCGTCCCGAAAAACAAAAGGTCGTGAGTCTGATTCCTGGGCAGGGCACGTGCCTGGGTTGCAGGCCAGATCCCCAGCTGGGGACGTGTGAGGGGCAACCGATTGATGTTTCTCTCCCTCTTTCTCCTTCCCTTCCCCTCTCTCTAGAAATAAATATTTTAAAGACGCTAATAACGACGCTAAGGGGTTACCAGCCGTTTCTCACTGTGCTGACATCTGTACTGACTGTGCACGTGCAGTGGTGGGTAGGTGCTGGCATCTGCGCACGACTCAGGGCGGCAGCCCTCTGTAGCTTTAGAACAGAAAGGCCGAGGTCCTCGACAAAGCAGTACAAATGATTCCTTTGATTAAGTCCGTCAAGCAATTAAAAAAATCCTCACTGAGGATATTTATCGATTTTAGAGAGAAAGGGGAAGAAGGGCAGAGAGAAGAAAGAAAAACATTGAAGTAAGAGAGAAACATTGGTCACCTGCCTCCTGTATGTGCCCTGACCAGGGATCGGACCCCCTACATTTCTGGTGTATGGCACGGTGCTCCAACCAGCTGAGCCACACCAGGGCAAGCCCAGGCCTTTCTGATACTCTGTGTGACAAAGTGGGAGGGGCATTTTGTGTTCTTTCCTGCATTATAAAGTAGGATGGGTGACTCTGGGAAAGACTTGCATGAATGAACTGGAGGCTGGACTACCTGCTTTTGTTTCATGGAACCTCATCACTTCTTGAAAGAATCACTACTGAACGAAGGATAGTTATTCAGTGTTGGGTATTTCACGGGGTTTTTCTCAAAAATGAACTGAATAAGCCTGTCCCTTCGCAGAGAGAACAACCAAAAGTATTGTTGCCAGTGATAAAATGTGAGCTTTCAAGTGAAAATTAGAACTTTAAAAACTTGCGCCTGCCACTGTGGGTTTGACAGCTTCTTAAAAGTTAAAGACGTTTCTGACGAGATTGATATTAAGGAATGCGATCTTTTTTGACATTTTGTAATGAAATGTTAACATTTGGAGAACCATATAACTCAGTGAACCAATATTTTCCAAATGACATAAAACTCCTGCAGCTGCAGGTAGTTTAGATGAAGGTGACAGAGCAACATTTAAGAGGTCTTTTGAGGCCTCGACTTCTAGCCCTGATGGAGTAACAGGGACCAGGCTTAACCCTCTAGCCATGAAACAAAAAACTGGACAAAACACGTGTGAAACAACTGTTTTCAGATACTGGGCACCAGGCAGTGCGGGACTGTCATCCAGTGAGAAGGGAGCCAATGATGCGAGCACTGCCGTGGCTTCTTAAAGCCACTCACCTACGGGCAGGCAGCCCCCGCGGAGCCTCGGTAGTCTCTCTGCGTGGAGGAGAGAAGCAGAGACTGGGATTTGAGGGGAGGGACGGGGCTGCCCAGAGAAGGAGCCCCAGAACTCCGCTTGGGGACGCCGCCATCTTTGCGTGTGGAGGAGACTCCTTAAGGCTGGATAAAGAACAGTTGGGGAATGATTCCCAGAGCTTGCTCAGGGCTTGGGGACTTTCAGGTTTTCGCCAGCCCAGCATACAGGACATTCAAGGAAAGACACCAGAAGGCAGGAGGGCAAATTAAACCCCGAGTATGGACTCGTCTAAACCTGTCCTAGGAAAGCTTCCAAACAAGCCATGAAAAGATCAGTGCTCTAAAGGAACTCAAATGGAAAGAGGATAAACAAAAAGAGCCTCACCAAAGCCATCATATCAAGTGGCTAAAATGGCTGAAAATCAGTGAGGGAGAAAGTACTAAAAACAGAGAAAAAAGACATAGTTCCTGCGTCACAAAGATGGGGGGGGTGTGAAGAGGGCAAAGTGGGTCAAACACGTGGAAATGCACGGAAGCAGAGTACACGATGGAGTACACAGATGCTGTATTACCACGTAATAGTATTAACCAATGAATTGAATTAAAAAAAGGGCAAATGCAGTCAAGTAAAAAATGATGCAAACCAAGAGGAAAAGACAGTTGTGAGGTGCCGAAAGAGAATGGCTGATGGCATGTGTCATCAGAACTACACTGCAGAAAAACTGTTGAAGTTGTTTAGGCGAAGGAGTTGAGAGCCACTGGAAACTTGGGTCCACGCGAGGGAACGAAAAGTGCCGGAGACATGTATGCGGGCAGACAGACACCCGTCACGGAGCCACAGCGCGGCGCATCCCTCCCAGGTTCGAGGGCCCGCTGCTGTGAAGAAGCCCGCGGCACTGCCAGCTGCACAGAAGTGCAGCAGACGCGGTTCTGTACGGGGCACAGTAGTTGACAGTGATGGTAAGTAAACAACTGTGTTACCGGCTTAGGTATTTACTACGCGGCTCTTCCTATTACTACTTTAAAGTGTGCTCGTTCTACTTAAAACAGTATGCCATGTTACACGTGCCGTCTCCAACATCTGGTGCTTACCTTGCACCACTTTTTCTTGTGCTTGATCTAATCTTGTGTTTTGTACAGTGATGTGTGACACAGATTTGTAGCCTAGGAGCAATAGGCTGAACCTCATAGCCTTAGTAGGTGTGTAGTAGGCCACACCACCTAGGTTTGTGTGCATGCGTTTATGATGTTCCCACAACGATGAGCTTGCCCAACGACATGTTTCTTAGAATATTTCCCCTGTTGTTAAGCAGTACATGACTGTACTGTTGTGGAAGAATAGTAACTTGGACAGGAAGGATTCTACCAATCTCAGGAGACTGGTTACCTCTAGAAAAGGGTTGAGGACAGAATTGGGTAAATCAAGTCAACTAAATCTGGAGCGTTATATTTAAAAAACCAACAGCTGGGGCATATGGAGAACTTTTGGGGTAGCTGGGAAATTCTGTCTCTTCAGATGTGCAACTTAAAACGGGAGTTCCTCTTTTAATAATTCACTAAGCTCTCCATTTGTCTCTTACTATCTTCTCTATTTGTGTTGAAGTAATAGACATGGTTAAGACATTTATTGTTGGGAAGCACCCTGCCTGGTTTCAGAAGCTGTAACCCCTCTGGCTAAGGCTGAGTAAAAAGACCCTGGGACCATAGCCACTAAGGAGACAAAGCTTATCTTCCTTGAAGGGGCACCACCTCTGCCCCCTTTCACTTCACCCTGCTTGGCCCCAGGTGGATGACTGGTTAGCCAACGATGGGCAAGATTCCTCAGAGGAGAGATGACCTAAGACAGGCATGGTCATGAAGGGGCCCTCAGGGAAGGACGGGGCGGGGGTGGCCCTAGAGAAAAAAAGGGGTGATGAACCCTTGCCCCTTGGCTTTGACACAGCCTAAGTCCTCATTCTGTCTGCAAGGAGTCTCCTAATCTCTTGGCTGCCTTACTTCCCCTGCCTGACTTAAACCTGAAACAATGCCTTAAACCCGAAACAATGGTGGAAGTGGGTATGGCCCTGTGCTGGAAAGGGTGGGTTCCCTGGGGCAATCAGGCCTAAGAAAGAATGCATAAAATCCTATGAAACCTACTTTGCTAATACCCTCAATTTAAATAAAGGTCCAACTAGGAAATGAGTTTGTTTCCCCTAAGTTTTATGGCCCTTTAACTATCTGACCCTGACTCAGAACAAGCCCTCAGAGTTCTCTGAATGTCATCTATTGTTTGATCATTACTGTTTGACAATGATTGAGGAGCTTTATGTGTATGCCCTGTATTCCTATCCAAAATAAATCCAATAAAAGCCCACTGAGGAACAGGCTCCTGGCCCTTCTCTGAGAGATTGGCCACCTTTCCTCCCCAAACAGATCACGTCTTGGCAGACTCAGTCTCATCTGTGGCTGATACAGGCGGGGGAAGCAGAGCTCCCCCACAGTTTACAAAAGTAAAGTAGATAAAAAAAAGATTAGTGGCAGATACTGATTATAGTTAACAGATGGTAAGCAGAGGTGGTCGGTACACCGATGTTTCTTATGCTAGCATACCTGTGCTTCTGTGTATCTCACATGTTTACTGACCACAAGGTTTTACGTTAGACCTGTTAAGGAGACTCATTTCACATTGTGTCCAACTGTTGGCTCAGCTACGGTAGGGGCTTCACAGACCTGTAGAAATGGTTTGACTTGAGCAGCTCCACAGCTTCATATACTTTGTGGACAGAAAGCAGGTGAGAGGCAGCCTTGACATACTGATCCTGGAAACATAACTGTTTGGCAAAAGCTTCCACAGCCCACAGCCACACATGGTAGCCAGCTTTAAATAAAAAAGAAAAGAAAAATGGTGGTTAAATAAGAAGCAGGTTTAAGGGGAAAAAACATGTACATAGGTACATTTGGGTTGGAAACACCTTTTCAGTCACTGTATTAAGTGGAAAATTTGGATACCTCAACTGCCTTTATAGATCATTTGCTTCACCTACCTCTCCCCGACACCAGCATTTTGAAACATAAATTCTTTTATTATGTAACACACACAAAACTCAAAAGGTATAAAAAGTGTGGACATCAGGAGGGCAGCTGCCCGTGTGGGTGTGTGGACACTGAATGAGGTGGCGCACGAGGGAAGCCCCCTGGGTGCTGGCAGTGCTGTTTGTCGGTTAAGGGTCCTGGTCGCAAAGGTGTGTGCAGCTCCTGAGTTTCCA
Source organism: Artibeus jamaicensis (assembly GCF_021234435.1). Classification (NCBI taxonomy): domain Eukaryota; kingdom Metazoa; phylum Chordata; class Mammalia; order Chiroptera; family Phyllostomidae; genus Artibeus; species Artibeus jamaicensis. The sequence goes on along the minus strand of NW_026521828.1, from coordinate 9,600,088 downwards.
CTGTGTAGAAGTAGGTGGTGTCCCACTGACAGACACAGAGGTTGTTGCACTCTTTTGCTATCACAAATAATGCTGCAACAGTAGTCGATAAATATGTCACTTTCCACGTGTGAATGCAGTGAAGTCCCTACAATTGGAATGGCTGAGTCGAGGGTCATGTGCAGGTTAATATATGAGGTGTGGCCGAATTACCCTTTGAGACATCGTCTGCCATTAGTGGGCACATCCTGACGATGACAGGGATTTTGCTGAAAAGAACATACCGACTGGTGCCATGGCCACGAGACTGTCCGTCAGCTCCCCTCTTTCTGCCGCAGTCTGGAGAACACCTTTTAGGTCTCCTTTCCAAAGCATGAGCTGGTGAAATAACTCGGGGTGGCCGTTTTCCAAGTGACCCTTTCCTGTTTGGAGGAGAGATAATGTTTGGAAGGTGCTTCAGAAACTTCTGTCTATGCTAACTTCTACAAAAAGGTAGGATGAAAGAGAGGACCAAATTCCTACAATATGTAGCCACTCGCTGCTGGGCAAGTCGCTTCCCAGAGTGTTCATAATGGGGCCCGAAGCCCACTCAGTCACTTGTGCACTTGGTCACTCAGAGTGGACACTGTATGGTTAAGGTCCGGTGACAGACAACAAGGGATCTGTGAGCATCTGTGAGCATGAGACTGGGGAGCTCAAAACCTAGGTAGTCAACATGCACAACTAACCATCACAAGGCCACTGGATGGCAGCCACAGAAGACATACGTACAGAGCTTCGGGGAATGGGGACGGCTGCAACAGTGTCAACAACAAAAATAAACGCATTCGGGAACCATAAAGATGGAGGGGCCGTGTGGACGGGACTTGCCTCACCTTCAGCCTCCATCATTCTGTACAGGGCAGCCCTGTCTGTGAACAGCCCCAGGTGGACTCTTTCCTCCAGATCAGCAGACACACCCTCGTTTAGTTCTGTTAATTCAAAAAGACAGAGTAATCAGATGAAGTGAGTACATACGTTACTGTCTTCTAATTACTTCCCAAAGTTACACCCAGAACAGCAGTTTGAGATCCTGAGAAAGAGTCCTGTGCCTTTGTTTGCTCTTAGAGAGACCCCTGCTGGTTGTGAAGGCAGCAAAATATGAAAATGCCTCCTGTTTGTCAAGCTTAGCTTGGGCCAGCCCAATGAGACAATTTAGTTTATAGTTTGCTCAAGGAAAGATTTTTTTAGGGGGGAAAAAAAGGAACATAAAAAGTTAATCCAAAATTTAACATGTATTTACATGCAGTAAAATCCAAAACAAACAAAAAAACCCCCTGACAAGTAAAGAAATGCCCTTAATGTTCACTAGGATCTACCACAAAGGGATTCAAAATTCATTCTCTGTTTATAAAAGTCAAGTGCGTAATTTTCCAATAAGGGACATAATGTAAAAACTATGCGGTTAACTGTGTAAGTTATAAGAACTCATCACAAAGTTCCAAGAAGAGGGCTCTGTCCGTAAGAGCGTGGAGCATCTCTGGAGGAAGACAGGAGACTGATGGTGGTGTGGCCTCGGGGGAGAAATGGAAGAGGGGGTGTTCGGAGGGTTTTACTCTCTTTTCATGCTGTTCGAATTTCATTCCATCATGTATATCCCTTTTCAACATCAATTACAAATTAAAAAAATATAATTGCTCCAATATAAAATAATAAGCATTAGATGAGAGCTTTAAAACAAAAAAAACCTCTGTAAATTAAAACTTTATTAATTTTCTTTAAAGAAACTGCCATTTATGGTATATTTCTGGTAAGCAAGTAATTTTGTTTCTACACGAAGACACTGTTGAGTGGCGCTGAGACAGTGAGCCCTCATGCCAGTCCCAGGGCACACGTGGCTGCTAGAACTTGACCTACAACCGTAGCAGCATTAGATACCGAAGGCTCTGAGGGCTGCAGCGGGTTAGGAAGGGGAGTCCAGCGGTGGGATGTGGGGAAGGGAAGGCTGGGAAAGAATGGAGGAAGACAAACGAGTTTGGATATTTGTTTGCACGTTCGTTCAACAAATGAACAAGCACCTCTTGTGTGCCGGTTCCCAGAAGACTACGGATGGGCCCAGGAAGTGTCTTTTTGTACCTTTGGAGTATTTTGCAGTTGCCAACACCAGACAGTCCTGATGAAGCTCCTCCTTGGACCTGTGGTCCAGGCTCGCACTCAGTGGAAGTATGAGACGGGCTTTGCGCTTCTTGAGCAAGGCTTCTGCAAAGTAACACAAGTACAGACTAAGGACAGCTGATCGGAAACATGCCCCGGACGCCCAGTGTGTGACTGTAACGTGCTGGAGGGGCGCTGCTACGCGTAGATGGGAAGTCTCTGGTATTGTAAAGACGCCTCTAAATTCAGTCAGCTCGAGGCGGTGTTCACCACACACACAAACACACACACACATGACCCTGCGAACACTCACGAAGCAGCACCAACAACTGCAGACACCACTTTATCAAGTACTAACAAATGTTTAATAAACATGACCCACAATGGAGATATAATCAAAACAGAAATATTTAACACCCCCCCCCCCACTTCTGAGTTTGAGTTGCAGGTACATTTGAGGAGGCTTTAGTAAAGTACTTCCATGATTAGATACAAACCTGGCTTGTCTTTAGGCGGCTCTTTTTTCGGTAAAGTGACTTTATTATTAACGATGACTCTTGGCTTTTCTAAGCCTAAGGAAACTGGAGGGCAGATAACTGGTTCTCTAGAAACTACATCATAGAGGAAAAAAAGAGAAAGTTTGGATAAGAACAGTGTAGAATCTAATTCTTTTAAAAAATTAAGATCTATACTAGGCTTAATGGTGCAATTTTATCTGTTACCCAAAATATGAGATAAAGTGCTTTGGAAAGGAGGCATGGGTACCCTGTCTTTCCCACCTCACAAACTTCTATAATCCTTCCAGGGTTCTGTAAAAATTTATTGCTTATAACTGACTGACTGACCTGAGAAGTTGTAAGTGTCCAGCCTCCACAGCTTTGTACCAGACGCCCAGGAGTTCCCAAATGTTGCTCAGGTGACAAAGGACTTTTAACATATTTAGATGACAAAGTACTGACTACATTTTAATTACACAAACAAGGAAGAACTTTGCTAACAGAAAAAAGGTTGAGGGTATGTGATACAGAGTCACAATCCTAAACATACCAAACCATGAACTTCAAAACAAAGCAAAACAAGCTGTGATCTACAGAGTAAAGGGTGTGTTCTGTGCAGCCATTTTGTGATAAAAAGGTGTTTTGATGAACCTAAAAAATAATCCATCAAGCTACCCAAACCACGGGTCCCACAGACCGTGCCATGCTTTCTGGCCACTTTAATGTTGTCTCGTCGGCATATGGTTTTAGAATTAAACATGAGTCACTGCTTCTATTTACATTATTCGCTATTTAGTCATTCATTTTAAAGGTATAGGCACTAGAGCTTTAAGGTAAATACATAAAAGAATTAAGTTACTAGAATTTTATTGATTGACATTTTTTCCCTTCAAATTAGTAGACTGCTTTATTAGAAGTCAGTGATGGAATACTGAAAAAGAGTTTTAAAATGTTTTATTTTTTTATTTATAATTTTTGGAGAGAGAGGAAAGGGGAGGGGGGAAGAAGGGGGAAGGAGCAGGGGGAGGGGAAGAGAGGGAGGGGGAGAGAGACAGACAGACATCGGTTCATCGTTCCCCTCACTCCTGTATGAGCCTTAACTGGGGATCAGACCCACAGCCTTGGCTGACCGGGACCAACTGAGCTACCAGCCAGTGAAAAACAGTTTTGTGAGAAATCTGGAGACTATCACTATAGCTTAACAACTATAGCTTAACAGACTGAAAGAACTTAATCATAATTAGCACATCTTTCCAGGAAAACAAACAAACAAACAAACAAATAAACAAACAGGCATAAACCTAAGTAGGAAGGCAAAGCCCTACCAACTCCCAAGGTGGCAGCAGCTCCCAGGTCAGACGTTTGTCAGGAACAGTGGTTTCTTCCAACAAACGTGGGTGATGATGTCAAATTGTTCGAGTTTTCCTGCGTACGTTTCTGCATATAGTCCCAGCTCTGCTCTGTCCCACGGGCTTACCCAGCCCAAAGTGATCAGAAGTTTCCCTACTGAACTACACTATTTCTGCCCCAATCATCCACTAAATCCCTTTTAATGCCTTAAAGGTATTTAGAGGCTTAAAGGAGCCCTTTGAAAAAAACCTAATGTAGTTTCCAAGGGCACTAGAAATGCCACTTAAGGAACTGGGAAGCCAGGTAGGTCAGAGGCGTAAGTTTCACACTAAACAAGGGCCTTTGTTTACTGGTCATGACTGTTCAGTCCTAGAGAGTTAGTGACGTGGCACGTACCCACTGCGGCGGCGGGGACACCACAGGGTGACTCTGGCTCCGGGGCTTCCTCCTCGCCCTCCTGGTCGGACACGCTGCCGTTCTCAGCAGGCCCCGCACTCTCCCTCAGGCCTTCTTCGTCATTCCCATCAGACAGGTCCTGCTTCACGGGCACTCTCGAGGTGGGCCTTTTCTTCTTTTTGGGCTTGGGTTTAGGCTGAGAGAGCCTTTTTTTCTCTAATTCAATACTCTTCTTGCCTATTGGAATCGCAATGAAAGAAAAACAAAGAAGAGAGTAACATACATATTCTTTGTTAATACCCCACTCCAGGAGACAACCTCCAGTCCCTCATTATTCTCCTCGGATGGCAGTCTTACCCTTTCCCTTCCTTCATGATTTTTAGTTACGTTATCAGAATGTTAACCGAACAAAGCCAGACCCTTTGGGGATTTTGTTAAATCATAAATACCATCCCAATTACCCCTGAATACTTTAGTGTGGGCCCTACAAATGATCTCCATCATCACAGCACATTAACATCAGGAAATTAACACCGATGCATTACTACCGTCTACTCCACATACTTCATTCACGTTTCATCAGTTTTAACCAAGAAAGTCTCAGAGCGACAGGAGTCACATATCTCCCTAGCTTCCTTCAGCTCGGAACGAGCCCAGTTTTCCTTTGATTTCCTTCCTTTGATTTCTTGACTTGGAACTTTTGATTCCTGCCCTATGTTTTCACGAATAGATTAAGGACTCGCATGAATGTCTTCCTTGCTTGAGCCTGGGCAACGTGAGGAAGGGAGAGTGAGAGGTGGGCAAGCGTTCACGGGCTCCAAGTTCTGACTGACCTTGAGGAGGCCGGGAGTGCTCTTGCATGGAAGTGAGCCATTTGTACACACAGAAGTCATCTGCCCCTGAGTAGATGCAGTCTGGATCCAAGGGGGACCATGCCACGCACAGCAGTCGCCCTCGATGTCCTCGGAAATTGCACAGAGGCTCTTCCTGCAGAGTATCCCACACCTAAAACCAAAAGCCACAGACAGATGATTTACGGTTATTCTGCTGTCCTATGGGATAAGTGAGAAAAATCTGTGCACACTTATTTCCTCTTGTGATTTGTAATTTTCTCTAAGGAGCTCAATTCCAGAGAGTGCTATTTCCGTGGAGGTGGCTTTGAGCGAGCTTCTAAGGGCAGCCTGTGGGTTTCTGAGTCCTGAAGTAGTGCTTTGTCATTCACGAAGGGGGGCCGACTCAGCCTGCCCCTGCACGTGTGGTGTGTGCAGAGGCCTCTAATTTCTCACTGGTGATTCTTGTGTCCCCTGGTAAAGCCTGGGCAATTGACCAGGATGACACCAGTCCTCACTTCACAGAGGGCATGCTTCCTGGCTCTCAGCTTTGTGCAGACAGCTCAGCTGCAGCTCAGCACTGGGAGAGACGCCCACCACAGGGGTTTGCCGCCAGGTCCTAAGGTCTCTTCTGGTCTGATACTCGACACTCTCACCTCATAGTTCCAGCATGGCAGCTCGTCTTTGTTTTTTAGGACTTGGAGATTTCTGGCTTAGCAACTTCTTATTAAAAATTGTTTAATAAGAAATTATATTTCTTATTAAAGAAATCATATTTCTGTGTTGGAACAGCAACAAGTACTTTGCACATCAATTTGTAAGTCCATCAGACTGACAGCAAGTCAGAATGAAATCTTAAAGAAATACATTAGAATTTAGCTAGTTTCTATTTATACTTTACATCTAAGTAAATAAAAACAAAAAAACACCCAATCTTTGCCTGCCAAAGGCCCGGGTATGGGGAACGAAAGTAAAATGCCTCCTGCCCCCTGAACAGCCCTTTCCACAGGAGGCAACAGCGAGGGGAGGAGCGCGGCGCGGCCGGGGAGAGAAGGGAAGGGCTCCAGTTAGAGCGCCTTTCGAGGGCCCACAGCCCAGCGCCGCGGCCGTACCTGAGCAGTTCCGTCGTAGGAGGCAGACACCAGCCTTCCGTCGTGATGCGGACTCCATGCCAGGCTGGTGATCTTGGCTGTGTGCCCTGAGAGGGTCCGGAAGGGCTCTGTAATGGTCACTGGAGATTCAGGATTACTCTCTGAAAGACAAGGGGGAACGAGGATAACAAAACCTGCCACGCAGACTGCGGTCAAACGTGTGGACGGGATCTGGGTCGTGTGTAAATACCCGAGCACTAAGGGAAGAGGGTCCAAACTGGAACAGTGTTTTTGGAGGGTCACTAGGCAATAACCAATCTTTAAAAAATCTAGAGAAAACATGCAACAAACTGATAATACTCATTACTGAGGGATGAGATTATGGGAAGAACTTTACTTTTTTGTTTTTAAACCATTCTTGGAATTCTCATTCATATATTTATTTAATTGTATTTATTTTTAGAGAGGGGGAAGGGAGGGAGGAAGAGGGGGAAAGAAACATCGATGTGCAAGAGATACATCAATCTGTTGATGTACCTGTGGGTGTGTCTCTCGCACACCCCTCTACTGGGGACCTGGTCTGCAACCCAGGCATGTGCCCTGACTTGGAATTGAACTGGCGACCTTTCGGTTCACAGGCCAGCACTCAATGTATTGAGCCACACCAGCCAAGGTGGAACTTTCCTTTCTCAGTTACCATTTCAGTCACAGTTGAAATTTTGCTTATTTTAAATAAAATGGATATATTACTTTTGAAAACAGAAAAAAATAAGAGTAAGAATAACATTATTTTAGTGGCCAAACGAAAGTCACAAGCTTCAGAGATCGGAATGGAAAGCAGCTACACACACAACAGCACACCGGGCAGAGAAGAACCGAAGTCACCTAAGACCGCCTTCAGGTCGTGCACGTAAATGACAGCGTTGTTGGACCCGGAGGCCACCAGACAGCTCAGCTCCGGCCGGCTGCCGTGCTCGTGATGCCAGCGAATGGCGTTCACAAGCTTGTGGTGCTGCTGGATGGTGCAGATCAGCTTCAGGTTGGGGACCTGGAATATTTCGATTGACCTACAACGGGAAAGACACCAAGACAAGAAAGACGGATAATCAATTTACAGCCACGGCAAATGGGTATCTCCTTCATCCCGCCACCAAGGAAAGGTGAAAGGTGAAAAGGCACAGGATAACCCTATTATTGCAAAGGTCAGTGTCTTACAAAGAACCAGGCACAAAAGGTTGTCTCTCAAACAGAAATTTTCAGCCTTAAAAAATCCCCCAAATCTCTGGGAAGTTGTGTTTATCAGGCTCTTGTAATAAACAGTACGAGGGAGAAGCTAACAGAAGAATGAACGGACCAATGGCTGAATTAGGACCATGTCACTATGAACGACGTGGGGACGGCATGGGGAGGCCTCCAGAGGACCTGTGCCTGGGCTCGCTGTCGAAAAATGAAGGGAGACGTAGGCAGTTCACTGTAGACGCCGTTGAAGCATAAAACAGCCACACACAGAGCAGGCAAACGCTCTCTTTGGAATGAAAACATCCAACTGATTTTATAATTCTCAAAGATGCAGAGAGCTCCTGGATCATTCACAGATATCAAGGATAAATCAGAGTATCAACTACAACTGGGCTTCCCCAACTAAAATTACACATGGCATTAGCCGGCCTATGACCAAATATATGTACAATTACAAAGTCTTTTTAAAAAAGAAACAAACACATACCCATCTTCATTGCCAAGAGCCAGGATTTTGCCATCTGCTTTCCAACTGATCTCTGTGTGTACAGGCAATTTGTACTAGAAAGCAAAATAAACCGATCTTGACTAGAAACATTGTTCTCTCCATGTATCTTACAAATCAATGATGGCAGCATTGGAAATAAATCCCCAGAGTTTAAAAATGTTCAAATTATACAACAGCCATTCTTATAAATAATCTACAAAATTAATCAAAGAACAATGTTCTAATTATAATTTCCTAATTGGAACAAAATGAAGCCAGTAAATGCTAAAAGTCTACCGTGTCTAACTTCATGAAATGACCTACGTCAAAACAGTTTTTAACCCACAATGAAGAATGAAATGTGCCCGCTGGCTCTGCCAACACTGGGTTCGTGGTCTCCTTAGCAGAAACCACACGCAATGTCCTTTTTTCTTCCTGTCTCGTTTGTTTCTTTCCACTTTCCCCAAACTCTCTGTGTTGGTGTTCGCTGAGGCTGCCTGGGCCCTCCCCTTGTCTCTTTAGATCACCTTGAACATGCCCACGGCTGCTTCAACTACCATTCATGTAAAGGGATTCTAAACTTCTGTTGCTAGCCCAAACTCCTTGTATGAGCTTCCGATCACACATTCAACTGCCACAAAGCTCGAAGCTCATCAGGAACAGGAATTTGGTCTCTTAAAATTCATTGCTGAATGTTAGTGTTCAGGTAATATTTAAGACAAAGGAGGACCCCGGCTGGTGTGGTTCAGTGGATTGAGCACCAGCCTGCGAACCATAAGGTCACTGGTTCAATTCCCGGTCAGGGAACATGCCTGTATTATAGGCCAGGTCTCCAGTTGGGGACCTCGAGAGGCAACCGATGGAGACTTCTCTCCCCCTCTTAACCGATCGATGTTTCCTTTTCTGTCTTCCCCCCTCTCTAAAAATAAATAAATAAAATCTTAAAAATGAAAGACAATGGAGGAATGTAGTCAATAAAAACTCAGTTTATGACTAAATGTTATTTTTATGCCAGCAAACCAAAAATAATGAGCAACAGTAAAATGCTCTTTTTGAAAGGCTAAGGAAATAGCTGCATTTATGATTTCACTTCAAAAGACAGTTCTGGCGTACAGATATATTGATAGGCTCGTACAGCAAATGGGATTAAATGCAGGAATGCGGGTCAAGGACAACAGGGAATTGTCTGTATTATTTTTGTAGCTTTTGCGTAAATATGTAATTACTTCACTAAAAAATGAAAAACAAATGACAATTCTTTCTTGAGCAACATACCCTGCAGCCATACCGGGACACCACGTTATAAGGTTATTTTTGCCAAGGTGTGACTCTGGAGGAAGTGCAAAAGATGCTTTTATATCCAAGATCTGAAAGTTTCTATTAAATCACCACTGCGACTGAAACATTTTTTAAATTAAGTTCCTTCCTTTACTCAAGGGTAAAGAATTCTAAGACATGTGTTATAACTTATAAACTCACTGAGTTTTGAAAGAACGTCTAAGAAATCTGACTAAGCATAATGGATAGCTCTGATAATGACATTTATTATGTAAGATGGGAAACCAAGATACAGAGATGGAGAGGAGAGTTCAGACCGCAAGAACTTACTTTGATGGAATTGGTGTCTCTGATGAGTTTGTTGATGTCGAAGGCCTCTCCGTTCAGCTTCCAAGGGTTATGCTGTAAGACAAGGCCTTCCCCTCCGCAGCTGTATAAAGTGAGGGAAGGCCTGTCTCCTTCTCCTGTGAGAGATAAGAAAGCCAGTCTGTTTTGCACTCTGCCAGCTGCAGGACAGCCATATCATACTATCGACTGTTTTAATAGAATTCTATTAATACGTTGTGATAAAGCCACAGTTCTTTACATCTGAAACTAGTTGCTGGGAGTAGGAGTACAATCAGTATACTAATAATTCTACATTAATATTTATAAAGCAGCGTGTTTGTTTTAAATATTCTTCTGCTTCATTCATGATAGTAGGTAGGAGTGCCAAAGCTGGAATCAGAAAAGTTTTCAGAGGTTTTAAGAATTCACCTTTCCTTTAGGAAGTAAGTTCTCTGCTGTGGGGCAATTAAATATATGAAGCCGCAGGACTTTCTATGACTAACTAGAAGGAGCTGCCCTCAAAGCAGTGATTTCTTTAGTGTTATAATAACCCTCCTGTTGATTTTTAGGAAGCAAACGGCAGTTCCGATGGTTTTCTGTTCGGGCAAAGTTTATTTTCACCACTGTTAGAACTCTGCCTGGCACAAGTCGGGGATCCGGCCACCTCTCTTGAGTGAATGAATGAACTACAGCCGCGGTGCTGCTTGAGTTCTGAGGATTCACACGCTCTTCCCTTGGCGACACAATTACTGTGGAAGTTTATAGTAGGCCAAGAAAGTTTACCAAAGATTTTTGCTGAACACACACATTTTAAAGATACTTTGAAAGAACTGTCACTTTAGGAGTAAGAACGATCAGGCTGAGGGGCTGCAAGAGGGAAGGCGTCAGAATACGAGAGGCAACAGGGTCATGTGAGAAGTTCTCGGTTTGCTTTAGCGCTCAAGGAGACTTATGGGTGAATGGTTCCCGACTTATCGCCCAGCACAGCTGCCCTCGCGGTTCCCTGGGGACATGGCAGACAGCACGAGCAGTCACCGCACTGAAATATTTATGACTATTGAAGACCTTAGGGTTAAACGAAACAAAGAGAATACTCCAGAGTTTATAAGACACTCACCAAGTGACATGGAGGGTATCGGTGGCCCCCAGGCTAAACTGTACACAGTCTTCTTATGGTAAGTGCTAGAAATCTGTGGTGGCCTGGGGAGATGGGGGTTACAAATAAAAAGATTTAAAACAAAAAGGCATAGTGGGAAAAACGCCTTTTTCCCCCCTGCATAAAAGGTCCCCATTACAAACTTACTTGCTGATATTGGAGAAAAACAGTTTAATGGTACCCTTCTCCAAACAGCTGATTGTAAAGAAGCAAATACTTAAATCACATGCCCTGTAATGACATTTGCTAACAAAACGAGTAAGTCTCAAACACATTTTACCCAGAAAAAAAAAAAGGTATCTTCCTCCCTCTTCCCGACCCACTCATCTGGCCAATTTGTAATCATTTCCCCTATCTCGCCCTCTGAGTTGCCCACTTTATTTAAATGTCAAATATTCTACGATCACTGCGGTTACTATATAGCAGTGTAAAGGCTGTCACAATGAGAGAAAAACAGGACTACACAGAAAATACAAACTGCTCAGTCCAGAGCTGTTACTGCTAAGCAGCACCGTGCAAATGTACTCACCACATATTCAAGTAAAAGACTCTTATTTTTAGTTTACCCTGTCATTAACATCGCATTCTTAAACTAAGACAAGATTTTTAGATTATCTCCTCGAAGCCCAGACGCCCAACACTTCCAGCCTCTGCAATATGTGGCTGGTGTTGCGCTTAGTCCACTCTGCTGTGGAGCTCGGAACGCAGCCCCAGATAAGATATAAAACAGGCGAGTGTGGCAGGGTCCCAACAAAACTGTTTGATTTGTTTATGGCTGGATATGAAATCATATTATGGAGTTACTGTTAATTTTATTAAGTTACATAGATAAAGCCAAGTACAGCAAAACGTGAACTGGTGAATCTCCCTCGAAGGAACAGTGGTGTTCCTTGGGCTAGACTTTCAGTGTTCCTGGATGCCCGAAAACTTCTGTAAACAAAAGCTGAGGGAAAAGAAAAGCAAATAGCTTTTATTCCTACAGGTCAGATGGGCTGAACCACCATCACCTGAAAAATATTTTTTTAAATTAAATTCCAAGTTTTAAGCCTTAGACTCTGAGCCAAAATCTTCAAGATGCTTCCCAGGCTAATTCCGATGATGTCCGGGTCTCTGAACTCAGACCTCGTCACTGACACCGCGGTCCCCGGCCTGACCCCAGAGCCACCCGTTCTCTTACTTGTTGGAGTAGGTGTCGTACAGCCCCACTTTCCCGTCGTCGGTGCCGAAGGCCAGGCAGCCTTCCTTGGCCGGGTGCCAGCACAGCTGCAAAGGGCAGGGTGAGGGGCGGACCATTAAGGGGGCTCTCAGGTTATCCTGCAGGCGTTCAAGGAAGAAAACTTCCTTGCTCTTAGGGTCTCTAATTTTATAAATTCTCATTATTGAGGAAAGAAACACAGATGTATTAAATGCAAGAAAAGGTTACCTGTAATCTCACCATCCAAAACTCCTATTGCCAGTATTATATTTTCCCAGAGTATTTTTTGTGAATAAACTTAAGATACATACAATGGAAAAAAATAGGTTCCAACGTGTGAATGACGGACATGATACACTACTGAGTGGGGAGAAAAGATGCTAGGACAATTCAGAAAACATGATTCTACTAGTACTTAAGAGCATTCGGAAGGACACGTCACAAATGGCCCACAGCAGTTCTCTGGATTACGGGAGTGGGGCATGGACTGGAGAGTAGAGCAGGAGAAGTTTTTGCTTTCTAACCTCCAGTACTATTTGGTTTTCTTTTTTTAACCAAAAAGATTGCTTTTAGACTAACTGGCTACAACAGATGTCTCACTTTGGAGAAAAACAAAAAAATGATACATATGGTTTTGTAATGTGCTTTCTCTTTTGTAATTTGCATTCTTCATGGGTCATTAAGAGCTTCTAACAATCAAAAAAAGACCTGCATTATCATTTTGAAAAGTTTGATACCACTCCGACATGTGGTTATATTTTAACTTAATGCATCTTCCATGAGGCACATCCAGGTTATTTCCAATTTCTTCCTATGAGAAAACATGGTGACTTGAACAAAGCTTTAATTTTAAATCCTAAATTTGGAGATAATGGGTTTGGTTAGAGAGGGTCCTTCTCTTTTCCTAGTTTCAAACTTTATTGGAAATACTACTAAACAATCTGTGATTCTCAGTAGAATTCATTTAAGTGAAAAGGTATTTTCTAAAAGAATTAGTTACTTGAAAAAAAGTTCACAGCAAGCTTAAAGAAAGTATCCTTACCGCCGTAACCTTGGACTTGACACCCTGCCAAAAACTTTTCACATCATAGTTGTTCTTTATGGAGAGTGTGTTCCACACGCGGATCATCCCATCCCCAACGCCTATGGCCAAACAGCCTGTGTCCACGGGAGAGAAAGCCAGGCTGTAGGCAAAGCCGCCGAGGGAGGGCAGGGTCCAGCAGCACTCCAGGGTAGCCATGTCCCAACATTTTACCTGAAAGGATGGAGGATTAGGGCCTAAATATACACAGGATCAGAGAAATGGGGGAAAAAAATCAACACTGCAAACAAGATGGGTTCAGAGACTATAATGTAATGTAACTATTCTAATAGGAACTGGAAAAGCATCTCTTGGGGAAAAAACCAGCTAGTAGACTGTAGAGCTCAAAGATCTCTCGGCATGCATTCATTCCCAGAGATGCCAAGTGAACTCAGGGCCATACAATTAATAAACCGGAACCCGGGCCTGCCATTCACAAGTTCAGTGGCCCTTCCACTCTCCTGTATTAGGGCACTGCCAACTTCCTCTTTCGGCAAACTCTAAGCAATAAAGATGGCCTCTGGACAGCGGAAAAATCAGAGTTATCTCAAAAAGCAAAATATCCTTTCATACCAAGTGGAAGAGCAGTGCTAAGTTTTTTGTTTTTAAAAGATTTTATTTATTTATCTTCAGAGGTAGGGAAGGAGAGAGGGAGAGAAGTATCAATGTATGGTTGTCTCTCGTACACCCCCTGCTGGGAACTGGCCTGCAACCCAGGCATGTGCCCTGACTGGGAATCCAACAGCAACCTTTTGGTTTGCAGGCCTGAGCTCAATCCACTGAGCTACACCAGCCAAGACCAGTGCTAAGTTTTTATCTATCAATCTATCTATCTATCTATGTATCTATCTATCTATAGAGGGGAAGGGAAGGGAAGGGAAGGGAAGGGAAGGGAAGGGAAGGGAAGGGAAGGAGAGAGGGAGAGAAACATTGCGTGGTTGCCTCTTGTGTGCCCCCTGCTGGGAACTGGCCCGCAACCCAGGTATGTGCCCTGACTGGGAATCGAACCATGGTTGTTTGGTTCCCAGGCCCACGTTCAATACACTGAGCCACATAGGCCAGGGCAGTGCTAAGTTTTTAATTGTCACTTGTTTAACAGAGGGACTTGGGAGAAAAAGTCTATCAGATGAGCCTAACTTAACTGCAAGAGTAAGGCCATAGGCTCTTACAGCCAGTTCAGCCTTAAAGATATTCCACCAAGAGCAAATGGTTTGAAGCTCGATGACCTCACACATCCTCCCGCAGGCCCAACCACTCTTCTTTATCGCGTCTGCTTTAGCAAACAGGCACTTCGGTGGCTCCTGGCTTTCCCCCTGCCTCTCTGCCATTAATGTGTTTAGTGCCCATCAGTAACAGTAGCTGTGAAATTGGGACTGGGGGCAAGGTGCGGCATGAGAACTGACGATTGGTTGGAAAAAACCCTCTAATCCCATCTAAGTCATAAGGGCGCTGAATGTGCAGTAAGCTGTTCTTACATCTCTGTCCATTGATGTGGAGAGCAGCAGCTGTTCGTCATCCTCAGTCTGCAAAGGACACAAATTAAACACAATTCTCGAATGATTCTGCCCTTCTGACGAAGCACCAAAAAGCGTGTGTTTCCGTCTCCAAGACTGAGTGAGGTCCCACAACAGCAGTTCGCCTCTGCGAAGAAACAACATGCATCAGCGCTCTTTCACAGACAGTCTGAAAGAAGACATTCTGGGCACGGAGTATGGGCCCTCAGTTACAAAATAACTCTGTTCGATGTTCCTTTAAGGGCACAAAAACCGTGTATTTTGAACTACGCACAGAATACCGCCGGAAGCACGCAGAGAAACAAAGAGCCACCCCTTGCGGGGGGGGGGGGCCTGGCAGCTCGGGGGACCAGAGGCAGTGGGCACTTTGCCAGGTCCTTCCTTCTCCCGGGACCAGTGACTGTGCTAGACTACCCTTTGAACAAATCTCCCCAACAGCTTTAATGAGCAAATGCCACCCAGTCCCGGAAGCTTTAAGACATAGTATCTCCTTTCCGAGTCACTGGGGGGTGGTGAAGGGTCACGGCCATTGTTTGGTTTTATATGCTTTACCTGTATGATTTCATTTACAGGCAGGGGCCTTTTTGTTAAATTAACTTTTTTAAAAAGATTTTATTTATTTTCAGAGAGAGGGGAAGGGAGGGAGAGATGGAAAGAAACATCAATGTGTCATTGCCTCCCATGCACCCTCCACTGGGGATCCGGCCTGCAACCCAGGCATGTGCCCTAATCAGGAATTGAACTGGCGACCCTCTGGTATGCAGGCCAGCACTCAGTCTACTGAGCCACACCGGCCAGGGCTAAATTCACTTATTATCTCAAGCAACTAGAAGCTGGTGCTCAAATTTATTTAATGAATGGCTATAAACATCCTAAGAGATAGGAAATACTGTAACCTCCCCTTTTTATACGTGAAGTAACTGAAGGGTCTTACTCAACAACACAGCCGGTCAGTCAGTCACAGACTGATTCGGAAATTCAGTTCCACCTGACTTAAGAGGTCCCACTCTTACCACCTGTGCTTACTTGATCGTCATACAACTCTGCTATTGGACAACACAGATACTGGTCTCATGATTTTCCCATGACAAAAGGCCTGTCATGCCATAAGCCTCGGCCATTGCTTTCCCCATCTTCTTCTGTGTCTAGAAAAAGAAGTCTAGGAATTCCTGAGCCTATAGAAGAAAAAATATGTCAAAGAACATGAACCAGAAAAAGACTTACCCAAAACAGCTAGATACCAGCTGTGTCGGCTGATCCTTGGGCCAGTGGAGTGTCAGCCAAAGGCGCTCTTTCACAGTGGGGTCTACACCTCCTCTTCGCTTTAGGAAGGGCAGTTTCAAAGTCATCACACCTGCAGTTTAAAGAAGGTCCATGGGCACTCAAGATAATGAGGCAACTATATTTTGCTGTGTATAATGACCACATACCGTGGGCATAATAACCCTGTGTATAATGTGCACAGAAACGTGGGCGCGCATCGTACACAGCAAAATACAGACACAATAGAGTAACCCCATTGTCTGTGGTTTCAGTTACCTGTGGTTGGTCATAGTCTGCAAATACTAAATGGAAAACCCAGATAACAATTCACAAGTTGTGAATTGCACACTGTTCTGAGTAGCATGGTGAAACCTTGTGCTATCCTGCTCCTCTGTCCTGCTCCGGACACGAGTCATCCTCTGTCCAATGTGTCCACGTTGTACATGCTCCCCACCTGTTCGTCACTTAGTAGCCATCTAGGTCATCAGCTATACTATTGTGGTCTCCCAGGGCTTGTGTTCAAGTAACGCTTTACCTAATAATGCCCCCCAAGTGACTCACACAACTTATTACAGTATATCGTTATGACGGCTCTATTTTATTATTAACATTATTGTTATTAATCTCTCACCGTGCCTAATTTATAAGTTAAGCTTTATCACAGGTAGGTACACATAGGAAAAGGCATAATATATATATATATATATATATATATATATATATATATATATATATATACATATATATAGGGTTCGGCGCCATATGCAGTTTCAGGCATCCACTGGGGCTCTTGGAACATATTACTGTCAGATAAGAGGGGATTACTGTAGGGTTTGTGGTTTCAAAGTTTGTTAGTTTGGTTACTTAGAATTCAGGCCTCGTTTTCTCATGGTAACACTATTATGCACAGTGGTTAATACAAGCCTAGCTACTCTAAGCCAAGCAAGCTTTTACAGGCTGTCTGGGCAACTCAGACACATCAGGAATACTGGTTGGGAAAACAGGTTACCCAGGTGGTAACACAATCTGATTCTCTAAAGTCGGAGGGACAGAAGGTGGGATTCCTTCTTCTAGTTGACAAGAAATGCGACAAAAGGCACAGAGGGCATGTGGTTGCTAACCTGCAGGGGCAGGGAAGTCCCCCCTGTCCTGCTACTTAACCAGCCTCTTAGTTCCTCTGGTGTATCAGAACCCTGGTGGGACTTCTAAAAATACATGCGCCAGAGCCCGACTCCTAGAGATTCTGATTTAGTAAATTTGAAGACTGTTGTCCGTAAGTTTAGAAGTTACCCTTCTAGACAGATTCTTTTTTTTTTTTTTAAGATTTTATTTATTTATCTTTAGAGGGGAAGGGAAAGAGAGGGGGAGAGATGTCAGTGTGTGGTTGCCCTCGTGCGTCCCCTGCTGGGAATTGGCCTGAGACCCAGGTATTACAAGAGCGGGAAGTCCGACTCCCTGCCTAGGAATCCAACCTCCATCCTTTGGTTCACAGACCTGTGCTCAATCCACTGAGCTACACCAGCCAGGGCCGTCTAGGCAGATTCTTATCCTGATGTTGTCCCCACTTGGGAGAATCAGCCAAAGTATGTCTAAAAGCTATCCACAAACCTTAAAATATTCTGTGTCCCCAAAATACAGACAATTATGCTACTAGTTACTACTGACTAAGCCCTAAATGTGCTACTTGCTTTACATGTACTAACTCATTTGGACAAAGATGACAAGACTTCTATAGTTTTAAATAAAGTGGAGAAAGAAGACTGCTATAAAGAGAAAGGCTAGATTTTGTACTATACAGGTAACATCCACTCTGCGTGGAGTTTCTCTCAATCTTAAGGCAAAAGTGCTGTTCAAAGAAATGACTGGGAAGGCTGAATGCCCCGAGGGTCTTGTAATTTGGATAACTGAACTTTTAAACAGTGCGTTTAAACATGCACTTCTCTATTGGGCATATATTATTTATTCTGATTGGTGCATTAAAAACTCTAGCTCTAGTGGTCTTTGCTATTCCTCTGATCTGGGCCTTGCCAAATTCCAGTATTTCCAATCTCATGGCAAACATTTTATGCTTTTTGCCAACTAGAGATCCTTCTATGAATGTACCAGAAAACTTCATCTCCAACACCAAAGCCAGATATTAAGTACAGACAGTTCTAGTCCAGGCCAGGCTGGGAAACAACTCTGTGGATAGTAAAGTTAATGAATTGCTTTTGATGGGTGGTACACTCTTAGTACAACAAGGCAGAATAAAAAACCTTCTGCTTCTACCAGATCAATATAGGTTATGAGGCAAAAGAAATATCGAACATCAATCTTACCTCGGCCTCTAGAGCAGCTCCAGATTCGAATGGTCTGATCTTTGCTTCCAGTGGCTAAGTAGCAGCCTTTTGCCACTGGAGTTTGTGCCCTAATTTTCCCATTAGGAACTTCAGGTTCTTCTAGGATAGAAATAGAAATTTTGTTTTTAATTTACATGGAACGGGCACTTATCTCAGAGGAAAACAGTTTGCAAGGGTTCCCGAAACTTAGCTCTCCTTTCATAGACCTCATCTGTAAAACCTAACGTTTTAAATATAATTCACATGATACAGTTCTACCCACTGTGTTCTTTAGCTCCATAGATCCCTCCCTTAAACGACCCCTACCTGAATTTTCCTCTTGATTTATGGATAAACAGTCTTCACCAGGCAGGGGACACCAAGCTATGGAGTGGATCTCGTCGTCATGGCCCCGAAGCCTATGAATAACTTCTCCTTTCTTGCTGATGTCAATTATAACCACTATGCCATCCTTGTAGCTGAAAAACAAGAGTTAAAAAATATTTTGTTTTCCGGGAAAAATTTTGTCTTAGGAGTTATGTGCATTTTTAAAAGTTAAGCGCATTAGGGGTTGGGGGGAAGGGAAGAAGAAAGCATTAATTAACTTTGTCCTTTTCCCAAAGTGTTCATTTCACGCGCCCTGATTTTTTTAAACCCTCTTCCACGACCCACTCTTGTCATCGTAATAGTGTGCATGCTGCCCGGCACAAAGCTCAAGCTGGAGCACGCCTGAGTTCTGAGTTCTTATAGGCGCCCGGCAATTCCTCCAATTAGAGATGAACTCTCCTAATATGCTCAGAAAACACCACCTTTTTACCAATGGATCCTGCCGTTCTAATGATAAAGTTAACAAAAGCGGCAGAACTCGAAATTGTAGACCTGGATGCTCCAAGGCTATCATTTATTGCATTCAGAAGAAACTGAGACATTCTAATAGCTTTTTTAGAGTGATAAAGTATTTTAGACATAAAGTATCTACCACCCAGCCTAAGATAATTACTAATACAGTCGATGTGCTCTGTGTATCTCACCCTGACCAAACTCTGTGCCTCTCTTCCCCAGAGGAAAACTGATAATTGTGAATTTTGTGTTTCACCATTCCTAGCCTTTTTGTTTATATTCCTAAATAAGATACAGAATTATTTTGTGTGCTTTTAAACTTTGTATAAATGGTATCACATGGTCTGTTTCTCTGCGGCTTGCTTTTTTCACTCATTCTGTTTGCACGTCGGCTGTTTGCACGTCGGCCACGCTGACAATGCAACCGGCCCCAGTTCCTGGCCAGCCCTTCACACTACCGTGCAGACTCCACTGTGTGAATACACCTCGTCTCTTTGTTCATTTCCCTTCTGAAGGGCTTACATTTTTAGCTATCACAAACAAAAAAGTGCTGCTATTATTGTTCTTACACACACAAGACAATTTCAGATGCCTAGTAATGGAGCTGTCAGGATGTAAGGCACACACCTCTTCACTTTACTGAAAAATGCAAAACTGCTCTCCCGTATTTTGTATTTCCTACACGCTACACAATTCTGCAGGGGAAAATGCCATTGACAGCTTTATTTATTTAGTTTTCTCCTTTTGTAAATATTTTTTTCCATTATAGTTTTACTAAAAACTAAAATAATAGAATATATCCATCTTTGAAGACATGGACTTTGAAAATCACCACGTTACACAGTATAAGACCCAGGCCATTGAGCTTTTAGGGAATAATCACCATTTCGAAGATCCTTGGAATACAAATCATTCTCATTTAACCTTGTGTCTGAACGTACCTGAGAGACTCTTCTCTTCTTGTGAATGGCAGCTCATCTTTCAAGGTCAATTTGATTTCATGTTCTCTGACCCCTACTCAGCACCCTTCCCGCTCCCTCTCTAGTCCCCCCACTGCAGCAGCCCTCCCACTGCACAGAGACGGCCAGTCGCCAGGCCCCTTGCGTCTTCACCATTACTCACCCACCCCTGTCTTCCGACCCTTCCCCTAGTGCAGCACAGATTTCATGACCCATCATTATAATCGCTCCTTTAAATATAACTTTATCTCCTTGTCCCCTCTCCCTTGTACCACAAAATCTCAAACCTGGTTGAATTCAACAATCTCCTTTCTCAACCAGTTTGGATAAAGTCATGACGATCGTCCTTAGCTTGGCCTTCAACAGGGGTCATTGGACATACAATTGTCCTCAGTAAGTTCATTTTCCTATGCTCTAAGGTGACGGTCTTCATACCTTATTCCTGCATCCATGCCCTTCACCACCCTGAACTTGACTCCATCTCCTCTCTGACTTATGCCTCAGAGAAAATCTGAAGCCATCATAATGAAGCACCCTCCTCCCAACCAGATCTACAAACCTATCCACACCCATTTCCATAGTCTCAGGGGTTCTTTCTACTTGTGATCTGGATTCAGTCCCCTCTTGACTTCTCCACATCACTCCTGCACTTACATGGGTTACTCCCACAAGAAGCTCTCCCTCTCCTGCCTCATTTCCTTCAGCATAAAAACACACCCTATTATCTCCCATTTAATACTCTCTTGACCCCCAGATACTGCCTGGCTTCATGTCTATGCACATTTTTTTTTGTAACAAACTTTGTGAGAAAGTTGTGTCCATACATACTCATTACCTTATCTCCCCCACCCCACCTCCTAAATCCTCTCCAGTCGGACTTCTTTTATCCAATCCTTCAACCGGAGGGAAGGGACGTCTTTGGGACAGAAGTAAATAGAGTGGCGTGGGCAAGGGGGAGGCCCACTTGAGCAGCTCCTGTGAAACAACCTTGGTGATCAATAAGGAAACAGAACCCAACACCAGATCACGTTCCCAATCTAGAGCCGAAAACCAGAGACAGAGCTGGGTCATTTGACTCTCCTGGAGTAAAAGTTATATCCAGAGGCCAGCAAAGAGGGAGAAAATGGTGAAAGAGGGTGGTTCCTACATTGGGAGGTTGACTGGAGAAATGAGATGTGAAGAATGAGGAAACTATAATACCATGGAAACCAAGGAATTAAAAACAGTGAGAGAGACAGTAGGGCCTGGAGGGCACAGGAATAAATAAATGATCCCAAGGGCTCAGGGGGAGTGCTTACCACCTGCGAATGGTTTCCTTTGAAGAATAAAGGGACAGGAAAAGGTAAAGCAAATGCAAAACATGATCCTAAGCAAAAATAAATGATCAACACAGATAGTCCGGTACTTACCCAATGGCTACTAAATCTTCATGATGAGGTGAGCAAGTAAGACAGAAAATCGTCCTGGGTTCTATAAAGAGGTGCTGGCTGTCACTTCTGTTCAGCCAGTAACAGAAAACTACTCCTTTTTCATCTCCAGATACTATTAAATCCTTTACTCGAGGAGACCAATGCAATGCTGATATTGTGTGCTTTAAAACAAAACAGAAATGCATTTGCTTCTCATTTGTCAATGCTGAATTTTACTTAGTTTTTAACCAGTATAGTACTAGGCACATTATAGATGCCTACTAAATACTGTTAGCACCACTTGTATAGAAAATGGTAGGAGAATTTAGGCTATTGAGCATCAAAGAACCATTTACAATATTCTTTTCCTTTAATAGCTTAATGGAAAAGTTCTTAGAGTCAATAAGTCTTTTCCTTTCCTACATTCTCTCAAAAGGCAGGTTTATCAGGTAATCTGGTTTAGAAGCAAGTTTCATTTACTGATTTATAGTTTATATCAGGAATCTATGTCATGTAAAGAACCAGAGAGTAAATATTTTAGATTTTGTGGGCCACATTGTCTCAGTTGCAACTATTCAGCTCTGTGGATGTAGCACACCAGCAACCAATACTTAAGTTGTGGCCAATACTTAAATGAATGACTGGCTATATTACATTAAAACAACTTGCAAAAAAAGAGGCAACAATGTAGTTTGCTGAACATTGGTTTATAAGTGTTGCCTTCCAAAAATGTTTCCTAAAATATGGAGCTTATTAACTAATTAATGGACACAATTATAAAAGTTACCTTGCACAGTTCAACTAGCAAAACTGTACTTGGCACAGATCTATAACAACAAAAGAAACTGCAGCACAGATCTATAACAACAGTCTGGGAAACCAGTAAGCCATGGTACCTGATGAAGTGCATGTTCCGTCACAACTGTTTTTGTCTCTACATCCCAGATTTTCACAGTCCCATCGTCGGAGCTGGTGGCACAAAGGTTGTACTGACCAGGGTGATGAGAAAACGTGAAGCCAGAGACTCTTTCGGTGTGTCCCACCAGCTCCCCTATGACTGCAAGCAGAACCAGACTCCAGGTTAAAGTGCTACCTAAGATTTCTGGCCAAATCATACTAATGTTAGATGGTGAATGGGATTTCTCTTATTCCGTGGTATAACAAAAATGTCCAGGAACTCACAGTCAGCAACCCCAAATGCTCTGCCATGAGACCCCAGCTAAGTCATTTTATCTCATTGAGCCTCAGTCATCTCAAGAGTAAAAAATGCTGTTGAAAGTCCGTGATATGCCTAGTTCACACGGGTGAGGAGCAGCCCAAATGAAGACTGTGATTCTTCTTTAGATCTGGCCAGAGAGCGCTTGGTATCTGCCATGCCGCATCCCAAGTATAATCAAAACCTCATTTGGAGCCTAAAAGCACTTGGCTCGATTCATTCATTTTACAGAAATAAGTGTCATACATTCGTAGGATCTTGTTTAGGGCCTGGTGCTGTAGGCAGCTCCCAGACGCAAGAAAGGATCATAAGGGGTCTGTGCGCACTGGGTGGGGGAGGGAGGCCGCAGATGTTAAAAATACTTGGGTCTGCACAGGGATACTTTCTAACAAGCGAGGAGTCCCCACGTGAGAGCGCCAGGAGGCGGGACAGCTCATCCACAACGTTGTGTAGCTCAATATTGGGAGATCGGAACGCGACTCAGCTTAGGGGTTGTGAGCAGACTCTTCCTTCTGCCTGGGCCTCAGTTTCTCCATCTGTAGAGGGATCTTACTTAGGGTACAACAAAAATATCCAGGAACTCACAATCAGAAATCTCCAATGCTGGTACTAGCTTTGCCATGTGCTTTCAGATAAGTCATTTTATCTCCTCGAGCCCTCAGCACGTCTGAAGACGTACTCTTGGTACCTCCAGGGAACGTAAGAAGTGCAGAAAAAGTGGGGGCAAGAAGAGGGAGTTACCTCGAAATGGGGGCGTCCCGGGGATCGCGCCCGCGCCTGGGCCCACGCGGACAAGGAAGACGGAGGTACGCGCCGCGAACCCGAAGAGGCCCCCGGGCACGGCATCACTACATCGGGTGCAGTACCAGTTAGGAGAGGGCGGTAGCGTGCGCGGCTCCAGGCTCATGATCTCCGGCCACTAGAGAAAAGGAAAGGAGTCACCGAGGCAGACCGTTTGCAGCCCCACGCCGTAGCCGGGAAGGGGGCGGGACCTAACCTCGGAGCCCCGCCTCCACGGGCCCTCTGCTACGGCGCGCGCGGAGGCCCAGGCCGCACAGAGCACGCTGCTCCCGCCGCCCCAGGGCTTTGATGAGCCCGACAGTCTTGGGAACATTCTACTCCCAACCTCGCCTGGGGCAGCAGGACCTGTTGCTGCCTGAGCGCAGCCCCGGGTTCAGGCGTTCTTGCTTCCTACAGTCAAGGTACAAAATGACTGGTGGAGTCATATTCCCGCACTGCGGATTTATTCTTTGGCCCCGTTTAATGCTGTCCCAACAAGTATTTTTTTGAACGTTGTGTTCCTGGACACTTCGCTAGCTTTGGAGATTCTTTAAAACAGCGATTTTCAACCGGTGTGCTGGGGCACTCTGATGTGCAGCGAGAATTTTTAAAATGTGCAAAACCCGACTATTTCATCAGGGGCACAGAACTCATTTCCATAAGATTGTCAAATAAAATAAATGACAACAGTTAACGCGATAATACTCGTCCAACGTGAATGAATTAAAATTATACCTTATTTTTTGTCAGCATTTTACTAGTTGGTGTGCCACAAGATGGAAAAGGTTGAAAGTCTCTGCCTTTAAGATATCTACAAGAAGCCAATTAACAGAAAGATAAAAGTTCAAATCAGAACTCCAGAAGGGAAGAGTTTGTGCAGTTGGGTGGAAATTCTGGCTGTGAGTTCTTGGTAATTCCAGGAGAAGAACATAGCGACTTGTTCGATTGAGCGCCACCTCTGTGAAACAGTAAGTGCTAAGTGCTGTGGGGGAGAAAGAATGGAAGTTCCCTTTCAATCTACGCGAAAACGCTCAGATTTCCGCACTTACACTCTCCTACACCTGCAGTGCGTGTTTGCGTGGGTATCCGGCACTCCTGCGCTGTAGCAGATGAAACCTGAGACACCCATCCTAACACAGAGACGCCAAACGTGTAGTTAGTTGGCAGTAAATTTGGAGGCATGCAGCCCCAGACTGACTACTGGTTTTAACCTACTTTAAATCTTCCTTTGAAGGAGGGAGATGATAATCCATGCCTTGTAGGATTGCTGTGAGGAATACTGAGATTTAGTGAAACACCGGCTGGACATACATGGTAGCAAGTGCCAGATGGTTATTAACTTTTTACCTCTTGTAGGTCAACTTGGAGATTAATAGGGTTAGGACCTCCTACTTTATAGTTGAACTGTTTGTTTTATAAAAGAGCTTTCCACATGGTCTCTAGTGATATTAAAACAAACCTGCTCTAGGGATAATGATTGTATTTTACTGGCTAGAAAACTGAGGCCCACCCAGGTTCGGTGGCCTGTTCACGGTCCCTCTTGTCCTAATCCTTTCAAGACCATTTGTGAGGTAAGGCTTAGCAATTTTTCTGGATCCGGATGAATTTCCGGAAAGTCATAGTTTTCAGCCTTTGTTAAGTCATTCATTCCCAAACTAGGCTGGGCTGATCGCAACTGAAGCGCCGGGCGCCTAATCGTGGTCTCCATGACAACATCGCGGGTACTGGGACTGCAGCGTTTTCTGCGGGGGAGGTGGAGCGGGGAATCACGCGTGCGTCTCGTCCAGGGCGGGATTGAGCTCGTAGGCTTCCGTAGAGGGTGGGAGAAAGATGGCGGCGGCCACTGTAGAACGCTTGGGTGAGGATTTCTTGTGGTTCAGGGGCGATAGAAAGGAGTGGAGGTGGGAGTCTTGAGTTGACGCCTGTGTTGCTCTTGCAGGTGCGTTATGGGTGCAGAATCTGCGGGGGAAGCTGGCCTTGGGGTAAGTCGCCTCAGAGTTGCGGAAGGGCGCAAGGTTTCTTACCAGTCTGTCAATTACTAAGAGCCTCGCTGCCGGACTGTGCTCTAGGCTCTGGGGCTATGGAGGGGACAGCACTCCGCTGTCACCCCATCATTATGCCGCCTAATTGCAAAGCCCTCAGGGGGTCAGGATTACCTGTTCCCTTTCTGTTTTTACGTTACGGGTTTTGGGGGGGGGGGGGGGGGAGGTTGGCTTTGGTGGTTTTTTTTTTTTTTTTTTTACTTTTTAGCAAGGGATATCGTCATGTGTGTTCTAAACAGTCTCTTCTGAGCTTCCTGGACACGGATAGAGTCTCCCAGTCCTGTCGCGGCGTCCAGCTTCCCTGGTTACAGCTGTAGTACCGTTTCCACACGAGCAGGGACTGTTATAGACAGCCACAGCTTACAACGTGCCTGGTACAGTGTTAATCACTTTCTGAGCGTTATCTCATTCTCATAACATGTAGTGTTCGAACCGCTGTACTCCCTTTTCAGACAAGGAACTTGGAGCTCTCAAAAGTAAAATAAGTTTCCCAGTTATGTTCCCCTAAGGTTCCCCAGTTAGGAAGTTTTGAAGCTTTATACTGTACTCTCTAGACTGTTCTTTGACCTCAAGACAAGAGCATTGTTTAAGGTTATGGGATGCAGTTGGGTCAGGGCTGGAGAGAAGCCTTTTCAGCTCCCTTATTGTCCTTTTGCAGCACAGTGACTGATATTTGGAGGTTGATAATCGATTGCAAATTTTCTGATTGGTGCATTTCTTAGCCTTCATTTTGGTTTATATAGGCTTTGGAGACAGATAAAGTTGGGTGCAAATCTGTTTCAACTTTTGGGAGAAAGTTACCCTTTTTAAGTTTCATTTCTAATAGGTGATGAGAGGAGTATTAGTACCTACCTAATAGGTTTTTTAAAGTGAGGATTAAATGTGATGATGCATATGAAATGTTTGGTAGAGTGCATGGCGTATAATAATCCCACACTAGGTGCTAGTTGCTATTACTGTTTTTATCATTATAAATTATTATTGAGCCCTTGCCAGTGTGGCTCAGTTGGTTGGAGCATTGCCCTGCACACCAAAAAGTTGAGAGTTTGATTCCCAGTTGGGCACATACCTAGGTAGCAGTTTCTGGCCCTAGTTGGGGGGCATGTGGGTTTCTCCTTCCACTTCCTCTCTCTCTAAAATCAATAAACATTCAGTTTCTCATTTTTTTTAGCTTTGTCCTAAGTCATTGGTTAAAAGGGATGACGAGGTATGTTAATGAAGATAGGAGGTATAGTGGTAAGGATTTGTCTACACTTGGCTTTCTTTTTTAAAAATATTATTTATTTATTTATCTTTAGAGGGGAAGGGAAGGAGAGAGGGAGAGAAATAACAATGTATGGTTGCCTCTCGCAGGTCCCCTGCCAGGAACTGGCCTGCAATCTAGGCCTGTGCCCTGACTGGGAATTCAACCTTGATCCTCTGGTTTGCAGGCCTGCTCTCAGTCCACCGAGCCACACCAGCTAGGGCTACACTTTGCTTTCTTAGGCTACTTTCTGTCACTGTACCCCAGCCACGCTGATGAGCTTACTTTCTTCTGCTTATGTTGTGCAGTTACTTGCTTCTTGGCTTTTCATGCTGTGCCCTCACTTCCTGTCTATATAACAGCAGTCCTGCTCGTTATTTAAATCCCTGTTCAAATGTTTCACCTTCAGGAGGTTTTCTCAGGTCTCACTAAAAATGAATGAGATTGATTTCTCTTTCCTTTTGCCATGTGTGCCTTGAAGAGTCGCTTCCTGTGTGTGTGTGTGTCAGTGCCCCTGACTAGCTGTGAACCCTGGATAGGTAGGGTCAGTTCTTGTTTCTCTTTGTAGCTCCAGCATAGGGTCTTGAATAAAGATTTAGTTAATGGTTGTTAATTTGAATTGTCCTGACTGATTTAAATTGAGAAGCTCTGAGCTAAGTAACTTAAGCAGTTTGGCTTCAGTCTTCATCTGTGTCCTAAAGGATGGTTGGATTTTTTTTCTAGATAATCTCTTAAGACTCTTTCTAGTTCTGAAATTATGTAATTTTATGAATCTTTGTTCTGGACTTTCTAACAGGGATATGATCACATGAAAACTAAGTAGAAAGGTATGCTCATGATAACTGTAAAATCTTAGAGATCATCTAATTCAGTAACTGGAAACTAATTGCATACAGGTGCTAGAAGTGAATGACCTGGGAGAAATGGGCTATGTAAAATGAGAGAGTGTGGTAGGGCCTGTAGCAGTAGAAATTTAGAGTGTGTTCCTCATGTAAAGGGTTTGAACTGGGTTAAGAAAAATGCTGCTGACCATATAAAACTTTTTTTCTCTATCTGGTAGCAGACTGGTAGTTTCTAACCTTTGAATTCCAAGTCTCCCATTTTACTGATGGATGCATTGAGAAATTTTGTGCCTTACTAAATGTTGCATAGTTAATACGTAGTAAGCTAGGATTTAAACAAAAAAGTTCTCTGGCTTCAAATAGTGTTCTCTCACACCATGGGAGGGACAGAGTAAATGGCCCAGAAGGGGTTTCTCTGGGGAGTTCTTTGGGAAGAGGGTACATAAGTTCAAATAGAGTGAAGAGTACATTTCTGTGGTTTGGAAACGAAGGGCTAGTGTAAAAGCTTGAAGGCACTAGTGACTGTGATGTCCATAGTTTAAAAATCTCCACGAGAAAATTCAAGCTGGCAATGTCATGAATTAGCAGTTTGGTGGGAAAATTACGACAGCCATGTGATCTCCATCTTCAAATAAACACTGGGCTGCAGAAGTCAGAGGTGGTTTTTGCCAAGGACAGATGTTCCTAAACATTTTGCTTAACATCTCCGAGGCTCAGTGTCCTCAGCTCACAACATGAGGGTGATATCTACGCTGTAGGGTGGTTGTGAGAGTTAGAAGAGGATTAGTAGTGAGGTGTCTAGTACAGTGCCTGGCGTGGTGGACGTGCAGTGGGGATGGGAGTGCCATGAAGCTCTTTCCGCGGAATCACGTTTTTATGCTGGAACCAATCATTAACCACTTGAATTCTTAGGTGAGGATATATATTTTATCTGTTGCCCCACTTTCTTTTTCAAAAGATTTTCTTTACTTTTTTAGAAGGGGGAGGGAGGGAGAGAGGTAGAGAAGCATCAATGTGTGATTACCTCTCTCGCAGCCCCCTGCTAGGAACTCGGCCCACTACCCAGGCATGTGCCCTAACAAGGAACTGAACCAGCGACCCTTTAGTTTGCAGGCCAGTGCTCAATCCACTGAGCCGCACCAGCCAAGGCTCTATTGCCCCACTTTTATATAACAGTTGGCAAGAAGGTAAGAAACTGAAACATAAATTAGCCTACTTTTCTATTTAGTTAAGGCACTCTTAAGAGACTTTTCCAAAGTAAGGGGTAAAATCTTCAGTTTTTTAAAAATATATTTTATTGATTATGCCATTACAGTTGTCCCATTCCCCCCTTCATTCCCCTCCACCCTGCACACCCCTCCCCCACCATTCCCCCCCTTTAGTTTATGTTCATATGTCACAAGTTCTTTAGATTCCATATTTTCCATACTATTCTTGCCCTCCCCCCTGTCTATTTTCTACCTACCATCTATGCTACTTATTCTCTGTACCTTCTCCCCCCTTCTCCTCCTCCTCCCACTCCCCTGTTGCTAACCCTCCATGTGATCTTCGTTTCTGTGGTTCTGCTCCTGTTTTAGCTGTCCTCTTAGTTTGCTTTTGTTTTAGGTGTGGTTGTTAATAACTGAGTTTGCTGTCCTTTCACTGTTCATGTTTTTAATTTTCTTTCTTTTTTAAAAAATTTTTAAAATTTATTTATCCTTAGAAGGGAAGGGAAAGAGAGAGGGAGAGAAATATCAATGTATGGTTGCCTTTCATGTGTCCCCTGCTGGGGACTGGCCCCTGCTAGGAACTGGCCTGCAACCCAGGCATGTGCCCTGACTGGGAATCGAACCGCGATTTTTTTGGTTCGCAGGCCCGTGCTCAATCCACTGAGCTATACCAGCCAGGGCTATCTTCTTTTCTTTAGATAAGTCCCTTTAACATTTCATATAATAAGGGCTTGGTGATGATGAACTCCTTGAATTTGACCTTATCTGAGAAGCACTTTATCTGCCCTTCCATTCTAAATGAAAGCTTTGCTGGACAGAGCAATCTTGGATGTAGGTCTTTGGATTTCATGACTTGGAATACTTCTTTCCAGCCCCTTCTTGCCCGTAAAGTCTCTTTTGAGAAATCAGCTGGCAGTCCGATGGGAACTCCTTTGTAGGTGACTGTCCCCTTACCTCTTGCTGCTTCTAGAATTCTCTCCTTCATTTTAATCTTGGCTAATGTGATTATGATTTGCCTTGGTGTGTTCCTTCCTGGGTCCACCTTCTTTGGGACTCTCTAAGCTTCCTGGACTTCCTAGAAGTCTATTTTCTTTGCTAGATTGGGGAAGTTCTCCTTTATTATTTGTTCAGATAAGGTGTCTACTTCTTGCTTTTCCTCTTCCCCTTCTGGCACCCCTATAATTCGGATGTTGGAATGTTTAAAGATGTCCTGGGGGTTTCTAAGCCTGTCCTCATTTTTTTGAATTCTTGTTTCTTCATTCTTTTCTGTTTGGTCATTTTTTTCTTCCTTCTGGTCCATCGATTGATTTGAGTTCCAGTTTCCTTTCCATCACTTTTGGTTTCCTGTGCATTTCCATTCTTTTCAATTAGTTAAGCCTTCATTTGTTCCTCTAATTTGTGACTAAAATCAACCAGTTCTGTGAGCATCCTGATCAGCAGTATTTTGAACTATGCATCTGATAGGTTGGCTATTTCTTGGTCGCTTAAAAGTATTGGCTCTGGGGCTTTGAGCTCTTTTTCTGCTTGAGCCATAATATTTTGGTCTGTTCGCACCTGTTAGGTATGAGGGGCGGAGCCTTAGGTGTTCATCAGGGTGGGGTGACCCAGTTGCTGGGTTGTGACACTGTATGTGGGGGTGGGGTCAGAGAGCGGCAGTGGCGTTTGTTCGGCTCTCTCTCGGATTTTGGTCCCCTCTGCTGCTTCCCACAAGCAAACTGGGCCCCCCTAGTGCCGGCTCCCGGGTGTGTGGGCCTGTGCACCCTCCAGGACCCTGTGGGTCTTTCCAGCAAACTCTCCGTGAGCCTGGGAATTTCTCCCAGTACCTCGAACCCAAAAGTTTCTCCAATTGGTGCTTTCAGGCTTTAACTCCCAGTGCTGGGGCCCTAGCCTGTGCGGTCTGTCTCACTGCTTGCTCCCTCACCTGGTTTATCTGCACGTGAATGTGTGACTGTGGTTAGCCAGCCGCCTTGTGCCCTCACTGGGTCTGATGGTTGCCACCCCACACCTGGGATCCGCCAGCTGCCGCCTGCGCTCCTGGGTCAGTCAGGTCGCATTTGCCTGCCCAACTCCGCTCCACCAGCCGCTGACTCCGCCCCTCTTACCTGACTGGATGAATGGTTTGTTGTTGTTGGACTTCTGTACAGTTCAATTTTCTGTGTTTTGGTTGTGTTTTGTTACTAAAACTTTGTTGTCTTTAAACTTGGTTGGGTGAGGAGGCACAGAGTTTCCACCTACGCCTCCATCTTGGCCGGGAGTCTCTTTTCTTCAGTTTTTATTCTTCTTTGCTTTCAATGTGCTGATTGCCATGACCAACAAATTTGACAACCACTTTGATTTTGTGCTCTCTTAATTAAATCTTACTCTGTGATACAAAGGGTTGTGATTTCTTGCTTTTTAAAACAGTGGTTCTTAAATTTGGATCACAGGCCCCTTTGAGAATATGAGGAAAGCCACAGAGCATCTTCCCAGAAAAATGCACATTACAGTCATAGTTGTGTTTGTGATTTCATGATCCTCAGTCCAGGAGTCGCTGCACTGGGACATCCCAGCAAAATGTAAGCATCTGTTTGTGATGTGTGAGGTGCAGCAATGCCTGCTGTGCAATGAGTGCACACTAGGTTAGTGCAGCACACAATAGAGTTTTATGGCAGTAGCTAGAGGACCTGGTTAGGGGAGGGTTGGTATTAAGTTGGGAGATGTTGGAGTATATTTGTTTGCCAGTGGGCGTGATCCAGTAGAGAGAAAAACATTGCTGAGGTGAGAGGGAAATCAGAATTGCCAGAGCAATATACTTGAGTAGGTGGGTGGGAACGGGATCTAGAGAGCAAGGGATGAGAGTGGTCCTAGCCAGGGCATAAACTGTTCATGCATAGTAACAGGAGAAGATAGTAAGGAAGTATGGGCATGGATGCTGGTAGGTGTATGGATTAGGTGGTAGGAGCTTGTTTGATTTTCTTAGCTAAATAAACTTGGTTCTCCATTGATACTGAGGGTGAGGGCGGAGGTATGGAGGTTTGACTAGCAAGAAGAGGTATGATATTAGTTTGTAGGGGCAAGGAGAGGAATCGGATACAGGAAATGTAATAGGAATGCCAGGCAGGGTATATGAATGAAAGTGTAAAATTTATCCATTGAGTCAACCTTAGCTTACATAGTGAGAAAATCTGGCTTCCTACCCACCCACACATATATGATGCAGTAACGGGAACCTTTCTGTCCTGAAAACAGGTTTCCTGTTTTGCAAACACTAGTGCTGTTTTTTATTTTTGTCTTTTTTTTACTGTCACTTTAGCTAATAACTGGTGGCAATTTTGCCACCCAGGGGACATTTGGCAGCATCTGGAGTTAGTTTTATTTTTCACAACTGATGCAGCATTTGTTACTAGCATCTGGTTTGTAGAGGTGAGGGATGCTACTAAACATTCTGCAAAGCACAGGACAGCCTTCCACCACGAAGAGTAATCCAGCCCCAAATGTCAGTAGTGCAGAGGTTGAGACACTGAGCATATCATTGTCCAAAGTTGCTGGGATTTAACTTTTTTTGTTTGCAAAACTGTTTCCTTGTTTGATTGTCCTTGACTTTCACAAAATAACTCTTATATTGAGTTATCAGAATATGCATATCACATCAGCCTCGTTTTCAATTTTAAATGAGGCAAAATGGAGGCTGTCCTTTAATTCAGTCTCAAGTGTGGGATTAATTTAATGTTATCAGAAGTAAATTTGGAACAAAGAGTTTTTTATCTGGATGAATATAATAGCAGGATATTCTCAAGATTGAGCCTGAGGCCAGTATTATCTTCACTTGGGACTTGAGTATACTTTGTTCTGAATTTCAAAATGAACTTTGAGTAATAAGTAGTATTAGTTCTTTCTTTCAATTGTGACTTTATGAAGTTTCAGTCTCTATCTTATCTGAATTAACTCTTAATTCTAAAGTTTGGCTTATATCTACTACTTTTCAATGCCTATAGGCTATGGGTAGAAAGCAAAAAGTGCTTAATTCAGACTTAATTCTCAAGTACTGGTAGATAGGAAACACTGGAATAATGAGAGCAAGGAAACGCTTCATACGCTAGTTTCAGTCTACCACCCGCGTTCTGCGTGAGCTCTGGTGGCTTCACTTACTGCGGGCCACCTGTGTGTACATTGTACGTACAAGTGCTCTGAAAAGTACACGGTTCCTCACGTTCACTCACTTTACAAAGTGAAGTTAATGGAATGTGAGATTCCTAGTAAATGAAAGGCTGTTATTAGTGATGACACTTGAATTTCAAAATGATAAAAATTGATGGTAAGTGACTTTCAGTGCTTTAAAAAAAAGATTTATTTTGAGTCTTCAGAATGCTAATAGTAAACTGGAGCTCTAAGCAGACTTAAAATTTAATGTTTGTTGGAAAACAGACTTCTGGCCAAGATGGAGGCATAGGTAGACACACTGTGCCTCCTTGCACAACCAAAATAAGGACAACAACAATTTAGAAACAAAATAACAACCAGAACTGACAGAAAATTGAACTGTATGGAAGTTGGATAGCCAAGGAGTTAAAATAGACACATTCATCCAGACCAGTAGGTCGGGCTGAGGCTGGCGGCCGAGCAGAGAGGGGCTGACTGGGTGGCGGTCCCACATTTGCATGTAGATAAACCAGGCAAAATTGGGGAGCAAGACAGACCGCGTAACCCGGGGTGCCAGTGCTGGGAAATAAAGCCTCAAAACACCATTGAAAACACCTGTGGGGGTTGAGGCACAGGGAGAGACTACCAGCCTCACAGGAGAGTTTGTAGGAGAGACCCACAGGGTCCTAGAACATGCACAAGCCCACCCACCTGGAAACCAGCACCAGAAAGGTCCAGTTTGCTTGGGGGAAGTGGCGGAGGGGACTGAGGTCCAACAGTCCCCTCAGAGCGGAGCAAGCAGAGCTTGAGGGTGGAGCAAGTGCCATTGTTCCCTCTCTGACCCCGCCCCCACATACAGCATCACAACCCAGCAACTGGGTTGCCCTGCCTAGTGAACACTTAAGGCTCTACCTCTCATACATACCAGGCATAACAAGGCAAAAAATGGCCCAACAAAAGAAAAGATCAAAGCTCTATAGCAAATACAACTAAGTGACCAAGAGATAGCCAGCCTATCAGATGTACAGTTCAAAGCACTGGTGATCAGGATGCTCACAGGATTGGTTAAATTTGGTCACAAATTAGATGAAAAAATTAAGGCTACGCTAAGTGAAATGTAGGAAAATGCACAGGGAACCAATAGTGATGGGAAGAAAACTAGGACCCAAATCAATAGTGCAGACCAGGATGAAGAAAGAAACATCCAATCAGAAAAGAATGAAGAAACAAGAATTCAAAAAAATGAGGAGAGGCTTAGGAACCTCCAGGAGATTCTTAAGCCTCTTTAAACCTTCCAACACCCTGAATTACAGGGGTACTAGAAGGAGAAGTAAAAGAGCAACAAGTGGAAAACTTATTTGAACAAACAATAAAGGAGAACTTCCCCAATCTGGCAAAGGAAATAGACTTCCAGGAAATCCAGGAAGCTCAGAGAGGCCCAAAGAAGTTGAACCCAAGGAGGAACACACCAAAGCACATCATAATTATATTAGCCAAGATTAAAATGAAGGAGAGAATCCTAGAAGCAGCAAGAGATAAGGGGACAGTCACCTACAAAGGAGTTCCCATCAGACTGTCAGCTGATTTCTCAAGAGAGACCTTGCAGGTAATAAGGGGCTGGAAAGAAGTATTCCAAGTCATGAAAGGCAAGGACCTCCATCCAAGGTTGCTCTATCCATACTCTGGTTTCTCTTCAGATCGTATAAATCTTTCACCTTTTACCAAAATTGCTCTATCCAGCAAAGCTTTCATTTAGAATGGAAGGGCAGATAAAGTGCTTCTCAGATAAGGTCAAGTTAAAGGAGTTCATCATCACCAAGCCTTTATTATATGAAATGTTAAAGGGACTCATCTAAGAAAAAGAAGATAAAAAACATGTATAGTAAAATGACAGCAAACTCACAATTATTAACAACCACACCTAAAACAAAAACAAACTAAGCAAACAACTAGAACAGGAACAGAACCACAGAAATGCAGATCACATGCAAGGATAGCAACAGAGGAGTGGGGGAAAAGATATGGAGGACAAGTAGTATAGATGGTAGGTAGAAAATAGACAGCAGGAGGGCAGGAGTAGTGTGGGAAATGTAAAAGCTAAAGAACTTATGACACATGGAGATGAACTACAGGCAGGGAAAAGTGGGTGGGAGGGGTGTGCAGGGTAGAGGGGAATGAAGGGGGGAAATGGGACAACTGTAGTAGCGTAATCAATAAAATATATCAAAAAAAACCAATAGCAATAATCCATGCCACATTTTAAAAAATTCCACCAACTTCCTTTTCTTGAGTTTGTTTTCTCAAGTGACCCTTTTCATAAGCTTTCTCACATAAAAAGATGTCATAAAAGTCTCGAGTTTTGAATTTAGTTGTATTTTCAATTTTACTTTGATGCATTTTGTATTTTTAAATTTAGTGTTATTCTAAGATCTGGCCAGGAGAGGGCACATGAGAACTTTGGATTTTAAAATTGTGTATTCTATTACAATTGTCCCAATTTTTTTTCCTTTTTGCCCCCTGCCATCTACCCCACACTTCTTTCCCATAGCCAATCCTCTGAATTAAGTACCCAACTTGGAGTAATAATTTACTTTGGTTATAGTAGTTTCGTATTTACTTGATTATTCATTTAATGAACATTTGAGCCCTGACAGTACTGTAGGTACCCATAAAACTTTGTCATTATTTATTCAAAGTGCGATTAATTTATTAAGCATCATAATCAATTCATTGAGTATATTGAGGATTGAGACTGCGCTAGATATGGGGGATCATGATACTGGGATTTATGAGAAATATGTACTTGGTCATTCAGATGACCTTTCCCGTGTCTGTTGGAGTAGAGATGGGAGTGGATTGCAAGAGACCCTGGAGACGATGTAGTTCGGTTCCTCTTTTCACAGACAAACGGAGTCCTAGAGAGGTAATGGACTTAGTGCACCTAAAGTTGATTACTGCTGTGTGGAGACCTACGTGAACATGGCTGTAAACATGAGAAGACTTGAAATTATGTAATACAAAGTTTACAGTTCACGGGATTTTTTTTTTTTTTTGAGAACAGGAGAGATTAACTCTTTAGAGGGCCTAATTTAAGATTAATATTAGTGCTCTGGCCATGTGGCTCGATTGCTTGGAGCATTATCCCATACACCAAAAGGCTGGGGGTTCAGTTCCCGTCGGGGCATGTAGCTAGGTAGCGGGTTTGGTCCCTGGTTGGGGAGTGTGTGGGAGGTCACCAGTCATCGATGTCTCTCACATCGAAGTTTCTCTTTCTCACTGTCTTGTTCTCTCTCTCAAATCAGTAAACATTTAAAAATAAATAAAATTAAGACTACACATCAGTGTTTATCATCTTTCAGACACTGTAGGATATGGCACATTAATTATTCATCTACCTACAACACAATGAAATACTAGTCTCCTCATTCTGAATAGAATATGTAAAATTTATTGAATCCTACTAAGTGTCAGATTAAGTATATAACTTCCAGCATCTCATTTGAGCTTCTGAAGAAATCTGTGACGTGATTACTGTTATTACTCCTTCTACAGTTGAGAAAAGATCTGGAAAGTCATGTGACTTCCCTAAGATCATTCACTTAGTAAATTAGAGTTAGAATTCAGATCCAGGTCTGCTCGACTCCATGGTCCCTGTCCTCGTCCCCTGGCTTACAGTTTCAGTAGGAAATCCTGCCTTTTGACATCATGCGCTCTAGTTTTGTGCTTTTCATTGAAAACACCGGAATTTAAATGCCGATGGGAAAGGTACATCTGCATTTGTCAGGTACTTAGATGGCGCTGATCTTAGTATTACGATGTAAAATGGTTGCTTGAGGTGGCATGGGAGAAACGAGCCGCTAGAAGAAGGTTTGATTTAAAAGTTCTGTCGCCCGAATGGTTTGAGGGCGACAGACCAAGGCCTTGCAGGCGTGTCATCCAGTTGCATATGTCATGTGAGAACCGGCCCACGCACAACAACTTTGAATTCTGACGTTGGGTTAGACATTTACTCATTGTCCATCTGCCGGTGTTGTCATTGGCGCTGGAACACGAAGGATGTCACACGTGCCCTTACGATGCTCAGATCCGTACCCTCGTAGCACTCACCGGACTGTAGCCAATTTATTACAGTGCGGTGGTCCAGCTTGCTGCTGTGTGGCTGCCAAGAACAGGGACTGAGACAGCTGAGGGACCGGTTGTCTGGGAGGAGGACTAGGTGATGTTTCACACTGAGGTGACATTTGAGGTAGGACTTTAAACAGGGGAAGCATTTCATTCAGGAGACAATGAGGGAGGAGAAAACTGTTAGCAAAAGTGTAAAGGGACAAAAGCAAAGCCGTATTCAGGGAATAGTGTCTTTGTGGCTAGCTCATACAGTGAATGAGCAAAAAGGCCTGGTTGGGGTTAGATTAGGAAAGGCCTTCTGTGTCTTGGTCAGGACTTCAGGTTCTGACTATGGGCAGTGGGGGAGCACGGACGTTTGTTGTGTTACCTGGGTATATCCAGATGGATACAAGAGCAGACAATGTGGTGAACCCCCATGAACCCAGCGCTCAACATCAACAATTGTTAACACCTGGCTCATCTTGTTGTATCCACAGCTTCTTATTCTGAAACAAATTCCAGCCCCTGTGTTATATCATCCATAAATATTTCACTGCAGATCTCGTAGAGAAGAATCAGATGTCCATGTAACATTCAAATTTCCTATGGTTAAGTAGCTATTTAACCACTGATAATAGTTTACACATCAAAATGCATTATTTCTCCTAAGTCTCTTAATTTGTTGGTTCTTTGTTCAGTTCTCTCTCCCTACCCCTCCGCTTCTAGTTTGTTGAAGAAAATGGGTTTTTGTCTTGTAGAGTTTTGTAAATCCTGTATTTTGCTGAGTGCATTCTCCTGGTGATGTTTGATATGTTCTCCTGTCTCTGTATGTCCTGTATTGAATCTAGAGGCTTGATCAGTTCAGGTTCATTTTTTGTGGAAAGACTATTTCATGGATAGTAGGTGGTATGTTCTTCCATTGGGAGACACATCATGGTGGCTTTATCCATTAATTTCTTAAGGATTTTAAAAGGATGCTTTGTCTTCTTACCCAACAAAGTTGAGGAAATCCACATGTGAGGTCAGGGATCCATTATATCTTCTTTAAATCTGCTTTTGAGCTGGGCTGACTTATAATAC
Organism: Artibeus jamaicensis; assembly: GCF_021234435.1. Lineage (NCBI taxonomy): Eukaryota > Metazoa > Chordata > Mammalia > Chiroptera > Phyllostomidae > Artibeus > Artibeus jamaicensis. The sequence continues at coordinate 9,562,112 of NW_026521828.1, read as the reverse complement.
AGTCAATAATGCCCTGGCTGGTGTAGCTTGGTGGATTGAGCATGGGCCTGTGCACCAAGGGATTGAGGTTCAATTCCCAGTCAGGGCACATGCCTGGGTTGCGGGCCAGTTCCCAGCAGGGAATGCACGAGAGGCAACCATATGTCATGTGAGACTGATATTTTTCTCCCTCTCTCCTTCCCTTCTCTTCCCCCTCTAAAGATGAATAAATAAAGTCTTAAAAAAAAAAAGAAAAAATATTTATTGGCTAGTGAGAGCAAGAGATCTTGGGTAAATATTTATTATTTGACTTATACAAGTTATTAACTTTTCACTCTTAGCCTTCAATAAACTAGCTCTTTGTGCTATTTTATGTAAAAGCAGCCCTATTAGTGAATATATCTGGAATGTTTCCACTTGTGATCCTTAAGTAGTTTCTGTCAAAATGAAGCTGAGGTGGTTGAGAAGATACTCTGCAAAAAGATTCTAAGTATCTGTTGTTTTACAGGCTTCTCTCATCTCAGAGTGTTTTACCCCAGTCACACATCCACACAAGTGCTCCTCTTGACGTTTCTCGAAGATGGGAGAAGAAGAATAAAATTGTTTATCCTCCACAGCTGCCTGGAGAACCTCGGAGACCAGCAGTAAGTTTGGGGTAGAACTAATCTCTAAATTAAAAAATACTTTTTTTCTTTTCTTGATTCTAGAGATGGGGAAAAGGGAGGGAGAAAGAGAGGGAGAGAAACAATTGTTTGGTTGCCTTCTGCATATGCCCTGACTGGGGACTGAACCTGCAAACCAGGCAAGTGTCTTGACCAGGAATCAAACCTGTGACCTTTTGCTTTGCAGGATGACATCCAACCAACTGAGCCACACTTGCCAGGGCCAATTTCTAAATTCTGATGAAGAATTCTCACTCTTATGTGGCTACCAATGATTTATTATTCCATGTTAAGAAAAGAAAAAATATACAGCTATTGGCATGATTTATCACTTATCAAATTGGCATGATTTGCCATTTCTTTAATGGATAAAGAAAATATACTAGGTTTATCTCTTTGTAAGTTTAAAAAGATTGTATTCGTCTGCCTTCCTTGACTTCCTAGATGGACTCTAAAACTGAGCTAATAGTTTGAGGCTTCCTGATTTTTGATTCCAAGAGGCTTCCTAATGAATTTTTTAAAAAGATTTTAGCCCTGGGTGGTATAGCTCAGTGGATTGAGCACGGGCCTGCAAACCAAAGGATCTCAGTTTGATTCCCAGTCAGGGCACATGCCTGGGTTGCAGGCCATTTCCCAGCAGGGGATGCACAAGAGGCAACCATACATTGTTATTTCGCTCCCTCTCTCCTTCTCTTCCCCTCTAAAGATAAATAAATAAAATCTTTTAAAAAAGATTTTATTTACTTATTTTTAGAGAGAGGGAAAGATAGGGAGAAAGAGAGGGAGAGGAGCATCAGTGCTTGAGAGAAACATTAGTTGGTTGCCTCTTGCACGCCCCCACCTGGGGGCCTGACCTGCAATCCAGGCCTGTGTTCTGACTGGAACCCAACCAGCAACCTTTGGTTTGCAGGGCAGTGCCCAAATCAGTCAACCACACCAGGCAGGGCTTCCTAGTGAATTCTTGGTAATGGAGCGTGAGGAGTTGGCATGAATGACTTATAAACCATTGGCCAGCATTTAAATGAGATACAGTTTTCCAATGTTTTATATTTGAATATAGACACACTTGGTCATTCACAAACCTTTGAACCTAAGGTTTGAATTTAATCAAGCTTTGTCTTATTTTTAGCTGCTCAGAATTCTTTTACCCTCTTCAATTGCTTGTGATTGCTCTTGTTTGGGATACGCCCAATTTCCAGGTTAATGTGAATTTTCTGTTGAATATGTTTACATCTGTTAAAAAGTTTAAGCAAGTAGTAATAGCATAGACAAGATGGGAACATTTGAATCCTTAAGAAAATAAACTGTGCTAAGTACTTTAGAAATAGAATTACTGTGTTAATGATAAATCATACAGTTTAGTACACATCTTTTAAAGGCCTTTGGGATTGAAGTCTCTTGGCTAATCAATATCATCCAAGTATTTTCATTTTCTTAGTTTTTATATGAGCTTGACAACATAAATTTTATTAAGATTCACTTGCTCTCTAGGTATTGGTCTGAATTAGTACAGTTCTGTGTTTTTTTTCTTTTCTCATTTAAGGGAGTTAATTAATTAATTGATTTATTGGCAGCAATTGTGTTCTTTTTTTAATTTATCTTTTTCAAAATAGCTTTTATTTTTTAAAATATATTTTATTGATTTTGCTATTACAGTTGTCCCATTTCCCCCCTTCATTCCCCTCCACCCTGCACACCCCTCCCACCCACTTTTCCCTGCCTGTAGTTCATCTCCATGTGTCATAAGTTCTTTAGCTTTTACATTTCCCACACTACTCCTGCCCTCCTGCTGTCTATTTTCTACCTACCATCTATACTACTTGTCCTCCATACCTTTTCCCCCCCTCTCTCCCTCTCACTCCTCTGTTGCTATCCTTGCATGTGATCTCCATTTCTGTGGTTCTGTTCCTGTTCTAGTTGTTTGCTTAGTTTGTTTTTGTTTTAGGTGTGGTTGTTAATAATTGTGAATTTGCTGTCATTTTACTATACATGTTTTTTATCTTTTTTTTCTTAGATAAGTCCCTTTAACATTTCATATACTAAGGGCTTAGTGATGATGAACTCCTTTAACTTGACCTTATCTGAGAAGCACTTTATCTGCCCTTCCATTCTAAATGAAAGCTTTGCTGGATAGAGCAATTCTGGTAAAAGGTGAAAGATTTATACGATCTGAAGAGAAACCAGAGTATGGATAGAGCAACCTTGGATGGAGGTCCTTGCCTTTCATGACTTGGAATACTTCTTTCCAGCCCCTTATTACCTGCAAGGTCTCTCTTGAGAAATCAGCTGACAGTCTGATGGGAACTCCTTTGTAGGTGACTGTCCCCTTATTTCTTGCTGCTTCTAGGATTCCCTCCTTCATTTTAATCTTGAGTAATGTAATAATGATGTGCTTTGGTGTGTTCCTCCTTGGAACAAATTGTGTGGGACTCTGAGTTTCCTGGATTTCCTGGAAGTCTATTTCCTTTGCCAGATTGGGGAAGTTCTCCTTTATTATTTGTTCAAATAAGTTTTCCACTTGTTTCTCTTTTACTTCTCCTTCTGGAACCCCAATAATTCGGATGTTGGAAGGTTTAAAGATGTCCTGGAGGTTCCTAAGCCTGTCCTCATTTTTTTGAATTCTTGTTTCTTCATTCTTTTCTGATTGGATGTTTCTTTCTTCCTTCTGGTCCACTCCATTGATTTGGGTCCCAGTTTTCTTCCCATCACTGTTGGTTCCCTGTGCATTTTTTTCATTTCACTTAGTGTAGCCTTAATTTTTTCATCTAATTTGTGACCAAATTCAACCAATCCTGTGAGCATCCTGATCACCAGTGCTTTGAACTGTACATCTGATAGGTTGGCTGTTGCTTTGTTGCTTAGTTGTATTTGTTCTGGAGCTTCAATCTGTTCTTTCGTTTGGGCCTTTTTAAAAATCTTGTTATGCCTGTTACATAGTGAGGGGCGGGACCTTAGGTGTTCACCAGGGCAGGGCAACCCAGTTGCTGAGTTGTGATTGCTGTATGTGGGGGTGAGGTCCGAGAGGGAACAATGGCACTTGCTCTGCTCTCTGTTGGACCTCAGTCCCCTCTGCCACTTCCCCCAAGTAAACTGGGCCCTTCTGGTGCTGATTCCTGGGTGGTTGGGCTTGTGCATGTTCTAGGACCCTGTGGGTCTCTCCAATGAACTCTCTGGTGAGGCTGGGAGTCTCTCCCAGCACCTCAACCTGCACAGGTGTTTTCAATTGGTGTTTTGAGGCTTTATTTCCTGGTGCTGGGACCCTGGGTTGCATGGTTCGTCGTGTTCCCCAGTTTCGCCTGGTTTATCTGTGGGCGAATGTGGGACCTCCTGGTCCACCAGTCACCTCGTGTGCTGCACCCGTCTGCCATCCTTGCTGGGTCTGCTCGCCGCCTTGCTTCCCTGGGTCCGCCAGCCACTGCTTTGCTTCGACCCCTCTCTGTCCCAGCTGCCTGGGACAGACTCTGGCGAAGAAGAGTCTTTGTCCCTCCTACTGGTCTGGATGAATGTGTCTACTTTAACTTCTTGGTTGCTGAACTTCCATACAGTTCAATTTTCTGTCAGTACTGGCTGTTTTTAAATTGTTGTTGTCCTTATTTTGGTTGTGCGAGGAGGCACAGTGTGTCTACCTACGCCTCCATGTTCGCTGGAAGTCCCTGATTAACTCTTTTTGTATCGTTTTTCCTCATTATTATGCAAGTGCCTGTGTGAAGACATTTGGCTTGATTTTATATAGGCACTTTGAGAAACCTAATTTGATATTCTATTTTGCACAGATTTTGTTTTAGTGAGTAATCCTTTTGGGGACTTTTGGAAAATACCTTAACATTTTCTGACTTTATAGTATTTCGTAAATTGACACTGGTGTTTCACTAATACCTATTATGACTAAAATATTATTGCCCTTCATAAATACCCACATTATTAACAGAAAATAATTTGCTCATCTAGCCACATAGTTCATGCATTGGGCCATCACGTGCGTTGCCCTTGGATTTGCCAGTCTGCTCACTGCAGACGTTTTAAACATTGGCTTTATTTCTAACTTAACAGTGGGCCAGATAATGTTTTCCATTCTGCCTCCCTCTGATCTTCAGCATCGGTATACGTAGTTGAACAAGTAATAGTGGATGGGTACCAAGTACATCTTAGGGGCATAAGTTAAAGTGAACATCACCAGTTTAGGCATGTTTTAGGCCACTCTCGTTATTTTTAAGACTACCTGTCTACTTTAGCTGGCACAAATTCCCAAATAATATAGTTTCCTGTGTAGACTTAACTTATATGCAATTTCATCATGGTAAAGAAAATAAGACAGAAATTAATACACTTCTTTTATAAATACTCATATTTTTAAATTGGGGCTTGAGTTTTTGCTATTGTAGTGTCTTTGAGAAAAAGGCTATGGTAAATAAAAAAAGTGTAATGAGACTACAGCATGAGGCAAAAGTAGGTTTACAGTTGAGTATATGAAACAGTTATTCTTGTATTTATTTATTATTGTTTTATTTTCCATACGAACTGTGAACCTACTTTTGCTCCTCACTGCACATCAAAACTGTTTGAATAACTATTTCCTTAACAGCCATATTTTCAATTCATGGATTAATTAAAATATTGATAAAAAGTCTTGCTTATTCCTTATTAATGTGGCTTCCCATAAAGTTCTTGCAGGGACTTTTATTCGGTAACACTTTTTTTGTCATTTGAATTATATGCATTTAAGAATAAATTAACTTCTTTAGAAGGTCCTGGCTTTGATGTTTCGTGACTTAGACTTACTTTTACTTTGTTGGTTAGCTGTTTTGTGCATTATACCCTGACTGTACCTCATGTGCTATATGGTTAGTTGCTATCAGTGGTATTTAACCAGGCCTTCTGACCTCCAGCTTTGGCGCTTTATTTACCATGCGAGGCTTATTTACTGAGACTTTGGTTTCCCTTCAGAAAGTGTCCTTAGGCATTGTACCTGCCTAAAGTAAATGTTGAGCTTTTTAGTTTTAGAAGAGGGTGATTGAATAACTTTCCTCTTTTTTGTAAACTCTTGAGTTCCTTTTTTCCCATGCTCTTGCCATGATTATAGTATCCTTGTTACACAATTTGAAGATAATCATATGCAATTCAGGTTTGAAGATAGGCCACCGTGGGATACCAAGAATTGAAAGGTTTTTATATAAAAGGTTTTTTTTAGTGTATTAATTTTTGCAGATTAATATTATCAGCCATGACAGTTCTTCTTTCCTCGCCAGTGCTCCCCAGGACACTTTACTGCTGAAAATGTAATTAGGGTACTGCTACAGTTTTCAGCCTGTCAGCTTCTATTGCAGCTCAGATGAAATCTGCTACAGATTAAAAGGTGGCCACTGGAGAAAACTGCTGTTTCTAAGGCATTTGAAAATTTCCTGTGGGAGTCAGAATGCTAGAAAATTCTGAGGTGTCCTTGCTATTGCGTGCCTTAAATGTTTTCTGATTCTTTCAAAGTGGCAGTATGTAGTTACTGGATCATATGTTTCATAATTTAGACCTAATTGTATTTCATTTGAGTAACTGTTTCGCACGTTATATTCTAGTTTAACTTTCCCTCATTTACTGTGTGGGTTATTTAATAGCGTGTGGGAATGGAAAGGAGGTGGGTTTTGGAGTCAGAGGGGGACTCCAGAGATGTGCCCCGCCAGACCTTGCGGCAGGAACACTCACGTACCTCCTACAGGGCACGGGTGCCTCTGTCCCAGCTCTGCCCCTCACAAGCTTTGCAGTCTCAGCCGAGTCCCTTGATTTCTCCGATTTCCACTTCGTAAAAGGATTGTAAAATGTTTACCCTCCCAACTCGATGTGTCAGATCAAATGAAGTAACGGGCTTGATAATTGCTTTGTAAACTATACATTGTTTATGGGTGATTGATTTAAAAAAAATTAAATAGGATATACCTACCATGGTAAATAGAAGGTAACAAAAGCTAAAACATTTACTAAGGTTTTAACATGTGCTAGGCAATGTAAGATGCTTTTTTAATGTAGGCTATTTTATTTAGTCCTTATTCATAGTTCTGAAGGTAGGTACTGTTACCTTTATTTCAAAGAAGAAATTTAGGCAGAGAGAGGTTAAGTAGCTGGGACCCTGGAGTTGTAAGTGGTGGAACTAGTATTCCAACCCAGGCAGTCTAGTACCCAGGCTCTTGACCGAGTGCCCAGAATATGGGCTTTCCTATGAAGATGGTTGTTTTCTCCATTTCAGTTGTTCTCTTCACTGACAGTGAACTCTTTTTATCTTGTACCTTTACTTTTGTTCTGTTCACCAACTACATGTCTTTAAAAATTATTTTCACTTAAATCTTTTACCATTTCTCTGGGTAAAAATATAGCAAATATTGGCACAAACTAGCAATTTTATAGGTTCTATTTTTTCCTTAGTAATTTTTTTATCATAGTGAGACTTTGGAAAATATATAACTTTGTTTAGGGAAAAGAAGTCTGCAGAATCTCAATAAAGTTTTTATTTCTTATGGCAGCATTTTTATTGGGCATAGAAAGTCAAAACTTTATTAACAAAGTATCCTTTAGTCAAAACTTTAGGATACTATTTTGTTGATATAAACTTGCTGAGGTTTTTTTCTGTCTGGCAGGAAATCTATCATTGTCGGAGACAAATAAAGTACAGCAGAGACAAGATGTGGTATTTGGCAAAATTGGTAAGCTAAAATGACCATTACCCTGTAATACTTAGGAAAAGAAGCTAAGCTATGACTCCCTCCCCAGGATTTGAAAAATCAAAAAAATTTGCCACAGTTTCTCTAAAAAGTGAGGAATATAACTGCATGTTCAGACAATTAGTAGGTAATCCAAAGACGATTGCCCAGAGATGAGTAATTTTGCTTAATTTTTACCTTTCTTCTAGAAACTGTGTCACATTGGATATGTAGATATTTAGAACAAAGGCATCAGGAATTTGGCTGTAGCAAGAGAATCCAGAAAGCAGGTTCACTCACCTGTAACAGTTGATTCAGCCTGTTTCAAAACTGTTGCTAAGTTAGTTTTTTTTGTTTTTTTTAATGAAATGTAGGGATGAGTGGAGACAAGCATAGCAAATATGCACGTGATGCATTTATCCCGCAGGAGAAAGGGCTGGCTCCAGAGCTCAGCGTGCTCCTTGCCAGCCGTGACCTCTCTCTGCCATGTCCGTGCTCTCTTAATTTTATTGAACTCCTAACAATCTAGGTTTTATGGTGAACATGTTTAAGCTTGATTACGACTTAACGAGGATGGCATCCCTTCTCAAACTTTTCTTCTGCCTGCATTTAGTTAACTATTTTAATAAAATTTTTTCCCAGTTTCATTGGGATATAATTGACTTACAACTACTTAGCTATGTTTAGAAGTTAGGTTATGTAAGGCCTTTTCATTGAAAAGAGAACATTGACTTTGTAAACTAATTTATTTTTTCTTGTCTGCCACCCTTTAACTCTAGATTCGAGGAATGTCCATTGACCAGGCTTTGGCTCAATTGGAATTCAGTGATAAGAAAGGAGCCCAGATAATTAAAGAGGTAAATTCACATTTGGTGCAAGGGGTGCATACATAGTTAGCTTGTGGGTGTTAGGCTCAACCTCAATTCTGAATTTCTGGGTGTTAATGCATAGGCTGTAGAATACAGATTTAGGTGCTCAGTTTTATTAATGTTCTCATACCTTTGGGATGTGGTGTGCTTTAAGCATTTTTTTCCTGAGATATTTTTATTTGCACCGGACAATTACATTTGAAGTGATAGTGATACATTTTATTTTTAATGGTTTGGGGTTTGAAATATTATTTATTTAAAAAAGAGTTTATGTATTTATTATTAGATAGAGGGGAAGGGAAGGAGAAAGACAGGGAGAGAAAAGTCAGCGTGAGAGAGAAATATCGATTGGTTGCCTCTTGTATGTCCCCACCTGGGGACCTGGCCCACAACCCAGGCATGTGCCCTGATGGGGAATCAAACCTGCAACCTTTCACTTTGCAGGATGATACTCAGCCAACTGAGCCGCGTTGGTCAGGACAGTATATTTTTTAGGATACTTTTCTTGGGTCAATTCCACAGCTGAGAGTTGATGATTTTCTAACTAGTTGAGTGGAAAGAGTGTGAGACTAGAGAGCCCTGGAGTCTGGTTGTTGCTCTGATATTTCTGTTGTGACCATCGGCAAGACACATCATGTGTCTGGTCCTGTTTTTTTTTATTTTAATTGATAAACTAGGTGGGATTGGATTGGATGATCTTTGAAGACCCAGCTCTAAACGTAGCTGATTCTATGTATAAATGTGCTGACGGTAATTGCATTAGCTCTTGTTTCGAAAAGCTGACTTGAAGACATCTAGGGATATCAGCATTATTCGCTATCCCTAAGTTAAATCTCTCACCTAAAGCCAGATCTTATCTTTTAGTTTAGTAAGTGAATGGTTAAGATCGATGGATTCAGGCTTCTAAGAAGTTCCATTGTAATGACTATATTTAATTCAATTCAGAATGCAATTACTAAGCATCTGTTATGTACCCAGGTTGTTCTGAGCTCTTTTACCTTTAAAGGAGTGAAAGATCTGGTTTCTCTTATTTCTGACAACAGTTGTCCTATTTTTTAAAATGTGCTTTGGAGGAAAGTGACTGAATTCAAAACATGTATGGAGTTTAATAATTCTTAAAGGAAATTTTTAGTATTATTTTCTCTTCTTGTCTGATGTTGTTAATGGTTATGGTAGATTTGAAGTTTAAGTATTTTCAATAACATTTAGCTCTTGAGCTTCTTGAACTTTTTGGCCAGTCTTGGACTCAGAGACATGACATTCATTACCAAGGGCGCTGCCACAAGGACTGCTGTCTCCTCCCTCACAGCGCACACGTCATCACAAACTTAGCTGGACGGGCTGTGTTCCTTGCATTTGCAGTTCTCATCTGAGGGAGGCAAACTTACGTATCCATTTTCTTTAGTGCCATTATCATTTGATACTCTTTTTAAAATTGACTATAAAATGGAGGCATGTGATTAGCAGTCATATAGAGGTAACAAGAAATGAGAAATTTAATTCCATTTTAGTTCAGGGTCAGCCATGTAAATGCCTTTCTTTTCCTTGTTTAAGATTCTTTTAGAAGCACAAGAGATGGCAGTGAGAGACCACAATGTGGAATTCAGATCCAATTTATACATAGGTAAGATCTTTACATTTTTTAGTGTTGGACAATTTCCTCTAGCAGCAATGCCAAGTTCTTTATCTAGAAACAGTCTTTGTTATCTAATTACTTAGGACTGGGTTTGCCAGTGAAAATTGCTGGTAATAGCTTATTCTTCAGCCTTACAGCATGCTTATATTAATCTGTTGTAAATGGTGACAGCCTTACTGCCTTATTATTACCTGTTCTCTAATGAAACTGAGGCTACGAAGCCTACTGCCCATAATTATTGAATAATAGATACCGAGATGTTATACAGAGTGGTCCTTTAATCATAATAAAACTGAGAGAACATAACCAATTTTGTTTTAAATGAATTATTTCTCAACCTGAAGAAGGTAAATAAAAGGATCATAGGTGGACTTAAATCTTTTTTTATAATGTGCCGAGCTCATTGCCTTATCTACAAAGGTGCCCTGTAAGTTAACCTTGCAGTTACCAGAGTGGAACATCCACTGAACTATGAACATCAAGTTCATGAGTCTTGCAAGGCTCGGATGACCCAGACGCGTTTGTCGCCCTCTGGTGTTCCATCCTGAAGCACCGTCTCTGCTTCTGTGTGCTCGTTCCACGTCAAATTACACTCGTGTGAGCAGAGTGCTTTGGGAAGCGTTTGTACAGAATATAAGAGATTTTTTTTGTAGCATACCTTCACACAGCTCTTTTTCCAGAAAGACATCAGCATCTATTACAGAACTCTCTTGCCCCTCCCTTCCCCACAGCAAAGTGGAACAGTCGTTGGAGTTAATGCTTTTCTCCCACGTCAGCAGCAATTACTCCTAACCTCAGCAGTTTTGTAATCAAACAAAGATGTTGATGTCGAAGCAAAGTTTTTCCATCTGCCAGGCCTTCATAAAGAAGGATTATTTTATCCAGAGATACTGTAAATTCAAGATATAGGGAGCTATTAATCGAATAGAGGGAAAAAGGCTGAATCATTATGGGTGAAATTAGTTGTACCTTACAAGTTCTCAATAATTAGAGTAAAAAAAATGTCCGCGTCCTGCTTCGTGACATAACTGCTGTGTAGTGGAGACACTTACTCTCTTTCAGTGGAGATCTTACCTCAGCTCACCTGGAATCGATGCTGCAACCACAGCAACTTGGGAAATTCAAATGAGCTTTGCAATTGAAATATCTTATTTTGAAGCTGAAACTTGTATAACTAGATATTTTCTGGTACATGCGTGCATGCAGAAGGAAATCAGCATGGCAACTCAGAAGACACAGGGCCGTAGTAGTTAATCGTAGGCATTCTCTTCTGGGAGCAGCAGAGTCAGTAACCCTGGGAGAGCCCAGAGTGGCTGGAAGAGACAAAGTAGATGCGGAGCAAGCGTGTGTCCTCCAGGCCTCCGGGTGACCTTTCCTGTGCTGTGGCTGAATAACAAGTCAAACTTAATTAATTTTATTCCATTTCTTAGGAATGTTTGGGCGTTTTAGCTGATAGAGAACACTTTGTAATGGAATTCAGACACAAATGAAATAGAATTTGTCTTTAAGTCCACTTTAATAATTGAAGTAGAGAGAGATAAGGTGAGGAGCTTAATCCTGTCCTCCTAAATAAATGAGCAACATCCATTGTTGCCATTTAGCAAAAATAAACTTAACCAATCCTGTGTAGGCCTTTAATTTATTGGTTTCCTTATGTACATTTCTGCTGAAAAATCTGTGCCTCACCTGCACTCTCTTTTCACGTAGTTCTGTGTGAAAATCTCTCTTTAAAAAAAAAAATCTGGCTCTGGCTGGTGTAGCTCAGTGGATTGAGCACCAGCCCATGAGCCAAAGAATCACAGTTTGATTCCCAGTTAGGGCACATGCCTGAGTTGCAGGCCAGTTCCCAGCAGGGGACACATGAGAAGCAACCATTTATATTTCTCCCCCTTACTCCTTCTCTTCCCCTCTAAAAGATAAATAAATAAATAAAATATTTGATTTATTATTTATTTTTAGAGAGCAGGGAACGGGGGGGGGGAGAAAGTGAGGGAGAGAAACACTGATGCGTGAAACATCAACTGCTTGCTTCTTGCAGGCCCCGGTTACGGGGACTGCCCGCAACCCAGGCATGTGCCCTGACTGGGATTCCAATTAGTGACCTTTCGGTTTGCAGGCTGACGCTCAGTCCACTGAGCCACACCAACCAGGGCAAAAATCTTTTTTCTTAAGTTGGGCAGGTAGTTTGGATTTGTCTTATGATTTAAAAACTCTTCTGCTAAGTATTTTATTTCCTGATTTCATTATGGGTGAAAAGGAGATGAGTATGCTTAGGAAGATGAGGTATCTTACTGTGAGGTAGCAGACATTTTATCCTTGTTTTGCCAAACTTCCCTGATGAGAATCATTTGAGGTTCTTGTTAAAAATATAGATTCCATCCCTAGCTGGTGTGGTTCAGTGAATTGAGCACTGGCCTATGAACCAAAGGGTTGTCAGTTCGGTTCCTAGTCAGGGCACACACCTGGGTTGTGGGCCAGGTCCCCATTAGGGTCCCCCCATTAGGGGACAACATGAGAGGCAACCACACATTGATGTTTCTCTTTCTCTCTTTCTCCTTCCCTTCCCCTCTTTCTAAAAATAAATAAATAAAATATTAAAAATAAAAGTAAAAATACAGATTTCAGGGCCTTATCACAGACTCACTGGATCTGAAACCCTAGGGAGAGGCCTGGGTATGTACCCTAGTGATTCTAACCTGTAAAATGTAGGTAACTGTAAAATGGTGTCGTGTTCTTGGAAAAGGTCTAGACAATTTATTCCATAGACTTCTTTTAAGATTTTGAAAGACTGGTTACTTGTCGGCTACCATTTCATCTCAGCAGTGGCTCTTTCTGGCACCTGAAATAAGCAAGCATAGGTATTTTAAAGAAGTGCTCTTTGGTAGCATATGTTCTCATTATACAGTAATTCCTTCAAGTGCCTGTCATCAGTCTAAAGCTAATACCTGGTGTTGCATGACCACAGACTTTGAAAGTTCATTTCCCTTTCAAACTTATAATGATGACAAATGACACTGTGAATAGCCTTAACAAGTGGACGTGGACTAATAAAATGTCACTGCTTGGTGATTCACAGCATCTAGAGTGACTCACTAGAGAAACTGATTGACTGACTTTGTAAATTAGTCTTCTGGGCTGAGAGTGATGAGGCGGGGTGGGAGGGTTACTAATGTTAGACCCTCAAGGTTCTCATTTCCCTAAATACTAGTAATAGAAATATTGACATTACTTTAAATCCATGTTTTCTATTGGGCATTACCTTTAGAAGGTTGCTCTCATTTTTGAGATGTCTTAATGTTTCTTTCATTCAAAAGGTTTTTGAGTGCTTTTCGTGGGTACACTGTGCACCCAGTTAGGTGTTGGTATGTCTTTCATTTCAAATGTTTAGCACATGTTTTGTTCTTTGGCAGTAGTAGCCCTTTGGAGGGATGCATGAATTGTTCTTCTGAGTTGGAATAAAACCACGTGCACTCTTAGTACTATATGTTCTTAGAAAACTTTGAAACTTATTTTAGAATTTGAGCAAACTTACCAGAGATGTCTGTATTGAAAACATGATCTTAATTAGCAGAGGATATATTTTAAAGTCATTTCTATGTCTTGTGCAGCCTGAACTTTTGGGGCAATACAAAAGGAGTAGAAGTTTGGTTGAAGAAGGGGAAACATGAACACTTACATGGTTTGGGACCAAAAAGAGTAATAGAGATAAATGGAATTGGTGTAGAGAAGAGGAGGTCTGTATGGATTCGGAAACTGGACTGTTGAAGAGAGGCTCTGGGGGATCTGAAAGAGTGTTCAGGAGAAAAGATGACTGTCGCAATGAGGTGACCCCGTGAGCAAAGGTGCATGGTTTGGAAGGGGCCATAGCTGGGTGGTACGCTGAGTGGAATAGTGTGAAGGAAGAGAGGGTTCTACCGAGAACAGATAGAATCCAAAGGGTGGCGTGGGCCTAGGTGCCAGGGAGGTGAACATGGCAGCCTGTGGCATTTGGGTAAAGTCATATCAAAGGAGAAGCACAGAAGGTTTTTGGTTAAGAGCTTTATGTTAGTAAGTCAGTGCTTTAACTGTAAGCAATGGTTTTGAGGTTGTGCTGTGTGGCCTCCGGGGGTGGGGCCGGTTCAAACAGAAAGGCTGCTTGAGATCTTGTTCATTATTACATCCTTGGAGCCCAGGATGGAGCCTGGCACCCAGTAGGAGCTCAGAAATATTTGTTGGGTGAATGAATGGCACAGTTTTGAATCTGTCCCCAACCATATTTCAGCAGGAACAGACCCACCTGACAGTGGGCTTCTATGGATTGTTTCATTTTAACTGAAATGGTTCCATACAAATGCACTTTGAAACCCCTAATGTGCAAAATTAGTGGAGAAAAAACTTGAGGAGGGGAGACCAAAAACCAATTTGGAATCTACATTCCAAGTCCTGATTTCAATCAGGCTGCAGAGAGACTGTGTTGTGTTCTCACATTAGAGTATATTACACCATCCTGGTGTTCCAGAAGAATTTATATTTTTGCTTTGACATAAAAAAATGATGGCATTATGTGCCATAAAGATAGACAGATGATATTTTATGGCCTGAGGATGCACTCATGACTGGCATTTAGCAGGTAATGAGCCTCTACTCTTTGGTGTTTGGGGGAAGATGGAAGGAAGATGGTAGTCAGTGTAGACCTGACAGTGCTGATCATGGTGTTTTGATATGTTGTGGAGTGTCGCACTGTTAGCTGGTGTGGAAACTTCTCTCACCGGAGTGGTGTTCCTTTTCTGAGAGCGTTCGGAGATTGGCGATCACACTGGGTAGGGCAGCAGTTGCGGGTAGAAGCAGCCATCATCATTCTTGCAAAATGCTCTGTAGGAGTTTCCCACATTCTTCCCAGCATCACCGTTCTCATTGGTAAGTTTCCTCCTGAGCGGGTCCAGGGAACCTCTGACACTTCATTATAATTATAAAGTGATTTGTGTAATGCTGCTTTCTCTTTGGAAATTTAAATAAATTTTTTTTATTGAGGTGTCATTGGCATACAGCATTATATTAGTTTCAGCAGCATGACATAATTTGCTATCTGTATATATCGGGAAATGATCACCAAGTCTGATTGACATCCATCACCATGCATAGATACAGACTTTTTTTTTCATATTTTGAGAACTGGTAAGATCTATTCATTGGGTAACTTTGTTTTTTTTTTAAAATAATTTTATTTAGTTATTTTTCAAGTACAGTTTTTTGTCTTTTTCTCCCATCCCAGCCCCCCCCATCACTGGGTAACTTTGAAATGCAATACAGTATTATTAACTGTAGCTGCCATGTGATGCATTACATCCCCTTGACTTCCCTTGTTTGTAACTGAAGGCTTGTACCTTTTGACTACCTTGGAAATTCTTAAACTCATTTCGCTAGTGCCCTGTGGATGAAGTTGATATAGGGGCAGTGGCTTTCCTTATCTTACTGAGACCCTCGGCAGTTTTCCTAATTCCCTGATCCTTAGCTGCCCCTTTGGCAGAGTGAGGGCCCCCCCGCTGAGGCCGTCCTGGGGGCAGGTTGCAGTGGGCTGTCTGGGGCGCACTTGGGTGCGGCCCCCGTGTGTGTGCAGTGATGGTGCAGTAAGACTGTGCACGTGGACAGTGCTGCAGTGGACTCACCTGGTGGGTAGTCTATAGAGTTTGCCTTTCAAAAGGCTTATTAAATTAACTAAAGCAATAAATATAAATAAATTCAGAAAATAGCCAAAGGTGGTTAGTACTCCGATTTACTGTGGGTGAACAGATTCTTCTTCTGAACCAGATTTCTTCACATTTTACCCAGTCATGCAGAATGGGGAGGGAGTGGGTGGTGAGGGGTGGTTGCGAGGCCGGAGTTCCTAAAACTGTCTGGGAACCGGAGTGGGGGTGGGGGAGTGGTGGTGGTCACTTGGAATGTAATTTCCACAGCCCACCTCACTTGTACCAGATTAGAGTGTCTGGGGATGGGCTCTTAGCATCAGCATTTAAAGTACATTCCCTAGGTTCATTTGATAGAGCCAGCTCAGGGACCAACATTTGTGAGCCATTGATTCCAGGGGCTCCTCATCACGATTAGAATAAAATCAGAACTCCTTACCTCACTCCACAGGGCTCTGTGTAATTTTGCCTGCATTTCTGGTCTCTTTCCCGTTTGTACCACTCTTTGCTTTGCTCCCTGTGCTTCAACAGGATGGTCCTCTCTCTGTCCCTGAGACAGCCATGCACGTTCCCACCACTGGGCCTTTGTGCTTGCTGTTCCCTCTGCCCTGACACCTTGCCCCTACATCTTTGCATGGATGATTCGATCTGGTCTTAGCTCCAATGTGCCCTCCTCAAGGATGCCCCTTGTCACCCCCCTCATTCTGAAATTGCCCCCTGCACCCCATCAATCTGTCACATCACTTGTATTTTAGTCATAGTCCCTGTCACTAACTGAAATGACATGTTTGTTTTCTCTCCTCTGCAATGTGCCCGGCTTGGAGGCAGGGTCCATGCTAGTCTGGTTCACTCTCGTTTCTCTAACACCTAGAACAAAGCCTGGTCCACAGTAGGTACTCAGGGGACCCGTGTTTTGAGACAGGCCTGCCCTAGCCAGCCAGAGAGCTCATGTGGTCTTAGAGTCGAGTCAGGGGAAGGACAAAGTACTAAATGGATCGAGCTCTGTAGCCTTGTGAGTACAGTCATTTCCTACAATTCTCTTTTTCTTCCCTGTCTAGCTGAGTCCACCTCAGGGCGAGGCCAGTACCTGAAACGCATTCGATACCATGGCAGAGGTTACTTTGGGATCATGGAGAAGGTGTACTGCCATTACTTTGTGAAGCTGGTGGAAGGCCCCCCGCCTCCCCGCGAGGCGCCAAAGACTGCAGTCAGCCACGCCCAAGAGTACATCCAGGAGCTGCGGAACCGGACCATCATTCACACTCTGTGATGGGGGCTCCGCCTCCACGGTGTATAGAGCTTGCCATTTATTTCCTAAAATCAAACAATAATTAAAGACACATGCTTTTTATGACTTGTCATTGAATTATTGAAATATGAAGTACAACGGCTAGTTTTTTGTAAGGTTGCCCATCTCTCCAAGCTTCTAGGAATGTTTTATTCATTTGCAATCTGGAAGGGCAGATCAGCCTTAAACTTAGTAACAGACTATAGTTCACTAGGCGTTTTTGAGTACTTTTAGAAGGGATGTTAACTTTTTAACTGGTGTCCTGCAGGTGGAAGTGTTGCTACTGGACATGAGTAGCGAATAGGACAGGAAAGCTTCTCCCAATTTCCCTAGGTTTTCCCTTGGGAGCGGGGGAGGCAGTGTTGGAGGTGAGCACGGCTGCGTGTTGTCTCGTGCAGATGTCAGGGCATTCTCTGGGTCTGGTTTTCCTGTCACCGTTGGTGTAGGCCAGTGGCTGAGGGGGTTGGTTTTCCTTGACTGTTTTAGCAGTAGCCTGAAATTACAGGAGTTTATTAGATATATTTAATCTAAAACTCCAAAAACCCTTTAACTCAGAAAGTTTTACTCTAGTTATTAATAAAGGCTGTTTTCATGTCTCCTTCTAATAATATTTTAGCAATATTTTCTACTGTGTGGATATTGTGTTCAGGATTGAATAATTTTTCAGAATGAATCAGTTACTAAGAGGAATTGAACAACACCTCAGGGCTGCATTCTAAAAATAAGGCAGCAGGTGGTGCCCATTTACCTCTTGTTAACAGAAAATTGAGGGTGTTCAGTGGGGTTCCCCCTGACACTCTTGTTTTCATTGATAAGAAGCTACTCTGTCCACAGTCATGGTTCATTGTTTCTCAAATTTTTGTGTGCAGAAGAATAGTCTGGGTGCAGACTTCTAGGTTTTGCCCCAGTGATTCTGATTCACTAGGTCTAGTTCCAGAAATCTGTGTTTTAAACAAGCACTTCCACATGATTCTGTTGTAGGGGATCACACTTTGAGAACGCTCTTCTAGTCAAATGAAGAATTTTTTAGTGCTCCGTTTTAAATTGACGTTAATCATAGCTATTTACTGGAAACTCATTATTTGCCAAACTCTGTGCTAGTATTATTTTACATTATCTTCACAACATCTTGCAAACATAGTATTGTTTTGCCACTTTATAAAGGAAGAAGCCAAAGCACACAAAATTCAAATAACTATCTCAGGTTCACAGAGCTTTGTAGATATTGGAGCTATGATTTCAACTAGGTTTCTAAAATACTGCGTAGCTAATGAATACGTGGATGGGTTTTTGTGTGTCCTCATTGAACCCCATCCCATGCATGGGTAAACAGGTAGAGGGCTCAGTGCAATAAGCCACCAAGGTTTAGGACAGATTCATTCCGGGGCCCTAAGCTATTAGAGCATTGAATCATGGGAAAACACAAGTGGTAAAGGAGACCTTCTGTCCAGTCCTGGCACACTCAGTAACGAGAAAGGACTGGCAGGTCCCTTCCTTCCCTGGCCTCCATTTCATTTATCTGTACACAGGAAGCTCGGTGTTCTCTGTAGACTGCCTCCTCCAGAATCACGTGAATAACTTGCTAAAAGTTCAAATTCCTGGGCCCTACTCTCAGACCAAGAGAATCAGCACCTGGTGTGGGATCCCAGGGAACTTGGACTTTTTTTTTTTTAAACATTTACTGCATATATTTATTTATCTTTAGAGGGGAAGGGAAGGAGAGAGGGGGAGAAACATCAATGTATGGTTGCCTTTCGTGCGTCCCCTGCTGGGAACTGGCCTGCAGGGAAGCAGCCTGCAACCCAGGCATGTGCCCTGACTGGGAATCAAACCGTGATCCTTTGATTCGCAGGCCTGTGCTCTATCCACTGAGCTACACCAGCCAGGGGAACTTGGACTTTTAACATGTGCCTTGGTCATGTGCATGCTGGCGAATCCTGGGCCAGAGGGTCTCTCTGCTGTTTTTCGTGCAGATGCCGCATGATTCTTAGCCTGGCTTGGAGCTTTGACTTGCTTGGGTGTGACTAAAGCCAGGCGGTGACGTGGACTCCATAGCTATGAATTATGTAAATGAAGTTACTCATTTAACATCCTTCAGCCAGGATATTAAAACTATTCTGAAAAAGTTAAGGACAAAACAGGTCTTGAATTTTAATGATGAAAGCCTGCTTGTGATCTAAGCCAAAGCCGTCATTTGGAACTGCTTCTGGTATGTTAAAAAGTGTAATGAGAGCTAACATGTAGCAGTGTATACACAGCACTGTTCTAGCATGTCGGTATACCTCGGTTCGCGAATCCCATTGTGCCTGGTGCAGAGTACGTCCATCTGGTTAGTGTCCACGGCTGAGAGTGCACTTTCCAACACGTCGGAGCATTTTTGGTCCCCACGTTTAAAGTTTAACTTTACATGGTTAGAGACTCATGTTTATTAATTATTCTTAAACGAATGTTTTAAAAGTATAATGATGATCTCTGAGCGTTTGTATTTCCTTCTTTCTTTGTCAGAGAATTGTGGTAGACCTAAACCTTTTTGTTGGAGTGAAGCGCCTTGAGAAAGTGCACCAATCGAAAGTACGTGGCTCAGTGAATGACCACCTGGTGAACGTGCCGCGTAGCCCGCTGAAGAAATAGAGCACAATAGCAACCATGAAGCCCCTTGGTGCCCCTCCCAACACTGCCCTCCTCTCTTCCCCAAAGGTAACCACTGTCCTGACTTTCAGCATATGATGGAATTTATAAAAAGGTTAGCTTTTGTTTTTGTTTTCCTATTCAACATAATTTATTTGGCAGCCATTATATGCCTGGCGGTGAGGATGCAGGCAGTGGAAGGAGAACAGCCCCGGCTCCGTGGAGCTCACGCTAGGATGGGAAAGACAGACTGTAAATCAGTGACTGCAAGTGTCTGTTGTGCTGAATGTTAGGAAAGTAGAGGGACAGGGCTACGGGAGCAGATACCAGGGCACCCTGAAACATTGTTACTGTTTTTATTTGGGGGGGTGGAATATGTCTTTAAAGAGATAGAATGAAGGGAAAGGGTAAAAAGGACAAATGTCGTATGGAGTAGTGCAGAGTTGTGTTAACAGGATGCCAGCTTGGGTTTTGTTTTTAACAGTATAAACGTTAGGACCACTTCAACCTTCCAAGAGTTAAGATGTATATGGGATGCGTGATACGGATGGGAAATGTGCTCTTTTTTTTTTCTTTTTTAAATATATTTTATTGATTATGCCATTACAGTTCTATTTCCCCCCTTCATTCCCCTCCACCCTGCACACCCCTCCCCCTCCATTTCCCCCCTTTAGTTTATGACCACATGTCTCAAGTTCTTTAGATTCTATATTTCCCCTATTATTGTTGCCCTCCCCCCTATCTATTTTCTGCCTACCGTCTATGCTACTTATTTTCTGTACCTTCTCCCCCTTCTCCTCCTCCCACTCTCCCGTTGCTAACCTTCCACGTGATCTCCATTTCTATGGTTCCACTCCTGATCTAGCTGTCCTCTTAGTTTGCTGTCGTTCTTAATAACTGTGAGTTTGCTGTCCTTTCACTGTTCATATTTTTATCTTCTTTTTCTTAGATAAGTCCCTTTAACATTTCATATAATAAGAGCTTGATGATGATGAACTCCTTGAATTTGATCTTATCTGAGAAGCACTTTATCTGTCCTTCCATTCTAAATGAAAGCTTTATTGGATAGAGCAATCTTGGTTGTAGGTCTTTGGTTTTCATGACTTGGAATACCTCTTTCCAGCCCCTTCTTGCCTGTAAGGTCTCTTTTGAGAAATCTGCTGACAGTCTGATGGGGACTCATTTGTAGGTGACTGTCCCCTTAGCTCTTGCTGCTTCTAGGATTCTCTCCTTCATTTTAATTTTGGCTAATGTAATTATGATGTGCCTTGGTGTGTTCCTTCTTGGGTCCAACTTCTTTGGTACTCCCCGAGCCTCCTGGACCTCCTGGATGTCCACCTCCCCCGCCAGATTGGGGAAATTCTCCCCCACTACCTGTGCAAATAAGTTTTCCACTGGTGGCTGTGCCTTTCCCCTTTCTGGTACCCCTATAATTTGGATATTGGAGCGTTTAAAGATGTCCTGGAGGTTCCTAAGACTCTCCTCATTTCTTTGAATTCTTGCTTCCTGACTCTTTTCTGTTTGGCCATTATTTGCTTTCTTCTGGTCCACTCCATTGATTTGAGTCCCAGTTTCCTTTTCATCGCTATTGGTTTCCTGTGCAATTCCATTCATTTCAATTAGTTTCGCCTTCATATGTTTCTCTAATTTGTGGCTATAATCAACCAGTTCTGTGAGGATCCTGATGACCAGTGTTTTAAACTGTGCGTCTGAGAGTTTTGCTATTTCTTCATCACTTAGGTCTGTGGGCTCAGGAACTTTGAGAACTTGCGACATTTTTGGTCTGTTCTGGGCCTTTAAGTGTGAGAAGCGGTGCCTTGGACTCCCAGGTCGCTGGGTTGTGACGCTGTATGTGGGGGCGTGGTCAGAGCGGGGAAATGGCGGCGCCCTCTACTGCCGCTTGCCGCGGGGACGCTGGGGCCCGGTCCAACCGCCCACTCCCTCGCCTGTCCGCTCGCGCACAAATAGGCGACCACAGTCAACACGCAGCACCGCTTCCCCGATGTCTCCTCCGAGGTCGCTCGCCTGGTCACTCGCTCGGTCGCTCACTAGGTCCAACCCTGCGCCTGGATTCCGCGCGTCTGGATTCCGCGCCTGAGCCCGTCTGACCGAGTCTTCCTGTGCTACCCCGCTCCACCAGCCGCTGGTTTCGCCCCTACCGGTCAGGCTGAAGAATTTGTTGTTAACGGACTTCCGAAAAGTTCAATTTTCCGTGTTCTGGCTGTGATTTCTGTTGCTAATATTTAGTTGTCCCTAAACTTGGTTGTGTGAGAAGGCACGGCACATCCACCTATACCTCCATCTTGGCGGAAGTCCAGAAGAGTTTTAGAGTGTACAGCTCTCTCAGTTGTTGACACGCGTCAGCCGCGCCTCAATCTCATGTGTGAATTCCCGGGTGTTAGGCTCCGGTCCCTGGAGTCTCCAGAGTTGCCCGCGCTTTTCCTAGAAAGCTACGGATCAGACTATAGAGGGTGAGGGCCAGAGTACAGCCAATCCTCTCCAGCGCCGGTGCTCTTCCTGGAAGCCCGACCCCTCCCGGGGCCCAGGTAAACCTGCGGCCCGACTCCTGCTTGCCCTTCCGCTGCGACGAACCCCCCACGATTGTGAATTCTTGTTTCTTAATATTTTTCTGTTTGGTCATTTTTTTCTTCTTTCTGGTTCAGTCCCTTGATTTGAGTCCCAGTTTCCTTTCCATCATTATTGGTTTCCTGTGCAATTCCCTTCATTTCAATTAGTTTAGCCTTCTTTCATTTCTCTAATTTGTGACTAAAATCGACCAGTTCTGTGAGCATCCTGATCACCAGTGTTTTGAACTGTGCATCTGATAGGTTGGCTATTTCTTGGTTACTTAGAGTTATGGGCTCTAGGGCTTTGAGTTCTTCTTGAGCCACGTTTTGGTCTGTTTATACCTGTTATGTACGAGGAGTGGAGCCTTGGATGTTCACCAGGGAGGGGCAACTCAGTCACTGGGTTGTGACATTTTATGTGGTGGCGGCGTCAAAGAGGGGCAATGGCGGTCTGCTCTGCTGCTGCAGGGTTCTGCGCTGTCTGTCTCACTGCTCGCTCCTTTGCTGGTTTATCTGCACTCGAATGTGTGACCGTGGTCAGCCTGCCACCTTGCACTCTCACTGGGTCCGCCTGGGACTACCTGGGTGTGGGTCTGGGTCAGGGGATATTTCCTGCCTGACCCGCTTCGCTGCTTGCTCCGCCCTTCTTACCAGTCTGGCTGAATGGTTCGTTGTTGTCAGATTTCTGTATGTTGTCGGACTTCTGTATAGTTCAATTTTTTGTGTTTTGGCTGTGTTTTTGTTGCTAAAACTCTGTCGTTTTTAAACTTGGTTGTGCGAGAAGGCACAGTGTTTCCACCTACGCCTTCATCTTGATGGAAGTTCAGTTTTTTCATATTCTTCATATAATTGTCCAGAAATAAAATTAGTTGATCATGTGATAGTTCTATTCATAATTTATTGAGCAATTTCCATATTGAACAAACAATGAAGGAGAACTTCCCCAATCTGGCAAAGGAAATAAACCTCCAGGAAGTCCAGGAGGCTCAGAGAGCCCCAAACAAGCTGGACCAGAAATACTGTTGATTAGCATTTTGAAGTCATGTCTTAGCACTTTGGGAATGTGCTCTTTTGGGAGCTGACTTCGACCTGTCAAACTTTACAAGGTTCCCAGTAAGCCCAAGGGGAAAGACGTGTCAAGTGTACTGCAAACATCACAGAATAAAATGGGCGTATTTTTCTGTAAGTGATTAAAAAACTAGTTTTTCCATGCATTTCATTTTAATACAGAGGTTGGAATAACAATTTTAGTTATTGAAGCAGGGTTCTTCACATGCGTGTGTTTAAAACAGGAAATATTTTTGCAGTAGGTGAGCCTCCAGACAGATCCCAAAGCAGGAGAAAGTTGCAGGGGTGATACTATTAATACTTCTAGGAATGGGCATCTCTTCTTAAGCCTCTGTCTCTGAAGTAACTCTCTAGGGTAAGATCTCTACACGAGAGTTTATTTAGCCTTATTCTTAAGTCAAACAAGCCTACTGTAAATTCTGTTAATATATAATGGAGGATATATCATAGAATTACAGATATGTTGGATGGGAGAGAAGAAATATTGGTAAATGAAACATACTTGTCCACTGAAGTAAAATATTTTGTTCATCCAATGGAAACTTGAATGAATTATTTTTATATTCTGTTAATTATGCTATTAAAGTTGTCCTGATTTCCCCCTTTGCCCCTCTCCGTCCCCCCACTCCCTCATTGTTCATGCCCATGGGTCATGCGAATAAGTTCTTCAGCTACTCCTTTTCCTATACTATACTTTATACCCCCATGGCTATTCTGTGACTACCTATTTGTACTTAATCCCTCACCTCTTCACCCATTCTCCCACACACCTCTCCCATCTGGCAACCATCAAAGCATTCTCTCCGTATCTGTGATTCTGTCTCTGTTCTTCTTGGTTGCTTAGTTTGTGTTTTAGATTTAGTTGTTGATAGATTTATATTTTTTGCCGTTTTATTGTTCATAGTTTTCATCTTTTTCTTAAAGAAGTCCCTTTAACATTTCATACAATAATGGTTTGGTGATGATGAACTCCTTTAGTTTCTTCTTATCTAGAAGCTTTTTATCTGTCTTTTGATTCTAAATGGTAGCTTTGCTGGATAGAGTACTCTTGGCTGCAGGTCCCTGCTTTTCATGACTGAGTATTTCTTGCCAATCCCTTCTAGCCTGCAAGAGTGTCAATGCCAATCTCTTCTAGCCTTTCTTTTGAGAAATCACCTGACAGTCTTATGGGAACTCCCCTGTAGGTAACTAACTTCTTTTATCTTGCTGCTTTTAAGATTCTCTCTTTATCTTTAACCTTTGGCATTTTAATTTGAGGTGCCTTGGAGTGGGCCTCTTTGCATCCATCTTGTTTGCGACTCTCTGTGCTTCCTGGACTTGCATGTCTGTTTCCTTCACCAAATTAGGGAAATTTTCTTTCATTATTTTTTCAAATAGACTTCCAATTTCTTGCTCTTTATTTTCTCCTTCTGGTACCCCTATGATGTGAATGTTGGACCTCTCGAAGTTGTACCAGAGGTTGCTTATACTGTCCTCATTTTTTGGATTCTTTTTTTCTTCTTGTTGTTCTGATTGCTTGCTTTTTGCTTCCTTATGTTCTGTAGTATTGATTTGATTATCAGCTTTATCCACTCTACTATTGTATCCCTGGAAATTGTTCTTTTTTTTTTTTAACTTTTTTTAATTGATTATGCCATTACATTTGCTCTATTCCCCCCTCCATTCCCCTCCACCCTGCATACCCCTCCCCCACCATTTCCCCCTTTAGTTCATGAACACGTGTCTCAAATTCTTTAGATTCTGTATTCCCCCTACTATTCTTACCCTCCCCCTATCTATTTTCTATCTACTGTCTATGCTACTTATTTTCTGTACCTTCTCCCCCCTTCCCCTCCTCCCACTCCCCTGTTGCTAACCCTCCATGAGATCTTCATTTCTATGGTTCTGCTCCTGATCTAGCTGTCCTCTTAGTTTGCTTTTGTTTTAGGTGTGGTTGTTAATAACTGTGAGTTTGCTGTCCTTTCATTGTTCATCTTTTTTATCTTCTTTTTCTTAGGTAAGTCCCTTTAACATTTCATATAATAAGGGCTTGGTGATGATGAACTCCTTGAATTTGGTCTTATCTGAGAAGCACTTTATCTGTCCTTCCATTCTAAATGAAAATTTTGCTGGGTAGAGCAATCTTGGTTGTAGATCTTTGGTTTTCATGACTTGGAATACCTCTTTCCAGCCCCTTCTTGCCTGTAAGGTCTCTTTTGAGAAATCAGCTGACAGTCTGATGGGAACTCCTTTGTAGGTGACTGTCCCCTTAGCTCTTGCTGCTTCTAGGATTCTCTCCTTCATTTTAATCTTGGCTAATGTAATTATGATGTGCCTTGGTGTGTTCCTTCTTGAGTCCAACTTCTTTGGGACTCTCTGAGCTTCCTGGATTTCTTGGAAGTCTATTTCCTTTGCCATCTTGGGGAAATTCTCCTTTATTATTTGTTCAAATAAGTTTTCCACTGGTGGCTGTGCCTTTCCCCCTTCTGGTACCCCTATAATTCGGATGTTGGAACGTTTAAAGATGTCCTGGAGGTTCCTAAGCTTCTCCTCATTTTTCTGAATTCTTATTTCTTCATTCCTTTCTGTTTGATCATTTTTTTCTTCCTTCTGGTCCACTCCCCTTGATTTGAGTCCCAATTTTCTTTCCATTACTATTGGTATCCTTTGTATCACCATTCATTTCAATTAGTTTAGCTTCCATATGTTTCTCTAATTTGTGACTAAAATCAACCAGTTCTGTAAGGATCCTGATAACCAGTGTTTTGAACTGTGCATCTGAAAGACTGGCTATTTCTTCATCACTTAGGTCTATTGGTTCTGGGGCTCTGAGTTGTCCTAGAGCCATTTTTGGTCTATTCGTGCTGTTAAGTGAACGGAGCGAAGCCTTAGTTGTTTACCAGGACGGGGAGACCCAGGTCGCTGGTTTGTGACGCTGTGTGTGGGGGCGTGGTCAGAGAGGGAGCAATGGCGGTCCTCTCCGCTCGCCCAGCGCATCCAGTCACTCCACACGCCTGGGACTTGTTTATCCGATCGGAATTGTGCGAGCCTGCTGCCCCGCGCCGGCTTCCCTTCTCACTGGTTTCTCCGCACGTAAATGCGCGCGACCGACAGACCCACCGCGCCTCTTCCCTGTGCGCTCCGGCAGCCAGCTCGCTAGCGATCAGCGCCCTCGGTTGCCTGTGCGCACCACCCCGGGAATTTTTTCTTGCTAACCTGCTCCGATGCTGGCCTCGCTCCTCGTACCGGTACAGCTGAGTATCTAGTTGTCCTTTGGACTCCGTATTGTCGATTTTCTGTGTGGCTTGGTTGTGACTGCTGTTAAAAATAGTTGTTCTTAGATTTGGTTGTGCACAGAGGTGAGGTGGTTCCTCCACCTACGTCTCCATCTTGGCGGAAGTCCCCTGGAAATTGTTCTTTATTTCACTTAGTGTATCCTTCATTTCTGACTGGATCTTTTTTACACTGTTGAGGTCCTCATTAAGTTCCTTGAGGATCCTTATAACCATTGTTTTGAGTTTTTCATCTGATAGAGTGCTTATCTGCATTTTTAGTTCTCTTTCTGGAGTTTTGATCTGTTCTTACATTTGGGCCATGTTTCTTTGTCTCCTCATTTTGGCAGCCTCCCTGTATTTGTTTCTGTGATTAGATAGAGCAGCTTTGACTTTATGTCTTGGTAATGTGGTCTAATGTAGTAGGTGTCCTATAGGGTCCAGTGGCATAGCCTCCCCTATCACCCAAGCTGGGTACTTGAGGTGTGCTCTTCGTGTGGGTTGAGTACACACTCTTGTAGTTGAACTTTGGTTGCTGTTGGTAGATGATTGGGAGGGATTTACCCAGGCCAGTTAGCTGCAAGGATTAGCTGGGACCGCTGACCGCCAACCTCCATCCTCTGTGGAGAATCAGCTGTGCAGGGGCAGGTGGTGGTGCTCCAGTGTGGTCTGTAGCTGGCCCTGGGGTTTCCCATTCGGTACAGGCCAAGGTCAGCCTGACCTGTATTCTGCCCCAGGACACCCTGCCTGAGCTATAAAGCAGTCTGAGATGGCTGCTTCTTATGCCGGTCTTGGAGATTCCCGGGGGAAGCCAAGCTGTGAATCTAGGCTGGGTACTGCTGGTGCCAGGCCTGGGGCTCACTGAGGCCAGCTTTTGCTTGTGTGATAGGATTTAGGAAGTTGTGAGGCACAAGCCAAGACCAGCCATTCACATGGAAAAAGCAAAGTTGGTTTGGGTGGAGTCTTAGGGGATCTCCAGGGCTGGGGAAAGAGTGTCAGGTTGATGGAGTCTCAGATACGCTGCCAGCCTGCTAGTTCAGTCAGGATGCATGTAGTTTCTTAGTTGTCAGACCACCACACAATTTGATTTCTAATAGTTCTGAATGATGGTTGTTCTGTATTTTAGTTGTAATTTTGATGTGGTTGTACAAAGAGGTGAGTCATGTCTGCCTCCACTGCCATCTTTGAATTATTATTTTCACTTATGGCTCAAGGAGACTTGTAAAAAGTCCATTCTGTGAAGTAAGGGATAGTAATATCAATATCAAACAAAGTGGAATTTAAGGGAAAGAGATTTAAGTGAACCTAAAAGTTGTTCTGCACATATGGAGGAGCACATTCTACAGTCAATTTGGGAAGATTTCTAAACCTCCGGAGGGCCATCTATAACTTCCAACTATCCATACTGGGTCCCAGGGTAAGAAATTCTGATTTAAATGTGTTTATCTGTCTTCACTCTTTGTATGCTTTGTGCAATACAACTTTCTAGTTCTTCTAGTTAAGAGGTGGAGTCTGTTTTGACTTCCTGAATTTGGGTCGACTTTGTGACTTTTTTAGCCTCTAGAATGTGGCAGAAGTAACAGCTTGCAGGTTTTCAGCCTAGGCCTTGCTTGCGTCCTCTTTCTTGGACCTCTGCTTCTACATCGTAAATAAGCCCCAGGTAACCTGCTGGGGGACGAGAGGCTGTGGAGGGGGATGAGAGCTCTGTGCCCACAGCTTACAGCCAGCCAACCACTGAAGATATGGGAGCCCGCCTACATCAGCACAGCTGCCTACCCAGCCCAAGCTACCCAGGCATGAATGAGCCCTGTGGAGACAGGAAAAATTACCACACACTGACCTGTAGACTCACGAAGAAGAATGTTTCTATTGTTTAGGTCATTGAGATTTGAAGTGGGTTTTTGACATGGTATAATAGCTGTGATAAATACTTCAAGTTATCTGACAGAGAATACCTATGCTTTTCAAATGGCTGTAAGAATTTCTAAGATTGATTCCAGGCTTATCATGAAAAAGATCTCAGAGATTCTCCCAAATAATTATATAGACCAATTTTAAAAATTATACTGTCCTAAAACCAGAAATTTATTCTGTAAGTAACTTTAAGCATAATCTGCTTGAAAACAGAACACTTCTAACTCATGGTTCTTTGGAAAATAAATTGAAATGGACAGATCCTATGAGCCCAATTAAGAAATACCATATGACCTCACTCATATGTGGAATCTGATGAACACACTGAACTAACAAGGGAAATGGGGACAGACTCATAGATGGAGAGCAGATGACAGCTGAGGCGGGGGAGTTCAGGGGGCCGAGGGACTGAGCAAAAAGGACTCATGGACGTGGACCACAGTGTGGTGATTGCTGGGGGGAGGAGTTATAAAGGGACCAAATGGTAATGGGAAAAAAATTACAATAAACATTAAACTAAAAAATACAATAGTTATGTTTAAAGGGCATAAAAATACAGAAAAATTTAAGAATCCTGTGGAGGAATGTGCCAGATCATTCTATAGCCCACTTGGTTCACTCGGAACTACACTTCACAGCATCCCCTTGTCTACGTGGTTCTGAGTTAGAAGTGGCCAGAAGATGAGCTTAAATAATATTTGAGAGTTGGAAGTGACGCTCTTACATCATGTTGGCATCCCATTACCTGTTGCCGTGGTGCCTCCGTCTAAGACTCCACACTAAGGCAGTAAGATTCTCGTCACAACATCTTGTAAGGCCACATTTTGCTGTGTATAATGCGTACTTTTTGCCCACATTTTTGAGGGAAAAAGAAGGATGCACGTTATACATGGGTATAATGATCACTTAATCCTGTGTATAATGCACACAAAAATGTGGGTGTGTGTTCTACAGTACAAAATATGATAATTTAAGCGGAAGGGAATTATTTAAAAATGTTAGATCAAGGAAAGGACTTCCAAGTGGGCCCAAGAACTAGATTTTAGAGCTACATAGCCAGAACAGTGCAGCCAGGATGACACAGCTAAAAATAAAAATTGTTCACTAATACAGGACCGTTCTGATGGAAAGACCACCACGATGCTCTGGGCTTGATACTGGGGTTCCACCTTAGCTGCTCCAGACGGCCAGATCCCTCTGTGCTGTGCTTGCTAGCATCTACTTGTATACTCTCCCAAACCGTGATAGCCTCCTCATGTTGTTCTTTTCCTCATCTGACCCTTGCATAGGTAGAAATGATTGGCAGAAAGCTCGTATGACTGAACCTGAGCTATAAGGGAATCTAGAAATGGACTTTTTAGTTTTCTAGACTCTCGAAGCGCGTCAGTTTCCCACAGCCACAGACCACCACGAGCACGACTGTATATGTGCCGCCGAAGCGAGCACTCGAGCATGACTGTAGTTGAACAAATCGGGTTTGCCGCTGCACGGAGGGAGAACACCCGCCACCGGGAACTATGGATTGTCTTAACAAGAGGGTGTCTGCGCCTGTTACAGGATCTGGGTTTTGATGGGTTGATCTGTGGAGCGTCCAAGGAGGCAAGGATTTGCTGTAGGCTGGATGCTGTCCAAAAGTGTGGGGCGGGGGGTGAGAATTCCGTGATTGAGTATCTCAGTAAATACCATATGTTGGGAAGGCCAACAAGGGTGAGGAAAAAGTCATAACTGGTAAAGAAGCAACAGTCACTCATTTTTCCCAAGAGAGGGGAATGCTTGGTGTTTTTGGGTGGCACAGTGACCCTATTTTTGTCTGCACTCAAACAAGCTCATGGTGTGGGCTTGCCTGACCTCACTTAATCAGGGTCTCAGAGTGACCTTGTCTGAATGAGCGTTCTGTGAGTTGGTGTGTGTCCGGCATGAGGAACAACACGGCCTAGCTGCAAGTGCCTGGCCAGTTTCTGAACGTTAGGGGCTGCTATTTCATTTCTCATGTACAAGCTAAAAGGGGATTGGAGTGCTTGTCCAGTACGCGGGTTTGTTGCATCGGCCTCAAGCATTGTCACACTCGCTGGCACCGCTCCGATGTCCCCACCGAAGTCAGGTACGCCTCCCATTCATGGCCGTTTCAAATGTCCTCAGAGTTCAGTGAGCACAGCAAGACAAACTGGAACGAGAGAGAAATCTTTGGCAAGCAGGAGACAGATTATCACTTGCATATAATTGTGTATCTGGGTACCCAAGAAAATCAACTGGAAAATTATTACAGGAAAGGAGAGCTCAATAAAGCTCTTGGTTACAAAATCAGCATGCAAAACATGCTTAAGTTAACAATGATCAGAAAATACAATTTTAAAAAGGCATTAAAATAGTAAGATATAAAATAGCTAGGGATAAACTTGACATAAGAAATGTATGGAAGACCCATATAAATAAAGCTGCAAAACTTTATTGGGGAACTTGAAGATTTAAACCAGTGGTAAGGCATACCACATCCTTGGATGGCGCAACTCAATAATTCAGCCATTTCGATTCTAATAAAAATGTCAAAAGTATTTTTTTTAACTAGACAATATAATTCTAAGGTCACCTGGGAAGCTTAATAAAAGGCTGAGGAATTTCTCAAAGATTGAGGGGTGACTTACACTGCCAGAAAGAAAGATTTATTATCAAAGCAGCATGATTCCTGTGGAAGAATAAAAATAGCCCTGCACAGGTTCAAGTATACATTTGATATAGGATAAAGGTGGAGCTGAAATGCTCTTAGGGTTCTTCTTAGGATGTGGAAAGCTGCTAAGTACATAGTTCCTGTCCTAACAATGAGCAGATGATAAACTACAAAATCATTGCTTTTCTCGAGCCCATGAGAAAGATGAGTGTGAGGCAACCGAGTGATCTAACTCCGAAGAGAGATGGGATCCCCAGAGGAGAGATGGGCTACACAGACTGTCTCCCCTCCAGCGGAGCGCAGCAAGCAGAGGTCCCACCATTCTCCACATGGGTAGGAAGAAGTCAGCTAAACTGTAGCTCACCAGCCAAATCCGTATGTGGGATCTGGAATAGCTGAGATAGAAAAAGAGTTCACGGTCAGCTGCACAGTCCCCCCAACCCTCAGACTCCTACTAGGAGGTGCTCACAGAACTATTGGGACGGCAGGAGACAGGCTCTCACCAGCCCACTTGTGAGTACAGGCAAGGGGGGTGGCAACCAATGGTGGTGGGGCACCCAAGATGCCATGGAATCCCTGCATTCTTCCCGCTTAGAAATCAAAAGCCTTAAGCTGCTAGAGGTAGGGCAGCACACTCCGTGGCCCACAGACCTGAAAGTGATCAGTGGGTGCCCCTGTCCTGGGCACTGTCCCCTGGACGGCAGAGTAAAGCCTCAAGTCTCTAGGGTGGCAAAGGCTATTACTCCCAGGGCAGCTGCTCAATAGGTGAGTGGAAACCATTTGATATAATTGGACATCCATTTATATTAAGAAAAAAAACCCCAACAAACTCTCAGCAAACTGGAACTTCCTGAATCTGATAAAGGACATCTACGAAAACCTGCAGCTAGCATTATGCTTGGGGTGCAAGAGTGACTCTATAAATCATGGTGCCTGCACACAGCAGAATGCTGCTCACCAGCAGAAAGGGTGAGTGTCCGACTATGGCATGGGTGGATCTCAGAAGCACGATGCTGAGTGAGAGAAGCCAGACTCCAAAGACTGTGTACTGCATGACCAGGAAAATGCACAATTATGTATAGGTTGCCAGGGGTGGTAGGTGGGAATGGAGAATCGACTACAAAAGGGCCCACGGGGACTTTTGGGAGTGATGGAAATTCTTTGTCTGGTTGTGGTGGGTAACTACATGACTGGATGTGCTTGTCAGAATTTATAGAATTACACTCTTAAAAGGATGAATTGCATCTCAAAATACCTGACCAAAAATTTAAATAAAAAGGCTCAGAAAGACAGTTTGGTGCTATAAATAGCGCTGAAATCATTGGTAAGCCATTTGGGGAAAAATAACTTTTGATTCCTTACATCATATAGGAAGATAGATTGCAAATGGATAATAGGCATGAATGAAAAAAATAAAGCCATTAAAAACTTAGAAATACACAGGAAATAGAGGTGATGAATGTGTAGGAGATAAAAGCATAAAGGCAACATGGAAGTCAGGGTGGTGGTTACTAGGAGGTAGGAGAGGTGTGTCCCTGGGGAGGGGCCTACTGCAGGAGCCCCTCCCTCCCCAGCCCCTTCTTCACCTTTGCCCTCTGCCTGTCTTCCTCTCTTTCTGTCTCTGTAATATGGAGGGCAATTATATGGACATCCGTTTTATTGTTATCCATCAACCGTGCAGCCCTCCGTATAAGGACCAATAGAAAGAAAGAGGTAAAACTGGAATGCAAATGCAATTTCCTGCATTTTACACCCACAGTTTAGGCACAGAAAGGCTAAGTTCTTTGGTAAAGATGAGTCTCTGCCCTTTCCTCGTCCAAGTCCCCACTTCCTGTCCAGAGCGCTCAGCCAAAGCAGCCACCTGATGTAGCACAGTTAACAGACTCTGAGCCTTATAAACCAAGGCCACTTTAAAAGAACTGAGGTCAAAGGGTAAGATGTTTAATAAAGAATGTAAACAACTATGGGTGAATTCCATGTGACATGCACATATCAAAGTAAAGGCAGGAACCATAGAGGGAGAAGGTGGACAGATTTGACTACTCCTAAGTTAAAAATGACGTACAGGTTTTAAAACATCAAAGCAGAACTGAAATACAATATGCAATTGGGGGAAATATTGTTAAGATGTATGGCAGATAAAGGGTCAACATTCTTTAAATACAAAGAGCCCTTGAAATCAATAAAACCAATAATAGCCCAATACTAAAACAGGCAAGGAATATGGGTAGGCCATTTTTAAGGGAAGAAATACGTGTTACTAAAAAGCATTTAAAAATACTCATTCTGTCTAGTCATCAAATAGTTGCCCATTAGAGGTGTGCACTTGTCACACATTCACTTGTCCGGGATTAAAAGCAATGGAAACCTCCGGTATCGGGAAGTTGTAGGGGAGCAAGTTCAGCAACATTAATGAGAGCCTCACAAACGGTCTCTTCTTTGATTTAACAAGATGTGCACAAATATCTTTGTGCAATCGTGATATTTGGAAATAAAGCATTCTCACGACAGGAAGCTGGCTAGGTTATGCTACCTTTGTATGCTGAGCATTCGCTAGCCAAAACGGCAGCACCGTGTAACTTGGAAAGGGTGCTTCCTCTTTCCCCAGGCAGACTCCACCCTGCACCAGGCCCACAGCTTGTTCGGGGAACAGCCCATACGTTGGCCACCACGGTCCTGGTGCACGCGATGGGATGCTGTGCTGTGCAGCCATGGAAACAGGTTTTTATCATTTGAATGACATAGTAGGGATATGTTGACAGTACACTTAGTCACCGAGCATGTGGAGTGCTAAGAATATTTTCTGGTATGTAGAAATAGCTAATTTTTAACAGGTAAGTTTTTAAGTGTGTACAACATGAGCACAATTTAAAAGTGAGTAACTCAGATATGCATAGAAAGAAAACTGGGAAAACAAGACCCTGTAGGATATATACTAATATTTTAAGATTATGGGCAATTTTTATTTTTAATTTTTGTGTTTTTCTATACTTTTACTATTGTCTAGGTGGAATGTGTATTACCTATGCAATCAGAAAAAAACCCCTAGTAAAATAAAAAATAAATCTCATTTAGGGGACCGAGCAGAACCAGATCAAGAATGCAGCTTTCCTAGGAGAAATATGCGCTTTTGGCCTCTTTTCATCACCTTGAGATTTCACATAAGAGCTGAAGCTTTATAGATGCAAAGAAAAATCAGTGGGGAGCAGCTACCGAGAATGGCGTTCCCCGATGGTGGTGCAAACGACCACATTAGAACCTAAACGAGATGAGGTGGTGTGACGCAGGCCAGCCTTGTGGTGCAGGTCGTACTCTGAGCAAAACTCTTCCGACCCAGCCCTGCTCATCACAGCTGTTCAGGGTCTGAAGAGAGCTTGGCACCAGGCAGGGGACAGATGGAGAACGCAGTGGGAAGCTTTGGTTAAGTCACAGAAGCACGAGAAGCCCCTGTACCCTCCATGCAGTGAGTCAAGTGGGAGATGAGGAGAGAGCATCGTTCTGGAGTTTCTTTTGGATGTAACTTGACTGTGGTGTGCAGCCAACTAGTTACCTTATATCCAGTTCCCTCTTCTGAGTGTTGGGCGCAAAGTAAGAGTGTTAAATGTGGCATTCCCTTTAATGATTTGTTTCCCTATGGTGTTAATTATCTGTGTTAATGGGGAGGAGAAAGCCCATTACTGAGTGAAATATACAGACGTCTAAGTCCCTAAAACCGAAGCTTAGTGTTTTCTTCCCTCCTCTCTCTGCAACCTTCTCTAACATTTCCCCTACTGTTCACAACTTCCAGTGACCTTCCACAAGCTTCAGGACAAAGTTTAAACTCTTTATTTTGGCATAAAAGACCTGGTTTTCATTCTAGCGTCACTGCTAATCACCACATACGCCAACCATACCAAACTAGCTATAGTTTTCTGAACACACACAGTATGTTATTTTATGTCTCTAAGTGTTGATAGTCTTGCTAATTTTTTCAAGTGCCTACAGTGTGCCAGGTAATATGCTAAATATATTATCTTCCTCCTCAGCTTGAATATGGTCTCTATTTTATAAATGAGAAACCAGAGTTTCAAAGAAATTAAGTAATTTGCCCAGGGTTACACAGCTAGTAAGTGGCAGAGTCACAATAGGAACTGAGGTTTGTTTAAGCTGCTATATTGAGATATGATTGACATCCAAAAAGCTGTAGGTATTTGATGTACAACTTGATGCGTTTGGAGATAAGAATACACCTATAAAACTGTCATCACTATCAGTGCCATTAACTTATCACCTCCAAAGATTACCTCCTTCTCCCTGTTCCAGGTTTGACTTGAAAGCTTGAATTCCTGTCTTTACAGTGGTAAAATACATACAACATGACGCTTAGCCTTTGTAGCCATTTCTAAGTGTGTACCTCTGCGGCGTTAATTACATTCACTTTGTACAACCATCACCACCATCCATCTCCAGAGCTTTCCATTTCCCCGGGTGAAACTCTGTACTCAAACAGCATCTCCCCATTTCTCCCTCACCCCGGCCCCTGGCCACCAGCATTCTACTTTTTGTTTCTGTGAGTGTGACCACTGGGTACCTCATACAAGTAGAATCGTGCAATATTTGTCCTTTCTTGTGACTGGCTTATTTAACTTAGCAGAGTATCTTCAAGGTTCATCCATATAGCATGTGCCAGAGGGTTTTATTTTTTAATTTTTTTAAGGCTGAGTAAGGTTCCATTGTGTGTATATTCCACGTTTTGTTTATCTATCCAGCCATCATTGGATACTTGGGTTGCCCCCACCTCTTGGCTGCTGTGAATGATGCATCTATGAACACGAGTGTACAGGTACCTGCATCCTTGCTGTAACCTCTTTGGAGTATTTGCACAGAAGTAGAGCTGCTGAGTCGGTGTTTTGTGGCCTGGACATAGTGGACCTGGACACGGTGGACAGTTGTAGGCCAGCCATGTTGTAGAACCTTCCTTAGTTTGGTCTTGATCTCTCTCCTCATGGACAGACTCAGGTTACGCACACTGCGGCCAGGAAGTCCCGGATGCTGTGTTTTTATTTTTTCATCGCACCCCACGTGGTGGCACATGATGTGTGTTTGGTTACTAGTGTTTGTAATCTGGGGCACTTATGTTGGGGTGGGCCAGGTGTCTCTACTGTAAAGTGACTGTGGAGTCCTTTTGTAATTAATAGTGTCTTGGGAGGAGATAGATAAGACTATGTAAATATCTCTCTCCTTGTTAACTGTTCACCTACTAGAGTTTAACGTCCACTGTTGTTTTACTGCTGTATTCATCCACTGGCTGAATTGCTACTGTAATGTCGACTAAGGGTGACTTCTCATACTGCCATCATTCCTACATTTATTAGTTTTCTTTCTACTAGAAAGAAGAGCTTTCTCTTCTTTCTCATTTATTTGTTTCCATTAGTATGGGTTACTGATACTGAGTACTGAGCGATTGTAATCTGTTATGATCGCTATTTATTTTAATGTGCAAAATCTCCCAGATTTGGTCAGTGGGAGCTGCTTCAAGTGGGTCCCTGTGTCCTTTTGACATTCTGTCGTCATTGTCTGGCACTGAGCGCTTCCTTATCTGTCCCCTGGGTTCAGCGATCTGAAGAGAGCATATTCATTTGCAGAAATCAGGCAGGCTACTCCTAAATGTAGAAATGAGGCTACTCCTAAAATACTGAAACACATAAAAGGGTGCTATCCAGGCTGCTGCATGTGTGCCCACCGGCCACACAGGTTTGCAATTTCACCCGGGTTTGGTGCCAGATTTGTTAGGTGCCACCCAACAGAAGATGTGCGCAGGGTAGAGCCAATGAAGAGTCCACCGCCACCGTGAGCCTCTTTGCGGTGCACGGAAGGGAACTAACTGGTCCGCCTGTGCTGGGAGGTGGTGGGTTCCTCCACGCAGTTACTCACGGACACGCTGGTGGGGAAGCTCTGTCGAGAGAGAAAATAGCGTTCTGTGTTTCTCTTCAGTGGTGATAGAAGTGAGACTTGTAAAAAGATACTAAGCTTAGATGACACCGTATGGCAGGGGTGTTTAACTCATTTTCAGTGGGGGTCACATCAGCCTCGCAGTTGCCTTCAAAGGGTGGAATGTAATTTTAGGACTGTATAAATGTAACTTCCCCTTAACTAGGGGCAAGGAGCTTGGTGCTGCCACCGGGTAGAAACAAGGTGCTGGGCTGCATAAAACAAGGTGGTGGAGGGCCAGATTCTGCCTGCGGGCCTTGTGTTTGCCGCCTGTGCCATATGGCATCGAGAGGCATTCGCCACTACAGTTTCTAACCACCGAACTCAAAATTGCCCGTATGTCTGCAAGGTTGGAGAAATAGCCCTTGACTGCCAGGAAATACCCATTGTAGCAGTTCTTCAGCCATGTAATTTAAAATAATTACTAATTAAATGAGAGTAAAATAGAGTCCATAATAACAATAATAATCACTGTAGCACTGGTCATTACCTGAGTTACCGTTTGTTGGAGCGTGACCTCCGGGAAGACGGTTTGCTGAAGGGGGAAGAACCACAAGGGAGCCCCGCTTCATCACTGCTGCGGAGGTAAGGGGTCAGGACCACTCCGGGGAGCCTGGCAACAGCAGACCTAATTCTGTATTCCAGCCACGTCGCCGCTCGCAGGTTGTTGCAAGGAATTTGTTCCTCACGCAGCAGGGTGCATGGCGTTGAAAACCAAGGAGATTGAACAGCGCTGTGGCATTTGTCAGTGGATTTATATCATCTCAGGAAACAACTCAATCAATTACAGCGCCTTGTCTTTGACAAAGCGTCACTCTTATTCCTGTCTCAGGGAAAGCCAGGCCCTTTGCAGGGGGACCTTGGGTGGGTAGGCCCAACACCGAGTGGTTGTGAGCTGGTGCGTGGGTGCAGCAGGCATCAGGTCCCCGCGAGGTATCAGAGCCCCGGCGCCTGAGAACAGAAAAGGTGGAGGCCGTCTGGGTGCAGGTCAGTGTTTCTGTGACCTAAAAGAACATGCATCCCTTTCCTTATTCATTCCTGAGACAAATGAGTACCTACCCTGGGCCAGGTATTGGACCTCAGCGCTGGGAATATTGACCAAGGCACCGACCTCAGGGATCTGACAGTCTCCTGGTTCGGGTTGGGCGGATCCACAGACACAGAAGTGTGAAGAGTGCCCCGGAGACAAAGAAGAGAGTGCTCCAGACAGAGCCGAGGGACTCTTCGCAATGTGGCATCCGAGAAGGGCCCTCAAGGAAGTGCCACTTGTGCTGAGGCCTGATGGTAAAGGAGTCTTTAGCCCAGCCAGCAACGAGGGGAGAATGTTCCAGGGAAAGGGGTGCTGTGGGGAAAGGCCCTGCGTGGGGATGGAACCTAGTTAATTTGAGGAGCTAGAGGAAGGACAGAGTGAGGGAGAACATGGCCCAGGGGAAGTTAGAGAGGTCCTCTGGCTGCAGGACAGGTAGGCTTGGGGAGGAGTCCAGGTCTGAGTCTA
The DNA here is from genome assembly GCF_021234435.1 of Artibeus jamaicensis. NCBI lineage: Eukaryota > Metazoa > Chordata > Mammalia > Chiroptera > Phyllostomidae > Artibeus > Artibeus jamaicensis. Next base: position 9,523,774 of record NW_026521828.1, on the reverse strand, counting down.
AGGGCAAGGGGAGGCTTTGAAGCCAGGGAAAAACAGGACCTGGTTCGTGTCTGTAAAAGCTGGTTTGGTTGTTGGAGGTGAATGGCCTCGGGGGGGGGGGGTGTGTGTCCTGAGCTGACTGGGGAAACTAAATAGGAGGTCCTTTGAGAATTCAGGTAAGAGAAGAGGGCAGGGCCTGGGAGGAAGTGGACTGGGCATTCGTTTGGGAGTGGGGGTCTCTGAAGTGGGCAGGTGTCAGGGCTGGTGCCGGGTGTCTGGCTTGGGCTGCTGGATGAATGGATGCACTGTGTGCTCGGATGGGAAATACCAGTGGGTAACCATACCTGGGGGTTGAAATACTCAGATTTGTGTGTGTGTCAAACATATATAACATAAAATTGACTGTTTTAGCCATTTTAAAATGTACGCTTGTGTGGTGGTACATACACTCAGATCGCCGCGCCACCATCACCGCCATCCACCTCCAGAACTTCTTCATCTTTCCCATCTGAAGCTCTGTGCCCATTAGATGCTCACGCTACGCTTCCCCCTGCCCCAGCTCCTGCAGCCACCACTTGACTTCCCGTCTCCGTGAATGTGACTGCTCCGGCTAGGTACCTCAGCTAATCCGGCTGGCTTATTTCACTCAGCACCTTCGGTGTCTGCAGAGTTCATTCACGCACGCGTTGGTTTCCTTTCAAAGGCTGAAGCGCGTTTCATTGTTTGTACACACCCCTTTTTAAAATTCATTCATCCATTGATGGACATTGTGTCGCTTCCACATTTTGGCTGTTGTGAATAATTGTTATGAACTTGGGGTACAAATATTTGTTCAAGCCCCTGCTTATACTTCTTTTGGGTATGATGTGCCCAGAAGTGGAATTGCTGGGTTATATGGTAATTCCATGTTTAGTTTTATGAAGGACCATCAGACTGTTTTCCACCATGGCTGTATCATTTTATATCCCACCCTCCCCCCAACCCCCCAGTGCCCAGGGTCCCAGTTTTTCCACATACTCACCAACACTTCTCATTTATTTAGTTGATAATTGCCAACCTGATGGGTGTGAAGTGGTATCGCACTGGGGCAAAACAGTCTGATTTTTGGATAAGAGATAATCCCATGGTGCTGTCAACTAAATGCTCAGCTCTACCAGGCAGGATTTCCAAAGAGAGGTCTCTCTGGCCCGCAGGTCAGTGGAAATCCCAGAGTGGGTTCTTGTAAGTGCCTTATCGGTGTGTCCTGTGTTTGTTCTTTAGGTGTCCAGCCTCCGCCAGCATGCCTACCCTATGGGGTTGTGAGCGTTTGGGCGTTGGAGTTCACTTCTGGTGAACAAACTTCATCTCGTACCTGGTTCTCTCTATTCCATATTGCGGCTCCAGTGGAAATTAACCAAGATTAACTAAGTATGAGCTGCAAATAGAAGTGGTGGAAAACCTCCAAAAGAGGGAATTTATTGGTATGGCCTTGGAAGATATATCTAGCTGAAATCAGATAGGTTTGATGATCTTTTAAAGCGAATGGAAGGCATTTTTGTTTTGTTTGAACAAAGAAAATGCAGCTTTAAAGTGTTTTTCAATTTCTCTCACAGCTCCCTTTCATTCTCTGATTTCTTTACTCTTAATGGGATAATATAAACCAGTTTTCTGTTGTCTCTTATTCATCAAAGCTGTCGATTTACCCTGAACAGAAAGAAGGCAAGGATGTTATTAAAATAAAACAATTTCCAATTGAGCTGCTAATAAATGCTGAAATGCATCCACATTTCTCCTATTGATTATCTCCTGCTGACAAAGGCAGACACAGGCTTGCATTGCACGCTGCCTGGTGGAAATGAAAGATTTAATTAGATGAAACCCAAGGAGCTGGAAGATCAACTGCAGTGGGCCGTCCCACAATTGTTATTCCTAATTGGCTGTTTGCAGTATCCCTGCTTCTTGAGCTTTTTCCACTTAAAAAATTCCCTACAGTGCATTAAGATGAGCACCGTCATTAGTAAATTCTCCCCCCACTCCCCTGTGCATTTTACAAGGTCAAGGTTGTGGGCTAGACTGAGCCCTGTTAGGCCATAAATCAGATGTAATATAGAACATGGTGCAGTTGAGAATTAGCAAGCGAGAACAGGAAGGCAGCGGTGTCTTCTGGGCTTCAGGCCATCTCCAAGTGCTGGCCGCTGGTGGGGAAGATGTGAGGAGAGGTCGCAAACTCGGAGAGGGAGTCTTCAGAGCTCACTGGCTCTGTGAGTGTGTGCGTGTAGAGTTTACTGTCTGGTAAACGCACTGGTGTTTAGTGATGGGAGTGTATTCAAAAGTTGGTATTCACTTTGCCAGGAGTGTTGCCAGCACTTAGCAGGTGACCGGCTTTTTAAGACAGTGGAGAAAGGAAAGGGACAGAAATCATTCCCGTGGCAGCACGTGGCACTTGGCCTGTACAGCTGCTGCTTTTTTGGAAGCCTGAGCAAGGTATTACCATTTGAAGACTTTGTTTTCTCACTGGCACAATGGGATATTCATTGTACCCATCTCATCGATTTGCTCTGAGGACTAAATGAGATAAAGCTTTTAGCACATGGTGCGCACTAAACAAATGTGAGCCACGAGCGATGCTAATTCACCTTCCACATCTACGAGACCCGGAAGGGAGGCACCACTTCTATTGCATTTCCCAGTGTCCAGCCCAGTGCCTAACACCCTGCTCTCAATAAAAATTTCAGTCTGAATTAAAAGATGTTTCAATTCCCCAATCTTGAGGTTGTTACAGATTAGGATGGGAGTTGACAGTCACTCAACAAGCATGTAGTTAGCATCTTAAATTGTTTTAAGTAACAGCTACTCCTTGGCAGAGGCAGTGAGCCGAGAGCCGCTAAGAGGGGCAAGTGCCAGAGCCACCCGACCTGGGTGTTCCCGCCCCTCCCACCCGTGGAATGATTGGACTCCATGAGGATTATAAGACACAGAAGACACTTGCAACAGGGCCTCGCACATAATATGTGCTCGATAAACACTTCCTACTATTAATAAAATACAATAAAAACAACTAAAAGATCACCCATTCTATCACCTGGAGATAACCACTAAGTGGAAGTGTATTGTGTAATTAATGCCGAGGCAGGCATTGTGGGTGTTTAGAAATGGCCCATTGATTGAGCGCTTGCACCAAGCACTGCACAAGTCACTGCTTGGCACATATCTCATTTAATTCACACAACAGTTGTATGAGGTAGGCGGTATTATTATCCCCCCACCTTTTTTTTTTTTTTTTGAGATAAGAAAACAAGACCAGGGATGTTGGGTAACTTCCCAAGATCATACAAGTGGCAAATGATGGAGCTAAGATTCCAACGCAGGTCTCTGTTCTAAAGTTAACCTTTATGCTGCCCTACCCCGAGAAGCCTGATATTGAAGTAACCCTGGGCAGCCCACTGATCGAGATAGGCATGGCCTAAGTGAAGTGGGGAAGCTGGTGGAGGACAAGGAAGGGAAATTGTAATTTGCTCCATGCTATGACTGGAACTCTTCTAATCAGGTCTCCGACTCTTTCTCGGAACAGTGCTTTGGGCATTTGCGCAAAGGTGGTGCAGGAGACCAAACCCTTCTGCATCCCCAGCACAGTGTTACTATTAAACAGGGACTCAGGAACCCAGATGCATTTTTCCCAGAGGGCTTTACTGAGCTCTGACCCCTTTGGGCCAGATTCTTCGTGTCACATTGTACCGAGTTGTTGCTGTACTAGGATCTCAAGCCAGGAAGTTTTTCTTTAATATCCAGCCCTTGTGGTCACCACTTCTGTACAAAAATACTGTGGTATGTTCTTGTTTCTCAAGTGTAATTTGGAGGCAAGTCGAATAGATAAACACTGTCAATAAGAATATCTTTTTTTCCCATTGAGGCATTTTATTTGCACATATGTATTACATCCCTAGAAAAAGAATCCCAGGATTCTCCCCCTGTGTGTTTCCGTCTTGCTTCCTCATGGTCCATGATGCCCGCTGAGGTCGTCAGTACAATGAAACCAAACTGACGGGATGGAAGCCAGTTGTTCTGCCATTTTTCTAGGTCTTTGAGTTGCACACCAAATCTGGGGCTGATCACTCCACGCTTGTTCCACCTGCCTGTGAGGATCACAGTGATTTTCCTAGCTCTGTGGTCACCAATACTTTCAAATTCGCCTGTGCAGCCATGCTTCATCATCACAGTTAGAAACTGGACGACGACTCTGGAGCATGGGCTGATGAGAACCTGGCGTTGGCCTCTCTTTCCAGCATTGTTGATACTCTTGAGAGCAGCAGCCAGGACATTCACGCGCACCATTATGGCGGCATGGGCAGATGGTGGGAAGAGGCTCAATGAGAATATCATGTAGTCACTGATAGGTCTTAACCTGTCGAGAAACGAAGAGATAAAGGACACGAATGTTTAGTTTTTCTTTTTTTGTTGTTGTTTTTAAAAAATTTTTTAAATTTTTTAAAATTGATTATGCCATTACAGTTGTTCTATTCCCTCCTTCATTCCCCTCCACCCTACCCCCCCATCCCCACCATTACCCACCTTTAGTTTATGACCATGTGTCTCAAGTTCTTTATTTTTTTTAAATAATTTTTTAAAAGATTTTATTTATTTATTGAGGGGAAGAGAAGGAGAGAGGGAGAGAAACTAATTGCCAAGTTCTTTAGATTCTATATTTCCCATACTATTCTTGCCCCCCCCCATCTATTTTCTATCTACTGTCTATGATACTTATTTTCTGTACCTTCTCCCCCCTTCTCCTCCTCCCACTCCCCTGTTGCTAACCCTCCTTGTGATCTCCATTTCTATGTTTCCGCTCCTGATATAGCTGTCCACTTAGTTTGCTTTTGTTTTAGGTGTGGTTGTTAATAACTGTGAGTTTGCTGTTCTTTCACTGTTCATGTTTTTTTAACTTCTTTTTATTAGATAAGTCCCTTTAACATTTCATATAATAAGGGCTTGGTGATGATGAACTCCTTGAATTTGATCTTATCTGAGAAGCACTTTATCTGTCCTTCCATTCTAAATGAAAGTTTTGCTGGACAGAAAAGAGTGAAGAAGCAAGAATTCAAAAAAATGAGGAGAGTCTTGGGAACCTCCAGGACATCTTTAAACGCTCCAACATCTGAATTATAGGGGTACCAGAAGGGGGAAAGGAACAGCCACCAGTGGAAAACTTATTTGAACAAATAATAAAGGAGAATTTCCCCGATCTGGCAAAGGAAATAGACTTCCAGGAAATCCAGGAAGCTCAGAGAGTCCCAAAGAAGTTGGACCCAAGAAGGAACACACCAAGGCACATCATCATTACATTAGCCAAGATTAAAATGAAGGAGAGAATCCTAGAAGCAGCAAGAGCTAAGGGGACAGTCACCTACAAAGGAGTCCCCATCAGACTGTCAGATGATTTCTCAAAAGAGACCTTACAGGCAAGAAGGGGCTGGAAAGAAATATTTCAAGTCATGAAATCTAAAGACCTACAACCAAGATTGCTCTATCCAGCAAAGCTTTCATTTAGTTTTTCTTTGTGTGTTAATCTAACCACTGAACACCCTTGATCCCCAAGCAAATTAATTGTCACCAAAGTGAGTGTAAATGACACATGGTCTGTACTGCACTGTCGTCTGGTTGGAGCAGCTACCCCTCGGCACAGTGTCAAGGAAAAGGCAGGTCTCTGCAGCCAGGCTGCTGGAGCAGCTGTGCTGGATTAGGCTTATTAGGGGACTGCTTGGAAAACTCGGGACACTGATCTTGTAGCTGGACTTGGCTGTTGGCAGGCTTGTGGGGTGAAGGTGCCCTCTCCCTGGGGAGCAGGCCCAGAGCGGGTCTCAGGAGTCTCGATGTTGAGGCCACCTTCTCCGTGAGTGACAGCTTCTCTGAGCTTTATTTGGTTCCTGTGTAAAATAGAGTAGTGGCTGTTAAATATGGGAATATTAGCCACAGATTTTATGTATATGAAATTTTTATTTTTAATTGTGATAAAATACACATAAAAGTTACCATCTTAACTGTTTTTTAAAAAGATTTTATTTATTTTTAGAGAGAGAAGAAGGGAGGGAGAAAGAAAGGGAGAGAAGCATTAATGTGCCAAAGAATCATGAGTCCGTTGCCTCTCGCATGCCCCCACCTGGTGACCTGGCCCATAATCCAGGCCTGTGCCCTGACTGGGAATCGAACCAGAGACTTTTTGGTTTGCAGGTCAGGGCTCAATCCACTGAGCCACAGCAGCCAGAGCTTAGCCACTTTTAAGAGCACAGTTCAGGAGGCTAATAGATTACATTTCAATATAATTATAATGCTATCAGTATTACCACCACTTGTCCAGTGGAATTGTGAGGATCAGATGAGAGAAAAGGCTGTGAACAAAAGGTGTTTCCTGCACTAACAAGTGCTTTGCAGCATCAGTTGCTGCTGTAACATGACCCCCGTCACCTCCCTGGGCCCTGTTTTCTCAGCAGGGGCTTGGACTTCAGATCCCTTTAGTCCTGACATTCTGTAGAAGCATTACACTTACCTGGCATAGGTTTCCTTGTCACCTGAGAGTCAAGCCTTGTGCTAAAAGGCTTTTTCTCTAGCAAAACATCAGCCTCATAATGCATATAGAGGTCCTGTCACTTGTCACTGTGGAAGAAAGTCATTGGTAAAGCCTGTCTGACTTGTTGGTGACACCAATATATCTATCTGTATATTCATATCTATTCTATATCCATGTCTATATCTAGCTTTTATTCATTTATTAAAAATATTTATCCAGAACCTATTCACTGCTGGGCATCGTTTGAGATGCTGGTGGTAGAGCAGTGAACACCAGACACGATTCCCTGTCCTCCTGGAGCTGACCTTTCATGTAGGAAGGCAGAACATGGGCCAGTAGACACAACAACAAGTAGGACACGGCAGTTGCCATAGAGAAAAACAATGCCAGCCAGGGGATGGAGGGTGACGGGGGCTTCTCTTTTAGATGGAGTGGTCATGGGAGACCCCTCTGAAGAGATGGCATTGGAGCAGAGACCCCAGGAAGGGCGAGGGCCAGCCATGTGAAGGTGTGGGCAGGCGGGCTCCAGGCGGCAGCGTGGCGGGTGTGGAGGAAGGACTTTCCACAGAGATCGTGGGACTTCTCCCTGCCCCGCGGCTGACCAGTGGCAGCCCCCGTGCGGAGGGACTCTGGGTTCCTCCTCTTCTCCCTGAGTTTCCAGACGCGAGATTATTTCAAGAGCTCAAAGCTGTGAGTTACGGAACTCCAGAGTGTCTCCAGGGAGCTGGGAACCAAAGTTGGGAGAACCAAAAATCTTACTGGTTTTTGTTTAATTCCACACTGTGACTATGCTTCACTCTGCGCATGTAAACAAAATCCAATAGTTTTTTCTTCTGAATGGGGCATACTTATACTAAAACAATTAAAGGAATTTTAATTTTGGGTATACTATACTAAAAATTGGTTGTTTATCTGACATTCTGTAAACTTGGCATTCTGTGTCTTATCTGGCAACCTTAGTTGGCCCAAACCTAGTCAAATTGGCACGTGTAGCTGCAAGAGAGTCTGGAAAACTGAGCCTTCAGGTGGGTAGTAATGTGTCCAACTACACCCTGTGGTTTTAATTACTGAAAGGAAGGAGGGGATGGTGGATATGGAGAACAATTAGTAGTCTTGGCCAAAACTTACGTGGTCTCATTCATTCGTTCATTCATTCTACTAGTATTTATGAAGCACCATCTATATGACGTATGAGGTCTGCGCAGAAGATATCCAGCCAGGTAATATGAAAAATAGAGACATTTATTGAAGAAAATACAAGAAACATCATACATAAGACAATGATACCTCAGTCCCCTTCAAGGTAGACACCTTGGGACCTCATACAATTCTCCCTATTGCCATCAACTGACCCTTCATATTTTCCTGAATCTCATCATGAAATCTCTTCCCTTTCAAAGGTGCTTTTGGGGAAAAGAGGGAAGTCACAGGGCACCAAATCTGGGCTGTAGGGAGCTGAGTCACCTGGTTGATTTGATGTTTCACCAAAAAACTCTGCATGAGATGTGATGCGTGAACAGGCATGTTGTTGTGATGAAGCTGCCATTCACCAGTCGTCCATAGCTGAGGCCCTCTGAATCATCCAGATAGTTTCCATGGAGGTATGTTCAAACTTAGTGCAAAATTTGGTACGGATTCGTTGCTCTACTCGCTCAGTCATTTTGAATGCGACGACCACACAGTACACATGCTCATTCAATGGCATCTACCATCCTCACTGTGAAACGTTTCCGGAAATAGAAGGCCCACATGGTTGGTGTGGAGGAATCAAGAGGGAGGGTGTAAGGGAAGCAGGCAAGGGAGGGCCTTGAAGACCACAACGGAGATTTTTAAACTGTAGTACAGGTGAGAGGCTACTGAAGCATTTTGAGCAAGACAGTTACAAGACTTACGAGTATTTTGCATTTTATACGGCCGCTGCGCCTGCCGGGTAGTGGGTGTGGCTAGCGGGAGCAATGGAGGAAAGGAGATTAGGGGGTTATTTCAGGGATTTGGGCTTGAGTGGGGCCCTAGAGTGGAGGGAGTGAGACATGTTGGGATTCAGGGTGTTTATGAAGGAGGTATGAATACCACCCTCACCTTACAGATGAGGGAGGCTCGTGGAGCTGGGACTGGAATCGAGGTCTGCATGACTTGAGTACTGGTGTGGGGGGCGGCGGGGGAATGAGAGGAGGTCTTGTAGCTCTAGGAAACCTCGGAGATCATTTAGCTCCTGACTCCGACTTTGCAGCAGGAGCAAGAGGCAGGGGGACCTGGGGCGAAGAGGGCCGCTTTCTCTCCTTGCTCCTGCATCCTTCTCCAGCACCGATTCTGCCCAAGACTCGGATCTAAGGTAAATCTTCTTTGTTACTGGCTTTGTTGCAGTAAAATCTTGTCTCCTCCTCCATGAACAAAATAAATAAATAAAGAGAGTACATTCTCTTGGAAGTCGGCAGCTGTGACACTGATAGTCACGTAAATTCACGGGAGGTGACTGTTTTGTTCTCTGGGGCCCCTGGGCCCCTGGGCCCCTGGGCTGGGGAGCAAGGAGGCTTTGGAATCAGCCACACTTGGTCCTGAATCTCGCTGACCAGCTGAGCCTTGTTTTTTCGCCCCTGCACAGGGGCCCACCGCACAGCTGCTCCACATGACTGCTGAGAGCATTATGAGTGAACAGGCCTGGAACCGGTGGTGTCCAATAAAAGTGACTCACTGCAGGATTTGGGGATCGTTTTGGCTCCAGCGTGCACTTAGCACTGTCCTTTGTCTTTTCACCGGTTAGGGTCACCTTCTGACCCCGTCATTCCCCACCCCTTCCCTTGCTTGCTCCCACCCTGCCATGACGTCTAGAACCCTGCACATAATGTGGCCTAGAGGGACAATGTTGGAGCCGGGATCAGGAAATGGGAGGGGGGGGGAGGGCCCTCGCAGCAGCCTGCTCTCTGGAACCGGAATATGAACTGTTCACTTAAGTCAAGTGAAAGACATTGCAAACTTGGCGTTCTCGCTCAGTTCCAGAAGCACACTGCTGATAAGAAACAAATTAGAAATGCAAGGGTTTCCCTCCCCACCAAGTGCTGGGAGGATGTGTGTGTGGACGGTGGAGCTGGAATTTCCCCGGGGTCAGTTAGGCGCTCCTTGAAGCATAAATGCAGATAAAACTGACGACTGCTCTGATGAGGCTGTCAGAGCCTGATATCAGAAACGTGGGAAAGGTGTTTGACGTCCTATTGATTGGAATCTTTCATAAACACAGCCTACAGGGTCCCTGGCTGCTCTTGGGGAGGGGTGGGGAGGAGGCAGGTGTTTCTGGGGTTCACAGGAAGATCAGCTGGCCAGAGGGGTTGCACAAAGACTAAAGCAGCAGCTTCACAGCAGGAACAGCCCTTGGGAACCTGGGGGAGCTTTGGTTGTTGCAGGTAAGGGTACTGAAGCCCAGAGAGGTGTGTCTACTTGCCCAACGTCACACAGCTTAGCTAGAAAGTAATGTACAGAAGAACTCTGGTGGGCTTTTGGGGTTAGAGTGCATTTCAAATCCTGGACCGATCATTATATTCTTTGGGTAAGTTCCTTACTTTTCTAAAGCTTCAATTTCCTCATTTGTAATGTGGAGCTCATAATAGTTCCTGCTTTATAGGATGAATATGAGGATTAACAAGAAAATTTATATAAAATTGGACAGAACTTGGCACTTAATAAGAGCTCAGTAACTATTGGTATTTTGTGGTATTGATAATATATATTTTGGGGGTCCCAGGGATGGACAGTAGGAAAATTTTTGTATTGTTAACATCCCACAAGCCTCTAGTTTGGTCCTTATTAGAGGGTGTGGTGGGCTGAATGTATTGTCCCAAAAGATATGTTCCAATATTAACTTCCAGGACCTGCGAACATGACCTTATCTGGAAATAGGGTCTTTGCAGATGTAATGAAGTTAAAATGAGGTCACCCTGGGTAAGGGTGGGCTCTAATCCAGTGACTGGTGTCCTTATAAGAAGAGGGAGATTTGGACACAGACACAGGGGAGGGGGGTGGACACCATGAGAACACAGAGGCAGACACTGGAGTGGTCCCACCACAGCTCAAACATCAAAGGTTACTGGCGACCGCCCGAAGCTAGAAGGCGCAAAGAAGGGTCCTTTGCCAGAGCGTTCGGGGGAGCAGGGCCTTGCCAGTACCTTGATTGTGGAATGTGAGCCTTCGGAACTGTGGACGATAATTTTGTGTCGTTTCAAGCCTCCCAGTTTGCGGTCACTTGTTCTGGCAGCCCTAGGAAAGGGACGCAGAGGACATCTGTGGAGGGGTGCTCCGGCTCCCAGCTGAGTGTCTAAGGTGTGGGTTGTTAGCCACGGAACATTCATGTCCTGACTTGGGAGTGGGACCGCTGCACAGTGAGCTCCCCAGATCCTGAGTATTTGCCTGCTGCCTGGGGGACGCTGGAGGTGTGTGTGTTTGGGGCTGGACCACAAGAACCACAGCCGAGGAGAGCCAGGATGCCTCACCGTCAGGAGTGGACGTTCAAGGTGACACTCAGAGGAGGCCCGAGGGGACGCAGCTGGATGGGGGCAGAGGCTGCTGCGTCTCCTTTGTCGGGGTTGTCCCATGAGCTCGTCCTCTTTCCCCTTCCCTGCCATGTGAACAGCGGTGGTTCTCCTGTTGGGCTGAGATGCAGAGAGATGGGAACAGACCTGGGAAATGGTTGGGATTTATAAGCCCTCGGTGAATGCCGTTTTCTTCAAGTCAGATGAGGACCAGGGGAATATTGGAGGGAGGTGGCCTGTGTCCCTATGGCTTTCCGAAGGCAGCCAGGTGGCCTCCGTCTGAACGCGTGTTTCTGCAGGGTGGTCCTGAGAGGTGTCGCCGTCCTGCTCCAGCACTGAAGCCCCTGCTCCCCTCGGTCATTCCTTCCCAGCCTCCCCCTCTCTGCACCCTGACCCGTCTCGCTGCTCACTGCCATAGCGACTATGGGAAGCACATACTAGAACTCGGGTGGAAGGAAGAGCTAACACAGGACGAGGATGTGGGCTGTTTTCAGAGGTCCTGTGCCAGGCGAAGAGCTGCTGTGTGGACTGCTGGACCCTCATCACAACCAGTGCCAGTTGGTCTTGGCCTTCTTGAGCCAAGAGGAAAGGGGTTGAACCACTGGATTTCCTAGGTCATCTGCTCAGGAGGAGACAGGTCCTCGCTCATTGGCTGGGAAGTGTTTTGTTTTGTTAGAGTGGTGTGAAGGGGAGAATGGGGAGACCCAGAGGCCCCACCATGGCCCCACGGGAAGTCGGGGGAGGACGGGAGAGCGGAATTCTCTCTCCTCTGCTCGGTTATCTGTGCAATGGACACGGCGTGAGCTGCTCCCACCTACGCGAGATCTCCTGGGGGTGGTGGCATGTACACGAAACATTCAGCACAGGTGAATCTGTGGAGACAGACCGCAGATTAGTGGTTGCCAGAGCCTGGGGTGGGGGATGGGGCACGGCTGCTGACTGGCGTTTTCTTTGGCGGCGATTAAAAATGTTCTGGAAGCAGATAAAGGCGCGACTGTACCAAATGCCACTCAGTCGTACAGTTTAAAACGCTGACTTTTACTCTGTGTGAATTTTACCTCAAAACAGAAGCCACTGCCTTCCAGGTCCCTCAAAACCACACTGATGCTGTGACATAAGGGCAGGACCGTGGCTGGGCTCCGCGTCTGGAGGAATGACCGGGGCTGGGGGAGTGGCCTGGGAGCACCCTCCGGCCTGGCTGCCCGCCCCCCCACCAGACCGCCCTCCACCCAGAGGAACCGCAGGGCTGCCTGCACCGGTGCCAGGAGGGTAAGAGCACGGGCTTCCCGGGACCTTCATCTAAGTGAGTCTCTGAGCCTCAGTTTCCTCATTTGTAAAACACAGGTGACAACATCCACTTCACAGGGTTTCGTTAGCATGTACTAAATGTTAAAGCACTTAACATGTGATTGCCCCTCAATAAGTGGTAGTGGCTATTATCAATAATGATTTTGTTGCCTGTGGTATCGGCCCAAACGTAGTTCTGATTACCCAGATGCAGAGGTGGCGAGAAGGGTCACCTTCAGCTGCGTCTGCTGAACAGAATCCCAACCCCCAACAGCCCACCTGTGGGATGGAGAAGAGAAGAGAGTCAGCCAACAGCAGAAGGTGTTCATGACATAGCTGTGGTTTCGAAGGGGCCAGGGAAATAGCATCCTTCCTCCCTGCCTGGGTCCTGAACCAGTGGAGAGATGAGACAAAACTTAAGGAGACAGGTGCCCAAGATGTCACCTTTACACCAATCCAACTGATTCTGAAGATTAATGGGACTTCCTATCACTGAACCCCACAGTGAGACTTCTCACCCTGTCGTGGACACAGATGGGCCACTGCAGAGCGGCCCAGACTGGGGCCTGTTCCTGCTGGACTCAGGCATGAAGGAACAGAGGGTGCGCTGGCCCTCGCTGAGGGGGCTCCTTCCTGAGCCCACCCATGAGGGTGGGCACCTCCCCTTCTGCAGGGAGAGAAGCCAGCAGCACCTCAGTAGAGCTCCATCCAAATGGAGGAAAACTCATGAGAGGGATGGGGGTGGTTTAACACTGGAGAGCTCTACGCCCCAGGGGACTGGTCTCCATGGCAAGGCCGGCCTCACCTTCCCCTCGGTCTGACGCTGTGATGGGCCCTCCAGGGCTGCTGGCTCCTCCTGTGCATCCAGCAAGGAGTCCTTGGTTACAAAAGAGACAGAACAGCAGAACAACTGAGCACCAAATGAACACCCCTCTCCCCCACTCAGCCTCATTGGAGGACTGGCACATTACAGAATATCCATTCAATGGAATGTTAAGTCGTTTTAGAAGGCTGTTTACAAAAGATTTGTACTGATGTGGGAATTAATTACATGGTAATGTCAGGTGGAAGAAAGTGATATAAAATTGCACATACAATATGAATTCAGCTGCATGGAAGCCTCCCTAAGATTATGCATAGAACAATGAAAAACTGAAGAGGAAATTCCCAAAATATTAACAGTGGTGGTCTTTCTGTTTAGTTTTTCTTTTTAGTTTACAAATTTTCTGTGATGAGTATGCATTTCTTCTTCTTTTTAATGATTTTATTTTTAGACAGAGGAGGGGGGGGAGAAAGAGAGACAGAGAAATATTTGTGTGTGGTTGCCTCTAGCATGCCCCCTGCTGGGGACCTGGACTACAACCCCGGCATGTACCCTGACTAGGAATTGAACCGGTGACCCTTTGGTTTGTAGGTTGGCACTCAATCCACTGAGCTACACCAGCTGAGGTGCGTTTCTTTTGTAATGGAAAAGCTCAATTTTATTAAAAAATAAAACTGTTCCACTATGGCAAGGGTTACACGTCATCAGTCAAACCAGAAATTTAGAACTTAAAGGTTCATACAATTACAGAATGCTAATGCTGTGAGGTACCTTAGAGATTTTCCTAGTTTAAGGATTTTAAATCTTTTTGTAGGTCACACATTCCTTTGAATATCTCCCAGAAACTATGGCTTCTCTCCTAAGGACATGTCACAAATAAACATACTATCATTTAAGTTGCTCTTTGTTTCAAGTTATAGAAAGCCCTATCCAGAGCAGCTTAAACAGTGGAGGAAATTTAGTGGTTCATGTAACTAAAAACTTGAGGGGAATCAGGCAAAGCTTGATCCAGCACTTTAACAATTTCACCAAGACTCTCATTTCTTTATATCTCTCTGCTCTGCTTCCTACAATGTCAGCTTCATACCAAGGCTGGCTCCCCTGTAGCTTCCCAGAAAGCTGGTGAAAGTACCTGGCTTTTCATTCTTACTTGTTAATGTCTAACATGAAAGAGTGTCTCTCATTCCCAGCAAAGTTCACAAGACTTGGTCTGATTGTAAGGTTTTGGCCTATGCTCCTCTCTGAACCGACACCTCGGCTGAGAAATAGAGAGTACTGATCGGCTTAGCTGGACCACTTGCTGTGCCCTGGGGTTGATAGAGAGTTAGTGTCTCTGAGACCACATTATTCTCTAAATAGAAACTGGGGACACGAGTGTCCCTCACACCCAACTTACTGCATATGATTCAGACTAGTGCTGAAATTCCCCAAGGCTTGCCTGTGTGCCCCACGTTAAGGATTACTGGTTTAGTCCAATCCCCTTATTTTAGTGCTGAGGATGCTGAGACCCAGAAAAAGGCCACCAGTGCTCAGAGCCACCCAGTTAATTGTCTTGCTGTCAGGCTCCTGCTCACCCCCCACCAGACTCCCTCCAATTTCACATGCAGCAGTAAGTTAAGTGAGGATGAGTAAGGAATAAACAGGACCCTGAGGAAACCACTAAGCTCCTCCTGGACCCGGGACAGATGTGTTTTGATGAAGAGACAGGGAGGTGGGGAAGACCTTACATTGAGGGGATGAAAGGGTCTGGAGTGGGACAGGTGGCCCCACTGAGCTGCTACTGGCCGGAAGCCTCCCATCTGAGGCTGCACGAAAGGGAAATGGGGAGAGAAGGAGCGATTATATTATTCATGTCTGTATCTTGAAGATAATCATTGCAATTTCCCCTCCAAAAACCCTGCTTGCTCAGAGGAGACGACTGTATTCTAATAAGCACTTGTTTATGGAACTCACAGTAATTGGATCAGAATGTGAATTATTAAACTGTGTGCGGGGCTGCCTTTCTAATCCAGGTGTGTAATGATCATGTTCAAATGCACGGGGCTGGCCTGTCAACTGGGAAGGTAATACTCTCAGGAAGGCGATTGTTTAGCTCTGAGTCAGGGCTGGAGTGTCTGGCACAGGCTTTTAAAATCGCTGGGCTTTTTAAAAGCCCAGAGACCCTCGCAAACCACATAGTTCAGCTGACTCACTTCAGAGGTGGGGGAACAGGGACACAGCACACGGAGGCACCTGTTGAAGGCTGTACAGGGATGACCCTGACAACCAATTCTTCCTTCATCATAGTCATCATATTCATTCATCCCTCGTGATAGAATCTGCGATGTGCCTTTCTCGACTGCCATTTCCTCTTCCTTCTATCCGGAGAGATTGGCAAGCTAAGCCATCTTTCTAGCAGCTAGGAGTTTGGATACAAGGTAAGTTACACCACTTATTTGCCCTTGCATGAGATCTGTCTGCAGCTGCGGCTGTTGGGAGAGTCAGTGGTGGAGATGTGTTAAGAGGCAGCATTCCAGCGGCGAGCCACCAGCCTCCAGGGTTTTAAGGGACAGTGGTGGCAGCAGCTTACTGACCTTGGGATTCTATCTGTGGTGGCGTGGCCTAGAGCTCCGCAGTCCCTTGGAGATGCCCTGACTGCTGCCTCGCCCCGCCTTCAGTGCTGTTTTTCAGGAGTGGTTAATTCCTTGTATTAAAACTCTTTCTGCTTCTGAACAGAAGTCTGTGGTGACCTCTGTTTCTGGCACTGAACTCTCACATCCCTCTGTGAACACAAATCACACTTAGGACGGGTAATAACCATTTCTCCCCTGGATCCTATTCTTATGTTTCCTGCATCCTACAGCATATAGCCCCATTCATGTCATCCTAGAATCTTAAGCTCAAGGAACCCCAAATTAACCTTATTATTTTTTCTCCAAAATCTACTTTCCTAGAGATTTCCCTCTGTCTATTCTCGTGCTTACTTTCTCCCAGTAACTCAGGTTGGGAGGTAGCTCTGGCTTTCCTCTTACTGTTATCAGATACTTCCCAAGTCTTATTGATTCTATTTTCTTAGGGCTATTGGCTTTAAGTGATCTAATTGTGTTGGATTAATAAACAGCATGTAATAATCTGCATGATTGGAAATCCAACGTCAGGCATGGTTGGATCCAGGGGCTCAGTGAATGCTATCAGTCCTCGCTCCGTTTCTCCTTCTTCAGGCTCTGCTTTCTGCCAGTCCCTTGGTAGTGGTGGGCTGGGGGGCCCTGATAGCTCTTGGTGTACATAATCTTTTCATCAAACCTTGTGGGGATAAGGCTGGTCTTTCCCATTATTTCTAGAAAAAGTTCTAGGTAGAGTCTTTGATAAAATTAAGTCAACTGTGTACTCTACAGTGATATGAAGTCCTAACCTGTAGCACCTCAGAATGTGATGTTATTTGGAAACAGTGTTATTGATGTAATTAGGTACGGTGAGAACAAACTGGAATAGGGTGGGTCATGAGCCCAGTGTGGCTGGTGTCCTCGTAAGAAAAGGAAGAGATGAGGCATGGAGCGCCCCATGGAGACACAGAAATACGGCGATACAGAGAGGAGGTGGCCAGGGGGCAGAGACGGGAGTGATGTTGACACAAGCCGAAGGATGCCCGGGGCCACCCGGAGCTGGGACAGGCCAGGGCGCATTCTCCCTAGAGGCTTCTGAGGGAGAGTGGCCCTGTTGACAACAGGATTTCAGACTGCAAGCCTCCGGAACTGTGAGGAAATAAATTTCTGTTGTCCGAAGTCACCCAGCCCTAAGAAACTAGGACAGCACTGTGGCCAGGAGAATGGAATCAGGAGACTGGCTGGGCCCGGGGACCCTTCTGTCACGTGTGTCCTTTGCCCTCCAACAGCTCAAGCAATGAGGGCGGGAATGCTGAGTCCCAAAGGAGAATCGGGGAGCATTTACCAGAAAAGGGGACCGAAGGCTGCAAAGGTGAGGGCTACAGGTGGCCACGCCAGCCATTAATGCCCTGTGGCAGGCCCCCAGCACCTTTTGGCTGAAGTACTGATGGAACCTTCCAACTGTCCTTCAAGTTTTCCTCCTCTTCCCTTCCCTTCCCTTCCCATCCCATTTTACACAGGATGCCAGATGACTGCTCACTGTTGGCTTTGATCTGACCACTGAAACAGAATGAGATCCTGTTCTTCATTCTGGCCTTGAAAGGCAGCATCAAGCTGGCTTCCCCCTTCCCTCCATCTGAATATATCGAAATTTGACCTGCCATTTAAAACCCTAAATCAGCCCTGGCTGGTGTGGCTCAGTAGATTGAGCCCCGACTTGGGAACCAAGGGGTCGCCAGTTTGATTCCCAGTCAGGGCACATGCCTGGGTTGTGGGCCAGGTCCCCCGTACGGGGTGTGTGAGAGGCAAACACGCATTGATGTTTCTCTCCCTCACTTTCTCTCTCCCTTCCCTTCTGTCTAAAAATAAATAAATAAAATCTTTATTTAAAAAAAAACCCCTAAATCATACTCAATCTCCTTTAAGAAATTGCGAGGTGTCTTCTTCACTGAAAGTTTTCACTGGTCTTTGAACTTCTGCCTCCCGTTTCAGTTAGGGCATGTGTATCAGTTTGCCAGGGCTGCTGTAACGAAATACCACAGACTGGGTGGCTTCAACACAAAAATGTGTTTTCTCAGTGTTCTGGAGGCTTGAAGCCCAAGGTCAGGGTGTCAGCAGGTTTGGTTTCTCTGAAGGCCTCTCTCCTTGGCCTCTCCCTTGCTTTGCCCACGCAGCCTGGTGCCTCTCCCTCTTCTAACAAGGACACCAGTGCCGTGGGATTAGGGACCCACCATAGGGCCTAGTTTTTAACTTGATCACTTCTTCAAAGGCTGTATCTCCAAATACTGTCACATGGGTCGGGGCCCACTCATGTGACCACCCCGAACCTGAATGACCTCTTTGAAGGCGCTGACTCCGAATAAAGTTACATTCAGAGGTGGCGGAGGGTCAGACTCTTACGGTAAATCTGGTGGAGGAGGCGTAGTGCCATCCATAGCGGCACATAAAACCTTCTGTTTTGTATTGATGTTTGCATGATGTTAACTCCCTTAGAAGATGGTTAGCTCCTCTCAGGTAGGAAGTGTATCTTGTTTACATCCTTTTATCTACCATAGTGTTCAATGCTCAGAATTTCTGTTAAATGAATGACGCATGAAGTAATTCTTGATTCATGAGAATTTCTCATTTCCCGAACCTTTGCTATTAAAAAAGCTATTTAGTGCAGGTAGGTAGTCTTGGACTTGACGTCAGACACCCAGGTTCTTTTCTCAAGTCTCTGTTTCTAGCTGTGTGATCTTGAGCAACTCACTTAATCACTCCACGTCTTGGTTTCATCATCTGTAAAATGGGAATGATAATGCTTTCCTGTTTGTTTTTCAAAGTTGTTTATGAGTGTTAAGGAAGTAGTTAAGTCGCTCAGAAGATATTTTGGGGCACCTGCTGTGGCAGGTGTGTGAGGCAGGAGAGTGAACAAGTGACTTTTGTCTGTGGCTCTTGGGGAATAGGCCATTAACAGGATCCCTACCACAGAAAGTGATTCCACAGAGTGTTGTGTGGTCAATGTTCGTCTACGTACACAATGAAGCAAGTGATGTCATAGTGTGGGCAGTCGGGGCAGACCTCTCTGTGGAGGTGGCCTTGGAGCCAGGACGTGAATCCTGAGAAAGAAGTGGCTGTTCCAGGCAGAAGGAGGAGCAAAGACCCCGATGGGGGGGATGGTGAGTGTGAGTGTTCACCAAGCTAGCAGAGTCACGACATTAAAGAGCATGGCTCTTACATCACAGAAACGTACATGTGAATCCTCTGTGCTCTCATTAACTAATGTCACCTCAATAAATTTAATTAAAAAAATAAATTGTGAGGCTCAGTCAATGTGCAAGGTTTCCTGGGCAATACAGAAAGACCCTGGAAGTTGAGGTTTTGTCCCTGACTCAGCCACAGGGTGCAGCTGGGACATGGCTTCCAGGTGCACAGGCCTGGGCTCAGCTCAGCCTCCAGCACCAACCCCAGGGGGAGGACCACATGAGACTGTGCTGGTGAAGGCACTTGGGAAATGCAAGGTGCGGTGCCGTTTCCAGGTGGCATCGTCATTTGAAAACATGTTTCCCCTGATTAAGGGATTTGGACTCTGACTTCAGCAACTAGCTTGCTGATCAAATTTTCTGAGGAGAGCTGCAGTCATCCCGGATTAGGGCTCGAAAATGCCTGTGTCAGGCTTTTCGAAGCAAATTGATAAAAATTAAGTAGATGCTGCAGCAGTGATTTGCAAGCTGTTTTTATGGGGGTTGAGTTCCAACTTTCTTTGCCACTGAGCCTCCGTGCATAAGGTCTGGTGTGGCCAGTCACCTTGGTGGGGCTTTCGGGTGTCTTTGGCACTAACTTGGGGTCAGGTCGCTGGGTGTGTGTGCACACGTGTGGGCACACATTGCTTTGCATTGCAATAAACTATTCCAGAGAAAAGCCTCCTACTCAGATATTTTAAGCATTCTACTCCTGCCAGAAGTGGTGTGATTGAACACTGTACACATATTTCTTGAGTAGTGAAATTGTACCCAAGGTACCTATAAATGACATAGTAACAGAGCATTCTTTTAAGAAGAGCTGATTACTTCAAAGTTCTCGGTAGTAAAGTCTGTTCCCTTTGAACTTGTTCCCAGATGCCCCCCTACCCCCACTGCTGCCCACACCACAAGCCACCTCTTTTGCTTCCTTTTCCCCCGTTCTCATCTGCTTCGCTCCTAAGCCTTCACAACTCAAGCATCCTCAAGGGCCCTGTGCTGCCCCGTTTTTGCTCACTCTGAAGGTTGCTGGATGCTGAGGCCTTTAGGATAATGGATCAGCGAGCTGGAAAGGTCACCATTTCTGCGAGCGCCCTGGAGCTGACAGGTAAAGGGAGCACAGCTTCCTATTTTTATCTGTGGTGCAGCAGGAGGAAGCGCCTGGGGAGTTTTGCCAAGTCTGAGTTCGGAAGACAACCAGGGGGGTTTGAAAGCCTCCCTGGCTGACACTTTGGGTGCGGGAGGTTTGAAGAATTCCTTCTCGCTCCGTGTCTCTGCCTCCTCCCTCCCTGTGTCAGTTGGTCAGACTCTGGGTCTCTGTCTCCATTTCTTTTTGTTTCTTTCTCTTGCTCTTCCCCCGCCCCCTGTCCCTTAGTGATTTGCCTTGTGGGAATAAAGTTCTGTTCAACTAGTGGGGCTTCCATAATTGAAGCTCTGGGGCATTTGAAGTGGAACAGCTAATGGTGACTTTTTTTTTAAAGGCAGGTTATTAATTAAGAATGGCCAGGCAATCAGAGATCAAAAGAATCCTGTTGTCCCCAAATGAATTAGTGGATTTTTATATTTATTTATTTATTTTTGAATGCGTGGATTTTTAGAAGGAGAAGAAATGAAATAGAGCTAATAGACATTTTTTTTAAAAAGAGAAGGCTGAGGGACTTGGATGTTTGAAGCCCCAAACTGTGGAGACTTCTTGCTTGCAAAGTTTTGGCTGGCTCGTGTGCAAAGCCAGAGGGCTGCAGTGTGTGCTGGGATGACCCTGGGCCGGGGAGGATGTGCAGGCGGCCGCTGTGTGAATGGCCTGCAGTCTACAGGGCTGCCGCGATCCTGCCATCAGGGCCGGACTGTGCTCTTTCTCCACCTCAGCTCCTGTTGGCAATCTCCATGCCCCCGACGTGGCCCTGGACTTGTAAGTTCTGGAAGGGGTGATGCCGGGGAGGTTTTCTGGCCACAGCCGGGAGGAAGCATGATTATCATTGCTGCTTCCCTGGGCTCACTCATCTGGGGAGATTTGGGCAGATGTTGTGATTATTCTGTCTTTGTCTCTCTCCCTGTCTTTGCCTCCTCTGTCTGTCTGTCTGTCTCTCACACTTACACACAGAGAAAGACACATACCCTGCACAGAGGCTTCACTTCCCAGCATAACTAGAAGGCCACATATTCTCAGCTATGGAGACAGAAAACCCTTGACAGCACATCGAGCTAACTAAGAAGGGGAAGTGACTGGTGACTACACCTTCCATAACTTTTATGAATGCACTAGAAGTGAATTTTTAGAAGTCACTAAATAATGTGTTCAACATAGAAAATTAGAAAGCACAGATAAAAAAAGAAAATGAAATTTACTCAATGCATAAGGAAGTTCATTTTTTATTAGTTGAAAATGAAATTTGTAACAGTAAAAAAGATTCAAAATTTCAGAAGCATATGAAATTGAGGAAGATCCCCTGTCACTGGGTCCCCAGGAAGACAGAAGACCCCAGAGGTTTACCACGACTGTACCAATTTATATCTCTAGGTATATAAAGTAAAAAAAAAAAAATGGGATCATAATGTACATATTGTTCTGCACCTTATTCTTTTTAACCAAATGAATTTTCCATGGCAGTGTGTACAGATAAGTTATGCAGTACAGCAAGTATCCCTTAGCCACCACCTATAATCATGAATCCACACTAATTTGTACATACCCCTGGAATAACATATCGAACAAAGAGAAGCAAAAAAAAAGCGTATACTCAGCACTACTGGGAAATGATGCTTCATTATTCAAGAATCTATCACATTTATGCTAGCTTAGTGGGAAGATTAGACAAATTAATTAACTCGTCTCTGCTCCCACCACACAAATCCACCCCGCAGTCTGCATCCCTGTCTCTGATATCAGCAGAGGCCCAGCCCACAAGCCTCCATGGCCTTCAGACTTGGTCAGGTTCTGTTCAAGGACACAGGGTGAGGGCCAGGCAGAATGGCTTTGCTGGGGCCTATGCGTGCTGGTCTGGACAGCGGGTATTTAGGGGACAGGCCATGCATCCTCGTGTTGAGTCCTGACAGACGCAGGTGCCTATATTTAATAAATATATTTTAAAATGAATATATATATATATTTGTGTGTGTGTGTGACACGTGAGGCCTTCTAAAATGTGGGGGTCAGCAGGAACCCCTCCTGCGCAGGTCTATGGGTGGTACTGTATGACCTTCCTGGTTGTTAAAATATTGAATTACCTCCATGTAGTTGGGGATGGGTGCTGATTGGAGGCCTGAGTGATCCCACCCCAGCACTCCCACTGCCCTGGCCCTTCCTGTGATCCACAACTAAAAGGTCAATCCCAAGCACAGTGAAGCCTCTGGAATACTCCCCGAGAGCTGTTGCCTGCACCTGTTCTGATTGGATGGCAGATGTGCCCGTCAGGTTGTTAGATATCTTACTGTTGGTCCTGTTTATGAGTAAATAACCAATGAATGCTCTGCCCTCACTTCTGTAGAGACGATTCGCTGAGAGGGAGACCGGTGATGCTGGGAGCAAGGTGGGCATGGTGAGAAGACAAAGCGCAGATGATGGGCTGCGTGCCATAGGTCACAGCCATTCGATCAGGTGGCACAGTGAGGCCACCTTGACCACTTGGTTTCCCTAGAGCAAGTGTCTTTGGCAGGAACCCAGCAGTGAGGTGAACTTGCGTACTGCTTCTCTTTGCCCAGTGTGAATGTTGCAGCCACCCGCCGCCACTTTAGCTTGAGGGGGATGCTTGGAATCTGGAAAACGTCGGGACCTAGAGTAGAACATCTAGAAAAACACAGGGTTGGTGCCAAATCTTTATTTGTCTGCAACTCCAATAAATAAGTCCCATTCGATTCTTAAGAAACCTGGCATTTTGTGTGTTAACTTTGGGTGGATCAGGTGGAAATGGGAGTGTGGTCTCCTTGTCCTCCATCTGGCCAGGGGACCAGCTGCAGCAAAACCACAACCTGGTTAACTGGAGATGACATCTGTCAGCATAGTCACTCCTTCCAGGGTTTTTCCTATCTAAAAAATGTGACTGCGTATCCAGATTTTTACAAAACTGGGATGATTATGTTTTATGCAGTTTTACGTTGTGTTGTTTACACTTACCATTATATTGAAAGCAATGGTCAAACCATGAAACAGTCTCTGTGAGTGAAGTAATGGACGCGTCTGGATCTACAGGGCAGGAGTGGGTTCACAGTTGCCGTCCAGGTGAATGATGAAAGGGGTCAGAGCAGTCCCATTACCTGCACCCACAGCTGTGTGAGACAAGCCAGCTCTGGCTCGCAGAACAGTCCGGATGGTCGAGGAATCTCACCTTCAGGCGGAAGGAAGGTGGGAGCAATGCCAGAAATACCACGTGTCAGTCAGAGTTCTTAGTTGCAAGCAACAGAATCCACTTTTGCTGGTTTATTCCAGGAAGGAATTTACTAAAGGGGGTATAGGAGTCTTACTGAATCTTCGAGAAGACCAGAGATGAAGCTTGAGGCTGGCTAGTCATTCAGAAGCAAAGCCAGCTCACACCGTGGAAGTGCTTCAACAGGGGCACAGTGCTACCGCTCGGCATAAATACTGGCACTGCAGCTGATAATGTGACGACTGGACCACAGGGGCGCTGCCACTACTGACCCCTAAATCTAGACAATTTCCTTACCTTTCATTAAAGCATGGATCTGGCTTAGTGCCTGCTTCCTCATGTAGTTCATTTTCAATGTGAAGTCTTGTTGTGTCTGATTGGCAGAGCTAGGTCGCATGCTTAAACTTGAGTTGCAAGGAAGGCTGGGTGAGTGCTGGCTTCATCCTCAGAGAGGATGGACTTCTTTTTTTTTTTAAAGATTTTATTTATTTATTTTTAGACAGAGGGGATGGGAGGGAGAAAGAGAGGGAGAGAAACATCAGTGTGTGGTCGCTTCTTGTATTCCCCCTACTGAGGTCCTGGCCTGCAACCCAGGCGTGTGCCCTGACTGGGAATCAACCCAGTGACCTTTTGGTCCACAGACTGGCACTCAGTCCACCGAGCCACACCAGCCAGGGCAAAGGTAGACTTCTGTAACATGTTTAACATATTCACAAGATACTGAGTGGCTAAAATGACCATTATATGCTGTGACATCACTAATACTGCAGTTAGCTGAGATTAAAAGGTGATTGAGAGCACTTTGTGTCTCTGTGTTTCTTTGAAAATTAAAGACAAAACGAATTGTTTAAATACAGAGGGCAGATATGTTCCTAATTTTGGCAGGCTCTAAAAGAGATTGTGTGAATATATTTGACTATTTGTACGTGGTTTTATACATTCACCTACTTGTCTATGCTGAGCTAGCATGCTGATAGCATTACAAGATTAAAGAGGCTTTGGTGGCAAGCCTGGGAACCTCACCCTCATGTGTAACATTGTGCAATGGATGGAGACAGCAGCAACATCCAGGACAAGACTCCCACTTCATGACCCACACCTTCCTGCTGCAGCGGTAGCCAGGCTGGCCCCAAGAAGCATCCTGGCAGGACAATGATGTCATCTCTGGCTTTGTGGAAGTCTTTACATTGCAATAAACATAATCTATTCAAGCTAATTTATATCACAGAGGGAAATTTGTTGCAAGGATACAGAGTAGCATTTGGAATTCAAGGTCAGGAAATGCAACCTGGCCCCAAGAGGGACTGAGCCAAGGCTCTGGAAACCCTCATAAAGCAAGGTGTCATGTTTGTCTCTCGCTGTCTGCCTTTTGGTCTGTCTCAGCGTGTTTTGCATGATTTGTTATCTCTGCTTCTAAAGATCTGCTTCATTCTTTTCCTCTCTGCAGATTGACTTTCTCTGCTTTTGCATGCATGGCAGGTAATGGTCATCTCGGCTTCTTAAATGTCTTTCCTGTTCAAAAACCAATAAAGACAAATAGACATTTCCAAGTCTTGATTCCAAATACTTGGAACAGAGAGTCATGGTACTAGATTAAGTAGTTGCCCCTCAAAACACACATCGACCTGGAACTTCAGAAGGTGACCTTATTTGGACATGGGGTCTTTACAGATGTAATTCATTACAATGAAACCACACTGGATTAAGACGGGAATGACTGGGGTCTTTATAAGGAAACAGAGGAGAAAGACACTGGGGCTCCATGTGGGGGCAGGCAGAGACTGGAGCTGTGCTGCCATAGGCCAAGGATGCTGAAGATCACCAGGTACCACCAGAAGCTGGGAGAGAGGCGTGGAACGAGTTTCCCTAGAGCTTCAAGTAGGAACCAGCACTGCTTACATTTTGACTTTGGGTTTCCAGCCTCCAGAACTGTGAGAGAATAAATTTCTGTTGTTTTAAGCCACCCAGCTGTGGTACTTCACTACAGCAGCCGCCTCAGCCAGTCAGGATCAATGGTCCGTCCTGCCCATGCATCAGGTCAGGGGAGAGGTGCTGGGCCAGAGGTGTGGGGAAGGGAAGGGAAACTGAGGAACAGATGTAATAATCTTGCTTCCTCATAGCCAGAGGTGTCTGTGGGTACCTGGCAGGGACTAGAGGGGAGGAGGACTCTGGGCATAATTCCTGATCATTAGCTCTTTGGGGGCGATTTTACCTCTTGCAGTATGTGGAAATGCAACTTTAGTAAATTGCAAACATGGCAATAGTCCTTCTCTCCTCCCTATGTTCACGACCTTGCCTTTGTACCCCTTCTCATCATGAGGTAGAACCCACTTTCCTTCCCCTTGTTTCTGGGCTGGCCGACAGAATGCAGCACAAGAGGTAGAGGCCAGTTCTAAGCTGAGGCCTCAAGAAGCATTGCTTGCTTCCACTTGATTTCTTAGAAACTTACGTGGCCATGTCAAAACACTTCTGCTAGCCTATTGCCTGAAGACAGACACGTGGCCCAGTCACTTCCTTTGCCCTAGGCAGCAGTCAGCCCTTTGCCCAACACCTTAGTGACATCATCCTAGCCCAACTGGATCCCAGTGGACCAGCCAGGTGACTGCAGATGCGTGATGGGGACCAGGGGCGATCAGTCGAGTCTGGAATAGATCAGCATCATCATCCAGCTGTTCCATGGATTCCTGAGCAAAATCAAGGGTTGTCTGTAAATTTTGGGGAGGTTTGTTATGCTTTGGTAGGTAACTGATACGGGGAGATTGGTAATCTGGATTTGGTAAAGTAGATGTTTGAAATGTGAAGAGATTTTGCTCATAATATACAGGTAATTCC
Organism: Artibeus jamaicensis; assembly: GCF_021234435.1. Lineage (NCBI taxonomy): Eukaryota > Metazoa > Chordata > Mammalia > Chiroptera > Phyllostomidae > Artibeus > Artibeus jamaicensis. Next base: position 9,497,631 of record NW_026521828.1, on the reverse strand, counting down.
TGGGTCGCCTATGAATAGCTGCGACCACTTGGGGTGCGTTGTTGTAACTTGCTGTGTGTCAGGGTTCTCACCTGGTAACTGAAGGCAGTAAAACCAGTTCCTCTGAGTGGGTTGTTGGGCAAAGCAAGTCGGAGAAAGAGTGGGCAGCAGGTTGCAAAAGGTCAAGTGTGCACATGCCTGCCTGTACCAAAGCATGAATGACCTGAGGGACTCACAGGGGTGAGGGCACCTTTCTCCTCAACGTGGACGCTGAGGCCTGGCGTGGTCTCGGGTCTGCGTTCTCTTTGTTTTCCTCTCCAGCCTCTCGCTGCATCCAGCATGGCGGCTCCTCTCCGTTCCTCACACAGGCCATGCGCCTCCCCCAGAAGGATCCTCATACGTGCCGTCCCCGCCACCTGCGCTGACCTTCCCTGCCCTCTCTGTCTCTGTTCCTCTCTCACTTCCTATTTTAACCAGAATTCAGGCGCAGTTTGTTATAATACAGACAAGATCAGGTTAAATAAGTAGCACGCTTAGTAATTAATATATGTTCTTCGTTTTAAATCAGAGCAACCTGAAAGATAAGTGAGATAAAAAACGCCCGTCCTGTTCTATAGGGTTCCTCTAATTCAGGGATTAGACTGTTGGCCAGCCCAGAGGCAGCGGGAGGGCTCAGTGAGGGCTGCCCAGGAGCTCAAAGAGTAGACTGCTCCTGGGTTCCAGTATTTGTCTCTCTCTCTGTCTATCCTCTATCTATCCAGTCATCTGTCTGTCTATTTCTCTCATTATCTATTCATCCCCATCTCTCTCTTTAAGAAATTTTTTTTGTTCTTTAATTTTATTTATCTATTTATGTATTTATTTACTTAACTTTTTAACCCATCTCTCTTTTTAAAAAATATATTTTATTGATTATGCTATTACAGTTGTTCCTTTCCCCTCCTTTATTCTCCTTTGTCCTGTGTACCCCCCTCCCACCCACATTCCCCCCTTTAGTTCATGTCCATGTGTCATAAGTTCTTTAGCTTCTATATTTCCCATACTATTCTTTTCCTCCCCCATCTATCTTCTACCTACCATCAATGCTACTTATTTTCTGTACCTTTTCCCCCTCTCTCCCCCTCCCACTCCCCTGTTGATATCCCTCCATGTGATCTCCATTTCTGTGGTTCTGTTCCTGTTCCAGTTGTTTGCTTAGTTTGTTTTTGTTCTAGGTGTGGTTATTAATAATTGTGAGTTTGCTGTCATTTTACTGTACGTGTTTTTATCTTCTTTTTTGTAGATAAATTCCTATCACATTTCATTTAACTCGACCTTATCTGAGAAGCGCTTTATCTGCCCTTCCATTCTAAATGAAAGCTTTGCTGGATAGATCAATCTCGGATGGAGGTCCTTGCCTTTCATGACTTGTAAATACTTCTTTACAGCCCCTTCTTGCCTGTAAGGTCTCTTGAGAAATCATCTGACAGTCTGATGAGAACTCCTTTGTAGGTAACTATCTCCTTTTCTTTTGCTGCTTCTAGGACTCTCCTCCATTTTAATCTTCGGTAATATAATTATGATGTGCCTTGGTGTGTTCCTCCTTGGGTCCAACTTCTTTGGGACTCTCTGAGTTTCCTGGACTTTCTGAAAGTCTATTTCCTTTGCCAGATTGGGGAAGTTCTCCTTCATTATGTTTTCAAATAATTTTTCAATTTCTTGCTCTTCCTCTTCTTCTGGCACTTCTATGATTCAGATGTTGGAACATTTAAAGATGTCCTGAAGGTTCCTAAGCCTCTCCTCATTTTTTTGAATTCTTGTTTCTTCATTCTGTTCTGGTTGGATGTTTCTTTCTTCCTTCTGGTCCACACCACTGATTTGAGTCCCAGTTTCCTTCCCATCACTCTTCGTTCTCTGTATATTTTCCTTCATTTCACTTAGCGTAGCCTTCATTTTTTCATCTAATTTGTGATCATATTCAACCAATTCTGTGAGCATTCTGATTACCAGTGCTTTGAACTGTGCATCTGATAGGTTGGTTATCTCTTCGTTGTCACTTAGTTGTATTTTTTCTGGAGCTTTGGTCTGTTCTTTCATTTGAGCCTTTTTTTTTTTTTTGTCTTGGCAGGCCTGTTACATAGTAAGGGGCGGAGCCCTAAATGTTCACCAGGGCAGGGCAACCCACATGGCTGCGTTGTGACACTGTCTGTAGGGGAGGGGTTTTAGAGGGAACAATGGCACTTGCTCTGCTCTCTGCTGGATTTCAGTGACTTCCCCCACTACCCACAAGCAAATTGGTCCCTTCCAGTGCTGATTCCCATGTGGATGGGTTTGTGTACGTTCTAGGACCCTGTGGGTCTCTCCAACAAACTCTCCAGTGAGGCTGGGAGTTTCTCCTGCTGCCGCCTCACTCCCACAGGTGTTTTCAGGCTTTATTTCCCCGAGCTGGAACCTTGGGCTGCACAGTCTGTCTCGCTCCCAAGTTGTTTCTCCTGGTTTATCTGCACGTCACTGTGGGATCACCCGCTCCACCAGCTGCTGCCCTGCCCACCCTGTCCTCCAGCCACCACCTTGCCGTGAGTCCTCTCTGCCCAGCTGCCTGTCTCCACCCCTCCTACCCGTCTGGATGCGTGTTTCTTCTGTAACTCCTTGGTTGTCCATACAGTTTGATTTTCTGTCAATTCTGGTTGTTTCTTATTTTTAAATTTGTTGTTGTCCTTCTTTTGGTTGTGCGAAGGAGGCACAGTGTGTCTACCTATGCCTCCATCTTGGCCAGAAGTCCTCATCCCTGCATATCTCTTTTTCTCTCAGCTTATTAAGATAATTTCATAACATAAAATTCACCTAATTTAAATGAATCATTAAAATATTTAATGATTTACGTATATTTACAGAATTGTGCAACCACCAAAAATAATTTTAGGACATTCCCATCACCCCCAAAGACACAGCGTGCTCATTTGCATTCACTCCCCATTCCCACCTCTCGGCCCCAGGCAGCCATAATCTCCTGTCTGTGTCTATGGATGTGCCTTTCTGGGCATTCCACATACATGGACTGATACAAGACCACATCTCTGGTAACAGTGTTCCTTCCTTGTTCTTTGAGTCTGAGCTCAAATGTTGCCTCTTTCCTCAAAGTTCACTCTTCTTCTCCATGTCAGCTCCTCATTTGTTTCCTTTGCAAAACTTCCTACAGTTAGTAATTATTTTATTTCTTTGCCTACTTGTTTTGTCTGCCTGTGCTGCTGGAATACAATTTCCCTGAGGGTAGAAACCATCCTCTTTTGTTTGCTGCTGTATCCATAGGCTCTAGCCCAGTGCCTGATACAGAGTGCGTGTCCAGTAAATGCCGAATGAATGAAGTTTTAAACAAGCAGTGGATTTTAAAGAGCAGCTCCAAACTTTTCCCTCGCAGAGGTCATAAACCATAATAAATGGGCTCACGGCGTGTCAAAGCTATTTGGCCGTGTCTTTCATTTCAGAAGGTCCAGTGTAGCACACGTCGCTGTGCTAAATGATTTGGGAAACTGTGAAGACAGGGGATTGATTTGTAGGCAGCATTTTTCAACCTGCTGTCATCCAATCTGTGGTGCTCTTGGTTTGGGGCTTTGTTTATCTTCAGTGTGTGTGTGGGGAGATCACGGCGCCTCCCACGGCCCCCGTGGCTCTCCCCCCACTGCTAGGCCATCCACTTGGCCCGTGCTGACTGTCAAGCTGCTCTCCCATGTGAGTCCCTGGCTTGGGTCTTCAGAGGTTTTAGTTCGAATGAAAAGCATTTCCTTTGTTCATATGCAAACTGAGGATTAGCAGCATCTAGAATTTTTCACACACCAGCCACTGGGAAATTGTCCAAAGTGGAATAAAGGGCAGGAGCTGGTGGGAATTGAGGAGTGGACTTGGAACAGAGGAGAGGCTGGGAAGGAGCCTTGCAGGGGCTTTGAATGGGATTGGGAATGCATCCCGTCCAGGTGGGGACCAGGCTGTGGGCATCTGAGTCTTAGAACCCCTGGTTTGGCCCACCTGCCCCTGAGGAGGAGGTGGGAAGAAGCCATGCTTCCTTCTTGAGGCCTTCGCCATTTCCGTGGGTGCAGTGGGACGGCCTCGGGGGCAGGTGCTGCGTGGGCAAGGCCGGTGTCACTCGGACCTCTACGTGCAATTTGTCATTTGGTCCCAGCTGCCCTGGAAATGGGAGCTAGCATCCCCTTTTTGTAGGACGGAGAAATACAGGATGAGAGCTGCCCTAGGTCCCTTGACCAGTAAGTGGCAGGGGTGGAACTTCAATCTTCTGATTCCAAAGTTTTAAAAATATTTTTATTTATTATTAATAATAATTCTTTAGATTTTTATTTTATTTGATTGTGGTAAGAACCTTCCACATGAGGTCTACCCTCCCAAGCAAATTTTAAGTGTACAGTAGTGGTATTGTGGGCGATAGGTATAAAATCTGTACAGCTAGTTTCTAGAATTTGTCGGTCTTGCTTTACTGAAGATTTCTGCCCATGCATTAGTCACTCCCCACTTTCTCCCTTTCTCCAACCCCAGCAACTACTGTTTCACTCTGTGGTTCTATTAATTTGACTGTGTTAGATACGTCGCATAAGTGGAATCATGCAATATTTATCTTTCTGTGACTGGCTTATTGCGCTTAGCATGATGTTTTTAGGTTCTGTCCGTGTTGTAGCATGTGATGGAAATTCCTTTTCAAGGCCACATGATACCTCATTGCATGGATATACCACACTTTTTTTATCCCTCGGTCAGTGGGCATTTGGGTTATTTCTACATGGTGGCTGTTGTGAATAGTGCTGCAATGGAGTTGGGAGTGCTGACATCTTTCCGAGACCCTGATTTCAGTTCTTTCGGACAAACACCTGGAAGTGCCATTGCTCAGTCATATGGCAGTTCCATTTGTAATATTTTTTAAAATCCTCCCTTGAGAATATGTTTACTGATTTGAGAGAGAGAGAGAGACACCAATGTGAGAGAGAGCCACTGATTGACTGGTCACCTCCCACATGCGCTTTGACCAGGGATCAAACTCACAACACAGGAATGTGCCCTGACCGGGAATGGAACCCAAAGCTTTTCAGTGTAGGAGACAGTGTTCCAACCAACTGAGCCACACTGCCCAGGCCTTAGTCCAGTGGCTTTCAAACTCGAGTGTACATCAGGATTACCTGGAAACCTGGTTACAACACACACTCCCAGAGTTTCTGATTCATAGCTCTGGTTGGAGCCTGGAAGAGTTAAAAAATATTTACTGAATACCTACAGTGTGCTAGGCACTATTCTGTGCACTGGTGATAGAGCAGTGTGGGAAAGGGCGATACTGCCTGGCATAGTAGAGCTTCTATTCTGTCTTCTCTGGATGACAAGGACAAACCACGTCGGAGTTACAATTAGCTCTAACTTATTGGTTATTCTCTTCTCTAAGTGGAAACGTACCTGATCTAATGTGAGATAAAAGCATAGCTTTCTGTTTCTGAGACAGGGGTCTATGAGGATTTCTTTTCCCACAGACAACTGGCTATTTGGCAGTTTCAGTTTTTGTTTTCTTCTGCTGAGAACCTTGAGAATTCAGGAAGGGCAAATGGAGAGAGAGAGAGAGAGATTGCGCTGAAGCTTGTGTGAGAGCAAGGCAGAAAATACTAATGCAGAGTGTGAGTGTTTTTTACCCACTCACGGGGAGGATGGGGAGGCAGAAAGGGTTTCAGAGAGGTTTTCCCAAATTTATCACAAAGCTCCGCTGAGGCTTTAAGGCAGATGTTTCCCGTTGCTCTTCAGAGAAGCATCCGAAGCCTAAACTCCGATACCACTTCCCAGTTCCCCTGGCACGTCTCAGATTTCTGTCTTTAAAGGTCTCTAGCCACGATGATGGGATATGGATTTGTCAGCATGCTTGTGTCAGAGCTCGGCGAACTCGCTGGGCTGGGTGGCAGCCGAGGCCTTCTGGGGCTAAGCCTCCTGTTTTAGGATCCTGGGAATGGTTCCAAGGAGCCTGCATGCTGGGTCAGGAGGTAATTTAATTCAGGGGCAGGGCCTGGTAAGGAAGCAGAGACCCAGCTGGGTCAGGCTGACTGCTGGCAAGTTATAAGGACACGCTGGTGGCTCTGCCCTTCCCCTCTTCACGGTCACTTCTGTCCTTTCAAACAAGTTGAGGGAAGCCAGCTCCTGGCTAAGGGCATGGAACTTGGAAAATGGTGCTCTGCCATTTGCTGGCTATGTGAACCAGTTTTATTTTCTGGAACTTCAGTTTTGTCACTTGTGCAAGGGCAGCAGTCATGTCTCCCTGCTAGGGTTTTTCAAAATGGTGTGCAAAGGTGTCTCTGTGTCTATGCTCTGTAAATGGTATGTATTCATCTGCAGGGCCAGTCTGAAGGTCCCAGCTTTGCAGATGAGGAAGCCGAGGTGCACATGCTGTCTCTGCATCCTGCTTCCTCTACTCTCTCTTGCCTCATACAAGCCCGGGTCCCTCCCAGGCTCTGTAGGCTTGAATCCTGGGCTGGCCTTCGAGTGCTTTGCTCATCCACACTGAGCGAGGATGGGCTGTTGGCAGAGCCTCTCCACACCTCCGTCCATGCAGCTCAGAGCTGCTCCCTGCTCTGATAGGGAGCGGACAGGGTCGGAACTGAGAGGGGGCCTGAATGGGGCTCCCGGGGAGGCATCCAGTAGGTAAGTGCTGACCCGCTGGTGGAAAACATGTGAAGTAATTCTTTGGCATTTCCCTAAAAGCATTCATATGCAATCCAGGGAGGGAGCATTTTCTAAAAGGCAGGTGGAAATGCATCCCTGCTGTTCTCGGGAGGCCACATTTGGAAGGCTCTTGTCCAATTAAAGTATTACCAAGCCCAACTGCTCCTCAAGGTTATTTCCAAGGAGGGAGGGGTTGGTTTTTGTCTCCTTCTAGGGTGGAGATGCGGCAGAGAGGCCAGCACCTGACAAAGTACAAAAGGACACCTATCTGTGCTGATGCAGCTGGCCAGGATTTTCTGTGTGTGTGAGTGTAAATGTTCTTCATGGCTCTTGAGATTGATTCTCTAGGTGTGAATCCCATGTGTCCTTGAGCAAATGGAGGATGGTAATAGTACCTGTCTCATAGGGTAAGCGTGAGAGAAGGTGCATTAGCGGCGTGCCTGGCACATAGTAGATGCTCAATAAACTGTATGTTTTTTTACAACTTTTCTTTCTGTGTGTGCATTTCTCTACACTGGTGCCCTGGGTTGCAGATGACGGAGCTGGTTGCAGGTAAGCTCCGTGGATGGGGTCTGAATGCATGTCGTGTTCACCACGGTTTCTCCAGCACCAAGGACAGCGCCTGGCTCAGCGTGGATGCTCAAGGAACAGCTGGTGACTGAGGAAAGGAGAGATTCTGAGTGGAGCTAGCTAATGCAGGAAACAAAACAATGATGAGGACACAAAGTATCACGTGGAACTCAAGGGGGGCCTCAGGGAGGGATGTGAGCTGGGGGCTGGAATGCCACAGGGATACGCTTGTCCCGTCTCCACCTGCGTGCTGTTGCAGTCGCTCCATTTTGTTTTTCTATAGATTAGTTTCTTCTGCTTGTCGGGCTGTCTGGTGAATTCTAGCAACCGCATCGTGATCGCTCCAGCCAATTTCAGATGCTGACTGGGTGTCTCTGAATCCCAGTTTCAAATGCCCAGGAGTGAGTCTGATTGGGCGATCTTGGGTTGGGTCTACTCATCTCTGGTCCAACCTGAAATGGCAGGGAGTAGGGTCCCCCCATCTCCTCCCATAGGGGAAGTGTGTAGAGAAGCGACTTGTGAGTGGCGGATGCCCTGGCCAGTGCCCACCTTGTTTTCCTGAGTCTGGAAACAGCGTCTGATCCACAAGAGGGCCACAGTGGCCTGGGGCATCCTGTTTGCTGTCAGAACATGGCTGAGAGGAAATGTGTGGGGAGAGTTTATGGGAACAATGGATTCCCTGGTCCTGTGTTGGTGGCTTATATTGGACTAGTATTTGGGGACACTTGGGAAAAGTGTTCCCAGTGAGGCTTGGGCTTTCTCCAGCTATGTAACATCTTCCGTTGTAATGGAAGAAAAATGAGTGCCAATAGGTGTGAGAGTGAGCAAGGTATGTCAAGAGAATTGCACTCCTTCCTGTGAGATACCTGACAGCTCACCCTGAGGGAGAATGGATTGCCGGTGCAAATCTCTGACTCCAAGTTCCTCTTGGCCCTTCCTACTGAGTGGTGTCTTCCCTGATGGAGTGGTGGTCCGCAGAGCGTGGTCTCTCACCAACCACAGCAGCATTCCAGGCATGCAGACTCCCTGGCCCCTACTGCAGACCACAGAGTCAGCTCTCTGAGGGGCAGAGCCCCACAGGCTGTGTCAGCAAGAAGCCTGCCGATGGTTCTGCCTTCACTGGTCCAGGGAGAGGTTTGGTCCTTCATTCAAGGCTTCGTCCGAGTGTGTGGTCGGCTTTTCTGAGCAAGCCTTTGAGAGTAAGCCCCGAGGAGGCTTTGAGCAGATACTGCTGTTAGGTCCCGTCAGCCCCAGTCTTGGGAGAAGTTATAATTCCTGAAGAGATGTTGGCCTGGAAACTCCTTCCTGAGGCTCAGCTGTAGAAGATGACGCTACTCTTTGTCCTTCATTCCTCAGGAGAATAAGCCATATCAGCATGAGGTTCATGTTCAGGCAATTGACATGTCCCAGCCCTGGGCAGAGGGTGGTATATAAAGCATTCTGAATCGAATTACAATGGGCCCATGTCCAATTTTGGTCTTTATTTGTAAGCAGAATGGGAAGGGACAAGACTGATTCAGCGCCCACCCCTCTACCTCACTCAGTTCCTGCCATGACCCCTGAGGTGGATGCTATTGTCCTTGAAGACCAGTGAAATCGTCTGACCTCTCTCAGTGAAGGGTGGAGTGGGGACTCAAGCCCAGGCAGTCGTGTGCCCCTAACCAAACATTAGCAATGCCGCCGCATTAGCACAGGGCACGTTAGCGTCTTCTCTCTCCCACTTAGGTTTTCCCTTCTCCTGGTCCCTACATGGCCCCCTACTGGGCCCCACACCATGTTCCCTCCTCCCGGCAGAGGTTGGGCAGACCCTCCAGGCTTCCGAGCTCCCATGAGCCACCTCCAGGCATGTTGGAAGACAGAGGCGTTTGCAGCTCCCTGCAGCCCTGTCCAGACTGGACTGAGACCCTGTGTGGAGAGGAGCACTGAGGCGGTGATGGGACCACAGCACTCTGTGGGTCTGGGAGACGGACACCCTGTCTCCAGCCCCTGGGCTCAGCACCAGGAAGGGCACAGCCAAAGTAAAAAGGGGTATATGTGGTGGACCCTGGCCAGCAGAGTCCGCCTGTTGTGGCTGATGGCCAGAACGAATGCACAGGCGACAACAATCCTGTGGAGAAAAAGGGAACAGGCATAACCACTCTCTCAAGGGGAGAGTGCTTATGGGTCGGCCACTCCCTCAATAGGGGAGCGCCCCGACCCTTGCCTAGACAGGCTTTTATTGTTTTCCTGGGGGTCTTACATCAGAGAAAGATGTATTACCTATTATGTAGAATATTATTGTCTACATTTTGGGTACAATCAAGGAAATGAAAATAACATGCAGAGGGGAATGGTGATGTGCTGATTAGCTCTTTCCTTGGGAGAACTCATACAGGCTTTGGAAATTACGTTGAAGACAGACAATACACATTTGTTGTTTTAGACCAGGGTGAGGGAGTTTTAGCAAGAGCAAGCCGTAACAATCTGTATGCATTTTCTAGGCCTGATTCCTACAGGAAAACTTAGTTTGAAGGTCTGGCTCCTGCCCACCACTTCGGTTCTGCAGGTTTTCCATACAGAGCTGAGTCACATTTGCCAGACTTAAACAAACCCGTCCCCTATGTGGTCCATCTTGGGGGAGCCAGGGAGAGCTGCTGGGTCTGGAGGAGCCACGTGCAAAGGCACAGGGCATCTTGCGGCAGCCAGTGTGGGCCTGGACCCTAGTCCCAGCATCACAGCTCCCAGACACCCCGCCCCCGGGAGCTTGGACGAAATCCTCCTGTGACTCTTGTGTAAACACATACATCCGGAGTGGGGGTGGGAACAGAGCTGGCAGTACTGTAGCAACTGAAAACAAGTTTCTGCCAGCTCACAATAGAAGTTTCAATGAGCTATACAAAAATGAGAGAAATTGTGTTTCTTGCGCCAGCAAGAGTGTGCACCGGGAATCATGGCTGTGACACACACTTGGCTCATTCTCTCCCCACAGCAAACTGGGAGTAAGTGGGGTGCCCCAGGACCCCTTTAAGTCACCAGCCATCTCATGGCGTTTAGCTAAGCGGTCCATCACATCCACCCTCCTTGTGCAAAACAATGTATTTCCCCACTAAGAGGTTTGGCGGCTGGAACTTCACTGTGTTTGCCGCTAGGTGGGGTTGTAAATTGCAGAATGCTTGGGGTCTTGCTGGGACAGGTCGGAGGTCAGAGGACAAACCCATTAAAATGAGAAAAGTGAAGGGTGACTTAACTCTTTGCTTGGTGCTCAGAAATAGCACTCTCTTCTTTCCCTGTTAGAGCATTTCATAGTCTTTATTTTGCTAAACCGGGTTTTGAAAATTGCAACAGTAATGTGACTTTGCATGTAGTTCAAAAGTTTATCAGTTTTAACCATTACCATTCCGTTCCTCAGAGGGGTTCCCTGGTGACAGTGTGGTCTGTATCCTTTCTGACTTTTTTCCTTTGACTTTAAAGTGTTTTTTTTTTAAAATCTTTGCCCAAGGATACATTTATTGATTTTAGAGAGAGAGGAAGGGGGAGGAAGAGAGAAACATTGATGTGAAAGAGAAACATTGATCACTTGCTTCCCAAATGCTCCTCCAAGTAGAGATTGAACCTAAAACCTAGGATGTGCCCTGACCAGGAATTGAACCCCCAACCTTTTGGTGTGCGGGATGATGCTCCAACCAACTGAGCTACATCAACCAGGGTTCCTTTGACTTTAAATCCATACTCATATACATGTCAATATGTGCCTATATAGATATAGCTAGCTACATGTTGTCATATACAGATATGTATAATACATACATTGTTTTCCTATTTGCTTGTTTTCGCTTAGTGTATTTTATAAATGTTTTCCGAAGTCAGTGCAGAAAAATATACACTGTATGGTGATTTACCCACAATACAGTGAAGCCAGAAATCAGTGAACCGCGATACAGTGAGGGGCGACTGTATATTCACTGGTGAGAACCCATGTAGAATTTCATATGTTGTTAAAATTATGTAGGTTTGAGTGTAGAAAGTGTTTAAGAGCATATGAAATGTTTATAAGAGTGTGGGAAAGGTTAATAAGAGTGTGGGAAAGGTTTATAGGAGTGTGGGAAGAGTTTATAAAGCCTTAAAATATATAAATAATAAAATATATAAATAATAAAATAAATATAACACTGCTACTTTGTGGATTTTCACCTACCATGGGGGTCTCTGGAACGTGACTCCTGAGATAGGTGAGGAATCACTGTATCTCATACATTTTTTGACATTGTAATTCTCTGTTGTATGAATGTACCATAATTTTAAAAACCTATATTCCTCTCTCCCCGCTTTTTTGTTGTTACTAACAATGTTGAATGAATATTTTTTTAATATGTTTCCATCCATAACTTTATGCCCTTGCTTTAGTATCTGATGTTTGACTTTAGTTTGTGTCACTTTTGCATCTGCTGGGTCCTAAGTGATGCACGTTTAAAATTTTTATGGCTCTGACTAGAATCGCTCTTCGTAAAGGTTGTGCTATTTTAAACACCCACCAACAGTGTTACAAAGAGCGATGCTTCTAAATCTGCACGTGCTTACTTGTTTAATAACCATGTAATATCCTGCAGACTGTAAGACCCCCGAGGGCAGGAATCTGCCTGCCTGGTTCACAGCTGAACCTGGCACTTAGCACAGCATCTGGCCGAGCCGGGTGCTCAGTGAGTGTCTGCTGAGTTCGAGAAAAGGTGGAGAGTAAATACCTGCCAAGGACTCGTTCTTAGAGGGACGGGGATGCCTGGGAAAATGTTGAAACAAGAACTTTAACTGGTAAGAAAAGTATTCTGGTTTGGAGGGTCATATTTCCTAAAATGACTTCAGACAGTGAAGGTAAAAATGTGTTTTATTCCAAAATTTTAAATTTTTTTAAATTTAAATTTATTTTTTATTGATTATGCCATTACAGTCGTTCTATTCCCCCCTTCATTCCCCTTCACCCTACCCCCTGTCCCCACCGTTACCCCCCCTTTAGTTTATGTCCATGTGTCTCAAGTTCTTTGGATTCTATATTTCCCATACTATTCTTGCCCCCCCATCTATTTTCTATCTACTGTCTATGCTACTTATTTTCTGTACCTTCTCCCCCCCTTCTCCTCCTCCCACTCCCCTGTTGCTAACCCTCCTTGAGATCTTCATTTCTATGTTTCCACTCCTGATCTAGCTGTCCTTTTAGTTTGCTCTTGTTTTAGGTGTGGTTGTTAATAAGTTGCTTTGGCTTGATAGTAATGCAGAGATGAAAAAAGCCCTTTGGCTTCTCTGGGTGAGCTGGAGTTGGGTAGGATATCTGCACGCATGGGGCACCTCTGGGAGGCTGACCATCCTCCCAGTGGATTCCAAGGTAATCCCCCCTGAGTGTGAGACACATCACCAATGCATGGCCTGGCACCCGTGGCTGAGAGGCAGTGAGTGCAGCTAGTCTGTGGCACAGAAGGCCTGGCATCTGTCCTGCCCTTTTGCTCTGTGACCTTGGGCAGCACTTCGACTCACCTCCAGAGTAGAAGTGGTCCTCCCTGCAGGGCCTGCCTCTCCGCTGCTGGTGAGGCCCTGAAGCCGGTCATAAGATGTATCGTGCTGCGCAAATATGAATCGTTAGTTGCTACCTTCTTGAGAAGAAGAGTCACAAACTGATGAGAAAGTCACTGAGAAATCAAGAGCTATCTGGTGCAAAAGAGCAGTGCTTGAGGGGCCCCAGGGGAGAATACCTTAAGGGACAAGACAGAGAGGGTGAGAAGGGTCAAGGGCCGGGTCGGGAGGGCCCCCAGGGCTGAAAGCTGCTGCAGCGGGGAGGGGAATGCAGCCACGCCTTCCAGGCACCTGAAGAAGGACTTTGCCCTACTCCCACACCATGCACGGACCTGTCCCCCTGGGGCTGCTTTTGTTTGATTGGGCACATCGTTAACCTTTGGTCAGCCCCAGGCTGTGGGTAATGTGGGGCCGTGGGCAGGGTGAGAAGGTCACAACAAATTTAGCAGGAAGCATTTTAAGTACCTAAAGCAATAAATCCTTTGGCACCTGGAGCCAGCCCAGGCCTCCCCATACCCGGGAATTCAATTTTGTGCAGCGCACACAGTTTGCCAAGAGTGCTAAGTCACCGGGAGAACAACTTAATGTATCGCTCAGGGGAGAATCGCGTGTGCCTTTCTTCACTCACATTAACACCTTTCCAGACTGGGCTGACAGGTGACGGATCACCTGAGAATGTATCCTGCCTCCAAGTGATTTGATATCTCTTCCTCTTGGGTTTCCTCGACTTTATTTCCATGCCTTAAAAAGTCGAGAGAAAATACCATTATTATTATTGCTATGGAATCAGTACCTGTTTCACAAGCCCTAAGCCCCGGGCCTGGCATATGGTATGGCATTAATAAGTGACGAGCAAATCAATGACGAAATTTGGTTGCTGTCTGCAGACTGCCCTTTTTCCTTCCCAGAGGGTCAGAGGATGCTTTTGCTTTGCCGTGTGTGTGTGTGTGTGTGTGTGTGTGTGTGTGTGTGTGTGTGTGTTTGGTGGGTGCGTTTGGCACATGGTATCTATTGCTTGGTTGCCCCTCTGCTGAAGGACTTGTCCCGGCTTCTGGGAATGCAGGTGGCCCTTTGAGGGCCTGCCCAAGTTGCAGAGAGTCCTCTTAGCCAAGGTCAGTCCCTCCCGGGTGGCCTGTATCCAATGACTGACCCATGGGGGTTGGTGATGAAGTCCTGATTTCTCAGCCTATGGGCAGGCGTCATTTCTGAACAGTGGGTTTTCCCTCAGCTCTCTTCCTGTGGGGGGGCTGCCGTTAGGCTGCATCACAGCTGGGCTGTGGGTAATGTGGGGCCGCCCCCCTCCCCCCTCCCACCCATGTTGATCTGAAGAGCGCTCCTCATTAAACCCCCTGCACGCTGAACTGCATCTTGGAGTCTGCTTTCCCAGGAGCCTGCCCTGTGGCCTTGCATTCTGTTTCAGATAGATTCCGCTCCGACTTCTTCCTTCCTGGCAGTCGTGCTCTCCAGCGCCGATGGAGCGCGCACCTGAGCTGGGCACTCGAGTGGCTTGTCTCCCTCAGTCCCCGCTGCAGCCTTGTGAATTAGGCCCTGTTAGAGTCTGTATGTTACAGGCGGAAGTGCAGCCGGGGATTCAGTCGCTCATTGAAGGTCACAGCCAGAGAGCACTGGGAGCCAGAGCCTACACCCGGAGGATTGTAGAGGTCAGGCTCCTAACTCCTGTGCCATCTCGGCTGGTGACTTCAGATGAGTGTAAGGGCAGGAGTTCGATGAGCCCAGACAAGCGTTTCCCAAAGGGTTTATAAGACTCCAGTGCTTCTCGTGAAAAGGGGCCCTGGAATCAAATGGGTGAGAAATACTTCATGTTCCTCGGCACAGTTCGAAGAGCACATTCACGCAGCGAAAGCTCTGAGAGGCCCCCTGTAGGACAGTCTTTTGGTGTTTCCCACACTTGTCTGACCACAAAAAACCACATGGTAGCCTCACAAGTCCTGGCGTTCTGTGGGAACACAGCCCTGGGAAACACTGGCCTAGACCCAAAGTGTTTGAGTTTATGGGGGACTGGGAAACATCCACGTGTTACCTCTTCGGTCCTGACTAATCATAATGCTACTAAACAAGTAGTTTCGAGTCTTTCAAGTAAAGTGGAAATAACCTTTTACCTCGTTAAACTCACGTAGCAATGAGATGAGCTACTAGTTTCAAAAACTTTGAACGTCACTAGTAGCTGCCAGCACTAGGGGCTCCTAAATTGTTACTATCTCCAGATTCAGAAAAGGGGGCTGGCGTGTCAGAAGCGTAAAATCCAGCTTTGGGGAAATTTCCGATGGGAGTCAGGTCTGCACAAATGTGCACCAGGGGCCTTTGAAAGAATCACAGTTAGAACATATGGTAAATGCTTTCAGGTTAGGCCCTGGTTAAGATGGGGACGTGTGGTCATCGGATAATCTCTGAGCGGGCATTGTGTGCCGTGCAAACGCTCCTGGGAATGTAAGGAGGCGAATGTTGTGGACACTGTCTTTAAAGAATCCGTATGCCACACATCTTCTTAAAGCTTGGCTCTGCCCATTGCAGACCTTGCTAATCAGTCACTATAACTCTTAACCACCAAGCCCAGACGTAGCCTCAGAGTTCTCCCTGCAACACTCTAGGCAGCCACTGACTGATCAGAGTTAGCGCAAGATGAAACTATTTCTACGAGAAGCACCATCGACAGAGTCTAGACATACATACATAAAGAACCAGGGAGAAGTGACAATGCCAAGAGAATTGTGAAGTCAGAGTATACATATCATAGGGTAGTCAGGGAGGGCTTCTTGGAAGAGGCAGGGATTAAACTGGGCCTTGAGGGACGGGAGGGACTTAGATGGTGGTCAGAATGGGGGAAGGGCATCCCAGGACACCCCAAAGGTGAGTAAATCCCAAGTGCCCAAGAGGCAGGCTGGGTCTAAAACCCTTGCTGAGTGTGCACACTGATGCTTTCTTATTCTGGATTCTAGAAGACCTGACACTTTTCAGAGTCACTTCGACCTTCTGATGGTAATTTCAGCCGATTGCCGAGTCAGAGACAGAGGACCCAGATTCCAGGTACCTGTAAATTACTTCTAGTTATTGCAACGACAAAGGTCTCTCCAAAGGGGACCGGCTCACTCCTTGTTTTAGAGCCCCATACATCAAATAAGAAGATGGAGCAGAGTCCGTTGCTACGAGGAAACCCAGACTGCAGCAGGGACAGCAGCAACTGTCTGTGAAATTGAGCACTTCCTGTCAAAACTTAATTGAATTAGCCCTGATTCTATAAATAATAGAGCAGAGTTACCCTCACCTGCCCCTCGAGAACCCCCTGCCTTCTCCCTCTACCTCTTGATAAAACTGGATACTGGTTGTGTTGTGCTAGGAGCCCGTTTGTAAGAATTAGGCAATGATTCGTTTAATTCAGCCTTTGCCAGTAACTTACAGAGCAGAATGGGCTTCGGGTTAGAAGGGGCAGTGACTTGCAAGATGTGCTGTGTGTCCAGTGAGGTACAGAGGACGGGACTAGCTGTGATGCCGGTGACTGGGATTCTGGCTCCTCCGTGCACGCAGATGGCCGGCGCCGTGGTGTGGGGCAGGCCTCTTTCCTTTCGGCTCCTCGGTTTTCCCATGAAGGTTACCTTTAAGGTAATCAGCCAGGCCTATTTCTCCTTTGTGCCTCATGTCTCCTGTGAGTCAGTGGGGGCTTTTTTCATGTCCCCCTGCACCGAGGAGCAGCCGCCCTCTCTGTGGCTGCGGATTGCTATGGTAGAAGGAAAGCATGTTCTTGAGGGTCCCTCACTGGCCATCAACTGGCCTAGAAGTGATGTGAGTCCTGTCCTCACAGTTCATTGGACGGACCTGGTCCTATGGCCCCACCCAAACACAGAGGGCCGGGAAGTGCGATCTTCCTGGTGCCCAGCATTTGATGAACAGCCTATCTCTGGCCTCTTCTGACGCCAAAGTTGTGTAATTCTTCAGCTTTCCTAGAACTTTGCATTTTCATTTTTACATTTCACTTGGATTAGAATTCTTGGCCACTCACATTCCCCCTGCAAGTGCGGACTGAACATTCTTTAACTTCCTCACCAATGGTCTGCCCTACCTCTATGGTCCTTCTAGCTGCATCATCCTGGGCAAGTGATTTGTGACTCAGTTTTCCCATCTGTACAATAGGGTTAACAATGGTACCCCCCAATGTGGCAATCATGAGGATATAGTGAGTTGGTACACAGAACAGTGCCTGGCATCTACTAAGTGTGGGAAAAGCATTAGAGGTTACTGAGCAGGGCAATGCAGTCCATCGGCCCTGGGCACCACCGGCTCTAGAGTTAGGCCACCTGGCTTGGAATCCCTTCTCTTCCACATACAAGCCACGGGACCTGGAACCAGGTCAGGTGCAGATAGTGTCTGGCTCATAGGATTGTTGTGAAGGTTAATGAACTGACAATAAACACAAGCACTTAGAATGGGACCTGACATTTAAGAAGTGCTTGACAATATTAGTCCCTGTGGATACGTAGCAGTTGACACCAGTAAGTTTATCCTATGCTTTTTGGAGCCTTTTCACTCGTTGTTTCCTTGGCCTTACTCCTTCCTAGTTTTCCTCCTTCCTTCCTTCCTTCCTTCCTTCCTTCCTTCCTTCCTTCCTTCCTTCCTTCCTTCCTTCCTTCCTTCCTTCCTTCCTTCCTTCCTTTCCTCCCTCCCTCCCTCCCTCCCTCCCTGGCTTTAAAGGTTGAGGTCTCCAGGCTTCCATTCAAGGCTGTCTGCCCTTCACACTCTTTCCACGAGGTTGTTCATTCTCATGGTGCCAGCTTTGACTTTGGCCCCAGCCTTTCTCCGTGTGCACTGGATTTGTCCATTTGGGTATTCCGCAGTGCCCCACGTTTCTGGAAGTGAACTTACTATCTCCCCCTGGCGTCACTGTCTTCCATGTAGCCATGCACCTTCTTTTACTGGTTCTTAGCACAATGGTTCAGAGGACAAGCTTTGATGTCGCATGGGCTTAAGTTGAAATTACGGCTACAGACTTACTGTGTGACCTTGGGCAGGTGACCTAACTCTCCTAAACCCTAATCTCGGAAATGGGGATAATAACAGCACCCACCTTATAGGGGTAGTTTGAGGATTGAATGGGGTCATTATGTAAATCACTAGCAGAGCACAGGGCACATTATAAGTGCTCGGTAAGTCATAGCTACCACTGATATCAAAATGATGCTGATACTCTCCATCACTCGGCACCTTTTCCTTAGTTTAGTTGTTTATTTCTCCTGCCCAGAGCACTGCAGCAGCCTTCTAACTCACTGGCCTACCTGCCTCCTCTGGTTTTGCTCACCTCCACTGACTCTGATTTCTGCCAGAGTTTCCTTTCTAAAACACGGCTCTGATCACATCATCCTACCAGGTAGGACCCTCACATATCTCCTCGTTGCCTAAAGGCTAAAGGTCAAACTTACTGGTTTCAGGTACCCTAATGGTACTAACTTATAGGGAGGCTCAGATGTCTGTTGGAAACTAATTTGCTTCCTTCCCTGTAATGCATTGTTGACAGAGGCTGGCTCATTAGTGCAGAAGGGCTCGTGGCTACCCAGTGAGGGCAACTCCAGGGGGTACTTTTCACGTGATACTCTATGTGATGGCACTCCTGGAACACTGTGACACTCCTTAGAGTGGGACAGGGCAGGGGCCTGGAAGAGTCTGGGTCGCCGACCTCGGGCAAGTCACTTGGTGCCTTTGAGCCTCGGTTGGAAAATGAGTCTAGCAAGGCCTGTGCTCCTTTCCCTTATGGCTCTTGGGAGGCGTGTGGATGAGAAAGGGCTTCTAAGCTGGGAAGTGCCGTCTCCCCCAAATTCTCCTGCATTATTGCTATCAGTAGTGACTGTGAGCAGTAAAGACGAAAAAGAACCTAATCACCCACAGTCAATTTCTAAGATAAATGCCCCATTTTGAGCAGTGGATGCGGGATAGGCCCAAGGAAATTATTTATTTATAATTTAAACTACCTCGTTTTTCTTATGTCAGTGGCAATACCCATAATAGAAGAAAATAATAGTCTAGTCAAAAAAAAAAAAAAAGGAGAAAGTGAAAACACCCATAATCCTGCCCACACAGGAGTCAACATTATTAATTCCTTGATCTATTTTCTCCCAGAACCTCCCAGGCACATGCGATATACATACCATTTCATAGCCTGCTCTCCTCCCCACTAACGTGCCACAAGCTTCTTTTCCTGTTAATAAATGCACCTTCGCAGTGCGATTATAAATGGGCGCATGTTATTCTGGTGTGAGGACACACTCTAATTCATTCAACCACCACGCTCTTGCTGGCATTTCGGTTGGTTCTTACTTTTCCCTGTTACAAATGGGCTGCGAGGAACATCCCTGCAGCTAAATCTGTGTGTACACCCGTGCATACTTTCTCAGGTGAAACCATAGCAATGGAAATATGGTGTCAAAGAGTAGGCCTATTATTTTAAAAGGCTTTTTTTTTTTTGCAAAGAACTACAGATTGCCTGTAGGAACATTGTATGATAAGTTGGATTTTGAAGGTCATTTCTAAGAGTGGAATGTGCAAAAGAAATAAACTTTGAACTTCCAAACGAAAGTAGTCTCTGTTGGCCTGTAACACGGGCTTAGTCAGAAGTGTGAGGAGTGGCGCCCAGTGACAGAGTAGTAGGAAAGTTGTATTAATGGGTTTCAGGCAATTTTCTTCAGATCTTCTTAATATTTAAACGTTGGGGTAGAATTTTTATAGAACACAGTTTTAATTGACTTTTGCAGGGACAGTTAACTTGAAGGCATATGGAAGGTGATATTCCCCAAGCCTTTGCTGTAGACGGGGCTGGCATCTGGGTCTGGCCAATGGGCCATGAGCAGAATGATGTGGTCCCTCCGTTACTCAGGGGTGAAGGACTTAATGGCCAGTAGGAGACCGGCCCCCTCTGGAGCTGCACGTTACTGAGGGTGGGCTGCAGGATGGGCAGCCTCTGCTCACCTGGGTCCGAGTGCCTGAGCACAGTTGCCCTGGGGTCATCTGTGCTGTGGTGGACTTGGTGTGAGTGAGAAATAAACCTGTGCTGTCGCTAAGATTTGGGGGTTATTGTTTTTTGAACTGAACCATAATCTAATTAATCCCAGCTGATAATACAGTGACATAGTTTCATTCCACAGCTAAGTTATTAGTCACTTCAGAAATACTCCTTTGAGTGTGTGATGGGCAGGGGAGCATCCCGGGAAGGAGTCGCTCACACATGTTGGTGTCTTTCCACAGTACTGGGTGTTTAGGGGAGAGCCCCCTGCCCAGTAAGCCAGTAGAGCTGCACTCAGGTTATACATGGAGAGGAGGAGCTTACGTGATAGAATCGTGTAAAGCAAGTATCTGATGCGTAGTTCTGGTCACTGGTGGCGTCTGCAGGTGGAAAGGCAGGTGTGGGTTTCAAGCCAGGTGGCTGCAGTGGCCACAGGTGTCCTGTGGAGTGGAAGTCTTGCAATACTCTGAGGGTGACCTGTGGTACAGCCAAGCTCGGGCCTTGGGTGGCTGGAGCTCTGCATCCTCATATCCCCAAGAGGAGGAGGTGCCCCTCGCATGGGTGTCCAGACTTGTGGTTTGGGGGTATTCTGGGCCCCTCCTAAGGGCATTCCCAATATACCCCATCACCTCAGGCTCGACATAACTGTCATGGCTGACAGAGACTCCATATTGGGTTTTCAAAGGCACCCAAAACATCTGTTCTGCTCTTGCTATATACTGAGTGTCTGTTCTATGCTGGGCACTGTGAAGGACTGGAGAAAGTATAAATGTAATCTCTGTTTGCGAAGTGTGTACAACTTATGGTTCATCCCTATTGTCTGTTGAATAATGTGTGTAAATCGAATATCAGAGACCTACATAGTTAGTGTATACTCTGGTTCGCATATTGAGAATGGGTATAATGAACATCTGTTCTTCCAGTCCACCCAGAGCAGTGCGCCCTTCTTCCTCTGGAAAACTTCTCTCCTGCCCAGTGTGGTTCTGTTGGAGCAGCTGATTATAGCACCGCCCCCCGCTCCCCCACCGGCTTCCCTGGCCACAGGGACAGTGGAGGTGGTCACTCCATCTTGCCCCCTATGTCATTAGTGGTGGGATTTGATCCCAGTAGCCATGTCCCCAAGGAGGCTGAGACAATGAGGACACTCATAGACCCAAGCCGGATGACATCCAGAGTGTTGAGCAGAGATTCTGATGCTGCTTGAGCTCCAGGACTCTGACCAGCCTGGAGCCAGTACCACCGTGAGCCTCCAGATGCATCAGCTGGCACATTCCCTTTTGTTTAAGCTAATTTCAGCTGATTTCTGCTCCTTTCAATAGGAAGAATTCTCATTAATATAACAAATGTTGTATTTGTTGACAAAAATGAATAACCACATGCTGATAACCATTGACACATATTGGAAGCTTTACATACTTCATCTCAATCCTTAGAAGGACTCCACCGCACTGGATACTTGTGATCCCTGCTTTGCAGAGGAGGAGAGGGAGGCTGGGCCAGGACAGGGACGTGCCCAGGCCACACAGCCTGTAAGTGGAGGGACAGGAATAAGACCTGGGCAGCCGACTCTCGAGCTCACAGTCTTAGCGGGTGAGGATGGGTCTCAATGTCATGGTTTATAGGAAGTTTCTCTGCCTGAAATTATCATCAAAAGACGATGAAATAATTTGTCTGTTTGGCAGAGATATGTACAATTCCTTCTGTTGTTCAGAAGTGTAATACAAATCCTTGTAAGTTTTTCACTTTAAAAGTGTCTAGAAGAAACATTTGATTCTTTTGTGTAATTTTATTTTATTGATTTATTTTTAAATTTTTATTTATTTTTAGTGAAAGGGGAAGGGAGGGAGAAGGAGAGGGAGAGAAACATCAGTGTGTGGTTGCCTCTCATGTGCCCCCTTCTGGGGACCTGGCCTGCAACCCAGTCATGTGTTCTGACTGGGAATTGAACCAGCAACCCTTTGGTTTGCAGGCCAAGAGTCAATCCACTGAGCCACACCACCCAGGGCTATTTTGTATAATTTAAGACTTTGCTTACCAATTATTGAGTTTGGGAAGGTGAGAAGTTGGGATAATAAAAATGATGAATTAATAGGTGAGTTGATTAATTTTTTCATTTTAAAGTCCCAATTTTTTGGCTGTATTATCCCACATTGCCCATGATTTTTATTTTATTGTTTCCCCTACTATTGATTGTCAAGCCAGCTTAGAGAAACCCAGGGGTATTTCTGGTGAAATGGCCGTGTACTTGCCAAGTGGGTTTAAGACTTCCGCCACAGATGAACTTGGCCATCTGCCCTCTGCAGTGGAGCATGAAGCAGGGGGGAGATGTAAGAGGCGGCCACTCAGGCACCGTCAACATGGGGCCTGAGGCTGAGAGCAGGGCTGTCATTATGCTAATGACATCCTTGGACCCAGAGCCCGAAGACCCCTTGAGAGAAGCAAAAATTCTTGAAGGTCTATTTGAAGTTTCTGCCACTATTGGTTTGAGGGCCTGTCATGCTGGTATTTGGCACCTCCTAATGGATTTTATTTTACATTTGTATAGAGAGCATTGCTCCATTAAGGTCCATAGACCTTGCAGACCTAGCAGAAGTTCAAGGCAAGGCAGCACATTGCAGGTGGTAGTAGAAGGAGGGCTCAGAGTCACATTGTGGACACAGGGTCTGGATTTGAATCTCAGCCTCTTGCCTCACTGGTCATGTGAGTTCAGGCAGGTGACTTCACCTCTCTGCGTCCCTTTTCTCATCTCTCCAGCGGAGGTGAGAGCAGTGCCCTCTGTGGAGGGTGGTTTGAAGAATAAGCTGAGTTAGTACGTGTAAGAAGCTACGTGGGAAGCTGGTGATTGCATGGACAGCGGAGCAGCCCTGAGTGAGTCTTGACTAAGCCCTTGGCAGCCAGACCACCCTGGATAAGTCACATGCTCTTTTTTGCCCTTGAATGTGTTACCTGAGAAATCAGAAGTGTTTAGTAAATGGCACTTCCCCCTGCTCTGGGCCTCAGTTTCCCCATCTGTAAAGGGAAGGTGGTTGAGGCACTTTCTGTCTTCAACTGCTCAAGAATTTGAGTTTCATATCAGAGGTCCTGATTTTTTAAAAATGGTCTCTTTTTTTTTTAACTGGTCAGGTGGGCCGGTGCCTCAGGGTGAACAGGGCTTCTTCAGTGTTAAGGATCATCCCCCAGGAGAGTTGCCATCTGCTGTCACCCATGGCAGAGTGCACGGGGGGTTCTGGGGGACCAGGTGTGGGGAGGACGCAGCCTAGGGACTGTGAGCTCTAAGCCATCTTTGCCACTAGTTAGCTGGGAGGCCCTGCTGTGTCCCAGCCCCCAGCCTCTCCAGCTGGAAAAACAAGAGGGACCCTTTTGAGGGCTCTAAGGAGTGGAGGCTATAAGGCTCTGAGGCCGAGGGGTCTGGGAAATGTAGGACAGAATGGGGGTTAGGGAGGAGGAGTCATCCATCTCACGGCCCTGTATTTGGGAAGATTGACAGCGCAGATGCCGTCAGCCCAATTCTACAGAAGGGAAGAGATTTAGTGCCTCTTACTGTCCCCCAGTGAGTCAGCAGCCGAATTAGGTCTTAAATCCAGGTTTGCTGACTCCCAACCCAGTGCTCTTTCCCCAGAAGACTGGGCTCAGTTTTAGGGTAGCTGGATACTGATACCAGTTTTGCCAGAAATGGTGCCTTCTAAGTTGGGAATGACTTCTCAGCCTCATCAAGCCTCAGTTTTCTCATCTGTGAAGGGAGGTTTCCATGAGCTTGCCTCTAATGTCCTTTTCAACTCTGAGGTCTAAAAACCTTTATCTGCCCATCACACTCACCTCTATTGCCTTCCAAAGAGCAAAGCCGCACTTGACAATGTTTTTCCATCAGGGCCCCATTTGCTTACCACTTTCTTGAAGACAATGTGTGAAGATTGCTTTTATGGCTGGATAGGGAAGTTGGTAATAAAAGCCAACTCCTTGGGTGCCCTAATTCCATTTTAGGAAGAATGAACATATTGTTTTAATTAATCATATGAAAGCAAAATTAGCATGATTATGTGAAAGGTGTTGTAAATCATCCTGATCCACATCACTGAGCAAAGAGCACTTAGTTATTCAGGAGTTGTTAAAGATTTTATCTACCCAAGTGAAAATTCAATTAGTACTAGCTTCAGCTTATATAAAACGAAGGATTTTCAACTGTGGGAAAATACTCTTTGTGTGTGTGAATACCACCTTATGCCACTTTGATAAATTACTATAATTAACAGTATCCTACGCAAGCTAAACAAAATTTACTGAACTGTTGTTGTATAAAAGGGATATCTTCTCTCCTCTTGTTTGGGAGATTACTTTAATCTATACACGATATTGCCTCAAATAGCCTGCTTTTTATGCTGAGGTTTGAAAATACCTGCAGAGTTCTAGCTGGCACCAGTACCGCGCCATTAGCTTTCATCCTACCCCACCTTTCCCCCTCCAGTGTAGAGACGTCAGCTATGGGCCTCACTATGATTCAATTAAATGTGCTATGTTTAATTAGCTAGCTGGGGAACACTGCAAGCAGAACCAACTTGGAACATCCTGATAGCTTAGCCATAGGGCGGAGTTATTTTGGGAAGGGCAGGGGATGATGGAGGAGGCAAGGAGAAGGCGGCAAAGGAACCTTTGCTCACAGTGTTCTGTCTGGCACAGACTCCCTGCTTTGGTGATATGTTCCTCCTCTTCTTCATACATGGCTCTGCCCTGCTTCTTTTCTCCTACCCAGATCTTCTCTGTACTTCAAGGCCAACCCCTTTCTCCTTTCAGAAGCCTTCCAAAGAGATTTGTACATGTGTTTTGCTTGTAAGTGTTTGCTGGGTATGCCAAGTTCTCACCCCTGATTTATCAACGTGCCTCTTTATGAGTTCTCTGACCTTTTTTCTTCTATACCCTCCATAAGGTCTAATCCTTGATGAGAGAGCCCCATAGAAGTTGGCAGGATTTCTGCTGGAATGGTCCAGCTTTCATTCTGAACTTGATTGCACTGACTGCCAACTCTCAACTCTGTAGGCAAAAGTCTGGGAACAAGGTCACTCAGAGCCAGAACTCGTCTAGTCCATTGTGGTCATTTTTGAAGGAGCTTTCAAGTAATTTCTAGTAGCCCTACTGCTGCTATAATTAACTAGCAATTACGGAATGCATGCTGTGTCCTAAGCCTGTTGGAAAGAGCTTTGTACATACATACAGTCATCTATCCATTAATGACAGGGATACATCCTGAGAAGTTCATCAAGTAGGCAATTTTATTGTTGGACAAACATCTCCAAGTATGCTCACACAAACCTGGATGGTGTAGCTCAGTACACTCCTAGGCCATCTGGTATACCACCATTGTATGTGTCGACCTGAATGCTGTTATGTGGGGCACAACTGTGTTATTTTATTTATTCTCACTGGGACATCCTATGAGATGGGTGTTATTATCCTCAATTTACAAAAACTGAGGCTCAGAGAGGTAAATTAACTTGCCCAAGGTCATATAGCTAGAAAGAATTACAACTGATATTTGAAGCCATGTTCTGTCTGTCACTAAAGGCCATTCTCTAAAGGCTGTGCTCTTAGCCATTGTGCAGAACTCCTAATGCTAATCCTTGAGACACCGTCGAGGTCTTCCCATGAGTTCCTTGCTCACTGTCTGGCTTACTGGTGCTATGGGGTGCTTTCCAGGCCAGACAACGGAGTCATGCTAGTGAGCGACTGGGAACTCACTGTGTGTGACCCTGAGGATGTTCAGGGAGGTGTGTCACACATGTGGGTGTCACCCATCCTCTGTGTCTCAATGGGGAAAAGCTTGGGAACTCTTTTTCTTTTTAATTTATTCATTGATTTTAGAGAGAGAGAAACATTGATTTGTATTTCACTTATTAATGCATTCATTGGTTGACTTGTATGAACCCTGGCCATGGATCGAGCCCGCAACCTTGGCCTATTGGGACAATGTTCTAACAGAACTAGCCAGTGAGGGCAGCCTGAAAACTCTTGAACTAGCCCATTGGGCTTCATGATCAGGCTGTTTGTGTAGGTTGGTAGTTTATCCTTCATATCGCTGTAGAGTTATGAGAATCCATCTCTAATTACCTGGCTAAGAAAGTTTGTGGTATAGCGTTCTTCCCAGGAACACAATCCTACGCCACAGACATCACCACCTTTGTTGGTGCATCACTGGTGCACAAGGGAAGAATGAAGTCAGTAATCTCTCCAAATTGGGTTACGTTCTGTGACATGTGCATGACATAACCAAGGACCTCACAAGAGGAACTTTGAGGGTTGAATGAAATCACGTATGTGAAATGGCTTTTAAAACAGTGAAACACTGTGTGCATGAGTCATTGCTGTGAGAAACCACGATAGATGTAGTGGCCGTGGTGTCATTTCTGGCCAGGTTGCAGGCAGTTTCTCCCTTCATCCATTGTTACACCCAACTTTCCATCTGGGGAACCACCTTACATTAGGTATTTTGGGTGTGACCCCACTCCTGATGGATAACTACAAGGCCAGGTTTATAAGGGGCTCAAAAGTTTATGCTGCACCCTGCTTCCCACTTCACCATGCCCTTGCTGGCTCTAGAAATGCATTAAAAAAGCAGTTTATTCTGCAAACAACTGCAAGCAAATGTTTGACTCCTTTTGGGGGCATTTCAACATTGTGCCTAGTTTAGTGATGAAAAGAAAACTGTAATTGTTGAACAAACAGCATCATGACAACAGAAGCAGAAATAAAAGAGAAGAAAGCCACACACAACCACAATCCCATCACCCTACCAAGTCATTTGACTGTTTTTAAATTTCTTTGTTTACTTTAAATTTCTGACCCAGAGAGGTTGGAAGACATCTTAGAGGTTCCATCACAATCAGCATTTGGACAAAGAAGGAAGACTGAAGCCTACACTGTACCTTTGCTCTCTTTGCCATTTTCTTGCAAGTTCCTCCCAGTGGAAGTCCGGATGCTTTATTGGTTTCTGTGCAGAAGGTTTGTGCTCATGCACCGTGTCATTCCCGAGCCAACTGGCTGTGTTAAGGAGACTGGAAGGGGGTTGGAGGAGAGAAGAGGGTCGAGTAACCCTGGTGTTATAAAAGTGCAGGAATTATTACCTGGTTGTTGTTTTGAACGTCTAACAGCAGTATCAGGCTGCAAACCCAGTAGGATTTCAAGTTTGTCAACAAAACCAGCCCTGAGGGGCAGCCCTGAGGGAAGAAGATTTTAAATGGAAAGAAAGAAATCGGCAGAACTGAGGGACAAGAGAAGGTTGCTCTGTCAGTTTGCAGCAGAACAAAAGGAACTTCAGGCTTATTTCAGGAATGCCAGAGTTCCAAACTGTCAGGGTGGGGAAAGGGTTTTAGAGTTGGCTCTGATGACCCAGTCCTGTACTGATTACCCAACCTCTGTCCTAGTGACTCCAGGGTAGGCAGCCACTGCCTCTGAAGGCAGCTCATTCCAAGGGACACCCATTTGGTCAACGAATATTAATGAAGCACCAAATAGCAAGAGCACCTGCCAGGCCCTGGACTAGGTGCTGGGTGCCGTGAGATGATGGAAATTGACTTGGACCTGGCCTTGGTGGCACCTATAATCTAACGGAGGTTACAGACACTACACAATTAAATGCATGGGTAAAATAATCACAACTTACAATGTCTGCCATGGGTTAAATTATCTTCCTCAAAATTCATATGTTAGCTGCGTGGCTCATTTGGAGCATCGTTCTGATATGCCAAGGTTGTGGGTTTGATCTCTGGTTGGGGCACATGCAAGAATCAATCAGTGAATGCATAAATAAGTGGTACTTAAACTTTTAAACCACAGCTTCCTCCCTAGTAAAATAGAGATAATGATGATGATGATGATGATGATGATGATGATGATACAGGATTTCTATGAAGGGTTATTGGTATAATTGACTTAAAATTCTTAGCATAGAGCCTGGCACATGGCAAATGCTCAGTAAGTGTCGGCTAATCGTGATGACCAAAATGAACAACCCTCTCCTCCAGCCAAACAGACCTACTCAGTGTTTTCCAAACAGTCTTCAGTCTCTTCCTCTATATCGTGTTCCCAGTTCCCATTACCCACGTGATCTGCCCTCTCCTGTCAGTCAAATGCCTCCTTGGATTCCCAACTGGACTGTCTGTCTTCCAAACTCAAAACTCTGCTGCTACGTTTTGTCCCTGTTGAGAAATGATGAAAAATGGAGACACTGGCATTTGGGGAAAATTCATGGTGTAGACTTTGCCTGAACCCCTCTCTCCTGCCTAGAAGCTTCTGGAAATGTTTAATTCATGAGGCTTAGCCCAGGCCTCCCAGCCCTTCTCCACTGCAAACCCAGGCTGCAGACGCCTTCTGTTTTCCCAGAGAACGGCCAGCACAGACAGTTTTACGGTCTGACAGGCTGCTGCACAGTGTATTTGGCGAGTCATTTTCTGTTTGCCAAAACTAATTAGAGATGGATAAATTTAAGTGGTTGTGGAAGCCAACAATAAAACATTATGTCCTCATTAGCTGGAATAATGCTGTGTCTTCCCCTCTCATATGAAGTATCTTGACTCAGGAAAATGAGGCTCCAGCCGAGTGGTATGCTGGAGTGGTTGCCGCCTGCTCAGGGCTGCTGGTCTGGGCCAGCTGTGCGTGTCCTTTCTCAGTCAAGCCCACGTGCTGTGACATCATCACGGTGGCTTGGAATTGGTCCTGGTGGGAGTATTTGCTCCATGGAAATCAGGTGTTAAACATTTATCAACACACCACTGCTCTGGCTGTTGTGGAGGGATGGGGTCCAGCTAGCCTTGAGGCAAACATATAAGCCATGAAGTGCCAGACATTATTTTGATTAATAAAGCATCTTTGGAGATAGCATTTCTCGTCTTGTGCCCCAAGGCATGCTTGAATGTCTGACAGAGTACTCTGTTTCAGGGCAAGAGAAGGGACACTGGGAGGAGAGGCCAGGGGTGGTGGTTTCCATAGCAATCTGGAAGGGACTGGGGCCGGGGAGGCATTTTTACAGCAGCACTTCTCAAATTGTGATGTGCAGGTGAATCACCTGGGCACTTGTTAGAAAGCAGATTTGGACTCAGTAGGTCTGAGATGGCGCCTGAGATTCTTCATTCCTAACGAGCTCCCAGGTGCCGCCCGTGCTGCTGTGCACCATTCTGTGAGTAACGAAGTTGATCGTGGCCAGAGGAACCTAAGGCTTTGGGGCTTGTTGATGGTAAATCCACCAAAACGCAAGGGCGGGTGCTTCTGGGGCCCCAGCCTCAGGCTGGCCAGGTTGCAGGGGGAAAGTGCGTCTTGCCTGTGCAAGCACAGGGCAGGACTGAGCAGAGCAGGATTCGGGGCTCATCCCTACTACACTGTCAGACTTCGGCACGTTGCTGACTGTCCATGTTCTCCCTGCCTACTGATTACACGGTGGGCATGTTGGCGTATTTCCTGCCAGGCTTTAAAATTTTTTATTTATTTTTAGAGAGAGAGGAAGGGAGGGAGACAGAGAGTCTGAGAACCATCAATGTGTGGTTGCCTCTCACGCACCACCCCCCAGTTGGGGATCTGGCCTACAACCCAAGCATGCTCCCTGACTAGGAATCGAGCCAGCGACCCTTTGGTTCGCAGGCTGGCATTCAATCCCCTGAGCCACACCAACCAGTGTTGCCAGACTTCTTATATGTATTTTATTTTACAATGAAAATGGGATTATGTTTCAGGCATTATTTTTAACTTGCTTTTTAATTTAAAACTATGCCACTGGTAGGTTTTCATGTCCATAGGCAGAGGTGACATTTGTATGTTAATGGCTGCACGTTTAAAGCAGCCTTTTAAAGACGTGATTGGAGATACAATCTGCTTGCTGGATTCAGTTCTCCTTTCAGGAGAGAAAGTGGCAGGCTGTGGGGAGCTGTGTTCTGGAGACATCCCCCTGGTTCCCACAAGGCCTGGGTCTTCAAGCACCTCCACACAGTCTAGCACGAGGAACGTCCAAGGCCACAGAGTCCTGGACTTCAGGAAGCCCTGTCTGAATCCAGAGGGAGGGCAGGAGCTCGCTGTGGGGAGGGCCGAAAGTGAGGTTCCCATCCAAGACCAGTCCCAGGAGGTTTTTGTGGATGCGCAGGCTGAGTCACTGAATGAAAACTTCTGAGTGAGGGCACAGCCCCAGGAGGCGGGAGAGAGTGAATTCCATTCTCTGCAAGTCTTTTCTCAGCAGGGGTCCCAAAGGCTTTACCTGTTTTCTCTGGGAATGGCTTCTCATGACCCTTTAATGCTGGAAGCTACTGTGGAGAGGAAGGCATTCATTTACCCATTCACTCCTTCAGTGAATATTTATTGAGCTCCTACTCTGTGTCTTGCCCGGCTCTGGGTCCTGAATGTTATGATGAACAGGATAAACAAGATCCCAGCTCTCACAGATGGTGTATTAAAGTCGAGGAGGCAGCATATGCTTAAGCAAAAGCTAGGCTGACTCTGGCTGGCATGACGTGCAGGGAAGGAAATGAAACAGGGTGCTGTGGTGGAGAAGGATGGGGCCGTTGAGGCAGTGAAATCAGGGCAGGCTTCTCTGAGGAGGAGGCATCTTGGCTGAGCTATGAAGGATGCGAGGATTTCTTTTGAACCAAAGTCTGCTCCCCCTTATGGAGCTACCTGGTTGGAGCCTTCTCCTCCTGGCAGAGGCGTGTTCATGGGTTCTGAGTGTGAGTGTGTCCTTCAGGCCCTCACTGTCTTGTCATTTCCAGACACGTGTCCCAGTGCTTTCGGCTGATGCTCATGTGACCCAGTGTAACTGCTCAGAGTCCCTCTCAATCAATTCTGGAGATCCATCTGTGTATGTATGTATCTATTTATCTATCATCTATGCATCTCATGTGAATGGGACACTGTGACCAGCACAGAAGCACCATATTATGCCCTTAGTACTGGATGCTGCATTCTTCTTCATTCAGCCAAAGCAGTACAAACTTTTTTTTAATTGGGTGCATCACATTGTTTTCTTAATTGAGCTTGCAGCTAAATAAATCACCCGAGTCCTTTATACACCTTGTAACTTGTGCCATGGAAATTTGGAAAGTAAATACAGAGGCTCCCATTTATTTGTATTAAATTCAATATCCTTAGTTCTGACCTAATTCTTCAAACCAGGCTAGGTATTTTTGTTGCCTGGTCTGTCAGTTGATATTTTTCATTTCTTCCGCAATTTAGCAGGGAGGCTAGGTGAGTGGCCCGGCTGAGAGGTGACGGCAGTTTGGCCTGTGGTGGTAGGACTGAGGACGGAAAGACAGGGATGGATTCAGGGTCTGTTGGGAGGCTGGGTTGGAGATAGTGAGGAAAAGAGAGGACAGACATAACTTCTGAGTTCAGGGCCTGAAATGGGACCAAGATTGTGCCGCTAACTGAAAGGAGTAAGAATGTTAGGGACTAGATGAGTGTGTGTGTTGCCCCCAAGTTCACATGATGAAACCCTGTCTCCCAGTGTGGTGGCATCAGGAGGTGAGGCCGCTGGGAGGCGGCTGGCAGGTGATGCAGGTGGAACCTTGAGATGAGATCAATGCTCTTATAAGGGTCACGAGAGAGCTCGCATCCCGTCCCTGCTCTCCTTCAGGAGAGGGTTCAATAAGTCAGCAGTCTGCCACGCAGAAAAGGCTCTCGCCAGAACCCCACCATGCTGGCACCCTGATCTTGAACTTCTAGCCTCCAGCTGTGGGAACATAAGCACCTGTTTATAAACCAGCCAGTGTACGGCGCTCTGTTCTATCAGCCTGGACTGACTGAGACAACTGGGTTGTGGGCATATTTATGAGAACAAAAAACTACTTCACCAAGTGAGTTATAGTAATTTTAATTTTCTTCTTATTTTTTGTATTTACAATTTTTAAAATGATATTGTTTGAGGGCCAGAAAGACATGAAGGTTAGCTCTGATTGTGGAATTCTGGACGAAACCTGGAGGATGAGACGGGGCAGCACCGTTTGGGTGGAGAACTGTCCAAGCATTTTCTCTTTTAGACCAGACTGTAGAAACCAGATCTGTATTCCGTGCAAACGCAGAGACTCAGAGGTGACCCTATTGAGCTACACAAATTTCTGATGGGAATAGAGATGAAAAATGTTCCCAGGCTCTCGCAGCTTTTATCAAATATAGGAACCAGAGGGCATGATCCTAGCTAAGGAAGGACTGAGCCCTGAGGTGTAATGGATGAGTGTGTTAACCAGAAAGCAGTTAATCCTTGGAATAGACTTATAGGAGGTAGCCATAAAATAGCACAAATGCTTTTAAAATAGATTTTATATTGTTGCCAGCTTCTAGCCTTTGGTTTTCTGTAGGACTTTTGCCAGAGATTTCCCCTATAATCATAGGATCTTAGTATGTTACCGGGAAGGGATTTCGGAGACCCATCTTGGGCAGGGGTTTTCACTAGGGGTACATGTCAAAATCATCTGGAAAGTATCCCCCACTCCCAATACTTGATTACACCAGGGTTTTACTGCCTTGAATTTTGCCGTTGGATTGGCGCATCATTTTGGCAAAGTTTCTGAGGTCATTTGAAGTATACCGCCCATCAGGACTCTCTGATCTGGTGTGACCCCCTCATTGTACAGACAAAGAAACTAAGACTTGGAGAGATTAAGAGATTTGTTCTGTTCAGTGCCCACAGAGAAGTACAGAGATTACCCTGGGAGTCAGCTTCCTCAGTGGAGAATGTAGAACAGCATGAGACCATTTAATCTCTCTATGCCATATTTCAGAGACTAAACATAAAGCAGTCAACAGTTAACTAGGTATAGTCATAAGCGTAGATCTGAAAAACATAGAGTTGAGTGAAAAAGTAAGAAGCCAAATGAGATTTATATAAATTAAATACATTCGTATAAATTAAAACAGCACAGTGGTGTATTTTACAACCCCTCACGCACAGTTAAGGACCTCCATCAGACACATTAGCATGCATGTCAGTTGGAGGAGAGGTGATGGCAGGCGCTTCTGAGGATGAATGAGGAGAGAGAGAGAGAGAGAGAGGCACGCGTTGACTGGTGACAACAGTGTGCCATGAATTGAGGTATGGGATTAATTATTTGTTTAAAAATATATTGAACATCCACAGATGAGTGGGTAAACAAAATGTAGGAGATGCCAATAATGAAATATTCTTTGGTCATAAAAAGAAAATTCTGTGACATACTACAACATGGATGAACCTTAAAGACAATATGCTAAGTGAAGTGAGCCACACACGGAAGGACAGAGGTTGTAAGTTTCCACTTATCTGAGATATCTAAAACAGGCAAAGTCGTAGATAGAAGGTAGAATGGAGGTTTCCAGGGGCTGTGGGAGGAGGAGTGGAGCTCTTTTACTTTATGGTTTTATAGAGTTCCTCTCTGGGGAGATGAAGACACTTGGAGAATAGACAGCGGTGATGGTTACACAATATTTTGAATGTAATTAATACCACTTAGAATGGGCAAATTTTATGATATATATTCTATCACAATTTAAAAAATTAATAACAATACAACACAAATCATTGAATTGTGCACTTTAAATGGGTAAATTATGATAGGTGAATTATATTCTGATAAGTTTAAAAATTTTACAAACATAAGTTTCCTTTGCCATCAAGTCTTTCTGGGGAAAAATGGAGGAACTTCAGAGGAAGGGAAATGATACTTATTCAGCTAAGAACTGTGATAGGTGCAGCAATTATACTCTCTCCTTTAAAGTACTACACATGTACAGTAAAAAAAGCAAAACAAAAAATACAGTACTACACATGTTTAAAGTAAGGTTCTGTGTTGAACTTTTTGGGCATCTTGACATTTCTGGCAATGAAAAGATTTTAAAAAATGTATTTTATTGATTATGCTATTACAGTTGTCCCATTTTCCCCTTTCACTCCCCTCCACCCTGCACACCCCCTCCGACCCACATTCCCCCCCTTTAGTTCATGTCCATGGGTCGTACATGTAAGTTCTTTAGCTTCTATATTTTCCATACTATTCTTGCCCCCTCTGTCTATTTTCTACCTACCATCTATGCTACCTATTTTCTGTACCTTTTCCCCCTCTCTCCTCTTCCCACCCCCCTGTTGCTAACCCTCCATGTGATCTCCATGTCTGTGGTTCTGTTCCTGTTCTAGTTGTTTGCTTATCTTGTTTTTGTTTTTGTTTTAGGTGTGCTTGTTAATAATTGCGAGTTTGCTGTCATTTTACTATACATGTTTTTTTATCTTCTTTTTCTTAGATAAGTTGCTTTAACATTTCCTATAATAAGGGCTTGGTGATGATGAACTCCTTTAATTTGGCCTTATCTGGGAAATGCTTTATCTGCCCTTCCATTCTAAATGAAAGCTTTGCTGGATAGATCAATCTTGGATGGAGGTCCTTGCCTTTCATGACTTGGAATACTTCTTTCCAGCCCCTTCTTGCCTATAAGGTCTCTTTTGAGAAATCAGCTGAGAGTCTGATGGGAAGTCCTTTGTAGGTAACTGTCTCCTTATCTCTTGCTGCTTCTAGGATTCTCTTCTTCATATTTATCTTGGCTAATGTAATTATGATGTGCCTTGGTGTGTTCCTTCTTGGGTCCAAATTCTTTGGGACTCTCTGAGCTTCCTGGACTTTCTGGAAGTCTATTTCCTTTGCCAGAGTTGGAAGGTTTAAAGGTGTCCTGGAGGTTCCTAAGCTTCTCCTCATTTTTAAAATTTCTTGTTTCTTCATTCTTTTCTGATTGGATGTTTTTTTCTTCCTTCTGGTCTGCACCATTGATTTGGGTCCCGGTTGTCTTCCCATCACTACTGGTTCCCTTTGCATTTTCCTTCATTTCACTTAGTGTAGCCTTCATTTTTTCATCTAATTTGTGATCAAATTCAACCAATTCTGTGAGCACCCTGATCACCAGTGCTTTGAACTGTGCATCTGATAGGTTGGCTATCTCTTGGTCACTTAGTTGTATTTGCTGTGGAGTTTTGATCTGTTCTTCCGTTTGGGCCATTTTTTTTTTTTTTTGTCTTGATTTGCCTGTTAGGTATGAGGGGTGGAGCCTTAGGTGTTCACCAGGGCGGGGCAACCCAGTCGCTGGGTTGTGACGCTGTAGGTGGGGGTGGGGTCAGAGAGGAAACAATGGCGCTTGCTCTGCTCCGAGGGTACTGTTGGATCTCAGTCCCCTCCAGTGCTTCCCCCAAGCAAACTGGGCCTTTCTGATGCTGATTCCCAGGTGGGTGGGCTTATACATGTTCTAGGACCCTGTGGGTCTCTCCAACGAACTCTGTTCTGAGGCTGGGAGTCTCTTCCTGTGCCTCAACCCCCACAGGTGTTTTCACTCAGTGTTTCAAGGCTTTATTTCCTAGCGCCGGGACCCTGGGTTGCGCAGTCTGTCTTGCTCCCCAATTTTGCCTGGTGTATTTGTGCGCGAATATGGGACCACCTGGTCTATCAGCTGCCTTGCTCATTGTGCCTCGCTTCACAATCGCTGCCTCGCTGGGTCTGCCCATTGCCACCCCATGCCAGGGGTCTGCCAGCCACTGCCTGCACACCCAGGGCCTGCTTGCTGCTGTCTTGCATGACTGGGGTGCCTCACATGCCGAGTGCCACCGGTTTTTGTGCTGTGATCCCTGTCCACCCAGCTGCCCTACTCTGACCCTCCTACTGGTCTGGATGAATGTGTCTATTTTATCTCCTTGGCTGTCCAACTTCCATACAGTTCAATTTTCTGTCAGTTCTGATTGTTATTTTGTTTCTAAATTTTTGTTGTCCTTATTTTGGTTGTGCGAGGTGGCACAGTGTGTCTGCCTACGCCTCCGTCTTGGCTGGAAGTCCCCCAGTGAAAAGATTCAACAAGGCTTGGGCACTGGGCATTTGTTATGTGAATAGTGGCTGTTATTAAGTACTTTAATTTGGTATCTATTTGTCACAGGACGTTGTTGTCCATGCTATTTAGACAAAAGTGTGAACAGGCCTGCCTTCCTTCTATGTTGGCAAGCATGGCTTTGGCACGAGAATAATAAATACATAGTGTGTAACAGATTTGAGTTTTATGAAATCAGGGTATTTGATAAATGCAGCTGGGCAGGAATGGATACTTGACGAGTCATCCACTCGTTATGCTGAAAATTTCATGAGGCCCCCATGTTTCTTACATTTTGCTCATTTCCTGCCTTCAGTCCTGGAAAGTAAGTTGAGAGAACTATTAATCTCTCAGACCTGCAGTCTCTGGAGAAAGGAAGACAGTTGATAACCTCCCTTTTTTAAAAATTGGCAAGAAAAGTTTAAGCGTGTTCTTTCAGCTTTGAAAATTTTGATTTGTATGGGTTGAGATCAGTTCCTACTTCATTTAAAGTCTTGTCGTCCCATCTTAATTACATCCATGTGTCTCGCAGAGGCTCATCTTCTGGTCTTGTGGGATTACCGTCTGGGCCAACAGTGCGGTGAGGGCGGCCATCTCCAGGGACTGAGAAAAGAATGAGCGTTTGTCTTATTGCCTTGCCCAGTGATAAGCTGGTGGCCCAGCCTCTACCGGTCATTTGCATGCATAGTGGACCATTTCATTACGAATTTCATTAAGATGGTAATGTTTAATGTTTCCTGGGAAAAATGAGTTTTGGGATTGTTCAATTATATAATTAAAGTTGGAGAATTAGGGGAGATTGCAAACTGCTTGCATAATGTGGGCAAGTATAATGATAAAACTTGTAAATAAGTTCAAAAGAATTGAGCTCTGCATGAATCCTGAGGTTGAATCAGATTGGAAGGGTGGGCATGTAGACAATGGGGACTGGGAAGGTTCAGCCACTGGAGGTGAACTCTTGACGGCTCTGGTGTCTGAGCCCCTTGCTTTCTGGGCCCGCTCAGGGAGAGAGGTGATAGAGGAGGGTCAGAGCTGGGGACTGGCTGATCAGGTTCTGGAAAGTTCCAGGAACACACTTTTTCACATTTGAAAACTGCCTATGTACGGACAAAAAAAACAAAGGTAGGGGGTTTTCTTATAGTATTTAATCTGCAATTAATAACTGAATCCAGATGACCAGTGGGTTGGTCCTGACGTGTTTCAGAGTGAAGTCGATGAAAGCTATTAACAAATTGGATGCAAGAACTAGTGATTTAATTGATTGAAGGAATGATTAGTATTTTAGGGTAAACAGGAAAAAGAGTTTTCATGAACAATACTAAAATCCAGCAGCTGATCTCCACTGAGGTTAAAATATGTCTTTGGCACAGAGCCCGGTGCCTGCCGACACTCACTTAGCCGCCTTCTGTAACTGCGTGCTCATGTCCTCTCTACCTTGTGGCTTTCGCTATTCAGTGATTTTTTTTTAGAGCCTGAGCTAGTGTAGGAAATAAAATTATTTGTGAACTCACGGCATCTGCAGGCCTTTCTAAAACAGCAACCATGGTGACAAGGATGCTTACTTAATGATTCCCCTTATAAATCCCCGTACCAACTACGCTTCTGTCAAATCAGCACCTCTTAGGCCCCCACGTGACATCTACAAATGTGAGAGGATATGAAAAATGGGATAGGTCTTTATTGTTTATGGTTGTGGAAATCAATGAAAACATTGAAGAAAACTTCTTATCCCTAGCTCTTATTCTTTCAAAAAGGTAAGTTGGATTTCAAGTGTGTAGACTCTTACTCCGTGCCAGGGCTGGGCTGAAGGATGCTCAGGTAATAATAATTCCTGCATGAGGTGATCATGGCAGAGAACAAGCAGGAGCTGAAGCCATGACCTGAGAGCATGAGGGGAGAAGTGACTGAGTTCTGCATTCTTTTCTTTTTTGGTGTAACTCATTACAGGTCCAAAATTATACTTACGAATAGTGGAAGTGGGTATTATCAACAGCATACAATTTAAGATCAGGTTAACTGAAGTTGTTAGCTCTCAACAACAGGCTGATAAATAAATGAATAGAATTAGAAACACAGAGAATATTTTCACAAAGAACCGATGCTGATTAGAAGCCTATAAAACAACACACAGGCAAATGCAGGGCCCGCCTACTGTTTTTGCTGTGTGGTACTCCGCTACAGTCGATGTGGTGGAGAAAGAGTTCGCAGCACAGAGCCAGAGCAATACGATGTGAGGGTTTTGAAGGTTCCTTGAGGCCAACTTCCAGATCAGAGGATAGCATGCTTTTTCTGTAAAACAAGCAAACAAACAAAAAAAGATGGTAAATATTTTAAGCTTTGCAGGCACTATAGCTTTTAAGGTAAACATTCATGCCCTGGTAGTGGGAAGACAGTCACAGCAATTCGTGAGTGAATGGACATGGCTAGGTTCTGATAAAGCCTCATTTACAAATATAGGATTTGGATTTAGCCCGTGGCTTGTGGTTCTCTGATCCCTCCTCTGGATAAATCCCTTCATTTTGCAGGTGGGGAAACTAGAGGGAATCAGTGTAGTTGAAGTACTTAGCATGGTACTTGCCTCACACATAATATGCATTCAACAAATGGTAACTATTTTGATTGTTTGGAGGGTCTTCGCCTAAAACATGATTCAAGGGGGAGGCGACTTAGAAAAGAACTACCAGCAATGACAACAATAATAGTGTGCATTTTGTTTATGTTAAATCTATATACTCATTGTACACAACTTTTTAAAATTCAAAGCCACTTTTCTCTTTCAGGGAGGATTTGGGAATATTTGCTGTTTTTTAAAAAAATACAAATTGTCATACACTAAGCATAACACTATTATTCAAAATTCAGTTATGTTCCTCAGCTCACTATTCCAATTCCATGTTCTAAATCCATAAGATATAACCCTAGAATCCTACATAGGCTCTGTTATTTTAAAATATGACTTTTTTCCTCCTTCCCTTTTTTCTGACCTTCCTATCTTAAGCCAGGGTAAAGCATAGACTCTGGGGTGTAGTATATCATTTTGAAAGACAATAAATGCCACCAAACTGACTACAGAATTATAGGGCCACTTCTGACTCTGTCTTTGCCGTTAATGCAGTGAAATTGTACAGTTAATATTTATAAAAAGTGATGGAAATGAAAAGCAATATCTGAGTGCCAAATGTTATTACTGAGAAAAGAAGAATAAAATAACTCTTTTTATATGTATCCTTAGCCACGCCATCCTACACCTACTATGAGCATGGAGGTCGATAACTTTAACAGTTCTTTTACTATTGTACAGTCCAGTACAGAATTAAGAAAAGGAGGCTCACTAGCTGCCCCTGCTCTGTCTAAGCCGGTGTTTTAGGCAGAGTGTGGAAGGTGGTTCCTCATTGCCATGAAGACGCTGAGCAAATGGCATGGGAATTTCTTCAGTGCCACCCAAGTAGTGGGGATGGGCGGGGCGCGCTGAGAAAACTGAGAGGCAGGGAGTCAAGTAGGTGTGAATGAAATAAAGCCTGGGCGGGAGCCCCTATTTTCTGAAGGCGTGTTCTGCACTGAGCTTCCCAGAGGAGAGGTTTTGTTTTTCACCCCACGCTCGGGTTTTGAGGAAGTCTGCCCATGTGAGTTCAGGCCACAATCTTTGACCGTTTGGAGTGGTTTATTTCTAACATCTTGAAATTGCCAAGGGCAAAGGCAAGAGGTGAGACAGGTACAGTCTTCATCACCAGGCTATGGAAATGGTAAAGTTATCTCAAGGTCAAGTTTTCACCTAGGTACCACAGTTTGCTCATGTCTCATTTTTATGCTTCTACAGAAAGAGATGTTATATACAGCTGCTCTATACAGATCAGTCCTACAGCCATTTACATTATGTACAGCCCACTGAGGTCTGCTTCACTGATCATAATTGCAACTCTGACCTGCATTTGTCTGTGTGTGTGATTTAACTATATCCACTCGAGTCCATCTCTGAAGATTGATTTACTGCGCTGGGCTCTGCAGTGCTGTGCAGCCGCAGGGAGCGGGGCTGCAGTGGTCGGGGTCACAGCAGGAAGAGCTTGAGGAAGTGCAGTGGGAAAGGCGAGGTAACCGAGAAGAGAAATTTACGGTTAGGTTTTGGTCCTGACATTTGTGGCTCAGGATGTGTGGTTTTTGTTTTTGTTTTTAGTAGCCATCAGAAAAATAGTTGCCATGTATTGATATTGGAGAGGCCATGCATTTACTGGACAACTATTTATCGAGTGCCTGTTATGTGGAAGGCTCTGCTTTATGGTACAGTAGATGTGATGGCCAAGTGGACTTTAGACATTGAAATATACAAAATGGTCTATCGCCGAGGTGCTAATGAGAGGGAAAATGTCGATGTTTATCCTGCCGTAGGGTTCTTGTCTGATTTACAGAAGAATCTTAGTCCCGATTCCTGTGTCAGTGGCTTGTAGAACACCCTGGGCAGTGGGTTGTCAGCAAGAATAAATAATGTACATAAATATATTTACAGATATGCACTTACACATAATGCATGGCTACTTTTAAACATGTAGATAATATAATTAAAGTTTAAAAAGATCCATCGAAAACTGTTACTGAATTCAGTGGCTTTTTGAAAAAGATTTTATTTATTTATTTTTTAGAGAAAGGGGAAGGGAGGGAGAAAGAGGGATAGAAACATTGATATGAGAGGGAAACAATTGATATTTCTCACACACGCCCTGACCAGGGGCCAAGCCCAGGAACTGAACCAGCGACCCTTTCCGGAACAATGCCCAACCAACTGGGCTGAATTCAGTTGCTTTTTAGCATATCTTTTCAATTTATTGACCATTAACGTGTTTGGGTATTGTCATCATATAGGAATCATCATATATAATACTTTTATAGTAAAATGCATTCTGATACCTTGTTTTTATTTTTTTAACATTTTTGATTAAAAAATAACAAATTTCTATGTGTTAACCCACATATTCCATCTGGGACCATTTTTCTTCTGCCTGGTGAACTTCCTTTTGCATTTCTTATGGTGTGTAACTGCCGGTAATGAATTCCTGTCACTATTTTTTTTTTTTTTACATCTAAAAAAGTCTTTATCTTGCCTTTGTTTCCAAAAGATTTCTTCACTGGATATTGCATTCTAGGTCGACTTTTTTTTTTTAGTGCCTGAAAGAGGTAGTTCCACTGTCTTCTGGCTGTCTGCTGTCGTTCTTATTTTCCATACTTAGTGTATCTTCCCCTGCCCGCCCCGCCTCCACTCGCCAGCTTCTTTTAAGGTCGTCTCCTTATCATTGGTTTTAGACAATTTGATTATCATGTGCCCTGGTGTGCTGGTTAGGCATTCATTGAACCGTTTTGGATCTGTGAGTTTATTATTTTCAGCAGATTTGGGGATGTTTTGGTTGTTTTTTTTCCTTTAAGTACCTTTTTCTTCTTTCCTTACTTCTGGGTCTCAAATTGTACACGTTAGGCTGCTTAAAATTGTCTCACAGTTCCCTGATATTCTGTTTACTTGTTTTTCTAGTCTTATGTCTGTGTTTCATTTTGGATAGTTCCTATTGCTATATCTTCAAGTTTATGAATATTTTATTCTGCAGTGTCCAACATACTGTTAAAATGGTACCCAGGAGCCCCCTTTACCCATAGGGGATATGTTTCAAGACCCCCAACCAAGGGTAGCACCAGAGCTATACTTCCTAGGTATTTTTCTATACATACATACCTATGATAAAGGGCAATTCATAAATTAGGCATAGTAAGAGATGAACAACGATAGCTAAGGATAAAATAGAACAATGGCAACAGTGTACTGTAGTCAAAGTTCAGTGGGGGTGGTCTCTCTCCCTCTCAAAATGCCTTGTTGTGCCGTCCTCACTCCTGCGATGAGGTGAGAAGCAGCAGTGCCTTTGTGAGCGAAGGAGGGAGGTGGGTGGCGTAGGCATTGTGACACTGTGGGAAGCTGTCATAAATAAATTCCACTTTTGGGATCCCCCTCATATGTGTGCACCTTGCTTTTATCTCAGAGATGTTTCTTCACAGAGTCTCTGTATTCTTCTTAAATGATGCATAATATTCCTTTGTGGACATGTGATAATTTATTTACATTTCAGGTTTTAGGTTGCTCTCTGTTTTTTGTTTGTAAGGGAGAGAATTATTTTGAAGTCTACATGTATTATGAGATTTTAGGCTCATTAATAGCAGAAGCCTCAGTTTCTTCAGTTTTCAATAACTTTTCTCCCATGAGTTCCAGGAAGGCTGCCATGTGTCTTCGCTCTCACCAAATTGGTTCGTGGTTTATTTTCCTCTCGGTATCATAAAGTGGAGCATGCCTTTGGCTGGGACAGAAGTTAGGGAGGCTCATGACAGGCAGCTCCAGGAAGCCAAGATGACTTGGTTACTCCTTTCACATAATGCCAAGAGGCTTACTGCTCTCCAGAAGCAGGTGTGTGGGCCTCTGCCAGTTCTCGCTTTATTCCCCTCGATATTCCCACAAGTCACTGGAAGATTGATGCCTTTCAGTGTGAGAGTGACAAGATAATGCTCAGTGTGGTGGCTCTTGAGAGAATGAAGGCAAACCCCAGAGGGTATCAAATGTCAGAGTGAAAGAGGGAAGAGAATGTATTTGGGTATCACCGAGCCCCCAGTTCTGGTCACCGACATCCTTGGAGTTGCTCTGTCATGTTGTTCTTTTTTCAAATTCTGGAGTGATCCCAGCATTTGCTGAAGTTAGAGTGCTTTATTTTTCTCTCACTTTGTTTTTAAGGATGGTTTCAGCAGCAAGGCAACCATCTCTTATGGTCTGAAATGTGCCCACCCCAGTTCACATGTTGGAGGTCTAACCCTCAGCACCTTGGCATGTGACCATTTGGTGCCTGGGCATTTATAGAAGTGATTCAGTTGAAATGGAGCCATTCGGACAGGCCCTACTCCAGTCTGACTTGTGGCCTTCTGGGAAGAGGAAATTAGGGCACACAGAGAAACTCCAGGCGTGGCTGTGCAGAGAGGAAAGGCCATGTGAGGTCACAGCAAGAAGGCGGCTGTCAGCACACCGTGGAGAGCGGCCTCCGAGGAAGCCATCCCTGCTGACACCTGGATCTTGGACTTTCAGTCTGTAAAACCAAGAGAAAATAAACCTATTTAAGGAACCCTCTCTGTGGTATTTCTTTATGGCAACCTTAGCAAACTAATGCACCATCTGAGAAGGGCTGAAACACTAGTGGAATTAATTAGCTCTGTAACCGGAAGCCCAGGGATGAGGCAGCTCCAGGGTTGGTGAATTTAACCACATAGTGTTGCCACCAAGGAGCTGGGGTTTTCCTATCTTTTTACTTTGCCGATTGTTCCAGTTACTTTTGCTGACTCAACAAACCACTTCAAAACATAGTGGTGTGTGAATCCACTTTTATTTTACTCATGGATTCTGTGGGTCAGGACCTTTGATAGGGACTGTATGGTTCTGAGCCCTCTGCTGAAATGCCCTGAATGACTGAAGGTGACTCAAATGACTGGGAACAGAGACAGCAGGGGCTGGAAGCTCCGCTTCTGAGACAGCTCCTTCGCTCACATGTCTGGAACCTTGGTGTGCTAGAGGGCTGGGCTTTGCCGAGACCGCCAGCCAGAATGGCTACACGTGGTGCCTCCTGTGTGGTGTGATGGTCTCAGGGTGGCTGGACGTCTTGCACGGTAGGTGGCTTCCCTCAGAACAAGCATGCCAAGAGTGAGTGTTCCAAGAGAACCAGGCAGAAGTTGCCTGGGCTTTTGTGACCTGGTGTCACTTCTGTCTTGTTCTATTGGCTGAAGTTTTCAGAAGCCCTCCCAACTCCAAGTGGGGGAACATGGGTACCATCCCTCATGGGAGGAGAGTTGAAGAATTTTCAGCCATTTGAAAAACATCAGCTGTCTCTGCTCAGCCTGTGAGCTACATCCTTTCATGGCCAGCAAGAGGGTGGCAGCTGCTCTATGAATTATCATCTCGCACATCAACGTCCAGAAGTAGAAAAGGAAACCTGCCCTGGCTGGTGTGGCTCAGTGGATTGAGTACCAGCCCAGGAACCAAAGGGTCACTGGTTTGATTCCTCGTCTGGGCACATGTCTGGGTAGCAGGCCAGGTCCCCAGTTGGGGGCTCTTCAGAGGCAACCACACGTTGATGTTTCTCTCCCTCTCTTTCTCACTTCATTCCCCTTCCTTTGAAAATAAATTTAAAAATTAAAAAAATTTTCCCCAAACCTCTACCCTGCCCAAACCTCATGGCCAGAATTGGGTGGGCACAGATGCCTTTCCCAAGACAGTTGTTGGCAAAAGGAATGGAATGAGCTGTATGCAGCTTTGCCTAAAGATAGGATGGCTTTCCTCAAGCATAAGGTCTCATGGAAATAGGCAAATACTCCTTGGTCTGGAATGCTGTGTCCACAGGACAGTCTCAAGAGAGAATGGATTTAGGCAGTTGACCAAGAGTATTTGCATAAACTTCCCATAAGTAGAGTCTGGCCTAATTAGGAAGTGTTGAAGAAAGAATGGCTTTCATTGTTTCTGTAGTCCAAGACTCTAAAAGAGACCTCAATTTGAAGTCAGTATGACTC
Source organism: Artibeus jamaicensis (assembly GCF_021234435.1). Taxonomy (NCBI): domain Eukaryota; kingdom Metazoa; phylum Chordata; class Mammalia; order Chiroptera; family Phyllostomidae; genus Artibeus; species Artibeus jamaicensis. The sequence continues at coordinate 9,453,461 of NW_026521828.1, read as the reverse complement.
TGACACTTTCTCCCTCTTTTATCTGGCCCTTCTCTCCCCCGACCTCTCCACAGAAACCCATTACAATTCTTAGTACCACGAGCAAACGCTTTTGGTTTTGGGAAATCGGATGACGGCACAAAGCGTGTGTTCTTACAGCCAGTCTGACAGTTACAGTGGGGACTCGGCCCCCAGACAGGGTCATTAGAACCCAGGTGACAGCTACGCTGCACTGCTGATTAATCGTAGTCAGCACAACAGCCTCTGAGAATATCTCAGGACAGACCAGGTGGCGTGTGATTGGTTAGTAAGTGCATGCATGCTGCACGGGTCGCCACGCGCCAGTTCTGCGGAGAGCCGTGATCTCCCACCTAACATGCCGTCGTCACCAGGCCCGTTCTTTAGGGAAGAATGTCAGGAGCTGGGTGTTCTGCATGACTCATATGGGTGGAATTCCACAGAAAAGGGGGATTTTTCCACACTGGGCTGGTGAAATGAAAGTTGCTAGAAAGCGTGTGTGTCTCTGTACATGTGTGCCACTGTGTGTGGGTTGTTTTGTGCGTATATGCACCCGCGTGTCTCTGTGTGTTTGTGTGTATACACATGTGCATCTTTTCGTGTCTCTCTGTGTGTCTCCCTTTTTCTGTGTGTCTTTCTGAGCGTATGCTTCTGTCTCTCTCTGTCCTGTGTCTGTCTGTCTGTTTGCCTGTGTCTCCTTCTCTGGGGAAGTATGTATCTGGGTGTAGGTGGGTATATCTGTACTTCTGTTTGTGTAGAGGTTTGTCTGTGGGTGTGTATGTAACTCTGACCGCATGAGTGTCTGGGCACATGTGTGTACACATGTGTGCATGTGCATGTGTGTAGAGCTCAAGTGGAGAATAATAAGCTGAGAGGAGGAGCCGTGCTCCTGAGAGGTGTGGATGGACATAAGGCCGTATGGTGTCATGTGAAGGGTGTGGAGAGGCAGCTGGGCGGCATGGATTTTAGCGCAGTTTTTTTCTCCAACTCACTGGGTGATTTTCTGTGATTCATTTCGACTCTCTGGACCTTGGTTCTCTTAGAGATAATGCAAGTTGGTTAACACCAACTTGCATTTGACCTGAATCAGAGAAGACCTCTGCGTTCAAGCTGCGCAGGGAAAGGGTACTTTGATGCCAACAAAAATCTTTGGTTGATAGATCAGGGGAGTTGAGCCAAAAATGCAGCTACATGGAGGAAGCGAGAAAATGAGCTTTCTGTCTGAGAAGGGCGTTGTGCTCTAAATGAGGAAAGGCAAGGAAGGCTTGTTTGGGGTGCCAGTCCCATGGATGAGAGTTTCGAAGTCACACCCTGGTAGGGTGACAAGACCACTGTGGCACCTGCCGTGGGCACAAGGGAGAGGAACTTGCCGTATGCCAGCCACGTGCTAATCACCCCTCCGGAGTGGGGACACAGTATCAAAGTTGGTCCCTGGGAGCGTGGGCTGGTGGCTTGGGAGTCGCTGAAAGTAAAATCTTTGTTCTTTTCTTTTTTTAACTTTGTTCATTTTTATTGATGTTAGAGAGAGAGGGGAAGGGAGAGAGAGAGACAGAAAGAGAGAGAAACATCGGTTCGTTGCCCACTTACTTACGCACTCATTCATTATTCCCTGACTGAGGATCACGCTCTAACCAACTGAGCTACCGGCCAGGGCAAAATCTTTGTAAGTTTTGAAGTCAGTTTCTCTTCTCTCACTCCACTCTTTCTAGGGGATTTTATGACAGTCCAATTTAGCTTTATTTTCTGTTACATGAATGTGTCAGTAACTTTATTTAATTCATGCACAGATTTGTGCAAAATGGTATAAAGACAGCCTGATCGGAATTGGGATAAAGACATGATTTAGGTTGTCAGCATGAGTGTGAGAATCTTCCATATTCTGCCATTTTAATGTAATCTCTCTCTGGCTGTGTTTTGTCACAAGTTTTTAAGAAATCCTCTAATTTTTCACTTATTCCCCAGAGTCCAGCTGAGCTCCTAGGAAAATCAGAGACAGATGGCGCCGGATCAGCCACAGCACTGCGTTTTTTGTGCCCTGTCTGTGAAATGTTTTCCTGCCTTTCCATCCCTGCTTCTTAAAGCTTCGGAGGTCTTCCCGCAATAGCTTCGTGACTCAGCACATGCTGCGGGGACTTAATTTCCTTTTCTAATGCTCCTTTAGCTAGCCCTTTGACTCGAGTGTATACAGTCCCTTCTCCCTTTATCTGAATGAAGAATTGCTGTCGCTCTGTGGAGGTGAGCGTGCATGGGGGTGTGTGTTGCTCTCAGCCACCTCATTTACTGGTTCCTCACAGAAGTCAATGGGGAGAGAAATACTGTTTAAATAGGTTGCATGTGTCTTTTTTTTTCAGGCTGGGGGGAGTGAGGTAGAAATGTGGGCTAGATGACAGTGCAGTTAGGGGGTTGAACACTGGCTTTTAATAGCATCGTTTTGTGAAGTACTTTATGCCAGGTATTGCTCTGAGCACCAGGGATATGATGAGAATAGAGAGAGCAGATCCCTTCCTTGTTCTGCTGTAGAAACTCCCTAAATAAAGACTTGAACACACAGCTGTACGTGGGTATGGCACTGGGCTCGGAGCGTGCATAGCAGGGCCACCTACCAGCAGGGCCACCTACCAGCTGGGCTGGGGCCGGGATGATGGGCAGTGTGGCTTCTGGAGAAGACTGGTGTTGAGAAACTGAGGCTGAAGGAACGGAGAAGGTGCTGCCGAGGCAAAGCTAGGTCAGCACAGGAGGACACAGTGTAAGTGTACGTGGAGTTCTGCAGCGTGGAGGGAGCTGACCCATGCCGGGAGCAGGGAGGTGTTCAGAGTGGCCTTGCTGTGAGGTGAGAAGACGTTGCAAATCTGGCTACAGAAGTAGCCAGGTCACACGACCTCTCGAGATTCATTAGGCACTTCAGATCCATGCTTTAATGTGTGTATGAGTCACTTGGAGATCTTGTTAAAGGTGCAGGTTTGGATTCAGAAGGTCCAGGGTGGAACTTGAGATTCTGCATTTTAACCAGCTCCCAGTTGACAGCAATGCTGCTGGTCCATGGGCCACACGTTGAGTAGCAAGGCTTTTGGTTTTATGTTAAGGGTAATGGCAAAACCGAACAAAAATTCTAGGTAGAAGAATGAAGTGATCTAATTGTGCGGTAGGAATAGCCCATTTCCAGCGGTGTGATGAATGGGTATGAGGTGAACAAACCTGAAAATGGAAATCGGTGAGGAGGGGTGGCAGTAGACAGTCATGTGAGACTCGTCAACTAAGGTAGTGGCAGTGGGCATGTGACCATTGCCTGTGGCTCATTCTTAAACTCTTTGCTGCTCAGCGGCCTGTAGCAATAGTTCTGTTCATTCCATCTCCTCCTCTAGACGGTGGGCTCCTTTGTGCTGGTGCATGGGCAGCGTTGGGCACGCAGAACAGTACAGGCACTTAACAACATAAGCCTTAGAGTCGCTTGAGCCTGGATTCAAGTCCTAATTCTCATATTACTTCATAGCTGCCTAAACTCTCAGAGCCTGCTCTATCCCACCTGCTATAGATGGAGAACAAAACCCAGTGTTGAGAGGATTAAATGAGATAATGTAGATAAAGCCTTAGCCTGTGCCTGACATTCAATGATTCAAAAAAATGCTGAGTCCTTGCTCCAATGTGTTAGTTGGGCTTTGGGGATTCAGCAGTGAGCAATTGTGGATCTTGTCCCTGCCCTCTCGAAACACTTGATAAATAGCAGTACTAACTGCTTATTATTCTCAGCAGTAGCTCTCTGCTGTTAGCCCATTTATTCTGTGTGTGGAAACTGAACAGGAAGCTCCTGTGGCCACTCCGTCTGGACAGTAAGCTCCCAGCACCTTTTGGTACAAATTGTGGGGATGGACACTCTATTCCATACATTCAGCTTAATTGAGTCCTTGAGCCCTGGGAGCTCTTTCAGCTTAATGGCCCAGAAAGCTGAAGCAAGGATCCTTGAGGTCTAACATTGTTCTCCAGCTCAGTGCTCTATATGTGGGCAACTCTGTGACATTCCATTTCATGGTTTCAAAGTCTCAGGAGGCTGTCTGCATGGCTCCTCCTTCACCAGTACCAAATTACAGCCCCTCATTCCCATGTAAAATAACTTCTTGAGTTTTGAGGCTGTGGATTTTCAAATGAGGAGTTGAGCTGCTGAATACCCGATGGGGTAGATGAGGATAAGAGGAGTGTGAAGGTAGTGGTAGAAAAAATGGCTTGTGGTCTTTGGGAAGGAGGACGTGACCTGGAGTGCAGAGAGCTTTGGGGGTCTCTACACACTGCTGCAAGAGGTCCAGCCGCAAAGGGCCCTTGGTCTGGTTGCAAGGACTCGGGCTTCTTAGGCAAATGGGAATTTAATGGAGCTGGATTTCACAGGGAGAAAGTATGGGAGGTGCTCAGAGTGTAAGACAGACCGTAGGGCCAGGTTTGCGGAAGGGCAGGAACCAAACAGGGCTCAGGAGGACTGGGCAGCAGGAACCACAGTGATGGCTTTGTGGGCGTGAGAGGATGACTGGTCTGCCGGTTGGTCTACTGTCAACTCTTCCTTCACTCTCTGCAGCATTTGTTTTTTCCAGACTCAAGTTCCTAGAATCAGGTCCCATTGGCTGAGCATAGACCACAGGTCTGCTTCTTGGCCCTTTTGAGAGGAAGGCTCTGGTGACTTTAGCCTCTGTATTGGGAGGTGGGCACTTAGGATGACCCAGCCTGCACTAAACACAGTGGTATGCTGGGAAATCTCCAGAAGGAAATCGGAGCATTGTCAGGATGGAGAACATGGATGTAGGCACCTGTAACAGGTAAAATGACAAAACTGATGACTTATTCGTTAAGAGTCAACTTCGTAATATTTTTTTCCTTGAGGTTTAAGTATCCTTGTCTTTCTCAGCTTCCTCAGGCTGTTCCTTCATCATCACCAGTGTTATTGTCCTGTGTTGTGTTTCTCGGTGTCAGCTCTTGTCGCACTGCATTGTGGGTATCTGTGCATGAGCCTGTTTCTGAAATAGCCCAGGGTTCTCAGGGACGAGGATCTGCTCCCTTCATCTGTTTTCTCCGGCCCGGCAAAGTGCTTACCACATGGAGCACGTCTGGTGAATTAGAGTTGAAGGAAACAGATATGTGCAGGCATCTCACCGGAAACACAGTTGTAAGCAGCTGGGAATTTTGAGGGGCGAGTTTTGGGGCAGGAAACATTCCAACACTGCGTTGTAGCAAGAGTGTGTTTACAGCCCACTCCACAGAGGCAGGCAGCCTTGAAAGCATAATGAGCCACGGAGTACAAAGCACAGGAGTCGTGCACCCTGAGTAGTTCAGCTTTTATCCACTTGACTTTTGAAGAATGTTTTCTTTCACAAAAGCCTTCTTGAGTTTTAGTGAAATATTTTCTCTTTAATGTGGAGACACATTATCTAGCTCGCCAGGATTCTTTGTATTTCTTCAAACCCTATGGTCTTTGCTGGGACCCAGCTCCACGCTGATGGGGAAAAACTTAATCTGCTGGGGCAGCGGGAGACCCGGTAAATCACAGTCACGTTTGCATGAGTTATTGCAGAGTTGACCTTTACTCCTAGACAGATCATCTTACCTAGGGGTGTAGAACTTCCAGGTTCTGGACTCTATACTAAACTGAGACCCTCCTGCCTCTCCCCTCCATCCCTCCCCCTTTAGTGATTGTCAGGGGATTGTGGAGAATGGAGACTTGTGATCCTAGATTTCTGCTTCCCTGGCACAGTCAGAGCAGGCAGCAGACACGGATGGAAAGAGCCTGGGGCAAGCCCTGCAATGGTCTGGAAGGCTGGTAGCTGCGTGGCGAGGGGCAAGGCTGGAACTGCAGATGGACCCTCACCACTGAACTAGACTGTGAGGTCCTAGTACCTGCTGCCACCACTCTGGACTCCACAGCCTGTGTGGTTGCTGCTACTATTCTGGACGCCCACCCTGCTTCCCCGGGGGCAGAGGTGGTTTTTCCCGCCACTTGTCCTTAGATTAATCAGTCTCCACTTCTCTGCTTCTCTACCTGCTGGTTTAAAGTCCTCGGTGGAGACTTCCAGTCAAGGTGGCAGCGTAGGCAGATATGGCTCACCTCTTTGCACAACCACAACAAAATTACAGTTAAAATACAGAACAAACATTGCTTAGAACCAACTGAGCTTGAGTCTGACAACTACGGAATAAAGAAATTAAAGTCCTTGGTGGAACTAGGAGCAGATGGACCTAGGCCATCTCCCATGTCCAACCGTCAAAGTAGGCCGGGAAGGCAAGCATGATGTGTTTTGGCTCTACCTCCTCGCCAGACGCTTCAGTGCAGAAAATTCCCCAGGCATGGAAAAGAATTTCATCTGCTGAGTCACCCAAATACAAATGCCTGTAACATCTTCATTTTAAGCCATCACTGGTAATAGTGAGAAAATTGTCTCCTTGGTGTTTTAATCCTGATAGTAAAAATGTTTGGTTGGTTCAACACAGCAACATGGGTAGCTGAAGGACCATGTCAGTGTCCCCGATCTCCACCATTTCCTTGAGTGTCCGAATGACATGTCCCTGGCTATGAGGCAAGGTTACACAGAATTTAATGCCGAGGCTCTGGATCCTGGCTTTTAATTCAAGCTCTGCCACTCACCAGCAGGGTGACTTGGGAGCAAGCGTTTCCTCTCTTCTAGTCTCGGTTTTCTCATTTATACAATGGAGATGACCTTAGCCACCTACCTCATTCTTAGGGTTCTTATGAGATGATATCCGTAAAGCTTTGAGGACAGTGCCAAGCATATAACAGTGCTTAATAACAGCTCAGGCAGCTGTTATGGCTGAGCTAGAGAGACTTGAGTGTGAAGATTAGCCAGAAGAGTCAAAATGCAAGGTGGTCTGACGTTCAGGATGTACCAGACATGTGTCTTCAAGGATGATCTGGGTAAGGAGGTCAGAATGAGAGCTGAAGTGGGTGCTCAAGTTGGAGGACACTCTCAAACAAGAGGGGCACATCCCCACATGCCAGGGGCCACAGGCACCTGAGGAGACAGTTTGCTTTCCAAGTACAATTAAATAGGACACGACTCAGCGATCTCATGTTGTGGACCCACCCTGATGCCCCATCTGCTCAGGTCAGGCACAGATATTAGCCAGTGCAGGGAAAATGTTTATTTCCAGTTTCCAGAATTTTTTTTTTAGGAAGAGGGGGCAATTTGCAGAACACAAAAGGAGGGGGTTTCACACTCAGATGACCTCCACAACCTTTATTCAGGTTGGAATTTTGGGAAACACATCAGTCCCTGGACACAGTCATAACTATTTCTGTTCTAGTTTTCCAGCAAATAATAATTAGGTCTTTATTTCTGCTAAATGCTAATTTAAGAAGCATCTTTTTTTAAAGCTCTTTATTAGGAGAAAATAGGAGAGATTCAGTCAGCCCATCTCAGAGGAAATGATTTGTTGGTGCTGGCTGACTCACCTCTTCAGGTATGCTACCAGTTTCATTATTATTTAACATTTTTGCTAAATGAAGAATAAGAATGAATCCCCCAAGAAAGAAAGATTCTAAGAGGTGCACCTTGATTTGTTTTCCCCTAGCAAAGGATCATTTGAGTTTATGTATGATGTTATTTCAGAGTTTGCACCTCACCTCTAAAGCTGCCCCTTTTAAAGCTGAGTTGATTGTAAAAAGCACCATTGAAATGTTTTCATGGAGAAATTAGGGATGGAATATGTACATACTGGTCACCCAGGGAGAGGTTGAAATAGTCATTTACCTCTTTAATGGAAGCAGGGAGTATAATTAACAACCATTTGCATGTAACAGTTGAATATTTCATAGTGGTGACAATGATTCATTCCTGCTTTCTGCAGCAACTGGAGGAAAATTAAACCTGGTCTTTTGGCTTTCAGGCAACTAAGGAATGGAAAATTCAGAATGCACCCCATCTCCTGTCCTACTAACTCACCTTCCTTTTATTCCTCTAATACTCATTCTCCTTTTGCAAGCAGCAATTTTCACCCTGGATTGCTTTTCACCAGGGGCTTCCTAATTTGCAGAGGGGACTTGGTTAGTACATATGAAAGCAAATAGGTTTCAGCTCTCAGGTTTTGACCAGCTATTGATTGGTAGTGGCTTCTAAATGAAGTTGGCTCAGACACAGGGAGAAGGAGGGCAGTGGTTGATTAGTGATGCCTACCATAGGTTGGAGGCGGGAGAGTGTCATTCATTCTGCCTTCCTCAGCCAGTACTGAGATGGCAAGGTTAGGAATTGGGTCTGGCCCTGGCTGGTGTGGTTCAGTGAATTGACTGCCATCCTGTGAACCAAAGGGTTGCAGGTTCGATTCCCAGTCACAGCACACACCTGGGTGGTGGGTTAGGTTCCCCAGTAGGGGGCACACAAAAGGCAATCATATTGATATTTCTCTTTCTCTCTCCCTCATTTCTAAAAATAAATAAATAAAAAATTTAAAAGAATAAATAAATACATGTTTGTTATGTTTATTAAAAAAAGAAAAGGAATTGAGTGTGGCCTTGGCTTAGCTGTAACGTCCTATGTGATTTTGGAGAAAGCTCAGCATTCCAGCTTCCACAAATCCCCATTGGGAGACGTGAGAAAGTCCATCACCTAAAATTCAAAGTCTGTCATAAAGATCAAGAAAGATTAAAAAGATGGAAATCTGTATAACATATGGTTACATTTCCATTTTGAGGGATTTACAGATGTATGTGAATAAGATTCAGAGCTCCATTGTAAACACATTTATAGGTTTATTTTCTAAGTGTGGACAATATATGAAAATAAGAGCTTGGAGGCCTTGAGTAGAAATAGGAGAATGGTAGTTTAGTAATGGACAGTCCGTAGTATTATCTATAGAAGTGGTTTTTAGATTCTTAAAGAAAAAATCTGAGAAACTCCCTTTTCCCTGACAGAACCTTGCATGGCACCTGGTACAATGAAGTGATGCTACCCTGTTTGAAAGCAACCAGATTCTTAGTACAGATGAAATGTCATTAAATAGGTTCATTTCAATTAGACGCCCTGGAAGTCTTCAGAAGGCAGGGTTTGAACTACCGCAGCATGTGGAATTCCCCAGCCTCACCAAGGACGTCTTGAAGATTGACCTTCAGTGTGTGTGTCCGAATTCCCTTCATAAAAGCAGAGAAGAGAGGTGCTGGTTTGACGGAGAGCTGAGGGATCTGATGCCTGGTGCAGGGGAAAAGATTTATGTGCAAGAGAATACCCAGTCATCACTGCACTGTAAACACGAGGGCATAAAAAAACCGGCCATTCCATGTGTAAAATCCTTGAGTGCATTGAGTAGTCAGTCCTTACAGGGCCACTGCCTTCGTGCATCCATCCACCTGTCTGTCCACCCAGCCGTCCAGCAAATATTTATTGAGTGTCTCCTGTGTGTCTGGCACTGTACATTGGGGTGACCATTCTGGGCAACACTGGCGAGGTCCTTGCTGTCATGGAACATTTGTTGGGAGAGGCAGAATCAACCAAGATGAAAATGTGATTCGAGACGGTACTATGTGCAGTGAAAATAGTGTTTTGATACAAAGGAACTGAGTGAACGTCTAATTCATAAATAGCAGTGTACTATACTTGTTAAGTAAATCAATAAAGACTTTCTGTTGGCCACCAGGGCCCCGGGCCACAGGTGGACAGTAGATACTTTCAAGAATATAAAGAGTAGAACCACAGCCATTGTAATCTCGGAGTTCCCATGGGGCATGAGAGAAACGTCATTTGCCTGATCGAGTGGGAGTTTGGCTCAGGGGATCGAGGCTAGAGGCTTTTGTTTCTTCGTGTTTCTGAGCTCCCTGGCAATGCTGCTGCACCCAGCAGTGTCGTCTCAGCTGTCCCGAGTTCACGGTAACGGAGTGGAGAGCAGTTCCGTTAGGAGTTCATGGCCGCTGGACTAGGGTGCTGGAGCAGCAACCTAAGAGCAAAAAAATCTCAATAAATTATGTTGACTGAGAAAGAACAAAGATTTTACAATTCTGGAAAGTGAACTAGGAAGGTTAGAACTCAGAATGGGAGAAAGTGTTTACAGAAGGGAGCTCAATATTGAAGAGAGAAGCACTGGAAGCAGTTAGACAAGTAGAACATCAAGGAGCGAACAGAGGGCCAAAGGCTGGTTCATTGGTGCTGTGACTCCCCCCACCAGCCCCCCCATCATGGAAGTAAAGCTGGGAATAAAATATCCTGTGCGAACTCTGTTTCAAACATACGAAGTTCACCAAAAGCATACCATCAATCTGACCCTCAGAAAGGAGCATTTTAAAGTTCTCATTTGTGCTCTTTGAAAAAGCAATTCAAAGTGTCAACAGAAACTCTGTCAGAGGGTCCCGAAGTCTCCGCTCTTCCCGAACGCCCGCCATCCTTTTCTGCTCAGCCTAGGCGTGTTGCTCGAGGTGCAGGGCTTAACTTGAGAGATGGAGACAGGAGATGTGTGCCCTTTTCCTCTCCGTATTGGTCTGGTGAGATGCAAAGCCCCTCAAACCGGGCATGTCCTGGCTGTTGTACAGGCTGGGAGACTGGCAGAAGGTCCTGGGACTTGTGTGTTCTGCCTCATTTGAGCTGCCAGGCCAGGCAAACCAGAAGGTTGGGGAGGCACCTGGCAGGAGGAAGAAGCAGCTCTTAGCTTTCAAATGTTGCAGAAAAATATCTTTACAGCTCACCATGAATGCTGTGGAACTCCAGAACATTCTGAGGCCCCAGGAACCTGTGGAATATGAAAGTGGTTGGATCGACCACTCTGTTTCCAGTTTCCTTGGATCTCCTGTAGCCTGCTGTTTGTGTGTGTGCGCATGCCTTGCTGGTATTACTTGTCCTCTCACCTCTCTGCCTTATGTTCTTGGGTCTTTCTTTTTAAATTTTTAAAAAATGTTATTGATAAGAGAAAGTAACAGAGATAGAGAGATAAAGATAGAGACAGAGATAGATGGATAGAGAGAGAGAGAAAGGAAGAGAGGAGGGAGAGAGAGAAAAAAACCCCATGGATTTGCTGTTCCACTTATCGATGCATTTGTCGGTTGCTTCTTGTATGTACCCTGATGCGGGAATCAGACCCACAACCTGGTGAACTGGGAACAGTGCTCTAACCAACTGGGTACCCAGCCAGGGCTGCTTGGGTCTCTCTTTTAAGCCTGCTTTCTAGTGGTAAAGTCTCTGCTTGCCTGCCTCCCATTCATCCTTCAGGACCTTCGGCCAGGTTTGAAGGTCTCTTTCCCTGCCTTTGCACTTATCCTGAGAGTATGTTCAATCTTCTGTTTTCTCCTCTCTGGGGGGCGCAGGAGCAGAGACTGTGCCTTGCGCACCATCTCCTCTGCAGAATCGAGTACACTGCTTGGCATTTATTCATTTGCCAAATGCACAAATCAGTGGCTCGACCATCCCACGTCTGGCTGCTCTTTGTTTCAATTCCTCGTCTGTGAAGCCAAGCACCATCTTTACTTAAAGCACAGAATTTTCTGGAGAACCAGACAGAATGATGAACCCTTCTTTGGAGTACAAAATGTGGCGGGAGGCTGTAAGTCGGTGCGGGATGTCCCGTGTGCGGCCGAGTGCAAGGGCAGTGTCTGAGGCAGCCCCTTTGTTTGTTCCCAGTCCTGCCCTTCAGAGACACGTGTGTCCTTTCCGATCAGTGCTGCCTTTTCAGAGGGGAGATTGACGGAGACAGGCTTTCCTCCTGCTCCTGTCAGGGTAATGGGCACCCACTGAGGTGCTCGTCTTAATTTATCTAATAGCATTTGCCTCCTGCATGCTTCCTGCTTTGATTGATGCAGCTGGTTTGCCATGATTAAGGCAGCCTCTTTGTTATTAAGATAAAGACTGACCTTTTCTTTCTCCAGGTGAATGACCGATGAAAGATATATATATATATTTTTTTGCCCCCCAGTCAGATTAATTGGATGGTTTCTATCCAGAGACCCACACATGCTGATTTGATGTCGAAATCTCTTTGTAAAAGGCACAATGCTAGAGAGATTACATCTAAGACTAACCAATGGGCACAAGAGACAAGGAGATAGATATTTAAAATCAACTCATTATAAAGCAGAGCTGTTTAATAGAGGGGCCTGGAGTGGGGCGGGGGATGTTTCAGTTGGATGGCCACGGAGCTGCGTGCTGGGAAGGGCCTTCCCTGAAGTCTGGAGATGTAGGTTCATTTTAATGACGACAGCAACCACAACAAAACAAAAGTGGTAGTTAACGATTATCGATTGCGTGCTCCATGCCAGCACAGAGCTGGGCATTTCATGTGCGCTGCCTCGCCTCTCATGACACCGTGGTCCAGAGCTCATTTCCTCCCTTTGCCACTCCCTCGCTGTGTGGCCTTCTGCTGATTCCTTTACCTCTCTGAGCATTGTCGGTTTCTTCATTTATATGAGTTGAACTAGGGAGCTGCTCCAGCTCTGTCTTGTGACCCCCCCCCTCTTTTCTTAGTATTTATAAAAACCAAATAGAGGCTTAAGACCATCTGGGGGTCTAGCTTCAATTTTCATGGAAGTTAGGCCCCTGAACAACACCAGCCCAGCAGCGGTAAGAGAGGGGGATGAAAGGGTCTGCCTGATAAACCGGGTCCTCCATTTATTCCGGTCTGGGCCTCTTTATGCACTTGCTGGCCTGCAATGACTTCACCTCTTATCCTCCTACTGTGTTCTCAAGGCAGTTTGGGGCCAGAGACTTCAGGAATTCTCTGGATAGATAAGTACAAAGATCTAGAACTATGCAGCTGCTGCATGAGTCCTGGTCTGGCACATTCAGATGGGAGTGTAGGGCCAGGCAGTGACTCAGCCAGCTCCTGGTACGTGTCCTGCAGTGACCCAGGAAGGTGGTGGGACTGGGAAGGAGCGTTTTATCAACACTGTTGAGAATTGCAGTGCATGGTAATAATGAAATCAGACTGAATTTTATTTTTGAATTCTCTAAAGACAATACACCCTTTTATTATCTGCACACAGGGCCAACTTCTCCCACTGCCTGCCCTTATATGTCTCTGAGCACAAGCCCAGGATCTATCTTAAGACTTTGGGGGATGTCGTGAGAAGGGGTTGTTTACGGAAGCCAGTGACAGAGCACGCTGCTCTCGGGAAGTCCAACCTCTCCTTGGATTTGTCTAACAAGGGGTCAGAACAAGGGAGTCCATCATTCTTTTAGCATTGAACAAATATTTGTTGAGTGCCTACTTGCTAATAGGCCCTGTGCATTATATAATAATATATAATGTCATTTAATCATCTTGAGTTCTTTAGGACAAGCAATATCGCTATAGATGAGGAATTCAAGCTCAGAGATGTGAAGTAATTTGCACAGTTGAGCTTGGGTATGTATCACTCCAAAATCTGTTGTTCAAAAACAATATTCAACTGGGTGAATTTGAAGGCCTAATTGGCTTTATTAGGTGATTTATTGATTGGGTAGCTCCTATCTAGCAAATAGAATGATGCTCTGAGGGTTTGTACAAAATAGAAGGTTTTTGCAGGAAGCAGGGCGGATCAAGGGAGCTATTAATAAAAGAAAGGATTGTTTTACACCAGGACATCTTAGCAGGGAAGGGAGTGGCAAGGGTTTTTATGCAGATTGCTTCCTTCTTCTCTGGGGAATGGAGGGCTCCATGTGACAGATCGCCTCAGTGGTGTTGACCGGAAGATTTCACACTGGTCAATTCAGATGATATTTCTGGTAGAGGTTGAAACAGCAATTAAATCAGGTATTAAATCTGGGTTTGGTGTCATGGCTTTTAGCACAAGTGATGCCATTTTGGGCCTGTGGTTTCTCTGCACCAATTCTCCTCTTTTGATCAAACTCTCTGCAACTCTGTTGATCTGCGGTGTGGCCTGACACTTGGCTTTGTCTTTGTGACATTCACAGGTCACACTCTCAGGTTCCTGACCCTCACGTCGGTCATTCTCTTCATTCCCCGTTTGATGCCTTAGGGAGCTCACTTGCTTGGCAGGTAGTGGCTACAATCATGCCTTCAAAGCTTCTGAGAGAACGCAGCACCAGGGAGAGTGTGATGATGACTAAGCAGGATGACTCCCACTGTTCGGAGTGCACTTCAGGGCCATAGTCGGCAAGACCCAGATCAATCCAAAAAAGACCCCACGAAAGGAGTCATCCTTTTAAGCCAAATGACTCGCTCAGTGATCTTACGTAACCAAAGTGCTGACCCAGGTACAGCAGGTAGTGTTGGCCAAGCACAGACCCCTCCTTGCTCAGCTAAAGATAGTCAAGGGCTCTTCTATCCTCAAGAACAGCTTTGGTCAGAGAGTCAAAGGATCTTTGCTGGGCAGCTAACACCTTAGCAAAGGAATCCGCAGCCTCCAAGGTTTAAGGTGGGGTTTCTGATCGTATTCCCATTTGTATTTATTCGTAACCAGGAAAATATGGCCCTGCCAAAGGAAGCGATTGCTGAATCATGAACGACTCCTGGGGGGTCCTTTCTAGATGAGTTAGGGGCATAGTTAGGGGCATAGATCTAAGAGGCATGGCCTAGCTGTGCACCAGCCATCTAGGTGCTCAAAAGACCGAGGTGAGTAACAACCACCACAGATAAATCCTATTGGTGCACAGTGGCCCATTCAAAGCAGGGGCCAGTTAGGTTTTCTCCCAGCCTGAACTATAAGTTGTTCTAAATTTCAGAGGTTACCCAGCCCTTTGCAGTGGCCTTGGGGATACAGATGGTGGCATTATCATTCCAGGCCAATGCCAGAGTAAGGAAAAAAAAAAAGAAAAGAAGAAAAGATCTCATGTTTAGCTAAAGTAGGAAGTATGTCTTGTGTCTTGGGTGGAAGCAGTCAGCATCAAGTCTGTGGCTTCTCTTCCGAGTCAATTTGATTTGCAGGGCTCTGGTGTTGGGCAGGACCAGGTGTCATGTGGGGTGTTTTTCAGCTGTGAGAGATATATCTACGACTCAGGTACCTGAAGTCTGGCTGCCGTCTGGGTAGTGAGGAGGAGCTTAGTGATGCCCAATCAGGAGGCTGGAGGAAAATTGGAAACGTTACCTTGGTGAATCATAGCCAGGTACTTGAGGAAACTCCTATTCAGCATCCACTTCAGTTTACATGTATTTAAAAAACCTCAAAGACAATGAACAGAACCACAATCTAATATGTACAATGGTATCAATATCATATTTCTCTATAATCACCCATACATACATATATATATGTATATATATACACACACACATATATTTTTTAAAGATTTTATTTATTTATTTTCAGAGAGAATGGGAGATAAAGAGAGGGGGAGAAACATTGATTAGCTGCCTCTCACACACCGCCAACTGGGTATCCGGCCCAGCATCCGGGCATGTACTCTGACCAGGAATCAAACCTGCAGCCCTTTGGTTTGCAGGCTGGCGCTCAACCCACTGAGCCACATCAGTCAGGGCAGAAATCACCCACATATTTTTTTTTTTATCAAAGAAAATCCCAGGGAAACGAAATTTGTTTGCACTGAGTTTGGCCCGATTGCTGACATATGTGTAGCAAGAACAGTGACTGACCACGTAGGTTCTTCTTCACGCTGCTTCCAAAACCTGGTAAGCAGAGCACCAGGCCGCTTTCCCAGAGCGGTTCCTCGAAGCTGTCTGGTCACATCTGAGTCCATACACATCTCTCTCAAATATGACATTCCCGTCAAAGCCTCAGCCTCACAGCCAGTGTTTCCCACTGTGTTTTGTTACAAGGAGAAGAGATGGTTATCGAACTTATGCAAATAAACATATTATCATAAAAATAAGGCTCACAGAATTTCTGAATTCTGGAGGGATCAGGTAGGGAGAAAAGTAAATGTTTCATCTTTGTTCACAGAGGTTTATCTTACCAAATTGTTGATAGCTTAAGAGAAAAGACGTCTTTAAACCTGGAAAAATAAAACGTTGCAGCGTCCTCCTCTGTTTATGCCGCCTCATCCATGTCATCAGGCCTCTTCTGCCTGGGTCCAGCTTTTCCACCAGTTCTCTTGCCCTTGCTTGGTGATGGAGGGTGTCAGGGACAGTGACAAATGTAAGAAGTTTGCCAGTCTTTCATCCAGGCTGTGTGGTTTGCCCAGTGGAGTGGGCGTCTCCATCACTGGAGACTGTGGAAGCTGCACTGCACGCGGGAAACACATTTGCTAACGTGCACGTGTGGCTGGTGACGCTGCCCTGGGCTGAGCTCAGGAACTCCCCTGGTCTGCACATGCCCATCACATGTAGTTAGAGAACCTATGAAGAACCTATAAGTGCAGTAGTTGGGAAGGTGGGCCTGCTGTGTTGTCATGGATATCTTGTCGCAGGGGGCATCAGTGAAAGGAAAAGGGCAAAAGCCAAATGTAGCACTGGACAGAACTGAGGCCTTGAACCTGGCTCTCCATGATTGTGGGCCGGAGCAGCCTCATTAGCATTTTCCCAGGAGCTTCCTCTAGCTGAGTCAGGTGCATGGAAAATGTTTTCTTTTGCTTTGTGCATTTTCCCCAGGGGCCCCTCCCAGTGCTCCTCAGAGTCCCCTCAGCTCCTCTTCCCAATTTCATCCACTCCCTGGAAGCCTGTCTTGTCCCCAGGCTCAGGGTGCAGAAGCAGCTACATGCTGCTGGACATAAATTCCTGTGGAATCCAAACAGCAGCAAGGCATCAGGTGAAAGTCTGGTTTTGTGTGTGTGTGTGTATGTGAGAGAGACACACATGGACAGGTGCTGATCTGCCGGTGTGAGTAAACTCTCTCCAAACGCTGTCTGATTCCTGAGGAGCTATTTGGAAAGTTCCCAAGGTAGAAAAACAGCAAGCACAAACAGCCTTGAGGTATAGGGAGAAAGTCAGGTTGTTTTCTCTTGGCAGCCGTTCCTTCCTTGCCTGGGGAAGGCATGGGGCAGACGCAGTTCTCAGGAAGAGCTGGGGGCCGACAGTTCTGAGTGGTCTCAGGGGCTGCCGAGGCTTTCAGCCAAGTAGCTGGTTGTCACTGAAAGCCAAACATTTGGTTTTGAGTGCAGTTCCCATTTGGAATTCATTTCCAGCGCCTCAACATAGGAGACCTCAACGTATGAGACATCACTGTCATTATTTATTTCTTTTCTTTTCTTCTTGTTGATTTCTGGTGAGGAGCCAAGGGAGTTTCTGTGAAGGCTCGAGTCCCCAGGTGTTTGTAGGAAAATGCTCGGATGGTGTGTGAGGGGATGCACAGGAATCAGAGAAGAGGGAATTAAGCCAACTCTGTCTGAATTACCTTGTTGCTCTTCTGTCTGAGGAAATAAAGTCAGAAGCAATGTGATCTACCATTATTGCCTCCCTCCCACCTATCCATCCAATCCATCCATCTGTTTTTCCATCCATCCCTCCACCCTCCATCCCTCCCTCTATCCATTCTTTCTTCTGTCCATATTTGGAAACTAACCTGAGCATCTGTTCTGAGCTGAGTGATACAGGTAAACAAAACACAGCCCCTGGCTTCTAGAAATGCTTGAGTGGGGAAGACAGACGCAAACAGGATGCATAATGTCGCCGGGTACTTATCACTACAGAAGTTGGTGTCATCAGTCCAGGGAGCATGGGACAGGGGCTGCGGCCTCTGTCTGGCATAGGGGTCAGGGGTCAGGAAAAGCTTCTTAGAGCAGTGGTTCCAGCTGAATCTTGAAGGGTGAGGAGGCTGGGGAGGTTGGTGTAAGAACCGGGGCTGTAGGGCAGGTGGTCGTTATGGAAGGGGACGGAAGAGGGTACATTAAAGGTGCACTAGAGCCCTGGCTGGTGTAGCTCAGTGGATTGAGCGCAGGCTATGAACCAAAGGGTCGCCAGTTCGATTCCCAGTCAGGGCACATGCCTGGGTTGCAGGCCAAGTCCCCCAGTGGGGGCCATGTGAGAGGCAACCACACAATGATATTTCTCTCCCTTTCTCCCTCCCTTCCTCTATCTCTCTAAAAATAAAAAATAAATAAATAAATAAATAAATAAATAAAAATAAAAGGTGTACTGGAGAGACCTTGACGAGGTGGTCCTCAAACCTGGGAGGCAGGGAGTGGCAGTGCCACTTACAGAGGCTTCCGCAGCGATGTGGCCAGGCTGCCGGCACCCTAGGTGGATGGGGGGTGCAGGCATCCGGCTCAGGGCCAAGTGGCTTGGTTCTGTTAACCATAAATAGGAACAAAAACAAGCACTTATCCAGTTACTCCATAACAAGCCTAGTGACAAGTGCTTTGATTTCATAGTCTCAGTGTTTGTACCCCAGGTGTGGCCTGTGTATCATGTGAGGCTGTTTTAGGGGACACCCAGCGGAGGCACTGAATAACACTGCGTCACACAGAGAGTGAATGCCCATTTTTGTCCCTTCCCTCTTTCTCAGTCACTATGCTTAGTCATCAAACGTTGCATTTCCTATCTCTGAAATGCCTTCTACTCCCTTCCCTTGCATGTTCCCCACTTCCCTGCCTCTATGTGAACTGTTTCATCATCTCTTGTGTGGACAGTAATGTTCCCAGACATTTGTTCAGAGTGGACAGTTTAACTGGGGAATACGACAAGATTATTCTGGGGCCTACCTTTCTGGAAGCAATCTTCAAATCTGGAAGTAAAGAACCTCTCATAGGTTGTTTGGACTTTACTGAATGTCTTGAACTGCCATCCAGGAGGATAGAAGTTGGCTATGAATGAGAATATACCATGCTCTTTTGGTGTAGTGTCTGGGTTCTAGGGTGGATGCAGCTGAGGAGTGCATCTTTGGAGGAATGCATCATTTCAGCTGACCAAAACTAAGTAGCAATATTTCAAAACTCCTGGTTCAGGGGAAAATGTAATATTCACAGTCCAAGTGAATGAAGAACCTCTTTGAAATTCCAACACATGCTCAGCATCACCTTCTGCCTGGTCAAACTACAGCTGAAGTTTCTGATGCTGTTTACATTAAGACTCCACCTCCACCTTCAACTTCATAGACTCATTTGAATACTGGCTTCTCACACAAGAACACCTCCCTCCCCCAACCCAAATAAATGAGAAGTACTTGAATTCAGGCATTCTGGATGCCACAGTTACCTTAAAATAAATGAAATGGGTAGAAACGATAAGTGTAGTCACAGGTTCCTTGAAACATGTCACAAGGTGATTATTAAACAGGCTCACACAATTCAACTTTCTTGTAGCCAGTCGACTTAGCATGCAAGCAACTGTCACTTTTGGGGAAGGGACTGTTGAAACACCCTGCTAGTGCAATGACTCCTTAACCACTGACCTGATTCCAAACTCTTTTTCTTTGTTCCCATCCTTCATGCAAAATCCTTGTTTCATCTCCTTTGCTTAAGAAGCTTGGCATTCAACACCTTCCACAGCTCTGGAGCCCACACACAGGTGACGACATTCTCAGCTACTCATTTCCTGGTTTTCAGGAGAGTTACCTGATTGGCTCAGTTTATTTATTTATTTTTGCCAGATTGATGTCACAAGATGCCAATGGGTGGCTGCGCTCATACCAGGCATCCACCCCTGGACCAGTCAAATGTGATCAGGAGGTGGAGTCATGTGGTTTGGAACCTAACCAACCTGATTCACCAGGACTCTGGCAGGGAAAAGATTCCCCTAGAGAAGCATGTAGGTAGGTTAAGTGCAGAAATTTGAGATTAAATCAAGTGATGAGCAGTTAAGTACTTTGACTATTTAAAGAAATAAAGGTTTAGAGGAGACTTGAGAGCTTCCTTGGTTTTTTAAAGGAATTGTCCCATGGATGTGGAGGCCCTTGTTTTCTGCTTAGTTCAAGAGAGTATAACAAGAATCAACAAATAGGAGTCGAAATTGAGGTGCTGAGCATGTAGGGAAAACAGACTCTAAGAAGAACTGTTCCCAGTTGGACTGCCTCTCAAAGCCATGAGTTTCCTCTGTGGGAAATGTTTGAACAGAGCCCGGGTTTGTGCATTTCAAAAGATCTAGGTCAGATGACCTTGAAAAGTTCTTTCCCACCTTTACAATTCCAAGGACTGACTTTTAAGGGTCTCTTCTCACCTACGTTGGCAAAACATCTAGGCAAACACATGTGCACCTCTGAGCTCAACACCTGGCGTGTGGCACTTGGCACAGTGGAGGAGCATCTCCTGATTTGTGTGTCTCAATTTGACTGAGGTATCATTGGAGGCTGCTTAACCATCTGGCTGCGGCTCCCTCAGGTTTCCTGGAGCACTCGCTGCTCTCAGCTAGGTTTGGTAGTCTGGGGCTCATTTCATTTTCTAAATAGCTAAGCAATTTTAATACAGGGAACAAGAGCAAGGCTGATGACAAAGCCACCCTGTTCTTGAGAGCAAAAAAAAAGTGCTTGACTGCCCGGATACAATCTACTAGTGATTTTGAATCATTGAACTCATTTGTAACTAGCATTGTAATTAGAGTTAAACTACGAAAGCCAAGATTAAAGACACCATCTGGTCTGCTGTTTGGAGAGAGGGATAGGACATCCCAACCTTGGGGAATGGAGTTTCTGGGGCTCCTGCAAATGACCTTGTACTTTACTCAACTTCTTTCTGTTTCAATCTCCTCTGTGATGGATGGCAAATGCTGCACTGAAGAACCACAGATGTTTTCCAAGACCTCGACGGAATGGTTCCCTTCATTCTCTGGCTTGAGTCCAGCAGCACCACATCTGAGGATGGGCACTGAGGGCCTGTTAAATGCAAGAGACTGGGCTGGTTCCTGTGGATAAAAAGCACACGGCGCCTTCCTTTAAGGAGACTAGAATTCAGTGGGAGGGCCTGACACAGATACTCGAACAGCTGATGTGATCAGTCTAAAGAGGTCAAAGTAGAGGGACGCCGTGATGAGAACTTTAAAGAATGGAGGGATCACTGTGGCCTGCATTCACCTATGGACACTTCATTATAGAGATGTTAGCTGGGCTTGGTGGACTTGAATAGGTCAAAAGTGAATTCAAGGTAAGTACAGCTATTACGAGCTGGGCAAGTGGCTGGAACCCCAAGGCCCATTCAGAGAGGGCTGCGAGTCCGTCAGCGTGAGTAGAACATTCTCATAGGATGTTAGTTTAGCATTCTTTCCTGGTAGACAGGGAACAAAATGATTCAGTTTTGTATCCTTAGCATGTATATCCAGCAAGCACTCTTTTTTGGAAACTTTGAAAGCAACATTTCAAAGGCATTTCTGTTCTGCATTACTGCCCTTGACCTTGAGTTATAAACTTGCATTGTTGACTGTAAATTCTTGTCTTGTGTCTGTCGAGCCAAGAATCTGCCTCCCTCTAACACCCACTTGTGGAGCCTTGCTTTGACCTTGGCAGTCAGAAGGAAAAAGTATTGCCTCATTGATGTACTCTGGTCTTTCTGATATTTTCAATCAGCTGTTACACATCCCTGTCTGTTGTCTCTTGTGAGTTAAGCAACTCCATTCCTCTCTTTGTTTTTCTGAATATGGTCCTCACCATTCTGAGTACCTCTTGTTGAAATAAACAAGGTGCTGTGTGTACCAGTTTTGGCCAGTTTAACACCTTCTGGTAAGACAATTGGGGATAGGGACGACCTATGTTCTGATGGTAGCTTTCAATAAATGCAATTACCTCCTCAAAAGGAACTCTTTGTCTGTTGGCACTCTGTCAGCGGCGGACTTCTCTGGGACACCGATTAGAAGGGTCCAAACTGAAACGCCTGCCTCAGACAGCCGTGGAGAAAGAGCTCCCTGCTCCTGCACCTGTCTTCTTCCACCTCCAGTCTATTCAGTGTAGACAGGATGTGCAAACAAATGGAGCACCCATCTCTGCCCAGCTTCACTGCACATTCACTTTCTAGATGATCTTCACTGTCTTACTGGCATTCGCTTGTGACGTTATTCAGGCAGTGAAGTCACTTGTTCATTGAAAACCATGTATCCTGGCCCTGTGCTACAGATGCAGGTTCAGAATCTGCGTTCTCCGGATTACAGGCTCACAGAGGGCCGCTCCAAGGTGACCGGGTGCCGAAACGAGTGTCGTGGGGACACAAGACAGTGATGAAACGTCCAGTGCTGGGGGAGGCGGAGGGAGCGCACCACCGGAACTTTACCATGACCAGGGTGTGCGCCGCCTGAGAACAGGCGCTGCGCCGTGTCCGTTCGCTGAGCCTCTGCTCCTGGCATGGCACCTAACATGCGGTAGATGCTCAGCATCTAGTCACAGAAGAAGCAGACTGAGGTGCTGCCTTCCGTGAGCAGAACACTCACGAGCCCATCCAGTTGTTATTCAGCATGAAATATGCCGTCTCTCCCAATAACTTCATGTTTGGGGACCATGGCTGCGTTCTGCAGGCCACCTGTTTCCCAGCCCTGGGCAAAGGAGAGGCGATGTCCTGTTCCCGTGAAATGCCACCCCCATCCTTCCTCAGACTGACTCTCCTGTATCCCGGAGACTTCCTCCTCTCACCACCCCGGGTGGGACCAGTGTCCAGATGCCAGTCAGAAGGCCTGGGTTCCGGTTACTCCACTGTCGTCTCCTCATGGCATCTGCTGATCGCATGACCACAAGGCAGACACTGACCCTGTGTCATGTTTGCGTTCCCCCGAACACTGAGTGCGTTCAGGGAAATCTGCGCAAAGCATTATGTTGCTCCATCAATTCTCCTGTGACAGAGCTGGGGGTGTCCTCGCCCCAATTATAACGAGGAAGCGTGAGGAGCTGGGCTTTCCCAGGACCAAACTGTTATTAAGACTGGAGACTCAAACCCAGGGCCTTTGTTTTCATTATTATGTCTAAAATAAATTTTCTCTAGATTTCGAAAGCTAGAGATGTTCCCTGTAGAAAACCTGGATAAAATAAAAATAAGTAAAATCGTGACACAGACCTACTTGCTGTTAACCACTTGGTTTTTCTTCTGGTCTGTTTAATGTCTACGTTCAGGCATGTTACAAGTGTATACAGGTTCATGTTTGTATTGCTATTGAAATCCTATCACACCTACCATTTTATAACCTGCTCTTTTGAGGTATAATATCATAGAGCATTCTGTGACTTTCAGGGGATTCGGTATTTCCATGTTTTGTGAAATGATTACAATACTTAATGTCCATCAGCACACCAAGTTATAATTTTTTCCCTTGTGATGAGGTTTGTGAAGATCTTCTCTCTCTTTTAGCAGCTTTCAAATGTGCAGTACAGGGTTATCAAATGTAGTCATCATGCTGCACGTTATATCCACGACATTTATTTATCTTATTTTCACCAACTTTACCCATTTTGTTTACTGCCCCTGCCCCAGCCTCTGGCAACCACCAGTGTGTTTTGTGTTTCTTCAGGTTTTGGTTTTTGTTTTTTTTTTAGATTCCACATATACATGAGATTACATGGTGATTGTCTTTTTCTGACTGACTTATTGCAACAGAGCCTGCCTTTTACTTAACTAGAATATCATTCATTTATTCGGCATGCATTGAAAGAGCATCTCTTGTATGCCAGGTGGGAGCTAGGTCCTAGAGTCAGGTGGGCAGACTGGGGTCCCACAAGTAATCACAGTCACGAGTGCAGAGTCAGAGACTGAGGCCAGTCACAGGGAGGAGAGGGAAGGTGCGGGAGGCAGGAGACCAGGAGACCGAATTTAGGGACCTCAGGGAATGGCTTTCTGGGGAGCGGCCCTTGACGCCAAGTACCGTATTCTGTTGTGTGTAATGCACATCCACGTTCTTGGCCCAAACTTTTAGGGAAACAGATCTTTCATTTTAATTGTTAATTGTTTATTTATATGTAGATGCTTGCTTTTTGTATTGTAGAGGAATGTTAGCATTTGTTTTTGAGCATATTATGGTACAAGAAACTTTATGTAACAAGCAATTACAAAACACAAGAACAGATACAAGGTACAAACAATTTTCTGTACTAGTAACTAATTAGTACTACCCAGGAATAGTGTGCATTTTTTTATTGTTCCCTCAGAAATTTGGGTAAAAAAGTGCACACTATACACAGCAAAATGGGGAGGAGGAGGAGGGGAAAGGGGAGGGGAGGAGGAGGAGAAGGACTTTGCAAAAAGAGTGGGTGTGGGCAGGGTGCAGGCAGCCTCCTGGCGGAGTGAGACTAGTGAAGGCCCAGAGCCAGCAAGAGTGTCCAGGGCCGCAGGGCTGAACCGCTGGCCCTGGAGCCTGTGGGAGGTGAGCAAGGGGGAGGAGCCTGGCGGGAGGTGAGCGTGGAGAGGCAGGCGCAAATCCCCAGTCTGGATGAGGTTCAGCCTAATGACAGTGAACGCAGCGAAGACTCTACAGGGAGTGACATGCTCTTCACTCTAAAGTTGCATAGGCTGGATTGAAGCGTGTGGATGGGGAGAGGAGAGAAGGAATCAATCATTGAGTATTTTGCAACCAAACTTTTAATGGCGACACACTATTCTAAATATCTTCTCAGTGTGCCTTAATTTAAAAAATTACTTGGTTTGGTGTCATCTTTGTTATAATTCTCAAAATGATGAGCGCCGCACAGAAGCGTTACCCGCACAGCAGTGACGGTTGCCTGGCTGGACCGCTGGAGGTGGGGTGGCTTGGTCACAGGGCGTGCGCACCTTGAAGGCTGCTTTTCCATTGTGTTAAGTGACCTCGGCAAAGGCAGGGCACCGCCGCCCGGATTTTTATACACCCTCGCTCACTCCGACGACACTTGTTTAAACCAGTCTCTGTCCCGATGGCCTACCTCCGAACAACTCATGTTTCAGTGTCCATTTCTTTGCTCACCAGCATGGGGGAACATTTTTTCATAGGCATAGTTATTGGTCGTTAATAGTTCTCCTTGAATCGCCCCTGTGTTTATATCTCTCACCAGGAGCTCATACTGATATACTTACACCCTCTTAGGGCTTCTTTTTTTAAATTTTTTAATTGATTATGCTGTTACAGTTGTTCTATTCCCCCCTTTATTCCCCTCCACCCTACCCCTCATCCCCACCATTACCCCCCCTTTAGTTTATGACCATGTGTCTCAAGTCCTTTAGATTCTATATTTCCCATGCTATTCTTGCCCCCCCCATCTATTTTCTATCTACTGTGTATGCTACTTATTTTCTGTACCTTCTCCCCCCTTCTCCTCCTCCCACTCCCCTGTTGCTAACCCTCCTTGAGATCTTCATCTCTATGTTTCCACTCCTGATCTAGCTGTTCTTTTAGTTTGCTTTCGTTTTAGGTGTGGTTGTTAATAACTGTGAGTTTGTTGTCCTTTCACTGTTCATGTTTCTTTAACTTCTTTTTCTTAGATAAGTCCCTTTAACATTTCATATAATAAGGGCTTGGTGATGATGAACTCCTTGAATTTGATCTTATCTGAGAAGCACCTTATCTGTCCTTCCATTCTAAATGAAAGTTTTGCTGGATAGAGCAATCTTGGTTGTAGGTCTTTAGATTTCATGACTTGGAATATTTCTTTCCAGCCCCTTCTTGCCTGTAAGGTCTCTTTTGAGAAATCTGCTGACAGTCTGATGGGGACTCCTTTGTAGGTGATTGTCCCCTTAGCTCTTGCTGCTTCTAGGATTCTCTCCTTCATTTTAATTTTGGCTAATGTAATGATGATGTGCCTTGGTGTGTTCCTTCTTGGGTCCAACTTCTTTGGTACTCTCTGAGCTTCCTGGATTTCCTGGATGTCTATTTCCTTTGCCAGATTGGGGAAATTTTCCTTTATTATTTGTGCAAATAAGTTTTCCACTGGTGGCTGTGCCTTTCCCCTTTCTGGTACCCCCTATAATTTGGATATTGGAGCGTTTAAAGATGTCCTGGAGGTTCCTAAGACTCTCCTCATTTCTTTGAATTCTTGCTTCCTGACTCTTTTCTGTTTGGCCATTATTTGCTTTCTTCTGGTCCACTCCATTGATTTGAGTCCCAGTTTCCTTTTCATCGCTATTGGTGTCCTGTGCAATTCCATTCATTTCAATTAGTTTCGCCTTCATATGTTTCTCTAATTTGTCGGTGTAATCAACCAGTTCTGTGAGGATCCTGATGACCAGTGTTTTAAACTGTGCGTCTGAGAGTTTTGCTATTTCTTCATCGCTTAGGTTTGTAGGCTCTGGGGCTTTGAGATCTTCTTGAGCCATTTTTGGTCTGTTCTGGCCCTTTAAGTGTGAGAAGCGGTGCCTTGGACTCCCAGGTCGCTGGGTTGTGACGCTGTATGTGGGGGCGTGGTCAGAGTGGGGAAATGGCGGCGCCCTCTACTGCCGCTTGCCGCGGGGACGCCGGCCCCGGTCCAACCGCCCACTCCCTCGCCTGTCCGCTTGCACACAAATAGGCGACCACAGTCAACACGCAGCACCGCTTCCCCGCTGTCTCCTCCACGGTCGCTCGCCTGGTTGCTCGCTCAGTCTCTCACTAGGTCCAACCCTGCGCCTGGATTCCGCGTCTGGATTCCGCGCCTGAGCCTGTCTGATCGAGTCTTCCTGTGCTACCCTGCTCCACCAGCCGCTGGTTTCGCCCCTTACTGGTCAGGCTGAAGAATTTGTTGTTAACGGACTTCCGAAAAGTTCAATTTTCCGTGTTCTGGCTGTGATTTCTGTTGCTAATATTTAGTTGTCCCTAAACTTGGTTGTGTGAGAAGGCACGGCACATCCACCTATACCTCCATCTTGGCGGAAGTCCAGAAGAGTTTTAGAGTGTACAGCTCTCTCAGTTGTTGACACGCGTCAGCCGCGCCTCAATCTCATGTGTGAATTCCCGGGTGTTAGGCTCCAGTCCCTGGAGTCTCCGGAGTTGCCCGCGCTTTTCCTAGAAAGCTACGGATCAGACTATAGAGGGTGAGGGCCAGAGTACAGCCAATCCTCTCCAGCGCCGGTGCTCTTCCTCCTCTTAGGGCTTCTTCCAGAGAAAATTTCGCAAGATTTCCCCAGCAGGTTGGCTCTAGCTTTAGAGGCACCCTCTTCAAAATTTAAAGGTGCTGATAGACAAAAGCGACTGTCTGTGAGCAAGGGATCCACATATTTTTATTTGTCACGGACACTCATACAAAAAGGGCACAATAAGTAATTTAAAAATAATTTTAAAAATTAAAAAACTTAAATTTTAATTTAGAGAAACTCTTCTTTCTGCTGCTAAATAATACAATGGTGGGCTTTAAATGTTCAGCTGCTTAGGTCAGTGCCGTCTGGTGGAAACATGACATGCACCACACGGGCAGTTTAGAATTACCTAACGCCACAGTAAAACAATAAAAAGAAAACTGGTGATATTAATCTCAATAACATTTTATTGAACTCAGTATATCCAAAGCATTGTCATAACAACAGCTAGTCAATATAAAAATGATGGATGCAATATTTTACATTCGGTTTTCATACTCAGATTCATTGTAGGCTTTACAGTTACAGTGTATCTTAGATTGGATGCGCTGCCTCCCGCGTTCCCGATGGCGCTCCCTGGCGGTGGCTTCCGCATTGGACAGCGTGCGTTGGGACGGCACCCGCAGCGCCTGATGCTAGCGCTCACGGCTCCGTGGGGTTATTTCAGAGCTGGCGTTCAGTGCACTCGTGTTCATTGCCGGCCCCAAAGGGAGAAGTCCCTGTATCAGAGTCACAGGGCTGAGGGGAGAGGTCTGTGAGGGACTGCACACAAGTGTCTGTCCTCCTGGGCGGGCTGTCCATTCTGTATCCATGGCGATGCATCCATGGGGATGACATGCGGACCACATAGCAAACACACTAGATGGTGTGTGCGGTGTCGTGGTTGCGGTAGTTCTACTGCTCACACGCATTTATCTTATTTTTTATCTAAAAATTTTATTTTTTATTTTAGAGAGAGGGGAAGGGAGGGAGAAAGAGAGGGAGAGAAACACTGATGTGAGAGAGAAATGTCGACTGGCTGTTTTCTGTACACTCCCAACTGGGGACCAAACCTGCAACCCAGGCATGTGCCCTGACTGGGAATTGAACTGGTGACCTTTCTATTTGCGAGATGACACCAACCCACTGAGCCACACCAGCTGGGCAATTTAGTATTTCTTTTAAAAAGCTACCTTTATTTTCTAAAAAACTTTTAACCTGTGAAATCAGAGGATGGATGAGAAGGAAGGAGATTTTTTAAGGGTAGAATTTCCTGCCGCGTCCATCTGAGCCTTTACATCTCCGCCCTAAAGATTTTTCTGCTCTTCAAAGGCAGATGGGTCCTGTTTCACCTTTAGAGACTTTCATCTGGTACTCCCTGTGTCTGGTGGATGCACTGAGTGGCCAGCAGGTGGGGCCAGAGAGTTGGTAACGGTGGAAAGTGCTAATTGTGCAGGGCTTCCGCAGCAGCGACCGCTGGGGCAGGTCAGCCTTTGAGACCCCGATGCTGACGTGATGGGGAACTGGACATGGAAATCCTCGTCCTTTAAACATGGGGAATAGAAATTGGAAAGTTTGTTCTTATTGTCTAAAATAGCAGAAGAAAAAAAAAACAAAACCCTTTTCACTTTAATAAATACCAAAATACCAGACCCGGCCAGGAAAAACTGAGAAAATCTGCAAGGAGATAATATTGAGAGCTTGCTATAAAAAAGGTTCATTAATAAATTTATATTGCTTACATATTGGTATAACACCCAGAGTGAAAAATAATAAGGTAGTTAAAAGAAAAGTACTGTGTAGAAGGAAAGATGCAAAATAAGATGAACCAACATTGGACCCTAAGGATAACCACAGGGTGGGGACGGGGGACTTTAGTAAGTGGTGGGAGGTGTGGGTGGGAGAGTCTCACCTGGAGTGAGAGATCTGCTTTAGTTTTAAAGATCTGAGATTGGAATATTGAGCAGCCCAACCCCCACCTCCCACGGTTGATGTTCAAGCCCCTTCTCAGAATTCCTGATGTGATCGTGTTTGTCCCTAAGTGATGAGGGGCGAGCCTGACTGGGTCTGTTTAAGAAAAATCTAGTTTGGCAGGGTTTGTTAACTCAGGATATTAGCAAGCAGCCCCCAGGCTGAATCTTGTCCATATACATGCATTGTGTGGCTGGCTTAGACCAGGTTTTAAAGAATTTCCAAATTAGCTGCTGATATGTAAACATCCAGATTTATTGTCGAAACATCCAGACTTCCACCTTGACCTGAGCAGTGGTGCTTTTGGGCAGGACATATGTCCCTGTGCCGCTTTGGCTTTCAACTGTTCCCCCCAACCCCACCCCAAGCTGTGGGTGTTTGAGTTTGGAACCTTTAGCCTGTAGGGGAGGCAAAATCTTACCTGTACTCTGTTGGAGTACTTTTTGGAACCGCACCTAAGAATTAAACATACATAGCACAATTTAGCAGGAGGGAAGCATGCAAATGTATCTAATAGAAGTTTTAGGTGACCAGGAAGCTCTCGTCGGGCAATGAAGACCCAAACAAGTGGCACCTACATGTGTTTACACAAGGTTGAACAAAGAGAGGCGGTTGTGGAGATGTGACTACACTATGTGAGGAGGCTCAGGGTAGATAAGAATGGTTTTAAACAATGGTTGTTGGTGCAAAATTTTCTTGACCGTGATTCCCTGTGGAAGAATGTTTTCTTTCTCCTGGGGCTGGGGAGATTTGGGTCCTGTTTCCAGGAAGAAAAGGGGAGATTAGAATGCCCTTCTCGCCCTGGTTTTTAAAAGTGCCTTTAGCTCAAAAATAACCCTTTTGCCAAAGTGGCATATTTTGCAGCTCTTCATCACGCTAGGATGCCTCTGTGAGCAGAGGATTTAAGAGAGCAAGAAGGTAGCCAAACCAAAGGCCAAGAAAGATCAAGTCAAGGAGATTGCACAAATACCCACAAAACCACCCTCCAAATGGGGAGCTCAGGGAGGAGAAGGTGTGGGGCGAGGCCAGGAGAGGGGAGAGGTGCAGATGCGGAGAGAAGCTCTTCTCTTGACAGCAACCTCCTGATAAACAGAAGCAGAATTGAGGAGAGAATTTATTCTGCATGAGATAAGCAGAGAGGACATGACTTCTTAAAATGTCTGGGATGCAAAGGCATGTAAATGCCTTTGAAACTCCCATCTGGGGCTGTTGATTAGCCGTAGGGGAAGTGGGGACTACACTGTAGAATATGTCATCAGGACAGGGGTACCTTCCAGAAAGTTCCCCAGAATGCAGAGACAGGTGGTCATGGGAATGGGAAAAATACAATAAAAATACAAAATTAAAAGCAAAGAAAAGAGGGAGAGATGTAGAAGGCAGAGGTAATAAATGTAACCTAGAAAGAATAGGACTTTTAAAAGAAAGCTACAGAGCAAACAGATTATAAACAGTGAGTGAAGGGGCCATCGAAGGAAACTTTCCCAAACTAAAAGACACTTGGATGGAAGGTGAGCGTTTCCTAGGCTTTTCAGGCAAATCTTGAACATAGCATCTATGTTGAGAGGAACCCTGGTAAGGATTTTAAATTTCAGGGACTGGCTTCCAAACTGAAAATTAGAGAAACAAAAGGAAATAAGTTATTTTACAAGGACACAAATCAAGTTCATTTCCACTTTTGTGCTTGAGTATTTAAAACAGAAGAACATGACTTCCACCAAGATGGAGGCGTAGGTGGAAACACTTTGCTTCCTCACACAACCAAATCTAAAAATAACAAAGTTTTAACAACAATAAACGCAAGCAAACCACAGAAAATTGAACAATACGGAGTCCGAAAATAATAAACCGCTCAGCCAAACCGGTGAGAGGGGTGAAGCCAGCAGCGGAGCCGGTGGGACAAAAACGATCCCCCTACCAGGGCGGCGTGCAAGCAGCTGAGGGCGCAGATCCTAGGTGTGGGGTAGCTACGGGCGGACCCAGGGAAGGCGAGGCCCGGCTGGCTGTCTGTGGTCGCACATTTGTGCGCAGATAAACCAGTGAAGAGACAGTATTGAGACAGACTGTGCAGGCCCCGCAGGGCAGCGGGCTCGCACATTTGCACTCGAATAAACAGGTGGAGGTGAGGGGTGAGGCCGACCAGGCGAGCGGAGAGAACCACCATTGCTCCCTCTCTGACCCTGCCCCTATATACAGTGTCGCAAACCAGTGACCTGGGTGTCCCTGCCTTGGTGAACATCTAAGGCTCCGCTCCTCATACATAACAGGCACAAATAGATCAAAACATGGCTCAAGAAGAACTTAGAGTCCCAAAGCCAATAAATCTAAGTGATGAAGAAATAGCCAAACTTTCAGATGCACAGTTTAAAACACTGGTGATCAGGATGCTCACAGAACTGATTGATTTTAGTCACAAATTAGAGGAACATATGAAGGCTAAACTAATTGAAATGAATGGAAATGCACAGGAAACCAATAGTAATGGAAAAGAAACTGGGACTCAAATCAAGGGAGCAGACCAGAAGGAAGAAAAAAAAATGACCAAATAGAAAAAGATGAAGAAACAAGAATTCAAAAAAATGAGGAGAGGCTTAGGAACCTCCAGGACATCTTTAAACGCCTCAACATCCAAATTATAGGAGTACCAGAAGGGGAAGAGGAACAGTCATGAGTGGAAACCTTATTTGAACAAATAATAAAAGAGAACTTCCCCATTCTGGCAAAGGAAATAGACTTCCAGGAAATCCAGGAAGCTCAGAGAGTACCAAAGAAGTTGGACCCAAGAAGGAACACACCAAGGCACATCATAATTACATTAGTCAAGATAAATATGAAGGAGAGAATCCTAGAAGCAGCAAGAGATAAGGGGACAGTCACCTACAAAGGAGTTCCCATCAGACTGTCAGCTGATTTCTCAAGAGACCTTACAGGCAAGAAGGGGCTGGAAAGAAGTATTCCAAGTCATGAAATCCAAAGACCTACAACCAAGATTGCTCTATCCAGCAAAGTTTTCATTTAGAATGGAAGGACAGATAAAGTGCTTCTCGGATAAGATCAAATTCAAGGAGTTCATCATCACCAAGCCCTTATTATATGAAATGCTAAAGGGACTTATCTAAGAAAAAGAAGATAAAAAATATGAACAGTGAAAGGACAGTAAACTCACAGTTACTAAGAACCACACCTAAAACAAAAGCAAACTAAGAGGACAGCTAGATCAGGAGTGAACCATAGAAATGAAGATCACATGGAGGGTTAGCAACAGGGGAGTGGGAAAGGAGAAGGGGGAGAAGGTACATAAAATAAGTAGCATACACAGTAGATAGAAAATAGATAGGGGGGAGGGTAAGAATAGTATAGGAAATATAGAATCTAAAGAATTTGAGACACGTGTTCATGAACTAAAGGGGGGGAACGGTGGCGGAGGGGTGTGCAGGGTGGAGGGGAATGAAGGGGGAATAGAACAAATGTAATGGCATAATCAATAAAATAAAAAATATATTAAAAATAAATAAATAAAACAGAACATGAACGAGGCCTGCAGTTCCAAGAGAACTCAGCTGTGACCCCCAGATTTTATACACAGAGAAGACGTACTCTCTGACCTCGGGATCCAAAGCAAATGCAGAAGTCTCAAAAAATATACCTCCCAGCAACTCCATGGATGCAGAGCAACTAACTCCAAATGTTTCATACTGCAAATAGTTACACCAGAAACCAATGAGATCATGGCAGAGGGGGAAAATTCCGTCACCACATAAAGAACTAGCTAAGTGAACAAAAATACTAAGAAGGAGAAAAAAATGGCCATGCCCATTATCGTCACTTATCGCCAGGAAGCCATTTGAGCCACACAAATGCCTCATAGCACAGAGGGAATAGTTGAGTCTTCAAAACTATTTATTTATAAAGTGACTTTTAATGTTATCGAAACATCCAGCCTAGCAGCAGCTCTAGGAAACAGGGCCTGTGTGTGTGGTTTTTTTCCCCGAGGCTCCAAACAAAGTTCCCAAGTTCAGAAAACACAGAAGGAGCTCATTCCAGGACTTCCTCCTCTTGATGACAGTCTCCGAATTGACTCTCTTCCCTTCCGCCCACTGAGCTGGTCCCTGCAAGAAATGCGGACCACGGATCTACTGATCTGCTTCAGACAAAGACGTCCCTTCACCCTTCGGCTGAATTAAATCAGAAGATTCAAGAAGACACAGAGTTACCCTTTTATTTATCGATTTAAAAATCTTTTTATTTACTGTAAGAGTGATAGTTGTACAAAACAAGCGATGTGCCTTGTGTTCAGCTTTTGTGAAAGTAAATGTTTCCACTGAGCTTTGAGCTGTAAATTCCTGCTTTGGGACTTCAGTGGGAACTGCGCTGCGCTAAGTATTTCTAGGATGGATGTCACCTGGCTCGGTGGGTTTTTTTTTGTTTCCTTTTGACTAGTGATTAATAATGTGCCTGTTCAGCAATGCTTGCACCTGGCCTGTGCTTCTGTGTTTATGAGGCTTTAATGATTCCTCGCCCCAGTCAGTGGCGTTCCCTTTCTTCCCTCTTCTTCTTATTTAAAAAAGCAGAACAAAATGTATTTATTTTAAACAATGCTTTTAAATGGATTTTCTTTTTTGGTAGTTGCAAAAAAAAAAAAATCATAGACTCCTAGGCCCACTTTGGTTTGGAAGAGAACTCAGGAGTTGGTCGACTTCAATTCTGCGGCTGGGGCAGGAATCTCTAGACTACCTGGACAGTGATAGTCTGGCCCTGGCCTGTTGGTCTGCAGCGCCAGACAGAGGGAGCTCATGGAGGAGAGCCTTCTGCCAGTCCCCGGCGGTCCGAGAGCTTGGCTGTCTCAGTGTGGATCTGGAAGCGGCAGCTTTGTCCTTCCAAGTCAGGATGGTGCCTGTGGCCTTGATGGTAGAGGACCCTTTCTCATTCCGGTGGTGTTCAGGCGACTTTGATAAGTATGCACAGTAAATGCACATGATGAGATAGAACCGTTTTTTGTGTGTGTGATACTTTCTGCTCAGACAGTAAGCACACTATAGGCAGGTCTTCGCTTATACGCTGAAAAATGTATGGTGTGAGCCCAAGGACCCACGGGTGGATGCCTGGGTAAGCCCTTCCTCCAGAAGCTTCCCCTCTGCCCAAGAAGCAGCCTGATGGCTGAGCATTTGGCTCCGGAGTCAGGCTGCTTGGGTTAAATCCTGACCCCGCCCCTTAACAGTTCTGTGGACTTGGCAAATACCTACTTCATAGGCTTGTTAAGTAGATTAAGTGAGACAGTGTATATAAAACGTTTAGCATAATTTGCAGTCCATGTGAAGAACACAGTAAGTCAGTTATTTTAGTCCTGCCATTCCTTCGACCTTATTTCGGAGATGAAGACTCGAACGCCAGACCGGCCCTTCCCTGCAGACTGGTGAGAGGGCTCTGTCTTCTCAGCGGGCTCGCTGGCCGATTCCGTGCAGGCGGTTCTCCGACCGCATTTCGAGCAATGCTGCAGAAGAGAAATCCCTTGCTTTCAGGACATGGAGGTTTTAGGGCCTTCGGATGGCCTCCAGCCAGTGTAAGCACCTTCGCGAAGGAGCCGTCACTCTCACCAGTTTCTTACCTTTCGGCAGTGCGTTCTGGAGAAGCCACTGTTCACGGCGCGTTGTGCTCCGGCAGATGGAATAGAAAGGAGACCACGTCGGCCCCTCGCAGAGCTCAGAGGCCGGTGGAAGAGGAAACGAGGTAAATACGCGCTGTATCCCAAGAGGGTCTTAGCTGCTGTGCGAAAAAACATTTAACATCGTGAGCCGCGGCGTGTGACCTTCTCGTTTTGATACAAGGCACTGGCTTTCCATGTAGAGTAGTGATACAAAATGTGTTTGTAAGGTAAAACTTTTGAATCTAAACAGACCTATTAAGTAAGCAGCAGAAGTCATCGGCACAGTGAAGGTCCTGGCGGGGGCACATGAAGAGCTGAAGTGTTGAAATGCTTCATTTTGGGCCAGAAGGACAGCGGTGCTACACCCTCCGTGGTTCCTTGTGCAGGGGCAGGGCCCTGGAACTCCACCTGGGGGGCGAGGTGGGGGGCGCGGGGTGGGCGGAGCTTCCTGGTGGGGGCCGTGGTCTTTCTCCCTCTTTTCTCCATGAGCATAGCGCCTGCTTCCCAAGGCAAGGAATCTCATCTGTCAGGGGCACTCATTCACTCCACGCTTTCCACACCTTACCTTGTTTAAGACCCGGAACAGCCCTGTGTGGTTGGACAAATGCCATCCCCGCCATGCAGATGAAGACATTGGGCCTTGTGGTTCATCCTAGAAAGGAGCACTTGAACCCAGGCGGCGCACTCGGAATTGTAGCTTCAAACCCGAGTTCCACCTACTTGACCTTGTAGAGATGGGAACAAATGGTTGCAGTGAGGGTCTGGAGAAGGTGTCTGTGCACATGTGAGTGCCCGCCTGTACCTGCGCATGCTCGAGCAGGTGGTGAGGCTTGGCAGAACTGGCTACATCATTAGTGGGGCCCACTGATAAATGAAAATGCAGGGCCCCTTGTTCAAAATTTTATTAATTCAAAGACAGTTGTTCTGTCTAACACTAGAGCAAACACAGGGCCTTTCTGAGCAAGGGGCTCTGTGCCCAGGTTGCACATCCTCCCACAAAGCTGGCCCAGGGCTTGGGGTGGAATGGAGAGGTGCTAAGAAAGAGGCCATGGAGGGGCCCCAAGACCCAGCACCTGTTCCCCCCTGTTCTGATTACTGGCCTGAGGAGCTGTGGTCAGAAAGCGCATTCCTCCTGGTTTTCTATGACCTTTGGGGAGAAGAAAACCTCTTCTCCACAAACGCCAGACTGGATAAGGAAGGCTCCGGTGCTCTGTGATGAGTTCAGATACCTTAATGCCGCTCCAGCCGTCACTATTCCTTTAGTGGGTTTTGCAAATAAGAGTCCTTGGGTAATTCTATTTTCTTTTTTAAAGTTTTTCTAAAGATTTTATTTATTTATCTTCAGAGGAGAAGGGAAGGAAAGGGGGAGAGAAATATCAATGTGTGGTTGCCTCTCCTGCGTCCCCTGCTGGGAACCGGCCCGCAACCCAGGCATGTGCCCTGACTGGGAATCGAACCACGATCCTTGGTAATTCCATTTTTAATAAAATATAGTTTGCAGATTGATAGTCAAGCAGACTTCCTGTCCTGGGAGCCGGGCCTACTCCCCAGTCCCGTCACCAGCCCCTCCTCCGGCAGTTTCCTTCCCAGCTAGAGAAGAGGTGTTCATTGACTTCAACCTTCAGATACTCTCAGTTCCCGCTAACCTATTGCGTGAAAGAGCTAAATCTTATGAAAATTGCCACTTATTGCCTCATATTCATAATGTGCCTGTTTCATGAAATGAAGTAGAAGTGAGTTATTTTGGGGCTTCATTGGTGGCTGCAGACCGGAATGACAAATAATCATGTGCAAGAAAGGTTTCAATGGAACTTTCACAGAAAGTGAACATATACCTTGTTTTATTACGCATCCTTGATGCATGAGCCTAGAATTAGATACATTACTAGAAGTTGAGTCTGATAAAATTTACTTCAGGAGTCAGTCTTTACTTTTCAAGATGATTTTTAACTTTGCACAGCACTTGCTTTGGTTTGAAAGCACAGCTTCTCGGCCTGTTCTTGCTTGAGCACACACATACATGCACGGCCCACCCCCTTCCCTAGGCACAGACTTTTGCTTTCTTTCTCCTAAGGTGTAAAAGTTCCCAGGAGACTTGCAACTAGGGGAGCATCTTGCAGCAGCAGCTAGTTCCAGGGCTGTTTCTAGGGCCCCCCCGAACCTGTCTTTAGGGCCTCCTTTTGCCTCTGTAACCCCCTTTCCTGAGTCCACGCAGCCCGGTCTCTGCTCACTCCTGTTGCTGTGATCTTGCCTCTTCTAGCTTAAGACCTTCCTTTTTTTCACTGTACCCAGTTTAATAAACATACCCTCAAAAAACCAACAACAAAGAATAGCTTCTTTGGGTGTGTTTGAAGAGGACTTTGATTTAAGAAGTAATCAGTTAGCACACCGTTGTTCAGGACGGCCTCTGCAGAGCAAGGCCCACCTGTAGATCCCTGGGAGAGAAAAAACACGCTGTGCTTCTGCATTCGGAGCTGTTTTTGCTTAGGACTAGCATTAGCCTTGACACCAAGCTTCTATTTTATTAAGTCTGCATTTGTGGGTCCTCTTATAAGGAGCTTCCAATCTGAACAAATATTCAGCCTTGTCAGACTAATGCCTGTTTTTAACAAATCCTTTTCACAAAACGTGCAATCTGTGGGACAATAAGGAGCTTCCTTGATGAGTCCTTCCAGCTGAATGGTGGTTATCAGGAGTGGATAGCCACAGGCATTAAAAGCGAATGCTGCTCTGGCCAGGCGGCTCCATTGGTTGGGCATGGCTCTGCACACTGAAAAGGTTGCGGGTGCGACCCCTGGCTGGGGTGGGTATGGGAGGCAACCTGCCAGTGTTTCTTTCTCACGTTGTTTTTTTCTCTCTCCTCTTCCTTTTTTCTAACATCAATAAAAATAAATCTTTGGGTGAGTATTTTAAAAAATATATAAAAGCAATGCTACTTTTAGAAAGGATTTGCACTGCTTTCTTAGTGCCCCCCCCTGCAGGGAAAAATAATCTTATTTCTATACACACATTACTTGTCAGGTTCTTTGGATGCTCATTTCCTGCCTAACATGGTGCCTGGCACATAGTAGGTTGGCAATAATGGCTGAGTGCATGGCGGAGTCAAGAAAACACTTCTAGGTGAATACTCCAGAGTGAGATAGTAAATTTTCAATTATTTGGAACGTGGGTTGAAGGAATTTCTGTTATCTGTATGAAGATGTGGTCAGAAAATATCAAAGAATGCCAGACAGAGACAATCATGACCTGAAAGCTCATCTCATCCCACCTTGAGACAGTGATAAGTCAGACGATGATGATGGTGATGATAGTGATGATGTAAAAGCCATTTTTGAGCCCCTACAATGGTAGACCTCACGTGACCTTTACTCCCATGACCTCATGCAATCTTCACGATAATTTTCAAGATAGGTATTATTTTATTTCACAGATGAGGGAAACTAAGGCTCAGAGAGGTGAAGTAATCTTATCAAAGCCACATAGTAGCTGGCTCAAACCGAGGTCTTTTTGGGGGACCCACAGCCCACGTTCTTTTTCTTCACCAGATTTTCTCCACCCCTGGTCCTAGAGCTTGTCATCGCTGAGGCAGGACCAGAAGTCCAGTCTCTTGACTTTTTTGTCAGTAAGGAAATGCTAATTGAAGTGCTGCGAAGGCATATCGTATTTTAACTCTGACCATCAAGGGTCATACAATGGGGGCCAGAGACACTCCTCTGTAAGTCTATTGCAAATTGGTCAAATGCATTTGGGTTACTCGAGAGAGGGCTCCCTGGGAGAGGACACTTGAGAACTCTTTAGGAGCTGGATAGCCTGTATGTTAACAGGGCTGTGGGTTTCACAGGTATGTACCATTTTGTCAAAACTCATTACATTATAATATTGTACTTAAAGCCTGTGCTTTCTCCTATATGTGAGGTGTGCCTCACAAAGTTGATTTACAGATTTAAAAAACCCCAAAGAGGTGTTGAAATTGAGGGCCTTTGGGATGTTGAGGGGTCTCAAAGCCTTTCTGCGCGAAGAGTTGGGGGCCCACAGGAAGAGGAGAAACATGAGAGAAGGCAGGAGAGCTGACACCCCAGACTGGAAGGGCCGCCCCGTGAGGATGGAGTGACACCCACTGAGCACGTCTCTCCAGAGGAGAGAAAAAGAGGGAGTCAGGGAAGCAGCTGGTTTGAGCTCTGTGGAGAGAAAAGCTTTCCCCAGAACTGGAGGTGTTTTGCGATGGAATAGGATGATATCTCAGGAGAGCACAAGCTTCCTGTCACTCAGAGGCTGGGTGGCTTTGCGTCAAGCTTGTTGCAGAGTGGGTCTTGCAGTGACTGGGATATTTAACGAGAGGACCGCCAGACTCTCCTGGGTGCAGAGATTCTGCAGTTACAGGTGGAGTCAGGTCACAGCTGCAGCGTGAGCTGCAGAGTTGGGCTGCCCCTGTCTGAATCTGGAGCTCTCGGGTGTGCCAATAATGAGATCATCTTATGCAAATCGACTCCTCTACATCTCAGTTTCCTCATATTGTTAGTATTTTTAAATTTTATTTTTTTTTACTTTGTTCAATTGCTGTTCAAGTACAGTTGTATCCATTTTCCTCCCACTACTCCCCCCCACCCAGTCCCCACCTCCCACCCTCGATCCTACCCCCCTCTGGCTTTGTCCATGTGTCCTTTATACATGTTCCTTGATGACTCTGCCCCTTTTCCCCCCGTTATCCCCCCTCCCCCCGGTTCAGTTTCCTCATTTTACAATGTTGAGTGTGTGTTTAATGCTTGACTGTGTGTTTATTTTCCTTCCTAATCCCCCACCCCCTCACAATGTGGCATGACCTCAAAGAATTACAACTGAACTTGAAAATGAAATGGTTCACCCTCAGGGCATAACAAAGTGCCTACCACAGGTACTAAGCACACAATAACTTCTCAATAAATTTCAGCCATTATTATTATTTTATTCTTGCTATTGCTTTATGATGCTTCTAAGAATCTTAGGTGTCAACACCTACCAAACATACCAAAGGTAGATGTTTTGGAACAAAATTTAGGGACTTATATAAAATATCTCATATTAGACCCTGGAAGTGGCTATTACCTCCATGAAAAAGTATAATTAACCTTCCACAAATGAATTTTAAAAATGGGAAAATAAATCTTGTGGAAGGCCCAATGTTGTGAATAAAAAAATGAGCAATTCTCGTCTGTCCTTGACATGAAGAATTTCTTTTGTACTTGATTATGTTCTTACTTGGCTTTAAGTCACGGCAGTTTGGTCGCCCTTACCAGGGAAAGTGTGTTTGGTTTGAGAGAAACATTGAGTGACCGGTTGCCTCTTGCACGTCCCCTAACAGGGACCTGGCCCATAGCCCAGGCACGTGCCCTGACTGGGAATCCAACCGGCAACCTTTCAGTTTACAGGCCGGCACTCAGTCCACTGAGCCACGCCAGCCTGGGCTAACTGGTTTCTTGTGTTATCTTTCTAAAGACATTTTATGCCATTTATAGACCCTTTTTCTATTTTTTTTAAATATAATAGCTTACCTCAGAGTGCTTTTTTTTTTACCCTGTGTTTTCCACTTTAACAATATTCACTTAAGAATATTAGATTTCAGACCTTGAGGGCTTTCTCTTCCACTTTAATGACTGCGTTGTATTTCATTGTATGCTGGGTGAAATGGCATATACATTTAAAAAATAATTTTGATAGATCTTGCCAATTTTTTCTCCATTAGGCTTACACCAATTTCCTTTCTACCAGCAATGTGTGTCTCTTGACTTTGAATTCTCACCAACATCAAACATTCTCACTCTCTCTGATCTTTGTCAATCTCATGAGTGGAAAGGTAGAATTGAGCATATCTTCATATGTTTAAGAGCAATTTGTGTTTCCTTTCTATGAATTTTCTCTTTATAGCCTTTCCTTATTTTTCATTGGTTCAGGTATATAATAATTTTCTGTTATTGAATTTATTAAAGATGTTTATGGTATTCCCTTACTAGCCCATTACCTTGCAGACTTTAACCATTATATAGTAAAATTTACTTTATTGGCCTGTCATTCTGTGAGTTTTAACACACATATATATTCTTGTAACCACCCTGCAATCAGGAAGTAGAATTGGTCCGTCATCCAGAAAATTCCCTCATGCTGCCTCTTTGTAGTCAAACTCTTCCTCACCCCTAAACTCTGACAACTGTGGCCCTGTTCTCTGTGGTTATAATGTTGCCTTTTCCCAAATGTAAACTAAATGCAACTGCGCAGTATGCAACTTTTGAGGCTACTTTCTCTCAGCATAATGCCTTTGAGAGTCATTCTGTTGTTTTAAGTACCCAATACCTCATTTCTTTTTATTGTTGAGTGGCGTTCTGTTGGATGGATGTGCAAAGATTTGTTTATCTGTTCACCCACCGAAGGACATTTGAGTTGTTTTTAGCTCTTGGTGATTATGAATAGAGCTGCTTTAAACATTTGTGTACAGATTTTTGTGTGAATGCAAGTTTTCATTTCTGTTGGGTGTCAGCTTCTCTTGATTGATTTTTCTTCACAATGGTTACATCTCCCCCCTACTTACACATATCTTATAGTATTTTATTGTGTACTCACTGATGATATTTTGTAGCCTCTGATTCTGTAATCTTTCTCTGAAGATGGTTTACCTTTAACAGACAGTTTAATTATTGGGTGAATGCACAATTGTGTAAACTTGCTTTCAGGTTTTGTTATGCCAAATCTGTGACAAGCCACAGGGAGTGAGTTCACAAACCCCTTTCATTTGGTGGGACTCAGATTCTGAGCTGTTTCCTCCTTGGATTTGATCAGGACTTGGTTTAAGGCCTTGTTAGGATGGGCTCAAAGTAGACACGGTCCTTATCCACAGCGGAAAATTTTCTGGTACGTTGTCAGCCTGGTGCCTTGGGAGTTAATGAGGTGTTGATAGGTCTTTCCTCTTGGTCAGGCTGGACTCGCAGTGTCCTAGGACCAGCGGATCTCCAGGACCGCATTTCCACTCTCAGGCTTCCAGCAGCCAGTCTCAGGTGAGCCCAGTCTCATTTCACGCATGTGAGCTCAGCTTGTGGACCAGGACCCCAACATAAACTTCTGGGGTACCCTTCTGTTGCAGTTCTTTTCTCTTAGTGCCCTGCTCCACAGTTTCTAGCTATTTCAGCTGCCTCAAACCTTGATCTTTGCCACTTCAGCTCAGCAGGACCACCGTGATTCTCTCTGCAGGGACGTGAGCTCACTGTGTCTTATCTGTGAACTTGTCCCCAGGCATATTGCTGGGGTGAACTGGCAGCACCGCCTGAGTTCCCTGTCTGTTAGGACTTGCATTTCTTGTGCTATTGTCCAATACCTGAAAACTGTGGCCTCTTTGATTTGTCTTTTTTTTCCCCCCAGTGGTTGTTTATGGCGTAGGGAAAGTCTGATACCAGCTACTTTTCTCAGAAGCTTACTTGAACGACAGATTCTAGGTGATTTATTAAGGGCATCCAGAACTCTCCTGCTTGCAACCTAACATTTCATCAAGGGCGACTTTGTTTCTTTCAACTGCCAGAGAACTCTGTGCTGTAGGGTACTAGGGATCTGACCTGATTTGGTAATTTTTGTGTTCTTATGTTTGCTACGTTGAGTGGATTGGGAGCCTTCTCCAAGGTGCTGAAACACAGCTTTTGTAAACTGCACTAGGTAATGAATTTTTAATTTTCAGTCCAGTTTTACCACGGTAGTAAAAACAGGTTCAATTATATGCTTATTGGGAATTCCAGAATCTTATAAATTCTTAAGTTTTATTACAGCAGAGCTTCGGTTTTCCCCCAGTGCAGCACTTCTGGACAGTCTGCCTTTCTCAAAGGGGGTCGTTCTCCTGTGGGATGGAGACAAGGTCAGCGAAGGAAGCAGAGTGCACAGCAAACTTGGAAAACTTTGTCTCTCTCCTTGACCTGGTGTTCATTAATAATAAAAAATTGTGGGTTGTGTCTACTAACTTTCCAAGTGAGGTAGACTCTGGGCTCAGCAGGAGCCACTGAGTTCTGCTCACCATATTTCTTATACTCCTTCTGGCCCTAGTGAGCTGGCCTGGAAATTTCCTTCTCCTGGTCATGGCAGAGCTCCAGGAGAGCAGATCCAGCTGCGTGAGCACAGTTTCAGCCTTGGCTGTATTACATTTGTTAGCATCCTATTGGCCAAAGCAAGACACATGGCCAAGCCCAGCATCAGTGACATTTGTTCTTCATATGGAAGTGAACAGGAGAAAGTGACTATTATTAAACAATAATCCAACCTCCTACAAGCCTTTGTTATACACGAGTCCCTAAGGCTACAAAGAAGAATAAACAATAGTCATTTGCCCTAGGAGGAATTAAAAAAAAAAAAAAAAGCAAGCCTGAACCAGAAGAGCAGATATCTTATAGTTAATGGAAGGTGTAGAGAAGGAGTTAAAAACTCTAGTTCAAATGGGAGTTTTAGGACTTTTAAAATTTTTCACACCCTGGAGGATGTTGAACTTGGTTTGCTGGCAGTGGACCAGAGCACTGTATTCAGCTGAAGTCTGCTGCGATGAATTGCCAGGTACACTGTGACTTAGAGATTGAAAGCTATGATCTCATGTTAAAAGCTGAGTGGACCAGGGGACTGTTTGGGTTCCTAACACTTTCAAAAGCACTCAGGCAAAGATGCTGGGGATTAAAGGAAAAACTCATATGCAGGTCTGTACACAGGGATTTGGGGCTGTGTGGCTGTGCTTCAGGAACGCTTGGTAAGAAAGGCCCAATAGAAAACTGAAATATTCAGGCCAACCAAGCACTCGGAGCAACCCCCTGGAGCTATTGAAAGGAAGAGCTTCATGGCCCAGAGAAGACCTTGAGGGAGTGCGGAGAGCGGGGCCATGGTCTGGGTACACAGGCGCCTTGTGTCTCCTTCCCTTTTCTCAGGACCGTGACTTCAATAATGGGTGTTGGTTGTTGTAGTTAAGCCCAAGGAAGGCTCAGGAAACCTGGGCCCAGGTGGATATCGAAAACCTCATGCTTTTTCTTTTCCTTTTTGTCATCCAAAATTTACATCACTCATGTCAAAGGGGCCTGGACAGAAGGGCTGGGTTATGGTGTCCAGAATTCCCCAATGACTCCACGTCAGACTCTTCACCACACCCAAGAATGATTAACCAAAGGGACAGAAGTGGAAAAATGTTTCTGGGACCCAAGACAGCAGATTTCAGGCTTATGTAATCCATGTTAGAAATATCTGCTCTGGTCCAACTCTCTTGTTTCACAGTTGAGGAAGCAAAGGCCTTTCTTGAGGTCACATGAGTCTATCACAGGGTCTGGAGAGAACCAGTTCTGTGACCTTGTGGTGACAGCTAGCAGCTAACATTTACTGAGGACTTGGCACATGCTAGGTTGTTATCAACCTGCATGTAAGTATCTTCTTCACTAAAGTTCTGTGAAGCAGTTACTATGGTTACCCCCATCTCACAGAGAAGGTAAACAAGGTACCAAGATACCACACGACTTGTCTGCTGTCACATGGCTAGCGAGTGGGGGAGCAGGATTTGAAGTCAAGGGCTGACTTAGAGCCTACACTCTTTATACAGAGGTGGGTAAACGGAGGTTTACAGGTGTGAGCATCCAAAGCACAGAGGTTATTCTTGTTTTCTTGTCTATTAATTATGGTATTGTTACCAATACAAACAACTGTAAGCCTACATTTGCCCATCCCAGTTATTTATTATTTATTTATTTTTACAATGAAGTGTATTAGGGAGTGGGGTGGGGTAACTCTGGTTAATAACATTATTTTAACTTCACCGTTGTTCTGCAGTGAGAGAGCTAATTAGGCCATGACATACACTACAGGTTCCTCATTGACAAGTCTGTTCCTCTTCTTGGAGACTGGCAGACCCTGTAGTTGTGAGGCGTTTTCCTCAGAGAGAGCGAGGCTGGAAAAGACTGTGGTTTATGTCCGATCGAGGGGGAACCCCGGCAGGCCTTCTGAGCTGTCCAAGGTGCTGACCCCCAACTTTCTCTCAAACATCTTTGTTTCTGGCACCCATTTCCAATGTTGACTCACATTTACCATGGAAGTCTAGAATTTTATTTTAGAGTTGAATAGGTTGCAATTAATAATAATTGTATTTCTACTGTATTCTAGGTATTTTATTTAGTTTAAATTAACTTATTTTCCAAAGTATTTTAT
This sequence comes from Artibeus jamaicensis, assembly GCF_021234435.1. Lineage (NCBI taxonomy): Eukaryota > Metazoa > Chordata > Mammalia > Chiroptera > Phyllostomidae > Artibeus > Artibeus jamaicensis. The sequence goes on along the minus strand of NW_026521828.1, from coordinate 9,408,986 downwards.
TGAAACATTTTTATTGTTGACACTATTATGGATATCCCCCGTTCTCCCCACCCGCCTTGCCCGGCTCCACCCAGCTCCTGTTTCCTGGGCACTTTAGATTTCTTACTTCACTGTAGCCTCACAACAACTCAGTGACCTTACTTTCTTTTACAGAAGAGAGAAGCAGATAAACTACTAGCCATGTTACAAGGAAGAATGAAGCAATTACTTGTTAGAAGTAAACAAACTGGGATGTGGAAAGGGGTGACAAGAAAGTATTTATGGAGCCTTTGAAGTGGAACTAGAGGGGTAATTTCAGTAAAGAATAGTCTGTTGGAACAAGGGAAAATAGATCTGTGGCTAGGTGGAGACTATCAAATACTCAGAGCACATGTTTACAGTGCCCTTCACACATGTATGATACACATCTCTTTATGATGATTTTATTTTTGCTACTGATCTGGAATAGCCCTTCAGAATCCCTCTGAGCATGGAGCTTTGGGCACGCATTACTGACTGAACTATTTGAACATGTGAGAAGAGAATTTTCAGTCTTTCTGAACTAGGACATTGGTGAGTGAGATTTGTGGTGAAAGTTAGGTCATCTCCATCTTCCTTCAGTAAAAGAGAATATGACTGAGGATCAATAAAATAATTATTCAAAGTCATGCAACTAGTGAGTGGCAGAGCCAGAAGAAACAAAACCCAGGTGCTATGATCAGTGCCCCACAATGATTACCTGTGGCAGGATTTCTCAAAGCTAGAGTCATGGACCCCCTGCATCAGCTACACGAGCAACACCCAGGTGTTTAATAAAAATGCACGATGCCAAACCCCATGCCAGATGCACTGGGACAGAATTCCTGAAGCATGGGGCCCGAAGATGTAGATTTTTAACAACTTTCCTCAGTTATTGTAAGATAGGACAAGTTATTGTGGGTTTTAAACTTTCTAAGGTATTGTGCATAACACACTGATAGTTTATAAGACACCAGTAAAGTTCCATTGGGAAATCAGTGCCATTGTTGTTAGGGAAAAATATAGGAAATGTTTGGTTAACAAATATAAGGGGGAAGAAAGAGATAAAGATAATTTTGGGGTTTCAGGTTTTGAGTGGTGAGGAAATGGATGGCATACTTGGTGGAAGTAGAGTTTATGTTGATGGAGACCTGAATATGGATGGGAAATTAGTCTAGATCTTCATCTTGATTTATAAATTGTGAAAATGGGGTCATAGGCAGCTCCTTTATACACAAGTCAGTGTGAGTAAAATTTTTCATCAAGTACATTTGAATATAATTTTAAAAAAGAAATTCCACTCCATATACCCAGTGTTTTGTTGTTGTTGCATGCTTTTTTCCATCACCATTTATTCCTCTATCCCATTTTCCCCCTTCACCTATCCCTCCTCCCCCTGCCAGCATTTTTATTACATTTTAATCTTATTTTTTGGTGTATCAGAGTTCCTAGTTGCAAGCAAAAGAAATTGCCTCTGGCTGACTTAAACAGGAAAGGAGCTTATTACAGTGATGTTGATTTGCTCAGAGAATCCTGAGGATTCAGGCTCAGAGTGTGGGTGGAAGCAAGGGACAGTGGCAGCAACAGCACCCCCTGCCCGAATCATGCCAAGAACCACTCTGTGAAGACAGGGCTAACCCCTCTGGGGAATGCTGGGTGCCATCGTTTGCACGGCCACTGTAAATGAAGAGTGGATGCTATTCCTAACTCTGATGTCTTTGGAAACTGAAGGCTCTACTGCCATAGTTGCTCCAGAAGAGATTCTTCTGTTTCTGCTTATTTCTCTTACTGGGTCCTTACTCAAAGTCCAAGGTAGAGGCACCTGATAGATTGAGCTCAGATTTTATGCCCTAGCTGCAAAGGAGGCTGGTCTGGCCTCCTCAGCTTCTATAGTGAGAGGTGGATCCTGCCTCCCACCCAGATTCCTAAGAAGGGCATCTGCTGTCGTAGGAAGGGCATTCAGTTATATGGCAGCCAAAATGAAACACAGCAAAAGAAACAAAAACACCAACAATGTCTACCACACATGCCTGTAGGTCACATTTTATATCAGAGTAGAGTATCTAGAAACAATGTTTTTATTTTCTTTTTAGTTAGTTTCAAATATAGATATAGAATGTCCCAAGAATCAAAACACTTGCAGCCAAAGCTAAAAAGGTCAGGAAATTGCCTGGTATTTCATGGCTGGAATTGCTCAAATTGTGGCCTATTACAGGCTGAAACAGAGCACCATTTGACCTTTTCGTGTGGCAAGATGTTGTATTATTGGAATTCCCTCTTTTTATGATTTTTTGACCTTTCACCCTTTCCCAATTATTTGAATTCAGACCCAAGAGGGAAAAAAATAAAGACAAGAGATATGGTCGGAAATTTCAGGTTGGAGGTGAACGGACTCTGTTTTGAATTTAGAGAGAAAAGACTTCTTTTCTCACTTATATGAGGAGAACGTTGGACTGGGAATTGGGAGGCTCCAGTCCTAAGCTTGGGCAAGTCCCAGCCTCTCTCTGGACCTGAGACTCCTCACTGATGGGGCTCTGTGTCTGGAGTCAGGCAGACCCAGATTGGAGCTCTCACTGTTGACTGGTGTAAACTTGGGAATATCATGCTCTTAGCCTCACCTTTTCCATGGCAGACATGGGGTTAGTACCAGTATTTTCCTCATGGGTTTGCGTGAAGTGAGTAAGGCAATGTTTGTAAAACTTGAGGAAAAAAATAGGATGGTTGTGCTCTAGGTGATTAGTAAGGACTTTCCAGGTATCTGAGGATCTGAAATTTTATGTAGCTTGTGGGGTGAATCACGGCATGTGTGCAAATGTGTATCTTCTAAGTTTATATAGTGTAAGAGCTAGAGTGAGGTTTAGGGGGGTGGATATTCTCAGAAAGTGAAGAGGAAAAAACCTCCTTCTTTTTTTCTCTTCCATGATCTATGAGAATAGTTCCTCTTAAACTACTGCAAAAAATGCTCAGCAGTGGTATGTATAATGCATATTTAGTGTCCTCCAGGAACCTGTGACCTAGATGAGGGGACTAGAAGAACAACGTTCTGTAGAGATATGGGTTGAAATACAGAAAAACCACTGAGGCAGCCCCATGATGAGACAGTGGGGGCTCTGAGCACAGAAGATGGAAGGGAACAGGTTGCAGTGGGCAGGAAGAACAGAGCCAGCTCCCTGGACTTTCAGAGGAGTCGAGTTTATATCAGACTGCCAGAGCAGCTTTGCGTCACACTGGCGGGTTTGGCTATGGGAGCTGAGATGCTCATATCCCTCTGATGGTTGGGAAAAATGGCTGGGGTGGTGGTTTTAAAATGTATCAGCAACTTCCTTGACATGCCTTCCATCGAAAGATGCCACCCAGCCCTGGCAGGTGTAGCTCAGTGGATTAAGTGCAGGCCTGCGAATCAAAGGATCATGGTTCGATTCCCAGTCAGGGCACATGCCTGGGTTGTCGGCCAGTTCTCATCAGGGGACACATGAGAGGCAACCATATATTGATATTTCTCTCCCTCTCTCCTTCCCTTCCCCTCTAAACATAAATTAATAAAATCTTTAAAAAAATGCCACCCAATTCCCCTCCCCTTAAAGATGGGTTTGCCTTCCTAACTTCTTTTTAACAAATAGAATGTGGTGAGCAACTTTGAAGACTTAGGAGTCTGTGTTACAAAAGGCAATACAGCTCCCACCAGGCTGTTTCTCTTTTAGGATGCTCACCCCCTGAAACATTCATGCAGCATAATCCTGTAGGAAATTAGGTAGTGTATTAATTAATTGTGTATTAATCAATCAATCAATCAATCAGTGTGCTTATTTATTGCCTTTCTCTACCCAGCATAAAGTGCATCCCATGAAATCAGGCCTGTTATTTATCTTACACGCCCTGTGACATCTAGCTCAGGCCTGACTTGTACGTTGTCAGTGAAATTGCAGAACAAATAACTGGGTGGTTAGGCAGATAGATGTGTCTAGAGGTCAGGATAACAGAGGTGTGGATCCTCTTAGCACTTAAGTGATGGTTGGAGCAGTAAGGGTAGAGGAGGTCATCTGGGGATAGTGTAGAAATCATGGTCAAGGATAGAACCCATCAGATGTCCTATGATCTCGCTCTCCAACCAGCTTTCTCATAACTAGATTCCCCAAACTCTCTGCTTTCCCTTCAAGAGATGGCAGAGTGTTGTGCTTCATAGTAGGGGCTCTGACACCAGGCTGCTGGGGTTTGAATCCAAGCTTTCTCCCTGACTATGTGATCTTCGCTTAGTCCTTTAACGTCAGGAGTCTCAGAGTTTCCTTGTATAATGGGGATAATGATCGGACCTCACACAGTGGCCCTTTGTGTGAGCATTAAATCATATTATAGCCTAGAACCTTTGAAGCCTTAGCTAAAAATTTGTTATTATTACTCTTCCAAGTACTAAGCATAGGATTTAAGTGCATTCACCCAAGCGGGAATCATCACAATAGGAATACAGGCATTTGGTTCAGACTTTATACTTTCGGAGTTGCTTTTGCATTTGTCCACCCCTTCAGTTTTTACAACTCAGCCTCTGAGATGTTATTATCCCCATTTTTAAATGTTAATAAATAGTAAAAATTGGGCAAGAGCCTTGATTTTATGTTTTCCAAGTCCAGCAGCCTTTCAGATTGAAGAATCCAAAGGAGAATGTTAAGTAGAAAGATGCAGAGCTGACATTTACCCATCCTCAATAAAACTTATTCCAGAACAGTTTGTGCCATGCCTTTGAATTATATGTATCCTAACAGTTCCCAGCCTTCAGAGGAAGAATGCCACTCTGACACGGTGTGTTTGGACTGCAGCTCCGGAGCAGGGGAAATTAATCTTCTTCATTCCTTCACTCAACGGGTCTTTGCAGAGCTTTGTGCTGAGTGCTCTGTGGAAAGTACGTTTATAGAGTCCATGTACAGAAAAGTACATTTTACAGATTTTGCTCGTCAAGTTTTTACTGCTTAATCAGGGTGAGAGGAGGGTGAGGGCACACGATGTGAAGCCACAGCTTGATAGAGCAGAGTCTGAATTTTTAGTCCCTGTGCCTGCAGTTGAGAGAAACTCATATGAAATATGGGCTGTGTTACCTCTTAAGCAAGCATCACTTGGCAGAGAAGCCGTTAATCACAGCTTTCTTGTCATAGATGGACTTGTTCAGCATGGAGAGATGATCGTTCAAGGTGCTGGGGACTTTTGCTCATCATGCATTAGGACGTACAGCTCCTGCATGCGAGGCTAAAAGGTGGGAAGGACAAGAAGACTGGGTGAGCCCACCACCTGGTTATTGCTTCCAGATCGCACTTTGACAGGGGAAGGCAATGAATTCCTTCCCTCGACAAAATTGACTGAAGGCCTCATCTGAATGAGGCAATGCAGTGGACTCTAGAAAGATAAACACGGGAATAAGGCCTTGCGTCCCCCTGCAAGGAGCCCACAGGGCACAGTCCCCCATACAGAGCCATCAAGAGAAGACCAGACTCTAGGATTTTGCTTAAGTCATCCACGAGCAGATTCTCTCTATGTGGATTTGGAACTTTCTGGCATTTCCAGGGGAAAATGTGTCTGAGAATGAAGCCCAGTTAAAAGAGGAAGTCTGGGGTCACAGTGAGAGTAAAACCTCAGGGTTATATTACGTTAAGAAGTGGATATTAATATTAACATATTAATAACTTAATATATCACCTTTTAAAGTACTTAACCAGATAGTGTATGGCTTTGCGATGAAAAGCATCCTTGGTGTGGCACTGGCAATATCCGCTAATTAGATTTTTCTTTATTTTGCTTTCTTTTTCTTGCTCAAAATCCTTATGATTTTTTCTCCCCTTGCCCTTCTTAGACATCATTTCTAGCCCCCTCTTGGATAAAAGGTCAGCGGTCCCCCCACTTTCTCACAGGTATCACTTATTCCAATTGACATTTACACTTGAGTAAACCTCAAACTTCTCTGACCTTTTTTTAAAAGGTAGATTTTAAAGAGATATTTTCCGTTTCAAAACAGTACATTCTTGTTGCTTTTCTCTGTTAAAGACCACATCATCCCTTATAGATAGTTTGGGTATTTTATGTGCCCACTTAGATTTTCTTTCTCTCTATAAAATGAGGCTCTGCTTCTTTTCCCCGCCATGTGGGGTGCAGCTGTTTAGAGACACGTGGAGACTACTTAAGAGTAAGTTTAAAAAATATTTAGCACACACCATTCTTAGTCATGTACAATACATAAGGGAGTAAATCAGCCCTGGAGTATTCCATTTAGTGTTGAGAGTGGAAAACAACAGATGTAGGTGTCGAGTGGGATTCTGCTAGAGACAAGTTTGAAGTCTGGCCGCGTCTGCAAGTTCACTTCAGTTTGACAAAGATGCGCCGAGCCTTCCTCTCGGCCGACTTGTGGAAATCCACAGGCAAAAGATGCATGCCATGTGGATTCAGAGTTCCCCTACCTGTGGTGCTCAGGTCATTTTCAGCCAATCTGTCTGGAAACAGTCCCGAATTCCTCTTTCCACTCAGGGACGGTGCTTCCCGCTCGATTTCCTGTGCATCACTCAGCTCTACCGTGCACTGCCTGGGTCCCTTGCCTTTCAGCAGCATCTCTGGCTGAGCCTGCTTTGGGCACCGTGCCACATGTACTCACGCCATTTCATTTAACTCTTACAATGACCCTCAAACGTATCTGTGAGGTGGGCACAATCAGAGCAAGTGAGGAAACTGAGGTTTGGAGGGTGAGGACCTTTCCAGGGGCCCCTCCACTCGTGAGTGGCAGGGCTGAGCTCACAGCTGAGCTTTGTCTGAGTTCATACCCCAAGAACTCAGTTTAATGGTCGATGGTGCTGAGTGCCCCTCCCTCCTCCTTCACATACACCAAGGGTCCCAGGCTGACAGGGCACATGATTAATTTCTTAAATGTCTTATAATAGGATAGACCTGCAAGTCCAAGGACCCATCTCACTTGGATTGACTTCATGCTTTCATAATAGTTCCACTGGGGAACTATTGGGGGTGGGCTAGTATGGCTAGTGTCAGTCTGCGGGGGCCACCCACCCACTCTGGGGTGCTTCTGTCCTTACGGACTCTTTGGGTTCTGTAAAGTCTTCCCCTAATGTTTTCTCTAATGTTTGTAGAGCCTTTCCCCTAAAATTACTTGTTTCATTTATAAGGTCTGTTGGTCTCCAGGTACTCCACACATATTTTATCTATTCAGAAATTCTACCAACAAATTATTCAGGATAAGAACCAAGTCGAGCATCAGAATGTTGCTGAGAGAGGCTCCCCAGACACCTAACCTAGTCTCCCCAAGAATCGCTAACTCTGCCTTCATAGTCAGGATCTCTGCATCCTGTTTGCTTCCTTTCCTTTGTACTCAAGACAAACTGAGAGATCTGAGTCATCCACAGACATGTCAGCAAAAGATTTCCCCTCCTTCCCTGCTTTCCTTCCACCTTCTATTTCAATGTCAATAGCCCGCATCTTGGTGAGTTCTGGCTAATAGCACTTTGCATTCCCACTTGTGGAGGTGCTTGCTGGTGGACATGCCTAAGCAGTCCCGTCGTGTCCCTGGGTCTGCTGCCTGCTGTTGAGCTCAGGGGGTCACACAGCGGAGCTGATCAGTGCAGACTGTCACGCTGCCGGAACCACCCTTGGCTGGGACCCAGAGGTGGAGGAAAATGGGGATCCCTTAGTGCTGGCTGGGGTTTCTTAAAAAAAATAAGTAAGTAAGTAAATAAATAAAATTATTCTCATTTATTCTGTTCCAGTTGTTCCAGTTTCCCCCCCTCGGCCCTCCTCTGTCCCGTCCACCCCCCACTCCCACTGTCCATCCCCACACTGTCGTCCGTGTCCATGGGTCACTCACACATGTTCTTTGACTGCTTCTTTCCTTTTCTTTCCACCATTCGCCCCCTTCCCCCCTTTCCTCTGGCAGCTGTCAGCCTGTTCCCTGTTTCCATGTCTCTGGTTCTGTTTTGCTCATTAGTTTATTTTGTTCATTAGATTTCTCTTGTAAGTGAGATCATCTGTCTTCCCATCTAGCATGGGTGAAGCTTTTAAGACCGAAACGCCTTTACAGAGTCACAGCCCCCGGACCGAGAGCGCAGTGCAGCCCTCTCTGAGGGCCATGGCACTCTCAGAAAGGGGATGTCTCTCAGAGCAGCCCTGCACGCTTCCGACTCTTTCTGAGGCTTGAATGTTGTGACCAAGCCGAACTGCTGTTGGACAGATGGTGGAGGCCAGGCTAGTGGCAGGCTGCTTGTCGTGACCTTGAAACCACATCAGCGTCTACAGCGGGAGTCCTTTTGGGGACCAGAGGTCTGGTTCTCATGAGAGAAGCCCCACCTGCCTGGCTTGGCATGGGGGAAGTCCCTTCCTAGGGTTTGGGAACCCATGCAGACAGCTCAGCCCCTTACTCTGTATGTGCAGAGGTGGGGCACCAACCCACACAGGGACGATGCACGCAGGCTCGGATTTCAACCTTTGTGATGCTTTAAACCTTCAAATTTGTCTAAGAGCCCTTCCTATTACATACTCAGTTGACCTGACTTAACATCCTTGGGTGTGTTTTCATAGGAGACCTTTGCCAACCATGTCCTGCATTAGGGTCTGCAGGGGCATTGCTATGCAACCATTGGTTAATATTTTACCAACAGGCTCTGTTCTGTGCGAAAAGCTAAGTTTTCTCATGAGTCCAGCAGATAAAAGGACAGCGATCGAGGGAACAAATAATACAAAGAATGTGTTTATCTGGAGAGTGAGTGTTTTTAAAATCACTTCATTGCACAACCAGGTATGGTAAGAGAGAGAATGTCTTCATTGTGTTACCTCCGTTAAAGCAAGAGAGGATCAGTATGGCTGATGTCAGTTTCATGGTGCGCCTGCCGCCCCCCCCCCCCCCGCCCCCGCCCCCTGCATAACTGCATTTCTAATCGTAATGGGCATTTCACTTGCCTCCACGGAAGGAAGGTTATTGAGTATTTTCCAGTTCTCTGGGGAATTGCTGTGAAGTGAAGTATTTTACACGTTAGGTAAACCATAAATCTTATTGACCTTCCTGCAGCTAGGAAAGGTACATCACATTTAAAAGCACATTGTGCCTGTTTTCTTGGGACTACTATTTGAGGAAAGTCACCTATCAGTTATTAAGTAACTTCTAGACTCCTGGCTCCACCATCAGACAGGAAGAAGTAATGTGGCTACTTCTGGTAAATGGTGACAGATGGGTTTTTAAGGAGACACAGAATGTAAGGCAATTGTCTTTGTGAGTCCCACTGCCTTACCAGACAGTTTACAAAAACGATTCAGGTACCAATATATTTGTTCATTTTCTGAATGTGAGTAAGAGAGGCAGACACCTTGTGGAATTGACATCTGCCACCAATTTTTAGCTTTTCCAGTTGGAGAAAGAACATAAATGTGAACCTGATATAAGCTCATCCAGGGCAGGGACCTGTAGCTTATCTTTCCATATCCTTAGCGCCTGACGTTCCCATATTTGTTTAACAACTATTTTAGCTAACCGACATTTACTGAGCACCTACTATGTGCCAGGCAGTGTTCTAGATGCTGAATGAGGATATACTGGTGAACAAAACAGAAAATCTGTGCTTGCTTGGAGCTAATATTTTTGAGGAAAGATAAGGCGAAAAAATAAGAATACAATACATCAGTTATGAAGAAAAATGAAGAAGAATAAGAGGGGAGAGGGTGAAGGGAGCAGTGTGTGTGTGTGTGTGTGTGTGTGTGCTGTTTCTGGTAGGTGGCTTCTGTGTTGTGGTGACATTTGAACAGAGACTGAGGAGGTACTGATGGCGGCCTGTGGGTATCTGGAAGAGGGCTCCAGGCAGAGGGAGCAGGAGGAGGAAGGTGCTGGGTGTGTTTAAATGACGGCCGTAAAGCAAGCAGAGCTGGAGTGCGTGAGGCCAGGGGTGGGGGTGGTGGGACAAGAGTTGGGAGGCAGAGTGGGAAGGACAGTCCCCGAGGGTGGAGCAGGTGCGGGGTGGGACTGTGGGCTCTGTTCTGTGTGTGATGGCAGTGCTGGGGGCAGGAGTTGGATGCAGGATGGATGGGGGCTGATTTGTGTCTCAGAAGGCTCTCTGGCTGCTGTGCGTGGGGTAGGAATGGAATCGGGCCGCTGTTAAGGGGCTTCTGTGGTGGTTGGGGTCGGGGTCGGGACCGTGGCTGGGCAGTGCAGGGGCGGGCGATCCCCTCTCAGCAGGAGCCTGACAGGCAGGTGCTCCTTGGATGTTTCTAATGTTCATTCCCAGGAGCCCAATCCCCTCCTTTCTTCTAATATCTGTAAAAATTTGCCTTGAGGCAAATGCATTTACTTTCACTCTTATGTTCTTTTTAAAAGGATTTTTAACTGTAGTCTTTAACTGTACCTCTAAGAATATCTTCTTAGAGTCTCTCAATGTTAAAGCAAGAATGACACTTTAAAAGCATTTCTTAAACATTAAAAATTATTTAAAAAATTAAAAATTATACTTTTTTGGTATTCTGGTAATAGGTCCACCATATCTGCCATCCGAAAAAAAGCCTTTCCTGCCCTCTTCTGTGCTTTTCCTTTTTTAAAAAAAATTAAAATTAAGTTTTAAAATTATTGCATGCCACTTTTTGAGCCTTGCTCAGGGCTTTGCAGCAAACGGGCTTTCCTGGTACACCGGCCCCTCCCTGTCTGCAAAGGCCGAGCGGAGCGGAGCCACGACGCCTTTGTGATGCAGGAGGTGTAGTCACAATGATGACCATTTCAGTCATATGATGGCAGATGTGACCAATGTCTTCTAAGTGATTATTCTGTAACAGGCACATGGGGCCTCCTGGGTGTGTAAACACACTCGTACACACAAAAATACTCTTCAAAATCATGTCATTGAGGTAAACTCTGTATCAGTATTTACTCATTGCAAATGACAGCTCAGTGATTTTAGTGAGTTGGTGGAGCTGTGTAACCGCCCTCACAGACCCACTATAGCACGCCCCTGTCACCCAGGGTTCTCTGGTCCCCCAGCCCTTCAGCCTCATTTCAGCCTCATGCCCACTCCGGCCCTGGCCTGCTCACACCCGTGGCTACAGACCTGCCTGCTCCGGGCACTGCAGAGCCATGGAATCCCACAATGTGTGGTCTTTTGAGTCTGGCTTCTCTCACTTAGCACAATGTTTTAGAGATTCATCCATGTAGTACCAGGCATCAGTAGTTTATTCATTTTTATTGCCCAACAGTATTCTATTGTGTGGATATGCAATGTTTTGTTTGCCTATTCACCGACTGATGGATTAGTCTCCAGCTCTGGACCGTGATGAAGACTGCTGCTGTGACTATTTGCTTACATGTCTTTGTATGCACACAAAATTGTAATCGTCCCAGTTGCCCTATGGTTCAGAATCACTGTAATTTCTTCTTCTTCAGATAATGTAAGAGTCATGAAACTGACCCAAGGTGATAAATACAAGGTGATAGTGTTACCGAACAAGAGGAGGTCCGAGGGAGGGGCAATACAATATTTGGCCCACCTAGGGATGCCCAAAACTGCTATACAACAGGGGCCCCTCCCAAAAACCAAAATACTAAAATCTACTGGGCCCTTCTGTCTGCCGCCAATTGGAAAGACATCTCTTAATGCCAGAGATTTGTGAAAAGGAAACAAAATGTTTATTTAATGCTATCCAGGCCTAATGCCACCACTAAAATATCAAAGTCCTTTAGGGTATACACCTACACCCACACAGCGCTCCCCTTCTCCCACTGTCCCAACTCCGGGTACCGTAAATCAGGAAAAGAGCACACGTCTGTGTTGCAGGCCGCTGGCACCGTCAGCTGTGTCACTGTGCAGGATCTCGAGTTAATCCAAAGTACTGTGGTACCCTCTCATGGTCCATTGGCAAGAGTCCTTTGTACCCAGTTCCAGTCAAAGTCTCTTTTGCTTTTTCAGGCCCCGTGGCCAAAGGGGGCACCCCAAAGCCACCCTCTTCTACCAAAGCTGCAGGAGTCCACACTCCACCAAAAGCATGTGGCTTTCTTCTTCACCTGGCTGCAGGGATCTCCATTCTGGCAAAGCTGCGTGGTTTTTCCCTTTCACCTGGGAAAGAGGGGGTCCGCACCCTGCCAAAACCACGTGGCTCCCTCTTTCACCTCACCTAGAGGGGGTCCTCACTCTGCTGAAACCGCGTGGCTCTCTGGCCAAGCGGGGACCCTTCATGTCCTGGAGCCAGTCTTTTTCAAGCTCTCACACAGGCCTTCTCACTCAGGAGCGCAGCCCCTAGTTACATCCTCCTGAGTCCAAGCCCTTCTCACTCAGGAGTGCAGACCTTAGTTCCCATCTTGAGTTCCCCAAGTTTCATCCTCAGTCCCTGCTAGTTCCATCTTGAGTCCCTGCCACAACCTTCTCCCTCGCCCCAAACTTGGCTACAGCTATTTAACATATCTATGAAACCAGTTAAAGGTTATACATATGTTAAATAACCATTCCTCCAGAGGTTAGCTCCAAAACTGTTGCTATGCAAAACAGCTCTCAGTGGCCTGGCTCCATTCGTTCCTTCCCCCTTGGGGGGGGGGTGAGGACATCTTATATATCTCTCCAATATTTCTATACACTTTGAATTCTGGACACCTTTCTAAATCTTTTTTTGGGGGGCCCCCCTGTCTGTACCCTGTATCAATAGGGGCAATATTTTGAAAAAGTGTTGAATACACGCTCTTCCTGGGCACATCTGTGCACGCTCCTGACTCCCCGTTGAATCCTGAGCCACTTGTCCACTTCAGTGATGGATACGGGTGTTAGGCACATCACAGCAGAGCTACAAAGATAGAAGAGTAATTCAACCTGCTTCTGACATCAGTAAAAGATTGGGGGACAAGACAGTGAGATTAAAAGCCAGATTTTAGGGAGGGGGTGTAGAGAGAGGGAAGCGGAGGAAGATAGGACACTTATTTATTTATTTAATTACTTTTAGCATGTCAAGATTTAGATCATAATTCTTCCATAGAGTGGAAAAGAAACCTCGTCTACCTGCTGGCCGGGCTATTCGGCCTCCTGCCCCAGGTTCAGAGGAAAACAGGGCAACGTTTGGTGGGAAAGGTGGACCCTGCTCCTCTGGGTGGGGAGCAGTGACAAGAGAGACAGGGCGGGGCTCGTGGGCCCTGATCTCCCCACTGTGGACTTTGGGCTGGAGCAGGAGAGGCTGGGGGTTAGTTGAGGAGGTTGACAAGATCAAGGGCTTTGGACTCGAGGCACGTTTGGGGCTCTGGGCAGAGCCAGCCTCCAGTCTGCCCCCCTGCAAACCGGAGCACAGCCGCACCGAAGGCAGCTTGGCAGCCCCATGCAGTGAGGGAGAGAGAAGCCAACGCTTAGCTTTTCTGGATTGTGTCCTTGTGGTGTGTGTGTGGGGGCCCTGGCCTTCCTGTGGGCTCCTGAGGATAGACCCTGCGTAGGTGGCCTGAGGGACCTCAGCAGGGCGGTATGGACAGTGTGGGTGGACCACCTGCTTCTGGGTTTGGGGTGGCAGAGGCACCGAGACTCAGCAGCTTCAGTGAGAGCGGAGGTGAGATCACAGCGACTAGAGAACCCTCCACACGGCCATCAAAACAGAAAGATCTCAGTGCGGGCGTGCCAGGCACTGATTTCAACGGTAGCAGAACACGCCAGGGACAGAACCAGTGACAACTACAAGGTCCCCAGCAGGCTCAAGCCCCAAGGCCAGCTTGGGACCAGCACAGTTTTGCTCCTGGGCTGGGACTAGAGTGAGGCCAGTGAGTTGCTGAGGTGAACTTTTATATTTAAATTGAGGGAGTGAGCTTTCTCCAAGGAACTTAAAACTATGGCATCAGTCTAGATTTGCTGGATTTTGCTTTTTGTTCGTTTGTTTGTTTGCTCATCTTGTGTGAGGGCTGTGTGAAGACAGGTCTGTCAGGGAGATGGATAAAGAAACACCATTTGCCTGGAACGTGGGAGAGCAACGTGAGTGGATTCGTGACCTGTTGCCACGTCACTGTGGGGACCGTAAGGAGAAAAGCCAACACGTCTCGAGAACTGCTTATGTGCCAGGCACTGTTCTAGGTGCTTTCTCTGTGTATTAACCCATTGCATCCTCACATGACCTTGTGTGGCCTGGTGTGCTATCCTCATTCCGAGAAGGAAGAATCTGAGACACAGAGAAGTACAGGACCTTCCCCAAGGTCACGCAGCACGTACATTGCGGTGAGCCAGGTGCTCTGGCTACGGAGCCCACACTGGGAACCACTTCAGCCCGACTTAGGTGATGTCCTCTTAAGCTGTATAGGTTTCTTACTTGCCCAAGAACTTTCACTGGGTGGTCTTACTCTACCCTCAGCACAGGCTTTGTGGTCAAAAGGGGCAGAAGACAATGTTGCCAATTTACCTGTGAAGGCCTCGTGATGCCAGTAGCGGACGAGGAGTTGACACGGAGGCTTGAAAATGCCAGGCCTGCTCCGACCAGAGCGTGGGGCGTGGCGGGGGGAGCTCAGGGAGGCATCCCGGAGACCGTGGGGTGTCACGGCAGGACGTCCGGCAGCGAAAGTTCAACACGGACCAATTAGAGATCAAAGAGGAAAGACGTGGAAGTTGGCAGTGTGTTGAATAATTATTTCTTAGCAGGACTCTGTCCGGATCTTAAAAAAGAATAGAAAAGAAAAGCTGCTGAATGTGTCAGCGTTCTGTTAAGTCCCATAACCACGTTCTTCTTGCCATCAATTCTCATTAAAGGTTGGTTGAACCTAAAGAATATGCCAGTTTTGCTAATTACTAAAGACGTGTAAGGAATAATCTTCATTGTACAATGTTAGATGAAGCAAATAAATAGCAGCCAAGATTGATTCATGACCTAAGCAAACCAGAGGCAATCCATCACAGAGCTCATTTATTCCAGAGCGTTCCATGGAGAAATGTTTTCTGAAGTGGGGAACTCGAGGTGGCTGCTTTTAGGTAATATCCGAAATGAATGCTTTATTTTAATAGCTATCACTTTTATTTTATTAGAAGAAAATTGGTTTCCTCTATATGGAATGGCATGCTTAAATTTAAGTTTAAAAGTCAAGTTGATTAAAGAAAAGACTAGCATAGGTGGATATGGATGTGGTAATGTTGCAGAGGTGGTCCACAAGCCACTGAGGTTCAGGGAACTCCTGTAATGCCACAGCGACCAGCCAGTTGTGCGGTGGGTGACTCAGAGTGAAGCGGCGTCACTCCCTGGCCCACTCTCCACCTTTATCCAGAGCTTACTGTGTGTCGCACACCGCGCCCAGTACCCGACTGTGTCAGCTCATTTTGTCTTACAGCAGTTGTCACCGAGAAGAATTCTTACTCTCAAAGAGAAGACGCTGTTTTTACTGGCATGGCGATGACTCCCGTTGGAAGACTACATTCCCAGGGTGCTTTTCAACCAGGAATGCCATGAGACTGGTCTGTCAGACAGCTAAAATTGACGAGCTTAGAAGCTGTGCGGAACTTTCAAGACTGGCTGCTTACATGAAGCTAATTCATGTGGAAGAAGTGCCCATTTATTTCTTTTCTCCCTCCTGCTGCCTGGAAGGCCTTTGTGAGGGCTGGTACTCCAGTAGCTATCTTGTAACATGAAGCAAACTTGAGGATGGAAGCCAAGTGCTGGAATGGTGGTAGAAAGAGAGGCAGTAAGAGGCTCTGCTGAGCATGGAGCTGTACCTTCTCTTGACTGTCTATCGCAGATGTCATTTACCTGAGATGGAAATAAACTTCTATCTTTAACACTTCCATTGCTTGAGGTTTTTTATTCAAATGGCCAAACCTAACTCTAACTGATAGAAGATGAAATACTGATTTGGAATGCTTTTGAATATAGGTAAATGTAAACAGAACTTATGGAAACTTATGTAGGGGTTTATTTTTGTCATATAAATGGTGAAGAAGTATGTGGCTGTTCAGTGATGCCATTCAGAGACCAAATCTCTTCTGTTCTTTCACACTTAGCATGCTGTCGTTTGTCCTCATGTTTGATGCCTCATGGCTCCAAGATGGTTGCTGTAGCTCCAGCCATTATGTCCACACAGCAGACAAAAAGGAGATGAAAAGTTTTGTCTTTACAAGGTGTTTTCCATTTACTTGGGAAGGGAATTCCTTTCAGAGCAGAGTTCCCCCAACATCTCATCATACAGGACTGCTTCTCCTAGATCTGTGGTGGGGTCTGCCCTTCTGAAATCAAGAGAGTTCTGTTGACTACTGAAATATACAGGGTTCTCTTACCAGGGAGGGAGGAAGTGGAGAGAGACTGGATAGGACGTGGGCAGTGAGGAAGCCAAGGCTTAGACATGAGGTGGCATGCCCACATCACAGAAGCAGCATGGAGGAGGACAAAATTTTGAATGGAGCTCACACCCTCAAACCTGGGGTCTAATCACATTAATGAACTTCTCAGAAACACCTTAAACATCTTCACTTTCCCTTCTTCAAATTTTATTTTTTGACTCTGTTTGGGATGTTACACAGAAAGTCCTAGATTAAACGACAGATAGAACTAGAGAGACCTGAAAGATTCCTTGTACACTAAGGTTCTGGTGCTGCTCTAATAGAATTTTTGAAATGATGAAAATGTTCTATGTTATGCTGTCTAATATGGTAGCCATTAGCCACAGCTACTGAGGACCTGAAATATGGCATTATTATATGACAATAAAATAGTGAGTAAGGAACAGAATTTTAATTTTATTTTTAATTAAAACAGCCTTATGTGGCTTGTGGTTAGAATAGCACAGCTGCAGACCTCAAAATGTTAGTGCTCAGAATACCCCGCAAAGGCTAAGGATCAATAAAATTCTACCCCCCAAAAGATGTTTTCATTTTTAAGAATTAGTGGCCTGCTGTTGTTTTGCATGAAGTGGTGGTCAAGGCCAGCACCAGTAATTACTTCGTAAAAAAAAGTTCAGCATAGACATAAACATGGTGTAAATATTGGTGCAGAGGATTGAGCTGTGAATTATACTGACTGATGGAGCTCCAAGTTGACATTATAGCAAGTCAGGCTTGCTTTTCTGAAGTTCCAGGAGAACAGATCTCTGGCCCAACGGAGGAAGAAAGGTCTGCTAAGCAGAGCTGGCCTGGGGTTGCACGGGGGAGCAGGTACAGTAGTGGGCTTCCCACTGGTTCTTACGCAGGACAGGGGCACTACTTTAGGAACCAAAGCCAAGGATGACTTTCCCATGAGTCAGTGATCAGTTCAGACCTTCAGTCTCCTGGACACTGTTGGTTTAAATGCTTTGCCCTAATATTGTGTCCAGAGAGATGAGGCTATTTTAATGTGTCATGAATCTGATTAGGAAGAAGAGACAATAAATCCCACCAGCTTTTCATCTCCCTTAATACTGGAAACTGCTCCATTTCTGGGTAAGTGTATCACCCAGAATAAAGAAGAATGCTACAATGCAAATTGAACTCTGAACCAGAATGGGTACTCAGGTACTAATTTGCAAACACAGTCACCTTTTTCTTTTAAAGTGCTACTGAGATATGCATGTTGATGCCTGGTGTTACCATTTTGGCAAAGACCTTCATGCAATATGCAAGACCTTAGATGACAAAGAGTGTCGTAGGTGAGCTGTTAATGGTGTCTGTGCTTGAAAATAATGATGATTATTCAGTAAATCCCCAAAACCAAAGTTGAAAACATTCTCTGCCCTCTACCTCAAGATTAAGAAGCAGATGGCCATCTCTAGCTATATATTTCTTGTTGTTGTGAGTAAATGCAGTCACGGAGCTTATTTTATGCTAAAAGCCTCCATCTGCTAGATACAATCTTTTCATACCTGTGGGGGGAAAAATGAATAAAATAAGAAAGACCTGCTTGCTTCTGACCTTGACTCTCGGACAGATTATGCACCTAAAATAGTTTTCTTTTCTCCTTGACAGGTGTTAATTCCAAAATGATAGGGCTGTAGTGTTTTGACAGTTTCATCCATCTGCCCGGAAAGGGGGCAGATGCAGCTCTCCAACATTTCTAGCTGGCGTATGTTTTGCTGCTATGCAGGGAGTGGACTTTCCTTTGACCAGCAGTGCTCTGCGTTTGCTCCACAGTGTCTTTTCTGTTGTAAAAATGCCCTCGCCTCCTTCGCTGCTCTGGTCTTCTTGGCCAAGCAGCAAAGAGAAAATCATTATAAATGAAAGTGGCCTGAAAAAACCCTTGCATGTGTCCGCATCTATTTGTCCACTGGAGGGAAAAAGAAGGAGGGTGAACAGAATGAGTAGCCGTGAATGTGCTGAGTCATTTGTTCCCAACTCTTCAGGCCCAGATCTAAGCGGCTCCCTATCACCCGTCCTGCCTCTGGTTCACGGCCACCACCGTGAGATGACTCTCACCGGACTGTTGGTTGCCCTGTAGTTCCGTGTGACGGGAGCGCTGCTGAAGCAGACTTCTCTGTCCTTCAGACTCCCTTTGGTCCAGGCGTGTTGCTTCCTCTTCTTCTCAGCTTCCTAGAGCGTTGGAGCTGCCTGAGGGACTCAGAAACTACGCTCCTCATTTGATATGGAAAAGCCAAAAACAGAGAAGAATCTGAGGCTAGAAGGGAAGACTGATAACCCAAAGGAAAACTAGAACTGGGAATGGGCTCTTGTTTTTTCCGACATGAGAATCAGTGGAGATGCAACACGAGTCTTTTGGTTTGTGTGGAAAACCAGGATGCCCAGTTCCAACAGTGAACTTCCTTGGTGTTGACCTTGGGCCAAGCAGAATGCATGAGAGGGCTTGTTAAATATTAGAGGGTCCTGACTGGTGTGGCTCAGTTGGTTGAGTGTCATCCCACAAAGTGAAAGGTCACTGGTTCGATTCCTGGTCAGGGAACATGCCTGGGTTGCAGGTTTGGTCCCCCATTGGGGTGTGTACAAGAGGCAACCACATATCATTGTATCTCTCCCTTTCTCTCTTCCTCCCTTTCCCTCTGTCTAAAATTAAATAAGTAAAATCTTTAAACACAGCAGTGAAAAACTGAGAGGGATTTATGTATTATTTCAAGATAGTTTATTGCAGGAGCACGGTCCTTCTTTATTTTTCAATGTAATCACTTCCTAATTCCACATTTACTCCAGTGATGGACAAGCTTTCTGTTGTTACAAAGAAAAAAATAATACATAGAAAAAATACAGGTTTTAGATGGGAAAGCAGGAGGGGAGAAATCATAGAAAACTTCTGGCTGTGTCAAAAACTGGCACGTGATCCCAGGCAAGTCATTTCATCCTGCTGTCCCTCACTTTCTGCATCTTTAAAAGAGGAGAATGTTCTGGAGTGGACGTGTGGCCCAGGACCAACGTTGTTACCACCGCGGAGCACATGCAAGTTGGAGAACAGCTGCGAGTGATTTCTCTGTAAAGGCTCCGGGCGAAGATGCCAGAGCCCAGGCAGCAGGACACCCAGAGCAGCTCGACCTTCCTGTTCTCCGAGGTCACTTGCAGAGGGTTAAGTCTATGATTCCAAGATTCCACCTGATTCTCTACCACTGTTCCTGGCATTTCTATGTCAGTTTAAAAGTTTCTGCACCATAGAAATCAGTTCACCTTTCCAATGCTAGAGCGCCACATACAGAAAACCTCCTACTTAGAGCTCGAGTTTTAGAGCTAGTGTTTGCGGTCCTGAGCCCTCGGGGAGTGAGTATCAGTGTAGGAAAATGAATCTTCATGTTGGCTGTAAACTCCCACCCGTGGTCTTCAGTTTTTCTGGTCTCACCACAGTGGAGGTGGTTTTGCTGAATGTCACGAATGGCTCTGGCTTCCGGCTGCCTGCTTTTGACTTGAGCTCCGTTACTGCCAACCTCGGGTAAGTGGGTGGCTTTGTGTTTCAGTTTCAGTTTCCACACCTGGATCTGGGGAAACACACAGTGTCTACTTTACAGCATTGTCATGAGGACTCGGAAGATACGGCTTGTGTAAACACGCTCATTGCCATGGCTGGCGTGTGTTAGGTGCTAGAGAAATGTTAAATACTTGAAAAATGTTATGCACCATTAGCCTACTTCTCAGTCAGTATTCTGCAGCTTTCAAATAAGGGCGGTGATGTTTTCTTATAATAGGTAATGTGTGAATGGTATGCAAATGGGAAGGGCAATGGAACATACCTGGGAGATTATTTTATGTTTGGGAACTAGTTTAGATCTGCAACCAGCGTCCAATGGTCAGTGATTGCAAAGAGAGGAAGGGATCAGATGTTACGATAATCTCAGAAAGAGGGAGAACTGACCAGAGTGTTACCTCTGGAAACACACCTCTCACCTTCCCATAGGGCTAAATCCTGACTCAGTTCTCTCCATCACTTCCCTAGTTCACTGAGCTCTGATCAACAGTCTTCCCTAGTTAGGTCGGACTCCTGTTATGGCCTTGAACCACCCCCATAACTTCCCTTTTTTTGTGCTTGTTACTGTTGAAATCATTTGTTCATGGTTTGTTCTCATTTGGCTGTAAGCTCCATAAGGGCTGGGGCCACGCTTGTTCGTTGTATGTGCATGGTTGAGCCCAGTCCTTGGTTGGAATACAGTAATTAAGAATTCATCCCCTGCCTCCCTGCACCACGCCCACCCAGACACCTTGGCACAAATGTATGTTCTGAGGGGTGATAGATGTGCCAAGTTACTGATGGCTCAGCCCTTGGGGGGTCCAAGCAGAGAGAATTTCAGGGTTCTGGGGCAGACTCCTCCTACCTTCTAGCAGCTTCCTCTATTTACTTCAGTGTGCAATAAAGTTGTCAAGGTGTGTATGATGTGAAAAAGGTTGGTAAGTACTGCAGCATTTGTTGGATGAATAGAATAATAACTATGCAGATGGGTGGGTAAATGGATGTGCCAATCCATGAGCAATAATGCCTATGTATTGGACTGTTACTATTGTAGAAAGGAAGGAGTAGGGGGGACCATTGCAGAACAGACCCAAGGCCAGCTAAATAGTCCAGAACAAAGCCGTGTTGATTGCTTGCTAGGCAAGGGAGACTCACATCCCTTAGGAAAGGTACTTTAGTTTCCTCAAACAAGAGCTACATCTAGGCTGTGAGAGAAGTGTGTCCAAGTTGGGTAGAAGTCTGTGTGTCCGTGTCTGATTGCATCCAAAGAGGCCTGTGAGTTCTCTGTTGAGGTCGGCTGTTCCTCCGTTTTGTGTCATTGACCCTGAGAACATAGTCCTCCGTTGGGTCCGGGAGTGTCAGTGGACTTCAGGTCATTGGCAAGTGACAGGACACAGGCCTGTTCCTTTTACAATACACAGCATCACTGTGACAAATCCCTCCCTTGTTAATTTCATTGTAAGTCAACCAATCCTTGCAGCAAAGAGGCCGAATGGTGCTGGCTGAGTGGAGGCAATTCTTATTCCTTTATTATTCCTAGTTAAAATGATAATAACAAAACACTGTTTATTGCTTTGTTTGTTGCCTTAGGAGGCCAAGGGAGGAAAATGGGTTGCAGGGTTATCAGGTCCGTCAAGTTTCAGAGATTCAATATCCAAAGAGAACCGGTGTGAAGCAGACAGGAGGGCAGCTTCTGCTTCCTCCCGCCCCATCCTTTTCTGTTTTGTGTGGGACGTTTCCTCACGGCCTAGGGGCCTTCAAGGGCCATATGTGTGCAAAACAGCCTTTCTATGGCTCCCACCGCTGCCTTGAGATGTCCGCGCCATGGTTTAGAGGCTTGGGGGTAGCACACCTTATAAGATATATTGAACTTAGTTATTTGGGGTTGTAAATATTTGTGTTTTATGTACCTGTCTGCTGTTGGTGTAAGTCACAGAGTTTGGCTGAGGCCTATTTGATGGTGATGTAAATCAGGAAATAACAAACAGGACCCCAAATGCATGTGCAGGAAGAAATTTCTCCTCCTTCCTGGGTGTGTTGCCCTGGTGACTGGTGGTGGTGGCGGTGATGGGGGGTTGGGGGATCAGCCATGAGATTTGGAGGAAGAAAGGTTAGTCTCAGTTATAGAATAGAATAATTGAGAATTCTATATAGAATGTAGAATAAATAGAGTCTCAGTTATGAATAGAATAATAACTATGCAGATGGGTGGGTAAATGGATGTGCCAATCCATGAGCAATAATGCCTATATATTGGACTGTTACTATTGTAGAAAGGAAGGAGTAAGGGGGACCATTGCAGAACAGACCCAAGGCCAGCTAAATAGTCCAGAACAAAGCTGTGTTGATTGCTTGCTAGGCAAGGGAGACTTAGAGACTCTAAGTCTCAGTTATAATACTGAGACTTAGAAAAATTTGTGCAATTGTTCCTCTGGTGGGCTCGGGCTACCGTGGGCCCTGTTAAAATTCCTGGTGTTTCTTGAGTTCCCAAGGTTGCTGTCTGTCCCCTCAGTGTTGCTGGAGAGGCCACAGCTGGTGGCAGAAACTGGATTCAGGACCTCTTAGCGACAATGACAAGAATGAGGAGATTTGGGATGGAATCATAAACTCAGGCATGATCTCTGGTTGCTCAGACAAGCAGGTACCGAACTCTGTATTCATAGTCATTATTCTGCCCTCTCCCTTCCTGTGCAAGCACAGTTCGTGCTGGCGGAAAGTGACACATAATTAGGACAGCTGTCCATCATCTTCCAGTGGCAGGTCAGGAGAGAGGTGAGTCTGCAACACACAGATAAAACCTTTCCAGGGAGAAACTTAATGAGGGGTGAAGTATAATAAATAAAACAACGGAGAAGCAGCAAGGAAGCAGGATTTCCGGGGCAGGGCGGGGGCGGGGGTGGGCAGTGGGAGTTGGGGAGAGGACCCCAACAAACTCAGATGTGAGAAGGGAACGAAAATGTCTTTCCAGAATGAGAGAAAGCAAAGCAATTGAAAAGGAAAAAATGACAAAGCAGAACTGAACCTACATTGAACGACTTCTTGTGATTATCTAACTAAATTCTTCTCGGAGCTCAGAGTACTTTCAGAGGTTCTGTCTGAAACTGTTTGTTAAATTAAAGAAGTAACATGAAGACTGCTTATCTCCTTGGCGCTCTAAGCCACACGCTGAAGGCAGAGAAGGGGGAGGACTGTTTATGATACTCTGTAAGTGAAGCTGCTACACTTGTTTACCCTTGATACTTTTTAGGTCAGTGGCTCCACCGGGGCATGGATGAGAGGAGTCGGGCTCGGGAAAGGCTTTTCCTGATTTTCCTGCGTTGGTGTGCTGTCCTTCCTTCCCTTTAGTCCTCGCACTGTTCTCGTTTCACTGGGAAAGACGGAAATAATATCATCGATTTGACGGGTCTATTTTTGTCAAGAGTGTGTATACTGGTGAGAATGTATTGCCAGGAAAATGGCACGTCCTGGTTTGTCCCTAAATGAGGCTGCAGTCTAACCTGCACTTCCAATAAGCACCCAGTCACCCTAATGCAGGCAGCCCAGCAAGCTCACTTGAAGGCCTGTGGGCACTGGCCATGGGTCAGTGGTAGGCCCTGGTGTCACATAGACATGGTCTCAATCTCTGCACGGCCACTTTAGGGCTGTGTGACCTTGGGCAAAGTACTTGCTATCTCTGTGCTTGTCTCCCCTTGTGAAAAAGGGGAAATGTTAGTGTCTACATCCTAGAGTTGTATTTAATGAAATGATGCAAAAAAACATACTGAATACGGTGTGTGGCACAGAGGAAGCCCCCGACCGGCAATAGTTGTGTCGTTATTTTTACTGTTGGTAATGGACTGGATCATCTCTTCTTTGAGTTGTCTTAGACGTTAGGATATCAGGAAGGAAAAGGAGCATGACTAGCTTAAGCAAAAGGGAAGATTATTGGTCTAAATCAGTGATTTTCAACCTTTTTCATCTGATGACACACATAAACGAATTACTAAAATTCTGCAGCACACCAAAAAATAGATTGTATTTTTTTTTTGCTGATTTGACAAAAAAATAGGCATGATTTCGATTCATTCGCACCAGATGGCTATTGTCGTGTTGGCTATTGTCTTTTGTTTTGTTTTTAATTTGACAGTCTAAGGGGAAAGAGGTCCGTTCTCCTGACTAAATAGTCCCCTGCTGCATGTTCTAGGAGTTCCGAGGCACACCAGTGCGCTGCGGCACCGTCACAGGGAATCGCAGCCTAAGTACATGACAAAGACTCTTTGCGTGACCACACTTCAGTCGGGCCCCTGCAACGTCTCCTAAGCCTGTCTGTGCACACCCTCGTATCATCCAGTTTCAGCAAGAACTCTGCCCAGTCGGTTTAGCCCGGGTCCCCCGTCTTCCCGCTCTTGCTGTCTGATCGGGTCCTTACCCTCCGCCATCCCCGGTGGTGTCGGACCACCCTGGTCTGCCTTCAGCCAGAACCTTGTTAGGTGGTTTAACCAGAATCCCCCTCACCCCTGCCCCTTGATTTTTCCTTTTAGTGATTTTCCAACCCACTCTGCTTATGGATTCTTTGCTGTAAATTTCCACTTGCTCCTGACATACACGTGTTCAGAAACGAGACCAGTTCTATCCCAAGATCTCTATCCCCAAATGCAATAGTTCCTGAGTAAAAGCTGTTTTTACCACTTCTGCTATTGTCCGGCTCTGGGTTTTTGTTGATGGGGGTTGTGCAAAGGGCAGGTGTAGAGGTGGCCGTGGTGCCTAGAGGTGGGGACTTGTGCCCTGTCCGAATTCTCACTTCTCTCAGCATCTTCTGTGTGGCGTCATCTTGCTTCTGTTCCCGGTAAGGCTGTTCCCCGGGCGGGGGAAAGGGTGCCCTCGGACAGCTGCTGGCTTCCCTTCTCATCGCTTGGGGCCAGAGAGGGGAAGAAGTCCTGTTACCAGCTCTGGCCAGGAAAATGGGAGGAGACCCTGCAATCGGCCCAGCTGAGATCATGTGCTCGTTCCCACACCAGGCTTGACTGTGCCTGGGTCATGTGTACACATTCTCATCAGAAGGTGGGGGACTCACGTAAAGACCCTTATAAGGGCACTCACCACCCATTTCTCTTCCTCCTCCCCACCTCTGTAATTCTGCACTTGTGATACATACACAGCCCAAGCCCCATAGGTACCTCCTAGGCATCAGGGACACAGCAAGATCCACGCAGGCCTGGCTCCTGTCCGCGCGGAGCTTGCAGGATCAAGCAGAAATAGACCTTCAGAGCGAAGAGCTGAAAGACAGTGTGACTGCTCTGAGCTTGCCCTTCTCTGGTAGCAGGAACTTCTGAGGACTCAGTACAATAATACACAGAAGGACGTGATCTAGGAAATGAAAGCTGGATTTGTGAATAAACTCAGAGGAGGTGATGAATGCATGTTGGGCATATGAACTTCAAGATGCTTACAGTAATGCTGGATTCCCATACCCCATCCTCGCCATCACAAGTGATGAAGAATTTATTTCAAGGGCATCAGTGTTTTAGGTGGGTCTGACTCAGTTCATCTGATTCCTTTGTAGATTTGCTCGGATATTTAGGACTCAGATACATCATTTCTGCTTTTAAAATGGCCTGGGCTCACATCCACTGTCACAGGCAAGTGAGTCAGATTGTTAATAATACTACCTAATAGTCATTGAGCACTTACTGCTGTAGGTGGTACTCGTGGGTTAATTCATTAATCCTCTCAACATCTCTGCAAGGTGGGGATGTTATCTTCTTCACACAGATGAGAAATCGGGCACTCGGAGGCTAAGGAACTTTAGCACTTATTAAACACACAACCTGCTTGGCTCAGCTAAGTGGTTTTCTTAATGTTAAGTCACTGAATTCCTATAATAACACTAAGAAGCTGGTACTGTTTTTAAACCCCTTTTAAAGATGAGGCACTGAGGCTTGGACATGTCAAAATGTGGCTCAAAGTTACATAATGGGTGAGTATTGGAGCCTGGCATTGGATTTGGGATGTTCTCTTAACCACTGAGCTCAGTTCTGATTTCCAGATGAGCTTGTCGAGTCGGACCTTTGTAAAGTACGTGCCTTGTCATTGCCAGTTCTCTGGAAGGAGACTGTTGTTTTGTACGTCGCAATTTCCTTAGAGGCAAGGAATGCTGTCTAAGCCCCCTTCTCTTCCTCTTTGTCCTGTCTGCACATCGAAGCTGCCCTGAGCCGGTCCCATAGGAGTGACGGCAAACACAGCAATTTAAATATTTGGTTTCACATGCGATCATTCAAGATTCAAACAGCACACGTTCTGTGTATGGTACCAGGTTGAATGCTACGCTAGGAGACAAGAATGCTAGTGGGTTCCCTGTAACTCTCTCTAATGTCTCCCTGCTGGTCTCCTTCCCAGCAATGATCGCAGTTTGTACATTTTGCTCATTTGCTTATTTATTCATCCTCATATTAGAACAGAAACCCCGGGAGGCAGAGCTGTTGTCTGTTGTGTTAATTTCCGTCTCCCCAGAATTTAGGTCAACGCTTGACATGCTTTAGGTGTTAATCAAATATTTGCTGAATGAAGAAGTGAACGGATGAGTCAAAGAAAGAACAGGTGAACTAACCACGAGTTTATTGGGTGATGTGCAGGCTTAGCCACTTCTGGGGTTGACAGATTCTGACCTTTAGTGCCACCTCCCCCCTTGCCCTTTACATGCTGTACCCACACGTGACCTCTGGCCATGGCACTAGCTGAGCACAGGCCAGAAGATCAGTGCTTAGCCTGGAATTAGGGAAACTGAGCCAGCGACAAATAGCATTAACCAGAAGATACTGTCCAAAAAGTGACTGACCAAGTGGCTTTGATATGGTTTCCGTTTAACCAGGACTACAATGCCCTTCCGGCCCAGGAGAAATGTGGTTTCTTCATTTTGGGTATAATCGGCCACCAAGTGTTGGGTATGGATCTGTTTTGTCTCAGGCAGCAAAATTATGCTCAGAGACTGAGGTTGTTTTGTCCGTATTTCATCCAACACAGGTTCACTGCAGAGATTGTAATAATTTCACAAGCCAATAGCATACAGGATAATGTCTCTTTAATAAACTGACACAAATACTTGAAGGCAATGATAGATTAACTACATCATTGTTCCAGGCAAGGGGAGATGAAAAGCATGAAGTCCAAATTTAGTTTGTGGTGTATCTTCTATGAGTTGGTACTCAGGGGAGATGGCTTAGTGAACCCAGAGCCAATTTGCAGCTGCCAGTGCAGAAAAGCACAGGAAGTCCCTCGCTGCTAGGGGAGGATGGCGCTGGTGTCCACGGGCAAGCGATCTTTCGAGGGCCACTGCCAGGTTCTCCCCACTGCCTTTACTGGGGCAGGGCCGCACACAGCCGGCGTGCTTGGAGAGCTATGGAGGTCAGTGAAGAGGCACTGTGTCCGGGTCAAAACCTTTGAACGGTCCTCAAACTATGAGTGTTTACAACCTGAATGTCCCCTGGCCATGGCTGCGTCTTCAAATGTTTTATATTGATAAGCCCCCAACAGCACACCCCTCAGCCCCTGAGCTGCTGAGTGGTTCACCACAGCAGACGAGAAGATGGCACATCTTCCCCGACTGTTAAAAACAACTTTGCTCTTGTCATAAACAAGTGCATCGGGAATCCTATCCAGCCCATCCACAGCAGAAAATCGCCCCTCGCAGCAGTGTGACCTCCACACCTATGGTTTTGCAAAAGACTGGCAAATGAGTCCTCCTGCTTTGGGGCAAAACACTGGGAGGCTGCAACAGACTGCAAGTGGAGGGGGCAGGATGGGGGATTAAAATGCACTGTGGAATAGCTACAAAGTTATCATTGTTATGCTTCTGATGATACTGTCTCACATTATCATAGGCAGAGTTCTGTTCAAGTTTCTGTGTAGTGTGTCAAGGAAATGGCCTTTGTATTTTTCCCCTGCAAAGAATGCAAAATATGTGGATAGCCCAGAGGGGAGGTTGGCAGCATTTTTTGGTGCTGGCCCAGGTAGCAACAGTTTTAAGTTTTGTGGATCCCACTGTGTCGGACACATCACTCAGTCCTGCCGTTGGGTAAAAGCAGCCGTGGGAAGCACGTAGGGGAAGGAGCTCGGCTGCGTCCCAATAAAACGTCACTACACACCTCTGGCCTAGAGAGTTTCGGTGTTTAAGTTACATAAAACTCTACAGCCTGGAAAAACAAACCCTCCCCCACCAGCATGGATGATACACTCCTTGGAAGGGCAGACAAACCATTTCAAAAGCCCTGGTTTGATTAGGAAATAACAGAACTGTCGGGCTTTACAATGATCTGCACATTTTTGCTACTTCAACCTGTGTTGCAGGAGGACACATGTGTTGCTGGAGAATTAGATATATCTAGCATCAACCTCAAGAAATTGAAAAAAAAGACTCAAAATCATATCTCCCACCTTCTCTCAGAGGCCACCTTGGAGTTCTCACTATGGAAAGACACAGACCTCGGCAACAAAGACCCACATTCAAAGCTTTAGAAGTGAATGCCCCACAGAAAGGGCTCAGAGCTGCATTAAAAACTGCCATCTTTCATCTGCCTTGCTCTCCCCCCAGAAGAGCTCCCTGGCCCAATGCCACCCTACCCCAGAGGCCAGCCTGTCCTTGGGCCATCCGTCCTCACTCGATAAAGCCAGGCTCCACAAATCACACGGCTCCTCATTGACTTTCTGTCACAGCGAAGGAAGCAAAGCTCTTCTTTAAGCTGAAGGGCGTGACACAAAGCTCCTTTCCGCCCCGATGCCAACAGGGACCTGCCCAGGTCAGGAGATCCCAGGCCTGGCACAGCCGGCAGCCCCTGGAGAGAATAAGCATTTATGAGGCCTCCATGTGCTCCAGGCACTGCGGTCAGCTCTTGGGCTGCCCAGCTGGATGAGACACGTTTGGAATCCTCTGGCCTGGAGGTGTGCAGAGAGTTATACGCTGTGAATTCTGGGAAAGGGCGAAGGCGAGTCTGGGCCCCGTGTCGGCTGGCTGTGGGAAGCACCGGCCCAGTAGGCTAACGCTTGACTGTCGGTCTGGAGCCCCCTGTCCATTGGCCCATGCTACATTAGCTAAAGCCCATAAAGGCCTGTGCAAACACAGAGCAGCGTCAATCGAATAAAATATGTCATTGGCTTCTTCCCTGCCAGGCTCACTGACGAGCCCCAATTCTCTTCTGTAGAGCTGGCACGAGGCTGCCGTCTCAGGAGGAGATGTGAGTCAGAACCCTTGCAAGCATGGCTCTCCTTCCCTCCCTCCTGGAGAAATTCCCCGCCCCCCCCCCCCCACCCGTGCTCACAGAGACTTCCTCTGTGTTCTTAGGTGGTCAGGAGCAGCAGGAGGCCATTTCACTTGAGCAGATGACACTTCAGTGACAGCTCACACTTCCTTCAGCTGCAAGATGAAATCTTCAAATCTGTCGTTTCAGATCTAACATTATTGGTTGCGTCTAATCTTTGCCCCAAACAGTCACACTTCATTCCTCTTTGCAAGTGGATGAATCGGTCAGATATCACTTGAACATTCGCAATGCACAGCACAGTTGGAAGTCTTGATAAGAAGGGACAGGCCCACTGGGCAGACACTTCAGCTCTTCTTTGACTTTGGCCTGAGATGGAAAGAGATGGTTCCTCGGGTCACAGACGGCCAAAGGTCATCCTCCGGTGATGGCTGGAGCACACGAAGCCCTCCCACCACGGCCCCACGCAGCACCCTGTCCTCTCTCCCGGTCACGGTGCACACCATGCTTCGCTGTCGGGCTTCTTTCACATTTATTTTTCCCATTGGACTGTGAGAGCTGTGAGGGCAGGGCCCTGTCTCTTAGGCTCACTTAGCAGTTGGCAGCCGCTGGGTAGTTCGGCTTCACTCTAGACTTAGTTGAAGCACCAGCTCAGGGCCCAGCACATACCGGGTCTTCATAGTTCATGGTCTGGGTCAGAGGTGTCTTTAGTCCTAGCTCCCAATACGAAAAGCAAAACTTACACTTCCTGATTGTCTGTCTGTCTGACACTGAGCTGGGTGCTAGGGATTCAACAGGTACAGTGCCCCTGTCAAGGCGGACGCCGCACTGCTTCATCGTGGCAGGACAGAGCGGCGTGCTGAGTGGGGTCTTTCATCAACTCGGGCTGCAGCCTCTCCTGCACCACTCACTAGCTGCTGGGCCCCACCTGTGCCTCACTCTTCTGATCGGTAGAAATGAGATGATCACGGCAACCGTCTCATAGAAGTGTGTTTAGGATCACTTGAAGCAACGTACATAAACGCTAACACAGGGCCTCCCGAAAAGTATACTTTTGAAAGGTTGATCAGACTGGGGGAAAGAGAACTGACTGCGTGTCCCTTCAGTGCTGGATTGGCCAAGCGTCGCTTCTTTTCGGAGCCTGTACCTTTGTTCGTCTTGTTATTTCTCGTTTATCAGGGACCGGACCCTGTGAAGTTCCACAATAACCTGTGGATCTTTGTTCAGTAGAGACTCAAACGCTCTCTGTCCACGGAAGGAGATTACCTCAAAGGTTAAAGTTTTATTACCCTCAGGACCAGACTTCACAAATGTAGCAAACTTATTCTGTCTTATCTTTTCCTGCCTATGTAAATCTCTTTTCCTTTGCTTTATCTTTGTATGGGAGGGTCATATTTTTAACTTTTTGAAATTATACTTAGAGAAATTTCAGTTCTTATTATTTGAGTAGGTTATGATCACCATTATTCTTTCATTTTCCCCCCCAAAGGCAGAAGATGATGTAGTAGAAAGAGCATTGAGCTAATTGTCCAGAGTTCTAGGTATGAAGTCCAGCTCTGCTACTTTTTATGCGTCTGGTCGGTTAGTCAGCCTCGGTTTCTGTGTCCATGAGGGGAATGCAGCACCCGGGGTACCGGGCAGTTGCCTAACCTTCCAGTGGGGTCCCGCAGCGGCTGTCTGCCAGGACTGCCTTCAGCAAAGTGATGGGATTCCTTAGACAAATCATTCTTCTCACTCCTGGGGCTGACCACAGCCCCTGAAAACTTTTTAGTGTTTAGCAGAATGCATCTCATCATTCTGCATGACATCTCTGTCTACTTCCAAGGGAAGTAGTCAAACAGCATGAGCCGTGTTCATGCCTCAAAGCTCCACTGTGCCATGGGGTTTCTGTGTGTGTGTTTTTTTAAGAGAGAGCGGAAGAGAGGGAGAGAGAAAGAGAAAGAGAAACATTGTTGCGAGAGAGAAACATCAATCAGTTGCCTGCAACCCAGGCCTGTGCCCCGATCAGGAATTGAACTGGCAACCTTTCGCTTTGCGGGATGACACCTAACTGAGCCACACCAGTCAAGGCTGTTTTGTGTTTTCCTATAGGTTATAATAAGAGCTACTATTTAGTGACACTTTATACTCATGCTTTGCATACTTTAAATGTATTATTTAGTCTTTACCCCAAACCCGTAAGTATGAACATGCCATTTTACAGGTAAGAAACTGAGACTCAGAGGTGAGGTAACTTGCCTGGGAATAACCGGTTTAACAATCGGCTGGATCCCAGATTCCAACTCATGACTCAGACTCTGATTCCAACTCAGCCTCAAGGTGTATATTTTCTCCATGCTGAACATGTGGAAGGTGCCAGGTGAGGAAGAGAGAATACCTACTCCACGTGAAATATAAAAAAGCCAAGAGCAGTTACCATTTAATTACTGGCTTATGTGTATAAAGTATGCCGCACACATAACTTCATTCCCTGCTCACCTCCATCTGGGAAGGCAGGTGATGTCTCTGTTTCACAGATAACAGGACACGTTCCGGGAGATGAAGCGGTTTGCCTCAGGTAGCACAGCAGTGATGATTCAAACTTCTGCCTGCACGTTCTGTCATTTAAAGCCCCCTGTATCAGACTCACAAAGATACACAACAGTAAAAGGTAGACACATTCAACATGGTGCAAAGGTCATAAGCACCCAGAGTGAGCTTGACGAGCACTGCCCATCTTGCTGGGAGACAGCTGCAGTCAATTTATATTAAATGTTCATTAAGCATCTTGTGTTTGCTGCATGCTGAGGGGTGGGGAAGCAGTGATGATGTGGCTTCTGAACTTGCACAGCCACGGTCCAGGGCGAGAGACAGCTATGTAAAAAGGCAGTCGTAACGCTTGGTAAGTGGCGTGCTGGTTGGCATGATGGAAGTAGGGGGCCGGGGGTGGGGGGCATGGAAGGTTTCCTACAGAAAGCTGCACCCCAAGCAAGTCTCTCTTACCTGCCAGCTAGGAAGTTGCAGGCTGGCCATCCCCGTGGGTTTCAAGGCTCACCATCAGCTGCAATAAACCACCTATGTTTGACTTGAACGTGTTGTCCCTAGGTGAGTAGATCCACCTTTCTAAATCCTATTTTCTTAGGCTAATGTGAAAATTAGTTTTCACTGCAAACCAACGGTGTGCTGAAGTGGCTGAAAAGGATGTTGCATCAGGGTTGATGTGCCTGAGAGTGGGAAAAATCACAGTGGGTCATGTGCAGAATGTAGCCTATGTGCACAGATGATTGCAGGTTAATATTTTCTTGTCGGGTTCTTCCTTGATCCCTGTTCTACCCTTCCGCTGGGTTGGAGGTGGTTGGGATGTGTAGTTCTGAGGGGTCTCTGTAGCTAGCGTGCTTACAAAACCTGCAAAGGAACCTATATTAACATTCCCCCCCACCATCTATCATAATATTTGCAGAGGGTAGAATACTCAAACATCCTAAATGAAATTTCTCTGTCTATGTACCTGCCTGGGGAGGCAGCTATTGTTACCCAGTGTATCCTTGTAAGGCTTTGTGCATCCTTCTAGGGATAGTGTGTACGGGGATATGAGTGTGTGTACATGTGCTTGTGCATACCTATGTATATGTGTCTGTTTGTTTTTCACATAAACAATAACATGCCACCACACCGTCCTGCACCTTGCCTTTTTCATTTAACAATATGTTTAGGAGCTCGTCTGCTCTGTCATAAAGCCTTTAGACTCGTCTCCTTCTTTTTAATGGCTAGTTTTGTATTTCATTGGCATGTTTTAAGCAGATTACTTTTTGACGTACATTTCAAACGTTCTTGGTTTTCCAGCTGTTACACAATCACTGCAATGAAACAAGTGTGTATGCACACAGGTCCATGTGCAAATGTGTCTTTTGGACAAATTCCTAACAGTGGAATTTCCAAATGAAGTGTCACGTTTATTTTAAATTTTGCTAGACATTGCCCAGTTGTTCCTCCGAAAGGTGGCACCGATTTACACTCCTGACAACAGCACTAGGAGATGCCTGTTTCCTGATACAGCCTTTGAGAGGTTGCGGTCACCTTCCAGGAGGAAAATGTGGCTGTTTTCTCTGAAAACTTGGGTGCAAGTTAGATTCAGAAGGATGTGAATTGATATGCAAATAAATCACCTGATCAGGTGTGAACAGTTGAAATTCAACCATTTAGGGCTGAAAACCTGCCTCTCTGGGGGGCTCCAGACCTAAGAAGGCCAATTTCCACATCCTTGGCATACTGGGCTGCATTTTGACTTGTCTTGAACTTTTTGCATTTCTTAATGGCAGCCGGACACCCCAAGCTTGTGTTTCCTAGAGATTCTGGCCTGATTCTCTCCAGCTATTTCTTGTCTGACCACCTCACGTTGTGACGCTCGGCACCTCCACCCGCCTTTCCTGGTAGGTGACCTTATCA
This sequence comes from Artibeus jamaicensis, assembly GCF_021234435.1. Lineage (NCBI taxonomy): Eukaryota > Metazoa > Chordata > Mammalia > Chiroptera > Phyllostomidae > Artibeus > Artibeus jamaicensis. Next base: position 9,375,549 of record NW_026521828.1, on the reverse strand, counting down.
TTCCAGGAGGCAAACATACACTGTACTGATCTGCCAAGCTCAATATCCTTTTGCTTAAATGTTAGATGGATTTATGTGATTGCTCTGGGAAGCAGTGATCCAGGGAGGAATTAGTGTGCTCAGAGGACTCCGGTCTTTCTAAAACGGCAACAGGAGGATGCATGCGTTTGCCCAAAGCCATTGGCCATGGTCTCACCCAGCATTTCTCTTTTATTCTGTCCTCAGTTCATCTGGTTATTCGAATCTGGTCTGCCCCTGAGCTTCCGAGATGCCAGGGTCTGGTAAGGGGAGTCTGGCTACAAGGTGTCACCAGCTCTGCCCTAGGGACTCTCAGTGGGCTGAGGAAAGGCCACCTACAAGGTGTTCTTTTACCCGGGCGTCCACACTGTTAACAGTGCTGGGGGTGCCCTTGATTTCCTTCCACTGAGAATGTAGCAATTTGAGGAAGAGGAAACATTCACAGGTAAGAGCACTACTTACAACACTGGTGTGGCTACTTGCAGGCAGGGCATAATGAGGGGGAAGGTTGTGTGTGTTCTGGGGAAAAGACACAAAAGTAATGCAGTTCATTGTTGCCAGGGTGGCCGTGTCTGACCCCCCGAGGACTGACCCCAAAGAAGAGGGGCACATCAGTGCTGGCATAATCCACACAGAGTGTCGCTCCCTCTGTGGCTTCACACCAGCTACTCTTTCTTCTTCGTCAGCATGTAATTATTCAGGCCCAGTCTCACCTGATGAACTGAGAAGGAAAATATGTGAAATGAGCTTTGTGTATATGAAAGTACAGTCATCACTCAGTACTTCACAGCTTCAGAACTCATCAAACCCTGTACTCATTGCATTTTGACGAGAGAAAAATGTTTCAGCGCTCACCGCTCGCTCAGGACTCTTCACACTTGCTAGAACTTGTGTGAGTCACTGCACTTCCTAGAGAGAGAAAATGCATCATCGTTCTGCACTCATTGGTTTGGGCCCTCGTTACGAGTCCCAGATCCATCTGACGGAAGAGTGCTGAGATGTCACTGCCTCTCAGAGTTGGGGCAGAGATGCACCATCTCAGAGGCACCTGCTTCCTTAGTGAACATGATCAAATCTATGGTTGAAGTACTAATAGTCTTCTAGACAATGACTCCTAAATCTATACTTCTGGCTTGGATGTGCCTTTTGGATCTGTAAAACACCTCCCCAGTCCCTTGGGCATTTTGGGGGGAAGCCTCAGTATCACCGCAATCTTAACATTATGTGACTCTGAACTTGTTACTTTCCAACTGTCCTATTTATGCCCATGATGCCATTATCTCTCAGTCTCCTGGAGTCTGACATTTAGAATCTTTTAGGCAGAAAAAAGGTGCTCCAGGGAGAATAAATCGCAAGAGCAAAGGCAGAGAGGGAAGAACCCTCAAGGAAGGCATAGGGAATCGTGCTCAGGGGGTGTAGGTGAGCATCTGAGCACAATGGAAGACATAAAGATGGATCAGTGGCTTTGAGTCAGCTTGTGGCAAGTAGAGCTCAGAGGTTAGGACTTAATTTTCTTAAACATATTTTACCGATTATGCCATTACAGTTGTCCCATTTCCCCTCCACCCTGCACATCCCTTCCCCCCTACCCTCCCCCCCTTTAGTTCATGTCCATGTGTCATAAGTTCTTTAGCTTCTACATTTCCCATACTATTCTTGCCCTCCCCCCTGTCTATTTTCTCCCCACTGCCTATGCTGCTTATTCTCTGTACCTTCTCACCCCTCTCTCCTCCTCCCACTTCACTGTTGCTAACCTTCCATGTGGTCACCATTTCTGTGGCTCTGCTCCTGTTTTAGCTGTCTGCTTAGTTTGCTTTTGTTTTAGGTGTGGTTGTTAATAACTGTGAGTTTGCTGTTCTTTCACTGTTCATGTTTTTTATCTCCTTTTTCTTAGATAAGTCCCTTTAACATTTCATATAATAAGGGCTTGGTGATGATGAACTCCTTTAACTTGACCTTATCTGAGAAGCAATTTATCTGCCCTTCCATTCTAAATGAAAGCTTTGCTGGATAGAGCAATCTTGGATGGAGGTCCTTGCCTTTCATGACTTTGAATACTTCTTTCCGACTTCTTCTTGCCTGCAAGGTCTCTTTTGAGAAATCAGCTGACAGTCTGATGGGAACTCCTTTGTAGGTGACTATCCTCTTATCTCTTGCTGCTTCTAGGATTCTCTCCTTCATTTTAATCTTGGCTAATGTAGTTATGATGTGCTTTGGTGTGTTCCTCCTTGGGTCCAACTTCTTTAGGACTCTGAGCTTCCTGGACTTCCTGGAAGTCTATTTCCTTTGCCAGATTGGGGAAATTCTCCTTTACTATTTGTTCCAATAAGTTTTCCACTTGTTGCTCTTCTTCTTCCCTTCCGATACCCCTATAATTCAGATGTTGGACAGTTTAAAGATGTCCTAGAGGTTCCTAAGCCTCTCCTCATTTTTTTGAATTCTTGTTTCTTCCTTCTTTTCTGTTTGGTTGTTTCTTTCTTCCTTGTGATCCACTGATTTGAGTCTCAGTTTTCCTCCCATCACTATTGGTTCCCTGGTGCATTTTCTTTCATTTTACTTAGTGTAGCCTTCATTTTTTTCATGTAATTTGAGACCAAAATCAACCAGTTCTGTGAGGATCCTGATCACCAGTGTTTTGAACTATGCATCTGATAGGTTGCTATCTCTTGGTTGCTTAGAAGTATTGGCTCTGGGGCTTTGATTTGTTCTTCTGTTTGAGCTATAATGTTTTGGTCAGGTAGCACCTGTTATGTATGAGGGGCGGGGCCTTAGGTGTTCTCCAGGGGGTCAACCCAGCTGCTGGGTTGTGATGCTGTAGGTGGGGGCGGGGTCAGAGAGGGAGCAATGGCACTTGCTCTGCTCTTTCTCAGATTTTGATCCCCTCCGCTGCTTCCCCCAAGCAAACTGGGCCCTTCTGGTGGTGTTTCCCAGGTGGGTGGGCTCTGTACATGCTAGGGCCCTATGGGTCTCTCCAACAAACTCTCCTGTGAGCCTGGGAGCCTCTCCCAGCACCTCAACCCCTGAAAGTTTTTTCAATCAGTGCTTTTAGGCTTTATTTCCCATCTCTGGACCCTGGGTTATGTGGTCTGTCTCACTGCCCATGTTTTGCCTGGTTTATCTGCATGTGAATGTGTGTTCGAGGTCAACCAACCGCCTTGTGCATCTCACTGGGTTTACTCATTTCCTCCCTGTGCCCGGGTCTGCTAACCACAGCCTCTTCCTGCTGAGACCCCTATCCGCCAGACACCGACTCTGCCCCTCCCACTGGTCTGGATGAATGGTTCATTGTTGTCGGACTTTGATACAGTTCAATTTTTTGTCTGTTCTGGTTGTGCTTTTATTTCTAAATCTTTGTTGTCCTTAAATTTGGTTGTGTGAGGAGGTACAGTATTTCCACCTATGCCTCCATCTTGGCTGGAAGTCCTCTAGGACTTAATTTTATGTCTGAGAGGAAGCCATGGACATTGGTGGACACTGGGCCAATAGGATCAGTTTCATTTTAAGTGTTTATGGAACGAGTGTGGAGGATGAAGGGGAGCAGAGAGAAACTGGAAATGGAGAGACCAGTTAGATGGCTACTGGAGTAATTCTGCTGAAAGATACTCAGAACTTGAACTAGGGCAGGAGGAATGGGGGGTGGGTGGGAAATGTCAGCTCATGACCTCCCCAGAGAGAGGAGGAGCTGGGTATGTGTTTTGCTCAGCAGCCACACTCTATAAAATGCCGTGGCCACACTGGCTATAGGGAATGGAGGCGGAGAGGGCACTCTGAAATCCCCTGGAGCTCAGAAATGAGGGTGGCTGAGTGGGAATTTATGGTCTGAGCCAGAAGTTGCCTTCGGAGCTGCAGAACAAGGGTCAGCATGGCCAGTGCTCAGGCCAGAGTTCGCCAGGAACCCCCTGCCCGCTCCCCGGCCTCATGCTTATCTCCTAATTCTCTCCAGTTCTGTTCCTTGATGCCCACCCATGGAGAAACATGGCTGCCCCTTACACTTGTTCCTCTTTCGTTAAAGGCAAGAAAATTGTTTTAATGCTGTTTGTAACCCATGCAGAAAAAAATATTTCCCAGCAGGTGTTTCTGAGCATTAAGCAGGTTTGCTGCTGTCCCCTCCACACACCACTTTAACAGCCACTCCAGCAAAGTGCTTAGTCCACAAATTCTCGTCTCCCTGCTGCCTGTGTTAAACGGGGAAGAGAAAATAGAGATCGTTAAAGGCCCCTTCCCTTGATTCTTCTTTCTTTCTTTCTTTTTTTTTTTTTAAAGAACATGATCCATTGCAGAGAAAAGGGAATATGTTGAAGCTCTGGTGTAACTACTATGCAAATCAGTACCCACCCTTGTAGGACTGTTTGTGTCCAAGGTCCTCAGACAAGTCCAACCTGCCACCTGGCAGGAAGTTGAAGGGCAAGGATCATGAAGATTTTGTCTTCCAGCCTGGTTGGTGTAGTTCAGTGGATTGAGCTCAGGCCTGTGAACCAAAGGGTCACGGTTTGATTCCCAGTCAGGGCACAGGCCTGGGTTGCAGGCAGGTGCCCAGCAAGGGGCACACAAGGGGCAACTGCACACTGATATTTCTTTCCCTCTCTTTCTCCTTCCATGTCTTTCCTTCCCTTCCCCTCTCTCTAAAAATAAATAAATAAAATCTTTAAAAAATTTTGTCTTTCCCCAGCTTGCAAAGACTCAGCCAAGTGGCCAGGCTTTGAAGGGGTCCATGCAGTTATGACTGGGGATAGATCACTTTTAATGTCTGGTGCGTTAATATCTGACCAGACTCTCACACACTGAGATGTCAGATGAATTAAGTCCTTCTGGCTACAAGAGACAGAGACCTGTGGGAACCTAGCTCAGGGAAGGAGACATGTGGAGATAAGGGAAACAGGGACTTCTATGAAATACAGGAGACCAAACCACAGTGTAATCTGGCTTCTTAAAGTCAGGAGCCAGGCTACAGACATCTGTAGAGGTGTCAGCAGTATCTGTCGGCAGATCTGTACTCTGATGGTTCGTCACGGGCTCACATTAGATGTTCCCCCCATCTTGGCTTCTTTGAGTGTAGTTCCTTTCATCACTGTTATGTCCCAAACCTGAGACGATTTTTCTCTGCCTTAGTTCTCCTGCTCATGGTTTCTGCTTCTTTATGGTTTTCCTCCTAATGGCTTCATCACCCTCCCATTTGTTCCTTGTTTTAAATACCTGAGATTGGCCAGAAGGTTTCATCCCCATGAGAATTCAGGGCCCTCAACCAGTTCATGAATTGCCTGCCTTGGGACGAATGTGTCACCCTGGTCCAGCGAGAGTTATCGGAAGACAGTGATGGGGGAAGCGGGTAGGGCATGTGGCTGCCCCCTAGTGAGACGCTACAGGCAGGGAAGTTTTCTTCAGATGGGGTTGTGGGCATGGGTGACACCATGATCAGTGAAGAACGTCTCCTGTGGGTGGTCAGTTTCATGTGTCAACTTGACTGAGCTTAGACAGCTCAGGGGTGAGCAGAGAGCTGCTGAAGCATCATTTCTGGTTGTGTGTCTGTGAGGGTACTTGGGAAGATATCATCATTTGGATCAGTAGACTGAGTGAAGCAGATAGCCCTCCTCCCTGCGGCGGGGCATCACCCAATCTGTCACGTGCTTGAATAGAACGAAGGGGGAGGAAGGGCCAATTCCCTCTCTCTGTCTCTGCTTGAGCTGGGATGTGGCTTCCCATGCCTTGATTTCCACACAGCTCCTGGTTCCTGGGCTTTCAGACTCACCTGGGACTTACACCTTTGGCCAGGGGTTCTCAGGCCTTTGCACTCAGACTAGAGGACACCACTGGCCATCCTGGTTTTCCAGCTCTCCGCTGGCAGACTGTGGAACTCCTCGGCCAGCCTAACTGAGTGAGCCAATTCCTGTAACAAATCTCTTCTCAGGTATATCTGTATATGCTCTATCAGTTCTGTGTCTTCGGACAGCAGAGGGTTCACTAAGAAACCCACATTGTCAAAGCCTAAGTGGTATTCACTGTTTATATCAAGTAGTTTACAGTGTCCTATGGTTGTAAGGTGCTTGGTGATTTGTGGGACAGGGCGTGCTGTCTCTTCCATAGAGAGGTGGAGACTGTGGGTTAGAAAAAATTAAGGACTTGCCCAAAGTGATGCAGATTGGTCTTGAATATGAAGTCATCTTCACAGATGAAAAACCAACACTAACTGGTTTTCCAACATGATCTGGGAAGCACCTGCCTTGGCTAAACTAAGCTGAGACCTTATCAAGTTACTTTCCAGAGTAAAGTCCTAACCTGCCCATGGGTTTACTCCTGTTCCCAGCTATGCTACGCAGTGGCTATCTGAAATCTGCTTTGAGTGCACGGAGAATCGTTGTGTTTAGTGGACATCTTCCCTCCCATGTGAAATTTACTGGCACTTGCTACTTGGATGGAAAAATCCTGTGCTTTCATGTGTTCTGGAGGTCTCTGACCCACAGCTCCCAGGGCTTCCCAGGAGAAAGCAGTTCCTGGAAGGTCTGAGAGCTCCACTTGCAGCCAGCCCAACTGGAAGTCCTCCAGGGGCCAGGGACTGTGAGAACTGTAGCTAACTGTAGCTAACTGTGTCTGAAGCTGGGCTCTAACCACCCGAGGAAGCTGAATGAGTCATTAACCATTAACTTAAGGGAACCTGAAATGCTGCAGCTTAAAGCTGAGGGATCTGCTCAGCATGGCCTTGACATCTTGGCAAGGGAGCTGATGGAAGCTTTTCTGCCAAATGTGTCTGTACTCAACTCTCATTTGGGTCAGGAGAGCTTTCAGGGCAGATCCAGCCCCTGAACTCTCGTTGCTGACTCTTGTCACCCAGGCTGGCTGCCCTCACTGGTCCTAAGTACATATACTGCCTGCAGATGAGGCTCTGCTGAAACACCAAGGACTCGGCAGGTCAGCAAGCAGGAGACCAGTCCCTGGGCCAGGCTGCTAGATGGGGCTGCGATCTGGGAAGGATGAGAGTGTCAGACCCCATCCAGGGATCCTTAACCTCTGGCTTTTCACTTGTGTCTGCTGTGGCGCCCCCAGTGTACAAAGGACATAGACCCCCCCACCCCCGGTCCCTTACACAGGTGCTCCCACACACCTGGGCTGCCTGCACCCTCTGTGTCTCCTCCACGGGAGTTTGAGCTGCCCCATGAGGCTAAGCTCTGGGCTCTTGCTGTTGACTTCTGTCCCGAGATGGGTGGAGCAAGACGACAAGGTGACGTGGAAGAGGGAGTGAATGTGGGAGGGCTTGAAGGGGGAATGAAAGAAAAGAAGGGAGGAAGCCAAAGAGCAGGCTGGGGGGTCAGAAGCTCTGGGATCAGGGACATGCACTGCCAGTCACTGGCTATGACCCAGAACAGGCTGACATTTTCCTTGGTTTGTAAAACAAGGCTGAACTCACAGGTACTTGTGGAGACTAAATGAGGCAGAGCGTGTAATGTTCTGAGCTGGGTGCCAGCTAATGAAGTAGAGGCTCCTCGAATAGTAGCTTTTGTCATTCTGAGAGGGTGAAGAGAAGAAGGATGGCAACTGAGAAGAAGAAAAAAAGAGTGGAAACATTTAGAAAAAGGTAGGAGAAAAGGAACGTGATCTCAGTCACCAGGGCCACAGAGCCTGTTGGTCCTTAGCCAGGGCAGTGGGAGGGGCCCTGACCTTGCCTGGTGGTGGGAGACATCCTGTGTGTATAAACCTCGGCTCTCGTTCTTACATCCGGGCCACCTGGAAACAGCAGGGGCCCTTGCTGGCAAATTGTGACTCCAGGTTTTAGCAGAATATTCTGTGTAAGACCAGGAGGTCTTGGGATGCTGTATCTTTGTTTAAAGATCATTGGAAGAACCCATTCTGAAAATACTCATTGGATACTGCACTTGAGAGCAGGCTCCTAGGGCCGTAGGTCCCTGGACGTGGCTGTGGGAGGGCCCCTGGTATCCCTAAAACTGCAGACACCTGGGGCCCCCAGCAGATTGCTGGCAGGGCCCAAATATTAGCATTCTTAGCAGGTTCCTGTGTGGTTATTGTGTACGTTTAAGGCTGAGCACCACAGCCCTAATAGGGTTCAGAATATTAAGAAACTGACAAAGCAATCAAACAGCATCATTTTACTGAGAATAATTAACTGCAACTAGGGAGCAGTTATGATTTAATCCCTTCAAAGGAGAGAAAAATTAAGTCAGGAAAGGGAAAATAAACCCTTACTATGGCTTCACAACTGAAAGGTTATACAGGGAGCTAGATTTTGTTCACTAAGTAAGAAATTGCCCATAATTAGCTTTGTCCCCAAATAGGATAATTTGGCATGTAGTGATCTCCCCATTGTCAGAGAGGTTCGAGGCAATCTGTCACTTTCTGTCTGGTTTCCTAGGTGCGGCATCTTTCTTGGCTCCTAATGGCGGGCGTCACCCCTTCTCAAACCCTGGACTGGTGGTTCTCTGACCACAGCTCCAGCATCACTCAGGAACTTGTTAGAAACTCGGGTTTTCAGGCCACACCCAGACTTACTGAGTCACAGACTGATTTGCTCACTCTCTCCATGTGACCTAGGCATCAGGGTTTTTTAGATCTCCCAGGTGGTTCTGGGTGGTTCTAGTATTTAGCCAGGTTGGAGCATCACTGTCTTAGGGCAGTGGTTTTCGAAATTGTGTGCGCACCAGGATATTCCTGGAGAGATTGTTACAACGCAGGTCTCTGGGCCCTGACTGGGTAGCACAGGTGGTTAGAGGGTGGTCCCAATATACCAAGGTTGACGGTTTGATCTCCGCTTCCCCATTCCTGGTCAGGGCACACATGAGAATCAACCAATAAGTGCAGGTAAGTGAAAAAACAAATTGATCTCTCTCTCCCCCTTCCCCATTCTCTAAAATCAACCCCAACAAAACACAGATCTCTGGGCCCTGCCCCCGGAGTTATGGGTTCAGTAGCAGGCCTGGGGTGGGCCTGAGTTCCCAGGGGATCATTGCCTAGTCCTTTCCGAGTTTTTCCCCAGGAGTTTTCTCACGTGAATTTGCCCATCAGGACTCTGCTGAGCGCTCACACGGGGCCCGTGTGCCGAGATGCAGGCTTTTCTGTCTGGGCAGCTCCTGCCTCTCTGTACTCCAGCTGCCTGCGTCTCCCCAGACCTCACTCAGCTGTCGCAACTCGGGGGGGCCCTTTTTGCTCTGCCTGGGTCCCCCTCCATGAGCCACTGCCTGGAAACTGTCTGAAGACAGTGAGCTTGGAACATCCCAGGGCTGGCTTCGTTTGTTTGTTTTTCCCCATCTCTCAGATGTTCAGTGTGTTCAAAACCGTTGTTTCATGTATTTTTATCTTTTATTTGTTTTTAAGAGGGAAGGTAAATCTGTTTTCTGATACTCCATTTTGGGCAGAAGCAACATTCTCATTTACATTAAAAAAGAAAAGCAAAGAAGACGGCTCCTGGCTGTTGAGGGGGAGTGAGCTGAAAGCAGGGGAGAGGAGAAGCCTGGAGACCGGTCAGGGGCCGTCAGTGGCCGTCCTGGTCCAGGAGCTGGTGGTGCTGGGACACAGGCAGAAGCAGGGGCAGAGAGGGTGGCCAGGGGCTGAGGCATGGTGTTTCATTTCGGAGGCGTTGCTGGGGCACTGGCTGTTGCAGGAGTCCCATGCTGGGTGCTTGAGTTCTCACTATTGTGTACCATGGGCTGAAGTTACAGTCTGGTATCGGATTACAAACCTTATGGGGGAGAGGCGGTTTTGTCCTGTTCACTGCTTATATTCAAGAGGATAGCTGCTAGGTACCTGCCTCCCACAAAGTAGGAACCTGCAAGTGTTCCTTGTAGCCAAACAGAGACGTCTTCATGATTGTCTTCCTGGAATTGGGCTGAAACACAACCCATTTACTTCTTATCCTGTCTCTTGTTCACAGACCACCCATTTTATTAGCCACTCGGGTCCGTCTTGCTCAGAACCCAGCAGCATGGGCATGGCCTGGGAGTTTGTTAACAATTCAGAATCCTAGACCCACTGAATTGTTCTTTGTATCTTAAGGAGACACTGCTCTAGTTACTGTTTCTCTACAGCTCATAATAAGTTTGTCCTCTCTTGCTCTATGCTACAAGGAGTAAGGGGCATAAGGGGAAAGATTACCCAGGTAATTTTTATTCATATTTAGGTTTGACCTGGACTGGTTCTGATGTCTCCTGATACCGAATTCTACCTGTAGGATAAAACTTCATCGCAGTACCTGCCCTTCTGCTTATCTGGATGTTTCTGTTCCCTCCCTGCCTAGTGAGCATTTCCAATTTCAGGTCAATCTATTTGTCTGTCACTTTCTCTCTCACCTGCTGACATTTTAAGGTCTCCTAGGCCCTCAAGTTCACAAGGTTTCCCTAAGCCCCAAAGTGAATAAAAAGGGGAGTGAGTATGGAAATTTGGGAAGAGAGGAACCAGGGAGAATATTCCTAAGCCTACGGAGAAGGTGGTCGCCACCACCAATTAGGAGCAACAAGGTGCAAAACCCGAGAGGGCGCCAACCTGCAAGGGCCCCTGCCCAGGGGCCAGCGGATGAGTGGCCTTCCCACAGTGGGTGACTGGCTCACAGAATGGGTCCCTCGAGGCAGAGGGGGGAGCTGGCCGATCCACAGTGGGGCAGTCCAGGGACTGCGTTCTCAGCACTCTTCCCGGTTTGGCTCAGGAGCATGGCGGGGAGCTGCTGTGGAAGTCGTCCAGGAACTTGAGACCCGTGACCCCGGACCAGGAAGGACAGGAGTGCTCCGTCAGTGGCCTGAAGTGCTCCCATGGGGGATGTTCTGCGGCTAATAAAAAAACTGCTTTCACAGACACAGTTCTATTTGAGGCTGTGACTGTGGCGTATGCAGCAGAGGTAATATTATTCTTACGGAAGCATTATCCTTTGTTTTACTTTTTTAGCTTAAAAGATGAGAAAATGGTGGCTCAGGGACATCCAGGAACTGCCCAGGGGTCTCTGTAGTAACTGAGAGCTGGAACGAGGGAGGCTGACCTTCAGTCAACACTTCTGAGTGCCACTTTGTGTACTGTCCTCTGTGCTCTATGCGGTAAGGAGTGACAGTCACTGGAGAAAGAACTCATTTGTATCGAAAGGGATACTATGAACTCTGAGTTTCTTTTTAAAAAATATTTATTTACTTATCTTTAGAGGGGAAGGGAAGGAGAGAGGAAGAGAAACATTAATGTACGGTTGCCTCTCATGTGTCCCCTGCTGGGAATTGGCCTTCAACCTAGGCATGTGCCCTGACTGGGAGTTGAACCTCCATCCTTGGGTTCACAGGCCTGTGCTCAAGCCACTGAGCTACACCAGCCAGGGCCTGAGTTTCTTTTTAACTCTAGCATCTGAAGCAGGGGATGCTAAGGCCCCAAATGGTAAGGGTGAGTAACATTCTGACACTGTTGGTCGTATGCCCAGTTCCATGTTAAGTGTTTCAGGCACTTTCCCATTTAATCCTCTCAATGACCTAGTGAAGCAGGTGGTAGTAATATCTTCATTTCACAAATGAGTAGACTGAGGCAGGGAGACTTATTTGCCCAAAGTTGCACAAACAGAAGTATTGAAATTGTGACTCAAACCCAGTTACCACCCCCGTCCCATCCCAGAGTCTGAGCTCTTTCTCCTTAACTCAGTCCCACTCATGGTGTGTTCTGAGGACCCACTGGCTGAGATCCCTGATCTGTTACCCATCCTGATGACATAAGGAGCTTGAGCTAGTGTGCCAATCAACCATGTCATGAGGCCAGATGACATTTTTAAAGGGGAGGCGCAAAACTCTCTCAAAGAAGGAAGTAGTACATTGTTCCACATCCTGACCCAGGCTCATCTCCTTACAGATGGTTAACCAACATCTTGGATGTTGGGCACTTTAAACAGCGTTGTCCCTACTGACCACAGGTGCCACGGCAATTATGTTAAAGATCCCACCTTCATTCTCTCTGTCCTGCACTGGCTGTTTTCCACCCCGATCTGAAGAGAGAAGGCCACGTATGGGCCTCTAACTGATGCCTGATTGAACTGATCCCTGTTTTTCATTCAATATGTCTGGGTTTCTTTTCTTTCTTCTTCTTCTTCTTTTTTTTTTTTTGAGTGCCGTGTGCAATCCCACCTGAATCTGTTGAATTCATTTGCACTGTTTTCATTGAACGCATTAAGAATCACTGAATTGTACCTGAGCATCTAGAGACCATGAATGATTGAAGGAACCAACCACATGCTTACTCATTTCAAGCATTTTTTTCACAGTGTGTTTGGTGGGTTACCGGTTAATTTCATGGCTTCACCGATTGACTGGAGGAAATGAGAAAAAAAAGCTGAGCTCTGCCAGGTTAAGTGCCTTGTGAGCAGAATTAATATTTCTATTGGATCGGCTATCGGATAGGTCCTTTTGTGAGTGATGGGGATCAGTGTGTGTCCATGGTCCTGTCTGGGGGTGGCCTGCAATAGTCTGCAGGGATTCGATGGGATCTCTGAGCTAAACAGGAACATTTCTACAGAAGAGACGGTTTTTTTATTGTGAGTCAATAATTTTCAAACCAGATTTGAAAGAAGTTAATGAACTAATGTTACTGCTTAGGAAACCAAGGCAGAGTGAAAACCAGGCTGTTATCAATCAAGAGGTCTGGGGGGTGTAATATTTGGCCCACCCAGGGGTGCCAAAAACTGCTACAGAAAACAGGGGCCCCTCCCAAGGACGATATACTATTACCTACTGGGCTCGTCTGTCCGCCGCCAGAGGAAAGACATGTCTCAATGCCAGAGATTTGTGAAAAGGAAAGGAAAGGTTTATTTAAAGCTGTACAGACTTAAAGTAGTGACCTGATGTCCCTATAAAAATATCAAAGTCCTTTGGGATAACCACAGACACCCGTAGCGCTTCCTTCTCCCCCTGCCCTAATTTGGGGTACTGTATCTCAGGAAAAGAAGCACACGTCTGTGTTTCAGGTTCCTGGCACTATCAGCTGTGTTGCCATCCAGGCAAGACCTCTGAAGCCATGTGGCACCTTCTCATGGTATACTGGCAAAGAGTTCTTTCACCCTTCTTCCAGGCAAAGTCTCTCCTGCTTCCCGGGCCACTCAGCCCAAGGGAGCACCCCAAAGCCACGTGGGCCTCTTCTGCCAAAGCTGCAGGGGTTGGCACTCTGACCAAAAGCATGTGGCTTTCTTCTTCACCTTGCTGCAGAGGTTACCATTCTGGCAAAACACGTGGTTCTTTTTCACCTGGGCAAGAGGGGATCCTCCCCCAAACCGTGTGGCTCTCTTTCTCACCTCACCAAGAGGGGATCCTTACTCTGCTGAAACTGCTTGGCTCTTTTTTCCTGGCTGCAGGGGTCTACATTCTTCCAAAACCGCATGGCTCTCCCTTTCACCTCGCCAAGAGGGGATCCTTACTCTGCTAAAACCATGTGGCTCCCCCTTAATGGCTGCTGCGTCTGGGTTTAAATCTCTGCGCCAATCCTCCTTTGCAGCCCCATTTCCAACTCCTCCCACAATGTTACACCTACCAGTATTTCTGTATTATTACAAGTTTACTGGGCTGCCATCATTAGTCTGGGCAGGTATGGCCCCCATGGCGGGGAGCCAATCAACTTTAAGCTCTCACGCAGGCACTGTAACTCAGGGGACCTGCCCCTAGTTACATCCAGGTAGAAGCCACTCCCTTCTCCCTGGCTCAGAGCATGGCCACAGCTATTTAACATATCTATGAAAGCAGTTGAAAGTTATAGATGTGTTAAATGACCTTTCCAGAGGTTAGCTGCCAAACTGTTGCTATGCAAAACAGCTCTCAATGGCCCTACTCCATTTGTCCCTTCCCCCAACTGACACCTTGGGAGGGGGGAGTGAGGACATCTTAATATTTCCTGGACACCTTGAGCTCTGGACCCCATCCCAAATCCTTTTCTGGGGCCCCCCTCTTGGCTGCGCCCTGTTATAAGACCGCATGGTGATGTTATGATCTGTGTTAAATCTAAGTAAGGCCTAATCTCCCAAGTTTTTTTTTTTTTTTCAATTGTACCATATTCTTTTTTAGATTAAGTATGTTGTGGTTGGAACTAGGACTCCATCTGTTTCTTGCAGTCTCTTCGTCTCGTTCTGGTTTTAAATTTCATGCTTTAGGCATTTCCTAAGAATAAAAGGATATTCAAACTCCAGAGAACCCTGGTGCTCTATTTAGGAGAAAGGCCAGTCCCCTTTCCTTGCAAGGTTTGAAGGGTCCCAACTGCCTGTAAAGTTGCTCAACTGAAAAGCAAACAGACGGAGCCCTTGGAAATTGCTGGTCAATTAAATTCACGGAGACTTAAATAATACCCCATGCAATACGGGGTGCATCCCGACAGCGTGACTTGGGTGTTGGGGGGCATCTCAGCACTTTACGCCCTGGCTAAGGAGAGCCGGGCTGTGCTGAAGATGCCCCGACTTCCTTCCTCCTGCCCTCCTCCTCAGCTCATGCTGTCAGTGTTGTTACGTGATTATTTAAAAATTCTTGTTCATTTTCCCACCCAGCATTCCTGGAGGCAGAGGCCCCAGATGTCCCGTAACTGCCGAGTCTCCGGCACTGTGGCTGCTGGCACTGAGTGTGTGCCCACTCACAGTCTGGTGTTCCCATTCAGTGAGCGCGAGGGAAAGGACGAGACAGTTAGGGCAGGAGGAGCACAGGAGAGGGGCTGGGACGCACGCTGCAGTTGGTGTAAACATGCCGTCCCTTCTTATCTGACGGGCAAGCTGAACAGAGCGGCCTTTTCCTCTTCACACCTGCCATGAAGCTTTCCTGGCCGGACTTCTCGAATATCGTCTTCCTAGTTCAGTGGTCCGCCAGGGGCTCTGAAAATGAACATGCGCGTACTCAGAGGCCTGCTCACAGCCTCATTTTTGTGCTTCGCGGTGCCTTCGCGGTGCCTTCGAGATTTCTGCCAGGACTTGCTTTTTTCATTATCGTCTCCCTCCACGGTGATGATTGTGTGACGCGGTCTCTTGCGACGTGAAATTTCCTACACTTCCAGTCGCACCTGATTTAGGGGGAAAAGAAAGCATCAGAAAGGTCTCCATTTGCTCCGTTGAGCTTTCTGCCAGCCAGGAGGTCATGGTCTCTTTGGGGTGGGGGTGAGGGTGGGGGAAGAATGAGACACACAGCGTGGTGACCAAGGACTCGCGCTCCATTGACACTGGGAGCCTGGACATCGAGTGACTGTGGGGTTAGCCTTGCTCTGGTCAAATGTCATGGTTACGTCAGTTGTCTTTCTCGTTTGCCGCTACCACACCTTGTTCTTGGGTGGCTCTGGGGGTCTGCCTCTGGTCTCCTTCAGACTTTGTTTCTTATTCTGTTCCAGTCACACTGAGACCCTGAAAACTGGCCTCTTCCTTACCCAGGCTTATTAAGAGACCACAGTCAGCCTTATGGGATGAGTGGGGACAATAAACTGCGTCAAGACTGACTGTGTTTCTCAGATATTTACTTTAAGATTAAGGATCATTCTTACTCTTTTTTTTTTCTCCCTAGCCTTCTCCTTTAAAAAAAAAAAGCCACCTGCAAAGCATTTGTTGAGGAATTTTTAATGACTTGTTAAATCCCAAGTCATTATCAAAAAAAAAAAAAAAAAAGACTCACATCTCCAAAGACTTAAATATTGTAACCCATTCTGCTCTCTCCAGAACTCGCATTAACCTCCAAAAGTGGTTCCAACAGATTAAATAGACAAAACGCCACACAAACAAGAATGTTTTGAGGCAAAATCCTTCCTTGTAAGAATAAGTACACCTTTTTAAAAAATTTCAGTTAAGTCCTGGCTTAGAACTCTTTTGCTTGAATCAAAGACCGAGGTGGCCTGCCAACTGTCACTCCCCAGAGCCCGCTGGAGGAAGTTCAACCCCACGGGCTGGAAGTCAAGGCCTCAGGAGACGGGCTTTGCCTTATTGGCCCAACAACATCTCCTTCACTCCCACAGCTGAGAGCCAACCAGAACTCACCTGGAAAGCTCCTCCAGTTATTAAAAAAACCCAACACTTCTGTGGTAGGTCAACAGCTGCTTCCCCAAGACCTCACTTTCTACCTGCTCATAATCCACCAACTGAAAAGTTAGAAGCTTGGCACAACCAGGAAACCCCTGAAACCTCTTCCAAGCCTCTGCCAGAATGAAATCTGGTTCGTGAGTGTTCCTACCAATCAGCTCCCAAACTTCTGCCTCTCGTGTGGCCCTTGCCAGTGCATTTAAGGGCCTCAACCGAAGCAAGGCTCCCTCCGTACTGGCCCCTGTTACTGACATCTGGGTAGACAAATGTACAACACACATGTAGACAGACCCCTGAGGCTGTGACCAGACACACCACCAGCCTTCTCTCCCCGGGGCTGATCTCCTGTAGCTGTTGGTGTTAATTGTGGCCTCTGGGGGACTTGAACTATTAGATATTCTGGGTTCCACAAAGAAAGAATGGAAGAACTGGCAGTAAAGTGGTCCATCCCAGATACTGGCTGAGCACTGTGAAGTCTCTCAGTATAGTGCCTTCTATGAGGCACTCAGCAACAAGTGGAGGCTGCAGATAAGAGACAGAAGCCAAGGGAGTGGTTAAGGTCAGGTTCTATGGGTAGTCCCTCTACAATGTCATCATGGAACTTCACCTCCCATTTAACAGAATGAGTTAAAGAAAAAACCTTCTGAAGTCTCACCCACCATGGGCTTGAACAGCATTAATTTTATTTATTGAAATGAGAGCTATCGTGTATATTGCAGGAAACATGCTAACTGCATATTAATGTATTTGGGACTAGAAACATCAATATTATCACTCCCATTTTACAGAGAAGTAGCTGAGGCACAGAAAGGCAAAATTTAAGGGGCAGAGCTGAGAGTTAAGCTGGGCATCCCAGCAACAAAACTGCATTTTCTCTCTTCTGGCCTGAAAGGATTATGTTTGACCTAATCAAATATGGCACTCCGATAAACTTTGTGTGACATGTTTGATAATAGAGATATTGACTATTTCAAAACTTCCGACAGCACTATAAGAGCTGGGGAGTCTCGAATGTAATTGGTGTGAGTTCAGTGGCAGCTGAGATTTAGCGCCGTGAATATTAATGGGAAAGTCACTGGAAGGATACCATGTAGTTCCCTGCATCAGAGCATGACTCACACCGGAGCATTATTCAGCTAGCGAGCAAATGCAAGATCCCAACAACTTCTAAAATGAAAAAAAATTGTATGGAAATTAATAACCTCATGGGTGCTTTTTACTACAAATGCTATTGGTTGGTAAGCAATTTTAAACATAAATGTAGTTGAGTTATATTAGAGAATAAAGAGGAAATAGGTCACTCATTTTTATTTACATGTTAAACAGTATTACCACACCAGTACAGGTTTTAGTGTGAACGCTGGCCATGCCTATCATATTCTCCTCTCACACTAGTGTATGTTTGCTCACTAGTGTTCACCCCTCAAGGACCCCCATCAATCCTGTTATTTCACGTACTTCATCCACTCAGATCCATTCCTCAATGACATTCCTAAGCTCTTCCCCACAGTTCCACTCAGCCTGACCCTCTTCATCTTTCCTACCTGTCATGGGTCGAAGAGTGCTCCCCCAAAATTCACGTTTACCTGGAAGCTCAGAATCTGACCCTATTTGGAAATAGAATCCCTGAAGATGTAATTAGTTAGGGTAAGGTCACACAGGATTAGGGAGGGCCCTAAATCCAGTGACCTGTGTCTTGATAAGAAGAGGAAATGACCAAGAGGTCGACACAGGGGAAGCAGCTGTGAAAACAGAGATCGGGAGGATGCAGCTACAGGTCAGGGAATGCCAAGGAATGCCATGGGCTGCTGGGAACCACCAGAAGCTGGGACAGAGACGTAAGACCAACTTCTCCCCCTCAAAGAACCAGCTCCTCCAGAGGAACCACTCTGCTAATACTTGACTTTGGACTTCCAGCCCTTTGAACCATGAGAGAGTAAGTTTGTGGTTTTAAGCAACCCAGTTCGTGCCAATATTTTATGGCAGTCCTTAACCCGCGGTTAACGCCCATGCTCCAGTGTGTACTAGACTCACCTGGAATCTTGTTCAGACAGAGTGGTGGGCCCCAGCCTGAAGTTTGGGACTCAGTGCGTCTGAGGTGGGGTCTGAGACTGCGCATGTCCAACATGTTCCAGGTAACGCCAGTGGCGCTGGTCTGGGGACCACGTTTTGAGAACCCCAGGGTCTACCGCCCATTTTAGCACTTAGTTGCATTCAGTGGAGAACTGCATTACCTCGTCTGTGACATCAGGTTCACAATCGGTTCACAAGCGCAGGGTCTGCCTTCCCAGTGGTCCCTGAGTGCCGCGAAACCCAGGCTGTAACCTCGTTTCCCCGCAGGACACTGTGGTGGTTGTGCGTTGCTAAATTGAATGGTCCAAGCCCGATGGTTGAAAGCATTAACTTTATGCTCTTAAATCTTGTTTTGTCATTTGTAAAAAAGGGGTTAGTGGGATTTACTAGGAGTGTTCGTGAAGACTGAATGAGATAACTCACATAAAATGCCTGTGAGGTTGCCTGGCTCCTAGACTGTGTGCAACAAATGTTAAGTACTATATTTTCAATGTTTTTATTAATACAAAGAATTGCTTGTACCTAGATGGAATTTTCTAAAAGAGCGGGCATGCCAAAGCGGAAACCCAGAACTTCTCAGTCATCCAGCTCTTTCCCAGTTCCTTCATGACAACGCCTTTCCTTATAGGCAAGTTTCAGAATCTCAGCTCCTGATGGTTCTCCCTCCCTTTGCTGTATTCAGATCTCTTCCCTGGTTCCTTCCCCTCAAATCCAGTCCTTTGCAGGTCTGTATTCCATTATCGTGTCCCAGTTTCTGGAGTTGAGTCATCACTACCTCCTACAAGTTAAATGCCCACCTCCCCCAGTCTCTGCCTCACGTGGCACAGAGACTGCCCTGGGCCGACTACCTACCCGGAGACCTCTCCCGATCCCATGACCCTCTGGTCCCTGAGTCAGGGACTGAGAGCACTGTACTGAAAGGCTCGCTCCTCGTCTGAACAGTGGGTGTCTACCTAGACTCAGAAGTTGCTTGGTTGACATCAGCTCTCCTTCCTCTCTCTGAAGCAGCCTGCAGAGTTGGGCATGGGAAGAATTTTATAAAGAGCTTCCTTCTCCCAAGTCCGGGGCAGGCCCCACAAGCCCCACTGACCAGCAGGTGAAATGTTGGGGTGTTGGGAGGTTGTGAGTATAAAAACACCGGTTTCCGAATCAGTTAGCCTGTGCCTGATTTTTGTGAGAGAAGCCAATAAATAAGAAGTCAGAATAATCCGTAATCTTCGGTAAATAACTTCTCCAGTTTTGGAGAGATGCAGCCGTCAGTCTTTGTGCCACCGACGGCAGCATCCCATGGGGCTTTGGGACTGGGGAGGGAGTAATTTTATCACTCTACTTATCAGTGCCACATCTGTGAAATGGGGATAAAATACTTGTCCCAGAGGGCTATTATGAGGCTAAAACATTTAAAATACAATCATCCCTAACCTAGCAAAAGACTTCTTACTTTCTTTTTTTTCTGAAGAGCCTTAAAAGCAGTCCATGCCCATTTGACAACTCAGGAGGCATTATGTATGTGTGTGTGTGCAGTGATGGTGTGTCAGCCTGTGGCCACTCGGGAGACAGCAGTCATACGGTAATTGGAAGAAGGAAAATTTAATATGAAGAGTTAGTAACTATCACAGGGGGTGGGACTCAGAGACGATAGGAATGTTGGATCTAAGGAACAGCCACTACCCCAGGACTGAGATAGAACGTTGTAGGAAGATTCATTCCCCCTGACCATTAGGCTGAGACCCAGACGTTCTTGGAGAGGATGGGGCTGTGATGTGCTAAATAACAGAGAAGAAGCCATGGTGCTGTGTTGACAGAACTTGCTAGAAATCCACTCTTTGGAACTTGTAGGCAATGCACCCTCCCTGGTGCTGGGAAATCTGTCACAGAGAGGTGTCTCCCTGGAGACAACTGCTCTAAGAGCTCTCCTGATCACGGTGTCTGTGGAAGGTTAGCATTGAGGAAGCTGACTCGCCATGGGAGCTGGGAGCTGGGGAAGCTGATCACTGTGGAGCAGGCACTGGAGGAGCTGGGCAGCCTTGGAAGCTGGACACTAGAGAGACAGCCACCTGTGTGGCAGGTGCCCGCCCCGTGCGCACACCAGGACCAGGAAGAAAAACCCCTTTTTGCTCAAGTCTCTATGGCATGCCATCTGGCAAGTGGAAATTAAAGAACCCAACTTAATTGTCACAGAGCAGGTAATGAAGGGCGATTTTGGAGCAAAAGGTGGAAAATTGATACCTGGTATAAAAATGGTGACTAAACAGATCCTGAATTCTGAGCATCTGTCACCATGCTCAGTTTTTGCTCCCCTGGAGTGAGGTCTCTGAGTAATCCACCATAATAACTAATGCTCAGCATCCCCTACTAAATACTTCCTTTTCCCTTTTGTGTTTTACCTTGCAATTTTAAGTAGAGCCTTCTCTTTGTAAGGTGATATGTATTGGAGGCCGTGTAATTCCTCATGAGAATAAGCCCCAACAGCGACAAAATATGGTCAGTGCCACGCTTAATAAATTGATTAAACCAGGAAAGGAGAGAGTTTTTTTGGCTGTCTTTTTTAATTAGAGAGGATATGCTTTTAGGATGGACTTTGTTAGAGGTACAAACAATAGGGTACTTTTAGCCCACATGTATTTTTATAATCTGATAATAGCCTTTTAACTTAATGTATCCTTTTGTGGTTTTCATTTTGCATTGTTTAGAATGATTTAAAGGCATTAAATAAGAAATAGAAGCAAATTAAATTTACCCTTTGGGCAATGTGGAGCCAAGGAGGATTTTGAGTGGAACCGTGATGTGATTGAGTTCTATTCAAGGGTCAGCACAGTACCTGACTCATAATAAGTGCTTAATTAAGGATGACTGCTTGGCCTATTGCTGATGTGGCTCTCATCTGTTTCATCTGAGAGAGGTCACAAAGACCCCAGACAGAATTAATCAGAAGCAAAACCAACCAGTTTTTAAAAAAATTTTTGTAGCATCAACTAAACGCAATTAGAAGAGAGGAAGGAACGGTGGATTCCTTAGTTTAGGCTCTGTGTTATGCCTCTAGTGCTCACTTAGGAGTCTAACTAGACTGGAAAGACCTTGTCTATAGGCCCAGGTGTAGAAGTGGGAAGAAAGGACGTGATTAATTTAGTGCCTGGAAGTGACAGAGAGATAGACAAATGCCACACAAGGTCAGTGAGCAGCTGTGAGCATCCTTTCCTCTCTTCTCTCTCAAGTAACTTTTTTTTTTTTGCTTCCAAATGGAGTTTGTAGTGGTGGGAACATCAATGTGCATTTATTTTCTCCGAGTTTTTATTGGCTGTCTCCTGTGTACAAGGTGCTGTGTCAGGCACCCAGGCAGAGATGCTGCAGGTCCTTGGTTGGAGTTGGGGTCTTGAAGGACTGTCAGGAGGCAGACTCACTCATGTCCAGCTCTATCTGATAGGCATCTGACCCCATAAATCCATGTGAAACACCTTCTCCACCTCCTCTGTGATCTCTTTGTGCTAATCTGAAGGATGTTTGGTTGTCTGCCCTGTGTTACTTGACTTCCCAGCAGTCTTCCCTTGAACTCTCGTCTTGTTGGCTTGCATGGTATCACCCTCTCTGGGTGTTCCTTCTAGACACTGGGCTTATCTTTCCTGTGTTCCTTCTGAAACGGGCCTCCTGTATACTCTTTAACTATTTGTAGTTGTGGTCCTCATCTATCCTCATGCACACTTTTCTGGGTTGATGTAATCCATTTACTGTGTACTGATTACCATTTACCTCTAAATGATAATAACCAAATTGAATAGTTAAGCCCAGGTCATTTTATTCAACTCTACACCTATTTATCTGTTAGTGAATTGGACATCATGCCTTGACAAGCTCACAGGCATTTCATATTCAGCTCATTCTAAACTTTTATATCCCAGTTTCCCCTCTTAGTAGGTAATACTACTATTTGTACAGTTGTCCAAGCAAGAAACCTGGGCATCAGGTCTGATTCTCATTCCTCACCTGTGCCTAATCAGTGGCTAGTCATGTTGATTCTGTTTCCATAAGAGCTCTCAAATCAATTTACCTCTTTCTATCATCATAGAACTGGGGGCTACCTCTGTCTTTTGTCTACTTTGCTATGACAGTTTGATTTCTTAACTCATATTCTGCACAGAAAGGTTTCACCACATGCAAGTGGGATGGTGCACACCTCTGCAGTTCTTCGGTAGCTCTGCAGCATCCTCAGGGTCGAGCCCTAGCTCTTTCACGTAGTCCACAAGCCTCTTTATGAGCCATTTGATTCTGTCACCAGCTGTTTCTCTTATTGCCCCAGCTGAATTGAAGCATACCAGTTCCTTGAATACACTATTTTCTGAGCTGAAAATTGGTCTTCTCTTTCTCTACTTCTTCATTTGGATAATTCTCACTTCTCCTAAAGCACTTGACTTTGATATACATATGTCATTTCCTCCAAGAAACCTTGGCTCCTATCCAGACTTGATGGGATCACATATGTGGATCCCATAGACCCTATGCTTGCCCCTCTCATGTTCCTTACTACCGATTTACTCTCCACTCTGCTCCAACTCTATCTTCGTTATTTCTATTATGGTAGTGCTTAATATAGCATCTGGCATATGGATGCCTCTCAGTCATTACATGCTTATGTATGAATCCATAATATTACAAAAATCTCTGGGCATGTAGAGGTGAGAAGAATAATCAGGGAGGACCTCTTACAGTCCGTGTTATATCATCTAAGCCTGAGGTTGTGGGGGATATTGGAATAGTGGGCAATGAGGAGAGAGAAGTGGAGGCAGCAGTAATGGCTTGAGCAATGGTGCAGAGGAAAGGGAACCCAAGGGGTGTGATTCTGGAAAGGTAGGTGGAGGCCTTCAGAGCCAGGCTAACGTGTTCTTTAGATAACAAGGGCCCAATGAAAATGATGGAGTATGTTTGTGAAATGGTTAAAGAAGTGCCGTAATAACATTAACCTGGAAGGCAGTATTCAGTATAGATAGGAGTGGGGAAGAGTCTAGGGAGGGAGGGAGGGAGCTAGAGGGAGAGAGAGAGAGAAAGAGAAAGAGAGATTATAGTTAAGAGGCTATTATGTTCACTGTGTAATGGAGGTGAGTAGGAGGTGGGTGGAGGGGAGACAAGGGGAAGAGAAAAGTGGGGACAAGTGTGAGATAAGGAAGCTCAGAGCAGATACCCTGTTTTTTCAGAGTGAAGAAAGAGGGCCTTGTGCTAAGAATAAAGTGATAAAGTTGTACTGGAGCCTTGAAATAAATGTGAATGATTTAGAAGAGTTGCAACTGGAATTACCATTTAAAGTGAAGGTAAAGGTGTCTGTTGGTTAGACAGTGAGTGAGGAGAGCCACACACTGCCAAGATCAGCGAGGCCCAGCTAGGCTGGCTCAGCGTGTCTTCCTGGTGGGTCTGGTCAGGCAGATTCTGTCTCTTTCCTGAAGTGCCCTTCTCAGCAAGGAGGGGCTGTAAGGAATGGGACTTTCCAGGTTTATTACTTTTTTACTTGATAACTATGAAAATGGGGACATCTCACCATTTTCTCTTGTGACCAACAAGACCCCTGGTGGGTACGTGAGACACCGGCTATGTTATGATAGAGAGCTGAGCTCTGGGTGGAATTGAGGGAGGCATGGAGTTTGTGTCCAACTGGACCAGTCTCTCAGGTCCTAAAATGGTATTATTTGACAGTGTCCTATCTAACCCACATTTTCCACGTGAAACCTGGGTTCTGTATCTGGAACTCCTTTTGTAGCAGATGGTGTCATCCAGTGTAACCAGCCAGCAGTTACCTGTCCCTGTCTAGAGGATTCTGGCAGCTTCGGGCAGGTGAGTGCTGTGAAGAGGTGGGATGGAAAGTGGGTGTGAGCATCTTCTTTGAGAGGCCTGCAGGTATCTGTCTCTTTGCTGCACCAGAGCTCCCAGGCTGGCCACACCTGAGGGCTCAGTGTGGTGTAGTCCTGTCGTTCTTTGCACCTGCTACTACTACTTTCTGGGCTTTGAATTGGTCTTCTATACCACATCCTGCTTGAAGGTGAAAAGGAAGATTGTGAAGGCTTTGTTTCTCTCTGCATCTGGAGAGATGAAAAACTTTTAAAAGGGGTAGAAAACCAGTGCTTCACCTTTTACTGATTAAATCATCCAAAGGGACAAGTAGGTGCCCACCGCTATCTTCAAATGGAAGAGTCAAACAATAGTTTTGTAGTTGAACCACAATATCTATGTTCTGTTGTGGCGCGTTATCTTGGATCTTAGTTCTAGTAATTCTGGAATTAATGGCTTCTTGGGGTCAGAAATGTTGATCATTGGTTCTCTTAATGACTGTGACCTCCCTTAGGACCAGTCTGATTTGCAGACTCTTTAAGAAACTTAATTGTTTTCTTATTATGCCTACTGGTACCAAGGGACTGAGTGATGCTGAATTTCTAGTTCATCTTTTTTTTTAATCCTCACCCAAGGATATATTCACTAATTTCAGAGAAAGATGAAGGGAGGAGGAGGAGGAAAAGGAAAAGGGGAGAAAGAGAGAGAGAGAGAGAGAGAGCGAGAGAGCGCATCCTAGAAGCATATCTTCTCAGAGAGAGAGAGAGATGTGAGAAAGAAACAAACATCAATTGCCTCCCTTACATGCCCTGAAACAAAACCCACAACCTAGATATGTGTCCTGACCAGGAATTGAACTTGTGACCTGTCTAGTTTACAGGACAATGCTCCAACTCAATGAGCCACACTGCCCAGAGTAGATTTCTAGTTCATGTTACAGGAATAAGTCCTGACTGAGACTTAGATGGCTTATGTCATCCTCCAAATTACCATGTCTTTTATAGTTGTGAAGTGCCTCAGTCCCTTCCCTTCACCATGTTAACACAAATTTCATTGTAAGCAGAGGGGCAGTTATCAGGAGCTATAAACATCTTCTATAAGTGTAAAACTTTCCCCCAATTCAGGACCTTCATCTTCAGGACTCTTATCTGGTAGCCACTCTTTTTCTTGTGATTTCTCAATATATTATATGGTATAACTCACATAATATGTGTGGTGGGGACAGAAAGAGTGGAGCTGGCTTGAGAATGGGCTGGACCTAGAGTTTGAAGTAGCAGAAGGACTGACAGATCTTTCTTTTTTCTCTTTCTCTCTTTTTCTATGTTCATTTGATTCTCTCCTACATACTGTTTTTTCTTCATGTGGTAAAGGCAAGTTTAGACTTAAATGATCCAAGGTTAGTTACCACCTTACCCAGGAGAAAGAGAGGACCTCTTGGTCTGGCCTTCAGTCCCACCCTCTCTCCTTCAGTATATAAACATATCAGGAAAGGACTCTCATTGGTCTGCTTGAGTCCTATGACTGTGCTCTGGGCCAATCAAGGATCATGTGGTTAATCCTTTAGTCCAGAGATCTAGATATTTCTTAAGAAGGGAGAGGAGTCAGAGGATCATAATGGGAAGACAAGCAGCTGCCTTTACTTGGTGGAAAAAAATGACAGTAGAAAGAAACATCCACCTTTGTTGCTTATGATTTTACTGCTTTCTTGCGGATTCTTTTTCTTCTAGAGGAACAGACAAAAGATACAGGGTTCTGCCTAAAGAAATGACTGTGGAACACTAACAGTTTCAAGAGTGGAACTGCTGTCCAAATGTACCTTTCTCTGAATACCTTTCTCCTCCAGTCATCCACTCTGACTTTTAAACAAAATTGACTAACTTCTCTTTATGGGAAAACAGAGAAAAGATTCCCCCCCATTATATTTGATTGCCATACTCTTCTTTCTTAAGGGGATGCTGCAATGATACATGTATTGACTTCAGAGCAAAAGAATCATCCCAGGTGTCTGAATGGGAAGTTGCAGGGTTATAATCTTGCTGTCATGAATAACAAAATGCAATTACCTACTTCGAACTACTTCCTGGTTCACTTTTGATGAGGGCAAGTCCACCCTGATTTCTCTGGCCTGGTTACTTGGGTTGTAGGTGGTGGAGTGGTCTAGGCAGATAATAGATGAGCAATATGATGGTCCCCAAGACAGGCTAGGCCAGTGCTATTCTTATAAAGTGACTGAAGGCTTCAGGAGTTGAAGGCACTAAGTTTTACTCATAATTTTTGCCTTGTATTTTTTTTTGAGTCACACCCGATTGTCCTCCTGTATCTATAAGAAATGTAGAGTTTTAACAGTTCTCATGTTTATAGTACAGTTAAAGATGCCACATGAGTATCACAATCAATAAGACTTATTACACCCCACACAAAACGTTGGAAAAGACTCACTTAGAATTGGTTATATGTTACTTTGAACAAACTTCTACTGAGATAAAGATCATGGGGAGGACAATTGACAATGATTTTGAGAGTCGGCATAAAAATGAACACTGCTTTTACTCTTTGTCTTTTCTTGATGGTGTGAACCTTACATGTACGATCCCTGGGGCTGCATGGGAGTGTGCCCCTCGGATCTCCAGCTGCAGAGAAGACACTGGCCCATGGCCCCCGCTGCTGTGCTCTGAAGCCCGTCGATACCCCCTTGCCAACAGCATGCTTCCCTGGGCTGTTCCCCACTGGCCGAGAGTGGCGGGGTGCTAAGGAGGCCCCCCCACCCCCCAGGGAGACAGCAGATCTCCTGATGGCCTTGCTGAACTTTTCTCAGAACTATGTTTTAGTCTAAGATGCTTCACCTGGTCTCCTTCCTTCCCTCTCTTCTTCACCTGGGGTCACACCCGCCATAGTCTGAGGATGCTCCCAGCCCCTCCTGAGTCTGTCTCCATTTCATCTTGCAGTTCCTCTCCTCTCCTCTCCTCTCCCTCTCCTCTCCTCTCCTCTCCTCTCCTCTCTCCTTCCTCTCCTCTCCTCTCCTCTCCTCTCCTCTCCTCTCCTCTCTCCTCTCCTCTCCTCTCCTCTCCTCTCCTCCCTCTCCCCCTCTCCTCTCCTCTCCTCTCCTCTCCTCCCCCCTCCCTCCCTCCCTCCCCTCCCCCCCTCCCTCCCCTCCCCTCCCTCCCCTCCCCTCCCCTCCCCTCCCCTCCCCTCCCTCCCCTCCCCTCCCTCCCCTCCCCTCCCCCCCCCCCCTCCTTTTTTTCTTCGCTCTCTCTCCCCACTACCTCCACTTTCTTCCTTCCCTTCCTTCCTAATGGGAATTTATTATTAAAAATTGTATAAAATGACTTTTTTACTCATTAATTATCATAAAATCTTAAAAACAATGTTTTTCCCTCCAAAACCATGTTCTGCCTTTCCAATCTTCCCTGGCACTGCATTTTGATGATATAGAAGGTGGTTTCCCTGAATAAATTCATTTCTTACAAATTCTGGTTAAAAAAAAAAATATATATATACACATAAATTTGCCATTTAAACATGTTTAAGTGCAGAATTCAGTGGCATTAGTTATACTCACAATGTTGTATAGCCCTCACTGCTATCTATTTCCATTTTTTTATCAACCCAAAGAGAAAATGTTTTACTCATTATGCAGTGCTTCCCACCTGAATACATTTCTCACTACTTGATTCCGACTTGGCATCTACGTCTTGGAGGACCTTGACTGATAACTGCACTTCACCTTCGTAACCGTTTTTCAGGCAGATACTGCTGCTCTATC
Organism: Artibeus jamaicensis; assembly: GCF_021234435.1. Lineage (NCBI taxonomy): Eukaryota > Metazoa > Chordata > Mammalia > Chiroptera > Phyllostomidae > Artibeus > Artibeus jamaicensis. The sequence goes on along the minus strand of NW_026521828.1, from coordinate 9,347,902 downwards.
CCAGAGGAGGACTCTGAGGCTCAGAGACACGGAGGGAGGTGCCACTAACTCGTGCATCAGGGAAACTTCGCTAATGCACATGTTCTCCACAAGGCACATTACTCTGCTTGTGCTTAGGAGCACCGGACAGCACTTTGGTGGGAGGTGTGGGGGCTATTTTTAAACAGTGAAATCACCAACAAAGTGCCAAAAAATGTGGCACTGAATAGACCGAGAGAAGGTTGCACGTTTCCAGTATGAGAGCTGAATCAAGAAACAGCATCTCTTTGTCTGGCCTCATGTCGGACGTGTACCTTGGGTACCTTGAGTTTTTTTCTGCTCTGAGCATGGTGAAAGCACCATGAGGGCTGATTTGGGGGTTACAAATAAATTTAGTGAGTAGGCGAAAGTCTCGGTGAGATATTGAGGAGCTTTGTTAGGCTACGGTTATGCTGATGGTTAAGGTCACAGGATCTGGAGTCAGACAGACCTGGACTCATGCCTGGGGCTGTGACCTTGAGCCAGACACTTAAATTTCTGTGCCTCAGTTTTCCTCATCTGTAACATGGGGATAACAGTGGGTGCTACCACATGGATTGGTTTTAAGGAGTAAATATGATAGTGTTTATAAAGGGTTTAGTTTAATGTCTGAAAATGTATTAGTGCTTGGTAAATATCAGTTATCGATTTTCTTATCTTATTGGAGTGATCAAGTGTATGGACTTAGGGAACCATTAAATCATAGGAGGGCCCATCATCAGATTCAGGGCCTAAAAGGAAAGGGAGGAAAGAGATCATATAGCCCAAGACATTTGGGGAAGACTTCTCTGGGGAGGAAGCAGACCTTGGTACAGTTTTGAGGGCTGGCTGAGATTTTTCTGCTTGGCAGAGGTGGCCAGCAAATGCCTATGGCATGAACAGAGGTGTGTCAGTGGGGACATGGCAGAGGATGGGCTGTCCATTATGCAGGACAAGGAAAGGAATATGCTGAGCAAGGGGGTTGAGACACTGTTAGGCAGAGACACACAAGACATTCATTAGGCAGAGGCAGGAGACCTGCTCTTGGAGGAAATGAGATGCTGTTGAGTTGCGTGAAGCACCACAAGGGAAATTCACAAGTCATTTATTTTGACCTAAACGTAGAGTGTGATTTCCATCTTTTCAGAACTGGAAGAGGGTGTTTCTTAAAACGCCCTTGTTTTTGAAGTCTGGATAGTCTGGATAGGAGTGACCAGCATATTTCAAAGGGATGATTCAGCTATGTTAAGGATCTTTTTCCTTCCCTCACCTGAAACACTGTGGTTTCACGCTGCAGGCTTAGGAGGAGGCCCAGAAATGGGCTCGTAACGTGAATCACATATTCAAGGCCGCTGTTTGCTGTGAAGACACTCCCACTCAAGGCCATGCCTGAGCTATGGGTGTGTTCCTGCTTCTGCTGAGTTTGTGAGCAAACTTGACCTCCAGTGCCCAGGATTCTCACACAGGTATTACTCGGATATGCATACATCAGCCCCTTTATAGGGATTCTGCTTCCACCTTGGCTGCTTGCAGAACACCGGGGGCTCTATCAGGGTTGCTGGAATAGACTTCTGATTCCTTTGCGCACTTTGTGTACAAAGGACCCCTTTTTGTGGTGGCTCATGCTCCCCTTCAAGTCTCTGATAGTGTCATCTGTCACTGCGAAAGGCCGGTGTGCACACAAGCTTTTATTTCCTTAATTTTTATTTTTAGAGGTTTGTTTCCTTCAGGTCAGCGAGTACAAATCCGAGGAGCAAATGCCTCCTATGCAAACTCACTTCTCCCAGAACTGGGCATCGGAAGCCTTAAAATGAAGTGGGGAGACTGTGTGGCTTAGTTCTCTGTTTCTCCCAGGACCAGCTTGAGGAGCCCACGAAGCAGCGCTGGGCCAGTACCTGCTCAGTATGCACCAGGCTCTCGGCTGGTGCAACAGGGGTGGGGGCGCGCAAGGCGCGATTTACATCCTGAGCTCACAGGTGCACGCTGGAGAGGTGCGAGCCATCTAAATAAATAATCACGGCAGTGGACGGTGAGCGCTTTCGTGGAAGGAAGCCCCACATCTGCCCCTTTGATATATTATTATTATTGCAATTTTTTTTTGCCATCAGAGTATTACAAAAACACATTTTATTCATTTTTTCTTTAGCACACATTTTTATTCATAATGATTACAGCATATTTTTATATTAACTAGAAATGTACTCATTTGTCAGTGGATTTACCATTTTTTCTCTTTTGCCAAAATTTCCCTCAAACTTAGCTAGGTACAATTGACAACTACATAATATATTTATGGCCTACAACATGATGTTTTGATACATGTGTACATTGTGAAACAGGTTCTTTTGGTAAATGTAGCTGAGCCCACCTCCATTTTTTATACCCTAGCAATCGTAAGCTGGAAACATCTGTTTTCTTCACTCTGTTCTTTCAGCGTTAAGAAGTATGATGAAATTTAGGTTGTCCCAGCACTTCCCTCACTGATCATGATTTTGTGAACTTGGACAGAACTTTATCTCCTGCCACCCTAGGTCACTTTTCCTCATGGCACGATCCCTGTTTAGGGAGGGGGGCGAGATAAGCACGGGTCGATGGGTCTCTAGCCCAATGCTCTGCACTCAGGGCCGGAAAGAGGGTTGATGAGAATTGGCTAAAAGTCTCACATGTGTCTCCCGGGAGAAAGAAGTCCCGAGAAGCCAAGCTTGGGGATCAGAACAACCAGGTTAGAATTTCTCTTCTGACTCCTGCTAATAGCATGTGGGCTATTGTCCAGCTTTTCTAAGATTTTGTTTTCTTATCTATTTATAAGTAGATTAATGACACCTCCTTTGTACAGTCACTTTGAGGAGTAACTGTCACAAGTAATGCAAACGTTTAGTGCAATGACAGGGCACGGTAAACACTCAATTGACAGGAGTTGCTCTTAGCCTTGCGTAGGAAATGTAGGTCTTCTGATTCCTGGTTCCGCGTCTCATCCTCCGGACCCTGCTCCCCCCTTTCTTTTTTCTTGATTGTCACTGTGACATGGAGAAGGCTTTCATGACTACAGGGCACGGAGGCAGGGTGGGGGTTACCATTTTGCAGCAGGCCGCAGAAGCTGGTGATGGTGAAAATGAGCCGATCTAGTATTTGTGGTATGGTGTTGGCCAAGCCACAACCTCTCTGGGTATCCGCGTAGGGGAAACAGTGTTTTTTTACAGGGTTTTGTAAGGGTTAAATGAGATAGAGACTAGACAGGGCTGGGTGCCTGGCTAGGCACATTCTATATGTTCAGGGATAGGTAGCTCCGATATTAGTATGTCCACCAATACCATCATTTCTTGACCTCTATTTACCTTTCCTTGACTCCGTGGGAAGACAGCACTAGTTTCCTTTCTAGGCTTGTATAATATGAGGAGCAAGATTTGGGCCAGTCCTCATGGGTCACAATAAGAGAGCGCCATCCAGAATTTCCTATTCAGATATGCTAAGGCTGTCCCGTGGTGTGTCCTGTCCTCTCTCCCCCAGAGGACCTGTTACTACCACCTCTGTCCCTTCTCATCCTGGGGGCTCAGTAAAGCCCTCCCTCCTGGGCAGCAATGTTTTCCTAAGAAATAAATAAATTAAAAATAACACCATTAAATTCTTCTGTCCTGTGGCATTTTCACCCACTGCCAGGTGCTACCTGGCATGTGGCTTTGATTGACAAGCTTACTAATCCATTATAATCATATTTTCATAATTAGTCCCTGCGAGGCCCGGCTGGCTGCTCTCGCCCAGGTAAACTCCCGCCTGCTGCTGAATGTTTCCACCAACTGTCACCTCCCCAGGAGGGAGCTGTCGGTTTAGCACCCACAGCTGTTACTTGGAATCGCTTTTGTATTCTTCCCCATCTTCCCTTTTTGGTGCTCGGCAGCTAGGAAGCCTTGCTTGATTAAAAGTTACAATTATTGACTTCAGACCCAAACAGATACCAAAAATGACTTTAGTTTTTCCGTCTTGCTGATCACACACTGCCCACTCCTCTTTTGGGGGTTCTTCCCTTGCCTCCTCCCTGCTCGCCTCCTTCCCAAATCCCCGTGGCAAAGATGAGGAGAAACTTCAAAGGTGTTTCTGAATAAAAGAACACACGGCAGGACATCAATTATTTACCAGACAAAGTCTGGGCAGGCACCGGGGCCCTTCCCTGTTTGTCTTGCTGAAGATGGGCAAGAAGAGCGCTTTTGAAGGTCGGGCTTTTTCTGCTCACACCGACTCCTTTGGCCAGTGAGGGTTGGTGAACCCTGGCCCCTTACCCTGCATCCTGGCCCTGCCCTGATTTAACACACGGTAACCAGGGCGACTTGCTCTTTGAGCTTTGGCCAAGGGGCCAGGCACTGTGCTGAGGGCTTTCTCTTCTTCCTCTGGTGTCTTTAGGATGTAAATACTAGCCTTTCCCTCCTTGTTACAGGTAGAGCGTGAACCAGAGGTACCAGGAACGGGCAGGACCACGGGGAGGTGGCAGTGTCTTTGAGGAGACAGGGATCGGAGTCTTCATGGAGGAGGCAGCCCCTGGGACAGGGCAGGTTCTTAGCCTGTTCCTGGTAACTGGAAGAGGGGAGCTGTGTTTTCTCTGAGCCCTGAGCAGGGCGAGAGGAGGATACTGCTGAAGGACTAGCCCAGTATTACATTAGTGGTTTCCGTCCCTGGGCTCGGGCACCAGCGAATCCAATCTGTCACGAGGGCTGTGTCCCCAGACTCCTCATCCTGTGGCTCTCATACACACAGGCATACGTGTGTACACACATACTTGTGTGTATGCACACATGTATGTATGCACATACAGGTACACACATATGTACCATTCTCTCGCTCCCTCCCTTTAAGATGCTTTTCAGGACCTTCGGAGAAAAGAGACACTGAAAGATTAAGGAATGTCCCATTTCAAAGAGGTGATTTAGGGCTCCAGGTCATTTGTGCTCCCGGGCCCCCAGGGACTGGCGGAGTCTTCCTCCTCTGGTGTCGTAATTCCTGAAGTGTGAAGGAGCCGTGTGGAAGCACCGCGAATAAAACGTGTATTTCAATAGGGGAGGGGCGTCTCTCACACAGCCATGTCCCCCTTCCTGTCCAGAATGCTCTTCTGTCAGGTCTTTGTACAACTGGACCCTTCTAATTGGTTTTTTGCTCAAATGCCACCTCTCCTGGGAGGCTTTCCTTAACCCCTAAACTAGAACCCTATCCACCCTGAAATCCTCATCTTATCATCATCTGACATCACCTCATTTAGTCGTTCGTTCACCTTCCCTTGGTCCCCAGCACCCCCACTGCCACACTGGAAAGAAAACCCATGCAGTCCTGGTCAGTTTCATCCCCACCACCTGAAACGGCGCCTACATGTAGTAGGGACTTAGCACGTATTTGTTGAGTGAATGAATGGGTGGACGGATGAATGTGCCCCTCCCACTGTGTTGCTAGATGACCAGCTGTCGCTGCCAAGGCCAAGGTTGTCATTTCACTTCCCCTCTGCGTCCCGGGCCGGAGCAGGGAGGCCTGCAGACATGCCTGGGGAGCTCTTGGCTTTCCAGGAGACAGGACCCGAATCCCTGAGAGCAGAAGCCTACACAAGGCAGCTGTGAACTGAGGGGCACTGGGCTCTCAGCTGGAGCCTTGGCACCCCTGTGCCCATGACAGGCAAGCTGGCGGCTGCGGCAGCGGTGCTCGGGCTCTGTCCTGACTGGGAATTGTCCTCGTGAACTCGAAGCAGCACTGTCGCTGCTCATTGTGTGAGAAACACCAAGAAATTTTTTTACTTTCCCTGTCTTTGTTTTCCTTCTGCTCCTGATCAGATTCCTAGTCCGGACTGTTAGCCACACTGCCTTCCAGAAGGTCTGAAGTCGCATTACAAACTAAAACTTGACCTATTCAGCGCTAGTGTGAAAATCAGATGAAATCCCTGGGTGTAGATTACCTTTTCTTAAGCAATAGAGCAGAAATAATTCCTGCGCACCTCAGAGCTTATGTAGCTATTCCATATTCATTATCACATTGACTTCTTAAAACAAACCTTGTGAAGCATGCAGCGATTTCTCGGTGCCCCATCTTAAGGATGAGGACACAGATTCAGAGAGGACGACTTCCCCAGTGATAAGCAGCTAGACAGAGACAGGGCTGGACGTGAAACCCTGGCCACAAGATTCCAGGGCAGTGTTCTTGTTGCCTTCTAGAACTCAGTTGGCATATACAGTTTTAGATGTTGGCCTACAGAAAAATGCAATTTTTGTAGCCTAATTCTGTAAGACATTTTAAAGGCACAAGCAAATAATGGGAAAGGCAACATTAGGGAGCTCCCCAAATGGGCTCCTGTAGCAACTTGTGTGTTTGTGTGCATGTGTGTGAGTGTGTGTGCATGGATGTTGTGGAGGAATGCATGTGGGCAGGAGTAGAGGCCAACTGTGGAGAGAAGGTTTCAGATTCAGGAAACTGTAGTAACAGTTTTTTCAGTAATTCTCAATGGGCCCCAGTCTTAGACACCTTTACCACTTCTTTCCTAAAAATATTTTATACCAGGCTACTGCTAACTTTACGGTGGAATTATATATGTGATAACTGTCTTTGGGGCTGAACCATCCACAGTTCCATTTATATTAGCTGAAGTATCTCAATTACATAAAAACGATTCCATTATCCCAAGGAGACCTCATTGTAGGTTTTATCTTTGTGGTGAGTGTTTTTTTTTCTTTTTGGTGAAAAAGTGGAGTGGTCATTTTGTGCAAGGCATCATGTTAGGTGCTCGTAGGTGCAAGTATAAGTTAGGGACAGCACCTACCTTTAAGGAGATTGCAGTCTGGCAGAGAATTAATAGAAGAATATTAATAACGGTGATGCATGATAGGGTGAGTTGCTTCATAGGAAATTTGCAAGGACCACCAGGGATACCAGAGAGACATTAGCATCACATCTGATGGAGTTCTTTAAATGGGCCCCCCAAAAGGTATGTTTACACAGTCAGATATGGGAAGGGTATCCGAAGGTGAGAGAACTGAGTTAACAGAGACAGGAAAGCCAAATGACTTATTCACAGAATAGTCAATTAGTTTGATGGAAGTATAGACTGTTCCTAGAGCAGTGTTTCTGACATTTTTTAAGCAACACCCCTCACAGTCCACCCATCCCACTCATGTGTATTCATCAGAATTCCATCATCCACATATGCGCATGCGTAGCAGCTTTTCAATGTGGTGTGGCAGACTAGTTGAGTGGAATACTGATTAGAGTCCAGGAAGCCCTCTGATGATGTTAGTTACAGTTTAGGACTATCTAATTTTGTTCCCCTTACCTATGTAGTGGTTTCCAGTAAAAATGTTCACTCATAGATATAAAGAGTTGTTTATGGAATTGGTCATAATTGGCTCTTGAGACTTGAGGAAAGAATTTGCCTTTTTGGACCAGTGGCTGGTCCATTGAGGCATCCTTGGGACCCATCGGTAGGCCATGGGCCATACTTGGAGAAACAGCAGCTAAAAGCAATGATGGAAGATAAAACAACTGAGACCATATTGTAGAGACTCTTTCATGCCAGAATGAGAAGCTGCACTTAATTTGTACTTCCTTGCCATTGCAGGTATTGGGACAGAGCAATAAAAAAAATTTTTTTGAGGTTTCACTGGAGAAGGGAGAGGTTGGAGTGCAGGTAACTAGCTAAGAGAGAGGTGGCACCCTGGGGAGTAGAAATGAAGGAACAGGTGGCAGAAAACTGGCAGAGACAGAATCAACTGGCTTGGTAGGTTGAGTGGATCTTAAACTGTAGGGACAAGGGAGCAGAAGGCTTGGCCAGGGTGGCTGGGTTCTTATGGAAATGATACCATGCATGCAAATGGCCAGGTTAGAAGGAAGATTTCTTTTGCTAGGAAAAACAATGAATTCTTCTAAAAAATGGCTATCGAGAAATTTAGAATTGAACAAAGAATCCTAGAAGTTTCTAGGTAATATGTAGAAAGAATTTAAAAGCTCTTTTCACCTGGAAACAATTTTAAGTTCACCACATACTGGTTAAACATAAAGGAAAGCTGTCGGAGAGACACATAGTTCCTCTACTAATATTGGCAATGACTCATATTAGGTACCAGGAGTGCAGGAAGTCAAGACAGGTCTAGGAATACTCCCTTCCATCTCCATTAACTCTCAGAACAGGTTTACCTGTCTAATAGAACTGGCTGCTACGTGATGAAAGAGCCTGTTGTTGACTAGGCCACATTTACACAACAGCATCACTCTGTTGCACAACTCCAGGGGGCAGCATTTACTTGGGAAATTGTGAATGATGTCCCTTGGCCCTGTGCAGTATGGAAGCCTGGATTTCTGTGGAACTGCCTCTGTTTTGAATGGTAATAATTGGCTTTGGGCTTTTTTTTTTTTGCATTTAAAGTAAACACAGGAGTTGTGAGAGGACAGTGCTGTGAGGGCAGGATGAGTGTGCACGCCTCTGCTCCCCAGTCGCTTTGTTCTGTTCACCTTCATTGTCCTCACTCTCTGGTATTGCAATTTCTCTGTGTGCAGGCCTGCTCAGCTCCTCAAGGGCAGGGAAGTATAAGCGATGATGGAGGAGATGTTCCTTTATTTTCTACCTTGAGGACACAGATGGAATGGCAGAGTTGGGAGGAAAGGTCAGGTTTGCTCAAGTGGGTATTGTCTGAAAGCACAAAGCTGTGCGCACGTGTCTGCACCAGGTGATCACGTTTTGGTCTAGTAAACCATGTGGTGTCCAGGGCTTTGTTAATAGAGACGGAGGGACCACTCAGATGGAAAAGAAGAGCACATCCCAGTTTCCTGAGCTTAGTTTTGATAAAGACTGATACCTAGAGCAACCATCTTTTAATTTTCAAATGCCTTTCAGGAAGTTTGCAACCCAGCCCTGATCAGTTATCAATTAATACCTTTGTGTGAACGACTGGGTCCGACCTGTAGTCTTCTCTGCTGGCCGCCTGAGGGAAGGGTCTGAGGGGATGAGTGGAGTGGGCAGGTGGGTTGGAGCACATCCATGGGGTTTTTGAATTGTCAGTAGAGAGTGGAAATGAGGGAGTTTGTGCTGGCAAAGAACGGTAGAGCTCAGGAGACTAGGTGTTGAGCAAGCAAAGGTGATATTGTCTATAATTAGGGAAGGGTTCTCCCTGGTGTGTAGGAAGTGCTAATAACTTCAGTGCTACTGGCCAACCCGACCCAAGCCTAATACCTTTACAGACACCTTGAGGGTTTTTCCTGGGTAAAGCCAGAGAAGTGATGAAAATGTACCCTAGTTCCATCGTGAAAAGGGAGAGCCAAAGGGGATTCATTTGCTCATGAGGAGCTCCGAAAGACCCAAACCTGCCAAAGACTCACAGCTTAGAGGAAGCTGTGCCAAATAGGGCTGGGGTAACCAGCTCCCAGGGATTTGTACAAACCCCCCGGCCACGGCGTTTTAGTCACCATTTCTTGCCCTGCATTTTGTGATAGGTCATATGATAGGTCGACCAGTGGGAAATACAAGCAGCTGCGTCTGTGGAAGAGAAGAAAGTGTTGAAGGGGGACCAAGCACTTTTCTAGAAGACAGGGCTCAAGAGAGGCGCAAAGACCTGAACCAGGATGGGACATCGAGAAACTGATGTCTTTGTTGCCAAAGGACCAGTCCTAGAAGTGAGATTGATGAGTTCTTCCTTTAGACTAGAGAAAACCATGGGGTGACCTGAGGGAGGAGAGATGAAGCTTTTATTTTCTTAAGCCTCATATCATGAGTTTAGTAATAATTTCCCTTGGAAGTGAAATTCTGACCAAGTCCTGGTCAAGGGACTTGCCTGTTCTTGCTCAGTCCAGCATGGTGTTTTGTATCCTGAGATGGCTAATTTGGTGTCTTGGCTGAGCCACATTGTCCAGATATTGGGTCAAACATTGTTCTGGATATTTCTTTGAGAGTTTTTTTTTTTTTTTAATAGGATTAACTTTTAGATCAGGAGACTTTGAGTGAAGCAGATTACCCTCCAGAAGATGGGTGGGCCTCAGCCAATCAGTTTAAGGACTTAAAGAACAAAAGTGACCTCTCATTAGCAAGAAGGAATTCTGCCAGAAGATGGCCTTTGAACTTGAACTATACAATTGACTCTCCTGGGTCTTCAGGCACTGGCCTATCCTGAAGATTGGGGACTTGCCCATCTTCATAATCATGGTACCCAATTCCTTAAAATAAGTCTCTCTCCCTCTCTATATTCACACATCCTGTTGGTCTGGCTTCCTGGAGCACCCAGTGTGGATCCCACTAGAGATTCTCTCTGTAATAGTTAGGATAGACTAGGTTATATTGTGGTAACCAACAACTCCAAAATCCAGTGATATAACACAACAAAAAAATGTTCCTTACCTTTGCTGCATGTTCAAAAGACGTCAGCTTGGGAGTTCTACTCACTGGTGATGCAGGTGGACAGAGTCCTATCTTGCTGGGAAAGGACCACAATCTTCATGGCAAGGGAAGAGATATGGCTACCTCTTAAAGCTCCTACCTGAATGTGAAAATGGCCATTTTCACCCATGTTTCTTTGGCTAATGCCAGTCACATGGCCACCTTTCACTTCAGAAAGGCCTGTGGGACCCTGGCCGAGTGGCTCAGTTGGCTGGAGTATCATCCTGTACATCAAAAGTCTGCAGGTTTGATCCCTGGTCAGGTAATATAGCTGGTTGTGGGTTTGATCCCCGTTTGGGGCACGTACCAAAGGCAACCGATTGATGTTTTTCTCTCACGTCGATATTTCTCTCTCTATCCCTCTCTACCCTCTTCCTCTTTCTAAAACAAATAATAAAAAATACACTCCGGTGAGGATTTAAAAAAAAAAAAAGGCCTGGGGAAGTGTAGTGCCACCATATGCCCAGAAGGACAGAACTCTCCAAAGTATCCCCAGATTTCCTCACTGACCTCTTAAGGGATTGTCATGTATGTGTTTGTACAGGCCTGAGGTTGGGTAGTTGAAAACCTGGAACTGCCGGGTAGTTTTCCTGCCTGAGACAGAGGACAGTAACGCTGAGAGGAGAGAAAGTAAGTTCTGCTACTGTATCGTTGCAGGTCCTGCATCCAGGTGTGACTGAAGCTACCCCTGAGCTTCTGAGTTGTATACAAACATACAGCCCACCTTCTCTTTTGGTTGCTTGAGCCAGTTTGCACTGGGTTTCTGTCACTTGCTATCCCAAGTGTCCTCACTAACACAGTGATGATTTACAAAACCAAAACCCTTCATTTCTGGATTCCCGACTACTTGCTGTTCCTTGAGCACCCACTGAACTTTTCCTGTTTGAACACTGTACCATTCCTTCTGCTCAAAATGTCTTCCTTTTTCTTCTTGCATCTAGTAGTACAAATCTTCCTTCTAATTCATTTGATTACTGTGTCTCTACAAAAGATCCTTAATCTACATCCCTGTCCTATTCCCCAGCCAAAAGCAATCCTTTCCTTTGATGTTTCTATCGTAATGAACTTGAACTTCTGTGGTAACATTTGTCGTATTCTGTCTCGTACTAGCCAATGTGTATGGACAGCTGACTATGTACCGGGTGCTTTGTATTTCCTGCAGAAATCAATTTCTTTATTCCTCACATAGTCCTATGGAGTAGGTACTGTTATTTCCATTTTACACATTTAGAAAACCTGCACTTTAGAAAACTGCAATTTAGGAGAACTGAGGGATTTCCTTAAAATCCCACCCGTACCTGGGAGTGGGCATTAGGAACCCAGGTGACGTGGCCTCTGAGCTCACACCTGTCATTTTTGTAGTTATCTGTAGACCTGGCTTGTCTCCTCCACTGGGCTGTATCTTGTCTGCTAGAAACCCTGCAGTCAAATTGGGGATGACACTAACAAGTGCAGAGAATCTTACAGCCTGCAATTTGGGTGCTAACGTCACTTCCAGCTTCACCTTTTGCTTCTTGTCCTCATTTTACCTCTTCCTTGGTTTCTTCACTAACTTATTCTAAGTTTTATTTTACCTCATTGTGGCGTTTGCAGTTTTTTAAAGCCACCTTAATCCTTTTTAGGTTGGAAATTATTAATAAATGAGTAAATGAAAATAAAATGAAATGCTGGATTATAAATTCCTTTAGGGTAAGGACCAGTGTTATTTATCTTGACATTTTCTGTAGCTCCCAGCTCTAGAACTCAGAAAAATGTGTCTTGGATCTTCTTATGGTAAAATCTGCAGATTTTGAAGATTAAGAAATAGCAGGCATGTTCTGTGGTTCTGTGGTGTTACTATGCCTAAAGTCTCTACAGGGGGCTGGCAGGGTGTACTGGGCTAGCTTCTGCCCTTTGCTGTGCCAGAGAGAGTAAAACAAGACATTTTGCTGCAGCGGAAAAGAATTCCCTTTGCCATCCTGCTTTCGGGAGAGCTGAATATTTTAGCTTCAGTGACATTCTGTATTCCTTGTGGAGACTGAAGACATTGACTGCAAACTATTTTTGAGCCATTTCGTTACTTAGGAAAAGCTAAGGTGCTGACTGGCAAGTAGGGCTGGAGGTGTCTTTTCTTACAGCCCTTCAGGTTTGTGCCTTGTTGGTGTGAAGAGCTAGACTGCAGCTGTACCCTCCTCTGTGAATGATCTGGAATTCATTTAGCAGTTCTTCCCAGGGTGGCTGGACGGCAGGACAGAAAGATGAGTACAGGAAACAGCCTGGCACGGTCCTGCGCTGTCTGCTTCTCTCAGAGTGTCCTCCAGCTTTCTCTCTTCTCTCTGACACGATTCCATGCTTCTAGCACTTTCCAAAAACCCTTGAGTCGTTCAATTTTATCTAAAAACATTTTCTGAATGCCTGCTGTGTGCCAGGCCTTGTGTGAGGTCCCAGGGCAGCCGAGAGATGTAGGAAAGCTGCTCTGATCCAGTAAATTTGTCATTTGGGGCATGCTTGTTGCTAGTGTTTTGAGCACAGTTGGCTGACAGGGATCAGTAAACATAAAAATAGCAATGCAGAGTGATTTGCATGGGGAATATTGACTTGTGTATGTATATCTCAGTGAAGAGAAAAGAATATGGTGACCCATTTAAAAGTTGTTCTCTACATTTGTGTTTTAAAACTCAACTTTTAAACAAACCACTCTCTCTATTTAACCATATGCGGAATATACTGTATTGGAAAATGAATGACTGACTGAAGTTCTGGTACAACTCTTGTCTATCTACAGGCAGAATGAATGGGGTGCATGATTTTGCAATTCTATATACAGCTCATCAAGGTCTCTTCCTTCCTGTCTCTGTTTTTTCATTATGCTTCTGTCTCTCAATCCCAGTCTTTTCTCCACATGTCCCCCAAGATAGGTAAGCCCTTTGAGTATTTGCTCTTTGTTTGAGCTTATTCTGTGAAGGAATAGAAAACTGTCCATGTGAAGGATGAGAACTGTAGCAACAGCTTCCAGCCACCCGAGTGCCTCCTGGACTTCAGGCCAGCAGAGGTCATTTCCATTGGTATGGGTGGGGAGAAGCTAGAACACAGTATGGGAAAGCACTTGTCCCCTTTGACCAAAATCCAAAAAGTCTTTGTGGGCGATGAGTTGCAAGTAGATGATCGTAATGTCTATCCTTCTCAAAGGATATTATTTAGACTCTTAGTAAATACCAACATAAGCCTCAATTACACAATAATCAGGCATTTAAGGCACACTGTGAGAGTCTTGAGCAGCCATAGTTCTGGCGAAAAAAGGATGGATCACTCCCACAGAGTAATTTGGGTGAGATTAAAAGTGAGATGGGCCAAGGGAAGCCAATGAGGGATGGTGCAGCCCCTCAGCACTGGCAACGGTCAGGGGATATTACCACCTTAGCCCTGAAGGGCCAAGGGAAAGGAGGGAGGCATCACTGGAACCTGGAGAAAGTAGGGGTTGTCCAAAAGGTGCTGTGGCCTGGCCTTTAATAGATCCTTGAGGAAGGATGCACGAAATGTACTCTAACCTCTGTCTCATTTCTTGCTGGTGCCTCCCATTGGCTCAAGTCAATAGAAGGTAGAGGCCAAGGGACTCTGTTCATGCAATAGTTATTCTTTCAAGTGCAGAGGAGGATGGAGAAAAGTTGAGGGTAGCTCTGGGGGTAGCAATTTGCTTGTAGGGGAAGCAAAGCAGGACAGCAAAAAGGCAATTGGATTATAAATGAGAAGATACGGATTTTTGTTACTGTCTCTGCCCTTTACTAGTCAGTTGATTTTGGGAAATCATTTCATTCTTCTGAGGAAGTTTTGTCAGCTATAGCATGGCAAGACATAGCCTTTGGCTTATAAAGCCAAATGAGTTATGCGATAATGCTTTTACAATAGTGCTCTTTGAAGAAAGGGGTCATCATGAAAATCCATCAGCAGCACAATCGACAATTAACCTGATTAGTTTTGTGTGGTGTGGATTTAACTTAGGTCAAGGTAAGGTCCTCAGAGTCTATCTGTGGCTGTGGAACAAAGCAGACAGAGGAAGCCCACATTGACCTAAATGAGCATGTCCATCTCTGCTGTAATATGCTTTCCGCGAGATACTCGTCACACTTACTGAACATGACAAAGTCGATGCCAAACTGAGCCATTGCTGGAGGAGAATTTAAGGGTCAATAAGACAGGCTTCCTGTCTCCTCTGAGCACCCCTGGGAGATAGCCTTTGGATAGGGAGCCACACATACTTCTTGGCTCCATTAAGTCTATGGAGCCAGAAAGTTGTGAGTACTGACTCTCTGAGTTGACCATTTTTAGCCCACGGTCACACCTCATCTCCAGGAATTAAACACTCACTTTCCAGTTTTCTATGCCTCAGTGTAGTAGATGCCTATTAGGATATCTGCCCAGCCTGTGACCTGTCTCTGCAAAGAGCCACTGGAGGGACTGGCAGCCATGTTGTGGCCGAGTGACCCAGAAGGTGAAGATGATGGGCACCTGACCCATCGCCTCTCACCTGGGAGGCCAGTTCTCTGCTGGCTGTGAGAACTCTTCCATCAAACTTGGGAGCTGAGGTGCAACCATCCCCTGGCACCTTTATGATGGAGCAGAGGAGCCAGTTTGCTGAGAGTGAATGCAGTAGCCACACAAGGAGGTGAAGTAGCAGAGACACTAGGAGACCAGTGAAAGAGAATCAAGGAGCATCTGTGTGACATGTGCCTGTGAGAAGCAGGAGGCAGTGAGCGCCTCAGTGCCTGAAGGGGGTCTACATGCCTCTTCGTGTCAGTTGGTGAGGTCTGACCCCAGTCAGGTCCCTTCCTCCCCCAGCACGGCTGGGTCGAGGGGTTCTCTGATGCCAGTAGCTGAAAGAACCCTAAGAAACACAGGCTGATGGGAGTGTGGGCACACCTTCTCTTGGCCTTTTCACAAAGAAAATCTTTTACCTGGAACATGGAAGTTCATGGCCAGTGGCTTGCAAGTGGGGGTAGCGGGCCTCCTCAAAGTGGGAAGCAGGAAACACTCCCCCCCAGGTACATAGCAAACCTCCGGCCCAGTGATTCTTCTGATCTCAGCAGTACATGAAGTTACCGATAAAAAGCCTTCCTGCCGTAAAACAGTGTGAACTTTTCTACCTCCTGAGCATATTTACAGTCAACAGCTTTAGAGTATCAATTAAGTTCTCCACACATTACTTCAGCCTTTCTCTCCTAAACATCCACACTTTGTGACTCTGTACACTCAGAGCAACAACAGAAATTATCCTTTAATTAAGCAAACCAACCCCATACCTTTCTCTGGCATCTGCGCATGTGGGTACTTATCAATTAGAGCAAAGCCTTGTGAAGCGTGTGCTTGTTCTCATTGGTCGTTTATTCAGCCCATCGTTATGCCAAATAATAGTAATAAAAAATTCCTTATGTATTTATATACTTTCTGGTTACAGAGCATTTTTTAAAAATTGACCTTGACAATTGTGCCGTGCGGCAGCTATGACTGAGACCGTTCCACTCTGTTTTACATTTATTCATCTTAGCAACATTGCCTTCTGCTGATAAAGGACTTAGTCTATGCTGGGCACTGTGCCAAGTGTTTGCCAGCCATTTTCTCATCTAAGTCTCCCCAGGCCCAATGGAGTGGAAGTCTTAGTTGTCACATTTACAGAATAAAAACTGGAGGTTAAGCAACTTGTCAAAGGTTAGACAGCAGTTACTGGTGGGGTCAGAGTTCGAAGCCAGGGCTGAGGGCCCCACGCTCCTGAACCATCATTCAACACGGTCAGCTTCTTGTTTTACTCCAACCAGCCATTTTTAGTCATCTTGGCCTAGCAAGGTTTTCATTAGTAGTTACTTTTCTGACAATGACAAGTCATTTATTGATCATCCACTTACCCATAACCCAGTTAAAAAACTTTTATTAACTGCCTCCTATTTTGTTTGTATTAGATGGGACATTCTTCCCACTTTACCTTGTCGACTCTAACAAAGTCCTCTGAGTACGGTATCATCACCCTCATTTCACAGAAGAAGAAACCGACTCTCAGAGATTTTCTTCCCCCAGATTGCTGAGGGGTGAGGAACGTTGGATTCGAACCCAGGAGCTCTGTCTGACTTCAGAGCTCGTATTCTTTCCATCACACTGAGAAGACTGGAACCAGAAGTGGTTCACCACCTGGACTTCACAGGACTCAGACTAGCTTTTCTCTGCTCTTCTTTCCGCTGATGATAGGGCCTCTCTGTTCTTCTTTGCTAAGTGAGTGACGAGTCAGAGCCTGGGGAAAGCTTTGTGGACCTTCCTTACAAGGGTCACCTGTTCAGAAGGAAACAGAGTGGACCAGTGGGGAGACAAATAAGTGCAGGCTGAGTGTCCAGTGGGAGGGCCTGAGAATCATTGTTTTGTTGGAAGGTGGGGTGGGGGGTGAGGAGCAGACGTAGGGAGAGTTGGCCAGACAAAATTTGGAGAGATAAATGTAGAAAACTCACCAGAAGGCAAGATGGGGAATACAGTGTCTTGAAATGCACAGGCCGGTGACTGACGGTGAGTCGGCATGGATTGAGGAATAAGCTTTGGGGTAAGAGGGGCTAGGTCAAGCAAGCGATTTCTTTTCATGGTTTCATTGGCAGCTCGAAATGAAAACCTCATCATTATCCAAACACAACAGTAACACGAAGGGGTGAAATAATTTATCCTTAAGTAACAGGCTGACCTACTCAGAATTGTAATTTTAATGTAAGACTAACCTTTGAAAATAGATCAAGTGATATAAATTATGAAGAAGACATTCATCAGATAGATGGTGTCTATTAGTCGTTTTATGCACGAGGAGTTCTCTCCCGGAGCACACTTGGGGCTGTCTCTCTGCACAGGAAAAATGAAGAACCGGGTTACCCTTTTGTGACACGTACAGCTGATTTTAATCAGTATTGCTCCTGTCAAATGAAATGAAAAGACTGAAATATGATCTTCTCCGTGCAGGCACACGCTCTGCCTCCCACCTCCTTCCAGGCAGCTGCTCCAGTTCTGCTGGGTTGGAGAAAATGGAGATACACATTTCAAGCAGTTTTTCCCCACTCCTCGGAGGGGAAAATATAGATTGGTTGGTCAAACCACAAAATATTTATTGAGACTCTTCCAAGTGTGTAGCACTAGGTTGAGTGTTACGGGAGAGAGGGAGGAGGCAGAAGAGTCTAGGACATTTCTTGTCCTCAAGATTTAGAATGTCACAGATTGGAAGGGACCTGCTATTCCCCTTGTAGCTAAGTGAGTTTGGGCAAGTCCCACAGCCTCAGTTACTTTGTCTGCAAAAAGAAGATGGTGTTGTTACCTTCCTCATGGGGCTGTTGTGAGGAGTCATGGGGTGTTGTCCAGGAAGAACAGCTCACTGAGCCTGGCATACATTCGGGCATACAGAACTATATAAAATAATTTTTATTACCAGTTCTGTTTCATCACTGCCTTAAGTTGGGCTGGGGGTTGTCCTTCTCACACCGCCGTCCAGCACCATCCATGGAGGGGAAACTGGGTGGGGATCAAAGCCTCACCACCCAGGAGGTGACACTCCTGCTGGCTGTGATTAGTGAGAGGTTGCCCAGAGCAAGGACAACTCGGGATGTCCCATTGAATTGGCCATGTAGGGGCTCACCTAGAAGGAGCTGGGCAGTCAGTGGGTCAGGGCCCCAAGTGCTGGGAGAAGGCTGGTGTTTTCTCAAAGGGAAGCTCTGTGATCCTTCTCATGATGATGATTACACTGATTGCCCTTGGGTGCCTCCTCCAAGGTTCAGTCCCTGGTCTAGTCCCTTTAATGCCAAGCTCCACTGACCACCTCCTTACCCTACTCTCTTTTCCTTCCCTTTTTTCTTCAGTTCACTCAATCCTTATGGAAGTGATCACGAGGTACAGTGATTTCTCTCTCAAATCTACTTTTTTTAGGGCACAAGCTTTGTCATGAATACCTCAGGGCTTAGATGTATGAACATCAAAAGTCTGGTTCTTATGACTCAAAAGGTATGCCTTAGAAACTCAGAAATGGTTCCTCTGTTTTTCCGCTCTCACTCACCCCCCGATGCAAAGAATTCCTTGGAGGGAGCGGTGTAGTGATGGGTTCTCCTCTGTTTGTGTGCCTCACGATAGTATCCTGCAGAACTGTTGTGCTCTCCTGTCCCTTCTCCTCCTCCTCATTACAAATGGTGCCCATTAAAAAAAAAAGTCAGAGGAGGTTTAGAAGAATGAATTTTGTGTGAGTTGGGTGTTTTAGGACAGAGATGTTGAGACTGAGTTTGGAGCGCAGTCCGCTGGTAACACTCATGAAAGATACAAGGGGAGGAAGCAGATTGATCAGGGAACGCCTGTGGTCTTTGTGTCTGTCTGACACCTAAGAAGAGAGGGAAGGCAGGGTTTTGGGGGGTAAAGCCTCAGATTACAGTCATATTGGACATTGGCCAGGAGCATCAGGACACAGATTGTCCACTGGAAGCATCTGATGTTGGATGGACATGGTCAAGCCCTGGGTCCATTGCCAGATTCAGTCTCTGGCTGGGGACTGCCTGGGACAGCATGACCTTAGCTCAAAAGCTGGGGTGGGTCCTGAAGGCACTGTAGCTCCAGGCTACCAGACAATCACACGCCTTGCAGCTGAGTGGCCCCTCTCCATGGCTGCTGCGCATGCCCCGGCAGAACCGGGGCTGGAACCTGATGTTCCGATTCCTGGCCCAGTGTTCTGTCTTCTCTACGTTGAAACTCATGAGACAATCAGATGACCACTGGATGGTGTATAATTACATATCCAATCACATGGCATGGGCACTGAGAGCTGCTGAGTTTCAGAGATTAGAAAATTCATGTGAATTACTGTAATCAAGATCGATTCCTTTGGAGGGTGTTACTTCGAGGCCAACAAGACAAGCAGACAAGGGGCCACTGTGTCTATAGCTACAATTAGTTACACAGTCTGACTCCTCTGATAATACCTCCCCCCATGCTAGGCTCCCTGCCTTGGGAGTCTCATAATGTCTGGTCACAAACAGAGGTTTCCGGCCGAGCAGATGCTGTTAAGTTCTGAGGTTTGCCAGAGTTATTCTTAGAGCTATGGGTGACGAAACCTGTTTCCTCCCAATCATTTGGACAGAATACAAATGACAGGGGATGGTCCTTGAGAGAGAATGGCCATGACTAATACATGACTAGACTCTCAGTGTCCCGCAGGATCACCTTAAAGGCAGCAGTGAAGGGTTATGCTGGAAAGAGGCCATGCTTGGCAGCGATGCTGGCGTGTGTCTAAGCCACCCATCTGTTGGCACCTAAAGTTTCACAGTAGTCAAATCGAGTCCAAGTCTTTGTATTGTCAACATGGGCTTAGGAATATTCAGACACACAACTCTGCATTTTAGTAAGAATAGTGAAAATACAACAACAGCAAAAAAACCCTTAAAAATTATTGATGTTCAAGGCTAAATTTTTCTATTGACAACATTTTCCAGGAAGCATTCAGACATGGATTATGATGGGGAAGGGCATTATTGCTTTTGCAGTTATGTGGAATTTTAAACTTTATTAATAATGCTAATAAATAAGGATGGTTAATCTTTTGTTGCTTCTAACACTGGATGAGGAACTACGCTAAGTGTTTTTTCTCATTCAACCTTTGCAATAGCCCTGTGAAGCAGGCACTGTTTCTTTAATTTTACAGATGAAGAACTGAGGGTTGTGATGTTAGGCTACATAGTCAACAACCCACTGACCAAATCACCGAGTTGAGGTGGAAATCCAGCTCCTCCTGATTCCAAAGCCCGTGCTCTCAGTCCCTGTGCTATAACCTCTTTGCTATTTAACGCTATCCATCAAAACAATATAGTCTTAATGGACATTTTATGCTTGGTGATGTGAGGTTCTAATTAATTAGTGGCCATCAACTAGAACAGTTCTCTGCTGCTCCTGGGTCCCAGCCACCTGCCTGCATGTGTCTGATTGAGTGGAGCCGTGCTCGTAGCCGGAGTGCACCTTCGACACTCCCTGGGGAAACTAAAAGGGGTTTTAGTTCTTGGAGGCTGTGGTTACTGCCTGGCCCAGTCTCCTTCCATTTCACTCTGATGGCCACTTCTCACTCTGTCCTTAAGGAGTTTTCCAGCCACTGGTGCATTGCTGAAAAACTGAACACAGAGAGAAGACTGCCTAGATAAGTTGTGCATGTCAAATTGTCCTACTACCCAGTTTTATTTTATTAATTCTCCTTGAATTTTAGCAGGAGGGGGAGGGAGATAGAGAGAGATCAACATTGATCAGTTGCCTGACCTGTGCCCTCCAACTGGGTATGGACAACCTAGGCCTGTGTCCTTTTGGTGTACGAGATGATGCTCCAACCAATTGAGCCACACTGGCCAGGGCTATTTTATTTTTTAATACCCAAAGCATTCAGGAAGTGGCTCCCCTTGTCACTCATCCGAGATTTGTGCGATAAACAAAGCACACTTTAACTAACAAGTAGACTTCTAAAAGACCATCAAGCGTTGGTCCCAGGGTCCTGTTGCCAACACATAAACCACTCAGGGTTTCCTCTTTCCTCCTCCCCAACCCATTCCAGCAGCTGAGCACTCTCTGCTTCTGTCATTGTTATTTTTTTCTGTAATTTTCGGGAAAGTAAAGAATCAGTTTTTGAAGGATGACTTAGGGAGAGACATTTTTATTGCTTAAATGATTCTTTTCAGGGAGACAACCGAAGCCAAAAAGGGATCATTGCAAACCTAAAGGAGCTTGAGAAAATTTACACTCTCTAAGATATTTTAAGCCTTCGGAACTATATTGAGTGAAAAGACTCATTTTAGGCTTTGTGAAGTGCCATGTTTTCATAAGAAGGAAGCTCAGCTCCCACCAGCTGGTTTGGGGGCTGGAAGTGCTGCCTCTAGAACCACAGTGTCTGGGTTCAAATCCAGCCTCTCCTGGCTGGCAGATGGCTTGACCGCCCTGTGCCTTGGTTCCATATCTCACAAGGGGTGGAGGGCAGGACCTGTTAATAAGACTTACGTCATGGTGTTGTTGTGAGGGTTAAATGAGGTGCATTCAGGAGTGTATTGATTAGGATTCCTCATTTGGAAGAGACCGAACAAGCATAAGCCAAAGGCAGTTGGTTGCTCACTGTAATGAACACCTGGGAATAAGGATAGATTCGGGGCTCCAACACTGTTCGCAGAACCTTGCATCTCTTCGCCAAGATGGCAGCAGTAGCTCCAGTCCCTGTGTTGTTTCAGGGAAAATGTCACATGCCTTTGGTCCTGACTGGTCATCATGTCCATCTCTGACTCAGTATTGAGGCCAGGGCCAGTTCCTATACGGTGCTCCAAGGTTGGAGGCCCAGGTCCTATGGCTCACCTGAGGAGCTGGGGGTGCATTTAGCTTTGAGAGAACCACACATAATAAGCTGCCCATTGACTGGTAGCTGGTGCTGTTGTTGTTACTAGTTTCACAAGGGAGGACCCCAAAGCAAGTATCTTTGTGATAATTAGCGACCACATGCCAAATGGCAAAGGGAGAGGTTCGCATCTCACCCCAGGCAGCAGTTCATCGCCCTCTGCTCCCATGCCTTTGCCTTGCTGTGTTTTCAGTCCCATGTTACTGCTTCACTTTCCTGTTAATCGTGGTAATACAGCCTATCCTTCAAAGCCCACCCTGTCTATGAATCTTACCTGTTGTCTCCAACCCTTTGTCACCTTCCTCATCTCAGAAGTGCTACGTCGCTCAATGCCTGTACCTAAGGCATTCCTGGTATAAAGTAGTATGTCTTTGAAAAGTGTAAAGCAGTATATCTTCCATTCACTATGCAGCTCTAAAATATTCATTATTATATAATCGTTATATGCAATCGTTCTATTATATGGTGGCTTAAAATATAGAGTTTGGGGATCAGATCTGTCTTTTTCACTAACTTAATGTTGGAACTTGGTACATGACACAGAGCCTTCTGAGCTTCAGTTCCTTCATCTGTTAAAGGCAGATAATACTACCCAGTGCATGAGATAACGCAGGTAAAATGTGAACCTACTATGCGTCGCACACTCACATGCCCCCTCATCTTCTTGTAAGCAACCGGAAAGTAGGGAATATATACCCCTGCCACCATTTTGCTTTCTGAAACTTTAGCTATTCATAATATTCTTCAAGCTGTGGCAAGAAGAATCAATGGCTACAAAGAAATTTAACATTCCATCTTTCTAGCTAAATCAAAGATTTGAGGTTTCTTTTTTTCCAATGCAAAAGTTCTGTGACTTTTGAAAGTTTCAAGGTCTCTCCCGGATCCAAGATTCTGGGAAACAGCAGAGAAGGGGGTTTCAGCCACGCTGGTTCCGTCTCTGTCCTGGCACCTCGCTCACTCCCAGCGAATGTGGCCTGACCCCGCTCCTGGGAGGTGAGGGAGGAAAAAGTGACAAATGGCTGAGCAGTTTGTCCAGCCCCTGCCGTAGAGTGATACATTACAGGAGCCTCCAATGTTCTTTGCCTGGAAATGACATAAATATTAGATTTTGCTGAGAAATGACATATGTTTCTTACAGCCATTAAGAATCCTCACCAAAGCAGGGAAGTAAAGAGGCCTAACATCTTCTTCATAAAGACTGGTTTCTGCTGTTGGGACCCAAAGTAAATATCCCTGGATGGATGCTCACTACCCGTGGGCAGGTGTGGGGAAGCAGCCAGCTGTCTGTGCAAGATGTGCGGAAGCCTTCTCTACTCCACGCTAAGGGAGGACGTGGTGTGGAAGGAGGGAGCCGGTTGGTCAGTAGTCTGCAGGACATGAGACCAGACATTTGCCATCCTCACAGTTTAGTCAGCGGTTTTAAGTTGTTATGGGTGCAAACTTACCCAAACCAGCTTTTTCTCAAGAGAGCAATGTAGGCTGGTGTATTTCTTTTTTATTGAGTCAAATTCACAGAACGTGAACATTCACCATTTTTGCCATTTGAAAGTGTACCATCCAGTGGCTGGCAGTTTGTTCAGAGCTGTGCACTGCAGTCTAGTTCAGAACGTTCTCATCACCCCCACCAAAGGAACCCCGTGCTGTGTGAAGTAGGCAGCCACTGCCCATCCCTCCTTCTCTCCAGCCCCTGGCGAACACGGATCTGCTTTCTGTCTCTGCATTTGCCTCTTCCAGGCATTTTGTATAAATGGAATCATATAATATGTGGCCTTTTGTGCCTGGCTTACTTCACTTGGCATAATGGGCCACCTGTGTTGTGGCAGGTATCATGGCTGACTATATTCCACTCTACCACACTCTGTCTATCCATCAGCTGAGGGACATTTGGCTTGTCCCCATATGTTGGCTATTATGAGTGGATTACTGACTTTTGCTTTTCCAGGGATGGGGGAGAAACAGCAGTCTAGGTGTTTAGCCATGTAGTGCGTGGAGAGAAAAAGCATCCAGTTCTTCCTTGGAAGGGGACTCTGATGGGTGAGGTTGTGTGGCCGCTGTCCTCCTAGGCAGAGGCTGTGGGACAGACCTGTGGTTTGGGGTAGGGAATCTCCTCTGATAAGGAGCAGCTATGCCTGGCACCTCTGTGACAAGAGAATCATGCTTGGCCGTTGCTTACCTAATGCCTTTTCTGTGCCTCATGAGGTAGGTAGATTTATCTCCATTGTATAAATGATGACCTTGATGTGTGGGTCTGTTTCCTCAGTGATGAAATGTGTATCCTACTGGACCTAAGAAATATCACGAGCCTTGACTAGATCGCTCACGAGAAGCTCTTATAAGTTGTAAAGAGCTGTAGGCATCTGTGTGCAGCAGTCGGCCATCCCTCCTCAGGCACATTAACTGTTCTCAGGCCCCCACCATCCTGTGTTTGCACCCTGACTGCTGCCCCTGCATCACTGGGTTCTCTGTAGTCTGTGTTGTTGGCTGGTGTGGAAGCTCCCAGATGCAAGGAGGGCAGCAGCCTATCTCTGAGTGCCCAGCAGGGTGCCTGGCCCCCAGTAGTTGCTTAATGACTACAGAGCCAATGAGTGGTGGAGGAATTTTGATCCTTTCCACTGCCATGAGCCAATACCCCATAGACTTCCAGTTTTGTTCTTGACCCAAGGAGTGATGCCACACCATCCATGCAAAAGTGCCCGATGGCTTCCTCCCAGATCCTGCTCCATTTTCCGGTTTCCCCCACAGTGAGTCTTTCCCCATTTAGCACTCTCAGTGCTTCGGGAACCTAACTGATGGACTGAAAGGCTCTCTTCCTCAGTGGATGGCAGAGGGTCCAGAAGATGTGCAAAAAGCTGGAAGGAAGCAGGTGCTGCCTGCCCCTGGCTCCCCAGGCCTGGCTGCTTCTGGGCAGTGAGCCTTCCCTCCAGCCTGAGCACCCAGGAGCACTCTAGGTAACAGCTGCCTGGGGCTTTAAGCCTAGCCCACCTCGTCATTGTGTATTTATGTGTGATATTTATCAGATTATCTCCTGGGCTGCTCTGAAGTCACCTGTTCTAAGGATTCTCCAGACGCCAGTCTTTTTGCAGTTCCCCAGTCCGCTTGTTTTGGTAAAGAAATGGAAATGGGGTCCGCTGGTTTCTGTCCGGGCTGAGTGTGAAGCATCAAGTGTGTCTCTGCAAAGCTGAGTAGGAGGATGCACGTTTTCCTAAGAGCTGGTGTTCAGCAGCCAGAGAGCCTGCAGCTTTGCAAACCACATGTGAGGGTCACGGCCCTGCACGGATTCAGATCGCTCAGGCCTTGTCCTCACCATGCTGCTGTACATCTTGGCTTATGGTTTTTCCCACCCAGTTCTTCTCCCAGAAGGCTTAGCGAGGATGTGGAATCTACCAGGAGCCAGGGTGAGGAGAAAACCGATAGCCATAGGCACCGGGTTTGGGCTTAGATGCTCTGAAAACTGCATGAAGGAGGTCACTGAAATATGACAGGATTTTTCTTTTTTCATGAAATCTGAGGACAAGGGCCCAGGGTCTAAAGGGGTATTAGAGATGGTGCAATTTAGGGCTGTTGTGTCCAAGGTGACAGCCATTAGCTGTGTGTGGCACTGAGCAGTTGAAGGGAGGCTAGTCCGAACTGTGCGATGCTGGAAACATAAGATGGACATCAGATTTCTTGCACTTAGGGAAAAAAAGTAAAAAAAAAACCCACTTTGTATTGATTTAACTTTAAAATTAATGTCCACATGTTGAAATGATAATAGTTTTTAATATATTAAGATACATAAAATATTTAAAAAATTAATTTTAAATGTGCCTTTTTAACTTTTTAAATGTGGCTATTAGAAAACATTAAATTACATATGTGGTTTATTGTATATTTCTACTGGACAGCTCTGGGTTAGAGGTCAAGAATGTGGGCTCTGGAGACAGACTCTCTGCATTTGAACTCTGACTCCACAAATCACTAACTGGGTGACCTCAGGCACATGGCTCGACACAGTGGCTTTCAAACCACCCATGGAGACCCAGGGCGATCATTTGATTTTACAGCATGACTCACGGTGCACACACAAACACGTACACATGCTGAAATGAGCTTGATGAAATAGTAACCGCATGGTTTGCCTTCTGATATGTTGTGTTTCTTTCCCCTCCCCTCCCTTCCCTTCGCTGCGGCTGCTGAGCCCCTGAGATGGGGCGTGGTGGGTCTGGCAGGGTGGTCCGGAGAACAGAGCCCTGCTCGCTTAGCAAGGCCAGCTCCATGTTCTCCAAGGACATTGTCCCTCTGCCGTGGGCTGTCAGGGAGCAGGCCCGGCAAGTCACGTCTACTCTCAAGCCTCAGTTTCTCCATTTGTCAAAAGAAAAACATGAGGGGTCGCTGTGAGGTTTTGAAACAATTCAGTCTCATGTGTCTTTGATTGTTTTTACCACGTTGGTAAGGGAAGGATCCCTACCCTACAGTTATGGGGACAGGGACACGTGATGCCTGACATTGCACAGATGAGCCCCACAGCAGTGTATTAGTCACTATACTCACAGCATGGGGCAGCAGGACACTGCGTGCCATGTGGGGCCATGTGGGGGTTGCATCTATGCAGTAAACTGGCAAGGAACTGAAACCCATGACTCAGGGACAAGCGGGAAGTGTGTCTGGTCTCGTTGATAAAGGGGACCTTATTTGAGTCAGTGAACCTGTGTTTAGGTCATTAGAAGCCCTCCCTGTTTCAGATGTCAAGATTGCACGTGATATTGGACCTTAATTGTAGACCTTAGATCTCCTAGTGGGGGACACCCGTGGACTGTGCCTTTTAGTGCAGTGTGATGCTGGTTCTGGAGGGGACACATGCCTTTCAGAGTACTCCTAACTCAAAGGTCAGGAGGAGTTTGGGGAGAAGATTCCCAGAACTCAAGGCATCCAACCCGGGGTAACACAGGAAGGAAGGTCAGTCGACTGGGGCTGGGTCCAAAGTGCTGCATATGTGCAAAGAGTGACGGTTGAAACCTCTGTCTGCCTCCTGACGTGACCTGTGGAGGGTGTGCCACACCACAGCTGCCCCCAAGTGTCCCCTCCTTCCCCCTTTCTCTTCCTCTCTGACTCATCCCGTCTTCCTCTACCCCACATTCATTCTTCAGGCCACTCTCCCTGGATCAGCTGTTCTCCAAGTGAGATCCCAGACCAGCACCAGGTGCGTCCATCCCCCGGGAGCTTGTCTGAAGTGCAAGTTCTAGGGCCCCTTCCAGAGCTGGTGAGAGTCCAGTCACGGGACCTTGCCTCCCCTTTGTACCCAGCTGTTCCATGGGGGTGGTGTGCACAGCACAGCCTTTGACAAGGTGGGCTTGGGTTCTGAGTTTAATCCTACTTACTGGCTGCCTAACCTTGAACCTAACTTTTCTGAAGCCCAGCTTATTCGTCTATAAAATGGGTATCATGACAATAGCCACTTCCCCAGTTGTATGAGGATTACATAAAATGATGTAAAGAGTGAGCACAGTGTCCGGCATTTAGTAACTGTTCAGTAGTGGTTACGTTTGATTTTCATCATCTATTAGCTAAGAAGCCTGAGAAAGTTACCTCTTTAGTGCCTCAGGCTCCTCATCTGTGAAATGAGGATAATCATTGCATCAAATTAAGAGTTGTTTTAAGGAATGAAATGATGAATTTGAAGTGCTGGCATGAAGGAAGTACGCAGCAAAGGTCCACTATTACTATTATAATTATAGTCCTTAATAGAGCAACTTCTCGGCTCCCTACCATGTCATCATTTGGAAAGTGCCAGCTGACACAGGAAGAAATTAGGGGCCACCAGCCCCAAACAGTGAGCCCCCACCCTCCTTGGGGAGGGCCCCCAGGCTGGCCATTCAGGCTTGTCTTTTTTCTCCTCTCCTAACTGGCTGTCTCTGAGTCTCCATAGAACTCATTCCTGCTGGGTGAATCACAATCTTTTCATACATTTTTAGGCAATAACCTCTTTTGCTGGATTTTAATCCTTTGTAGCTTACTTTTCTCTTTCTCTCCTTCCCACCCTCCTCTTCCTCTGGACACCAGGAGCTTACAGGATTTCATGCATTTTAATTAGAAAAGAAATCCACTGATAAGGTGGGAACATTCATCTACCTCAGGCAAACCTGAGATGCTGCAGGCCCACAGATATCCTGTCTCAGCGTGGGAGTGGCCTCGTCGACCCATCTCTAAGCTGCTTCTTCCCCCAGAGAAGTGATTGTAGCACCACTGTCCTGCAAATCTGGGCCTGAATATGTACATAGTCAGTCCTCATCATTCAGGGCTCAGGGTCCTTTTTGTGGGCTACTCTGTCATAATCTTGTTACCATTAGCAGTGTTTCATTTTATTGAATTTACTGGGGTGACATTGGTTAGTAAAATTATATAGGCTTCAGGTATATGGTGCTATAATGTGGCAGCCGTATATTGTGTTGTGTGATCACCACCCCAAGCCATATTACTGCTCTTTTAAAATTTAGCTGCTGCTGTGAGAAGGAAAGAAAAGGTAGCTCTTATTTAGTGAATGCCTGCTATGCTCCAAGCTCTCTGACAGGTGTTCGACAAAGGCTTCTTCACTTGATCTTGACCCAAATGTAAGAGGTGAGGTGGGTGGTGTTAGACCCATTTTGCTGGTAGAAAGACTGACACCCAAAACTATGCAGAAAGTGCTGTTTTGGGGATCTGTTCCTCCCTCTCTGAGCCCCTCATCTCCAGGTTTCCGGTGTCTGGCTTCTGATGGTTCTTCTGGTTGAGACCCCCCATCTCCCAGGTCAGCTTGCCCCAGCAGAGGGCTGTATTTTCATTCTTTTCTAACTTTTATTTTCCTGAAAACTTGTATGCTGTCAATTCCATTTATTCGGCATCCTATCTCTTTCAAAGGTAATCTAATAAATGAATTCCAGGTAGAGTGATGATGGCTTAATGTGAATTATCTTGTATGAAATTCTTCTGTCTCCTAAGTGGTCCTTGCTGTGGCTTTTTAAGGTTCAGGATTAAAGCGATGGGCCTGGGCCACTTAGCCACCCTGTGCTGGAATGGGGACATCATTCCTGGTCTCCAACTTGGAGTGTGCTGGTTTCAATCTGCAGGTGTGAGTACTCTCAGTCTGGGGTACTGTGATTCCCACCATAGAAATGGCGCTTTCCGGTAGGCAGGGAGGAAAGGCAGTGGGGATCGAGGGTGTCACAGCGCCTGTGTGGTTAAGGCTGTCCTATCCCATCTGAGCTGCTCGTCCCCCTCAGCCTGCTTTCCCTTTCTAGTATGAGGATGTAGTGATGATTTTACACTGCCTAATTTTTCAATAAAATGGGAGGCATGAGAAATACTTCCCCTACCCAGTACACTGACGGTGAGCCTCGGGCCGCCCTTCCCTGCCATGCTGCACTGCCCATACTGGTTGGGGCACTGACCTCACTTTGCAGCTCATCATTGGGTCCCCAGCTCCACCCAAGTCCCTAACACATACAGCCCTTTGAGTCCTGCCTCTGTGCGCCTCCTGTGTTTGGTGCAGGGGATGGTGGACTTCTTCCAAGGGTGGGGATGCCCTGGCTTCCCGGTGTCCCTTTATGCTGGCTGCTACTTGCAGATGTCTTTTCAGTAAATGCGGATTATCTGACACTTGCACCGTGAGCTGACAACTAATTAGAGCATAACCAAAACATTGCAGAGCTGTGCGGCTCCCTGAGCTGCAAGCCCCGGCTTCAGTCCACTTTCTGTTGTGATTTCACTGGTATGTGGCATGGGTGTTATGAAGGCATTCTGTTTAACCATCACGTCCCAGGCATACTGATGCTCAGGCATGTGATACTAATGTGATTCTGGCCCGCAGCTTCTTCAGCCTGCCAGGTCCTAGGAGGGCTCTGACAGGTGAGAATTGCTCCCTACTGTGGAATCCTGATTCAGCTGCAGCTTGGAAAGAGTAGTGCTCCATCACATTGGAGCAAAGGGCAGAATTCATTTCTTGTCTGGGCTCCAGTGGCTCAGAGGCCCCTGGTTCAATCATGACCTCCTTAGCAGCCTCTGTGGCTCCTGCCCATCATGCCCTAGCCACCCCCAGTGTATTTCCTTCCCAGTCCTTGCAAGTCACAGCCACCTACTTCCTCTCCCTGCCTGCCTCACACTTGAGATTTCCTGCTCTGTTTATTCAGTCAACAGGTACTTGTTGTGCATGTACCTGTTCAGGCACCATTCTTGGAGCTGGGAATATAAAAGTGAACAAACCAGAGGAGGTCCTTGTCTTTACTGAGCTTACATTACAGGGGCAATGGGAGAAGAAAAGAAATACAACTAGTATGTGAGAGAAGGGAGAAAACCGAAGCAGGTGAGGGGAGAGGGCGTGGCAGGGAGGCAGGCTCCTCTGCATAGGTGGTCAGTCTGGGAGGCTCCTCTGGAGAGGTGACCTCTGAGCAGAGATAAAGTGAGAATGGGGACCATCAGATTTGTTTTGCTCGCTGCCATCCCCTGGTCTGAGTGCAGGGCCTGGCACAGAAGAGGGGCTCTGTATATTTTTGTGAAATTAAAAAATGAAGGAATAATTAAATGAATGGAATCAAGACCTGGAGCTTTTCTCGTGTAGTTCTGGCGCTCTCAGCATGGGCATCAGGCCAGTTTGCTCTGGGAAGTGTCTCTGGCTCTGTTGATACCAGGGCAACATTTTGGGAGGAAGACTGATGGGAAATGCAGCTTTGTTTTTGTGGTTGAATGACCCGAATTTTGTTTCCATGGTGATTTACCAAACTTTTGCCTTAGGGCCTTCATCTGTGAAATGGAAGCAGTAGTTTGACTAGTAAATTTGTGCAGCATGGATGTGGAAGAAATGCTAAATGATTAAGTAAACATATTGATACACAGAGACAGGAATAAGTAATGCCTAGTGAATTTGGACTTTCCTAGCACTGTTATTTAATTTTTATAACAATGTCACAGCACTGGAACTGTTAGATATTCCATTTTGCAGATGAGAAGATGGTAGGTCTGAATGGGTGAGTAACTTACTCAGTGGAAGGGGCAGGATTCAAACTCAGTACTGGCTGGTTCTGTAGTCTGAGCTATTAGCATCCCTGAAGTCCCATCCTCACCCCTGGAAATGCCTCTATGTTTCCTTACTCTCTGTAACTCATTCTCCATAATGTGAATAGAAAGACCCTCTTTAAGGAGAATCCATCAATAGTGGCAATTAATAATTTACTAAAAACATTAACGAAGAGACTGAATGCTGGCATGAGTTTTCTCCTGGCATCAAGCCTAAGTGCTTCTCCAGCTTATCTGATTTACTAATATAAGTATTTATGGAATGGAAATAGCCTTCCTGAGCCACATTCAGAAAAATACAGACAGCAGATCACTTATCCTTAAGCTGCTTAAAAGAGCATCATTGGGAAAGACTTAAGAGTATGGAATCTGTTCTCTCATGCCCTTGACCAACCCTAATAACTCATTTTTCTGATGGAGGGACTCCATCTGCCATCATTTCTTTTGCTCAAATGGGAAAGCTGGTGAATGCTTGCTTCCTATTCCATCATTATTAATGTGCAATTTGATATTTAGGGGGTATTTTATAACCAATTTAGGAGTTAGCACTCAAACTACCTTGTGACCCAAGAGGAAGACCAATTTAACCCTTATTTGAAGAAGAGAAAACTGAGATTGATGGCATCTTAGATGAGAGTTTCTAGAGAAGTCGTCTGTGGACCTCTCATGGCTGAAGTGATTGAACAGCTTTATCATAATGATGATTCCTGGGTCCCATGCACACCCATGGGATTGGACTCTCCATGGCTAGGGTCTCCCATGGGGCATTTTAAACAAATTCCCCAGGTGATTTTAACGGTCAATGAAGTTTAAGAATTTCATTTTAGAATTCATACCAATATGTTTCGTGCTGCCAAGGTGTTTTAACAGGTGACCTCAAGGGCTGACTCTGGAGCATGTCCAGGAAGCATGACCAGGGCTGGAAGGTGGCTCTAGACTCAAGTGTTTGGGCATTAGTTTATGGAATTCATAGTGTTTACCCTGGAGAAGAGAAGACTTGGCTTCTTTGAATATTTGAAGGGCTGCCATATGGGAAGGATTACTTAATGTAGATCTAGGGAACAGAGCTGGGACCAGTGGGTTGGTAGGATTTATACTGAAGCAAACTTCAGGTCATTAGAAGCAGGAACCTGCTGACATTCAGAGTCATCCAAGAATAGAAAAGGCTGCTTCTGACTTCCGGCCAAGATGAAGGCAGGTGGAAATATTGTGCCTCCTTGCACAACCAAAATTAAGGACAATAAAGATTTAGAAACAAAAACACAACCAGAACAGCCAGAAAATTGAACTGGAAGTCAATGGTTGTTGGAAGTCCGACAACCATTTCTCCAGATCTGTAAGTGGGGTGGAGTTGGCGGCCAGCGGAGTGGGGTTGCAGCAGGAAAAGGCAGTGGCTGGCAGACCTGGGCTCAGGGAGGAAATGAGCAGACCCAGAAAAGTGTGCAAAGTGGTTGGCTGACTGCGGTCACACATTCACATGCAGATAAACCAGGTGAAAATGGGCAGTGAGACAGACTGCACAACCCAGGGCCCCAGAGATGGGAAATAAAGCCTAAAAGTACCAATTTAAAAGGTGTTGGGAGAGACTCCCAGCCTCACAGGAGAATTTGGTGGAGAGACCCATAGGGTCCTAGAATGTACACAAGCCCACCCACCCAGGAACCAGCATCAGAAGGGCCCAATTTGCTTGTGGGAAGCAGCAGAAGGGACTGAAATCCAAGAGAGAGCATGGAGTAAGCACCATTGTTCTCTCTCTGACCCCATCCCCACATACAGTGTCACAACCCAGCAACTGGGTTCCCCCCCCGGTGAACATCTAAGGCTCCACCTTTCATACATAACAGGTGCTACCTGACCAAAACATTATGGCTCAAACAGAAGAACAAATCAAAGCCCCAGAGCCAGTACTTCTAAGTGACCAAGAGATAGCAACCTATCAGATGCACAGTTCAAAACACTGGTGATCAGGATGCTCACAGAACTGGTTGATTTTGGTTGCAAATTACATGAAAAAAATGAAGACTACACTAAGTGAAATAAAGGAAAATGCACAGGGAACCAACAGTGATGAAAACAAAACTGGAACTCAAATCAATGGAGTGGACCAGAAGGAAGAAAGAAACAACCAAATAGAAAATAATGAAGAAACAAGAATTCAAAAAAATGAGGAGAGGCTTAGGAACCTCCAGGACACCTTTAAACATTCCAACATCTGAATTATAGGGGTACCAGAGGGGGAAGAAGAAGAGCAACAAGTGGAAAAGTTATTTGAACAAATAATAAAGGAGAACTTCCCCAATCTGGCAAAGGAAATAGACTTTCAGGAAGTCCAGGAAGCTCAGAGAGTCCCAAAGAAGTAGGACCCAAGGAGGAACACACCAAGGCACATCATAATTATATTAGCCAAGATTAAAATGAAGGAGAGAATTCTAGAAGCAGCAAGAGATAAGGGGACAGTCACCTACAAAGGAGTTCCCATCAGATTGTCAGCGGATTTCTCAAAAGAGACCTTACAGGCAAGAAGGGGCTGGAAAGAAGTATTCCAAGTCATGAAAGGCAAGGACCTCCATCCAAGATTGCTCTATCTAGCAAAGCTTTCATTTAGAATGAAAGGGCAGATAAATTGCTTCTCAGATAAGGTCAAGTTCAAGGAGTTCATCATCACCAAACCCTTATTATATGAAATGTTAAAGGGACTTATCTAAGAAAAAGAAGATAAAAATAATACTATGAGTAATAAAAAGACAGCAATCTCCTGGTTATTAACAACCACACCTAAAACAAAAGCAAACAACTAGAACAGGAACAGAACCACAGAAATGGAGATCACATGGAGGATTAGCAACAGGAGAGTGGAAGGAGGAGAGAGGGGGAGAAGGTACAGAGAATAAGTAGCATAGATTGTAGGTAGAAAATAGATAGGGGGGGAGGGCAAGAATAGTATGGGAAATGTAGAAGCTAAAGGACTTGTGACACATGGACATGAAGTAAAGAGAGGGAATGTGGGAGGGAGAGGGTATGCAGAGTGGAGGGGAATGAAGGGGGGGAAATGGGACAACCATAATGTCATAATCAATAAAATACATATAAAAAATAAAAAAGAAAAGGCTGCTTCTGCAAGTGGCAGAGTGCCTGTCAGTCGCTGGAGATGTACAAGTGGGACATGACTTAATAGGTTGGATTCAGAAAGTATTCCTGCAAAAATGAAGGTTAGCCTTTACCAATGTACTTTCTAATGCTGACATTTTATTCTTTTATAACTCCTTTTCTCTGTTTTAAAAAATGATAATAAGGTGTGTGTGTGTGTGTGTGTGTGTGTGTGTGTGTGTGTATGCAAGCAAGGTTATGTGAACGCCGTGGGTATGCTTTCAGGGGAATAATAATTTACTTCGGGGAAAAATTAGAAGTTAATGTATTCATTATTCAGTGTTTTTTGACTATCTCTTTATACCAATGTCTGTGCCAGGCATTGGCGATTCAGAATTGCCTACGACACTCAATTGCCAAAGACACCCAGGAGGAGGTCTTTGTCTAGTGGAGGAGACAGACTAAGAAATAGAAAGTTACACTGATCTGTGATAAATGCAATGAGAGCAGCAGGTGCAGGGCATGAGGGAGTGCTAAGAAGGCGACCTGACCCAGCCTGTGGGCATCTGGGGTGGAGGAGAGGGGTTGGGGTAGGATTTCTGGCAGAGACAGCCATGATTTTGACCACTGAGGTGGTCTGGGGAGGCCAAACCGAGGAAAGAGAACCAACGAAGGCACTGGAGCCAGAATTGTTGAGAGAGGAATGGAGATGCTGGGGAGGTCTGTGAATTTGGAGAGAAAAGGGTGAAGCCATGAGGTGTGAGATGAGGCTGGGTGTAGAGGTCCCAGGTCACCAATGGCTGTGTGTTCCATGCTAAGACATATGGTCTCTCTCCTGGAGGAGATGGGGTTCCTTAAACCTTTTAAAGCAGTAGCGTGATAAGGACTAATTTTTCATAAGTAAGATTACTCTGGTGATGTTTTGGATTTATCTTATCAGTGCTACTTGATGTTGAACAGATGTTGGGGTGGCAGGGGTGACTGCATTGGCTGATACTCATGGACACCATGCAGCAATGTCAGAAAGGCCTGTGGGAAGTCAAAAGACACATACTCTTGCCTCATGAGCTCTCTTCTTCAGGAGCACCCGCTCCACAGGGTTAGCTCTGACTTCCTGCCTTGCCCACCACTAGCACTAGTGATCCAGTGTCTCATTAAGGGACCGCAGATGCAGACCCGAAACACATGAGTGACAGCCTCAGCCTGTTTTTCCTAATTCCAAGCACTTTGTTGGAATTCACTAGATACTCTGGTGCCCAGAATATACGTGAACATTTTCTCTTCGGTATCCATGCCTCCCTGCCAAAGCAAGGCACAGGAAAAAGATGGTGCTTACACATTTATTCTAAATATTTTTTCTCTTTGAAGCCTCCAGTGTTTCACATGGATGTAGCGGGGCTGGGAAATTAACTGGGGGATTTAGGAATACTGCAGATTTGCTAGACTCCATTTTTGCACACAGGCTCTGTTGGCTTCCTGTGTGTGTGTCCTGTCAACACCAACAGGGGGAACTCACATGTGGTGGCAGTTCTCCATTCACTTTGCTTATCAGGAAGTTACACACTTGTTGCAAAAAATAAGTACACCAGAAGACTCATTGTTTCCTGCTTCTCTTTGCTTGCAGAGATGTTTTGTCACGTTGCTAAGTTACCACTGCTGAAGGATTCTACTTTGGGGGATGGAAGTTATTTTAGAACATCTAATCAACATCCTCCCAAAGATCTACTTTGCAGTTTGGTAAGGGTCTGTAGTGGGCTGAAGGAGGTGGATGGATGCATAAAAACCCTGGAATGTCTTAGAGATAAACACCGCTGAAGAATTAGAGTTCATCACTAAGGAAAAGATCAAGTTAGAAGTTGAGGTATTTAGCTAATACACTGGCAGGTGCCTTCTTGAAAATCTCATAGGATAGATTCAGACAAAGAGATTGAATGGGGCTTTTCCTCAAAGAGCAAGTGGTGATAACTCAGGTGCTTGCTGGGCTGCTTGCCTCTTCTCTGCTGGACTAGCTCCTGCTGAGATGTGCCGGATTCCTAGAAATTTATTCATTCATCTACCAAATAACAATCAAGCTGGATGCTAGGTAACAACGCAGATACGGCCCATACCCTTATGCAGTACCCTTTCTGTTCCTGCTGAGCTGCTCTGGTACTTGTCAGGATTCTGTCTGTGCAAGTGACAGAAACCTACACTATAATGGCATAGGTTAAAAGAGAATAAATCTGTCCTAAAATCTCTGAAGTCCAGGGCTGAGAGGTGGATTTAGACATGGCTGTATTTAGTGGCTCAGATGATGTTAAGGAAGTTGTCTTTCTCCCTTTACCTCTCGTCTTTGCTGTTCTCTGTTTGCGAGGTTGTCCTACCATACCACAGACAGGATTCTTCCATACAGCCATGAAAGATGGTGTCTAACACACCCAGGCTTACATGAGCCCAGTTTAAAACTCCCACAGCAGAAAGAGAACTTCTCCTTTTTAATGCTTATCTAGTAATCTGATAGAAGAATTCTGATTGGCTCTACTCAGATCACGTGCTTATCCTGGAACCAATCAAAGTTAAAGAGAGAAATATATTCCACCATGAGCAATAAAACTTCACATCCTGGTCAGATGAACTAGCCAATGTAGAAACCTCATGAGTCCTCTAAACCTTATTCTCATAAGGCCTTCACCAGCACCGGCCAGACAGAGCCCTCCCTGTTTCCTCGATCACACTCAAGTAAAAGTGACTTCCTAGGAGAAGGGCCTCTTGGCTTATCAGGGGAAAAAGGCCAGGACCTGTTTACTCTTTCCACCAGAGATTTGACTAGATGCAAGGGCTCCATTGTGTTTCCTTGACCAATACCAGGACTAATAAAAGCTTTAATAAAACTATAACAAGTTTGGCAAGAATCAAACACAAATGGTATGTCCCTTCAAGTGACCTATGCTCCCTCCACTGCATTTAGCATCATGAGTTGTAGTAGGTAACAGGGAGTTTCCTTAGTCAGCTTCCATTCCGTTTAAAGAGGGGAGATACAAGGGTTGAGCAATGAATGCTAACACATAATAACTATATTTGTGAGCATCTAATAATGAAAAAATAGTGCACCAAATCATTATCACCATAGAACAGAGCAGTAAAGAGTAAGGGGCCAATAGGGACTGTTTCTAAGACTTTTTGTGGTGTTCTGTGGCTGGAGTCAAGCCTGTAGTCATTAAGGAAGGTTTTCTGAAAAAGATAAAACTTAGAGTGGGTCCTAAAAGATGAACTAAAGAGATGATGTGCAGAGGATAGAATTCTTTCCTTGTACTGGTCTTTGCTTTCTTCTACATAAGCTTTATGATATCCTGCTCCTGTCTCTTAACATTAAGAAAGGTCACTGGGGAGATGTGAAAGAGCCTACTACCCTCTTCTGCATGTGAAAAAGGAGTTTACAAATATTGGTGACTAGAGGGGCATTTGAAACACTTAGCATAAGGGTATGCTTTCCAAACAGCGATATTATTAAAGGAAAATGGGATCTTTTGGGGCCTTTGAGGTTGACATTAAGTAGATAATGATTTCCTTCCTTACATGTGGAATCAGCATTGCCATAGTTACTTCCTACAAGAATGACAACCAAGATATGAACATTGCAGTTGACTGTTTATAAAGCACTGGGATGCCTCACAGTTACCCAAAACTGTTCTAAGGGTACATATCCCAATGGAAAAACTGGACTTACATAGAGATTATATGTAGGCATAATAGCTATCTTTCAGACATTTAATTTTTTTTTCTCAAAGAGCCTACATTCTCTGAATCAGATTTTCATAATCTCTGGGCCTTACCACACTGCCTGAAATTGGGCTCAGGCCTATGCTGAGAAAGGCTGCTTCCCTGAGCTGTTGAGAGTGGTGCTTGTGACTGCCTGAGCCAGCACAAGGCGTGGTGGCCAGGGTGAACGAGAACTGCCAGGCAGCGGCGCAGCCCATCGGTGATGCTGCACACCCAGGCTTGTTCCTCTCGCTTCATGGGGGAATGCCTATTCCATTGGATTCTGGATCAATGCTAAATCTACTGGGGAGAGGCTGCTTTCCCTTGGGGGGCACAGAGGAGGCGTCAAAAGACAGTCTTCAGATGAAGACTCCCTTGCTTTGTTTCAGAAAGATGACTTGCAAGTAAATCTGAGAAACACGCCAGAGACAAGTCCAGAGAAGCCTGGACACCATCCTGACCCAGGAATAAGTTACATCATTGGGCAAATAAATGGTTTTATCTGTTTGAGTCTTGGATTCCTCATATACCAAGTGGTATTAATAGTCTCATTTTACCAGCTTAAAAAAGGTAATTGGAATAATAATAAAAACTGTCAATATCTAGTGAGATTTCTTTGCACCATGTACTGCCCTAGGTTTTTTATAAAAATCATTGTATTGTTGTTCAAGTACAGTTGTCTGTATTTACCCCCCCCCACTATTCCCCCCCTCCACCTCAGCCATCCCTACCTCCCTCCCCTGCTTAGGAATTAATTGAAATGTGTCCTAGGGGGTTTTAATCATGTAATCTTTCTGTGCATAGATTTAATGTAACCATTTGATAGATAAGGAAACTGAGATTTGGAATACTTGAGCAACTTGTTCAAGATCACATGGCTGGTTCTGTGTGTCAATGAAATTGTATCGTATTTGTCCTTGTCTTTTTTCACTCAGCACAATACTTTCTGGGCTCATCCATTGTTGTAAGTGGCAAGATTTCATTCTTTTCTATGGTTCAGTAATATTCCCTTGTCCGTATGTATACACACATACATATTTATCATATCACTCATCTGTTAATGGGCACTTGGGTTGGTGCCACATCATGGGCATTGTAAATAATGCTATGATGAACACATGGATGCATATTGAAAATTGAGCAAAAAGGAAAAAGGACTCATGGACATGGGCAATAGTGTGGTGATCGCTGAGGGGAGGGAGGGGATAAGGGGACTAAATGGTAATGGAAAAAAATACAATAAAGATTAAATCAAGAAAAAATAAAAAGAAAAATTATTTTAAGAAAAAAATCACAGAGCTGGTAAAAGGCAGAGCCAATTTTCCAACAAGGGCAGTTTCACCCCAAAAGTAGTGCTCCTAACCCCTCCCCAATACCCTAGAGTGCTGGACACAGCATGCACACTTCAAAAATGATAGCCATGAGCAGTGTTTGGGATAAAGGCTGTGGAAAGATCGGTTGGTCACAGAAATGAACGAGGTGTGGAAGGGAGGCAGGGAGACTTCCACCCAGCTTCCTACCCCAGGCAGCCCCTAGCTGCTGCCACAGGTCCACTGCAATGCCTTGTCTGAGTCAGAGGCTGCTTTTCTAAAGGCTTTGGGCCAGATAAATGCAGTGGCTTTCTTCAGAGGAACCTGTTAGAGGAGACTTCATTTCTGAGGAATTAATTGGAATTCCCTTAGTGTTCTACAGGCATCAGCCTGAACATCATTCACCCCCAGTAGATTATCATTAATCGGGTGAGCAAGGAGACAGAACCAGCCTCTGATAGCTAATTCATTCTCTTCTCCAGGGTGAAGGGGTGGGAGTGGGCTGAGGTGCCTGGGTTTACTTAGAGAGATTTGGGGCAGAAAGCCTGGCAACCGGTGGTATGGTGACCTCGATTTAAATAGACAGATCAATGACTTCTGGTCTCAAAAAGGGTTGGAAAGAGAGTTTTCTAAGGCCCATAATTTTTATTTCAGTTTTCTTCTTTTCAGCTCTGGGCCCTCACTCATCTCCTCTCATGAATCCTCTCCCACACACAATCATCTAAGTTTGTGTTTTTCTCTTCCAGTTAGTGTGTTTGGGGACGCTGGTTTTCCAGGGGCCAGGAGTCATTTTTTTCAGTAGTAGATGCAACTTCTGCCACCTGATACTCTTCTGTATTCTCTCTGTACCTCCTCTACTGCCCATCCTTGTTGCCTGATGTGGTCTCCAGCTTTGACTTCCAGGAGATGGTTTTTTACCTAACAGGGTGGTTATGGGGCTTTGGTACTGGCAGACTTTGGTTTTAATGCCTGCCTAGCTGTGTGGCCATAAGCAAGTCACGTACTTAACTTCTCTGAGTGTTGACGTCTTCACTGGTAAATGGAAATCATCTCAGCTGCTGCCCAGGATAAATGCAGGATAAATCCACAGCACAGATCTGATGCAATCCCGTGTGTTATATCTAGACCACAGCAGGTGCTTCCTGTCATTTTCCTTCCCTGGAAAAAGGAAGGGGGCAGTCTCATGGCCAGGTGGGAGTCTTTCCTGCAAGCCAGTGTGAACTTGGGACTTAAGGTGTGGGCACAAGCTAACACCTTCTAGTCACCTGCCCTCTGAAGGTAGACTGCTGTCATTAGGCTGGCCTGGGAGAGCCTGCTGGCTTCAGCTCTGGTTAATGGGCTTCAGGCGTTAAGAAATCTCATGGCAGAATCAGCAAAACCCCTTAAAGCTAACCTGCTGGGCACGATTTGCTTTTCTTCCCTCAGCCTCTTTGTCCACACTCCACTCTACTTCACTCCACAGACACACTTGTAATGTCCTTTTGTGAGGCCCACGGGCGTCACCGAGGAATCCTCACCCATAGCCTCTTTTGTATTCCTTTGTTCTACTCCCGCTTGCCCCACTGTGCAGAGAAGATTAAGGCTTGTATTTGAGTAATGGGCTCTGAAGTCAGACTCTCGGATTTGACATAGGATTTAATTATGCATATTTCAAAATGATGTAAATGGAATGCTATATAAATTATTTGACAGTTTGCTTTTGTTGTTTAACATTTTGCTCCTGAGGCTCATTCATGTTGTATCTTGTAATTTTAATGTATTTTTCTTACTATATAGTACTCTACAATATGAATATGTCACAGATTAGCAATTCTACAGTTGATAGACATTTAGGTTATTTCCAGACTTTTATTACTATGAGCAATGCTGCCATAAATATATACTGAATGCTAGCATGTATTTGAAAGAGCTTCTTAAGAAAGCTCTTAAGAAGCTTTCCTGAAGAAGAAACTTGGAAATTACTGGGTCACAGGGTATGTCCATCTTCAAATTTATTACACAATGCCAAATAGTTTCTCAAACTGACCATAACAATATTCACTTCCACTAGCAGTGTGTAAATATTCCATTACCCCACATTCTTGTTACCATCTGATATTTCTAGATTCCTCCCCACACCCATCCTGGTGTGTGGGTGAAATAGGATTTCAGGATCTCATTTGGTTTGCATTTTTCTGATTTCTAATGAGATTGAGTATCTGTTTGTATATTAGCCATTTGTATTTTTCTCTTTGTAAAGTGTGTGTCTAAGCCTTTTGCTCATTTTTCTGTTTTTTTTTTTTTTTTGCTTATCTTTTTGCTTATTTGTTTTCAGGAGATTTTTATATATTTTGTATACTAGATTTTTTGGTTTATAATGATTGCAAATAGCTTCTCTACAGTTCTGACATTAAAATTAAGAACTCCCTATCAAGATGGAGAGAAGTTCTTAATTTTAATGCAATCTAGTTTATAAGAGATGTGGTTAAGGCTTAGCATCTTGGTGTCCTCTGTAAGGTCTTCTTGTAGGTGGCGGAGACAGATTTAAATCCAGGTCTGAGCACAAAAATTGATCTCTTTCTGTCAGATTAGAGCATCTCCACTCAATGTGTCTAGAAAATGGTCAAACATGGAGTAAGAATTCAGGAAAACTTTGTTAGATTTTTCAAGGGTCCATTATTCCCTGCCAGATGTTTGTCCAAATAAAATAAGGAATTTTTTTTTAATGAAAATAGAATTTAGACACATCCCTTTCCACCCTCTACTAAGTCTAACCCCTTCTTTATTCCTTGTGGCAGTAGGATTTTTGTTAAAGCTCTGTTTATATAGCTCATAAAAAAACAATTCCCACCAAATCTAGGTAGAATTACTTGTGTGTCTTTGCATCTATGTGTAATCCTGACTGATAACACCCCAGATAAAGAGAAATCAAATTGTCTCTCCAAATGAGCACACAAGAAGATTTGGGCATCTGTTCCTTTTAAACTAAGCATATTTCCCATGTCATAGAACATTTGATATTGAGATGGTGAATGGAAATACAAAGGGATTTGGAGTGCAGTGTTTCAATGAATATCTCCTTAATCACAGGGAGTGGGACTTCTTAATTTTAATTTCTTATTAGGCACGTTGAGCGCAGACAGTGCCACTCTGATCTCATTAGCCCGAGTGATAATGTGCACTAATTACCCCTCTTCCAAAGTCAGGGGTTCATTTATTACCTACGTGCATGAACCTTCTCTTTGCCCTCGGCATCAGAGTGAAAAATGAGCTTGGGGACAGGATGGAGGTGCTGGGAGGAGTAAGAGAGCGATAAGTGAAATGATTTCAGGTTTCTGTGGCAGGAACATCGGAGCCAGGCGATTTGTGCCACGCCAAGCAAGCTAACCCCTGACTTCCAGATTTTAGGAGGGCCTCAAAGATGTGCAGTTTTTACCATGTTCTTTCTCTCTAGTAAGTTAGTTTGTCCTTGGCCAATTGACACAAAAATATGATAGCCAAACGCTAAAGTCTATGATATAACTTAACACTAGGGATTCTGGATGATGGTGATGTAAACATCACTCAAGGCGGGATGTCCCAGGCTGCTGTGTTCCTCGCCTTCCCTTCTGGTCCATCAGGCACCCGTGGTTGGGGCCCCAGGATTTGATGAGCCCAAGTTAGTAAGGCTGTGTGTGGGTTGGGAAGCGGGGGAAATGGAAATATTTTTTACCCTTTCTCAACATGGATGACCACATAAAGCCCTTTGGGATTCATCTGAATTCTTCCAAAATATTGGGGATCTGGTTATGTTCCCAAAGACGTCATTTCCATGTTGATTTTCTAATACTTCCTCTCATGTAGCTTTGGAACCTTTGAGTGTTCTAATTTTAAAGCAAGGGAAAGCAAACTCCCAGGAAAGAAGTGTTTTGTCTGGATCACACTCCCAAAGTGTTCTTTTCATAATGTGCAGTACACAGTGGGAGTGTGTATTCATACAACTTTTTCAAGGGCAGCTTGCCAATTCTATTAAAATTGTATATGCATGCCTGTTGACTGAGAAATCCCACACCAGAAATCTATACTACAGAATATTTGCATAAGAGTCAGAGATATGTTTATATTATATATATCTATATGTAGAACTATGCATATACATGCACTCTTATACATATTTACATCTCCAAAGACATCTTTATTGTAGAATTGTTTTTCACAGGAAAAATGGAAGCAGATCCATTATGTATCTGGAGAAGGAGACTGGTTAAATAAATAACGGTACACAGTGGAGTGTGATGCAGATACTAAAAGAATTAAAAAGCATTTTACACCAGCATGGGAAGGCATCCCAAATCCAGTAAGTGGGAAAAATGTATGTCGTGTAGTGCCCTGTCTGTGCAAAGAAATGTATACCCATTAGTGTCCATGCCAGGGGCTCTTGGTGGTGCAGGGGAAGCTGGGAGTGAGAGAGGGCAGAGGAACTTCCACATTGTAAGTCCATACATTTCAGCATCATTTGAAATCTCACAACAAGCTGACGTAACATTGCAATCAGCAAAAAGCAATAAAGATAAAATGCTTGCCATTCAGTCCCATTTAAGATGGAGGTCCTCTATCCAGAGGGCAAGTACTAATAGGCTGTCAGAATTGCAAAACAATTAGAAATCATTGCCTTAAGCACCCTGAATAAGCCTGCCTCAGTGACTGTTAAAAAATAGCATTCCTGTAAGAGCAAGGTTGTCCCAACTAGTAGATACTATCCTTAAAAGAGCTGTGTTCATAGCAGAGAGGTATAATGTGCACCAGACACTGTTTGGGGCTAATGTGATCCTGCCACTGGATCTGCAGTTAGAGCCAGTGTCTGCCTGTGTCCATCTCCACAGAGCCTGTGTGTGGGTTCATGGGCATAGCTTTGGTGGCATACACTTGATCCTACAATAGCCCTCAGATAGCCTCTCCACCCTTGCCATCTCCTTCTTCATCAATCACTCTTTTATTCCTTGCTTCCTCCTCTTTTCCTTCTTTCTCTCTTTGTTCTTTCCTTCAGTAAACCTTTTCCTAGGTGCCCATGCCATGCACTGAACTGGAGATAGACAAAATGAAGCCATAAATTTGTTAGCATTCTTGCTCCAAGGACTGAGTTCATGGTCCACCAGGGAAGATGACCATAAAAACACTGGGTGATGAATTCTGATGAGGAAGAGGGCTTAGAGCCAGACTGAATTAGATGGCTAACAGGGTGGACTCTTGGCTCTGCTCCAAGTCTTTGACCTTGGCAAGTTACCACCTGTAAAGCCATTTCTTCGTAGGTAATCTGGAGATAATAGTCACTACCTCCCAATAGTACAGACATGAAATAGTGCTCACATGGTGCATTTCTCCCTTCCTCTTGTCTTCCCCTCTTTGTCGCTCTCTCCTTTTTTTTTATTCTTGTCAATAAGAGAACATCCAACCTATAGAAAAGTTTGCCTATAAGAGTTTATCTGAGCCACATTTTGAGAACATGCCTGGAAGCAGGATTGAGAAAATGTTCCAGAGAATGGCTGTTTTGCAGCTTATTTTCCACATTAGAATCAAAGGAGAAGTTGTAGGAGGGCTACTTGAAATCCATTGGTTCTAGAT
This sequence comes from Artibeus jamaicensis, assembly GCF_021234435.1. Taxonomy (NCBI): domain Eukaryota; kingdom Metazoa; phylum Chordata; class Mammalia; order Chiroptera; family Phyllostomidae; genus Artibeus; species Artibeus jamaicensis. The sequence continues at coordinate 9,303,396 of NW_026521828.1, read as the reverse complement.
TAAGGAAATAGGAGAAAGCAAAGCAGGGAAGTCTCTGGGATTGGACACAAAGCAAAATGGAGAAACATATACTTCTTTTGCATTGGCGTGTACCAGGTAGTTAACAATGAACAGCACACAGAGATGGTATGTGGGGAGCAAGAGGACAGTGTGGAGTTTGATGGTCTTGTGCTCTGCTCCCACCATACATGCCTTCGAGGAGTAGGAAAAGAAATGACTTTGACATTTCAAAAGCATGTTATTTTAGATGCATGAAAACAATGGACAGAGCTCACTGAAGGTAAAGACTGACCTTTGCTAAGGAAGCGATAGGCCTGGCAGGCGACTGCCTGCCACGGTTGCACAGTTGGGAATTTATGTTCAGACCATCCCCTGTGGTTATTCTGGGTCGCTGGGGTTGTCAGGTTTATTACATAGCGCCTTTTTGTTCCCAAATTTAATATGAATAGTAGTGATAAAATGGTGTTTAAAGCTCTATGGAAGCAGGAGAGGCAAGGAGGGTTTCAGGTTTGAAATGAGTGGTGGCCCCCGGCCCTCCCTTCCTGCTCTGTGGGATCCTGATTCCTCTCTGTGCATTCTCTTCTCTTCACACGGACTCTCAGGAAATAATTTGATGTGAGCTCATTCCTCTTCCATGTTAATTGAAATCACTATATGTCCTCTCTCATAGGTTTTTGCATATAAGCTCCATTCGTCATTGTGCAATAAAAGTTATTTTTCCCCTCATTGTGGAGTTTCAGGTCTCAGGGAGTAGGAAGGGTTGGCTTCTCCCCATTCTCTCTTCCTCCTTTCCCCAGGGAAGAGCCTTGCCCACTTCACCCCCACTCAAGTCCCATATCCTAGGCAACTGCCTACCATGCTGTGGGGATGAGCCTGCTGCTACCTTTAAACTTCTAAGGTCAGAAGAAGCTGTGTCTTGCAGGTGCGTCTCTGAAAGACACATGTAAAGAGACCCACTCAATCATGGCCCAAACCAGCCTTTTCAGTAAAATGTAGCAGGGTGAGTACTTTATAAAGAGAGGAGGCAGGTAAAAGATTAACAAGGCGGCTGCTGTCACTCACACGCCGCTCAGCTCATCTTCAATATCCCACCCATTCATCACCAGCATTGGCCACACTTCCTACCTCCCATTGGAATCCAGTTTTACAGTCCGTGCCAGCAGAGCACCATGCCCCCCACCACAAGAAGTCACTGTGGGGCGACTCCCCATCAATGTTTATTATTTTTTTCTCAATAATTTTATTTAGTTGTTTTTCAAGTACAGTTTTTTGTCTGTTTCTCCCATCCCAGCCCCCCCACCCCTTGCTCCCCACCTCCCTCCCATTTCCAATGTTTATTCTAAGAGGAGAGAAGACACTCTGTTAGTTCTCCATTCAAGGACTGGCAGGCACTGTGACCGATGCCCACGATGAAATTGTGGAGAAAGTACAATGTGTGCTGAGAAGCTGATCGGCGTGGACCGTGGTGTCCCGCTGCCCTCATTTGAATCCCGACCCCACTGCTTTTCTTCATCCTCTGTCCCTCAGATTTCTTCTTGAATGTGGAAATAATAAAAGTAATGTACTCAAAAGACTGATATGAGGATGAAAGGAATTAGTATGCATAGTACTGACTATGGTGCCTAGGGCTTGGTAAGTGTTCACTAAATGTTAGCTTTTTAAAAAAAATAGTAATATTTGCAGTTAAGGAGCCTATGTTGGTATTTTACCAAACCTTAGGGTCTGTAGATTTCCAAGTGTGGCTTGGAGACATATGACTATCCATTATCAATATCAAAGGCAGTGCGTGGAGTGGGCAAGCCAAGCAGTGCTGAGAGCAAATTCCTAGGATCTTCAGCTCATTCAATCAACCTGTGTCTGTCCAGGGCCCGTCGTGTGCTTGCCACTCCTCCAGGCCCAGAATGGTGACCCATCCATCATGGTCTTCTTGCCACGTACTGGTTGCATGACCTTAGGTGTGTTGTTTGCCTTCTCTGTGCTTTACTTACCTTATCTGTGAGATGGGCCTATTCATAATAGCTACTTCTTGAAGTGGTGGCTATTTTAGTAGTTCTCTGTTACTGGGAAAATTGTGGCAGATCGCACATCACTCTGGCCTCACTGAGTTACATGTAGAGACAAGCACACCAACTGCAGTATGCTGGGGCAGGTATATTTTATCCCACCTTTCAGTCTTCCTCGGTCCAACTTACTCTCTGACTGCAATCTCACACATCGTAATAATTAATTGCTTGGCATAGTTAGCCTCTTGTCCCCGAACAGCACCAAGTTCCACCTCGGCATCCTGTGCTCATCCCAGTTCTTTGCCAGTTAGGACTTTTAAACCACTTCTGATGCTAGGAAGGTTTTCTTTGGAAATGCTGAGATGACTTGAGCTCTGATCCTCAGTCCCAGGAAGGAAACAAGGTAGAGCTTTATGCTTCCTTACCTTTTCTACCTGTCGTATGTCGTTCTGAGCATCCTTACCCTGAATGGTTGGCTTTATTTCCCCTGCCTCAGTGCTCTCCTAATAGATTGCTTTTACCTTTAAAACAATAATTACTCCATCTTGCTTTTGATTGTATTACCTGTTGACTTTCTTTTTGCTTTGCCTGTTCTTTTTTAAACAATTACAACACATGAACTCATATTTACTGAGAATTCACTGTGCTTAGCGCTTTAGATGTATTATCCTGCACTGTTCCCCCACTTTACAAAAGAGGGGACTGAGGCTTAGGAAGGTGAAGTCCTTTGGCTACATTCACAGAACCAGTAGGAGGTGGAGGCAGGAAAGAGAGCAAAACCTGCATTCCTAATGATTAAACTCTGCTACGCTCTGAACCCAGGGATGGGGGACCACGTTGCACCTTCCTACGTCCTCCATAGCTTTGACCACAGGTTTTTTTGTACAATTTAGAAACTCAAGAAAATTTGCTGGAGATAGTTGATTCCCAGCTCAGGTACTGTTCAAAATTTAGTTCTCCCTTCATAAACTTGACTATGTATCCAGAAATATTGTTTTGGGATTGATTCTTAGTACGGTTTTTCATAAGCTTCTGAAGGTCCCTTCTAGGTGCCAACATTTGTATTGTTTTGGATTATATTTTCACTGCTCTGGCCAGCCCAGTCTGGTTCTTGATCTACGAGGAAGGGCAAATGCTCAGGGTCTGAGCGTAATTGGCCAGCATACCTCAGTTCTAGCTGTTTTTGCACTTTGGATACAAGTGCATTTTTGCAAAACCTAGTGGTCATGCTTACAAGAATAATCAGAGACATTTAAAAAATGAGAACTCCCTGGCCAGGTGGCTTAGTTGGTTGGAGTGTTGTCCCATACATCCAAAATGTTGCAGGTTCAATTCCTGGTCAGGGCACATAACTAGGTTGTGGGTTTGATCCCCAGTTGGGGCGTGTGTGTTCGGTAGGCAAACAGTTAATGTTTCTCTCTTACACTGATGTTGTCTCTCTCTCCCTTCTTCTCTCTAAAAGGTCAGTGAACATATCCTCAGGTGAGGATTAAAAAGAAATCCTTATAAAAATGAGAACTAATAAAAAATGGAAAGAACTAGGAAAGAAATGCATAGGATCATTTGGATTGTTCAATTCCCCCAGTTTCAGATGTAAAAACCTGGAACTGAATAAGAAAGTGGAGTTCTCTGAGGTCTGTGGACAATCCTCAATTCATACCAGCTGGTTCTTAACAACCAAGTTTCTTCTGACACACTAGGCTGATTCTTCGTGGTTTGTGTTTGAGAATAATTCTTATGCATGTCTTTGATTCATTGCAAGACAAAAAAAAAAAAAGAAGAAGAAGAAGAGAGAAAAGCCTTTCAGCCTTCCTCTTTTCTGTATAGTTTATTTTTAAATGACAAATTGTGTTCATCTCTATTCAAGTATGTGAAAGTCTGTGAATCTCACCTATTCAAGTGACAGTGGCTTCGTGGCCCTGAACAACATGCTTATGAGCTCTTAGGATTTTCATTTTGCAAGTGAGGAAAACAGGTGTTTGTTTCGATGAATTTGGTAGTAGCCCGATAAATTTGGTAGTATTTCAATATCAGGTAATTAAAAAAAAAACTTCGTATGTGTTTAGAATTTATACATGGGAGATCTCCTATTTGGGGGGAAGCCAGTGGGGGGAGATTTTAGTTATGTTTCTGGGGTCAACGTGAACCCCTCATCTGGCCGACCTGTTTGCACGGCTGCAGATGGGCGTGCGGGGAAACCCAGCTCCGCCCCTGCGTAGTGGGCTGGCGTTTTTAGGCAACTTCCTCTTCTCTGTCTCAGGTACGGCAGACCAGAGTAGGTCTGAAAACTCTTCTAACTCTAAACTTGTTAATGTCCACTGATACTTCTTGAAGATAATGGTTAAAAAAAAAAAGAGGCAGAGGAACTGAATGAGCAGGCTCTGAGATGGAGTCATCGGCTGCTTACATAGAATGTTCGTGTAGGAGGCAGTTCTTCCCCTCACACTTGAACACCCCACTCCTGGTACGTGAGTCCTCTGAACTACGTCATGGCCTTTTCTTCTGTAAGGGAGGGAAAATTCGTTTTTTCTTCTATGCTCTTAGGTTCAGTGCAATGTGCCTGGTGAATGAAACTGACAAAATACAGGAGAAAATACACACATTGCATTTGATGTTAATATATTTTCTTTACATGGCCCATGGGGCTTCATAGAAAAGAGAAAACCCCAGAGTGGTTAGACCTGAGAGTTTCTACACCATTGGAACAAAGAGTGATACATTGTAGAGATGTGCCAACATAAAAGGAAAGGCATTTGGGCTTCCAGAAGCGGTGGGGGTGGGGAGGATTTTGAAAAGGCAAATAGAAGGGAGAAAATAATGGAGGACACAGGGTCTAGCAGTGAGGTTTGTTTATGTAGCTTCAAGTTAGTGCCATCTCCAGGGATGATTTACTGCTGAGAGAGGATGCAGTTGCAGCTGGAAATGTATACCCTGCTTTCAGGCAGAAAGGAAGAGGGCAGGGAGCTTCTGCTGCCCTCTCTGCTGCCCTCTCTGCTGCCTTCTGCTGCCCTGCATCTGCTGCTTCTTAGATGCCTTTGGCTCGGAAGAATCCTTATGCCAAAGTGGCATATTTTGGAGTGGCACATTCTAATCCTCTTTGCTTCCTCTTTTAAAACCTAGATGTTTTTGCCAGCTACCCTTGTTCTGCTCAGATGTTTTCTCGAATTTCTCCAGAGTGCTTTTTTGAGGGTTTGGAGCAGGAGGTGGGTGGTTAAATTTCTGGCCTTGGGTGGGTGGAAGGCTGGCTTTCAAGCCCCCTGTTCTTGCTCTGGTCCCCCACCCTACCCCCTGCTATACCTAGGTCCCTTCAGCTGTTTTTGGACTTCAGCTTCCCCCTCTCTGCTCATCACCCAGTGCTTGTCCGTCTCTGTGTTCAAGAAATTTATAAGCATATCGTTCTTCTATTGTTCCTTCTCCTCTCACTATTGTGCGTTTTAACTTAAAAATTGGTATTACAGCTTTAATGGCGTCTCAGGAGGCTAAAGTAATGACTGTTAGTAGATTTTACCCAAATGACTCCTGATTCACTACAATTTGTATTAGGTGTAAAGCCTGACTTTAAAATCTTATTAACTTAATAATAAACATCTCTCTAAATACTTCTCTAAATATTTGTATACTGCTCACACAGTTGATAAGTCAATACTTATGAATTTAGTAAATTAAGTACCTAAAATATAGAAGGTAATATACCTAAACATTCTAAAATGGTTACTAAACTGGTTATTATACTACAATTAAAAATCCAATCTGCAGTTTGAATAGTGTGGATTTAAATTTGGTATTTCATTATCTCTGTTCATATTTCTTGCAAAGGTTACCTTCTTAAGCTTGCAGCAATTTTGCTCGATGTTATTGTACATCTTCCTAGGATTATAGTCATATTTACCAACCTCAAAAGAAAAAAAAAACCTGCTTTGGATCATTAGAAGTTTTAGAATCTGGGTGGTTAGGATACAGGCCTTGGTGGTGAAGTCCAAGGTAATTTCCGACGCACACCTTTCGTCATTAGGCTAGCCTTCTCTTTACAACCAGGATTTCCTTGTTAGGCCATGGTTTTCATATGGATTTATATGTGGATTTTTAAAAAATTCAAATCTGGCCCTGACCTGTGTAGCATTGTTCTGTAAATCAAAAGGCCACAGTTTGATTTCCAGTTACCTGGAAAATGCCTAGGTTGCAGGTTCAGTACCTGGTCTGGGCATGTACGAAAGGCAACTGAACGATATTTCCTTCTCATATTGATATTTCTCTCCCTCCCCCTCTCTCTAATTATAAATAAAATCTTTTAAAAAATTGAGCCCAGTATCTGTCCCAGAAATGGTGTACTCTCTAAGTTTTGCCTGGCCACCGTGACCTATCCTGTTGTTTGACCACTAGGGTATATCGTCCTGGTAGGTTCAAATTATTGGGGATTTGTGGATGCCTCATCAGGGCCTCATTATCATGAATAGGGTCAGCTCCAGGTTTGATTTTCTAGGAGGTAAGGAGTCACGTCTGCCTAGTTTCACTTAGTCTTTGGAGCGCAGCTAATTTTTCATCTTGGAGCACTCTGCTGAACCTTCTTTTTAATTAGTTATTATGTGTAATCATTGGTGCTAATGAAGAGCAGAAATCTCCTTCTGCTTGGTCATTAGGAATGATTGTTAGTGCTGATCGCCCTTCCTGAAATGGTCTCTGTCTCTTTGGGGACCATTCTCCTTACATTTTGGGGGGGAATTCACATGCTTTTAAAAATATGTATGTGCGTGTCTGTACACAACTCTGCACCCAGTTCCAAAGTTAGATTAGGGTTCTTCAACCACCAAGCAATTCTTGGGCCCTACCTGGGCGTCCTGCAGTTCAACTCAGTTCTGACACTGTCTGCCTGGAGACGGCATTGCACCGCATGGGGTAAGGGCTCATTTCCACAAGACGGTCCCCTCAATATCACAGGCCCCCTTCTGATGCCAGTTTCAAGCCCTGCACTTCTGACCAACCCACTGTAGATTGGAGGTTTCAACAGCCCTTTCTTGGGTTCGATTAAGTTGGTAGAGCAGCTCACAGAAGTCAGAGAAACGTTTTCCTTACTGGGTCACTGGTTTATCATTGAAGGATGAAACTCAGGAAGAGCCAGATGGAAGAGATGCATTGGGCAAGCAACTGGGAAAGGGCACAAAGCCTTCCTGTTTTTCCCAGGTGAGCTCAGAAAGCAGGACATTGGTCAGGTAGGACTCATTCAGCTCAGAAAATGCTTGGTGCCCCGATCAGAACTGCTGTACCATGTGCACGCACACAGCTCTAAGCACATGGGCACCTAGAAAACATAAATACATCATTACACCACAGTACCACATGCATGTCTGCTTTTAAAACCGAAATGCAACAAAAAAGAGAACAAGATGTATTACACACTGCTACATATTAAAATCAATAAAAAAATAGTATGCTCCATTGGTTCCCGGTTTGTGTTACAACTCCCTTCTGTACACTCCACAGTCTCTTTCGAGGCTCCTGGCAGTGACCAGAAGCCCCGGGGATGTGGGGTCTGTGGGTGCGTGTGCGTGAGGGTGGTGTGCCGAAGTGTAGCCCCTGGGCCGTGCGGGGGGACAGGGCTTCAGAGGATGTTTGTTTACAAGCTTCTAATCACATTGAATTTTCCCAATTTAACACGTGTTGTTCCACTTTACTTTTTATAATGTGAGATTTCCAAAGACCACCAGGACTTCCTTTGCAGTGAAAATGTTGTATATTCAGCCTGCCTTCTTAAGCCAGAAAGCCCTCTATGTATGGTTTCAAATTGGCATTGGGATCATTTTGAACAGAAAATCTTGTATATTTTTATGCCACGTAAACCTGTAAGGCTTTTTTATGTTTATTACAAATCCTCATAAACATGATTTTAATGGCTATATAAAATTCTATTGTTTAGTGAGACTGTAAAGCAAACATTTCCCTTTCATTGAGCATTTAGCTGCTATCCTCCCTTTTTGTTTTGGGCTATGATAAATATGATATTGATGATTTCTTTGTGGGTCAAGGTCATTTGTAGTAAGTAATGTTTCCTAAAGGAGGAATTCTTACAGTTTGAATCCTGGGTCAAAGGGTGTGAACCTTCGAAGAATTCTTCATATGAAAATGAGGACAGTGAATGCATTACCTCATTCACAGGGCTGTGGTGAGGATGAAATGAGTCCATATGTAAAGCACTTAGGATGGTCTCTGGCACAGAGGAAGCACTCAGTCAACATTGGCTGTATGTATGGTCGCTGAACAGCTTTCCACAACGGTTCTACCCACTTACACTCCCCTGAGCAGCGTTGGAGAGAGCCAGCCAGCCAGGCAAGCAGGCAGCTTCTGAGCACAGAAGCTTTCCAGGAAGTCTGGGATTTTACTGTGAACAAATACCTCCCCAGCTGGCCAGCGAAGATAGCTGCGAGTGTGTTGGCTGCTCACCAAGAGGGGCTGAGAGTTCCCATTTGGAGCCGCTGGAGTCTGACTTGCTCTCTGCTCCCTGTAATGATGGGCGATGATAGAACTCGTCCCTGGGGCCAAGCACCAGGCACACTGAGGGACCTCGTTTCCCGAATTTCCTCTAGACAGCTGAAACTGGGAGAGGCTGGGCACTCCTGTAGGCAGCTCTCCACCTCCATTTCAGAGACTTCTCCCAAACAGCCTGCAAACAGGAGGAAGAATGTTTCTCAGCTTTCCAGGCCCACTGCTAAGGGATACAGGAAGTTAGAAACAACCAGCGAGACCAGTGCCCACCCTCAAGGACTTTATGATTCTGTAGACATCACAGTACAGAGAGGATGAGGTCACGGGCTGTTTGCCTCCATCCTGATCCTCCTTACCTTCCAATACACTCTCCCCCCTGTAGCTGCAAGTACTGTGGCCAGTGGAACCTTGTATTGAGCCTTGCCCTTGGCCGAGTCCATCCCATGAAGCCAGCTCTATTTCCCATCTGCCCCCCTCCCACGAGCAGCCTAAGCCTGACTGATACGGCCTCAGAGGCAACACTCTGTGGTGTGATTTATGCTTCAGAGTATCCCCTACTCCCCTACTCACTCCAACCAGCTAAGCAGGATAAATGCATACCCTGGATAAATCGGGGGCGTACCTGAATCTGTCTGTTCTTAGGGAATCTGACCTAGGACCAGGAAACAAGATTGGTTAGCAAGGCAGCAAGGTGAAATAAACACAGCTATATGGGGGCAGAAGTGTGTTTTGTGAGATGGGGGTGCTAGCCTTTGGGTTGGGTGCATATGTATAGATACGCATTATATGTCATTATAGCATAAAATCAGTATATTAAAATAAAGAAGATAATTTCATATAGTGATGAGTGTGAGGGAGAAATCATAAATGCGATATTTTAGGGGGTTGGGATGTGATGATTTAGAATAATTATTTTAACCTTTTGGTTCTCTGCTCAGCATCAGCTACACAGCCCTCTGGTACGCAGGCTGGTGTCCTGGTACCCACCCTACAACTCCAGCTGCCTTTATGTAAAAACATAGGAGCGGAGCACTTACAGTGTGCCAGGCGTCGCACTGTGCCCTGGAGCGAAAAAGGGGCCAAGCTGGCCCACCTGTCCAGTAACTGAGTGAAGGGTATGGAGGAGGTGATACTATCTGGCTGCCTCGTAGAGGCTGGAGCATTCTCCCCTTCTGCTCCTCTCCCTCTGGCCCCAAAGCTCTTTCAGCTCCTGCTGCACAAAGGGGAAACTCATTTAATGGCGTTATTTATCTGCTCTTCTATGATTAGGGAGGAAAAAAGGCCCTACCTAGTGTGAGGGTTTCTGTGAAGACTTAACAAGTTTATTATGACATAAGAAAGTCATCATGTTTTATCAAAGTCTTCCTGCCTCTGCTACCTGCACATTGGAAGAGGGAATTGAAACCTCCAGAACTTCCTGCTGTTTTTCCTCCCACAACTGGAAAGCCCGCCGAAGAGCGATGAGGAATATTTCAAAACAAGTTGCATAGTGTTTGATAGATAATAAACCCAGGGCCCTGAGATGTATAAAGTATACAATTCGATAGAATTTGTTTTTTTGAAAGCAGCTTCAAGGAAAAAAAACACCCAGACAACAATGGTCTCACACACAGTTGAAAATTTGCTTCATTTCTTGAAGGAAGAAATCAATAAACACTTCCCAGGAATTAAAGGTATTTCCTCCCAGGGGATAGAAAAGGGACAGTGGTAAGTGAGCTCAAGGTGGCAGCTACAAAATGTATTTGCTCCAAAGTTAACTTGAGAAGAACCATGTCGAACCATATGTAATCACTGTATTCAATGGGTGTGGCCCACAGAATGCAAATCACACAACTTGACTCTGCCCACTGCTACCCTCACCCTCCGCCGCTCCAGTATACACAGCACATGTGTGCGCAGACATGCATGTGCACAGACACACATGTAGTCTTAGATCCAGTAGCTCTCCCCGGGCCCCTGGATGCAGTCAGGCAGGTCTGCTAGCTTATTGTCATGCTCTTGGATTATAAAAAATTCACTCAATCTTTTAGTTTCCTAAGAAGCCTCAGTTCAGCAATAAATATGTCTCACTTGTCCCATGAAATAGGAAGGACTTGGACTTCAGAGTTAATTTGTCTCCCCTGTTCCAGCTCTGGCCTAGGCTGGCCACTTCCAGTGGAAAAGGTGAGGGCAAGCACCTCAGTGGCTTGTCTATTTTTCTATCTTTTTAGTTATCCTTTCACTTCTCACTTCCTCCTTAGCTCAGGGGAGGTCGAGGTAGGGTAGAAAAGGGCAAGAAAGGATTCAGGAAATTACCATTGGCTTCTTCTGCCCTTGAAACATGTTTGGAGCTGATTTTCACTTGGGTTGAGTGAACAGCACAGGTGGCCGGCCAATGGTGGCTTCTTTGGAGCCCCCACCACACCCCCCACCATCCTGGGATAGATAAGTTGTGTGCATTTCCCTCAAAGGAGGTGTTTCCTTTTCATCTGCTGGCCTCTTGTATCTCCATCATCATTCTTAGGGATTGTATGGTTGACCCTGTTCCCTAGTAGCTTCTCACCACTTCAGATGGTACTCTAGGCCAGGGTTTAGAGAAAGATGAAGGTCAATTCTGTCCCTTTCACCTGTGGCTCATGTCTAGGACCCTAGAGACCTTTCTTCATGCACACCTGTCCTCTGTCCTTTGTGGATGGGTGGCTAGATCCCAATGAAGATGGATCTGTCTCTACTCTGATACCTCAAGTTCATAGCCAGAGCCTCTGTATTCCTTAGTTATGGACTGACATCATTGGTACATGGTTTCTCCAGATTGCTAGAATACTCATATCAATTTCTCTGGGGGCAGCTAGGTGGTAAGGGGGAACCAGGGGCGGGGGGATAAAAAATATCATAAATTTCTAATGGCTTTTTCACATAAATTCTTCCTCCAGCCTCCCACCTTGCCAGCTGAATTCTCAGCCACAGCCTAAGTAGCTGGGGGTTGAGAGAGGGCTGAAGATGGCTCTTCTCTAAAACCAGGCCTGATGGTAGGAGAAGCCAGTGCAGAAATGGGCTAACAGGTAGCATGGGAAAGATAGGGTCCAAAAAGCAGAGAAGCCAGGTCGCTGCAATTATTATGAGTGACAGGGTCAGAATGACAGCAAAGAGGTCCTGGCTCACACAGAGCTGTGATTTGCTCAGTGGAGCACAGGGGACTTGCAGGTAAGTTAGATGGGCTACTAACAAGTCCAGGCTACTCGGTCAATGAGGCAACCTAAGGAGGCTGAGAATAGGCACCCTAATAAAGTCTTGATCATGTGACCAGTGTTCAGACCTGATCCAATTTTCAGACTCTGAACCCACTGAATGAAGAGGAGGATGGGTCTCCCAAAGGAAGGGCGCTGGCTAGTGTACACAAAGATGAGCTCCCCAGTCCTATCCCAGAGAGACCTCCAGCCTCCACAGCTGTGCACTGGGGGAGGGGGAATGCCACACTTCTGAGGACCACTGGACACAGGGCTCAACTTGACCTTGATGTCTGGAGGCTTGGTACCTAAATGGATAGGTTTGTGGGATTCAGATAACATGAGTTTTGGCCAAAGTCCAATTTACAGTGTGTCCATTTGGCCAACAAACCCATTCGAAGACTTTGACAGGCAAAATTGGGATTAAGATACTTCGTAATTGCCACTTGCCTACACTGGTTCCTTAGCCTATGGGCTAAGTGAGGAAGGCCAAGTGGAAGCTTAAAACTGTGAACCCACTTCTACCCAAAATAGAGGAAATCAAAGATAAAATATCATTCCTGCACAGTGAGGGGGATGGCCGACATTCGGGTCACTTGTATGCATCTAGGCAATGCTACTGTGGTGGTCTTCATGAAGTCTGCAGTTAGTCCCCCATTCTAACTCCTGAAGAAACCCGATGTGCCCTGGGGGTTTCAGTGAAGATCCGCACAAAATCATCCACTTAGAAGCCCTGACGGTGGCTACTCTTCCAGAAGTGGCGTCTCTTCTAGAGCAGATTAACGTGACCTCAGCTTGTGGCCACTGGTGCAAATGGCAAATACACCCTCTTCCTGTCTCAATCAGAAAAGAGAATCAGAAATAGTTTATATTCACATGCAGTGGTCAGCAACAGACAGAGTTCTGCCTGAGAGCTATGTTAAAACTTTGCTGTCCTCTGAAGGGATTTGGACCATCTGGACATTAAGCAGAACATCACATTAATTTACTGCCCTGACTTTATTATGCTGATCAAGCCCTATGAATCAGAAGTGACTAGCATGTTAGTGGCTTTGGTAAGATGGTCTACATTGAATGGGTGATCAACCCTGTAAAGATGCAGGGACCATATCTAGGGGTCCAGTGGTAACAGCAACCTACACCATCCCCTGCAAAGTAAAAGACAAATTATAGTATTTTTACTTTCCACCATTAAAAAGAATACCGAATATCTGGTAGGCCTCTTTGGGTTTTGGAAGCTACCTACCCCATAGCTGAGAATATTTCTCCAGCCCATCACCGAATAATGCAAAAGGCTGCCAGCTTCGAGTAGGGCCCAGAGCAGGAGAGGGCTCTGTAGCAGGACCAGGCTAGAGAGCATGCAACCTGCTATTTGAACTCCACAACATGGAAGACTTAGGGTATTAGAGGTGTCAGCACCGGGCAACAATGCCATGTGGAGCTTACGTCAAGCCTCAGTGTGAGAAGCTCAGCAAAGTTTCCTTGGGGTTCTGGAACAAGAATGATATGCCATTCATTATACACCTTTTGAAAAACAACTCCTGCCATAATACTGGAGCCTGGTAGATATGGAGCTACATGGATCACCATAATATCACGTGTCCAGGAATGACCACTACTGGCTCTTGGATTTCCCAAGTAATAAGGTTGAGAGCATCCAGCAATGAAACATAAAGCAGAAGAGCTGTATCTGGGATTGAGGACAAGTAAGACTAGAGGCTACAGAAAGGCTCATAAGCAAGTAGTGCAAATACTTGTGTCATCCATGAGGGCCCCTTCCTCAGTGTAGACCTCTGGCTGCATGAGGTGCTCTTTATGACTAAGCGACAGAGGAAGAAAAAAGCCAAGCTCAGGCTATGGAAGGGTTAAATGGTATAATGGCGGCTGCATTGAAGTCTTGAGACTGATTGAAGGACAGTGACAAAGAGTAACCCTCTCGGTGGGTGGACCTCTGGCAGTGTATCTGATTGTCCATTTGGTGTGTAAGGAGAAGTCGCCAGAGATTAACATGTATATGCACTTATGGGCAGTAACGTGACCCCTCCCCACACGGATGAGGGTGGAGTGGACATTTTCTTTGGTGTCTGTCTTTATCCCCCTGATCTCTTTCTTGCTCTCTTTTTCCCCCTTTTCCTTTATAGTACTTGGAGCACATAAGTACTCATTATTCATTACAACATCTAATCATGTTTACTTTGCACCCAGCAGTGGTCTACGTGCTGTGAAGAATACTAAGGGAAGCATGAACCATCATTTTCCCTTTTTTCCTTCCTCCGCTTCGTCACTCACCCACACTTACCATGTGCTTTCTATGCTCTTGGCACTGTACTAAGTGCTTCTTATGTATGTAATCTCCTTGAATCCTCAGAAAAAAACCCCAGGAAGAATTGGTGGTGCTGTGAGATGAAATTTATTTAAACAGATGCTCAAGTACCTTGTCTAAGATTTCACAAGCAGTAAGTGGGCAGACGCATTGTTCTGACAAAGACTTAATGCCACTGTCCTATGAGGTTTAACTTCCGAAATGGGATCAGCCAATAACACCAAATAAACAAGTTTTATTTTCCTGCTTGCATTCTTTTTATTCATTTTAATGTTGATGTAGGTCAATTGCTTTAAATTGCCTTGAAATTCTCTGTTGTGCTGAGGACTCATAATGCTGTGGTGCCCCCCTTGGTTGTTTCTTACGTCCAACCTGAAGCGTGTGTCCAATGGCTTCTTTGTGAGCACTGCAACCTGATGCTTTCCAGTTTTTTTATAGGTCTTTATAATATTTTTTACCTTTCAGTTACAGTTGTATGCAATATTAGGTTTCGGGTATACCATACAGTAATTAGATATTTATATAATTTTCAAAATAATCATCCTGGTAAGTGTAAAGGTCTTTAAAAAAAAAAACCCAAAACCTCTTTCCAGCAGGGTCCTGGGAAAGTAGCAGTGTAGCCGCCACATAGCAGTGTGATTGACATGCGGAGAGGTCAAATTGCTGGCTTAAGGTCGTTCTGCAGGCTGGCGGTGATGTCAGCATGTGACCTGTAAATCTGGTTCTGTGCCCTGAGCTGTAACCTCTGGATCAAAGGGTCGCCTTAGAATCAGGGGGCACCTGTATACAGTGTTAGTGTGGCAAGTGCACTGTGTACTCCTGGAATTTAAAACACCACCCATGCAATCTGCAGATTCTCTGTGGTTCAGTGGCCTTTGGCAATTACCTCTTCATGGCGGTAACTTGGCATTTTTGTTTTGCTTCACGTTTCTTACTTGTATTCTGTTTTTATTTTAATGTTGTCTCCATCCTCGTTGGTAATAATACAATACTGAATGACTTCCACCCCAGCTACCCTCTTTGTGACACAAATCTCAGTGCGAATGTTGGTCGTCGAAGCTACCAGCACATATGAGAATCTACTGGAAATAAAATGATTTTGCACAATTAGTTGACCACAAAAATTACCTAATAAATTGGCACATGTTAAGAGATGACTTCATAAGCCAGGAAATGTGTGCTGCTCAGCAGTGAGACAATAAGTTAACAAGTGCATGCTCCAGTGTATGAAAGCCCCTCCTCTTCAGAAAGAGATGGACAACCATGGAAAATCGTGAAGGTTCTCTGAAGATACATGTCATGGAGGCTTGGTAGCTCGCTTTCTTCCTTTTTTAAATTCTCAGCTCCTTAGAGGGCCAGAATTAGGGTGTGGTGGGTAAGGCACTTACCTCAGGAACAGAGTGTAAGGAGGTGCCAAAACAACTCAGGAGTCAAGATAAAAAAATATCTTTATACAACACTAAAAAAAATAAATAAAAGTAGGGCCAAAAATCCTTGATGAACAAAATATCAACATTTTTAATAAAGTCAGAATTTGACCCTGACTCGTATGAGCCATCTCGGTTGCCTCCCTGTGATCCTGGCCTGCCTACTTCTCCAAACGCTTAGCTGCATTAGTCTAGGGGACCTGGACTTAAGCTTCCTGTGGAAGAAACCATCTTTGCCCTTTTCACCAGGGTATTTTCAGGGCTTGGCATCCTGGGTATGCTCAGTGTGTCTTTCTTCCATCAGTGGGTGAAAAAATATTGTTCAGTGGAGAAAGGACTAGGCTGTGAGTCTAGACACAGGTTGGTCAGGACACATACGCACTGTGTGGCCTTAATTAAGTCATCTCACTGTAGACCTCACCTTTGCAAAGAGGGCATTGACTGCTGGAGTCTTGTGGTCCTTTCTAACATTTACTTTCCCAGATTCTTCACTGGTAGTAGGACAAGCTAGAAGTTGGACTCAAGGAAGCACATACCAAGGCACATCATGATTACATTAGCCATGATTAAAGATAAGGAGAAAATCTTAGAAGCAGCAAGAGAAAAGGAGACAGTTACCTACAGAGGAGTGTCCATAAGACTGTCAGCTGATTTCTCAAAAGAGACCTTACAGGCAAGAAGGGACTGGAAAGAAGTATTCCAGGTCATGAAAGTCAACGACCTACATCCAAGATTGCTCTATCCAGCAAAGCTTTCATTTAGAATGGAAGGGCAGATAAAGTGCTTCTCAGATAAGGTCAAGTTCAAGGAGTTCATCATCACCAAGCCCTTATTATATGAAATGTTAAAGGGACTTATCTAAGAAAAAGAAGATAAAAAATATCGTCCTGAGGATTCATCCACCCAATTATCCAGCAAAATTTATCACAATTCATCTCAGTGCCCAACAGCAGGCTAAATGCAGAGGTTTCCAGGTTTCTGCCTTCAGTGAGTCAGTGTAGCAGAGAGGCAGGCATGTGGAAGACTTGGGGGTCATGAAGGGACTTGTTCTAGCAGAGTGCAGACAGCACATTAGGGAGGAATGTCTACGTCTCTAGGGGTGGTCCGTGTTTTTGCAGAAAAGTGGAGCAGAGACAGGATGAGGAGGAGTCTGCCAGGCAGAAAAGAAGGGGTGGAGACTTTTCAGCTTGGGGAAAGCGTGTGTGAGCTGGGTGTGTTCTTCCCCTTCCCCAGGGCTAGCCTATGGAAGGCAATGCATGCTAAGAACAGGAGGGGCCTTTTAGAATGAAACTCAAGGGTGAGGAAGGAGACAGTGATTCTTTAGTCAGCAGAGGAGTCATACTACCAGGGGTTCCTCTCTGCAGAGCAAAGTTGTGATTGTCTATAAAATAATGCATCCCGAGGGTTGACTGACACCTTCTCTCCTTAAGGGTCACTGTACCCTTGCTCTGCTCTCACTGGCTCAAACCTCTCCCATCCTGGTGGGGAGAATGACTGCCCTCTCCTGGGATGGGGAAGTGGGTCATGAGAAAAAAGCAGAATTTGGACAGGGCACAGAGGGTGTGTGTGTGTGTGTGTGTGTGTGTGTTCATATACAAAATGTCATGAGAGGGTGTAGCTTGAATGATTAGAGAGGTAAAAGGTAGAGTAAAGCAATTTGCTTTCAATGATAAGGAATATTACCATCACTGGTGGGGGGCACTTATACAAAGTGTTCTGGGGAGCTTGAAGAGCCAGCAAGTATAGTCACAGCTCATCATATAAATGCTTTGGTGGGGTGGAGGAAGATTATAAACATATTTCTTTATACTGGAAGAGTTCCCTAGGTGATGGTTAAATTATATGATAGATAAGTCGCTTTATTTATTGTCTTAAGAGTTCATCAGCAGAAAGCCCTTGCAGTAGCGCACTGGGGTGAGATGCCAGAAGTAGAAAAATGAGGGAGCGGGGGACTCGAATGCTGTCACACCGGCTCGTTAATGATGGTGATCCCAGCTGGCCTTGGGTAGCAGTTAACTGACTCACAAATCCGCAGCTCAGTGGAAAAGACTGAGCCCCGGACTGAAGAGGGGACCCCCTTCTGGGGCTCCTGAATTGGCATCTCCATTTCAGGGCTTTTGTCTGGGCTGCTCCTCTCCTTGGATTTTTTTGCTCTGGTGAGCAAAAAAAGTGCTCTGTGAGCACTCGGGTTGATGCGTTCTGGTGACTCTGGCCTTCACCTTCACAGGCCCGAGAGGAAGACCGCAGAGGCGGGTGTTTGCTCCCTGTCTCCCTCTGCTTGGCCTCCTGTACTGAATATCAGGTGACGTTTGGAGACTGTCTGGTTACTTTCTTCTTTTCACTGGGAGCCTGCTCCCTAGTTGGGCAGCTTGGGGACCATTGTTCACATGATCTTCTGGACTCCTAGTATTATCTCTCTCCTTCCTCCTGCCTTGTGAATGAAGAATTTGTCACCAGCAGTAATGAGGCTGGCTCTGTGCTGGGTAAACACATCCTGGCAACGAACAGCATTTATACCCAGCTACAAATTGCACTGGCTCAGATGCAAAGCAACATTAAATATTATGTACCTCTTCCTCCTGTCTTGACCTGGAATATAATGTACTAAATCAAGGAGGGTAAAGAGGCTTTATCTTATGGGCCAGCTGTAATGAACTGCTGCTTGGCGTGTTGTATCAGAGAGGGTACTGAGATGCTTCTCCGCTCTGTGGGAAGGGGTTCTCTGATCAATGAGGCATGTCTAATGAGCATGCGAAGGGGAGGCTGGGCACTTGGGCCAGGAAATTGCATCATCTTGGTCTTACTTTCTAAACTTTATCTCCCTTCTTTAACCATAAGATCAGCCGTAAGATCTTTTCACGTCCTTTGAACCTGGCCTCCAAATTTCATGGGCCACCTCCCTGTGCAATTTAGTGTATTCTCGGGTCAAAGAGATTTTCTTTCTTTATAGGAAATTCTATAATATACCACTTAATAACATTTCCCATGCTTAGTCCTTATGGTAGCAATAAAAGGATTACTCATCTTAAAACACAGTATCATTTTTATCTATAATTTGGAAAACATTTTGAAAATTGGCTTGCATTAGTGATGAAATAGGATGTAATGGGTACTGCCACATATAACTGGTAGGAATGCAGCTTGGGGAAGAGTCTTAAAATGTGAAAATATTCTTAGAGCTAGAAACGGCTTTTCTTGGCTTTCAACCTCAGGGGTAATCATAAACAAAACAAAGGTCTGCACTCATGTACACACATTCAAGTGTTACCTGCAATAGAGAGAAGTAGTGAATAAATAAATGTTGTCAGCAGTGTGTTTAATAACCATGGCACAGTAACAAAAATAGTTGCTTCCTTTTGTTGATCACCTATATCCCAGATACTTTACAAATTTTATTTTACTGATTCTCACGTCAAATGAGAAAACAGTCCGGAAAAGGGTAAAGGACTCCCAATCTTAGTAATATGTATGCATTAGTTAATCTGGAAATCTCTTGCTACAAAACACCTAGAATTACTGGGGAAAATGTAACAATGTTTACATAATCAGTTTGAATGCATAACTGCAATTACAAGGATGTTAGGGAAATCCCCAGGGGCCGGAAATGGAGAGGATGTCGAAACTGATACGTAAAGCAGAAGCATTGGTCGCCCTGGGGTGGGACTGGAGTTGGGGGTTCTGATCTCTGTAACCACGGGCTCAGATATTCATGACTTAGTATAGTGGGACGGTTGTATCCTGGGTGGGGTGCAGGCACTTGCACGTTGAATAAAGCTGGATCCCACTGAGAGTGTGGACTTGGAGAACCGTCTGTATACTGTCAGAGGGAGTCAGCAAGGCTGTTTGTCTCACCTGAAGCTTACCCAAAAAACAAGTTTCTAATGGGGCGGCATAACTACTGGCCTGCTCAGTTGGGAATAGGGTTTTGAATGTAAACTACCCGAGTGATCCAGAAATTCATGTGCCTTAATGTCATGTTGAACAGATGATACTTTGTGACGTGTGCACCGGCCTGCAGTGCCCAAGACATCAAGGATAAGATAAGAAAACCGAGGTGCAAGGGTCCATCACCCCCTTTCTCCATAGCCCCCCAGGTCCTTTCCTGGGGCCTCCATGTGATCATGCCTGTCTTAGGTCATTCCCACCTTGGGGAATCTTACCCGTCATTGGCTAACTGATCAAGCACTGGGGGCCAGTTATGGAAAAAGGGGCAGAAGCAGGACTCTTGCCAGGGAGATAAGCTTTGTCTCCTTAGTGGCTTATGGTCTGAAGGTCGCTCACTAAGCCTTAGCCATGGGGGGGTTACAGCTCCTGAAACCAGGCAGGGCGGTTCCCAACAACTTTGGAGGCCCCTGGCAGAAATAATTGTAAGACTTCCTTGAAGGGGCATACCTAAAATCTAGGTTATATAATATTTCCATAGACAACTCCCATTATATAAATTATTATATAAAACTATGTGCATATTTAAATATACTACACAATATATGAGGAGAAAGAAAATCCAGCGTGAGTGAGAAAGACCAGAAGCAGTGCTGGGAGCATCAGGGTCATGAGGCAGAGACATAAAACAAGCGGCAGCACTGCAGACACAATCTGCCCTGTGGGTGACGTAAACGTGCTTTCAAATCCCATTCCGATTTTCTATATTGTTTCTAGTATTATCTCATATAATTTTTTTGGTGGTTGCTCTACGTATTCCATTACATATACACAACATTGCAATCTACTGGTGGTGTTATTGATCAGTTCAATACAGAAACCTTCCCTCCTTTTACATGCTTTCACCATCCCCTGTTTATGAAACAATGGTCTTACCTCTTTTCTCTCCATACATTTAGAACCACATCAGATGGTGTTACAATTTCTGTGTTAGCTGGCAAACATAGTTTAGAAAACTCAAGAGAATAAAGAAAGAGTATTGTGTTTGTGCCTATTTTGGCTTCCTGTGCTCCTTTCTTTCTTATGCTTCAACTTTCTCTATTGTTTATTTTTTGGTTAGAGAACTTCCTTTAGATTAAAAAAAATTTTTTTAGGGTAGATATTGCTGGCAACAAATTCTCTTAGCTTTTCTTCATCTGAAAAGGTTTTGAGTTCCCGTTCACTCCTGAAGAATGTCTTCACTGGATATAGGATTCTGAATTAACAACTCTTTTCTTTTAACCCTTTAAAAATGGTACCCCCTTCTGACCTCTGTGGTTGCTCATATCTGCTGTTATTTGAATTATTTTTTCCTCTGTATAGAGTGCTATTTCTTTCTCAGTGCTTTCAGGATTTTTTTCATCTTGAGTTTTCAAAAGTTCGACTATGATGTGTCTTGGGGTAAATTGCTTGAGTTAATTTTACTTGGGATTAGTTCAGATTATTGAATTTATAGATCTATGTCTTTCTGCCAAGTGTAGAATTTTCTGTCCTATTTCTTCCTTCTTCTCTCCTTCCCAGGCTTTTGTTCCAGTGAGTCTTTCCTCTGTCCCCTCCTCTCTGCTGTTGAGTCCATACACCGAGTTTTTAAATTTCAGTTGCTAAACTATAGAGTTCAAAAATTTCCATTTGTTTTTTTATAGCTCCTATTTATTTACTGAGACTTTTGATGTCTTTGTTGACGCTGTCTACTTTTTTTTGCTTCAAGTTTATAATGGCTTATTGTAGCATTTTAATAACGAGTACTATGAAGTCACTGTCAGATGATTCTAATATCTCTGTCATCTTGGTATCGGCATCTAATTATTTTCTTTAAAAAATTTATTTTGAGATCTTGCTGGCTGTTTGTATTACGTGTGGTTTTTTATAGAAACCTGGACTTCTGGGGTGTCATGTTACGAGTCTCCGACTCTTATTTGGACCTTCTGTTTGGCTTTTCCTGACTGCACTCTGGCAGAGGAAGGTGGAGCACTGCCCTGTACTGTAAGGTGGGGGTAGAGGTCTCTGTTCTCCACCTGACCTTTATTGCCGTCCAGGGGGCTGTTCCTCATGATGACTGGGCAGGGGGTGATTTCTGGCTCCTCCTTGGCTCTTCTCTGATACCTCCCTGCCTGGGGAGGGCTCAGACTGCTTTGTTACAACTGCTCCTTACCAGGCCTCTGATGATACCACGAGAGCAGCTTTGTTACCACTGGGTGGTGGGAAAGGTCCTGACTTCCCGTTAGGGTTCCACTGATGCCGCACCAGTGGGCAGTGGGGGGATCTTGTTGCTGGGTGCAGGTGGGAGTCTAGTCTCCCATCCCATCTCCACATCCCATCTCTACTGACATAAGGGGCCAGTTGTTAGTGCCTGCTGGGGTCAAAGATCCAGCTTCCTTGAGTCGTCCCTGACTGACGTGGACACCAGCCCGCAGTGCCCAAGGTATTATAGATGAGATATGAGACAAATTCACATGGACTTCCAAGTCCTGTGGAGAAAAAGGGACGGCACGGCCACTCCCTCAAGGGGGGGAGTGCCTCAGGGCAGCCTGGCCACCCTCTCAAGGGGAGAGCATGCTCACCCTTGCCCAGAAAGGCTCTTATTGGGTTCAATTAGCACAGGAATACAGGTAAAGTTCATCAGTTATTGTTGGGCAGTAAGGATCAAACAATAGATAGCATACAAAGAACTCTGAGGGCCTATTCTGAGTCAGGGTCTGTTAGCTAAAGGACTACAAAAGTTTGGGAAGCAAACTCATCAGACCCTTATCATTTAATTAAAAGCATTCTTAGCAAAGCAGGTTTCACAGGGTTTTACATATCCTCTCTCAGGCCTGATCTCCTGGGGAACCCACCCTTTCCAGAACAGGGCTGCACTGCCTCTGTCATTGTTTCAGGTTTAAGTCAGGCAGAGGAGGTGAGATAGCCAAGAAATTAGGAGACTTCTCACAGACAGAATGAGGACTCTGGCTTTGTCAAAGCTGAGGGGCGAGGGTCCATCACCCCCTTTTTCCATAGCCCCCCAAGTCTTTCCCTGGAGCCCCCATGTAATCGTGCCTGTCTTAGGTTGTTCCCCCCTTGGGGAATCTTACTCATCAGTGGCTAACTGATCAATCATTGGGGGCCAGTCAGGAAAAAAGCAGCAGAAGCAGCACTCCTGCCAGGGAGATAAGCTTTGTCTCCTTAGTGGCTTATGGTCTGAAGGTCACTCACTCAGTCTTAGTCACTGGGGTGGGGTGGGGGTTATAGCTTCTGAAACCAGGCAGAGCAGTTCCCAACACCTGACTCCACCCCAGTGAGTGGGTTCACCTGGGGATCCTACATGCAGCCTGGCAAGGGCAGAGGACTAGGCTACTTGCTCGCATGTATAGAGGGGGGCCACCGTGTTTTCGGGGGTGTTTTGCTGGAGTAGAGTGGTTATTGTCTAAAAGTTTTCTGTCTTGCTAGGCTGCCCCTTTCCTTTGTGTAGAAAGAGTAGGCTTTGGTCCGAGTCTTTTTTCTTTGTTTTTAAATCTGTGTCTGTTGACATTTCTAAGTTGCTGGCTTTATTTTTAAGCTCCACGTCTGGAATGAATGAAGCAAAGAAACCAGCAATCCAGGGAACTCACCACTATGCTGTTCCCTGGGTCCTGAGGTTCCAAAATGGTCTTTTCTCCACATCTTAGCATCTTTACCTGTGTTTTCTCTATAATGTCCTCAGTTGTGCTTACAGAGACTAATAGAGAGAGATATGTTTGCTTCCTCCATCTTCCTAGGTGCCTGTTCAAATTTCAATGGGGAGTAAAAGCAAGAAAGGAACACAATATGGAGTAAGACCTCAACTTGGTCAAAAAATGTGCAGACACACAGGTGCGTGTAGTAGTGTGAACACGCACAGCCATAGAAAGGGAGGTGCACCCGGAGGTTCCTTTTTGTCTGTTTGTTTTTGGATAGTGGTTAGCTTCTGGGTTCCTCTAAGTAGGCAGTTATTATTTTTGTAATTGGAAAAGTATTATACAAAACAACTTCCCATTTATTTAAAATGTTTCATGTGGCTTCTAAAACTGGGCATTCTATTACCTTTTCTGCCCATTTTATAGATTATTATATAGTAACTATGTTACGCATGTTAAATTCTTTAAGAGTATAAATCTCTAGAATTATTTTTGTATGAAATGAAGAGACCAAGGATTGTTTTTGTATAAGATGAAGAGACATCCTAGGTAGAGGGCTATTAAGAGCTTCCTTTGCTCATTACACTTCCAGGATTTTTTTTACAGCCACTTCTATATACAAATGATTGATAATGCACCCACTTTTCTAAGTCATCACATGGACAGCAAAATAGTTCTTCCCACCATCCATGAGCCCTGCAAACACATGAGCCCTACCTCACCTTTTCTGACCCAGGAGGCTATTAGTGACATAAGTCTGTTCTAACCATTCTGTTAGAGAGTTCCAAGTGGGAACCACACCTCTTGGTTTCTATGTTTGACTCTATGACTCACACTGAAAAAGACCTTCACCTTGACATAGTTCACTTTTCCCTTCTGGAAGTTGTGTGTGATGACGGTACATGTGTGGAGAATGACTGAGTGGCCCCAAACAATTCCTTATGTTAAAGAGGACTCCTGGGAGATCACAACATTAAGAATTTCTGCCATCCTCTTCAACATACCCAAAATTTGTTCTGTTATTGAATTGAAGAATTCACGCATTTCAAACAATATAATGCACATTAAAGCTGTTTAAAAAGAACCAGTTTTCCTTTTGCTCTGGGAATTAGAATGAGGGAATTATTAAACCATCCTTTGGAATACTGATCCTTTACAGCTAATAAGGTAAGACAGACAGTTTGTGTGCCTTCTTGAACAAAAAAATCAAAAATACTGAGGACCTGGTTTTTAGACACCCTGGCTTCAGATGTTACAAGGCAGCTTCAGAGGTCACCTGGAGCATCTTCCCCCTCCTCCTCTGTGGGAATCACCTTCACTGTCATCTAATAGCAGTGATAATTTCCTCATGGACAGAAAATAAATGCAAAGTGAAGCAATTTTCTGACTGCCAGGTGGGAGTTGGGAAGATCCTTCTGTTTGTTTTGGTAATTGAATTTCCCAAACATAGACAGTTCTCCTTCAGCATTTGGACAGTGAATAAATGCCCATTTTTCCAGCTGAGCTAACATGTCCCAGGAGGTCAGTTTCTTCCTCTGAGCAGGAACAGAGAGGGTTCCCTGGACCGCTCTGCTTGCAGGCGTTAACCTGGTAGATTGTGGAGCTTGGCTCCCTGTTGCTTACCTGCAGATCTGGCATATGCTCACCTGTTTCCTAGTGAGAGGATGTGCTACAAACCCCAAACTACCCTCCTGGGTGCTGTGGGATCTGAGTTGCCAAATAGAAAGACAGGACAGAGCCTGGGGAAATCTGAGCAGAAACTTATGCTCAATCAACATGGAAGGTGACCAACTTACACATGCCCTGAACAAGTGAAGAAATAGACTTTCCAACTCGAGAGCTCCATTCCCCACCTCACAGTCTTCAGCCAAAAGACATCCTATGTAAACAGGGGTCCATCATGAAGCATGTGCTGTGTAAAGGGCGCAGGTGGAAAATTTGTGAATCCCAACATTCACTCCGGGGTCACTGAAGAGACCTCTCCCACTTGAGGCAAAGAAAATGGAGATGAGTGCTATGCCCACTGAAGCTGGTACGTGGTATCCCCACAGGAGCTGCGGCCTGCAGCTGGGTTGGAGCAGTCGGCTCGGGTGCCAGGCCTGGCCTAGAGAAGACCTCCATCCCTTCTACTTTCCAATTGTACCATCAGGTGGCTGCTGGAGACCTCAATAATCTGTACATCAAGTCAGGAGGAGACGGGGAGATGGGAGCAAGGTCGTCGGCATTGTTCCTAGCACCAAAATATGGTCCCTAGGACAACAATGTAAGCGTCACCTGAAAGTTAGTCAGAAAAAAGGATTCTGGGGTCCTGTCCAAGACTTCCCCAATTAGAACCTGCAATTCAAACAAGATCTCCATCTGATTTGTAGGCATGTTCAAAGGTGAGAAGCTGTGTCCCAGCGAGCAGGCCTTGGGTCACTCATTCATTTGTGGGTCTATCCGTGACTTTAGCAACAGTGATCCTGCCTTTTGCGAATCAGGGACCAATCTTGACACAGATCTGAGCAATCAGATTATGGCTTTCAACTACTGGAAAGAACTAGAAAAGAAAAGGCAGGTTGAAAATAGCTGATATCTTCTCCCAACAGCGTGTGGAAAATGCTGGTACTAAGGAAGTTAAATTGATTTTTTTTTTAATTTTATTTTTAGAGAGGGGAAGGGAGGGAGAAAGAGAGGAAGGGAAACATCAATGCGTGGTTGCCTCTTGTGCAGTTACCCCCCTCTCCTGCCCACTGGGGACCTGCTCTGCAATCCAGGCATGTGTCCTGACTGGGAATTGAACTGGCAACCCTTTTGTTCACAGCCCATACTGAATCCACTGAGTTATACCAGCCAGGGCGATTTCTTTACTGCAGGATTTTCTCAGCATGTTTCTCCCAGTCTGCTCAGGTTGCTATAACAAATATCATGGCCTGGAGAGCAGACATTTATTTTCTCACAATTCTGGTGGCCGGGAAGTCCAAGATCAGGGTGCCAGCATGGTTGGTTTCTGGTGGGAGCTCTCTTCCTGGCTTACAGATGACCAACCACCTTCTTGCTGTGTCCTCACATGGTGGGCAGAGGGAGAGAGGTCAAGGTCTCCAGAGTCTCTTCCTGTAAAACCACTCACTCTCAGCATCAGGAAGCCTCCACCCTGTGACCTCGGCCAAACCCTAATTACCTCTGAAAGGCCTCTGTCTCCAAATACCACATGTTTGGGGATAGGGCTTCAACATGAGATTTTTTGAGGAGACACAGTTTAGTCCAGAGCAATGCTAATGGACCAGGTGACTTTTAAGAAGAGACTCTATGCCATATTGCCCAAACTTCTGAAGTTGCAGAACCCTAGTTTGAATGGACACCAGTTGAAAATGAATGTGTCACAGAACACAATATAGGAAGCATCAGTCTGAGGGGACTCATCGTGTTGGAACAGGTAAAATACACTCCTGCATCCCTGTCCCCATGGGAGATTGCATTGGTTTAATTGCCTGCACTTTGAACTTGCAGATTTTCCAAGCAGAAGGCACTTGCCATGAAGTTATATTGTCCAGGAGGATTAGGAACCAGAGGCCGTGTGTCAAACAAAAATCGCTTCTGAGTCAATGTTTTCTTTGAAAACAACTTGGAGATATCGTCAGATATTGCAGACTGACTTGCCATCACTTAAGATGTTCAATATAGCTTGTGTTAACTCCAGTGCTGTTACCTGTCACTGTTTCTGTAGGTGAGAACCAGATCAAGTATCCAGACACCATCTAGTCCGAGGGGCATGTACCTTTCAACACACTCCACAGGATGCAGTGTTCACAGTTTAAGATGAGTGGAAATGGAGACTGACCGGGGGAACAGCACATTTAGGACTCCCATCCTGAGCTGTGGATGCTGAGTGCATTCGGCGGAGTGGTCCATAGCATCACCTATTCTTTGTAAATAGTTCTGTGTCTCTTCCTCTCTCTCAGCACATACCGTCAAATTTGCATATGTTACATTTGAATATGTCTCTGTGGTGTGCACACAATTCCAGAGGGAAGTTTTGCCATGGGAAGGAAGATCAGATGCCTGGACTCACTGGTCACAGGGTCATCTTTAACAAATCTAATGCAATCCTGGTCCTTAACATCTTAATGATTTCAGAATTTCGACAACAAGTGATTGCTTTTGTAGTTCACAGAGACCAATGAGCATGTGAACCAGAACATCAATTTACATTGAGAAAATACAGCTGTTGCACAAACCGAAATGCTGATGTCAGCAGACCACTGTAATTTTTCTATAGGCAGCTTATCTGGGAAATCAAATTATATTTACAAAAGCAATTCTGAAATACTCACTGTGAAAGGAGAGTCGGTCCAAGCTTATTTGCTCAAAGATTCTGGTGGACAGAAGGGTTAACTCATTTCCCAAGCCAGCAGATTCTGGTGGACAGAAGGGTTAACTCATTTCCCAAGCCAGCAGATTCTGGTGGACAGAAGGGTTAACTCATTTCTGCTGGCTTGTGTGTGGGACGGGGCTGCGAGTTCAGCAGCTGGGGAGTCGCACGGACCAGTGGTGGACAAATCACTTTCATGTCCAGCTGCCCTCGCCTTTCTACCACGTGCTCACAGGGAGCTGAATTTATGGGAGTGCCAAGGAGAATGTAGTAGGGTTCAATGCCCACCCTGATTACTGTTTTTCCTTTGTGTTTTCTGTTATTAACAGAGGAGGGCCTTTGCTCTCCCACTGAACTCGCTTTATTGGCCAACTCTTTGGCCTAAGAAGGAGAATCGCCTGAGAGCCCCACCCCCACCCATGACCACCACTAAGATTTTGGGAAGGCGTTTTCTTTCAGAAGTTCTGCTTGGACAGGACGTTCACTTGGCTCAGCAACCTGGCTGTCCCTCCTCTTTGGGGGACACACACCACATGTGGAGACAAAATGATACTCAGCCATGGAGGTGAGGCTCACCATTCCCCCTTCCCTTCTTCTGACCGTGTATTCCTCTCCCCGGAAGTGCAGAACGCTGATCGTGGAATATGTCTTTGTGGTCTGGTTTCCACGAATTGAGCTAAGTGTGGTCTAGGGCAGGGACTGGCAAGCTTGTCCTGAACGGGGCAGGCAGTGAATGCTTTGGACTTGGAGGAAGGAAAATAGGACACATTACTTGCTTTATGTTTTAATCCCCTAAGAAGGTGGGATTGTTAAGCAGTTGCCAGCATGGGCTTTGTAGTGAGACCCAACTAGTTTCAAATCTCAGTTTTTGCTCTGACCAGTGTGTCTTGGTTGGGCATCACCCTGCAAAGTGAAAGGTCACCAGTTCAATTCTCAGTTGGGGTACATGCCTGGGTTGTGGGTTTGGTCCCCAGTTGGGGTATGTGCAGCTGATGTTTCTCTCTCACATCATGTCACCCTCCCTCTCTTCTCTCTCTAAAAATAAATAAGTAAAATCTTTTGATAAAAATCTTATTTTCAATTCACAGTAGGGCAAATTGCATATCCTCTCTGAACACCATTTTTTTTAATCTATAAAATCCATATTCCAATGCATCATGGGATTAAATGATACAATGTATATTTGAAACATTTAACATAGTGTCTACCACATGATATTAATACCGTCTAGTAGCTATTATTATTATTTCTGTTGTTACATTGTTGCTGCTTTTACCTACAGCATGTCAGTCTCCTCTATGAGCCTTTTTTTTTAATGAGGGGCTTTCAGAACTGCTGTCAGTCCCAGATCAAATAATGCTTATGATTCTTTCAGCTTGCAACATAACATCTTGCATTGTAAATGTAAGGATGACCAGTATTTAAAAATAACTGTGTTCCGAGAATGTAGTTTGGATTTTGGAAGAAGGCGCTTCCCTGTGAGAAGCAGGGTAGGAGAGACACAAGTTTTTGTCCTTGTGATTTGTGTTTAACAGAAGCATTTCTTCCTGGGCCAGTTGACAGTTAACATGAGACAATTTTTTGTTTGGTTTTCCAGGGGACAGGTGCCATGACTTCGAAAGGAATCTGGGTGCTCCGAGCCCCTTGGTACCTCCATTATGGTACCATGATGTTGTAGAACTCAATTTAAAGAGCCCAGGTGAAAAAAGACTCTCAAAATGAAAAAAGCCTGCAAATGCAGATAGTGTATCTTCCCTGGCTAAGCGAACTGTGCCATCCAATTATTTCCAATTACAATTGCGTTTCTTTCTTTAATGTTTTCTACGCTGATATCCAAGTTGCTAATGAAGCGGGCCCCTGCTTTATGATCCCCATTGTTGCGACTTGCTGGGCTTAATTGCTTTGTCTCCATAACAGACAGACATTCTGAACAATTAGATAATAATAAGGGAGCAAGATGGGGAAATGACTTAGATTCTTTCATTTTAATTATGCTGATAGTGCACCCCATGGCTCTGAATCAATGCTGAAGTGCTATTTTTGATAGCATTCAATAACATCCAACTAGAGCTCATAAATTAATATTTCAAGTGCAAAAGGACCCCCTCCACTGTCTCAACTGATTGTTGCTTTTTGCAGAAAAGTGGTACTTTTGCACAAGGCATCCTTCACCTTCAGTTTCCTCCACAACAGCACTGTTACTCTACATTGCTTCTGTTTCATAGAGAGAGAAAATGGCGTGTCTAAGCTGGTTCAAGTACACATAGCATCTTGGGCATCTGGCTGCCCAAATATTTCGAAGAATGTCTCTTGAAATTCACATTTGCTAAAGTGTCTTCTGAAGATGCCAAAAATATAAATATGAGGCCCAGATTTCAGTCTATTTTGTGTGTTGAGGAAGACAAGGCCCTGCATGGCCTGGTCCCTACCTCATCTGCAGTGTCTCATGTTCTGCTCTTCTGTTTGTCTGCTGTCTCCAGCACACTGGCCCCTGGAACAGTGTGAGCTCAGTCTTTCCTGACAGCCTTCTCCGATCT
This sequence comes from Artibeus jamaicensis, assembly GCF_021234435.1. Lineage (NCBI taxonomy): Eukaryota > Metazoa > Chordata > Mammalia > Chiroptera > Phyllostomidae > Artibeus > Artibeus jamaicensis. The sequence goes on along the minus strand of NW_026521828.1, from coordinate 9,273,519 downwards.
ACCATGGTTGGTTCCGCTCCATCCTTTGGTCCCAGCTGTAATGCCACCTCCCCAGAAAAGCCTGCCCCGATCCTTTTATCTATTTCCTACTGCCCTTGCATCTCTCCCCTTTCCATTATTGTCTGTCTTTGAATTTAGCTCCTTTCTTCCACAAGGTATTAAGTCTACATCCTTCTCTATTTGTTAATCATCCCATGTTTATCATGGTCAGGATTATGTCAGTTTTGTTAACTAGGAGATGAAACAGTATATGAAGCTAGTAAGGGTTCAATAAATATTAAATGAATGAGTGAGTAAATGAATAAATGCATTCTTTTTTACGATGCAATCTCATGCTAGCTGTGGTCTATTGACACCTTCTGCAACTTCCAGTTGGAATGTGATGCACTGGCCTCCCTCATAAGACTGTGGATTCCTTGAGGGCAGAAATTTCAGCTTGTAGATCTTTGGTATCCCAGGGTTAAACTTTGTATCTCTGTGTAGCTGTGAATCAGCCAATCTTAGTGAAAGACAAAAAAATATCCAAAGGGGTGCGGACTTCGTAGTCTGTGTATTCTGTGTGATGACAATGGTTTGTCAGGAAATGGATACACTTAAAAATAATGCTATTTATTTTCATGTTCTTACTTATCTCCTTAAAATAATCAAGCCCAGACTAATTTTCTATTTTTGGGATTAATGATACTTAAGTGTTCATATGTACACTCATTTTATTTTGCTTTCCTGAGAAATGCAATATAAACGTAGAAGATGTAAAACTCGGAACAGATATAAAAAGGAACGAAAACCCCTCAGAATTCCACCACTTGGAAAGCAACACTGTTAACCTTGTTCTGTGTTTCCTACAAACTTTTTTTTTAACTTTTTTTATTGATTATGCCATTACATTTGCTCTATTCCCCCCTCACCCCCCCCCCCCCCCCTACCCCCCCCCCACCATTTCCCCCTTTAGTTCATGAACACGTGTCTCAAATTCTTTAGACTCTGTATTTCCCCTGCTATTCTTACCCTCCCCCTATCTATTTTCTATCTACTGTCTATGCTACTTATTTTCTGTACCTTCTCCCCCCTTGCCCTCCTCCCACTCCCCTGTTGCTAACCCTCCATGAGATCTTCCTTTCTATGGTTCAGCTCCTGATCTAGCTGTCCTCTTAGTTTGCTTTTGTTTTAGGTGCGGTTCTTAATAACTGTGAGTTTGCTGTCCTTTCACTGTTCATTTTTTTAATCTTCTTTTTCTTAGGTAAGTCCCTTTAACATTTCATATAATAAGGGCTTGGTGATGATGAACTCCTTGAATTTGGTCTTATCTGAGAAGCACTTTATCTGTCCTTCCATTCTAAATGAAAACTTTGCTGGGTAGAGCAATCTTGGTTGTAGATCTTTGGTTTTCATGACTTGGAATACCTCTTTCCAGCCCCTTCTTGCCTGTAAGGTCTCTTTTGAGAAATCATCTGACAGTCTGAAAACACCACACTACACACCACTTCACACAATTGAATTCATTACAAATAACAAAATGAAATTGAATGCCTTTGTGATCTGTTTAATATTCATTTACTATTATATCAAGACCACTTCTCATATTACTGTTCTTTCAAAATACAGTTTTTGATGATCATGTTATATACCATTGAAAGGATGAATTACAGGGTATTAAAAATACTTCTCTAATATTAACTATCAAGTTTTTTCATGCTATTTTTGGCTCTCATAGTTAATTGTGCCATAGACACTCATGTTTCCAAGTATCTATGTCTCTGAATATTTTTAGATATTTTCTTTTTTTATTGAATTTATTGGGGTGACATTGGTTAATAAAATTTTATAGGCAAGTGTACAATCCTGTAGTATAACCTCTGTACATTGTATTGGGTGCTCCCCACCCCGAGTCAAGTCTCCTTCTGAATATCCTCTTAAGAGAGAATCTTATGTATGGATTTACTGGGTCAAAGAATAGGCATAAGTTAAGAGGCTGGTCCAGGTACCCAGTTGCTTTCCAGGAATCACATTTCTCCCACAAGGGTTTGATGATGTTTGGTTCCTCCCTCCCCTACTAGCAATGAATATTTTGCCTCTTCCTTCTGTGAGCTTTCTGTTTATTTATTTGGCCCCCTTTTGTGTGGAACATGAGTGTTTTCCTTGTGGCTTTACACAATCTTTTATATACTGAAGACTTTGTTTTGCCATATTTATGGAAAAATTAGCCTTTTTGAAGTATAATTTCCCTAAAATAATATTTATTGATTTTAAATGTGCAATTTAGTGAGTTTCGATAAAAATATTGTGTTGTGTAACCACTACTGCGAACAAGCTATAGAAGATTGCCATCACCTCAAAAGTTTTCTTGTGCCCCCACAACCCAGAGTCAGTCCATCCCCTCTGCCTCTCCTGCCTGACAGCAACCACTCTGCTTCTGTCCCTTTAATTTTGCCGTTTCTAGAATTGTGTGTAAATGGAATCCTACAGTAAGTAGTTTTTGTAACTGGTTCCTTTCAGTTACCATAATGCATATTTTGATGCACATCAAGAGTTTGTTGTTTTCATTGCTGAGTAGTATTCCAATACATGGCCATACCACAGTTTGTTTATCTACTCACCAGTTGGTAGGCATTGGAGTTGTCTCTAGCTTTGGGCTATAAGAATAAAGTTCCTACGGAGTATGGCAGAGACTTCTACTTCTGGGCAACATGGAGGTTCAGCAACTGGATTTATTCTCCCACCTGAAAGAACAGAAAAAAAAAACTAGACAAATATATAAAACTCTAGGTTTTCAAGATTTTGCATGTGGCAAAATGAGACATTTTGTGTCTCACATTGCGTGAGCCAATGTGGCAGTGATTTCCGAGGGATGGAGGAAGAGAACAAAGAACAGATGTTACAAATAGAAAATGATCTATCCTCTAAATACAGCACATCAGATGTAAGTGGTCTAAATATTCCAAGTAAAAGGCAAAGATAGATTGAATTATTTTTAAAAAAGAATTATTTATGTTACTTATAAAAAACCCCAATTCAAATTCATGAATAGGTTAAAATTGAAAAAGATAGAAAATGATACACTATTCTACACTAATCAAAAGAATGCTGGAGTGGCTATGTTTATGTCAGACAAAACAGACTTCAGAGCAAGGAACCTTATTGGGGATACAGAGGCGATTCCATAATGATAAGGGGGTCAGTTCCTCAAGTGAACCTAATTCTCAATGTTTATACACCTAATAACAGCTTAAGATACATGAAACAAAAACCATTAGGATTGCAAGGAGCAACAGGCATGACACAATTATGATTTGAGATTTAAACATTTTTCTCAATACTTGGCAGAGCAAGTGGATAAAAATAACTAAGAAGAGGGATTTCTTAAATGACACTCTCAACCATCTCGACCTGATTGATATTTATAGAATGCTCCATACCATAACAGCAAAATATAGCTTCTGTTTCCCAGGGCACAGAGAACATTGACCAGGTTAGACCTTATTCTGGGACACTAAACAGGTCTTCCTACATTTAAAAGGATTAAAATTATACAAAGTAAGTTTTAACCATGATAGTATTAAATTAGAAATCAGTAACAGAAAGATCTCTGAAAAACTCCCCAATATGTAGAAACAATCTAAAATACTTTAAAAATAACCCATGGGTCAAAAATAAATCTAAAGGAAAATGAGAAAGTATTTTGTACTGAGAAGAATGTAATAAAAGCACTGTGTATCACCGTAATGTGTGAGATGATGCTAAAGAAGCACTTAGAGAGTATTTATGGCACTAAATGACTTCATTAGAAAGGAAGAGAGGTCTTAAATCAATTATTTGACTTCCACCTAAGGAAGCTAGAAAAAGGAGACCAAATGAAATCCCAAGTAAGCAGAAGGAAGGAAATAATAAAGAGCTGAAAAGAAATCAGTGAAATAGAAAATGAGAAACAGTAGAGAAAATCAATGAAACTAATATCTAGTTCTCTGAGAGACCATGTTGTTTGAAAATGTTGGGAGAATCCCTAATTCTAGAAGAGACTTTAAAAAATATCGTGAATGGGTGTTGAATTTTCTCTTTCCTGCCTCACATCATTTTTCTGTTTTAGATTGTTAATATGGTCAGTGGTATCGATTGAGTTTCAAATACTGAAGATGTTAATTCCTTGCGCAGGTTTACTGGTTATGCATTTTCTCAGCAGTTGTCTATCCAAGTATTTAATCTTCAATATAAAAAGATGTTAGTTGAACCTATTGTGGTAACCAGTTTATAATATATGTAAATCAAGCCATTATGCTCTATGCCTTAAACTTGTACAGTGATATATGCCAATTATTTCTCAATAAAACTGAAAAACAAGATATCTGTACTTGGTAAAGAATTTGAGGTGGCAGTTTTTCCCCAGTACCTTAATACTGTCTTTCCATGTTGCATTTTAGATGGCTTTCTTGTTTAGATATCTTCAAGTTCAACTGGTCATTTCTTCTATTATGTCTGATCTGCTGTTAATCCCATTTGGTTCTCTTTTTTTTCATTTCTGGTATTATATATTTCATTTCTAGAAGTTTATTTTGGTTTTCTTTACACTTTCCTTTTCTTTATTATGCTCGAATGTTCATCTTCCTTCTTGAACACACGAATGATATTTATTACAGCTCTTATATCATCTTTGTTTGCTAGTTCTGTTATCTTTGTCATCTCTGGGTCTGTTTTTTTGGATTAATTTTTCTTCTGGATATGGGTTATACTCTTCTTCGCGTGCTCAGTCACTTATAAGTAGGCACCAGATATTATGAACTTTATATTGCAGATTGCTGGATTTTAAATCCAATCTCTCTCTCAGCTGAGTAAGCCCACCATGCTCTGTTTGGCTTTTCCTTCCCTGTACTGCAGCTTAGAAATCACCTCCGGATGGCATACTTATGATTGCAGGGCTCACCCCGGTTATCTCAGGACTGACAGTCCTCTGCTGCCTGTTGTTCGGTAGCTGGAAACCGGTTCCATATACTTGGTCCAATTTTCTAGTTGTTTAGGGGAGAAGGGAAAATCTGGTCCCTGTTACCTCATCTTGGCTAGAAGTGCGATTTTCTCTCTCTCTATGTGGACACACACATACTCAGTACAGAAGCTTAAATTTTATGGTTGTTCAGTCAATTGATATTTTCTTTTGTGATTCATTCAATTGAATTCATGTTAGGAAGTAATTTTCCACTGTATTTTAAAATACCTCTAAGTTTTCTGGATTAAAAATAATTGATTTTATTTTAATGTATCTGAAAGTTTTATTGGCACATATAATAGTTGAAGCTATTGACTACTTATAATTGAGACTTATTTTTTCCATTGTTTTATGGTATTGTCTTCACTACCTATTTTTACTGTGTCCTGCTTTTTCTCATTATGATTACTCATAAGTAGTTTATAATTTATTTTATCACTGCTATGAATGGAATGCTTTAAACATTCTATCTTCAAATTTGTTATTACTATTACATAGAAAACCTATTAATTGTTAATATTTATCTAGTTTCCATATACTTTAGTAAACTTTATTCTTAAGTCTGATAGTTATTCCTCTGGGTGTTATAGGTGGATAATTATATCACTAGCAAATTATTACTTTCTATTTCTTTTTCATGCTTTAGGTATTCATAGTACTTTTCAGTCTCTGAAATTATGCATCATTCTACTTCATTGTTTATTTCACACTTTACAGTGTATGCTTGTTTGTTTGTTTGTTTATGCTTTTGGCTAGAACAGGACTGAACAGAATACTTCCCACTCCCCCTCCTTTTCTGTCCTTTCTATTGGAATGGCTCTTAGTGATAAAAATGGTGTCTCTATTTTTCCCTGTTGTGGTCACCGCCTTGTCCAGAGCCATTCCTAACAACCCCGTCTCTCAGCCAGCTGTTGTGTGGCCCTGTGGACTATTGAATTTTAGATCAAGAGAACTGAAAGTTACTTACAGGCCATTTAATTCAGCCCTTTTAATTTGTAGACAAAGAAACTGCGATTCAGCATGTGATAATGGTACTGGCGTGAGAGGTGACTTGTCCCAATCATAGAGCTAAAGAATCGAAGGGCTGTAATGAGCATTTTGGTCTCCTAGCTTCCCATCTGGTGCTGTTGATGAATTGATCAGAATTACATGTTGTGGACACACCATTAATTTGATTTGGTGACTACTCCATGAGCATCAAATAATGGACTGCAAAGTGCCTTTATTAGAAAACATATGAGAATAAGCATGATGTCGACCCTTCACAGAGTGACATAAGCAAGCCAAGTCAACTGAACTTGTCCCACTAGTGTAAAAAAGCAATTTGTATGGGATTGACAGCATTCTCCTGCCTACAGAAACCCTGGGGAAATAAACATTAAGATGGAGATCTCAGTGGGGTAAGAGTGTGGATGATCTTCCTGTTTTCCTTGGATGTCTTTAATAATATCCACAATAGTCTGACATTTAATATGAGAAGAAGAAAGTTATTGGTTTTGAAAGTTATGCTGATGGCCTTAAACAGCCTACAGTTATGTTAAATATTACATAATATCCCCCTTAAAGTCCTCATGAAACACATATGTGATTCCATGTGCATCTCTTAGAAATGAAAACTAATTTTTGTCATGATCTTGTCTGAGGTTAAAATGTGCCTACCGACTCATGTTTTAAAAGGCATAGTCTGAACCAAAGCTCTTCTCAAGGGTGAAGCCTTCTTGCTACAGATACTCAGTTGACATTGGCAAGCCTGTCAGAAGTAATCATTTTGAAACAAAATCATACAACATATTATGGTAATTCTATGCAAATTTTTAAGTTGGTGGAAGCTGCAAGGTTGGCTTGTTTATTTTTCATATCACCAAGAGAAATGCCAGCTCAGCGTGCTCCTGAAACTATGGATTGGGGGCAACACAGAAGCACTCAGGAATGGATTTGTGATTTTCGGGCTGGGGCTGGTGCTTGTTCTCTGGGATCACTGGTTGACTGTCCTTGGTGCTGTTTGGATGGACGAAGAAAAAAGTTGCAGAGGTATTATCCATACACAGTGTTCCGATTGTGGCTGAGTATGCTCACTGAGAAGGGCATTTGGGTCAGGGACTGAGTTCAGGTGAAGGGAAAAGCTTCCTTTTCATTAGCATTTTGGATAGGGACCCTACTCATTATCTCCCAACCAGCACAAATACATCAATTGGCATGAACCTTCCTTTGAAAACTTTAAGTGAAGATTAAAAAGTACTGTACCCCCAAGTCACTTTGCTAAGAAATTGAATCAAATCCTAAGGAACCCCACACTCCAGTCTTGGTATGTGGCTTTCTAAACCATGATAATGCAATGATGAGTCCTTAAGAATAATAATACAAAGAAGACACACAGCCTTGGACCAGTCTGGAAAAATAGGAAATAATGTCTGAGTTTGAAGGACCAGTGTGTAGTTCTTAAAAAAAAAAACAAAACATAATGTAAGAGCATGTAAGTGGCTTTACTTAACATTTTAAATGAAAAGGAGAACTTTTTAGCAACTACAAAGAACAAGATGTTCTATTCTTTTTTTTTTTTAAAGAAAGAAAAAGACATTTCTAATTAATTCAGAAGCAGCAGGGGCTCACATTATTTTCTCTCTCTTCAACTTTGCCTTTTGTCAGCATGGGAAATCCATTGTGGTCTTCTCCACATTCTCCGAAGGGTAGTCACCCAGCCTGGGACTGGCACTTTTCCCCAGCAGGAGGTAAAGGATAGAATGTGTACAGGCTAGAATGTCAGCCTGCCTCCTGGGCTGCTGACCACCTGAGGTTCTTGTTACAGAGAGTGTCTTAAAAATCACAAGCTGCGTTAGCATTCTGGAAATGATACAGAGGAACACTATGGCCTGTTTTGGAATTCATGGCAGTGTACCATACTGGGACCTGAGCAGAAGCCCACTTCCATCTTCCCTGGCTGGGGTGGCTCAGGTCGCTGCATTTCTTGGGTCTCAGGTGCTCAACTCTAGTGCAGTGGACAAAACAAGTCATCAGGAGTCCAGGGATCTGAGGTGGTGTCTTGGTACCATCATTGCTGGTGTGATATGAACGGCTAAGTGACCCAACCTATCTGGGCCTCAAGTTCATTACCTGTGAGTTGGTGTTTTCAATGATCCTAATCTCAAAGAATTGTCAGGAAGATCAAATTTACAGTCTGTAATGTGACACAACATAGTGGCCACAGGCACAGATCTCATGGTCAAATCAAATTGATTTAGTCAACAAATATTTACTGACGTGTAGTATGTGTTAGTCACTCTGCTGAGTTGGTGATTAAAAGGCCCCTTGGAGAGCTTACAGCATAGTGGAGGAGACAGAAAGCAAACAAACAAGTAGACACGTAATTCCAAAATGTGTGAGGGCTATGGAGAAAAGAACAGGTTTACTGAGAGGGGTCTGGGGAGAGGGGCCTCCTCCAGACTGGATTGTCGGGGGGTGTTTGGGAGGTAGGCCGGCTTTGCCTTTTTCTGAGTATGTGAACCTAAGGCTAGTAAACACTGATTTAAAACATTGGTTGGAGAATGGCTATGAAACTCAGCAGAAAATATATCTCAGATTGGCACGTATCTCCATCTACTAACCCCTATGTGTAAGGAGCAGTTTTCTCTTGTTTTTTTGGTCAATAAATTTACTTTCTGTTTTGTGTCTGGGGGTTAAGGGACCTGAAGTTTATGCTCATTGAACTCGAAGTGTCCCCTCTTTCTATAGGGCTAATAGTAAGCCAGGGCATTCACAGAGCCCTGTGACCTTCACAGGACATTGGGGCGCACCACCACCATTTAGCCCCATACCTTGTGCATCTTCTCATTTTGAGTTCCTCCCTTGTTCCTGTCACAAAGCCTCTTCAGGGTCCCAGACTTCCTGGCCCATGTTCCTGTGGCTTTTGGGTGCTCGATGGGATGGGGAGGGCACTCCTACATCACTGGAGACCATGGGATGCTCTGCTTCTGTGTTTCTGAGTCCTTCCTGCTGAGGTTCCACCTGGGCTGAGGCAGCAGCCGGAAGGAGTGGAAGTAAACTGGGGAGCTTGGGAGACCTTGTATCTAAGACCCCTCAGCTTCCTTGGTCTTCGCCGTCTTCAGTCAACTCCGTTAATCATCATCTAGTCTTAGGAGGTAGGGAAGCTTTTGCTTTTGTTCCTCTCATATTCTTTTAAACATTTTGTATCTGATCTGCCTAGGCTTTTAAAATGTAAGAACCAAAACACAGACCATTCTTCTGTTCTGTAGCCCCTACCCTGGAGCAGTGAGTGCCCCTGCTGTTTGGGAGCCATTATGTATCCAATGACCATTTTCCCTCTCCCTCCCTGGCAAAACCCCAATATTTTGTGGGGGATCTGCCTGTGCCCTGTAGTGACTCAGCCTAAGCCACATCCAAGCCAGTCATGGCCCCAGTCTCCTTGCAGTGACTGGTTTCAGTGTGGACCAGTGCAGCAATCCCATACCAGTGGGACACAAGAGGGCGCTGCTGCAAGGTGCTGGAAAAGGTTTCCTTGCTTAGGAGGGAAAGCGTTTGCATTCTTAAAAACGCTGGTAAGTCCCTGGGTTAATCAACCTATCTCCAGACTTCTTATTATATTAATATTTATGTGAGTTAAGGAATCCCTGATTGTTTAATTTGGGGTATTGGGGTTTTCTTTTATTTGGAATCGAAGCATCCTAACGGATAGAGTGGGCAGGGCAAGCTTTACAAGGAAAATGCTGGGGAAAGAAATCTGTTAATATCACCTGGGGTAGTACCACTTCCAGGCTGTGAGGGAGACCGGGGTCTGGGAAAGGGAGGACTGGGTCAGTGACTGGGCAGGAAAGGCAGGGGCTCTCCCAGAGGGCCTGTGCTCAAGACCACAGTGGTGTTTTTTCTCTTTGCACATGACTGATGGGCTACACATGATCTGCGTGCATTTTCCTCATTCATTCGTTCATGTTTATTAGGAACATCTTATACAACCTTATATCACTCAGCTTAGACCTACGTGCTATACTCCTACTGTGTTGAAAACAGTTATTCTGAAAGCTTGTTATTGCCTTGACCTTGGTGAGCATGAAAGGCAAGGGAAGGTTTACAATGTGGGAGAGTGCCATGTAAAGGGCAACAGAATATGTCACCCCAAAACATGCTACTTTGGCTGGAGAATTGTTTTGAGCTGAAGGCAATTGAGAAGAAGCAGATACAAGCAAAGCTTCCTGCCCTCCCTCCATTTGCCTAAAAGCAGGACATAAATTTGTAAAGGAGTCCCTCCTCCCCTCTCTCCCAGGAAGGACAGAAGTTAATTACTGAAGACAACTCTATACGCTTATCATCCCAGAGACAGCACTGGAGAAATGTACACAATAAACCTGGCTGTAACTAGGCCTTATCTACCATTAGCTTCCTTGTATATTTGCCTTCTCACAGTTTGCTGCCCCTAAAGCTCAAAGGTCCTTTTTCCTTTGTCTTGTCACTTCTCTAGAAATTTATTCTTTTGTTACAAGATGCAACATACAAGCCCAAGTCCTGCCTACCCCTGTGAGTTACTCATCACCAGGTGTTCCCATGTCTAAGCAGGGTGCGCATATTAGTAAAGTTCTTGTTAATCTCTTTTGTCAATCTAACGTGTAGGTCTCAAGCCCTTGAACCTGGAATGGGCAGAGGGGCAAGGTTCTCCCGTCCCCAGGACACACATATCCCACACCACTCCTGCGAAGGCATAGCTAAGCCATCACAGCAGTTATTTCTGCTGAAACTGGGTATTTCACAAGGAAGTTACTACCCACTTATTGGAATTTACAAAAGAAAGGAAATATAATTGGCTTTCCTGACCTAATCATGTGGGACAATGTCAGAAATAAGCCCCAGATCCAAGGTAGTAGCCATGGGTTGGACCCTTTGAACTTAGCTGACAAGGCTCTCAACTTTCCAGAAATGACCTACCGTAGTACTGAGTTACTTTTTTTACTTAAATTTCTATTGAGAAATAAAAGAAGAAAGAGAAACTCTCAGTCATCCCTAGGCACAGATTTGCTGCAGTGGCCAGAGGCCCTGGAAAATGTGACATTTTATTCACATGTCATTGCTCTGTCCCCCACGTTTGGGTACAAGACATTGCGCTTTGGGAAGAGTGGCATTGCAGCATGGAAACCGCTCTTGGCTGCATCTGGAGGAAACATTTTACAAGCATCAGGCTCCCTGATGCAATAAAGGCCCCGCAGAAGCTGGGGGTTCTGACTGGTCAATAGCCTTTTGCCCATTTGGCCAGAGCACCCTGGAGAGCTAAGTGCATTTGCTCTGAACTCTCTCTTGCCTGCCAAGGGCCTGGGCAGAGGACCAAGAGGCATTCCATGGGCAAGAATTTGCAGTCTGGTTGGAGGGTATCCTGTAGCCATTTATTTCTCCATTTCTAAACTGCTTAAATTTTGGACAGCCAACATGGAGTCAGAAGTAATGCCTTGAGGCTCAAAGCAGATTTAATTTCTGTCCCTCTATGGTCTGACATCTGTCTTGATATAGCCTCAACCTCACCTTGGGAAGCACCGTCCAGACCTGTGATGCTGTGTTTTAGGGGTGCCCATAGACCCTCTGCCTTCTCTTTGACCATACTCCATCAGCTTCATTTTGCGGTTGTGGCCTCATGTCCAGATTCAGAGAGTTCAGTGAGTTGTCCTGGAAGCCCGTTTTAGCAGGGAGAAACTATTTTGATTTGGAGGTGGGTGGGTGAGGGCGGAATGCAGTTTGGAGCAGCTGAAAATTGTACATGGCCATCAGATGTTCTTTATAAGGAGCCCCTGGAGACATTTTGTGCCTCCACAGACTTCCATAGGACACAATTTGTCTGAGAGACAGTGTTTCAGCAGGCAGGGCATTTGAAGTTTGCATTATTACTACCTATTTTAACTCTTAAGGCAGATCTGGCTTCTAGCATAGGAGGAGAAGGTTCTTGCTAAGTAAGCCACACCCCTCCTTTCTTTATCCAGAAATATGCCAACCAAAGGTCCATCAACCTATGTAAAAGTCTCCACACGGGCCTCATTGCTTTGGGTGAACATAGCTTCCTTGAAAAACAGAACTGCAGAGGTGGTGAAGAGAAAATACTGTGGTCAAATGATCCTGCTTTCTCCACCTACAGTTGTGAGATCTTGGCTAAGTCATTTCCTGTGTCCGGTTTCTCTTTCCCCATGTGCTGAAGGTGGGAACAGATTTCTAAGTTCTCTTCCAGCTTGGCATTTGGTTACTATATGATTCCATCTAAGTTCAAAGCTTTCCTCTTCTTGAAGCCCTTCCTAATCACTTCATCTCTCAGTGGTCTGTTCTCTTTTTGTGCCCGTATCATATCTAGTCCTTGGTCCTTTGCATGACCTTGCCCTGCTGTTTACATTTTTAGCATCAGAATGGTGCTTGAACAAGGAGGTAAGCTATTCGAAGGCAGGGAATATACCTTTTTATGCCTCTTAGCACATCATTGCAAAGTTTAGGGCCAATAAAGGTACCTGGCTGGAATGTTATTTTAAATAGTCTATGTTACTGTTTATGTTGTAAGAAGACTGTAGTAATGCAATAATTCAGAGTCTCCTGTGAGGTAAACACAGACAAATCTCAGTTTTCTGAGTTAATAACAATGGTGATATCTCTGAGGCAACAACTCTTGATACTTTCCCAAGATTTTGACATTTATTATCTCATTTTAACCTCTCAAAAAGCTCTGTGAAGTAGGTAGATGGTACCAACATGGCTATCTTCATCTTTTACAAGATGCAATTCGAATTCCATTTATTTAATATCATACAGTTATTTAGTAATAAATATGGGTCTGGCATCCAGGTATGCTGACTTCAATTTCAGTGTTTCTTTTTTCTGTTGATCTATACTTCAGTTGCTTTGGTATTGCTTTTGTTTCTGCTGTTCTGATTGGTTGATTTCCACTACTGTGTCTTTCAGGTTACGGATCTATCTGTTTTCCTGTGTTAGCTCATCTAATTGATTCCTTCTAATGTGTTTTCATTTCAGTTCCTGTACTCTTGGTTCTTTTTACACTTTCTAACTCTTCGTTGAAGTTCTCTGTAAGTACCTCTGTTCCATTTTCAGGTTTGGTGAGCATCCTTATGACCGTACCTTTGAATTTTTTATCAGGCAAATTGCTGTTTCCATTTCCTCAGGAGTTCCCGCACCCCTGCCCCAGGTTTTCTTTTGTTTATTTCTTTATTTGAAAGATGTCCTTCTGTCTTTTCCTTTTGTTTGACTTCCCGTGTTTGTTTATATAAAATGGACAAAGTATCTGTCTCTGCCAGTCTCAGAGAAGTGGCCTATGCAGGAGTGGAGTCTGTGTAGCCAGCATGCAGGGGGGTTTTGACAGGTGGCTAGGAATGGAGCCGGCAGGTTAGGTATCCACGGTGCTAGCCAAGCCAGACTGGCTCCAAGTGGAGAGGCTAGGTGTGTGGAGTAATGCCCTGTTGGTTCTGCTTGCTTCCTTTGTTCCAGGGCTGAAACCGGCTCTGGCAACGGGTCCTGCTCTGACCCAAAACACACTGCAGCAACCTTGCAGGCAGGCCAGAGCACCCGGCCGGTGGCCCCGCCCAACCTGTGCAGGTGGAGAGAGCTGTAAACAGGCGATTGCGGGCCCTGTGACCGGAAGGAAGCTCCGTGGCTCTCCTATCTTCTCTATACAGTCCGTCTTTGACTGGTTGTAGCTAGGCATCCCCTGCAGAAGCAACCTCTGCGTCGCCTTGCCTGCTGGGTAGTTTGGGGAAGCCGCTCAGAGCTGAGCATACGCTTCACGGACCCCAGGCCTGCCTTGCCTGTGGGAGAAGCAGCTCCGGGCAGGGGGGCTACAGCCGCCAAAGGCCAAAGAAGCCTCTTGGTTGATCCTGCTTACTTCCTTTATTGGGAGGCAGAGGCTTCAGGCCCTGGAGCTGCGAAGGCACCCTGAGATCTTGCAGGTAGGCCGTGGCCCCGGTCCAAGTGGAAAGGAATGGAGGTCAACCGTTGTGCTCACCTGTGCCTCCAAACAGAGAGTAGCCATGGCTCGGGCGGGGGGGGGCCTTGGGCTTCCCAGCCTTCTGTATTTTCTTTTGCTTATTGTCAGAAGTTGTGCATTCTGCGCTTAGTTGCCTCGCGGGCGCAGGTGTCAGTGCTGCCTGTATGCATGTATGTTTGATTTTGCCCATGGGAGGGTGGGTAGGGCGAGTTCAAGTCCCCTTGCACCAGTGCCATCGTGGACTTCCACTTTGCTTTGTTTTGAATGATAAAGGCCAATTATATGGATTGCAGTGAAAGGGACTAAAATAAGGACTGTGGGTTCAAAAGGGGAAGATTTGGTTTAGGGTTAGGGACTCAGCTTCTGGACTCTTATCAAAATGTTGGGATTAAATCTCCAATCTATAATATGTCAATTTTTAGCTGTGTGATCTTAGGCAATTTCATTAATCTGGTCCGAAGTATTTCATCGTTAAAATGAAGATTACAATAATACGTACTCCACAGAATTCTGAGGATTAAATAATGCAGTTGAATAACGGAAGTGGTCGGGGACATGAAGGGGCTTCATGGCTATGAAGTGTTGTGAGCATTGCCACAGGACGTCCGTGTGTGGGGCAGAGCCCCTTGGGTAATCCCACTGGGGAAAGAGACTGGTTCTTCTTTTGCTATCAGTATTTTTGATTCTTTGAATTGTCCTGAAGTGGTTAGATCAGCTTTTTATAGAGCTGCTGCCACTGCTGCTGACCAGCACAACTAGCTGTGGAACACAGAGTTATGGACGATGTTGAGAAGATAATTAATGGAAGGTATTCGTAGTGAATTCATTCCTAGACTTGCTATTCCTGTGCTTCCCAAACTACCTGTAGTAAAGGACCCTATTCTTAAATTTATTTTCCAGTTGTTGCAGATTGATACTTTTGTAAAATACAATACAGATATTTCAACCATGTTAACTGCCATAACTTGTTTCTCAATGCTTACTGTCAGTTTTTTATTTTGATGTCGTTATAGAGTGGCCACATGTGGAAGGCACGATTCTGTCCAGAGTCCTTGCAAGCCAGCCTCTCCATGGCCAAGATCTGAGTTGGTCTGACATCAAAGGGCTCCCTAGACCTGGAAACCCAAGATCAGTTTGCGGGGTAGTTTTGAGTAGAAAATGCTTCGCTATTCCATTTAGCTCAAGGAAAGTTATCTTGAGCTGCTGCTTTTCTGATAAAGCATGTGTGCTCAGGCTTGGAAGTTTAATTACCTGAGAGTGAAATAAAAGATTTCAATTCATCGACGCAGTCCAATTTATCCAGTAAAATCCCTAATAAGTAGGGAGGATGAAGATGAGGACTCAGAGCTGGATTAGACTGTAGTCATTTTCTGAAGGATGAGCTGCCCCAGGAAGCATCAGGCTTGATTACTTAGCCTCTAATTTGGAAAGTGGAGGTGATAAGAAATTAGTGAAATTATGGGAGAGCCATTAATGAGAAGCCAAATGAGGCCAATTGTATCGGGAAGGACGAGGGAATGTCATCTAGAATTTAGTAGGATTCTTCTTATCCTTTGGCGTCGAACAGTTTTTACTTGTTCAGTCATTCATTCATTCAGCGAGTATTTTAGTACCTGCTCAGCTATCTGTAATGCATTAAAGATAGAGCAATAAACAAAAGCACCCACTTTATAGCCTATTGGGGAAAATAGGCAATTCAACATGTATTTGCAGTTAAGAGTGATTATCCTGGAGCACATATTAAGGGAGTCTAATCTGGTCTCTGAGGTCAGAGAAAGGTTATCTTCAGAGGATTTATCCAGGTTATAGGCAAGAAGTTGCATATGCAAAGACCCTGAGGTGTGAGAGAGCTTGGTGCATTTAGGGATCTGAAAAATGCCCAGCTTGGCTGAGAAATGAAGCTTATGTTGGGGGAAGGGACTTTGTGAGATGAGGTAGAAGATGCAAGAAAGGATGCGTGGAGAGCCTTGTGAACCATGGCCTTGGTCCATTAACCATGGACACAACTGGAGCCCAGCAAAGGGCTTTGAACAGGAGTGAGGAGCGCGGTAGGTAAGATTTGTGTGTAGAAGTATTATTTTGGCTCTTGTGTTGAGAGCTGATTGCGACCTGTGAGTCTCATTAGGTGACCATTGACAAGACCTGGACTAGGGTGGCCTGGGTAAGCTGGAAGTGGTGAGGATGGAAAGAAAGGGGTAGAGGATAGGTAGGCAGGATTTGCAGTTTATGGAGTGTAGAGTATGAGGGGGAGCGGAAGCAGTGGAAGATGGCTTCCAGGGTCCTGGGATGGGCGACTGGATGAATGGTGATGCTCTTTACAGAAGGGAACCCGGAAGTGTGTGTGTATGTGGAGGGGGGAGGGAGGTATAGAGATTTGGCTGACAGTTGAGCTGCACTCTTGACATGTTGACTGAGGTTCCTGTGGGCAGTCTCCCTGTGGAGGTTGATCCTGTCTAGCATATAACATGTGTGGACACAGAAGGCATGTGCCATCCTTTTAAAAACATCACACAGGGTCACACCGACTCTACCAGTCCAACCGTCAGTCAGGAGTGGTTCCGCCTCTTTCAATGGTGGACTTTCTCCGAGGAGGGGTGGGTTACTCCTAGGGAATGCCATTGACCTTGGTTGTGAGCTAATTCTGTCAGCTGCATTGTGGTGAAAACTTGTCCTGGAGCGCTGGCTCAGAAAACGGTCACAGGGCCAGAGATGAGAGACGTGTGTGCAGGTGGTGTTTGACCTGTCGCCTCACCTGATGGCCGACCCCATGGTGGCCTGCTTGTTCCTGTCCTGGACGGGCAGGAACGTTTGTGAGAAAAAGACTTCCAAACAATTGCTGCTTGGAAATCCATTCTTTGCTGAAGAATTTCAGTCATTATTTGCCTTTAATATCTGAAAAAACAAAAAGAGGCACATAGACACAGAAAGTTAGACAGACAGACCGACACATGAATGGGCAGACCTGTTAGAAGGGCTGAAGAACTTATGAAGGGTCGGGGAATCTGAGCTAGAAGGGCCAACCAAACTAATGGATTTTTAAATTGTTTCCTTTTATTCCTTGACTTCACTGGCGTCCTCTTTTTTTTTTTTTTCCTGGAGGTTTATTCACATCATGTATTGTTTCTCTCCCCTGTTCTTCAAATCGAACGTTGTTCCTCTTGTCTGTCAGAGTCTGCCTGCCCTGGGTGATGCCACTGATCTCACGAACCATTTCTACATCGAGTGATGTACTGTTGGTCTCTCAAAGACAAGTTTTCTTATTTTAAAGAAATCTGCCAATGGTAAGAAATGATCACAGGGCTCTCCCTGGCTTCACCTTCCCAGGGGAAGTGATATTGGCAAGAAAAGCTGATCAGAAGGAAAGAAGGGAAAAGATATGCATTTCTGTTATCAACAAAATCAGTAATACATTGACTCTTATTACAGGAAACTTAGTATGTACAGGTTGAAATAAACACATCAAATTTTTCATATTCTAAAAAAATCCTGCTAGGAATTTTTCTATATTTATGTCTATTTTCATTTCTTAGTATAATGTTTTAGTTACATTTTTTTAAACCACTTTATTGAGGTATGGTTGACATACAAAAAGCTGACCATATTTAATGTCAACCTGGTAAGTTTGGAGCTAAGTGTACACCTGTGAAATCATCACCAGAATAAATGCCGTAAAACATATTCATCACCTCCAAAAGTATAATTTTTGGAGGTTTAGATTGTGAGTATGCCCACACTCTAAATGTGATTTTATGTCTCCCTGCTGTTCCTTAGGATTTTAAGATTTTTCCCATTATCATAGGCGTTGAAGAATATACTATTTAATATATTTGTAGTATTATGTAGAAAGCCCTGTTGGACTTAATTTAGCTTAAAGTACCTCAAGCTTAGGACAACTATTCGTCATGGTTATTACCATTTTTCCTTGATAAATAACACTGCAGTGAAAATCTCTAAAGGATAGATGTTACCCTTAATTTTTGCTAACAGCTTTTTACTAAGAAAGTATCATCTGAGCCCTTGTTCTGAGATTTTTCTCTGAGCCTGTACAAAGTCCTCGACCAAAAAAGCCTTCTTTCTCTCCCTTCATGCCGTAGCTCCAATGCCATCAGTGTGAAGCTTTCCTGAGTCTTACCAAGATGGGTGGCGCCCTTCTCTGAGCCCACAAAGGCCTGTGTGTGGCCCCAGATCACAATGAGTTCCCTTCGCCCCACACTCTTCCCGCTCAGGTCTAGACCAGTCCCTTTGTTAGTGAAAGTTCTTGTGGCAGCTCTAGAGTTACCCCTCACAGCCCACATTATAACACAGTTGAGTGGCCGATTGGGGGGTCATTTCCTCATGTGTGTTCCTTCTCCCTGCAAGGTCAGTGGGCTGTTTCACTCCCACCGCACTCTGCCCCAAGAGTGTCACACGGAGTCGGTGCTCAGGAAACTTCATCTGCTCAGCGAACCAAAGGATGGATGAATGATGTTCCAAAAATACGTTCAACAAAACATCTGTAGAGAAGAATACAACATAAAGAAATGCTTGTCTTTAGTTACATTCATTCATAATCTGGGCCAGCTTTGCAGCCTACAGGCACTGAGGCTTTATGATAAGCCTGGCTGTGTGCTCATGTTTTTCCACGCTTCAGCTCATTTAAAGCCTACATTGGTTTTATGTGGTAGGTACTGCTAAGCCCTCCTTTGGGTTAGATGAAGAAATGGAGGCTTAGAGAGGTTATTATGTAACTTGTCCAGTGTCACACAAATAGTAAGAGGTGGGACTGGGATTTGTCTGACTTGAATTTAAGTTCTCAGCCACTGTGTGATATCTTCTGGAATGTTCTGTCTCATACTGGACTGCAAGCTTTATCCTCATAACCTCTTGCTTAACGGAATTAGGTGTCTGTCTTGAGCCGTGCGGAATAAGGCTGTTCTTCCTTCTTCATCACACCTCTGTCTCCTCAGAGCATAAAGATTCATCTACCTCCCAAATATCCCCCCTGCCAGGTTTAATCATTCCCAATTCCTCCTATCATTCCACTTGGGACTACAATGTAGGTTTTCTGAGCCTTGCTTGGTGCTTTTATTTTCACTTGGGCACTTTAATTTCCCCATGGAGAATTAGTCAGTTCCTGTACCCAGAAGAAGAAAAGGTGGATAGCAGGGGAAAAAAAGAGTAAAAGAAAAAGACATGCATATGATCTCTTCTTCTGCCTCTTACTGGCTGGGTGAGCTTGGACAAGTCTGTACATTCTAAGTCAGCTGGTGGAATTCCTGAACAGCTGGGTGCCCCCTAAATAACAGATTGGGTCCCACCCCCAAGCTGCCACCCTGTAACCAAGAGAGGCTGCTATCTTCCTACACCCCCGGGGATGTCGATCGAGTGCTTTCTAGAATCCTGTTTTGCCTGTATTGACCCATTTAACCCTCACGGTCATCGATGAAGTGTGCCCCGTTATCCCCACTGTGCAGATGTGGCTGAGGCTGTCTTGCCGAAGCTCCTGTCCCCGGGGGTGGAGAAGCAGGTGGTTCCTGACCACTCTGCCTGTCCGCCTCAACTGGACAAACCCATCTGCGGGGACCTTCGCCGCCTGCACGCGTGAACAGCTCCGCTTACATTCTTCCACTCTGAGTGGTTGGACTCCGTTGACAAACTCTTATCTCCTGGCCAGTTTTGCTGTCCTTGCCTGCCCTCCCTCACAGGAGTTATTAAAACGGGAGTGTGGCTCACGGTGATGGATGGCCCGAATGCTGATCATCCCCTGCCTCTCCTGCTCATGGTAAATATTTACTTTTTGTTACATGGGAACAATGAGGTTTCATACAGGAGATGGATGTCGAGTATATATATAATATTATGCTTGTCTGACTCCTTTGAACATCCAACTCTCATTTCCCAGCTTACTGGGGGGAGGGGAGGAGGCGCCACAAGGTGAGGAGTTTGACTTTTCAGAGGATGCTCTGGGGGTTTGCAAGCTGGATGCATTTCTCACTCTTCCCCCCCGCCCCCCTCACCAAAGGGCTAGAAACAATGGTCTCTTTCAGAAATTTAAGGTCTGGTCAGGAGGCATCAGTTGCGTATGTATCAACAGCTCCATGCTTTATCTGATAACATCCCTTAAATTGATTGACATTTTAAGCATAGAGATACAGGGTCCAGCACAAATCATGCCCTTTTTTAAATTACAAAGTCTTTTATTACAAAACCATAATTATGTTATTCTGTAACATAACATCACACTCAAGCATACCATATGACATTCTAAGTGAAATGTTCAAATTAAAACTATAAATTATAACACCCATATTATTTCCACACTCAAGCAGGCCTTACTTCTGTGGGTCCCTGTATAGCTTTGCCCTAAGTAATAACATCCTCCAAATCCTGGATGCAATATGCTAATTTTACTAAGACATATTGCAGTATGCATGTAACTATTGAGATACAAAATGCTTCCTTATGTCCTTGTGACTGTGTCTCACTGGGACTAGGTGACAGCTGACTTGTGTAAGGCTCTCAGCCTTGCCACCTTCTCACTCTGTGACCCTATGCTTGTCACGACTCTTTGGCTGCCTCCTCCTCTCCATCTGCGAAATGAGGCGGGCTCCTAACACTCCATCTTTCTGCTCTGTTTTCCCTTTCCAGCGTGAGGAAATGTTTATAACAGGGAAAACGAGTTCAGGTAGGCAGACAGGTTAATCTAAAAATTTTTCTCACTTACATAATGGCAGTTTCCAATCTTTACCTTGGAAGCTGGTGGGTAGCTCTTGTCATTCATCTATAATTGCTGCTCAGGAAACACATGAGCAGAGACGAAGCCGCTGAAAGGCTCTGTGATGCAGTTAGAATGGACTCGAAGTTGATGGGAGGTGGAGGGAGGAAGGGCAGCAGTGGACGAGCTACTGAATTGCACTCTGCATGCTGGTGGCATCATCCGGACTTTCAGCTGATTCATCTGGTATTTCCTTCCTCCCTCCCCACTCCCCCTTCTCTCTTTTCCCAACCTGCATCCCCCGCCATTTCCTCTTTCCCTCTCTGTGTTTCTCAACTAATTTCCCATTACTTGTGGCAGCCTGAAAATGGGTACTTCTCTTTTCCAATGACCCGAATGGTCAGCCAGCACTATTCCCCCCACATATCATATGGCCGTGTTTTTTCTGTCATCCTCCTTAAGAAGTATAATTTCTGAGAATACTTTTAACCAAAAACACTATGTCTGCAGGACCAAGCTGAGGAGACCTTTGGCAAGAGGAAGATTGGTTTTGAACCCTGGGTGCCCTGCTTTTGTTTTCACCTCCCTTCCTCCACTTCCCTCCCAGATGGAGCCTTGGCTCTCCCAGCCCTGCCCTGGTGGCCAGTCTCTGTCCCCTGGCCCCTGTTCTGCCACAGCTGGAGAGGCCTCTGAAATCATTTCAGCCAAGTTCCTTACCTTATACTAGGGCACCTGAGATTCAGAAAAAGGGATGGGCTTGCCTCAGTGTACCATAGTTTCATTCAGGGACAGGGAGAGGACTAGAATTTTAATCTTGTTCCCTCTGAGCAATCTTGCACTTGCATTTTTGTTAATACGTTGCACAGAGATTGTGCTTAATGCCTACTTTTCCTGTTACTTTTGAGCACTCTTTTCACAGATCACCCCCAGTTCTGTGACACTGTAACACTAAAAAACTCTTAGTGGGCACTTGCTGTGGGCCAGGGTATGTTCTGAGTAGTCCATCTGTATTAATTTATCCTAACAGTCCGTGAGACAGCTGCTGTGGTATTGCCCCCACTTGCCAAATAGGAAAGTAAGATGTGAAAGGCTAATTAACTTGCCGAAGGTCACACAGCTAGTAACTGGCAGAGCTGGGGTTTGTGCTTGGGCTGCCTCCCGCCAGCGGACACAGCTCACCTGTCACCCTGTCCCGCCTCTCACATGGCAGATACACAGCAAATGCGTATCGACTACGTGCTTTTCCTTGACTGTGCTCTCTAGAGAACGCTCTTGTTGCAATAGCAGTGAAGACCAGATGTACGTGTGACTCTTGCAGAGGTGGAGGGAAGGACATTTGGTTTTGAATCAGGGGTCGTCTAACTTTAGCGAGCTTATGATTTTTCTAGGATGCTTGTTAATGCAGACTCCTATCCGAGATCTGTTACCTGAGCCACTGGCAGCAGGACCTGGCAGCGTGAACTGTTAACTGCTGTCCAGGAGATGCCAATGCCTGTAGCCTGGGTATGCCAATTTAGAGAAATATCCTTTTAGAGGTTCTTCATGAAACAGGTCAACCTAGGCAATGGTAGGCTGTTTGGTGGAAATCTGAAGCTGGTGCAACCATCTCTACCTTTTCTTCTTTTTGTGTTTAGGGAACAAATTTTGGCTCATTAAGTAACAACACCTAGTACAGAGGACTTCTCATGGGTCAGGACCAAAACCAACAGGGTCAGCAGCATCTGGTTAAGTGTTGTGACTGAACCAGGGACATCTGCATTCAAGGGCATAATTAGCCCTCCCTCTGATGCTAAAGCAACTGGGTGTCTTCTCTTCCAGAGAAGGGGGCACTTCAGTGTGGTGTGTGGTTGTCAGATGCTGAATAGTGTTTTGAGATGTGGGAGGTGGTTCCGTTTGACTTAAAACAGGAGACATCCTGAGACAGGACAGCATGACAGGGACCTGCTCCTTCACATCTAGACACCGTGGTTCTGGTGCGCTGCACTGGAAGGCAGAGTCTTCCCCGGGATCAGGAGGCTCATCCAGAAGCACCAGAAAGAGCCATTTGAATGGCTGGTCCCTTGTTATGTGTGTGCAAGGGTAGTCCTGTTGCTTTAGTTTACAAATACTCTCTGCTCTCCACGGAGAACTCATGACTGTTCTGTTTCTCCTACTCCAGCAGCTATTTCCTCATCCTTGTACCCACCCATGCATCCATCCATTTAACCATCAAACACTGGCTGAGCGCCTGCGGTATCCCAGGCACTATTTCAAGCGCTGGGAACTTGCGTGTCCACTGCAGCGCAGGTTCCTGGTCCTTTTTGTTTCCTGTCATCCTGTTTCACAGTTACTTCTCAGTCTTTTTTTTTCTTGTCTTTTTTTTTTTACAAGATAAATTGGCAAGTATTGCACTCTCTTCTTCAGACATTTTATATATGTGTAACTATATAAAATAGATGTATGCATATACATGTATGTATATATGTATACATGCACACACATATAATATGCATCTTTGATACACATATATAGCAAATCTATATATTGAACAAGCAAACGTTGATGCTCAAAGGTCCAGGCCATCATTTATTTATTTTTTCAACAAATATTTTGGGTGCGCACTATGTGCTGATCACTAGGTGGGTAAAGACAGTTGTGCTCTCAAGGCATCACTTCTCATTTCCCCCAGACGGGCCGTGTCCCTACTCTTCAGGGCACATGTATGAGAAGAAACTGCCAGGCAGATGCCTGACTGCCTGGCTCTGTCTCTTGTTTCATGTCATTTACGTGAGAGTCATGGAAAGAGAAAAGGTCCCATTGCGTCCTCAACTAAAAAACAGATTGTTAACCCCTGTGGAAAGCCATGTCCCTTGTAAATGTCAACAACATATTTCATGTTAGAGGCTCTAAAACCCGAGAGGCCAAGCACAGGTGTCACCTCAATGTGGATGTGGAAGGGCTTACTGCCTCCGCCCGTGTTCCCAGCTACAGGACACAGCATTTTGGGAGATTTATTGGCAACAAATTAGCTTAGATTTATTGCAGATTATTGATTTCTATATTCAAAGGTTAATGAGCTTTGTGCCTTCATTCCGCACTTCTGCTCTGGGGAGAATAATGAGCCCGCCTGAAGACACAAACCATTTTATTAAAATACACAGGTGAGTGTAATGTGCATCCCGGCTATATTTGGATGCTTTTGTTTCATGCCCTCTCTTTGTTTTTCTTTTTCAGTCTATCCCAATTTCTCAGGTGATTGTCATCTTTGCATGTGAAGAGGTGACTAGGGTGACCCCACTAGCACTGTGAAAATCCTGGGTGGTTCCCTCATGGACCCTTAGGTGGAGAAGTGGAGCTAATCCCCATAATCGATTAAGGTTCATTCTTTCTTCTGATATGTCTACAGACATCTCAGGGTCATGGTGGTAGAAATAAACACTGACTGACACTGGGTTAGGGACCCCAGACCCACAGGAACATTCAGCCGTGTTATTAGAAGGAAGAGGCATTGCATTTCCAACACTGACTATGGACCCTTTCAGCCAGTAGGGGCTGGGTATAAGTCACTTCAAAACTGTTTCTCTGACCATAGCAGATTTTCTGTCTTAATAATCTATTTGTAAGTAGTTTTGCTTCCATCTTTATCTGCATGCTGACCTAGACTCTTAACAGACCAGAGGCTTTACTTAGTTCATGTATTGCATTCTAGGTAAGATCGTAAGCCATCCAGAGAGCTCAGGGTTGGTAGTCTTTTCAAAGTCCTTTGTGAATGAAGAATGCAACAGTCTGGGTGAGTGTGGAACAGCATCTCCCCGTCTGCCTCCACCGTAAAGCCTTCATGAGTGCAAGTCTGGCTCTTGTGGAGAGCCACTTGGGGAGAACATTGAAAATAGTTCTCTCAACAGTGATGGTGGGCCCATCCAAAGACACATTACATCTTTGCTCAACTATTCCTTTGGTAGTTTCTCTTTGGTTTAACTCTTCTCGGGGAACACAGCTGGAAGGCAAGGTGCTGAACCAAGTTCATATTTTAGTCCTGGGAAGTTGGGGATGGGAGGAAACTTCGTTTATTTTGCGTCTCCCTCTCTTTTGCCACTGGGGAAGGAAGTGCAGCAGAGCAGTCACAGGCCCCTGGCTGTGCAAAATCAGCTTCTGATTCTTCTCTCCACCAGAGAATCTGGCGCTCCAGTCCCATCCTGCTAAGAACCACTCTCAAAGCCCCAAGGCTGTCTTCTCCCCTGAACTGATTTCTTGGGGGATGTAGATTACGCTGTAGATTCTTCCTCTGCTGGTGAGCCATAGCTTTGCCGTGAAACCCCTCGGGATACGTTTTGATGGTAACAGATGCACTGGCTCGTTGATAAAGATCAGCTTAAATGTAATTCTTTAGAGTGTGTGCAATGGGTGAGACTAAAATTTGGAAAATATTAAAGACCCTTTGGGGTGCCTTGGAATCTTAGACTGAATTAGAAAACTTAGTAGAATAACCTAGCCCAGCTCACAACTTAATGTACCTCTATCTTCTTTGTGACAGAATCCATTGGATACCACCAAATGCACTAAATCCTAGGCCTAAAGCATGTTTCTTAAGTTTCAGTATCGGAGGGTTTTCTGCAATGCTTTTCCTTTCTTGGGATGTTTTCATGTCCTGTCTCCTTGACATAGCACTTGGGAGCCAGGCTTGTTACTGATGGAGTTTACACTAAAACAACACGGCCACCAAATCTTGCCCCCAGTGTTATTCAAAGTATGAGTAAGTGCTAGTCAGGTGGAGAAGTGTGTGCTAAGGAGTGAGAGCAGGATATGCAAAGGCTCAGCGGTGACAGAGGATGGGACATATTGGAGGAACTGGCGGAAGTTCATTCTGGCTGGAGTACAGAGCAGAGTGAAAGATACAGGGTAGCTGTGGGCAGCTCATGAGGGACTGCCTGTGAGCCGCAGCACAGAATTGCAACTTCATTGCAAGGGTACCAGGGAGCCATCGAAGGGGTTTAAACAGCAGATAGCACTTGTTTTTTTTTTCTTTTTAATCTGATCCCCCCCTCCCCAGCACCACCACAGTTAAACCAGGTAGCTCTTTTCCACGTAGGAGCCAATGGCACGTAAAGACTTATTAAAGAAGTTGAGGTGAGAGGCCCCTCTGAGCTTGCTGATGCACTGGGAGCCCTGCTCTCCTGAGCACAGTGTGTTTTCTGGGAGTGTCTCGGTCCAGGCAGAAAGAAACAATTCCAGTCCCACCTGTTCTGCCGTTGTCGGTCTGTCCTCTGGAAACACCAGGGGCTTATCTTCAGTGGGTTCTCTCCTTCGGCTCTCAGACCCTAGTGAAAAGGGCATTGCTGTTTGGGCTCTTTCTCTGCCCATCAGCGTTCTGATTAAAGTCACTCAGAAGCCCTTTCCTCTGAGTGGAACAGATTGAAGTGTTCACTCACCAGGCCCAGTCCTTGAAGAGGCACTAACAAACCATTTCTGCTGGATTCCTGCTTTCCTTCTAGGTGCTGGAGAGGGACTGAGTGCAATTTTCTGCTGAAATTACACCTGATTACAGATCATCCCACTACTGCCCTTTGGACCCATTTCTTCCTTGCTTATGTGCCTTAAGTTGTGTGCCATCAGAAAGAAGTGGGCAGCTGAGGAGAAGGGCAGTTTTACCCTTGGTGCCTACAATCTCAGCTGAGTAAGTTGATGATCCTACATCACTTATGGGCGGGCAGGCAGAGCTGAGGCAAAGGCTGCAGCTCCGGGGTCCATCCGTGCCCTCCACTTGCCTTAAAATGAGAGGGTAAGGAACGTTTTTTCAGGTAGGAGGTATAGTGTTGCTTTTCTGTCTTTTTACTTATTTTAATTATTTTCCTGGGACCTTGTAAGATAAATAGATGGACAGGACATGGTTATTGCCAACAATCTATTGAGGTGATGAGAGAGAAGAGAGACTTAGGGAGGTTTTAGAAGATCTTTGATTTCCACGTGTTTGAAGATACTTCTGATGTCTTTCTGTAATTAAGTTCTAGTTTGATTCCATTATGTTTAGAGAACATACTCTGCGTCATTTAAATTCATTAAAATTTGTTTCATAATCCAGGATGTGGTCTGCCTTGGGGGATATTCTGTGGACACTTGAGAAGAATGTGTATTCCATTGTTGGGAGGGATGTGCCATAGATGTCATTCAGATCCCCTTGGTTGACAGTGTTGTTGAAATCTTCTAAATCCTTGCCAATTTTCTGTCTAATTGAAGAAAGTAGGGGCTAGAATTTCCCAACTATGATTATGAATTTACCTATTTCCCCTGTTAGTTCTATCAGTTTTTGCTACACATTTTTGCCACTTTGCTGTTCTGCACATCCACACATAGCATGGCTGTGTTTTCTCCTGGATCTTGGATCGGCCTTTTAACCATCACGTAAGGTCCCTCTCTGTCTCTTGTAATTTTCTGTGCCCTGAGTCTACTTTGTCTTAAATTAATATAGCCATTCTTGTGTAAAAAAAATCAATGTTCTTTGTTCCATCCTTTTGCTTTCGACCTATGTCATTATGTTTGAAGTGAGTTTCTCATAGCACGATTAGCTCATGACTTTTAATCCATTCTGGCATTCTCTGTCTTTTAATTAGCATATTTAGAGCACTTACAGTTAAAGTAATTATTGACATATTAGGGCCTAACTATGGCATTTTATTTGTTATCTGTGTTTCCTCTGTTTCTTGTTCCTGTTTCTTTCTCTCTCTTTTTCACTTTCTCGTGGGTTTACTTGAAGTTAGTAGTGGACATTCTACCCAGGGACTGTCAGTAAGAAAGCAAAGATAAAAGGCATATAGATTGAAAAGAAATAAAACTGTCTCTTTTTGCAGGTGACATAATTGTGATAACACCTAGTGTTGACAGGGAGGTGGAGAAATCAGATTACTTGTACATGGCTGGTGGGAATGTAAAATGGTTCGAACGTCACTCTAGAAAATAGTCTGGCAGTTTCCTGTAAACTAAAAATGAACCTTCCATATGATTCAGTAGTTACACTTGTGAACATTTGTCCCAGAGAAATCGAACCTATGTTTACAAGGAAATGGCACACGCGTGTTCATAGCAGTTTTACTCAGCCCCCGATGAAAACTACTCAAATGTCTTTTAGTGCTTGAATGGTTAAACTTTATGCAATGCTACACAGAAATGAAAAGAAATGAACTATGGATAGACACAATAACTCAGTGTGCCTTGGATGAACTTCAAGGGAATTATGCTGAGGTATAAAAAAAGCCAATTATAAAAGGCTACATACAGTATGATTCCATTTATACAACATTCCTAAAATAATAAAATTACAGAGATAGAGAAAAGGTTAGTGTTTGCCAGCAGTGAAGGATGGGAGGGGGTGTGGCCCTGAAGTGGGGGCACAGGGGGCTTTGTGGTTCTCATACCTTGATTTTGGTGGTACTCACACAAGGCTGCACAGGTCACAATATTGCATAGAGTTACACACATACACACACACACAAATGAGTGCATGTGTCTGAAGCAGGTCAGTTTCGTGGCTTTGATACCCTGCTATGGTTACACAGGATGTTAACACTGGTGGGGGGCAGACTGAGTGAAAGGTGCACTGGTCCTTCCTATATGTTTCCTTGCAACTTCCTGTGAATCTATATATTGAACTTAAAAATTAAAGAAGACATTTTGCTATGACTAAATAAATGTTCACACATATGTCTGTGAAACCTCTTGGTTTGTTTTATTTTTCTTCCATTCTTATCCAGACCAGAACTATTGGGGTGCAGACAGGTTCTAGGAGCTAAAATGAAGGCCTGTGACCCCTCTCAGAATCTGTTTTTGAGGACCTGGTGAGCAGAGAGAGGTTAACTGAACCAGCGGAAGCAGATTTGAGACAGTTTGTGGAAAGACTATAGTTAGTGTGGCGCTTCCCAGATTTTAAGGTGCATTAAAGGAGAACTTAATGGACCCTATTCTGAGAGATTCTAATTCCAGTCTCTCTAGGGTATATATCAAAAATCCGTTTTAAGCAAAAACCAGGTACTGTATTTTTTGGACTGTAAGACACACCTAGGTTTCAGAGGAGGAAAATAGGGAAAAAATGGAAGCACAAAATGTGGTAAAATATTTAATAACATAAATAACATAATATTTCATCAATGTAAATGTAAGCAGAACTAAACAGCAGCATTAATAACTATTATTCCTCCCAAATTTGGGGGAAAAAAGTGCATCATATAGTTAAAAAAATACGGTAATTCTGATGTCTGTGCTTCTGAAACCAGTATAGAAGCACACAGATGTAGTAGATTGAAATCCTTCTGCGTCCTTATGTACTGAGTGAATTTGCACAAATTCTGAGCTTCATTTTCCCGTCCATAAAGTAAGAGTAACATCCTCATAAAGTTAGTATGACTTGCTGCTCAAGAAATAATTGTGATGTCACAGCCATCATCATCATTATCACCATAATCATTATCACTAATGATGTCAGCACATCCTCCACAAAAATTTCTTCCCCAGAGATGATATATTGGTAGCATTGCACTAGTATGTACCTACTGTGTTACTGTTTAGTACCGCCAGAGCTCTTCACAAATTGGGCTTGATGACCTTGTAGGCGTAATGAGGAGGCTTCTCAAAGATCGATACTGGGGAGAGTGGTGCTGGGGGCTTGAGTCCCAGGCCCTTGAGGGTCAGGTGTGTGGGAAGTTGTCACTGCATGAGACCCAGTGGGAAGTACATTCAGCCCGCTGTTAGATGATTGACAGATGGCATCACAGACAAAGAAACTTCCTCTTGGGGGAAGTCTACAAAAGACCCCTGAAATTTGGGGGAACAAACTGGAATATGTCAGAAATGTTATGTCCTGGGTCATGAGGGGAGTGTTTTCGTGTACTTATTCATTGAACATTACCTAGGATGCGCTGTGTGCAAAGCAGTGGGTAATGTATGGGGTGGGGGTATGTTGGTGAGAAAACAAATGTCACTCTGCCCTTGTAGAGCTCATATGGGGCAGAAAAGACAGGCTTCAAACAGGAGATTGTATGTATGTATGTAAGTGTTACAAACAGGAAGTTAGTACCCTGGATGCATATGGGAGGGGAAAGTAACTTGTAAGGGGTAGTAGGGGTATCTATTGCTGCACTTGTCTTAGATGATTGAGTCTGCCAGGATCCACACAAGGAGGCAAAGACATTGCCTCCATCAATCCATAAAGTTAATTGTGATGAGTAATTTTGTGTCGGCTTGGCTGTGGGCTATGATGTCTAAATATTTGATCAAATGCTATTCTGGATGTTTTTGTGAAGGTGTTTTTACATCACATTTTTGGGGGGGTGAATTTTACATTTAAACTGGTGACTTTGAGTAAAACATTACTTTCCATAGAATGGGAAGTTTCTACACAATCAGCTGAAGGCCAAAACAGAACAAAGTCGGACCTTCCACAAGCAAGAAGGGGACTTGAACTGCAACTTTGAGTCTCTAGCCTACTGGCCTCGCTCGTCAGATTTTGGACTCACCTGATAGTCAGTCAGAGTCAGAATATGTGCCTAGCCCAGCAGTTTGAGGACTCGTGCCTTGGAGCCAGGTGGGCCAGGTGTTGAGCCTGCCCACACCCTTTATCATCTGCGTGATCTTGGACAACTGAAGTTCTCTACATCTTAGAATCCTGTACCATAAAAATAGAGATAATACTAGAACCTACTTATATTTACTAAGAACATTTCAGCTGTGAGCAATAGAATGTGCCTCCAAAGAGCTAATGCTTGTGCTTCTGAAACTTTAGTGGGTGTATGCATTATCTAGGCATCTTGTAGATTCTGATCCAGTAGTTCTGAGGCTGAGGCCAAAAAAAAAAAAAAAAAGTGGGAAGAGGCCTTTTGCCCCCACATGAACCTGAAAACTGCAGTAACAGACAGTAGTAGCTTTTTTTCAGGCTGGATCAAGAGTTTAAACAGCATTTTCGAGAATTCGTCTCTCAGATTTTCAGCCTGTGCCTTCCTCTGTGTTGGCTTCCTAGGCTTCTAAAAGTTCCAGAATTACATCTTATCAGCTTGGAAAGTGCAGAGAAGACAGAGAATCTTTCCCAGTAGTTCCAGGAAAAGTCCTTTCATCAGTTTGGTTTGCTTTGGCTTGGTTTGTACTCCTTTGACTCATGACTCATTCCTCAGTCACTCAGAAGGCTCAGGTGAACACAGTGGTCTTCTGCATCTCAGGAAGATCTGTGTAACCATAGACACCAAACTCTCCAGCTGAGACATTAGTTGTCATCACTGGCCAACTTGAGCTAAGCTTTGGAGAAACACATTGGGTCTTTGAGGCTACAGTTTTGGATCTGGTCTGTGCAGTGAGATATTTTGCTTATTAAGTAGTTCCCATTAATGAAGTGTTTCCTGGGAGGTTTCCAGAACTATCTTTTTTTTCCCCCTAATTGAAAGTTTTAATTAAGTTTAAATTAGACGACGTGACTATAAAATGGGAGAAATAAAATAGGGCAAATAAAAGGAAACCTACAGAGGAAATTAAACTAGGAAAATGCATATTGGGCAGGATCATGTGGGTGAGCTGGGATTAAATGGCACATCTTCGAGAGGGACCTTGACCTCTTGCTGTAAGTAAATGACCTTCTCCAGTGAACTAAATGGCATCCTAATGACCTGAAAGGCTCAGTGCACCTACCCCATTTCTTCTTTGCTGATCAGCGGGTCCACTGAATGTAACACACCTCCCTATGTACACAGTGAATGACCGGAAGATGAGAGTGTGGGAAGAGTTATTAAACTGGAAACCAACATAAAGATTTGTGCCATGTACTTTTGCTTTTTCACAATGTGTTTTCTGACAGACTTGATTTTAAAGACTCTGAAACACTCCCAGCTTATTGTTCTAAGGCCTTTCCAGAGCTACAAATGATTGGATAATGACCAAGGTCACCCGAGCATGTTGGAAAGAACTTTTCTTAGTTGCATTTTTCGGGGGCTCAGCTAAGGGAAGCTCATTGTGAATATCAATGATTAGATTTTTGTGATTTTTTTCCTCATAACCCATAGTAACCCACATCAGTCACTGTGAGTCAGAACAAATAGCAAAAGCAGACCCATTCACATTCATCAAGCAAGCGTATTTGTTTTCTGGACTTTTGGAGAACAGTTCCTGGGTGCTAAGTCAACCATATTGAGTGTCGATTGAGAGAGAATGACTGGTCCACTCGGCAAGGCCAGTTTTATCCCCTTTTTGCCGATCACACAGAAGAGTGTTTGGAAGTCACTGGGAGCATTTATTTCTCTTGATAGATTTCTGCAGCTCTAGCAAGAGAAAGTGTTTCTGTGGTCATAGTGCGGAATTCCAAAGGTGAGCGCATCATTCTAAAATGGTCCTTTTGAAGTATGGACCTTATTGGGTTGATTTTATATATTACAGTGAAGATGGGGGTTTTTATTTGCCCTTAGAGTATGGTAAAAGGGTAAACAACTTACTTATTCCACTAAAATTCATTTGTTTATCCAACAATTATTAGTGCTCATTACATGCCGGACATGCTGCGAGGTTCAGGGTTATTGTACTCTGATGGCATTAAATATGATTTCTTTCCTCGTGGAGTTTACTGTTCAGTGAAAGGGATTAAAATGCACAAATAAATCTATTATTTCTAATTGTGATAAGTGTAATGATGCAAGCAAATGGCACACAGGGGAGAAGACAAAAAATACAGAAAATCGATGTAGCTGGAGCAGAGAATATACATTTGGGGAACAAGAAATGCCTTTGTCCTAAAGGAATTTTAATTATTCACCCTTCAGTTCTGTGTTCAAGTGTATAAAGGCCTTAGGCATTCAAGGAAGTTTGACATGGAATTACTTAATATTTGTTGCATTGTATGAACATTTTGAATTGTCATTTAATAATTGTGGAAATTACCAAAATGGATTAAGAAGGCTAAGTATGTTTTAAAAATGGAAATGAAATACTTCCATTTGCTTAAAGAATAAGCCAATCAAGAATGAAATTTGTTTTTCTCCATCTATTCTCATTAAACATAATTTAAATATCTTTGATCTGCGGATAAGAATTATTTTGTGTATTTAGGAAGAACTAAATCTGAGTTATTTGAAATTGGTTCAGTAGCTTATATCTTTGTACACTTAGCTTTTATATTCTGTCAGCCCATGATTTATTGTAATCCTCATCATCATTACAACCCCATTTATTTTGCAAGAACTTATTGAATAATGTCATAGCTCAGGCTGCCATAACAGAATACCACATATAGGATGCCTTAAACAACAGAAGTTTATTTTCTCTCCGATTTGGAGGCTAGATGTCTAAGATCAGGCTGCCATCAGGGTTGGTTTCTGGTGAGACCTGTCCTCTGGACTTAGAGATGGCTGCCTTCGTGCTGTGCGGCCTTTGTTCACGCACACACTGAGGGAGAGTGAACACCATGCCTCTTCCTCTTCTTTTAAGGACGCCAGTTCTATCAGATTAGGGTCCCACCCTTATGGTTTTTTCTTTAACTGCTCTGGCCAGCAGAGGAGTCAACTGGAGCTCGACCACCTTCCTGGAACAAATGGGTTGAGGGGACAAGAGGCGCGAAGAATTGCAGCAAGACAATAAATTCTGATCAAGCTGCAAATTTTATTTTTCCTTACTGGGTATATATATAGGGAAGAAGGAAGAGGAAGGAGATTAGGCTGCTTGCTATTGGCTAGCTTAAGACAAAGGAGGGCCCGCTTATTGGTTACTTGGGTGTAACTTGTACTCATGGACACCTCATGTGCCTCATGTGCATGATTGGCTTGTGGAGCGCATGCACACGGGGGCTAGCCGGAGGTTATTTGGAGAGTCCTTGTTGATTAGAGGTCAACGGACTGTGCCTTGTGGCTAACCACAATGTTCTTAGCTAAAGGCCAGGTGCTCATTTCGGAGAAGTACGAGACCTGGGGCAAGGTTCCCAACATTTAACCATAATTTCTCCTTAAGGGCCCTATCTCCAAATATAGTCACACTGGGGTTTAGAGTTTCAATATATGATTTTTTGGGGGGATGCACAGTTCAGTCCATTATAAGCACCTAGTAGGGGGCCAGCTCTGGGCTACACACTCATACATAATGGTTGAACAAAGTAGCCGCCATTCCTGCCCTTCTGAAGCTTCTAGTCTACCTAGGTAGATACACAGGAAACAGATAAGTGCATAAATAAATATTTCATTTCTATTCTAGTGAGCACATTTTAAGGTGAATAAATTATATGCAAAGTGCAAAGATAGCATTTGTCCAGGAGCTTTGGGGTTAACATCAAGGTTAGCAAGAATAATGCTATAAATATGGTCCTAATTCAGAATCTTGGAACAGATTATATGTAGTGGACAAAGAAACGTAATGAGCTGCAAGAATGGAAATAGACTGTTTTTTTTTCTTTTTAAAGAGTAGCTCTATGTTTCCATCCCACATCTGAAAGTACCTCATGTAATAAAAAAAATTCACTAGTGAAGCGATTCCTTTTATAACAGTTGTTATGGCCAAAAGAACAGATGTTACAGCGCTTTCTCCCTAATTATTTCAAGCCAGTCATTCAGGTACCAAATCTAGTCTTTGCCATGAGAGACAATATGAAAAGGAAGGATGAGCAATTGCCTGGGTATTTTGGGCTGTTAGGCAATCTGGGTTGTTCCACTTTCCAAAAACACTTCCAAACTGCTCGTCTTCCCCATAAACCAGAAGCATAGTTTTCAGTTATATTTTTTCCCTGTCAGATACCTTTCCTGACTCTTCTTTTGGTGTGTATTGATGAAGTACACAATCACAAGCTATTCCGGGCCCACAAAAGCTGTTTGTGTTGCTCAACACATCTTGCCTTCCTAGAGAAACCCCAGCCAGGACCCAGCAGTGCTGATAAGACAGTCCCATTCCTATGCTCAGACATCACATGTGAAATATTATAGCTGCAGTGCCTCCAGGTCTGGGAGTTGGTTAGTACAATGTAAGTCACTGATGCAAATCTTCAGGTTGGCTGTTAGTGATCGAAGTAGCAGAGATGCAGGTCTCCCCATCCTTACTTTGCCCTCTTTGACAGCTATCACAGATTCTATTGTGCACCAGATTTAAAAAGAAAAAAAATAACGAAGTCACATGAGAAACTCACAGACAACGACAACAGTGTGGTGACTGCCTGGGGGAGGAGAGGAGGAGCGTATAAGGGGGATAAATGATGATGAGTGGAGACTTGACTAAGGGTGGTGAACACACAATACAGTGCACAGATGATGTGTTGTAGAATTGTGCACCTGAAATTCGTATCATTTTGTTAACCAATGTCACCCCAGTAGAGTCAGTAGAAAAATATGCAGCCTCTAAATTCTTAGATAGAAGAACGTGACATCTTTTTATAGTAAATATATTCATAATTTCTGTACACATTTCTTTGAAAGTAAAACACAGATAGATGTATAGATAGGTAGGTAGTCAGTCAATAAAGATTTGAGATTATATATAAAAAAGAATGTTCTCCACCAAAATCAAGTAACACGGGAGGTAGAGGGGAAGGAAGGAAGCGCTCTGAAGATGACAGTAGAAAGGGAAGCGTCTGTGCTGTGATGGCCCCGCTCTCCAGGGCTCCATCGCTTTTGGACCACGTGCCCCTCCTCCATCCCACCTCCTCGTAATTTCTCACTCTCACTCCATTATTCCCCTGACACCTGTCAACATCAGTGGAATGTATCTTACACAGCACACATTTTCCTTGTCTTGCAAACATTGAACAGTAACTTTTATCATAACATCCAGCTTTATCAGATCTTGTTACCATGCCAAATCTTTATCATTTCTGTTTAACTAAAGACATTAAATATTTCAGATGTAAATGGAGAGCTTTCTATGCACCTCTCTCTCCCCCTTTCATCTATGTCTCTAATAGGAGTAGTAAGTACTGTGGGTTCATTGTTGATCATGCACACTATTATACTTTTGCCACAGATTGAGATATCCAGATATCCATAAATATTATATAATACTGCTTTGTAGATTTGAAAACTTCATATACATGATTTCATTCCCTATATATCCTTCTGGACTGGCATTTATTCTCTAAATATATTTTTGAAATTAATTCAGTGATACAAATAGCTCTAATTTCTTGATTTCTGTTGCTGTAGACCACCAAGTGAGTATACTCCCATACATTTTTCAGTTTTCCTCTTGATAAAAAGTCAGGTTGTTTCAGGGTTTTTGCTATCATGCACTTGGGCAGCCAACCCCACATCTTTCCCCTCCCACGCACAGGTGAGTGTCTCTCTGGAGTGTGTGTCTGGGACAGTGTGTATGTTTCTCTGGGCTGCCACAGTGAATTGGCACAAACTGGGTGACTTAAAACAATGGAATTTTTTTCTCTTCAGTAGGCCAGAAGCCAAAGCCAGGCTGGTCACACCCTCAGAGGCTCTCGTGGAGATTCCATGGGTTGCCGCTTCTAGCCCCTGGTGGCCAATGGCATTCTTTGGCCCCAGGCTGTTTCCTTCAGTCTCCATCTCCATGTGGCTTTTTCTGTGTCTCTCCCCTTCCGTCTGTGTCTTCTCACTTATGAGGACACTTGCCATTGGATTTGGGGCCTACCTGGATAATAAAGGACAACCTCATTTTGAAATCCTTAAATTGATTATATCTACAAAGACCCTTTTCCCAAATAAGGTCACATGTGTAGATTCCAGGTAGATTGATCTTCGGGGAGCATATTTCAAGCCACCAGTTTCCCCACCTCAGCACTATTGACCCTTCGAGTCACATGAACCTTCGGGGACAGGGATGACCTGTTCACTGTAGGATGTGTAGCAGCCCCTCTACCCTCTGGATTCAGTAATATTCTTCCCCTCTCTCTCCCCTATCCCTGCCAACCCAGATGTGACCATCGGAAATGTCTCCAGACATTGACAAATGTCTCCCGTATGTGAGCCACTCCTCTCCTTGTTGAGAACCACTGACCTAGTTGCTGGATTGTAGGGTGTGAGCATTTTCACCTTTACTAGCTATTTTACTGTCAGCGATTGTCCAAAGTCAAAGTCATGGCATCAATTTAAACTCCTGAAGGCAGGATGTGACACTCCCCATAGCTCTGCAGCATTACCTGGCTATTGTCAAACTTGAACTTTTTCTGTAAATTGATTCTGTCTATGGTTTTACTTTCCATCTTCCTAGTTACCAGTGTGGTTGAGCATCTTTTCTCTCATCTGTTGTTCATTTGTTTTCCTTGGTCCATGAATTGCTTCTTGATACTTTGTCCTTTTTTGGGGGAGGTCTGTTGAGTTATTTTTTCTGTTTTGAATTGTAGGAGCTCTTTTTATGTTCTGGAAACTAGTCCTTTTTCAGTTACGATATTACTAATGTCTTCCCCTCATCTATAGGTTGTCTTTTATTATGTTTATGGTATCCTTTGTGGTACCAAACTTCTAGATTATACTGTTGTCAGTTTATCAGTTCTTTTTTATTGTTTGTACTCTTCGGGTTTTTTAGTGTCTCTTTTAAGTGCAAGTAGGCAGTCATGTGGCTTGAGCAAAAGACTATAAAGTGTAATCCCGCCAGAAAGAATTTAGCGCTGAGGGAGGTGTCATGATATGTTGAAAAGGGGCAGAACTCTACGTGGATGGCTACAGTCCCAGCATGCACTAGCGGCAACTGTGTGTTCTGGGGAGGTAGCTCAACTGCTTTGTCTTTCCAAGTGCTTGTCTAAAGGGCAGGCAGATTTGAGTCTCTGTAAGATCCTAGTCTGTTTGGAAGTTTTACATAACTGTGTGTTCTCTAATGGATGCAACTTATACCTCAGCTATAGAAATCATCTTAACAACATTCTAGATTATTGGTAAAATGACTTGGACTGTAGCAAGGAAAACATACAAAAAGGGAAATATAAAGATTGTAGAAATCAATGATGAAATGTCAGCCTAAAGCACATACTTTCTCTTTTACTATTAAGTATCTTGGGCAAAGGCTAAAAGCGAACCTAGCACATAGCTTCTGTGTTACCAAGCTGTCTCAGACTTCGTGCACACACTTTTTTAGCACAAATATTTAACCTGTATTATTCTTCCTTAGAATTAATTCTTATAATTGCCATTGTTGATAAGTGTGGTGATAATTATTTGCAGCATTCTTGAAGAGTCTTTATCCCTTCCTCCTCAGGGACATTTCACTAAACCTGATCTCAACTTAACTGATGCTATGATTTTTCTTTCAAGCTAGATGTTGCTAGATATTTCAAGCTAGATGTTATCTTTGGCTAACTTGAGAATCACCCAAGATCCTCACAAATATCATGCAGCTGTACCTGCAAATGAATTCTTGGACTTTTTACAGTTAAAAATCTTGCTTGTTTGACAAATTTAATATTTCACTTACTTCTACCAAAAGTTTTTACTTTATAGCCTCTCTCCAAAAAAAGAGTTTCCCCTCATCTCAGTCATAGCAGTACTCATTATAGGTAATACTAGTTTATACGCTTTATCAGATGATGCCAATAACACTGTAACTATTAAAATTCAATGACATTATGTCATAGACTTTTCAATGGTTGTACATTTAGTTTATGCACTGGATAAGGTGGGGAGCTTTCCTTTGTGTACTTGCGGGTCTGAGCTGAGACTGACAGCTTTTGATCAGTCAGCAGTGACATATGCCAATTTCTCCCCAGTTAGTTTGGGAGTTTGGCTTCATATCACATTAAACAGAGGTGACACTTCTGGCCTACAGTGTGACAGATGACCTTTCTGGACATCATGACACCTAATAGATCATTTAACATGAGCAGCTCTGACACATGACTGAACTCCTTAAGCACTAGAAAAACATCACGCAAGTCAATGCTATGTTGAAGTCCGCTGTCATTTCCAGTGAGTGTCCACAGCTGCCATTGGCAGCTTGGAGAATTGTTGCCAATGATGTGGAGGACAGAGAGTCAAGCCACATTCCTGTAGAGCGGTCCAGCTCCATCTCAGGGGAAGAAAATGATACCTTGAGGGGAAATCAAGGGATGCTGGATGAGCATTTTTCTTTCCTTTCTAGCTTGTAGTACAGTTGTTAGACTTTTGTTCATACAGAGAACCTAACTAGCAAATATAATCAAACAGCTCACTGGTATTTCAAACAAAGGCACGTTCAGTAAATCTTTTGTTGAATGAACAGATAACAAGATGACTAGTTGATTATTGCTGTAACTGTGTATATTGATAGACTTCTCACTCATGATTCAGTCACTTAGTTACCCATGTAACAAATAGGTATTGGGCTTCAGGGGTATGCACAGACACTGTCCTGCTCTCATGGAGCATGCAACGAAAAGCGGGGAGGTGTATAACTATTAATGAAATAATCCCACAAGGAAGTTCGAAATCAGAACTATGCTGAATGCTACAAAAGAGGGTGGCATGGTGCTTTAAGACTTGAGTGAAAGCTGTCAGGGAAGGCTTCCCCTAACAGGGGATGGTTAAGTTGTGAGCTGAGGATGAGTAGAAGTTAAATAGAATAAGAGAAAAATGAAAGACGTTTTGGTCATAGGGGAGTGCGTGCCCAGGTCCTGTGAGGAGAGAGGTGGGTACGGAGAGAAGAGCTGAGTGAGCCTGTAGTGGATGAGGCTGGAGGAGGGATGCATGGGCTAGACCCAGCAAAGTCCTTTTCCAGGGTTCTGTGTTTAACCCTAGGAAAGTGGGGAGCCTTTAAACAACATAAGCAAGAGGATAACTTGATCAGATTTAGGTTCCCAAAAGATCATCTGGTAAATTAGTGGTGGGGGTGGATAGAGATAATAACAGGAGATGAATTCATGAAATATTTACAAAGTAATAGGGCTTGGTAGTGAAACAGAAACAGCTGTTTAGAAGGTGGAAAGACTTAGTGGATTGAAAGTGGAGGTGCTGGCAAAGGAGCTGTTAAGGATGGCCAGCTTCCCTGTGCAGTTCCCAGAACCTGTGACTGTGTTACCTTACATAGCAAAGTGGGATGGGGGAGACAGCAGATGGAATGAAGGTTGTTATTCAGCTGACTGCGTTGGAAGATTATCCTGGATTATCTAGGTGTACTAATATAATCACAAGGGTTCTTAAATGTGGAAGAGAGCAGCAGAAGAGCCAGTTATCACAGTGAAATGGGCCTGGCCAGTCATTGCTGGCTTTTTAAAGTGATAGGAGCCTCTAGTCAGGAGTAGCTCTAGAAGCTGGAAAGGGGGTGGGGGGCAGAAACAGATTTTCGTGTTGGTTCTCCAGAAAGGAATAAAGCCCTGCTGAGACTTTGGTTTTAGTCCAGTGAGATCCATTTTGGAATTCTGATCTCCAGAACTATAAGGTAATACACTTGTGTTGTTTGAAACCACCAAATTTATGTGAAGTTGTTATAGCAATGATAGGGAACTAGTCCAGTTACCTTGGGAAAAGTTGATGGGGAGAGGGCCTAGAAGTGGATCACGGGGCTCTGCACATAACAGTCACACGAAGAAGGCAAACTTGGAAATGAGACAGACAGGGAAGAAGGAAAGGAGGACAACCAGGAGGATTTAGGGTTCTGGCAGCCAAAGGAAAGACTCTTTCACAAGAAGGTCAAACAAAATGAGAAGTAGTCACTGGACTGGGTGGTAGGCACTCAGTAGTAACATCAGAGATACCTGCTTTGTTGGGACGAGGGGAGTGGAGTCCAGGCTGGGGCGGGATGTGTTGTGAGTGGGAAGTGAAGAGGCACAGGTAAAGACTATGGACAGGTCTTCAACAAAGTTTACTTGTGCAGTGGAAGGAAAAATGACAAAACTGTTAATTTGGAGTAATGTTTCTCAATCTTGACACTCTTGACATATTGGTCCAGAAAATCATTTATCGTAGGGGATGACAGTCATATGCAGTGCAGGATGTTGCTAAATATCAACCAGATGCCAGTAGCAATGTCCTCCCTCAGTTGTAACAGCTAAGATTGTCCCTAGACATCACTAAATGCCCCCTGGGGGCAAAATGCCCCTGGTTGAGAACCATTGTTTTGCACAGAAAATACAGAATTCCTGAGTTTGATTTTTATCCATGTTTTTTACTTATTTTTTCTAAAGTGCAAGAAAGGCCATCACGTGAGTGGGATGTTCCATGATTGTATCTTCAAAGAGCATGTCTGTAGATGCGCCTGCATTTTTGGTACTTGCTCTAAATGGTATCGTGCCTGCTGTCATGTGAGAATCTAAAAGAGTGAGCCTGGGGTATACTCTAGGCATGTTCAGGACTTGCTCTCAGCTGCCTGTGCCATTTAATCTACATGGATAACCAAACAGTAATTGGACAACATGGTTCTAAGAAGTTGTTCTTACCCTGATGTTATTAGAATCTTACCACAGAGATTCTAATAACATCAGCTGAAATTTCAAAGTAGATGCCCATCAAATCATGCTGAAGTCTTTCTTTAAAAAAAATGACAAAGTGTCTGTATTCTGACATGGGTGATGTGCTGTTTTGGAAATTGAATAGGAAGTGCCATCTACCCTTCATTTCTAAGCTTTGAAGACAAGGGCACAAGGGTAGCTATTTTGGATTGGTGCTCATGTTGAAGCTCAGGGGTATGAAGACTATTTCTCATACCACCATTCTTAAGATCTTTCTTGTTGGCTTGGCTCTTTAGGTCTGCCTTAGATGCTGAATTATGCAGGATCTGATTTATTTTATTTCTTTAATAATGCACTGAGTAGTTTGGGGAGAAGGCTATGGAGAAGGTCTTGTAAAGTAAATTAAAAGCAAACTTTCACACTTGATCACACATGTAAAAGTGGAAATAATTCAAAAGTGATGTATATGCTTTATTAGAGGTCAGTGTTCCCATTGTGGGTATTAACATTTTTAGTGTTTTAATAAAAGTGCTTTCCTCCCAATTCAGTTTTCCCATCTTTCTGAGGCTGCTTTAAAGTTATAGTTCATGTGGGACATTAGGCTAAGTGAAATAGGCCAGACACAGAAAGACAAATTGTAATGATACCACTTACTTGTGGAATCTAAAAATGTTGAACTTCTAGAAGCAGATAGTAGAATGGTGGTTGCCAGGGCCTGGGGCATGGGGAAAAGGGGAGCCAAGGGTGCAAAGTTTCAGTCATGCCAGATGAACAAATTCTGGAGATCTAAGGTACTGAATGAGGACTGTTGTTAACGATGTTCTGTTATATTGTATACTTTTCTCCCAACTTTACTCCCTTTCCAGAGGTAAAAACTAACAGCAGTTCGAGCTTTATCCTTCTAAAACATTTTCAATTTATTTTATAAATATGGGTAACTATCAAACTACATAGATTTTCATGCAGTTACTTACCAATAGGAACCTATGGTACATGTATTATTTTGCAATTTTCCTTTTTCACATAATATACCTTGAGTAGTTTCTCATATGATCTCACAAGGCTGCACCTTATTATTTTATGGTTTGATGCAATATATTTTATGTAGCTGTTCTTGCATCGATGGACATTTGGCTGCTTTAATGATTTTTACATTGTAAACAGTGTTGCAGTGAACACCTTTGTGTACCTTTCCTTCTTTTTTTAAAAGAAGATTTTATTTATTTATTTTTAGAGAGAGAGGAAGAGAGGGAGAGAAACGTCAATGTGTGATTGCCTCTCATATGTGACCCCCCCACCCCCACCCTGGGGACCTGGTCCACAACCCGGGCATGTACCCTGACTGGGAATCAAGCCTGCGACCCTTTGATTCACAGGCGGATGCTCAGTCCACTGAGTCACATCAGCCAGGGCACATTTTTGGTCTGTATGTAAAAACATTTCTTTGGGATTATTGCCCTCAAGTATAATTGCTGGGTCAAAGAGTAGACACTTTTAAAAAATCCACTTTAACAGGTAATTCTGAAAGAATGATGGATTTTGTAGAAATTATTTTTTTTATTTACAATAAACAGATACATTTAAAATAAAAGGACTCGGATACATTATGAGAGTGGATTTGGAGGTTTACCAGTTGTTTGAACTATGCTTTTAATAAACTACTTTTTAGAGCAGTTGTAGGTTTGCATCAAACTGAGAAAAAGTAAGGGGAGTTTCCATGTATCACCTGCACCCAGTGTTGCACTACCCCCTCACCAGAGTGGAGCGTTTATCACCATCTGTGAAACTGCAGGGACACACCATTGTCACCTGAAGTCCGCAGTTTACATTACGGTTCACTCTTGGTGGTGTGCACTCTGTGGGTTTTGACAAGTACATAGTGACCTGTATGTACCATTACAGTAGCCTACAGAAGTTCCCCTAAACTGAGCATCCTCTGTCCTCCACCTATTCATCCCTCCTCCCCCCAGCTCCTGGTGACCCCTGATCTTTCCACTGTCTCCATAGTTTCACCATTTCAGAATGTTATATAGAGGGACTTGTATAGTATGGAGCCTTTTCAGATGGTCTTCTATCACTTAATATTGTGTATTTTGTGTTCCTCCACATCTTTGTGGCTTGATAGCTCATTTCTTTTCAGTACTGAGTGTTCCAGCATCTGAATGTACCACAGCTTGTATGTTCTTCACTGACTGAAGGACTTTTTGGTTGCTTTCAACTTTTAGCAACTGTAAA
The DNA here is from genome assembly GCF_021234435.1 of Artibeus jamaicensis. Taxonomy (NCBI): domain Eukaryota; kingdom Metazoa; phylum Chordata; class Mammalia; order Chiroptera; family Phyllostomidae; genus Artibeus; species Artibeus jamaicensis. The sequence goes on along the minus strand of NW_026521828.1, from coordinate 9,230,357 downwards.
GAAAGTGGCCATAAACATTGTGTGTAGGTTATTGTGTTGACATAATTTTCAGTCATTTGTGTGAATAACAAGGAGCGTGATGGCTGGGTCATATAGTAAGAGTATGTTTGGTTTTGTAAGAGCTGCCTAAGTGTCTTCCAAAGTGTCTGTAACATTTTGTCTTCTCATCATCAATGAATGAGAGTTCTTGTTAGCCCACATGCTAGCCAGCTTTTAGTGTTGTCAGTATTTTAAATTTTTGCCATTTTAATAGATGTGTAGTAGTATCTTGTTTTAATTTGCAATTCTCCGATAACAAATGATGCTGAGCATCTTTTTATGTAAGTATCTGTCATCTGCTTATCTTTGTTGGTGAAGTATCAGTTCAGATCTTTGGGTCGTTTTTAAATCAGGTTGTTTATTTTCTTATCGTTGAGTTTTAAGAGTTCCTTGTATATTTTGGTTAACAGCCCTTTATATTTTCCTCCATTCTGTGGCTTGTCTTATTCTTTTGTTTTCACTTTTCAGAATAACTTTTCGCTCATTTGAGATTTAAGGAAAATGTAATCCATAGCCTTTTAGGATATTAATATTGAATTTAGCAGAGATGTCAGCAGGTCTAAGCCTTTCTTGGTCACTTAACTGCTTTCCCCATAGTAATACAGACATGGTTTTCCTCCAGCTGCAAAAGAATTGCAACATGAGACACCATGGATTTAGTCTGAGAATAAAAAAATGTGTAAGACCTAAGGTGAGTTAATCCTTGTCAAAATGTGCTCAGCTTTTCATTTAAGAAAAATAATTAAAACAAATTGGAGGTGTTCATGCTTATATCTGTTGGATTTAGAAGTTTCCCTATGGGAGAAAGTTACGCTTTATGAAGAATTATTTTAAGCTGGGTGGATTAAGTTGCTCAAATTCATCTCCATAGTAATTTAACAGGGGAAAAAATTAAGACGTTGGCCACAGTTGCTGTTCATTTGGTCTGAGCTGAAGATCTGCGTGAATACCTCTCTTGGAAGGGTAATGTTCATTCCAGTTGATTGTTCAGCCATGAAATACCACACTTGCACACAGTGGGGCCTCGATTCGTAAGTGCTTTGCTTATATATTAAATTTTGGTGTGAATGAGCTAATCTCATCATTCCCTCAAGATGCTCATGACTTCATGTTTTCCTACATTAGTTATGCAGGGTCCTCTGCGTTCTAAGAACCAGTCTTAAGAGGAACGTAGGCAGTGGAACATGATTTCTGGCCTCAAGGAGTTTCTGTGACCCCAAAAAATGGTCCATCTTCCCTGAAATCTTTGAGAGAAAAACACTCTAAATTTTTACTATTTCTTAATATTGTACAGTGTGACTTTAAACAGTGTCATTTAGCTTACAGGAACTCTAAAATTGTAATGGTTGGATTTATGTGTCCGCCAGGGGTGCCCAGCTATGTGGTTAAACATCATTTCTGAGATTTCCACTGGAATCAGTAGACTGAGAAAAGCAGATTGCTGTCTCCAATGTGAGTGGGCCTTATCCAATTTGCTGAGGGCCTGAGTAGAGCACAAAGGTGGGGGAAGGGCAAATTTGCTCTCTCTGGTGCTGCATGAGCGGGGGCCTTAGTATTTCCTACCCTTGGACTGAAACTTACATTACTTCTCCTGGTTTCAGGTCTTCCGATTCAGACTAGAGATATATATATTCCAACCTAGTGGTTTTGTTTTGCTGGAAAACACTGACTAATACAGGAACCAAGGCACTTACATTTAAATGATAATTTACATTAGAAAAGACATTCAGAGAAGAGAGAGAAGGAATCTCTGTATCATATAATTTCAGATTGCTAGCAAAAGTGACAAATGTTTCCCTGATTCTTACCCACCCGCACTGTGTCATTTATCTGAGGATGTAAAACTGGGCAATCGAAGATCACTCAGACTGTGTTAAGCAGGACATACCAGGTCAATTTATTTTAGCATGGATATGTCTAAATGGTCAGTAATAACCACATCAGGGAAGAAGTGTAGGGGAAAAATCGTTATTCCTGTTGAGGTTTTTTCAATAGTACTTAATGATTTCATGCATCTGCTATATAGACATGAAGAAGGCTCAATTAAAACCCATATCAAGGTAGGCAAACACTGCCTTAAAAAGAAGAAAAAATCTATATCAGGACCACACAAGATACCTATGACTGGCAGATTGAATCTAAGTTGCAGTGGCTGAGTAAGTAATATTTGCTGGAAAATGACAGACTCAATCATGGTGGGGTCATGCCTCTGTTTCCCCATTTGTAAAATAGTGTCAATAAAGAACCTACCTTTAAAGACCGTGGTGAAGGTTAAATGAGGTAGTCTGGGTGAAGCTCTTAGAACACCACCTGGCGTGTAAGAAACCCTCCATGCACATGTTAAAGTACAAAATCTGGCAGGGCTTCAGAGACCATTGTACAGAGTCGACTACTCTGAATCTCATTTTCAGACCACACTCTGTCTCTTTTGGTGACATCCATTTATTGCAAACAAAGGCCTTTGAAAGTGAAATGCCCTGGCAGGACTACTGTGGGCCTCTTCTGCAACACCTGCCCTCCCACTCCTCAGTTACTAAGGTTCTTCGTGAGTGGGGCAGAAGCTGCCGTGGTGCTGGCAGGGTGCTGGGGTGTTGTAAGCTGCCACGGGAGAGAGTTTGAGATAGGTGGGGTCTTTCGGCAGGCCCAGGCCTTATCAAACCATGGGGCGTTGTTCCCTGGTTTTCCAAGTAACTCCCAGAAAATGATGTTGCCATGGAGGGCTGAGCTTAGAGCTTTCACCTTCTCCCAGCCCCTGAGAGACACTCTTTGTAGGGCTGAGCATCACTGGAAGCATTTCTCACTGACTGGAAACCCAGGGAAATGGCCGGGGGAGCTGGTCAATGGTCTGGATTTTAAAGTCCTTTTCATAGTAGCGATGTTTAGGTCCATAGATCACACTGGTCCCACTTCTTCCTCCTATTGCTGAGAAGTCCAAGACCTGGATTGGTAAACAGACTTGTCCAAGGTCATCCAGCATGGGCCGTGGCAAAGCCAAGATGGAAATCCAGATCTCCTGACTCCACCTCCTGTGTGTTTAGGGTCCACCTGTGACAGGAAGAGGGGGGAAGAGACTGAGAAACAGGACTGGGGGAGAGGAGCCTGGATTGACATGTGTCCCCAATATATTATACTAAAACTGTATGTCATAAAGAAAAATAGCAATGCCTCTCATTTATAAATGCTTACTATGTGATTAGCACTTCATGTACGTATTTCAGTGGTCCTTAGAATGATATCAGGAGGTAGGCACTCTCGTTATCCCGATTTTACAGACGAGGGAACCGAGACATGGAGAAGTTCAGCAAATCGTCGAGTATCATGCAGCTAATAAGTGGCAGAGCCAAGACTGGAATGGCAGGCATTGGCAAATCATTTTTCAGATGACATCAAGGCCATTGAGAAAGAGTCTTGGGTGGGGAGCCTTGGTTGTTCCTCCATCCTGGGCTTTAGTTCACATATTTTAGAAGTGTAACGGGTGATCTCCGAGATCCCTGCATGAATTATTGTTTTATTCATTCATTTCTTTTCTTGTTTTGACTGCACAGAAGTAACTCCTCATATTCTACATTTTGAGAACAAGTACACAAAGTTAAATTTCTGATAAAATGAGGGCTAGTCGACATGGTAGCGAATGTCGGCAGCTCTTGCCGATTCCTTGGCCGGGGGTCTTGGCCTCAGGACCTCGTTTCCGGTCGCCCTCCGCTCCACTCTTTCAGCTCTGAGGGATGTTGATGTTGCCTCATTCCTGCTTACATGTCTGGCACCTCTGTTTTTTCTAGAGTAAATGAGGTTTTAACAAGGCTTATGGGGTGATTCTTTGTCATTAAAATAACAAATGGATTGAAAGCAGCCTTCTGTCTCTTTGGAATCCACCACCATTAGTGGGCCGTAAACCAGCTGGTGACAGACAACAGAGAGCCACAAGGGTATCAGAGAGTGGGGAAAATGTGTAATTTCCTGTGATTTGTCAGCGAGGCTGAAGTTTTGGAAAATAAATCTAATTCATGGCTGGATAGTTTCACTTTCTTGAATGGATCCTGAGAAATGTGGACTGGGTTTGGGTCAGGGACATAGGATGTCCTGGAAGACTTTCTGACCTTGATGTTTCTGACTGTGTCACTGGTTGAGAGGCCAGAGCAGCAATAGACACTGTGAGTTCATTTTTCGAAAACTCTCAACTGTGGGAAAAGTTCATTCTAAAGATTTGGGGTGTTGAGCATCAGAAAAGAAGTTGCAAGGCGAATCAGACCTGGGCCTTCCCCCTAGGCTGAGATGCTAATCTGGTGCTAGGAATTCTGTTTCAAGTTCAGGGGGCAGCCCCGCACAGGTGGGAGTTGAAATCTCAGGTGGAGGGGGCTGGACTCCTCTGCCTGGAGCAGGTCCTCCCTCAGGGAAGCAAGATCAATATCAAAGCAGGAGAGCAATTCCGATTCCTGTTCCTGAACCCCTTATGAGAAAAAGAGTTTAGAGATCAAGATTGGTACTATTAGGAGAAAAATGAAGTGTCTTTCAGCAAAGTGCCAATTGAACCTTTTAAAATGAATGGAGACAGTAAAGATGTTGAATTCTGGTCAATTAACCAATGACAGCAATGGAACAGAGATGGAGGACAGGCATGGTGAGTTCTGCGTAGAAATGGCGAGTTACACACAGAAGAGGGGTAGCTGCTTTTTTCAGAGTGGCACCAGAGAAGCCTCGACCGACCGTCAGGAGCTTCGGATTGCTTCCTCAGCTTGGTTTCTCAGTGGCTAGTTGTGGGGGCGACCACTTTCTCGAGGTCCCCCTGGTGCCACGGACACGCGTGAATGAGTAAATATGGCTGAGACAAGATGAGATCTGTTTGGGGATGGAGGCGTGGGCTGTGGCCAGTTTCTCTGGGGAGACAAAGGCCAGCAGCGGCCAGTTTCTCCGAGGAGAAAAAGGCCCTGAGCGCCTTTCTCCATAGCCTTTTATTGGGTTGTAATACACAGGAGTACAGGGCGGCAAGGATCAAACAGTAGACAACATTACAAAGAGGTCTGAGGACTTAACTATGAGTCAGAGTTGCAGAAACTTTGGGAGACAAACTCATTTCCTCTCTGACCTTTATCATATGAATGAAAGCACTTTTAGCAGATTTCACAGGTTAATCAGCAAGTCTTTGTGATGCCAGATTTTCCCCTAGGGCACTCTCTGGCCAGGCAAGGAGTTGCACCTCTCCCCAACAGGTATTCAGGCTTAAGGGGATTAGAGCCAGGAAGGGCTTCTCCCAGGAGACATGGGGACTCGGGCTTTGACAAAGCTGGGGGGCGAGAGTCCATTGCTCTCTGTTGCAGCCCCCTGAGTCCTTCCATGAAGGCCTCCCAGGTGATCGAGTCTGGCTTAGGTTGCCCCCCGCTGTGAGGGGTCTTACCTGTCATTGACTTCCGACCAAGCTCTGGGGGCAGGGAGAGGAACTGAGGCAGCATTTGCTACCAGAGACAAGCTTTGTCTCCAGCGGCTAGCATTCCAAAGGTCGTCTCTCGCCCTTAGCCACAAGGGGTAGAGATACAATTCCTAGAACCAGGCAGAGCGGTCTACTACAGCTAGTGGTGTGACTTGGGCAAGCCTCTTCTCTTTAGGGGCTTCTGTTTCTCTGCTTGTAAAAGGGGGCATTTGGCTGGCTTACCCTTGAGACTTCTTTCACTTTTTATATTCCATGTTTTTAGATTGACTCCCATGTATATTTGCTGGCAGAAATAGGAGCACTAATGAATTTTACTTACCATAGAAGTTTCAGACAGTGGAATCTTTGCCAACCAGTTGAGTTCATGGTTCTCTCTCTCTCCTGGACTCCGGAACATCTGTGGTTTTTCTTTATTTGACACCCATCAGTGTTCTGAACAGCTCTTGTTCCTTGAAAGGCAAGAATTGCACCTTATTCCATTTTGCATCCTGCATGTTTAGCACAGTAATTGCATGTAGTTAGTACTTATCACCACTATTATGAACGTCAACAATAATAAAAATAATAGCAGCAGTAATAGTTGCTTTTTCCTTAGTGCTGACTGTGGGATATGCAGTTTGCAAGGCACCTCATATACATATCATGTTATTTAGGCCTCATGAGATGAGAAACCGAGAGGCTGAGTTACTTGCTGGGGGCCACACAGCTGGTAACTGGCAGAGCCAGGATTTGACATGTAACCCGAGTACGTATGTCTTCAAAGCCATGCTCTTGCCCACCACACTAGGCTGCTTTTCTCTAAAACTTGTTAAATAAATAATAAATCATCCTTAACATTTCCTGTTAGAACTTTCAGAGGTTCTTGGTTTTACTGTCAAGTTTATAGATTTTTCTTTTTATAAAAAAGATTTTATTTATTTATTTATTTTTAGACAGAGGGGAAAGGAGGGAGAAAGAGAGGGAAGCAACAAAGGTGTGGTTGCCTCTCGTGTGCCCCCTACTGGGGACCTGGCCCACAAACCAGGCATGTGCCCTGAATGGGCTTTGAACTGGCTACCCAAACTGCAAATCCTTTGAACTGGCTTGCAGGCTGGCACTCAGTCCACTGAGCCACACCAGCCAGGGCAAGTTTTTGGATTTTTCTGATGGTACAACAAAGACATTTTGAGTTGGAGGTGGTAGTAATAGGTGTGTTTTGGAGGGAAATGTTAGTATGTGTATTTTGGGGGACTTTTTCAAAAAGTCAAAAAACTTCAGCTAGATTAAGGAAAGGCATCGATTGGCTTATTTATAGGAAAGTCCAGGGGAGGCCTAGCTTCAGGCCAGGCTCAATCTTGGTGACTTAGTCATGGCATTTCCTGCCTGATCTTTTCTTCTCCTGGTCCTGCTTTACTGGCTTTTTCTTCCACAGGCTCTGTCCCTGTGGCAGAGATTGCTGCTCCAAGAGTTCCAGATTCCATGTGATTCATGATTCTAGAAAAAGAGAAAAATCTTTTCCAATAATCTGGCAAAAAACCCCGGGGAGAACATCAGCCGCCCTAGCTTGGGGCACTTGCCCACCCCAGAGCCAGTCAGTGTGTCAGGAGAGGACGCATCACTCCGATTGACAAAGCCTGTGCAATGTGACCTCCCCGTGGTAAGGGAGGTGCGAGAGTTTGGGCGAGCCTCACCCAGGCCACATGAGAGGAGTAAGAAGGCAGCAAAGGGAGACAGGCAGTTTCGCCGATTGACAGCTACGTATCATAGGCCTGCCAGAAAATCTCCAGTCTTTTGAGCGTTTTAACAAACAGTGTCCATTCTAGTGTATTGGAAAGAGGGTAGAGCTGATGTAAGGGGTAACTTGGCTCCTGTCCATTTTCTGACTCTGACTAGCATTGCAGCCTCAGACAAGTCATGTATCTTTTCTGGTAGCAGTTCCTTTATGTGCAGAAGTGTGAGGTAGAATGGTCCCCATTTTCTGAAATTTTGTCACTCTGACGTTCTGTGTGTAAGCGCTTGTGATGATTCTTACGTACTCTGAAGAGCAACAAAAGCCAGTTGCTGGTATTAATACAGTATCAACAGTCAATTAATGCTTGTCGCTCAGTTCTGACATCTATGAAGACATTAGACTCGCCGTGCTGAGCTGATCTATGAAAATACTGCGAGGGATGTATTCTTAATTTTCTGTACATTAATAACAACATTTGCTTTTGCAGTTATATGAGCTCCATGGGGACGATAATCATGTTTGTTTTGCTCAGCGGTGAACTGCAGTGCCAGGCTCAGTGCTTGATATATGAGGTGTTTAGAATATATTTGTTAAAAGACTAAATCAAGTATAAAAATAAAAGCACTAAAAATTTAAAGTTATACTTTGTTAAGACTTAATTGAGTGAATGTATAAAACCAATATAAGCGTTCTACTTCAGATGAAACTAAAACAAATTGTACATGATGACTGTGGGGTTTGGACCCAATTAGCCCAAGTTCACAACTCAAGAGTTTTGTAGCCATATTGTGTTTCCTCTCAAAATCCAAGTTCAGTACTTTCTTGGTCTTATGACTGATGGTCACCTCTCTAATGCCTCAGACTGATATGTGCTATATACAAGCGAGTAAAATTTTCTAGTCCTTTATCTTGTTTGTATCTAGTTTTAGCACACTTTTTTTATGCCAAGTATCATTTTTCTAAAAAAAGATTATTTACTTATTTATTTTTGGAGAGAGGGGAAGGGAAGGAGAGAGAGAGAGGGAGAGAAACATTAATGCGTGGTTACCTCTTTTACGTCCCTGCCCCACCACTGGGGACCTGACCCACAACCCAGGCATGTGCCCTGACTGGGAATCAAACCGCAACCCTTTGTTCACAGGCCGGTGCTCAATCCACTGAGCCACACCAGCCAGGGTGCAAAGTATCAGTTTTGGTCTTTGTTCCCATAGTCACATGAATCTATTTTTCTAGGTTGAGAGAGAATTTAGGTTTTATTCTTTGAGTATATTTCATATTCTTTTCTTTATGTGCAGAATACAGTAAAATGATATGGCTAGGTCACTTCTTAAAGATATGGCTTTCTCTGGCTACTTTCTCAATCAAGAATAAAGTCTTCAAGTTATGTTTTAAATTCTCCAGCATTGGTCTGGACTCACCTAGCAATTTATTTCCCTCTACTCCACCTAGAGGCCTGAAGTTCTGCCATCTTACCTATCACCCCCCTTGCCTGTGTGCGTTGCTTGTATGTTTTCCTTGCCTTGTATCTGCCCGCCAGGCGAAAGCCTGTCCGTCATTCAGTCTTTCTATTGAAATTGGTATTATCCATGGAGATTTCTGACTGCAACCTAGATAAATCTCCTTTATTTGAATTTTATACTATTCATGGATTGAAACAAGCATTTCCCAAGTTGCTCTGAAGAACACAAGTCTGGAAAAAAGTGTTCAATCGCCTAAGTGATTTGGGGGATTTGAATGTGTATGAAAAACAGTTTGTGAAATTGTACTTCTTACTATGATTTTTCTTGAGGGTAGAAATTAAGTGGAATTCTTTTTATTTACTCAGTGCCTAGTATAGTGTTTTTCATACACGCATTCAACAAATGTAGGATAAATTAATGATTGGTGAGTGTTTTGGACCTTTATTATATATCAGATTATATTTATTTTAGGTTTGATATTTAAACTCTTATTTTACCAGAAAGACAGAAATCTTCTGAAGGATCACATTCCCATCCTGTATGTCTGTATTTTTCACAGCATTCAGTTCAGGACTTGTCATCTAGATGGTAATAAATAGAAACTCATTGTGTTGCTCCAGCAAGGCCACTGTGCATGTAGGCAAAGGGCAAAGTTGTTTTGACAGTTCAAGTGCAGTGTAACATCTTTGCTTATTATTCCATCTACCAGGACTCACAGGATTCATGGAAGCAGCTCTTCCAACACTGCATTTGGCTGACTATTTGGTGGTCCTTTCCCTAACCTACTGAAAACTGTATCCATTCTATTTCTCCTCTTAAAAACTGTTAAGCTTGAGCATATATGACCAATGTGAGAAAAATTGTGCATTGAATAGGCCTTTCAGCCTAGCTTTGCATAAACCAGTAAATGTCCTTATACTTCTAAAAGCATTCTGTAGAAAGGATTTATAAATCAGAAGTTAAGGTTTCTAAGGCAGAACCTCAATAATGTAAAATAATACTAAGGTATTTGGTCAATTACTTGCTGATACTCTGATCATACTAGGAATTTTTTGCAGGGAAATTTTTCTGACAGCTCCTTACCACTGTGCCGTTCCCTAAGACTATATACCCTGTTAAACTTGAGGCAGAGAGTTTTCTGTAAGAATTCATGTATTTAAAGCCAGTTTTCTTAGATTTGTGTTTTTCTGGTATGTGTTGTATGTAATTCCAGAATATGGTGCAATATATTTCACTTTGATTTTTCTAGTCTCAGATTCATTATTTGTTTCTTATTTATAACTATAGTTAATTTTAATAAATTATAATTATTATAATCTAATAAGTATTATAATGACTCAGAAAACTAATAAATTAGCTTCTATAAATTCATAATGATTGCTCTGGCCTTAAGAGCTCCAGGAAGATGGGCATTTTTAAGCAAATTGGCTGAGTAATTGTAATTATTGAAGCATAGAGAACTCACGAGAGAAAAGCTTCCAGAAGACAAAAGCAACTCTCTTCCAACATTAACAAGGCAAATCCTCCGGTTCTTTCTCCAGAATAGAAAGCACAGGTGCGACCTCACATAATGGGCTGATCACCTTGTAATAACTGCCTTCTTTGGAACTTCTTGGGAACAGACTTTATTTTCATATGAGGCATAGGTGGGGAATCTTTCCAGACTAACATTTCTTATGAAGGGGCTCAGGTGTAGACACCTCCAGTTTCAACCCAAAGAACAAGTGAAAATGGTGCCCGTAGACCACACCCCTGGCCGGCATCAAAGACTTTTTTTTTCCTCTCATGGAGCCCTTCCCAATTTCCATCTGTGGCACCTTCCCATACCTCCCATTTCTGCCTTTTAACTAAATGTTCAAGCCTTTATAGCAGATTAGTGACAATTACACCAGTAGTTAGTAGCTCTTTAGGGTTTTGAAGCTACCAGCCCACTGACAGCAAAGTTTCTGGACAGTTAACAGCACAAGTCCTAAGGTATATTTACATTTTCCAATATTGGCACCATTTATTTTTACCCAGGAGCTCCAGTAGTCCCATTTCCTCATGGATTCATGAGGGATTTGGCCCATGCGACACACAGAGACTCACCCAAGGACAAGCAGCGTGGCCGCTGTTTAACATCGAGCAGATCTTGCTCCTTCTGACCACACACACTCAGTGCTGTGGGCAAACCTGCTTCCCAAGGGGGAAAGACACCTGGGACCGATGCCCAGCCTCTGTTGCCGTTCCTGCCAGGCAGCAATGGTTCCTTTCGTGGCCTCCAAGATTCTTGCAGGTCTTCAGCAGGCATGGAACGTCACACTCACAAAGGCAAGCAATCATATGGCGGCCAGTGTTTTTTCTTTGTGGTGTGTGTGCGTGTGTGTGTGTGTGATGTGGGTGAGGAAAATGAGGGGATGGGCCTCTGTTTTAGTCTGTTCAGGCTGCTGTAACAGTACTGCAGACGGGGTGGCTCGTAAACCAAAACTCATTTCTCACCGTTTTAGAGGCTGGGAGTGCAAGACCAGGGCTCTGGCAGATTCTGTGTCTCCTGAGGATCTGCTTCCTGGTCATAGACGTCCCTTGTCCCTCTGTCTCCTGACATGGAGGAAGGGGCAGGGGAGCCCTCTGGGGTTTCTTTATAAGGACACTGGTCCAGTTCTTGAGGGTGACACCCTCAGGACCTCATCACCTTGCAAAGTGCCCCTCTCACCCTAACACGGTCCCACTGGGGGTTAGGGCTTCACCATATGATTTCTGGCGGACACAAACCTTCCATCCATAGCAGCTGTGCACAGCCACTTACATGGAATTCCCGAGTACCTGATAACAGTAACAACATTTGAATAAAATTCTGTAATTACAGAGTCTTTTCACTTACATTTTAACATTAGTTTCTAGTGCCAGCGTTGTGTTCAAGATGCTTCGAGATAATGCCCAACCTCCTTCATTTAGTTTCAGACGCCTGCCTGGTCTGGCCCCTAGTTCCCTCGTCAGCATTTCCTTTATCTCTCCCTGTTGGAGATTCTACCTGCCAGTCACACTAAGCTCTTGCCGTTTGCGAAGTCATAAACTGTTTCTTGCCTTTCAGCCTTGGACTATCTGTTCTGTCTGTCAAAAACCCTTTTGTAGCTAGTGTCTGTCAAAAACTCCCCTTCAAGAAGCCGGTCCTGACTCCTACTAGGTGAGAGTTCTTCCTGTGGTCCTGCATGCCAGCCTGTGTCTTTCCTGGTACAGCACCTTCGCTCTAGATGACCATGGTCTGCTCCCCTATTTCTTTCACTGGACTGAAATTCCTGGAGAGCAGGAATCACGTTTTACTCATCTCTGCAGCTTCAGCACCTGGTGCACACCTGTCAAGTAATATAACTAATGCTTGAATAATTTGTTGGGTTAGATAGGGCAGCTGTCATTATTTGCATCTTACATATAAGTGAATTAAAGCTCAAAAAGGGTAAAGGATCTTGCGCTGGAGACTTACCCAGAAAGCAAGTAACATATACAGAAGCAAATAACTGTGGCTATAGTAATATTAACAAAAATTTTATTTAAGTACCATGAATGAGGGACCACACACATTGTTGGCTCATTCAGTCCTCAGATCAACTGTTTAATATAGGTTCTCTTACCCTCCCTTTTTCTCAGTGAGGGGTTTGAGTTTCAGAGGTTTATCAACTTGGGGTCAAACAGATTGATGGAGAGTCTCTGATTCCAGTGTTTGTTCTCCATTCATTCTCTTTCTGCTTCTTAGGCATTTTGATTAAATATTCAGGTTCTCTTCCATTGTGCTACATCAAGCGGCAGCCAATTATACAAAGAAAAGGATAGCAAATCAATTGGTTGTTTTGCCTGCAAGTTGTCAAATACTGGTTTGACTGATGGGTTTCACTAAATTGATATATCCAGTTCAACTTAATCTTATCTAGAGTACTGTTGATTCTGTAGACTTCATTATATCCTTTCTCATACTGTTCACCCCCCATAACTCAGCTAAACTTCAATTTGTAGACACAGAACACAAGGGCCCTGCATTGTGTGGGGAATGGTCCCAAACCTCCAGACCAGCACCACGGAAGATAAACAGTATGTTTCCCCTCCTCAATACTTATGGCGCAAATCACTGTCAGATGCAGGACATTGATCTGGACAGTCTTAGTCTGACCTAGACTGGCAGTTTATTTACTTGTGATGGATTCACGTTCCGATGAGTTGTGTGCAGAATCAGAATTGACAGGCTCATCCCCCTTCCTCCTGTGGGCTCCTCTGGCACCGAGCGCACCTTCCTCACAGAGCCCTAATCCAGCAGTGGGCTGGGAAGCTGGAAATGTGCAGCCTCTGCCCTTTCCCCAGCAGACAGGGGCTTCTTGTGGACAGGGACCACATCAAATGCATCACTGCACCATGCAGTCTCCACCCTTTTCCTTATAAGCAGGGCACTCATCAAAATCATCCCTCATCCCAAGCTTGAGACATTTCTTTTTTTAAAGCTCAGTATGCGTGTTGAATGAACGAGTTGATTTGGCATTGGCAGGACGAGTCAGCCTGGAAAGCCCTTTCTCATCCCATTTCTGCTTTAATTACGTGGAATAGGCAGGGGTTGCAAGTATTCTTTTTCCAGCCTGAAGCACCGTCCCTCTTTTAGGTGGTAGCGTTTCTTTTTTTGGCATCTTAGATGCTATTGGAAGACTGTAACTACTGTGAAACACCAGCTGCCTGTCTTTCAGGGATGGAGTGGCATTTCTGGAGGATGTCCGGACTGTTTTATAAAATTGCCGTCCGGTCAGCATGACTGCGCCTTAATGCTTGTATTGCTGGGTGCTGCGCTTTACGCATAAGGTGTTTTTTTTTAAATAGCTTTGTTGAGGTATAATTAAGAGAAACTGTACTTATATATAAGTATACTATCTGATACACCTTAGAATTATGTGTAAAAATAGTCAACCCATCTCTCAGCCTTGAAAGTTTCTGCCCCATCACCAGGCAGGCACAGATCTGCTTCCTGTCACAAAGTCATTCGTGACATTTTCTTCACTTCAGATAAATGGGATCACCAAAGATGGCTTTCTCTTCACCTGGCTTCTGTCACTCAGCATAATTATTCTGAGATTTGTCTTTGTAATTGCGTGGACCAATAATTCCTTTTTATTGCTGAGTAGTATTTTATTGTACAGATAAATGACAATTTGCTCATTCATTCATTTGTTGATTGACATTTAGTGTGTTCCCAGTTTTTGGCTATTATGAATCCAGTTCCTGTAAACATATGAATATAGGTTTTCATTTCTTTTGGGTAAATACCTAGAAATGAAGTGGCTGGATCATATGGTAGGTGTAATGAATTGAAATTTGTCAATTTTCAGCCCCATAAAACCCCATAAAGATATGTTGGCGTTTTGACCCTCAGTGCCTCAGAGTAGGACTTTATTGGAGGTAATCATGTTAAAATAAGGTTGTGAGGGGGACCCTCATCCAATACAACTGGCGTCTTTGGAAAAAGGAGGAACTCTGCACATAGAGACACGCACACAGGACAGAGGCCATGTGAGGATGAAGGCAGGGACCGCTAAGCCAGGGAATGCCAAAAACTGCCAGCAACTCATCTAAAGGTCAGGGGGAGGCCTGGGATGGGGCTTCCTGGCAGCCCCGCCAAGGAACCAGGCCTGCTGACACCTGGATCTCAGTCTTCCATCCTCCAAAGCTGGGAGGAGGCAATAGATTCTGTTGCTTAAGACTCTCAACTTGTGGTGCTTTGTTATGGTGGCCCTAGCAAGCTTACAGTGTAAGAATACACTTAACTTCTTAAGGAACTGCCCAACTGTTTTCCAAAGTGATTATTCCATTTCATACCCCCCGTGGCTGTGTGTAAGGGTTCTTGCTCATGCCTGCACTTGCTCACCAGCACTTGCAGGGTTAGGCTTTTTAAGTCTAGCCATCCTAACAGGAATGTCAGTGGTACTTCAGCATGGTTTGAACTTGCTTTCCCAGAACCAGTGACGTTGAGAATCTTTTCACATGCTTATTTTCCAGCTGTATGTTTTCTTTGATGAAGTATCTGTTCCAGTCCTTTACCAATTTTTATTTATTTTTTCTTATTATTGCCTTTAATAGTTCTTTTTATTTCTACATGTAAGTCCTTTACTAGATTTTTGATTCCAAAATATTTTCTTACACTCTGTGTCTTATATTTTTATAACAGTTCATTTTGAGAAATGGAGGTCGTTAATTTTGAGTACATTCAATTAATTTATTTTTTATACAACCTACTTTTAGTGATATAACTAAAAAATCTTTGCCTAACCTAAGGTTACAAACATTTTCATCTATAAGTTTTCTGTAGTCTGGAAGTTTTATATTACATTTAAGTATATAATTCATTTTAAATTTTTGTATATGGTGGGAGGTATGAATTGAGTCTCTTTTTGTTTTCTTTTTTTTGGTATGTCTATTGATATTTAATATCAATTATTTCATTTTATTTTAATATCAATGCATTGTTCCAATGCCATTTGCTATCTTTGTTGTCCACTGAATTGTTTTAGACCTTTGTCAAAAATCTGTTGGTCATATATGTGTGGTTTTATTTCTTGACTCTCTATTTTTTTATTTATTGTTGTTCAAGTATAGTTTTTACCTTTTCCCCCCACCCCTCCCCACCACCCCAGACCTCTCTACCTCCTTCCCCCATTTCCACCTCCCCTTGTTTTTGTCCATGTGTCCTTTATACTTGTTCCTGTAAACCCTTCACCCTTTTCCCCCATTATCCCCTCCCCTCTCCCCTCTGGTCACTGTCAGCCTGTTTTCAATTTCAGTGTGTTTGGTTACATTTTGCTTGCTTGTTTGTTTTGTTGTTTAGGTTCCTGTTAAAGGTGAGATCATATGGTATTTGTCTTTCGCTGCCTGGTTTATTTCACTTAGCATAATACTTTCCAGTTCCATCCATGCTGTTGCAAAGGGTAGGAGCTCCTTCTTTCTTTCTGCTGCATAGAATTCCATTATGTATATGTACCACAGTTTTTTTTTGTTTTTTTTTAAATTAATTTATTTTTTAATTTAGTTATTTTTTTAAGTACAGTTTTTTGTCTATTTCTCCCATCCAAGCCCACCCCCCCGTCTCGTGCTCCCCACCTCCCCCCCATCCCCACCCCCCAAGCCCTCGTCCCTGCGTCCCTCACACTTGTTCCCCCAAATCCCTCCCCCCTTTTCCCCTTAAATTCCCTTCCCTTTCCCCTCTTGATTCATTCATTTACTGGTGGGCACTTGGGTTGCTTCCAACATTTGGCTATTGTAAATTGTGCTGCTATGAACATTGGGGTGCATGAGTTCTTTTGGGTTGGTGTTTCAGGGTTCTTAGGATATAATCCCAGCAGTGGAATTGCTGGGTCAAAAGGCAGATCCATGTTTAGTTTTCTGAGAAAATTCCATACTGTTTTCTGTAGCAGCTGCACAAATCTGCAATCCCACCAACAATGGATTAGGGTCCCCTTTTCTCTACAACCTCTCCAACACTTGTTATTTGTTGCTTTGTTTATGATGGTCATTCTGACCGGTATGAATTGGTATTTCATTGTGGTTTTAATGTGCATCTCTCTGCTGGCTAGTGATGCTGAGCATCCTTTTATATGTCTCTGGACCCTCTGTATGTCCTCTTTGGAGAAGTGTCTATTCAAGTCTGCCCATTTTTTAATTGGGTTGCTTGTCTTCTTAGAGTGGTCGATTCTCTATTTTGTTCCATTGTTTTATTTGTCTGTCCTTGGGCCAGTACCTCACTGTCTTGATTATTACAGCTCACTGCTCTCACATGTGGGGGGTGATGTTCCCTCGGGGCCTTTGGCAGTGTCTGGAAATACTTCTGGTTGTTGGAACTGGGAAAGGGGTACTGATTGGTAATTAGTGTAAATTTTCCAACTTTGCTCTTGTTTTCACAGTTGTTTTGGCTACTTTAGGTCCTTTGTGCCTCAAGATAAATTTTAGAATCAGTTTATCAGTTCCCTCAAAAATGCTACTAAGATTTTATTTGAGACTGTGTTAAATTTGTACACCGAGATGAGAAGAATTGATATCTTAAAAACAGTGCGTGTTCCCATCTATAAATACTCTATGTGTCTATATTTATTTTCCAATTATTTAGGTCTTAATTTCTCTTAGCACGATGTTGTAGTTTTCCAATGTACAGGTCATTATATATTTTATTACATTTATCTTTAGCCAGTTTATTTTTTGTTGCTGTTGTAAATGGTATTGTTTTATGGTAAGAGAAGTTTTAAAGAAGAGTCATTTTTTTCCAGGTGCTCAGATTACAGGTAGCACATAACCTGTTCTGCTGGGTTTTGTCATCTTGGGCCATGGGGTTCTTTTTTTAATTGATATCTTAAGCTGTTTATTCCCCCATTTTGTTGTTTTAGTTTGAGCTTTCAAGTGACAGGGACCCAAGCTCCTCTCAGTTAAGGGAAAGTCGATACCTCCTTGACTCAAAGGAAGAGCGGCCTCTGTCCAGGGCCCCGAGCTCAGCACCTGGTCCCGTTTAGGTTCATTTCTCCCTTTGCATCTCAGATTTTCTGCTGGGCATGAGCTGCGTTTCCTCGGACGTTCCCTGCCGAGGGGAGTGGCAGTGTGCAGTTTCAGGCCACCGCCTCGCAGCTTCCTGCAGAGCACCAAAAAGAGATTCTTGAGAAATGCCCTGATGTCAGCTACGGCTCCAAATCTGACCCTACACCAAAGCCAGGCATGCCTCACAGTGCTTGGCTTTCTGAGGCAGTGGTCCCCATTTGCGGTCAGAGTCCCGAGGTGCCTTGCTAGAAGGAGACAGAGTGAGGGGAGCTGACACACACGTTCTGGGCCAAGCCAGCAGCCCTTGGAACTGGAAACATAACCTCCCAGATGCTCAAGAATTAAAAAGAAAAGCCCTGTCACATGCCACCATTCTCCCTCGAAAGCAGTGTCGCTCATTCACAGGTGTTCGTGTTGACATCTCGGTGTTTCTGTGTTTACGGACTGAGGGCCTGTTGGGAAAGCGTGTCGTTCAGTTCTCTTCCCTTCCTCCACCCGGACCACCCACATCTCATTTTACCCCCTCCCTTCTAAACTCAGGATAATTAAAAACGACGTTAGGAGGATCATATCCAAAAAGGATAAATATCCCGGCTGAAGGGAGACAGCCTTCAGGCGAGGGAGAAGTGGCGAGGGGGCCATCTTTCGGTTTACCACCATCACCAGTCCGGAAAAATGTGTCATGCTTCTCTAAGCCTCAGGTTCCCTTCTGCCATTTGGGAATAATATACATTTATCGTTGCCAATTTTTCTCTGGAGGCTTCCGGCTTTATTAGGTTTTGAGTTTAAACTAGGACTACATTCTGGCAATGGCATTAGACGCCACTTTCCCTTTTCTTCCTCCCATCCCTCCTCCCTCGGTGGCAGCAAATTAACTTTAGGTTAGAAAGATCTCTAGGGATGGAGAGAGGAGGTGTTTTCTGACAAGCCCAGCTCTTGCAGCCTTGAGGGAGCATGAGAGGGCTAGTGTGTGGGAGTTTCGCTTCTTCTCCCCGAGGGAATAACTGTTTCCACACTTACGTAAGGGATTCAGGCTGCCATTCGGAGTGTCCTAAACTACAGAATCATCCCTAGAATGGTCATTATGATGCATAAAAACTTTCTCTTCTAGAGAGGAAAGAATAAGTATCTGTCATTCTGTAATCTCTTCCTATCTTTTACTCTCTTACACCCTTTCTAGGTCCCGATTGTAGCCAAGGTGAAGGAGAAGGAGAAAGTCATAGAACAGACATTACCGTTGCCATGGATTAAGTGCCCAGCATGGGCCAGATCTGGGGATTTTACCCTGCTGCTTCATTTAATTCTCACTGGAAATATGTGGTGTTGCATTGTCTCCATTTTCCAGATGAGGAAACCTAAGGTTTAAAGAGCTTGAATAACTCATCACAGTTACATAGCTAGTTATTACTGGAGCTAGCATTGGTTTACCCCAGAGCCTGTAAGCCATTGTGACATCCTGCCTGTCATTGAATCTTTGTGGAGGAAGGGCCTTGAGAGGTCATGCAATATTCCCTCACCTTGGAGAGATGAGCAGACACTTCGGCAGGGCCCAGTTTTCATTTGTTTTCCCTTAAAAGTGTGCGTGCACATGTGTGTGTGAGGCATAGGGATGGAAAGAAGGAAATGTTTTACTGGGGTAGTCTTATTGGACTGAATGATCAGCTGTCTCTTTCTTGCAGCCCAAGGGCTATATCAGCATGCATCCTTAGTGTTCATCCCTCTTGCTTCAGAGGGTCTCAAGGTGCCGCCCAGCACTGGTCATTCTGGGCCATGGACTGTGGTTCAGCTTTGGCTTTGAGCACTGGGGAGGTTACATATGGAGCCACACAAAGCTGTTGCCATTCTAGCTAACAAGTGGCACCAAACACCTTCCCAAGAGGCATCAGGAGACTGCCCTGCACAGTGTGGCAGAGGGAAGCTTTATGCTTGTCCGCCCTCACTGCAGAAACCAAACAGCAGCTGCCTGGCCTCCCCACTTCTGTTCTGCGTGGAGAACCAGAGTGATTGTTGACAAAGTGTGACCATCTGAACAAGGAAAACATCTCTGTGTTGGATGCCCATTTAGAATTTAAGACCCAGGATGTCAAAGGTTTGGTTCATTTGCTCTGTAGATGTAGTCTCTACCCCCAGTGAGTGCGCGACTCGAAGTGGTTGTTCAGTCGGCTGGTGGATGTTGACTGACAAAGTGAGCGGGTGACCAAACTCCCCAGGGGTTGTCATCATTCTTGGAATCAAATCCAGGTTTCTTCAGATGGCCTTCAAGGCCCTTCCTGTACTTCACCTTCAGCTTTCTCTTTCCTCCTGGCTGCAGTCCAGCCTCTGCCCAGCCTCCGGATCCATCAGTACCCTTCCTGCCTCTGGGCTCCTCTGCCGCTGTTCCATCTGCATGGAACTCCCTGCTCTCCACTCTTACCGGAAAGGCAACGTCTCATCCTCCAGGTCTCCGCTCGATTCTCTCTTCCGCGGGGAGGCCCTCTTCACCTTCTCCCTTCCAGCTGAATTAGCTTCTCCTGGTCACCCCCATAGCATTTTGTCTTCTCCCTTTTTGGCCCTGACCACAATTTATATTTATTTGATTTTTCAGTAGGTCATTGTCCATCTCTCCCACTGGAGAACTGGCTGTGGGAGGGCAAGGCCTTGTCTGCTGAACTCCCTTCTGTACGCTTAGCACCTAGCAGAGGGCTAGGTACAGAGAAGACCCCGAGTCCACAAATACATATGGAGCAAACAGGCACATTTTAGTTGCAGAAAATTCAGCTAAATAATTTAAGTCACAGGTAGGAGTGTTGGGTATCCTGCCTTCGTGAAAACGAAGCCAAACACTGGCTAACCCAGATTTGCTAAAAGGAAAAGGGTGAGCCTATCCCTGTCTGAGGATGTCAGAGATGATGGAGTTGGTGCCGACATGACAACGGGCCTGTCCTGCTGCTAATTAGTAGCCTGAGGCTAAGCTAGTAGCAAGAGTGGGTGGGAAACAACTTAACCGCCCAATTAAAAGGCAGTGTGAGCTTAAATTTAGAAGCTGTCTGTGGCCACGCCACGGAAACCACACTGAGGAGGTGGTTTGTTGCACGGCTCTTGCTCCGGGGGCCATCCTTGTGTGTCATTGAGGTAGTTAAAGTGCAGTGACTTTGCGCATTTGGAAATGATGTCCAGCAGCTCTCCTGTCCTGAGCAGGGAAGAACACATGAGTTAGGGTCTGGCCACTGCATAGGCGAGTCTGGGTCAGAAGGTATTTAAACTCCCCCCTCCCCCATTTGAAAGTGAGGAATGCATTTTATTTATTAATTTTACCAATCCTTTATTTAAAAACATAATACTTTGTTCATCATGGATTGTTTGTGTTAGTTCAGAGTTATTCAAATATTGCACCAAAAGATCATTTATCTGTCCTTAAATTTATCAGGGTACCATTGGTTAATAACATTATGTGAAAGTTTCAAGTATGTAATTCTGTAATATAGCACCTGTGTATTCCATTGTGCGCTTACCAGCCAAAGTCTAGTCTCCTTCCATCACCATCTCCTTGAACCCCTTTACCTTCTTCACCGCCCTTTCCCTCTGGTAGCCACCACACTGTGGTCTGTGGAGGGCATAGTGGGACATCGTCATCCCCACCAGATTGTAAGCTGGTATGAGGACCGGGACTATGCTTTTTCATCCACCAGTGTGCGTCCAGTGTCTTGCACTGATTAATGAATTTATAATTAAACTCCAGGTAGATTAAAACTTCCCTGTGGTCACTGTGGCCCATGTGGCCCAGTTCATTGGCTATCGTCCTGCAAACTGGAAGGTTGTTGGCCCCATTCCCGGTCAGTACACGTACCTTGGTCATAGGTTTGGTCCCTGGTTGGGGCGTGTACAGTCGATGTTCCTCTCCCACACTGATGTTTCTCTCCCTTCTCCTCTCTAAGAAATCAATAAGCATGTCCTCAGGTGAAGATTAAAAAGAAAAAAGAAAAACTTCCCTAAAGTCAAGTAATAAAATATTTCTTAGTGATCCTCAGAAACCCTAATGCAGTAAGTTATTATCCTATTAGAACAAAGTAGGTACACACGAAACCATTGTGTAATTTGCATCTCTAGCGTTTCTATCAGTTCTCTATTCTACTGATGTTTTTAGAAACTCAGATACAGATGTGGGATGGCAGTGATTCCTCTCTGTGTTGCACCAGCTACAGCAGAGTGTGCTCAGAGCCTTGCTGGGTCTGCCCTCTGTGAGTGCCCCACCAGCAGAGGGCAGCAGAGTGTGGCTGCGGGATCGTGCATTTCCTTAGCCTCTGCTGCAGGAACTACTCCATGCTCTCTTCCTTGTGTTACTCGAAATAATGTTATAGAACAAAGCAGAAGAACAGGCCAACTTAAACTTCTGGTTGTGATGCTGGTTTGTAGTTTTTAAAGCTCTTTCATATACGTTATATTTTTTCTCAAGATTTCTTGGAAGATGTTTGCCTTGGTACAGAAGAGGCACTCTTCCTTCAGTGAGTCTAATGGCTGATCAGATTATGTCATGCATCATACAGCAAGAAAAGGGTTAGTTAATGGCATTTGTTTCATTTTCTAAGCAAAGCAAGGAGTAATTTGGAGGCAGGAGCTAAAGACATTTATAAGTAGCTTGGACAGATATTCCTCTTCTTTTTCTACAAGTGGGAACATTTTCATTTCTAGGGGACCTAGCTCCAGGATGCGTTTACTGTGTTGCCTTTCCCTCTCCCCTCCCTGAGGTGAGAGGTCATCTCTCTCTCTAGACTCATCAGAAGTCCTCGTATCACACTTTCTACTATGGAAATGCAGGGCATGCGCAGTTGGAAAAATCCCCACAAGTAAACACACGTGTCTGCTGACACTTGTGCCGGTGGGGCTGGGGCATGCAGCCTCTGCCTGCCCAGCAAGCACTCTTCCCTGTGGGGAACTACTTTTTCCTTGGCTCCCTGCAGTCTGCAGAGGCTGCTGACCGAGGTCCCCACCCTGGGCCTGGGGTAGGCGTGGGCATTGGCAGGTGACAGCTGACGCCAATCACTCAGGCTCCCTCTCCTGGGGATGGACACTGAGCGGCCCTGAGGCCAGTGCTCTTCACTTCCCACTTAATTGGCCTGTCCTTCAAGTCTGTGAGTTCCCGCCGATCCTCTGGTTCAATTCCACTTTCTCCCTTCAGTTAGCTGGGGTTAATGCCTATGGGGACACACAGAGAACTCGGGTTGTTAACGGGGGTCCTCTGAGGTCTGCGCTGACATGTGAATGACTGATGGTCCTTCCCTGCTTCCTTGGAAGCATCTATTTTGAATCCAGTGTGTTTCTCAATGGCAATATTTTTGGTGGCAAGGGAGAAGCCATTTCTGACTTGAGTTGTTTTTGAGGAACTTTATGTTAAATCATAATATTCAGCTGACTCCAGTCTAGACTGATCCTGGCAGGAGTAAGGGCTCGTGGCCACTAAGTCACCACTGAGTGTCACAGGTGACCTGTGCCTTGGTTTCTGTATTCTGAGTCCATGCCTGTGGCTATATCACTGCTAAGGCCTCTTTCATTTTTACATTAAAAAGGAAATTTGCTCTTCTCCCCCACCCCTGGGATGGTGAGAAGGCAGGCTGTCTTGGAGACAGATGTGTGGTTCACGTGATTTTGTGGAGTTCCTTGAACCTTAGATGTTATGAATGACTCCAGGTGAGGAAGTTCAAGGGTGAAAGTCACCCAGCTGTAGACACACTGTAGAAGGCACCAGGAGAGGAAAAGTGTTTTCTAAACATATCATGTGTTGGTGGAAGCCGGAAATGGAGACTTTATCCTCTTGATTTCTTGTTTGGGGCTCCCTACCATCCTACATGGCCTCCCTAAACCAGCTGAGAAGCCCTCTGTACTTGGCTGTAAGCTGGCCTTTGAGTTTGGCAACTTTTAATGGAATTAATGGGCAGGAACCAGTTAAAGCAGATTTTTGGCTATGCTAGCATGCCAGCCTGCCATATTTTCATAGACGCCCAAATTAAGAGTTTATTTATGTCCTCAATTTGCTATAAATGGAATTAACAACACACCATTTGGGGACCTGGAGAACCACAGATGCCAACAGAAGCAGCCCCATCTTTCATACTTTACGTTTATTTGAGTCACAGAGTGTGGGGACTAAGAGAGAGGACACTGTGGGTTGGTTTCTCCACCATCCTCAGCATTGTCTTGACTATGATTGCTATTAATCAAAGTTTGAGCGATGTCAAAAAATTGAAATGTGGTCATACTCCAAAGTGCAGAGATCCCCCTTTTGCCCCCTCCTTCTCTAAGGAACAAATTTGGAAGCCCAAGGTCACTTCTGAATGAAAATAAAACAGATTTTTAAGGTCCAGTCCAAAGAAACTGTAAAAGGAAATACTGTTCTTTTTGGAATGAATGGCTTTTGAGTCTTCTCTTCTTAGTGGGTAAACTACATTCAGGTAAGTAGGCTTAATAAGTGCGTTTAAGTCCAAAGATACATAAATTGGGAATCATTATAGGTAATGGGGGTATTGATAACTAATACAAATAAATACTTCACATTAGGATGTTATTGAGAGTAGTCCTGGCGCATAATTTTTTAAAAAAAATTATTGCCTTCATTGCTGAGAAAGTGACTTGAAACCGCCCTTGAAGCTCTCAGAGCAATAAGAAGGCTTGACCTGAGCGGGAGCCCGGCGCTGGCCATCGGCCCCTTCCATTCACCCCAGACAAGGCGCCTTTCTTCTCTGGCTCTGGTTTCTTTTAAAAAATGGAGACTTAATACTTTCCAAGGTGCCTTTTAACTTGAGAATTCTTTGATTCTACTAATTGCTTTTAGAGTCAGTTTAAAGGCACAAAGAAAGCACGAGATGATAACTTTGGACCAGTGATGTGGTTAATTTATCGCAGTGGTTTGCAGTCCTTGGTGTGCGTGACCTCATCGAGGTGCTTGCGGAAAGGGCAGATTACAAGGTCTCACCCCTAGATTTTAATTTGATAGGTTTATGGCCCAAAGCCTCACTGAAACAGACCCTTTCAAGGTCTGTGGTACGTGTGTGTGTGTGTGTGTTTTTCAAATGAAGGGAATCAGGTGGGACTGTGAGAAACTTTATAAGCATAATTAGAAAAACTCCATTTCTGTAATAGTTTTTTCTCTTTCCCAAACCAACTCAACAGCCTGGTCCCAGGAAAAGATGTGGGAACTCCGCTAAGCAGATGCTCCTTGTTCTGCATGGGCTCAGAGGAGGCAGAGGAGTGGCTGGCACAACAAAGAATAGAAATGATGAATGGTCCAGGCAGTCCTGGGCCTCTGACGAGGACTGGGTCTCAGGCAGTAGACTTCAAGTCCATTCCTAGACTGCTGTTTACTTACTGTGGCTGTGGACCAGTCTTAGATGCCCTCTGAAGCATCTCCTTACTCAGCAATTGGGGTGAGGTCCCTGAGGCACTCTGTTATTTCTTCCCAGCCTCCTTGCCCCAGGCAGGAAGGAGCTCCTCAATTCTGAGGAGCCGACCTGGTCCAGAGTTCTGTGGAATGTCCAAGGCCTTTGTTGGGACTAGCGTTGGGTTGGCCAGAAAGTTCATTCGGTTTTTTTTTCCTGTGGCTCTAAGTAGTGTTTAATTGTCTTAACTTCATTCAAAACAATTTTCTTAGATTGTATTGTGACAGCTGTCATATCAGAGTGCATTTGAAAGAACTTATTAAGATTGGTGACTTTTTGTGTGTCCATTTTAATATTGAAGGTGAAAGAAAATATGTAACATTTTTGGCATGTCATGTTTTATTATTTCAAGAAAGGTAAAGACACAACTGAAACACACAAAAAAGATTAGATTTGTACGGTGTATGGAGAAGGAGCTGTGACTGATCGATTGTGTCAAAAGTGGTTTGCAAAACTTTGTGCTGGAGATTTCTTGCTGGACGATGCCCCATAGTTGGGTAGACCAGTTGAAGTGGATAGCAATCAAATCCAGACATTAACTGAGAACAGTCAACACTGTACCATGCAGGAGATAACCGACATACTCAAAATATCCAAATCAATCACATTATTGCGAAAATGAAAACTGTGTCTTTTATTGTACAGAAAAAAAAAGCACGCAGGCTTTTTGGCCAACCCGGTAACAGTCTACCTCTTCCCTCTGCTCCCTTCTCCTCCTGCCCCCAGGCGCCAACCACGGGAGTGCTGGTCTCTGTGCAGTGGCCCCAGCAGTCCCAGCACCAGGCTCGACAGCAGCGGCCACCGTGAGCTGCACGCCTGCTCTAGGTCAGGCAGAGGGCCCCGTCGTGTACAGTGTCCTGCTCTTGCTTCAGAACTGCCCTCCTGGAAGGCAGACACTCTCACCTCATCTTGTAGGTGGGGAATAGCTTTATGAACTTAGAAAACAGTGTATGTAGACATGCTTTCAATGCTACAAAATAGTAGGATTTTTTCCATAAATTTCAACA
Organism: Artibeus jamaicensis; assembly: GCF_021234435.1. Classification (NCBI taxonomy): domain Eukaryota; kingdom Metazoa; phylum Chordata; class Mammalia; order Chiroptera; family Phyllostomidae; genus Artibeus; species Artibeus jamaicensis. Next base: position 9,204,780 of record NW_026521828.1, on the reverse strand, counting down.
GAAAATTTATAAAATTTATAAGCTTTTTAAAGCTCTCCAGATGAAAGCTTTCAGACCGGCTCTCTGTGGGAGGAAGTGACAGCTCTTCTCTCTTGTCCTTTGTCGCTGCCCCATTCATCCAACTCACAGGGAGCCCAAGAGGCCTCTTCTGTCCTGTAGCCCATCTACGGCTCCGTAACAACGCTCTGCAGACGGTAACGTCGCTGCCTGTTCTTTCACAAGTGTGCATTTATAGCTTTGGTGATACTTTTCCAAGACCCAGAAAATACCCTTGCCTAGGAAGGAAAACCAGCTCCGACTCTCTGGGCCTCCGTCCTCAGCCTGCAGGTCCCACGTCACCACACTTCCCTTTGCCCGCCCAGTGCTCATTCTCTGGTGTCTGCTGGGATGAGGGATTGAGCCTCACATGAGGGGTGACCAGCAGGAAGTCCTTGTCCACAGAAGGCTTTGCTCCTGTTGTTCTGTCCGGGATCTTGGGGTGACATGCACTCCAAGTCCCGCACCGGGGGCCAGTGGTTTAGGCCGCAGCAGATTCCTTTGTCCCAAGACCCCATGCCCCAGTTCTGTCTGCACATCCAGGGTGGTAACACATTCCTCTCACCTGTGGCCTGCAGCCTGAAGCTCTTTGTATTTTGAAAGACTAACCTAACTGTATAAAGATAAACCCAAGCTTAAGCTAAACATACTTCTTGATGGAGAATATCCATCTTGGTGTAGGCTTAAACCCACATTAAGTTTTTCTATCATTTTCCACCAAATTTCACTCACATCCATCCTGAGAAAATAGAACTCTCGGTTAAAAATAATTTTGTTTAACGACTTTTCAGATCCACCACCAGGAGGCCCGCTGCCAGTAACTCTGTTTATTATTTATTTTTTGAGAGTCAGTTGCATTCTCAACAGCAGTTTCATCCATTTCAGTCAATATTCCCTTCAGTGCACACAGATATTGTTTATTGCAGTGGCTTCGGGGACCAGAGTCAGTTTCTTTCGTGGGGCCACGTGTAGCCAATCCAAATAGCAGGAGTTGGGATCACTGCCTCCGAGAGCACCGAGGGATTCTGTCCTTATGGTTATTGGCAGGGAGGTGTGGGAGGAGGGATCCTCTGCCTTCCTGCAGTCACAAGGCAAAGGCTAGACTCTGGTGACGTTTGCTGACTCAGCCCTGGGCCCCCAGCCAGTACTGCCTGGTGACTCCTGCGGAGCATAGTCTATGGTGTGTACCGTGAAGTGACTCGTCTCAGGACAAGGGGGGCCCTGAAAGGTTTGGATGCTGCATTTTGCAGTTGTATTGTGTAAGAGCCACTTTGAGGGTTTAAAAATCATCATCATATGAATCCCTTGAACTTCAGAATTCACTGGTTCATTTAACACATGTCTCCTCAGCCCCTGCTGTAGGCCAGGTGGGGAAGACCCAATGCTGCCCTTGCGAAGTCTGTGGTGCAGAGTGGGAGTCAGAGAAATCGGAGGCTGACAAAGTGGTACATAACTGGGGGACGTCGTGGAGCCAGTGGGCACGTGTTCAGTGCCAAGGGGGAGTGCAGGCTGGGGGCCGGGAGCCATTTAGACTGGGTTGTCCCCCAAGGCTGTTCAGAGGAGATGGTCTTTAACATGAGCCTGGGAGGAGGGAGAGGGTGGAGCCTCACCTGTCCAGGTAGAATGTCCTGCATGTGTGAAACCATAACACGAGAGCTCCAGAAGGGGGCTGCTGTGGTTCAGGAGACGGCATGTGACACGGTTGGAGAGGTGGGTGGGCGGGCTCTGCAGAGCGAATGGCGGACCCCCATGAGGACTTTGGGTTTATGGGAGGCAGGAGAGGAGAGAGGCATAATCTGGTGTGGCCTGTGCCATATGGCGATTCACACCGTGAAGGCTGCGCTCTAAGGCTGGGTGACTGCAGCCTTCCTGTACTGGCTCCCAAGGAGGTGACACTGGTACCAATCACCTGTGTGTTGCTTTGAGCTTCCTGGAAAAGAACTTGCCTGTGGTTAAGAGCATGCACTTGGCAGTCAAACATCTTGAGGCTGGATTCCTGACTCCAGAATTTATTGATTAGCTGCATAAAGAAGACAGATTAATTCATCTTCCTGAGCCCAGGTTTCTCCATCTGTAAAAGTGTGGCCGTCGGATTACCTGTTGCATGTTCATGCACCTGGTCCCTCTGGGATTTCCTCTGTGCATTGTTAGGACGAAGGAGGCGGTGTCGAATCTGACACATGGGGCTATGAGCTGTGGTATGAGCAAGGCTGTTAGGAAAGGTCGTAAGTCTGCGGAACCTGAGAGGGTCCTTCTTAGGCTCGGTCTGCTTGTTATCTCATTCATCTTCTGCACCATCATTCTGCTTCCAAACTCTTGCAGCAAACCTTGCTTACAGTGCAGTGAGCTGGGTCATGTAGTGCTGGGCCCTTCATTGCTGTTGACCTCATTTGTATGTGCCTCTTGCTACTGTACTAAAGCCAAGGCGAGGTGAGGGTAGGGGCCCGTGACTAAGGAACTCTGGCTGGGGCATGTGTTGTGTCCTCCCCGCGCACCACGACCACAGCACTGAGTGATTAGGTTCCAACTCGGCTTTTAGCTCATTTCTTCCTTGGGGCAAAACCATGTGAAGCCACTAAAGTCTAGTCTCCTCCTCAGATCTTCTGTTTCTACAAGATACTGTGCTATTGTGCTGGTCCTTAACACGATGTCCTTCATTCACTGGCCGAACAGCTTGGATTGTAGTAACTAAACCACATATGTTTCCTGTGCTCTTAAGAGGTACTGGGAAGGGTCTTGAGTCCTCCTGCTTCTCAAGCCACATCTTTTCGTACACCCCAGTCTCATAGCTCTTGCCCTACTCGGACAGACCTACTGTGGTTTCCCAATGTACTGTGTCACTCCTTCCCCCGGGCCTTTGCACGTGCTGTTCTCATGGTCTATAAAATTCTTCTGTGCTGCTATTTCCTGTTTGGTTCCTTTCCACCATTCAGTCTTTTTTGTTCAGAGGCCACCTCCTGTGGGAAGCCTTTCCTTCCTGCTCAAACCTGAGTCAGGGGTGCTTCCCGATGCTCTTAGTCTGGCTTGGGTTGAATTTTTCCTTCTCTTCACTACTGCTTATTGAGGTGCATGTTCGAATATTTACCCTTCTCTCCCACACTGGTGTATCAGCTCCACGAGGTGCAGAGACTTTTAACTGTTGTCACTGGTACATTTCCATGTGTCATACCTGCCTGGTACATGAGAAATCTATAAATCCATGTGGGATGCGTAAGTGAAGGAATGGGACAATAGCTCCATGCCAGCTACACACACACACACACACACACACACACACACACACACACACTCCAAGGAGAAGAAGCAGCATCTTTAGTGTTAAACATGGTACCGTCCTGTTCTCCTTAACAGGAGGAATCTTAGAGCCACTGCCAGGAAATCTCTGAGCACAGAAGAAGTAGATCTTCATCATGTTTGAAACTGGAGTGGTCTGAAAGAGGATTAAAAGTTTGGTCCATGGGGCTCAAACAGTAATAAATCTATATTCTTTGGGGGCTTACAGTCGGATGTTTGGTAAACTACTTGTTAGAGGAGGCGAGGTGGGTTTTAGGGTCTGTACTGGAAGAGCTCTCATTGTCAGCTCCTGGGGGTTGGGTTCACTTGCCCTTGTTAATCTCCTGGTGAGAGCCACAGGCAGCTGTTCGACCCACTAATCCATCTCCCATGGTTTACTATTGATTGAGTTTGGGTTGTAGTGGGAATTTTGCTGCCGTTCCATAGGAAACAAATTGTTTTGAGCTCTGGAGGGTACCATGCCTCTTCCCAAGTCAAACTGTCAGAACAACAGTTCCTCTGGCCTCAGTGCACCTACTACCATTCTTTGTGTGTGAGTGAAAGAGAGAAGGCAGCGTCAGATGCCAGACACTTAGAGCGAGCCCGAAGTGCACAAGGGCTTACTGTAGACAACTGTGGCTCCTCGGGCTGTTCCCAGTGGGTTTCGTTTCTCAGGGAGTGCTGCTTTTCCTTCAGGAATAAAAGAAGGAAGTAAACTATTGTTACTCGTGAGTTCTGTGGAACACTACTGGGTTCCAGGATGGTGGGTGGGAATTAGAATTAAAAATATATTGTGGCCCTGGCCGGGTAGCTGTTGGTTAGAGTGTCATCCTGATACGCCAGGGTTGTGGGTTTGATCCCTGGTCAGGGTACACACAAGAATCAACCAAGAAATGAGTAAATAAGTAGAACAACAAATCAGTGTTTCTCTCTCTGTCTCTGTCTCCCTTCCACTCTCTAAAAATCAATCAAGAAAAGTTAAAACATTAACATATTATATTTAAAAGGTACCAACTTGATTTTATGTGAAAGCAGCTACATTACGACGATGATGAAGAGGCACTTTCCGGGCGGCTTGGACTGTTAGTGTCCCAGGGTTACTCACAAGAAAGTAGAGACCAACAAACACAAGCCATTTTATTATTTAGTAAATGGTGTTCACCATGGAAGTAGACTGGGCAATGCAACCCTGACTCAGGATGAGATACTTACAGACTTTATGACACAAACTTACACTGTGTTCACCAATCTCCTTCACGACCACCCCCCCATCTCCATAGAACCCCACATAATAAACAACACGTGTGGAGAGGTTTCCGATACTGTCCTACTTGAAGTTTTGTCTGTGCTTGCTTTTGGAAGCTGCCATAGTCCAGCATCCTTGGAGCCCCATTTTTACCTTTCCCCCTTGGGGCTCTTCCCCTAGGACACTACAAGTGGGTGCACTCTAAGAGAAATCCAGACTTTGGCCAGGTGTTGGCAGGCGCCTTCTGCTATATGGTTTGGAATAACAAGGAAGTCATCGTGTGGACCCCATGCCTTTTAGCTTTGGGGGAACCGGCCGGAAGTCTGGCACAGGATGTGGCCGTGGACAGATTAAAATATTTTCTGCTCATCTGCGTTTACTCCATGCGAGCCTATTATGCAGCCTATGATAAATATCAGGCCTCAGTTGTTTCAGGCTGTTGTACCCTTAATTAACCAGGATCATAAAACTTACAGCTATAAAGAAGAATACCCGACTCAGTCCTCAGGGACTCCGAGGTCCAGAGAATGTGAAAACAACCTCCCTGAACACTTCTTCCACTCCACGTGCCCCGCAGTCTTGTTAGAGGAAATGTGTAATGTTTGCTTTAAGGTTTCTGTCTTCTCAGAATTATCTGAGACTCTCATTTCAGTGTAATTTTTTTAAAGGGAAAAAGTAAGTGCAAATCAGGTGCTCATTGTCTTGGTTAATGAGTGTCTTCTTTCCGAGTCAAGTTGTTCATGTCCATGGTGTCTATGCCTCTCTTTCGCTGTATTTGCTGGATAGAGTGACATCTACTTTTAGGAATATTCTGACACACAAGTCACTAAATGGTGGGCTAGACTCAAAGTGTTAGAGACTCTCTGACAACCCAGCCAGGAAGAATCTAATTTCCTCTTCATCCACAAATGCTGTAACAGCAAGTAGGGAAGAGACATCTCCAAGAATCTGGAGATCTGATGAATAGAAATTGTGTTATAAATTGTAATTAGATTCCTTGGCTAGGGCACAAAGACTTATTTAATTTACATTTTTTGTTGCTGTTAGGGTCAATCATGTGCAGTAAAAAGAAAATATTAATCAAATTTGATGTAAAGAAGGGGACTGTTTATGGGCTAATGTACCCAAGGTTTTCAGACATAGATCTAACTTCAGTAACAGTGTGATCTAGGGGTTAATTTGACATACCAGAACCTAGTCTTTCTCCTTCTCCTGGCTCTGCTTCATCTGTGTGGACTCTGTGCCTACACACACTCTCTCTCCTCCAAAGGAGGCAGGCTGACTGCAGCAGATCCAGCCTACATTCTTGCAGCTTCAAGTTGAAGAGCAACCTCCCTTTTGAAGTTTAATGAGTTGACTGGCCAGGCTGGGTTGTAGGTTTAATGCTTCTAATTTGGAGGGAGGATGCACTCAAAGCACATAACCTGGGAATAAGTAGGGGATCAAGTTTCAAAGGGAAATCGGAGTAAAATCACTGAACGAGGAGGAATGGCTGATAGCTAGAAAATATCTACTGTACTTGGCCCAAGGAATTTGAAGTTTTTTTTAAAGATTTAAGTCTTAGATGAAATGTAGGTCTTTACTGATGTATAACTAGTGTGAATCCTGGTGGAAAGCAAACACTGATGCTTCCCCAGATCTATTCCTTCCCTATCAAATGTAAATCTTTTGGTATTTTGAATTAATTCTGAAAAACAAACAGTTTGGCCATTGGAATCTTAGGGATTTTCTTCTCAAAACTGTGTTCATCACAGTAACAGCATTGGGATCACCTGAGAACTTGTTAGAAATGCAGAATTAGAGCCAGCCCAGACCGACTGTTCATATCCACACTGAAGCTTCCTCAGGACTGGTTTAAGATTGTTTTGTTACTGTTGGTTTTAAGCAATTTAATTGTGATGTATCTAGGTGTAGTTATCTTCCTATCTCTTGATCTTGGAGTTCACTGACTTTGTTAGATCAACACATTTGAAAAATGTTTAGCTATTATTTCCTCAAATACTTTTTCAATGTTCATCTTCCTCCTCTCTGTCAAAAACCTCATATGTGTGTGTGTGTGTGTATCTCAGTATAAAGTTGTTCTACAACTCACTAATGCCTTGTTCATTTATTTTTTTTGCAATTTTTTTCTGGGTGTTTCATTCTGGATACTTTTCATTTCTATGTCTTCAAATTCACTAATGTTTTCTTCAACAGTGTCTCTAAGCCACTGTTAATCCTATTAAGTATATTTTTTATTTCAGTCATTGCATTTTGCATCTCTAGAAGTTCAGTTTGGATTAATTTTAATATATTTTCCCATATCTCTAACATGCTTATGCTTTCCTCTACTTTCTTTAACAAGTGGGATATATTTATAAGAACTGTTTTAATGTCCTAGTCTGCTAATTCTATCTGTTACTTCTGAGTTGGTTTCTATTGGTGGATTTTTTAAAATTCACATTATAGGTGCTATTTTTCTGCATATTTGCCTACCTAGAATTTTTCATTAGATATTAGACATTGTAGATTTTACCTTGTTGGTTGAATTTTTGTATTCCTTTAAATATTTATGTACTTTGTTCTGGGACATAATTTATTTAGAACCAGTTTGATCCTTTCAAGACTTGTTCTTAGTAAGTTTTGCGAGGTGGAACCAGAGTAGTAGCCTTTAGTCCAGGGCTAATTTTGTTCTACATCCTCAGAAATAATGCTTGTCCAAGAACTCTACCTGACGTCTCAGGTATTACAGAGGTTTTCCATCTCTGGCTGGTGTGATCATAAACTGTGACCAGCATGTGTGAGCTCCAGAGATTGTCCCATTTCCCTCCTCCAGGTTCTGGAAGTTTTCTGACAAGTGTGCACTAATCAGTGCTCAGTCGAGGACTTGAGAGAAGCCCTCTGCAGCTCCCTAGAGCTCCCTCTCTGTGCAGCCCACTCCTCTCCAGATTCTGCCTTGCAAAATTCAGCTCTTAAGTTCTCAGCCAGACTCTGTTTGCATTCCCCCCTCCAGCACTGTGGCCTCTGAACTCTTCTCAGATGTGCTTGCCAGGAAACTCGTAGGGCACACCTAGCTGGTGTTCCTTCCTCTAGGGACCACTGTTCTGTGCTGCCTCTTGTCCAGTATCTGGATACCATTGTTTCACGTATTTTCCCTGTATTTGTAGTTGTTTAAGGCAGGAGGATAAATCCAGCCCCTGCACTACCCGAAAATAGGCTGCACAGGAATTTCTGAACTTCCCTGAACATTTGAGCTTGAGAAACATGTCACCTCACTGGCCTCCTGGTGTTCACCATGTCTCTTCCAAACACTTTTGGAGAACAGGTCACCCTCTAAGATTTAATGAGCCCAAATACCAGCTCCCCCCCCCCCCCCCAAATTTCTTTTCAGTTGCTCCCCTTCCTCTGAAAAGCGGTTTCTAACAACTTTTGCTCTGGTAAACCAAAATTTATGTGACCATTGAGAGCCTAAATACTTAATTTTATTTATTGCTGGGATTGTTTCTTATTGAAGAGAGAGAATAGAATTTATATTCTAAAGCAGCTAGTTTGGGCAACAGAAAAAAAACAAGCAAAAGCAAAAGCCATTAGGCACAAGTATGACCATTTAAAGCCATTTTGCTTTGAGATTAGGTCAGATAATAGGAAAAGGGCAGAACTTTGGGACTTTTCTCTTATCACCAGTATTAATAGTAGACTGATTCATTATTCATATGAATATGAGTTCATATGAACATATTAGTATCTCCCCAGTAGATACTAATACCATATTTGTGGGAAAGTCTGGCCTGAGTTTAAAATAACTGATAAACAAACTTTTGGGTCATAGCTCATTTATAAATAGAAGATGTCTTTAGTCTGTCACGGGCACACACATGGAAAATAGAGACCTCATTTCCCAGCCTGCCCTGCAGTGGTGTCCGAGGAGCAGCACTTAGGCCTCCCTGCCTCTCTGCTACCACCCTTGCAAGGTTGACATCGTCTCCCACTCGGAGTATCTCAGTAGCCCCCCCACTCGGAGTACCTCAGTGGCCCCCCCACTTGGAGTACCTCAGTGGCCCCCTAAGTAGTCACTGTGCTGGTAATCTTGGCTCATTGAGGGCCTTTGTCCACACAGTCAGCCCGAGTCATCTTTTAAAAGCTCATTTCTGATCCTATTACTGCTCTGCTTAATTTTTCTAATGGATTCCCGAGGCACTTAGAGTGTAGTCTGAGCTCCCTACCGAGGCTGCTCTGGCTCCGGGCTTCCTTTCTCCCTAGGATTGCTCATCTCCTCTGCTCCGTGTGGAGCCAGGTTCTTTCTCCCCCCCAGGTCTTTGCTCTCCGTCCCCTCCTGCTCTTCATCTAATGCTTTTCATGGCTGGCCTCACCTGCTTTGAGTCTTTAAAGACAGCTCTTGGGCCAATTTGGATGAAGGGACTGGATTTACTTTCCTGCTTTAAAGACTTAGGATCTTGAAGTCTCCTTAGAGAAGCCTGCCTGACCTCACTGTCTGAAATAGCCTCCCCTGTACGCCCCCTTTGCTCTCTGTCAAATCACTTTAATTTCCCTGATTGTTGCAGATGCATTATGGTTTGGAACTTCCTCGGTTTGTCTGTTTCCTATTAGAATGTAAGCTCATGAGGCAGGTACCTTGTCCGTCTTACACTCGTACCCTTATGCCTAGGAGACCGGCTGGCACGTAGCAGCCATTTGCTGGGTATTGCTGAGTGTAAGAAAGCATTATAGGACCACCTTTGCTGCAAAAAAAAAAGTTAAGCTAATTTAATTGATATTAACCAGTTAATTTCCTTGAACCAATGTGTGTCAGATCTGACTGCCCAAGACTCCAGTCCAGATCACTGGGGCATCAATTAATTGATGGCATTCTTACTATTAAGCTTAATGTGTATGTTGGTGTGTGTTTTTCTCATATTTCAATAAACATATTTTGGGACTACCAGAGCTGAGAATCTGTGATGAAAATATGTTCTTCTTTTACACAGGTTGGAATGGGGTATCAGAATTTTGGGAGACTTCATATGCATGAAGGAACACGTAAAAACAGGAGCATATATTTTTCAAACATAGATACACTTGTGTCATTACTGCATTCCCAACCATCAAAGACATACCGTATGTGTAACTTTCAATAAAGTCACATGGCATAATTTTCCTTAGGGGAGAAAAGTCTAAGGCCTCTCTGATGCCTTCAGCAGAAATGAAGCAGAGAAGCAGCTATTTGGGAAGGTGATATTTGCAAAATCCACATTGTGAGCTACCACGAGGTTCGACAGAGCATAACAGCCTGTGGGGGATCCCAGAACCTAGAAATTGATTTGGGGCCAAGTGTTATTTAGTTTTCAGGAGCATATCCCTTTTTTCCTGGTACATGCGTTTCATGGAGCTGTAAGGAAGAAGATTGAACTTAGTGGAATGGAAGGCTGAACAGCCCCGTTCTGTGTCCTTTCATGCTATTTTGGGTTGTGTGTTTCCAATTCAAATGATTCCCCAATTGTGGTTGCCTGTTAGAGCAAGGCATCAACAGGGTCAGCTGGTAACCATGGAAGCCACTGGCTCTAGAACAGGTTATTTTTAGATTGCTTCACTGAATAAATTTTTCCTACTTCCCGAGAGGAGAATAATGTAACATTATCTTTACAACGTAAGACCTCAGTCATAGGAACAAAAAGTGGTGTTGAGAAAAGATCTTAAATTGCCTTCTTGTATTGGTAACGCAAATTCTGGTCCAAATGAAACCTGGGAAATGACACTAATGAGTAGGCACTTAAGAAAAAAGTAGGAGTTAGTGAAGAGCTCTCATTGAGTCTTCAGGTTTTAGAATCTCAGTTGTATCATTTCTTAATTTTTTCCTACTAATCAGAGGCTCCAAGGGAAGCCTTGGTAAATCCTGCTAGTACTTTACTCAGAGAAGCTAAGAAAGAGCTTATACCTCTGACTCGAGGGTCAGCTAGGATGCAGTGATGTTTCTGTTGGTTGTGTGATTCAGGCTGGGAGCTCCCCTTCAGCCTCAGCTTAGGAAGGAGAAGAAAACATGGCTGTGATGGGCTAGAAAATTCTAACAACACACTAATGGTGAGTTCTCCCCTGACCAAAGGATGAAATGTGTATTACTTCTGGAAATATTATTATTGTTATTTATAGAATTTATGAAGTGACCCAAGGGGTGCATTTCTGGGCGTTAGAAGATGTTTGGACGAGGTCAGCCAAACTAGAAAGTGATTACATTCATATTATTTTCACTTTCACCTGAGCAGTCTCTTTAATAGGACTTAGAAAACTGGGAATGTTAGGAGTGTAAAGGCCCCTGAGCATGGGCCCCCGTTTCTCAGTGAGAGGCAGCTGCAGCAGGCTAATGCCTCCCATTTCCCGTGACACTGGGCACATCACTCTCTCTGTCTTTGGCGAGTCTGATATCACGTTGGGGCTCAGCTGACATCAGTAGAATTCTGTTTACACATAAGATGAAGGCCAGGTCCCTGTCACAGTCACCAAGGCCCTACACGGCCGTCTCCCGCTGAGACTCCGGTCTCGTCTTGTTCCAGCCCTCGCCTCATCCACCGTGCTCCACTAGACCCACCTCCTTTCCCTCTCCTGAAAATTCCAAGTTCCCCTTTTGTCCTTTCTGGTGACTCTGCCTGGAAGCTTTTTGCCATCTGATACTCAATGGCTGGTTCTCACCTGTGCTAGGCAGAGTGTTCAGAAAACCTCCCAGGTCCCCACCCTGTAGTGTCCTTGCCCTGCACTGTCCCTTTCCTTCGACTGTGGGTGGAATCAGTGACTGGGATGCTGTATCACGTCTGTGAGAATGTCACTAACGATCTGCCTTTGAGTTCATCAGCAGGGAGCCCGCCACGGGCTGACCTCATCAAGTGAGCTCTTTCAAAGTGGGTGAAAGGTCAGAGAGATGCTCTCCTATTGGCCTGTTAGAAAGCAGATTGCAAAAGAAGGGGACCATGAGGCAAGATGATGAGGATGATGGCTCAGAGCTGAGAGCTGTTCGCAGCCAACAGATAGCAAGGAGACGGGGCCACGTTAACACAGCCACGAGGAAGTGAATCTGGCTGACAAGCAGGGAGCCTGGGCGAGACCCCCAAACCCCAGATGAGACCACCAGCCCTGCCAGTGCTTTGATTTCAGCTTGCCAGGTCCTGAACAGAGGACTCAGCTGACAGTTAGCTGCCAACTCACACCTGGACTCCTGGCTCGGAGAAACTCTGGGACGGTAACCCCATGACAGTTTGTTACGTGACAATGGAAGACTAGTACGTCACCGTCCCTTTCTCAGCACATGTCACTGCCTCGGAGGCCTTTCCTGAGCACTTTCGTGCTGTGTGCCCCGCTGCCCCCATCACCATGTCTTATTCTCTCAGTGGCACTTACCAGAGTCTAAAGTCACTTTATTTGCTTACTGTCCCAGTGCTGGTTGCATTCCCCAGCACCTTCAGTGTTGTACACACAGTAGGCCCTCAGTAAATATTTCTTAAATGAAATCACAGCATCTAAATTAAGTTTTCATGAGCTGTCCATGGCTAAACTTCTAAATGATCCCCTGGACCACCAGGTGGCAGGTAATTTAGAGCATAAAGTAAATAAAAGAACCTTGGCCTGGTGACAGAAATTGGCTCTCTCATGGCAGCGTGGCCATCCAGACTTTAATCTGAAACCATCTGCCTTTATTTTCCTTAACCTGGTCAGTTGGACGGCACATCTGCCGTTGCTCACGTTGCCGCGGCCAAATTATGTGATTAACTCTTTGAAAACGTGAGCTTAGATGCAGAATGGATCAGTGCTATCTTCAACCGTGTGGCCAGTCTCTACTACTCAGTTCTGTTCTGGCGGCTTTCTTTTCCCTGTGCGGTTTAACTTTGTGAATGTAGATCTGGTTAACTTGTTCTCTAGCTTCTAGTTGATGATTGCCTTTCTTCATGGATTTGGGGCAGGTGTTCTTATGCTTTGAGCAGATGGGCTATTATCATAATGTGTATCTCATCATAACTTTGCTAACCTGATACACTCATGTTATAGGTCCCCAGAGGACTGAGTACCTCAGCGACCTGAAGACCCAGGTTTGCATGCAAGTGTTCCAACACATGTGTAGACATTCACTAGAGTGAATAGGAGAGGAAAAATGATTTTTCCTGTACCCCACAGGCAGCAAACACAAGGCCCATGGGCCATATCCAGCCCTCCACTGTGTTTTATCCTGCCTGGCACCTTGTTTTTACCTGGCAGCAGTGCCAAGCTCCTTGCCCCTAGTTAAGGAGTAGTTACCTTTATACAGTCCTAAAATTACATTTGACCCTTTGAAGGCGACCATGAGACTGATATGGCCCCCAGTGAGAATGAGTTTGACGCCCCTATACTACCCTGTGAGTTCTTGGCTGACACCTTGTGTAGTAAAAGACGGACTGACAAAAGAAAAACAGCAGAAAGTTATTAGCATGTATATTTTATGTATACATGGGAGATAGCCAGAAAAATTGATTAAATTCCAGAGATGGCCCAAGCTACCATTTTAAATACCATCTTGAGCTAACGGAAAAAAAAAAAACCCACAACAGCAAGATGTTGGGGATTGTGAAGGCCAAGCACAAAGGTTTGGTCTGTTACGCACTCAGTGCCTGTTCCACTGGTAGGGTTGCTCGTGCTTTGGAGTCGCCCTTCACATCCTGATACAGAGGGGGACATGCTTACAAATGCAGGTGTCCTTTACAGATGTCAGTTCTCCGTACAGAAGGGCGACTTCTCTGTTTTCAGAGCTTCCCCTGTGTAGGCTCTTTCAAAAAATAAAATTAGCTCGAAATAATCATTAGCCCAGAGAAGCGCACTGTAGGTTGGCATGTTGCATTTCCCTTCCGGTGGAAGAGCCGCGGACACGGAGCCCTCATCTGGGTTTGTGTGGTTGTGCCTTTAACCCATGGAATGGTGTCAGACACATCACAGGTGCTCAACAGAGAGCCTGGGAGAAGCGAATACATACGTGAACGAAGTCTCTTACCACCCTGCAACCAAGTTGTGGCAGGCCTCCTGTTCTGTAAGCTGCTGCCTGTGGGAAATTACCCCTTCCATTTGGAGAACCCAGTCACTCAGGTCCCATTCAGCTGTCATTTCCTTGGATGATGCTTGTTAAGGTGGCCATTTATGTGTCACCCTTAATTAAACAGCTACCCTGTGGCTGATACTGTGTGAGGTGCTGAGGACACAAAGGTAGCGAAGACTCCTGCCCCACACAAATGTACGGTCTTGCACTTCTTACCCATTACCACCTGCTTTCAGCATTGGGATGCAGCGTAATATTGTTAAAGAGGCAGAAGGCTCATTGAGGTGTAAGTAGAGCCTGCGAATTCTGAAGATGGTCTTAGTTGATGTCTGGGTTTGTAATATTTGTATCTGTTTCCACGGTTTTAATAGAGAGGGTAATGCTCGCTGCTGAAACAGATAAGCCTCAGTGGCTTAGCATAATAGAAATGTATTTCTTGCTCATTTAATTTCCAAAATGGGTGTTTCAGAGCAGTTGGCAATTCCATTCAAAGCTAAGACTTAGGAATGCAGGTCCCTTCTGTGTTAGACATTTGCCGCCTCCTGACGTTGCTGCCAAAGGGGAAGGCGAGGAAGATGTCCTGGACCAGGCCTGGGAGCGCCCTGCATCGCTCTGCCCGTGACCTGCTGACAGAGCGAAGCCACGCGGTCACACCTATCGGCAGGTGAGCTGTAATGATGGGTAAATGTAGTACGCTTTGTCTGCCAGAGCAGAGAAGAAGAGATGATTTTTACATATCAAGCTAAAATAATTGTAATATATTTTTTCTTTAAGAAATATTAGCCTGGTATTTTTTTTTTAGTTAAAAATTCTTTACCTCAAGGATTTCAGTATTTTGAATGGCCTTTTTAAGAGAGGAAAACATAATTATAATAACAAAAGACCAAAATACAGAAAATCACCAGCCTTTCTGACAAATATTTTTAAATACTTCACAGAAAGGCAGTGAACGTAGGGAAGGAAATGCACATTCCACAGTGTGAAGGCACATTCCAGGAAGAGAAGGAGCGCGGTGGGTGCCTCGCCGGTGACAGCTGGCCTGTCACTCCGGCCCTCTGATCTGAGCAAAGTCCCTGCAGTCTTACAGGAGCCGCAGTGCCACCTGTATGGAGGGATACAGAGCCGGGAGTCAGAATAATTGGGTTCTGTTTGTTTTTCTGCTTCTTATCAGCCTGCTAGCTTTCCCCAGGTACTTATACTCTCTGGGCCTCTGCAGATTTATGCAAAATGGGGACAAGACACACACATCATATATTTGCCCTATTATTTGTTTGGAAGATTGACTAGCATAATGACCGTGGAAGTATGCCGTGAAGCGCAAACCACAGTGTAAATACAAGGTGATACCTCTCTCCGCCTCTGGCTCACCATCACCACTGGGATCATGGACCAGTAAGAGAAGAGGCAGGCAAAGCGGGGTGTGCAGTTTGGCACCAGCTTTTTCTTGAGCCACTGTCTGTCCTCCTCTGTAGTCATACTGAATCCCTTGCTGCCCTCTGACACGTCACGCCATGCTGACGTCATCCATTTGCCCTTGACAAAGACTTGTGGAGGACCCAATGGTGAACAACCACTGCTGCCATCTTTTGAGCTCAGACTCAATGGCTGGTGCTGGATATGTGTGCTTTTACCCACGGGATCTCTTATCTGCCTGGGAGGCAGACTCTATGGTCACCTCCCATTTTTCACAGGGGGGTCAAACCAGAGTTGCTTGTGACTACTGTACTCGATTGATTCTTCATGTGGCTGTTAGGTACAAGGCACCAAGGGCTTCCATGGTGGACAAGAACACATTATTCCTGACTGTAAGGGGCTTTCAGTCTGCCTCTCCACAGCCTTGAGGCCCTGCACACACCCTTCCTTGCACCTGTAATGCTGTCCCTGTAGCATCCTTTTCTACTTTCTCAGCCAGGTTCACTTCCTCTTACCCTAAAGCCACTGCCATTCCGGACTCTGGGAGTGTGCCCAGGTGGAGTATCCTGTATATGTGTTCATGAGCAGAGGCAGTATTGCCTAGTGGTGAAAGTCCTAGGTTTGGACTTGGCTCAGTTCTGGCTCCATCACTGCAGAACACTGTGATTTGGGGTGGGTTCCCTCCCTTCTCTGGGTCTCAGTTTCTGCAAGTATAAAGTATGGAGGAAATGAGATGAGACGTGCTGAACAGTGCGGCACTTGGGTATTCTTAGTCAGCGTGGTTGAAAGTCACTGACCACCGTCATGAAGACTGGCCAGTGACCACATAACACGCTCATTTCTTCCTCCCGCCTGCTGGGAATGCCAGGGATGTTGATTTGTAGCCTGTCTTCCATTTCAGTGGTTTGGAGTTTGAACTGAAAGGTCAGTCAACATCTCTATACCCAGAAGGCTGGTAGCTTGAACTAAACATAGAGAAGGCCCATGACTTGATCCACACCCCCAGTTTCAGTGATGACGTATACCTTAACGAACACACCCAGCTCCATACCCTTCCCATGAAACATAGGGTGGATTTACAACTCTAACCAGATCAGCCTTTGCTGTTAGGCAGGGAGGAATTATTACTTGGGGGCTGGTGCAGAGAAGGTCACGATGCCCAGCCCCGAGGGGACTGCCTCTCCTCGCATTTCAGTTCCCTTGCTGAGGTAGCTTTCCTTCCTTTCCTTTGGTGCTCAGAAGTTGGGCTTGATGGGTCTCAGAGGGAAGCAGAGTTGTGCCTGTCTTTGTACCTCTTTTACTGGGCTCCGGTATGTTTACATCTCCAGGGGAGAAGGAGGACATGTCTAGGTAACCAATTAGCCAAAACAGAAAGATGTGTAGAACACATACAAATTTCAGTGGATTAAAGGTCAGTGCTCCATCAATTGAGTCTGAGCAAGACTTTCTCCCAGAGTCTGGAGTGCTGCAGAGTTTAGTCTTGGTGCTCCTAGGTCTTTCAAAGGAAGCAGCAGGTGTCCAGAAGGACAGCCTTTGTTCTAGTCCAAAGGCATATGCGCTCTTGGCTCCAGAAAAATAGGTCACGTCCACAGGAAGCTTCGGTTCACTCTCTTCTTTCCGGTTGCACTTAGAAGCCCTAGCATCTATTTGTAAGCTACATGGGCACATAGCTTCCATCAGAGTTAGAAAATGTAGAAGAAGAAGAAAAACAGAAACTTGGTTGTTATTATCTAAAAGGTAAAAATAAACTCCACAGGGAATGTGGCAACTTTAAAATGCAGTTGCATGCTCTTTGACATTTCTGCCATTGGAAGGCAGAGTCTCTGGCACCTGTCCTTGAACCTGGGCAGGCGGGCAGGCCTTGTGACAGACTCAGCGTACAAAAAGTGAGGCTAGGTGCCTTCCGAGGCTAGGCTGTAAAAGACCCTGCAGTTTCCACCTGGCTCAACTGGAACACTGGCTTGTCGGATCCTAAGCCTCCATGAAAGAACTGTGACTGCTCTCTGGCCACCACACTGTGAAGAAGCCCAGGCCCCAGGAGGAGGCTTCCAGATGTTCCCCGTCAACAGTTTGAGCTGAAACTAGCTTCTGAGTCATCCCAGCACAGGTAACAGATGAGGGAGTGTGGAAGCTTCCAGATGACTCCAGCCCCCAGTGTTTTGAGCCGTCTCCAGACGTTTGAGTCACCCCCAGCCATTCATGTCTTCCCAAGAGGGGCTCAGAAACGGGGGAGCAGAGACAGACTAGTCCTGTCATTTCCTGCCCATGTTGTTCTAGAAATCATGAGCGTAATAAAATGATTGTTGCTGGACATCACTGTGTTTGGGGACTGTTTCTTACACAGCACTGTATAGCTGAAACAGGGTTCATGCAGCCGTCCTCAGGTGTGGAGGAAGAGAAGCAGCCAACTGTGCACTCGTGATGAAAGACCACAACACTCATGGGCTCCGTAGGGTTTCAGAATTACAGGGGATCCTATGTGTCTTCTAGTAAATCCACAGCCTGGCAGTCACCGCCAGTCTGAATTTTCTGTTTAACATCTTCAAGCAGAGAGAGCTCTTTGCTGACCTACTTACAGTGAGGAGGTGCTGAGAACTCACGAAGCATCCTCCCTTGCAGAAGTACAACAGGATACACTAAAGAAAGGTGTATCTACTGCTAGATAAGAGATGGCTGGTGATGGAAGAGAAAGTGACTTCAAGGAAAGGCTCCACTTATGCAAGTTGTAGCCCATGAAAAAACAGCAAACACTGTGAGCCTGCTATTTGGACTCCGAGGCTGGAATTTGTCACCTGCGGCTGCCACTGCTGTCTCCTCCTTCTTCTCTTCCCTACTTATCTAAATGACTGTCCACGGAGACATTAGAAGGTCATGTAGGTTGATTGACACCTCTTTTACATGTGGACGCTCCTGTGTGTGACAGGAAACCCAGTAGTCCTGGCCTGCACCCTCTTGGTGCCAGGGGCAAGTTTGTGTCATTGCCACTAGCAGCAAACACTCCAACGATGTCCCACAGATGCCCACAGAGCGGTTTGCCCCACAGTGCACACGAACCCCTGCTCAGCGATACCTGGCTCCTGCTATCTTCTCTCGTTAATTCTCCTGCTAGTCCTCTCTCCTACATTCCAAACTCACTGCCGCCTTTCACTCAAACAGCAGGTAGGAGATTTGCCTTTTCTACACTCTGGGTGGTGGTACCACCAGATCTCTGCCTGGCTTGGTTCTGCTTGTTATTCAGGTCTCAGCTTGAATGTCACTTCTTCAGGAAAGCACCTTGGCTCCAGGAGTATCTTGTCTGCTATTCCCTTCCCCTGTTATGTCTTCTTAGTAGCATATTTGTATCTTTGTAGCTCTTAGTGCCTGAAAAAAGAAATGTTTTATTTATTTACATCCTCGTTGTCTTTATTCCCTTTTTTCTTTAAAATATAAGCCCCAGAAGGGCAGATTCTTTTCTCTGCTACCAGCTATATTCTCGGTGCCTAAAAAAAATGTCTGGCATATGATAGGTGCCTAATAAATATATTTATTGAATAATCTAGTAACTCCTCATGTGCTGCCTTTAAGACAAATTCCAAGCTCTTTAACATGGCACTGGATATCTCTCAACATCTTGTCCAGCTTATTTCCCCATCCTTCCCCCCTTTCAGTTACTACTTTTTACTGTAGTTTCTCAAATATGCCCTGACATTTAATGTTTTATTCATTTGCACATTGTGTTTCCTCTGCTTGAAATTCAGCTGCGTGGGGCTCCCTTGCTTCCCTGCTCCCCCCTGTCCCCCGGAGGTGCACACCCTTCCTCTGGATGTGCCCCCACCACTGTGCAGGTGCATGGAGACTGCCCTTGTACATGCACGCTTCTCAATAGTCTTCCTGTGCCCAGGGGTCAGTGTGATGGCTGGTTAGGGCAAGTTACCGGATTCAGTTTTCCTATGTCGGAGTTGGAGTGGCATTTCAGTAGTCAGGAACACCTGCAATCGTGATCCTATCATCCATTTCATCAAATATTTTCCTAGTCTTGTACCAGCTAGAAATTTAATAAGTATGCCCAGCCTGCATTGGAGCACATGGAAGTAGGTTAGTCCCTTGGAATTGTAATGATAAAATCATTTTAAGGTTGTTTTGTTGTTATCAATGATAATATTTCTTGAGTGTGGTGAGAGTCACTGATATTAACCCCATTTTTCAATCTTAGAGTGAACGTCACAAGGCCCAAGTCAGAAAGTAAAAGAATATGATTGATCTTGATGTATCTGACCTCGAAGTCCAAGCTTTTAATCTCTAGGCTACGACTTTTCTATGCCATTTTTCTACATTTGTATTTCTTAGACACAACCACCCTTGAATCTAGCCAAAGTAGAGTTAGTGGAGTTCTTTTAGAGTCAATCCTATTCGCTCAGGATAAAGAAGATTTCATTCAGTCCCTCCATCCCCCAAACAAGACCATTTTGTTGTTGCTGTTGTTACTTCGTGCCTTTTCTCCTTCTTTCTCTCGGTCAGGGAAGCTCAGTTCATCACGGGTCATTGTGGGTGCAACCAGAGTAAGGGAGTTGATGTCTGTCGCCTGCTCCTTGTTTCAGCCGCTCCGCACCCGCGGCCACTCCCTTTGCAGTGGGCCGCCCCTTCTCCATCACTTTTCACCCTTACCTAGTGAACTTTTAATTACTACGAATAGCTAATCACCATAATTCCTCACTGTCCAGAGCTGCAAGTTCATCATGCAGGTGGACCCGGTGTCCTTGTTAATCACAGTAATCCCTCACCACTGTGGGCTGTGAGAAGCAGTGACGACTGTCCTCATCACTCAGGCCGCTGGCTGTGGGAGGCAGGGCGGGGCGACGTTATGAATCACCCCACACTGGCTGCGGGGCAAACAGTGGGACGTCTGCTGCAAGCTGCAGATCTCTACTCAGGATTATTATTTTCCTGAGTTGGCAAATTGGTCGGGACTGGCACCCCACTGCTCACATCTGCACCCCTGCAGCTTCTGATGCTAGAGTTTCACAGTGGGGCTCCTTCGCGGGCTGCTCTTCCTTGTGTCAAATGTTCCGTCTTGACGCTCGAGGTCCACTTTGTTGGCAGTCTCCACTGGGCTTACTTTCACCCCCGGGTTAACCAAAGGTATGTGTCTTATACTGGAATTGCTTCGATAGCAATAAACCAAAAACCAATCCATGGGCTCAATTTGATAGGGATTTGTTTTAAGGAATGAGGGGTATGGCTTTGAACTCAATGCCTGCAAGTCTGGCCATCTTTCAGGAGGGACGTAGGCTAGACTCGGAAGGACTGGGTGCCAAGACAGTTATTCTATTAATCTCGTTCCCTCTCTAGTTCCTCCCTACATGTGTGTTTACCATTTTGCTTTGCCGATGACCTCACTCAGCTTGGTCGTGGCACGTGCACCGTGAATGACTTCCCCAAAGTGGCAGCCTCAGCTCACATGTCCCAAGCAGTCCACGGCACGCAGGGCCTGGATGTACGTTCCGACTGCCAAGTGCGCCTTGTCATCTGACGCACTCCACATTCTCTTCTGTGAAACACACGCCTCCTCCATCTCTTCTTCCACATTTGCATATCAAGGTGTCAGCCACACAAAGGACCCCACATTCATCAAAAGGCATCCTCTTAGAAAGCTGTTTTAAGTTGCCAAAACAAACGCTCCTGTTATTAGTATAACATTTCAAAAGTCTCAGTAAATTGCCTGTGTCACAGGCTCATTCTTTTAAGCCAGGATGGCTGCCCTGAGTGTTTCTGAAAGCCATTGCTCTTTCTGAATGTTCCTTTCTTCTTCCCTCCTCTCTCCCTGCCAAAGACAGTGAGGGAAGGAGACTGAGAGGCAGGCAGACAGAGACTATGAATGAGCAAATGAGAGAATCCAGCCCAAACCAACAAACAGCGAAGTTCCTGGAGGTCCCTCACAGCCTTGGGGTGCTGGCTGTGGTGCATTTTTCCTTTTCTTAGCACCCGTTTTCCACCCACGCCCTACTGTGGGGGAACTCTCTCCCCAGCTTTCTTTTGGATGATCACCTCTCCTTTATTTATTACTTCAGTGCGGTACTGTCAATCAAGTTGCCCTGCTCTTCCCCAGCCAGAGGGACTGCAGGTGACCCAATAAGGCCAACTCCGTTCTTATTCTGGGGACTTTGACCACTGTGCTAGTGCAGTGGTGTGAGCTGGAGCAGGAGGTCGGAGCTGGTGCCCTGCAGTGTCGCCACCCTGACTGTCCATCAGATCCTGCTGGTGGGGCTCCTGCTTACTTTTTCCTTCTAAGGTCAGCTCATTCGTACCTTTAATTTCTTGACTGACCCTATATCCTCCTAATAAAACCGTTCTGCTTAAGGTAGGCAGAGCCAGGTCTGTTGTTTGAAAATAAAACCCAATAAACAGAGACCCAACTGATACAGAGAGATGTTACAGAAATTCTCAGCTCCAAAGATTTTATGTTGCCTGATCCTCTGGACACAGTTTTCTGTAACATTCCTGCTGTAGGGCTGAAAGTTTAGTGGGTGGGGCATCGTGGCTTAGTGCCTTGTTTATTTCAGGTGGAATTAACAAAGTGGTTGTGCCAACTTTGGTCTGGGTTCTGGAGATACATCTCCCAGGTAAAGTTTAATTGACAGCAACCCGAAATTAACCCATCTCTGAATATGCAGGAACTTGAATCTGAGCTTGTCTCCTTTCTTCCCCTTGTTTTGTTTCATAAACAAAGATTTTGAGTCATCTGTGGGAATGCAGAAATAGGTAAGATTATACTCCCTTATACGGGAGAGTAGAAGGTAGGAAGAGGGCTCTGAAGTAGTGTTACACAGCTGGGGGACGCAAACAGGGAGGCCACTCATCATCTGTGGCTGTGCAACAAGCCCCGTTTTTTCCTCCTTGCCCCTCCTCACTCCTCCCCTCTCTTCTCTTAGTCACTCACCTGCCTGATACAACTCTTTTCCATCCTGTCTGTCTCTTTCTCTCATATGCAGCAGCATCTCTTTCTCTCATGTGATTAAAAGAAAAGGCTTCACAACCAAACAGAAGAGAGATTTCATCTGACCTCTGCCACTTCCTAGCTATGTGACCAAAGACACATTCCTTTACAAGACCCAGTTTTCTCATCTTCAAAATGCAAGGGTTAAAAGTCTTCATGTGTGGTACACATGACTTTTACGAGGAAAGTACTTGACCTAGTGACTTGCCTGCGGTGGGTGCCAGGGACTGGTAGCTATTTCTGGGGCTATTGCTGTAGCCTTCCAAAAGAGAAGAACATTCCTCATTGCCAGTTCTTAGCACACGCCTGTTATACTTGTCTTTGCTCCATGCATCCAGCTGCCTGATCACTGTGCTCTGCTCTTCCCCTCCCTTGTCCTGTTGTAATGCCATCCAGAGGGAGCCCACTGCAGACTCGTTTCCAGGTGTATTTTAGTAACAAGGCAGAAATGTTAGCCTTTAGGAGAATCCTGTTGGATTTCCCTTTACACTAACGAAACTTTATTTGATTATTTTAGTAGTTCTTTCTTAAAGTATTTCCCCTTTTCTATGTCTCACTTCCCATGGTCTTTTGAGAATTCAGGTAAATTTCTAGATAAAAGCTATTAAGGGGAAATATGAGATCATGGACATTGCATCCTAGGGTTAAACTTCATTCAGCATCTTGAAACAAGTTATAACAAGATTTTTGAAACTGAGTCTGTTGTGGATAATAATATATCTGTGTATTATTACAATAAAAATTCTAATGAGTTCAAGTTCAATAATCAGATGTTTGAAAATGCTTCCTAGAAATTATTTTTCTTCTGCAAGAGAAGATAGTAACCTTTTTGGAGTCCTTTTTTTTGTTTTTTTGTTGTTTTTTTTAGAAACAGGTGCATTTAAAAGATATTGCTCTCTCCCCTTACATGCCTCATTGTTACTATATTTGATAAGTTGGTGTTGGGAAAACTTTTATTCTTTTAAGCCCAGCAGTATATGAGAAATGGTATTTGTCTAGCCAAGGCAGGCTCAACTTGGCTCTCTTCCTAGACTCCTGACTCGACTCTAAGATGTGTGCTTTAGTTTATGGCCAGCACGCATACATATTTCTTACAGATGCATTAAACTCGGGAGCTTATCAGTAGCTGGACTTGGAAGTACGGCAGCTCTAATGGGAAAGCCTTGCTTTGCTGAACTGTTAATGCTCACGGTTTAAGTGTTAAAGCCCAACTGTGCTTAATCCGCCTTTTCCATCTGGAGCTTGGAACACGCTCCAAGTCAGGAGCTCAGGGGAGGCAGGGCTATAGTGACTTAGGAGGCTGAAGAGATTTCTCTCTCTCAAAATTTCCTCCACCTGCCGTGGGGCTTGACACCGGAATGCAGCCTCCCAATCCGGTTTAAGACAGGGACCTCGAAGGAGTGCACGGTCTCTGTCTTGGTTCTGTTCTTTCTTCCCACGTACGGCGTTGAGTGCTGTCTGATGGGACCCTGGGCGTTTTGCCTTATCGCCCTCCCCAAATGATGCTTGATGGTCCAGTTCTCTACAAGTTGGCATGCACATGTTTCCCATCAAAATGCACTCTCCTGACATGTGTAATCCACCGTGAGCTTGACCAGAGAGCTCGGTTTCTGTTCTGCCTGGGATGTGTGAGGGGGTGGGGGCGTGCAGCTTAACTTTGAAGATGAGAGTTCGAGAAAAATTGAGGAGATGGAACACTGTTCTTAGGAGGCATAAATAACACAACAAAAAATGGTACAGAGAAATAAGTGGAGAAAATAAATACAGGAAGGGGATAGAAAGGAAAGCAAGACTACTTTACTTTTTATGGCATACTGTAGGTCAAATTTTAAAAGCCCTTCTTTTTAACCCTGGCTGGTGTGGCTCAGTGGATTCAGTGCTGGCCTGTGAACCAGAGGATTGATGGTTCGATTCCCAGTCAGGGCACATGCCTGGGTTGTGGGCCAGGTCCCCAGTAGAGAGCACGTGAGGGGCAACTACACATTGATGTTTCTCTCCCTCTCTTTCTCTTTCCCTTTCCCTCTTTCTAAAAATAAAATAAATACATATTTAAAAAAAGAGAGAGAGAACTCTCACCTCTCTTTAAAAAAATAAACCCCCTCCCTTTTAAAAGCACAGACTCATCATAAAACCAGTCACGATGTCATGAGGTGAACACTGGGAATCGTGGACGGCCCTGTCCCCTGTCCCCTCTGGCCCCCCCCCCTCCCCCCGCACTAGGCACCCAGAGTGTGGTGACTGGGGCTCTTTTGCTCATCTGTTGGGCCACCTTGGGAAAGTCACTGATCTTAGTTCCCACATTTGTGAAGTGGTGGTAACACCAGCTACTTATCTCATAGCACTGTGGAGAGGATTGAAATCTGTATGTGAAAACGAAAAAAAGCTCATGGAATATTGCATATTTTTCTAGGCACATGCAACCATATGTATCTTTTAATAAATAAAAATGGTGTCACATTAAGCATTCTGGGATGGAAATTAGTATTTTAACCTAATGATATGGTGGGAACATTAAAACATTGTAATCTTTTATTACAAAATCATAAGCATGTAATTCTGTAACATAACACTAGCATACTCAAGCACACCATATGGCATTTTATGTGAAATGTTCAAATTAAAACTATAAATTATTACACCCATATTATCACCCTACCAACCACACTCAAGGTGATGTTATTTCTGCTGGACCCTGTACATTTAATTTTAAAAATTCTCCGTAGAATATATTCCCGCACAGCCAGCCGCAGTTTGCTCTGCAACAGTGAGGTGTCAGCGTCACCCTGCCCTTCCCACCCCCGTCTGGCCGTGGTTGGGCCCGGCCCGTGGCCAGTCGGATGCACACGCAGTCACGAGGTCATACTGCTGGGTCAGTTCCTGTCCTGACTGCTGGTGCTTTTTCATGTTCTGTTGGTGACTGAGATTTGTCTTTCTGTGCATGTCTATCTATAACCTCGTTTATTTTTCTCTGAGGAGATTTCTCTTGTCAATTTAAAAGATCCTTGTATATTTTTAATATGGTAGGTACTACATTTTTATCCCCAGCATTGAAATTTGTACGTTTTGCTATAAATATTTGAACTTTTTTTGCATGGCTAAATATGATTTATAAAATACCTTATTTTCCCGTCTTGGAGATCAGCATCTACTTTACCCTGGAATTATACGTGAGGTCACCTGGTTTTTTGCAGCATTTCTCTTTTTTTTCCCTCCCCGCCCTGTGTTTCACCTTTATATTTGGATTATATAAGTTAGGAATTCAATTTTGTTTTCATCACCTAAAATGGCCAATTTGGCCAATGACATTAAAAACCAATCTATCCTTCTTACTCTGAAATGAAATGTCAATTTGTCATACATTACATTGCCCTATATATTACTTCTTGAGTCAACCCTGGTAATTTATGTTGGCTAGGAAGCTCTCCATTCCCTTTGGGTTTTCGAATGTATTGCCGTATCTTGGCCTGTGATATGTTTTCCATTATAATTTTTAAAATCTCTCCTGTTTCTCTGGTTGTGTTTTCTTGTAATTCCTAATCATTTCTGTATCTGCACATGTGCATTTATTGTTTCCCTAAGGTTAGCTTTTTAAAATTTTCTATAATTTTTTGTTTTCATATTCAAGTCCTTTTATCCATATAAATTTCAGCTTCCCAGTTTATTTTGTTATTTTCCTATGTTTTTTCCAAGATGAATTCTAAGTTCCTTTATTTTTCACCTTTTTTCTTTAATTATGAAGGTATTAAAGAAATATATTTTCTTCTCAGTCGGGTTTTTAGTTTGTGCTCTAGATTTTAATGTAAAGTTGTTTTTTTTTTAAGTTTAGAATTTCCTTTTGGTCTTAAAGTTAACCAGGAATTTTTAATAATATTATTTATAAGAGTATATAGCATATAAAATACCTGAGTCTTATTTAATTACATAGTTATCCTAGAATTTAAAATTTTTTATTGATAGAAAACACAAATCTGGTTTTTAAAACATTATATACCATGTAAAAATGTGTACTTATTCCCATTGAAAGGCTGTGAGTTTCTCTGCTTACCTCTTACAGCATGTTTAAAATTTTTCTTTAGGCGGAAGTTATGCAGTAAACTGACCATAGTTAAAATGTACAATTCGGTGAGTTTTGGTAGATACAGTTATACCACCACTGCCCTTACAGTCAAGATGTCGACCACTTCCATCACTTCCCAAACTTTTCTTTCTTTGTAACTCACTCTGTTCTCCACTCACATTGGCAGACAACCGCTGATCATCTTTCCATCACTAGAATTGTATATAAATGAAATTGTACGTAAATGAAATGATAGAATCTGAAATATTTTAAAAAATTTAGTTCTCCCATGCAGAATAATAAACCATGGATGCATTCATATGGTTACTTATGCCCATTTTTGTTGACTTTTTACTGTTGAAAAATGTCCCATCGTATAGAAACACCACATTTTAATTGTCTTCTCCTCTGTTGAAAGGCATTTTACTTGTCTCCCGCTGTTAGCAAGTACAGATTAATTGGCCATGAATGTTTGTGTACAGTGTTTTGTGTGAACGTATTTTGACTTCTCGTCAGTGAATGGAACGCCTGGGTTGTGCAGTAGATGTCTGTGAACTTGTAAGAGGCCGTGAGACTGACGGCCAAAGCGGTCGCACCGTTTTGCGTGCCTGCCACACCGTTAGGAGGGCGCCGTGTGTTCCACGTCCTCTGCAGCACTTGGTATTGTCAGGCTTTTCAATCTGAGTTATTATCGTGGTTATGTCATACCATCTCCTTATAATTTTAATTTGTATTTCCTTCATGATTGGTGCAGTTAAACTTGTCTTCGTGTGCTTTTTGGCCATAAGCATATATTTTAATGGAAATTTTGTTTAAATCTTTTGCCCATGTATTATTGGGTTGTTTGTCATATTATCAAAATATAAGAATTCTTTCAGTATTCTTGTTACAAGTCCCTTGCCTGGTATATATGTAGAGAAAATATTCTTCTAGTCTGTTGATTTTGTTTTCTTAATGGTGAATTTCAAAGAAAAAAGTTTTCTAATTTTAATAAAGCCCAATGCATCAATTTTTTTTTTATGGATTGTGCATTTTATGTTTTTTCTTGGAAAGCTTCACTTAGCTGAAAAAGTCAGGCATTCTTCACTGCTGATTTTTAGAAGTCTTTTTTTTAAAAATTTTTTAAATTAATTTTTTTATTGATTATGCTGTTACAGTTGTTCTATTCCCCCCCTTCATTCCCCTCCACCCTACCCCCCCGTCCCCACCATTACCCCCCCTTTAGTTTATGTCCATGTGTCTCAAGTTCTTTAGATTCTACACTTCCCATGCTATTCCTGCTCCCCCATCTATTTTCTATCTACTGTCTATGCTACTTATTTTCTGTACCTTCTCCCCCCTTCTCCTCCTCCCACTCCCCTGTTGCTAACCCTCCTTGAGATCTTCATTTCTATGTTTCCACTCCTGATCTAGCTGTCCTTTTAGTTTGCTTTCGTTTTAGGTGTGGTTGTTAATAACTGTGAGTTTGTTGTCCTTTCACTGTTCATGTTTTTTTAACTTCTTTTTCTTAGATAAGTCCCTTTAACATTTCATATAATAAGGGCTTGGTGATGATGAACTCCTTGAATTTGGTCTTATCTGAGAAGCACTTTATCTGTCCTTCCATTCTAAATGAAAGTTTTGCTGGATAGAGCAATCTTGGTTGTAGGTCTTTGGGCTTCATGACTTGGAATACCTCTTTCTAGCCCCTTCTTGCCTGTAAGGTCTCTTTTGAGAAATCTGCTGACAGTCTGATGGGGACTCCTTTGTAGGTGACTGTCCCCTTAGCTCTTGCTGCTTCTAGGATTCTCTCCTTCATTTTAATCTTGGCTAATGTAATGATGATGTGCCTTGGTGTGTTCCTTCTTGGGTCCAACTTCTTTGGGACTCTCTGAGCTTCCTGGATTTCCTGGAAGTCTATTTCCCTTTGCCAGATTGGGGAAATTCTCCTTTATTATTTGTTCAAATAAGTTTTCCACTGGTGGCTGTGCCTTTCCCCCTTCTGGTACTCCTATAATTCGGATGTTGGAGCGTTTAAAGATGTCCTGGAGGTTCCTAAGACTCTCCTCATTTTTTTGAATTCTTGCTTCTTGACTCTTTTCTGTTTGGCCCTTATTTGCTTTCTTCTGGTCCACTCCATTGATTTGAGTCCCAGTTTCCTTTTCATCACTATTGGTTTCCTGTGCAACTTCATTCATTTCAATTAGTTTCGCCTTCATATGTTTGTCTAATTTGTGGCTATAATCAACCAGTTCTGTGAGGATCCTGATCACCAGTGTTTTAAACTGTGCATCTGAGAGTTTTGCTATTTCATCATCGCTTAGATTTATAGGCTCTGGGGCTTTGAGATCTTTTCATCGCTTAGATTTATAGGCTCTGGGGCTTTGAGATCTTCTTGAGCCATTTTTGGTCTGTTTGCACCCGTTAAGTCTGCGGAGCGGAGCCTTGGACTCCCAGGTTGCTGGGTTGTGACTCTGTATGTGGAGGAGGGGTCAGAGCGGAGAAATGGCGGCCCCCTCTGCTGTTTCTCGAAGCTGGGTGAAGATCAGAGCCTTAGGTTTTAAACCGGGGCAGGGCCACTTAGGTCGCTGGATTATGACGCTGTATGTGGAGGCGTGGTTAGAACGGGGAAATGGCGGCGCCCTCTGCCGCCGCTTGCCGCTGGGGCTGCTGGCTCTCGTCCAATCGCCCACTCCCTCGCTTGTCTATCCACACATGAATGCGCGACCACAGTCAACCCGCAGCCCTGCTCCCTCGCTGTTTCCCCGAGATTGCTTGCTGAGTTGCCCACCAGGTCCAACCCTGCGCTGGATTCCGAGCGCCTGAGTCCGTCTGACTGAGTTTTCCTGTGCTACCCTGCTCTGCCAGCTGCTGGTTTCGCCCCTCTTACCGGTCAGGCTGAAGAATTTGTTGTTATCAGACTTCCGAAAAGTTCAATTTTCTGTGTTCTGACTATGTTTTCTGTTGCTATTATTTAATTGTCTTTAAACTTGGTTGTGTGAGGAAGCATGGCTTCTCCACCTATGCCTCCATCTTGGCGGAAGTCCCTGATTTTTAGAAGTCTTTTACCTTTAGTTCTACACTTTATTTTGAGTTAATTATTTTGTATGGTGTTAGGTAATGGCTGATTTTCTTCTTTCCCATGAGAAACAGAGAGTTGTTCCAGTATCAATTATTGAAGTTTGTCACTCCCCCCTTCAATTTTCTTAGACAGTTTTACACAATAGCGCCCACTTCCAGATTCCCTGTGCCCCCAGCCTCCTCCACTCAGGGCATACCTAAAGCTTTCCCCTTTTCTGCAGTATAAAGCGCTCCAGCACCCCTCACCCACCCTTGAGTCTGCCAAACACAGGTTGGTGGTTAACTCCCTTGCTCTAGCAAGCTCTGAATAAATAGGCTTTGCGTATTCATATTTGGGTGGTATTCACTTCCATGTAAGTTTTGAAATAAGGTAGTGTAAGTCTTCCAACTTTGTTCTTATCAAAATTTGTACTGATCATTCTAAAGTGTTTGAATTTCGGTATAAACTTTGGAATCAGCTTTTCAGTTTGTACAAAGAGCCTTTGAAAATTTTGATTGGAAATGCGTTATCTTTATAGATCTTCTGTCTTGTTTTATTTTTGTCTCTCTTACTCTGTTCTTTTTCTGGATCTCCTTTTATTTGTGTGTTAAATCTTTCATATTCAGCTTCCAATTTATTATCATCTTTTTTCCCTTCACGATGTTTATATTTTTCTGTATTTCTTTATACTCTAAGCTTTTTTTCCCACATACCACTAAATCAGATCTCAGCACTGAACTTGTACATTCTCTCACTAAATTCTACTATTAAATCTACTCAACAGTTTAGCTGCAAAACCTATCTTTTATTGGTGGAAAATTTTTGCCAGAAGCCGTGTCTTGAGAACAGTGGGCAGAGTATGTGCAAATATTCCTAAATTCTTTTTTTTTCCCCTTTTCAAATTACCATCTATTTCTTCTAGAATCCATCAATGGCAGGTTCCAGTTCCTTTTGATTGATCTTCACGTGGGCTGCTTTTGAGAGAAGAATTTGATATCTCTTCTAGATTAGAATTTGATTATCCTTAGATTAGAATTTAATATCTATTCTAATACTTTGTCTTATTTCTGTGACGGACAAGAATGGACTTTAAAGGTAAACAGCAGTGTCTAAACTGTCCTCTGGGTTTACTATTACTGTTGCTAAGTGTCAGTTCATTTTCAGAGTTTCTCTGTGGGCAGCAGCAGTCTTTCTGGTGGGCCACCAGAGAATTGGGAGATGGAGTCAGTGGCCTCATGACTTCCTGTGGTTGTAGAAGTCTTTTTTTTTTTAACTGTAGGGTATAGAAAAGTTTTGCCTCTACCCTCTTATGTTTGTGGCTGGAGCCTGCCAGTGAAATTGACAAAAGAAAGACCAGCAGAAGAAAAGGAATATGTACATTTTTGATGCTAATATTTAAATTTTTATGTGCATGGAAGCTTCACAGAAAAGGAAAACCCCAAAGAAGTGGCTGGCTTAGTGGGCTTGTTTAGCATTCAGACAAGGGGTGAGGAATACGGAGAGGTGACTAGACCTAGGAAAAGGGAGGTGTGGGTTTTCAGGAGTGGCAGACAGATTGTGGAACTGCTGACTGGGAACCGCATGATAGAACGAGGGACAGGTAAGAATTAGTTTCAAGATGTGTGTGTAGAGTCACCTCAGTGCTGTCTCTGCCTTGACTGACAAGGACCATCCCCTCTTCCTGGCATGGGAGAAGGGGGACACTCACCAGGGAAATTCATGGCTTGTGGGGGAGGGGAGGACCGAGAGCACTTCCTGTGTCTGCTTTTTTTCCATTGCCTTTGGCCCAAAAGAATCCTTATGGCAAAGTGGCATGATTTGAAGTTTCCCTAAAGCAGGCATATTCTGACCTGCTTTAGGGAAAATGTGGAATTCTAGAATCTCAATGTGGAAAAGGCCTTTCATACTAATCCCCTGGAAACTTCTACCTGATCGTTGGATTCTGCTCATAATGAACCCTCTTTTCACCCCTTCTCTTTGGTTTTCCTGTTATCTTCTTGCCTCTTTGTCTTGTTCTCTTTTACTTCCTCATTGTCTTTTTTCCTTTCCTCTTTAATGTTTGGCGAATGCATCAGTCTCTGAATTACATCTTTTCACCTCTTGGCTGATTGTCTTCTAAGTCCTTGAAGGAAACAGTTGATATTACTCATTGTTCTTCTTTTTTCTTCCTTTGGTCAGGCAGCTCTGCCTGGGAACCTGACTACATTTTACAGTATTAATAATGTGCTGTAAGAACCTAACATAACATTTTATAACCCTATAACAAATCTTATTATCAGATGACAATGAGGTATAGTGCATTAAATATTCATCATCCTTGGTTTACTTTAAAACTTTAACAGGGGGTAAGGCACAGGGGCTGCTTCAGACTAATTACTATTTTAAATATATAGCTCAGTTTTCAGCATTTAATATGGGCCTCATAAAACTGTGATTGAAAACAATGCAGTATGTCAATCAGATGCCCTGCTGGCATGCACCGTGAAAAAAATATCATATTTTATGGACAGTGCTGCTAAATTCCTGCCACAGTGGCAACACCAGCTCTCTCACTAGCTGCCTTGTGCCTCCTGAATTACTCAAGTTGAAGCTTCCGGCTGTTGCCAGTCCAAATAGTAAAAGGTAGCATCTACCTTCAGCATCCATGGGTTGTTGGTGTTTGCTGTACTAGCTAGGCGCTTACAGCAGAGTTCTGCTCTAGAAATCCAAGTGTGGTCTCAAAAACCCAGAGACAAACAGAAAATTAAATCAAAGATACCATTATAGGAGCAAGTATCAGATCAAGTACCCAGGAATAATAAAACGTGTGCAAAACCTCTGTGAGAAAAACTATACTGTTGGGCTCGGGGCAAGATTCCAAATAATGAGCTAGAGGCAATTCAGCTAATTAAGATGGTTGGATGTGCAGGACCACACAGGGACAGCTGTCACAGGGGTGCTTCTACAGTCTGCCAAAATGCCAGTACCCAGTGTGTGGCCAGCCCAGAGGACAGATGTGGGCTCAAAGGCCATATTTGGCCCGCGAAGTCCAGCCAGAAGTGAAGATCTGGGTGTCAGCCAGGCGCCGGCCCCAACAGATGCTTAGTCAGATGGCACCCAGGCTGAGAGGACCTGAATATTGCCCATGTTAATCAGTGCTTGACTCCAGATCTCCCGGGGCTAGAATCCAGGAGAGAGCCAGTTCAGAATTCTCCACCACTTGCTTCGGAGAAGAGTTTTTCAAGCATTATTCTGAAGTCAAGTCTTTAGGACTGATACTCAGTTCCAACTGTCCTGATGCTGGCCATGAAATGGTAGACAGAAGGCTGGAGCACAAAATCAGGTCCGGCTCGTGTGGGCCCACAAGTGGGATCTTAGGACGTTTCTATCATGGGTCAGGCTGCCTCATTTCCAGTGCTCTGAGGAGTCATGTTGCTTATGGGAAAAAAAAAATTCTCAGTCTTCCAGACTGGGGAGTTAATTAGAGCTATAAAATCTGAGAGCTTTTTGGGAGAATATTTCAGAGCTCACCCAAATGAAAGTAAAACCAGAAAATCATTGATCATGTTGGTGAATTCAGGACTTCGGGACTTGTGAGAAATCTCCTTGTCATTTTGCATTACATTTGGAGAAAGGCTGCTGTAAACCAGACACATCAACGGGGGACCGAGGAAGCACAGAAACCAACAACTGTCTGTTCTCCATTCATGAGAGTTTTACACTGGCACTTGGGCCAGTGCAAGACAGGTCAGCTTTCTCTAAAACATGGGGGAGTCTGTTTTGGAACAGGGGGTAGAAATGGGGATTCCTGCAGGTAGTCATGCTGAAGTGGAATGGTTGGTTGTCTGGAATGTTAAATAAGGGATCCACATTCTAGGGTTGAACTACAGAATGTACGCATTTCCTCCTAACAGTTGGTTTGGGTCCCTTGTTCTGCAGGTGTGGGGACTGAGGCACAGAGAGGGGAAGGAACTCTGCCAAGTTCATCCTGGAAATGACCGATAGAGCAGAACTATCTCCATCTAATGTCAAGTGCACGCACATGTTTTCCTGATAGGGCACCTTCAGAAATTGTCCTAAATCTTACCTTGACAGGAAACTAGATTTCACTCATTAAAGTTATCAAGAAAGGTTCCCTGACTGGGGTGGCTCAGTGGGTTATGCATTATCCCACAAACCGAAGGGACACTGGTTTGATTCCACATCAGCGCACACGCCTGGGTTGCGGGCCAGGTCCCCAGATGGGGGAATGCAAGAGGCAGCTGATTGATGTTTCTGATATTTCTCTTCCTTTCTTTCTCCCTCCCTGCCCTCTCTCTAAAAATAAACAAAAATAATAAAATCTTTAAGAAGTTCTCAGGAAAGATGAAACCAGGCAATAAAATCAGAACTTACTTAAAATAAAAAAATGCTGTCTTAATGACATAATTTGAATTTTTGGATACATCTTGAAAGAGTTACAAAAATCTTGGTTGTTTTATTCAGTTCAAAATTTATTGAATACTGTGACTTTAATATTAAAGCAAAGTAAAAAAAAAATAATGTATTCTAACCCCTGTACTGTTTTAAGCTTATAGCTCTGTTTCAACTGCTTTTTGCAGTGAGTCACTGAACAAAGTGTTCTTAGGGCATTTCTAATATTCTTTAATTAAAACTCACAAGGGTTTGTATTATGTAGTACTGAGAAAACCAATTATCAGGTATTCCTTTGCCAAAAGAGTTACATTGTTCCTGTCCCCTGAATACCACCTGCCTTCCTATCTGAAATGATATCTACTTCCCCTACCGCTGAACTTGGCTGTAGCCCAAGTTCCCCTAAAGCAAAGCCTGATGTGAAGGCTTCTCTGAGAGTTTATTTGGGGTCATGTTTCCAGTTACCTGGGGTGGGGATTAGGGTGACTGGGTGCCATGGACTGAATGATCGTGTGCCCCCCAAATTCCTGTGTTGAAGTATAACCCCCAGTGTGGTGGTATTCAGAGGTGGGAGGCAATTACATCATGAGGGTAGAGGCTTCATGAATGGGGTTGGTGCCTCATGAGAAGACAGTAGAGAGTTTCGTTCTCTCCCTCTCCCTCCTCCTCCTTCCCTCTCCATCCCTCCACCCCTCCACCCCTGTTCCATATGTGAGGACACAGTGAGAAGGCAGCTGTCTACATGCCAGAAAGTGGATCCTCACTAGACAGCAGACCTGCTGGTCTCTTGAACTTCCCAGCCTCCAGAACTTTGAGAAATAAGTGTTTGTTGTTGAAGACATGCAGTCCATGGTACTTTGTCATAGCAGCCTAAACAGACTAAGACACTAGGAAGGACTAAGAGAAACACGAGGACTGTGTCATTGAATCAGAGGGATCCACATTCTAGGGTTGAGCCATCGTAGAAGACCATTGTTGATAGTGTGGAGCATTTTGGGAAGTCAGGTAAAGTTGTCTTAGAAATGTGCCCTGGGAGGAGGGAATAAAAAGGGGACCCATTTACCCATCAGCTCCTGTCCCCTTTAGTCAGGAGTCATCCGAGGAGTGTTCACTCCCCTCACTCTGGCTTGTGCATATGTAATGCCACGGCCGGGGCGGGACCTGCGCAAAGCTGACTAGTCGGAGCCTGCGTGGAGCCGGCTGCCACCGAGGCTGCTTGCAGTGTTGCACGTGAGCTGTCCAGGGCACCTCCCTCTAGAGTGTATGTCAAGCCCACTCCTCAGCCCACTGTTTGCCTTATTAGTGTGAACCGCGTGCTGGGGCACCTGCTCCTGCACTCCGTGCGTTACCTTTTCATAGGTGTACATTCGCTTCCAGAGTGGGCAGAGGTGCTCTGAGGTACCCTGTGCGCTTGAGATCCCGGGCCTTCTCTAGGCCTCTGTTTCCTGCAGTAATACGGTGGCGGGGTTGGACAAGCCCGGGGCCACAAACTCCGATGGCAGCAGGGACCAGAGAGGGGAGGCCAGGTTTGTTTCGAGGTGGTGTCTGTCTAACTTGTCTTCTTTCCACAATGATATGCTTTGTTTTGGGCATTGCATACATAGAAATTGCCCTCACATCTGAATATAAATTCGTCCTCTCTCTTTGGCTTGACTGAAATACAAGTCTATCTTGTATTCTACTTTTGCTAGGAATATGCTTGTGTAAATTCTGCAGCACAGTCTCTGTGGTGTTTGGAGGTGACAGCCCCGGCCAACCTGCGAAGGGGCAGCTCAGATTCACATTGTTGCCTCTGGGCCCTCGGTCACCGGCACCTTCAGATTCTTTACGAGCAGCCAGGAAATGTGGGTTTTTATCTGTAGTTCCCCAGTGTTTAAGTGTTATATCTCCTTCAAATTAATCTTAAAGAGTGTATTTGTCAAGGAAAACCCCTTTTGGGGGGCTTGTTCTGATTTGCAGGCCACCGCTCTGCCACCTCGGAATAACAAACTCCCAGAAGCCTTTCCAGAGAGCGTGTGCTGCGGTACAGATGACGGCTGAGACCTCTGTCCCTGCACCCTCGCTTCCTTGTCAGCACTGAGATGGCCTCACCAGTCCTTGTCATCCACAGCTTGTCCCAGGCACAACTCCGTCGCCATCCTAGCCCCGCCCTTCTGGGCCTTATCCCCAGCCTGTAACTGCCAGGCCAATTACTTGGCCTCAAGTTCTGTGAAACTCTGAGACCCCAAAAAGAACTGGGTGTGCGATGGGATGTAGCATCCTTTACCTCAGGATTGTAGCTTTGCACCAAAAGGAAAAGGCCTCAGAAACTATAGACAGCCTAAATCAGGGGCATTATGCCAGCTGTCATGCGTTACTGCCGTGACAGAATCGGTAGTATTGTCTGGTGGGAACCGTGGGACTCGAGAGGGACAGTGCTTCCCGCTGCTCCAAACAGTCCTTTTGCGGTCACCATCCGGGCACCCCGTGTCTCCGGCAGTGTATCCGACGCTCATTCTACTTGGTGCCTGGGAAGGACTAGAAGGTGCTGAGACGGGAGCACCCCACCTGCAATTGTCAGCCTGTGGACGGGTTGCAAGTCACTGGTTCTCTTTTATATTTATTTTACTTGTCAGGTATGAGATACCTGACACAAACTCCATTTCAGATAAAGTAGTGATAAAAGGAAAAATACTGTTTCTTTTCTTTTTTTTACTTTTAGAAGGAAACATTGTAACGATTGACTGTAAAACAGGGTGAACCACTTCTCCCCCACAGCTGCTGGAGGACGGGCCATGGAGGACCCCCCCACCCCCACCCCGTGAGTGGATTCCTAGTAATAACAGTGCTCCTCACAGGGTGGCTCTGTGTGTGGAGCACAGCTGCGTTCTGGCACAGAGCTAAATACTTAGCACATATCATTTCACTTTACCTTCTGAACAGCCCTGGAGATAAGCAGTTTCTTGCTCCCATTTTGCAGGCCA
The DNA here is from genome assembly GCF_021234435.1 of Artibeus jamaicensis. Classification (NCBI taxonomy): domain Eukaryota; kingdom Metazoa; phylum Chordata; class Mammalia; order Chiroptera; family Phyllostomidae; genus Artibeus; species Artibeus jamaicensis. The sequence goes on along the minus strand of NW_026521828.1, from coordinate 9,168,365 downwards.
GAAAACTGGAGCTTGGAGAGGTGCTGACCTTCCTATGATCGTACAGTCACTCCATGGTAGAGCTGCAACTGTCTGGCCTGTAGATGAAAGAAGCACGAGGTAGAGAAGTTTTACTCCAGGTGCAGAACCCATTGAATAGAGAGGAGCACCATGGATGTGCTTACTGCCAGTGTTCACCGCTTTGTGACAGACATGAATGCCTGGCTGCTCAAATTTCCCCTGCACTCTGCTTTGTGTGTGGGGGAGGGGTGGGCGGCGTGAGACTGGCCTTTTCCACGGCAGCCTGAAGGGTGCAATAGTTACCGGACAAGCTAATGGGGGAGCTTGGGTTCAGCCAGGCCTAGGAACAAGACATCCAGGGCTGGCCGCAAGGCCCTGTGTCATTCTGAGTGTTTTAGTACTTTTTACTAGTAAATCATAGCAGTCTGTTTCTCTGGTAATCAGCAGTATGTTTCTGTAAAATCATTTTCCAACTTTTCAATAGTAATATTGTGAAAAGAAGAAGAATCTAAAAATAATACATGTTAGCAGAAGACAATTTGTCAGCAAAATGGGAGGCCTTCATAACAGTTAATAAACAAGCTTATCCACCTAATCATGTATCCATTTATTCATACCACGAATCGTTGCTTCTACTCTTTTTGCATTGTGCATGCCACTGTGCTTGTAATGCACCTACCCCAGGCCTCCTTTCTCTGGTTTTTGATGGTGGCGTCTCATCCTTCCTTTCTTCTTGGCTCCTGCAGCCTGTCACCGGGCTGACCACATGCCTTCCATGGGAGTTGGGCTCTAAGGATGACCATATAAGGAGCGTCTATCGGCTTATCCAGGGAGACTGTCTGGCTCAGTCCAAGCCTGGGCTCAGCTCTGAAGTGTCCTGCTGAGCCTGGGGTCTCTCGGAGGCAGTGCAGAGTAGAGGTTACCTGTTTGAACTCTAGTGCCAAGCAGCTTGGGTTCCAATTCCACTCTGTTACTAGCTGTGTAATTTTGGACCTTGCTTTTAACTTCTCTGAGCTTTGATATTCTCATCTCAAATGGAGGAATAAAAATTTCATAGAATTCTTGAAAGGATTAAATGAGAGATTATGCCTGTAAAATCCCCCCCATAGTACCTGGCACATGGTACATGTGCAGAAAGAAGGGTTGTTTTGTTTTTGCTCTTGTTTTCTTTGTAGTTACTATGCATACGCTCAGATGGAAATTTTGAACCTAATATCACCCGGCCTGTGGGCAGTTAATGGAGTCCCTTCTTCTCTCAGCGCATGTGCGCACACCTTCCATCGTTTGGTCTTCTCAAGAGCCCTTCTGCACAGACGATTAATCCTCATTTCATGCATGGAGAGTCACCCAAGCAAAGGCGACCGGCCTCGCCGCAGGGACGACTTGGTATTTCCCCTTCTGCCAGTGCTGTCTTCCCAGATGTACGGTTGCAAGTAAGAGGGAGTAAAAATCACTGGGGACGTTCTTACCAGGTTTGCTTATGGCTCAAAGTCCCAAGTACCAGTCAGTCATTTTGAAGACAAATGTTCTTTCTCCCAACTTACAATACAGTAAGGAAGGTCTTGGCTGGTGGATAACCAGCTGGTGGATAAAAGGAATGACTATAGAGGAGATGACATTATCTTTCTTTTTAAACTTCTTTTGAAAATTTTAATTAAATTTATGGGGGTAACATCAGTTAAAAAAGGTACATTATCTTTTATACCATAAATCACAGACCACTCCAAGACCACTTGACTTATGACACCTCTTCAACTACTCTCTTCCTTGCTCAACAAACCACCATGGGTCATCCTTCTGTTCAGCCCACACCCAAATGTGCCAGATGATATTTGGGAATCTTATCCTTCAATTCTACTGTATCCATCAGACTAGAGATCATCAGCCTGACCTGCTAAGCTTTTCCAGAAGGTACTGGAACATCTAGGCCTTTCTAACCTCTAGGATGCCCTTCCTTCTTCCCTTACCTTCTCATTGTTCATATTTTGTATATCCTTCATGCTACACTGAATTAGAGATGAATAGAAATACTTAGCAGAGTGCTGCCTCATCAGACAGTTTTAATAAACCTTATCTTTGTTTTTCCTTCAGACCTGTCTCCTCTTTCTCTGAGAAATGCAGCCCGCAGGAATCTCTCCTTTGTTTGGACACAAAGAAGGAGACTATTTCAAGTGTGTGCTCTAGGTGCAAAGCCTCAGTCTTTCTTTTGTTATTGCCAGAATTTGGTCCTAAGGCATTCTTGCTATCCAGTACAGCCTCTCAACTGCCCTGTCTGGACCCAATCTCCAATCTCAACTCCCTTCAGTCATTTCCTTTCAGTGAAAATAAGACCATTTCTTCCCCAACTGGAAAACCTTCTCATAGGCCACTGGACACGGCCTACGAGATACAGCTCAAATGCCTTACTTAGCCTGACGCCTGGCTCCAATCTGTCCCTCCGATTTTCCTTCTTGTAAATGGACTGTGTGCACCTTCTGCTAGATCTTACTGGAATAGGCAAGGATTGCCAAACAGCCCATTTATTTCTTACTGTCTCTTACTTTGTGTTATTCTTTTATTTGACTATCACCCCACTCCAACCCCTTTTGCAGAGCATATCCATTCTTAAGGATATACAACAAACTTTATTTTCTCTGCAAATCTTTCTAATCTCATAATCAGAATTATCACCTCTTTTGTGCAAGCTCTGATTACACTTTGCACCTCACTGTAGCCTCTTGCTTACCCGTTACCTTGGAAAGTTCTTTAGGAGCTGGGCTATGTGGTCTTTTGTTTGTGTTGGTACAGTTCCTGATTAATTTCTGGGGGAGAGGGGACTATTGAAGGAAGGAAGCTCTTCAATCAATGACATCCAGACCTCGAACAGTTAACAAATCTGAGATGTGTGTAGCTACTGATTAGATCAGCAAGCAACAGGCTGCATGGGCACTTTTATGTCTCCGTAGAGATACACATTTATTAACTGTGCCCTTCAAAAGTGTAAACTTCAGAGGGTTCTCAGCGAATGTTTACCAGGCACACAGTGGAGCCCAGAGGACTTCCTTAAAACCTCTGTTTCTTTTCTCTCACTGTCCTCCCTCAGCTGCCGGCCGCACCCCCCACCTCTCCCACCCATGGGGTAGCCAGGGGCAAGCAGGAGACATCAAAAGCCTAATGAATCCAGTACCCAGAATAAGCTAACTTTGTAGCTCTTTGTCAGAGGAGACCCTGGAGAAAAAAATTTTTTCATTGTAAACAATGAGAAAGCCCATTGTAGCCCTGCACATTAGCACAGGCTGGCCTCACCTAAGTATAGTCTTGAAGAAATTGGGCAGAAAATGAGTAGGAAAAGTCATGGGAATGAAAAATATAGCTTCTGATCCAAGCAGCGCATGGGGCCCAGCAGGAAAATGCATAGTTGTTTGGGCAATCTCTTATAATGGTTGGTATTTAGTATGAAGAATAGTGGCAAAATTGAGCATCGAGAGTGTGGTGATGTATTTATAACCTGATGTGTTGGATGATTTGAGGCTGTTTTCTAAGAGCATGAGAAAATGAGCCCTGGTTTATTTTTCCTGTTGGGACTGCTCGTTCCTCTGATCAATTTGGTGAGACCCAAATCCACGTAGGTGATTCCCAAGAGCCTGTGCCAGTGTGACCCTGTACCCTCAGCCCTGGCAGAGTTGCATGGACTAAGGGTGGACACCAGACTCAGACTACTTGAAGTTAAATTTATCTGGAGTCAGTCTCTCCAGGGGCTGGACATGAAATTTAAAGACCACCAATGGCCATCAGGTTCTGTGTGGCATCAGGACCAGAGGAAGGCACTCTGCAGCAAGAGAAAGATAGATAGGACACTTGGCAGGAGAGAGGAGTGTCCCGGTGTGCACCCCTGTCCTTCCCATGTCCCCTGTGGCAGACACTGCAGGGATGAGCACTTCCACCGCTGGTCACTCCTTTCTTCACATGTGGACAAGAATTCTTCAAAGAAGGGAAGTACAATTGCCGAAACAACAAACTCATTTTTCCCCAACATAAAAGAAATTATAGTGCTCAGTAGGAAGTTATGGGGCCATTTAAAAGGATGTTTACAAAAGGTTTCTAATAATCTGGAGAAATGCTTTGCTATAATGTCAAATGGCAAAAAAAAAAAAGCGCCAGATGAAAAATTGGGCATGTGTACTATGAGCTTAACCACTTTAAAGCTCCCATAAAATGATGGATAAAAATGCATTGAAAACTACTCCCAAATGTGTCCGCCTCTCTGTTATTTTTACTTTTTTATATTTTTAAACATTTTTTCTAATAAGTATGTTTTTTGTTATAATAGGAAAGTGCAATTTTATTTGAAAATGTATTTTTATATTACCTAGCTTTATGTGTTATCAGCTAAGCTTGGAATTTAAAACAAATTCAACTGGAGGATCACAGGATGCTAACATCATAACAAATCTTGGAAATTCTTGAGTCCAGGATGTTAAAATATTTCTTTAGGATATCTTGAGAATCTAATGAAAATTTTGATTTTTCTTTCAGAAAGAAAAATGTATATAAAAATAAATCTCTTAGGATGCTTTGGTTTCGAGTTATAGAAAACCCCGTGACACAGGCTTAAACTATAAAGGAAATTTATTGATTCAAGTAATCAAAAAGTCCAGGAATGTCTGGCTCCAGGGGAAGCTTGATCTACCATCTCAACAATGTGGCAGAGGCCCAGGTCTTTCTCTCTGCTCTCTCTTCCCCAGGTTTGACTTCATCCTGAGGCTGATTGACCTCGAGGTCCCAAGATGTTTGTAATAAGCTCCTGGAATTTCATACTTATTCATTTACGCCCAGCAAGAAAGAGAAAATCTTTGCCTCAGCAATATTCTGTGATTCTTTGTCTTTCTTTTATTCAATTGTATTTTATTGATTATGCCAACATTTGTCCCAATGTTCTCCTTTTTCCACCTTCTACCAAGCACCCCCCCAACTCCTTCAGGCAATCTCCATACCATTGTTCATGTCCATGGGTCATGCGTATAAGTTCTTTGGCTACTCCATTGCCTGTACTGTACTTTACGTCCCTATGGCTATTCTGTAAGTACCTATTTGTACTTCCTAATCCTCTCACTTCACCCATTTTCCCACACCCCCTTCCCCTCTGGCAACCATCAAAATGTACTCTGTATCCATGATTCTATCTTTGTTCTTGTTTGCCTAGTTTGTTTTTTAGATTCAATTATTGATAGGTATATATTTATTGCCATTTTATTTTTCATAGTTTTGATCTTTTTCTTAAAAAAGTCCTTTTAACATTTCATATAATAATGGTTTGATATATGGGTGATGAACTTCTTTAGTTTTTTCTTGTCTGGGAAGCTCTTTATCTGCCCTTTGATTCTAAATGGTTGCTTTTCTGGGTAGAGCAATCTTGGCTGTAGGTCTCTGCTTTTCATGACTGAATACCTCTTGCCAGTCCCTTCTAGGCTACAAAGTTTCTTTTAAGAAATTAACTGACAGTCTTACGAGAACTCCCGTGTAGGTAACTAACTGCTTTTCTTTTGCTGCTTTTAAGACTTTCTCTCTTTATCTTTACCTTTAGCATTTTAATTATGAAGTGTCTTGGAGTGGGCCTCTTTGCATCCATCTCGTTTGGGACTCTCTGTGCTTTCTGGACTTGCATGTCTATTTTTTTCACCAAATTAGGAAAGATTAGTTTATTTTTTCAAATAGATTTCCAATTTCTTGCTTTTTTTTCTTCTCCTTCTGGCACCTCTATGATACAAATGTTGGAATGCTTGAAGTTGTCCCAGGGGCTGCTTTCACTATACTCATTTTTTTGGACTCTTCTTTCTTCTTATTGTTCTGATTGGTTGTTTTTTGCTTCCTTATCTTATAAATCATTGATTTGATTCTCAGCTTCATCCACTCTACTGTTGTTTCTCTGTAAATTGTTCTTCAATTTACAGAGAAGTGTATTCTTCATTTCTGACTGGATCTTTTTTTTATAACGTTGAGGTCCTTACTAAGTTCCATGATCATCCTTATAATCAGGGTTTTGAGTTCTGCATCTCATATTACTTACCTCCATTTCATTTAGCTTTTTTTCTGGAGTTTTGACTCTTCTTTCATTTGGGCCATGTTTCTTTATCTCCTCATTTTGGCAGCCTCTCTGTGCTTGTTTATGTGTATTAGGTAGAGCTGCTATAACTCCCTGTCTTGATAGCATGGCCTAATTGTAGGAGGTGTCCTGTAGGCTCCAGGGGTACTTGTGCTGGGGTTGGAGATTCCCATGCAAAGCCAAGCTGTAAATCCAGGCTGGTTGCTACTAGTTCCAGGCCTGGGGTCCCTTAGCTAGAAGTATGGGAGCTGCGGGCTCACTGAGGCTGGTTGTTTCTTGTTTGAGAGAAGTTCTAAGCTCTCATGTTTAGGATGTGGAACCTGAGCCAAGACCACCCATTCATATGAAAAATTAGCTTGGGTGGGCCTGTAAGTTGGGTGGGATAGAGTTTCTAGGGGTCTCCAGGGCAGGGCAAACAGTATTAGCCAGGTTTATGGAATCCCAGATATGGCAGCAGCCCGCTGGCTCTGGATCTGTGGGGGGAGAGTTCATAAAAGGAACAATGGTCTTTGCTCACCTTTCTGTCTGGGAGAAAGCTGTCCTCCATCTCTTGTCTTGATTCCCAGACACTTCAGTTCCTCCCTGTATCCCACTGGTGCCTTTCAAGGTTCTCCCCCAGGGTTGGAGCTCAGTAGGGGCGAGTCTGATTAAATCTGTGTGTGTGTTTTCTAAGAGGAACTGCTTGGGACTCCAGAAGTGTCTTCTACTGTCTTTAATCCCTGCTGGTTTTTACAGCTCAAAGTTATAGGGACTTATCTTCCTGGCACTGGAACCCTCAGCTGGGGGGCCTTGTATGGGACTGAGACTTCTTGCTCCCAAGGTATCCCTCCTGAATTTTTATCCACCACATGTGGATGTGGGATCAGCCAGTTCCACATCTCTGCCCCTTCTACCAGTCTGGATGTGGTTTCCTTAATTAAGTAGTTGTCAGACTCCCATTCAGTTTGATTTCTGATGGTTCTGGGTAATGGTTATTCTGTGTTTTAGTTGTAGTTTTAATGTGGTTGTGTAAGGAGTCGAGCCATGTTTACCTAGGCTTCCATCTTGACCAGAAGTGTCCTTCTATGATTCTTAGACTGACTGGTCAAGCTGAAGTTACATGCTCATTGCTGAGTCACTCACCATGGTCAGGATAATTGAATGGGCTAATGGGCTTAGCCTAGGTCATGAGTTCCCCCCAGCTTTCCCATATTATATTCATCCCCCAGTAGAAATTGGACTTAATGTCATGGTATTCCTAGTTCATTCTGCCCTGGGATCTCAGGCTAGAGTTTTCTTTTATTCTAAGGACAATGGAAAGGCACAGAGATTTGTAATCTTTCTAAATCACTCCCAGTGACAACCAGGTGGATGGATGAATGGAATACTTAAAGTTTAGTGAAATGGTTCTGGTGAATGTGAAAAATGAGCACAGCTGAAGGTTAAGGGCAGTGAAATCTGAGTGAGAAAGCTCACCTCTGATGTTCCAGCTCCTAAACTCATTTATCTGATGGAGCTCTGACTTGTCATCAAGACTACCCCATGGTCTGCCAAAGAGTTCACGTGGACACCTTCTGGAGAGATGATGGGCTTGCTCCTCTTTCAAATACATAGCAATAATAGCAGCAAGCATATTAATAACAATGATGAGAATAATATCATTGGATTGTGTTGACTGTAGTAATAGGCGAAGAAGAAAAGCAGTTGTATTGGCTCAGCATGTCCAGTCATAGGGGGAGCTTGGGTCCTGCATCTTCAGCTTCCAGATAGCTCTATCCACGAGGTAGACATGATGATCACTGGCAGGTCAACACTGGTGATTCTAGCTTCTGTATCTCTGTGGATAATGGAACTGTTCACAGAGCTAGAGGACAAGGCTGGGAAGATGCTCATAGATATGGATTTGGATTTGGACACGTTGCCTTAGTGATGCTTTAGAGATCTCAGGGAAAGTTCGATACCTCTTTAAAGAAGGTCAAGCCAAGATTTAAAGGATGAGCTTTCCAAATGCAGGGTGTTCAGGGAAAGAGGAAAGGGCATTCCGGACAAAGACCTCAAACAGAATAGAACTTCAGACATTGAAGGAGCTGAAAGAAGGCCCATGTGGAGGGTAGTGAACAAGGGAGAGAGTAGCATGAGCTGATGTAGTAGGGGTAAGCAGATGACAATTAGGATGTCACATCCCACAGTGTACAACCCTCGTAGAAAAAGAGCCACTTCTCTGGGACCTTGGGTAGAGAGGATGACCCTAATCAGATCCACTTAGAATATGTTACCACCCTGATGGCCTGATTGTGGCAGAGGAATGGGACCCTTTAATTGGCTCTCTCTGGGATTTATAACTGTTTCAGAGAGGGAAGGTGGTGAGGGACCAATCGATACTACCTGTATAGGAAAGACTACTTTTGTTATTTAAAAAAAAAAAGTGAGGCAGGCAAAACAAACACACAAAGTAAACCTCAAAGATGTTTGCTGTGTCAATAATATTTATGATAATTATGATGGTTAATAACCATGCAGTACTTTGTATTGGCTACTAATGATATGCCAAAAACTATTATGAACACTTTCCCTATGTTACCTAATTTAGAATTCAGAATTACCTTCTGAGTTATTTGCTGTTATAAGTATTACTAATATTATTTCCACTTTATAGAAGAGGAAAGCAAGGTCCAAGCAGGTTAATTAACTGACTGAAATTACATAGCTGGTCCACAGCAGCCCCAGAACTACCGTAACACCCAGGTCTACTCCATCTGACTGGAGCTTCCGCAAGCTCTGAACTACTGTGTACATGATAAGTTCCTTAAAAGGATTCCAAAATCTCTTTTAGCTTAACTTTCAGCAAGATCTCAGTGATACCAGCAGTGCAAGAGTGTGAGGGAGTGGAAATGCATCATTCAGATCTTTGTCCCAGTTGCCATGCACTGAAATGTATCACTGTGTTGGTGCTAAAATCACCTTTCCCATGGCCTGCTCCCAGCCAGTGACTGAGCATGGCAGAGATGCTAAGGCAGGCCCATCCTGGGAGGCGTGGGACTTCACTGACTGGCATCTTTGGTTCAAGGACTACCCGTCTGCTTTGCCAGACTTTCTTAGAATTGAACTACAGTCTAAGACTCTTCCATGTAACCAACCACTTCCCTCTCTCTCCCTCCCTTCCCCCTTTTTCCCTGGTTTATGGGAAACAGACCTATGTGGCACTCTGACTAATTTTAAGAATATTAATCTCTTACAGGTCTAATCTATTGTATTAGTTTCCTAGTGTTGCCTTAATAAAGTCCAGTAAGTCCTCACTTAATGTCATGGATAGGTTCTCAGATTTTAAGTAAAATGACCTATAACAAAGCCAATTGTACCACAGGCTAATTGCTCTAAACAAGAGTTAAGTTCCTATGGCATCTCATCAATGTTATAATGAAATGAGTCTTCGAGGACCTCTGTGCCACAGACTGGATGGCTTAGAAATGCATTAATAGTCTCACATTTCTGGAGGCTAGAAGTCCAAGATCAAGGTTTTGGTTCCTTTTGGGATTTATGAGGGAGAATCCAGGCTTCTCTCTCCTAGTTTCTGGTAGCTCCCAGTGTTCCTCGAATTGTAGATGGTCTTTTCTCTGTGTCTTTATATCATCTTTCCTCTGTGCATTGCATTTCTGACTTTGTGTTTCAGTTTCTCTTTTTTTAAGGACACAGTCAGATCAGGGCCCAACCAGATAACCTCATCTTAACTTGGATATCTACAAAGATATTACTCCCAAAGAACATCATTTTCATAGATACTGGGGGGTGGGAATTTAATATTTTGGGCGGAAACACAGTTCAACCCACAACATCCATTTTAGTGGGTTTTTCTCAGGGACCTGGGCTAACCCACAAGTGGATTCAGGAAATTCAGGAAGCGTTCTTGTATTTAATGACTTTTAGAGTCATTATTTGACCGAGGTGTATTTATGAGGATGAAAAACCCTGTATTCTGTAAGCCATAAAATGTACTAGACATATTTAAATTAATCTAATGGAACATACTAATTAGATGCATATAAAAATTTCATCAGAAATATCCCATGATATTAATTTTAATGATATTAATTTTAAAATATCCTATTTTAAGGTAGGCCAGAGATAAGATAATTGAAATTTTCCTTTATTTTGAATAATAGTGAGACTTCATTTGGTTTAGTTTTCCTTTTCACAAATGTTCATGGAGTACAAGCTTTCTCTGAGATACAGTGGGTATGCAACAGGAGAAGGGGGTAGTTGTATGATGAGATTGGTTTAGGAACTAGAATAAACTGGGTCTACTTAGAAATTCATTCATTCATTTGACACACATTCTTCTGGGCGCCTGTCTGTCTCGGGCATTGTGCTAAGTAGTGAGGACCCAGCACCGGATAAGATAGCAACCTTGTCTCTCTGGAGCTTGACCTCATGTCATCATGGGCCTTTGATTTAGAAAAAGGTCAACAATCAACTGAGTGAATAAAGTGCATGACAGAGATAACAAAGGTAAAAGGGTAAGGACAACTGGGATGGGCTGTTTGGGTTTCAGACGGGCTAGTAGGAAACGCTTTCTGAAGGAACTGACATTTCATCTGAGACCTGAAAGGGGGAAGAGAGAAGGAGTCAGCCCGGAAAAGAGCAGGAAGAGCACAGGGAGCAACAGGGAGCTGACGTGGGGGGAAGTGAAGGTGAGAGGAAGGTGGTTAGAGCTTGCAGGTGGGAGGTGCTTGCAGGTGGGAGGTGCCATGCAGTGACCAGGGCTCAGGAAGGTCTGCAGAAGCCAGATCACGGTGAGTCTGGTAGGCCGTGCTGACGCATTTACCTTTCATCTTACATGCAGTGCACTTTGGCATGTTAAAGGCTCAGAGGGGCCCTGCAGTAGGGCAGCCTGTCTGACCGGACTCATGTCCATGTTTCCAAAGTGCAGCTGACCAAGTTGCTCTGCTAATAAATGTATCTGCAGACAGTTGTGTCTCGTGGAAGATAGTCTTCGAGATGCTGATTTGTGAATTGAAGACAGTTGCTGCTTTAGGAACACAAGTATTCCATGAAAGCAGGTCACTAGGGCACCGGTTGATGCAGTGAAGTTTGGATTTTAAAAATAATGGAATGTTTATGTTTGCCATCTCTGGACTTAGGTTGTCTGAGTTTATATCCCAATGCCACTATTTAATAATTATATCCTTGTGGGTAAGATGCTTAATCTGTCTATGCTTCAGTATTTTCCACCTGTAAAATGGAGGATAATATCTGTTATTTGAAATGAATGTTAGGATTAATTTTAGAAAAACATGTAAAGTTCTTTGAACATGATAAGTACTTAATAAATATTGCTATTATTATTGTCATTATCATTAATAGCCTAAATATGTCAGTATTTTTTCCCAGAGTGTCAAACTTTATTTATTGCTGTTCATGAGCTTATGCACAAGAGGTAAGGTATTCAGGGGAAAATGTCTTTTTTTATTGAGTAAACTCATTAACACAAACACATGTGTACACAACTTAAACAAAATAACGGCGACTCTTACTTATACTCCACAGTACAATAAATGTCATTGATTATCAATTTCTATTTCCCCTACCTCTGTTTTTTTTTTGCTTTTGCAGAACTAACCAACATAATACTTAACTAAGTTAGGAAACTATGTGCTCATTCAATACTCCTTTGCAGATCAGTACTGGAGCGTCAATTCTGTTCCAGGCATGGATGCAGATGTTGTTCTTTCAAAGAGTTGAGGAAGCCCCGAAAGTTCCTTCGTTTTCTTTTCAGCAACAGAAAGTGAGCGCGTGCGCCCTCTTCCCTGGTCACTCCCTGGAGATGCCTGAGATTTCTGAGCTCTGCAGTCTCCGGGCTGGCTGCCTGCTTTGACTTCAGAGAGCCTCGCAAGACGGCAGGGCCTCACGTGGCTGATGGCGTGGGTGAAACCTCAGTGCACGCAGTGAGAGGAGATCAGTCAAATGGTCAAACAGCGCCTGAGAGTCACTGACATCATTTTGGTCCATTTAAGTTTTTTTTTTTTTTTCTAAGCTGCCTTGTCTAAGTGGATTTAATGTGTTTTTTTTTTTTTTTTCTCCTGACACTTAACAGCTTGGGAAAAAAGGAAACTTAATTGCAACATTTCTGGATAATTGCTGGGTGATGAATGCTTGAGAAAGTTTTACTTTGCAGACTCACCAAAACAGAAAAATCATACCACAGTCAACAGTTTCTGGTTGAAATGAGCGATCCTTTCCCACATCCTGTGGGCGGGCCTCTTGGATTTAATTGGTTTACTGCTTCATTTGTCATTTGCTAAAACAGGCCTCCGAAGAAATTCTCTTCAGACGTCCTCGTGGTCAGGGGTGCAGAGTAGGAGTCAAGTGAAGAAAATCCGTCTCTAAACCAGACTCGCGCGCTGTGTAACAGGTAGTATCCTGGCCTCAGGGGGCTTCCACACTCCACTCCCCATCGGGGGAAGGAGACCGATGGTGCATTGGAAGTAACTGTGGGACAATGCAAGAGATTCGAGAGAGCTGAGTGCTTACCAATGCAGCAGAGACTCCGGGTACTGATTCCGAACAAAGGGTTTCCAATAGAGCTGAAACAATTCGGAACAGGAAATAGCAAGCTTCACAGAACTAATTTCCACCTAGGATTCATGATCATGCTGTGGATGAAGTGATGTGAGTCAGGGTCTACCATGGTGGTCCCTCCATCTGACATGCTTGCATTTGCATTTGGTTTGCTACTCTATGTATAATATTTTAATTTTTATTGATTTTTTTAAAGAGAGAGAAAGGGGGCTATAGAGAGAGACAGAGAGAGAGAAAGGGGGCTACAGAGAGAGACAGACATTGATATGTTGTTCCACTTACTCATGCATTCATTGGTTGATTCTTGTATGTGCCCTGACCAGGATTTTAACCCACAGTGTTGGGATATCAGGATGATGCTCTAACCAACTAAATTACCTGGCTGGGGCTATATGTATAATATTTGAGAAATCATGGTAACTTTCACCACAGTGTCTTATACCCCACACTCTTCATGCATTTATGCAAATTTCAGGCCCCTTGCCAGCATTCCAGTTTGCACTGTACATAAACCTCAGGTTGGGTAGAAAGGGGAAGAATTGGACTAGATGACATTTGAAACAACCTCCTTGGTATTCTGTGCTATGAAAACTCAGGAGAGAGATAAGTGTAAATTAGGACAGTAAGGAGGACTTCATGGAGTAGGTGGGGCTTGAAACAGATGCTGAGAGGGAGGCAAGACAGGTCCAGGCGGGATGGTGAGTGTGGAGACACCTGGAAATGTGCGGAAAGGCAAGACCAGTCCGGGCAAAGGTGATGAGAGTGTGTAGAGTCTTGAGAAAGAAGCTAAGATCGTTACATTGTGGACAAACCCAGGAATACCTCTGTGGTCAAAGAGGCCGCATGAGTTTCCTAAGACCATGTGACAGTAATGAACAGAGCAGAGAACTAGGCCTCAGAGCTCTTGGCTTCCTTTGACATTAGTCTTTGACACCTCTCCACTAAGAGGTAGCAAGTTTCCCAGTTAAGGAGTCCCAACAAATAACACTGTAGCTAGTCTTAAACTCAGGTCCTTTGAAGAATAGAGCCGGTGGGAATAAATACATCTGTGTGTGTGCATTGTTCCTAAATTTTCTTTCTTTTTTGCTAAAATGGCAATTGATTTTCTTGGAGGGTAGGAAGAGTCACATTCGTTCTCTTTGTCTCACTGCATACGTAGGTCATTGCCACCCAGGCGTATCCACTGTCACATTATGATGGGAACAGAGAGATTTATTTATTCTGGGATTCCTGCCATTTTCTCAGTACATTGCTTTTATTTCATTGCTTCATTTATGCGCTTGTGTAAGTGGAGGGTCCTGGCTATTCCTTTCCATGAACTGTTTCTTTTTCTGTGGTTCTGGTTCTTTCTCTCCCACAGTGTACAGATGAGCTGGACTGGGGAATCATTCCCACCAGCAATGGATTTTCCCTTTCATCTGGGAGCCAATAGCTTAACATCTGCCTTGCTGTTGTGATTGAAGGAATTAATAGATATTATGTTAGATACTTCCAGCCACAAGTGACAGAGCACAAGCATGTTCACTCAAAAAAAAAAAAAAAAAAAAAGAATGTACTGGCTTGCATAACTAATGAGTTCAGGATTTGCCTCAGGCACGGCCAGGCCTCAGACAGTTCCAGCAGGAGCTGGTGCTGCTCCACCTCTTGGCCCCGATTTGCTCCACACTGGCGTCTTTCTCGGGCCAGTTCTGTTTCTGTAGTGGCCAGATGGCCCCGGAGCAGCTCCAGGCAGTCCTCCTCCCAGCTTCAGGTCCAGACAAAAGGATTTCTCTTTTCTGATCATCTGTTGCTGGGTCCCATTGGTCAGGTCTGGATCACAGGCTTCCGTTAGAGCCAGGGAAGGGGGCAGCCACCCATGAACTGAGCCCGAGTGTGTGGGGGCAGTTCCTGGAGGGCAGTCCCCATGCCTAACCCCCGAGCAAGGGGGTGGGTCGGCCTTCTGGGCCGACAGAGGTGCCGACAGAGGTGACGACAGAGGTGACTGGCGTGCTACCATCACTTGGCGGTGCTGGATCAGCCTTCCGGGTGTGGGCCTAGCCCTTCTGGGGGATGTGGCTGAACCCCAAATTTCTTGGAATCCTCACCATGTTTTACCTTAAAAATTCATGTGAATTCTACTCTATAATATGTGTTTTAATGTAAAAATAATGTTTAAAAATACCAGTTGCCTGGCTCTAACATTCCAGGATAGATATCATTTAAACCCTCAACTTCAGGGCCCCTGGCACTTTCCCATGTTGTAGAGGTTCCAGCTTGAGAAACACCACTTTGTGCAACTATTAGAATGCAAATTAGCCACTACCAGGTTTCTTTGCTGGTTCTAGGGAATTGCTTTAGCCTGGAGAAATACAACAGGTAAAACTGGCATGCGGAGTGGCCATTAAGAGAACAGGTTTTTGGTCAGGTGGCCCTACACCAGAATCTGCTTCACCACCGATAATCTGTATGAGCTTTGGTAAGTTACTTCACCTCTTTGAGTCAGGGTGTCCACACTGGGGACCAGCACTCGTCTTTATAAACTGTGAGGACTGAATGAGTGACTGCCTGTAAGAGCGGCACAGTGCGTGGCACTCAGTCATCCTCAGGAACTGTTAGTCAATGTAAATATGTTGAGTCAATGTCATTATTGATATTTCGTAGGTTCTGTACACACAATAAGCTTGAAAATATCCTTTTTTACTTCTACCAGTAACAACCTCATATTACAGTTCTAAATGGAAGTAAAAGAGCAATGATAGATTGGGTTTTTGTTTTCCTATGACCTTCCACTCATTGAAAAAGACTCCGGCTAGAAGACAGGGAAGCAGAGGACGTTACCTCTGCAGTGTGGCTTTTATTTTCACGCTATAAGCTTAAAGCACTGCAATATTTTTCCACCTTTTAATTCCTACCCAGTTGTTAGTAAGTGCACACTTACCCTGCCATTAAATGCTATTTCTTGTTTCCCAACCAACTCTTGCACAAAGCGATTATCCCAACTGCACTGTTCCATCAGTTTTCAATAGAAAGTCCACCTGCGAGGCATTTTTCCCACTCTGAATAAAAACAAACCAAAGAGAGCAGCAGGAAATAGCTTAACTGAGACAGATTATCCGACAATCATTGGCATCTTTTAATTCTAAGAGCTAATGATCATTTGTAGCTTAAGAAAGTGCCCACTGCATTTGAGATGATAGCTACCATTAAAACGGCGGTTACGGAACATGAAATGGGAGAAGTAAAAAGGCTCCACAGGGCTCCTTTCATTTAAGCGCTGGAAACCCTAATCGCTTCTCATGTTAAGGTGTATCTTTTAACTTGGCGCTCACACTTTCAATAGCTACCTCCATTCTCTCTTCCACATCACGTGCGTGCTTCCAGAAGCAACCCCACACCAGATGCACCCACTTCCATTGTAAAGACAGAGTGTCTTCTCTTGAGGGTGCACACAGACGGACTCGGTTTGAACATACAGGAAGTTCCCATTGTTCATCTAAGGAAATCCTTTCCCCGACTCCTCCTACACAGTGTATGTAATGAAAATATGAATGGTCCAGATCAGGAGAGGAGTCATTCCCAGTGGAACGCTTTGCACCGTAGACACATTACCGTGGAATTTAGATCGTTTAAATGTCTTCCGTACCTCAGCGGGAATATAGTCAATAAAACTGTAATGGCTGTGTGTGGAGCCAGGAGGTACAGGATGTATTGGGGGATCACTTTGTAAATTATATAAATGTCTAACCACTGTACTGTACACCTGAAATGATTATAAAATAATATTGAATGTCAACTGTAATTGAAGAAGAAATGAAGTATCTTCCGAATGAGGGAAGAGGGGTTCTGAACTGAATTCAAAATCCAACCCCACTGTCTCTTCCCTATTTCTGTAAAGGAGGGAATATAGTGTTATCCTTGAGAGTTCAGACCTGAAAGCCTAGCAGCCTAGCTGTGTGACTCTGAGTGCGTGTCTTAACGTCTCTGTGCTTCACTGTTCTCATCTGTTCTTCATAGGGTCACTGTAAGTTAAGTTATTTCATACACATTGCTACTGGCACTGTTGTTGTAGGAGCATACGGGGCCCTCAGCACAGACTGGCCAGTTAGTCTTTGGTCTGAGCCCCAGCTCTGCCATTTACTAGCCAGGGGACCTCGAGCCATCGAGTTTCTCAACATTTGAGACCTCAGTTCCTTCCCTGGTGAGATAGAAATACTGGTACCGATGATCAGGATTTGCCCTGGGTCTGTAGTCAGAAAGAACTGGGAAGGAAAATCTGGGCTTCAGTCTTCATCACTCTTTGATTTGGTCAAATTACTTAAGGCTTAGAATACTGCCAGGCACCTTGCAAGGGTTAAATAAATTTTAATTATTATTGTTGCTTATTCATCTCATAGTAATATTCACATTTTAGAAATAATAAGGAAAATAGAGGCTACTTGCTTATGCATCTAAGGGACCAGCATGTGCCAGACCCCGGATGTGGTCCCCAGGGCTTCTTCACAGAGGTCTCGGGCTCTGTCACGTGCATGGTGTGCTGTTGATTCTTTGCCCCTGAGTTCCTTCTGCCTGAACTGTCCACGTGCCCAGGACCTCCGAGGTCCACTTTAACTGCCCTGGGCTTTGGCTCTGAAGACGACTCTGCTTCTCAGAGCTGACCATAGCCTGTGACTGCATTAAGCTGCAGATGTTCTCAATGCCACTTGTCTTAAGTTGCCATGGCTGCGTGTGTTTTTTTCTCTGCAAGGAGACTGTACTTACTGTGAAGGCCTGCTCTGAGAAGGATTCATCACTGTAATCTCCTCATTGCTGGAGCAATGCTTGGACCATAAGGGAAATTTGGTCAATATTTCTGAATGAATGAAACAGCTAATAACTTGGATGAGTATGGGCAAATTAGCCTGGGAGGGGCTGGCACTGAGCATTAGCAGATACACCGAAGTTCATATTTCTCTTCTAGAATATCAGAACCACAGGCTCTGAAAGACTCTTCTGGGTGGGAGGTGTCTGGGCCTGGGAGCCAGGTGGAGTTTGTGGGCTCTCAATTTCATGAAAGTCCTTTCATTTGTTTGTTCATTTACCCAATTTTATTTTGTATGTATTGTGGGCTTTAGCATTCTTGTGAAGGATATGACAGTCTGTTTAGAAGTTTAATTTACAGTGAGGTCACAGGTATCAGAGGTGGAAGGGTCCTTAGGGTCCTTCCAAGTCAAGAATTCTCAGATGGTTCAATGGGGAATATTAGCCCCCAGTGATCTATTCAACAAATAAAGGAATAAGTAAGGCATGTCTACAGTCTCCTAGGTTTGGAAGATGCTATGTTCTATATTGCCCCACTTACCAGATTTATGATGATGACGATAGTCATAATAATAGAAGCTGTTTAGCTCTTAGAATGGATTCATTTACTTCTCACAAGAACTTTATGGAATAGGCACTATTACCCCCTTTTAAAGATGAAAAGAGAAAGCCTATTTGAACTTCAAAGGCACTGAAAATTCTGAAATAAAGCAATCTGTTTTGCTTTGCTTAACCCTGCATTTTTTAAGATCAGTTCACTGCAGAAATGCGTTTTTTCTTTTGCGTACCACCTAATGGTATCTTGTGGGTCTAGGGAATACATTCTTCTGGGAAATGGGGTTCTCAGTCTAATATTTCTGTTTGACAGGTGAAGAAAATGAGGCCCAGGGAGAAAAGAACCTCATCAAATTCTGTCCCTAGCAGGTTGCAGAGTTGCAGAGTTGGGGCTAGAATTATCCCTCTTGACCCCTGCTGGATTCATTTCTGGTTTCCCTTGCTCTGTTTCTCCCCTCCCCCTTTGTTATGTTTTTCTGTACCACACGGGTAAAGGAGCCATGGGGTACTTTGTCACTAGGTCATTGATAAGCTTCGTTGATCTTCTCCCTCAGTTGGGCCATTGCCCTGTGTCTTACTATTAACTAAACACATCAAGTCTCTTAACAATAAGACCTTCTATGGCAACAGTGGCAGACAGGGTCTTCAGGGGACCACGCTCCTGGTGCTTTGCTGGCTGCACAGTGAACTGAGTTGCCTATTGAGCCATAATACTGCTTGATTAAAGGAAGCCCTTTTGCTCTGTCCTGCTTCTCCCCCTCTCTGACTATCAATGTTTAAGCCACAGTTTAGAGGAATAAGGTTTGTTCTATAGATTAACACTACTTCCTGATTGAGCAATTTCTTCTCTTAAGAACCTCTCTGTGATCATTTTAAATTATTTACCAAAAAAGAGATCTCAGCCACTCAATAATCTTAAATTGCTACTTTCTAGACTTCTGCTCATTCATTTGTCCATTTAATTTTCGGAATCCTTTCTTTTGGCGAAAGACCGGAGGCTGGCGCCAGCCTCCGTGAAGGAAGATACTGTGGTGGGTAAGTCATTTTCCATCTTAAGGGTCTTCAGCCTAAGAGAAGGGACCTATGTGTGAATGGTAATAAACAGCGACTTTCCAAGTAACTTCCCAGAAATTAGCCAGTCTTTGTATTAAATTGTTTAGAGTGTGCTACCACTCAATTTAGTTACTCATGAACATTTTGGAATTAGGGAAGCAGTTCCCTAGCAGTGTGATTCAGCGAGAACCTTTTCTGTGCAGACATTGGTCTGGGTGGAAAGGAAGAGATGCTGTGAAAGGCGGACACAGTGCCTGACAGACCGTGTGGCAGCCATTAGTAGCGCACAGTTGCGCTGACCGTTCTTAGCAGTGTTAGTAACTGTTGGATTATCGAGATTTAAATGTCAGATTTTCAACCTGTGACACTGAGCAAGCAGCATAATTTCTTTGAGTGTCAGTTTGGAAGGACTGAAATAAAGGGCGTTATTAGTCCAGTCTCAGGTTTAAAATCTGTAAATTGTCACCATCCCTTTGCCTTAAATTACGCCTTGCAACATTACAGGCAACCCTACTGTCTCAGTTAGACCGTGTGCAGAATGCTGGGCTGACACCGTATTTAGAGTTGCCAGATAAAATGCAGCATACTCATTAGAGTTAAATTTTGGAAAAACAAATTTTTTAGTATAAGTATCTCTGTGCACTAATACTAAAATTAGTTGTTTTTTTTAAATGTATAATTCAAATTAATAAGGCATTCTATCCATTTTTCTAAATCTGGCAACCCTAATTATATTTTAGTGGACTTATTTATAAACCAGAGCACAATTCCTTGATCTAATATTATTTGTAGTCTTTTTGAGGTGAGGAAACTGACTACATAGCCTCTAACATTCATTTCAAACCTGAGGGTTTTATAACTGTAACAAGAGAAGGAAGCTGATAGAATCAGCCTTACTTTGAGTCTCACAATCTCCCCTTTCTACCTGTGTGAATTTGGGTAAATTGGCTTCTCTAAGCCTAGCTGTTATTCTTTTGGAAAATTTTCTTCTTTCTGAGACAGTTCCTTTCCCCTCAGTGGATTTGCATCATCCATTTATAGTGCTCATTTTTGAACTCTGTTATCAAAATTTTAATTTTCTGTCTGTGAACAGAATAAATTCTGCTTTCTAGCTCTTGACCTTTATGGCTAAGAGTTAGTTTTCCTGAAGGATTCTTCTGGTTGTTGTTGTTGCTTGTTTCATTTATAATCTCTGATCTTAACAGGAACGCCAGGCTCAGCAGTCACCCTTGAGAATTGTAAGCTGGTGGAGGGAGTGCTTTCAAAGCCATCCAGGGCCACTTAAAAGGGAGAGAGAAGTTAGGAGGTTTGGAGGTAATGTCTCCTCCTCCCCGCTTCCCCGGGTGTGGCAGAGGACCTGAGCCTGGGCCTGGCTGCAGACAGACAGCTCCTGTGTCTCTGGTCCAGTTCCCAGGCTGAGCATCCCACATCCTCCCGCAGTCAGTCCTGTGAAGTAGACACGCGTTGTATTCATTAGATTGGCTGAGGAAATGGACCCACCTGACTGGGTCCGGTCATGGGAGTTATGTCAGTCAGGCCACCAGAATCCCTGGTTAGCAGGCAGCTCTTTAGGATGTGTTGGCTAGCCCATTTCTCTCCCGGAGTCGTGAGATGGAGATCTGCGTAGGCATCTGTCCCAGGTATGTGCCACACCATGGGCTTGATGGACTGTGCAGCCTCCTCCTTCTGGCTTACTTCCCATGTGGGAGCTGGTGATCTGCATGTCACTGAGTGGCCAGAGTGCTTCTGTGTTATTTTTAAATAGTGGGGAAAACATGTTACAAGTAACACATGTTCCTCATGCTCATTGTTTAGGTTAGAATACAAAGCTGTATATAAAAAAATCTCCACCCCCTCTCAGGGGACATTGTTGACATTTTGTTGTATAATCTCTGTCAGAGATATGTGTGTGTGTATGTGTACACACACACACATATAGATCTGTATAGATATATAAAAGTGATGTTTAAAATGTAGTTGTTAAAAAAAATAAAATGTAGTTGTTGTTTTACAGAAACAGGATCCTTTGGCAGAAGTGGTTTTGGAATCAACTATTTTTTTTCACCAATAGAGCTTCGTAAAATAAATTAAGTGTATTTAATTTAATATTTTTATATGTGCCTTGGTAGAATTTGCAGTTTTGTTAAGGAGATGGCCAACACATAAAATACTTTGAAAAAGACTATTATCCTGACCTCTGTCAGAGGGGAGGGGTGTTATGGGGCTGGGTAGAAAAGGTGAAGGGATGAAGTGAAAAAAAAAACACCCCAAAACTGGTAGATACAGACAATAGAAAGGGAGTTTGGGGGAGGTAGAGGGGGGTAAAGGGGGGATGAGAAATGGTGATGGAAGGAGACTTGACTTGGGGTGGTGAACACAGTACAATATACAGATGATGTGTTATAGAATTGTACACCTGAAACCTATATACTTTTATTAACCAATGTCACCCCAATAAATTCAGTAAAACGTATTATATTAAAATCTAAATTACCTGCTATAGATTCTATATTTCTAGACTTTAATAAGCAAGTCTCTTCTGGAAATACAGGTTGTGATTGGTCATAATCCATATTCTACTTTCGTGTAACTGTAGAAATCTTCTTGGAGAAGAAAAACAGAGAAAATGCAACATTATGGCAGTTCTGCAGTGTTTATGAACAGGACCCATTTTTTTATAGCTGCCTCAGATCTGGAGGAATATTTCCTGACATGATTTTTCTGACTTAAATTTCCTTTGAAAGGTTTTTTGGGTCTGTCGAAAGGCGGAATCTGCCCTTACTCCGTGGAAGACACCAAGGCCGGGTGCCTTGACAGTTGCAAAGAGTGGAGTGAAGAATTTAGACCTCAACTGGAAATTAAATTCCAGAAGCACATTTCAGCTTCTTTAATTCACTTGACGATAGGTAGCCCAACCTGAAGTGCAGGCTTCGCTGTGGTGTACATTTAAGTGTTTGCTCTGGGGATAAATTGCACAGAGATCTGTTCTGTGGTCAGTCAAGGAATCACATGTATGTGGGGAAAAGGGCACCTTCCAGGGGCTCCAGAAATGCCTATTGATGGTTATGAAAGATGAGACTTGCTAACTTCCTCTGCTCATTTTTTTGTGCCAGTGGGAAGATTCCTTTTGCAATAGGTAGCAGAGATAAAAATAGGCAAGCACGGTTCCTGCCACAGCAAATGTAGTTCAGTGGAAGTAGCAGTGAACATGCTGGCAAATACTTGATTTTAAGTCTACCTTTGCTAGATATAGGCCTATTAACCCTGGACAAGAGATCAGGCCTTGCTTTCTTATTTAGAAAGTAGACTTCTTTAGCGAAGTCCTATGAAAATAATATACAGGAAACGCTTCGTACACTGTAGATATCCTTATAATAAAAATAGAGCTCATGTTTCTGGATTAGGTATTCAACCAAACCAGGATCTGTGCTAAAAGTTTGTATGCATTCTCTCATCTGCTCAAAATCCTGTGCCAATCTCAGTGTATAGGTGAGACAGCTATTGGGTGGAGGGCTTAAGTAACCCGCCAAGGCCACAGAGCTTGAAGAGAGAGGAGCCAGACCGGCACACTATAAAAATAGTGATTATATAATTTCTTTTTCTCAAAATATGTTGTGTTCTATTTTGCATATATGATGTCTTCATGAGAGATACAAGTTATGCATTTATTTATTTTAACATTAAGAAACTATATATCTAGAATGTCAAACTCCTGATTTCAGGGCTGTGATGTTTTAGGATGAGGGTAAAGTCCCATATATGCAATTTAAAGCATTAAGGTACTTTGAAGACATGTCTGAAATAATAGTACAGTTGCTATGCATGCATGCTTAAATCAGACAGATGGTAAAAATGACTGAAGTGTGAGATACCCATGTCATTAAAGTGGTAGTTAAATAATATGCATGGCATTTACAAGTGCTGTATATAATAAGATTTTGATCTTTTGTACACGTGGACCATAGAAGGGTATAAAAATTCAAGTGTGGGTTTTTTTTTAGAAAGAAATTGTGTTGTGGAAGTTTTATTTTATTTTTTAATATATTTTATTGATTATGCCATTACAGTTGTTCTATTTCCCCTCTTCATTCCCCTCCACCCTGCACACCCCTCCCCCACCATTCTCCCCCTTTAGTTTATGATCATGTGTCTCAAGTTCTTTGGATTCTATATTTCCCATGCTATTCTTGCCCTCCCCCTATCTATTTTCTACCTACCGTCTATGCTACTTATTTTCTGTACCTTCTCCCCCCTTCTCCTCCTCCCACTCCCCTCTTGCTAACCCTCCATGTGATCTTCATTTCTATGGTTCTGCTCCTGATCTAGCTGTCCTCTTAGTTTGCTTTTGTTTTAGGTGTGGTTCTTAATAACTGTGAGTTTGCTGTCCTTTCACTGTTCATCTTTTTTATCTTCTTTTTCTTAGGTAAGTCCCTTTAACATTTCATATAATAAGGGCGTGGTGATGATGAACTCCTTGAATTTGATCTTATCTGAGAAGCACTTTATCTGTCCTTCCATTCTAAATGAAAGTTTTGCTGGATAGAGCAATCTTGGTTATAGGTCTTTGGATTTCATGACTTGGAATACTTCTTTCCAGCCCCTTCTTGCCTGTAAGGTCTCTTTTGAGAAATCAGCTGACAGTCTGATGGGAACTCCTTTGTAGGTGACTGTCCCCTTATCTCTTGCTGCTTCTAGGATTCTCTCCTTCATTTTCATCTTGGCTAATGTAATGATGATGTGCCTTGGTGTGTTTCTTCTTGGGTCCAACTTCTTTGGGACTCTGAGCTTCCTGGATTTCCTGGAAGTCTATTTCCTTTGCCAGATTAGGTAAGTTCTCCTTTATTATTTGTTCAAATAAGTTTTCCACTCATGGCTATTCCTCTTCCCTTTCTGGTACCCCTATAATTCGGATGTTGGAACATTTAAAGATGTTCTGGAGGTTCCTAAGCCTCTCCTCATTTTTTTGAATTCTTGTTTCTTCATCCTTTTCTATTTGGTCATTTTTTCTTCCTTCCGGTCCACTCCCTTGATTTGATTCCTAGTTTCCTTTCCATCACTATTGCTTTCCTGTGCATTTCCCTTCATTTCAGTTAGTTTAGCCTTCATATGTTCCTCTAATTTATGACTAAAATCAACCAGTTCTGTGAGCATCCTGATCACCAGTGTTTTGAACTGTGCATCTGAAAGTTTGGCTATTTCTTCATTGCTTAGATATATTGGCTCTGGGGCTTTGAGTTCTTCTTGAGCTATAATGTTTTGCTCTGTTCTCGCCTGTTAGGTATGAGGAGCAGAGCCTTAGGTGTTTGCCAGGGCGGGACCACCCAGGTTGCTGGTTTGTGACGCTATACGTGGGGGTGGGGTCAGAGAGGGACAATAGCGGTCCCCTTTGCCACTTCCCACCGCTGGGGCCTGCGCAGTCAGTCTCACTGCTCACTTCTTCACCAGTTTATCTGCCCTTGATTGTGTGACTGTGGTCAGCCCTCAGTGGGTCCTCCCACTGCTACTCCACCCCTGGGATCCGCCCACATCAAGTGTGGGATTTTTGTATAGGACAAGTCAAATGTATTCAACCCAAGATCTGTAACAATAATAATAACAATAGCCATTTTTCACTGGAACTTACCGTGTTTTTGAGATTACGCTAAACCCTTTATGCTTGTGGCCTAATGGGCATCCTAGCTTTCATTTGTACTTGGAGAAGTTCCTCTTCGAGGAGCACCAGGAAGCTCTCCATCAGCACTATCCAAGATAAAAGCCACCAGTCACTTGTGGGTATTGAGCAGGTGACATGTGTTGAGTCCAAATTGAGATGTGCCCTGATGGGGTTCACAATATGCCACCCCAAAATATGCCACTTTGCGGTAAAGATTATTTTGATCTAAAGGCAGTTGAGAAATAGTAGATGCAGTGAGCTCTCTGCCTTTCCCCATCTCTGCCTAAAAGCTGGGCATAAATCTCCCCTGGTGAAGGTGCCCCACCTCCCCTCTCCTGTACCTGGAAGAGGAAGACACCGTTACGACTGGAGACACAAAGTCGGCAAAAAGGTGTGCCTGCAAAACCAAACCTTACTCAAGCAACCCTTGTCTTCGGTTGGTTTCCCCCTTATATTACCTTCCCCCAGTTTACTCTGCTCAAACTCCTTTTCTGATGTCTGGCCACTTCTCCATGGTGTATCACCCTTTGTTAAAATGGTATTAAGACCCTAGGTCTCATCACCTCCTTGTGTCTTCATGTGTTTTTTATGCAGCCCTCTGTGCCAGTAAAAATTAAAATGTTGACATTGAGTATACTTGTACACCTTTCTCCTGTTACGCTGTCAGTTGTCAGTTTAATTTGCAGGCCTCAGTTGCCCAGGCTAGGAGGGCAGAGGGGAAGCTCTTTTCCTCCCCTATGGCTTGTAAGTCTAAAGTACACATTGGATTTTGAAAATTTAACATGAAGATAGAAATGTGAATACCTCAACATTTTTTATATTGCTTGCATGTGGAAATTATAATATTTTCAATGTATTGGGCTAAATACATCATTACAGTTGATTCACCTGTTTATTTTTTTTAAGTGGCGATAAATTTAAAATTGCATAGGTTGCTCTCAGTTTTGGCCCCTGTTCGATTTCTGTTGGACCCTGAGGTATACAACACACTCTTAGCTTGTGCCCTGGCTGAGCTCCCGGGTTAGAATATTTTCGGCTGGGAAGATGAGGTTTTTCCATTTGATTTAATTAGCAAATGTGTAAATGCAAATGTACCCGAGGTTTAACTACTCTGCTTTTGCATTTTCCTGCAGAGGCCACCAGCTGCTGAAAAGCCACGGCGGGATCACTGAAGTCTGCTTCGTGCTGGTTTAGAGCCATTAAACTCTTACGGTAGGACATTGCCCCTTGATTCTGGGTGCAAATAACAGTATCACAATTAGCATCCGTGTCGTTGTTAAGAACAGCATTCTATACACCCTCAGGCCATGATTGCTACTTGTGTTGTTCAGATTTTTTGTATCTTCCCTGATGTTTTGTCTGTTTGCTTTGTCAATTACTGAAACAGGTGTATTTAAATCTACTCTAAATGTCAATTGGTCTATTTCTGTTGTCATTATACTGCTTTTCAGCTAGTAACTTTCTTCAGTTTTGGAAAATCCACAGCTGTCATCTGTTCAAATATTTCTTCTGCTTCGTCTCTTCTCTCTGCTTATTCTGTGTCTCCAATTAATATACCAAGTCAGACCTTCTCCCGTGTTTCTTTTATCCCCAGAGGCAATATTATTTGGAGTGCGTTCCTATCGATATTTTTGGCTATATACATTTATATTGCCAGTAAATGGTTTGTGGTATTGATTTGTGTGTTTTAATTTACACAAACTCTAACATTGTATATACTATCATTCTGCAACTTTTTCTTTTCATTCAACATTATGGCTTGAAATGTACTGATCTATATAGATTTACTTTACTTAAATGAGAGCATTGTGAATCTCTACGTAGTATTCCATCTATGAAGGAGCCATGATTTATTTATCAATTTTTCTATGGTTGAGCATTTAGGTTGCTGAAAGCAGTTTCCCTCCATTACAAACATTGCTTCAATAAATGACCTTGAATGAAATATCTGGAACACATATACACGTGTTTCTCTATGGTTGATACCGAGAGCTACAACTGGCGAGTCACATCTCAATTATAGCCATTTTCTCCTTTACTGGATATCACCCAACTGGTGTCTGATGTGATTGTTGTAATGTATAATCCCATCTATTTTCTTGCATCCTCACCAAAGTTTGGTATTGTACCTTTTGATTTTATTAATCTGAAGTGGATGAGAAGTGGTTCCATATAATCTTAATTTCCTCGATGCAAGCAAAGTTGCACATTGTCATAGGTCACTGCTTGTTCCGTTGACCTTTCTACGTCCTTTGCTGCTTTTAAGCTTATTTCTCATAGTAATTTGTAGACATTTGTATAAATTCTTCTTACTAATCCTTATTCTGTGTTGTGACTCCTCTTAGCTACTTAGCTTCTGTTTGTTTATGGCACTTTTAGCACCCAGAATATTTTAATTTTAACATCGTCAAACTTAGCAATTGTTTCCTTTATTAAGTGTACTTTTTTTTTGTCTTGTTTATCTCATTCTTTTTGATCCCATTGTCAAAAAGTCTTCCTCCTGCGTTCCTTCAAATAGATTTATTTTTTTCCCCTTAACTTTTAGGCCTTTAAATCATCAGGAATTTTTGTGTATAGTGTAGAATATAGGTTTAATTTTATTGTTTTCAAATGGAAATACCATTTATTAAATAATCTTGCTTTCTTTCAAATTTACGAAGCTATGTTTTCTTTTATTTCTTTAATCTTCACCCAAGGATATGTTTATTGATTTTGAGAGAGAGAGAGAGAGAGAGAGAGCAATATCAATGTGAGGGAGAAACACAGATTGGTCCTCTCCCATATGTGCCCTGACTGGGGATAGAACCCAGAATTTAGGTATGTGCCCCAACTGGGAATTGAACCCATAACCTTTTGGTGTATGGGATAACACTCCATCCAGCTGAGCCACCCAGCCAGGACAGAGGCCATGGTTCTTGCTTTCTAAGTCACCTGATGCTAGTCTGCTGGGTCTATTCCAGGCTCCCTGTACTAGTTATTAACCACAGTGTTTATCTAGACACTGATGCTGTATGCTGCACTGTTAATTTTTTAATAGGGATTCTTTGGTTTTGACAATAATGGTCTTGAGTTTTATAGATTAATTTAGAGAATATCTTTATATCTAGAATATTTAATCTTGCCATCTACAAACATTATTTTTCCATTCAGATGTTTTTTGTGATCTTCAGTAACATTTGCAAATATTTTCTATAAGGTACTAGTCATTCTTTTTTTAGATGTGTTTCTTGATTTTTATATGATTGTAAATGGAAATAGTTGGCCCCTATCTTTATTAATTGATTATTGATAATACAAAAATACTTGTTTTTTTTGTAGTTGCTTCTATATATAAAACTCTGCTGAATATGAAATCATTATCTTATAAGTTCTGGTAGTTTGAAATTTTTCTTTTAATTTTCTATGTCAACAAATCATTGGCAAATGTTTAAAATTTCTGCTCCTTATACCGATTACTTTTCCTGTTATATTCCATTGGCTAAGACTTTCAGTAAGATAGTCACAGAAATTACATGTGAGAATCTTTGTCTTTTTCTGAATTTAATAGGAATACTTCTAAAATTTTGTCATTAAGTGTTACACTTGCTGTATATTTTTAAGAGGTATGATTAATTAGAATAAGAATTTTTCTTGTTATGACCTGTTTGGTAGGAGCTTTCCACAGGAAAGAGTGTGACATGCTGTCTAATGCCTCTTCTGCAGACACTGAGGTGATCGTAGGTTTCAACCTCATTAGTCTGCCGGTGTTGTGATTTTCTAAAAAAGATGCTGTGATATTGAAACAACCTTATATTCTGCAGAGAAACTCTACTTGAACATAATTTTTTAGATTTAAAACATTGCTGGATTCAACTAATGGGTATTTTATTTAGAAATTTTATATCCATGTATGTAAATTAGGTTGGTTTAATAATTCTCTCCTATTACTATTACAGTGTTGGCATTACAAGTTTCCCAGTATCATAAAGTCAGTTGCACAGTTGTATTCTTTTTCTATCTTTAAAAACACTTTATATAAATTATAATTTAGATGTCCTTTGGACATTTGTTAAATTTCTTTCTAAAATGGGCTGGGTCTTCAAACCTGGTTGAAAGGAAACCATCAATGAAATGAAAAGACAACCCACTGAATGGGAGAACATATTCACTTTTGATACCTCTGATAAGGGATTAATATCCAAAATTTATAAAGAATCCTATTTAACTCAATACTAAAAACCAAAACAATCCAGTTAATAAATGGGCAAAGGACCTGAATAGACACTTCTCCAAAGGGGACATATAGACAATCCGTAGACCTATGATAAGATGCTCAATGTCACTAACCTTCAGAGAAATTAAATGAGATACCACAATGAGATATCATCTCACACCTGTCAGAATGGCACTCATCAATAAATGAACAGACAGGCAAGGATTTGGAGAAAAAGGAACCCTAATATACGGTTGGTGGGAATGCAGACTGGTGCAGCCACTGTAGAAAACAGTATGGAATTTCCTCAAAAATTGAAATGGAATTCCTTTATGATAGCAATTCCACTTCTGGGACTATCTCTGAGGAAACCCAAAACACTAATTCAAAAAGATATATGCACCCCCATCTTCATGTGGCATTATTTAATAGCCAAGAATTGGAAGCAGCCCAAGTGCCCATCAGTAGGTGAGTGGGTAAATAGCTGTGGTACATTTACACAGTGGGATGCTACTCATAGATAAAAAGAAAATGTTACCTTTTGTGACAGCATGGATGGACCTGGAGAGTATTATGCTAAGTGAAATAAGGCAATCAGAAAGACAAACAACATATTATTTCACTTCTATGTGGACTCTACTGAACAAAATAAACAAAATAGAAACAGACTCATAGACACAGAGAACAGACTGACAGCTTTCAGAGGGGAAGGGGGCTGGGGCTCTGGGTGAAAAAGGGGAGGGGATTAAGCAAAAAGAACAAACCCTGTTCGTAGACACAGACTACGGTAAGGCAGTCTTAGTACCTCCCTTTATTACCAGAGTTACATTACCAGAGGGAAAGAGGGTAGGGGAGGTTAGAAGAGGGTAAAAGCAGGATTAATGGTGATGGAAGGAGACTTTGCGTGGTGAACACAAAATACAATATACAGATGATGTACTATAGAGTTGTACACCTGAAAGCTTTATAATTTTATTAACCAAAGTCACCCAAATAAAATTCAGCTAAATTAAAAAAATATGTAGAGTATAATAAAATTACCATGACAGCAACAGCAAAAATGGTCTGGGCCTAAAATCTTCATGAGAGAGAAATTAAAAATATTATTATTTCTTTAATTAATTTTATTTAGTTATTTTTCAAGTACAGTTTTTTGTCTATTTCTCCCATCCCAGCCTCCCCCGCCCCTTGCTCCCCACCTCCCTCCCATTTCCACCCCCCTTAGTTCTCATCCCTGTGTCCTTCCTATTTGTTCCTCCAAATCCCTCCCCCCTTTTTCCCCTTAACTTCCCTTCCTTCTCCCCTCTGGTCACTGTCCCCTTGTTCTCTATTTCAGTGTCTTTTTTTTTTCTGCTTGCTTGTTTGTTTTGTTGTTTAGCTTCCTCTTAAAGGTGAGATCATATGGTATTTGTCTTTCAGCACCTGGCCTATTTCACTCAGCAAAATGCTTTCCAGTTCCATCCATGTTGTTGCAAAGGGTAGTAGCTCCTTCTTTCTCTCTGCTGCATAGAATTCCATTGTGTATATGTACCACAATTTTTTGATCCATTCATTTACTGATGGGCACCTAGGTTGCTTCCAACTCTTGGCTATTGTAAATTGTGCTGCTATGAACATTGTGGTGCATAGGTTCTTTGATATTGATGTTTTAGGATTCTTAGGATATAATCCCAGCAGTGGAATTGCTGGGTCAAAAGGCAGGTCGATTTTTATTTTTCTGAGAAAATTCCATACTGTTTTCCATAATGGTTGTACCAGTCTGCAATCCCACCAACAGTGGACTAAGGACCCCTTTTCCCCACAACCTCTCCAACATTTGTTGTTTGTTGCTTTGTTTATGATAGCCATCCTGACTGGTGTAAAGTGGTATCTCATTGTGGTTTTAATTTGCATCTCTCTGATAGCTAACGATATTGAGCATCTCTTCATGTGTCTCTGAATGTTCTGTATGTCCTCCTTGGAGAAGTGTTTGTTCAAGTCCTTTTCCCATTTTTTAATTGGGTTGGGTGTCTTCTTAGAGTGGAGTCGTGTAAGTTCTTTGTATATTTTGGAGATTAAACCTTTGTCTGAGGTATCATTGGCAAATATGTTTTCCCATACAGCTGGTTGTCTTACTAATTTAATACTGTTTTCTTTAGCCACGCAGAAGCTTTTTATTTTGATGAGATCCCATTTGTTTATTCTTTCCTTTATATTCCTTGTTCTAGGGGACATATCAGTAAAAAAGTTGCTGCGTGAAATATCTGAGATTTACTTGCTGATGTTCTCCTCTAGGACTTTAATGGTGTCATGGCTTACATTTAAGTCTTTTATCCACCTTGAATTTATTTTGTTGTATGGTGTAAGTCTGTGCTCAAGTTTCATTTTTTTGCACGTAGCTGTCCAGTTCTCCCAACACCATTTGTTGAAGAGGCTATCTTTACTCCATTTTATGTTACTGCCCCCTTTGTCGAATATCAATTGACTGTAGAGAGTTGGGTTGGTTTCTGGGCTCTCTGTTCTGTTCCATTGGTCTATGTGCCTGTTTTTATGCCAGTACCATGCTGTTTTGATTACAGTGGCCTTGTAATACAGTTTGATATCAGGTATTGTGATCCCTCCTACTTTGTTCTTCTTTCTCAAAAGAGCAGCTGCTATTCGGGGTCGTTTATGGTTCCATATAAATTTTTGAAGTGTTTGTTCTATGTCTGTGAAATATGCTATTGGTACTTTAATAGGTATTGCATTGAATGTGTATATTGCTTTGGGTAGTATGGACATTTTGATGATGTTAATTCTTCTAATCCATGAACAAGGTATATGTTTCCATTTGTTTGTGTCTTCCTTGATTTCTTTCTTCAGGGCTGTGTAGTTTTCTGCATACAGGTTTTTTACCTCCTTAGTTAGGTTTATTCCCAGATATTTTATTTTTCTTTTTGCTATATCGAATGGGATTTTTCCTTGATTCCTGCTTCTGCTGATTCACTGTTGGTATACAAAAATGCCTTTGATTTCTGGATATTGACTTTGTAACCAGCTGTTTTGCCAAATTCATTAATTAGTTTGAGCAGTTTTGGGGTAGAGTCTATAGGATTTTCCATGTACACTATCATGTCATCTGCAAACAGTGACAGTTTTGCTTCCTCCTTTCCTATTCGGATGCCTTTTATTTCCTTTTCTTGCCTGATCTCTGTGGCTAAAACTTCCAATACTATATTGAATAGAAGTGGTGAAAGTGGACAACCTTGTCTTGTTCCTGATCTTAGTGGAAAAGCTTTTAGTTTTTTCCCATTGAGTATGATATTGGCTGTAGGTCTCTCATATATGGCCTTTATTATTTTGAGAAATGCTCCCTGTATTCCCACTTTGCTGAGTGTTTTTATCATAAATGGGTGTTGTACCTTATCGAAAGCTTTTTCCTCATCTATTGATATGATCATGTGATTTTTTTGTCTTTGCTTTTGTTTATGTGATGTATTACATTTACTGATTTGTGAATATTGAACCATCCCTGGGATGAATCCCACTTGGTCATGGTGTATGATCTTTTTGATATATTATTGGATGCAGTTTGCCAATATTTTGTTGATGATTTTAGCATCTATGTTCATCAGCGATATTGGCCTGAAGTTTTCTTTCTTTGTTGTGTCTCTACCTGGTTTTGGAATTAAGATGATGCTGGCTTCATAAAAAGAATTTGGGAGTTTTCCATCCTTCTGGATATTTTTGGAATAGTCTGTGGAGAATAGGGGTTAGCTCTTCCTTACGTCCTTAAATGCTTTGTAGAATTCTCCTGTGAAACCATCTGGTCCAGGGCTTTTGTGTGATGGGAGTTTTTTGATTACTGCTTCAATTTCCTTTGCTGTTATTGGTGTATTTAGATTTTCTGCTTCTTTTTCACTGAGTTTTGGAAGATTGTATTTTTCTAGAAATGTGCCCATTTCCCCTAGGTTTTCAAATTTCTTGGCATACAGTTCTTTATAGTAATTTCTTACAATCCCTTCTATTTCTGTGGTATCAGTTGTAATCTCTTTCATTTCTGATTGTGTTTATTTGTGTCCTCTCTCTTCTTTTCTTGATGAGCCTACTTAAAGGCTTGTCTATTTTGTTTATCTTCTCAAAGAACCAGCTCCTGGATTCATTGATCCTTAGAATTGTGCTTTTAGTTTCTATGTCATTTAATTCTGCTCCAGTCTTGGTTATTTCCTTCCTTCTGCTTGCTCTGGGCTGTCTTTGTTGTTGTTTCTCGAGTTCTTGCAGGCGTAGGGTTAGGTTGTTTGTTTGAAATGTTTCTATCTTCTTTAGGTAGGCCTGTATTGCTATAAACTTCTCTCTCAGGACTGCCTTTGCTGTGTTCCATAAGTTTGGGGTTGTTGTGAGATCATTTTCATTTGTTTCCAGAAACGTTTTGATTTCTTCCCTAATTTCATTCTTGACCCATTCGTTGTTTAGTAGAATACCATTCAGTCTTCATGATTTTGGGTGCTTTTGGTTTTTTATTTGGGGTTGGTTTCCAATGTTAGTCCCTTGTGGTCAGAGAAGGTGCTTGGTATGATTTCAATTTTCTTGCATTTTTTGAGGCTCATTTTGTGTCCTATCATGTGGTCTATCTTTGAAAATGTTCCATGTGCATTTGAAAAGAATGTGTATTTAGCTTCTTTGGGATGAAGGGCTCTATATATATCAGTTAAGTGCATTTCATCTAGGGTGTTGTTTAATGCCATAATATCTTTGTTGATAATTTGTTTGGAAGATCTGTCCATTTTTGATAGTGGGGTGTTAAAATCCCCTACTATAATTGTGTTGCTGTCAATATCTTTCTTGAAGTCCTCTAAGATTTTCTTGATATATTTGGGTGCCCCTATGTTTGGTGCATACATGTTTACAATGTTAATGTCTTCTTGGTGGATTCTTCCCTTGAGTATAATGAAGTGACCTTCTGGGTCTCTCTTTATGGCCTTTTTTTTGAAGTCTATTTTGTCCGATATGGGAATTGCTACCCCAGCTTTTTTTTCTTGTCCGTTTTCTTGGAAAACTTGTTTCCAGCCTTTCACTTTTAGTCTGTGATGGTCTTTTGTCCTGAGGTGAGTCTCTTGTAGGCAGCATATGTGTGGGTCATGCTTTCTTATCCATTGAGCTATTCTGTGTCTTTTGATTGGAGCATTTAATCCATTTACGTTTAAGGTTATTATTGATAGGTACTTATTCATTGCCATTTTTGTACCTGTGTTCCTCTCTGTCTCCCTCTTATCCTTCCTTCCCTTAAAGCAGTCCTTTTAGTATTTCTTGTAGAGCTGGTTTGGTGGAGGCGTATTCTTTTAGGCTTCTTTTGTCTTGGAAGCTCTTTATTTGGCCATCTATCTTGATTGAGAGCCTTGCTGGGTAAAGTAGCCTTGGTTGTAGGCCTCTGGTTCTCATTACTTGGAATATTTCTTGCCATTCTCTTCTTGCTTGAAGCGTTTCTATTGAGAAGTCAGTAGCTAACCTTATTGGGGCTTC
Organism: Artibeus jamaicensis; assembly: GCF_021234435.1. Classification (NCBI taxonomy): domain Eukaryota; kingdom Metazoa; phylum Chordata; class Mammalia; order Chiroptera; family Phyllostomidae; genus Artibeus; species Artibeus jamaicensis. The sequence goes on along the minus strand of NW_026521828.1, from coordinate 9,134,021 downwards.
CTTGTATGTTATTTCTTTTTTCTCCCTTGCTGCCTTTAAGATTCTCTCTTTGTCTTGGAATTTTGCCATTTTGATGATGATGTGTCTTGAGGTGGGCCTCCTTGGGTTCCTCTTGATTGTGACTCTGTGTGATTCCTGGATTTGTGAGACTTTTTCTCTTATCAAATTAGGGAAATTTTCTCTCATTACTCATTCAAATACGTTTTCTATCCCTTGTTCTTCTTCTTCTCCTTCTGGTATTCCTATTATTTGGATATTATTACATTTCATATTGTCTTGCATTTCTCTTAATTCCTCTTCATTCTTTCTGAGCCTCTTTTCATTTTTTTGCTCTTTCTGTGAGCTGCTTTCTACCTTGTCCTCCAACTCACTAATCCTATCCTCCTCTTCATCTATCCTACTTTTGAAACTTTCTACTGTGTTCTTCAATTTGGAAATTGTATTCTTTATTTCCTCTTGTCCCTTGCTGATAGTTTCCATTTCCTTTTTCATGTTGCTGTAGTTTGCATAGAGATCATTGTAGTTCCTCTGTAGTTTCTGGTAGCTCACTGTGAGCTCTTTGAACTTCGTAATAACCAGTGCTTTGAATTCACTATCTGATAGTTGATCAGTCTCTATTTCATCTAACATTCTTTCTGAAGTTTCTGCTTTTTCTTTCATTTGGGGATTGTTTCTTTGTCTTCCCATTGTTTGAGACTCTTCTTGTTAGTCGCTGCTTCTAAAATTGATCTGTTCTGAAACCCTGGTTTTATGGTGTGAATTTCTGTGGTATGATCCTTGTGAAGTTCAGTGGTGCAGACTCCTTGAAATTTCTTTATGTTGTTCGTCTCCACCTACTCTCACACTGGTCCTCACGCTGGTCCCTGCGTTGGTCGCCTACCACTGCTGAATGTCTCGGCTCTAGTAGCTGCCTTCCCAAGCACCCAGGCCTGTTACTACAGCAGTGGCTCAGGGGCTGGGAATGTCTTGGCTCCCGTAGCTGGCTCCTCTGCCGCCCAGGGCTGTCACAGGGGTTTGGAGTGTCCTGGCTTCCGTACCTCACTCCCTGGCATCTAGTCCTGTCTCTATGGTAGTGGCACAGAGGCTTAGAATGTCCCAGCTCCGGTACCTGACTCCCCAGCATCCAGACCTGTCGCTATGGGAGCAGCACAGGTGCTGAGAATGCCTCAGCTGCGTAGCTGACTCCTCTGCCGCCCAGGACTGTCACAGGGGTTTGGAGTGTCCGGCTCCCGTACCGACTCCCCAGCTCCCAGGCCTGTTGCTCTGGTGGCAGCACAGGGGCCATGTGTGTGCCAGCTCCAGTAGCTGACTCTGCCACTGTCTGGTGGTTCAGCGTCGGTCACAATCTCTGGTCTTTTAATTTCATAAATGCTGGGTAACCGATGGTTTATTGTGCTGTTTCTCTATAGATCTGCCAGGATTTTCACCCATGAGTACAGGAGCTAGCATCAGCTCCATCTTACTCCGTCACCATCTTCCCAGCATCCTCTATTTTTAATTATTTGAGGTAGGAAGGGGACTCCTTACCACCCACTGTGTTGGTTTAGTTTGCCATATAGAAAGGAAGTCAGTGTGTTTACCCACCATGTGTGGACAAAGATGCTTCCTTGTGAGCCTTTAAAGTGGTGAATAAAAATTCCTGGTCATTAGAGGACGTGGGGATCTGTCCATAGTCAGGGGCTTGTGTTTGACACAGGGAAATGGGCTCTCCCTCTGGAAGTGAGTACTGTCCCTCGACCTCCGCCCAAATGTTGGGTGGTATCATTGCTCCTGGCCTGTGTCATAATCAGTGATCAGAGCTGCTATTTAGGACTCCTGTTCATTGCCCTTTGTGTAACAATAATGTCCTTATCAGGAATTTTGTTTTCTGTATTTTATGTAAGAGGAAAGAGGTGAATGGAGACATAAAGTTACTTGGCCAAGGTTCTCAGGTCGAGAAAGCAGCAGAAGAGAATGGTGACCCGTGTGTATCCGATTCGGTGCTTCACGGTTGGCCCTCCAGGGAGCTTGCCATTTCCCTTCCATCCTTGCTTTCATACACGGTCTCTAACTGAGCAGTTGTTTGTCAAGCCTGTTTTTCTTAAAGTTTAATTTGGTTTTATTAACTCCTTTCATAATCTCTCTGCAAATGCAGTGCTCACAGTGTTTTCTATAGGCAAAAGCAGTGTTAGCAATACTCTCTCTGCCTTCCCTGATTCTTCTACTCCCTCCTCTGAGTCATCTGTGCGATGTGTGTGCTTTGGCTACATTTATTAATACAATCTCTATAGACTCATGCAGTTGAACCGGAGATACAAATAACTTTCTTCTTTAATGGCTATCAACCAATCATTCAATGGAACAGACACCCTTTTGGTCAAAATGGTGTCCGATGGCAGGACCATCAGAAAGTCTTGTTTCCCATGGTCCTCTGCTTCGGCACACATGTGGAGAAGATGGGGGGCGGTGTGAAGCATGATCTTTGTGTCATCAGAGTGACTTGATTCTGGGGACCGACCTCCTTTCCCCGTGTTTACTGAGGGGCAGGGGAAACTTCGCACACGACTCAGTGTCTCCAACTCAGGCACTACCTGACACAGTCTTCTCCACTTTTTAGTTTTTGTTTTTTGAGGTACAATTTACATACCATGATTTTCATCATTTAAAAGTGTATAATTTTTGTATTTTTTTAGTACATTCACAATGTCGTGCAACTGTTACTACTGTCTAATCCCAGAACATCCAAATTAGAATTTCACTAAGCTCAGCTCCAAAAGACAGCTTTGTGCTGGTGATGGCTACGCCTTCTTTCCCCTCCCCACCAAGCCCCTGCAATCACTAATCTGCTGTCTTATGGATTTGCCTATTGAGGACACTTCATAGAAATGGAGTCCTGTACTATGCGGCATTTTGTGTCTGACTTCTTTCACTCAGCAGGATGTTTCCAGGGGTCACACATACTGTATGTAGCCTGTGCCAGTACCTCATTCCTTTTCATGAGTCAGTGATGTTCCGTTGTGTGGGTGTGCCACGTTTGTGATCTGTTTGTCAGTTGGTAGAAATTTGTGTTTCCACTTTTCCTCTGTTATGAATAACACTGCTATAAACACTCACATATACGTTTTTGTGTGAACATGTTCTTATTTTCCTTGAAATGAATTCTCCTGGCAGTGGAATTACTGAGTCCTATGTGACTCTGTGTTCAGTTCTGTGAGGAAGGGCCAGGCCGGTCTGTCACAGCAGCCTCGTCATACTGCATCCCACCAGTGATGCATGAATGGTCCGATGTGTCTACATTCTTGCCAACACTTACTTCCTTTTTTAAAGAAAGAAAATTATAGCTAGCCTACTGGGTGTGAAGAGGCTCCTAATCATGGCTTTGATTTGCATTCCTATGATTCAATTTCCCTAATGAGTAACGATGTTGAGAGCATCTTTGCAATTGCTTATTGACCATTTGTATATATTCTTTGGAGAAATTTCTGTTCAAATCCTTTACCCATTTTTAAATTGTGTTGTTTGTCTTTTTATGGTTGGATTGTAAAAACTACTATGTATTTGGGTACTGGATTCTTATCAAATATATGACTTGCAAATATTTTTTCTCATCTGAGTTTTAATTTACTTTCTTGATAGCTGACACAAGTTAGATGCAATATCTTATTTAATCTTATAGTTATCTTTGTGAAGTAGATCACTGTTTACCCATTTCATAGCTCAGCAAATAGTCAGAGAGATATGTGGCTTGCTCAACTTCACACAGCTAGTAGGAGGTAGTTAAGTTCAAACCCAATCTCTGGTTCAAAGCCCATGAACTTGAGGATGGAAACAGTGCATGATTCATGACCAGCCAAGAGGTATAGAGGAGGCAAAAACTGGTGTGAATTCGAGTGACCTGGGGAAGGAAGATTCAAGGAATCAGAATCTCAGAAGGATATCGGCACAGAAGTGTGAACCTTCCTTGAGACAGGTAATATTGTTAACAAGGGCTTTCATGTGGGAGCACAGAGTTCATTCAAACACCAAGAAATAGATCAGTGGGGCTCGAGTGGAGAGTATTGTAGCGTTTGTTGGAGATGAGGCTAGAAAAGTAATTTAATGACAGATAATGGAGGGCCTAGGTGTTATTACCCCCCTCCCCCCCCTTTTGTTTAACTGCACACAGGCAGTGGGACATTGTGGAAGGTTTTCAAATAGGGAAGTGACAGAATAATAGTAGAGTTTTAAAGAAATTAGCCTGGCAGAGTTGATGAATGGAGACAAGGATTAGAAGACACTGTTGGAAATTGAGTGAAGATTTGTTATGAAATGATAAAAGCCTGGTGGGAATGGTAGGGATGGAAAATGGAAAAGTATAAAGAGACACAGAAAGCATTTCATAGTAAGAATCTACAAGTCATGATGAGTTACTGCAAGTGTAAAAGGATCTGTAAGTTAATTCTGCAAGTCAAATATGGAGTAATAATAATATAAATAACACCTACCTTGAATGAATAATTTTTGTTTGTGAGTGGAAAAAGAAATATCCTGGACAGTTCATCTTAATGAATGAATAGGAATTCAGTTGGAGGCTGATATTCAAGGTAGACCAGAAGACATGCCAAGGGTCTGAAGGTGTGAACCTCTATAATCCTGCAGTGATCCTATTTTCCAGGTGAGAAATCTGAGGTCAAGGAGGTCAAGCAACTTGGTCACAGTTACAAGGTTAGTGTGCTTGTTGACTTTACATATCAGTTTGACTCAGTCACAGGGTGCCCAGGTACTGTGTTAAACATTATTTCCTGGTGGCCAATGAGGATGCTCCGGATGAAATCAGCATTTGCACTGGTAGACTAGAGAAGACATTCTCGATCTCCAGTGTGAGTGGGCATCATGACACTTACTGAGGGCCCCAACAGATTGAAGAGTTGGAAGAAGGGAGAATTTGCCCTTCCTTTCCCTGACTGCTTGAGGTAATACAATAGTTTTCTTCTGCCCTCGGACTAGGAATTAGACCATTTTTTCCTCTGGTTCTCAGGCTTTTGGACTTAGCTTGAACTGCACCATTGGCTTTCCTGGGTCTCCTGCTTGCAGACAGTGGACGGTGGGACTTCTCAGCCTTTCTAATTGCATGAGCCAAGTCCTCGTAATATATCTCCCTTCCTCCTTCTCCCCTCCCTCCCTCCCTCCCTCCCTCCCTTTCTTGCTCTCTTCTCTTGTGTGTGTGTGTGTGTGTGTGTGTGTGTGTGTGTGTGTTTGTGTTTATATATCTCCTATTACTTATGTTTCTCTGGAGAACTCAGACTAATACAGCTAGTAAAAATGAAGATTCAAGCTCAGAGATATAATCCATTGTGAAGAATCTAAGAAAATTCTGTGCTTTCAATACTGAAAAAACTGGGAGAATAGTGAAATCAGTAACTGAAATCAAGTTCAGTCAATTGACAGGAAGTTCAGGTTTCATGTGAAGGAAGTCCATTTACTTGGACATGCCTAAAACAGGGTGGGGAAAAGGGGGAGAAAGTGAAGGTGTAGGGAAGAGAGAGGGAGAGAAGAGGAGAAAAGTGGAGGGACAGATGGAGAGGGAGGGAGAGGAAGAGAGAGTAGCCTGGGGGAGAGTCCAGGCACCAGTATAGAATAGGAGGAGTGAAAAGGAGAATGTTAGGCCTAAGGAAGGTCAAGGTGAGGGTGTGGAAGAGTGAACCAAGAAGGGGAGTAAGCAGCTGAGTAGTCAGAGAAGTAGCAGAACAAAGATAGAATTAAAGGAGGTTGTACAGAAAGTCAAGGAAGACAAAGGCCAAGAAGAGGCAACGCCATGTGGTATCTTGTAGTACCTTTGAAGGCCCTTCGCAGAGGAGGGTGATGTAGCCTCTGTCCAGGGGGTTGAGGCATCAGAAGACACTATTAATAGGAAAAAAGAGGCAATAGGTGTAGACTATCTACTCATATAAGTTGGGCGGTAATTAGGAGGAAAGAGGACTGAAGTTAAAAGAATGCTCCAGTCCTGAGCTTTGTTTGCAGTTGATGGAATTCTCTATATGTTTCGAGAGAGAAGACAGGTAAAGGGACCCAGCAAAACTGAAGCTTCACACTGAAGAGATACATTGCTAATGGTGCTATTAAAATATCTACTAGTGGATAGAAAGTTTTTTGCTATCATTTAAAGTAGAAAGCTAACACTTATTTTTAGGCAGTGTAATAGTCATTTAATTCTCTCAAAAACCTGGGGAAGTAGTAGTGCCATTAGTATTTTTAGAGACCATGAAAGGGATCATTCCTTTAGGGGCATTGGGTCTTCCTCCTGTCCCTAAAATCACACAGAGTGAGCGATCACCCATGAGCTTCTATTTAAGAAAATATTTTCGTGAGTTTTACTTACAGGAATTTAGGTGACAAAAGTAGAATATCATCTCTAATAATAATAGACAACATAGTCCTCTCCAATAATAGTCATTAATCGTATTATTAATCTTAACCATCATCTCTAACAATCTCTCACACTCGTCATTTATTTGTTATATGCTTGACACTGTTCTAAGTATATTGTGTGTGTTAACTAATTTACTTCTGCCAGCCACCCTCTAAGGTAAGTACTAATACAGATGAGAGAACTGAGACCCAGAGAATGTAAGTAACTAGCCCACAATGGCTCTGGTGGTGTCAGAACTCAAACCCAGCCATGTGGTCTTGCCCCAGTATTTACACTCTGATGCTCTGTGCTGGACTGCCTCATCATTGTGCTGTCCTTGAAGATTTCCAAAGCTCTCTTTTTATTTCTCTGGTATTTCCATCAACCATGTGGGTTGTGTTTGACTTTCAGCCGAGTGGTAACTGAGGTACAGGAAGGTTAACACTGTCACCAGTGAGTTAAGGGATTGAGTATGAAAGGAAAGACCCTAAGGCCTCCCAACTCTTTGGGTTGTGTGCTTCTCTTTAGGAGATGATGTGGGATGAGAGGGGTCAAGGCCGGGAACCGGAGATGTGGTTACTCATCCCATTCTTCACCCATCAGCTACTGACCGCAGACAAGCTGCATTCCTAATCAGGCTCTGGGTTTTCCTCTCTGAAAAAGGAAGGGCTTGGGTTGGTGATACTCTCATTCCGGAGCAGCAAGGTTCAGTCTAAGCCTCATGTAAACCACATGCATAGCTTAACATTTTCTGATAGCCACATTAAAAAGTAAAAAGCCCCCGAGTAAACTTAATTTTGATCTTATGTATAATTTCATCCAGTTTATCCAATATATGATCATTTCAGTGTGGAATCAGAATGAACATTATTGCATTTATTTTTGTACTAATTCTTCAAAGTCTGACGTGTGTTGAACACTCAGCACATCTCAGTTTAGACTGGCTTGTGAGTGCTCCGTAGCCACGCTGGGCTAGTGGCTGGAGTACTGGACAACGTGGGTTCATACCTTAGGTAGTAAGAAGGGTGCAGCCTGTTCTCTGAAGACAAGGAGCTGGAAACATTGCAGCCAGCAGCAGATGCTGCTGAGATATCACCTGCCCATCGGCATAGCTTCCAGTCCTCCTGCTCCTCCAGTTCCAAGGCACCTGCCTGCCTCAACTGAGTCGAGTGGGAAACTATGAGTGATGGTCCTCTCCCGCAGTCCCAGCCCCTCAGCAGTCATGCCTGTGAAGTCCACATGACGAGGGCATCGTCTTTCCAGGCTGATGGCCCTGGGAGATGACACTTGTGGTAAATTAAGCAGAATGCTGATAAAAAATGAAACGTGGTCACACTCGAACAGTACTAGCGGTCAGCAGAGTCTGCTGTGGCCTTTGACAGATGTGTTCTCTTTGAGATCTTTGCATGGCATTTGGGTACAGGATCATCTGTTATCCTGCATGTTATGTATGATGAGAGATAAAATAAAATGGAACTCATGTAATCACCATAAAAGCAGATTTACCAGATAGCATCTTGGTTTGTCCAGGGAAGGAAGCCCTCTCTGAAGAGGGCATGCTTGTTAAAAAATGTCTTTACAGTGAATGAGGGATTTTTTTCACACCTCAGAAGTGCCGGTCAATCCTGGAAGAGTGAAGGGAGAATAGAATTTCCCCTTTATCAATCAGGCAGGCCAGCAAAAGCAGCACGTTTATTTTTGAAAACCTATAGGACAGGTACATTTGGAATCATTATTTCATTTTAATTGATGGAGGTCCTAGAAATCTATCTAGTAGTCAGCTGCTCAGAACACTGGTGGCACTAGTCCCTGATTCGTGACTTTTGGCATGGTCCCATAAAGTAGAAAAGGCATTATCGATATCCATAAGCAAAGTGGACACTAATCAACACAGCAAAAAAAATATTTTTGTTTTTTTAAGGATAGTGTGGCATCGTTTTGGGCCAGAAATTGTTTTTGGAAGTGAACCTACTTGCAAAGTAAATGAAGGGATGTGAAACCGACGCTGTGTTACAAAACTGGGAAGAGTCGTAATGATCATGTGGTTCAAGGCAATTTGAAATATGCCACTGGGTCCGTCCATCGTAGATGTTGCTAATCAGTTCCTCTTCCCACCAAGCCCAAAGGTGACCCCCAATTCTTCTCAACAAGGAGTTCCAGGCAGCAAATAGCAAGCAGCCAGCACTGCCAAGTTGAGCCTCTTCACCTTCCTTTAATCTATTCCAAGTTTCTCACCTTCTACATGATGAACACAAGGCTCGGAGAGTTAAGTTGCTGTCTACAATCTCATTTAGTGGGAACTATTGGTGGGAAGATAGAACCCAGGTTTACCTTCTGGTCCCTAAGCCTGGCCTCTTGGCGACTACATTCTCTATCTGTGGATAGTTTGTGCTGCAGGGAAGTTCCATATATTGTGCAGAAATGTGTTTCTTGACAGTATCTATAGGTAGATATAACCATGGTAGATATAACCATGTCTGTCCTTTTTGGACTCAAAGACCAAATCCCACAGAGTCTCATTCACATGACACTTCTCCAGATTCTTCAGGGCAGCCCCCTGCCCCAGTGCAGAGGGCCTGTGAGACTCACATTCTTATGCTGTGGTTGTTATTCTGTTCTCTGCGCCAGTCATTCTCTCTCACTCTGGATAGCCTTGAGCGTGTCTTTATTTCTCTTCAAGAGTGATCTCCAGAAGCGGGTGTGACACTGGAGTGTGCACCAGCCACTGCAAGAGAGGACACTGACCCAGGACAGAAGGTGGATTATTTGAAGGGTTTAGAATAAGGGTCCCCACACTTTTGACATTTGTAAACCATCATCACAATTTTTATGCCATACATGCACATAACCTCTATAACTTTTTAATGTAATAATTCATTAAGACATTTTTACATTTTTATATAATTGTAGTCTAAAAAGAATCTCTCATTGCCACAACTAAAAATACCTGCTGTAAATAGAGAGCCGCCACAAAACTGAACACAGTGAAAAGGAAAGCGTGTTACTTACTGGCACTTTTAGTTCAGTACTGCAATATCTGCCAGAATCTCTGTTGAAAGGGAGGTCACAGGTGTCAGAGAGTTGCTAAAAACATACTAATATCAAGTTAAGACCTTATAATAATCAGGTGAATGGAAAAGAAAACGATGAAAGAATAATTCTCTCGTTGTGGGAATCAATTTTATTTAAAGATAAGCCCCTGTGCCCCTAAACTCTTGCTTATGCATCTGGGTGTGATACCGCGCACCGCCCCCCTCATTGCCAGGGCATCCAGGGGCACATGGTCTGTTCCAGGATCACATGTGTCCTGTGAGCCTCTCCCACACATTTCCATCAGCCCCAGACAGAAACAGTGTCTTCTTTTCAAGATCAGAGGTACTTCTGCCTCCAGGAACCAATATCCTTTTGCTTCTGGAGTTCTTTCTTCCCCCATCTGGGTCCTTTAATCCCATGCTGTGGGTAAGGATGTTTCAGTGCAGGGCCTCTGAGACGCCCTCTTTTGTCCCTCTGAGCCATATATTTTTCTCCTTGCTGATTCCTGGGCTCTCTACTGCCCGAAGTGATCTCTGAGGCCCAACTGGGGGCCCTCACACCTCCAGGAATCAGTCTTATCTCTTATTCAATGGCTTATCCAAGAATTAGCCAGTTTGCAGGTTGTGGGCTGGGTCATTCTGGCCATCTTCTAGTTTGCTTACTTCAGAGGCAAGAGTGCAGTGAAGATCCAGGATAGAAACATTACAAAAATGCGTGAGAACATACGCTTTAGAGGGATGTGGTTGCCAGGCAGTCTTACCCGCACTCCGGGCGTTTCTGTCCCCATATGTTGATGATATCTACACCGTAACCTTAAGTCATGACCTCTCTCCTAAAGCACTGGAAGGGTCATTGGAAAGGAATTTAGGATTTTGAAAAGAATTTGAGGTCATATTATGTACCAGCACTTCTGCAGCTCGATTTTGTGTGGCTTGGCTGGTAATGCGATGCCCTGGCTGGAAAGATTATTGTGCCTAAGCTTAAATATCCATCCCAGAAATGGACATTGAAATGGGCAATAATCTGTTTCAGTGAGAAGGTGAAGATGGTACCGTAGGAAGCAGCAAGAGCTATAAACACAGTGGCTCCTGTCCCAAGCACCCGCACACTCACATGGACACACACACTGCAGGAGGAATCACGGATTGCCTTCAGGTCTCCTCTTTAATATTCAATATGAGCTTGTTACCGGTCTCAGAGGGAAATGCTAGCCCAGGAACTCATTTGTTCAGGAGTCCTTCAAAGCCACATGTCCACAGCACTATCTGGATGAAATCGGGTTAGGAGGGTTCCTGGAAAACAGGAGTGACTCCTGTGTGCAAGTGAAGGTTTGGCCCAGATGCACTAACATTAATTGGGGGCTTTCACTTCTGTAAGCATTTCTGGCTGCAATGATTTTAGGGTCTACAGAGCTCAAAGAGAGGACCACAGTAGACAATAACCTCCCTTCCTCAATTCTAATGAGGGGGCATGGGCTCACCTCTGCCCCTTGTAGCAGAATGAAGTCCTTTGTTGCTCTCGGAAGAGAGAAGAGGTCTGACTTAGCTCTTGTTTGTCATTAGAAAAACTGATGGGTGAGGTCATCTTTCCAGTTCAGTTCAAGAGACACAAGGCAAGTTTAATTTTTGGCCAAATGAGGTTCACCGTCATGTTGGGGAGGCAGATAGATGGTGTCACAGCAAATAGAACTACCCGAATGAAGAGATGAAATGACACGAGAAACTGGGAACAGGGCAGACAGTTGGTTGCTGAGGGGGGTCAGGAGGAGGTCTTCAAGGAGCACGTTCCAACTCCCTCCTGGGTGTGACTTCGTATGCTCTCAGCCTGGAAGAAACCGCGTCAGTCTGATGAACTGCTGGTTCATGATAGTCACGTGTCAGTAGGATTAGCCTTTCTCACACGTGAAATCTGAATTCTTGCCTCTTACTTCCTCTGTCCGTGCTGTGAACCAGAGTTTTGTGAATCTGCTTGGACGTTTGTCGTTCTTTTTTGGAGCACAACCTTATTTCATTCTAAGAACGCTGTGGAAGGAACACCATAAAATGAATTTTTACTGTGAGAGTCATGCTTATTGAGTGCCACTGTGTCACAAGCATCGACCATGGCTTGTAAAACTAGCAAAGGGACATAGTTGAGTAGACAGAGGTATACGCCAGGCCTTTTCCTTCAGGAGTCTATAGGGGCGAGGTGTGTGTGTTGGGGTGTGGTTTACTGGAGGTTAACTGTTGTGGGCATACAAAACATAGAGTTTATTCTTGAATTATTATTTATTAATTATAGTGTTATTTTCCATACAGATAACTGTAAACCTACTTTTGCCCCACCCTGTACTGATCTTGACAAAACTTTCTATAACTATCGGGACCACTTTCTTTTCTCCTTTCTAGAAAAACCCATTGTGTAAATTACACTGTGAAAACTGGTACAGAAAAGATATAAAAAACAAGGTGAATTTAGAAAAAGGAACAATTGAATTCTTTCAGGAGCATTAGGGGATAGTTCCCAGGGTACTTGAGTTGGTCCTTGAAGGGTGAATTGGATTTTCCTGGGTTGGAAGAAAAGGAGGTCATTTTGTCCAGGGAAAGAGCTTAATCACCACGGTTGCTGTGCATGTGTCCTGGATTTCCCTGCCTTTTGCATTGTTTCACTGTCCCTGTAATCGCGCTTGGGGGCTCAGGAATGGCCCATGCTCACAATTGGTTTTGTGTAGACGGTGCACCTTGCACACCAGTCTGTCCTTCGGACTGTCGGCTGGAAAAGTGGGCCATCTGTTCTGCCAGACGCTACCCAGCGAACGTCTGTGGTGCCAAGGGCTCCTTCTTTCTCGTCTGACCTACTTAGTCTTCCAGAAAGCAACATATTTCTCCCCTTCTTCCTGTGTTGTGCTAAGCACTCATTGTTTCTCGATCCTCCCTTTCTGTTCAGCGGTGGTCTCTTTGCTTTTAGGAGAACACTTAGCCGGGGAGCCCATCTCTGAGTTATTGTGCCCCTAAATCCTCTCACACTCCACATGCAGTCATCTGCTTATTAAGGTTAAATGAGTTCAACTAATACTATAAAGCCTTGATTAATGATAACATATGGGTAATGATTCTGGTTAATTGAATTTTCAGGTTAACTGAGGGTTAAATGGGAGATTTAAGAAGATTGCCAAGCACTTATCTTTATATGTTTTATGGCACCTACCACATTCTACCTTGCCTGGGCACTTTAGAAGTTCAGGTCTTATTTTCTGTGATAGACTGTGTACTCTCTGAGGGTACAGTCTGGGCCCTGTACTTGTCTGTACCTCAGTGTGGCCCAACAGGTAGTGTTTTGAAGACAATGATATTGTTGTTTATTGTTATCATCATTGTCATTATCATTATCATCATCATCCTCATCGTCATTGTGTCATGGTTGGTAGTGTGGACTGTGTAGCCACACAGCCTGAGTTTGGGTCCTGCCTCTGTCATTGATTGGTTCAGTAAGCCTGGAAAAGTTACTTAACATCTTAGTACCTCAGTTTCCTCATCCATGCAATTGGGGATATTACCTTATTTTTTGTACTATAAGATGCGCCCCTGCTCCTGCCTCCTGTGACCCTGCTCCACCACCACCTTCCCACCCCCAGAGAACCAGGTAAGCTACATTTGGACTATAAGACACATCCCCATCCCCCCCAATTTTTTTGCGGGGGGAAGTACATCTTATAGTCTAAAAAATATGGTGCTCATACTAGTAATTATTTCACAAACTTGTAATGAGAATTAAATGAGTCCATATTTATAAAGGGCTTACAATGTAAGCAATGCATTTTACTAAGTGCTCTGCATGAATATTCCTATTTGAGGTCAAAAGAAGAGGCTTTTACTCCTCCGTGTTACTCATGAGAAACCTGGAGGGCAGAGATACTGGGTAACTTATAGGCACACAGCAATTACACAGTAGAGACAGATTTGAATTATGGATGTTCGACTTAACAACCTATACTCCTTACATGGTGCTCTTCTAAAAAATCGTATTTTTCCATCTTTCAAATGATCATATTCTTGATTCCATCCAACTATAGGAAAAACATTTATTTCTAACACTACATGTCCAGAGAGGTTGGCAGGGGACACTGCATATCAATATGATTGAGGAAGCCGGAAGGATAAGGGTGTCGCTGTGACCTCAGACCTGTGCACCCGAGATGGGTGCAGTAGTGGCGAGGGAACACAGAGACCATCCAGCAGCCTTACTAGTTAACTACCCCATTGCACTCACATTTAATTGGCTAAAACAAGTCACGTGGCCACCCAACTTAAAAGAGGGTATGAAACTGCAGCCCTACCGTGACCCAGAAGGTAGAGAGCTGGACATACTCCATGAACAGTAACAGCTACAGTACCCAAAGACTCTCAAATTATCAGCAAAACCTGGACCCTGGCATGTAGGGTTAAATGGATAGGTGTACAGTCTAAAGAAAGTTGGGTTCTTATTCCGGAGCAGGGTTTCTCAGCCTTGGCGCTGATTGTACATTGAAGCAGCTGATTCTTTGTTGTGGGGGGATGTCCTGTGCATTGTAGGATATTTTGCAGCCTCCCTGACCTCTACTCATTAGATACCAGGAGCACCTTGCCTCCCTGGTTGTAACAATTAAAAATGTCTCCAGTCATTGCAAAATCACGCCCAGTTGAGAATACTGCTCTAAAGTGACCTCATTTGTACCCATGGCTATTGAGTCCCAGGGAAGTTCTGGTTGCAGTCCAACCCCTTTATATAAACAAGGAATGTGTGGAAGATTTTGCAGATTAGAAAATATCCTTAAGAGGGTCAGTGGCTTGCAGTTACTATGGGTTCCCAGTTGGCACAACAACCTACATCCCCTGAATCTCTGTCAACTATTTTTTTTGCTGTACCATATTTCCTACATGTTGTTTTAGCTTATCCACAGTGAGTTTTTACTCTGCAAAGTTCTTCAGTGAATCTATGTCAAATTATGAGGCCCCGTAATTTTCAGCCTATTTATTTTTTTCCAACCTCTGCGGAGGGAGGGAACAGCTGGTCATCATGTTCCATGTAATAACTTCCCATATATTTGGAGACTGCTATTAAAACATCCCCAAGCTGCTCGTTGCAAGGTGATCATTATGCTCAGACATGTGCTAGGAGTTGCATAGTGCCTGGGAGAAGATGGAGTTTCCAAACCAATATTTTTGTATCAAAATAGAAGAAGGACAATTTTTGACTGAACATATCAATGGAAAAGTAAGGCTAAAATCTCCCCCTTGTTTATTATAATTACTGTAGCTGACCTGAAATTTTAAATTTATTATTCTGAAAATTAATGCTCTAATTAATATTTTGTAGTACTTTTCATCTTAATGATATATTAATAGAAATCCAGTGATGGACACGAGACTGCACCTCTGCTTATCACATCTTAGGGCAGGACCTAACATAATCCAGTTACCTGCCGTGGCACTGGTGAGGGTGCATGGCTGAAACAAGGCCTTCCAACAAGAACATAGAACTTGGGCCCTGGCTGGCATGGCTTGGTGGATTGAGCACCAGCCTGCAAAGTGAAAGGTCACTGGTTCAATTCCATGAGAGGCAACATCTCTCATGCATTGATGTTTCTTTCTCCCTCTCTCGCCTTCTTTCTAAAGAATAAATAAATAAAGTCTTTAAAAAAGAGTATATATAACTTGGACACTTATTGATAAAAACTATCATTTATTTCATGCATTCCATCTGACAGACCAGATCCTAAGAGATTTATAAGAATGATCTCATTTAATCTGATTTCACTCAAAGAGTAGTACCATTATTATCTTCATTTTACAAAATGAGAAACCTAGTATCACAGGGCTGGTAAGTGGTAGACTTGGGGTTTGAAATCAAGCGGTCAGATCCCAGAGCCCCTGGTCCTAACCCCAGTAATACATGGCCACTGTTCAAGCAGCAGCCACATCTTATTAATTTTTGTATGTCCAGATTCAGTTCTCAGAAGTATTTATTGAATGAATAAGCATGTGGTGGGTGACAGAGCAGAAATGTGGAACAGCGACGTGCACTGTGGTTCCAATATTCTATGAGCATGGCGTCTTGAGCATCACTAGCCCACCTCACCCAGCCCACTCCAGGGTGGGTTCACTGCCTTCCTTAGGAGTCCATACTAATCTGTGCATCTCTATCCATGCATTGGCCTCACTGTATTGTAAGGGTCAATTTAGGTGCTTGTTTCTGCAGCGAGAGGAGTGATTCTCAACCAGGGGTGAGTTTGTCCCCAAGGAATATTTGGCAATGTTGCTGGACATTTTTGGTTATCAAAAGGTGTTCCTGCTATTTAGTTGGTAGAAGATCCTGCTAAACATTCTGTAGTACATAGGATAGCTCTTCTTCATAGTTGTCCAGCCCCAAATGTCAATGTTGCCAAGACTGAGTAGCCCTCCCTGGAACAGAGATCTTCTTCATGAAAGTATCTTTGTGTTCAGGATCACCCCCATATCCCAAGTGCCAGGCACAGTGCCTGACATGTCACTGGAGCTCCACATACATGCATCAGAGGAGCGGTAAGGGGAAGAACATGTGAAAAAATGATAGAAGGAGCAAAGCAGCCCAGCAGACTGGGTTCTATTTTTGGAGCATGTATGTAACTACCCAGGTGTTGGAAGAGCTATTATGTGGAAAGAGATGGTGAGTCATGTCCCATTTCTCTTTCTCTGGGACTAAATGAAAAGGCCATTTGACTAGAGGTAGGGAATGATGAATCAGAGTGGGAAAGAGACTTGATCTTGGGTGGGTCCCCAGGGATAGGCCTCCTATTCTGTCCCCCTCTTCTGAGTTTTGTGTTGAAGGTAGGGAGAACATCCCCAAGAGCTCTAAGGAATCTGAACAGGAATGTTTTCCCATCTCTGGGTAACTCCCAGGGCGCAGGTAAGATCCCAGTATTCCCTTGCACCTGGAATGGGAACAGGGACAGTGGAGCAGAAATGACTGCATGGAGTATCGAGACAGAATCACCAAACTTACCAGACTTCAGAGTGGCACAGATGTGGCTTAGAGTCCCACCTGTGGTAGAACAGGTGAGGCCGTAGTTGACAGAACCAGCTCTGCAGAGGCCCTGGGGTTAGGAAGAGAAGGCTACAGCAGTGCTTTTGGTGAGATAAATGAAGTTATCTGGGAATGTGCCAATGTGGCTAGATGACAGTGGCCCTTACCTGTCCTTATGCCACAGTCCCATGTGGCCCTGGGGGAAAGGAGGAGTGGGGACATTCTGAATTGTAAGTTCAGATTCTGCCACAGCAAAGGAAACCTCAGAATAGAAATTAAGTTCAATTTAAGAAAAATAGTCATGTTTCTTGCCTCTGATCTTGTGATCTACCTTGTGTACTCGCTGCAGAAGTTTATCAGGTGGTGGCAGTATCCTAGCAACCATCCAGAAGGCAGGGGCAGGGCATGCCGTCTGCATCAAAGGGGTGATATACAAAAATAATCAGCTCAGAACGCTGGTCCCTGGAAGCAAGGCATGCTTCTTGCCACCAGAATTGTACTGCAAGAGAGGACAGGGTCTAGGAAGTAAATGAAGCTATGGAGTTCCCAAACTAAGGGACAAGGTCCAGCCGAGTTAGGAATGGCTGAGGCCTGGTGTGGTCCTCTGAGCATGGGGTGGAAACTGCTTCCAGGCCTTCCTCCAAGGGTCATTCTTGGCCACAGTGAATGAGATGAGCAGAGTTTACTAATAGGGTCACCCGGCCTCGGTCTGGGGAAGCAGGAGGACGGGCCTGAGACTTGTCTAGATGATCCAGGCTTTGACAAATGAACCTTCAAAAAAAGACAATTTGAATTACTAGATAAAAATAATGTCCACAGTACTCAAATTGCATTTCAAAAAACTTGACGGTTTTAATCTGAGACTTATCATTCAGATATTAATTTTTCTGTCAAGCGTTTTTGCTGCTTATTAATCTGGTATTTCGGGGGGGGGGCTCCATTGAGAAGAAAGCATGATTGGAAAAGTGTTTCTGGAGTCCCATATGGGCTGAGCCAATTATAGCAGCATCTTTTCGATGTACTTTTTTTTTTTTTCCAGTTGTGTCAGATTGCATGTTAATGTTCTTGCCCTGCCCCCAAGATTAATCTCCTCTATCATTAGTGTGTCCTTCAAGGGCCCAGAAGAGCCGACCCCTGCAGTCTCTCTGGGCTTGTCTTCTGACATTCCTCATCTCTCATCCTATTCCCCATCCCACTGGCCTTCACGAGTTCTTTGATTTCTGTAGTGTGTTAACTTGGGGCCCACAAAATGTACATTTGCATGGAGCCTCGAAAGTAAACTTATTTGTACTGAGGGTCTTTGTGGATATAATTAGGGTAAGAATGTTGGGATGAGATCATCCTGGATGAGGGTGGCCCTCAATACAAGGTCAGGTGTTCGTCTGACAGACAGAACAGCAGGGGGCTCAGAAGCACCGGAGGGGAAGGCCACATGAGGATGGAGGCAGGGACCGGTTGGTGCATCTACAAGCCAGAGGATGCCAGGGTTGCCAACACAAGCTAGGAGCAGGCATGCAACGGATTCTTCCTCAGAGCCCCCGGAAGGAACCAACCCCGCTGACGCTTTTAGGGCAGATGTCTAGCTTCCAGAACTGAGAGAGAATAACTTTCTGTTTGAAACTGCTCAATTTGTGGTAGTTTGTTGTGGCCATCCTGGGAACTAATACAGCCCCTCAGGTTTCCGAGACTGAATGCCGGGTTCCCTCCTTCCTTGGGCCCGTGCACACACTGTTTCCTGCCTGCTCTACTTTCCACTGACTGACCCTCTTTTCAGCGCCTTTTGGTCACTTTTTGGCCATCTGAAAAGGAGCAGATAATAATATTTTAGGCTTTGTGAGCCATGTTATGGGTGTCACAGCTACCCAGCTCTGCTGTTGTGTCATGAAAAGAGCCATAGGTAACATGTAGGCAAATGAGAATGGCTGCGTTCCAGTAACACTGTATTTGTGAAGCTAGGTGCTAGACTGGATCGGCCTGTGGGCCGTGGTTAGCTGACCACTGCCTCGAGCTATTCTGCTGACCTCAGCTTGAACATCATTTCCCCGAGAACCTCACCTTGACGTTTTAGATGGGGTCTCTCTCCTCGGTCTTTATATCACTTATCCTACTCGTGATTACTTTTCTCACCTTCACTGAGATGCAGTTGACATGTAACACTGTGTTAAGTTTAAGGTGTACAGTGTGATGACTTGATGCATGTATATATTACAGAAATGATTTTAACAATGTTACACCTCCATCACCTCACATAATCACCTTTTCTGTGGTGAGAACATTTAAGATCTGCTCTCTTAGCAACTCTCAAGTATGCAGCACAGTGTGTGAACTACAGTCGCCATGCTGGACATTCTGTCCCTAGAGCATACTCATCTCATAACCAAGCAAGTGCCTTTTCTCTCTCTTCCCTTAACCCCAACCCCTGCAACCACCATCCTGATCTATATTTTTATGAATTCAATTTTTTTAAGATTCATATATAAGTGGATCATACAGTACTTGTCTTTCTCTGCCTGATTTGTTTCACTTAGCACAATGCCCTCAAAGTCCATTTATGTGGATGCAAATGGTGGGATTTCCTTCTTTCTTATCAGTAAATAATAGTTTATTGTGTATATACACCCCATCTTCACATCTTTACCTGTCCACTCATGGATGGATGTGAGCTGTTTCCATACCTCAGCTATTGTGAAAAATGCCAAAATGAACCTGTGGGTGCAAATATCTCTTTGAGACCCTGATTTCATTTCCTTCAAATATATATCCAGAATTGAAAGTGCTGGATGGTATGGTAATTTTATTTTTAATTTTTGGAGTAGCCTCCAAACTGTTTTCCATAGTGGATATAATAATTTGTGTTCCCACCAATAGGGAACAAGGGTTTCTTTTCCTATTTTAAATAGCAGCCATTCAAATAGGTACGAGGTGATATCTCATGCAGTTTTGACTTGCATTGCCCTGACAATTAGTGATATGGAAGACTGTGACATAGACTTGTTGGCCACTTGTATGGTTTCCTTGAAGAAATGGCTGTTGGGGTCTTTTGCACATTTTTAAACCTGATTATTTGTGTTTGTTTTCTTGCAATTGGATTGCAGTCCCACTTAGGATTAGCTTGCTGTGCCTGTGTTTGTCTGCTGTCTGGTGCCCCACTGACTGAAGCTCCACACAGGGGCCCATGTCTGTGTTTGCACATCACTGGATTCCTTGTGTCTGATGCATTGCTGGCATGTGGTGCTTGGTAATAGTTTATGAATCTAAGACTCATTACGCATGGTTCTTTGGCCTCGTTGTTGAAATCTAGCTTAAAAATATGCAGACAGTTAAAAAAAATAAACATAGAATTAGCATTTGATCTGTAATGTCACATTTTGACATTACATCAAAGAAGTAAAAGCAGGGTCTCCAAATGATATTTGTACACTGTGTTTGTGGTAGCAACTTGCACGATAGCCAAAAGGTGGAAAACAGCCTGAGTGTCACCAGCGGATCGATGGACAAACAAAACATGGTATACGCATACAGTGCAACATTATTTAGCTTAAAAAAGAAGTGAAATTTTGTTACGTGCTACCATGCAGATGAATCTTGAAAATATTATGCTAAGTGAAATGAGGCAGACACAAAAACCCCCAGATATATTATTTTACCTATACAGGTTACCTAGAAATGGCAAGTAAATAGAGACAGAAAGTATTGGGTAGGCCAGAAAGAAGTCTATTTAGTTTTTTTGCATAAAGTAAAAGACACACTTTTCATTTCTACCAATAACTTTATTTGTTTGGATATTTTGAGCATGTTGGCTATCTCTCGCTTTTGGCTTCTAGTGGGCAGAGGCCAAGGGTGCTGCTAAACATCTTCCAATGTATAAGACAGACCCACAGCAATGAATTATTTGGCCATAATGTCAATAGAATCAAGAAACTTCACAAACCACTTTTGACATATTCGATCAATCACAGTATCTTCTCCATACACTACATAAATGTTTTGTTTTGCATTTCAGTTGTGTTTTTCCTTTCTTGAAATAATAAAAGCACAGTCAAAAAACTATTGCATATATTCTTCCATCTTCATTATTAAAATGGCTACATACATGGTGTTGGGAGAACTGGACAACTACATGCAATAAAATGAAACTTGAGCACCAACTTACACCATACGCCAAAATAAATTCAAGGTGGATAAAAGGCTTAAATATAAGCCGTGACACAAAGTCACAGAGGAGAACATTGGCAGGAAAATCTCAGACATTTCACGCAGCAACACTTTTACTGATATGTCCCCTAGAGCAAGGGACATAAAGGGAAGAATAAACAAATGGGATCTCATCAAAATTAAAAGCTTCTGTGTGGCTAAAGAAAACAGTATTAAAATAAAAAGAGAACCAACTGTATGGGAAAGCATATTTGCTAATGATACCTCAGACAAGAGTTTAATCTCCAAAATATATAAAGAACTTACATGACTCCACTCTAAGAAGACAAGCAACTCAATTAAAAAGTGGGCAAAGGTCTTGAACAGACCCTTCTCCAAGGAGGATATACAGAGATCCAGAGACACATGAAAAGATGCTCAATATCGCTAGCTATCAGAGAGTTGCAAATTAAAACCACAATGAGATACCATTTTACACCAGTCAGAATGGCCATCATAAACAAAGCAACAAACAACAAGTGTTGGAGAGGTTGTGGAGAAAAGGGTACCCTAGTTCACTATTAGTGGGATTGTAGACTGGTACAACCACTATGGAAAACAGTATGGAATTTTCTCAGAAAACTAAAAATGAATCTGCCTTTTGACCTAGCAATTCCACTGCTGGGATTATATCCTAAGAACCCTGAAACACCAATCCAAAAGAACCTATGCACCCCAATGTTCATAGCAGCACAATTTACAATAGCCAAGTGCTGGAAGCAACCTAGGTGCCCATCAGTAAATGAATCAATTCAAAAAGTATGGTACATTTACACAATGGAATTCTATGCAGCAGAGAGAAAGAAGGAGCTACTACCCTTTGCAACAACATGGATGGAACTGGAAAGCATTATGCTGAGTGAAATAAGCCAGGCGTTGAAAGACAAATACCATATGATCTGACCTTTAACAGAAATCTAAACAACAAAACAAACAAGCAAGCAAAATATAACCAAAGACACTGAAATAGAGAACAGGCTGATGGTGACCAGAGGGGAGAGGGGAGGGAATTTCAGGTGAAAAGAGGAAAAAAATTAAAACATTAAAAAAAATAAAATGGCTACACAAAAATTTACCAATTTTGATAAGTTTTTTTTTAAATGCATGCTATGACAGCCATCACATACAGTCTACAAAATTGTTTTGAATGAAGTTCAAGACAAGTAAGCACTACTAGAGCCATCGTATGCAAAAAACTAATAGAATTTTTGGCCAACCCAACAGAATGGTGGTTGGGGCTGGATCCCATTTTACAGATGAGGAACAAGAGCCAGTGTGGTTGTGCGGAAAGTGAACTGGATTAGAAGACTGGGGTTCAAGCCCGCCTGGGCCACTGATTTGCTTGATGTCCTCAGACAAATCCTGGGCCCACAGCCCTGAAATTTGTGTCTACAAACTCTGGCTCTGTTGTCCTGCTCTTTGGTTTCCGTCCGGATTTGCTGGTGGGCTGCCCAGGCAAACAGGTTATTAGCTTTTGTAAAGGGCTTTTTGATTTTTGGTTAACCTTATTAGCTGTTTTCCTCTGGTTGGTCTTCCAGGCTTCCTCCAGTTTCCTTTGCAGTTTTGTGTAACAGTGTTTTCATTAAGAAACACCCACTTGGGCCAGTTCCTCCACACTGTGTTTTGTTCTGGTTCATGGGAGTGGGCAGCCTGTTCTAGTGGAAGAGGCCACAGAGGTCCAGCACCTACTTCAGGCTCTGACTTGGCCCCACAATCTCATGTCAGTCAGTTGACTTCTAGGGGCTTCAGTTCCCCTAAGAATAGTGAAGTTAGCAGTCCCTGCTGCTTCCTTTCCTTTCTGTTCACTGACTGGGTTTTTGTGAGGAAAACGGTGGTTGCCTCTGTTCGGTATTTTCCTACCAGAGCCCGTGCTCCAAGGACAAGAGCTCTCTCTGCAAACACAGGCGGGAAGATTCGTGAAGGGTGCTCAGGGTTCAGGATCATAGGCAGCCCTTCGGCCCTGGTTCTGCCACTGTTTTGCTGAAGGATGCTGGGTAAATTGCTTAGCCAGCTGCACCGACCTGTTTCCTGTCCTGCAAAGTGAGGGGCCTTGAAGGAGACGATCGTGCCAGCCTCCTTTCCGCTCTGACAGCTGGTGATTCCTGCTCTTCCGGCTCTTAGCTCTGTGCCTTGTGTGTGTATCAGAACATTCATAAACGTTTACTGAGTTGAATTTAATTAATTGCTATGTATGACTAGTCAATGACATTGACTCATGCCATTTAGGTTTCTGGAAAGATGTTTGGTACTTTTAAAATTATTCTTTTAGGGACTTCTGCCAAGATGGAGGTTTAGGTGGATGTGCCGTGCCTCCTCACACAACCAAGTTTAGGGACAACTAAATATTAGCATCAGAAAACACAACCAGAACACGGAAAACTGAACTTTTCGGAAGTCCGCTAACAACAAATTCTTCAGCCCGACCGGTAAGGGGCGAAACCGGCGTCTGGTGAGGAGTTGCAAAGGAGGGCTCGGTTGGACCCGGGCGCGGAATCCAGACGCACGGGTTCCAAACCCAGGATTGGACCTAGTGAGTGACCGAGCAACCCACCGGGTGAGCGACTGCAGAGGAGACAGTGGGGAGGCGGTGCAGCGAGTTGACTGCGGTTGCCTAATTGCACGCAAGCGAGGGAGTGGGCAGTTGGACCGGCGTGGCGGCGATAGAGGGCGCCGCCATTTCCCCGCTCTGACCACGCCCCCACATACAGCGTCACAACCCAGCGACCTGGGAGTCCAAGGCGCAGTTTCTCACATTTAAAGGGCCAGAACAGACCAAAAATGTCGCAGGAAGACCTCACAGCCCCAGAGATAAATCTAAGCGACGAAGAAATAGCAAAACTCTCAGACGCACAGTTTAAAACACTGGTCATCAGCTTCCTCACAGATCTGGTTGATTATAGCCACAAATTAGAGAAACATATGAAGGCTAAATTAAGGGAAATGAATGGAATTCCACAGGAAACCCATAGAGATGAAAAGGAAACTGGGACTCAAATCAATGGAGTGGACCAGAAGAAACCAAATAATGGCCAAACAGAAAAGAGTCAAGGAGCAAGAATTCAAAGAAATGAGGAGAGTCTTAGGAACCTCCAGGACATCTTTAAACGCTCCAACATCCGAATTATAGGGGTACCAGAAGGGGGAAAGACACAACCACCAGTGGAAAAACTATTTGAACAAATAATAAAAGAAAATTTCCCCAATCTGGCAAAGGAAATAGACTTCCAAGAAATCCAAGAAGCCCAGAGAGTACCAAAAAAGTTGGACTCAAGAAGAAACACACCAAGGCATATCATAATTACATTAGCCAAAATTAAAATGAAGGAGAGAATCCTAGAAGCAGCAAGAGCTAAGGGGACAATCACCTACAAAGGAGTCCCCATCAGACTGTCAGCAGATTTCTCAAAAGAGACCTTACAGGCAAGAAGGGGCTGGAAAGAAATATTCCAAGTCATGAAATCTAAAGACCTACAACCAAGATTGCTCTATCCAGCAAAACTTTCATTTAGAATGGAAGGACAGATAAGGTGCTTCTCAGATAAGACCAAATTCAAGGAGTTCATCATCACCAAGCCCTTATTATATGAAATGTTAAAGGGACTTATCTAAGAAAAAGAAGTTAAAGAAACATGAACAGTGAAAGAACAACAAGCTCACAGTTATTAACAACCACACCTAAAACGAAAGCAAACTAAAAGAACAGCTAGATCAGGAGTGGAAGTATAGAAATGAAGATCTCAAGGAGGGTTAGCAACAGGGGCGTGGGAGGAGGAGATGGGGGGAGAAGGTACAGAAAATAAGTAGCATAGACAGTAGATAGAAAATAGATGGGGGGGCAAGAATAGCATGGGAAATATAGAACCTAAAGGACTTGAGACACATGGACATAAACTAAAGGGGGGTAATGGTGGGGTTGGGGGGGCAGGGTGGAGGGGAATAAAGGGGGGAATAGAACAACTGTAACAGCATAATCAATTTAAAAAAATAAATTAATTAAAAAAATAAAATAAAATTATTCTTTTAAAAGAGAAATGTGGCAGTGGTTCTAAATGTGACTGGAAATGATAGTAATATAATAATAATAATAATAACAAATATACTAAGTGTTTGGTATGTTTCAGGCATATATTAGGTACATTTACTTTTCAAATTTAACTTTACTTTTAGGTATAGTTGGTATATAATATTATATTAGTTTCAGGTGTACAAGACAGTGATTCGACATTTATATAATTTACAGTGTAGTCACTACACTAAGTCTGGTATTTTTAAATTTAATTCTTAGCACACAGCCTTATATGATAGGTGCAGACATTAACCCCATTTCACAGATGAGCAATTTGACATGTTAAATAACTGGGCGTCTGAATATACAGGTTCATAATAGCTGACCTGAAGGATCAGCTAAGAAATGGTGGAGCTAGAAGCTGAAACTTGTTCAGTCTGGCTCCAAATACCCAGAGTTGCCATGTTTAGCAAATAAAAATATAGTTGACATAATTATCTTACTATAAGTATGTCCCATGACATCACATTACCCTCATCTGCCACCCATAAAATGGGTAATAAGTTTTTACCTCTGGCTTATAGATTCAGCAGGTGAAATGGGGTCACCTGAAGAAAATTCAAGTGTGACAGAACTGTTGTTTATTACCATACCCTTGGCATTCTGTACCGTACGATCGTACACCAGGGTCGAATTTAGTTCTTGGTGGCAAAATGATATGAAACAAAGGTTTCCATGTTAGGAAAATGATCCCCCATGTAGTGAAACTTTCTTTTATCCTGCATCTCTTAAATCAAATGATTTTGTGTCTTCTCTCATGAATGTCCTCCCTGCGTCTGGGGCTTTCTGTTTAAATTAAAAGATGAAACAAATTAAGTTAAAAAAAAATCCAAGCAGAGCCTGCAGTGATGGCACTGCATGGAGCCAGCTCCCCTGTGGGTCATTTGAGATCGCCACCCCTGTGCGCTGGAGCCAGAGCCGGAGCTCCCGGCAGGCCGGTGTCCGTCACAGTGGGTCAGAGACGGCACAGACATTTGATCTGTACATTCACAGTGAGGACTCGTGTTCCAGGTGCCGAGTTCCAGTTCCATGTCTCATGGAGTGGGAGGGGTTGCACCTTGAACTAACAAAATGGAACTCACAACAGCAGGCAGTACATCTTCCTGAGGAAGAGCCAGGGAGGAAGTCAGGCCGAGGCTCCTGTCCACTCAGTCTTCTGTGCTGTAAGATGACCCTAAAGATGGTGCCTTCTTCACAGGCTTGTGTGAAGAGGATTCATGTGCAGATTTACGTAAAATATTTAGCCCACATCTGGCATTCTTCAATAAACACCTGTTGGTATTTGTATCATTGTTATTAAATTAAAATAGTCTATTCAGGGGACCTGGGTGAAGGTTCATAAAGTTATATTTTTATCACGCAGTGTACCCACCAGGAGGAGAAAGAAGAGTTAAAACTGAAAAGCAAAAACCGAGCCCAGACAGCAACATTCTGCATTGTTAGTTCACTCCTCTGGTTGTGGGAATCAGCATGTTATTTGACTGCTGGGAACCTCACCGTCTTTTCTGTAGAGAGCAGTAATAATGGATCCATCTGCCCTGCGAGATGTGGGATGGAGTGGGATCATATGTACGAAATTCTTTCTAGGTCAGGAATTGCTGTGCATATGTAAAGGATGCCTCTGTCTATACAACTGGCCATTTAAAAATTGTTTAATGATTTTATAGGGAGGGGAAGAGAGACAGAAAGAGAGAGAGAGAGGAAGAGAGACATCAGTGTGAGAGAACAACATAGATCAGTTGCCTTCCGCACGTGCCCTGACCGGGGACCAAACCCGCAGCCTTGTATGTGCTCTGAACCCCCAGCCCCTTGGTGTATGAGACAATGCACCAACCAACTGAGCCACACTGGCCAGAACCAGCTGAGTATTTTTCACTAGGGCATCTGCTAACACGAGTTCCTGGGTTGCAGCATTTCTTTCAGGAATTGTCCCTGATCTGCCAGGAGATCTCTGCCTGCTCTTTGCCGGGGCCAAACATAGGCACCTTATATTTTCATTGAATTTATTGGGGTAACATTTGTTAATAAAATTATATAGGTTTCAGGGGTACAATTATATAATACGTCATCTGTATGTTGTATTGTGTGTTTACCACCCCAAGTGAAATCTTCCTTGGCACCTATTTTTATTTTTTGAGGGTTAGGTTTGTTTTGCTAGATTTATGGTTTGTAAAGTTCTGTTCTTATTCAGATGCATGAACTTGGCCAAGCCTATCTGTGATGCAGTGTCTTTAGCTAGTAGATGTGCAGTACTGATTTCATAGAGTTGTTGTGAAAGTTGAATAAAAACGTGTGTAAAACATATAGCATGACAGGAAACATTTTTAAAAGTTAGATACTAACTGCCATTAAGGATTTTTCTGTGTTTCCACCTATTAGTGGAGTTTGTAGTTCTATCCTAGGACTCTACAGCTTCAGGTCAGGTTGTCTTACTTTTTAACTCTTGGGAATCTGTAGCTATAATTTGAACAGGCCACCAAGAAATGATACTGTTTTGGGAGAACTTCGCACCTGCCATCCAAATTCAGACTTTATAATAGATCAGGAGCTACTGCTCCACTTTTCTGAATCATGGGACCATATGCTTTATAGCAACACCTGCATTGCAGCTACAATTATATTTTAAGCAAAAACAATGTTTAGCTGGCAACAAGTCAAAAATTATATACAGAGTTCTCATATCTTAGATTTCAGACGTATCATTATTTTTCCATTTTCATTACTTGATTGCCTCTAATTGGATCCCCTTTCGTGCCACTACCTTGGGATTTTTGAGCTGCCTGCATTGGAGAATGTCTCCTTTCATTTGGTTAATTGATGTCTCTTGGCTGTGAAATGAAAGCCCTTCTCTTTCATGGTGTTGGGAGCAGTTTCTGACCTGTGGTCAGCTCCTTGCTTCTCACTGAGTCGAATGGGGACAGTGTAAGTTCGTCTTGCCCCATGCCATTCCCTATTCCCTCGCTGCCTGGGTGAGAACAGAACAGGTCTTGGAAATTAACCCACAGAATTGGGTTTTTTAACAGCTGAGCTGATGTTGTGTATCTTACAGCATCACAGAAATTAGGCTTACTGGAGACAATTTATCTTCTGGTTCAAGAATCATGTGTCTACTGAGAAAGACCTAGGTTATGATAAAGTTAAAATTCAGTACCCACCTGGTACGCATGATGAAGACATTGGGACTTTCCGGTGGAAGTCCAAAATATCACAACTGCTTCAGAAAACTGTTTGGCAGTTTCTTATAAAATCAACACAGCATATAACCCAGCCATTGTAATTCTAGGTATATACAGAGAGAAATGAAAATATAGGTTCACCCAAAGACTTGTGGGCTGATGTGTAGCATTGTTCCCAATGATCCCAAACTTGAAACTACCAAGTGTATTTGCAGATGAAGGGATAAACCCACTGTGACCTGTCTGTAACATGGAACAGCGCTTAGTAATGAAAGGAACACATTCCCAGTGCGTGCAGCTCTCTGTGCAAATTAATCTTAGTGGCACGATCCTAAGTGAAAGAAATCTGAAATTAGAGACACACACTGTGAGTCCATTGACATGAAATATAGAACAGTCAGAGCTAAGAGTGCCCCGGGGTGAGGTGCATGGGGATGGACTGCAGAGGGTCACAGGGAACTTTGTGGAACCACAGAAATGCTCTTTCTACCCACTGAGGTGGTATGTACAATGATACATACAATGTGCCACAGCGTCCCAAGGTAGGATTACAATGATCGCATTTTTTTGTATTGTAGATTACTCCTCAATAAAATTAATTTAAAAATGAAAATGTCATGAGACACCACCATAAGCATTATAGAATGAGTATAGGAATAATCATGGTACTACTTACCATAGATGCCTTATCAGATTGTAAGTTGGGTAGGTGGTAGGACTGAGACGCATAGATTCCTGCACGAGATTAGAGTAAACTGTAAGAGGTGAATATGAAAGGTCATCCATGTCTTCTCGTTGCACTGTGTTCCAATAACACAGATGTGGAATGTTTTAGCTGGTTGCTGGACTCTGAGGAGGTGAGAAACACCCTAGCACTGTCCCAAATCTATTAGTCTTACCCTAAATAAAGCTTCTGTTATTGGTTCACGGAGTTTGCGATACGCTGCCCAAAGCAAGCCTGGTGGAGAGAACATTTTGTTTCTTAATGAATCACTTTTGTTCTTCTAAGAACACCAAGTATTTTTATTATATGGGATTTGAATTATTTATCTTTGGTCAGTTTGGGGAAGAGGACCTCAAATGATTCAAGGTTACACTAAGGCAGTGCAAAGAACTAAGGCAGTGCAAAGAACTAACTCAGTGCAGAGGACTCAGGGTTGGAGAGCAGGTTTGCGAGTCAGAAGCTCTGGGTTCAAATACACAGAAGCTCTGTGTCACTAATAAGCTAGGTGACCCAAGGCAAGTTACTTTCTCCAAGTGTCAGTTTAGCCACTTGTACAATGAGGACAAAACACGCAGCTTCATGGTTGAATAAGGGCTGACCGGGATTGACACGTATGAAGGGCGCAGTGTACTTTTTGGTATGTGCTGGGAGAGGTCCCTTTTTGTATACTAGGTGGTTCAGAACAAATGAGGGCTTATTAACAAGGAAAACTGTAGAGAGGAAAGACAGATAGGACAATGCTTTTTTCTGATCAGGGAAAGCCCCGGCAGCAGGACTTCCCAGGGGCATTTCCCCAGGTAAGCAGAGACCCTGACTGAGGAGAGGCAGATCCAAGGGCAAGGAGCGTAGAAGGGCATTTGCCCTGATCATTTGCTCACTAGAGACATCATCTGTAGACAAGGAGATTGAAGGCCAACAGGAAAATGCCCGTCAACATTTTTGATAGAGAATGATCCGAGGCCCTGTAAGGTTTGCACGTTCCTTTCAATGTAAAGTTTCCACAGTCTAACACAGACGTCTTCCTCTCAACTGTGAAGGTGCAATCAAGAGTATATTGATTACTGGTGGAAAACTCTGAGGCCTAGTGAGAAGTTGTCTCAGAATGATTGTGTTTCTTTAAGTCATGCCTTATGTCAATGATTTAAATAGAGTAATGTGGTATTAGTTGGTGATTCTGGTTAGCGTTTTGAGTTTCCCACTAAAAACTTAACTGAGTAGGAGAGTGCTCAGCACTTTGTTCGTTCAGTTTGCCTCAGTGGGGCAGGTGGATGGCCGTGACATGCTCAGCCCGCCTGCTCGCCCAGCCTAAGTGCCCAGCACCTGCCTACAGGCCTCGTACCCGGGGGGGAATGGAGCAGTCACCTTGGAACATGAAGTCTTGTTCAAAGAAACCTGAGTTTAAGTGGGGAGAAGTATGAACAGAAGGACAATTTACTTAGTTACCATGTTGCCAGCTCAGCAGACTTTTTCTCAAGAGGGCCAGGCAGTAAATATTTTCAGCTTTACAGATGATCGGCTTCTTCGGCAACTACTCATTTCTGCCGTTTTTGTGGGACAGTTGTCGTGGGCATTATGCAGATGCATGAGCGTGGCTGCGTTCCAGCACAGTGATGTATCGACGCTGAGGTCTCAATTTCATGTCCTTTTCACATGTCACAAAATCATTCCTTTGATTTTTTCCCAACTATTTAAAAATATAAAATCCATTCTCAGCTTACAGGCTGTACCACAACAGGTGGTGGGCCGAATTTGGACCATGGGCCATAGGTTGCCAACCCTCAGGTTCAGGGTTATTCTCATAAGAGACACAGTTGCCCATAGGGCTTGGTTGGCCCTGCCCTGCAGAATACTTTGTGCTGGGGTGGTTTACTTGCTTCTTAGCCCAGAACCCACCTTTCAAATATGGACCCCTGGTGACCAGTGTTTGTGCTTTGTCCTAGTCTTAATGCATTCATTAAATTGCCTCCTTTAGTTCATGTTATAACCCAAGAAGGGCAAGTACCATTATTAGTCCCCATTTTCAGATCAGACAACTAAGGTTCATCAGTGTTAAATAACTTGACCAGTATTACACCACTAGGAAGGTAACAGAGCTGGTTCCGATGTACCCAGAGCTTTTCTTCTTTCTTAGGGAACACAGTGCACAGCCCTTCGCAGACACATTACCACGGGTGGTGCAGTGGAGAATCTTTACCTCCATTCACAAAGAAAGGTCGCTTGTTTTTCCTGGCTGTTTTTGCTGAGTAAAACTCAGCAAGTCATTCAGTAAACTAGCCGCTAAAGGTACATTTTCCAGGAGTCCATTGGCAATTTGGATACAATAAAAACATTCTCAAAAATACTTGTCTTGTGAGGATGTGGCTGCCGGGAAAGAGCCTCCCTGTCCTCCCAGGGGAAAACCGTCCATAGGGTTTAATACAGTTTGGGCCCAGGCAGCTCTCTCGGAGCTAATTTTTCTTCGAGAACTTTAGATTTGCAGTAAGTACATGCAATTGGACTGGAGTGGCAGGAAGCTCATAAATCAGGTCACATCATTCTCTGGCTGAAATCCCTCCAATGGCTTCATGCTACACTTAAAATAAAATCCAAATTTCTTACAGTGACCTGCCAGACCCTACACGGACAGATTTTTGCTTGCCTGTCGAATGTCGTTTAATCCACTCTCTCCTGCTGCTTCCTGCTCTCCAGTCACGCAGCCCTTGTTTCCCTTACGCCTCCGTGGGTGCCGCGCTCTGTCCCTGGAGCGCCCTCCCTCGATCAAATCTTCACATAGCTGACACTTTCTCATCTTCCAGGGGTCAGCTCCCATATTTCTCCTCACTGTGGTCTTTCCTAAAGAACCGTCCATGGTCCTTTTCTGTCATACTGTCCCCAGTCTCTGTCTACCCCAATATGCTGTTCTCTTTTCTTTATAGCACATATCACTATTAGAAATAATCTTGTCGATTTGTGCAGTGGTTTTTACTTGCTTGTCTGTCACTTTTTAGTCATACGCCATCACTAGGAGAGCAGAGTCCTTGCCTTCCTTACTGCTCTGTCTCTAGGGCCTGGTGCAGATATGCATTAGCTGTTTATTGAATGCAGAGTGAATGTTTATTGTGGAAAACCAAAGATGCAGGCATTACCTTACTGTGACAGTATTGATTAGCTTTAGGCTTTGCCCAGGTCATGGGTATAGCAGGCAGGTAAGAAAGCTGTGGAGGTCTTCTTCGTCAACAGATATCAACTCCGATTTGCTTTGCTTTCTTGTCCAAGCCTCAAATGCATTATTAATGTACAACCAGTTGATAAGTTTTAGTTCTCTCAAATGCAAAAGTGGCAAAAAAAATTGGACAATACGTTGCCAAATAAGCTATTGATTTATAAGCCCCCTGCTGATATACCCATTATTCTGAATATGTAATTACATTGCTGGAAGCACATTTTTCACCTGGAATGTGGCACATGTAGAGAAAAACTAAGTGTGCTCAACTGGGAGCCTCATCTAAATCTGGGTGTGGAGAATGCATACAGAATTAGCTTTCTGTTGAAAAGGAAAAGAATGTGACATTCGGCTGTAGAGAGGTGCTTGCGTCGTCTGGAGTTGTGGGATTGTAGAAGCATCGAAGCTCTGGCACCTTTACAACGTCAAGGTGAGTGTCAAAGCTATTGAGGTCTTAGGGTTCTGTTGACCTTTCCAAGGTGACCAGGACAACAACTATATACTTATTTATTGAGGGCACACAATAGTCTGGTAGTTAAGGGAATAGTCTTTTAAGTCTTGGATTTTTTTTTCTGGTTCCGGCACTTAATAACTATATGTAACTTTGGTCAAATCTCTTAACCCCTCTAAGACTCAGTTTTCCCAACTGCCAAAAAGGGAGAGCAATGGTATTTACCCCATAGTATTAAATGAGATACTGCAGGGAAAACATACTACCACAATACAGCACATGTTTAGGTAATATTAAATATCAGTAACTTTGCAGTTGACGTACTCTCAAAGTAGCTGCAGTTATCCACTACACCAATAAGTCTATTCAAGTGAAGGTTCGGAGACCTGGATTTGAGTGCTCATTCTGCCAGTTCACACGTTACAATGGGTAAGTTTCTTGCCCTGTGTGTATTTGAACATGGAATCCATTGACTCAGCCTATGAAATTGGCCTACCACCAAATACTTCCTGAGTATCTATGATCACCAGGCCAAACTTTTTATCAGCACACCTGGTTAATTGCTCTCTATTTGCAAGAAGCAATGCTTTACCCTGCTTTCTGCAGATGGGTTTATGAAGAGTTGTTTCTTACCCTCAACAAAAGTGTAATGCAGCTTGGGACATGGGACAGTCACACTTGATGTAGTCAATGTGGTGTGAGAATGTAGGAAACCAAGCAAGAAATGGCCTGGTACGCACTATATGATATTCTGTACATAGAGAGGAGGGAACCTGATGAGGCCCCAGTAGTCAGAGAGACTTTCTGTAGATAGCAACACTTTAAACCTTGCAGGGTGGAGAACTGGGGTAGAATGAGGAGAAAGTAAAATGCATTCATGAAAGAGAGAACCTTTAGCCAAAGTTTGAAATGCATTTAGCCTAGGGAATGAGAGGTAATACGGATATGGCTGTGTACAATGGTTGGTCAGACTTGAGTCATTATCCACTGTGATAATGTAATGTAATTAAAAAATAAGTATTTTGTTCTCACCCCTGATTCCTGAGTGATAGATATGAGAGGCACATCTTCGTTATTCATAATAAGCCCCTTTCCACTGTACCTGAGTTTATTATTGATGAGGTGGTGGCTGGAGTCCCTTATGTAGCTTCAGGATTAAGGCTGGTTGCCAGAGGAACTAACCATATAATGAGAGGGTTAGAGCTTTCAGTTCTATCCACAACCCCTCCAGGGAAGGGAGAGAAGCTGAGGAGAGAGGTATTCACCCATGGCCAGTGGTTTAACCAACTGTGCCTGTGTAACGTAACTTCCATAAAAATGCTAGACGAAAGGGTTTAGAGAGCTTCCAAGTTGGAGGGCGCATCTATGGGCCAGGAGGGGGTGCACCCCAGACTCCATGCCAACAGAAGCTCCTGTGCCTGAACCCTTCCAGACCTCACTCTGTGGACCTTTCCATCTGCTGTTTCCTTGTATCTTTTATAATAAATATCCTTACCATGAAACAGGTGATGGCTGTCTGAGTTCTGTGAGCCATTAGGGTAAATTATCAAACCTAAGGAGAGGGACTTGGGAACCCCTAGTTTGTAGCAAAGTCAGAAAGAATTCTGGGCAACCTGGGAACCCACTGCTTGTGATTGGTGTCTGAAGTGGGGGGCTGTCTTGTGGGACTGAGCCCTTGACTTGTGTGGTATGTGCTAACATTGGCTAGGAAGTACCAGAGTTTAATTAGATTACAGGACACCTCATTGGTCCTGTAGAGAATTGGAGACTTGCCTGGTGTGGAAAACCTACACATTTGGTATGAAAAGTGTTGTGAGTGGAAAGAGATCCTTGTAGCCACTCACGTGAAAGAGGGAGAGTTGAGTCGGCCCACTTGGATTCTACTGAAAAGGTTCTGCATAGGAAAGAGGGACACCGTTGGCCCAAGAGGATCAGAAAGGGGTCCCGGGCAGACGAAAACAACAGGTGGCACAGCCGACGGCCCAGCATCGGCATCGGCAAATTATTATTAACCTGGTTTTCCAGAGGAGGAAACTGAGGCTTGAAGAGGTTTAAGGGTCTTGCCCAAGATCCCGCAGGGGAGGAGAAACAGAACCAGGATGGAACCCGGGTCTCCCTGTCTCCAGAACCTGTGCGCGTAACCAGCTACTGTAGCCGCTGGTGCTAATCACCCAGAACCAGGGTGTCCTGTTGTTCTTAACTTCATAGGAAATGGAAAAATTTCCACTGTGTAGTTGAATTTCATCATTCTATTTTTTCTTTCCTGTCTGGACTCTTTCCCTATGGTTCAAGTCAGACCAGAGAGGCTGAAGATGCCAGAAAGTCCACTTTCCCGCCACAGCTGTGGCCAGAGCCAGGCCCGGGAGCTTCATGCTAACAGACGCTGACGGACCCAGACTTTGAACAGGAGTTAGAGGCCCAACACAGAGACCCCTGGGACTCCTGCTGGGCTCTGGGCAGGCTTGTAGCAAGGTTGTGTTCCCAGGGAGGACAGTTGCTGGTGATGGACTCGCCCTCCAGGGAGAAAGCTGTGGCTTCTCGGGCCTGGCTGTCATGGCAAGTGGTCAGACCTGCTTTGTGAGTAGCCGTAGCTGCCTAGTGCTGTAGCTGCCAAGCTGCTGCCCAGCCTGCCTGGAGATTCAGGAGCTACCCCAGATTCTTGTAATGAATAATATTCTGTTTAAATCGACTGGAGATGGTTGCTGGAAGCTCAGAACCCTGTCTGGCACACATCCAGAGAGAATGGCATGGCTCCTTATTCTCCACAGGGCTGGCACCATGGCTATAGTCTCTAAACTGTATAGTCATGGTGCCAATGACTATAGAACCTTAGTGGATATACAGTAATTGGTACTGTCTTGGTAGCTCCTGCTGCCCCTCCTTTTCCTTCTGTTCTCCCAGCATTTTCCAGAGAACTTTGCTATTCTGGGATAAAATTCTGTGTGTGTCTTCTGAGCCACTGCAGCTTCCATCCCATCCGTCCTAGTCTCTTCCAGTTTTTGTGAATCGCCCGCTCTGTTTAATTCCCTCCTTTGCTCCCCTCTCTTCTGGAAGTACCTATTCTCTTCCATCCTCCCAACCCTGTCAGTCTAGGTTCAAGTGGGTTGTTTTTCAATTGTAATTAAAAATAACTTTGAATCTGACTTTCCCAAGTTCAAGTACAAACCCATAAGCGCAGCAAGAACAAACTTGGCCTTGAATACCTTCAGGAACTCTACACCAAGCTCATTATAAAGGATGTGACTTGGATCAGTGACTGTCCTCTCTGGAGAATTAAAATGGATGCTCTTTTAAATAGAGGTTTGCTCCTAATAAATATGGAAGCTTTGGGGCCAAAGCCTCTGAGAGAAGCTTGCAGGTGCCCTACCAACTTTGTAATGGACTTGACCTGTAACAGTGTGTTTATTTGCTGTTTCCTGAAATAAGCACATCTCAGCTTCAGGGAGCTGCTTCAGGCAATGGGAGGGAACCAGAAAAGGCAGGCAGAACTGGTTTTAAGAAATTTCTGGGCACATCTGTACTTCACCCTCACCCTCAAGTATATCCCCCTAAGCTTGAGGGCTCAGAAAGCCAGGCTTAATTGGGATGCTTTAACATAACCTAACGCTTTTTGTTTTAAATAAGAAAAGATGAAAAAGTTGTCCAAGGGAATACTGAGTTAAGGCATTTAAAGAAATTATTCTTTGAGAATGCAGATCAGTATCTCTGCCTTTACAATTTATTTGATGAAACGAGATATGCATTTCAATATAATACTGTTTTTCTTCCCTCCCACTTCCCTTCTATTCTGTTTTTTTAAGAACAATATAGGGTGAGGGAGGTGCCGAAAATAGAAAACTGAAACAGTAACCTCATACTCTCCGGTGGAGGGAAGCATTCTCTAGTTCTGGCGGAGGACACCTGCTGATGCTACCCAGAGAGCTTTCTTCTCCTGCGGTTAGTGATAGGATCGAAGGTTCTCCAGCCACCAAAGCAGCAGAAGGACATAAGGTTGCAAGCCAGACATTGGAAATATGCACTTTTCCCAGAGACTCTTACCAGGCACAAAGCTAGACACTGGGATTGCAAGTAGGGATGACTCTTGCCTCTGACTAGAAGGAGCTGCCAGTGGAATAGACGGGCAGGGGCAGATTCAGGCTGAATTTACCAATAATCTTAATAGTTCCCACATATTGAGCACTTATCTTGTGCCAGAGATGGTGCTAAATAACTTGTGCATTATTTTGTTTAATAATTCCAAAGCCCTATGTGATACATGATGCTGTTATCACCATCCTAAAGCTTAGGGGACCGAGGCCCCAAGAAGCTAAGTTTCTTTTCTCAGGTCATTTAGCTGTAGTACATCAAGGAACCTGAGTTCTAGGTCAGGTGGGTCTAAGAGCAAAGTCTGTGCTCTGTTAAACTCCCATTGTGCCACTGGAGAGGGATGGGGACAGAGGCGAGTCTGCCCCAGCATGGTCTGGAACGTGTGGGTTCTTGACTTCGTGCAGGAAAGATTTCACAACATGAGTTCAGGTGATTTTGAGAGTAAGTTTATTAAAGCTTGAGACCATGAAACAAAGGAAGGGCTTAAGATGGAAGAGGCAAGATCATAGCAACAGGACCGAGCCTAGGCAGAGCTGCATTGGTCCTTTGGAAAGAAAGTTACAGAGTCAGGAGAAGTGAGCCAGCTGAGCCACGTGGACTCAGGAAACAAGTTACAGAGGCAGACGGAGGTCCTCATAGACAGGTTTAGGGGTTAGCCCAGGGTAAGCTGTTGCTGCCCACTGTTCCCCTCATCACAAGTCTCTTGGGAACTTTTAGAGCTTAGGAGAAAGAAAGCAAAGATGCACGCCTGAGGAAAGTCATGGGTGTGCTCAGTGGAGAGGGCACACTGGACCCTTTGTCTTAAGGGTTTTTATCTGTTCTCTGAAGGGGGGAGTTTTAGGGGAGGTCTCAATCCATATATGCATCATCTTTCCAGGTGTGTTCTTTGATACAGTGATGTATCAAAATGAGCATAAAGGGGGATCAAGTTCATACTCTGTTCAGTTTCAACTTCAAAGGATGTCACAGGAAAGGGACTGGGACCCAGGTGGGTGGGTCTGTCTCCTGCATGGTCTGGAATGTGTAAACAAACATATATTCCTAAGTGTCCTTGGTTAGAGAAGATAAGACCTTGAGATTTATCAGTTGGCTATAAATTGCTCAGCCTTGTTTAGCTATCTGCCTCAGTTTCCCCATTCTACTTGTTGAGGAATTTTCTTGGCTTCTTACTAACCCGCCTCAGTCGGATAAGTGAAATTAGGTTTGGATCTATGTAGATTAGTTAAAGATCGTTGTGGCCCTCTGGGTGTCTGTATTCCAGTAGAGAGGAATGAGGTAAAAATGCAAAAGGCTGTGAGATGATGTTAAACTTAGTGTCTGTCATCTGAGATCTGAATCTTCAAAGGGAGGAAGGATTATGTCTGTTGAGACAATAACATCTGAGTTGTCTCAAGTGGTAGGGATGGTTCTTCAGCCAGAGGTGGGTGTTGGACAACATTCCAAACTCAGATTTCCACCTAGAAATGGTTTTAAAGTAAAGCCAGATTACAAAACATTCACCACTCTTTCCTGCCACGTGCCAAGGTCATCGTGACATTGTGCACTGTGCTGATTAAGACGAGGAGCCTGGAGGAGCAGACTGGGCTGGGCGTTGTGCAGGAAACACATAATCCAGTGCTGTGCAAGGTGAGGCAATAACAAGTCAGCCATTCAAAACAAAAACAAAAACAAAAACAAAAGCAACCCCCCAAAACCCCAAAACACCAAATAGCTTTTCTTTTTGTCTTGATTCCTAAGTGTGAGTCTACAAGCCTACCTCAGGACAAACATTTTCAGAGGGGCCCAGTCTGTCCTGCAGCGGACATCGCTGCTCTTCCATCTAGCAGATCAGGACATTTCCAGCCTTGATAGGAAGGTGGCCTGCGGTTTCCTGCGGTTTGCCCCTGACTAAGCCAGCATTAGTAACGAATCTTCCCCATTTCCGAAGTCAAAGTAATTGTGTACTTTGCATAAATTTTATTTATAGCACTTGAGAAATCGGAAATTTGGTTTAGGTTTTCCTAATCATTACCACTGGCATCATCAGTGTGGGTTAGTTGAAAAGCAAAAGTAATTTTCTTAATTCCATTATCACTTAAACACGCAGATATTCACTGTTTTTAAATACAGATTTAATTATTATAGCAGGCATTTCTAATGCATCAGCAGGAATGGGCAACAACTTGGCTGAGAGTCAGTCTCTCCTTTCTTCTTATCACCTGCTGCAGAGTCAAAAATAGGCATCACATTTGGGCACAGGATGCAGGTGTCGGAATAGCATCCGAGGCTGGAGCTCTCCTGATGAGCTGACACACTGATGGAGGGTCCCTGACATGGGTGACTAATGGTTTCTTAGTGGGAGTCAGATTTACAGTCCTTCAGAATGGTCCCTGGGAAACTACTCTTTGATCAGTCTAAGTGTGTTGTGGAACTGCTCCCTGCAAGGGAGGAAGGTCTACTTCTTGAGCAGCAGGGGAAAGCCCTGAGCGTGGCTGCTGCCATCTGCTATCTTGATCAATGTCACAGGATTTTATAGGAGGGAAGGAGTTAGGGTTACCAAAAATTTAAGGAATTTGCGGGGGAAAATACATCCTGCATTCTGTCTTTTGCTGAGATGCTTTCCTGCTAGGATTTTAGGTGGAGAATGTGCCAGTCCAACTCCCGGCCTTCCTCATGGCTGTGTCATGCCCATGTACATACATGTGTGCATAGCCAGTGTTGAGGCTGTAGGCTGGAAAGACTGCCAGGGACCCCTTTTCATTTGGCAAAGTGAACCAGTTCTTCGCCACCTCTAAAACAAATGTCCCCAGAGTTATGCATGTTCCCTTATGCTTGGATGGAGACATGCTCAGAACCTTGCTCAGAGAGTTCCTTCTACATCCAACAACAAAAAAATAATAAAAAAATGTGTGCCTTCCATACCCCATTTTCCACTCCTCATCCTTGGAAGGCTCTTCTGAATAAAGGACCCGGACTGTATCAGATTTTAATGGTCTATTTCAACCAATCAATCACCAAGTATAATAGCAGCCATTCAATTAATTAAGGAACAAACCAAGCACAGATTCATCAAAGCCACTATTTTGCTTTCTAATTAGTACTCATAATCACTGTGCTGGGTGTTTTTCCCTCCAAATTCATCAAGGTCTTATTTAATTGTCACAAAGAAAACCCGAAAAGAAAATTAAAACTGTTAGGTGTCCCAGGCTTTCTGCTGGAGGCAGGGGTGATGAGGCCTTGCCTTCTTACCTGGGCGAGGGTGATCAGAACTGTTGATTGTTGTTGTGCAATCTTTTTTTAGTGTTTCTTGTGGTTTAGGTTTCCAAGTCATAAACTTGAGGTTAGACCGGTGGGGAGGCCACTCATTTTCTTTCTAATGAGTACATGAATTACTTATTCCCCAGTTACAGTGGTAGCGTGTGGGACAATCGCTGCTAGAATTGCTGGACTGAGTTTTCAGACTGCTGCTTTCGTGAGGGCTTCTGGTGAAATGCATG
This sequence comes from Artibeus jamaicensis, assembly GCF_021234435.1. NCBI lineage: Eukaryota > Metazoa > Chordata > Mammalia > Chiroptera > Phyllostomidae > Artibeus > Artibeus jamaicensis. The sequence continues at coordinate 9,094,226 of NW_026521828.1, read as the reverse complement.
CCCTGATCAAATGGATCTGTTTGAATGTCTAATGGTGCGAGTGTAAATTTGTCACTTAGAGAATTGTGGATGAATGCCTTTGTGTGTGTGTGTGTGTGTGTGTGTGTGTGTGTGTGTGTACGTCTGTGTCTGTGTCTTAGACAAGAGAAGTGGGGACTTTAGAAAGATATGGTCTCTATTTCCAGACGTTCTCCCAGGTTCATCCTTTCCTCTCCATCACCGGCTGCGGCTGCCCCCAGTCCTGGAGACCAAGACCTCCCTGGCTCCCTCGTCTCCTTTCTCAGCTGCCTTTCCTGGTGTACCCCTGCCCCCAGTCTGCTCTTTGTTCTGCAGCCATGGTGACCTTGTACAATTTAAGTATGGTCACGCTTCTCTTTTGCTGACGTGCCTTCCTTGACTCCCCGTAGCATGGGACAAAAGTTAAGTCCTTCTGGCCTAAAATGCCCTAAATGTTGTGTCCTTTATGACTTTTCTAACCTTGCACTATGACTCTGACTTCCTCCCACTCCTTATCAAAAATCTATGTACATGCACACACAGAGCCCCCACCCAAGGGTGGTGAGGTTGTAGGGAGACTGGGCATGAAGGCCTTCCAGAAACTCCCCTTCCTCTGTCTCGAGTGCTCTTTCCAAGGGATTCTTTCTCTTAAAACCTAGGGGCACTGAATTAACACTCATCCTTGACTCATGAAACACTCTTTACATTGGTGCTAGTCTGGAAATCAGAGTATCGTCAGTAACTGACATCTGCCCTGGAGATCCTCCACTGTTCTCATCTTCTGCCTCCCTCCATCCAAAGGAAACTCTATCACAGTCTTGAGTTGACCTTCCCTTTCTCACTTCTCTCTCTTCCGCTCTGTCCTTTTTTCTTCCTTCCTCTTTCTGTCATGTCTGTTTTCTTAAAGCGTGTATGATTTAATTATGGTTTATGTTATTTATAAAAATGATATCATACCGTAAATCTTGTATAGTTTTTTTCTTATTTTTTAAAATTCAGTCTTACGTTGTTCAGAGTCAGCCATCTGGGTGTATGTGATGGTACTGCACTCACAGTGCCTGCCCTGTGATACTCTGTTGGGTGAGCACACACACCTCCGAGTGTTTATTCATCCTCCTGCCAGTGGGCGTTGGGCTGCTTTCAAGTTTGTATTGCTCTGTGGTTAGGGCCATTTCTTTATATTGGCTCTTTTCCATCACTAATCCAAATCATTCCCTTAAATGTTCTCTACTTTAGGCATTTGTGGGCAATTTTATTTGCCCACAGTTTTTATTGTGGGCATCTTACTACCATCTTCTTTGCCAAGAAACACCCCCTTTACATTCTAGACAGCCCTAAATGTATAATGAGTAGTATGAAATGATGGGCTCAAAATATGTCAGAAATGGCAGAGCACATGGAAATTATTGAATCCAATTCCTTTGTATTAATTTGAAGGTGAAAGAAACCCAGTTCAAACTGACTTGAGGACAAAAGGAGCACTCATCAGCCAATGTAACTGACACTTTCAGAGGTAGGCTTCAGGGCTGGTGGGATCAAGCTGTTCAAACAAAATTTATCAGGGATCTGTTACCATCACTCAGCGTTGCTTTTCTGTGTCTACCTTTGTTCTCTCATCTTGCAGGTGGCTTTTTTCATGCTTCCAGGCAAGATCATCCTGGCACCTTCACCTTCACATGGCCAGTTTCAGCAGAAGATGGAAGGGTTTTCTCTCTCTATCTGCACGACAACACCAGGAAATAATGATAGCAAGTTGCATAGCTAACCATTATTGGGTATTTATTTTGTGCTTCTGGCTTCATACTCATTCTTGCATTAAGTCACACAATTCTATGAGGCGGTCACTATTATTATCCCTACTAAGAAAACCGAGACTTTGAGAAGTTATGTAAGCTGTCTGAGTTCACACAGCTAGCAAGTGGCAGAGCCAGATTTAGAAAAGAGGCTGTCTCCCTGGCTCAGCTAGGCTGATGTTCCTTGGGTTTCTCGGTGCCCAGGGGGTGGAACACCGTGGTTTACCCAGCCTTTGCCTCCTGTGCCTCCCCCGGGCCAAGGGCAAGTGTGTGTAGAGGACCCCTAGGGCGTGGAGAAGGGATGGAATTCTCCAAAAGAAAAGGGAGAGCATGACCAAAACAAAGGGATAAGAGTGCATTCTGGGAAGGCAACACAGCGATAGCTACCACGTCTCTCAATTTGATGAACCGTCTGGAGGGGAAGCTCGTTTTCGAGGTGTAAGAGCCACAGGGATGTACCCGTCAGGACACAAAACTGGGCCCCCTGACTCGTATGCATGCTTTCTCCTCCGAGCCCCTGCTGCCTTGAACAGGGCGGAGTGTTGGGTTCCCAAGGTGTCCTTTCTCAGGGGCCGACCTCCCCACCCGCATCTCTGCGCCGTCCATTAGCTGAGTGCGCTGGTCTGAATTAACTGTGAAGGGTCTACCACACACAGTTTGAAGAGGCTGTTTCCTGGCTCCTACCCCGAAGTGTCTGTAAAAGCATTAACGATTTCCCACTGCTTCCATGGTGACAGCAAGAGGGCTGACCATCCAAGGCTCCCATGGAAATGGGCGTGTGTTCCACTGTGTTTGCCTGTGCAGGTACCTGATGCACTGCTGAGTCTGTCACTTATCATTTTAGATGGAGCCTTGCCTCCCAGCATCAAATTAGATTGGATTTCCATAAAAAAGAGTAATTTCTTCCTTGGCTTGTCAGAAGCCCTGCCTGAAGTCAGCAGCAAATGTAATCTTCTCTATAAATGAGAATTTCCCTTTGATACATGTGGTAGTTGATAAAGACAGTGATTCACTTAGAGTCTCCCCATCTCTCTCTCTCCACATCCTTCTCCTCCTCCCACCTCACACTCATTTTACCAGCTGCTGAGGCTGGCCTGATAGATTCAGGCTAGAATGATGTGGGAGGGTCCCAGCACCCCTTTCTGTGCTGGGTCTTGGACTCCTGGTGCACAGAAGTTTCCCCCATTGTGGAGCTCTGCAGTTGAGTTCTGCAAACTCCCTGTCTGCAAGGGTCCTACACCACAGGGACTCCTGTTCTGGAGGGAGCACACGTGGGCGCTGGGGGAGAGCAGGACGCCCCAGCTAGAAAGTCCGGGGAGCTGATTTCCAGTCCTGCATCTGTCTCCATGGTCTCATCACTCTTCCTCTCTGAGCCTCTGATCTTCTTCCTTAGGGTGGAGACCCCACCCCTTTGAGCACTAAAGATGTAAGAGGCAAGCATCAAAGCCCTGCAGGTGGAAAGGTTGTGCTAGGAAATCGTCTGTGTCAGCCTGGCCTTAGGGAATTTATGGCACATCATACTGTTCTTGGCCTGCTCCAAGAAAAGTTTGTGAAGGACCCTACTTGAAAATATTTTGGTTTGCCATTTAGGGTCCATGCTAGCCTTTCTGAATAGTCTGCATTGTATAGTTATGTCCCTCCAGGGGGAACCTGTGCAGCAAATGCTTGACACACTAATATCAGCTGTGCTATTCTAAAGCATGACATTATTTGGTTGCAACAGGGAGCACTTAGGGTTGACTCCCTCTCCTCACTTAGATCCAACTCCCTGTGAAAATAGCCACTGGAAAGATTTATGGCTGCAGGTATCTCAGGGAAAGGTTTACTCTGAAAGTTCAGGGTTGGGGCAAATGCTGACAAAGTCATAATGCTGATTTCGAGTAAGAACTTGGCTTGTAAAGGAGTTTTCAACATGAATACATTCATATTCCTATAGGGGAAACAGCACTGTTCTGAAAAGCAGCTTTATTTTCTATGGCATTATTCTCATGGGTGACTACTCACAGATGTGTTTACCAGGCTTCAGTAAACAACACACTTGACATTCACTCATCCAGTGTTTGATATTTTCTTGGGTATGTACCTGCTGTGTAGCAGGGTCTGTGGTAGGACCGGGCCTATAACATTGAATAAGATAGAGAGGGTCCCTGCTCTTTTGGAGCCATGGCAGGATGAATAGTGGCCCCCACCTTGTGTCCTAATCCCTGGAATTTGTGGATGTGACCTTCAAGAACAAAAGGGACTCAGCAGGTGTCACAGGGGAAGGCCTTGAGCCAAGATTACACTGCGTTACGCGGTGGCGTGGATGTAGTTACAAGGGTGTTTACGAGAGGGAGACAGGGACCAGGACTCACTACTAGTAAGGGATGCGGTGATAGAAGCAATAGAATGAAACGATGGCAGGAAGGGGCTGTGCATCCAGGGATGTGTGAGGCTTCTAGGAGTGGGGAAGGCAAGGAAATAGATCTGTTCACGAAGTCTCCAGGAGGAACACAGCCTTGTGGATGCTGCAATTTTAGACTTCTGACTTCCAGAACTAGCAGAGAGTGAATTTGTGTGTTTTAAGCCACTAAGTTTGTGTCAATCTGTTATAGCAGCCATAGGAGACTGCCAAAGGAGCCTACATTTCAAATGAGGCAACACATAATAAGACAGCAAACCAGAGTTTCTCAACAGGGACGCTACTGGCATTTGGGGTGAGCAGGTTCTTATTGCTCAGACTCCCTTGGATGTGGTGGGACATTTAGCATCTTTTAGCCCCATCCACTCAGGGCCACAAACGTCTCTCATCATGTCAATTAAAACCGCCCTGACACATTTCCTAACACCTGCTCAGGTGGCAATGTAGCCCTGACTGAGAACCACAGATTTGGATCACACAGAGTGGCAAGAAGAGACTGAAATGGGTGACATCACCCAGACAGGTCAGTTCTGGTCCTGTTGTGGACTTGGGGTGCTCTGGGAGGGCCCTTCCACAGAGGTGAGAACTGAGCTCGGGCCGGGAGACGCGAGGAAGCAGGTTAGTGAAACTCTGGGGAAGGGGGCCGCAGGCCCAGGGAACAGCAAGCGTGAAAGCCCAGGGGCATGTGTGGTGAGCCGGAAAGACAAATGCAAAGAAGGATAGTACAATGTCATGCCCTGCCCCCAACACAAGTTCATTCACACGTGGACTCTTAATCCCCAGTACGATGGTATTGGAGGGTGGACTTTGGGGAGGTGATTCGGTCAGGAGAGCAGAGGTCTCATGAATGGGATTAGTGCCCTTGTAGAGGAGGTGTCGGAATGCCCCTTTGTCTCTTCGTCCACGTGGGGACATAGTGAATAAACGATGAGGAAGCAGGTCCTTGCCAGACCTGGAGTCTGTGAGCACTTAGCCTCCAGAACCCCAAGATGCAAATGTTTGTTGTTTATAAGCCCCTTAGTTTATGGTGCAATATTTTTGTTGTGGCAGCTCGAGCAGACTAAGGCAAGTACATGGCCTGAGGCAAGGAGAGGGCGGTTGGAAATGAGACCGGGAAGCAGGCAGAGCCTGCGGTGTGGGCTGCTCCTCTCGGTAAGGAGTATGGCTTTTTTGTAAGAGATGAACTAATTCAGAACGACCCCTATTGTCAGTGCAAGACACACTAGTTCATTGGATGTGTTCACTGGATAGTTTCCTTTTATGCGTAAATCGTAGTGGATTGAGAGAAGAGCTACATTGAAGGAAAAAAAAATAAGAGTTAAAATTTAAAAGGAAAGGTAAGGTAAAGCACTTTTCCACTGGTTTTTAAAAAGTAGCATTTATGATATTGCTGAAGGTATCTCTTACGCTGTGGAATGCTTTGCAGTTTGTAAAATCTCTTCTGCATGTCCTAGCTCAGGGCAGTCTTCCCCAAGTTTGTGGAGCGCTGGGCGGTGGTGTCCGTTTTCCGGAGGAGGAGCTCCTGTTCGCAGAGGTGCAGTCGAAGCCCCACAGACGTTATTGGAAGATGTGGCCTTGCAGCTGGTTTTCCGCTCCTGACCCTGGTGGTGTTTCCGCTGGGCGGAGGGCTGCCTCTGCAAACAGCTGGAGAGTCGGAAATCCTCTCAGTCAAGATCTTGACCTTTCATTTATTTTGTTTCTTATGGTCATCCCTTCCATTTGTGCAGTGCTTTGGATGTTCTGAAACACTTTCCCATTGCACATGTATTGTGTGCTATTTGAGCATTACACTAACTTTGAAATAACCTTTGCGTCTCTTTCATGATGGTAAATCCAAGGCTCCGAGCTTGCATGAGGTCTCACGGAGCAAAGCTTCTGAGCCCAAATCCAGTGTTTTTTCTTTATTCTTTTTTTCTGGACAGGGTACCAGTCATTTCAAAGTAGGAGTCTTCCCTTTCCTTGTCCTTCCCCTTTCCCCATGTCTGTGTGTGGGCACAGGTCTCGGACTTGAGTCTGAGCAGGACTGAGTTGGATCTGACTCTGATGGTGTAAAACTGCAGGCACACCCTGTCGCCTTCCTCGTCCCTGATTCTGTGTCTGTCAAGTGGGGGTGCCAGCGCCTGCCTCACTGAGCTGGGTTCCCAAAGTGTGCTGTCTGAACTGGAAGCGTCCGTATCATCTTTAACTTTTCCAAGTCCAACCATTCCGGCACCGAGCCAACCAGAAACTCTGGCGTGGGGTCTGCCAGATATCTGTGGTTAACAAGCGCCCGGGTGACTCTGATGCAGGCTAGATTTTGAGAACCAGTGTTTAAGAGGGGCCTATAAATGAAATAAATAAAACATTGTGTATAAAGAGCCAGGCAAAGGGTAGATGCTCAGTAAATGGCGGTTGTGGCTGTTGTATTCCTTTCACTCACACTTAACTCAGAGAAATCTTATACACAGGTTGGATTTCAGGACAGAATGCTGGCGTGGGTGCTGTGAAGCAGGTAATTTGCTGGGCAATGACTCAAACCTCAGTTATATCTAAGGAAGCTAACGTTTCATCATATTGATCACATCCTCACTGTGGGTACGAGGCAGGGTCATATGGGCCACTTGAAGGGGCAATAACGTGTTTCTGTAGCTGCATTAATTCCGTATAACTTGTGATCGTGCGTCATCTTGTTTACTTAGTAGGAAATAATAGCAAAACCATACTCCTGGGAGCCACTCACATAAAACTGTATTTTTAATCCCAGGCCAGATTTGCAGATGTCCTAATAATGTGACGTAAGTCAGTAAGTTCCCCAGGGGAGATGCTCTCAATTCCTTCTGGTGCCCCTAAGACCCATAGTCTCCTACCACATGTCTTCACTTCTTCCCCAAAGTAGGTTCTATAAAAGTGTCTCTTCCCTCGTTTCCCATAAAGCCTGGATTGCTATAAAAGGTATTCAGGAGCATCTGTCTAATCCTTTGCAGCTTCCTGAGCAATAACATGGGAGGGGGCGGGCTGGTAAGATTTGATTCTGTTTTATGGATTAGCACCCTGAGTCCCTGGGAAATTAAACCCATTTGCCCAAGCTGGTGCAACTCCGGCAAACTCACGGAGGTCTCAGAGAGGCCCTCTGGCTTCACAGGGTTTGGGGTTGCTCCAACGCTCTGTGCTGCTGGTGGCCAGGGTCCTCGGTGCACTGGGAGCTCCTGGGTCTGCCCGTGAGAGAAGGCAGCACCACTGGGCTCGCTCACAGTTCTGAGCCGTGGCTCCCACACAGGTATCTCAGGACAGACAAACAACTGTACGTTACAGCAGCAGAGACAGAACCCAGGCTAAGACACTGGGGTCTGGAGCAGAGCAAGGAATTCACCATTGCAGCCAGACCCTATTTCTGGAGCAGTGGCAATGGCATGTGTGGGCATCATCTCATTTCAGCTTTATAATGGCTCTGCAGTTGGTATCATAATTACCTCCATTTTGTAGATGAGACATTTCAGGCTTAGAGAGGTTAAGTAACGTGCCCAGAGTGAGACGGACAGCAAGCCGGCAAGCTGGGATTCCAGCCCTTTCTGTCCAGCTCCCAAGCCTGTGTTCCTAGTCATTTGATTGCACCTGCTGATGAGGCACCAGGAGATTGAGATCATTCCCAGGCTCCTTATTTACCCATCAAGGTTTCTCTTGGCGACCCATCCTGCTTTCCAAATTCTCGGTAATTAACAGGACAGAGAAAGATGTCTTCTTTGTCTGTCTCTCGGAGGTGTTTGTCCAAACTGTGCAGGCATCAGAATGAATCCCAGATCTCAGAATGTGCTACTGCACCATGAAGGGGATCTGGGGGCACTGCCTCCCATGGTTTAAAGACACAGCCTCTACCCTTCACCCCTTGCTCACGGCAATTGGTCACGCAGTTAATAAACACATCAACTGACTTCGGATTCTTGAGCACAAAGGGAAACTAGATATAAGCACAGACAGATTTATTACAGCCTAATTTAATAAACATGTCAACAAATAAATGCACATTTAGCTGGGAAATAAATATCAATGAGGAGGAAAGCTGACACCGGAGTAGGGTGTAGGAAATTAACATGCAGTGGTTTGGTTGACAGTGACTATAAAACACAGTTGTACTTTGGAGACATCTGGGAACAGTTTCACAAATGTGTGCTTTGAACACGGGAGGAGGCGGAAGCCACTGGAGGCGGCTCTGGTCTAGGCCGCCACAGAGCTGCGGAAGCAACCGCTTGCATTCCGTTCTGCGTGTCTGCAGCTGCCATTCAGTGCAAACCTAGAACGGTCATCTGAGGGTCATGTTCCCGAGTTAAATGTGTTTCATGCACCAAATGGAACTCTTCTGTAAATCCTCACCAGAAACAAGCATGTGAAAAATCTCCTTTTGACCAGAGCTGCCTGGTACCTGGCATAGCAGAAAGAGATGGTCTACCCAGTTGGCAAATCTGGATTCGTAGCCTGAAGCTGCAACTTACTGTGTGACCTTGTGCACAATACCAAGCCTCTCTGTGCCTTGACTATGAAAGAGAGAGCATTTACTGCTGACGATTATAGTGAGTATCCCAAGCACCTACCCAAACGCTTGGTATGGCCTAGAAGTTCAGTAAATCCTACTCCCTTGAGATATTCATTTCCTCAACAGATATTTCTTGAGCACCTGCTATGTGCTCCCAGTGTCCTGGGAATCAATGAACAATCCCTGCCTTCAGGAAGTTTCCATCACAGCCTAGGGAGCCAGAAGGCGAATGGCATGTGTGACAAAACAGATCAACCATATGACATGGTGACGGGGGCTGGGTCAAGGAAGAGAAGAAGAGCAGGGTGTGCAGGAGAGGTAGCTGCAATTTTAAAGAATAATCAAGATGTAGCAAGTAAAAGTACAAATTGCCCAGTTAAATTTGAATATTAAATAGACAAACAAGTATCAGTGTAAGTATGTTCCAAATATTGCATGTCGGAAATGCTGCATGCCCTGTGTCACTGTTAATCTGAAATTTAGATTTTACTGGTGTCCTATGATTGTCTGGTGACCCTATGATTTGAACCAAGGCTAGAAGTTATTTGTGTGTGTATCTCCTTGCCTCTTTGTGCAAATACCAGATTTATGGAAAGATTGCAAAGGCAGTGCAGGAAGTTCTCATACATACCTCGTGCGGGTCCCCCTCATATCAGCATCTCCTGTTACTGTGGTGTGTTTGCCAACATGAAGAAACCAGCGTTGCCACATACCTTTTAACTAAAGTCAAACTGGGTTCAAGTGTCACCAGATTTGTCCACTAACGTTGCTTCTTTACTTTGGGAAGAAGCCAGGGCACCTCGCCGTGGGTAGTGGTCCTGCCTCCCAGTGTCCTCTGGTCGGCGGCAGCTTCCTGGTCATTTCCTGTTCTACTTGACCATGACTGTGTTCCCCCTTGTGGATCAGCCCTCCATGGGGCGCTCGTCTGGTGTCTGCTGGCGCCTGATGATTGGAACGGGGTCGCGGGTTTTTGGGCAAGCGTGGCAGAGAGGACGTGCCCTGCTCACCGTGTTCTCTAGCGTCAAGTCACACGTTCAGGCCACACCCAAGGCAGCGTTGGGGGGGGGGGGTTGAGCTTCACCTTTTAGAGCAAGGTTAGCTCCCCTCACTTTTTATCATTGATGGATCGATGGATCCATTCAGTCACTTGATCATTTATTTTGATCAGTATAAGTCAGCATGGACTCACATGTATTTATTTTCTACTTTGGGTTATAATCCAACAGTACATTATTTTTTGCCTACAGTGACTCCAGCTTTGGCTGTTGGGAGCTCTCTCAGGTTGAATCCTGTGTCCCTTTGGCCTGCCCCAACCTGTTGCCTTTTGAGTGTGTCCATCCTGATTTTCGGGGCACCGCAGGATGCTCCAGGCTCTTGCTGTGTTCTCCCTGCCCAGCCCTAGAACATGCCATTTCTCCAAGGAGTACGGCTGCCTTTTACTGGAGGATGGTGAGTAGAAAAAGCAAGATCTGGCCTGTGCTTGCCCAAAGACGAATACTTGGGTCAAAATATCCTCTTAAGAGACATGGGAATGACTGCACCGATTGTGTATTACCCAGGAGGTACCAGCAGAGGTCGCCAAGTGACTGGGTTGGGGTGTGCTGGTCTTGACTAATTGGGGCCAAGGACAACCTTGAATTTTCCTGGGTAGGCCCCCCCTTTATAAGTAAACAGAGTATCATCTATATAGTGTGGACTGAGACACAGTCGTAAGTCTTCCTACCCCATTCCAAAATGTCTTCCTTCTAAAATAAAATTGTACTTTGTTTCATTCAGAGTTTTCTTTTCTTTCCAGTTAAAAATTGAATAAAGCACCTGCCTCCAGTGGCCCTGGATTTGGTCCTCTGTAAAGGAACAGGTTGGGCCAGACTGGGTGTGATTCATTATCCACTGACCATACTTGCAATTTGCCAGGTAGAGTTGGACCTGAGAGATTCTCCTGGAGTTGAGGATTTATTCTGTAGGTCATCTGGAATCTCGGTTGTTTTTCACATGATCCGCAATGTGTTTCTGTGGGGCAATGGTGGTGGGGTCGCCCTGGTTCCCCCGTGTGGCTGCAGGGTGTCCCCAGGGGTCGGGAGGAGAGGCAGGAGCTACCGCGGCCTGGCGGCCCAGGCTGAGCAGTGCCCAGTGGGCGGGTCTTGGTGAAGGAGGTGCTTCGCCTCCCGGAGTCTCAGGCCAGGGATTAGTTGGGAGGAGACTGCCTTAGGAAAACTGATTTTTGTGTCTGAGAGTCTTATCATCGGTGTGCTGATCTGGGCTCACTGGCCTGCCTCGTGCAGATTTTCAGCCGTGATAGTGGGTTGTACTGAGCCGTCCCACACCCTCCACTGGGGAGTCTCAGTAGCAGGGATTTTCAGGGGAGCTGCCCAGGGTTGGCATGTTCTGTTCCTACTCTTACTACTGATGACATTGATAATTTTAGCACATACTCTATGGCTCTTATTGGTGCCAGGCACTAAGATATAGCTTATCTATATCAATACACTCTCATTGACCTTTGTAAGCACCCTGGGATGTTGATACTATTATTATTAACGATTTATGGACTGAGACAATTGAGGCACAGAAAGGTGATATACCTTGTCCAAGGTCACAGTTATTAAAGGGCAAAACCAAAATTTAAACCTCGACATCTTGCTCTCGATTTATGGTCTTTAAGCATGCGCTGGGCTGCTGATTTGAATATGTCTTCTCTCCTCCGCCACCTTGGAGGTAACGCTGCCGAATCACCGCCCGGCACTGTTCCTGCCTCCAGGCCGGCAGTTTATGGGCGGCGCCAGTCTGTGGATCGTGCTTCCTGCGGCAGTGGGCCAGCCGCCTTCTTTCCAACCACGTGATTCCCGAAATGTGTGTCTCGGTGTAACTGAGTTTTTACTTCTCTGTAAGGCTTGTCAGACCTTTTGTTCCAACAATCATTATTTAACCCACACAATTTAAATTAAATTAAATTAAAGGATTGAAATCTAAGTCTGTCTGTTACACCTGCATGACTAGGGTAATAAGTTTTCTGAACCTCAGGTTTATCCTCACGAAATGGGGGTGGTAATATTTACCTGAATGCGTTATTGTGAGAATTCTGTGAGGCAGGGGTACCTGGTACACAGCAGGCCCTGGTTTCATCACCTACTTACCCCTGCCATCCTGCACAGAGCAAAGCAGACTAAAGCCAAGTCTGCCTGTGTCTGTGATGAGAGGGGCATTAATCGGTGTGCAGGCTGGGGAGCAGGTAGACTCCATAAGTTATTAACACCATGTTCCAATAACTGACTGATAAGTGTCCGGATACTTCTGACTGTGGGAAAAGTTCACTTTCACACCACCCCCACTGGAGACACAGGTGTCGGGGTGGGGATGGCTTGCCTGTGCACTTGAAAGGAGAAGCGCTCTGGAGCAGCAGGCTCCCAGCAGCAGAGCAATTCATTCAACTTCAGGAGGTGGGGCTTCCTCTGACCCCTCCCTCTGCATGGAGCCCGCTGCCCGGGGCTGCCTGGGGCTCACCTGGGGAGGACATGACTCTGGGTGACCGCGCAGCAGATGAAGATCGATGTCAAAATATTAATGTCAGCACTGCTGATGTAAGCTAAACGGTCACTCGTTTAGCCCACGGAGTCGATTGGATTGTAATTTTTCTTAGTTCTTAGTCTGGGAGTAGAAGAGCGTATTGGCAGGTGCCCAGAGGTCTGGAAGGTTAACACGGGCCGCTGATGGGGGCTGCCTTGTTGGGAGACCCACCAGCCAATGTTTTTGGAGATGACAAGATCGGAGAAAGTTTGAGCTGGATGGGGCCTTAGGGATCAACCATCCTTTTAAAATTGGAGAGATAGGGCTGGGCAGGAGGTCGGGCCCTAGAGTCGGGTCACCTCCTAGTTCTGCTGCCCGTGGATGGTGTGATACTAGTTAGACAAGTTACTCTACCTCCCTGAACTCTGATGTCTGTGTGTATAAAATGGGTGCAATAAAAATGCCCACGTTATAGACTCTGCCTTGTAGGTCAGTCTCTCACACACTATACACCACTGGTTCTCTAATTCTTAAGGTTTCAAAGAAAGTCTTTTTCTCACAAGACTTTGACTCATTCCTTCATTTCTCACCTTTTTGCAGCTGGGGCGGGCATGCAGCTGGCAGTGGACAACAACACTGGAGGCGGTTCCCTTCTCAGGGGGGTCCCAGTCGGCGGGGGACACAGGCCCCCCCACACTGAGTGATGTTAGCTGCACCTGTTGTACGGGCCACGGAGGGGCATTTCAGGTGCTGGAGCAGGCGTCTGAGTGAGTGTGGGGGCCAGGGCAGGCCTCCCTGGAGAAGCTGCACCTGATCTGAGGGCTGATGCGTGAGCAGAGATTTGCATGTGGGACGGAGCAGAGTCCACGCTGAGGAAACTCTGTGACCGAGTCTCCGTGGTGCCTGCAGGGGCCAGAGTGCTGGAAACAGTGGCAGGGGCTGAACTTGGAGAGCTGGGCCGGGCCAGGACATCGGTGTGGCCCCGCTGAGGGTTTGTCTTCCTCCCAAGAGCAGGTGGGCGGGTGGCTGAGTGTCCCAGAGATCCATCCGTCTGGCCACAATGAGGAAAGCAGAGTCTGTGCACAAGCCCGTGTTCCCAACGGTTCTGTGTCCTTGGTCTCAGGCCCAGGCTCTGCTCTGTGCTCTTTTTCTTCATCTCCTGGCTTCCTTCCTTGCTCTTCAGCACCCCCAGAGGGCTCCTCCGTGCCCCTTCAGCTCTTTCCGGTGCCTGCCTTTCATCCTAACATCTGTCATCAGACAGATGCTTGTCCTCAGCTTGTCCTGGCTTCCAGGGTCCTCTCGCCCTCCAGCGTCTGTCCCCTGAGCCGTCCTCAGAGAGACATCCTGCCCCTGCCCATCCACCAGCCTGCCAGTGAGGGCCACCACCCCTCCGCGCGTGATGTGGTAAAATTTTGTGAAGCCCTCTTACAGGTGCTCCTCTGTTAGCTTCTTCTGCAAAATAAGGAGAAGAATTATTACTCCCTTTTGCCAGATGAGAAAATAGTTCCAGAAAAGTCCGGAGCGCAGCGCATAGCCCAGCGGTTGATGGGTAGTGGGCTCATACCCCCTGACTTTCTTCTTTACTTAGGATGTGTATTGTTGTTTGGTTTCTTTACTTTCTCACAGCTTTATTGATAAGCTGAACACGATACTTTGATAAGCTTTAACATATAACTAAACCTGTGACATCAGCACCCTCAGGTTGCCCCTCTAAACCCTCTCTTCCTACCCCACCCTGCACCCTCTTCTCTAGGCAACCATTGATCTGCGACTTATCCCTATAGATTATATTTTCTAGAATTGTAAAAAAAAATGAAATCATACAATATGATTCTTAACCTCCCCCTATTTTCTACTTACCACTTAATATTACTTATTCTCTGTACCTTTTCCCCCTCACTCCCCCTCCCACTACCACAATGATAACCCTCCATGTAATCTCCATTTTTGTGATTCTCTTCCTGTTCTAGTTGTTTGCTTAGTTTGTTTTTGTTTAGTTTTGGTTGTTAATAACTGAGAGTTTGTTGTCGTTTTACTGTTAATATTTTTATCTTCTTTTTCCTAGATAAGTCCCTTTAACATTTCATATAATAAGGGCTTGGCGATGATGAACTCCTTTAACTTGATCTTATCTGGAAAGCGCTTACCTGCCCTTCCATTCTAAATGAAAGCTTTGCTGGATAGAGTATTCTTGGATGTAGGTCCTTGCCTTTCATTACTTGGAATATTTCTTTCCAGCCCTTTCTTGTCTGCAAGGTTTCTTTTGAGAAATTAGCTGACAGTCTTATGGGCACTCCTTTGTAGGTAACTGTCTTCTTTTCTCTTGCTGCTTTTAAGATTTTCTCCTTATCTTTAATCTTGGCTAATATAATGATGATGTGTGTTGGTGTGTTCCTCCTTGGGTCCAACTTTTTTGGGACTCTCTGAGCTTCCTGGACTTCCTAGAAGTCTATTCCTTTGCCAGATTGGGGAAGTTCTCCTTTATTATTTATTCAAATAAGTTTTCAATTTCTTGCTCTTCCTCTTCTCCTTCTGGCACCCTTATGATTTGGATGTTGGAACATTTAAAGATGTCCTGAAGGTTCCTAAGCTTCTCCTCATTATTTTTTTGAATTCTTGTTTCTTCATTCTTTTCTGATTGGATGTTTGTTTCTTCCTTCAGGTCCACACCATTGATTTGAGTCCCAGTTTCCTTCCCATCACTATTGGTTTCCTGTACATGTTCCTTTATTTCACTTAGCATAACCTTCATTTTTTCATCTAACTTGTGACCAAACTCAACCAATTCTCTGAACATCCTGATTATCAGTGTTTTGAACTGTGCATCTGATAGTTTGGCTATCTCTTTATTGTTTAGTTGTATTTTTTCTGGAGCTTTGAACTGTTCTTTCATTTGGGCCTTTTTTTTTGTCTTGGTGCACCTGTTATGTAGTAAGGGGTGGCACCATACGTGTTCACCAGGGCGGGTCAACCCATGTCGCTGCGTTGTGATGCTGTTTGTCGGGGAGGGGTCCAAGAGGGAACAATGGTGCTTGCTCCTCTCTTTGCCAGATTTCAGGCACTTCCCCTTCTTCCCACAAGCAAATGGGGCTCTTCTGGTGCTGATTCCTGGGTGGGTGGGCTTGTGTATGTTCTAGAACCATGGAGCTCTCTCCAATGAACTCTCCTTTGAGGCTGGGAGTTTCTCCTGGCACCTCAACTCCCATAAATGTTTTCAACTGGAGGTTTGAGGCTTTATTTCCCCAAGCTGGGGCCCTGGGTTGTAGGGTCTGTCTCCATCCCCAATTGTTCCTCCTGGTTTATCTGCATGCAAATGTGGGACTGCCTGCTCTGCCATCCATCACCTTGCTGCAAGTCCTCTCTGCCCCTCCCACAGGTCTGGGTGAATGTTTCATCTTTAACTCGTTGGTTGTCAGACTTCCACACAGTTCAGTTTTCTGTCAGTTCTGATTGTTTTTGTTTTTAAATGTGTTGTTGTCCTTCTTTTGGTTGTTTGAAGAGGCACAGTGTGTCTACCTATGCCTCCATCTTGGCCAGAGGTCCTTAGTTTGTAGTAGTTCATTCTTTATTGCTGAACAGAATTCCATTGTGTGGGTGTACAACCATTTGGTGCTCACTTTACTTGTAAATAAATTTGGGAGTGGCTTCTAGTTTGGGTGATTACAAATAAAGCCACTGGGAACATTTATGGTTCTTTCTATGACTTTGAGTTTTTTTTCTTGGATAAACACCTAGGAGTTGAGTAGCTGGATCGTAAGGTAGTTGTCTAACTTTTAAAACTGAATGGAGACTACCTGTTTTTAAAGTGTTCTATAAAGTGTTTTTACTACTTGAATATCCTACCAGCAGTGTGTGAGAGTCCCAGTTCCTCTACATCTTTACCAGTACTTGATATAATGAGTCTTTTAAAGTTTGTAAGTTCTAGCCCAGGCTGGTGTGGCTCAGTGGATTGAGTGCCAGCCTGCAAACCAAAGGATCACTGGTTCAATTCCCAGTCAGGGCACAAGCCTGGGTTGCGGGCCATGTCCCCAGTATGGGGCACGTGAGAGGCAATCATACATTGATGTTTCTTTCCTTTTCTTTCTCCCTCCCTTCCCCTCTATCTAAAAATAAATAGATAAAGTCTTTATTAAAAAGTTCAAAAGTTCTAAAAGGTTTGTAGTTATATGTCATTGTGGATTTATTTTGAATTTCCCAAATGACCAAGAAAGTAGATTACAAAGTGCCCCTCCTTGTTTGCGGGGTTTATTTCAGGTGTTTTTTACACTTCTTTAGTTAAGCAGATACATGTTATTAGATTTGTTACCAGAATAAGACAAGGGATGGCTTTTTCCCATGTATGATGCCACCCCACCGTACACATTCATCGAGAGTGGCATTTGTCCCATATGGTGATCTTTTCTGCACACAACTGCCTCTTCTCTACTAGACACTCAGCACCGTGAATGAGTCTGTGTCTGATTTAGGTTCATATCTCCCCTCTCTGTCACCGACTCATAGTAGGACATTTATAAATGTTGAGTGAATTAAATTCATGTGCTTATCTATAAGAGCTAGCCCTGTGGTAGAAGCTCAAAACATATTTAAAAGGTTGAATGAGTAAGTGAATCTCAGATCTTCCACTATGTGATGTTGGCCAGATCTCATACTTTCTTTGATTCTCAGTGTTCCTGTCTCTCCACGGGCGTCTCTTCACGGGCAAGAATGATGGGGTGCATTTTGAACCTTTCTAGTGTTAATATTTTATGGTTCTAAGTATTACCAATGTCCCCAGACATTACCAATCTGTAACAACAGAATAGTCATATTTTTCTTAAAGCTCAAATTATGCTGACTCTGAATCATGCCCTGATGAATGAGGAGTCTGGTCCTGATTTTTCTCACTCTAAATCTTGCCCAGATGCTTGCTCTGAGAGTCCCCTTGCTGAGGATGAGAAAGATGCATCTCACAAGAGCAAGCAGAGCCCTGGAGCCACTCGCATTCCTGCCTTTCTTCCTGAGGCTTTCGAGAAAGATTTCACTCTGCATTCAGTTCATTGTTTCCTGCAATTGAAATGATCCACAAACAAAAACTCTGCTTGATGCATTTGAGATGAGGCCCTTTGGATGAGCTCTTTCAACTGAGGTCTGCAGGGAGGCTGGGTCTGGAAGGGCATCATTGTCACCTGGAGTGCCCTTCTATGCCCAGGCCTAGTATCCAGCCTTCTCATGGTTGGGGCGGTTTTCCTCTGGAGCCGTGGTAACCCTCTGACCTCAGTCAAACCAACCCATTCTCTCTCAGACATTAAATCTTCACCCCTTCCTCCAAGAAGTCTCCTTGGTTCCTTTGTACATTTTTTTGTTTGCAAGTAAATCCCTGGGGAAGGGCACCCCCTTATGGACTCTGTATCACCATCTGAACCTTGGAAAGGTATTTTCCAAAAAGGGCTCCACGAACTGTGTACCACAGTCCTCAGGTTCTTGTTTAAGGTAATCGGGCTGTATCCGGGAACAGAATCTGAAGGAGGGTCCTGCCGTTTGCAGTGAATGCAGTCGGTGTTCATTAGGCATATGAAAGCTTTAAAAACCATGGCCTCAGATCCCTGCCACCATGCACGGTTACACCTATGTCTCTGTACTCCTCTCCCAACAGAGATCTGGTGATACTTGGTTTTCAACTCTGTGCTAAAACGCCAGCTTCAGTGGTTCCTATTCACTCACTTGCTCATCAGCAAATATTTATTGAGTATGTGAAAAGCTAGACATTGTACCAAGAACCCCAGCAAGGAACAAGGCAGACACACTTTCTGACCTCGCTGACTTGACAGTCCACTGGTGGGGTACTGGGGGGAGACAGACAAAAACCAAGTAAATAAAAAAAGAACAAAACAGCAATACTATGACAGCAAATCAAAGGAAAGGAACAGATAGGTGACAATAAGTGACTTAGGGGAGGGGGCCAACAGTGCAGTCAAAGTGTACACCCTCTTGGAGGAAGTCACACTGACGCTGACATGGATGGGATCCAAGACATCGCCTGAGAGCCCACAGTTCAGGTAGGGGAACAGCCAATGCAAAGGTCCTGAGGAGGGAAATAGAAACAGAAAGAACTAGGAAGAGGCCCCTGTGGCTGGGGTGTAATGAAGGAAAGAGAGGGAGGAGAAGCAGGCACCGGTTTGGTTGTGCTTGGGGCTTTGGAAGGCTGAGGAGTGAAGTGTCAGGTCTTCCCTGGCTTGGGAGGGAGAAGTAAAATAACCATGAAGGAGGGAGGGAGGAAGGAAAGGGTTCCTAGGGAGTGCTGCAAAGATGAGCAGAGTGGGGAGGAAGAAGAGGGAGGCCCTTGTACTGGCTACTTCAGAGAGATAGGAAGGGAATTCGTTAACACAAAAAGTAGTTAAGCCCAGAGCATGAGCACAGGTTCAAGAGTCAATGTAGTTTATTTGCAGGGATGGAGAGAAGGAGAGGACCTGGTGACAAAGCTGGGGGAGGAGATTTAAGTAAATGTAAAGAGGGTTGGCATATTGACTGCGTGACCTTACGCTGTTCCCAAACTCAGCCTTGTCCAAAGACTCGTATTAAGTATGGAAAGCCTGTTGTAGCCGAGTCCTCTAATATTCTGAACAGCGTCCCTGCGACAAGCGGGTCATCATAGCTCCGTGTCTGGGCCAACAGGCCATGTTCATCCTCTGAGTTTCTTCTCCTGCCTCAAAAATGTTGCAGGAACCACCTTTCATCTTTTAAAGAGATTTTTTCAACAGGGGAAAAATTATTTGATGGGGTGATGAGGCAAATGGTACTTAATTGTAACAGTTACATAATTACTTTATTGTAGTCAAATCTGACCTCAGAGGGTGGTAGAGACCTTCAGGTTATAACTATGCCTATTGTCCTCTTCCCAAGTTCTTAAATGAAAAGCAGGTAGAGTTCTGAGAAGAATGCCAACACTGACAGTCAGTGGTGGCAGTGGTCTTTTAGGGAGAGGGCCCACGTGCTCGCCAGAGACAGCGGGAGTGATTTTTATTTAAGCTTATTTATTACAGTATTGTTTGCGCATAGAGCAGTAAAATGTTGCATCTGAAATCTCAGTTGTTTTGGTATCTACAGGAGCCTTCTGGTGGAAAACATTTCAAATGATATAACCAGCCCAGTTGAATAAGGCAGGCCTCGTTCTGAAGGAGGTGGACTTTTAAGGTAACAGTTCCAAGCTCAAATGTTTTCAGGGCCCAAGCAGGTCACCCAAATGTGTGAACCAGGGCACATTCTCTGGCTTCTCCCATGACAGACACACACACACACCCCTTAGGACGGTAGACATGTGGGTGCAAAACTTCTGATTTCCTTCTTAGCTGTTATTAGGTAAAACAATAACTGATACTTGGTCTTAGTGTCTGGGACAGAGCAAGGAGTGGTGGAGACTGCAGCACACTAGAGTTGCCTGCTCTGGTGAAAGGGGCGGTCTCTACTCGGGCCCAGCTGATTGTCACCTGCAAATGATATCACCCCAGTATTGCAAGATCATGCCATTTCGTCAAAGAGAAGCTGGAAGTCTGGATTTTTTCCTTTGTGAAACATTCATTCTTTTTAGATTAGCGATTAATTAAAATATTTTATAAACTCATTTTAGGCCACCACTGTGTGGGGCAGATCAGACACACTTGTGGGACAGTCCAGTCCACTGACCTCCGGCTGCACACTCTGTCCAGGGGGAAGAACGGCTTCCCCTACCTCACCCTACCCTGCACCTGCATTCTTAGCTTAGTGGAAATTTGAAAGAAAATCCAACAAATTATGTTTATGAGCTCAAAGACAAGTTCTTGCTAGATATTAGAATTTCCAAGAAAGGTCAAATTCAGTCTGATAAAATGTTGTCTCTATTACTCATTCTCGAAGAAGCCTGGTCTTATTCACGGCCATGGCTCTAACTTAGTTCTGAAAAATACCTCCACCTCCAAGAAGAGATATTTTATGTGACACGGTAGCAAAACTCAGATATTTTCCTATTTAGATTTATGGCTGGTTCTTGCTCTCAGAAAGGCCATTGCTGGCTTTCTCAGTGAAATGGTGAATGGTCTCTGACAGCAATGAATTCACCCAACATACTCTTAAACCTCCCCAATTACTGGCTTTTTCCTAAGCCTCAGAGCTCATTAATCATGCAACCAAGGAAAGACTTATTATGACCTTCCTTTTGTATCAGCCTTAGATACATCCTGGATGTGGAAACGTTGTCTTTGTTCCTGTGTTTTCCATGAGAATTCAGGTAAATCGAACAAGAAGTGGAAGTGGAAAGTTGAGAAAGGAAATTAAAACCTTAAAAGGAGAGAGGAATTTCATCATATTTCTATTTAATTTGTATGGATTTAGTTTTTGTAGGGGAGAGAGAGAGAGAGATTGAGAATAAGGGAGACAGTTGTGCTTGTCTTTTCAATCCCAATGAAGGAGGAGTGGTAGGAGGTGGGAATTTGCTTTTGTTCAGTTTGTTTATGTGCCAGTACTCCCAGTGGGAACATCTAATGAAAAATATGGAGTTTAAAATTGTATATTTAAAAAATATGACCCGTAATTGAAAGTCAAGTCCATCATTTGAGGTTCAAGTGCAGAAGTGAGGTTCAAGTGGACTTTACACAAGCTACTACATATGTGTAATTAGCCTTAATGAGAGACAGAATTTTGGGACCCATTGTGACAACTAACTGCCTGAGCTATTTTTCAAGGAGGGACTTGACTGACCTTGTACATTTTTCACTTTATATGCTGACTTTAGAACCCACCCACTGAGAGCGATATTATCCGTGGTGTCCTCTGTCATTTTCAACCATCATCATTGTCACCACAGCCTCACTGCTGCCACACCCGCAGCAGACAGGCCCAGAGGTCCGCCTTTCTACGGGCAGCTGGAGAAACTGGGGTCGATCTGTTAGAGCGTTTGAAAAAGAGATAATGATATGAGGAATGGCTCTTTCCTTCCAGCTTCTCATGCCCCACTTTTTATTCCCCACTGAACACGGCACCGTGCCAAGTGCTGCCCGGTTATAGGAGCCCCGTGCCTACCTGGGGAGCTTGCCGAGCGCAGCAGACTGCCACGGCCCTTTACTCCCCGCAGGCCTGTTGTGGAGCAAGTAACCACCTGTCAGGTGCCGGAACAGAACTCAAAGTGCTTCTTTTCAGGAAAATAGACTAGATCTTCTTTTTAAAAAGTGATCGGGAAGGGGTGGCCAGGAGAGAAAAAGCAAAAGAGGAACTATGGAATTTTCCCGGGGAACTGGAGAGAAAGTTCGACCGCCCCTAGTTATTTATAGTATTAGGCAACCATTAAAGGTTAATCAAACACCTACTATCTGCTCGATGTTGTGTTAAGTGCAGTGAAAGACTATGAAGTTGGTGACAAACCTGACACTATAAGAGAATAAAAAAGCGTTACAAGCACGCAGTGGAGTAATTATTTATCCAGTTCCTTAGAGCTTGGAAAGCACTTTAAAATACATTATCTCACTTGACTCACCCAATTACTTTAAGATAAAGATTATGATCCTAATCTAATAGACAAGAAAGCTGAGGCCTAGCAAAATATTTTTGTCAGCTATGCAATGGCTTAGCCTTTTCTTTTCCTTTTTTTTCTTCTTCTTGAGAGTTCATTTATTAAAGCTGGGACAGTGAAACAAGGAAGGGCTTAGGACAGAAGTCAGCTCACCGGAGAGTCAGGGAAGGGGGACCCAGGGGACAAGTTCAGGGGTTTAGGAGATGCTTGCCAGAGAGGGAGAAAGGGGAGGGTAAGGCACAGGTGTGCTCCTGGGAGGGGGAGTGCACCCCTCCTGGTTTTGGACTCAGACATTGTGACTCCAAACTCGTCCCCGCAGAAGTTCAGAGGAAGCTTAAGTGACTGGTGTGGAAAGAACTTTCCATCAGGAAACCCCTTCAATTGTTTGATGTCTTGCAAACAGGGGGACTGACTGCCTTTGTTCCAGACCATTTTTTCAGGGATGTTTGTGGAACTAAGAGCCTTGGAAGGTTGAGGCTGTGTCCTTCTCAGGAGCAGAGGACAGTTTTTTTTTTACTGTCTGGTACAAAAACGACAGTGCCTTTCTCCAGGGCCAAGGTCAGGCCCATTGTGGAAGATTAGCGTTCCCTAAGAACTGTACTTTATGGATTGGAGGGATATAAGTTCTACACTCCAACCCCGCTTTTGAAAAATTGTCTTTATTGAGATCTAGTGTAAATACAGTGAAATTTATCGATCTTCAGTGTATAATTTGATGAGTCTGAACAATTGTGTATAGTACTTTAACGACCAGTCCAGTTAAAGTGTAGAATATTTTCTTCCCTCTCAGAAGCTTCGTCCTCCTGACCTTCGTCAGGTAATCTCCTCCCCTGGATTGCTTGTTCTGGTGACAACAGATTTCTGTCCTGTTCGTTTCCTAACACTGTAGTTTCCTCTGTTAGGATTCCGTAGAGATGGAATGATTCAGTGTGTTCGCTTTCATGTCTGGTCTCTTTCACTTAGCTTGGTGCGTCTGCGTTTCACCCACGCTGCGGTGTGGTTCACTCCTTTTCACGGCTCTGTAACAGCCTCTGCAGAAACGTCTACCTGTGTCTATTCACCAGTCACCTGTTGGGGACATGCAGATCCTTGCCAGTGTTTGCACACAAAGCTGCTGAATATAAACACACACATTTTGGGGTAAGCCAATTTTTGCTTCTTGTTTTCTCTTGGGCAAATATGGAGTAGGATTGCTGGGTTATATAATGAATACATGTGATTTAATATTTTTTAAAGGCCAAACCGTGTTCCAGTGGCTGTAGCATGTGTGCATCCCCATCAGAAACATGGGGCCCAGCAGAAGTGACACCTGCGTGAGTGCAGTCGGTAGGGCAATAATGTGGGCGTCATAATTTATAGTTTTAATTTGAGCATTTCACCTAAGATGCCATATAGTGTGCTTGAGTGTGATATTGGCATGTTACAGAATGACATGCTTATGATTCTGTAAGAACAGATTTTGTAACAAACTGGGGGTGTTACTGTGCCAGACCCTGTGTGTGTGTGTTGTGGGTGTTCTGCACCTTGTCAGATTGTCAGCGGTCAGACTTGTCAGCTGTCACCATTCTGGGAGGTGTGAGGTGGTATCTCCTTGTGGTTTTAATTTCCATTTTCCTGATGATGACTGATGGTGTTGAACATGCTCTCATAGGCTTATTTGCCATGTGCAAATCTTCTCTGGTGAGGTGGCTATTCAAATCTTTTGCCTTTTATATATATATAAAAAAGCTGTCTTATTCTGTTTTCTTCCTGCAGTGTTAAAAGTATTTTTATGTATTCTAGAAATAGATTCTTTATCAGTTTTGCAATTATTATTATCATTATTTTTTTGCCATATTTTTTTTGCCAGTCTATGATATGCCTTCCATTTGCTTCACAGAATC
Organism: Artibeus jamaicensis; assembly: GCF_021234435.1. Taxonomy (NCBI): domain Eukaryota; kingdom Metazoa; phylum Chordata; class Mammalia; order Chiroptera; family Phyllostomidae; genus Artibeus; species Artibeus jamaicensis. Next base: position 9,070,624 of record NW_026521828.1, on the reverse strand, counting down.
TTTGAAAGAGGAAGACATTTAATTTTGATGATGTCTAATTTGTCAGTTCCCATGCCTCATCTCTTTGTGCCTTTTGCTACTGGTTTACAAAAAAATTGTCTAGCCCTAGACTGCTCGATTCTCCTCCATGAATGTTATGCCTGCAGCTTTTACATGTAGGTCTGCGATCCAGTTCTAGTTTATTTTTCTACATGTGGCAATTGCAGGGGGTTAAGTTTCATTATTTTGCATCTGCGGTAGTTTGAAGGCCATTTGTCTAAAAGGTCACCTTTTCCCTGTTGAATTCCTTGGTAATTCTGTTGATGTATTCTGACTCCCAACCCAGTTTTCCTCCCCTTTACCGTCATTCCCTCATGGTCTGATCCCATCTTTTCCTGAGTCCCTACGTTTCCTCAATTTTCTGAAGGCAGAAGAGAGGGAAAATGTAGTGACATGTTTTTATGTTAAAGATTAATGATTTTTCCCCATTCTCCTCATTCACATTCCATTCAACTTAATAGAAAACAGAATGTATTTTTACTCCAAACCCGTTTCTTAAAGTCTCTTGGTATCCAAGTAAACCTGATACCCTAGGGAAATGAGTCCCATCTGTCTTTTACGAACCCCTGGGGCACCTACCTGGAACAGACTGATGCAGATCAGCAGGGCTTGGTGCTCCAACCTCTGCACCCTGAGACACAAGCCAGCAGTGCCATCAGGTGGGAGGGCCGGTGGACGCTCCCAGACAAACTCTGGGGAGTTTTCTTTGGCTTCCCTCCTTAATCAGAACTTCTCTGAGAGTAACAGATGGCCGGTACGATATGGTGAAAATGGTCACAGGGACCTGTGTCTGCGTCTGAAAGCTCCTCTCTGTAGTCAGCAAACATGAAATTCAGGACATCTGACAAATCGGCAGACGTGGGACCCCAAACAGGCAATCTGTCCCGTGCAGCTCTCCACTCAGGATATGCTGCTTCTGTGAGGATTCACAGAGCCCTGGGAACCTTCTTCTTCAGTGTCCAGAATGCCAGCCATATGCACGGCAGGAATCCAGCCATGGAAGGAGGGTCCCCAAACATCCTTTATGCAGATGTCGCTCTGGCTGAGAAATGTGTTGGGTGAAATAGATATCTTAACCAGGTTTTTTGGATTCTGCCCCCATTGTAGTTTAGTACTTCTTTAATGCAGTGTAATCTCTGAATCTTTACTTCAAAAACACAACCAAAATGTCGATAGGGAGTTTTGAGCTGTTGTTGAGCACGCATGCATGCGTATGTGTGTGTGTGTGTTTGGTCAGGTGGATGAGCACGGGGTATCAAAAGCCCTGTTTTATTGAAAAGATCAGAAAAATCATAACTAGCAAACCTAGGAGGAAAAAATAAGGGGAACATCATATATTATTTAGAAGTATATTACGTATGGTATGTTATAAGCTGAGGTATTTGATTAACTCACTCTTCTATACTTGAGGTAACCCTTTCCTACCACCCCCATCTCTAAATAAAGAAAATAATATTAGTGTAGTATATAGTTTATGGAGGGTCATGCATTGACAATTTATTGTATTTATCTGCTAAATGTAGTGAGATAAATTAACAAAAGGACTCTAAGGATAGCATTGTAGTTATTTTACTTTGCAGACCGAGGGTCAATAGAATCTCCCCTTTTGGCTTTTGTTGAAAAAACTTCTAAAATGTATGCCTCTGTTTCCCTAACTTAATAATTCTAGGGAACATGATTATAGTCTCTTGTTTCAGGGTCTAAAGATTTAAAGGTCATTTGGGAAATACATCTCTTTACTTAAGCCCGTAACAGCAGCGGTGAACTTGTGGGTGTCCCATGGAGTGGGCAAGGATGCTAGCCCTCAGTTTTCTCACCGTAAGGAGAGGAAATGGGGCAGCATTTACGGCTGTTGGGCTGCGTTATATAGAGCCTCCAGCCTCTTATGTATCACCCACAGCCTGAGATGTTTTGAAGGTTGTGTTCCAAATCATCACACCACTCCTAGGAGGTAGTTGCTATCAACTTCATTTTATACACGAATAAACTAAGGGTGGAGAGGCCGAGTGTCCCACCCAAGGTCACAGAGTGAACGGGAAGCTAGCAGCAGAGTCAGTGCCTGTCCTTTCTGCTGTATCCTGTTACTGAGCTGAAGGGGTCTGTGTGCCCATGTGCATCAAAGCCCAGTGCGACCTGAACCAGAGTTTGCAGCAGAGGAAGGGAAGGCTTGTTCTTAGGAAGGGGCCCACGATGGAGTCACAGGTGGGCTAATGCTGAAAGACCTGGCTCCCAGAGGGCTTCTGTGGGATTGGTTATGTAGGGGAAATCGTTAATCACACTGAGTAAGAGAGATGGAGGAAGATCGTCAATCATAAGGGAGTTAGGGTCATGGTGAGGGTCATGTTCTCTATGATTGGTTGTGCGAGGGTAGGAAGTCATTGGTCATTGCATCTGGTCCTGATGTTAGCCATCGAGTTGCTTCATCTGATTTCCTTGCTTTGCTGGGCCTGGAGCTGAAACACAACTGAAGCCCAGATGTTATCTCTAGTTTGACCAAAACTCCATCTCTGTGGTCGACAGACCTGAGGCTTTATCCCTAAGATTTTTTGATGTGGATTAGAATGTCACTGTCCTGGGGGCTTCATGATGAAGGGGGAGAGGGAGTACGTGGCTTCCCCCATATCCAAATACCATCATATAGGCAACCCTCGCCTACTCCGTACACAGCGGGGTGGTCCTGGGGGAACCACCAAAGGTTGGTTACCATACATCGTGCCCCCGAGCTTTTGGTTTTGAATGGATGTGGCAGCCACCAGGACTTTGTCTTCCAGGAGGACAAGGGTCAGTGCGTGATGGCAGTTGCTCCAGAAGAGAAAATGGAGTTGATGGAGTCACTTGTTTCTTCCCATCTCCTCATCAAAGCAACACTTGATAATTTATTTGGCAGGTTCCTAAGCAGCATCTTGCAAGCATTCAGGAGATATTTTGGTTGGCTCATTTGTCTGTACCATAAAAATAACTCTCGCTTCTGTGCTAAAGGGCACCGCATCGAGCCTGTGGCGTGCCTTCCCTTAGAGGCACCAAAGCTGACACTTAATGTTTGTTCCCTGCTTTGGGCTTGTTTTAGGGAGGTGTCAAATAAATTGCAAAGCCAAGGACTGGGAATTTATTTCTCATCATGCTTTAAAAGTATTCAGTCTTTATTGTGGAAACTTTGCAAAGAACAACAAGAAAAAAAAACGATATAGGAAATAAAGTAATTGTTTTAAAATGCAAATACAGTCCTGTCACTCTGCTGCTTAAAATAAACACTTCAATGATTTCTAGTCGTACTTAGAAAAAAGTCCCAATTCCTTCTTGCTTACAGTGTTCTGAACATTTGTGGGTTTTAGGACCTTTTGATGCATGTTTATGTTGTTAAGAGCACCATTTCATAAGAACTTCTTTCCTCTGAAAGTGGAACTGAAAGCATCCTTGTCAAAGCTTTATTGCATTATATGTATACATCACAACACCTATTTACCTGAAGTTGAACAATTGGGTCGTTTGCAGTTATTTCTTTTTATAAAGAGCACTGTGAGGAACATCTTTGTGTGTATTTATAGCCATTTTTAGACTAGAAAGACTCTTTGTAACAATTAGGAAACTGAGCAGGCCATTTGAATGGGATAATGGATGAAAGCACTCGACTGTACTTAGATGTGCATTATCATAATGAATGCAAATTACTGTAGCTTCAGATTCCATTCATTCTAGCGTGGCTCCGGGAATGAATTAGCCACCTCACAGTTACTGAGACAGAGCCTCTGACCAGTCTGCCCCCCAGTCCTATAGTTTATGATTATAAATGCTACTGACCCAGGGTTTGCTGTGGCATCACTGGTCTTGCATTGGCCTGTGTCCAATTCTGAGCACGACACTGGTGGCTCCTTCCTTCTTTTCATTAAAGGCTATGTGGCCATCAACACCAGCTGAGCAGTGGTGTCTTCCACCAAATGCCCCAGGAACATACTTTGAAGGGTCTCATCAGCAGTCTCAGGGGAAGGTGTTATTAAAATGAGTGATCTTACACTTCAGTTGATTCCATTAGAGAAGCCTGTGTTTTTCTTCTCCCTCTAATATTTCTAAATGAGAGGCTTTGTGGGATAGCAGTCAGGAAAAGATGGGGAGGAAAAAAGAACTAGTTTCTTTCTTAGATGTAGTTTGTATTTTAAAAATTCTATTCACTTGCAACTTGGGTAAAAAAACCCTAATCTTCATATTTTATACTCTGTTTGGAAAATGCTTCACCAAATGGTAAAAGAGAAGAACATCCTTGCAATGGGTAGGAAATGTTTGGGGAAGGCAGCATTAGCAGCATTAGCAGAATATGACTGATAATTGCAGGCAAAAAGAGACACTGAGGTCCCTCTACCTCCAGTTGGAGGTACTGTCCTTAGCCCCATCATTCTGCTTCCAAGTCCCACATCTAAGGTTCCAAACTCAAACATCCACGTGGTCCAGGCAGATGGCATAATGTAGGCAGCCAGGTTGAGATAGGAAGAGCATTAAACATTTTTTGTTGTATTTTTCCTTTTGTATTACCATTTAACCCACTTATATACCCTCCCCACCCCATAATCACACTGTTGTCCATGTCCATGAGTCCTTTTTTCTTTTTGTTTGGTCCCTCCACTCCTAACTGCCCCTCAATAGCTGTCAGCCTGCTCTCTGTCTATGAGCCTGTCTCTATTTTACTTGTCAGTTCAGTTTGTTCATTAGATTCCACATATGAGTGAGATCATATGGTATTTGTCTTTCTCTGACTGATTTATCTCACTCAGCATAATGTTCTCCAGGTCCACCCAGGCTGGGAAGGGCATTTTGAAGCCACTGTGCAAGACTCACAAAACATGTCTGCAAACAAAATGCAGTTCATATATAACAGACACATGTACATAGAGTCATATGTGCAGAAAGTCTGTGTGTGTCTTACATGACTCAACTTGGCATCTATATCACTAGAATTTCTTCAGTGTTTATGTTTCACATCAGCTTATTCAAGAAAGCGGTTTGCGTTACTGAACTGAATGCTTTGCCTCTTGGTCAGAAACATTTATGTTTGTATTAGTTTCTCACTTTAGGCTTTCTTCAAGAGCAGTGGCAAGATGTGTAGGGCTACCTATTAACATCTCAAACAAGATTTATCGAACATATTTGGAAAATGGAAAATGTTTTTCTTTTGCATTCAGTACCCATACATATATTTATGTAAAAATGTGTTTATAGTCATCTTCTCCTTAGTGACAGATCAGTAATCTGTTCTTGAAAAATTCAATGTGCTACACAAAAACACTAAGAACATATTTTCTATTATTTTAAAGAGAAATATTATATTGCATTATTCATCAACTCCAAATCCACAATTCTCTCAAACACATACACACATATGTAATAATCATCATTTAGAATGTAAAATGCTTAAAACATTGCTTCCTGAAAGCCAAATTAGCAATATGTTCAACCATGTAATATGGAAAATAGAGACATTTATTGAAGAAGATACAAGATACAAAAAACATTGTACACAGGACAGTGATGCCTCAGTCCTTCTCAAAGCAGGCACCTTGGGACCTCACACAGCTCTCCCAATCACCATCAGCTGCCTTGTCATATTTTTCTGCATCTCACTGATGGTTTGAAGTCTCTTCTCTTTTAAAGATGGTTTTAGTTTTGGAAAAATCCTGAAGTAGCAGGGTGCCAAATCTGGGCAGTAGCAGGGCTGAGTCACCTGGGTGATTAGATGTTTTCCCAAAAACTATGTACAAGAGGTGATGCATGAGTGGGCACATGGTCATGACGAAGCTGCCAATCACCAGTTGCCCATAGCAGCAGCCGTTTTTGTCCTATTGCATCTCTCAACCAACAAAGAACATTGAAGTAGTTTGTTTATTGTTTGGTCTGGAAAGTGTACTCATGATGGACCCAATCAAAAAACAGTTTAACATGTCTTTGATCTCTCTGCAACTTTGCCACACCTTCTTTGAATGTGGAGAACCAGGCGACTTCCATTGAGATGACTGGGCCTTCGTTTCCAGATCATGGCTGTAGACCCACCATTCATCTCCAGTTATGATTGTCTTGAGGGAATCTGGTTCATTGGTAGTGGTATGAATCAAGTCATTAGCAACTGCAGCATGATGTTCCTTCTGCTCTGGCAGCAGAAGCTGTGGAACAAATTTTGCTATGATACATTTCATGCCAAGATCCTGCATCAAAATCTCTGACACAGTAGTTTTTGTAATCCCCAGATCAGCTTCTAGTTCTCACAGTCAGTTGATGATTTTTGTTGATTGCAGCCTGTACATATTCAGCATTCTCAGGTGTCCTGCTTATTGTAGGCTTTCTAGAATGTGTGCCACTTTCAAAAGATTCTCAACCATCTTTGAAGAGTTTGTACCACACTTTTATTTGCATTGCACTCATTGCATCATTCCTGAAAGCCTTTTGAGTCATCCGAATAGTTTCCATGGAGGAATGTTGAAGCTTCACACAAAATTGGATGCAGATTTGTTGCTCTACTTGCTCATTTTGAATACAGTGGCCACACAGTACTCATGCGCACTCAAGGGCATCTACTACCCCCACTGTGAAGTACAGTGAAGTCGTCATTATTCACACATGCACATTCCAGTCCATTCTCCTTGGCAGCCAGGTTACATGGATGTTGTGTAAAACCGTTCTTGTTACATCAGTGGTGCGTGGACTTATTCTGGACAGACCTCCCATGTACAGAATGTAATGATTTCTGAGGCCTCTTTGCACTCCCAACGTTCCCTGTGCTGATGATCAGCAGGCTTTAGAAACTGTGGTTCTGATATTCTACTCTTTGTGATAGGAATGTAACTTGAGAGTTTTCTCCACCCATTTTTTTAAATGTATTGAGTAATGAAGATTTAAATATAAATTTTCACATATAAATAGTAGTGAAAACCATTGTATTGAGAATTACATAAGTGCTATGAATTTGAGCAGCAAAAAGCAAGAGATGTTCTCCTAGGAAATGTGAAACAGAGCGGCAGGTGGCAGGGCCTGTGTGTGACAAGATAAGCTGCTGTTCACGTGCATTGTGGTCAGCAGAATGCTCTGCTCAGGGCCCGATGATGCCTCTGACACTTGGTCAGTGCTCCAATAATATTATGGGCCTTTTCTCAATAACTCCATTAATTGGAATTATGTTAATATTTCCATGATTAATTATAAAATCTAATTTATTTTAAGATAACATTTATGGACCTCTGTTGTAATCTGGGTTTATGTTCTCACCCCCAGTAAATGGAAGGATGTGTCCGGGTACCTGTGAGATAAAACATCCCTGAGGACAGGCTCCAACAGGGTTTCATATTCAAAGACACATAATCCAATAATCAAAAATCAATTAAGCTCAACTATGCTGAAGTAAGCTCCTACTATAGTATGTTTTTCCTGCTACAGATAACTCTAGACTCTGGACAAAATATATAAAGAAATACTTGAAGGATCTGAGAATAAACAAAAGCCGGCAGGTTTCAGAGAGCAGTAGAAACTCAGAAAAGGGGACTGGCGTAAGACACATGTTCTGTCAGTGTGAACTCCACCCTGAGCACAAGCCAAGTTTGGCACCATGTCTGGCACCTAAACCTTTGATGGAAAACTTACAGCCTTTCTTGCCTGAAGCACTAGAGAGAAGAGTTCATGGGCACTATAATCATTAAGCAGGGAGGTGGGTGCCCTGGCCAGTGTGGCTTAGTTGGTTGGAGTGTCCTCCTGTAATTGAAGGGTTATGGGTTTGATTTCTGTTCAGGGCACATACCTAGGCTGTGGGTTCTGTCCCCAGTCTGAGTATGATCACCAATAAAAGTCCACTCCCCCTGCTCCTTTCTTCTGCCTCCTGACCACTCTGGTTTCTTTCCCAGGTGGCCCTGTGTGGTGAGCTGTGCCTCCTGTCCTTGTGAGTATAATAAACCCGGTTTCCTTCCCAGGTTAGGGCCCAGAGCTTATCTACCAGGTTAGACGAAGAGCAGTAAATTGTGTAAATGTGGCAAGGATGGGGGCTTCGGGCAAGGGCAGTGAACTGTGGAGAACTAATGAGGAAGAGAAGGGTTAGTTTAACAAGGTTAGTTTGTGTGGAGTTCTCTGGGTCTCTACTTCCCACCTTAGGTGATACCAGTGTCTTCCCTCTTCCTGGCACCGGGAGGGCACCTTTCACATGGGCGTTTTCTCTCCTGCTCTGCAGAAGAAAAAGGAAGGTCAGTGCGATCAACTCATATCTGTTATTTCTCAAGTGCCTTTTACTAAAAATAGTCAGCATAACAAAGTGGCATATTTTGGGGTGATATGCTGTGAACCTCTACAGTTTCCAGCATTTGAAGGTGTGTTGTTTTTTTTACCATGGAATATTTCTGAAATTTATATGGGCCATTTAGTTTCTTTCAATTTTATTTATTTACTTATTTTAATTTATTTTTGTATTGATTATGCCATTACAGTTATTCTATTCCCCCCTTTATTCCCCTCCACCCTACCCCTCTGTCCCCACCATTACCCCCCCTTTAGTTTATGACCATGTGTCTCAAGTTCTTTAGATTCTATATTTCCCATACTATTCTTGCCCCCCCATCTATTTTCTATCTACTGTCTATGCTACTTATTTTCTGTACCTTTTCCCCCTTCTCCTCCTCCCACTCCCCTGTTGCTAACCCTCCTTGAGATCTTCATTTCTATGTTTCCACTCCTGATCTAGCTGTCCTTTTAGTTTGCTTTTGTTTTAGGTGTGGTTGTTAATAACTGTGAGTTTGTTGTCCTTTCACTGTTCATGTTTCTTTAACTTCTTTTTCTTAGGTAAGTCCCTTTAACATTTCGTATAATAAGGGCTTGGTGATGATGAACTCCTTGAATTTGGTCTTATCTGAGAAGCTCTTTATCTGTCCTTCCATTCCAAATGAAAACTTTGCTGGATAGAGCAATCTTGGTTGTAGGTCTTTGGTTTTCATGACTTGGAATACCTCTTTCCAGCCCCTTCTTGCCTGTAAGGTCTCTTTTGAGAAATCCGCTGACAGTCTGATGGGAACTCCTTTGTAGGTGACTGTCCCCTTATCTCTTGCTGCTTCTAGGATTCTCTCCTTCATTTTAATCTTGGCTAATGTAATGATGATGTGCCTTGGTGTGTTTCTTCTTGGGTCCAACTTCTTTGGGACTCTCTGAGCTTCCTGGATTTCCCGGAAGTCTATTTCCCTTGCCAGATTGGGGAAATTCTCCTTTATTATTTGTTCAAAGAAGTTTTCCACTGGTGGCTGTGCCTTTCTCCCTTCTGGTACCCCTATAATTCAGATGTTGGAGCATTTAAAGATGTCCTGGAGGTTCCTAAGACTCTCCTCATTTTTTTGAATTCTTGCTTCTTGACTCTTTTCTGTTTGGCCATTATTTGCTTTCTTCTGGTCCACTCCATTGATTTGAGTCCCAGTTTCCCTTTTATCGCTATTGGTTTCCTGTGCAATTCCATTCATTTCAATTAGTTTCACCTTCATATGTTTCTCTAATTTGTGGCTATAATCAACCAGTTCTGTGAGGATCCTGATCACCAGTGTTTTAAACTGTGCGTCTGAGAGTTTTGCTATTTCTTCATTGCTTAGATTTATAGGCTCTGGGGCTTTGAGATCTTCTTGAGCCATTTTTGGTCTGTTCGTGCCCTTTAAGTGTGAGGAGCAGAGCCTTGGACTCCCAGGTCGCTGGGTTGTGACGCTGTATGTGGGGGCGTGGTCAGAGCGGGGAAATGGTGGCCCCCTCTTCTGTTTCACGCAGCTGGGTGAGGAGAAGAGTCTTAGATGGTTCACAAGGGCCGGGCCACTCAGAGTCGCTGAGTTTTGACGCTGTATGTGGAGGTGGGGTCAGAGTGGGAAAATGGCAGCGCCCTCCACTGCCGCTTGCTGTGGAGATCCGCTGGGTCCTGGTCCAATTGCCCACTCCCTCGCTTGTCTATCCGAGCATGAATGTGCAACCACAGTCAACCCACAGCCCTGCCCCCTTGCTGTTTCCCCACGGTCGCTCACTAGGTCGCTTGCTGGGTCTCTCACTAGGTCCAACCCTGCGCCTGGATTCCACGTGCCTGAGTCTGTTTGACCGAGTTTTCCTGTGCAACCCCACTCCTCCAGCTACTGATTTTGCCCCTTACCAGTCAGGCTCAAGAATTTGTTGTTAACAGACTTCCGAAAAGTTCAATTTTCTGTGTTCTGGCTGTGTTTTCTGTTGCTAATATTTAGTTATCTCTAAACTTGGTTGTATGAGAAGGCACGGCGTCTCCACCTATGCCTCCATCTTGGCAGATGTCCCAGCTCTTTCAATTTTATTAAAATGTGGTAATAAATCAGTGAGGCATCACTTCATGGCATTTTAGAATTGAGGAAATACAGTTGTTTGGACTTACGCTCGGTGCCTAGTCAACTAGGGTTCGTGATGGTGGTTGTTCTAACAGAGAGAGTGGCATCCGCTGGGCTTGAGATGATAGTTGAAACTTTATCACATGGAGAATGTCACATAAGGGGATTCTGGGGAAGGAGAACAGCAGGGAAGACTCATAAATAAAGGATGAGTTTGTGCTTCACAGGCTGTGAAATGTTTCAGCCAACAAGATGGGTTTCGTAGATGGGATGGGGGTAAATATGAACACCTAGTCACCTTACTTTATATTGACTGAGAACTAAACACTATGAGCATTTATTTTCTCCTGATATTGGAACAACGGAAGGGTTTAAGTTGGGGGATGTTTTTAACACATTGAATCTTCAGGAGATGTCTGAGAAAGGAAGACAAGTCAAGAAGTTGGAACAATAGTCTAGCAGGAGATAATGAGCCTTTGTTCTGGAGGCAGTAAGAGAGGGAAGTGGCAGAAGGGGGACTGAACAATCTTCCAAAGACGGATGTGCCAAGAACATGCCATGTAGAGGGCTCTAGGGGGAAAAGAGGTGAAAGGTAAATCAGGAGTTTCTACCTTGGGCACTGAGTAGGTGATAGAGCCCTGTATTGGGAGAGTAAATACAGGAGGAGAGACAGGCTTATGGTCTTACGTCACTGCATAAGAAATGCAGGTATGTGCACAAACTTAGAGGTGTTCAAGGTGGTAAAGAAGTAGACAGTAAGATAGTCTGTGGGACTTCTTGGGTGAGGGGTTTGAACTGAAGACAAGGTTGCATTTTTTACTTTATTCTGTCACCCATTATTTTGAGGGGTCCCCTTTGTACAGGGTTCATTTTAGGTGCCAATAGCACACAAATGAGAAAGACAGAGCTTCTGTCCCCATGGAACCCACAGTTTAGGGGAGGGGATACATACACCATTGGAACTCCAGGGCTCTGGGACTGGCCCTGTATTAAGGTTGATGACAGTCCCATGGATGACCCTGTTGGAGCCCCAGCACACCTACTCTGCTCTCAGTACCACTGTGCGTGCCGACCTCTCAGGTTCCAGCTTCATGCACCTGCCTCTGCCTGAGGGCTTTCTCCAGCCATGGAAACCCCCAGAAGTCAGCCAAGATGAATTTCCAGGCACCATGGAGTAGAGACAAGTCATTCCTGCTCTGTCCTGATGAATTCCCAGTCCACAGAATTCATGAACATAATGAAATGGGTCTCATACACCACTGAGTTATAACCAGGACATTGACCTAAGGTAATATTTTCATGAAGGAAGCATCCCAAACATTTGCAGGATAGTATAAATGGATAGATATCTTCCATGGAGGAAGATAGGAGTATGAGTTACCTCTTGCAGCTCAGTTAGTTCTGCCACAGAGAGGCTGCACTTCACCTTACAAAGGTATGTGCTGCGTGTGCGTCCTCTCTCCCACAACAGGAGCAGCCTCAATGGACAGTATCTAAGAACACGGGCTTTCAGGAAGTCATCCGGTCTGAATTAGGCTAATAAATTACCAAAGAACTACCTAGAGGCCGCTGGCTAATAAGTTTCCAATAGTTTTCTCATTTGCAAGGTAACTTCTTGTGCTTTATTGTTAGAAATCTACGTACATTTGGTTAGAAATATATGTGAGCAGAAAAAAGACGTTAGAGCAGAGACTCTGCCCGAGGTAAGCTCTGGGTTCTGTCCAGTTCGAACATAAGGTGTGGGGGAGGGGATCGCTCTCAGTTGATTGGAAATGATTTCTGTGTTGGATGTGATGTGCGTCACATCCAGTCACCTGGTGCCTGTTTAGGATCAGACGTAGGACAGCAGGTGGAAGTGTACCTTTTGATCCCGAGATGGCAGCAGACCTCCACGTCTGCAGCTTCATATGACAACTTTGGCAGGGGACAGAGGTCTGGAACCAGAAGCATCTGTCACTGAGTCCAGAGAGCTGAAACAAATGCCTTCACTGAAGCCATTTCCTCCCATTGCTAGTCAGTGAGCTTACTGTGGACACAGGGTGAGGCCCAAGCATATTGATTAGTAGGTCCTGGGATCATCTGTCCATCACATGTTGGTGCTTCTGACATTCTGTTTGAGCCAGTCCAGGCCACTTTGCTCCGAGAGACGTTCACACAGCTGCATGTTAGGTATGCATGTGTCTGTGCTGGGACCCTGGGGGGCCTCAGCAGGGGCAGTTTACGCCATCATGACACTGGTCCTCCTCCACCTGGAGGCTGGTCAGGTGCCTCCCACCCGGATGGCAAGCCTTGCTTTGCATCGGATGGACTTCAGTTACATTACAGGTAAAAGGGAAAGCAGCTTAAGTGAAAGAAGAAAGCGCATGTCATTATTTAATCCTGTGGTGGGCAAGTTATTTTTCTGTGAAGGCAGGGACAAAGTTCACACAGGTAAGAGATGATGATTTGTACAAGGGTGAACAGAAGGACTGTAGGTCATAAAATAACCTAAATACAAAAGGGAAATGATGATCTGAGGAAACATTTGCAAAAATACTCGGTTAACTTCTAAACATATGAGCAAGTCTTACCAATCAACTAAAAAATTACAAATAGGTAAAGGGCATAAACAAATAATTCATTAAACATACAGATGGCTAATACAGATATGAGTAAGAAAAGAGGTAAAGAGGTGCCACTTTTTGCCTCTGAGATTTGCCAGGATTTCTCGAGAGCAATAATGTGCAGTGCGGTAAAATCATGGTGAGGAAGTGGTTAGTTTTGCACACTGCCGGGAGAGATGGTGTTTCGGCAACACTTCTAAAGGCAAATTGCCAATCTGCGTCAATACATTAAAAAAAATCTGAAAACTTTTTGATTCATCAATAGCACTTCTGGGAATCTGTCCCAAACACTAAAGAGATAAACTCAAAGATTTGTGTAAAGAATAGTAATCAAAATAAGGTTTACTATAAAAGTAATAGAAAAACAATCTAAATGCCCCCAAAAGCACATGGTTAGATTTTTACATATGTATAGTAGATAGTAATTGCTATAAGTTAAATTTTTAAAGAGTATTTGATGACATAAAATATTCTTGTCCAAAGGCTAATGAACAAAGTGGAGAATAACACAACTTATTAACAATTTGTTGTGAATTTGAACATGTATTTGTAAACACTGGAAACAGATACACCAAAAGGTGTTAACATTTTCTCTGAGTGGTGAGGTTATGGGTGGTATTTCTTTTCTTTTATTTGACTCCTTGGTATATCCTAAGTCTCTACAGCGAACAGCAAATTAGTTTTCCATTGCTGCATAACAAATTAACACATACTTAGTGCCTTGAAGCAACATGATGTGTTACCTCTCAGTTTCTGCAGGTAGAAGGCTGAGGTTGGCTAAGCTGGATTCTCTGCTTAGGGTCTCACAAGGCTGAACGAAAGCGGGGCCCCTGGGATGAATTCTCACCTGGCGTGCAAGGTTGTCTTTTACACTCGCTCAGTGTGTTGGCAGACTTCACCTCCCGTGATCGCAGGGCTGGTCTCTGTGTTCTTGTCATCCTGGGCATTGGTCAGGCTGCTTGCTGCCTGGGATTACATCCGGTTATGAGACAGTTTTGCTTGTCTGTGGATTCTCCTGCTTCTGTTGAAGCCCCACATGGCAAGTCTAGGTCTGCTTCTCCAGGTCAGCCCTTGGATGCTCGCCAGCCTGGAAAAGGGGATGGAGAAATGCTGAAAACACACTCTGCCTGCTTTTGAGCCCAGCCTTCCTCTATCTAGGCGATTTGTGCTCCCTGCCACCCAATCCCTTGCTTGCTTTCATTTCTGCCTCCCTCCCTCATTGCTATATCACCTCCTAGTGTGAGAAGATGATGACAGGCTGATCAGATCTGCTTTTACATTTTCCAAAAGATGCTACATGCAAGGGCCAGGTTGCTGGATACTGAGTGGTACCTTCCCTCACCGCCCTTCAGCTGGAGCTCATGAAATCCATGGAAGCTTCAGCTTCAGGCCAGTTGGGTGAGGCCAAGTTTTCTGACAGATTTCTGTGGATTTTACAGAACCAGCACTTTAAATCCAGACTATCTGTTTAGTAAATACTATTGAACAGAATGAGTGAGAATAAATTATTACAGCTCCCAAAGAAGAACTGAATTATTAAAAAATTATTCTATCACTGTACACTGAGAGAGTTTTTTGAATTTGAATTGAGTCAAAAAGAATGATGTCTTATAAAAACTATAACAACTGTGTGTTTTTAAAAAATGTGTTTATTATGTGCTAAGTACTGTGCTGGGTGCATTATAGACGTGGTCTTATTTAATTCCCTTCAGACTCTAAAGCACATGAGCGCAGAGACCAAGCCTTCACTGCATGTTGCGGTATTCTTGGTGCCTCGCATAGTGGCTGGTGGATGGCGGTAGAGAATGCGAAGTGCATCTGCATAGATTTATGGAGCATCTGCTTTGTGCTGGAGTAGCCTCACCAATAGGCACTGGATGCTAGTAGACACTACTACCAGGAAATCAGTGGTGCATAGAACATGAAAATCTTGTCCCCCCCTGGAAAGTTGTCCTTAAGAATGAAGACTGGATTCAGGTTTAAATTCTGTCTGTGCCACCTATGAACCATGTGACTTTGGGTAATGAACATAATCCTAATAGCATCTAGATCTTAGCCTCAAAGATAAATGAACAATTCGTGGCCCATGGCACACTCTGAGTACACGGCAACTGTTATTTTTATAATAGGCACTCTTGCAAATATCGGTTGAATGAATGTATGAGTAATTTCTCCCAGCACTTCACTTAGACAGGTGGTGTATTCTGTGTTATGTAAATAAGGAATCTGAACTGGGGAGGGTTTTAGTCTCTTGCTCAGATTCACATGACTGGGGAGCAGCTGAGTTGTTTGTGGCCATGTCCATAGGGCACCATAGTCCATGCTGGTTCGTGCTGCTGTCTTCCTGTTCATGGTGATAGACGTTCTGAGAGGATCCAAGGCAGGGAGACTAATACCATGTTGTTTCCCAGGAAGGGTGGGACAACTGAAGTAAAAAAATAGTATTATAAAATTCCTCCAGCATCTAGCTGCCAGGGTGGGAGAGTGACCGAATCTTAAGCACTCTCATGTGCCGGTTGGAAGTGGGCTGCATTTTCCTTGTGTCACAGCTGGTCTTGGGAGCAAGAAAGGTCTCAGAGTTGGCGCAACAATTCAGCCCAGAGAGCACTTGACTCGATTCACAAATACACAGCAGAGAAACTACCACCAGAGAGATGGCAGGCTCAGAACAGGGTCTGAAAATCAGGCAAGGGAAAGTTGGCACTTATTATTTTATTTCTATAATTAAAGAAATGCTGCACCTAGCCACAAATGTCCAAATTTGGCAATGCATACTTTCAAACATGTTGTCAAATAAAGTATACATTAACTTCTCTATTGGTGCTACTTTTGACCAACTACAGACTTTATCTTTGTAGAATTTGTAAAAATGGCCCCGTTCAGGGTTAATTTAATACCGAGACAGCAATGAGTTATGCTTCCTTTGGACTCATCACTGGTGCCACCTCTTCTAGGGTGACTTCTTTGGTTTATTCATTCACTCATTCATTTATGCATTTGTATAATTTAATACAAATTTTTTAATAACTACTGTATTAAAGATGCCAGTGGAAAACCTGAACAAGTGCCTTGCTCTGATGGGATTTGCGTTCTGTCAGGGAGACAGATGATAAACAAGTAGACCACCAAGCCAACACATATAATTATTCCAATAGTGACGATTTGTTTTGAAGAGAGAGGACGTGTTGTGGTGCCTGTCTGAGATGGCATTCGAGCTGAAGCCCGAATGTTGGGGAGGGATGGTCATGGGTGGGGCTGAGGGAAGAAGCATCACAGGCAGAGGAGAGGCTGGTTCAAGGGTCCTAGAGAAGAGAAAGGAAGTTTTTGTGGCTTAGTCTCAGGAAGTGGGGGAAGAGGCGTGGGAATGAGGATGCAGAGATTGGCCGGAACCAGATCACGTTGGAGCTTTGGGACTTGGATTTCATGCTGGGTGCAATGGCAGGTCCTTAGGACATGAGGCTTGGGAATGGCATGACCTGATTTGTTCTTTTGTTTTTAAGATTACTCTGTGGAGTGAGGAATAGGTTGCTGTAGACATAAAGATCAATAAAATGGAATTGATAGAAATTCTTACACTTATAGTCAGTCTCAAACAAGGGCATTAAGACAGTGAAGTAGGGGAGTGAATAATCTTTTTAATAAATGGAACTGGAACAACTAAACATTCACATAGAAAAAAATGAGTTGGACCCCTGCCTCATACAATATATAAAAATGACTCAAAACAGATAAAATCCTAAATATAGAAGCTCCAACTATAAAACTCTCAGAAGAAAACATACAGGTAAATTCAGACTTTGGATGGAAATGGTTTCTTCTGTATAATACCTAAATCATGCATAATAGAAAAATTGGATGAATTTAACTTACCAGAGTTAAAAAATCATGTGTAATAAGATAAAAATTGGATAAATTTAACTCATCAGAGTAAAAAAAATTTGTACATCAAGGACATATCAAGGAAGTGTTAAGGACAACCCACAGAATGGGAGAAAATATTTGCACATTATATCTAATAAGGAACTTGTATTCAGAATACATAAAAAGCCTTACAACTATCATGTAAAGACAACTAAATCTATTTTTAAAAAATGGACAGCGGACTTGAGTAGACATTTCTCCACAGAGTACATGCAAATGGCCAATAAAAGCATGAAAAGATGCTCATTGTCACTAGCCATCAGAGAAAGGCAGCTCAAAACCACAGTGAAACACCACACTGCACCAACAAGGATGGCTATAAAGCCAACAATGAGTGTTGTCTGAAACCTGGAGGAATTGGAACCCAGGACCCCAGCTGGTGGGGTTGTAAATGGTGCAGCCTCTTTGGAAAACAGCCTGTGCATCCTCCAATGTTCAACACAGAGTTGCTCTGTGTTGCAGACATCCCACTTCTAGGTATGTGAGACACAGGACAAATAATAAACACAAATGTTGATGTGACGTTTCTATAATAGTCAAACAGGTGGAAACAACCCAAGCGCCCATCATCTGATGCATGCATACATGAAATGTGGTGTATGTATGCCACAAAATATTATTGGCAGTAACAAGAAATGTGCTTTTGACACATGCTAAAACATTTATGAACTTTGAAAATATTCAGTGACAGAAATAAGTCACAAAGGATCACATAGTGTGTGATTCTCTGTATGTGAAAGGTCCGTAATAGGCAAATCTGTAGGCTCAGGTAGGCTGGCGGTTGCCCAGGGTAGGAGGACAGGAGTTTAGGGGGTTATGGTGAAGGGGGAGTGTGGTTTCTCTTTGGCATAATGAAAATGTTCTGAAATCGATTGTGGTGATGGAGTACTGCTCTCTGAATATAATGGAGCCATTGTGTTGTGTGTTTTAAATGGGTGAAATGTATTGTGTGTGAATTATATCACAATGAAATTGGTTTAAAAAAAGAAGAGAGTGTCAGTAGGGCAAGATTAGAGCTACGTACGTAATGAAATGAGGGGGCCACTGCTTCGCCCAGGTGGGAGATGAGGGGGGAGACCAGGTGAGACCCGGTCACCCTGTTATCCTCAGGCCAGGCCAGGCCACAGTGAGTTTTTCTCTTGCTTACTTCCCTGTGTGTACTTGCATCATTAATATTCTTCACAGAGCACCAAAGTGATCCGAGCTATCTTCTCTACCAAATGGTAAACTCCTGATGACAGACTCTTATCTCAGGTTTTACTTCCCTAAACCTAGAATGTCTACACAGAGCAAGGACTGAGTAAATGTGCGGCGAGTTGATCTGAGCCAGCCGTTGATGGCACTGATGACGTCTCAGATATCTCTAGGAGGTATAGAGCTGAGTGTGATTAGAATGATATCCAGCACCTCATTTTCTGTCATCCTCATCTTTATCTAGAGTTGATCTTGGATAGTTTACCTGGAGAAAATAATGCACAAAAAGAAAGTCCTAGGTGTCAGAGAAGAAGGCAGTGAAAGAAATAAAACTGTTCCTGTTTGCAGGCGACATTGTTGTCTGTGTTGAAATTCTCAAGAAAATTTATAAAAATAACTCTTAGAACAACAAGGGAGTTTAACAGGGTCATAGAATATAAGATGAATGCACAGAATCTATTGTACTTTCATACACGAACCAGGTACAATTGGAAATAAAAAAATTAAAATAATTCCATTTACAATGGTATGCAGATATGAAGTACATATGTGTAAAGATAAGAAAACACATGTAGGATCTCTGTGCCGAAAGCTTAGCCACAACGAAGGTGGCTGAAAGATCTAAATAAGCGGAGGCATAACAGGTTCATGGTGTGGAGAAGCGGTCAGTGGTTGTCAGTCAGGGTTAGGGCAGAATGTGCCTGCAAGGCAGAGCTGGGAGGAGTTTGGGGGTGAGGAGACTGTTCTGTTTCTTACTGTTGTGGTTACAGCAATGTGTAATGTGTTAAAATTCCTAGAATTTTACAAGAGTCAGTTTTACGATATGTTGGTTTTGAGATAAAAAACAAAAACTAAACAGCTTTCCTGACTCCCAAGAACTCTGTGGGCAGTGCCCTGGCATGTAGTCTAGCTCTGATATCTGTAGCCAGGGTAGACGGGCATTACTGCCTAGCCTCAGTTTTCTCATCTGTACGCTGGGGATGGCATTAGTGCCTGCCACATGGAAGGAAAATCCACTGATACAGTTCCTGCCAGGCACCTAGCACGGTGCTTGGTGTGTGGTTAGAGGTCAGTAAAACTCAGCTGGCATTTCTGCTATTTCTACGTGCTGTATCCTACTGTCTTATGGAAGAGAAGAATGCCAGTGAAAAAAATTAGTCTTACAGTTCTAACCACTAAAATATTAACATGAGGACACTTTGAAAAGTAGCCACATGGAGGCAGCTCTGTGATGCTTTATCCTGAAACGGCCTCCCAGTGCCAGGGCAGGTACCGCCTGCTCATCGCTGCTCTCAACAGAGGCCACCGTGCAGATGCCCCAGTGTCCCTGATTCAGCTCCCTCTGGACTCTCTGGTTCCACTGTTCCCTTGTTGGTTAACCTTGGGCGAAGGTGCAACCTAATAAATCAAGGAAAAGCCTTTTAAGTGATTCTGTGTATCTTCACTCTGAGGATAGTTTCCAAAAACTACCATGAGTTGCCATTGCTTATGTGTGTGTATGTATATATGTGTGTGTGAGAGAGAGACAGAGAGAGAGCGAGCAAGCACGGCAGCCTCCCAGAGTCCTCTGCCACTATCTCACCGACGCAGAATGCTGGGTTTTAAGCATTTGGAATTTCAGTTCTTATCTTCCAGCGGCTGGCATTGAGAGCCCAGGACAGCTTCATATGTAAGTGCCCGATGTCACTGATAATCTGTAACCGATAGAGCTGGGATCCCTGATTGAGCTTGTCCAATCGCTTAACTTAATAGAGAAGCTTTATCATGTGCCGCTAATCTTTGCCATCTGACTTGCAGCCCTGCTCCCCCCACACTCTCTGAGCTGGCAAATTCCCTTCCACCTGCAATCTCCGGGGCTGGAGCCTCTCTCCAGGGGGCTGCGGAGGGTCAACTCCTGACCTATCTTCTTATCTTTAATTATCTCTAAAAGCCCTCCAGGCTTGCCACTTGAGAATTGTATCAACTTGAGCTTTGCAGTGAGTATGTTAGGATTGGTTTAGAAATACATCTGGAGGGCAGGTTGGGGGATGCAGTGCTACCTATACGAAGAAAGTTGAACACCTGTAAACCGAGAGGGCCGGGTCACATGATTTCTAAGGTCACCATCAGTTTTAGTATTTCAGGATTCTAGTTCACGAACAAGGTTTGTTTTTTTTTTTTTTTTTTTTTTTTTTATAAAAAAGAAAAGTTCCTTGCATTCTAACACACACATTGATTCTGCACTCTTCATGGTTTCTTTCCTCCCAAAATAACGATCCCATTAAATTGAGTTAGGAGTACTGTAATCTTTGTTGCCTGATTCAGCACGGCTACAAATAAATACGTCTTGAGCTATCAATAAATTAACATTGATTAGAGGTTACTGTGCAGTGCAGATTTGACACAGCATGAACTGAAGAGCGTGGAGAGCTGCAGTTTCCACATCGGAGGTGTTTGGAAAGGTGTTCGATTAGTGCGAGGGTGTGTGTTCTCTACTGGCAGGTTGGGGAGGACGAGGAGGTGGTGGTGGTGACTGAAGGACAGGAGCGAGGACAGGGATTTACTAACGTCACGTGACAGCACAATCACAGTCACACAACCTTTCTCCCTTCGCGCTTCGCCCAGAGCATGCCAGCTCTCCACCTTTCAGATCCACCGCTGAACCAGGGGGACGTGCAGACACAGATGGCATCTTTACATTACAAAGGAGCCGCTGAGTGGCCTTGCTTTTGTGTCAGGGGAATAAAAACACTTGTGTGTAGAGTTCCTGGCACCAGGGCATCAGGGAGAGAGACAGGATGACAAGGACAAAGCCTACGTTGGCCAACGGGCACTAAATGCATTTCCTTCAGAGCCAGCTGTTTACAATTTCACATCCACGGATGGAGACCTGTCATGCACAACAGTGAGTTCAGTCCTTGCTCTCGGCTGTTGCTCAGTTGGGAAGCCTGGAGGGCCCGTGTGCCCTGAGGGTCACAGGACTTGCTGCTGGAAGACAGGAGGGTGGGTCTTGCTCTGTTATTTACCAATGATGTGGCGCTGGCAAGCCATTTTAGCCTCTGTCATTTGTCCCTTTACTATTTGGTTGAGCAGACATACATGGAATTTCTGCTACGCCATCCTTTGGGCTAAGCACCAGGATTACAATGAAATGATCTTCCTGTGTTTATTAACCTAAAAACCTTAATTACGACTACTAATAATGGCATAGAGAGTTGGGAAGGTGAGATGCTAGTATTTGTTGAGTTTGAGCTGTGTCAGGCCGTGGGCAAATTCTGTATATGGTGACAATACTCCCAATACCCGTAAGAGCATTATTGTTTTCTTTATTTTGCAGGTAGGGAAACTGAGGCTCACATAGGTTAGGTAACTTATTCCAAATCGCAAAGCAAGTGGTAGAACTAAGGCATTTAGTCCAGAGCCTTGGAATTTAACCACACACTACTACGCAGTATCTTTTAACTTACTGATCTTGTAATACAAATAGTGCTACCTAACTCAGTCTATTTCATAAGGTTTTTACTAAACTACACTGGGTTGTGAAAATGCATTCAGTTATTATAATAGGTCACCTGCATGGTGGAGTAGAAATAGCCCAGTGGTGGATACTCCCCTGCTCTCTCTGCCTTTAGTAAATGGCGTGGGCAGTCACTGTAGTTCTTTGAGTCTTAGTTGTACTAGTCGACAAAACGGAGGAAATTTTAGCCACATTGTCTTTCTTAAAGGTGGGAGTAAGGATCGGAAAAGCTTGGGAAGGTGAGGCGCTGCATAGAATGTAAAAGGGCTGTGAGCATTTAATCTCCATGTTGACATGGTGTGAGTGCTTCCATTTGGACAGGCGGAAGGGATACTTCTGTGGAGTCTCAAGGTGTTCTGTATTGTAACCCCATGTTTATTAATGTCTGAGCGAATCTCCTCTTCTTAGGAAGTGAAGTTAAAGGGAGAGAGCAATGGCGCAGCTGTCTCACGAGGTACAGAGGAGCCATGTGCCTATGTCTTTGGAAAGCATCAATGGGCAGTTTCTAGGTGCTGCTGTCCAGATTCAGTGGTCTGTGGACCCTAGACTTGGCAGTGGGAGCCTGTGCTTCAACAGACCCTTCTGGCCCAGGTAGTTCTGATTTAGAGAGAGCTCAGGCCATCCTTCGAGAGTCTAGCATCTTGTGCAAGGCCTTCCCTTTACAGATTGCACATTGGGATGCCTGGCTTTTAGGGAACCCCTTTCAAAAATGCTGCTTTGGAAACGAATTTGTGAATTCAACAAGCATTTATTGCGTTCAGGTTATGTGCCAAGGAGAGTTCCTGGTGCTGGGGATACAGTAGAGCACGCACTTGCCCTTTTGGACCTGACATTTCATGGGGCAGATGGACAATAGAGTGATAAGCACATCAGTAAATGATGCAGGAGGACTGATATGCAGGAAAGGCAGGTACACGAAAGGAAATTCAGCAGGGCAGGGATGGATAGTTACAGGTGGAGCCGGCCTTCCTCCTCCGGTGATGTTTGAACGGAGATGTGAAGGCTGAGAGAGAGGCTGTGTGGGACATAATTTTGAGGAGAGTGAACAGAGTGTGGTCAGCAAGTTCAGAGAACAGCATGAGGCCAGGGCACAGTTGGTGAGGAGTACACCCCATCCTTACTCTGGAAAACAAAAGTCTGTGCCTGCTCCCAGCTCCCACTTCCATACGTTGGCATGCAGTCTGGTGCCCACTGCCACTGTGGTCATTTCCTTGTTCTTCTCTTTAACGTGGCAGCCCTCCCTGGCTTCATGTGGCCTCCTCCATGAGGGCCCCCTGCTCTCCAGCTCCCTGACTTTCTCCTGGACAGTGAGGTTCAACCTTCTCCCCCTCATGGCGCACATGAACTGATTACCAAAACTTGGCAGCACAGCAAAAAAGGTATTTTTTCCAATCTGACAAGAAAATAGGCATAATTTCGATTCACTCACACCAGACTGCTATTGATGTGTAGGCTGTTTTTTTTTTTTAATCTGACAATTTATGGGAAAAGAGGATAGTGCCCCTGACTAAATTGTCATGTGTCATGTGTTTTAAAAATCCCTGCAGCATGCCAGCTGAAAACCGTGGCTCTGAGGCAGTGGGTCTCAACTGTGGGCGGTTTTGTCCCTAAGGTGCATTTGGCAGGATCCCAGGCTCTTTGTGGTCCTTATAACTGGGGAGTTCCACTGGCCAGGTGTTGGCCAGAGAGGCTGCTAGACATCCTACAATGCACAGGACAGCCCCCCACTACAAAGAAGTATTTGGCCCAACATGTCAGTAGTGGCGAGGCTGAGAGACTCAGCTGTACGGCCTCATCTTGGTCCAGAGTCTTTTGTGCGGCTTTCTGAGGCCCCTCAGTGCCCCACTCCCTGCCACACACAGGCTTCTCTCCGAATCGTGTGGACCTTACACATCACCTGTTATCACTATATTTATTCTGACATGATTATGTGCACGAGTTTGGAATTACCCAGCATGGGTTTCATTCTCAGTGCTACCTATCTGTGTGATCTGAGGTACATTATTTAACTTTTCTGCTGTACTTTTCCTTATCTGTGAAATAGGAAATGTACATCGTTGGGAGGATAAGATGAGTTAGTGTGTGTAAATCCCTTACCGCAGTGCCTGGTGTAGGGCGTAATAAATACGAGTTGTTATCACGATAACCATTATTTAGTTTCCTTAACCGGTTTGCATGACCTTTGCAGCCAGTGATCTATCTTATAGTTATATTCCTTGTGCCTCCTTGCCTGCCCCGGGGCCAGGCGAATTAGAGTTTTTTTTTTTTTTCACCAGAGTTTTCTTGGTAATAGTGAACTAAGTTTTCAGTATTTTTCCCAACTGTGGGCTCCAAAACTGGGAGCCCAGGGTCAGTGCCTCTCCTTTTGAGAAAACAAAATTGCTTACTTAGGTCAGTGAATAAACTCTTCCAGCTTACCAAATGATGATTTCTGTATTTCTTTAAAATTTTACTTACTTTTAGAGAGGGGAAAGGAGGGAGAAAGAGAGGGAGAGAAACATCAATGTGTTATTGCCTCTCATGCACCCCCTACTGGGGACCTGGCCTGCAACCCAGGTATGTGTCCTGACTGGGAATTGAACCAGTGACCTTTCGGTTTGCAGGCCTGCACTCAATCCACTGAGCCACATCAGCCAGGCCAAATGCCGATTCTTGATCCAGGGCAAACCCATTACCAAGGGTGCACCTGAGTTTCTGCTGATAGCTTTCCTCTTTTCTGTGTTAAGATAAGAAAGAGAAAGAGAAATGGCCAGAATATAAAGTTAAGCAGAGGCTGAAGCAGATAAGACACAGGACTGTGTGGGGCATTGATGGAGGAAGCAGGACAGAGAACTGTTAGATGGTCTGACCTGAGAGAGAGAGTGGCTTTGGTCGAGGTGCAAACTTGGATTCCCCCACCTCTTTATCTTGTTGGTGAGGAAAGTGAAACTCAGTGGTTAAATACTAGGTCCAGGATGACGCAGTATTCAAATCACCATGCAGAGTGGGCCTCCATTTCCCCACCTGTACAGTCAAAGTGGAAAACTAGGTATCTTCCGAGAGCCCTTCTAAGTCCTATTTTTTTAAGTTTGCCATTCTAATTAGGAAACTGGCACTATTTGGATGGAGTAGCATGGGTTGAGATAGAAAGATCAATTTAAAAATGATCATAAAGATTTGAGTTTGGGGACCTCAGGGCCAGGGGACAGGGCCAGCAGAAAGGAGAAGGTCCAGTGATAAAAGATGATGTGTCTTTTCTTGCCCCATTTTGTCTGACAAGGCAGATATCTTCAGCAAGCTCCAGCAGCTGGCACGGTGCCCACTTCACAATGTTTGACAAAGACCAGCAGGAGTCAATGGTTTGCCCAAAGCTAAGCAATCCATTCTGCACATGGCATATCACTTACACTCACCCTCTTCCTCACTCCCCTCCCCCCACACGCATAGGTTGTTTTCCCTCCCTTTTCTCTGGAATCTCTTGCTTTTTGACAGCAAAGCAAATGAGCTGTGCCCAGTGAAGAACAAAAGCATGGCACCTGTACCTTGCACTGCTCACTGCCTCTCTTTAATCGAGCATGACTTCCTGAGTAATCGGCGAAGACATTGGGTGTGAAGCGAGGAATGTGCAGATTCTCCAGCTCTCTCCACGGGCTCCATCTGGCTTCAGAGGAGTTTGGATTCAGAGTTACTGGTGTAAGCAAGGATGGTAATGATACTAAGGGGCAAGGTGAGACTGAGCCATCAGGAAAATGGACAGGCATGGCTTCCCTTGGATTTCTCAGTCTGGCATCATTGGCAGTGAGGGATGTAGATGCTGACTGAGCTGCGGATGCTGTGAATTCCTCTCAGCTGTCACCAACTCCCTCACCTGGGCTCAGTGCTTCCTTATCTATAGAGGGAAGAGAATGGAGCATCATGGGGGAGCAGAAGCCTAAGTTTTGTTTGCAGAGGACTTGGGTGTTCTTGGATGAATGGTTCGGTCAAGGTGTTGTGTGAAGTACTATCCTTTTGCATATCAGTCACTAGATGACCTACGTCTGCATATTGGGTGAGTCTTAGTTGAGGACTTGCTGCAGATGGAGGGAAGAAGCAATACGGGCTGAAGAATGGCCATTCCATGGAGATAACAGCCTTTCAGTCCAACTGATCGTACTTCAAATTTCTTATTATTCTTATTGTTAGCCACTGTGACAGATTAAAGATGGCCACAGATTCTCTGATTCCCTTCCTATCAATAAGTGCAATTTGTTTTCCTTTCCCTTGAACCTGGGCTAGCCTCTGCGTACTTCAACCAGTGGACTATAATGGAAATGACCTTCAGACAAGCCTGGTCTTTAGGAGGATTGGCAGCATCTGCTTTGGTCCCCAGGAGCCCTGGCACACCGCATAAGAATTCTGAGTAGCCTGCCTGAGTGTCCAAGTGCGCTCATTCTGTGACTGTATGGAAAATAGTCACCAAGTTGCCAGACATGTGGCTGAAGCTTTCATGGGCCTCATTATGCAGATAAGCCCAGCTGCCAGCTGAATACCCCTGAGTACCCCAGTTGGTGCCCTGCTCAAATTTCTGATTCACAAAATCACAACCAGAAGGGTTACCATTTATTGCTTACCCACTGTGTACCGGCTACTATGGCTTACTTCATTTTTAACTCCCGAAGTTAGGTATAACTATTCTAGATTGACAGAGGAAAAAATTAATTCTAGATTGACAGAGGAAAAAATTAACATGTGGCCAGTAACCAGAAAGATCTCAGGTTTGAATCCGTGTGTGACTGGGGCCAGAGCTCCGGGTCTGTCCTTGACAGAACCTGCACCGCCCCCGGCTCCCTGCAGCCATCTTTCTGGAGGCTGCCCTCGTACCCGACTTACTGAATTCAGTACTGTGTTCTTTGGGGCCTAGTATCCTCTGGATTCTATCCCTGTGCAAGCACAGGAGGGCCTGTTGTCACTCAGTGGTCAATAATATGAATTAGTTCTCTGATCTATAGTTCTGGATTAGTCTTTGCTTAGAGCATGATTATCTGATAATGATCACTGACACTGACTGAGCAGTTCTCTGTGCCAGCCTCTCTGCTATAGACCCTTTAATCTTCACCATGACCTACGAGAGACATATGGTTATTTCTGTCCATTTGACAGATTAGGTCCAAGATCACCTTCCCGCTCATATTGAGCCTAGACCCTCACAGGCCCTGTTCTGACCATGCGTGGGGTGGGTGGATCCAGGGGCGAGGGCCCTGTATAATCAGCTGTCTGTGGGCATAGCTGGTATCAGCCAGTGCTTGGTCAGGGGACAATTTCAATTGACCTGGATAGGTCTGATCCTTCTGAGGCTATACCCCTACACCCTGACGGAGGTGGTGCTCAGGGATCAGAAACTGGGCCGCTGCCCCCCTCTCGGCAACTTCAGAGTGGTCGCAGTGGAGACGGGGAGGGTGGTGGTTACACGCCAACCCTTGCTCCCTGGGGAACCGGAGTCTGAGCCTATACACTCACTCTTGGTAAGTGAGGTGTGTTGCTGCTAAGGAGACGGTAAGTGATGCTGTGTCCAGTCCCTTAATTTTAGATAAGTGAACTACTATTAACATTCCCTAATGGGTGTTTTATAGGCCTCATCAACCACCACTCTGCGCTGCTTACTCCTCTTTGATGCACTGGCCTCTCTTCTCTTTCTCAGGTGTCCCGAGTGTGGACCTTCCCAACAGGCTTGGCACTGCCTGGGCACCGTTCCTTGTACCCAGACTGCTCTTTCTCTAGCTCCTCCCAGCCGGCCTCCTCTTACTTGGCCGTCACTAATAGAGTACCTGCCATGTGCCAGGCACTTATGGTGCATTCTAAGCCCTTTATACATGTTAACTCATTTAGCCCTCAAGATCATTGAAGGGAACTGAGGCACAGAGAGGTTAGGTCACTTGTGCAGTGCACACAGTCAGTACGTTATGAAGCCAGGCTTTGAGCCCAGATGGTCCGATTCCGAAGCCCGTGCTCGCCGCTCTGGCACCTTGCTGTCCTGATGGTTCGGCCGAGCTCACTGAATCCTATTCATAGCACTGGTTGCTCTGAACTTGCCTCATATGCTTATCTGTGTATTTTTGGTTGGTTATCTGTTCCCCTGCCCCAGGGCCTGTGTCCCCATAAGTGTTGTACCTTGGTGTGTCCTGCTTACCACCAAGTTTCTAGTGTATTTGTTAAGTGAATGAGTGGCTAGAGGCCCAAATGAAATAACTTTGCAGAGGGAAAGGTGATTGAACAGGTTGGTAGCCCCAAATCCAATCTAGTCGTTGGTTTGCCTTTCACCTTTATCATTTTTCACTTTGCTCCTTTGGGAAGAAGTGGCACTTTTGAGTAGGGAGAGGGCAAAGCCAGCGTGAACAGATCTGGCTTTGAGTCTCTTTGGTCTCTGCCAGCTGCTGTTGGTGAGACCTTGTGCAGGCTGTTTAGCCATTCAGATTCTATTTTTTTTCCCTTGAGAGATGGGTAGGGGGGATTCCAGTGATTTTTGACAGGCTGGTTTGAAGCCTTAAATAGCAGTAACAGTAGTAACAGCCGCAGCTAATGTGACTCGAACCCACCTGTGTGCCAGGCATTGTCCTAAGCCTAGTACATGGATTGTCTCATTGAGTCGTCCTCAAAGCCCATTGGAAAAATAGAGTTATCAGCCCCATTTTATAGGTGAGGAAACTGAGGCACAGAGAAGCTTGAGGTATTGTTCATATGAGTCACATTTCGAAGCCACACAGTGTGATCCCAAAGTCAGAGCTCCTAGCCCCCGTGCATGGGTGTGGGATGTGCTATGGAGCAGGCAGTGATTGGAGTCTGTTGTAATGTGGGATGGTGGTTGTTCGTTGCTGCTGAATCTCTAGCTGAAAGCAACGCTGTGTTTGTCCCGCTCTGCGTTGAAGTTAGCATGTGACAAGTGTGCGTCACCCGTTAGGGGGGCTGACAGACAGGATGACAGAATATTGCTCCCAAGTCAGCAGGGTGGACAGAGGCAAGGCACAAGGAGACACAGACACAAAGATGAAACCATCTGAAGGTTTCATAGAGCAGACACCTCCTTTCTCCACCAAACATTAGCTGGCATTTAAAGAAAATTATATAACCATGTAACTTCTATACAATAAATTGGCTTACAGCTGGTGCTGCATGTTTCATATCTTTTTAAAAACTAGAGAAATATGTTGGCAGAGTGAACACAGCTGTGCGTTATCACATGAAGATTGAGACCAGCAGTAAAATGCCTGGTTTCCTGTCGTGTGCACCGGTAGGAGATATTGGGGTCATTGCTACTGGTCACAGCACTACATGTTGCTACCGAAAGAGACAGTCGTGTGTCTTAAAACATCATGTATTTTTAGCTTCTCTGTATGGCAGTAGTTTCTGATACATTTTATTTATCTATAACATTGCAATTTGGTATCCGTAGGCACGTATCTTGCTCACCACCAAAAGTGCAGTTTTTGTATGCCAGCGTAGGTTTCATCCACCTGCCCATTTTACCAGTCTCTTTACCAGCTAAACCTTCCAGGTTCACCAGACACGAAAACATGAAACAAAGAAGCAGAAGAAAGAACGCAAGGGAGAACGGAGACATGACAGAGAACAAAAGACTTAGGCAAACCAAGCCGTAGCTAAAATTCTTAGAGAAGAGATCACAGCCATGAGACAAACAAACAACAACGACAACTAAAGAACATTCAAAACATGAAACACTCTGGTAAACCTAGAATATAATAGTGGAAATTATTGTTTCCATAGAAGATTTTGCAGATCAAACCATGGGATTTTTACATATAACAAAAGAAAAGAGAGAGAAAATATGACAAAGGATTTGCAAGTTGGAGAATTTGTGTAAGAGGACTAGCATCTGACACCAACACACTCAGAATGGGAGGAGAGATAAACCGAAGGAAGGGAATCAGAAAAGAGATATAGGAAGATTCCCAGAAGAGATGTGTGTATGACATTTCATATTAAGAGTTACCCTGAGTGCCAGGCATTACAGTGCAACCTTAGGGTAAAGAGATCTCACAGCTTCCAGAGAGAAGTGGCAACGATTGGTTTAAAGCTGCTTCCTGTCATAATCGATGGATGACAATGGGTTCACACTTCTCAATTTGTCATTAGAAGTAGTTGACAACCTAGGATGATATACCTAATGAGACTATAAATGAAAATGTAAACTAACAATACATTTAGTGAAGCAATGTCTCAAAAAAAATGATCTTCCAAGCATTCTTTGGCAGGAGTCTATTGGAGAGCATGTGCCCCCAACTGAGAGAGTAAACGGAGAGAAAGAAGAACAGAGCAGGGATTCCAACGGGGGAGTGAGGAATTCCTGGGTGATGGAGAAGAAAAAGCTCAGGGCAACTTCTGTGCAGCAGGCTCAGAAAGTAGCCAGAACTGGGTGGTGGAAGGTTTCTGGAAGGATATCTGTGAGAGGAAAAAAAGGAATTGGATAGATCTACTGATGGGTTTGACTGTATTGAGGACCAGAAATTTGGGGGTAAGGTTGTATATACTTACATGGAAAGCTAAGCAGACAAATCAAAGAGTTAATTATTAACTCCTGGAAACATACATATTGTATCAGAAAAGAGTTAGAATGATTAAACACTGTGGGGTGCAGCTGTTCAGAAATAACCAGTCATAACATTGTGAACACTGCAGCGGATACCGAAAAAGTAGGATCCCACTGGGAGGGCGAGAGGAGGGAAGCTGGTGGAAAAAGAAAGGATTTCGAGGGTGAAGTCACCATCTCACCTAGTGGGAAGTCAGTAAGTCATAGTAACCCAGACAATGGCAGGATGAGCGTGTTGTGTAGAAATACAGAAGGTAAGTAACAGAAGAAGCCTCCAAGGGGTTCGGAAGGGGCTGCAGGTAGGGAGCTGATATTGGAGGAGGGCAGGGCCGGAGCAGCAGACGGCCCTTCCCATGTATAAGCCTTGTAGCATTCTGCCCTTTCTAAACTATATTGAAAAATACTTTGATAGAAATTAAAAAAATAAATGTTATAAAAGGCATGGATTAGAATATGGGGAGAGAGATATCCTTCCCTGCCACAAAGGATTTTGGGGGTGAAATTTTTCAACTTCCTCATCCCTTTAATTCATCTTCTGATGTGCTCTGGGGAAGACAGTAAAACAGATGCTTTCAAGATCAAAAGTTCTGAATTTAGCTTCTTTGCTTTGTTTCTAAAACCCATGAAACTTTTGTTCACTGCTTGATTTTTTTTTTTTGAGAAAAATCTTTCAGTTTTTGGTAAAAATCAATGATCACAATCATAAAAATGGAAGTGCTGATTCTTAGTCTTTTCCTTTGTATGCAAATAACCCTCTGGTAATACAATAAAAAGAGATCCAGTAAGTCAATAAAATATGAATGCAGAAAGGCAAGGCTATTAAGGTCTTTCTGTGAAGCAGACACGGAGTCAAATACTTTCCACGCATGGACCCATTTAACCCTTACGACAACTTCAGAAGTAGGCACAGTCATCTTCATTTTCGGGGCTTTGCAGGCCTAGCAGCATCTAATTCCACATCTCCCCTCTTCAAAACGCTCTGTGGCCTCCTGGTTCCTGTGGTAGGCGTGGCCGAAAGAGGCACATCCCCTCGCTTTAATTACATCTCACTATCACATTTGACCCTCACAGCAACTTTGGAATGAATGAATGCAGGGTAGGCATTAGTCACTCCAGTTTACAGACGAGAAAAAGGAAGCTTAGGTAAAGTGGAAGGACTGGTTCACATCTCCAGGGCACTAGGTGACGTTGCTGGAAGAGCCTCAGTCTGTGAGAGCCCAAAGAGAGTTTATCAGTTAAAGAGAGAGACTTCCTACCTTTGTTGTGGTGGGTAGATACATGAGAGAGATGTATTTTTCTCTTGTAACATGGTGTCCAGCTTTATTGAAGTCACAATTATTCCACCCAGCTCGGGCTCATTTCTGGGAATGCATACCCTTCCACATCCAAATGTCACATCTCCAGCAGGAGCCAGGGAATGACAACCTTACCTAGAACCAGGATGCTCTCCAGGCCCTTGTGTGTGACTGGAGAGGAGGGAGCTTCACGTGGGAGCTCTGAACTGCAGAGCAAGACAATCATTAGCTGTAATAGGACCCAGCGCAACTTCATGGCCATAATTCTCAGCAGGAAAAACACTTATGTTGCTGCCATATAACTAGATAGACATGCTGTAAATACAAAACATTCTCTGGAAATGTATGCTCTGTATTTCTAATCCACGGAAAATGAAGTTGGACACTTCTTTGCTAATTGCAATTCAATGCAGTATTTATTACTCTCTATCTTGCCCAGCTTTAGATTTTTCATTTTAATGTATATGTGGTTAAGAAAGGCATAACTCACTTCGGACATATACTAAAATAAACAGTGACGAATTTAAAATAAGGTGTGTTCTAGGAAGGCAGTCTAGGGCAAAAAGGGCCCTGGTCTACAACCTGGGAGATTTTTTTTTTTCATTGAGATGTAATTGACATATAGCATTGTGTTAGTTTTAGGTGTACCTCATAATTACATTATTATGCATATACATTTTGAAATTATTACCATAGCCTAGTTAACCTCTGTCATCTCACATGGTTGGAACTTTTCTTTTCTTGTGAGGAGAGCTTGTCAGATCTACCCTCTCAGCAGCGTGCAGTGTTGTGTGTGGTTACCATGATGCACACTCCGTCCCCGGGCCCATCTGCTCATGGCCGGAATGGCCAGGAGTTTGTGCCTCTGCCCATCGTTGCCCATGTCACCTGCCCCGCCACCGCCTGTTTCTGGCAACCACCAAATCCATTTTGTCTACGAGTTTGTTTGTTTTTAGATTTCACACGTAAGTAAGATCACATGGTATTTGTCTTCCTCTGTCTGACTTATCTCGCTTAGCGTAGTGCCCTCAGGTCCATGCACGTTTCACAAAAGTAGGGTTTCCTTCTTTTTTCTTAGCTGGATAATATTCTGTTATATGTGTATTTTTTATTGTTGTTCAAGTACAGTTGTCTCCGTTGTCACCTCACCATGCCTCCCCACCCCCATTATATATGTAATCATATATATATGTTTTTTGTGCATTCGTCCATGTATGAACTCTTGTTTCCAAGTCTTAGCTACTGTAGACAATACTTCAGTGAACATCTAAGGGTGTAGATAACTTTTTGAATTGGTATTTTTTTTCCTTCAAATACAAATTCCCAGAAGAGGAATTGCTGGGTCATGTGGTAGTTCTGTTTTAAAATTTTTTTGAGGAACCTCCATACTGTTTTCACATAGTGGCAGCTCCAATTTCCATTCCCACCAGCAGGGTACAAGGGTTCCCTTTTCTCCACATCCAACATGTGTTACTTCTTATATTTTTGATAGTAGCCATTCTGACAGGTGTAAGGTGATAGCTGGTTGTGGTTTTGATTTGCATTTGCCTGATGATTAGCCATGTTCAGCATCTTTTCATGAGTGTATTGGCCATTGGAGAGACTGGATTCTTTCTTTACCTCTACTCCTAACTGTGCCCATTGTTTGATCTCAAAGCCATAAAATTGCATGTTACATACCAGGTCTAACAAATAATGAACGGATATTCTTGTTAAAGCCAATGCAGTATTTGTGGGAAAAATTCAATCGGTATTTACAAATCAAAGTATTCATATAAAAATCTGGATTCCTTGCATCTCATAAAAGGATCAGAAAATGTAGCCCCACTGGGTTCCTTCTTGCAACCGTCAGCAGTAGTGGGCAGCTGCTGCTTCCCTTGGTGGGGGCAGGTACTCTCTAGGTTGCCACAGAGTTCACCTGTCCATTTGCTCCTTTAGGATGTCCACTGTGTGATCAGTTTCCTCACCTGTAGAAGAGAGATCTTGGACTGAGTGTTTGCAAGTTGGATGGCCTAAGTATTTGTTCATCTTTTAAGATCTACGATTCTGTAGCATTATTGACTAAAGGACTGATTTAGAATTATATTAAATGATTTAAATGATGTAAGGACCAACAAAGAAAAAAACCTATGTTATTTTTTTCTCCTTTCTGTTTGTTTTCTTTTATGGCTGATAGTCTGTTCTTACCCCTGGGAGGAAATGATAAATCACAGGCATCTGCAGACACTGTAGTCTCCCTTTGCATGGGAGTTTACACCAAGTCAAATGGGTAGTTATTTACACACAAAGCTGTTTAAGCATTTGGAAATCTCTGTGTTTAGTGCGGTTATAGCAGAACCTTGACATCATTTTAACACAATTTTATTTTCCTATGACCTCAATGGCTCCAATATAATCCTACAATCATAGCTGTTCCAAAGGAATCATTTCCTCTTGCGTTCTGCTCTGCAAAGACTGTGCAGCAGAGAGCTAGCTCCACAGGCACCAAAGAGGGAGAGAACAGGTTCCTGAGTTCAGAGGTATGTGATTCTGTCCCACTCACAAAGGCCCAGTGCCCTTGACCCCACCTTGGCCCCACTCATGACTCCATGCAGAGAAAAGGACCAGTGAAAGATGCAATGAGATTTCACTGTCATAAAAGTTACAGTTTCAGGGCTCTGAGAATACCAGTTCCTACCCTGGAGCAGCTTGTCTGCGGAATAGGTAAGGCACAAGGCTTTCACAAATGGCCAGCATTGTGTGGGCATCTTTGGTTTAATTATCAAGTGGGATTCCTGGTGTCCAGAGTTCTTTGCTCGGCTTGTTGAGTGAAAAGTTGGCCTTCCAGGGTAAGATTTGGGTAAAATACATTACTCTAGAATTAATCAGAGTAGTTCACCTGTAGATTATTTGGGGTGTTCTCAATAGACAATAATATTTTGAAGTAACGATTATTTTGTTTTTTTCTTTTTCAATTTTCATACTTTTATATACCTCCTGTGATTCTTTAGCACCTTAGTACAGAGGGTAGAATCTCTAGTACATTTTGAATAGAAGTGGTGTTGCCTAAGATATGGTCTTAAATAAAACACTTTAATGTTTTACCATTACCTTAAATCTTTGTTGTGAGTTGTTTTGCTTTTTTATTTTTTGATATGTATTATTTCTTAGTATGTGGCAATATCTCTAATATACTACCTTTCATCAGTAGTATCTCTAATGTACTACCTATACTAAGTTTTCATCACCTTTTATATCACCTTGGTAGGGGTAGAATCTCTAGTACATTTTAAGTGGAAGTGGTGATGGCTAAGATATATTCTTAAATGAAATACTTTAACATTTTACCATTATCTTAAATCTTTGTTGTGAGTTTTTTTGCTTGCTTGTTTGTTTTTTTGATTTATCGGGCTAAGGAAAGTTCCTTCTATGTATGCTAACAGTGTTTAACATGAGTGAATGTTAAATTTCATTTAATCTTTTTCTCCTGTGTATATTAAGATGAGTCACATGATTTTTCTCTTTGAATTGGTTAATATAATCAAATACATTAGTCAAAGTTCTAATGTTGTTAGCTTTGAGGTCCCAACTTAGTCATGATTTAATTTTCTTAATTAAACTGGGTGTGTTTATTTCTCAAATATGTTTTTATGGCTAGTTTTATATTTCACTATATATGTTGCTCTCACCATGCCCTATAAGTTTTGAAATGTAATATTTTTAAAAATTAAAAACAAGTTTTTTTGTTGTTCTATTACAGTTGTCCCAATTTCCTCCCATTGCTCTCCCCTGACCCATCAATCCCCACCCTCTTGTCCCCTGACTCCCACAGTCAATCCCCGCCCTCTTATCCATGTCCAGGGGTCATTTACACATGTTCTTTGTCTAGTCCCTTCTCCTTTCTGTTGGGAGCTGCTCTGTCAGGTTTCAGAAGCTGTAACCTGCACCACCATTCCCCTCCCCCCATGGCTAAGGCTGAGTGAGGGACCTTCAGACCAAAAGCCACTAAGGAGACAGAGCTTATCTGCCTGGCAGGACTGCCATTTATGCTCCTTTTACTTCACCCTGCCTGGCCCCCAATGCATGATTGGTTTGCCAATGACAGGTAAGATTTCTCAAGGGAGGAATGACCTAAGACCAGTATGAGTACAGGGAGCCCCCAGAGAAGGACTTGGGGGGCTATAGCAAAAGGGGGTGATGGACCCTCACCCCTCGGCTTTGACAAAGCCTGAATCCTCATTCTGTCTGGGAGAAGTCTCCTAATCTCTTGGCTGCTCTACTTCCCCCGCCTGATTTAAGCCTGAAACAATGACAGAGGGTGGTGCAGACCTGTGCTGGAAGGGTGGGTTCCCTGGCTGATCAGGCCTAAAAAAGAATACATAAAATCCTGTGGAACCTGCTCCACTAAGAATGCTCTCAATTAAATGATAAGGGTCTGATCAGGAAATGAGTTTGTTTCTCAAAGTTTTGTAGCCCTTTGGCTGACAGACCCTGACTTAGAATAAGCCCTCTAGTTCTTTGTATACTATCTATTGTTTGATCCTTACTGCCTAACAATGATTAATGAGCTTTACCTGTATTCCTGTGCAAATTGAAAGCCAATAAAAGCTTGTCAAGGCAAGGGTCAGGGAGCTCTCCTCTTGAGAGAGTAGCCATGCCATCCCTTTTCCTCCACAGGACTCCATAGTCCATGTGAATTTATCTCATCTCATCCATAATGCCAGGGACACTGCGGGCCAGTGTCCAGGTCACTTTCCACCATTATCCTCCTCCCTCCTCCCCTCTAGTCACCATCAGTCTGTTCCATGTCTCTGGTTTTATTTTGTTTATTAGTTTATTTTGTTCATTAGGTTTCTCTTATAGATGAGATCACATGGTATTTGTCTTTTACTGCCTGACTTATTTCACTTAGCATAATGCTCTTCAGTTCCATCCATGCTGTCACAAAAGGTAGGAGTTCCTTTTTTCTTTCTGCTGCATAGTGTTCCATTGTGTAAATGTACCACAGGTTTTTGATCCACTCATTTACTGATGGGCACTTAGGCTGTTTCCAGCACTTCAGTATTGTAAATAGTGCTGCTATGAACATTAGGGTGCATATGTTCTTTTGAACTGGCTATTCAGGATTCTTAGGCTATATCCCCAGCAGCAAAATCTCTGGGTCAAAAGACAGTTAAGATTTTTAATTTTATGAGGAAATTCCATGCTGTTTTCCACAGTGAATGCATGAGTCTGCATTCCCACAAACAGTGTAGTAGGGTTCCCTTTTCTCTTCATCCTTGCTAGCACTTGTTGTTTGTAGATTTATTAATGATGGCCCTTCTGACAGGTGTGAGGTGATAATTTCATTGTAGTTTAAATTTGCATCTCTGATAACCAGTGATGTTGAGCATCTTTTCATATGTCTATGGGCCCTCTGTATTTCCTCCTTTGAGAAATGTCTATTCAGGTCCTTTGCCCATTTTTAAATTGGATTGTCTTCCTGGTGTTGAGTTATGTGAGTTCTTTATGTATTTTGGAGATCAAACTTTTGTCCTATGTGTCATTGACAAATATGTTCTCCCATATGGTTGGTTTCCTTTTCATTTTGATGATGGTTTCTTTAGCCATGCAGAAACTTTTTAATTTGATGTAGAACCTTTCATTTATTTTTTTCTTTATTTCCCTTGCCTAGGAGATATATTGGCAAAAATATTGCTATGTGGAACATCTGGAACTTAATGGCCTAGTTTTCCTCTAGGACTTCTATGGTGGCACGACTTATATTTAAGTCTTTTATCCATTTTGAGTTTATTCTGGTATATGGTATAAGCTGGTGGTCTAGTTTCATTTTTTTTGCATGTAGTTGTCCACTTCTCCCAACATCGTTTATTGAGGAGGGTATTTTTTACTCCATTGTATGCTCGTGCCCCCTTTGTTGAATATTAACTGACCACAGTTAATCTCTGGGCCCTCTGTTCTGTCCCGTCCCACTGGTCTATGGGTCTGTTCTTATGCCGGTGCCAGGCTGTCTTGATGACAGTGGCCCTTGTTGTGCAGTTGGACATCAGGTGTTGTGATCCCCCTACTCTGTTCTTCTTTCTCAGGACTGCTGAGGCTTTTTGGGGTCTTTTTTTGTTCCATATAAATTTTTGGAGTATTTGTTCTAGATCTGTGAACTATACCACTGGTATTTTAATAGGAATTGTGTTGAATCTATTGATTGCTTTGGGTGATATGGACATTCTAATGTTAATTCTTTCAATCCATGAACACAGTGTATTCTTCTATTCATTTGTATCTTCCTTAATTTCTTTCTTTATTGTTCTATAATTTTCCAAGTACAGGTCTTTTACCTCCTTGGTTAAATTTATTCCTAGGTACTTTATTATTATTTTTTTGTTGTTGCTGTAGTAAATGGGATTTTTTCCCTAGTTTCTCTTTTTTCTAATTTTGCTTACAATTTTCTAGGTGTCATTAATTCTTTAATGTACTTGTGAATTTTTAAATGTCTGGAAATTTTTAATTTTTCTTTTTTGAGATAGTTGAAATTCTAACTCAGTTGCATTATGGTCAGAGAATTTTTTTTGGTAGCAAAGTAGTCCTTTTAATTTGTTGAGACTTGCTTATTAACTGTGATTATTAAATCTTCCAATTTTTTTGGTGTTCTTGATTTACCAATTACAGAGAATGTTCCTTAGTATCATCATAGATTTATCAAAGTCTGTTTTGCTTTCTACATTTTGAAATTACTAGTTAGGTTCATATCAGTTTACAGTTGTTATCTATCTCTGTTCATTGAACCACTTATCCTTAGTAACCCTTTTATCTTTATTAACACTTTTGGCCAAAAGTCTAATTTGTGTGTTATTAATAGAGGTGTCATAGTTTCCTTTCATTATTCCTTACTGCATACCTTTTTATACCCTTACTTTTTGTATTTAACTTCTTTCATGTTATTAAACATAACTTATGTTAGAAAGAGAGCTGCTACATAGTTGCAAAGAGGTCATATGGCAGGGATAACCCTTCAGAGATGTCCCAAATTGGGATAAACCCATGATTTTGCATCTCCTGGGCCATGGTGCTCACGTTGGGTGTCACATACCTGAGCCAAGGGGGATTCCTGGGAAGGGATACTGCTCTGAGTCGTCAGAAGGATGCTGATGGGTGCTGATGCAATGGCTGGCCTGGTATTAAAGAGCGACTATGTTTGTTGCACCACAGTGCCCACTACAATTAATTGCATGCACTGTTCAGACCTGCTTGGCCTCAGATAATAAGTCCCTCAGATTTGGGGCCAGTGTCTGCAGGATTCTTTGCTCTTTCTCCTGGAGAGATTCACAAGAGCAAGATTAGTAGAGTGGACTATAGCGCCTGATCCTTTATCTGGTCTCCAGGCCACCATGGCTGATTCCCTCCCTCCCTTCACTCTCAGGTTGGACATGTTGTGCTCGTATGTGTACCCAATGACCGACTGAGACTCACTTTGATGAGTTTGAGCCTCTCCTCACCATTTTCAGGCTGTGGCAGCTCTGCTTGTCCATTTGTCTTCATAATTGGCAAGGGAATACAAAGAGATGCCAAATATACCTGGATTCAAAATACCCCTCCTGTGGATGACTACTTCCAAAATGGTGACACTTTCTTGCTTTTTGGTTTATTGGTAGAAGAAGCTTAAAGTGACAGACTTGCAAGGATATAGTCTAATGGAATATTTGTTGAGTTTTCTAGTGAAAGCATTGCACTGTTAGAACCAGGACTCCCAGATCTACAGAGTGCAGTCTTGATCATGGTCCCTCATTGATCATTGGGAGTGATAGCAAGCAGAGCCACTGCTACTTCATTTCTGAGCTCCTAGACCCACATATTCTACCTTGTTAGACACAGCACCATATAATGATCATTGGTTTAGGGTGTATTTCCCATATGCACAGTGTATCATCTCCAAGCCGGTCCTGCGAGCATGCCTTTAAGGGCCATTCTATTACTTCTCAGGCCATCATCTTCTAAGAGTAAGGAGTGTCACAATACCATGGTTATGTGCCCACTGGCTTTCTCTCTTGGTCCAGGGAAATGTTCCATGGGACCCCCTGCCAGGGCATCGCACACTCTGTGAGTCCTCGTGTAGTAGTGGGTCCTCATACAGTGGTGCTGCTTGAGGCCCTATAGGAAGGAAAGGCCAATCCACATGGAGTAATTGTTAGTTAACCCTAAGGCGAACTGCTGCCCCTTCCAGGAAGGGAAGTATC
Organism: Artibeus jamaicensis; assembly: GCF_021234435.1. NCBI lineage: Eukaryota > Metazoa > Chordata > Mammalia > Chiroptera > Phyllostomidae > Artibeus > Artibeus jamaicensis. The sequence goes on along the minus strand of NW_026521828.1, from coordinate 9,030,972 downwards.
TAATATAATCAACTTGTCACCAAATAGTTGGCTGATGTCCTTAAATGGTAGCTGGATTCAGGGCTCAGTGTGGTCTCTTCTGCTGGGAGGTGGCGCCCTTGTTACTGGAAGTAGCTATCTGCCTTCTCGAGTGGCTGCCCTTACCAGTGGGATTATGCCTACCCTTCATCAAGCCACCATGGCTGCTCCACTTGTGGGCACATGGTGCCAGCTCTGGGTGGCAGAGGTTGTGAGATTGCAATTTGCCAAGTCATTCAGTCCATTTGGTTGGCAGTGCCTCTTCTGTTGTTGATGTTCTCTGGTAGTTATTAACATGCCAGTCAAAGGTCTTTACTGTTTGTTCTCACTCCCGTAGTTTATCCACATACCTCTTCCTCAGACCTCCTTGCTCCTGACCTCCCAGTGTTTCACTTTGCAGGCCACTCTCTTCTCACACAAAGTGATAACTGTAAGTGTCACCTAAAGCTCTGCTCATTGAGGGCATGTCCTCTACTCACTGCCATTCTGGGACATTTCTGAGTGAAATGGTAATACTTTTTCAGTACATTTTCAGCTTCTGTCCACATGGTGAGCTGCTGTCTAGCCTGTCAACCAAGCTTGACGTTTCTCTCCTCTGCTAGCTCATCACAAGGGACTTCCCTGCAATGTAGCATCCATGTGAGTAGATGAAGAAACACCAGTGCAACACATGTGGGTGCCATAGGAGTCTAAGTTACCAGCTCGTGCTTCTTACGCAGGCCCTTTGACCCTCTTATGCTGATCCAGCATGTGTTTGAACTTATGATGCCTTGTTTCAGGACCTTCCTGAACTTGTGACTTGGTGGGTCTGAAGGAACCCAGCTCGAGATGGACAGTTTTGTCCCCACAGTTGCTTGATGTCCCAGCTGGGCTGTCTCCACCAGGTCCAGCTGCATGTCAGGACAAGCTTATCTAATGGTGTGTGGTTCTCTTGGGAAAATGGCCTTGCTGCGTAATCCTATGTTGACAATGTGACTCTTCACTGGGATTTATTATAATTCCATACAGTGTCTTTACCCACTCAAAGGTCTTTAATTCTCTAACACTGCTAGGATACATGGCCTGTGGATCAGTAAGGCTGCTAGCACCACATCCTGGACCAGTGGGAACCCTCCTTGCTCCGAGCCCCACTCAGTGGAAGCAACTTTCACTGAGTTCATTGATAAATGGTTCGAAGCCACATTCCTAAATGTGGCCGTTATCATTGTATTGCCTCCCAGCTCCAAATCTACTCTCATTACCCTGCTTATGGTCCAGGGGCTGTGTGTTATGGAGTTTTTCTTTTGCCAGATTGTGTGTGGCGATGCTTTGGTAGTAGGGGGCACTGGAAGGAGATTTTTCTTCTATTTCTGGTGTGCTTTCCTTGTTTCTTGCTCCTGTGGCTCTCAGAGACTGGTGGGGTGTCCGAGGTATGCGATGATTTCCATGGGGATGATGGTATTCATGACTAGCAGAGGCCAAGTGACAGCAGCTCTAAAACCAAGGTGGTCACACCTTGCTACCATACAGAGCAACGGGGGCATAGTGGTATTAGAATGCCTTGGCCTACGAAGCCCTGTGTCTGTGGTTAGCTGATTGTGTTTTCCCAGTGACAAAATTTATGACAACCTACTAGTTTACTGCTTGATCTAAATACAAGGTCTGGCATAAATAACACCCCTTTTTATTACAAAACCTTTTATTACAAAATCATAAGCATGTAATTTTATAACATAACAATATCATACTCACGTACACCATATGACATTTTAGGTGAAATGTTCAAATTAAAACTATAAATTGTTACACTCATATTATTACCCTACCAACTACACTGAAGCTGGTGTTACTGCTGCTGGGCCCTGTGTATAACCCAGGAGCCCTCCAGCTCTGGGAACAGGAGATCTGACTTGTGTCCCCACAGTGGTCAGTTAGAGCCCTGTTTCTGGACCTGTGCCAATTCACAGGCTCCTGCTCCTGTGAGGGAATTCTGGAGGGAAAGCCCTTGAGGAAGGGCCCTGTAACTTCTCCATAAGCACATGCTATAAATCCTCCTCCAAGCCTTCTGCAAGAGATCAGGGGCAACACTAGAGTGACCAGGCATTGGAAGGAAAGGAAATGCACAGACCTCCCAGAGGTTACTGGACAGTGGACTTGAGTCAGTGCAAATTCCTGGGGACTCAAAGGAAGAGGCTTACCGCAGTTCAGTAATAGATATGGTCTTCATCCTGAGGTCTTGCTCCCCCAGACTGATTCTGGGGTGATTTGCTCCAGTCTGTGAATGAGCAATTTGAAAAGATATACTGGGAAATAGGTGGAAGGTCCACACGTCCCTCTGGCACACTGAATGACAGCTGCTGTGGCTGGAAGGGCCAGGCCAGGTGGAAGCCCTGAGAACTTCTCTTCACTGCCAGGCTGGTTCAGCAGAACCAACAATGCACCCCCAGGGCAGTTTCAGAGACTGGTGACACCATCCAACATTTGAAGGGTGTGTGGTACATATCATACCTCTGCTTAACCCATAGTTTGACCTGTGTGAAAGTTGCGTGGGCCTTAGAGGAAGACTGTGGATTATCATAAATCTCACCCAGGTATTGACTCCAGTTGCAGCTGCTGTTTCAGATAGAGTCTTATTTGCTGCAGCAAAGTGACAGGGCCCTTGCCATTTGGAATGCAGCTGTTGATCTGGGTAATGGTGTTTTCTCTATACCAGTTTTTAACAACCACCAGAAGTGGTGTGTTTCTATTTGGCAGAGCCAGCGGTACACCTTTGCATTTTGCCTCAGGGTTGTGTCACTTCTGCTCTCTGCCATGATACAGTCTGCAGTGATCTTGACCAACTTGACTTTCTATAGGATACCACACTGGCCTACTACATGGATGATGTTATGCTATTTTATCTAATGAGCACAGAGTAGCAAGTATTTTAATGCCTTGGAAAAAACACATGAACTAGAGGGTGGGGAGACAGAACACATACAATTGCAGGGATCCACCCCTTCAGCATGTCAAGATACTCTCTTCAAGGTGAAATGCAAGTTGTTGAACCTTCTGCCACATACCATGAAAAGAGGTATGGTGCTCAGCGAAGCTTTCCAGGCTCAGGAGTCAATATAGACCACATTTAAGTATACTGCTTTGACCCATCTACGAAGTCATCTTGTAAGGTTGCCACTTTCAACTGGGGGACAGAGAGGAAAAGGCTCTGGAGCAATTCCAGGTTGCATTACAAGCTGCTCCATCACTTGGGTCTTATGGTCCTGCAGACGCAATGATATTTGGAGTCTCTGTGGCCAGTAGGAATCCTGTAGAGCCTCTGATAAGCATCAGTAGATGACAGCATAGACCTGTAGGATATTGAAGCAGACCTCTTTGCTGATAACTATTATCATTCTGAGAAACAGCTTCCCTTCTGGTTTGTTGCTGGGCCTTGATGGAGACTTAATGGCTAATTATGGTACATCACATGACCATGTGGCCTGAGCTTCTCAGCATAGACTAGGTGTATCTGACACACTCAGCTGTAAGGTTGGGTGTGCACACCATCAATCTATTATTGGTGGCATGGCATACAGGAGACTGAGCTCAGGCAGGTGCAGAGGGTGCTAGTTAGTTGTGATCAGAAGGCTCTTTCTCCTGCAATAATGATTCCCAGCATATTGCTTCCTCTCCCACAACCCATGTCTGTGGCCTTTAGCGGAGTTCTCTATGGTCAGTTGACTGAGGAATAAAAGAATATATTGAATCTGGCTTACAGATGGGTATCGTGATATGCTCGTGCCATCTGACTTTGGACAGTTATAGTGATACAGATGCACAAAAGGATGGCCCTGAAAGACAGTGGTCAAGGAAAATTCTCCTATTGGGTGAAACTTTGAGTGGTGCATTCAGTTGTCTAGTTTGTCTGGAGTGAGTGGTGGATGAGAAGTATGGATCAACAGTGATTTGTATGCAGCTGGGAACAGTGTGGCGGGGTGGTCAGGTCTTGAAAGGAACAGCAGTAGACAATTGGCAACAAGGTAGACTGGGGGAGAGGTATGTGGATAAACCTTTCAGAATGGGCAAGGGCTTTGAAGATATTCGTGTCTCCTGTGAGTACCCCACAAAGTGTAGTCACTGCAAAAAAGGCTCATGATGACCAGGTGAACAAAATAACATGCTCTGTGGGTGTCAGTTAGTCTTATTCTCCAGCCACTCGAGCGATTGCTCATTGAGCCCATGAACAGAGTAGCATGGATGAAGCTACCTGCAGGCTCAGCAGTGTGGACTTCCCCTAGCAAGCTGACCTGGCTAACACCGCTGCTGAGCGCCCACTGACAGTAGATATCAATACTGACCTGATATGTAGCTGTTCTGTGGAGGGATCAGCCAGACACCAGGTTGATGATAGGTTCTTTTCCATGTGGAAAGGGCAAAGATTTCTCCACATAGACATAGACATAGACATAGACATAGACATAGACATAGACATAGACATAGACATATTCTGCATGTGAATTTGCCTTCCTCATCCATGTTTCCATCATAACCACTGTCTGTGGACATCCCGAACGCCCTGTCCACCCTTATGGCCTCCCACATAGCATTTCTTCTGATAAAGGAACTCATTTTATAGCAAAGGGATTGGATAAATGAGCTGATGCCCCTGGAAGTAATCAGTCTGACCACATGGTTCATAACCTGGAAGTGACTGGCCTAAGTGCAAGGCAAGCTCATTGAAGGCTTAGTTCTAGCAGCAGTTAGGAGGCAGTGCCAGGAAGGATGGGGTTCTGTCTTAGAGGATGTTGCTCTGAATTGGGTTCCGTTGTGGGGTGTCTTGTGCCCCATAGCCAGACCACATAGGTTCCTGAATCAAGGTGAAGGGGTGGGCGTGGCTCCTGTCGTTACAAAACCCAGTAACCCATCTGCAGAATTAAAAAAAATTTTTGTTGCAGTAAAATATACATAATGTAAAATTTACCATATTAAGCATTTTAAGTGTGCTCTTCAGTGGTACTAAGTGCATTCATGTTGTTGCACAGCCGTCACCACCATCCCTCTCCAGAACTCCTTCATCTTGTGAAACTGAAACCCCACGTCCATTAAACAGCAGCTCCCAGGCCCTCCTCCCCTCCGCCCTGGCCACCACCATCCTACTTTCTGTCTCTGTGATTGCGACTCTTCTAAGTGCCTCACAGAAGTGCAATCACACAGTATTGGTCTTCTTCGTGACTGGCCTATTTCACTTAACCCCACCTTCCCAGGGATTCATCCATGCCATAGTGCATTGCAAAAACTGCTGCCTTTTTGAGGCTGAATGGAATTGGAAGATGAGATTGCCCCCCAGCCTTTGGGGCCCCTGATATGGTGGAACCAATGGGAGCTTGGGTGACTGATTCTGGTCACCAAGCAGTAACCAGGCTGCTAGGTAATGGGGGCAAAGAAGTCTGTGTTTACAGGTTTTCTAGGGTTGCTTCTTAATACTCCCCTGCCCCTTTGCAAAGGTTAGTGAAAAACTCGAGAACCAAAGAAAGGCAGGAATACTTAGAGGTTTGTTCACGCCATCAGGCAAAAACTCAGACCAGCCGAGGTTCTAGCTGAGCATCAGCAAATTATCAAATGGGTGGTGGGAGAAGGAAGTCACAGATGTCAAATGCAGCCTGTGGACACTTCCAGAAACAAAGGCCATTTTCTCTCTGTTACATGCATGCGTTTATTTGTGTATGCGAACCACTTTTCTTCTTTCTTCTTTCCGTGTTACTATTGCTCATCTGAGTGTTTGAGGACAACTTTACTGTTTAGCCTCCAGGTAACAGGATCTTCACCAGGACTCAGACTTCGAAGAGTCAGTAATACAGTCTGACATGGACGCAAAGATTATGGGACTTGGTGTTTCTTAGGGAAGAGTGAGAACTTCACATGCACAAAGGATAGCTGTATCTCAGAAGGTAAAACATATGTGGTTCACTGTATGGCAGTTCAAATGTGTTTAGAAAAGTGCATAGAGATGCAGAATATTCAAAGGGGTGGACTGTGCCTGATACCAAGTTACTGCCTCTCAGCTCCAAATCTACTCGTCATCACCCTGCTGGCTTGGATGTCACTGAAGAGCATAATGCTAAACTTTGCCAGTAGAGGGCACTGGAGGGTCACTGCAAGGGAAAGGGGCTTCTTTTCCTGATTCTGGTGTGCTTTCCTTGTTACTACACCTTGTTTCTGGTGTTCAGTAGATTCTGGCGTTCTGAGCACCCAGCCGAGCTTGTGTTTTAGCCAAATCTTAAGAAACTGCTGGGGAATTCCCCAGGCTCCCCCTGACTTCCCAGTGAGTTCAACAGCAACCCTTCCTGGCAGCTTCTCGGGAAGTTTCTTGGTCAGTCTCAGCAGGCAGCATCTCGGAGGGGGATCTCTGCCATCAGTGGGTTACAGCCACTCCTGCTCCGTGGAGGTCAGCAATGCAGCCTTGGGGGAGTGCTCCTCCCAGTCCTCGGGTCCGTGCCTCCGGTCTAGTCGAGCAGTGGCTGCTTCTGTATCCGCGACTCCTGTATTCTTCCAAGTTCCCTTTAGCCAATCCCCTGTTACCAGTTCTTTATATTAAACTTAACCTGAATGTTCCCCGATGTACCAGGTTTAGAACTGATGCCTCCCCACTCTGTTTCCTCTTCAGCAGTAGAAGGTTCACGATGAAAGAATGCATCCCTTACTTTGGAGGGAATGTCTTGAGATGTCCCAGTCCCATGGGCACCTAAAATTTTCACTGATGTAGTGGGGACCTGCATCGTTGTAGGGTTTAATCTTCTACCCTGTGCCTGATATGTGTCTTATCAAGTTCCCAAATATACTCACCACTTCTTGCCAATCTGGTCCAACTGATATGGTGTCATCCATGTAGTGGATCAGTGCAGTAGTCTGCAGAGTGTTCAAATGGTTGAGATGCAGTGGTGGGCAGAAGGGTTAACGTAGCTCTGAGGCGAGGCCACAAGTTTACAGCACTGCTCATCCTGCTGGAGTGTGAAGTCGTGCTGACCTTCCTTCCTGACAGGAACCGGAACGGACGCATGGGCCAGACCACTGGCTCTGGAATGTGTGCCTGAGCCTGTCTTTGTCTGTCCCTTCAAGGTGGACACCTTAGACACAGCAGCCGCCATCCAGGCCAGTGTTTGTTGGAGCTTGTGATGGTCCACTATTATTCTCTAGGATCCATATGGTTTTTGTAGGGGCCAAACTTAAGAATTAAGCAGAGGAAATAATCAGTGTACTATCGCTGCCTACTTAGATCCTAAGTCTGGCACTGATTTTTGCTTTAATGCATAACACACTCTTTGCGGGTTTCAGAAGCTTTCACTTGACTTTGCCTGCTGTGACTGGACAGGAACCGATGTGGGGTTCTCCCAGCTCCCAATTGTGCCCGTGCCAACGATACAGTCAGGGACAAGGAACTGTCTCGGGTAGGTCTGTGGACTGACAGGATCCACTGGCCAGTACTCCTCGCATTGCCTGCCCCCCCACCCAGTGTGCCTTCACGCTGCAAGTGGCCGTGATGACCCCTCAAGTCCCCGGGGAACAGTGCCAGCTCAGTCCCTGAGCACTCACAGACAGTATGCAAATGAGCAAGCATGGCTGTGTTCCAATAAAGCCTTGTTTGTGGACACTGAATTTGAATCATGTAATTTTCACATCATGAAATATTCTTCTGTGGGCTTTTTTCAGCCATTAAAAGGTGTGAAAACTATTCTTACCCCATGAACTGTACAAAAACAGGTGGCAGGCTGGAGTGGACTTGGAGGTCCCTGTTTGCCGACCTCTGTTTCTGGCAGTGCCCTCGTCAGCTGCCCATCAGTCTCGTTCCCAGGGAGGCTGTGCTCTTTTAATTGTTTCTGCAACTCTCTGCAGTCAGGCCTCCTGGCCGCCATGGTAGCTGTAATCACAGTGAGGACGATAGTGACTTGATTCTTATAGTTAAGCACTGGCCCTTGGGTTTTCTCTCAATAATCTGTCATCCTCACTGCTGTTAGGGGGCCTAGTTAGAAACAGCATTTCCTGTTAATTTTGGTCTAAAAAAGGACAGTCACCACTGAGCTTCTTAGTGGTCGCTGCCCTGCTCGCTGGTGTGTTCCCCACTGCGTTGTCCATGCTCGCTCTGTCCTCCCACAGAATGTCGTTGGCTGTTGATTACATCATGGGTATGCCTGAAGCACGTCCACTCTTTTGATTTCTCCTTTGATCATCTGCCATGACAGTGCTTGCCTTTCTACTGTACCTGGTTTTGGGGCCACTGCTTTCTCCAAGCTTCTAGGAGTCCTCCTAGCTCAGGTTATCATCGACTCCTTGCGTCTTTGCCAGCATCCGCAACTGCTCTCATGGGAGAGGGCTTCTGAGACAACACACTCCCCTTTATCTAATTCAGATTCCACCTCCCTCATCAACAGCCACGGGACCCACCTCCCCATATATTCATTCTGGTGCAGGTGAAAGCTGAAATGGTTTCACCAAGCTACTATTACTGGTACAGGCTGTGTCTGGAATCCATATCTTCTCTCAGCCTGATGCATTTTTTCCTACATTTTTTTCTGGAATAAACTATTTGTTTCGTGTAATTGAGCAGAGGTGCAAACTTTTTCCTCCAGGCTTTGCTACACTGAATTGATCAGAACATTCCATAAGTTGGTTCGCCCTTAACAAACTCACATTTATTTATCATTTTGTTTAATTATGGGCAGGCTTTCCTTTTTCATTTCAAATGGATACATACCAGTTATAGACGAATGTGGAGGCTGGGATTTCTGTCTCACTCCTCTTTGGTCCCCTTCAGTGTCCAGTGGAGTGCCTCGTACCTCACTAGGTGACCAGCAGACGTAGCTTCGTTTGACAGCCATGGTTGTGCACCTGGCCTGGCCTTCCAGTGCCTCATCCAGAACCCAGCACATGGCAGTTCTCGATATGTATGTCCTGAGTGAAACGGAAGAGTAGTATGTATTGAGTGGTTACTGTGTGCCGCTCGCACTATTTTCTCACTCACAACTTATAGCAGTCCCCTGATGGAGGTGTAATTATTATCTCTGGTTTTGGGGTGTGGTTTGAAGAGGTTCTATTACTTGTAAGTGTCACGCAGCTAATAAGTGATGGAGCTAACATGTGAACCTGGGCTGCCTGAATGAACAGCTGTTGTACCCTGCGGAGCAGCTTCAGTTGGTCCAGTGACTCTACCAGCGTAGAGATACTTAGCTTTCAAAACTGTGAGTGGTTCCTGGGCCTGGATTTCCTGGTCACCCCGAGTATCATGCCTCAGCAGCAGGACTCGTGTGACTGTGGGGGGATTGGTTCCTGTGATACAGGCCTCCTTGAGAAAACTGAAAATAGTTCTTAAAAACTTTCAGTGAAGGAGAACTTTAGGGCAGAATGTACAGAAATCAAAGTTAACCTTTAATTCTTACTCTGGTTTCCTTGGTCAGGCACCATCTGATCTGGCAGCTGATTCGCACGGCAGTTGGAGTGGCAGGCTTTGGTCATGAGTTAGTTACCTTGGGCGTTGTGGAATACGACTCTGCTACGGTTGAAAGTGAGAGAGGGAATTTCCTCATTCAAAACATTTTTTTGAGGATCTCACTGTGAGAAGATACAGTGTGAGGGTGAGCAACGATTACAAAATGGGATCATGTGTAGTCACTGCCTTCCAAGAGTTTGAGATCTTAGGAAACCACTGACAGGAAAATTCAACGTGATATGCAAGCTGGTATTTTACGGGCACCCTCTGTGTGTCGGACCCACTGTGTGAGGTGGGGACAGAGCCAGGGCGAGGCCAGTTAGGGGCTCACTGAGGGTGCAAAATGTACAGGGGGTGCAGAAAACTCCGTGTTAAAGAGAAATTATATTTTTATGCTGTGTTTAAAAAAAATCAAAATAAATGCCAGCAAATCCACCACAAAAAAGCTGCCAAAGTTAAATAAAGGCAGGACCAGTATTTGGATTTTCCCATCAGCCACAGGCCCAGCGTGGCACTGAGCTAAGCACTTGGCTGGCGGGCATGGCCAATGCTTGGTTTCTGCCGTCCAGACCGCTTGCCTCCAGTTGGTTTCCCGGCTGACGCCTGGACATTTGGAGTGTTTCTGAGTGCTGTAGTTAGTTAAGAGCATAGGTTTCCAGCTCGGGCACACCTGAGTTTCAAACTCATCTCTGAGACTTATCCCTTGTACCAGTGGGTGATGGATTTTATCATCCTGGTGCTAATAGGTCTCAGCTCATAGCAGTGTTATATTAATGACCTAATACATGCAAAATGCATAGCTAATGTATTTGATAAATGCTACCTACTATTATATCATAAACGAGAGCATGTAGTAAGCTACAGAGATACGAGTATTCTGTGTTGAGATTACAATGTTATGAGGCATTTGTACTGTGGTGCAGGGTATTATTAAAGGTATAACAGAGGCAGTTCTCTTTTCCCCCCAGTTTTATTAAAAAATAATGGACATACATCACTGTGTAAGTTTATGGTATACAACATGATTTACATATATTGTGAAATGATTACCATAATAGGTTTAGTTAACAGCCACCATCTCCTATAGATACAATACAAAAAAAAGAAAAAATTCTCCTTGTGATGAGACCTCTGAGGGTCCACTCTCTTAACAATTTTATAAGTCATTCAGTAGTGTCAATGACGGTCACCAAGTTGTACCTTACATCCCTAGTACATATTTATCTTACACCTGGAGGTTTGTACCTTCTAACCACCTTCCTCAAATTCCTTCTCCCTCTGGTAACCACAGATTTGTTCTCCGTTCCTATGATTTAGTGTTTTTGAAAAAAATTAGGTTCTACATACAAGTGATACCATGCAGTGTTTTGTCTTTGTCTGACTTACTTCATTTAGCATAATGGCTTCAAGGTCCATTCATATTATTGCAAATGGTAGGCTTTCCTTTGTATTTATTTTGTGGCTGGTTTTGTGTTGTCTTCACTGGTTAGCTGCTGGGTCTTTCAAAGTTGTTTTGCATGTTTCCTCACAGTCAGACTGGTATTTTTTTAAAGTATATTTTATTGATTATGCTGTTACAGTTGTCCCATTTTCCCCCCTTTACCCCCTGTCTGCCATGCACTGCCCCTCCCACCAGCAATTCCTCCCTCTAGTTGATGTCCATGGGTCGTACATGTAAGTTCCTCGGCTTCTCCATTTTCTATACTATTCTCAACCTCCCCCAGTCATTTTGTACCTACCATTTATGCTTCTTATTCCCTGTACCTTTTACCCCCCCTCCTCCCTCCCCCTCCCCACAGATAACCCTCTATGTGATCTCCATTTCTGTGATTCTGTTCCTGTTCTAGGTTTTGTTTTGTTTTTAGGTTCAGTTGTTGATAGTTGTGAGTTTGTTGTCATTTTACTGTTCATAGTTTTGATCTTCTCCTTTTTCTTGGATAAGTCCCTTTAACATTTCATATAATAAGGGCTTGGTGGTGATGAACTCCTTTAACTTAACTTTATCTGGGAAGCACTTTATCTGCCCTTCCATTCTAAATGATAGCTTTGCTGGATAAAGTAACTAGCATTATAGGTCAAGGGCCCACTGGCTGCACCCCCAAATCCTCCTGCTAATGTAGCCGTTGTTGAAGGTAGCTCCATGATTGCAAGAGGCTTTCAAACACCAGTGGGGTGACCAGCTAGATGTGAGACGTTGAGAGAGTTCTCTGACTTGGCCAAGCCCTGGTTTCCTCAGGTCCTTGTAGAATGGGGATAATGACCACGTTGAGGCTGAATCATGAGTATTATTAAATGAGGTAACCCTGTGATGCTCATAGCTCCAACCTGGCCCATAGTTAGGATTAAGCAAGTGGAAACTGCTTTTATAATCAGTATTGATGTTGTACCTCCATGAATTACCATGGGTTTCACCTCATTCATGCACTTCTCTGACTCATGAAATGCTAGTGCCCTGAGACATAATTATGGATGTTCTACAACTGCCAACTCCCCACCACCACCAACACCAACAACAACAAAAAAGAAACCTGAGGCCAAACGTGTTTGGCAAATGTTACTTTAACTTGACTTCTTTCTGATCTGCTGTTTATACCCTGTGTCCTCTCACATGTTCACATTTCTTTGCCGTTGATCCACCTGTCCACCACCCCCTCCACCCAAGGTTTTGTATGCTTGGGTCTGCTACACAACCCTGTCTAGTGTGTGGCCAGGCCTGCGTTGCCTTTGCAGACCATGCTGGATACTCAGATGCGTTTTTCAGAGGCCACACATGGCGCATGTCCAGTGTTCCACCCACTGTGGCCTCTTTCCTGGCCTGACTGACCATCTCAGTTTCACCTGCTCCTCTGCCCACAGGGAGCTTGTTTTAAAGCTCCTGCTTTTGATGCTTTAGTAGAAAAGAACAGCTGGACAGAGCGTCAGTAGGGAGTTGATAACCCTGGTAATAAGCAGCTTTTTAAAAAAATGTTTTCCTCATTGTTCTTCATCCTTGGAAGTGTCTGCCTGCCCTGTTTGCTTCTCCTCCACTTTGCACATGGACACTCTGTGTGGTTACAGTTAGCCCGGGCTCGGGGCTCACTGTGTAGGTGCTTCCCAACATCTGCCCTCCTGGCTTACATATATATATATTTTTATATGGATATGAAATTCAAATGTAAAGCCAAGATTTCAACCATTTTGGAGTTAATGGCTTTTGGTTTATTCACAATATCAAGCAACCATCCGCATTATCTAGTTCCCCAATATTCTCATCAAACCCCAGGAAGGAGTCACTTCCCATTCCCACATCCACCATTTTTTTCACAGCCTCTAACCTGCCTTTTGTCTCTATGAATTTGCCTATTCTGGATATTGTGTGAATGCAGTCCTACACTGTGCCATGTTTTGTGCCTGCCTTCTTTCACTTAGTATTCTGTTTTCAAGGTCCATCCGTGCTACAGCATCTACCATTCCTCTTTTGGCTGAAAAATATTCCGCATTTTGCTTGTGTATTCATCAGTGAATAGACATCTGGGTTATGTCTACATTTGGGATATTGTGAATAGTTCTGCTGTGAATACTCAAATGAATGGTTTGGTCGTAACATCAGTTTGGGGCATGTATCCAGGAATGGAATTTCTGGGTCATAGTTCATAATAACTTAATTTTGTACTTTCTATCCATTCATTTTGCTACATTCACAAAATTCAAGTCTTGCAGAAGTAGTTTAATCTCATGAGATTCCAGAGTGCTAACAAATGTTTGGTTCCATTGGTGTGTTGACTGTCAAGGTTTTGTTCTGGACGAACGTTCTGGGATAACACATATTTTGCCTTGAAGTAATATTTGTGCAACTGAAAGCTACAACAGCAACAAAAGGAACTCAGGTAAAGCGTGCTCTCCAAAGAAAATAGTGTACTGAGAAAGTATTGGTGGGAAACTTATACAGTTTTAGAAGTCCAGAAGAAGAGTTCTCTTCTGCCCGGTTTGCCAGAGTGTATGTGTGATATAGTGTGTCAGACCCTTTTTGTAGTTCCGAGCTGGCCGGCTGTCCAACAAGCCAGTGGACCCATGAGGGAAGTGGTGGAAATCGGAACTCGACTCACCTCCTAATTGTTTTACTCAGGTCAAATGGCCACAGTGAGCACACACATATTTTTCTGCATTAAGTAATCTCCAGGTCATGAAACCCAGGCACCTTTTTAAAGGATTCCCTCTGTTTTTCCTCCCAGAAATAAGCGGGCACATGATCGCGTACATCCACACTTTCATTGTGCTCTTGGTTCTATACCTAAGCTGGCCTCTCTTCATGAATTATGACTTCATCCGCTTGGTTGGGACTGAATCTAACAGCCACTGAACCCTTGCTGTTGGTGAGACGGCATTAAAGTGCATGGAGGCAGATGTCTGTGCTGAGGGGACATTTGAGCAGTGGCCTGCTGAGTCGTCAATTCCACTTTAAGGCATAGATCAATGTTATCTGTAAGATGTCTAAGTAGCCATTAAATATGAACAGAGCAGGTCTAGCAAGCAGAAAAATGAGGAAGAAGATTGTTCTTGACCACAACATGAAGCTGCTAATGATTTCAAATTTGGAACATTGACCTATCTGGAAAATTGAGTAGTTTTTTTTTTTTGGTCATTGATGAGCCGAAATTAGTTAAGTTTTGTTTTCATTTTTAGTTTAGTTGTTTGTTTTATGTATTTTGTTATTTGAGGGAAATATGATGCATTTCTCTTGGGGTAATTGTTTTATGGGTAATTGCTATTGTTATATTTTTCAAAATAGTGTTTATTTTTGAGTGGTTTTAGATTTACAGAAAATTTACCGAGCTAGTAAAGAGAGTCCCTGTATACCTCACACTCAGTTTCTCCTATTATTAACATCTTAAATTACTGTGGTACATTTGTCAAAATTAATGAACCCAGATTAATACATTATTGTCACTAAAATACATTTTATTCAGATGTATTAGTTTTTAATCAAGTGTCTTTTTTCTATTCTGAGATTCCATGAGGACACCGCATCACATTTAGTCATTATGTCTCCTTAGGTACCTCTTGGCTGTGGTAGCTTCTCAGAAGTTGTTTTTATGATTTTGACAGTGTGGTGGAGTGCTGCTCAGATATTTTGTAGAAAAATCTCTCATCTGGGTTTTTTTTTGATGTTTTCCTCATTGCTGACTATAGTTATGAGTTCCCATGGGTTACGGAGAGGATGACCACAGGGGCAAAATGCTGTTCTCATCACATGTGTGATATCAAGAGTACATGCTACCAACGTGACATCACTGCCGACATTAACCTTGATCACCAGTTGATGTTTTTTTAGCTTTCTTCATTTTGAAGTTCTTCTTTCTTCCCTCTTTACATACTGTGCTCTTTGCAAGGGAGGGACCATGCCCAGCCCACATTTATGGGGTGGAGAGTTTTGCTTTATCTCCTTGAGGGAGAAGTATCTACATACATTATTTGTAATTCTCCTGCTTCAGAAATTTGTCTCTTATTCCCCTATTTGTTTATTTATTCAATCATTTCTGTATATCAGTGTGGACACATGAATATTTATGTTATACTTTGGATTGTAATCCAATTCTACTTTAATTTGTTGTTTAACTTGCTCCTGTTTTGGCCACTGGGAGGGTTTTTAGTTGATTCCTTTGTCTATTTTGACATGCCCCAAATTATGTGTGTGTGTGTGTGCGTGTGTGTGGTATATTTTTAGCACTTACTCACTTTCTAGCAGTACAAGATGCTTCAGAAAAATTTTGTACATTATCCTGCCACCATTCTAGACTCAGCCATTTCTCCCAAGGGGCTCTGGTTCCTTTGCGGGAAAATGGCATTAGAAACGAAGCTCTGGATGCTAGGTGTGCACACTGTTACTGGGCTGGCACTGCTTCCAAGCCTCCTCAGATGACAGAGCAAGGAAGTGTCAGTGTGTATGAGCCTGTGATGTTCACATATTTATAGTTATTTTGACATGTATTTGTCTGTATTGGTATTAGACTAAAGTCATGTTTAATTTCCAGCTCTAATCCACACATGGATCATTCTAGTTTTCTCCCACTTCTCATTTGAAACCTCCCACTCCAAGAGTGAGACACCTGACTCCCAGCATCTACCACTCATTTTGGTTTTGTACATGTTGACTTGTATCCCCCACGAGAAACAACTTCATCAATTAGAGTGCAGTTCTATGTACAGTTTTTTTTGCCTCTGGTCTGATAGACTTCATTCATTGCTAGTTACTTAAGTCAGCACCTTTTCACTCTACTTCCTTCAGTGACGATGCTTCCTCTATTTGTAATGAATTATAGTTAGATTCTCTTCTCACAGTCTTCCTTCCTGGGAGTGCCCAACCTTTTAGATGATTTTTAAATTTGCATACATCATTTCTGTGTTGTAATGATCTATGAGTTTTGACAAATGTGCAGTGCTATTTACCTACCAATAAAGTACCCTGAAGAGTAGTTTCACTGCCCGAAAAATCCCCTACTGAAGCCCCCGGCAACCGCTGATCTGTTTCCCATCTCTATGGCTTTGCTTTTTCCCAAATGTTACTTACATGGACTCACATAGCAGGTAGTCCTTTTAAGTTCACTTTTTTTTCACTTATCAATATGCATTTAAGGTTGATTATGTCTTTACACAGCTTGATAGTTCATTTCTTCTGATCGTTGAAAACTGTTGTATTCTACATATCGTATGAGTTTGCTACAATTTGTTCGTCCATTTACCTATTCGAGGACATCTTGGTGACTTCTAGTTTTGGGCAATGAATAAAGCTGTGGTAAATATTTGCCTGCAGGTTTTTGTGTGGCAATCTCTTTGAATA
Source organism: Artibeus jamaicensis (assembly GCF_021234435.1). Classification (NCBI taxonomy): domain Eukaryota; kingdom Metazoa; phylum Chordata; class Mammalia; order Chiroptera; family Phyllostomidae; genus Artibeus; species Artibeus jamaicensis. The sequence continues at coordinate 9,014,698 of NW_026521828.1, read as the reverse complement.
AATGGGGTAAATAGCTAAAAGAGTGCAGTTTCTCAGTTGCATGGTAAAACTATGTTTAGCTTTTGAGAAACTACCAAACTGCCTTCTAATTGGCTGTGCCATTTGGTATTTCCATTAGCCATGAATGACCATTCTTGTCACTCAGCATCTTCACCAATAATTGGTGTTATCATTCTTCAGGCCATTTTAATAGGTGTGTAGTGATTAAATTCATTTTTTTATTCAGTGATTATATTCAGTGAAAAAAATGATGCATCAAAAATATGTGGATTTATGGCCAAATAGTTTTTATTGCTAGATTCTTTCCTTTACATAACACATTTTTTTCACCACCAAAACTTGGCATCTCTCGCATATTTTTTCTACAGATTATAAATATGGAGTGGTTTATTGGTTGTTTACTTTCGCTTTGGATTGAAGTAAACTGAGGTTTAATCTAGACTCTACCACTTGTCACCTTGAGACGGTGGGCACACTACTAACTTGCCTCCCTGTCGCTTCTTCATCTTTAAAGCAGAGGTGGTGACGGGAGCCAGACGAGAAGGTTTCGAGGACTCCATGGGCAGCTTCCTGGAACATGGCAACCACACGGTGCTGCTGTCGTTGCCCTGTCCCTGCTGCTGCTGCTGCTGCAACTTCCGCTGGGACTCCTGCTGCTGAAGGCTCATGTTACTTCTTGAACACTGTGCACTTTCAGCCCTTCTTGCTGAAGCTGCGCCGATCTTTTTCACCCAAGTTTGCCTCATAAAGATAGATAAACACATTTCAGATTCATTATGTTTCTCGCAACACAGTTTTTTCCCTACTCCAGAGAGCACGGTGGAATAGATATTTGCAAAGGTAGCTGATGTGTTACAACTCATTGGCTTCCTGTTATTTCTTGTATTACTAAGAAGCTCTTCCATTTGCTCAGCGCTTTGGCTTTCACATAGTTCCAGCTTTACAGGTGTTACTGCGTTCGCCTTTTAAAACATCTTTCTGATGCGGGCAGGACATGCTTACTAGCTCCCGATTTGGGGAGGTAAGGAAACTTGCCTGTAGTTGTGTGATGGGTAAAGGCAGAGCCAGGGGCTGTACTGAGTTTTCTGAATCCCAAATGGAGTTCTCTCCAGGAAAGAACATACCGAGGCATACGATGAATGTTCAGATAAACGTGCCTGGGACATTCGTTAGTTCTCACTGTATCTGGCTCATCTGTCTGTGCAGGGATATTTAAAAGGGGCTGTCACACCTCATGTTTTTAAACCAGTTGTGATGTCACGAATCCTCATAGTCCCCCATGACCTCGGTCTCTTCTATGCAAACTACCGTGTGCATACTGAGGGCATCAATACCACTTCCAGAGCATTCAATTGCTCACGTTCAGGAGCATGGTAGCCACATGTCTGCACTCTCTCTGGGACTCACCATCAGCAGCCTCTCCACTTCCTATCTCATTCACAGGGATAAACTCCCAGCAGCTTCACTGGTACTGTGACCACACTGTCCTGGTTGTGTCTGATGGTTCAGGGGTGGACATTTAATCAATATGATACCCTTTCCTGGTAAAAAGACTCGAAGCCAGAGACAGCAAATGAAGTGGATGTGAAATGCATGGGATGGACATTATCTGCCATGGGAGCGAAAGAACAGAGAGGTCTTTTACAGCAAGAAAGGAAAGAAGTGGAAGGGTTGCCAGACAATGAGATGAAAGAGCAGTACAAAGAGACAGAAGGAAAGCATATGAAGTCTAGCACAATTCCATTTCTATCTCCTAGTCTCTTCCAGAGGCCTTGCTGCATTACTCTCCAGGTGTTTGAGTCCCTGGATTATTAAATATCAACTTCCTGCCCAGTCCCCCAAACCAGTTTAGGTTGGTGTCAGTTACTCTGGCAAACAGAGGAACCCTAATTTACATAGGGAGTGAAATTCTTCTGGTGCAGAATTGGCTTGTGAGCTTCAGCCAGTGCAGCTTTCAAGGGCAGCATTAGTGTTCAAGAGTAATGGGCCACCCTTGAGTCCGTCTGCTGATTCTGCGCAGGAAGGGGCACTCAGAGTGCTTAGTATTTCCACCTTGATGTGAACAGCACTTCACAGCATCCCCGATCTCAGCACAAGGACGCACTTGTCAAGTCAGCTATTTCAATCCTCTGCTCCAATCAGGATTCTGTCCTTCTATCTTCCACCCAGTTTTTGCTTGAAATCTTCGATGGCTGGAAGCAAAGCATGATAAGAAGACTATGGAATTAGGAGTAAAACAGGCTTTTGTTGAAAACCTGCTTTGGAACTTTCTAGCCTTACAATCTTGGACAAATTATTAACCTCTTTGTGGGCCTTCCTTTTCTTATTTGCAAAACGGAGATTGACTTCTTTTACTTCATTTTTAAAGTGAGGGTTTTATGAAATAAAGCATACAAAACACCTGCTGTGGGGCCTAGCCCGTAGTAGGTACTCAACAATTTCACCCACTCTCTGCCTTTTCAGGCCATTCGTCAGTCATTCTCTGCAACGAGTAAGGAGTCCTCGCTGAGGCTGTAGCATTCCTAACCTGAAGCGTGCCAGGCGGTCACAGTGACTGAGCCCAAGCGCCTGAGCCCCAGCCCTAGGCCTGCAGCTCTCTTGTTCCTCCTGCAGTAGCTTCCACGGGCTCCTTTAAAATGAGGGTTTGTACCAGTGGACCTTTGAGCTCTCTTGGCAGTATGAAATATTGTGACTCTAGTATTCACACTTCGGGTTTTGACTTTATGTTAAATAAATCATAATGCTTTCCACTCTCGAGTGTTGGTTGGTGAACAACAGCACTTTTGCATTGTTTGTGTTATGTATCTTCTGGCAGGGAAATTATTACCTCCAAAAGGAGTCATTTGGAATTTTGGAGAGATATAATTGCCAAGTATCTCTGTGTATTCAGGAAAAAAACCTGCCTCAAACTAAGTGATCCTCGTCCTTCCCTCCCTTTGGTCAGTGGCCCTAGTGCTGGGAGGGCAAGGCTAAGAGGAGCTGTGTTTTCTTCATCGCAGGGTTAAACAGACTTGTCTTAGTCATTTCGTCACTTCTTTTCCTTTGTCCAAGATTGTAAGGCTAGAAAGTTCCAAAGCAGGTTTTCAACAAAAACCTGTTTTACTCCTAATTCCAGAGTCTCCTACTCATACTTTGCTTCCAGCCATTGAAGATTTCAAGCAAAAACTGGGTGGAAGGTAGAAGAACAGAATCCTGATTGGAGCAGAGGATTGAAATAGCTGACTTGACAAGTGCGTCCTTGTGCTGTAATGACCCATGGTAACTATTCAGCTGCTTTCCTTCACACTCGAGCCCCCAAAGTTTGGATTTGGTGAAATAATAAAGGTGAACTCTGTTGGAAGATAAGATTCTGGCTGATGGTGGAACATTTAGGATGCCTGATCATTTACAAAAAGAAGTTTTCTGCTCATAGTCCATTGATATTGCTTCAGGGGATTGGAGTTTTGGCTACCTATTTTCTTGGCTTATTCTCTTCCTACACTCCAAATTTCTTTTCCTTCTTTCCCAGCCTGCCCTCCATTTATTCATTCATTGATTGATTTGTCCCAGGAATACTTATTGAGTTACTACTATGTACAAAACCCTCTGTTAAATTCTGACCTGTATTTCAATGCTAAGAAAACCTCACGGAATTCACAGTGTAGTACAAGTCGTAAGATACATATATGCAACCAAACCCCCAAACAGAAACACATAACAGCACAACTAACTGAGTAGTTTTTAAACCATAAACCTCAGCCCATTAGCAGGTCATGGAATCAATTAGTAGGTAATGACCAGTACTTTTTTAAAATAAAGTAAATTAAATAGAAAATATTGAAGTCAATCACAGATAAGGGTATGTGTTGTTTTGTGAAACTTAAGTTATAACTAGTGTGTGTGGCAATGATGTAATATATACATTTTTTTGTTTTTTACTGTGTATCATGATACTAAAAAGTTTGATGAACACTAGTTTAGGACAGGAACAGATAGAGAAATGCTTCTGAGTCTTGTTAAGGTGAGAGTTGTGGTTCAGTTGGGGCACGAGGCACCTCCGATTCTGTCTCCAGAGAGCTCCCTGTGATTCTGTTCCTGTAGGTCCACATCGGGAGACAGAGTGTTTCCAGTGGGGGACCCGAGGAATCCCCTGAAGGCATTTATTTGTGACTTCAAGAGTCTTCAGGAACTAAAAAACATTTTTCTTTCCCTTTCTGGTTTTTGCTTTTGGTTGATTGCTAAAAATCCTCACCTACCCCAGCTTTCTCCAGAGGCTGCTGCTGTCCAGCTACCAGGTGCTGAATGTTGAAAGCAAGGGTCCAGACGCGATTCAGAACGGTTACTGGGAAAAGCTCCACCGTCCTTTCTGAGTGTTAGCTTCCAATTTCCCACTGTATCTCAGACACACACACCTTTCCTTAGAGTGCCCCCTGCAATTAATGGCAGAGCACTCCCTATGAAGCAGACTTTTAAGAACAGGGACAGAAGAGTTTAATTTATTTCAGCTTTACCTGCCAGCACACTTCATCAGACTTCCATCACAGGCACCTGGGTAGCTGCCTTGACCTAATGGTTTTTTTCACCTGCACTTTTTGCCCTCCCCTCCCCCCGCCTTTCCTTTTTCTAATCCATCCTGTACTGGTACATAGTGGTCATCCTAAAATGAGCCTTTCATTACTTTTCTTTTACTGCTTAACACACTTTGGTGGCTCCCCAGTGTCCAGGCCAGCCCTCTGCCCCTGCCAGATGTCCGCTGTCCCCTGTAACATGTCCTGCATCTTTCATTTGGACCCCTCTCCTTGGGTCATCAGGCTTTTCCGGGTATCTGTATCTTGCCTCCTTGTTAGCATTTAGCTTAAATCCCACTTACTTCATGAAGCCTTGTGTGGAAATCCCAGAGGGAGGGAGCTTCTCCCCGCCTTTGCCAGTGGCTCACGGCAATAATGCCGAGCATAATTCATGTGCTGGGCTGCGGCAGAAAGGGCACAGCGCAGGCCGTGGGAGGATGGACGGACCCACACTGGGAATGTCTGACCAAACTGGAGGTGCGGCCTTGGCAGCCATTTGTCTCCTTTGGGCCTCAGTTTCCCAATTAAGGCAATGACGAGATTAGAGACAGAATCTCTAAGTGACTGCACAGGGTGCCCATAGTGACTTTTGCTAGCTGACAAGTTTTCTTAGGAATCTCATTTCCTGTTATTAAAATTAAAAAAAAATAATCACATTTTTTGTTAGTATTGCCCTGTTACCCATCTTCTGAAGTGTTTTCTAATTGTAAAATTCTCACGTGTGTTTATTTTGTCTGTCTAATTCCTACCAGGAAGGAGCCCCGGTTTACGGTGGAAGCCAGGAGACCCGGGGAGGGCCTCCGGAGCGCACGCAGAGCGAGCGGAGAGCGCCACTCCTCTCCAGGGAGGGCCGGCCGATCCGGACAGTGCCTGGCAGCCCCCAGAGCGAGCGCTCACTATTTGCTTGCCTAGTGACTGGAGGCTGTCAGGCCTGTCCTGCAAGACAACTAACTCATTTTTCCCTGGAAGGAGGAGCCCCTCGGAGTCTGTCGGTTAACGGGAAAAGTGCTTACTGTGGAGGAAGGCGGGGCAAGCTGGAACCAGCCGTCGCTGGAAATCTGCATATTCCTTCCCCACTGCGCCCTGGGGAGAGGTGAGGGGGTTCAAGGATACTTGGAAGCTGTCCCTTTGGTGGAGACACGTAGCCGCCACGGGGCCGTGCTCTGGACTGATCCTGTGGAGTGGAGTGCCCCCACCCCCATCCCCGCTTCTCTCAGGCTCGCACCTCTCTGCAAAGGGAGGGGAAGCTGGGGGAGCCTTGCACACTCGTCTTCCCGGAGCTGCAGACAGCAACTCTGCGCCCTCCGGAAGCCTCTCCGTGGCTTCCCCTCGGCAGCCCGGGCGTGCGGGTTCTCCCTGCCACCCCCGTCTGCAGCTCGCCCTAGCTCCCTCCCTCAGCCCGGCTGGCCAGAGCGCGCACACAGGGGCTCCGGCACGTGGGCGCGTGGGCGCGCGGGAGGCGGCGGCCGCTCCTGCCGCTGCCGGAGCCCAAGCCCCAGCCAGCAAGATCGCCCTCCATGCTGCGGGCTCTGCAGCCGCCTTCCGCTCAGCTTGTAGCCCAAGCCCAGCCCAGAGAGCCAGCGAAGCAGCGGAGGGGAGGAAGACACTGTCAGGAGGAGGGGCGCGGCAGACAGGGGCGAGCCGGACTCTGAGCAAGGGGCGTCCGCAATCGGGAGGAGGCAGCCCTGCTCTCTCTCGGTCTCTGCTCCAGCCGCTGCCGGAGGTTCCGGCAGCGCGATGCCCCTGCGCTTCTAGGCGGCAGCCAGCGGAGGCTTCCCGCAGCCTCTTGGCCCACACCAGCTTCAATTTCGTGAGCAAGTCCCTTGTCTATCCCAACGCTCCCGGCCACTCGAGCCTGAGCGAGCGCGAAGTCCAAAGTCCGCCCCCAGCGCCTCCAACTTCCCTGGGAGCCCCTCTCCCCGCAGCAGCCTGCGCCAGCCTTGGGAGCAATGCGCCCCCAGCCGGGCGGTACGCCCTCTGCCAACTCGCCACCCATGGGATTGACTGCCCTCGGCTGCCCTGCTTGGAGCGCGTAGCCTTCGCCGCGTGGCCAGGGAGAGGAGCAAGACATCCAAGACGGTTCGAGGATCCCTCGCGGGTCAGTCTGCTGGGGTCCCCTGCGGGGGGCGGGGGCAGCGGCAGCGTCAATACCCAGGGGTGAGTAGCCTGGTTGGAAGAGTCCTTTACCCCGCCCTCTCCCAGGCTAAGAGCTTGCAGAGGTGGCTGGGAAATAGAAAGTTGAGTCTCCTTGCACCTATCCTGGGGTTTGGCAGCTGAACGTAGTATTTGTTCCTCCTAAGCCAGTTGCCTTTGGGGCTTCCCCGAATGCCTCTAATTCCAAACCAGGGAGAGCGATCTCTATTGCTAGGGCAGACCACTGACGGTACCCCACCAACATACCATTTGGGGCTTGTCAGCCACCCCCACGTTAAGCAGGCACCCAGCTTAAGCGCTTGGAGATCCGCAGCCACCTGGGCGCGCACGGAGATCATGGGCAGCCTGGGACCCTAGGGGAGGCCAAGTGCGCTTCATTGAAGATAAGTGACTGGTGAAATATTAAGGAAGCGTGTACGTGTCAGAGTGCGAGCACGAAAGGTAGCCGTAGGAGGAGGCGCGAGTGAAATTTATCTGTTGCTGATGGATCAGGTGCCCCTGGGTGCCCAGCTTCAAGGTGCAGGTTTGGGGACGCATGATCTAGGGCTGCCGGACAGAGTCCAACAGGTGGCCTGCTCTGGCTTCCTGTGGCGGGCATGGGGACAGGAACCACTCTCTCTCCCGGGCCCAGGCTGCTGCTGCCTTCTAGGGGCGTATCTGAACACGGGTAAGAAAATGCGCTCTCTGCTCTCAGGCCTGATTTGGGGTGAGTGTGTGAGGCATCCAAATGCCTCCTGTCGGTAAACAGTGGCCTCATTGTGTATCTGACTAAGGTTTCAACTTGCAGGCAACTGAGGGGCCATTCAGCTGCAGCGACGTGGACTTGGCTGGTCCTCAGATGCAAGCTCTAGCCTTCTTCAAGGTCCCTGGTGGCGGGTATTCCAGCTCCCTGGGCCGGGCTCCTAGCCAGACCTCAGCCTTTTGCCTCTCTGTATTCCACTGAGGGGCGGGGGAGTTGCTGGAGTACCAGGCAGGCACTGTGGCCTGAGTTTATTCTTCTTTACGTGCTGCTTGCACTTTTATCCTGAGACTCAGATGCAGGGGTGAGTGTTCGCATGTGGGAAGCATGTGCACACGTATGTGCTCACGTGAGTGTGGGGACTGGTGGAGTTTGAGAGCTGGGCTGAGAGAGACCAGAGAGACAAAGTTCTGCATCTGCCTGCAGAGATTCGAATTGGGAGAGGGAGTGGCTGCACTCTGAAAAAGTTTTTTCTGAACTCGCCATCCTTAGGTAATTTTGAGTGTGCAGAATCCCCTGGGCCCTGAGTGCAGTGGCACTGCAGAGTGGCACCCTCCAAGGTCTGCTGCATAATGTCCCCATCCCTGGGTTCGCCCACCTGTGGACTTGGGGACAGCCACCCCTGCTCAGGCAGAAGCTCCCGTATCTCTGTAAAGAAGGTGCTGAGAGACGGTGTCAGGTTGGAAGACAGAGCAGCAGCTGGGGGTGTGTGTGTGTGGGGGGAGTTATCTGGAAGCTGCATGCATAGAAGACAGTCTGCCTTTACTTAGATGCCATGTTTCAAGGGCGTTTATGGCTTTGACAAGATAGATGAAGATTTTGAGATACTAAATCTGTCCCAACACCGCCTTGGTGCCGCCACGCCACTGCCTCCCCTTGGTGCAGCGAGCAGTTTGTACTCAGGAAACAAGTGATGGACACTCTGAAATGCAGAAGACCCTCCACTTCCAGGGCTTGGCCCAGCTGCTTCACCCCCACGGGAGGCTCTGGGTGCTAGAGCTGCTTGGCTTTGATCTTTCCAGTGTATAATTTGCTGCTGTGACTTTCCAGCCCTGGTTTAGTTTCCTCCCCACCATGGACCTGCAGCCCTAGGGTCCTCTGGCAGCCGATCACCAAGAAAGTGGGAGTAGTGTGTGGGTCTTGACTTGTAGAGGCCGCTGGCTGATACAGCAGGGGCCACGCACATGCCTGGTTAGAAGCGTGCCCCTTGGAAGCTCCTTGTTGGGAGGAGAGCCAGGAGCTGGGGTTCCAGGGGAGAAATAGGCAGTAAGGTCTTGTGGATGAGAGACAGACAGACAGATGTACAGATTGAGACAAAGAAGCAAAGCAGTGAGGGTGGGGTAAGTTGCAGAGAGACAGACACACAGAGTTGGGGGGGATCAGAGAGACATGCACACAGAAACTAAAGGGGGGAGGGTGAGAGTCAGATAAGACTAGGGAAGCTGTAGGGTGGAGGAGGGAAGAAGGAGAGGAAGAGGCATGGGAGAGAGAAGTGGAAGGGAGGGGACAGAAATCTGGAGAGTGTGAGAGAAGAAAGCAAAGGGAGAGGAGTGGGAACGGGGTGGAGAAGTGCCGGGTGCGGGGGAAGGGGAGGAGAGGCAAGGTGGGAGAAGGAGGAGGCAGAGGAAGCTGAGTGTGTTTAATCTTTATCAACCACATTGTCGTTCTGAGGAAGTTGATAGAATCCACATCCTTTAAGTAGCCAGCCCCTGGATAGTGTGCAGTTTCTCTGAGGAGTCATGAATTATGCAGAAATGGGACACCCGCTTGGAGCCCAGCTGCACTGGAGATGACAAGAATGTAAGAAGTTCGGATTTTTGGTAACTACGCAGATGTATAAGTTTATTGCCATCTCTGTTTCTTTTCGGGTAAACACAGGACCTGGAAATTGTGAGGGAGGTTGTTTTATTAACCATATTTGTCAGCGATTCTCTAAACCCCGTTTCGGGATGTGTCTGCTGGGTAGCTTCTGAGAAAAGCAAATCACTGGACCCACTCCCCTGGGAGTCCGATCCAATCGGGACAGGAAGGTGTTACTTTGGGAATCCCAGTAGATTCTAAAGCAGATAGTCTCTGAACCGCACTTGGATACAACGAAATAGACAGCGTAACACCCTTCTTAATTCGTTCCTGTATTTCCCCCAAGAGATATGGTTTAATGCCTCCTCTGGTATTCCGTCTGCCCCAGAAAAGCTCATTTCTTGCAAATTTCTCTTGATAAAAGCAAAGCCCCAATGACTGCTCAGCTAGGGTTACCTTTTCGTGAACCTCGTTAATCACTGTAGCTCCCAGGGGCAGCAGACAGCTCTCCTGGATGACCTTGTAGGGGTATCCACAACCAACAGGTATTGAGCTCTCGGCAGGGCACTGTCCTGGGCTTTCTTTATTCTTGGGCCTATTTAACACTCACAAAAACTATGCCATAGGCACTATTATTGTCATGTGCATTTTATAATTTAGGAAACTGAGACTTAGAGGAATGATGATTCTTCTCCCAGAGAAATTTTATTAGTTGTCCACGGTCCAGCAAGCAGGGGAGCTGAAATTCGAGCCCAGATTTGGTCGATGACAGGGTCTAAGGCCCTAAGTCCACACCACGCTGGCTCCTAATCCTAACAGTCCTTTCTAGGCTGCTGGAGCCGAAGGTCCTTGGAGATCTTCCCCAGGCACCCTCTCGTCCCACTCTGTCAACGGAGGGAAATGAGAAGCCGCTGAAGAAACTGAGAAGTGACTTGCCAGAGGTCCTTCAGCCAGTAGGTGCCAGAACTGGGACACGCGCCCTGATAGCCCGAGTCTCCGTCCAGCCTTGTCCCCGTCACACCAGTGATTATCATGCCTGGCTGATCATCAAGGTCACATGAGCATCTTACTCAAGTTCTTGGACCCCACTAGAGGCTTACTGAATCTTGGGGCACACAGCCCAGAAGTCCGTATTTTTAGTCCCTGCCCTGAGTCTGCATCTGCACATTATCATTTGCCCCAGTTTTCTGTAGCTCCTGGCATGTGGTGCTGTGGATCCCTTCCCGACCGCCTCGGGAGAGCAGCGCCAAGCCCTCCTGCTTCCAGCAGCATAAACACACACAAGGTAGTGCACTCTGTAGCCTCGGCCCATGCTGATGGAGCACAGGTGAGGGAACAAGATGCTAACCCCGAGGTGGGGGGGGGGGGGTCTGAAGGCTCTCAGAGAGGTGTGTTATCACACTGATGCTCCTTACACTCGGTGTTCCCTGGGCCCAGTCGGAGAGCATCTAAGGCAACACCAAATGCTCCTTCAGTGCGTCCGCATCAGTATTGGTACTGACACTTGACACAGAGTCACACCATGAGGCAGATCGGTGTGCTGCTGCGTCACAAGTGTCAAGCTCCCTCTGCCAATTTAGTGGATCTGGCTGTGGTATAAGAAAGACCCCTGTCCTCCCCTTCATTATCATGCTGTTGACCCCCTCGGACTATGCCAGCGCCTCCTTCTGCAGGTGCGAAGGGGCTGTCCCTCACACTCTGTCTCTCTCTGGCCCACGTAAATGATTTTCCCGGTGGCTTCAACATCTTTTCCCTTCTATTTCCTTGAATACTGGCCAAAGGGGCCAGACATCTTGTCCGGCAGACTGTTTTGTCATCTTCGCCTTTTCAGATCCAAATTTATTTTCTGAATCTGTTGCGTTTAACCCTGACCTCTTTGTCAAAGATGGTAATTGAGCCTTAGGTAGATTTGATAAGCAACTGTGATAGCATGTGTTTTAAATAATGACAGTTGGTGAATAGATTGCCAAATCAAGGACTAACTTACAATGTTTGCATGTTTACTAGGCTGGGGACCTTCTGTCCTTTCAGCTAGTTTTCTGGCATTGGGGTGGGGGCAGGTTAAGACTTGGGCTCTGAGTGCAGACAACTAGGGGTCACTGCCAGCCTCCACCTTGGTAGCTAGTGTAATCTGGTTATTGAATGTCCCCAGGTCTCCCTTTCTTCCCCTGAACACCGAAGAGAGGGCCAGGGTGCCCCTTCTGTGTGTACTGACCGATGGCTGAGCACAGTGTCTGTCTGGTACGTGGTAGGGACCCACCGGTTCACTGGTACAGCATGTTTGTGAAACATTGGCCATGTGCCCTGCTCCATTTGACTCAGGATAAAGCTGACGGCATGAAGTTAGGAGATTATATGCCTTACCCACATCAGCCAGATCCTAAGTAACTGACTGAGACCTGAGATCCAGATCTGCCCTTTTCATGTCTCCCTGACTCTCACTGTGGCGTTTGGTATCACTGTTCCTTCCTTTTACATTAAGACAGTGTTACGTACGATACCTCTTCTGGATTGTATTTTCATTGAATGCATGCATTGCTAGTATGTCAAATAGAATTCTTCTACTGAGGGTCTTTTGAATTTGGAGGGATAGTTTTTAGTTGGCCAAGTCACTGCCAAATACTCACTTGTGCTTGTTCAGCAGCTGGGGAGTTTTCCTGGGTCCATTCCCTGCTGATTTCGCCTGGTTAGCTGTTGCCTGTTTTTAGGGCCCAGTACAGGCATTGCTTCTGGAAGATCCCCCTCGGCCCCTCTGGGGCTGAGTTAGAAGTGTTTAGTGTGTTCCTCCACTGTAGTACACAACTCCGTTTACCTCTCTGTGTTTGCTACTCAGTCTATATATAAAAGCTCCTGGAGTTTCGGAACATGGTCTTAGTCGAGGTCATTTCTGCAGCACTGAGGACAATATGTGACAGACAGGAAACTCACAAAACACTTCCAAGGGACTAGGTAAAACTTGGGGCTCATTCTAGGTGGTTAAGAAGAAGTGGTCATTCAGACATTGGAGTTGAAGACCCTGTGGTGTGATGTGTCCCCAGAGGCACCAGGTCCTCATGGGAGAGGAGCCTCCTGGTATCAGCAGTTGTTGATTAACTACGTGGGTAGCTCTGGGCAAGTCCCACTGTGATGCTGCCTAAGATGTAATTAGAAGGGATGTTCTGATGTTTAAGTTAATGTGATTTTATCTGTACATTTAATTAGTTGCTCAGAAAGACACTTTTGTTTCTCAGCCCACAAGTTTTCAAAATTAATAGGCTTCTGAAGTTAGAACCAAGGTTAGAGATAAACTAGTTCTACCAGCTTGTATGAGAGATGAGAAAACAGGCTCAGAGAAGGAAAGAGACTTACCTGAGGTCACCCAGCAAGTTAATGCCAGAGCCAGTGTGCAGGCCAGAGGTTTCTGGCTGCTAGCCCAGGACTCTTAACGCACAGCTGAGAGTGATTAACACATCCATGGTGAGCTACTTGTTGCTTTGAAGGCATGTTTGCAAGCCTTCTGCATGTGCACAGCCTGCACTCCGCAAAATTCCGAGATAAAACTCATGCTGAAGAGTAGGGAAGCGAGGCTGAAACGCTTTGCTGGTGGGGCAGGCCCACGTGTCAGAGGAGTTGGTGAGAGATCATCCTGGCAGGTCCTGTGCTGGTTGGCAAGGTCTAGCGGGCTTCTGAGGTTCCCAGTCTGCTTTTCAAACAAGGAGACATGGCCAGACAGGTGTCTGCCTTTGATGTTCTTGAGTGAGATTTTTCAAGGAGATTCAGAGATAGATGGAAGTTCATTGCCAAGCCCTTGGCACAGGTTGTTTGGCAGAATAGTGGTTCTGCTAACATTTTCCTTCTTTTAAAATAGAACTTATTTATTTATTTTTAGAGAGACGAGGAGAGGGAGGGAGAAAGGGAGAAAAACTTGATGTTAGAAACATAAATTGGTTGCCTCTCACATGTGCCCCGACTGGGGACCAAACCCCCACCTAGGCCTGTGCCCTGATTGGGAATTGAACCAGGGACTTTTGCTTTGCGGGATGACGCCAAATCTACTGAGCCACACTGGTCAGAGCAACTCCCCCTTCTTCTTAACGCCTTTTTAGATGGAAAGTGGTCTACTTCAGGACCACTTTTTCTGTCTCTGGGTGCGTCAGAGTCTGGCTAAATGGCTCAGCCTAAGTGCCCCTCAGACACAGAAATGTGTGCAGGGTACTCTGATGTCGTTAACACAGATTTTTATCACGTGGTGTCAGTGTTATAGGGACAGCAAGGCACGGGTCATTGGTGTGATATGTTGTGGACGATCCTTTGGGAACACTATAATCAGTGCTGGTGAGGCAGCAGAAGTGTCTCAGCATCCCAGCATCCCAGAAGCCTTGCCAGACCAACCCAGAGTAACAGGACTGTGGTTATTCAAGGCAAGAAGGCACAGATAAGAATGCTCTTTGCTTTTCAACCGTAACCAGTCTGAGATTATTGGTGCTTGCTATTTTTGATTTGGTGTGTAAGAGTACAAGAGAGAGGAACCTGTCTTTTTACCCCAACCACTGGGACAAGTGGCTTGCTTCCCTAGCTTGTCTGTGTGCCCCAAATCCCTGCACTGAAGAGTGAGTCCTTTGGGCTTCACATAATTGGAGGTTTTCTCTAAGTCCTCTATTTAAGATGCAAAACCTCCCAAGTAGGCTATCGTTCAGCTGCTGTAGCTGTCTAGACCTGACACCTCACCTCTTACTTCTCATCTTACAGTGGCGTTTTGATGCACATCCAGGGTAAACATCACCAGCATCAGCACCACACTACCTGCTACTGCTAATACCGCCATTCATGGAGGACGTACTTCCTGTGCAACATCATGGTTCTGAGTTCTCGGTGCATGTTTTCTCATCACACAGGCCCAGTCACCCAGTGTTACAGTGAGGACTTGGGGAATCATGCTGAAAAGTGGAGGCAGGAAAAAACCAGATTAGTAAAAAAAAATGTGGTGGTCTGTGCAGGAAAATAGTGAGAAGCAATGCAGAAAGCCAGGGGGAAAGGTGGCGTCTCCTCCTTTTCTGTTCCTAGACAGCCAGGTCTACAAATAGCATCTTCCAAGAAGGCTAGGGAAACTGAGAAGTGAGAGCTCATTGTACTAAAGCCCCCTGTTGTGCATGGCAGAGCAGGGGTTGGAACAAAGACTGTTCTTAATTGCAAACTTCTCTAGGTAATACCGTCTCCACTTCACTTGTAAACCTCCACGCTGGGCAGGCACTTGGAGAACTCGTCCTGTGGCTTTCACGTCACTGTGGTGTATCTTAAGGAGCATATTTTACCTCCTCATCCAATACATAACCACACACGCAATGGACACAAGGGTTTCTCAAAAACAGCACTTTCACTCTGGGTCATTCATAAATATCTCCTATTTGCTGTACCCTGTTACCCACTGCACCCAGGTCTATGTACAGGCAGAACATATTCACTCGTGTAATTGAAACAAAACTTTCAAAAATAATATTTGCCCTTACTGTGGGTGATGTTCTCTGGTATTTTTCTCACTGGGCCACTTCCCTTTTCCCAACCCAGAGGGCATTACTCTGGGGTTTAAAGGCACTACTATGAGCTCCGAAAAGAGAGCTTGATTTCCCCATACTGGGTGGCCCTTTCTGGGAACTCTGAGGACTGATAGGACGGGGAGGCAGGCACAGGGTTTTTAAAATAAGTTTTCCAACTTACTTAGCATCACATATGAAGGGTAGAAACTAAACAGTACATTGCAAAAAAGCAAGTATTCTTCCATTCCTGACCCCCAAGTCCCCAGTTTGCCCATTTTTCATAAAACTCTGTTGCCAGGGTCTTCTGCATTTCTCCTGCCAGACAGGGGGACAGGAAGCATACTCCCGTATAAATGACAGCATATGAAATGCCTTGTTTCTTAAGATTTAAATGATACATCTTGGGGATAGTTAACACAAGTTTATATTTAGTTGCCTCTATTTTTCTGAGCTGTGTAATGTGCCCTTATGTAGACATGCTGGGGTTTATGTAGCTGTGGAAAAATGCAGGTTCTGAACTCTGGAACTAACCTGCTTGTGTACATGTGTGAGAGAGAGGGAGGAAGAGAGAGAGGGAGAGAGAAAGGGAGAGAGGGGGAGAGAGAAGCTGAAGTTGTGCGAGCTTTCAATAATTCATTGTTTATCATTGCATGAATTTTTTTCACACCAAGAAACTACCCACAATTATTTTTTGAGGATCTTTTGTCTTTGGGATCCTGGGAAGATAAGGGACAAGTTAAGACAATGGTTTTCATTCTTGAGGAATCTAGAGGACACGATTTACTCAGGCTGGGAATGATAAACAGTCAGGTGTTTTTGATACTAAACACCATCATTCCATGCAGAAAAGAGAGCAGGTATGAAGGCCCTCAGGTGGGACTGTGAGTTTCACATTTGAGAACCAGCATGGAAGTCAGTGGTGCTTGACAGAGGGAAATGCAGTAGTGCACACTTCCCAGGAAAGAGCTGCTCGTAATAAAAATAAAATATCCCATCTAAGTTGCCTCGGCTAGGGTTCTGTAGAATATTTAAAGAAGTCTATATGGCTATTTCTAAATTAGGAGAAAATAAATTTCACTTTGCAGAGGTCAGGATTTTCAGTGACCCTGTCTCGCATATAATGCTGGTGAATCGAACAGAAGCAGAGAAGTGTGCCCAGGGTGCAATTGCTCACTTGTTTGAATTGAGCAGTCTTAGCTTCAGTCCCATTGTTGCAGTAGCTTTGGTTCAACAATTGTTCAAGAGCAGATACTTGAGTAGATGAACTGGTTAGGAAGTGAAGTCACTGGTTCAGTTAGTGTAAAACTGAGACGGAGGCGGCTCTGTCCTGACAGTGGACAGAAAACTATGTGACATTTCTCGAAGAAGCAAGTTTTCAGTTATCAGCCAGGAAACTCCATACCAGCCAAAACAAGAGGAAGTTTTACACTGAATGCAAAGATATAGGTTGGCGGTTGTTGTTTGCTTGTTTGTTTGTTTGAAAAGTTCGTTGTTTCGTTGGAAGTAGAATGAAATCACAGCACGCAGAATTACAGGCAGTTGATTCTGCCTCCTCCCCCTACTTACAGAAGCTGTCATGCAGCTGGTGTTCCCTGCACAGGCTCAGAGCGGGAAGGAACGGGAGTCTGGATCCAGATGCTTGAAATGTATTAATGCATTTCCATCGGATGACATGGATTCTTAACAACAAAAGTGTCTCTGAGCTCATCGCAAGATTTTTATTTTCATGCACCATAGTGAAGAGAGACATACAGCTAGGATCACTTGATTTTGAGAAAGTATGTATATTGCCTGTTTTCTGTGCATTAACTTCTGTTAAGAAAAATATATAGCCATGAAAAACATTTTCAGTCTGGGCGGTTCTCTTTCAGATGCAAAATCACACCAACTGGAATCCTTTCTGTGCTCAAATCGGGCCTGCCAGGTTTAAAAGAGGGCAGTTGGGACGATATGATAAACTGGCCCGTGTGTTCAGTCTTAGCTCATCAAAGCTGTGCCAGGATTGACATTTTCGTACAATATGGCTTGATGCTCTGATTACAAATTGGTCGTGAGCAGCTAGACTCTTCATAATGTTATTCACTAAGGGATAGTGCTGGTATCATCAAATCCGTTTGGTTTTGAAACCTGGAGGAGGAAATATATTCTGGTTCTCATCTCTTGTTAAAGAATGTGGTGCAGAGGGAGATTCATACAGAAACAAATACATTTTATTCTAGGCAAAATTAAGAGTTTCATCTTCCTTCAAGTCATCGATGATAGCATTTCTCTCCCACTTAGTCCTGGAAGTTCTGCAGAGAAGCTTAAATTGTAGTTTTAAGAAGGATGTTGAGTATTTATACTTCTCATGGTTGATTTTACTTGTGATAAATGGATGAATTATTTGGAAAAGAGATGATCTATAATTGTATGTCTTTTGGGCTTGTTTTCAAGAATTCTATTTTTAATTCAATTGTTTAAACTTCTTTATGCAATGAAATTACCAACAATTATATCTTGGTCAAGGACCTTTTGTCCTTGGGGTCTTGGGAGAACAAAAGACAAGTAAAGACAATGCTTCTGTCCTTGGAAAACCTAGAGATGGCGTGTACTTACCCAGAGCAGACTGAGAGGGATAAGCTGTTGCATATAATTAAGACTTAAATTGAATGCTGTGGACAATGAATGCACTAGGATTCAGAGAAAGATGTAATCAGCTAGGAGCAACATAATTAGGTGATATTTCCAATGTGTCATAGGTTAGTGAACAGTTTTATATGATCCTGATTATATCAACTGAACACTTATAATAGTGATTAAAAATAATTGTTTTATACTTTCATTTGGTAGACTGCCTCAGAAGGCCCACATGCTAGAAAGCACCAAGGTCATGGATAGACAGACAGGCCTTGGTTTCAGCTCATTGTTAAGCTTGGGGTAAGTAGGGGAAACCTTCAGTACTCCAGGTACCCAACCACTGCCCCCCAAAGAAAACAGAAACAAACCTGAAACCGAAACCTGAGTGAACGCTACTGAGCAAGGCGCAAATGGGAAGGACCAGAATTATTCTGGTGCAAATAGCTCCAAGGCTCTGTACCTGAGGATCAGCCTGGAGTGAGCCAGTTGTGAACTGGGAGGTGAGGAAGCTGAACCTGACTCCGTCCTGCTATCGGAACCCAGAAGGGGGTCCAGGTT
Source organism: Artibeus jamaicensis (assembly GCF_021234435.1). Lineage (NCBI taxonomy): Eukaryota > Metazoa > Chordata > Mammalia > Chiroptera > Phyllostomidae > Artibeus > Artibeus jamaicensis. The sequence continues at coordinate 8,996,771 of NW_026521828.1, read as the reverse complement.
GTCCTAGCTTGGTAGCCTCTGGTGGCTTCCAGCAAGAACAACCACAGTTCCTCTTTAGAGGAAAGCTCACCCTAGTTGGGGCCACAGGAATTCTATAGGGGAGGACTTTAAAAAATGGCCCCACAATCAAGGATGACAAAAATATTCAAGAAAACCAGCCATTACCAGTCAGAGATTCCAGGAAGAAAACAGAGCAGAAAGTGGACTTCAGCGCCTGAGGTTGTCAAGTACTGGAATTATCACATATAGAATAGAAAATTATTAGGTATGAATCTTTAAAGGAATAAAAGGCAGTTATTTAAAATCTGAGCATGCTGCGAAAGATTCTAAGAAGTGACTGGGAAATTTTTACCAAGAACTCAATAGAACTTAAAAGAAAAAAGAATTGATAGAATAAACAACTAATGGGCAGATAAAATGGCATCGCAGGCATGGCTGACAGTTAAGGAAGATAGATTTAAAAAATATTACCCCAGATGCAGTACAGAGAGACAAGGAAATGAAAAGCCTGAGAAAGAAGGTAAGAAATATGAAGGATAAATGGAAAAGTTTGTTCTATGTTTAATCAGAGTCCTGGAAAGGGAGCAAATGGAGGAGCATGAGATTTGAGGAGATAATGTCTGAGAATTTTCTAAAACTGATGAATTATGTAAATCACAGGTATAGGAAGGACAAAGATAGCCACACCTCAACACATTGCAGTGAAGTTGCAAATACAAAACATAAAGAGAAGGTCCCAGAAACATCTGGAGAGCGAAGACAGATCACAATTAATACTGACAGCAGGCTGAGAAAATGAGTGAGTTATAACTATATACACTAACTGAGAGATGAATATAAACATGTAGAATACTTATTTATGATACCATATCAACATTTTTGCATTTTGCTGAAAAGATAAGCCACACTAAACTTTTTGTTGTGTGTGTGTGTGTGTGTGTGTGTGTGTGTAATTTTTTTAAAAAGGAAGGAATGTAAACAAAGTTTAAGGTGGTGGGCTATAAGAAGTTTCTTCTTGAGAGCAAGGCAGGGGAGTGGAAAAGGAAAGAGCACAAGAAGTGGGCTTCCGGGGCTGCCTGATTTGAAAGCAGAGGCTTTAGGGACCTGGCTGCCCTTGACCTGGGGAGGTGGGGTTAGTGGAATTGAGTGGGTGGCTTTCAGAAGGAGGGGCTCTCAGTGAGTAGCTGTTCCTGTGCTGGTGCACAGCCCCCATCGATCCATTTGTGTGGGTTTGACACCCATTCCTCCTGACAATGGCTGCGGTCCGTCTTCTCCGTGGAAAGTAAGAAGTTGGGACCTTTCGTTTTCACTTGTGAAGTGAGTCTTATTATTTCTATGGTAAAGATGAGATGGTTAGCTGCTGGTTCAAGCACTGACAGCTACAAAATTGTCGATCTGTGGTTTGAACCTTAGCGTTCTGGCTTCGTATCGACCATTAGCACAGAGTCACCATAGCTGAATTACAGCGCGTATCACATTTCCTGTTGTGAGGTTATAAGATTATAACTCGATAGTTCTTATCAGAAGCCATAGTGTTTTCCCCTGGCTTACTGGTGCTACTCTTGCCACTTCTCTGTCTTGATAGCATGGCACCCAGTGTGCAGACCAGATGCTTGGAATTACCTGTGACATTTCTAAATATTTTGGCTTATCTCTAATCAGAGTCTTCTTTAAAAAGTTTGATCTCTATTGTATTTTTTCCAATTACCATTTAGACTTCTTATACACCCTCCCCCCAGCAGTCACCACCCTGTTGTCCATGAGTCCTTTCTCCTTTTTGCTCAATTCCTCCACCCTCTAAACGCCCCCCCCAACAGTAGTTGTCTTCTGCGAGTCTATTTCTGTTTCTCTGTTAGTTTAGTTTGTTCATTAGATTCCACACATGAGTGAAATCTCTGGTATTTGTCTTTTACCACCTGGCTTACTTCACTTAGCATCATGTTCTTTAGGTCTATCCATACTGTTGCAACGGTAAAATTTTCTTCATTTTTATGGCTGAGGAGTATCCTAGTGTGCACATGTCCCATAGTTATTTTTATCCACTCACCTACTGGTAGACGTCTGGGCTGCTGCCATATCTTGGAATGGGCTTCACAGTTTACTCCTGGACTACTATTATTTTCATCAGGTATGTATGGTTTCATCTGTCCTCTTTCAAAATGTGCAACAAATCTGTTTTTACTTTTAAGAAAATATTTGAAGCCATGTCATTGTATCCTTGCAATGAATAAATAAACCACCTTTTGTTTTTGCTGGTAACATCTTAATTTTGTTGTTTACAGGAATAATTTCACATTGTCCTTCATTGCAACCCTATGGGATGATAGAAAAACCATTGTTTCCTTCTCAGAAAACAGAGAACCAGAGAACTGGGGCGCTTTGCCCAAGGACACAAACTCAAGCAACTGGGACTCATTTCTGGAGCCTCTTCTGCCTCATAACCCAGAATTCTCCCCTTTGGGTTAGAGAATCTTGGTGGTTTGAACAAACTCCTGAGGCTGCTTAACTTGGGAGTCCCAGGGGAGGAGGGAAGCAAATGGTGTCAGCCGTACAAGGTCAGAGGCGTCCAAATCAGGCTCTGGCGGGTGGTCAGCGTACGGCTGTGAGTGTCGCCCTAGGTTCTGATTTTTAAGGGAAACTGAAAATATGGAGATTTAATGATATCTTTCAAATTTGAAAATATTTACAAAACTCGGAGTAGAAGGAAGACACTCTGTCTGCAGGGCCAAGCCGGGCTTATCTGAGTTGTCCGTGGGGCACTAGTTTGAAACCTGCGATCTCAAACTACAGTGCAGGTGGGAGGCATTCCTCCGTAACAATCCCAGAATCTGGTAGTTTGGCCCTTGGTTAACCACTTCTAGCGATGCAGTGTAGAGCTTCCTGTGATGGAATGTGGCTCCACTCTTGGCATCTCAATGCTCTTGGGTTATTTATCCTTAGCACCTTCGTTTTGTTTACATCCTGTAACTATTCATGACTCCACAGGGCATCCTCAAACATTTCAGGAGAGCATCCTTTTTTTTTTTTTTTAAATCATCCTCATTTCTAATCTTCTTTACATGCTACATGTTCATTGTCTTTTGACTATTAACCTTAAAGCGTGGTTTTTACAGCCTTTATAATCCCAACTACCTTCTTCTGGATGTTCTCAAATCTGTTCAGTTTCTCCTAGAATAGTCCACAGCATTCAGTGAAAGCATCTCATTTAACAGGTGTTATAAACATTTTTAAAAAAATGTATTGAGATATAGTTAGCATAATATTATTTTAGTTTCAGGTGTGTGCAACATGATGATTTGATTTGATTTACTGTCACAACATCACTCAAAATCAGGTAGATCGATTTTTAACCCATTTTGAAGATACGTTTGGAGTGTTGCGACACAAAATAGAGCCTGTGTTACAGTTGTTCAACTCATTCTTCAAAGTGGCTCCAGTCAGGAAAGGTCCAGAGGCACAGGTGACCGTCCACTGAGAAAAACTTTCCACACATCTCGAGACCTCCTGAACAGAGAAAAACAGATCGCTATTTTAAAGAGGAGACTTATGTCGAAAATTCGTGAATTACAGACATGACTTGTGGCAGAACTGGTCCTCAAAAGGACAGGTGTCTACATGGCATGCAGCAGGCACTAGAGTCCATAGCAAGGAAGTTTTGATTAAACGTTTGTGAGCGAGCCTTCTAGATAGTGCCAGGAGGTCAGCTAGTTAATGACACACACTGCAGTTTATTAGAAACCTACTATGTGCCAGACACTGTGGTGGAATGCAGAAGGGCATGGTGAATGTAGAATACTCAACACAGTATTAGCAGTTAATGATTCCAATAAGGAATAAATGTTACTATCATTATTAATACTGTTATTATATTTGATATGTACTTAGTCTTGTTACTGTTTAAGAGGTAATTATTACTGTCATTTTTAGGGGCAGTTTCTAGGACTTAGGCTGGGTTACGAGATCACGCAGCTCGCGAACACAGAGCAGTAAACCACTGTCAGGCAGCAAGTCCCTTGCCGTTCCTTCTCCCACGCGCTTCTTCCTCCTTCGCAATCTGAGATGAACTTGGGTTCAGGGTATAACCCTTTATTCCTCCTGAAGATTTGTTGAATTTTCTCTCTATCTTATGATTACGCAGGGGATTTAACTTTAAACTGAGATGTAGAATTACATGTTTATCCTCGTCAAGCAGTATTTATGGTGTTGGCACTGTATTCTAGTCCATGAGTTCATTCTGAAACTCAAGAATTTCAGTCAGTTTATTAAACTTGTGACATATGCATATTTGACAAGCAAGAATGACTTCCAGGACTTTGTACTCGTTTTTCATTACAAGATATTTAAAGGGGACACAGAGAAGGGGGGCAGCAAAACAGAGCCTTGGACATACTCCAGGAGATGTTTTCATTCATTTAACCTAGCAAGTTTAGTATCAACCATGCTTTGAAAGTCTTTGTACATTATATGGTGACCTGACCGGATGCGGATTTACTATCCTATGCATATTGTAGTCCATCTCACATAGTTTCATACACGAGTAAACTCCTGTACATGAGTTTATCAGGAAATACACTGGCAGATTTATTTTTGCCCAAACCAATATATCCCACAATTATGAAATTCTATCTCTCTGCAAGCCTAGTGAGCTTATTTAAAATTCAGATGAGCTTGGTATGAATTATTTTTGTTGAACCTATAATGACTTGAATTATCACTGCTTTCTGATATTGATTCATTCTTGTTGGTATGAACAACATAACATTGATTTCACTTAGAGATTCTAAAATGAGTTTAACTTTTATTAAAGTAATTTTGGGGAGGAGCAGAGTCCTAGGAACCTAAAAAGCAAGTTATGAAGCAAACCAGGATTATTACAATCAGAATCTTGGCACTCATAACAATTCTGTTTAACCAAAACCAATGTATTGATATATCAGAAATGGAAAAGATATTGTACATGATTTAGAAACATAATAGTTTTGGTGTGGGAAGGTTTTTCTAAGAATGTACAGAAAGTTAATGCATTACTTCTTTGCATCTTGCCCCTCACAAGGCCGGGAGTTTATTCAAACAGAGACCAGTAGCATAGTCCACATACGATTTTCCTCTGCCTTATGAGGAGTAAGGGGAAGCCGCCCCGGAGAGATGTGTGAAAGGCTGCATTTAACTGGGAGGGGAACAAATAACCTGTTCCTGTCTTTTTAAATCAGTGTACAAAGAGCCATATTTCTCTCAAGATTCCCTTTCTAGTCTATATTCATAGAGTAGCATCTTAAAAATGGCATTTTTCTTGAAGAATCAGAACTTAGAAAAAAGCCTTTATACTTTCATTATAAAATGGATTTTTAAGAGATACTGCACTTAGTAATTTGAGAACAGTCGGGGATCTTTCTCTATGTGGCAACCAACAGTGAAGGCCTCTCTGGTTGGTTTTGGCCCTTGGCCAAGTGCAGGTGAGTCCCTTCCGCCCTTGGCCATGGCAGCGCATTGTTGAGCCTGTTGAGCGGAGGCGTGCTTGAGTGACACCTGCTTTCCCTGGGGCCCTGCTTGTCGGCCCCGCCTCCTCCAGGCAGCTCTGTGCACCTCTCTCCGAGCCTGGCGTCTGCAGGCATTTGAGGTGAGAGGAGGAGGGTGGTCTTGCAGATGGCGGAAGAGATTTAGGAGAGATGATCATACGTCCTTGAAATAACTGCAAATCCCCTCAGGTTCTATATTCACAATTCACTGTTTGTTTGTTTTTTGTTTTGTTTTTTTGTTTTACAAAAGGTGGTTCTTTGATAATTTCAGATCTGGTTAGCACCTATGTATGTAACTAGAAGTACAAAGTGTTTTTGATTAAATATACATAAACTTCAGGAATAGATACACATATTTGCAATGAAGATGGTGGTAAGAAGAGACTGTCGTAGAGCTTAGCCTTAGGCAAGGGGATGATAAGAATGTTTGCCAACAGGAGTTCTACGTTTTTGAGTTGGACAGATTATCAGCAGATACGAGGGCACAGTTTTTTACGTTCTTTGATCTGTGTATTTCAGCTCCCTGACCGCCTCTTCCTCAAAGTTACCACGTCACTTTGCAGTGACTATATTTGTTTGCAGTATAGATGTAATATCAAGGTTCCAGAATTTTTTTCAAAAGGAAAACATTCTTTTGCTCAAACAAGAGCCAGGGTTTAACCCTTTTATGTGCAATTTTTTTGTAGCTCCCTTGGTGCCCTCTTTGAAAGAATTACTAGCTTTATCGTGGAGCCCGATTGCTCAAAGGCAACGTGGCCTGATGCAAGGTGGGCTGCAGTGAGATGGTGGCCAGCCACCTGACCCAGGGCGGACCGCACGGCTCCTCCAAAGCCGTGTTCTCCGCAGGCGCAAGGAGGCAAGCGGCCGGCCCCACTGAGGTTTTATGAGGATTAAAGGAGGTAAAGGTGTGGTATCTGTGACAGTAATAATAACAACAGTTACTTACCGCACATTTACAAAGCGCCATCCTCCCACTTTCCTGCACCTCAGCTGCCACAACCTTGGCCTCAGTGACCACCTGGGTCTTTTCTGGTGGAACATAACATCCATGTAACTGCCCCTGAGCACTGTCTCGTTCTCCACATGGTGTGCAGCTGGAGTAGTATGTTTGAAAAGCAAATCCGATCTGATCAGTCCACGCTAAAGCCCCTCTAAGGCTCCCCTGCTCGTAGAACACAATATGAAAATTCCTTCCTGGCGTGGCCCCGGTCGCCTGAGCCCCGTCACTGTCATGCTTCCCATAGCCCTCCTCACTGGAGGCGTCCTGCTTTCCTTTTGATTCCTGCACATGTCCCTGTGCCTCACTGTCCCCTTCTTCATGGGACACTTTCTCAGGCCCACTTTTCTGCTCAGGTTTTTCCTCCTGTTCCTTGCATTGCACACATACTTCTTTCTCATTGCAACATGTGCAGAGGAGCCCAGGGAAACTACCAGAAAGACTGCCTTCCTCCGTTCGAGAGCAAGAGTCGGTGGGAGGCTTCACAGTAGACGGTGAGGCCCTCAGGACCACGCTTCCTTTGGGGACATATTTCCCAGTCATGGAAGGATGTGGTTCACAGGTGTGCCCCCCGTGTGTGGGGCTTCTGTTGTTCCTTAGATACACACTGACCAGTGTGTATACTGCTGGGGTTACCACCACCACCCCAGCATCCAAATGTACTGCTTCCCCCAGCCTATTCCCAGATGTTTGGGGTTTTTTGGCCCATGTCACATTTAAAATAATTTTGAATTGACATGGTTTTAGGCAAAGTTTCCCTAACATGCCTGCCACTTTGCCATCCTCCGAATCATTCCCTGTTGTCTTGCCTTGACTCCACTCACTCACGGATTATGCTTACTCACCCCTTCTGAGTTTGCAAACTGGAGTGCAATAGCAGGGAGAAAATCACTTTTGAATTGGGAAGCCAGCCACATAATCTGCAAAGAGAACTGTGCTACCATTTGAAGTCCTGAGCTTGCTCTTGACCCAATGGGGACCTGTGCCCTTGTGTGGTGCTTTGACCCTCTGTTTCCTCATCTGTGCACTAGGAATAGTGATCCCTGCTCTCACTCTCACACAGATACTGTGAGAATCAAATGAGGTAATGGCTGTGGGGATATTTAGTGAATGGAGAGATGTTGAAGTCGAAGGGACTATAATTATGAGTGAGTTTGGCTTCAGAGAGCAAGCTGGCCATGAGCAGCCTGCCCTATGATTTCTGACACCTGCTACCACAGAAAGAGAGAACTAATTGAAAGGGCAAGAGTTGCAGAGTCCCGACACAGAGCCACAGAGGGAGAAGATCCCTGCTTACCATCAGGAGCGTGAGGAAGCAGGAGAACAGAGACACCATCGGTTCGAACGGAGGCCCCGGGAACTCTACGACAACCACACACGTGACTGCGTTACATTGCGTAGCCCTGGGCTGCAGCAGCATTACAGCATCAGTTGTAAAGTGGAACATTACGTATCCTATTTTTAAACTGCTTCGTGGTGTTCAAAACTTCATTCATCAGGAGGGAGGAAATATAGTTTATCCAGCCTTATATATAATTGAAAGTTTATCGATAATACATTTTACTTCATCAGGCTTAATTTCATGCTTAGTAGTTGCAGAGTCGTCTGGTGATGATTTAGTCATCTGTAATTGTTTCTAACCTCTGCCTGTAATTCCTCCTCCACTTTCTGTGTGTGGTGTATTCCCAGATACTGTTTTCAGTTTACAGGCAGTGCTGTGGCCCAGCCACGAACGCTGGGTGGGATCCAGAGCAGCCGGCGACATGCAGCCTCAATCTCTGACCTGCGATGAGAACACACATTAGCCTTTGCCTCATCCTAGTCAAGAGACCGCCAGGGCCCAAGAGGCCCCTGTGGCTGCATTTCCACACAACTTGGTGCCTTTTCTTCTTGATTCACCGTAAGATGTTATCATAGCTCATGGAGAAATGGTATTAACTTTAATTTAACAAAATTGAGTGTTCTATGAGATATTGACTCATGCTGCTTTCTCCTAGTCGGTAAACACATTTATTAAAAGAAGCAGATTACTGACTTGCTGTGTCCTACCTGGGCTGATTCACATAAACCATGACAATAACACTGTTATTACCCGGGACTTGGTGCTGTATTTCCTTCCCATTGTTCTGTACTGCTCTGAGACCTGTGCCGTGTGACTGATAGAACTATCAGACCTCTTGGATCTGGCATCACAGAGCAATTTATTGTGGAGTCTTGTCTTTGTGGGGAAAACACACTTGGCCCTTCACCATAAGTCAGAAGACCAGGAAGCACGTTGTCAGTGCAGGGCTTTCCGTCCTATGCACAGTGAAGGGCAAATTAAAAAGGACTGTTTCTTAGGATTCTCTCCTTTACGGTGAGAACTGCTGCAGTCTCCTTTACCTCACGGGTTTCCGAATGTGGGCGTGGCGTAGGCCAGTCCCTTTCTGTCCTTGTATCCTTGACAGTATTTCTGAGGACACACTTACTTCCATTTTATATCTCTTCTTTTCTTACAGAGATTTCTCTGTCTCTAAATGGTGAGTTACTCAGTTTGTTAATGTTTATGGTCCTACCGTAAGCAGAGTGATGAGTATGTAGTAGATACGCAACTATGGTGGTTAACACATGGGTGGTTTTTGTTTTTTTCCTGTTCAAAGTGGTAGGGGAAAAAAACTGATAGAACTACAGTGTGGAGACTTAAGTTTAGGAACACCTTGCATCACCTGGCAGGTACTGATCTGTCAAGTCACCAAGTGTGTATATCATGGTTAAGAGCTTGAGTTCTGGAGTCTACCACACCTGGGTTCTGGCTTCTTCTGGCACGTAGCTGCTGACTTTGTGAACAAAACCGCCTCAGCTTTTTATCTATAAAGTGGGGCAGCAATAACAGCACTGATCTCATTTTCGTAAACTAACCTCGATCAGTCGTAGGTCAGCAGGCACACGTGTAAGTGGTTTGAGAAATTATGACATGGAACCACGGGGCACGGTTTCCAACACATGGGGAAGTTACTTGGAAGCCCGGAAAGGCGCAGGGGAGGAATGCAGGTTGGACTTGTAACGATACGTATTTTCGTATTAAAAAGCTCTCTGCCTCGTTGCTGAATGAGTCTTTCCTTGCCCAGGTTGATCTTTCCTCCTCTTCCCATGCCCTCCCATTTCCCGCCCCCTCCAAAATGGGCGATGTGTTGGCCAATGAGAGATGTGCTCTGAATGTCCCACGAAGCCTGGTTACCTTCAGCAGCCGCCCTCCAGAGCTGCTGTACGGACGGACTGCTGTACGGACGGTTACAGTTACAAATGTACTCCAGCCACAGTTACAAATGTACATGACTACAGTTGGCATAAAAACACTGCTGCTTCATGAGAAACACAGCGTTTTTTAGCTATGGCTCATGAACATGAACCACTTCCTTGAGCAGCTGATGTCCAAGGAATGGCATTCACCTTTACCTCAAATGGTAACTGGAGGGTTTGCTGAGAGGGGTGTGAACTGCACACACCGTGTGGGGAGATGTCAACCACAGAGATGACACAGGTTTAGCATCACACCAACCCTTTCTCCATGCATCTCAGACCTCGATTATGTCTCAGTTTTCTGGGATAAAAGCCGAAGCTGGATGTGTGTGTCCTTGTCAGTCGCCTGTACAGTAAGTGGTGCTCAATGCCAGGGCTGTCAGCTGTGGACCGCAGGCTGGCACGGAAGGCTGTGTGCCGGGAGAGGCTGGGAGCTGGTGCTGACCTCCTCGCTGGAGCTCCTGTCTGGGGGCTGAGTATTCCGATCCCATTTCTGAGCAGGGTGGTAGCTGACATTGTGGGCTGGGAGACAGGAGACCTGAGTTGAAGTTTGTTACAAGAGAAAGAGGTCATGGAATCATGTACGGCTTAGAGCTGGAGGGGACCTCACTGCTTATCTTGTCTATAATAACAACAAGCTAGTATTTATTGAGTATAAACTGCATGGCAGGCACTGCACTAGGTGATTTTCATATATTATAACTTATTTAATTCTTGCAATAGCCCTGCCAATTAAACAATGTTTTCCCCAATATATACATGCCAGATCCATGCAAAAGGTTTTGCATATGTGACCTTGTTCAAACTTTGTAACTGTCATTGGGGCGGCTGATACCATGCCTGGAAATGGGAAGGCTGAACCTTGGAGAGCTTAAGTGACCTGTTCAGCCACAAATAGTTCCTAAGGAGCAGAGCCAGGTAGCAAGCCCGTGTGTCTGAGAGCAGAACACCAGCAGCCCTGGGCTGCTCTTTCCTGCTTCATCTTCTGCTTCCTGTGGTTGAGGCCAAGAGTTGTAAGGAATGCACCCCACCACGGTGACAAGCACGTTGGAGCCTCTCCTTCAGGACCAGAGCTCTTTCCAGGCTCTTAAGCTGTCTGTGTGGACTCGCGTGACCTCGAGAGTCCCTCCAGCTCTGGGCTGGTGCCATGTGTCTGCTCTCAGTCTAGCCTGTTCAGTCTCCCAAGTGAACACCTGGAAGTGAAGTTCCTCCTAATGTTTAGTTTTGTTCTGAGTTGTGACAGAATGGCCTCCCTGATGGGTGGTCACCTCCATTGTGACCACACCACCTCAGTCCTGCTGTCACTGTTTCCTTGCACTATTGTAGGCAAAGAACAGTTTCCTTATTCAAGTCATTGATGATCGAAGTCATTCAGGATGTTATCATTACAGGAGTGAAATTTGCCAAAAGATAGTCTGCAAGTGTTCAGGGTCTGGCACAAATAACGTCCCCCCCCCCTTTTTTTTTTATTCCAAACTCTTTTATTACAAAATCATAAGCATGTCATTCTGTAACATAACAATATCACACTCAAGCACACCAATTGTTATTTTAGGTGAAATGTTCAAATTAAAATGATAACTTACAACACCCATATTATTGCCCTACCAGACACTCGGCAGGTGTCACTTCTGCCAGACTCGTTTCACGTGACTTAGGTGGATCGTGGCTTTCTCTCTCTTTTGTCATAGACATGATCAATTCTGGAAGATTAACGCTTCTTTGTCTTCGGGGAACTTTGTGGTCCATTTACTGTGGTATTTGATCGTGGAACTGGTCCATTTTCCTTTTGTTGAAAACCTTTTTAAGATCTGATGAAGCTTTTGGTTTGTCCAAAACTGTGTGATACTGAACCTGCCTTGTACTCTTTAGATATTAGCCTTGCTTGAGAAAATACTTTCAGGACCACAGCCAGAAAGCTGCAATGAATATTTTAGCTGCATGTAGTGCAGAACATGACTGTGCTACAAGTGAATCGGATTCTCTCTCGTCTTCCATCTCCTGCCTCTTTTCCTCGCTGTTGATTTTTTATTTTACTTTTCTCATCTTCCTTCCACCATTCAACACATTATTGACAAGTTATAATGAGGCACAATAACCATTTTTATTTATTATTCTTTAGGACTTTCAGAGTATCAGTGCTTACCTAGTACTTACGTACAAGAGGGCTTGTAGACAATGGTGTTATATTCTTTGAATCCACAGGTCAGCAGTGTGCATATTTCACCGACAAGAGTAAATATGGTAAAGCGTGCACCATCAGGAAGTAAATGACCAAATTGATTACTAATTAGGGAAGTGCTATATTTTCACATGCATTCTTTTTTCTCATCTTTCCTAAACCCAAGGGAGAGGTCATCTGGTTTCAGCCCCCTGCCCTCCAACTAGTAGTTACTGGCAGTTGCTCCCTAGCTGCTCAGAGCCACAGGGTCCCAGTGCTTCTACGCCACTGGTTTTGCTGCCAGTACCCGAGAAAACTTTTCCATGATGCAACTCCTGTCCTTTCTCTGCCCGTAAGTTTCATCAGTCTGACTCAAGTGAAAGCCCCTTCTGGGAACTGACCTACCAGAAGTTTCTGTCATCCTCGCCATCATCCTGCCCGTCATCATCACCTTCATCATCATCATCATCATCATGATGTGGCCATTGATTAAACTCTGTGTGCCATACATTGTGCTAAACACCCTCCTACCTATTTCCTATCAACCCAAGCAGCAAGTGTCAGTGTACCCACTTTATAGGTGGAGTGCCAGAATCTCAGGAGAGTGACATTTCTGGGGCGCATTCAAACCCGAACTAAACGGCTGAGCCAGGAGGGTGCATCTCTTGTGTCTGAATCTGAGGCCTTTGTCTGGTAGGTGTTCTAATTGTATCATACTCTTCCTGACAGCCCCCGACCCTTTCCCGGGCACACTTGGGCTTGTGTGGGGAGGGACCGAGCAAATGCAGGGCCTGACAGTTCATGAAAGAATGCTGTCCAGCTAAAGCGCTGACTGGCTGGCGATGGTGCAGGTCACATCTGTAGTTGAGGTTCCCTCTCTGTAACTGAAAGACGTCTGACTGGAATGATACTTCATGTCCCCTCTAGCAAAATTTTCTATTATTTTTTCTGACCACTCTGGTAACTACTGTGAAAACAACAGCATCTTTGACTTTCACAAAATTGCTCTCTGGTAATAGTATGATCTGTGGTGCTTTATAGTTCTCATTGTGCCTTTGCCTATTTTAATCATAGTCATAATCATAGGTATCACTCATTAAATCTTCATGGCAGTTCTAAAGCTTTGCCTTCACCTGCATTACTTTGTTGAAACAAACAATTCACTGTATTACAGTTCATTGTATGACAGCAGTTTCCCCCAATATTAGTTCTTTACTTCCTGTATTTGCAACTTGGCAGCAGCGATGTGTTTTTGCTAAGGCTTGGGAGTATCTTGAGGAGTCAAATTACTGGGAAGCCCCTATTGTCGAGAGCACAGCAAAGTCAGGGTGACATTGCTCATCTGGGGTTTTCCCCTTCTTCACCTTCCTGCAGACACTCTTGGCAGGTAAGCTGAACTGGCCCGGGGCTTGGTCACTGCTGCCGAAGACGCAAAGCTGGCAGGGGAAGTCTCCCGCCTCTGAGAGGTGCCTCATGTTTCTTTCAGAATCATGCAGTTGATTCTTGTTCCTTTCCTCGAGTTGTGTTTTGCGGTCATTTAATTCTTCAATTAGACTCCCTTGTTGTGGGATTAAAAGCATCATATCCTGCTCTAGTGTTTGATCGTCTTGCTCTTTGAAGACATGATAGGACTGAGCCTTCTAATCTCAGGGCTGAAGGAACTGCACTGCAACCTGATGTGTTAGACCAGGGGTTCTCAGTCAGGGATGCTGGCCCCTTACACGGCCTGTTACCAGGACCTGGAAGTGTGAAGTGAGAGGAAAAAGGGGCTGCCAAGTGATGAAACAATCAGCATTTAAAAATAATGTTATAATTAAGAAATGAAAAAAAACCAATGAATATTGTTTTAGTAACAAAGCTATACAGAATTAAGCTTTCTAAAGTCTCCTTGACTGGGAGGGCCTACACATAGGGCACTCCCTGCAAGGTGAGTGTTTCTTTCTCCAGGTTGGAGTGAGTGTTTCAGAGTGGGAATCACAGTGGCTGTGACGTGGGAGGCCGTGTGCCAGGGAAGCATGTGAGGCTGTTCTCAGGAGCGTCATTCGTAATAGCAAAGCCAAACAGAACTGGAAAACAGCTAAAGGCCTGTCGGAGGGAGAGTGGCTGAGTAAGGTCGTATCGCGTAGTGAGGCTTTACTGAGCCGCGATGGGAAGAAACAGATGTGCTGATGCGGGAAGATCTGCATCGCACATTTCAAGTTAAAACCACAACTGGAAAGGAATAATGGGTAGTGCTATCCCTTTAGTAGGACAACAGCCCCCAAACCTACAAAAATTATAAACACCTCTCTCTCTCAGTCATTAACCTCTCTCTCTCTCTCTCTCTACCTTCCCCTCCCTCCCTCTCTTCTGCCACACACCCACCAGATGGGGTGTCCAGCCTTTTGCCATCTTTGGGCCGCGCTGGAAGAAGAGTTGTCTTGAGCCACACATTAACTACACAAACACTAACAAAAACTGATTGTTACCGAACAACAAGAGGTCCGAGGGAGGGGCAATACAATATTTGGCCCACCTAGGGATGCCCCAAACTGCTATACAACAGGGGCCCCTCCCAAAAACAAAATACTAAAATCTACTGGGCCCTTCTGTCCGCCGCCAATTGGAAAGACATCTCTTAATGCCAGAGATTTGTGAAAAGGAAACAAAATGTTTATTTAATGCTACTCAGGCCTAATGCCTCCACTAAAATATCAAAGTCCTTTGGGGTATACACCTACACCCACACAGTGCTCCCTTCTCCCACTGTCCCAACTCCGGGTACCGTAAATCAGGAAAAGAGCACATGTCTGTGTTGCAGGCCGCTGGCACCGTCAGCTGTGTCACTGTGCAGGATCTTGAGTTAATCCAAAGTACTCTGGTACCCTCTCATGGTCCACTGGCAAGAGTCCTTTGTACCCAGTTCCAGTCAAAGTCTCTGTTGCTTTTCAGGCCCTGCGGCCAAAGGGGGCACCCCAAAGCCGTGTGGGCCTCTTCTACCAAAGCTGCAGGAGTCCGCACTCCACCAAAAGCATGTGGCTTTCTTCTTCACCTGGCTGCAGGGATCTCCATTCTGGCAAAGCTGCGTGGTGCTTCCCTTTCACCTGGGAAAGAGGGGGTCCGCACCCTGCCAAAACCACGTGACTCCCTCTTTCACCTCACCAAGAGGGGGTCCTCACTCTGCTGGAACCGCGTGGCTCTCTCCTTCATCTGGCCAAGCGGGGGCCCTTCATGTCTTGGAGCCAGTCTTCTCCAAGCTCTCACCCAGGCCTTCTCACTCAGGAGTCCCTTGTTACCTTCTGAGTCCAAACCCTTCTCACTCAGGAGAGCAGCCCTTAGTTCCCATCTTGAGTCCCTGCCACAACCTTCTCCCTCCTCAGGAGCGTCGACCCTAGTTACATTCTCCTGAGTCCCAGTCCACTCACTCAGGAGAGCAGCCCCTAGTTTCCATCCTGAGTCCCTGCTAGTTCCATCTTGAGTCCCCATCCACTACCTTCTCCTTGGCTCCAAACGTGGCCACTGCTATTTAACATATCTATGAAACCAGTTAAAGGTTATAGATATGTTAAATAATCATTCCTCCCGAGGTTAGCTCCAAAACTGTTGCTATGCAAAATAGCTCTCAATGGCCCTGGCTCCATTCTTTCTTCCCCCTGTGGGGTGGGGGGGGCGGGTGTGAGGACATCTTATATGTCTCTCCAATATTCCTATACACTTTGAATTCTGGACACCATTCCAAATCTTTTTTTGGGGGGCCCCCCTGGCTGCACCCTGTATCATGATGAGCAAAAAAAAAGTTTTTAAGGAAATTTACTATTTTGTGTTGGGCTGCATTCATAGCCATCCTGGGCCACATGCAGCCCGTGAGTCTTGGGTTGGGCACCCCAAAGATATGTAAGAATTATGCTAAGAGGGTTGCTACCTTTGGGGAGCAAGACTATGGGGAGGTAAACTTAAAATTTTCACTCTGTACGTCTTTGCTTTTTAAAATTGATTAACCAGTCACCCAATAATTTACTCAGCATATATTTGTTGAATGGCTACTATGTGCCAGGCAATATAATACTCTCTGTAATAGTGGCAAGATCCCAACATTCAGAAAGCTAAGTCTAGACAGTAATAAGAAAACATAGAAAAGACAGTTCAGCAGAGCTGTAAAAGGTAGGAAGAATAGAAAGCTCATTGAAGATGAACAGTGGAAAGAGGGCTTGAGGTAACATAGCAGTGTTGCTCCTTACATGCTCCATGGGACAAATAAAATGAAACAAAACACCCCCACATGTACCGCCTCACGTCAGGTCTCTGTCCTCTTGCTCAGTCAGCCCTGCGGGTCAGCTGTGGCGCAGCTGATCTTGGCTGGAAAGCGGCAGGTCATCTGGATGTGCAGGCTGCAGGCTGAGCTCATGGCTGCGGTGTATTTGTTCATCCTGGGGCCCAGCGTGAAAACACAGCCCCAACTCAGGGGGCTCTTCTCATGACAGGTCACCAGAGTACGAAAGGGCCAAGCCACCTGTGAAAGCCCTTTGAAGGCCTTTGTTTGCTGATGTCTGATTGGCCAGAGCAAGTCATGTGGCCAAGTCCAGGGACAGCAGGGTAGGGAATTATACTCCACTGATGGGGGCCGTGCATGGAAGTGAATGTTTGCTGCAAAATAATTGACACTGTTAAGGCCTCTCTGATAGTTGAGCTGGAAGCTGAACAGCAGCGGGCCAGTCATGCTAAGACCATCTGACACATGAGGGCCTGTGTCAGGTGAGGGAGTCTTCCCAGGCAGAGAAAACAATAAGTGTATAGAAGAATTATCTACACTGTCAATGAGACTTGGTCGATCAGTTTGTAGACCATTTTTTCTTTAAACTTTTATAATAATTCCTTATAAATGTTCTTTCAAAATAAGTAGAATGTCTTAAAAAAACTCTAGGAAATACTGACTGAATCTGGAGCCCTATGCTAATATAATTTCTGACACAGAAGAACATTTATGATCATCGGTGTAACAGGACATGAGATTCAACAATTCTGAGGCACTAAGAGGCAACAGATGCTGTGTTCTGAAGGAGGCGCTTGGCCAAATGCACTACTTCAAAGTAGATAACCAAAATTCAGTTGGATGGCCATTAAACCCCCACTCATGTGGAGGATTAACTAAAAAACAAAAAGAAAAACAAACAAAAGAAAACAACGGAAGGATGGTTTTGCAAGGATTTTCTTGAAAATTCCGCACTGAGATTCCCAGCTCCGCCCCACTGCCAAGGAGGGCAGGCTATAGAGAATGCTTTCTCCCCATCCCCCCCTCCAGTGGGAAGGTCATCAGTGGTAAGATCTGGGGAGAAGTTGAAGGTCATGGTTGGCTGGGCCTGGACTCACACCTGAGAAAACTCGAGCAGCCTATAAAAGAGGAGGCTTCTCCTGGGTGTGGCTGCATTCCTGTCTCATGGGGCCAAAAACGAGTAAGACCTGGGGTTAGATATTGAACCTGTGCTCTGCCTGTCAGCCAGGAAGGCTGTGTGCCAGGGGGAGGGGACCAAGAGGCTGATGTCCCCCTGGAGGCAGGAGCTGTGGGAGGAGTGCTCAGCTGGCCAAGGGAAGCTATAGTGCAGACGCCTGGCAGGGGAAACCCGCAGCCCTGCCAGTTCCATGGGGGGTTGGGAGGGGGGTGGGCATGGAAACCATCGGAGAGAGGGCAGTACCATCTATACACAAGGTTCGATTTCTCTTCTCCAGCCTCTGTCACATAGACTTGAGGAGGCCACACACATAATAGCCACCGGAAGGACAAGGGGATAAGCCAGAGGGGAAAAGGCAAAGGCATCCACTGCCCTTCCTCAGTGGCGGAAGGCCAGGGACAGCTGTCTGTAGATGGTGGGAAGAGGGAGAGACGCTGTCTTTGACAGGAGATTGAAGTGTGTCTTCACCTACTAGGCTAGACTCTAATTTCTCAGTCAAGATTGATGTGGAGTCAGGGTGTGATAAAGCTTTCTAAGAACCTGGCTGGGTGGCTTGTTTGGTTGGAGTGTTGCCCTGTCAATCAAAAGGTTGTGGGTTTGATTCCAGGTCAGGTCACACACATACCTAGGTCGCAGGTTTGAGCCCCGGTTGGGGAGTGTATGGGAGGCAACTATTCCATGTTTCTCTCTCACATGGGTGTTTTTTTCTCTCTTCCTTCCTCTCTCTAAAATCAATAAAACATATCCTCAGGTGAGGGTTAAAAAAAAAAGCTTTCTTAGAGTGATCAGAAATGTTGGACTGCTTACCTTTCTCTCCAGGGTAACACTTCTGCTGAACCACAGAAGGTAATCAAAAATAAATTTGCTTGTGTGATTACACCCCTTGAATCTTGTCTAACCTACTAGATACATTAAGATTTATTAAAAGACAGTAACTGAAGCATTGCATTGAGGGCTGCATAGATATTATCCCATTCCCAAGAAACTATAAGGTGATTTCTCTTATCCCCATTTTACGGACGAACACATCGAAGCCAAGGGGAGTTAAGTGGGTGTCTAAGTCACAGAAAAGGAATGTCATCGCTGGCTTCCAAAGCATATCCAGTCCATGTGGCCCCAGTCTTAGTCTCTGGCAGATCGGATTTCTTTTCCTCGGGCAGCTCCTGCTGTTTGTGGGGAGTGGCCACGCTCTCCCCCAGCTCCTGCTCCATCCCCCCAGGCCAAGCGCGCCCAGCTGTTTCAGCCGCTCTAGGCATCCCCCTCCTGTTCCATCCCCTGACCTTGTCCTCGCTGCTCCTGGGTGGCTCCTGCGCACTTGTGAGTGTTAAAAATGATGTTTGATCAGGTAAGTGTGTGACTTAGCAGACACTCGGGAACCTCCCTCCCTGACTTAGCAGCCCCGTGGAGGTGGGCTCTTTTCCCTGTGGTGATTTTCACCAGGGCGCTGAGGAGCACCCTCCCTGTGGTCTCCTGGGGGAGGCTTGCCCTTGCCTCTTCCCTCCCCAGGGTCCGTTCTGCTCGTGCACACAGGGAAAAATCATCGCCTCTGCGTCACACCCAGCAGGGCCTGTATTGGCAGTGGCACCTTGTTAAAACGAAGGACTGTCTATTGCATTATAGATAGTGCGTGACAAACTCCATTTCCTGCTTCCTGACAGTACCCTTTACTGAAGATAAGGTCCAGGGAGAGTTCTCGGTAGGTTTACCCTGATTTGAATCCTGTTTTTCAGGAACAGCAGTTGTAAAGATTGCTTCTAGTAAGGGAAGGGGCGGGAGGAGTTGCTTTTTTTTTTTTTAAGCAGGAAGTACCTTGGATCAAGCGCAAACTGTTAGACACATGTGAAGACTGTTGACAGGCTATAAGGTTGTCCTTATAAGTTGTATCCATCTGTAGCTGATGGTCTAGTTACCAACCGTTGTTAGTTTGGTTCATACTTGAAGGTGGTCCTGCTAATCCATGTGGCAGAGTTTCCAAAATGTCAGGCGTTCAAGTCCTACCTTCATAGTTAATGCTGTTCCTTGATATTTTCCTCTAGCTGACTTTTTTACCTACTCTAAGGAAGGATACCTGTGACATTACGGTGGCGATGTGCCTGTCCTGGACGTTGTATATGGAATTATTTGTGTAGGGAGAACTTTGTGTAAGTAGAATAGAATATTTTACACAGTGGGAATGTGGGCCCACGTCCCTAGCAAAACCCTCTGGGGTCCCCCAGGGGTGGCTGCTGTCATCAGGTGATATCCACTGAGTTCCACGTGCAGAAGAAAAGGTAGGTGAAGGTGGCAGAGGAAGGAAAAGGGATGGACGGGGGGGAATGACATTTGTTTTAGGAATCTTTCATAGAGAGCTCCCACTCATTGAATGTTGTGAAATGAAATGAGAATTGATAGTGGCTGAACATTTTAAAAAGTCTCTCAGAAAACTTGCTAGTGAAAGTGGAGATGGTGGTGGTGTCCAGGCCTCCCCTGCATCTGCTCATTTGCATACTCGTCATTCATTGGACATTCATTCAAGTGCTTGCTGGGACGCCCCTTGCAGGAGACACTGACGTCCTATAATGCCTGGGGTGGGGGGAGTTCCCTGTCCGGGGGTGCTCAGAGCCTTGACTGGGAAATGGGCAAGCAAATCCATTGTCGTGCTCTGGTGGGAAGGGTGCTCGACTGAGGTGTGAACCCACGCCGCCAGACCACGCAGAAGCAGGGAACTGCAAGTGTTCAGGAATGTCACACCGTGTTCGTCACGGAGCTGGGACTAAATCGGAAAACCCAGAACTCCCCCAAACCATGGGAATCCTTCATTTCCAGTTCGGCCTTTATTTTACAGAAAGTCATTTATCTCTTGAAGGGCCAGAGGAGATGAATGCTTTCTTTCATGTAGAAAGACATATTTGACCTTGCAGTGAATGACCTTGGAAATTCCTCTATTTGCCTGTTCTTTACATAAAGAGAGACATGAGTGTCTGGGCCAGAGGGCATGCCCCCGGTGCCCCTTCTTAGCCCCGCCCACCCTGCTGCACTGCCCTCGGGAGAGGTCAGCCCATGCACTTGGCCACGTGCTTGAAGAAGTAAACAGCAAGCTGCATGGCGATCTGTATTCAAGGACGTCCATCAAGGTTTTTCGTGCAGCAGTGGAAACTATGTTAAATATCCATCAAAAGGGGACTGATTAATAACACACTGTTGGACACGCCTTAGTGTGATACCAAACTGTCCTTTAAAAAGATAATCAGGATCTCTATATATTAACCAGAAAGAGTTTTCATGATACATAGAGTAAAAGAAAAAAATAAAAAGCAGCTTGTAGAACTGCATGTGTAATATTATGTTGTTTGTTTCTTACAAATGTGAGTCAGGATATGCATAAAAAGTCTGCTGGGATGTTTTCCAGACCGTGAGCTGAGGCTGCTGTGGGGGAGGCGGCGTTCGAAGTGCCTGGAAGGAGTCTCGCTTTCTCCTTAAGCACATCTGCATTTTGTGCATGTTTCATTGTTTTATAAACAGCCCCAAAACGAAAGGCACATTCAATTGTCGGAAAGAAAAAAAAGGAAACCTGGGAAGGGAGGCTTGTGCAGGGGCAGGAGGACGTGACCGCAGGTGACAGGCTCACAGGGTCCCTTCCCTTCGGTTTGGTTTTGAATGGCGGGCTGGCAGCCCGGGCCTCCCTTCCGCAGCCCCAGACCCTGGCGCTCAGCCTGTCCTCCAGTTCTCAGCCTTGCCGTAGCCCCAGGAGGGTCTTGTTTTCTTCAGTCTCTCACCTCCCACCTCCAACCAGTTGCAAAGTCTTCTGTGCATTGTCATTCTCACCCTTGACTCCTACCCCTTTGTGGTTCCGTGGCCTGTCGGCGCCACCGTCTTCCAGTCTCCATCTATGGCATTTTTGTTCTGGCAGCGGAGCAGCCCTCCTGCAGCACAGAGGTCATAACTTTACTCTCTTGACTAGGAAGTTTAAGTGAGTCCCCATGGCTCGTGGTATAAACACACGTTTCATTGTTTAGCTCTCAAGACCCTGCATGGTCGGGACTCGCCCAGTCCTGTCCTTGCATACATGTGACAGGAAGTCCTTCCCTCCTCAGACCTTGCTCTGCACTTTTTCTCTTCCAGGGTTTTGCTTCTTACACTTGCTTCTTATTTCATCCCTACTATGTAAACTCTCAACATACACTGCCTTATGTGATAGCTACAGTAGTTATGGGAATCTCCTTTTTTCATTCATTCGTTCACTCATTCACCTTCATAGCGTGACTTCTGTGTACTTAGCATTGTGCCGGGTGCTGGAGATACAGCAGCAGAGGACACCACAGAGCACCACGTCCCTGTCCCGCTCCAGACCCTAGCAAAGCCCAAGGAGGCAAGCAAGTAACATAGTTACAACCTGGGAGAAGCACTGAGAAGGGAACTGTCAGGGGCTGAGAGAGAGGCTCGTGGTGATGGTGGAGGGGCTGGTGGAGAAAGCAGGATGTGGTTTAGAAAAGTCTGGCTAAGGAGGCTGCATTTAAGGCGGACAGAACAGGAAGGAGCTGGTCGGCGGGTGTGAGTGGGGGTAGGACATGCGGGCAGATGGAATCTCCAGCAGGAGTAAATCACAGACCCTGAAGCAAGAACATGCTCGGCTGAACACGGATGGGAGAGAGGGCTGTGGCTGGAGGAGGGAGCGTGTGGTGGCGAGTCACAGGGGATGTGGGTCTTCAAAGCCATGTGGTGGGTGTGGGTGTCAGTCCGGGAGTCCTGGCACAGCACTGGAGGGTGTGAAGCAGGAGAGAGATGAGAAATCCAGCTTCATCCCTGTGTCCCCCTGAGTGCCTCTCTCAATGGCCCCACGGAGTGGCTGCTCAGGGGGCACTTGTGGCCTCATTGGGTGCTGTGGCTCTGATCGATGTGGACTCAGGCACACTTCAGCAGGGGATGAAGTTAGTCCTCTTTATCAGCTTTTATCCGGCAAGCTAGATAAATTCATAAAAAGGCAACTTTGCTGGTAATCTCCTGTGTTCAGTTCATTAGTTACATACCGAATGACGGCTCTGGTTTTGCTTTAGAAAACTCAGAAATGATCTGCCTCCTGTTCTGGGTATTTGAACTGTAATTTAAACCCCATTGAGAGGTTCTGGATTCTTTCTTTACCAAAAGAAGCTAAAACTTTTCACGTCAGAGATCATGGACGTACTGCTGTAATCCAAACCACAAAACATATGTATTTTAAGTGGCTTAGGACATGGATGGACCCTGGCAACTTGCACGTGAGAAAAACGGGGTGCAGAGAGTCGGCATCCTTTGTCCATACTCCCCAGGCAACGCGCAGGTTCCTTGGTCCGCCGCCCAGCCCTGCTCAGTTCTGCCACATCACTAGTTATTCTGCAGAAGTGTTTCTGTCTCTGGATCCTTCCTTAAGGCAGGGTGATGCTGGTAAACAGAGGGACTGATAAATGTTTGCATTATGCTCTTTCCAAAAAAGTAGCTTATAAAACCTATTCATTTAAAGAAGTAATGGAGAAATTTGCTTATGTTCCCTTTTCGGTTAACAGCATGGATTAGTCAGGAATCTCTCTGTTACAAGGGACAGCAACTGAATCCAAAACGGGAAATATACTGGGGTCCGTAGGAAATCCCTTGGAGGGGGAGACCTGGCTTCAGGTACTACTGCCGCAGGGTCCCAGCAGGCTTTGATGGGCTGTTGCTGCCACCTGGAAAGAGGCCTCCCCTTCTGTTTGCCTGGATCAGTGGATGGGGGAGGGGGGAGCAGTTCACAGCCCCAGAAGAGGGTGTTGCTTCCAGAAGGAAGAGACATGGATGGACAGAACCATACATGTTGCGTATTTCGTACTGCAAATGCTAGTCATTTGGACATGCAATCATAACAGCAAATACAGGGTCTGGCAGAAGTAAGGTCTG
The DNA here is from genome assembly GCF_021234435.1 of Artibeus jamaicensis. NCBI lineage: Eukaryota > Metazoa > Chordata > Mammalia > Chiroptera > Phyllostomidae > Artibeus > Artibeus jamaicensis. The sequence continues at coordinate 8,973,506 of NW_026521828.1, read as the reverse complement.
CATGAGTGTGGTTGGTAGGGTAATAATATGGGTGTAATAATGTATAGGTTTAATTTGAACATTTCGCCTAACATGTCATATGGTGTGCTTGAGTGTGATATTCTTATGTCATAGAATTACACACTTATGATTTTGCAATAAAAAATTTTATCATCAAAAAGGGGCCTTATTTGTGCCCAACCCTGTATGGGTCCCACTTGCACATTTTCAAATGCTTTCATGTCTGTTGTTTCATTGTATCTTCACAAAACCCACCGAGTTGCCAGGAGGGACAAGAGGGACAACAACTTGGCTGGAAACAAGTGAGTAAAGGAAAGAGTAGTAGGAGATAACACAGGGGGAAGAGCCAGACTGCTGGGCAGCCGTAGAGGTGGACCGAAGCATAGGTCTCACTAAGTCCAGAATGCGTGCCTCTATTCACACACTGCTCTGCAGGTCCTCTGTTGCAGCTACTTTTTCCACCACCACCTCCCAAATGCATATTAGGTTTTAGAAATAAGTGTTTTTTTGGAGTCAGATCTTCAAATACAGCAGAGAACCGAGACAGGTGGCATGCTATTGATGCTGGTTTTCTGAAGTGGTGGCATTTATGCATCAACTTCTTTAACAAGCAGTTTTAATGCTGATTGTGTTCCAGGCATGGTAGCGAGCCTGTGGGATTCAGGAAAGAATAAGGCTCAGTGACGATGCGGGAAAGACCTCCAGGGAGCTAGGGACACAGACATGTAAATAAGTAATTCTAATGATGGGTTAACTGCTAATGAAACTCCATTCCAAGGTGGCACAGGGTGAAGAATCAGGGAGCTTGTCTAGGGTTAGTCGAAGAAAACTTACTGAAGGTTATGGCATTTGAATAGAGTCGTGAAGAATTTAAGATGTAATGTCTTCTTCTGGGCCTTTGCCCTGCCAGATGGAAGAAGCATGCCACAAGCAAGGGACCAGCGCGTGCAACGGTGGGTGGCAGGAGAGGTGCTCCTGCGACCAGAGAATGGGCGGTGGGTGGAGAGGTGGTGGTGGTGTAAGGTGTTGTTATGAAGTGTGTGCGCCTGCCTCTTCACTCCAGTCTACTTCTAAAATCCCACTGCGAGTTTCGATGTTTGAGTTCTAGAATGCTTGATAAAAATTAGACTCTTTTGTAATTATGCCTCACCTCTCCAGTTCTCACCTTATGTTTGGAATGAATCATCCTGTAAAGGTAACAGGTATGGATGAGGACTATTTATTTATTTACTCATTTATCCCCCCACCCTGCCCCCACCACCACTCCCCTCCCACCCCAGCCATTCCCAGAGGAACTCTCTTAAACTTCAGGGTGTCGGGTTTTAACTTGCCTCAGAATCCTGAATCACTTCAAGATATTCTGAGCTTTTGCAAGGTTAGCCTTTTAGCTTCATCTCAGGATTATTAGGATGCACAGCTTTCTTCACAGTTTCAGGCACTTTCCACCCATCTGTGCATGAACTCTCAATTGGGGGTCATCAGGGTGATTTGTCAATCTTTCTCATTAGAAATCACAGCAGAAACCCTTTTCCTCTGTCTCTGTTTTAGTTTCCTCGGGCTATTTAAAAAAGTCACCACAAACTCAGTGGGTTTAACAACACGAATTTATTCTCTACTGTTCTGGAGGGCAGAAGTCCAAAATCAATTTCATGGAGCAAAGTCAGGGTGTCCTTCTTGACTTTGAAGGTGCCCTTTTTGACAGCAGGGCTGGTTCCTTCTGCACACTCAAGAGGGGAGTTCGATTCCATGTGTTTTTCAGCTTCTAGTGCCCACCTAGTTTCCTTGGCTTATGGCCCCTTCCTTCGTTCTCTGCTTCCACCACCGTCTGTCCTTCTCATCTGGCTCCTTCAGTGTGCCTCTCATAAGGGCCCCTTTATTTACATCAGGTCCACCCGGATGATCCAGGATGATCTCCCCCTCTCAAAATCTGTAGCTTTATCACATCTGCAAACTGTCTTTTGCCATACAGGGCGACATGCACAGATTCCAGAGATGTGATGGAGGGTAGTTTGGGCGGCTGTCATTCAGCCTGCCACAGTCTCTTACCAGCTCACGAGCCCTTTGATGGCAGTGGTTTCCCTGATGACACACATCTTTCTGTGGTTGAAGGTTGGCAGACTTTTTTTGTAACTCATCTAAATAAATGCCTTTGAATTTACCCAGAGAATGATGCAAACAAGAGATTCAGCGATCTAAATATCATTATTTGTAAGAGTTTCTTAGGACTTGCTTGACAAGGACAGTGATTCTTGGCATAAAGATATCTTAGTAACATTAGAGAAAGAAAATGTCTTAAAGACCTGGAGTGACTGACCTCAAGTGATCTCTTGTGACGTCTTATGCCACTTCATACCGACGCCGTCTTACATTCAGGCTGCTTATACACATGATTTAGCTTCTTACTGGACTGTAAGCTTCTTGGAGATAGAACCCTTTTCTGATTGATGAGGGTATCTGGTAGAGCACATAGCACACCTGAAATATGAACAGGTGCTTTACATGTATTAACGTTTTGGATGCTCAGAGAAACCTGAGGCAGAGGGTCAGAGAAGATTGCGGATGAGGTCCAGTTGCTGACACTCACACCCCCCGACCCCTGCACCCAGGCTTTTATCCGCTCCCTCATGCCCCTCGTCCCTGCTGCAGGGAAGCACATGCTGAGTGAATAATCATTATCGCTTTGGAGGTAGCACAGCACCTTCACGTACATCATCTCATTAGATCCCCATACAAATGGCAGGCAACTGTCAGCTACCTCTGTGTCTCAGAGATGAGCAAACAGGCTTGGAATGGTTAGCTGGACTCATTTATTCACCCGTTCACCCTTCGGTCATTGTACAGACCTTCTCTGAGCCTCCACGAGCTGTCGAGCCTGGACTGGTACTTGGGAAGCAGCGGTAGGCACAGAGAAAGGTCTGCATCCTTACAGGGCTTAGGGTGCTGTGGGGAACACAGCATGACCTGGGCTGTGACAGCCCCAGGGGAGAGTGTTTTGTAGGAACAGACAACAGGGGACCATTGAAATCTGGGGCATCACCAAACGCTTCTCTGATCTGGGTATATTAATCAATGTACTTTTGGTTCCTAGTCATAGCAACTGTATTCAAAATAGCTAAACCTTTCAGGCATCTGTTGGCTAACATTGCTGTGAAAAGAAATCTGTGCGTGTTAGTTAGCTTCTAGACTAGATGGCCAGAAGTTTATATGATGTTACTAGAACTCTGTACTGGATTCATTCTTCCTAGATTGTTGTCCCTGGTTATAAAGATGGCTACACAAGGCAGTGAGATGTTTTTATTCTTCTTACTGTTAGAGACCCAGGAGAAAAGAGGACAACTCTTTCCTCATAGCTCCAGGGAACATAGTTCCCGGGAGGATGCAGTTTGGCTCTGTTTGGACAATATAACTGTGGCCCATGTTCAGGGTGCTGTGATTGGCTAGATGGGGTCATGTGGCTCCTCTACCCTCAGTAGAGGAAGTAGGCTTCATGTTCAGGGAGGGACAGTTTTCTGAAAGGCAGATTTGCTGAGTAGATCACATTAACAAATATTCCCTGTAGGGTTGTGTAATTACTACACTCAGTTAACGTGTTGGTAAAAGTCACCACTCTCTGCCAAGTCAAGCCATGAAAACACAAGGCTTTTGGGGAAAGCGGGGTTACAGGCATCACAATCAAACTTTGTTTGTGACATATAAATCAAAAGGGAAGAACTTGGTGAATAACAACTTCATCCATAAATAAATGTGGGAATTGACCTTGAGGAAGATCTGAAGTTTGCTCTAGGAGATGACCAAGAACAGGTTTCCTGCTCGCCAGTTACTGTGACATGGTGGAAGGGGGTCATAAAAGTCTGCTATCCTTTGCAGCCTTAAGTTCTGGAGCATGTTTTTCTGCCTTTGAAAATAGGTCCTTTGAGACGTGTGTTTATCATCAATACTTATTTTATCAAAGTTGAAAATTTGATCCGATGTATAGCCTGTTTCAATTACTTTCAATAGCACTGCTGGAAGTTCTTTTTCAGCATTCCCATCTGTATTTGTGGCTTCGCCCCACAGCCAAAGGCTTCGGGAATTTATAGAGATGTCTGAAACGGCCAAGCCTGCCACTGTGAGGACTGAAAGGGCCGCCAACGCAGGGTTTGGCAGGACTTCTGATACAGATCATGCTTCCTCTTTGATCACGAGAAAGGCTGTTCCTGACTTATTTTGCTGTTTGCTATTAAATGTTTGTGCTCAAGATCTCTCCATTTATTCTCTTTCTCTTGAATGCGTTCTTCCTGAATTCACAACAGTTGAAGTTGTTGCAGCCACAGACATTTCTCTCACTCTCTTACCTTGTCTTACCTGACTGTTGGCAGCATTGATGTCTTTTGTCCGTTGTCTCGGAGAGGGTCATGTTCTCTTGTTTCTTTCCAAATGCTCATTTCAGGCTTTTTTGTCAGGACTTAAAATTTTCCTCTTGCATGCACTTCCTGACACTTTAAATAATCTAGGTACTTCAACATAAATAGAATGTTAAATGTTTTCTTTTTCATACAGGCAAGTTCATAAATGTGAAAGAATAGCAAAACACAGCATTGTTGGATAATGTACTTGGGGAACTGCTTGCTGGTGGATGGGTGAGGTGTGTGTGTTTTGTATCTTTCCGCCGTGGCTGGGTTCCCCTGGAGGCAGTGTTTGCCTTTGGTGGTCCAATTGTGCGTTTGCAACTGGTAAGTTTATGTTATAAAATGTTATAATTTGTTTCCTAATATGTCGATTGCATTATAACACCTCTACCTCTTCAACATAAGCATTCTAGAAAAAGTGACTGTAATTGGAAGGGAAGGGAATAAAACCCAGACCCTCTCACTTTGCCACATTTTATCCTACACAGCGGCGCTAACAAGGCTGGCAGTCGTGTGAACACTCAGAGTGTTTAAAATATAAGAAATGTATTTTTAACACCGAAATGCTAGAGCCCAACCATCTAATCTTGTTACCTGGGGAGGTTATAAGGCTATACATTTATTTTAGGCTATTGCAGCCATTGTTTAAAATGTATTTGGAACAGTTTGGTTTGGTTGATAGATCTATTTCATGGCATATTTAAAAATCACTTGCACTGTTTTGTAACCAAGTCTCTAACAGGTTTTCCTCCCTGAGCATTAGTTCTTTAAAAAAAAAAACTCTATTCTGAAACATACTGCCAAGAGAACTAAAATTTATGAACATACTTTATAGCCCCTTAAGAATTACACTAATAGAAGTTGTTAATTCAGACTTTGGCAATAGTCACTCAAAAATGAACTGCATATTTTAAATATAAACTCTGCTGCTATTGAGAATTTCCAAAATAAAGTGCCAAAGAGTTTGAAGGCAGTTCCAAAGGAAGAGCTCTTAAAATGAATTGAACTTTTTATGGGAAAAGTTGTATGGCAAGCTTTGTTGGAACACACTTCTGTGATGTCTTTTGGAATGTATGTTTATTCTCAGCATTTTATTATTTTCATGTGTACTTCTACAACTTTATTCCTGCCTGATAAAACAACCCAAAGTGGTAACACGTGAGTGGTGGTTTCATATTTTAATCTTTTTTTTTGACATTTAGCCATGTCCAGCCTGGTGTTTGGTATGCAATGAGTACTTGACTGATGATTTGGTGATTGGTTGGTGCCTTCCTAGTGGTGTCTTATACTTAGAAGTTGCTCAGTGAAGGTTTGATGCTATGAATCTTTGGTTTTACCCTTATTGTTGAATGTTTACTCATTGTTGAATATGATATTTTGCAAGTAGGTAGAATTCTATTTAAGTGAAGCAATCCTTACTGGGATAAGATAATTTCTTTCTTTTATTCCTTTTTTTCTTTTGAGTCTTGGTTGCAGAAACGTGAGCTTTATCACACACGTCAGTACATAGTAGATTTCCATGACTATTCCTGACACTTCCTGTCTCTCATTTTACTTTATTATTTTCTTTTTATCTCCAAATTCCAGGACATTTCTACTCCCACCAAAGATACTCTACAATGCCTTCTCTGTGCTTTTACATTTGCATGTATTCTTACAAAATATATAGTATTAGTTTTGAGGATATGGGTCTTGATTTATATAAAAGAATTGGCTATTATTTATCCTGTTTTTGTTCTTTTTTAATCAATACTGACTTTGTGACCTACCCACATTATTGTTACAAAGCTGGCATGTGGTTTCTGCACTGTTCTCCATCATAAGCATGCCATGTTTTAGCTTACTCATTTTCTTACTGACGGACATCCAGGTTGTCTCCAAATCACCATTGCCACAAAAGCACTGTGTTTATTGACTGTCCTTGTGCGTGTCCCCTTATGAACTTTCTAGGGACCTATGTGAGAGATTCTATGGGCCATATAATCAAATGTGAGACTTTGGAGTCATAGTGAATATTAATAACCACTTTATAAAATGGCCAGATTGACTCTTGGAATAACTGTACCAGTTTACACTTCCAGTTTTAATGCTGTTCTCTCACACGTTCACCAGCATTTGGTATGATGGGATTTTCCATACTTGCCTTTACAGTGGGTATGAGGGGTTATTATAGTATTATTTTAACTTCTTTTTTTTTCTGATTCAGAGTAAGTCTGAGTACTTTCCCATATTTAATGGGCACACAGGTTTCCCCCTTTGTGAATTACCTATTTGTATACTTATAGTGAATTTTTAAGAATTCCTAAAGGACATGTTAATTCACTGGGGAAAAAAAGCTATTTTTAGACTTGGAGGAATTCAGACACTAAAATAAATGCAGGTAATCTCTTGGGTCATTATGTCTAATTTTCTGTGCAGCAACGATGTAGAAAATATTCTGAGCTCCTGGTCCCTCTATCTGATTATTGCATGGATGGGTACTCATTACACATGCCCACTTATTTCCCCTAAACAACTGGACACTGTCCCTCATTGAAAAGACACTTGGGAAGCTTTGTGGCATTCATAGTCATATGGTGTTGTCTGCATAGCTGAGTAAACTTCATGCATTCTGGCATGATTTGATTTCAAATGCTTGGAAAATGTTCTGTTTGTGGAGCCAATTAAAATAGTGACATGGGTAGTGTGTTATTTTCCTTCCTCTGTACTGGAACCGATGTCAGAGTCTTTGTATCTTAATTGGCTCCATTTGAAAGAAAATTTTGAAATCGCCCACTGCAGACTCAATGTACTTATCTATCTCTTGAATTTCCATCTGGTGCCTTTGCCATGACTGCTGAGAATTACTTGTCCTGCTGCTCTTTGGGAAATGAGGTACAGTGGCATTTGAATTGATGAGAGCAATACCACTTCAGATGAGGTGGCATTTTGTAATGGTAGGAGGTGTAATGTAGCTCCATTGGGTACAAAGGTACAAACATGATTTCTAGAAATGCACAGATCAGTATGAATGGTTTCCTCATTAGCAATGATTTATAGCTGTGATTCCTAAACTTTGTGTTCATGAGACACTTTGCAATATAGAGATTATTTCTTGACCTGTCATTTGAAGGCATTAAAAGACCCCAAATGAGTCTGAGCAAGATAACACTATATGATAGAATCAGCTTGACTTAGTGAAATGTCTCAGAGACTTTATAAAAGCACTTGTAATTATCACACTACTGACTCGGTCATTCTTCAACCCAGTGAGTGCTATAGTTAGAGTGTTAAGGTTCACTATTTTATCTTGTCTTCCTGTCTGTGTATTTCAAATAAAATCATGGAATGACTTTTAGCTTTTGTTTTGTATTCAGCTTCCTTGAGAGGTAAGATGACACTTTCAATTCAATTAAATGATGGAATGTAAGACTTAGAAGTGGACCTAAATATTATCTACCTTGGTCTTTTAGAGATGAGGAAACACTCAGAAAAACTAGGTTTCCTAAAAGTGAAGAATTAGTTTTGGTCAGTTTCTTAAGTTTTAGAAAACTCTCAAGTGAGAATATATCTTCTTGATGTAAACAGGTCATGGCATCATTTGGGTCTTCTTTTTATTTTTTTAATTTTGTATTGAATTTATTGGGGGTGACATTGGTTAATAAATCGAATAGGTTTCAGGTGTACAATTGTGTAATACGTCATCTATAGATTTTATTATGTGTTCACCACTCAAATATGTCTTCTTATATCAGGGTTTTTATTTTTTTATTTTTAATTCCCATCTGTCACACAGCCTAGCAAACCTTCAAATGAAAGGACATGGAAATAAGTGGCTCTTTGGTGTGATTCTTAGTCTTTGTCCAGATAGTTTATAAAATAAATTATAAACTAATAGATATTTTCAATGAATTATTCTAAATCTTTGTATTCCATGGACTACTTGATCATTAAGGTCAGACCAGCATATCATCCTAAATAAAGAAGGACCAAGAGATAATGTAGTTAGTGGCTTACTTTGCATAGCATGATGCCCTGAGATTCCCTAATGGCTCACCTGAAAGGGAGATGCTTTAGAGAGGAAGGGTTCAGTGGATGGACAGGTAGGGGTCTAAGTGTAGTAACTCCAGGTTGTCCACATTCATTTGAATCAGAGCTACGCCTTGTTATCTTTTTCCCAAATATGCATTTAATTTTCACAAAAGATATTGTTTTACAAAGAGCTTGGCTACCAAAGATTTGAAAAACTACTGCTAACACTCATGTAGGGAGAAGGCGAGTTGAACAAGCAGAGACTAGTCATTATTATAAATATTATATTTATATATACATATTATAAATAAGTAGTGGTTTTAGCAACTGCCTCAGAACAGTGAAAGTAGAACTTTACATGGCAACAGCTGTTATATGCAAGAATATCTTAGCCTTCAATGTCCTGAGGGCTAGAAGGAGGCCTTAAGTTTCACCTTTTGGAGAAGTGATGCACAGGGAAATAGATGCCAGCTCCTTGCAAGTAAGAATTGTCTGAAAATGGAGGATTCAGCTCCGAGCAAGAAAAAGAGGTTGGAGAGTGTGAGAGGGAAGAAGATGGACCTTGGCAGCTCTCTGAGCTTAATTTTTGTCATCTGAAAATTGGGATATGTGTATCTGAAGTATCTATTTCTCTGAGGCATTTTGAAGATTAAATGATACAGTACATGTGAGTCATGTATATAACTGCCCCTCGTTGTGAAAAGAAAAGTACCACTCCCCAGTCTATTAAGGTGTGAAGAGGCAAAGTAGGATGAATGAAAAAAGTTTCAACACAACCTAAAGGACTTTTCAAGGTTCGGAGGGACCCGAACCTGAGTTGAAGGGTGGTTGACGTGCCTTCAGAGATGACTCCTTCGTTTGGAGCTGTTACGGAGACGGAGAGCCATTCTCCCCGTCAGGTGGCCTTTGGGGTGGCTCTTGGGGACAGATGATCTAGGTGCTCGGTCACTGATTAGGATTAGTACAGAATTCCTATATTCTTAAAAGTTAGGATCTAGAAAGGAGTTTTCATTGTCTCTGGAAACACAGCCACTGTGAAAATATTCTGTGCTCATTACGGTGGGAATTAGTGGAACGTGATGAAACTAAGCAACCTAGAATAAGATAAATTTTTTTTCAGATTAATAATAGTAATGCTTTCATTATACAATTAATTCATACTGAAAGTAACATTGTGGCCATATCAAATGTTTTCCTCTCAGCTTTCAGGAAAGTAAAAGCTAGACTAAAACGTTCTGTCCCTTGTGTGGAAATGAAAAGTATTAATAACAATATTTTGAACAAAATGTGTGATAGTGACAAAGCTACAGGAAGCATCTAAAGCCATAGATATGACATAGACAGAAGAAACAAGAAAAGTAGAACATGAAAGAGAATCGATGTAGTGTCATCTTTTGGTCTTGCCTCTTCATGATGTTCTGGGGCTGCAGGCTTTGCTACAACATGCTACTGATCTTTGAGATATTTGCTGATCTCAAGTATTGGCCACTGTGCTAGGGGAACCAACCTCATTTCCTGCTCTGGAAAGACCCCCCCAGTCCGGTGGGGGAAACATGACAGTGTGCCATGTAGGGACTAGGCGCTATGCTGGCAGAAATGCAGGGTCCCCTGGGAGCCTTTGACACCCCCAGGGCTTGGGAGTTGCACTTGGTTTCCTGCAGGGAGTCACATCCAAGCTGTTACCTCAGAAAGGAATAGGAGTTAGCCTGGAGCAAGCGGTGGGCTGGAAGTGGACAGGGCAGCATTTCCATGCATGTCCAAACACCTGGGGTAGGAAGAGAGGGGGAAGGACCGGAAGCTGCGGAACAGTGTCGCAGGGCCGGGGCCAGAGAAGTTGCACAGGCGAGCATGGTGGGCTGGCGGTGTTGCTAATGTTGAAGAGTTTTGGAGTCGAGGTGTTTGAGGCATGGAGAGTCACGGTCAGTCTGGACTTTGGAAGGTCCGCTGGGGCTGCAGGTGGGACAGACCAGCCAGAAGGCCGTTGTGGTAGTTGTGACGTGACCGTGTCTCTGTTAGGGCAGTGTTTAGAGTTTTATGTTAAAAGTGGTTTGACAGTTAGAAAGGTATACACGAATATCAGCACTAGCAAGATAGCAGGATGAAATGAGTGAAATTATACCTATTACTTTTTTTAAATGTTTTTTAAAGATTTTATTTATTTATTTTTAGAGAGAGGGGAAGAGAAGGAGAGAGAGGGAGAGAAATATCCCCGTGTGGTTGCCTCTCGTGCATCCCCTGCTGGGAACTGGCCTGCAACCCAGGCGAGTGCCCTGACTGGGAATCGAACCACGGTTGCTTGGTTCACAGGCCCGCGCTCAATCCACTGAGCTATACCAGCTAGGGCTATACCTATTACTTTTAAGTCAGGTATTTTTAGTTCTCTCACTATTGTGATATTTTTCACATGAATTCATTTTTTACTTAATTTAGGAATCCGTTTTTCTCGATAATATTCAAGAGATTTAAGTTGCTGACTGGAATGGGAAAGGGTATATCCACTTTGGAGACTGATTTATTAGGACATAGTGAACTTGACCTTGTGTATACCCCACGTCCCCTGTGTCTACTTCTGGCCACCTCCTCAGAGAAGCTGTCACATGGTTTGCATAAGAGATACAGTACTGGGGCATTCACAGTGACTCTGTTTGTGCTAATGGATGAAAGATTCAGGGTGGGAACCACCTATCAGGCCGTGATGGAGAAATGGGTAAATGTGATTTAGTCCCACTCGAAAATACTGAACAACCTGGAAATGAATGAAACGTAAGTAAAGATATAGATACCTATCCATGTGAACCAATGGAAAAAAACATAAATTTAAACCAAAAAGGGAATTATCAAAAGAATATACTATGATACCAGGAATGTACATCTTCAGCCCCGTATACCAGGATACTCTGTCACTTACAGGCAAGCCTCCGGTAAGTGCACCCACGAGTGGGAATGACTCAGGACAACTTCTTGACCAATCTCTTTAAAAACATATCAACCTGTAAGTGGGAAGATAAATTCTGCCCGAGGATAAATGGAGCTGTAAATTTAGGCCTTTTCAGTGTAAAAAACCTGTATGTTGCAGATATTACCATGTCTGCTGCTAGTTTCCGTTTATTTTGTGCTCGCCATATACTTCCCATTTATGTGCTGGGTGGGTCCTTTGGGAGTTAGCAAATGTCACCTTGGGGTATGTGAGAGCCGTATTCGTCACGGAGGCAACATGTGTTCCAGTGTGTGATCATATCTTCTCTTTGTCTAGAACTGTGCTACTTAGGGCATGTTCAGTAAAGGAGAAGGAGCGTGACTTAGTGTTGCTTTTCTGCACAAAATGCAGTGTTCTGTCTGCAGTATCGTCTCTCCGTGGTCTGGACTCATTCTGTGACAGAAACGGAAGTTTCACTAGTTTAGGACAAAATGAAGATTTAGCAGCTTGGCTCCTGGAACTTGGATGATGTTGTGTTGGGCGTGGCTAGCGCCAACCTCTGATGCTCTGTTTTTAGATCTGTCTCCCTGTTTGGTGTCACTCCCAGGCAGAAGGAGCCCCAGACCAGCTTGGCCACCCAAGCACCCAGAGGCCGCCTCTCTTGCATGAACATCCTGTCCCGTTGGAATTGGCCTTTGAAATTGGGTTGCCGTGGGTCCCAAACCCATTCCTGAAACAGTCCCTATGATGCATAGGTTACTTGGGGTCTTTGCTCAGGAAAAAGAGTGTAAATGAGGGAGGAACATTCTATTACAGCGGAAGTGGAGTGGTGGTAGAAGGGGCCAGGTCGAGGGGCCGCCATGACTTCTGTTGTTGTCTTTCTGCTTCACACACCTAAAGAGAGAGTGTAAGGAGGAGGCGATGCACGCCCTAAGCATCCCTGACTTTTCCCGAAGCATAGTTGACTCCTAGAAACAAATGACCTTTCCCTGCGGGAGACTTTTCTTTCCCACACTAACACTCATCACCAGTAGCGTTTGGCTGAATGAGAATTAGGGACACCCCTCCAAGAAAAGTATCTGAAATTGCCTTATTCAACGACGGGCTGAAAGATGAAACCCCTGCTTTCTCACGTGCTTGGAGAACATGAGCTATCTGAGCTAGTTCAGTAGCTGCCTTCATTTGCACAGATACTGATGGAAGATGGGAGGACCCATTTTCATCAGAAAGCTGCCACCAGTGTGTGGCCCGAGTTTGAGTGGGCTTTGCCGTTCAAATCCTGGAAGTAACTTGTGCCGGTTCATGCAGGTTTGCATTGCTTGGGTATTCTGTGCCCGACTCTTGACAAGGCCTGGATAACATTTAAATCAGGCACTAAGTGTAATTAAGTACTATCCTCAGCACATCTCTCCTTTTAGGACATTTTTATTCACCGTGATTTAGAGCATGACAATTGGGTGCGATTAAAGCAACAAATTGTGCCTATAAAACAAATCCCTGAAAATAGCAAGGGACTATAAAATTTTATAAAGGGAATATTGCACATGCCTCCAGTCCGATAAAACTTTTGTGAGCTGGGAGATGAACTGTGAAATAAAAGGAAGCAGATACTGTATGTGGCACATCCAAACTATAAATTGCATATTATTGTTTAGTATACCCTTTATGTCTCTCCTCCCCAAATGACTCCTTCACACCTTGAGAATACCCCGTGCAGCTTGCAATTAATTACCTGGGGCCACTCTGTCAGTGGAAGGAATTTGGGAGACAGCATTGTCATGCCCTAGTATGAGGTCCTCAGGGGGAGTTCTGTGGTTCTTGCCGTTGCCACTTTGGCTTCCTTATTTACTTGGTTCATGTTTATGTCCTGTCCGTTGTGAAGGATGAAACCGATTTCCAAGGCTCTTGAAAGCTATCTGCTTTTTGCTTCAAGTTTCAGGGTTTTACAGTTACATGGCACTTTAATGCTCCTCTACTCCAGGACTTCCTTTTAAAAATAAGCCAGTGGAGGTTGTGAGTGTTAAGTGGCTTGCTTCGGTTCACTAGTGAAGTCAGGACACACCGGATTCCCCTTCAGGGTTAAGCTTGCCTCATTTATCCCTTTGTCCGAAAATTTTAACGTTCCTTCTCCTGTTAAAACTGAAGTAATATATAGATGTTTCCCCTGATTAAAATAACAAGAGATGCTCTTCTAGAACATTTAGGCAATTCAAAAAGTATTTTGAATTAAATAAAAAATTTTACCTATACTCTCACCAACCAAAGATTACTACTTTTAACATTACATATACACACACACATATCCTTCTAGCCTTTTACCTTCATTTATGAAGAAAGGAATGTAGGTAGAGCTATTTACTCTGAAAATTAAAGAATATTCTGTTTTATTCACTTAATACATTTGTTGGGAAGATTTCTTTACATGATGAAATGCTTTCTCAAAAGCATGATTTTTAATAATTTTGTGTTAGTTCAAAATAATATGACTGCTTAATAACTTGATTATTTCACTATTGTTTTATTACTGGTCCCTTTTTTCCCTGGGTCTGTATACTTAAGACTATTAAAAGTAAAAAATGACTTGGAGAGACATGCAAAGTGACAGAATATTGATAGAACATAAATCTTTTTAATGTTTCATATCTAGGGTTCTTTTATGTGAACAGTTGAATCAAGTTTTATGTGATAATATCCAAGTTTCTCACATTAGATAAGGTTTGATAATATTATTTCTAGGTCAGTATGGATTTATAAGTTAAGTAGATTTTTAAAAATAATTTGAATTTGCTCTCCTGCTACATATATGCTAGCTTATAGATAATCAGCCTGCACAACTTTAAAATACTGTCCATCACTAGGTCTTCTATAGCATCTATTCATTCATTTGTTTATTCTTTCATTCAAATCCTTACCTGCTAAGCATACCCCATGTTCCACAGTGCTGAGAGAATAGCGAGATGAATATGGCATAGTCCTTGTCTTCAAGGGGCTTTCACTGCAGTTGAAGAGGCAGGTAAGTGAGCCATTCACCCACTGGAAGGCAGAGCATCCTGTGGGATAATGAGAAGGCACGGTTTCAGAGCCGGAAGATGAAAGGGCATTTAAAATTCTTCATTAAATTTATTGGGGTGATATTGGTTAGTAAAATTATATAAATTTCAACTGTATAATTTTGTGATACATGATCTGCATATTGTACCGTGTGCACACGATTTCCAACCCGTGAAATCTCCTTTCATCAGCACACATCTAACCTTCCACCCTTACCCTCCGACCACCTCCCATTCCCTCTGATGATTGCCCGATTATTGTCTGTCTGCGAGCTTCTGTTCGTTTGTCTTTGTCTGTTCATCTCTTGCTTTTAGTTTTATATCCCACATATGAGTGAAGTCATATGGTTCTTGATTTTTTCTGTCAGACTTATTTCACTTAGTGTGATATTCTCAGGACCCATCTATGTGGTCACATAATGGCCGTATTTCACCTTTTCTTATGGCCGAGTCACATTGCATTGTATACAATGAGCAGAGAACAGCCCAGGCCAATTGACCAGCACAAACTCCAAGGAGTAGAAATACCTGCAATGCTGGAGGAATGCTGGTGCGATTAGAGAGAGGAGAGTGCAGATAAAGGGAAAAAGAAGAGATGTAGGATTACAAAGGGGGACATGCTACTTTTATTTGCTGTAGCTAAAGAGATAAACATCTTTTTTTTCCTGATTCTGCTGGTGTCAATAATTCGGTTGAGCAACTAGAGATTATCAAGGCTGTAAAATGAGCTGGATAGGAGGGAACATTAAGTTCTGGTCTCTTCATGTTACTTAATGTTATATAATAATGTCTCTGGATCTTCATTTTTTGAATGTAGGCACTATTTCTCAAAGGCGAAATGAAAGTAGCAGAATAAAAGATGGAGCCTGTGCACAGTAGTTAGATATTGCTGCTGAACAGAGTCTTAGCACTGGTTGGAGTTTGTGGACACATGTTGCAATTTTAGGCTTCCTTCTCTCACATTTAGACAGCATAAAAGTTTTCTGTAGTATGCTTAATGTTTTTGATTGCTGTTCAGGTGCAGTTGTCTCCATTTTCCCGCCGCCACATCCCCCCGCCCCACCCCTTCCCCACTCCCACCCGCAATCCTTCCCCCCATTTAGAGTAATACTTAGTTAGATTAATGGAGACTCTCTGAAATTATTATCCATAGAGAAATGCATCTTTATTTACTTTCATATACATAATTTGAATTATGCTAATAAGGGATTGCCTAATAGGCGCCCTCATGAACCTGCTTTAGTAAATACATGAAAGTAATTAGTAATTAGTATAATGATTTTATGCAAATGAAGGCTGACAAAGTTTTCAAGTGCCTGAAGATAGTTTGTTTTCTGGATAAAAATGCCTCTTAAAGTTATTTGTATACATTCTGACCCTTGTATTTGCATAGTGCTTTCTCATTTTTCAAAGTATAATATTTCAGAAAACATCTCATTTGGTCCTCACAATAACCTTATGAAGTATGTTAAGATTTTCTGGTCCTATTTTATATAGACATAACAAATCAGAGCTGCATGGAAGTTACGCGATTTGCCATCGTCGCAAAGTCAGGGCCCTTGGTTACAGTCTGTTGTTCTGTACCCAAGGTTGTGCCATCAGTTCTTCGTATGTCCTCTTTTTCCTGTTCGTTGTCCTGTAGGTGACCTTCAGTATCATGTGTTTTGGACTTTGTGTAAATCTAGGGAACAATAAAAAGCAAGGGAACAATTAGATTTCTGAAACCAGCATTGCATTATGATTGTCACAATAAACCCATAATATGCAAATGCTGAAAATACAGCTTTATTACATTTCTAGGATTATAGTGAAATTGTCCAGTTTTAGAAGGTATCACCAGAGGTAGTTATTAGTAAGATGAGAACTCTTTAATTACAGAAAGAAAATCACATAATTGAAAAATTTTGGAAGTCTTCCAAAATAATTATGTTTGCTAAGAAGGGACCCCAGAAAGAAAGAGACGATTTATATTCTAATTCTTCATTGGCAGCTTTCATATAAATGAATGTGGAAAAGTTCAACTTTCAGTGGATCGCAACAGTTTTTGGCTTTTCAATAGATACTAGCATGGAGGTTATGACCAGATCCATTATTGCAAAGTTAAGCAATTTTGAGAGACTCTTAAAATTACTGTTTTAAAATCATTTTTGTAACTATAATGACACATGTGTATCAAAGCCATTATATATATTCTAGTAAAAATATCTGTCTCATTCTGAATATATAGGCCTGAAAAAAAGAAAAAAATAAAGAAACCCTGAACCCTCAGAACAGGAGCAACTTGGAAGTCCACTGTGTTATTTCCTCATTACATTATGGAATTGGGGTGAAAGTCCGCTGCTCCCACTACTTGCTGGCAATAATCAGTATACCTTCTTGTTTCTCTGTGTCTTTTATATAAAAGCCCAGGACATGCATACTCCATGCAACATTATATTTAGGCTGCAATAGATTGATTTTACAGTATTTTATGTAGTGTTATAAATTCCTTTGCATTGCACGTAGCTCTTCCCAGCACTTAACATAAGACATTTCCATCTATGCGCCTTTCCTGACAACTTTAGAAGGGACTGATGGCACTTACTATGTTTTACAATGAGCAAAAATATAATGAGGGTCCTGGATAGGATGGAGTGACTCGTGGTGGAATAATGCTCCTGAAGAGAACAACTACAACACATGGAGAATCATTTCAAAAGTTCTGTTTAAATGCATGAGGAATTGTTGATGTAATGAGAACTAGACTGGTTAAATTTTTACAGACTGGAAATCCATGGAAAGCCGCACTGAAGATCCATCTCTCTTTTTTTTCCCTGGGACCTTTGCTACTTCTGGGCATGGGTAGAAAGTAGAGAAGGGGGCACTGCCCGGGCAGAGAGTCACTGTTAAGAGAAAGAGAAACCAGCACATTAGGTAGTCTCGTGGAGAGGACTGAAAAAAAATTGTGGTTTGAAGAATGTCAAAACAGGTTGTTCTTTCCTCGAGACATTTGCTGAATTTTAAGTGAATAAAGTGGGAGGGGGGAAAAAGAAAGAAAAAGCTAGATTAAAACTTCCAGAAAGTAGTGTTAAAGAAACTGGTATGAGCATTCAGGAAATGCTAGGATAGTATGCCTGGTGACTGTAGTAGACATTCAGTGGGAAGCAGTGTGAGACAACATCCCCAGGGTAGGGGGAGAGCGGGGTGGGGGGTTGACTTCTAGAGGTAGACTGTACCTCCCTTAGACCACAGTGCAGCTTCCAAGCCCATGAGCATTTGCCCGGGTACAGGGGACCAACTGCGACTCATTCTGCCTGGCAGGAGAAAAGGTTAAAGTGGTTTGGAGGGAGATAATATATTCTGGAACCTCTACAATTTTTTAACACAATACCTGATGTTAAATATTACTGATGGAAGAAACTGTCAGTAGAATATATTCACAGGTGATCTGGAAATTGGAGTTAAAAGACAATGATTTTAAAATGGCTGTGATTAAGAATGTAGAGTTACTGAATAGCCGTGGATAAGACATGGCTATTCCACCACAGAAGCAAAGCCTATAAGAAGAATCAAATAGAAACTGCGGAATCAAACAATACAATATCTTAAGTTAATTACTCCGTAAATACATTTGACAGCAGAAGTCAGGAACAATAAACTGATAGCTTAATAGAACCTATCCAACTGAAGCACAGAGAGGAAATAAAAGAATGCAAAGTAGGTAAAGAAGGATAACCAATTTGGGATATAATGTACATGTCTAACATATAAGTAATTGGAATTTCAGAAGACAAACAGTTCGTAGAAGAGCTGATATTCAAATAAATAATGCCTGTTAATATTCTAAATATGATAAAAGATATTAACCCACAAAGTCCGTAAGCTCTGTGAAAACAAGTAGAATAATTACAAAGAAAGTAAAGTGTAGGCACATAAGAGTAAAACTGATAAGAACCAAATACAAGAACATTTTAAAAGTAGCTGGAGGTAGGACAAAAACCAGACTGAGTAAAATAAGATTTATTTTAAAAGTAGCAACAATAATACAGCTGACTTCTGAACAAGAACAATAGAAGATAATAGAATTACATCTTAAAAGTAATGAAGGAAAGTAACTACCAACCTGGAATTCTGTACCCAGTGCAAATGAGAAGAAAACAAGACATTTTTCCAAAAGGAATAAATAAACCTGTCTTTTTTACAAGTGACACAATGATCTGCATAAAAAAAGGTGGGACATTTTAGACAAAAACTGAAAGAATATATCACTGGCAGACTGTACTAAAAATAATCTCAAGTGTGTGCTCTTCATAATAGACATTTTAAATATTCAGGTATAGAGATATTAAAAGGATGGGAAAAGAACCATGCAAACAGTGAGCAAAGTAAAGCTGCTGGAGTTTTTTACTAACCAGAAACGTAGATTCTAAGGCCACAGGCATAATCAGTTAACGAGGAGTGATACATAAATATAAAGAAGATTTCACAGTCCTAAACTTGAATGCACCAGGTACCATTGTTTTAAAGGATTTAAAGCAATCAATAACAAAAACATAAAGACAAACGTCACTTGGACACATCTTTTCTATAATTGATAGAACAAGCCTACTCAAATCAACACAGATAGGAAAATCTGAACAATGTATTTGACAAATATGACCTAATTAATAGATGTAGGACACTGCAGTCAACCATGGCAGAAATCATACTTTTCCAAGTGCATATGAATCGTTATCAAAACTGACCATAGGGATGTTTATAAAGTCTCATCAAATATCAAAAGATTAAAATCATTTATATTATATTATCTGACTATAAAGAATTAAGGACAAATAAAAGCCCAAAAGATAAATACCAAAACACAAATTGCTTATTATAAATTAATATTAAAAGATCTGTGTGTTAGAGAAGATATCTTATGGGTAATTAAAAAGCCGTTGATCTGAATTTTGGAGAAGCCATGACTTATCAAATGTGTGGGATGCTGTGTCACCGTGATTCTTAAACCATGGCTATGACACATGTGTTACACACATGTTCATTTCAGAGGACTAAGAAGTGTTTTGTAGAGGAAACCTAAGGGAGAAATTTATTCAAGTACTGCATTTAAACATTAGCTTATCTTAGATAGCTAAACAGAGTTAGCTATCTAACTCCGTTTTCTAGGTAGTTTTCTGAATGAATTTTAGATATTGCTTTACTTTTCATAGTTAAGATACTTCTTAATGTTCATTCGGTGGACAAGTTACGAGTTCAGTTTTTTATACTTCATTCAAGGAACTCAGAACTCTTTTTTTTGCCCAAATATCTTTCCACATACTGCCTCTTTTCATATATAAAATGAGCATCAAATGATTCACATATCACTCACTTTGATCCATTTTTACAATAAAAGGTTTAATATTGAGATTTGAACAATTGTCGTAGTATCAATGCTTTGCTTTCCAGTATTGCAGACGAGAAGTCTGATGCCTCCTGGTTTTTATTTCTTTTGTAGTTAAATTTGCTCTTTTGCCTGACTGCTTATAACTTTTTTTTATATCCTAAAATGTCATGAATTTTTTCCCCAATATGCCGGGTACAGTGTCTGTCTCTGTCTGTCTGTCTTCTAGTTAATGTCTATTTTTTTTTAAATCAGGAACTCACAAGTTCTTTCAATATTCAAATTCAGATTTTTTCTCAGCTCAGGGGAGTTTTTTCCCTCTAGTGTTGTTTCCTAGGCAACATATTATTGCCTTTTCTCTGTGTTTCTTTTACTCCTTTTATATTATGTTGAGTCTGTCAGCTTAGTCTCTTAGTGTTTTCCTTCATGATTTCTATGTTTTTCTTTTTGTTTTATGCTTTGAGATACTGACTGTGTTTGATCTTTCATATCACTAACTGCAACCTTAATTGTGAACTCATTCCCATTTTTAATTCACTTACTGAGTTTTATAGTTCAAAAATTATGTCTTTAAGTTCCAGAGTGTTTTGAGAATTGCTTTTTAAATTTTGTCATTCGGTTGCCCACTTCTGTCTTGCAGGAGTGTGGGTGCACCAGGCCCAGTCCTCTGGCTGCTTGGCCTCCCAAGAAAGGAAAGTATTTTTCTCTGTTGACTCACTGAGACTCAAGTTTATTTGTTGAAATATTCTTAAATATAGAAGTCCTGGACTTGGTGAAAGTCAAAGAGATTTCTCACGTTGTGCATTTGGAACTTAGGTCAGGCTGTTAAACCTTTCTTCCCACAATGATGGGAAGCCACTTTCCAATCTATCTGGTCTCCCTCCATGTTCCAAACCATGGGAGTGGAGAGGACATGACATTCATTCAGCTCCCTCCTGGACAGAGCTCCGGGAGACTCAGCATTCTCAAAAAGAATTGAGTTGAATTCCTCTCCACCTGCTCTGCTGGGCTCTGTAGATCTGGAATTACCACACCTTATATAGGGTTCAGACTCTATGGCCCCTGTACAGAATTCATTTCAAGTTCCATCCACATGGACTTGAGTATATTCTGAGTCCTTCTAGACATTACATAGTGGCTGCCAACTTTGGGAAGGCAGATGGCTGAGCTGACGGAAGAGGACAAATATTATAGGTCATGTTTTCAGAAAACTTTCTCAGTTCATTTATAATAATTATAGCAGCAGCAGCAGTAGCAGTGATAATAATAATATTTAATTGGTTCTAAGTTATCACATTTTGCCTGCCACAGATTTCCATTACTTGGGTGATAACTTAGAAATGAGGAGAAAGAATTCTGGAGGCTTGGATTAAGTAGTGACTCTGATATTAATTATCACTGACATAATGGACAGGTGATTTAACCCCTCCATGTCCATTCCTTGTATAGATAATCAGAATAATTGTAATAATGCCCTTTTGCAATCCTTTACCAAGAGGGCTGGTCAAGGCATCCCTGCTTATACTATTTGACCTTGTTTCCCCAGGTACAGGGAACCTGTAGGGCTCAGGGGTAGATAGTTGACCCAGACTGGGTCAAATGCAAGGGCTTTGCTCAGAACTGGGGGTTTAGAGAATCTTTTCAGTCCCAGCAGGCTACATGAACTGAGGGCAGGCTCACAGAGATGCTAAGGATCTATTGTGGGTTGGTTAGCCATGTCAGCCTTATGCAAAGAGAAGCCAGAGTGCCCATTGACATAGAGAAGAGAGCAGCAGGTGAGTCCCAGATGGAGAGAGTGATGGTGGGGGGGGGAGACTCCTTGGGTTTCTGATGGTTTTCCAGTCTTCCTCCATAGATTTGACTGAGTTTTCGCTCCTCTGGATTCAAGAGTTTCCTTCTAGATTAGTAACAAATTTTGCTTATTTCTTCTGTGCTTTAGTTAGTTTGGGTGAGTTTCTGTTGTAAACAACTATAGAGGATTCCTAAAACACTCATCTTCATTGCTGGTTAGGTTAAGTATATATAGAAAATGAGGATGGAAAAATGTATTGGAAAATGAACAGCACCATTCAGACAGAGCTTTGTGTTACTTTACTGGCTGAAGACATACACACATATGTCTTTAATTTAGGTGTGTGCTTTGTGTGTATTTAATTCATTACTAACTAACTAAATTTTCCATGCATGCATTTTAACAGCTTCTGTACTTGAAACCAGGGCTCTTACTCTTGTATCTGAGACAGTCTAGTCAGAAGTTAGAACAATTTTAAGCAAATAACTGAGATGGACTTTGGCTGCATTTTGGAACCAGTCCACTCTTTTTCTTTCCCATGTTTCTCGACTTAGAGCTAAAGTAGGGAAGGAAATAAGCCCACATGTCAGCCCTGCAAAGTCTCGCCTCTGTCTTCTGCTTCTCACAGGTATTTTCTGTCTGAGAAATCTGTTTCCATTAGGGGATCACTGCGTTTTTCCATAAAGACAACATGTCGTAGGGAAATAAGTAGTTACAGCTTTGACAGTTTCTTCTAAACTCATATCTAGGAAAGCAAACATCACAAAATTTGTTTCCTCAAAAGTCGCTACATTAGGGCCCACAGGCAATGAAACAGCCAGAAATAATCCCTTCTTCTTGCTACTCCTTCCAGTCATTCATCCAATATGAAGGCAGGAAAAATCATCATGTCTCAAGTTGAGTCTGTCAGCGTCCAATCAGGAAAACTGAGACTGCTTGATGCATTTCAGCAGAAGGGCTTTAGTGATACAGAGAACTCAGTACGTAGGTGACAGAAAAGCTGACAGAGCAACTGGTGGTGTGAGGCCATCCAGGGATTGATAGGAATTGTGGGGAGACAACAGGAGGGTGTTATCACATCCTGGAGCCATCAGACTCGGTGGGCTGCCCGGCGGGAGTTTGGATTGTGGAGGGGAGGGCTCTCCGGCCTGTGAAGGACGTGCGCCTCTGCCAGCAAAGAGATGCTGCCCAAGGCAGAGTGGGGAAGATATGAGCGCTCTGACTTCTTTCCCTTCTCCCATGCTCCAGTGCCTCTCACTGAATAAGCCTGCCCCAAAGGCAGTCGGCGAAGGAGCCCAGGAGATGTAATTCCCAGAGCAGGGGTGGGAAACAGATCTGACAGCTAGCAGGCCGACTGTCCATATGGCTCATGGAATTTTTGAACTCTCCATCATCTCTGAGCATTCCTATTTACATTTTATCAAGCTCAACTAGGGAGGAGAATTTTAGCTTGGGCAGTGGTTTGTAGCAGGTGATGGGGATACAGAAAATACGAAGGTCTGTCCAAAAAGCATCCGGCCCTGTAATATAAAAAACAGAGGCATTTATTGAAAAATACATGTTTCTTTTTTTTTTTCTGAGACTTAAAAGTTTATTGGAATGGAAAACAGCTTTCCCTGACTTAATTCCTGTCACTTGGCCATTGGTCCTGGTGGTCTAGCTCTTAACTCCATCCTATCTTGTCCATTTAAATCCCTGCAAAAGTAAACCATAGACAGTGTACAGCAGTACACAAAAAACTGCATTTGGGATTATTATAACCTTTAGTTGGTTTTGCTTCCGCAGTAAGACAGTAAGCTCTTTGAAGTCAGGGGCAGTCTCCAGTATGTTCGTGAGCTTTCTAGAAAAATAGTGGGATCCACTCACATTTTAATTCCTCTAATGCTCCAGCTGTGGTTAACATGCTTGAATCTTGGATCGGCCAGTAGGTTTTGTGTGTAAAAACTACAACAAACCCAAATTGCCAGGCTGGCAGTGAATCGTGTTTCTTATAATAGAACCATTATCCAATGCTTGAGATAAATCCATGCATCCCGTAGAACACTCCCTTTGAATTTCTCAGATTATTTTTCCAAGAACAGCCTATAAAATATTTCTTGGTCATTTCAAGCATTTTTTTTCCCAAATGAAAGGTTCCATTATTTTATGATACAAGGCATTTTGGTGTATTCCTAGGAGAGTCAGTTTCTTGTCTATTTGTTGGTGGTGGAAGAGGTTGGTTTAGAGCCTTTGTAATACTATGTGCCACTCAAAAAGACCCTGTGAATGGAAAGAAGATCGTTTTCTCTTCTCCCCCTTTAGGCTTGTGTGGGGGTTGGTGTGGGGAGGGCATCATGTAGCAAAGACAGGTCATTAAGAAAAGAAGCTGCACTTGTTATTAGAGACAAAAACAGTATCTGTGGTAGTGGTAGGCTGGCTCTTAGGAAGTATATGAACTGAACTTGCTGTGTCAGCAACCTGATAACAAATAAACTTCAGATTAAATGAACCTGCCTTTGGCACTTGGGGAGCCCTTAGGGTTGCCAAGGGTTCTGTCCTGCTTTACACTTCTCTTTTCTTGCCTTGTTTAGTCAGACTGAATTACCCGCGGGCTTCATTGTTTCCATTCAGAGAGAGGATTGTTGGCATTTTGGCTTTGTGAATTATCCTCCCCCCGTCTTGTTTTGGCATTTAAATTTTTAAAAAATTCTTATATTTCACAGTTCCAGAGGCTGGGAAACTTAAGATCCAGGTGCTGTGAAAGCTGATGTCTGGTGAGGGCCTGCTCCTGGTTCACACGTGGCAGAGGGGTGAGGAGCTCCCGGGGTCTCTCATACAGGCACTGGCCCCATTCATGACGGCTCCACCTGCATGACCTAGTTATCATCCCCTGGAGGCCTCCACCTCCAAATACTATCCCCATGGGAATTAGGTTTAACATGAATTTTGGGGGAATAGACATTAGTCTACTGTGTACTATTAACTGTAAGAGGGGAAGGTCAGAAACAATCCTGTCTGTGTGTTTAAAATTGTTGTGATGAGCCAAGAGATGATCAGTGTAGTGAGTTAATAAGGAAGCTAGTCTGTTTGGAGATGTCCCTCACTAAGCTGAGGCCACCAGCCTTTTTCAACAGGAGTCTTAGTGTCACTGATTCTTGGCGTAAGTGAACAATCTCACTGACTTCCTCACCTTTCTACCGCCTGCATGGATGATCGTGAGGTCTAGATCGACAGACAGTGAGGAAGAAAGAAAACAGTGAGGAGTGGGAGATAACAGGGGATGGAGGTGAGAGAAGAAAAGTGAAGAGGAAGGAGGAAGGTGCGGGAAAGGACCCACCATTCTTAGGAAGGGTAAGTGTCTTAAAAATGAGCAAGAGATTGGAGAAATGAATGGAAGTCTTGGGCTGAATGACTATCAAGTATGTGTAAACGTGGTAACCAGTATTTATGATCCCTTCATAGAAGCATTGTCTTTAATTCCTGAAGACTTGATAAATGAAAATATAACTCTGTAATAGTCATCTGGTGGAAGGCTTTCTGGAATGTGTGACCCTGTCGAGTCAGAGGACATCTTGGTCCTCAGTTGTCTCTTCTGTAAAGTGAAAGAGGGCAGGAAAATGAATCTCTTTCTTTCTCCAGTGTTGAAATTCTCTTCTCATTTGTTTTCTTCTTATTGGCTTAAAGGTCGCTCATTTATTGCCATAACCATAATTTATTCAGGCTTATTACTTTCACTAGATGTAATTAAGAAAGAATACATAAGCTTTGATGTTTTTATTTTTGCTAAATATAATGGGGATGTTAATTTAGGATTGTACATCTCCAATAGAATAAGCCATTAAAATTTTATTGTTGCTTTAAACTAACTAAACCATGTGTATTTGTACTTTTTTTTGGTCAGATGGTCTTTATTCATGTTCCTTTATTCCTATGAAGAATCCAGTACACCTTTGAATAGTTTGGGCTTTCATTTTGCTCTTTAAAAATAAAACAGAAGCTTTGCAAGATGTTTTACTTTTAAAAGACTGGTTATGTTATTTCAATGTTGTTTTCCCCTTTTTATAAATGTCATGCCTGTTTATTAGAGCAGCTTAAAGGCATATAGATTTTATTTATATTTATTTATTTAATAATAGCACAGGCATCTTCATTTTATTGCATCAATTTGTTAGTTGTTACAATTAATCTTCCTCAGTTAAATAAAGATAAGTTTAAGAACTAAATGTTGATAAATTCCATCAGAAATGTTTTGCGTGAAGACATTTACCTGATAACAGTAGATGTCTAAAAAAATTTGCAGTAAAGAGTAGATAAAACAGATTTGGCTTAAAAAATATCAATCGTGATTTTGTGGGGCAGAGAGGTTTTCTCTGAGTAATTTTCCTTTAATGTCTGCTTTTTACTGATAAACTCCATTCACTTGTAGCTTGCAGTTCTCAGGCAACTACCAATAAATCATTATGTTTTTCAAAAATGCTCTTTCCTGTTTGTCACTTAACTGATGCTGGATATAATCATCGTACGTAAAAGTATGCTTAGCTTAGGGTGTTTAATTTGCAGACCTGAAAAACAGTGCTGGCGTTTGAAACCCAGCACCCAGTTTCATGCCTGGAAATTTGCAGACACTTGGAAGGTATTTGTGGAATACCCCCAGATTCTTATGTAGAAACCTGTTCCTTAGAGAATAAATTAGACCAAGGAAGGAGTACTAACTGATCATGGTCCATCATTCCTAACACTGTACCAGTTTCAGTCTGACCTCACCATAATAATTTCTTAGTGAAGGCATTAAGCTGAGGGTGAGCATCCTCAGGCCATGAAAATCCAAATGAACCACCATATATTTATGCTCTAGTGTTATGGTCATTTCTTAATTTCCTCAGAAAGTTTCCAGTCATCAAAAACAGGTATGCAGCTGAGTTCTGTTTTTAGCATGTTGGTAGGGAAATATGATTAATTAGAAGAGCAGTGTGTTTGAAATATAGAAAGTCCACATCCATACTGCAGACCAGTGTTTCTCAAAGTATCACCTTTGGACCATTTAAATCCGAACTAGGTGTGATGCTGATTATAAATGTAGATGCTTAGGTCCCGCTGACTATTCCAACACATTTGGGAGCACACTCAGAAATGTACATTTTTACCTGGTTCTCCCAGGACTACTGCAGTTGCATGCAGTTAAATAAGCATCCCCATCCAGTACTATCACTGAGGTTTCAGGTATGCAGCTGTCCCAGGAACAAGGGGTATTTGCCTAGATTTTCATGATCTTCAAGCATCTTGAGCTTAGTTGTGGAGGTAGCTGATGGTAGGATGGAAAACAAAAGGAAGAAAAAAGGAATACCTGAGTACACAACCCTGGTTGTCACTGTATCTGAGAAGCAGAACAAGGGCTTGATCACAGTGAAGGTACACGATGAACACAGGGCTGCAGATGTTCTTTCAAAGCACTGTTTTAGGTTTCTTCAGATATATTCCCGGAAGTGGAATGGCTGGGTGTTTGTTACAAAGCAGTTCTCTTGTGAGTTTTTGAGGAAACTCCATATTGTTTTCCATGGTGGCTGCACTAATCTGCACTCCCACCAACAATGCACAAGGAAAGAGTCCCTTTTCTCCACATCCTCACCAGCAATTGTTGTGTGTTCATTTATTGATGGTAGCCGTTCTGACACATGTGAGGTGATATCTCCTCATGGTTTTAATTTGCATTTCTCTGATGATTAATGACTTTGAGCATCTTTTCATATGTCTATTGTCTATCTGTACTCTTTGGAAAAGTGTCCATTAATGTCCATTGCCCGTTTTTTAATTGGATTCTTTGGGCTTTATTTATTTGTTTATTGGTGTTGAGCTTTTACAACTTCTTTATCAATTTTGGGTATTAACCCCTCATTGGAAGTTTGTAGTTCACTCTCAAGGCAGTGGTGAGCCATTAAAGGGGCTCACCACTGCCTGGAGAGTTAGATGATCAGAGCTTGTTTTCAAAAAGTAAAGAAAGAAAGGGATGAAGGACTTCTGCCAAGATGGAGGCATAGGTGGAAACACTGTGCCTTCTTGCACAACCGTGTTTAAAAACAACAAAGTTTTAGCAACAAAAATGCAGCTAAACCACAGAAAATTGAACTATACAGAAGTCTGACAACAACGAACCCTTCAGCCAAACCGGTAAGAGGGGCAGAGCCAGCAGCAGAGCGAGGTCAGGCAGGAAAGATCCACCTGAACGACCCAGGGTATGACCCAGGTGCGCAGGCAGCCATGGGCAGATCCCAGGTGTGGGGTAGCAGTGGGTGGACCCAGTGAGGGCTGACCATAGTCACACATTCGCACACAGATAAACTGGTGAAGGAGTGAGCAGTGAGACTGACCACACAGGCCCCAGTGGTGGGAAGCAGCAGAGGGGACTGCTATTGTCCCTCTCTGACCCCATCCCCACATACAGCGTTACAAACCAGCAACCTGGGTGGCCCCGCCCTGGTGAACATCTAAGGCTCGGCTCCTCATCCGTAACAGGTGTGAACAGAGCAAGAAATTATGGCTCAAGAACTCAAAGCCCCAGAGCCCATAACTGTAAGCAACGAAGAAATAGCCAAACTTTCAGATGCACAGTTCAAAACACTGGTGATCAGGATGCTCACAGAACTGGTTGATTTTAGTTACAAATTAGAGGAACATATGAAGGCTAAACTAATTGAAATGAAGGGAAATACACAGGGAACCAATAGTATTGGAAAGGAAACTGGGACTCAAATCAAAGGAGTGGACCAGAAGGAGGAAAAAAATGACTAAACAGAAAAGGATGAAGAAACAAGAATTCAAAAAAATGAGGAGAGGCTTAGGAACCTCCAGGACATTTTTAAACATTCCAACAGCCAAATTATAGGGGTACCAGAAGGGGAAAAGGAACAGCCACAAGTGGAAAACTCATTTGAAGAAATAATAAAGGAGAACTTCCCCAATCTGGCAAAGGATATAGAATTCCAGGAAGTCCAGGAAGCTCAGAGAGTCCCAAAGAAGTTGGACCCAAGAAGGAA
This sequence comes from Artibeus jamaicensis, assembly GCF_021234435.1. NCBI lineage: Eukaryota > Metazoa > Chordata > Mammalia > Chiroptera > Phyllostomidae > Artibeus > Artibeus jamaicensis. The sequence continues at coordinate 8,944,976 of NW_026521828.1, read as the reverse complement.
CACACCAAGGCACATCATAATTACATTAGCCAAGATGAAAATGAAGGAGAGAATCCTAGAAGCAGCAAGAGCTAAGGGGACAGACACCTACAAAGGAGTTCCCATCAGACTGTCAGCTGATTTCTCAAAAGAGACCTTACAGGCAAGAAGGGGCTGGAAAGAAGTACTCCAGGTCATGAAATCCAAAGACCTACATCCAAGATTGATCTTTCCAGCAAAGTTTTCATTTAGAATGGAAGGACAGATAAAGTGCTTCTCCGATAAGGTCAAATTCAAGGAATTCATCATCACCAAGCCCTTATTATATGAAATGTTAAAGGGACTTATGTAAGAAAAAGAAGATAAAAAACACAAAGAGTTGAAAGGACAGCAAACTCACAGTTATTAACAACCACACCTAAAACAAAAGCAAACTAAGAGGACAGCTAGATCAGGAGCAAACCATAGAAATTGATATCACATGGAGGTTTAGCAACAGGGGAGTGGGAGAAGGAGAAGGGGGGAGAAGGTACAAAAAATAAGTAGCATAGATGGTAGGTAGAAAATAGATAGGGGGGAGGGCAAGAATAGTATGGGAAATATAGAATCTAAAGAACTTGAGACACATGGTCATAAACTAAAGGGGGGGAATGGTGGGCGAGGGGGTGTGCAGGGTAGAGGGGAATGAAGGGGGGAAATAGAACAACTGTAATGGCATAATCAATAAAATATATTTTAAGAAAAAAGAAAGAAAGGGAGAACTACCAAATGAGTTACAAAGGAGAGGGCGATATGTTTGCAACCACACAATATTTTTTTGCAAGCTTCAAAGTAAGAGGCTTGTGCATGCCTGACTTCCACCAAGAGCAAAGGGCTAGCTAGAGAATTAAAAACAAAACACCCCCTGATGAGAAAAGCACCCCATGAGCGCATCTTAATCAAAGCCCTGCATTTGATCCCTTCACATCACACTTCTAGGTCGCTGCTGGAGGACAGCCCTTTCCTCCCAGGTATTTTCTGTGTGGTTGAGCTGGCATGTGGCTGGGGATTCTTTTGAAGCCTTGTTGGTTGACTCTGTCACCTCAGAACATTCTCTTGTGATTTGATAGTTTTCCAGGGAGACTTTGTTGCCATCCTGGCTGGCCAGGCTTCTGCTTTGATTATGGAAAAATTCACTGGTCTGGGAGCCTCTTGATATGTTCCTTTGGGCATCAGTTGCAATATATGTATTTTCAAATGCCATTATAAAAATGGGTAGTAAAGTAGTAGTGTCTGGAATCTTCTTTGTCCTATCCCATTTAATCAGAGTTCAGTAACTCAAAATCTCTTTATTTTTTTGATGGAGTGATGAGGGATAATTTACTCATTCCTGTGCCAGTCACCCAGCAAACACTGAGCCCTCATTATGTGTCAGATGCTCCCCAAGATGTTGGGATTTATGGGGTCATGAAACAAGAATATTCACTCTAAAATGTGGAGGGACAGGCATCTACATGGCTCATTAATGGTTACCTTTTCTCTTAGGACAAAAGCACAATTCTCCCCCTGACCTCTCAGGCTCCGTGTTCTAGCCTCTCCATCATTTCCAGCCTCATCTTCACTCTTTTTATGTTAAACATGCCAGCCACACTGCTCTTGTTTTTGTGCTTACCAAGATCCTCCCCATCTGAAGAGTTTTTTCTGTTTTTTCTTTCTGCTGCTAGGAATATCCTTCTGTCTGCAGTTTGTTTGGCTAGCTTCCAGTGACTGTTTACCATTCACCTTAAATTCACACTTCTTTAGGGATGCCTTCTTTGTCTTCTGGGATTAGATTTTTCCTTCTTGCTGTGTATTCTCATCACTTCTTGTGTTTTTCCCTTCGTAGCACTTATCAGTAGTATAATTGATTATTTTTAATAAATGTTACTTAAAATCTATTTCTAGACCCTAAGCTGCATGGGAATAGGGATAGAGGCTGAGTCATTCATTGTGGTGACCTAAACACACCATCCAGCTCATAAATGGTACTCAGTGTAAATTGTTTGGATTATTGAATAAATGAATATAAGATGGTAAGGGCAGTCACTGAGGGCAGGGAACATAGGAGGGGAATACCAAACTCAGTTTGGAACCATCAGGAAAGGTCCTGACACCAGTCCTTTAAACCTAGTACCTTTTTACTGCACAAAATAATGCCCTGTATCTCTTCATAATCCCAAATCATCAACAGAAACTAAACCCTATTGATTCCATTTATGAAGATGATAAAAGCTACTACTATTTTAGAATGAGTGTCAATGAAAGTTAACAGTTTTGTCCTTAAATCTTAGAAGAAAATAAAATAGCCAAAAGGTTTTCAATGGACATTTTCCTAGAGAGTTCCCAAAAGGGTCAGTGTTTATTTCTTTTGTTTCATCAATTTACATGTAATCCTTTTTTCCTTTTTGATATTAAGTAAACCTTCTACTACCCGATTTAATAGCATTAACACAAATCTTAGGGACCAGTGTTATTATTTGCTTCATTTAGTCTTAGTTGTGTATTACTATACCTGCTGTAAGTTATCTCATTTATTTTTATTTGTTTTGAACATCTCAGTGTTATTGTCTATCAACTCAAATCACATTCTAACCAGGCTATATATTTAAGGCTTTCATATTCTATTAACTTGGATGATGAGGTTTTGCTTGCTTGTTATATATCCTTTAAGATAGTTCACAGAGAAAATTGTTATCCAAATTCAGGAAGTTGAGACATATTTGCTACTTTCAACATAAAGTTAGAATCCAAAAGATATACCTGGAATCTGGGTTGGACCATGTAGACAACTATGTACATGGTGCATAGGAAAAGAAAGTTCATTTGAACATTACTCCAGATTATCAGAGACATGCTAGTAATTAATGAAAAGTTGGTAGTAAATAAAGAATGGGAAGCAAAAGACAAGCCAAATGTAGACAGATGTAGCACATGAGGAACATTATTGGTGACTGCATTTACAAGTAAAGTAATTAGATATTTCGAAGTAAGCAAATTTAGGGTTTAGCCCATTGAGTCAGTTTATGGAGTGTTCCCTGTGTGGAAACCTTTGTGCTTTGGATGAAGACAGGGTCTTTTTTTTGGGGGGGGGGTGGATTTGAAACTTAGAAAGATGAAAACATGCATAATCTAGGAATGAAGAATGCTTATAGTGATGTGGTAACTAATAGACACGATTAGTTATCCAGCAGATGGCGAATGAATGAGCCTGTGAGAATCGCTGAAGGGGAGCTTTCTAGAGGAGATTTTTGAGCAAAATCTTGAAACTGTAAGAAGTTATGGATGTATAGGGACAAGGCAGGGCTGTGACTTACTTCAGCTTAATTTTAATAGAATGAGTCAGTCATACCTAGGTCCCAATAAGCATATTAGGTTAGCTAATAAGGTAATAGTAGAAGTATACTGGGAAATTATGTGGTCTTGTCAGCAAATGGCTGATGTAAAGATAGCATCAGTCCCTTAGTAGCTTGATGCCTGAACACAACTTCTGCCCAGCTGTTTTTGTTTTCATGTATTGCTCCACAAATCTCACTGCATATGTACATTTTACATTGTCTCAATCCTAGAGTATGTAGCATTTTGTGTTTTGCATTTCTCATTTAACTGTACATCATAAACATTTCCTACATTTCTATGTAGTAGTTACAATAATTTTAACAGTATAAAATTCCATCTTGTTGATACATTGCAATTTACTAAATCATTGCCTTATTGCTGCATATTTAGATTACTTCTTGCTTTTATTTTCTTCTTAGTAATGCTGCAATAAATAATGTGTTCATATACTATTTTCCTTCCATTCAATTATTTTTAGAGTACACATTCACAAAATAAATTCATTGAATCTAAGGGTAGGAACATTTTTATAGTTCTTGCCGTTTGCCATTCTCAGTCTAGAAGGAGTCTGCCAATTCAGTCTGCCGGTAGCAAGTTATGTGGTAGTTGCTTTTCTCATAACTGTACCAGTGATAGGTTTAATCATTAGAATTTTTTGTTAATTTTATAGGCTTAGAATGACACTAAGATTGATTTAATTAGGGCTTATTTCTTCCTTGCAAGGATGATAATTTCCTTAATTTGCTTATTATTTGTGTTCTCATTCAAGTAAATTATGTAGCCTTATCATTTGGCTTTATAGCTTAATAATTCTTTTCTTCCCAAATATAGTAATTATTTAAAGGGCACAAAATTTTAGGTAGGGCCAAAGGAAAGTATTAGCTGAGAGCAAAAGAGGAGAACTTTTTTGCCATTCCCAGATGAAACCTGAGTATATTTTAATACATAAAAAATAGATAAGGGTGCTGCTGCCTTGTCTGGTTGAAGGGCAGGCAGTGAGCCCACTTACTTGGACTCCTTGCTCCCTGGGATGCAAATGCCTCTCAGAACATGAGCATTAACATTATTTGGCAGTGGAAGATCCACATACTTGAAAAAATAGCCAATGACTGACATTCAGATCATAAGTTACAGTAAAGCAAAGATGTCGCAGCATGGAGACACTATAAAGAGAGTTTCACTGTAGATTTTCTGAAGGATCAGCCATGCAAAAATATTTTCCTTTATTCAGTTCAGTACACTCTTTATAAAGACAACATGTGGATTACTAAGAAGGATATGAAAATGAACCTGAACAAGCTTTCAATATAGCAGGGGAGATAAGAAAAGTAAACAAATAGCAACAAGATATGGAATTATGAGAAAATTCTCTAACTGGAGAACAAATCATTTTATTGACATATAGAAGAGCAAGAACATTACTTTATTGGGTGTGGGGGCAGAAATCATCATCTCAGAGTATTAATGTGAATCCAACAGATAAAATTTGGAGTTGGGAGAGGGTATTTATTCTGAGAAGAAAGAGGCAAGGGGGGGTCATGGCAGCAGGTATGACAAGGGGAGATGGAAGGACAAGCGGAGTTCAGATCAAGTGAGAAGGACAGGCTGGGGTAGTCACGGGGGGAAGAGGGAGAGGTGTGGCTTGGGAAGGTGATAGCTCCTTGCTTTGGGAATGGAGCCGTTTGAGGAGGATGGTGTCAACATCAAAGCTGTCTTTATACCATTTCCAGCATATTTTTAATTGAATTTATTGGGGCGACATTGGTTAATGAAATGATATAGATCAAGTGTGCAATTCTGTGATACATCATCTAAATATTGCATCGTGTGCTTACCACCCATAGTCAAATCTTCCATTGCCATGTATCTGGCCCCCTTTGCCCTTTTCAATCCCTCTAACTCCTTTTGCCTTTGGTGACCACCACACTCTTGTCTCTGAGTTTTGTTTGTCTTGTTTGTTCATTTGTTGCTTTTTGTTTTATATCTCACATATGAGTGAACTCATATGGTTCTTGACTTTTTCTGTCTGACTTATTTTGCTTAGTGTGATATTCTGAATATCCATCCATGTTGTCACAAATGGCAGTATCATTTTTTTGTGTGTGTGGCTGAGTACTCTTCCATTGTATATATCTACGGCATGTTCTTTAGCCAATCACGTTTTCATGAGGTAGTGAACTTTCCTTTTGCAGCTTCTACCTTTCCATGGTTTTTCAAGAATATTCTGTAAATCGTAGACATGAGAAAGAATAACGTGTTACAGTGGAAAGGGAACTAGACCGAGAGTCATGAAATTGGATTGTAGTCACAACATGCTGCCAATGAAAGGGAAAGGAAAAGACAATGTAAGCCTTTCCCTTACCTGAAGTGTATTTTAAACAAGGAGTTTTGGTCATACACCTGTAGCCTGCACTGATTTCACGTAGAGGAATTTGCGAGTGGGTGGACTTAGTGGTTATTTTGAGTGAGACCAGAATGTCTGAGCATCATGGCTGTATGAGCAACATGATTTGGTTTCCAGAGCCTGGGTCGTGTGTTCAGGAGCCAGTGCTCCTTTCTGCATTTCCCGGGCCTGCTTGGTGGAAGGTCAAAGTGAGTCGTGGTCTTTTCCCATAGAATTCCTTAGGAACACTACTTTGCTTTTGTTTTCTTTGAGTTTGGCTCTTTGACCTATTGCAGACAGGCAATGATGGAAAAATAGAGCTAGTCCCAAATGTAGAGGAGATGTGGTGATCAATGAAAATAATGCAAATGGATGTGCTTTTTTCCCCAAAAAATGTACACAAAAAAGGGTTATAGTCTTAGTGGCCTTAGCATTTTTACTCCAAGTGACCCCGGCTTGAGAGTGGCTGTTTGGGTGGCCTAAATCAGAGCTTTTGACCAAAGCAGACGAGGCTTTAATTACTAGCTTTATTTTTAACATTTGTATGTTGTGGATAAAATGGCATTAACTTCTGCCGACCCCAGAGGCTTGTCGTACAGCTTCCGTGGGACAGTGCACTCAGATCTCCAAGCCCAGCCTCGCAGTGAGTGTGTGATCAACATGAGCTTCAGTGATGGTGGCAGTGATGCTGACATCAATATCATTTTGAAGCAAAAGCCAGAGAAAGCCACAAAACAACCCACTGTTCCTTTGACGATGCACCTCTCTCTGTCATTTTTAGCAGGAAATCTAACCATATCACTCTGAGCAGGAAAAAACATGAAATATAAATTTTCAAACAACAAATGCTGTCCTGAATCTTCAGAAGCTCCTTCTCGTTGACATAGTTTTTTTCACATCTAGGAATCTCTTCTAAGGTAATTACCACAGATTAAGGCAAATGCTTATGTACCAAAAATAGTCATCGGCACTTATTTTTAACAGTGGCAGTTAGTGAGTCCACATGTCCAGCCACAGGAGAACACTTTAATACATTCGATTAACACTTAGATGAGATGGTGTTTACTTTGCAGGAAAATAACAAAGTTATGGTTCAAAAGACTTTTTGGTGATAGACCACATGCCAGGACGATGGAAGTGACCACGTGGAGCCTCTGAGGGTGTCAGGCTCACAGGCCAGTGAGCAGAGAGAGGTGCGTCATTAAAGGAACAGTGGACTTCAATCTAACCGTTTAAACCCAGAGTCAGCTCCTAAAGTGGCCACTCCTCCAGCTGAATCAGCTAAACGGTAGGGAATGGTTTGCGTTTTAGCCTGTGACTCTCTCAGCCTGGCATGTGTGTGCTGGATTCAACCTGGTCGGGTTCACGCAGAGATCTCGAAAATACCCTTGAGATGTCCTGAAATTGACGATGAAGCACACTAAATAAGATTTGTTGTCTGTATGCAGGACAATGATTATTTTGCACACTGAGGTTTGAGAAATACTGAACCAGATTAGATAATGGAACACAAGGAAAATCTATAGGCAGTTGTCAGGATAATCCCCAGCATCGAAGGAGGGATGGGTGGAGAATTCTGAAGTGTCTCTGTTCCACTGCCAGGCTTTCTCCACTGTGTTTTGATATTGTCTCTGTAACTTGGATGTATGTCGATAATTTTATTTGTTCTTGTGAGCGTTGCCTAAGACAATTTATAGGAAAGCATTCAGCCCAGGGCCTGGCATATAGTAGATATTTAATACCTATTAACTGACCCACAGTTCAGCCTTGCTCGGTCCTGTCCACAGAGACATTGTGCTGGGCAGAGGTACAGCCAAGGGCTCCCCTCCTGTGTCCTGTCTTTCCTCACTGAAGTGCTGCTAAGTAACTCAGAAGCTGTTGCTCCCAAGTGCTTGGCCATCTGTCTCCTCTTGGGAATCAGCCCATGAGCTTAATGGCGTATCATGTGGCTTCAGTGGGAGACCGCGAATGTTAGCATTGGGTTCTGGACAAAGCTGTAAGGTGCCCAGAGGAGAGGCAGACTCGTTTCTGGAAGCTAGCAGCACATTTGGGGTTTTTTGCTATAAATTGAAAACTGTGAGCCATGGCCATACACACTGGCTTCAGTACTTAAAGCCAGAGAGAGCCTCCCCTGACCCTTCGTCTCTGAGGTGTCACTGTTTCTAGCTTGCTGGCGCCCCCACGCTGTCCAGGAGCTCAGGACTCTTCAGTGGCAAATCCCTATTTGAGGGTCCTGTTGCAATCCCAGATTACTGACCGAAGGAGGGGAACTGGTGGGGGAAGGAGATCATTAGCCTGTCTTGAGTCACTGGGACCTGATGGAAAGTCAGATTAGGAAGGGCTTAAACCGATTGGAGAGCCGGTGTTAATCTTAAGTATTTCCACTCTGCTGAACTTGCCTGGAAGTGTTTAACATTCTCCAGAGATAGGCATCCCCTCTCCAAGAAATGATACCTTTCTGTAAAAAGAATAATGAATTATGTGAGGATTGATTTTCAGGATGGACTCTGGCCCCGCGTAGTAATTAAATATGCGGAGTGGTGAGCGAGGCTGTCTGGAGTCGCAGCCAAGTGTTTCAGGTAAGTTGCCTCACCTCTGTGCCCCTGTTTCCTCATCTGTAAAAACAGGGACCATGATAACACCACTTCCTGCGTTTTTTGTTTGCTTGTTTCTTTGTTCCGAGAATTAATGAGCTAGTGCTTTAGACAGACTCTGGCAAAGACTAAGCACTGAATCAGCGTGAGATACTATTATTATTGTGATTATTATTATGACAGGTACAAGTTGGTAGATATTGGTTTATGTGATCATTATTCATTCTCTTACGATTAAAATCTTTTTATTATTAAATATTTGAGAAAATACTTATTTTTAAAAGACAAGTTGCTTTATAAGAAAATAAATAAATTTTATCTTTTATGTACCATACTTGCTTGTTGAAATTTGTTTTTTAAATTTTAGCGAGTTATCACAAAATGTGACATTTCATAGAAGGCCTTCACATTCATTGCTCCCTCCAAGCCCCACAAGAAGGGGAGGTGGAGGCCCTGGGAGATTAGGTTATGTACTCCAGCTTCCCTGGTGAGTGGTTGAGTTGAGACTTGAACCTGTATCTTCAGGCTACACGTTCATCATCTAACTGGTACGCTGAGTTAGATGAGCCCAGTATGCTGAGTGAGGGGAGCTCAGTGTTGCACAGGCGTTAGAGTTGCCAGGATCCTGATATGAATGGCAGTACTGCCACTCACTGTATGCCATGGCTGACAAATTGCCTGCCATCCCTAAGCCCGAATTTCCTGATCTGTGAAAGTTAGAAGGGGATGCCTTTTCTAGACTTGCTGTGCAGTCAGAAACCAGCCAGATCACAGGTAGGGAAAATGCTAGTCCAGCTCCAGGTTCATGGCTATTACTCAGCTAAAGATAGTTTCTTCCTTCATTTCTTCAGCATTGATAACATGCCTGGTTCAGTGCCAAATTCATTTTTTCCCCAAACTAGTATTTCTTCACTGAAATCCTATATCAGAGTGTGATTCCAGTTGCACCAAGACCTACTGTAATCCACACGATTCCATTCCCAGCCACCCAGGATGATTCATGTACTTCTGTGAAAAAGGAGAAGAGATGAGGAAGGGAAGGGCAGCAGGGAGAACTCAGAGACAAAGCCAGCCTCCTCCAGACGTGGAGAACTTGCCCACTTCCTCAGCAGCTGAGCGGTGAGGGGAAAGGTTCCCAAACAATGACTTCATCTGTTTGCTCCTGCGAAGTGGGTGTTCCAGACATAAAAATAGAGGGAAGGCGAGAACATGGGCTCTGTGGGTAAATGGTGATGTTTTCTAATTTATTCAGCATTAACATTTTGATTGTGAAACGACTACTTAGTCTAGGGGGTCTTTGCATTAGAATGTGTGTTCCCAGTGCTTCACTAACATATGGTGTTGGGATTTTAAGGTGAAGTGATGGAAAACGCAGGAGAATGTTTAAGTTGCTAGAAACATGTCAGAGAGGTGCAAATATTTCACCCGTTTACACAGTTGGGATTATTTTGTACATTGATGCATTTTGTTGTTGTTCTTTTCGTAAGTCCAGGATCAAAGAATGCAAGTAAGATATTTCTCAGCCCCTTGGCTTTTAAAATAGCATAGTGAGCTTTAGAGGAAGCTTCATGGAAAAGGTGAATCCTATTGCAATCTATTAGGAAGTCAAGTGACTCTTAATGATGAGGTCTGTCTGGAAAAAGTCCAGCCATTGTTAATATAATGAGAACAGTTTGTTAATCATCAATGTAACCTGGCAGCCAAGGAGAGTGGACTGGAATGCACATGTATGAACAATGAGAACTTCACTGTACTAATCAGTAGGCACAGTAGATACCTTTGAGCATGTGTACTGGGTGACTGTACCTTCAAAATGACTGAGTGAACAGAGCAATGAATCTGCATCTAAGTTTCCCTTAAGCTTGAACATTCCTCTGTGGAAACTATTTGGATGATTCAGAAGGTATTGCAATGCATTGAGCCAGTGCATTGAGTGCAACACAAATAGTGTGGTACAAATGCTTCAAAGATGGCTGAGAATCTGTTGAAAGTGGTGCACATTCTGGAAGGCCTGCAACAAGCAGAACACCTGAGAATGCTGGATGTGCACAGGCTGCAGTCAACAAAGATCCGCAACTGACAGTGTGAGAACTAGAAGCTGATCTGAGGATTCCAAAACCTACTGTGTCGGAGATTTTGATGCAGGATCTTGGCATGAAATGTATCGTGGCAAAATTTGTTTTGTGGCTTCTGCTACGAGAGCAGAAGGAATATCATACTGCAGTTGCAAATGACTTGATTCAAACTGCTACCAATGAACCAGATTTTCTCAAGAAGGTTGTAACTGGAGATGAATTGTGAGTCTATGGCCATGATCTGGAAACAAAGGCTCAGTCATCTCAATGGAAGTCTCCAGGGTCTCCACACCTGAAGAAGGCACAGCAAAGTCGCAGCAAGATCAAGCCATGTTGACTGTGTTTTTGGATTGGGAAGGTGCTGTCCATCATGAGCACACCCCTCTAGGCCAAACAGTCAATATCAAAACTACCTCAATGTTCTTCATCTGTTGAGAGATGCAATAGGACGAAATGACTGCAGCTATGGGCAACTGGTGATTGGCAGCTTCATCACAACATCACACCCACTCATGCATTACTGTCTCGTGCAGAATTTTTTGGCAAAACATCAAGTCACCCAGGTGACTCAACCCTTTATAGCCTAGATTTGGTACCCTGCGACTTGTAGCTTTTCATAAAACTACACCTTTGAAAGGGAAGAGATTTCAGACCATCAGTGAGATTCAGGGAAATTCGTTGGGGCACCTGATGGGGATTCCAACAAAGGGTTTGACAGAGTGTTCCGAATGGTGGAAGAGACACTGGGAAAGCTGTGTGAGGCACCAAGGTGCCTACTTTGAAGGGGACTGAGGTACCATTGTCCTATGTAGAATGCCCCTTGTATCTTGTATCTTCTTCAATAAATGTCTCTCTTTTTCATTGTATAGGGCTGGATGCTTTCTAGACACGCCCAGACCTGCCTATTGCTCTGTAGGTGCAAGGCTTCCTCTGCAGGCCAGCCACCTTTGTTCCCTACCAGGACTGCAGCCTTGGGCTCCCAGCTGGGCTCCCCGTGTCCTCTCTTTCCACCTCAGAATTTATTTTCTCCTCTGCAGCTTGCATAATCTTTTAAAAGCACAATCCAGACCTTCTCTGCTTAGAATCTTTCAGTGGCTTCCTATTTTACTCACTGTACTTGCAATAAAATCTAAATATACTGTGATGGTCCATGTGGGGCCTGACCCTTCTGTTCCTCTAATTTCTTTCTTACTGTCCCCACCCTTGACCATATATTCTACTTGCTTTTAGTTTTCTTTCTGATCCTGGAGTTGGCCAGACTTCCTTCCAGTTCACATCTATAGCATTGGCCATTCTCTCTGCCTAACCAAAAACCCACCCTAAATGCAACCTCAGCCCCCAAAACCCAACCCTTAAACTTCTGGCATTGGGAAACTCTCCCAGCTAGGCATTCTCCTGTTAGTTTGACAGTTTTGTCTTCTTTTTTTTGTTCTGTCTCCAGTGAGGAGCTGAAAGACCTGCCTCTGATTTTTGAAATGGCACTTGAAGGTAATGGTCAAATTATTTCTCACACTTTTCTCTGACTAGGTAATTTAGAGGGGAAAAAGTCTCTTTTGAATCATTGAAAGGAAATGCAGATTCCCTCGTACCGAGGAGAGGATGCACTACCCACTGGCCTTGGCATTGGCAATAAACATCTAGGTAACTCATTACGTGGGCATTTGCTCTCTGAGCCTGGAGCGTGGCAAACAGCCCCCACATCGCTCCATGTTCAGGGGGTCAGTTGTTTAGAAAACCCATGAACTTTAAAAATATCTCCTTTCCTGAGACTCTCCTAGGCAGTATTCTCCCTAGTACACATGGTAAGTGGCTGATGTCTGACTCCCATAGTGAGCGATAGACTTTTCTCTTGTCCGGAAGCCTTCGTAAGAGATTAAACTCTCTTTTTTAAAAGAAAGCAGTGGCTGTGTTTGTCAATATTTCCAGGGTAGAAAGAATAAGAAGAAAGCTGGGAGAATATTTATCACATCCTCGGGCCTCGAAGGAGGCTGCTAAGAGCCGAGTTTGGGACACCTGGTTTGTGAATGAGGACTCACAGCCTGTTCCGGGGTCTGTACCTCGAAGGCAATGGAACAGCCAACCAGGAAACCAGTGTAGTCATTTCTTTATCTGTGTGTGGACCATCATGTTCTTTTTTAAAAACGTTTTTGGTTTGGGAAAGCCGTCGATGATATGTAATTTAAAGGATAGCATTTCACACAAGAATATTAGAGGGTTTCCTAAGACGAGCCCCGGGGCGCAGAGCCTCAGGCTGTGGTAAGGATTCAGTGTCATAAAGATCATACTTACAGTTAACACTCACCAAGAGCCTGCAGTGTGCCTGACACTCTGCTAAGATCTTTAAATACAGCCTCTGACTTAAATTCACCGAAAACTCAAAATGGTGATGGTGACATCATCTATTCATAGACAGGGGAACGGAGGCCCAAAGTGGCCTGATATTCTCCCCCAAGTCACTCCACCAGCAAGTGGTTGAGGTCAGATTTACAGCCAGTGTGTCTGCCAGGGAGTCCCAGGGTGTGAATCTGCTGGGACTGTCGTCACAGAAGGTCACGGAAATCAATTTTCTCACAGTTCTGGAGGCTGGGAGTCCAAGATCAAGGTACTGGCAGAGCGGGTTTCTCCTGAGACCTCTTTCCTTGACTTGCACATGGCCACTTTCTCTCTGCCTCCTCCTGTGCTCTTTACTCTGTGCCTGTTACTCCTGGTGTTGGTCTTTTTTAAGAACAGCAGAGCTATTAGATTAGGACATCGCTGTTATGACCTCACATAACCTTAATCACGTCTTTAAAGGCCCTGTCTCCAAACACAGCCGCAGTGCGGGCCTGGGGCTTCAACACATGGATCTGGGTGGGAGACACATGATTCAGTCTGTAACGGGAGCCAGTGCTCTTAACCAGTGTACTCAGCTCTTGCTCCGATATTAAGACTTTGATTAAAATCATTATAACTTCTCTGGCTCTAAGTCTGCCATGGAAAAAAAATTAAATAACTTTATTGATGTATTATTGATAAGCAATAAAAACTACACTGATTAGTTTTAAAGACTTCTCTCACTCTAGAAAACTTACAGTGATGAAATAGAGACTGCATAGTTCACCAGCAAGTGTACTCATTATTGGTCTGTAATTAAAACGGGGTTATTGTAACGCTGCCTCCTATGACGGCATTCCCTCCGGGGCCCCGTCAGAGCTGCACTCTGTGATCGCCAGTCTCCCATGGCTATTGGAAGCTCTGATTTCCAAACACAAGAGAAGGCAGTTCTGTTTCTTGCTTCTTTATGACTTTCCCCAACAATTACTGCTTATTTGATGTATGCCAGGCATTTATTTTTCAAGTTTAAATGCTTGTTATGTACGAGCCATTTTGTGAAGGCCATGTATTCGGTGTATGGTTTAGCCCTTCAGTAAGATACAGGATTGTGCGGAATGGACGGTGTAACTTCTCTGTCGTTACATAATTGGCCAGAGGCCCACCAGCTGGTACTTGACGTCGAGTCTGTCTGACTCCTAAGCCTGGGTCCTTGGTCCTTAAGCCACCGAGATAAACTGTTACTTTTCTCTTGCAGACTCTTGTATGTCATCTTCTGCTCGTGGCGTTTTGATTTTTGCTCCCATTGGCTGCCTCTCCTGGGTGTCTGTGCCTCTCTTTCCCCCCCCTCACTTTCCACTCCAAGTTCATTTCATCTTGTACAATACACACAATACCAAAGAGGGAGGTCTGCCTCTGTTTTTACTTGGAGGTTTAATTGCATTGCCTCCTTGACCCTCTTGCTGATTAAATAGTGGCAAACATAGGAATTATTGTCAGAAGGCTAGGAGTAAACAGGTTGAGAAGGGCGTGTGTGTATTGAAGGATGCTTTCTTTTTCTCACTGACATTACCTGGACTTCTGTATGCCTTGCTTTGTGCTTTTCATTATTTTTAATTCCAGTTTACAATTAGAGCTTGCAAATTGAATTGCTTTCTCTGAGGAGCTACGATTTCTCTATTTGGCAAGTACCACTGCCCTGCTTCCCGCCCTGCTCGGCAGAAATTAACACCGTGGGTTTTGTTCCCTTGTATTGCAAACTCAACTGATCGATAGAATCATGGCCATACTCACTCTAGAAAACTTACAATTATGAAATAGAGACTGCATAGTTCGCCAACAAGTTTATTCATTATTGGCCTGTAATTAAAACAGGGATATTGTAATGCTGCCTCCTGTGAAGGCATTTCTCTAGGGCCCCATCAGAGCTGCACTCTGTGGTCACCAGTTTCCCATGGTGCTATTGGCAGCTCTGTTTTTCAGACACAAAAGAAGGAAGTTCTTCTTGGTGCTTCCACAGAGTCTGTAGGGAGAGTGGCTGTGAGTGGTGCTCTGCTTAGTGAGGAGAATGCAGGTTCTCCAGGGAAGGACACAGGAGCTTAGGCAATGACCTTGGGGATTAAAGAGCCTGCCCTCTTCCCTTGCACTCAGAAGTCTTGGGATGTGCACAGAAGCGTTATGGGCCTCTTTGGAGTCAAGGTAAACTCAAAGATTTGGTTATTTATTTTAGCTCATAGATGCTGCAAAGGGAACCTTACTAACCCTGGATATTCTAGCCCAACACCAGCTCAGTTTTGATTATTTTTACTAGTGAAAAACTTCATAGTCAGTTCTTTAGGACTTCAGTTCCAAGTTACATCTAAAAAAAAAAACAACTGAATGGATTTTAGTTTCATACACAAAAAAGGGATTAGTCTCCTATGGAGAGACCCCAGGGTGCAGGATGAGAGCCAGCGTAGCTGTATGGGTGGTAGGTTCAGGTCCCAGGACATGTTCAGGAATCCAGACTGAGATGGCCTCTGACATCCGTTCTGTTCCTGAGCTCCGTGGCCCTCTGCACTTCCAGCCTCACCCTCTACACTCCCCATATGGGAGTACTCTACCTCTCTGTAATGTTGCCAAACCTGGTGGTCCCTCAACATCCCAGTTGCTTTTATGTATCTCTGTCTTTGTATCTTCTCTGACCTATTCCTGGGAAAGTATCCTCTGGTCTTCTCTCTGATGGTGTCCCTGCTCACCTTCAGGATGCAACCCAAGCATCACTACCTTCCTATATAGCAGTCCCTATCCCGATACTGAGTTAGGGGCTCTACTCTGCTCCCAACACATACCTTTACTATAGTACCTGTCACACTGCATCGTAACTGTTGGCTGCCTTGACCCTTCCTCCTTATGTGAGGTTCCTGCCAATGCCATTTTTATTTTTAAATCACACGTAGAGGTTGTAAGTCCCATATAGAGCATCTGTTATTGAATATATCAAGGTAAGAAAACAGCACAATTCATTTTGTGTTTAGAGCTATAGGTTTTGGAAAAATATTTTGATCAGCATTTAAAACTTTAGTAAGACTATATATTTTTAGCTCTACAGTAAGTACCTAGTTTTCTCTCTTTTTATAAAATTATATTTTATTGATTATGCCATTACAGTTGTCCCATTTCACCCCCTCCTATCCACATTCCCCCCTTTAGTTCATGTTCATGTCCATGTGTCATAAGTTCTTTAGCTTCTACATTTCCCACACTACTCTTGCCCTCCCCTTGTCTACTTTCTCCCCACTGTCTATGCTACTTATTCTCTGTACCTTCTCCCCTCCCCCTCCTCCCACTCCCTTGTTGCTAACCTTCCATGTGATCTCCATTTCTGTGGCTCTGCTCCTGTTTTAGGTGTCCACTTAGTTGGCTTCTGTTTTAGGTGTGGTTGTTAATATCTGCAATTTTGCTGTCTTTTTACTGTTCATATTTTTTATCTTCTTTTTCTTAGATAAGTCCCTCTAACATATCATATAATGAGGGCTTGGTGATGATGAACTCCTTGAATTTGACCTTATCTGAGAAGCACTTTATCTGCCATTCCATTCTAAATGAAAGCTTGGCTGGATAGATCAATCTTGGCATGTGGGTCTTTGGATTTCATGACTTGGAATCCTTCTTTCCAGCCCCTTCTTGCCTGTAAGGTCTCTTTTGAGAAATCCACTGACAGTCTGATGGGAACTCCTTTGTAGGTGACTGTCCCCTTATCTCTTGCTGATTCTAGAATTCCCTCCTTAATTTTAATCTTGGGTAATGTAATTATGATGTGCCTTGGGGTGTTCCTCCTTGGGTCCAACTTTTTTTGGACTCTCTGAGCTTCCTGGACTTCCTGGAAGTCTATTTCCTTTGCCAGATTGGGGAAATTCTCCTTTATTATTTGTTCAAATAAGTTTTCCACTGGTGGCTGTTTGTTTCCCTCTTCTGGTGCCCCTATAATTCGGATGTTGGAACATTTAAAGATGTCCTGGAGGTTTCTAAGCCTCTCCTCAATTTTTTGGATTCTCGTTTCTTCATTCTTTTCTGTTTGTTTGGTTGTTTCTTCCTTTTGGTCCACTCCATTGATTTGAGTCCCAGTTTTCTTTCTATCACTATTGGTTCCCTGTGCATTTTGCTTCATTTCACTTAGTGTAGCCTTCATTTTTTAAAATCTAATTTGCGACCAAAATCAACCAGTTCTGTGAGCATCCTAATCACCAGTGTTTTGAACTGTACATCTGATAGGTTGGCTATCTCTTGGTTGCTTAAAAGTATTGGCTCTGGGGCTTTGATCTGTTCTTCTGTTTGAGCTATTTTTGGTCTGGTTGCACCTGTTATGTATGACGGACAGAGCCTTAGGTGTTCACCAGGGCAGGGCAACCGAATCTCTGGGTTGTGATGCTCTATGTGGGGGCAGGGTCAGAGAGGGAGCAATGGCATTTGTTCTGCTCTCAGATTTCAGTCCCCTCTGCTGCTTCCCACAAGCAAATTGGGCCCTTCTGGTGCTGGTGCCTGGGTGGGTGGGCTTGTGTACATTCTAGGACCCTGTGGGTCTCTCCAACTAACTCTCCTGTGAGGCTGGGAGTCTCCCCTGGCACCCTTTCAATCGATGCTTTTAGGCTTTATTTCCTGGGGTCGCTGGGGCCCCGGGTTGCACAGTCTGTCTCACTGCCCATTTTTGCTTGGTTTATCTATGCATGAATGTGTGACCACGGTCAGCTCTGGGCTGCCTGCGCCCCCAGGTCTGGCAGCCACCACCTTTTCCTGCCAGGATCCCTCTCAGCTGGCCACTGACTCTGCCCCTCTTACCAGTCTGGTTGAATGGTTGTCGGACTTCCATACAGTTCAATTTTCTGTGTGTTCTGGTTGTGTTTTTGTTTCTAAATCTTTGTTGTCCTTAATTTTGGTTGTGCGAGGAGGCACAGTATTTCCACCTATTCCTCCATCTTGGCCAGAAGTGAATTTTCTTTCTTACATAATTTCTCAGCTATGCTTTTTCTAAGAATCATACATACTTTTCATATTACCAATAAACATATTCATTAGTTTTTAAGAAACACAGTATTGCACTAAAGTTTACAGTTAATACACAAAGGAATGATTATACAATGCTTACTTTTGTAAAAAATACAATGGATAGGGAACTCTATTATATAAATGGTTTGTTG
Organism: Artibeus jamaicensis; assembly: GCF_021234435.1. Lineage (NCBI taxonomy): Eukaryota > Metazoa > Chordata > Mammalia > Chiroptera > Phyllostomidae > Artibeus > Artibeus jamaicensis. The sequence goes on along the minus strand of NW_026521828.1, from coordinate 8,927,104 downwards.
AATCCTATAGAGTGACTGTGCCTTTTATTTGTAAATTTAAAGGTTTTTTTCTGGTAGTAATAGCTATTCAAGAAACCTCCTTTCCAATGGAGGGTGCTGCTACTCCACCAGCTGTGATGGACCCCAGCAGATGAAGACATCAAAAGAGTTGTTCTAAATGCATCCCAGCTGGCTACTTGCAATTATGATTTATGTTCAGCTGGAGCTCAATTTGAAGAATCTTAAACCACGGGGGAAAAGGCTGCCAGACTTGTTACATGCTACATTTCAGCACTTTTCAGGCGAGCTGGGTCTCCAGAGCTGTGTTCAGAGAGCCTCCCGAGTTGCCCATGCATGGGGTATGAGTGCCTTCGCCTCCGAGGAAGCCACTTGTGTAAGTGCGTTTCTATTTCACTTCCTCTTCCTAGTAATTTTAGACTAAGTCTACCTACTTGGCCTCTAGCTACATTAGAAAAGTGAATATGGAATGTAAAATAATAGTTTCAGTGAATGGTGTAGAGAATGTGTTTTCTTTGGGACCTGATGCTGAGGTGTGGATGGAGCTCAGCCTTCTTTTCATGCTTCCTTGCTTGTGTTCATGGTCTTTGCTCGGCCTTGACCACCCTTGCCATTTCTCTGCCTGTTTACTCTCATCATTACCTAAAAGTCAGCCCAGATGCCCATGAAGAATTAAATACTCATTTCTATTTGCTCCCCTAGCTACTTTCTTAATTATTAATGGCACTTGCTTTATATTGTATTATATCATTATTAGCTGTTGACATACTTGTCCACCCTCAAAGACTGAAAATACCCCAGGGCAGGAACTGGGTCCTGTTCACCTGTACATTCATGTATGCAGATGAATAGACTGCATATAAAACATGCCCAATAAGCATTGATTGGTTTGGAAGGAGAATTGTACTACAAGTAAATTTTGAGCCTAGAGTAGCTGAACAATTACAGCTGAATGGACCCTGTAGAAATGTAGTTGTCTCTATGTAATTAGAAAGATTAAAAAGGATACAAAATATATGATGGGGGACATCTAACTAATTTTGCGGTGGGCACAGCAGACGTGCTCCAGTTCTGGAGAGGGTGTTTTGCTGACGTTGCCATCCGGTGGCACTCAGAGGTTTTACTGGTTAATGTTTTTTCCTCCTTGCTGAGACGTTCGTGTTTAGATGGTGGCAGACAGGGCAGTGCCTTGTTTCACTCCCTGTCCGGCTTATGGTAGGTGCCTTGGACAGTCCTTTAATGTTTTTTCAGTTACACCTTTTCTTCTTCGTGACGAGGTCCAGCAGGGTTCGGTTTCTGGTGAGAGCTCTTTCTGGCAGGCAGCTGCCTTCTCCCTGTACCCTCTCACGAGGCTTTCCTCCAAGTGCACATAGGGAGGGAACACTGGTGTCTCTTCTTATAAGGATATGAAATATTGAACCCACTGGACCAAGGCCCCACCCTTATAACCACATATAGTATTACCTCCTTGCAGGCCCTATTTTCAAATCCAGTCACACTGTGGTTATATCTTCAACACACGAAGTTTAGGAGGATGCAATTCAGTCCATAGCGCTTAGTTTGGAAAATGATATATGTCTTTTAAAATAGAATATCAACCCTTTATTATAGATGTTTTAATGCTGCTTTTAATATGTCACTGGATGGAAAAATATTTATAGTGCATTTCCTTGCATAGATTTTTAAATATGTAATTTCTGATTTGGCAGGGACATCATAAAATATATGTATAACTCAGTGCTTTCCAAAACTGACACAAAGGGTCATAGGTCACGGCACCCAGCGCCCTACTCTCTGCATGTATCTCTCACACCCACTGCGCCCAAGCCCTCGCCCGTATTGCAAGTGCAGAGCAGAAAAGCTCAGAAGGCCAATTGTCATAAAAACAATCAGAGTAAAAGCTCCTCTAATGTAATTCAGCCTCCTTTCCTCATGTAGGAATCAGCCAAAAGCCTTTGAAGTCATTTCAAGTTGGTGGCTATGCTGTCCAGTGTGGAACTGGCTTCGGCTCCTGTTCAGTGTGCATTTGGGGACTTTAGAAGGGTGTTAGGTCTGTCAAGCTCCAAGTTCTAGGGGACATATCTGGAGACTTCCTCTTGTTTGGTTTTCTACTTCCCTTTTCTTATTATGAAAAATTGAAACATATACACAATTAAAGAAAATAACGTTATGAAATCTGTGAACTCATCCCCCAACCTCACCTCCTACCCACGTTCTCTCCTCCGTTCCAATGGACTGTTTCGAAGTCAGTCCTTTATATTGTACCATTTTATTGGTAATTATTTCCACAACTATCTCTAAAATATAAGCATTTTTGGCTAGTATAACCAGAATATCAATACCCCACTCACAGATTTCAACCATTTTTATATATTATCAAATACATTTACAGTGTTTAAATTTCACCTGTTATCGCATAAATCCCTTTTAAAAAATTGTTCCAATCAGAGAGCTTCACACTGCATTTGGAAGCTATGTCTCTTAAGTTTGTTTTAGTTTATAATTTTTCTGTTTTCTCTTTTATTATAATTTCTTTGTTGAGGAAACGAGGGCATTGTCCTGTATTTCCCCATATTCTGTGTTTTGCGGCTAGTCTCCCTGTGGTGTCAATTAATATGGTTACTCTCTGTGCTATGAAGTTCTGTGGGTTTCAACAAATGGATGCTGTGTGGCCACCATCACGGTGTAATGCAGAACAGCCGTACTACCCGAAAGCCCTGTGCTTCACTTGCTCGGCATTTTCCCTGTTTAATAGATGCATAGTGTTCAAATATTTTCTCCAAGCCTGTGGCCTGACTTTTGATTTTTTAAGTTTCTTTCAAAGGGAAGATTTTAATGTTAATAAACTCTTAAGTTATCAGTTTTTTCTTTCATGAATTATGCTTTTTGATATGTCAAAAAACCTATTGCCAAACCTAAGATTGCATAGAATTCCCCCAATGTTTTCTTTTAGAAGTTTTACACTATTGCATTTATACTTAGGTCTATGATTCATTTTGAGCTAATGACTTGTGAAAGGTATAAGGTCCTAGTATAGATTCCAATCTGCAGGTGTTCACATGTGCACATCCAGTCATTCCGGTGCTGTGGGAAAGACGGTCTGTCCCTGTTATTTCGTCCTTGTTCCTTTGTTGTAGATCAGTTGCCTTTGTGTGTGTCTGTTTCTGGGCTGTCATTTCTGTTCCACTGGTGTGTGTGCCTATCCCTGCACCAATACCATGCTGTCTTGACTACTGCAGTTTTATAGTAAGTTGTGGAGTTGGGTAAGTCAGTCTTCTGACTTTGTGTTATCCATTCTGGGCTTTTGCCTTTCCATATAAACTTCAGAATCAATTTGTTGATATTCACAAAATAGCCTATAATTAAAAAATCATAAATTTGTAAAAACATTTATGTGTTTCAAAAGTCAAATCTATGAAACGCTCCCTTTTGTCTCCTCCATTCTTTCTTCTCTATCCCCTGAGAAGATATATTTAAACACAAACAAACACACATCTGCATACTATTCTGGCGTGGTGGCCCAAACTAAGATGAGTAATACGAGTGTGTTGAACTCTCGGATTCTCTCCTTCAGCCCAGCATGAGGGTAGACTGGAACAGGAGGCATGCTCTCCGATTGTGAGTTAAGAAGATGCTGAGTGGGGTGCTCCAGCTAGGACATGATGTAGCCCGAAGGGTAGGCCTGCACATTGGACTCTCAGTGGCTTTCTAAATCTTGGTCCCTGCCTCTCACAAAGAACAGAAACACTTTCCTTGACTTAGTCCCACTGGACACCTGTAATTCTGGCAAATCGTGCATCCCCCACCTCACCATGCACAGTACATGTCAAGCTAACGTGAAGTGAGTTGCTGGTACATGCAAAAGACCTTGATTAATGTACTGTTTTACTTTGAGCAAACACAACTAACTATTCTTACAGTGATATCATCTAGTAAAACTGATATTTTGAAACCCAAGATTAATTTTCTCTTCCATTTTGAATAAATGTCAAATTTTAAGGGGAAAAAACACACTCAGCTCATGAAGGCTTTGCATTTATCTTGGGTTTGCATTGTTCCTCTTGAGTTTGTATTCCTTCTTTGCACAGAGCCCTGCTATATTTCCCCTCTTCATTGCAGATGCTCCATTTTCCTTAATTAAGTTTCTCTGCTTAGTGAGTAAAAACTAATCTTAAGCAAGTTTGTTAATTGCCAGGGGGTGTTGCTAAGGCTTAATGCGTGGTTTTATTTTTATAGACAAGGCTGTGTATATAACATCTTAGAAGAGTGTTGTGACTGAGGGGTACTGAGAAGAGGTGTAATTCATTAACGAACACCTCTTACTATGACGGAAGGGGAGTAGATTCAGTAGCAGATGGGGGCGAGAGGAGAAAATGGTCTTAGAGCATTGTCATCCTGATTGCTTTCTACCAGGACTTCCATGGGGAAGGGCAGTGCCTTCCTCCTAACCGTGTGGTGCTGGCAAGAACACCAGGAGATGAGGAGCAGTGGGTCACCCCAGTTCACATGTGCAGTTGCGCAATCTGTGCCAGTTAATGTCTGGATGACATTGATTACTTTATTTTTCTGTCTTTTGTTCATCTTTAAAAGGGGACTAATTTGCCTTGGCTTCAGTGAGGTGATGCATGCGAAGTACTTGGCATAGTCTTTTCAATTTATAATAACTTTTATCACATTTTAAGCCACAAATCCCATGCAGCTGCTGTCTTTCACATCATGTTTGTGGCTTAGTAGTTTGGTTGTTATGGTAGAAAAGTAGAAGTCACTTGACATCTTGTCAATGGATTTTGAACAAAAATTAAGGGGTCAAGTTTAAGGCCCATGACTGGTTTTACAAATTACCAATGAACAATTTCATTACTACCCCTTTTCTCCATAAATGTGTAACCTCTTCGGCCACTTACCCATCAGTGGGAACAGAGCTGGGAAGTATTTCATGGTTGTAACCATAGTGGTGACAAGAGGGAACGCTTTTAGGAAGATGTCAAATGGCTTTTTGTGTTTCATATAACCTAATAGTGGGCAAAGGCTAGGAGTACCTGCCAGAGCAAATTCACTACCTCCCAACCCATTTTTCATGCCAGGCAGGGCTCACAGAGCACCAGGAAAGACTCCTGCCTGGATTCTGCCCATTGGGACATGGCACTCTCTTATCTCTGAGGTTCTTTTATCTCACGTGTGCACTTTTCTTGGCCTCTTGCCTGTGTGTTTTGGTCTGAATAGGTTTGCTTTTTTTTTTTTTTTTTTTAAAATTTACATATAATCCTGAGAAGAATGGAATTGGAGTTTTCTTGGTTGGCAAAGTAAATGAACTCTGCTGCTGCCCATGAAAGATAATGTTGGGTGAAACCAGCATGTTCGGGTATCTGCAGTGTGAAGTAATGACTACGACTCCGAAAACTACCTTAAGAAACTTACTGAAAATAACTTGAGGAAAACATATTTAACCATATCATGGCACTTTTCATGAAGACAGCAATTTGATGTTAATTTCATTATCATGTCTAATTCAATTACGTACTAGATAATCTTTTGATGTCTCTTGTCCTATTCTATTGATCTGTGCTGTCCACATACCTCAGGTCAGTCTAGGAATCAAAAATCAGTCAGTTTGTAGTAATTTCCTTTAGATTTTTGATAATAGAGATTTTAAGGAGTTAGGAAACTTTTTTAAATGAAGGACATTCTTTTCTCCCTCTTTGAGTCTGTAGGTTGGGTAGGACTTTTTCTGTTCCACCTTCTCTGTGAGTCATCCATCATCACTTGTGGTGAGTGAAGGGCTTTAATCCATGTTGTCATCTTTTGAGTCCCTGTAAAACTTGAAGGTGATTTTTACAAGCCATTAATCTGGTCCACCAGATGTCTCTTGGTCTAAGAGTTTACACCGATTTTGCCCCTGCCTGCCCTCGCTATCCAATCATGCCATCTCTTTATCTCTAAGAAAATTCACTCAGAATTCTCTGTGTAACACAGAGTAAAGAGATAAGGAAAATAATGCTACTGTCTGCTTACAGATCTGTTTTATTTTTTTAGGACTCTATCTTGTAGGCTACTCATTATTTTATTGTGTCATTTTTTTTTCTTTTCAATTGACCCTGTAACCTCTTTTTCTTGAGGTACTGGTAACTGAGTTTGATTTTTTCCAAAAATAATTTTCATAGTTTACAGTCATCTTTGTAGAGGGGATTACTTATTTGAAAATCTGAAGCATAAAATTATGGAGACATGAAAAGTTGTATTTAGTTTTTTTATACTATTCTTAAAGAGAACAGCAACTAACATTCTGTGAGTGCTTACCATGACCCATTGTTTGGGCCAAGGGTGTGCTGTATGGGTGTGCACACTCCCGTGTGGGTGGCTGTGCATGTATGTTCACAAGTGCATTTCTTTGTGTGTGTGAGGGAAACCTCATGTAATCACAAAACAGCTCCATAAAGTTGGGCATAATTATTATCCCCTTTTACATATGAAAAAATGAAAATCTGGAGTGGTTAAGAAACTTACTCAGTAACACATACCTACTATGCAGCAGAATCAGGGCTCAAAATCATGCCTGTCAGATGCCACCAAATCTTGCTCTTAATAACAATACTGCTCTCTTATTGATTCTTTTTGTTTTGCCTCATGGCAGTTATCTGGGGATGGGTTTAGCTCTCTCTAGTGGATCGAAGACACTGCAAATTCTTTGACACTCTTCCAATTGGAAGATGGGGTCTGTTTCTTCTTTGCTCCCCCAGACTTGCCTGTGACTGCTTCAACAAATGCACTATGATGCAGGGGGTCCTGGGCAAAAGCTCTGGTACTCACTCTGGAAAGGAGTTTCAGCTTCCCCTTTGACCTCCTGGAGCTCTGAGCCTGAGGGGCCCTTGTTGTGTGGAGGCTCCAACTCACCACATGGAAAGGCCGCGTGGAGACAGAGAGAGCTGCCTGACCTGTTCTCGGTTGTTCAGATCCTGGCTGTACAAGCCGTTTCAGCTTTGACCCCAGCCTTCAGGTAATGGCAGTGACCTTGTCCCACCATGGTCTCTTCTGATTTCTGAGCAGTAGACTCATCAAATACAATAATACATTCTTGTATCAGACCACTCAGTTTTGGCATAGATTGTTAGAAAGAAACAGATCACCCAATTTTGTGAATACAATCTCCAAAACCAGGAATTTTTGTTTCTTTCTCATTTGCCTTCATTTTTCTAGCTTCTAGCTCAGTAGCATTCATATAGTTGCAGCACAATTAACTTAGTCAACTGAGCGAGTAAATGAATGAATAGAAGGAATAAAGCTACTGGGAAGACAAGTACACTGGTCTCACAGAGCATCTGTTCCAGATTGTTGTGGGTGAGGCAGACAACAAACACTTCCAGGCAGTGGTGAGGGCTGTGTGGGGCAATAAGACAGGACAGGAAGACGTCTGTGCAGACAGTGAAGGGGGTTAACTGAGTGAGTCATGCAATCTGTACCTGTATGCTACCTGGACTGTGGCTTTGCTGCCTAACAACTAAGCCTTTGCCATCTTTGTCCCCCGTTTCCATACACACCAGATCAACAGCAATAGCACATCTGAGGGGATGAAAAGGGGATGGTGCTCAAGCAAAAAGGAAGTCTGGGTAGAAAAGGCCTTGGTTAAAATATCACTCAACAAAACTGCTCCCTGCATGTGTGTGTTCATTCTCACCCTTTCAGGATCCTGCAGTACTGTCCCCTGTGCATGGAATGTTGTTTGCTCCTGAAAGTCCACTCATCTTTTTCTTGTCAAGCTAAATGCTCTGTTCTCAGACATATAAATCTCTTCCTCTATGGCACTATAGCTCTTTGCTTTAAAAGCACCTTTCTTGAATGCTTGCTCATCCTCTCCAATTACAGCACCGCACCAGCTCTCTGAGAAATCAGTGAGAGTCAGGGATGTGTGTCTTATCATCATTTTCCTGTAGAACTTACTGTAGTATTTGGCAGTAGAAGATGCTCAGTACGTGCTTATTCAAAGGAAGCAGCAGAGGAAGAAGTAAGGAAGGAGAAGACTATGCCTCTTCTACAACTTTATTTATGTAGGTCTGGCACGTAGGACATATTTGATAAATAATTGACGAATGAGTGAATGAGTTAATTAATGCATGGCTAGCATTGCACTATTTTCAGTATTTTTAATCTTGAACAAGTTCATTTTTTATTATAAAGTCTCCCTCATTAAATTCCTAAGGGCAAATATATTTCTGCAAGTAGTGAGTCGACCCCATTAAAAATCTGGGCATCATATTTTTCATAATGTACAAAAATGACCAGATTACCCAGTGTTGTAAAAAATGGTCACCAGAGCGTGTCCACAAGTTCTGTACATTTAATTAATGTTGTAATACAAATCAGATTCTCCCAGTGTGAAAGTTGCTTCTGGGTAGTCATTTAGGGATTATTAGAAGCTAATATTCTCTCTCTCTCTCTAGGTCTGTCTGCCTGCATATCTATGTCTCTGTCTATCTATCCATCCTATTTAGGTATACAAATAAAAATGGCAAAAATACATTTCTATTACATGTGTCTGTAGTCTCTTTACAGTTAACAGCTGTACTTAAAACTTTGCATCCTTACATACATTTCTGGAAAGTTATTCATTAATTAGGACAAGGTAATGATGCTGACTATGCACAATTTTTGTTTGAGGAGCGATTTGGACTACAGAGCATGAGGTGTCAAGTGTGTGAAGATGGCATCAGGTATGACGTCTTCACCCTAAAATGGAAATGGATTCTGTTTCTGTCATACCATTATGTCAGCACTGAGTAGTTTAGATATTAATAGACATCCCAAATGCCACCCTTTCCTTTTAAATATCATAACTGGCAGAAGTACAAATGTTAGTGAAGGTACAAAGCTAATTCTGATTCAGTGGGAGAAAATGACCTTGAATGAATTGACACAGTTAAAAAAATTTAATGATTCTGATTCAGTACATTTGAAGAATTAAGCCAAAAACTTTAAACTGGGACATGAGGGTGAATGACCATATGATTTGCTATATAAATATCAGGAATTGAATGCTTGTTTGTTATTTGCTGTTTTAATTGGTTGGTTTCTGGCTGTAAAGAGAACATTGGGCTCAGCCTAATTGATTAAGTACCTTGTTCCCCCATATTCTTTAATTTTGGATTCAAGGCTTGTATATAATTCGATGGTTTTATTTGCTTTTTTTTTTTTCTGTTGTGCAACTTTGCCGACTAGGAATTGGTTTACTCTTTCATGTCTGGAGGCTCTGATAAATGGAGGAGCTGCAAGGCACTTTTATCCACGGGCCCTTACTGGGCTGGTCATATCACGGAAACCTGCCTAGACTCAGAAAAAAAAGGAGGAGGGCACTCAGGGAGGGATAAGAATCCTGCAGGGAGGAAGAAACTAAGGAAATTTTTTGCAATGACCTCAAGAAAAAAAAGTGAATTCACTCACATAGAAGTCTGTGCCAAAATAAGAGGATGAGAGTAGGCTGGTTCTGCTTCAGCTGATGAAAGGATGGTGAATTGAAGAAATGATCAAAAGTGACATTGTGGGCCAACTAAGAAATATCCAAGGAGACTGTACTGCCAATCAGTCACGGAAGTCAGCGTCCACTGGGGAGCAGCTCCACAAATGTTTGCTGAGTGGCTACGTAGAAACCATAGTAAGTGGTGTGGCAAATGCAGTGACAACACTTGGTAGGTACATCTTCCCCTTGCTGTTCTCTTGCCTTTTCTCTGGACTTTGCCCTTGACCTTGCTCTTCTCCTTTCTTTTACCTGGATGGAGCTATTCAAGCACCTTCTAGGGGATACAAAAACGCATGAGACACAATTCCTGCTTTCAATCTAATGGAATTTTGAGACAAGTGAACTGGAAATGTTTATCTCTATTTCTTATTTTGCCTGAAAACCAATTATTATAAAATTGCAGGAAATAACTGGGGTAGGGAGACCCCATTGCATTAATACATGAGGTGTGACTTTTATTGTTGTCAAAGAATATCTGTTGTATTGCATTTCTTCTATTTTTATATTTCATTTTTAAAAGAAATGCTTATTTTTATTCTTAATTTTTTTATGTTGATGAAATGACTTTTTTTCTTTTTTTTATTGTTGTTCAATTACAGTTGTCCCCATCATTCCCCCATTACTCTCCTCCTCCCTACCCCCCTCCACCTCCCACATTCAGTCCTACCCCTGTGGGTATTTGGGGTAGATACCATCCCCCCCATTGTCTTTGTGCGTGGGTCCTTTATACATGTTCCTTGGGTCCTTTATACATGTTCCTTGACGATCCTTTCTCTTTTTTCTCCTATGATCCCTCTAAAGCCCCAGTTCATTTTAAGCTTTACTAATTACTTTTCCAAGTGGTTGGTATCTTTCTCTTCCTGAGAAACTCATTTTGCTTTGGGTCTTTTGTCTAGTCACACATATGGACTTAAGACTTTGACTTACAAAGCTGACATGGATCTGGAAAGACACAATGTGTTTTTGGGGATTAATCTGCAATATTTTCGAGATCCATATTGGTGGAATGATGTGAGCTTATGAAAAGACTGTATCTTCCAGCTTTCTGTAGGGACAGAAGAGTTCTTGGGAGTTCGTTACATTTTTGGATGAAAGAGAAGAGTTTGTTGTGGGGAAGAGCAAAGGCAGTTTTAATTGTGAATTGACATCTTGCTTTTTCCTTTTTTTCCTGGCCACTTTGAGCAATTCATTATTAAAAGTCCAGCAGTGTTTTTGGTTTTCATGTGTTAAGACATAGACACCAGTGGAGAGATACAAGGTTAATGACCAATGGTGATGGTCAGTGGTGACTCGGGAAGTTGCAGGGTTCTGGTGCCAGCAGCCTACCTGCCTGCCGTGGAGAGAAGCCTGATGCTTGGGTACAGGCAGCAATTCATTTTAAAGTGCTGTCTGTTTGCTCCAAAAGCTCTTCACTACCTTTCCCACCTGAATGAATCGTTGTGACTTCATGTACGTCTGCTGATTTGGCCTGCCTTGAATCCATCCCTCCTTCTTCCTGCACTACCATCCTGATTTTGCTTAGAAGAGCCACTCCTCCCTCAATGTGGATCTATGGGAGACAGTGTCACTCAGTATTGAAGTAGGTGGTGTCCAGAGCCAGACTTCCTGCATTTCAGTCCTAGCCCCACCAATGCTACTTCTGTGGCATCCTGTACACACACCCATCAGCAGTAGTGGTCACAGTCATTTGTTCTTACTTATCTCCCTGTACTGACTCCCAGCTGATGGGGCTTCTTGGGACTTTCCTGAGTTGACATTGCACTTGGGCAGCCACAGCTGCAGCATCGTGGGAGCTGCAGAGCATTGAGTGTGCCCCTGCTCTGACAGTGACACAGCTTGCCACAGAGCAGGTGTGGCATTGTTCATGTTCCCTCGGCACTCCTCACAGTGGACTGAAAAAATATTGTCACTGTAGGGTGTTTTCAGAACTGTCTCCTTCCACCTAAAACTAACCCTATTATTTCTCCAGCTGCTTTTTCCTTGTATGGCATCTCCTTGTAATGCCATACCATATTTTCCCCTCAAATGTGCTATGACATCGTGTTCAGATCACTGAGTGAATGGAGAGTGTTTAAGGTCATTCAGACCTTTGAAAAGTACTAATGGACTTGAAACTGTGCTGATATTGCCTTATTATTAATGATTTATTTTTTATTTGTGTCAATAAAGTCTTTTTGACAAGTTGAAAATTTGGGAACTCATATGCTTCATGTTTTTTTGGCATATGTACTTGTGATGGGACTTTTTGAAGGTAATAGCAGAACTTTTACAATTTCTTCTCTCATGTAAGATTATGGTAAAGAAGAGTTACTTTCTTTTCTCAATAAAGTACTAATGTCAAAAAAAATGGAAGACAAATGGAATGAATTTGGATACGATTTTTTTCCCTTCAGTAGACAAGTTAAAATACAGCTCATTGAAATCTGTCCCAATCAAATGAAATGAATATTGACTTGGAGTAAAAACAAAACAAAACAAAAAAAAGGAGTGAAGAAAAAAGTAATGTAGAAAAATTAAAGTCCACCTCTTTAAGATGGTGGGTTAATAAACTTTCTGCACGCTTCTTTTCATAGTTATAGATCTTGATGTACCAGTGTTTTACATAACAGACACTGAGTCACATCTCAGTGCGTTTTTAAGTGCTGGAGGCTGGGTTGTCCACATAACAGAGCAAGAGTGACCGCTCATAGGGTCTGAATCTCGATTTCAGAATGACAGTTGTCTTCTCACTGTAATTTATATTTTGTATGAATTGACAGATGCACGAATACTTTCTTCTCTGAGTCTGTTGATTTCATTTTGGGTTTTGATATATTAAATGTTCAAGCCTTCAGACTGGAAGGATTCCAGCTATAGTATAATGGATAGAAACATCAGGGAAATGAAAACAATATTAACGCTGTTATTTAAGAGTTGATAATTAGCATGCATTAATAGTATTTAATAAATCAGGAATTCCATGCTTAGATGCTTGGGTCTCATCTTATTTAGCTTGTTTAGAGAAGAAAATGTTTTTTGAGCTCTTCAGTCTTGCTACAACTGGGCTGTAACAAAGCAATTTTAGTAGAAAAAATGGATTTGGATCCCAGTTTCTTGTTGAGTTGTGTAGAATTTGTTGGTTAGAGAAAAACAATGCCTTCCTGAAAATGAGTTTTGCTTCTCTGCTTACAAGTTCTAATCTTGGTTCTGATGTCATTTGAACAATTGTCGACATGCTTCTTTTCTTTCTAATAGTTGGAGTAAAAACGTTCATGCTCAATTTTTATCTTGTGCCTGTGCCTTTAAAACCTGATGAAAAGTCATCTGGCTGCTCAGAGTTCTATGTGTGTAGACATTGTCATTAGTGCTTTGATGATGTTCTCTGTGTTCCATAAACCAAGTAATCAAGTTTAGCTTGTACTTGTTGTATCCAAGTTCCCAGAGGGTTTACTAATGAAAACAAAAAGGCAATATATGTCATTGTAATAAACCAGCATTTTGCTTGAAATAATTTGAAAATGAAAATTTTAGCCCCATGTGCCACAGTTCTGACCTTAGCATCCCTGGGTCCCTCTTTGTCATCATTTCAGCGATTACACGTCAGGGTGAATTAACCAAGGTCATGTCTATACCAAGACTTTAATTACCTGGCTTTGCTGATGGCTTGTTGAAATTGCTTTCATCTGGCAGGTTGGAACACAGATTTGTAGAAGGGGTAGCTGCCCAATATTCAAAGTCTTCCTGATGCACACTTCTTGTAAAATGACTACTTTTTTTCTAACATTTAAAAAAAACTATATTTTGTGATTTAAAGAAAAACTCTTGTACATCAGAAGGTGTTTTTAGAAACTCCAGCAGTTAATGGCACGATAACATGTACAATAAATGAGGGTTCCTCGGTTGTGGGGGCTTTCTGTGCATTGTAGGATGTTTAACAGCAACCGTGGTCTTCACTCACTTCATGCTGGTAACACATGCTCCCCCCACCCAGCGCCCCAATTGCGACAGTCAAAAAGGCCTCCAGACATTGCGAATGTCCCCTGTGCAGAAGGGAGAAGCACCCCACAGTGCTAACCATGGCTCACAGTTATTATTTTATCCAGATTTTATTTCACCTTTTTCTTTCATTTTTGTTTCCTTTGGTATATTTTGATGACTCAGACAGTCATGTTTCCCCCTAAGAAGTCATTCTTTGTCTTGCATACGAAAATAAAGTTTTAATCTGTACTGGTAGTTTGCCTAGTGGCACAGCTTGCTGTATTTTATTTAAGCTGGTTTGATACAGGCGTATTATGCTGATTCAACTTTTGGACAGAATGTTTCAGCTGTTAAGAACAAGGCCATAAATTCTTTCTGCATGCTGAAAATTTCCGTGTAGCACGTTTGGTACTGTCAGAACTGGGACCCAGAACAAAGGTGTCCTGGTGTGAATTGTCCCATATGGATGCATTCCTGTCTCCTGATCTGAATGTCACGCATCACAAAACTCTCACAGTGTTAAATACAGTAATAATATGGATTATTATAATGATGGCTGAGATTCACCAAGGACTGGTTGTCCCAGGCAAAGTAGCAAAGCTTTACTCACATCTAGTCATTTGATGCTTCCGAGTGCCTTGAGGCAAGTGGTGCTGCTGTCATTACTTTTATACAGTGAGAATAAGGAAGCCGTAGTAAAGTTCAGTCCTTTACCCCAGACCCACTGTAGTTTAAGGTCGGCTCCAGGGCCTAAACCAAGGGGTTTGGATTCTTAAAGACACCCAGTATATCCACTGTATGATGTCATTCAGCTTTTTCATGTTTACTGAGAGAACATAAAGACATGTGTTCACAGAAAGGGTTGTACACAGACCTTCATGGCTGCTCTATCATTACAGACAAAAATTGAAAACACCTCCAACGTTGATCAGCAGATGACTAGATTAACAAAGTGTGGTCTGTTTATGCAGTGGAACAGTTATCAGGAATAAAAGGAATGACCTATTAGAAAGCAGATGAATCAAAATAGTTCTGCTAAGTGAAAGAAGTCAGAAAAAAGAATATATAAATAAAATTTTTATTTATTAAAAAAACTTATGCCCTGGTTGGTGTGGCTTAGTGAATTGAGTGCCGGTATGGAAACCACAAGGTTGCCAGTTTGAATCCCAGTCAGGGCACATGCCTGGGTTTTGGGCCAGGTCCCCAGTAGGGGGTGCATGAGAGGCAACCGCACATTGATGTTTCTCTCCCTCCCTTTCTCCCTCTCTCTAAAAATAAATAAATAAAAATCTTTAAAAAAACTAGAAGGTGCAATCTGTAGTGATTGACAGCAACCCTCTGGATTGCTAGGAAGTGGAAGAGGTGAGGACGGGTCCTGGGAGGCGGAGGCAGGAAGGAGGGGGAGTCACAGAAGAACACAGGAAACATTAGAGGGTGATGGATAGATTCATTCTGTGGGTCGTGGTGATGGCTTCATGCACATGTCAGACTTACCAAGTTGTGCTATTTAAATAGCTGTAGTTTATTTTATGTTAATTATACCTCACTAAATCTCCCGTACAATACATTTTGAAGCAATCTCTGTGCAGAAACCTAAATTTACACAATCTTTTCTAGTCGTCTTGTCTGTGTCAAATTCAGTGTGCCAGTTTTATAAAGTCACCTTGCTTGAGTTGTTACAAAATATTCAACTTAGTTTTCAGCAAATCGCCGCCTTTTCACACTCAAAATGCAGTGTTTCATGTAATATTTATTTAAATTATGTAATTAAGATAGCAACACTGGCATAATCTGAGCCGGGAGCCAGCACGATCAATGCATGGCAAGTAGTCAAGCTTCTGATGGAGGGAGGAGCTGAGGGTCTAACAGAGCCTTGCCCCGCATCGCCTGTGGACCAGCCCCATCAGCGTCCCCTGGGTGCTCTTCGGAAATTTAGAGCCTCAGGCCCCGCCCCAGACCCACTGAATCAACCTCCCCAGCCGGTTCCTAGGCACCTGAGAATAACATGCTAGCTTGCAGAAACTGACATGTTAGGGCCCACCAGGCAACACGTTTCTTTTTCTCTTGGAAATGGAGGATTTTAATTCTAAGTCTCAGTTAAATAGGGAGCTCTTCACTCATTTTCTACCGTCACACTTTCTTCAGATCATGCCTTATTGAGGTATGATTTATATTTATTACTGGCCACCAGTTTAATGTGTTCCTGTCGATGAGTTCTGAAAAGTACAGATAGAGTCCTGTAACTGCCATTTTCATAATCAGGATTAGAATATTTCCACTTCCTCAAGATGTTCTCTTGTGACCCTTGAAGTCAATCCCTCTCTCTTAATTTCTGGTGTTTTTTTTTTAAAGTTAAAAAATTTTTTTAAATTATTTTTAGAGAGAGGAGATGGGAAGGAGAAAGAGAGGGAGAGAAACATCATTGAGACAGAGAAACACTGACTGGTTGCCTTCCATGTGCCCCCCATATGAGCCCCCTGTGGGAACGCAACCTGCAACCCCAGCACGTGCCCTGTCAGGAATTGAGCCGGAGACTTTCACTTTGTGGGATGATGTCCAACCAACGGAGCCACAGTGCCTGGGGCTCTTTGGTTTCTTCAATCACTGATCTGCTTTCTACTACCATAGTTTTGCCTTTTCTAGAATTTCATATAGGTGGAATTACCTAATGTATGGTATATATTAACTCAGCCCATGCTTTTTGAGATTCATCTGTGCTGTTGGATCGGTAGTTTGTGTCTTTATGGCTGACCAGTCTTCCACTGGCTCTGTCTGAGAAATGGGAGGGGGGTGGGCAGACCCGAGGCTGGCGTTCAGGGCACCCAGCTACAGCCACGGGACCCTGTGTGGCTGCAGAGACTATCTTCTCTTGGTCATGACCTTAAAATGAACCAAAGTGCTAGAAACATGGATTCTAGTGGTGGATGTAAATATTTGCCCCTATTCCCAAAATCCAGGTGATAGTCACACTTTAGGACAGGAGCTGACCATGTCATTCATTTGTCCCAGGGCCTTGACAATCCAGATGGCCCCTTGAAACTTTCAAAATCTCCTTGTTGCTGGCCATGACGAGGTCACCAGAGGCACAGCTCCTCCTCCCACACACCCAGCTCTGTTGGGGAGGAGGATGGGGAGGGAGAGATGGACGGTTGGCTCGGAATGCTGAGTGTTCACCCAGAGGCCTTTTAATATTATCGCGTGGGGCAAAGCCAGCGGTTCCCCCTTCTCCCTCATGCCTTGTGCATTGAGGTGCATGAGGGAGATAGGCCCATCAGTGGAAATTTTTTAAAAAAGGTGGCATTTTCTAAGGAACCTTGTCACACAAGGTAAATTTTGAACCAACTTGCTTCTAACAGAACTTACCTGAGAAGGTTATCTGAAACCTCCAAATGGCTATTTCCTGCTTTTAACTGACAATGCTGACATTTAAATTTTTTTTAACCCGTTGGTACATTTCATCATTTTAGAAAGGCTGTCTCTTGGTTTTCTCACATTTTCAGTTAAGAACCTGAGCTAAACCTCAATTCAGATTTGACGACAGTCTTACGTATCGTTACTTTCCCTAAATATGCTCTTGCAGTGATGGTAATTAGTCACTGGACAACCGTATCAGAACTAAGACGGGACGAAAATGTCAGAGGATTTGCACATGATTAAGATCCTGAATTTCATAGGTGTCTTTGAAAGGCTCATTCCCTTTCTGCAAGCTGTTAAAATCTCATCTCACTAGATACATTGTAAAGTATTCTTAATGAGATGCAGGCTTCATGGGGATCAATTTTCCTTGTATTTGGGTTTATTTACTTGGAGGCTCTCAGGAGAGTCACTTAAAATTTTTTCAGATTTCTGCATTAGATGTTTTTAAAGAGTAACATAAAACCCAGGGAACATGGCTTTTGAAGTGGAAAGTCTGAAACAAAAACATTTAATGACTGTCACAGACAAAGCAGCCAGAGCCCCGAAGTATGCAATTCAAGGTTTTTATAAACTCCAAGTTGTAGGCTACTTTTCGGCAAATAAAAAATGATTTAAGAGACTAGGAGTGGTTTTATTTGAAAGCTTCAGTTGAGGAAAAGAGCAGAGAATCTGAAGGGGTAGAGCAGCTAATAGAGGTATACCTCTTTCAGTGTGTGTGTGCTCACACACATGCACACACAGCAGTCCACACTTACCTGTCATCTCTTTCAGTGTGTGTGTGCTCACACACATGCACACACAGCAGTCCACACTTACCTGTCATCTCTTTCAGTGTGTGTGTGCTCACACACATGCACACACAGCAGCCCACACTTACCTGTAGTTTAGCTTCCCATGGTTTCAGTCACCTGAGGTCACCTGTGGTCTGCAAATACTCCATGAAAAACTCTCAGAATTAAACAGTTTATGTTTTAACTTGCACGCTGTTTTGAGAAACAGGAGGAAATCTCACAATACTCTGCTGCATCCCCGAGTTTCTCCTTATATAAGCTCCCCGCCCAGCTGGGCACTTAGTAGCCACCTTGGTCATCAGGTGACTATCGTGGTGACTGGTGCTTGTGCTCACACCCCTCTCACAGTCGCCTAGCACAGCATTGCAATGCCGACGCCAGTCACCTCCTTCCAGCTCCTCACTCCAGCTCGTCATGTGGACATTTTATCATCTCACACCGACACGAGGAGAAGGGCGAGTCTCGCACAGTAAGATATCGTGAGAGGAGAGACCACAGTCACATGACTTTTACTACAGTATATCGTTATAATTGCTCCCTTTTATTATTAGTTATTGTTGTTAATGTCTTACTGTGCCTAATTTCCAAGGAAACTTTATCAGAGGTATGTGTATTCAGGAAAAAACAGTGTATGTAGAGTTTGGTACTGTCTGCAGTCTCAGGCATGCTCCAGGGGCCTGGGAATGCATTTCCTGTAGAGAAGGGGGGGGGGATGACTATGTGGAGCCCCTCTGTGAGCACCCACACCCTGGCACGCAGGCCCGAGCACACACGTGGCTGGCCATGTCTGCATGTACTCGGCCACAAACCTTTTTCCGAATAAGTCCTTTTGGTGATGGAAAAAGAGACTACCCATGTATCATTTATCCAACAAATACTTACCCAGTACCTATAATGTGCCAAACCTAGTCCTTGCCCTTATTGAACATACAGGGTAGTGGGGAAGACTTACAATAAACAGGTAATTAAAACAAGCATGATATGTTTCATGATTGGGAGTGGTGCGTGCTGGTACAGGAACAAGCATCAGGAAGAAGTAGCTTTGTTTAGGGGGTCAAAGAAGATCCCCTGAAGAAATGCAGTTTAAATATGTCGTTCCTGCACAACATCTTCCTCTTCTTTAACTTCCAGCCCCTCGGACAGCTGTGGGGAGGGTAATGCAGGACTGTTTTCTGTTCCTGCAGAATCTGTAGGCCACGTGGAAGTCACAAGCCCGCTCTGTGTCCCGGCCTCTGTGGCTTACTTTAAGTTCTGTGCAAAACAGATCTGAGACCCAGAGGATTTCAGCAGCAGGCGGGGGTATATTGTTTACGTTCCCTGACAGAAATCATGATATCCTCCTCTTTCCCGGATGTCTCCTGGTCATTGTTTTCCCACCAGAAAGAGTCGCTTCCAGGCTCCCACAGATTTGGTAAGTCCTCTGGCACCCTTCCCAGCTGCGTGTTACCTGGTTAAAGAACCAGAAGCAATAATTAATAACCATGGCCAACATACATGGCATGTTTGCCATGCATGGCACACTCTGCAGTGTGATTCACAGAGCAGCCCCATCATATATGCCTTTAACTGCAGGTACTTGCTGCCCCGTCCCCTCCCCGTCCCAGAAAGGAGATGAGAGAAATAAAAAGGTAAGTGGCCTGGGTGGTGCTGCTGGCAGGTCCGTGTGTGAACCTTGGCCCAAGACGGGCATGTCTTAAGAGACTCGACACATTTCTTGTGGCACTTGCACAGTCCAAGCATCTTGCTGAGAACTGCGTGTGATGGATTAGTAGGATGCGATATGGTAGTTTGACCTCATGCACGTTCCCGCTTTATCAGCTAATTTCTGAACCCAGCCCTTGATGTTCACATCTTGAGTACTTGACTTATTTCAGTTAATTCTTCCAGCAGTTCTGTACGACAGACCCGTATGACCTTTCTTTTAAGGGCCCAAGAGCTCACATGACTTGCCCATTACCTAGTCCGTGGCAGAGGGAAGATCTGCACTCCCTGGACCCCCGGGGTGCGCGCAGGGCGGTACTGCCTTCTGACTGTGAGCAGCTGGTTGGGCACTGGAGATTTCTGGTTGGAACCCTGATGCTTCTTCTGACACTGGCAGAGAGAGAAAATCCAGAGGGGAGATGCCCACTGGTACATTTCAGAAAATGTTCCAAGAGAAGCAGTGAGCTCAAAGTCTGTGGAAAAGAAGCTTCAAGACCAACTCGGAGCGATCTGACTCAATTTGAAGTGGACAGCTCAGGTACTCTGGCTTGGCGGAACCTGGGAGTTGTCAGCAGAAGCCTGAAGCCAGATGAATTGTGTCAGTTCTGAGCTGGAGTCCTTCCCCAGGGCATGGGGCTGGTCCAGGTGCAGAGCTGGTGTGTGCCTCCCTGCCCCACCCCCCCACCCCCACTCCCGGCCGCCAGCCTGCAGCCCGGCTTCCCACCTGGCTGCAGTTCCAGGCAGCAGGTTCTCATTATGCTTTAGTCTTTTTTTTTATATATAATGTTTTCTTGATACTGAATTAAATTTGCCTCCTTCCTGGCATGTGTTGATTTTTAAATGACTTCCTGGTGGCTTTTCTTCAAGATCTTTAGCCATAGTGCAGTGGTTCTCAGGGTAAAATGAGGGATTCAACCCTACAAGCAAACGATGTATTATTTTCTTACCTTCAGATTTAACTGGAAGATGCTGTGTTTCGACCAATCACGGTCTTTATTTCCCCAAGTGATTTCGTTTTCCCTGCTGGGATGGTCTAAGCCAATTACCCTTCTCTCCCTGGGCAGTTGCTAGTCTTCATTCCCAGACGGAAAAATTTCATACGCTGCTCCAACAGAATTGCCAATTTTCTTCAAACTATTGCGTTTTCCATGGATACTGCAATGCACTCTCCATGGGAGATTTGGAGGTGAGGTGCTCCAAATGTATTCCAGGATGGTGCTCAGAAAAATGCCTTCTTCCCATAAATGCTTGAGAGGGGATCTGGATTGGTAAGGTGTTAGTTCATTAGTTTATTCATTCATGTACATAGCACCTACCATGAAATTACACTTCAGTGTGGGAGAGAGACAACGAAAAATACTCAGGGAGCATGTTAGATAGTGGTAACCCCGAAAGATAATGCGTGGACAGAGATTGGGGATGTGTATGAATGGGGGGTGGGGGTCAGGTGGTACGTGGGTGCTTGGGAAAGTGATACTTTTACGTAGGTCTCCAGGGAATGTTTCCCTCCTGATTCTGAAAGAAGTGAGGGCTTTCTGGTGGGAGGTCTTTCAGAGATTAGAAGAATAAATGCAAAAGGGTCACTGTGTTCTGGAGAATAGCGTGGAGATCAGGTGGCTGGCGAGAGTGGCCCAGGAGGGAGAATAATAAGAGGTGAGTTCAGAGGTGATGGCAGGGCATCGGCTCTGCTGTGAGCTAAGTACCAGGTCCTGGGAAGGTTTCGAGCCAGGTAGAGATATGATGTCCTTTATGTTTCACCAGGATGGCTCTGGCTGCTGTGTTGAGAGCAGGCTGGGGGGCGGTGGCAAGGGTTGAAGCAGGGAGGTGATTCAGGAGACTGCTGACGTAACCCAGGGAACAGATGGTATTGGCTTAGGTTGAAAGTACGAGGAAGCCAGCTCCAGGGAGATCGCTGGAGTGGTTTGAAGTATTACCTTTAAAGTGAAATGACAATGTCTCAGTGTTTGAAATTTACTGTCGCAGTCTTGACATCTGAAGCTTTTAAAAATGGAATTTGTATCTAGATTAAACTACATAAAACATGAATTAGGCACCTACTAAATAAACACCCAGCTAAATGGTGGGGTTTTAGATCTTCTGAATAAGTTATTTTAATCTCATTGGATAAACTACAAAAATAACTATATATGTGCTCATAATACACGCACATTAATTTAGAAAACTTATGAATATGTAGTGGGCTACAGATTAGGCTTAAATACTTGTAAGAAACCTAATATTTACTGAGCAGTGGAACTTGTGCTGGGCATCTTACATACGAAAGCGTGTTTAACCCTCAGAACAACTCTGTGACAGCAGCTTCCATAATTTTTGGTTTTAGGAACCCTTTAGACTTACAAATATCAAAGCACTGTTGGCTATGTGGGTTCTGTATACTAATATTCACTATATTAAGAATTGAAATAAAAACATTGAAAATTTATTAATTAAAGTAATAACCTATCATATGTTAAAAATAACATGTTTCATGAAAATTCTGTAATTAAATTTTTCAGATGCAGTAAGAATAGCACCAATTTACATTTCTGTACTTCTCTTTAATGCCTGGCTTAATGATGAAATCCGGATTCTCATATTTGCTTCTATATTCAATCCATTGAGATGTATTGCTGTAGCTGAAGTAAATGTGGAAAATCTGACCTTGTACAGCTATGTAGTGAAAAGCTAGGAGTATTGTAATGTCCTTTTCAGATCATTGTGGTTATCGTTCTTTGATACTAAACTAAAACCCAAGGAGTGGAAGTTCCTGGAAAGTTAGTTGTAATATGGAATGTGAGATGCATTGATGAACTTTCTACTCTATTAACTTAAAATCCGTCAGTCACATTGCACGCTACCCGTGCCTGATGTGCAGCATCATATGTCGGTCACGAGGACAGCACTGGCCCACTGAATCTTGCAGGCCTCCACATGCTGGAACGTCTCATGAAATAACATTGTAAAAAGTGTTCCTCATGTGGTACCATCGCCACCGGTCTCGTCAGAGTTCCCTTGTGTCGGGAAGCTCACAGGGGCAGACGCCAGTGTTCTAAAACCCTAATTTCCACTCGCTAGATCAATTTTTATCATGGGTAAGGCACGTTGACAATCGTTTTTCTTGAAGGGACAGGCTGGCTTCTTTCATGTCCAAGAGAACGTCTACCAGATGTCCAAGTCCCCATAACCCTGGTTTCCCTCAGTTGCTTTTTCAAGAAGTGACACTCCATGAAAAGACTGCTGGTTCAGTTCACACCTCAGTCGCAGACACGCTTTTCCTGGGGACAGCCGTTGTATCCAGCGAGCAGGAGTGCTTTACGTGTACCGCCCGTGCATGTAAAGGGTCAAAGGCCAAGGTTCACTGTTGATCACGTTTGCTGCTCAAGTCCTTGTGTGATACAGACTTTCCCCTCCCCACCTGCCTGTCTGCACGGAGTAGCAAGGAGCACACTGAGCGCTAGGACGGTTCAGAGCCACCGCCTCGGTTCATGCTGGGGCACCGGCAGTTTTACCCTCTGTCAGTTTGCACCGTTGGTGCCGATGTCAACACAGGGACAGGCAGGTGGCATCTCAGTGATACCATCAAATATTTTTTTCACTGCAGGCTCTCTGATGGCACCTGAGGTTACTGTGCCCACTGCCACCCCCAGCCTCCTGGTCTGTGGACCACTGAGGACTGGTGCTCAGGAAAGTGTGTTTTATAGTGAGGACCCTGAGCCTTGGAGCGGGCAGGCAGCTTGTCTAGGTCACATGGTGCAAGAAGCAAAACCAGGCCGGTCAGGCCCAACGCTAGTCCGGGATGTTGGTCTCTCGTTCCTGCCCCCCTTCACACCTTCGCAGTGGCGGACTTTATGTAGACTCTTGGAGGAAGTGTAGGGTTTATGGTCCAAAAGCGCATGGGGATCTGAGTGAGAAAAGTAAAATAAACTCAACAACCGTGAGGACTAAATGGGTCACAGTTTACATGAGGGATAAAGAAAAGACAGATGAAGCAGAGTAACCTTTCGGCCATTTCTGGAGACAGTGTTGGGTAGGAGCATGAGGTGGTGAGGATTCTGACCTTAATTCAAAAAGGAACTTCTCTGAGTTATTAAATAGAACACAGGTGATAAAAGTAGCATTAAACCGGCATTAGTGGTGGTTGTGTCAACAAAGAGAACGGGATCAGAGACAGGCTCGCAGGGCACTGTGAACATTGTAGTGATTGCTGGGACGTAGAGAAAGGGACAGAAGACTGGGTAAAATAAAGTGACATTGAAGCACCTGGGTAATTGATGGGGCAGTTCAAAGGGAACTACCCTGCAGGACTCCCCACTTCCAAGTGTGAGACTCCAAGGGAGGCTTGATATTTACCAGAGATTGCCGTACCCGGGGGAGGGTGTGATGACGGTTACTGTGAACTGGTGGAAATAGCAACATCAGCAACTGAAGATGAATGTAGCGTTGCATCGAGGTCCTCATAGACGTAAAGGTGGATTTCCATGAGAGAGGGCGGCTGGGGCTTATCACGGGCACTGTCTACTGTCAGGAGGGCGCGAGGAAGCAGCACGGGTTGAGGGGAAAGAGGAGTGATTGAAGAGCCAGTGCGCATCAGCAGCATCGGTACTTGTAGCGCAGTCGTCATGATAGCAGTAGTCATAGTAACAATGATGATGGCCGGTGCCGTTGCGATTGTATCCGCCAAGCTTGACATGCAGTGTGTCACTGGATTCTCAGAACAATGTTATTAATGAGAACAGGTTTCAGTCCCCGTTGTTTGAGATGAAGAAAATACGGTTCAGAAAAATTAAATAGTTGTTCCCAGATCATATAGTTAGGAAATTGCTGGAGTCAGTCCTGGGCCCTCAGCGTGTAGAGTGGTTATAAACCACATAACACAAAACCGGACACAACGTATACACTCAGGGAGAGTGTGCGGACTGGGCAGAGCACAGACTCCAGAACCAGACAGACTGCGTTTGAACCTTAGCTCTTGTACTTGCTTCTGAGTGAACTTGGACAAGCTGCTAACCTTTCTGTGCCTCCGTTTCCTTATCTGTAGAATGTGGGGGATGATAGCATTTACTTACACAGTTGTTAGGAATTAAGTTAGCATCTGTAAAATGTTTATATTGGTGTCTGGTATATGTGAGTGCTGGAGTGTTTGTTCAAAAATGACACCCATTACTTTTATCAGGGCCCACGCTATCAGTGAATGGCCTCCTGCATTTCTTCTTGAACCTCATTCATAAATCACCAGTTAACCAAGCCCCCCTATCTTTCTTACATTATTGCTTGTGCCTCATCCCTCACCAATTGTTTTTATAGGAATCGGTATCTGATAAATGTGACTTGCATGTCCCTTTCTCTCGTTTTGTTTACCAGAAGGAGTCCCTGAATGTTTAGCAATGGGCAGAAATGATTATGTCATCTGTCCGTCCTTATAAAGGATACCTTGAAATAAATACTTCTGATGTATTGGTCTGGATGCATAGCTTAGTGGTTAGAAGATCATGTATTTTATTTTACAGACTGGTCCCCCTGTGTTTCAACACAGAATAGTATTGAATCTAAACTGTTATTGAAAACTAAAAATGTTACATTAGTAAACTGAAAGTAAGAGCCAAGAAATACGAATATTTCCCCTAAAGAGTGCTCCTTCAGACTGCGCCTCCGCCCGTTCTGAATACTAAGAAACCTGCCGCGTGGACATCGCGCTTCCATGTCAGAAATGAAAACACGAAAGTGGTTTTAGGGTGGACATGAAAAGTCCTGTTGAAACGCCCTCAAGATGACGGCTTTTTGCAGCGAACCCTTGTTGCATCTCTGCTGTCGGACTCAGAGGTCACGGCGCTCGATTATTTTGGCCTGTCACTAACAGAATAAACAGCGCCCATTTGCACAATTGTTGCTTTCCGGGCCAGTTATTCAGGACTAAAATCTGTGCAGGGTCAGAAAACAGACAAACCTTCTCAGCAGGGAGTGAAGGTGGGGACGGGTTTCCCGCACTGTTGGTTGGGCCCCGTCTGTACTTCTCTGGAGGAACTTGGAAGGAGAAGGCCTGGAGTCGGGGAGGGGGCCCCACAGGGGCATTTGTTGTGAACTCCCGCTGTGTGGCATGCGGGGCTCTGCGCAGCAACTCCTGTTAGATTGGGGGCCCTTGTTTACAGAATTAAGACATTTTGAAGCAAAAGACGGTGATGAATGAGTCTCCCCGGCGTTGCTGAGATGCCCATTGTTTAAAACCATTGCTGAGACTGCTGGGCTCTACAGGTACTTCCAGAATGTGGCCCAAGAACTCCAGGGCCTGCCTCTGTCTATGACTTTAGGATGCGCTTCCTCTCTACCATAGTCCTTCTTTATTCAGAAAACCTTTTTCGGGTCTGGGATGGGGTAGACATTATACCAGGCCACGACACTATCGGAAATGCCTGATGGGGTTTCCCTGTTTCTGGGGAGTCAGGTGAGTGAACAGCTGTGATTCAGAGGCAGGTCAGTGAAAGGTTTTCTTAGGCTCCTCAGAGGCCTGCTCAGCCACATCAGCCAAAAGAAATGCCAATCAGCCACAAAATTAGGCAGTGTAGAGCTTTATTGGGGTTTGCGCACCTGGGCGAGGTTCCCCAGCCCGCAGAGTGGGGCCAGGGAAGTTGCACTCAAGCAGGGAATGTGGCAGGGTTTTGTTTTGGTTGGCTCTCTTTGTGGGAGCTGGGGATTGGTCCCCTTTGAACAAAGCGGCAATATATTATTGGTGGTTCTCCTCGGGCTCAGGTTGCTATGCGAATAAAGCCCGCCCTTTCGGCTCTCTGGTTTGACATCAGCCGTCTTTTTCGGATTGTAGTTCAGCTGTTGTTTTACCCTACCCCGCCCATTCTAACATTCCGACCCCTTTGATAGGATAAGGGGTGCTGTGTTCCATCAGGCTATTTCCTGCTGTCAGGGGGGCGTAGAAGGGAGGGGCTAGAGGTTGGCTGTTTCTGGTCTAGGAGGCGAGGTGGGTGATGATAGGCTGTAATTCTTTTAAGTTTGTGTGGGAGATAGGAAATTGGGGTCGGGATGGGGAAACATCAGGCTGTTTTAGGTGGATGATGACCAGGGGGTGATGAGAAGCCACGGTTGGGATAGAAGTGTCCCATACTTGTGGGTTGACCAGGGAAGGGGAAGTGGGCAGAGCTGGAGGAGCAATTGGGTTTTCCAACAGTGGGAGGATGTGGGAGGATAAGGGAGGAGGAAGGGGTCGGGTTTTCTGTGATCTGAAGAGTGGCGCTTAATAATTGGAGAACATCCTGTGCTAGAAGCAGAATAGGGCAGGAGGGTATGCCAAGGAATGAATGGGAAAAGGGAAAGCCCTCCAGACTGCAGCTAAGCAGGAGGGTTCACCATGGACGAGACGGGGTCCCATCAAACTTCATGACTGAGATTCAGGAAGGAGTAAGAGGTCCTGAAAAAGATGGTAAAACAGAGTAGGTAGCCCCCGTGTCCACTAGGAAAGAGATGGACTTACCCGCTACCTGCAGCGTTACCCTGGGCTCGGCGAGGGTGATGGGGGTCTTAGAGTCCGGGCCGCTTCAATCGCCTGGGATTCAGAGAAGTTCCGGCGCGGCCAGGAAAGAGTCCACACCTTGATCGGCTGGTCCCCAGAGTGGAGGCGCCGGGGACGAGCCTCTAAGGGGACAGGCATCCCTCGAGTGGCCAAGCTGTCGGCAGTCTGGGCAAGGCTTCATTGGTGGCCAAGGTTGAGGACACTGGCAGGCCCAGTGCCCTTCTTTGCCGTAGTTGAAACAGACCCCTGCTGGGGTGTTCTTTGGCCCAGACTTAAGCTTTGTCCCCATGCCAGTGTTTGCTGCCAGCTGCAGGGCCGCTAGCATGGCTTGAGTTTGCGGGGCTACCATTTTCTGTAGGTGAGCCTGGCGGGCAGCCTCAGCCTCTGCTTCTCGGTTATTGAAAACCTTAAATACCATATTTACCAGATCTCGGATGGGGGTTTGGGGGCCATTCTCAGACTTTTTCAGTTTCCTTCTAATGTCTTTGGCCGAATGGGAGATAAAGTGAGTAAGACAGTGGCCCCAGTGTTAGAAGCCGGGTCAAGGTGGGTATGGAGCACCATTGCCTCGGTTAGTGAGACTAACCAAGGGATTTTCTCAGGGCCTTGGGTGACCTCTGAGCTTATCGTAAGTGACTGCTTTCTGGGCAGATTGCTGCATACCTGCTATCAGGCACTCGACCATTTGGTCACAGTGTCTCCGACCTGCCTGCCCTACCTGGTAGTCCCAGTCTGGTTCTGCCTCTGACAAGGCTTCAGCCCCCGCTGGCATGAGGGGATTGGTGGCATGGGTTTGGTCTGCATGAGCCATAGCTGCAGTCCGGACGCAGTCATGTGTCTGGAGTCATGGTGGAAGTTAAAATGATGTGCAGGTCATGCCATATGAGGTCATAAGCCTGGACTAGGTACTGGAATTCCCTGATAAAATGTGTAGGGTTAGTGGAGAACGAGCCTAGGTGTTTTTCAATGGAAGAGAGGTCGGTTAGTGAAAAAGAGACATAGATCCAAACGACACCTTCTGCTCCTGCCACTTCCTGGAGGGGCAAATACGGGAGTCTAGGGGCTCTAGATTCAGGCGGGAGCAGGTGTCTGCGCTGACCCAGGAAGAAAGGTCTTCAGAGGGAGGGGGAGAATCCAGTTGAGAGGGGAGGGCGGAGGGCTGAGGAGGAGGAGGAGAAGCAAGATCTTCAGGGGAATCAGAGAAGAAGGGAGGTTCTGGGGCAGTAGTAGGCTTAGAAGACTGGATGGGGTCAGGGTTCCCTTGGGCGAGGAGAACTTGGGCTGTGGAGTGTTGGGTGCACAGATCTGGGCAGGAGCGCAAGGCCCAAAAGCCCTGAATGTAGGGGACCTCAGAGCATTTGCCAGTCTGTCTGTAAACACTATCTAGGTCAGTAAGGGTAACGAAATCGAAAGTGCCTTCAGGAGGCCAGGTTTCACGATTATGGAGCTGGTATAATGGCCAGGCCGTAGCGGATAGAAAAATCAGCTGTTTTTGCTTGAGGCCAGGGTCAATTGTTGGCAAACTTTTCAGGAGGCACCCTAGAGGTGACTTAGGGTCTGGTTTGGACTCCTGCCCCCCCATTCCTGGTCCCACGAGGAGCAGCAGATGGGAATCGGCCTCCCTCAACCCTGCTGATCCAGTCGGGTGAAAATGGGGGTCTGGTTCCAGGGACGTCTCCTCCGTTGCCTAGAGCCTCTCAGCGGAGCGAGAGCAGCCTCCCCAGAAGGGTCACCCTGACACAGTGCTGCAATTTGGTGGAGAGCTGCCTCTCCCAGCAGACTGGCGGGGGTGGGGGTGGGGGGCGGAATCAGTATTCTGGGACCAGAAACTTAAGGGCAATGGCACTTACCTGGTTCTTTGTCAGGACTGGTGGGGTGGCCTTGAGGCCTTTTCAGAGAGTAGGGAGAGGAGCGGTCTTTAGCAGACAACAACTCCTCCCAGGTTTCAGCACCAAATGAAAGGTTTTCTTAAGCTCCGCCTAAGAAGAAATGCCAATCAGCCACAAAGTTAGGCAGTATAGAGCTTTATTAAGGTTTGCACGCCTGGGTGAGGTTCCCCAGCCCGCAGAGTGGGGCCCTGGAAGTCACACCCAAGCAGGGAATGTGGCGGGGTTTTATTTTGGTTGCTCTCTTCATGGGAGCTGGGGATTGGTCCCCTTTGAACAAAGCGGCGATACATCATTGGTGGTTCTCCTTGGGCTCAGGTTGTTATGCGGATAAAGCCCGCCCTTTCGGCTCTCTGGTTTGACGTCAGCCGTCTTTTCCGGTTGTAGTTCAGCCGCCATTTTGTCCTACCCTGCCCATCCAAACAGTCAGTGCCATGCACAAAGTGCTGTAGGACCACAGCAAGTCGGGTAAAAAGGAAGAAGAGAACTTGCTGTTTTTGAGCATCTTCTGTGAGCCAGGCACTGTGCTATGAAGCGGGCAGCTGAGAGGAAAGGAAGAAAGAAGAGCATCAAGCATGTGGCAGGTAGTTTGTGATGGAAATGTCACACCTGGAAGTGAACATGTCTAAAGAACGGTCTGAGCAGAGACTGCCCAGGGAGTGGTAGCAGCAAAGGGCTGGAGGTGAAGCTGAAGGGGATTTGGTCATTATTCTGCCCATAAGTGGGACCCACCCAAGTCTCAAATGCAGAACTGCGTCACTAGGTTTGCGATGTTCAGACTCGGAGGCCAGTGTGGAGGATGAACTGCAGGGGGGGGAAGCAGGAAGGTTAGAAAGTCTCATCAGGAGAAAATGACAGTTGCCAAAGCAAGAAGTAATGAGAGCCTGACAGTTGTGTTAGGGGACAGACGGAGTGATGGGCGGACAGCTGATTGAAGCCAGGGGACTGGATAACAGCGTCACGGTAGCCCCGGGGGAGGGTGGAGGGCAGGCTGCCATTTCCATTCAGCACCAGCAGCACTGGGCCTGTGAGGACGCAGCCAGGTAGGAAACATGAGGCCAGGGAAGGAGAGGGGGAGTTAAGGAGCTGTTCTTTCCTGCAGCCCGCCCTTGCGAGAATGAGAACCTCTGCAGCTAGGGCGGTTGGGAGGGTTAAATGAGATAATTTATTTGAAATCCCCAGTATAATACCCAGGACTTAATACCTCAAAATAACATTGTCTTCTCTTCAAATACACACACACACACACACACACACACAGAAAACTCTATAGCCTATTAACATCTTTAAAATCCTGCCCCAATTTTAATCATATTTTTAATGAGTGGAACATAATTGTAAAAGTCTGATAATGCTGCTGTTAAAATAGAGAGGCAGCCAACAGACAAATGAATTTCAATAAAAACCTTTCCCAGAATAGTGGGTGAAAGTTACAGGATGCTATGTCTCTGCAAGGAAGTGGTGTGTACATCATGCACATTTCTTTTGCCACTATCGAGTAGTCTGGCTATGCTCCTGTTCTAAGTTTTTATTAAGTACCTCTCTGAGGGCCGTGTAACTCCAGATGCAGTACCAGGAGAGTGAACTGCTGTGGCTGTGAAATCCTTTTCCTGGTCTGGTAGTGGACCACCGTTAACGTGGAAAACGTGGGAGATTTGTTGTGGGCAGGATTGAGGTTTATGATGTAGCCCAGGAAAATGCTGAGATCCAGCATTTGTGGTTATTTAAAATGTTCTTACAATTGAAGTAACAAATCTGTATCAACATGTTATGGGTAAAAAAAAAAATTGTTGTGAAAAGACCTTGAGCAACTTTTTTTGAAACAAAGTAGCTATCCCGTTCACAGAAGCTAGTCTCTGGGCAGATCTCCATGAGCTTGTAGCTTCATCAGAGCCTGTCTTTACCCTGGACAAGGGGACAGTGTACTGAATGCTTGAGGTGCCTGAGCAAAGGCTGCTGGGCCTCTCGGGCATCTTCTGAGCTTGCGGCCGTTGGAGGGTGCACCCTTTCTCCCCCACAGAATTCTGAGCTTCACTTGGTGGATGTCCAGCCCAGTTACCACCATTCCAGCATGCCTCAGGTAGCCAAGATTTCCATGAGCAATCTTGCGTCTACACTCTTCCCCGGGACTGCTCTCTCAACACCCCATATCCTCTGGGTAATCGGGCTTTTGTGGAGATGAAGCTTGGAGTGCTATCATGGTAAAAAAAATTCTTTAAAAGTCATAAACCTGAATTCTAACGAGATTTACTAGCTCTATGACCTTGGGAAAGGCAGACTCCTCAGAGTTTCAGTTTTTATTATCTCTGCAATGTGGATAATGATGCCTGGTGCTTAAGGCTGTTTGGAGAATTTAAATGAGATACTGTATCTGGGGCTCCTAGAACAATGACTTGCACGTACAGTTGCTGAACAGTGTTGGTTCACAAAGTTTCAAAAATCCCCGTCTGAGGGTTGCGTGTTGGAGAATCGAGGGGAAGACCCTCTCTGAGCCTGCCACGTTACGAGTGTCCTGTTTCTTTGGAAAAAAGCCTGACTTCAGAGTTAACTGATTATTTGAGTCGGAGACTTAGAACTTTTCATTCACTGTTGTCCTTCGGGCTTCAAGAATTTTAGCTTTGCAAAATGCATTGGTAGTGAGGCAGAATACCTTATTATGATAACAAATTCAGTGATGGGAATACCTTGCTGATTTTTGGCAGTTTATCCATCAATAAATGTTCTTAAAAATAACCCGCACAAGAGTTACAGCAGCTGCCAGTTTTGAGAGCTCTTTCTGTGCCAGGTGCAGTGCTGAACTCGTTGTGCACAACTTCTCACTTATCATTCTCTGCACCTCGGGGAGAGGGGTGTTCCTCTCCCAGTTTTACAGATAAGGGCCCTGAGGCTCAGTGAGACTGAGTAAAAGACTCAAGGTCACTTGGATACCCAAAGTAAGACCTGAACATGCAAATGTGTGATTATTTCCTAGCTGTCGACCCTCTGTGTTATCCCCAAAGCTATAGAGAGAGGTACCCACAGGACATGGGGTACTCAGAGTGCAGTTTCAGCCTGGGTAAGGTTGTAGGTGCTGTCGGGGTCAGGGTAATGCCTTCGTGGAAGGGGGTGCTATACGGGGTTTGGGAAGGAGAGCTAAGTGGAAGAACACATCTGGGCAGCTATTACTCCTAAGGCCTCTGTGGAGCCTCGCATTAACTCTGCCCAGGGGCATCTGCTTGGGGGTGGGCTGAGGGTGGGAGGTGTGGGGCCCTGCTCTTACTCTGTGCCCTAGGCCGAGTGCCTTCAGGGCCTCGACTGCCTTCAGGGTGGGCGCCGTTCCCTAGTTTGCACAGAAACACTGTACCAGCTGACAAGAGCTCGGCATTCTGTCTTTCTCAACCACACCAGCCCAGCTCCATCAGCACAGAGAGCCTGCAGTCACGGGGGTGGGAGGGAAGAACCCCCTGGAGGAGAGTCAGACCCATTCCTTAGCAAGTGCAGTTCAAAGGAGGGTCACCATAAAACAAAATATTTGGGAAGAGAGAATTAAAGGCAATTAGGTGCCTTGAAGGACTAAAGATCCACCAAATAGAATATTGATCTTTTTGAAAGGGCCATGACAAAGCTAGGGAAAAGTTGCCCTTACCGTAGAAACATGCTTAGATGCCCAGTAAGCAGCCACCAGCATGAGAGAAACTGTAAATATTAATGAACTGGCAGGGCAAGCACTTTAAAAGGAGCTTTTTTCTCTGAGCATCTTTTGTAGAGGGGAAGAAAATCTTTAAACTTTAAAAAGATGTTTTTTCTCTACTGCATACTGGATTTTTTTTTTTTAAAGCTCTGCCTCCTGCCAGACTCTTTACAATGGACTTTATGTTCTTTTGGGGAGAGAGAGGCACGTGAGTGTCTGTGGAGGCAGGTCAAGTGTACGGTGTTAGGAATGTACGATAATAAAGGAAAGAAAGAGAGGCAGAGACACACTGAGACAATAGGAGGAGATGAATGAAGCCTCCCTAGTTCTGCGACGTGATAGAATTATCAGGGAGATGGAAGAGGAGAGCTGACTGAGCTGTGGGTGCAAAGTGTGAGCTTGTAGATGAGGAGATGCTTAAAACGAAAATGCGAATTATGTTTGGGCTTCTAGTGCTTGTTGAAAATAACCTGCCCATAAGTGATTTTGGTTTTTTAAAAGAATTGTTAAGGAAACATTCTAGATAATAGTGAAGTGAGTATTTATAGCTTCATTTATTTCTGTATCTCTGAAAAATGTTTGTGTTCCTTGACATTTATTTTGACCTCCATGTTACTTATCTGTAATCATAAAATCATCCAGAAATTAACTTGTAGTATAGAAACGCATGATGTCCTTTTATCTGTTGGCTAAATATTGAATATATGGTCCAAGTTTTGGAGCTTCAGAAAAATGTCATTCAAATGAAGACGTTGAACAGCAACAATTGCATAATGGTACATGCCTGCTTTCTCCATCAAACTGTGGTGAGATCAAACAGCACCGTGAACTCGTGGCATTTCAGAGCTGGAACTGACCTTTCTGTTCTGAGTTCTGTTCGTGCAGTGAGCATGCCGCATCTGAGAGGTTGAGCAGGTCCGCAGTTAACTTTGTTTTGTTCAGCGTCGTTTTCTTTTAACGTTGAGGACTTACTGCACTCTTACTTATCTCTATCTCCATGCATGGCCATGCTTTCTACATGTTGGCAAATCAAAATAGTAAGTCATCAGTTGTTTTCAGCCGGGCTCACCAAGCCATGAAGAAATTGGCACTTGTTTCTGAACTCTGTTCTTTGGGCATTTCCTGGTAAGTGGTTCTTTACAAAACTTACCACTTGAAGATGATTGAAAACAGGCAAATCTACCTAATGATATAGGTCCCAGTGGGGGGACTAAAAAACGAACATTTCCTGATAAGAATGTTTGATTACTGTAAAAGATATAGAATGGTTTAAGATAGAATTCATATACCTAGTATAGTTTATTCATTTAAAAAGCATACAATTCACTGATATTTGGTTTCCTTACAGTTGTACAACCATCACAACAATTTTACATTTTCATTACCCCCAAAAGAAACCATATTCATTAAAGATCACACCCCTTGTTTTCCTCTTCCTCTCAGGCCCTGGCAACCAGTAATACACTTTATGTCTCTATAGATTTGCCTATTCTGGACATTTTGTATAAATGGAATCATATAATATGTGGTCTCCTGTGAATAACTTCTTTCACTTAACCTGGTGTTTTCAAGGTTCCTGTGTGTTTTAATAGGTATCACTATTTCACTCACTTTCATAGCCAAATCGTGTTCAATTGTATAGACATGCCACATTTTACTCACCCATCCATGAACTGATTGACATTGGAGTCGTTCCTATTTTTGCCTATTGTAAATAATGCTGTTATGGACATTGATGTATAAGCTTTCGTGTGGACGTAAGTTTTCATTCCTCCTGGATGAACACCTGGCAGTGCAGGTGCGGGATCACATGATAAGTCTGTGCTCCTGCACGTATAGGAATTCCTGTTGTAAGGAACTGCCGTTCTGTGTTACAGAGTGGCCACACACCATGCTGTTTCCTCGACAGCAGTATTGGGCCCCAGTCTCCACATCCCTGCCAATGCTTGTTATGATCACGTGTTGCCTTTGTTTTAACATAACCATCCTAGTGGATGAGAAGTAGTATCTCACTGTAGTTTCCTTGGCATCTCCCTGGTGACTAATGTGGTTGAACGTGTTTTCATGTGCTTATTGGCCATTGGATGGCTTTTAAGTGTTCATAGCTTGGTAAGAGAATATCAGGAGTTTTCAGAAATACATTTATAGTTTGCTAAGACTTGCTGAAAAAAAATGACAAGAAAGATTCGGAAAGAGAAACAGGGAAGTAAAAATCTGGTAGAGTTACAGAAGTGCATCATTAATGCAGTCGTATGTCAAGAAGGATGGAAAAGAGTTATGTTCTTCTCTTTAAAAGTATAGGAAGTATATCTGTAAGGGTTCATTTAGCCGCAAATGCAAGAACGGCTGACTGTCAGTGAAGTAAACATTGGAGTTTCAGTTTTTGTCATATTAGAAACCCAGAGAGGGGTAGGTGGTGGCCGCCATGGGCTTGGGTGCTTGTCAGAGCCCCAAGGTGGCTGCTGGGTCACCACACATTATACATGCTTTCAAAATAGAAGGCAAGGCAAAATGAGGGACTGTCCTAGTTGAATGTATTTTATTTTTGTGTGGGAGGTAAAAGCTTGTCTTGGAACCCTAGCAGAGACTTCTGCTTACATCTCATTAGCTGTAACTGCTTCACATGGTCACATGGATTCTATAGAGGAAAAGGTTTTCTGTGGACTTGATGTTCTAGTTGGAACAAAGGCATGACCTATCCTATAATCCATCTGAGACCTTTATTAGGACACTGATTCTTTTAAAAATCTTTACTGAGGCATAATTGATACACAACCAATTATATGTATTTAAGGTGCATAATGGGTGAGTTCTGATATGTATCTGTATGTGCTCAAGAAACCATCATCACAGTCAAGATGATAAACATAGCCATCATCCCCAAATCCCTTCCTTCCAGACAACTGCTTACCACTTCTGGTAGATTTATTTTTTGTAGATTCCATAGGATTTTCTGTGTAGATGATTATGTCATCTTCACCTAAAGATTACAATTCTTCTTCTTTCTAATGTACATGCTTTCAATTTATTTTTCATGAATTACTGGTGTTGCTGGAATCTCAACGGCAATATTAAATAGACATATTCAATATCTGTAGAATTTGTTGTGATGTCACTTCTCTCAATTGTGAAATTGGTAATTTGTTGCTCTTTTCTTTTTTTCTGATCAATCTGGCTAGAGATTTTTAATTTTAGTAATCTTAATGAGCAGGTTATGATTTTGTTGTTTTTCTCTATTTTCTGCTTTATTAATTTCTGCCCCTTTAAACTCTATTTTTTATCTGCTTCCTTTACATATTATTAATTGTTATTTTTTTAGTTCCTTATGAATGAAGGTGAGGTCATTGACTTGAGAAATTTCTTGTTTTCTAATATGGGGGTTTGGTGCTATGGATTTGTCAGTACTGCTTTATTTTAGATGCTGCCCACAAATTTTGATTCATGTGTTTTCACTTGCATCCAGTTAAAATTACTTAATACATTTTTAAAATTTTTTCTTTTAAGCAAAGGTTACTTAAATGTGTATTATTTAATTTCCAAGTATTTAGGAGAATTTTCAGTTATCCGTCTGTTATTCATTTATAGTTGAATTGTGTATTGGTCAGAAAGTATACTCTGTTTGACTTGAATCCCTTTAAGTTTATCCAGACATTTATGGCTCATACACATATAGTCTATCTTAAAGCATATTTTGTGTGTACTTGAGAATATATATCACCTGGTTTTGGAGGGTGTGCTCTGTAAATACTAGTGAGCTCAGGTCAGACTGGTTGGTAGTGTTATTCATGTCTTCCGTAGCATGACTAATTTTCTGTCTGCCTGTCATTAATAGAGGAGTGTTGAATTCTCTGGCTATGCCTGCTCACTGAACAATAGAGTTCCCAAGGTTCGTATGATGCTCATTTATTTATTCATTACTCCATAGTGCTAATTGCGGGGGTGTGCAGATGAAGAAGGAAAATGCAGCTCCCGTAAGCATGTGGCACAGAGTACATTGTCACAATAACTCTGGCCCACCTTCTAAAAAATTCCCACTGGTCCTCCCTAATCTGGGCTCCCCCCATTCTATACCCAAGTTTCTGCAAATATATTTTTGCTTAATTCCTTTCGCTCACTGAGCTTTTCTTTATACTAGTGTCCGGCCAGTCTTCTAAGGATAATTTTCATTACATTCCTTCACGCTTGGCCATCTAGGCTGTGGTGCATGATTCACGGAGTTGTCATGCGTATTTGTCACTGACGCCTTGCATCTCATGAACCAGAAGAGCTCTTCACTTAGTTTCGTAAGCACTTCCTGTCCACGCTTCTCTTAGTTCCTTTTAGAGATAACAGCCATGTTGTATATTAATCCTGACCTTCCACCCCGTCTGGATGTAAAAGACTCGCCTGTCCCCTCCAGGTTCAGATCATCTCCTCACTTCCTGACCTTTGCATTAGGTACAGTTACGTTGGGTTAAACATGTTTTCGACTCATGGGCCACTTGTAAGAAGTGAGTATTTTGAAGGGCGGAGATAATTTGTTGTTTCTACCTTTTCATCAGCTGGTTATACCCATCATAGGAAACCAGTAACATCTTTCATTGAAGTTAGTTAGTATTCTTATTTTTAAATCGGTAGCCATCATTCCTTTCCGAAAAGGCATTACCAAAAATATACATGTAGTATTTATATTTCAGTAAGAGAATATCTCTTAAAGAGTTTTAGAAAACCCACATTTCTCTGCAGTTATAATTTTATGGCTTGCCAGGGGAAAAGGGACTTCTGAAAGGTAGGAAGGAAGCAACTTATCCTGAGCTTTAAATTATTCAGTGTCCAGAAGCTTTAACATGGCACCTCTTTTTAATCTTTGAAATCTTCCTTCTTTTTAGCCAGGATCAATTTTTATGAAGTCCCAAAACACTACAAAGGAACAGTTCACTATACCCTATACTACAGGTTTTCAACTGGAATTTCCTATGTGACACAGGAATTTTGAAAACAGGTAACACCTGACTGTTTAGTCCGGGGCACTGACCTCCTTCCCCTTAGGTTGTCAACTTGAACATGGACAACAGCCAGCACAATAACAGCCATCCAGTGTGAATGAATCAGACTTAAACCTTTTTGTGTGTGTGTCAGATCGGCAAAAAATATATTTTCAGTGTGCCACAGAATATTAGTAATTAGCGGATGTGTATGACATGAAAGAAAAAATTTTGAAAATCACTGCCTTGCACTTCTCTGAACATTTACACCATTGCTCATATCAGCAGGAGTCTTCTTGGACTTGAACAGCAGTTTTTAGGACCATCTGTGTTTTACACAATGTTGCATGTTGGTTTCTTGTTATTCTGGGTTAGTTTTTCAGAAGAAGGGGATAGGAGCACTCCTCATCTCATAGAGAGTGAACATCACCCTGTGGCCTAACTCAGGTGCAGGAAACAAGTTTTCACAAAGAAATGAAGGACAGTCAAGTGCATTTTTTACAGTTTCCTACAGTGTGAGTGCAGATATATGTTAAAAATAACAGCAGCAACAACAAAGACTGTTTGAGTTTTAGTTGGAAAATAGGAAAAAAAAACCTTAACAATCTGAGTTTGTAAAAGATTTTTTGTATGACACAAAGAACACAAAAGTATAAAAGAAAAATATTTTTGCTCTTTTAAAAGCACAGTGAAGAAAATGAAAGGCCGGGAGAAAATATTTGTAAAACAGATATCAAACAGAGGACTTACATCGGGACCCTAGAAAGAACCTTTATAATTCAGTAATAAGAAGAAAAACAACCCATTGAAAATAGGGCAGAGATTTAAACAAATGTTTCAATAAGAACATACACAACTGGATGATAAGCACAGGAATAAATGCTCAACAGCATTAGTTATTGGGGAGAAGTGCACATTTAAATCACAAGGGGATACCTTGGCAGACCCCTGTTCCAGCTAAAGTTAAATTGAAACACCTGAAAATACCAAGTGTCTGAGCATGCGGAACAACTGGAAGTCTCATACTTAACTGGTGGGAATGCAAAATGGTGCTGCTGCTTTGGAAAGGTTTAGCAGGTGCCTAAGAAGTTAGACATACATTTGCTTAACCTGTGGCCCAGCCAATGCACTCCTAGGTATTTATCCAAGAGTAAAGGAAACATATGTCCACTCAGAAAAATGATACATGAATGTTCACTGGAGCTTTCTTTGTAATAGCCCAAACCTGGAGACAACAAAAATGTCCAGCCACAGATGAATGGCTAGACAAACTGTGATGGAGCCACACAGTGGGAAAGTACTTGGCCGTGAAACAAGCTGCTGATGCATGCAGCGCCCTGGGTGAATCTACAATTTCTGTGCTGAGTGAAAGGAGCCAGGCAAAAAATGAATACATACTGTGTGATTCTCTTTATATAAGATCCCAGCAAACGTGAGCTAACTTATGACAGCCTGTAATCTGTATCAGCGGTTTGCCGGGGTTGGAGGCGGGGGATTGAGGAGGTGTAACAGGGAGAGCGTACAGCGTGATACGGGGAAAACGGTTTGTTCCTCAGCCTCATTGTGGAGATAGTTCCATAGGTGTGAGCATATGTCAAAAATGATCAAAACCTGCCCTTGAATGTATGCAGTTGAGTACATGTCAAGAGAAACTCAATAGATCTTTCAAAATAATAGTCAAAAGGATAGAGAAATAAGCACTTTGCAGAGCACTTCACTCAAGAAACTTACATCAAAGTTAACAACCTGGTACATTTGCTGCGAAAGACTCTTGTGAAACTCGTTGATATTTTCCTGGGTTTCCACTGGTTTCTACCAACCTGGGACAATGTAAAGGCATTTCTAAATCCTCAGGAATCCAGTGTGTTGTCTTTAACCAGAATTCCGATTTTCAAGATGACTTCACTCTTGAAAGAGTTGTTCTGGAAGTTTTAACTTTCTTCCGAAGTCCTGGCAACTGCCCAGCACAAAGGCAAAGACGTCTGGTGGCCCCGTGACAGTTTTGTCCTAGCTGTCAGAGGGTGGGCAGGCTCTCCTAACACCCGCTGCTGTGAGCAGAATTTCTGTTATACACTGAGGACACGTCGTGGGGAGAAGCTTGTTAAGGTTGTAGAAATGTGGCTGGGAAAGGCCCATTGTTACAGTGTTTCCAGGAATGGTGAGCAAGTGTGAAGACGTATGGAACATCATACGCAAATTGGATCTGATACCTCTGCCCCTCCCCCAGCCCCCAGCTTAATTTTGAGAGAAATTTTGTGGCCTGCATAGCTAGGAACATTGTATCTCCCTCTATATTTGGAATGACATCAGCACAAGAACATCTGTATACCTTTCCATTTTAGGAACATCATCATGCTTTCTAAACGTTTAAGAAAACCATTGAAAAGCACCACATGTAAGTGATTGTTATATTTATGTACAATTTACCCCCTACCCTGCCTCTACAGTGCAAAACACAACACTTATGTGGAGAACACTGACTTTAATTTGAAAAGTTGCAACTTTCTCAAGCCAAACCTTTTGATGTGAGAAGCCAATTTATATGCTGGTTTGTAAGAGTTACAGTCATAGTTTCTTCACCTAAAACAGCTGTCTTTCATCGTTAATGACCCGTATTTATGATAACATAAGCGCTTGGGCAAATACCCCTCTGCATCTCGGTGCTTGGCTATGTGGGTTTGCTTCAGATATTAAAGTGACCTTTCACCCCTGACTGCCAGCCGAGTGACAAGAGGCTATTAACACTATTTCAGGGCATTATAAGGACAGAGATATTCTGCATTTATTTGATGACCTTTCTTGTGTTTAAGTAAAATGCACTTCCACACAGCAATTAGGTGAAAATACTAGTGAACGATGCCCTAGTCAGACTGATAAAACCATAGCACAGTAGCAACAACTGATGAATAGTTATTTTTATGCCCACTGTATACTGAGGATTTGGGAATATTTTCCCCATCTTCAAGAAACTGGTGGTTGTACTTAGCTGCTTAGACAATTTTTAAACTTCAATTATCTTTCATTTATGAAAGATCTGCAAAGCAACGTGTTACAGGCTGTAAAAAAAAAAGTGAAAGCCTGAACAGTCCTAAAGGATTTCTACAAATGCAAATGCTGTTTAGAGTAAGGCTGTGGCTGCTTGTGCCACAGTCACACTAAATCCAACCGTGTATATAATGAAAAGTGTCTCCAGACCCTGCCAACCCTGCCACATCCTGAAGCCATCCGCCCCGGTTCTAAGATGCTGCTTGACACTGAGTTCCCATGTGGTACCCTGATAGGGTTTGCCGAGTTACTTACGGTCAGTTTCTATCAAGTGCAAGGAATGCACGTCTAGCAATAGAATTTGGCTCTTAGTTTTAAGGGCAAGATCAAGTTTCCTCCTTTTCAGGCCTCTGAAGACTGTGAGTGATATTAGTCCCAGCATTATAGGTGGGGCCTGTTGTCTTTCTGTTCCTTGTCCCTGTGGGTTAAAGGAGGTCGTAACAGGATCTGCAGGTGGTGAGGTAAAGTGGATCCAACAATCCTCGGTCCAGATTAAGCCTAATTGTTATTCTCATTTTAAAGCATTTTACTATAAATAGGTAGTAAAAAGCTTTAATGGTGATGTTTCTTCAACATGTTTTGTTCCATTGTACGTAACTAAAAATTCTTAGTGTAAGTTAATGCCTTTTACTTTGCGTTTTGAAGGGCATCTGTCCTCTGGATCGATTCATATATATTATGTAAAAAGGGGTTCTGTGATTAAATATGGTTGGGAAACAAACCTCTGATTAACTACAATAAAGTTAATTATGTTTTATTGCTGTAAGACTTCTTAGAACCTTGGATAAAATAATATTCATTATGATTATACAGCAGGGTTATTAAGCAGAACTTATGTGTTAAGGTCAAACTCTTTTTTGATGCCGTTTGTCTTTTCTGATATATTAAGGAGATTTCATCTTTTGTTTCTCAGACAAGGTAAAATTTGTAAAAGCACTGTATTTCCTGTGGCCCAATCCTCCCAACCTTAACCGTCTAACATGAAGGAAGCTATTAGTATGGGTGACTCTGAATTATTTTAAGACTATATATGTCCATCACTGGCTTATGGCAGAACTGAAATTTTTTGCTTAGGGTAGAAGTTCATAATAGTTTAGGTGCTTATGGCTTCAAGTAACAGAAAAAAAATTCAAAAAGGGACAACCGAGAAAATATCTCATTTTATAAGAATTCTAGAGATAGATTCCAAAGTGGGTTTGACCCATCAATTAGGTGACTGGTTGCAGATTCGTGTTCTTTCCACGTTTCCTCTCTGTGAGCCGTCGCATGTTGGCTTGTCCTCTGTGCCAACTATGAAGTTCAAGGCATCACCCCCCCCCCCAAACAGTGAACAGTTAGGAAATTGGAGCACCCAGTATTTTTCCTTTAGTCAGAATAGGAAGATATTTCTAGCATTCCCCACACAAATGTGTTTTTTAATTTTATTAGCCAGATTGGGCCATAAGCCCATGCCTGTACCTGTTCCTTTGCAAAGAGAAAAAGCTCACCCTGATTGGCTTAGAATAATCAAGTCTCCCCCTATCCCACCCCCAGCTGAAGAGTAGTCCAGCCCCCCCTGAAGGATGTCACCCTCTCAGGCAGGGGAAACAAACTGGGGTTCTTTTAGCAAGAAAGAAAGTGAGAAATTGCTATTAAATATTTCAACCAGTGGTGTCTGTTTACAGTGTCACATTGGACTCAGATTTTGTTAACCCACGTAACATTGTGGGTGCTATTTCTGAGTCCCCGTAACATTAAAATTGCCACATGAGTGTAACTAACACCCAATTCTCACCTCCGGGGAAGTAAGAAGCAAGTTCAGCACTGAGCCTCATCTGATACTTGAAACTGAAGAACAGGTTGTTACTTTTAGCAGGTCTGACTTGGTTTTGATTTATTGGTGACCACCAACAACCCTGAGTCTGCATTTCTATAGTTCTGCATTTCACACCACAAAGCCAAACTCAGTCCGTATTTGAAAGGAAATAGCTGTGAGCAGGCATTACATTCATAAAATTGTGCAAAAGTATTTGGGACAGGAGGCCAGACAGATTGGAATTACTAATCTCTCCCCTCCCACTACACAAATTTTCTGGCTTTTAGCTCCTCAAACTGTATATGTTCCATTTTAAGCATCATGTGTCCTATGATGTGTAAACTCCAAACTTAAGACTCATGGGTGCGGCATGTATTTAAGTCAATATATAAAACAGCAAACTGTATTTGTGAAGCTGTAAATGGCTCATTTTGTACACTAGTGGCTTCTCTTGTCCTGTGGTCAGATTCTTCGCGCTTCCCACCAGCTGAGTGGGTGCTAATGCTTGCCGCCTTGTGAATTAGGCACTGCTGGTTGCCAGTGTCAGGGTCAAAATGAAGTCGATGGGAAACATTCTTGACAGCTTCTGCTGATAGTGTTGTTCTCTCCAAATTTACCCCTCAGAGCTCAGTGATTGGAACCATTGGGTAGCCACGGAATTTCCTTTGGATGCAAATGTTCCTCCTTGCAGAAAATAATCCTGCAAGCCCCTTAAGTCTCTTATCAAATGAGATGCAATTTTGAATGAAGGTATTTTTAAAATAAGATATAAGGAGTAAAGGAACTATTCCCCTTCTTAATTACCGGAACTATCTTGTATAATATTATATTCAAGTGATGAAAATAACGAAAACATTATATACAGCTTTTCAATTTTACAGAGAATTTTCACACTTAGAAAAGTTTCATCTTCACCCAAACTTTGTAAAATAAGGTAGTTGTTTTAATGAGTTGATAGATTAGAAAATGCAGGCACGAGAATGGAAACTGGTTAGCCTCTACTTTCATGAGCATTGCGTAGTTTGATTTAACTTAAATGTTTGTATCTTATATTGTCCTTTACAGCAATGAGAACTTTATTCTCATTGTTTCCATTTTCGAGGTGGAAATCCTGGATTTGGGGAATTTTGTAGTAACTCATCCACTTTTGTGTAGTAACTACATAGCACAAGTACAGGGACTCCTAGCAACTCCAGAACTGCAGCTCTGTAGGATTCAAGAGCTTTGAGACTCGCCACGCCTCCATCCCAAAGCCAGCCCTGCTGCTGAAACTCTGTGTGATCCGGAGCAAAGAACTTAACCTCTAGGTTTCATTTTGCTCCCCCTTAAACGTGGGAATAAGGTCGTATCTCTTCTCTCAATGGCTGTGAAGATTGAAGGAGATCCTACGTAAAACGCTCTGTACACGGCATGGCCCACGAAACTCTCTGTCAATGCAGGGGTGCCTCTGATGTTCCCAGTGACAATGACTACTTTAAAAATGTTTAGAAAGATCATCTGGGAAATCAGAGTTGTTTTAGCTACACCTGGTAGTCTAACTGCACTCCTGAATGGAGTTTAGCACAGATGTGAAGAGGGCGGTATGTGCTTAAATCAAATTTGCTGTTTTTAATAGACTTATCTGAAAATTCACTTTGATCCTTGAACACGTATCTCCCTTGGTGTGCATCACTGAGCACTGCCAAAGCCTGTCGGTCAGAGCTGGCTGGGTGAGCGTGAAACACATTAGTGCACACACACACTTCCCAGGCACCATGCTATGGGAGACCAGGTGGTAGAATAAAGAAATGGTGTGGTTTTCATTGTCATCATGCCTGAGTTTGCACCCACGCAGCTCTGACCTTGGGACTCTACACAACTGGACTTCAGCCAGCAAACCCGCATTTGCATTTGTATTTTCACTAGGAATGTTTCAGAAATGTTCTGTGTCTGCTTGTAAAAATCCAGCTCGGGCCTTTCCCTGTGGTGGCCAAGGTCGTAGATTTGTTAGTAGTGTCAGCCCCTGATCTATCCTGCTGTTTTTATTTCAGAATTTTGCTTGCATTTGATTCCTGGGTGAGCAGGAAAGATTCTTTCCTCTTAGAGGCCAAACAATCACCCACTTCGTCTCCTAAAGTTAATATCGTGAGATTAAGGAAATACAGATTCAAAGACCTCTACGGCTAAATGAGGCTCTGGGGACCATTTCATCAAATGTCTTTGTTTTAGAGGCAGGGAAATCAAGGCACAGAGAGGGGAGAGGGGATTTCTCAACTGGGCAGTCCAGACTAGTACCCAGTTCTCCCGACTTTCAATCCTTCACAGTTTCCACAAGTAGCATGCTTCCACTTGTAACTAATACCTATGAAAAAAAAATTAAGAACTAAAGGGCTCATCAGTCAACCACTTATTTGATAAACAGGGAGATGAAGGCTCAGAGTATTTTAGCAAAGTCCTATAAGGACAGATAATGGCAAAAGTAGGATTAGAATTCAGGTTTCTAGGCTCCCCATTCAGTGTTCTGTCCAATCACATCGCTTATGCAAACAGGTCTGTAAAGGGAATTCACTCTCACCGATAGTTTTTGGATGATGTTATTGCCCCATTCTTCTTGGATTCTTCCTTTTGTGTTTCTGACATAAGCCATCTTGCACACAACTTAATGCCTCTGTTATGACCCAGGGGACACCTAAAGATGACAAATCCTTTACCAAGGTGATTCATAGCTCTCTTGTGCAAGAAGAGCGAGCTGGAGAGACTCTG
Organism: Artibeus jamaicensis; assembly: GCF_021234435.1. Lineage (NCBI taxonomy): Eukaryota > Metazoa > Chordata > Mammalia > Chiroptera > Phyllostomidae > Artibeus > Artibeus jamaicensis. Next base: position 8,882,115 of record NW_026521828.1, on the reverse strand, counting down.
CTTTCGTTTACTTTCAAGCCACTTGTTTGTCTTTCTGTGTATCTAGAAGAGTCAACAGTAATCACCCCGCTGATGCATGATCTGATTAGTGGTGCTGGGGCTGCTGCTTTCCTTGGAACAATAAATCCCACACCGGGCCTGCCCCATCCTCTGCCACAAGGCCTGGGAGCCTGCTGATTTAACCTTCGGCAGTAAATCTGGCTCATCGTCAAGCTTTCAACTACAATAGAAACTCTTCTGTACCGTTACTTAAGGGCTTTTCTTAAGAGGAATTACTTCAAACTGCTGTAATTTCACACTATACGCCTATGTGCGAGTAAGGGTGCTCAGGTTGATACACTCTGAGACGTATCGGGTTTCCCCCGCCCCCACACTGCATTGCTCTTTTTCTTCTCTGTCCTCTTAGTACACTTCTAATTGATACAGCTCTCCCTGACTGACAGTTAAGTGTTAACTCTACACATAGGCAGACTTGAGTTTGAAATTTTGTTCTGCCACTTATTAGCCATGTGATCTGGAGAAAATTACAGAAAACTTTGTGAGCCTCAGTTTCTTAATCTTTAAAGTGGGAATAGGAATAGAGCTTGTTATAAGTAAATGAAGTAATTCATGTAAAGAACTTAACACAATGCCTGTCTATAATAAGTGTTCAATAAATAGGCTAGTGATGATAACGATGATAAAAGTTATAGCATGTTTCTAAGGGTACACACTTTTATTGTAGTGGTGAGATATGGAATAACTTCTGGAGACCTAATGTACAGCATGGTGGCTGTTGAGAATAATAATGAATACTTGAAATTTGCTATTATAGTAGGTGTCAAGTGTTCTCACCACATACACGCACACAAAAAAGAGTAACTGTGAGGTGAGGATATGTTAACTAGATTGATTGTGGTAATCATTTCACTATACATATGTATATCAAAACACTGTTTTATACATTTATATATATACACACAGTCATTTTTGTCAATCATATTTCAATACATCTGGAAAAATCGTTGTAACATTTTTGTGTAAGTACTTCCTCTGTAAGCTTCATCAAAGTGAGAACAATATTTCGCGCTTTCTTTTCCATTCTTCTCCCCATAGCATTTAGTATCAGTGCATATCATGAATGAAAGAGCATGTACTTAGTAAATAAACATGAATTGATATGCACCAAGTGTAAAGTGACAAGTATAGTTTATTTGGGTGAATAAAAATGCCTGCTTTTTTATCATACAGCAAACAGTTATCAATTGCTTATGTACTAGACGTTGTAATAGGTGCTGATAATGCAGAGATAAAAGATATCCTGCCCTCAACAAGTTTCTAGCCTAGTGTAGTTAAAAAGATGTTAATGCAGTATATTTGTTCACATAGAAGCAAGTGTCAAAAACAGGTGTTTTGAAAGCCCAGAGGAGAAAGGTGAGAGATGGGGAGGAGAGGGCGTTTGGTAGGTGGCCAGAAATACCTTAAAAATGATAGATACTGAGTTGGAATGTACAACATTATGTCTAGAAATAATCAAAGTAAAAAAAAGTAGTGATACAAGGATGCATCCATTCTTGTGCTCCCCCAAATATGTAATGAACGGAATGCTTATTTTTCATACTTTCGGGTTTTTACAGCCAGTAATCTTGTATCTTACATTCCAGCTTCGGTGTTTGACAGCATGAACAACTGCTTTCCAAAATGAAAACTGGAATCTATGTTATTTTCACTGTAAGCAGTTTCAGAAGGATTTAGATGTCTTATACTTTCAAAAAAAAAAGATAAAGTGATGATTAACTTTCATAATCAGCGGTCTCCCCATCTCAAATATCTGTCTCAAATAACATCGTACATCTTCAAACCCATTATTCCAAACATGACTAACTACACAGAAGGCCCCAGAAGGCCGCAGAATTGGGATGGATGCGGGCATTTTTCTGTGATGCAGTTTCCTGGTCTCCTAGCAGGGTCCGAAATGCCAACCAACAGCCCTGATTAAATGACCTAAACCAGGAGACACACTTTGAAAAGTAAAAAATATAAACAACTCTATCATCATTATTGTTATTTTTGCCTGAAAAATTATTACAGAGAGAAACTACTCACTCACTTCTGCCTTATCTTGGGCTTCTGGAGAATGAAATTTCCAGCCATATTTGCATTTATATAAAATTCCTTTACTGCATGTCTTAGCGGAGGCTGGTTAGGTTACAAGTGACAGATATTGATTCTATTTAAGCCGAAAAGAGGTAATTTATTGGGAAACAAACAGGGGCATTTCATAGAATGTGCAAGCAGGAAGTTCAGTGAGGCTATGGAAGGGACTGGAGTGGGATCTGGAGCTCTCTGTGTGTCTGCTTTTGTCAGCCACAAGTGGTGTCCTCCGCTCCTGGCTCACGTTAGCTCACACCATCAGAGATGCCAAAGTCCCAGATGAGAGAGTCTGACTGATGGGTCTCGGGTCCTGTGTCTATCCTGGTCCAGTCTGAGCCAGAAAGATGGGTTTATTAGGCACAAACTTGACTACAGAGGGGTGTGCGTTAGAGTATTTGCCCATGTGTGTCCACTGCCTTAGAAAAGGTACATCATGGGCCAGGCAGATGACCCAGAGGTTGTGCGCTCTAGAGGAAAACATTTTAGATACCAGGGGCAGTAATAAAGATGTTCCTGTGCTGAATATGGAAGGAAAATGCTTGGGCGCTAAAGGACAGAGACAGGTTCAGGGTGTGGAGAGGTGTATCAGGTACATCTCCGTGACTAGCTGCTGAGACTCCCACTTGGCTACAGCCCTCTGCCAGTGCTTTGTCAGGGAAGGTGCCCAGGGGCAAAATCGCTGAGTAGGAAGGCTCCCTGATTAGGACGTTCCCCTCAGAAGTGGCTGCCAAGTGAGCTCTGTCATTCAGAATCAGATTAGGCATGCTAGCTACAGATTTCCCAGAAGCCTCTGGTGCAGCCATTGGCAGGGACAGCTCGTGCTTTCTCTGCCATCTGAAATCTCCTGATCGGCAGCCCCGCAGGAGAATTCCTGGTCGCTCCTTTCATTGAGATGGCCCTGCTCAAGAGTAGCGCTGGAGCTCTGGCCAAGCACCTCAGGTTGACGCTGGGGATGGGAATGGTGGGAGAGTGGCATCAGACAGGGGCCTCTTTCCTTCACGTGTGTGTCGCTTCCTCAGGGTGCATGGAAATCAAACTCGTGTTATTTCAGTCACATCTTCTCTCCGCCTTACAAAGTATTTTTTGAGACACTTCTGCATTTCCTGATTAATTGTCTGCTAGCAATAGCTCTTCATGCTTTGCTATCTCAGGTTCTCTGTTCTTTTTTTTTTCTAGTAGAAAAAGGATTTATGAACATACTTGCATTTCCAGCTTTACTGCCACATTACTCCATGCTAGTGTCTCTGACTAGCTAATGATAGCTCCCAACCCTCACCCAGGTCCCTTTCGCTCATTGCAGAACTTCCCTTGCCTTCTCCCTCCGTGCAGAGAGGTGGGGGAGGTGAAGACCTAGTGGATCAAAGTGTCTGTGTTCCTTCACTTATTCGCTGTGTGACTCAAGCTACTAAGGCTCTCTTTGCTTCCATGTTTTCCTCTGTACACGGGATAATACCTGGAATGGTTAATAAGGATTAAAAGGGATCCCGTATGTGAACCTCCTAGAACACTGTCTGGCATGGGGTAAACTTAGTAAGTGCCAGCTGGCTGTGCAGGTCATCACCCATCTCCATTAAGGGCGCCATCGTTTGCTAGATTCCCAAGTCAGACAGCTATTGCTGATTTCCCCCTCTGCTACCTCTCCAGCAGTTACTCAGTGCAATACAGTTAGCTTATTTAATTCTCTCAATAACACTCTCTTCATTTTATTTTTTTTATTTTCATGTCATTTCTTGACCTTCACTGTAGGACACACTTTTACTGAGTTTAGAGAGAGAGGAAGGAGGGCAGTGAGAGAGAGAGAAACATCGATGTGAGAGAGAAACAGTTGGTCACCTCCCATACACACCCCAGCTGGGGCCTGAATGCACAGTGTAGGTACGCGCCCTGACTGGGAACCCACAACCCGTTGGTGTAAGGGTGGCCACTCCAACCAGCCGAGTCACCCAGCCAGGACAATACTCTCTCCATTTTAAAGAAAAGGGAAGCTTGGAGAGGTGAGAGAGAACTTGTGCAACGTTGTACAGTTAGTGAATGGCAGAGTCCCAGTTTGTGTTCAGGTTCCTCTGACTCCAAAGCCCATGCTGTTCACAACTGTGAGATTGTAATCAAATTCAGTCCAGTTAGTCCCTGGACTCCCTCTGGAACAACATTCCCCCCGCATCCCAGCTTCTACAGATCTCTCTTTTGGTCTGAAGGCAATTTTCTATCTGGTGTTCTTCCCAACCCCCACCAGCTTCTCCTTAACCCCTTCTCCAACCTCCTCTTGAAGTTATTTTCCTAAAACATTCAGTAGATCACACGCTTTCACTGGTTTGCCATGAATGAAACATATTGGTTCTTCACAATAAATTTTCCCAATTCCACCCCGTTGTCCAGTCTTACCACATGGTCATTGATTCTTCAATGCCTGAGCTCTCCTGCACCTCTCTGCCTTTGCACAGACTAGTGAGTCTGTCTTAGCCTCTGTTCTTCCAACCTGGTTAACTTGCTGGTCCTCTCAGACCCTGTTCAGACTCCTGCCTGTTTTCTTTCTCAACTCCTCTAGTCTTAGAGTGACTGATTTATTTTCTCGGTTCTCCTTACTCTGCATTCATACACGTGCACATCGATGCACACTTACTCCTTTTCCATATCTGTCTCCACCACTAGACTGTGAGATCTTGAAGGCAAGGAGCATAGCTCAGTCATCTCCTGGCCTGAGCCATGTCCCCAGCCCATAGTAGGCCTCCATTGGCATTGCCAGGAGGAAGAAATGGATGAGTTCTCCTACACAGGACTGTTTAAGTAGCCTCCCAAGATCAATTTGACCTATACTGTGTCCAGACACAAGACCTAATATTTTCCATTAAAACAACAAAACAAAACCCCTTTCACTTATTCTGTGGACTGGTAAATTTGATATTGATTCTTAGGGATTCCAGCCAGGGGTCGCACGCATTTTCCTATTTCTCTTCCTCTTTCTTGCTGTCCATCTCATCCACCTTCTGAAGTCCTTGCTCCGTCCCCTGGGTTCCCCCCAGCATGTGCAGGTGCAGACAAGCAGCGTCCCGACTCCCCTTCTGTTTCCTACCCAGGAGGCGCCTACTGTCAGTCTGCCTTCCTTGGCTCCTCTGAACTCTGGCGGTGACAGTGTTTCTCCATCTGGCCCTCACCAACTTCCCATCTACACGGTCTCCTTGCCCCACATTCCCACGTCTTGGAATTGATGACTAATGGGATCTCTGATGGCTTCCTTTTTCTGAGCCCTGCTGGGTGTTTTGCTCCCTCTCTTAGTGATATCGTCAGTCTTACAGGTCTACATGCCTACAATGCCCTGGTTTGATCTCTAGGCTGTACTCACCTCCTGAACTCCATGGTGCTTGTTCAGCATTTCCCTCTGGATGTTTACTCAGGTACATGTGAAATGTTATATGGCCAAGGTCGAAGTAAACTTGTGATCTTCCCCTTTAGCTCCCTCCCAGTGTTTTCAGTAAGGCAACGTGTCAGTTAGTGTCAAGTGCTATCGATAGCTCAAGTTGTACGATGACTGACAATCCACTGTTGAGTTTCCCATTGCGGGAGGTATTAATCAATGGAGAAAGAATTGAAAGCTTGATTGGATTTAAGAGAAAGTAGTAGGAGAAGAATTGGAGGCAACAGTAAAAACAGCTTTTAAGAGTTTTGCAATAAATGGGTACTTGACTTATGGGGTGATTATTTCGTAAGTTACATCAATGTCTAATCACTGTCGTATACCTGAAACTAATATTGTCAACTATATATACCAACTATAATTGAAAAATTAAAAAAAAATGAGGCAAGTCCTGCAGTGAAGGGAAGTAGTAGCAGGAGAGGGAAGTGGACTCAAGCAATTTTTTTAAAGATTGCTGACACAGCATTTTGTTGGTGTGCTGATAGAACTGACCCAATAGAGAGGCAGGAATTGAAGAGGGCGGAGAGAACAGTTGGAGTCGTCACCTTGAGTAGGTGAGAGGCGATTGGCTCTGGGACACATGTGAGGTGCATTGGCATAGAAGCCAAAGCACTTGATCTGTGGAGACACGAGGGCAGGTGGAGTAAAGGATATGAGTGAGTGAGTGCGGTGTGAGGATAGAGTTAGATGGGAAAGCGAGGTGGCTCTCTGGACATTCTCTTCCAGTTGCCTTAGGTGTTTTTTGTTTTTTGGGTTTTTTTTTTTTTTTTTTTTGTATTTCAGGGTACTAGGAGGCGAGGTCTATTAGCTGAGAGTGAGGATGCAGGGGAGGTGTTGAGGGATTGGAGAGAGAGTGGTGTTGAAAAACAAGTAGTTGTCTGGGAGGGTTAGGAAGTAGTCAAGTAGGGAAATAGAGAGGGCTCGCCTGGCCACGTGGAAGGCCCCTTGAGTCCTCTGCACAGGGATTTAGCAAGACCGTGGTTGTGTGCTTTTCTTCATCCACGAAACCGGGCATATGTGATCACATTGTTTATGGTGATTAGAATGTAGCCCTGGCTGGTGTAGCTCAGTGGATTGAGCGCGGGCCTGTGAACCAGAGGATTGCAGTTCAATTCCCAGTCAGGCCACACGCCTGGGTTGCAGGCCAGTTCCCAGTGGGGGGACACGAGAGGCAACCCTACATTGACATTTTTCTTCCTTTCTCCTTCCCTTCCCTTCTAAAGATAAATAAATAAGAAATAAAAAAAAAAGAATGCAGGAGATTAGCGGAGACCTGGGACTGTAGGACTTCTTGTGGTAACAGATGGGAACAGTGGTGAAAGGCATACTGAGATTCATGCTGCTGGACTTGGGGTGCATGGAGGTAGAGGGAAGTATGTGCGTGGGGAATGGGAAGGTGGAGGCAGGGCAGCCTGGGGAGGCTCCTGGAGTTAAGGGGCTGCTTCATTGCTCCTGCTGAGGGTGTAAAAGGCCTGGGAAGCACGATCTCAGGCACTGAGGTCACCAGATGGAGGCAAGAGTCAGAGTGGTTGAACTGTATCCAGACTCTCGGAGGCCGCCTCACCTCTGCCAGTGGAAGAGTGGAGGGACTCCAAGGCCTTTGGTGCTTTACAGGAAAATGGTCCTCTCACGCCTCCAAAACAAGGCGCCAGAGCCCCGTGTCCACGTGGGTTTGCACTTTCCTCAAGTAGGATTGACGTGTTGTCTTCAGGTCTCAGGTAGGCAGCGCTCTGAGGGAGGGCTTGAGATTTGATTAATTAAGCGCTGCCTGATTGGGTCCTTTGTCTTCACATATATTTCAAAGTGGTTCCTAGCAAAAGTGTCTCTTTCACTCTGTGATTTAATTGCTAAGTAAAATGAAATGGAGCTCTCCGAATAACTGGAGGGAGAGATAGTGGTTGAAAGTTCTCTTTAATCGGTTTGTTATTTGAATTTAAAATACTCGAGTTTGCCTAGTCACTGTCAGGAGTTCATGAACAAACACTAGTGCAGACAGACATCACAATCTGCTGTCATCTTTCCATCCTCACAAATGTCCTGGTGGTAAGTGAAACCTTGCATTTAAATAAATACATTTGGACCTAATTTCTGCCTTTCACGCTGTGAAAGAGCTGTCAGATTTCAAGTGTAATGACTGTATGATTTCTTGTAATGGCACCAAAAAGCCCCCTGAAAAACGGATTTGAATGTCATCTAAGCAAGTTCTCCGTGGGATGCAGACCCATTTAGAGATTACTTTCCCTTTTGGCTTTTGTACAACAAAGCGGGAGCGCAGTGCACGAGCCCAACATGAGGTTTCATCCAAGGGAGTCATGGGCGGACTGATGCCTCACAGAGCCCAGAGAATGAAAAATGTTGACATTATTTTAGCTAAACTTCCTTATTTCTATGAGAGAATTGACCTGCAACCGCTGTCTGAGATGTATGGGCTTTGACTTCAGCACATTCTCTCCCTGAGACTTGGATGTGTCTGGTAAGATGACCAGACAGCCTCGGTTTTGCCAGATGGGTTGGTTTCCTATATTCCACTCCATTTTTTTTCCCTGTGAGATATGAATATGCTCCAGAAATTCTAATATTTTACCATCCATGCAAGATCCTCAGTCCTTCATCAGATCTGTTGATGATCAGTTGGAGTAAGCCAATTGATCATGGAATAAAAGGAAAAGTGTTAGAACGAAGAAGCCAAGAATCTGGGTTCGGGCTTTCGCTCTGCCACCCGTCAGGGTTGGTAACTTGAACACCTTGCACTTCTGGACTTTCCTGTCAGTCCTCTCAAAGTGAAGGAGTTGAAATAAATGAGTCATCTTCCAGCCGTGCCTCCTGGGGTCCCAGGGTTCGGAGAAGCCTTGGGGGCCACTGCAGGGTTTCCCAGCCCAGGAGGCAGGGCCTTTCCCCACCCATCACATATATTTGTGTTTGGGGAAAAATAACCCCAAAAACCAAAGTTCAAAAATCAGTATTCTTGATCATCTAAAGATTTTTTTCTAACTTTAATATCCTGTCATGTTGTGATCCTTTGTCTCTTCATAAAAGCATCAAAAATTTTCAGCAAAGCTGCATATTGATTCATTTATGTATTTGAGGAAAATGCTGGTGATATTGGTGCATATCCTAGAAGTGATCAGATGCTTGTAGTGAATTGTCCCCTCTCCACTGTAAGTTCCTCGGGGGCAGGGATCCCGTCGCTCTGAACCATGCTGAGTCGTTAGCACCTGTCCCATAGTGTGATACACAGAAGATGCTCAACAAATTCTGGATGGAGGAATAGATAGGTGGATAAGTGAGCACATGGAATGCATCCTGCTACTTTAGATTTGAACTCTTAAATGCAGCTCTGAAGCCTCGTCTGTTGATACTTTGTATCAGCCCCCTTTCCTCTGTTCTTGTCTCAGTTGGTAACTTCTATGATGGACATGTTTGAGCAGTTAACGTCTGGGTCATTGTCCTTGATATCCCAGATGACTATCAGAAGGCTCTGGAACCGCTTCAAGCTGTAACTTAGAGAACATTTTTCCTTAATAGCAGACATGGGAACATTGAATGGAGTGGTAAAATGATAGGAGCAGCAACCTGGTACTTCTTTTGTGCCTCTGCATTTGCTTATTAATTCATCGATTCACTTGTCCATTCATTTACTCATTCAACAGACTTCGATTTTCTTCTCTGTGCTTGATCCTATACTAGGGAATGAGTATTCACAGTCTATGTAAATTTAATTCACAGATATATAATTGACATCCATTGTATAAGCTTAAGGTGTGTAACACATTGATTTCATACACGTATATGTGATAATATGATTACCACCGCTGTCCTGTTAGCTGCCACCTCCAACATATCACATAAGTATCATTCATTTCTTTCTTTTTTTTTTTTAAGATTTTATTTATTTATTTATCTTTAGAGGGGAAGGGAAAGAGAGAGGGAGAGAAATATCAATGTATGGTTGCCTCTCATGTATCCCCTGCTGGGAAATGGCCTGCAACCCAGGCATGTGCCCTGACTGGGAATTGAACCGCAATCCTTTGGTTCACAGGCCCGCGCTCAATCCACTGAGCTACGCCAGCCAGGGCTCATTTCTTTCTTATGGTGGGAACAACCAAGCTATGGTCTCTGAGGAACTTTGAAGTTTGCGATACAGTGTTGTTGTCTGCACCCACCATGCTGCGTGAGCTCTCCGCCACTGAGTCACCTACCAGTTGCCAGTGGGCACCCTTAAACAGCCTCTCCCGAATTGCCCCAGCCCCTGCTAACCACCATTCTCCTCCCTACTGCTATAAGTTTGGCTATTTTAGATTCTATATGTAGGTGATATCATACAATATTTTTCATTTTCTACAGTATCTCAGCATAGTGCCCTCAAGGTTCATCTCTGTTGTCACTAGTGGCAGGATTTCCTTTTTTTCCCCTGGGTGAATATATTCCATCGTGGGTGTACGTGTCTGGCAGTGTGATAACCACCATCGTAGTGTTAGCTAACACTGAAACACACACGCACACACATACAACTTCTGTGTCCATTCATCTGTTGACGGACACCTAGGTTGTTTTTAGACCTCGACTATCACGGGTAGCACTGCATAAACGTGGGTGGGCAGCTAGCTTTTCAATGCCCTGTTTTTGTTTTCTTCGGCTATAGACCCACAAGTGGAATTACAGGGTCATATGGTAGTTTTGTTTTTACTGTTTTTGGGAAACTCCATACTGTTTTCCAAAGTGGCTGAACAATTTGCAATCCCACCAATAGTACACAAGGGTTCCCTTATTTCCACATCTTTGCCAACTCTTGTTATCTTTTTACAGTCCTTTCAATGAGGCACACATTGGAAAAGATATTATAACAAAGCAATATACATAGATGCCGTGAGAGAGATGTAAGGATGCTCTGAGAGCCACATCAGTGAGTGTTCCTCCAGCTAAGAGAATCCGTTAGATACACGCTCGCCAGCACAGTTAAACAGTAATGCCTAAACAATTCAGACTAATGGGTGGGTGATCCCAGGGCTGGCGCAGTGTCCCACGGGATGTCGTAAATACACGCCCTCCCCAAACCTCCCCTCTGCCACTGTCACCATTTCAGCAGTCTGTCCTTCCCCGGAGCACAAAAATCACAGGACCACACGGCTGCTTTTGAAGAAGACAGACGTTATCAGCCAGGAGCTTCTCTCAACACCCCTCCCCTGGGAATGGAAATCACTCCTAGATGGCCGGGGCCCTACCTGGCTCCCTCTCACATCTCACTGGCTAGAGCAGGGTTCCATGGCTACCTCAGGCTACAGAGGAAACTGGGAAATAGAGTATTTTGGGATTTTCAGTGGGAGGTCAGCAAGGAAGAGGCAGGTTGGAAATGCCTACTGAGCAGACACCCACTGGAATCTAGCAAATGAGGCAAGTCAGGAAAGGTGGTGTTTGCTCTGTGTTTTGAAGGACTTGCTAGCGTTTGCCCTGGGGGAGAGTTGAAGGAACACTTTGGACAGAGAGACGAGATAGGGGAGATAAGCAGCAACGTGAGGTTATGGAAAGCTCCACGTAGCTGAGGATTGAAAGAAAGTTCAGTGGGCTGTGTGATGAGTTCTAGGGGGAACATGGCGTCAAACAATCCCGAAAAAAGGGAGGGGCGTAGATTTGTGTGCTGTGTTAATGATTCGGTAAGTCATTATGACTTCTGAGTGAAATAGGCTCCTGTTGATAACCCCAGGGAAAATTAGGTGAAAGAGAAAAGCCGTCAGAGCTTGGCCCTTAGAAATTCATTTTCATGGGAAATAAACAATTGAATTAGTTGAAAGGTAAATGATGTGTAAATATCTGGAACAGGTGATTTTTATTAAAGCAATCAATGCATCTTCACACTAATCCTAAAGCTTTGAGAAACTTAAAACATGAAAGAACTTTGTTTCAGAAATCATCTATTTTTAGAAATGCTATTAGTGGAAGCATCAGCTCTAACCTTTTCCTTGTTCTCTCTGTGTCATGCACATTAATTAACACTTCCACCCTGAAAGAATGTGTTTCTTCCCATGAGCTGGGGATGATGTTTTAGAAGCATGCTTTAGATTAGAAATTTTAAGAAGAACAAATCAGGATGATTTAAAAAGGCTCTTTGCGGCACCTAATTTCCAGTTTGGACTTTTTTTCCTCCCTGATCACAACTAGTTAGAATTGATGATGTGCTTTATGAAGGATAATGAGGTTGGAACCTGTGCCGGATCTTGAGAACAAATTTGATAACCAATTAAATGATACACGGAGACTGGAGGGGAACTCTCGTCAGTGCTGAAGAGAATCAAGTTTTAAACTCTGTGGAAATTTCCTTTGCAGGCAGTTGCATGGTATTTGGAAAGAATTCTTAACTATCCATTAAGTTAGGAGTATAAAAACAAAAACAAAACCAAAAAACCCTGACAAGGAAAACTGCTATCCATACTTGGATTGATGAAACTGTCCTTGTTCGTAGCACTTACGATTTACCTGTTAGTAGTTTAGATTGGCTTTGCCTCCTTGTCAAAAAAGGTTCTGTCTCCTCGGTTACCCTCATCACCTACTAGAATTGTGTGTGCGTTGTTCATTTGGAGTGTTCCATGAAAACAGACATTTTTATTTGGTGTTTACATTTCAGGATCATCAATTACTGTTAAGTCTTCCCCAATCTTTGAAAGCCAGTAATTAAACTTTTCTCGAAGATTCTTGTGCTTGGGACTTGTGGACACGCCCTTTTCATACCTATTAATAAAGCATCATAAGATAAAGTTCAGAGAAAGCTGATTAAAACAATAGTAGCAGAAAGATAACTATTGCTTTCCCACCACCACCACAAGCAATTGATTGATTGATTGATTAATTGATTTGCAGTTGCCTTTGATAGAGATGTTGGAACCTGTGTTAGTAATAATTCTAGTCCAAAATGTAGAGATAAGATTTTTAATAGGGCATTGTACATGAGTATACTGAACCCTTGGAAAATAAAGTAAATTATGTTTCACTGTTCAATATAGGGCTTGGGAAAGTATTTTAAATTGTTTTATCACCAAATCCTGTTGTTTTGGGATACATCCCATGCTTTAAAAGTTTGTATAAAGTGTGGTACATTTACACAAGGGAACACTATGCAGCAGAGAGAAAGAAGGAGCTCCTACCCTGCACAACAGCATGGATGGAACCAAAGAACACTGTGCTAAGTGAAATAAGCCAGGAGGTGAAAGACAAATACCATACGATCTCAGCTATGAGTAGAACCTAATCAACAAAACAAACAAGTGAGCAAAATAGAACCAGAGACACGGAAGTAAAGAACAAACTGACTGTGACCAGAGGGGCACGGGGAGAGGGATAATGGGGGAAAATAGGGGAAGGGCCATCAAGGAACCTGTAAAAGGGACACATGGACAAAGTCAAAGGGTGTAGGTTTGAGGGTGGGAAGTGGGGATGGGTGGGATGGGGGCCATGGTTTCGGGGAAATGGAGACAACTGTACTTGAACAGCAATAAAATAACATTATTTAAAAAGTTGGTATAAGATACAAAGGAAACATAAAAATTGAATCATTTCTAAATGGCTAGCTGGACATGACAATCAAAAAGTGGCAATGCAAATTAAAGTGTTAACGTTTGCGGGATGTCTGACGTTAAGACTCAGAAACTGAGTTAGAAAAGGTGGGCGTGAAGGAGACTAGGAGTCAGCTCCAGCCTGGGAGGTGGAGCCTGGGGAAGCTCAGTGATTCGCTGGGGTTCCTCGAATAGTAAGTGGCAAATGCAGATTGTGGACAGAGCACTTCTGAATTCCGTCCAGTGCTCTTTTTATACAGCCACCTGGTAAGGGAATAAACTCACGTTTGGGTTTTGAAACAGGCCTCACCTCACATGTCTGAAAGCTTCAGGAGTCTCTCATTTGTCATCTAGCTGGAAAGGTAAGGCTTGTAAAGTGTTCAAAAGAAACCTTTGCATTGGGATTTCACTCTGCCCCTCAGACGGTTTCCGTGTCTACGTTAGCACTTAACCTTCTTACTTGTGAACCTCGTTACCTACGTGCAAGCTGATGGGCTGTCCCAGCTTTATGGATCAGGGACAGAAATGAGACTGTAATGCTTTTGTGGGGTTTTCCTCCAAGTGACAGGTTTCTCATTTGTAACTATTTGTAGATTTTCTGGAATCTGTCTCACCTCTCTATTTGTCCATGGGTTGCTTGAAAAAATGAAGCACTCCAGTACCAAAGATTTAAGCACCTAGGAGTTGTAGACTCCTGCAGGTTTCTGTCTTTTCCAGGTCTAACGCTTTGATTTGAGACTTCTTATGTTCAAGCTGTTTCCATCAATTGCTGTATGGATTTTACTGATTTTATTTTTTGCTTGTTTTTTAAAGAATATTTTTTAATTTATTGTGGTTATCCTGGTTAATAAAATTATATAGGTTTCAAGAGTACATAACTCAATGATACATCATCTGCATATTACATTGTGTATTCACCACCCACTGTCAAGTCTCCTTTTGTCACCATTTGTCCCCCCCTTTACCAGCTTCTGCCTGCCCCACCCCCTTCCCTCTGGCAATCACTATACTGTTGTCTGTGGATGGACCTAGAGCATACAGAGAAAGACAAGTACCATATGATTTCACTTACATGTGGCATCTAATGAACAAAATAACCAAACTGTGTACATAGTTGCAGAGGACAGACTGACAGCTGTCAGAGGGGAGGGAGGCTGAAGGCTGGGTGAAATACACAAAGGGATTAAACAAAAAAAACCCTCATAGACACTGTGTAAATGTTAAATGAGTCATTTTCCTCTCTAAGGTTCAATTTCTGCATTTGTGCAAAGGGAACAGTAGTGGTAACTAAGTTGTAAGAGCTGTGAATAAGATGATGTGCTTAATAAGGCTAGCCTATTTGTTTTACTTATTCATCTGATATTTATCACCCACTATATGTATGCACAGTGAGGGCTCACATAAATATTAGTTGGTGTTGTTAATAATGTTTTGTCTTCAAACTCAAAAGTTATTTATCCACACTTTGAATGATAGTATTTTTAAACTGGAAGCAATTACAGTCATCATCTTTGCCAATACTCTTACCTTACAGCTCAGAAAGCACAGGTGGGTTAATTTTTTTCTCAGGCTCATACAACCAGTTTATCTGTAATGACCATAACCATTGAATTATGGTCCTTATAGATATAAAAACCAGGTCAGGATCTTCAACTTGGCCCCTTAGTTGCTCTGTGACCTAGACTGTGGACTTGACCTCTTGACCCTTGGTATCTTTATATGCCTTTTGGAGATAATAGTACCCAGTGGGATTATTATTGCAATTAAATTTAGTAATTTAGCGCAGTGCTTGGAATATAGTATTAGCTCAATAAACATTATTATTCTGCTATTCCTTTGTTTTCTCAAAGTTTAAGATATTACAAGTATGCATTCATAAAAAAGTGTAGCATAAGAATTCTCAAAATAGGTGCCAGAGTCTGTTCTCCATGCCCAACCCACAGTGAAGCACTGCTTAATGTGGGGCTAGTAGCCAGCATTTTGTTGAACAGAACCATATACAGACCATCTTATTTCTCCTGAGCTCTGCATCTGCGATCTAAGTGTTTTCAACTGAGACTTTGAGCTATGATTATGTATGTAGTTGAACTAGCTAAGCATTACTGGGCTATGGGAAATGAAGATTAGAATTTTTCTCACAACACAAATTTTTTTTGCTGTGTGAGTTCATGCATTCTTTGTTGCAAGAAACAGAGAAGGGTTTCTGCAAGGGTGTCACTCCGACACTTCCCAAGTGGGCCACGGTCTGTGTTTCCATGTGGTTCCCATGGGCTGTGCTGGGTTCTCAGCCCACATCTCTCTCTCTCTTCCTAATTTATCCAGTTTCTCCTTTCTCTTTTTATTAATGTCTGGCTGGTTTTCCCATATATTCCTGTATATACTTGAAAGAATAGAAATTTTTTGGACCAGCTAATTAATGCTATTCTTATGGGACAGGTTTTTGTTGTTGTTATTTGTTTATTTTGCTTTGTTTTCTTTTTTGACAAGTTCTCTTCATGGGTCTTTAAACTACCTCTCCACTGCTTGACCTTGAGCGAGTGAAGCTCCTCCGGTTCACCCAGGGCCACCCACTGTTCAAGGAGAAGCCTCGCTGCTGCTTTACTAAACGGGAGCCTCTGGGTGAATGAAGCACCTTCCCACTCCAGGGGAAATGGATAAAGTAGGTGCTCAATGGGCATGGATTACACGTTAAAACAAAACTTTTTTGACTAGCCAATCAATCATGAATTAATCCCTAATTGTTGGTAATGGTGGTATGCAATTTAATTAAGAATTAATAAAACACCTACCTACCATGTGAAGTTTGGGACTATAAAGAAGGTATGGAGCTATATAAATCCCAGGCAGAGTGCATTTCTTTCTCTCACTTAATTCAGCTTCAGTCAAATATCCAGTTTGTGTCTGGTTGGAATAGGAAACAGCTTTCAACTCAGGATGGATGTTCTCTTAGGAGCAAAGGCCTTTGGGAGCTCAGAGTCCCGAGCAGGACTTTGGTGCTTCAGATTGGTGTCCGATGCTCTTTTGCAGTTGACTTCATGTCAGCTTTGGCTCATCAGCTGTCAGAGAGATGGCCCGAGTGTTTGTGCTAGCGTGTGACCCGGCATGTGTGGGAAAGGGTGCAAATGTGTAGATGTACGTGCTTTTGGAAAGGATGTCTTTCTTTGTCTCTCATGCCTGACTGAACTCCCGAGAAGAAAATGTTGTGAGACATGCATGATATATTTCTGTAGCAGTTGCACATCTTCTTACAAGAAGGAGGTGGTTTCCCTGGCAACCATGTTGTAAGTCACTCCTCATGGCCTTGCCCAGTCTCCATAGAATAGAACTCACCACTAAGTCGTGCAATAGGTTTCTTGGCAGAATCTCAACCTTCTGTTTTTATTGTGGTAAAATTCACATGACATAAAGTTAGCCATTTTAACCATTTGAAAATGTGCAATTTGCTGACATTTAGTGAATTTGCTATGTTGTACAACCATCATCACTATAACCTCTTCTTAATGGTTACGGCAACCACACTGTATTTTTATTTTTATTAATTTGCTTATGTGGTGTATTTTTATATGTATAATACAGTATTTTAAACAGAGTAATTACCTTCTACATGCTCATGTAGGATGTAGATGAAGCTAATTTCCAGGGAACTTTTTAACAGAAAGGATTATACGCAGGACCCACCAAGCTGAGAGAGTGAGAGAGGGGGGCGCACAAGAGCTGCCGACTCTGGCCTCGCTTTCTGACTTGGGGTTTGTATAATGATCGTCTTTTGACAAAACCATACTCTCAAAGAACTAGGATAAAGTAGCATGTTATCTTTTGACTTAATATGTTCCACTTATGTGTTAAACATCCTCCTGTACTGTAATTAGTGGCCATACCATGTTTATTCTTGTGCAGATAGCACCTGCCAACAGGTCAGGACACGCCACCACTTACTGATCGGACAGCCTTGAGCACGACAATCTCCTTCTCAGGGTCTCAGTTTTTTCATCTGTGAAATGAATGGAATTTACTCTTCAACATAGGTTCAAGTGTGTGCCTGGTACAGCGTCACACAGTGCAGATTCTGTAAAAACAGCAAAAACACGGCATCTTTGCTTTCTTGAAGGGTTGTGGGGAAAATTGTATGTCAATGGTGAAAGAATTTCTTTATGATATAACATTGTGCCAATCAAAAGTATAGTGATGATGATTATTATTCCCTCTGTATGTTTCAAGGTGGAAAAGAAAAAAAATCCTTGTGCCCAGACAGTGGAGATGGCGCTCTTCACTCTGGACACATAGGATCTTTGATAAAGAGGATGGACATGGTTAGATGGCCTTCACACCCACTCGGGTGACTGTATTTGACTTGGGGTGGTGGGGACACAATGCAGTATACAGATGATGTATCATAGAATTATGTAGGTGAGACCTATATAATTTTATTAACTGAAATTGTTACAGAACACGGGGACCAAGGAGGGACAATTATCGGCCCACCCAGGGATGTCAAAACTGTTACAGAACAGACACACACAGGGCCAAGGGGATACAATGTATCATCATTGAAAGGACCCCCCCCCAATAGATTTATTTGTCCGCTGCCTTAGGAAAGATGTCTCTCAATGCCAGAGATTTGTGAAAAGGAAAGGAAATGTTTATTTAAAGCTATACAGACTTAAAGTAGTGGCCTAATGTCTTCATTAAAATATCAAAGTCCTTCAGACACACACAGTCCTTCCTTCTCCCTCTGCCCTAATTTGGGGTACCATAACTCAGGAAGAGGAGTAGGCGTCTATGATTCAGGTTGCCGGCACCATCAGCTGTGTCATCATCCAGGCAGGATCTCTAATTAATCCAAAGCCATGTGGCACCTTCTCATGGCCTACTGCCAAGAGTTCTTTCACCCTTCTTCCAGGCAAAGTCTCTCCTGCTTCCCAGGCCACACAGCCAAAGGGAGCACCCCAAAGCTGCATGGTCCTCTTCTACCAAAGCTGCAGGGGTCCCTACTCTGGCCAAACCTGCATGGTTCTCTTTCCACTAAAGCTGCGGGGAGTGGGGTCGCCACTCTGCCAAAACCAAGTGGTGGTTCTCTGCTAAAACTGCATGGTGATTCTCTCCACCCAAGCTGCAGGAGTCTCCACTCTGGCAAAGCCGCATGGTTTCCTCACATGGCTGTGGGGGTCCCCATTCTGCCAGAAGCCTGTGGCTCTCCCCCTGTACTGCCACAGCTATGTGGTCCTGTCCCCTACCAAAGCTGTGTGTGGCTTTGTGGCTCTCTCCCCAATGGCTGCCGAGTCTGGGTTTAAATCAGCGTGCCCATCCTCCTCTGCACCCCCATTTCTGACTCCTCCCACAATCAGCTACACTTGCCAGCTCTCCTATATCCTTCCAGCTTTACTGGGCTGCCATCGTGGGTCTGGGCAGGTGTGGCCCCATGGTGTGGAGCCAGTCATCTCCAAGCTCTCACACAGGCACTGTAACTTGGGGGAACTGCTCCCCAGTTACATCTTGGGTAGAAGTCACTCCCTTTTACCTGACTCAGAGCCTGGCCACAGCTATTTAACATATCTATGAAACAAGTTAAAGGCTATAGATATGTTAAATGACCAGGCCCTGGATGAGCTGCAAGGCTGTGACTACAAAACAGCCCTGCAAGTTCCTGCTCTGTGTGTCCCTTCCATCAACTCACACCTGTGTGGGGGAAAGGGTGAGGACATCTTATATGTCTTTCTAATATTTCCCAGATACTTTGAGTTCTAGACTCCATTCCAAATCCCTATTTGAAGCCCCCCTCTTGGCTGCACCCTGTTACAATATCACCACAATAAATTTAATAATAAAAGGGGGAAAAGACAGATAACAGAAGATGTGGAGATATTGGAACTCTTAAGTACTGGTGGCAGACACGTAAAATGGTGCAGCCACATTGGGAAATGGTTTGGTAGTCTCTCTGTGTGTGAAGCATCGTGTTACTGTGTTACCAGCAATTTCACTTCTGGGCCTAGGCACTCAAGAGAATTGCAAACATACCTTCTTAGAGACACTGGTACATGAATGCTCATGGCAGCATTATTCACAATGGCCAAGCATCGAAGATAGCCCCATTGACCATCATTTGATGAGTAGCTTAGTAAGAGGTGGTGTGTCCATATGTCGGAACATGATTCAGCAATGAAAACAAGTGAAGCACTGGCACCTGCTATGGCAAGGACGAACCTTGAAGCATTAGGGTGCAAGAAGGCAGACATAGGAGGTCATGTACTATTTCACTTATATAAAATGTTCAGAATAGGCAAATTGATAGAGACAGAAAGCAGGTTGGTGGTAGCCATGGGCTAAGGGGAGGGAGAAATGGGATACAGGGTTTTTGGGGGGTTGATGAAAATATTCTGGATTTAGTGGTGACGGTTGCAGAACTTTGTGAATATACTAAACACCACTGAGTTGTATACTTTAAAAGGATGATTTTGTGGTGTGTGAAGTATATCTCAATTTTTTTTAATTTAAAAAATAACAACACAATAGAGATTCACCACTGTGGCTTTTACTCTTCATCTGTGTTCCTCGGAGCCTGGAAAGGAGGGCAGCTGCCCTAAGAGAAGTCATTGAAATGAACACTTTTCGTCAGGGTTCAGTTAGAAAAGCAGAAACCCGATGTGACATATATAGGATTTAGTGTTTATATAGATTCGACTTGCGCAGAGGCGAGAGCTGGTCAGATAGTAGGTGGGAGGCTCTGGTGTCTTCTGTGAGAGTGTAGAGTTGGCCAAGCAGGCAGTCAGGAATGGAAGGTGGATTTGGAACGTGTGAAGCAAGGACAAACTGGAACCTGGGAGGAAGGACCACAGCCCACGAGGACAGATAGACCCACATAGATCTCCCATTGCTTCCATGCCTACAATTTTGATGTTAGGGGTGACTGGCGGGAGAAGCTGGTACCCTTCATGCAGCAACTAAACGCACACAAGCTGCCACTGGCAGTGCCTCGTGCCCTGCACCTACCTTCCCAGCATGACAAGGTGGCTACTGTTTCACCTTTGTCTTCCAGGTGCCAGGTGACATGTCTGGTGGCCGGTGCAGCAGGGATGGGAATTCTGGGAATCATAGCTTCTGTTTAGCTAACTTGGCACATTAACTAATATGCCATGAACACTAACTGGATCATTAAAAAGATGCAGAAATCATGTTAGAGAGGAACAGATTCCTAGCCAGAGTAAAATATTTTTATGTTGCACATAGTATGTGCTTGGTAGTCATTAGCTAGTATTAGCTTTTTGGATATGTGTGTTGAGTGCAGCTGTCTGTCATAAGGGACATCGTGCAACAAGGAGGCATAGAAGAAGGAGTCACAGAGAGAGCTGTGGCAGGACCCCATCTGTTTTCTTGACAGGTAGTGCTGGCTCGGAGCACAACCGGCTCTGGAAAGCGTGCAGGTGACTCTCCGTGTACCGGTGGAGAGTTGACCTTCTCTTTATTTCACTCAGCTGTTTCTAGAAGCCCTTGGAGATGTTATTTGATTCATTCACTGCTATGTCCCCAGTATTTAGCATGATATTTAGTATATACTGTGTGTTTAATAATATTTATTGAATTAATGAATGACAAACACCATTTAATAGTTACAATTTTTCAGAGTAAGTTCTGATTGCCATTCTACAGAGGGGGACCTTGAGGAGCTAAAGATCTTGCTGGACTTGCAGAGAATCAGACACCAAGTGAGAGATTCTGGACAGTGTTTCTACGGAACTTGAAAGAACATGTTGGTTGGGTCACACTTTGTGAATCCCTGGTCCACACAGTTGTTTTTCTCACCGGTTTATACTCAGGTCCTTGGGAGCCTTGTTTCTGTTACTTAGCATCGGTCAGTGCAGGTGAACCTAGAAATCAGGCAGCAGCATTTCTGAACTCCTTTGGGCCGAGAGCCAGACCCCAGGCTGTGACACATTCACCAGGTTAATTACCATGTGGCTGTCTCTCTGCCCTGTCAGGTGGCAGTTCTCTGTCTTCAGATTTCAAAAGATGCAATTTACCTGCCACCATTGTAGGAACCCAATAAGTGCTTGTGAAGTGAAGGGAGGAATGGATAGGTAACTTACTTCCCAAATGCATTACAATAGAACACATGTCCTACTGGGGCTAAGTCATTAGTAGCGTCTTCATTCATGAAGGACACCGGAAGAACAATTTCATGTTTTAAATCATTGATTAGCTTGAGGCTAATCATCCGGTGACAGTCAGGCTCTGGAAGGTGGAGGATAATCTGTCTTCAGTTCTCCTCCAGATGCTCCGAACAGCTCCCCTGCTGAACCCTTTTAAGGAGCAAAGTGTATCTTTCTTCTCGCCTTCTAAGTGGAAGTCTAGTTTCAGCCTGAGAATCATTACATGCCAATGATGCCCATAGCTATGTTATCCCAACAGAATTTAAAAAGAGCTGGTTTGCTTAGTGTGCACTCAGCAGTTGGTGTGATTTGCCAAGGCAGTCTTCCTTCATGCTTGGTGGTAGGTGGGTTCCCCTGGGACAGCACTGTAAATGCCTCTGTAAATAACCACCCTTTGCTTGTCCTTCATGCCCCGGCCATTCCACAGTGCCTGTGTGCAGTGAATGTCCTCATGTCATCGAAGGAGAGCTTTAGCTGGTGGTTAAATGTCTGTCCGCAGATCAGCAGAATGCTGCTTCTAGAATGGTGTGCATTTGAAAAATAAGATTATAGGAACTAAAGCAGGGAATATGGAGGTTGTAGACTGGGATAAAGAAATAATAGCAGTTGCTTCCAAGGGCAGGAAAGGAGAGTCTCTTTATAGAGTGCTCACAAACTCTTCAGCTTCTGAGAATCACTGCATAGTTCTTCCACGGTTGTCCAGGCTCTTGAAGTGAGAGGCACTTAAATGTCGCCTTACGTTTCTTATAGTAGACCTTAGCCAAAAATATTACACTTTTTACCAGTATTGGGCTTATAAAGTTCTTACACAGCTTCGCAGATGAAGGCAATATTGTTCTAAAATGTAGAATTTTTTTCAGGGAATTCAAGATAAAATCTTATCATTTACGAGTCATTCCTAGAGAATGAACCATGTTGGCATTAAATCATAATAAAATGTTTTAATAGTTTGAGAACAAAAGGCAGATGATAGCCACATTTAGAGCAGGTTGATGATCTTGTATATGCTCATTTTTTTTTCAAATGGGAAATATTTAACTAAATACCTTTAAAACGGGAGATACAATACTATGGATCAGTGGTCTTCAGGTTTCATAGTGTGGAAGGTACAGAGGGTGAGAGTGGTGTGAGGTGGGGAAATGCGATTTATATGTATGTACCAAATGTGGGTGGCATTCTGGCTCCCTCCCCCTGCCTCTCAGCCCTGACCCCAGCACCTGTGGCTGACATGGGGTCTCTTCCCACCCTCTTAGAGATTGGGCTTCTGCCTAACGTGTCACGAAAAAATAAAGTGCTCTCCACTAATAAAGAAGTTCAAAAGTCAGTGATTGAGAGAAAATGCAAAAACACTTAAATCTTTCCTTTTTTAAGAAAATAATTTTCTAGGATTCTAGTGGCAGGTTTTAGTAAAATGAAGCAGTGCAAGAGACTCTGGGATGAGAAGTTAAGATGACTTGACAGGTAGAGTTAGGGAAGAAAGCCTGTCTTGGGCTTTGGTCCCAAGAAGGTCATTAGATCCCTGGGTGCAAGGACTTTTGCCAAGATAGTAGCTTGGTGGTTGTCGATCCTGGTGGTAAAAATATTCACAAAGTGCCACAAAAAAGCACAACACTGAGATGACAAATTTGACTGAGTTTGGCGCAAAAGAACAGACTGAAAAGACTACCAATGGAATTATGTTTCCTCCTTGAGGCTAAAATGAATAATGATCACTAGTCTGTCACTCGGTAATAGTAGGAGATGAGAACGTGACTCATGGACACACCAGGTTCCCACGGTTAGGGGCATGTGGTCCAAGAGGAGGTAGCCTCAGCCCGATGCTTCATTTGTGTTCTGTTTCCTCAATTGCTTTGTAACCTGCTGCATAAATATTTGGGCTTTGTTGCTTAGAAAGGGGAGCTGTGCACCTTCTGCATGAGAATTGCAGGAGGAGGCTGTCAGAGCCTCATTTGGTATTTAGCTCCTTGTTTCACCTGGGCCAGCTTCAGTGGCTCTCCTTTCATAGATGAGTAGGAAGAATGTCGGCTGAATAGCAATGCATTGTAAGTAATTACCTGTATGGTTGCCATCGTGACGTTGCCTCTCTAGAAGGACCATGGCCCATTATCAGTCTATAAAGTCTGGGATTTATAGGCTCTTGAGTTTTGACCACCATCATCAAATATGGCTTATTGCAGGCAAATGTCCAAGTCTTTTCCAACAGCTTCATTTCTGTATTTTATTTTTTTAATTTGCAGAACATAATTGAAGATATATGCATGACAGTTATATTTATATGTATGTACCAAATGTGGCTTCCCAGAAGAATCCTGTACCAGGGCCTACCTAAGATTACCAAATCATATGCAAAGAAAAGTGGAGGGGAATCTGAACATCCTCTTGACTTCAGTCGCTTCTGGGTGCAAAGAAGTTCACAATGGTGTTTCACACTCTGATTCTTGCTCATACCTAGTTGTGTTCATCATCTCCCTGCCCCCACTGCAAAATCCCTGAAAGCACCTGAGGGACCTCCCTGTCATCCACATTCCCAGGCAGTAGCCACCGTGTCCTGCTCCTCTTCCAGTGACAGTGTCCTCTGCTTATGAGTGCATTTGTTGGGGCCTCTGTCCTTCAGGGTACTCAGCACCCAGCACCCGCCATGAAAACTCTAAATGTTACAAAGTGACAGTTTTGATACCCGGGCTACCCAGGTGTGTTGTGCGCCACCTCTCACAGGGTCTCATGCCACAGCATCCTCTTCCACTACTGCCTGCAGCCTGCTCTCTAAGTGGGGCGGCCCCAATTTTGGGGTCCAGACAGCCTTCACCGTGCTGCCCGCTCACCCCTGAGGGTTTTGGGCATAAAACCTTCCTCTTTCCACATGCCTTTCCTATTTGGGAATTAGACTAAGATGTAAAATATGGTCAGTGACTCAACTTACTCACTCTTAGCTTTAATGGAACTCTCTCTTGTTTCTGGAAGTGCACAATGAATGTGTGATCTGGGGGCTCCTGAGGGCTCTCTTCTCAGGGAGATGGTATAACTCCATGCCTGGGTTAAAGCATGTCACCTCTCCAACATGCCTTGGAAAGGAATTGGAAGAGACTTGGGAAGCTTGAGGCCAGGTAGATGCTGTGACAGGTACCATGAGTGTCCGTACCACGTGCACGATGAGCTTCTCACTGCAGAGCGCGCCTCGTGCTGGTAGCACTGAGAAATTACCCATGACACACAAACTACTTTCGGCAATTTCCTTCCTCCTGTTGGGGCATGAACACCTAGGGTTCCGTCAGGACACATTTCTTCGAGCCAGAGAGAGGCAGGGTAGCCTGCTTGAAGGCGGTCACTGCCTGTTCACTTCTTGTGGTTGGGGTGGCAGCACTTTAAGCACAACTTGGAAGCCAGATTTTGGTGTTGAATTGTATCTTTTCCTAATTTTATGGACTGCATTTGTTCACACTCATTGTTTTTCTGTTTATTTATTTTTTTCTGGACGCCTGTGTTCACCTTGACTGGCCTGCTTCCCTCCCTGCCTCCTTTTCTTTCCTTGTTGTCCCTTCTTTCTAATCAGTGTCCTTGTGTCCTGGCTTTTTTCTGTCCCAGTTCCCTTCTAAACATTTTCATTTCTAACACCCTTACTCCCTAATTACTCTCTTTCTTCCTAAAGTCTTCACTTCTTAACTTCATTCCTTCCACCCTCCTTTTGTTCTTGACACTTACGTATGTGAAAGATGATTCACTAACAGTTTCCTTCTCGGGAAGGGCCCTTCCATATCTGAGTCTAGACTTTGAGTCTTGGATTCCTCCCTCATACCATTGTGCTGTTTTTCTGCAGTGACGTGGTAAATGGCTTTCTGAACTTGTCTGTTGAAGAAGATTTCTGGCCATCTTCTGTACTCTTAGATTATTCACCTTTTGGTTACCTGAGCCAAGGAGGCTTAGAAAAGAGGGCTACCTTTTGAGCAGGGACAAGGGTGGGGAGGGGCGTGAGATGGGGGCAGAGCAGACACATTCATGTGAGAGAAATGGTTGAAGGAGCCGGGACTGCTGGGCCCAGTGAAAAGGCAGTTTAGGGATTAGCCCTGTCTGTAAATGACTGAAGAGATGTCATTTGGGAGAGGGATCCCACTCTATCTGCGGGATTCCAGAGAGCAGGCTAGGAAATGGGAGAGCAGAAGAAAACAGAGAACAGGTAACTTCAGTCCACATAACGCAGACTTGGTATTAATAGGGGCAGGTTGAGAAGGAAAGGCACTGTCTAGCGAAATGTCGGCTTCTTCATCATTAACAGCATGAACTAGCAGCTGGGTGATATAGAGCGGTGAAACGCTGTAGGCGGAATGGTTTGTGTTACCTCCGGGGCCCCTGGCTGAACAGGACGCCACCGCCTTCGCTGAACCTTGTGGTGATCCTGCCGACAGTGACCTTGACCCGGCCTGACCACTCTCAGCACTGATGAGCTAACTGCACACTGCATCTTTGCTGTTGAATATACTCAATTAAAACGTTTGATTCCTTTTATTTCTTCTTGTTATTCAGTTGCTTTATATGCCTAGTTTTTGTTTCTTTAATAATTATAAGCACCTTGAGAGTCAAGATGTTGTCATTCCTTTCTTTAGGCAAAGCTTGTACCTGTTATACTGAATTACATTTAAAGTGGGGATGACTTTTATTTTTAAAAACTGATGTAAAACCATGTTACTGTGACACGCAGCTGACTTCAGCAGTCCCAAGCTAATCTGACCGGCGGATTTCTGCAGTCTGAGCTCACGAGGCAGATGCAGAAGCAGAGATCTTAAAGACTCTGGAAAGTTTCTTTGATGTTAACCTGTATTGTGGTGCACAGGCTAGAAATTGAAATCCAGGACTGATTGTGATGAATTGTTGATAAGCGGTTATTTAACATGGAACTCATAAAATGTTACAGTTAAAATGCTGGCCCTTTGGGATCACTTCTCCAAAGCCCTCATTTTATTAGTGAGGAAATGAAGGACCAGAGACATGAGTGATTTGCCTGAAGCCTCAGTGTTAGTGAGTGGAGAAAAGCCCTGACTTTGGGTCTGCTCTTCCTTTCCCGGTGCCATGCCTTGTTATTACTGGTGTGGTTTCAGTGGTTTGCTGGGAGCCCTCCACAGGTTTGCTCTCAGCTTACTTATTTGTAAGTGTTCATGCTATGACCATTGCTCGGGCCTTCTGCCCTTTTCCCACCTCCATCCAGCCCCACCCAGTCAGTGAAGAACAAATGCCACATGATCTCACTTACACGTGGAATCTAATGAACATAGTAAACTGATGAACAAAGCAGAAACAGAAGCACGGATACATGGAGCAGACTGACAGCTGGCATCAGACGCTGATGAAACTGTAAATGTTTGCCTGGAACAAATGGGGGGTATATGGTCTTCACAGGAGGTATCTTGTGCTGCTTCTCAGCATCCAGTGCTACTGCAGCGCTCCGACCAGGGTCTCCCATCCATTTAACAAACAATTCGTTTTCATCCCTCCTTCGGGCCGGGCACTAGGCCAGGTGCTTCAAGCCTAGGGTTCTAGAGGGTGTTAAGGTCTTCTTTTGGCTCTTACTTCTTTTGATTGTTTCCAGTGCTAGATGTCTCATAAAGTCTGTTCAAATCAATATTTCATATGCCAGCCCTGCCACATAATATCATATCTTTAATCACGGGCAGTAAAGAAAAGTGAACATCAACATGCTGTGACCAAAATACATTCTGTTGTATAACTTCATTATGATAGTTAAACAGATGTTTTCAAACATCTCCAAATAGATATAGATATGTTGTATGTATGTATCAACTGTATATATAGTGTGTGTAAATGTCTATATACATGTGTGTGTATATATATATATAGCTAATAGTTCTATATTAAGTTCCTGAAAGTGTGCTTCAAAGACTCTAGTCTAGTGCAGTTTATTTTATTGGAGAGAAGTGTGCCTAGGACTCCGCATAGCTTGTTCCCTATAAAAGATGGAAGGAACTTCTATGCCTGTGATGCTACCAACTGGCAGCAAGTACAATGAACAATTCGGTTGGCTCACCAGCTTTGAAACCAGGCAATTTGTGGCAAATTTTTAGTTTGAAGGAATTTGCACTATTTCCCATTTTGAACCCTGGGTACATATTGTGACATTCTTTCAGGTTTGTGTACTTCAAGGGTCCCTAAAATTAGACCACGGGGTGTTCCCAGGAGGCTGGAAGAGGCAGAAGGTTGGGGTCCATGAGCAGGAGGGGTGGGCATTCAGGAGAAGGAGAAGCTGTAATCCTTGCTCTTAAACAGCTTCGATTCTGTTAAGAAAATTGTATACATGTAAAGCCTATGAAAACTATCTAAGGTGTTTCTCAGCACTGATACCATTACGGCCCCCCCAAGAGCCTTGTAGACAGTTTTTCTAATTGTATGCCCACCCCATGAAAATTTTATACAGAAGTATACTGCATATTGGTTTATATACTGTATGAATATCTGTGTTTCATATACAATTGGAGTAAAAGTTTCCATCCCCTGAGGAGCATTATTTCTTCCATTGAGAAAGCATGATTAAGATAATCCATGATTTAAGATAATAAAATAAAAGACAGATTAACTATGTATAAGGCTCCCACAGATCAGAGTAGTAGACAGAAGGCCTGTAAGAAAACATATAAATCAGTGACTACAGAACCTAAGACAAAAGCTGCAAAATCAAAATTACTAATGTTTGGTTAAATGTCAGCAAAACATAATATTGTATCAGTATCAGTTATTGTTCAGCTTTAAGCACTAAAAAGTGGATGGCACTTGGGAACAATTTCTAGGTTCGATCTTACCACTTGGAATAACCCCTGAGCCCGCATCAACTTCTCAAGCAGTTGTGGGCAGTCGTATGTCAAGTGAGTTACACATCACCAAAAAAGCTCAACAGCTAAATTATTTTAAACATTCCAAATATTTTATAGCCAAAAAATTAGAAGGGTGTATGGGCACATTGAATATGTGTGATGTAATATTGGTGGCTGTTACAAAAATAGGCTTGGGAAGGTTTCCTGATGAGAGTGAAATCTGAGTCCCATCTTGACTGCCCAATGGGTGTGATGTGAGAGAGAGAGAGAGATGAAAAAGCAAAAAGGTGGCAGTCCCCTTTGAGGCTTAAGTTGTTGGAAGCTTTGCATCTATGTAAAAGAGAAGTACTTGGCAGAATTAACCCTCTTCAGCTAAGAAGCCCATTTTATGCACCCCCTAGGACACGTGCTTAGGACTGAATTGTCCAAATTCAGTTCCTGGCAAGTGGGAAGCATATGTGAGGCGCACACAGACCCACCATGTCAGCAAAGGAACTGAGCGATGCCCCTGTTTCACAACAGAATCCTGTTACTTCCTATGAGCCCTGTTTATGGATGTTTTTCATTTGGAGAGTTTGGGGGGATGTGGAAAAATCTAATGATCTATAAGAAAAGATAAAACAGATGTAGGATGCAACATAATTTCTTTCAGAAATAACTCTTGGGTTTATTCTGCTTATATTTTAGTGGGTCAGTTTAGTGTTTCTTTTCAAAGTTTCTAAAAATCGTAAGCTGTTATTTCCAGTACAGTTTGCTCGGAGGCCTTGGGTCCTGAGTTCTCACTCTGGCTTGGCCCCGGCCGGGGTCACCCTGGTCTGTGGTGGCAGTCTCTCTGAGAGACGCGGTGTGGGTGGCATCCCAGATCCAGCCGGGTTTTCGTGTGGACAGCAGGTCGGTATTGATCTCCACTGTGGCCTCATTTCTTGTTTCTTTCAAGGAGGACTGTAACATTGGAACTCAGGTGCCAAGGATGTGTTGTTTATGAGAAAGATCTGCAGAGTTTGCTGTGGTTGTTTTTCAAGGTTATATGCACAGAATTTCACGGAAGTAAAATGGAATTGAATTACAGGGATGGTAGCATTTGAACTTTAAACAGATTCTGTCAGTGTTGTCACTGGGTATGCTTCTTACAATCGTCCACACGAAGGGAAGGGCAGGAGGACTGAGTGTGTTCTAGACCCAGTGACAGGCAAGCCCAGGGGTGCGGGGAGGGGCCCTGAACTACCTTGCAAGGCTATCTCTTGGCTTCTTTCTATTTGTTGTTGCTGAAACTGTCACATTCTTGCTCTCTCAGAATTTCTTTGTCCTGTTTAAATATGTGTGTGTGTGTCCATACACACATTTCTAAGCCCCCTATTATGAACTTGAGCTCAGTCATTATACCTCAAAAGCTGCTTGCATTTGAATTTGACATTTTGGCCCTTTCTCTTCTGACCCTAGACGTGCACTGTTTTCTAGTTTTCAGTGCTCACTGGTTGTACTTCTTACCTTTGAGTCCTTTTTGGTCAGGGCTGAGTGGAGAACTTTTCGAGTGATACTACCTGGGAGGGATTACCTTGACTCCCTGCAGGTGAATAGTCTGTGTATGAGGGTCTGCCCAGACTGTCCCTGGGCTAAGTGAGGTTGATGGTGGTGGACACTGACCTAGTAGGACTGAGGTGAGGAGTAAGTGGAAAGTTGAAACATCTCACATGGGGTAGGTAAGCAATTTAATGCTAGTTATTCTCACTTAGAAATGACGGTTCTTGAACTAGTGTTATGGAGGAAAGTTGAGAACTGAGGATTGAGAATTAAAGAATGAGCTTTTCATGGACACATCACCTACACTCTCACCAACTGGAAGGCAAACTTTTCTAGATAGCATGCAGAATGTCCCTGAAAATACTAAGTGAGCAGACTGAAAGACAGCTGGTTAGGAGAGGACACACTTGCTCTTATGGTGAAGAACCAGCTCCTCTTGAAAGGTGGCCAAGGGGGCATCCTTCTGCAAAGGACAGCTGTGAAAGGTATCAGGGCTGTTCTAATGGGGGCACTGATAGGACTTTTTCAAGGAACCCTAGGCTTCTTTCAGTGGGTCTAGTTGCAGAGAATCCCTTGAAGTAGGAAATAGTTTCATTTACGTCATTAGGAACAGCCTGTTTGTCTTACGGTTTTCAACTACATTTATCTTGTTGTCCAACTCGCACTTTGCCTTGTGACATCGAATGCCTTGGGGAATTTGCTGGATGGCCAAATGTTACAAATGGTTTGATTTTTTATTCACGTGATTCTCTTTTGCCCTCCTCAAAAGAATAGGAAATGTACCAGTCCATGAGATTAAAGTTTTGTTATCCTTTCTGTTCTGTTCTCCTTTAAACAAGAGAAAAAGAAAATGGTAATAACAGTCTTCTGAAAACTATCTGACAAGTGAAGATCGCCAGAGCAGAGTTTATAAGTGGGTAAAGTGATATGTAATACATCCAGGAAATCGTGGAACTGCATATTTTTAGAACACCCAACTTGCCTTTCCTATTCTCAACATATATTTAGTTTTTTTTCCTTCCAACTGGAGCAAGCTGGTGGGAAGGAAAGACAAAACATCGGGTGCCTCCAAGTAGTGTCTGCCAATAGACAGCAGATTTCCATTTCTGATCCGGTTTCTCTGTTAGACTTCTGTGCAGTCCCGAGCAGTCAACAGCTGCCTAAATCCTCGTCTTTTGTGTTCTCCCTCGTGCTACATAGGTCCATTTAGAAATAAGTATGTGTGTCCACTCATCATCTCTTTCCTGGTTGGAGCAGATGCTTTAAGAGTTGAAGAGGGAGGCTAAGAATGGTGGCTTTAAAAAGCTTCTGGTTTTCTGACAGGCATTCCTTCCACAGAGCAGCTTCCAGGTCCTGGTTTTAAAGTGTATTTTTAGCTAACTCTAATAAAACACTAGCCAGTTTGAATTCATTTTCAGTTTGCAGAAAACATGGGATTGACAGGCGTGGAGAAAACTAAAAATAACGCAGGACAGAAGAGAGGAGAATTTCAGAGCCAGAAGTGGGCTGGAACATCAGCTACTCTGATTCTTCTTTCAGGCTGAGACATCCAAGTTCAAAGGAGTTAAGTGCCTCCCCCAGGATCACATTCCTCTTATGTGACTGAGCAGGGGCATGAATATCTTTTTTTCCCCCTACTTATTGACCAGTGTTTTCCACTATCAAAAAGAATTATAATGCAACAAGCAGGGTCAACAATATAGAACTTCCATTCAAGAGAGAGAGATTTGCATCAGTAGGAGCGTACTTAATCATTCTAGTTCTGTCTTCCACCTATGTATTTCTCCTTAATTATTTTCATGAATTAACATTTATTGATTCCTCTCTGTTGGGTAAACTACTGCACAGACTTGTATTAGAAGCCATTTTGGAGATTACAAACTTGAAGAGACAAAAGGAGAAAATGTGGCCGTAATTTAAAACTTTATTCTTCAGAACTGTACCAACACTCCTCTCATCTTTTGAAATAGATTATTCATTGCGGCAATCAATTTAACACCAGGGACAAGACTCTTAGAAGGATGAGAAAGTGGTTTATTATCCTTTCCCTTTCTTCTTTCCATTATTGCTTCCCTTCCTTTCATCCTTTGATTCATTACTTCTTTTGAAGGATTAACTGGGTACTTTACTGATTTATTCAGTAAATATTTGGTGAATGCCTACTATATGCCAGTCATAGGCTAAACACTTGGAATGAGAAAGACAGAAAATGCAGAGTCCTTTTCTTCAAGGGACTTGTCACCTGGGATAAGGAAGGAGCACGCTTGGCAGTGCGACCAATTAGAACCTGGTGACAGCAGCAATGTTTCCAGTCTTTTTTCTAGTATGACATACACAGAAAGTGTTATTATTCTCTACAGTAAGACACATTGCAGGGCTCTGGTGGTGATTTTGAAGTTGAATGTATGAGACTCAGAAAGTGGCAGATATGTAGAGAACTCCAGGATGATTCCTTGGATCGGACCTGAAAAACTGGGTGGGTGGTGATGTCACTGAGTGTGGGGGTGTGCATTAGGGGAGGATGACATTTTTTGGGCATGTGATGAGTTTTCTTTTGGCGTTGACTGTGGTTCCCTGAGAAGGAGACTCCGAGAGGGAGAGCCGAGTGCAGCAGATGTGTGGGAGAGTTCTCAGAGGTGGTGAATCCTGTAGGGAAGTGAGGAAGGGTGGGATGGGTGAAGAGAAAAGCAGATGTGACAAGCAGTTGAAACTGAGATATAAGCCAGTTCTACTAGGAACCCCGAATGGCCTGCAGATGGCTAAACATTGAGGCAAGAGCACCTGGCCTTTTATCAACCCATTAACCCGTCACTTATGTGGGCTCTCTCTGCTGGAAGAGGGTATAGATTCAGACACTGAGGTTCTCAGGAGAGGAGAGCAGTTTCCAGTGAGAGCCTCAGCTTTGAGCATTCCCTTCTGCAGCTGACATTCCAGGCAGCTGGGAAAGAGGCAGATGAGTAGACCAGCCTTGAGGAAGGGATCTGGGTGGAGGGCTGAAGTTCCTGCCACTCGGGTGAGTGCAGATGTCTGGGAGGCAGGCCACTGATGAGTCTGGAGGTAAGAAGAGAAGTCTGGGTGGAAGAGGTGAATTTGGCATTGATGATGGTGTAGAAAATAGTTGAAGTCATGGCTGGGATAACAGTGAAAAAAAAAAAGAAGGAATAGAACAGAATCTTGGGCAATATCACATCTTAATGGTCAAGATGGGGACAAGGAGCCCGGGACATGAAGAATGAGTGTCTAAGGAGGTTGGAAACTCAAGGCAGATACATAACAGGAGCCAGGGAAGGAAAGCATCCAGTCGTACAGGAGAGCCTCGGAAACCTCAGCTGGGTTCAACAACCAAGAGCTTATTGTGATTTGTTGGAGGATAGATTCCGAGGCTCTCTGGAGGCCAAGGCCGGATTGCAGTGGGTGAAGGGAAGAGCTGAAAATAAGAATAGATGACACCATGTGAGGCATACTCTACTGCAAAGTTTAGCTTTTCAATCAAGGAAATGGGATAGAAGTGCACTTCTTCTACTGTAGAGGAAACTAGAAGAAAGGAAGACAGTATGCCTTGTTTAACTTTTTATTAAGAAGGGAAAGACTTAAACATGTGTGAGCAGTGATGGGGGACGGGGGGAGCAGGCAGCAAATCTTAGAAGACGTGCTGGTGAGAGGAGGCTGAGGTGGCAGTTGGGCTCAGATTCAAATCACAGGTGGAATGTGAAGCCTCTGAGGATTTTAGCTGCTTAAAAGTAGAAAGAAATCTGAACTCACATAAGCAGCACTTCTGAGGACTGCATAATAAGCATTGGGCACATCAACAGATGGAGTCTGGTTCAGAATCTCCATAATCAGGCAGTGCTGAAAAATGCCCACGCGTGTGCGTGCGTGCGCACACACACACACACACACACACACACACACACACACACACAGACACTGGGAAATACTTAGAAAATGTATTAATGTATATAAAAATGTATGAGTACAGGCTATAGTGGCTTCTAAAAGTCGTCCTGCAGGTAGAATAATTCAGTTTATCCTAACAAGCATGCTTTAAGCACCTACTATGTGCAAGAACTATAGGTACATACTGTGGAGAGGGCAGTGCACTTGTACTTGGGGCACAAGGTTCAACTCTTGACATATTGAAGACTTTCAAGGAAAAGTAGTTTCTTTGGTGAAGCATTTTTTTCTTCTCAAATCAAAAACCATCATTCCTGGTGCCTGAAAATACTAGCTCTGTGAGTTTGGCAAGCAGTCGACCTTTCTGGCCATCTACTTTCTCATCTTTTAAATGTGTGGTGGTCCCGAGGCCTCCTTTTGGGTTCTCAGGCTCTGGATTTACAGGGTGAGCTCTTCGAGGTGGGGCCTAGAAAAGAGAGTGTGGTTGGTGGACGTTAGTTTCCCCAATTCCCATGATGTGAGTTTCTTTCATTAGATGAGGTTTAGAGAAGTTACGTGACTTCCGAGAGTCCTGTGGGTGGACAGTGAGCAGTATGCAAGGAGGGGGGTGGTGTGTAGCTGTATCCTCACCCCCCCAGCTGAACCCTTATTACCTTCCTGGGTGAGCAACCCACAGTAATGGTGGAAGCATGGGCCATCTCACTGAAGACCCTCAGTTATGTGTTGTTCATGATTTTAAAACATTATTTTTTTATTTTATTTTTCAATTACAGTTTATCTTCAGTATTACTTTTATTTTCAGTTATATAGCATAGTGGTTACAGTTATGTACTCTGCAAAGTGATCCTCTCGATATTTCCAGTACCCACCCGGCACCATGCATAGTTATCACACTATTGACTGTACTTCCTATGCTACACTGTATGTCCCCATGATTATTCCGTAACTACCAATTTGTGCCTCTTAATTTACCTTTTCCACCCAGCCTCCCCACCCCTCTCCATTCTAGCGACCATTGGTGTTAAAACATCATTTTTGTATTGATACTAAAAATGGCTTAATAAAGGACAGAATATAATATTCAAGTAAAAATTAAACTTCGAAGTAATTTTTTAGTTTAAATAATGACGTTTGGTAAGTGTTTTCTAAAGCATTGGAGGTGGTTTGTGTGTGGGGGCATCTTCCATCCCTTTACACTTCCAGCTGCAGGGACATGTGCTTTCCTTCCCCTGCTGGTGCCCATGCTTGTGAGGACTTTCTCTGACCTGCAGTATTTTCAGCCCCCAGAGGAAAGTCGGTTGTAGAGAAAGAGGTTGTGTGACGTCGACTGCATCACATGGGAAGACCAGTCAGTCATCGGCGGCTCCTGCCCAGTCATGCCCACTGGATCATTTGGGCATCAGTGACAGCCCCTTGCTCCAGTGGGGAGTGATCGAATGTGTGCAATAGGGAATATACAGATTTCTTGATGAGACCCACTAGCGTAACCGCACAGCATGAAATATAGTTATTGTTTTGGATAGGACAAGGCACAAGGGGATGGCTCTCGCCACTCTGGATGTGTCTCTCTGATACGACAGGATTGTAGTGTCCAGTGTGGGTGGGGTCCTCATGCGACACAAAGGTCAGTAAGACTGTTCAGTCATTCAGGTGCTGGAGAAAAACATGGAGAGCTTTGTATTGATATATTTTTATTTCATCTTTTTAACTTTTTGTGTGTTTTCCGAAATGTATAACATGTAAATACAATAATGCATGTGTAGTTTATCCCCAAAATTCATACATCTGGGGCATATGCTCAAATTTATTTTATTAATAAAGTAACTTATCCAAAGGTTCAGAGATGAATCTCTGAAATACTTTTCTGGGCTTTGACAAGAAGTGAGTGGAGCCGCAACTGTTTGTCCAAACTAATGGTTAGGATCAAAACTTATCAGACTCTAAACCATGAAAACTGATGTCTTCCTTCAGCAAAAAGAGCTGGAAAGAGGCAAAGATGAACATTCGTAATTACGTATTTCATGCTCTTTACATAATAGGCTCCCTGTGGATGGGCATTTCCACACGAGGCCCTTGGAGAAAACCATCACTTGATCAATATGTTAATGTGACAGACGGTGCAGACTGAGCAGCGTCTTTGCATTTTTGGTTACAATTACGAGAAGCAAGGAAAGGAATCGAGGAAACTGGATAAACAGATTCAGCTAATACAAGCACTACTTTTTTTTATCAGGAGTGCTTAGTGTTTGTTTGGTGCCTTTTATTGTAGCATTTTGCTTTGTTTCTCCCCAGTAGGGAGTTATTTACCTGTTTTAATTACTAAGCAGATGACTTTTTTTTCATATAGCATCTTATCGTCTATAGAACACTTTTGTGATATTTGAACCTCACAAAAACCTTTTTAAGGTAAGTAGAATCAATTTAGAATTCCCACACTGTGAGAGTGAAAACAGTCTCAGAGAAATTAAGGCCCTCATTTAAATTTAAATATGGGTCCTCAGAGCCCTGGACCAGGCTGTCCCCCAGTGTAACATATTTCAGGGAAAACTCAGTCCAGGGTAGGTTAAAAAAGTTGCTCTAGAGTATGCTGGGAAGATGGTGACAGAGTAGGACGGAGCTGATTCTAGCTCCTGTACTCATGGGTGAAAATCCTGGCATATCTATAGAGAAACAGTACAATAAACCATCGGTTACCCAGCATTTATGAAATTAAAAGATCAGAGATTGTGACCGACGCTGAAACACCAGACAGCGGCAGAGTCAGCTACTGGAGCTGGGACACACATGGCCCGTGTGCTGCTGCCATAGCTACAGGCCTGGGCAACAGAAGAGTCAGTTGCAGGAGGTGGGACACTGGAGGCCCTTGTGCTGCCACCATAGAGATGGGCCTGGGGGCCGGGGAGCCAGCTATGGGAGCCGGGACATTCTCAGCCCCTGTGCCACTGCCATAGCGACGGGTATGGGCACTGGGGAGTCAGCTACAGGAGCTGGGACACTAGAGGCCCCTGTGCTGATGCCATAGAGAGGGGCCTGGGTGCCAAGGAGTCAGCTACCGGAGCCAGACACTTCAAACCCTTGTGACAGGCCTGGGCGCCAGAGGAGTTAGCCACCGGAGCCAGGACATTCTTGGCCCCTGTGCTGCTGCCGTAGTAACGGGCCGGGGTGCTGGAGGAGTCGGCTATTAGAGCCGGGACATTCAGCAGTGGTAGGCAACCAGCACGGGGACCAGCACAAGGACCAGCGTGAGAGTAGGTGGAGATGGAGAACATCAAGAAACTTGAAGGAGACTGCACCACTGAACTTCACAGGTATCATACCATAGAACTTCACACCATAAACCCAGGGTGTCAGAACAGATCAATTTTAGAAGCTGAGAGTAACAGGAAGAGTCTCAAACAATGGGAAGACAAAGAAACAATCCCCAAATGAAAGAAAAAGCAGAAACTTCAGAAAGAATGTTAGATGAAATAGAGGCTAATTAACTATCAGATAGTGAATTCAAAGCACTGGTTATTACGACATTCAAAGAGCTCACAGTGAACTACCAGAAACTACAGGGGAACTACAATGATCTCTATGCAAACTACATCAACATGAAAAAGGAAATAGAAAATATCAGCAAGGGACAAGAGGAAATGAAGAATACAATATCCGAATTGAAGAACACAGTAGAAAGTTTCAAAAGTAGGATAGATGAGGCGGAGGATAGGATTAGTGAGTTGGAGGACAAGGTAGAAAGCATTTCACAGAAAGACAAGAAAATGAAAAGAGGCTCAGAAAGAATGAAGAGGGATTAAGAGAAATGCAACACAATATGAAATGTGATAATATCGGAATAATAGGAATACCAGAAGGAGAAGAAGAAGAACAAGGGATAGAAAACGTATTTGAACGAGTAATGAGAGAAAATTTCCCTAATTTGATAAGAGAAAAAGTCACACAAATCCAGGAATCACAGAGAGTCCCAATCAAGAGGAACCCAAGGAGGCCCACTTCAAGACACATCATCATCAAAATGGCAAAATTCCAAGACAAAGAGAGAATCTTAAAGGCAGCAAGGGAGAAAAAAGAAGTAACATACAAGGTAGCCCCAATAAGGTTCTCAATGGAAACACTCCAAGCAAGAAGAGAATGGCAAGAAATATTCCAAGAATGAGAACCAGAGGCCTACAACCGAGGCTACTTTACCCAGCAAGGCTCTCAATCAAGATAGAAAGCCAAATAAAGAGCTTCCAAGACAAAAGAAGCCTGAAAGACTATACCTCCACCAAACCAGCTCTACAAGAAATACTAAAAGGACTGCTTTAAGGGAAGGAAGGAAAAGAGGGAGATGGAGAGGAACACAGGTACAAAAATGGCAATGAATAAGTACCTATCAATAATAACCTTAAAGGTAAATGGATTAAATGCTCCAATCAAAAGACACAGAATAGCTCAATGGATAAGAAAGCATGACCCACACATATGCTGCCTACAAGAGACCCACCTCAGGACAAAAGACCATCACAGACTAAAAGTGAAAGGCTGGAAACAAGTTTTCCAAGCAAACGGACAAGAAAAAAAAGCTGGGATAGCAATTCTCATATCAGACAAAATAGACTTCAAAAAAAGGGCCATAAAGAGAGACCCTTCATTATACTTAAGGGAAGAATCCACCAAGAAGACATTAACATTGTAAACATATATGCACCAAACATAGGGGCAACCCAAATATATCAAGAAAATCTTAGAGGACTTCAAGAAAGATATTGACAGCAACACAATTATAGTAGGGGATTTTAACACCCCACTATCAAAAATGGAAAGATCTTCCAAACAAAATATCAACAAAGATATTGTGGCATTAAACAACACCCTAGATGAAATGGACTTAACTGATATATATATATAGAGTCCTTCATCCCAAAGAAGCTAAATACACATTCTTTTCAAATGCACATGGAACATTTTCAAAGATAGACCACATGATAGGACACAAAAGGAGCCTCAAAGAATTCAAGAATATTGAAATCATACCAATCATCTTCTCTGACCACAAGGGACTGAAATTGGAAACCAATCCCAAAGAAAAAACCCAAAGCACCCAAAATCATGGAGACTGAATGGTATGCTATTAAACAATGAATGGGTCAAGAATGAAATTAGGGAAGAAATCAAAAAGTTTCTGGAAACAAATGAAAATGATCTCACAACAACCCCAAACTTATGGGACACAGCGAAGGCAGTCCTGAGAGGGAAGTTTATAGCAATACAGGCCTACCTAAAGAAACATTTCAAACAAACAACCTAACCCTACACCTGCAAGAACTCGAGGAACAACAACAAAGACAGCTCAGAGCAAGCAGAAGGAAGGAAATAACCAAGATTAGAGCAGAATTAAATGACATAGAAAGTAAAAGCACAATTCTAAGGATCGATGAATCCAGGAGTTGGTTCTTTGAGAAGACAAACAAAATTGACAAGCCTTTAAGTAGGCTCATCAAAAAAAGAAGAGAGAGGACACAAATAAACACAATCAGAAATGAAAGAGGAGAGATTACAACTGATACCACAGAAATAGAAGGGATTGTAAGAAAGTACTATGAAGAACTGTATGCCAAGAAATTTGAGAACCTAGGGAAAATGGACACGTTTCTAGGAAAATATAATCTCCCAAAACTCAATGAAAAAGAAGTAGAAAACCTGAATAGACCAATAACAGCAAAAGAAATTGAAGCAGTGATCAAAAAACACCCATCACACAAAAGCCCTGGACCAGATGGTTTCACAGGAGAATTCTACAAAGCATTTAAGGAAGAGCTAACCCCTATTCTCCACAGACTATTCCAAAAAATCCAGAAGGATGGAAAACTC
This sequence comes from Artibeus jamaicensis, assembly GCF_021234435.1. NCBI lineage: Eukaryota > Metazoa > Chordata > Mammalia > Chiroptera > Phyllostomidae > Artibeus > Artibeus jamaicensis. Next base: position 8,842,799 of record NW_026521828.1, on the reverse strand, counting down.
CCAAATTCTTTTTATGAAGCCAGCATCATCTTAATTCTAAAACCAGATAGAGACACAACAAAGAAAGAAAATTTCAGGCTAATATCGCTGATGAACATAGATGCTAAAATCCTCAACAAAATATTGGCAAATTGCATCCAACAATATATCAAAAAGATCATACACCAAGACCAAGTGGAATTCATCCCAGGTATGCAAGGATGGTTCAATATTCGTAAATCAGTAAATGTAATACATCACATAAACAAAAGCAAAGACAAAAACCACATGATCATATCAATAGATGCGGAAAAAGCTTTCGATAAGGTACAACACCCATTTATGATAAAAACACTCAGCAAAGTGGGAATACAGGGAGCATTTCTCAATATAATAAAGGCCATATATGAGAGACCTACAGCCAGTATCATACTCAATGGGAAAAAACTAAAAGCTTTTCCACTAAGATCAGGAACAAGACAAGGATGTCCACTTTCACCATTTCTATTCAATATAGTATTGGAAGTTTTAGCCACAGCGATCAGGCAAGAAAAGGAAATAAAAGGCATCCAAACTGGAAAGGAGGAAACAAAACTGTCACTGTTTGCAGATGACATGATAGTGTACATGGAAAATCCTATAGACTCTACCCAAAAAACTGCTGGAACTAATTAATGAATTTGGCAAAACAGCTGGTTACAAAGTCAGTATCCAGAAATCAAAGGCATTTTTGTATACCAACAATGAATCAGCAGAAGCAGAAATCAAGGAAAAAATCCCATTTGATATAGCAAAAACAAAAATAAAATATCTGGGAATAAACCTAACTAAGGAGGTAAAAGACCTGTATGCAGAGAACTACACAACCCTGAAGAAAGAAATCAAGGAAGACACAAACAAATGGAAACATATACCTTGTTCATGGATTGGAAGAATTAACATCATCAAAATGTCCATACTACCCAAAGCAATATACACATTCAATGCAATACCTATTAAAGTACCAATGGCATATTTCACAGACATAGAACAAAACACTTCAAAAATTTATATGGAACCATAAACGAGCCCGAATAGCAGCTGCTCTTTTGAGAAAGAAGAACAAAGTAGGAGGGATCTCAATACCTGATATCAAACTGTATTACAAGGCCACTGTAATCAAAGCAGCCTGGTACTGGCATAAAAACAGGCACATAGACCAATGGAACAGAACAGAGAGCCCAGAAATCAAACCACCTCTCTACAGTCAATTAATATTTGACAAAGGGGGCAGTAACATCAAATGCAGTAAAGATAGCCTCTTCAACAAATGGTGCTGAGAGAACTGGACAGCTCCGTGCAAAAAAATGAAACTTGAGCACCAACTTACACCATATACTAAAATAAATTCAAGATGGATAAAAGACTTAAATATAAGCCATGACACCATTAAAGTCCTAGAGGAGAACATTGGCAAGAAAATCTCAGATATTTCACGCAGCAACTTTTTTACTGATATGTCCCCTAGAGCAAGGAATATAAAGGAAAGAATAAACAAATGGGATCTCATCAAAATAAAAAGCTTCTGCATTGCTAAAGAATACAGTGTTGAATTAGCAAGACAACCAACTGTATGGGAAAACATATTTGCCAATGATACCTCAGACAAAGGTTTGATCTCCAAAATATACAAAGAACTTACAGGACTCCACTCTAAGAAGACACCCAACCCAATTAAAAAATGGGAAAAGGACTCGAACAGACACTTCTCCAAGAAGGACATACAGAACATCCAGAGACACATGAAGAGATGCTCACTATCGTTAGCTATCAGAGAGATGCAAATTAAAACCACAATGAGATACCACTTTACACCAGTCAGGATGGCTATCATAAACAAAGCAACAAACAACAAATGTTGGAGAGGTTGTGGGGAAAAGGGGTCCTTAGTTCACTGTTGGTGGGATTGCAGACTGGTACAACCATTATGGAAAACAGTATGGAATTTTCTCAGAAAAATAAAAACTGACCTGCCTTTTGACCCAGCAATTCCACTGCTAGGATTATACCCCAAGAATCCTAAAACATCAATTTCAAAGAACCTATGCACCACAATGTTCATAGCAGCACAATTTACAATAGCCAAGAGTTGGAAGCAACCTAGGTGCCCATCAGTAAACGAATGGATCAAAAAATTGTGGTACATATACACAATGGAATTCTATGCAGCAGAGAGAAAGAAGGAGCTACTACCCTTTGCAACAACATGGATGGAACTGGAAAGCATTATGCTGAATGAAATAGGCCAGATGTTGAAAGACAAATACTATATGATCTCACTTTTAACAGGAAGCTAAACAACAAAACAAACAAGCAAGCAGAAAACAAAAACAAAAACAAAGACACTGAAATAGAGAACAAGGGGACAGCGACCAGAGGGGAGAGGGAAGGGAAGTTAAGGGGAAAAAGGGGGAGGGATTTGGAGGAACAAATAGGAAGGACACAGGGACGAGAACTAAGGGGGGTGGAAATGGGAGGGAGGTGGGGAGCAAGGGGCGGGGGAGGCTGGGATGGGAGAAATAGACAAAAAACTGTACTTGAAAAATAATTAAATAAAATTTTTTAAAAAGTTGCTCTCAGGTGAGACAAAAAATAAATATCTTAACATTTATCTCGTAGCCCATTTCATCTCTTGTCCTCACCCTTCTGGCATCTTGCCTTCCTTTTGGTTATTGAAAGAAAACATTATAGTTTACAGAGATCCAGAACAACCTTAGCCACATGTCAAGCATCACAGCCCTGAGAGGAAATGCTGTCCACTATGCAGAAAGGAAGGTAAAAGGAGAGGGAGGCTGGTGACAGAGGAGAGGGAGGAGAAAGCCTGGGGTTGGGGGCAGGGCCCTGATTTACTTAGACATTACTGGGAAGACGAAGGAAGGGACTTCTGTACTTGCAGCCGAAGAACTTTCATCACGATTGATTATCAGGTTTTTTGTGCTTGTTTCTTCTTTTCTTCATCTGTTAAACAGATAGGCACTGACTAACCAGCTAGCAAAGGCCCCTGGGAAGGGTACTCAGGAAGTGGCCTTGGACCTTAAAGAGCTTAGCATTCATTTGGGAAGATCAAACATGAAAAATGTAAAGCAGGCAGAAAACCAACAAATGCACAGTTGAGTAGTGGAGGAAAGAATGGTAAGATGGGAGTGAAGATGGATGATTTCAAACAGTACCAGCCATGCCACAGACTAGTTGAGTAGCCAGACAAAAGTTCATCTGCTCTCTGGGTCTAAGTATCTCTTTAGGATAAAGGAACAGATTGAACTGGGGTCTCCAGAATGTATATTAGTTACAAATTCTCATAATTTATTCTTTAATAAATCTAACTCAATTTTACAGTGAGAGTATTGAGAAAATGCAAGAGAGTGATTTCTCGGAGAGGGCTTTTGACATGCTGGTGTGTCTCATGTGTCCCCCTCCCCACCCCCCACCCCCCCGCCCCGTGTCCGTGGCAATGACTCCCTGTAGGAAGACGTGGAGGATGGTTGAATTTGTGCATAGGCTGCAGGGAGCAAGGACTTACTGAACCAGGGATAGCATTGTGCTAAATCCTGATTGTTTCTAGTCCTAAAAAAGATGAGGACATTAAGAAATCATGAAAATTATACTTAAATTCTGAGATTATTGCCCACCTACACTGGTGTGAAAATACCCGTTCCTCTATAAAATGATGGTGTCGTAAACACCCACAAACACACACAGGATTATTCTTTCCTAGAAAATAAATAAGACATCCCTTTCTCCTTGTGCCTCGCCTTCAGGTTACTGAGTCCTCTTTTCTTAGACTACTAACAACTTTCTGATGAACTTCCTTTGTTGCTTTTTATTGTTGCTTAATTTTTGTCTCCCGGGACATGTGTGAGGTCTGGAGACACTTCCAGTTATTACAGCTAGGGTTGGGGGCCTGTGCTTCTCTCAGGTGGGGGTAAAGGTCAGGGTGCTGCGGATCAACCTGTGGTGTGCATGACAACTCTCCATAGCTAAATACCATCTAGTCCCCAACGTCAAGATTTCCATGGTGGAGAATCCTTGACTTAGAATATATGACAGCTTTATTTTTACATTTCCGTTTCTCCTCCCTCACACAGAAATAATATCTGCTTCGGGGGGCTGTGGTGAGAATTAAATTAGGTAATATAAGTAAAGCACCCAGAACGGTGATGGGAGCATAACCATTGGATGAGCAGTCGTTATCATGGGCTACGACCTGTCACAGTGCACAGGCGGAGACGGAATACAGAAGAGCATTACAGCGGTAACATTCCAGGGGCTGCCAGGGCCCTTCAGCAAAGACCATTGAGGACACATATGTAGTAAAGTCATAGCCAACAAGGACACCCACCATGGGCAGTTGTGGGTGTGTTGGCTAGAGGGTGTTAGAAGGACCTATAGTAGGGGTTGGGTTTTCATTGGGTGACTCATGAAATGGCCGAAGGAAGTGAGGGATTCACTCTAGGTGGGTTGCTTTCACAGAGTGGGGGAAGCGCTGTGACCGGGCATCTTCCTACGTGTCACCCACGGGGCGGGCACACTGGGGTGAGGAGAGCACTGTGATTGGGGAAGCAGCAGCAGCCACACATTCTGCCTGAGAGAAGGACTGTTTGATATTTAGTGGGAAGCACACTGACCTGTCAACATCTGTGCTTAGACAAGACTCTGAAGTGGCATCGCTTTGTCTCATTTTGTCACAGTCTCAGAGTCACCTCCTCTGAGGCTGGCGTTCTGTAAGATGGTTCGTTTCCAGGGGGAGAAGAGTGTGGCTAGCCGTGAGTGGCAGCAGCTTCCCAGTGGCAGCAGCCGCTGGCCCTCCCTCCCTCCCTCCCTCCCTTTCTCATCACTTTAATTTTTCTCAACAATTAAAACCATTTTCTGGGGTAGGATTGAGGATGGGAGGTGAGGATGGCTGGGGTCGGGGGGAGCAGGGGGGAAATGGAGACAAGTATAAAAAATTAATAAATGAAAGTATTTGCTAATATTTCTACTTTGAACTTGCATTCCTTTTATAATTAGAACAAATACATGCTAAGTAAAAAGCAATAAAAGGCACCGTCGTGGGAAGAGGGGTCAGGGCTACAGGATGATAGAGTGAACTCTCGAACAGTAGCCTTCCCTCCCCCTTGTCCACGGTTTCGCTTTCTGTGGTTTCAGTTACTGGCAGCAACACTCTCCTGAAAATATTACGTAGAATATTCTGGAAGTAAGCAATTCATGAGCTTTAAGTTATGTACCATCTGAGCAGTGTGATGAAGTGTTGCGCCATCGCTGTCCTACAACCGGAGGATGTGGGTCCCCCTTGTTCATTGTGTCTGTGCTGCATGTATAGTATTGGTACGGTAAGATATTTGAGAAAGAGAGACCATATTCATACAGCTTTTATTACAGTATATTGCTATATGTGTCCTATTTTACTGTTAGTTGTTGTTGTTCATCTCTTACTGTGTGTAAAGCACCCACTAAGCACCATCATAGCTATGTACATCTAGAAGGAAGCATGGTACATCCAGGGTTTGTGCTACCTGTGATTTCAGGCTTCTGTTGAGGCTTTGGAACATAGTCCCCTCTGGATAAGAAGGGAACTGCTGTATCTGTAAAGCAGGAATAAGAAGAAAATGTGACTATTTCATGACCCTTGTTATTGAGGGTCCAGGGAAAAAGAAGGCATGGAACTATCTTTCGGTGCCTCATTCCCTAGGTGGCTCCCTTTACGGCATGGACAAGCTACAGGGCAAGGTTCTTCATAGCGATGGCTTTTTAAGTGAACTACACACACAAGGATTGAGTTGCTTCTTCAAAGGAGGCCACCAGATTTGGATAGTGTTATGTATCAATCAATTGAATCTTGATTTATAGAAAGCAAAATGTATTTTGTCTTTGTTCTTTTAAGAAAAAAAAAGCAAAGAGTGCATGTGAAAAAAGAAAATGTGAATGTCTTCAGGGTCTCACACTGCATAAATAACAAACAAAGAAAAAATAAAATAACCAAAAAATTGGATTTTCTCTCTTTCAAATTTTCCAGTAACATTCAGGACAAATAAATTAAATTAAGCATATTTTATGCAACAACTGAGAAGCAAGCATCTTCAAGGACATGTTTAAAATATACATGAATTCTCTTTCTATTCTAAATCCTTTTGAAATTGTGTTTTTTGGGGGGAGAGCGTTGAATTTTGAATATATATTTAGTTATTTTTTAATCCTTATTGAATTTTCAAATGTTAAAAAATAATATCTCCTTACTTTAATAATTTGAAGGCAATACAGAAGGGTATAAAGTAAACAGTAAAATCTTTTTCTTTTCTAATTCTAGGCCCCAAGTCTCAGCCTTCCAATGTAACCTAATTCTAAATTTGTTACAGGTTTTATTTTTATTTTTTTCTGTTTTTAGTCAGTGTGAATGCATTTGCTTTGGGACTTGATGCAACGAACAGTGTGTTCTAGGCGGCTGGGTCTGTGCAGGCTCTCCTCCCCTCTCAGCACCTAATGCTGCACGTGCTCGCCTGCGTGAACAGAAGCAGGGGTTCCTGACCTCAGTGAGTGCTTTTGTGCAACCCAGTGACTCGGAAAAGAGCGCATTTTCATTCTTTCTTTTTACATCTTCCATATCCTTTCACAGAGATTTCACAGCTTAACCTTGTAATTCAAGATTCCCTTCATCACATTTAGTGTCAACTCTCTCTCACTAATCTCTTCTCCCCCACCCACTCCCACTTTTTTTTTTTTTTTACCCTAAGTCATCTTTCTAAAACTTACACTGGGTTTTTCTTTTCTCCAAATGTTCTGAGGACTCCCATTGCTTCCCAAATGGAGGCCTTGCTTTGTAGCACAAACTTGAAAGCTCTTTTCTGTACACTCTCAACCTCTTTTCCTGGTTTTATTGATCATCTGTATACAGTATAGTGTTATGCACCAGAATCAGGAAGCCAGTGAGCACACTGGGAAGCCGAGAGGAAGTGTGCTGCTGAAGGGGGCGTGCAAGGCTGAACCATCGCATGTCGCAGGTTGCAGCTTGGGGAAGTGGGAGGTACAGGAGGCTGGGGTACGTACAGGAGAAGGGAAGAGGGGTCATCTATTAACATGTCATCCTCCTCTGAATCCACTGGCACAGGCAGACCACCAACATCAACCACCCCTGTGTTTGCCTGCCCCGATGCCGAAGGCTGAGGTGCCTTGTGTGATGTGGTGGCTGTGGTTGAGGTGCTGGTCTTGCAATGGGACAGTGTTGTGACTGCTTAGCATCTACAATGAGTTGCTGCCAAATGAACACCAAATGCTCTTTTCACTTTTCCCCTTAGTTTGTCAAATCAAAAATCTTTTTTGGTTTTCTTTGGGTTAGCGGAAACAGGAATTAATGTATGTTTTTAGTAAAAGCAAGTTGACTTAAAGCAAACTTTCAGACAGCAGGGAAAACCTGACCCTGGAAAGTCCTCTTTACAACTCAAGGATTCTTTTGCACAAAAAAGTGGCGAAAATTTTTTGAGTCAGTTGGAAGTGCTTAGAGAATGCACAAGACATGCTGAAGGTCTGGGATGAGTGAACTGAACAGTTCAGCTGAGGTAAAAGTTGTTTGTCTAACCCATTGGGCATATGTGGGGGGAACTTTGCCCACAAGTACCCCCCCCATCCACCACGGATGAAAATAAAAATGCCAAGACATGATCTGCTTTGGGAGGAAAGGTGGTCAATCTCTCACAGGAGAAGGACCAAGAGCTTCTTCCTCAAGGGCTTTTATTAGGTTTGTAACACACAGAAATACAGGTAAAGCTCATCAATCAATGTCAGGTGGCAAGGATTAAACAATAGATAACATTTCAAAGACATCTAAGAGCTTAATCTGAGTCAGTGTTTGTCAGGTAAGGGGGTTGCAAGAACTTTGGGAGACATACTCATTTCCTGCTCGGACCCTTTCATATGAATGAAAGTACTCTTAGCAAAGCAGGCTTCACAGGACTTTAGGAATTCTTTCTTATGCCCAATCACCCTGGAACCTGCCCTAGGAGGCAAAGGGCTGCACTGCCTTTCCAGTCATATGTTTTCAGGCTTAAGTGGATTACAGCCAGGAAGTGCTTCTCCCGAATGGAAATGGGGACTCAGACTATATCAGAATAGCTGGGGGACAAGGGTCCATCACCCCCTCTTTGCTGCAGCCCCCAAGTCCTTCCTTGAGGGCCTCCCAAGTGATCGTGTCTGGCTTAGGTTGTCCCTCCTCTGAGGAGTCTTACCTGTCATTGACTAACTGACCAAGCATTGGGGGCAGAGATGGATGAAGCAGAAGCAGCACTCCTGCCAGGGAGATAAGCTTTGTCTCCTTAGTGGCTCACAGTCCAAAGGTCACTCACTCAGCCTTATCCACGGGGGGCGGTTACTACTCCTGAAACCAGGCAGAGTGGTTCCCAACAAGCATACAGTAGAGTCAGAGGGCACTTTCTATGGCTACAGGACAGAGAGGATGAAGAATGAACACAGAACAGTGAAACACGCAGTAGGTTCTGTGGTGTTGTTGGGCCATGGTGGCCAGTGCAAATGGTCTTTTGAACACTCCCTTCCATGAGTCCATGAGCCTGATTCTTGAAGAATGACATAGATGCAGGTGTTGAGGCATCTGTGGGTGGCTAGAAGCAGTGTGGTCTCACTGGCTACCGTGATTACAGGGGGCGAGGGGAGTGGAAGAGAGTAAGGGGGGGGATAAATGATGACAGAAGGAGGTTAGGCTTTGGGTGGCGAGCACACAGCGCAATACACAGATGACGCATTGCAGAATCGTACACTTAAAACCTGTAAATTTTATTTACCAGTATAACCCCAATAAATTCAATAAAATTTGCTTCAACACCTTAATGGGTTTTTCTACTTTTATTGTAATATTGTAAACACTTATATGTAAATATATTTTAGCCTAAATAGGCTGAGTTTCATATGTACCAAAAATAGTCCAAATCCTTTGTAGTTATCTTCATTTCATGCCATTTATATAATTTTTTATGTGGTATAAAAGTTGTGGGGTGTTTCTCTAATTATGTAGGCACCATTAAAGAGAAAAGCAAGAGGATCCAGTTGTGTAGAGCAGGTTTTTCTGGTATTTAACTAAATAATGCGTTTTCTTAATTAACATAAACAAGTATTGTTAGCATTTTGCCACTGAATAGATTCCAGCTTAATGTTGATCCCCGGGTATGTTAGCTCTTCTCAGTATTTCATCTGACGAGGTGATGCATAGCCCGCAAATCGGAAAACCTGGTTCTGATTTGCTTCCAAGCACGGACTGTCCCCAGGCAGTTTGCTTTCTCCCTGGGTTCCTGCGTGGTGAGGTAGTTCTGTCAGGCTGGCGTGGGCTCCCACAGCGCCACTCTGTTTGATGGTAGCACTTCTCACACTTCTCATTTATATATTTCATCAGGTAACCATTTCCTGATCATTGGTTTCTCTAGAATGTAAGCTTCTTGAGGAAGAGAATAGTTTTTTTTTAATGAAAAAAAATTTCCGTTACAGTTGACATACAATGTTGTTTCAGTTTCAGGTGTACAACACAGTGATAGACCTTTAGGAAATGATTATCCCGATAAGCTTCGTTCCCATCTAGCACTGTGCGTAGTTATTGTGACATTATTGATGATATTCTGTGCTCGGCGACTTTTTTTGTCAAAGTACCATTTTTTAAAGATTTTATTTCATTTATCTTTAGAGGGAAAGGGAAGGAGAGAGGGAGAAAAATACAATGCATGGTTGCCTCTCGTGCATCCCCTGCTGGGAACTGGCCTGCAACCCAGGCATGTGCCCTGACTGGGAATTGAACCATGGTTTTTTGGTTCCCAGGCCCGTGCTCAATCCACTGAGCCACACCAGCCAGGGCTTGGTGACTTTTATATTTGGCAATTTATACTCTTTAATCCCTTCACCCTTTTTCACCCAGCCCACAACCCCTCTCATTTGACAACCATTGCTAAGTGAAGTAAGTCAGACAGAGAAAGGCAAATAACAATATGATTTTTCTTGTACATAGAATCTAAAAAACAAAATAAACAAATAAGAAAAACAGAAGCAAACTCATATACAGGGAACGGAGGAATAGATTTTCTTGAACTTGGGCACACTGTTTAGCAAGCCTCACTTCAGACATGACCTATGTCTTTACTTATCAGGTAGTTGCCACCCAAAGGTATTCTAGGCAAATTTTCTACCACCAGAGATAATTCAAAGAAATAGGTTAGATTTATATTCTGCATGTGACAAAATTTCATGTATTATTTTGACTCATTTTAGTTCAAAGATGTTTTGACCTACTTACCTCCAAAAGAGCTGGTTCTAGGAGCTATATTTTTCTGGGACAATTCAGTACAATAGAAGCGTTCAGTAAATATCTCATAGTGGACCTTCATAAGAACATAATGTGCATTGGAGTAGACAGGCATTTTACTGATTTTCAAAATGTCTTTAATTTTCTTGATTTAAGTATCAGGGCACTTGGCTTATCTCCTTGCATTTAATGAATCATGAAATAAACATGCTTATCAGATGGACCTGCATTATTTGGAAAGAGCAGTTTTATTTATAAACCCTCACATTGACTCATAGGCAAAAAAATAAATAAATAAAGGAGGCATTCAAGGTGACCACTGTGAGAGGTTGGATTCATTATTCAGTGTTTACTTTTCCCCTGTCATCCATCGTATTCTCCTTCCACTACCAAATGTCAAGGCTAGGACGGACCGTTCAGGTCCCTTCTCCTCCTCCTTCTACATTCTCATCTTACAAATGCGGAAGGAGCCCATGGAGGCTGAGTGAGTTTCCTGAGGTCAGGCTACTGATGGAGACAGGTCTACAATGGGAAGCCGGACTCCCAAATCTCCGTATGGTGGGCCCAACTCTGGTTTCCACATTTGTAAATTCTCTTGCGCGCTGGCCACACAGGTCTCCGTGTGTCTCAGACACACCAGGCTCACCCCTGCCCCAGGTATGATAATACCTGACATTCATATGTGTCAAGTGCTCCGTCCCGGATGTGTGCACACCTCCTGACCATTGTACCAAACATCAGTGCCACCCCACCCCACTCTGTTCCTTTAGCTTTTAGTTTCCTGCTTCATACTTGTTATCAGAACCTATGCTGTACATTTATTTGTTGTTTAATTATTATTATTAACCTTTCTTTTGCATGATAAATTGTTTTTTGTTAGAGAAAAATTCTCAGAGGCTGTCTCTTCAAAAATTAGATTTACAAGTTTATTTTTTCCTATTTTATTTCTTCTACAAACTTTTTCTTATTTATTTGTTTATCTTCTTTATTTACTTTCCATCACCATTTATTCCCGCTATACCCTCTTCTACCTCCACCCACCCCTCTCACCACCCACAATTACCACACTGTTGTCCATGTCCATGAGTTCTTTCTCCTTTTTCCCTCTTTGCTAAATAAATTTTCAGTCACCCACATGGAAGAAAATATCTCCCATGTTTTCTATATAATCCCAAGCTCAAACTGTGGTTGCTTTTATCACTGCTGCCAAGTGTTTAAAAGCATCAAATATGTGATTATGTACTACATTTACAATATTATGACAGCTTAATACATACGAGGTTTCAGTCTATACTTAAATTCCTTATGTTGAAAAGAATAGGGCTTCTTTCTGAAACTTTCAAAGACAAGAAAGTTGAGTTCTGAATCCATGTGCTGTAGTTGCTGGGCAGCCTGCCCTTGTCGGAGTCAGAAAGGGGGACGTGTTCTGTGGTGACCAGAATGGACGGTGAAACACACGGTTCCCTCTTTTGTAACAGACCCACCGAGTGTGCGCACTTAAGTCTAGTCATTCAGTACGCCACAGACAAGGAAATGCCCAAATTAAAACTATTTCAGTCAAAGGGGGGAAATAGAACAACTATAATGGCATAATTAATAAAATATATTAAAAAAACATGATGAAAGAGTTTTGTGTATTCAAAAGTCACTTCCTTTGAAGGACCATTAAGCTTAATGGAAATAATACTTTAATATTAAAAAACAATTTGTAAGCTTTTGTGAATATGTCTTTCAAATAAGCTGTGCCCCAAAGGCCTTATTAAATAAAATGAAAAAAATAATTAAATAATATATGGGTAATCATATAAATTATGTGATGTAGTGCATTTATCTTAACCGTGAGAATATAACTCTACAAGCATAGATAACCTTATTTAACTTTCACCCTCGTTTTTAGAACAGAGCCTAGCATATTATACGTCCAGTCAATAATTATGAAATGAATGAATGAGTGAGTGAAAGATACCATCCTTACAATCCAGCGTACTGTGGTCAAGTGCATGGACTTGGGCTTACGATGGAACGGGCAGCTTTGCCACATCCGTGAGTGCATCCCTGGGTGTACAACTGACCATTCTAAGCTTCAACTTCCTCTGCTGAAAAATGGATATAAAATAGGTTTTGATGATTTTTGTGAAGGCTAAAATGATATGATGCCTATAAACCATCTGCCCCCAAGCCTGTGATATAATAAATGCTTAGCAAAAGCAATCCAAGACTGCACACAGTGAAGAGGGTAAGAGGAACAGTTTCACTTTATCCTTGTCTCCCTCAGGGTGGCATGACTCAGTGCCAAGAGACACCTTCTCTCACAGGTTTTCCCATGGGTAGAAGTGAGAGTGTGTGAACGTGTGCCTGGCTCCCAGGCTGTGTGAGATGCTGCCACAGAGGAGTGCTTTATTCTCACCTCATTCAGAATACTGAGGTGTGCTGTGCAATTGGGGAGCAGAGAGGGCCTGAGGCAACAGAAGCTAGGGCTCTCTGAGGGCATGGAAGGAATGTGGGTCCTACTAGAATGCCACACATGAGCCTCTGGGGGTGCCTCGCCTATGGATCACCCCAGATGGTGCACAGGCATGCCCACTCTGCTCTTTATATCTCACCCATACAGGCCTCACCCCCTGGCCAGCTGTCTGTGTGTCCTCAAGGGTGGCAAGTTCTAGTCTTTGCAGACTACTGGTCAACACACAGAAAGATGGCTGGACTCTGTGGGACTGGGAGAAAATGTACCAACCTGAGCATTTGCACCGCCCTAGGGAAAGCAAACAGGAGGTTGTCTGCACCCAGCCCGGTTTTGCAGGCTAGAGAGAAGGCAAAAAAGATCTTAAAAATTATGACCTAAAAGGGAAGAAGAAGTATGGGACAGGTGTGTTCACAAGAAGAGATCTGAGAAATCCTCAGAATTCCTTGCAGGACTGACAGAAGATATTTGTATCCTGAGGCTTACATTAAGAAGAAAAATTTAAAGCTCTTAAATAAGCAACCTAACTTTATACCTTAAGGAGCTCCAAAAAGAACAAACAAACCAAAGTTAGTAGAAGGAAGAAGATAAATAGCACAGTAGAAATATATGAAATAGAGAGTAGGAAAACAATAGAAAAGATCAGTGAAAGTAAGAGTTTGCTTTTAAATGGACAAATCTTTAGTTTTACTAAAAAAACAAAAAACAGAGGGAAGACTTAAATAAAATTATAAATGAAAGAGGAGACATTACAGGTGATGCCATACCAACACAAAGGATTATTAAGAGAGTGCTATGAACAATTATACACCGACAGACTGGATAACCTAAGAGACATGGATAAATTCCTAGAATCATACAACCTCTTGGGACTGATTATGAAGAAATAGAAAATCTGAACAGACCATTAATGACCAGGCAGATTAAATTAGTAATAATAACCTCCCAACACAGAAAAGCCCCAAACCAGATGGCTTTACCAATGAATTCTACCAAACATTTAAAGAAGAATTAACATCAGTCCTCCTCAGACTCTTCCAAAAAATTGAAAACAGGGAATACTTCCAAGCTCATTTTATGAGGCCAACATTACCCTGATACCAAAGCCAGATAAAGGCACTACAAGAAAAACTACAGGCTAATATCCCTGGTGAATACAGATGCAAAAATTCTCAAGAAAATACTAGCACACTGAATTCAAAAACACATTAAACTGATCATGTACTATGGTAAAGTGAGATTTATTCCCAAGGGTAGTTCAGCATCCACAAATCAGTGAATGTGATAAACCATGTTAATAGAATGAAGGATAAAAGTCATATGAGCATCCCAACAGTTGCAGAAAAAGTATTTGAAAAAAATTTAACATTTTTTCACGATAAAAACTCAGCAGGTTGGTGTAGAAGTAACGTGCTGTGATACAAAAAAGGCCATATTTGACAAGCTCACAGCTAACATACTCAGAGGGCAAAGGTTGAAAGCATTCTTGCTAAGGTCAAGAACAAGGTAAAGATGCACCTCACCACTCTTACTCAACACAGTACTAGAATTTCTAGCCAGAGCAAGTAGGCAAGAAAAATAAACAAAAAGCATAAAATTCAGAAAGAAAGCAGTTAAAGTATTTTTATTTGTAGATGATATGATCTTATATATAGAAATTCCTAAGGACTCTACTAAGGCACTGTTAGAACTAATGAAGGAATTAAGTAAAACTGCAGAATATTAAACCAACATACAAAAATCAGTTTAATCTTTACACGTTAACAGTAAATTAGCTGAAAAAAAATCCCACTTACAATAGCATCAAACAAATACTTAGGAACAATTGTTTCATTTGTTTCACCAAGGAGGTCAAAGATCTGTACAATGAAAACTATAAGATTGATGAAAGAAATTGAAGATACAAATAAGTGTAACTTTATCCTCTGTTCACAGACTGGAAAAAATAATATTGTTAAAAATGTTCATAATTCTCAAGGCCATGGATGGATTCAGTGCAATCCCCATCAAAATTCCAGATGCATTTAGCACAGAAGCAGAAAAAGAAGCCTACAATTTGTATGGAACCATGAAAGTCATGGAATAAGCAAGGCACTCCAGAGAAAGAAAACTAAAACTGGAGGTATCACAGGTCCTGATTTCAAAATATATTACAAAGCCACAATAATCAAAACAGTATGGTACTGGCATAAAAACAGACCAGTGGAAGAGAATTGAGAGCCTAGAAATAAACTAAACTTTGATAAGGGAGCCAAAGGTGTGAGAAAAAATAGTCTTTTTAAATAAATGGTGTTGGCAAAACTGACTATTTGTATGTAAATGGATAAAATTAGACTGCTTTCTTAAAACACACACACAAACATCAATCAGAAATGGATTAAAAACTAAAGACTTGAAACCTAAAACTCCTGGAAGAAAACTGGAATAAAGTTCTTGGCATTGGTATTGGCAATAATTTTTTACAATATCACACTAAAAGCATAAGCAACAAATGCAAAATGAACTAATGGAACTATCTCAAAGTTTCTGCACAGTAAAAGAAGCCACCTAAATGAAGACAACTTACAGAATGGGAAAAAATAAAGCTCATTATTTGACAGAGTATGATTCTATGTGAAAAGAATTAAGGAAATAGTAAGAATCAAATTAAAAAAAAAAGAATGGGAATTAGAGTAATAAGTAATACCATGATCTAGGTATCAGCAACTTCAGGGAAAGCATTTTTTTTTCTTTCTTTCTTTGACATCTGTCAAGATTCAAATTCCAGAGAGAGTGGCTGAGACTGATCAAGTTCATAATCACGTCAGGTCTGTATCAGACAGGCCTGGGTGGGTGCCCAACCAAATTGCCAGTCCGTGCCAGGGAATGTTGCAGAGTGCAGAGCCTGTTCTGTCAGCAGCTGTCTCAGTAAAAAGGATTGGACACTGCATTTTCGGAAAGCAGTTGAGGATTTCTTTTCCTTGGTGAGCAGCAAGTTGGGAAGATGGTCTGGCTCCTCTGGCTGCCAGCTTCTGTCCCCAGAGCTGTGTCGGCAAGAAACCTCTTTAACGATCTCTTCTTGTGCAGCTTGGAAGGATGCAGGACAAGAGTTTCCTCAAATCAATACTCAAACGCATTTAATACCCAGCTGGTTGACAAACTGAATAACTCATGGAAAAGTTATAAAATGTGTTTCCCACTTGGTACAGCTTTGAAGGAGTTCATCATCACCAAGCCCTGATTATATAAAATGTTAAAGGGACTTATCTAAGAAATTGAAGAAGATTAAAAACTATGAACAGTAAAATGACAACAAACTCATAGCTGTCCACAGCTGAACCTAAAACAACAACAATGAAAACAAATACTAAGAAAACAACTAGAACAGGAACAGAATCAGAGAAGTTGAGGTCACGTGGAGGGTTTTCAGTGAGGAGGGGGAGGGAAAGACTAGCAGGGGAAAGGTACAGGGAATAAGAAGCATAATTGGTAGGCATTATTTTATGCAGAGAGAGGTTAAGAATGGTATAGGAAACAGAGAAGTCAAAGAACTTACATGTACAACCCATGAACTAAGGGGGGCAATGCTAGAGGATTGGGGGGGCCAGGTGGAGGGGGGATAGAGGAGGAAATTTGGGAAAACTGTAATAGCATAATCACTAAAATGTACTTTAAAAAGAAGCAGTAGCTTTTGTTTGTAACTTCTTTTTTCAAAACGACTGTTGGCTGTTTGGAAAAGAAAGGATCTTGGGACGTAGACTGTTCAGCGGTTGAGCATTGTAGTGGGAATGTGTCATTGTTTCTGGCTCTTCTGCATCTGAGCCTTATTGTCACCTGTGGAAAACTCCTCCCACTGGGAGTCGAGGTAGGCAACACAAACCTTCTTCCATTGCAGAAGCTAAAGCTTTAGCTGCTTGCTTTGTCTATATCCAACAGTGAGGGGGACACCAGGCCCGCAGTCTGCTGGTGGCTTGTGCCTGCCGCAGACTGGGACTGTGAGCGAAGGACGCAATGAAGCTAGGTCCCTGGGAACTGTCTCGGGGCAGGATTCCTGTTATGTTGGTAGGATTCCTGGAACAGCAGCAGCAGCTGCAGCACCCAGAGTTCACTGTTGCCACCAAGTGTCCCAAGCATTAGACATGGTAGTGCAAGTGCCCTATCTAATGCTTGGAGACCCTCCTAGATGTGATATCCTCACCACATTATTCTGTAACTGGATTTGGGTCATTAATATACTGAATCCTAAGCCCCTGGCAGGGTTTGAATCTTCCTAGGAATTCTTTGAGTTACCTGATACCCTTTGATGGTGTTCTCTTTGTGCATAAATCAGCTAGAATTGGTGTCTGTTGCTTGCAACTAAATATTCTGGCTGACATAAGGCATTTTTATATGTTTTTTTCCTATGTAATGTTTACCATACCCTAGTGATTTTGTTGATTGATTCATTTACTCAGTGAATGAGTTTGTTATTTAATTCATTTAGTCTGAGCATACTTGTAGAAAGGACGTCCCTGCCAGGCGCTATCCTCGGGGCCAGGCTGCCGTGGTCAACAAGATGGAAGAGGTGACTGTGCTCAGGGAACTTCCTTGTTGTGGGAGGACACTGGCACCGACTCCGTGAGCAGGTGCAATAATAGCCGGCAGTAAATGCAAAGGAAGTACCTCAAGAGAGTAATGAGATAGAACATGGTGGGTGTGCGCTCAGGGAAAGCCATTTGGAGGAGTGTGTTTGATGGGAATCTCCAGGGGACTGCCGGGAAGGAATTCAGGTGGGGAGCAGCGTTCAGGCCCAGGCACAGCAAGTGCAAACTGGCTCAGCTCCAGGATGAGTGAGAGGTTCCCTATGTCCCTTGCTCAGGTCGAATATCCAGGAAGTGCTGCAGCCCAGGTGTGTATCCAGGTAATCCGCCACCAAGGTCTGTTTTCTCAAAAGCTACAGTTTGGAAAATAAACAGAACGAGGGACATGAAAAGGTTAAACCAATTTACAGAGAAGGGGTGGGGAAAAAGGGGCTGGAGAAGAGCCTGGGTGTGCAGAGAAGGTGAGAGAGAAAGGGAAAGCCCGGGAAGGGGTGAATTTTGCAGACAGGTCTTCAGGGAATCTAAAGCACTTGAAATGAGGTGTTTGGGGGTAAGCACTTGGGGAAGATGCATGTGCAGGGCAGTAGGGATCATCTGTGATGAGAAAGATGTGCTCTCAGCCCTGATGGTGTTTACGGTTTAGTGGGGAAGACGTGAAGTTGATAGGTAACTGATACTTATCTAGTTACAAATACAGTATGAATCGATTGTATTATAGAGGGGTGGAAACTTGTTTGGGGAAAAAGGGCAGTCAGGGAAGGGTTTTCTGAAGAAGTGGCATTTAACTGCTGAGAATGTAGCAAGGAGATGAGAAGGAAGCAAGCGGAGATTCACGAGCTTAATGACCTACCCTTGGCCCGGTGGCCTGTTAATGACCAAGTGGGGATCTGAACTCAGCTGTTCTGTTTGTTCTTCAGATCCAGTGCTCTCTCTGTGAGCCACAGTGATGGAACTGCCTCTGCTCACACACATCTGTGGACACAGACACTCAAGGGCTATGTTTTCCATCCATTGCCTTCGTGGCTTGCCGGGTGCTTTCTGCAGGGAAGCAGTGATTGCTAATGACGTTCTCTGGTGCCTCTGATACTTAGATCACTTTATCAATCAAACGTGGCATTTGGTGGCAGCCCTGCCACCTGTCTCTTTCCATCAGTGTCAGAGTATTTCACTGCAGGCCACAGGTGCCAGCTGTCAGCCTGAAATAAACCGGGGTCTGCCCAGGATAAGTGTGCCTAGGGAACCGCTTCAGTGTGCATTTCTCATCTGACAGCCCCTTCAGAGTTTGGGACTCAAAAAAGAAAAATAAACAAATTATAGATGAGTAAGCAAACATGTGGCTGTTGATGAGGTGTCAGGCTGGCTGTTACTGGGGTTTCATTAATCACTCTGCCTTTTTCTTCTCCTCCATTAGCCAGGGTGTCATGTACTGTCTATTGAAATATGCGTGAATTTAATAGGCATTTACTTAATTGGGCCACTAACCAAAGTGCTGATACCATGGCAGGGACTTTCCCTAAAAGGCAGTGGCTGTTTCCCACAGGGGAAGTTTTGACTTGAGAGTTAGAGGAGGAAGGAAAAGAAGGGCACAGTTTCTGATCCCCCAAATGTGCGATGCTGTGCTAGGTGCTTTCTACATCCACGTAGTCTTCCGGTTCATCCTGCTGCTGCGCCGGTGAGGTGGACATTCTTTCCATTTCACAGACAAGACGCCTGTCACACTGAAAGTTCAAATAATTTGCCTAAGGACCCAGCTAGTGTCAGAGTTGGGATTTAAATGCCAGTGACCGTCATTAGCAGTCTTCCACTCAGCATCACCATTGTCACCCAGCCAAAGCTGCACTGTTTGAGAGCCAAACAACATCAATATTTAGTGAGACAAAAATATCCATGTCCCCATATGGAAAAGCATTAAAATTTGTATCTCAAAAAATAGGAAAATAAACAAAACGAAGCTAACACACACATACACAAAAAAAAAGAAAGAGAGAAAAAAAAAACTATCTCAGGTCTGGAAACATGCCTACAGGGAGAGCTGAGCATGCTGCGCAACAGCATATTCTAAGAGAGGTTTTCCATCCATCTCTCCCAGGTCTGCTCATCCCAAGTTCTCATCTGAAGTTCTCCAGACCACTGGAGATTTTCCCCCCAAATTTAACCCCTTCTGGACTTTCTCCCTCTTCTGCCAGGTTTTTCCCCATCAAGTAGCCCCTTGCCTCTTTTAGTGGCAGTAATGTCAGCCTTTTCCTCTGCCAGCTCTGTTCCTCCAGCTTCTCCATGACCGTGGTCGAGGAGGCAGACCGTGGTAGTGCCGTCCCTGGACTTGACCCAGGGCTCCAGTCCTCCCTGGCTGCACCATCTAGGCCAGTTGCTCCGCCTGTGTGTCTCAGTTTGCTCTGTGGCAAACAAGACAATGATGTCTGTATCTTGGGCTGATTTGGAGATGAAATAAGTTTGTACATATCCAGTGCTTAGAGCAACAGTAGCTGATACAGCAAAGACCTAGGCCGATAACTAGCCTTAGTACCGTTCTCATTGCTGTTACCTCGATTGGTTCCTGAGCACCCAAGTCCAGGCACACTCTCCTTCCAAGGTGGAGGGAGGGGAAACAGTGAATAGTCTCACGTAAATTGGGGTGGGGGCTCCTATCACAGCTATAGTACCTTTAATAATTAATCATTGTTATTATTTAAATTAACATTGACGTGAATAGCTGTTAGTAATTTAAAAATCAACAATATTAGTATAATATTAAGCTTTGTTCTGAGTGCCTTTGGGTTCAGTGTCTCACACACTAGCTGCCTTTTCCTGTTATCCTACTTAATCCTGACAGTAACCCTTTGAGATGGATAACATTATCGCCCCTATTGACTGATAGAATGGGGCTGTGGAAGAGGGGAAGTGGCTTGGTTTAACACAGTGTTTCTCAACATTTTCCACATTATGGCACACTTAGAAAATAAGAATATTGTACTTTGGGGCAACCTGTGGTAGAGAGAACAGGCCTTAGGGGGTAAAATGTCACTCGTAACCATTGTCACCATGATGACTAGAATGCTCTGGTCAGAGGACACTCGGGGCAGGGGCTCAAGTCCACCTTGTTTCAGTTGATGGACAGTGACCCAAAGCAGACAGAAACTGGAGGGGAGCTTATGTTGGAAGGCAGAAAGTGCCACTGGGTGAGTTTTCTGTTGAAAGTTCTGGAAAAGAAAGCACATAAGGGGGACCCCCCCACCCCCGTCTCCATGGGTGAGCTCTTCCCTGTCTCCGTGTGAGCCTGAACTATGCAAATGTAAAGTTGAAAGAGTTGATCTGAGGTTTTGGGTGATGCCCACTGTGGTGGAGGCAGATTTGGAGCCAAGTTAAATAAGCAGATGACAGCAGTGGCAAACACGCCTGTTCAGAGGAACATAACAGAGCCCAGACACACACTATTGCGTACAGTATCTGGGATACTACCCAAAACGACTAGTTTTATACATGTGAGGAAACAGGAAAATGTGCACGCACTCAGGGCACTGGAGAGAGGGGACCCAAATGTTAGAAGTGGCGGACAAGGATGTTAGGATGGGGTTGCAGTTAGGTTCGAACCCGCAGAGTGAAGCATGCCGGGGAGGAAAAGGCGCAGGCCGCACACGTCATCAGGCCGCACACGTCATCAGGCCGCGCGGCCGCCCAGGGTCTCGCAACACCCTTTTCTACACGGTGGAGCTGAGAGGTAGAGGGCAGAGGAGCACCCTGCGTGAATTCTTCACGCAGTCACGGTCACGGTTTGGACCAGACCCCAGCTAACTGTACGCTTTCAGTAGAATGTTCCCCGGAAGTGCCCATAGAGTAGTTGATCCGCCTTGGTTTGAAGCACTTCCTAGGCATGTCACCTGGATGAATTATTTCATCCCCGTTTTTGTTATGTGTGTGCTGTAAGTGTGTCACTCATGCTGTTACAAATGAAGTGTGCAACATAGCGCCTGGCACGTGACATGTGGTAAGTGCTGAATAACATTTTGATTTTTATCCTCACAGCTGTCTTTAGCACGGTGCCACCACCAAGACCTCTGTGAAATTCTGCTCTGCTGGTGTAATTATGACATTGGGCGGGAGGAGGGGGACTCCACCATAGGAGTTTGTCCATTATTGCTGCATGTAGCATTCAACATTGACTAAGCCCCCACTCTGTGCAAGAAGCTGTGTTCGATAGAGAGGACATATAGCCATGCATTGGACATAGTCCTTGCCCTCAACTAACTGTAATAACTAATTTTTTAAATTAAATACTTTGCATAGAGGCAGAACCAAGGAACTCCAGGACTGTATATTTTTCTAATTTTTAATGCTTCGTATTGATGAGATGATTGAAATGTCAAGAGCGTGTAACTCCCCTTGACGTCAGGAATGATAAGCAGTCAGTCAGTCTCTGTTAGTCCCCCTTTATTTGGGGGTCACCGATCCTACGGGAAGGTGAATTGCAGAGCCACTCTTCTGAAAAACATGCATACCAACACAGTTTTAACTGCTTTGTAGGGGCTTACTGACCCCTGAAATCTATTCACAGACTCTCTGAGCCAGAAACCTCTTCTTCTGGTGATGTCAAGTTGTCTACTTCAAAGTGGCCCATTTTACTGTTGAATAATAAATAGCTCAAAAGTGGGTAAGAATATTTAGTTCCTCACTTAGAGCTGAAGGGTGCGTACTTGCGCCTTCCACTGGTTCAGCAGCAGTCCTCATCCTGCCCTGCAGAGGGCAGCCTGCGCCCTTCTGCGTGGCAACCGCCCTGAGCCTTGAAGACACTGCACTGTGTCTGCCTCGGCCCTCTCTAGGCTGCAGGTCTTTATTGTTTGCATGGTTATTCATTTCCCACAGGACCCAGGGCCCTCATTAACCTCGTGTAGTGGCTCTGTAAGTCGTTTCCTTGAGTCACAGAAGTAATGTGTACTTATTAGAAATTAAGATAAAATCAAGTCAGCACTTGAACAAACAGAAAGCTAGTTCTGTGTGAGGTGAAGAGTCGGGGTGACTGTGTGCCCCACTGGGGCAGGCGACCTTTCTGTGAGCTGCTGCTCAGGGTCTGTGGGTGCCTTCGCGTGCGGCAGGTAGAGGTGCTGTGCCACTTACCTGTGTACACTTACAGTTTTTTCCCTATGCAAATGGAATCTCACTCTGTGTACTGGGTTACAACTTTTAAAAACCAAATCTAGTATAGACGTGTTCTGTCTCATACTATTGATTACCTCATTTAACCACATGGCTTCAAAAAGTAGAGTCCAGAATAGAAGACAGCGTTTCCAGTTTACAACGTAGAGTCAGGGCTCCGGTTAACAGTCATCATGGTTTCATTTGTTCAGCGAGTGTGTATTAAAGGCTTACTGTGCTGAGTGCTGGGATGAAGACATAACTATGGCCCTGGCTGGTGTGGCTCCGTGGACTGAGCACTGGACTGTGAAACAAGGGGTCCCAGGTTTGATTCCCAGTCAGTGCACATGCCTGATTTGCAGGCCTGGTCCCTGGTTGTGGGCACCTGAGAGGCAATGACACGTTGATGATTCTCTCCCTCTCTTTCTCCCTTTCTTCCCCTCTCTTTAAAAATGAATAAATAAAATCTTTTTTTTAAAGACATATACTATGAAGATTTGAACTTACCATCAAGAAACTCATGGTCCAGGGGCAAAGAGAGATAATCTGACCCCCCCCCAAAAAAAAAACCTATAAGAGTGGGATGAATGCATGATGGCACTAAAATCTGTTTCTAAATTTCAGTTATATTTTCCTCTTCTTTTCTCCCATCTTTGTAAACTAATACTGAACATATCTTTTTTAAGTTGGGTAAATTTTTAAATAGATTGCCTTTTGTCTGCCCTTGCCATGCTATTGAAGATTCAGGAACCATGTAAACTGAGTACAAATTTTACCAAATACATTGTAGCCCAAGTAACCAAACAGATAACAAGAGTTTTTGTAAATATCAGTGGTTTTGTCCTCTCTGATTTTTAGTGCGGAGCAGAAGGTGCCTATGAGCGGATAGAAGTAACATACAGATAAATTCCATACCCCCCCCCCCCACCAAACCTCTTGTTTTAAAAAAGAACTAATGTCAGAACTTTCTGTGAATGAAGAATTTCAGAAGCGATGAGGTCTGTGTTTCTGAAAATGTTCAAGCAGAGTTTGGAAAAGAATGTTACTGCTATCAAATGCAGTAACTGGTATTAAGTAGACACTTGATAAATTTGTGGAAGGGAGAGAGGGAACACAAAGAACTTTTATTCATTCATTCAAAAACATTCATTGAAGATGTGCTCTGGTCCTAGCTCTTTGTTAGTTCCCGGGAAACAACAGTAAGCGTGACAGAAATGATCCCACCTTCCCATAGAACATACAGTACAGTGAAGGACACAATCATGAAGCAAAGAATCATGCAAACATTAGACTACGGGTGACCATAGGCTCCAAAGGAAAAGCCTAAGAGGCAGTGAAAGCATGTGGAGGGGCGGCACTAGCCCGTGGTGTCAGCAATGACCACTCTTAAGATTTGAGGAATATGTGGGTGCTGCTGAAGTATAGAGTGTGTGGCTGGAGAGGACCAGGGACCCTGAAGGCATGGAAGAACGGCCAGTATTACTGAAACCTGGAGAGCAAAGTGGAGCTGAAGAAATGGCCAGGGGACAGCTTGGGCAAAAGCCTTGAAGGCCAAGTGAGGAATTTAGTCCCGACCTGGGAGGATGAGGGAGCCCAGAAAGGCCTAAAGACAAGGGGCGTGGGGCCACACGGAAGTGTGCTGTGCGGACAGTCTCCTGCAGAAGAGACAGGAGTGGATGTGAAGAGGCCAGTCCTGCTGGGAGGGAACAGTTCAGATCCGAGAGTGTGGGGCATGAAGGGGGATGGTGACATTGGAGGTGAAGTGAGGGGGAGGGATTGATTTCAGAGGAAAACGAGGGTGTCGTGATGGAGTGGATGAGAAGGGGGAGGACGGTGACTCTTAGGTTCTGGTTGGTGCAGCTGGGTGACTGATGGTGTCCACTGAGTCAGGAAACACAGGGTTGCAAGCAGGTTTGTGGGAGAAAAATCCTGATTCCTGTTGAGGATATATTTCTTTTCAGGTGCTTTGGGTCATAGGCACTGTTAGAAGCTCTGCAAATTTTCTTTCATTAATTCTCGCAATCATGTTACAAGTTATTGTAGATAACATTTTACTCATGTTCTAGATGATATCAAAGTACTAAAACTAGACTAATACCCTAAAGTCATATAGCTGGTTAGGGCAGAGCCTGGATTTGAAACTAGATCTAGGCAACTTCTAAGTTGGCTCTAAAGCAATAGGCTTTACTCATTTTCTTTTTTAGCTGAGAGTTTAATCAAATGTCTCCATCACCAAGTAGTTATCCTGTTGATAAATACAAATGCCCTTTTCCTAATGGTGTTTTGAAACCTTAAAAAAAAAAACCCCAGTATTTTAATTCAAATAGGGTCATGCCCTCCCTTCTTTCTTTTTTCTTAATCTCACTAAGATTTAAGTAGTCAGAGATTGATATTCCTAGTTTAATCAAAGCAGGTTTTCATGCCAAAACAACATATTCACAGTAGTTTGAAAGTGACTGTTTATATAACCACAATAAAATCATCTTGTGAAATTCATCAGCCACTGCACAGACTAGTACAGCTTTCTCCAAAATGCAAGGCCAGCCAGACCAGCTGGATCATTAAGACAGAACTGAACATAATTTCATCCTCTTGTTGATTGCTCTGGGAAACTGAGTGTAGTTGTCACACTGGGGGGTGGTGTGCTGTAAAGATGATGAGCCTATAGGGATTCTGAAAATATTGAGTATCTTGGAGGTGGTCCAGCAGAGCCCCTCATTTTATAGATGGGGTCACAGAACCTGGCAGAGAAGAAGGCTAGCACGGTAGAGCTGATAACAGAGTTGGGCCAGGAACCTAGGTTTCTAGACCACCATTCCTTTCTGCCACCAAACATACATGATGGACTGATAGATGGACAGGTAGCTATGTGGAGGGACAGATGGACATAGGTGGAAAGATAGGTAGTAAATGTCTTCCCCTTAATAGTTACTTGTATTTTCTTATTTAATTCTTATAAAAATCTAGTGATATTGGTATTAGCCACATTTAACAGATGAAGAAGAGGCTAAAATTATTAGCCTAATATTAGCATAAATGATATATATGTGTTATATGTGTATAATTTTTAAGGATCTTGGAAATTACTCATTACTTATGTTTGTTGTTAGGAAATTATCTCAAGAAAAGATGGAACTTACTATATAAAAGTGGGTACTGTAGACTTCCAGCCAAGATGGAGGCGTAGGTAGATACACTGTGCCTCTTGGCACAACCAAAATAAGGACAACAAAAAATTAGAAACAAAAACAACCAGGGATGACAGAAAATTGAACTGTATGGAAGTCCAGCAACCAAGGAGTTAAAGAAGACACATTCATCCAGACCGGTAGGAGGGGCGGAGTCAGGCAGCTGGGAGGAGAGGACTTGCAGCAAAACAGTGGTGGCTGGCAGACCCAGCAAGGCGCACAAGGTGGCCAGTGGACTGGGTGGTCCCACATTCACATGCACAGATAAACCAGGCAAAAACTGGGGAGTGAGACAGACTGAGCAACCTAGGGCCCCAGTGCAGGGAAATAAAGCCTCAAAACACCGATTGAAAACACCTTTGGGGGTTGAGGTTCTGGGAGAGACTCCCAGTCTCACAGGAGAGTTTTGTTGGAGAGACCCATGGGGTCCTAGAATGCACATGAGCCCACCCACTTGGGAACCAGCACCAGAAGGGCCCAGCAGAGAGGAGAGCAAGTGCCATTGTTCCCTCTCAGACCCATCCCCCACAAACATTGTCACAATGCAGCTACATGGGTTGCTCCACCCCGGCGAACACCTAAGGCTCCACCCCTCATGCATAACAGGCATGTCAAGACAAAAAAAAAAAAGTGGCCCAATGAAAGAACAGATCAAAGCTCCAGAACAAATACAATTAAGCAACAAAGAGATAGCCAGCCTATCAAGTGCACAGTTCAAAACACTGGTAATCAGGATGCTCGCAGAACTGGTTGAATTTGGTCACAAATTAGATGAACAAATGAAGGCTATGCTAAGTGAAATAAAGGAAAATGTACAGAGAACCAATAGTGATGGGAAGGAAATCAGGCACTCAAATCAATGGAGTTGACCAGAGGGAAGAAAGAAACCAAACAGAACAGAAGGAAGAAACAAGAATTCAGAAAAATGAAGAGAGGCTTAGGAACCTCCAGGACATCTCTAAACATTCCAACATCTGAATTATAGGGGTACCAGAAAGAGAAGAGGAATACCAACAAGTGGAAAACTTATTTGAACAAATACTGAAGGAGAACTTCCCCAATCTGGCAAAGGAAATAGACTTCCAGGAAGTCCAGGAAGCTCAGAGAGTCCCAAAGAAGGTGGGCCCAAGAAGGAACACACCAGGGCACATCATAACTTCATTAGCCAACATTAAAGATAAGGAGAGAATCTTCAAAGCAGCAAGACAAAATGAGAGAGTTACCTCAGAGGAGTGCCCATAAGACTTAGCTGGTTTCTTAAAAGAGACTTTACAGGCAAGAGGGGCTGGAAAAAAATATTCCAAGTCATGAAAGGCAAGGACCTACATCCAAGATTGCTCTATGCAGCCAAGCTTTCATTTAGAATGGAAGGACAGATAAAGTGCTTCTCAGATAAGGTCAAGTTCAAAAAGTTCATCATCACGAAGCCCTTATTATATGAAATGTTAAAGGGACTTTTCTAAGAAAAAAGATAAAAAGCATGCACAGCAAATTCAAAATTATTAAAGCAAAAACCTAAAAAATACAAAAACAAACTAAGCAAACAACTAGTACAGGAACAAAAACACAGAAATGGAGATCACATGGAGGGTTACCAACAGGGAGTGGGAGGGGGAGAGAGGGGGAACAGGTGCAGAGAATAAGTAGTATAGATGGTAGGTAGAAGATAGACAGGGGGAGGGTAAGAATAGTATGGGAAATGTAGAAGCTAAAGAACTTGTAAGTATGACACATGGACATGAACTAAAGTGGGGGAATGTGGGTGGGAGGGGGTGTGCAGGGTGGAGGGGAGTGAAGGGGGGAATGGGACAACTGTAATAGCATAATCAATAAACCATATTAAAAATGTGGGGACTATAGAGGAAGCCTTAATGATTTTGCTCAAAGTCTCGGAAGTACTTAGAAGTACTGTGACCTTTGGACCCAAATTTAGATACAAATAGGCTTATCCATGCCCTCATTTTGGACTCAAAGCAAGTTATTTCACTTCTCCTAGGCTTCATTTCTTCATCTGTAAAATGGGTAGAGTTTTCTCCCAGAGGGAAATACTAATTTTGGAAATTTATGCAGTTGAGATTAAGTTAAAGAACCAGCATGGCGATGACATGTGGGTGCCCAGCCAGGAGTGCCCCACTGCAGAGCCTGCTCAGTGAGTGGCAGTGCCCTTCTCCTGGGGGGAGAGGGAGGCCTGTGTGTGAGGGCTTGCAAGCCCCGTGGACCCAGGTGAGAGCACGATCTCTCTGAGCCTCACCTTTCTCATCCATGCAGCTGGGCAAATGGGACCTGCTTTGTAGGGTCGGTGGAAGGATTTTGTAAGGTGATGCATTTAAAGTTCTTCATGCAGTGCCTGGCACACGGTAGATACCCAGCAAGTACATGTTGTTCGCTGGGCGACTGCTTAAGTCAGAGGCAGTTGTTGGAGAGAAACACACGTCTCCCATTGCCTGTGTTTATTGCTGTTAATGTGAACACCAGTCTCTCACCTTAACAGGTTTAATCAACCAAATTATACTGTTTTGTTATTTGTTTGCGTGATTCAAGAAATATTAAACTTTAATTGGTTTCCCTGCAGCGTGGACCAGAGAAATTAAACTATCTTGGGGCCCTCTTGTACACTGAGCTGCAACCCTCTTCTAAAGCCATCTTGTTAGCGCCCCTGTGATATTTATGAAGGCCGGGATTTGCTTATGATCTTAAATGGGGTTGGGATCTTCAGTGTGGGGCAGTTGGGGGTGGGGAAGAGAATCCGATGACCACCTTAAATACAAGTCTTTCCACACCTTAAATACAAGTCTTTTTTTAAAAATAACTTTTAAAAAATATTTTATTTAGTTAGTTTTAGAGATGGGGGAGGGAAAGAGAAAGAGAGTGAAAGAAACATCAATGTGTGGATTGCCTCTTGCACACCCTGTCTATACAGGGGACCTGCAACCCAGACATGTGCCCTGACTGGAAATCAAACCGGTGACCCTTTGGTTCACAGGCCCACACTCAACCTACTGAGCTATTCCAGCCAGGGCTAAGTACAGGTCTTTACTGAACCATTCTTTGCTTATCAGTTACCCAGTGGGGTGTCTGACAAATACAGTGTGGGGTCTTATTCCCCATTATCTGTGTGATGGGTACCATCTGGGCTCATAGAAAGAGACACAGTCTATCAGGTTTGGCTGAACTAATTAGTCTACGAATACATTATTGAAACTGACAAATGTGATTCAAATCACAAGTGACCGTGGGTTTTTAAAAATCGTTAGATGAGACTGTGAAATATTTTGTTTTTAAAGAAGTGTTACATAAGACTACAAGGATGGTGCCTCCCTGCTCCCTGTCCTCGTGGGGAGCAGGGAGGGAAAAGTAAAATATCGAGACCCAAACGACCCTGACTCCTCTTCCGCTCCTCCTCCTCCTCCCCCACCTCATTCTCTGCCCCTCCCCCTTCTTCTCCTTTAAGGTGAATGCTGCCCTGAAATGAAAAGCAGAGACACTAGTAAACCTCTGAGTTTCCTAAACTAGGTAGATGGCACACATCACGGCAGTTTAAACAGGCATTGCTTTTCCAGTGTGTCCTTCTGACAGACACCTTCGTAAGCTTCTGAAGGCACCGCTCTTCAGAGATTTAAATTTTCTGCTCAAAAGTGTAATTTTTCTGCTCAGAACATATTGATGGCTTTCTATTATTATTAAGATGCATAGCCTGGTGTGAAGGGGCCTTCATAATCAATCATAAGAAAGATGGCCAGTCTTCACTGGGGACCATGTATCAGACACTGTGTTAAACATTTCTTTATGGATTCGATTATTTGATTCTTAGAACGAAATTACAAGTTAGCTGCTATAACAACCCCTATTCTATCAATGATGTTACAGCTTTAAAGAGATTAAGCAATTTGTCCAATGTCACGTAGCTAGAATATGGTGGAAGAAGAACATGAATATAGATATTTTGTGTTCACTCTACCTTAAGGGTCAGCAAGTGATGGCCCACAAACTGAGAATGACTTTTACACTTTTAAATGATTGCAAAAACAAAAATGAGGACACTATTTTGAGGTAAGTGGTAATTTTATGAAATTGAAATCTCAGTGTCCATAAATGAGGCTTTATTGGAACATGATCATTTGTTGATATATCATATATGGCTGATTGCATATTACAGTGGGCAGAGGTGAGTAGTTGGGACAGAAATCATCTACCTAGAAAATTGAAAGTATTTGCTATCTGGTCCTTTACAAAATTAAAAAAGCTTTGCTGACCTCTGATCTGTCCTAACCTGTGTGCAGTACTGCCCCCCTGCTCTGCCGTCATGCTCTTCCCGGCCTGGGGGCTTGTCCACAGACCCCCCTTTTCCATCCTCCACTCCTACCCTGCTTGTTCCCAAAACAAAACTTACATGTCAGTTCTACCTGTCGAATGCCTCACAGATTGAGCATCCCATTTCACTTTCGCAAGTTTTGGTTGGCAGCAAACAGAAAACCCAATTCAATTTGTGTTCTTTAAAAACAGAAGGCATTAACTTGTTGTATAAGAAGTACCCAGAAATTTGTCTCGCATCAGGCGCAGTTTCATCTAGGACAAAAATGATATCATCAGAGCACACTTCATGCCTTTTCTGCCATATCTAGCTTTTCTCACCAAAGCTTCTGTTTCCCATCACCTAGATCGAAATGGACACGTACAGAGCATGTGTGTTTCATCCTTCACGAAGAAGGACTGAGATTGACAGTGACTGAACTGGCTTAGGTCACATGTCTGCATGTCCTCAAGGTAATGCCTGTGATCAAGAGAAGGGATTGTGTACTGATGACTCACCAGTGGATGAAACCCCTCCCCCAAATCAATCGTCATAGCCACAGAGAAGGGATGGGGTAGGCTGGTTGGATTAAGTAAGTCAGTGTGTCCACTCCCACAGCCAGGGGTTGGGTCAGCACCCCACTGCAATTACATACATGGGGGGGATCTGAGGTATGATTAAGAAGGAGGAGCCAAAGAACCATTGCTAGGAAGTCCCCAACAGATGCCCATGATGTCACCCTGACCCAGAGCCCTCCACACTTCTGTCTGCTAGAGTCTCTTCCTGGCAGGCAGTTTATCTTCTCTTCCTCTCTGTGCCTAGAGCTTTTCCCATCTGAAGGCTTAAATTCTAGTGAGTTGTATATAGTCTCTCTTTCAACAATTGCTACCACTTGATACTCTTCAAATAGAGTGTGTTATAATTATTGATTTTTGTGCTGGAGGCAGGAAACCCTCTCCTAGAAATTCTCCTTGAAGGAAGTCTTACGTGGTTGCAAAAGCACAGTTTGTTGTTCCTTTGAGGAGGGTGATTAATACTGCATGTGAGCTGCCAGCCTCCTTTCGTGTCTGTTTATTTCTCCCCCATCTCAGCCTCTTGAGCTACACAGGATGGTAAGGGACAGGGGAGGGGACAGCATGGGAATCAGGAGTGCCTCCCTCATCCATTACTCCAAACCGGCGATGGGATTTCACATGTTCACATGACAGATTTGACACAGCCATGTCAGAATGTTTGACATACCCACATGTACTCTGGCCACAAGTCAGGACAGCCTGTGACCTTGAACTTTGTTGAGACTCTCAACCTGACCATGGATGCTGCTGCTTCAGCTGCTGGTGTTTCTTTCACAGGGTAACAGGGTTTATGGGACATCCTGAAGCTTGCCTTCTTTCCTTGACGGTGAAGAATGAATGAACAGGTGCCCATTTTACATCACTCTCTACCCTTCGGACTATTTGCTTCTCACTGTGGGGTCAGTGAATTCATAAAATTTGCGCTGCAGTTTCATATTTCAAGGTGAAAGCCATTAGTAATTGGGATGCAGTGCTTCCGAGAGTTTCCATGAATCGAGGAGGAAGATGCTGATTTCTATGGTCAAGGTCACTTCCATCCCATTATTGTGAATCCCACCAACATGCATTATGCTGCCTCAGAGTGAATATTTTCTTACTGCTGAGAATTTTTTTTGAATGTTCTTGAGTTTGCCTATTAATGCGTCATGTTTTAGCCTTTAGGCGTCCTAGTTTGAACAGGTCAGTTTGTCCTAGCTTTGCATCCTTTTCTTGGCCACACTATAAATGTCCTCTATTTATCAATGCCTGCTTTGGTCTTGCTGGTCCAAAGGGTGCATCTTGTTTCAAAATGGGGTGTTGATGGTGCTGCAAAAGGAGACAGGGGAGGGTTGTTGGTGCTCTGGTGTTTGCTGTTTTGCTTCCGCTGCACACTGGTGCAGTAATGCATTGCCATGTCGAGTTCCTGTAGAACTGATAGGCCACCCTCAGCCCCCCCAGACAGCTCTGCCCGTGCCTTCCTGCTTTCCAAGAAAATCCCTGTCATTATGCACAATGTGATGCATTTCCTTTCAAACCTAGTCATTTGCATTTTTCGCCTTTGAAAAAACAAATTTGCTTTGAAAAGTGTAATGAAATGTGCCCAAATGAAAAATGGGCCCTGAGGATGGCTGGTGCCAGCAGGGGCTTTAATTAAATGATTAGATGGCAATTTGATATGACTGGCTTTGGAACTGCACTCGTTGTCATTTAGTTTTGGGAGGGGAAACGCAGCTCGACCTTTAGAAATATTGGAAGATAGTATGACCTTTGCTTCCAACCACCACGGAGCTATGTACAGAGAGCTTTTTCAAATTGTCTGTTCACTCTTCTCTGACCCCAGTCTCTCAGTTGTCAGGATGCCTGAGTCTTCTTGAGCAAGCTGTGTTTCAATGCTTTGGTGACGTTGCTCTGTCAGTCCCTGCTGCCCGTCGAACTTTGACTTCGTGACATTTTTTAGGGAGCCAGTTATTTCTTCAAAGCACAGCTCACGTAGCACCACCTTCCTTTTATTCTCTATTCCCCTTGACGGGAATTAGTTGCTTCTTGCACTGTCTCAGATCTGCACACTACACTGGCCTGTCCCTTGCTTCCGAAGGTAAAGTTTACTGGGACACAACCCTGCTCATTCATCGCCGTATTGTCTAGGGCTGCCTTGTGCTACCAGGGCAGGCAGAGACCACTGCCTGTGAAGTCTCCGGTGCTTACTGTCTCGCCCTGTACAGAAAATGTTTGCCCAGATGAGCATTTCTTTCAATCAGTTAATCGCTACCCACTTAGTGACTATAAACTCCATGAGGCGGGGAACTCCCAGTTTTACTCACCACTGACTCCCTGACACCAAAACAAGCCGGACACACAGAAGCCCCTAGAAAATAGCCTCTGTGCACTGCAGCCGTGAGAAGTCACTGAGGTACCTGCCTGAGCTATGCTGTTCTCTCAGTGCGGGGTACAAACTGGGCACCTTGTAAACACTCCCCCGCCGCACCCCTGGGCAGCCAGGTCATCATGGATCTCCCCAGCACATTCATAGTTTCCCTTTTTTCTGTCTGCTAGACTTAATACTAATTTTTCAGTCATGCATTCAAACATGAAATTGATGCTGAAGTTTAACCTAAATATCTCTTTGTGTTATTTTTACCTAATACCAGTGAGTACTTAATCTAGCCCAGGCACTGTGCTCAGAGTGTTAGTCCGCTGCTTCACTGAACAGCTTGTACCGCCCTTTGGAGGCAGATACTTCCAGGTCCACATTTTCCAGGTCAGAAATGGAAGCACAGTGAGGGTCAGCAAGGAAGCCAATTTCACAGGTTCGGTCAAACTATTTCCTGGAACCATGTCTGCTGACTTCTTAACCTCAGCTGTTCCCCTCCATATAGACTAAAGACCTGCATTTTTCTACTAGTGAAAAAACAAAGGATTCCTTCAAAGCGATTTTGGAAGTTCTTCAGCATCTCTCTTGTCAGGAATTGTAGGCGTGCTTTATGGAAATTCATTGCTTCTTAACTTTGACACCTGATGAAAGGCGCACTTCTGCTTCCCACTTCATAGGCCAGCATTCAGCCAAACTAGTTGCAGAAGGATGCACATCTCGCCGACACACATGTGTGCACACATGCACACACATGCAGGGGGCGTGTAGTTGCTAAACTGATGAGCTGTGAATTAATAACATCAACACTGCTGAAGTGTCCTAGACTTATGAGTAGTGACCTCTGAGTAGTCAGTCCCTTTGAGTGATGACCCAGGTCTAGGGTTAAAGAAATTCTTAGTGGCCTATGTGTAAACTAGGGATAAGAAGATATTAGTAGGAGTATTAATGATGGTTTTATTTTCAGATTAAATGACTAGAATTTAAACCTTTGAGACCTGCCTTTTTGGTTCCTTGTGTTTACGAGGTAAGCCCTGGTGGCACCCTCACCAGGTTTGTTCTCTGTGTTAGTGAGGGTTCTCCAGATAATCAGAGCAATGGGATGTGCACATGTATACATACATGTGTGTGTACATATACATATGCATGCACACCGTGGAGGCTGTGTCCCAAGGTCTGTATCAGCAAGCTGAAGACCCAGGGGAGCCCATGTGCGGCTTCGTTCTAGGACTGAAGGCCCGAGAACCTGGAGCCGTGAGCTTCCACGTTCTGGTCTACAAGCCAGCAGGCTCCGTTCCCACTGAGAGCCGGTGCTTCTGTCTGAGTCCAAGGACCGGAAAGGGTCAGCGTCCCAGCTCCAGCAGTCAGGCAGGCGAAGTTACCTCTTACTCAGTTTTTGTCCTAGTCAGGTCTTCAGCTGGTTGGATAAAGCCCACCCACACAAGAGAGGGCACTGTGCTTTACTCAGTCTGCCAATTCAAGCAACGGGATCCAGAAATACCCTCCCAGACACACCAGAGTAATGCTGGACCAGATGTCTGGGCACTCATGGTCCAGCCAAGTTGATGCATAAAAGTAACCCTCACACACATCATAAGTATTTGATGAATAAATAACTAGGTGACTTCAATAAAGCATTTAGAACAGTGGCTTGACCAGAACAAGTACTAAATTAATATCATTATGTATTTTTCCAAGAGTATTGGAGGTATTTTTGAACTAGGGTTGGCTTATAGCTAATCATGTATAACCCAACATGTAACCTTTCAAAGCTGGCCATTTAACAGGAACCTTATAGTCTATATGATGATGTATGCAAACACTACATTGTGGGCTGTATTGAAGATATTTTTGTTGTTTGGTCCTACTTTGTAGAAAATAATAATAATAATAATAGCTATCTGACACATTATTAGAATTCTCACATGTGATGATAGATAGTTGTTGCCAAAATTGATTTAGGGTCGGATATTTCTACTGCGTCACTGTGCACCTGGGCCGTAAGGCCGCACATGAATGAGCACGCTGCCTCTGGATGCCCTACCTCTGTTCGTTCCTCACACCTGTGCTTCGCTGTTCGTTAGTCCAACACAGTCAACATATTAGAGTAGGAGCTTATGAACAGGGATGCAACACTAAGCCAATTATTCATTATCTCTTCATGGTTTACCCTTCACTCAGCCCTGGTAAGAAACTGAAGGTAGAAGAAAAAAATGTGACATAGTCCCTGCCCTCCAATGACTGAGGTAGTTCTCGATAAAGACAGTCACGTAACGATGAACTGGCAGTGCAGGACTGTAGGGAGGTAAGTGTACCACGTGTAAAGTGGATGATGGGCACAAATGAATGCAAAGGAGGACAGGGCATCCATAGTCCTTGTAACAGGTGGAGGAGGCAAACGCTGCAGTAATTGCATTCACATGGTACACATTTAGCGTGCGGTTTTCACATGCCTCCTTGATGTTTTTTCTAACTTTGAAAAAATTTAAATCTATTGGTGTCACCTTGGTTGATAAGATTGTATAGACTTCAAGTGTGCATTTTCATGATACACGATCGGTGTGAAGCGAAGTAACTCCTTGCTACTTTTGCGTCATGTCTTCCACCTTCCACAGACTCAGCATTCCCTGTGGGTCACCCCGGCTGGGCGTGCCGTGGGCCAAAGTATTCCTGCTCGTGATTTAGCGTCCTTGCTGTTTCTTGTAAATCTATCACGATGTTACTGTCTTGCAAGAGGTGGTTTTATTGATGTGGCAGCTGCCTTGTTGGAAATGAGATTATTTTTGGAGTTGGGAGTGTTTATGACCAATACAATACTGAGTTTTTAAAAATTCAGACTAGATTTAATCAATTTTGAGGAGAAGAAATCAGAACTGCAAATGCTGGGAGATTCTTCTCTGACAGTTGGTAACTTGCTCATTCCTTCAGCTAGGACAGAAGATAATGGCGGTGCTGGTGTTTTCTTTTTATCACCCCAGGAACACTTGCAACATTAGTTGGTCTAAGGCTGCCAGAGCAAATCACTGCAAACTGGGTGGTTTAAAACAGCACAAGTTTACCCTTGCATGTTCCGGAGATCAGAAACCCAAAGTCAAGGTGTCCCCAGGGCCACTCTGTGTAACGGCTCTAGAGGAGAACCCCTCCTTGTTTCTTACAACTCCTGCTGGCCCAGACATTTCTGGGCTTGTGGCAGCGTCACTCACATGGCTTTCTCTGTGTGTCAGTGTGCGTCTTTCGCTCTGGGCCTGCTCTACTGTTAAGGACCTTTGTCACTGGATTTAGGTTTCAACTTGTTAATGCTGAGGATGATCTCATCTCAAGGTCTTTCCCTCAGTTATGTCTTTAAAGACCCTTTTTCCAAATTACAGTCACATTCACAGGTACCAGGGGTCAGAATTCGCACACATCTCATGGCAGTGGTGTTGGGGGCGGGGGGAGCTGCAGTCGACCCAGCTCACTCACAGCCTCGTTCGGACTGTGGAAGGTGCTGCGGTGTTGCTGGCACCACACTGTCCAGAGCCTGACATTAAAGGGCATATTTGGGATGAAAGGTGAGTGATTCGACGGAATAATTTTTGAAGTTTGTTTAAAATGTTTTATGTTAGTTGCTTCTTTCTTGCCGGAGAAGCCTCCATGTAATGGCCACATTAAACATGAAAAGCAAAAGCATTTTCTGGTGTTTATAATTAAAATCACTTCTATTGAAGTAATGTTTTATCAAGGTATTAAGTGATTTTGTACTTTTGCAAAAATACCAGGTCTTTTCAGGTACCAGTTGTGAAATATGTACTTTTTTCTTCATTAGTAGGAAGAGGAAGTTTGATTTCTGATGAACTGCGTTTTTTTCCATTTTAGCACACATACGTCCTACTGCCTAAATATGCGTTACAGGATGAGACTTCCAGAAGCACAGGGGTCACAGACATGTCTGCCTTGTTTCAAGAGCTCTATCCCCAGAGTCCAGTGCTGTGCCTGGCATATAATAGATACTGAGTATTTTTGCTGAATGAATAATCTATGAAGATATTTTCAAGTGGATTAAATGATATATTTTGAGTCAGAATATGGCCACTCATTATGGAGTATAATCCACTATTGTCTCCCCCTTCCTGCCTAATTCTCTCTTCCTTGGGAAATCAGCAGTGCCATTTTGATTACTTCCTCCCGCTCCCTCCCTCCCCACCCCCTCTCCCCACCTCCCCCTTGTGGTTCCACTGCAACCTACGGTGACAGCCTCCCTTTTTTTCGCGGCAAGGGCAGCATCTGCCACTCTGTTGACCTGCTTGGCCAAGGGAGGCACACACAGGTGCTGCCGGGATGCCTGCTTGACTCTGAGCTGCCCACTCACATCAGGCGTAGGAGAGACACGGCTGGTACTGGCCCTGGCCCTGGCCCAGCTCCAAGCCCAGACCAGGTGGGTTTTGCGACCTTCCCCTCGTAGCAGGAGGCAAAGGGTGAGTGTACCTGTCTCCTGACATGTTCCAGCCTGTGATCTCCTCTGAGAAGATCCCCTGGCAGAACCAGTGGAAGCTTACACACATCCCCCCCCCCACCATTCTCTACACAATAATTTTCAAGATAGTCCAATGAAAATTCATATTCAGAAAAATTTAAATGCAGCCAAAAGGGGAAATTCCTGATTAACATGAACCCATTTTACCTCGCTAAGCCCAAACCTAACATCTCAAAGCATTTTGGTCGCTGCATAGATTTAAGACTTCTTCCACTAGAACAGTAAGTGGGCATTAGCTTTATATTTGCATATTTAAGTGGATTTATATAAGGCAGTCCCTACAGGAAGCTGGGCTTCTCTCCTAGGATGCTGACATTGAACCACACACCGAGTCGTCCTTTTTACCTTCCGCTCCAGGCCCTGAGGTCCTCACTACTTCCTTTATGGTAAAAGGAAACGCCACATCTCACTTTGAGGAGCTCAAGGACTTTGAGTGTGTGACGATGGCAGAATGATGATGGGGGCCAAGGATGGCTTGGCAGAAAAGCTAAAGATGAATTCGATGAGTTAGAATTTTGAGCCCGGGCTGGGTGGCCCTGACGGTTGGAGCGTTGTCCTGCACACTGAAAGGTGGCGGGTTCAGTCCTCCGTCCAAGCACCAACGGGAGGCAGCCGATGGGTGTTTCTTTCTCTCTGTCTTTAAAATCAATGAACATATGTTTCAGTGAGAATTTTTAAAAATATTTAAAAAACAATTAAAACCTTCAGGAACACAATTATTCATTATAATCTTTACCCATCAGTTTCACGAACTGAAATTCCTGATGTTCTCTCATTGTTTCAGGGCATCAGACATTCAGGGCATCCTGAATGTCTTTCCTTTCACTTCTTTAGATGCCTCCCTCTAGTTGCCGCTGTTGTTCAGTAGGTAACATTTGGACCTTCAGGCCTTACTTAACAGATGCAAGTAAATACACTCCCTTTCATTTGCTTTGAAATTTATCTTCGTTTTAGATTTTATTATTCTGTATACTTTATTTGAATTTTTTAGCAATTACATCTCAATTAGTCTTTAATCTTCCTGGGCTGATGAGTATTTACATTTCTCATTTTAATTCACTGCAGGTCTAATTTGTATACTCTGTATGGAAAATAATTAAAAAATGTTTTCTTGAAAACAGTATGAATCATTATAGATATCCAGGTAACTGGTTGCTGCCATTGGCATTTAATTGGCTGGCAATTTAACATTGTAGCCAAAAAATCATTGGTGAGTATGGGTTGCTACAGAATAGTGAAGATTAAAAATCCAATTAGCTGTGCCCTGTGTTGCTCACCCCACTATGGCCTTCACAAGGCTTAGTCTCCATGGGCCAAAGTTAAGACGGAGAGTTACCAGTTACTTCGGAGTAGAAAAGTGAGGCATTTGTTGCGTTGAACCATTGCAACATCTAATGAGCTGGGAACTAGGAGGATCTTTACACTACTGATGAAAGCAGGCTTCTCGGGGTTGTGTTGTCTGTGCCTGGTCACGGAGCAGTCAGGGGCCGGAGCGAGAGCTTAAACCCAAGTTGAAGACCTTGTTGTCTTAATCAGTACATTTTCCTGACTCCACACCCACGTTGCCTTCCTGAGCTTTAACAAATCATTCTGCCAGGCATGTGCGAGAGCCTTTCAAGTACGTATTTACCCTCGGAAATGGTTCTGAGCCTTGCCCTCCACAGCTCTCACCTTAATTGCTGGTCTAGTGTGTGTTGGGTGTAGGCACTCGGGTGTCACTGACTGGACCGTTCCTGTCCTTCCCCTGAACTGCGCCATGGGGAGGACTCCCAGGGCCCTCAACTAGACACTGTTCTTGTGGTTTCTTTGCAACAACCGAGCTTCCTTGGAGCCCTGCAAGCACCAATGCTCGGAAGCCTGGGGAGGTGGTAGCAAGAATAGCAGGAAATACAATTATAGCAGAAAGCAGTGGGTTCTGCTTCATTTGAGTGTGGCAAGACTGAAATAAGAAAGGGGCCTGAACCACCCGGAGAAATTAGTGGGGCTAAGGCACAGGTCACCACCTGGGAGCATCTGTCACAGTCGGTATAGTAGGTGCTTGCACTGTGTGCAAAACTCTCCTGAGTGGCGTGGGAAGACACAGAGGAACCAGAGGATCCGGGCAGTGCCGTCAGGGGATGCTTTCAGAGACTGGCTCCTGGAACGTTGAAGTCAGTGCTTTTCCAAGGAGTCACTTCAGCGATCCACACACTGTTTTCAACAGCCTGCCAGCTCTCATTTACAAAGGCATTTGAGAATTACTCTCAGAATGATTTTTGAGGCATACAAGGAAATCTGCCTTTATTCAGAGCAGGCCTTAGTTTTATTTTCCAGCGTAGTCAGCTGCCCACGCTTGGCCCTGGACCAGTTTCAACTATTTTCAATAATCAGTGCTAATATTCAAGGTCAGAAGTTTCCTATCATCATAGATATTATTAAAAAGAGGACACCAATAAGGCATTTCCTACACTTGTCTTTGTATCCTACGTGGTAACCGGTTCATCATACATGTTTAACAAAGTCTATTGAGTTTAATTGAAAAAAAAAAAAGGAATTAAAAGAAGTTCCAAACACTGACAGTATCTCTGAATAGTATAGCATCTTAATGCAAATACTTTTCATCAACAAGCTTTGAACTTTGTATTCATAGTTTTATTGGATGAATTATTTGATATCTCTCTGAAACACTTATCCAGTTATAACATTATCTGATTGAAATTATCAAAAAGTCATTAAATACCCCCTACTGTGTATCAGTCTCCCTGAGTCTTCCTGTTTTACTTGAAAGTTGGCTCACTGGGCCACAGAATGATCTAGAACAGTAACAGTGGTGGTGATAATATTTCTTGAGCACTCACTTTGTCGTAGGCATGGCTTTATTTCACGTATTGTCTGAGTTAATCCTCACAACCACCCTGTAAGGGAAAAAAATCATTATTCCCATTAATCTTGGAGATAAGAAAGCTGAGGCTCGGGAGTGGTTTGTATAAAATCCTGTGACTAATACAGTTGATTGAACTTGGGAAGGACACTGCCATCTTTATTCCCCTCTCTGTGGTTACAAGGGTGTATTCATTCAGTGCACTGTTGAAAACATAAAACTTTAGGGTTTTACTGTATTTCACAAAAAAAGTTATCTTCTTCATACTAAGTAAAAATGAGCCTCCAAAAGTCCGGGAAATAAAGCCGCCTGAGATTGAAGCAGAGAAAAGCCGAGTGTTGGTGCTCGTCCTTTCAGATGCTCAGTTCTGTGCATGTTACGTGGCCCCTACTTGAGTGGTGAACCCGATTTCCATGGAAATGGTGAAGATACCTGCAAAAGTGGATTCCTGCTTTTTTTTTGTTTGTTTTTACAGTTACATAGTGCTATATAGTCAGAGAAAACCATCTGTTATACATTCTAGGTCTGCTTTACTTTTCTATGATTTTATAATCAGGGTGATATTTCCCTTAAGACAGATGGGTCCGTCCTTCTGGCCTCAACATGTTTCATTGTCTACTTTTCTGCCATGAAGGTGGGAACAGGAGAAAAGAAGGGAAAACACACTTTCTAGGCTGTCTATGATGGGCTAGCCTTTGTATTCAGCAATGAATATAGATTTGTTAGATCTCTATAAATGTTCTATTAAAGCTCCTCCTTGCATGGCTAAGGGAGAGCGAGCACAGCCACAAGGTGACAGAGGCGGGGACACATGCCAAAGCTGTAACACACCCTGTGGGTGCAACTCCCCTCACCCCGTGGCCAGAACTCCTCTATGTCCACTGAAGGGACAGCAGTTGGGATATTTGCCCAACTCTGTGAAGTAAAGGCCATTCAACCCCTGCCTATATGCTCAGCTTACCCCAGCTACTCATGCAGGTGAATGTCAGTGCCGATTCAGAATTCCTCCTGGGCTCCAGGATACCCTCCCGGTACCCAGGATAACCGTCAGGATACCCAGACGGTTCTGGAATTGTTCATGCCTGCCTCAGTGCAAGGGAGTGAAGGTCCCCACCACCGTCCCTCACAGTGTTCAGTCTCCGCGGCGCATCTCTGTCCTGTGCAGAGGAGAAAGGGGAGTGTGGTAGACCTAAGCATCCTCCCTCATCCCTGCAAACCTGAGGGTAGATCTTGCTTCAGAATCCTCTCGGTCTTCAGTAGACCTCCATGGTACACAATGCTGCCCTCTACTCTCTATCTCAAAGCCCTCTCCTCTGATGTATCCTAGCCCTCAGCCTATTTCACCAGTGTCAGAAACACTTGGTCCCTTCCAAGTAGAAGAGGGGTCACTGTCTTTTTTGTCTTCACCTCTGTGCCTATTCAGATCCACCCGTGGCTAATGCTGCACAATTGAGAATATCCCCAGCCATCTGAACAGGGAAGGCTCTATTAAATGATAGAACTTTAATTCTCTTTCTACATCTCTTAGCTAATTTTAATCAGTGCGGGTAGGACTTGAAGAAAAGGGATTTTCCCTGCCTGGTACTCTCCTCATGAAATGATAGATTTGCTTCTTTGAGGTGACCAGTATTTGAAGTCTTATTTATATGTTTGCAAATCTGATAAACCTTTTAAATGAATATGCATTCCTTTAAGACAAACCTCAAAAAATGTCTCGATGCCCAGAGGAGAATCTGGAAGTCCTGCATTCTGTGTCCTCTTGTCAAATCCAAACAGAATCACCACCCCTTTAAGAAATGTCCACCGAGTTGATGTGAGTCCCCACCAACTTGATTCCAGCATCGTGAATGTCAACGTGCATTTCAATCTCAGGGCGACAGAGAAAGAAATTTTGCTGTAAGGCTCTGTGTTCAAGTCCTGTATGTTACCTTGTCAGTTGTGAAACCTTGGGCAAGGCCCTTCCTTGGCTTATTTGTGTCTCAGCATCCTTGTCCAGGAAATGAAGATAATACTCTTTCCTACTCTTAGGGGTGATACAAGAATAAGTTGGTGTGTGGGATAGCACTTTGTGTTAGGCAGAAGTCAAAAGTTTTCACAACCACATTTTGTAAACATTCCCATGAGCTATATCAACAAGTTGCAGGAGACTGGGATGCAACAAGCTCTGCATCACTCTGCCAGGGTTCGCATTGCCTGCTCAGCCTCCTGCCAGCTGTGTGACTTTGGGTGAGGCCGAAACCTCTCTGAGCCTCCTTTCTCTCATTTCTAAAATGAGAGTGACAATAATGTCCTAAATTCTTGGAGTTGTGGGAATGCACTGAAGTTGGTTAGCACAAGGATAAATCTTCAGAGTTTCTCAGTATTAATATTAATACTGGTGTTTCCCAATGTTAATGTTAACATTAATGTTAATGTTAATACTGGTTTGCATCAGATAGCAGATAGTCACCGGATGTTAATTTACTTGTGTGGTTTCATTTCACCTATCTCAGTTTATGTTTTACTTATTATTTTTTATTCATGTGTTCCAACTCTATTGAGACATGGTTGACAAATAATTGTATATGTTTAAGGGGTACAATGTGATGTTTTAATATACATATGCAGTATGAAATGATTATATTACAATCAAGTTAAATAACCCATCATCACCTTAGA
Source organism: Artibeus jamaicensis (assembly GCF_021234435.1). NCBI lineage: Eukaryota > Metazoa > Chordata > Mammalia > Chiroptera > Phyllostomidae > Artibeus > Artibeus jamaicensis. Next base: position 8,799,914 of record NW_026521828.1, on the reverse strand, counting down.
GAACTTAAATATTTATTCAAGTTGCTAGTTACAGCCGTCATGGTAAGTGAGGATGTCGGTGTCTGTGGCTTACGCGTCACTCTCCGTGAATCTGACCGACCAGAGTCAGTGCACTTCGGTCCAGCCCCACATGTGGGTAAGATCGGTGTCCGTGCTTGCCAAGTTAAAGGCCGCAGACCATGACTTTTCACTCTGAGGGGCCTAGACCCTTTCCTTTCTGATGTCTTGCTCTCCACTACCCCCAAGTGCAACTAGATCCAGATTGAGAAGCTTAGCAAATAGCAGGCAATAGAGTGATACATTTTATTAAGCCATTCAGTTATATCTTCTCCAATCATATTTTAGCCAGCTATTGTTATCGGCAGGGGTCTTATACACTCAGTTCTTGTACAAAGAACACTTTAGGTTTTCTAAATATACACACAAACCCCTACATATACACAGATGCACACATGGACACACACATGCATATACATGCATACACATATGTATATGTACAATAGCTCTTCATGGTTTTTCTTCTTTAAGATTTGTGGTGACGGTTAGTTGATGGGCATTTTTTCCAGGTGCATTTCTTTCTTCTCCAGTCCTTCCCTGCTTCCCACTCAGAGCTGAGCGAGGTTAGCAAGTCCTTGCTAGCCTGGGCTCCGAGAGAATGTTGAGCTGCCGGGGAACTGAGGCTGAGTGGTGCCTTGGCTGCGATGATCCTCTCTGTGCTGTTAAGGTCCACTTATCTGGAGCCCTCAGCTTAGCGAGAGAAGAGTCATTACACTTGGAGGGAAGTTTCCCGTGTCATAAATGGAGGTAGAGGAGCATGTTGTGAAAGCAGCTGCCATGAAATTGAATTACGGGTGCCGTATTCTTCCAGCCTTAAATTGCTCCGTTTTACCGTGGGCCTTTCTGTTTGTTTGGAACAAATAACTGCAATTTACTAGGATGCTCAGAGATGAGGGCGTAAGCAGTCAGAGGTGGTTTAAGGTTTCCATAATGATGGAAAATTACTCCTATCCATTTCAGGTGCGCATTCTCTCCTGCGCCTCCACATTTGAATGTGAAGAGAGGAAAGGCCTCACTCTTTAATACTCTTCTCTCGGCACTGCGCTCTTTAAAGGCACTCCAGGCTTCTCTAATGTCCTCGGCCGCACACTCAGTCCGTTTTATTTATGAGCCCGTGGAATGTGTTCAGTAATGACTTCTTAGGCGGCCGGGAGTGAATGGACAATTTGCTGTCAGCGCCTCCACCTCCTCAACCCATTTCCTCTTAATTCGGTGGAGGTGGCGTGAGCTTCTAGAAACAGGAGCCACAGAGACACGTTAGGGAGGAAAGCTCCAAGACATCCTTCCCCTGGGTCTTAATTGAATGTTACTGGAAGCGACTCTTGTACTTCGCTTTCTTCCTTCCATACAGGTCAGCTTTCCAAGGCACCTTATTTTCTTTTCAAGAAGGAACGTCAATGGCTGTTTTTGGTTTTGTTTTTTCCTGGGACTGTCCACACATGAGAAGCTGCCTCAACATTACGGGGTGGTTGGGAGGAGGGGGTGACGGTGATCATTTTTATGTGAAACAGGCATGAAAGTGATCATCTCTTCTTTCTCAGAGCCAAATGAAAGCAGTGGGGGAGGGGGATCAAAACCCAGTATGTGTAGTTTTTGTGGATGATCTCAATTCAAAACCAAAAGGCTGAGTTTCCTAAATGCTAACTGTCTATCCATAGTATTTGAGACATTTCTCATGGAAAGAAACTTGGAAGTAGGTGGGGGGTTTGCTTGAAGCTTATGGCACGTTGGTGCTTTGGACTTTTTCTGAGATGCTTATGGTTTTAACCATTTTTTGACTATGGAAATATAAAGGGGTTCATTCTTTTTGTAAAATTCCCATAATGAAGAACAGAGGGATATTATACTTGCATCCCCACCCTTTGACCTGTTCACGATCCCATTGGTAACAACTGGGTGTGTGCCTGTTTTCCAGATGCTTTTGCGTGAGGTCATATTTTATTTTTTCTGTAGCTTGTTTTTTTTTCACGTAACTCTCACAGTGATATATATAAGTCTAGTTCATTATTTTTAAGAGCTGAATATTATTTCATAATATGGGTGTACCGCAGCTTGTTTAACATAGATGGGCATCTAAATTGCATGGTTTTGCTTTTACAGAAAAAGTGCTGATGTGAACATCTGTGTGTGTGTCTTGTTGTGCGTGAGTGTGGTAGGTCTCCAGGGTAGACATCTCGTTTTTACAGCCACTCTGCATTATGGGAACCCACGGACTGGCATCCTGACTAAAGATGTGCTAACCACATCTTCTGTGCTACAGAAGTGCTAACCAGTACAAATTTGCAAGCTTTTGTGAATTTGGGCCCATGGGATTGTGTCAGGCAAAGGTGTTCAATTGGAATTAAAATATACCAGTGATTTGTAAGTGTTTGCCTGTTAGAAACCCTGTAGAGCTTAACATGCACATTGCAAGGTGTGAGAAAATTGTGAATTTTTTTTTAAAAAAGCAAATAGAATTCATGATAATCAGTGTTTGGATAGTTTTCCATAAAAGTGAAAATGAGTGTGTGTTTGAGTAGGTTGCAAATGTTGAACAGAAGTGTTTCTCCATGTTTGGTGGGGGCCATGTGGCCCGAGGGTCACACACGCACTGCGTGGAACGATGTTTGGAGTCAGGCAGTGGGTCTGAACCCTGTGCCTCCGGTGTGGGGCGTGTCTGGTCTTTGGTAGCTCCTTGTTTCCAAGTTTTCTTACAACAGGGTGAACCACAATGTGCCTCTTGTAACAGTCAAGAGGGTGAAATGGGCTGGTGTGTATGGAGTGCCTAGCACAGTGCCTGCCTCCCCATCTCCGTTGTTCAGAATCATTATCATTCTCCCTCCTTATGACGTTCGCCAAGTGACCTTAACCTCACCGAGTCTTTTTGCTTGATGAAGAGGAAGCCAGATTGGATAATGTCAAAGGTCCTTCACAGTTCTACCATTTTTGACAAGTTGTTCTTCTTTTTGAAAAACAAAGGTTGTGTTCATTGTCTTTGTAAGCCTTTTGGGAACAGAACACACACACACAGGCAGCGCAGGTTAGGTTTGTACCACCAGAGGCTCAGGCCCTTCCGAGGCCGAGGCACAGACAGGTGGGGACGGACGGTCCTAATCTAGCCCCCTGGGGTGTGAGACCCCTGCGGCCTAGAGGGTCCGAGAAACGGCCTCCCCCTCCTCCCCTCCCAGCACGTGCCCCATTCTGCCCATCAGCACCCCTCACCTCTGTCAGAATGACCGCTTTGCTCCTCAGTATGGATGAGCCACACTTTACTTAACTCACCGATAGACATTTTGGTTGCGTTGTTTTGCTCTTCCCAGAAAGGTGCCTGTGGACAGCTGTGTGCATGTGTTCCTCTGCACCCGTGGGCGGGAGGGGGGGCAGGGCAGCTACTGTGACCGCCCCTTCTGGGGCTCCGCCTCTCCCCGTGCTGTGCAGTGGTCTCGTTCCCTGCTTTATTGTAACTGACCCTCTACACTCATGAACATTTTACAGACATTAATTGGTTAATTCGTTGGTTGAGAAGTAGGGATAGAATGTGAGTTATGTGCCAAACACCATTCTAAGTGCTGTAAACACAGCAGTAAACACAAGGAAGTTTCTGGCCTCAGGAAGGAGTCATTTCAGTGGAGTCCCAGGAGACACCCAGGTAGATGACTAACTGACATATGCTAATTACATAGGGGTGTCAGGTAGAACTTCTTTGAGGACTGTCATCTCAGCAAGTGTTTGAATGATATGAAGGTACAGACTTTTATATGTGTATCCAAGTCACGTGTGTGTGTGTGTGTGTACATCACCTGCAAGGTCCTCCTTACTGCCCCCATTTTACACATTGGTGACCTGTTGTTCAGGGAGGTTAGATATGTCCTGACAATGCTTTTTCTGGAGCACGTAATGGAGAGTCCCTTCAACAGTGACCTAAACAGACAGGCATGGCAGGAACTCTGGGAGGCAGCTGCTGGCTCCGATGCAGGCCACCCAGAGGTGTCACGGCCAGCGTGTCTGTGACACTCTCAGCCGTCTGCTCTGGGACGTCACACGGCCTCCGCAGTCGGCATGTCTGCATTCCAGGCCGTGGCGAGGAAGGGAAGAGAACACCTGCTCAGTCTGTCTGTCCCATCGGGAAAGAAAGCAGGCTCAGCAGAGTTCCTCTGTAGAGTTGTGGGCCAGGGCAAGGTCCCCTGGCTGCTCCTTGCTGTGGGGAAGGCAGAGGCAGTGAGTATTTCATTCTTATAATTTCTTTTATTGAAGGAAGGTAAGGGGGGAGGTGGGAGTGAGTACTGGGTTCGTGTTCGCTTTGCCATGAATTACCACCTAGCAGTCCACATCTGGTGAGCCAGGTCTGCCTGGCAGCGAAGCTGCGCTTCTGACCTGTCTTTATCTGACTCATTCGGGGCAGTCACCGTCCCTCACAGGGTCTGGAGGAGGCAACCAATGTCAGTGACAGCTCCTACTAAAATGCTAGCAGCAGGACCAGGTAGGAGGTGACCACACAGTTTTGGTTGCTGTGTGGCTTATACTGGTGACACCACTCTCTCTTCCTTGGTTTCCAGGCATTGAAATTTGTCTGGAGAAAATTTTCCTGGGATTGGTCCATCATTTCATGAGAGTTTGTCTATGATTAATGCAGAACCCTAGGACTGATTTGTTGCTAGTCCTGTTACCACAAACTGGCCTGCAGGTGGGATTTAGATATGGAGTCTCAGGAAGAGTACTGAAATAAACACTGTATCTTCTGAAGAAATGCCAACATAGTATCACTGGGGAGTTGTCCAGAGTCACAGGCTCCTTCATATCTGTTGAGTGTCCTTCTGTTTACAGTTGTTTTTACCTGTGTTGACTCTTTTGCTTTGTGTAGTTGTCCTCGGAAATAACACAGGGATAGCATGGCTGAAGTGATACCTAGAAAAATCTAAGTGACTTAAAGTAGTAAAGCAAATTTAACGTCTTCTGATCCTGTGTTCCTCAGTCTTATTTTTTTAAAAAACCAAACCTGTTAAAGCAGATCCAATTACTCCACTTCAAATTGGTGGCTGTCCCTGATTCCCTCGTAGAAATACTGTTCTGTCATTGGTTAGATACCCAGTGACCATTTCTGGAATGCGGTGTATCAGTCTGCTCACTCTAGCATGTTCGAAAGCCTTTCGAAATATGCCTTTCGAAATGAAATGATTAAATCATCAAGCTTTTGCAAAATGTTTTCTGGACATTTTTTTTTTTTTGGAAGGAAAGAACAATACATGCTAATTGTCAGGCAGACAAACAATACAAAAATGTCACACGGCACGGTGACATTTCTCTGGAGTCCCAGCTGGTAAAGATAACCACCGTTAGCAGATGTTTCATTTTTTGATAACTATTTGCAGTGGTTATTTTTGTAATAATTATTATGTCAACATTATTAATGGATTGTGATACTGGTTTATAACATTTTCTATCTAACCCTGTAGTATGAACAATACGTTGTGATTTCTCTTTGCCAGTGTAACTACCTAATTGTGTTTTAATACATGGTATTATTTTATTTAGGAGTGAATTATAACTCTTATGCCAGTCAGTGCCTGTTGACACTGACAGAGCCTAATGACAATTTAGTTTCTTTCCCCCCAGATGTTTGGTATTGTTATAAGTATTCCTGAATCTTTAAGCAGAGGTTTAGTATTTCTGTAGGAAAAACACCTAGATGTGGTCTTGGTAAGTTAGAACATAGGCGCATTGAAAATTTTACAGATATTACCCTCCATCGGCAGTGTACTGGGCATTGTGTGTTTTTAGTCCCTGCGAGTCCATAAGACAAAACAGTTCTTGGTCCACGTCCATCTGCGTTTCTTAGATTTAACCATGACTTTTAAGCAGCTTTCGCATGCCTGCTGGTCCCCTCTTCTTTAGCCATCTTTGTGTCCTTTGCCCAGTTTTCGATTCAGTTGTTTTTGCTTTTTGATGACACTCTTCAGATGTTAGGGTAACCGCACAAGTGTGGCCTGTCTTGCCAATTTGTCCCCCTTGCTTTGTTTTTTTAACAGTGTTTATGGCATATTTTGCCATATCAATTATAAATTTTTTTATGGTCAGATGTGTCGATTTTTCTCTGTCTTAGTTTCAGGTCTTGTGTCAATAAAAAGTCCGAGCAGTCTGATTATACAGTACCTCAGACTGGAAATCCGCTCTGAGTGGGGCTTGGGCGCCCAAGGAGCTCGTGGGCTGGGGTAATTATCTTCCCGAGGCTGATATTTGCCCACATCCATTTGCAGTGCGGTCCGCACCAGGATTTAATAACCCACAGCATATTTGCACAGACTTTCTCATTTTCTAACCATTTAAAATTAGTTCTGAGAGACGAATGAGTCATTTTTTAATGCGGTCCCCTTTGCATCCAGCTCTATCCTGAGGAGGCTTTTGGAGACAGTCGGCAGCTTGGCTCCAGCACCAGTGACGTGACTTCCTGGGAAGTGTCGTGCTTCCGTTTGGCCCGGACGTCCCCTCTAACGAATCATAAACCAACGCAAACTTGTCAATGGTGATCGGTTTTCTAAAGGAAAGGAACCTCGCCCTGGCTGGTGTAGCTCAGTGGATTGAGCACGGGCCTGTGAACCAAAAGATAGCGGTTTGATTCCCAGTCAGGGCACATGCCTGGGTTGCAGGTCAGTTCCCAGCAGGGGCCAGTTCCCAGCAGGGGATGCACCAGAAGCAACCATACATTGATATTTCTCTCCTCTCCTTCCCTTCCCTTACTAAAGATAAAGAAATAAAATTTAAAAAAATTTGAAAAAAATAAAGGAAGGGAACCGAATAAAAATGATCAGGTGAGAGAGAAAAGAAATGACCATTTAATTAAATCCACAAGTTAGTGAGGTGATATGAATGTAAACGCCATATAGCATGAAACAGAGAGAATCTATACCTGGGTACTCTTTGATTATGAGGGTGGAAATCTTATGGGCCTGGCCCTGAATTCTGGCTTGTCCACTTAATAACCACGTGAAACAAGTTAGTTACCTTTTCAAAGCCTCTGTTTCCTTGTTTTTAAAGCAGGGTAATGGCTGCCATTGCCGAAAGATCCCTTATTTAGTCATTTCTGGCCTCCATGTTAGTGTTGATTGTGAAGGTCTGGGTGATCTCTTTGGTCATGGGCGTGCTCTGGCCTCCAGGGCAGGCACTATTTAAAAATCATGGCAGGTAAGAGTGAAGAAGGTGAATAAAAACGGAGTCAAACTGCCATTAATTTGGCGTCTTATAAGCAAGTTCTCTCTGGCAGTCAATTCATGCTGTCCGTTAAAGTAGCCCAACTTTTCATTTTTATTTTATTTTTTACATCTCAATCTTTCGTGACTTAAAAATGATGACATCTGAATATTTCTCAAGCAGGCACTGCATATTTATGAAGAGCGGTTAATCTGGCAAAGTAGAGAGAGAGCGAAATCATAAAATTTTAGAGCTGAGAGACTTTCAGGCTCATGTGCAGTGGAGGAAATTGAGATGCAGGAGAGTGAGGTTGCTTGCCCAGCATCTGAGAGTAGTAAGAACGATGAGAAGCGGCTGCTGAGGAATTGCAGTGCTTCACGGGGGCCCTGAGCTCGTTTTACCAGGTCTTACCTAAGGGGGAGGAGTAAGTGTAAAGTGACTTTCTCTTCCACACGCTTTCTCTCTTCATGTGGCAAGCGACATCTGGATGTCCAGAGAGGGTGTTCCCTCAGGCCACGATGCACAGGGGACCCAATGATGTCCAGGCTACTGCCCTGCAGCTCCCACTGGACAGCCCGGTCCTGAGTGCAGTGTGCTGGCCGTGGGTATGGCATCCCTGCTGAGCACGTCTGGAAGCTCAGCTACCGGAGGCCGCAGTGAGAGGGTAAGAACAGCTCACCTAAAGGGAGCAGATGGGGTGACTGAGCACGCCTGGTTCCTACAGGGGTGGGGGACAGACAGTGGAGCCCAAGTAGGGTACCCCACAAATGTGATGGGAGGCCTCCAGAGCGGGGCTCGTGTCCCTTTGGCACGGTCCCTCCAGCTCTGGTCTCCTGCAGTCCCTCCGACCTCTGGTCCCCCTAGCAGCACCCCGCCTCTCCTTTGCATCCCAGGACACTTATTTTAGACGAGGGCGGAAAATTTTTCCACATCACTCAGCTCATCCACCCTCTGTCTCAGTGAAACCACTCTTCTCTGGGGCTGGGAATTGGCGCCTCCTTGTGGCCTCCGCGCCTCCCTGCTGCGCCGCCCCTCCTGGAGGACATGGCTGCTGGACAGCTCCGCTGCGTGATGGGGCCCAGAGAGCCGGGAATCCTGGTGACACGGACACATTTGAGTGTATTTCAACAGCAGCATCCTGCCCCATCCACACTGACGTGGCCCTCCTCACCATCACCACAGCCACCAAGTGCGAGTGCATCTGTCCAGGGCTTATTGTGAAATTGTCAGCAATGATCAGAAATACATTATAGCATTTTACTGTACAGACTCCCTGGAGGGTTGGTCCTATAATTTTCTCACTTTTGTGAGTGAGAAAACCAAGTCTTGGAGGAGTAAATAACTTGCCTACACAGAGGTTCTCAATCAAGGGCTCTTTTGTCCCGGGGGACTTTTGGCAGCGTCTGGAAGCACTTTTGGTCATCGTGAGTGGGGGCTGCTGAAGGCTAAACATCCTACAATACACATGAGCCCCCCCACCCCAGTAAATAATTGTTTCAGCCCCAAATGTCAATGATGTCCAGGTTAAGGAACCCTGGGCTGACATGATGCATTAGTAAGCTGAAGAGAGTTCTTTCATGAATGGGGATCGCATGTTTATTAAATGCTCATGCCATAGCCAGTGAATCATGTGTTATTTCCATATTAGTCTGTTTATGTGGCAAATTCTAGCAATGGCTTTTCCAGTGTTAAAACCATTCTTTCATTCCTGGGGTAAAGTCTACTCAGTCCCAGTATGGTGTCATTTATTGGAAAATTTTAAGCATACAAAACTATACCATATATTATTATGGACATTTATATATGCAGTAAAAATATTTTTAAAACCTCTAGGAGACAGTACACACTGACTTCAGAATAATAGTTACTCAAAACAATGGCTACAAAATAATGGAAAAGAGTGAGAATCAGTGGGGAGAGCCCCATTAGCTGGGACTTGACTTCTTTAAAATTGATCCGAAGCACAATGTAGACAATTTGTGAAATCTGGCAGTGTGCTCCTGCTGCCTGATACATTATTTTTTATATTTTCAACGTTTTGAAATACTTTATATTTGGAAAACAGAAATGAATGAACATAGAGCTAAAAAGAAAAAAATTAAAATAAAGCTAAAAGGATATACAAGGCTAAATAATATACAGTGATGCCCTGGCTGGTGTAGCTCAGTGGATTGAGCCCCTGGGAACCAAAGGGTCACTGGTTCAATCCCTAGTCAGGGCATGTGCCTGAGTTGCAGGCCAGGTCCCCAGTGAGGGGCGCGCATGAGGCAACTACACATTGATGTTTCTCTCCCTCTCTTTCTTTCTCCCTTCCCCTCTCCCTAAAAATAAATAAATAAAGCCTTAAAAATAAATGAATAATACACAGTAACTAAATGTTCGATCCGGGGTTGGAGGAGAGGTGTAACTGTCTCCAGAGCCTGTGCCCTTGCCCAGGGACCGCAGGAGCCAGGTGCACTAGGGTTGTTCTCGGTGGCTGGTGTGTATTAACCCACTTAATCTCCCAGTAATCCTAGGTAGTAGGCACTCTTACTTTCTTCACATTGGAGATGTAGACACAGACCCATGGAGAGGGCATATGCCATTTGGAATATGTGCCCTTAGTGTCCTTTGCTCTTCCTCCTCCCCAGAGGAGCGGCCACGAATCAGGATTCAAAGGGACCGAGGGAAGAGCGATGCGTCCATTCTCTAAGCATTGCCCTTGACACTGGCCTGTGCCGCATCCCAAATCCCTATCCATCACCAGATCCTCCTAAATCCTCACATTGCCCTCTTCTCTCAGCCTCCAAGGTCACCGTCATCTCAGTCACCACTGTCTTTCACTTGCAACAGCCTTTTGACAACTCCCTCTGTGGCCTCATCCTCTTTGAGCCCCACACCCAAGTAGGGCCATTGAAATGCAGGTTGGATCCCTCAACTCCCTTCCCCAGGGCTTCCTATGGTTCTTAGATTAAGGAGAAAAAGTCTTTAGTGTAGTTGAAGATTAAGCATAATTTAGGGTATCAGCCTCCTCTCTTGCCAGTCAGTCTCTTAGCTTTTCCCACCACTGGGCCAAGCACCTTTGCACCACAAGATCTTGGAACACGCTGCCTTCTGTGCAAGAAAACACCTTGGCCTGGACCCACGTCCATGGCCAAGTTGTTGATTGCTGCCCAGTGTTCAGTGTTCATGTCGAACATCGTTTCCCCATTCCCTCAGGTGTTTTGCTGGTTCTTCCAAATCCCTCATAGAACTCCGTAAATCACTCTTTATAGTACCAACACATTCAAACAACAGTGTAATTAGTTTGCTCAGTTATAAACATCACGAGTCCCAAGTCTAGTGTCTTTATTGCTGTGTCCTCAGGGCATAGTACAATTCCTGGCATAATGCATGTTCAATTCACACATATTGAATAAGTAAAGGAATAAATAAGTGAATGAATGAATGTATTTTTCTATTGATGTGGTAATTGGTCAAGAAGAGGACTCAGCTCTTTTATCCCCTGTGGCCTAAGTTTGTCTCTTACCTAAGTCTGTCTCTTACCTAAGTCACGGGTGCATGGGTTTTAAAGGTTGAAAAGCTAGCCCAGAGTAGTCATTAATCAGGAAAGGGGCATTAGGTTACTATTAAAAGACAAAGGGTGGGGCCTAGGAAGTGAAAGAGTGGGGAACTGAAGGTCAGAGTGGATGTTTCCATGGGTGGGGGAGCCCTGTATCAGGTGGTGGAGATGTACACATTCGTGAAAAGACCAGAACGTGGTGTAGTTCATGTGTGTTTGGGGGGGGGGTCTGTTTGTGATTTTGCTTGTCAAGATGATTAGGTCCAAACATTATCATACATAACCATCACACTGTGCTTGCTAAAAATGCAGATTCCAGAGCGTCCTTAGAGTGTGATTCTGAATCGGTGGGTTCACAGGAGCCCAAGTGGGCCCAAGGCAAGCATGGGCACTGTCAGAGTGAAGGAGATAGGGGTCGGTGTGGGGCAGTGGAGAAAAGGGAAAACAATTTAAAATACCTGGCCGACTGGAACCTTTTGAACTAATAGAGACACAAGTCATGGTGAACATCTTAATGACATTGTGGTGACTGTGTCTATGGGATCCCTTTAAACAAGAAGGACAAAGCAGAGTTATTACACCATTGAAGTGTGCTGGCTCATCTGTTGTGCATGGTGGCTTCTGCTTTTAACTCATTCATGGTGAAGATTAATGCTGATTTTTCTTCACTTGTCTGGACTCAGCCCTCACCAGGTATAGCTATGAACCCTGGCCTTTCATACTGACTCCTTAATTAAGCTCTAAAACAATGGAACTTGTCAGTCCCTAAATCTATAAATAAAAGCACTTTATGTTATTTTCACGAAATTATTCTTCAGGAGCAGAACTGTTTCTTTGGAGAGAATGTGGAACAAAAATGTTGGAGTTTGAAAAGAAAAAGAGTTTAGGTGGAAAAAATGGAGCTACAAAGATGCCTTAAAAAGACAGTGTATTTTCAGCAAGAAAACCCCTGTTTAAAGAACTGGTTAAAAAAACTGGCTCCTCAAATGACCAGTCAGATCTTAAAGCTGGACTCATCCTGATTCATTAGCATGTGGTACCAGGTATCTCCTAGGGGACTTGTATTTTCTCAGTCTTGAAGCACTTCACAGCTGGGCTGAAAATACCGCTGCTTTATTTTTGAACACAAGGAACTTGCGATTCCAAACTCTCCCAGGGTTTTAACTCTGGCTTGAACAGAATGAACAGCAATAGGCGCTCCACCTTGGGTCATCAGTGTGTTGGATATTAACGATCAGAACTGTTGGAATCGCAGCTGGTGCATTAGGCTTTGTAGACGCCTATGAGAAAGACTCTGCATTCTCCAGCAGGGCTGTGCGACTCTGAAGGGAACACGATACCTGGCACACAGCCGTGCACCTGGCACATAGCTCGGTGTGTGCCTGAGCTATGAGGTGGATTCCTTGAGAGAAGAAGTGACACCGCTGCCCCCCAGTTTCTGGTCGAGGTAGGTCAGGTTCCCCAGGACGGGGCTCCGGGGCAGAGATCCCCATGGAGGGTTTTACTAAGGAGGGCTGTTGGGATGGATCAGTGTCTGTGTAGGGAAAGGGAAGGAAGGATGGAGCAGATGGAGAAGTGGGGGTGCAATGCATTTTGAAAGAAGCCTCTGCCCTACCCATGTAGATAGAAATGGTTCTCTACATTTGTCTCTAGTTGAGGTGAAAAAACTGGGCCTTTATAACCCTGCCTGGACCAGTCGTGGGATGTAGGCTGGCTCACTGGGGCAGTTCTCAGAGAGGATGTGTAGCTGAGGGTTATCTGCTGGCAGCCCTCCTGGCAGCTGAGGGAATAAATCTTTCATTCCTAAAAAGATGTCTGGTCCAGGTAACACATTACTCCATGGTCTGTGCTGGGGCTTGGTTACCCACTGGGACTGGCCCCAAGGAGCACTTAGGAAGAAGAGTGGTCATTTGCAGGGAACCAATGATCAAGGATGGCACCGTGTGGGAAACTAGTTGTCCAAATCACAGCATCCAAAGGGGGATAGCAAACTTAGGCTCAATATGGACTCCCGTCTATCCCCAGAGGGTTTTATCTGGCTCATGAGAGAAGAGTGACAGCAACAGGAGGTGAGCTCAATAGTCTAGGGGATGGGGGAGAGGAAACCCAGCTGGGAAGCCCCAGCCTGCCCAGCTGGAATTATGGACTCTGCTCCAAATTCTTCGTCTCTCACAGAACCTCATTCTTCTCCTTTACAGCACCCACCATAATTTATGAAGATCCATTTTTTGTGGGTGCTTCTGTTTGGTTTCTGTTGCTCTGTAGACTGTTGGTGGCATGAGGGTAGGGTATCATGTCCCATAGGTGTTCATTCTCGATAAATGTTTACATGAATGAATGAAATGCAAACAAACTATAAAGAACTTTCTCTGTTGGTCAGTAAAGCACTAGACAATTCTCAGTTGCTGGTTTTGTAGTATATTTCAGCTTTCTGTGAATGAACCCAGCACAAATCTGTTCGGACCAGGAGACACTCTTCTCCAGTTTCAGCAGACTGGTCTTTACTTGCAGGGCTGGAAGGGTTTTGCATTTGCAGAGCCCAGTCTGAACGCAGCCTCTCACTGCCCTTCCTCTGGCCCCCTTTCCTCAGGTTACCATTTGTCTTCAGGGGTTCTGCTCTGTCATTTTATGTGTCATTAACACTGCCCATGATAAGGATTTTTTTGGACAGGATTCCTCACCACTGGAACAGACGTAGAGACCTAGTTACCGCATGCCTGAACTCTGGGCTTGGCTTGGAGGGCTCTGCTCTGACGCTGCAGATGAGCGACTTGGTCTGCTCTGCGTTCTAGGGGTTAGGCACATCTGACGTCATGATGACTCCCATCTCCAAAGTACTTCAAATGCCAGAGGTTGAGATCGGGCCCTGAAATAAGAATGCACTGTTTTCCGAATGGCACACAACCCAGCGGTTTGCTGTTGAATGCTGCCTTGCACACATAACCCCCAGAGAAGACAAATAGCTCAGCTAGGAAATATTGTGTAGGCAGACTTTAATTTAATTTTTTTCTTATTTAATATTGGGGAGGAAAGAAATAAGCTGCTGAACAATTACTGAGTTATGGCTTATGCTTTCTAAATATTCTTTCTGTCTTAAAGTAATTCAGGCTTTCAGGTTCCCCCAGACAATGGGGATCAATAGTGGTAATAGTATTTCCCAAGTATTTTTTATGCACCCAGTACCACAAAAAGCACAAAGACCGTGTTGGCATGGTCTTCTTATTATTCCTATTTTACTGATGAATAAATGAAGTCTTAGCTACTAAGTAATCTTCCTACGAGTGACTCAAACAGTTTGTTGGACTCCAAAGCTCATGCTTTTAACACTATGCTATTCTCTCTGAGATAGGAAACCACTTAAATTCTTGGCCAGAGTTAAGATCTTAGAAAGAGCCCCCATGGAAACAATTTTCTTTGGTTTTCAAGGGAGGCCTTGGGCTACCATACAAAAACTATGTTTTAAAGAACTTCAAATTTTTACTTATTGCAATTTTTGGCAGGTTTTAACTCTGATGATAATCCTGTGTAGGATTCATAACCCCCTGAATTATTGGGGCTGTTGTATTGTTGTAGTTAGAGCAAGTTTACATAGAAATCCATAGCTCAAGACCCCTTGTCTAGTCTCACTCCTCGTCCTTCTCCTGATGTCACCTAATCCGTCCGTGGTGGGTGGCTGATGTTCCAGGCATAAGCATGTCCATGGGTTCTGAAAGTCCCAGAACCTTCTTCACTGCTCTGTTCACATCCATATAGCAGTATCATTGGCAGGGCTCTTACCTCACTCTGTCCTTAGAATCATTACAGAATCTCGACCTGAATGAAGATATTGTTAGCTTAATAATAGCAATAATTATTCACATTTGTAAAACATTTTCTACTTTGCAAAGCACATCCATATACTTGGTTCTCATCTGATTCTGAATCAAGCAGGGAAGGAATTTATTTACTTATTTACTCAGCAAGTATTTGTTGTGTCTCTTTGTTACATGAAAATATTTCCACTTTGCAGATGTAAACGAAGTCTCAGAGAGAATAAATCACTTCTTTTGACTCTCTAAGTTTTGTAATGATGAGTTTAAGGTTTTTTCTAAACCTGGGAATGATCAGATGTTTGAAGGGCGGGGCTTGTTCATTTCCTGAAGTGACAGGAAATTAGTTAATTAATTAATTAATCCTTTAATTCCATGGATTGAAACTTTGAAAGTCCACAGCCCACAGGGAAAGCCTGCATGTCATTCATGTGCGTAACAGTTTCTGTAATCATTAATCGAAAACCAAGTTATTTGTGTCAATCAACAGCTAATTCCTTTTCTTATGAAGTGTGTTTTTATTTTCTTTGTGAAAACCCCTTCGAATGGTTCACAAAGCCTCATGATCTAGCTGCTGCCTCCCTCTGCAGCCTAACTGGGCTATCCCGGCATCTCACACTCATTATGTGCCCTCTTGCATCAAAGTCTTTGCTGATCTTTCTTCCCCCAAATCTCTGCACCCTCACATCCTTCCCACCTCTATTGCAGCTCTCACCTCATCTGTCAGTACTGAAGGGAAGTCTTGGTCATCATCCCCACACCAGAACCTCTGATACAGACTCTCTGAGCTCCATTCACCTCCCCTCCATTTTATCGATCACAGTCTACTATTCTGTATATTCATGGAAATGTTCTTTTGGGGCATTTCTGTTCCTAATTGTAAGCAGTGCTTTCTAACAGAAAGCCCTGGGGCGGGGTCGGGTAGGGGGCGGTGCTTACTTCTGCTCATCACTATATGCTTTGTTCTTTTAAAGGCTCCCACCAGAGTAGGTAAGGTGTTCCAAAAATACATATTGGATGGATGAATTAAACTAAGGTTAACCAGTGTTGGCACTTGAATGTTCCTGGGTTAATCAAACAAGTCTCATAGTAGTTTTGATTGCTGCAGTAGCAAGTTACAGTAAATTTCATGGCTTAAAACAGCATCCGTTTATTATCTCGCTGTTTCCATGGATCAGAAGTCTGGGCATGGGGAGTCTCAGTTGGGTTCTATGCTTAGGATCTCATAAGGCCAATGTCAAGGTATTGGCAGCCTTGGGCTATTATCTGGGGGAGTATCTGCTTCTTATCTTGTTCAGGTTGTTGGTAGAATTTGGTTCTGTGTGATAGCTGGCTGCCTGTTGGCCAGGGGCCAGACCTAGCTCCTAGAACCATCATTCCTTAGCCCATAGCTGTGAATTCTCTCTGAGTTTATCATCTTTTGCCTCCCTTTTCTACATCATTTCTCTGACTTCATCTTCCTTTCTCTTCTGCTTTTTAGAGTTGATGTGATTGCATTGGGTGTACCAGGGCACTCTAGCTCATCATATCCCACCCATTCCTAGGAAACAGGATATGAACATATGTAGGGGACCGTTTCTCTGCCTGCCATAAACCCCAAGTGCCTATGTATTTGTATGTGATTTACCTTAATCATATATGAAAAGACAATGGCATTTGTAATAGACTGGTATGTGTGTGTATTTCTCCCCACTTCTGCAGATGCCATAGTCTTTGGTAGAAAAGTTTCCCAGAAATGGGGCTGACAAAATTGGGGACTGCACGGACTCAAACAATTGAAAATAATGTCATTCTCCCTTCATTACTTTCCAGTGGTAGCAGTTCTCTCTGACATGCTGGTTCCTTGCAGAGTAGGAGTGCTGATTGAATCAAGTTCACAGAATGGACAGAAGGGAGGAGTGAGTTTCCTAGCAGACAGCTGTCGGCCTGAATTGATGGTTGCATCTTTGGAGTTGTCCCTTATTTACCTGTAAGTGCTTTGTGTCTCTCATAGGAACTCCTCCTCTGGGGTGTTTGCCCAAGGCAATAGTCTTTCTCTGAAAGGGCATCTCCTTACTTTGGACACTTAAGGATTTCTTTCTTGTGTTTTCAAACCTCTGGTGTGTTTCCTCTCCTCTCAATGTAGTCAGGAGTAGAGTGTAACTGCACCTTGGGGTGATACTTATTTCAGAGAAAATGTATGGGTAATTCTGTGTTCATTCCATTGACTTTGTTCATTTCATTTATTCATTGATTCATTCCATGAAGATTTACTCAATCTTTATGATCAAAGATTTGAAAATACCATTCAGCTTACTGTTTTGTTTGACCTTCCTGGAGAGCTACACTCACTTAAAACACCCATTATCAGGCCAGTGTGGGAAGTATTGTGAAGGTTCTTCTGGTGCCGAACATCTTCAGTGCATAGGAAAAGGACCCGTTATTTACCAAATTCCCTTTGCTCTGACCACACTGCTCCCGCCTGTGTGACTTCTGAATAATATGCGTGGACCTAGGGCTGCAAGGGGAGCATGAGAAATGGCGGGTCAGGTTCAGGGTGCTAAAAAGTACAGGAGGGTTCCTGGAGGCTTGAGACTAACATGTCATCGAGACTGGCAGGATTCACGCATGGAGCATGTGCTCTGGACCAGCGTGCATCACACGTGCCCAATTTTGAGGGGTGGGAGGGATGCAAATTGTGAAGAGCATGCAAAGCTGGTTAAAGGTTGTGCACTGGTCATGGGCAAAGGGGGTGGAGAGAGTGCCATACCTCAGGCCACGCACCACCGTATTTTATCTCTACCAAGATGCGGATAAGTCACTGAGGGCCTGGGTTTGTGCAGATAGCTCCCTGCCCTCTCTTCCCAACACCTCCTACCATGATTGTCTCTTCAGAGCTTATACAATGATCATTGGAGACTTTAGAGTTGACCCTTAAGAAAGGTGATTTTTTATCATAGTCACAACCCATTGTGGAGCACTTATCATTTGCAAGGCTGAACATGAGGCATGGTCCAGCAGGATGGATAGTAATCAGGTGAAGCATGTTTTTTTCTTACTGCAAAACCCTTGTACAGCTATTGGTAAAGGGGCGGGAAATCACATTTCTCACTAAGGTGCATTCACAAGTGTTCGTAATCATTTGTTAAGAAAGGTTTGCAGCCAGTCCTGAACTGATGTCTCGGGAGAAAGCAATCTTGGGTGGCGTTCAGGGAGCATCAGGTGAGACTCCAGTCAGGGTTTGTCAGACATAGCTAACTTCAAAAAACGGCTGCATTATTATAATTTGAACTTCTGCTTATTAATACTGTTCTTGAGCTTATCTCTCATAATAGCACTTATGGCCCCTCAACTTCTTCATCAAGACAACTTAGTCTATGTTGAGGCTTCAATTTTCTTAACCTTCCAAAGCCTGCTGGCCTCTAAAGTTGATTTTTCTGCCTCCAAATTATGTCTAAAACCTACCCTTGTCCACCTGCTCCAGTATCACTGTCTTGGTGTGATTGCTAATTACTCTTTGGCTATAGAAATAACCTCCTGAGGGTTTGTTCTTGTTACTCACATTTCCATCCACTCCAACCCATCTCCCATTCTGCTGCTGATTATCCATCTAAAACAGAGACCCGATGATGTCAGTTCTTGCTTACAGTCCTTACAACCATTAGGACTTCTTGTGGGTGGGATGAAGCACCAGGTTCAGCCTGTCTCTGGTAGGCGCTGCACGTCCCAGCCTGGCCTCTGTTTCATTGCCCGCCCCCTCTGACGGCTCGCCCAGTCTCGACCTCGTTTGCCATCTCTGCTGAACACTTGCCACTAAGGCAGTTGTCTGGGCTCACAGTGTTCCACTCTCCCTCTCATTCTCCCTCCAGCAAAGCTTCTATTTGTCTCTCTGTTTCTAGCCCAAACGTTCCTCTCTCCAGACAGCCTTCCCTGATTCTCACCTGCCTTTTCCCACCTCACTCATTTCCTCATTGGTATTTAAATGTATGTTGTTCATATCCTGCTGTGTTGATAAAAATATTAATGGCAACTTCCCTTAACTGACTGAGTCAGGCTCTGCCAGGCACCACAGTTGCACTGTCTCAGTCACTCATCTCCCTTATAAGTAAATATTATAACTTACATATTATAAGTAAATATTCCCAGCTTACAGATGATAAGACAGACTCAGAGGAAGACTCTCATAAATTCCCAAGTTGGTAAGGGGCAGAACATGAGCTCAAACTCGGATCTTTTTTGACTCAAGAGACTTGTATTATTCATAGGACTTTGTATGGACTTCCACAGAATATAATAGTATGATTCCTTGTAATCAGACTTTCTGAGGCAAACACCTCCCTCTCGCTCTCTGAGTTCTAAGGCCTCTTTTCCTCAAATATCTCTAACAGTGCCTGATCTGTAGAAATAGATTCTTAACAGGTAACCTTTGAGTGAGCAAATGAAAGAACAAATGCATGCCTGTTTCATCTTAATAAAGGCTTACCTAGGTTAAGTATAGAGTGTACATATTTATTATTATGAAATATCATAAGAGTTTGAAGCTTTTTATGTCAGGAACAATTGATCCTGGAAATAGGAAGGGTAGAATACAGAGATAAGTTAAGTTTTTTATTGCTTTGTTCTGTTTCTATGTCAGTTATGAATGGTCGCAAGTAACCATCAAAATGAAGAAATTTGAAGAAGACATTTTGTCATTGCTTCAGAAGCAGCATCTTTGCAATTCTTTGTTTTACCCTGTGTGTGTTGCCGCTTGGTCACAAGATGACTGCTGTACCTCCAGACATTACATGCACTTTTAAAGCATAGAGAAGAAAACAGGAATGATTTCAGCTATATCTTTTCCTCTTATTAGGAAAAGAATGTTTTCCAAGGTCCCCCAACAGACCCCACCTGCATCTCCATGGCCAGACCCAAGTCTTAGGATCACTGTAGCTGTCAGGGAGGTCTGGAACGTGTACCTCTCACCGAGGATCTGCTAGTTGCAGATCCTTCTTGAAGACAGCTTCCAGTGCCAGCCACGGCCTGTGTGCTGTTCTTCTTAATTCATCAGCCCGACTTTATGCTTCAGTCTCCATCATGTTTTGCTTCCAAATTTTTTGTTGCCCAACAAGAAAGGTAGATATTCAAAATTATAAGATTACACATTAAGTTAAAAATATAAGAGATGGAGTGAGCAATTGTTCAAGATTAAATGACGTTTGTAGGGAGTTAAAATGAGCCCTAATCATTAACCAGGCAAGTTTTTAAAACTGTTTAAACTTTAGTTTTCTCCTCTGTCAAATGAAAATAATAATAATGTCATCACAAGATGAATGTGAGGATTAGCAAAATAATGCACATTTGCCTAGAACAGCGGAAGCAGTTATTGTTCCTGTACTTATTACAGTTTTTGAAGAGCGCATGTTTCTTTCCACTTGATTGTGGAATTTTAACAATGAAAGATGAATCCAGTAGACCTATCCCCGCCTTCCTGTGACTGAAGATATAAGAATGTTTACCTGTCGATTGTCTGCCATGATGCCCATTCCCTTCTTCCAATGGGATTTGGAACCTGTGTCAGTGCTGTTGGCTCGCAAATCCATGTGGGCACTTGTGGTGTGAGTGAAGCCCACTCACATCCATTGCCATTCATTTCACTCTTGCTGTTCATTTAACTGGGGGTTGGCAAAGGTTTTCTGCAGAGAGCCAAGTAGTGAATATTTGAGACTGTCAGCTATCCCATCTCTCATTGTAATATCAAAGAAAGGAGCCACAGACAATATACATTCATTCCCCAGGAAACCTTATTGACGCTGAAGTGTAAATTTTATGCAATTTTCATGAGTTGTGAAATGTTGTTCTTAGATTTTTTTCAATCACTTAATAATATGAAAACTACTCTTAGCTCATGGGCAATACAAAAATAGGTGGCTGGCTTGATTCAGCCTGTGAGCTCTTGTTTGTCGATTTCTGGTTTGACTTGATGCTTGATGATATTGTTCTATTTTCTATCATACGAGGTTATAGTTAACCATTCACTACCTCACCGTTGGAATCTACTTCCTCATTAAATACGGTAGGTTTTAATATTGCCAAGTGGAAATTATTAAACTCTTACTATTGGAGTGATCACACTGGGTTCAAAAGCAATGAAATTTTTGTTGTATTCTGTAAGTAGATAATGTAGCTTTAAGTAAATATAAGTAAGTAGAATTAGAATGTCCTTAGGTTCTGAAGAAGCAAGAAACAACATCATACCTTCAACAGGTGGTGAGCAAGATTCATCTGATCAGCCAACCCTGCGTGCCCCCTGTCTCTCTCTGTGTTGTTAGGCGGAGACACGTAATACAGGACTAAATTGCCCCTGCATATTTTACCGCATGAAGAGCGATGATTTTACTGTTAGGACCCCTCCAGGAGTAAATAAATTCCAGGGTGATAGCTGGAGAATAAAAAGGAGACCATGTTTTTTCCTCCCTGTTGTTCAGTTTCTTCACTCTTCCAGAGCAGTTCCTCGGGCTCCACCTCCGCTCTGGGCAGCAGGCTTGACGTCTTGAAACTCATTATGTCAGGCTGAAAATGAGAGACAGCAGCTGTCAGGGCCAGCGTTGGGTACCTCTGACTTGTTTCCATGTAGCGAGAAAAGCACGCTCTCAAGCTGTACAGTTGCGAGGACTCATCGTTTCTTAAATGCAGGGTTCTGAGCAGCCCTTAAGGGAGCGTGGCTTGCTCCTACTGGGTTCTGCACAAAAACATGCCTGTTTTATTTGTCCTACAGCCACAGCAGGGTGTTTAATGCCAACAACAGCATCGAGACAGGACAGCTATAGGATTTCTAAGGATAGGGAAACTAGGAAAGTAGCAGTGTTTTATAAAGAGTTATCAATCTTTGCATATTTTCCTCCATCTGTATTACAGAAGGAAAGCACATACGGCATCTTATGTGCTCCCGTTCAGACAGTTTTGGTGTTTCTGCAGCAGAGTGGGGTTTCTGCTAGAGTCAAATATGAAAATGGCTGAGCGTGGCAGTGAAGGTGGGCAATTGTCACTTTATTTGTGTGTTGGCTTCTACCCTCTTTTACTCAGATATAATCTTAGCATTTTTCTAGCCACTTAACTCCAAGGCCTGGTCCTTTCTGGTCTCTGTATTTAGTGGGCATGACCTGTTTAACACTTGCTAACATGTACTGAGTGCTCAATCCAGCACCGCATGCATCTCATCATTTAATTCTTACAGCTGCCCTCTGCGATAAGTGGTATCATTGTCCCCCTGTTGGGGACGGGGAACTGAGACGATGCCAGTGAGCAGCTTCCTGGAGTCAAAGGGGAAGCCAGGTTCCAACCCCAGGACATAGGGGTTGGAGCACATCTACGCTGTTCACCACCACCGTACTCAGTCTGCTCGGCTTCTTTCTCTGAGCCAGCACTACTCAAACTTGAGCACATCTCAGGTGGAAGACTTGTAAACCCATCTCCAAAGTCTGTAATTCAGTAGTTTGGGGGTAGATCCCAGGAATCTGCAGTGGTGACAAGTTCCAAGGTGATGCCAGTGCTCCAAGTTCTGGGCCCACACTTTGAGAAGCACATTTGAAGGCATCTCTCTAGTCAGAGAGATTATACCCTTTGTCTGATTGTTTAATATCTGTGCAAAGGCTTTGCAGGCATACAGTGCTACTTAAATGTAGAGTGCTATACCGCTTCGATGTCCCTCATACTGGTTAGTGTGGACATCATCAGCAAGAGGATAACAGATGGGGGGTGGGCACTGTTGCTGGGGAGTTCAGGTGGTGCATCCCCTATGGAAAACAGTATGGCAGTCCCAGAAAAATGAAAAATGGACCTACCATGTGATCTAGCAGTTCCACTTCTGGGTGTTTATCTGAAAGAGATACAATCACTCTCCTGAAAAGATGTAAGCACCTCCGTATTCATGGCAGCATTATTTATCATAGTCAAGACATGGAAACAATGCAAGTGTCCATCAACAGATTAATGGATAAAGAAAATGAGATATATATGTGTGTATATGTATATGTGTGTGTATATACACACACACACACATACATGCCATTGAATATAATTCAGCCACTAGAAAAAATAGGAAATCCTATGTGAGACACCATGGATGGACCTTGAGGGCATTATACTAAACTAAGCAAAAATGAATTGGGTAGAGAAAGATGAAAAACAATGTGTGATCTCACTGATATGTGAAAACCAAAAGCCAAACAAAAACTGGATTCATAGACACAGAAAATAGGTTGACGGTTGCCAAAGGCAAGTGGGGGTGGAGGGTAAAAGGGATGAATGGGGTCCGAAGGCACAGACCTTCAGGCATAAGACACACCAGCTCTGGGGGTGTAAAATGTATGGCATGGTGACTATAATTAATGATGCCGTACTGGATATTTGTAAGTTTGTAAGAGAGTAAATCTTAAAAGTTCTCATCATGGGAACAAGACTTGTGACTATGCATGGTGGTGGGTGTTAACTAAACTTGTAGTGATGATCATTTCATAGTGGATACATGCCTCAAATCACTGTGCTGTGCATTTAAACTAATCAGTGTGATATGTCAATTATATCTCAGTTTTGAAAATGTGTTGAGCAGTCCCTTCCTGTAGGAAGTGGTCTCTCGCCTCCTTGAAGAGGGTGATGTTTCAGGATTGATTGTCACATTTCTCCTCCACGTTCCTCTGGTCCCAAATACTTTGAACATTTCTACTCGTCATAGCCTGTTTTAATGCATGTATTTAAGATCTGATTAAGTCGTGAGATCATTGACTCTAGGGTCTCACTTCCTGTTTAGTGGCATATGTGGGTTTAAAAGGGCCATAGACTTCATTGTGGCTGTTCGTTTCCCAGCTGTTATATGAACGACAGACACCAAAAGAAAACCTGTCAAAAGCACCTGGAAGCCCCTTGCAAAGCATCCACACGTGCACAGAACCATGTGGAGAGCCGTACAAAGCTGGCTGAAAGCCGAAACCGAAGTGCAGTGACCTGATCCCGTCCCATTCAATTGTGTGAACAGATTTTTTTTACTATCACGATGAAGACAGGCTCAGGTGTTAAAGAATGGTATCTGCTAATTTTCCAGCCAACATCTGGCTTGCAGTGCTTGGCCGGCAGAGGGTACATGGCAGACACCAAAAGTTTTATAATCAAGTGGCATCCATTTATCATCCAGATGATTCGAAATATGGAGGAAAGGCACCTCAGTAATACAAAGCACTTTTCACCAACAGATTTTGGCAACAACTTACAATGTTAGTCCATTACCAGAAAAAAACAAAGCCAATAACAAAAAACACAACAATAAGACAAAAACAACTACTCTCTTTGCAACATTCAAGAGAGTAATCCAGTATTATTAGCTATAATTATCATGTTAGAAAGTTCTGTTTTTTCATCTGGATTTTTGGATGCTATTATTTTTACTATTGCTGCTCTTGTTTTTACTATTACTTCCTCTTTCCAGTGAAGAAAAATGCTTTTGAAAATAACAGTTTGTCTGTCTGCACTGAGGACAACCAGCACCTTTGTACTGACCCCTTTCAGTGGGATGTCCTGATGATCCAGATGATCAAGCAGAGTTTGAGAACTGCTGGATCTGAATAGCTTTGGCACATAGCAGAGCCTCAGTTCAAGTTTATGAAGGAATAAATCCATGGGTTGTTTTGGATTGAGCTGTCCCCACCTTAGTTCAAGGGAGTAGCATGCACTCTGAGAAGATTGTCTACGTTGGTTGAAGTGATCTTCATATCATTGTGCCCTGCACATAGTAGGTGCACAATGAATATCTGCTGAGGGGCTCTTTTATATGAGCAGAGTAACAAATAACAAACACTTAGCAGTCCTGTTTGGCTCATATGTTTTTATTCTGAACCCATAACAACTTAAGCATAAACTAATATATTATTGGGAAAAAAGAGAAATTCTCATTTATTTACATACCTAGTTACTGCTTTCTGACTAGAGCCTTGATAACCTGTGACTGTTATTACTTAGAGTTAAGTTCATAAAGACTTCTTTTTTCCTATTTGGTAAAATTGCCCTCTCAAATGAGAATTGAATTCTGAGCTCTATTTTTTTTTTAAAGGTTGGAGGATAAGAATTCAACATTCTCCCTTACTTTTGTGCTTTTCCCCATATCTTACTATTTATTAGCACAGAGATTGTTGTGGCAATTTTCCACCTCCCTTGTGGTTGAATCTTCAAAGCTCTCAGATTCTCTTTTCAAATTGGCATATGCCTTTGAATTTTAATTTTCATCATTTTCCCACAAAATAAACATTTTTCTTCTTTTTCTGGGTTGGATGCTACTTTCACGTTAAGGCCAGAGTTTTGTCATGAAAAGCAAGCTGAATCAGAGAGAAATTGACCCCTTGAAGCCCTGCTTCCTCCTTTGTTACTGTTCTGGGCAGACTCTGGGGGGTTTGCCCCCTGGTTTGGTACACATACAAATGCCTGCAACTCTGTCCTTTTTGCTGAGGAAAGCTGGGATCCATGTTGTTCAGTAGGTCTGCTTTGGGTAGGGCAGATATAGAAATTGCTGCTGTGTATTCTCTTTTTAATAAGGAAAAATTTTATGAGAATGCCAAAAAATTAGCATCACTATTCTTCGAGAACCTTTCCTGCAGGCAGAGGGAAAAATAAGCTAAACGCATTTTCACATCATTCACAAGCGCTAATTGTTTAAAATGCAAGGCCAAGAAAAAGGGTGTGATCACAAATTCCTCCTTCCATGAGGTTGGACGAACTAGAGCTGATTGGAATTATAGTCACTCCCACCAAAGCTTTAGTGGTTTATCCACCGCCACATAAAAAAGCTCTCCAAAACAGAGCCCCTGAAGCAACCAGCAAACGCATTAGAATAGTGGTTGGTCAGGAATTCAGACCGGGCCCAGCAAGGAGAGATCTTCTTAGCCATAATGCCTCTGGAACCTCAGGTGGGAAGACTGGAAGGGTGGAATTAAGTTGCTGGCTAGGGCTGGAATCATCTGTGGAATTATGCCTTTTGTTATCTTCGGAATTTCTGTGTTATCTGGGACTTTCCTGATATGCAGGGACTGCCCCTCCCAGGGTGAACTAATTCCTAGAGATGGCAGACACTTGCCCTGCTCAAGAGCTTCCCTTTTACATACAAACTAACCCACCGGAGACCATGCTGCAGCCCTTCCTTTGTTGGACCTGCACATCCCTGGCCACTATTTTCCTGCTCTAATTACCCCAGGGGCAGGGACCAGCTAAGTAGAGAGAGCCCCTGTCCTCTAGAGCCTGCAGAAACCTCAATACAGGCTGTTTCTTGCTCACAGTTGCCCCTCCCTCCCTCTGCCTTAGGAGGCACCAGCCCTGGTGCCCCCCCTCATGTGCCCCCCTTGTGCCCTCACTCCTTGTTGTATGGCCATGCCTGGTTCAAGGGGTTTTCTTCCTTTATGACAATCATTTCCACGTTTGCATGTCTCACCACCCCTGATTAAAACACATTCTGCATACATTTAAAAAACTGTATAGCGAAAGAGGTAGCTATTGATCTACCAAATGCTGAGAGTTAGGAATATTCTGGATGTGAGTGTTAAGCTTGGGACTTTGATGTGCTCAGTTTTTTATAATACGCCAGTTTGGGGATACAGGGAGTTAGAACAATGGTCCTGGAAGGAGTTTTTCATTGTGGAGCATACGGTTCAGTCGACTGCACTTGAGTCACAACCAAAAGTACAATGTACGGGAACTTGTTCTCCTCTTTATTTCACATGAGCCCTGGGCTCTCACCAGAGAATTTATTCTTTCTGCCTGAAAGGTGATCGTCTGTATTTCATAAAGAGGTCTTAACATTCCTCGAGCTCGTTTTCACTTACAAGTGTACCGCGGTGCGAAAGATAGAAGGCATTTGCTAGTATCTCAGAAGGCATCTCCCCTTGGGGAGAGCGTTATAGTTTCTAATCGGAGTGTCAAGAATACACCCACCTTCCACAGTGGCATCCACGGACACCAAGGGCAAGTGCTCTTCAAAACTGCCAACCCCGTTGAGTTTTTAAAAAATTAGTTCCTTTTTTGGTGACTATTCTAATTTTGTTTTTAAATTTATTGGGGTGACATTAGTTAGTAAGATTATATAGGTTTCAAGTGTACGTTTATGTGATTCATGATATGTATGTTACACACACAATAAATTTTATTTTTCAGTTACAGTTTATATTCAATATTATTTTTACTAGTTTCAAATGTACAGCATAGTGGTTATATAATCATATACTTTTACAAAGAGTTCCCCTCAATATTTCTAGTACACACCTGGCACCATACATAGTTAGTACAATATTATTGACTGTATTCCTTATGCCGTACTCTATGTCCCTGTGATTGATGGATTTTTTTAAAAAAACTTTATTCATTTATTTTTAGAGAGAGGGGAATGGGGGGGACAAAGAGAGGGAGAGAAACATTGATGAGAGAGAATCACCGATTGGTTGCCTCTCATTTGTGCACCAACCAGGACTGAACTGCAGTCCGGGCTTGTGCTGTGACCAGGAATCAAACTGGTGTCCGTCTGCCTCGTGGCACAGTGCTTAACCAAGGAGCCGCACGAGTCCGGGTGGCGTGTGGATCTTTTTTCGAGTTTTGTTACAAGGAGCCCCCTTTCTTAGGCCGAGCATGGCGTCGCATCTTACACTAAGTTTGAGCTTTCCCATCGTCTACACACAGTGTAGGTTGCAGATTAGTTTACAGTGCAGGGCTTTTGGAAACGAGTCTGGAAGGGAGCTTGCAGGGACTGGGCGTGCGTGTGGCAGGCGCTGCCTCTGGGTGGGACGTGACTGTCTTGTGTATGGCCATGACAGACATCGCCTCAGGCACCGAAGATGCTGGATGGTTTTCATAAATAGGAAGATCTGTGTGGCATAATAATTTTACAAAGTGATGAAGCTGTTGCCGTTAAACAGAATAATCAAACTTCACGAACACAATTTCCTCCATGTTAAAAAAATAAAAGTTTTTTTGGCCCAAGGCAGAATTCAAAGGTTAGCTTATCAGCTATGTGAGCTGGTGTGACAAACCTGGTCGTGTTACCCACATGCAGTGTGGTTTTAAAAATAATTTTTAAAATATCTTTTATCATCAGTCACAGAAGAAAAATTTAGGAAAAGGCAATTTTTAGTTCAATTGAAAGCTTATTTAAACTTCTGCGTGGGTGTTTTTTTTTTTTTTTTTTGAGAAAATTGCTGACTAGTGCAATTTTCCTCTGCTTGCTGGGTTCTTCTATTAGTTACATTGTAATCAGAAAAGTGTGAAGAATTTTCATTGATGACATCGCCATAAAACATGCTCCACTTATTTCATTGTCCATCAGTGGCACAACTTCCTCTGTGGTGTAGATCTGTCTTATCAACCTTAAATTGCAAGTCTGGCCTTTCAAATAGCTGCCCTGTGCAGGGTTTCATGCAGAAAAATAGCTGTGATGTATAAACCAGTGTATATAAAATGTCTTTCTTCCCTAGAAGGCTTGTTAAGTCCTGGAATTTTGCAGAAAGTCTGGTAGAAACACCTGCTGACACTGTTCACACCTTACCTGGTGGGATCCCCCGTGACAGGCCAGACAGAAGAGGTTGTTTAGTGGACAAAGTGCAGGCATTCTTTGTTCGTTTTTCTTTGTGGTCTCATTAGGAGGAACTGTTTGAGCAGTTTGACCGTGTCTTATTTGCAGCCGTGGGCTCACACTGCTGTAAGCACTTCCTAGCTACAGGAGAAGCTGGATAAGTCCTGCACCGGCATGTGGTGTCTCTGCTTTTATGATGCCTTCAGCTGCAGCTCACACCTGCCGCCCTCCTACTCCCAGCCCACGTGCAGAATGAACAAGTGAGCCCAGACTTCTGCTGGATAAAGAGAAATGTTAGGGCCCTTAGACTCTTCTGCCAACTTTTGGGGCCTTCAAAAGGTTACCCCAGGGTTTTGAGTAAATCTTAAAGATGGAGGCTCTGATACACAGTTACCTTGAACAGACAAGATGAATAGCTGTGCTTTCATCAGCTCCTATGGACCACATCGGGGCATGCATCTCTCCCCCACCAAACAGTAAGTGCCTCACATACAGGTTTGCTGTCTGCTCCACCCTGCCCAGCACACAGCAGGAGGTTGATAAATGATTGTTAAGGTGGACGTTATGTGATTTGGGAAATTTGATCCTTTTAAGTTGCTTCCTTCAATTATTTTTCTTTCACTTGTTTAACAAGTATTCATAAAGAAATTCACTAAGTATTGGGTACAAAAACTTGTGTATGCATATTTACACAATGGAGTACTACTTGGCCATAAAAAAGAAGGCAATCTTACCTTTTGCAGCAGCACGGGAGGACCTGGAGAACACTATGCTAAGTGAAATAAGCCAGTCAGAGAAAGACAAATACCATATGATTTCACATACATGTGGAACCCAATGAACAAAATAACCAAACAGGCCAAACAGAAGCAGACTTACAGATAAGGGAACAGACTGACAGCTGTCAGAAGGGATGGAGATTGTGGGACTGGGTATAAAAGGTGAAAGGATTAAGGGGAAAAAAAACCCCTCCTAGACACAGACAACAGTATTGTGATGACCATAGGAAAAGGTGACTAGGGGAAGGTGGAACTGGGTAAAGGGCTAAATGGTGACTGAAGGAGACTTGACTTAGGAGAGTGAATACACCACACAATATACAGATGATGTATTATAGGATTGTACACACGAAACATATAATTTTATTAACCAATGTCTCCCCAATAAGTTAAAAATAAAAAAAATCACTAATTGCAGGGGATTGCAAATCAAAACCACAGTAAGCTATCACCTCATACCTGGTAGGGGAAGTATTAAAAATTAAGAGATAATAAGTGTTGACAAAAGGAGCCCTGGTACAGTGTTGGTAGAATGTGACATGATACCTCCATATGGAAAACAGTGTGGTGGGTCCACGAAAAAATTAAAAACAGAACTGCCACGTGATCCAGCAATGCCGTTTCTGGGAGTATATTCAAAAGAATCGAAACCAGGATCTTGAAGAGATACCATGTTTATTATAGCTTTATTCACATTCTCCAAGATATGGAAACAACCTAAACCTCATTGCTGGATAAAGAGATAAAGAAAAAGTTGGCATACGCATATAATGGAATATTAATAAGCCTTAAACAAGAAGAAATTACTGCCATTTGCAACAACCCAGATGGACCTGGAGAACATTATGCTAAGTGAAGTAAACCAGGGACAGAAAGACAATGCGTATGATTTCATATAAAAAGACTTGAAAGTTGTCAAACTTGCCAGACTTCATAGGAACAAAGAGTAGAAGGGTGGCTGTCGGGACTCGAGTTGCGGGGGGATGTTGGGAGATGATGGCCAGAGTGTACAAAGTTGTGTGTGTACGCAGTACATACATTTTCCAGATCCACTACACAGCATGCCTGTTGCTAACACTATTGTCTTGTGTACTTAAAATCTGCTAAGATGGTAAATCTTATGTCGTGTTCTTGCCATGTGACGTAAATGGTAATAATAATAATTATAGTGTGAGGTGGTAGGAGGAAATTTTGGGACGCGATGGATGTGCTTATGGCCTGGGTGGTAGTATTGGATTTATGGATGTCTGCTTATCTCAAAACTCGTGGAGTCGTATACCTTCAACATTTGCAGCTCATTTACATGTTAATGATATCTGAGTAGTAGTTTAAAAATAATATAAGGGAATAAGCCCTGACTGGTGTGGCTCAGTGGATTGGGTGTTGCTACGCAAAGCCACAGGTTGCTTCTTTGATTCCCGGTCGGGGCACAAGTGAGGGTTGTAGGCCAGGTCCCTGGCTGGGGGCATGTGAAAAGCAATCAGTCGATGTTTCTCTCCCACTCTTTCTTCTTCTCATCCCCTTCCTGTAAAAACTAACTAAATAAAATCTTTAGAAAATAATAATATAAAGTAATAGCAGTAGAAAAGCAAAATAAAACCCCC
Organism: Artibeus jamaicensis; assembly: GCF_021234435.1. Lineage (NCBI taxonomy): Eukaryota > Metazoa > Chordata > Mammalia > Chiroptera > Phyllostomidae > Artibeus > Artibeus jamaicensis. The sequence goes on along the minus strand of NW_026521828.1, from coordinate 8,769,405 downwards.
AAACCAAGAACTTACTCTGCGCCAGGTTCTTGGCGAGGCTCCGAGGGTGTCGTGAGAAGCCAGACAGAGCCCCTGCCTCTGTGCTGGAGGTCCACAGCCCCTCTGCAAGTGAGCACCTCGTCGGAACATGACTTGGAGTCCTCCGTGACACTAAAGTGTTTTTATCCTTCCTAAAAGTCCTTCGGCAGAGGTAGAATGCAGAAATGCTTTTATTTCTTTTAGAAATTCATCCTTCCTGAAGACAGATGGGTGAACTTCTTTTGACTGCATAAAGTAATAAATCAAATTAAATGACACCACACACAACCAACCAAACCTCATTGACTTTTCCTCCCCTGTAACCAGGCTCTCTCCTAGCCTTTGTGCTCCCTGAAGCAAAATGCACAGGATGACTCACCTTCTAGGTGTGTAAAGATTCGAGAGTTATGACAGGTAGTGAACTGTGAGAGTATGTTTGACTCCTACCTTGACAAATGTGCCTTCACAACAACTCGAAGGGCCAGGTGTCAGTGTAGGGCTCTCAGACCCCCTGAGTTTGGAGTCTGGATGTACAGGTGCATGTTTCTGCAGCCCCGGCCACAGCTGCTCTTCCCACCTGGCACATCCCACACTGTGAGGGGCCTTGTGTACCTACGGCAGAAGAAGTTCATATGCTCTCGGGTCCCAGAGAGAGGTCACTGCATGCCTTGCAGCGTCACCAGGCAAAACACCGTGGTGGTCGGGAGGCGGAGGGCAGGAGTGATAACTACAGGCCACAGCCTTTCACAGGGCTTTCCTCCGGAGAGAGGAGGTAGGATGGGGTAACAGTACTGGCTACTCTGAATCGTTTCCCAGGCCTGTGAGGTATGGGAGTGGCCTCAGTTGCCTGGTTGCTGACCCTGCGGCGATTTAGGGCATTGTGCTAAGAGTCAGATGAGGACGTGTTTGGGTTATAAACTCAGGACTGGCTGGTTTGCATGTCGAAAACAGACCCCTGGCTGGCCCTTTGCAATCGATAAGAATTCACTAGCCCCAAGAGAGACAGTCTTTCCAGCCAGAAAGTTTTTTTGAAGAGGTTAAGACTTCGTAATCTATAGAATACTAAAAAAACCAAAATACAGATTGTGTGCATCTTGAGCCTACATTTACACAGGTAGCGTGGTCCACCGCTGAGGAGAGGCCCCTGGACAAGAGGCCAGCAGCAGTGCTGGCCTGGGAGGCGGACATGGGCACGTTTGGTCAGACAGTCCTGGGACCCCAGACCCAGAGCAGAGGCCCAAAGGTGCTGGGCCTCAGGGGGACACGCAAGTCCAGGTCCCTACAGGAAGCGGCGTGGTCAGAAGAGGGCCAAGCAGAGGCACCTCTTGCCCTGCTGTAAGGGAAGTGCTGCGTGTGTACCAGTGGTTTTTAAATTTTAAAACTTGTCATGAAATGATGGTTTTCAATAAAGCCATATATGAAGTCTTACTATATGAGACAGATAAAGTAACGTACTGAGGTTGATGTCTGTACCAGAAGCTTACACTGTGCCCTGATTGGTTTTACTCCCTGGCCCACATTTACCTTCCTCTTCCCTTTCTACATCGCCCCCCGGCCCTTCCTCCCACGCCATCACCCCATCCCATGCTCCAGGCCCACCCACATGCCTCTGAGGCACCTCCAAGCTCTGGCTTTGCTGGAGCAGCCAGCGGTTCTGAAACTTCAGCGGGAGCCAGGATCTGCTGGAGGGCTTCTGAGAGCACAGATGGCTGCCCTCCGCACCACTAGAGTTTCCATTTCAGATGGAGCCTGAGAATTTGCATTTCTAATAAGGTCCCAGGCGCTGCTGCTGCTGCTGCTGCACCAGAGAGCGGGCTTGGAGGACCACTGGGTCCCATGCGATGCCTCCGAATCCAGCCAGTGCCCGCCCCTGCGCAGACTCTTGGAGCTTGTTGACTGCGGGTGGAACCCTCCCAGTGATGCGTCAAACGGAAATGCCACGCAGAAACAGCAAGATAGGAAAGGGCTTGGTTGCTTGGGCTGTAGTTCTACCACCTGCCTGGCATTTGACCCAATCTCCGATTTCCTTCTCATCACCTTGTTTCTGGGTGCCGGTGGCATGCCCTGGAAGCTGATGTGTATGGGTGTTGTGTGTGTATGGGTGATGTGTTGTGCATGGCTGTAGGGGAGACTGCTGTGCTCTCCTGTGTTCTGCATTTAAACCTGAAACAGCTGCTTAAACGAATTATTTTTAAGTTAGGAAAAAAGTCTTCAAGACAAAATGCAGTTGAAGGGGTGGAAAGGTTTCTGTCACTACTTTTTGAGTCTAAAAATAGAGTCTAATTTGTTTATGGGGAACTGGCTGGATTTCAAAGCTTTGTCTATGATTCATTACAATTTTATTTTTAGAAAGAAGGTTTTTATATTCTATTGATTCATTGAAAAACACGAACATACTTTACTCTTGTATTGTTGAGAAAAACTTCGGGTCTGAATCGCGTATCTCTCCTACATAGTCTCAGTTCTGAACTGTTAATGTTTTCCCTTTAGACGATATCCATGTTAATTAACAATCCAATTTCCAAATACTTACATTTTGTAAGGAGTATTACGGAGTCTAATTTGCTTCAGCTGAACATTAGTTTTTGATTAGCAAATGCATTACATTTTAAATGAAATATATTAAGGTGAAGAGTAGATGATTATGACTAAAGAAATAGCTGGTTTAACTGACTTATTTGAACTAAAAAAATACATAAATGTAACATGCCAGGACCCAGGCAGAGCCCACCCTCATGGCTGACCCAGGGGATGTTGGAACTGGCGAAAGAGCACCAGGCCCCCTGCCAGGCTGCCTGTCAGCCCCCTAAAAACGTGTGCTGCTCAGGAACCCGGGAGCGAGGTTAGAAGTGAGGGTGGGTTCACTTGACGGTGAGACCCAGAACTGACAGGGGTGGAGGGTGACTCTCCCGCCCTACTGCGCTGACACAGGTGGGTGTCCCCAGGTTGTGTGGTGAGGATGCTGTGTCCTGGGGCAGGCTCCTTCCAGGCTCCCTGAGGGTGGGCGCACCTTCCCCACGCTGCTCCACTTGTGGGATTTGTCTGCCTACGTCACGTAATCCCTGTGGGGCCAGCCTGCCCTGCTTCCAGGTGACGTTCCTGTGTGTACCCCACAGGACACCTGCTGAGCTGTGCTGTTGACAGCAGGCTGGGGTCACTCTGAGTGCTCCTGCAGAAAGCCGGTCCCCAGACTGTGCCCAGAGGTTCCGATTCAGCAGGTGTGCAGTGGGGGGTCTGCATTTCCGACAACTGCCTCGGCTAGGTCAGTGGCAGGAGACTTAGGGGAACCGCCCTTGATCCAAAAATGCCTTAAACCATCCGGTGAGAAGAAAAGCCACCTAGAGACTGTCCAGGGAAACAGAAGTCAAAGGGAGCCACCTTGTTGTCCCTGTTGGACTTTTGTTGTCTGTGTCCCTCATGCCGCCTCCCTGCTTAAAATCGTGGCTGCTGTGCTTAGAACGAGCTTCACAGGCTGTGCTGCCTCCAAGGATGCTCTGCAGCTGGTTCTGGCCCAGACACCCTCATCCTGGGAAGATGTCATGCAGGGAGTTGCTCCTGCCACCCTCTTCTGACTTCCGGTTTCCCGACACAAGGGTTCCCTCTGCCTGGAGTGCTCCTCCTTTCTGGCCGAGCCCCGCTTACTCTTTCTCTTGTCTTAAATGTTACCTCCTCTGCAGAGCCCAGCCCCACCTCCTCGGTTTTCCCACCCCCGCCTCAGAGCGCCCTGTTATTATTTTCCTCCAGAGTAGGGGTCGTAACTTCATTACACATTCATCTGCGCAATCATTTCCTTTCCCTCTGCCCCCATAGCCCATAAGTGCCTTAAGAGCTTATTTTTATGTGGGTTTATCGCTGTCATCATGGCACGGGGCAGTGTGCCTGGAACAAGAGGAGGACTAGTATTGGTCAAATGAGGAAAGAAGAAGGCATGTGTTGATAAGCCTTGGAAGTGTGAATAAAGATTTTAGAGTTCATCGCATCATTTGCAAGGAATATAATTCCCGTCTCACCCCACCCCCATCTTGAAAGGTCCTTCTCATCAGTTCTAATGATGCGTATTTTCAAATGTTCTTTCTCTTCTCCTCGGAGCTGTCTGACCTGGGCTGAGGCTGCCTCAGAGTTGGTGGGGAGTCAGTTACCCAGTGGAAGTGGGAACCAGAAGTAGCCCTGTTCAGTGTTTGATACTTCTGGGCACATCGCCGAGATTTTTGACAAGACAAATGACTTAATGATTTCTACCAATCCTTATTCCAGGTCGGGAGGACTGATATAGCGGTGTTCAGACCAGCTTTTGAATTGAAATCGACATTATTTAATATCTAAATTTCATTTCTAAATGCGACTAAGGATAAGCGAGTGGAGTTTTGTTCGTGGTAGAATCATTTTTAAAGTGATGGTCCTCAGGGAGCCATAGGTTTTCCCATCACTGTTGTAAGGGGAGCGGGTCCTACTTAATGATCCCACAAGCTTCTGCCTTGATTTGTATATTAAAGATGTGAGATTTTTCAAGTGGCAGATCAAAGTGTTAGGGTTCCATTAGTCACTATATTAGGAACAAAGATGGAAACAGAGATTTTGTTTTAATTTGAAAGCAAGTGGCCTTATCTTATATTTCAAGCTATTAGGGTTTCAGGGAAGTCTGTTTATGTTTTGCATGCTTAAATAGATTAAGAAAGAAGATTAAGCAATTCTCTTGAATTAGTATCTTCAAAGAATAAATAACTAGAGAGCATCTTAATTAGTTATGCCAGTCCTTACTTCAGGGTAAGATGCTATTTGATATTCAAAGCTAGAGGCAAAGCCTATTTTAAAAATACACACATATGTGTGGTTCTTAAACATAATATTTGTGTTTTGGAGGTAACTTATTCAAAATGTGTGCAGCCCTTGGTGTTGCGGTTTCTGCTGGTGATGACGAGTCCTTCAACTTACCGAATGACTGCAGGGTCTGTTTCACGTCAGGTGCCTGTCACAGGTCATCTCCTTGTAATGGCACAAGGACCTGTGTGACACAAGCACTAGTATTGCCCCTGTCGCACACTAGGAAAAGGGCAGAAAGCTCCCCCAGCCAGTTAGCAGCGCAGCCTGATCGCAAGCCCAGGCGGCTTCACCGGCACCCCCGTGCTCTGTGGACTTCTCCTTGTCTTGTCTTGGACGGGACAGAAAAACAGCAGGCAGAGCGAAGGCTGGTGCTGGATCTTCTTCCTTAGTTTCCTGTTGTGCTGTCTTTTCAAATGGTGTGAAACTGCTCTGATGTAGTGCCAATGCTCTCTCAGTCGAGTGAGCCAGCAGACCTCTTACACACATCAGCTCCCCTGAAATCCCGTTAATCCTCGTTTCCCAGATTGTCGCCATTTTCGCGTCTGGTTCTACGAGCACATGGGGCTGGCTGGGAGGACAGTCATGGCACAGACTTAAAGTCGATAAAAACGACTGCTTTCCTGCTGGGGGGTGACTGGGGAGTTGGGGCATCGCACTCGTGGTGGGCACTGAGTGGCCTGGAGCCTGGGGAGCCCGAAGTAGTCTAGGTAGGGACCAGGGCCCTCTGAGCACAGATCAGCAGGGCGGGGGGTCCCAGGTGGATAATGGGAAATGCACCCTGGAGCTGCAGCGTTTCAGGAAGCTGCTGTCACTGAAGACACCTGAAACCCTCGAGAAGCTTCCGGCAGTCTCCGGGCATGGGCCGCATCCCGCACTTCCCCTTCATCCTTCTCTAATAGGCTACTGATTGATCTTGCTTTTCAGCTTCCATTAGGACAGTTTGGGCCAGGTCTGTATTTTACTGAAGGTATTTTAACAGAATTAAGAAAGATCTCAAGGAAGGAAATCAAATCACACTAAAATGAAAATTAGGTAGCTTTCAAGAGTAGTCAAGTAGTCTTTTTGTGTGTGTATGGGGAGGCAGCTTCTCCACCTCTCCACCTCACTGTCTCTTGGACTCACAGTCCAGGATGCACCATTAGGTGGCGCTCGTGCCCCCCACACATTTTTTTCTGGTCTCTTGAGTGATGTGAGGATAGCGTTTAAGATCCTGGGTTCTTAGTATTATCAGATAGGCCTGGGCCTGAACTCCAGCTTCTCCACTTACTAGTGGTAAGTGCTGTGACCTCTGGGAACCTGCACTTCTCTCATCTGTGAAACCAGGGTAAAAGTAAGTCCTTCAGGTCGCTGTTGCCAAGATGGAGTGAGAGGATGCAGACTTGACCCTCAGCACAGTCTGGCGCAGAGCAAACATTCAATCAGTGTGAGCTCCTATTATTGTTACCACTACATTGGTGGTGTTTTATCAGGTGTGGGGCCCCGAGTGCCTGCAGTGACTGCTAATATCTGACCCCGCTTTCTGAAGAAGGTCGCCGACAGCGTCCAGATGCACATTTTCCGTCTTGGCATTGATTTTTAAATTCAGAACCAAAGTCAAAATGACAAATCCCTTTAATTTTTTTTCACTTGAGGTCAAAAGCCTTTCTTTCATTCACTGACTTGTCCAAGCAGGGTGGATAGTTATTGCATTCTCCCAGCGCTTGTAAGCTTGTTACAAATGAGTTGTCTGGTGGATTCAAAGCTCTCTTCCTCCCAGAAAATGAAGCTGCGCCTCTCCACTGAGCCACAGCGTGGATCTATCTAATCATTTACTGTGGCTGAGAGCCAGAAAAATTTGGTTCTGTTTTGACACTAGAAAGGAGAAATCATTCCCCCCAACATCTACCACCTCAAGATAAATATAAATATGTATTCCTACATTTTCTTTTCACCTTTCAGTGTGGGCTGCTTTGCCTGGTTGGGGGGAATTCTGTTTTATTTTAAGCTCTAACGTGAGAATCAGTGCTAGGGTGTCATTTAACATTTTTCCAGCTGAGGGCTTCTCTCACTCATGCTGTCCAACCACTGGAAGATGTGGGTCAAGGGGGTTCCAGCCCCTTCCCCCGAAGAGCCAAGGGTCCTAGTCCACTTCTCTCGTATTTTTGGTTGTCCTGGGGGAACCCAGGATTGCTGCCTTTTTTATGCCTTAGTTTGACTGTATCATTTTCTTTTTTGTTTCTGCTCAGTCTTGGTCTTTGTCAAGGCTGACGCCAGCAGGTGCATGCTGATGCAGCTGGACATGTCAGTCATCTAGTGCAGTATTTTCATAGTGGTTGGGTGATCAGTAGGCTATTCTAGAACCCCTCCCCACCCAGTGCCCATTTAGCTGCCTGCCCTGGCCTATTTTCCAGGAACCCCAGAGTTCCCCCACCCAGTTCTCTAACTGGAGTGGTGACCAGGGCATGGCCGGGGACCTCCAGTCTGCCACCTGGCAGCACCAGCCTCCACACTTCTTGGTTAGCCATCCCACAACCCTGGGTGGTAAATATGGGGAGCATATCCCACCCAATTCTTCTTCTTTCACAACAGACCTTGCTGGCCTGTGGAACCTTGAGTCCAAGTCCTTTGCAAGCTGGGACCTCTGTCTCCTTTCCTGGAAGGCTGGGTGGGTTCAATCTTGAAACCCTCCTGGGAGGCGAGGGCAGATACTTCATTTCTCCTTCCTGGTGCATCAGCAAAAAACAAAGCGGGTGCGTTTTTACATGAGCGTTGTCTGAAATCCCAGCTTCTGTCCCAGGGCCTTGTAGTCTCATGTGGCCTCCAGTCTGGCTGAGTGACGGAGCAGGGTGGTTAAAGAGCTATATGCTTGAAGTGGGAGGAGCGTGATCACAGTGAGGGCTGGGACAAGAGTTCACTTCTGGGGGTGCCGTACAGGGTGATGACATCATTCGCAAACAGCAAGCAGGTGGGGGTGGCTGGGTTAGCATGCTAGATAGCAGAACCCAAATTCAGGTGGGACAGGCATGTGAATACAGGAATTGTTTAAAAAACCCCCACAAAACTTGGTACAAGTTTTGGGAATAAGGCAACAGGCTGTGAGGGAGGAAGTCCTTCTAACGTCATGTTGGAGCATTGCTGAATGGGCTTATCCGTGGTTTTTAATTATCTGAGGGAATGTACTTTTGCTTGGCTTGCCACACACAATTATTAAAGGCTGAGGCTCAGTGAAACCGACCTGTGGACGTGCGGGCATTCATCCAGGAGAGAGCTTCCCGTGCCCGGTGTAACGATGCTGTGCCCTCCAGGACATAAACCAGTTTTGTGTCTTTAACAATGTTATGCCAAGATTCTTTTCCCAAAATGACAGTAAATACCCAGTTTCTCCAATACTTTTTGGGCCAGCTTTACTTAGTGTATTAGTTTCTAAGGGCTGGCATCAATGATCAAAAATCAGGTGTCATAACACAATACTGCCTTATTGTTTCACAGTTCTGGAGCCCAGAATTACATTCTCACAGTCCAGTACCGGGGTCTTGCCTGGACTGTGTGTGCTCTCTCTGAAACCTGGGTGAGGCCCTCCTTAGCTCTGCCCAGCTTCTGCTGGTGGCCTGATGGCAGATCAGTGGCTCACCCTACTCCAGCGTGACCTCACTTTAACCAATTACACCTGCAGTGACCTTCTTTCCAAGTGATGTCACATTCTGGGGGCACTTGGACTTCACCATGTATTGTGGGGGACATAGTTCAACCCATGACAGACCATCTTACCCGTTTGCTCGTTGGTGAGTTCAGTACAATCTTCAGTATATGTTCACTTCATATTTGTGAGTCATGTTTCCAACATTTTGGAAATTATACTGTGTTTAGAGATACCCGACATCAATAAGAAAGTTGGAATGGGGACCAGGTGTGAGCCCAGCCTGTGGCTGTCATGGACATTTGGATCTTCAGACAAAAGAGAGGGGAGCGGCGCCTCTAATCCCACCGACAGGTCAGTGTAGCAGGAGGTGGAAGGTGTGTCCCCTGGGGTCACACGTCCCTCCCCTTCTGTAAAACACTTATGGGCACAGGGGGGGATCTTTAACACTGTCACTAGGTCATTATGTGATATTCTTCATAGGAAATGGATGTTTGGGGACCTTTGCACAGGCAGAATGACCCTGTGGGTTCAGACCAGGGAAGCTAAGTCGTTACGCCTTGCCCGGTGTCCTGCCTGCCACCCCTCCAAACCCACAGCTGGGGAGGCTCGGTCAGCTTGGTCTCTGTCATGCCTGTACCCTGGTGGGGCCTCGGCCTGGTGGTTCAGTTTATTTCCTTGTCCCGGTCTGCACTTCTCATGGCTGTGAGTTCTGCCCTTGGCCTGCTGGCTCTGGTCTTTGGGGGCAGTCACCTGGGTTCTTAGCTCCCATGGCTTGGTCCCCATGTTCCGCCTTCACAGACCCACAGATATTCACTGCTCACCGGTGCTCTGCAAGAGGCAAGTTACGGCTGGTCCAGATGCTGCTAACAATGCATTATCTTTAGAGGGAAAGGGAAGGAGAGAGGGAGAGAAACATCAATGTATGGTTGCCTTTCGTGCATCCCCTGCTGGGAATTGGCCTGCAGGGAACTGGCCTGCAACCCAGGAATGTGCCCTGACCGGGAATCGAACCGCGATTGTCTGGTTCGCAGGCCCGTGCTCAATCCACTGAGCTACACCAGCCAGGGCTTTCTTGTTAATCTACCAACTTTGAAACGAACCTCCTAAGGCTTCTCTACATAGGTATGTATGTTTACAGGAAGCCAAGAATCAGTATGGACAAAAACGCCAGTTTTCCGTATAGATGCAAAGGTTTGACAAATTTTCCTCTATCAAGATCTTTCTTTGCTCAAATTCAAATATTTTACTCTTTGCTCCACTTAGAAGCTTGATGAGTTAGTTAATTAGACCCACATATAATATTATAGACTCTGGGAGATTTAATTAAAATGTGCTTATGTGCAAAATCAAATGTGCATCAATGGTTTCTTAATTTTTCCCAAGTTTAGATGGAGTTAATAAATGGTACTTACAACAACTTTGGGGTTCTTGTAGAGATTCTGCACAAAGTAGCAATTAGATTCTGTTTATTATATATTATCTTAATCTTCAGGTTATGATTTAACAGCTGGAAGTCTAATACCATAATTATTTTATGGCTTTTGACAGAGTAAATATTTACAACATTATCATTTAGTGTGATAGTGCCCAATAGCTGTTGTTAGCACATCCAAGTGCATCAGACAGCTCTGACAACTTGTTCGTTAGTGTCATAACCCAATTAGTGTGTGAATTAACTGTATAAACATGTGTTTTACTCAATGCAGAGTCAAATGTGAAACTGAAATAATTTTTCAGGCAGTTGATGTCTAAGGAATCTGGATGATTATGGTATCAGGTCATCTGTATCCTTAATCTGTGGTAGCAGCAGCTTTGACTGTTACTCCTGTTACTGCGTAGCGATTCGACAGGCATCGTGCTAAGTGCGCTGCACACCTCAGCTCGTCATTGGCACAAATTTACAATGGATGTGTGCTGTTAAATGCCTATTTTATAGTTTGGAAAACTGAGGCTCAGTGAAATTAATTTACTCATCTAAGTAACTTACTAGCTCTCATGCAGATGGTCAGAAGCAAAGGCTGGACTTGAACCTTGAGATGCCTGATGACAAAGCTCATGTTCTCTGCTACTTGTTGCCATTTCCACAAAATGCTGTTAGCAGTAGGTATTGTGATGGCTTGTTTTATGCTTATAGCTCATTCACATAGCTGCATTATTCTCTGTTTCATTTCTTTACCAAACAGAATTTTGATCACCCTGCATATCTCAGAGAAAGACATTAAAAGTTTAATGAGTAAGAGGCTTTTTTCATGTTAAAGTAGAAGATTTAAAGTAGGGGATTAAAAAAAGAGAGGAGGAAATTAATTTACTTTGGGCTTCTACACTATTCTAGACATTGAACTAGACCCTTCACATACTCAATTCTTACAACGGTTTGCAACGTTTCGCTTCCCTGTTGGCTCTTGCTGGCTAAAACCCCCAGGCTGTGTTCAATTCCGTCCACTCCTCCCTGCTGGGTAGAGCAGGCATGTCGCTTGCCGTGTCAGTGTTCATTTCATTGCACATGCGTGTGTTTTCATTTGTTTATGCCCATTTACTTGCACCTGAAATATGTTTTGGTTATTTTCTGAGGTAAGGATATACTTTGATATAAAGGACCTGGCAGAAGTAAGGCTGCTTGAGTGTGGTTGGCAGGGTAATTATATGTTATAGTGTTATAGTTTATAGTTTTAATTTGAATATTTCACCTAACATGTCATATGGTGTGCTTGAGTGTGATATTGTTATGTTACAGAGTTGCATCCTTATGATTTTGTAATGAAAAGGAACCATTATTTGTGCTGGATCCTGTATTTTCTCCAATAGTTATAAAACCATTGAAGTTTTACTTATTGACAGTATGAATTCTATGCCAAGAGACAGAAATTCCAAAATTAACACATGTAATTATGGTGTCTCTTTGGGGGCCTTTCATTCTCTTTCTTTGATCTGTTCATCAGTCCTTGAAGTAGTACAACACTGTGCTTTTTAAAGACTTCCTAATGAGATTCAGTGTCTGGTAGAATATGACTCGACTCTATTCTTTCAGTCTTTCCCTGGATTGTCTTACTGTTTATGTCCTCCATGAAATACAAAATCCTTTTCTCAAACTTCATTTAAAATAATTTGAAATCTACAGAAAGCTGTAAGAATAGAAAGAACTCCTGTATATTCTTTATTAGGACTCAATTTTCTTTAATATTCGCTTTATCACCCACATGTATATATTATTATTTATCTTTTATTTGAGAAAATGTTATGATTTACCTTCATTATTATGTATATTTTTCATTTAAGAGTACATTGCATATATCACATACCTTAATAGATCAACATTTACTTCTAAGAGCAAGAATTGTCTTACATAATCATAGTGTACAGCTTATAACCAGAAAATTCATAGTCAAGACATTTTTATCTAACCAACGATTGTACTTCGGTTCTTTTCCAATGTGTCTACTATTGTCCTGTTGACATTCTTTACAGCATCCAGTGGAGGGTCTGGTCTGAGATCCTGTTTTTGTCCTCTGTAGTCTCTAGTCTGTAACAGCTCCTCCATGTTCCTTTGGTGTTTGTGGTATTGACCTTTTCAACCAGTACAAGCCAGTTATTTTCTACAACATTCTGCATTTGGGGTTTGAAGATGGCTCCTCGTCACAAAGATTCCGGTGTTGCATTTCTGGTGAGAGTACTATGTGATTAACAACTTCTTCAAGTGTGTCCCATGGGTGGGGGGCACACAGCATCTCCCAGCCCTTCATGGGTAACCTGAGCTGCGGCACCAGTCGGGGTGCTGCCCAGTTGCTCCCCAGAGAGTCAGTGTTTCTTCCCTCGCGGTGAGGACACCATTCTCCTGGATGATTCTGGTCTGAACCAGGCTTCACATGGTTGCAAAATGGTGATTTTCTAGCTCTCCCACTCTGTACGTACCAGTTGGTACTCCAAGTTAAAGAAGAGGTGTATTATTTGAGCTACTCATTTTTTACTATGAACCCATGGGTTATTAGTTATTCAGTAGGTTAACCACCTTAGAGATCTTACTCAATGGCAAATTTGTCAGTAGGAGTGAGTTGAAGGTGATTCTTGTGTCCTGTTGATATTTATGCCACCGTCATCCTCTGAGCATGTATTTTCTCCCTGTTTTGGCTATCTCCTTTAAAATGATTATGTTTCAGTTACAGTTTGCACTCAATGTTATTTTGTATTAGTTTCAGGTGTACAGCATAGTCGTCAGACAATTACACACGTTAGAAAGTGTCCCCCTGGTGTGTCCAGTACCCCCCTGGCACCATACATAGTTACTGCAGTATTGCTGAATCTACTTCCCGGGCTGGACTTCACATCCCCAGGACTCTTTTCTGACTCCCGGTTTGTAGTTCTTAAAGAGCATGTGTTTTCTGACTTTCTTGAACAAGATGTTACAGCTCTGGAGACTGACTTCTTTTTTTTTCAAAAAGCCCTGTTTTTTAATAAGTGAGGAATGGTATTTAACAACCACAAGTTGGCTTCCTTATTGATGGGCATTATGGCTTCTAAACCTGTTTAGCAGACAGAAAAAGCAAATATCAATATTTCAAAACTAATTCAGTCCCAAAGATTTGTTACTTTGACAAGTCACCGATGCCTTCTGGTGCAATAACTTGATTTTTGAAACAAAACAGAGAACTCATAACACTTTTATATTTTGTGCATTTCAACCCACCTTCTCGCACAGTGCCAGCCTTGCTCCCAGCGCCCATACATTTCATCATTTGCTCTGTTCTGCAATGCATGTGGAATAGTTTCACAACTGCCCTTCTGTACGTACTGTGTTTAAAAGTTACCTGGATTGTTTTCTTTGTTCCTTTCAGTGTTGTTGTTATTCATTTAAAATGAGGTTGGGTTATTTTTTTTTCTTTCTGTATATATTTTGTTTTATTTTTAATTTAATCTTTACTGTATTTTTCATTACCATTTAATGCCCTTATACCCCCCTCCCCCAGCAGTCGGCGTCCTGCTGTCCACCTCCTTGAGTCTTTTCGAGTTTTTGCTCAATTCTGCCACCCCCTTCACCTGCCCCCGCCAGCTGCCAGCCTGCTCTCTGTCTACGAGCCTGTCTCTATTTTGCTTGTTAGTTCGGTTTGTTCATCAGATTTCACACATGAGTGAAACCATATTGTATTTGTCTTTCTCTGCTGCCTTATTTCATTCAACATAATGTCCTCCAGTTCTATTCATACTGTTGCAGAGGGTAAATTTTTCTTTTTTCATGACCAAGTAGTATTCCATTGTAGAAATGTCTCATGGTTGTTTTATCTACTCATCTACTGATGGACACTTGGGCTATTTCCATATCTTGGTGATTATAAATAAAGCTGCAACAAACATAAAGGTACTTATGTTCTTCCGAATTAGTGTTTTGGGTTCTGTTGGATATATTCCCAGAAGTGGGGTTGCTGGGTCAAAAGGCAGATCCATTTTTAATTTTTTGAAGTCTCTCCATACGGTTTTCCACAGTGGCTGCAGCAGCCTGCATTCCCACCAGCAGTGCCTAAGGGTTCCCCTTTCTCCACATCCTCTCCAGCACTTGTTTGCTGATTTATTGATGATGGCCATTCTGACAAGTGTGAGATGATATCTCATTGTGGTTTTAATTAGCGTTTCTCTGATGATTAGTGATATTGAACATCTTTTCTACTGGCCTCTTTGGAGAAGTGTCTCTTCGGGTCCTTTGCCCATTTTTTAATTGGTGGTTTCTCTTTTTTTGGTGTTCAGATTTGTAAGTTCTTTGTAAATTTTGGATATTAACCTCTTATCAGGTATATCAGTGAATGTGTTCTCCTATTTCTCGGGTTGTGTCTTTATTATTGTTGGTGATTTCTTTTGCTGTGCAAAAACTTTTTAGTTTGATGTAGTCCCATTTGTTTATTTTTTCATTTGTTTCCCTTGTTTATGGAGATACATCCAGTAAAATATTGCCATGAGCAATGTCCAAAATTTTGCTGCCTGTGTTTACTTCTAGGATTTTTATGGTTTGGGATATAACATGAAAGTCTCTGATCCAGTTTGAATTTATTCTTGCGTGTGGTGTAAGAAGGTAATCTAGTTTCTTTTTCTGCATGTATCTGTTCAATTTTCCCAACACCGTTTGTTGAATATACTACCTTTTTTTGTCTGTATGTAATTTTAGGTTTTATGTCCACTCTTGCTGACTTGGATTTATTTTTGCATATATAGAATATTAACATGATTCTAAAAAGGTGTTTGAAGGGTCACTGCATTCCTTACCCATTCTAATGTGCATACCCTCTGCAGCCCTCTCCAAATTCATTAGTTTTTGATTTACTCTTTTTACATTTCTTTTTGCAAAAACAAGCATATATATACATTTAAATTTACGTTTGTTTCTTACAAAAAAGTAAATCATAATCTTTTCCCTTGCCATCCATGTTGATTTTTAAGTTAATGTTAAGATCCTAATTATGACATTGCATTGGAAATTTTCATCTTTTTCCTGACTTTAAAGAGAATGCCTATATTATTCCATCACTAAGAACACCATTATTTGCTAATGTTTATTAAAATTAAAGATAAATATATTCTTAAAACATGATGCCTAATTCAGTTTTTAAAAAGATAAATATAGAAATGGTGATGTCTGAAGGTGTTTTAGTATTTGGTGTATAAAGATAGATGATAGATAGATACATAGGTAATAGATGATAGATGATGATAGATGATAGAGAGATAGATGATAGATGATGATAGATGATAGATAGATGATAGATAGATGATGATAGATGATAGAGAGATAGATGATAGACGATAGAGAGATAGATGATAGATGATAGATAGATGATAGATAGATAGATGATGATAGATGATAGACGATAGAGAGATGATAGACGATAGAGAGATAGATGATGATAGATGATAGATGATAGAGAGATAGATGATAGACGATAGATAGAGAGATAGATGATGATAGATGATAGAGAGATAGATGATAGATAGACGATAGATAGAGAGGTACAAATGTCATGTGGCTCTGACAGACACTGTGTCATAAACATGCTACATTGGTGAATTCTTTTTAATGGGGATTGAGACCACGGAGTGGAGCAGTACGTGTCGCTCCATCTACCCATCCACTCAGCAGTGTCTCCCATTAACCAGTGAGTGTTAGCACTGAGCTAAGTTCTGGGAGGCAAAGATTTTTAAACCGTGACCCCAGAAAGGCTGGAATAGGTGTAATTTTGCCTCTCATCCCAAACCCCTTGTGTGGGCCGACATCCACACTCAACCCCAGACACTGGCGTTTTCCTCACCAGAGCCCTAACAGCAGTTTCTCCAGGTGCAAACAGAAGTAGGAACCTTAAATCTTACTTAAAGATTTAAAGTAAGTGCTGCACCGCTTTTTTCAAGAGCTTCATCAAGTTCCAACCATGTAATTTCATTTACCTATAATTCAGAAGGTTTATTGGCCTTGCGTGTGGAAGAAGGGCCGTCAGACAGGGAAATGCAGAACGTCCGGGCAGAGACATTAAATTTGTCACTGTAAAGACGAAATTGCCACGTGGAAACCCATTATGTATTTCCCTGGCTCACCCTCATTTGGCACATTTAGTGAAATCTATGATGACTCCCCACCATACTGAGCAAATCTCTAAAATAAAACAGGGAAGTTATGATGCTTGCATATTTCACATTGAAAGAGTGATGGAAATGTCAGGAGACACCTGTACGGTCATTTCCAGGAACACAGTAGCCAGTATAGCCAGGGATCAGCACATCACCGTCTGCTCCGTAACTTGCAGGCTTGGACTCACGGCCTGGAGTGTTGATAACAAGCTAATTGGAGCTTTCCCTGGATGTTTCAGTTTAACGATTGATATTTTTTCCCCAAGACTGAAGAACGCTTTTCATTTAAAATGCATTTCTTAGGAAACCATTTTAATGATATCACTCCCTTTCACTTAGCAGGCAAAATAATATTTCTTTGAAAAATGATACTACCAGGAATTTCATTATAGTGGAGATCAGTAACGTTTGGACCTGTGGGATATGTTTCAGGAGTTTGGGAAAGGGATTGCCAGCTCCGTTCATGTGACTCAGTTCATGTGAAAGCGGCAGAGGTCTCCGTCATAAAACGGAAGCAGTGTATCAACATGGTAGTCACAAGATGTGGAGAGAAAACTGGGCAGCCAGCAGGACCATCCTCCCTGCCCTGCACCTGCCTTTGCTCCCTCCACTCCTCTCTGCATACCCTCCACATGACCCACCCTAATGCACAACTCAGATCACGCTATTTCTTTCCTCAGAAATGTTCCCAGTGCCTACCAGGTGCATTGAGTCCGCACAACCAGCCTGACCCTTGACTCGAATCTCAGATCCTGCTGCCTGTGCACCTTCCTTGACCCTTCGCCTCTGGAAGCTGCAGCCTCCTGCCTCTCCCCTGTGCATGTCCACCTCCACACAAGCCCTCGTGCCTGCTCTCTCCTAACCCTGCACCTCCTTTCTCAAGCTTTCCGTCTCCAATTGCCCAGACCCACTGTGAGGCAGTCCCTGATTCTTCCAGCCAGATGTGACCTAATGTCTGTGCTTAGGTGTGTGCATGTGCATGTGTGTATTTCATACACACGAGTGGATTTATGTTGCACATCCTATTTTATTATTTACTTTTCCCACTTAATAATCTATCTGAAAGATCTTTACATATCAGCTGAGCGCATGTACCTCCTCTCTATTTTTAATATAAATGTCTTCATTGAACTGTTTTGAAGAACACATGAGAAATGCTAGTGCTTCTTACATGAATTAGAGGTGAGACTGGAAGCCTCCGACAAAGGTTGAGGGTGCTGAGGACAGGGCTGCACCATCCCACAGCTTTTAAATGGCTCACATCGTGTTTGAACAGCTGTGTTCACACCCCATGAGCACGCCGTGATTTATCACTTAATCAGCCAGTCCTGTCTTGCTGGACATTTCAGCTGCTTCTATTTGTTGATTTAAAAAAAAAATGTTTGTGCTGGAGAACTTGTGCAGGGTTATCGGTATTGTTCATTCTGAGCAATGAGATTGTTTTTGCTCTTAAATTATAATTATAATGGTGCCTCTTCACCACCACCCGCCCCCTCTCCAAAGGCCTGCTGACCCCTTGATAGGTCTGTGAGTCATCCTCTTCCCTGCAGTGGTTGTCCTCACCACCACCACCACCATCATCATCATCTTGTATTGATTGGGCTCTGGGCCACATGCTTACAGATCCATCTCACTGAGTCCTCAGAACAGTCCTGAAGAGTTGGTATCATTATTTTTGTTCTATAAATGAGAAAACGAAAGCTTAAAGAAGTCAAGTAACTTGCAAAAGAAGGAGGTTGTAGTTGCATCTGGTTTGGAGGCTGCATTTGAGCTGAAAGTAAACACGGTGCTCTTCTGTGCACGGCCAGCCCTCTGGAGACACTTACTGAGTGACGATGTCTGGAGCTCAGGAAAGCAAAAGGCAGACTGGCGTAGAAATCAAAGCAAAACAGACATGGTTCCTATATAGAAAAGGCATTTCTTCCCTTAGCTACTAATAGTCCCAGCAATTCTACTGCTTATTTTCCTCAAGGGCAATTATCTTCTGGAAGAAATCATAGAGGGTAAAAAAAATAAAGGAGATCTGTTTCGTGTTTGGTTAACACCCATCATTCCATTAGTACATCTCTGAAGAAGCAGCTCGTTTTCAAGTTTGTAAAAGACATTCTAACTGTCATTTGACAGGTAAACAGACAGGAGGAGAGGGAAGCCTCTTAGCATAAAAAGAAATTAGACTGAGATTTAATTTATTTCTGAAATATTTACTGAGCATATACGTCCAGCGTTGTGCCAGTTGGAGGGACAAGCAAGAACAGAAATACCTTAAGAACAAAAAGCCACATCACACGCGCTGGTGCCCCAGGTGATCTTGGGAGCCCCACAGGGACTCCTGGAAAGGTCTGGAAAGGCTTCCTCTGGTCACAGAAGGGCCGCAGTCTGATGTTTAGGGGTCCGAGTTTGCCCAGGTGTTGGCAGCGTGTGGGGGTTAGAGGCCCAAAGAGGTGGAGGGGTGGCGTCGGAGCCATGGGGACGGCCTGTACGAAACACCTGACGTGAGTGGGCCCTGGCGCCCCTGGGAGCGGAGGGAAGGCTCGTGGTCGCAGTACCAAAGATGAGAATCGAGGAGGGACTGCTGCCGGGTGCTGCTGACAGTGATTTTCACCCTGAAAGCTTTATTGATATGTAATTCACATGCTGTACTGTTCACTTATTTCAAGTATACATTTCATACATTTCAGGGGGTTTTAGTATGTTCACAGAGTCGTGCAACCATCACCCCAATAAACTGCAATATTTTTATTACCCCCAAAGGAAACCCACCACCCACTTCCTGCCATCGCTCAGTCCCAACTGCTCACCGCCCGATTCTTTCTCATCTACTATCATACTTCCTGTCCCTGTGCGTTCGCCCCGCCCAGACAGGTCATGTAAGTGGACTCATGCGAGACGGCCCCTTGTTCTGGCTCCCTTCACGCAGCATAAAGTTATCAGCACCGTCCCTGGGGCGGCTTGCATCAGTACTTCTCTCCTCTTTATTGCCAAGCAATCGCTGAATTTTATTGCCAAGTAAATGCTGTGATATTTTTTATCTTTCTTGTTCTATAGTGATTTCAACAGCTTCCAAAAATACCTCAGAGATGTTAATTCCAAAACAAATTCACCATTAAGACAGTAGAAACATGAAATTTTATCCTGGTTATTGTTATTCTTAAATATTATGCAATAGGATTATTGTAAATAGCCAACTGTGAACTCTAAAATAGGATTTTACACACACACACACACACACTTTTTCCTTGGAAGAAATAATAACTCCAGCATTTTTCAGAGTGTAATTTCTTGCAACATTATCAGAGCACATAAACATGACACATTTTGTAACTTCTAACCAAGGGCCAAGCATGCGTGTTCCCATGGGTACGTCACACTTTTTCCAGTAATGGTTAGAAATTGGTTTGGGGGCAGACGTTTTTGTGGCAAACATCTGACCTGTTTCTACTGAATGAAATACATGAAAAGTACCTTTCAGTAAGTATTTTTAATTGTTTTAAAACCTAGTGTTCAGGGTAATATTGCCTTTTTAATTGTTTTAAAACCTAGTGTTCAGGGTAATATTGCCTTTTTACTTGTTCCTTTTCTTTGTCCTGCCAAAATATAAAGATAGAGGTAGATCAGATAGTAATTTCCTTGTTCTGTGAGAAGCTCATTCTGGAAAATAACCTTCTGCTGTCAACTCACGATGAATTGCATGGTAAAAATGCACAGTGAGCTTTCCAGTCCCGGCTGGCATGTCTGTGTCCCTGGCTAAATGCTCCTCTTCCTCCCTAAGTGTGACGCTGTGGAAGGAGCCCCACCTTAGAATGAGAATGAGCCAGGGAAAAACAGAACTTGAACTGTGGCTCTGTGACCCACACGCCAGGAGGCTTTGGGCAAGTTAGCGAAACTCTTGGAGCCTCCATTCCCTTCCCTAAGAAGTAGGAATGATGACATCTTTATCCTGGGACTCTTGGAAGGATGAAATGGATGAGCACACACCTAGTAGTGTGCCTGACACACAGTAGGAGCTCAGGGCATGGTAGTTATTGGCAAGGAAGGCAGATCTGGCTTCACGTGGCACAAATGATTCTTTAGTTGTTTTACGTTTGGTCTTCCATGTGTAAACAGCGTCCCTGTGTTGCCAAGAACTGTACTTCCTCTTCCTCTCACCCAGCCAATCAAGTGTTCAAGTTAGGATGGGCTATGCTGTGCTGACAGATTAATTCCTGAACATCAGAGGCTGACATGGAAACGGTGTGTTTCTTGCTTGGGCCAAGTGCCAAGGCACCAGGAGCACTCTCCAGGACAGCTGGCTTCCTTGCAGTGGCGTGGAGCTGACCGCCACGGCCACCAGAGGGCCGCACCTCAGGAGCTGCGGGGTGTGTGCGGTCTCCCCACGGGACCCGAGAGAGCTGGAGCTGCACAACGGAGTGTGCTCCTCCTCAGCCCGAAGAGGTGCACGGGCCCGTACTCACATTCATCGGTGGGGGCCAGTCAGGGCCGCTGCCTAAGGGCAAGGGGTGAGGCTCTTGCTACGCCCAGGAGGGACAGGGGAACTCGGATATGAATGGGCACTATCGATTGCCACTGACCTCAGTCAATTTGTGTCATTTTTTTAACTGCAGGAATTTCTTTTGGAGCTTTAATGTGGTAGGGAACATACCATATTTTCCTATGTATAATACACACCCACACTTTTGGCCCAAACTTTCAGGGAAAAAAAGCTCTTGTTTTAATTTTTTAATTCATTCATTCATTCATTTATATTTAGATACTTGTTTTTTTCTGATAAAGAATTTTAACATTTATTTTTGAAAATATTATGGTTCAAGAAATTCTATGTGACAAATAGTTAGAAAACACAAGAACAGAACAAGGTACAAGCAATTTTAGGAACCAGTAACAAATACGTACTACCCACGTATAATGCACATCCTCATTTTCCCCCTCAACAATGTGGGGGAAAAGGTGTCCACTATACGTGACAGAATAGAGTATTTTGCCCATCTTTAAGATGGGCCCATTTTTCGCAGTTATCCCCAAATTCATTGGCTCATACCACTCTCCCGTGGCGGAGCCCCTGGTGGCACTACTGTTCCTTAGAATGAACACATTGTGAAGGACTCCGAGACAGATCATTTCTACATTTTCTTTCTCACTGCTCCTGTAAGCATCAGTTCTCCCCATGCTCACTGTGTTTCTTGTTTGCACACCTTTCTTACCCTGGCAGTTGCAGTAAGTGTGCCACGCCCCCCTACGCTCCCAGCCTCATCTCAGCGTCAGCGGAGATCACGGGCAGAAAGGCGGAGCCGAGCACCACGTGGGGATGTGGCAGAAGCGGTTACCGGGTGACAAGGAACGGATTGCCGTCTGCTGGTCATTTGGTTCGTGCTGTCTTAACAGTCCAGTGGCCCTTTATTTAGAAAGATGGGGGATGGACATCGTATCATTCATGAGGTAGAAGAGCCGTCACCCAGATTTTTTGAACTGCTGGGTGGCATCCTCATCTATAAAGTAAGTAGCCGAGATGGTGACTCCAGTCAGCTGTTGTTAGATCAGGCTTGGTGGGACTTCTCAGTTCCTCCAAGGAACAAGCACTGAATTCCTAATAAACAAAGGCTCCGTTGCTGAGCTCTGAGAAGGTTACAGAGAAATATGCAACTTTGTGAGGTGCCTGGTAAGCAACCAAAAAGTGCTCGTTGCTAGATAGACAGTAAACATCACTCAGCGGATGTTTATTGAGAATCCGCCGTGTGCCCCAGACTATAGTAAGCTCTAGGAGTATGTCACAGAGAAAGAAATGGCCGTGGTGACAGTTCTCAGTAAGGGTTACGGTTTATCAGAGATAACTATTAATCAAATAAGCACAGTTACAAGTGTACAAAAATAACTTGAGATAAATGTTCTGCGTGAAAGGGAGGTATGGAGTCCTAAAACAAGGAGCCCGAGACCCCAGGACGAGGGGGGGCCAGCAGTCTTAGAGGTGGGAGGGGCAGAGCCAGAATTCAAACAGGTGGGGCGAATTACACCAGTGCATCTTTCCATGTGCAAGAGTTCTTGGAGCCAAATTTATTCCAGGACTTTGCTCTTCAGAAGACCTATATGAAGTCAGTTAAGGTCCATCAGCAGCAGCCTTCTGGTGGTATGAAGACCAAATCACAGCGAATCCCAAGGATAACTTAGCACCTGGGCTCTATTCCAGCCCCCAAGGTAACCTGTCCAGGGGCAGTTGAAGACAGTCTGTGCTGGTGAAATGCAAGTCTTTAGGGAGCATCTGACGGACGGCTTAGTCCACGGTTTGGCAACCATTTTTTTAAAGACCAAGTAGTAAATGTTTCAGACTCTGCCTGCCATACGGTCCCTGCCGTGACTCAGCTCTGCCAGTGTAGCGTGGAAACAGTGACAGACACTACGTGAATGAGTTGGTGTGGCTGTGTCCCCGTAATATGTATTTATAAAATCGAGTGGCAGCTGCTTTTGGCCCAGGGGTCAGAGCGAGCAGCTCCTTGGCCCAGTTCTCAGTCCCCGCGTACCTGATTTTCTCCGCACTCAGCGAGCAGGGTTTTCGTCTCAAATCAAGAAAGACATTTTGGTGGCATCCCTTTGGTATTTCAAACCATGTCAGCAAATGCAGTGCAATTTCAGGAATATCAGAAAAAGCTTTTTGGCAACCTTTTCTTTGAAGATAATCCTTTTGGTGAATTGTCTATTTTAAGTATTTAAATCCACATTGGGCAACACGTTTTCTAGAAAGGGAGGTAGTTTAAGATAGTTCACCTTCAGTATGAAGAAACCTTGGTTTGAAGACAAAGGAGAGGACTTGGTGGACATCCCTCCTTTGTAAAGGTCTCCGAGGGTCAGAGTTGATTCAGCAGCACGTGATACACGAAGAAAGGCTTTCTGGGGAGGCTGGAATGTACACAAAGGCTCTCCGAGGGCCTGTCCACCTGGGAGCCAGTGGGTGGAATGGCGCCATCAGGAGCTTGGCTCCTGCTCTGCACCTATTAGGGGCCAGAGAGCGATTCCAGTTTTAGGGAATAATAGGACCACGGCTGAACAGCAAATGTCATGACGGTAGTCGTTTCCCCCTTACACGGGAAGATCACAGTTTAAATGGCATGCATTCCCCGTTAAAAACTCACATGTGGCAGGCACTCAGTATGCTAGATATTTATTTAAAAAATGAATGAATGAATGAACAGTAAGGGTGAAGACTGTGCTACTTCTGGGAGGTCAATATCAGTCACCTGAAAAACACAGGTGAAAAGAAACAGTTATCCTGATGACTAACATTAACATATGGACAACTACTGACTTGACCATGGATGAACTTAGCCGTGCTGGCTAAGCCATGGCTGGCTACGAAGATAATGTATTTTCACTTCAGTTCCTCTGAGTCCTCCATGCTCTGGACTCAGTGGCTGACTGGTGGCTGGGTTGGCAGTGCTGATCATGTGTGCTCAGTCCAGAAATAGCACTCAGCCGCTGCTCTGTGACTGTTTTTTTCAAAATCGGCTGATTTTTATGGTTTATCTTTTTCTCTGTTAAAAAAAAGTGAGTTCAAAATGACTTAGTAAATAGCACATACATTCTAGAGTTAGCCAGAAGTGAATTGCTATCTGATTTTTTTAATTACCAGCTGTTTGACCTTGGACTAGTCACTCATTCTCTAATATCTGTTTCTTCCTTTGTAAAATGATGAGAATCATATTTTTTTTAGCTCATAACATTACGATGATTATTAAATTAGAGAACTTAATGCCTTGCATTAATGAACACTACAAACTCTGCCCACCATGTATGTAGGGTTGGCTCAGCAAATATTCGCTATGATGATAAGGATGGTAAGTTCTAGCAATCAACATATTATTTCTGATTTTCTTAAGCTTCTATATATAATGAAGAAAGTGGTATGAGATGAATCATTCAAATGCAAGCACCACATATTATGAGATCTGAGAAAGTTACAGAGAATGTTTTTCTTTGAAAGATTTAATATTTCATCTGAATCAGTATAAAAATTTAATATCCTCTTTCACAAGGAAGAGAATAAAGCATAATGTTCTTCCACACCTATCATTGCTCATCATGGAAAGGCCATCACGCTTAATGTGACCAATTAGAAGGACATGACCACTCAGCACAAAATCACAAGACATATATACTGCTTGCTTAATGCATGTTAGGTATGTGTCCACTGGGGGGAATTTGGGCAGAAACTATGAAAAAAAATGTTTTCATTTAGCTTTTAGGCTTCTCTGATCTTGTTTGACACTACAATTGAATAATTAATTTTTTAAGATCACCATTTTCCCCTGTTTGAAATTTGAATACAAGCAGATTCTGCATTAGTATTGTTTGGTCTATTTAATGTTGACAGAGCAAAGTGCTATGTTGAACTAAATATAAAACAGAGCAAAGCACAGGTCCCATCTAATAGGCTAATAACACAAACAAGGTTGGGGACCAGACAACAAAAGGTGGAGTCAGATGACCAGTTTCCACTGTGCAGGACCCCAAGGTCAACAGCTGAATGGTTATCTGCAGTGGTCAGGAAGCTAAAGTTCATGGAATGTAGTAACTGCTGATACAGTCATACATACGTGCAGAGGTACATGCATGTTGTCTGTTGCCATTCTTCATCCATTCGCAATATCTTTGTTGAGCCTGTTTTTCATGGCAAACACTGGAGACACTACAGTCACCAAAACAGGTGTGGTCTTCATGCTCACTCTCCAGCTTACTCTCAGGCGTGGGAAGATCACTTGTGCTGGGAGAACAAAGCCCAGGCACTATTGGCACCCTTAGCTGCCCACTCAGTTGTCTTCTCTCAGGAGTGAATTTAGAAGCCAGTGAGGGAATAATAAACGTGCAGGAGAAATAGAGAAGAGACCCAAGAATGCTCACTGGACTAGCAAGAAGACGAGCGATGTATTGTATCCATTTCTGTCTAGTATCTGCTTTCCATTCCGGAACTGCTTCTAGGGCTCTGGTTCTACTCTCACAAATATGTAACCATTTTCCTCTAGTCGAACATGTAGCAGTAAGTCCTGGCACTGAGACTCATCCTGTCTGTGGAGGGGTTCTCAACCTGAAGTGTGCACTTCAAAGTGTAGAACTCTGAACATTGCAGGGAGGGGCGGAAGTCAAGCCCTTACATTCTCTCATTTAATAGACGAGAAACCCAGAGCCTGGAGAGGTATGCAGTAGATGTACCACATCCACAGATGGGACATGAGGACCACTACCTCCTCATCCTTCCATCCATCTGTTCGTCCAGTAAGTGTAAGTGTCTACTGCGTGCTGGGTGCTGTTCTTGGTACAGGGAGCCCAGCAGCGACCAACCGAAACAGACCCAAGGCCCTGCCACCTTGGGACCTATCACGTGCTGGGGGTTTTCTAACCCAGTGTTTTATTGCCCCCTGTTGCCAGTTTTCAAGACTGCTTGGTTTTGTATCTCATATCAAAGAGGCCAGATAAATAAAGCCACTCATTGCAAGACATGGCCCTCCCTCACTGTGTCCATGAAGGGAAACTGCATCTCCCAATCGAAACGAGCTGGTGCCGTGCGCTGGAACGCCCTTCGGGGGCAGTCCTTGTCGGCTGCCAGAAGGGGTTTAGGTGTCCCTGCCAGCGTTTACTGGTCCTCCTCTGCTACCCGACCCCTCACTGATGAAGAAACATCCCCCCCCCCAAAAAAAAAAGACTGCAGTCAAGCTAGAAAATGCTTTCTTTTCTTTGTCCATCAGCCACCCTGTCCGGCAGATGGGGATGGCAGAGGATGTGTGTGTGTGTGTTTGTTTTCATGCATCTCCCGCAGGAATAGAGTTGCACCCAGGATCCGCACCCCAGGAATCTTTCTTTCCTTGTCCCAGTGAACACTCCTCCCCCAAACCTACGGGGAGCGTTTCATCAGTAGATGCAAGTCCAGATTTGTACTCTGACTATAAAGGACCAGAAGACATCTTAGTGACGCATCCCTGGCATCAGGCCGTGTAATTGGAAGTCAGAACAGCTGGCTTCAGACCCCTGCCCGACCACAAGGGAACATCACCTTGTTTAAGGCTCCATTTCTTCTTCCATTAAAAAGGGCTAGTCACACGGAGTTCATATAACGCTGCGCTTCTTTGTAGTAGCACTTCCTACATTTAATTATGTCTTGCGGCATTTTGCCAAGTGTCCAACTGGCTGCCTGTGCCCAGAACTGAGGGGATGTTCCCAGGATGTGAAACTTTCATTGGTGAAACCAGCCAGGTCCCAGCTAAGCCTGGGTAAGTTGGTTTCCCCAAGTTGTACAGGAAACATTAAGAAACTGTTTAAAATATGTCTCCCCAGCTAGACTGCACTCTTCTTGGGCCTGGGGCAGGGTTCTTGTCCATCTTGCTCTAAACATAGTGCCCGTTGTGCTGTAAACACTTGGTAAATATTTGTTAATAAATGTATCATAGATGTATTAGAAATTAAATGAGTTAAAATGTCTAGCTCAGAGCATAGTCCATTGTGAATGCTTAAAATGCACACAGGTTTCCTTATTTTCTGTCTGTGAGCTCTCCTTATTTTCATGTATTTTATTGGCAATTTTTATTTTTTGTGACTGCCTTTTGTAAGCTTCCAGTGTACATTTCATGAGGCAATTAGTAGGACATAATGGATACCATTAGATAATCATTCTGTTATTTTGGGAATTGAGGCACTTCAAAGTAATTTTATCCTAAGGTGTTTATTGTATTTTCCCTTTGTCAGTGTTTCTGTTTGCTTTCCTACTTTGAGATGCTAATATCATAGCTCTCTTCTGTCTGGAGCGCCTTTTAATTTGGGATTCAATTCTCCATCTTCTAGGGCAACCTCCGCCTGCTGCCAAGGCAGGGTGGGGGAGGCAGTCAAGTCCGTGAGCCGAAGGAGTAGAACAGGGTGACTGTTGGGGCAGTTCAGCGAGCGCAGGACAGAAATGCAGCTTGGACCTGCAGTAGTCCCTCAAAGGGAATATAAAATGCTTATTTCTTGCTGATTTCCATTGGACGTGTATTCCCCCAAATATTACAAAACCCATCTTCATTTTTAAAATAACATCATAGAAAGAACCTGAAGTGATTAACCTGAAGCATAGCAGTTTGGTGAGCAAAGTGGCCTGGTGGTGTCTACGAATACTGATAGACCAGGGAGGGAGGGGAACTGCCCGAAGAACTGTTAGACCACTAAGAGATACATTTTTTAAATAGGGAAGCTGCTATTTATTGAGCACTTAATGCATGGTGAGGACGATACTTTCACCTATATTATCTCATTTCATTCCATTTAAGTTTTCTGTGGTGGTGATTTTGTGTGGTAATTCCGTTAAATTAAAATTAAATTTTAATTAAAAACATTAAATGTTTAATATTTAATAAAGTTATTTTTATTAAATAAAAATAAAGATTCATTATTTCAGAAAGATAAGACTTAAAGAAGCGAAATTAGTTGTTTAAGTTAAGAGCTAGCCAGTCACTGAACAGAGATTAGAACCCAGGTGTGTCTGACCCCGAAGTGTGTGTTCCTTCCTGCTACCTAACACCGTAGGCATTTGTTTAGTACGTATGCACCGTACAGCTGCCCGGAGCGCCAGACATTACTCCAGTTGTGCCACAGCCTCCTCAGAGTTCTGTTCTGAGTCAGAGACAGTGCTTGGCATACAGCACGTGGTAATTGTTAGTGGACGTGATTGTTGTCACTTTGTAGCACAAATAGGAAATTTGAAATTTTGTCAAATGCTGTGAAGGGGAATTACATGGAACTGTGAATGTGTATGAAAGAGGACCTGATTTAGCCTGGAAGGTGGGTGAGAAGGTGGGGAGGGGGATCATCTAGGCAGAAGGGGCAGCACGTGCAAAGGCCCCGAGGCAGGAGAAGCACCTTGTGTTCAAGGAAAGGAGAGCCAGTGTGATGGAGCTTGTAAAACAGTAACTGCAATCACTTTCTCCTCAATATCTCCCCCAACACCAGGTTCTTCTCTGTCCCTGAGCTCCCCCAATGGCCCCTTCGTCATCTCGGATCCTAATTCCCTAACTCAGTAAGAAGGCAATTTTTCCCATCACATTTATCTGAAATGAAAGTGGGCTATGCAGACTTTGAGACTTATCTCAGAACAAATCTTGCTTCGAGTGTGTTCTACCTTTGCAGATGCCATTCGGAGATTAGGCAGCATGTTGATGGCTGTGGCTCAACTCAGGGAGGCAGCTCTGTCTTCATGAGAAAAGATAATTGGGGATGAATCTTTGTCTTTTTAAATAGCAAATAGCGAGGTCTAGAAAATTTGCAGACACGGGTCGTGCATGTTCTAATTCTCTGCCAGTGTGGATGGGCTGAGACTGTGTGAAAGAGATTCCCTGGGGGTATTAGAGACCCAAAATAATCATGTTAAAAAAACACGAAACTCTTCTAAGGAACATAATACTTACCTTGTCACCATAGACACATTGCATCTGTGGTGGCTGCAGGGAACAGAGAGAAGGGAAACATCCAGAAAATGAATAGAACACACAATATTTAAGGAGGGATAAAGATTAACGGGGCGCTGAGAAAGACAACTAGGTGGGACATGGGACTCCCTGTGGCTGTCATATCTTAAGCATCTTTCATTCCTGGTGTGCAGATTATACAGGGCCTGGGGGAATGAACAAGAGGAGAGAAACCAGGGAAACCAACTTCCTTATAAAGGTTGGAGCTAGTGGGGGACTCAAAGTCTTAGGGGCAATGCGAGGGCACCTACCCCCTAAATCTATACCCTCAGTCTAACCACACGAAAGTATTCGAAGCCCTGTGTGCAGAGACACTCTACATACTACCTTACTGCTACTGCTCAGAAGTGGTGATGTCACAAAAGACAAAGGCAGAGAAATTGCCATAGATTGGGGCAGACGACAGAGCTAGGACAGTAAAATGCAGGACTCCTGGGTTAGTCTTGATGTAGAGAAGAGGTATCAGTGAAGAAAGCCGATGAGCTCTGAATAAAGTCTGTAGTTTAGTAAATAGTGTTATACCCATGTTGATTTTCCCATTTTTTTACAAATATAACATGGTTACGTTGATGTTCGGGGAAGCAGAGTAAAGTACATAGGGGAACTCTGCACTGTCCTTACAACTTCACTATGAATTGGAAACTAGTTTTTGAAAAAGGGAAAGAGGCAGCACCATGCACAGAAAGCCACAGGGCCAAAGCTCTCACTTCACAGATGAGGAGGTCGGAATGAACAGAGGCAGCCCGCCAACCTGGGGCCAGACGTAGTGACTTAGTTCATAGCTTGGAGCGCATGGAGTTAAGAAACATTTCCAACCTATGGGATCTTTTCTTGGGGTTCCTACAAAGGCTCAGAGGATCCTGAGAAGGGCTCTTTCCACCGTGCCACACATCGAGGCGGTATGAATTTTTACAGATGTGCAAAATGGTGTATGTTCGGGAAAGGCTAAATCCTCAGTGTGGTCTTTGAATGTCTGCACGGTTTGGCCTCCAACCCCCTCTGCAGGCTCCCCTCTCTCTGCAGCACAGCCATCCTCCTCTGCCCCTGAATACCTCATGAGTTTTTTGTTTACTTGCTTTTTTTTTTTGCATTTGAACCCCTTTATCTGCCTAGAGTGTCATCCCTGCCCCATCCACACAGAGACACTGTGGCACCATCTTTAGGTCACACCCTCCCCTAGGAAGTCATCCATCTGGTCTACCCTAGCGCTTACCACCAGGAACCAATCAGCCCACGCATTGTCTTGCTGCAGCGGTACCTTTGCCTTTTCAGTGAAACAGTGTGTGCGCTTGGTCCTGCCTGCTCATTCCCCCCTGTACACAGCCTACTATTAATGTACACTTTTATAACTCACAATCTTTGTTCCAAAGGAGCATCTCAAATACTATTGGTTGTTGTCTTTAATCCCTGAATGCCCTCATCCCTACCCCTCAGCATCCTGACACCGAAAGGAGATGTGGTGTGCCTTTCGATGCGGTCGGTAGTGTGTTTCTTGGGCAGTTTTCTTTTTTGCATGATGACATTTAGGCATGTGCCATCTCTCACGAATTCATGGATACGTTCCCAGGTTTAACAGAACGTAGCCACATAGTAGACAATAAAACCATCCATTGAGTAAGTATTTCACAGGATGAAAACTAGGCCATGGAAATACTTGTCTGAAACCCAACTGGGCAGTTAAGGAAAAGTAACGTTTGGGAATCCAACTTAACTAGACTGAAATAATTGTATCTTTTCTCCTGTCAGCCTTTACACCTTGTAGGGCATCCACCCACGGGACCTCTTTACTGCAGAGAAAATAGTTTCCCTTTTTCTGTTTCACAGCCATGAAAGAAAAAGAGAAGTAACATATCACGGGAGATCTATTGGAAGAAAAGCTTCAGTTGGCTTTTGTCATGACTCCTGTATATATATAAAAAGTTCCCTAAACTACTCTAGAAAGGAAAGAGATTGATGTGCATGCCGTGCCTTCAGATTCTTCTGATGGCGCACAATGAAGACAAGTTACAGTGAGAGTCGGACCGTTTGTCGGAGCAGCAGGTTTCAGACAAGAGAGGTTATATGGGCGAGAGAGAAGCAGAGCAGACGTACGAGAGACGGAGTTAGGAGAGAGCTCTCATCCAGGCTTCTGATCCGGGTTTCCGCTGGCTGGTCGCAACAGTGTGAAGTGATACGGAGGTACGCTCTGGAAACCTCCTCCCTCTTCGCTTTCTTTCCCTTCCTCTTCATCACGGGCTCATCATCATTGTCATGATCATTTCTGTTTCATCGCTTACATAGTCTTTTGGCAAACACTGAACTAGATTTTATTGAGACAAGCACTGCTGTGCTAGAACCAGAGGAGGATTTACTGAAAAGCTGATGAATCTTAATCCTCAGTGCCCCTGGCTTGCAAGAACCCCTTCCAAGAAAATTCAAGAACTTGATTTTGTGTTTATACATTTGTCTCCTTTTTCTGATAGAGCAAACCCCCACATTGTGTAAGCTTCAGGCCCCACAAAATCTCGATCTGCTCCTGACTGTAACTCCCCAGTAGAGGAACACTAACAGAAATATGAGTGTTGACTATACATCAAGCTTGATGACACGCATTTTTATGCCTCTGGAGAGCCTGCTCTGCAGCAAACTGCGCACCAAGTGGGGACTCAGTAGATCCTTGTGGAATCAAAGTCAGTGACTGTGAAAAGCCACCAGTGTGCACTCCTGCATTTGCTATCAGGGTGAACGGATTTGCTGGTCTAGATGGTGTGGTGTTGCCTTCAGGGTCCAGCTGTTTGTGGCCGTCCCTTGAGGGTGATCCATTATTTCCATTTACATGACATTTTTAAAATCTATTATAGTGTGGAGTCTTCTGTTAAGTTTTACCTCAGGTGGTTTTAGAGCTTTTAACATCCTCTGTTAATCGGGCACCATCCTGGCGCAGCTCGTGGCAGTGATGTGTAAGCTCCCAATTTAGGGATGCACTAGCTGGGGTCCTGTTTTGGTTTCTTAGTAGCCTATTAATAAAATAGCATCAGATTCACAGAATCAATTCAAAGAAGGCTTATAGCTTCTTGGGCTTTTTCTCTCATATCTCTGATATAGAAGCTGTAGATTGTTCTGCATTTCCTTTTGAAGTATCGTACTTTAAAGCATTGGTTTCTTCCCTGGTTTTCTTCCCAGCATCAGCTCAACATTAGGACTTGTATAATGTTATGGGATGTGTATATGGGGGCAGGCCACACCCACTATCCCTCTGTACGTATCCACCAATTATAAAGGCTGTTCAGGGAAATCAGGAGAACAGCAGCCTAGACCAACAGTGCCTCTGACTCTGGCTGACTTACCACGTGGAGGTTGGCTCAGCCTCTAGAGCGAGTCGGTCACCTTGTCCTTGGGTCTTGTTCTTACTTACTGGTGAGATTATCCCATCCTCCTTTGGGGCCATGGTGAGTGAGGAGTGTGGGAGAACAGGCAGAAGTTTTCTTACCAGTGTTCCTGAAAGGGTGATGTTGCTGTTTTATGATGCAAGGTAACTACGAGAGAAGAGGGGTGGTGGAAATGAGGGGCAGGAGGAGGGTATTCCGTATGTAGTGTCCATCCAGTTCTTGAACTGATTCAAGGACAGGCTTGAAGCTGTTGGGTTTTTTGTTGTTGTTGGTTTATTATGTATTCATCAACCATTTAATGAGTCCTTGTTGTATAAGATGCGTTAGACCTGTGTATCTTTTCACACTTTCTAGGTGTGAAAGATACACATTTGAAGAAGGTGTTCTCTCTGTAAAAATATATATATATCCTTGAGAAATGAGGTATTTGCTACTGGGGCTGCAGAAGGTTGCCAATAAAACGGATGATCATAATGCACAGTAAACTGAAATAAGCTCAAAAGGGAGGTGATCTCCAGGGACCACAGAGGTTTCGGGGCAGAAGAGGTAGCCTCTGCCTGTGGGTTCTGCACTTCCGGAGACCCAGACCTTCGGAGTAACCCGCGAAGAGCCATGGGATTCACCCGCATTGGGAATGGCAGCCAAGGGCACACTAGGAAGAGGGAATGAACAGGTGATGAGGTGGAAGTAGAAAGGGCTGGATCAAAATGAGGAATAGCAGCCAGTCTGGGGCACTCGGAGAATTGCGCTGAGGCCATGCCAAGAGCCTCGGATGCAACCATACCAATCATTTTAATGTGCCCCAGTCTTTCGAACAGCTGCCCCAAGTGGACCATTTCCTCCAAAGCCAAAAGTGAGATGGGCTCAGAAGTTTGAATTTGTTAAGTAATGAAGAGGTTCCTTGGTGGTAGTAGAAAATAACAATAGAAACTTTGGTTTTTGAGAAGCATGTGCCCTGGAGAAGCAACGTTGCCTGCCTTAGTCCATCATTATGATGTGTGTGTGTGTGTGTGTGTGTGTGTGTGTGTGTGTGCGATGTAACCACTATTACAGTGTCCACGTCACAGATGAAGACACTGAGGACCAGAGAAGAAGCAATGCTCGTCCAAGGCCATGTTGCCAACAAACGCCAACAAATGTTGAATTCCCTCCATGTGAATCCACAGCCCGCGTCCTAACCGACCACTGCTGTGGCACAGTAGCATAGGTCAAAAGTTAACATACTCTAAGCATCTTTCTGGGAGAACAAGAGACAAGACATGAAGCTTCCCGTGTTTCTAATTGCACCCCCAGCCTGTGGAATGGAGCCATCTCGTTGCTAAGATCCATCGCTTTAAGAAAATGAAATTGGATGGCACCCACCTCTAGCTCAGTCACACAAATTGGGGCCCAACTGTTTCACCTTGATTTTTTTTCTTGTCAACCAGATGCAAAATTGGGCAATTCTTCAATTAAATGTCACCAGTCTCCTTGCATCCCCAGCAGCCAATGAGTCATTTCTCAGGGGGTTGGCAAAACTTCACCCTTCCAGTATCTCATTTTCCTGGCTCGGCACTGGAAACGTGGGGACAAAGACGCAACTTTCAGCCTGGCTGTTTTCTTGTTTCCTAAGATGCACTCTGAGCAGAGAAAGAGCAGTTTTACTCCTTTGGAAAAGCTTCTTTCTGTATCATCTGGTGCATGACTGGAAACCTCCAGTTCTCATACAGTATTTCAACCATCTGTCACAGACTGGAAGGGAGAGGCTTCTTCTTTGTATTGTAAGGTAGCAAACCGGCCCTATTCCTTGGAGGGCCAAGGTGAAATCTAAGACTCTTTAGAAAGGGGTCATTACCATGTTTAGGGACCAAGATTTGGCATCCGTTTCACTAAATATTGATTGTACTCTAGCAATTTTGTAGTTTGGTTTTGGACTAAGAGAAAAGCAAACCCCACATCTGTCAGTCAATCAACAAACATGTATTCAGTGTCTTCAGCTCTAAGACACTGTGGAAAATACTGAAGGCTTTTTAAAAAGGCCTTGACCCCCATGGGGCCCTGCAGTTTAGGGAGAGAAGTTCTGCGTGTTTCAGTGACAGGGACACAGTATTCACACGTGCTCAGTCACATTGTGATACTCTGCACCCTGCACATGCAGACAGAGCGGATATTTGCTCTGACTTAGAGAAATCAGGTCAGACTAATTGGAGACATTGAAGTGAAGTTTTTCAGAAAAGGTAAAATTCAAAAAACTGGCTGAGGAAGAAAGAATAGAACGTGTCAGGTGAGATGCTCAGTAAACGCCATTGAATGGAATAAAATTAAAACTTCATGTTTCAGTTATGTCCCTTTATTGCCATGTTGAATGGCTTCCTAAATACTTTCATGTTAGATCAGAAGTTGGTATTATATTCTTTTTAGTATTTAGAGAAATACTTGTGTAAGGAGAATAGATGGATTCACCCCGCAGCTTTATTTGAAGCAGATTGAACCATGAATTCCTTCAACCACAAATGAAAGGACGTTTGGGGCCCGACATACAGGAGCTGCTCGCTGTGTCCCTCTTTCCGGAGGCAGAGCCCCTGTTGGGTCCTGTCCCCACCAACAGCTGTCCTGGCTGAGGTGGGTTCCTGGAGAGGAGGACGGCCATGGAAGTGGCTCCGCATAAGGTATGGCAAAAGAGCAGAGTCACTCCATATATCGACAGGATTTTTCCTAAAGAAGGACTTGGCATTAATTCGTTAAGATGGTGTTTTATTGTTATGGAGCCAGTACATGCATGCAGAAAATTAGTGGATACAGACAAACAAAATTAAAAATGAATCACATTCTCACCACTGAAAGATCCAAATCGGAATAATACTTTACTGTATAGCTTTCCATACACACACACACACACACACACACACACACACTCACACATACATTTACACACACATTTTTGTAGCTTTTCACAAGAGATAATACTGATACCTATTGTTTTATAATCTGTGCATTTTCAGTTCATTGTCTTCACTTTGCCATTTCAATCAATTTTCCTACCATCTCATGCCCGGGTGACTTTCAAACTTCCCCAGTTGACTCAGAACTTTCCTCTAAGGCTGGTCAGCCCTGGTCAGCGTCCAGTACAGGACCGCACATGCATCAGGGCCATCATGGTCCTGTCTTACTCGGCTCAGGCCGGCATTACACAGTATCAGAGATGGGGGTCGGGGGGGCGGTAGCTTAAAGGACAGAACTTCACTTTCTCACAGTTCTGGAGGCTGGAAGCCCCAGGTAAAGGCCTGGCAAGGTCAGTTCCTGGCGATAGTTCTCCCTTCCTGGCTCGCAGACGGTCACCTTCTCGCTGTGCTCTTGTGTAGCCTCTCCGTGTGCTGTGCCCCACTGGGGACTGGGAGATCCATCTCCCTTTCACACAGGCCCACTGCTTCAACAGCCATGGGGAGGCAGCCCCCAGGGTCACTGCAGCCTCTGCACCAGGGCTCACTTAGTTCCTGGGGGGGTCTGGGCAAGAAGCTTCCACTGCCAGGTAGCCCAGGGGTGCATTATGGCACTGCCACCCCAGGGCAGTCACACCACCACCACACACTGCTGAGGCACCACAGGACACGTGCACTCCACCTTCACCCTCCAGGGACCTGCACTCAGGTCTTCACCAAGGGTGAAAGGAGCCTGCCTACCACCACCATGATCTGGTCTCCATTCCAGGCAGGGAGCAGCAGCTGC
The DNA here is from genome assembly GCF_021234435.1 of Artibeus jamaicensis. Taxonomy (NCBI): domain Eukaryota; kingdom Metazoa; phylum Chordata; class Mammalia; order Chiroptera; family Phyllostomidae; genus Artibeus; species Artibeus jamaicensis. The sequence continues at coordinate 8,733,805 of NW_026521828.1, read as the reverse complement.
CACTAGGCAGTGCCAGGGAAGCGTAGGCTGAGGGAGGCTCAAGATGCCAGGAGACAGGAAGGCTGAGGACCTGCCCTGGGAGACAGAGGTGGTGGAAGGCAGGACCGCATTGGAGCTGAAGCAGCAAATCCTAGCTCGCTCCATTGTTCCAGGGGACTTGATTATAAGACACATATGAGAAGGTCACATTGAGAAACTGAAGATGACAACTACAGAGCAGTAAACTCCGAGAGCAGGACCATTCTAAGCATGGGCCTCCGTGTGACCACATCGGTCACACTCCATGAAGCTGACCCTGACACCCGAGTTTCTGACTTAAGCATCAGGGCCATTAGCTATCCGAGTCATTTGCTGAGAGGAGGGGAGAGTGAAAACCATTCAGTTTGCGAGAGGAAATCACATCTCTGGCTTGGTTTTCCCTCACAGGCCTTTGATGTCTTGCAAGTCTATAGACATTCTGGAGGCTTCAGAGTGTTGAAGGCTCTAATCTGATAATCCAATCACTACCTTCTCAGGAACCTAAATGTTACTGCAAACATCTGGGTGTTTGGATTCCAGATAAACACACATTTCCTGTATTTGAATATCTCAAACACCTTCTGACAAACCTTTATATTTATTTGACCACGACATGAACACATTTTCAAAGGTCTCACTCTTTTTTTGCACCTGCCTGTGTTCATTCCTCCATATCTCCTCTCAATTGTCTGATTTCCAAACAGTATTTTGCTCCTCAGGTGAATATTAACTCTTGAATCATTCTGACTTCCGGCGCATGGGATTCTATATTATGTTACGGACATACAAAGAAGAACACTGGACTTTTCCTTTTTCTTAAAATAGAATCCAAATGGGCATCTGGGCCAGATCCTCTTCCTCAAATACAGTTTAAATTAGAAAACACAGGCCAACGTGCCTGTAGTCTCCCCTCCTGCCACACTCCGTTCGTAAGGGCATTTCAGGATGGAGTTGTTGGCACCCCTTCCCCTACCCTGTTGTCCGTGAGAGGGAGTCGAGAATGACTCCCCCAGGGGTTCTGTGCTTGGAGGAGTGACCAGGTGTTCTCCTTCCGGTGACCTGTGAGGGAAACTGCTCCAGCGCTTTGCCCATGGCCCTGCCAGCTTCCAGTGATCTGTTCTCACCATAAAAGGACTCAGTCCCTAGGCTGTTTATTCCTTCTTCTTTCTTTCTTACTGTATGGGAGAATAACAAAAGGTAGAGTCTGCTAGACTGTGCAGAGATGTATTAGAAAGATGACTCCTCATTCAGGTGTGACTTGTATCTGTGACATCTGTCCAGGCCACTTCTAAATTTGGTCTCTTCCAAATGACATTGGAGAAAACTAGAAACAAGTTTATTGAAGGCCCTGGATTATTATTCTGCCTCCCCCTCCAGTTCATGCTGCAGGGAGTCCACCGATAAAAAGGGGCCTCACTTGGAATGAAGTTAAAGATAATCTGTTCGCGTAGACGGATATGAATTTGAAGATTGTTACCTGTGTTCAACCAGTCATGGAGGCCTAGTTTTAAATAAAAGCGCCTCTCCTGTACATCTAGTATTCTTCGATGGTGAAGAAAGAAAGGATGTTTCAGGGCATAATTTCTAGACTTTATATTTTATAGGGAATTTACTGCTGTAACAAACCTAATTTATCAAAAAATTAGATTTGAACCAGCATGATGCTTGTAAATAAGAGGCAGTCAGTAAACATCTGTTGGACTTCAATTGGGCATGGATCTCTTCTGTACTTAGAGCCAGTCTATTCAATAGCCGGGAAGGAGCCTGCAACGTGAACTCAGCATGCAGGCCATAAAGCTCGCCCTGAAAAGCATGACATTAGATGCTTAGTGGAATACAGAAAAGCACAAACAGGTAGAATAGTGTAGCTCCAACTTCTAAGAACTTAGGGGTTGCAAAAGCATGCAAACTCATTAGAATTACATTCCTTTTTGAAGCTGGAAGAAAATCTATAAATCATTTTATCCAAGGCTTCAACTTCTATAAATGACAGTGTGGACTAGACTCATCAGTCAGAATTAGTGACAATGTCAGGGTCAGATGCTGTTTTTCATCCAGTATTTATTTCAAATATATAAACTGGGCTTTCTTTGAAAGTAGGTTGGAGAGTTCTCTTGTTGCAGAATCCATGGAATGTGATGACTGATGCTTACTTAGTGTGGGAGGTTGTTTAAACAGTTTCATTAATTGAGGGTGGAAACTTAGCCCGTAATCAAGTATGTTCAAAACAGGACAAGTGGGTTATCTACCTGGGTAATCATTAGAGTGATTGATACTGTAATCTGTTGAAAACAGGGTGGGTGCCCAGTAGTCAGTGAATGATTGGATGGACTACCTCATAGCCATCAAAAAAGAATATTCAACAGCAACCAAGAAAAATGTTTGTGACTTATTATTACATTGAAGTATATCCTACATTATAATAGCATCCCTTTAATATATGTATTGCTTATCACTTGCTATATCAATTACTTTTTCAAAACTGTCCTAAAGCTAAACTTGCAAAACAAGGAAAAGACACAAACAAAGTGCTGTTTATTGCGACAGAATTTGTAACAGCAAAAGACTGGAAATAAGCACAGAGTTTATCATTAGGGACAAATGAGGAGTTTTGTCAGTGGCATTGAGATTCAGGGCATTTTGTGTACGAGGAGGGGAAAATGGCTATAAGACAGGCAGGTTTCAGTAAAATCACATTGTTCTGAATTTGATTGGTGAGTATCAGTCTGAAGTTAGCATGCCTTTCTCTGGAAACAAACACCGAACATATTTGGTAGGCTTGTCCTCTGGAAAGGGCAGGAAAAAAACGACCAGCACTAAGTGAGTCAGGCTTCTTGAAGATGTGACTGGTCCAGGTTTGAGGCAGAAAGTGTCTGAACTGAAGGGAGCTCTTGTCCCAGCAGAAAACAGGCCGACTCTGTCAGGGCTGCTGAGAATATGTCAGGAAGGCAAGGGAGCAAGTTACATAGGCTCCTGCCAGCCGATGATGGAAGGATTTTAGCTTTAATGGTATAACGGTTGGAGTGATTGGGGTTTTGTTTCTGTTTTGGGGAAGCAGCAAATATTACCCTCAGAGACTGAGTCATCTTTGCTAGCAACCTGTTTAGTACAGGTTTGCTCTGGGAATTATGATTTTATAGGCCGCAAGCGTACAGGATAATATCTCTCAATTAACCAAATAAAGAAATAACACACTCCAAATAAGTGATTAATCACACTTGCTCCAGGCAAGAGGAGGTGAAGGAATAAGGTCCAAATTTAATATGAGCTGTACCTTTGTACAGTAGGAGGCACTGGGGAGAGTCAGTGACCGATCAAGAGCGGATTTCCAGTTGCCAGCACCAGTGTAAAAGTCCCCTCTTGCTAGAGCACAAAGACGCCAGTGTTGATAGGCCTTTTTTCTTTTTTTCTCCTGAGGAGAAGGGGGGAGAAAGAGAAGGAGAGAAACATCAATCAGTGTGTGGTTGTCTTTCGTGTGTTCCCTACTGGGGACCTGGCCCACAACTGCAAGCGTTTCCTGACTGGGAATCAAACCAGCGACCCTGTGGTTCGTAGGCCTGCGCTCAATCCACTGAGCCACCCCAGCCAGCCAGAGCTCTTACTGGTCAAGCTAACACACATGACAGCTCAGAGGAATCAGATAGTTGATATGGAAAAGATGCTCCTATTAGAAACCCCAAAACAATACATGAGGAAGGAAGATAGACTATTACCATTTTATTATGCCTAACAAAATAATAGGTGTACAGAATTATTACTGAGGTTGCTAACAAAAAGGGATACCCAGACTTTTATGTGACTCTTGAGCTATCACCACCCGGGATGTATTCCTGAGCCCCAAATCGAACCTGTTCTGACCCCAGCCTTTAGGTAGAAATCCCTGTGTATTAAATACAGAAAACAGAGGAGCATATTAAGCAAAGCCATGAAGATACAATGAGTGATAGACACACTGTGCAAAACTCCGGGAGAGGAACTACCTACTGCAGTTTACTGTGTGTAATGCACACCCTTTTCTGCAAGCATTACACACGGGCTCATTATATCCATGTATAATGAGCATCCTTAATTTTTTTCTTAAAAATTTGGGCAAAAAGTGTGCAATACACTTGGCAAAATATGGGTAGTTTCTTCTAAGAAGATTTATGAAGGAAAAAGCTGAAGAGAGGGAGAATGGAAACTGTAGATTAGAAGAGACTGAAAGGCAATGAGCCTCAGACTTTAATTAATGTGCATGCAAATCACCTGGGACCTTGTTACAATCCAGATCCTGCTTCTGGGGTTCTGGGTGGGGCGGGGCGAGGTCTGATTCTGTGCTTCCAGCTGGCTCCCAGGTGAGGCCGGTGTGCTGCTGCTCCCTTGGCTGTACTTTGAGGAGGTAACAGTAGGAGACACGTATCCATAGCAATGTGGAGACCTACATTTTATCCTGATTCAAATAATTACCCTAAAAATAGTTCATGAGAAATTGGGAGTAGGAACATTTAATATGAATGAACTATTATTAAATTTATGGGTGAAATAATGGCATTACAGTGCAATTCATGAAAAGCACATTCATTTTATAAAATACACGGTGAAATATTTTTAGTTGTGGTAATAGGATGTCTGGGACAGCTTCACAGGAACCTGTGGGACGGGGGACAGTGGGCGGAAGGGTGGATGAGATGAGGTTGGCCGCGCATCACCCATTGTGCTTAGTGATGGGTGAGCAGAGTTTTTTACACTAGTCGTTCTACTTCTGTGCCTTTTTGAAATTTTCCAGAAGAAAAGTTATTCTATAAATATCTATTGCCTATGCATGGCAAAGAGAAGTACCGGTGCATATATACTGCAAAATGTACAGTGGTTGTAGTTGAGTTTCATTTTCTTTGTGGTGCTCCATGTTTTCCAAATTTCTACAAGTATGTTCACTGTTTTTAAAATCAAGATTTTTTTTGAGGGCGAGTGGACTGATTATTGGCCCAGCTGAAAATGACTACGCTTAACAAAGCGAAGCCAAGCCCTAGCACGTGTTAATTAAATTATGGTCGTTTTCCAGCGGAGAGACAGAGAGCAAGAGTGAAACTGGAAAGGGAAGGCAAAATCATCCAGCTTCTTCTCTGCTCAGGAAATTTGCACTGGGAAAACAGACTTTGAGGTCCAAGGTGAGGATGCGGCCCTTCAAAACTAAAGACTTGAGAGCGGGAGAAAGGTCTGGGGATTCTGAGTCAAGTTATTTGAAACTTTGGCCAGAAAAAGTGCCTTAGAAATCCAAACCTGCAGCCAACACCAGACTGCTAGAGGTGAGCATCACCCAGACTTGGCCGTCTTCGTGTGTGTGTGGGCAGTGGCTCTGGGACCTGGGTGAGGTAAGAGAGGGTGATGTTTTTAAACCCCAAAGCTATGAAGGCAGTGCCCTTTGGGCTCAAATCCTGCAGTGTAACTGCTAAATTGTAGTGACAGTGATTTGCCTTCTTACAGCCTGAACTTCTCCATTGTGAAACACGAATTCCACTTCACAGGCTTAGGAGCGCGGTGTCTGAAAACAGCACACATGCACCAAACAGACGTCGTTTTTGTGGTTACCGTCCCAGAAAATAAAATGTCCACACCAATGTCCACACCAACCTATGAATGCTTCCCGCTTCACTAGCTTTTTGTCTTTATTCATCTTTCTCCTTTTTAGCTGTTAACGGACCTCAGATTTGACTCCTCTCCAAACAAGTGCTGACCTGTTCTCAGAGCATCAGCTACCAGTGTGCATATAGGTGTCACAAAACCGTTTGGGTCATATGTTTGCCCAGGCTGCTCCCAAGTTAGTGTACAAAACTCAATATAAAATAGAAAGTCTGTTACAGAATAATTACCCTGAAATGATAGAGTGGGCTTTATGTTTAAGTGATTTTCAAAGTTAGATTTTTGGAGCATCAAGCAATCTAATTGCCTTCCTAAAGAAACTTCTGGAATGCATATAAAATGGGTAGGAATAGCAGTGGAAAAGGAGGGTTTGTGGGAATCTAGGGTCAAATTCTAGAAATTCATGAATACCATGCTAACTGATGTGGCTTTAAATCACTAGGCAGTGAGGCACCTATTGGAAATATTTTAGTAGGGATATATTTTGATAAAAAACTGAAATCCAGCAAGATTTCCTTAAAAGTTTTTTTTAGGGTGACAGGGTTGTAGAGGTGATTTGAAATGGCTCAAAGCATATTCCTGTTTTTGAGGCCAAAGGACAGTAGACCCACAGTGAGATGGTAGAATAAAAGATTCTTCGGAAGGTCCTTCAAATATTTAGGGTTTTTTAAATGAAGTTTTATGTAAGAGGCTTTCTGGGAGCTGAACTGATAAGGGCTGGATATACAGAGTGCTGGTAAGGAAAATTATAGAGCCTTGTTAGTAAATAGGGAGTAAGACCAAGAAGTTTGTTTGAGGTTGGGGTGATGTGATGAATTTAGGGTGGATTCACGTATAGCCTGAAAGCCCTGTTTGAATCTTAGTAGGTATGATCTGGGCGTTTTAAGTATAAAGACTGGGGTAGGGAACATTTTTTTTGTATTAAAAATAAAAGACTGCCATATAAGAATTTTGTTTATAAAGTGCATTTAATTGAAGTAGTAGACATTAATGTCACTCTGTTTTTCTGAAAGCAAAACTAAGCCCTAAGAAAGGGCCAGTGGGTCGCATGCTTGCTCTGGGCCACTTGGGTGTGGGTACCCAGAGGACGTCATTAAAGCCTGTTCCTTCCAAGCCTTTATTCTCACCCAAATCAAAACACTAGTCTGGTGGATGCATTGTACTTTTTCTGCTTGTTGTCAGTAGAAAATAAAATACCTTATAAATTGTGAATATAAGAATTATAATCACTGCAAAAAAAATTACACCTTTTTTGCTAAAATTTTCTAGGGGTTCACGTATATTTTCCAAACTAGAAAGACCGTGTCTGATCTCTATTATCCTTTAAGGCTAGTGAACACCATTAGCTGAGAACCCTAAAGTTAAAAATCACAAAGCAAAATAAACAAAAAAATTCAACTAGAAAAAGAGAGACACAGATAGGGAATTGTGTTAGTTTCTATGTCTACTTCCTATAAACTTGTTTCCTTATTTCTTTTAATATTTACATTTTTTATGCTTGAACCTAGAAGGTTGAACTTAATCTTTATTCAGAATAGCAGTGCAACAGACATGATTTTCTCACATTCAAACTCAAGTGCTATTATGTGAACTTATTGTTTTCAGCATACGTACAGAAGAAGGAAAAGAGAAAAGGGTCTTATTTTCACGGAAAGTTCTTGAACCTATTAATTGAGGCAAGGTGGAGCCTACACCACTTGTGTTATGTTTGGCAGCTTACGGGAGCTCTACCACTGCATCTTCTTACCCCATACACTGCCCTGCTGCTACTGGGGATCAGCGAGACCCGGCACAGCTGGCCAAGGGATGTACTTGAAATTCATAGAATAGAACTGATATTCTGAGAACCAGGATTCCCCACAGCTTTGATGTCTGCCTGAAAGATTGGGAAGAACAGATCTAGAAATGAACCCATTGCATGAATGTTAATGAATTGAACCCCTGACTAGGAATAAAGGAATTTTCAGCAGGTTGCATTAAAGTGTAGGAGTTAGAGCCACACCATGTGGTTACAACAACATATAACTGAATTGCTGTTAAATGATTGGTTAGAAATAGGAAACTGGGAGCAGGAGAAATTTATTTTAAAGTAAAGGAAAAGTCCAAACCAAAAGCAAGAAATATCTAGTGGTTTATCTGGATCATTTCGTACCCTATCTGATACATTTGGGGGACATGTTTTAGGGTGCTTTTCCAACTTCGGTATAGAATAACTTAATACAGAAATGTGCAGCTGAAAGATATTTGATTAATATCTATGCAGGGGTGTTCAGTTTTTATTAACTCGTGGAACTATTGTAAGTTTTTGTTTATTGATTTTGGAGAGAAAGAGAAAGAGATTGATTTGTTGTTTCTCTTTATGCATTGGTTAGATGATTCTTGTATGTGCCCTGACCGGAAACCAAACCCATAACCTTGGGATATCGGGATGATGCTCTAACCAACTGAGCTACCTGGCCAAGGCTAGAATTCTTTCTGTGGTAATCTCATTGACATGCAGTTATTAAGTCATTATGTTATACATGTGAAACTAATGTGATATATATCAGTTTTGCCTCTATAAAAAGTATTTCATTGTAATTCCAAAAAGTATGGCCATAATGCCCCATGTTCCCCTTTTTTTCTAATCTTGAAATGGAACTCAAGAGCCTGCCTGGTGGAGAATTACAGAAGGGAGTAGATGGCTAAGTCAGGATCAGGGCGCCTGGCTCCCACTTCTCATCACCCGATGTCCCCTCCATTACGTGTTCTCGGTCTGTCTTTTCTGATTTTAGACAGAGTAACTGGGTGGAAGCAGTGGAGACCCAGTTCCTAGTGCTGTGGGAAACACAAGAGAATGAGACGTGTTCTCAGCCCTTGAAGAGCATATTATCTAAATCACTTGGCAAGATAAGATACAGAAACACGAGGAAAGACAGTTTCCTGTGTGCTTTTAGCCACAACTGTTTCCTTCATGTAACTTCTTACCTGAAAATCTCGTATGTTCAGTGAAAAGAGTTGTTCAGAGGGTCTTCAGAGCATGGCTTGAGAAGTCAAATACCTCAGAGGAAAAAGAGAGAAGTTACTAAGGACTGGGGTGGAGAAGGGCAAGATTCCAGGAAACGTTTCATGGAAGAAGAAACTCAGCTCAGGCCGAAGGGTGAGTGGGATTCGGGTGGATGGAGAGGAGGGAGGAGACTGCGTTAACAGAGCCCACGAGGGAAATGAGGAGGGGGGCAGGAGAGCAAACTTGCTGATTTTCTAGATGGCCTTGGCTGTCTGAAATTATCTGATTTATGTAATGATTTACTTATTCTTTGTCTCCTCCAACCACAATGTAAATTGCGTGAGGTGCAGTTACTTAAGTATCTCAAATGTAGCCCAAGCGCCCAGCACTGTGTACACAGGGTATGTGGTAGGATCAAAAGGCTGAATATAGGGAGATGACGGAGTTTAGAATGGACTGGTATCTCGGGGTCAGATTGAGGGACCAGGAACACCAGGACTCAGGGCTTGAAACTGACCTTTCGAAGGGTTCTTGAATGAAGAGATGAACAAATTCTACCGATACTTTACAATTATAATAGGGCAGTGGAATTTCTAATGGATTTTGGTACAGGTAGAAATGATAATCAAGTAAGACTTATTAAGAGCCCTTTGTAATGTTCCAAGTCTGAAGTGATTAAGGTGGGTATTAAGGTGATAGTGTTGAGAACAGTGCAAAACGTTTGATGGAGAAAAATCTCACAGAGCCAGCATCCGAGGGATCTCGTGCTGGCCAGAATAATGTGACCCGGTCATTAGACTGTCTTACTTTTCCTCATTTCAACCCGCAACTCCTCTCCAGAGTTAAACTGCTGGGAGGATGGCAGGCTGAGCAGCAACTCAGAAGCTCTGCAGGCTTTGGGGCTTCCAAACAGAATGAATCCCATACTGATCCGTTTCAGGGTTTCAAACCCTGGGACCTTCTCCAGATTTGTTCATTTGAGGTGCAGAATATCACAGACCAGTAGACTTTAGTTGTGCTGTGGGAGCTTGTTTTAGGTAAACTCCAGGAATAGGCAGGGCTGCGTTTTTAGGTGGTCAGGAATAGGTGGTCAGCACGCTGATGAAGCCGGGAGAGAGTCAGGTCGCTTGGGGAATTGGAGAGGTAATTCTCTCTTGTTTCTGCCTTGTTAGGGTTGCTTCAAACCCCACAGGTTTATCTCGTGTGCTTTCTTCCTTCCTCATGTCTCCTCCTTGACAAAACAGGAGGGTTTTTCCCTCCCTTTCACTGCTATTTTTGTTACTGTTTTCATTTCTCTTTCCAAGAGCTTCTGAGGATAAATCTTCATTTTCACTCTTCCAAATGAGTGCTTTCTTTCCCATAATTTTATGTGATGTAGAGTATAAGACCACACCACTTCGTTCAGTTTGAAATTAAATCTCTCAGTACAGTTGGAGGCTTTAAAAGAAATTTCTAAGAAACATGGGGAGAATGGAAATGAAATAGAAATCATCGTGAAGCGAAGCCAAGCCCCATGCCCAGCCCCCAGTAATTTTCTTAAAATTACTAGCTGGCTCTGTGATAAAGTTTGGTACTTGGCATTTGTCTTTTTCCCCCCCTTTTTTAAAGATTAAACTTGTTGGGGTCACAATGGTTAATAAGATTATATAGGTTTCAAGAGCAGAGCTCTATGATGTACCCTCTGTGTATTGCATTGTGCACCACCACACAAATTCAAATCCTCTGCCACCATGTACTTGACCCCCTTTACCCCCCACCTTTACCCTGCTTCCCTTTGGTAATCACTATAATGTTGTCCTTGTGTGAGTTTTTGTTTTCTTGTGGGTCCATTTGTTGCTTTCAGTTTTATAGCTCTTAATGATTTAATGTAGGCATTGCATGAGCAGTAGATAATCTTAGTCCTCCCCAACTCCTTCTCACCTCCCAGCTATTTTCATTGTCATTTAAATTTTTGTAGGAATGGAGCACAGTGATGGAGCACCTGAACTTGGGCATTATGTTTCCGGGTAGTAAGCAGCAAGAGAGTTAGACAAATGCTTACATTGTGTTGTAGCTCTCATTTGCGTATTTGTGGAGACACCACGATTAAGTTTGGGGCTTCTGTACCAGATGTCCAGTGACTTTGCAGAGAAACTGTAAATAAAATACTGCTATTTATTCCGTGTTCACCATGGGCTCAAGACTGGGCTGGAAGCTTTACATACAATATGTCTTTCAATGTTTTCAAGACTGTGGGGAAAAGTCGTTATTGATACCATTTTGTGTTTGGGGGAAATATGTTCTCGGTGGTGAGGTAAGTTGCTGGAGTCACACAGCTAGTTTGTTGGCCTGGGCTGTCCCACAAGCAGCACCAGAGGCCAGGGCCATTTCCCGGGAAAGGGGTCCCTGGTGCGGGAATGGAGTGGGAATGGGGGAAGAGGAGCATCGGCATGGGCTACGGAGTCGGACGCTTCTGGGAAGTCTGCTGCTTGATCTTCCCGGAAGGAAGGCTGTTTTGAGGAGCTTTTAGGAAATGTATGTTGAAACCATCCACCTTGGGAATGAAAGGAAAGTGTTTGTTTACTGTCTGTTACCTGCACTGACTGACTTCTCTTGACCGTATGTTTCTGAGTGCCCGGCAGTTTCCTGCTGGGGTCTCCCACCTTGGCCTCAGAGAAGTGCTGGGACAGGCACCTGGGAAAGGTGTGTGTCCAGGGCCCCAGGCCACATGCTGTCCGTTCACACCTCTGCAAAGCTGACTGGAGCTGATTGCCATAGCGGCTGCTGGAGGGGAAGGGGTGGGGGTCCCGCGAAGAGGCAGAGTGGGGGCTCGCAGGAGGAGCCCAGTGCAGCTGGTTCCCAAAGGAACCATGTTTTAAACCCAAGCCTGTCTGATTCCCAGCCCTGTTCACTTCACCATCATCCATCATTATCCTCAAAAGCGATAATTAGGTTCAATAGATTTGCTCTTCTTGCATTTGTTTTAAGGATTCGATCATCAGCCTTGACAGAAGGAATGCCTGGCTGAAACATAGCACAGGTGAAGTTCGTCTTCAGCAATGCGCAGTGTCCACCCCCTACTCCCGTCTGCTGCGCTCGGGGCCCTGGTGCTGCGCTGCCTTTCAGCACCCGTGTGGCCCACTCTGGTTGAGTAATGTGCATCCCACGTGGGACCTACACTCCCTGAAATAACTGATCTGTGGCAATCGCAGTACAATATGCGATGATGGCAGAAAAATGTGGAGTCTGACCTGGGTTTCAAATATGTTTGTAACTCAGGTGGCGCAGACTCGGGCAAGCCATTTCCCATTATGCTGAATGAAAGAAGCCAGTCCCAGGGGTGATATATGGTAGAATTCCACTTATATGGGATTCCCAGAGTAGAGTAATCAATCTGTGGACACAGGGAGTTTAGCTGTTGCCTGGGACTTGGGAGAATGGGGATTTGGGGCAATAAGAGCCAGGCGGTCCAGAGTTTTCTTTTAGGGGTAGTGAGTATGGTGATTTTAAAATTGGTTTTCAGATGGCTATACTACTGAGTGTACTAATGTCATGATTGTGTACTTTAAAATGGTAAAATTGAAGGTATGTATATTACATCTTAATAAAGCATATGCATTGAAAAATGTATAGAAACTTTCAAAAACTAGTGCATTAATACTTGTCATTAAGCATTAATGACTTAATGCTTAATGTCATTTTATTACCTGCTTTTCATTTTTCCCTTACGTTTCTTTTTTCTTACCTTCCTACAGCTTAGCCGAACTTCTTTTTTCGATATTTTACCTTGGTTTATTTGTAGTGTGTTTGAGTGCGTGTTTCTGCAGTGGTCGCTCTGTGTGTTGCCACACACAGAGGAAAGGAAGGGTGACAGGCTGCCATTCTCAAAAGTTTACCACTTCAAGTGAAGGGGGGAAATTTCACTGCTATTTTGCTTCTTTTAACTTTCCCACTTTTAACCAGCATTATCCTGGGGCTGTATGTTAAAAGCCAAGGAGAAATGGAGAATTTTGAAAAGATGTGTCCTAGGAAAGTAAATATACAAAGTAAATACATTTTACTTGGCTATGCAAAGGAATAAAGCAGTTCTGTCTAAACCAGAACGGAATGTCGGCCATGATACAGTAAGTGATTGAATCAGAGTCGCCAATGTGTGTATTGAAAGTGGACTTCCATATTTGTTTGCATACCCACCACTAAGATGGCACCTAATGACCCCACCTCCTGCTGTCCCCATCCTGCATGCAGTTCCTTTCCCTCAATTATGGGCTGGCTTGGTGACTTGCTTCTAACCAATAGTATATGTCTAAGGTGGTGGATGCCACTATGGTGATTAAAATATAAGAGATTATAACTTCTATCTTGTGAGCAGACTTACTCTGCCAACTCTGCCTTTGATGGCCTTGCTAAAGCGAGGCTGTAGATGGGCACCTGGCAGGGAGGTCTGATAGCCTGCAAGGAATTGACCCTGCCAATGGCTGTATGACCTTGGAAGTGGATCCTTCCCTAGTTGAGTCTCAGATGGACCCCAACTCTGGGGTGGGGGTTAGCTGTAGCTAACATGGACCCCCACATGTCAGCTACAGCCTTATAAGAGATGCTGATCAGAGGACCCAGTTAAGCTTTGATCCCTAACTCATAAAAATTGTGAGATTTTAAACAAGAAATTCTTTGAATACTTATGTTCTATCAAAGCACCCTGACAATCCCCCTTGATTGTCAGAGGTAAAGCACTGAAAATCCAATTGTATGCAGATGGTGGGCTGACCTGTTGAGGATTCAGTTGAACATTTTTCTGTGACCCAGCATGTCTCATTTCTGGCTGATCAGTTTGGAGTACACCGGATGAAGCCTATATAGGCCCATGTAGTGAAATCTTTGATTTCATGTGGGCTCTTTGTGGGTGTGTCATGAGTGGAATAGGAAAGGTGAGAAGCCAGGGAAAGCCTTTAGCAAGTCTGCAGGTGGGAATCCTGGGTTCAGTGCAGAAATGATGCTCAGAGTGTAAGCATGTACCTCGGGCTTAGCTGGAGAAGCTCTCCTCTGATGAAGCCCATTTCTTCTTTGAGTTACTTATAAATATCCATAGCTTTTGTATTAGAAAATTACAGCTTTTGAAATCTGCCATGGTGCCATTTTGGTAAATGCACTTTAATTTTTAAATTACACAGAAGTACTGTGTATAGGTTTTTAAAAATTCCTCCCTTTGGTATATTTACTCTAAGGCATTGTAGTTTCTGGTTGAAACTCAGAACTGTAGAGAAATCCTTTATTTTAGAGACTTTTTGAAAATGAGATAAAAGTGTTATGGATAAAAAAGATTCAAGGATAATCTCAGAGTAGAAGCATACTTTTTTTTTCATTTTTATTGTTTAGAGAAAGAGGGAGGGAGAAATGTCAACGTGAGAGAGAGAGACATCGATTGGTTGCTTCCCATATGCTCCCTGCACCCAGACCAGGGATCAAACCCACGGCCTTTTGGTCTACAGGACAAGGCTCCAACCAACTGAGCCACAGTGGCCAAACATGAATTTTTGATTTAATTATTATAATTTGTACATGTTTTTCATCCACTTGTGTCTCTAAATTTCTGCGTCTTTCTTTTTCTGTCTCTCTCCCCAATGAATGAAAAACTATATGAGTTAGTGTTGCCTGCAGTGCAAACAGAGTAAGCTTACAGGCTCATAGCATTTTTATTTCTCTTCATCATAGTCATAGGCCTGTTACTACTAAGTATTTGACTAGTCCTAGCCCATGTTCAGTAAATGTTTTTGAAATAAATGTTATGGAAATGGGAGAGTTTATAACCTTTAAAAAAATTTTTATGACCAGAATTAAGAAAAAAGTATTTGGTGACTTTCCTTGGTAGCTTAAGGTAGAAGAAAATTAAAGGGTTCCAACTTCCAGCCAAGATGGAGGCATAAGTGGAAATACTGTACCTCCTTGCACAACCAAATTTAAGAACAACAAAGATTTAGAAACATAAACACAACCAAAACAGACAGAAAGTTGAACTGTACTGAAGTCTGACAACCCATTCATTCAGACTGGTGAGAGGGGCGGAGTCGGCACCCTGCAGAGAGGGGTTTTGGCAGGAAAAGGCAGTGGTTGGAGACCTGGGTGAAGGGAGGAAATGAGCAAACCCAATAAGGTGCACAAGACGGCTGGCTGACTGTGGACACACATTTGCACGCAGATAAACAACGCAGATAAATGGGCAGTGAGACAGATTGTGTAACTCAGGGCCCCAGCGCTGAGAAATAAAGCTAAAAGCATCAATTGAAAAAACTTGCAGGGGTTGAGGTGCCAGGAGTGGCTCCCAGCCTCACAGGAGAGTTCATTGGAGAGACCCACAGGGTCCTAGAATGTACACAAACCCACACACCAGGAACCAGCACTGGAAGGGCCCAATTTGCTTGTGGAAAGCAGCAGAGGGGAACAAAACCCAAGAGAGAGCATGAAGCAAGTGCCATTGCTCCCTCTCTGACCCCACCCCCACATACTGCATCACAACCCAGCCACGTGGGTTGCCCCTGGTGGTGAACACTTAAGGTTCTGCCCCTCATACAAAACAGGTACAACCTGACCAAAAATGGCTCAATCAAAAGAACAAATCAAAGCTCCAGAGCCAATACTTCTAAGTGACCAAGAGATCACTATCAGATGTAAGTATTTGGTGACAATCAACCTATCAGATGTATAGTTCAAAACACTGGTAATCAGGATGCTCACAGAACTGGTTGATTTTGGTTGAAAATTAGATGAACAAATGAAGGCTACACTAAGTGAAATGAAGGAATATGCACAGGGAACCAATAGTGATAGAAAGAAAACTGGGATTCAAATCAATGAAGTGGACCAGAAGGAAGAAAGAAACAACCAAACAGAAAAGAATGAAGAAACAAGAATTCAAAAAAAAAAAAAAGAGGCTTAGGAACCTCCAGGACATCTTTAAACATTCCAACATCCAAATTATAGGGGTACCAGAAGGGGAAGAAGAAGAGCAACAAGTGGAAACTTATTTGAACAAATAATAAAGGAGAATTTCCCCAATCTGGCAAAGGAAATAGACTTCCAGGAAATCCAGGAAGCTCAGAGAGTTCCAAGGAAGTTGGACCCAAGGAAGAACACACCAAGACATATCATAATTATACTACCTAAGATAAAAATGAAGCAGAGAATCCTAGAAGCCACAAGAGATAAGGGGACAGTCACCTACATAGGAGTTCCCATCAGACTGTCAGCAGATTTCTCAAAAGACACCTTATAGGCAAGAAGGGGCTGGAAAGAAGTATTCCAAGTCACGAAAACCAAAGACCTACATCCAAGATTGCTCTATCCAGCAAAGTTTTCATTTAGAATGGAAGGACAGATAAAGTACTTCTCAGATAAGGTCAAGTTCAAGGAGTTCATCATCACCAAGCCCTTACTATATGAAATGTTAAAGGGTCTTATCTAAGAAAAAGAAGATAAAAAAGATGAACAGTGAAAGGACAGCAAACTCACAGTTATTAACAATCACACCTAAAACAAAAGCAAACTAAGCAGATACCTAAAACAGGAGTGAAGCCACAGAAATGGCTATCACATGGAAGGTTAGCAACAGGGGAGTGGGAGGAGAGGGTGAAAGAAGGTACAGAGAATAAGTAGCATAGATGGTGGGGAGAAAATAGACAGGGGGAGGGCAAGAGCAGTGTGGGAAATGCAGAAGCCAGAGAACTTGTGACACATGGACATGAACTAAAGGCAGGGAATGTGGGGGTAGGGAGTATGCAGGGTGGAGGGGAATAAAGGGGGGAAATTGGACAACTGTAATGGCGTAATCAATAAAATATATATATATATATATTTAAATGATTCCTAATATATCAAAATGTTCACCCTACTTTCCATTTTATCCCAGCATTCTTATTTTATAATATTTCATTGAGTAATAATTAAACACTGCTTGGTAATTATCCCTGGTTAAAGTATATTATTAAAATTTTTCTCTGGGCAACATAATGGCTAAACTTAGAGAAATTTTATAAGCCTTTCTGGTTATCTGAGAATATAGCTGAATTGTAGTCTCTGCATCAACTCAGAGTGAATTCTGTGGAAAATATTTAGGTGCAAAACAGTCTTATACTAATTTTACTAATGTAGATTTGCATAATGCTTCATGTTTTTCAAAGCTCTTTCTTGCCCCAGTTTACATTTGCTTTTATACTATGCCCAGGAGGGTGGCTATATAGGTATTATAGTCTTCAATTTGTAAGTCCCCTTGTTGAGTTGCAGTCTGTGAGGAACATGTTTAATATTGAATTTCACTGTACAGGTAAGGTTCAAGTGTGTTCTTTGGACTTCTTACTAGTGTTATTCTGGTTTAGGTCACTGGGGTGTGTGTGTGTGTATGACTTCTGTACTTTTGATTGTGGTCTCTGGTTATTTTTTATGCCAATATCCAAATAGGGTTATGAATACATTTTTCATTAAATAATTTGATTTGGACATTAAAATCCTTAGGGAGTCATATTGTATCAGCAAGCATCCAGTCTGCTGTGATTGGCAGGTATTAAAATAGGATAGCTAAATGGTAAGGTCTTAGTGGTTTCCAGAGCCAGTCCTGGATTTGATTGTGTTGCTTCTGGTCTTGGCAAAATTTTAAAAATCTTTGTGAACCTTTGTTTCTTCATCTTCAAAATGTACATAATGCTTCTTAGTACTTTATTCAGTTCTGGGATTAAATGAGATGATGTATGTAAAGTATGATGTAGAATATGCACTGAATAAATGGTAGTCACCTCTATTACTTCCTTTCTCTTTAAAATGTGTTTTATCCCTGGAAGGAAGAAGAAATGGGGAATATTGTTTAGATAAAGTATTTTACACATATTTTCATGTTAATCCAATAAAACACAAGTAATCTGCTGAGAATATGTGTACCTTTCTCATATAAATCAGTGAATAAACTTGTTTTTAATTTTTTGGCAGACTTATGAAACCAATTAGCTCGGTAATATATATGCAGCTTTAATGGGCAAGTAAATAATTAATGTTATTGCCTTTGTAAATTTAGCTTTTCAGTTAGAAAGTAACGTAATTAAAAGAGTAATGTTTCAGTATGCATTCTACCAGCCAAATTTAAATCAAGCAATTAAACTGTAGGTTTTCCACACCAAATGAGCTCAGCTTATAATGAAACAGAAAACAGACGTAAATTTGTTTTTCCATGATCAGGTTCATTACAAAAACATGAAGGAAAATACTTGCAGTACCTGTAGTCAAATAAATTATTCCAGGCACCACTTATATATTTTAAATTCTTTTTTTCTGGGTCCTCTCCCTTTAATGGAGAGCTCAGACACATTTTGTTTCTATTTCTCCTTGCAAAGGCTCACTTAGAATTTGGTCAGAGGGTTATTGTGTGGGGAGCTATGTGCAGTGAACCAGATCTGCAGATAATCTGCTTATGTGGAGGGACAGGACCTCAAGTCCTGAGTGGAGATCATTTAAAGGAAAGGTTAGCCATTTTTGCATGACATGATTGGGAAGGTTGGCTGTCTGAAGACCGAGCTAGTGTGGGAGCAGTGATGGAGAAAAGGGGCTCTGAGGAAGGTCACGGGTGTGGTCTGGAATATGCACGCACGTAGGAGGAGACACAGCAGTAGGCTGTGCGCTCCCTGCGGGAAGCAGGTGTGGGTTCCCCTTCGAAATCAGCTCCGTGGAGTACTCTCAAACAGATTTTAATCCATGACGATGCATTTTGCTCCTGCATTGTTTCAAGCTGAATGAGGAGAAAAGGGGACCTGCTATGTGGGGATAATTGGATTGCAGACATTTTTAATCTTCAAGCAACACTGGTGTGTGATTAAACATACACTACCTAATGATCTGTATTTAACTGCTCGCCATGTCGAAGCATGCTACTAAAAGGAAAATTCTGGAGCGCGTTAGAACGGGCACGTGGATCACATACATTTTTTGGGAGACAGATGCAACTGCTCCTCTTTCTTGTCCACTGATACGTCCGTGAAGTTAACCGCCCCCCCCTTTAGTGATGCCGAGTATATGAAAACGTGTTTTGACATTTAGCTTTAATTATTTCAGTGTTTATTATGCATTATTTTGGTGTATCCAATATCTTGAGGATAAAAGATATCTTGAGAACTTACATTTGTGGGGATTTTTTTGAAAATGTGTATCCTGCTGCCTGTGCTTCCGTTTGGCTAGGGAATGCATTTCTTCCGTGTGACGTCTGATCTCCCTGTTAAAGGGCCCTTATTAGCTTAGGGACAATGAAGAGTCTTTCTACATGTGTGGTCACTTCACTTCATTTTTCTACACAGCATTATTTTCCTTCTTTCCAAAGTCAGTGCCAAATACTTCGAATGTCTGTTATGAATCCTTAAAAGCAAATACAACTTACTTATAATTCCAATCTAGAAGACAGGCAGTAGCTGCCTCAGTTAGCCCACCAATTTACTTCGGAGTAAGTCTGTAAGTCAGTGGTTCTAAATCTTATTTTCGATCAGAAGCTGTGGGCCCTCTCCTTAGGAAACTGCAAATACCAACACATTTTGCCTAAATTACAGGGATTCATGGAACCCCTAGCAGCTCCTCCACAGCTTCAGGTTAAATTGCCTGTATAATTAGTTGGCAAGACTGGTAACTCCCAATTGTATTTACTTTTAGGATGTTGAGGGCTTTGATATGATCTACAGATGAAATTTCTCTCAAGTCTTTTTGCCTTTTCTAAGCACATGTCTTGCTTTTATCTAACACATTTTGAAGATTGTGTATCTAAAAAAGTGAATAGGAACTCATGAATATGAGGGTTGATAAAGTTCAGCATTAGCTTCACCCTGACTGGGTTAGGCCAACTCAGGGGCGAACAAAGTGTACCGTGTGGTTTATTATTTCAGGTTTGTGTACCATGTGGTTTATTATTTCAGGAGCCTTTCCGATACATAAAGAACCCATAGAGAAATGGGAAGTTTCAATAGTGGCTTCTTTGTATTGTTGTAGCTATTTCCTTTTAACAATGGCAATGACACCAAATCCTACTGGGTGTAGACAGTGGTGTACTGGTCAACCAGCTTTCCCAAAGAAAAGCCTTGTTTTTAGCAATTGCCAGTGTTCAGAGTGTAATACTCCCAGCACAGCTGATTTCAACAACCAGCCCACAACGTTCCTGAAAATTTAACATGCATCCACTAGCTGGCTTCAGTGTCCCATCTTGTGAAACAACCTCCTCTTCTTTTGGACACATTCTTTCTTCCCTCTTCTGCCCTCAGATCTTGGCTGGCCGGCTTCATCCTCCTCCTTTCAGCCCCTGTGCTGCTCCCAGTCATTCAGTTTTGTGTGGTTCTTCTCTGAGTTCTCTCTGGGAGGGGCAGCACGGTGGAGTGGGAGGCAGAAGGTGTGGGGGAGCTATGTCAGCTACAAGTCTTGCTCTTCATTTAACTTCAAAAAATAGCTCAATCTGTTTAAACTCCTTAATGTAGCCTGCATGGTACTGTGTAGTCTCATCCCAGTTTATTTTCCATTCTGATTGGTTGTAATGCTTTACCCTGAAAATGGGTAACTCATCCACCTATGCAGGACTTTTTAAGTTTCTTGAAAGGATTTTTTTTCTTCCAGGCTCTTCTGCATATAGTTTCTTCTGCCTAGAAAGGTCTCCCCATCTCTTTCCCTCTTCTTTTTTTTTCTTAAAGATTTTATTTATTTTCAGAAAGTGGGCAAGGAGGGAAAAAGAGAAGGAAAGAAACATCAGTGTGTGAGAAAAACATCAGTCGGTTGCCTCTTGTGTGCCCCCAACTGGGGACCTGGCCCTCAACCCACACATGTACCCTGACAGGGAATCAAACCAGTGACCTTTCTGTTCACAGGCCGCTTCTCAGTCTACTGAGCCACACAAGCCAGGGCTCTTTCCCTCTCGTATGTTTTTATTCTGATAAGCACTCTTCAGCTTCAGATCTCATGAAAGCTCCTCTCTCTGGGGAGCCCAGGGTGAGGGTTGTCTCTTGGTGACCCCACAAGGCCTTGCACTTCCTCTGCTAAGGCATTTGTTGCCCGCTGTCAACACAGTGACAAGTCTTTCAAAGTCACTCCACATAGATTTGCCAAATGAGAAACCATCAATTTGCGGACACCTAGAGATGAGGGATCAGCAGAGCTTGCATCGTTTGGGACACGTCTGCCAATCCTCAGACTTAGTTTCCTTCACTTATGCAATATTCTGAGTTTCTGTTCCTGCATTATCAGGAGGTACTGCTCATCTATGTTTGGGGATCGATGGCAAAGTGTGGTATTTAACATACATCTTTGTGTCTGACATCACGACCCGAGAAGCAGCGTGGTGCCGTGGTTATGAGTGGGGGGGACTCTGGAGCCAAATGGTGTGGATTCAAATCCCAGCACTGCTGCTTGGGGCCAGCTGCTTGTTTTCCCCATGGTAGGGATTGTAATAGAGGCTGCTTATTAATAAGTTAGTTGGGGGGACAAAATGAGTCAGTATGTATGAATGGGGCTTAGATTTAACTCCTATTACTGATGATTTTTTCTGTTCATTGACATCCTTAAGGTTTTATTTTACTTCGTTTGCACTTGAAATAACCATATTTCTACTTCAGCTTATATGTATTAAGTTTCTCCTCAAATAATTCCCCAATTTCATACCCTAAAATATTAAGAAAATATTTTTTTACTCACCTATGTTTTTTCCTTCCTCTCCTTTCGACACACTTTGTGTGACTCTTGCCAAGCGTTCTGGGAGACAGCGCAGCGCTGGGCTGGTTATTAGCATTAGCATAATGAATGTCAGGAAACATGGAGCAGTTTCTGGTTCTCCTATTTCCTCTCAGAAATGAGCTTTTTCATGTACATTGGCAATTTTGTTCTTCAAATAAGTACTCTCTCCCCCACATCCAAGATAAGTTTTCAAATTAATATAATGATTCGTTCCATTCTAAGGGGTAATTGTCTGTAATGTTTTATTTTTAGAGTAATATCCAGTAATTTTCAGAAGCTGGAGCTTGTCATAAAATCACTGAAATACAAGTAACATTATAACTACTTCAGGAGAGTCGCTCAGTCGGTTCCAGCCTTGCCGGAGAAGCACGTCTGTCACCCAGGTTGCTAGATTATGTACGGCTGTGAGGATAAATACGGCGAGAATGTCCAAGGCTTGGGATGGGGAGGGAATAATGAGAGAAAATATATTTACATGAGAAAACCTACTAAACATATGGTTCCAGCAAATAGGATGTACTCCCACTATTAAAGGAAGGAAGAAAATTACTTAATATCTCTGGAACTTATCTGGGCCAATGACCCAACCTTCTCTGAGTGAGCAGAATGGTTCCGTGTCATGGACAATCATCATCAAATGTTTTCCTCTCTCTCTCTCTCTTTTTAGATGTTATTCATTTAATTTTGGAGGGAAGGGATGGGAGAGAGAGAGGGAGAGAAACATCGATGTGCAAGAGAAATATCAGTTGTTTGCTTCTCGCACCTCCCCAACCAGGCGCCTGGCCTGCAACCAGATTGAACCTGCTGCCATTTGGTTTGCAGGACAACGCCCGGCCCATGGAGCCACACCAGTCAGGGCTGTTTTCATTTCTCTTTTTGAGTGTATTTGGGGCAAAAATTGCACTTTCTATTTCTAAAACCTTAAGGTCCTTGAAGCCAGAAGGGGCATGGCACTTCACCATAATGAAAAGGTGGCCACTACGGCTGGCGCACCTGAAGCAGGTAGAAGTGTAGGGTACAAGGGGAGACCAATGAAGCAGAAGCCAGGTCTCGGAAGATCTTCTAAACCGTGGTACGGATTTGGGATTTTAGAATTCTAAGGGAAATGTGAAGCCATTGAATGGTGCGGGCTGAGGGGTGGAAATGGTTTATTTGTAGAAATTCATCCCTGCTGTAGAATGCAAAATGGGCTGGGTTCAGCCAGCGGTGAGTTGATTAGAGATGGGTTGGAAGGCTAGGTGATGATCCATCCAGCAATGGAAGATTGCTTGTCAGGGCTGGGAGAGGGGAGAGGGGACCCCGGGGAGCAGGGAGAGTGGCCTGCAGTCGAAGGAGAACTCTCGTTCATGAGAGGGCGTTGCAGGTACGGTTTTGGTGTCAGGGTTGCTTGCTTCTTGGCAAGACATGTTTTTGTTCATGTGGAAGAACTTAGGGGGAAGAAAGCAACCACAGTCAGTCCTTTACAGTATGTATTATGTGTGCATACCTGTGTGTGTGCACAAGTGTTGGCCAGGTGAAGTGTGTGTTGGCCAGGTACAGTGTGAAGTTTAATAAGGTAAAATGGGATGCTAGAGGTGGAATTTTCTTTAGGCTTTTTCTATGTGATCGTGAATGAATTCCAGGATTTTCTATTAGTTTTTCTTTCTAATCAACCATTTTCTCCTCTTAGAAAATTTTCAACTCAGAACTTTCAGTAAGTGAGATGTAAAACGAAGCTAGACAGTTTTGGATTCTTACCAAGCGGTTCATGTAAGTTCATAAGCATTACTTGGTGCCAGATGGCTAAGAACAATTATCGGGCCGTTCTTTCAACGTTAATGTTTTCAGAGAACTTTATGATAAGTGACTAATTTAGCTTCACATTTGTCTGGTAGGAAGGGTGAGGGAAAGATAATAGCCGGCCATCTAAGGCACATTTATGTAATTCATAGGGCTCCGTGGATTCTTAATCAACATTAAATGGAAACTTAGCTTGTGCTGTGTGGGAAGCAGACAGTTTGGCTTAGGATAGGAAACCCTGTATTTCCCAGGACTGCACACCTAGGCTTAAGGAGTTGTTCTTATGGTTTAGTTTGGGTTTGTTTGTGTGTTTGTTTTGAAAATCGAAAAGCAGGGTGCTAGACCCGTGGTAAATAGTCTTTCCTCTCAACAACCACAGCTATTCCTGCTTCTTTCCTGACAATGAGAATCTGAGGCCCGAGGAGTTTGCAGAGCAGGGTTGGGTTCAAAGGTTTGAATGACTCCAGTCTGGGAGGTTAAAGGACAGCTCTTCTGTCCTGGTCCAGGTGATGAGGCTGTCCCTTTTCTAGCCAGGCTGTCTGCTGGCCTGCAGTGTGTATCTCTGCTGTTTTACAAACTCTTTGTAATCTACCTCTTAATGGGGCTAAATATGTTTCTAATTTAATCTTTCTGGTTTATAATGTGATTTCAATGAAAGTTTATTTCCAATGCAGTGGTTTCACAATTATAGTGGATTCTCAGTTTATGTGCATTTAATTTATGTAAATTCAACAGTATGTGCATGGTGAATAAAGAGAGAACAATTTAAATGGCTAAGAGGATTCTGTGCCTGCATTCCATGCAGTGAACTCAAGCTCCGGAGTAAGAGAAGAGGCTGGATTCTATTTTTCTGGGTGTCCCAGCCCTTCAGACCTCTTACTGGGTAAAGATTGGGTCCAACTGAGCGATATTCTACTGTTTAGAAACACTTTTTATACCACAAGGCTCATTCGATGAGTCTTCACTTTTTTTTCCTTTTGTGCTATTCCCTAGCAGTTCAGTTGTTTGCTGTACAGATTAAGAATAAGTAGGCAAGCTTGTTCATTAATATTGTGCCAGAGGGTTGTGATTCCAGTTACGGATGAGCACCAGGGTCCCCCTCCCTAGTTCTCATGTCAAGGGCCCAGCATCCTTTCAGTGATGTCACCTGGGAGAAGACGGAATTAGTATTTTACACACCAAGACCCAGCACAACAGCAGTGGAACCTCAGCCACTGTCTCAGCTGCTCAGGAAGCAGCCGCTCTAGTGTTGGGCGTGGTCTCCTCTGGGGCTTTGGAAGAAACATGTCCTCTCCTGTCTGGGTGCTTGTGCTCTTCTTGGCTGAGGCCGCGCTGGGCCAGTTTTCAGTTACATTCTCAGAAGACTGAATTGGGCCTTGGAGTTCAGACTGGGGCATTTCCAAGCTTCAGAACTGCATTCGATCAGAAGCAGAACCCAGGAGAGAGTCTGTGTGGTGTTCAACATGGTCAGGGAGTGTCAATGAGCTCCATGGTCAGTTCTGAGTTTCAATCATGACTCACTTTCCAGTTTTGTGATTTCAAGCAAAGTACTTAATGTCTCCCAACTTCCAGGTCCTCATATGCGAGTGGATATAATATGTGTACTGTAAAGTGTTGCTGGTTCTGTGAATGCCCTGTTAGGTGTATGAGGCACGACCTGTACATGTGGTCTGAGCATACCTGTAATCACAGTGCACCTTGAAATGCACATCCTTGTGGTAGCGTTTCTCCAATTCCCAGTGGGCAACCTGTGGGCACTGTTTGATTTAACTCGCAGTTCACCTGTCCCTTCTGGAATACTTTCAAAATCTTAGTCAAGATCCCTTTAGAGTTCCTAGTTCCTTTATGCCCCTCTCCGATCTTCCCCACCCTGCCCTTTCTGGCCGTGCCTCTCTTGGGAGTGTGTGTGGGTACATTTGTGGGTTGGTGCCTGTGGTCTTGGCACTTGGGAATCATTTTCGGAGCAGCCCAGTCATTAGAGAGGTATGGGCTCACTGTCTGCCATCAGGGCAGCCACTGATTGATACCTCTTGAAAAAATAACATACTCCCTGGTGCACGTGAAGCCACCCAACAGGCAAGACACCACCCTCTTATGGGATCAGCACTCTACTGTGCAGGCACTGGGGTTTAAGACATGCGTTGTCCTTTCTTGACATTATTCCTTTGGACAATGTTTCTAGTATATACTTCCTCAGTTTATTTTGCCACATAACTGCATTCATCGCAATCCAGTTTCCAAAGATTTCAAGATAAGCCAGTTTGTGAAGCTGTGTCCTCTGAATGCAGTGCCCTTTGTGCCCTGCCATTCATGTGGCATCTCATCAATGCATAGAATATTTGTGGGTTTGGTGAATACTTTTCACTTCTTTGCTGAAGGAGGGGAAGAAACCAGGATCATCAACTCAGAAGAGCTGTGTGTGGGGAACACCTCAAGAAAACAAGCATGTCTTCCAAGAAAACCAAGAATTACAGAATTTTTTCTCTAGATGGAACAGAAATTAGGCTATTTATACTGGCATGACCTGTATCGCCAGTCAGCTGAGTGGACAACCTTGTTGGAGTTTGTCATGTCTTCTCATGTCTGGGCAGTGGTTAGGAAATTGCAGAGGACAGAGAAGTGCTGGAATGAGAGCTTCATGCAGGTACAAATAAAGTCCTTAATATTCCCTGCCATATCCTTTTTCTTTAACAAATTCATGGCAAATATGTACTCAATAAACATGTATTAGCAAACGCATTCTGAGCAAGTCCTTTGGTGACTTAATGGATTACAGGTTGTCCCTGATGCATGTTAACTTTTTGTTAGGTTGTACTATAACGAAACCTGAAAGGTAGGTGACATGTTTTTATGTTGCTACTACCACCTTAGACTGTTTATTAGTTAGGGGGAAAAAAAGATGCATTCAGATAGACCGGAGAGCTGAATTCTCAAAGGAGCATACTTTCTTTGACAACTTCGTGCACCATCGCACTGAATTATAGCATTGTTTGCTTCCCAACTTGTATTTCTTGGCCGTGGAATGCAGGAATAATTGTAGACCGTGGCCTGACAATTATAATGTGAAGGCCAAAATCATCCTCAAATTGCCGGGCTTCAGCAAGAGAACAAGGAATGAACCAGAAAGCCTTAGTGTCTCATGTTACAAAGTTCTGCCATCTGCCTCCAGAATGTGGGGGCAGTTGGGGTAATGAGACTTGTCTGAGCCTGGAAATGCTCCACAGAAAGTTGTCCAAAGTCACTGAGCGCTGTCATGCCATGGGGTGCAAGGCAGAGCAGACTCAGATCCTGGCAGGGAGTGAGATGCAGGTAGAATAAATCATGTAATGCCATGAAGAATGTAAGTCTGCAGCAAGACAAATAAAAAAATTAAGAGCAGCAAATGTTTGTTTAGTACTTATAGGTACGCATTGGAATGAAGGATTTCACTATGTTGCCTCATTTCACTTTCATAAGCATCCTAAAGGGATGGGTACGTCTGTCGTCTCATTTTCATAGAGAAATCTGTGGCCTAGGGAGGTAGTGTCTTGGTCAGGGTTTCACAGTGGTGGAACCAGGTGAGAATACTGGGATTTATCCCCAAGCCTTCTTCTGAAACAGTGCCCCCTGTTTCCTAACCCTTGTTCGGTTGTGCAGACCAAGGGAGCCTGTGTCACTGAACAGGTCTCCTTGGAACACAGATTTGAAACAGGAAGGGAAAAAGAATACCCCAGGTAAAGGAAACTGCTAGGGCTCCAGCCTCTGGCAGAGTTAGAGGCACGTCAGAGGAACAGCTGGGTCAGTGCAGCTTGGGAGGAGCAGGCGAGGGGACAGCGGTGGGAGGCGAAGACCGTGGACCAGAGCTGCATTGCTGTGGGTCTATGGGGCCATTACAGTGACTGGGATTTGATTCTGAGTGGCATGGAAGGTTTTGAGGGTCTGGTTAAGAATGCCAGCCATGACCTGAGCATGCCTGCGGCATAGCTATGCAGGTCTGTAATGACATGGGGTAGCAGTAACGGAGGAGGTAAGAGTGACCAGCTGCTGGATGTAGTCTGACAGAAGTGCCACCAGGATTTGCTGGTGTCTTGGAGGTTCTGGGGCGTGTATGAGACAGAGGGGTCAAGGCTGACTGGAAGAGTTTGGGCTGACCCACAGGGTGAACAGAATTGCCCTTGACTAAGAAGGAATAAACCTGGAAGACTAACCGAAGTGGCCAAGACAGAGTGGCCAGTGATAAAAGGCAAGTTTGGTGTCTTAGAAGCCAAGTAAAGGAAATGTTTTGAGATGGAGAAGTGATGCATTGTCCCCTCACCTCATTTTATCACAGGCCATAGTGTTAAGTACCGTGTTTGTGTTTACTGAAGACTTACTCGAAATACACCACAGGTAATGGGTCATCCTGGGGAAGTCGCTTTTCCTCCCCCATCTTCAGTTTCCTTGTAAGTTAAATAAGCAAATTTGGCTATATGTGTCCTAAAAAACCTTGATTTACTATGTTTTTTTCCCCCTGATTTTGTATGATTCCTTGATTCTCAACAAGACTGAATCCATTTAGTTATTACTCATTTTTATGCCAGATTTAATGTATCTTCTGTTTTAGTTTCTTCAAACCAATTCATCTTGAATTGAATATTACAGTCGTTAATTTAGTTTATGTTTTTCTTTATTAATGTCTTCTTTTTGCTATGACTTTGCAGACGTGGAAGAGACCTCCACCCTCTGGTACTAGGAAAGTTGGCGGTGGCCTGGGGAAAGCATCTCAACCCCAATGTTGCCCTGAATTCTGTCTCTAAGATTCAAGAAGATCAAGACTGCTAAGGTATGGACTTGCGATTATGATATCTTATTGGTTTAAGGCAAATACATTTAAAAACATTTATCATTTTCACAGACTTTCCTCCTCCTCCTCCCTTTTTCTTTTCCTCCTTTCTTTCTCCCTTCCTCCCTTTAAGAAATGACATATTTTGTACTTTTGCTACCAGCTTGTGGGCTGTGGTGGGATGAAGGCACAGTGGGAGCAACTGCAGGCTGCATTGTCTCAATTATAAAGAGCTGGCCAGAGGGCAGGGAGAAAAAGCAAGGGGAGCGCCGGGTGGGTGTCTGATCTGAAGGAAAGAGAAATCAAGGTCGGTGCCTATGTGGTAAGACTTCAGGACCAGATACAAGTAAAGAAGTGATGCTGTGTAATACATGACTAATTCCCATATTTAACATCCACAGGAAACTTTGGCTCAGCTTTGTGTTACATCTTAAGGTCTTCTGGAGAGCTGCCTTTATGTTTCTTTTGGATACATACCCATGCTGGCAGACTTGAAGTTCTAGTCCAGAGGTCCCACATTTTTCTGGTTGCAATAAGTGTGTATGTGCACACACACACATATGTATAATTAATATATATATATATATATATATATATATATATATACATAATTTGAATAGCAGCTAATTATTCTCTCAGGCATGTGCACGTGGAAGGAAGGGGTGGAGGCAGGTCATTCCCAGACTTGTTAGAGTATAGTTTCCTGGGTGCTACTATATGGAATACATACATTGGACTGCATACATTGCTGGTTAAAAGCACCAGGGGCATGCAGTTTAACAGCCTGGGACCACAAGGCATGTCCAAGGGAAACTATATAATGTTTCTGTCAATTCCATTGATAAATCATTTGCTATCATTTTAATTTCCTTTAAAAAGAAAAACTCCTTTGTAACCCAAAGGCTTCTGGGAACTGGGAGGACAGTGCAGCCAAGGTTTTAGGTTGGCTTCCTTCTCATGGCACCCAAGCCTCCCTTCTGTCGTTACTTGTACAAGGCCAAAGTCCAGCGCTGATGAAAATCAAATTAGTTCTAGCACAGGCTGGCTTCAATTTTATGTCTCAGTTTCTCACTGCTGGAACAGGGGTGGTGTATACTTCCAGCTGGTCATCAGTAGACCTTCCTTTGAGGAGGAAGCCCGGTATGTAATTTCTGTCTAATTTTTGTCAAATCCTCCTAAGTCCTTGCAGAGTTATTGAGCTCTGGCATTCACATTGCTCATAGTACCTCTGAAAGGGTGCTAAGAGGCTGGTGAAAATGTGAGAGTGGTATTTGAAACATATTCTTCTCTCCTTTTTATTCAGGGGAGTATTTTTCTGTAAAGAAGGTAAATTATTTTCTCCCTTTGAATCATAGTGCATCTGTATTGCAGTTTAAGTATAAATGCTATTTATGAATTCATTTTCCATTAACATGCTTCCAAAGGCTAAATAGATAATTTAATAATCAGAAAGAAGAAAATATACAGGGTACCTTTCGGAGTCCTTGCACAGGTATAAACATTGTACATAATAGATGTCTAGCTGCTGTGTGGTTCTCTGCCCACATCCTTGATCTTTTGGAAAGGAAAGCTGAAAAGCTCTTCTCTGCTCATCCTGAAAACCTGGAGAAGCTTAGGGGTTTGGGTTGGGGTTTTGATGACTGACTTATTTGCTTTGAGAGTGTTGATCTTTAATTCAGAATGCCGGCGTGCTGTCAGGAATATTCACCCAGATGCGAACTACTTAAAACATAAATTCAGCAGAGAAAGTTTTAAAGGAGTTGGCCATAAAAATGTTCCTGGTTTGGAGACCAGTCAGCCTGTTAGGGAAGAATGAAGCTCCCTCTGATCGTTGACGGAGGGTCCAGGGCATGTTCCTAACAGGGCTGGATACAGCCGTAGTGCACGGAGACCTGTACGCATCTCCGCTCACGGGCCAGAACCCAATTTCCAGGAAGGAAGCAGGAAATGAGGCGGTGTCGGTCCATCAATCTACCGTAATGCTTCCTGGCTCCTGTGCCGCAGTGCCCAGAGCAGATATTTCAGATGTCTTTTCAAGTGAAGACAGTCTAAATTAGTGGCTGTGGCTCAGACTTTGGAAAAAGCAAACAAGCTTCTCCATGAACATTAGAAGAGCCATTTAATTTTTCAAAGCCAGTGCTGTTTGAAGGGTGGCTCGTAAGCATCAGCGGCTGTAAGCTTATTAGGCATGCAGATTCTCAGGCCCTGCCCCAGGCAGTGGGAGCCAGGACCCCTTGGAGGGAGGGGCAGGAGTCTGTTTTGAAAATGGCCGTCCAGATAATTCACATGCTTTACTGAAATTCAAGCACTCTGTGAGACCTGTCCCCTGATCTCTGATAAACCAGGGTGGTTTTTTAAAAAAAAAGAAATTGCATGTCTAAGAACCAGGAAGGTTTAAAATATTAATGATTGGTACACTTAAGTATGGGTGAAGTTTCTTCTAGTGGACATGCAAAGCACAAACCATAGAGGGGAAAAAGTAAAGTGAACTTCATGAAAATTAAAAGCGTCTAGTCATCAAAAAATAAGATATTAAATGGCCAATAAACATAAGCGATGGTGTGTAACATAATTTGTCATCAGGGATATGCAACTTAAAAGCACAAAATGATACCACTGTACGCTTATAAGAATGGCTAAAATTTAAAGGACCAAAATTCCAAAAGTTAAGAGGACATGGAGTGACTGGAGCCCTCAGACAGTACTGGCAGGAGTATAAAACGCTCCAACCAATTCAGAAAATGACCTGGCACTTTCCTATAAAATCACACAGCTGTCTGTGCTGAGATCCACAACCCCAGCCCCGGGTATCTGTCCAAGGGGATTGAAAATGCTTACTTACCACTCTATTCATAGTGGTTTTTATCAATACCCAATGCTGAAAACAGCTCAGAAGTCCGAGTCAGGAAAATGGACGAACTCCGGTCCTTCCATAAAGTGGAACACTAGTCAGCAAAAAAAAAAAAAAAAAAAAATTTTTTTTGAGCAACATAACATAGATGAATCTGAAAAAACAGTGTCATGAGTAAAATAAGCCAAACACCAAAAATTTTTTAAGATCTGTTTTCATTTGCAGGGTGGGGATGATTCTCATGACTGCTTGATATACTTCAAGTGAGGTTTACATAAAACCATGCTTGTATACTGCAGTTGTGTGCTGGTCCTTTATAACCCCTGGATCAATACTACGCTGCTGTTTTCGGTTTCAGAGATCACAGGAGTGATGGCACTCCCAAGCAAGAGAAGAACTGCCCTGTTTTATGCAGCCTCTGCCTCACTGTGGATCCCGGGCATTCACTTCAGCTGAAAGTGAAAGGCTGGAGTTTTTTTAAAAAGTGTATCCATTTAATTACAAGAATTTGGAAACCCTGAAAGAGGTTGACCTTGTGGCCAAAAAATAAAAAATAAAAATGCATTTAATTAATATGTTGGAAATTGTGTTGAGGAAAAACTACCATTGAATGTAGATGTTACATTTTATCTGCCCAGAGTTACCCAGAAGGAGCCCGAAACCATTTCACACGTTTAACGGATACCAACAAGGTTAATTGTCTCGGGAAGGAGCGCTGGAGAGCTGAATTCCTTTACACACGTCTCCAATTTGTGATGCTGTCTGTCATATTAATTTCCTGAGACTTGGGCATACGTTTTTATTTTAGCTGTTCTTTTTCAACTTTCATTTTCCGTAGTAAAAGATAAAAACCAGAGATATGGCAGACATGTGCAAGCTAACAGTGCTTTTTCTGTAAAGTCTAAATTAGCAACCTGCTCTGTAAGTAGAGAATCTCTTCTTACCTGCAAGCACTGTTAAGAAAACGAAGCTGCTTTTGAGGATGGTTTTCATCATTGTCTGTGGTTGTGACCACTAAGTGTGAGAAGGCGGGCAGCAGGAGAAGAGCCCTTCAGGCATTGTCAGAGGGGTGTGCGCATGTGTGTGCAGATGTGGTTTATCTGCTTTGGGGTCTTTCTCATCCGTCAAGCCTTAGGCTGGTTTTATGCAAGTGCTAGTGTTGTGCAGATCGCCTTGGTGCTTGTCTCTTTCCTCTGGACTTGGAAAATGATGGTTTTTATATTTTCTGCGCCTCTCAACCCATCAGCAGAACTGTGGCTAACTTATCAAGTCTCATGACAGTCCTTCTTCTGTGGGTTTCTTCATCCTTCACTGAGTTTCCTCTGAAATTCATCATGCATTGAAATTTCATCTCAGATAATAAATATCTAAGTGTCAAACATGAAAACATCAGCAGAACCACTATCTTGTGAAAGGAGAAGCATCTTGCTGGGCAAACCAGAGGGTCACTTTCCATAGCTGGCTCATTTGTGTCTTTATTCAGCCAACACTCGCTGAGCAGCTGCCCCGAGCTGGGGGCTGGGCCAGGTCTGCTGCCCGACCTCTGCCTCACCCCAGTGACTTTTGGGTGTCAACTCCCTGGTATGTAAAATGGGAGTTTGGGTCAGGTAAGCCTGAGAATATCTCAGATTTTACCAAAATACCAAGTTTTATTTAATTTTTAATGAACTAGAGATTAATGGCAATGGAACAATACTCTCTAGGCATGTGTGACCCTGATCTGTAAGCATCAATTCAAATACGGACTACGAAGGTCCAGGCAGATTGAGCTGATGAAATTATAAAACTTCTGTATGACTGCTTATTCGATTTTAATACCTACTCTATACCGCGTGATGGTCAAATATGATTCATTCAGAAAGCTTATTTAAGAGATAGTCTGATTTTCCCATTGATGTAGTCTAGAGGTATTCTTTTTTTTTTTCTACTTAAAATAGTGGCTCTTCCAAGGCTATCTCATTTTACAGGTGGGGAAACTGAGGAAGGGAAAGGTTAAGTAACTTTCTTAAAACCACCTTAGTGGAATAAGAAACCCAGGTTTGGGGATTTGGCCCTTAAAATGAATGTCAAGGGCCCAACTCTATTCACAGAATTTTCCACCCTGTGCTAAAGCATGCCCACTAGGATGCCTGCCTGAGTGTCCTTTGATACTGAGCTGCTTCTAAATGTGGCAGCAACTCTTTTGTCTTTATATTTTCTTTCTGATTCAAATAGCTACCATTTCAAAAATAGTCTCCTTTCCACTGCAACAGAAGAGAAAGTCTGTGTCACTCCCCTCCAGGGCTGTGTTTGCATTCTCTGGGTTTCACCACCTGACGTTTCACCCAACGCCTTTGCAACCGACACAGTCTGAGTTGTGTCCAGAACCTTGTGCACATTTAGCTCTGATGTGCCCAGTTAAAACACACACATGTTTCCCATCACTGCCACTGTCGGTGACGATGACACAATGGCCAGTCTAACTTTTCCTGAAATTTGACATTTGTTGTTTTTGTAACTAGACAAGTATAACATAGCTTAAAATATATCCACTGAGAATTTATATCTACAAGTAACGTAAGACTTTCTCTTCACCTTGCTTATGTGTCTCCTTTGCTGTGAAACACAGCTGCACTTTCTCACTGTGTGTGTGTGTGTGTGTGTGTGTGTGTGTGTGTGTGTGTGTGTGTAACACTCTCAAATGTTCACACCAGCATTTTCCTCATATTTGGCCTGGACTGCAGAGTTGGTCTATGTCTGTGTCATATATTTTGGGAAGTTTTGTGAGCATTAAATAGGAATAGATATGAAAAACACTTTGAAAACTCTAACCCCCCCTTGCTTAAAGAATTGTCCAAACACCTTACTCTACAACACACAATACTGCAGCGTTCAGCAACCTATAAGACAAATAATATAAACCAGTTAACCAAATGTTGTAAACCTTGACAGTGAAAGGGGGGTAGACACATATGGTAAATGCAGAGTTAGAAAGAGAGCTGAAGGGATGGTAGAGGCATGAATATCTTTAAGAAAATGGAAAAATGAGATCCCGCCATACCCCCCACAAGGTTAAGGACACAAAGGTGGAGATGTATTACTTTATCATTACAAAGATAACTGCAGAAGAATAAAATGAAGTTGGAGAAGAGAGGAGTAAGCTAAATCCTTATTCAGAGAAAGAGTTCATGAATATTATCATGAAAAGGCAAATTAGGAGAGTAATATAAGTCTAAAAAGGAGAATTAGTGTGATTACCTCTATAGAGATAAACACAGAGGCAGTTAAACATGATTGGTTGCTTCTGGGAAGCCCAGGTGGGGAGAGTGAGGAAGTGGACAATATTATTTTATTCTTTTGCTCTGCACTTGCGTTTTTTGGAGGAAAACACTTAAAAGAAGCAATCTGCTGTGACTTCCAGGTCAGTGCCCGCTGATCCTGAAAGACTCACTTTGTCAAAGTATAAGGTTAAAAAAGTATAAACATGACTTCTCCAAATGCATGAGGAGTGTATGTCAAAGGTTTTACTCAACTCATTAATGAATAAGAAAAACAGAAAGAGAGAAAAGCCGAATCAAAGAACTTTTAAAGGAACAGAGTATCTCTAGATACCACCGTGAAAGGTGTTTGGAAATGAATTTGAATTAGAGACAAAACCAATTATTCCCATGGAGAAATCAAATTATAACTTCGAGTTGATCTTTCTACAGGCCTCAAGTCTTAGCAAGTACCTTCTCAAAGTGAACTCTGATGAAATAGAAAACAGCAAAGTCAGACACTGGAGAATCCTCCTGGAGGGGTAAGTGATCCTTCAGTGGGCTCGTGTATCAATGTGCAGGTCTATTTTTGGACACCTTTCATTCTCTCGACTGCCAAGTTTTGGATAACTTTTATTTCAAAAAAGAAAGAAAAAGTTCACATATTATCTCATGAAAGTTTTCCATATCCTGCCAACAGGATTTTCTGGCACATCTTGTCTGTTTCCGTAGCGTACATCTGTTAGAGCAGTAACTACAGTTTCCAATGATTTCATTGTTAGTTGATGTCTTTAAATTGTTAATTGCTTGCTGTACTTCCCCACTAGAAAGTGAGCTTTCTGTACACAGGCCTATTACGTAGTACATTCTCAAGGTATTTGTTGAATGAGTGATTTAACTCTCAGAAGTTATTGGTGGCTTTTATAATGCAGAGGCAGGACAGTAGAGATGAGAACACAGGCAGAGAAAGATCAGTAAGAGGATAGCTACAAGGGAAAGACTTAAATCTGCAAAATCTGTTGATGTGGGAGTTTGTAAGTTGTCCAATAAATAGCTGGGTGAAATTCTGCTGTTTGTTAATGCTGCTACGTTCAGATGTTAAAGGAAATAGAATTCCCGTAGAAGTTCGGCCAGGTTAAATGATTTACAGAAGCTTGGTGTCTCAGATCTTTTGTAAATCTTTCTTCTTAATGCCAAACACACTTCTGAATGAAACAAAAGGGAAGCTTTCAAGGAGAAAACACCCTCCTGTTTATTTCACACCCGGGGCTAGGAAATGGTGCCTCTTGCGTTTTGTTAAAAGCTGTAATCATGAACCCCCTTTTTCTGCTGCTCGAAGGGCCCTCTCCCACACACAGACCGTTTGCAAACACAGTACCTGGAAGCTGGGACGGCTTTTGATCTGGCTTCTTTAGAAGAATGCTCATCATTCTGTCCAGCTTTAAACGCCTAAAAGGTTCTGACCAGACAGGAGAAGCTTAGTAGTCCTGACAGCTGTTTGACATCTGCATTTTTATCTGTCCAACTAGTACATGTCGCCCCCACCCACCCACCCAAATCAAAGGTCTTTATTTGAAGCAGTTTAAAATAGACTCCTGTTGATACAACTGGAACACAGTCTTTCAGGTGAAACTTAGAGTACACTCAGATAAACACACTGAGTGATATTTTGGCGGTTACTGTTCGGATGCTTTCAAGATGCCAGAGCCTGTGATGGGCCCCTCTGTGATGTTTCCTTTTCCAGCCTGGGGCAGCCCTCCATCAGTTTCATCCTTGAGTTCAGTCCTTGAAGCACAGGCCCTTGAACTCCTCCCCATCTTGAGTTTAACCACTAAACAGTTCTGCACTAGGGGTCCAAGTACTACAGTTTCTGCAGGAACCAGGAAGGGGCAGGAAACAGAAGGGGCGAGACAGGACAGGGACCTTGAGGCTGGGGAGGACCAAGTGTCCTGCCTGGAAGAGGCTAGCACTACTCAGCTGCTGCCGGTCGTCTTTGGATACTGAAGTGAGCCTGCAGTTCTCAAGGTTGTCTTTTATGAGAGGCCGGAAAGGCAGATTTTCATATACAGTTGCCTGATTTTCAGATTGGCCTGCGGACTGAATGCGATCATCGGCAGGCCCCATTCACATGGGAGCCAGCCTGCCACCCAAGCTGAGGCCTTGAAATCATGGGCCATATTTACAGTTTCCTAATTGGTCTCCCTGCTGCTATCCCTGTGCTTGTCTGTCCACACTGCAGCTGGAGTGATCTTTTTTAAATGCAGAACTAATCACATGTTCTCTCTGTTTAAAACCCTTCAGTAGCTCCCTATTGGAGTTAAAGACCAAAGGCCGTATTAACATTGATGAGGCCCTTCCGGTCTTCAGGGTCATACCCCGGCCACACATTCTTTCTGTGCCATGTCTCTGGGACTCCCTCGGCTCCTCTAAACCCCAGCACTGGTACCTCCAGCCTCTGTGGAGGATGCTAACCCAGCACCAGGGATGCTTTTCAACCCCCCACCCCCACACTTGTTCTTCATTTAGGGAACTTTTGTGTGTCCTCAGGGTTCAGCTGTGCTATGGGAGGACTTCATTAACCCTCTGCTCTGGCCTGGTTTCATCCTATTCACATGCAACCCATGTGCCTCAAACCCTACATTTGGGTCATAATTTTCAATTGGATTACGGTTTTCCTTAATGGACAGTATAATTCATCTCTTTTTTGTTGTTGTTCCAGACAGTGGGTGGTGGATTCTTTTTGCATTGTTGATGGGCTTTGTTTTGTTTTGCTGTGCAGAAGCTTTTTCATTTCATGTAGTCCCTTTGTTTATTTTTCCTTTGTTCTCCTTGCCCTAGGAAACACATCAGCAAAAATACTGCTATGAGAGGTGTCTGGGATTTTACTGCCTAGCTTTTCTTCTTGGTTTGTCCTGGTTTCACAACTTACATTTAAGTCTTTTATCCATTTTGAGTTTATTCTTGTGTATGGTATAAGTTGATGGTGTAGTTTCATTTTTTTTTGCATGTACCAGCCCAGTTTTCCCAACACTGTTTATTAAAGAGACTGTCTTTACTCCTTTGCATGCTCTTGCTCCTTTGGCAAATAGTAACTGATCATATTGGCACTATGGGTTGGTTTCTGGGCTTTCTGTTCTGTTCTCTTATCTATATGTCTGTTCATATGCCAGTACCATGCTATTTTGATTACAGTGGCCCTGTGACATAGTTTGATATCAGGTGTTGTGAATGCCATTTGGCTGGTTGATGCTTTACCTTCAGCACCTGTACAGTGCCGCGTGAGTAGCACAGAGCTTAATCCATAGGCACTGATTTGGCGTTGACCTCTCCTTGCCTGTGGTAAGTGTGGAGCACTGTGAGGGCAGAGACTGCAGAAGGGGGAAATTGTGGCTTCTCTGCGGTGATCTTTGGACTGGTGTTTTCTCTGTCCCAGTCTGTTAAAATCCCAGAATTTGAGAGGAAGCAGTTTCATACAGTGAATTTGCTTTTTCTGTTAATAAGCTTGTTTTGCTTTCTGAAAAATGGGTTATTACTTGTCCTCTATTTTTTCTGAAAAGCACTCACTGGTCTTTTAAGTTTTGTGTATGTGTGTGTGACGTAGTGAAGAAGAACTGAAAAGACTCTCAGAAACACAAATACGTCGTCTAATTTCCTGTAGCCTAGTGTCTGAAACCTGGGTACCTCAAAAGCTCTTAACAGGAATAGAAAATATGATGCCTTCAGTAGGTAAACATTTTTCGAAAAGAAAACCATAAAACATTTCATTACTCTGCACTTAAGCTAAGAACACAGAAGAACATAAATGACTGAGTAACACAATAATATGAATCTAGATACATCGGGGGCAGCCAGTGGGGATGGGTGGTAAAAGAGAAAGCAGGGGACCCTGGGAGGCTGAGAAGTAGATGCAAGAATTCCTATTTTCTTCTTTTTTATTTCCTTCTTTCCACGAGTGACACAGAAGATGGAGAGTAAGTCCTGACAACCTCAAATATTGTTCACTGAGCGTGTCATGGGATAGAGAGGTGAACTAAAGAGGAGGTAGCTCAGGTGCACACGGTGGTCCCCCTGAGTAAATCGTGACTACACACATGAACCAATGAAATCACAGCACAGTAGCCGCTGGCCACAGGTGGCTCTCAGACTCTTGGATGTGACAAGTCCAACTGGAGATGCTAAGTGTGACATACACATGAGATTTTTAAGACTTAGTAAAATATATATATGATAAAATATTTCTAATAATTTTAACAGCTTTCTTGAGATATAATTCAATTGTATAATTCACCTACTTCTAATATGTTAAATATTGGTTATATTTTGAAATGGTAATATTTTTGATATATCAGGTTAAAATGTTTTTAAAACAAGTTTCACTTTTTATTATAATTTAACGTGGCTGCCTGAAAACTTCAGATAAAATATGTCTCATATATATGTTTCTGTTGGACAGCTTAGACTTAGATAATGGCTTCCAAATACCTAATTTCCTGCAGAAAATGCAATCAAAACACCCTTCGACCAGCTGATACATATCCTTTCAAAGTTAGAAATCCTGTAGCTCTGCTTCTCTCATTCTGCGGGCACCTCAAATATGTCAGGATGTAGCCCTCTCTGAGACAGAAGATGACCTTGGTGCATTTTGACTAGCAAAAAGTGTGGAAGGAAGATGGTATAACCTCCATTTTCCAGAGATGAGAGGAGTCTCACTTGGTATAATCACGACTGTTTATATCAGTTAATTATTCCTAGGCGATTGTAGCTAAGTGGCTATACGATCTTGTTCAGATGTTGCAAACTCTGCCCTGGTAGCTCTTGCTGGACTCTGGGAACTGACGTGTTTTATTCTTGCCACAGTCAAACATCAGTAACTTCTCAAAGGAATGGGCACAGTCAAGTGAGTCAAACACAACTATTTTTTTTCTGGCAAAAGCAGGACATCAGTTTCCTTACCAACAAGACTGTGGATGGGAATTGAGTCTTCTCTGTGGACCTAGGTTTGACATAGCTCTTTTAAAACTGCATTTACATTTTCTTTTGCTGTCCCTGCGAAGGAAAGTAATTAGGAACCCAGTCTTCAGGCAAATAAGAAAACACCACTGCGTTTTTTAATGATCTGAACTCTCCTTGTTCAGCTCCTTATGGGTCCGAATTTTTTATTTCCTTATGCTTCATGGTGTCTTTGCATTGAATACGCCAAAGGCAGACTAGTGGATGACCTTGACCTTGTCTTGGCTGATATTTTCAGCAGTCACCTCAAAGGAGGCTGCACCTACGGCCACGTGAACATATTTCTGAGCTAAGCCCCATGCGTCAGCATTTTCTTAGCTCCTTGGAGTGAGTCCAGTGTACAGTCAAGTAGGAGAAACACCACTTCTCAGATTATCCAGCCTCATCGTTTCAAATACTTGGGAAGCAGCAAAACACGTTTTCCATGTGAAGTGTTATGTGAAACTTCAATAAAAGCTGTGCTGCTCTCTAAAGCAAGGCCGGATCTGAGCCACCCATTGGCCTGCCCCTGGGCCCTGCCCCTGAGCGGCCCTTGTGGGGCTTCGCTGAAATCACAGGGCTTCTTGAAGCACTGACAGGAAGCCACTGCCCCGATCTCAAGTCCCCACTTGCTAGGCTCACACCTGTTCAGTGACTTGCCTGAGGACACTTTCTTTTGCCTCCTTATTTTCCCTCTTCCGCCTCCACACTTGTTTTCTTGCCTCTGAGAATCGTGGCTAGTGTAGGTGCCCATATGTCTTGAATTGGAGTAGTTTGCCTCTCCTCACCCTCTTTGCCTTAGATCCCGCCCCCTTCGGAAGCCCTTGGAGGCAGCAAGAACACAGAACTCCCTAAGCACCAAGTATTGTTGGGGACTGAATAAATAATGTCTGACAAATATGTATGTGCTGCTGTTTTTCATAGGCATGCAGATGCCACTGTGATTAATGGGAAATAAATTCAATTCAATGTGGATAATGTATACATACCAGCTTTTTGCTTTTATGCATTTTATCAATCAATAACAGCAATAGTAGCAGCCCTTATTGAGCATTTACTAGGTACCAGATGCTGCATTTAGTGCTTTATGTGAGTATTTTATTCAAGTGTCATAAGCACTCTAAGACGCAAGGATCATTAATCATCTCCATGTGAGAAATAGAAAAGCAAAAGTGTTAAGTAACTGGATCATTTTTACATAACTCAGGCCGTTCTGACTCTAAAACTTTGCCCTGAACCACCCCACATGGCTGCCTCTCAACAGATAACCAACAGAAATATTTTTTTCCAACAATCATGTTTTCTTTGTTAAGGGATCTTCATTTCCTGAGGGCTACACACCACTGCTCCACAACATGCTGCTCCTTAACGCTGTCCCCTGCTCAGCCCATGAGCTCTGGCTCAGCGCAGCCCTCCTGTTAGTGCAGGGGTTACAGATCCAGTGTCTGCAGGGACGGGAGGTGGCGGGGAAGTGACGCTCACGAGTGAAATGGCTCAGTTTGCACTGTCAGCACTTATGAAAGATCTGTATCATCATCTTATCTTTCTGATACCAGCCTGTCATCCTCCAACCCTTTTAGTAGAAATGCAGCTACCAGAGCCCCTCTCTACTATGTAAACACAGCAAAAGAAAGATTCCAAGAGCAAGGTATTAAGTGGTTGCAGGTCATAGACATCAGACTTCATTGTTAGCGGGACTGTAGGGAGCGGTGGGGTCTGGGGTAGCCTGAAGTTTACACATTTCCTCTAAATGGGGTGTCCAATAATTCATCTCCCAAAGATCTTGGTGGTCTTGTGTTTATAGAATTTTCTGTTTTCCAGGAGAATCTATAAAATAGGATTTTATGTGAAATATTGTGATTTTTCCAAGTTGACTTAAATGATATGAAAACACCGTAGAGGCCAAATTATGTTTTCAATCTAGTTCTGGCTTGGGGCCTCCCAGTCACAACCTTTGGGAGAAATGAACAAAAACAAAATTGTGGGAGGTAGGGCAAACCTTAGTAATTTGTAAGCTAGGCCTCAAACCAAAGGCACACAGGTTTTATTCATGAACAATTGCTCTAATTTCTAGTTTATCAGCTTGTCAGCTGCTCTGTGTCAGTGACAACAGGTAGTGATGGAGCCAAGTGGTTGTAGTGCCTTTTTGCAGACTGGCTTGTGCTCTCCTGCCATTGACCAGGAGAGCCGAGGTAGCAGCAGACTTCCTGCCACGGCTCAGTTTCTCATGAACTTGAACTGGATGAGCACTTCCGTATGCAGAGAGAGGTTTGCCACGGAGACAGCACACCTCCCAGATAAGAGGAAACAGGAGGCTGTGGGTAATGTTTGTGCTTCATGTGGCGGGAAAGCCTTCCAAGGAGCTGTCAAAAAAAATTACTTGGCCTGCCAAAATTCCACCTGAATGGCCAAATGCAAACTGATCTTTTCTACATTTGCCAGGATATTTCCTCTTTCTAGCTATTTCAAGTGACTTTTAGCGCTGATTTTAGCAGACTCTAGAAGAGATCTTAAAAGATACTTGTAATGCAACTCTTTTGCCGGAGAGAAAATTTGCAAAGGGCACAGTGCAAAGTTAGCCAGAGGAGAACCGAGTCTTCCTTATTCATATTCATTTTCTAGTGATTCCCACATATGTCTGTGCAACAGAATATCATGAATAGCATTAGATTTCCACGTCTGGCTATGCAGTTCACCCGGACCTACTGAATTGATTCCAGGGATGAGGACAAGGAATGTGTAATTTTTCAGGTCCCTGGATCACTCCAACGTAATCTTTCCAAGGACAGGTACTTGGGAGTCATTGACTTCAACCTGTGAGTCCATACCCAGAGACACCACTGAATTCTAATGTAGACATCTTTAGGAAAATTCCCGTCACATTTCTCAGTAATATTTGAGGATTTGAAGGCAAAATGGTTTACTTTAGCCTTGGAGACAAACTCAAGAAAGTAGAAGTTGTTATACTCTGGGAAGAAATGGTTTGTTGTCATGGCTTTCTGATGCTTGACAAATTTTAGTTAAAGCATCTCAAGGATTCACTGCACTCGACATTCCAAATGTTTATGTGAGTAGTATTCCCAGGATCTCTCTCTGAGGCCAGCAGGATGTGAAATACCCAGACTCACTGGAGAGCTGGGTTTTGATAAAATGCGAAGCTGGAGCCACTGAGGTTTTCAGTGTTTTCTCTGGCCACGAATGAATGGCCATCATCAGCATAGTGTAGGGGAGGAAAACCTCTCTCCCTTCTCCCTTCCAGGATCTTGGGTTTGCCTCATAATGAAATCAGCATGAAATAGATTAATAGAAAAACAAATGTAATTTCACATATATGGGAGCCTGTAAAAATATTAGAATCAAAAGTAGTGACCAAAGCAGGCAGATACTATACCTTTTAGGCATTTTAAATTTGTGAAAAATTAACACTACAAAGGCATTTGGGATGGTAAGTTAGTAAGAAATAACCAAGTTTGTTTATACAGCCTTTTCAGCCCTAAAGTCCCTTTCTCTGGTGATAAAGATGTCTCCTTGCCTCCTGGTGTAGGGAGGGAACCTGTCACATGCAAGATTTATGTCTTGGTGTCTGGGGCACAGAGGAGGTCATAGTGTCCTTCTTGTACTGGCTGTTTTTTAGCTAATTTAATGCAAAATCATCAAAGTAGCATATTTTGATGTGGCATATTCTGTTCCCCTTCAATGATAGTAATTAAATAGCCAATATGTTTGAGTCCATAGTGAACCATATGGACTAAATGCTCTTACAAGTATTATCTCTTTTAGTTCCACATGTACTATGGGGTGTCAGTATTGTTTTCTCCATTTTATAGATGAGAAGACTAAGACTTGGATGATGAAATTTGCTGTGAAACACAGGTCGGAATAAGCAGAGCCAGGAGTGAAAGTCTAAAGTGGGCCCCTCAGTCTTATGTGTAGGTCTGGTGGGTGACTGGCCCATTGAGCTTCCTCTAAAAAGACCTTCAATCTCACCTGCTCAGAAGCTCCATCTATCACTATTCCCTCACCTCTACTTGGCCCTGGACTCTGAAAGTACTAGAACGCAGGGTTGGGTCAGGGGAAAACATTGTCCCATGTGCACAAGATGAGAAAGACAAACTGCTATGTCTTCTCTCGCGGGAGCGGAGCGTTGCTCTGTAGCTCGGTTTTGCCAGCGTAGCCCTAACACTGATCATTCACACTGCAACACAGTGGATTTTGAAAATGGGACTTTTTATTCAGGATGTATTAATAGGAGCCGACTTAGTATTGCCTCAACATACCAATTAAATGCTTTGATGGGTTTGCTTGTGTAACCTCCTATTTGATGGAAATGTGGTCCACACATCATAGGTTTTTGAGCATTTGAATTTGAGGATCTTAAAACAGTGTATAGTCAAAGCATTCACTTCATGAATATATATTCAAATTTTGAGATGATGTGGATCACCAAAATTAATATTCTTCAAGAAGTGGATAATTTCAAAGTTGATTATTCAAATGAACAGGGTTGGGGTATTATTTCTGCATCATGGTGTTGGTTTAACCAGTAAACCAAAAAGAAAAAAAAGTCTTGTCATTATTTGTGATGGTTGGCATTCAGTTACTTGAGTTTGAATTACTTGCATGCTCCAGGTGGGTATTTTTCTTTGAACACTTCATTCTATATAGAAACTCTGAGTTGATTTAGGTTGACTATGCATTGGGTACTAGAGTTTCAGACACTAAAGCTACTGTTTTTTACTGAGTTACACTCTGGCCCACCACTTCCACATCTGTAGAACAAGGGTGTTGTATTTTATTGGGTAGTCTCCAACAGTATTCCCTTCTCTGTCCACCCACAAATCCCCACAGATATTGGGTACTGTTTGGGAATACCCCATTTGGATAAGAATGACATTTTTTTTCCTGTGGAGAAAATTGGCCAGAGAAAGAAGGTTTCTTATTTTTCTCATATTTCCAATCAGGACATAGAAGGAAGCTGCAACTGCTTCCGGTCCTGAAGGAGCAAGGGGAGAAAGCCAGGGGAATCGGTAACCTACCCCCTCTCC
Source organism: Artibeus jamaicensis (assembly GCF_021234435.1). Classification (NCBI taxonomy): domain Eukaryota; kingdom Metazoa; phylum Chordata; class Mammalia; order Chiroptera; family Phyllostomidae; genus Artibeus; species Artibeus jamaicensis. Next base: position 8,689,770 of record NW_026521828.1, on the reverse strand, counting down.
TCCAGGCTCCCTGATCTCTGGCCGTGGTCCTTACTGACCAAACCTATCCAGTAGCTTTGGGGACCAGGGAGTGCATGGAAGAAGCCCATGCAGACCAGTTCCCTTGGGCACCAGACCTGGTAGAGAAGGCAAGAGTCCATCTCCAAGGGTAAATGGAAGAAATTCATTATTCTATGTACTTAACATGAATTTGTTTAGCAGGCACTTGGAATCAGGAATCTGGAGGGCATTGCACAAACCTAGGCTTAGAACATTTTAAAAATCACACAGCATGGAATGATGGGAAAGACTTGAAATGAGGTGTCCTAGCTCTGAAAATCACACAGCATGGAATGATGGGAAAGACTTGAAATGAGGTGTCCTAGCTCTGACGGCAGGTCTCAATCTGCACGGCCGCTGCTGTCGCTGAACTCCACGTCATCTTTATTAAATGCGTGGATGTGAGGGACACATTAGCCATTCTTCAATGCTGAATACTTCTCATTAGCATTTCCAGAATCAGCATGCCCTCTCAGAAAGGGAGTGGGAATGGGAGGTTCCATCCCGGTTCTGCAGTTTCTGGTGGCTCAAGCGAGGAGCACTCTTGAGCCTTTTTCCTGCCATCACAGAAGGGCACTGTCTGTCCTCCTGTTTCACCAGATTATTTGGAAGATCAAATGAAATCATCAAAGAGCTGTATAAGACGTCGTACACTACAAAAATTTATGGTTGTTAATCATCAGAATAGAATCCTAAGTAAAGAATAAAAAATCATCTCTGTTAAAGAATAAAATGTGTACATTTCACTCATTTTTGATGCTTTAAATACCTACTCAATACTTGAGTTATTTAACCCTTAAATTTTAAAAAGGTGATTAATTTTTAATGACCAATTCTTAGAGATTAGATTTCAGGCAAATAAAAAAAAATTAGCCACAAAAAATTAGAATCCCAACCACTATATATATATATATACTTCTGTTAATTTCAGATGAAATGAACATTAAATAAATAAAATTTATAAAGTACACAGAGTATAGAAAGGAAAGTAGAAGTCACTAATAGTCTCCAAACTCCAGGAAGAATCACTCGTGTGGTTATGTACAGAAATGTTTTTCTTAAACAAATGGAAATCCATTGTTGTAACATTCTCGTATAATATACTATAAACATATTTTCCATGTCATTTAATATTTAAATATTTGTAATGAGTATATGAGAATAACTTAATTTCACACTAGTTTTATATTGCTAAATATGTAAAGTTTGAAAAGTGTTTTTGATTATCAAAACAGTGACATTTTTCCTTTATTAAGTATCATGGAAGACTGGAGTTTGAGAGACAATAGGCAGTTGTATTTTTTTTGACAAAGAAATGTATTCTTCATCAAATGAATCTTCAGTAAATATTCGAATCAGTGTGATTTATTACATTAAATCAGTTTACACATTTTTAAATCATTAAGTCCAATTTCTCACCATGGCTTCAAAATAAGGTACAACAATTACATAATGTATAAATCTACCTCAAAAAAGGAAATGAATCGTTATCTCAAATAAGTTAAATTTTTTTAAATGAGAAGTTAATAAAATCTCTTTTTAAGCAGTATTGTATTGATGTTCAGATAAAGATTATTCCTGTATCCATCTTCCATCTTCTAACTTGAAATTCTTAAATAATTGATTTATTTATTTTTAGCTAGAAAAGCTTTTCTTCTGGTATTCATTTCTGTCAACCTCTTAATGAACAATAAAGTAAAAATGTAGAATTACATTTATTTGACAGTATTCTTTATAGTCTCAAAGATGTTTGTATAATAATCATATAAATCAACAACCATAACAAATTAAATCCAATTACTGTTGCCTTCAGTTCATACAAGAGGCTCTCTCTTGACTCTGTGTACTTTCTTTAACTATATTTCCTAAGATGACTCACTTTAATTTACATCTTTGGGGAGAAATACATGAGCATTCTTGGTTTCATCATTTAGTGTTAAGTAGCAGGTATGTCCTTCGCCTTAGTTTACCAACACTGAACTTGATTTAAGGTTATTGTTTCTTTGCCTTGTCTCCATTTGTACCCATCCTCATAGAGCAGATAGCGCCTCACCATCGGAAGCCCTCCCACTTGATATTTTCTCAATCTGCCCTTCCATCTGTCTCTCCTAGTCTTGCTTCTTCCCTCAGTTTCTTTTCTGAGACCAGAGGTGAGCAAACTTTTCTTTACAGAGCCAGAGTGTAAATATTTTGGACTTTGTGGACCATAAGCTTTCTTTTCACGTGAGAGAACAGCCATGGAAAATATGTGAACGAATGGGTGTGGCTGTGTTCCAATAAAACTTTATTTGCAAAGACAGACACCCCATCGGATTTACCCAGGGTCTTTGCCTTAGATGTTGGCAAAATACATTTCTTCAACATGTGTACTTTTACTTATGAATATTTATGTCTTTCTTTCTAGATGAATATTTTTGAAACTACAGGGAATCAGTGATCAAACATGTCAAAAATTGGAGTTTCTATTTTATCTTGAAAACATCCTCTTGAGTATTTCACCACAGGGAGGATTGAAAAGCTCGTAAGAAGGATAGAGAATGATACAAACTTGAGTTTTGCTTCTAATTCTCTAATGAATATCCGCCTGCGTATCACTGAGGGTTGTTCTTTTTGATCAGTTAGTTGGTGAATTTCTCAAATTCCACTCAACCAACACCTTGATAATAATAATACCACACTTTTATTAAGTGCTTACTGTTTTCCAGACACAGTGCTAGGAAGGGTAGTTCACACTCCCAGCGATTTCGGAGGCATGACTCTGTCGTTGTTTTATGGGTCAGGAGACTGAGCGAACACTCAGTTGCCCAAGGGCACAAAGCTGATGAATTGAAGAAATGATACTAAAACTCAATATCTTTGACACAAACCCATGCTCTTCCACGTTACCTTGTTAGACACAGATTATTCTTCCCACTCTATTGTAACACAAGGCATGAGTGACGTGGAAAAGGTGGGGAAGCCCCCTTTATACGTGTGTAGCACAGACAGGAATACTTCCCTCTTTTCCTTTTTCCTCAATGCTTTTTAATTTTGAATCACAACTGTGAGTTTCAAGCCCTTAGGCAAAGGATTTTTTCATGAAGTTAGAATTTTTTGGATGTTTCCGAGTATAGCAACTATTTAATTCATAAGCTGTAAAGTCAGAAGTATGAAGCTGTAACTTGTAAAAATTATTATTCCAGTCTAGTACTGCTTGCTAAATTCCTTCAGATCTCCCCATTTGTTGTTAATTTCAGGTTAAGTTTAGTGTTTCCCCCTTTCTTTTATTCCTCCCTGGAATTAGTTTTAAGTGCCAGATGCTTTTGCCTACATCCTCCAGGAAATGTTCCTGATGAGCCCAGTGGGTGGTCTCAGGGTGGTAAAAGTGAGGGGAAAAGAAGAGTGAGCCAAGGAAGGAGGTAAGCGAATAAAAGTTGGTAGAGTACAGAACTGGGTGCAGTCTGGCAAATACACACAGATGGCTCCCTCCCTTATCACAGGTCTGTCCACCCTCCTGTGTGTTGTCAGATAGCCCCTCTGGGCAACTCCGGGGAAGCTACAGTCACGTCCAATGAGCAGTGTTTCACTGGAGTCTGGAAGGGGGGAAGCAGAGCCCCTGTGGTCTAATGGCATTAGGCCTGAGATGCAAGGAAGTGGAGTTGCCTTTAAAGGGGATGTAATGGAGGCTGGACCCTGTGCAGGGGGAGATGGGGAGTCGGCAGAGGAACTGTGAAGCTATCAGCCGCAGCACTCCACTGAGAAAATGGCCAAGGACCAGGGAGGCAGGTGAGGCTGAGTATGTCTTATCAGGAGCATGCATCAAGTTCAACAGATAGGACTTTCGATATATCTTAGCATTTGCAGGGAAGTGGCCAGACTGTTTCTGGATTTGATTCTTTTTTAAATTCTGGTTCCTGCTGAGATGTACCATCATCCTCTCCAGTCCTGTCATGGTCTCTGAAGAATTGCCTGTGACCCATTTCTATTCCCCCTGCATTTTGAGGACCACGTGGCCCTGCAGCTCATTCTCTCAGCCGATGCTCTCTCCCTGCTGAGGGGATGGGATGGTATAGGATGATGTCCTCACTTTCCCTCAAGCTGCCCTGGGTCTCTGGGACGTGACTCAAATGCACACCAAAACACTGACTTGGGCAGATCTAAGCCACTCTGCCTGCCTACTTCCACGCAGGGTGTGGACCAGTTGCCTTCTGTTCTGAAAGCCTTAAAACTAAATTTGGTTCTCTAAGCTCCACACACCAAGTCTGTGGGGAGGAGGCAAGGCAGTTTGTTATCATATCAGCATCTGATTGTCTTAGACTTTTCTCAAACTGCCCTCCTCTCCTCAAGACAGTTCCTCTTCTAGGTTTGGACAGTGGGGTTTGGGGCGGGAGTGTAACTAAGCTTCTCCATATGGTTTTTCTGCCATAAGGTAGATTTCAGAGACTTTTAAACTTAGCCCATCATTTCAATGCCTTGTTTCTCTCTGATTGTGCTACGCTCCCTCTCACCTGGAAAATGCTGGGTTCCACCTTCCTGAATGACAATCGTAAGGAAATGCCAAGGCAGTAGGAGCTAGTAGATGGTTCAGATAATCATATCGTCCCCCAACTTGTGTATGCGAATCGCGTGGTGAGGCAAGTGGGAGTGGAAGGCACTCTTCTGGAGAATCAAGTCTTGGGGAACCAGGCTGGGGCTCATGCTCTTCTTGGGGTCCCTGTCAGACCTCATGGAGGAGTCCGTGACCGTGGCAGTGTTCTTGACTTCCTCTTTCTCAAAGACCATAATGGGCACTGTCATTAACCACAATGATTGTCTCCAAATGGAGCTGTGTTCACTCGTCACCGACACTCACTGTGCTTTCTCCACCCAGCGTACAAGGTCTGTTGGGTCTGAGGCACCATATGGTTCCAGTGTAAAGGCTTTTTTTTTTTTTCTTGTTTTACCTCAGGTCCTACTTTCTATTGGCTCCTTGTGCTGAAATTACTTCTTTAACATCACTCAACAAGCTCTCCAAAGTCAGCAGGAACTGATTTCTGAGTTGGGAATCTACCCATGCAGTTATCAAAAGAAACCATTTACATTTTCTGCACGTATGAACATTTTCTGCCTCGGAGAAAGGCAAGGAAGGAAAGCTAATAGAATTTGATAAAATAGCTAAAATGAGTCTATTTAAAGTCCTGCTGCTTTTAGAGCTGAGATTTAAATATGGCTACACCGTCACCCATAAATGTAAATGTATGTGTATTTGAGCAGAGAATGGGGGCTGAGAGTTGTTTTTGGACTTGAGGTTCAATTTTCCAGTTGGAGTAAATATTGAAGCTCAGGCTGACTGTCTTGACAATTCTTTCCACTGTTGCATTGGCTTCTTATTCTCCTTCTGTTGGATTTTTAATCCACGGGATGTGAATGTCTGGGATGTTTTCCCTTTTGTCGTTTTCCTTCTGCCTTTCCAACATCGTTCCCCACTCCTGCCCCTGCAGCTCCCTCCATGAAATGGTGCTGAACCCCAATGTCAGCGTCACTGTTTCACTGGAGAGGCAGAGGGGTGGGGACTGCTGTTCTGGGGGGTCCCCACCCTGCTGGTGCTGCAAATACCAAAAGACAGGCAGGCACGGAAATGCCTCCCATTTATATTCATTTGGTATTTGGTTCCAGTACCGAATATAAATGGGTCTTGAATTTTATTTCCAAGTCAATATTGAACTCAAATGTCATTTATAGGGGGTACGTTTTTAAGCAAGCATTACCGTCCTGGTCTTTTCAATATCAAACCGGAACACAGTGGCTTATGCCAGAACGAGTGTGTGTTGTGTACAGACAGCGGCTAGGGTTTCTGGGTGACGCAGACCCCCACAGGCCCCAGCTCTCCAGGTTCTCGTAAACTATTTGGAGGGGCAAGACGCGTACAGTCGTCCTTACAAGTTCTTAAAGAACTCAAAGATTGGAATGACTGATAAATTCTTTTCCTCAGTTTTGTTCTCTGGAATATAGATGTGATAATGTTTTCCGTTAGAGTTGCTGTGTTGAGTAAATGAATTAACATAGGTGAGGATATTTGATCATATAGTAATTGCTCAGTATATTTTGTGTGTGTTATATATGTACTTGTGTACATGTATATACACATACATATATAAATATGGTTTATGATGGTAAAATGTAAATTTATAATTTGTATAATTATAATGTATGTATAGCTCTGTGTGTTAACATATATATTTATTTACTTATTTTATTTATTTTTAGAGAGAGGAGAAAGGAGGGGGAAAGAGTGGGAGAGAAACATCAGTGTGAGAGAAAAACTATCAGTTGGTTGCCTCTCACACTTGCCCCAGTCAGGGACCAAACCTGCAACCCAGGCCTGTGCCCTGACCAGGGATCGAACCAGTGACCTTTCGCTTTGCAGGATCACACCCACACATCTGAGCCACAGCGGTCAGGGCTAAACAGATGTTTTTAATTCAAGAGACCTCACTAGACAGGATATGCTGAAGAATCAGACTGTAATGATTGCAAGGGGTTCAGCAGTTCCCAAGGAAAGGAGTCTTGAGGGCTACACTTTCCTGTGTTCATGGCAGTAACAGGAACTGAGTGGGGCCATGGAGGATGATTTGTAACGAGGAGCAGAAGACAGGCTTGCCTGGGACTTCCTAAGTGATACTGCAGCGTCCCTTTGGGTCGTCTCTGCCCTTCTGTCTCGTTTTCAACACAGTGTGAAACAAAAACTCTTTGAAAAGAAAAGGACTAAGATGGAATCTGTTTCAGAGGTACCTGTTTTAGCAAAGGAACAGTTCAGCCTGGATCCTTTAAGAAAGGTAGATGGATCCGATTAGTTGAACACTCCATTTAAACTTTAGGATGCTATTTTTCGTGTCACCATGCACGTAGATGGAGACGTACACCAGGTGCTTCTGCAGCGTGCTGCCTGGAGCCTGCCGGCCTCTCTGGCCGAACACTCAAGCTTGGGGGCCAACACCCTGTGAAGAGCTCCCCGAACATGGGGCACAGTGACAGCTGCGCTTGGCTTGGGCGTGCGGGTTTAGATGCCTCTCACTTACTGGTACCTGAGTGTAAATGCTTCCAACGGGGAGCTGCAGACAGGCTGCTTTCGGCGGTGCCATTATGTTGTCTGGTTTACATACTGTTTTTGTCATAAGTATCTCGTGACTGTGAAAATTTAGAAATAGACATTTTTAATTTTTAAGCTTTTAAAAATTGTATTTTTTTCCATGACCATTTATCCCCCTATAACGTCTTCCACCTTCTCCAGCCCCCTCCCCTTGCAGTCACCACACTGTTGTCCGTGTCCGTGAGTTCAATCCCTGCTTCTTCTTCCCAGGCTCTCCCTGAGCTGTCAGTCTGCTGTCATCCAAGCCAGTCAGAGAAAGACAAGTACCTATGATTTCACTCATGCGGAATCCAGCGAACAAGCCAAACTAACAAGAGAAACATTGAAAAGAAGCAAGAAGTAAAAAATAGTAGCTGTGTCTGAAGAATTTTAGACCAGTGCACCTTGCAAAGATTTTCTAGAAGATTTTAGGAAATAATCAAACATTTTTTAGGGAGATGCTTAAAGTCTGACAAGACAGCGTTTTTGTTCCTCTTGGACTTAGCTTCATGTGAAATACATACATCTTAGCAATCTACCCTCGGCAGTGTCTGAATCTCTGAGATTCTAACTTCTTTCTCTTCCTGTGTCTGTTGTTTGCGTTGCCTTTTTGGGATTATCAGAGGGCTTTTGAGTTTAACTGATGTTTTCTTATTACGTGCCCTTTGTTTCCATGACTATGTCAGTGCGGTGTATCACTTTCATGTGCCATTAAGAACAGTGCTAATTGTTGCTTTATAGGGACGCATCGTAAACCATTCAGGAGAGACCTCAGTGCCTGTAGCTTCCAGGGTGTGGGGATGGGGCTGCGTTCAGCCAAGGCCAGGTTACAGCAGGGCTCTGTCTCACTCACCTGAATGGGCCACGGACCAGTGTGGCTCTGAGTCAGGACACAAGGCCTAGGTGAAGTTTCGGGAACAAATTGTTGGACAGCTTCTGGATTTTCTCTGTACTTAATGCTTCTGTAATCCTTCCCACTGTATCCTTTCCACTTTGCTCAAATCCTTTCCACTGAAAAGCGAACTCAGCGAGACCTGCACAACAGCGTTCCTCCTTGTCTTGGCAGCTGTCTTCCTGACAGGTGAGCTGTTCTCACACCTGCGCAGTGAAGACAACCACACCCCATAGTAGTAATGCAGCAGTGTTTAAGCTTTTCTTTAGCAGTCTCTCTCTCTGCCCCTCTCTCTCTGCCCCTCTCTCTCTCCCCCCCTCTCTCTCTCTCTGCCCCTCTCTCTCTCTGCCCCCCTCTCTCTCTGCCTCTCTCTCTCTGCCTGCCTCTCTCTCTTTCATTCTCAGGCCCAGTTCTTTCCCCCCCCTCGGCATCTCCATAGACACGTGGCTCTAACCAAACACACACCCTTCGCCCCAACAGTCCAGCCACCGTCACTGCTTCGTTTTCTCTGTGTTCTCACCGCAGATTCATTTCAGAGGACCCTTCCTGACCTCCTCTCCCACAGCCGACCACCTGTCTCTGCCCCCTGCCTCTCTCTGTGGTGTTCAGTACTCTTCCTTCCCTGTAGCTTTCCTTCCCATGACTTACAGTAATTTTTATTCTGCGCGTATTTGTTTGATTGCTTGTTTAATGTTGTTATTCTACACTGGACTTCAAGCTCCATGATGGCTGAGCTGTCCATTTTCTCCTTGTCGTATCCCCAGCAACTGCACTAGGCCTTCTCTGCGGCAGGTGCCCGTAAACCTTTGTTGGCTTCATGGATGGACTGATGCATGGATGGGTGGGCACATGGATGGATGGGTGGCTGCGTGGATGGGTAGGTATGGGCAGTGCGTTTTGGTCACTTTTAGGGAGGCGGTGTGGTGACACGCTTGTCACCATGTGGGGGCTTCATTACCAGTTCCATTTCCTACCTGTGTGACCTGGAGCAAGCGGCTTCATCACTGTCTCAGAAAACATACACGATGGGGCGATTTCTGAGGAACAAATGAGATCATCCATATAAAGCATTTAACCAAGTGCATAGCACAAAGTATCAAATGGTAAGTAGGGTAAAATAAAACCATTGATTTGTCCTGATGATCTGGTTAGAACAAGTAAATACTCTTACGTATTAGACTAATGCAGTGCAACTTTATTATTTCAATTTGCAATATAATGGCAGGGGGCTTAGATTGAGCAAATTAGAATATTTATTAACTCCTCAGGTGAATGTTCAACTTAATTTCCTCCCTCATTAAGCTTCGCCACCCAGAATGAATAACGTAGCTCCCGTTCCACCCCGAACTCTTCCCTCACTACAACCGCATCCCATGGCACGTGAGCTGCTGCCATACCTCCTATAGGGCGCACGGCATACTCGTCTCACTGTTTACAGTTAAAACCAATACATGCCATCTGTGTGCTAAGAAAAAAATTCGCTTGATTTTATTTGTTCAACCTAATGGTCCTGGTAGGGAGCTTCAGTCTCCCCATTTGACAGCTAAGAAAACCAGGCCTGAGCTGATTAAATGAACTGCCAATTGACTACAACAAATGCATTGAACACTTGCTCTGTGCCAGGTGCTCTGGGAGCTACAAAGAAAAGCAAGGCTGGGGATGGGCTCTCACAGAGGCAGGTTCAGCAGGAAGAAGGAAATACACATGAGCCCCCAGCAGGCACTGGGAGCCTGTCCCACCAGCTTCTGCAGTTCCAGAGGTTGATGGAGAAAGTGAGGCTAGGACTTCTGTCCTTATAAGTAGGAATCAAAACGGCTGACAGGAGAGACACCTGACCTCGAGGCCCAATAAAGATCTTCCCAAGCATGACAGCCATTCCTGAAATGCTGAGGCTTTCCCACTTGTTCACTGTCACAACAGGAAAACTAATTGCCCCTAGGCTCCTTGATTATCTGCAGCCCAGCTGCTGCTTCAACCACTTGAAAAATGAACAGGCCTCCTCACAGGAGGTTTGTTTGCAGGAATCAGTGGAATTATTGCCGTGTATCTGCTGGCCAACTGCCTGCACTGGGCTGGCCTCCCCTTGGGCCCCTGGTGCTGCGGGGTCGTAGGTATTGCTACTGATCTTCTTGTCTCATATCCCCCTTTATTGTAACCACCATACACTTTGTATACTTTTGTTCTTCACTGGGGTAGAAAGGCAACACTTTTCATTATTTAAGCTTCTGCAGATCAAATCCACTGAACCTAATTTCTTCATCTGCAAAATGGAAGTGAAAGCCATCTTAAAACCTACCTTAAAGGGTTGTTAACAATTAGTTGAAAATGGGGAACTGCTTAACTTTTTTCTCTCAATTTATATTGTAATTGGAGGGGGACAAACTATACACAAGCAAATAACTGTATAAAATGTCAGGTGGCAGAAAGAGCTGTGAAGAGAAACAAAGCACAGGCTGGCAAGAACAGGAGTGGGGAGCTAGCTCCCGGAAAACAGAAGGTTGCCTGACATAGCAAGGAGTCGGCATGTGAGTTCCGGAGGGAAATGTGCAATGTGTACTCAGTGGCATGAGACCTGTGCAAAGGCCCTGAGGCCGGGCCATGTTTGGCTTGTTAGAAGAGTAAAGAGGAAGCCAGTGACCAAAAGGGAGCTGAGTGAGCAAAGGGCAGTTGGTGCGCTAGTCATCAAGGGAGGTCAGGAGGGTGGTGGTGTTTCAGACTTTAGAGAAGCTTCTGGCCACAGTAAGAACTGTGGGATTTCTTCTGAGTGAAGTGGACAGCCACAGAGGTCTGTGGGCAGCAGTCTGACATCGTGACCTGATTGATGCTCAGAAAGAAGCTCTCTGCCTGCTGAGAGGTAAGTGTGCTGAGAGGAGGCAGAAGAGAATCAGGAGAGTGGTTGGGAGCCGTGAGTCTGAGCAGTGGTGGGCGTGCTGTTTCTGAGATGCTAAACTGTGAGGGCTAGTGGGATCTGGAGTTTCCAAGGGTCTCAGAGAGCTGAGGTGGACACGGGGGTTGGCTAGTAAGCTCCCCAAAGGTGGATGGTCAGGACCTTCTCTTCCGGGCCCCAGGCAGCTAGTGCAAATGAGGACCAAAGGGAAGTAGAGTCTCACAGGAGAAGTCGCCAGGCCCTGAGCCTGTGAGTGAGCCATCGTGCATGACCCTGTCAGAGGCACCGGGGGTCCGAGAAGACCCCGAGAGGTGGCAGCCTCCTCTCAGCCACAGTATCAAGTAAGGGTTTCTTTCGGGGTCACTGCGCAAGTAAGGAAAGTCACTGAAATATAGTGTAATTGCTTGCAGAAAACAAAGTTTCAGACCGGAAGAGAGATTCATTTCTCTCACAAAACAAAGATATTACACCATTTTTGGGAGCAGAGACTGAATTCAGGATCATAGAAAATCAAGACTAGAATTTTTCTTTTGCCAACCTGAGCTGTAGTGGGTACATGTTGACCCTCGTGCACATCACAAGCCTTCGGCAGAGTGTCAGAGCACAGTAAGGACTCGGTAGGTGTCACCACGTGGGTTCACGGTGCAGGAGTGACAGAATGGGATGGCAGCGAGATGGCACCACTTCTCAGCACTTCCTCCCAGAGCCAGGGCTTGTTGGAGTCAGAACTTCCAGAATTAGGCCTCATCAGTGTCCTCCCTCTGACAGTCGGGTGGTGCCAGGAAGTCTGTTTGGAAGCCTCCTTGCTTCTCTGTAGCCGCCGTGCCAGGTAAGACAGATTAGGAGGAGGGGTGCTGGGACATCAGTCGCACCAGGAAAGTCATTTGTTAAGACCAGCAGGACCATCACCTCGTCATCCTCCTGCCCCGGCTGAGCTCCAGGCTGTAATCACATTCAATCCCCCCATAAATCCCCACGTGGCTTTTTCAGAAGCAAGTGCTGCTTTTCCATAGTTCTCCACAATAGCTTTTTCTTTGCGGTGCTTGGAATTAGTGTGGGAAGGAAGTGGACATTTGTAAAATGTTGCCAGACATCATCTATTAGGTGTGCTCTTAGGTCGTTTCCAAGCCGGGAATAACCTTCTCCTTCTCTGTGAATGAGAGGCGTGTCTTAGGGCCTGGTTTCTGCCGCTGGGACTTTTTTCTTAACTTAAAGGTTATGTGTTTGTGGCTTGGTCATTAGGGACAGAAATGTGTAGTTCTCCGAGGTGGAAAATAGGAATGCCACAGCATGTTAATCAAAGGTGCCCGTATCTGCTGGTTTTCACTTGTTCCTTCAGGATTTAATTTAAAAAACAGACAGAGCATAACGTCTGTGCCTTGCTAAGTGGGTCCACGAAGAACTACAGGGGCTTCAGTCTCCATGGCTGGTGGGCTGGTGGGTGCAAGGCTGTGGCGCCCACTGTAATGTGCGGAGTGGATCCATCGATTCTGATGAATTGATCTAAACAGTACATTCTTAATCAGATTAAGAGAAGGTGTCATTTAAGGCCCACAATGTACTAAATACAGTGTGCTATCCCGGATTGAATAGTGGAAAAGAGGAAAGATGATAGTAGGTACATTGAGGAAATCCAAATAAATTCTGTAGTTAATGGTAATCTTCCAAATAAGAAGTATTGTGCCAATGTTAATATTGTAGTTTGATTGATTGTCATATGATTATGTATTAGAAAAAGCTGTGTGACAGGTATAGCGAATACACTGTTATCTACACAACTCTACCATAAACATAAAATTATTTCAAAATAACAAGTTACATGAAAGCAGGCATACTGTCGAGGGAGATGATCTGTGGGGGTCTCCTGAGCCTTTGGGGTCCTGCCCTGGAGGCGATGAGCCAGGGCACAGGAGTGCAGCTCAGTGAGGAACGTCCACGGGAGGCCAAGGCCGAGGCCACTGTCTGAGCAGTGAGCAGTCAGCAGCCCACGAGGTGGGTGCAGGACGACCTGCACCGTGCGAGTGAGGGCACAAAGGCCCAGCCTGGGGAGAAAACTCCTCCAAGATCAGCGGTTAGCAAAGGTGTGCTCAGAATGCCTGTGCTTATCCAGGGAGCCGGCTCATTGCTCTCAGTCCGGGTGGGGCGGGTCGTTCGGTCGCTCTGATCTCCGAACATTTCCTGTGCTTCCCTGGTTCCCTGGTTCCCTGGTTCTCTGCTTTCTTGTTTATACAATAAGAAGAAAGTTGGATTTGATGGGTTTGATGACCCTTGAGGCTTCTTCCAGCTCCAAAATACCCTGACTTGCTGCCCTACCTATAAAGTACTTTTTAAAAACTGTTGTTCAAGTACAGTTTTCTGCCCTTTACCCCATACCAGATCACACCCCGCAGCCCCCCCCACCTCCCTCCCATCTCAGCCCCCACCCCTTGTTACTGTCCACGTGTCCTTTATACTAGTTCCTTCAAACCCTTCCCCGCTTCCCCTGAAATTCCCTCCCCTCTCCTCTCTGGTCACTGTCAGTGTATTCTCAATTTCGGTGTCTTTGGTTATATTTTGCTTGTTTTGTTGATTAGATTTGTGTTAAAGGTAAGATCATATAAATACCATGTAAGGTACTTTTTAATGCAAATGTTACCATTCACTTTCTCTATCTGGCGGAATGCTTCCAAGACTTATAGAAATAACCTTTTGATTTTGGGCTTACATGACGTTTGTGTTCTCATCCCCATTCATTTCTTGTCCTGAATAATCCTGCCGACTCCTTGTTTCTGGTGCAACATTTACCAATTCCACAAAGTGTGAGTGGTTGTAAGAGAAATTCTATTATAAACAATTTATTATATGTTTCTCAGGAGTGATTTTAGCGTGTATTTATATATACTTATTTATAAATTTTCATCCTGGTAGTACAGGAGTGAAGAGAGATTGACAAGGACAAGCTCTTCTAGAAGTTGTTACACATCATTGGTTTGTAAGTGAAAAATGGTCTCTTACCAAATTTTCTGTAATCGTCAGAAAAAAATCTTTCTAATTCATGGATGAACATGAATTTGATTCTGTTAAAATTTAAGTATCACTATAATGCCTCATTAGCTACTTTTAAAATATTTTATTTATTTATTTTTAGAGAGAGAGGATGGGAAGGAAAAAGAATGGGAGAGAAACATCAGTGTGTGGTTGTCTCTCCTGTGACCCCTACTGGGGACTTGGCCTGCAACCCAGGCATGTGCCCTGACTGGGAATTGAACTGGCAACCCTTTACTTCACAGGCTCGTGCTCAGTCCCCTGAGCTACACCAACCAGAACTTAATTTTTTTTTAATATTTTTCATTAGCTATTTTTAAAACCGGTGACAGGAAAACATTAGAAAGCTAAATAAAATAGAGGAAAACATATTAGCACACAAAATAGAATAGCCTAGTGATAAAAATTGAAATTTATGAATCCTGGAAGAAATTGAGCTAACATGAATAGATTTTTTAAATGTTGATGCTGTTTGATTATAACCCATTTTATTATATAAAACCAAATAAAGGACAGAAAGATAATTGGACACTTGCCAAAAAGACTTCCCGGTATGGGGTCTAAAATTATTTTTAAGTGGTTTTTGCCAACCTTCTTTACAAGGTCTTGATGATAGCTAATAGTGCGTCCATGCATTGGTGCGTACACACAAATACCCAAATACCCAAATTAATGCCTCTTCATTCTAGACAAAAATAAACCAGAGAGGCAAATGAGCAGTTATTCAGCTGAAAGGAATAAAATTGAAAGGGAAGATAATTGTCAGTGCTGTTATATCCAGAAAAAAGAGGGTGTGTCAACTCAGTAAATACATAGGCATTTGCCTTTGTTTCAGCAAACAGATTAAATTGATGTCTTTATACATTATTGCCTTCATGCATAGAATCATTTTGGTTTCCCCCATTCCAATGCCCTTTTAACTAATCTTGATGCTGAAAAATCTTAGCAAAATCCTAAAATTCCCCAAACCATATTAAATATCTGAATTTATTTCCTTTTCTTTAAAATAATGAAGCAATAACTTTGTTTATAGTTAACTTGACCTTTCATTGTTATTCCTTTGATAGTAAATTGAAAACAACACTAGTTTTTTACTGGTGATCAATCATACAGAAAATTAGGTTCATTTTATTGCACCTGCTATCACTAGTTATATGACTTCACAAAGCCAGAAAGCCTGTTGAGTCCCAGTTTCCTTATGCATACAAGGAGCCTAATTACTCATGTTGAATTTACATCAGGGGTGTAATTGAGTGCTTACTGTAAGCTGGGCACTGCATTCACGGTGCAACTGTGAGCAAGGCAAAAAAAAAAAAAAGATACCTGTAGCCAGAGGTCGAAATTCTAATTATGGGAGACAACCAGTGGGAAATCAATAACATACTTGCAAATAGAGATCCAAATTATAAAATAAATTGTAGAGGGTAATGGGTTGACAGAGGTGAGGCTCGCTTCAGATGAGAGGTTGCAGAAAGCCCTTGAGAAGATAACCTTTGAGTTAAGAGCCAGCGGTAAGGGAATGTAAGGAAAGGGCATTCCAGTGGAGGGACCAGCTGAGGTGAAGGAACCAACAGGAGGTCAGTGCACCTGGACCCTGGGGAGCTATGGGGAAGAGGGACCCAAGACACAGCAGGGGCCGGATATACTGGGACATTTATGCCATGCTCTTCCGGAGTCCTGGATAAGCTTTGTGATTGTTTTAAGAATTAAAGCTATTCCTTACAAGTTTCCAAGAGCCAAGTACAGAGGCAGCTGCTGCTCTTGGTTTGTTCAACAGTTATTATAACACTGTCTTTCACAACAACCCCAAAGTTAGAGAATCTGAAGATGAAAGCAGAATATTGCAAGATAAACATTTGCTCTCTTCCTAGGTTCCTCCTTCATAACTCATCGTCATTCAATGGTCTCAATCATTACTTCTACCTCCTAAATAGCTCTTTCGTCTATTCCATTGTCTTTCTTCCTCCTGCCAGTATTGTGGTTCAGGACATCATCATTTATCTTTTGGACTAGGAGAGAAAACTCCATTGTTGCCCTGTGAAATCTCTTCCAAACGGTTTCTGAAAGTGCTTGGTTCTGGAGTCAAATCCGATCCTGCTTTTGCCTTCCTTTTCATCCATGTCCACCCCATCCCCAGCTGCTGAAACCCTTCTGTGTTTTCCCCTCACGCATCAACATGCGAATGCCTTTGTATGGGACATGAGACGCTTCCCTTTTTTCATCTTAGCTCCTCTTCACCGCTGATTCCTGGGCGTTCCTTGTGCGATCTCCCCATGTGCTTCACTAAGCTTCCTGCCTGCTGTACCTCTGCAAGGGCTCTTCCAGCACATAGAGGCTTTGGGAGGGTGTCTGCTTATCTCTCCACACTTGGCTCCTCTGTGTGTCCATAACATCAGCCATCTCATGTGACAGAAGTCAAAATACTGCCATTACTGGGCTGAATTTCATGTTGCCAACACCATAAACCTCTCAAGGTCAGAGACCATGTCCTACCACTCTCTGTAGCTGCAGTACCTGCACCATGCTGTCATGAAACAGGCTATTTAAAAAAGCTTGGCAATGCCTTTCAGACCATGCTAGTATGTCTTTGGCTCTGGCTAGGCTACAGAACTAAATTTTAAAAGCATGCAAGCACCTGTTCTGTGCACCCCTTTCTCTTTCATGACTCGTTCTGCCTTTGTCTTCTTACCTTTGAAGGGAAAGCATTACCTCCCGTAGTGTTTGCCTGTATAAACGACTGGTAAAATGTATTAAAAACAAGACGCACAGGGCCTAATGTAAACATAGTAGTCATTGAATAAATGGTGAAAGTGTTGTTACTAACAACACTAATAATATAATTATTAGGAGGAAGAACAAAAAATTGAGAATGCAGTTTGTGCCCTTAAAATTTTGATTCTAACTGGCAAAGCAAGATCTGTACACAAAAATTAACTAGCAGCCACCTAATTTTAGATGAATGGATACCATAATATTTTGAAATTTTGACGTATTACGGCAATTCATAGAAGTAAAGTGACAATAGCAACAACAGCACTCAGGGACGGGAGGGGAGCAACAGTGCCAGTGGTAGTGGGTGATGCGTAGGAACTCACATTTTGTGCCAGGCTGAGTGCTCAGCTTGTCACATGGACCATCTCCCTGAATGCCTAGAGTGATCCTATGGGCTGGGTGCTTCTTGGGACTCTCTTTTATAGATGAAGCTCAGAAGCTCAGAGAGGTTCCATAATCTGCCCAACACCACAGTGTAGGACGGAGGGGAGCCAAGTTTGGGACTCAGTCATCTGGCTGCACAGCCCCAGCTTATCACCTTTTTGATACTTTCGTTGCTTTTGAGAAAGTATCCCAGAGGAGGTTAAGGTTTAACAAAGGCCACGAGAAGATGTAAGAATGAAGTTGATTAAATAAACCACCCCCAAAAAAGCTAGAAAAGAGGAAAGGTTTTTCACGTGGGTAGGGGCACCAATAAAGGCGGTGACTGGGCTGGTAGAATCAGACATCCATTTGAGTTGGGAAAAGCAATAAAGAAATAATGAAAACAAGTGTATTGAACACTGTTGCCCGGAATCTTCCCATACTCCACCTAGATTCCTCTAGTAGTCTGGCTTTTCTTTAAACTCAGAAAGCTATATTTTCCAGTGATATCATTCTCAAAATATTGAAGCCTTGCAAAAACCCAAAACCAAACAAAACCCAAAACCTGAAACCTACTGCCACAATGGCTTCCTCCTGCCTTTCTGATCAAATCACAGGCTTTACTCCGTGATTAGACGGATGTACATTTTGATCCACTGATACTTTGCTATTGGTTTTTTTAGGCATGACATTTGTGACAATTTAGGCATGAGATACAAACTGAGACATAGAATGCAAAGTCTGAAATTTCTGAATTTCTAGAGTATTTTTAGTTTCAGAGGGTTGTACAGTATAGCTTATGGTACATAAGGTGGGGGGTGGGGCATGGGAAGAGCAAGATCACACCAGTGTTTGGAAGGACCCACCAAGGGCACTCTGCAGTACAGACCCGAGTAGTTGGGAGAAAATGTGGAAAACCTCATGGTTCCTCCTCTGAAGTTCCAGAAGGACATGGATAAGAGTTGAGGTTGTAAGAACAGAATTGCTTTCATAGAGAGTGAATGTAGACAGAGGGTGAGTCATGGCATAAAATTGACTCTTAGGAGATGCCTATTGTCAGGGGTTTGGAGTAAGGCTTGGAAAGGTCAAAAAGTGATGCAGTGAGCAAGAACAGTAAACCTGCTGGGAAGGATTAATTAGTGAAGGAAAGGAATCAGATTTAGTTATGAGAGGATGTACAATTCAAAGTGAAACAACAATATAAAAACAGTTTAAGAGGGGTTAGTACCTTTCCGTAATACTAACACGATTGGTAGCTTACAAGAACTTCCATGGGTGAGCAGAAGAAAGACACTGTAAAAATAACCAAGAATCCTTAAGGTAAACTGTAATTAGGTCTAATGACTAAGTATTTATTAGGCATATAATTCTAAATTTTCCTAAACTACAGGCACTCTTTTATGGACTTACTATGCGTGTCAGTCACTGTCGAATGTGGAGAAAAACAGTAATACAGTAAGTACGTAGTGTAAAATCAACTGAAGAACAGAAAAATAAGTGCATATGGCTTTACTTTTTGAGGACTTTCTATTCAGAAAAAATATCCTGTGCATATGAATGTCTAGCAAATCACCAACTAGATTTTTACCTCCAAGACAGTCCCATTTCTGTCCTCCACGTAGAGCCAGTGCTCGGTCGCCTCCCTGTCCCCTGCACAGATGGCCCGGAGGTGGAGGAAGTAACCTAGGAAGATGCATCATTCCAGGGGAGGGTGACTCAGGGGAATGTAGGGTGCAACAAGGAGTTTCTGGTTTTGATTTATCTTTCAAAAAAATTAAAAGGGAGTCAAGTAACTACCTACGCGTGGAAGAGAAATGGAAATATGCTCCAGATAAATTCACTAGGAAGTTATGGACTCAGAAAGATACGCTGTTATTTAGGCTTCCTATGAAGATCAATTAATATAATTTTAATGGTACTAATCAATAATGAGGAAGGTAAATTATGTTATAGTTTAAGGATACAAAATTACTGTGCTTTCATTTGGAAGAGTAAAATATATTTTAAGTATATGAAATTACTGTGCTTTCAGTCAAAAGTGTAAAGATTTGTGCTCATCTCAAATGAACACATTCTTACCTAAATAAGCACTCTGTGGCTGTTTTTCAGTGGATCACTTGCATTATTTTTGAAGTAAAAGAACTTACTTGGCTAGAGTCAAATAAATAGAATTACTGTCACATGCCAAATTAACCACTTAGAGAAAGTTGGTCACAGACTTTGATTTCTCTTGGTTTTACTTAGAGGGGTGGACTATGGAATTCATTGGAATTCAGTTAATAACCTTCCTTTTGGAGGCAGTGTGGCCAAATGTACTGAATTTACAGACTTGGAATGTCACCGTGCACGCTCCTGTTTTATTACCTCCAACTAGTACTTCTATTTTAATATGCTAGAGTCAGTGCCAAGGAAAAGGTACACAGAGTTATTTACATAGAGGCTTTGTTCAAGTAGCAATATATATGCTATAGATATGAGGAATAGAAAGAAATACAGGTTAGGAACATTTCTAAGGGAACCTTACGCCATTTTTTTCATACGCCAGGAGAAGGAATCTTGAAAAAAATCTCTATATATTTTTTCCACTCCCTATCAAGCTGTGCTCCAATTTGAAATCCTAAATTCAGTCTAGGCCTAGTGTTTTAGTCATTTGTGAGTACTGTTTAAAGGTACTGACAAATGTACCTTTAAATAGGTATTACGCATTCTATTCTGCTCCCTTTGTGGGAGAGTTGAAGTGCTCCAGGTGATTATTCTTTGAGACTCAGGACGACTTACCTGCAACATAAAGTAATGATTATTCTGACTGATGCACAGGCCTGTAGGAGCCTGAGGGCTGGCTTTATCCTGTGTGGTAGGCCACAGAACATTCTAGCAACATCTTTCCTAACTTTATGTGACAAAATATTTGTTAAGTGTGGTTTTTTTTTTCAGCCTAAATATTTCAGCCTCCAAAAACCACTTTGTCTTTCAATACTCACTCCCTTTTTTCTTTATTTGCCTTTAGCTTGGCATAATTATAAGGTGATAAATAGTCAAGGATGGGGCTTAAAGAAAAAGACACTGGAACTCTTTGTATTTTCTCTACACAATGATATGTACATACTACAAACAGATGTTCGAATGCCAGCTTGAAAACAAGCCAAAATGAGTAAATTCTAGATAATCTTTTATAAATGAAGGAGGCATTTAAAATGGAATACACCTTGAGAGTTTGGAAAGGGGCTTTTGGGCCTGTCTTCCTGGGCCAGAGAAATCGCACATCTCAGCTTCAGAAAACATGGAAAGGGAAAGAGGGTTGCTGCTCGTCATTAAACTCTCCTGAGGACATGATACACCAGTTATGAAGGGAGTTTATTTCATCACCTTTGTTAAGTGCAGTTTAGGTACAATGTCCTGCTTCTCTGTCAGTGTATAAATTCAGATTTGACAGGTATATATATGCAGGAAATCCCCACCACCACCACCATCAAGAGAAGGAATATTTCCATCACCCCAGAAAGAACCCTTTGGCAGTCCAACTGCTCCCCCCTACACTCTTCTAATAGGGTCGCCTTTTTGTCAGAGCACAATCTTTTAAATGCACAATATTTGTTCAGTGCAGGACACTGGCAACTTTGATAAGAGATGGAGAAAAGCTGTGGTGTTAAGGGTGAGGAGGGCTTAATGTGAATCATATTCCCTTGTCTATATAGCGGCTAAAGCAAATGCTATTTCGATAATCTTCCAGGACCAACATGGATAGAGAAGACTTATAATGGGAGTACTGTAATGTGAGTTCATCACTGGCATGTCAAAAGCATAGTTCTTTGAGTATACTTTCAAAACAATACACAAATATGAAGGCAGTCACAGCAACCCCCTTTCACAAATTAGAGAGGTTGGGTCTCTTTATATATACACACTTCAGGTTAATGTTCTTGTACTTGCTATATACATACTACAAATGCTATCAGTGAATTTATTAGTGTAATTTTATCTGTTTGGTAAGTAGTTAATGTTACCCATCAGAATTTTAGTTTTCCTCTTGTACAGAATGCTAAGGGCAGCTGATATGTCCAAATAGTTATCAAATGTCATTACCACGGCAATTTGGTGATATAACAGAAGTCAGAGTCCACACTTACTTGTTGAATGTGTTAACAATTGTCAGCATATGTTTGAGTTTTTAGCAGTGTGTAAAATTTTAAAACTACTAACATTTTCCCAAAGGTCCAATGCCCAGTCACTGTTTTTAAAAAAGGGAAAAGGACTCATGGACATGGACAACAGTGTGGTGACTTCTTGGAGGTGAGGGGTATCAGGGGACTAAATAATAATAGAAAAAATACAATAAAAATTAAATTAAAAAATGAAAACTTTAATCAAGGCCAAAGCTCAACCTTAGGCTAATAAAGGACAATTTTAAAATCAAAGTAGAAAGTCTGTTAAAGTGAATGACCATATTGTTTCTTCCTATCACCGTCATTTCCTGTTGGTGCTATTTTTAACACACGTATAATAACCATATACTATAGTCATTTTGTGCAGTTTATTAACAATTAACTCCTAACACTTTATATATTTTTTACACTTTAAATATACCTATATATACAAATAGGCTTTTTAACAAAAATTATTTTTATACCATATGTGGAGTCTTTTATTTAATATACTAATGCCATATTTGGGGACAAATGCTAGTTATATTTATTCATTCCTCTATTGTTAGGTATTTCAATTATTTCTATTGGTTATAGCCAGTGCAATAAAGCAATAATGCAAAATAGAAAACATAAGAACTAGAAAAAAATGAGTTTGTCACTCTTCATAGGATGATTATATATATTAAAAATAAAAGTAACCCATGGACAAACTCTTATAATTAATAAATGATTTTAGGCTACTAGATTCCTGATCAATATATACTTTATCCATAAACATTTAGAGAATGAATTTTTAAAATGCCATTTACAGTAGTATCAGAAAACATCTCCTAATTAGGGATGCACCTAAGGAAACGGAGGTATGTTCTCAAAGTGGAAAAGTGCCCAACATGTTCATGGACTAGAACACTTGACGCTCTAGGGATACTAATTCTCCTCAGTGCAACCCACAGGTTCATCAAGTAAAAACAAATCCACGTTTAGGTAAGGAGAGACTTTATTCAAAGACTTTATTAAATTAAAAAAGGAAACAATTGCAATAGGGCAAGAGGTACTATTGCAGTGGGTGGTGTCACCTCAAACATACCATCTGCAAGCAGCTCAAAGCTCAGGCAGAAATGCTTTTTCTTTTGTAGTGAGGAGTAAACAAGACAAGAAAGGACCAGATGTGAGGGAGGAGGCCAGGCAGGTAATGTAAACAAGGGTCAGGTAGTTGTTCAGGCAGTGTGTTTCAGTGAGGTCAATTGAATCTTGGGAGGGCTTCTTTGTTCTACATTCAAATGTTTGCTTAAGCTTAGGGGCAAATCAAAGTTCAGGAGCCCCAGGGGGAGGGAGTACAGAGATACCAGGTAGGGAACCGGAGGGTGTGTGTCTCAACTGAGTCCTACCCCGTTTATTATCTGTCTTAAATAAACGGGGTATAGGACTCAGTTCTTTGCCCTTAACTCTTTCCTGGAACAGAAAAGGATGGGGAGATTGCTGCTTTCCAGTAGCACAGTGCTCAGGTCAAGTTCAACATTGCCAGTTCATTTTGCAATCCCAACTAAAATCCCAACAGATTTTTTTTGTGGAAATTGAAAAACTGATTCTAAAATTTATACGGGAATGCAAAAAAGCCAAAAGTATTGAAGGTAATCATGAACAACAATAAACTGCAAGATTTAATGTTATAGAATATCAAGACCAATAGGCTTTGTTCAATAATAATATAATATAGAACTAAGACAGTAGATTATTGGCACAAGAGTAGAACAAAGAAAACAAGCTAAGAGAATCCAGAAGCAGATCCATTCATACTCCTACATGGTAACCTGATTATTGACTGTGATAAACTGATTAAATGAAGGTTCCCGATTCTTCATCCCTTCCTGTTCCTACCTGCAATGTGACTTGGCAGTTTCTTCCCCCATAGGTTAGAGTGTATTTCCTTGTACCTTCGGTTTGGGTTTGGCCATATGACTTGCCTTGGCCAATAAGATGTTAATAAATGTAATATATGCGAGACTAGAAAAATCTCTTGCATGTGTCTGCTTCTGCCTTTTTCTCTGGGCCGGTGCAGTGGGCCTGGGACATACCCAGGCCCGTGGAAGGCAGATGGGGTGCGTGGAGCATGAGGCTTTACTCCTGTTGTCCCAGCTCAGGCCGTCCCCCTGGAGGTGAAGAACTGAAGTGTCTGGAAAGAGCCCAGTTTCAGAAAAGGGAAATATCTAAAGAATAAAAGAGGCAATTAACTCCAGGGAAAAAGGAAAACTTGAAATAGGATGAAATTGCAGTGACTCTTGGCTTAGCAGTGATCCATGTTTAGAGTCAGGAGAGTGATTTTGAACAGCATGTGTGGGTTTCATTAAAATTGTGATGAAATTGTATCAGGGGGAGGAGGAAATAGAAGTGAGTGGGGTGGGGGCGGGGAATGTCAGCGTTAAACCCTCATCTTCTATAGCAGCAAATCACTGGGGGTTGACCAACTATAAAAAAATCAATGCCTGTGGTGTAATCAAGTTAATTGGAAACACGCAGGTGAATTCTAACAGGAACAAGTAAAAGAGTTGAAAATACTGTCTCTGGCATCTGAGAAGCTGGGAAAGCTGATGAGGGGACAGATGTCTTTCATTTTAAGTCATCTTACTGGTTGTTTGATTTTTAAATGACATACAAATAGTACTTTGATAAAATATTCCTTCAGAAGTTTGGATACAAAGCTATTTCAGTCTACCCTCCCCTGAAGCCCCTGGTAATTACCCTGTACCCCTCACATTGTTATTGGTTTCCCTTGCCCTCCCCCACCTAAAATTTATGAGATTTACCTAAAATGTGAAGTGTCTTGTTAATGAGGCTTGAATTGATTCAATTCAAGTAAAAAGAAGATCACACTCCCTCCCCTAATGTCTTGAGTCCCCCTACCCCTGCTGGTTTACTACAGGGGAGCCTTTGTTTGTGATGTCTGCAAAGCAGAGGACAGGGACTGCCAGCAAGGACACAGTTGCCAGAGGACCACAGGCACATAGTGGGGCCACTTGTGTCCAACACAGCAGAGTGATCCAGAGCTGCCTCGGTTGCTCAGAGACTGAGATGGGGTTCTAAATCTTTTTTTTTTTTTTTCCAAAAAGACTAATTATAAAAACAAATTTACAAAGTAAACTGGGTTTTGGATGAATATTCCAGTATTTTTATGTCTTATTACAAACCTTCAAACACCTATCAAGAAACAACTATTCCTCATGGATGCTCACTTTTTTATATCTTATTTTTAAAAATGATTCTCTATGAATTTTTTCAATTGTAAAATAATTGAACTCTAAGTCTCTGGGTTTAAGATGCTTCTGTAGTAGCAGTTTTCAGATAGTAAAATGATCTTCCTTTCACGCAGTCTTCAGCTCTGTATTCCCATTTTTCAAAAAATTGTGCATTGATCTTCTTTTTTGCCCTTGATCAAAAATGAAGGCCTGCAGTTGTCTGATATGTGCAAATTAACTTGAAGTTAAGGATAACCCAGCATCTGAATTTCCCCAAGGAAAACTTGCCGGAAAGAGTGATTCATTTTTTATTCAGTAACAAATTCACAAAGGCCCTCTCTGGCAGGACCTCAACAAATGTCACCTCTTTTGTGAGTCTTTTAAGAGCTCAGTGGACTATGATTTTTACAAACCAAAGTAAAACAGCCATATTTCCCATGTACTTTTTTTATTGTGTTCATTATATTGTGTTCCAGAACTCACTCAGGACTTGGGATTTTTTGATCTGCACCCAGTAATCTGTGATTAGACAGGGAATAATGAGCTATGATAGCAACACCCGCTTCTGAAGTCTTCTAAATTGGCCACTCTGTTGAGTACGAGGGTTAGAAGGTTTTCCTGGCAAAAATATCCATTTCCAGATTTGTGAGATTTACTCTACTTTTTTCATTCATTTACAAATACTTACTGAGCACTTCCTATGCCAGGCCTTGACCTGAGGAGTGGCTCGGAATCAAGGGGAACGTTCTGATGTGGGGTGAAGGGAAGATACATACAGGGGTAACCGAGAGTTCTAAGGTATTGGGATCATGGCTGGTGGGGGGTGAAAATGGACTGGTCATGATGGGTCTGTGCTGATACACGCATGATGCCCTTGAGGCCAGGTGGTCTGTCGTCTATTCAGGACACTGCTGGGTCACACTGGATCCCATCAGTTGCAGTACAACTTTCTCTGAGTTCTTCCAGAACTGCTTTGGGGCATGTGAGATCATCCTGCAGCTCAAATGCAGTATTAGTCTGAGAAAGTAGCGGCGGTGGTCTCTAATATGTTCTCTGGCTTTATGTCATTTTTGGGCAAATTGGTGGTTTTGTTGCCCCAGAGTCATTCTCTGATTGGCTACATGCCTTCTCTGCCTGCATTGTTTTTCTTCTGCAGCCACCAGTTTTTCTTCAGAGTTCTCTTGCTTTCTTGTGGTCTAGCCTGGGATTATTACACACCTACTGTAATCTCTCCTGTGTCTCCCAGAACTAATATGCATTTGTCACATCTGCATTTGTCACATCTGCATTCGTTGCACGGCTCCCCCTTTTACATGAACCTAAAATCTCTGTTCACTCCTTGTCTCCCCTGCGGTCCTCATCCCAGTTGGGGATTTTTATCCAACTTGGTATAAATTGGAATTGGTAGGTGGAATGGGGAGTTAACCAGGTATCTTTGATCTTTAGTCATCTGAAGTTTTCCCAAACCAACAGCCTTTGTCCATGAGTCATCTCTGTTGTCTCCTAGGAGAATGTGCTAGACTTTGGAAACTCGAAAGCCAAAAATTAACTTCTTTTTTCTCTTCTTGATTTTTTTTCTTCTCAGAAGCAATGAGTATAGAATGGCATGGCTATGTCAGTGCTTTAATGAGGGAAAGGGACAATGGGTAAAAGGAAGTAAGGCTTAAAAAGGGTTAGTATTCCAAAATATGCAATCATATCTGCTTAGTTCTCCACCCAAACCCAATGTAGACAGAGCCCTAGAGACACCAAGTTAAATGAACCCAAGGGAGGGCAGGGCGCCCCCCAGTGGGGCATTTGAAGAAGGCTTCATGGGAACTAGAACTCTGCTTGGATACTGGAGTGGGTGTGATTTCAGTATGAAGGTTTTTGGTAGAGAAGTGACTGGAAAAGGTTTCTCAGTAAAGAGAATGGCCAATCAAAGGGAAGGAGAAACCTGGGAGGATCTGGGACTTGGATGGAAAGTTTTCTTTTTTGCTAAAAAGTTGAGAGCATTCTGTTTAGAGCATAAGCTGTGTCGGTTGGAATCCTGAGTCTGCCTTTTACTCGCTTTGTGATCATAGATGAGGCACGGAACCTGTGCCAGTCTCCTCGTTTGTAAATGGAATTAATGAAGGTGCCTGTCACATGGCGATGAAGGGCAATTAGGTGTGTTTCACACAATAAGTGTGAGCAGTGCCTGGAGCCTAGAAAGCAATGTGTATGTGAAATATAATAGTGACCATTAGAATTTTGTTAGGAAAAAGAGGGGACCAATAAGTTCTAGAAAGGCCAGGAAGGGACTTAAATGAGATGAAGAAGGAACTGTCCAGAGATGGAAAAATTTATCTTGGCAATGCTACTTAAGTCAAAGCAATGCTCCTCAAATAAAATTGTGCATTATAATGACCAAATAGCTCATTAGAAACAAAATTCCCAGGCCACTACCCACGCGCCTGCCCCAGTGACTATGCTTCAGTAGGTTATAGGGTGTGATGAGAAACCTGTATTTTTAACAATGATGACACTCAAAGCTGGGATTGGGATGGGCAGATGAGGTGCCCAGGATGCACAGTTTAAAGAGGCCTTCTCACCTCCTTATGGGTGTTCTAGTGCTGTGTTGCCCCTGAGAGTCGGTGCCTCCTTAAACCGTCCATCCTAGTTTCCTGACTTCACCCTGACCTGCCCCCTGAGATTCTGATACTAGTGGAGGCAGAAATCATTCATCCCTTCATTAGACATAGTTTGTGGGCACCTGCCCTGTGCCTGAAATTATTCTGGATGCTTGGCATACATCAGTGAACATGACGGACAAGGATCCCTGCCCTTGTGAAGCTTAAATTTAGCAGAAAAGACAAAAATGAGTAACAGAAGAACCAAGTTATATATTATGTTAGAATGGGGCATGTTCCATAAAGCAGGGTACAGGGCATTGATCACACATGTAGATGGTCTGTGTTAAAGCGGTAGCCAGGCCAGTTCTCAGGTTCCGTTTCCAGTACCCTGCTCAGAGCTATCAGAAAGAAGTTTCCAGAACCTCCTCATGGTAAAAGGATTCTGCAAGAAGCGTGTTCTCCAAGCTACCGGCACTGTCTGCCGTGGGGTCAGGCAGGAAGAAGGGGCTGTCGTTTCCACCCATTTGCCTCCTTTAATACACAACACACCAAAAGCTTGAGCTCTTTCAGCCCCTGCCATTAAGGTGGTTATGCAGTGAACTTGCCAGTGACACAGATGTTCCATTTTAGGGACTAAAAATCCTTCGGTTCTTAGAAATGATTCTGCGAGGAAAATCTAAAGGCAAATTGACTGTAAAATACCACTGAAATGAAAAAGCAGGCTGTAATGCTAAAAAATTTACAGGAGAGTGATGAATTCTATGATCTCCTTAGCATTTGCCATTGCTCAAGTGTCACAGAATTTACGCACTAGAAGGGGACCTAGGCGATCATCTAGTAAAGCAGATATGAAATGAGGAGTTTGGAAATGATGAGTGCAAAGATCACTTAATTAAGAACATCTCCTTTGTAAAAAGAGTGATAAAGGGAAAGAGCTTCTATTACTTAATACGGGAGACCACAACCAAGGGCTTATGCACCAGAACACATGGCAGTTAGATCTTTGAAGACTAAAACAGATGAGACTAAGAGCAACAAGGACAAAAATAAATCAGAAAAGTAAATGAGACCCCGCTCCCAAGACATGAAGCACTGAAGTTTGAAAATGTGTTAGATTCCGTTTTATGCCATTGCCCAATGGACAAACAGGAGAGTGTGGTATTGGGTGCCAGGTTTCTTAAAGCTCCTTATGACAGCAATTTCTTTGAATACTATATTAAGTGAATGAACTATAAGTAAAGGCCACAGAGTCTGTGGTCAGGAGCTTTGGGGAAAAGCATTGGAAGAGGGTTCTCATTTGTACCATGGTTATTCATTAGGCAGTAGCTAGGTTTCCTTTGAAAGACAGTAACAAAAAATAGAACCATCTCTGCAATCTGGGTAAGTCTGGGCAGGGCTGATTGTCACTCTGGTAGTTACGAGAGACCTGCGTGTGGGCATTTCACTGCATTCCATCACCAGGAGTGAAACTGGGCTAGGGCAGCATTATGTGGTCTGACCAATTATCTTATCCAGATGGTCTTGTGGATTTGGGAAGTTTTGTTCAGTAATATAAATCTGTTCCATTAGTAGTAGTAGCCCATGATTCCATAGTTAGACCCAGGCAGAGAGAATACCATCAAGGGAATCCTCTAGAAGTGTGCTTAGTACATAATAGGTGCTTAATAAATATTTGATAAGTAATTAAAGAACTAGTGATCCATATAGTATGTATTTCAGAAAGATCCTTCCCCCCAAATAGTCTGCCTGGAAATAACTTAAAAAATTTTTTTATTTTTAAATATATTTTATTGATTATGCCATTACAGTTCCATTCCCCTCCTTTATTTCCCTCCACCCTGCACACCCCATTCCCCACCATTCCCCCCCTTTAGTTTATGACCACGTGTCTCAAGTTCTTTAGCTTCTATATTTCCCCTACTATTCTTGCCCTCCTCCTATCTATTTTCTACCTACTGTCTATGCTACTTATTTTCTGTACCTTCTCCCCCCTTCTCCTCCTCCCACTCCCTTGTTGCTAACCCTCCATGTGATCTTCATTTCTATGTTTCTGCTCCTGATCTAGCTGTCCTCTTAGTTTGCTTTTGTTTTAGGTGTAGTTGTTAATAACTGTGAGTTTGCTGTCCTTTCACTGTTCATGTTTTTTTAACTTCTTTTTCTGAGATAAGTCCCTTTAACATTTCATAGAATAAGGGCTTGGTGATGATGAACTCCTTGAATTTGGTCTTATCTGAGAAGTGCTTTATCTGTCCTTCCATTCTAAATGACAGCTTTGCTGGATAGAGCAATCTTGGATGTAGGTCTTTGGATTTCATGACTTGGAATCCTTCTTTCCAGCCCCTTCTTGCCTGTAAGGTATCTTTTGAGAAATCTGCTGACAGTCTGATGGGAACTCCTTTGTAGGTGACTGTCCCCTTATCTCTTGCTGCTTCTAGGATTCTCTCCTTCATTTTAATCTTGGCTAATATATTGATGATGTGCTTTGGTGTGTTCCTTCTTGAGTCCAACTTCTTTGGGACTCTCTGAGCTTCCTGGACTTCCAGGAAGTCTATTTCCTTTGCCAGATTGGGGAAATTCTCTTTTATTATTTGTTCAAATAAGTTTTCCACTCGTCTGTTCCTCTTCCCCTTCTGGTACCCCTATAATTCGGATGTTGGAGCATTTAAAGATGTCCTGGAGGTCCCTAAGTCTCTCCTCATTTTTCTGAATTCTTGTTTCTTCGTATTTTTCTGTTTGGTCGTTTTTTTCTTCCTTCTGGTCCACTCCCTTGATTTGATTCCCAGTTTCCTTTCCATCACTATTGGTTTCCTGTGCATTTCCATTTCAATTAGTTTAGCCTTCATTTGTTCCTCTAATTTGTGACTAAAATCAACCAGTTCTGTGAGCATCCTGATCAGCAGTGTTTTGAACTGTGCATCTGAAAGTTTGGCTATTTCTTGGTCACTTAGAGTTATGGACTGTGGGGCTTTGAGTTCTTCTTTAGCCATGTTTTGGTCTGTTCACGCCCGTTACATATGAGGAGCAGAGTTAGGTGTTCACCAGGGCGGGGCTACCTAAGCCGCTGGGTTGTGACGCTATATGTGGGGGCAGGGTCAAAGGGGGGCAATAGCGGTCCCCTCTGCTGCTTCCTGCTGCTGGGGCCTGTACGGTCTGTCTCACTGCTCGCTCCTTCACCGGTTTATCTGCGTGAGAATGTGTGACCGAGATCAATCTGCCTGTTTGCACCCTCTCTGGGTCCGCCCGTTGCTACTCCACACCTGGGATCTGCCCATTGCTGCATGCCTGGGTCGTGTGCCTGGGTTGGTCTGGTGGATTTTTCCTACCCGACCCTGTTCTGCTGCTGGCTTCGCCCCTCTTACCTGTCTGGCTGAAAGGTTTGTTGTCATCAGATTTCCATATAGTTCAATTTTCTGTGTTTTGGCTGCATATTTTGTTACTAAAACTTTGTTGTCTTTAAACTTGGTTGTGCGAGAAGGCACAGTGTTTTCACCTACACCTCCATCTTGGCGGAAGTTGGAAATAACTTTTTAAAAGGAAATAGGATTATGAGGGGCTTGAATGAAGGGGAACGTTCATGTGTTACCTTGTGTAACTTATTGATATATCTACTTGGGGTAGATAAAAATTGTCCAGATCAATAATATCTGCCATTATACCTGTTTTCTGCCTGGCATTATTCCAGGGATTTGGCTTATATCAGTGAACGTAGTGGGTATCTACCCTTGTGCAGCTTACTAAGTAAATTGTATGTGTTAGAAGGCAATACGCATTGTGTGGAGAAAGGTAGCACAGGGTACGGGTGGTAGTTCACACTTCCCTGTTTTAAAGGAGGAGCTGGGCCAGCTCTAAGAATTTACCAAATCAAATTCATCAGGTGCTATCAAATCATGAAAGGTGGATGAATAGGTGTAACAACTTATTAGTTCATAATATTAATATATGTATGCAGTTTCCAAAATGCATGTATTTAAAATGCCAGACATCTTCTTCCTGCGATTCTAAGTTATAATGCACAATATGTTACATATGTTATTGGGTTGGGTCTAACACTCGAAGTTTGCAAGCCATTAATTTCATTGGCTCAGAGCTTTGTTTGGCATGTCTAGTTCCCTTCTTATTGCCAGGGGTTCCCTTGCTCTTTGCACTTATTTCTTTGACAGAACACAGAAGAAACATAACTTGGGGATGTGGCTCATGGCTCTTTCTTTTATTAAGTCTATACAGGTGCATTACTAAAGGCAAGAAATCAAAGGCAGAGCTTAAAGACAGAGGCCGTGAAGGTGTCAGTCAGGACCCTGCTCAGTGGGAAGCAACCAATGGGTCTTGGGGCTTGATGGGAACCAGCCAATCACTTTCACAGCTCAGCAGCAGGAGAGCCTGGCTGGCTCTGTGCAGCCAACAGAAGCGTCTAGGGTTTCCTGGTTAAGTCCCATCTGTCTCTCTCTGAGGAGACTAAAAGTAGACAACATGATAGACGTGAATACAATTCAAAAGTGAATCATGATGATTGAGGAAGTTGTCAGATTACATAAATTATAGAAAGTGACTTGTAAGGTCCAAGAAGGAAGTAACCATTTCCCTTTTCCTTCCTTTCCAGTGGGTTTCTATCTTATTAGAAAGTGTAGTGAGGGTCTGTATTTGATCACCCTGGGCCTGTTCCTGCAAAATGGAGTGACCTTATAATCTGTTGGTGACACATTTGTATGCTGAACAGAAGTCCCAGCAGTGATATATTTGTGAAAGTCTATATTTGTGTTATTTATTTATTAGGAAGTCTATTTATTGGAATTTAAGCTGTTTTACAAAAATGAACTACAGATGGAGTAACTCCAATGACAAAATAAATCATTAGAATTCAAAATAATGTATTACCTTGAAGTGCTTAATATCCTAATAGATTTAGATGTGTTAGTACTGTACCACCTTAAACTGATTAATATTAAATATTATAGTAATGTATTACCCTGAAGAAATTAAGCTCCTCTGGATTCCTGGCTTTGTTTCTACTACCTGCATGATCTTGGGAAAGATCGTTAAAAACATCTGTGGCTCTCCTTCCTGATCTCAAAAGTGAAAATGGCGCACGAAGTGTCATTTTCATTGGCACTACTTCACAGTGCTGCTGGGAGGAGTGGAATTGGGAACCACACAGCAGAGAGCGAGTGTGTAGTAAGTGCTGGATAAACAGTGGCTGTGGTGGTGGTGGTGGGGTGACGGGGGTGATACCAAGCACTGCAATCACCAGTCACAGGGGAAACTGAGCTGTGCTGCCCGGGGAGCCTGAGATAGCGTCCATGATTGTTGAACTTGAATGCTTCGTGGGGAATGCTTATTCCTATAATAATTATGTTACCTTATTTTCATTGTAAATAGTGCTGCCAGAATTATTAACCAGTTGATTAATACTTGGTTTTCATCTAGTAACCTCATTTACACTCTGTGCTAGCCTATTTCAAAAATACCATTACAATGTTTAAACAGAGAAAACTATTCATTACTCTTACTGTACGCTTCCATATGCTTAGCATTAATCATTGTTTAGCTGGGTAAACAGGAGCTTGCATTTTATTCCTGATGCCATTTGGGAAATTAGTCTAAATGAGAAATGTCATTCTAAAAAGCCCCACATATACCAGATACTTCATATCCAAATGTTACATGATAACACTTAATGATCTTTAAGTGTTATCAGAAGTCAGCTTTCTTGTATAATTTTAGAACCTTGTTATGACTTATTTTTTGTAGTAGAATTAGAAAATAAAGCATCAAGAGAATGAAATTATTCATAAATTTTTCACTTTCTCATAACTACGTAACATGTTGATATTTTTTTCTGATTAAAGTACATGTATCTTTGTGTATGCAATGTATGTGTGTGTATGAGCTGAAGTAACAAAGGATTGAAGTTGCAATTATCAAAAATTGTCTCTCTCTATATATAGCTTTTATAAAAAGATTTTATTTATCCTTAGAGGGGAAGGGAAGGAGAGGGGGAGAGAAATATCAATGTATGGTTGCCTCTCATGCGTCCCCTGCTGGGAACTGGCCTGCAACCCAGGCATGTGCCGTGACTGGGAATTGAACTGTGGTTGTTTGGTTCGCAGGCCCATGCTCAATCCACTGAGCTACACCAACCAGGGCTCTCTCTCTATATATATATATATAGCTTTTAATATGTTAGTCTCACCCAACCCCAAACCTCCTCTTCTATGCCTGCTTTGCGATGCTGAGGCTGGGACTAGGTGAGCCATAATCATTCTTTGGTTCCCTGGGAGGTCTTGCCAAGTGGGAGAGGAAAGGGAAACTGGGAAATGGCAGGCCAGCAAAGGGAATCGATTAATCATCTTTTCTTGTCTCGCCCAAGGCTCTAGTAGCAAAGGAAGTAGTAGATTTCTGTCCGTTGGTGTCGGAGCCCATGTTCTTCCCACAATTCGTCCCAGGAAGAAGTTCACATACCCTGTCCTGAGGGCTGTGCGTTTCAGCTCTGTGCACTCTAAGTCCAGATCTCTGGGGCATCCTGGGAGCGTCTCCGTTCTGAAAATTACAGTTTTACTCCTTTGCTACTCCAGCCCTGAGGGCCGCAGCTGCTTGGTGTAGTCGTTAGCATTGTAATGACGGGATGCTGCTTTCAGTCTCTCTGGTGCTCCTGAATTTCCGAACTAGTTCCATGTATTAAATTCTGTCTGTTAAAAACACCGATGGCCACTGACGAGTGTGCTCAATGTAGAGATGACTCTGTGCTTTCTCATTCAACTTGAACTGTCCGTGTGAAGGAGCATCATTCACAAGTCCCCACACCGCCTCTCACACAGCAGGTGCAGACTGGGTGTCTGTGCCGATGGACGGGCCATTGAGACCATGGTTTCAGGATGCCGCCTGCCAGCCCGCCAGTCAGCTCACCAGGGTTGCAGTCTTTGTATGCTATGTACTCTTATAGATACCTGTTCTTCATTCTATAAAAAAGTAGGAAAGAAGGAAAGGTAAAAGTGCAGATGTTGACCATACACCTTGTTGATTATGAATTTAATATAACTTGGAAGAAACTTGAAGCTCTGAAAAATTTAAGGAGTTGTATTAATATATTCACCACTAATGGATGAAAGCCCTAAGCCAGTTGATGCTTGTGTTATATTATGAGGGAAAATAACAAATATTAGTAATGTGTCCCAAATGCCAAAAATACACTTTAAAAGATTTTGTCGAAGGACTAGATGGAGTTAGAAATGGAATACGTATCTCAGCTCTCTGGGAATAGAACCTGCCTTAGCACAGTGAACTGTGGCCACATTGGGCTCTCATGCTAAGACTCACATACATATTGCATTTTCAAAGAAGGAGCCTTCCAGAACTTTTTTGTTAAAACAGCATATGGAGTGTGTGGTGCTTCATAATCTGCCCATGAATCACTCTCCTAATAAATGGTCCTAAGGAATAATCTTTCTTTGTCAGATATTTATTTACGTTGTTTCTAATTTTCCAATATAAAAATAAAAGCCTTTTAAAACCTTCTTGTAGATAAATAATTGCATAAATTCTTAACGATTCCCTTAATAAAATTTACCCTAAAAGGCGAATTGAGGGGTCAAAGGGTAGAGACCTTTGCTGAGCCTTTGGTGCCCTCGGCGGAGTCGCCCTCCCCAGACGGGGCCGCTGGTTCACGCCGGCAGCAGCGAGCGGCTGTACTTCCCAGGCCACACTGAATAGCTTGTCACGGCAACATAAAGGGTTGAAAACATTTTATCACCTAATTTATAGCACTAGCTTGGCTAATATTTTTTTAATCATCTGTTGAATTACTATTTGTTCCCCCATTAAAAATTCTATTCATTATTTAGAATCAAGCTAAGTCATTTTCATTTCCTTTTTTTTTTTTTTTTGTAAATGGCCTGGCTGTTCACTGTGGTAGGGTTGAAGGAGAGCCGAAGGAGTAAGAGTGATTGATTAGAAAGGGAAAGTGGAAAATCAGGGCTGAGTGAAGCATGAAGCACTGTATCGTTCAATGAATTTTGCAACACCTATGAGAAGTTGTGGCTTATATTTTTTCCATTGTTCGCAAATGTTAATCATATGTGATTGTTGTGCCCATTTACTTGTGCATGTTGACTCATCTCTCCTGGGTTCTCTTTCTCTTTGATTTATTCTGAAATAGTCAGCCTAGATTACCTCCAGCCTCAGTCAAGAAAGAAGAAGGAGGGGGTGTCATAGTCCCAGTCCATCTGAACTGCTGTAGTAAGTTACCGTAGGCTGAGTAGCTTACAAACAACAAAAATGTATACCTCACATTTCTGGAAGCTGGAAGTCCAAGATCAGGGCACCAGCATGGTTGTATTCTCTGGCGAGAGCCCTCTTCCTGGTCCACAGCCAAATGGTTTTTGACCAAGGTACTCAGGCTACACATGGGGAAGGGCAGTCTGTTCAACATACGGTGCTGGATAATTGGGGACCCGTATGCAGAAAAATGAAACTGGACCTTTACCTTACAGCACATACAAATATTAAGTCAAGTGTATTCAAGGCCTAGGCATATCACCTAAAACTATAAACTCCTAGAAGAAAACATAGGAAACATTTTCATGACATTGGATTTGGCAGTGATTTCCTGGAGATGATGTCAAAAGCACAGGCAACAAAAGCAGAAATAAACAAATGGAACTGCAGGAAACTTAAAACCTTGGTGCATCAAAGGAAATATCAGGAGAGTAAAAGCAATCTATATAGTGCGATAAAATTGTCAAATTACATATCTCATAGGATTTAACATCCATTATATATAAACAGCATCTACAACTCAACAACAAAAATATGCTGATTAAAAAATGGGCAAAGAACTTAAATAGAAACTTCTTCAAAGAAATACATAAATGACCAAAAAACATGTGAAAAGTTGTTCAACGTATCTAATCATAAGATACATGAAAATCAAAAGCACAGTGAGATAGAACCTCACAGCCATCAGGATGTTCACACTCGAGACCGGAGAATGAGGATGTATAGGTAATGAGTGTACCGTGCACTGTGGGTGGGAGTGTCAAATGAGGCAGTCAGTGTAGAAAACAGTGTGAAGTTTCCTCAAAATCTAAAAACAGAAGTACCACATGATCTAGCAATGTCATGTGTGGGTGTGTCTGTGTGTGTGTGTATCTAGAAGGATCCAAAGTAGGGTCTTGAAGAGATATTTGCACAATTATTTTAATTGAAGCGCTGTTCATAGTAGCTTCAAGGTGGGAACAACTCAGTAGTACATATGTATGTATGTATGTGCATGTGAAAGATTCATGCAAAAGGAAACCATGATATATACGTACAAAAATATTTTGCAGTCTTTAAAAAGAAGGAAATTCTGTCACATTCTACAACAGAGATGAATGTCAAGGACAATATGCCAAGTGAAATAAGGCAGTCACAAAAAGCCAAATACTGTATTATTCCATTCAGATGACATATCTGAAGTCACCCAAGTTATAGAAACAAAAAGTAAAAGGTGGTTGCCAAGGGCTGGGCATGGCAGGAGAGATAATTAGTGATTAATGGGAGTAGATCAAGTTTTTCGAGATTAAAATGTTACAGAGATCTGTCAAACAACAATGTGAAGATGCTATATTACTGAGTCGTGCACGAAAGTGTTTATGTTAAGATGGTAAATTTAATGTGTTTTTTTACCACAGTGGAAGAGCGATATGATGGAGCATGACACACAGGTACACAATACATTTCAGCTGTTAACAGTTATTTTTAAAGTGGCAGGTTTGAAAAGCTGGAAAACCCCAAGTATCATCTTGGTGCCAGCAGTAGCCCAGATCGTGGTTTCTGTGAACATGGTGGTACGCCTTCTCTCACCATGGCAACAGGCAAGGCTTGGTACCAATGCACAATGCCAAGGTGCCTCACGTTGACCTTGCAGTATAAGCACAGGAGGTTTGGGTTGGAGGGCTACTGTTTACCAAGGAAGCCGCTGTCTACTGGCCCATTGGCCAACATCATGGGACCACGGTGATTACAAATGAGTCCAGTTTGGGAGGTAATGCAATGAGCGTTTTCTAAGTGGAAAATCATCAAAATCCCATAAATGCCTTGTGCTCCAGGAGGGGGAAGGATAAACCCGTAATTTCCCCCCCTTTTTTTTACTCTAATGCATGCTTTATCACTTTCAGTTTTCTTAGCTCAAGCCAGGGCTGTTTGGGAGTTATGAGATTTGAAAGAATGTGGAGTTTTTGATCTTGGCAGTGCTGAAAGTGCTTTATAAATGTCAGAGTTGGCGAGTGGGAATCTAGGCCACTGCTCCAGTGTGTGCCTTGTGAGAGTCAGCTAATGAGGCCACAGGAGAGCAGCCATCTGAGCCCATCCTGGAGTGGTCCTGACTTCGAAAACAGCTCTTTGGGTTTGCTCAGGGAAAGAATTTTGCATTCTTGCACTGTTGTTGTGTTGCAAACAAGTATCCAGGTTTAAATTTAATTCATCCTGAGTACCACTCATTTATAACCTTAAACACATCGCTGATACTCTGCCACCTCCTGGCTTCAGGGAAGACATCTCATAGAGCTTTTTTGACCCTTACCTGGCAAATCATCTCTTGATCAAGTGTGACTGCGCTCCATACTGATCTCCTTCTGGATAGTTTCCTTCTACTGGATTATGTATTATTCTGTGACTCCCTGGAATTTAGTACTACTGTTCTCACTTTAATTCACAGCACATAGTAGGGTTAAAATAAACCCTACTATGCCAAGTGAAATAAGGCAGTTACAAAAAGCCAAATACTGTATTATTCCATTCAGATGACATATCTGAAGTCACCCAAGTTATAGAAACAAGAAGTAAAAGGTGGTTGCCAAGGGCTGGGCATGGCAACCTGCCACTTGTTCAGTGGATGAATGAAAGGCAAACTGGCTTGCAGTTTGAGTTTACCACCATTATTCAGTTGTTTATATGCCGTCTGATTTTTAAATGACTCTGAGCTTTATTATGGCCCTTGAGTTAGTTGAAAGAGGCACAAGGCTAATGATAAACTGTTGCAGTTGAGTTTGTCTTCAGTGTTGAGATCCATTGACCCTCGATAACCAAACTAAGACCACAGAGAAGCATTAAAATTGGAAGAGTCCTTCAAAGTCTCTTCTAAAGCATTTCATTGAGAGGAGAGGCTTGTGAATTCAAATAGTAAGGTCACAGCTCCTGGGTTTTGAAGACGCCGATCAACTGGCTGTTTCCCGTAGGGTGTCTCGGGGTGTCAGGATCAAGTCTCGGTGGGGAACGGTGATGCGTCCATGGCTACTTCAGTGGAGTAGCAGGGCTTCTGTTGTTTGTTGCATCACGTGTGGGAACAAACCGAGAGTGAGGTTCTCGTCCTTTGCAGATGAGCTTGGTGAACAAGGGCAGGTGTTTAAACTTCTTTGGACATCTGTCTCCTCATTCATTCTGGGAAGGTGACCTGTCCTGCTCCATTTTCATGAGTTTTTGTGGGTCTCACAAAAGGCAGTGCATGAAACTTTCTCAAAAACCATAAAGACCTGTGTATGTGTGTGTATATACACGTGCGTAAATACAGTGCCA
Source organism: Artibeus jamaicensis (assembly GCF_021234435.1). Lineage (NCBI taxonomy): Eukaryota > Metazoa > Chordata > Mammalia > Chiroptera > Phyllostomidae > Artibeus > Artibeus jamaicensis. The sequence continues at coordinate 8,651,187 of NW_026521828.1, read as the reverse complement.
GACAGAGAGTATAATTATAAGGTAATTATGGTAAATGTTTTAGAATTTCTCAGTGTGGTTGAATTATCTTAGAACACTTAATCGTGTGACTCAGAAACTACAGAATGTGCTATGTTATTCAAATACTTAATTCCATTTTTTAACCAGAATAAAACAACATAACAATAGCAACAAAACACCTACCATTCAGTTACTGTTCACAACCTATGAGATGTGTGGTGATTTTTATTTTAAAATTAAATTATGCCTTCTATGTTAGGAATGATGTGTGCATACTTTTTGTCTGAAACATCTTATTTTAGAGTAATTTTAGGTTTACAGCATTTTGAATATAGTACAGAGGATTTCCACATACCCCACATCCGCTTTTTCTTATTTGGTACATGTGTTTTCATGCAATTCTCAGACCAAGTCTGTGAGGTGGGTATTGTGATCTTCTTGTTGAAGATAATGCACTAAGTGATTTGGAAGGTACTGTTGCAGTTCTTTTTGTCTTTCGAATCTTTTTCAGCAGGAGAGTTACTGTGTTATCAATTTGGAACAGCGTTCACTTTCTTTCCTCTTCGTCTTTTATATTAAGTTTGGCTTTTTATCCTTTTTAATTTAACTTTTGGAAAATATAAAATATTTATATGTTTGAAATTAAAACTGTATAAAAAGTTCACTCAGAAAAGTCTCAATTTCATCTTTATTTTTCTACCTTGTTCCTAAATTCCCGTAGGTAACCATTTTATTATTTTCAGATTTACCAGTAGTGTTGATTTTAAAACACACATGCTACACATATACGCACATCATGTACAGGTATTTATGTACATACATACACATGAATACATGTATGTATGTACCTTAATTTGTATATTTACCCTTATCTTTTACTCAGATGATAGACATGGTAGATATTCCTTCACACCTTAATATTTTCACACCTTAGTATTTCTTGGAAATCACTCTATATTTGTGTATAAAGATTTTATTTTGTATAGCTGTATAATACTTCACTGTGTGTAGGTATTACAGTGTATTCAGCTAATCTTCTATGGCTAGACATTTCAATTTTCCTAATACTTTACTGTCACAATTAACATGAATATGGTACAAAGTGTTGTGCATATGTTGCTGAACTCTTGTGGAAGTATGTTCTTCAGATACATTTCTAGACTGTGGGGTCAGAAGGTGAATGAATACACATGCAGTCTGTGAGCCATTCAAAACTCTTCTCCGCAGAGGCTTCATTGTTATGCACTGTAACCGTGCGTGAGACCATCGGGGTCCCTGCAGCCTCGGCAACATAGTTTTGGGGTAGGCTCTTAAATGTAGCCGGTCTGATACGTAAGAAATACAAAATGTGTTTTTAATTAATACCAGGTGAGTGTGGCCAAATGGTTTTATGCAGCATTGTAGAAATTAAGTTTTGCCAAGCCAAATATAGGACAACTTTGCGTTTCACCAGAAGACTGATCGTTATTATGTGCTGTAGCTTTGAAAATGTAAAATACTGTTCACTTCAAGAAAGGCTTTTCCTCTGTGTCTTACTCTTCTCTCTTGGAGTACTTGTATAGCATGTAGCACACAGATAGATGTCCAAAGGGAACAGGTAATTTTTTACATGAAAATGCATCATGGTGTTCAAAGGCGACTCCCCAGGCTCTTGCAAAGACTAATAACTTTCCCACGCACTCAGCCGCACGTTCACAGGTTCCATTATCAGGCTGACTGAATGATAAGACCTAAACTGAAATATCAAAATATTTTAATAAAATACACTTTTCTTGGGGAACATATCCCCTGGAGCTTGCCAGCTGTGTTTCACTTGACATATTTTTAGAAAGGAAGATTTAGATCAGAAAAGCACCTGCCTGCGGATGTCCCTGGGGAGGTTTAGTTCCCGCCATTCTGAAAAAGGCAGAAACCTACTGAGTGGGTGGGTGGGTGTGAGCCCTTGCTCTTCAGAGATCGTTGTACCCACATTCCAGCATTTTAGATGCCTGTGACTCAGTCCATATGTATGCATTTTTAACATATATTTTATATATGTTATGGCAACACATTCTAGTAGGACAAAAGTCAGTAAAATAGCAAGGAAGGTGCATGATTTTTGGTTCTAGCACTGTTCTTAATAACCAAAAGCAAGTCATTTAAGATTTCTGGACCTGTTTTCCCCATTTCTGACATGTGAGCAGTTTGGATGAGTTGCTCTTTAATGTCTTTTATTGTTTAAAAATGTCTCCTTGAGAGACTTCCAGTCGAGATGGCAGCATAGGTAAACATGACTTGCCTCCTTGCACAACCACATCACAATTACAACTAAATTATGGAACAACCGTCACTCAGAAAAGTTGAATGGAAGTCTGGGTGCTATGGAATTAGAGACATCACCTCCATCCCGACTGGTGGGAGGGGCTGTGGGACAGGCTGGTCCCACGTCCACATGTGCTTGATGACACCTTGGGAGGGGTGCCTCGGGAGCAGGGAGTCCCAGCCACACACAGGGAATGTGAGGTGCTGGGTGGAGGTGGGCACAGGAGGAAAAATTGGGACAACTTAATGGCATAATAAAATACATTTAAAAAATGTCTTTTGATTCTACTTATGCTATTAACCTTTCCTGTCTACCTTTAACCCATGGCACTTCCTAGGAAATATATAGGTGTACATTAACATGGGTTATTCTTGAGCTTTTTTCATCTTTCCTAAAATTTTATTTTAATCCCAATGCATATACAAATAAGACCTCACTTAGTGTCATTAATAGGCTTTACAGCTTCAAGTGAAACAATGTGTAATGAAATCAACCATAGGCTAATTGATATAAATAAGAGTCAAGTTCCTACAGTATATTATCAACAGTATAATGGAAGGATGTATCTTTTTTTTAAGTTTTCATTTGTAGAACCATTGTTTTTTTTAAGATTTTATTTATTTATCTTTAGAGGGGAAGGGAAGGAGAGAGGGAGAGAAATATCAATGTATGGTTGCTTCTTGTGGGTCCCCTGATGGGAACTGGCCCACAACCCAGGCATGTGCCCTGACTGGTAATCAAACCACGATCCTGTGGTTCAGAGGCCTGCACTCAATCCCCTGAGCTACACCAGCCAGGGCAGGATGTATCTTTTCTTTAAAAAGATTTTATTCACTTATTTTTAGAGAGAGGGGAAGGGAGGGAGAAAGAGAGGAAGAGAAACATCAGTGTGTGGCTGCCTCTCACACACTCCCTGCTGGGGACCTTGCCCACAACCCAGGTATGTGCCCGGACTGGGAATCAAACCAGTAACCCTGTGGTTTGCAGGCTGGCACTCAACTCACTGAGCCACACCAGCCAGGGAGAATGAAAAGATGTCGAACAAAACATTACTTGAGGACCTATTGATTTTTAGGTACCATAGAAGATTGAAAATTGTGAGTCAGAGAGGCTACCATTTACCTAAAATTATAGACAGAAACCAGATATAGGGACAGAAAAAAAATAAAACAAAACGAACTGTGTGTATTGATCTATTTACATTTGTGATTGTGCTTATCACTATAGCAACTGGTCACCTTGATAGACTTGTTTTTTCAGTTAGAGAAGTCAAAAAGTGAGGTGAGAGGCAGAAGTGACTGAGGGGTTTATGTATGTATGTGTGTATATATATATATATGTATATGTATGATTTTTATATATTAAAGCATTATTTTGAGAATGCTGTATGTAAAGCCATGTTTTTAGATATTAAAAATTAGACACAAATCTTGACAATATCAATAAGCATGGATTTAACTTGGGAGAAATACACTACAAATACATGACAGGAATTACCAGCACAAATTCTAAAAATATGCACTATAATTACTGTGTAAGAGAATATTTAGAATTGATGGAATTAACCTAAGAAGGCTTCTTGCATGAGAACAGCTTTGGTGTGAGAATTGAGGAGAATCAGTCTGCTTTGTGCTGCAGACTGAAGCTCTTTCCTCTCTTCAAGATTCTGTCTGTAATAGAAAGCAAGTGCAATAAACCTCAGGTCTATGCCAGATTTTTGTTATTATGTGTTGACAAGATACTTGAAATAAGGTCATCTGTGTTAGGTGACTCTCAAGGCCCTGTAATTTTCTGTTTTCTGCGTTTAGGAGTTGATTGACAGACATCAATCACTCTGACTAGTTCCTGGGAGTGATTAGGACTTACATTTCCAAACCTTGGAGAGCTACCAGGGGAGGGAGGCTTATCTCTCCACAGGATTTGGGGCTGCTTAGTTTCATTGAGACTGTTCCCCCTACCCACAAATCTGTTTTGGAAAGTTAAAACACTTTTTATTGTTTATGCTATTACCGTTGTCCCAATTTTCCTCCTTTGTCCTTCTTTCCATACTCTGCCCCTCATTCCCACAGTCAATTCCCACACTGTTGTTCATGTCCATGGGTTAAGCACATATGTTCTTTGTTTAATGCCTTCACCTTCTTTCAACCAGTTCACAGCTAACTCCTTTCCTACAACAGCTGTCAGTCTGTTCCACATTTCTGTGTCTCTGGTTCTATTGTGTTCATTAGTTTATTTTGTTTATTACATTCCAGTTATAAGTGAGGTTATATGGTATTTATCTTTCATTGACTGGCTTATTTCACTTAGCACAGTAGTCTCCAGTTCCATCCATGCTGTCTCAAAAAGTAAGAATGCCTTTTTTACTGCTGCATAGTATTCCACTGTGTAAATGTACCACAGCTTTTTAATCCACTCATCTACTTAGGCTGTTCCCAAGTCTTGGCTAATGTAAATAATGCCACTGTGAACATAGAAGTGCGTATATTCTCTTGAATTAGTGTTTCAGAATTCCTTGGATATATTCACAGAAGTGGAATCACTGGGTCAAAAAGAAGTTCCATTTTCCATTTTTCAGGAAACTCCCTATTGTTTTCCAGAGTGGTTGCGTCAATCTGCGTTCCCGCCCACAGTGTACTAGGGTTGACTGGACTATTTAAGAGGGCAGTCTGTTCTGACTCTCTTCCCAACAGCTATAGGTGTGCCTTAGAATATCTAACAGTATCTCCATTGATAAATATTGTGCTGATTGCTTGGGCTCTTACAATTACAGTGCTAGTCATTTTTGTAAAAATAGTCTTCTGTCCTGGTGCTTGTACTTTTGTATAGATAAACTTCTAAGTCTGAAATACTGGATTGGTTTGTTTATGTAAGCCTTTTTATAAAAGAAAGGCAATAGTTAGTTTATTCCCAGCTGTCTCCTGTGCCACCACTCATGAGTCCCCTGTGTCTTATGTAGCACCTCTGAAATGTAATATGAGCTTTTTTGAAAGATGGTGGAGGCATGGATTTAACAGACTTGTGTAATTTGTATTCTGTTTTACTAATCTCAGGCATCTTAAAAACATTTTGTCATGGAGATGAGGTGAAAACATTTTGAGTAATTTCAGGAAAAAATACTTCAATAGCATTTGTTTTGAAAAATACTGAAGTATAAGAAAATGAACAAAATATATTAATATTAAGTGTTCTGTGGCCAAAAAAGCAGTAGCATGTTTGGAAACATGTTGCATGGCTCTTTAAACAATGGCACATATGAAAATAGCATGCTGCTATTAGCATACTTCTGTTAAGTGACTTGATGTCAGCCTTTATTTACCCAATCACAAAAAAATTTAATTTGATTCTCAACACTGGTATGAAGCATATTTTGGTTTTAAGAATTACCTTAAAATCAAAATTTAATAATTTAAAAAACCATAATACTACTATAACATTTTCCAGGATGGATCATATGGTAAACCACAAAACAAATCTCAATATATTTAAGAAGTTTGAAATTATAACAAGTATCTTCTCAGACTACAAAGGTATGAAACTGGTAATCAGCCTCAAAAAGGAAACAGGATAAATCACAAATATGTAAAGACTAAAAAATAACCCATGCTACTCAGCAGCCAATGTGTTGACAAGGAAATCAAGGGGGAAATCAAAACGCACCTCAAGATGATGAAAACGCAGTTATAACATTTCGGGGTTTGTGGGATGAAGCAGACACTGTTATAAGAGGAAGGTCATAGTGATACAGGACTGTCTAGAGAAATGAGAAAAAAATCAAATAAATAATTTAACATTTTTCCTGAAGGAAGTAGAGAAGGAACGAGCAACACCCAGAGACAGTGCAAGAAAGGAAATAATAAAGATTGAGACTGAAAAACAATGAAATCTTTGATCAATGAAACCAAGAGTTGGTTCTTTGAAAAGATAAGCAAAATTGAAAAACTTTCAACTACACTTGCCAAGAAAAAAAAAAAGAGGTCTCCACAAAGAAAATCAGGGATAAAAGTGAACTTAAAACTGATATTACTGAAATACAGATGATTGTAAAGACTACTACTACACTTTAACAAATTGGACAGCCTACAGAAAATGGTTAAATTCCTAGAAACACACAATCTTCTAAGAATGAATCATGATGAACAAAGTAACAATAAATCTCAATACTGTGAAGGAAAATCAATCAGTAATACAAAAAATGCACCCAGCAAACCAAAAGTCTAGGACCACATGGCTTCATGGGGAAATTCTACCAAATATCCACAGAAAATTTAACACCTATCTTTCTCAAACTCTTCCAAAAACTTGAAAAAGAGAGAATTTTTCAAACTCATTTTACAAGGCCAGAGTTACCCTTATACCAAAACCAGACAAGGATACCACATCAAAAGAAAATTATACAGGCCAATGTAGCTGATGAACATAGATGCAAATACCCTGAAAAAGATTAGCAAACCAAATTCAACAATACATTAAAAGATTATACATTGTAATTAAATGGGATTTATTTCAGAACTGCAAGAATGGTTCAGCATTCACAAGTCAGTCAGTGCAGTGACCACATTAGCAGAATGAATGATAAAAATCATATTTTCATCTCATAGATGCAGAAAAAGCAACTTCTGCTTATGATTAGAAACATTCAATGGAGAGTATATCGAAGGAACAGTTCTTAACAAAACAAAGGTCATATGTGACAAACCCTCAGCTAATGTGATATAAAAATAGGGAAATGCTGGAAGCTTTACTTCCAAGATCTGGAATAAGGTGGCCATGCCCACTCTCACCCCTGTGATTCAACATAGTGTTGGAAGTGCTAGCCAGAGTAACTGGGGGAGAAAATGAAACAAAGGGCATCCAAATTGGGAGGGAAGAAGTAAAACTATCACTGTTTGCCGATGATATAGTGATATGAAAAACCCTAAAGATACTATAAAACATTGGGACTAGTAAGTAAATTTAGTTTCAAAGGTCCATATTTTACCCATATTGCCTACACTACTCAGCCATTAAAAAAAAAAAAAAAGAAGAAGTCTTGCTATTAGCAACAGCAGAGATAGACCTTGAGGGTGTTATGCTAAATGAAATAAATCACATATAAAAAGACAACTTCTGGATACAGAAAACAGGGAACCCCCAGGGGGAAGGACTTGGGGGAGGGTGAAAGGGCTGGAGGGGATCAGTTGTGCGGTGAGGAATGGTAACTAGACTTTGAGCAGTGACAGCTGGGGAGGGTACACAAATACCGAGTAACGTTAATTCTTGGAACATCTGAGATGTATGTAACCCCGTGTACCAGTTTCAACACAATGAAATAAAGGGATGCTAGATAAAAACTAAGGCAATGTGAATAAAGTATGGGCTTTAAATAATAAAAATAAAGTGTAATATTACCATACCTTCACAGATCAGCAAGGAATAATGCTAGCCAGGAGTTTTGTAAGCTAACATGAAGTCGTTTTTTTTTTTTTTTCTTAATTTTTTCTTTTGGCTTTCTTATACTACTGAATTTAAATGTAAATTGTATTATTTTTACACAGAAATTAGTGTTTGGTTTTCTTTTTGCTTAGGTAAACAGCTTAGATAAACAGCTAAGAAATCATTAAACCAGAGGTCCTTTACCTTCTGCATTCTACAAAATTTTTTAACAGGCTCAAATTTGTTTTTAATGAGGCAAGATATAAATCAATTAAAAAGTAAAGGTGTTAATTTTTTGGCCCATACATATTAAGCCCCAGAGATAATAGTAGCTACCTTAAGAAAGTAAGAATAATTGAGTATGTATCTCTGTGTATATGTTAGAATTTTAATTAATTATTAAAATATTTTATTAATTTGATTTATTCATCATAAAAATAATGCCTGAAATCTTAATGATTAGCTAAATGAAAGAAAGGATCTGTTTAATAGAGGTTAACATTAATAATTTAGTTATTAAAATGATGTTTTGATGTTGTTTTTGAAGCCAAATGAAAGATATTACATAAATTACTCTCTCAAACATAGAGACAAGATGATTCACATTTAATTAAAGATTGGTCACAAAGAAAATTGTCATAGATTTGCTAGCAACTGACTATTTTATAAGATGGTAACAGCTTATAGAATTAACCTCATCAAACTTAATGTAACCAACTTCAATTCTCTAAATTTTGGTTTTGCTGATAATGGCTGTTGTTTCGTGAACCTTTTCTTTAGGCCCTGGGGAGGTTGGTCTGAATCTTTTGTGAGCAAGGCCAGTCATGGGTTGGATACCATTCTTACTGTATTTCTTGGTCATTTTTGTACAGTCACCCACAACTATTTCTTTGCAATCTTTAAAACTCTAATAGAGGGGGAAATAAGTCTTAGTTTCCCTTCACTGTATGTGTGGTGTGTGTGTCTTCGTCCTGACAATACAAATAATAAGTGCAGCAACATAGTTTACATGGTTTTCATCATATCTGTCAGTAAATTTCCCCCCAAATAGAACTATGCCCTGTTTTTCTCCAGCTCTGTCAAGACTTAATTGACACATAATGTTGTATGAATTTAAGGTGCACAACATGTTGATTTAAATCACATATATTGCAAAACAATTACTACCACAATGTTAGCTTATGCTATAGTCACATCACATCTTCTCCTTTGTGGTGAGAACCATGAAGATCTATTCTCCCAGCAACTTTTCAGGTAGATAATAGAGTATTATTAACTACAACCACCCTGCTGTACATTAGATCCCCAGAAGTCATTTATCTTATACTGAGAGTTGATACCCTTTGACCGAGATCCCCCACTTCCCCATTCCCCAGTCCCTGGTAACTGGCAGTCTACTGTGTTTTATGAATTCAGCCTGTTTTAGCTTTTACATATAAATGATATATACTTTGTCTTTCTCGGACTAATTTCACCTAGCATGGTGCCCTTAAGGAAGGTACATCCATGTTGCCACAATGCTATGCATTCTTTATGTTTAACTGTCTCTGATTTCCATTCTCATTCCACAGAACCTAGCAGGTGTTTTGCATGTGGCCAGTCAGTCCATCTGCTCACTGGTATACTTCCTCACTGCCCTAAACCTGAAATTTAGCCTAATGGTGGATAGTGCGTCAAAATGAATGAGAGGGTCAGAAGGAAAAAATGTACTTTAATCGTGTAAGTTTTTCAAGGTAGTATTTGACTCTATTTTTTTGTAGCACTATGTAGCTGAAATTTCCAAAGCCAAAGGTCAAGAGACCTGCATTTTCCCTTCATAACCTCATGAAATTCATTGATCCTTATTTTCCTCAATTTCTCCATCTTTCCTATAATTTTTACACAGTGAATCTCATACATGTTTAATTTTTCCTATAGGAGCATTGTAAGGCTAAAATTAGGAAACAGTTGTGAAATAATGTGAAAAAAAGATTTTTATAAATGTTTATTTAATTTGATATAATTTAAAAAACACATTGATCACTGACATATAAACAATTATACATGTATATATGTGTTTGTGTACATATGTGTGTATATTAATACAAATGCATACAGCATGTTTTAATTTAAAATTGTTCATTCTTATAATTGCAAGTTATATTAATTCACTGCGCTACAAAAGCATTTGAAATATTTTTTTACATAACTCCTGCATTGAGAAAAAAATATTTTCACTTGCTTTAAGATGCTAAGTCTGTTAAATGAAACCTTGTGGTTTGCATAGCTCAACCTTCACTGAGAAGTTGCTGTAATTCTGTAATACTTTATTGAGGTCAGACTAAAAATAGAAGCCAAAATCTTATTTATGTTGTTACCTCCTAGTGACATAGCTACTAGGAACCGTTTCTGCCTTCTAGGCCCTGGTTGGTTGAGTGACACCAGGGGCCAGCCATACAATGTAGTGATGGTAGAAATAGCTGATAATCTGGTCCACATCTGTAGCTTCCAAAGTTTTAGCCCTATGCAAGAGAAGTGTTTTAGATTAAAGCATACAGAGGTACAATTCACAGAAACACCACGGCAACAAATGCACATTTTGCGGTGGCGGCAACAGTGCCAATTTAGAATGTGATTTGTGTATTGAAATTCCCAAGGGTAGGCTTACCATGTCTGAGGTCTTAGGCTGGTTCAGCCTCTCTCTAGATTTTCATAAATGCTGGAGGCAGAATATAGGGAAAATAAATGTGCATGTATTGCTACTTTCAGTTAAAATCTGGTATCATTTTTGTCAGTATTTGAGAATTCACACATGCTGAAGCCGTCATGGTGATTCAAGGTAGGGGGAAGAAACATTTCCAGTTTTATTTGTTATTTGCTTTGCAAAGCTCGGTCTTTATGAGCACACACTTCTGGAGTTTTATTGCTATAGAACTGCTACTCCTTGGGTTTTCAATTCACACTTCAGAGTCCTGGTAAGGTATGGGGGGTTGTTGCATTTTGATATCGTGTGTGCGTGCATGCACTTAAATCTGAACATGTCCTGATGCTATGAAGAATTCACTCATGTATCCAACAGTCAATTAAGTTGACCAGCTTTTCTAACTTTTACCCCTTTAAATCAACAGCTTCAGGTACAGGCATGAAATATCTATTGAAAATAATGAGAAAACAGAATTTTATCTTCATAAAGCACTAGTAAATGCTGGTGTGAGTGGCAGTTAGGAATGCACCAGTCGTGTGGATGAGCACAGACAGTTAGTGTAGACAGTTAGCATAACCATGACCATGATGATAGTAATCTCCTCATGTTCATTATCTCTTTCTTACCCTTGAAGATTTGTCAGATTATTGGGAATGGCATTCCTAGAGGTAATGGTAAAACACACCTATTGTGGTAACAGCAAATGTTTTAAAAAAAATTTTATGTGCACTTTCAGCAATTTACATACAGTATCTACTGATCCTTAAAACAAAATTGTGAATTAATCAGCATTATTCAGAAGTGAAAAGTTAAGTTTCGTAGAGGTTATGCAGCTTGCCCAAGGACCTGCAGCCTGATGCAGGGCACAGCAGGCACTGTGCGCTAGACCAGTCTGACTCCCAAGTTCAGGAGTTCACCTCCCCTCAGTGGTCTAAAAAGAATGGCCAGAACGACTGGCAGCCTAGAGAATGGAAGACTTGGGAGTCTGGGTGAACTGGAAAGATTCGAGGACCTATCTCATTGAAATGGTTAAGCTTTTTCGGTGTGGCTCCATCTGTCATAAGTAGGACTAATTTGTAGATGTTGCAAGCAGGAAACTTTCAGTTCTGCTCTTTTTATTTAAAAAAAAAATCAGAAGCTTTTTCTAGAAGGAATGAGCTCCCTGTCTCAAGACCACAGATGAAAGTCAAATAGGAAAGGTGCTTGTGGAAATTCAAATATTGGGCTAGAGGACTGCTAAATGTTGTCCACTGCTAAGATTCCACTGGTTAGATTTCAGTTATTTTGCAAGCGTTGATTGGGGGAGGCAAAGTGGAAAACCCTAATAATTCCTACCATTTGGGATTCCTGCGTATGGAAATTCCACTTTATGCTAGTTACTGTATTGAATTTGCTAATATTTTCTTTTGGAGGGAGGGAAGGGCAAGTACTGACAAATTCTTACACTCAACATCTTCCATGAGTTCTTATTGGATGTTACAGTGTGGTTAGAGAGGTTCATTTGCTCTTTTTGGTGATGAAAAATTTTAGATAGAAGTTAATATTTTAAAGAGCCCTTGAATGCAGTAAAGTGGTTAACTTTTGGGATGCAATTCATTCTAGACTTGTTCTTCTGAAAGTTTTACAAGTCCCACATCTTTTTGGGGAGTGTAAAAGTTGAATGCTCTCCTTTTACATGGTTTGAAATTTCAAAGTAAATAACATATTTTTAAATGCATACTAAAATCAAGAAGTAGATATAGATCTTTTACTTTTAAGGATGTGTAATTTAAAAAATTTTTAGATCATTGGAAATTGTTAGGTCCATCTCCTTGCCTAAAATATTTTTTCTACCTAGTATGAATAGTGTGAAATATGAAGTGCCATTCAGGTTATGTTTCTTATGAATCATATTTTGCTTTTTTTAATGGACTTCCTCCACCTTGATGATTCTAATATGTCTCCCTGGTCTACACCCCTCCCCCCAAATACTACTGTTGAGATTCACTGCTCTCAATGTAAATAATCAAATATGTATGATACATACCTTACACTTGGAAGAATGCAAAGGGGAGTGAGTGGTTGGCAATGGGCAGTTTCTCCCCTACCTTGATTGTATTAACTTATCAGATAAGGGAGAACGAGTTGATACATTTCATAATAAGGAACTGTGACTCTTTGAATGAATTGAAAGTAATAGAATTCATGGTACAGGATTGTGAACACTCAGTTGAGTAGATTGACTAAAGAAGTTGAAATCTCTCAAATAATCAGTGGAGACTGGTGGGTAGCCAGAGTGATAAGAGTATCTAGATACTAGGTGCTGTGATAAATCTATGATATAGTGTAGAAAACACCCTCTTCAAATTTAAAAAAAAAAACCTGCTATGATATAAGCAAACTGAGCAACGCCTGGCATGACAAGAAAGCATGGCACAGAGAATTCCAAAACGAGACTGTTAGGGGATGTGAGTGCACATTTTCTATTGCTTGTGGTTTGGGTCAGAGTGCTTGGGGCAGGATTCCAGAAATTGGACATGATATGTGACATTGCTGATTTCTTAAGAAAACAATGGACACTAATGAGGTGGAATGATAGGAAGTAGGCCAGAATGATCTTGGATGTGTGCTGACAAGGGCTGGAATGCCATTTACAGGAGTGGAGAACCTGGGGCTGGCATTGGCGGTGCCATTGAAGAGTAAGCCGCAGGATGTGGTGACAGACTGAATGCAGAGCGGGAACCTAAATGACATGACTGGCTTGTGGGTAATGTGACAACAAAACAGCAGGATGTGGATTGTGTGACAAGTGCTTTCTGTCCAAAGACAAGCACAAATGGAACAGCAGTCGCATCCAGGCGTGTCTCAAAATAAATCAGCAGGTGTTAGAGATAAGGTATGCATCGATGATGGTAAAAGTAAAATTGTCCCATAAATGAAGGAATCCAATTGTGATCTCCATCTTCTTTTACTTATGCATAGCTTTTGTAACAAACATTAGCGTAGAGAAATTCTGCATTTGTGTAACAGGTCTTATTTATTGATGGCTCATTTACTGCCTAACAGGCACTGTGGGGTTTCATATGCATAATTTTATTCACCATACTGGTCCAGTTCTCACCCCTGGTGTATAGGTGGTGACATCAAGGTCTGTAAAGGTGGGGACCCTTGCCCCCAGGCTCAGTCTTCGTCTCTCAGACCCAGGCCCGTTCTCTTCAGAATTTGGCAGGCAACCTCATAGTCAACTTTCTGATCATGACTGACCCTAAAGGCAAAAGCATTGTTCCTCAGTTAGCCTTTTTTAAAAAAATATATTTGATTGATTATGCTATTACAATTGTCCCATTTCCTCCTCTTCATTTCCCTCCACCCTGCACACCTTCTCCCACCCACATTCCCCCCCCTTTAGTTCATGTCCATGTGTCACAAGTTCTTTAGCTTCTACATTTCCCATACTTGCCCTCCCCCTATCTATTTTCTCCCCACCGTCTATGCTACTTATTCTCTGTACCTTTCCCCCCCTCTCTTCTGCCCACTCCTCTGTTGCTAACCCTCCACGTGATCTCCATTTCTGTGGTTCTGTTCCTATTTTAGTTGTTTGCTTAGTATGTTTCTGTTTTTGTTTTAGGTGTGGTTGTTAATAACTGTGATTTTTCTGTCTTTTCACTGTTCATATTGTTCATCTTTTTTAATCTTTTTTTCCTTAAATAAGTCCCTTTAACATTTCATATAATAAGGGCTTGGTGATAATGAACTCCTTGAACTTGACCTTACCTGAGAAGTGCTTTATCTGCCCTTCCATTCTAAATGAAAGCTTTGCTGGATAGAGCAATCTTGGATAGAGGTCCTTGCCTTTCATGACTTGGAATACTTCTTTCCAGCCCCTTCTTGCCTGTAAGGTCTCTTTTGAGAAATCTGCTGACAGTCCGATGGGAACTCCTTTGTAGGTGACTGTCCCCTTATCTCTTGCTGCTTCTAGAATTCTCTTCTTCATTTCAATCTTGGGTAATGTAATTATGATGTGCCTTGGGTAATGTAATTATGATGTGTTCCTCTTTGGGTCTACCTTCTTTGGGACTCTCTGAGCTTCCTGGACTTCCTGGAAGTTTATTTCTTTTGCCAGATTGGGGAAGTTCTCCTCTGTTATTTGTTCAAATAAGTTTTCCACTTGTTGCTCTTCCTCTTCCCCTTCTGGTACCCCTATAATTTGGATGTTGGAACGTTTAAAGATGTCCTGGAGGTTCCTAAGCCTCTCCTCAATTTTTTGAATTCTTGTTTCTTTATTATCTTCTGTTTGTTTGGTTGTTTCTTCCTTCTGGTCCACTCCATTGATTTGAGTCTCAGTTTTCTTTCCATCACTATTGGTTCCCTGTGCATTTTGCTTCATTTCACTTAGTTTAGCCTTCATTTTTTCATCTAATTTGCAACCAAAATCAGCCAGTTTTGTGAGCATCCTGATCACCAGTGCTTTGAACTGTGCATCTGATAGGTTGGCTATCTGTTCATCGCTTAGTTGTATTTGCTATGGAGCTTTGACCTGTTCTTCTGTTTGGGCCATTTTTGTTTTGTCTTGTCATGCCTGTTGTGTATGAGGGGCAGAGCCTTAGGTGTTCACCAGGGTGGGGCAACCCAGTCTCTGTGTTGTGAGGCTGTATGTGGGGGCAGGGTCCAAGAGGGAACAGTGGCACTTGCTCCACATTCTGTCGGATCTCAGTCCCTTATGCCACTTCCCCCAAGCAAATTGGGCCCTTCTTATGCTGGTTCCTGAGTGGGTGGGCTTGTGTACATTTTAGGGCCCTTTGGATCTCTCCGTGAACTCTCCTGTGAGGATGGGAGTCTCTCCCTGTGCATCAACCCCCACAGCTGTTTTCAATTGGTGTTTTGAGGCTTTATTTCCTGTCTCTCAAGCCCTGGGTTGCTTGGTCTGTCTCATTCTCCACTTTCACTTGGTTTATCTGTGTGCAAAGGTGGGAGCACCTGCTCAGGTGCCTTGTGTTCAGTGCCTCACTTCATAATTGATGCCTTGCTGGGTCTGCCCATTGCCACCCTGTGCCTGGAGCCTGCCAGCCACCACCTGTGGGCCCACAGTCCACCTGCTGCCGTCTTGCGTGACCAGGGTGCTTTTTGCATCCGGTGCTTCTGCTTTTTGTGCTGTGACCCCTCTCTGTCCAGCTTCCTGAATCCACCCCACTTACTGGTCTAGATGAATGTGTCTATTTTATTTCCTTGCTTGTCCGACTTCCATATAGTTCAATTATCTGTCAGTTCTGGTTGTTATTTTGTTTCTAAATTTTTGCTGTCCTTATATTAGTTGTGCCATGAGGCACAGTGTGTCTACCTACACCTCCATCTTGTCTGGAAGTCCCTTAGTTAGCCTTTCAAGTGGTCAAAGCATGAAGGCAGATGGACCAGATAAAAGGGGAAGGATGTTTGAACCAAAAAGCAAGCATACAGACAAAGAGAAAGATAGTGTTTTGTGTGTCCAACCTAGCATCATCATAATCACTATTAATAACCACTGTATTCCAATGAGATTTATTTGCAAATTATTTTTTAGTTCTGATTGGCTACACTTTCATTTTATGGAATGGCAGTTTTATAAGTACCAGGAGGTCTTGATATAATTAGTCCATCTCCCATGAACCAGAGAGCTCTGGGGAAAAAGTTATGAAGGAAAAACAAAATGAGGAGCAAAATAGCGTCCTTACTTCAGCCCTTTGCAGAAATCTCTTGATGGATTATCATTCATCGCAGAACAGAAGGATAGTAAGGATCAGGTATATTTTGTGTTAGATGTTTTCATTTATAATGGGAGAGGCACCTCACCTCTTTGCATCCATGTTACCGTCTCTGAGTTAGGAACAAAACATTTTCATCACTGGTCACCTTTGGAGAACCTCCAATGCAAGGCTAGCCACCAGCAACCAGGGTATCCTACCCAGGTGAGAAAAGGGCCTTTAGTCAAAAAATTTTCTTTTTTCCCTTGGTGTTTCAGAGTTCACAGTTAGTAAAACTTCAGTATCCATTACACGACCTGCTTCCTAAGTGTAACTCTTTCTTGGTGGTAAAAAAAAATCTAGCTTTTAGCTACCTTGCTATATTAATTCCTTAATATATATAAAAACAATTGGTGTGCTATGAAGACTAATAGGATATTTGCCAGACACATGAAACTACTTACAGGAAATCTTCTATGAGAACAATCTGTTGAAAAGACTGATTATTATTTTTATTATTATTATAACTCTAATCGTTTATCCCAGTGAGATATGAAAGAATGTACACTGCCATTTGAAGAATATGCAGTACAATGAAATGGCATTTTGCATCTTCCTCAATTCTGTCCTTAGGACACTTATTCACCATTCTGAGTGCTTGCTGCTGTTGCTAGTTCAGAAATAAACAGCTGTTAAGAGAATGAATGCCACATTCTCCCATAATTGTAGAGCCACAATTTGACTTTTGACCCTTACAACAGTATCCTTAAAATGTCTACTGAATTAAGGGGTTGAGTGTAATCAGTATTTATGGAAGTAGTTATTGGAATTGACAGAAGAGAATTTTTTATTGAGGCCCCAAAACAGGGAGATAAGGACACAGGACATAAGGAAAGCCACAAAGCTGGGAGAGACCCCTACCCCTTGTTGTTTTACTCAAGAGTTTGCCTCAGTTTTGCAGAAGAGCAGCAGCATTTATACCACATGATGATTTACACAGTTGCATGATTTCTGTTTTTATAAGAGAAAGAAATGAAAAGCTGTTGAACATACAGAACATTTATTTGAAGTCACTTTGTATACAAGTACTGAAATCAGAGTATAAGCAGTAACATTCACTTTTTTTTTTTTACCCCCACTGCCTTGCATAGTTCTGTGCATGCATTGTGCGCTTAGTAAAGGTTTACTGGTCACACAAATGAGTTCTGTAAGCCCAGCACAGATATTGTCACCTGTGTCATTAGTGTTCCTAATGATCATACAAGATATTTGGATATGCAAACATACGCTAAAGTGTATGTGTCATCTTCTCAGTATCCATTACAGAAAAGTAATCAGTTGTGTACAGTTTTCCCCCTCTCAACAAGGGATGAGAAAAACAAAAGTTAAGCTAAGTTTGAGTTTGAGTGGGATTGAAATAAGAGGGTTGTTTTAATAGGGAAAGCATAATTAAAAATTAAGGGAAGGAAGGAAGATAAATTTGGTGTGGGGCGTAAAGGATTTGAGATGCTACCATGATATCCAAAGAGAAAAATTAAGTAGGTGGTTGTTGATGGTCAGAATTAGCAGTAGCTGCTGTATCCTGACGTCCTTCCATGGCAATGGCCCTCACATGCCTTGCTGAAAGGTGGGTCCTGGCAACCTGTTATTAGAGTTGAACACAAGGTAACCCTGGAAAAGTTTACTGAACCAGAGGGTTTACTCTATGACCCAAGGAAAGCCTCTCAGACTATCTTGATAATTTAGACTAAGTATTAAAAACTGGAGCCATAGGATAGAATATTGGGATTGTAGATTTATAGAATTGGGAAGAAGGTTGGTACCATGATAACCCAAACTAGAGGCTTACTTCTGCTGGGCGGGAACAGGACTCACAAAGCACATAGACATGCCAGTCAGAAGGATGGAAATGTGGCTTTAGAAGTTGACTCTTCTCCTCTTCCCAGTTCTAGTTCTCATGAATTCCCTGCCTCATGCCCCCCCCACAGCGCTCCATCCAACACACGCACTCATCCTGAAGTTTCTGTCCTTGTGGTCTCTAAGGTGTTCCTGTCCTTTCTTGACACAGATTGATTAAGACAGCGTGAGGTATAGCTTCAGTAAGGATTCTCAGAGGCACTATTGGGAGCTTTAAGAATGTTCCTGAGAGGCAATATCAGTAGCCATTAGAGCAATAGATTGGGTAACGGGAAAAGTAAGTCCCCCAATCTTGGCTAATAAAAATGGGCTAAGTAATTCAAGAGATTCTATCAAGGAAAATAAAAACCACCAATGGAGACAATGCAGTCTACATCTAAAGTAGTTGGATGTGCCCAGAAATCTCCTTTAAAACCTCCATAAGCTTCCATTTAACCCACTCTTGCCTTTGCCAGAGTGAGCTTAAGTGTTTATGACATTTTAAAGTGAATAGTAACATGGGTTAGAACTCTCTTGGAAAAAAACACCTATCTAATGAGTGAAAAACTTCACTTAGACACTTCTAATGCCTGCTTCTAACAGCTGTTTTACCCTCGGTGCCAACTCTTGTACAGCTGCCTAATACTGAGGCAAATCCCATCACTGTAAAAATACCCAGGAGTTCTTTCTACCTGTCTCAGGGACACGAGCAGTCTAAAAGCTTGTCTTACATTGGTGAGACTGGTGAGCCTTTCACATTGCGTCTGATGATGTAATGCCATTAACTCTGCTTCCCTGAGAAACCAGTGGCAACAGACTATTTCTTTAATTTGCACAAGCTGTGTTATGACTGACATATACAATATGTATCATTAATACTCTACTTACTTCCAACTTGCAGTGATTTGGCTGACCATGGAGTCTCAGTGGAACTGTGGCCCCTTCCACTGAGGGGGCCACAGTTCCACTGAGCCCGCCTATTACTATGCCCTGTGATGAACACATCACATCTCCTTTCAGGCAGTTCAGGACTCTGCCTGCCCTGATCCACAGTGCGCTCCACGTGTTATTCCCTGAGTAGTATTGTCTGGAGTCCTTCCTGTACATTCCCCTTGCTCTCCCGTGTTTTGCCTCCCATTAAAAGGACCATTTATCCCATCAGAA
The DNA here is from genome assembly GCF_021234435.1 of Artibeus jamaicensis. Lineage (NCBI taxonomy): Eukaryota > Metazoa > Chordata > Mammalia > Chiroptera > Phyllostomidae > Artibeus > Artibeus jamaicensis. Next base: position 8,632,034 of record NW_026521828.1, on the reverse strand, counting down.
AAGAATGGAGACAAAGCTACAGAAATTCTGTTTTTCTATAAACAAAACAAATGCCTTTTAACTTATCTCAAATGTATGGTTGCTGGAGATAAAGAGCTGATGTGGGATTGGCTGAAAGGATTTTTTGATGCCTGGTTTTCCCTCTTTGGAGGATAATATGTATATTTTCTTGACAAGAGTAAACTGGAGAAAGCTTGTTAAATTACAATTTATTTTACCTATCCTAATAGAACCATGATAAAATTTGTAGCGAATAGAAACATACAACATGAGAAAAATGAATATAAGCTCTATCTGCTGCCTGTGTAAAATGCCAGATTTTCCCCAGAGAAAGGCAGTGCCTTTGCAGTGAAGTGTAATAAAACTGAGTCATAAATGTGCTGTTTGAAAGCTCCTCTACCTTCCTGTAATTAAACATCACGATGGAGGGGCCCTGACTGCAGCCGCCTCTCTATTATTCTGCATGTGGACTTCCGCTCACCTGGGCTGAGCCAGTTGATGGACAAAGTTGTATTCTAGAGGCCATCACAGACACGGCATCTCAGTCTGTTTGCCTCAGTGAGTGGCCCCCAGATGGATATATGGTGAGTCACAGACAATCACAAGATTCTTGCTAGAGAACTGATAAGAACTCACACTTTCTGCTGCATTTAGATCTGGGCAAATACTACTGTGGTGCTTCTGGAAGCCATGATGCTATCACGTGGAAATGGAGCATCCTGCCATTTGGAAAGAAACAAAGTGCAGAGATGGAGGAACAGATAGGGTTATCATTATATGATCCCCCTGGGTCAACACCTGTCCCTTGGCTTTATGGCACTTGCAACCAAAAGAGCCCTTATACCGGAGTAGATGGGTATGTTCTGCCTGTGTGTAATTCATCTCTGGTAAAGGAGATTTACACATCTGGAGAGATTTTCCTATACTACCAGTGAAAATTACTTGTAAATCGAAGCCTATAACCTGGTAACATAGGGTCTTTCCCCTTCCTTCACTCTCCCTGTTGGGATTTACATAGAGAAGAAAACACAGTGTCGGTAGGAAGAGGAGCTATCCCCAGGAATGAGGACAGCATGGACAAATAATGTAAGCCTGTCACTGCAGGTCAGATTTCGGTGACCGTGCATGACCTCGTTGACCCGGGCTTTGTCATTCCGTTTGGTGCTCAGCTCTGTGCTCGGGCGGGCGATCAGTCACTGCACCACAGGACTTTTAGATAATTTATATCAGCACAACAAAAATGAACAAGCAAGGGAACTTTGTTGTCCATCCTTAGAAAATGTGTTTTAGCCCTTTGGTTTGACTTGTCACCTCTACGAGCTACTTGCCAGCAGGGAAGTAAGGAAAAGGGATCAGGGAAATATGCAGACCTTGGTGTGTTTGCAGAGGCCAAGGGTGAACGTGCATTTGCTGAGCGCCAGTGTAGCTCAGAGCCTTGTCAGAGACAGAGTTGTTCTCCTATTGATTATGAATTAACTTCCTTTCTTAATGAAAAAGGCAGCTCTTTTCTTCTTGTTTCCTCCAAGGGGCAATTTAGGTTAAAAACACAGCATGGTCTGTCTTTCAGTTAAAACCACCATAATTAAATAATTTAGTCTTAAGGATTTTGATTAACATGAATCTATTAAGTAAAAATTCATTAGAAAGCTGGATGTACTTCAAATAACAAGGATGTAATTGAATACTGTTTTATTTTATGCGAGGTATTTTATTTTCCTATTTTTTCCTCAAAATGCACTAGGGAATGAGACAAGATTGCAGTGTGTCCACTATTGTACCCTCAAGACAAACTTTATGTAGTTTGTAATACCATCCCTTTGGGTTCAGTGAAGGCACAGGAATTGTAGCTCTAGTGACTTTTCAGTCTGCGGCTCTTAACTTAGCTACCACCTAAAGTTAGTAAGATCAATTGATTATTTTACACACACACTTCAGTTTCAAGTGTATACTGCAAATTCTACATACATTTGTTTTTAATGCTCCTAGTTTCAACACAGAAAGACAAGGTCAGAACCAGTAGGGCCATGCAAACCTATGCCAGAATTTTAAACACACATTTAAAAAAATCTGGACATTTTCTCTCTGAAGGGAGCACTTGAACTGTTAGAGCAAATGTCAGACATATGAGAAAAGTATGTCTGACATACCAATCGCCTTCGGCTGCCCCATCATATTTTCTTGAATCTCATCTATGGTCTGAAATCTTTTCCCTTTCAAAGATGATTTTAGTTGGGGGGTGGGGAGAAGTCACAGGGTACCAAATCTGGGCTGTAGGGGGTGCTGAGTCACCTGAGTGATTTGATGTTTTGCCGAAAAATTCTGCACTGGACGTGATAGGTTAGTGAGTGTGTTGTGATAAAGCTGCCAGCCACCAGTTGTCCGTGGCTGTGACCTTCTGAATCATCCAAATAGTTTTAATCTTGATGCAGAATTTGATGCAGGTTCATCACTCGCTCAGTCATTTTGAATGCAATGGCCACACAGTGCACATGCTCACTTAATGGCGTCTGCCATCCCCACTGACTAGTACAGTGTAGTTGTCATTGTTCACGCATGTGCATTCCAGTCCACTCTCCTTGGCTGCCAGGGTACATAGATGTAGCGCAAACTGTTCTCGTTATATTAATAATGGTTGGACTTTTGTGGGGATAGGTCTTGTATGCATATGCTGAAGGAGCTCACTGAAGTAGCTATTAAAGTCACTTAACCATTTTTTATTTTTCCCCTGGTACCTTGACTATATACATGTCCTTTAAGCTAGAGTGACCATATCATTTATAAAACAAACTGGGATGCTCCGGCCCTCGGAGCAATCAACTGGGGCTCGACCACCTACCTAGAACAAATGAGTTGGGGGGACAAGAGGCGCAAAGAATGGCAGCAAGACAAAAGATTCTGATCAAGCTGCAAACTTTATTTTTCCGAACTGGGTATATATATAGGGGAGGAGGGAGAGATTAGGTTGCTTGCTATTGGCTAGCTTGAGACAAAGAAGGGCCCGCTTATTGGATACTTGGGTGCAACTGGTACTCATGGACACCTCATGTGCCTGTAGCTGATTGGCTTGTGGAGCGCACAGGTTCCTGCAATCAACGCAATGTTTTTAGCTAGAAGCCAGGTGTAAGGTTCCCAACACTGGGACACTTTTGAAAGGAAGGGAGGATTCTATTAATAAATATGTTAGAGCAACTGGCATAAACTAGAATAAAGGTGGCAAAACAGGATCTGTGTTCACCTTAATTATAACACTTAAAAATAATAGCTACAGTCAACATTCGTTCCATACTCACTGAACACCTAGTACATGCCAGACACTAGAGATTCAATGTACAAAAAGAGTCATAGCTTCTGCCTTGGCCTGGTGGCTCACTTGGTTGGAGCATCGTCCCATGCACCAGAAAACTGCTGGTTAAATTCCCAGTCAAGGCACCTACCTGGGTTGCAAGTCAAGGCACGACTGATGTTTCTCTCTCTTTCTCTTCCTCCTTCTTCATCTCTCTAAAATCAATAAACATATCCTTGTTGAGGATTGTTTTTAAAGTCCTAGCTTCTAATTTCAAGGAGATTATAGGCAGGTGAGAACCAATAAACTTCCCAAAGGGACAAGAAAAGGCTAATAAAGAGTGAGATGAATGGTTTTATCTGCTCAATTTTGTATTTGTCATTTGGGTTTTTTGTTGGGTTTTATTTGGTGAAGTAATACAACCCACAGCCTTCTGAAGTGGATAGTACTGGAGCCTACATTCTCTTCATCGGTTGGGCCATCCATCTCCCAGCCATGCCAGCAGTTCCTGGCTCACAGCTGCCCCAATCTCTGCACAGCTGTTTTTGACCCTTGGACTTGCACTCTACCTCCCCTGGGATTACATATAGCTGGCCTCCGTGACTCAGGCCCTCTTCTGTGGGTCAGGCCAAGCTAGACTTGATGGGATATTACCTGGCAGCTAGTGAGTGTTTGCAATGTGGCTTGGAATTGAATTTTGTAAAGTTGCCTAATTTTAATCAATTTAAACTTAAATAGCCACATGTGGCTACTGTATTGAATGGCACACTTCTATCTTTAAAAAAGAAAAATTGTGTAGAGCCAGGTGTCTCCCCAGCTAGAACGACCGTCAGGGTCACAGAAAGCCAACAGCCCTCATGTGGGTTTGCTCGTCTGTGCATTGTGATCCCAGGGCACAGTTCTGGGATCCTTAAAGGGAGTTTGGACTTGCTTCTTTTGCTGTGACTTCAGGCTTACGGAAGAATTGCTAGTCAGTCTTCTCCTGGCGCTTCTGAGGGAGGTACTGGAGTTCGGCTTGTAAGGAAGCTGACATTTCTGTCCAGCTTCTGAATGGTCTAGAAATGAAAGTGTGAGGCCTCCATTCCTGGAACCATTTCAGTTTGGGTCTTGGCTCATTGGAGTGTCTTTGATTTGGAAATAAAGGATCAGATTTGGTCAGTGCAGAGGGGAACAGCACAGAGCAAACTAGGACATGAGGAAAACAAAAAGACTATTAGTGTGAACCTTAAAAAAAACTCTCCTATCAAAAATGTACTGTGAAGTGTGAGCAAAGGAATATGAAAATATATTTTCTGCATTAGAGAAAATAAATGTTGGTTTTCATTGTCTTGTGTGTAGAAAATGCTTAGGAAAGAAAACCATTGAACTAGTGGGTCGATGTACAGTATCCTGTTGCATAGCGTTGCTGGCTTTGGGTCCAGACTACTGCTTACTTTAGGTGGAGTCTAAAGAAAGCTATGCTGTGAGTTTTCTTGCCTATAAATGGGAATACTGAGATTTACATGGGGTAACAAAATGTCTTGGCTCTAGCCTTGGCAAGGAGCCTCAACTGGTTAGAGCATTGTCCTGTCCACCAAAAGTTTGAAGGTTTGATTCCCAGTTGGGGCTCATACAGGAAGAAGCTGAAACTGCTGGATCTTTTTCTCTCACATTGATGTCTCTGTCTGTCTGTCTCTCTCTCTCCTTTCTTTCTCTCTCCCTCTTCTTCCTCCCTCCCTCCCTCCCTCTCTAAAAAATAAATCAATAAACATTCCTTAAGTGAGGATTTAAAAAAATGTTTTGGACCCGTACATTGTTAGAGAAACATACGCATAAGCTCCCGTGATAGTGTGTTGGGCTCCTTTGTCTTCTGTGGGGTTTATTGACCTTGATCATGTCAATCTAGGTTAGTGCTTGTAATTTTTAAAGTCTAAATGTTCCAAGCAGGTAATTTAAACAGTGAATCAACCAAATAAAGACTGTGGGGAACCGAGAGCTCACCTATCTGGAGGCGCAGCCCTACTCAGTGCTGTGCTGTTGCTGCACATAAATGTGGGCTCAGTGTTGCCACTTCTGTAAAATAAGTGAAAGGCAGACTTTTAATAGAGTCTGTGGAACAAACAAATCTCATTTGTTGTCCACATCCAGCCTGTAGGCCGCTTGTGTGCAACTTGCATCCCCTTCCAAAGAGGATGTAAAATGAATGATGTTCAAATATAGGATTGAGTAGGGGAGAAAAACAGGAAAGAATGAAAGGAATAGAAGAGGCTGTTTTCTGTTGATCAGTAAGAATTTATTATACTCTATCAGGTTGAACGCTGTAGGAAATGCTAACAAAATAGAAAACATTCTTATTGACCTCCAAGAGCATGGAAGATCCCTAGAGAGAGGTGCAAATGTATGGAGTCTTAGGGAACAAGAAAGAGTCAAGACGTGATTTGTGTGAGATCAGTGCAGACCAGTGCCTCTCTGAGTGTAGTCTGTCCACAGGCCAGTACCAGGCTGCACTGCTTGTCAGTCAGCTGTGATGCGCTAAGAACCAAAATGGACAGTTCATGCTTAGGAACTTCCAGATGGGTTGGACAGGGTGCTTTTGTTTGTTTCAATCTACTGAAAAACTGAGGTTTCTATTTTGTAGGTCTTTATTTTGTCTTACTTTAAAATTTTTATTTTTCTAATCATTTATATTTATTATTTCTTACAAAATATTAATCAGCTCAGGTTGGCTACACAAAAACCAAACAAACAATAAATCATGCTTTCTTCGCCACAGATATGTTGAGAAGCACTGGAAGAGTTGGCGAGCAAATAATTTGCTATTAGATGCTGGTTATTAGCTCTAGATTAATTAACTCTGTGATTGATTCTATAAAAACTATCAGGAAGGTCATCTTAAAATGGGTTTATGACAGTTCGCCAAAGCCGTTCTCATTTTTTAATTGAATTTGCTGGGGTGACACTGGTTCACAAAATTATATGGGTCTGAAGTGGACAAGTCAACAAAACATCATCCGAGCTCTGCACTGTGTGCCCACTGCCCCAGGCAAAGCTGTTTTGTTGTGGGAAGCAAGGCAGTTGCGGGGCGGGGCAAAGTAGGTTTATAGCTGTTCGTGTGGAACATAAGACGGTCATTAATCAGTAACAACATAAGGATGAACTCTGTTTTGTATACTCACAACTCTAAACTTACTTCGGCCCCACCCTGTATATAGAAGACAGGCAACTATATTTAAGGGAAAACTTAACCAATTACTTATAAACTATTGGGAAATTGAGATTGGCTGAAATTTGGAAATTTGAAACATGAAAAATTGACATTCAGCTCAGCCACTAATAATTCACAACTAACTGGCCCTTGCAGATTCAGAGTGAAATCAAAGCATTGCGGAGGCAGGGGAGTCCTTAATTATTTAGCTAATAGATTGATTGAAAAGTTAATCACTCAGCAACTTGATATCCACTGATTCAACTTAATTCCAGGATTGGAGAAAACTTTGTTGAGGAGGTAAGGTAGGTAGGTCACACGTTTCTCTCCTTACCGTGTTGGCAGGAAGGGTGGACAACTCCATGAGCTGAGAGGGTTCACGTGGGCGTGCAATGTGAGGTAGACACAGAGGAAGAAGTACTTGGGATAGAACCATGGGTCAGGTCCATGCTGCTGGCCATTCCAACCTTTTCTTCTTTGAGGACTTTGCCGATGTTTTCTTCTGTCCCTTTCTCTTTCATGGCATCATTTTTTTCTTCTAATCTAAGGACTTACCATTTATCAGTTACTAAATTAATAAATAACAGCTTTGTCTGTTGAGGAAGCAAATTCCCAAATGAGCCTTTCCTCTTTCACACACGTTCACTGAGTTACTTGGTACCAGTCACTATACTAGTAGATGCTGGAAATCTGTTCTCTGAAGTCACCTTCCAGGGGTGTCCAGCCCACAGGCTACATGAGGCCCAGGATGGTTAAGAATACGCCCCAACACAAAATCATAAATTTACTTAAAACCTTTTTTGTGTGTATTTAATGTGTGGTCCAAAACAACTAACACTTCTTCCAGTGTGGCGCAGAGATGCCAGAAGTTCAGACACTCCTACAGTTGCCTCATTCAAAATAATTAAGCTCCACACATTGTATTTAGTTAATGTATTACTTAGTTATAATTTAATCTGTAACACTTTCCGGTTTCTTTTTCTATCAAAAAAAATTAGTATTGTGTTCTAGAGTTTCTCACCCCTTGAATTTTTGTGGTTTGCATCCCCATTGTGTTTCTTTTTCTTTTTTAAAAATTTAATTATTTTTCAAGTACAGTTTTCTGCATCCCCATCGTGTTTCCTAATGTGCTCAGTTATCTTCTTTATTTCTCATAAACTGTCATTTCAACTAAAGGCTTTATCAGATTGAGGTTTAGGAATTTGGCTTATTTTGAAGGTGATTCATGTATTTCTTATTGCTCTACATTAGAGAATGCATCATGTCTGGTGTCTGTCTTTTTGTTAAGATTGATCATCATACTTTTATGTTATCAGTTCATCCATTATAAAATGCCCCACGAGGTTTTCTTACCTCACGGTATTATAAGCACTTGATTATTATTGCCTGGATCCATTATTCCAATAGGGAATGCACAATGGTATTATTCATGCTCTTATCATTCTTCATTCATTTATTAGCTGGGTTTTTTTTTTCCTAAAGAATAGCTTTCCCTAAACAAGTATTTGATTACCCTGAGGTGCTATTCAAACAGGAAAGAATACATGTTTGACTTTCCCTTTATGTATCATCACCAAAAATTTTAAAGAGGATGACAGGAAAATTGTTCAGATCAATGAAAATATATGAGAGGAAGCCATGTGAAGTAAATGCCAGACAGAAGACTGTGAAAGGGTGCTTGGTGTCTTTTTGAATGCAGTCCTTATTGTCTCGCTAGCTAGTAAGACATGTCCCTCCCACTGTCCCCACTCCTGATGTCAGCAACTGGCCATCGCTCTCTGTGGGGATATAGTAGTGAACCAGATGTGTATTTCCCATCAGTTTTTAAGAAAAGAGTTCCTACACGTATTCTCTAAGTTAAATGTTTAGAGGTTTTGTTAATATGACACAAAATAGATACTGATCCACTGGGTTTGGGGAAAAATGCAAACCGCCGTGACAGGATTCAGAATTATATTATGTTATGTTATATTATATTATATTATCAATCTAACATTTAAATGGTGGCTGACTTTCCAACATGCCTGATTTCTATGTTTTTATTCTGAACTGTGGTTTATTTCTGTTGCCTGTAAGAGCATTGGAGATTATTAGCTCCCTGCTGTTACATACATGACCCACCCTCTAAACAGAATTTATGCCCATCACCAAAGTTGCTCTTAATGTCCCTGCGATCTAAGTGTTTTATGTTACATTTGTTTGCTCTACTTCTGTGGAACACTCTCCAGTCAGCTTGCATACAATCAGCACTTTTTCATCCCTGCCACACAGATCATGGCAGGAGACTGATGTTTTAGAGTGAAAACAAGTCTTAAGACAGTAAAGTTTTATTTAAAAAAACCATAGCTTGTCTTCTATTTGGAAAAAATAGAATTATAGATCCCCCAACACACAATATTGATGAGTTCCAGTAAAGCCCATGAGAAATTTAATTTTAATGAAGTTGTTCTTTCACGTATGCTGAGCAGATTGATTTAGTAAGCTGTTATTCATGCCACTTGAAGGCAAGTGTAGAAACTACTTCATAGAAACAAAGATAAATGGTGATGAGAAGGGACTTGACTTCTTAGGGCGGTGAACACACAGTGCAGTGTACAGATGCTGTGTTGTGGAATTGTGTACCTGAAACCTGTGTAATTTTGTTAACTAGCATTACCCCAGTAAATCCAATAAAATGCTTTAAATAAATAATAAGGATGTGTTAAAGCTAAGAGGAGTTTCTCAAACCCATGGGCAAAGGATGGAGTTTCACTATATTCCAATACATTGAAATATATACAAATAAATTAAAGAATTTTATTTTAAAAGTGTCCTTTTTATTGCTCAGTTTAAGCCAGTAGGTAGCGAATCATCACAATTTGATTTCCAATTTGATTTGATCACCCATCTTTCCATAAATGGCTTTGCATGTTCCAAGAGTCTTATCACGCCAGACCCCAGAAACACTAATAATAGCCTGCAATCCATGTATATCGTCTGCTCACATCTTCATAATGACCATTTTAGGCCTAAAACATATAATTAAGCTCCCAGCACTGAGCATTTCAATGAAGGATATTGCTAAGTAACCAGTCTGCAACCTACTTAATTAGCATAAACAAAAAACTACCACTTAGACTCGCCGTCCTGGGCACCAGTGGTCTCTTTATGTTCCAAGCATCCAGTGAGTGATTTTGAAAAGAGGAAGAGATAATGAAGATTATTACCCTGTTGCCCTGTTAGCCACACTTGCTGTTAGGACTGGAAAGAGTAAGAAATTAGAGGATCACATTAGGCTTCTTTCATAAGAATTCTCAAAGTCATGAATTGTTAAGTAGATTTTATTCAAGCTATAATAAACATTCTGTGGGGACCTAATCATTAGAAAACATTTCTTGTCTGCTTCTTGTGTTTTCTGGTTTGGAAGTTCAGGGTAAAAGGAGGCCCCGACTTTATTCAACAAGCCAGCTCTTCAAAACGTTTCTGGAAGAGCGCTTTGGCAGAAGAGCCTGCAGTCACCATGCGTTCAGTAATTGCACAGCAGCGTTAGCCCTGACTGCGTGCCCGGTGTGGTGGGTGTGCATAGCCGATGTTCCCTGTGCGTCGTTCTCATCCTCGTCGGTCAGAACTGGGAAGGATCACTCAGACGCTGCCTCGTGATCACGAGAGGAATAAAACGGTGACGCAACGGAGAATAATGGTGTCAAAAGAGATTTTTTTAAATAGTAAAGATTTTTAATCAGCAAATTGATTTGATGTACTCATTTTCCATAATCATTCTAACTTCTGAGTGAAGAAATCATTTTAGGAGAACAGAGAGGGAAAAGTGGAAAGACTGAAGGGCATTGCAATCATCCCAGCAAAACATATAGTACCTTAGAGTGGGCGATTTCAGTGACGCTAGAGAGGAGGGACCCTGGGTGGGGACTGGAGTTAAACGCAGCAGCAGCAGCTGGCACAGAGAAAGAGAGAAATCAAAATGATTTTTAGGCTTCTGACATAGACAACTTAGTAGATACGATACTACTAGTGTGATAAAAATACCCAAAGGGAGGTTAGTTATTTAAAATTATAGTTTTGGAAGCAATTAACCCTTTCATTTTTAGCACTGTATTTTCTTTCAGGTTCTTGTATTAATATCATTTTTTAAAGCAGAAATTGATTCATTCATTTATATTTATGAATACCTACTACGCCATGTGCTTCAGCAGGCCCTGGGGATCACGAAGGGAATGGCTATTAAACAAATAGCCACACTAATGAAACTGTAATTATGAACCGAAGTCTCTGGTAGTAGATAACCAGTGAACCTGCCAGAGGCAAGGATGGGATGGGGGTGTTGAAAAAGGTTTCCCTGAACTCTCTCTTGAGATCAGTTTTAAAGGGTAAGAGTTAAGGAAAATCAAGTGTGTGTAGTTGGTGTGTGTGCATGCATGTGTACGTATCTGTGAGAGAGATGGAGGTTTGGAGGTAGGGAGGAGAGAGAGAAATTAAAACAGGAAGGGGAGGAAGGAGGAAGGGAGGGAGGGAGGAAACGAATTTGAGTGAATGTGGTGTGAAGGAATGGGATATTCCAAGTAGAGGGAACAGAATCTGCTAAAACCCTTTGGCCAAAAAGAAGGAAGCGTGGCTTCTAGACATCAAAACCCAGGTCAGTGGAATACAGAGAGCAAGGGGAGAGAACTGCAAGAGGAACTTCAATAGGCAAGTAGAAGCTAGCTCATGCTGAGCTTTGTAATACGACAATAAGGATTTAGGACCTGAGATAAGTAAGAGCAAGCCACTGGAGTCTGAAAAAACAACTGATTGAGGTGTGAATGATTGGGGATATTGTTGGGAGATCAGTTAGGAGGCAATGGAAGTCCCTGGGCAAGAGATGAGGATAGATTAGATCAGGGAGGTAGCAGTGGGGAGAGCAGCTGTGTTTGATGGTGGTTGGTGTGGGTAGGATATTAGGGCTGGGGGCTTGGCAAGCTGGCATTCAAAGTGATTCCGGGATTCTTGTGTGACCGAGTGGGGTGCAGCTGCTGCTTATCAAATTTGTTAAGCCTGGAAAGAGACTGGTTTTGGAGAGACAGTGACATTTTTGAGACTTCCTGAACTTCGGGGTACCTTTGAGACATCAAATTGAAGATTTAAAGGTGACTTCGAATCTGTATGTTCAAGTATAAGAGCTCCTGGATGTTGACAGACAGAAATCAAAGTTTTTGGTGTGGGTGGTCAGGTATGGAGTGGCAGGCGGAGAGGTACTAGGACTCAGCCTCCAGGGGCCTTCACAGTCAGGACTTGATGAAGAAATGGGAACTGAATGGGAGTGAGATGTCAAGGAGCAGGGAGATGGGTATTTCAATGAGCAGAGGAGGCAGGTGTAGAAGAGAGGCATCAGCACTACTGAGAGGAGGTCAGGTCAGGTGAGGACTGAAAGATATGTTAGACTAGCGACAAATAAATGACAGTTTTGATAGGAGCAGATGCCAAGTTGGAGTGCAGTACTAATCCCACTGAATTTTGTGGTCAGCATTGTGCAAATTTCTAGAACCTTAGATCTTTTAATGTTCTGAGACAAGTTCCAAGATAAGGAGATGATACCAGGCAAAAAAGCTTTGGACCTAAGATTAGAAGACTTAAATTCAAGTCCTGGTGTCTCTGCTCATCAGTCCTGTGACCTTACATAAGTCATTACCCCCTTTCACCTCAGTTCTGCAGTTCTGCAGGAATTCAGTGGGGTTCCTGTGACTAACAAAGTAATGTATGTGTATTACCCAATAATCTGTGCCCGGAACTTACAAAGAACACGTCTCAATTGTGTGTGTTGATACATGTGTGTACACATACATACATATGTACTCCATTTTCCCAAATTTTGTAAAAAGCATATTCTTCTTCTTTAGAGAATAACCAAAATCATAAACTATTTCAAATAAGGAAATGTTTAAAAATATATCTTTGAAAAATCTGACTGTATATTTGGTAAGAAAAATTCCCTGGCCCAGTGTTCACACAGATTTTAAATTACATGTCTGTAGATCTTACATATTAAAAAATGATAAGATTAAGAATTGTTTTTTGTGATGTGGCTGTCTCCAGGCTCTCCTAGAATTTTATAACTGTAATGAATGTTGAAACTTTGATGCATTCTCCTGGTTGGATATTCTTCCTTGTCCATGAAAATCAACACTGTCAATTTTGATTTCCTCCTTTTTGGCATTTACTATAAAGTCAGACATAATTTATAAAGAAACACTGGGCTGCCTTTGTCACCACTGCTATTTCCAGAGATAGTGAGATGCCTTTATAAAACTGAAATTTGATGTTCATACAAAGGAGAAGTGATAGTTACTCTTCACATGATCAATTCGGGAAAGGGGTGAGACCCACAAGGACCTCTGAGAAAATTAATGAGGCTTAAGCTTACAAATGTCAGAATCCAACATATAAAACACCAAGTAATTTTCTTTACCTGGAGGCAGGGCAGCGTAGAAAGAACATTCTAGATTGGGAATTGGTGTCCAGATCCTGCCCTACCGCTAATGTGCTGTGAGACCATGAGCTAGGCCCTTGGTTTCCTCTATAAACAGAGAGATAAATAAAGTAAATGAAAAAGAAGAAGAAAGAGGTTAAACCAGTGTTCATTTTGTCTGTGAAATCCACCAACTCTACGATTGATTCTCCAGCAGAACACAGAAATCCCTCCAAGGAAGACTGGGGTGGTATGTTTTAGTGTTTGTTCAAAGATTATTTACTATTTGACACAAAATTAGAGGTTGGCAGTTAGTGAGCAGAGGACATTAAAACTTTTTTCTTTGGAGTCAGTGCCAATAGAAAATGATTCCAGAATGAAAATAAAGTATATCTGAAATTACCAAGTAAATCAACACGGAAGGAATGGTAATAAAGAGACAACTAAGTATCTTGTTGGTCTTTTTATAGAAATTTAACCAAGAGCTTGAAAACAGGCATTGCTCTGTAGACAGTTTAATGATGTCTTTTCCTTTGGTTTATTGAATTTAGCTCAGTTTTATGGTTTACAAAATTACTCTTATCTTAGGAAACTTAGGCTAAAACATTATTAAAATATAAGCATATTTTACACTAATAAACTTTTAGTGGAAATTGGAAAAGCAGATCATTAAAGGATCTATTCATGTTTGTAAAAAGCAACCAAATAATCACATCTTTTTTGTGTGTGTGTTTTCACGTGTGTGTTATAGGTGGCAACACTAGAGATTTCTCTCTCTCCTTCCCCTCCTCCTTCCCTCCTCTCTGTCTCTTGAGTACCCAAAGCAGACTGAAAACACTGTGACTGAACCAGATTTGCTTTTAGGAGGAAAAACCATGTTTGCATGCAAAAGAATGCGAATACAATGTTAATAGATCCTCTGATTTTCCCCTTGACATGTTCTCTCAAAGATAAGTGCTCTTACTAGTTTGCAGTGGATCTTTCCAGACCTTTTGCTATGGAGTTTACACTCATAAGTAAATACTGGTGGAAACTGTATAGAATCAGTTAGTGTTTTGTGTGCATTTGTTTTGAAATTGATTTTACATGACTTACACTGTGACTTTATTTCTCGATTTTTAAACTCAGTGCTATGTATGGAACCTATACCATTAACATTTACTTTATTTTATTAAACTATAGTTTATTTAACCTCCTGTGCAAGTAAAATCTTCATTAGAAAATTCCTTTAAGTTTAGATATAAAATTAATGACTTTGTTTTTAGACTTCAAAATTCTAGTTCGAATTGTTTACATCCATTAGTGTTATATTCATTTTGATATTAATATCTTGGACCCAGTAATATGGGAAATGGGAGTGGACCAAATAATGCTGAACTTTGCCCAGACACTACCATGGACTTCCAGATAATTTTTCTCTTTTCTTGAATGATAATAGGAAGAAAATGAGAGGTTTGATTGTGTAGACGATCAGAGACTACATTATACATGCTGGCAAATGGAATTAATTGCTCTTTGGGCTGCTCTGACTATTGTTGTTATGGCACATGCGCACTGTTCAAACTTGTCTTCTCAAGAACCCCTAATGGCTGGGCAAAGCAGTGGGGGACCCCAGGAGGCTCCAACTTAGCCTCCAACTTAGCCTCAGGCAGTCTGCCAACAAGCAGGAAACTTCTTTGAAGTCTGATATTTTATCTTAAATATTCATGCAAAGTCTTACTTTAATTTCTTTAAGCACTTTAAATGACATAATACCTAGTAAATCTGAACTTCAGGAAGATGTGGCATGTCTGTCCGCTGGCTTTGCCCATCCTCTGCTGTACTGGTGGACGCCCTTGGAGTCCCCAGGGCCCCAGGCAGACAAAGACACAAAAGGCAGCCTTGCAAGGTGCTGCTGTTGGGAAGTATCTGTCAAAGTCAATAATTTTTAAAATAGAGTATCTCTTTAATGCATCAAGACCTGATTATTCTACCCGTGTCTTTGTCAGACTCTGTGCTTTAAAGTAGAAGCCCACACCACTACTTGAATTGCTAATGCCGTGTGTGCTTCGATGGGGTGTCTGTTTCGTGGAGACAAGGGTTGGTGTCATGTAGCACAAAGAGCTGAAGCTGCGACCAGGAAAGGGGACAGAGCCCAGATGATTGGGTTCTGTGTCCCTCTGGGCCTGATTCCTCTCTTCTCCTGACTCTCCAGTGAGCACCTGAGCCACAGTTTGAAGTCCATGACCCACCTGGTGGGGCTGCCCCACTGCACTGGCAGTAAGGAGCTGTCTGTTCTGATGATGCAAAAGGCAAACTAACTCTTTTCACTTCCAACTCCATGTTCTCAAGGAAGGGACTGTGTGCTCCAGTCAGTCCCCGAACTGGGTATTCTTTAGTCGGGATGAGAATTTAAGACTAAGGAAGAAAATCACCAAGATGAAGAATGTATTAGGAGCATATTCCTGCTTTCCTGTCATTGATCCCCTTGCCTTTAAGTTGTCAGGAGGTGCTTTGAGTTGCTATATGACTTTCACTCAAAACACTTATTTTGAGCACTTTTACAATGTATGACACCCAGTAAATCAGTTCATCAAAAATATGTCTGGTCTGTGTGCTATTTACTCAGGTCCCTCAGGTAACAAAAACTAAAGTTAAAGTCAGGTAACCTCAGTTAAAGAAGGGACAATGGCATAATTTAACTGTTGTCTAGTTGAAAGTCAGGTTCAGGGCGGTACACTAAACACAGTTCTGCAATAATTACCATTTACACTCGAACAGCTTCCTTCAGGGAGACAAGCAATGTTTTCCCTAACTGCAAGAGAATCTAGATTTGCTTTGAGTGGTCAGTCTGAGCGTAGCAGTATCATTGAAGTCATACTCAGTGAGGAAAAGAATAAGCCATCTCACTGAACTCTTCCGTCATTTTTATCGCATTGTTTATGTACTCCAGGGAAGAGAGGTCTGTGTAAACTATTACAATATCTGCAAATAATGCCAGCTTTAATATTCCTTTTCATTCTCTCATATCTACTTCTATTGTGGCTAGAACATTGTTTTATTGAGATATAATCAACCTACAGTAAAATGCACAAACCTTAAGCATTTCATTTATTAAGGCTTGAAAATTGTACATATCCAAAATGAGATGTAGAACATTTCCCCACAAAAAATCTCCCTTCAGGCCCTTTCCAGTCCCCAGACACTGTGGTTTCTACCACAGAGACCAATTTTCCCTGTATTCACATTTTATGTAAATGAAGCCAGGCAGCAGATTTTCATTTGTCTGTTGCTTCTCTCACATAACGCAGTGTTTTAGACAAAAACATTCCATTGTTAGATCAATCGGTTGTTCCTTTCTCTCTATTGTGTAATATTATTCATTTCTAAAGAAATACAACAATTTGTTTATCCTCTTTTGTTGATAGATATTTGGTCTGTTTACAGTTCTGAGTGATTTTGAATGAGGTGGTATAAACTTCCTTGACAGTATTTTGGTCAACATACATTTTCATTTCTTTTGTGTAAATATGTAGGAATGAAGTGACTGGGTCGTAGGGTAAGATATATGTTTAAATTTTAAACAGTGGTTCTCAGAATGTGGTCCATGGACCCGTGGGGATCATAAGACCATTGTAGGGGTTTCACAAGGTCAAAACCAATTTCATCATAATATGAACACGGTATTTCCCTTTTCACTGAGTTGACATTTACAGTAATGGTGCAGAAGCAATGTTGGGTAAAAGAATGAATGAGGCCTTACAAGCAGTGATGGTATTACTTTATTATTCTCCACCACACACCTTCACTGCACCACATTAAATTCAGAGTGTCCTTGATGAAACCAGTAGCAATTATTAATTCTGTTAAATATTGACTCTTGAGTACTCATTTTTCCAGTGATCCGTATGGAGAGATGGGAGGTACACACAGCACTTCTGCTGCACACGGAAGCATGCTGCTTGCCCCCAGGAAAAGCCAGTGTGCAATTGTGTGAGTTACAAGCTGAACTAGCTGATTTTTGCACGGGGCACCAGTCTTTATTGGCAGGCAGAGTGGTTTTTCAGACTTGCGTGTTTCCCAGGCACTTTCCTGTAAGTAAACAAAGTGAGCCTGTCTCTTCCAGGGACGTGACTCACTGTATCTGTTGTCAGTGATCAAATTTGAACTTTGAAGCAAAAGTTAGAATTTCAGCAAACATGCATTAACTACCATGAGCTCAACAGCTTTTGAGTATTGATGCTCTTTTCAGCTGAGATGGTTGATGATATTATTATGTAATGAAATGGGCCGCTATTTGGATGATACACATAACTCAGAGAACCAATATTTCCCAGTGGTCACTGCCTGGCGTAAGGTAAAGGTCAATCGATAGTGCAAGGTGCACTGATGGATTTTGATGTAATTGTGTGCAAAAAGTTTATTGATAGGATTTGATTCTATACTGAAACTAACTTTTGAGAATCTACCACTGAGTTCTGGTTCAGTGTCAACAAAAATACCCATAATTACCAGGAAAAGGCAAGATTTTCTTCATCTACTTCAATGTAAACAATATTAAGAGTGAATGCAATGGAAGGACAGATAACGTGCTTCTCAGATAAGACCAAATTCAAGGAGTTCATCATCACCAAGCCCTTATATAAAATGTTAAAGGGACTTATCTAAGAAAAAGAAGATAAAACATATGAACAGTGAAAGAACAGCAAACTCACAGTTATTAACAACCACACCTAACACAAAAGCAAACTAAGAGGACAGCTAGATCAGGAGCAGAACCATAGAAATGAAGATCACATGGAGGGTTAGCAACAGGGGAGTGGGAGGAGGAGAAGGGGGGAGAAGGTACAGAAAATAAGTAGCATGGATGGTAGGTAGAAAATAGGTAGAGGGGAGGGCAAGAATAGTATGGGAAATACAGAATCTAAAGAACTTGAGACACGTGCTCATAAACTAAAGGGGGGAATGGTGGGGGAGGGGATGTGCAAGGTGGAGGGGACTGAAGGGGGGAAATGGGACAACTGTAATGGCATAATCAATAAAATATATTTTAAAAAAAGAGTGAATGCAGAGAAAGATGTAAGAATCCAGCTGTCTTTTTTAAAGCCAGATTTTAAAGGGATTTATAATAATGACTTTTTTGGTTTTAGAAATGTTTCTCATTACAATATTATAGTGTCATTTTAGAGTGTATTATGAAAATATTTAAAATTTTCTCAATTTCAACCTCAAATATGTTAAATATTGATAAATAATAACCATACAGACAAAAGCTCCTCAGGTTCCTTAATAAGTAAAAGAATTAAAGGTGTTCACTTGAGAGCCACTGTTTTATAAGAAATTGCCAAATAAATCTTCAGTGGAATTGTAGCATTTTGCATTCTTACCACCCATCTATAAGCATTTCAGTTTCTCTACACTTTCTTCAACATTTGCTGTTTTTTTTTAAATGTAACCATTCTAGTGGTATGAAGTCATAGCCAATTGTAGTTTCAGTTTGCTTTTCTCTGATAGCTAATGATGTTGAACATCTTTTCATGCCTCTAATGGCCATGCCTATATCTTTTGTGATTTGTGTGCTTGAGTTTGTGCCCTTGTTTTATTGGATTATGTATTATTTTATTGGTTTGTAGAGTTCTGTGTCTATTCTGTATACAAATTTTTATTATATAGATATCCCACAAATTTTTCCCACTCTGTAGCTTATCTACTTATTTTCTTAATGTTTCTTGTGTGATGAGAACATTTAAATTTGAATGAAATTTTAAATTTGAATGAAAAGTCTACTTTATCATTCTTTCGCTTTATGGTGTACTTGTTTGCCTACACATTGCAAAGGTATTCTTCCTTATTTTTCCTAAAAGCTTTATTGTTCTGAATTTTAACTTTGTATTTCTGATCAATATCAAATTAATTTGGGGGTATGGAATAAAAAAGAATTATTTTTTCATATGGCTGTACAGTTCTAGCAAAAGATTAAAAAAACAACTTTCCTCACTGCATTGACGGCAGTTCGTGTGGCTTCCCTCCATTCTCTGTTGTTCTGTGCATCTCACGCCTCTAACACCTTCAGTCGACTCTGTTTCATTGTTTGTGTTTCTGTGCTTAAATTTCTCCTCTCTTCAGATATTTATCTTTTTCATTATAACTTTTGATGATTTTAACATACTGATTTTAAAGTTCCTGTTTGATAATTTCAACATCTTAGGCCTCAAGGAAAACATCTTTAAAACTACCAGAGAGAAAAGACAGATGACATGGGAATTAAATTGTTGGTTTACTTCAGCAAATTCTCTGGAAAGCATAGAAATTGCCTTTGCTGGGGGGAATATCAACAAAGTTTTCATAGTGGTCTTGGAATACAGCTCTCCTTTTATCAAAGTCTTTGGAATTACACAGGCCCCTGGGTTTAAATTCCAGTGCTGTCTCTCTCTATCTGCTGAGACCTTGAATGAGTTATTTTCTATTTTAAGCATTCCCTTTCCTCTTTGGAAAAAATAGGCAAATTAATAGTGTCCGGCTCAGAGTTTCTGTGAGATTTACTAGATAAGATGTAAAAAGTATAGTGTGTCAACTGGGAGTCATTGAAATGCTTCCACTACAGAGACTAAGCCTTGTAGACCACAAGACCGAGCAGTTATTCAAGCTCAGAGAGCAGCCCAGGCTTCTGAACTCCATAAGGCAGGGAATTTTGTCAGTTTTGTTCATTATTTTCCCTTGCACTTAAAATAGTGGCTGGAATACAGTAGACATCAAGTATACATTTGGTGAATGAATGAATGAATGAATGAATGAGTGAGTGAATATATTCTTTATGTGAGCCTGCAGCTGGAGAGCTGGAGGGGGAACAAAGAAAATTAGAATGGAGATTACTTGCTATTAGTATCTGATCACCATCATCATTTGGGGGATTAGACAAGTGGGGAGAAGTGAGCAACTCAATAACCACAGAGCTAGAGAACCCAAAGAGGATTAGAACCCAAGTGTAGAACCCAGGCTTGGCTGACAAACTTTATACTTTATCACAGAAGGCAAATAGATTAAAAAAAAAACAAAACTTTGCACCAATCTGGGAATTCCAGCCTCAGCCTTCATTCATTGTAATGACTAGGGTTTCTTCTTTTTTTTTTTCTAGTTTTTTTCTTTATTTAATTATTGTTCAAGTACAGTTTTATGTCTTTTGCTCCCATCCCAGCCCACCCCCCCAGTGCTCCCCACCTCCCTCCCATTCCCCACCCCCCGCCTTAGTTTTTGTCTATGTGTCCTTTATACTTGTTCCTGTAAACCCTTCCCCTTTTCCCCTGAAATTCCCTCTCCTCTCCCCGCTGGTCCCTGTCAGCCTGTTCTATATTTCAGTGTCTTTGGTTATATTTTGCTTGCTTGTTTGTTTTGTTGTTTAGGTTCCTGTTAAAGGTGAGATCATATGGTATTTGTCTTTCACCACCTGGTTTATTTCACTCAGCATAATGCTTTCCAGTTCCATCCATGTTTTTGCAAAGGGTAGGAGCTCCTTCTTTCTTTCTTTCTGCTGCATAGAATTTCATTGTGTAAATGTACCATAGGTTTTGGATCCATTTATTTATTGAGGGGTACCTAGGTTGCTTCCAACTCTTGGCTATTATAAATTGTGCTGCTATAAACATTAGGGTGTATAGGTTCTATTAGATTGGTGTTTCAGGGTTCTTAGGACATAATCCTAGCAGTGGAATTGCTGAGTCAAAAGGTATATTCATTTTTAGTGTTCTTAGAAAATTCCATACTGTTTTCCATAGTGGTGGTTGTACCAGTCTGCAATCCCACCAACAGTGAACTAGGGTCCCCTTTTCCCCACAGCCTCTCCAACACTTGTTGTTTGTTGCTTTTTTTATGATGGCCATTCTGACCAGTGTAAAGTGATATCTCATTGTGGTTTTAATTTGCATTCTCTGATAGCTAGCGATATTGAGCGTCTTTTCATGTGTCTCTAAATCCTCTGTACGTCCTCCTTGAAGAGGTGTTTGTTCAAGTCCTTTGCCCACTTTTTAATTGGGTTGCTTGTCTTCTTTACTTATTTTAAATATATGGGTTAATCTGTTTCTAAAGCTCATACTCCATATAGCTAAGCCAGACTCTTAATCTTTGTGGAGGACAAACAACAATAAAAAGGTCCCAAAATGAAATCAATGCATAATATCAGTGATGGGTATGAAGAAGTCGTAAGCAATTTTGCTTCCTAATCACTGAATGAGGAAGGTGTGCAGTTTGTTGAGAAGCTGACTATGTTAAGTATAATTGATTCCGTTCACATGTTCTGCCAGAAACACGCAAATGGTTTACGTAGGCCCTAAATGTGAAGTGTCCAATTGCTTCTTTAGGTTGCCAGCTGACTCTTTGAACCAAAATAAATTGATATTTGAGCTCAATTCCTAATGAAAAAAATTCCAGATAGTTAAATATATTTCTTTCTCCCTTTTATTAAAGTTAAGAAAGCTTATTACTTATTATGTATTTCTCAAAGACAGTGTAAGTGACCTCCGTGTTTTTATCCCAGCATTTTTTCTTTCCTTCACAAATCACCGACTGCGCAGGCAGGATGGTTTCAGAAGTACACAGTAGAGCAGGGTAAGGGACCCAAAAGATTAAGTTTTGACAAGAGCGAAATCCTGGATTGTCCAAGCACAATTGCTCCCAATTCTCTTATAAATCAGCTAGTACATACATATAAGCAAACTCTCAGGCATTTATCTATTAACCAATGAGTATCATTGATAGGTACAATTATCAAGGAGTAGCATTAACCAAGACTCCCTGGCGTGAGATAACATTTAGATCTGCAAAATTTTCACCCAGGAAAATTGTATTTGAGGGAAACATTGGAAATCAAAATAAAACTCAAAGTTAACATTTGCTCTGGTCAAAATGTTTATTAAACTCCTCCATGAAGTTTACACACAAAAGGCTGGATCCTGGTGAAAATGTTTTGACAACAAGAAAAGAAATCATAAAAATAACTATTTTATAGCATTGGGTAGAATATTGCTTGACAAATTAAACTGGCCTAATGTAGTTCACTCCAAGACATTTTCTCAATAGAATATCCATTGCTGTTGGTATGATGCTAATAGTAGTTTCATAAGCGTGGAGTTGGAACATCCTCAGAACCAAATGGCAGGGCCCGAATAGGGGGGTCAAGTTGTCCTGGACTTGTATGGAACATTCTAATAGGCAACACGAACTGTAAAATTACGTTGTCATGAAACACTGCATACCACGTCTCTCTGACATTTTTAAATGTTATTGAAAGTATTAATCCTCTTTGTGTGCCCAGCTGTTCCTTTCAGTGGAACCTTTGCAAATCAGTCATGGGCTCTCTCATGCTCCATTTCCTCCTGAGTAAGATGGGAATATCATATCTCAGTGAGTTATTGTGCAGAGCGAATTTATCAGCAGGTAACTTGGCACTTTAGTCACTTAATAAATGATAATTTCCTTAATAATGGTAACTTCATCCCATGTAAGTATTGAGGTGGTGGCATTCTTATGGTTCCTCCATTTCATACCCTCTTTTAAAAATCCCTTCATCACTTGATTTTATTCCTTATTATGTTTCAAAATTGTTTCTCTGCAGCTTTCATCCCTATTCTAATTATCTGAAGAAATGTATAAAGTCACTCCCAGAAAGGGGCAAACCGAGACGCACAACTCACTACCAGATGGACTGACCTCTGTACTGAGTACTTCTTACCCCCCCGTTGCCAGGTTTTCCAGCAGGTCGGCAGAGGCCTTTGGAGGCAATGCCCTGGTTCCCCTCCCTGGGCACAAAGAGGGCCACCTGCACAGTGAGGCTGGGCCTTTCCATACCTTTTTCCCTCTGCCTTCTCCAGCCCCATTGAAACCGCCAGCTGCAGACACCGTACCTGATACAAACCTGTGCAAGAATAGAACTAAGGTTTAAGTCTACTGACAGATACTGTCTTTACCCAGTAGATTGAGAAACCGTAATGACAAGTGATAAAATTTAGATCTGAAAAATTTGACCAAAGCAAATTTGAAAGTCAGATTAGCATTCCACCCTTCAGTCTGTCTTTTCTTTGTTGTTGGTTTTTACTTGTGAATTATTGAAATAGACAATAATATGAAAAGAAAACTAAGGCAATAGTGCTGTTAAGGTAATCAAAGTTATATTTATGAGTTAGCTGATAAGTACAGTTAAGGTTTTCTACTCCTGACTTTTTTTAATTTAAGTATAGTTGGTATATAGTCTTGTATTGGTTATATTTATTTCAGGTGTACAATAGAGTGATTCGACACATTTGTACCTTACAATGAGATTACCCCACTAATCGTGGTAATCATCCATCTTTGTGTGAATTTATCACAGTATTACTGTATTATTCTCTTTATCTACCTCATCACCTCCTCCCTTCTGGTAACCATCCCTTCGGTCTCTATCTCTATGACTGTTTTTGTTTTGTTTGTTTGTTTGTTTGTTTGTTGAGATTCCACATATAAGTGAAACCACATACTATTTGTCTTTCTCTGACTTAGTTCACTTAGCATAATACCTTCTAGATCCATCCCTATTGTTATAGATGCCCAGGGTGCATTCTTTAGTTATTCTGTTCTGTGTGTGTATGTACCAACTTTTAATTTAAGAGTTGAACCTCCCCAAATGGAGGAACCTGTCCATGGCTACTTAGCATTATGGGCAGGGAGGTAGACTCAGGGTGTGACTTAGAAAGCTCAGGTACATGGGGCTGGCCTTCCCAGGGTGGGAAAAGGACCTGCAGGCTGCCTCCTGCCTGGAGGGATCCTGGAGCTTCTGGGGAAAAGTGGATTAGACTAGACCTTGGCCCTGTTCTTACCTGAGGCTAGGCAAACTCATAATGGCTCTGAGGCAGGAGTTTCTAATCCTGGAATGCAGGAATAGGCCTGTGTGTGTATTTCTGTGTATATGATGGAGTGAGGTATTTTAAGCTTTTTAAAATTATATATAAACATGTATGTATTTGTTTTTCACTGGCATAGCATATAGGTTTCATCAAATACTTGAAGTAATCCCAGATCCCCAAATGTTAAAGACTTTGGAGTACCTTTTAGTTTAAGGATGAAAGAGGGGAATGTGTGACTTTTCTTTTGCCAGGGAGAGCGGTCCTTAGAAGCTATTTCTGTAAAGAGACGTGATCCATGCGGCATGTCCCAGAGAACATGATGGATTCCTGCTCCCCCTTTGCTCACAGTCTAAAGTTAGCTTGCTAAGTGCTGCAGTTGCCCAGGCAAATTTTTGCAACAGGTGCAGTGAGTAAGCCCACGAGTTGCAGTTTTTTCCAGACAGTTGATGCCTAGCAAGAACACCATCACTGTGGTAACAACACATCTGGCAACTTTTGACTTGAAGCTTATGTCTAAAAGAGGAAGAATGAAATCCAGTGTAAAAGGCTTGCTTTCCTTTCTGAGCAGGCGCAAAACTCTACTTGTCTTTGAATTTTTGGTTCAGTCAGAGTCCCATGGAGATCCGAAGATAAATTCCCATTATAACAGCATCTGTAAGAGAAAAGCACATGCAACGTCGTTCCAAAGTTTAGGGATGCATTTTGTTCTTGCCGAGAAATAAGCCTTCTTGCTTTCTGCTAAAGAATGTCTGTTTCTGTTTATTGGCAGCAGGGTGCTTCCTTGTTTGCTTGCTTGTTTGTTTTCAATGTTCAAGGGTCAAGGGGGATTTCATGACAGTTACCATTCGGAACATGGGAAGGCCAGCTATGGCTCACAGTTTTTATACAGTTTTGTTTTAAGCCCAGCCACACACATTGGTTCATGTATTTAGGGTCTCTGGCTGCTTTTGAGTGCTGCATAGCAAACTTCAGTAGTTGCAAAGAGATGATGATATGGTCTGCAAAGCCCAATTTTTAACATGTGACCCTTTAGAGAAAAAGGTCTGCCGGTCTCTGCTTTTAAGAGGGTGAAAATTGCCCTGGAGAAATTTGACTCTTTCTTTCTTTATACCTCTTCTAGGATGAGTTTCTCTCCCTAGAAGAGGGAAAGAGTAGAACCGGGGTCAGTGAGGAGGGTGGGGGTGGGGTTGGGGCAGGAAGCTGCGCAGGACAGCAGGACACATTGAGGATAATTCCCTTCTTTTTACCCACATGCTGCCATCCAGGGTGACAAGTCTCAGACTGCCTTCTTTCCTCAGAATTCTCTTGCAAGAAGCAAATCCAAAATAATTGCTATGCTTGTATTTATTTATAGTATGTCTTTCCTCACATACAGAGGAAAAAAACAGAAGCCCAATGGGCTGATTTGAACTCATTTTCCTTGCAAGTCAGTGAGAAGCAATGCCAAGAGGAGCAAAGGGAAAGGTTTTGACAACACGGGAATCTTGCTCCCAGCACACTGTCAGCCCTGTGCTGATTGGGCGGATTGAGAGAGACGCCCTACCACCCGCACAACCCTTTCACTGGCCCTGGTCTCACTCAGTGATGGGGTCTCTCCGTGCTGCTGCCTGCACTAACTCCACTTCTCCTCGGGCCTTTCAGAGAGTTGACCTTTTTAGCACCCCGTCTGCCATGGGAGAAGGGGAATCATGGTTATTTGCCATGTAGGATACTTGGAAAACTTGGCTTTGGAGTATTTTAAAAATGGGAAAGTAGTCACAGCTGATGAATGGAGATGCGTCCCTTGGGGGTTATCGCTGGATCTCGGAAAAGTGAGAAAAATTGACAAAAACTTAAAAAAAATACCCAAAGGTCCCTGCAGTTATAATTAGTAGCTTGAGCACTGCTGCTGCTGCAGCATTTGTAAGGTTGTCATGTTCTCACTGGGAGCGCAGACAAATGAGGAGACCCAGTTCTGTCCTCAGTGCAGGTGGAACTGAATTCCAAGGCGACCGATGACATGGGCCAGTCCTGTCATGCTGCCCTTCCTTGGGCATCCCTGGGGGGTTTCAAGGGCCTGAGTGTGGGTGGAGGCTGCCGGCCGGCCTTAGGTAAGATGGAAAACCCAGTCTCAGCCCTGGGACCCATAACGTGAGCAGGAGGTGTGGTCCCTGGGCCAGGCTGGGGCCACAGGCAGGGCATGAGACGCTCTATGCAGGCACACCATTTCAGGAATGCCAAAGACCTCAGGAATCCAAAGATATTCTCTCAATGCTATTTTTTAAATCAAAATTAATGCAAGAACTATGATTAAGTGATATATCACCATTTTAAATAACTACAGGTTGCTGCTATTTGCTTTGTGATTTTGCATCACAGGGGAATCAGTCCTTCTATGGTCCTCAGCCTGGGTGGCCGTCATCCCCCAACACACAGGTGCACCAATGGTTGTCACAAGGTCAGGCAGCACCGGGCTTTACATGCAGTCATGTTGTTTGTTTCTTTTGGATTATAGAGCATTTATTAACTTTTTGCACTTGGTTCAAACTATGGGAGGTTAGCAGTTTAGAGAGTTGTTCATGCACCAAAAGGTTGCCAGTTGGGTTCCTGGTCAGGGCACAGGCCTGGGTGGTGAATTTGAGGGTGTGTGCAGGAGGCAGCCAATCACTGTCTCTCTCTCTCCTCCTCCCTCCTCCTCTGTCCACTCCCTCTCTCTCTCCCCCACTTTCTCCCTCCATCCCTCTTTTCCATCCTTCCTCTCTCTCTAAAATGCAGTAGAAACATGTCCTAAGGTGAGAAATATATATATATATATATGAATGACAGAGTCTGTCCAGAAAGTATCCAGCCATGTACTATGAAAAATAGAGACATTTATTGAAGAAGTACAAGAAACATTCCACATAGGACAATGATACACCTCAGTCTCCTTCAAGGTGGGCACCTTAGGACCTCACACATTTCTCCCACTCATCATCAGCTGCTCTGTCATATTTTCCTGTATGTTATCGACATCCTGAAGTCTCATCCCTTTCAAAGGTGATTTTAGTGTTAGGAAAAGCCAGGAGTTGCAGGGCGCCAAATCTGGACTGTAGTTGTAGTGGGGAGGAGGGCTGAGTCCTGGGTGACTTGATGTTTCCCCAAGAAACTCTGCACCAGATGTGATGCATGAGCCGGCGCCTTGTTGTGATGAAGTTGCCAATCAGCAATTGCCCATAGCTGTGGCCTTCTGAATCATTCAAATAGTTTCCATGGAGGAATGTTCAAGCTTAATGCAAAATTTGTTGCGTTTGATGCTCTACTCAATCATTTTGAAAGCAGCAACCATACAGTACACATGCTCACTCAATGGCATCTATGGCCCCCACCGACTTGTACAGTGAAGTCCTCATTGTCCGTGCATGTGCATTCCACTCCACTCTCCTTGGCTGCCAGGTTACATTGATGTTGCACAAACCGCTCTCATTATATTAATAATGGCTCAACTTCTCCTGGACAGACCTCAGTTATATTGGTAAGTGCTTAGAGGAATGCACAATAGCTTCTGAGTACTGTATAATGCTGTTCTAACAAACTGGTCTTGCTCTTAGTTGGACAAACACAAACATTAGATTTAAAAATTTCAAATAGTCTTTTCTTGTGGATTTCAGTGGGAGAGTAAAATTTACAGAAATTGCACAGTTGATGGCCCAGGATAGCTTCTACACTCCGGCTCCGCCGTGTGTCTGCTGCTTCAGCGTGTGCGGGGTCTTGGTGGTCCAGGGATTGCTCCCAGTAGAAACTCATCCATCCAGTTTTCTTGTGTCCCTGGGGCCCTGCAGTCTAGGGGGCATTAAAAACTCAGATAGCCACAGAGTTAGAGTTGGTTTTGCAAAAGAGAGAAGCACGTTTGGGAAGGACTGTTTCTAAGGATAGTGTACGATTGCCTCTAAGGCTCAACAAACTGGAAGTGGACATAGGGACCTGGTATTTTTGAACTTGTTAAACCATTTAGGCAAAAAGAAATGTCCTGAGTAGAATGTTGACACTAAAGCAAACA
This sequence comes from Artibeus jamaicensis, assembly GCF_021234435.1. Lineage (NCBI taxonomy): Eukaryota > Metazoa > Chordata > Mammalia > Chiroptera > Phyllostomidae > Artibeus > Artibeus jamaicensis. The sequence continues at coordinate 8,604,260 of NW_026521828.1, read as the reverse complement.
AACAGAAAAAAACTTAAGCCAAATAAAAACACAGAAGGGGAGACTCAACATCTTGTTCTAACTCCTTGCTCCCCTAGGTCAGCCCCACCCCTAGTTAGGCAAAGATGGGGAAAGAGAGATGCTCTTCATCAAGGTTGGAAGGCCTCAGAGAGGACGACATCAAACTGTTCATTATTGTGATACTCAATAAGCAGATGAGGACTGGGAGGTACAAAATACTCAATCCTAGGTGGCATGCTTTGAATTACTTTTCAGGAATGCAAACCAGTGTGTAAGAATCACTCCAGCCCTCACTCGTGTTAGCCCCTTCTGTGTGAACTATGTCATTACTGAGGTGCCGTGTTGGTTGGGTAGGTGGCTCGAAAATGTAACAATACTAAGTGGACCCTTAGAATGTAAAACTCCTTGTCTAAACCTCAAAGAAAACCACATAACGATCATTTGTTCAACACCGACCATGTGCTGGCTGTCCTAGATTCCTTATGCAGACAGCCATTTCTTAAAATGATTTTGTGTCAGTTTGAGGTATTATGCCCATTCTTCAAGATGGTGGCACTGAGCCTCAGAGGGAATAAGTGATATGCCCAAGGTCCTTGCATTCCAGCAGGTGGTTTCAACCCATGTTGATCAGAATGTCAAACCTACTCTCAGAACCATTTCATTCTGGAGTGTTCTGTGTCCCAACCCCAGCCCAGAGTACCAGACATACTCCCATACTTTCCCTCTCTCTCCCTCCCTCCCTCTCCCCCTCCCCACCCTCCTCCTGCAAGTTTACATGGAGTCTTTCTGTTTATAGGAAGGCTCAACACCTACTAAATTTGTCCATTTAATTCTAAAACATATTGTGTGTCATTACCAGGAAGCAAACAGCTCACTCAGGTGCAAGTCAAAATTATGAAAGGATACTATGACAATATTTACTTGATTTTATAAAAGGCTTTGAATATCAACACTTCCTCCAAGGTTTGTAGCTTTCCATCAGGCTAAATCAGCTTCTGCTTTGAAGGATGTGGTAGCTGGGCACTCGGCCTCAATTTCCCCCCCCTTCCTAGTAGGCCCAACATTGCTGCAGGGGCAGGGGAGTTAAAAATTATAGGTCCCGGATCCTCATGTACAACACATGCCCTGTATTTTTTTAAGCAAATAAAAGCAGTTTTTAAATTGTCTCTGTGTTTGTTCATGTGCATTTACTGTACTCTGTGAATAGTGACATACTTTGTGCATTCAACAAACATTTGTCATGTAACTGTTATGCACCCCATACTGTTTTGGGTACAAGGTCTCTGCCTCATGGGCTTACATTTTGGCATTGAAAATAGAAGATAAGCCCGCTTGAAATGTATAATAGGTATGTATAAATAATGATAAAATGTATGTAATGTCAGGAAGCAATCATTGATGTGTAAAATTAATTTTAGCGAGGTAATATCATTCCAGTGGCTGACTTGCCAAAAATCCACAGGGCGTTCCTCTGCGGTAAGCATTTAGATTGTTTCCAGATTTTATTATTAATCCACAAAGCTGCATATCCTTATGGATGCCTCTCTTCCCCCATTTGCAAATACTTTGTTGTGGGAAAACTTTGTAAAGTTTCAGAATAATGGGTTGTATTATTTTAAAGAAGTAAACCCCTTATAGTTGTTTGGCCTAAAGAAATGTATGGCCCTACCAGGCTGTGAGAATTCTCTAATTTTAAGAGTTACTGTGTTGAAGGTTTTCAGAAGGTAAAGGGATGGAGAGTGAGGTCGGTACCACTGCTGGGTGGGCCAGGTAACCTTATCTGACCAGCTCCCCCAGGACAGTGTTTTGACTGGGTTCCAAGGAGCGTCCGTTCCCTCCTGACACCCTTCCCTGACTCTCCCTTGCTCCCTCTTCCTGCTGTTATTAATGGCAAGCTGGCTGCAGTACAAGCAATGCTATTGTTACCTTGGTTGGCCCTTGTCATATTTTATTCCAAGCCTGAGGTTTTGCCAATTGTTAGCAGCTAACAGGTATAAAAATAGCCCACTTGTTGTAATGAAGGACATAAAAATGCAAAGAGGGTCGTGGGCCTCTCCGAGGGGGCCTGTTTACCTTTGCGGGAGTTGCTGCAGAGTATTGATTGACCACAGCATAATAAAACTTGGGTGAGTAACAGGAGGACAGGAGAGAACGCTTGGGTGACAAATGATAGATCAGTTTCACCCTTTGAAGAGGCGGGGACCGGAGTGGGTTTGCAATCAAGCTCTCCTTTATTCCCCTGCCTCTTCCTTGAGAAATAGCATGCTGGATTTTTTTCTTTCTTTTCTTTGGGGTAATTAGGTTGCTTCATCCTCAGCGAGGGATGTTTAGATTTCTTGGCAAGCCAGCTTTTTTCTATTATGCTGAAGAGATATAAGGATGACTGAGGAGCTGTTGATCATTCATATCCCCAGTCCCCTGCGTCTCACCTGTGCCATGGGAGGGGCACTGTGCCATCAGCAGACACAAGCAAGACCATGTGTCCCCGGCCTCATGGGACTTAGAGTCAGAGCTGAGAACTAGACATTATGTGTGTAATTGTTTAAGCAGTAGATGAAGCATTGGACCGGGGTGTGTGTTCTGAAGGAAGATCGCAGGTTGGTGTAAGAGAGTTGAAAGAAAGCAGGGAAGTATCAGATTAGAATTTCAGGGGAGGTGACGTTGAAGCTGAAACTTGAAGATGAGCAACTAGTCATGTGAAGAGGGGGCATAAAAACATCTGGCAGAAGGAAAAAGCGTATGTCACGGGCCTGTGATGGGAGAGGAACTTAAAGAAGGTCATCATGACCGAGGCTTAGTGAGCAAGAAATGAATGTGGTAGGAAATAACATGGCGGGGTGAGGTGGGTAACTCATTCTGTAGGGGTCTTGGACCTGAGGTAAGAGCCGTGGGCTCATTCGGAAGCACTGGGGGGTTACAGAGGAATTTTAGGCACAAACAGGCCTACTGTGGCTGAAACGACACGATTTCAAGGCTGCTCTTGCTTGTGTTGACCGGAGTGGGACAAGGGCAGGCATGAGGAAGCCACTTTGGAAGCCCCCACCACGCACTAGATGGCCAGGGATCAGTCTGGTAGGATGTTGAAGGGCGTGAGAACACAGACGATCAACATGAGTTCCAACATAAGAATAAACTGTTTCACATACTCACAACTGTAAACCTGTTTTTCCCCAGCCCTGAATAAATAAAAATTACATCTAGGAAATCAAATATAGAGTTGTAGACTCTATTAATGAAAATGTAAATATTCAATGGATAGCTTCTGTTTCAAAATTAGGTCATGTTTTTAGCAGACCTAATGGTTAGAGCGTATGCTCAACATATTTCTTCAAGCTTCTCCCAAGTTAGATCTCTGCTCCTTCCATACTTGTTAACACGACAGAACAAATACTTCCCCAGATAACTCAATGATTAAATGGACAAAATATATAAACAGTTAGTAAAAAAAGAAATGAAAAAACCAACAACATGAAAAATTTATTCAAGAGCTTTAATAATAAATGCAAAATCAACCAGTTTTTGCATGTCAAATTTACCTACATTTTTTAAAATAAAAACAAAAGTATCTGGGGACTTGTGAAGGATGCGGAGGGGGTTGCTTCTTAAAACCACCAAAATTCATCCATCTTTGTTTGAAGAACAGTGGTAGTGAAAAGCGTTGGAAAAGTGCAAGTATCCTTGAGCTTTTTCCATAAAGAAGACTATTCCACGTTATTTCAATTCATCTTCTTACTGGGGAAGTGTAAACAAAAGTGGGGGGAGTGGAGAGGGGCCCTTCCTGTATTACTTCCCCTGCAGGTGGGGATCTCCAAGAAGCTGCAAAGAGGAGGGTGTGGCTACACATTTAGGCAAAAATGATGTCCCCGATGTGACTATGTCATCATGGCCATTCCAGGCTCGATCCACATAGGAACCCGTTGCTCTGTGACATGATCGGAGCCTAGGTTACATACTAACCAACACTACTGAGTAGCGTGCATAGGAAGGATTTCTTCCTCTTTAAAAGAGTATTTTAGCGCTGGAGTATTCTCTAATACATCACTTAGTCTGTCCTTTCTCCCAGAAACCACGAAATGCCACACTGACCAGTACGTACCACCATCAGCACTATGCATTTTTGTTCCTGCTTTAATGAGAAAGGGGAAAAAAAACCACATTGGCTAACAACTGGCGACAGCGTTGTGCCCCCGGTTTGTGATTCTGAGAACTGCTCTTCTAGCAGATTGGTTTTCCCACAGCATTGTATTAATAGGCATCTGATGCCATTATCATGGAAACCCGCAGAGTGTGTTTGATTTGGGAATGAGAGCACACGCATAGCAATGTGCAATTAGAGTGGAAACTCTTAAAACCTTCATTTGCAGGCTCAAGCTGGAAAGTGCTAGGCAGTTTCAGGAGTTCTTCCTGAGCTGCAGGGATTTCTGAATATTTTATATTTCGGAAGACCTCATAATGGCATTTTTTTGTTTCCTGGTTTTCGAGTTGACATTTATTCAATTTAATGGGAAGCCAGATTTGGGGAACTGGTCCTTCTCTCTGGGTTGTGCAGCTTCGTGGGGCAGAGAAGAAACAATTGTGATGCTCCACTGGATATTTACAGTTGGGTGATATTTTTCTTGTTCAGAGGCTGAATATGCCCTGGTGTGCTGTTTTAAAAATCAATCACAGATACATTTACATAGTTAGTACAAGCACAGGCAATCCACAGAAGGGGCACATTTCACCGCTGGGGAAAATGAATTAAGAATACAGGTGCTGCCGGTTGCATTTTTGACTCCATCTGCTCCGCCCTTTTTTCCTTTAACGCAGACAAATTTTTACAGTGGATGTTTCCCTGCTGCATTGTATTAATTGAAATCAAGCGTCATTATTAGAGCAAACCCACAGAGCGAGGTTGTTTAATTAGGAGGCAGTGTCCGGAATTAAAGACATAGGCATTAGTGAAAACTCAATATGGTGTCACACAGTGAAATTTTAACCAATTAACTTACGTCTACTCAACATTCAACAGAAAGATTGTGCGTATATACAGAAGACAGTCCATCTGGATGTAAGGAGCTGCCGATAGCAATACAACTGCAGGGGAGAAGGAGAGCAGCTGACATGTTGGTATTTTGGAAAGTGCTACATTAAGAAGTATAAATGTTGAATTCTAATTCCAGCATATCCATTTAGGGGGTGGTTTATTGTTTAATTTATTTTTAATATTTTTCAATTATAGTTGGTGTCCAATATTATGTTAATTTCAGGTATACAGCATAGTGTACAGTGATCTGATAATTCTAGTACCCACCTGGCACCAAATATAATTGTTACAATTAGGATCACATTGCCTATGCTGTACTTCACATCCTGTGACTATTTTGTATCTACCATTTTGTAATTAATCTCTTCAACTTTTTCACCCAGCCCTCCAGTCCCCTCCCATCTGGAAACCCCAGTTTGTTCTCTGTATGTATAAGTCTGTTTCTATTTTGTTTATTCATTTATTTTGTTCCTTATATTTCATATATAAGTAAGATCACATAGTATTTGTCTTTGCCTGACTTATTTCAGTTAGGATAATAGCCTTAAATCCATCTATGGTGTCACAGATGGTAAGACACGATTCTTTTTCATGGCTGAGTAATATTCCAGTAAATACATGTACCACTTCTTTTTCAATTACTCATCTGTTGATGGCACTTGGGTTGCTCCCATAGCTACTTTTATTGTTGATGACTACTGTAAATAACACTGCAGTGGACATAGGATGCATATTTCTTTTTAAGTAAGTGTTTTAGATTTCTTTGACTATATACCCCAAAGTGGAATTACTGGGTCATGAGGTAGTTCTGTTGTTTTAAATTTTTTTGAGGAGCCTTCATGCTGTCTTCCATAGTGGCTGCACCAATTTGCAGTCCCAACAACAGTGCACACCCTGGCCCACACTTCTTTGTTGATTTATTGATAACAGCCATTCTGACAGGTGTGAGATGATATCTTATTATGGTTTTTTTTTTTAAGATTTTATTTTTATTTATTTATCTTTAGAGAGGAAGGAGAGAGGGAGAGAAACATCAATGTATGGTTGCCTCTAGTGCATCCCCTGCAGGGAACTGGCCTGCAGGGAACCTGCCTGCAACCCAGGCATGTGCCCTGATTGGGAATCGAACCGTGATCTTCTGGTTCACAGGTTCGTGCTCAATCCACTTAGCTACACCAGCCAGGGGATTATTATGGTTTTAATTTGCAGTTCTCTGAGGATTAGTGACACTGAGCATCTTTTCATATGTCTATTGGCCATTTGTATGTCTTTCTTGGAGAATTGTCTTTTCAGGTCCTCTGCCCATTTTTTAATTACACTAAATTTTTCTTATTTAATTATATGAGTTCTTTATAAATTTTGGATATCAACCCCTTATCAGATGTTCCATTGGCCAATATTTTCTTCTGGGAATGGGTTTTTATTATAACTATTATAAGCCTGGTTTTTCTGATACTGTGCCCCCCCCAAAAAAAAAATCTGGCCAATTTTTCATATCTCTTTGTGATAATTAAGGTCAAGAAAAATGTGAAAATTTTATACATTGAGTGCCAGGAAGGATGACCCTGGGATGGTTCAGGGCACTGTTGCGGAGTCAGAGAGTGTGAACCCGCCTGCATGTGTGTGAAGGGGGTGGTGACAGCCGTGAGTGGGGTGGGGACCAAGGGGCTCCCATTTATTCTCTGAGAAGTAAGTACTGAGTGACTGCATACAGAGATGAGAGAGTGAGCAAAACAGACCTTCCCTGGAAAGTAAAAGGTCTCCATGGACCTTATATTTTGTGGGGGTGGAGGAGAAGGGTCCCGACAGGAAATAGATATGTAAAGCATGTAGACAGATAAAAAAACAGTAAGGCAGTAAGAATGATTTGGAATGTGTCTATGTGCCTTCTAATTTAAATCTTGAGGTAAGTTCTAGATGCAGGCATGGCTAGATCCAAGAAAATGATCAAGTGATGTCATCCACACTTTGGATTTTTCTGTCTCATGCTTGAGTTCTTCCTTCCACCATAGACTCTCTCACTATGGTAACTGCAAGGGGTCCAAGCTTGCATCTTCAAAAACCTAGCAATTTCAACAGATAAAGCTTCTGTTTCTCAGTACTTCTAATAAGAATCCTACACATATGTCTTATTAGCACGATTCAGGTCAGATCCCCAGTATGAACCAGTCTTTTAGGAAGAGAACAGGCTGATAGACTCCCTGGGCATGTGACCATTTCTGGAACCAAGGGGTGGAGTCAGCTCCAGGTAAATTGGAAACACAGAAGGGCTGGGTCTGCAAGTACAATGAAGGATTCTCCTCTAAGAGGAAGGCGGAAGGAATGCTTGGAAGGCAAACGCAGCAGGCGTCCAACACACTTTGACTTTTCTGTCATGACTTTGCTTTCTGAACAGTGCAAAACAGAGCAATGGTGGTGTTTGTACTGTCTGTGGGGGAAGGGCTACGCATGTTCTTATAGAAGTTTATATCCCCCGTTGTCCTTGGGTAGGGTGGGACTCAAAACTTTTGCTAAGTGAACAAGTGAAAAAATGAATGGCTTAGATACTCGGTTATGGCTGCCGTAGTTAAGTAAAATCCTCTACCCTTCCGAGCACAAGGCAAATTGTAAAGCAGCTGTGTGTATTTAAGTGACTCAACAGAATGAGCAAAGAAAAGTGACTCAATTAGTTGTAATATGGTTGGGTACTATTAGCTATGTAATTGAATAATTACTGGTTTGGGCCAAGGGATGTTTTTATCCTTTGCTATAATCCTCTATGTCTTGTTCGTATGCACTCTTTAAAAACCCCCTTCTTTTGAAGAGGGAAATAGGTACACTTTGTATCTGTCCACCCTGAGACACTCAGTCGAATGTTTACAATTAAAAATACATACTGTTAATAAAACTATAGTATCCAACTGGTAAATATCTTAAGGGAAATAGATTATTTTTGAAGATTTCTGTACAGGATATTATTGTCTGAAATTCTTAGCCCACTCAGTGCACTTCAAAGATTATTCTGGGTGATTAAATTGATGTTGCTAGAGAAATTAAAAGGAGCACTTTACATTATGCCCAACAGTAGACTCCGCAGACTTATGTTCCTTAAATTATTCCCTAGAGGACGTTGTCTATAACAGGGATATTGTGCTAATTAGGAGCATATTCACACATGGCGGCTGTGTGTGTGTGTGGGGGGGCAGGCACCGTATGTCCTTGATGATGTGACCCATTGGAGAGAAGGTGGTCAGTCTTGCTCCTGAGGAAAGAGCCACACAAGCACTTTATTTCTAAATGGTGTTTGGAATTGAGATACTGAGTCCTATTTCTTGGCCCCAAATTGACCTCTTTCCTGAGGTCAATTATGCAGCATAATGAACAAACAGTTCAATCTCAGCCAGAAGCTTCTCCTGTGCTTTTCTTTAACATTTGTTGATACTTTCTTGTTCTCTTATCCATTCTTCCTAGTTTATTTTTCCATTGCTGTTAGAGAGGAAGGGAGAGAGAGAAACATCAATCTGTTGCCTCCGGTACGTGCCGGCCCCTGGGATTGTTCACACCCAGACCAAGGATGAAGCACGCAGCCTAGGTGTTTGCCCTGACTGGGAATTGAACCCACAGCTTTTGGTTGTGAGATGATGCTCCAACTTACTGGGCCACCCAGCCAGGGCCCTTGTGGGCTTTTTTTTTTAAGCACTTACCATGAAACAGAAATTGTCCAAGTGTTTTAGTACATCATGTCCTACTACTGTGATATCTGCCAATCCTATGAAGTTCTTTTCCTGTGCTGATTATGAATAACAATTGCTCAGTGCATTTTTTCTTAGAAGTGACTTTTCCATTTTAGCAGTGGTTTATTGTCCTAGCTCAGTGATTCTCAAACTTGAGCATGCACCAGAATCATGTGGAGGGTTGGTTAAAACGAGTTGTTGGGTCCCTCCCCAGAGTTTCGGACTCAGTAGGTCTAGGATCCTGTGTAAATATTTAGGTGCCTAACACATTCCTGAGCGATGCTGCTGATGGAGAACCACACTGGAAAAATAGAGCTGAGCCTCAGAGGATTTGGCTGTGGTGAAAATCTGCTTGGGGTTGTGAGGACAGAGTTAGATGTGGAATGAGTTCCACCCCAGTTCTCCCACTTAGGGGAGAGATTGTTAATTTAACTATTATGAGCTTTTGGTTTCCCGAATTGCTAATTTGTGTGTATGCATGCGTAACTTCTTAGGGCGTTTTGCAAGGACGAAAGTCAAGAAAGGGTGTGAAATACTTTTGAGCTGATAGTATTTCAGTTCAAACAATTGAATGAGCATTAGGTTGGTGCCCAGACCGGTCAGTGGGTGTCAGTTAGAGGAGGTTAAACATAGAATGCTCCTCTTTCTTTGATTTACTCATTCAACACATAGTTACTGATCTCCCAATAGGGGCTAGTGGAGAGAGACAGCAGTGAAAAAAGGGATAGAATCCAGGCTTTTGTGGAGTTTGCATTCTAGAAGGAAAATACAGCAGAGAAGGTAAAAACACAGTGCACTTGGTGAGGTAAAAATGAAACATAAGATAGAAGGGGTGTGTGTGGTCATAAGTATATAAAGAAAAGCAATTTTAATTTCTATGTAGTACTTCAGCTCTTGTAACAACCATAATAGCAGCTTTAGAGCTTTGCTGTGCAGAACAGTCTTTTGGGGAGCTTGATCAAAATACAGATGCCGCACTTCACCCCCAGATACTCCTGTTCCACAAGCCTGGGCTGGAGTCCACGTAGCCCCATGTGACCAGAAGGGGGTTCTAATGCAAACGAACTTCCAGGTTTCACTAAGAATCAGTGAACTAGAGGGCAGCAACAAGGTTTAGACATATTGCTAGGAGTTAGAAAGAAGTGTGGGAAAGGGCTGACAAACATAGAAATGGAGAAAGGTGAAGAGGTGGGAGAAAAGTTGAGGCACACTGGCAGGGTGGAAAGACTATAGGTGATGGGGTCCAGGGTTCCCGGGTGTGATTTTGGATTGTGTCTTTCTTACCAGCGAGGTGGCCTTAACATGTTACTTAGCTTCTTGGACCCTTGGTTGCACATTTGGATAATGAATGTACACACCGGGAAAGAGGATCTGTGGATGTGTGCATGTTGTATGTGCACCCTCTTTGGTGGTATTCTTTTAAAGGGTAAAGATTATTTATCTAAGACTATTTATCTATGTATGCTAAGCTCCAAGCACTGCATGCCCTGGACCATATGTGGTGGTGGTAGTCTTGATTTGCAGGCCTATGACATTCAGTTAGAGTAAATTCTCAAAACATTACATGAGGATTAAAAACCCAAAAGCGTAAAGTCTATGCAAGGCGCATCTTGACACTCCGTTGTGTGCCTCGGAACGTCCTTCCAACACAGACATGGAGCAGGGAAGTTGGCACAATAGGAAACAGTTTGGCCACAGTCAGTGGGTTAGAGCTCCGGGGAGTTTTGAGCCCCTCAGTTCCCTTTCTCTGAGTTTTCTGAGTAGCTGTCAAAGACCTAAGGAAACCAATGGTTCTGAGTCCATTACTCAGCCCATAAAATATCTAACACAGTGGAACTAAAAGTTCTTACAGGGTTCCATTTCTACCATCAGGTTTGCTTTCTGTTCCCAACTGAATCCCAGGATGTTAAAGAACCATTTCTTTGCCTGCCTGAAATTAACTTTACTCGGCAGCCTCACTGCTTTCTGTGGCCCATTCTGAGTGTTGATTTTTCACAGGACGTGGTATGTGGTACCCTGAAGACTGTTGTCATGTTCAGTGTTTGTCCAAAGGAGAACCAGCAAGGCCTGCTGTTCCTGAGTCTCACGGCATCTCCAACACAGGAAAAGACAGAGAATGGTCATCTGGGTGTGCTAGTGATTTCATGGGACTGAGGAGCAAAAGAAGCGCTCTTCACTCTTTCCCACAGATAAGGAAAGATACATTTGGGTTTGAAAATAAACATGGCTTTAGCCTCCTTTTTTTTCTTGGCATTTTTCAGATATCTAGCATTTGCTCCAGGAAGTTTGTTTCTTGCTTGGATTCTGACTGTAAGAATGTCACTCCCTGATTGAGTCTGTTAAATCTAGAAACTAGCCCCTTGAATTTCACTTTCTGATTATATACCATACTTCCCTTACATGATGGTTCCTTTTCTTTTTCTTCTGTATTGGAAGCCTTGCTGGAAGGCGTGGCCAACTAGCACAGGATTGGACACAGTATAGGTGTTAGGTAATTACTTCATTAGATTGCACAAATTAAAACAAGGAATTGGAGTTCTCATTGACTCACCTTATTTCCTCTGCAGTAGAAATTTCCAAAATATGTTTTATGGAACATTAGTCCTATTCAGTGATCTATTATGAAAGAGTCTATGGCCATAGAGGCCTAGGAAATGCTGTTTGGTAGTCCCGTTTTAGAGATTTGCAATTCACATTGGATATGAAGCTCAGAAAAATCCAGGATTGAGGGTCCCACTTAACACCTTAGACTTACTTAGCTTCAGAAAAGATTTTGACTAAGGACCCCCTTTCTGTTGCATCATTCTTTTTGCTGTGAGAACTCTTTGGTAAACCCAACTCCACTCACTCCTTCAAAGAGTCTTTGACTGCACTTCAAACTTTTCAACATCAGCTCACATAAATGATTGAAGAACACTGACCCAATCCCACTGTTGGACTCAGCGGTTTGCTAGAATGACCTCGTACTCATCAACACATCTCTTCTCAACTTCATGGTGGCATCACACACAAAGTACCGACCCTTCCTTCCCAGCCAGCTGATCAACCTGTGGCTGCAAATGGATGTCATGTTTCAGTACCATGTCACAGCTGACTAAGGGCATGGTTCAGAGCCCAGGTCTCTGAACTCTGATTCAGGGTGTTTTCCTCCAGTTTTACTGATGCATTATTGACAATGAATTTTGTATCTCTTTAACATGTACAATATGATGATTAGATATGCCTTTACCCAGGGGTTTTGCTGGGGCATCCAGTATTATAGGCAGATAAAGAAAGTTTGTATTTGTTGCGTGCCTGTATTTGTCAAAGGCACTCATGTAGGTTAAATGAGTCCCACCATAAATGTAGGTTAAATACATTTATGGTGGGAAAGACCTGAAAATTCCATCCATATTTTTCAGATGTAGACACTGAAGTCAGAAAGCGTTTACTTGTGCAAAAACTTTCATTTAGAACCTGTAGAGTTCCCAGATAAAGAGATAGAGCCAGCTCTGTCCCTTCGACCACATCAACATTTTCCAGCCCTGTGACCTTGAACAAGTCGCTTCTTTAAATACAAATTTCCTCACTGATATACTTAGAAGATAATCCTAAACTATGATGCAGAGATGATGCGAAACTCCAGTGAAACGTGTGCATGAATGCATTTTATAAATTATAAACTGCTATTAAATTACATTAGTCTATTACTCATATAAAATATTAAATTGTGACACCACTCTAATTTCATATTCATTAATAGGAATGAGAAGCAGTTTAGCATAGCAATTAAGGACACAGTCTTCATCATTAGGCAGGCCTGACTTAATCCTATCCACTACATGATTTTGGAGCAGTTACTAAACTTCTCTGTACCTTAGTTTCCTCATTTCTAAAATGGAGGTAATTCCAGCACCTAACTCATAGAGATTGTCCTGAAGATTACCGTATTTTTCAGCAATATTTTGGGGAGAAAAGTGCATCTTATAGCACCCCCCCCTGAATTTGGGAGGAATAATGGTTGTTAATATTGCTGTTGAGTTCTGTTTACATGTACATTGGTGAAATATTATTATGTCATTAAGTATTTTACCACAATTTTTGCTTCAAATTTTTTTCCCTATTTTCCTCCTCTAATACCTAGGTGCATCTTATGGTCTGAAAAATACAGGTAAATTATGTCAGACAAACACTTGACAAACTACCAAGTGAAGATTTAACTCTTAACGAAAGTAACTGGGATCATCATTATCTTATTTGGCTCCACTGGTCCTGTAAGAGAAATGTCTAAGTTCCCTTTGCCACAGACTCTGGTTAGAGGGCCGCTCTTTCATTGTCTAACCCACTTCAAGCTCGATTACTTTTTTTTGTTAAGTAGAGGTATAACTGACATAATGTTTCATTAGTTTCAGGTATACAACAGAACGATTTGATATTTGTATATCTTCTGAAATTACCACCACAATAAGTGTAGTTAACATCCATTACCATACATAGTTACAAATTTTCTTTCCGAAGCTTTACAAGGTGAGCTACTGTTCAAAGCCCTTGATAGCTCCCCTCTCCCAGCCCAGACTGTTTGCATATTTCTGACTTCCTTTTTCCTCTCACCTCATCAAAGTAGCGTGTTCCCGATCCCCCATCCCCACGTAGCTAAGTTAGCCACTGGTGGCTGAGGCATCCTTTTCTTCTTCTCCTCTTCCTCCTTCACTTTTCCTCTTTTTCTTGTCTCTGAAAACATATTGACTGATTTCATGCCCATTTAACAAATAATGATTAATTATTGATCTCTGATGCTGGAAGCTTCTGATTTAAAAAAACATAGCTTTTATTATGAAAGCTGTAAATACATTGCTCTTCAATTTTTAAAGACCCAAAATTAAAAGTGAATTTTAAAATGGAACATAATTTATAGTTGACTTCTCACGTCTTTTCTTCTTTATTTTCCCCCTCTTTCTCTAGAAGTAGACCTCAACATTTTCTTGAGCTTTTAACCAACAAAAAAGTGGTTTACAATTCTGGAATATATCAATGAAATCTATAGTAATCAGGAAACTAACTTGGTTTTATTGTAAGGACTGATGAGCAAAGGCAAGCATGATTTACCAGTTCTGACTTGCCAGAACCACTCTCTTCCAAATGAGCTCCACTGAAGATGATAGTCATTGGCCGATTTCATCACTCAAAGAAGAAGCATATCAACTCACTTGTCAGTCACTTTAAGAGCTTGCCTAGAGGGAGATTTTAGCCTTTGTATTGCATATACACCATAACATAGACCAGAGAGGCACAGGAATCGAAAGGAGAAGGGCCTTCGAGTTAGAATTGTCTCTGTGTGTGCTTCTTACTAGCAGCTCTGTCTCTCTGAGCGTCAGTTCCCAGCCCCGAAACTTTTAGATAGCAGAGCTTGGCAACCTGTGTCTCCCGGGGCCAGATCTGGCCCACCACCCGTTTTTACAAGGCTCGTGAGTTTAAGAATGGTTTAAATAATCAAAAGAAAAGTAACGTTTCAGGATGTACAAAAAAATGTATGAAGTTGAAATGCCGGTGTTTGTAAAGAGATGAACAAGACATGCCCATTCATTTCTGCATTGTCTGCACTCCTTTCACGCTGTCACCGCTGAGCTGAGAAACTACAACACGGAGAGCAAAGCCTGATGTATTCACCGTCTGGCCCTTTACAGGGAAGGTCTGCCGACACCTGAGACTGTACTGATCATGCAGGGTCTCTGTGCCATAAAGAGAGAAACTAAAGCACCTGGCACATGGTAGACATTCAATGAATTAGCGTTATATTTAAATATTATGTTAATAAAAGAGCCTGTGCATCTTCTCCAATCTTAGTTATAAAACATACTGTCTTGTAAGGTCAAATTTCCTGAAATAAGTCCAAGTACCTCAGAATGGCTGTAAGAAATCAAGTGTGAGTTAGAGAAGTTGAGTCTTTAAGGCTGATGGGTGTTTTTATTTAAATAGTTCATACAACCTTGAAATCTTAGTCAAAGGCTAAGCGTTTCAGGAATGAAACGCTTTGGAGACTGCAGTTGTATAAGCATTGAATTGATGATGAGATGTCTCAAGTGCCTGATAATTGGGTACAACCAAGGGCTCGTAGGGGAAAATCCAGTTTAGTGAAAACTAGGAAAATTAAACATAAACAAAGGCTACATCTAGAAAAGGATCACTGTGTTGGTGAGGAGTTTATTCCAGCTGGACTTCAAGGATGTGGTTTAAGGTGTTAATTAATGTAGCAGTTTAAACGTGTTTGTTCTGTCCTTTGAAACTTAGTCTATGAAGACCACATCAGAGAATAAAGTTTAGAGGGAACTTGCACCAGGTCAGTAAGCACTTTAGGTACACAGGCAGAGCACAGAGTGAATCAGCATTTTAAGATTCACCTTTATGAATAAAAACTAACTGCATTATGACTATCGTTTGGTATTAAGCTCTCCAATTTGTCAGGACTCTTTCTACACTCCACCTTTCTGGGCACAGTTTTCAGCTCCTCTCTGCCCCCCCCCCTTTCTTTCATCCAACAATTACTGTAGCATCTCCTCCAGCCCAGACAGTGTGGTGGCAGCCCTGGTGACAACTGATGAACAAGACAGATATAATGCACGTCCTCATGAGCTGACAATCTAGTTGAAGTTTTAGACAATTAACTGGACAGTAACAGTAAATAAAAATGCTGATAGTATGATAGGAAGAATTCGAGGAATTTTGCGGAACATGTAACTGAGGACTTAAGATATGGTTGGTTGTAGAAAGAGAAGAAGGAAGGGCTTCCCACAAGAAGTGACCTGTCAGCTGTTGTTTACTGGATGTCACACGGGAGGTGCAAGGTCCAGGTCATCCAGTGCCTTGTAATCTATGATAGGACTTTCACACTGTATCCTAAGAGAAACAAAAAGCTTTGAACTGTTGGTGCTCAGAGTGAGACTAGCAATGTCTTAAACGTTAAAGAAGGCATTATTGTCAAAGGGCTAATGAATGCCAGAGACTGAAGACCATGGCCAAAGCCAGATGAGTGATGTTGGAGGTCTGGGTCCAACTGGCACTGAGAGAGGATCTATAGATGAATTGGTATCAAATACTGTCTTCTTAATAAGTAAACTAGTTCTGCTTTATATAGTTAGAACAGTAAGCTTACACCTGAAAAGGTACCTGCTAAATCATGATGGAATGAAAGTATTATAATTAAGTCACTAGGAAATTAGCACACATAATGTTAGACTGGTTCACTTTGAAAGCAGTCTTTTGCTACCAAAGCATACCTATGTTTTGAGTATATTTGAATACCAAATAATGGAGTGGCTAAAAAAATCCTTGTAGAATTTAACCATATCTGCTAATATTGGAGCACTTGCTATGTAAGAGCCCTGTAAGCACTCCATTCGCATTAGTTATTGCTATGCATGTTAAAGCCACTTTCACTGAGATTATTTTGTTAAGTCCTTGTATAGATTTTGAGATAGATGCTATTATTCACACTTCACACACAAGGGCTCAAGGATTAGAGAGTTTAAGTAATTTACCATCTTTTCCTGGCTAAGAGATAACAGCACCAGGATGATAACTGAAGTCTGTCGAATTCCATCCCAGAGCAAAGAAAGTCTAACTCCTGCAAATCACAAACATGACAGCAGGTATGAAAATTTTCCCTCATTCACTATCACATACCTGGTCATAAAGAATACTTTGGGGTTCATGGCATTAAAATTAAAAGGCTCCTATTTCAAAATCAAGTGAAGTACTAATGTGAAGTCTTGAAATGTCACTTTAACATCTTTCCAGAACCCCAAATACATTTACTCGATGTGGAAATATTTTATATTTTGACTTAAACTCCTAAAAAGTGGAGATTTTATTATACTAATTATTTCGCTACAGACTCAAGTTTTACTTCACCCTTTACACTGAGCTATTGCTGTAGTTCATCTAATAATAGAATCTTTAAGTGTTTCTTTAAAATAAAATATTGATATATGGTAATATCTTAGTGAGAGAGAATTAAATGAAGTGGCTCAGCTCCCATGATCTCTTATAAATTTGTTAAATGAAGTGGTTAAAGAATTGACCCACTTCTCTAGCTATAACCCTTGCCAATTCATTATTCTACATCCTCAGTCTGGAAATTAATAGATATTATAGTAACTACTTATGGGCAAGTCTCTTTCCATGGAGTCATCGCAGGATGTCTTTCTTCACTTCCGTCTCAGGAAGCTGATTCTATCAGTGCAGCATTAGTTTTTCTCTCTCCATGGCGGACTCACACCAACCAACCTCATAAGGTTGCTATCTATATTAGCAATATTAGTTTTTTATCTACAATGAAAAATAAGTGTTGCATGGATAGAGATAGCTGCATCTTCTCTCCCTCTAGAAAGATCTACATAAGAAGAAGGAATGTAATATGAAAGATCATTCATGTACTTAAAATTAAAGCAAAGGGACTTAAAGGCGTGTCCAACCTTCGGGCCTCTCTGGGCCACACTGGAAGGAGAAGAGTTGTCTTGGGCTACACATTAAATACATTACGGCATGTAATCACATACACACATAAAAAAAAAAAAACCCTCAGGTTTTGAGTAAATTACGATTTTGTGTGGGGCTGCATTCACACCCATCCTGGGCTGGGTGCAGCACATGGCCGTGGGTTAGACACCCCTGAAAGGATCCCTTAGTTATCATTAAGGTATCATGCTAAGTCAGCCCCACAGGGACAGTCTTGTAGGTGGTCACAAAGGACACTTGAAATTGTCCCAACAAAGACCATAAATGTCTTGAGGTTAAGGACCCCACCTGTCCTATATGTAGCAAATCTCCAGTACCTGGAATAGAACAGCTCGCTACTCGTGAAGTAGGTGTGCAGAGGTCTTTGGCTAAGGCTCTACTTCAGTGTTTGAATGAGCTTTGCCGACTCTTTCCCTTTTGTGGTTCCTCCTCATTCTGTACATCCGTGGATGATCGTTGAAAGCCACAGTCTTTCATTAGATATTCTGGCATAGTATAGTTAGAGGTGAATCTGCTGGTCCGGTAGCCGGTCTGTCTTTTTATGCTGATTTTGCATTTCTGTTCTCATCCTGTTGGTGTCTGTGCTTCTTCCTGCATCCTGCTTTTGGTAGAGGAGCAAGATATGTCACTGCGGCCACTTAGTACCTTGTACAAGAAGCTTATTTTCGTGAGCCAATATCTCACCAGCACTCCATGCGCTTCTCTAAGATGGGATAGTAATGCCGTTCAGCCATATTGGCCCAGTCTGTTGCTCCTAACGGTTTCAGCAATTTATGAGATGTGAGGCTCAGAATATTAAAGGACTGTTGAACTTCATAAAGATGGAAGCCTTGAGGAAAATCACCTTGTCATTGAACTCTGCAGTCCACTCAAGTTACAGAAGTGTCTTATTTTCATCCATTCCACAAGGAATTTAATAAGCCCTTCCCTTTTTTTGGTAGTATGTTTTTATATATGTAAATACAACTGATTTTTGTATATTGAGTTAGAATACCGCAGTTGTTCTGAATTATTAGTTCTAAAATTTTTTGTTGGAATTCTTAGTGTTTACAAGATCATGTCATCTTTACACAGATAACTTCTTCCTTTTCAGTTTGGCTGTGCTTTATTCCACTTTCTTAATTAATTACTCCAGCTAGGGCTTTCAGTAGTATGTTTAATCATACTTAATAGGAGTAGGTATTTAGTAGGAGTGGGCATCCTTGTCTTGTTCCTGATCTTGTTCCTATTCCTTGTTGAGTGTGAGCTTGTCATATATGGCCTTTATTATGTGGGGGCACCTTTCATTTTTTTGTGATTTGTTGAGAATTTTTATTATGAAAACATGTTGAATTTTTATCAAGTGCTTTTCCTACATCTATTGAGATGATCACATGAGTTATGAGATAATCACATAAACTCATACGATATACTACATTCATTTTGTTAATGTAGTATATCACATTCATTTGTTAATGTGTGTTGAACCATCCTTGAATCTCAGGAGTGAATTCCATTCGATTATAGTATATATTTTTAATGTGCTGTTCAGTTCAGTTAGATACTAAATTTTGTTGAGGACTTTTACATATGTATTTATCAGTGATATTGGCTTGTAAATTTCTTTTCATGCCTTATCTGTCCTTCATATGAAGGTAATGTTGGCATTGTAAATGAGCTCAGAAGTGTTTCCTCTTCTTCAATGATTTTGGAAAAGCTTAAAAAGAATTGTCATTAATTCTTCTTTAAATGTTTGGTTCACCTGTGATGCCACCTGGTCCTGGGCTTTTTTGTTGTTAATGGTTTTTGATTGCTGCTTCACTCTCCTTACTAGCAGTTACTCTATTCAGAATCTCTCCTTCATGCTTCAATCTTGGTAGGTTGTATGTTTCTAGAAACTTATCCAGTTCTTCTAGATTGTCCAATTTGTTGGTGCCTAATTGTTCATAATAGTATCTTATATTCCTTCATGTTTCTGTACAACTGATATAGTTGTAATACTTTCTTTTATTATAGTTTTATTTGAGTTCTCTTTATTTTGTTTTTCGGTCCAACTAAAGGTTTGTCAGTTTTTATTAACATTTTCAAAAAACGAACCCTTAGTTTTGTTCTTTTGTATTATTTCTCTGGTCTCTTATTTCTGTTCTAATCTTCATTATTCCTTCCTTCTGCTAACTTTGGGCTAAGTTTGCTCTCTTATCTAGTCTCTTGAGATGTTAAAGTAAGGTTGTTTATTTGAGGTGTTTTTTCTTCTAATATAAACATTTATCGCTATAAACTTCCCTTTTGAAACTGCTTTGCTTCACCTTATAAGTTTCAGTATGCCGGGTTTCCATTTTGGTTTGTCTCAAGATACTTTTTGGTTTCCCTTTTGATTTCTTCTTTGACCTATTGGTTCAGGAGCATACTGTTTAATCTCCACACATTTGTGACTTTTTTAGCTTTTCTCCTATTAATGATTTCTAGTTTAATGCCCTTATGGCCAGAAAAGATACTTGGTATGATTTCAGTTTTCTTAAGTGTATTAAGATTTGTTTGTGGCCCCACATATGATCTGTCCTGGAGAAATGTCCTGTGTGCACTTGAAGAGAATGTTTATTCTGCTGCCGTTGGATGGAATGCTCTGTATACTTATGTTAGGTCCATTTTGTCTATCATGTTTTTCAAAACTGCTGTTTCCTTATTGAGTTTCTGTCTGAATGATTTATCCAGTGTTGAAGGTGAGGTATTGAAGTCCCCTATCATTATTGTATTGCTGTCTTCTTCTCCTTTTGGTTTTGTTAATACTAGCTGTATGTTTTAGGTGCTTCAGTGTTGGGTGCATATGTATTTACAACTATTATATCTGGTTGAAGAATAGGCCTCTTTTTTCATTATATATCAACCTCTTTTGTCTCCTGTGACAGGTTTTGACTGAAGGTCTATTTTGCCTGATATGAGTATAGCTACTCCTTCTGTCTTTGATTATTTTTACATGAAATATCTTTTACCATCCCTTCCTTTCTGGCCAGGGTGTGTCCTTAAGACTAAAATGAGTTTCTTATATGTAGCATATTATTGAATCTTCTTTTCTGTTTAATCGCCGCATGTCTTCTGATTAGAATATTTAATTCATGGGCTTTTCAAGGGATTTTTGATAGGTAATGACTTACTATTACCTTTTTCTTAATTGTTTTCTGTTTATAGTTTTTATGTTATTTTCTTTCTTTTTTGTGATCTGTTGGTTTTTGAGGGTAGTATCAGGCTTTGATTTTTTTTCTCTTCATCTTTTGCATCTGTACTAGAGCTTTTTTCCTATTGTTATCACAAAACGCACATCAAACATTTTATAACAGTCTATCTACTTTAAGCTGATACCTACTTAACTTACATACAAAATCACTCTACATTTTTACATCTGTCACTCCTATTTTATGCTTCTGATGTCACTGTATACTTTGCATTATCCATCGTTTGTTAGCAAATTATTGTAGTTATAGTTATTTGTTTTTAGTTTTTCTTGAATTTATTGAACAAATGGTGATGGAAGGAGATTTGATGTGGGGTAATTGTAGTTTAATATTTGATCATTAATTTTGAAACTAGAGTTAAAAGGTATTTCCATACCACCATTATGATATTACAGTATTCTGAATTTGAGTATTTATTTACTTTACCAATGGTATTGTTTTTAATTTATTAATTCACATGCATTTAATGAACATGGATTTTGGTGTTGGACATAAACTATTGAGCAAGACAGATTAAGTTCCTGTACACAGTTGAACACTGTAAAGTTGCTTAAATTTAAGAATTTTTTAAATTATTTTTTATTTTTTAAATGTATTTAGTTATTTTTCAAGTACAGTTTTTTTTTGTCAATTTCTCCCATCCCAGCCCCCCCCCCGCCCGGTCTCTCCACCTCCCTCCCATTCCCCCCCCCCCCAGTCCTCATCTCTGTGTCTCTCATATTTGTTCCTCAAAATCCCTCCCCGTTTTTCCCCTTAAATTCCCTTCCCTCTCCCCTCTGGTCGCTGCCCACTTGTTCTCTATTTCAGTGTCTTTGTTTTTATTCTGTTTGCTTGTTTGTTTTGTTGTTTAACTTCCTGTTAATGGTGAGATCATATGGTATTTGTCCTTCAATGCCTGGCCTATTTCACTCAGCATAATGCTTTCCAGTTCCATCCATGTTGTTGCAAAGGGTAGTAGCTCCTTCTTTCTCTCTGCAGCATAGAATTCCATTGTGTATATGTACCACAATTTTTTGATCCATTCATTTACTGATGGGCACCTAGGTTGCTTCCAACTCTTGGCTATTGTAAATTGTGCTGCTATGAACATTGTGGTGCATAGGTTCTTTGAAATTGATGTTTTAGGATTCTTAGGATATAATCCTAGCAGTGGAATTGCTGGGTCAAAAGGCAGGTCAATTTTTATTTTTCTGAGAAAATTTCATACTGTTTTCCATAATGGTTGTACCAGTCTGCAATGGTATTTTTTTATACTTTTGTATTTCATGTCATTACTTAGGATCCTTTTGTTTAAACTTGAATCCCTCTGTCATTTGTTATAAGGCAGATCTGGTGGTGATAATTTCCTTCAGCTCTTGTTTGGCCGTGTCAGAATATTTTTATTACTAACAATTTTTATTAAACACTAAGCATTTATGAAGCAACTATTCTGTGTCAGACACAGTTGCTAGTTGTGGATTTGCCCAACTGTATTTCTGTCAAATATATAAATGAATTACATGTCAAGATCAAATAATTTGACGTGTATAACATTAAACGTTCTCTCCTTGACAGCTCTTGCTATGTTTTGGTCTATGATTGCCGGGTGTGGGTGCGGAACGTGCAGCGCTGGCCTTGGTTTCCAGCAGCACTCCTTGCACAGGGCCTTAAATTGTCTGCGAATCCCCGCACCCAGCAGCCAGACTTCATACCACCGAGCACTGAGCATTGCTGTTGCGTTCAAAGCCAGGTCTCATTTATTTCCGCCTGGCGTGGAGTCCCTGTAGTGGAGTCTGGCCCATTTTTATTGATCAATAAATTTTATTTCCAAATAAAAATGTGATATTACAGGAGTTTTACCTTCAGCAAGATCCAATACAATGAGAAATTATGGACAGAAAAAATTTTAAAAGAAGTGTTTTGCGCTGAAAAGAAAAAAAGAATGCATGTAACCATCTGCGTAACTATACCAGTGTTTGCTTTCCATGGTTTAGTTCATCTTTTATAAAAGATACATTTGCAGTGTATTTCATTACCAGTCAGTCACACTGATGATCAAATGTGTCAAAGTCACATTCTTCCTCAAAGTCATGACTTCGTTTGAGAAGCCTTCATTGTGCATCATGCATGTATGTGAATATCCGGAACAGAAAGTGACTTCAGCTGAGACACTGTGTTTGGCCAGTGGAGATAGTCTCAAAACTATGGGTCATCGATTTGTCACTGAGCCACCTTCCTGGTCCAGATTTCCTCCAAAAGGAAAAAAAAGTCTTTTCAAAGTCAAGCAGATAATTTTGCCCTTGGCCATTGAAAAGTGGGCTTGGATTTGCCCCGTCTGTTTTGACGAGCCAGAGCAGGGCGAGTGTCATTTCCCATCAGGTAGTATTTGTGAGATGAAGCCATAAATGAAAGGCTGGCAAAATGTTACTGTTCTAAGTATCTGCCATTAGTTTAACTCTAGCTCAACTCTTTTGGCCATGTATATGGTAAATCCTCTTTCTATCATGTAATTAAATATCACTCCATCATATTCCTTACTGAGGAGCCTTCCCTGGGCAGCATCGGGAGTGTGTCCTGGGAGCCCCGTCATCTGTGGCTCTCGTGGGAGCTCTGTCTGCCCCCGACTTCTCAGTCCCTTCATCAGCCTTGTCAGTCGTGTGGTGCAGGTGGTGCTGGTTGTCTCTTCAGTCTCCGGGGTTGTCATACAAGCCACACGTGGCCAACACAAGGGCCCATCCCTCTGATCGTAGAGATCTGTTAAGGAATAATCATGTGGCTCAATCGGGCGACCCAGAGTCCTTCCCAGAAAAGATTCTTTATTTTCCCTGTGACAGTGAGCTTGGGAACACCTGTGGATGCCTCGCTGCCCAACAGATAGAGAACCGTGGAGAATGAAGCCCAGGGAAACCTAGAGAGGAAGACTGAGCCTTGATTGTGTTTTAACGTCTCACCTTAAAATCTACCACTTGCTTAGAGTTATATGGCTTAGACCTCCCCTCCCTCCCTTTCCTTTTCCTTAGGCTAACTTGAATGCATTCTAACTGCCATTACCAAAAGGGTCATGACAAATGCCTGTTTTCAACTTTGTGCCATAAATACCTCGGCCCCCATGTGAGCCCACAGTATTGTCTCAGCTTAGCCTGCCCACCCAGGTGAGTGGTACAGCGAACATTCTTGTCTAGAACCTACCTACCTTATGTCTCAGGCCTTAAGCACTTTGCCAAGTACCTGACTTGGTAATTTGGTACCAAGTCATTTAAATAAACATGTAAAATGGTTTACTGCTTTTTGGGAATATTTACACCTTATAAGAGAACTCAGTATCTTATATAATACCATATTTTAACATGCAAGAAAGATTAAATCTCAAAGTAAAGAAAGTGGGGTTATTATATTAGTATGTTCCTATAATTAGGTTTAAAAAGATGAGAAAAAGTTCATTTACTCACTTAAAAATACCTAAAGTTGCTTCCTTTGAGCCAGACAAGGAGCGAGCACACAATAGCAAGCAGGCCTGATTTCTGTCCTCAAGGAAAATATTTCTTTCCTATCAGGCAAGAGTGATAGGAATCAAATAAAACTACAATTAAACATAGAGTGAGGGTGAGGAGTTGTCTTTACCCTCACTCTAGGAAGAAGAGAATTCTTTCCAGAAGGAGAGGACGGCTTTTTTGAAAGTTCTCAAGTGGACAGATAGGTGATGTCTTCGAAGGACTAGACAGAAGCAGCGTGGCAGCAGACGAGGCTGCAGAGGTAGACGAGGGACCAGACCAAGCCAGGCCTTCGAAGTCACAGCGAGGGTGATTAAGTGTATGTTCTAAAAGGCCCGGTTATCACTGTGACTTCGAGATTCTTAGGTCTGGCTCTTGTTATAATGAATCACTGAGGCAGCGGGTCTGAAAACGAGATGCAGTTCTCTGGCTCCTACTCGGGTCCAGCGGAGTCATGGCTGCTGGGGTCGGGCCCTGGCTCCCATCATCTTTCGAGCACCCTCCAGGGTCTAACGGAGAGCTAGGCCTGGGAACCCCAGATGTGAACCGTAGAGGAGACGCACCTTAATAAGAGCGCCTGTGACACAGGCACTGGAGCTGGCTTTCCTGTGGGACTCAAGGTCACTGCCCCCAAAGCTAGTATATCAAGAACCACATTAATAGAAGCAAGCAGCCTACATGAGAGAGGGAGGTGTTCCGCTGCCCCCCAGGCAGACCCCGCACACCTGCGGAGTTGATTCACCTCTCAGCACCAAGTTTTATGAGGAAGTTCACAGAACTGAAACATTCCTGGAAGAAAGCAAAGCAGATGACGAAAGGAATCTAAGCCATAATGAGAAGAAATGACCTAATAGTTCCAGACATGTTTAAACTGTAAGACAAAATAATTTTAAACAGACTGTGTTAGACCCCCTGTTTTTAAGTAAATCAAAGGCTGTTACTTATTGAAATGGTAAATATGAAGGCCAACTGCGTACCAGTCCTGGACGGTGGGAATATGGCAGGAGATGAGGCAGACAAACATCCCTGTCCTTGTGGACTTTTGTTCTAGTTTAGAATGATACTTGGTCATCCACGTGCCCCTTAGATCAGAAGTTTTAACTGAACTTTATGATTAGCAGCTATAGAGTCTGTATGTGTTATAGGGAGATCTATTTCAGGGATTAATTTTAGAACATTAAAAGTAGAAATATCTGAAAAGCAAAGTTAACATCTGTGGGAAAATTCCAGTAGGTGTGGTCACCACAGAGGGTGCTCAGAATCCAAGGGCGAGAACTGAAAGGCGTGATAGGAAAGAGACCGATGAGTGATCCAGCCCCGTGAGCTCTAGAGGCCTTTGCAGAAATGAACACCAGATACTAGAGCATTAAATAATGGAAGCATTTCCATAGTTTCAGCATTTGCTATGTGCTATACACTTTGCTAAGTGCTTTATTATGCATTATGTCACATAAGGCTTAAAACACTCAACATCCAGATGTGGAAAATGAAATTGTATCCAGCCATAACTTTTGAAAATTAAAAACATTACTCCTACAAATATGAACTGAAATACATCAAAGATTTGATTTGATGCATTAATTGATGAGGGAGTAGGTATGATAGTAAGGCTGGTGCCTACGTCATTTGAGGAGCTTCTTGTTTTAGGTGCATCAGTAAATGAATGTTAGCACAGGCTGCTAGATTAGATACAAAACTGGTTAGTGTCTTACAGTGCAATACACCATTACATGTGGCATTATGTTTTTTTCTGCTGGAGAGAAATAATTTGTATCTTTAACAGACAGAAGTCTCCAAGGTAACATGTAGCTTTACTAACTTTGGCATCTTTATTCAGTAGTAAATTGAATTTTACTCTGAACAAAAGCACATTTCCCTTAAGTAATTCTTGAAATGGACTGTTAAAGCATTGCCCAGTGTGCCTTTAAATGAACATGCGAACCCTTTGGTATCATTTTCAAGTTTTGGATAATTTTTCTGAACATTAGAAGAGTTAAGTAACTTTTCAGGATTTTTCCAGCTAGTCAGTCATATTGAAGCTGGATCTCAAGCTGGGTCTCAAACATCCACACTGAATGAGCCACGTAGCAAGTATTTGGGGAGCCGCTGGGGCAGCGTCTGATGGATCACATCACCATTGTTCTGCCCTTCTATAAGCCTGGGCTGAGTTTTTCCAGTTGTATGTTTGTTTGCTTGTTTTAATTGATCACAGAGATCATTCTGTAAACCATTCAAAACTAATTGTTCTGCCTCTTTGGTCTCCCCCAAAGTAGCCGGGCACACTAAACATGATTAATAAGAAGTGAGTGGTTCTTTAAGCACTTGCTGGTTTTGACTCTGAGACGAAGGCTCTGGAATCTGGAACCCCAGATGGAAATATGATTCGTTAGAATTGGTAGCAGCTACCTTCTCAGTAAGATTTCTTCCTCTGCTTACAGGATGTTGCATTGTTGTTGTTGTTCATTTAGGACGTTGCAATGACCAAATGTGGGCATTGCAAATTGTTAATGGCCTCCGATTGTTAGAATGGTGACCTTGAGCTCCTAAGGTTTGGAGAGAGAGCTGAGTTCTCTGCAAGTGGCCCTTTGTTCTGCCTCCTGCCCTGGACTGCAGGTCAGATATCACTCTTTTCCCTCCCTGTGAGTTAGTCTTGAGGAAAGGCTTCGGTGTTAGGTTTAGGGAATGAATGAGAAGTGTAGCTGTGTGGTCAGCTCCATGTTCCCCTGAGGCATTAGGGCTCATGCCTGTGTCTAAGGTGATAGGCCCCTGTTATGTTAAGGGGGCAGAAAACCAGCCCATTCAATGGTTTATTCTAGAAGCTCAGACTAGGTGTAAGAGGGCAGCTTAGCTTTTAGGTAAAAGAAAGGGTCTGGTTTTTGCTCCATTAAAAGGAAACTAAACTGAAATTTATTTATAGGCACTTTAATAACTGCTTTATAAATGGATTATCTCTGCATATCCCCAACAATTCCATGAGTTAGATCCTATTATTGTCCCCATTTTGCAGACAAAGATACTAAGTTCAGAAGGCTAAGCAAGCTGACTAGAATTCACAGACGAAGCTAAAATTAAACCTAGGCCAATTATAAGCCTGCTCTTGTGAAGGTGACATGATACCTCCTCTCCCAAATGCTGTCAGGATAATGAAAGCACATAGAAAATTAGCCCCAATCCCATGTTCTGGCCTCAGCTCTGCCAGTAACTGTCTTTGCAACTCCAGGCGAGCCCTCGAATCTGGCAGGGCCTCCGATTTCTTCTGTAACATGAGGGTAGAAACAATTTGGGCTGGACGCTCCCTGGGGTTCCTTCCGGCTCTGAAGTTCTCTGATTCTGTAATTGCATTCTGACCTGAGAGTTGCACACGGTCTCTCTCTCTCTCTCTCTCTCTCTCTCTCTCTCTCTCTCTCTCTCTCTCTCTCTCTGTCTCTGCTTCCCAAGGCAAAAATCTAATCCTGCTGCAAGTGCCCATTGCAACTGGATGCTAGACTCAAGCCCCCACCAAGCCCTATTAACTACAACACCCCCTTGGGAACACACAGCACTGTGACAAGCCAGCAAGCCAGTCCTTTAAAATAAGTTGCTAATGGGGTATAATATTAGGAAGTAAAATGTTAATACCAAAAACCCCCCCTCAAAACAGAGGAGGCTCTCTCTTTAAATCATCTCTTTTCTACAGTGTTACCTTGACAACTTAGCTTTGGCTCTTAAGGTACTGGGTTTCGGTGTGGGAAAAGGAGAGGGGTGTCCTCTTCGTATCTTTATAGCTTTCCTCTTGTTCCACGGAAAAGAGAAATGTCAAAGGTAGACCACAAACCCCAGCAGAATGTACACGGGACATCCCGATGGAGCGTCGTCCAGAAATAATCACAGGTGCACTGAATGAGGGCACGTTCTGATTAAAGGTGCATCGTCTCACCTGTTTCCTATAACCATAACACGCGTTGCCAGAGCCTGTAAAATGTTCCGTGGTTGGACCCGCACAGCTATGGAGCGGAGAGCAACAAAAGTGCCTAAGAGATAATTGCACTACTTTTAGTTGCCGCAGTCATGGATGCACGCACATCAGGACGAAGGCACCGCTCTGAAGTCCTGAACCAGTCTGGAAATGCTAAAAATACTGTTCCCCCTCCAGCAACTGGGATGCTGGGTGAAGACTGAGGCGACGCAGGTAAGGAGATCAAATTAGAATTCACATCCTCAGCTGTAATAGGTTTGTTATCAGGGCAGGGGAGAGCTGGGCTGGGGGGCTCCCAGGAGCCAGCCAGGAATGTGGACCGGAGCAGCAAGTTAAAAGGGGGCAATCTTGAGCAGAAGAAAGAGAAGGCTTATCCCCAGCATCTAGCACCACAGCGCAGAGCCCGTGTGGAGAATGGCTGCGAAATCCGAATTGGTTCTAGAGGCCGTTTCCTTTGTGGTCGTGAATGGGAGCCCGGCAGGCGCCGTGGGTGCTGTGGCAGGGGAGCGGGTCCGTGCTCGCACATGTGTTTCCCATTGATAGCTGGAGACAGCCCAGTAGCTCCGAGCTGGCCTGACAAAGCCGTATTGAAGCACAGAGAGAGTACGGTTTCAAAGCAGTCAGACAGAGAACGGGAATGCTGTTCAGGAAATTCTTCAGGCATGGGCAGGGACTTGGCTGCAGTTCCACTTTTGGAAAATCTGACTGGGGCGGCTTCTGAGCGCAGGCTGGGCCTGCTCACGCTGCTCGGCCCGAGGCCGCCTCCTTCCCGGCCTCTCAGCACACTCCCGGACCGAGGCTGGTTTCATCGGCTGCCTGGGGAAGCGACGAGAGGTAGGGGCTGTGGCGTTCTTCTGTTTCCACGCGTCCCTTCACTTTCTAAGCCGCCGTTTGCTTGCATGAACTCTGAGTTTCCGGGGTGGGGTGCGTGTGCATGTGTGTGTGAGTGTTTATAGGTCAGAACTCCATCACTCAAACATTTGGTGTGTACTTGTAATCTCTCTGTCTCCCATTCCCTTCAAGATCTGACTTTCACAGGGCGGAGATACTTTGGAAAGCTAGGATTTAGCTGGCAGCACAATTTGAAAAAAAGTAGGTGAGTTCATGTGTTGTCACTGGCTCCAACCTTCTGGAACTTTTCTGTGAGGAAGGACAATTCATTGGCAAGAAAGATCATTTTAAGTGAAACTGTCTGTGTTCTTTGCTTCAGGAGAGTTTTGAGAGGAGTGTGTGCAACAGAAAATGGCTCTTGTTTTGGGAGAGAATTAGTTTGAAGTTTCTAGTCTGGACGACACTTTCTACCTGTAGGAGCAGATGTGTGTGTATCAGTTCCTGGCACCTTTTATTGTTCTGTGATATTATGATGGTCCTTCAAGGAGCCCAGTGACATATTTGTATAGAAATATGCTGGATCAACATTTGTAATTCTGTTTCTGTAATTAAAAGTTTTTCTGAGTTGAAGAAATAACTGGCTGCTATACTCTCAAAAACATGAAATATAGATGACTAAAGAGTAATAGAAAACAGTAATTTACTCAAAGTCACTGTTAAAAGATAGAGACATAATGGCGTGAATGTTATTTTATTGATTGATTGATTTGATTTTACACCTTACTGAAGAGTGCATTTTTCAAAAAGCAAATTTTAAATAATCTTTCTCACACATATCAGCTGTAATGCAACATAGATTTTTCCTCCCCATAGGAAAGCTATACCTCTGTTTCTGCTTAGTGATTATAAAATACACAAAATATTGCAATTACATTTAAGAAACCGGGTTAGCTCAGAGAGGGGTGAACTAAATATCACTACAACTTTGTGATTTCTGGCAGAGCAACCGGTGACAGCAATGGTGTTTTCCACGGGGGTTTGGCTAAGAGTCCAGTTGAGGAAATAGATGAATGAGTAGATTCTTGGATACTTCTTGAATAGCAGCAGAGTGGTAGCTAGCCCCGTTAGGGCGGACTGCTATAAAAACAGGTGTGTATTTACTTTGGTTCTAAACTCTCTCAACAAGTAGCTGATGGTGGAGAGTAAGATTAATGGGTGAACGAAGTGTGGGGGCTATACTTTTCCCCATCTGTCTCTGTGTACAGGCTGGGAGGAGTGGACAGACACCGTGTCCTACTGGTGGAATTTGGTTTCTAGCCAGCAGTTCTGTGTTCTCCACAGTTTTGTACTTGGAGTAGGGAATGAGGCAACAGGATTTCTTGTTCTTCGTCACCCTCCTGCTTGTGGTGTTGGGCAGGGATGGGGAGTCTCTGAACCTGGGACACAGGACAAGGAGGGGATGCAGTGGGACGTCAGGGCTGACAGTGACTGCACTGTGTGTGTTTCTCCGGTGCCTCCTGAGTGAGCAAATGCCAAGACAGATTAGGAGGCGACACGCACCGTAGCCCAGCCCACTGCCGGTGAAAAAGGAGCCTCCACTGAGCTCTAATGTCATCCTCTTCTAAATTTAGTCCGCGTCAAGGGCTCAGCAGAACAGGCGTGAAATAGCAACTCCGGGCTGCAGGATTACGAGCAGCAGTGCCTGAAACTTGGAAGAAACTCTGTAGCTTCCCTCTGCTAGAAGTATAGGAGGGAAGGAAATCCAGCTCCCCTGACCTCCGAAAAGAAATAAACAGGGCAGAGGGCAGAGAAGAAATCCAGGGCAGAGGGGCGGGCGACAAGGAGAGAGGAGTGACCACAGCCTGGCCTTGGCCACGAGACAGGCGGAGGCGTCTGTGCCCAGGGACCAAACACATTCGGGAAATGGCGAGAAGCCTCGGGCGCTGATTTGCTTGACTTGAAGTGTGTGAATCAGCCACGGCCCCCATGGGGAAAATTGTTTTGCCCTCTTCACAACAGGAGACCCCATGGGCAGTCTGCCCTGCCTTGCCTTCTGGAAGCAATCAGAGAGCACATTTTGTGAGACTGGCATCGTCCGAGGGTTCAGATTTCCTAAGCAAGGCGGGGCCAGGCTCCCCAGGCCTTATTTTTAACCCATGTGTGTTCTATCAGTGATGTTCCTACTGGGGTGTTGAGTGAAGGGACCAGCTGGAGGCAGGTGAACGGTTGCAGTGGTCAGAGCTCGCTCAGGGAGCCACTCCTGGGGACATTAGTGCCCAGGCTGACTCCCGAAAGGAAATACAGAACGTATGTGCCTTATTGTGGGGGCGACTTTGCCCTCAAGTCCCCCGTCCACAACGGGTGAAAGTAAACACTACCAAGACATGATTTGCTTGGGGAGGAGAGGTGGCCAGTTTCTCAGTGGAAAAAGGCCAGGAGCCCCTTCCTCCAGGAGCTTTTATTGGGTTGTAATACACAGGAATACAAGGTGGCAAGGATCAAACAGGAGAGAACATTTCAAAGAAATCTGAGGGCTTGGTCTGCATCAATGTCTGTCAGGAAAGGGGGTTGCAGAAACTTTGGGAGACATACTCATTTCCTGCTTGGACACTTAACATATGAATGAAAATACTCTGAGCAAAGCAGGTTGCGCAGGACTTTTAGGAATTCTTTCTTATGCCAGATTTACCCCAGATACTACTCTAGCAAGGCAAGGAGCTGCACCGCCTTCCCATCACAGGTTTTCAGGCTTAAGTGGATTAGAGTCAGGAAGCGCTTCTCCCGGAGAACATGGGGACTTGGGCTATGTCACATAGCTGGGGGGCAAGTGTCCATTGCTCCCTCTTGGTCACAGCCCCCCGAGTCCTTCCACAATGGCCTCCCACGTGGTCAAGTCTGGCTTAAGTTGCCCCTCTCTCTGTGAGGGGTCTTACCTGTCATTGACTTCCGACCATGCCTTGGGAGCAGGGAGAGGAAGCTGAGGCAGCGTTTGCTACCAGAGACAAGCCTTGTCTCCTGTGGCTCGCATTCCAGAGGTCGCTCACTCAGCCTTAGCCATGGGGGGCAGTTACAATTCCTGAAACCAGGCAGAGCAGTTCCCAACACCTTATTTTTAATGCATTTCTTTAACCTTAATTTCATTTTCAAAACCACCTCAAAGGGCCTATACAACAGTGTCAGTGAAAGTGTACTGTATTTGTTTCATCAGATAAGGAAGTTCCTGGAGTCATGGATTTCATCATCTGGAAGGGGTTTGGCTACCAAGTGGTTCAGAATTTCTTGAATTTGAGTGATATAGCAACCCCTTTTTAACAGGACTGGAAAAAAGATCTCTTCCTCCATTGTTGATTTAATTTTTTTTCATGATATTGTTATTTAAATATGTACAAACCCCAAATACCCACCTGGATATTATCTCTCGAAATAGAAATATTTACCTGTTTTAATCATTGTTGAACAGCTATAATATGAAAACAAATTTATGAATTAAATACAGAGAAAGCTATGTAATGTAATATTCAGATTATCAAAATGGGTGCCTTTCGCAGAGAATTTTACTGAAATTTAACGAGGCTGGCATCACAAGCAGGAGACCAGCAGCTGTCTAGAGACTGTAGATTTCAGTGCATTCAGGTTTCTGCATCCTGGGCAGATTCTTGATTCCTCCATAACTTTTTCTCTTCACGTCTCCTTTCACGTGCACACCCTGGTGGCCTCTGACCTGCACCTGCAGGGACCGTGCCATGTGGGGTTCTGTCACACTCGGCACCTCCCTCATTGGTCACGGCAGCATGGACCTGCTCGTCACCAACATGATCCTACAGCAAATACAAACTCAGACACCAACCCTGCACAGTGGGAGCCATGGGCTATGAATCAGATTGCCATCTTCTAGATC
Organism: Artibeus jamaicensis; assembly: GCF_021234435.1. Lineage (NCBI taxonomy): Eukaryota > Metazoa > Chordata > Mammalia > Chiroptera > Phyllostomidae > Artibeus > Artibeus jamaicensis. Next base: position 8,571,665 of record NW_026521828.1, on the reverse strand, counting down.
AGAATTTGCATAAACAAAATAAGCAGGTAAAAAGCAAAGAAAAACAGACACAAGAACAAATGTTGTCGAGAACTCTCAGATCCCTGAGGAGATCTGAGGATCCCTGGTGACTAGAGGTCTCAACCTTAAAAGATGCTGACACGGGCCACTGCCGGGCACTCCAGGGTAGGAGCCGAAGTTAAACAGTTTCTCCAAGGATCGGAACTTCCTTTCTGCTCCACCATCCTCAGCTCTTCATGCTCATCCCTATGTGCCACATTTAAGTCAGGACAATGGTGGCAGGACGTGAAGGTGATAAGTATTTCTCCTCATGAGCTTTTCCCCATTTAGTCACAGAGGGCTCACCACCCCAACCCTGCGTAGACTTTGCCTAGTGTCTCAGGACGCACGGCACAAACTGGTCACAGGCCTGCTGGCCCCGTGGAATGACGTTACCAGGATAGTGCGAGGGAGGTTTCGCCCTCTAGGTGTGAGCAGGAGCCCGCACATTGAGATCAAGGGCTTTCGGCCTCATAATGAGCACAGCAGTGACCAGCAGGGAGGATGTCTGGGGATCGGCAGGATAGCTTTGGCCACAGATGCTTAATGAAAAAAAGTGAATAAGGAAATCCATATTCTCCTGTATGTTTTTCAGCTTTGTTAGGTATTATTGATAAATTGTGGAATTCACCCGTAAGAATATCATGCTTTTTTAGTACGTTTATACAGTGGTGCAGTGGGCAGTTTTAGAACACATGAGCTCAGTGAGTTTCCTGTGCCCACTGAGTCAGCTCTTGGTCACACTCCCAGTCTCAGGTAACCACTGATCTGCCTCCTGACTCCACAGGTTTTCCCATTCTAGCCATTGTGTGAAGGAGACATTACAAGTTCAGAATGTGGTTTGTCGTGAGGGTTCTGAGTACTCTGGAAAACAATATGTCTCTTCCATTTTCAAGTGGACACTGCTCCTCACTGGTGTGGCTCAGTGGATTGACCATTGTCCTGCAAACCGAAAGGTCACCAGTTCAATTCCCATTCAGGGCACATGCTTGGGTTGCAGGCCAGGTCTCCGGTTGGGGGCAGGCAACTGATCGGTGTTTCCCTAGCACATTGATGTTCCCTTCTTCTCTCTCTCTCCCTCCATTCCCTTATCTCTAAAAATAATTAAATAAAATCTTTTAAAAAATCATTAAAGAAAAGAGTGGACACTGAGAGCAGAAAAGACAGAAAAGACACGTCACCTCCCGAGAGCCACGGGCAGTCTGAGGCAGCAGCACCTCCCGGTCCGCGCCTCCGGGTCTGCCGTGGACCAGGCGCCACACGTGCCAGCTCGGTGCTGGCTGGAGCCACGCTAGAGAGAGTAACATGGTGATGGAATCTCACTGTCAGGAGGTCCCTCAGAAGTTACCTGGTTCCAGGGTTCCTCAAAACCCCCTGAATCGGAATTTCTGAGATTGGAATTTCGGAGTTGGGGAATCCCTGTCTTCTTAAGCGCTGCCGAGAGAGTCTTTCGAAGCCAGCCAGGCAGGGTCCACAGAACTGAGTTTGTTTAACACCGTCCCGGCTAACTCGTCACTCACTGCAGGGACGCCATGGGGAGCACTGCTAACAGATGCCAGCCAGATGCGATCACCAGGCCCTCCCTGTACTGTGAGGCAGCTTGGGGCCTTGCTTCTGAAACCAGGCCTCCTGGGATGGAGCCCAATGTGCGTCTCTGTGCTCTCCCCGTAACCCATGGCCATTGTCATAGTCTCTTAAGCCACGTGTGAAGGCAGTAGTGGTCCCTGGTGCAGAAGTGGGGTGAAGAGAAGGGAGTCAAGGTAGAGGGGTCAGAAGCATTGGGGTAGGTCCTGACTCCACAGAAAGCTGGACCTCAGTTTTCTCATCTGTGAAATGGGGTCACGTGCTTCTAATGTCTTTTCTGCTTCTCACAATGCGTGGTTTTTGTAATGCTAAAACTCTTCCATCTCCTTATGTCTCAGTTGCTCTTTCCTGAGGCTGGGCATTTTGAATTATTTTATCCTCTCTCACCTTTTCCCGCACTTTCCTCTTTTCTGAACACATTCCAGTTAACCTCTTCCTGAGAAAAAAGTAGTTTTCTGAACTCAGTTCCAGTCATCTGACAAGCACATATTCTGTGAGGAAGATGCCGGACACCTATTAACCTGAGGCGAAGGGGGTGGTCCTGAGGGAGAGAGCAGAGCGAACACGAAGAGTGGAGTGCTCTTGTTGCGGAAGGCACGGGGTTCCGCTGTGAGCTGAGCCCAAGCTCTGAGGCCGTGATCCCGGCCGTGCGACCCTGGGCAAGTCCCTTCCTCCCGTGAGCCGCGGCATCTTCCTAAAAATGGACACGGCAGTGCCTGCCCCCGAGTGCGCTGTGAGGTAGTGCGTGCAATACTCGTAGCACGGTGCCCTGCGCACGGCAAGAGTTTAAGTGGTTCAACTTTCCGTACTTAAATATTAACAGAGATGGCATGAGACAAACTGGCAAGGAATGAAATAGGCAGGTAAGATCAAATGAAGAGCCGAGACAGTCAGCAGAGGAGGGGAGGTTTAACATGGCATCATCCCGGCTGCTTCTCCTTTCTGTGCTGCCCGGATTTCTCCGCAGCTTCCGCTCTCCTCTGTCTTTCACCTATGCTGCTACACAGAAAGGTGATGCTCTTCATTACTGCTTCAGATTCCTGTGGCCAAGTGTGAGCCGCCTCATATAAAGGAAGCCATGTAAGCGGCGGCCCCTGGCCTGCCTGTCAGACAGGTCTGCAGGTCCGGGGGAGGAATGTGTCACCACGGTTCACTAAGTGCGTAAATCTGGGGAGATTGGTTTGCTTGGAAATCTTCGCTGCTGGCCGTTCTAATGGAGCTCCGGGTGTGTGGGTGGACGTGGAGGCGATGGCTTTATTCTTGTTTTTAACCGATCGTGCAGTGGCACCTATTAAAGCAAGCACAGTTTCCTGATAAGAGACTATATTGTCGGGGTTAGAAACTCTCCCCTTGTTAGAACCACTTTCCCTGGCCAGGGTGATAGGATCAGACTATTTTGCAAGGACCCTGACTTCCAAATAATACATTTCTGATTTCCTGGAAACCCTGCAGTCACTTGCTGGGGTCAAAGTATTCAGCCACCGCAATTGCTCTCATTGAGCTCAAGCAAATAAATACCAGGCTTAGCCCCCTTCTCCAAGCACACCGCTCAGCACCACTCTGCTCCCCCTGCTCAGACTGGGCTCGCGGTCCTGGGTGTGGCCTGGGCAGTGAGGGCCAGCTGCTTACAGCGTACAGACAGCCCAGGAGCAACAAACAGCCCACTGCATTCCTTCCTTTCTTGCCTTCCATCATCCCTCTCATTCTATACTCTTTCTAGCTCTCCTCCTTTTATTTCTTTTTTATTCTGCTTTAGCTTCCTGTTGCCAGCTTTTCTCTCTGGTGTTTGTTTGGTAACTGTATACAGCAGGTGTCTGCTTGTCTCAGTGATCAGGAGTGTTGGTCACAGACCCGAGCCTGGACTGCATAACTTTTGCTATGTAATGACAAACATTGCTCCTAAAGTTGGCCGTGACTGTCAAAGGTTCATGGCTTCACTTCTGTCACTGAAGAAGCCATTCCTGGTGTTTCACAGGCTGAGAGGCCCACAGCTGGTTGGTCACAAACTGTCAATCTGCGGACTGGCCTCTTTGTGTTTATAATGTGTCTTTTTATTGGACTTAGTTACAGAGTATTTAGACCTGCTGAGATATTTTGTCCAAATCTAACTTACGTAGAAAAAGCCGAGGACAAGCATCCCTGGTCCGATTTCTGGCTGCGCAGCAGTCGGCGGGAATGGGCAGCTCCTTTCCCTTTGGCAGTTGCATCCACGGCGCTGACGCCCACCTTCCCTGTCTGTGGGCGTTTACCTTAGTGAGCTCGCAGCAGCGTTCCTCGTCTGAACCACAGAAGGTGCAACGTGATCTCTGGGACTGGTTTTCCATCCTCCGAGGGTGGCGTGTAGAGCACCACTGTCCACGCCTGAGAGAGAAGGCAGGCCATCATGGCCCGCTCCTCTCGGAGGGCCCTGCTGAGGTGAGCTGAGTGTCTGTCCAGAGGAGACGCAGCAGGGCCGCATGGCAGCCAAGAGTGCAGGTGTCGGAGTTAGATATTTATTGCAACAATCCCATCATACAATGGTACACACAGTCCAAAAATTTAAATGTGATAGAATCCAGAACAGTCATTGCCTCTGGGAGAGGGGATTGATTAGGATGGGGCATGAGGGGGCTTTCTGGGGTGATGGAAACGTACCCTGTCTTGACTGGATATTGCTTACCCAGGTGTACCCCTTTGTAAACCTCCAGCAGGGTGGTTCGTGTCTGTGTATGTCACTGGAAGTTCTGCTTCAGGAAGTACAATACGTGTGTGTGTGTGTACATATACACACACACACATATGTATGTGTATAACTACAGATGTATGTGAAGGCATACTAGGTGCTTAGCAAAGTGCATCCTAACTTTTAGGAATCATTATTGTCATGCTTGTTTCCAGACACTTTCATTTAAAGAAAAGACAAATAATGTGACTAAAAATGAGATGAAGAACATTTCCTTTCTGACTGCAGATTTCTTTGCAAGTATTTGAGAGCTTAGATAATAGCTAAAGAGCCTTACCAAACACAGTTGTCACAGCAGAATGTATAGATCGATGCTAATTTTATGGAACTATTGAGTCACTATAAAAGGATGTATCTAATTTGTTGTAGCTGTTTTTCATGAGGTTGTAAAAGCTTATGGGTTTTAGAGACACATCCGGGGTAGTTTATTGGGTGGGGGAAATCGGCCGTGGAGTGATACGCACCCTGGCTGGAATTCAGTGGTCGCTCAATAAGTGTTTGATGAATCTACTGAAAATAAATATTCATGGTGAGAAATTTTAGCCAACAGCGTTACAAAAACATTTTGAAATTAGCAATCGTACTGTTCTGACCACATACATCTATATCTGGAAGCATTTAACAGGAGAATTGAGAGAACGGATTCTTCAGCTAGGCACTCCGGGCTCAACTGCGTTATCAGGCTGAGTTCGTTCAGGCAGATTACTTAACCTCTCTGTTCCTCAGTTCCCTCCCCTGTACAACGCGAATAGTGATAATACCCAGCTCATCACTGTATGTGGGTGAAGGCTAAACAAGTTCAGTGAAGCGTTTAGAACAGTGTCTGGCACACAGCAGAGCTTCCCAAGTGTTTGTCATCGGTGTCACACGCTGTCTTTGTTTTAGGAAACGGATGGTTCTGTTGCGCTTTGCCGCTGGGTATTGTTCAGAAGGCATCTGTGTGGTGGTGGACAACAGCGATGTCTAATAGGAGTAGGAGTTCAAGTTGGAAAGATGGCAGCCTGGAGTTTGTGGGGAACAGGCTGGTTTTAAGTTGAGCTGACGTTGGTCTTGTCGCTGATTTACTCGGTGACTTTGTCACTTCACCTCCCTGAACCTGGCTTTCTCAACTGTTAAATAATGTTTAACAGTTGAAAATGGATTTGAACTTTGTATTGTCCATGCTTCCTTCAAGCTGCGGGTCTCATTCCCTGATCTTAAGTGTTTGAGTCATGCTTGTTATTATTTTATTGCACAGCTTGGTCCCCAGATCACAGAAGAGCTGTGGTGGCTTGTCTGTGATTTTTATTACCTGCTTCTGGACCGAATCATTTGTGGGGATGGAAGCAGCCTGGGCCTTTACAACACAGGGTAGCAGTTAGTTGAAAGGATCCGTCGCTCCTGTTCAGAAAGCTGACCATGGACGAGGCCACGATGGGTGGATGTGGTGTCCTTTGCATGTGAAAATGACACTGTTAACTTTGCAGTTGGGTGTTTGAATTTTTACTTCCTTTTCAGGGGTGTTTAGCTTATACATTCTCTTCTGGTCCTCAGCTTGCAACATCAAGCCCTATGTTTAGAATGATGTATGAGTTTTATGCACAGTGTAATCTTGAACAGCTCTAAGATTCCTTCAAGTCTTGGCTCAGAAATTACTGTCTCTGTGAGCTTGGTCTTTCTCATGCCTTTAAATTTTGATCCTGCTCTGCTCCTTAACCCGCCACACTACTCCGCCTATTTACTCTCCTCCCCCCCCTCCCCCTCCCTCCTCCCCCCTCCCTCCTTCTTGTTTTTGGTCTTTGCCCCACAGCACTCATTCTCTGTGACCTCAGTTCCAAGCATGTTTTTTTCCTTCGTCTATCTCTCCCATTCCTGCCTCCACCACTGCCAGGGGATTGGGGGTCTGTGCTTTTCTCACTGATGCCTCCCAAATGCCCAGGACAGAGCCGCAGGTGGGCCTGAAAGAAAAGGAGGATTTGTCAGGTGGGGGCAGTGCTTACGCATCCCACACTAAATACACATCTGGATGGTAATTCTGCACGCCCGGTGTCTTATCCAGGGGAATCCAAGCAGTCGCCTCATTCTGAGTTCAGACCCTAACCAACTTACTGGTTCAGAGTCCTTCAGAACATTCTTTCATTCCCAAGGACCTCAGTATCTTAATTTATGAGATAATATTAATCATATTCATCTCCTAGAATGTTGTCATAATGTATGAGCTCACATATCTGATAATTCCTAGTACAAATATGTATGCGTGTTTCAGAACTGTATTTCTATCTGAAACTACTTCAGCTGACACCCCAAAGGTCTAAATCTTTAGAACAGTAAGAATTAATAGTCATAATTATACTGAAATAGCTTCTAATTCATCCAAGATAAATACTATAAATTTAAGTGGAAGGGATATTGTACTTTGGAAAGGAACCCTAACAATAGCACGTACAACACAGTACATGTGCACACACACCGCACATACACACACACACACACGGCTAGAAGTTCTCTTTCTCAGAGCATCTCTGAGAGGTTTACGTGGACATTTGTGAAAGATGCATGTTCCATCCCTGCGGCTCTAAATGACACTCCTCCACAGGAGACCTAGGCATTTACCTTCAAGCCCAGTCTTTCTCCTGAATTCCAGCTCATTTGGAAGTGGCACCACCTCATGGACTCTTCTACTCCTTTCAAAGTCCCTGTGTCGAAACCCAGCTCTCTGTCTTCCCTGCGCACACTCTGTTTGCTTCCTGCCCCGCAAGCCCACTGCTGTAATGTTCCCCATCCTGATGAAGGGCCCCATCCTCATGGCAGAGCCTTGGCTTTCTCCTTGACTCCTTTCCTTCGCACGCGTGCGCTATCTCAGAAAGCAGCGATGCCTGTCAGCTCTGCCTTCCAGATAGATTTCAAATACAGCCGCTCAACACCTCACTCACCTCTAATCGGGTCTGGGCTATGCTCTCTGGGCAAGAGTGGTACCCACAGGCCCCTGGGTTCTCCATGTGCCTTCTCGTCTGTGCCTCAGAGCAGTTGGAGTGGCCCCAGAGTGAAAATCCAGGCATCTCCCCCCTGCGCCCAAGTCCTGGGAATGTCTCTGTCACAGTCAGTGCCACCCCCCAGGTTTTCACTGTAGCTTATGAGACCAAATGTGCAGCCCTCCTGCCTGTGCTTCCCAGCCTGTTTGCACACACTGCCCCCCCCCATTCACTCCAATCTGGCCACCCTGCCCTTTAAACCTGCCCTTGAGCCCCCACCCCAGGGCCTTTGCACTTGCTAGTACTGTTTCTTCAGACTGGCGTGCTCTCTCTGGATGCCCTCCTGCTTTTCTCTGTTGTCTGTTTATGTTTTGTTCTGTTTTTCCTCAAATCTCTCCACTGCACAGAGGCCTCCCTGTGGGCGGGAGCCTCTCAGTCACTGTCTGTGTCTCTTTCTGGCTTTACTCCCACACATAAGTATGAAAAGTTACATATGTGCTTGTTTATCTGTTTTTCATCTCCTCTGCTTGAATATAAGGTCCAAGAGTTTTTTACTGCTGCCTTCTTTTACTGTCTTTCATCTGTCTTCTAACTGCTGAACACCAAGTGCCAGCACATGGTGATGCCCTGTAAGTATCAATTTGTTTGGCTAAACATTGGCAACAGAAAATTACTGGAAACAAATCAGTATTCATCACTAAGGGGTTGGTTAGGTTGAATATTGTAGATCCACACAATTTCAATCCAACTTAAAAATATATTTCTGTATGTTTTTATGGGATTACCACTGAACTATGTTATTAAGGGAATCAAGTGTGTATGAATTAAATGCATATATTGAATAAAGCCTGTATATGTATTCAACTTTCTATAAGGATAAGAAAAAATGTGGCAATAGTTCCCTGCAAGGAGGAAGGCTGAATGTGTGAATGGAAAGGAAATGTTCTTAACTGTATGTTCTTTGGTTCTTTTAAATACACACACTTGTCTAATTATTTTTTAGTAAGATTGCTCAACACTTGTAACAAATCTTAGGAAACTAAAATATGGAATACCTAACTTTTAAATCTGAATATTTCTTTAAATATAACATGGCATTTCTGGATTATTTCACACAAACTCGCATTTATTTTTCTGTATGACTTTTACAAGAAAAAAAGGTTGATTATCATATCACAACTGAAAGGGATGAGTCTGTTGCAATTGTATAAATTGGGCCAAACATTAGCAATCCAAGACTAATGGCTTATACCGATGGGAGAGGAAAACGGCCCTGAAAGCAGGTCCTTCTAAATCAAGGACCTTACAGTTAACATGGCTAGTGGAAAACTATTTACATGCCGAGAGAATCCAAAATGACTCAGATTCCACAACCCACTCTAGAAACTGTAATGAGCCAGCGAGGGAACTTATGCCTGCTGTTTATGCGAACTGGTTACAGTCCTAAACAGTGATGTAAATCATGTTTACTCTTAAATGCACTGGAAATTGTAACATACAGCATCGTCATCAACAAACCCTAGCTTACTCGATTGGTATCACATGTCTTATTTCTAAATAAAATCATGTAGTTATTAGTCTGGCTGTACGAATTCTTTACTCCCTCCCGTAACCTACACAGTTGAGTTTGGTGCAGAGCCCGTCTCTGCAGACCCGTCCCCTGCCCTGTCCTCTGAGCTCATGCCAAGTCAGCCCCACCAGCCCTTCTGCTGCACGTCTGTCCTCTGCTGGGAGACTTCTCCCACCTCCAGGCCTCACCTTAATTGTCATTCGGTCAGAATGGCCTTCTGTGACCAGAGCGGGTCACCCTCCGTTCTCTGTCGCAGAGCTTTGTTTCTCTTCTCCCTGACACCTAACTTTGGTTCTGATAGTTTCCTCCATTTATGTGTTTGTGTTCCTGTCCCCCACTAAGCACGGGCTCTAGGACAGTAGAAACGTCACACTCATCCACGAGAAGACCTGTATGTCTCCAGGACTTACTCTGGTACCTACACATGGTAGATGTCAAAAATACCTTCTTTCTGTTGAAAAAATGGGCTTGAAATTTCCTTGAAGGGCAGGCCTGTGCTTGGCCACATTCCTTTCCTCACAATATGTAACTGTGTATGGAATTACACTCATTGGCACTGCTGTTCAGTTCCCTTAAGGAACAAGATTATGATGCCTAGGGGGTAGCAGAGTCCAGCCAAGGTCAGAGAAATGCTCATCAGTGCTTCCTTTTCTCTGCTCTGCCCTATTAGCAGAGCAGACCGTGGCCCCTAAAATGTTACAGGCCCCAAAGAAAAATCATCCGGAAACTTGAGGGCGTTCTTGTGCCCTTAGAAGTTTACTGGTTGTTTTTTAATCGTCCCTCGAAACATAATGCATTCTTGCAGAACAGGTTGGTAAAGCAGGAATGGTAACGTTCTCCAGATATCTCTTATTTAGGAGGAAGGAAAGGAAAGCAGTCGTTCTCCTGGAGAAGAACCCTGCTGAAACGTAAGACTGCATGACGCCCTGGCTTCTAACAGGACTATTCCAGCATGTGTGCCCGGCCCCACAAAGTCTGCCAGCTGCCTCTGTTTCTGGCCCAAGACCTTCCCTCGTTCCATCATTCCATCATTCTGGTACCAGCTGCTGAAACATAGGAAATAAAGCAATGCAAGATTTTCTATTAGCAATTTGGCACTGACCAGATTTAGGAAGGGAAGTCAACACGGTATAAAAATTGATGTGCTTGCTTGAGTATGATCAGGGCAGTTTCTTCATGAAGATTTCAAAGGCTTGTCAGAGGAGTGGTACTGGTCACTTTGGAGCTCGGTGTAGGTGAGCCTCAAGCTAGACATGTAGTGCAGTTTCCTGAATCACACAAGCAGCAGCCACAGAGTCGAGGAACCACTTAGGCTGTCCTGACCCGAGGACGCTTGTGATGACTTCACGTGATGATGAGATTTGTGTGGGTCCCTCCTGGGGCTCCTGTGACTGATGTGGGGCATTTGAGCAGCCACTGGGAAAACCTGCCCTAGTGTCAGAGAGTCACTAGGGGCTTGGCAGGGGCTGCAGGGATAGAAGTGAAACAAAGTCGCACAGCCTAAGGGGAGGTTCTTCACAAGTCCACCACTTAGAAATGGATCTTCTCTTTGAGATTGTCACGTTAAATCAGCACCCAGCCTTGATTCTGTAATGCATTGCAGGCATGAATGTTTGAATGAGTTTACAAGTCTCAAAATCATGTTTTAGTAACACACCACTCTAGAATGGCTTTCTTTGGAAACCCCATGTCTATTCTATTGGCAGTTATTTAACTAGCCCGTTGTTATGAGTGGTTATTATATCATAACATTGCCTTGACTGTTGACAGTTCCTCACTACCTAAGGGCAAAGCAACAGGAAATTTCACTACATTCACTCTTTGGGAAGCATAATCTTATTGCAGTGTGTGTGTGAGAAACAGATTATCTTGAAGTCACCCTTATTTGTTTCTAAACAGGTGAATACTGAAAATAGCCTCGTGAAAGTGTAGAGTAATGCTTTGAATTTAAGGCTACTTAACATCATTACAATTGCAGTGTGCCTTTGCAATTCCAGTGCAGTTGCAATGTGCCTTTGTGGAACTTTTCGTTCCTTTGTTTCTGATTTTACAGCTGTTGACTTGTTGCTGGAGTATATGCATTGCTATTTAGCATTGGCTTGATTTTTATTCATTCATTGGACAAATGTATGCTCAGATAGATAGATAGATAGATAGATAGGATAGATAGATAGGAAGAAGAAGAAAAAGAAAAGGAAGGAAGGATTGCATCAAATACAAATGCATATACACCATTGTTTAGGTGCTCCTGAAGTTCAGACAAGTTTTAAAAACTTAGAGTTTTGAATATATCCAGGGAGCTTACATATGTGACTATAAAACATGTTCTGTAACAATGTAAAATTGTTCCCAGAGTCTGATGGAACACACTTCTCTCCTACAATTCTCAAGAAGAGGGTATATTTAGATAGAAGGGCTCCTATGGAAAATTCACAGGTCTGGTATACTCCCACAGATACAAGTAAGCTTCCTAAGAAGATACGTTATAGTGCTTGAGGTTTATTTTGCTGAAGTTCTCAACTTTTGGGAGTGTTTTGATGTTTGATCAGTGTAGAGGAAGGGAAAAAAGTTTGTTAAACACCATCATTCACATGGAAGTGTCTGCAAACCTTATCTAATAAATATATACCACCGCACCCAAACTATGAACTTCTAATTTAACTTCTAGTAATTTAACTTCCAAAGTTAAAGTAATTTTGCAATTTAACTTCCAAAATGCATGTAATTCGTCCAAAGCCACCAACTTAAAGGGACATTGACTAAGACAGGGTCTTAGCTAGTTGCAATGAAAACGTCTTTCTTAAGCCAATCTTATAAAAATGGATGATGCTGGTAATGCATTGCTGTGGTCCCTCCTGGGACAAAGGGGTGGGCTTGGGCAAGGGAGGACCTGCAACTCCAACTTCATTCCCTGGACAACAAATGTCATTTGGGAAGAATCAAAGAGAAACACAGATTGGAGATTCTTTCCTCTTTTGTTTTCATCATTTCAACATGTTTTGATGTTTTACTAGAAACATTAATGTACTCAGCGTTACCCAAATTTCCCCTTTCCAGGCAGGGTTATTGACCACAGACGTATCCATTCCATTACATCTGGCTGGCAAGACTTCCTATTTCAGTCATCTGGAGAAAATGGCTCACTCCCTTCCCTGTTCCTTACTTATCATCTATGGATCAGCCTGCCGATCTATCAGTGTACCTTTCTTTATGACCAAGTTTCAGATTGACGTATGCTGTTTCCTGTAGCTCATGACATTAGGTGGGGACATAGGAATCCTCATGACATGTAGAAAAGGCCACTACACCAAGCATCTGCACTCTGATCCCTGCTCAGCTTCTAATTCACTATGTGCCTGGAAAGGGAGCTACTCTCCCTTCTGGGCTTTGAGTAACTCACTCAGCTAGTTGGTGCACGTGTCAGGATGAGTCAGTGCTCTCTGGGAGTCCACAGGTTCTGCAGAGGTGCCGCGAGAGTAGTTAATCCCTCCTTCTTGCTTTAAGCAGAGGACCTCTGCTTTCTTGCTGTATTATATGCTAGATTAGAGTCTGTTTCAGGATTGTTGTCTTGACATTGTTATACTGTGAAAAAAAAATGAAGGCAATTTTTAAATAAAAGTTGTCCCAAATCTTTTGGAATCTTTTGCGATGACCTGGGAATTTTTTAAATAGTTCTGTTGTGTTGGCCAAAACGTTCATGACCTTTTTCCCATAAGAAGGCTCTAATAGCACTTAGTTGTCTTTAACTCCATTCAAAACAATTTTGTTGGATCCTATTGTGACAGCTGTCATAGTAGCATGCATTTAAAAAAACATCAAAATTGGTGAATTTGGGGGTAACCATTTCAATATTGAAATGGAAGAAAATATGCAACATTTTTGGTATATGTGTTACTATTTTAAGAAAGGTAAAAACATAATAAAAAAATATTTGGGCAGTGTGTGCAGAAGGCACTGTAACTGATCAAAATTGTCAAAAGTGGATTGTGAAGTTTCTGGTGTTGAAGATTTCCTGCTGGATGATGTTCCACAGTTGGGTAGAACAGTTCGTCGATAGCGTTGAAAGAGAGACCTGAATTGAGAACAATCAATGTTCTACCACTTGGGAGGTAGCTGACATACTCAAAATATTCAAATCAATAAAGATATTGGCAAAAATGAAAAATGTGTCTATTTTATGGATAAAACCTAAACAGACTTTTTGGCCACCCAATAATTCCATCACAGAGCTCAGAACTTGAATTTGTATTTGTTCAAAGTTTGTTTTGAATTTGCTGGGTTGGGAGACATTATTCTACACCAGTGGTAGGCAACCTTGTCTACACTTTAGGGTCATGTGGGGAACTTTAAAAATGCTGATGCCTGGGTGCTAGCCTTGTGACCATTATTTCAGGGACCTGAGCGGAGATGTTTTGCATAGCTCCGCAGGTGCCTCTGAGGGCATCAGGGTTGAGAACTCCCAGCAGAAGTAATCACTGAATTCTGGCCAGTTCTAACAATCTGTGTATGAAAAAAATCACACACGTGATATCCATTTCCCTAGTCCCTTGGTGATGCTGATTGGACCTGGTGTTTCTGTTTTACAGCTGAGATTATAAGTCTCCCATTAGTCGGGATGAATGTCGTAGGAAAGACGGTTGGTATGACGGCCATATCTGTAGCTTTCACACACTCACGTGGGAGGAACACCCTGCAGTTCAACCTACCTGCAAGAGCCAAAGACTTAACGCTTGTCCTTACCCTGCAGCCCTGTAGCCACTCACAAAAGGGTCAAGTTCACTCATCTTAAATCAGGTCATTCATAAAATTCGTTGATCAGAATCAAAGAACATTTCAGATATGATTATAAGACTCTGTGATCATTTCCTTATTTTAGAGAATATGATTTAATAGAAAATTAAGGCCTAATTTCCTTCAGATTTATAAGGCATTTTTTCCCTGCTGATTAATCTTTGTAAAAAGGCCAGTGAGCAATGACTTTGTAATGTTCCCATGTAGTTACAGCTCTGACCTACAGAATTATAAGGAGCTGAGTAATAAAATAGAGATTTTCTTATACCATAAACCTCACTGCTTCATTGAGGACACAGAGCTTTGGGAGCCTCAAAAGGAAATTTGCAAAGATTCAAATAGAACTTCCCATGGTGTTTGGCTTGAACTTTTGTACACCTCCAGACTGCAGCCAATTTCATAGTGGATGGGGAACCACTCATTCATTCATCACTTACACGTGCATTTCTTCACTTACTCATTCCGTACACATGTATTTAAGTATACGCTAGGGCCTGTTGTCAAGGTCAGGGTCAGGGTCGTGTTCAGGATGAGACAGATGTTGTGGAGGCCTCTTACTGAGCATTTCTGTTGACTGTAAATAACAGTTCGCTTGGTTTCTCAAGTGGAATTTCACTGATGCCTAAAAGCCATGAGCTCTCTTGGGGGATCTTTAGAGTTTAGGCATACACTTGAATGATTACCAAAAAGCTATAAAATAATATTCTGAGCTATCTGGAAGATGACCCAATAACCAAGGATGTGATTTGGGGGCCCACATTTTTTCTCACCATGGTCACTTTGGCACCACATGTCACTGATTTAATTGCTACTGAATGAGACGAGGATAAACAGAAGCAGGCGTTGTTCTAAGGGAATGAAGTGTGCCTCCGCGAGGGCCACATGGAGGGGAAGCCTCATGGAAAGGCTCTGCAGCACTTTGAATGGAGCAAGGCAGTCAGGGCCCCGTTGGCCCGTGGCCCGTGGCCCGTGGCCCGTGGCAGAATAGGGATGACATACTCAGGAGAGGCTGCGCCAAAGCCCTGGCTACCACGGTATGCAGTTTGGTTTTAGCAGGTCATCTTCGTTCATACTAGTCAGTGACTTCCCATTTTGAATGATTCATGTGGGTAGCTTTGTTTGCATTTAATTTTTAAATTTGGCATGGTTTTATAATTTTCTGGAAGTGATGAGTTTACTTACCTTTGTGTTGGTGCCTAATTAGTAGTGCTGCTATAAAGATAATTGGTGTCAACAGGAGGGATTTGGGAAAGCAGTCTGACCTTAAAGGGCAGCAGCATATTAGTGAACATTGACAAACATTTTTCTGACATGTCTTACTCTACCGAAATCACTGTCTAACTAGCTCACTCCTCCCCTTAGCCTGCAAGACCCTGAAAGGCCTGTGTATCCCCTACTTGACTTGGGGGCTCCTTTATGTTTATTAAATAAAGGAGCTGACTGATACCAATCAGAATTGTCTCCTACATAAGGAACAACTTTAAGGGTAGTGAGTTCTCTGTCGAGGGAAGCATGTAAGCACAGTCTGTGTGCCCTTCAGCTCCCCTGTGAACTTGGGAATAGAGAGAAGATCAAAATGCTACTTTTGCCATTGGCTTTCTAGCAATTAAGAATGATTGCACTTGAGGTCATTACCCCTCCCTTCCCCCCCCAAAATTGTCTGAATAGTATTAGAACACCAGTGAACTATCGGGCTGATTTTATTTTCCCCCACGAATTCCACATTTTACCCTCAGGACTTTGACAGATCCAAAGTGCCTCCCTCAAACAGGCGTTGGGGTCTGCGAGATGTTTGGAAAGCGGCTTCCTAGGCGTCTCTCTCCTCCTATGACATGTGTGTATGTAGATGTCCTGACACACGTGATGAGACATGGCTGAGTAAACAGATAGGACTAAAGCAGGCGTCAGGAGGAGCCGCTTTGTCCAGAGGAAATGGGTTTTCAGAGGCTTCGGGAGGGTGGGAATGTACAGACAGCAGCCAGCCATGTCTCTTCATCAGCTGAATTGTTTCCTTCCTTTCCTCCCGCCCCTCTCTCAGCAGTTTCATGCGAGTGCCTCTCTCTCGCCTCGTTTATTTCAGATGCCCCAGGAACAGTACGCGCACCACCGGAGCGCCATGCCTGGCTCCGAGGGGCCACAGGTGTACAAAGTGGGGATTTATGGCTGGCGGAAAAGATGCCTGTATTTTTTTGTCCTGCTCCTGATGATTTTAATCCTGGTGAACTTGGCCATGACCATCTGGATTCTCAAAGTCATGAACTTCACAATTGTAAGTAAAACAACCCAAGTTTCTGTAGCTCTTCTTGGGGGAAGGGAACATGTGTGTGGAAAGACCACTGCAAAAAGGAATGTAGAAAAACCGCAGTTGTGCGATTCAAAATATCCTGCAACCTGGTGTTCTGGTTTTAAAAAAAAACAACTATTCACATTACACGTGAGGATGGACTTCTATCTGATCTCAATTCCTCAGAGGCTGGTTACCCAGTTTAGAGCCATTTCTCCCTACACCATCTCGTGCATGCGTCCCCTTCATTGGGACAATGGCGGTCTGTATCCTGTAGTTTACAAGCACTTTGGGTAAATAATGCAGCAGGAAATAGGGGTGAAATCAAAGTATTGAGTGATTTAGCAGTGATTTTAGCAGTGATCATGAAAGGTTTTGTGAAATGTTGGGGATTATCTAAGAATTTTAATTGTCTACTTGTACCTGGTAGCTCTTTGCCATGGTTAATGGGCATCTCCATGATTAGGGGCCGGCGCTGTCTTTGTCACCACCTGGGTGAGATGCAAGTAGCGGGCGTGGAGGTGTGCTTCCTCATTAAAGAATTGGTGTTTGTGCTGCTTTGACAAAATTTTTGCTATTGGTGCCACTATACTGTTTGAATATTTACTTATCGAAGTTCAGATGAAAAGAAAATCTTGGCAAAATGATTTCTGGAGTTACTCTGAGGTTTCTTTCATTTTTTTTTCTCAGAGATTTCTAGCAATTTTAGCAAGATAAGTGATTGTAGCTATTAGTGAGTGCTCAGAGGGCACCAATCGGCTGCCCTTGGAATGCCGTGTGCTCTGGGGATGTCAAAAGTCAGTAGTTACAGTGGCAAAAAACATACCTTGTTTGATAAAGAAAAGTGACCATAACACAGTGAACAGAAAGGTTTTCATGTGACACTCTCAGACAGGGTATGGATATTTACCTTTTCTAAATTATAATGTTCATTTCTTATTCTTAACACTCTGCATCAGCACAGCCCCTTGCTGGGGTAGTATTGTGTGCTTCACCTGCCCTACCTGGCAGAAACTCTCCTGATGCTCCTCTAGCTCCTTTTGTGTAGCTCTTATGATGCTTATCTTTCCCGGCAATAGTTTTTACATGTCTTTTTTCTGTGCACCTTCATGTGTCACTGATGGGAGGTGCTTCATTAGGACTTACCTAGGACTCCAAAGCCCAGGTTAGAGACATTGTCGTAGGTGTCAGAATGGCTCATTTCTTGATGCTTGTAGTTAAAGCTAGGAAACTAATCCAAAAATGACCTTAATTTTACAGATTTTTTTTCTTGAGGAAAAAAAAAGTTCCATTCTTAGGAAAATATAGACAGCCTTTGGAATTACAACATTAAGTTTGGAAGAGGATACAGGTCGATCTCCAGGGGACTGTAGGGGTTCCAGGTGAAATGCTCTCTCCCCACCAGTGACTTTCAACCTCTTTTATCTCGTGGCACACACAAAGTAATTGCTAAAGTTCTGCACTTACCAAAGAATATATTTTTATGGATATGGTAAAAAATATTTCTTACTGATATGATGAAAAATATAATTTTGATTCATGCACACCAGACAGGTACTGTTGTCTGTTGTCATTATTTTCATTTGGCAATCTAAGGGGGAACAGGTCAGTGCCCCTGACTAAAGAGTCGGGGACTGCATGTTTTAAAAAGTTCTTGCAGCAGATAGTTTGGAAATTGTTACTCTAAACTAGTAGAGCACATTAGCTTATTTCTGAGTTGGACTCTAGACTCTTTTTGGACTTGGACTTAACTTTTTTTTTTAAGACAAAATTCAGAGAAGTGTTTGAAGCAGGTGAGAAAGATGTAGTCATATTTGTGGTCTAAATGCTTGCTCAGGTGAGGATGCAGTATAATGGGAAAACTTTCTCAGCGTTTAGGGCTCTAACGGGTGTCCTGGGTCCAAGTGCCTGCCCCTAATCACCATTTGTTAATGTCCATGTTCTGTGATGTTTTGTTTTGTGTTTCACAAACTTGGAAAGTGGAAAACTTCTGCACTGCAATATTTAATAAGGAAAGACTGAAGGTGGGGTGATAGAATAGAGAATAAAGATTCAAAAGACTTTCAAAAGATGGAATGGGCACATCAAACCACCTGCTGGTTGGAGGTGGCAGCTGAGATGTTAGAAGACCCCCTGGAGCTCTGGTGCCCACGTTCTGGATGGCGAGATGGTTGGAGCAGGGGCCAGGAAGCAAGACAGAATTCCTTACTTTCCTACAGGAGCGGCACCAAAACTCCTGTATCCCCTGAACCCCCTGTTGGGGGCATTTTTGTTGCTTTTACCTAGTTGTCATGAAGTTAATTTATGGAACCTGAAAGATGTACGAGTGTGCTGAATATGAACTCAAACATGGATAACTCTGATATTATACAAAGGTGGCTTCTGGAGTGTGTTTAATCTGGCACGCTTAATATTGAGAGGTATATTTAAATGTATACTGAGTGACAGTTCATACTGAGCGTGTGTGAGTTTAGGAAGCAACACGACATTGAAGTAATAATCTATGTGAATTAGGCTATTTCCCATTGTTAACTCAATTGGTTGCCAAAGTTGAAAGTCTTCAAGGCTTTACTGAACCAAGTACTTACTGAGGTGAGAATAATGCCATTATTTGCCATAATTGGTGCTTTATAACAGTAATGCATTTGAGCAAATAGGGCTAAAGTGTCAGAAAATTGGTCTTTCCCTGTAAGTTCAGAGCATATTTTCCCATCAGTCACAGTGTAAAACATATTTTTAAGAATTATAATTCTCTTCCACAAATAATAACTTACTGACAGTGAAGATCTTGAAAATGAGTGCAGTATTAACCAGCATTTTATTGGAGAAAGTTGGGACGAAAGTGCAAAGGAAATCAGCGAGATGCCAGTTGAGCATTTTCTTCAGGGATTCAAAAAGACTGCCAGTAGGAAAGAGGGATTATTTTGTACACCTGGAATATTCAATAATTTTGACATTGGGAGAGCTCACACTATAATCCAACCCTCCGAGTGATCACCAACCAAGAGAACGATGTCATCCGAGAGTGTTTCTGAGGACTTGGCAGTTTATCCAAGATTCCATATCCAGAATCTGCTGCCGTCAGCTTGCATTCTGTGCCCTCCCTGGGAATGGTGCTGGAGGAGTGCTTCCATGACAACTGTCTGCACAAACGTCCAACCAAGTTTTCTGTGTCCCAGATGTAAATCAGAAGGAAAATGACTCTGCTCTCCTTTGCCCCTATCAGAATATTCATGTGTTCGTGACTAGGTGGGGCGGCAAGTTTCCCCCTCTCCCCACAGCTTCCCCCTGAGTGGAGGAGCGTGTGGTTACTTACACTGCAAAGACCCATGAGTCAACCTGCCCTAGTTTATTGCTCGCCGTGCTGTGCAAAGGAACTAATTTTTCTCACACATCCGTGGTGTGCTAGTCCCAGTGCTAGGCACGTAAAACATCTCATTTAATTTTTAAAACAACTCTATTTTAGATAAAGAAAACCCAAGGATCAGAGAAGTGGAGTGACTTCCTGAAAGATGCACAGCTAGTATGTAAAACGGTGCTTACTTTCTAAGCCCAACCCCTTCCACTACACCGTGCCTCCTCCCCTAATTGCCACAATGATCCAGCTCTTCAACAAAACTCTGAGGCTGGCAAAACAGTGCCTTGGCTTTGTTGCTCACCTGAGTCATCTTATCACAAATTTCTCTCCCACCTAAGGTGTCCACTGATATTTTCTGCCTAGAGTACTTTCCTGGTGATGCTGAATGCTCAGCCCTTGTCCGTAGCTGATGCCTCTGCCCCTCCACGCTCTCCATCTTGTGTTTTAGCTCCCTGTTGTGTTCATGGAAACACTAAATATAAACTTATTGATAATATCTGTGTCATAGGCTGGTGTGAAAACTCAGTGTCTCAATTGACATTAAGCATTTGTAGTGGCGTCCAAGCCATATGAAGACTCGACCTTGGCCACGGAAAGTCATGAGCGACCCCACACTGCAGTATAGTAGTTAAGGGCTCAGACTCTGGAGATGGCTGCTCTAGGGACAGATTTGTGTTTTGTTACTTACTTTGGCAAAGTTTCTCAGTCTCTCTGTGCTGCAGTTTCCTGGGGGTAGCCACCTACTCACGGGATGGTTGTGAAGAACAAATGAGGTGATAAATGTAAGGTGCTGAGAATGGAGCTTGGTGGATAGTAGGTGCTTTATGTGAGTGTTTGCTACCACCATCATCGTCATTCACTGGGTTCATTTTGTGCCAGACACTCTGCTGTTGTGATTAGTAAGTGTTACCTAACTGAACCCTTCGGCCGGTGGTCAGTGCTTTGATGAGAGCAACTTCACAAGGGAGGAGGCAGGCTCAGTAACTTGATCTCATGGCTCTACAGTGGGAGAGCAGAACTGGAATCTAACTCTGCAGCCTGGTCTGTCAGCTGGTTCGATGCCATGTAGGCAGAGCAGAAAGCCCCAGTGTAAGGGTCAGGGAACTGGATGCCTGGCCAGCCAGGGACTGCGTCGCCTTGTTCCTGGGGCGCAGCCTAGAGGAGAATGTGCTGACATAGGTGTCCTTGAAGTCTGTAGGGCATCATCCTGTTTGGACACTCGGATTTTGTCTTCCAGGCTTCGCCTTGACTGGGCGAGACCTTGCTCTGTAAAGGGTTTCTGCTTCTGCCAATGCGTTCTAGCAGCCAGTCCAAAGAACTTGGCCTCAAAGACCTCCCAAAATACTTTAGTATTGATCATCTACATGATCATTTAGCACAGGTTGTTAAGAAGTGGCAAAAATTAGAAGGCACATGAATTATCAATAGGTGGCCTGATCTTTTAGCCCGCTGTGACTGTGAAGTCATTCGTTGTTAGATGAAATAGGGACTTGGGTGTCACCTCACTGGATGTGCCCATCTTGCCAACGATTGAACCAAAGCAGACGGCAAGGCTGCCTGACACGGCCTCGGCCCCCCAACCGTGCTGGAACTTCCCAGGGGCAGGGTTTGTGGTCTCTTCACTCGCAGCCTCTGTCTAGTGCCCAGTATACAGTTGGCTTTCAATATGTGTTTGTTCATGGTCAGCTGCCTTGATGCGGACCACTCACATGAAATAATCGGTGTCAAGTTCATGGCCAGTGTCGGGCACACGGTACTACATCTCCTAACTTCTGTTTTTCTTCCTATCATCAAAATTACATAATTCAAACCATTGAATTTGGGATTATGTAAGAAATGAATGTCCCCCCATTTAATAAAAACTTCTACAGAACTTACTTTATAATTTCCCCAGAGAATCCTCATAAAAATCCTACAAGGCAGGCACTCCGGTGACCCACATTTTACAGGTGGGAAGTGGAGGCTCAGAGAAGTGCAGTCACTTACACAGGTTGCTCCATCAGTGAGCGGTGAAGGTGGACTCTGGTCAACAGGAGTCTGACTCACGAGCTCAGGTTCTCGATCGGGACACTGTGCTGCCCACTTTCCAAGGGCTGCTTTTTATGAAGACAAATTGAATTTGTTCAGTGCAATGTCTACAGCATGATTGATTTGCCCTACAGTAAGATAAAGAGCCACAGAGGGTCAGAGGAAGGCTTTCTAATGCTTGTGAATTGGACACCTTGTAACAGAGTAAAAACCAGAGAGAATGTCCAGTGTGTTCCATCACTCAGGACACCAACACACCATCCATTTGGGGGAGATTCCAGGAATTGTGGCCCAGTCCCACTAACTCAAGTGGAGAGGAGCGAGGGCACCCATGCCATGGACAGGGAGAGGGATCCCTTAGGACTGTGAGGACACAGAAGCATGAGTGAGCCCCACAGCAGTGGGACCTGGAGCATGTCAGCAACCAAGGCTCCTCTGGGAATGTCCATCCTCTGGCTTTGCTGGACCACAAGGCATTAATTTTGCCCTGGAATGTTCTCTTGTCTTTGCTGGCCTGGTCCCTATACCCTTACTGTGCTATTGATTAGCTTCCTGTATTTGCTCAGATATTCTTCCTCTCAGCCTGAGTGTGACTGTCTGCGCCTTTGACCTTCCCTGTACCATGGCCTCTCCATTTCAGCTCTTCCCTCTGCCAGGCCCAGTGTCTTATTACCCAGGTGAAAGCCCAGAGAGGGAACCGCCTTAAATCAGCAGACTTTCTACCTCACACTGGCACTCCCTCAATGGCCCGCAGACCCATTGAGATGCCCCAGCAGCTATGGCCATGGCCATGGCCATGGCTGGGAGGACATAGCTGAACACCTCTCAGAGGCCAGCTCCTTGAGCGGCCAGGCCAGGTTCTCCCTCCCATTAACGAGGTCAGGATTAACACGCAAATAGTATCCACATTTGATCTTCTTTGTTCTTAAGCTTTTCTCATTTATTCTCTGAAGTCCTCCAATTTAGCTCACATTTTGTGTTTCATGGTCAGGGGTGGCGGGGTAGAGAGGGGGCATGGGCAGCCAGTACTTTATTTAGTATTTTCCTGGCTGCTTTTAGTCAGCTGTGAGCTCCAGAAGACACTAACCTTATATTACTCATCTTTGTATCTATAGCTTTAAGCACCTTACTTATTAGCACCTATAAGATACTTAGAATATTTATTGAATAAATGAGTGACAAAAATACAAATAGGCAATCAGTTTAAATTAAAATGTATGAAGATGTGTTACTAGAGCCTTATATTGCTTTTAAAATGAAGTATTAGTAGATTTATTAAGGGAAACAGGTTATAAATGAGATGAGTGCTTGAATTTGATGATGAAAAGGTATTTTCAACATAGACACTCCCTCCTTTGTATCAGCTACCAGCTACATTTTAATTACATGGGAAGAAAAAGGTAATAGTAGAGTGTGAAACAGCATAGAAGCAGGAGACATCATCTCAGTTAATGCAGATTTGCTTAGCCAATGAGAGAAAGTGATATGACTGACTGGCTGTAGGATACTTTCCCTTCCACGCTGTTCATGAATGGATCACATGTGAGAGTAGCACCCCCTTCAGTGCAGATGCCAGCTTCACTTGGGAGCTTGCAAAGGCTTTCCATGTGAAGAACATCATGCTTCCATCCCTCCCTGCTTAGACTCCTGTGGTCTCTTCCAACCCATTAGCTCAAATACATCAACCTGAACAATGGCCACAGTGTTATTTTTTGAGGTGGCATGAAAATTGCAGGAAAACAAAAAACAAAAATTGATTCTGTCCCATGAGCAATCCTGGGATATGGCTCCACCATGTACTGTTTTGTTTGAGGCTCACTGTATTTTATACCTTTGCACAAAAGGAAATCATTTTGGTCATTATAATTGCTGCAAAATGCTATAAACCAGGCTTGCTACAAATTTATACAATTTGCTGGACAAATTGGCTTCAGTCCAGTCAGTACTTCTCAAGCACACTATTTGTGCAGGACACTGTTCTGTGTGGAAACTAAAGATTATAATCAAGAAAATCCTGTACTTTAATAGATCATAACTACTGGGAAGAAAAACATGTAAATTTAATGCATTCTAAAAAATGACGTATATTTTAAGGGAGTATGGAGAAGAAATCAGCTAAAGCTAGAAGGCCCTGGAATACTTCTTCAGTGTGGAAGGGTGCTGAGGCCTTTTGCCTGGCGTTCAGTGCAGAGGAAGCACCGTGACTGTGGCCTGAAAGTGGGATTCAAACTTGGTCACAAAGCCTCAGATGCTGTGGTTCCAGGATTGAGAGCTCAGGGCTCTGGGGAGAAAGTGAGGGGGCGGGGGTAGTGACACGGTCAAGTCCAACAGGACGCAGATTATACTCTGGAGAGGTCACACTGAGAAGCTGAAGAGCCAATTATAAATGAATTGCTGTGCAATGCTAGCCTGTTATTTGGATCCTATCCATGACCTCTGCCACTGATAGAGTTTTCATACGCTCAAAATTTGTCTTTATGCATGTAGAACTGAAAAAAATAAAGTCAGAAAATCTCTCTGGAAATACTGCTGTCTTCAGGGTATCACATACAGCCTCTCACCTGTGGAATTGTTGGGTTTACTCAGCTGCGTGGCTGTGAACTCTGAATAACTCTCAGAAGTGGAAGTTGCGACCATGTCTGGTGAATCCCATCCCTCTTACTGAGGCATTAAGCAATTGTAGGAGAGAATGTCCAAATTTCAAGGGTTGTGTTACTGTGAGGGTCAGTCTTTCCACAGCAGACGGGATTTCTTCAGGCTGTAAAAAGAAACCCAGTAACTATGAGGAGGCTTCAGGCCAGTTGGGTTGCATGTGAGTCGTTGGTTAGAATTTCTATGTCAAGGTGGCTCTGCATGAGCATCCAAATACATAAAGAAAATCTTAGAGGACTTCAAGAAACATATTGATGGCAATACAATTATAGTAGGAGATTTTAACACCCCACTGTCAAAAATGGACAGATCTTCCAAACAAAATATCAACAAAGATATTGCGGCATTGAACAAAGCCCTAGATAAAATGGACTTAACTGATATCTATAGAGCCCTTCATCCCAAAGAAGCTAAATACACATTCTTTTCAAATGCATATGGGACATTTGCATGATTGGACATAAAACAAGTCTCAACAAATTCAAGAAAATGGAAATCACATCAAGCATTTTCTCCAACCACAAGGGGCTGAAACTAGAAACCAACCCCAAAAGAAAAAAACCCAAAACACCCAAAATCATGGAGACTGAATGGTATGCTATTAAACAATGAATGGGTCAAGAATGAGATTAGGGAAGAAATAAAGAAGTTTCTGGAAACAAAAGAAAATGACCCCACAACAATCCAAAACTTATGGGACACAGCAAAGGCAGTCCTGAGAGAGAAGTTCATAGCGATACAGGCCTACTTAAAAAGGATAGAAATATTTCAAATAAACAGCCTAACCCTACACCTACAAGAACTCGAGGAACAACAACAAAGACAGCCCAGAGCAAGTAGAAGGAAGGAAATGACACCAAGGTCAGAGCAGAATTAAATGACATAGAGATGAAAAGCACAATTCTAAGAATCAGTGAATCCAGGACTGGTTCTTTGAAAAGATAAAATCAACAAGCCTTTAAGCAGGCTCATAAAGAAAAAAAGAGAGAGGACCCAAATAAACACAAACAGAAATGAAAGAGGAGAGATTACACCTGACACCACAGAAATACAAAGGATTGTTAGAAATTACTATGGAGAACTGTATGCCAAGAAATTTGAAAACCTAGGTGAAATGGACAAATTTCTAGACAAATATAATCTTCCAAAACTCAATGAAGAAGCAGAAAGCCTGAACAGACCAATAACAGCAGATGAAATTGAAGCAGTAATCAAAAAACTCCCATCACACAAAAGCCCCGGACCAGATGGTTTCACAGGAGAATTCTACAATGCATTTAAGGATGAGCTAACCCCTATTCTTCACAGACTATTCCAAAAAATCCAAAATGATGGAAGACTCCCAAACTCTTTTTATGAAGCCAGTATCATCCTAATCCCAAAACCAGATAGAGATACAACAAAAAAAGAAAACTTCAGGCTAATATTGCTGATGAACATAGACACCAAAATCCTCAAAAAATATTGGCAAACTACATCCAACAATACATTAAAAAGATCATACACCATGACCAAGTGGGATTCATCCCAGTGGTGCAAAGATGGTTCAATATTTGCAAATCAGTAAATGTAATAAAACAAAAGCAAAATCACATAAACAAAAGCAAAGAAAAAATCACATGATCATTCAGTAGATACAGAGAAAGCATTTGATAAGGTACAACACCCATTTATGATAAAAACATTCAGCAAAGTGGGAATAGAGGGAGCATTCCTCAACATAATAAAGGCCATATATGAGAGACCTATAGCCAACATCATACTCAATGGGCAAAAACTAAAATCTTTTCCACTAAGATCAGGAACAAGATGAGGTTGTCTAGTTTTCACCACTTCTATTCAATATAATATTAGAAGTTTTAGCCACAGTGATCAGACAAGAAAAGGAAATAAAAGGCATCCAAATCAGGAAGGAGGAAACAAAACTGTCATTGTTTTTCAGATGGCATGATAGTACACATAGAAAATCCTATAGACATGGCAAAAAAACTGTTTGATTTAAGAAATGAATTTGGCAAAACAGCAGGATACAAAGTCAACATCCAGAAATCAAAGGCATTTTTGTCTACCAACAGCGAAACAGCAGAAGCAGTAGTCAAGAAAAAATCCCATTCGATATAGCAAAAAGAAAAATAAAATACCTAGGAATAAACTTAGCCAAAGAGGTAAAAGGCCTATACTCAGAAAAATACACAATACTGAAGAAAGAAATCAAGGAAGACACAAACAAATGGAAACATATACCCTATTCATGGATCAAAGGAATTGACATCATGAAAATGTCCATATTACCCAAAGCAATTTACATATTCAATACAATACCTATTAAAATAGCAATGGCATATTTCACAGATATAGAATAAATACTTCAAAAATTTATATGAAACCATAAACAACCTCGAATAGCAGCTGCAATTTTGAGAAAGAAGAGCAAAGTAGGAGGGATCACAATACCTGATACCAAACTGTATTACAAGGCTACTGTAATCAAAACAGTCTGGTACTGGCATAAAAACAGGCATATGAACCAGTGGAACAGAACAGAAAGCCCAGAAATAAACCCAAGTCTCTGTGGTCAATTAATATTTGACAAAGGGGGCAGCAACATAAAATAGAGTAAAGATAGCCTCTTCAACAAATGGTGTTGGGAGAACTGGACAGCTACATGCAAAAAAAATGAAACTCAAGCACCAACTTACACCATAAAGAAAAATAAATTTGAGGTGGGTAAAATATTTAAATATAAGCCATGATACCATTAAAGTCCTGGAGGAGAACATAGGCAGGAAATCTCAGATATTTTATGCAGCAACATTTTTACTGATATGTCCCCTAAAGCAGGGGACACAAAGTAAAGAATAAACAAATGGGATCTCATCAAAATAAAAAGCTTCTGCATGGCTAAAGAAAACAATATTAAAATAGAAAGAGAACGAACTATATGGGAAAATATATTTGCCAATGATACCTCAGACAAGGGTTTAATCTCCAAAATATATAAAGAACTTACATGACTTCACTTTAAGAAGACAAGCAACTCAATTAAAAAGTGGGCAAATAACTTGAACACACACTTCTCCAACGAGGACATATAGAGGATCCAGAGACACTTGAAAAGATTCTCCATATTGCTAGCTATCAGAAAGATGCAAATTAAAACCACAATGAGATACCACTTTACACTGGTCAGAATGGCCATCATAAACAAAGCAACAAACAACAAGTGTTGGAGAGGTTGTGGGGAAAAGGGGACCCTAGTTCACTGTTGGTGGGATTGTAGACTGGTACAGTCACTATGGAAAGCATAGTGATTTAATTTTCTTAGGAAACTAAAAATAGATCTGCCTTTTGACTCAGCAATTCCACCACTAGAATTATATCCTAAGAGCCCTGAAACACCAATCCAAAAGAACCTATGCACCGCAATGTTCATAGCAGCACAATTTACAATAGCCAAGAGTTGGAGGCAACCTAGGTGCCCATCAGTAAATGAATGGACCCAAAAAAACTATGGTACATTTACACAATAGAATTCTATCCAGCAGAAAGAAAGAAGGAGCTCCTACCCTTTGCAACAGCATGGATGGAACTGGAAAGTATTATGCTGAGTGAAATAAGCCAGGTGGTGAAAGACAAATACCATATGATCTCACCTTTAACAGGAACCTAAACAACGAAACAAACAAGCAAGCAAAATATAACCAAAGACACTGAAATAGAGAATAGGCTGACAGTGACCAGAGGAGAGAGGGGAGGGAATTTTAGGGGGAAAGAGGAAGGGTTTACAGGAACAAGTATAAAGGACACATTGACAAAAACTAGGGGGAGTGGAAATAGGAGGGAGGTGGGGAGGGATGGGTGGGTGGGCTGTGATGGGAGTAAAAGTCAGAAACTGTACTTGAACAACAATTAAAATTAAAAAAACAAAAATAAAAAGGTGGCTCTGCAAATCATTTGTTAGAACTTTGCTGTCCAGTGTGGAGATGAACATAAATAGCACAAAAACACAGCACCTCAGTGTCATCGGGTGCACCACCAACATTCAACAGTTCCCTGGGGTTACTAGTACCATTATTGGCAGAGCAGATATAAAATATTCCCATCACTGCAGACAGTTCTTGGTTATAAAACAGGCCTGCAGTCAACTGGCCTGTCTCTTAGAGAGGCCTTGAAGGGCGAGCTAACACCTTGAACAAGGAAGCTTTCTGTTCCTCTCCTTATAACAGTGTTTGCCTTTCCTCTGTGTGCTCCAGGCACTGTGTAAGACCTGGAGCCATGGGGTTGAGGTAGGAAAGAAAAGGAAGGCAGCTATGCTCACCACTATACCACCAACGCCAACAAAAAAGGTGCAAAATAGCTCAATTTAACAGCAAGAAAAGAAGGTCTCGTAATCTGATGAGCATTTGGCCCAAAATAACTGCGTGAGAATAGGAAAGATTTTTTGTCTTGCCGTGAGGAGGAAGGCGGACCTTTGTTTGGTAAGGACCTGTGTGGAGGGGGAGACTCAGGGGCCATTTCTGAGTCTTACTCTCTGAATATGTAAACTACGCGGTTTGGAACAGGTGGTACATGATGCCCTCCGTAGCTCAAATAGTTTCTATGTCTACTTGTTGTGCCCTTACATCACTCCAATGCCCACTGAGAGAAATCGAATCACTTTTTCATTTAGAAGTATGTTTGTTTGCTTGTACTATATTTAGTTAATCAATCCAAGATGCTAAATGCCAGGAAATACATCTCATGTGCCTTTCTTAATTCCTAATTTTAATCTATTCAATTATTAAATGAGTCATTGGTCTCATTATCTATTGCTACACAACAAAGCACCCTAGAAGTTAGTGGCTTAGCAGAAAAGCGATGCTTTGTCTTGCTCAGGAATCTCCAGTTGGGGCAGAGCTCAGTGGGAATAGCTTCTCTGAGCTCCCTAATATCCATCTAGCACTTGAGCTGGGGAGTCTCCAAGGCTGAGGTTGTCTCAACAGCTGGAGCTGGAGTCATCTGGAGGCCTGTTTACTTACCTGTGTGCGTGGTTGGTGGTGGCCATGAGCTGGGAACCTTAGCAAGCCAGAACACCTGCACATGGCCCCTCCTCTGTGGGCCGACTGGGGCTTCCTGTCCACATGGGAGCCGGGTTCCAGAACATGTTCTTCTTAAATGGTGGGAGTGCATGATGCTGTTAGGGCCCAGACTCCGAAATCAGGTAGCCTTCCTTCTGCTTTACTCTGCTGGTCTAGGCAGACCCAGAATCCTGACAAATTTACGGGGATGACACATAGACTCCCCCTGTACAGGGGACATTGCAAAGTTCTAGAAAAGAATGTGGGATGAGGCATTATAGTGGGTCGAATGGTAGCTGCCCTCCCCGCCCCCCCAAGAAGAAGGTAAGTCCTTGGCTTAATCCCTGGGACCTATGAAAAGTAACCTCATATACATTAAGGATCTTGAAGTGAAGAGCTCATCCTGGATTATCTAGTAGTGACTCCAGTGGCCACCGTTTTTATGAGTCAGGCAGAGGAAGATGTGACACGGCAGGGAGCAGGCAGTATGACCGTAGAGGCAGAGGTTGCAGAAATGCCACCCTAAGGACTGCCGGCTGCCCCTGGAAGGCAGAAGGCAGAGAGTGGACTCTCCTCTAGAGCCTGCAGAGGAGGCGCGGCTCTGCTGACACCTTCGGTTCAGACCTCTGGCTTCCAGAACTGGGAGAGAATAAGATCTGTTGTCTTAAGCCATCAGTTTTGTAGTAATTTGTTATGGAAGCCACAGGGAACTACGACAGAGATGGTGTCAGTAGTCTTTGGAAAGTACAATCTACCCCAACAATCCAACAGCTGCTATCAACCATATAAACACCACACCTTATGTTGAGAACAGTGCCATGTCCCTACCTGTGTTCACTCTCTTGCCCCTCACAATGACACTGTGAGGGGCAGGTTGTCATTGCCCCTTTATTTATGAGGAGACTAATGTACAGAGAATGTGCTCAACCTCCCCGACTGCTTCAGCTAGTAAGCAAAGGGATCAGTATGTAGATCCAGAAATGTCTAACTTGGACGTTCATGCTTTTAACTTCAGAAATGTTTACTCTAAGAAAGTAAAATATGTCATAACTGGTAATAGGCTTATTGCATAACATTTGATGGCAGCGATTGGCAGGCTGCAACTAGGAGTCATAAGGAGTGGGCATTTTAAAATGACTTTTGTACTGGGGACCCTCGAGCCGTTTCAGCCTTACAAACACTTTAAAGGAGCCATAACTACATGACCGGCCCCCGTGTTATCAAAGCCAGGCTTTCGTTGCCTTTCGAATTTCTTTTCTGCCTCTTCCAAACCATGGTAAATGGCCTACTTATTGCTTTGACAGGTGAGTTAAAGAATAGGAAGAAATCTCTAGGCAGGAGCTTAGCCTTCCTATTCAGGAAGAAACTTCCTAACTATAATGCTTGTGTAGATGAAACTATGGATTTTGGTCAGCTTTTAGTTACCAACCCAATTTGTTATGTGGAGAACTTAGCATTTCTGAAAACTTTACTTTCTCACAGTAGATGCTTTGTCAATAAGCGCTTGTTGATAAAGAATGAATAAGAAAGAGCGCAGGTCGATGGGAGCCTCTCCGGTGGGAAATAACACTGTGTCATAGAAGCCAACTCACTTCGTACCACCTGTCAGCTACCTGGAACCACAGGACGCGGCGCTGCAGCCCTGAGGGGCGACTCCCTCCTCAAACACTACAGTGAAAAGCTCCACAAAATCATTATCACCATGTTGACATAACCACTGCAACAGTATTTTTAGGTGCCTACCATGTTCCAAGAAACACCCTTAAACAAACAAACTTCTATTCTACCCTCCTAAAATATCCTTACACTTGTAATGGTTCTTCACACCTTAGAAAGCCTGTGCACATCTATTGCACTATGTGATTCTTCACAAACACCCCAACGGCAGACATAAGACAGGGATAATTTAGTTTTACCCTTTTGATTGAAGGAGCCTCTGAGGCTCAGAAATCAGCTTCAGGTCTCCTGCCTAGTAAGTACTACTGTGGACCTCCCAACTCTAGAATAAACAAAAAGTAGAGCTTGGAAACAATTGTGTTTTGCAGACTCAAGCAAGTTAGGAAGTCAGCGTGTTATCAGGTATAGGGTGACCACAGCACATTCTTGTCCCTTACTTGGCCACTAAATCTGAGTGGACCAGTATCAGGGAGTTTTGACCATAAATACATAAGACTGTTCAGCCAGGTTAATAAGCAAGCATCTTTTCTCTTTGACAAATCTCTTAATTCCAAGATAAGAAAGGAAGTACTATATCTAAATTCCAAAGATAGAGAAAAATGATCATTTGGGACATGCATTCTCTGACTGAATTAAACCATCTCACACCATACATAGTTGCTATTTTGGAAATGAAAGCCTCATAGGTCACGTAAGAAATGTCTGATATTGCTCACTGAAGCCTGCCCTGCATTTCCTCGTGAGGAGGGTGCATGAGAGCAGGGATAACATGTGCCTTGCTCTTTCCTGGTGGACAACGTTGTGCTTCTTTCTGACTTTTGTGGTTTTCTTTGATAAATAATTTTCTGGTCCCAATTAGGTGAATAATTCTTATGTGAAAGTCTCAACTCATCAAATCTTCCATTACTCTCTCCTACTGTCTGGTGGCAACCTAATGAATGAATTACAGCTGTTTGCTCAACACGTTTGTCTCGCGCTCCCCGTGAGCCAAGTACTGCTAGGTGCTGGAGGCACAATAGTGAGCAAAAGTAAATGCACTCCTTACCTGGTGCAGCTTGCTCTACAGGCAGGAAGCAGAAAATATTCATACGATGAAACAAATAAATGTACAAATGCCACTAGGACAAATGGAGGCTGTAAGAAGGTACGAAGGGGCAATTTGGCATGATCAAAATGGAGACTTGCAAGACAAGATGATTGCGTAGTTACAGAAAGTGAAACTGAACAGAGGAAGACAAAGGAAAAAGAGATAATGGCAATCTAGAAAATGTTGTATGTGGATTCCCAGAAAATCTGATAATGATTTCCTCTGGGGGTGCCATTAGATGTTCTGGGAGTGAGGGTGGGGGTGGCAAGTGGAGGGTCACTTTCCCTTGTTACCACATTCTAGACAACATTTTGTGAAGAGGATGTACTCATGTGATACTCGTGGGACTCAAAAATTAAAAATAAAAAAGGTAAGAGGAAAAAGAGAAGGAAAATCACAAGCAGAAAAAAGTAAGGATGTGTCATGATAGTTGGACCATTTGGCTACGTGTGGCTAAGGGACTTCACCTATAATAAGTACAAATTGTAATTCCCCACACTTAACAAAATACGTTCTGCATTAGAAAAGGAAGCTTGTTTATAGTAAGCCTTTTGCATTCTTCATTGGCATGAAACAGTATGTGGCCACTTTCAGGTACATTAACTGCAGGATTTGCCAGGAGATTGTCATTAGTAGGATGATAAGTATCGAGAGCTTATTCTGTGCTGGGCATGGTACTGAACACTTAACATCGGGTATAATATTTAATCCCTATAACCGCCCTAGGGGATGGGTCCTGTAATTATCCCCTTTTTTCAAATGAGGAAATTGAGGCTTAGAAGAGAGCTCAAGTCCCTTTCCCAGGGCTGCAATCAGTGACGGAGCTGGGATGGGATGCCTGTTTGAACCCAGAACTTTTAACAAGTGCGCCATCATCCTCCCATGGTACTCTGCAGGCTGAAATGTCATTGTCTGTATTCCTGAGAGCTCCCAGTCCTCATGCTTATGACATCATTGGGATGGTGCCAATAGTCCACAACAGGGCTCACAAAGAATGCTGAGAGTCTGCAGTGTCCCTACGATGCGGTGATTTCCAGAACTTTTGAAATGCCCACATATTAGGATGAATACTTCTCAACCCCAGCTGGTGGTATGCCTCCCACACAACTTATTGAGAAATTGTCTTTGTGTTTTCTAATGGACCTTATTGAATTGATTCTCTTATAGAGGGCAAAACACTTATTGAACTTATAGAGGTTAAGAGAACGCACAACCAGCAGACTTAATTATGTTGGAGCAGATCCTCTAAGTCCAGGTTTCCCAGCTTCTTGGCTCATTTTTCATCCCACTCTCATTGTCCGGAGTTTGTCTTGCAGCCATGATTCAACTGATGCTTTGGGAGGATTCTGATGTGTGATAGAATGTGATGCTAGAGGGGGGCAGGGTGCTCTAATGGGCTTTATAGATAACAGAACTGGGTTTAGACCTCAGCTCTGCTTATGATGAGCCAGATGATATTGGCAAAGTAGCTTAACTTTCCTGAGCCTTGCTTACTCATTTGTAGTAAAGGGATTCGTAATACCTACTTTGCTGAGTCGTGATGGAGATTAAAGATAACCAGAAAGTACAGCATGGCAGACACCCAGTAAATGCTCGTGATTATTGTTGTCAACTTGAGCTCTTGGAGAGTTGCCTTACAAAGAAGGGAAAGATGATTCACTTGCTAAAATTCAGCATGGAGTCATAAGCTCACTTTTAAAGAATGACTAATGGAGTCTTAAAAGCATATATCATGTGGGTGTGGCTAGAATATCATCCTCATTGCTCACAGGAGTATAGTCACTATGATATTTTATACATGCATGTTATTGCTGATTCAACTTAAAACAGTGTGAAACAGGAAACCATGTATAACCATCCTGGTGAAAGAGATAGCCTATACAGACACAAAGTACTAAATAAACAAAGTAACTCTGTACTGTTTTGTGTCCTCAGAAGGAAACAGAGTGATGTGGCAATGGCTTGCTTTAGACATAGGCCAGCATATGCATCACCGGAGAGGAGAATTCTGTAAAAGCCAGAAGAACGAGACAGAGATAACCAAGCAAAGAGCTGAGGGAGATTCCAGGCAAAGGGAGAGGCAAGTTCAAAGGCCCCACTGGGGAAAAGCATGGAGTAGGCAGTCTTTGTAGAGTGGGAAGAAGAGGGGCTTGCCATTCAGTCTTCACTGCAGGAAGGCACACCCCCACTAAGAGGGAGTGAAGGAACAACATGCTTGCACCAGGTCCCTGCTGTGTTCTGTGTCCTTTATAAGAGGCTATTTGACCTCGATGGCATGTTCCTGATTTGTATCATGTGATGCTTACATAGGTTGTTAGAATATCTTGCCTTCTTGGAAGCCCTGTGCCTGTTGCTGGTCTATTCAAAGTCAATATCCCTATCCATCAAGGGAGACTGATTGTCTAAATGTCCTAGACGTAGTGGTGATGGTGTGATGCCTGCTAATCTCAGGGCTAGCCTCTGAGGTGGCACCATTGTGGAAAGCTTTCAGGAATGAATACATTGCAGAGAAGTTCATGCATATGCGCTCCTTTGGGTTTTTCAGAGTCCATAGCAGCCCGAGGTATCATAAATGGACTCCACTATCTAATCAGGGAATTATAGCAATTTATTAATTGCTATTTCTGATTATTTGCATTTAATTAAGGGACACTCTTGAGGAAATGGAGGACAGCATAACCCCAAAATATGGCTTTACATCTTGGATAATTGACTATCATTTCTTTCTTTGCAGCCTTCCTAAATTGTTTATTTCTCTAGATGGTTCTTGAAAGCTGTCACTTTACCGCTTTCCTTTCAATGGGTGAGCAGGGGTTTCTCATAAAAGCGTGTATGGTTTAGTTTTCTAAATTAAATTAAAGCTTAACTAGTCCAGAATTCAGATCTGTGCTATGTTTATAAACTTTATACAAGCATAATTAATTTTAGTTAATTGCATAAATAGCTTTTTCATGCAAACAGTAACCTTTTCTCTGATGACCTCTAAATGCCCCACTTTATGTTATCTACATTTCTAGCTTTCCCTGGTAATGCTAAATCAACTCACACAATTCTACAAGTATTACTCTTTCCTTTGATTTATGACTTTTATCATGGAAGTCAGTGATTACCTTGGCAACCCATGTTTCATGTTTTGAAAATGCAATGAAAAAGTATCCTAGAATAGCATTGCTTTTGTTTTGATGGAAGCCAACAAAAAAATAGAAATATGATTTTGATATATTCTCCTAAGCCTACTACTTCTCATAAAGTTACCTAGAGTTTTTTAGTCTATTTGAATGACAGTTCAAATTACATTGATCAGCTAAATGTCAAAAAGAATAGCTATTATTTTTTTAAACCTCCTGATAATTCCAGGATTTCTCTTCCTGAGAAGAATGATAACTTTGCTATATGCTGAGCCCAATTCACACGCTGAGGGAGCTATTTCCTTTGCAGAGGTCTTTAGGACACCATATTCAATCCTAAGAAATTATTCTCCAAAAACCTGCCTTCTTACTTGATTGGCAATTAAACTTTATTATTAGTTCCCTCATCATTTCTCTAATAAGTCTTGCATATAAATTAAGGATGGTGAAATCCTCCCTTTTTCTCTCCTCCTTGTTCATTTTCTGGAAGGAGGTGAGTGTTGCTTTTCCCAAGAGCACCCAGCAAAAGTCACCACCTGTCTAGCTGACCTGAAGGGCGCATCATGACCATCTATGGACTAGTCAGTGTGGCCAGGAGTGAGATTATGAACTTTGGCCTGGGCCTGAGGCACAAGTACCCCCCTGGTACCCAAGACCCATGGGCTATGTGGGGGTGGGGGTATGGGAGCAGAATGAAAATGAGGGTCATCCTAAAGGAAGCAGTGGGGATGCTGGGGAGACCATCACAGGTGCATCGCACAGAGCTAATGTGCTGTGCTTTCCCGGGGTCGTAATAGCCAATGCCTCTTGACTTTACAGTGACTTCTGCTCAAGACGGTCAGTGTATGCGAATATTGAATCTGTAGAGTGCTCTTCCTTGTTATATTTCTCCAAGGTTCATTAACAACCAGTATTATAGAATCAATTCAAAAGGAATGTGTTTTCAGTGCCTATCTTTTAGCTTCAGGGCTACATTTTTCAAAATGCATAATGAAATCCATGGAATATTTAGAAAGAATCTGGCGCTTTGCAAAATTGGCTCTGGGGGCTGTGTATGGCTTGCATTTGAAAGGAAAAGTTTCTGGCCGTTGCAGGAATTGAAAAACCTTTGGTCCATCTTTAGGTTGCAGTTAGCCATAAGCAGTTGAAAAAAAGAGAAATCAGCTACGTGTGTGACTTTCAAAGACTCTGTAGAGGTTCAGTACCTTTTTAGTCTTGCACACACATGATAGGAAGGTCGTTTTTCTCTGTGCATATGAAGTCAGCCTCCATGCTTTTGTGGGGTTTTTGCTCATTTCCGAAGATAGGAAATTGGAACTAACTATTGTTAGTGACAGGACAGTGCTTCAAGAATAATGAGAGTGACTCCTCCTCTTTCCCTGGGGATTGGCAAAGCAAAAATGCACACAGACTTGGTAGCTTTTTCTAAATGGCTCTCATTACCATTTTCTCTCCAGGCCCGTGTAGAGTCCTGCCATCATTAAAGTCAGGACACTGAGTTATAGGCTGGGCTTTGTCCCCAGCTCTGGGACCTGGGACGCACCGCTTGTCCCCTCTGGGTACCGTGGTTCTTGTTGATAAACGGAGAGTCAGAGGCATGAAGAACAGAGTTATATCTCAGGCAGCCTTTATCTTTAAAGCTGTAAACACCTGGGACAGGGAGACGTGGAAAAGAGACTCCGGGCTTTAAAATCTTACTTACCTTCTCTTAACCATCTACTGAAATGTCTAAGGTACACAAAGAATGAGGAGTTATTTTATTATCAAAAACTAGGGATGGTAGTCAGTCTCTAAGCAAACTCTTGGGGGAATTTTCATAGACTTTCAAGGTTTATGAAACTGCATTGAAGGACACAATTAAAGCTACTGCACACTATGGCATTGGAGATAGAGAATTCCTCCCCTTACCAGTAGTTCCCTAAGAGGTACTTTATCTTTGGGCCCATATTTATGCACTAGATGCAAAATCCAGCATCAGTAGCAACTGGGAAGACAAACGTGTCCATTTGTTTTTTTCTTCATGGGATCTGTTTTTTGAGTCAATCTGCTCTTCAGTTAACACATGCATATATATACAAACATACAAATGCACACGTGCGCACAAATTCACACATTATAGACACACAGAAACACATGATATATACCTGCACACATGTATGTCCACATACACTCGTGTGCATGCATCTACATATGCATAAATATATGTCCACATGTACATGTACACAAACTAGTGAGAGGCTCCAATATTGTATTTTGGGGGAAATACAATAGCCAGAGATAGAACAGAGCCAAGAAATGTTGTGTCTTGGTAGATGCAGTTCCTATTATGCAAGAGAAACTACAGGGGACCTGAGTAGCCACACAGACTGGAGGATGTGACCCTTCATAATTTCCTGTGCAGACTGGGAGAGACAAGAGCCTCCTGACACCTGGAGGACACCTGGAGCCACAGGTACAAGAAGGGGCTCCAGCCAGGGCCTGGGGGACAGAATGTGCACCCGGCAGCAGGCAGGTCTTCCTCCTCCTGGGAATGGAGACAGCGCAGAGCCTCTGAACAAAACTGTGAGGAACAGGGACGTTATCCTGAAGATGTGGAGGAAAAGCGTGCAGTGAGCATGATTTAATGTACAAACTAGAAGGAAGATTTAGAAAACTACAGAGCACGCAGGGGCAGAAAAGGGAATGGCCGTTACGGTTTCTGTCTGGAAGAAGAGCAGAGCCCTGTAGGGACAGTTTGGGCAGAGACAGAAAGGCCATAGGGTCAGGGGAGGTGACACAGGAAACATCATAAGGCGCTAAAAAGGCAGCAGTGGAATGAAAAGCCGACTTTGGTGTTAGCAAAGAATTCATACTGAGAAAAAAATAAATCAGCTAAGTGAAGAATTAAAATGAAGTGCTTTTCAAGAATGTATAACGAAGAAAAATGAGAAAGCAGAAGAAAATAAAGATTAGATGATAAGAGAATGAGTTACAGAAATTTCTAAAACCTATCGAAATTCTTCAGGAAGAGGCTAGAACTGAGACTATCACTTTGAAGACACCGTCGAACATTTTTCTGAGCTGGACACACACATTGTAAGGTTTTGCTGAGAACCAGATGAAAGAGATGGCAACCACACCCAGATACATCCAAACACAATAGATGTCTCCATGTAAAAACAACAAAGTCATACAAAAGTGGTGCCCATCCGGGGGGCCTTCTTCAGAGGAGAGCGGTGGGGAGTCTAGACGCTTCTGCAGAGAACACCTCGCCCCAAGGATATTGCAGTCGGAGAAGTCGTTTACCTTGAGAGACAGAAGCTGAGATGCTTTTCGTGCATCCCAAACCTCGCAAAGCGTATGTTCCCTGTTTGCTTCAGCCAAGTGAAAACTAAATACAAATTAAAAGTCCCAAAATGAGAGGGTTGTGGTATAAAATGGCTTGTGGGTAAACTTTGGGACCATTTCTATACGAAAGATTTTTAAATGTCTTCTGAAAGTTATGAAATGCAATTATAAATGTGTAAAAAAGATGTACTATGTAAAATATTCTACACACTGCTATCCAAGATGCCAGATTGCATCTATGAAGCCCCAAGAGGGGTCGAGAGGGGATGCGGGGAGGGAAGCGTTAAGACATAAATTTGTGCAAAAGTCTATGTGTGCCACAGGAACCACTTAAAAACTACAATTCTGTCTTCACTTTCGTAGTTAGTGAAATGTGAACTGGGGAACTGAAAACATTAAGACCCTATTTCTTCAAATCCTGGGGGCGAGGAGGAAGAAATTGTAATTCAAAAGCAGCAGAGCAAAAGCACTACACAGACATGCAAGAAGGGTATTCGGATCCATTTCAAAGACTCGATCTAATTCTTTGCTAACTCTGACGTGGAAACAGTCATGTAGCCCCACGGCATCTCTGAAGATGCAGAACCTCCTCTAGTCATCAGTCTTTGAGGAGGAAGGGATACCAGGACATCTCTCACTGCTCCCTCATAACATTGGTGCAGAAGGTCCCCTCCAGACTTGTCCCCGCAGCAGCTGTGGTGACTGGTCCTAACCACAGACAAGCAGGGCGCCGAGGGGCAGGCTCTGCGGTGGTGGAGCCACCCTGGTGTTTTCCACTCCACTGTGGTTGCTGCTGTAAACAAAACAGCTTCTGGCGGTGCCATCTGGGCTCGATGACGCAGCAGGAATGTTGTGCCAGGGATAAATAGCACGACTTATCTGAGCTAAGTTTGACCTTCAGAAATGATGTGGAATCTGTATCCTTCTGTGAAAACCATTGTTCATAGTTCTTTGGCACCTCAGACACTTTCTTCCCCCTCAAGGGAGTGGATTCCCGAGAAGCCTGAAGACCCGTTGCAGCTTTTGCAGACCAGAAACTGGGACGTCTCTTCAATGCGTTCAGTGTGGATGGAGCCTGGACTGCGTGCTTCAGCACATAATCATCTTACTATTATTTTATCTCACAATACAAAATGTCTCCTCCAAAGAAAACCTTTATTCTAAAAAGCAAGAAGACAGGCTTCTTTGCTACTTCGTGAATTTATTTTTTAAATGCTTCATTTTTTTTTTGTAAGTGGCAGTAACATTTTATTTGCCTGCAGGTGGTGGGGTAGACCAAATGACTGCCTGAGATTCCTTCCCGGTCAAAGCTTTTTTTGTGTTAGTGGGTGACTGTGTGTATGAGAGAGGGTTTAGGTTTAATTAAAAGCAGTAACAGAGTATTAACCTCTTCAGGAGAAGTGCTGCCAATAGATGATTTCTTTACCCGCCACAGCACTTAGAACTCAGCTCTGAACATAGTTGATAAAACGTGGAGACTTGGTTTATGGTGCTGCATTTCCTCATGTCCCCTAAGGATGCAGAAGTAAGTTTAAGAGGAAGTTGGGAGTTTTGGATTAGGTGTCAAGCAATCCCACTGGCAGATCTGCACCTAACAGGGCCTGAGATAATCCACTTAGAGTTCTCTGGGTTAAATTTCCATTTCTGAAATGAAAGGTTTGGATTTGATGGGGAATGATGGACTGGTAGTTGGCCAAAACTGGCTAGCAGAGTGTGTCATTGGACCTTCAGGGTGTTGACAATTTTTATTGCAGCTGTTGGTTAATATGGAAAACCTTTAGAGGAAATGCATGTGCCCTCCATTTTACCACAGTCCTTACCACTCTCTATTGCCTGTTCTATCCATACCACTCATTTATGCTTACCTTATTAGCTTTTGTCAGCATTTAATAGAAATCTAAAAGGGGGGAGGGGATTAGATTGTCAGTTTCTAACATTAGCTTTTCTGCTCTGCAAACTCTGGACCGTCAGTGTGCACAGCTATTTTTAAAAAGACTTTGGAGGTTAAAAACTATTTGACTAATTAGAATGAATTGATGTGGAAAAAAAATGTCAGCCTAGGAAGACATACCAGAGAAATTCCAAATGGGTTTGAAAATGGCAATAGAAAAGCTGAATCAGTCTGCTTGTTTTCAGGTGCCTTCTTTTCACAGTCATTAGTTTGGTCTGAACTACACCCAAATGGTCCTCCTGGCCCCGGTCACACAAGCTATTACAGGCTGTCTAACTTGGTTAAATTCTTTTCTGCTTTCCATTGTTAACGATTCAGCCTTTCACAGCTTGAGTCAGGTGTTCTCGGAGGGCGCCCTCCTCAAAGGTCAGTCCCTCTCCAGAAATCATCCAAGATTAAGATTGCAGATTCTGCTCGGTGACCTTGGGGAATAATCATGAGACCAGGATTTTGGAGGCACAGCTGTACAGCAGCAGAGCCCTGCTTGGCCACAAGGAGCCAAGCAGCTGGTGAGACCAGGAGCTCTGGCAGGGTGGGGTCTGTGGGCTGAGGGTGGCTCTCTGGGTGCGTGTGGCTAATGATGGGGGTGGGACATTCCTTCCGAGCCAAAGGCAGTAAGAGCTTCACGTTCTTTACCTCATTCCAGCCTCACAAGAGCCTCAGGAAGGCAACACTGTTATTACAAGGTAACAGATGAGGAAACTGAGGCTTGGAGAGGTGAGGTCACCTGCCTGTGTAACAGTGCTTTCAGAGTTAGCTCAGTATTTCACAAGGGGCGTATAACTCTGCACTTCAGTGCTTGGTGCATGATGTATGCATTTTATTCACTTAGGAAGATGTTATTGTATCTGAAAATAAGTTTCCAATAAATAAATGTCAACATGTGAACCCCTCTGTCACCCGACAGGATTGTCAGTGTGAAATCTATTGTCCAAGGCTGCTGCACACATATTTTCAAGACAGTTCAGATGAACGCATGGTACTTTGGGGGAGATTTTTTTGAAGAGAGATCATTTTATGACATTAGTTGAAACTAAAAAGGGGGGCAGGGATGACGTTGTGAACCAACAGAACGAGAGTGATGAGAAGTGGAATATTAATGTAGTCAGCAAAGCAGTATGCATTTAAAAATAACCGGACCCTAATTACTAACATTCCGTGGGAGGCCAGTAGAGGGTTTATTGTATTTCTCCCCCCACTGGCTAAACAGCAAGTAGATGATTCGTGCACTGGAGGAGGAGGGAAGAAAAAAGAAAAACAGTGATTTTTTTTATAACGATATGCAGTTGCCAGCTTAGGTTTCTATTTTTACCCTACCCTACTCCCTGAGCCTGTTTTTCCCTTATTTAGGAAACCCGCAACTACAAATATGTTAATTCACTTTTTTTACCTTTCTGCTTACTTTTCTAGCTTTCTACAGAGAACATTGCATGTATGGCCACGCCTGGAGATTATTTTCAGCAGGGTTGAGAGCAAGTCAGGCAGGCGGTCTTCTGCCGTTAGCATCATGCAAAAACAGATTTTTTTTACTTGCCCTTGAAGGTGTTTATTTTTAGGAATAATTGTTTATATTGTAAATTGAGGGGTGAAATAATCTTTAGGATTATTCATCCTGAGACCAGTAGTTTTGGGATTGAGGTAGGGAACATTGCTAATTCTTTCAGAAGGCTATAAGGAATGCAACACAAGGAGGAGAGTAGTAAATTAAGAACATGAAGGACAGGAGTTAAGGTTTCCTCTTGGAGGCTGTGTGTAAACGGATGAGAGCCAGGGACAGGAGAGAGGAGGTGGGTGGCATCCCTGATGCTGGGATTGTGCCTTCAGAGAAGTGGGGTGAGGATCCCGGGTCCAAAATGCAAGCCTCCTCCTCGGTCTCTCTCACAAGCTGCCAGGTGAACCCAAGGTTTGCGTCTCCGACTCTGAGTTAGCATTTTGTCTCTCAGAGCCCTGGGGAAGTTCAGCTCCTGGTGAATGTTTCCTGGTCCTCCTTGCCTTCCTCCTCAACGTTCATGGCCTGCTTTATCTCATCTCACTCCTCCTGGCTGCTGCAGGCCTGGCCAAGCTGTGTGTCACTTCCCATCCTCAGAGTGGTTGTCAGCTCCTGGTTGCCCTCTCTGTGATGACGAAATTCCTCTCACTTAGAAGTGCCCCAAGTCAGGCAGCCCCGCTGACTGTCCACTGGACTTTTTGTACGCTTTTCAGGGAATGTCCTCTCATTGTCCTCTCATTGTGCCCAGGCAAAACTGGGCATGTTTGGGGGGGGCTGACACTGGTGAATTTGTAATCTCACCTGGGCTCCTTTGAACAGATGCTCGCTGGGAAATTATAACAGGAAAGAACAAAATTAAAGAATGTGGTGAAATGTAGGAAATGTATCACTGAAGCTCTTCAAAAGGTATACATAATGGGATTTATGTTTTGTAGTATCTTCCTCCTGTGTCAGTCTATTATTTTAATTGCATGATTTACTTTGACACACCTTTCAACAGATATGTGATGCTATAAGAAGAGATGGTTGAAGTGTCAACAATCAATAGCTTTCACTTTTGCTCTCACCTCTAATCTCTCAGCTCCCTTCAACCAGGCTCATTTCATTTACCTTCCCCAAGAAGTTATCTTCGATTGTATTCATTCATTCATTCATTCATTCATTTGTTTTATTTAATTTCTTGGTGGGAATGCACCAATAAATTAGTACAGCCACTATGGAAAACGGTATGAAGGTTCCTCAAAAAATTAGGACTAGAGCTACCATTATGACCCAGCAACCCCTCTTCTCAGTACCCCCAAAGTTGAAAATAATTATTCATGAATGCATGTTACCCCTGTGTTCATTGCAGCATTATTCACAAAAGCCAAGACATAGAAACCACCTAAGTGTTCTTTTTTTAAAATTTATTGTTGTTCAAGTACAGTTGTCTATATTTACCCCCACCTCTCCCTCCAACCCCAGCCATCCCCACATCCCTCCTCTGCTTCCACCCACACCCCTTGGTTTTGTCCTTGTGTCCTTTACAGTTGTTACTGAAAACCCTTCATCCCTTCCTCCTCCCATTATCCCCTCCCACCTCCCTTCTTGTTACTGTCAGATTATTCTTAATTTCAATGTCTCTGGTTATATTTTACTTGCTTGTTTGCTTTGTTGATTAGGTTCCACTCATAGGTGAGATCATGTGGTATTTGTCTTTCACTGCCTGGCTTATTTCACTTAGCATAATGCTCTCCAGTTCCATCCATGCTGTCGCAAAGGGTAAGAGCTCCTTCTTTCTTTCTGCTGCATAGTATTCTATTGTGTAAATGTACCACAGTTTTTTTATCCACTTATTTACTGATGGGCCCTCAACCTAAGTGTTCTTTGACAGATGATTAAATAAAGAAGATGTGGTACATACATACAATAGAATGCTATTTAATTACTTTTAGATTTCACCACCTTTTTTCTTTGGGCTGCTCATAAATTAAAACAATATACATCACCACAATTAATCTTCATTTACTATGTTGTATATATTCTTGGCATCCATGTATACACATCAACCAATATATGATTCCTTGAAGGCAAGAGTGACAGTTTCCCAGGAAAAGATGCGTGCTTTGAGGGAACAAGGGTATTTTAGCTAGTTACCTTAGAACTGTGGGGCTTAACGTTCCCTCCTATGAGTTAATTATTTTGAGGCTTTTAAAACAGTGTTCCATGTTTTGTCAGGGTACTGAATACCTGCAGTTTACTACCCAATGGATATTAAATTTTACTTTCTTCCTTCTAAATGCATCTCTTTTGAGCTTAAAGAGCTTTGAATGGGAATTTTGCATTTCCCTATTCTATTGTCTTTCTAGAATTCAATCATGTATCACTCTTATGCCCTTGTATTTTCAGCCTGAGATGTCCTAGTCCTAATAAAGGTGGCATTTTTTAAAATGCAGAGGAATGTAGTGATTTTCATTT
Source organism: Artibeus jamaicensis (assembly GCF_021234435.1). Lineage (NCBI taxonomy): Eukaryota > Metazoa > Chordata > Mammalia > Chiroptera > Phyllostomidae > Artibeus > Artibeus jamaicensis. Next base: position 8,527,513 of record NW_026521828.1, on the reverse strand, counting down.
CCTTTTGTACCATCCCACAGGAATGAAATAGAGGCTCTTGATCATTTGATGTATTTGGTGTTTAAATACACAGTAAACAATCATAATTAGCTGTCCAGATCTTCAAGAAGGTTTCATTTATGTTGGTGTTAGTGTTCATAGCCTTTAAATAATTTGCTAGAGAAGAGTATAATTTCCTCTAAAAGACATCTGTAAGGGAAGACACTTGCCAATCCAATTACATTTCCAGTTTTTTATTCCTTTTTCTTTAATCTTCAATAATTTTGCTGGAACTTTAAAGAAAACTTGATCTCATATCTTTTTAATATCTATCCTCCGTCAGTGCTGATTTTAGTATATCTTCTATTGATTTGGTAGAAATAATCTTTAATCACTTAAAAGTAAGTAATGCATTAAGACTGCCCAAGGCTAGCCTATATTTAGAAAATTCACTCCATTTAAGAATTAATTTAACAAGAGCCTATTATACATTTTACTTTGGAAATTCACCAGGATTCTTTCCATCTCTGTGAAAGCATTTATTATCCAAAAGAAATTAGGCCTAATTTTAGAGAATGCCACAGTGAGCAAAACTTAAATTTCTAGAAATCACCATGACTCCAACTATAACGATAATGTTTAATCTCCGCAGAATTTTAGCAGCACGTGAAATTGAACGGATGGCACTTGTAATTGGAATACTTTTGCCTTCAGATACCTTAAAGCCATTTACACAGTAAAATGAGGCATAGCAGTGGGGGTGCTATTGTTAACTCAGACCGAAAGGTGCTGTCACCCGTTTCTGGGTGTTTTCGTTGGGATCTGTGTGACGCTTGTGGGTGGCAGGAGCAGCGTGGCTGCCCGCTGTTCTCATGGGGGGTGGCTGTTGGAAGCCCAGTCAGCCTGTGTTGCATCATTGAAAGGGTAGCAACCAAGACCTTCCCGTCTCTTGAAAGACATTTTGCTGAGAAGGGGACTAGAGAAATTCAGAAGCTGGAGGGGAAGTGAGGCAGGGATTTTATCTTTATCTTTGAGAGGCAGTAACTATGGGGAAAATAGGCAGTGAGAGTGACCATGTGGAAGGAGAGAGAGAGCCATGATGCAGGAGATAGTGGGAACAAATATGGGAGGTGGGAGGAAAGGGTTCAAAATGCAAGTGTGCAATCCGTGTTCTTGGTATTCAGATTATTCATTGAACAACCCAGCCTAAAATGTGTTCTTGACTCAAGGAGGCTTGCTTCCCAGAAACTGCATCACTGATGTCGGTTTAAAAGTCCATCCACGCCTGCCTCGATGGCAGGATCTGGCATTGGGGATCTTCAGAGCTACAGAGAAAGGAACAAAGGACCAACCACAGTGCAACACAGAAATAGTGGGGTAATCACGGCCAATCAGGTTGAGTTGGTGGCAAAATAGCAGTAGTTTTCCTGATCAGCAGCAGCTGAGTTTGTAGTCATTCTCCTCGAAGAACATACCAAACCTGAAGCTCAAAAGGTGTTTCACCAAAATTAACCAGTTATTTACCTTTCACGTTATTCACTTTCCATTCTACCCTTTTTTCTCCTCTCCTCTCTCACCCTTTTAATTTCTCCCTCCTTCTCTCTCCTTTCTTCTCCCTCTGTCTTTGTAGCTCCATATGCGGTTTTATTTTTAAAAATTTTTTGAGAGTTTGTTAGAGATATTACACGTTTCAGCTTTTAAGTACTTTACTATACATTTTCTAAGAAAAAGGGTATTCTCTTACATAAGTGTAGTAAAATAAACAGAACACTTAAGTTTCCTATATTATCCAATCCACAGTCTGTGTTCAAACTTCACCCCTTGCCCCAGTAATATCCTTCATATTTTTTGAGCACTTCTTAAAACATTGGAATGTTACCTGCGGTCCCCCAGTCTGGCTTCTTGTGACGTCGCAGAAACACTGAGTGAGAGCAGGTGGCCGCTCTTCTCTAACAGTCACTGCCAGCCTCGTGGCGTACCGTGCCAGTATTCTCCAAAGTGTGTTCCATACGGTGCTCATTCCCGCAAGTGCTATGGAAAAAGATTTTGAGTTCAAATGGGAAAAAGCTTAAACGGTACTCAGCCCACGCCCATCTTGTTCACTCCCTGGAGACTTACAGCACGCATTGGCTTCTATGAGGCTGAGTACTTACGTATTCGTGCTATCAGGAGACCTCATTATTTGTTGAACCCAGAATTTCTCCAACTTAGTGATCATAGCCCATCCAACTTTCTACACTGTTCAGTTTGGAAAATGCTGTTTCTATGTTTTCACAATATCAATTTCACTCTAAAAATTCACTCCTCTTTTACTTTTTCTAGTTGTAAGCAACCAATCTTCTTTTGAACACTGAAAAGGATTATAATATTTTATAACAAAAAGATCTGTGTCTAAAATATCCCTGATTTCCCCTGTATATGCAGAAGTAGTTATCAGATCCATGACCTCACGGAAGCGCCTTACTGCTTGAGGCAAAATCTAGAATCCCCGCCAGGTAAACCCTGTACCACTGTCTTAACAGAGTGTGTGTTTCCCACTCAGCTGGAATCCCGTGGTGGGCTGTTTTCTTTGCAGTCATTCAAGACCCCAGGCTACAGGAGGTTTTGCCATTTTTATTGTACTGGCTCCCCGAATCACCTTGGGTGTCATCATCCAGCCAGCAAAAGAGGAGCAAGAGAACACAGAGAATTTGAGGGACATGTGTATGGGCCTGGTCTCTCGCATCTCCACGCACATCCACTCTGTTGGCAAGAGTTCAGCCCCACGGCCATGACCGGGGGGCGAGGGCTGAGGTCGGCTGTTTGTGTGGGCAGCTGTTTCTGAGACGTAAGTTCAGAATATGAGAGGAGAACGTACGTCTTCGGTGAGTGGCCAGCGTCTCTAGAAGTCTGTATTTGTGCATATGCAATGTACAGGTTTGATTTCGTCATTTATTAATTAGACTTTTATTTGATTCTACTGTTTGGGTCAGAATGGCAGGCAGGCTCCCTTTTATAAATGGAGCAACTGGGTCCCCACTGATGGGACTGGAGTTGTATTAAATAGTTTATGTCAGATTTGTTCTGGGCAGTTTCTGATTGAATATTTTTGAATTTTTACCCCCAATTATGCTTTGTAGGAGAAATTAATACTTTTAGAAAAGTGGTTGTTGAACTTACTACTCTATCCTTTGATTTACTGAGGAATTATCATCAAAGGTGCCCCAAGGGGCTCTTGGTTGAAATAGTTGAATAAAAAAAAAAATAGAAGTTTTGTCTTTAATGTTTAAGTAATTTCCATGTGTCGTCAGAGGGTGGTGAAAGTAGAAAATGTGCGGCCTTTGAATCTCCAGTTTCAGTTTGGCCACATGTTGACCGGGCAGCAGATGAACACTGAAGCCCAGAAACGAAGGACCAAGGGATGACAAGGTGGAGACACCTCTCCAACAGCTTCTCAGAGGACGCACATCTCTTTCAGCCTCTGAAATAGAAAATAAGACATTACAGATGGAAATCATTATGTGTAAAATCTCAAACTATTCTTTTTACACCTCACGCTGTAAAAAATAAATCAGTGGTGTAGGGATAATGAACTTAATACCTACTAATTAATTAAACTTTAAACTAATTAGTCTAAATAATTCATCTGATGAGCATCTGAATATTGCCAACCCTATTCTGAATCTTTGGAGTATGCTTTTGAAATTTGAAGAGAGTAATCTAACGAGGCTCAAATTGGTTGTTTACACTGCAAAACAAATTTGATGTTTTAATGGGTGCCTAATTCCTGTTTACACTCTGAAACATCCTGATTCTTGCCGAGGGCCCCTAGGCCCTGACTCCTGGGGGGCAGGCCTCTTCAGTGTTCTCCTAGCCCACTGGGTTTCCTCACAGTTACAAAGTAATGATTTATTCTGATGTCTGCACTACGGGTCTGTCTTTGCTAAGTGATGGCGAGCTCTGTGAAAGTAAGCAGTATTTCTGTCTTGGTCACTATCCCCCAATCTACAGCACAGGTGGCCACCACAAGGCCCGCGGGCCGAATCCAGCCCTCCACCTGGTTTTATCCAGCCCGGCACCTTGTTTCTACCTGGTGGCAGTGCCAAGCTCTGGCTTAACTGTTGAGGCGTAGTTACATTTACACAGTCCCAAAATTACGTTTGGCCCTTTGAAGGAAACCATGAGGTTGATGTGGCCCCCAGTGAAAATGAGTTCGACACCCCTGTTCTACAGCATGGAAAGTATTCAGGAAACGATGGAATACATGAATGGATATTCTCACTGAAAATAAAGCCTGAAATACATTTTGGGATGGGAATGGTGTGTATTGGTGTGTTCTTGTGTTCAAGCCAAGTAAAGTGTGGGCTTAAGTACCTGTTCTCTACCAATCATGTGTTTTAGGTGCCCCCGTTTGTTATAAAAATTAGTTTGAATTACCATACGATCCATCAAGCTCACCTCTGGGTATATACCCAGAAGAAGTGCCAGCCAGCACTCCAGCAGATACTTGTATACCAGTGTTCATGGCAGCATTATTCACAATGGCCAAAAGGTGGAAGGAGCCCAAGTGTCCATCCACAGGTAAACAGATTAACAAAATGTTGTCTGCACATATCCAGGTATACAGTGGGATATTACTCAGCCTTCAAAGGGAGGAAATTCTGGCCCATGCTGAAACGTGGATGAACCTTGAAGACATTATATACCGAGTGAAATAAGTCAGTTGCAAAAGGACAAATATGTGTGATGCTACTTTTATACAAGATACCTAGTGTGGTTGAATTTAAGAAGACAAGCAGAACGGTGGTGGCGAAAGTAGGCAACAGGGAGTTAGTGTTTCCTGGAAACAGAGTCTCAGTTCTGCGTGATGAAGAGGAGAACTGCAGAGAGAGGTGGTGGTGACGACCACACAGCAGTGTGAATGTGCTCAGTCCAACTGGACTGTCTCCGTAGAGAGATTAGGGTGGTGTGTTTCATGTCCTGTGTGTTTCTACCCCCTTTTAAGGGTTTTTTTTTTTTTTTCGGTTTTATGTGCAGCATATATAAATCCGAACCCTGACCTCATCACCATCAGTGAGCTCCTAGTGTGCAGAAATCCTGATAGGAGCCTACCCTTGTTTATTTTTTAAAAAAAGAAAGACTCTTTCTTTTAGTTTTCTATCACTTTACACAAACAAAGGAATCAATCCCATCTCGTTTTTTCCATCTTCGTCACTTCCTACCTGTGAGCTCTTGGATAATCAGTTTATTTTCTCTTTTCCTTAGTTCCTCACATGTAAAAAGGGAATATAATCTTATTCAGTGCACCACCCGGAGGACAAAATAAGATGTGATATGTGGGAAGTTTATAAACTAAAGTTCTATACAGATGGTAAAATAATTTAAAAACTTGTGTCTCATATATACATGATAAAATATAGATAAGCCTAAAGAATAAAGTAAAATCACCTATAATGTCACTAGCCCTGATAAGTACCATTTTATGATTCACTTATTTTTTTATCCACAAAGCCACTGTCAACTTTGTGCCAAGTATTTGTATCTACTTCTGTGCCCACAAACCTATGCATTATTTTATTCCGTTATTCTTTTAATAATTAATTATGAAGAGTACCTATAATGTGCCAGGCACTACTTTAGGTTCTGAAGATGAGAAAAGAACATCCCCCCAAAGCCAGCCCTAAATAGTTAGTTTGCATTCTAATGTGGAATCTGACATTAAGCAAGATAAAAACAAGGGCATAGTACTTTAGATACTGGTAATTGCTAAGAAGGAAAAATAAATCATAAATGAAGGTTAGGCACTCTCATTGGAGGGATGGAGTTAAAAGTTTAGATAGTTCAGGAAAAGCCTTATTTGGGTGACTTTTAGTGAAGACCTGTAAGAACTAGAGGAATTGTGCGTGCAGACGTCTGGACAAGCAGCGTTACGTCAGAAGGACCAGCACGTGCCAAGGCCCTGAGGTGGAGTGTGGGCAGCATGTGTAAGAAACAGAAAAGAGTGTCCCTCCGCATGGCCAAAGCAGGTGATCTCAGATGGAACAGTGTGGACAAGGTCCGAGGGTGAGCGGGGGCCAAGTCTTGGAAATCAGAACAAGCTCTGAACTTTTCTCCTGAGTGACAAAGAAAGCGACTTCTTAAGCAAGAGAGAAGTGACCAAGATTCTTCTTTAATTTTAATACAGTTTATTGATTATGCTATTACAGTCATCCCATTTCCCCCCTTCACTCCTCTCCTCCCTGCACACCACCTCCACCCACATTCCCCCCCTTTAGTTCATGTCCGTGTGTCCCAAGTTCTTTAGCGTCTACATGTCCTATACTAATCTTGCCCTCCCCCCGTCTATTTTCTACCTACCGTCTATGCTACTTATTCTCAGGCGTTTTATTTACACGCACGGCTGAGGCTGCAGTGATGAGAATGAGCTACAGGAGGGCAGGGAAGAAATGGATGAAGCGGGAGGCCAGTACAGTTGTCCACATGTGAGTCGGCAGTGATGCGGACCGAAGTGATGGCGGGGTGGGGGTGGGGTTTAGTGGAGTCGGCAGGGTTTGCTGCTGGATAGTGTGCTGTTGGTGAGAAAAAAGGGCAATGCAGAATGACACATTATTGTTTTACTTCGACAGTTTCTTCAGAATAGTCGAGAACATTCTCTTAGGTTGAAGATAAAGGCACAGTCTGAGTGTGACTGATGAAGGGCCCACTGTAAGAGCTTGTTTGAGATGTGCTTCCCTGTGTCTGGGCAAAAGCAAAGGGCTCTAAGGCAGGGCTCTCCCAGGTCTAGAGCCCATTCCAGGAGCCACATTTGTGGCCACATGGTGGCTGCAGCTCTTGGTTCCTGGGCGATGAACTCTTCCCTTTAACTTTCCATTCTCCATGGAAATCACCAGGGCAAACATCCACTTTAGACTGTGTTTCTAGGGCCCTGTGGGCTCATCAGTGCTCCCTCTGGCTCTCCAAGAGGATTTCTGCGATAATGAAGAAGTTGATGCACTGCAGAAACTTCAGACGTCAAATCCAGACATCGAAAGAGCTGTCCTGCTTACCTGAATCTTAGAGAACTCTAAATTGGCCAGTGCATACTTTGTATTTTATATTTATTTGTCTTACTAAAAACATATTACATGGCTTTAACCAGGTAGTTCACTTGGTTGGAGCATCATCCAGGTTTGATCCCTGATGCATCCCTGGTCAGGGCACATGCAGGGGTCAACCAATGAATGCACAAATAGATGGAACAATGGGACGATCTCTGTCTCTTCTCTCTCTCTTCCCCCCTCCCTCTCTCTCTCCCTCTCCCCCATCCCTTCATCCCCTATTTCCCCCACCTTCTTTCTCCCTCCCCACCCCTCCCTCTCTTCCCTTTCTCTGCCTCTCTCAGATCAATACAGTTTTTAAAACATGTGCCACAACCTTCTTCTTTCGGCCTACAGCGGAAGGGGTTGACCAGGCTGTGTCAGCAACAGCTGGAAGAGCGTGCTTTTCAGCCATTCAGTCATTCTTTCAGAGAAAAATCTTACCGAGCAACTTCTCTGAAACACTGTGAATTTTAAGACTAGAAGGTTAATTTTTTTAAGTTTGTGTTTAGTAGTGGTGGTACCCAAGGAGCAGACTTTTGGAATATGGCTGAGAGATTAAGACTGATGTGGGTTCGACACTCACTCAGTTTTTCATAGCCTTGTAAATTTTTAAAAAATGTCTCAACTTCTCTGAACTTCAGTTTCCTCAACTATAAAATGACAATAGTGACGCTAATGTCACAAGATTTTTGTGCAAAGCAAAGGGATTAATTATTATGAAGAAAGTATGTAGTACAGCTCCTGGAATTGTTTGTAGAGAGGTTTTGGTCTTTGTTCCCATCTTCAATTTTGAGCAAGCCTCTGAGGGCAAAGGGTAGGGAAGTCACGCTTTTCCGGAGTCACTGCAGGAGCTCCGGCGTCAGCCTCGCTGGTGATAGCGTGTTAAGCAGCTTAGGTAACAGAACGCTTTGAGAGTAAATAATAACATTTTGCAGTCTCTCTGCTTCCATTCCCATGACATCAGCTGAACAGTCATGGCAATCGAAAAACCACAGACCCGGACATCTCAGGAAGAATTGAGGGGGAGATACCCAAAAAGGCGGGTGGCTGGTGGGAGGAGGCCAAGGGAGTTGGGCTTGCAGTGAGGGTCTCTGCAGAAAAGCTGCCAAGCAGAGCTGGCTTGAGTATGCCTCCTCCTTAAGTGGCTCCGAAAAGAAGGTAAAGAAAAGCGCACACACACATCCCCACAAGGATAAAAAGAAACTTGAGTCGCCTGGTCAAGATGGAGTCTCATTTTTCACGTGTGGGGCAAGGAAAATAAAATCTGTGTTCAGCTGTCACACAGAATGCAAGTATCCATGTCTACCCCAGGGTGGTAGTTTGGGGGGCTGGGCACTGGGGCGTGGCACAAATGTTTCATTACAACTCACCCACAGGCATCAGGTTCCGATAGGAGTGTAGTTCCTTGCTCAGACTGGTATATACCTTCTTGTAAACATGCATGTGTACATTTATGATCACTGCATATGTTTAACATACTGTACTGCTATATGTCGCAACTGGTGAAGTTGCCAGTGTCTGTGTCCAAAGTGTGCCTTTGCACACAGAGAGAAGTCGGACAGTCGCAGCATTTTGCAAATGAAGGGGACCTGTGAAGAGTTTGGTGCTGAACAGCGAGAACGTGCAGTTAGCCGTTTTCATTGTGACTCTAGAGTCAGTCTGCTCAGGAGGGCGCCCCAGCTGCCGCATCGAAGCCTCTGTGACCTTGGCTAAGTCACTGGCATCCTCCATGTCTTGGTTTTCTCATCCATAAAGCAGGATAACAAGAGATTGTAAACATTATTTTTACATTGTCTCCTTTAGCTCTTACCACTTGTTAAAGTATCCACCTTTTTTTATCCTTACCGCACAACTGCTAACCAGAAGGCTCAGAGATGTTAAAGTTTGTAAGTAAATAGCAGTGCAGGCAGGAGTCAAGCCCAGATTCCAGAACCTATGCTCTTCAGCAACCCGGTGCTCATCTGTGGGTGTTTAAATCGGTGCTTCTTAGGTATTCATCTGGCACACATCCGCGCCCTTCTCTGTCCTCAACTTTCTCTGCCAAAAGAAACTGGCAAAACGGCTTTGCAGGCTTTGGAGACTCCCCGGAGCCCACTCATGTTGCTATACATCAGAAACAGAGTATAAACCTCTCAAGGTATGCAAACCTGAGGATGGAGAAAAGGCTGAGGACCAGGTTGCACGCAGTAACGGAAGGGTCACTTTTGGGCCCTAATTCACTTGCACATCAAGGCTAAATTTTACTAAGTGTTTCTATCTCATTTTCACTCAGATGCCAATAGGTTGTTACTCGGAACCTAAAAATTGTGGGTTTTCAGAGCTGCAGTTGGACTTTAAAACAAAAAAAATAATGAAAACCAGGAACACCAGCTTGACTTGTAACACCGTAATCGGAGGAGTAGAGCATTTTCTAAATCCCGTTGAGGATGTATTGGCATGGGCATTTAGCTTGTCAGTCTTCGGAATTTGGTTCGCTGAAACATGTCAGCAAAGCAAATTTTTCTCCTCTAATTTGAGGTTGCCAGAACTGGTGATTCACATAGGAAATTTTATGGACTTTCAAAGGTTATAGGACAATTTTAAGAGGAAAAAACATCTATTAGATTTTAATCTAGTTGATAAGGACCTTCAGTAACTAAAACTAAGGTGCTACATTCTTGGCAAGCAGCTATCTTGAGTATAATGGATTGTATTCATAGTGATGGCCAAGTTCATTGCTGTTAGTGAGAAGCCCACCGGCCATTTTTATTAGGGTTGTTACAGAATAAGCGTTCTGAGTGACACCTGGCTCGAAGACTGATGCCGTTGTGAAAGGAAGACATGCAGTCTGCAAGACCGAAAGGTTGACTACAATACGACCTCAAAACCTGACCCAGGACTTGGAGAGAGGGACAGGATTCCTGAGACCATGGCGTCTGCCCTGCTGTGGCGCTCGGGCAAGTCCCTGATCCTCTGGGCAACCTCAGTTCTCATGTCTCAAGAAGGAGAACCTTCACTGGAGTCTGAAGTGAAGTTAACCCAGGGCCCGTGAAGCAAAACACGGATGTGCTCACAATGGCCCTTGGATTATCCTTCACATTAGAAACTTTCATGCCACTTCTCCTGAAGCCTGAGACACCTGGTTTACTTCTCCAGCATTGGGACGGATCACGGTTTATTGGATTAAGCATCCGATGCCAGAGCCAGTAACTGGCTTGCATTTGGGGGCGATCATATGAAAAAATAAAATGTATCATTAAATGCCAGAGTCGTACAAATGCAGCAGGAGACTCAGTGTGTCGGAAAGGTATGGGACTGTGATCAAATCTCCTGTCTCGTGCTCATTCCACAGTGCATGCCGTTGGGGGCATGCGTGTGTAAACAGTTATATGCCTGTCTGTGTGTGCGTATGTGGTGCTGAGGGTGTGTTATTTGGGTCACATACATGCTGTTAAATATGTCCATCTGCAGAGACCTCCGAAAGAGGCAAAGAAGAGAGACCAAAGGAGTGGAGTAGATGCTTCCAGTGCCCAAAAGGGCCATGCTCTTCCTTCCCTCGAAGTCTTTGAGCACGTGTTCTGTCTTCTGGGAACACTGGCTGTCTTGACTCTTTACTTCCTTTGCTCCTATTCTTCCACTAGCTGTTAGCATAGGGGTCCCTTCTTCCAGGAAGCCTTCCTTGACTTCTTACGTGTAAGTTAGATGCCCCTCCTAAATGCTTCTATATCATCATAGAGGTTTCCTATCCTGGCTGTTCTCACACTCTAGTGTGATTCCTCGGGGAACTGGTCCTTTGCCACTAGGATAGGAATTCCCCAAGAAAAGAACCCTATCTGTCTCATTTATAAAGCTTTTCTTGTCATGCCAGATGCTGTTCTGGGCAGTGAGGATGGAACAGTAAATTTTTGTTTAGTAACTACACAAATAGATTTTTTTTTAAAGTTAAATGCCAGGAGACAATGAAATCTTTTAGTTTTAATTACAGAGAACACTTACAGGGATTGCTTAATAAAGGCAATTTTTTAAACATCACCTCTTGAAAAACTGTCCGGGGTTTTGTTTGCTCTAGGGTCAGTGGCATTCGATGCACTTTGGGGAGAAGAATGTAAGAATTCTAGATTTCAGGCTAAAGTTCTCTAACCTAAGACTATAAAGACAAGTGCTGTGTTGATGTGCACACCACGATCGTCACTTCAAGCCTTGGGTAGCTAGAGAAGGGACCTGGCCTGGACAACAAGTCAGCCTGGAGTAAACAAGTGTGTAGGTGTTGAGACCCAGTGACCCAGGGGTGGCCCTGGGGTCGTCCGGTGAGAGAGGGGGGGACTCGGGGTGTGGCTCCAGGCGGGGGAGAACCAGGTCAGGGTGGCTGGGAGAGAAAGCGCACGGTGACCCTGGGGTCAGCAGAGTGCGTTAGGCTACATGTGGAAGGATGTGGAATCCAGCCAGAAGTGCAGCCTGTCGAAGGACTGGGAGCCCGCCCCACAGTCTGGGTCACCAGGGATCGGCGCTCAGGCAGTGACGTGCAGTGGAAAGAGCAACAGCCCAGGAGTTTGAGGACAGTGTTCTAGTTCCACCATGGCTAGTTTCCTGTCCTTTCTAGCTCCAGTTCTTCACTTGTAAAATAAAGGGATCGGACCTCCTGGTCAATTTGAAGTCTCGGTTTCTGTCTGGGCAACAGGCCGTGGGAGTCTGTGGGAGCTCCTTGGGCAGTGGAGGCTTTGAAGCAGGGATTCCCTGCGTACCCATTGTTTGCTTACCGCCCACGCCGGTCTCAGGTGTGGGGAGCGTGGAGCCTAGGGAAGGGGAGGACGCACCAAAGGGAGCGGGGAAAGGGGGGGCCGTACAGTAACGGTTCCTCTGAGGGATGTGCCATGTTGAAGTCAAAATTAAAACCAGTGGGAGGAAAGGCTACTGTAAATTGAACAATCACTATTGCTGTCTCCTTTTGACAGTATATTTGGGCCAGAACCTGGAAGGGTGTTGAGAAAGCAAGTGGGAATATCAGTGGGAGAAATGGGCCGACTCGGCTGTCTGAGGACCACCTCCAGGGGAGGTCAGGTCTTACCCGGTCTGCACAGATAGGGACTTTGACCAGCCAGGTGGGAATACAAGTAGACTGGGTCTCCCTGTCTGAGGGCACGCCTTGAGCAGAGAATCGGAGTGATGGGTTTATTTTATTTTATTTATTTTTTATTTTATTTTTATTTTTTTAATATTAAATTTTATTTAGTTACTTTTCAAGTACATTGTTTTTCATCTATTTCTCCCATCCCACCCCACCCCCCCGCCCGGTCTCCCCCCTCCCTTCCATTCCCCCCCCCCCCAGTCCTCATCCCTGTGTCTTTCATACTTGTTCCTCAAAATCCCTCCCCCCTTTTTCCCCTTAAGTTCCCTTCCCTCTCCCCTCTGGTCGCTGCCCACTTGTTCTCTATTTCAGTGTCTTTGTTTTTATTCTGTTTGCTTGTTTGTTTTATTCTTTAGCTTCCTGTCAAAGGTGAGATCATATGGTATTTGTCCTTCAATGCCTGGCCTATTTCACTCAGCATGCTTTCCAGTTCCATCCATGTTGTTGCAAAAGGTAGTAGCTCCTTCTTTCTCTCTGCTACATAGAATTCCATGGTGTATATGTACCACAATTTTTTGATCCATTCGTTTACTGATGGGCACCTAGGTTGCTTCCAACTCTTGGCTATTGTAAATTGTGCTGCTATGAACATTGTGGTGCATAGGTTCTTTGAAATTGATGTTTTAGGATTCTTGGGGTATAATCCTAGCAGTGGAATTGCTGGGTCAAAAGGCAGGTCAATTTTTATTTTTCTGAGAAAGTTCCATACTGTTTTCCATAATGGTTGTACCAGTCTGCAATCCCACCAACAGTGAACTAAGGTCCCCTTTTCCCCACACCCTCTCCAACATTTGTTGTTTGTTGCTTTGTCTATTATAGCCATCCTATGGGTTTAAATAAACCATTGAACTTAAGAATTAGAGATGTTCCCGCGTGTGTAGCACCTGACAGTTGCCAGGCACTGCACTGAGTGGTTTGCCCGTATGATCTGACACCGTGTCCAAACTGGGCTCCGGGTCTTTTCCTTTACTGCCTGCCTTGCATGGATGAGGGGAAATGGAGATTTGGGGAGAATAAGTGATTTGCCCAAGAGCATGCAGCTAATTTCAGTCAAGAGTGTGAGCTCTGAATCCTTAAATCCATTGGGTGAGGGTGACTAAAATGTTTCTTCCTCCATTAGGTATAAAATTGAGCTCTCTGACCCGTGTTAGTGATACTACAGTTACTTGACCCTCCTCAGGTTACACATTCTTGAGTATTTCACTAAAGGCCCCGAGCGAAATCCGGTCGTCTAGGGGGCTCTGTGGTGTGTTCTGGTGAAGAGGGTGGGCTCTACTGCCCGGCTGATGGGGGCCTAGCTCCTGGCTTCTGACCGTGAGCCTCAGAGAAAGTGCTCTGTCCTCTTGTCTAGATTTTCCCATCCATAACCTGGAGTGGTGAGGATTTAAATGAGTTACTGTGTTTAAGAGTTGAATAGAGATGTTACACAGAACATAGTAAAAATACAATCCACGTGACCAGTTGTCATAATCATCATCCACATTGTCGTATTGGTGGACTTAAGTCTAAATCTCTGAGTTTGACTCAACTTTCTAAATGTGCATTGTTTAAAAGGTCAGATGAAGTTCAGGAAATTAAGGGTCTCATCTATAAATGAGGGTCATCGTAACCCCTTACAATGTTGTCGTGTGCCTAAATGAAATGAAGAACGTGGAAGTGTTTTCTGAAACACAGAGTCGACCCAGTGCTGGTGGTATGTCACTGATGATAAACTGCTGAAGACACCATCACTGTCCATAACCTGGGGGTTCTCTGGACAGCGGAAGGGGAGGGGCACTCAGTGTGGGGTGGACATTACTTTGGGATCAGCCAAAACATCTCAGGGCTTCCTAATATTTAAAAAAATTTAGTACTCCCCCAAAGTATTCCAGAATGGTTGACCAAGTTAAATGCATATGTTTATCCATGGTGGTTTCTTTTTTTTTTAAATTAAGATTTTATTTATTTTTAGAGAGAGGGGAAGGGAGGGAGAAAGAGGGAGAAAGAAACATCAGTGTGTGAGAAAAACATTTATTGGTTGCCTCTCACACCCACCCCAACTGGGTACTAGGCCCACAACCCAGGCATGTGTCTTCGCCAGGAATAGAACCAGTGATCTTTTGCTTTGCGGGATGATGCCCAACCAACTGAGCCATACCAGCCAGGGCTGTTGTTTCTTGTTTTATTATGTTGGTCTAGAAAATTACACAGCAGTTAAAAGTTCAAAGAATGCTATTTATAAGCAATCATAAGAGGAATGAACATTCCAGAATGTCTGATTCTGGGATCATATAGCCGTGGAGAACTGTCTATCGTAAACTTTCAACTCCAGCAGGACTTTGGGAATGAGCTTGCCTCTCCCTTTCCCCTTGTTGCTGCTCAGTAGTGAATGGTCTTCCTGTGTAAGTGGGAAAGCATGTGAGCCTCATGCGTTTGGGGATGTGACAACTCCAAGTGGTGGCGTTTGAAAAAAGAGCATGTCGTGTAAGTCTAATCAGTGGGTGGAAATTCCAATTCCATTTCTGTGTTCCTTATTAAACACTGGGCACAGAAACAACTGCTGTCTCCACTGGACTCCACCCTGCCGGATGATGAATGCGCTTCTAGCTTTAGTAATTGGGAGGGGCGGCGCCTGAGGGAATGCTAAACATATTTTTAATTGCTATATAAACATGTCATTTCCTTGCTAATTCAAGTTATGCATGGGAGGTTATATAATAGCCAGAAGGCCTCCAGGTATGATGTATTGTCCCTCTGAGCTGCGTTGAAGGACTAACAGGGCCCAGCAGAAGATAAAATATTCCTTGCTAGTTCTGTCTTAGAAGATGAAGAATTAATGTTGAAGCATGACATTGCTTTATAAAAGCAGAATTATTGTTTGGCATCAAGTACGGTCTCTAAATAACTTTCTGAGATGTTGGAAAGAAAATGCATTTTCGATAAGAAAAAAGTTCACCAAAACAATCCCAAGAAAATGTTCCTTATGTAGGAGAATGGACATTCTGAAGTAGAAATGAATATTGTCTTTGGCATGTGCAAAATATAAAGATGGTGGAGGACATTAGTTCCCCATTGCCCATTCACATTCTGAAACTGACCTCATCAATTCTGATATCTCTGAAAGCAAAGATTCCTTTAACTCCAGTTCTTGTGCTCAGTCCTTTCCATTCTAACTCTCCCTCTTACAAGAGAGAGGGAGAAGGCAGAGAAATTCTAAGACTCAGTGGGCACAAACTCATGTTAAGTCATCACTTCAGGATCAGTGGGTACCAATGGATTGTCTACCAGAGCAGCCGCACAAGTTGGATTTCACATTCTGAGTCTGCAGAGAAGTCATATGGAAATTTTGCAGTGAATTTATTCATTTTCTTGGTTGACAGCACCACCAATCTGTGATTCTGAATTACCATCAGAATCAATTGTGCCATAGAAGGGTGAGGTGGCTATTGAGAAATTCAAGATGTGAATACAGAAACTGTTTGCTCTTTGAAAAGGCCCCCTGGCATTTCCTTGCACCTCCATTTGTGCCAGGAACCCTTGCTCATCAACAAAAGTACAGTTGTCATATTAAATTCGGAAGGCAGATGTGTTCACTGACCAGGTGCCAAGCAAATGGCAGTCTTTGGCACACCCAGTAGTCCGATGTGGACAGCAATCAGCTTGCTACCCGATATGCCCAATCATGGATCGTTTTTGTATTTGCAAAGTCCAGGGGGTGTCCTTGAATTTAAAGTTGAATGGAATCAGAAATCAGTTAATGACTGATTGCTGTTTCTCCCTCAAATTGATTTTGAATCTGGCAGCCTGAAGACCTGCTGTCCCAGAACCCACTCATGGGCTGCCTCAAAACACAGCTGGGCACTTGGGTCGGGTAATCAGGTTGGTTCCTCCAACTTCTTCAGAAAAGCTCTACTTTTTTTCTTAATGAAATAAGTTTAACTTCTAAATTTTCCTTCTTCCCACTCTTGCTAAACTTCCATGATCATAGTAACCTATATTTTTACCAACGGGAAAGGAATAATGAGAACTTATTTTTATTTTAAACAGTGTCTTAAACACTTCTGGGGGTGAAAAGCTAATACAGATATTATTTTGAAATAGAAAATATAGAAGCCCGAAGGTCCTCATGCCAGTCTCCTAAAAGTCAGCTATCTGTACAGCCTACGCAAATCTCATCCCTCATACATACCTGGTGTTGATTTTCCTTTGTAATGGGCATGGAAGAGGAAAGGAGATAATATTCTTTATCTAGAAGGTAGTAAGATCCGTACCTGGACCAAACGTGTCACAATACTGTTAAGTTTCCTCCATTACTCTCCCCTAGGTGCATGCATACAAACACTCAAATATTGGAAGAGGCGCACATATCTGAAGTTTTCTCTCCCCAGGATTCTTTGGAGATGAGCTTCCCTATGTCTTATTTCCTAGGCCCTTCTGTTGGCTGTCTCAGCTGAGCAAGCGAATAGAGGCTTAGCAGATTCTTCCTCCTGCAAGACGCATCTGCATTTGAAACGATGTCCTGAAGGGCTTGCCCCAAGGTGGGAAGATGGTAGGAATTCCTGGTCCTTGTGCCATTGATTAGGAGAGATGTCCATATGTCCCCAAACTAGGCTGATCCTCATCTCCTCCAGAGATGGGATGCCTGCCCCGGAGATCTCCGACAAAGAGTAAAACTCTTGCTGTGACAGCTCAGACTAACTCTAGAGGAACAAAGCTCCAGGAACATTCTGGACATTGTTTTTGTCACCTGAGTGTAGAATACGGATTAAGACCAGACTCTGGAAGCAGACTGCCGTTACTTTCTAACTGTGTGTCCCTGGGCAAGTTATTTAATGTCCTTGTGCCTCAGTTTCCTCATGACAAGAGCAGTCCACACAGCAGAGGGCTGATGTCGGACTGAACTGATGAACAGAGCCTGGCAGATAATAGTACTAAACATACCCTTACCACTATTGCCGTAGTTCTGAAATTGCACAGGGCAAAAAATATCCAAGTTTGTGATGTTCTCTCTTGTCGACACTTTCCTAGATTATAAATAAGAATGAGGCAGTGATTTGTGTAATACTTCCATATCAGCTTATTAGGTTACTGGCCAAGTTGCCTTTCAACTCACAGCTAATGGCTAGTGCTTTGTGGAAACTGTTAGAAAAGGTATGGCAGCTGGGCCACTGGCAGCCTTGCGGTCACAGCACTCATCTGCCACGCACATTCTCAGGCACTTCTCACGTGCCAGCAACGTTAGGTCACCTGGGTGAAAACTCCCCCTCTTCTGGTTCCTGTTTCAAACCCTTTGTCATTTGATATCTCTCTTGCAGAATAAAAGTAGTAGAGTGGCAACAAGACACTCACATATCTACTCGATCTACTTCTTCAACAAACATTTATTGAGGTCCTGACACCAGAGATGCAGCGATGAGGAATAGACAGGGTCTGGCACTGTGCACAGCCTGTGGTCTGGAGAGACAGGTGGGGCCTGAGCACAGACGGTGAAAGGGAAGCACGTCGTAGAGAAGCAGAGGACAGGCAAAGCCTGCCTGTGCCTTCCCTGTGGTGTTGATCTCAACCCTCAAGTGTCCTGTAAGCTACATGCGAGCAAGCTTCATGCTGGGATGACTTGTGCTGGGTCGAGAGAGCCAATAGCTAAGCTTTCAGGAATTTTTCCAATTGAGTCAGTTACTAAACTCATTTCATTTTGAAAATTAAAATTTGTATATATGTATGCTTGGCTAAATCAATTAAAGATAACAAATTCTAAAAAAATCATCATTGCTTATTTTACTACTTTTCATAGTTATTTATGACCTTGAGGTTATTTAGACTATGGCATCTGGGTGGTGGAAATAATAATACCTACTGGGGTGGCCTGTGTATCATTTCTCACCTCTGTGTTCAATAAGCCATGTCATAGTCGATAGCTTGAAATTGGCTGTGGTGGGATTATTTACATCACAGCAGTTGGCAAACTCTATACATTGGGGGTGCGGGGTGTTTTTGTTTTGTTTTCTCTTGGAAATCCTGTTGTAAAGTCTCCACTAGCCCTGCATCGTTTTACCTCAATGCTTGATACCCAGCGCATCCGCCTGCCTCCCTGGTCCAACTGACTACTATTACAAAGATGCTGTGCGTTGAGTTAGAAAGAGGCAAAACCAGGAGCCTGGTGAGTTAACTTCTAGCACCAACTTTGCTGCTGGTAAGACTTGCATTCTGGGCAGGTCACCGAATAAATGTCAGTTTTTGGCAATCCAAAAAAAGATGGATAAGATCTGATCCCTGCCCTCAGAGAGGCTGTATTCTAAGTGCTGTAGAAGACAGACATATCTAACTAATTACTGTCACCTCACATCTGGTGGTGCTTTAAGAGTAAGATGTGGAAACAGCCCTGCATCTTACTCCTGGGAGGAGTTTATTGAGAACGTGGCATGTGAAGCAGCTCCTGAGCAGAACGCAGTGGCTCCTGGAAGGTGGAGGAGTGCCAGGAGATGTAATGTAGTCTGCCTGGACTGGGGGTGGGGACTTCAGGGGAGAGGTGTGATGTGGTCTGTCTGGACTGGGGGTGGGGACTTCAGGGGAGAGGTGTGATGTGGTCTGTCTGGACTGGGGGTGGGGACTTCAGGGGAGAGGTGTGATGTGGTCTGTCTGGACTGGGGGTGGGGACTTCAGGGGAGAGGTGTGATGTGGTCTGCCTGGACTGGGGGTGGGGACTTCAGGGGAGAGGTGTGATGTGGTCTGTCTGGACTGGGGGTGGGGACTTCAGGGGAGAGGTGTGATGTGGTCTGTCTGGACCGGGGTGGGGATTAGGGAGAGGTGGTGTGGTCTGGGAGGGGTGGGGACTTCAGGGGAGAGGTGTGATGTGCGGGGTGGGGCTTAGGGGAGAGGTGTGATGTGGTCTGTCTGGACTGGGGGTGGGGACTCGGGAGGGTGTGATGTGGTCTGCCTGGACTGGGGGTGGGGACTTCAGGGGAGAGGTGTGATGTGGTCTGCCTGGACTGGGGGTGGGGACTTCAGGGGAGAGGTGTGATGTAGTCTGTCTGGACTGGGGCTAGGGGACTTCAGGGGTGGCAGTGGTGAGTAAAGCAAGGTTTTAAGTTAGGATCAGATTATAATCCTACTAGTAGTAGGTGCCAGCCAAGCTTCTGAATGATTAACGGGTTGGCTAATGATATCTTCTGTATTTTGAACATGCCATTTCCAATAACTGCAGAAGGGTTGAATTGAAAACCAGTGGAAGAGCATTTGAGAGTCACCAGAACATAGAAGAGAAAGTATGGGTGGGCCGAAAGCCTGATAAATAGATAAGCGATAGTGGCCCTTACTTTACTCACCCACAAAAAAGACAAATATGATGTCCTCGGACGAAAGCCATACTATAACTTCAAGAAGACCCTATGCAGCTTTACTTTTGTGGTCTACTCCCCCACAAAAATTATTAACATAAAAATTTACAACTGTGTAGATTTCAGAACCAATATGCTATTAGTATATACAAATTATTTTCTTCAGTATAAAAGTTTATTTCTTTTTTTCTGATTTAAAAAAAATTCAGTAAGTTTTTGGGCCCCTAAATGTGTCGTGGGCTCTTGACTTCACACCTACTGTACTTATTAGAGAAGCCAGCTCGGCCTCTGCCCTGTTCATGAAGTTGATGAGAAAATGAGGGAACCATTGAGTAAGCTCTTAGAAGATCAAACACCATACAAAATTACAGTGTTTTTAGAATTTTGGGTGGCTAAAACAAGCTTGAGTATTATACCATGGTGATTACTTCCCTTCTTAACTAGCTTTTACCAGTGGATTGAGAATTTATGTCACTGGCTCTCAAGAGGTGTATCTGTTCTGTATTGTCTGTATGACACTGTGTGTGTCAGTGTGCAGGCAAAGTGCAAGCTCGGTGTGCACTGTGGAGGGAGGCCACCTGAGGGGGAGTGAGCAAAGGCCACTGGGTCAGCCGCCAGCACAACTGGTGTTTGGGCCGAGACTGGGCATCAGGCAGAAAAGTAGGGGAGCTTTATAGTGGGAAGGGGGCAGGGGTGGGGGAAGCTTCAGGCACACCCTGAACAGGGGCTGTTGGCTTAGGGAGGTTGTAGGCAGGCTAACTAGGAGCAGGGCATCGGCATGATTGGTTAGAGAGCATATTTGCTTGTCACCGGTTTGTTCTTAGAGTCGGGGACATATTTAGGGAAGCTGTCAGTTAAACATCCAAGTTCTGGCCATTTGGGGCTGATCATTACAGAGGCTATTGTTTAGCCTCCTGGATTGTCACTGGAAATAGCAATTCGGACTTGCTGCAAATCTGGCACAGCCAGCTGGCTTTCTGATTTGTTTATTGTAAATAAGAGGCTGGTTTCCTGAGCAGGTTGCTGCAGATGGTGGGTCCAAGTTGCAATTTTATATGGAGTGGCGATTGTCTGCTCGTTTGTATATTTGCTCTCTCTCTACGCACCAAGCCCTGGGCCCTGCTGTATCTTCGATCCTCCTAAGAACTCTGTGAAGAGGGCATGCGGGCGTTTGTGGAGAGGAGCTGGGTCATCGAGAGGTTAGGTGATTTGTTCCAAGAGGCAGAGTATGCGTGTCTGTGTACCTCCAAAGCCTGTGGGTTTACAGGTTCCTCACTTACAAAATTAGGAGTGTCGGATAACCTCTAGAGTCTCTTCTAGGTCAGATTTTCAGATTCAAACACTGATCATGAGAGTCTCTCTTCTTAGCCATGACCTTAGTCAGTCCCCCAAAGCAACCATTTCCTCCTGTCAACCCCATGGCACCATGAGTTTCATTTAGGCGTATGCACAAGACCTGGGTAGGGTCAGACTCTTCACTTAGAATCTGGGAAACTCAGAAGCACTGAGGCCAATTGAACCCTTTCCACAAGGCAGGAGTGAGCGCTGGAGGAAGTGGGCCCCCACACCTTCCCCACCACAGCAAGCCACGCTCCCCCGGAACGATTTAATTTCATGCACAGAGAGAGCTTCGGCGTGGGCGAAGAGAATGCTCTGTCATGTCATTCAGTCTCGTCTGCGATTTCTCAGCTGCTCCCCAGTGCTGTAGAAATGACTAAGTCCTTGGGAAGGAAGCCAAGAAAATCATAAAAAATAGCAGAAATATTTCGACTGCAATGGTAGAGCACATAAACTTGTCACTGGAGTGATGAGAAAACTGCTGGGTTGCCTCTCATTAGCAGCCAAATATTTTATTTATATATGTGGTGTTGTGTGCATTTTTATTATTATAATGCAAGATGGTATCTGGAGGGCTTTGGGATTAGGTAAGAAGGGTTTTGGGGAGAGATTCCGGGAAAACAGTTCATGTCTTTGCTGGGCTTCTCAGCTCAGGAATGCCACGCCCTTTGCCAGCAGTATTGATCGGTTAGTGTGAGTGTCTGCGGGCTGGAGTGTGGTGGAGTACTTCACAATGACGACAATGTGACGTGGCCCTTGTTGACCTTTGGATGGTATTGTTGAAGCTTTTCCAAGAGGCAGGCATGTGTGAGAGACAGAAAAAGAGCGTGTTCTCACAATAATAATGATAGCTTCCACTAATTGATCTCTTAACATGTCGCCAGGCCTTCTGCGAAATGCTGTTCCTGTGTCATTCCATTTAACCTTTGCTGCAACCCTAGGACTAGGTTACTATTGTGCTTTCTACTTTTTTGATAATTGAGGTTTGGAGAGGTTAAGTAATGTATCAACACCAAAAGTAGTCAGATAAAACTAGGACTCGGCCTAAACACCCCTGACTCCCAAACTTAAGCAAGCACTAACCACAAAGATTTATTGCCTCTCTAAAACAAATGTCAGGGCCAAAAAGAAAAAAAAAGCTGTACTGATCATTTTGTCCAAGGCTTTCAAACTGCACTGCAGGAGCCTGGGTGGGCTTGCCCGGCAGGAAAGGGACTCCTCAGTTCCCACCCCTGCGTCTGCTGCCCCCTCGTCAGCCGGAGCAGCTGACAATAGCTGGGCACAGGAGCTGCACGTTCACTCCCTGGACTCCACGTTCTGTACAGAGACGGTTCCGTCTGAGCTCGAGGAAAGGATGAAGTTTAAAAGAAGAAAAACATATTTTCTAGTTTATTGTCTTCATTTCAGAGCAGAACTTTTGGCTCTGAAAAGTTTTGGCAAACTTTTTCTGCGAAGGGCCAATAAAATGTTCAGGCTCTGAAACCCACACAAAGTTTTAGTTGCAGATTCTTCTCTTTTTTTTAAATGCCTTTAAAAATATATTTTAAAAAACATTCTTAGCTCATAAACTGTACAAAAACAGACCGCAAACTGGATTTGGCCTACAGACAGTAGTTGGTTAAGCTCTATTTTAGATGTTAACTCCGAAGTTCAGAGAGGGAAAGTGATTTGCCTGAGGCCACACAGCCAGGACAGGAACTCTGGCTGTGTAGCATGGCTTTATGGGCCCCGCGGACCAGACTGAGCAGGCGTATGTTCACTGTGTGATGTGGCTCACCAGGCACAGTGTTTAGGGGATTCATGTATATAGAACGAGGCCCTTGCTTCTCCAAGAAGCATGGAGTCTATGGAGAGGCAAGACTCAAATGCACAGTGGGTTAAGCAGCAAGACAAACCCTCCCCAGAGCAGTGCAGGAGTCGTGGCCAGGAAAGAGAGTGATGCTGTAATGCAGCAGGGCAGAGCGATTGCCAAGGGCTCCCCACCAGAGTCAGGCACCCCGCTGAAAAGTTTCTGTGTGGAAGGATCTGGTATTCTCCTTCCCTCCTGCCTTTTGCAAAATGGTTCTGAATCTCTCCTGAGGCTGGCAGAGGAAGGATTTATTAACAAAGGGCCCTGTGCTTTTGGGTGCCCATCCAGACCTTTTTAACCCCCTTTTATGGGTGTTCCAGGAAACTCTCGGGCTAACTCTACTGATTGGATAAGCCTCTCCCCAGCACCCAGCCTGGCATTCCCGATGGTCATTCCTTCTCCTTGGGCAGTGAAGTCCTTAGTTCAGTGTGCAGCTGAGTCATCTGGAGACTGGACAGTATCCAGTGACAGGATTGTGGGGGGTTCTGCTTCCCAGGCGAGTGTTAATCAGATTAGTACCGTCATCCAGGCTGATTCTGAGAGACGGTGCAGTTGAGTCTGACTTGAAGGGAAGGGGGCATAGAAAAGCTGGAATGCACAGTGTGATGTGGAGAGCAGACCTCCTGCCTGTCACAGAGAATGTTCTAGGATGGACCGCCTGGACACCTGATGGACAGCTGAATGAAGTGATGTATGAGTTTGTCTCTAACTCTAATATTCACTGGCTGGGGTTGATAGGAGAGGAGCAGATCATAGAGGGTCCTAGAAATTCTTTCCTCATAGTCACTGTGTGGTAGAGTCACAGTTGTCCTATCGGACAACACAAATAGAGGACTTTTCCTTTATCGCAGTAAGTTCTGTTGGGTAGTCATCCTCTGTCATCGCTGACCTTCTGTATATGTCAGCATTTACTCTTCTAACAAGGGCTCTTCTAGCCCATTCTTGCCAATGCACAAGTCAAAACAAGATTGATAGATGGTCTGCCAACTTATAAAAAGCAAATATTTGAAGTGCCTGCCATGTGTCATGCACCGTCCCATAGTCTAGGAGTATATTATTCAACCTAAAAGACAAAATGCCCTGCCTTAAAGGAGATCATTGTCGTAGGGTGGTGTGACTTGGCCATAGATCCCTTTAGGCGCAAGTGCAGCCTCTGGTTGTCTCTGTAGCAGCAGTATCACCCTCTCTCACCAGTCTCCCGAACCTCAGCTGCACGCTAGGCAGCAGGCCTGCCTTCGGAGGCTCAGGAGATCCGATGGGGAAGAGCCACCAGACCTATGTGTGAGTGAGAGTGGCCCCTTCACTGGCCAGCAGTCCCAGCCTGTTCCGGCTGCTGTAACAAAACACCACAGAGAGGGCAGCTGATGAACAACAGACATTTACTTCTCACAGTTCTAGAGGCTGGCAAGCCCAAGATCAAGGTGCTGGCAGATTTAGCATCTGGTGGAGGCCTTCTTCCAGGGTGCACACTGGAACTTCTCACTGTGTCCTCACGTGGCAGAAGAGACGAGGGATCTCTGCGGAGTGTCTTTCATAGGGCACTAAGTCCACTCATGAGGGTTTCACGCCTCCTGACTACAGTACCCCCCCAAAGCCCCACATACTAATACCATCACTTTGGGGGGTTAGGATTGTAACATATGAATGGCAGTGGGGAGACCACATTCAAACCACATCACCAGGCTTCTTGGCGACCTTGTCCTAACAAAAGCCCTTCTCCTTGGGACTTCCTAAAAATGCATCCGGAGAAGTAGTCCGATTCTATCTGCTAGAGGCAGGTGCTTGAGCTGCCTGGGCCAAAGCTCTGAAGACAAGAGAAGGATGAGAATGGCTCACAAAGGAAACTCACAACCCAAGCAACGTTGAACTGTCCAGGGTTCCTTCAGTGTGCCCTCACACCTTCCTACACTACGTGCACTGCATACCTTACATCTTCCCCATGTTCCCTGTTCATCCGTCCTACTACTAGGTATGCCTTACTCCCTACTGTGTGTCCTGGACAGGAGGGGATTATGTCTGTTAGCTCTACCACAGTATTTCCAGGGTCCGCCACCAGTGCAATGCAATAAATATTTGTTCTTCTCATTAGATGTCTCCAATGGTGCAATGAATGCATTTTGCTTTGTCATCACTGATGCAGTGCTATTTCTCATATGTATCTCATCAACCACCAAGTCCATGGAAGTCAACAGAGGTTACATGAAAAGGGGGTGTGGAGGCAAAGGCACTTGAATAACGCTGTTCCAGATGAGCCTGCTTCATTACCGCAAGCCTTCTCACACCGTAAACATGCCGGCACAGTGGTTCTCAGACATGAGTAAACATCGGGCTCACCTGGAGGACTTTAGACCCCAGATCACTGGGCTCCACACCCAGAGTTTCTGACTCAGGAGGCCTGACAACCTGCATCGTGAACACATTCTTACGTCGTGCCGATGTGACTGGTTTAGTGGCCAAACTCTGCAAACCACCGCAGAGGTGTGTTTTGGGCTCTCAGAGAAAAGACATTTTTACCATTTCCCAAAAGTGTTTAGCTAAAGATCTCCTCAAAGCTAGAGTTCTGTCTGGCTTCAGGAGATGCTGACCTAATTCACAACGGCGAATTATAAATTCATTATAAGTGAATTATAAATTAATGCCTCCACATTGTAAAAGGGACACCTGGGCAGAGAACTATTTGAAGCACAGATAACCTGTTGCTGCTGGGAGAATTTAGACTTCATTCTAAGATAATATGGACAAAATTTTGCCATGGAGTATCAAAACAACAAACAATCACCAACTCCTCCTAGTTATAAAATGGGGTTGATCAAAACCTGCATTGCTTGGGAAAGAACTGTTTATAACTCAAATCACTGACATTGTTATTGTTTAAAGTTACGCCGATACGTTACAGCTGCAGCTGTTCTAGTTTAAACACACATTGCCTGGCCCTGACAACATGCAGCTTCTTGCCTCTCGGACTCTCCTGTGGTTTGCAATGTGCTACTCATCATTCTGCCGAATTCCAAGTGTCTGAGAGAACAGATGTGGACCTAAAGGAATAATCAGCTCTCACAGATACTGCTTCCAAAGGAAACGTATTTGCATGTATTTCTACTTAGATATTTTGGCACATCAGAAGGAAATGCCGCATTTGGGTCTTTCGGGCTGAGACGCTGGAGTGGCAGCCTGGGCCCCGGGAGAGCCTCGTGCTGTCTGTGCTTACCGGGTTTTAACCGTGCAGCGCAGTGCGGCTCCGGCTCATCTCCTAGACCATACAGAACGTAGGGGACACATTTCTTGCCCTCCCAGAGCTTATAATCTGGGAAGCAAGGCATACTCGTAAAATGCCTAGAGCAGAAGTTTCCAAACTTATTTGCACTGCAGCTTGAGCAAACATGCAAACAAATGTTCAGGTCCCCAGTGCCTGTCCTAGACCAATTGCTGAGATAGCAAGAGGATGACACCTGAGAATATGTGTTTTTAACAAGTCCCCTGGTCGAAGCTGGTAACCAGGCAGAACTGGACTCCACTGGATATCTTTAAAATTCTTAAACATTAAGAGATGCCCTGTGGTACACACTGTGGTAAGTTCTTAATCCAGGCAACATGTTCTATGTTCATTCAGTGATGCAGAGTCTGTACTGTCCAATCTTGTTCTTTTATTATTGTTGATAGGGCTGAACCGTGGGAGAGCTGGACAGGGCTGTTCTGAGCCCAGCCGCACAGGGCTGCCCTAGCTGAGGAGGGCCGTCTGCAGATGGCCAGGACATGGACCGAAGCATCTTTTAGAAGCAAGGCCCTGAGACAGAGGAAGTCCCGGGTGCTGTCACTCCACACCAGTGGGCCAGGGTGGCTTCCACTTATCTAAACGATTGTTGTCTAGAACTTCCTGTGTGCCGGGCATCGTGCAGGACACTGGGGACACAGAGAATAAGCAAATCACGCGGCTGCTGCCTTCAGAAGACCGCGTCTGGTGGAGGGTCACAGAGGGAATAAGTTGTCAGGGTCTTTATTTCTCCTTTAAACAATGGGCTACAGTGTGCCTCACATAAAGTTTGCCATTTTAGCCATTTCCAAGTATACGGTTCAGCGGTATTGAGTAAATTCACCATCATCAGCACCCGTCTCTAGAACTTTTCATCGTCTCGAACTGAAACGCTGCACCTTATGAAATAACAGCTCCCTACTGCCCCTCCCCCCAGCCCCGGACACCCAGCATGCTGCTGCTGTCTCTCTAAATTTGACTGCTCTCAGAACTGCATGGAAGTGAAATCATGTAGTATTTACCCTTCTGTGTCTGGCTTATTTCACATAGCATAGTGTCTTCAACGTTTATTCATGTTGTAGCATATCAGAGTTTCATCCGTTTTTAAGGCTGAATAATATTCCAATGGGTGGCCCTGGCTGGTGTGGCTCAGTGGGCTGAGCACAGGCCTGTGAACCAAAGGGTCGTCAGTTCCAATCCCAGTCAGGGCGCATGGCCAGGTTGTAGGCCAGGTCCCCAGTAGGGGATGTGTGACAGGCAACCACACAGTGATGTTTCTCTTCATCTCTTTCTCCCTCCCTTCCCCTCTCTAAACACTGAATAAATGAAATCTTTAAAAAGAAACTCCACTGTGTGTATATACCACATTTTGCTTATCCATTCATCCACCAGTGGGCCCTGGGGTTACCCCCCTTGTTTGTCACTGCACATAAGGCCACTATGAACATTTGTGTGAAGTACCTGCTTGAACCCGGTTTTCCGTTCTTTTGAGTCTATCTCTAGACGCGGAACGGCTGGGTCATAAGGTGATTCTGTGTTTAATTGAGGACATTTGCCCCCCTTTCCCCAGCTCACTGCCCACTGACCCCAGTGAAGAAAAGCCTCATCGCCACACCTCAGCTTTCAGAGTAAGAAATGGAGGCAAGAGGCTGTGTGCCTGGGCTCAGGTGGCCTCTAAGTGTGTCCCTTCGATCACAGATCGCCCATCCCTGGTACAAGCTTCCGCAATCCTGCCGCTATGGCGCAGAGGAAAAGCTGCTGGTTTGAGAGAGCTGCTCCGGGTGAGCCAAAGCCTGGGGCTGAGGCTCGGGGTGCGGGGTGGGGGGGGGAGTTCTGTTCTCAGCTTCCCCCCATAGTGTGCGCGAGCTCCAGGCAGGTCCTTTAGCCTCCACAAGGCCCCGTGTTTTCTGACTCACTGACTTGACCGTGACGACCTCAGTTTGCAAAGCCCTTTGTTGGATATTCACGTAGCTGTGAAAGAGGGGCTTTCTTGCTCCCCTGCCTTTGAGTCCAGATCCAGAACTGCAGTCCCCAAATGCATAGATCTCAGCTGAATTCCTCCCTGCTTCCGTGAGATTGATCTAGCCCTTGATGTTCACTACAGCCCTTGTACTTGCCTAGTCTTGGCTGGTTTTTCCTTCCAGATCTTTGGGGAGCAGATGGAAGGGCACCGGGAGGAGAAGGGCTTAAGGTTTCCTGCCATGTCTTATTTTCCCAGAATATTCAAAATGAAAGCACAAATAGTATCGACCATGTCCCTTCCGTTCTCCCCACCTTACCTGTGTGTGCAGTTTGCTGCCTTCATGTGCAATCTCTCTGTTTGTCCCGCTCCATCTTGGATGCAGCACTTAGCACTTTGTGCTTTGTCAGTGGGACTGCACAACACAGAGAGCATTAGAGGGGAATGTAGGTTCTGCTGAAGACTTCACAGGGCAGCCAGAGCAAGGAGCATCTTCTGTAGCAAAGACAGTGACGTTTTCATCAGCTGCATCTTCCCTCCTAAGTCTGTTCATCCCTCCAGATCACATCAGGGCTTCCCTCCCCCTCTGCCTTTGTCCCTTGGTGCTTTTGGGATCTCTCTTCTAATTTCCTACCTCCTGCATTTCATCTCTTTAATCTCAAACCCCGCCTTGGCCCCAGTCCCCACAGCTCAGTCGTGCCTGCTCCTGTCTCAAAAGGCTTTTCCACCTATATCCTCTCAAACAGGCGGTCCTTTTTGTTTTACTCACGTTTAAAAAAAGAAAACATTTTATACACCAATTGGGATGATTGCTCTGTGTGCAAGAATTTTTAGAGATCTCCCCTATAACATCTTGATAGAAGTTTGTTGCTTCCTTGGGAAGAAATATACAGAGACAAATCGAAGGCACCCCTAAGATCCTCTCCCCTCTGGCATGCCTGCCTCACATGATTTTCTCCCTTTCGGGGAATCGGGTGGGGGTGAGACTAGTAAATGTGATGAGATAGCATCCCTGCAACTGTGTCATATTATGTTATATGACCTAAGGAAACTTGCAGATGTAATTCAGGTTAATAAGTGGTTAGCTCCAAGTTCATCAAAAGGGCGATGATTTGGGTTGGCCTGACCTAACCACACGGGGCCTTTAAAGCAGGTGTGGAAGTCGAGACTGAGGAAGGCAGAGACTGGGAGCCTGAAAGGCGTTGGAGGGGTTGCTCTGAAAAGGAACCGAGGGAGTTTCGAGGGCCTGAGAGTGGCCCCCAGCCAACGAGAGTGCAGGAGCCTCAGCCCTACAGTTCCGAAGGCCTGAATTCTGCCCACAACGGTGCAAACTTGAAAATGATCTGAGTTCCAGCAAAGGAGGCCACCCAGCCGAAACTTGGACTTCACCCTGGGCAGTGAACCCAATTCTGGACCTGGATTTCTGACCTCCACGAACCGTGAGATAATAAATGGGTCCTGATACAGGCCACTAAATGTGGGGGAATCCACCACTCAGCCCCGAGAAGTGCGGTGTGCACGTCCGTCATTCTGGGCTCTTTTCCCTTCATTGTGCGTGTCACGGCAGTGGTGCGTTTTGGAAAGGATGGCACTTCGTAGAGGATATGTTTTTCTACTTTTAATAAAATGGTCTTGCTTTGGAAAAACAGAAGATTTACAAATCCATGCCAGCTCTCACTGCCATATGTAGTTTGGGAATTTTCGTAAACAATGAAATTGTCAAGTCCAGAAATCCCAGATGGAAACCGACCCATCTCCCCTCACCTCTAGTCAACTTCTTCACAAGGGCTTCTAGGTATTTCCTGCCCCTGAGGAATCTCCTTCCTCTTGACAGCGACTTCTTAAAACTTGTGCCTGAGTAACAACGTTCATTTTGTTGTCAGGGTGGTTTTACATCCTCTGTAAAACAGAGGCCCACGCTCCTCACTTTTTGTCTCGTCTCCCCAGCTAGAGGCCTGGAGGCAGGGCCCCGAGGTCCGGCTTCTGCGCCCCCACTGAGCCCAGCCGGGTGTGTGGAGCCCGGGGGCTGCTCCCACGTGCTCTCGGACTTAATGATCATGCAAGTCAGGGACCAACACTCCCTACTAAGTCAGGTCGATCAGCTCACCTTTTGATTCTTCATCCACCTTTGTGTTCAGATATCACCTGCTGTGTTTGGGGCTCCATCTTTACTTCTGGGGGAAAAAAGGAAAGAAAAGAAAGACCTCTGGGCATAAATCCCTCTTCAGAAAGAGAAATCATTTGAGCAGCAGCTTGTTCGTGGCATTAAAGATTGAAAGACTGTAATGTGTCCAGACTGTGGTCGGCTTGTTAAGAGTTCTTTGTACGGCAGGAAAGAAGCTGAGTGCCGGAGACCTGGCAGATGGTGGGGAAGAGGATTGGCAGGGCCGTGTCCTTCCTTGAGGTGTCCTGTTATGATTCCTGGCCATTAGCACAGACAGCCTTCAGTGGCTTCTCACAGAGCACAGGAAAGCATGAGACCCACTATGGCACACTGGGACCTCCGCCCCCTGCAGCCTCACCCCTGCCTCGTCCCCCTGTGCAGGCTTCTGATCTGGCTGTACTCGCCTACTCGCATGTCTGGCCCCATGGTTCTCGTCTCCTTCAAGTTCAGTGTGTGATGTTGCCTGTTCTGGAGTGAATGTTCCTAAAGCCTCTTCCTCAACCCTATTCGTCCCATGATTTGTACACTTATACTTCAAA
The DNA here is from genome assembly GCF_021234435.1 of Artibeus jamaicensis. Lineage (NCBI taxonomy): Eukaryota > Metazoa > Chordata > Mammalia > Chiroptera > Phyllostomidae > Artibeus > Artibeus jamaicensis. The sequence goes on along the minus strand of NW_026521828.1, from coordinate 8,496,959 downwards.
ACTTCATTCAAATATCACCTGCAAGCAGCCTTCCCTGACCTGCCAGGCACCGGACTCTTTCGCAGATGTTTATTGGCTACTCTCCCTGTGCTGAGCCCTCTACCTGCGTTCATGCACCTAGTGCTTGAAGCAGCGGGAGGAGGTGGGTGTTATCCCTGTTTTTACAGAGGATGCAGCCAAGGCTTAAGGGGGTTAAGTTACCTGCCCAAGTTTTTATAGCTCTTGAGCCAGGACTTGAGCTTGGGACTCTTTTACTCCAAAGCCTGTATTCACAACGTTAAGACCTTTCTCTTTGTCTCCATGCTCTGCTGCTGCCTGGCCCCCGTCCTGATGCATGGACTTTGGCCACTCTCCTTCCTTCTTGCCACCGCTGCTCAAGTCTGTCTCCCTCGTTGGTCTGCAAACCTCAGTTGGGTAAAGACTGTGGTCTCTTCATCTTAACACATATCCCCACCACTTCATAAAACGTTTGACACGCCTGAACTTATTAAATGAGCAATAAAGTGAAAATAGCAAAGGGAGACAAGGATCAAAGGAAAGAAACATCTAAGGGAAATTCTAATCTACTCAGAATTAAATTAAATGTGGTAAAGCCAGGGAAGGCCTCTCTCCGGAGGCCTGATTTTGGCTTTTGCTCATTCACGGGAGACGGAGAATGGCAAGAAGGAAAAAAGAGAGAAGGGAAGAAGTAAGGAGGGAGGAGAGCAAGCTGCAAGCTCATTTCCTTCTCAGGCACATGGTTTTCTTGTATCACCGATGTTCAATTCCACTTGCAGAATGAAGGACAGATGAAGACTGCCACATGCCATTGGCCAGAGAAATGGTCTTAGGATGTTCCATTCCCAAAGTTCATTTCACACGCTTTGCACCTTGAGGCATTGTATCTAACACATGTGGAGGACAGAGACCTTTTCCTCAAAGCCAAGGATAATGATATTTTTGTAAATTTTTTTATTTAGTTATTTTTCAAGTACAGTTTTCTGTCTGTTTCTTTTATCCCAGCCCCCCCTGCCCCGTGCTCCCCATCTCCCTCCCATTCCCACCCCCCCAGTCCTCATCCCTGTGTCTTTCATACTTGTTCCTCAAAATCCCTCCCCATTTTTCCCCTTAAATTCCCTTCCCTCTCCCCTCTGGTCACTGCCCACTTGTTCTCTATTTCAGTGTCTTTATTTTTATTCTGTTTGCTTGTTTGTTTTGTTGTTTAGCTTCCTGTTAAAGGTGAGATCATATGGTATTTGTCTTTCAATGCCTGGCCTATTTCACTCAGTGTAATGCTTTCCAGTTCCATCCATGTTGTTGCAAAGGGTAGTAGCTCCTTCTTTCTCTCTGCTGCATAGAATTCCATTGTGTATATGTACCACAATTTTTTGATCCATTCATTTACTGATGGGCACCTAGGTTGCTTCCAACTCTTGGCTATTGTAAATTGTCCTGCTATGAACGTTGTGGTGCATAGGTTCTTTGAAATTGATGTTTTAGGATTCTTGGGATATAATCCTAGCAGTGGAATTGCTGGGTCAAAAGGCAGGTCAATTTTTATTTTTCTGAGAAAATTCCATACTGTTTTCCATAATGGTTGTACCAGTCTGCAATCCCACCAACAGTGAACTAAGGTCCCCTTTTCCCCACAACCTCTCCAACATTTGTTGTTTGTTGCTTTGTCTATTATAGCCATCCTGACTGGTGTAAAGTGGTATCTCATTGTGGTTTTAATTTGCATCTCTCTGATAGCTAACGATATTGAGCATCTCTTCATGTGTCTCTGGATATTCTGTATGTCCTCCTTGGAGAAGTGTCTGTTCAAGTCCTTTTCCCATTTTTTTATTGGGTTAGATGTCTTCTTAGAGTGGAGTCTCGTAAGTTCTTTGTATATTTTGGAGATTAAACCTTTGTCTGAGGTATCATTGGCAAATATGTTTTCCCATACAGTTGGTTGTCTTTTTAATTTAGTACTGTTTTCTTTAGCCATGCAGAAGCTTTTTATTTTGATGAGATCCCATTTGTTTGTTCTTTCCTTTATATTTCTTGCTCTAGGGGACATATCGGTAAAAATGTTGAAATATCTGAGATTTTCTTGCCAATGTTCTCCTCTAGGACTTTAATGGTGTCATGGCTTATATTTAAGTCTTTTATCCACCTTGAATTTATTTTGGTGTATGGTGTAAGTTGGTGCTCAAGTTTCATTTTTTTGCACGTAGCTGTCCAGTTCTCCCAACACCATTTGTTGAAGAGGCTATTTTACTCCATTTTATGTTACTGCCCCCTTTGTAGAATATCAATTGACTGTAGAGAGTTGGGTTGATTTCTGGGCTCTCTGTTCTGTTCCATTGGTCTGTGTGCCTGTTTTTATGCCAGTACCAGGCTGTTTTGATTACAGTGGCCTTGTAATACAGTTTGATATCAGGTATTGTGATCCCTCCTACTTTGTTCTTCTTTCTCAAAAGTGCAGCTGCAATTCGGGCTCATTTATGGTTCCATATAAATTTTTGAAGTGTTTGTTCTATGTCTGTGAAATATGGCATTGGTACTTTAATAGGTATTGCATTGAATCTGTATATTGCTTTGGGTAGTATGGACATTTTGATGATGTTAATTCTTCCAATCCATGAACAAGGTATATGTTTCCATTTGTTTGTGTCTTCCCTGATTTCTTTCTTCAGGGCTGTGTAGTTTTCTGCATACAGGTCTTTTACCTCCTTGGTTAGGTTTATTCCCAGAGATTTTATTTTTCTTTTTGCTATATCAAATGGAATTTTTTCCTTGATTTCTGCTTCTGCTGATTCATTGTTAGTATACAAAAATGCCTTTGATTTCTGGATATTGACTTTGTATCCTGCTGTTTTGCCAAATTCATTAATTAGTTCCAGCAGTTTCTTGGTAGAGTCTATAAGATTTTCCATGTACACTATCATGTCATCTGCAAACAGTGACAGTTTTGTTTCCTCCTTTCCTATTTGGATGCCTTTTATTTCCTTTTCCTGCCTGATCGCTGTGACCAAAATTTCCAAAATTATATTGAATAGAAGTGGTGAAAGTGGACATCCTTGTCTTGTTCCTGATTTTAGTGGAAAAGCTTTTAGTTTTTTCCCATTGGGTATGATATTGGCTGTAGATCTCTCATATATGGCCTTTATTATATTGAGGAATGCTCCCTCTATTCCTACTTTGCTGAGTGTTTTTATCATAAATGGGTGTTGTACCTTATCGAAAGCTTTTTCCGCGTCTATTGATATGATCATGTGGTTTTTGTCTTTGCTTTTGTTTATGTGATGAATTACATTTACTGATTTGCGAATGTTGAACCATCTTTGCACCCCTGGGATGAATCCCACTTGGTCATGGTGTCTAATCTTTTGGATATATTGTTGGATGTGATTTGCCAATATTTTGTTGAGGATAAGGGTATTTAATACTTGGTTTGGGGAACATGCTTGTCCACCACAGGAATGGTAGTGCAGGGCAAGTGGGCTGTGCAAGGTAGTATTTACACATCCACTTTATGTTACCATGGCCTCTGCAGGGTGAGACTGTGAAGTCACACCACAACCTGATGTAAATTCACCACTGCCCCTTAATATCCTTTCATCTTTGCATGTGAACGTTTCTCAGTGACTTAAGCATTGTACAAGGCATAAGAGGCATCCACTAAAAAATGAAAGGCTACAACCACCCCTGTGTTCTCTGGCCTTGTCTGTGCAGGACTTACAGTGGACACACCTGGGAAGCTGCATCCCTCCTCCACATCCTGGTCAGGAGTCCTTGTTGGTTTTCATTTGTTCAGCATCCTCTCGGTTCCCTTTCTTCCTCCATCATCTCTGTCTCTTGACATCCTCAGAGCGTCTCTCTGTTTTTAGTTAGTCTTTCCCTCTTTCTCCAGTTCAGAGGAGGCTGAGCCCTTCGTTTCTGAGGCCAACAGCTCTGAGTCAGGGAAGAAGTACAGGATGAAGACTGAGAGCCCCAAGGTCAGATTCACTACCTGCAAATGGTGATTTCAGGTGCGTCCCTGTGCCTGTGCTTCTCTAGTCCCAGTGTCCACATCCATGGAAAAGAAACAATGGCCTCTGTGGCTTACATCTCCAGTCTCTGCAGTTGTACATGTTTCCCCAACAAATGGAACTTGTGTCCTCTTGGCAGTGGGATGACATACACTAAACAGCACCATAATAACAAAGTACCTAAAATGTATATGTAGGATTTCTTTGTCCTTTAGAAAGAAAAGGACTCTCTGACACTGTTCTAAAGCCATGCTCACTTTCTCTTTCTGCTTCGTCTACCTGGCAACAGAACACCCTGTTCTCTGTCTCCACCGCCTCACCACCTTGATTCAACCCGTAACCAATTTCAAACTCCCTTCTTTCTACTTCTTTCAAAATCCCTCTCTTGAGGGTAACCGTGACCCAATATCCAAATCATTTTTTCTTCTCATTGATGTCTCACTAGTATTTTACACTTCAGTGCTTAAATTCTTCTCTTTTGAAGCGACTCAAAACATTTTTCTTCCTGTTCTGTTCAGTTGAGGGTCTCCTCCCTGTTTTTGTGAAGGATAACACACTTCTGGTCTCCCAAGCCTCAGACCACAGAAACTTTGAGTCACTGTCATTTTTATCTGCTCACTCCCAGCCAGTCACCAGGCCCTGCTGAGTCTTCATCTGCAGTGTTTTCCTGGCCTCATCCTCCTCCTTTCCTTCTCCTTCTGTACACGGATCAGTTGGGTTGGTCTAATGCCCAGCTCTTAATAGTTTTATGGACTGTAACAAACTACCGAACTTGTCTTAGCCTTGGTTTAATCTCTTATCAATCCATGCGACTCTAACCTCAGGTTAGGCTTTGTTTGTTTAACTGGAACAAGAGGGAGTCATCTCCTTTTTTACACTATCGGTAAGCCTTCCTCCATCTAATACTCTAGAGCCCATTCACACATACTAGCTCAGTGTTACTCTTGTGCAGTTGTGAGGGTTTAGGGAGCAACGTGTTAGAACAAAAGCATAGGCTTTCAAGTTGGCAGAACTTAGCTTGAATCCTTATTCTGCTACTTATTAGCTAGGTAACTTTGGTCTGACTTGTAAACCTCTCTTGAGTTTCAGTTGCCTCAGTTTAAAAATCAAACTAGTCATAGCGATCATTCAGGCCTGGAGCAGGAGTTAGAAACGTCAAGCTCCTAGCATAGTACCTACTGCACAGTTCAGACTCACTAAGGGTAGCAGCACCCTGTGCTACTTAACCCAAAGAATGAACCCCTAAGTGCTTTGATGGACAGTCAACCTCATCCACAGTTTAGTTTCAGCCCCCTTCCAGCTGCCATTGCTGTCTTAGTCCCTGAAGTCCCCTCCCCTTCATAAGCTTTTTGACCCATGTAAGGGGCTTCATTTTCTTAGCCTCTGTCCTAGTGTTTTTCCAACTCCTCCTTTCTGGAATCCCATTTTTCTCTCTCTCCATGTTTTCCAAACCATCTTGTTCACCCAGTACCATATCAAGTCTAACTTCATGAAATAAAAATGTAGGGATTTTCAGATTGTTACACATCTAGAATCTTACTATGCCAGTTTTTAATGGGAACTCTGCCACATTCACTGTATAAGCACATCATATTAGCAAATGATGTTACAGTCTTTAGCATCATTTTTAAATGCTATTTTGAGTGTGTATTTTTTTGCAGGGGAGATGACTTCTTTACTGCCCATGTTTCATTTCTAATGCTGAGACAGGATGGGTTTTGAATAGTTATACAATGAGAGCTCACTAAACTCTCACCGATGACCTTCTATGTTAATTTTCATGGAATCTGCAGCTCATGCACCTTCTGATCCTTAGATGGCACTCCATTTCTTGGCCCCTATCCAGAACCTTTTTTTTCCCAACAAGTTCCATCTGCTTTTAAGAAATTTGCTCATGAGTCATTTCCTTCCCCACCCACCTTGTAAACTGCAAATGGGGAAGGGCAGCCCCTCCGGGGAGAGGGGAAGTAGGGGTCACATGGGACACCAGGGGGTTGAAAGTAGGTTCGAGGCTGCCAAACCCCAGTTCAGGTTATTACTCTCCAAGGCCGGTCATTCAGTGGAAAGAACAAGGTGCTTTGGGGCCAGAGGTGACAGGGCTCAGGTCCTGGCTCTGCCTGTTGTGTGTTTTGAGACCTGTGGTAAATCAGTTCACCTCTCCTGATCTTTTCTTCATCCACAATGTGGGAATTACAGCACATGCCTGCCAGGGCCCTTGCAAGATCAGAAAGACTGGTCTGTATGAACAGATGGTGTGGACCCCTAGCTCTGTTCCTGGCACAGAGTTGACATTTAATTCTGTCACCCTGCTGCCCCAGAGGTGGCTGGATATCTTTCAGAGAGGACACTGAAGAAATTATCAATTCATGTGCCAGAAAATATGCAAATAACTTCTCAACCACACTCAGGCCTGTTGTAAAACCCTTCTTTAAAGGTGATTATTTGCTCTTCTTGCTTAACAGGAGGAAAAGGTGGTAAAATACACCCGTGAGTTAGGGCTGTTGTTGTTATTACCTACCTGACAGCCAGGAAGAAGAGTCTGAAAATTTACCTTTCTCTCTTTCCTTTGAATTTTCAAGCTCTGATCAATTTTTATGTTCCCTAAAGAGGAGAATTCAGTAAGGCAGCGTGGCATTTGGCTAATATTTTTTAGTCGTGATTCAAGGGTAGACCTTGATCAAATGTTTATTTCACCTTTGTGTTTTGCATGACTTAGGAAATCAGAACGTTGAGCAGTTGGACTGGATGGGGTCAGTAGCCGGCAACTTGGCAACACCTTACCTGGGTGAGACACACCTATGTGGAAGCCTTTTGTTTCCTCCTTATTTCCACTCAGAATGATTGGCAGGACCCTTAAAATTTACAAGAATTCCTTAAGTATAAGATGAGTCTAGGTATGCCCTAACTGGTGTGGCTTTGTTGGTTGGCGCGTTGTCTTGTTCACCAAGAGGTTGTGGGTTCGATCCTCAACCAGAGCACGTACAAAGGCAACCAATCGATGCTCCTCTCTCCCACCAATGTTTCTCATTCTCTTCCTCTCTCTCTCAAAAATCAATAAATGTGTTTTAAATTTTTAAAAAATTAGTCTAGGTATATAAAAGTGCTTTAAAAAACTATGCATGTCCATGAATACAAACAATATGATAGCTGTTTTTTCTACCCATGTTTATAAGTTGGGAAATAACACAGTACTGGATTAGGAGCTAAGAACAGACATAAAATATTTGGGTAACCATTTAAGGGTTTCCTTTGAGTGTTTGGAAACTGTTTAATACTGAGGATTACTTTAAGTATTTTAAATATTCTCCCAGAAAATCCTGGGAGCAGAGATGAACACAGCTCAGTAGATGCTGTGGCTAGAACCAGTAGATGCTGATTCAGAGACTGAAGGGTTGGGGAGGCCCATCTTAGAATGGGCAGATCTAGGAAGGCTTGTTGGAAGGAGTGACAGTTAAGCAGATACCCAAGAGATGAGAAGCAGATAAACTGACACATCTGTGACACCAGCTTAGCTATTGGTTAGGGACACAGAACAGGGGAGACAAACCTAACACATTACTTTAGACTAAGGAGGCATTTCACACATGAAACCCAACAAGGCATGCAGGGCACTGGGCAGAGGCGGAGGGTTCTTTCTCGCAGCTGAAACCTTGAACTTCTTACAGCAGCTGCTCAGTCATATTGCTCTCATTTACCTCCTTCTTGAGCCTTCTCAGCATGTAAAGCAAACTGTCTTAGCTGGAACATTCAAATGGATGTCTTATCCATTAACCTTCTAGAATGAAGGCTAGACTATTGGGGAACAAAAGGATATTTTTCAGGTGACACTGGCAGAGAATAAAGGTTATACTGAGGGAGTTGGCACACTTTTTCTGTAAAAAAACAGAGAGTAAATACTTCAGTTTTTGCAGGCCATATGGTTTCTGTCACAACTCCCATCTGTCCTGTTTTGGTGTGAAAGCAGCCCCAGACAATGCGTGAACAAATGAGGGTGGCTGTGTCCCAACGCAGTATTTGTTTACATAAGCAGGCAGTGGTGCTGCAGGCTGTAGTTTGCAGACCTTCTTATAAACCATGTGGAGTCTGTTATGCAACAGTTAAATAAGGCTGTACATCAAACTGTTTAATGCTGATTATATTTTAGAAATGGAATAATGGAGTGTTTTTACTAACATTTATATGGTAAAATACACAGTGATTGCCTTATTATCAGTGAAAACAATGAAGATACTTCCATTTTAAAAAATTAGACTTTGAACTAATTCTGGGTGTCTGAGTCCAAATAAATAATGTTTAACTATTTTTATAGCTGCTGGTACTGTATTCTTTAGAGGAAGCAACCGGAAGTATAGGATCGAACTAACTCCATTTACACAAGAACAGAGTATAAGCACTCTCCTGACCAGCTCCTAGATAGAGGGGGGAGATCTGGCTTTAGTCACTCTGATCTCACATGCTAGAAGGAGCTGAACCTTGATGTAAACCCTTAGCAAATGCCAATTTTAAAACTTATTAAAACCTCAGGACCGGAGCATGAATTTTGTGTTATCAGAGCTTGGCCTTCTTTTGCATGATGTTGCCCTAGATTAGAAGGTGTCCTTCCTTTTTTCTCTTCTGTGGCATTAATCAACACAACTGAAAGGAGAAAGTGGCAATCTGAGTGTGGATTCCACATGGTTCTCTCTCCTGCCTGCTGCCCATGCTGAAGGCCGGGTTTGCACATGGCATCAGTGGTTGGAACAGATAGGCTGGGGGTCTCTGTGATCCTGACGTTCTCTGATTTCAGGATTCGACTGTTGATCGCACTGAGTGCTTCATACGCGTTAAATGCTTGACTGGCCTTAAGATGAAATGAATGAACATAATCCACGTTTGAGACTCAATGTCCAGGTTCAGTTCACGGATCAAGAAAATTAATGTGTAGCCCAGGTCAAGCTTTATTTTAATGAAAATGAGAGCAGAAACTCAACTATGAGGTGTCTACTTGACTCTAGAATACCAAGCCAAACACTTCTCTCACCTCGTAATATTTCTGTATCAGTGAAGTCTGCTGTCAGTGGATTTCAAAAAGCAGTTAAATGAAGTGAAGTTATGGTTTCTAACTTACTCCTAACTGGAGAAAAGTCTCTTTAAGTTTCAACTAAAATAGGCTTTGCATTTTCAAGTACAGAGGCATGGGTTGGCAGATATATATTTAGTGAGCATATGTCCAATGGTTCATCAGGTTGCTAGGAAAAATTTATTAAACCATTTTTCTACTTTGGAGAAATTAGAATTATTCCATTGTATCTTCACAGTTAGGATGAACTCCCCAGTAAACATCACTGGGCATGCAAAGTGTTTCCTCCTCTTAACTAATCTGGAGAAATGTCTAGGAAGGAAATAATGTACTTTAGCACCTACATTAACTTACTCATTTATTCACACATTTAATAGGGTCCCACAATATTGTGAGCCCTGTGCTATGTGCTGGGAATATAAAAGTCACCAACTTGTCGTGTGATCTTGGGCAAGCTGCTTCATGTCTCTGGTCTCCCTTGTCCAGTTCGCCTCAAGAGAAATCATTTAAAGGACATTCTGAGCCTCTGGCAGGTCCTAGAAATCCATATTGTCAAGTTGCTTTCCAAAAGCCGTAAGCCAATTTGCAAGGCTCTTTGCAGTCTTAGGTAGCATCACTGATGGCACCACTGTCTCCCCAGCCAGAGCTTTGGGTCTCTTTTAAAATTGTAGTCACTTCAGTGAGTAAAAAAAACAAAACAAAAAAAAAAAACAAAGCATGTTGTTTGTTTTTTTTTCTTCTTAATAGTACCAGTGAGTTTGAAGAATGCACAGTTTTGGCTCTAAGTCAAATGCACTTTCAATTCCATCTCATGTTCTCAGATTTTCTTTGCTAAGAAAATTATTTTGTAGTGGCAGGAAGTAGAAGAAAGGGCAGGAGAGAACAATGCTTTTTTAGAAACTCATTTTAGGGGAGAAAACTATTTGAGAAAACTGCTTGTACAACACATCGCACATTGATAGTGCAGCAAACACTTGAAATGTCTCAATTGAGTTACTGCATCTCATTCCCCAAGGAGAACCCTCAATTTCTCTGTTTCTACCCTTGTTCCAAATGGCCCGTGTTTACTTCTATCCCTGTTTCACTCTTGGAGCTATTATGCCAAGCCACAATTCTCTAACATACCTCTTCTAGTCATTAGCAAATGATCATAAGCACTTCAAAATGCAGAACACTATATAAATACATTGGGATAATGGCGACGAGAATACCTCACAGGGAAATGGGGAAAGCCAATGAATTATTTGAAGTTTGCTTAATATTGCAAACAATTTTCAGAGAACGCCTGGAGTACTGTCTTCCTCCATTTGGGTGCCATGACAAAACATTACTTATGGGGTGACTGAAGCAACAGAAATTTATTTCCCATAGTTCTGGAAGCTGGAAGTCCAAGATCAAGGTCCAGCAGGATTTGGTTTCTTGTGAGGACTCAGTTCCCAGCTTGTAGACGGCAGGCAGCCTTCTCACTTTCTCCTCACATCCTGGGGGAGGGGCAGAGAGCCCTGGTCCTTTTTTTAACTTCTCCCCATGGGTACCAGTTTATAGGATCAGAGCTTCATGCTTATGACCTCATATAATCTTCGTCACCTTTTCCAATACCCTCTCTCCAATGCAGTCACATGGCAGTGGGGGGGAGAGCTGGGCTACAGCACGTAAATTTGGGAGGGACATGATTGGTTTCATGGCACTGTATACTCAGAAACTGAACGATTGCTGGTCCAGGGCTCCCTTGTCGCTTTCACAATATACTTACTTGCTCTCACCTTTTGTCACAGTTGTCCCACAAGCATCAGAAGTGCTACTGACTTTCTTTCTTCTGTGAAGCATGAGATGGAAGGAAAAATACAAGCCAGGATTTGGGAGACTTCCTTCTATTGACGCGTCAACATAATAAAACTCAGTTACGAGGGTCAAACAAGATGGTATACTCACACATCTCAGAAACCAGCCAGACCAAACCTTAAACCTGGGTTTTCAGGTGGAGAAACTCAGATTCAAACAGATAAAAAGTGTTCTGGTAATCAGTCACTGGTGTGATCCTGGAGGTCTTCTGACACCCATCATGGTGCTCAGTGTGGTCGTGGATGTGACTGTACCTTCAAATGAGTTGCAACTTCATGGGATACATCTATTCCAGTTAGGATATTTGCAGTTGCAAAATACATAAATTTGACTCTGATCCTAATCAAAAGAATATCAGGTGTTCACAGGATCAGCGAGAGTGTTGGAGTTGGTTTAGTGACTGGACAGAGTCCTACATGACATTAACAGCCACAGAGTGGGAAGTGATGGGGTCATTTACAGGACACCATCACTGCTGCTGGGGCATGGCCTCTCCCACCACCACCTGGAGTGAATTAGAACAAGTGTGTTGTCTGTGGGGACTGCACAACACATCAGGGTGCCAGGAGGGAGGTCTCCAGTCATCCTGCTGTAGACCACGCCCTTATGCCTCTCCTACCTGGGACTGAAAAGGCAGGCTCTGGCCTCCACGTCTTCCACAAGGGAACATGAGCCCCACCTCTACATATAGAATAGATGGTAAAGACTCCAAAATAGAAAGTGCTTAGGTGCAGGGTGGTCAAGAAAACAAAGCAAAGCAAAAACTGCTATCTGCTGGAGCCCAAGACCTCCTACCATTGAACACAGTTTGTGCTGGGGGGGGAGGGGGGCGGTTCATGTTTCAGCTTTCCAGGGACCCCTCCAGTCTACTGCTACAATAATGTGTGCTTAGCATTGCCATTTAGGTTGCATTCATCTCCATTCAGAATGAAACCTAGTACTGAATTCTCATTTTTTATATAGGCTGATACCAGCTTTCTGTTCTCATTGTGGTTGCAGAGATGCATAGCAACTTGGGTGTCTCTGTGAACTTCCTCATCCTACTTCATTAGCTTCCTACAAGGAAGTGGCCTAGCTCAGTGCATTCTCGGGAGTGTTTTCCAAACCATCTACAGAATTCAAGCCAATTTATCATGCAGGATCTGACTACCAAGAAATGATGAACCCATCTGAGTATTTCACCACTTTGGCTCACTTGTGGATTTGACTAAAATAGAACTAACAGTCTCAGCTACTTGCCACTTAAACAGCAAGAGATGTATTTATCATGACAAAAGAAATGAGGGTTTATTAACAGCAACATTATAGTCCCAGATTGTGTGTCTGCAGAGAATTCACAGCATCATTCCTCTGCTGTGTAGCCTGCGGCTATCGTCTGTCCCCCAGAACATGGTCACAAAGGGAGGTTCAGCAACTGATGTTCTGTTGGTGAGAAAACATGTGGCTCTTTATTGAGTCCCTGATACCAGCACCTCCATCTCTTTCTTTTTTTAGGATCAGAAATACCATTTTTGTGAGACAGCAATGCTGCCACTCAGAATGGCATCTGACCACTATCCACCCATAAGTCTGTGATAAAAACTCTCCTTTGAAGTCACTGGCAAGCACTGAGGGCGATGTAGGGGTAGTCAGCACCTGGCTGGTCCTCGATAGGCAAGGGGAGGTGGGGATTTGTGGCTGTTGTTTGCAATATTTATTCATTTTATAAGAGGACAAGAGAAAACAGAGGACTGTCATGGTCTGTGTTCTTGATATTTTACTGAAACATTGTTTGAACATGTTTCTGGAAAACACCTAGACCCGTTTCCATGGGCACACACAGAATAGTATCCAGCCATGTAATATGAAAAATAGAGATATTTATTGAGAAGATACAAGAAACACTGTACATAGGACAGTGATGCCTCAGTCCTCTTCAAAGTAGGCACCTTGGGACCTCACACAGTTCTCCCAGTCACCATCAGCTGCCCTGTCATATTTTCCTGAATCTTATCAATGATCTGAAATCTTTTCCCTTTCTATGGTGATTTCAGTTTCGGGAAAAGGCAGAAATCACAAGGCACCAAACCTAGGCTCTAGAGAGGGGCTTAGTCACCTGGGTGATTTGATGTTTTGCAAAAAAAAAAACAAAAAAAAACTCTGCATGAGACATGATGCATGAGCAGGCGTGTTGTTCTGATGAAGCAGCCAATCACCAGTTGCCCGTAGCTGTGGCCATTTTCATCGTATAGCATCTCTATGCAGAGGGATGTTCAAGCTTCACATAAAATTTGATGCAGATTTGTCACTCTACCCACTCAGTCATTTAGAATGCAGTGGCCACACAGTGCACATGCTCACTCAATGGCATCTACCACCCCCACTGACAAGAGCAGTGAAGTCGTCACTGTTCACACATGATCATTCTGGTCCACCCTCCTTGGTTGCCAGGTTGCATTGATGTGACATAAACTGTTCTCATTGTTTTAACAATGACTCGACTTATTCTAGACAGACCTTGTAAATGATAGTTACCCAAGTGAGTGTATGTTTGTTGAGTGTGCACTAAGCAATGACAATAAACTTGTATGTTAATACAGTGAGATGTTTTTCTTTATTCTTGCCCAGAGCAACTTCGTACCAGTGGAGAGCAGAACTCTGGGTTCTATCAAGATAGTAGAACTCTTAGGACTTGTCTTTACCCCTATCCTCTACCTCACTCTGCACCTACCGAAAACTTGCCTACAACCCATTGGCCCTGGTGTATCTTGCTTTGGCTTTCTCAACCTTCTCCCACAGTAACCTTGCAAAAATATTTACTTTGACTTTGCCCTCAACTTTACCATCTTTGTTCTTCACAACACCCATGTCTTTCTTCTGTAAGTGTTCTTATACACTATTTCAGTTTGAGTCCAGGGTACTAATGGACCAATCATTATGGTTTGAATACAGTCTGATTAAAAATGCCCGTTTGATTCATACTGTGTGATTTTGCACATGAAAATGCTTTAGTGTGTCATGAATGCAACAGAAGCTGTTTCAGAGATGAAGCATGTAATCCATATGCACAAAGCATGAGGGAATTACCAAATGAATTTTTTCCTGGGCATTTTCACTAAGCTCATACTGTTAGAAGCTTAGAGAACATTGGGAGAATGCTCTATAATGCACCAAAGAACTCAAGTTACTAACTTTGGGTGAATTTCACAAGGCTGTGAATTTCTTGGCCTGATATTTCTCTACAATTTACATAAAAATCCATCAACACTAAAACCAGTTTCTAATTTTTAATTTCTTACAAAGGAATGTACCCTGCCTCTTCTCACTGTGTTCAGGTTTTTGCAGAGATGAGAGATCAGCGTGGTATTTTCATCATGGCTTTTTACAAAGGCGTTCTTTGCTGTGTAATTGCTAAGACAATTAGCTGCAAGCTATAGTAACTATCTCTTAGAGACGACTGCTCCTTCCCACGTAAGAATGATGTCACTCCTCAGTAGTGTTGACAAGATGAAGAGCTATTTTGGATGTTATGATTCCGAAATGGCCATCTGTTGGTGATCCATGCTTCAAAGTGGCTCTGCTTTGATGCTAGTCAACTGACATTTGGGGCTTTTTAGAAACTAGACCGAGGCTTTCAATTCAGCTCAATCAGGTGTCTGTAAACAAGCATCTGTTATGTTTAAGTTTCCAGACATCTTTCTTTCAAACCTGTTATTTCCCCTAAATCAAATGCTTAGGTCAGCAGAGCCCCCCCCAAAAAAAAGGAAAAAGAAAAAAAAACCCTTAACTCCAAATGGTCCCAATGAGACACATAACAGAAAACTGTTATAAAAGGCACAAAGACAGTACATACGCAGGGGATGGGGGTTACAAGGGAAATGGCCTAACTTCTCTTATGCCTTCTAAACTGTTACTAACAAAGAGGGTACTCGTGCAGAGTAAATTACATAGCTTATTCAAGAGATTTCTACTGGATCCGCTCATTAAAGCATCCTACCCATCAGGTTGCACATCTTTTGGTTGTTTGGCAGAAAGGGCAACACTATGACCGCATGGATCTGCATCCTGACTCCGAAATGATAAATTCTGTGACACAGCTAAGTTGCTGATCTCATATTAGCATTGTGGGTGTTTTTGTTTTATTTATTAATTTTTCTGGTCTGTAAACTGGGGGCAGTGCTGTTAGATTAAGGAAGGTTTTCATCTCTTTTTACTGAGTCTCCGCTTTGTGTCCGACACTGCATAAATCATTGGGGATTCAGGTGAAAAAAACGAAACAACTAAATCAGGCCATGTCCTTGCCCTGGTGAAACGTATATTCTAATGAGACTTAACCACAGTCTGATGTTGTATCCCAGGTGTCTGTCTGCTGAGGCCAACTGCTGGTTAACTCATTTACATAAGTTAAGTAAATGTAAACCTCTTAGGACGTATTCATGGAGTAATTCAGCATTTCTCTTGGTATCTTCAGGAGTTTTGGAGGAAAGGGACTTTATTTTTTTCCACTTCTGGCTCTGAATTCTAGCTTTTGCTATATCAGTGTGATTTATAGATCTTCTTTCTCACTAATAAACCCGCCCAGTCCTTGTCCTGTATACTAGGTACATTTCAGACCATAAGTCCCCAAGTTTTTACCAACACAAGGCTATGGGTTGAGCAAACCGTTTTGTGTGACTTGGGATAGCAGAAGTAGTTTACAGCATGAATTGTTTAAAATTTACACGTCTATCTTTTCTTGTGAGAAGCCCTTTGGCTGTAGCCCACCAGAAATTTCTGTCTGGCTTTGTTTCTCTGCAGGGTCCGCCCAAGTGGTTGAGCCCTTCTCTCTCTCAGCCCAAGTGCAGGGGCCCTTACCTACCACCCCCAGCAGCCTGCCGAGCGTGTACTACAGCCATCTGTCTTGTTGAGAGGCATTCTGGTACCTGTTGTTAGAGCAATATTTCACTCCCTTCCCCGTTTATTGCTCTGAGTGTCTGGCACTCTGGACCATTGAGTTATCTCTGTTTTACACCACCAGCGCTGACGGCTTTCTTCACAGCAGCCAGCACATTTCACGAACACGGGCCAGCAGGACGGTCCCCGCAACAAAGGAAACAGCTGCATGTGCCATGTTGTAGTCCCTGCACATCATCTTCCCGCCGCTATAATAGCCTCTTAAGTGTAGAGGTAGTAGAAAGGACGTAACTTGAAACGGGAGAATTGGTGACGACAAGAGTAGGCAGATAGGTCACATCTGGATAGCCATCGAGTTTGAATCACTACAGTGGCGCTTGAGTAAATGAGGGCCTTCAGTAGTCCTCGAGCTTCTCAGCTGTGGCCTGCGGAGACCCCTCGCAGGACCACAGACGCTATTCATAAAGCCTGGGAAACTGCTTTACCTACTCCTTTCAGCCTTTGGAAAGTTTTCTTTCCAAAGAAAACTGATTCAGGGCCCTGATTTCAGGGCAACTCCTAATACCCAATAAGTGAGCCTTCACAGGCCCCACACTCGGGATAAATGTGAAATGACAGCACGTGCCCTCTGGAAATGAAAGATAACTGCAGCCTCATATTATGCTGGGCCAGGGAGTCCACGAAGTGCTTTTGGAAACATCCACCTTCCACCCACCAGCTCAAAGTGTGTTGTCAGCACTTCCCCAGTGTGGTGTCTGATGAAGGTCAGAGAGTTAAACTTATCAGCCGGTAGCGGGGGTTGATAGTTCATATGTTGATTGTATCACTCAGCCTGTTTTTCCCATTCTGAATGCTTTCGCAGGACTTAGAACTGCTCACTTGAGGGGACACTTTGCCGGGAGCAGGAACCTAAGTGAAAGTGAAAATCCAGCTGTGGAACGAAGGCAGACATAAATGTTCCAGAACAACATCGCAGTTTGCCCCCCGAGTGTGGAACCCGACCCTCCATTTCGGTTACAACAATGTGGTGCAACAACAAAGCGCATATTTTCTCCTTCTGTCTTTGATTCCTCTTTCTTAGGCATCAAAGGAAAGCCTGTTTTTGAACGAGCATCCGCCAAGCATATTCTCTTTCGCTTTGCCCGCCTCCCACTCAAATGTAACAGGTGACAGCAGCCTTCTGGAGGACTCTACACTTGAAATAGAAAGGGGTCACTGAGTGAACATGCAGCTCAGTCCCCGGTACTCATGAGCAAGACAGCCTGATAACATTCTCAACTCCCAAATTCACGAATACCGTAGTACACAATGTCTTCAATTTTTCTCGTGCGGAAAGCAGAGTATGTCCACAGCAGTGTTCCTGACGCTTGGGGCCGGGTAATTCTTTCCTGTAAGGACTGACCTGGGCCTCGCAGGATGTGAGCAGCACCCTGAGCTTCCACCCAGTTTAAAGTCAGGAACACACCACCTACCCAACTCTGGTAACCAAAATTATGTTCAGACTCTGCCAGATGTCCCCAAATGACACACTCCTCCCTCACCCAGCTTGAGAACAAGTGATGTGAAGTGAGGCTTATATGTCCCTCTGTAGGTTGCTGGGAGGATTAAAGGAGAGTGTGTGCAAGGTGAGACCAAGAAACCTGCAGGCTGTGAGTGCTGGGAGGCCGGCAGTGTTTGCTCACAAACTGATTGATTTATTCAGACACCAAGCTCACAACGTGGGATTAGTCTTAACAGAAGTACACAAGTCCATTTCACAAGGGTCCTTAGAAACAGTTGAACCAGAAAGTATTAAATTGGTAGAGTACAGGTTTGTTAGAGTCCCAGGCACCTTGAATGTGAAGTTGTACATAGTCTTACATCATTTTTTTAATGTAACAATTTGGATTATGATAATTTTATCTCCGTCTTTGTGGAATAATGCCTGGCACTTAGTATGTGCTAAAAAAAATGTTACTAGGAAGGAAATGGAGGAAGGACAATCTCTCAAAACTAGCTCCAAGGCCAGCGGTCACATAGGCGCAGGCTGCATCTCAGCATCCTTGTGTGAACTCCTTGGCTCTGCTCCGGGCTTGGTGCGTGTCTACCAGCTGTGTAGCGTGGCGAGTTGCTTTACTGTTCTGGGCCTCAGCTTCCTCATCTGTAAAGTGGGGCCATGAACAGTACATGCATCAGAGAATTTTGTTGAGGAATAAATATTATATGAGAAATAGGTACATGGTACCTGATGTTCAGTTACTGTTAGTTAATAGGATTATAGTTGTCATCCTTATCACTGTCATTACAGTTGAAGTGTGAAATAGGTGTATTTTGGATCCCAAGTTGAATTGATCATGCTCTTCTGGTCATAACACATTTTTATTAAGAATTGTGGCAAGGTACTGCTCTTCAGCTTTTACGTATTTGCTTCTTTGCTTTTTCATACTCCACATTCATCCCTTCCTCCCCTCAGCCCCCGTTATGGGAGGTCATTCCAATGCAGTCCAATATATTAATTTTTGCATGTGTTCTTACATAATGCATATTGTTTTGCACGCACTGGTAATTTCCATAAGTGATATTGTGCTGTACTATGTGAGTTTTTCTTCCTCCTGTTCACTCAGCCCATCGCTGCTCCTTCCTGTCCTGCTTTGCAGGCATGTGATGGTGGATGATACACATCAACACATTCCCCCTTCATACCCTCACGGTGATGAGAACCCAGTGACCTCCAAGTCTCCATAGTAACACAGCCATGACTGTCCTTAAGATGTGTGAGGATGCACTGGGCATATACACTGTTCACACATGTCTGTCAGACGGAAGCAGAAATAGGAGAGTGCTCGCTCCAGACTTCAGTCTTGCGCCCTGGGCATCACTGCAACCTGTGGTTTCAGTCACAGCAGTGGCGTCAACATAGGGAGAGGATACAGTGGTTAAAGATGCATCTGTTCACCACATGGTTTTCATGCCCTAGATACTACACTAGATGTTTTATGTGGTGGTGTCCCCAGGACCACCCCCAGGTTTTGTAGGAGATCTCACAGGACTCAGTATGTCCTCACAGTGACAGCTGTTTTACCTCCGTAAAAGGCTGAGCGCAATCAGCAGAGGAGAATGTGCAAGGGGGCCACGTCCGGAGGGAACCAGAACAAGTGCCCAGTGCCCCGGGTCCTCTCTGTGCGGTGGGACCAAGCACACTTCCTTCTCCCAGCAGTGAGCCATGACTCCTGTCTGCTGTTGCCAAGCAGGGACACTTATTAGAGGTTAAGGGTCCAGGGCTTTTACTGGGGCTGGTCATGAGGGCAGCCTGTGCCTGGGTCGAACCACAACTGCAGGAGGAAAGCAGACGTTCAGCGTAAACCATAACGTCTGTGCAAACAGGGAAGAAGCAGTGTGCCATGGGCATGGTTGGGGACACTGCCCATATTCGGGTCCCCAGATGCCAACCAAGGGCCACCTTATCAGCTGTCCTTTCAGAGGGCGGCAGTCGGGACCACGGTACGGTGTTCCTTTGTTCCTGCACGTTCGTTTTCATTGTCTCAGAGCACACAGTAGCAGGAAAGTGGACGATACTATTCTGTCTTTACAGTGAGGACATGGGGGCTTAGAGAAGTTAAGGAGTTTGCCCAGGTTGCAGAACTCGAAGGAGAAAGAGCCAGGATGCCCCCCTCATGCTTCCTAGAAAGTGGTCTCTTTCTTAAAAGCGCCTTCTAAAATTGACATTCTCTCTGCTGGCAATTTAGGCTCACCCTCCAGTAATTAGCCACACAAAATTTAATCATCGTCTTTTTCTTTGCCGAAAATAATCTGACCTGTTACTTTCTTATTTGGAAGCAGTTTCTGGAAATAACCTTGGGTAATTAAACTCACATAAATAGAAGGTGTAGCCATGGCTACCATCCTGAGCAAGTGACATATTTTCTTAAACTGCTTGGGTGATGGGCGATTCAAAGCACAGAGAGGAAAAGCTAAAATTTTTATGACAACAAATATCAAGTTAGGTTAATTCCTACATTGCAGTCAGTTTAGAAAATAAAAGATGTCTCTTTTCTGATGTTTCTCTCTGGTTGAGAAAGAAGACCTACTCACAATGTGCTAAGTACTCTGCATGCGTTATTCACCCTAACACTGCAGATGTTGGACTTGCCAAATGTC
Organism: Artibeus jamaicensis; assembly: GCF_021234435.1. NCBI lineage: Eukaryota > Metazoa > Chordata > Mammalia > Chiroptera > Phyllostomidae > Artibeus > Artibeus jamaicensis. The sequence goes on along the minus strand of NW_026521828.1, from coordinate 8,477,054 downwards.
ACGTGACCAGTAAATGGCGCAACTGGGATTTGAACCAAGCAGGTGCCAGGGCCATCCATAGCTCTTCCATGTGTTCTGCTCCCATTCCCCAAGACACTCTTCTAAGGGTGACCCGGGGAGAACCAGGTTCTGGAAACAAGTCACCACGAACCAGACGGGAGAACAAAGGGTCTGGTTGGTGGACTGAGCTCAACACCCGCATGGTGAGCCTTTGCAAGCTCCCATCTCTTTGAGCCTCAGCCCCTTTGATTCTGAAGCGAAGCTCATGATTTCTGCCCTACCCACTTAGGCAGTATTATTGTGGAGGTCATATAGGCTAGCAAATGTAAAAGTATTTTCAATAGTTCATAGGGCTTATGTGAGATACTGCTCCCTTATTTGCATGTGTCTTTTGACGTAGAAGGTTTTTTATCAAGGCACAAAACTGAGAACTCGAGGATTGGTCTGTTAACGTAGCAGCTGGATGATAGGCCCGAAACCATGTCTCCGCCACTTGTGTTCTCCCTGGCCAGGTTCCAGGCTCCATCTTCCTTGTAAGCCCCTTTCTCGAAGGGTCCCCTCTTGTGGACATAAAATGGCTGTCTTGACCTTGCTGTCCCTGAGTGTCACACACGTCAGGAAAGACAGGGGCAGCATTTTACCTAGCTCAAACCAAGAGCCCCAGGATTCAGTCTCATTGCCTGGAATGGGCCTCAGTTAGGTAACACACCTGGCCACAAACCAACCACTGTTACCAGGAGGCGCCGGATGCTCATTGGCTATGCCCAGACCACACGCCACACATGTAGGTGACGGTGGAATCACTACCATCTGAACCACTTAGACAGGCAGTAATCACCTCCAAGCGGCTCACACCAGAAGAAGGGTGATAACATCGGTAATGAAAATTCAGTGCCATCCTCTCAACGCTGCACGTGCATAAAGTAATCTCATTAAAACATCCTAGGTTTGAGGAAGCAGTGTGTTCCACCACCTGGCTGGTGTGGAGCAGGTGGAACTGGTGCAGACTTCTCTCCGCATTGCGTTTAGCGGGGAGGGACAGCTCCCCACAGACTCACACCGTTTACTGAACATTAGACAAGAGTGCGGTTCAGCACTGTAGGCACTGCCCCCTCCAACCCCAGTTAGAGCTTTATTTTTCAGCTCTTGTCATACTGGCCCGCTTAGGGAAAGGTAACTATAGAAGGTAATTACACAGATAACATTTAATTGGTTTTGGTTTCAAATCAAGGTATTTGTGCAAGTCGGGCCAGCAGTGCTGATGGACACTAATGAATGGAAACCCTGTGATTAAAACATCTGTCACTGTCAAGCAGGGTCGACTCCGGGTGGGGATTGGCTCATCACTGGGAACGTGGTGATGGCCGCAGAAAGCCAAATTAGCCAAACTTAATGTTCCCCTAATCATCAGGCGATTGAGCTGACAGTGATTGGTCGCACACACACGCCGATGAGCGGTAATGAAGTTGCTACACTGATCGGTTCAGCATAGGTTTTTCAGGCTAATTAGCTAGACAAAAATGTTAATTTAATCAAAGAAACATGTATTCATTAAAGGTGTGTAAGAGAGCTGGAGGAGAAAATTGGCTCCATCATTGAGGAGGTAAAATTGTAGCTGCCAAGCAAGTCATCGCCGCTCAATTTACTGTATCTCTTAGAAAACGGTCCGGTTGCACTTAAACATGTCACGTGGTCCTTGTTTCTTCAGATCTGATTATTGTAAAGGAGAGATCATCTGCAGAGCAATGTTGAATAAAAGCAAAAGCTTATCTCATTTTATCCCCAGAGGATTAATTAATTCCTCTAGAAATGTTCTTTTACTTTGATGCATGGCCTGCCAGAGAAGAATCAGTTCTCGGGGATTATCTAAGGCTTGCTATTCTGTTTACAGGAGGAAAAACGAGGCACAGAGAGGCTCTATCACTTGTTCGAGTCTGCACAGCTTAGCCGTGTGCCTTCGACACACGACTCCTGAGTAGTCAGCAGAGCGTAACTTATGAAAATTGTAACAGATATTTCCCACTTGTGTCCCTAAGCTAAGGACACTCTCAGACTTCTTTTTCACAGAGAAACATTTATCTGGAGAGATTATGATCAGCCGTACTTGTAACTGTGAGGAAAATGAAAAATCCATATGATGAACAAATACAATTTGACTGTTTATTTCTTGCATGAGATGGTACATGTGAGAGTGTGGGAAGTGAGGGGGCCATTTAGTTATCAGCTTTTGCTACATCAAGTACTAAAACTATTTTCTGTGGAGATACAGGCATTCCTTTTCAAGTTGTGAATCTTGTTATTGGCATCTGTCACCCAAGTCCAAGTATGCTAACATCCATGGGCTATTCAGCACTTAATAAATTAGTTTATCCTTTCAGCCACCCAAATCTATTAACCCTGCAAATCCTTCTGCAGAAGAGTCTGAAGTGAGAAACATTGTTCAGTGTAGGCTCTTGGAGGATTCTCTTGGGTTTGGGAGGGAGACTTGACTCCCAACATTAGCCTAAGCCATTTTCCATCCAAAATGCCTTTATCCACATCTCAAGCTGGTAGAATTCTCATCTTCCAGTGCTTGTTTGAATATTCTTTCCTCTGAATAGCCATCCCTGCCTTCCACAGCTGCCAAGGACCCCCTCCGCGTGCTCACCCCAGCTCCGTCAGCCGACATTCTCGTGGCACCTGTCACATGCGTGTAAAGTAGCTTGATCGCCTGCCTCTCTCATTCTGTTTCCCAAAACGTGGTCCAGGGGCTACCAACGTTAAAATCACCTGGTTGTTTATTAAAAATTCAAATTTGTTGACTGTTCCCAGACTTACTCAAGGGGAAGACATATAAAGTGAATTTTATGAATTTCACAGGTGATTTTTATATGCTGTAAAGTCTGGAAACATTCTTTTATCCTCTCAGCTCCCTGAAGAGTTGGACAAGCACACAGACTACTCAGTAGGCACTCATGGAATGAATGAGTGCATGAGGAAATGAATTCCAATCATGAGAGATAAGTACTAAGACCATGTAGCAAGAACGTTCCTAAACACCTTGACTTACTGCTTTGCTGGTATAGGATCCCATTTCCCATCTCTGATGCTGCACAGGTTTAAAGAAAAATTGGAGGTCAGAGAGTCCTCGTGGCTGAGATGGCCAAACGGCAAGAGACGTGCCTGGGTCACGGGCACTTTAATGGCAGAGACTGAATCGGAACCCACGCATCCACACGAGCCTTCGCCTTTCTGTCCCACGGGGCTCCCACTGCTGCAGTGCACCTGGTAGAGGACAAAAGCCATTCTTGCTGTAGAACCTCTTAAGGAAAGGTCCACACTCTTTCCTATTTTATTTAGCAAAGAGGAAAAAGGACTCATGGACATGGACAACAGTGTGGGGATTGTGGGGGTGTGGGGAAGGGGGCATAAGGGGACTAAATAATAATCGGAAAAATATAATAAAAATAAAGTAAAAAAAAGAATTAGAAATGAATCTAATTTTTGATAGTTTCCGGATAATTACAGTCCACCCCTCTTAGGCACTCCTCCCTGTACCTGAGCAACTCAGCCAAATCTAATTCATGGGGAGGTTCTCACCAAAGTGTCAGGGTGCCGATGATTTCAGGTTGCAGCAAGCAATGAAGATGTCCAGCCTCAAAGAGTCAGAACACCTCATGGCTTGAGAGATTCTCCTACCACGTGGTCTATTGTGTTTTATCTTTTAGTCATCTGCATTCAGTCCTCGGAATTTCTGCTGTATTAGGATACCAAACATTGTCCGTCTGATGAACTTTAAAAAAAAAAACACTGATTCGTCTTGAAGAGTAATAACATGGAATCTGATGGGGTCTGATGTGTCACTCATTTTCTAATATGTTGAAAATATTGTTTTAAATGCAATTTTCATACCATTAAGTCATCTTATATACAAGGTCTGTCCAAGAGGTATCTAGCCATGTAATGTGAAAAGTAGAGACATTTATTGAAGAAAATACAAGATACAAGAAACATCATACATGGGATAATGATGCCTCAGTCCCCTTCAAGGTCCTCAACCAGGACCTCAACCTGCCTGACCTTGGGACCTCAACCAGGTCTCCCAGTTGTCATCAGCTGTCCCGTCATATTTTCCTGAATCTCATCAATGGTCTGAAATCCCCCTTTCAAAAGTGATTTTAGTTTGGGGAAAAGCCAGAAGTCACAGAGCATCAAATCTCTGCTGTAGGGGGACTAAATTCCCTGGATGATTTGATGGTTTGCCAAAAAACTCTCCATGAGATGTGATGCACGAGTGGGCTCATTGTCGTGATGAAGCTGCCAATCACCATTTGCCCATGGCTGTGGCCTCCCGAATCATCTGCATAGTTCTGTGGAGGAATGTTCAAGCTTAATGCAAAATTTGATGCAGATTCCTTGCTCTACTTGCTCAGTCATTTTGAATGCAACAGACACACAGTACACATGCTCACTCAATGGCGTCTACTGCCTCCACTGACTAGTACAGTGAAGTCATCATTGTTCACCCATGCTCATTTCAGTCCATTCTCCTTGGCTGCCAGGTTACATCGATGTCACACAAACTGTTCTAGTTATATTAACAGTGGCTGAATGTTTTCCAGACAGACTTCATATCATCAGTGCTGTGTACATCATGGTGTTACAACTTCCTCATTATTTTAGTTAGATTCTATGATCTTTCCATTCATTACACCCCAAAGGAGGGTATTCATAAACTTTTGAAAAATGTGTTTATGTTCTAATTGGAGTGAAAATGACAATTTTATCATAGCATTCTCTTAAGTCCTGTACAGCAGGGGTCCCCAAACCCTGGGGCCATGGACCAATACTGGTCCGTGGCCTGTTAGGAACCAAGCCACACAGCAGGAGGTGAGCAGTGGGCTGGCTAGAGAAGCTTTGCTGGCATTACCAGCTCTGCCTCCTATCTCCATCTTTCTTCCCCACCCTTTGGCTCCTCCCCCCACTCCCCACCCCACTGCCCCTCCAGCTGTGGAAAAGTTGTGTTCCAGGAAACCAGTCCCTGGGGCCAAAAATATTGGGGGCAACTGCTCCACAGTATTGTCTCTGGTAAGGCACTTTGGATCATCTTCTATAGGAATACGTCTGGAGCTATTTAGTTATTTTTAGGGAATTAAGATGTCATAAAGATTACTAAGGCAGAAATTAAAGTTCCTTTGTATGTCTGGAAAGTTTTATAGCATATAAAGTCTGTTTCATTACTGTGATTAAACAATGAAAATGGTATTGCATTAGCATCTGAATTTGACATAATTTTCAAGAAAACAGGGTCTTGGTAACACATGGAAATTATTGATATTTATCTAGCAACCAAAGAGAATCCCAAATTGACTGCCTTTATTTAAATCTGGACCAGAGCGGAAGATGCCAATTCAGGGGGAAAAAAAAGAGATAGGTAGCTAATGTTACTCTTTTGGAAATATACATATATCTTTTATTTTTAATCTTCGCCCAAGGATCTGTTTATTGATTTTAGAGAGGAGTGGAGAGAGAAAGGGAGGGAGATGCCAGATAGAAACATTGATTGGTTGCCTCCCGCATAGCCCTGATCAAGGATCAAACCCATGAACATAACCTAGGTATGTGCCCCAACTGAGAATGGAACCTATGATCTTTCAGGGCACAGATGACGCTCAGGGCTATCTTTGTTTAACTTTTGGAAATTATACTCAAGTTCAAGTTTTGCAATTACCACTTTGGACTGGTTACAAGGGGGTGTTTGAATGACCACCGAGGCAGAGAAGCTACGAGAATCCTGGCAGCCTAAGGAAAATTGCATTTAGAGGGACAGAGGCTTACACGTGAGCCTGATACCCAAAGGGTGCTTTGCCAAGGCTGGATGTGCAACCTCAAAACGGCGCCACACCCGACTGGGAGTTTAAGGATCTCCTGACGGGGGTTTTAAATTAGGAAAGCATATTTGTCAGATTTAGGGACAGTGGGAAATCGAGCATTTTTGGAAAACCATAAATGAGTTAATGTAGTGTTCAGGACAAGCTGCGAATTGGCCTCTCAAAGGAGGTTCGTTGTAATAACCTGCTGTAAAAATTACCACGGCCTTTCCGGCAGTTTTCGCCATATGCTCCCGCTCGGAGAGCTGGCATTTTCTGGCAGTCGCTGCAGCTCAAGGACCTGTTGTTCTGCGAGGTGGACTCTGGCTTCGTTTTCTTTGCCCTTTCAGGTGGGCAATTTGCTGCAAGAAAGGAAGCCTGTGGGAGGCGAGGTATAAAGATGGAAAGATCTTTTTCAGAAGATTGTTTCGCATGCAGCGGCACGGAGACCACAGCTCGAGAGAGGCATTTATGTTCTAAATGACAGGAAGGAGCGTTCACCCCAACCCCACTGCCCCCAGGAAGCCTGCTTCTGTGATTGTGGAGGACCTACAATCTCCACTGCAGCGCTTAGCAATTAGTCATCTCCACCGTCTCTCTTCTTCCCTGTTTCCCAGTCCAAATGGTGTTCTGTCTTCTGCATTGTTAAAAGGCTTCTGCACCCTTTTTAACCCCTGGTTTAATGATGACAGCCAGAGAGGCTAATGATAGCTGCAGTAGTAATTATACTAATAACACCAGTCGTAACAACTTACATTTATTGAATGTGTTTTAGGTGGCACACACTGTTTAACTTTTCCAGTAATGGACTCCCTGTTTAATCTCTGAACAGGGATTACTAGCAGGGTTACTTTCATTTCCCTCATTTGAGGGGCATTGAAGACGGAAATGTTAAATAAGTTGCCCAAAGTGAGAGAGATTACTCAAACCCAGGCCATCTGTGTGCACAGCACTCCCCCACTTCTTACCCTTGGGCCATCTGTCCTCAGGTAGTGAAAACTAAGAAATGGCAGCTAGCCTTGACCGAGAGGTTGAACTGCCCCAGACAGTGTTCCAAGTACCTGAAGGTATAGTTTCTTTGAATGTGGGAACCTAATTGGGGGCGAGTGCTCTTTCAAGCCTCCTTGTCTGTTTGAGGAAACCCGGTTTCACAGAGATTATTGGTTGTTTAATGTGCAGCTGGGGACACTGTTTTCTTAACCCCTGTCAACACTGTGACTGCAGGACATACTTGATACCTACCTGGGTGGTGAACAAGTATTACTCACTTGAGGATCCCTCCTTAGGGAAACTTGTTCCTCAAGAGAAGTTGACGTTCCTCATTTCCTTATTTCTCTAATGAAGTGGTTCTTGGTCCTTTGTTCATGGCCACTCCCCTCCAGAGCCTGTTTGGTATGTTTCTTTATAATCACCCCCCAACACGCCCCAGGAAGTGTTGATGCCACAGGTATATACTATATCTGTTCATGTGCTACATGTCCAACTTTGCTTTATGCATGAGAAAAGGAAATTTTAGCTACCAAGAACCAGTTTTCATCCTGTTGGGGGTGATATTCTATATTGCCCCAATGAGAATACATGAGTGAGTCTTTCTAGGCCCCCATTTTTCAGCTGTTTGGCATGAGCTCTGAAAAAGCAATGCAGAGTAGAAGTTTGAGTAAACCAAAAGCTCCCTGTGCAGGATGCCCTGCTTATTGAGCTCGGAGTCTTTGCTGCTTGTGCCCTCACTGAACGCACTGCCAGGTTGTATCAAATGACTCTGAAGGGAGTGGATGTGAGCAAGATGTACCTTCTGTGCCTTCCATGCGATCTTTTGAGGCCCAGAATCATAGGAGGTCCATCCTACAGGTCAGTTGCTTTTCTCAAAAGACAAAATTCCTGGAATCTAAAATAGCCCTTTTCAAGGGAACAATTCAGTGGCATTTAGTATATTCAAAATATTATGCAACTGTCATTTCTGTCTAGTTCCAAAACATTTCATCACCCCCAAAGGAAACCTTGTACCTGTTAAACAACCAGTCCCCATTCCCCCAGCCCTTGGAAACACAAATCTGCATCCATATCTATGGACTTATTTACCTTTTATAAATAGTTCATATACATGGAATCATACAGTAAGTAGCCTGTTGTGTCTGCCTTTTAATGTAGCATGGTGTTTGATCCATGTGGTAGGGCACATCAGTACTGCACTCTTTTTTGCAACTAGATAACATTACTTCTCATGGCTCACGCCACATTTCATCTTTTAATTGGCTGATGGACATATGGGTTGTTTCCAGTTTTTGGCTATTAGGTAGAATGCAGTTATGAATGATTTGTTTACAAATTTTTCTGTGGCCATATGTTTTTGGTTCTCTTGGGTAACGGGTGGAATTGCTAGATCATCTGGTCATTTTAGGTTTAACGTTTTGGGGAACTGCCAAATTCTCATCCGCAGAGACTGTGCTGTCTTGGTTCCTCACTATCACTGTGAGCAGGGTAGAGTTTTCCTACAACCTCACCAACACCCATCATTCATCCTTTTTATTATTGTCATCCTTCCAGGTGTGAACTGATACTTCACTGTCGTTTTTATTTCCATTTACCTCATGAGTAGTGATACTGAGCAGCATTTCCTGTGCTTATTGGCCATTTGATGATCCTCTTCAGAGAAATGTCTGTTCAAATCTCACCACTACCACCACCATCCCCTTTTTCAAAAATCATGTTATTTGTATTTTTATTATCATAGGGTTCTTTTTAAATATTCTGGATACCTTTATCAGGTATATTATTTATAAATATTTTCTCCCCTTCTGTGAGTTGCTGTTTCACTTTCTTGATAGTGTGCTTTGATGCACAATAACTTTTCATGTTGCTGAAATCCAACTCATTGAGTTTTTGGTGGTTATTGCTTGCACGTTTGGTTTTATATCTAAGATGCACTGGCCTTTTCATGGACTTCTCCCAATTATTAAACCCTTAACTAAAGCATTGCAGCTTTAATCTCGTGGCTCCAGGCCCTGTGGCAGGATGGCTCAGGAATAGCTTTGGTAGGAGTCACCCGTAGCAGCATGTTCAGGCTGACCTAGCGGCCACCCCCTGGGACGACCACGAAGCCACTCTGAGCACACAGAAGGTGAATGTCCCCCACGTGGAGCACAATGGTCTCGGGCACAGAGGCCTGAATTTGAATCCACTACTTACTGGCTAGCCGTGTGTCCTTGAGCAAATTCGTGAACCCTCTCTTACTTTTCTTATTCTGTAAAGGGAGGCTGGTCATTCTCCTTCATGAGAACATTTTATAAATAGCTTAATCCAGTATGTGGCACACAGTACATGCTTGATAAATTTTATCATTAACTATATTAGTAACAGTTATTATTTTATTCTTTACTAATCACTGCATGTGGTACAAATGATCCTTCCCACATTCAGTGGTTCTGTATTATCTATGCAACAGTTCTTCTCTTAGTATGACTAACAGAGAGATGACTGCACAGATAAACCTTTTTTTTTTTGCATTTGCAGTCAAAATGAGCCATTGCCACGTAGCTCAGTTGTGTCTTCCCCATTGGGTTTAAACGTGAAAGGCCTGGTAGTCAGTGTATAAGTGCAAGGAAATGTCACCTGGGAACTTGTGTGGAATCCAGCTGAGGTGGTTTCCTCTCCTCGGCTCCCTGCAGTTTACCTTATGACGTCATCAGACCTGGGGGTTAGTTTCCTGCAGTCCCTGAGTGCTCTACGTGGGTACACAGCTCACAGTCACCCCCAGTACAAGGGGCTGATTTGGGTGGGAAGAGTGAATGATGCATGACTCAGTGCACTGTCATAGGAGTGCTCTGGTAACTGGAGTTTCTTATCCAGAGACGAAGAGGAGCAGCTTGTGTTTGAGAGTTGGAAGCTTTTAATGCTGACATTCCACGTTGGTCCCAAATAATGGTGCACTTTCTTGAGTCACAGGAACAACCAAACAGGATTCAGTGGGAGGAGACAATAGATTTCGCTCTGAAAGCGGCAGCTGGGTGATTTTTCAGGGGGCAGGGGGTGGTTGCATGTAGTTATGCTATGTAGTTGTGCCTTGTTATTGTCTGTCCTCTGAGCTAATGAAATGCGACCCGATCGGCTGAGGGTGTTGGGTAGGCGTGGCTGAGTTAAGAAGTCAGGACTCTCAAGATACTGTTCACCCCGGGAGGCAGGCCCACAGAGCAAAAAGCATGGAAATGGAATCAGGAGACCCTCACCGTACCGTTCCCCACCTCTGGGCCTTTCGGTTGCCCCCTTGTTTCCGGAAGTCAATTTGTTTTATTGACTACAGTGGGAAGATTGGAGTGAAAAAAATATGCTGGCGGTTAAATTATTTTACTTTTCAAAAGCAATGAATGTACACCCCAGGATAAAATTGAAAGGTACAAGAATATATTTCAACCACAGTATACAGGCAGTTTTGTAATCTGCTGCTTTCTCTTCCCATGACTTATCATGAATGGTGGCCTCAGTTTTCAGGTCATCTTTGTAACTATCATTTATAATCTTGCCTAATAAGCCCTCATTCCCTAGCCGTTCATCTAGGTAAAAGCCCTTTGTCTTCTATTATTAATGTTCTGAATTTTATTCATTACTTAAATTAATAAACAGTTTGAGCATTACCTTATGGCAGGTATGCTAGAGAATAAGAAAATGTTTCTACCCTTGTGTGGCTTGTAGTCTTATGTAGGAAACAGCACACAAGAAAGCAAAGTAAATTCAGCGTTGCTGGTGTTTAACAGCTGTGACGGGTCGGCAGGGGAGCAGACCGACGCTACAGAGGCCGTGTTTCCTTGCATGCAGCCTTCTCTCCACCTGCACGTGGACAACTTGCTTTCAACATCTGCTCAGATTTGAGGCTAATATTGCAAAGGATAGTAAGAATTTATAAGATGTTGGTAAAAATGCTTGTCTAAACTCTTTTTTAAAAAATAGATTTTATTTATTTATCTTTAGAAGGGAAGGGAAGGGGAGAGGGAGAGAAATATCAGTGTGTGGTTGCTTCTCATGCATCCCCTGCTGGGAACTGGCCTGCAACCCAGGCATGTGCCCTGACTGGGAATCGAGCCATAGTCCTTTGGTTTGCAGGCCCGTGCTCAATCCACTGAGCTACACCAGCCAGGGCCTTGTCTAAACTTTTGTTGGAAAGAGTTTTGCCAATGCGAGTCAGCCACAGCAGTGTGCGGCTCTTGGTCCCATGCCAGGAGTTGTTAGATGGTCTCCGTGCCCATCGTCTGGGACCGTGAGCGTTAGAAGCTGGGTTGGGCTGGTTGAAGGCTTCACATGAGATCGTTTTTTTCAGTTTGATTCGTAGGTTCATATTTTGCTACATCCTGAGTGACTGCTGATTCTGTGTACATGACAGTATTGTGACATGTAAAGATTTCAAGACCAGGAAGGAGGGACACTTGGGATCCATTCCAGTCTCTGGCACTAACCTGCTGTGAGTCATTGAGAGGAAGAGAACAACTCTGAGATTCAGTTCATCAGCTTTGAAAATGAGGGGATGACTTGGCATCCAGTGGTGTCTAAATTTCATCCCCCGTGACAGCGGTGGTGTGGTGCAATGGGTTGGGGCCCGGTGACAAAGAATGCCATAGCTGATTATTTCTGCCATGGGCAAGGGAGGGGGGAAGTTGTGGCACCCTTCACTGGTATTCACTGACCCCAAATTATATTATCTCTCTAGTTCACCTAGCTTCAAAGTTCTCCTGCCATTCTAGAGGAATCTCAGTTAATTGGGATTTTTTACATTCTAAAGATCAGTCTGAACAAAGCAGGTACTTGCTCATTTTGGACTTCCCACCAGGTTTTCAAAATGTTTTGTTTGTGTGTGTGTGCACACATGTGAGTGTGTGCTTCCTTCCAGCCATCAACTAATTGTCATTAAAGGTAGCACTGTAACTGTGAGCCCCTCAAGAGCCTGGAAACCCCACTCAGAGAATAACATTTCTGTCCTTTGAGATAGATAGGCTTCCTCCGCTGAAGTGCTTAACTTAAAAGCTGGTCAGGCTTACGGGTATGTTTGGATGCAGGAGACAGTTTGCACTTTGAAAGCTGAGACTCCAGCAAGGCCAGCTGAAGTGCACAGAGCCTCGCTTCCTCCCTCCTGACAGATTGAGTTGAAAAGGACAGCTGTCCTGAGCACGGGAGCCTCTCTGTGCCTCCCTCCCCTTCTGCACTCTCACCTTCCAACATACCTGCACCCAAAGGCTTCTCTTACAGCAGGGAAATGGTCCTCATCTTCAGCTATCGGAAACCCCTTTTCATTTCCTCAGATTGTGGCTAATTTCATTACAGTATATAATGGATGAAGAACATGCGGCACAAGAATGTATCCATCCCCTGCAATTACAGCAACTTTTTTAAGGTTAAAAGAGTGTTACAGAAAGAGCTCATTTTGCATCTATAACTAAGAATGCTCCATGTGTTTTTATAAGAAGATAATGAAAACATAAATGGGATAGATGGGGCTAAGTAGTTTTACAGATGGTAGTTGCATATTAAAGATTAAATTGCTGTCTATAAATAAAACCACTTTTATAGTAACTAGGTTACTGCTTTATCTTAATTTAGGTATAATTGAGAGCATTAGCATTCTTTATAATAGCCCAATGGATGCTCCTGCAGACCATAAGCAGGGCTCCGTGGAATGCCACGGGCTGGGCTTCCTGTGCCTCCGACAGGTCTGAGCAAGTTGCTGTAGAAAGTCTGCCCGGTGCCCAGGCCCTGCCCTGGACTTCTCGGATCCAGAGGGTTGGGGGAAGACCCTGTGGGGCTTCAAAGAGAGGCAGCAGACATCTCCATTTCATTGTGTCACGTGTATAAGTGGGTGTGTATTATGCATGGATTGGATGTATTTGAATCTCCAGTGTGGTCATTTCTTTTGTGTTTTTATCAGTACCACTGTATTTGGCCCAAATTGCACATGTATAGATCTTGACCTTACATCTTGCCAGTAAAAGAAGAACCATAGTTCTGGCTGGTGTAGCTCAGTGGATTGAGCGTGGGCCTGCGAACCAAAGGATCGCAGTTCGATTCCCAGTCAGGGAACATGCCTGGGTTGCAGACCAGTTCCCTGCGGGCTATTTCCCAGCAGGGGAAGTACTAGAAGCAACCATACATTGATGTTTCTCTCCCTCTGTCCTTCCCATCTAAAGATAAATAAATAAAATCTTTAAATATATGTGTGTGTGTGTGTGTGTGTGTGTGTGTGTGTGTATAAAAAAGAAGAACCATAAAGTCAAAATGATTACAAAATAGGGATTTTTGAAAGCGTACTTTGTCGAGTTGAGGGTGAGAAAACTATGTAAAATATAAAATACCACCTTTCAGATGGGAAGGAAGAATCAGTGTAATGCCCTGCCTCTCCAGTATTGCCACCGCCCTCCGGCCAGTGTCTCGGGCTGAGAAGGAGACAGCATCACAGCAGAATTTGAACGTGGTCTAAGGACCTGGGCTGCAGGGTTTCAACCCTCTGTCCTGTCCACTGCTCCTATGACCTTGGGCAAGGCCCTTAATCTCTCTGTGTTCTGGTTTCCTTCTCTGCAAACTGATATCATCACAGTATGGATCACACAGGATTGCTGTAAGGGGTAAATAAATTTAGCCATGTGAAACTGTGGGAGCAAGGATTGATAACTCCATAATGTCACATGTGCGCGTGCGCACACGCGCACACACACACACTGTTTTTTACCATCGAGTGCTCTTGAGATCATTTTATTCACTAATTCCTTAACCGAATTTTTTGGGGGTGGGTTAGGTACTGTGTGCCATTATGCTATCTCTAAGGATGGAAAAATGTAAAAACAGTCTTCAATCTCTGGAAGTTCTTCTACCAATATAAGTTCCCCAAAGCCTTGTCGTTCTAGCTCAGTATCCACAGTGCCTGTCACATAGTTGGTGCTGAAAGACTTACTGAATGGCAGAGCTGGGTCCGCCAGGGCCCTGAGCTTCAGTCCCAGGGCCCCAGGAAACACGGAAACAGGAGACATTCTCCACAAACCAAAAAAAAAAAGAAAAGGCAGAATAGGTGTTTGGATGCAAAAATCAGTGTCCTCTACAGACACAGGAAGAGTTAAAGGGTCTGGGAATGGTCACTGTCTTGGGACAGTGGCAAAGGCGGTAGCCATGGGGTGGGGGCCAGGAAAACTCATGGAAGGGAAACTGCTGATGGACCTTAAGGTGTGGGGAGCAATTTGATGGCTGAAGACAACTGGGACAAGGCAGTTATTATCGTAAAGTGAAAAAGAAGGAAAAGCCCTGACATTTCACCAATCAGGATTGTAGAAGAAAACAAATCTTATTCAAAAGTCCCTTTTATTTTCTGGTATGGCCATGTATTTGTGATTTCTCCCGACAGGGTTACTTTCCTAATTAAATTTATCTTAGGCTACCGTTCAGAAACACAGCCTGTAGTAGAAAGGGACAGATGGCCAGCATTCTACCTCCTCCCTTTGGTCCAAAGAGCTGGCCCAGGAAAAAGCTGGCTGGGTAGGAATAATTGTTGTGCAGATTAACCCTCGGTAAAACTCCTGGAACGAATTGTGTGAGAGCCAGACAAGGTGGGAAAGAATGTGAATTTTGGGTGGCTCACACTTAGAGCCCCGCTATAGAATCATGGAATTCTTGAGTTGGGAAAGATCGAGAAAACTTCCAGCTCTACTCCTTTATTTCATAGGTGGGGAAACTGAGGCCCAAGTCGAGTAAGCACGCGGCCTAAGGTTACGCATCAAATAGTGGCAGACTTAAGATTTCAGCCAAGGTCTCCCCACCTGCAAGGTGGAGACCCTATGTACTGTACCCAGAATTGGGCCCAGAGCACAAGAGGGGGACTGAACAGGTATAGATAGTACTCTTGAGCTGGCATAAGTAACTTTTTAAAAAGTCCACAGAGAATTTCACGCTTCCTTGGGAATCCTGTAGAATTACAAAGATAAATACAGAGATTAGTGAGGTTAATGTGTACTACTTCTACCCGTCTTCAAATGTTTCCTTAAGGCATAGAGTGGGAGGGTATGATTTGGGTGTCCTGTCCCCAGGGAGATACGACCATATAAAATCATAAGTACCCGACCGTTTTGGACACACTGCCATGGAAATTTCTGTAGTGTTCAACTTAATGCAATATAACAAACAAATGAGCACTTATTTAATATTCTGAGAACACAGCCATGTGGCCAGGAGTAATTCACGCTTCCTGATTTCCCTAACCAAATTTGCCAGTCCTGCTGTGATCAGGTTGCCTTAACTGAAATTCATCTTTCCTATAATCTTGGCATGCCCCTTAGATTGCAGGCACCCTAACAGGCAACCTAGATGTTATAAAAAAGTAAACATATTTTTTTTTA
Source organism: Artibeus jamaicensis (assembly GCF_021234435.1). NCBI lineage: Eukaryota > Metazoa > Chordata > Mammalia > Chiroptera > Phyllostomidae > Artibeus > Artibeus jamaicensis. The sequence goes on along the minus strand of NW_026521828.1, from coordinate 8,461,846 downwards.
AAGATTTTATTTATTTATCTTTTAGAGGGAAAGGGAAGGGGGGAAATTTTTTGGGGGGGGGTAAACATATTTTAAATTTTCAAGTAATATAGAATCTGTATTTGTCACTGAATACTTACCGTATGTCAGTTACCATGCAGAATGCTTGATCTACACTGTCGTATTTAATTTGCATTAATGCCCTAGTAGGTGCAAATGTTGATTTTTTTAAGACTTGATTTGTCCAGAGACATAGGTTAACTGCAAAAATGAAGGGAAGGCACAGATATATCACATTAACTCCCTGCCTCCCCCCGTGAATAGCCTTCCCCACTATCAACACCCTCCACCTGGTGTATTTGTTATGATTGATGAACCTACATCGATACATCGCAATCACCTGCAGCCCCTAGTTCTGTTGGGTTCATTCTTGCTGTACTACAACTCTGTGGGTTTGGATGAACATATAACACATGTGCCCATAACTGTGGTATCTGACAAAGTATTTTCACTGCCCTAAAAATCCCGTGTTCCTCTTAGTCATCCCTTTCCTCTTCCCACCCCCAAACCCTAGCAACCATACTTTTACTGTCATCTTAGTTTTGCCTTTTCCAAAATATCAGATGGGTTGGAATCATACCTTATACAGCATTTTCTGCTGAGGCTCCTTCACTTAGCAATATACATGTAAGGTTCCTCCATGTTTTTCTCAGTTGATTACCAGTTTTGACAATTATGAATACAGCTGCTCTAAACATCCATGAGCAGGGTTGTGTGTGTGTGTGTGTACATAAAGTTGCAACTCCTTTGGGTAAATACTATGAATCCCCATTGCTGCATCATATAGTAAGAGTATGTTTAGATTGGCAAGAAACCACCACGCTGCTTTCCAAAGCGGCTGTACCAGTGCACGCCCACCAGCAATGACTGAGAGTTCCTGTTGCTCCACATCCTCACCAGCATTTGGTGTTGTCTGTGTTCTGGGTCTGGGCCATTCTGGTTGGTGTACAGTAGCATCTCATTGTTCTAATTGCACGTCCCTGATGACATATGATGTGGACACCACCTTTTCATATGGTTATTTACCATCTGTATATCTCTTTGGTGAGGTGTCTGTTAAGGTCTTTGGTTCATTTCAAAATCTGGTGGTTTTCTTAGACCTGGTTTTTAATCTCCATTTTGGCAGAAAGGAAAATGAGAACCAGTGAGATTAGGAAATTTTGCTCAAGGTCAAACCAGATTTCAAACCCAGGCGTTAGAATCCAAACCTAGGTTTGTCTGAATTGAAGTGCATGCTTCCAACGCCCACTCTATTCAACTTTTATAAAATCCCAGCCGACAGTATCTTCAGCGTTAGTCCTCTCCCCCTGTTCCAAGTCCCCCCGATGACTGGAACTCAGGACTCTCTGCAGCACAGCTGTCATTGAATGGTTCCAGCTGTTCAAAAGTTGGCCCTAATTTTGGACCAGCAAGTGCCTCTCGTGCACGTTCCATCTCTGTGTGCTGACTAAGCCCAGGGCCAGACTCGTCACACAAGCCGTCAACTTCAGTTTGACCACCTGCCTGAGTCTGTACAAAGGCAAATGAGATCATGTTGATTACAGTGCTCTATCGGGGATGAATTATATTGATCCTTCAATCAGAGCATGACAGCAGGAAGTAGTTATTTAATTTCTTTATTAGTGTGGTCTACGGCACAGCACTAAGCAGCAGCAAGCTCTCCATGGGACACCGTTGGCAATCCCTTCTCTTCACAGAGTTCAGCAGTGTGAGCTGGAAAGACATCCTTAAAATAGCCTTGCAGCACCTGGGAAGTAGTTTTCAGGACATTTCTGCACAAACACAAAGTCCATCTTGATAGTTGCCCATTCTGGGACAGGCAACTGCCCCTGGCAATGTGATTAGGTGAGAACGGGCTACTTTGCAGGAATGCGTGAAGGGTGCAGAAGGGTGTCAAGTCCTTAAGGCCTTACTTGGCTTTTCCGTAAGGACCTTATCAAAACACTCAAAATATCTGCCACATCCCTTATTCATAATCATCCTCACTTCCTAGTAGTGTGTCCAAAAGATCAGTGCAATAGTATTGAGTAGGTTGTACTCAAAAATGGGTTCGGTGATTAGATGAGTTTATTTTCTAAATGAAACTGCTTGCTCTATTTCTTCTCAGTTTCTGATTCATTTTTCAGATAATTTGGATCATGTTTACTTTACACTAGACCATAGGCTTTGTAAGGGCAGAACTAAGACTGAACTTCCTCACCACTGAGTCTCCAGTCACTAGTTAGTATAACACCTGGCACATTCAATGTAAGTTTGAAGATGGAAGGAGGGAAAGAAGGAGGGAAGGAGGGAAAGAAGGGAGACTTAGGCCAGAGAAGTCAAAGGAAATGGTCTGAGAATTCACCAAGAAGAGGGAAATAAGATGAAGGGAATAAAAGAAACGTGACTAACTTCAAAACTCCTCCAAAGATGGACCTGCTCTGAACCCTATATGCAAAGCTGGGGTTGTTTAGATTTGGCAAGTTGGATGGTTATATTTATTTTTAGGTTCTGAAAGCATGTGTCCTCCAGATGGGGGGGAGGGTGAAAGCACCTGGAACAAACGTACAGTGAGCACCTCTTTCCATGCCCCTGCACACCCTGGCAGCTGGTCGGACGAGCCCCACTAACGGTTGCTCTTGTATTTCAGCATTGATGTGTCTTCTCCCTCCTCTCTGAATGCGTCTGTGGGCTGCAAGTTGGATTGCCATTTTTCCTGGGGCTTGGATTTGCCACCTTTGCTGGCAGCTTGCTGCTGTGACCACCCAACGGAGTCCATTTTTCATGTCCCCACCGTCACTGGGAGCCAGCTGCAGAGCCAGGAGGTGTGGACAGGTGTTCAAAGCCTGCCGGGCTTTTGCACACCACTCTCTGCACACTGGATAGGAAGGCTTGACAGGAAAACAGTGGCAGAGGCAGGACATTTCATTGAGAAAGAGAGTTCTTAAACCAGTGTTGAAAAGCCACCCAGAACCCACTCCATTTTTCCTGCGAATGTACATAAGTTATATAGTAAGGGTAATATACAGAAGCCAGACATTGACCAAAAGATGATTTGGATCAACCGTGAATCATCTTTGGAAAGAATTCTTGTATTCCAGATTAAGAGATTAGTAAAAATCAGTATACTGGTTGTTTTCTGTTATTATTTGAAGAGATAAGGGAATCCCACTGTTCACAAAGCATTGGCATTTGTTTTCAAATCATATAATTTTAATACTGTATAGAATTTCAATTACCTTTTAAATTAAGGCTAATTAAGAAAAGTGTAGCTGGAACTGAAATCAATGGTAGAAACTAATTAATGCTATCTATTTAGGATTCGGAGGGAAACTTCTTTTCTTACTATTAAGGTAGCAAGAAAATATTGTAGAAAGTATGACAAGCAGAAGCTAAATAAATAAAAAATTACTCAGAATTCCACTCATGAAATTAACCTTTTATTTTCCATCTTCCCAGACATAGGCAGTTTGATATAATCCAGTTTCTTTCTTTTTCTTTCCTTTTTTTAAAATTTAAATTCATTTTTTTAAGTGTGATCATACTAGTTCTCAATACATTTTTTTCAGCTAAGAATTGATGGGTTTGGTTAGTTGCACATCAGCTTAATGCCATGGACGGTTCCAGTCTAGGCTCAGTGAGGCATGTGACAAAGCTTCTTATACGGACTTGTGGACAAGATGGAGAAATATGGCCTGGCTGTTGGGGCAATTAGGTGAGTTCACAGTTGGCTGAACAGTTCCTTCTGCCCAGAGGACTTTGATTAATGCATAGATGTCAACCAGCAGGGAGGTAGGTCCCAGTGGTGTTAGGAGAAGTATGCTTAGCAGATATTATGTTGAGAGACTACCTGGAAATACACTTTATTAAGGAATTTTTTTAAGAACTGCTAATCTGCTCACTCTGAATACCAAAATCTTGACGGCAGTTTTTAATCAGAGTCCATTAACCAATGATGGAGTGGTCTTCTAAGAATGGAATCATAGAAGTGGAGCCAGTGGGCTCAAAACTGCTGGGGATGTAATCACAGCCACAGTTGCTGTGGGGGTTGCTGTGATTTGGCACAAAATGTGAAGGGGTTTATATCACTCAAGATTTTATCAAGAAGACAAGCAGTGGAAAAATTAGCTGAATTCCTTCTGAGTGAAGTACCAAGTTAACTAAATGGTTAACCCAACAGTAAAGTAGAAGTATATCAAACTGCAACATGAGACATGGTGATTATTTGTATCCCATTTTATCTGCACAGATCAGTCATTGACACATTCGGCTAGGTGTGGCTAATGGGGATGTCCCTCCCTGGTTACTTGGTGGATAATAAAACAGTTGACCTTTATTGAGCTTTTAATCTGTACCAGGCACTGCTAAAGGCTTTACGCGACTTATTTATTCTTCTTGCAACCTCATGGTGTAGTTATTCTGGACTTAGAGATTGCTAAAGTAAGCAGAGAAAGGCTACTTATCTTGCCAGAGGTCACACAGCTGGTACAAGGTACAGCAGGGATTTGAAACCAGGCAGTGTGACTTCAGAATGCCTTTCCTTACCTGCCATACCCTGCCTTACCCACTGTTGTTCACCTGGGTTTCCAGGGCTGGAGTCTAGTCTCATGATCCTCTGAGTTCCAGGGTCTGCTTTTTTCTATCAGTGTTTCATCTTCCTGGCTGAAAGCGTATGCTCCCTGCAGGTCTTCACAAGTCACACTGTAGGTACAGTCTCTCATCAAGTTTTTCTATGGAGTTTTGTGCTCATCCAGTGCGGCTGTCTGCATAGTGCAAGTTGCAGCTCTGAGCTCTTCTTTCTCTGACCACATTCTCCACTCACCTTCTGCCAGTTGCTCAGGTTGTGCTATCATGGTAAGCATGCTTCTCAGGCCAATAACTTTTTGGCAGGAAGAAACAAAGGTACTTCTTTGGGTTTTACATGAAGAAAAGCTCCCCAATTCTGTAGAAACTGAAGGTTCTGCGGTACTTCCTAGGTGACCCCGATAACAGCTTTTTTCTACAGCCACCGGAGTTTTTAGAAAACATGCCAGATCATCAAAAGCCAGCAGGGCCTCTGGCTTTTCATCTTCAGCATTCAGTTCTACACATACATAAGAGTTAGAAATTATTTGAAATAAATTTCTGGATGCTACAAGGCTAAGCCTTTGCATTGAATGGCAATTGAGAGTCACGTGAGCTCTGACTTGTTGAAATGTTGGTTCATATCATCAGGTGACAGTAACAGAGACATGTGAAATCTTATACTTGTGCTGAGTCCAAAATAGTTGTACAAGAATAGGGTAAGGGGGACCCTAATTAACCACAGTTTATTTGAAAAAGATTGAAGATAGACTGACTTAACCATAAAATACTATGAACCAACTCAATCCTAATCTACATGCAGTAGAACAGTTTTGGTTAATGGCTACAAAAATTTATCTTTTCATTTGTACTAGTAAGTAGTATTTAGAGCTCTTTAAAAAATAATAATATATTTTAAATTACCTATTTAATTTTAAATTTATTGGTTCGAGAGAGAGAGCAAAACACTGATTTCTTGTTCCACTTATTGTTGATTCTTATATGTGCCTTGACCGGAGATCAAACCCACAACCTTGGTATATCTGGATGACACTCTAACCAACTGGGCTACCTGGCCAGGGTATATTTGAAGCTTTTGATTCCATTTTGAATATCACACTCTGAAAGTATCATCACCAAATTAAAGTGTGACCTGGAGAAGGCAAGCAAAATGGCATAATTGTAAACCCTCTGGCACGTGATGGGGAGCTGAGGGGACCAAACTGTTCTCATGGAGGGGAAGCATCAGAGAAATGAGGCCGTCTGCTACTCGAGCACTGCCACTCAGAAGAGGAACCTGTGGCGCAAATGGATGGACTCCCCCTTCCTGCAGAGAACGTGACGGGAGCCACATTGCAGTGTCTGGTCACAGAACTCGTTGTTTTGCAAAGTAGTGAGTACCCCATCATCAAAATTGTTCAGAGACTGGAAAATTGGATCTCATGGATGCTATAAAAGGAAATTTCGTCTTGAACAGAAAATGTTCACAATAGCTTCGTCCAGTGTAGCTGAAAACTGCCAACATCCTAAATGTCCATCAATGAGTGGTCCTCAAGCAGAGGTGGTTTTGCTCTCCAGCGCACATTTGGCAATGTCTGGAGAAATGTTCTTGTTTGTCACACGGAGAAATGAAGTGCTTTGGGCATCCATTGGTTTGAGACTAGGGATGCTGCTAAACATCCTACAGTTCAGAGGCCCCAACGGCAGTAGTGCCAAGGGTGAGAAGCCCTGGGATAACCAAAGGGTGGTACTACCACACAATGGTGTTTCTCAGCGATACAAAGTAATGAACTGCTGGTGCACGTTTGCAGCAACATGGATGAATCTCAGAACCATTACACTGTGTGAGAGAAGACAGACACACGACAATACATGTTGCTCTATTCCATTCCCACAAAATTCTAGAAAATGAAAACTAATCTACAGTGACTAGAAGCAGATCACTGGTTGCCCGGGATCCAGGGCGATGGGAGGGAATGGACCACAAAGGGTCACAAAAAGTGTGTTGAGGACAGAGCTGTGTCTTGACTGTGGTTTCTTCCAGAGATTCTGCTCAGTCTCAGAGGCAGCCTGGCCCTGCTGACCCTGAGTGTGGATTTCTGGACTCCAGAGCTGTGAAAATAAACCTCTGTTGTTTTGAACCACCTGGTCCATATTAGTTGTCGTGGCCGCCCTAGGAAACTACTGTAATAAGTGCTGCCATAACAAATATCTCTATCAGCTGTCAAAACTCATTGCGTTGCATTTTTTTAAAAATGCACTTGACTGTATATAAGTCATACCTCAATAAAATTGTTTTTAAAATGGGACATAGCACCTTGAGAGCAACTGCGCTCAAGATGATCTACTTCACTTCCCAACTCCAAAATGCTGTTGTTTTATTCTTTAGGCCCCTTGTATTGCCAGTCTAGTGGATGGTGTGAAAGCTTGCCATATCAGTATGGATCCAATTATGTGATGGGGACCACACAGGAAGCTGAAAAGGGGAAGTTTCAGGTAGAGTTTCTAAATTCTGATGGAAACCCTGGCTGGTGTGGCTCAGTTGGTTGGAGCATCGTCCCATAAACCAAAAGGATGAGGGTTCAATTCTGATTAGGGCACATTCCTAGGCTGTGGTTTGATTCCAGTCAGGGCACTTAGGCAACCAATTGATGTCTGTCTGTCTATCTGTATCTCTCTCTCTTCCTTCCTCTCTTTCTCTCTAAAATTCATAAACATATTTTTTAAAAATAAATTCTAATGGGAGAGTAATTCTAAGACATGGAAACTCTATATGGTGTACACCAGGGTTGAGGGTCGAGGGAGAGACTCAGGAAGGCCAGGTTGGGAAGGGGACCCTGTCCCCAAAGTTACGCTTCAGACATGGTCAGAGAAGGTGTGGCTCAGCCCTCTGGATAGCGGAGAAGTCTGCTTGGTGGTCCAGACCAGAGCGGGTCTGCAGTCACTGCCCAGAGGCCAGCAACCTTTTTGGATACAGAGTGTGGCAGATGAGCAGCTGGTGGTGCGAGTAGGCAGGGAGAGGGGGTTCCAGACAGGACACCTGTGAGCCATGCCTGCACCTGCCAAGGGAGTGAGGACAAGATCGGGGACCTGCCTAGTGGCAAGAGAGCTGAGTGTGAGCCTACAGAGAGAATCAACCTCTGTGAGGGTGGGCGGCCTGGAGTATATGGTGTCCCTGTCTGGAGAGCCACTGCTGATGGGTCATTGTCAGGCCAGGCGGGGGCTGCAGAGTGGCCAAGGGACGAGGCGCTCTGGGCATGTGGCTGGCTCAGAGCTGCCCTGGAAGTCTTCCAACCACAGTAATAGCCCCTATTCAGGGGGCAGAAAGGGCAGAGGGTCCTCCTCCTGCTGTGTCCCTCCAGGGAAAAGTGCAGCAGCATCTGCACTGTGAGGGAAGGATGCTTAAAGAAATTCCAGCCGTTATTAAAGAGCATGTATTGAAGGCTGATTAAGGAGTTGAGAGACTATTCATTGATACTTGACACACTTATTATTATGGATTTAATTGTGCACAGCCTCCCCCTGCAAAGGTGTGTTGAACTCCTAACTGCTGGTACCTGTGGCTGGAACCTTGTTTGGAATTGGGTCTTTGTGGATATAATGAAACTCAGATGAGGTCGTTAGGGTGGGCCCTAACCCAATATGACTAGTGTCCTTATAAGAAGCAAAAATTGCTGCATGAGGACGGACATGCAGGAAGGACAGACAGCATGTGACAACAGAGGCAGGGGTCAGACAGATGCAGACCAGGGAACGCCCAGGACTGACGCCTCACCGGGGGCCTGGGAGGGTTCTATTGGGAGCCCAGAGGGAGCCTGGCCCTGCTGGCACTTCAATTTTCCATTCCAGTCTCCAGGACTGCGAAAATAAACCGTTGTTTTGAACCACCCGGTTCGCATGCACTTGTTGTGGCTGCCCTAGGAAAGTAATAAGTGTTGCCGTAACAAATATCTAAAACTGCGGAAGTGGCTTTGGGATTGGGAAGTGAGTAGGAGGTGGGACGGGTTTTGAGGCACCAGATAGAAAAAGCCTAGACTGGTTTGAAGAACCTCTTGGTAGGCACAGGGACGTCGAACGTGACTCCGGCGAGGGCCCAGAAAGGAGGGAGAAGAGCTGTAGAGAACGTTCGAGTTGTCTTAAGGGAGCGCCTACGGTGTCACGAGCAGAGTGCTGCTAGGCATGTGAACTTCTGGTGAGGCCTCAGAAATAAGGGACGTGTTACCTGACATTGGAGGAAAGAAGACCCTTGTTAAAAAGTGGTAGAGAACTTGACTGAGTTACACTCTGCCGTTAGCAGGAAAGTGGAACCTAAAAGCAATGAACTTGAATACCTTATCAGGTGAAAAAATGTCCAAACAAAGCATAGAAGGAGCAGCCAGGCTCCATTTTGCAGTTTAGTGTGAAATGCAAAAGGAACTAAAGTGAGAAAAGAATTGTTAAGAAAAAGAAGGCTGCTGGGATGGCTGGAAGCTGGGAGAGGCAAGAGAGGGTTCTCTCCCAGAGGTTGCAGAGGGAAGTGGTCCTGCTGACACCTTGCTCTTGGACTTGAAGCCTCCACGACGGTGAGACAATGCCTTTCTCTTGTTTTGAGGCTCCCAGTTTGCAGTTCCTTTGTGACGGCAGCCCTGGGAAACGAAGACACTTGGCAAGTTTTATTCATTATTTCAAATTTTGAACTGGAACACATTTAGTAATTATATTTGCTTTGGTGGTTAGGATATATAGAGACACAATTTTGCTTTATATATTACAACAAAAATTGCACTAATGCAGAAGTAATTGGGTCTCAGCGAATGTGTCTTTATCGGAGCCTCTGCCTGCGGAAATAGCTTCAGTTTCCGGGTTCGTCCATTGTTCGGTCATCTGTTTAACTGGAGCACAGAGCACAGTCACGTGTGTTCTGTGTTCTTATTTGCTTCCCCGTGTGTGAAAATCTGTGTTTAACTGTTGCACCCCCTTCAGAAGTGGTATTTATTCAAAATAGTCTAGATTATAATATGAACACCTCATGTTTCTTTAATCACACAATGGTTTTGAAAACAGCCTTCTTTCTAACCTGCTCTGTCCCTTCAAGCTGGTCACTGTGGCTGTCAGTACCTTTGGTTCCCTGAAGTGAGTTCAGTGTACGCAAAGGCTGGCTTCATGTTCACTGATTAAAAATGTAGCAGTTATTCAAAGGAATTTTCATTTCTTTTACTACTTAAACATTTTTTAAAGAAATCATTTAAATAAAAACACAAAACAGTAAATATTTGACACAGTCATCCCAAAATACATCAAATACATCACATTGCTGACAGGGGCTGCAGGTATTCTTGGGTATTCACCAAGGCCCCAAATTTACACCCTTGTTTTGGCTCCTACTCAGGGAAACACAGTAGCAAAATAATTTTTTTAACCTTAATCCGTCCGTCATGTCAAAGCCCCCTGCCCAGTGGCTTCTGGGCCTGCAGCCCACACAGTCGTCTCCAAAGGTGTCAAAGCAGAACCCTTTCCCGGGGCTCCTGCTTTAGGACAGGGAGGGGTACGTGGCCTGTGTGCGTCATGGCCGCTTGGGAGGCTTGCGTTCCCTGTTTGGGAGCTGGAAGGTCGTCGGCTGCCTTCAGCCTGTCTCCTCCTTCAGGGAATGTATGCAGGTGATGGAGAGGGAGCCGGGGTCCAGGCCGGGCTGCTCCACAGCCCGGGTGGGTGGCTTTTGGTGCCTTGAATGGGTATCTGAATAAACATTTTACAGTTTAAAGTGTTTGTAAAAATGTTTATATACAAATGTACAAGTGAAAATACACAGGTAGGACAAAGGCAGGTTTACCATTGTGAGTATGTGAAAAAGTGTGTTCTTGTACTGTTAGTTGTTAATTACTGCATAATTTTCCACGTGAACAACCGTAAACCTACTTGTGCCCCACCCTGGATTCTGTATATGTGATTTGTATAATAGGATGGTGCTCATTTAACCTCCAGGATGTATTACGAGGATCCCATGGTCAAGCCTTTGTGAAGTGTTTTACCCTGTGAGTGGCGTGTAGTATGTTAATAAATTTTAATTTCTTCCTTTCCCTCAAAAATTGAAACCATTTAGGAAGATGCCCATTTTAGCAGGAGGTTCTTAGCGGCTAAAGATAGTGGAATGTTTTTAAAGACATGAAACCTGAATAATGAAGAAATAGAGTAATTTCAAAAATGTTGAGATTACCTTATTTTTCCTTCAAAAGAGCATATCATAGTGAGGGACCCCAGGGGGAAAAACCAGCCCTAAGACCTTGAATGAGATACTCTGCTCTGCCCTTTCTTTCACTCTCCTGTCTTCCCTCCTGCCACTTTATAAGCATATAATTGTGTGCACAGGATGGGGCTCACACTGTTCCGAATGGGCAGACATCCAGTCATAAGACAGGTTCCCTGCACTCAAGTGTTCCACCCATTGTACTTCCTTAAAATAATGCTTCTCAAACGCTGGTGCGCATGAGGGTCCCGTGGAGGCCTTGTTTAAAGATACAGTCTCTTAATTTAGGAAGCATTAGACTAAGGGAGTCAAGAGATGGGGCAGCTCTTTCTTATCTGTGTGGCCTTGGAGGAATGATCTTGCTTCTCTGGGCCTCAGGAACCCTCCGCTCAGTGGCCCGATTTTATGCGGAAAGAAACTAAAAGTTCTTATTAGTACACCATGTCTTCTTTCAGTGGCATCTGTTCTAAAGCACGGTTAGTAGATATTCATTGGCCAATTGATGAGTACTCGGTGATTTAAAGAAGCAGACACAATGCAGACACAATGCATTAATACTCTGTCACTGCACTGGAAAATGTAAAAGGCCAGTTGACACCTTGACAGTTTTTTCAGTGAGGCGGTTTTTTAAGGATTAACCAAACTGATTTGGAAAGGCCCGGCTTCACCTGGACAGCATTCATTTACCTACTCTGTTTCCCTTTGTAAGTCAGCTTGGATTTCCTGTGTTCCCCGGAGGGTTGAAGTCGACCATGAGAAAAGTATTGGCCTGCAAGGTTTTCTGCTCTTTTATAGGGAAAATTTTTTGGAGCTCCCCTCCTCCCAGGCTTCTGAGTAGCACCATTACAATGAAACCAAAGGTTCCACTAATGGATTGATAATCATCAGTAACACTTCTTGTTTGGCTGAGGTCTTTCCTTTGAAACCCAAGCTGGAGGTCAGTGAGGACAATGGTGGAAGACAGTTAGTTTCCTGTTTATAAATATAGGCTAGGAAATGCAGTGTTGATCACTACATTCCAGGGAGGGGACAACCCGCTCTCCGTGCAGGGGGGTCTGGGATGACGTAATGTGTAAGGCCAGAGGCATTGCCGCCTGTTTAAAAAAACACCGATTTACTGGACGAAGACCGCGTTAGGTCTGGGAGCCTAAAATAGAGGAAATATTACAAACCCTGCCTTTTAAGAGCTTAGAAATTTTAGACATCAAGTCAAGACCTAGAAATAGGAGGTTTAGAAAGCATTGTCATCACTGTGGCTGTGGTAAATGCTTTTGGAGTTCAAAGAAGGGACCGAGCCACTTGATCACAGGCATTGCCATGGAATTCATGAGCAAATGAGATTTGATCTGGGCTCTGAAGAACGGGAAAGCTAAGGGGAGTCTTGACAGAGTGTGTGGCGACAGTGCTGCTGAGTGCGTGAGGGACGGACAGCTTGTTCTGAGTGTCACGACTGGGTGTGAGCCTATTCACTCCGTAGCCCGAAACGGTTGAGCTAAGGCCAGGGTGTGCAACCTTTTGGTGCCTCTGGGCAACACTGGCAGAAGAGTTGTCTTGGGCCACACATTAAATACATTGCAACACCTAATCACAAAAAAATCATAATATTTTAAGTAAATTTATAAGTGCGTGTTGGATCACATTTATTGCCATCCTTGGTTGCAGGTAGCCCTCAGGACGCAGGTTGGACACCCTGAAGGGATTGCTCAGTCTAGGGCATTATAACCCAAATTTCCAAATTATGAGGTCTGTCCTAGAACCGTTTTCTGTGGTATGCAGTATAGGATAATAAAAGACAGTTCGTTAAAAGGAGTTCTGTACACAAGTAAGTTGCAAAACACTGGGATGAATGAAGTTAACCAGGTCACACTTTTATAGCAGGCTTCTCAGAATGCTGAGCATACTGCTATACATTGTCATTCTTTAAGGAGTTAATAGAGTATATAGCATTTCCCAAGATTATTTGGGCCAATACAGAAATAATTTTAGTTAAATGCATATACTGAAAGGTTAGATATATTAGATAGATAGATAGATAGATAGATAGATAGATAGATAGATAGATACTTTATTTTTCTAAGGCCTTTTATAGAGAAAATATTTCCAGGGCATACTCAGGGAAGTGCTCACAAAAACAAACAAAAACAAAATACAGGTTTTTTTCTCCGAGGCTTTTACCGAATCTTACAAGTACCTTTCAGCGTGAGATTCTACTTATGTTCAGATTATCCATTGCTTATAATAACTTGTCCCCTTCATATTGTCAACGCTAAGTAGCCTGTGCAAATGTCAGAATATGTGGCATAAGACACACATTGCATTCTCAAAAATGTATTTTTTCCTAATGGTAAAAAAAAATTACATTGTTAACCTGATGCATCTGATCTTTCTAGTTAACTCAACAAATGTCAAAATAAACATCCTGTTCTCATGTTTTCTGTAACAGCACAGCATTACCAGGAGTGTTAGAAGGAAAAAGTGAGGAGAAATTTCTATTACTATTAAATGAGAGGAAACTTTAATAGGACAACAATTGACTGAAATAAAACAATTTTATTTCTTGACTTAAGGCAGTACTAAAATCCAGCTTTCTCTGGGGAAAAAAAAAGCCTCCATCCTTACAAATTACATAAGATAGTATAAGGAAATTCATGGTTTCCATGATTTTTCACTCCTTTTTTTCTTGGTCTTTTGCCCACTTACTTCCTAGAAAAGATAGGGATTCTACTCTGCAGTTAATTTTCACAATTTCATTTTAAATAATTAAATCTGAAGGCACCTTTATTATAATATGCTCAAGGAGCAATAAACCTTTGGGTTTCAATTAAGAGGGAGGTAATTTCAGAGTGAGACTCCCACACTTCCTCATTCCAATTTCTTCTCCTTAATATCCTTTGTGATTGACCAAGTAAGTGCACTCTTATGTCCTTCCTTCCCAGACAAATCAATTTCACATCGTCCTTCAAGCTCTATGGTAACTCAAGGAAGTGCGGGTCCTAATCGTACCTGAGACTTTGAGCTTCCCGCCCATTTCATTCTTAACAATATTACATATTCAGGCCATATTTAGAACTTTGAGTGAAGTGAAAAATAGGTGAAAAGTGGCCTATATTAAAACAGCATCATAATGAATTTTTTATAGTCAAGTTTCAGCTACATAAAGCCAACACAGAGTGAGGGGTGGGGGGAGAACAGGGAAGTGAACAGGTACGCTGCATTCTTCCCGCTGTTCAGATGAGACCCGGGCCTTTGGAGCCCCATCAACTAGAAAGGCACAGCCCAAATGCAAGTACGATGCGCATTTGAAAAAGCTCATTATGAACGTTCATGTGTGAAGAGTCTAGCTCTTAACTTGAAAGGGCAATTTAAAAAAATTTCAGAGTTACCTTAGACTGTATGTGGGTGTATGTTTTATTTTCACCTTATCTGCTCACTTCCAATGCCTATTTCTTAAGGTGCCCTCTACTGAAATCTCCAGGATTACTAGTTAGAACTTTACAACTAAGGGAAACCAAAGAGATTAACCATCCTTATGTGCCGTTGAGAAAATGCAGACCCAAAGCCAGGAAATGATTGAACACATTTACTGAATTGGGGGAGGGTAGGTAGAATTTTTGTCTCCTCAGTTCTCATGCAATGTCTTTTCCACTGTGTTTAGAAAGCAGATACCAGGCTTATTAGACTTCTGTGTAAAGTCGGACTCAGTGGGCTTGGGGTGACTGGGAGTAGGGATGACTGCAGAGACAGTGATGAGGAATGTGTTCTCCTATAAATGAAACACAGGGGTTTAGAATATAGACATGTTTCTTTATTTTCACAGCATTGTCCCAAAGAGAAGAAGGTTCTAATGTAACTTTTTGGCTTACGAGTGTATTCAGGATAGTGACAAATAGTTATGACTAATAAAAATTCATATTAGTTATATTTTGGTCCACTGAGTTTACTGTGTTTTGAGAAGAGTGAGCCCTGAAGTGAGCTCATCTCTCTTCTGTCAAATGCATCCTGGCACTTGGAAAGATTGGTGTGGCACTTTGGAAGGAAGTGACCAGCCCTGGGGAACATCTGGGTAAAATGTGTACTAATAGCAGCAAAGAAAAGATGTCAACTTTTCCCCAAAAATACCGTCTTTAGGGAGCAGATGTACAATTCTTGGTTTCTCAGGCAAATGATGAATTTGTAGCAGAGTTCCATGGCAGTGAGTCTCGGAGGCACCGTTGTAGCCCGCACTGGGCATTCACTCGGATGAGTGTGCCTGGAGATGTCGTGGCGTGCACTGCCATCCGCGTGGGGACAAAACGGAAGAAATGAGCAGTTTTTGTTTTCCTCATCCCAGAAGCATTTGGCCTTGCATGAGCCACTCAAATTCTCTGTGTTTTACTTTTTCCACTCAAAAGGAGGGTAATAAAACTGTCTAGATAATGATACACAGACAGACAGACAGACAGATAAATTTTAACTCCATTTACTATGTGCCAGGTACTGTACTAAACACTTTATATGCACTATTTTATTTAAAACTTCCAACATTCTATGAAATAGTTACCACAGTGACACTTCACAGATAAGGAAGCAGGCTAAGAAAATTTATATCATTTGCCCCCAAATCATAGCATGAGTAAGTGGAAGAACTAGATTCGAATCTGTGCTCCTAACCACCATGTTATATATGAAAGCATTTTGGGCACAGATGTACAGAAATACTGGAACTTTTTTCTCTTTCTTTGTAGCACTCTTAAATACTCTTACTGAAGTCAGAGCAGTGGCCAGAAAGAGTGCTTGATTTGCCAGATTTCTTTTTTGGAAGCTAACTGGAAATAATGCTTTAACTTCCTCCTCCAGCGATGTTTTCCCCGCTGAGCAAATAGGGCTTGTCCAACACACCACAGTTCATGAATGTTCCATATTATGTTTGTCAAATAATGTAATGACATTTAGGAGTGGGCAGAGTGTAGCAGAAGTGTTTTGGCCCCCAAATAATTGAAAGGCTTTTGGAGAACTATTGATTTTTTTTTTAAGTCAAAACTCCAGTTCTCTGGCACTAGCATTAATTACAGCATTGTTCTGCAGCTGAACTGAAATGCTACATAGAATAAGGTCATTCTGCACATTTTAGATTTGTTGAGGACCGTGTTTGACGAGAAGTCCCCAGTGTCGCAGCTGCCACTTGTCCTAGCTGCCCGTGGAGGAGTATGTGTACCTGATCCCCTCAGGTACACGTACTCCTCCAGGCTCTCCTCCCAGAAATGGCCCACTTACCTCTTAAGAGGTCAGTGCTTCACGTGTGTCCTCAGACAGCGTCCCTGAAACTATTGTGTGTATCAGCCACTTGCAAGCCAGTGACAATGCAAATTCAAACTCAGTAGGCCCAGGGCCGGGGATGCTGATGGTCTACCCACTGTGTTTTGAGGACCAAGACAGTAAAGGACACTTCTGAGTCCTGGTGGAAGGAAATGATACAGCATGTCAACTTAGGGAAAGGAAAACTCTTGGGCAAGTTGCTATAATTCTTTGTAGTAAGGTTCACGGGAACACTGTGAAAGGTGATGCCACACCGACGTTGGTTGCAGCTTGCAGCTCTTGGTTTCTGGGAGCAGTTGTGCACTCTACTTTGAAGACCATCCCTTGTCCCTGCTGCTCTGGACCCTCCAGGCTCCCATGCCAACCGATATCGGCTTTTCTTCTCAGAAGTTCTTAGTTGGTATGTGTTTATAAAGAACAAGAAAGCAATACACTTATTCTTTCCCCTTCAGGACAATAGCTGCCAAATGTCTCATTTCTGTGTAGCCTCCCGAGCTTTCTCTCCAGCCACCAGTGTCCTGGACAAGTTGTAGATAACACCGAAAGGTCGCTTACATGACTTTTCAATGTACCGTGAGAGTGACAACGCCAAGTCATATATGTTAGTAACTAGATGCCACTGTAAAAATTCACTGTTTCCTTAACTGGGGAACTGGAGGGAAGGACTAGGTGATGAGAAGTAATCTCACCTCCACTCTTGGTAAAGACTCTAGGGAGAAAAGGCATCCTAAGAAATGAATGTGTTTAACCCTTGTCCCCAACTGTTTATTTCCAGAACCACTTCACAAACACTAATGAAGCTGACTACTAGCTTTAAGAATAATGAGGAGCAAAAGGCACTCGGTTAGCCTGAGTGCTGTAATGGAAGGGCTTCCCTTCGGCTTCTGCTGGGTCCTGAGTTGTTTACTGACTCTCCCCACAGTCACGTCAGCACAGGGCAAGGCAGGCAGTTCATACTCAGGGTCAAACGAGACCAAGTCTAACTTCTTACAGCTGCTGGCCTTGCACAGAGGACTTCTGATGTCCTGACTTGGTTTCCCGACCTCTGTGATGGGGGTGCTGACAAGTCCTCCAGCTTCTACAAGAACATAGGCAGGGCCGACTAGCGGGTACAGTGCCCACAATACTTTTGGAGCAACAAAACAAAAATAATTAATTTCATTTAAAATTAGATGAAAAATGAGCTTTAAAGTCAAAGAAAATGTTTTAGTATGTAATACATCTGTGTTTATACAAATGCAATCATAAAATTTTGAATAATTGATAATGGAGAAAGAGGGCACAAAGGCAAAAGTGCCTAGGACCACCCAAAAGTCACGGTGGGTCCTGCATGTGTACAAATCACTTATGACAATGACTGGCACATCCCAACAAGCTTTTGAGGAAAGCACATTGCAGGTGGCAAACGTTCTCTGCAAAGGGCCAGATTGGAAGCATTTCCGCCTCCGCAGGCCAGATGGTCTCAGTTGTGTTGTGACTGCACAGCTCTGCCATGGTAGCTAAAGCACCCAAAGATAAAATGTAAACAAAGGGACATGGCTATGTTCTAATAAAACTTTATTTACGACAACAGACAGCAGGCTGAATTTTGTTCACAGACCTTAGTTTGCTGACTCCTGACTTAAACTAGTGCTTTTATTATTGATACTAATGAAAAGAATTATAATTTTTTCATCCACTTTTCTATGAGACATGCCTAGGCAAATGCAAGCAGGTGGGGGACGATGGGTGATATATTGGGAGTATTCGAGATAGCCAGATGAAAGGGCCCCACTAAGGTCTCAGTTATTCAAGATTCACGTAACTTGGACAAGACATCACAGTTTTCTTCACTGCACTAAAGAAAAAAAGTTGAGCATGAGATAGCAAAACAGTGTGGCCATGCCACGATGTCCCCAGAGACCCCCTTGTATGGAAAACTAAAACACTCATAAAAGCAGGCAGTCTCTATTAAGGAGTTGCGTCCACATTTACACACGTGCAGGAACAGCGCCTGCCCCTGCCAGCATACCTGGGTGTGCTCCACAGCTCTCCTTTGTAGTTTAAAGCAGGTGCAAGTTTTCTCCATGTGTTGCTTTGGCAGACTAGGCAATTTCTATGAGAGGGGGAATATTTAATAATTATGTAGGAGGGACAGGAAGATCTTCCCAAAGATTAAGCCTCAGGTTATAACGAGGAACTCTGAGCCCCTAGAGAGGTGAGCATGAGCCCGTGCATGGAAGAAGGGTCCCTGGCTGGAGAGGGAAGGCCCCTGTTCACCTGCAGCCTGCACTTTAGTTCTCATTGGTTTTGGCCTAGAAAAAAATGGCTCAATTGGTTGAGAGCTCATATAAAATAGTGGTAGCTGAAAGAAATAGAAGGAAAGGAAAAGTCCATAGCCTTTTGGAGCAAACTTAGACTCAAATCTAGGTCTGCTACTCATTCACTTTATGGTGTGACATGGGTTTAATTTACGTCTCAGTTTTGTGATGATCAAGTGAGATCAAGAAAACTTATTAATCCATCGTACATGGCAACCAAGAGGGTTAAGTAACATTTTACATGTAGAGGCCCTGTATCATTGACGAATAAGTAAGTGCCCAGTAAATGTTTACATTTTAACTCCTATTAAGAGGTAGGAATGATTACTGTTGGGAAAAACAAGAGAGAAGGGAGGACCCAAACGATGTTAGGGTTGTTGTAGCTGCACACGTTTCTGATCTTGAGTCACCACATCTGGAAAATGGGTCAAAGTGGGTATAAACTGAATATACCTCATGAGGCAGTTGGGAATATTAAATATGAAAATGCATATAAAGCCTGGTGTAGTCCCTGCAGTAGTAGAAATGCAGTGTATTTTAAAGGCTTATTGTCCTTCCTCATCCTGATGATCATTGCTTAGTGTGAGGCATGAGGTTTTGGAGTCCTCTTAGAGACACATGAATTCTCTTAAAACTGTGTATACAAGAGCTTTAAATTTTTTTTGTCCATATGTGCATTTTTTCTGGAGGTTCATGGCTTTCATCCAATCCTCAGATCTACAACCCAAAAGGCTGTACAAAGCAGGTCATGAGACAAACAGTGCATATACTTTCAGGGCACCTGTTGCAGCCTGTGTTATGATTGCTTTTGTTGGTAATCCAAGCTATCGAGAACTTGTTCCCTTAAATTAGTAACTGTATTTAATGAGATACCCAAGGATGTATAGTAATATATTTTAGTGAGATCTCCAGATATCAAACAACCAATTTTCATGTAAAGGATTAAATTAATCTAAAGGTATGAATTTCAGTGCTTTGGAAAATCAATATAAGCGAACCACCTCATTTCTTAATGATTCTGGGAAATGATTACCATGGTAAAATAAAATGAAATAGCTAATATACATTTACCATTTTTCAGGTACTTTTCTAAAGAGTAATTTGCATGTATTGTGGCACTTAATTCTTGCCATAATTCCAGGATAATTTACAATTATGCCTGGTCTCTTGATTGAAATCATTCCTGCATGGGTTGATATCAAGTGACACCTATACCTCCATTTGACGGGGACTGAACACAGCTGCAAAAAAACAAGTGATTTTGAGGAGCGATAATGTGAGGGCAGGAGCTGTGAAAATGCACACTCAGAGAATCACAGACGAGGCAGGTCAAGCAGAAGACTGATGCTGCCAGTCCCAGAGTCTCCCAAGTTCATATTGGTTTAACAAACTCATACAGTATGGTGGTCATTGAGAGAGGCACATTTTCTGAAGCAATTAGCTTCTACCAGGCAGTTACCTAGAAATTACACATAATTCTTCCAAACCACACTAGGGAGCCAAGAGCCTTGGGGCAAGAAGCTGGCTTCTGTCGCAAAGTAGCCCCTTTCTGGAGGTGAACACACTACACTCTCTCCAAGTTCAAATTCATTTTTCTTGAGTACATTGGAAGAAAGAGAAAATATGAAAAGACTTTCTCAGCTCACTCCTGGTATATTATTGCAGAAGAATATTAAAAGAATTATTACATAGGCTGTGCTTCTAATTAACAGTAAATGATTACTATATAACTCATGAAGTGGCTGATGTTTTGAAATTTTTCTCTATCATTTATTTTGCTCTGAATTTTCTCAAAAAGGCATGTTTGTCAAGTTAAAAATTTGTATTATATCAAAACATGTCAATATGAATCAACACAGAGTATCTCAAAAGTAATCGTAATAAGAGTTAATTTGATTTGAATTGTTCATCTGTAATACTGTTAAATGCTGCATAATAGTTTCTGGGTCGTAAGCAACAGTTTAACTTGTTTAAGAAAATGTTTGAAAAGATATTGGGTAACTCACTAAATTAGAGGAAAAGCTTAACAAGTACAGTCTAGAGAAATATAGGAGCCGGAGCACTGCTGGGGAGATTAGCCAAAAGCCATGTGTTGTTGGTACTAAATCTGAAGAGTTCAACTTCTCAAATTTAAATTTCTAAAATAGGGAATTAATTGGGTGCTATTAACTGCATAATAGGTCACCCATTGCTAATGAATGAGTACTAGTGTGCTAGACAATCACAACAGACCCTGCACAGGATCGAGGAGAGGTGATTCTTTAGAAGAGAAATTTAAAAATATGTCATTAACTAGACAGATATAACATAGTCGTGGACTGGAAATCTCAGTATTATTGTGATGCCATTTCTTCATGTCTCCTCAAATTGGTCTATAGTTCTAATACAATCACACAAAAAATGTAAAGGAGTAAGAATAGCCAAGATAATCTTGAGAATAAAAAGGGTTGAAGAGCTTATACTACCAAATTTAGCCTGAAGTTACAGAATCAAGATAGTATGATATTGACAAATGAATTGACATATTGAATGATAGAACAGAATAGAGTATCCAGAGATTGACTCTCTCTCTCTCTCTCTCTCTCTCTCTCTCTCTATATATATATATATATATATATATATATATATATATATACATATATATATTCAATGCTTATATAGTCCACTGATTTTTTGTAAGAGTACCAAGGCAATTTGGGAAACAGAGTATTTTTTTACAAATGGTGCTGGAAAAAAAGCAAATAAATGTATTTTTTAAAAAGAGGAATTTCAACACCTACCTCACAATACTCAACAAAATTAATTTGAAATGGATCACAGGCTAAACTTAAAATCTAAAACTATTACACTTATATCAGAAAATGTGTAAGATTATCTTCATGAGTTTGGGATAGAGAAGGATTCCTTAGAACATAGGAAGCACTGAACATAAAAGAATAAATTATTAACTAGATTTCATCAAAATAAAAACTTTTACCTATCAAAAGGCACCATCAAGAAAATGAAAGAGCAAGCAAGAAACTTAAAATTTGCAATATATTTATTTGACAAAAAACTTACACCAGTAACATAAAGTTCCTACAATCAACGATTTAAAAAATGGGCAAAAGACTTAAGCAATACACAAAAGATTTATGAGTGGCCAATAAGCATATGAAAAGGTCCTCAAAAGTCATTGGGGATTTCTAGATTAAAATGCCAATGACACCCTGGCTGGCATAGCTCAGTGGATTGAGCGTGGGCTCAATGTGTCGACCAAAGTGTCACCAGTTTGATTCCCAGTCAGGGCACATGCCTAGATTGCAGGCCAGGTCCCCAATAGGGGATACATGAGAGGCAACCACACATTGATGTTTCTCTCTCTTTCTCCCTCCCTCCCCTTCTCTCTAAAAATAAATAAATAAAACCTAAAAAAAAAAAAAAAAAACAATGAGACAGTATTCCACACATCCTAGAATGATTCAAAATAGAAGATTGACTACACCAAATATTATGGATGTGGAGTGACTGGAACTCACCCGCAATGCTGCTGAGAATATAAGCATTACAAGCACACAGCAGAATTGCTTTCTATTTATTTTCCTATAAAGTTAAGCATACCTACTTTCTGACCCAGCAATTTTACTCCTAACTAGCTAAGAGAAACAAAAATATATGCCCAGGAGGAGACTTTCTAAAAGATGTTTATAGAAGCCCTTTCATAATCACTAAAAAAAATTGGAACTAATCAAATATTCATCAACAGTAGGGGTGGGGAAGTTCAAGTATATTTATACTCAGCTATAAAAAATACAGAACTACTAACACATGACAATGTAAATGAACCTAAAAAATACTATGTTGAATGACAGAAACCAGATACAAAATAGTACATACCGTGTGATTCCATTTATATGAGTTTTTTTAAAAGGCAAGACTAATTTATGTGATAGACATCAAACAATGTTTATCTGCGGAATGCAGAAACCGACTAAAAGGGCAATTAGGGGACTGTGGGGAGGGAGAGTATTAATTGAGATGATGGTTTCATGAGTGGGCCTGTTCACTGAAATGCATTAAATCACAAACTTACAATGTGTGCATTTGATGGTATATAAATGTTCTGGTAAGAAAAAACAAAGAGTAAAATGCCTGGTAGGATTCAAATAACGTCATCTAACCTTATACACTGTACTTACTCAGTGCCTAAATTAGAG
Source organism: Artibeus jamaicensis (assembly GCF_021234435.1). Lineage (NCBI taxonomy): Eukaryota > Metazoa > Chordata > Mammalia > Chiroptera > Phyllostomidae > Artibeus > Artibeus jamaicensis. Next base: position 8,439,251 of record NW_026521828.1, on the reverse strand, counting down.
CATTCCAACTAGGAAGGTCCCACTAAAGTCTCACGGAAGATTTGGCTGTGAGTCTTTCAGCCATTTCCTGTCCTTTGGCAACTTTGCAGCTGTTACCACCTTTATTTAAAGGTGTGTGATTTTTCCCATCCTTAAAATTGTTGACTGTGCCTTCAAAGAACTGTAAACTCCTTGGAGGCACCATCTACATCAGTGGCTCTCAAACTACTCTACACACAGAAAGTACCCAGGGAGCTTCTCAAAGTCCAGATTGTCAGGCTTCCTCCTGCAGATCTAACAGTTGCTTAGCTTTGGCACTGAGCCAAGCAGTCTGTGTTTCTGAGGTGGATTCCAGGTGATTCCCTACTGCCCACCTTCCAGGAAACACTGACCTACATCATACTTGAATCATTTCTGTATACCCACAAGGCTCGAGTGCCATATGCCAAGAAAGAAACCCCTTTCTCAATAGACGAGATGTGTGTGAATTACTCAGATACCAGTTTTTCCTGTGTGTGATGCTGTTAGAAACTTCAAAACCTTTGCAGGAAGGGGTCCTAAATGCAAAGATTGTTTTTCTCAGCCCCTTTGTTTTGTGGACATAGAAACAGGCTCAGAGAACAACGGGGGCTTTCCCAAGATCCTGGAGCTGGAGAGAGCTGTGTGGAGCCTGGAACGCCCATCTTCTGACTCCTAACCTAACCCGGTTCTTCCTATCACACCATGGATTTACCAAGATGGGAAAGTGCCACGGTTCTCGAATGAGGGTGATCTTGTCCCTCAAGAGACCTTGAGCAACATCAGGAAATAATTCAGGGCACCATTCAGAGAGGCCAAGCAGCCTCTGTACAGGGCACACACAGGACAACCCTCGCAGTAAAGAAAGCTCGGGCCCCAACCGTCAGCAGCACCAGGTGGAGAAACCGTGGGGTAGTCATGGCGGAAATCAGTGAACCCAGGTCCTCTTAGAAATGATTCAGCCTTGTGTAAGCAGCATGTGTCAGGAGCTCCCTAAACACTCGGGCAGCTGCATTGTGCACTTGTGCACACCCATCCTGGCTCTAAGCCCCAGGCCCGGCTGCACTGGTCCCATTTCTTCAATGCTGCAGCAGCCAGTAGCGGGCCAGGGAGCCCAAGCAGGGGCCACCCCAGCCTTACTGACAGCGCTCCTTGGTGAGGTGGGAGAGGCTCCTGCTGGTGATGGAAAGAGCAGCCAGCTGGGTTTGAAGGGAAACAGATATAATTCGGGTTCTGATTGAAGCACAAACCAGTTGAGAGATGTGCCGTCTCTGATTTGGGGTTTTTTAAAGGGTAATTGGGGTAACACGGAGAAAGGAAACCTCATAAGTCAGAATAGAAGGTAGGCAACTACTACCCTCATGCTCCATGTGCGCCCAGGGTCTGTTTGGCCTCATTTTCTGTGCTGTTAAGGGTGACTCTGACTTGATGTATATGCTTTGGGTCTCAGTGGCTGAATGTTTTGGCTGTGTGATCCCAGGAATTTAACACTGTGCTCTCAGCCTTAGTTTCCCTGACGAAAATGGTGATAATTTCAGTTTCACAAAATGGTGATAATTATGCCAATGCTATAGTGTTGTTATAAAAATTAAAAGAACTAATGCATGTAAAGAGAGATTGCAGTGTAGTGATTGGCGTGCAGTAAGTGCTAAATAAATGATAGCTCTTGGCCATTATTTTCATGCACCATTAACTTGTGAATATGCCAGGCTATAAAATATGCCAGGCTCCACCAACCTCTGATGATATAGTAAGCCCTCTCTGCTATAATTACTGCAAGTTAGCTTCTCTTCCAGGTAGCCGCATCCATTATTTTGGCCATCCGCCAAGGGGTCCCTCTCTTCTCCAATAAGTCAGTCTTTTAGTTGTGGTTACCCTTGCCCCCAACTCCATTCCTTCTCACCTGAACTGACTTCCCCAACCCCTCTCTGCCATAATGTCTTCTGAAAGGGCAACCTCATGGTGGGGGTTTAGGCTGCAGGTTCTCCTGAGACTGGTGGGATTGGGGGAGGTCAGAGCACATCATCCAAGCAGAAGAGGAAGAAGACTCTTCTTGCATTTCTGTGCCCTTTTTGTCTTGTGGGCCACACAGCAAGCCCATCTCGTATTTAGGAACTTGTGCTGACTAGTCCTATCAGCTTCTGTTTCCCCAGAGGGACTTCAATCCACCCAAAACGCAGGAGGAGACAAGATAGTCTATGATCCCCATTTTCTTCCAGTTCCTCCCTCCAGCCAACACTTTTAGCAGGTCCCCCTGCGACAAGGCAACACTCCCGAACAGCACAGCTGCATGTAACTCCTGGAGGGCCCTGCGGAAGTGAGTGTTTCTCCGGCAGCCTCAGGCATCCAACCGAGCCTGTTACAGTTATGAGGAAGTCTGTTAGAGCCCTAGGGGGTTGGGGCAGGGCCCCAGAAAGAGCAGCAATGAAGCCACTGGGGCCAAACCTGAGGAAAGGCAGGGAGAAGGAGAAAAGAAAGACATCCAGGAGAGGCAGCACAATTTTTTTTGTAATAAGATGCGTGAGGGCTTGACAATGAAGTTCCCCAGGGCCCCAGAGTGAGGAATCAGAGAGAGGGGAAACCCATTTGCATGTGAGTCACCCTGGCTGAAGGCCACAGTCCGCTGTCAGCTCGTCCTCATCACTAAAGCCCCAACAGGCCTGGTTGGCCCAGGCCTGCATGTGCCTTGTCAGCAAACCAAGCCAAGAACTTGATGACTTTTGAGTAGTCACCTATGTGGTTGCTACTTGAACTTGGGGTGTGAGAGGAGGGCATGGGGATTTGCAGGATCTTCAGCCCTGTCTGTTGGTGCCTTTTAGTTCAAGTCTAGGGGCTTGCATTTTAACCCAGCAAAGAAAAAAAGTGTGTTTTCAGTTCATCTTTGAAATGTTAGTAAAAATCCTTAGGTAAGTAATAAAGAAAGCATTCCAGATACAAATTGAGTGTGCAGAGGTGGGAGTAGCCACAGTGGGGGCAAAGTTAATTTGATAGATGAACTGAGGAGAAGAATGGATTAGATGAGGTTGAAAAGGGAAAAACAAAAAACATCAGTCATCATTTTTCACCCCTAACATCCAGAAAGACTAAATTCTAGTATGATTGTTGTGTTCAAACACAGCCATAAGCAGACTTAAAAGGTTAAAACTTTTAAAGGGAGGGAGGCATTTGAAATTAATTTTGAGATCAGGACACCGAAGAAACATATCTGAGACTGGAGGGAAAAATGTGACACCTGCAAGAAAACAAGGCACAGGGTAATGCTTTCGTAGCTACACGATGCACCCAGAGGAATCAACTTGCAGAGGATGGTAAATCCCAAACTTCCTTAGCAGGGTCCTCATAGAAGGAAATGATCGCCCATGGGAGGAACCCACCCAGGCTGCACTAGTTATAAATGTGACTCTGGGAATCCTAATCAAGTAAAACCGAATCCTTTCCTTTTGAAAATACACACCCAAACCTGCTGGTGTCACCTACCTGAGTAACAGGATTGTCCCAAAATAGATCTCAGCAGGGGTTTTTTTTTTAAGAAAGATATTTTATGAGCCTACAAGAAGCTTTGTTGGAACTCACAATATCCTTGAACTGCAAGCAACAGTGACTTTAGATGTGTTAATGCAGTGAACTTAAGTAGAAAAAAAAAAGAAAGGAAAACCCATACAATTGTCAGTGCTAAATGAACTGAGAAGTAGTTTGAAAGAACACTTTAGTCTCAGTTCTTTGTATATTCTGTTTTTACTTTTGGAATCCTTTAGGATTGTTGAGCCCCATTGAGTACAATGGCACCAACATAATAAGGCATTTGCTTAGTATGTATGTGTTTTTATGCAACACTGCGGTGGAACCGGTACACTAAGCAAGTGAGACTTGTAAGATGCATTCAGACAACAAGGTCGTTCTCCCAAACACAGTGTAACCCATTAATTAGCCCCCAATCCGTGCACCCCACATCACCCTGTTCTTGGATGAATGTGCAGCAGACCCCATGACTTCTCCGGTCACTCCCAGATAACAAAGGGTCATCTGCACAGTCAGAGTCAGGGGAACAGCTCATTTCAGTGCTTCCAGGGGGAAGTGGAAAAGGGGCAGAGACACCTTCCTTGACTGGTGGTGATATAGCTGGTGCCAGGCTTCTCGGCACTCGCCCCGTGTTAAGGGGACGTGCTCCCACGAGGGCTTTGTGGGGCTCTCCTGACACTGATGCTGCATCTTGGGAATTGCTGTGGTTTTTAGGGATGTATTTTTATAGATTTTGTATTTGTCTATTTGACATCCATTTATCACAGGACCAGTTGCATTATAATTATATACTCTTATTTTCTCTAGTCTTTTTATTTTATTTTTCAATTACTGTTTACATTCAGTGTTACTCTATATTAGTTTCAGATGTACACCATAATGGTTAGAAAACATGCATGTTAGGTACCCACCCACCCCGCCACTATGTTTCGAATACCCGCCTGGCCCCATTCACAGTCATTATGACTCTGTCGACGGCGTCCCCTGTGCTGTAATCCACGTCTGTGTGACTGATCTGTAACCACCAATGTGTACTTCTCAGGACCCTCACCTTTTCACCCCGTCCCCCAACATCCCTCCCCTCTGTCAACTGCCTGTCTGCTGTCTGTATCTGGGAATCTGTTTGTGTTTTACTTGTTTGTTCATTTTATTTAGACTGCACATAAAAGTGCAATTGTATGGTGTTTGTCTGGCTTATTTCACTTAGCATATTACCCTCTAGATCCATCCATGCTGTTATAAAAAGTAAGATTTCATCTTTTAATGGCCAAATAATATTCCAGTGTCTGAATGTATCATACCTTTTTTAACCACTCGTCTTTTGATGGGCTAGGGCTGCTTTCATAGCTTGGCTTTTGTAAATAATACTGCAGTGAACATAGCGGGGTGCATATATTCTCTCAAGTCAGTGTTTGGGGTTTTTTGGATACATGCCCAGAAGTGGAACCACTGGGTGAAAAGGCATTTCCATTTTTAATTTTTTGAAGAACCTCCACACTGTTTTCCACAGTGGCCGCATCAGTCTGCATTCCCACCAACAGTGCACGTGAGTTCCCTTTTCTCCGCATCCTCGCCAACTCACGTTGTTTGTTATTCTCTCTGTCCCTGATGCTCTGGCATGTGGAGGCATTACAGACCTGGAGAGACTGTGCCTTCTAATTTTAAAAGATAATAACAACTTGCCTAGTACACCCTTCATATGCAGATCAATCCCTGTCAGGTCTAAAGTCTCCAGTCTCCTTTTCTAGCCCTCACATACCAGCCCCATTTCCCTTCCCACGCTACCTCTCACCCTGGTCTTAAATCATCCCAAGACCGCTTACCAGACAACTGGAGACTACGCTGTAGCCCCAAGTCCACCAGAATCATTCAAACCAGCCAATCCTAAACTGTTCACTCTGACCTCGCCTTTCCTGGGGAGAATCCAACGATCTCTGCTCTAGGCCCCGCCCCCTTTACTCCCTCTGCGTGGCCAAGCCCAGTGCTTCTCCACGCGGCCCTGTCTTCTGTTGGGAGAAGTAAATACTAATTTCTTCCTTCAGCGGCACTGGCCTCTCCGTAGCACCCCATCTCTATAAATTAAAACCCCATTGGCACACATTTCAGAACCTGTGGTATCTCACAATTTGAAAAGCATTTGCTAGAAAGTGTCTCTGATTATATAGTAACTGGCCCCAGAATCTCACAGCCAAGAGCTTAAAATTATTTAAGGCCAACCAAAAAATGTGTTATCCGAGCCGTAGACACTGCATCTAAATTTTGTTCTAATGAACTGAACTAACAGTAATGGAGGTAAAATGGGCAGTAAAAACTTACCTTTAAATCACTTATTTTCTATCTCATTAGGTACATAATGCAGCATTTCTCTCCAGAATACTCAACCCATAGACAGCAAACAGATAGTAGGGAAAAAAGAATATTTTATTCTGATACTTTTAGAATATGGTAACAAAATTCCAGAAGTTGATATCAAAATACCACCACCATCCAGGTAATGTAAAAAATAATAAAAGGTAGGAACGAAGGAGGAGCTACAGGAAGAACAATTGAAGAGGCAGCGTGGATCCCTGGGGACTTGAAACTAGAACCTAGAGTTCAAGTTCCAATGTTGTCTTTTACCAGCTCTGTGAACTTTGAGTGTTGTGTAGCTTCTGATTCTTACCCCATCTGTCAAGTGGAAATAACAGTTCCCACTGCAACCGTGATGACTCCTCCACAGCAGGCCATCTGTCCTTGTTTTCCTTATTTAGCAGTCTTTAATTTGGTGGGTAGATGAGGAGCCTGCATCAGGAATTTGAGTGGGCTCCCTTCCCCACACTGGAGACTGCGATGGTGGTCACAGACAATGCCAGCCCCCTCCCAGCAAGGCCCTTCTGAGAGTCGGTTGCTATGGGGGCAGCTCTGATTCCTCCCGGCCTCTCTCAGCCACAGGAATCTTTGTGGATGCCGCTGAGACCACTGAGTGCCCTTTCAGCCCTGACAGGAGTCTGTGTAGCCCTCACCGTGGGAAGCTCTGTGCCCAGAGGCACCTTGTTCAAGCCTCTCAGGGAGCCACAGCCTTCCCTCGCCTTCCCCATCCCCCTCAGTCACTCTCCACTTACAATACTGGGAGCCAAAAAGCTACCACCTCTTACTGCTTTACGGTAAGTCCGCCAGACCCCTCTATTGTCTCTAGCCTCAGCCAAATCCACCCACTCAGGTGTTTCATTTGATCTTTTCTTTGTGGAGAGGGAAAAATAAAGTTTGAAAATTAAGGCAATTTTACATTTAAAAAAAACAGATTTCAATGTTTTTGTCAAAAAACAAAGTTTGGCTGGAGCTGAGCAGCCACACCCTACCAGGGCCTGCACTCAGCAGGCCTCTCCCTGGGTGTGCACTTCACTCACTAATGCCACTGATTCGGCCTCTGTGGGCTCCAGTGTGCAACTCTTGCCTTCAATCTCTGAGACCCGAGGAGGATCCCTCCTTTCGCTCATATCCACTGTGGTGTTTTCCCAAGCTCACAACTCCAAGAGCACCTGCAGCTCCCTTTTCACCCCAATACAGTGTCATAGAGTAGAGAAGATAGAAAAGGGTGCCATTGACACAAGCCGCCCACTCCTAGGTCACTCACTAAAATGGCAAGTGCCAGAATCTGGTCTCCAGGTTGTCTCAACACTTTCCGTGAAGAAGTAACCCGTTTTGACCCAAATATATGAAGTTGCACAAGTTCAGACGAAAGCAGACACCACTAGTAGTGCCTCGGCACAGGGTGGTGTCCCGGAGCAGCCCCTGTGGGTGGAAGGAGCCCCAGTGGGTGGTAGTCTCGTGGCTCAAGCAGCAGCAAGACGTGAGACTAGCGCAAATACTCTAGGAGCCTAGGAGGCAAGTACATTGGTGAGCATGCTTCCTTGTCCTGAGGGTTGTCTGACAATCATTCTTTTGGACTTACCTGTGAAGTGCTTTCAGGTGTCCCTGCTTTAGAGAGAATGTATCTTGCTTCCTCAAATGGTTTTATTCGGGAGAGCAAAATGGCAGCAGCTGCCCCAGGCATCACATTTGCATACCAGAGCGTATCCTGAGCATGAAAGAGCTCCTCTTCTTCCCTCCACCTTGAATATAGTCCTTGGCCTTCACCCTGATTAAACCAACTAATTTCTCATGCTCAGCCCAAGGCAATCACTATGTAAGGGGAATCAGATTGCCCCAGGGGCTTTGTGTCATTCAGGGTCTTCCCTGGGAGCAAGGAGAGGAGTCAGTGCTATCCAAATTCTGTGGCTGCTACCACACATGGTAGGTGGGCAATTGTAGTACCTGTTCTAATGGCTGGGTTAGTTAACCAGATTTGGACGAGGGCAGGGAGGGGTCCACATTTTCTGATACCCTGTTCTCCCCCAGGAATCATGTCGGATACTCTACTTGCAGTCTCCACTACTGAAAACCAGTTGTACTTTTTAGAAAATCGTGAAAGCTATTTAACTCTCGGAAGATTAAAGAACTTGATCAAGTTTTTAAGAGGCCCATTAGGTATTAACACTTAGACTGTATTGCTTTCCAAAGCCGTACCTACAGAACACTGTGTATGTGAAAGAGCACAATATTCCCTGAGAACCGGTCAACAGGAACACCATAATGTAACACAGAGAGGACTCAGGAAGCTATTTGCAGCCCGTCCACTAACAGTTTTCCAGGAGCACCGTTTGAACACATCTCTGAATCTCTCCGATCATTGGTTTTGTCACCTGACAAATCGAGAGCATAATAATGGGGTGGATTCTATAATGTTGGCAGAAGATTTGGATACTGAATGTGGCATGGAAGCATAGAGAAGTTCCATTAAAAAATACAAGTATTTTTCTCTTACCTAGACTATTGGTGTTTGAAATTCCACCGTGCACCTGTAGCCTACAGTTTTCTCCATTTAGAATGTTTACCTATCTTTACAGTCTAATACAGCTAAGGCTTTCACCTCAGAAACCTCTGAGGACTGGCCAGCAGCAAACGCATAAAGAGAAACAGAGAGAGAGGCCGTTGGGGGTAGGAGGGCTGTGATGTTCTGAGTCCCTGACCATGGACAGGGAAGTGGCTACTCAGTCTGAGCCGATTTTAATCCTGTAAGAATTCAGGCCTCTTGCTAAGTCTTAGGATATTTTCAGAGAAATCCCCAATTCAAATGCCTTAGTTTCATTTCGTTTTATTTATTTTTTATTTAAAACACGAGGTCCGCCCACCCCCCACCAAAAAAGAAAACAAAAACCACCCCACATGGGCTGGTTCAAAAGAGCCCACAGGCACCTAGTTTGAAACTTCCGCCAGGGTGTCTCTTCATCTGCACAAGCCTGGGGTTTTCTTATCCAAATCTATCAGGAAAGGGAGGTAATAATAGTACCTGCCCCCACAGGAAGTTGAGGAAGAAGAAAAAAGTAGGAATTTGTCTATCCCGATTTTCGCATTCAGTTCAAAGGCAAATTATAAAAAGAGAATGTTGAAGAGGTGTATATCATAACCCACCCCCCCAGGCAAGGGGCATAACTACCCGGGAACAGAAGCAATGGTGGGGGGTGCAGGATCAGCTTTCTCCCCTCCCCTTTCTCTCCTCTCTCTACCAGTGAGTCTGAGAAGAGGCCGAGGCTTCCTTTTGCCTCATTAACCCTGATTTATCACACATTGCCTGCTGGGGCCACTGGAACCAGCACAACCCCCGGAGAGGCCGACTAGTGCCCAGCCCCTCCAAGGAGAAGCTCGTCCTCTCCCTTCCCGCTTCCACACCTGGCTGCCTCAGTCTGACTATTGAGGTTTTAAAGAGATGTCGGGTTGGCGGAATCAAGGCAGCAGCTGGGACTCAAATAGCAGTCCTTGAGCCAAGGCCAAGGCCAAATCCAAGGGATCAAGTGTGAGATTCCAGTGCCATCGGTGAAGGAGACTGTGCAGGTCACTGCAGTCTGGATGATCAAAGTGTTTGGGGGTCTTGCTGGAAGTTTTCAAAAATGTAAATTCTGGGGGAAAAAAAAGGGCAAAGGGTAGAAAAGGCTTAAATCTGTGCTGTTCCAGTATGGTAGCCAGAGGCCACATATAAAGCAGTAGAGAGCTTGAGATGTGGCTTGTCTACCTCAAGATGTGCTATAAATGTAGAATATATTTCCTTTCCTTTTAATGTCTACCATAAGCCTTTTATTTACACTGTTCACCCACTTACCCTTCAGTTCATCCAACAAAAACTTATTAAGTTGTCCACTCAAGGTCAAGCCATGGGCAAGTTCACCCAGTTCTTTGAGCCCCACTGGCTTGGAGAATTGCATTGGACCTAGGTGCGTTTCACATGTTGGATAAAAAATAGAATTGTTCTTTAGTTGTTACAGAGAAAATGGCATCACTTCTACAGTGTTTTTCCTAGATGCTAGATGCCCTCGGCTTCCGTGGTATCATTTTTTCCCCTAGAAGGTCCGTTTGGTTTGGTTAGAATGAAAAGGAATTTTTTCAAAGCATCTCCATAACTCTTATACCCAGACAGCTGTATATGGTAGTGCAGAAGTAATTTGATTTGATTGATGGGTCTCCATTCTAACCAGCTGTATGGTACTGGGAGAGTTACCTCTCAGAATTCCATTCCATCATCTGTAACATTAGGGAGTTGTATTTAATGATTGCTAAGGGTTCTTCTGGCTCTAAAATAAATTCTAAAGAACTGACGGAATGTTGCTAGTTTTGTATATCTGGGACATTCTTCCTGATGACTTAAAGTTCTTGGATTCTACAAACAACTCTGAAGTAAGGTCAGGGCCCTGTTTTAATTCCTCACCTGACATTTTCAATTGTCCTGTTTCATGGTCACTTTCAGAAGGTCTGATTGATTTGGGCATCATTCAGTAGGAACGAAAGGTAAAGTAGAGAGAACTCTGGGTGAGTTAGGAGACCGAAATCTGTCTTCAGTCCTGCTACTGCTTACCTGTGAGGTTGTGGGCAAGTTACCCCAGAGCCCTGAGCCCCAGTTTCTTTTCTGTTAAATGGCAAGATTGGATTATACAATCTCCAAGGTTTCTTCTTGCTCTAAAATTCTTTAGTGTTGTATCTTAACACATTCAGTTAACTCTGATCTCATCTGTTTTCATGAAGCAGAACCACAGACAATAAATTGCTAGCATGAGTGGATCTCCTGCATTTACTGTGGATCTGATAAAATGTAAGAAGTAAACGTGATTAGAGAGAACGTTGTTTTATCGAACGGGATCGCCAGTTCCCAGACCCACCCAGGACGGAATCCATTGTCATTTCTGACCACACATTGGTAAACCAGTCACATTAGCTTCTTTCTTTCTCCTCCAACGAACTGCCCCTGCCGTTGCTTTCAGGCCTCAGGCTGGCCATGCCCTTAGGTACAGAAATTCCTGTCTCTCTCAAGGGCCTTGTATCCATTGTCATTTAACAGAGTGGATTCAAGACTCATGCATGACCTGTAGTTGATGAGTATTTGATTAATCATAACACCTCTGTTGATATTTTTGACCAGTGGTTCAGCTTGGGCCTCTGGACTGGAGCCAGTCCAGATACTTTCTGGAGTGCCTGGTTTGGGCGTTCCCGGGTCTGTTACCGTGTCTAGTGTTTTGTCTTAATTCCCAGCTTCCGGAGTCAGGACTGTACACGTGGCCCCATTTCCATTCCTTCTACATCTCTGCCGAGGCATCTTGTTTACACCCTCCATCCATTTATCCATCCACCATTCACGGAGAATTTACTGTATCTACTTTAAGTCAGGCCTAAAGACAAATAACATAAAATATGGTTACTGCTTTCAAGCAGTTCACCCACTCTTTGTCAAGTTTATAAATCAAAGCAAAGCTTCAGAATCCATTGCTACCCGACACTCTGATAGAAGAGCAAGTTAACAAGAAAAATGACAAAAGCAATTACTGATTGTGAATTTTAAGGTTTATCAAGAAGTTTTTCAAAGTAGTTTAATTTCCATGCCAACCTTAAGGGTGTTAGATATCATTATTTCAATTTATTGATGAGGAAAAAACAACTTGGCTTTAGTGACTTACCAAAGATAATGCATTTATTTTTAAATATTAGGTATAGACCTCCTCTATAAGTCAGGCATTGTCCCAGCAATAAACAGAGCAATGTCCCTCTTTCCACAGAGGCGTGTTCCACTGGGGTACCAGCCATCCTCAAGTGCTTGAGAGTGGGATGTTCCACAGTGAGCAGGGCACCAGCAAAGACGGAGAGAGGCTGCTGCCTCAAATAGTGGGGTCAGAGGCAGGCTTCATGCAGGAGATACTATCTTAGCAAAGACTTGGATTAAGCGACAAAACCAGGTGTGCAGAGAGCTTGGGGAAGAGCGTTCCAGCCAGAGGAAACAGCAAAGGCGAAGGCCCGGAGGCTGGACCTGTTTGCTGCGCTCGGAGGACCAAGGAGAAGGCCGGAGTGGCTGGAACGGAGTCGTGCTCCTCCTCCGAGCCCCTGCGATCACCGACTTGGCTTAGACAGAAACTTTCCTTTGCTTATGCACATGCTTGATATTTAACAGGAGTCAGACTGACATTTTGAGAAGACAACAAATATTAGATGTCTGACTCTGAGGGAAGGCGTTCACCCTGAGGTCGAAGAAAAGAGAATTGATACAGATTGCAGTTAACACAGTGTGTTGTCTTAAATGCCTCCTGACTCCGGCTGTACTCACCGTTTTTCACACGTTACCTCTTTTCAGTCTTTGTTCATGAACAACCAAAAGGAGAAGGAAGGCTGGGGTCTCCCAGCTTCCTTTGTGGGTGGAGTCACCCTCGGGGGAAATTCACATTCCTCCTTTCCCCGCTTGTCCTGTAACCCCTCACTGAGGGCAGTAGCTGCCCAGCTCATCTGGTGTCTTGTATATGCCATGTGGAGAGCAAAGGATGTTGTCGTGACCCTTAAAATGAGCTGTATGCCACCATATCCATCTAGCTTTTTGTTTTTATTTTTTTAATCCTGACCCAAGAATATGTTAATTGATTTGAGAGAGAGAGAGAGATTGATTGGTTGCAAACCTGACCAGGGATGGAACCCTCAATATTTTGTTGTATGGGACGAGGCTCCAACCGACTGAGCCATCCAGCCAGGGTGCTCTTGTCTACCTGCCAGGCCAGCCAGTTTGTTTAAAATGTCTGGTTTTGATGTGACTTTTGTTTCTTGAATAGTTGACACAGCAAGCACATTTTTAGGTATTGAATTCCAATAAAACCCTGCTACTCGTTATAGTCTCCCTTTTTCAAGTTTGCAAAGTTGGCATCATCCAGGAGATTAGAGACAGCTTCGAGGCGTCTCTACTAACAGTCTTAATGTGGGGACAGAGCTTAGAGTGAGTCTCACTGTACTGTAACCTAGACTTGGGAGCTAAATCTCCGTGAGAGAGGGAGGCAGTAGCCTGATACCAGTTAGAATGGGTTTCTCAGCCTGGATGTGATGTGCTTCAGGGTTTGAAGTTTAAATCTACAGCAACAGAAGGAAACTTTGCGACTACTCACACTAGTCTGAAATTGAGATCCCAGAAATCTGGCCTTTCCAATATACAGAAATGAACTCGGGTGAGTCCCCGGCGTCAGGCCTGGACCTCAGGGAAATAACTTCATGGGCTTCAGTCAGGACCCACTGAAGAACTCGTTCTCTAGTACCTGACGTTATTAGGCAAGAAAGAGTCACCCCAAAATCGTCCTAGCCTCAGGGATCTCTGCCTTTAACAGAAGCCTTCCCCCTCCCCACTAAAACGACAGAGCAGGTTAAGGCTAAATCTCTTTCTACTTTTAACTGAAAAAAAAGAAAATACTTACATAGTACCCACAGTTTGCCACTTTCTGTGTTAGGTGACTGACATGTTAAATACCCCCATGCACCTAGATAGATTGTTTGTATTTTATAGAAGAGGAAACTGAGGTGCGAAATATCAAGTGACTTGCCCAAAGTCACACAGGGAATAAAGAAAGAATGGACACAGGAGAATGGGTCTTTTGATAATAAAGCTGCTATTTCACTGCTCTGTATTTAAAAAAAAAAGTTTGAAATCTGAAAGTATTGAGTTATTCCCTAAGCTAATGTCTTCATTGTATAATCACTTGTTAAGCTGTGCGTTTTTTAAAGCTATTCCTGCTCCCCTCTTACTCAGTCGCTCTGAAATAGCTTTTTTGTGTTTCCCAGACCTGGTCTCATCCTCACACGTATATCAGTGATGGCGACATGTGGTTCTTTTTACAGCTTGCCCTTTACAAAGCATTGTGTGATGAGAAAGGCAGCTTAGATTATAAAAAACGATTGGACACTTTTCCCAGCACACTCTGGATGGAATGAATAACACGTGGCCGTTTATGTTAAAGAGTTCCCTTTTATCTGAGCTCGGTAATTTCCCGGGGTCATCCTGGTTAAATTAGATTTTAATTCTGAAATTTTGTAGCTGGAAATGTTCCCACTGGCCAATTCATATCTCCTGAATAACAGGATTTGAACCCAAATTGAAAGTGCTAGTAAAGTGAATGAGGGAGACGTGCCATGCAACCTTTGGGGATGAGTTTGTCTTGTTTTAAATACGAAGAGTTTTACAAGTGTGAGAAGTTGTTACTGTGATGCATATACCTGACATTCCTGCAGAGCAGAGGTGCTCCTTGGATGAACATTTTCTCATTAACTTGACGTCTCCTTGGCCATACTTCTTAGTGGCCTGAGGGACTGTATTCTCTCTTCTCCTTTTATGCGCCTTTTTCTCTTACATTGTTTGATCCCAAGAGAGGGAACTTGCTTGTTTGTTTGCCTCTTTGACATATGTGTGTTGTAGAGAAGGTAACAGGAAGGGCATCTTAATCACTAGATCTTCCTTATACACAAGTTATACAGAAAGAGTCATTAATAAAATAGAGGTAAGGCTCTCAAAACCCTTCTATAAGCACATGGAATACACACCTCACAAGAAGAAGCACCCTACCTCCAAGTTCTAGTTGCCTTGCTTACCAAATCTCCCAGCAAGGTCAAGGTGACCCTAAGCTCTTAGTAGTCATGACATAGCTCATTCTTACATGGTCACACTGTAAACTTCAGCCTGATGTCCTATTCTGGCAGAGACCCAAGGAGAAGTTCTAACTCGGTGCTTGTGAGAACCCTGCTACTGTCCCATTAATGGGGTTTTTGTCATGGGAAGAAGTGACTAACAGGCTATGACAGTGGTGGCCACAGTTCCAATACAAAGGCTGAGGAAATCTTATGTCCTCTACCAAAGAGTGGTTGGTTCACATCTTTAAGGGGTGAGTTGTGGTTGTGATTGTATAACATGGGTACATCCTTTATGAATGTTTCTTTTGATTCAAAGTCAGGCTCTCTTGCTTTTTTGATATACGTCTCTTCCTGTAAACTGAAGGAGGGAATAAACTACCACAGTGGCAGAGACGACCACTGTATCAGTCCATGTCCCCCGAGAGACAGAACCAGCAGGATGTCACACGCGGGCATGTGTGTGTGTGTAGACACATTCATTACAAGGCATTGGCTCACATGGTTGTGGAGGCTGACCAGTACAGATCTACAGTCAGCAAGGCAGAGACTCGGGAGAGCTGGCAATGTAGTTCTAGTCCGAGTGCTAGGGCTTGGGAACCAAGAGCACTGATGTTTAGGTTGTAGTACAAAGGCCAGCAGGCTGGCAAATCAGAAAGAGCCGACGTTTCAGTTCGAATCTGGAAAAATCTCTCACTCAATAGGGTCAGCCTTTTAATGCTGGTCAGGCCTTCAGCTGATTGGATGAGGCCTGCCCACATTACGGAGGGCATCTGCTGTACTGGGTCCACCAGCTCAAACGTCAGTCTTACCGAGAAATACTCACCAACACACCCAGAATAGTGTTTGTCCAAATTGGGTCACTGCATGGCCCAGTCATATTGACACATAAAATTAACCAATTACGATCTCAGAGTTCAAAAAATGGTCATGATTCAACTTGGTTTACTATGTATTCTTAATCTCCTATTCTGTCTGACCTCCTTGCTCAGAGAATTACTCAGTTCTGGGTCTCTTAAACTGTTCAGACTGTTCAAGATTCCCTTTTTTAATTGAGTTTTATTTATTGATTTTAGAGAGGGAAAGGAAAAGAGAGAAAAGGAAAGGAAGAGGAAGAGGAAGGGAAGAGGAAGGGAAAAGAAAGGAAAGGGAAAGGGAAAGGAGACAGACAGACATGTTGTTCCACTTAGTTACACACTCACCAGTTGGCTCTTGTATGTGCCCTGTCCAGAGATCAAACCCACAATCTTGGTGAGTCGGGACAATGCCCCAACCAACTGGGCTACTGGGCTACTGGGCCAGGGCAAGATTCCCTTTTTAAGGGGTGGGTAGAGGGGTGTGGGTACCATCTGACACAGTGATTGAACATGCATAAAAGGTCAATGGAATCCTGTTCACCAGTTTCAGTCTCTTAATAGTTGATGCTTTGATTCTATGCAATTTAAAATAAATTACTCTCCTGTCCAGAGAGGAAGACAGCCTCAACTTTGGCAAACCCTAAAACAGCCCTTCTCCTTTCCTGTCCTCCTGAATTGCAAGCTTTTAGACACTGAGTGAGTCCTCATCCCTCCACTTTCTCTTAGAAATTGTCTGAGGCAAATTTAGTGGCCAACTCCATTCTGCTCCCTCGTACCTGCCTCTTCTCTCCCTCCTTCGTCCTCTTGTCATCGGCAGCTCCGTGATCCACTTCCTCTTACTCAGGCCTCTCAGAGCACATCAAATCAAGTAAGCGCCCAACTGAGTGTGGCAGAGTGACTGCTGGAGAGGAGAGAAGGTAATCATAAAGGGAAGGAAGAAGGTGATGGGCGTGGGAGTTGGGGGAGCGGGTGACGGACGGTTCGGTATAGGGTGCTGTTGGGTATTTAGGTGCACCAGGCACCCTGCTAAGCAGGTCAAGTGTGCACATGACTGACACTCATGCACTCCTCAGAGAAGGACATCACAATCCCTGTTTGATGGATATTGAAGGTGCAAGGAAGGTTCAGTGACTAATGAGTGAGGGCACCTGGACCCCCAAATGGGTCTTTCCGATTTCACAACTCATGGTCCTGATCATTGTTCTCTATGAGTTTGGCTGGGCAAAGGAAGTGGGGAACACAGTCCAATAAACTATTTAAGTTGAACAAAATTGTAGAAGCTGTTATCACCAACTTTTTACTAGAAAATTACTTCTGGAATTAAATCTAAGGTAGTCAGTTCATCAGAGTTTTGTTCAGTACTTTCATGGAAGTCTTGTTGGAATTTATCTAAATTAAAATGTAGACCAGTTTTCATCATTCCATCCTTAGCATGTTCCAGTTGTGTCAATCACATGTAGAATACAAATCCAGCCTCTTCTCCAGGATGCTCTGTCGACCTGGTCCTTTCCATTCTTAACTCACCTACTGTTCTCCGTCTTCCATAGGGGTAAGTGTGGCTTCACTGTAGTCACAGGGTCTTCCCGGGGTTCCTCAAAGACGCCGGACTCATTCCCCCTTTCCCAAGATCTTCCCATGGCTGACTCCTCCCTTCTTTTGGGTTTCTGCCCAGAGACACCTTCTTGGACCTTGAGGTGGACCCTGCCCTCCCTCCTCATGCCTGCCCCTCTGCGCTGCCTCACTCTCCTTCACAGAGCTCCATGGCTCTGGCTGTGTAATGCTGCATTAAGAAGACAGTGCGTGCCTGTGTGCACCATGCAGAGGGTTTAACGATGCCCTGTGATGCACCCCACTGCTCCAAGAACATGCGCATGTAACCTGGGACGAATGTTAGGCCTCAGGGGTATATGCCAGGGAAGCAGCGATAGATACCACCTATGGACCACTGCTTCTTCTTGTTCCTTTAGGTTAAAGGTAATTGTGGAAACTGGCCCACATCTGCAGGACTGAGATATAAGTGATACCAACCTGTGGCAGGCCAATTCGGATATCAAAACTTGAACAGCAGGGCCAAATGAATATCTAAGACGGCTCTACTGCCAGGAGTCCACATACTGGCCTTCCTGTTTCTGAACTGATCTCTCGAAATGTTTCTTGCCAGCATCAAAAAGGCCCTTTGAAGCTATAACTTCAAGTCTCATAAAAGATACTGTCATGCACAACTGACAACTTTTCCTAATGAAAATAGAAGACAGGACAGGTAGCTCCTCGGCGTGTATACCCCAGAGAAAGAATCTATTTTAAGGGCGGCGGATTTTCACAGCATGCATTTTTAATATCACTGAGGCCAGTGTGTTAATTAGGCCTTGTACTGATAGAAAAATGCTCACCAAGCAACAGAATGGCACCATAGGAATTTAATCTGAACACTTGGCATAGGCCTAATCGTATTTCAGTTATTTTCTTTTGTGTTGGCTTAGTATAAACGAGTCCCCACCTTTATCAACAATAGCTCAGGATTCATAAGATCACATTTTTCACCTGGGACAGGGGACGCAACCAGTTGCACTTTGTTACACATCTTTCGTTGTCTTCCCTTCCCACGATCAGTACAGAATCCGCTGATGTATCTTTTTAAAGGTTGCTTGCAAGTTTCTCTTTCAGAACAAGGTGCTGAAATTTTAATGCCTAAATCCTCGCTGGATCTGCGTGTGCATTTGCAGTGGCTTTTAGAGTTGGTGTGTTTTTTGTTGGGTTGGCTGGTTGGTGGGGGTGTTTTTGTTTCTGTGGGGTTGTTTGTCTCTTGTTTGTTTTGCAAAACTGTCTCATCGCAGTGTTTCTGATCTGTGGGCACCGGCACCCCGTGGCAGCCATGATTCATTGCTGTCCAGGGGCCGTCTCGTTCCTTTGCATCACAGGACCTTACTTGAGTGGAAAAGCCCCTAATGTTTCTACTGTGCAACTGCACTAATGGGGCGAGAGGAAGCAGACGCAGAGCAGCTGGGCTTGTCCAGCTTTGCCCTGGGAGCTGGCGGAAGGCTGGAGGCAGCCGCCGAGTGCACACTTTCCTCATGATTCCGTGGGCTGTGCTCACATTTCCTCACAAACATTCTTTAAGGGTAATCTCTCACTGATGTCTACAGGTGCACATCCATCCCCAGGTCGAGCTGACTGTTTTTCCAAATGGCCAGCAAGCACAGTGCTGGTTTGGGTAAGTGGTACCCAGGGAGTGCTGACTTTTCAGGCAGACTCAGCTGCCTTTGGGCGCTGCACTCACAGCTCTTTGTGGCTGACAGAAGACTTTTCAGGCAGGCAGTCAAAATTTACTGTCTCTCCACCCTGTGTCAGGGATTATGAGAGGCGATTGGGATAAAAAGACGTGGAAGATATCACCTTTGTCCGTAGAAGCTTTCAATCTAGACAGACGGAGAGAGAGAGAGGCGAGTGTGGTCCGGCACGGCCTGGCTTCTACAGCATCTGCTCTGAACTGATTGATGCCCCATCCCACAAGCCGCAGCATACCGCATGGCCAGAGTCTTCGTAAGTGGGTGGGGAAGTACATCCCGCTTGTCCCCTAAAGACAGAGAGAAAAGCAAAGTGTTCGAAGTGGTGGCTGCTGTGCCATGCTGCAGGCTGACTCCTCCATACACATGAACTTGAGTGAGAACTAAATGTTTGTTGTTGGAAGCCATTGGGAATTTTGTTGTTGTCACTGCGGTGTATAATAACCTAACCTCTTTTGACTGATACACATGGATTTTCTAATTTATTCCTTTAATTTATCTCCCTTTTGAACGTGTCATTACCTTGATTATTTAAGGTAAAGTTAGATAATCAACAAGTGGTTGCGCCAGCGTGTAGCCCATGTAGCCCACGTAGCCCATGATTTCAGAACTCTTATTCTTAGCCAATATCCCAGAATCCTCTGTGTGCGTGCCAGTGAGTGAGGAAGGCACTGAGCAGAATCAAGGAAGGCTTTCCAAAGAAACTGGTAGGTGTGCCCTAAGGGACGAGGAGGAACGAAGCAATTTGGAAATAAAGAGAATTACACTTACTGCCTGTGTGTATGTGTGTGGGAGGGATCCTCCTCTTTGGCCAGTTGGCTCACCCCCAGGAAACGTAGAGCAAGGAATGCCCACCCGTATATTGCTACTGGCAACAAGGAAGTACAGAAAGCTTCCAGTCCTGTGGCCTTGGGCCTATAAATCATTAAAGACAACTTTACGAGATGTTATAAAACGTAAGTGAGAAATCACAAGGCCGACTTACCAAGGCATCAAAGCAATTGGACAATAATCTATGTCTTACATCCACACCTCCACATAATTACTCACTCACACACACAGTCCTAACCAGTGTCTGAGCTTTAGCTTCATGGTAACTGGGAATAAGGAGAAAGAAATGTGATAAATTGGCATCAGCAGTAAAAGAAAGAAAATATGAATGAGGTGGAGATTGTATAACAAGTGGCACAGAGCATCAGGAGCTGTGCCCCGGACACTGAGGACTCAGGTGCTCATCTCTCCTGCTGTGTGTTCATCATCAGCACTGGTGGTCCCAGGTTTAATGCTCCCTGCAAAGGAAGATCACTAGCTGTCTTTGCAGACTGTCCCACACTTTAACTGCCTTGATCACAAAACACTGCGTAATTGAGCTCTTTCTCCCATTCACCCTCCTCCTCCTTCCCCAAGCCCGGTCCTAGATGGGAACAGAACACTGGCCAGCAGATTCCTTTAATAACTCCTCACCAGGTCCAGGCAAGCAGTAGAGTTCTCCCACCAGCCCCTCCGTAACCTGCTACCTCTCCTATGCCCCCCCCCCAGCCCCGGCAGCACACATGTCTAAACTAGTTCTCTGTACTGATTTGGGGAATTCCAAAGCACATGTCCCCTGAACTGGATTCCTTTTTTCTATAAACTTCATCCCATGTATGTTACCCTTTTTTTAAAGTAACCTTGTTAAAGTTAAATTTACATGCTATGAGCTTTATCCTTTCAAATGTAGATTTCCATGGTTTTTAGAAATTTATTGAGTTAGGCAACTATCACCACAATCGGATGTCACCTCAGTGAAATGCCTTGAGCCACTTAACAGTCAGTCCTCTTTCTCGGTACCGGATGGCCACTACTCGACTTTCGGTCTATATAAATTGGCCTCACGGGACATTACATATAAACCAAATCACACAGCCTGTAGTCTCCTTTGTCTGGATTCTTCCACTTAGTATAATGTTTTTGAGGTTTGTCTATGTTGTAGCATGTATCAGCATTTCATTTCCTTTTTGTTCTTAGTGGTGTTCCATTGCACAAATACAGACTGTTTTAGATAATCTGTTGTTGGGGGAAATTTGGGTTGTTTCTACATTTTTATTGAAGTATAATTGACATACAATATTATATTTGTTTCAGGTGTAAAACACAGTGATTCAACATGTGTAAATATTGCTAAGTGATTACCAAAATAAGTCTTACTTCCCGTCACCACACGGAGTTGACACACTTTATTAACCACATTCTTCATGTCATATGTAATATTCCCATGAGTTGCTAATTTTACATCTAGAAGTTTGTACCTCTGGTCCCCTTTTGTTCTGGCAACCATCAGTCTGTTCTCTGCATCTTTGAGTCTTGTTTGTTTTGTTTGTTAGATTCTGCACAGAAGCGAATTTATGTGGCACTTGTCTTTCTCTGACTTATTTCACTTAGCACAGTATCGTCCGGGTCCATCCACATATTCAAAACCGCAAGATGTCCTTCTTTTCTATGGCCGGTAGTACACCACATGCGTGTACCACGTGGTGTTTATTTGTTCATTCATTGGGAGACAGGTGCCATGTCTTGGTTATTTTAAATAATGCTGCAGCGGACATAGGGGTGCATAGATCCTTTTGATTTGTGTTTCCATTTCCTTTGGGCATCCAGAAGTAGGGTTGCTGGATCATGTGGTGGTTTTATTTTTAATTTTTTTAATGAATCTCCATACTGTTTTCCATAGTGGCTATACCAGTTTGCATTCCCACCCACAGTTCCTTTTCTGTGCATCCTTGCCAACACTTATTATTTATTGTCTTTTTTCCTAATAGCCATTCTGATGGATGTGAGGTGATATCTTATTGCTGTTTTGATTTATGTTTCCGTGATGATTAGTGATGTTGAGCCCTTTTTCACATACTTGTTGACCATGGGTATATCTTCTTTGGAAAAATGTCTATTCAGACCCTCTGCTCATTTTTCAATTGAATTGTTTATTTTTGTTATTGAATCGTATGGCTCCTTTATATATTTGGATAGTAACACCTTATCAGCTATCTGATTTGCAGATATCTTCTCCCATTTAAAATGTTGTGATTTTGGAGACTTCCGCCAAGATGGAGGTTTAGCTGGATGTGCCTGCCTCCTCACACAACCAAGTTTAGGGACAACTAAATATTAGCATCACAAAACACAACCAGAACATGGAAAACTGAACTTTTCGGAAGTCCGCTAACAACAAATTCTTCAGCCTGACCGGTAAGGTGCGAAACCAGTGTCCGGTGAGGACTTACAAAGGAGGGCTCGGTTGGACCGGCGCGGAATCTGCGCGCGAATCCAGTTACGCGGGTTCCAAACCCAGGATTGGACCTGGTGCGCCGCCGAGCAGCCCACCGGGGGAGCGACACAGTGGGGAGGCGGTGGCAACGAATTGACTCTGGCTGCGCGCGAGTGAGGGAGTAAGCGGTTGGACCAGCCCGGCGGCGGCAGCGGCCATTTCCCGCTCTGACCACACCCCCACATACAGCGTCACAACCCAGCGACCTGGGACTCCAAGGCGCCGCTTGTCCCACTTAAAGGGCCAGAACAGACCAAAAATGTCGCAGGCAGAACTCAAAGCCCCAGAGATAAATCTAAATGACGAAGAAATAGCAAAACTCTCAGATGCACAGTTTAAAACACTGGTCATCACCTTTCTCACAGATTTGGTGGATTACAGCCACAAATTAGAGAAACATATGGAGGCTAAATTAAGGGAAATGAATGGAATTCCACAGGAATCCCATAGAGATGAAAAGGAAACTGGGACTCAAATCAATGCAAGGGTCCAGAAGAAAGCAAATAATGGACAAGCAGAAAAGAGTCAAGGAGCAAGAATTCAAAGAAATGAGGAGAGTCTTAGGAACCTCCAGGACATCTTTAAACGCTCCAATATCCGAATTATAGGGGTACCAGAAGGGGGAAAGACACAACCACCAGTGGAAAAACTATTTGAACAAATAATAAAAGAAAATTTCCCCAATCTGGCAAAGGAAATAGACTTCCAAGAAATCCAAGAAGCCCAGAGAGTACCAAAAAAGTTGGACTCAAGAAGAAACACACCAAGGCATATTATAATTACATTAGCCAAAATTAAAATGAAGGAAAGAATCCTGGAAGCAGCAAGAGCTAAGGGGACAGTCACCTACAAAGGAGTCCCCATCAGGCTGTCAGCAGATTTCTCAAAAGAGACCTTACAGGCAAGAAGGGGCTGGAAAGAAATATTCCAAGTCATGAAATCTAAAAACCTACAACCAAGATTGCTCTACCCAGCAAAACTTTCATTTAGAACGGAAGGACAGATAAGGTGCTTCTCAGATAAGACCAAATTCAAGGAGTTCATCATCACCAAGCCCTTATTATATGAAATGTTAAAGGGACTTATCTAAGAAAAAGAAGATAAAGAAACATGAACAGTGAAAGGACAACAAACCCACAGTTATTAACAACCACACCTAAAACGAAAGCAAACTAAAAGGACAGCTAGAGCAGGAGTGGAAACAGAAATGAAGATCTCAAGGAGGGTTAGCAACAGGGGAATGGGAGGAGGAGAGGGGGGGGAGAAGGTACAGAAAACAGGTAGCATAGACAGTAGATAGAAAATAGATGGGGGGGGGGCAAGAATAGTTTGGGAAATATAGAACCTAAAGGACTTGAGACACATGGACATAAACTAAAGGGGGGTAATGGTGGGGTTGGGGGGGCAGGGTGGAGGGAAATGGAGGGGGAATAGAACAACTGTAACAGCATAATCAATTCAAAAAAATAAATAAATTTAATTAATAAAAAAATAAAATAAAATAAAATAAAATAAAATGTTGTGATTTTATTTTGTTGATGGTTTCCTTTGCCATACAGAAGCTTTTTAGTTAGACATAGTCCTGTTTGCTTGTTTTTGCTTTTGTCACCTTTACCTTTGGAGTCAAGTCCAAGAAAACGTTGCTAAGACGGATATCAAGGAGCTTACTGCCTATGTTTTATTTTAGCAGTTTTGTGGTTTTGGGTCTTTCACTCGTGTCCTCAGTCCATTCGTGTGTCGCATGAGGTAGTGCTCCAGTTTCACTATTTTAACACACAGCTTTCCAGTTTCTCAAGCACCATTTATTGAAGAGACTGCCCTCTTCCCATTGTATATCCTTTGATCCTTTGTTACACATTACTTAACCACGTATGTGTGGGTTACTTTCTAGGCTCTCTATCCTGTGCCATTGGTCTGTGTGTCTGTCTTTGTACCAACACCACACTTTGGGTTACTACCTCCTTGTGGTATATTTTGAAATCAGAGAGAACAATACTTCCATTTTGTTTTTCTTTCTCAAGATTGCTTTGGCTCTTTGTGGTCTCGTGTTTCCATACAAATTTGGAAATTATTTGCTCTGCTTCTGGGAAAAATGCCTGTAAATTTTGATGGGGACTGTGTTGAATCTGCAGCAGCCCTTTCCTCTGAGATTCCTACCCTGTGTTACTCCACTGGGGGTGGGGGCAGGGCATTTTTGGTGAGAGTGTACACTGTCTCTCTTCCCCATCTCAAAGCGTTGCTTTTATCTTTCGTCACAAAGGAGAAGTGCATCTAGTTTTCAGAACTTTTCCAGTGGGAAGTAATCTGTATGTGGCCATAGATTCTGTGTGTGGGGGGGAGCAGGTGAGTTCAGGGTCTTCTCCAGGGAGTGTCCAACATTTTGGCATCTCTGGGCCACACTGGATGAAGAAGAGTTGCCTTGAGCCAGACATTAAATACACAAACACTGAGAAAAACTGATGAGCAAAAAAAGGTTTTAAGTAAATTTACAATTTTGCTTTGGGCCTCATTCATAGCCATCCTAGGCCATATGCATCCTATGGGCCATGGGTTCAACACCCTGTGCCTACACCATCTCGGGCTGCCCTCCATTTCTGCTTTCTGGCTGTTGTGAACTTTATTGCTATGGACATTTGTGTTACAGACTTTATGTAAACATAGGTTTTTATTTCTCTTGGATAGATATCTAAGAGTGAACTGCTAGGTTATGGGAATTTGGGGGAAAGAGTTTGTGATAGATAGGTATTACATCTTCTTTGAATGTTTAGTATTTAAATTTTAACAAACATTTTTCCAAAGTGCCTGTGCCATGTTGAATACCCACATGTTACATAACCACCCATGCTGTACCATGTTGCACACCTACATGCTGTATACCCCCATGTTATTCTATGTTGCACACCTACATGTTGCATGCCCACCCATGTTGTGCCATGTTGTGTGTCTACCCATGCCATGCCATGTTGTGCGCCCACATGTTGTACCATGTTGCATACCCATGTGTCATGTGCCCACGTGTTATATACCCACATGTTGTGCCATGTTGTTCACCCACCCACGAGGAGGTTCCTGTGTCTTCACCTTCTGGGCATCATGTGTGTTTCCCGTGTCCTTCTTCCTTTAGACTAGCAGCTCCTAGAAGGTAGGGACTCTGTCTTCAGGCCGCCTCATTCAGCACTCCTTACGGGGCTGAGCACGCAGTTAGAGCTTAACCGTGCAGCATAGGTTGTGGCAATGAAGGACTTTGGTTTTGGAGTTAAACTCTCAGGGTGTCTGAGCATCAGTTATTTTTTTTTTCAAGTATGGAATGGAGCTAACGGCACCTACCCTCTCTGTATAATGAGGATTAATGAGGGTAATGTTGATAAAGTGCTCTCTTAATGCATGTGGAAACGGTAGCTTTGATTATTATTGTTTTAAATTTGCATTGATGTACACTTTCTGAACAATCTCTAGTTTAGCTTATTCCCTTTTTTGCTCTTACAGTCACAAACTTAGACATGGAGACAGGGTGCTGGGTCCAAAGGTCGAATAATGGGTGACACAGTAGCTTTCATTTCCAGGAATTTGAAGTGTGATGAGGAAGGGTGGAGATGTAAATGGATCATCCCAGTGCCGTGTGACAAGTGCTATAACAACGATATACACAGACTATGAGGGGACCTCAGAGTAGGACCGCAGATGCAGAAAAGAATATACCAGTAACCAGAACCAGAGGACTGGAGAGAGGCATGTAAGGGTTGGGGGGAGCATCACTGGCTGAAGGAGAGACATTTACACAGACCTGAAAAGACAAAAAGTTTGGGGAAATTGCGAGCGTACTTTGTGACGGAGGGAAGGGAGACTGGCAAGAGCCAAGGCCGGGGACACAGGCAGGGGCCAGATGAGAAGGTGTTAAACACTGTACTACGGAGTTTGCAATTTCTCTGTGCTGCTGCCATTCCATTCCGTGAGCTGAGGAGCTACAAAGGTGGCTCAACTCATGACCAGCAGAACTGACCACTCATTTATGCATTAAAGGGAGGAAAGTTGGAGCCAGGTCAAAATCTCTAACACTCTGATGCAGAATTTTTCAACTTTTTAAAGTGATTGCCTCCCCCTCTCCTGAGAGCATTTTTCAACATTTTTATTATAATGTTCCATCTCCTGAAGTTTTAATGCTATCCATATACTTTCTAAGTGCTTTCTACATAAGTACACTTGTACTTCAGACATAACATGAGTTCAGTTGTTGGGTTTTTCCCCACCCCCACCCCCCAGTCACCAGTGTTTGCCTATGGGGGCTGTGTCACACTTGTTGGGAATGGATGCTCTGCTATATTGGAATCTGCCTGAGAGATAGGCCCAGGTTGTATCATTTCTGTAATCCTCACAGCACCTTTCAA
Source organism: Artibeus jamaicensis (assembly GCF_021234435.1). Lineage (NCBI taxonomy): Eukaryota > Metazoa > Chordata > Mammalia > Chiroptera > Phyllostomidae > Artibeus > Artibeus jamaicensis. The sequence goes on along the minus strand of NW_026521828.1, from coordinate 8,412,919 downwards.
AATGCAGCCACTCAGAATGAAGAAGTTCTGTCACTTAACCAGTATCTGCTATTTGCACACCAGGAGCCAAGCGATGTTTTAGGAAGTGAAATGCCAGCAAACAAAAACCCTACCCGTCATGAAGCCTACCTGCTCCAGCAGCCTGTGTGTAAACAAAATTGTTTCCCTCTTTAATCAGAACTGAGCAATGCCTGCCATTAAAACTCTCCAATAAGAGAGAGCTCACTAAAATAGGGCTTGGCATTCCTTCAAGCTTGCAAATGTGCTGACGGAATTAAAAAAAACCTGTTTCATGCTGATGCAGCAGGAAAATCAAAGGAGCAAGAAATAATGCTTTCTTTAAATCAGTGTAAAACTAACTCCCGGCCCACAGCCCCAGACCCCAGCAGGGCACTCCACATCCCTCGGGGTTTCAGGGTGTCCCAGTGTTTTGCCCAATACCAGTGGGAAGGCTCCTGGGGACCAGTCACGCCTTTCATTGTCAGCGGCTGAGAGCCCATGTGGTCCCAGTGTCTGGGAAGAGACCTCTCTGCCATTCCTGGGGAAGGGAAACACTTCCCTCTGAGGCCCTCACCCCTCCTGGGGACAATGGTGGGGCGGTTGTCCCTAGAACCCATGGGAATCACAGATCCCTTGTCCAACCCTCCATTGGAAAATGCCCTTTCCTCTCTTGCCTCCCTTCCCAGCACACCTGGCACAATCCATTCAATGAGAGTCGCCTTTACTACAAGAAAGAACCCCCCTATTTTCAGGCTCCTTCTGCCGCTTTGTTCTCGAAAGCTCTAAGCCACATCATTATAAAGCCTAGGAAGCTGTTTGAAATGGTATGAAAAGAGCCAGGAGCTGGCATGAGTGATATGAAGAAGGGAACAGTATTTCAGTCTATTGTCCTGCCACTCTGAAATTGCTTCATTTATTCTAGACTCACCTTATAGAAAACTGTCCATTCGAAACACTCAAACAGCCCACCTGCACAAAACAAAGAATAAAGAGCAAATGTTGTAATTCCCAGTCTAGACCAGAGAGAGAGTCTCCACTTTTTACTCTTCTGCCCTTGCTCCCCAGCCCCATCTTCCCCAAAAGATGTCACAGGGGGCCACCCTAAATTGGACTGGGAAAATAATGTGGGCCGCCCATGTGTTTGTGAGAACTCCACGTGCCAAGCGTGGGGGCAGGCGCTGGTGACATTACAATGTACAGGACAGCAGAGTCCCTGCCCTCACCGGATGGCAGCGGGACCCTGGCCTCCCACTTCTGTTGCAAGTGCCCTTTATAGACTCAGGGGCCATTCACAGGCCAGTGCTGGCTGAGTCCGCCTGCACCCAGCTCTCCCGCTGCTGGAATTGCCATGCCTGCCTTTACTACTGTTGAAGTTTTAGCATCAGTAGAAGGGGAAATGGCCTATTTTTTTCAAATTACCTTAGAAATAGCTGTGAATCTTCTAAATGCATCTTATGAGGAGGGAAGTTTTGCTTCAAAACTGACCTAAAGCCCCTACCTGAGTGATATCCATAACTTCTTATCCAGTTAAAGGTCAAATGGTTTAAATGAAGCTGTTCTCAAGCTGTTCCGATGCATATCAAATCCAGTCTGCCTATTATAAATCCACAAAGGAGACTCTGTAGTGTGGGAATGTGTCCCTTAGCTTCTAATCTGCTCTGTATTATATTTTGGAAATGGAGGCCCTTGATGAAAATTCACAGTGATGGGCCTTCTCCACCGCACACCTCTGGGCAAAATGAAGGACTGGGGAGGAGACTGGCAAAAACGAGGTGACGATGCCCGAGAACAGGAAGGAAGTTCAGATGGAAGAAATGACAGAGCTTTCTCAGGTATGCGGTGACTTTTGAGCAAAGGTTAAGTTCCTACTGCGAAGGAGCTCACTGACTGTGGATTAGGCGAGCGTTTCTCAAACGTCAACCGTTCCGATGCCTCCCTTTCCTGTTCTTCTTTGGCTCTGTGCCACCTGTGATAGAAGCTTTCTCAGCGGCAGAACCAGAGGCACTTTCTGTGACTCCGTGGCTCACAGCACACCCTGCCAGTCGGGCTTCCACATCCACGCGTGGGTCCTGCCTCTGCAGGCCAACAACCCGTGGGTTGAAAATAGGCGGAAAAAATGTTATGCTGTTGCTGACACGCGCTACGTAGTTAGGCTTGCCATGTTTACATCTGACCGAACACGTGCAGACTTTTTCCTGTCAGTATTCCCAGAGCAATGGAGTACAACAACTATTTACATGGCATTTACGTTGTATCAGGCGCCGTAAGAAATCTAGAGGTGATTGAAAGTACACGGGAGGGTTAGCGTGGGTTGTATGCAAATACTACATTTTATAGAAGGAACTTGGGCATGGTTTTGGTACCCACGGGGCACGGGGGCCTGTGACCAACACCCCACAGATGCCAAGGCACAGAGTAGGCTTCCCAGAAACAGCAGAGGATTCCTTCTGCTCTCGTTCCTGGGCGTGGGAGGCAGGTGGTTTGTTTTAAGGAGCCTCTGCCCAGTGCATCCAAACTTTTGGTATCTCTGCGCCATGCTGGAAGAACAAGAGTTGTCTTGGGCCGCACAGTAAATAACATTTCGACACACAATAACAAAAAATCTCTAATGTTTTAAGCAAATTGACAATGTCGAGTGGGGCCGCACTCACAGCCGTCCTGGGCTGCGTGCCGCCCGTGGGCTGCAGGTTGGACACCCCTGCTCCTGGGAAGGTGGAATAAAGGTGTCCCATTGCGAGAGTGGATGGCGTTAGTCTTGAGGTTGAAGATGACCCTCTCTGCTATTGCTGAGCACACTCACCAAATAAGCGATGATCAGAGAGGCAGTAGGAAGTCTGGCAGACCACTGAACGGCCTGGTTTTTGCACACATTCAGGCAGCTGAGAATAGCAACTGAGAGTATGTAGTCTGGGAGGACAGTGAACAGACTCGGGTTCAAATGCCCGATTCTGTCACTAATCAGCTATGTGATTTCACACGTAAAACAAGAAAATCAGTGCCTCTCTCACAGGGTCTCGAGAAGATGGCGTGAGACTGTGTGTGTGGCACTTCATGTAAGACAGAGAAGATTCTCGGTAAATGTTGGCTTTTAAAGTAAATCAGTGATGAGAACTTTAATTTTTATAACTTGAGGATTTTAAAAATTACAATGGGTAATTACAGGAAATTAGAAATTGCAGAGAAGCAAAATTTGAAAGCACTCATATCCTGGGCACACAGATATTCAATATCAATATTTACGTATATTTTCTTCTGCATTTTTCCTGCTATATGCACATGTAGTTATATGTATATGTGTGTATATATATGTGAATGTGTGTATATAGTTATATAAATGTGGCATAAAACATACCTGTATTTAGTTGATTGATTATTTTCCTTAATGATTGATTATAAATATTTTCCCATGTTCTCAAATATTTCTCTATAACAGCTACATAGTGTTCTATTATAGCATATTCAATTGCCCTTTTAACATGAAACTTTAAGACAGTGTCTGAGTTTTTATGTTTTTATAACTGACAGCTCTATAGCCAAATATTTTAACATTTATGTAATGTTTTGCTGTGATTAAAGTCAAGAAGCAACATGGTAGTTTTCAGTGATAATAAAGAAGATGAGATGAAGTGTGAGAAGCATCGGTACTTACGCATCAGCAGATGTGAAGGGTGGGGGATCTACGCATGTACTGGAAGATGGGAGGGAGAAGTACTTGGGCGGGTATTTGCTTTTCATGTTTTTGTTTGGGGGGATTCTACCTGCTGCTAGAGTGAAGCAAAGGTGCCCTCCAGCCTGTTGACTGTCACACGGGATTTGATGCCCGGCTGGGGGCCCGCCTGGCAGAGCTGTGCCCACAAATACCAGAAATCGCAGTGTACAGGCTGAGTGAAGAAATCTCACCCGCGGGCTGAGTGAAGCGCCCATTCTCTACCTGGCTCTTCACCTCCACCCCACTCCCCAGGGTGTCTGTACTGAGTGTACTGTGGTCCGCACCCCACGGCAGTGGTGGGTGCATCAAGTGAGAGACTCGGAGCTGAGTGAGTGAGAAGGTCCAGGCGGAAGCCGTGGCGGCCTGCGGGGCAGGGTTCAGACCGCGTGGCTGCCGCCTGCCTCCTGCTGAGGGTGGACGGCAGGCTCAGGCCTGCCAGAGATTCCCATCTTCCTGAGAAGCTGAAAACCTGGTGCTTTTATTCAAATTAGTCAATTTCCTAATAGTATTGGGGAAATGGAGGAGTAGATTTTTTTAAGTATATATGTGATTTATTTTCTTAGGATGAGTCTCCAGACTGCTGCCTGCAGACCTTGGGGCTTGTCAGCCTTTGTAATTGCATAAGCCAATCAGCCAATCCCGGGAAATAAATCAGAAAGAGAGAGAGAGAGAGAGAGAGTGTGTGTGTGTGTGTGTGTGTGCGCGCGTGTACATCCACACACACACATCCATCCTACTGGTGCATCTTCTCCAGAGAACCAGGATACAGAGAAGAGACGTGTGTGGGGACAAGCAAAGACGCTAGACTTGTCTGAATATATTCTGTTTTGTAGACTTGACTTTGCCGCTGTATAAATAATTTAGAACTCCATAAAGCCAAACTAGACTTTTAAAAAGCAGTCATGAAAAATTGAAAGGGGAGAAATGGAAACAAGTGAGCCTCCCTGGGCCTCAGGCTGATGGGACGGCCGCACGGGCAGAGCTCTCGCCAGTGACTCCGAGGCCCGGGGTTCGGACTCGGCTTTCCCAGTAGAATGCACCTTAAGTATTTTAAAAGACAAGTTGTAAATTATTTTTCTTAATCTCAGTGTTGCTATGGTGGTGGCGTTTGTGCTCTGAAACTGTTCTGAGCGTGTTGTGGGCGAAATCGAGCCAGTGATTGTGGTGGGGTCACCGAGAACCTAGATCGTCAGTGTGAAACCCTGGAAATAATGGCACTGTGAGATCCACGAGGCTCCCAGCTTCAAGTGCTGAGTCTGACCTGAAGTTCCGTGTGAACTCCTGGTGTTTCCATCTGAAAACATAACTTATTTTCTGGCTCTGTCCACTGAAACAGGGGCCGATTCCGTAGCAGCGAACACCCACGGCTTTCCATCTCTTAACACCAGTCCCAGCAAAATGAATCAGCGCTTTTCACCAGAAGTGGCTGCTTCCAGCTGGGGCGCTGTGTGTGTGAGGTGGCTCTGGGACTCCTCACCGTGCCTGCAGCTGTGATCCGCTGAGGACTGCGGGGCACATGGAAGGACTTAGTCAACTTGAAGAGACCCCCACTGAGCAAGGACAGACCGGCAAGACCATCACAGGGATAAAAACTGTCCTGGAGTGAAACAAATCAAAATGTTCAGGGTGATATTTATTTACTTGTCTGTTTGGTTTTTTATAAGCAAAAGTTTACTTAGAAAGTCCCAGAGGTAGAAAGGATCAAGTTCCAGAGGCGAAAAAAGGACCCTTGGAGCTTAGGAGGAAGAAAATGAAAATCACAGTGGTGTTCAAACATCACCGTGTGAGATTAAAACAGAAGACTCACCCTGGCTGGGGAGCTCGGTTGGTTAGAGCGTCATCCCAAAGGGCCAAGGTTGCGGGTCCAGCTCCAGGCAGGATCTCCCAGTGAGTGCATCAGTAAGGGGAACAAGAAATCGATGTCTGTCTGTCTGTCTCTCTCTCTCTTGTCAATAATAAAATAAAAATATCATTAGTCGTCTTTGGAGGATGTTCAGAAACCAAGCCAATGTTTTGAAGATCAAAAATTAAAGGAGGAAAAATCAAGCGTCTATCAAGTTCCTATCTAAATTATAATTTAGGGTAAACATGTAGCTGATGATATGCAATTTCTCTTGATAGAACATCCCAGCTACCAAATTCAGATAACAATTATTTTATCACCAACTTTAACTCTATAGTGCAGCAATAGATCCTCTAGGCAAAGATCACCAACGAATGATGACAATATGGCAGAAGACACTGCGCCTCCGAGGAGAGCAGTGCCACCTGCAGCAGGCAGAAAAACGCCTTCCACTTCGGTGACGTCGCTGTTCTCTCAGAACACGGGAACATGGTACATAACATGCCAAGGCGGGATTTAGTTACAGGTGAAATTGTTCATAAGGCGATCTTAAAACAGGAAGGTCATGCTGGGTTATCCAGGTGTGGATGAGAGACGCAGGAGGCTCATCAGTGCCTGCACATGAGAAAGACTCAACCAGCTGATGCCAACTTTGAAGGTGGAGGGGCCGCAAGCCCAAGGATATGGGCAGGCTTGAGAAGCTAGAAAACGTCCCAAAATGAAGTCTCCCTTAGAGCCTCCAGAGAGAAATGCCGCAGCCGACACCTCAGTGTTAGTCTTCCGAGTGCTGGGTCAGGCGTCTGACACACGGAACTGTAAGGTGGTACTTTGGCGTTGTCTCAAGCCACTGAGATTGTGGTTCTTTGTAATGGCAGCGATAGAAAACGGATACATTCCATTTCCTAGGGTATGTTCTTTCCAGAAAACTGAGTCTGAACCTGATTAAGCCTCTTACTTCCACTGCTAATTTACAGGAAATATGGGACACAGAGGAACACGTTAGATAAAATTCTGGCAGTGCTCAGCAATATCTAACAACTTTGGGCAATGCTGTTAGAAAAATGGCATGTTTTGTTTATCAAATCAAATGTGTGTTTGTGTGTGTGTTTATTTATGAGAGAGAAACAGACTAACTTATGAGATGTCAGGAAATGACCTAGTATGTTATGCATCAACCAATTGTAGTGTAGAACTTGATTCAAATAAATAAAATGAGATAAATATTAACGAAATCTGAACAGTGACGCTGAGTATTTGATGCTAGTAAGGAGTTACTACTTTTTTCAATGTGGCAGTGCAGTTATGGTTAACTTCAAACAAAGGAGGGGCAGCGCAGTGGGGGGAATAAACCGCAGCAGCCATAAATCGATACTTGTTGAAGATTAAATAACAGGTGCACAAATGTTTGCTTCTTATTCTTTCTACTTTTGTATATACTTTAATATTTCTATAGTAAGCTATTAGTAAAGTTGTAAGCAATTCCTTTGACTTCTTAAATATGTTGTGAGCCAAACACACTGTGTCCAAATGTCCGAAGGCTTGTCCAACAGACTGCCAGTTTGGGAAAAGGGGATCTGTCCCTTTAATTTGGGGAGCCATCCTTTTATCTGTGCCTGCTCAGCTCCTGTCCCCACTCTCTCTACGGAAGGGCCTCCTCCTTCTGGGCAAGGGGACGACTGGAGGTCAGTACGGATGGCTTGGAATAGAATTTTCTTAGAATAAGTGAGGAAGAGGGCGGTACACATAATTGCACTGAGCAGTCCTCCTAGTATTTCACGCATTTGCTTGAACCCATACCCCCTTATTCTACTCTCTGAATAAAGAGGTCAGTATCTTCATTTCAGTATTTGAAAACCTGTTCTGAAATTTCGACTAATTGCACTTTTTGTGCTATTTCTGTGCCTCTGTTTCAGGATGGAATGGGAAACCTGAGAATCACAGAAAAAGGTCTAAAGCTGGAAGGAGACTCAGAATTCTTGCAACCTCTCTACGCCAAAGAAATCCAGTCCCGACCGGTGAGTCTCTGCTAAGAGAAGGAATGATTGCCCCTCTGGAATCTGAATCAGGGGAAATCTGTCTTGCCATCCTCTGAGTTTAAAGGTGTGGGAAGAACTCCCGCTGGCAGAATCCTCCTGTCTGCCGCAGATGGTAAATAAGTCGTCCCAGGCACAGTCTTGCTGTTCTGGCAGGAAAGGGCGGGGCAATTCCTTCCAGCGGAGAGCGCCCCAAGCCCTTCTCCCAAATGACTTTTATTGGGAGTGGTGTGTGTAGGTGTACACAGCATACATGCATAGCTTATCAATCAATGTCAAAAGGCTATAGTCATACGAACACAGGTATTATCTATAGATAACAATTGAAGGAACACAGAGATCTGTCATAGTTGAGAGTCTGTTAGTCGTGCTGATGCCAGAGGGTCTTTAAGATGTGTTTCATGAGATAAGGAGTTTACTCCTTGTGCTTGAATGTAAACATCCAGTTTATATCACCAGGGCTACACCAAACAAAGCAGAGCAGGCTTCAAAGGATACAATGTATTTATCGGGGCTGATTCCCAGGGAGCCTGCGTTGTTAGAGTCAGGTGAGGTCTGCCACTGGTGTTTTCACTTGTTTTTCCAGAGGGACTTACTAGTCCCTTTCAGGCTTGTTCTTATAGGGCTACAGTCTCAGAAACCACACAGAGTGGTCCCCAACATAAAGGAGGGAGGGCATAGGGGCATAGTACAGGTAATGAGATGCATTCAGACCTGAAGTCTTGAGTGTAACTGCAGCTCCATTAAAGAATGGAGGCTCGGAAAGGAAGCGTGGGCAGAGCCACATGGTTACAGAGTAGCAGGACCAGGGTTTGCACTCAGGAATGCAACTCTGGAGCTTTTCTGTTAACCACAGTCTCCTTCCTAAGCTTTTTCTCTCGTTCCTTCTCTTTGCCATGGTAGTGATTCCTAGATACCTTGCTTTTATTAACCAATATTATCAAAATTAATTATTGTTTATGAGTGAGTTTTTGTTTCTTTAGTTTTTATTTTTGCTTTTTGGTGGGTGGTGGACTTCACTGGTTGGAGGGGGTTATTAATACATTTGTTTTGCCTGGGCCGATTTGTGTCCACCCGGAAGCAAAGAGCCACAGGAAACTTCCCAAAGTGGCATTTGCATCGTGCACGTTGATTAGGGTAGTGAATGAAATTCAGCAACTTGATGTGGTGGGTAATTTAAACTGAATACCGTCTAAACAACCGAGTTGTATTAAACTGAGTGCAGCTGCTGAATTGCCAATAAATGTATTTCCCTGTGTGCCTAGTAAAAGAGAGGAAGCCATGATGTTAACCTCATCAAAAAGCGAGAATCAGTGTATCCCCACAATGATGATAAAATCTAACCGAAACTCACAGCATCCTGGCTTGTGCCCTTAAAGTACCAAGAGTAAACGTAACCGTTGTCTTTGAGGAAGCTGTGTCCTGGAAGGAGGAATAGGTTGAAACCGTACCACGGAGGTTTGGGTGATGATTCTGCCTTGGAGTGAGTGGAGACGGTTGATTGTAAGCATTTTTGAAATCCCTGTGATATGCATTGCTCTTTGTTGATATTGTTGAGTTTTAATTTTTTTTAATATTTTTTTCTTGCCCTGGCTGGTGTAGCTTAGTGGATTGATTGCAGGCCTGCGAAACAGGATCGCGGTTGGATTCCCAGTCAGGGCACATGCCTGTGTTGCAGGCCAGTTCCCAGCAGGGGACACATGAGAGACAACCATACATTGATACTTCTCTCCCTCTCTCCTTCCCTACCTCTGAAGATAAATAAATAAAATCTTTTAAAAATAATAAATAAATATTGTTTCTTGTTATGCTATCACAGTTGTCCCTATTTTTCTCCCCTTGCCCTCCTCCACCCACCCCACCCCCACTCCCACAGTCCCCACACTGCTGTCCATGTCCATGGGTCATTCATGCATGCTCTTTAACTAGTCTCTTCCCCTTCTTTCCACCATTATTCCCCTCCCCACCCCGGTCACCGTCAGTCTGTTCCATGTTTCCATGCATGTGGTTCTGTTTTGATAATTAGCTTTGTTCATTAGCTTCCTCTTACAGGTGAGATCTATGGTGTTTTTCTTTCGCCATCTGGCTTACTTCACTTAGCCTAATATTCTCCAGTTCCATCCATGCTGTTGTAAAAGGCAGAAGTTCCTTCTTTCTGCTTCACGGTGCTCCATCATGTAAATGTACCACAGTTTTTGATCCACTCATTCAGTGATGGGCACTTAGGCTGTTTCCAGTACTTGGCTATTGTAAATTGTGCTGCTGTGAACATGGGGGTGCATAGGTTCTTTTGAATTGGTGATTGGGGATTCTTAGGATATATTCCCAGCAGCAAAATCTCTGGGTCAAAGGGCAGTTTCAGTTTTGATTTTCTGAGGAAATTTCACACTGTTTTCCACAGTGGCTACGACAGTCTGCATTCCCACCAGCAGTACAGTAGGTTTCCCTGTTCTCCGCACCCTTACCAGTATTTGTTTGTAAATTTAGTAATGATGGCCATTCTGACCAGTGTGAGGTGGTATCTCATTGTGGTTTTAATTTGCATCTCTCTGACGATCAGTGATGCTGAGCATCTTTTCATAAGTCTATGGGCCCTCTGTATGTTCTCCTTGGATAAGTGTCTATTCAGGTCTTTTGCCCATTTTTAATTGGATTGTTTGTCTTCCTGGTGTTGAGTTACATGAGTACTTTATATGTTTGGGGGATCAAACTTTTATCTGATGTGTCATTGACAAATATGTTCACCCACATAGTCAGTTTCCTTTTCATGTTGATAATGGTTTCTTTAGCCATGCAGAAGCCATTTAATTTGATGTAGGACCATTTGTTTATTTGTTCCTTTATTTCCCTAGCCCTGGGAGATATATCAGCACCACTGTTGCTACATAGGATATCCGAAATTTTACTGCCGGTGTTTTCCTCTTCATCTTTTATGGTGTCGCAACTTATATTTAAGTCGGTTATCCATTTTGGTTCATTCTGGTGTGCGGTATAAGTTGGTGGTCTAGCACTTGATCTGTCTGTGCTTCTCCCATCCTGGCAAGCTGGTTAGTGAAACCATTGGTTACAGTTACGAGTTGCACTTTAGATGAACACTTTTATCTGTATGAAACTTGTTTAACTCACTAGTTTGAACTGGCCATTTTTCTCTAATGGTGTTATCCAGAAGTAAATATTTTAGGTTTTTCTCCCCATTTTACAACTCTGTAAAAATGGGAAAAAAATCCATTGTCTCAAGAGACACAAAAGTTGGCCGCGGACTGCAGTTCACCGACCTCACTGGCCTGTGCTAGTGACGTTCCTGTGCAACTGTGTAAGTGGTCTGGCTAGCTCACAGGTGTGCACACTAGCAGATTCTAAGATCACAGGTAGAATAGTTGATATGCATTAAGTAAACGATCCTCAAATAAGTTTTCTTGGTGTAGAATTAGATTCCTATAGAGATATTAGGAAATGTGTTTTAGAAGACTTGCGAAAGCGCACCTGGTATATCTCAGACTCGTGTAGGACTTGAACTCTCAGCAGGTGTTCCAGCCAGCCCTTCAGAAAATGGAGAGTCATTTGACCGCAACTCAAGGATACTTGATTAGAAGATTAAAAAGTAACAGTAATTTCAAAAACATCCCCTTCATATTGAAAAATCTGTGAGTTAAATTCAGTGTTTTCAAATAACCATTTAAAGAAAATACAGTGTTAAAATTCACTGTTGTTCCATTTTTCTTAGGAATTTTTCATTTTGAAAATATAGTAAATAAATTCAGCTTTGTAGCCTTCTGTCTTTCTTATAACAACAAAATAAATATCTCCCAACTGAAGAAAATGCTAAATTTGTATACAGAAATTCACATACAGTGAAATCTATCAGTAAGTTACGTGAGCTCTACCTGAACACACTCTCCATTCTACACCACTCCCAGTCCAGGCCGCCGACTCTCCCCTGGTAACACCCCATCACCGGTATCGGTGTGAGAACCTCCTCCCTCTGCTGCCTGTCACTCTCAGCATCTCAATCGAAACTGCAGCAAAGCAGCCTTTGCTGCTTTCACCCCTTTGCAAAGGGCTCTTCATTGGCTTCCCGTGGCACCTGGCATGAGAGCAAAGGCTCCCACTAGAGAATTTCCATGCAAGGCTCCTTCTGTCAGCCTGGCCTCAGTCCAAGTATCGCCATTGTATAAAGACCCTCTCAATCAACCCACTGAACAGAGCAGCCACGTATAAAACTCTGCCCTGGCTTGTCCCCTGGTCATTGTCATCATTCACCATTCTTGTTTGCTTAGCAATATATTTGGAAGAGCAAGGGATTGTCTGGATTTTCCCAACTACATTCCCGAACCCTATTGCTAAGTCTTTACACATAGTATGTGCTCAGTACATATCTGTGAAATTGAGTCATGAATTATTAAAAACAAAAGTGTCCCTGAAATTTATCTTGCAGTTGCAAGCACTGCCAATAATTTATTGTACTTCTCCAGCCATCTACCATGAGTATATTTTTCAACAGAACCATACTTTGCATTCTATTCTGTACATATTTTCCTCCAAATAATATATTAACAGTAAGTTTTTACATCTATTTAAAAGTTTAAGAGTTTTTTTGAGGTATAACTGATATAGAATAAGCTGCACATATTTAAAAGCGTGCAATTTTACAGGCATCTACATACAGACATGCTTGTGACACCGCCACCAGAATTGCAGAGATGAATGCGTCACCACTAAGAGTCCCTCCACGCCTTTGCTGTGGTGCCCACCCTGTTTCTCTGACCCTGTCCCCAAGCAACCACTGCTCCGGTGTGAAGATGTTTTCTTGCATTTCCTAGAACTTCATATACATGGAATCAGGCAATTTGCTCATCTAAATAATTTTAAAAATAAACCGCATGTCATTCTATTGAGATCTTTTTTTAACCATCTATTTAATATCCAAGTTAAAGAAGAATAAGACAGTTTTTGCCACAGTCAGGCTGTGTCTTGGTTTGGCTGGTGGGAGATATTACTGGTAGAAGCGGCTCAGGGCACAGACCTTGACTATATTTCTTTGGGATGACATCAGGCCACAGAGGAAGGAATATGGAATAACGTATTAGGCGTGACAACTGTTAGGTCGTAGTCATTCAAGTACCCAGACGGACTCAGTGAGCTAAGGAGCAGGGTTTAATAGCAGGAATAAGAGTGATAGTAGAGCCAACCAGGGAGGCTAAGACTCACTAGGTCGTTGTTAGGGCAGGGTTTTTAGGTGCACAACTCCTCAAAGGGTAACTGGTTGGGGTGTCAGAGTCTGATTGGCTAGAGCTGCCTGCTGGGTGCCGTTTCTGCTGACCATTGTTCTTTATATAGCTTGTCAGGCTCAAGTTAAGGCTGCATCCTGCTTTGCCAGATCGGCCGACCCCAGACCCCAGTCTCAGCCGGGCATCTGTTTGTCCTGAGTAGGGTCGGCAGGCAGTTTTCCAGGTAGGTATCTTCCCAGGCTACAGTTTCCTCCAGTACAGTTTTTCCGCCTGGAGATTTTCCATTCCTCCTGGGCCTGCCTAGGTCTGTCAACAACCTAGTGTCTCTCTTTGAATTGTCGCATAAAGTGAAAATATATGTCGGATCAAAAAAGCAGAAGAACAGTCAGAGCCGGTGACACAGTATATAGGGCTCCCCTTCCCTCAGGCACAGAGATAATTGCCATCTGGACAAAACCTGGGCTCTGGTAGCAAAGAAGGTCTTGGGAGTGACCGTTGGACAGGCAGCCCCTATCGCCACACTTCCTGGTCAAACCTCACGTGATGCTCACATGAGCTTCACCTGTAGCGACTTTCCACCCCCCCACCTGGCATCTTCAGCTTAGTGGTTTTCTCTGATGCACCTGACCATGGCTTACAGAATGCCCCTGGAAGACCTTTATAGAATTATCTGCAGTATCGTTTCTCCAGAGGTCATGGCCGCTTCTGTTTTAGGGGACAGCTCCCGGTTTTCCCAGTGTCCAGCTGAGCAAGATCACTCAGCCCTCTAAGTGAGGGTGACTAATGATGCAGGACCTGACTTCATTTTGGTTTGTGTTTCATTGATCGGAGAGGAACTGAGGTTGGGTAAGCAGTCCACACAATGTTCGATACTGTATCCAATTTCATTTTGAAGGTTGCAACCCTGGTAAAGTCACTACAAATTGATTAGTGTAATAGTAACTACTTTGGAAGATAAATTGGTAAGAAAATGCCCATCTCTATAAAAACTTCCTTCTGGGACTAAGAAGAGGAGGAAGGCTCCAGGACTTTCTGGCTTTAGCCACATGGATGCACAGCTTTCAAGTGGTAAAGTGTCATGCTGCTCAGAAGATAGATTGAAAAAGACACACAAAATTAACCATTGTGTCACCTAATCTGAAGAACAGCCTGTCCCTAGAACTACCTCCTGAATGCATTAGTACAGGAATTGGTAAAGGTGAGGGAGTGATGCCAAAAAACGACATGTTTAAATCCCCATTTTAGTGTGGTAGGCACTTTTTAATTGCCACATACAACTACCCATTTTTGGCAGGAGCTCCAAAGGAATACTAAGGAGAAGTTCAATCACAAAGTATCATTTGGGACAAAAGTGGCAGACTCCTACTTATTCAGGGAGGCTTCTTACCTTGCTTCCCATGATGCTGGAACTAGACGGTACTTTTGCATAACTTGGGGGAAAGCAACCAGGGAAAGGAAAGGAGCGTTTATTGCACGTGGTGTGCTGGGCCCACATCCGTGGAGGACTTGCACAGTGGATCTGCACCTGCGCTCACTGCAAACTGCACTTGGGGTGAGCACAGGCTCCCATCCCATTGTCAGGTTGAATCTAAAACTTCAGGAGAGGGGAGGGCAGAAAAAGAAGTTAGAGGAGGGATCTAAAAATTAATTTATGAGAAAAAGTGGAAAATTATTGTCAAAGGTTTAAGGGTATTTATCTCATCAAAAGTTTTTACCCTATATCCCTCACCTCTTTTAAGAATTTCTAGCTACCAAAAGCTGTTTGTGGAATTAGGAAATCATGTCAGAATGGGCTTCCGAGAAGTCGCCTCCACCCAGGTGAGTCCCTGGTGAGGCTTGTGTGCTGTGCTGCTGGTCTCGGGGGGACAGTGCTGCTGGGAGACAGACGGGTGATCTCTGAGCTGTTTCATCGTGTGGCACACCCTTGATTTTATACCCAGGCAATTGAGGCGATATTAATACCTGCATCATGGGTGGTGGTAAATCAGGAAGATAATGTTCGTTAAGTGCTTAATACAGAACTTGAGATGAAGCGAGTGCTCCAGAGATGCTAAGTCCCGCTGTCTGCCCCTTCTGACGATGGTGCTGCTGCTGTTGCTAATGATGATGATGATGTCGACGTCATCGGCATCATGTATTACAAACCCCATCTGATGTTTGACCTTCCTTAGAACCAGGAGGCCTTGCCTCCTCTTTTCAATGTCGTCTTTATCGCTAACTCAGGGCCCACTAAAGAAACCCACTTCATACTCATAGCTTTTAGTTTTCAATTTTTCTTTCACTTAATTACACTCTGTCTATGTTTCCCTCACTTTTTTCTCATTTTTCTGCATAAAAATGTTTGCTAGCTCTGGCACTTACAGATTATTGGCACAGTTTACCTGAAAAACAGACAAACAAACAGCTTTATGGTATATGCCAAGTACCTTAAAAAATCTTTATATACTTTGGCTCAGCTATGACATTTCCACTTATTTTATGGGATAGGAAAAGCAAAATATATGGAATAATGAAAGATTAAAACAAGCACCCATGACACTGCTTGATAAAAACCAGTCTAAATGCTGGTTCCTGTAGGAGTTGAATTCCATATATAAAGTGGAATTTGAGCTCTGGCTGGTGTGGCTCAGTGGACTGAGCACCAGACCAGCCTGCAAACCAAAAGGTCTCTGGTTCAATCCCCAGTCAGGGCACATGCCTGGGTTGCAGGCCAGTTCCCAGTTGCAGACTTGTAAAAAGTAACCAATAAATGTTTCTCTCACACATCAGTATTTCTCCCCCTGTCTTTCTCCCTCCCTTCCCCTCTCTAAAAATAAATAAATAAAATCTGTAAAAATGTATTTTTAAGAAAATGGGGTTTGAGGGCCTCCCAGTTTGTCCATATTTTTGAAAGCCGAGGAACCGCCATGTGCCCCTCGACACTCTGAGTAGGTCATCCTCACCGTGAAGTTTTAGGTTTGCATCTGTTAACTCTCTGTTTCATGTGAAAGGCTGAGTTTTCTAATTCCATTTCAACTCTGGTCTGCTGTGAGCGGAGACTTACTCCATCAGCCTGAATCACCAAGACATATGCAGGGTGGAGTGCAAAGCCCCTAAGAATTCAGGTAGAGACGTCACTTCATTTACCACGTGGGGCCCAACCGCCCAGGAGGCAGGTAGGACTTACGGAAGTTATACCCGCCAAAGTCAGAACTAGAACCCGGGGTTTCAGTGCTCCCCCACATCAACACCCCAGCCACGTGGTGATTAAGTGTCTCGTGACGCTGCGTTTAGTACAGGAAGTTGAGTTACGGTACATGGCGTTTCCCTCTCGTGAGGAAAGCATGTTAGTTCTCTGAAAGAATTCAGAAGCGCTAAGAAAACTGGGAACAGCAATGGATAATAACACATGGCTGAGCTTAACAGGGTCTGACTTAGTCACTGACATGATTCTCTACTTCACAAGTGTATCGGGAGGGGTAAATGAGTAATTTAACTGCCCCCCCCCCATGTACACCATTAAGTGACCTATTAACATGAAGGCTTATGGCTGAGTTACAAGCTGAATCCACTTGACAGGTACAGTTTGTTCACACAGTGTTCCTCTTTAAATATGAATTTGTTTCTGATATTTAAATACCTGCAGATTTGACACTTTTAAGAATCTACACTTTGTGAGTCTCATAACAAACCAGAAAATCTGGGGAAGTGGTCCGATACTGCTAAGGACCGGAGTTGAGTCGCAGCTGCCTCCTTTGGCCGGGCGTTGGCCCGCCACAGTCTCCACCCATCACTGTTGCCTCCCACCCAACCTCTTCACACGTTTCTGCAACGAGGCCCTGACGTTCCTGAGGATGCAACTCCTGGTTTATGAGCATGAGAATGTGTGTATGTGTATCTCATCGTGCAGAGGTCCAGAAACCAGCTTGGCTTCCTAGGGTTCTAGTCACTCACGACTCCCTGTCCCTCCCTTCTTGCTGCTCTCTCCTTCACCTTAGTTGCAGCTACGGGTCTGGTGGCTGTGGGTTCAGAAGTACGCAAGCTCAGTCATGGCTGGTGTAGCTCAATAGGTTGAGTGCGGGCCTGCGAACCAGAGGATCGTGGTTTGATTCCCAGTCAGGGCACATACCTGGGTTGCAGGCCAGTTCCCAGCAGGGGACGCATGAGAGGCAACCATACATTGATGTTTCTCTCCCTCTCTCCTTCCCTTCCCCTCTAAAGATAAATAAATAAAATCTTAAAAAAAAAAAAAAAAGAAGTATGCAAGCTCAATGCCAAGGGGTGGCAGTCCCAGGGCTTTTGGAGGCTGAGGACCTGGCCCCCCACAGCCACTGCCCACCCCAAGCCCCTGAGAACACGCCTGGTTTGGCCTTTCCCTTCTCACCAGAATAGACCATGAATGGGGAGGAGGCCGACTAGGAGAAGAAGGGTGAAAATTTGGACTCGGCACGCTCTGCCTGAGGCAAGGGAAAAAGAATAACGGATGGCAGGCACGCACTGCCTGTGTCCGAAGAGGCTCCCCCAACATGGCTCAGTCGTGGTGAGAAGAGCAGCATCTCGGGTTGGTTTTGAAACCAAGAGAAAACTACGGCGGCTCCTCCTCGGCGAGCAAAACATCTTCAACTCCCTGCTGAACATATTGCGCACAAAACAGTATTTTCCGTGCCGCTTGCATGGAACACGAGCATCTTGCTGTCTTTAATTAAGAAGTTAACTGGACCATGAAGTATTGCCCGAGTAAATCAAAGTGATTTGTACTGAGTCAGAGGAGAGGGGTGCATTAGGCATCTTTGCCTTTCATTGCTCACACATAAATTATGGAGATTATTAAAAATTGGAAGGGCCATCTATAAGCCCATCTGTACTGTGAAGCTGATTGCCATTCCTGAAAATGTATCTCTCTTTTCACTTGTAATTTATTGTGGAAAATAGTGTGAACCAGCTGCTTACTCTTCCTTTGTAAACAGATCCACCAAGTTTGAACAGATTGACGCAATACTAAGTTCAGTTGGTTGGTTTATTCTGGGGAACAGAAGCAGTTACTCAGAGACTTTGGGTTGCAGTAGAATTAAAGTTGGCTGGTGGAGATTTTGTTCTTTTATGAATTTGGAAGAAACAGACTGGCTATGCTCTTCTTAAATGAAGATCGTGCTGGAAACGCACAGGTTCCCAAGGGCTCCCGTCAGATCTCAGTGACAACTGCGGCACCCAGCGTCCCCGTAGCAGGAGGTGGTCCAAACTGCAGATGAGGCTGACAGTGTTTCCTTGCGTGGTGTGGGGGCCCGTGGACAGGAGACGACCCCAAATTCATTCTTGCTGCCGGCCATGTCATCAAAGGTTCATTATCAGTATCTCATTTCTT
Organism: Artibeus jamaicensis; assembly: GCF_021234435.1. Lineage (NCBI taxonomy): Eukaryota > Metazoa > Chordata > Mammalia > Chiroptera > Phyllostomidae > Artibeus > Artibeus jamaicensis. The sequence continues at coordinate 8,394,765 of NW_026521828.1, read as the reverse complement.
TGAGGACGCAGAAATGTGCATTTATGCCAAACCCACACGACAAGTGTTCCTTTTCCCGTGCACACACACATTTAGACAAAGTCACTTACAAGGGATTTGTGCAGCAATGTAATAGGCAAAGTTACACTGGGTTAAGAGAAGGAAAACTATACATTTGAGTAAGAGGCAGGGGCAGTTTTAATAGAAACAAGGGACCGGACAGAGCATGTGTGTGTTTCCTCTCGCTAAGCCTGGAGTCAGGATAATGCTTCCAAACACAGAAACAGAGTCGCTGGGATGAAACCTTCTCTCGATACCCTCTGAAGATGAGCGCGATGTCCTAGACAGGGAGCAGAGTTGGGGCTGGCGGACTGGTGGTCCAGAAAGCGCACCGGGTTCAAAGTGAGGGGATCTGGGTTCTCTTCTGTTGTCAGTGCTGGTACAGGCAGCAGGGAGCCCTGAGCAAATCGTGGCTCTCCTCAATCTGTTTCTTTATCTGTGAAGTAAAGAGGTGGGACGTGACCACTGCTTCTCTACAACTTTTGTTGTTAAAGGCATGGAATCTTTTTTTGTTAAGTCAAATTTTACTTGGACCCCCAAACCAGGACCAGATGGAAGCCGAGCTGCTGAGGTTGGGGACAGGGACACTTCAGCCTGAGGCCCTGCCCACCCCAGCTCCCTGTCAGCAGCCCCAGTGCCAGGGCCCCCGGGGGCCCACTCACCGCAGTCTGAGAACTGCCCGGTGTGTGAAGGCCCGGCCTCGCTTCATCTAAGTTCTGTTCAAATGGCAGTTCCTCTTGGGAACCTTCCCTGACCACCCATCAAAAATTTATCCCTTTCGTTTTTTTACTGCTTTCGTTTTTGTCATGATATTATTATATTATACATGAATGACTCAGTTATATTAATTTCTATCTCTATATTGTATGTATGCATAGAGTATACAATTAAATACTGACATACATATCTGTTTTGCTTATGCCATTACGGTCTAATCTCTGTGATGTCAGAGACAGAGAAAGACAGTTATGGACTGATTGCAGGCTCTGGAATGTCAACTTTCTGGTAACATCCTGGCTCCACCACTTCCCAGCTGAGTTACCTCCAGCAAATTCCTCGACCTTTTCTGTGCCTCGCTTTTCTGAGCCTCACTTCTCTGATCTGGAAAATGGGCATAATGATAGCCCTATCTCACAAACTTATTACAGGATCACATAGTTCATTTATTTTATATAATTATATTAAATTTATGCAAATGTTACTTTTTTAATTATATTTTATTGACTATGCTATTACAGTTGTCCCATATTTTTCTTCCTTTTATTTCTCTCTGCCCTAAACCCCCTTCCCACTACTATCCCCCCACCTTAGTTCATGTCCATGGGTCGTACATGTAAGCTCTTTGGCTTCTCCATTTCCTATACTATTCTTAACCTCTCCTGTCTATTTTGTACCTACCGTTTATGCTTCTTATTCCCTGTACCTTTTCCCTCATTCTCCCTTCTCTTGTCCCTACTGATAACCCTCCATGTGATCTCCAATTCCGTGATTCTCTTCCTGTTCTAGTTGTTTGCTTAGTTCTATGCTTAATTTGTTTTTGTATTTGTTTTTGTTTTAGGTTCAGTTGTTCATAGCTGTAAGTTTGTTGTCATTTTACTCTTCATAGTTGTAATCTTCTTCTTTTTCTTAGATAAGACCCTTCAACATATCATGTAATAAGGTGATGATGAACTCCTTGAATTTGATCTTATCTGAGAAGCACTTAAACTGCCCTTCCATTCTAAATGAAAGCTTGGCTGGATAGAGCAATCTTGGATGTAGGTCCTTGCCTTTCATGACTTGGAATACTTCTTTCCAGCCCCTTCTTACCTGCAAGGTTTCTTCTGAGAGATCAGCCGAGAGTCTTATCAAAACTACTTTATAGGTAAATTTTACTTTCTATAGAGCAGTGTTTTGAGTACAAAGCACTAGATAAAATTCCAATGTAATAATTTATTACTGTTAACATTTGTTGTATTGTTTTACCACTATATCCCCAGCTCCTAGACCATTGCCTGTCATAAGGAAGAAAAGTATTATTTTTAATGAATGGATGAATGTTCTCCTAGGATTCTTCTTACACAGAGGTTCTCTCAGAGCCTCTCAAGACAGGGAGATAAATTTCTCTCTTTATTGATGTTTATATATTGACTTCTGTATCAGCCATATATTAAGTATTCTATTGTGTGAAGATAGCTTGAGCGGCTGTGTGATTCGAGGCTATGGGGGGAACAGGCCAGACCAGGTAGAGGGGACGGAAGTGGTATTGAAGGCACTAAATGCCCTTCTCTCCCCACTTCATGCTTTGGCCCTGCTATAAAGCCTAGATTTATGCCATCCACAGGCTAATGGAAGCTCCCCAGTGAAGGTTTGTGTGTTCTAGGCAGGAAAGTTTAAGAGAACAGAATTGGCGTGCAACCCTTCAAACCTTTGAGCTTCTCTTCCTCATCCCTACAGTCCATCAGCATCACTTGTAACTCTTTTCATTTCCGGAACGTCCCGGCCCTCTGTAATGACTACTTGGTATAAGACTGCTTCTCCCTTATTTCATAAATAACCTTAAGAGAGGAAGCACACACCAGAGTCTACTGTGATTTGGTTTTTGTTCTTTTGATGGTAGGAAGAGCCCTGCATTTAGGGGGCATCTCACCGCCAATAATATCTACTGAGTATTTGGGGAGAAATATGGAGAGAGATGTAATCTTTACCCCAAAAAAAGATGTTTTAGTACATCCTTAAAAGTTTTGTTGTTCTTCACTCCCAAAGTATTGGCAAAAAAAAAAAAGTCACTTAAAAATTATTTTCTTAATGCTGCAATCAAAACATACTCCTGCAGGCAACTCTGGTCACGCCCGCACTGTACAATTGCTTGGGTGTGCACACTCTTAGCCTTTATTTTTACAAACCGTTCCTTGTCAACAGCACTGATGATGTCTCAGGAGAGGTCATTTCGGAGGCTGAGGAAACACACCCCTTTGCCATCTGAAATTATAAACGAATACTTAAGGCTTACTTTGATGTGGGGGCCGCCAGTGGCAGAGGAGCGTCCTCTTCCGACGCATGCGCGGTCGATCATTGCTGGTGTGCTACTTTAAATGGCACTTCCGAAATGCTGAGGGTGGGCCTTTCTCTATCTCTCCATGAAGGATCCTTTTGTTATCAGCAGCAATTCCTCCTCTGGGCTAATACAAAGTCAACAAAGCTTTTAAGGCTGATAAATATTTTGCAGCTGTGTTTGTTGCATTTTGGAGGGAGTGAGAGGTAGGCTGTGGTAAAAATTGCCCTGTTGAAAGACTAAGAGGAGCAGACTTCCCTGGTTTTTTCCTTGCTTGCTGCACTAGGGTAGATTTCTCCCCCCAGGAAGCCACTGCTACCATTGCATAGCACCAGAGTCCTGGAAATAAAAAGTGTCGTCTCCCTACAGTAAAAGACAAGTACAGATGGTACGATAATTGCAGTTTTCCACTATCAAGCTGTGTATATTGGTTTTAGGGCTCAGTTAAGGCTCAGGCAGTTATAGTAAGAAAATGTTAGAGGAATGTAACGGAAAATGAATTATCCCCAGGTCATAACTCATTAACAGATGAAAAATGGAGCTGGCTTTATTTTTGAATTATTAATGTGTGAACATTTGTATCACTGGATGGATGTATGGTTCCCATATTTGTTCTGACTTCAGTTGTTAACAGACTCCGCTTTTCATTTACTTTGTAGCATTCTTGATAAATATCCGATTGGTCTGACCATGTCAGTTTCTGAGATGGGAAATTCGCTGGCCCGTGCGCTTTCTGTAGCTGCCACAGGAGTCCACTAAATCACAGGCTCTCTCGCATCCTCTCTGAGCAGCCATCTGGTTAGGAAGGTACAGGAGGAAGTTTAACAAAACCAAAGCAGGGTTTGGCAACACAACAACAGAGTTAGTATGGAAGTATGGCCAACGCAGACACTGCCGTGGATTGTGAGAGACAATCGCCCACTCTCACTGGGTCCAGGGGCCAGGGGAGGGAACCGGGCTCACGAACCTGCAGGATTCAACAACTTCGACTGTATGATAAAGGTACCTGATTTCAATATTTCTACTTGTCCCATTTGGCCAAAAGTGCTGCTACCATTTTAAAAGTTATCCTTGAAAAGTCTTACATCACCGCAAAATACAGTATCCGTGGCTCTGTGTGCCCAACCTTGTAGAGTAAATCTAATGGCCGGGAGCCGCTGGGCTCAGCGGAGAGGCAGGAGGCGCTGCAGGTGCCTGGGCCCTGTGTTCTCGGGACGACTAGCAGATCACTACCAGGAAATGCGGGATGTTTAGAAATTTTTTAAATGTTGCCATGTGCCTACAGGGTTCTTGCTGCTCTTGTTTTAATGTTAAATATCTATGACTTTAATACATATTAAACAACTTACTATTATGGAGATTAAGTGAACTAATTCTAAGTGAAAGGTCACCTAGTGAAGAGCCAGCCCACAGTAATTGCTCGTAAGTGTCTGTCCATTTTGAATGTAAATAATGTGTGAGGGGGCTCTCATGTTGTCATAGCTAACAGCCCCGGTACTAATGTGAGGTCATCTCAGGTCATCTCATTATTCCTCATCGTGACCCCGGGAAGGATCTCTCATTCTGATCTTTCGTCAGAGGCTTCGAACCCGCACCTAATTCCCCAGCCCCTGCTGACCCTAACACGGTGGGGTTAACCGAAGTGCTGTGTTATCTTGGGATAGTACACAGTAGTCGGATGTTGGCCTGTGCTGTGGGCCCCACCTACTGTCCCCACAACTCAAGGCAGCCTGCTGGTGTCGGTTTCACAACCGTGGGAGCATCGTATGTCCTTCCCCTGCTGGTCGCTATTTCTCTGGCCACTTCCTTCTGATGGCCTCTGTCTTATAGTTTTCCCTTACGCAGTCACCTTTGGTTTGTCCATTCAGACCACAGATCTCCCAAATTGTGCCATCTGCCACTACACTGTTACTGCTCTCGGGTCACTCCTTCTGTGAGAATTGTGTTACAGTGTCTATTTGGAAGCAGTCAAGGATCCATGTGCTAAGTGAATCTGACTTAGGAAGAATGCCTTGGCATTCTAGAGATCTTAGGTTCTATAGAAATGATTTTGCCCAGAATGTCAGACTACAAGTTACCGGTTTTGCTCATCCTGATCTCATCGAAAAGAAACAAATATGAAATTATAAAAACCTGTAGAAATTCCAAACTTTTAATGACCTGACCTTTCTTAACTCTGGATCCTAATTTGAAACTACAGAACACATGCAACAACAACAAAATATGAATGACTGTTTCCTCAAGTCTTCTGATTCTCCAACGATCTAGTGCAGTCCTGGATTCACAGGAGAGAAGTTCATTCATTCTATGTAATGGATACTTTAGAGCACTTGGGCTTAGTTACTTCTGGGAATCCCTCTGGAGAAAGAGTTCTTCCTTCTTCGTTCTAAATGCAGCTTCTCTTAAAGTTCTTCAGATACATAAGTGCAACACCCCACTACCATCCTCATTCCTTGAACTGCTCCTTCGTTTTCTATCAACCCCAACTGACATACTTGCTGTGTGGCTCCATGGATTGTGTCTCCACAGTGTGGTAAGTGTTCCTACATCAACTTTTCTCCCATCTCTTTTAGATCTTATGGAGATGTGTGTGTCAGTAAGTGTGACACAATAAATTTGTACACTTTCTTGGCTCAGTCATCATGGCAGTGCAGGAAATAACTGAATGTTTTCTTGATTGTTTGTACAATTTGTAACTGAATGCAGACACTGCATTTGGACACCGTCTCTGTGCCCATTAGCCTGGTGTTTTGGGGTGAAGGTTGACAGGGTGAACTGTGTGGTCCCGCCCACCCCCAAGGCCATCGGATGAGCCCCACACTATACAGCCAGCAGCACACAGAGTGGAACTGGAACCCCTCCACCTGTTCACACGTCCATGGTCTCCCACCGCTCTCCCTAGCCCATGCTCCACTCCATTCTCTGACCTCTTCTCAGCCTCCCTCACTTCTCAACCATCCTTCTGCTTGCAGCCTTGCCCTAAGCTGGCTTGTGACACTCAGCTCTGCTTCCCCAAGCGTGAAGTGTACACTTCCTGCCTCGACTATGGGATGAGTTCTGCCCGTTTGACTCTGTGGCCTTCAGCCATTTTCAGCGATCACCTCACCTGTGGAAATGCCATCCCTGGATACCTCCACTGCCGTGGGAAGATGTGCAGTGGGGTGATCGTGGAGTTAGTATAGCACAGTAGCAAAGAACACGTCGTTTAAAGACAGACTGAAACTGGGTTCAAAGATCAGCTTTGCTAGAAGCTTTGTAACTGGGGCCATATTACTTTGACATCTCAAACTAATAGTTTCTAGTTTCTCTTTCCATAATATGAGGTAACAGATAGCATCATAGAGTCATTTGAAAATTAAATGAGAAAAAGTAGCAGGATGCCTAGACAAGTCCCTGGCACTGAGCCCCACAAATGGCCACTATCGCAATGAAGGGGTTCATGGTAGAAGAAAACCTGGAGAGACATCTTGAAGGATCAGTGATCAGTGATAGTTTGAAACCTCAGTGTCACTGAAAATATAAATAAGGTTCCTTATATTGATCTGCATGTATTAATGGCACTTACATTGGTCAGTTAGCTGATTTTGAATTCTACCAAAATTGCACCTCCCGAGTTGAGGCAAATGGAAAGAGAAGTCCCTCTTTCTCCTTTCAGAAGGTGAAAGACATTTCCCACAAGGCGTCTGTTCATCCCTCACAGGCCAATGCTGCTGTGATGGCTTCTTCGTAGGTTGTTCAGAGCATCATCCACCAGCCTTAGCCTTGAAGAACGATACTGGGGAAGTTGCCTCTCGGTTCCCAGGGTGTACCCACGAGGAGACTAGAAACAAAAGCGAAGGTAGGGAGCCCCACTTGGCACAGTTGATTGACTTTAATAGGTCCTGATTATGCTGCTCATATTGCATGAAATTAAAAAGCTTACAAATGTTATGAGCCATTACCCTTCCATTTAAGGGAGCTTATGACATGTTAGCAACATTTAATGAAATTCTTTTCAAAATGCCATCGGCAGACTCAATGAGATTCCATGTTGAAATTCAACTTAAAGAATGGGTTGAGAAAGTTTGTTCTCCTCCTGCCTGTCTTTGTAATGTGTGGAAGCCACCTCAAGGCCAAAAGCAGTTTCTCATCAGTTGGAGGTGATTTGCAGGTATTGGTAAGTGTTTCTGCTGTGACGAAGAGAGTGTTTTCCAGTTTAGGAAGAGGCTACAAAGAGTCCATGTTTGTGTTTGTGGTTAGAGTGAGGGCTTAGAATAGCCTACCTTTATTTCATTGACGTGTTTGACAACTTCAGCCCTTCTTACTGAATTCTGTCTACATTTGTTGAAGATCTAAAACATTCTAGCAAATATTCCAAAATGTTATTGCTTGTCCTGAATTCGGCGAGCTCTTATAGTTTGGAAGATAAGATTTTGTGCAAAAAGACAAAGCATAGGAAATGAGATGATTAAATCCTAGATTCTTTGGTACTGATTTTTTATACAGTAAAAACTTAAGAAATAAAAGTATCACAGTCAGGAAGGAATTTTTAAGCAACATAAGCTATTGAGGAAGAACTCTGTTAAATATTTCGTTTTGACTTTTATGGTGGACATATTTAATGGTATCCATTTATTTTGTCTGTCTGATTCTGAAGGATTGTGGGCCACATCATCCTCTTATTGAGGACATCCCTTACTATTTGAAATTTCATTGGTCAATAAGTATACTGTGTCCTTTCTATATATTTCCCTTAATTTTTTTGTGGTAGTCTTAAAAGATCAGATTATCTCCATTTCATAAGGAGAACTAAAGAGCAAAATAGTTAGGTAATTTCCTCCATCTGCTGCATGGAGTAGTTGAAATTCAAATCTAGGGATGAATTACCCCAAAGCATATGCTTTCTGTCTCGATGTCAGTCTGCTTCGGCAGCCCCCATCCGGCCCCATGGCCCCATGAGCTCCTTGCAGGCAGGAGTTCTGGTGCAGGACACACTCACCATTGCATGCACTTGTCCATCACAGCGCTTGACACTCAACAAATATGTGTTGAATAAATACGTAATTTGTAGGTTAAATAAGCACAGCTCACAATATAATTAAAATGAAATTCCGTTTCTTCTTTGCTATTTCTTGGAAATTTGAGCTAGTGGTGGTCTTCCCCTCTACCACCCTCCTGAAAACTTAGATAGTTCCTTGTGGGGTTTCTGCCAGTTAGAAGTGGTCAACAGCGTGGTGCTATTCTAAGGAACAGAATATAAGGTCAGTTTTTAGAAATGCTCCCTGTCCCAGCTAAGATATGTATTGATTCAAACCTCATTCAGAGTTGGGTGTGTTTCTTTTCCCGGAGACGGCCTTTCGTTGGTGGCTCCCTCCCTTTGGGAGGCGTAAGGTTCATTTCAGCTGTCTGCACTTCCATCTTCTCCCAGTTTGCTAGCTGCTGGCTCTAGTTTCAGACCCTAGCAGGGTGGTGGTGGTAGCAGAGAGTGGGACAGTCATTACTTGCCTGGGTGACTTTGTGCCCCCGTGACCGGTAGCGGACTTACTCCCACAGGAAGCATTTTCTGGATTCTTCGGAGATTCCCAGCTGTGAGGGTGTGAGACGTCTCCTGCAACTCCTGTGGGAGAAGCAGGAAAGCATGCCATCCCTGCACGGAACGCCTCATCCCTCCTTTCATTCTACATGAGAACTTCTTGTCTCCCAAGTCGTCCCCTCAGGAGGACTCCCAATGACCCTGGGACAGCTTTCTCTCCTGCTCAGTCCATGTCTGACTTGTGAAAAACAAGCACACATCCTTTCCGTGTCAAATTCTGAGAGTACAGGCTCTTTCTGAATGAGCAGCCCTTTCCTGCCTCTAGTGCCCTCCAGATTTTCTGGGGAAAAGGGTGAAGGGATTAAGAAACAAAAAACCCTGGTAGACACAGGCACAACAGGGTGGTGATTAACAGAGGGAAAGTGGGTGGAGACAGGTAGATGAGGGTAAAGTGGGGACAAATGGTGATGGTGAAGGAGAGAGACTTGACTTTGGGTGATAAACAACCAATACAATATACAGATGATGTATTGTAGAATTGTAACCTATAAAATTTTAACCTATAAAACTTGAAACCTATAAAATTTTATTAACCATTGTCACCCCAATAAACTCAATAAAATAAAAAGAAGTCTGATGACTTCAGTGACAGGGAACAAATGGCAAGATTTGATTGGATTCAGTAAAGGTTTCTTTTCATTAGGCTTGAGAATAGAAAGTACATCCTCCCCATACAACATATATTCACAAATCCCTCCCCCCCATGTCCTTTGACCCTTGCAACACCTTGAAACCAGTGAAGATGTTCTCAGGTATTTCCTTTGTCAATTCTGTGTGTCTTACTTTGGACTTTCACATCAATCACATCTTGGTGACTGATTGAAACCTTATTTTTAATATTCTTCTAAATATTTTCAATGGTGGGCTGACATTCAGGGTAAAAGGGTTAGGGCACCACTCTCACTAATGCTACCCAATCCTGTATATAAGGTTCTTGACACTGTGATGGAAGGAGGAAAATGTGGGTACCCACTCAGGAGGCCCAAGAGAGTTGGAAAAAAATCAAAGATGCCAGTGGCTGGACAAGAGATGTTTCTGCTTTCATGCATTTGCTGATGCCTGTCCACTCTAGGCCAGGAGAAGTACACTGACCTTTCCTCTTGTAAGAGCTAAGCAACGGAAAGATGCTGTAGTTTTCTTTGCTGCCGAGCCGCTCAGGGTCTGTGCTGGTGTGTCTTCAGAAGGTACCTTGGTTAATGAATCTTTCTTGGCTTTCTCAGAGCCCCTGGAATCTTTAGAATACTGCATTTCATAAAAACTGCTGTTGGGTAAGGTAAGTTAAGAAGCCGGCTGAAGCTGGTTCCATTGGATGCCATGGTTGCGTCATTTGGAGCAATTTATTTTTAAAAGGAAGAAAGCAAGTATTTGAAGATCAGATGAGAAGACTGCAGTAAAGGATGTTGTTTCCATTGGAACTGACCAGAATGTGGAGTAAATATGTTCTGCTTTTGTGTTTGTTGCTTTCTCTGGATATCTTTGTTGGCTGACTCTGTAATCTTGGAGTTTCCAAAGGGTGAAGGACCAGAAGGACTTTTACTTCCTGTACCTGGAGACTTCCCTTGCGTAATTGACTGGAGACTCCATATGTGAGTTTGCCGCCATTCCAACTTCTCCTCTCTGTTCTCAGGGCGTTATGATCGCTCTGCTCCCCATATCTTATACAGAGCAGGCCCGTAGTGAGTGTGTGTGAAGTACTGTGAAGTAAACCACCTTCATTCTTCTTGCCTTACATTGCCTGCTGTGTAATGCTTTAAGAAAACATCTCCGTGCTGCTTATCTTTCTGTTTAGCATTGTGTTGAGTGTTTGGATACATATTAATGACCCAAAGAAGGTGTCCCATGAATTATTATGGAGCCAGTGGAAAGAGGGAAGGAGAAAGAGAGAGAAGGAATGGAGTGAGGAGAGTGAAGGAAGGAACTTAGGGAGAGAGACATGCTCTGTAGTGAGACATCTTGCCCAATTTTTTGAGGTTTGCACTATCTCTTCATCTTTTCAAATTCCTCTGTTCTATTCTTAATTCTTTTCTAAATAACTCCTAATTGAAATTCAACTCTAATCAAACCATAAATAACAGCTGACAGTCTCATATAGAAACCCAACACGTGAGTACATTATGGCAAAAGACTATAGGGCACACAAACATTAAAAGAGTACTTTTCGCCTTTCACGGAGCCTTTAGGGGGATGCCTGATGGAAGGTGCCCTGCGGTCCTCCTAAACCATGGAGAGGACACCTCTTACTCTGCCCATGTCTGCATCTGACCTCGGCGTGGAGTGCTGCTTCTGAGAGCCGTAGGGGGACGAGGAGCGTGCCTGCCCCACTGGACAGACTGGTGTCTCTTTACATGAGTTCCAGTTCTGACACATTTCCAAACGTGGAGTTCACCTGAAAGGCAACAAGGGATGTTGGAGAAACCACAGTCTTTGTGACCACATAGGTCCAGACAAATTGCTGAACTTCTGTGAAGCTTTATTTTCTTCAATTGTGCAATTAAAGGTGCATATGAGCTCATGGAGTCTAGAAACTTATAAGCACTAGGCAGAACATTAGGTGAATAATGCATTTTCTCTTTTATATAAACTCATCCTTTCAAAATATGAATGGTTGCCAATTCTATCTTTAGAAAAGGAAATAGGTTCTGAGAGGTTTTTAATTTGTCCCAAGCTTTACAGGCTGTTAGGTCTTTAACCCAAGACTTTCTGGCTCCAGAGTCCATATTCCTGACCGAGATGTCATGTGACAGCTAATTATCCCGGAGCTGGTATGGCTGGGAATAAGGTCGGAATGATGTATGTAAAACACTTAGCAGAATGTCTAGTGCATAATAGGAACTCATGTGGTAGGAAGCTATTATTATTCATTATTTATTTGACTTGTGATTTTTCTCTGTATTTAATGGGGAGTTACTTAAAGGAAAGGTGAGAATTACAATGTTCTTTCTCGTGTTCCAGATTGTTTTGTTTCGTTTTTCCATGCTGATATCTGAGGCAGGGCTTGTGTATCTTCCAGGAGATGTCTTCCCTTTCGTATGTCTAACTCTAGCCAAGCCACATTGTTTAAATGAACATTTCCCTCCTATTCCTCTGTGAATATTTACATGAGAATCCTGGACCTCAATGCTTTGGTGCCTTGGTGGACCTTAAACTTGTGATTAATTTAACAGTTGTGATTGAGTCTTACTTTGCATCATCGTTGGCTGTTTTGTCTCACCACCTACCAAAGAGCTGATCAAATCCTGATGGGCCATTTTCTCCATGGTAGAAGCAGTGTGGTAGCCACCCAGTTGCCCGATTTTGATGGCAGTCGGTCGTCCACATTGTCCACAAAGAAGTATGGCTTTGCCCCCCGGTGCTGGGCAGGAGGCTATGCCCCAAAGACACAGTTTGTCAGTAGGTAAACATTTACCTTCTTCCGTGGAGTTAATAATCTAGTGAAAGAAATAAAGAACAATAAACAGGTAACTGTCCATTGTTTTAAAAGCTATGAGAAGAAAAATGTGATAAGAAGATGATGGAGTGCAGAGGAGGCTCTGCTTGAGGTATTGTGGTTACAGCAGGTATTTCTGCAACCCGAAGAAGCTAGCCATGGCGAGAGCAGAGGGGGAGGATGCTTCAGACTAAAGGGATGTGAAGGCAAAGGCTCTGAGGCTAGAAGTTTGATATGCGCAAGGAGCAGAAAAACAGGCTTCCCAGGCAGAGGACTCCGGAAAGGAAAAGGCTGTTCGAGCTCAGTGTAACTTGTGTTGGACTTGCGTGCAGTTCGTTGAGTGCGTGCGATTACTACAAGCCAGGCTGTGCGGGTGGTGCTGATGGCCTGCAGTTTCATCCTAGATGAGCTAGGAAGTCGGGGAAAGATTTTAAGCTGAGAAAAGATCAATATTGTTTTTTGGTGACTGATGTATTAAAAAATGGGCTGTAGGAGGGCAAACCGTGGGAGCAGGAAGATTGAGAAGGAACCTGCTCAGTGATTCTGGTGAGAGATGATGAGAACTCCAAATGGAATAGGGGCACGGAAGACAGGGAGCTGAAATTTGATAAATACATTGGTGGTACAGTTGACAGGAGCTGCTGAGACCCCACCAGGAGCAGGGATAGGAAGAGAAAGAGGGGGATCAATTGTGCTCTTGCATTTCTGTTTGCATGCTTTTTTGAAAAAAAAAAAAAAAAAGTGTGTTAGTCTTGCCAGGATCATAAATTAAGCTGTTAGTGTGCAGGGACAGCCAGGGAGGATGGCATCGTGAGAAGGAAAGAGGCAGGAAATCTGACATTTTGGGGGCCCCTCAAGGGTGTCAGGAGCTCTGCTAAGCTTGCAGATGCTATTTAGTCTTCTACTTTATAGCAATCCTATCAAGTAAAAACTATCACCTACACATTTTACATACAAAGAAGTGAAGCCTTGGAGAAGTTAAATAACTTGCCAAAGGTCATAGAGTTGGCAAATAAGGGAACCAGAGATTGAAACCAGAGCTATCTATTTCTAAAGTCTCATTTCTTTCCACAATATTGTGCTATTTCCGAGGACTGAGATAATGCCATATAGCTTGATATTTCATTCCTTGAAAAGTGACTAGCATTATGCTCGGCATCTGTTGAATATTCATTATATACCAGCTAAGGAATAGATTTTAATCATCAGTGCAAACATTTGCCTTTATCAAAATGTCAAAGGTTTCAAAGGCTAGTGAGCCTAAAAAATACAGTGTATTTCAAGATGGGTTGATCAGAACAGTAGAGAGAATATTAATGGCAAAGTTAGAAAAAAACAAGTTCATTTGTATGCCTGCTGTGTGCAAGTACCTCCCTCCACTCCCCAAAAATGTGCAGCTGGATTGGTGATATAAAACATACATTCTCCCAATCCGTCGAATGTCTAAAACTTTAAATTCAAGTCATATTAAAGCATGCTAACAGAAGTTCAGGTTGATTGCCAAATAGTTGGTGTTGGAAGAGTTGTCAGAAAGGGAGAGAATTCACTGTCTGTCTACCAAGCTGGTTGGAGGCTTACATCCTGTGTTCAGCAAAATGACTTCTGTTAAACTTGGCTTTGTATATGTTTGTCTGTAATAGGCACTTGGGGTCAGACTACTCTGGGCCTATCCACTTGGAGTTAGAGCGTCCTTACCTTGGGCAGATGAGTTTGTGCAGTGTATGGGGAACAGAGGACACCTCTATAGACTCAACTTTGTTAAAACTCAGGGGAGTGGTTTGCAAATTATGAGACAACAGGTCCAATTTCAGGGGGGTGAGTGTCTCTGTGTTTAGAGGGAGCAGAGGATATTAATGCTCTGTGATGCCTTTGGGCAGGGTGCCCCTCCCCAGCCTGACACAGCCCCCACCACTGCGTTCTGTGTTCATCCACGCATTGTACCTATTTACAGTAACCGTCTTGCCTTTCAAGGTAGTTGGGTTTGCCATGGACGTATTACACATTGTCATCTTTGAATTCTGTGTCTAAACACAAGGATTCATCAGAATGATTTATCTGCATTCTCTGAGTGCAACCTGACTTTCTGGAACCAGCTCATATGAGTGCGACCAGCTTTCTGGAAAAAATTAAGTTAAGCGGTCTTTCATATACTGTCAGGTAATATGCATTACACATATTAATTCATGCGACGCTCCTAGCAACCCAGTGAAGTAGGTCTTATTATTTATTATCCCTACAGTACATGTAAGAAAACAGAAAAGCCTCGGAGAGATGGAGTAACTTGTCTTGAGCTAAGAAGCCACACAATCAGCATTCCCACTTAGTCTCTCGCCTTTGCTTTCTCCCCTTAACAACGATCGACCTCACGACTTCTGCTTGGCTGCCTTGTTGCACACTGGCCCCAATAAAGGATTGTCCAGAGTATCACAGCAAATGAGGGACAACTACAGAGCAAGAATGCTGAAAAGGAGAGCCCGGCACTAGTCCCAGTCTTTTGAGATTGGAACCTGCAGACCACGTAAGCAGGTGTGTGAATTTAAGAAGACAGGTAGATATCCAAGGTATAGACAAAAGACTAAAATCCAGATGAAATCAGGGCTAGGTCATGCAACTAGAAACCAAGGCAGATTTTGATTCTAAGAAACTCGTCCAGGCAGAAGCTTCCGTATGATCTATACTAGGGACTTTCAAACTTCTAGCCACAAGAATCTTTAAAACATGCAATGCCTGACTATCCAGTCAGGTCACTGACCTCTTTTCCCTTAGATTGTCAAGTAAAAAATGACAACAACCAACCCAACAGTAGCTGTCCAGTGTGAGTGAATCAAAATTACACCTATTTTTTGTCAGATCAGCAAAAAAATAACATATTTGGTGTGCCACAGAATTTTAGTGATCAATTTTTATGTGCCATGAGATGGAAAAGATTGCAATCACTGATCTATAGATGTCAGCAGGACCTTGGCTGGCTTCGTCTAGACCAGGTTTGTCGCCCTCGGCACTGCTGACATTTTGGGCCGGAAAACTCTTCATTGTACGAGGTTGTCCAATGCCCTGTAAGATCACGGGCCTTTGCTCGGTAGATGTGAGGAGCAGCCCACATGCTCACCAGTTGTGACAGTCCGAGAACATTGCCCAGTGCCTCCCTCGAACTCCACTGATCTGGATGAAGGAAAATGCAAGAGGGCCCAGTTAGTCGTTCGGTGGTCCTTGCTGAGCACTACTCAGTGTCCGTACCATGTGACAACAGGTTCTTTCTGTGAAGAAGTTCAGTATTCAGAACTCTGGGAGTGCACGGCTGGTCCGGCAACTTCAGCAATAGGGCCCTGCTGTGGGTGGGTTCTCTGGGTTTGTGCCTGTGCCCGGAGCAAGTCACTCATTCTTTTTGAGTTATCGTGTCCCTCCCTGCAAACCAGAGATAACAATACCTAAAACCTGGGCTTACTGTGAGGATTAAGTGGGATGAAAACTAAGAGGCTGGGTCAAGTGCCAGACACAGAAAGTGCTCAAGGGGACCTTCTAGATGGTGGCTAGCCTATCCCGGAGGGGCTCAGGGGTATTTTCTGGTGCCTGGAGCCAGCAGTTGCTATATCCATTTCTATGGCTTTACTTTCAGGACAAGTGTCCAGTAAGGGGCCAGTGAAGTGGTTGTGCTCCTGTGATTTTAGGGTAACTTCCACAGACCCTGCTAGACCCTGTGGAGTCAGTGCCAAAGGTGGGCTGGCTCTGTTTCCAAGCAATTTTCTGATTAATGCATCTCTTCAAGAGGCAACTTGGAAAGCCCAGCTGGGTGTATCCCAGTGGAGAGGGATTTTCTGAATTAAATCTCTTCTCTGAGGAGCAAGATGTGTGTGTGTAGAAGTCATGGGGGAACCTTAGTGTCAAGTTAACAAAGAGTTGGCTGCTTAGTCTGAGTGATATCCCCTGGGCCAGCTGATATTAGCAAGAACACCAAAGAAGGGCCACAGGCAAGCTGCACCATGCTCTCTCCTTTCCCTGCACAGAGGAGAAACCCAAATATCATGCAGTAAAGAGCTAGATAGCTAGGAAAGACCTGCCTTCTCATCTTCGGCTCTGTGAGTAATTTCCTGTAGGAACCTGGGTGCTCACTCAACCTTTGTATACATCCGTTATCTCGCGATTACATGAGAATTCTTTGAGACCTGCCAATTGTGAAATATGAAAATTGCTGAGTCAGAAAATCTGGAATGTGTAACTTGGCCAAGTTTAGAAAGTGCTGCCGGGCTCAGCAGCCCAGCACCCAGCCCAGTACCAGCCCTGCGTCCGCACCCTGGAAACCCCGTGCCTGGACAGAAATGAACTACCGAGTAGTAACACACAGAGTGATGGACTGGGGAAGCACCTGGCCGTAAGAACAGGTTTGGGTCAAGGTTACAGATTCCCTGGGATTTCAGTTTTCCAAGAGACATCCTCCAGGCAGTGTACATGCTTCTGGTTCCGCCTCCAGCTGCTGCTTTCCCAGCAAGTCGGGGGCAGCTGGGCATAGAGGGCAGTCTCCCTCCAACCCATGTTTCTCAGGCTGCTCTTTTCAAATAATCCGACATGAGGGCTTCCCAGGGTTCCAGAGCAAGGCACAGTCTGGGGATGACCTGGGGGGGGGGCATTTTCATCATTTTCTGAGTTATAACCACCTACAACAGATTGGGGACAGGACAGTATTGTAGTAACAGTTGTGCAGGGACTGGAGCCGGCACCTAGCAGGGCATCCAGAAAAAGGGAAGGGACCTTTATGAAGGCGGCAAGGGAAGATGACTTGTGCTGCATTGCTGAGCGTCTCAGGTTCGGCCCTGCACGAGGCCCTCGCGTGCATGTGTTTGCCATCCTGGTGCCTTCATACTGGAGTTAGAAGGTTTGGGGGGAACGTGAACACACCCACCCGTCCTGGGCAGCACCATTCACCGAGGTTCTGCCCACAAAGGCATTTGAATGAAGTTTGATGTAAACACAGTGCCAGCAGACCAGCAGCAGCAAACTGACTCACAAAACAAAAACAAAGGTCTGGCCAACAGGGTAAAAGGTGGGTTTTTCAAAAATCCAAAGAAGTAGCTATGCTTGACAGGGACAGCCGTCCCCCCATAAGTTTGGGCATTGGCTGTTTTATCAGGAGGTAATGGTGGTAATGATAATTGTTGACACTATTCTGAGTTATGAACTTCAACGTGTGCAGGTATAAAGGGGATAATGGCAGTGATAACACTAACAGCTACTACTATCATTGACCACGTTAACCTGCCTTTATTATGTCTCCCTTGGTCTTCACGCTCAGAGCCAGGTATGAATCACAGCCAGGTGTGAATCACAGCCAGGTGTGAACAGCCTCTCTTTTCGGGCAAGGAAGCAGCATGTTAGGAAGGTGAAGGCATTTGCCTAAGGCAGTGATTTTTAACCTTTTTCATCTCATGGCACCCGAAAACTAATCACGAAAATCCTGCGGCACACCAAATAGTTTATTTTCTGCCGATCTGACAAAAATATAGGTATACTCTTTATTCATTCGCTCCAGATGGCTATTGTTGTGTTGGCTGTTGTCATTTTTCATTTGACAGTCTAAGGGAAAAGAGGTCATTGCCCCTGACTAAACAGTCAGGTACTGCGTGTTTTATAAATTCTTGTGGCGCATGGGATGAAATCCACTGACCTGAGGTCGCACAGCAGGTAAAGGGGCGGGGGTTGGGGAGTTCTACAGGGTCTTCTAACTGGGAGACCTGTTCAAATGCTGGCTCTGCCGACTGTGTAAGTTTTATTTCCTTTTATTGTATCAGCTATTTGTGAAAGAAAGAGGTCAGTCCAGATAGTTCTTCAAATCTCTTCTTGCTTTACTATCCCATTATTCCAGGTGGTAAGTTTTTTATTTAAGTCTGTATTTCATGAAATGAAATAATAATATAATGAGTCCTCTGCGTGCTTTAATTTAATGCCATGGGGCAGCGGATTATGCCTTCCTATGCCCAAACTTGGCCAAAGTCACTTCTGTTGCTACAGTGGAAAGAAAGCAAAGCATGCCCAGAGCAGCGGGTTCACAGGGAGTTGGGAGCCTCTGGTTTCTAGTCCCGGCGTGGCCACAGCAGCCAAGGCTGTGACCCAGACGCCAAGCCTCTCTGAGGCCTCATTCTGTCATCTAGCGAAGGGGAAGCGCGCACACCCAGCTCGTCCCTCAGTTCAACACCGAGGGATGCTGAAAAAACGTTGAGGTTGTGAAATAAGTGGAATGCGGAAGGAGGCCGTGGCAGGCAACCAGCTCCAGCTCCTGGTTCTGTAACTGACCGGCCCCTGTGTCATGTGGGTGTCAGCTTCTTCACTTGAAAACGGAAGGTTTAGTCCAGATCAGCATTTCTAAAACTATTTGTCAAGGATGAGTATCCTTCAAAAGTGTCTGAGAGATACACGTTTGGAAAACATCAATGACCCCTCTTAGATAATAGTATTAGCATATTCTGAAATGCTCTGCAGGAAAGAAACATACTTAATTTTTTAAAGTTATTTGCCAAGGTACAGTAAGTTGGCAGTGGCATTTTTCTCTGGAATACTTTTTTATTATTATTTTTAATTAACTATCATTTTTAAATTTATTTTATTTTATTGATTGATATGAAAGAGGGAGGGCAGGGAGAGAGAGAGACATCACTTTGTTGTTGACCAGGGATCGAACCAGCAACCTTGGCATATTGCTCTAACCAACTGAGCTATGTGGCCAGGGCCCTGGACTCACTGTTAACAACCCATGAAATACAATTGGGAAATTCAGGATTAGATGGTGTAGTTCTCTGAGAAATTATAATCTATTTTATTTAGATTACATCTACAAATGTTATGGATAATTTTTCTTTCTTCTCTTTTTCCTTTCTCTGTCACATAAAACTAATTTTGCCTTCTTAGCTGGAGCTCCTGCAGGCATATGTTGGCTTGTGTGTGCATGTATTTTATTAGCAAGTATTTGGAACCTTTGAGTCTGCCTCTGTGGTAGATTCTATGGGTGATGGAAGAACAATATAAAATACTGTTTTTTTAACTTCCATTATGGACTTTAGTCTCTATTAAATTTGTCCTAATGTTGAGTGATTCCCAGATTCATTTAGTTCATGGAAAGCTGTGGCAGTAAGTGGCATAAAAGGCAGAGAGAGAAAAGGAGAAAGGGAGGAAGGGAGGGAAGTAGGGAGGGATTATCATGGGCTGAAGTGGTTAGAGAAAGCTTTACAGAATAAATGAAATTTTGTCTAGACCTTGAAACTTCTGAAATATGGTGTTGGCAGATAGGAACAGAGCCAGGATTTGAAAGGCAGGAAATGGATTTGGACCTGTTACCATGGAGCCAAGCAGCCATCCCAAGTCATTGGGCAGTGAAACAGCAGAAGGGGGATGAGTTTTAGAGGGGAGAGATCTGGGAGGTGAGATCAGCAGGAAGCCTCAGGTGCAGTCCCAGGACAGGTGTCTGCGCATAGAAGGCGCTGTTCATACCGGAAGAAATAACTGGGTTTCAAAGAGGAAAAAGTGCATTTGTGTGTCAACTCTTTTAGTTAAAAAAGCCCCCACCTTTGTAAGTGTGATCAGTTTAAAGATTTGTTTTAAAGTTTTTGCATTCGTTTTTGGTGCCTTTTTGCTTCAGCTGCCCACTCCCCTCCACAGAGGCAGCTGCGCCTGGTGCGTGTGTCCAGAACACATTCTCCACCCCAGCACTGTTGACACTGGGGGTGGATGAGGCATTGTTGTGGCATCCTTAGCCTCTGCCCGCTGGATCCCAGTAGCAACCCCTCTTCCTCATTTGTGACTGCCAAAAAATAACTGCTGACAATGACATGTGTCCCTTTGGGGGGCAGAATCACCCCAGCTGAGAACCACCACTCCACAGAGGTTTCGTAAAGAGGAACCACTGTACTAAAGATGGCGGCAGCGGGGATAGTCCGCATGAACACAAGCCTGGGCAGACTGGAGTCAGTGAAAATGCCAAACTGACTATGAGTTGGTTTATGAAAACACCCAAAGGAAGAATTTGCCACGCGAGCAAAAGAGAAAAAAAGCATCGAGGGCCAAAGACCAAAATCCTGGGTGAAAGTGGATGTTGGTAATTCAGTCAATGATTTGAGAGCTTTGGTCTGGGTTGTAAACAGAGTTGATGCAGCCTCCTGCTTGGTGTGTGATTTCGGCCAAGTCACTCTTCCTCTGCTGTGTTTTCTTTATAAGGTTTGGAGAATAAGACCCTCCTCTTCACGGTGGTGGGAAGACTGAGTGAGACAGTGCACACAGAGCGCTGAACTGAGTGATGGGTGTTGGCAGACCTAAGTGAAGTCACTGGGAGGTTGGGTGAGGTGCTGTGACAGGAAGAGTGAACAGAGTGGGCAAAGGGGCATGAAGAGAGGCCGGCGGAAGAGCAGGACAATGCCTGCGACTTACAGAGGGGGCAAGGGCTGCTCCACGCCTCCTGAGGGAACTTTCAGTTATGGCCTGAAATACCCCATCTCTGGGTGAGCATCCCAGTGCTCACAGTTTAGTTCAGCCCAGAGCTGTTCTAGGTCCTGTCCAGTTACGAAATCGGTCAGCTCAGACAGGAAGTTATCTAGGCGCTCCCTCCCTTCACAATACCTCATTCCCTTCTCTATGTCAAAAGATAAAAGTATTTAAACCTCAAAAAAAAAAAAACCACTCAGCCTACATCTGGGAAATATGCTTATTGTTTTTAGGAATCTTTAATATTCCACAAGCAGTTAAATATGATGTTATCTTGCTTGACATACAATATCATCTTTGATTACAGATTGGTTCTACAGGAAAACATCTGTTCCATGATGTTGTGGTTTTTCTTCCCCCAATAAAACAGAGTGTAGAATCCATCCATCATCATAGCAGGAGACACCCAGTTGTCAGCCTAGATGTAAACATGGTGGTATTTTACAGCCCTGGATTTTATAAACCTACTAACAGAATTCTGTTGTTTAACAGACTTGGCTACAAATACTCATCTATTGCATCACAGATTGTCAAAGGCATGCACTTGGCTTGGGGCCTCTACAGAGATTCCTAGCTGAGGTAGAGGACAGAGACCTAGGAAGACAGCATTTCCTAGGCATGCGTTCTACTCAAGTGGATGAGGTAGAGATAATATGCCACACAGAAATGTGTTATTTTGTCGGCCCCAAGTAGCCACCTCATTGCACTGTGCCATGTTGACTGTGCCTGCTGTTAATGGGGCCTTTGGTTTTCCATGGCTTACATGATATTTCAGTGCTTCGTTCAATCTGGAACATTTGTTAAAAGCCTCTCAAACTCTTGGCTTTCCATGTCATTGCCTAAACTCAGAGCTAACAGGTAGTTGAACTGAAATCCTGATGTCTGATTCTAACTGTGGTGCCCAGATGCTTTCTGCTAAATAACTATGATTCAGAGATGACCAAGCAGCAACTACTGCCAGCGAGAAACTTACTGTCCCCTAGGCAAGTGAAAACTGAGCACGGGTGACCTTCATCGTCGTCGTTGTTGTCATCATCATCACCGTCGTCATCATCAAAGGCCCTCCCCTTGCCAACAGAAATGGAAGAGCTGGGGCACAGAACTCTGTGAGGGGTGCTTTGAAGGGTCTGGGAATTAGCAGGCTGCATGAAGATCTCAGTTGGCCTTTCCCCATTTTTCTGCATTCATAGGTCCTTTTCTTTTAAGGAAATCATTGTGAAATAAGGAGGCAATTTTCAAGAGAGCTGTCTCACGCAGTACACATGTGAAGTGACCATTGCCTCTAAGTATGCCTGCTTGGACTCAGCTGCTAGTGTGCTCCCCATACCTGAACACAATCCTGCCCCCAGCTCTTTTCTGACCTTGACCCCACACTCATCTCATCAGTCCTTAACCCTCACCTCTCTGGTAACACAAGCATCCCCCACCTCAGCACCTCTGTGCTTGCTTTCCACGCTGCCTGGGGAGTTTTTAGCTGTCTCATCCCCTCCTTCCATTGGAGTGTCCTTCTGAGGAAAATTTCACCATTCCCAACACCAGCCTTGTGTTTTTCTTCTTAGCACTTCCCACTACTAGATATATTAGTTATTCATTTTCCTTCTGTCAGTCTCACCACAACCCTTTCCTATATGTACACACACACGTGGACACACGTGCACACACCCTAGATCTCTGACCTGCTATGCTGCTGCCTGCACAGTGTCACAGTTGAGTCTTCCTGTTCTTGCTCTGCTCCTCAGATGTGCGTGTCCATGGTGGAGAGTTCAGGGATTTCCCCATTTGGTGTCCTGTGTCCTTAGTGCCTAGAACAGCGCCTGACACCTATTGGTCATTGAATGAATGGAAGTGTGAAGTGAAAAGAGAGAGATGGAGGAAGAAAAGAAAGGAAGAGAAAGGGAGAAACAAAGAATTGGTCATAGTTTTCTGTTTCCATGTTTGCCAGTTCAGTCCTGTCTCGGTGATCTCATCCCGAGAGATGCCTCCCAGGCCTAGTGACCTGGCCATCTGCACTTGCGCATGGGCCCGTGCTGCCCTTGACAACAGGGACCACGTTTCCTCACTTTCCCATCCCATGCCTTCTCGCAGTTCCTATACTGCGTTTCTCTATGGTTTCTACAAATTTTCCCCATTCGACAAAAATGTCCTGTTGCCATGAAGCCTTTCCTGACTAACAGGAGTGACCGTGGTTCTTCATTTCTCCCTTCACTTGAACTGACCATCCCCACTGAGACATCGGATTCGGCCTGTTTATTCTGAGGGGTGGCATCCGCGATGCCCCGCCCCAGCCTTTGTTCACAGCATGGACGTCTATGAGCAGGTCTTGCCCTCTACGAATTTGCCATACAAACGTTGAGAGTAAACTAGAACTCATGCCACAGACACACGAGTGAGTGTTCGCTCCAGGACTCCCCTCTCCGTTTTCCCTGATGGCATCAGGGTGGGAGCCGTAGAACAAATGGGCCAATGTGTTTCCGTTGGTTACCACCTCCAGTGCCTTGGCTCTGGCTGCCTGGAGTGCTGTGCTGAGAGCAACTGCAAAACTGAAGCCAAGCCCAGTGGAGCAAGTGGGCAGTTATTGGTCAGCGGTGCCTGCCCTGGACACCAGGCGGGGACCTGGTGGTGCCACAGTTCCACGTTTGCCATCCTGACCCAGGGAGGACCTAACACTCTATATTGGTGTGTCTGATT
The DNA here is from genome assembly GCF_021234435.1 of Artibeus jamaicensis. Taxonomy (NCBI): domain Eukaryota; kingdom Metazoa; phylum Chordata; class Mammalia; order Chiroptera; family Phyllostomidae; genus Artibeus; species Artibeus jamaicensis. Next base: position 8,371,542 of record NW_026521828.1, on the reverse strand, counting down.
AACTCAAGGGAAGTGTGCTTCTATTGATCATTCAGCTTTTATTAGAACCAAGTTCAAATGGGAGACTTTTCTGTTTATCCACTATATATACGATTCAAGTACAAATGGAATTGGAGGCCCTGTGAATGGGGAAAAAAGCTCCTAACCTACTTAAAAATAAAGACTGGCTCATTGGGAAATAAGAATTTTCTCCTGCAGTCACTCTGGAGTGTTTCCATCTCCTCTTCCTTTCAGATAAAGCGGTAATATTACTAACGCTAATGTCAGCAATATGCTGTGGGGCATTTTACAGTAGAGCACTGTGCCCTCCGTCATCTGCCTGCGATACTTACAGATGTTTTCCCAGAATCCCCTTTCACCTATTAGTGTCACTAAACCCTTACCAAACCTAACTGCTTACTTAGCGCATCCTACCTTAAAGGATACCAAGCTATATGAGTTTACCTCTTCTTTCAGGGGCCCTAAAATCACTTACTAACGCACTTTGAACAAGGGCCCCTGTTTTATCCATTTAAGGACCAGCCCATGATCACCTCATTCATACTTTCATAATCTTGCTTTTTGTACAACTATAATTAACATAACGTGATATTTTCCATTTGTAAGTCCACATGCCAGTGTTCTTAGTGTATACACTGAAGTGTTAACTGTCACCACTATCTAATTCCAGAACATTTCAAACACCCCAAAAATAATCCCATACCTGTGAGCACTCACTCTGTTCTCTCCTCGCCCAGCCCTCGGCCACCACCAGTCTGCTTTCTGTCTTTACAGATGTGCCTGATCTGGACATTTCATATATGTGGGATCATACAGTATATGGCTTTCTCTGTGTGGCTTCTTACACTTAGCATGATGTTTTCAAGGTTCACTCATGTTGTAGCATGCGGTAGTACCTTACTCCTTTTCATGGCTGAATTAAATATTCCACTGTTTGAGTGGACCTCATTCTGTTTGTATACTCACAGGTGATGGATGGTGAGACTTGTCTCCACTTTTCAGTTACGAATAATATTCTGAATATTCATGTATGAGTTTTTGTGTGAACATGTTTTCAGTTCTATTGGGGTTCAGGCCTAGGAGTGGATCTCTTGGGCCATATTTATATTTGACTTATTAAGGGGCCACCTGCCAAGCTGTTCTTGACCATTTTAGGTTCCACCAGCAACGAATGAGGTGTCCAATGTCTCCTCATCCTCACTGCCATTTAATGCTTTCTGGGTTTTCAGTCCAGCCCCCCTGATAAGTAGGAAGTATCTCATTGAAGTTTTTAGTGCATTTCCCTAATGACTAATGACGTTGTTCATTTTTTCATGCACTTACTAGCTATTTGCCTACATTGTTTGGAGAAATGTGTATTCAAATCCTTTGTCCCCTTTTTACTTGTTGTTTTACTGTTCAATTGTAAAAGTTTTATACATATTCTGGATGTAGACCCTTTTAAGATGTGACTTGCAAACATTTAATCTCATTCTGTGACTTATCCTCTTACTTTCTTGATCATGTCCTATGGCTCAAAAAAGTTTTTTTTTATTTTTGATGAAGTCCAATGTATCTGTTTTTTCTTGCTTTTTTTTTTTTGGTGGGGGGTGCCATATCTAAGAAGCCTAATCCTATATCATTCATTTTACACCTATATTTTTTGTTACAGTTTATAGTTTTAACTTTTACATTTAGGTCTTTAACCCATTTTGTGTTCATTTTTGTACATGGAATGAGGCAGGGGTTGGCAAATCCATTTGTCTGCATGTGAATATCCAGTTGTCCAGGCACAGTGTGTTTCGGGTACCCTCAATGAAAGTCAGCCATGAATGTCTGGGTTTATTTCTGGGCTCCTTGGTTTCTATGTTTGTTCTTATACCAGCATCACACTTTGTTACTTGAATACACATTTGAAATCAGAAAGTAAGAGGCCTCCAAACTTGTTCTTTTTTAAGACTGTTTTGGCTGGTTGGGATCCTTTGCTTTCCCATATACATTTTCAGATCAACATGTCTGTTTATTTCTGATTTTTCCTTTAAAGCAGTTAAAATTCCAATAGGGATTACACTGAATCTGTAAATCAGTTTGGGAAGCGCTGTCAAGTTACTCATATCACATCTTCCAATCCACAAACATGAGATGTTTTGTTTTTCCATTTATTTAGATTTTAATTTTGTTCAGCAGTGTTTGTAGCTTTCATTGATGTATCTTGCACTTCTTTGGTTAAATTTTTTCCTAAGGTTTTTTAAAAATTCTGTTATCATTGGAATTGGTTTCCATAATCTCATAAATTTTAACTATTTGTGTTTTTGAAGATCCTTCTTTTTTGCCTGAAAATTACTATTTCTGAAGCCAATCATCACATCTTACATGTTTGCTTAATTATCCAGAGAATTGACCATCTGACATCTAAAACACTTTCCATTATAAATGATGAGGGGGAAATGCTGAGAATGAGCCCACAGTCAGGCTCCATAAACTCGGTTGCCTCCCTCCCAATAAACTAATCCCTGCCAAGCCTACTCTGCTCCCTAACGGAGCAGAGAACACCTGAGGAAGATTAAATTACTTATGCTTATTTGTCACCTAAAAGCTTCCTTATCATTGTTGACACTGCCTCTCCTTCAAAAGGCCCTTCTCCGAAATGTATCCTTTCCTGTGGTCCTCCTGACTTCTGCTATCCCAACGCGTGATGCAGGGCTACCTTTTCTTGCTACTCGTTTACCGCCATGGCCCTGAGTTTTTCTTCCTTCACTGCATCCCTCTGTTGAGTATGGATACCCAGTGCTGATCTGTGTGCACCAGGGAAATTATCCGTGGTTAGCAGTGGCTTATAATGGCGTCTAGCTGATGCTAAGGACTTCATGGGTCGTAACTTTAGTTACTTTTTACATCTCTCCATCTCTGTTTTGTTGGATTCTGTGCTAAATAAGTAAATATTTATGAAATAAACAAGACAATAATGTGGAGTCAAATTATGTATATTTTATTCTTGGCTTGACTGAGAAATATGTTAGACTTTTTAAAAATGTTTTCTTGTTGTTGATGGACAGCTATATTAATCACAACATAACGTGAGAGTTTCTGCAGACTCAGAGGAAATATCTGCTTTTCTAGGCGGGTCATATTTACAAATACCGAGTCATGTGATTTACTACAGAATAATGGCTGTATTTTAGATAGCCAATGCCACAGGGCCTAGAATTAGGAGGACATTGTTAGTGGTGATGTGGTCTGGGTCTTTCTACTTTTAATCGTCAGGGCTTTCCCAGTTTTAATTATTTTTCTGTCTGTGAAAGATGAGCACCTTTGATTTCTCTGTCTCTTTCTTTTTGCACTAGCAGGTACTCTTTATTTGAGAAAATCGACCAGGCTCTCAATTTCCCATCTGCAGAATATTTCTGTCTTTTAAATATTTTCCCAGGAAGCCATCAGTGGGTTGATCATTTTCAGCCTGCAACCGGCACAGTTACATCTGCAGTTGGGGAGGATGTTGAAGACTCCATAGCAACACCATCTGTTGTTCACAGAATGTTTTCTCTCAGAGAAAGTTGGGCGGTGTTAGTCATAATTAAGCAGGTTGCACGCTGGGATCTGAAGCTGATTGATGTAGCAGGATTTCTGCACCAGTAAGAACTGCTGGCCATGTGGGTATTCATGAATTCAAGGGAAGTAAAAACTAACAGAGCTATTGCGGGTTCCAGTTTTTCAGGTCAGAACAGGAGTCAGCAAACCACAGACCACAGGCCAAGTCCAGCCCACGCCCTGTTTTATCAATAAAGTTGTATTGGCACACACTCATGCCCATTCATTTATGTGTTATCTGTGACTACTTTCACTATGTAACAGATTTAAATAAATAGTCGAGCTAAAGACTGTATGGCTGGCAGAGCCTAGAATATGGGCTGTGTGACTGTTTACAGACAAAGTTTTCCTAGAAGACTATCAAAAGATTTGTATTGTCACCAGATCTGTGTGACCTTCAGGTGAAGCTCAATCAATTTAATATTTGGAAGTGAAAACAACAGAGTACCACCACCTCCGTGACACACCCCCCCCCCCGTGCTTTCCTGATATCAGGCTAGATACCACACTCTTCCCCTGTCCTTCTCTAATACTATGAGTAGATTTCAACTACTGCATATATTGTATTAATTTATTGTAAATAAATAATCTCTGTGTCTACTGTTTCCTCCAAGTCTATGAAAACTCTCATATTATGTCCTGGTTTAGATAGTTGTCCATCCAAAAAAGGAAACAGTACTATTCTTGGGGAAGGACTTTGCCTTAGTTATCCTGTTAGCACCTAGTATTAGTACCCAGGGCAAAGAAGGCACTCACTGACTTTTGAGGGAGTGAATAAATAGGCTGAGTGAATTATGAATAGAGAAAAAAAAGAACAGGAGGTTCTCTTTGCAAGGCTGTTTGAGGTGGCAGGTAAATGCGTGGTCTCTGGACTCTTAATTTCTCAACACAAAACTTCATTTCCACCATGTAAGAGCTCCAAGTCTTTGGTTAAGTTCCTCACTCTCTCCCACTTCAGCCTCCTCCCATGTAAGGTGGAGATGGCAATATCCTCTCCCTCCTACATCCTTGCAGGGGCCAAAGTTACTGACGTGACATGTTAGCACCACCCCCGACACATATTAAGTATTCAACTCATGCTGTCCATTACTGGTGACTCTCACTGTCACTTTCATCGCAAGTCAACTCCCCATCTCGTCACTGCAAGTTGTGTCATGCTTCTGAGTCACTATTCACAAGTACATGTGGAGATACCCAACATACGAACAACCAGTTTTTCCACTCTTACTCCGTTTCAGACACTGCACCAATTAGTGGGGCTAGAAAGAGGACGCGATGTCATTAAGATCCTTGAGTACTTACTTCACGGTCTAGCATGCTGAGCCTGTGTGCCACCGAGGCGAGGATGTGTACAGCTCAGGCACAAGGCGGGGTCAGAGATCAACAGTCACTGAGGATGGGGAGAGAACAGCCCCCTAGGCAAATGAACCGATGCCGTGTCTAAGGGCTTCCAGATGTGAGCCAAGGAGTCTAGTTTTATAAGCAAAAAAGACCCCTGGAGACACTGTTTCTGTTTGTACTTGCAGCCGACTTTTTAAAAAACAGAAACAAAGAGAACCCAAAAAACAAAACAAAAGGAAACCTCTTGGGTGTTCTGACTTGAGCAAAGGTTCCATAGTCATTGGTCTTCAGCCCAGTGAGGTGAGCGATGATCCTAGAGAAGGCAGAGGTGGGTGGGTGTTCAGTGCATGCATAACCAGTGCCGTTTGTTAGACAAAGAACGGAGCTAAGAACCTCTGTTCTGGAATCTGACAGACACGGTTTTAATCCAACTCTACTGTTCACCAGCTGGGTGACCACCGGCAGCCCCTGCTCACTTCAGTTTTACTCTCTGCAAAATGCAAGCGGTCATATCGTCAGCTTCCTCAGGCAGTCATGGGATTAAGTGGGGTAACACGAAGTGTTTAATAGTGCCCGGTGTACAGAAAGAACTCGCTACACATTAGCTTTGAAGTGGGGGTAGAAGTTACTTGTGGAGGAGGGCAGAGGCTGTCTAGTTTGTTCAGTCACCCAGACTGGGGGCCTGGTACGGTGGGACTGTTTCTAGTGGAAGGAACATGAGGGTTGGTCTTGGTTTGAGCCACTGATGTAGTTTCAAAAATGCTGCTGAATCTGTCAAGCCAGGAGGTTTCCGCTGTGCACTCTGAGCTGGGATGCACCCCCGCCCCCACCTGGTATCCCCCCCCTCCCCCTTCCTGGGGTCATCCTCTGCATGGCTGCTTTCAGCTGAGCTGTGAGAATAGTGTGGGCGGGTCAGGCAGCAACATCTCATTGGTACTATTTGGTTAAGCTTGCAAAGTGGAACTTGGGTTTAGTACATGTTGGATCATTAAAAACAAAAAATATGTGCTGTCTAGATAGATACTGAAGCTACTGCTGCATAATAAAAATCTATGACGGCCCAGAGATTTCCACAAAAGGCAGAAGAGAACAATAATTAAAACTACAGACTCAAGAATAAGCTTCGGATCTGCCACTTTCTGGCTGTGAAACATGGAGCCAGTTAGCTAACTTCTCCTCCGTGCCCTCATCTGTGAGGTGGGAGTAATGATGCCCATCTCCGGGGAGCACTGTGAGAACGACAGGGCTCTGTAAAGTTGTCAGCAACAGTGGTCTCTTGCAAAACAAAAGACCCGAGTCCCCGTAGGAGACACACACATGTGCTCTCTGATCTAGTCTGCTGGAGACCTGCGCCTATCCAAGGGAATCACCTTCCCAAACAGGTCCGTCTCAGGAAGACTTGGCTCTAGATTCTGAAGGTAGTGAGAACTCTGCATTGTTGTAAAGTTGCATCGTTTTCTACCTAATGATATTTGTCAACGCTAGGGCACAAAAATTATGGATCCCTTTATATTTTCCCCTCCAATGGGGGAGTAAAAAGAGTCAGTATCAGAAGTTTTCATTAAAAGCCTTCAGTGGTGATAGGGGGTCAGAGGTTAGAAATATAAATATGCATTATCATAGCAATGAAGTTAGGATTCTATCTTGAGCTTGTTTTGTTTAAGGTTAGTTATTTCTATCAGTTTCCTTTCAGCACCTTGGTTTTTTCTCAAACTACACAGCAATGAAAGAATCTGGCAAGTCAATGACCCAGTTGTAACAGTTTCCTTTTACATCTCTTCATAGAAGCAAACATGTAGGAATGTAATTTTTCTTCCCTCCGCCAGAACTATGCCTGCCCCCAGTTTCTCAGCTTCAGAGCAGCAGCAAAACCTCTTTGGAAAAAAATGCTTATTTTCAATGGAAAGTAAGTAAATTTACATGATGTTGCATCAGCCAGTTCAAGAGGGAAATCAGGAGAGAAGTCCCCCAGTCTCTCCAAGTCCCGTGGGCCACACCCGAAACCCTGCTACATGGTGAGACAGCTTCCCCAGGGTGGCAGCATTAATGCAGGTGTGAGCTGAGTTAGGCCGTGATGAGCGAGGTTCGTGGAACCTGCAAAACTGTAACAGAAAATAAAGTTTAAAATTCAGAGACGGGAGGAATTTACAATCCATTAGTAAGTTAATACCAGAAAATTGTCGGTTTTGTATAATACTTTGTATTTTCCCCCCATTCTCTGTGTTTTAAACAAATGAAATGAACCAAAGATCATTTAAATTACAAACAGCAGGGTGTAATAAAGTGATTGTGAACACTGGCTTTGCAGTTACACAAACTCCTGACCAGTTCAAATCTGTCTTCGGGATGAACTTAGATGAGTCCGTTTACATCTTGATCTTTAGTTTTCTCATCTGAAAAAAGTATGAGGGATAATAGTGTTTATAATTAATGAGGTTATTAGGTTGAAATGGTCTGACGCATGTAAAGCTCTTACTCTGGCACATAGTATATACTCAGTAATAATTGCTCCTGTTGCAATTATTTATTAGCCATTGAGTTTCAAGAACAACCTCATTAATTAGAATTTACTCCAGGGGGAGAGAGAAACACACAGGGAAGGCCAGTCTTAATGAAGGGTGAGACTAAATTAAAGAAAATGTGGAGAGTCATTCCGCTCTGTAACTCCCACCTGCATACGGAACCCGAAGTCCTTCTGTGGACGAGATGAGATTCTTCCCCATTCTGGTTCTTCGTGGCAGTCGTGGGCCAGCTCTTGCCCTCACCTTCCCCTCTGCAGATTGAGAAGTTCCAGTGAATAGCCACTGAAGACCCTTCTGAGCTGGACTTCTGGACATTCTCCCAGGATTATTTCAGGCCCTTTTTTTTTTTTTTTTTTGCAGCCATTGTGGAAACATTCATCCCTGTCTTAATATGTATTAAATATAAAGAATAGTTCTTCATTTGAATGGAACTAACCATCGCAGTAGCAAGAGACTAGCTGAAATTTAGGCAGCCTTATGTTAGTCCAATAAACAAAGCAGAAAAGCTCTTAGGAAGGTTTTCTCACTCCTCAGGCTTGGATAACTTAATTTTGATGAGCACGAAGCATAGATCAGAGCTCTTCCGATTAGGTAGGAGTCAGAACCATCTGTTTCTCTGAAGGTAGAGACCATCCATCTACTGGTACCGAATGGACTGAAGTAGTTTCCCGGTGTCTGAGCAGGTTCCTCATGTCATTCCTTCCAGCTGGGGTGCAATCTGCAAGTGGACCAATTTGTACATATAATGTTGCGTGTTTCTTTTTTTTTTAACAGTGTTGTAAAGTTTCTTTCTTTTTAAAAGATGTTATTTATTTATTTTTAGACAGGTAGGGTGGGGGAGAAAAAGAGGGAGAAAAATCAATGTGTGGTTGCTTCTAGTGTGTCCCCCTACTGGGGACCTGGCCCACAACCCAGGCATGAGCCCTGACTGGGAACCGAGCCAGCAACCCTTTGTGTCACAGTCCAGCACTCAGTCCACTGAGCCACACCAGCCAGGCCATGGCATACTTTTTGCCATTGGCATATTTCCATTGGTCTTTATGGAAATTTAAGGTCAAGAACCTAGGTCTAAATCTCACCTCCCATGTCCGTGATCTTGGATAAATTACTTTAATTCTTTCATTGAACTTCCACTACTTTCTTTTTAAAATGGAGGTAGTGTTGTTCATATGAAAGGATCGACATGAAGGTTCAATAGAAGAACTCACGCAGAGCTCCAGGCCTGTGTGTCGGACATGGGAGGCGCACAGTGGGCAGAGAGTGGGCAGGTACTCGTGCATCTCTCTCATTCAGCAAATATCCCCTGAGCATTTACCATGTGCCAGGCTCTGTTTTAGTCAATTGGGATGTAGTAGAGACCAAAACATACCAATATCCTCTACCTATAGAGCTTAATTTCTAGTGGGGGGTAGGGGAAGAGACAATAAACAAGCACAATTTAGTAAATTTCTTTAGTATACTAAAGAAATTGTATACTATGAGAAGGTAATAGTGGCTGTGTGGAGAAAAGACAAACATAGCACAGGACAGAGGCCATGAAGGGCCCCAGTGATGGGACAGGGGGGTAGGCACGGTGGTGGGATTAAGCAGGGCATTCCGGGGGGGGCCTCTCAAGAAGATGCCATCTGAGTGGTGACGTGAGGGAGTCGCCATGAGACTATTCACTGGAACAGGGTCCCTGGCTGCGGTGCAGAGGCCCCGAGGCAGGGTCATGCCTGTCATGTGGAAGAGCAAGAAGGAGGCCAGTGTGGCTGAAGCATCGTAATCAGAGGGACAGAAGGAGTGGATGAGGTCAGACAGACAATAGGGACCAAACCCACGTAGAACCTCACAGGCCATTGTAAAGGTGGAGGCATTAAAAGATTCTGAGCAAAGGAAGCACATTATCTGAGTTTCAGAAGAACCACTCAGATCGCCACTTTGGTGGTACAGAGGGTGGGGAGGGGGCGCCGAGGATGAGGGCAGGGAGACCAGACAGAGGCTGTTCAGACACCCAGGTCAGAGGTGATAGTGGTCTGAGCCATGGGGTGTGAGAATGATCAGTTCCTGCACATTCTGGAAAGGTCTCTCTTTCCCCTCACCTTTAATTTCTTGAATTGTAATAACAATATTCACCTAATTAACTTGATAGAGTTATTAACAAAAGGGAGATGGCGATTATAGGCAGTTATTAACACTTACTCTGAAATAGGCTCTGTGCAAAGGACCCATCAGCCCTGCGAGGTAGGCTTAATTATTAACGCTTTTCGGCAGGTGAATCTGAGGCATAGGGAGCTCCAGCTCCGTACCCAGGGGCTCATGTCTCCTGAGCGTGCAGCAGCGGGGCGGGGATGGGCAGAGTGGGGCGGTCTGACTCTGGAGCCTCCTGTGAGGGTGGCCTGTGCAGAGTGAAGAGTTGTCTAAACACCACTATCTCCTCACTCCCTCGACTTTTCCAGACTCGGCGAAAGAGAGATTTGCCACATGCGGTATCTTTGCTGTCTGGAATCATTATCAGAAAGTGAAGAAGTTAAATGTGGTGCTTAATGGTAGAAGAAATTTGTCCTTTAAGATGCTAGTTTGTTGGTTGGCTAGAGAATTAATTCATTGAAAAGAAAAAGTAAGGAGCAAGGGATTATATAAAAACGTCTTTCTTGTACTCTCTAAAGGTCACAGTGCATTTTTTATAACTTTAATTGCAGTGAAATAGGCATAAAGCATTTCTAAGTGCACAGCTCAGGGGCATTAAGAGCACCCACACTGTCCTGCAGCCATTGCCCTTCTTCCAGCTCCCCTCAGTCTGCAGAGCAGAAACTCTGTCGCCACTGACGCCAGCTCCCCGTCCTCACTCCCCCACCCCGCCCCTGGCACCCCCTGTTCTGTCGATTCTGTCCCTGTGAATTTGACTTCTCTTAGGTATCTAAGTGGAATCCATAGCATTTTTCCCTGTGTGACCGGCTTATCTCATTGACCATGACATTCTCAAGGCCCATCCCTTTCGTAGCACATGTCAGGATTTACTTTCTTTTGCAGGTGAGATGATATTTCATTGTTTATACATACACCACATTTCATTTAGCCATTCATCTTATTGAATCAGAACACATTTTAAGAATCTCTTAGCACATTGACTTAATTGCTTGAATTTTAGAAATGGTATCATTTTATAAACAAGCAGCAGCTTAAAAGTGAAGCGTTTTCTTTCATGCTCCCAGACTATAAAACGAGAGATCAGAAGGTTCCGTGACTCAGCAGCTGGTTTTGCGAGTTAACAAGACAGTCTCTCAATGTCCAGAACAGGAAGTTCTGTTGACTTCTCTTCCCCAGAATCACACATGTGAAGTGTTTGTGCATTTTTTACCTCATTTGTTATGTCTCAATTGTCCTAAGTTAATCCTTTTGTTTGCACAACCATTCACTTTTAGGGTTGCCTTTAGGTTTTGTGAAAATTTTACTTTCCACAGTAAGTAATAGACTTGTTTAAATATTAATCTAGGGAAATGCAATTTGACAGTTCTTCAAAGAATGTATAAAATTAATTGTAAGTTTCCATTTCAGTAATGTAAGAAAAACCCCGCCAGCCTTGAATTACTCTCTTTCATCTCATATCATACACCTGTTGCCCACCATTGTGGTCCCACGCTCACTTGTTGACCAAATGACATAGATCAAAGCATTATTTTTGGCTATTTTATTCACACTTCATCTTAAAATAAAATGTGTATAAACTCAGTTTTAAAAAACAAATCAATTCCTACTGAAATAAAGATATTCCAAAGTTCACAGCTGAAAGTTACTTATATGGCTTGTTTTACCTGTTTTAGATGCTGTGACACTTTATTTGAATAGGGTCGTTAAAAACACATATTTTGCCCTGGCTGGCGTAGCTCAGTGGATTGAGTGCGGGCCTGTGAACCAAAGGATCTCAGTTCGATTCCCAGTCAGGGCACATGCCTGGGTTGCAGACCAGTTCCCAGCAGGGGACCCATGAGAGGCAGCCATACATTGATATTTCTCTCCCTTTCTCCTTCCCTTCCCCTCTAAAGATAAATAAAATCTTAAAAAAAAGAACACATATCTTAAAACATATCTAGTCCCCCACTTCGTCTGGGCCGAATCTACTTGTGGTCTGTGGTCTTCTAACCTTCGCCAGAACATCCGCTGCCCCGTAGTACTCAAACTGTAGACAGAGCCCTGTTGTGATTGGGGGTGTAACTATGTGCCCACCTTACTAGCTTTACTTAATATTTTTTCCTGTAGAAGTCCTATTTTGCATTGATGCAAAAGAGAAATTTAATGTGACTCTAAGTGACAACCAGAATGATGCCCATGAATAGAAGGCAGGTGTAAAAATAAGCATAAATAGCAGGAAGGTAAGTGTGATGCCAGCTCTGTCTCTGATAAAATGGAGCTGCGAGAGGGCTGCAGAAGTAGTCACTGCGGGGCCCAGGAGATTCGTTATCTTTAACATCGTGAAAGGTAGAAGAGGGTTGAAAGGCAGTGACTCTGCTGTGTCACACAGAGCTCTGTGACACCTGACATCATTTCACACACCCCTGAGTCCCAGACTCTGAGAGAGAATGCCCCTTTCCCTCGTTTCATCCTTAGGAACGGCTTGCCTGTTAGAAAGCTCTCCTTTAATTAAGAGGACAGCTCTGTGTATTCATGGTTCATGCACAAATTATCCCACTCTGCAGAGCCACCCCATCCGACTCAGTCCATGCTCCCCAGGACAGACCTTTGGATATCTGAAGGTAGCTCTTCTGGCTAAGCTGGCCTCCTCTTCCTCCTTCTCCTTCTCTTCCTCTTTTCCTTCTCCTTCTTGTCCTTCTCCTCCTCCTCCTCCTCTTCCTCTTCCTCCTCCTCCTTTTCCTCCTCCTCCTCCTTGTCTTCCTTCTTCTCCTTCTCTTTTCTTCTCTTGGCTGGATTCCCTCAGTTCTTCCCATCTTTTTCTCAGATGCAATAATTCTCATCTTTTCCTCAGATGCAGTAGTATTTACCCACTTCCTACTGTTTTAGTGTTCTTACTGCCTGAATTAGAATTCTCCAAAGAAATAGAACCAATCTAGGGTGTATGTGTGTGGGTAGATAGATAGATAGATCAATTGACCACTAAACAGATAATTTTAATGAATTTGGGCCAGGAGATTACAGAGGTTGGAAAATTCAAGATATGGAGCATGGGCTGGCAAGCTGGAGGCCTCAGAAAGAGCCACTGTGCCACTTGAGTCCAGAGGTCACTTGCCGCAGAATTCACTCCGGCTTAAGGAAGGCCCGCCTTCTGTTCTATTCAGGGCTTCAGCTGGCTGAATGAGGCCTACACTGTGAGGGGCAATATGCTTTACTCAAAATCTACCAACTTAAATATAAATCTCATTCAAAAACACCCTCTGAGTTGATACGTAAAACTAACCATAACACTGCCATTGTTATGACATCATGCACTAAGTATCGTAATTAACAAAGTAAGCTCAGAATAGGTAAGCAAGTTGTCCAAAGTATGATTCATATACAGCTTATTGGAATATGTAGACCCCTGCATATGAAATATTCAGTCTTTTCCTGAAATTTTGAACTAATTAGCCAAGGGATGGTGATCAGTCATTGATAAGTGTTGGATGATGATAACGATATCATAGATATTACTATTAGCCATGTCAGAACAATAGCTAATATGGGTTTGGAGTATGCTGTCTGCTAGGCACAGTTCTTGTTGCATTTCTGACATTATCTAATCCTCGTAATAACCTATAAAGGTAGGATCACTTCTATTTCTATTGTGTGGATGCAAAAGCTGAGCAAGAGAGGAGTTAAGTAATGTGTTCAGGTTTATGTGGACCTTCTAAGAAGCAGGGGATAGAATTCATACTCAGGCAGTCTGATCCCAGAGTTTATATTATAACCACTGTGTGGCCCAAATCCCTACTCCTCCCCCAATGAACCATTGAAAAGCATTGCAGAACCTATAGGGTGACCATGAAGCCTGGAAACTTAGGTGACTGATCGACACTTTTGGATATGTAAGTAACCAGTGAGCTCCCATACTTGACTGGAGAGTGGGGTGCACTGAGTGGTCACAGCAGGATGGGCCACCCCTCCACACCAGAGTGGTCAGGGACTGTGTGGCCGATCACCCCTCAACCTGAATCAGATGTGTGAACACAGGCAGTGGGCTCCCCGTGTGCCAGAGGTGAACCCTTCTGACTTACAGCACATGTAGGTTTCTTCAGTAAAACCAGAGACGAGAATCCTCTGAGGCAGTACAGCACAGATACAAGGGCAGAGCTCGGGAAAAATATGTTCAGACCCTATGTTTATTGCAGTTTTTCAGTTTATTGGACTCTGAGTTGCTCATGAGGAGCTACAAATCGAACACGTCAGTCACATAATGTCATTGAGCATATCATGTATTGTAATGTAATACCCTGAAGCCATCCTTAAATGTGTCACTCCCATGTAGACAGACTTTCTGGTCGTCTTGGTTGTTCACCTTTGTCTCCTTTAAAGTACAGGGTTTGGAGCTGAGCTCAGTATTTCAGATGTGCTCTGACTATACATGGCAAAGTGGGACCACCTCCCCATTCTTCATCATTTTGGGTACTGCAGTCTCTTCAAAGACAATCAGTAAACTCAGTGAACTCATGTTGACTTTGATAGTCATTCACTTGACAAATATTTTTCTTGCCTACCTTGTACAAACATAGTTTTAGACACTGGGGATGCAGTAGTGAACAAAACAATGGAGAAAGAGAAAGCTTCTCTCCTCTTTCTCCAAAGGGTAAAGAGTGAAGAGGTTACTGTCAACCAGGTGGACATCTGAGGGGACATCATTCCAGGCACCAGGAATGGGAAGTGCAGGTGCCCCAAGGAAAGGAAGGCACCTGCTTTGTTTGAAGAGCAGAAGGAAGTCAATGTCCCTGGAATAGAAATAACACGGGGTCAGGTGGGGAGAATCTGATAGGGAACGGAGCTTAAAGAGTTAGTAGCAGACCCGGTCATATAGTCTTGCAGTAAGGAAGGAGTTTGAATTTGAGCCTGGTGGTGATAAAAAAGCCAGTGGAAAAATTTTGTTTTCAATGGGAGTGACATAGTCTGTTCTAAATTTGAAAAGCATTACTCTGCCTATTCCCAGAACAATGGACTTTAGGAGGGCATGCGTGGGGGCAGGAAAATCAATGTGGACCACAGCAGCTATTTTTAAATGTCCAAGATGGGTTGTTTTTTAATTATCTGTTTTATTTGATTTATCATTTAATTGTACTGTGTTCAGAAGATGTGTTCTCTTTGACCCTGGTTGTTTGAAATTACTTTGTGAACTAGCATGATGTCAATTTTTGCAAATGCTTTTGTGTATTTGAAAATAATGCAGATCCTCAATTTGCTGGGTGCAGAGTTCTACAGAGCCATCAGTTCAAACTAGTTAAATATTGTTATTCAGATTATTCACATGCCTGCTATTATTTAGCCAGCAGAGTCTATCATTTTATAGTATATTTTGTTAAAAATCTCACACTAGGGTTTGCCAAGTTTGTCTCATCTTTCTGACTTTTTCCCCTCACCCAGGGACATATTTTTTCATTGCTTTTAGAAAGAGAGGGATGGAGAGAGAGAAACATCGATGTGAGAGAGAAGCGTCCATTGGTCACCTCCCCATACTCACCCAGACTGGGGATCATAAGTGCCCGGACCAGGGATCAAACCCCCACACTAGGCATGTGCCCTGATCGGGAACCAAACATCCAACCTTTCTGTTATGGGCTGATGCTCCAACCAACCAAGCCACACTGGCAAGGGCCCAACAGCTTTTAATGTTTTAAAGCTACATTGATAGTTAGGTATCTAATTGTGATTTGTGTAGTTAGGTATCTAATTGTGATTTGTATAACTTCTTGTTAGATTTTTAATTTTATATGCAGTTTTACTCACATATTAGTGCTTTTTTGCCATAAATACTTTTTTCTGATACTAATATCAATATACCAGCTCTCTCATCTGTGTGGAATGAGAAATTCCACATAATTTTTGTGGAATACTTTTATGCCATATCATTATTTTCAGCCTTTTCATATGGTTTTGTTTGAAATATTTATTTTTCACACAGCACTAAACTTGATTTTTTTTTACCTTGATGTTTTTCAAATATATTATTAATATATTTTTTCTTCTACCATCTTGGTTTGTGTTTCTTTTCTTCTCTTTACTTCTTTTTATTTTCAAGTACTATTTTTTCTTTCCTCATGATGGATTAATTTTTTTCTACCCCTTCTCTCTTCTGCTTTCAGGACTGCAGATTGTATTTCAATTAGTTTAATGAGCACTTGAATTTTTAATATGCGTACTTACTCAGTAATTATCCCTTCCCCCTCAACTGTGACAGGGGCATCAGTCACTCTGTCCACTAACACACTTCCCCGCCCAAACACCCAGACCTCTTAGCAGGGAGTTTGGCTCTGCGGTCCCATCTCACGGAGGAATGGTAAGGTTCCCTCTGCTTTGCCTGAGCTCAGTACCCAGTCACCATGGTCTGCTTCTCAACCTTTGTGCCAACAGGCCAGTGTCTGAGGTCACAACCCACTTAGTGTCTCAGCTTCTGGTTGTGAAGATGATCATACACTTTTTTCAAATCATAGTCAAATATACATAACAGAATTTACCATTTCAGCCTATTTAAAGCACATAATTCAGTGGCAGTAAGTATATTTCCAATGCTGTGCAACTGTCGGAACCAGGTCCTTCTGCGACTTTTTTATCACTGCAGGTAGGAGTGAACAGAGACAAGAGAAACCCTATCTCCTTACAGCAGCCGCCGCCCCGTCCCCTCTCCTCCAAGCCCCTGGCAGCCTCTGATTGGCCTTTCGTTTCTATGGGTTTGCCTCCTCTACATATTTTGTATAGATGGAATCATACAATATATGGCGTTTTGTGCCTGGCTTTTTTCCATGCAGCATGATGTTTTCAGAGTTCATCCATGCTGTAGCATGCGTCAGCCCTTCGTGTTGATGGCTGAATACTGTTTTTTGTATGAATACACCACATTTTTCTTCCTCTGTGAATCTATCCACAGGCATTTGGGTTGTTTCCACCCTTTGGTTATCCGGGATGGTGCCGCCAGGAACACTACTGTCCAAGTTTTTCTTGGCAATCCTGTCTTCAGTTCTTTGGGATGTGGGCCTGAGAGCGGGATTCCCAGGTCATTCTGGTTGACTTTCTGAGGAACGACAGACTGTTTTCAGTAGTGGCTGCAGCACTGTTTGAGGATCCTAATTTCTCCACATCCTCACCAGCGCTTGTTATTTTCTGATGATGAGGAGGAGGAAGAGGTGGAGAAGGAAGAGGATTGTTATTATTGCCGTTCTCATAGATCTAAAGAGTTAGCCGATTTTTGAGTCCAACTCTGACTTGCTGGTTTTCCATTTGTCATCGCTGTTATGGTTATGACTTTATGCGAGGCTGTGATTTATAATAAGAGACATGTATTTGATCTTCATCACAGTTTCTGGCACAGAGCTCCTAAAACCCTTAGGATTCCCTAAGTAAAGGAAGTCACAAAGGTGTCCCTTGTTATGTGCACAAGGTGACTGTGAACCTCTCCTAAGGAGGGGAGCTGAGTGCCAGGAGAACAGACCATGTGATTAGAGAGCTGGAGCTTTCAGCCCCACCCTCAGACCTCTCTGGGGAGGGGAGAGGGGTGGAGTCCAAATTAGTCTTCAAGGGCCAAAGACTCAGTCAGTCACGACTGTGCAGCGAAGCCTCCATAAAACCTGAAAGGATGGGGTTTGGAGACCCTCTCTCTGGGTTGGGGGGACCCATGGAGGTGACGGGTGAATGGGGCCCCTGAGGAGAACATGGGACCTCGCCCTGTGCATCCCTTTCTTCCCCCTGGCTGATCCTGCGTTGTATGCCTTTATAATAAATTGGTGGTCTAGTAAGTTAGAGGGTTTCCTGAGTTCTGTGAGCTGGCCTAGCAGAGGGGGTCGAGGGGACCTCTGGGTCACAGCCTCAAGGTCAGCGTACAGGTAAGTCTGGAACTACAACTGGTGTCTGAAGTTCAGTGAATGCTCCTGAGAACCTCCAGTCTGTAGATGGTTGGTAAGAAGCACAGGTAACAACCTGTGCTTGTGACTGGTGTCTGAAGTGTGTGTGTGGCAGGGAGGGGGACAGCCTGGTAGAACCGAACCCTTAACCTGTGGCACCCGATGCTGTATCCAGGCAGTGAGTGTGAGAATTGAGTCAAATTCTCAGACACGCTGCTGGTGCGAGAAGCTGTCTGTCCCACACAGAACACCACAGGACTCTACCGGGGCTACAGGCTTGGAGCACAGGGTGCACCACACCATGACCTGACCCTGGCATTGTGACCGGGGCCTCACATCCATCTGGGCCATATTTTTTAAGTGAACAATTGGATTAAGCCCCCAAAGTACCCAACCACGTGATATTATTACTGTTCTACAGAATGAGGAAGGAGATAGTTCTGTGGGCCAGGATAGACTTATACCAATTTAATGAAAGGTTACTTCACCTGACTTCCTCCTGGGACAGCCCTCCTTTTCAATCAAACAAACATAATGCGCACATTGCTTAGTTAAATGAGGGGAGTGGAGAACACGTACTTTTTCTACCAGAACTGAGCTTTCTCTCCAGAGGATTGATGACAACTACAGTGTTACTCCCCTTCTCTCCCTTTTGACCTGCCCAAGAAATTATAGCTTTTCAACCTGCCAAGAAGGAAATTAGGAACACACAAAAATAATTAAGAAATGTGCACATTGCCTGTATTTTTTCATACTTTTAATATATAATATGTCATGTTCTTCTGAATAATTTTTTTATTTTAGATTCAGGATATTGATGGTTATGAATATATTGTATATGCAGGATTTTTATGGTTGTGAAAATAACCCATGCTCATTGTTTTAGCAAGAAAATTAAAAGCACACATTTCTGCCAGTTTCTAGGAGCTATAAGGACTCGTGGCATGAAGGTCCTAGTGATAGATTTGCATTCGAGCCTGGGTTTGAGGTCAGATTCTGTGTGACCTAGGGAATATTACCACTTAATTTTTCTATAAATCTGATCATCGCAGGGACAGACAGTGCAGACACTGCACCTCGAGCATGAAGTGTTTTGTTTAAATGCTCCCTTTTGTGAATCTGCCCTTTGAGAATTCACAGCCCAGGTGGACCCGTCCTTAGGACCCAACAGAAATTAGTGTTTTGTGCCCTCACTTTAAATCAACAGTTACCTGCCTGGCCTCCTTTTGTCTACAAGC
The DNA here is from genome assembly GCF_021234435.1 of Artibeus jamaicensis. Lineage (NCBI taxonomy): Eukaryota > Metazoa > Chordata > Mammalia > Chiroptera > Phyllostomidae > Artibeus > Artibeus jamaicensis. Next base: position 8,352,861 of record NW_026521828.1, on the reverse strand, counting down.
CAGGTTTTCACGGCAGCTGGTGAGGAAGGCTTCCAGTAAGGAACAGCCTTGACCGTGGGATCTTCAGATACCTCCTTAATCACACCAGGGGGCCGCCTGCCGTGCCTAGACACAAACGCTGTGCAGGACACTCTTCTTGCTCTTTGATATCAGTGACGGTTGTTCCGTGTTGAATTCTTACCCCTTACTAGGCACTAGGCTGTATGTCTTGCATTAAGGATCTTACTACTCATAGCAACCAGTGAGGTGGGTGCTATTCTACCCCTGCTTTACAGGGGATGAGACCGAGACACAGGTTAGGGGACCCACCTGCATTCACACCGATTGCATGTGGAAGAGCCAGGTTCCATGCCCAGCTCAGTCTGCCTGAAATCAGGCCCTTAATCAGCACGGACAGCGCAGAACCATTTCACATCCTGCTCTTTCTCAGCCAATTCGTTGGGGCTGAAGGAGCTTATCAGCCATCAGCATCAGTGCTCTAATGCTCTTTTAAAATACATGTTTGAAGGTGCAAACATGATGCTAAATTCCTTACTTGTACTATTTTAGTTCATCCTGTTAGCTCTGTAGGGAGACACTGTTAGCATCCCCATTTTGCACATTACTGTGCCCACTTTCCAGCTGAGGAAACTGGGGCCCTGTGATCTCGGGATTCTGGCTCAGAAAAGGCATCACTGCAGCCTCAGCCGAGGGCTGGGTGCCCCAACGCCCAGCATAACTGTGACAGCTCACCTTGAAAAAAGGCTGGAGGCACCCTGGGGTCAGTAGTTTAAGGCCGTGTCACTCAGATGATTTTTTCAGAGGAAAGCCTCCGTCAAATGAGTCAGCATTAGGCATCTACCTTCAAAAACAAATCACATTGTGCCTCTCCCGTGACATAAGCCAACCCTGTGCAGCAACTGTCTTTGTCTCCACGTTTGGAATTCCAGCCTCCACTTGGCCCTGCTTCTGTCCGAAAGGCTCCCCTCCCCTTTACCCAGACAGCTCCGAGAGATGCTCTCTTACCCCCAGCATCCATTCTGTCAGAGGTCGAGGCCCAGCACAGGCCCTCGCTGATGAGGGGGGGCAAAATCTGCACATGGAGCTGCGGAATGTGTGGGGGCACCACAAAGGCCCAGCCTGTGCTCCTAGGTCCGGGGGTGCTCTTGGGCCACTGGAAGAACACCATGCATTCAAGAGCCCTGTTGTTAATGTGGCCAAAAGCCAGACGAGTCTGCCCTACAGAGTTTCTGTAGCAAAGAACAGGGTGGAACTCTGTCTGCATTGCTTTCTGTATTGGGGGTGGGGTGGGGAATCCTTCATGACAAAAGCCTATCTTGATCTTGCCGTCTGGAGAGTTTCAATGCTGTGATACTGGGACCAGCCCGAAGCCGGGAGTGACTGTGCTGCCTCCTTGTGCTCCAAACTTTCAGTTCACTGGCTTTCTCAGAAACCCTGGTCATGCCTCTCTCCCCAGTGTAAAGATTTCCCTACCTGTGATGACCAGTACCAAAGGCTTTTCTTCATCGTAGCAATTAGACTTACAGCCTAGAGTACACAGTCCATAGTGGTGCAACCGAAGGAAAGGACTCAAGTGCAGATTCCTGAGTTCTCTCGCGCAACTCACCAGCACGTGAGTCTGGGCAAGTCACGCCCCGCCACCAGGCCTCGGTCTCCCCACCAACACAGTGGCAGTAACACCTGCTCGCTAGGATAGCAGACATTAGTCCAGTAGGTGTTACTGAGAGCCCGGCATGTCAGATTCTCTGCAAAGCCCTTTCGTGATTTTTAGAGATTCAGAGATATCTTAGTCATAGCATCTGTATTTAGAGCCATCGGTCAACTTTTGGTACTCAGAGCTAACCAAACTACGTTGATGTAGGACTTCTCAGAGCTGGTAATACACTACCAGGCCCTGTGCCCCTAGAAGGGTCAGGAATGTGCATTGAGTTTCCTGAACTTTTTGCCCACCAAATCTCTGGGGAGACACATTTTTATTTTTTATCTTTTTAAGAATGACTATTCACATATAGAAATGTTTTCTACCAGACACTGGGAAGTACAGTAAGAGGCTCAGGCAGCTACAAGAGCTGGTATCACTTTATAGGCTGTGACAATGACATGGTCACTTAAGACAATGTGTAGGAGAGTGCATTGACACGGTCACGTGCTACCTTCTGCATCTGTCTCTGACTCGTATCGGTTTTGGATTGTTACTTGAACGCTAATGTTTTCTTTCCAGATGCAGCAGCTCTAGACTGGCTCTTACACAGCTGTTACCATGCCTCACTCTGCCTGGGCACCTAAAAGGTTGACCCGTGGAGCTCTGGCCTTGGCTTCCTCAGGCAGGTGAGGCTGACGCAACTCTTCCCACATCTCAGAAACAATCTCTGCCCTAGCTGCTCACCTTCAGAACTGAGTCCAGGGTACAATGTGTCACTGTGGGCTTCAGTCTTGGGATGCGGAGGAAGTCACTCCCAGCCGAGTTGTCTCATCGAACCCTCCAGACTGCCCTTGCCCACAGAGAGAAACAGACCAGCATTTCCTTTTCTCCTATCGAGTAAGCTGCATCTCAGGAACACTGACTGGCAAATTAAAATTAATTTGTAATGTTATAGCTCCTGCTGACTTCCTTATTGGGTTTGCAAGCAGAACCCCTCCCCTCCACCAGCCTTTGGAGACACTCGTGCACACCAGAGGAATCACTGGTTTTTGTACTCCCTGAGAAGTCTCTTTCAATTATTTGTAACCTTGAAACCATGGGAAATCCAACTTGAGATGTTACCTTTAAGTTAACAATGGTTAACAATGGCATTTTAATGTATCTGCTCTCTCACAAGTCCCCCTGATGAATTCTTGGGAAAGCAGAAAGCAACATGTAAGCTGCCAGGAAGAAGCAGCGTGGAAATGCAGATCGTTGTGCGACAGTGGTCAGCTGAGCTGTTTAACTGTCAAACTTTTTTTCTAAAGGGGCTTTTCATGTTTATTGTGGAACCAAAAAGATAGGATGTAGGATTGAAAGAAATGCCCACTCTGTACCCCAATATGTCAGACTCTGGGGAAACTTACACTTACCATTTCCCAAGCTTCGTTCTTAAGTCCCCAACCTCCCACCTACCAAACTCTCCCCCTCAAGGCTCTCTCTCTCACCCCCTATTGTCTGTCTCAATAAATAGCCCACTGCCTCCTCAGCTGCCAAGAATCCTGGGTCCTTGGCTCTGCCCCTTCCTGGTTCCCAAGGCCAATCACTTTTCAAAACTTATCAGTTCTTCCCTACACACACACACACACACACACACACACACACGAATATATATATATATTCTCCTGCCCTCACTCACCTCAAGCGGCCATTGTTCCTCACCTGGATGACCGTAGTAGTGTCCCACCTGGACTTTCACATCAAATGTTGCCTCTTTCTTACCAGTCCTCACCAGGTAGTCAGAGTGGTTCTGTTTAAATGCAAGTCAGCTCACATCTGTCCCTGTTGAAAACCTTTCAATGACTAACCAGTTTTGATGAAAGTTCAGTATCATTTAAATGGCCTGGAAGACCAAAGACAGTGGACAGATCTCCTGGATACTTAGACATACTGCAAACCACAGCAGTTAAACAGCATGGTGTTGATGCAGGGACAGACACGGGTGCAGACTAGAAGGCTCTGAGACAGACCCATGTCTATTTGGGAATTAATATGTGTGATAAAGGTGGCACCCATGTCACCACTGTCACTTCAGGAAGTGACAGTCCTTCAGTAGATAATGTTGAGGACAATGGCTTCTATTTGGATTCCCACCTAAAGCATACGCAACAGTTGAATCCAGAAGCAGTAAAGACTGAGTGTGAGAAGTAAAATTCAAATGTTAACAGAAGAGAATATAAAGAATGAACTAAGACAAGGAAGGATTTCATTATGAAACCCCAAGAAACCATCTGTAAGAAGAAACAAACGTGTTTTCTCACATCAAAATCAAATGTTTCCATTCATTACAGGACAGGGTAGGCAGTGTTCACAAAACTGATAGCAAGATGGGGGCGGAGGTGGTTGCTTCCCTGTGTCTCTTGATTAACCAGCTATAACCGTTGGCCTCTCCCTCTGTGCCTAAAACATACGAAGCTCCCTCCTGCCTCAGGCCCAGTACAGGTATTGCTGCTCTGTCTGAGAAGCCATTTCTCCCCTGGTTCAGCTAATCCCCACTCATCCTCCCTGTGATTTGCAGCAGCAATGTCTCCCCTGAGAGAGGCCTTCCCTCACTGCCCAAATTAGGGCGGGTTTCCCTGCGTGCGCTCTTCCTGCAACTTCTACTTTGCGTTCACTGAACTCATTGCAATTATAGACTCATTTAGGGAACTCCATCTAGTGTCCGTCTCCCATACTAGGCATCCGCTCAGAGGGGCAGAGGCAACCTGCCCAGGACTTGGCACACTGCTTTCTGCCTGGAAGGTCACTTTAAGGTGTTGGCAGAATACACTGATCAGGGGCAATTGGAGGAAGGCATATTCCATAGTACCTGCCGGATGGGTGCCACAAGCCCAGGGAAGTTTCCAGGGCGTAATTGAGCCTGAATGTCAGGAAGAATTTGGGGTAATGGTTTGTGCTCCTGCTTCTCCCTGTCACCTGCAGACTCAACATCTCAGCTCCCACTTGTAGCTTTCACCTCCATTCCCTGCACCCTGTTGATGTTACACAAATGTTTGTGGATTTGGTACCCCTGCAGCCTCCCGCCACCACACTCAGTGTTCTATATTTAGATGATTCCACCAGCCATCCTTAGTGGTTCGCCTCTTGAAAGCTCTCTTTGACAGGGGATGTCAACCTTCATTTAATTACTTCTTTTCTCGACAGCTCTCTCTGTTGACTCTTAATGTGATCTGAGCATTTGGTTATTCAGCAAATATTTATCGAAAGCCAAGTGGGTGCCAGAAAGGTGCCAGGAACTAGCAAAGCTGGCAGTCCCCTTCCAGTGTTGACAGGCTAACATGACAACTCCAATGGATCATTAAACAGAGCAGCTCAACGTAGTTAAATATTGAGAGGGACCTAAATGCACCCAAATTTGGGCACAGCGCAGGCTCGCCAAACAGGAATGCTGTGATGGAAAGTCTGGACCTGCTCCCAGCTTATTCTGAGCGAGTGCTTCCCAGTGCGGCTTCCTTCTTTGGGGCTGGGAAACCTCAAAAAACACTAGTCCCCCCAAGCATCGTGCTGTGAAGGTACCCCAAAGTAAAACAGAAATAACCATTCTATAAGTATTGTTTTTACATACTTGTTATGCTTTTGAAAAAGGTCAGTTCAAAGACAACGAAAGCATCCTATTGTACTAAATGGTAGTGATTCTAACAGACCCATTTGATGCTTGCTGAAGATAAACTTACAAACTCCCCTTCGGGATGATTTCAGTGATAAATCTAAGTTTGCATCAGTTATTTTTTTCTATTATATCAAGAGTTAGTGTCATTCAGTGAACAATGGTCACCGTAGCCAATGCATCACGGCACCCACTGCAGAGAAGCTGGTGACTGCTGATGACCATTTTCTGGAAGCCGATCAGGATGAAGGAGAGTGCATAGCGATCCCTGGGTGGCCCCTACTCTGTTGTCTATCTTGGTTTTCCTAAAGACAAAGCCCCAGGGAACTAGATTCATTTAAGGGAAAATTTTCTGATACCAAAGGCGCAGTCACATGTCCATGATGTGTTATGCTTCCTGACTGTCGTAGACGCGTGTCTTTCCACTATCTCTTCCCGGAGTTCTAGGTCTTAGAATTTGGCAGCTAATGTAGCCGAAAAAACCTTTAAAAATTTTTCATATTTATAGAAAAGTTGTAAAGATAGTGCAGTGTTCTTACATACCTCACCCCCAATCTCCCCTATCAGGAATCTCTAACATTAGTATGATATCATACCTTTTTTGCCACATTTTTGTCACGACCAATATGTACATTATTACCAACAAAAGTTCATCCTTTCTTTATTCAGACTTCCTTGGTTTTTACCCAGTGTCCTTTATATGTCTAAGGATCTCATCCAAGATACTACATTATATGCAACTGTTGTGTTTGGGGGTTTTTAGGTTCTTTTTGGTTGTGACAGTATCTCAGATTTCCCTTAGTTTTGATGACCTTACCAACTTTGAGGAGTCTTGGTCAGGTATTTTGCAAAATGGCCCTCAATTAAGACTTGCATAATTTTTTCCATATTATTAGAAGGGGGTCCTGGGTCTTGCAGAGTAGGGTCACAGAGGTCAGGTGCCACTTTCTGCACATATATCAAGGGTGTAGATGGTTAACATGACTCACCACTGTTGACATCGACCTTGATCACCTGGCTGAGCCAGTATTTGTCAGATTCCTTCACAGTGAAATCACTGCACCGGCCCCCGCCCCCTGTTCCAGGCTGGACCCCTGGGAAGAAAGTCACTGTGTGCAACCCACCTTTAGGGAGTAGGGAGTTAAATATGAAAGTGTTTGGAATTCTTTTCCATGGGAGATGTATTTATTTTTAGCAGTATAGGTTCATGGATATTTATTTAATGATTTGGGTTATAATTCAGTGCTACATTACTTATTTTGGCATTCAAATTGTTCCAGCTTGGGGAGCGCCTTCATTTGTCTCCTGTGTCCCTTTGACATCCCCCCCCCAATTGTGGGACGTTTTTCTGTGTATTTATTTTCTAAGCACTTTCCTCCTTTCTGACACTAAAAGGTGCTCCAGGCTCATATTTTACATATCCTGCCCCAGTCATAGAATCAGCTACTTTCTAAGGAGCCCTCCAAGTGTGTTTTACTTGTTTTTTGTTAGAGTTTATAAAGTGTCAGTGTTTTGGTAGCCCCCGGGCCTGGCACTTGACACAGTGCTTTTTTCAGTCCTCATAGCAACACCATAGATCTCAAATGAAGGGTGTCATATTGTCGTTATGGTAATTTTGTGTTGACTCAGTCTCCCCCTGGGCAAGGAGCTTCTCAAAGATGAAGGTCTCATCCTTTCCGTTCTGCAGGGCCTAGGACAACATGTAACAGTTCCAGGTACTCGGCGAGTGTATCTAAAATGCTTAACAGAAGCTCTTGGGTTCTGGGCTGGAAACTCTTCCTATTCTTGACTTACCGTCTTAGCCTGCTTTCCTCTTAAGAAGGCAGTGGTATGAAGTTGCTGTAGAGGCAGACAGACTGATCACACTGAGAAATGATAGGTCCCTGCCCCATGTAAAAACCCCTGAAAAGACAGAAAATGGATAACAAAGTTGAAAAGAAATAAATTTACTTGGTCATAGAGAAAGGGAGAGAAAGTGATGGAGAGAAAATGATGGGAAATGGGTAGACAACAACCAGATGTCCCTGTTGGACCAAGAGCCATTGTATGTAGTGAGTACACCAGGGTCACTTATCCATGAGACATTTTAGGTAAAGTGCCCAGGCTCTACAAAAGTCATAATGCAACCTGGAATGGGACTGAGAAAGAGGACGTAGAAAATCTGCGTAAAGACCAATTAGACTCTCATTCTGCCCTCGGGTCCACAGATAAGCAAGTACCTCTTCCTGGCCTAGAATAAAACAGGAAGATGTTTTCTAGGTTTCACCCAAGGACCTCTGGGCTCTCGACATTAGACACAGATGAAGTTAGAAATGAGTCAGTGCAACAGGTTTAACTGAGTCTGTCCCTGAACTGCAAAAGGCCCAGTCCCCTTCCCCTCTGACCCTCAGAAGTCTTTTATCAAAAGTTGCACCATCACCTTCTGTCTGGAGTTAGAGAATCCCTCTCTGATGAAACCCACCATCAAGGACTGTCTGCCCGCAGATTTGGGGGTTCTCCATTGAATTAGCTGAATCCCTACCACTGAACCCTCTGGTGAGCTTCACTGCCCTAGAAATACAGAGGTTCCAGCCAGCTTTTTCATTCCTGTTTAAGAGATGAGAGTGCATTAGTCAACCAAGGAAAGGGCAGTATAGAAAGGAACATTCAAAGAATATGAAGCTCTTGAAAATTAAAAGTATGATAGTGGAAGTTAAAAGAAAATTAACAGAGAGATTAGAACTTAAAGTTGAGAGTGTTTCCCAGAAAGCAGAACCTAAAGAAACAGGATTGAATATTAGGAGAACAAAAACATCTAGGAAATAAAAGCATTTTTTTAATGAAACATTTGTCGACTTTAGGAACAGAAAAAACATTCAAGAAAGAAAAAGAATGTGTAAAGAATACACTTGACACAGCTGTGGACAATGTAACGGTCAGTCATGTACATTCAGAGTATGGATTTAACCAAAGTTGCAAGGAGGAGTCCACACCATGGCAGAAACTCAGTGGACAATGTCTAAAGTTGATAACTCGAGAGAGCACAGAGAAGGAGTGCTCTTGGTGTTGACATAAGAAATGTGCCAACATGTGGAGAATTTTTAGAAGAGTTTATTTGAGCCAAAAGCAACAACATTTCTGGGAAGCAAGATCTCCAGTGCTCCAGAGAATGACGGTTTTGCAGCTTCTTTATACCTTTGGCGTTAAGGGGGAAATGAAAGATCACAGGAAGGGGGGAGAAAGCAGGGCCCAGGATAGTTAACAAGATTCACGCTCTCTGGAGGGCGGTTATGCCCCTGAGAAGTATGGAAAAGAGGATTACCTCTGGTGTTTCAAGGTGTGTTGACCTAGAGGTATAAGGTCAATGGACAGGGCTTGCTTAAATCTTTTACTGAGGTCACAGGCCTGGGACCTGACCACCCACTTTGACCCGCCCAATTAGGAATTAATGATCAGATCACCCTGTGAGGTTATTTTTGGTTAGACTTATCACAGCGCCCCCTTCTGGTCCACACCAGCAAGCTGAAAGGTCTTACAGTGGCCAGAGGTAGGAACTGCTGCCCTTTGATAGAAGTTTTGTAGTATTTGATGTTTACAAGTACTGTTTTGATATAAGAGTAAAAAATGCATTTTAAAAAACTCAGATGTAATAATTTTAAAATGTGGGCCAGGCAGAGCCATTTAGCATTCAAACCACCACAAGCGGGAGGAACAACTTCCACCTCAGTGAGTGCTCTAGGGAGCAGCGCAGCACAGTCCCCACCCTTTCTGGTACCAGGGGCTGGTTTCCTGGGAGATGATTTTTCCGTGGACTGAGGGTGGGGAGTGGGTCAGGGAGGGTTTCAGGATGATTCGAGCACATTACGTACGTTCAAGCTCACCTCCTGCTGTGTGGCCCAGGTTCCTAATAGGCCCAGACCAGAGCCAATCTGTGACCTGGAGGTGGGGACCCCTGGTCTAGGGTCATCATGAAAAGGTTTGACTATTCTGCCTTAGAGAAGCAGGTGTGATGGGGATTCTTCTCCACCCAGACACTGTGTGCTGGGTGCTGGGTGCTGTGGCTGTTTGGGGACAGTGCAGATGTGGACTGTCCCCCTCTCCCTCTGTGGGAGAGATGGTGCAGTGCCTCTGTTCTGAGCCTCTCGGGCAGCCTCCCCCAAGGCCCAGGAGAATCGAGGGCCGACTCTGATCTTCCTCGCCAGCCGCAGGTCTGCCAGACCCCTTTCTGCCTGGCAGCTCCCCCCAGGCCCCTGTCTGTGGTTGCTTGAGGTGAGAAGTGAAAGTCGCTGACCACAGAGGAGGATGTCCTGCGGCAGAAATTACCCCCCAGACCCAGAGGCTGCCTTGGTGAGCCATTGGGGCACAGGAGAAGGAGAGGAAGCTGAAAGGGCAGATTCGGCTTCTGCGCAGACAGGGAAAGGGGTGTGTCCTCGACTTCTCCTAGCACCTGGAGACCCCAGGGATGCTTGGCTTGGCTTGTGCTTTCCCGGTCTTGTCTCACAGGAAACAAGACCTTGTCTCACAGGTCTTGTTCTGTTTACACAGAACCGGAGAGCCCAGTAGAGTCACACTACCTGGATGCTGTGCTGGGTTCTTCACATTTGTTCCCTGGTTGAGCCTTGTTTCCCTGGTCATCTTCCTGTTACCCGGTATTTTAGAAGATTACAGTACTGGGTCCCAGCCTGGCACAAGGTTCTTTCTTTAAACCCTGAGGAAGCACAGACTCTTTCCCGGGAAGTTAGCATATCAGAACAATTATGTTTGACATGGTAATCAAAAGGAGTGGTGGCTTTTTTTTTATGTCTCTTGGTATAAAACTTGATCAGAGATGTTAGTTTTACTTTGTCTTTTTTCCACAGTAGAATCATTTGAATAATATTAAACGATTGTAATCAGGGCATTTGAAGATACTGGAATTTGAAAGATGGTGGTGAGGCAGCCACATGTAGGGAGAGCCTTTGAAATAGAAACAGAGGGGCTGGGACCGGAAGAAGCCCCTGACTCACCACGCACATGGGTTGTGAGGGCAGGTATGCGAAGGAGGGTCTCCCTCATTTCTCCCCCCTGTCCTTCCCCTCCCCCAAGCTCTGTCTCTACACCCCCTTTCCTCCTGTCCCCTTACCATCACACCTTCAGAGGCCTTACCATGTGCCTGGCACTCACTGAACCATGGGTGTTATTATACACAGAATGTAATCATTGCAATCTTATGTATATGTTGATAATTTAATCATAATTACTGGTTGCACCATCCTACATATCAAGAAACTGAAGCTTGGAACGATTAAGTAACATGCCCAAAGTTACCCAGCTGGGAAGTGGTAGCGACTGGAGACAGGCTGGGCGGAGTCCGGGTTTCTCCTGCACATGTGGGACACAGTGCGTGCTCAGCTGCGTGAGCCGTGAGCGTGTTGACAGTGGCAAGTGCATAGACGAGCCTCAAAACAGTGAAGCGGTTTTCTCAAGGCCACACACTGGTCAGTGGCCATGCTGTTGACCCAGGTCTCTGATTCCAGGTTGCTCTTCTCTCTGCAGCGTCAGCTTGCCGAATCTGCAAAGAGAAATGTTAGAACCTTCACTACTAGAAACATATAACCTCCTGTCCAGGTGCCAAGCCCTGGATTTTCACGTTTCTTCAGTTGTTTTTGAGTTGTGAGTACATCTGTTAAGCACGGCCAGAAGCAATGCCAGAGGAACGATATCTGGCTCACTTTTGTTTCCTAACGGACAGAAAAAATCCTAAGTCAATCTTAGATTTAATGCATTTTTTCTTCTCTGACCCAATTTAAAAAAAAAACAGACAAACTGTTTTCATCAGGAAGAATGTCCCCTTGAAGCCGTCAAGGGGAATTAGTGAAGCCGTGAATTGGTGGGTACATTACCATTGTGGCCGAGCTCATCGTCTTCCCCCAGCACTGGGTCAGCAGCTCTCACCCAAGGTCAGCTGGTGACTCAGGGCCTGAGTGCATCTCAGGCATTGGTTATAATACAAACGTTGGTTGCTTTGTAGCAGTCGACCTTGGGTGAGAGAGATCATAACTCCAGACCATTTGCCTATGGAAAATGCCTCGGCACTGGCCACCCATCCCCTCACTTGCCAGTGGAAAGCACCCTGGGGCGGTGATACTGGCTGCCCATCCTGACAGCCCCGCCACATGCAGGCACGAGGCTGGGCTCACCAATTCGGTCCTACACCTGCCAGTTCTAGAAGGAAAAGAGATTAGACAGTCAGCCCACAGCTACCCTATCTCCACAACCTCCTTTTTTCACTGCATCATGTTAAAGCTGTATCTGTGTTGTTTTCAAAGCTTGGCTCAAGTATTAACATCTCCTTTGCCATGCACCCCACAGCTCTGTGCTGGGAACCATCACACCGTTCAGGGAAGTCCCCCACACTGTGTCTGCAGCTCTCTAATCACCCTGCCGTTCCCTGCCTGGTGCTAAGTGTGCCCCTCTCATTGTCCTCATCAGGATGTAAGACTTCACAAGTAAAGATGAGTCTTAGGATGATTGATGGCTCTTCTGTGTTTGGGACTCAGTGAACATGGGGTTACTGAATCTGCAGGCAGATATGCCACGTGGCGACAAAGGTTTGGGGAGATGGGAATGACTGCCCACATTCCTGTTGCTCATCCTTTAGCTTTTGGCTTTCGTGTACTCAGGAAAGGGAGAACTCTAAGCTGGAGGGTGGCGGACTGCACCCTGTGGGCTCATGCCAACCTCTGTCCATTCTCATGTGGAATCATTTTTACATTTTGAAATGACTGGGTTGGGGGGGAATACTGTATGACATGGAAGAGTACATTAAATTTCAATTTTTAATGCTCTTGTTTACGAATAAAGTGTCATGGGAATGCAGCCATACTCGTTTGTCTGTGTACTGTCTGTGGCCATCAGCAGCGGAGTAGTTTTTACCATGGAGACTGCACCTCCCACAGAGCCCAGACTGCTTACCGTCGGACCCAGTGCAGAAGTATGCCAGCCCCTGCTCTGAGTCCTTCTCAGAAAGGGCTGCCACCATAGGGAGAAGGGATCAGATGGCCTTTTTGATACAGGGGATGTGGAGTGAAGGCACAGAATACCTGAAGGAAAAGAGATCTGGAAACCAGAACAGGGAGGAAGGGGAGGAAGAAGCTTGTGGGAAGACACCAGGTCTTCTGGGCGTCGTCCACCTGGGGGGGCGAACAGTTGCACCAGGAGAGTCCCGTCTCACTCAGGGGCACTGGGCCCTTGAAGCCGGTGGACGTGGCACAGGGCAGGCACCGGCTACTTTACACAAGCTTTCTGCCCTCTGTCGAGGGCTCTGCGTGGCCGGACAAATTATAAACTAGGAAAGGTGAGAGTAGGAGGTTATCCATCACACCTGATCGTTCCATGCAGTGCTAACTAGTATTAAAGGGCTCTGTGCAGCCCAGGTATCTCCGATTCAGCTGTGTGTGTGTTCATGTTTGTGTGTGTGTGAGAGAGAGAGAATCTGAATCTGTGTTAAGTATATATCTATCTGTGTATTTCTTTGGAGGAAATCCATTTTGGATGAATGCCAATTAATTATCCCATCTGTGGGGACCGTGAAATACTTGCAGTTTTTAAATAAAGACATCAATTAGAACTTGCCTAACATCCGTTTTTCATTTCCAAATCTGCTGTCATTTTCATGTGTTTCTCTCATTCTCTTGTTACAGGGAAACGCCCTGTACTTCAAATCAGCCAGAAATGTGACCGTGAACATTCTCAATGACCAGACTAAAGTGCTAACTCAGCTGATAACAGGTAAGAGAAAAAAAACTTAGCACTGCCTGGTCCATGCTAAGCACCCAGAAAATGTAGAACCAAAACTCGAATGTAACACCACATGAACTCAAGAAAGAAATGTCTGCCAGCACATTGTACAGTGGGGAGAAGGGGAAGGAAGCCCGATTTCACGATCCCACCCGAGTGCAGAGTGTCTTCATAGACACACGTTTAACTTATGCAAGCCCAGTGATACGTGTTTAAGAAGGAATAAACTAGTTTTCACGCGGCACTGCCCCTCAACACAAGCCAGCTGCTTCCGCTGGTGCTCAGCCACAGAGAAGCTCTCTGCTCCGAGGCCGAAGGAAAAGCTGACTGTGTTGGATTAACCGAGAGGGAGCAAAATGCCCACAAAACCACGTGCACCACACTTTATGGGGTGTCAAGGGGATTTTCAATGGTAGTGTGCATCCAGCCATGTTTGTGCACAAGCCGACTGTGAGCCTAAGTCAACTGCAAGATGCAGATGTCCCCCCACTGAATATGTTTGCCTGGTTTCTGTTAATACAGCAGGTTGGCTCCTGGCAGCTGTGGAAAGCACCCACTGGGTTTCAAGCTGCATATTCCTGAAGTTTAAACAAGGGTTGGTTGGTTGTGGCAATGCTTATTACGATGATAAACAAGGGCCTCATGGCTGTGGTACGACCGGCACCCCCTCTGTGTGTTATGAGCACCAGTAAACAGGAGCCAGCATGCACCCCACAGTGGAAAGGACAAGGGGTGTGTGTCCAATGGTACTGCTATACTTCCAGACAGAAAAAGCCATTTGTTTGGCTTCCGGGCTGAGGGAAAAGTATGCAGATGGATGTTTTGAGAAGCCAGTTGCCCAAATGCCCTGAAACGTTACTGTGACTGAAACATCTGCAGCCCCACTCATGCGCGCGTCCCGGGGAAACAGGTGCCTTGGTGCTCAGGCCTGCCGTCCACCCCGCAGGAGCCGTGCACATGGGTGTCTGGGGGCCCACGGCACTGGGGTGACTTGGACCATCTACCACCAGTGCAGAGTTCAGGGCTGGGAGGAGCAGCCATAAACATGCTGCTCTGGAGTGCCAGTGCATTGTCAGCGGTGCTTATAGCACATCTGGCCCGCAGTCACCATGCTAAATAATTAAATAAACGGCTTCAGTAAGCAGTGATTTAAGTGGCGTGTGGGAAAACTGCCTCCAGGAGGGGAATAAATCCAACCTCCCGCTTCTCGAGTTCCACATTCAGAAGGAACTTATTTAGCCTGTTGATCATTTGCCATTTATTCGCAGGGGGAGATTTGGTTTACTTGAGAGATCTTGTTTTGGTAAAGCCTGAACTGTCCAAATGACTGTTCTTCAGCAGGGAGTCAGTCTATCCCCGTCTCTCTCCCGCTCCCCACTCTTCCCATTTCCCCACCCACCACAACCCCTTTCTTTCTCCTTCCTCTTCTCTCCTTCTTCCCTTTCTCTTCCCCCTCCTCTCTCTCTGTCCACCATTTTTTAATTTTTAAATCCTTACCCAAGGATATGTTTATTGATATCAGAGAGAGAAGAAAAGGAGACATTGATTGGTTGCCTCCTGTATATTCCCTGACTGGGGATCAAACCCACAATCTAGGGATGTGCCCTGACCGGGGATGGAACCCATAACATTTTGGTGCGTGGGCTGATGCTCCAACCAACTCAACCACCTGGCAGGGGCTCTCTGCCCCGTCTTTCTTCCTCCTAATCTCCCCATTCTTTCTCTTTTCTCTCTCTCTCCTTCCTCTTTCCCTGTCTTCTGCTTTGCTGTCTCCTCTGCCCAAGTCAGACCCTTTTGGGAACTGAGAAACCTGTACATAACTCAAGGCAAGGTACAAGGTAGCGAATACTAACCTGAGAAGCCATTCTGATACTGGTCTGCAAGAGTCTTTCAAGAGGACTTCTAGAGAGGAGAGCAAATGTGTTCAAAATATAACTCCGAGCATTCTCCTGCACACACACAAGCTACCCCTAAAGTTTGCCTTCAGGGTGCTCTATGTCCATGCATGTGCGTGAGGGACGCACAGAGCAGTTCCAGGAGGCAGTTTCTTGTGAGTGAACTTACTCGTGAGCAAATGACTCCCGTCGTCCCAGAGGCCAGGTGTACTGAGGCAATCCAGAGGATTCGAGAATTTTTGGTTTACCTACAGAACGTCTCCAAAGGCCAGAAGAAATTCCACTGTTAGCAATCCAGGTGACCTTGTCACATGAAACAGCGTTTTAAATGGCAGCTAAGCTCCCAGACTAGACTGCAGGTGCACATTTGACTCAGACCACTGCCGATTCAGTATCAGCCCCAGAGTGGGTCCAACAGGAAACCTTCTGCCCCCCAAGAATGAAATGGTGGTGGAATCTTGCAGAGGATCCTGCCAGAGCGGGGAAGGCACCTAGTATCCAAGGAGCTGGGGAAGGGATGAGGCTGGGTCCATGGCAGCGTCCTGACTGGGACACTGCCGAGCCTCCGGTTGGGTTCCAGGTCTCCCTGTTGAGATTAATGGATGAGGTGCTTCATGCACAGACTATGGGGCACAGAGGGGAGTTAACTGGAGAGTACAGGGTGCAAGTAGGGATTTCTTTTTTTCTCTCCCAGAGAGGGAACAGTGGGTTCACCAAGGAGCCTCCTGAGCAGTCCAGAGTTCCATTTATATTCCTCTCTAGAATTGTTTTGTGTTTGTTGTTTTCTTAAGGTCTCACCATGTGCTCGGAAGTTGGACAGCCCCAGGTCAGACTGACAAAAGCACAAGCCCGTCTGCACCAGGGAGCCAGCAGCCTCTAGCAGGGGTTTGGCTAAAGCTCCCAATTAATGAGCTGTATGCACCCAATAGTTCTAGCCCTTGGTGAATTCCACTCTGTGTTCTGAGCTGCCCCAGAAAGCAAGAGAAGTTCATTGTGTTTAGTGTTCTACAATGACTATCATCTGTTCAGTACACCCTCCTGTATGTCTTGCCCACCGCCATTCATGAGTCCAGAGTAAACAGGGTTTACACAGAGGCAGGCGCTCTGACTCCTCAGGGTCCTGTCTCATGTTACCACCTTAGTTTGTGAAGGCAAAGTTCAAGAATGTGGGTTCCCCGGTCCTGTCACCACTCTGCTGCCTGACTGAATCCAGAGTGGGCAGACTGTGGTCACCTGTGCCCATTCCAAGGTCATTCATTCATTCATTCATTCAGTAGCCCTGCTTTATCTCCTGATCCCAAATCACCACCCTGAAAAAGAGGCAACAACCCCAAGCACTGACAAGTAACACAGATTTCCCGGAAGGTTGGGTGTTACCAGGGCACTGCTAAGACAGCGTATCTTAGCCCTTCCCAGACAACTAACCCCAAGTTCGCATTCACATCTCTGTCCTTCCGGGATCTCTCTCTCGTCCTTCTCTCCAGCTTTCCACTGCCCTTCGCCCTCCCCAGAGCTCCTCACGTCGACTCCAGCCCCCTTCTCCTTCCTAGACAAATACTCGTCTCTTTGCTTCTGTGGAACAGTTAGGAAAGCTCAGCTCCAGACCCAGATCTGCCATTAGCTCACCTGAGGACTGGACCTTGAGGGAGCTCTCAACCTTTGCCACGTGCTCTTCTCACCTACGGCATGAAGGCGGTGGGGAAAGATAAGCCCAGGTCCCATGCCACTGGGAAATTCTGTGCTACATCTGCTGTTTCTATTGCCCATGAAGAAGCCTTTCCCATGCCCTTCATTTTATCGGAGGGCTAGTGCAGACATTCTGGTGGGAGATCAGGGCTCCAAGCTGACACGGTTATGTGAAGGAGGCAGGTGCCCTAAGAGGTTCTCATCGTTAATTCTTTTCACTTAGTTTCAAAGGTCAATAGGTGTTTCTTTCTCACATTGATGTCTGTCTATCTGTCTGTCTCTCTGTCTCTCTCAAATTAATACACATATCCTCAGGTGAGGATTAAAAAGAAAAGAAGAAGAAAGATCAAATGACTTGCACAGAGTCACATTACCAGGAAATGAGTTGGGACGTGATTCTTGTCCTCTAATGCTTAGACTGATGGCTGTGACGAAAGGGAAAACAGCCCCAGGCACCCAGGGGTTGGCGGGGACTGTCAGCCAAGCCTTGGAGTTCTGCTGTTGGACCATAAATAATTTCACAGAACATCAACACTGGACAAGGCCACTTGGTGGCCATGAAGGGTAAAGACAGAGCAAAAACAAAAACAAAAACAGCTCAGACAGAATGAAAACATTTATCCAAACCACAGAAACAACCAAACATTCCTCTATCCTAGCTAATAGGACTTGTTTCTTTATTCGTTACAGTTTTAACATTGTTCTGGTGTTCGCTACTTCTAGAAAAAGATTTATTAAGGTTCCAAGCATAAAATTACTTCTACCTCCTGAAAGCATCTAATCCAAAGCAAAGTCTTACTTCCTTGAATCATGCCCAAAATAACCTAATGTAAGGCAGAAATATACTGTCAGAAATCCTTCCTTAATGCCAAGATGCCTCTCGTGGCTCCCTGTGGTGTGTCCGCCCTCCTCGCAATGACCACTGAACCCAGCCTGTTCAACTGCAGGGATGTTCCTGGTCATTTCTGCCTGGAAGACAGGAGGACTCTTTTATTACTACTTTTTATTAATAACTAGAAGGAAATGAAAATTCTATATCAGAATCTTATAAAATTTCTGCATCCTAACCCCAAAGTTTCTTCTATGTGAATCTCCAGGCCAAAAGATAAATCCCTTTGCATCTGAGATGGTCCTTTGTGGGGGACTGATGCTCCCAGGCTATTCTGATGAACGTCCTGCATTCAGCTGGCTCCAGCACAGACAGACTGACCTGTCTCCTTTTTTTTTTTTTTTTAGGAATTCTAACACATTAATTTGTTTTATTTTTTCCAGACTGCCCCAAACTTTCTGCAGTTATGTATTTATTTATACATGTTCACACTCACCTCCGTCTGTCTCCATCAGAAGACAAGTGCTATGGGGTCAGTGCTGTAGCCTCATCTTCATTACATGTCTATAGTCCCACCTTCAAAAGTAGTATCTATTGTCATGTGACAAATGCTGTAAAATGTATTTTTTTGTGAAATGAAATTCTAGCATAAAAAAGTCATTGACTTTCTTAGGCAAGTAATTGCAAGATGCTATAACCTTTCCTGCCCAGAAATGATCTCTGTACTGAGGAAATATAACTTGTCTGGTGTCAAGAGCAGCTGGTGGGTCAAGGATACAGAGCGAGACAGATTCTGGGTCAATTTAAAGGCCCCCTGTACAATAGTTGGGGCTGGGCCAAAATATGCTGGTTACTTCAACAGGCGGTGAGCCTTCCATGCCTTGATATGTTCAAGCCAAAATCTACAAGTATCTGATGGTAATTTGGTGGTTAGCTCAAATGCCACGTTAGGGAATGTCATTCAAGCATTAGTTCAGAGGAAGGATGTGACAATCTTGAAAATCCTAGCCCAAGAGCATATGATAAAAGGTAACTGACAAGACGCAGCTCAAGTCCTGAGACTGATTTTCATGGTTGGCCTCTGAAAACCAATCCACTTACACTGAAGTCCAGTACAAACTTGTCAGATGCCTAAGCTGTATGACAAGCTCTTCGTAATTGAATGCAATGAGACTAATGTACCCTCCTTCTCTTCCTTCCAGGTCCAAAAGCTGTAGAAGCTTATGGCCAAAAGTTTGAAGTAAAGACACTTTCTGGGAAGTTGCTCTTCTCTGCTGACAACAAGGAGGTGGTAGTCGGAGCTGAGCGATTACGAGTCTTAGGTAAGGAGACTTCGATTGGCCTGATGCTACTGTGTCCCTCTGAGAGGAAGAGTGAAATGGTGTCTACAAAAGTGATTTAGGCCAATTACCTGGATTCTCTTAAATCAAGGTAGTTGAGCCACCCACCTTGGAACCTGGTCCTTGGTGAAAATTTCTCATCTCGATGTCTTTGTAACACATCTGCCAACACTGCGCTTTGGATGGGCCGTGCACTCAAACCGAGAAGTGCAGTAGAGGGTGTCCTGTCCTCACAGCTGGTGGTCTTGGCAGAAGCAGTCCAGGCCCATGTATGTGTCAAGCAATCACCAAACCTGGTCATAACTTAAGAATCCCTTTTGTGTCACATAACAGGTGACTCCACTGAAAATCTGCATGAACTGGGTTTAGCTGATTAGCTCAGTTGGCTTTTATGAAACTTTTATCTGTATAGAGTGTGTGTTTGACTTACTTTCACCTGTTAGGATTTGGGGTTTCCTTTTTTCCCCCCCACTCAATACTGAAGTAAAATTCTACTAAAGAAAAGAGGCCTGGGTTAAGGTTCAGTGGGTTGGTTTGGGTTCTGAACACTCGAGATGTTAGGTGACAAATCCCAAGCATAGAGCCTTTCAATTCTAAAATCTTTATGCAAAGCCTCTTACTAGAACCCACACTGATGTACTCTCATTAACTCTTTTCTGAAAGTTCAGGAAGAATGTATTACCTGTTTAGACTTTTCATATTGAAGGGGGATCATTTGCCTACCTTATAATAACATAACTCCGTGCTTATTTTTAACACTAGGTTTTAAAAATTGGATTCTATAAGTAACAATAAAGAATGAGCCACTTCTTCTGGACACCCTATAGTTTTGTACTTCTTAGTCTGAACTTACAATTTTATATTTCTTGCTTTTGGAAAGAGACTACAACCCACCATAGGCAGACTATCCAGTGAGTGGGGGCAGCTGTCCCACAGTCTTTCGGGAGTGTTACCGGGGTCCCCACCATCACCGTCTTCCTCCTGAGTTACTTGGAGATGGTGCCTTTCTTCTGAACCTTCTGGCTGCAGTGTTGGTGGTAGAATATACTGTAAAATGGGTCGTCTCCACTCTGTATTTATTTACACATCACTAGACTTCTTTTTCCATCCCACCTCTTTGCCTATAGGATATACTACATGTCATCATTGTATTCATATATTAGAAATCTACTAGTTTTGTTTTGCACTTTTTTTACTAGTGAATATTTATCATCAAAACTTTTACCAGGCCCCTGAATAAATTTAGTCTTATTAGAAATTTAAAAAAAAATAATCACCGAGGGGACTTCTGAAGAGTTTAGGTTTCTAGATCCAGCCATGACTTGCTGAGTTAGAAGCTCTGATGGAGGAGCCCAAGAAGTTTCTGTGGTCCCACTGTCAGAGCCACTGAATCTGAGAACACAGGAAATTAGTGCTTTGCAGCTGTATATGATCACACTCCAGAACAGTGGATTTATTGAGAGCTCTGATGCCACAGCTGACCTGGATCTTAATCTCTGCTCTGTCATTTGTCAGTTGTATGACTTTGGGCAAGTTACCAACATCTGACCCTGTTTTCTTTCCTGTTAACATGGACCAAGAACATCTAGCATCTCAAGTTGCCCCTCCAGTTAAATGAGATCACGTCATATGTACTTACCACAGTGCCTGGCACAAAGCAGTACTCAGTCAATACTAGCTGTTGGCTGCTGTTAATACTCATACTACTGCTTCTACACTAATACGAATACCGCTTTTCCTTCTACTGATCCCTAAGTGTACCCACTTTGACTTCAACCCCTCTTCCTCTCGAGCTATGTGCCCTTAAGCAAGTTGTCCAACCTTTCAGTGCCTATGTCTGCTCATCTATAAAATGTGGGGAGAAGGGATGGTGGGTAATAGAAGTATCTACCTTCTAAAGTTCTTGGAAGGATCAAATGAAATAATCTATGTAAACTGACTAGCAAGTAAGTATTCACTAAGTGCTGGTGGAAATTACTATTTGTCCCCTGTATTATTAGTTTCACAAAACATCTTCTTTCTTCATTACTGCTGTTCTCCTTCAGGTCATTGCCTCTGCCCTCAGCCAGTTGGCTTGTCTTGTCAGCCTGTCTGTCTCCTCCTCTCCTTCTCCTTTCCTACCAATCACCCCACCCTCCACTTTTGACCTGTACTTGGTCCTGACTTCACTATCACTGATACTGGCCCCATCTTGCTCCCCTGTCAGTCCCAAAACTTGGGCACCATCCTGAGCGATACCGGGCTCAGCAGAGTTCTAAAGCAGAAGTGACCGGCTTGAGGGAGCTCCAAGGAAGTAAGAAGTCAGGGTGCAGAGGCAGGAGATGAGGGACAACCAATGCCTGGTCAGGCGCCCTGTGGCATGAACAGGAATGACACCCTTTGTCACCTTGTTATTTCCTATCTATATCATGAGAGTTGTTTAGAGAAGAAGTCTGCAAATTCTTTTTAATTCAGCCACAAAAACTTAAAACAATAAAATAGAATACCAAACCCCCATAAATAAAATACGTGTATATAAAATACCAGGACTGCTCTGGGTTGTAACCACTCATTGTGCCCCAAGCACATGCTTTCTGTGCATTCTTACATTTACACCTCCCCACACCAGGTGAAGGAGGTAGGCACCGTGGTAAGTATCATCCCCACTTTGCAGGTGACAGGGCTGGGCCACACCTAGTAAAGGGAGCGAGCCAGAACTCCCAGCCAGGTATCTTGAATGCAGACTACTTTCCTTTAAAGTGCTATACTTCATTGCCTCCTCAAGTGTATCCCATTTTCAGATCAATAAACTAAGGCTTGAAAAAGCTAGGAAACTTACCCAAGATCAAGTTCAAATCCTTGCCTATGGACTCCAGCATCAGTGCATTTAACTGCATGTAAATATGTTAGTTATAAGACCCTTTTCCAACTCTCACAATTAATATTTTTCCCTGTTATTTGTAGAAGCAGCACTTTCCATGTTAGTTCTTGGTTTGGGGGAAGTTAATGGAACACACACACACACACACACGCACACACACACTTCAGGCCATTCTCTTGTTCAAGGCTGCCTTGCTATACCAGCTCTAAAATAATGACCCAGGGGAAAACGTAATGGTATCTCATGCCAAGATCCTTTCGTACAAATGGTGTTTGGCACTTCCCATTAGGTTCTTAGTGCTTCATGAATCAACTTGATGCTTTAAAATCTGACTTTGCAAAGATACAGGGTAATTTTAGATGTCCAAACACTTTGGTTGAATCTTGTACAAAATTCTATAATGGCGTCATTTAAGAACTTTCCTCCACCCTACCCCAGCCCACCCCTATGCAGACTAAGGG
Source organism: Artibeus jamaicensis (assembly GCF_021234435.1). Lineage (NCBI taxonomy): Eukaryota > Metazoa > Chordata > Mammalia > Chiroptera > Phyllostomidae > Artibeus > Artibeus jamaicensis. The sequence continues at coordinate 8,330,744 of NW_026521828.1, read as the reverse complement.
CAGAGAGATTATTATAGTCTTTGGTTACTTCAACGCAGGTGGACGTTTTTGTTCTTGTTGCTTATGCTTGCAATGTGTCTCTTAGAGATGATTTAGCATAAAACCATTAGACACATTTGCTTTTTTATGTAAAAGTATAGAAAGAAAGCATCATGATAAAGACCGCTGCTGCTCCAAGTGCTGAGAAGATTAGGAAATGACCACCCTACAAATCTTGCATCAGCCCACTCAGTGAAATGAGCCCAGTGTGTTGCAGAAATGAGCTTCCTGTCAGCTGGGATTCAGCCATATGGTGTAGAAGCAAAAATTTAGGCAATTTCATTTTCGGCTTAATGAGAAGTTTGTCTTTTGGAGTGGTCAGACTGCACAGGCTCTTGGGAGTTTTGAATCGGGATGTGTATTTCACAGCAGAGTCCATCACACCTGGGCAACCTAGGATGGAAGTGACCCTACCCAAGTCCATTTTTATCTCTGAGCTTTAGTTTCTACAAGTATCAAACAAAGAGAGGTGAACAAAATAAAGAATGGAAGTAAGGATGAATTAATAGAATAAGAAACAAATGTAAATAAATCAATTATTTTAGTTGAGTAGGAAGAGTCGGTAGACCATAAGGAAAAAACCCTAGGAAGATAATACCCCTTGGGTTTAGTAGCTTAACTCTTGAGCTCAGAGTAATTACTTAAGTTCTTCCCTGGATAATCCTACCCACTCATTATGCTGAGCACACTCACAGGACCTAGAATAGTATGGTCCTTGAATAGCATGGTGAAAGGACTGGGAGTCATGCCTCATGAAGAATGGTTCAGTTATCTGGAAACTTTATCCTGGGAGAGAGACGGGGGAATCAGTATAGGCAGACCGTAGTTACGCACCTCCCAAATATGCACGGTTTCTCTGGAGAAAGGAAAGCATATAGCTGAGTGGTTGTGAGCACAGGTCTAACGTGGTCTTTATCATTGGTCAGCTGGTGCCCGAGGTCATCTTGCTTCACCTTTCTAAGTAGCCTTATACTCTGGGACATAGTGTGATAATGCCTGGCTCTCACAGTAATGGGGGCAACTGGGTGGTACAACATGTGCAGAGTGAATAGCACGGCGTGTGGTATCCAGGGAGCACTTCACACATGCTACCTGTTGTTGTGTTGCTGATGGTTTCTGTTTGGGCTTTGTGGGACTCAGCCCTAAAATCTTGTGCAGCCCTTCTGTCTTCATGAAAGAAGATCCTCGTAGAGAAACCAGCTTAGGACCTGCAGGAGTATTCATATGTCAGCTAAGTCTGGACAAGGGGACTTCCCAGATACTGCCAGGGCCAGAACAGAACACAACCACACAGGCTAAGAAGCACTACCCTGCCCACTTCGCCCTGCTGCACATGATGCTGGTCTTCCTAACACGTGTGTTCTCAAGTTGAACTCAGGTAATACAGGCATTGGAGGATCAGGCTGAATTCTCAAAACCGTAGAGTCCCTCCCTGCACTCATGAAGAGAGTGGTTCTCAAAGTGTGGACCAGTGAGTTAGCATGACGGTTTTCTCATTAATTGTGTAGACCCCTGCTGTGGGTACACAAGCCCCTGGGTGCCTCTGATGTGTGTTGAGTTTGTGGCCCCTGAACTAGGACAGTCATGACTTGGCCGCAGCATTGCTGGTGGCTTTCCATTGAGTTCAGGCCAAGCTTTTACAGCTGTGTTCAAGAAAACTACAAAACAAGTCTGGCTGACATATGTTGAGGACTTAATTCTGTGCAAGGTTCCAAAGTGACCTTATAAAAGGGCCCTGGTTTATCACCTTGAGCTACAGAGGAGCACACGGAAGCACAACTTGCTCTACATTCCACAGGAAGAAACCGGTGAAGTTGGGCCCTGGATCCAGTCTGTCTTGCCCACTACACTCAGTGGCCTCTTTGACGGTAACCTTCAGCTTCTCCAAATTCCACAGCAAGTTGGCATCGCAGTGAGAGGAAAAGAACTGGGCAGTCTAGCTATTCTCCTTTCTGCCTTCTGAATCCTCCACTGTTCCCACAGTTCCCCCACCTCGGACAGTTTCTCTGCTTCCTTCATGGACCCTTCTTCCACTGAGTAAATGACGTGGGATTCATACTTGGCCTCCGGCGGGGTTTAGTCCGTGGTTCTCCTCTTTTCCCATTTTTATGGGAAATCCCACAGTTCCATATGTTTCAACATTTGCTGTTTTCAGGTGCCCCCAAAATCTGTATTTGCCTTGAACTGCCTTCTCAGTTCTCGTGTTCCAAATTCCCAAACGGCCCGGACCTTTCTGCATTGCTATATTTCCCTCACTTTCTAAACTTATGTCTCCCTGCCCACACCCTGCCTCTCCAGAATCCACTTCCCTAATCCTCCAGTGGGACCCCCATTCTGCCAGTCTTCGAGGCCTCGCTTTCACTCAGGTCCCAGACCCTGTCTTTCTCCACGTGGGCTGGAATGTCTGTTCCAGTTGTGGGTTGTCCACCCCACAGCGACAGCTCTCAGGTCTGACATGAGAAAATGCAGGTTTGCAGTCAGGACCGTCCAGTTAATTACCAAAAGAGGTACAAAATCAATGTGCAGGATGAGTTGTGATACAGTTTAGCTTTAATTCCAGAACAAAATTATCAAACACTGTACAAGAATGGTCTTTTAAAAAGCAGCAAGAGAATAGGCAACACGGATGCCCGTGAGTCTAAGAGGCATCACGGCGGAGACAGCAGGGGAAACATAATTTTTGGTTTTCATTAATGGCCAATTGCATTGAACGATGAATCGAACATTCATAGCGTTTATAAACAAAGGATAATTATTAGGTGTTGTTCTGATTGTTAATTAGGTCTATTTATGCTCGAGATTCATTTTTTAAATATGTGATCTAGATGCCACTTGGTGCTAATTATCCGAGTTACATTATTATCAACTGGAAAACATTTTTAATTAAGTCTGAAGCTATTTAAATTGGCATAAGATTTGTAGAAATTTAAACATGGTCTGATGCTATATTTTGTTTTGTTTTGTCTTGTGTTTTGTTTAGAAAGACATCAGATGATACATTTAGCCTTTTGAATTAGTTTTTGATGAAACATTGTACTGCAACCTGGCAATTGATAATTATGATGGATGTTCTTAGTAGTGTTCATTAAATGAGTAATTTTATATATATATATGTGTGTGTGTGTGTGTGTGTGTGATACATATATATGTGCAATATATATTATATATACCATGCATAATATATAATTCTATTATGTATAATATTAATAATGTGTATATAATATATATATTACACACACACATATATAATATCTCTCCAAATCACTACAGCTGGCAGCACGGACACACAGAGGTGCCAGTCACTGCCCCACCAGGGAGCTGTCTGCCTAATCAGGAAGGTAACAAACACCACTACGGACATCTGAGAGCCCCAGCAGAAACTTTGCACAGTGGGGTAAAACAAAGTGAGTGTAGAATTATAGAATCCAGCTGTGGTGTGGGCGTGTTCGAGAGAGAGTTTAGAAGCTTCTTAAACGAAGGCTGCATTTGAACTAGGTTTGAGTATAGATTACGGGGAAAACAGAGACAGTGCCTGCTTGGTGAATGAAATCGCTCGTGTTTATCTGTCAGGATTCAGTTGATTTAAATGCTGCAAGTCCAACTAAAGCCACAGGAGGAGAGATTGATTGTCTCGTGTGATAGAAAAATTCTGCAGGCTTCAAGCTGGATTCAGCAGCTCAAATAACGTGACCGAAATTCAGTCTCTCTCTCTCACGCCATCTCTCAGCTCTGTTTTCCAGTGTTGCTGCTGAGCAGATAGAGTGCTTTTCTTCCCAAAGTAAGTCCAGCGAAGTCCTGGGCTTTCCTCTGACTGGACTGACCTGGGCCACATGCCCACCTCTGAACAGGTTGGGACCAGGACTGTGGAATATGGTCATCAGCAAGGTGACCAGGGTCATATCCCCACTGCTAGAGCCTGAAACATCGCTGGGGGTGAAAGGGACAGAACTGCAGCTGTCTTCCTTCAGGTGCATCGTGAGAAGGCAGGTTCTTCAGGAAAGACCTTAGTGCTGGGAAAACAGAAGGCAGCAGGAAGAGAGGGTGACCGAGGATGAGATGGGTGACTTTATCAAAGAAGCCCTCGGCCCGAGTCTACAGGAGCTGAGCAGGGCTGCTGAGGACAGGACGGGGGGACATCACACACTCACAGGGTCACCGGGACTCAGAGCCGACTCCACGGCACGTAACACACACGGAGCTAGGGCAGGAAAGAACCGAGAGTGAGGTAGAAGGGTGGTTTTCCAAAGGAAGATTGGGGTGTTCTTACCAGCAGAGCGAATGGGCGCAGGGCAAAGACACACAGAAAGTATACGTTATGTTAATCCAGGTTAAGGTCCCGGAAAATCATGACCACGTACATGAGACGGTGGAACCCACAATGGCAAAGGCCGTTGGTGGAAGACACATTCTGAGTTCCCTCCTCCTCGCTTGCTCAGCTCCAGATACACTGGCCCTCTTTCTTCATCACCAAGAAGGTTTCACTTCCAGCATTTTCTACTTACTCTCCCCTCTGCATAGAATCCTCTTTCATAGTCAGTGCATAAAAGATCTCCTTCCTTATGGCCCAAATGTCACTTCATCCAAGAGACCCTTGACTGCCTTATAAAGAGAGCGTGTTCCCACTAGCAATGTCTATACAGAATCAGCAAGCCATGGCCTGTCGGCCAGATCAGGCCAAGGCCAGTGACTGCCCGGTTTGTCAGTAACACAGCCGTGCTCGCTGGCACCACCTGTGGTTGCTTCCGCACACTGCAGCGGCAGAGGTGAGGGGCTGAGACAATCCCATGATTTGTTATCTGACATATTTGTTATTTGGCGCCTTTTAGGAGAAGTCTGTTGCATCGTGGTCTGTACCTTCACTCCTCTTCAGAGCGGTCACCACAACATGACACGGTGTGTGTGCAGACGTATGTTTATTTTCACCCTCTCCTCACAGAAGGGAAGCCTCACGACAATAGCGACTTACGTTTTTCAGAGTCTAGAACAGTGTCTGGTGCACAGCAAGTGCTCGGTGATATTTGTTGAGTGAGAGGATTGAACAGCTTTAGACACTGGAATGTTTTATAGCCAATCTCACGGTACAGAGAAAAGGAGGAGGGCAGGAGAGTGGGCACCTGACTTAAGAGAACAGGAGAACACCTTTGCTGAGGACTCCTCAGGACCTAAACAAGGCTAGAGGAGAAGAGAAAGCAAACAGAGAAGATCGTCTTACAGCAGAACTCATGGGACCTGGGGATTCACCGGGGACATGGAGGGTCAGCGAGGAAAGTGGGGGTGTCGCTGGTGTTGTGTGCCTTGTCATTCAAGTAGTTATGGTGCCACGGGTAGAAATTTCTAGGGGCAATGGTAGGTTTGGAGTTGGAGGTAAATGGTTCAGCTTGAGATGCCCTGGTCCTCCCATCTTAACGGGAGAGGCTGAGGGTCCAGTGGGCAACTCCGGCAGAAAAGCCCGTAAGAGATGCCCGGCTGAGCAGAGGGGGCCCAGAGGCGCCCACGCAGAGTGAGCGATTAGACTCCAGAGAGGAGACGCATGGAGGGGCCCCGCCAGCTGAGCATTCCCGGCAGCCTCCAGCCCACCTCTTTCTCAGAAGGAGGCTCCCGGGAAGCCTTGCTGGGGCCGTGACCGCCCTCCGGGAGGCACCCTCAGAAGTGGAGGCTTTACCCTGCTCCCAGGCTTTTCCCAACCCACTCTGCCTTTCCCCAGGGGGAAACTCAGAGACTTTAGAGTGGGACAAAAATGGGCTCTGTCATCCTACCGGCCAGGTGACGTGGGCTGTGGTACTCACGTCACTTAGGCAGCACGTGTAGGTTCTAAATAAACAACTTCTCCCCCTCTCCTTTTTCCTTGCCTTCATCTTCTTCTCTGCTTTCTCTTCCCTTGTTTGTGTAATCCTCACCCGAGGATATGTTTACCGATGTTAGAAAGAGAAGGGGGCCGGGGGGATGGGAGGGAGAGACAGCGATTGGTTGGCTCCTATATGTGCCCTGACTGGGGATGGAAACTGCAGCCTTTTGGTGCAGGAGGCGATGCTCCAACCGACTGAGCCACCCAGCCAGGGCTTCTCTTTCTTTCTCTAGTAGCTCATCAGTGAGTAGCAGGGAGCACATGAGAGGTTGAAGGATGATAGTACGAGGTGAACACAGTACCTCTTACGTGGTGGCAAAAACTGGGTACTGGAGCCATTGATCCTTGGGGGCTGGGAGCCTGCCGATCTGATAGCAACATTTGGGTAAGAAGTCAGCGGAGCCCAAACGGGGCCAAGGACCCCCTCCTGCTCTCTGTTATCGTTAGGAGAGGCAATCTGCTGGGAATTCAACTATTTAAAAAGAACTGCTGGTCGCAGAGTTCTTCTCTGGCACCTCATGCCCGAGTTGGTTAATTATTTACTGGAACAGCACATTAGATCATAAAGATACATTTCCCATAAATAATGTAGCAAGAAAGCCAAATATAAGAGTCTCAGATTAACAACCCCAACCTTAACAAACCAGAGATGTGTGCTGAGGAAAAGCACAACTCTACAACAGAGAAATAATAATGGGGTTTTATCTGAAATGTTTTGGGGAGTACAACTCCCATAATTCTCAAATAAATAAATAAATAAAGGCAAGCCAGTCCAAAAGCATAAGTGATTCCACTGCCTAGTTTTATCACTCATCCGCCCATGTGCACTGAACCTGCCGCGGTCGATTCCTGATGCAGGAGGAAAAGGCAGTTGCTGGGCCCCACACACTTTTCCCTTTGGCAAGAGGGGGATGTGTTTGGAGATCAGCACGATAGATTCCTCAGTCTCTGTAAACATCCCCAGCTGTCCCTGCAGCCTTACCTTAGCAGACCTCTCAGTTGCTGAGCCCTGGTCTCCCCCGGTCACAGGTGGGGGAGAGGGGGAAGAAAAGTCAGCCAGGGACACTTGTCAGCTTGCTTGATTGATTAAAGAGTTGATGAGGTTCACGATTTGGCTGCTTTGAAGAGAACCAATTCCAGCACTTCCCAAGGAAGGGATATGTTTTTTTCTCTGTGGAACCGACAGGACTTTAATTTCTCTATCAAGCTCCAGCTAATGTGCTATCTGGCATCTGTTGGTTTGTTTTTTTTATCACCAAAGTTTTCTTCTTGCCAGTTAATACCAAGAGCAGAGTATTTTCAGATGTGGAGATAAACTTCTGCCAAGCCATCTTCAATGTCAAGAGGCTACATTGTTGCCTTTCTTCTTAATTATTTTCACTGTTGCAAAATACTCTTAGGAAGGGAAAAAGTCACCTGAGTTGACTCTTTTCTTTCTTCCCAGCAGAGGCCAAGGGGAACGTTGCTATTCCACAGTGACACTAGGAATTTAATGAGATGACAACATGAATAAGAAACTCTTAGTGTGCAGACTAGGGAAGGAAATTAACTTTATTCTCCTTTATTGGAGAGAATAGAATTTAATTCTGCTTAGTTGAGTGGGAGAAAAGAGCACTAAAAAGACTTTCTTTGGCTCCATGTATGTTCCCTCCCACCTTGCTCTGCGCTGTGCCATGCACTTCACTTCTGATCTTACATCCTTCTGCACCCCGGCTTCCCTAGAAATAGTGGGGGAGGTGGAGAGTGTGCATCCAAACAGGACAATTGGGGAGAAGTAGAGGAGAAAACATTCAGAACCCCTCCGGTCACAGGACAGGAGCAAACGCCCACGCATCTCTCGGCTGGGACCCTCGTGGAGAATGAGGGGTAGTCCAGTGGGTCTGGAGCTTGGAGGCCGACCACCTGGATTCCACTCCAGGCCTGGTGACACAGCCTTGGTGTGTTTCTAAGTCACTGCACATCAGTAGATGGGGGTGCCAAGAGAGTGTATATTTCAGGTCCTTGGCACCAACTAAGCACATAGTGAGGGCTCAACGTACTGAGGCCCATTGCTATCGTCCTTTCTCTAAATGCCTGCTGAGAGCCACTTGTGCACTGTCGCCAATTGAAGTTCAGTGCCCAGATGGAAGGACACAGCATAAGAGCTTCCTTGTTCTCAAATAGGTATTAGGTATTAGGGTGTCGAGTAGGTAAAAGGGTATCAATGCACATGCCCAGTGGAATATTAAATAGCAGTGGAAATATTCTCTGTAAAGATAAACAAAAACCGTAGGATGGTATCTGACTGCAGTTTGTGCTGAGAGGACTTGATGGTAAGTGGGAGATGGGAATAGGAGACCCATTCTATTCTAAATAGGAGGTGGCCCCAAGGAAACTTCCTGGGGGCAGAGGATGACTCCGCAGGTGGCAACAGCCGCCCCGTCACAGCAGGATCCGCAGAGCCAGTGATGGGGAAGTGGGATGAGCAGCTGCCGCTTCTCCAACAAGTAAGCGAATGTGAATTTGGTTTTGGGGACGAGATGGTCATCAGCAGTGTAGAGTAGACAGGAACTGCTTACTTCCCCCAAAGCCTATGTTAAAGAGAGTCCTCATGATTCGGCTGGACCCTGCCGGGGGCTTCTGCCTGTTGGGAGTGTACCATGTGGGTGCGGCTGAAACATTCATGGGAGTAGTTGATGTGGTCTGGATGCTGTAAGCCAGAGAGAAACCCAGTGAAGTTAGGCGCTTAGAAGAAATTCATGACACGGGAACTTTCCCAGGGCAGAAGACGAAGGGAGTGAGTCGCCACGGCAGGCAGGCTCTTAGCGGTACCGAGGCCACAGTGTAGGCTGTTCTCACTTGGAAGCAAATTCAGCACGTTCAACAAATATTAACCGAGCACCAAATATGGCCAACTGCTGTGCTGACCAGAGGGAAAACAGGGTCCTGTCTTCCTAGAATCCACAGCCAAGCCAGAAAGACAGATGCTGTAAACAGTCACATGAGAAAAAAAAAATGTGTCTTATCATGGGGGAAGTACAAGATGTCATGGAAACATAAAATTAGGAGATTTTAACCTAATTTCTTAAGTAAGGAAAGTCTTCCCCCAAGGAAATGGGGATTAAGTTGAGGCTGGAAGGATAAATAGGAGTCCGAGAAGGGAGAGGGAGCTGGAGGGGCCCGGCGTGGACTCGCAAATGGGGTCCTGGGTGAGCACCATCTTTCGGAACATCATGGAGTCCGACACAGCCGCAGTGTGCAGGTCAAGGAACCAAGCGCCCAGGCGTGGAAAGACAGGCTGCAATTATAGTGGTGGACACTCATTAGACACTTAGCCTATACTGGGTACCGTTCAACTCTCTTTACATGTGTTAATTCAGTTCTCACAGCAACCCTCTGAGATCAGTTTGATTATTATGCTTCTTTTCCATCTGAGCAAACTGACAGGTGGACAGCCAAGTTCCCCAAAGTCGGGCAGCAAGGCAAACAGCAGAAGTGAGATGCCCCCAATGATGAGACTCTAGAGCCTGTGTTTTGTTTCTTCCTATAACACCTTTGTTGAGATATAACGCACATATCAAATGGTTTGCCCAAGTTTGAAATTTGGTTTTTTAGTATAAAAAGCCTATGCTCTCATCATATACACATAGCTGCTAATACACATACACCCCTGGCTACCAATATACACGCACACGTAGCTACTACTGTGCATTCACAGTTCTATATAGTACACATTTCAGATATAAGTGTAGTGTGTGTGTTTGTTCTCTATGTCATACATATGTGTATGCTATACGACACCTATCACATGTTATACCAATATGTAGGTTATATACACACGTACAGACATGCATCATTATGGAGGTGTATACACGGATCTATTATAAAATCATATTGTCGTGGGCACCGTGTGCCATGTTAATGTGCTTGGATTTAAGGGTAACAGGGAGACACTGAAGGGCATCAGACTCGGGAGTGACACGATCTGATCTGTGAGGAGGATCAGCCAAGGGAGTCAGTTGAGCACAGTCACTAATCACGGGACCAAATGCGCCCATGGGGGCTATGCTTGGGGGTTTACTTTGAAAAGACGTTCCAAAAAGAAAGTTGGGCAGCTGCCCTACAAGCGTGGCAGTGCTCACAGGCAGCTGCCCTTGGCCTCTGGTACTCTCAGCCCAGAGCAGCAGGCTGAGCCCATGAGGAAGGGCAGACTGTCCAGGTCAGCCAGTGAGTTCCAAATGCAGGACACCATTCTTTCCACCGAGGGGAGCCGATCAGATGTCAAAGCACATTTAAAGTGCTAGTATTATAGGCTTGGGAGACAAGAGGTTGCATTGAACCAAACATAGAGAGCTGATATGAAATCAATATGCAGGTGCCTGTGAGTTGGGGGGGAAGGGCGTGTGTTTCTCTTCTTTGGCTGTTAAATGCACCTCAGCTGCCAAGGAAAATGACTTTCCCTGTCTGCCTCCCGCCTGTCCAGCTGACCAGGCACTGGGGAGTGTGCACGCTCTGTTGCTCAGCTGTGTGTTGAATGAGGGCATCCCTGCAGGAGAACCTCGGCGAGTTCCGCTGGCCTAGTTCTCCCTCCCAGGACTCCGAAAATATGTCTCTCCGTGGCAAATTCCAGAGACTTTTGGTGGAACACGGGAAGGTGCCAAGGCCTTGGACTTACAAGGCGTGGTCTCCCCCTGCCTTCGGGAATGTAAGCTAGAGTATGAGATATGAGAAACGTGCAGGAGGAACTCACGTACAGGGCTGTGCACCCTAAAAGAGGCTCAGAGCTTGGGGGCCACAGTGGAAGGGTTTCACTGGGTGAGGATAGGAAAGCCGTCCCTTTGGAAGGAGGTCACCTCGAAAACCACTCTAACTGTTGCGCTTTCGTCTGGTCTCTGAACTTCAACTTAGAACCTTAGTCCTGTCACCTGAGTAGTTGAAAGGCGAAAAGTCAATTATGGGATTGGAATGAAACTGACTGGTTCTTAAAATGATCGCTTTCCTCTTTCCCTCTCTATCTCCCTCCTGCCTCCTTTCCTCCTTGTCTTCCACGGTTCTAAGTCTGAACCACCCTAAAGCATGAGGAGGTTTGGGGGAATGTCTGTGCTCCTCCAAACCACAAGTGGGCTAACGCACAGGAACGGATGAAATCCTAGGAAACTGTGTGTCATCACCTTCTGCACAGTAGCATTTAATTAGCTCAGAATACTTGCACATTTTATTGCCGTCATCTTATTTAACTCTCAAAATCATCCTTAAAGGCACTCAGGATGGGGAGAGAAAAAAGGAAACAAGTGTCCCAGCTCCACCTTAGAGATGAAGAGGCCAAAGCGTGTGGAGGTGGAACGGCTCGCACAGGTGGTCTGTGCTTCTGCCTTGCATCCTGACTGGCTGCACCGCCCCCTTCACGAACAGTGGTCAGGCCCCTGCTGTGAGTGTGCTCTACCCCCCACCCAAGAACGGCTGGGAATGATGCAGACAGGTCTAAGGGAGTGGCTGTGACCTCCGACCGCTTGCCTGGCATGTATGCAGGTGGTTGATCTAAAGCAGGGTTCTCCTTTTCTGCCACGGGCCCTTTTATCAGGCTGATGAAGACTGGGGACCCCCTCCTCAGAATTATATTTTAACCCATTATACTAAGTGCCCAAGATTACCAAAGAAAACCAATGACATACAGTTATCAACATATGAAAAAGAAACAACTTTGTGATATAATGTCTTTCTCTGTTACAGACATCTAAATGTATCTAGCTGTAGTTGAGTGTGAACGATATTTTGAGATGTGTGCAACAACTCAGCTCCAATAGGAAATCATCTAGGATTTCCTTGAGTGACAGAGTCCTAGGGTGGCAATTACTGCAAGTCATGTTCTACCTCTAATCACAGGACAGACTAGATTTCAGAGGGTGAGTGAAAATAGTGATGTGAAATCTGACCTACGGAATTCTCTCCATGAAGCCCTGGTGTCTGTTGTTCCCCAGTGAGGTCCTCTGTTTTCATAGAACCGATCAGGGAGCACTTACTACGCGCAGTCTCTGTGATAACCTGCAGATTTGTGTAGAATATAAGAACAGGAAACGAATCCAAACCCTGACATATGTCTACATCACTTCACATTTAATACCACGGGTCACGTAAAAGGACCTCGTGTTTCATATGGAGCTCTATCAACGAATTCTGAGGGCGGGGCTAGTCTGGAGCTGGTGGGGGGAGGATACGACACAGCAGGACCAGATGATGCTTCTTAACATGGGCAGTTTTGTCCCTCGGGGGATACTTGGCAACATCTAAGGTTCTCTTTGATTGTCGCAAACTAGGAGGAACGGGGTTGCTCGTGGCATCTGCTAGGTAGAGGCTATGGATGCTGCTCAACATCCTACAATGCACAAGACAGCCCTCACAGCAAAGAATTATTTGGCGTCAAATGGCAATAATACTGAGTTCGAGAAGCCCTGGACCAGAGGGAAGACATACAGAACACTGACTGAAATCCCACGGTCGCGAAACTGGTGTGTGCCTAGTTCTCTGCCTTCCACCCACTGGGAAGGCTGCGTGTCCTTTCTGATTCCTTCAGGTTGAAGATTTCATTCTTCCCCACTTCATGGTACACAGTGTCAGGCCATATACATAGCAGGTACATAATTAATTGTAGCCACTGGTCAGGGGTGACCCTGCTATTTCTCTAGCTTGGGACTTGGCCCCAAAGAACTCAAGACAGGAGTTCTGCAGGAGACAGCTGTTTGGAGCAGAGCAAACAGAAGAGACTCAGGTACAGGTTCGAACCTCATTTCCCATTCAGAGCAGTTTGATGGCCTAGTTTTGTCTGTACTATAAACACTGTAGCATCCTGGGCAAGGCATTCCTAATGGGAAGTTCCCTTCCTTGGTACAGCAAAGGTTATGCCTTCCATACAGGCTGCCTATGCATTCCCTTGTTTATGTAATCCTGCAGTTGAAGTAGACCTTAAAGGGCATTGATGACATTGCTGACATTTGTTCAACACCTAATATGTCTTTAGCTCTGCTTTGTACCCTTCACTTTATTACATGCTTTGTTTTCCATGTTTCCCCCAGGCCCCTTTCCACTGGGAACATACATCGCTTCCTCAGTTACAAAAACCTCCTCTTACTGGGGCAAAGCATAGGCTGCACCTGTCATCCCCAGCATTAAAATGGCAGGTGCGAGGTGTGTGTTAGGGTTGGAAGCACTTCCTGTAGACCACTGCAGTGGCCCAGAAGTAACCTCACAGTTGAATCTATTTCTTTAAAATTCTGAGTTCTGCCAAAATCAGTGGCATTTCTTTTACCTCCTTTAAGGCTGGTTTGGCCCAGTCCTGAAGTGATTCCACAAGTTATGATCACTTGCCCAGTGAGAGCATGGTTTCCATGGGGTCCCTGGGTCTCCAAAAGTCCTTTCCTCTAGTGGATTTGGTTGGGGAGGGGCGGTGTCAACTTCCATCAAGTTAGTGGACCTTCTCCTTGAGCTGTTTCTATTTGTCATGAAAAACTAGAAGAAATTTTTGCATTGCCCAAGTAAAAGACTCAGAACAAAATGAAACTGGGTTTATTGATTTATTAGTGTCCAGTGTTCCTTGGAGTGGGAGTTCTAGGGTGCCATGAGAACATGTATGGGAGCAGTCTAGCAGACCTGGATGGAAGTCTTGCCTTTCATTTTAATCATATTTAGTTTATGAACCTGTCTTTAAAGGGACCTGCTTCTAGAGGGGACAGTTCTTAAAGAAATGGAGACAGTGTTTATTTGATCCAGAGAGATTTCCAGAGCAGCACCATTTGTCACCCGCATTTGCATTTTGCCGTGCAGGTTCAAAAGCTCATTCACCTCTAATTGGGTCTTCATGATAAACCTGAGCTGTATGTTGGCCAGTGGATTGAGCCCATTTTATAGACAGAGAAACTAAGCCCAGAACAGTAAGTTTGGTGGGAAGTCCAAGATAAAAGCCCCAATGCTCGAACATATTAACAACATTAATGTATTCTGCAGTGTGTAATAGGAAAAACTAGGCAGTGAGGGGAAAGACCCAGGTTCTAGCAGGTATGGTACTTAAAATTGAAGCTGTGCCACTGCTTGGTAAAGTGCAGAACCAAAATTTGCACTGTGTGTTTCATCACCTGTACAGATAAAGTGGCAAGAGTCCCAGGTGGCTTGTTCAGTTAACAGAATGCAGAGTATGGAGGTACTTTACAAGGTTAGGGTGAAGGGTATCTCTTGGGAATGTCTTTAGCCAACTTTAGCAACCCATTGGTAACTTTTCAGAGTAGCTGTCCCCAACATTTTTGGCACCAGGGACTGGTTTTGTGGAAGACAATTTTTCCACAGACCAGGGTTGGGGGATGTTTTGGGATGATTCAAGTGCATTACATTCAAGCTCACCTCCTGCTGTACAGCCTGGTTCTGAACAGGCCCAGGCCAGTACCAGTATGCAACCCAGAGGTTGGGGACCCCTGATTTAGAGAATACATTTCTTCATGTGTAGGAGTTCCAATAGTTATCTCTCATGACTGATTACAACTTGGACTAGAGCTCATTTTACAAATAAAAGATAGTAAAGAAACAGTTGGGATCAAGCATCCTTGAGAGCTCAGAGCTGATCACTTTGAGCAGAAGGCACCATCATGACAGCTTTGTCTTCTCCTTGCACCATTCTAGTCATCAAACCACAGAGCAGAGTCAACTGGAGTGTTCCCCAGTTGCTTACATACTCAGTGAGGAAGCTGCATTCAGATGCCACCTTGATTCCTGGGGAGACAGAGTGGGGGGTAGATGTCCTTGGGCAAGAACCACAGGACAGGCTTCAGTAGGAATCACCTTCTACACCTCAGGATTCAGGACCAAGGCCTGGTGTCCCTGCATACTTGGCACGGGGTTGTGAGCAAGGCAGCAGCCTTGCTGAGCCGTTGGTGCCCATGGTGGGTGAGGAGTGAGAGCTCTGCTTCCTGGGTAGTCGCTGTGGGAATTAAGTGAGACAGCCCATGCAAAACTTACCACAGTTCCTGAGATATACTCAATTCTCGATGAATAAATTGTTATCATTTAAAAGATTAGTTACCTCTCATAGAACCTTGGCTTTCTCATCTGCACACAGAGATGCTAGCAGTGTCTAACTTGAACATCGCCACACTGAGTAATGTAATGCAGGAAGGTGCCTATATTAAGGTTAGAGTTGATCTTGGATCTTGATGGAATCTTGAACATTCCTATAAGCCAACAGTTCAAGGCATTTTCATTTAAAATTGTCATGCCAATAATATTTAAAAAAGAAAAAAGTCTTAACTGCCCATAGGGGCAAACCATCACCTTCCATTTTCAAAATTACAAGGGATTAGATGAGGTAGAACAGCTAAGAGAACACAAAGCTGTAACAATCCAGGCCAGGGCTCTTTGTTGGGTAAAGAGCCAGAGAGTAAGTGTTTTGGGTTTGTGAATGGCAGGATCTCCGTCACAACTGTCAACTCTGGTAACATTGTAGTGGGAAAGCAGCCACAGACATTATGTAATCAGACTGTGTGGCTGTATTCTAATAAAACTTTATTTACAAAAACAGGTGGTGGCATAGATTTGCCACACCGGCTGTAGTGTGCCAATCCCTGGTCTGGGCTACGGTTCTGCTACTTTTTCATCATCTGGTCTGTGAAGTCTGATGCCAAATACAAGTTCCAAAGACTGAAAATCTTTCCCTAGACTGTGAGAAGTATGAAGGCCCTGAGCTCACTCCACACTGAATCTTTAGCATCGTTTGTAGTTGCCCAACCAACAAGGGATAGATGGGTGGGAAAGGCACGGATCGGTGGGTGGGCCCACACATGGATGGACAGAAAGATTGACAGTGGATTATGTCTGTTTCTAAACAAAACTGTCCTCATCACAGGTGACATTTAGTGCACTCTTTCTGTGTGCCAGGCTCTGTCCTGAGTGCCTGTGTTCACTCGCTGAAGCTTCACAACAACTTGGGAGGCAGACACCATCATAGCCCATCGGGTCTGGTATGTAGGGCATAGTCCTGCACTTGTGAGGTGCTCAACCTTGAATGAGTCACCTACGTACTTCTCCCCTGCACCCTTCATATAGGTATGTATGAGAATTAAAAAGTATGTAGGAAAATTCCCGTAAACTGGAAAGTAATGTTCACAGATTTTCATTGTTGCTTCAGCCCGGGTCTGTGTGTATGAGCAGGCTGAGAGGGTCTGAGACAGGAAGGCTTGGCCCGAGGTGTGTATTGGCCCAGGCAGCTGTGGACCAATTGGAAAATATTAAGGCAAATTGCGGGTCTGTTGATGTTACACTGTGGTTCACCACCATATCTGTGGTACCTAAGGCACTTCCTAATTCATAGCAGGCACTAAAGAAATATTGTCTGAAGGGGAAAAAAGGTATAAACAACCTAATAGGAAAAATATCAACAAAAAATCCACCTGCTCCAGCCCAAGAATGGCAGTATGTTCATAAGATACTCTGAGCATTAACTTAATAGGTCCCCCCAGAGAGCAAGATATAAATCAAATTTTAAATAATGGAAGATAGTTGATCTACTCACTACTGCCTTGAAAGCTGCAACATTTTTGTAATGGATTAGGAAGACATTTTTCAGAACAACCTGGTAATTCATCTTTATTTCCTTGTATACACAGTGTATTCCATTTTAAAAAAGAGATGCTAATGCATTTATATTAAAGCCTATGGATTTACAGCCTTGGATAAAATATATTCATAGCTAGTATACCTTAATCCTGTTTAGGGAAAGGGAAGAATCAACTGGCATCAAATTAGTATTGATTAACTGTCACTCGGATTGACAAAGCAGCGCCCGATACACTTAGTACTAATACCCAAATCGAGCTATAAAGCTTGGCAGATTTGGGTTTTGACAGTTGCCTTGTTTTTTTCTTTGAAAGATGATCAGTGTAATATCTAAGAACATATTCTTTGGCCCTGAGTAATTCAGACCTCATAGCCACTGTTTCTCCTTACTGGGTGACTTTGGTACCAGGTATAGGAAAAAGCTCTAAAAAGCTCCCAAACTGTGCTTGGCTCTGGCTTGTTAAATAGGGGGAGAGGGGCGATGAGAGAGAGAGAGATGCTAAATGCCCTCAACAGCATGTTACAGATATTCAGACCAGAAGGATGCTTCTGAGCACACTCCCTCTTCACCACTCATGGTGAAGAACACAACTGAAGGTAAACCTTTTTTTGGTCTTGTCTTTTCTCTGTAGCTGGAGTCTCTGACCCTAGTTGAGTATCAAACCAGGGTTTGATGCCTGTTAGGAAATGTCAGAGGCCCAGGACAGCAGGAGGTCAGGACTGTGACAGTCACCACAGCTTGGGCTGAATGTAGTGAAGTAAGGGGACTTAAAAGCTTCCTTCTCCGTGCACAAAGGCCTGCCAACCAAGCCATCTCTCTTCAAAGCAACCAAGCTCACAGAGGCTGCTAACCTGCATTCAGCCTGGTATGATGGGATCTGCGGAGGGAAACTCCTAGAACACAGGTGCTTTCCCTCTGCTGCTCAGGGGCCACGTGACCTCTTTTTTCCTCTGCCTTTTCTCGTTGAGGTGCTACTTCAATTTGACTGCCACCCAGACCCTCCTTTATGTTGGAAGGTTAAAGCTGGGACCCGGGGAACTGCTTTGTCTGGGTTCTTATCCCAGGTCTGTGACCAGCAAGCTCTGTAAGAGCAGTTATTTCTTCTCCTGTCCAAGCCTCGTATTTCTCAACTCACAGGGTTTTCGTGAAGAGGAAGGGACTGACTGGGTCTGTAAAAGCACCGAGCGTGATTCTCAGTACATGTCCGTTCTTATTGTCTCGTTCCTGTGGCTCATTGACACCGCCCTCTGTGCCGCGTAGTTTCAATTCAATTCTCAAGTTAGAGTCTGACTGTCCAGGTGGCGCTTGACGCACGCAGCCCGCGCCGCCAGCCCTTGGCGGGGAAGCTAGTAGCACGTGGGCAGCCCGACATCAGTGCTCCTGGGGGTCTTCTCCTGGAGGAGGAGGTCTTCTGACATAGCTCCTGCTCCTAGACTTGCAGTAGGAGGAATAGCGCCTTGCTCAGCCGGCGGTTAGAAGCCTGAGCTCTGCAGCCGGATTGGCCTGGGTCCAGATCCTGGCACCGACACGCACTCTCTGAAAGCTTTCTGGGCTTCAGTTTTGTCATCTCAAAACTGGGAGGTAATCATGCCCTACAGAGGTGTGGTGAGAATTAAATGAGTTAGTCCATGTGAAATGCTTAGAAAAATGCCTGACAAACAGTAAGCAGTTAATAGAAGTCCACTATTCATATGACTTTCATTCCCCAAATGTGACTCTGAGGGGGCACATTAGTCTGGCAGGGGATTCTGTCCCTGTCATCAGCGGATTGCTTAAGGATCAAGGAAGCGTTTGTGCTGTCAAGATCATATGGACGAGGCTGCTGGTCCTTGTCCATAAGGATCCCTTCCTGGACCTCCGTTTCCCAGCCTGTGTGGTTGTTAAGGTACGTTGACTCTCAAACTCCGTGTTACAGAGAGGATCTGGGAATATTTGCCATGATTGGGGGCCCCTGTGACAAGGGTCCTTCCTTCTAGGGCATGACACAGCTGTGTTCTCTGTGAGTGCAGCACCTCTTAGGGAGGGCTCTGGTCCTCAAAGGACCTTAGCTCTCTCAATTCTTCTAATTAGGGACGAAAGTCTGCCCCTCTCCTGGGCTTCCTTCCAAGGCACTCCTCTCTTTCCCGCCCCTGGAGGAGAGCCGACACACCCTCCACTATGGTTAGGGCTTTACGGAGGGCAGCGGCAGCTGCTGACTTCGGGCCGCTCTGCGTCTGATCCACTGGAACCCTTCCATCACGAGACTCAGGTGCATGTTGCTCAGTGAAAGAAACCAAGCCCAGAGCTCTGCCCCGAGGGATTCCGTTCATATGGCCTTCTAGGGAAGGCCGTCGTGCAGACGGGGCCTGGAGCAGTGGGAGCAGGGCTTGGAGGACAGAAGGACTACTCGGAATTTTCAGGGGCAATGAAACTGTGCTGTTTGTTCATGGTGGTAGATGCATGACTCTATGTATTTGCCAAAACCCATAAAATTATACCCCACAAAGAACGTGTGTTACTTTATGGAAACAAAAAAATGTCAAGAATATGCAAGGGCCTGTCTTTTTGCTTGATGTGGAGGAGAGACAAAAATAAGGAGGGATGGAGGGAACAAAGATAAGTCAATACCATAAAAAATTAGCAAGCCACAGGCAATGCTGGAGAGCTGGGTTAAGCCTGATCATATCATGTTAAAAACTTGGGCTTTCTGGTGCAGGCAACAGAATTCACCGAAGGTTGTAAACCAGTCGAGAACCTGCTCCCACATGAGCTCCGGGGCGTTTGTGCTGACTGTGGTAAACTGGAGAGGTTATGGGAGAGCTTGCAGTTGGTAGGCTGTCCTGCCGAGACCACAGACCACGGCGCTGTAGCTGAACCATTTGCTGTCCTGGACAAAGCAATTATACAGCTATCACAGTGGGTGCAGCTGATGCTGACCAGCTCACACCTCTCCCCTCCAGAAGCTTCTTTTTCATTCTGAAGCTTTTCCTGCTTATGCAAAATTAAATTGAAAACATCTAAGTTTGGGTCTAGCCCCTTGCCTAGGAAAGCACAAACATGTCCACAACGCGGCCCTTGACTTGAAGGCACTCACGTGATGGCGAACGGGGAGCACGCTCGATGACCATCTCACAGGACAGAAGGAAACAAGCTCTTGCCCAGGGGAGCAGTGAAGTGTCGCGGAAGCGCACAGGAAGCAGCGGTTAGGGGTCCCCGAGAGGGGGCCTCACTGTGCAGGTGGCGTTTGAGCTGGGCCTTCAAGGGTTTGATGCACTGGAAAGGACAGAAAATAACTTTCTGACTGAAAACATCATGAGTGAAGTCCAGGAAGTAGGAAAACCCAACCCTACTCAGCAACCAATAGAAAGACACTTCGGTGTAGTGTGAAGGGACAGGAAGAGTGATTTGTAACTTGCAGTCGTTTGGCATATGGTAGAAAAGTTCTAGGTGATGGGTATGACGCTCTCAAAGAGCCCATGTGCTCCTTTCTTCTTGGCCTTGGGGAGAATGGTAGAGAATCTTAGGCTAAGGAACAAAATTACCACAAGCCTGGCTTAAGCAAATTATGTGGAGGAACTTGTTTGCCTCCCATGAGAAGTCACTTGAAAGATGGTTGCTAGCGGCTCAGTGGTGTACGGTTGCATACCTGAATTTTTGTGGGCCTTTGTCTCATGGTCAGTAGATGGCTGTTACAGCTCCGTGTACTAGGTGGATACTCAGGCAGGAAGAAAGAAGAGGAGTGGACCAGGCGCACGTGCACCTTCCTACTAGGATGTAAAAGCTTGCCCAGCGCCCCTCCCCATAGACTTCTACCTACATCTCATTAGCCACAATTGTGTCGTATGGTCAGGCCCAGCTTCCATACAGTCTGGAAAAGTGACTGTAGTTGGCTACTGGGCTCTCATGAGCAATACTGAGGTTTGTTGGCAAGGAAGATGAATGTTGATAAGTAACTTACTGGCCGTACCAGGGATGGGATAACGTCAGTCGATGAGGTAAAAATCATGCCATTGAAAGGACCTGTTCAGTCGCCTGTGAAGCATTCATTTTGAGGCTTGCTTCCATAATAAGGTTGTATTCTGAAATTAAACCATTTAAGTGGTTTAATGATTTGAGACATTCAGCACTTTTATTAAGATTTCCACTTGCTGGCTCTCACTGTTCAAGTCATCGTCACCTACGTCTCCTGTGAATGACTCTGTAAGTTCCTCCAATTATTTTTTTAGACAGTGCTTCTCCATGGTCCTCAATTAATGTTTCAATTTCCTTCTCCATAGAAAGACATCACCCCCCCACCTGCTTAGCCACAGGAACAAAGTGTTCTGCTCCTTTTTCAATGACCAGAAACCCTGAAAATCACGCACGTGTTGTCTGCGGTCTTACCCGTGTAGTCCACGGACTCTCTGAGTCTGGATTGCTCTTACACTGAGAGAGACCCTTGAGAGCTGAGATCCTGGCTAAGGAAGTGGTGTGTTCAGGGCTCCATGTAGCCCTCGCTCCCTCGCAGACGGCCAGGCAGAACCCGTGCTCTCCTTAACCTGCTTTCATTTTCTGTGTTCACTCCCTCCCCGGTCTGTCTGATTCTGGCCCCCTGTTAGTTCCCCAGAGACCTGGAGGGGGTGTGGGCAGAGGACCAGTTTCATCTCCTTCATGGGACACGCTGTGCCTTCGTCATCTTTGAGAACCGAGGAGTCTCCCTGGTGTGCAGATCAGCTGTTGAGGTTCAGAAGCCTTCTCGGCTTGTTGCTGATGCTCATATTAGGATGGTTGTTCATAGACCATCCTAACTCCGGGCCGCCTTGTCTTATTAATGTTATACATGACCAATGAGCTGAAATTATTTGTGTTGCTGTGTGCTTTTATTTACTCTCAGAAATAATGTAGTCATAAGAAACTGAAATGAGGTTGCTTGCTGCTTGGTCGATTCCTTTTATTTCTTCCTGTTTGGGCTTAATGATACAGCGAGCATGAGTTCTGGTCTGTTGGTTCCTGGAGTAGAGTTTGTTTAATTAAACTACTTGTCTCTTCATGTCTTGCCAGGATATTCTTATGTGTGAATCTTAAATTGCTGTGCAGTTTCCCATGCTACACAAGTATTTAAAATGTGCACCTTGATGGTATGGCTATCTCAGCTAAATTAAAAGGAAACACATTTTATTTTATTCTTCTTTGTTGTTAACATTCAGATAGTCAATGATATTCTTTTGTCTTTCTGGCCTTCTATCATTATAATCAACCCCATCGATTTAATTGTAGTAAATAATATCTATCGTTTGTTGAGTAGTTTGATGTACCAAGCACACATATTACTACGTATATGTATACCCATACACATATACTACATATATGTGTATATATACACACATATATAAAATATAAATTCTCTAATCCTCACAATAGTTTTATGAGAAAAGTGTTACTATCCCCATTCCATAAAGCTGGAAACTAAGTCCAGAAGACCCTAAATAACTTGTCTAATATTTCACACTCTTTTTTAAAAAGATTTTATTTATTTATATTTAGAGAGAGGAAAGGGAGGGAGAAAGAGAGGGAAAGAAACATTGACATGCAAGAGAAACAATCAGTTGCCTCTCATACCCCCTACTGGGAACCTGGCCCACAACCCAGGCATGTGGCCCTGACCGGGAATCAAACCAGCAACCTTTTGGTTTGAAGGCTAGCACTCAATCCACTGAGCCATACCAGCCAGGGCTGACTTTTTTTTTTTTTAATTACTGCCCTCCAGTGAAATTTTAGTATCACAGAGATATGTATGTCTGTTTATGTACTACCTGTGTATCTGTGCTTTAGACATTAATAGAGCAAGATTTCTTCTGCTGCCTCCTAACAACCAATGTTGCAGCCTTCGCCACACCACCCCCATCGAGAATGGATACTTTGTAATAATTGTCATTAAAAATCCATTGAAACATGTTCTCTAAATCAGTCTGGCTGTGGTAAAACTCGCTAAGGGCACAGCCCTTCACACTGAACACCAGTGTAGCACAGTGCTGCGCACATAGTAGGCAATTATGAACGTCACAATACTTGAAGCTGCTACAGACTTTATAACTTTTTCAATCTTTTAATGAACTTGTGATCCTATCAAGAGAAAAGTCCTGTTTTCCCCACAAACCCATTTATGGAGTCGGCCCTCCCTAAATATTCGTCCAATGAGTTAGCTTTACTTTTAGATTAGGAGAATCTGTCCTAATTCCTAAAAAGAAAATATTTGGTACATGTCCTGGAAACAACTTGTAATGACTACAGATGTTTTGCATTAGCAAATTGTTCCGCACCACCAGCAGGCGCAGAGACAGAATGGGATTAAACGACTTCACGAGACCTTTTCCACTGGACGTGGCTGGCTCGCGTGTGTCTGCCGCTTCAGTTCGGGGAAGCTTTCCGCAGGCTGACAGTGCTTCATCCTGGGATGGGTGGAAACTCTGCAAACTTCCCCACTACGTGGCATGTCATTTCAAATCCTTGCTAAGCGTGACCCAACTTACGTCCTTGAAAAGAATTTTTTTACTGCATGATACTATTAGGAGAAAGTCAGAAGTTCATGTTAGAACTAAATATAAAAACCCCTTTTTCTGAGGAATTTCCTGTGAGCAGGTCTTCCACAGTTCACTCTTGTGTACCTACCATGGAGAGCAAGATATGGAGGAGACTGGCTTTCAGGAGAATAATCTTAGATATTGAATAATATTTAAATATCAAAATGTAACCATGTTCTCTAGCCGGGGTTCACAGAGGCAAAAACAGTATCTCATGTTTCTTAGAAAGATTTTTAAACAATGGGAGATATATGAACGTGTATTTAGCTAAATCTTTGGAGTAACCAGAAAACTATCTTGCACAGCAATGATGTTTATTATTTAAGGGATTACTACATTATTCATAGTTTTAAAAATATATATTGTTTATATGTACTACAGAAGACTTAATTTAAATTTACTTGGTCATGTCGCCTCCACCTTCATAAGAAAAATATAGGTGGCTTCAGAACACCTTCTTTTATTAAGGGCAGTTTCAATTGCAAGTAAAATACCAAATATCAAAAAAAAAGCAGGATTTTATTGAAGTATGAGGTTGCCATGGGCACGGCTGGCTTTGAGCATTAATCGTTTGGCTTTGACACCAATCCCAGCTCTTCCCTTGGGCCCTGTGGTCATCCTTCAGTCTCCCTCTTGCCCAGCACATCACTGGGTCCCATTGGTTGTCCTCTTAAGTATCTTCTAAACCAACCACACTTCTCCGTCCTCACTGCCGGTGCTCTTGTACAACCCCTCACCATCTCCCCCCCAAGCACACCTCATTTACCCACACTCTCCATTTTCTTTTCCACGCCGCAGTGACTCAGCTCAGGCTGCTGTTACAGTATACCGTTCTCTGGGTGGTTTAAACACCAGAAATTTATTTCTCACAGCCAGGAGGCTGGAAGCAGGGTGCCGGCATGTTTGGGTTTTGTTGAAGGTCAGAGTTTCAACATATGAATTTTAAGGGGGCACACACATGCAGACCATAACATGCAACACCAGTGATCTTTGAAAAATGCCAATTTGCTTAAGTCAGATCCCTGCTTAAAATCTGTGCCATGGCCTACAAGCCTTCGTATGGTCTGGGCCAACTTCATCAGTGCGGTTCCATTAGCTAGCTCTCTGCCCAGTAACTTAACTCCACACAGTCAATCAGAAACTTATAAAGCCTGTGATAGGATCTGGCTAAATGGTCTCACCATGCCCTCGGGAAACTTGTTCTGGCCACCCCAATCTCTATTAACTTTCGCTTCCCATCTCTGTCACCTCTGCCTGGTTTTCTCCGGATGCTCCCTGCTCTCGGCTCCTGTGTCCCTAATTACTGAACAAGCCACAGCGACACTTCACTTTTTCTGGGAAACTTACGGGCCAGACCTGGTTATGGCCCCAAGTTCTATGCTTTCAAAGACATCTTTGATTTTCCTTTCAAGTTTTAATCACCATTTGTGACTAATGGATATTTTTACTCATGAGATTATTACTCATTATTTAAACCGGCTGTGTACACTATCAGAGTATACTACAGTGTGCTGGACTGGGAGCTCCATATCCCTCTGGCTCCCCTCTAGAGCCCCCTGCTGGACACATGTTTGTTACGTAAATTAGATGTTGGCTTTAACAATGCTACCCTGCTCCTCTCCTGACCACCCGGCCAGTGCAAGAGTAGGGCTGGAGGCCTTACAGAGTATCTGGTTCCCACCCTGACTTTGTATAAAGAGTGGACAAGTGGGAATGGAAGGCAAACTGCCATAATGAGCTCACACAAAATCAGCACTAAAAACCGGACCTTTGGTCTCTCAGTTCCCTGATATTTCAGGAAATCACATCACTCCCTCTCCCATTTTCTTATCACCGTGTTTTAGACTGACATCTTTCCTCTATCTATAATTTAATATCGGTATAGAAATACATGCTTATCTTACTAAATAAAATGTGGTTGTTATTGAGGGTCGTCGTGTTGGTTATATCTACCCAAACAACATGAATTAGAAAACTTCTGACATTCTGACTTCAAACATTGGTCTTCGGATATTTTAACTCTGTGCTTGAAGCCTGTCGAACATTTTGGCCCCCACCACTGAAACAGACAGATGATTTTTAGTCTGTGTTCATTCATACAAAAGCATTGATCATAAATAATTATACCAATATTAATGAATGTACATCAAGAAAGAATTTACCAGAGAAAACTCCATTAAGCTAGTTTAATCCTTTAACTTTCTAAACAGCACACTTAAAGGCATTTCTGAACTTTTTAGAAGTTTCTCTTTAAATTATCGTTCTTCTGCACATCCAGCAAAGGTTTGATTCATTATAAATTTTTCTGTCTCCAGTTTTTACTGATTGTAACTTCTACCATTGTAACTTTTTCTTTCGTGTCCAATTTCTCTGAAGTCCAATTTTCCTGTACCAAACTCTACAGATGTAAATTTTTCTTTCAGTATTTAGTTCATGGCTATTTTTAACACACACAAGTTCAGGCCCTTCAGTGTTTACCATTTTTTATGAAATTGAATTTCCCACATCAGTATTTGAAGTTCTGAGTAATTACTAACATTTTTTTTTGTGGTTCTTGTTTTTATAGTTAGTTTCATCTACACTCTCTGCCATTGCATCTCTTATGAAGTTTATTTTCTGGTAACTGTGTCCACCAATTAAATGAAGTTCAAAGTGGACCAAAACCTGTTTGCTTGTACTTGCCTGTACTTCCTAAAACACTGGGAAAGTTTTTAGTGCTTTCCTTAGATATTCCCAGGTTCCTCTGTTTTCCTGGTAGGGAATGAAGATGGCTAAAGACAGTCATCTGTTTTGATTAGCTTGTTACCTTATGACATTTTACATCTGGGATAAAAAGCAATGTAGCTCTGATACCTCCCATCCCAACCATCATTTTATACGAAATCAGGAAAATGAAGGACCAGAGAGGTTGTCTGACATGCCAAGCACCACAGAGAAAACTGGCTTTCAGGTCTCCTGGCATCCAGGACACTTCAAGGGGCAAGATGACCAAACTGAGCTTCAAACTTGAGTACACTTTCCAGAGAGGAGAGGCTGGCTTTTGTGTTATTATGGCAATGAAGTGCATTTAAGACTTTTTTTGTTTTTCAAGAGTTTACCCCCTGCCTATGGGACCAGGGGAAGCAAAGCCACTGAACTGATCTTTGTGGTGATTCAAAACACTTTAGATAGATCCTGTCATGGGCTTTATAAGTTCCTGATTGATTGTGTGGAATTAAGTTATTGGGCAGAGAACTAGCTAATGGAAACACATTGATGAAATCACTTTTGAGGGACATTAAATGGAACTTAAAATAAAACTGAAATGGCTTTATGGATTTTTCACTCAAACTGTTTATGAACATTTATTGCTAGTAAATTATATTGTGTCAAAAGAAGGAATCGGTAGGTATGGCTTTGATAGAAACCTTTTGAAATAATAAAATTGAGAATAATTTATTATCCAAGAATGGCCAGAAGATGGGATAGGGGAATTCATTCTGATGGATAGTTAACTTCGCAGCTTCTGGGAAAGTGAAAAATGGTGTAAGAATCAGGAACCAGATAGTGCTTGGAAAGAAATGGGCTCTCGGAAAAGTATCATTAACTCGTCTCGTTGTACATGGAGATTGTTTTTAGAAGGGCAGTGATGGGGGGGGTAGTAAATATTACTGGAGGGCGTAAACATTTTGGTAGGTGTCCATATCTCATAAAAAGACGAGCAAGTAGAGAGTAACTTAATCTGCTGAAAAACACAGTGTGGCAAAGTGGTCAAGGGCACCCATTCCAGAGCTGAAATATCCTGGTCCAGGATCCTCAAGTCCTGGATCCCCCTCTTTGCTCTGTGACCATAGGAAATTTCCTGACTGCTCTGAGTCACAGATACTGATGGCCCCTATCTCACAGGGTTATTCCAATGATCAAATGAAAACAGTTTCAGTACTTTCTACTTCATAGTAAGTGCTTTAAAAATGTTATTTATTTTTTTTAATATTTTCTTTATTTTTCGAGAGAGGGGAAGGGAAGGAGAGAGGGAGAGAAACATCAATGTGTGGTTGCCTCTCATGTGTCCCCTGCCGGGAACTGGCCTGCAACCCAGGCATGTGCCCTGACTGGGAACCGAACCGCGATACTCTGGTTCGCAGGCCCACGCTCAATCCACTGAGCTACGCCAGCCAGGGTAAAAAATGTTATTTTTTAAAGAGTCGTGTAGTACCTGGAAAGAGAAGGAATGATTAGCGTTCATAAACATTTTGGTACTTGTAATATTATTCTATTAACTTATCATCTGCTGATTGCTACATGCCACAGATCTCATTATTCCGGACCCCTAGAGATGAGGGTGCTATCAATCTCTCTTGTTTTAGGGAAGGAAACTGACCATCAGAGAGATTGGGTTTTATGCTCAAGGTCACTTGTCTCATGAGAGATTCTGCCACCTTCCCCTGAGAAGACATCCGTGTACCTGTCCTTCAGTATGTATGGGACATGTCTTCCCCTGTCCAAAGTCCAGCAAAGACAAAACGAAAGGGCATGAGGTTGGATGATGGGCACTATGACTGCGTGAGCCTCTCACCCTTCATTTCCATTTCATATACAGAGCCTGTCAATCACCCACCTCCTCTACCTGTCAGAACCCTGTCCTTCTGGTTTCTGCTGGTTGGCCATTTAGCAAGTACCTCAGTGGCCTGGATTTGAGAAAGCAGGGCGCTAGGGTTCGGTGGCTAACAGTGGGTTCATCAGCTGGATGACTCTCAGCTCTAGCACTCACTGGCCGTGCAACCTGGGGCCCCACATGGTTTTATCCCCAATCTCCTTACTATAAGATAAGCAGGTTCTTTGGTCTAAGAAAGAGACCATAAGCCTTTTGATGGCATTCTACTTTAGAGCGATAAGTATTTAGCTCCATAATTTTTTATTAGCATGTTTTTTTTATTTTAAAGATACAGTTAAAACATGTTAGATTGTGATTTTGGACATTTATTTAAAATGTAATGCATTTATTTATTTATTTATTTATAACAGTAACTTAGTACTCTTATAGAAATAGTGGTAACAACTGGAAATGAGTCCATTAGAAGCCTTGAGAACCTGTAGTTGAATCTGACTGTATTCTTCCTTGACCTTGTCCCTGGCTGCACAGAGCTTAAGATCTAGTTGAAGAAATTAAATGAGTGTCTGCAAGGAAAATAAAAGCCCCAGGTAGTGTATGTTCAGTACCAAATGAGTTGTGTGGTCACTTTACAGACATCTGTTGAGTGCTACACTGTGCTAGACAATGGGGACATGACAGAGAACAGGGCACGTTCTCAGCGGGGAGCACAGCAGACGTGGTCACGGAAACCTGGGCACCCAAGGCTGGATGTTCAGAGGAGACCACGCTCTTTCCACAGACGTGGAGTGAGCAGCTGTAATGTGCAGGGCTGCTTTATTATATCTTTATTCTCTTCTTGACATTGCTTCCGAGGGGTGGCAGAGCTGAGGGCCCCCTGCTGCAGTGGAGTCACTCCTTCAGGAGCGTGGTATGACCCGCTGTAAGAAGGAAGGTCGCAGATGAGGCTTTGTCGTCAGATCTGACAAATGTAGAAACACACTGGGTGGTACAAAGTCTGGGTTGGATAAAGAAAACGCCCCGGGCTTTTGAGATTCCTTTCACATAAGAACATGTCATCCCTCATTTTTGAGTAATTGGTCAGAATAAATGTGATATGTACTCCGTGGCATGCATATACTTGGCATAGTCAAGAGTTGCCAAATAAGTATTCTTCAGCCACAAAGGCCTTGTGAAAGGATGATAGGGTGGGGATGAGACAGGTGAAACATTAAGCCTGACAGCATTCCAGTAACAGTTTAAATAACAGAGGTGTCCCTGGACGGGACCAGTTGCCACACAGATAAGTCAGACCATTGTGGCCGCTTTGAAAAGCAGCAGTGCTCTTTATAGGGACATTTTCATAGAATTCTGGGTAAAGCGCAGGGAGATTTGAGTTGGGACTAAAGAGGACAGACAATATAAATTAACAGAAATAACTGTCCTTGCCTTAGTGAGATAGATAATTGCTCCTTTTAATTATATTTTTAAAATAGGGTTCAAATGACTAACAGCCAAGCATCTCCAAGGATGTCAAAGGGAAAGCCATCTGGTAAACTGCAATAGTGACAGTAACAGATTGGAGTTGGGACTGAGGGGTGGCTGAGGGCATGCTCTTGGGTGCCACGCAGTCTAGAGCCACCTCCCAGTGTGTCACTCATTGTCCCATG
Organism: Artibeus jamaicensis; assembly: GCF_021234435.1. NCBI lineage: Eukaryota > Metazoa > Chordata > Mammalia > Chiroptera > Phyllostomidae > Artibeus > Artibeus jamaicensis. The sequence goes on along the minus strand of NW_026521828.1, from coordinate 8,301,508 downwards.
ACTTCTGCAGGCCCCTTCTCATCCAGGGGGTAGCTGCTACAGTGCCTTTGGCCTCAGGTGGTTCAAAGGATCACAAAAATGTAGGCAATGGGGAATATATACTATGCACACCCGAATTCCACGCACACGTAACAAAAACTACCCTGTCATCTATAATGCAGCCGTTCTTACTCAGTAATTGTGTTAGTCAGCGTTCTCCAGAGGAACAGAACCAATGAGATCTATACAGAGGAAGAATCAGTGGGCGAAGTTGGCTCACACAGTTACCGAGGTTGAGAGGCCCCATGGTCTGCTGCCTGTAGTCTGAGAGCTAGAAGGGTTGGTGGCGTAGTGAAGGCTGACTCCAAATGCCTGAGAACGGGGGAGCTGCTGATGGAGAGTCCAGCCCAGGCCTGGCGCCTGACACCCAGGAGCGGTGAGAGCAGGGGACAGATGTCGCAGCTCAAGCAGTCACGCAGGAAGGGCTAAGCTCTTCCTTCCTGCACCTTATGCCATTCAAACCACCAACAGGGAGGATGGTGCTACTCACATTGGAGGGGCGAACAGCTTCTCGGGGTCTAGCAGTTCCCATGCTAATCCCATCTGGAAACCAGAAGTAGCGATCGGCCAGATATCTGGGCAGCCTCTGGTCCAGTCGAGTAGACTCATTAGATGATCTGCCACATTATAAAGAACACCATTAAGTTCAAACCACAAGAGCAAAATAAACTGTGTATGCATAATAAAACAATGAACATCCATAAAACCTTACATAAAAAAGGTTATATTTTAATGGGGTTGTGGGTACATTCAGATAAGTTTGAAATGATGTGGTTTGGGGCCCTGAAAAGTGGAACTGCCTGCAAGTAGAGAAAGGTGTCCGAGGTCCTCACCCTAAATGTTTCTGTACCTCCTGCAACTGTCAATATTATGGGGCACCGAAGGGAACAAAATAAGCCACTGTGTCTGAAATATATATTATGCTGTCTAGCATGTAGTAGTCCTGCAAAATGTTCACTTAGAATAACAGTTATTGTTCACCAGGGTATTCTTCCAATGATTATATATAATGTTAAATCAAGGCATCATTTTTTATGTTACTTGTAATAATCTTTGACTCATATCAGAAAGATTAGATATTTCTACAGATGCTACAAAAGTAAAGAAACCAATTCATCTTCCTAGACTCATCAGTGTGTCAGAATAAATCTAGATTTAGAATAACAATGGTTAATGGAGATTTTTAGACATTATAACAAGGCAAGAAGATTCTAGAAATTCACCCGTGAATGCAAGGTATTATTATTCTGCCCCTTCTCACAGCATCAAAGAACTGTACCCAATGTATAAAAATAAACACCTTTACATCAAAGTACAGGATATTGCCTAGCTACATTTAATTGAAAAGCTAATATCCAGTGCAATTGTCTGTGATAAACTGAGGCTTAAATGAATTGAAAACACTTTGGGAGCAGACAAATCAAATAATCACAATCTTTATAGTGAGAAAGGTTTAGCTGGAGTTGACAAGTTGTGAAGATAAAAGCTTATAGCAAAGTCAACCGCTAAATGTCTGGACTGGGTTGAATCAATGTTAATACTCCAAGTGTAAAAGCACCGAACTTCAAATGATCTCGCACACTGTTTTGTTTAACTTTTCAAGGAAATAGTGTCAAACTTTATTTACTTCTGCTTAGTTGTCACCAGACACAGAGCTTCCAGCCTTAACAGTGTTTTCTACCATCTACCATTTCCACCTCTGCCTAGTTTTCGAGATGTTGCTGCATAGGAGCCGCCCCCAGATGCAGTCAGAGGGCTCAGCTGCTGTGTCTTCATACATTTCCAGTTGGGAGACTGTTACAAGTTTATGAGAAACCAAAGTCATTTCTAGGCATCTTTTTTTTTTTTTAAGCCAACATGGAATTTGCCTCCTGGCCTCACTCTGATCTCAGCAGGAACATTTTCAAAAGAAGTTCCTTATTTTTTCAAAGGCTGTGTGCATGAGTCGATTCAATGCTTTCCTATTACAGAGCCCTAGAGCCAGTGACAAAACATGTGTGGACTGGTTTGCATAAAGGATTCGCTGCATTTAGCTGATTGTGCCCCCAGGTGTCACATCCGACATTCTCCAACCTCTGTTGCTTCTTTCTTTTGTTTGCAGGAGCAGAGGGCACCGTGTTCCCTAAATCCATAGAGACCCCTAACGTCAGGGCAGACCCCTTCAAGGAGCTAAGGTAAGCCTTTGACTCTGTGTTACTAGTGGCTGTTTGTTTTTTTCTGTGCAACTGACTGACGATCCATTCTGAATCCGTGTAATGAACAGTACATGCATATGTAAACGGGGAGAGGTTAGAAAGGATGTGAAGATAAGCTGCCACCAAGAGAAAATTTTCTCTGAGGACTTAAAATCAACGGTTTGGAGCAAGAGGTTGTCTGCCTTGGAACTGCGAGATCTAGGCTTTGTGGTGTTGCAGTGTTTGTTTCTTGCCGTATGTTGTGGTACCAAAAACCTATCCAGTTAGAGAACTAGTCAGCAACTGGAGTTGATCAGCCCAAAGAAAACTGGTATCTAAGAGAGGCTGAATTCTAAATGCAATGCAGATTTATTTTTTTCTATGTAACAAGCTCCCCCATTCCCTGGGATGACACGGTGTTCAAACACCCTTGGGAGGTATTCTGCGTGCTGGTGGAAATCTTCAGGTCCCCATGCGTGTGCTGCCCTTGGCAGAAAAGGGCTGAGATGCTGTGCACTCACCACCAGCAGCTGTAGAGAACAAAAAAGAACAATAGACAGACAGACCAATTGACAGGGACAGAGATAAGACCTAAAAACCAATCCTGCCACCAAAGGACCATCCCCAGCTCCCAGGAAGAAACATAAAAAATGGTATGATGATACCAATATAACTTTTAATGTTGACCGTACATGTGTAGCCATGAAGAATTCAGTGAATGCTGGCTTTCCTCATTTCTCATAGTTTTTTTAGCTAACACCAATCCCAGATCATCATAGCTAGCATGGAATAAGCATTGTGTAAAGATGTCAACCATGAGCAAATGTACTTGTATTACACAACTCATACCTGCTCTTTCACAGTGTCATCCTAAGAACTCTTTTATCTTAAAGCAGCAATGGCCACGTGGCAGCTTGTGTTTCCTTAAACAAAAACACATTCTCACCTCATTACAAAACCCAGAGCATTCTTGCAAAGCCTGTCAGTCTTTATGAATATAGAGAAATAAATCGGGCCAAAGGAAGAAGCTAGTTGGTGGGGAATGAGAACCTGTTCTTAGCAAAATCCCATGTACAGTGGGCTGTGTCTTGAAGATTATACACCACCCTGCAAGGTTTTACATTCTACTGGAGTAACTGTTTGGTCAGTGCTTCCAGGTGTGCAGAAGGCACCTGTGTACCCATGTCAGTGGGGTGCAACGTTCCATATCCGGCACTAAAGGTGGAATCGTCCCAGCAAATCCACCCAAGGAGAGCCCCGTTTCAGGGCTTGGAATTTGCTCTCGGGGAGCACAGTGACTCCTCATGCTCTGATGCCATAGCTCTTCCCAAACAAGTCACGGTGGCCTGTGTCCCTTGCTTTTCAGTCTTCCTTAGGAGCAGCATTACTTTATTTTATTTTATTTTACTTTATTTTTACAGAACTAGTCAGTAATTAGTGCTGATCATCCCAAAGATGAGGGCTGACTAGAAGAAGCTGAACTCTAAATATGAGACAGAATGTTTTGGGGGGGGGAGGGGAAGGGGGTTAGGTAACAAGCTCTCCATTAACTGGAAGACTTGAGAAATATAAGCGTAATGAATGTAGGCTAACTTGACTTTAGACAGAAAACGTAATCTTCTGTAGTGGAAAACAAACCCAGCCCACATCAAACACAGAGAAACTCTTCAAGAAACTGCCCACTTTAGAACCCAGACTCGGAAGGACACAGAGCAGAGTCCTTGCCCACATAGCGCCATAGACACACCGCCACCCTCTGCGTGCAACCTACTCGAAACCCAGTCACAGGTAAATCTTCTCAGTCAGTGCAACAATGTAAGGACTTCAGGCATTTGCTACATTTTCATTGCTTATTCTAAAACTGCATAGAAATAAAATGTTCTGCTAGGGAGCATAAAAAGATTTTAATATGTGATTTTAAAACTGGCCTTTTGTTTGCACCCATACAAATCGTAGTGATTCTTGATAACCTGAACTGAGTCAGGAGCCTAGGATGTGATCATTAGCTTCTTCATCCTTTTGGAGTTTTTTTGTTAATGGTATGTTGTGGGAGAATCTCTGACCAGCTGAAAGGATAATGAAATGTGGTTGATTGATTCGTCTAGATCAGTGCGTCTGTGAATGTTTCACATCTGTCATTTCATGATGCCACACCATACTCTCTGCTATTGATTGGAATTGACCTTGGCTATTGAGTAAATAGGTAATGAACTTGGTGACTGACTCTTATGGCCTCTGGCTTTACGGTTGGATTGGTTTTACTAACCCAGGTCATTCATGTTTAGTGTGTCTTCTGGTCTTAGGGAAGTAGAGTCTCCTAAGGGAGCTTCCTGAAGTTGTACCAGCAGTAGCACTGAGGGAACTGTCCAGGTGAAGAGGAGGCAGGTGCTCCTCGGTGGCAGCCTGGTGGAGGGGAGAGGCACTGAAGCTGCATGTCAGGGACCTACTGCAAACCCACCCTGTGGCCTTGAGCCTGACATCTGTGAACAGCCAGGTCACCTCCAGCTCCGAACAGCTAATTCCTTTATATTAGTTCACTCTTGATTTTTAAATAAATTTAGATTTAAAGAAGAGATATTCTTTAAATACCTCTTATGAAGAGATGTATTTTTGGAGCAAAATTTATAAAGGTTATTCCCATGCACCTTTCAATTGGTATTCTCTGTTAATATCTTACATATCGATTATATGTTGATAAAACTAAGAAATTAATGTTGAAGTCCTAAAAGATCTTATTATATATAAGATTTGTCTAAAAAGATGCACTCACCTGAATGTCTTATTGATTAAAAAATATACAAAAAGGAGATGAATGGACAAGTCATTTATTGAGATGTGAATTAATGGATCTTTAAAGCTCCCAGCACAGTTAAGTGGGAATGTTTTTAATGCTTTAATATGATTTGCTTGATCTTACTTATTAATGAGAAACAAATTGAATTAACAGACCACAGCTTATGTATACATAGGCTGTCTTCTAAAATGAACAAGCAAAACTTAAATATTTAATATGTCCCTCACTTACCCCCGTCAGTCAAACGTGAGAAAATAGTGTCCGTTTCAGAGACCTCTGTTGGGATAACTTTTGTTTCCTCGAACCTCTATCTTGGCTGCTGGAGTGATTGTTGTTGTTGTTGTTTGCTTACTTGTTAATGAGAAGCAAATTTTAAGCCTCTGGCGTTTCTTCCTAAAAGATCTCAGTTTTGGGGGAATAGACTCGAGTTCTGTTTTATTGCCATTATTTTCAGAGTTACTGCACTTATCTCAGCTGCCGCGTTTGTAAATAATGCCGGGTTGAGCTGAAAATCACAAAAGACAGTTGCTTCTCTTCAGACAAATAGAATGTGAGTGAGGCCTACGCCCAGCAGCTGTCCAGGACAGCGTGTGTTGACCGTTCGGCCAGGCTATTCTGAACCAAGGATGTGTCACGCTGGAGGCAGTACACCTACCACATACCGGCCTCTACGCCTGTATCTTGCAGGGGGGAAACTCATTTTTAATAGAAACCAGATTTTAATAAATTCATGATTTTAAAATGTGAATTTTTTTTATTGATCATGCTGTTACACTTGTTCTATTCCCCCTTACATTCCCCTCCACCCTACCCCCCCATCCCCACCATTACCCCCCCTTTAGTTTATGACCATGTGTCTCAAGTCCTTTAGATTCTATATTTCCCATGCTATTCTTGCCCCCCCCTTCTATTTTCTATCTACTGTCTATGCTACTTATTTTCTGTACCTTCTCCCCCTTCTCCTCCTCCCACTCCCCTGTTGCTAACCCTCCTTGAGGTCTTCATTTCTATGTTTCCACTCCTGATCTAGCTGTCCTTTTAGTTTGCTTTTGTTTTAGGTGTGGTTGTTAATAACTGTGAGTTTGTTGTCCTTTCACTGTTCATGTTTCTTTAACTTCTTTTTCTTAGATAAGTCCCTTTAACATTTCATAGAATAAGGGCTTGGTGATGATGAACTCCTTGAATTTGATCTTATCTGAGAAGCACCTTATCTGTCCTTCCATTCTAAATGAAAGTTTTGCTGGATAGAGCAATCTTGGTTGTAGGTCTTTGGTTTTCATGACTTGGAATACCTCTTTCCAGCCCCTTCTTGCCTGTAAGGTCTCTTTTGAGAAATCTGCTGACAGTCTGATGGGGACTCCTTTGTAGGTGACTGTCCCCTCAGCTCTTGCTGCTTCTAGGATTCTCTCCTTCATTTTAATTTTTGGCTAATGTAATTATGATGTGCCTTGGTGTGTTCCTTCTTGGGTCCAACTTCTTTGGGACTCTCTGAGCTTCCTGGATTTCCTGGAAGTCTATTTTCTTTGCCAGATTGGGGAAATTCTCCTTTATTATTTGTTCAAATAAGTTTTCCACTGGTGGCTGTGCCTTTCCCCCTTCTGGTACCCCTATAATTTGGATGTTGGAGCGTTTAAAGATGTCCTGGAGGTTCCTAAGACTCTCCTCATTTCTTTGAATTCTTGTTTCTTCATCCTTTTCTGTTTGGTCATTTTTTTCTTCCTTCCGGTCCACTCCTTTGATTTGAGTCCCAGTTTCCTTTCATTGCTATTGGTGTCCTGTGCAATTCCATTCATTTCAATTAGTTTCGCCTTCATATATTTGTCTAATTTGTGGCTATAATCAACCAGTTCTGTGAGGATCCTGATAACCAGTGTTTTAAACTGTGCGTCTGAGAGTTTTGCTATTTCTTCATAACTTAGATTTATAGGCTCTGGGGCTTTGAGGTCTTCTTGAGCCATTTTTGGTCTGTTCGAGCCCTTTAAGTGTGAGGAGCGGAGCCTTGGACTCCCAGGTCACGGGGTTGTGACGCTGTATGTGGGGGCATGGTCAGTGCGGGGAAATGGCGGTACCCTCTGCTGTTTCCTGCCGCTGGGTGAGGAGCAGAGCTTTACGTGGTTCACCAGGGCCGGGCCACTCAGAGTGGCTGGGTTATGACGCTGTATGTGGAGGTGGGGTCAGAGCAGGGAAATGGCGGCGCCCTCCACTGCAGCTTGCCTCGGGGACCTGCCGGGCCCTGGTCCAACCGCCCACTCCCTCGCCTGTCCACCTGCGCACAAATGCCCGACCACAGTCAACACACAGTCCCGCTCCCCCACTGTCTTCCCCGCGGTCGCTATCCTGGTCGCTTGCTCGCTCACTAGGTCCAACCCTGCGCCTGGATTCCGCACGCCTGAGTCCGTCCAACTGAGTTTTCCTGTGCAACCCTGCTTTACCAGCTGCTGGTTTCGCCCCTTACCGGTCAGGCTGAAGAATTTGTTGTTAACAGACTTCCGAAAAGTTCAATTTTCTGTGTTCTGGCTGTGTTTTCTGTTGCTAATATTTAGTTGTCTCTAAACTTGGTTGTGTGAGAAGGCACGGCACATCCACCTATGCCTCCATCTTGGCGGAAGTCCCTAAAATGTGAATGTTTTAGATGTTCTCTTGTTCACTATTTTCCTTCCTGGAGTCTATAAAAAGACATATAAAAAACTCCCTGATTGCAGGCTGTGCAAGATCTGAGTCAGGAAATGGGCCATTCCGTTCTGCATGTGTATTTTCTGTAAGAACAGAGGCTACTTTTGAATGCCTACCTTGTTGTAAAGATTCTTTTCAAGCATGAGGTTTCCTTGTAGGATTCTGATCCTAAAGGAACAGGAACTAGATTGTGAAATCCTGTTTCCCGGACATATGCTGGGGAAAACATAAAGAAAGAGAGGACTGCATAGACCTCTCTCCCTGTAGAGCCACCTCTGTTCCTCTAACTGTAACTAATAGCTCGGAAGAAACCATAACAGGGCAAGAAGCCAGAAGGTCTTTATAAAACAATGTGTCACCAGCCGATGTGACAATGTGTTCTTATGCACACTATGTACACAGGGGTGGTGACCAGACTTTAAATTCAATGTCAGAGCAGCTACTGTTTACCAAGCACTTTTTGATGCATATGAGGAGTCAAGGCATCTGCTAAATACCTGGGATGTAGAGATAAGTTAGTATTCAGCTAATTTATAGTTAAGGAGAGTAAGGCAGATGTGAACCTCACTGCATAAGGAAATCTGATAAGGACTGAGATAGATGCATGAACCCAAGCCAGGGGAACACAGAAAATGGCAGAATCTGCCTCAGAGATTTAAGTAAGGCCACCCAAAGGAAGTGGCATTTCACTTGTAAGAACAAAGAAAAGACAAAACCCAAGAAGTGGGCTTCAGAATCACAAGGCGTGGTTCTGCAGAGCCATTTGATGTAGGGGTGAGTACCCTGAAATAATCCTGTAGCTGCCAAGAATGTTACTGTATTATTTACAAACTCATTTCCTTATGACAGTTGTATTCTTGAATAGATTGTGTGGAGGCAATTTCAAACACGGTCACAAAAGACTCTAAAGAGTGTGACAAGTTTCACAACGTAATACATAATGTAATGAAGGGCTGAAAGGTTCACAGGGATCAAACCCATTCTGTAGCCCCAAATAAATAAAGCATTTTTTTGCTAATGTTTACTTTTCCTCTATACTATTACTAAGGTTTTAATGATAAGACTGAAGAATTCTAAGCTATATCTGTTACTCTCAGTAGGCACTTGAATATGCTGTAGGGTGTTTTTCAATGGATATAAAATAAATTTGAATTCCTTAGGGAATGTATGAGATTTAATCTATGTCTATCATGGGGAAATGAAGATTAGACAAGGTTCCCACAAGCTGACAAAAATGAATTTCTTTCCTTAATTTTATTTTAAAATGTCTGTAACCAAGTAAATATTTATCAACTCCCTGTGATTTGCTAGTTTATGTGACCAGAAAAGTCTGTCAACCCTTCGGGGCACAGCAAATGAGAGGCTTGGTGACAGTGCTCCTCCTGCTTGGCCTCCCTGGAACTTGAGATCCTGAAACTACCAGATGACCTGTTCAATAAAAAAAAAAATTACACACACACAAATGCACACACCACACACACATAGGGAAAGAGAGCAAGAGACACAGACAGAGAGAAACAGTCAGAAAGAGAGAAATGGGGAAGAGAAGCTGTGTGTTGAGCTTCTTACATGGCATTAGGCCAATACAACTGTAAAAGAATTTTTTGAATTTTCTCCCTTTTAAACATTTAGCAGACATGTTCTGTTCTGTCATTTTCTTGAACCTCTTTCCTCTCTCCCCCTCCCTTTAAAGCACTTAGACTAAGTGTTTTAGTTTCGTGTTGTATGTATAGGATTCAGAATTATTAGATCACATGGCGTGAATATGGGAGCAATTCAAAGGACAAATGGAAATATATAGTGAACTAAAGAATAGCATAGTTACTTAAGGGAATCACCGAGTAGAAGGGTTGCTTTGAAGGTGTCCTGCGCTGGGTTTGAACTTGGCCCCAGTGCCTATCTGCTTTGTGAACTTGGGCACGTCTCTAAGCTGCCCTCGCCCTAGTGTCCAGAACATGGAAAGAGCCCAGTGAGTAGTAATTCCACAAATGTCAGCTTTTGGAAGGAGGGGCCAGCAGCTCTTCATGGGGACTCAAAGGCTCAGACAGGCATTTCCAGAATTTTTTTCAACCCATAAAAAATTCCCACGAAATCATGGAAACTAACAATTGTTTTTCAATTAAAGACAAAACAATAAAGTATCATGTACTTTCATCTACTATTAACAGCATTGTGTATGAAAGAAAATATATTTCAACTAACAGAGTAGAGGAGACATAACCTTAGAATAAACACAGCCCATAAATTAAATACATTTAACTACATTAACATATCATCTTGCCTCCATTTTGCCAAAGATGCCACTGCGGCACTCAACCCCGCACTCTGCAATGCCTGCCGGGAAAAGAAGAATGCAGAGCTGAAAGCCACAGGCCAGGGCCCAATGAGGCCTGCTGCATTTGAAGCTTGTCCTGTTGGAAAGCCCATTTTCCGAGAGAGTCATGTATATGCCCCTATTCTTCCTCTTTCCCTTCCTCCTGTATTCCAAAATGCTATCATTCTTCCCTTTTTTCCTGTTAGTATCCGCACTGTAGTTAGAATTTATCTTCATGGGTTTTTTTCCCTTTATCTCCAAACTTTCCCTAGGGTGCCCTTTTCCATGGTTCTTATTCTTAGTAGTAGATACATGGTATTTCTACCTATCCCTTTGCTTTATTTATCAGTGTTTTTTTTTTTCTCGGAAATGTGGTAGAGATTACATTTTTAAACATTATACTTGCATGTTCTGTATGCACATTCTCTCCATGTTATAGTTCTGCCGTTAGAGGCCTGGGAGGGAGTGACAGCAGGCAGCAGATGGGGATAGGAAGCTAGGATTCAGGGAAGTCCCATTCAGATAGGAAGAGGACGTTGAAAACCCAACTACGTGGTCTCTAGTGAACTGTGGGAAGAAGAATATGGGAAATACAGGGAAAGCAGGTTATGAAATATATCCTAATGACCTTTTTTCTCAGAGTTATGGGGGAAAGAAATGAATTAGATAGGTTTTAAGGAAAGTCAAAAGCAAAGAGGCATCATGCATCTTCACTGGGGACTCTAGGAAGCCAGCCTGTAGGGTGGACCCATAACCCCTGGCTTGTCATGTGGCTGGAGAGAGAGAAGGACCTGGGTCATCACTCTTGAATCTCCTTCAAGTCCTGGAGAATGCAGGGGAAGGAGGGGTTTGAGAAGCATCTCGTGGTGTTGCGTTGAGCAACTAATGTACAGACGGGCAGGCTCCTGGGCAGGTTCCCTGCAGCGAGCTGAGGGCCCCGCTACAGACAGCGCCGTTGAGGATGGAGTGGGGGGCGTGCCCAGAGCTCCGTGCCCACCAGCACCTCTGAGACCTGACTCGGTGGTACCGAGTGAGCACAGAGAGAACCAGCCAGAACTCATTCCCCTAGGACTTGAGCGTGGGTTGCTAGCTGGATGTCCACTTGAACAGCATGTATGGAATCTGAACTTTCTTTGTTTCTGTCACCACAAAGTCACAGAAGTCCCCTTCCTCCATGTCCAGCATGATATCCTAAAGAGGGAGAGGAAAACGGAGACTCATTATCCTAGAGAAAGCTGAAATTTCAGTCACAGAGAAGATAGCAGACTAGAATAAATTTAATTTTCCCCAACAATCCATAAGGGTAAGTTTGAGAGAAAAACTACATTAGGTAATAACCATAAGAAAGCCATTTGTTTTCATGGATGAGCATGGATTATAAGTTGGCCAGCCTGAAAAACAGGGTAGATTGCCAGTCACAAAGTATCTCGGTGACTTTGCCGAGCTTCCAAGGCTATGAGTCTTTCTCTCTGCATCTTGTAAGGGCCACTGAGTATGATCAAAGGGAAAAGGCACTTTCAGAATCCATCACCAGGCATCTGCCATTAGCGATGTTCATTTCTCGTCACGTCTTGGGCCAGCACTGGTTGGAGTGCAGTCCAGATCAGACGCTCTAGAAATACTCCCCAAAAGTGGTTCTGGATTTCTAATCTTTCAAGACAGCGAGGTAGTGGGGGAAATGACTGAATAATCAAAACACTCCATAAGCCTCCATCAAAAACATACCAGATTTCAAAACTTGGTAGGAAAAACTGTTAATTATTTTCTTGGCTTTCATATTGATCATAGGTTTTGATCATATTTTTAGATACATTGGGATAAATAAAATGTTATTAAAATTTAAAAAGCTATGCCTACACTCTCTGTGGAAGCTACTACAGTCTTCAGCATGAGCAGGAGGCACCTGACCGTCGCCTAATGGCCAACCATTTCCATCTGCATTTGAGAGGGGCCATAGGACAAGTATCATTGTTATCTAAGACAAGTGGCTTTTATTCAAAAATTAAAATTACATACTTTAAGTCGTTAACAGAAGGGTCTAAAATGTGAAAGAAGTCATTCGAGAGACAAAGCCATAAAGAGGTGTGGTGGTAATGACACTGCACCTTTATTCACATTGTCAGAGCAGATGTGACGTCAGAAATAAGTGCTAACCTCCCAGCCATTCGAAGCAGAAGGGACAAGTGTGTCTATTTGTTGAAATTCCCAAGTCGGGTCTACCTTCTGCCTCCAAACAGAGCACTGTAACTTTATTATTGTCTCTATCTTCATTAAAATGTCAGCAGCTGCCATTTATTATGTAAAATGTGTGTCAGATTATTCTTGAAAAAAACACACAATTGCTTTTAAATCTCCTTTCCCCACCTCAGTGGGATGGCCCTGCTGGGAGTCTAGATGGAAAATCTCCCTTAATTACAGCCTTCACGATCCTGGCTCCAAGCCAGACTTGTTTAATTCCAATTATAAAACCTTTTCAAAACAAAGAGTAATGGGAGTTTATAGAGGAACAAGATGACAATGGTTTTTACCTGAAATACGTTGAGAACTGGAAGTGATCCCTTTTTAAAACTCAGCTACTGGATATCTTTTTTTCCTTGATCCAGAATTCTCCATGGTGTGTTGGGATATAATAAATGAGAGTTGACCGTCAGACTTCAGAGAGAACTAAATGGCCTTCCCTGACTTCCCGGCCAAGTTGGGCTAACCGTCACTCCCTGTTCGCTGTTCTTCAGTGGCTTCCCCTGGCTTAAAGATAAACCTTCCAAACAAAAGCACTCGCCTAAAACTTACAAGTGGCATCTGGTGCTGCCCGGGGGCCCCAGCCTCCCATCGCCCATCACCCTTTCCACTCCTTCCGACCTTCCCTTGTTTGTGTTTCTGTGCTCTCCTCTCTACTTTCCATTCCTTCCATTAAACTTTTCATTCCTACTCTCATATTTCAGTGTCCAAATGTTCTTTATTCTGTGATGCTTCCCTTCTCTAACACCCTGGATTTAAGTTCACAGATGTACTATCCTCTCTTTACTTTTTGGTCCTTTCAGGCTTCTTCTGTTCTCTACTTTTCTTTAAAGTCAGATCTCAGGCTTTTTGACTGGGATTTTTCCACACGGTGGGTGATTCAAGGAGGTCTAGTTCACTTTTAAGAGCTGAGCACTAAGCATCTGTCAGCAAGTTTTGTTTACATGAATGCCATTTGTTGGGGAGTGGGCTTCCAGGTAGGACTAGCAGGCTGGGATTTTTAGGTGGGTGGCCCCAAAAGTCTGAATCTGTAGGTCTTTTCTCTTGGGCTGGTCAATTTCCCCAGAGAGGAGTCCTGATCCCTTGTTTGGGAAGAATGTTTGTGGCTAGTACATTCAGGTGGGGCCTAGGAGTTCTCACTCTCAATATGCAGGTTTTCATTTCATTCCCTGTTTTCGATATAGTACTGCTGATCCCAGCTGTCCTATCACAAAGCCTAAAGTTCAAGTCTTCCGTAGTGTATCTTAGTCCATTTGAGCTTCTGTCATGGCATACCATAGACTGGGTGGCTTATAAACCATAGGAATTTTTTTTCCCCAGTTCTGGAGGCTGGGAACTCTAAGGTACCGGCAGATTCAGTGTCTGGTGAGAGCATACTTCCTGGTTCATAGGCAGCTTTCTCCTTGTGTCCTGATGTGATAGAAGGAACAAGGGAGTTCTCTGGGGTCTCTTTGATAAGGGCACTAATCCCGTTCATGAGGGTCCCACCCTTGTGAACTAATCATCCTTTAAAGGCCTGCTTCCTAATACCACCACTTTGGTGATTAGGATTTCAATATATGAATTGGGTGACACAATATTTAGTTTGTATCAGTGAGGGTGGCGATCACCTGGGAATGTACAGTGAAGAAACCATCTAGGGGTCCAGCAATGTCCCATGGAAACCTCAACCAATCTTCTTAGTTTCAGCCCCACCAGACTCTCCCAGACACATAGGTGCCTGGTGGCCCCACTCCTGTATTAGACCAGGATTCTGCAGCTTGAATTAACTTTTGGCTTGATGTCCACCAAACCCATAGACTCTTAGCATTTGGTTTTATGTCATCTGCTAATGAAGTTAATTTTTGTTGTCTTTTTTTAATTTCCAAAGCTCTGTCAACATCTTTCTTCTACTCTTGCTGCCTCTTTTTTTCTTTTATTCTTGTGGGTTTGTGTCCTTTCTTGTTCATTTAGTGTCATTGCATTGGAGCTTCAGAAGGGAGCAGAGGTGGGTGTGTGTGTGGAGTTGGCTATTGAATCAGAAGTCCTCTCTCCTTGACTGGTAGGCTTCAGCCCTCCTATCATTTCTTTGTTTCCTCTAGAATGCCTTAGAGTCTTCACTTAGATCCTTGCCTTGAAACATTCTCCTCTGCTCTCTTTCTGGATAACCCTATTTATTTTCACCTCTCAGCTTGAACTTTACTTCCTAAGAAAACCCTTTTTGGCATATCCCTGTACTCATTATGGTCTGCCTGCTACAGACACACACAACCCCATACACATCATTTTTGGATTCACTGGCTAGATGTCTTCTACGCTTAGCATTGCCCACAGAGGGGTTTGGGATCATTACAAATTTCGTTCCCCCCAAAAATGAGGGGAAGAAGATAAGTAACTACCTTCTTCACATTTGTTTGTAAAGGAGGGCTATCAGAGTCTCCTGGGTCCCTAATTTTGTCTAAGCACTTATAATCTCATGTCTTTTATTTTGTATCCATACTAAGTCATTTGCAAAAAGAGAATCACTCATTATTCTTTCTTTTACAAGCAATCTCAGAACCTTAGGTTTCTGTCTCCTTCATCTGTGGGTGTTCACTAGTACTCTTAAGCAGAACTGTGCCTGACTTGGAACCTCTAGCCTCTGGTCCCCATTCATTTTCTCCACCATGGTAATTCACAGATGAATGCCAAGTCCCCTTTCCCCTATTACACATTTCATCACCGTATCCAACTCATAAATGAAGATGAGTTTTCAGTTTTTTTGGACTTCTTTCAAAAACACCCCCTGACTCATTAACGACAATTTTCCTTGCTTGGCACCGGGGCTCCAGCCACTCAGCCTGGAATAACAGAGACCAGCGAAATCTGAACCCTTTAACAACCAAGTACCATGTCCCTAACCTTGAATAGAAAATAGATGCTAATAAGTTCAAGGTCTTAAAAATATGAATTATAGCCATTTCACGCTTAGTGGCAGCTTCATGCTGAAGAAATAGCTTAAAACTTAATTACAATGCTTGTCCCTTCATTAAGTACAGATGACATTCCTTCAATAGATTTTTGCAATGACATTTGAGGAGAGGTGTTGAGAAACTCATTAGTTTTTTCTGGTGGGGAATATCGACTGTGTACTGATTAAAGAAAAATGTTGACACCCTTTTTAACATGATGCATCCATCTATTAGTTTGTGGTTCTCCCTCTGGTCCTCATGGAAAGTACTTTGGGAAATGAAGAAAATGCCTTTTGGTCTTTGAATGCAGATGCATTGTAGGATGCGTGTGTGCTGAGTGGGGTGAAAATGGAGAGCAGGAGGCACTGGACTTGTGATCGCCTGTCCCTGCCAATGGCAGAGCTGCACTTTGAGGACCATTCGTGAGACACACAACCATCAATTACGGTTGTGTGTCTCACATCCTCACACAACCGTGAGGACACGCCCCCCTCTCTGTGCCCTAGGAGCTATTACAATAGGACACTTCGGTAGCTCCTTCTAAAGCTAGATGTCAGTTCTTAGGGAATGACATATGGAGGATTTTGCTTCCTGCCACATAACAATTCCATAGCTTGAGCCATGCAGTGACTAAGTTAAGTGAACGTGTAAATGTACAACACCCTCTCTCTGTGCAACTTGTGATATTCTTACAAAAGGAGATTTTTTTCTCTTTATCCTCCTTTGCCTTTATCCTCTTGGTGTAGAATGGCAAAGGAGTGAGGGTGGAGAACCAAAAGTGAGACAGAGTGACAGAAGAGAGCTGTTTCTAATCACCGGAAGTGGTGAATTATTGCCCTGGGCAGTCATGAGCTTCCTGTCACTGAAACTCATTGTAAAGGGCACTGTCATTTCAAAACTATTGTAGAAGTGTGCCAAGCATCAGAAAGAGGAAAGGTTTTAACAGAATGACTTTCAGATTTGCTCTAATCTGAAGATTCTGAGCTCAGACTTCAAAGGACTACTCACAGATACAGTCCTACCCGGGACCCCTCATTAAGTTTAAATCCCTTGAGAAGCTCTGTTCACTGAGTAGTTGAAGAACAGATCTGTGGCCAGCATTGAATGATTCTTTTTCATTTGTCTTTGTACTGTGGGTGTTAGGGGAATAATTCAAATTCTTGTAGTGCTTTATAGATTTCAAAGTGTTTTTATCAATACTCCCTCAAAACTCCCTCAGGTGGGATGAGAGGGTTTGACTTCATTGCCGTGTACAGATGGGGAGACTGAGAGCTGTTATGGGACACCTCCCTGTGTGGCTGAAGAAAAAGACCCTGTCCTTGCAGAAAGCTCAGTAAGATCCTGAGGCTTCGGTACATGAGGCAGAGTCTCTGACCTTGACTGCAGTCAGAGTGAAGGGTAGAAGCAGAGCTCTTGGTCTGACTGCCAAACCCAGGATCCACGTTTCACCACCTGCTAGGATGGGACTCAGGCAAGGTTTTGAAAAACTTCTTTATGTCTCCCTTTCTCATATGGGAAGAGGGTGGCAAGCATAGTACCGGTCTCAAAAGGACTTGTGAGAACTAAAGGATGTGACGTACAGGAACTATTATACCTCAAATATAACCTAGAACTTAGGGCTTCCACACGCATTCGAGGGCTTTGCTGTTGAAACAGAAGGTTATTACTCATTCTTGATTATGACCAAAGATCCTGTCCTGGTGACTGGGTAGTCCTGCTGTATCATTTTTCTCATAGGCAACAGTCAGCAACAGGTTAATGGCCTATTTTGCACAAGTCAGTATAATCAAGACAAAATAATGTGAACCAATGAATTGGTCCAATATTAAAAGTGAGCTTTATCCCAGCTTTCAAGATGTTCTTACAGCAAAGGCCTTGGCCATCTATAGGAAGGCACGAGAGAGTCATGGCTTGTTCTAAGGGGAGAAAAACAGGGAGACTTAAACACTACACAGAAAATATGAAGCAGTGATCATTGTGGTTATGAATGAGAAGATTGGTGTTTTAAGTGCTCCTGCCATAAAGAGCTTTTGAACTTTTTATGAATTGCAATATCATGAAGGATTAAGGTGGAAGTTTTATTTAAAAAAGGAAAGGTATAGCATGTAAGTATTAAATGCTTAAAAACCCACTAGTTCTAACATTATAGTGACCAGAATAGTCTCCCTCCCTGCTCTTTCTGCCATTCGCAGGAAGGAGACGGGGGCTCCACGAGCCTTCCTGGAAACTCCCAAACTCAGCAGCAAACCCCAGAAACTGGAAGTCTTGTCTGGGTACCTTACATCCCAGTTGCTGGCTTCTGTGGAGAGTCCATGGATCTGTCTCAACTCTTGCAGGAAAATGGAGTCCTACTTTAAACTCAGATGAGGCTATATTTTAAAAATATTTCACATTGGCATTTTTGTCTCACCCTAGAGATGCCTCCCCCACTTTTTTTTCACATGTATCTACCAAGTTTCTGATCTTCAGTTAGAGGCACCCTTATGAGTTCTGGTATTTCCTTCCCCCTGAAGGCCACAGTGGGTACCTGTTTTTCAGGTGGCATGGAGTGATTTTTATCTGATAACTATGGGTTGCTGCCATTAAACTCTTGCTTCCTGCCTGAAGCCTATTGCTGGGCCAAATTAACCTGCACACTGTAGTGGCTACTGTGGCTTTTCTCGTACAATTCATTGCCTTTGGTAAAAACAGGTAGTTAGATACCCCTAGGGCCCTGAGGAAGCAACCCCAGCAGGATTTTTTAAAGGGCTGCTGTCACTGGACCTGGCACCACTAAGCAGGTCTAGTGGATGGATAGCGCACAGGTCCAAACACTGTTTCCATGGATTCTCCGGGAAGCAGATAAAGCAGGGTTGACGGCTGCAGCCTGGGACCTTGAGACAAGCTAAGCAGTGCTGACCCTCTGGTTTCCTAACACTCCCAGGCTCCAGCTAAAAAACGTAGTAAGATCTGAGGACACTGCCTATAAGGTAGGGCAATGCAAGGCAGCCTTGGAGCACTGCTTCGCAAGTGGAGCCCATCTGGAAGTCTTTGGGATGACATTTGCCACCAGCATCTGGACATTTCAGCCGACTAGGGTTCTAGTTGGACCTTCCAGGCTAGACAGAGAAATATAAACCAATGAATTCATTCCTTCCACCGATATTTGCATGCCTGCTATGTGTCCGACATATGTGCTGGGGACACAATGACAAACAGGTCAGATGTCACGCTTCTCCTCATGGAGTTTCTTCTCTGGCAGAGAGACTTGGGCTCCTCAGGTAGACTGACCAGAGTCCAGGAGCACACACCTGTACCCGGCACCAGCCCCTCTGCTCTATGTTCATCATCTCATGCACTCCCCACATCAGGAGCAGCCCCCAGGAGAAAGCCCAGAATCATTCCCATTTTGCAGATGAGGAACCAGAGACTCGGGGAGATTCAAGGACTTGCAGCGAGATGGAGAAGTAGCCATAGGGAATACTCACTTTGCCTGACTTCAGTTTACAGTCTTCCAGCTAACCCATCCTACCCCGCGAAAGGAACCATCCCACCTCCTCTCATCTGGAGGAGGAAAGGAATTTCCGTGTTCATATCCTATTTCCTGTCCTTCTGTTGCATTGATTTAGAAAGGCTTTCAGGGATTCTTCTCTGGAAAAGTAACTTGAGGACATAGCAAGAACACCCCGAAGTTCAGGTCTCTGGCCACAGCCTCACAGCCTCACCTCCCTCAAAATTGGGAACTGTATTGCTACAAATACACCTCGGGAAAAATGCAGGGAAACACAGATCAGTAAAATTTACTTTTCCATCACAGCCTACTAATCCTTAGACCATATCTCAGAAAAAGGATTTGTTAGAGTTACCCAAAAAGCATGAAACACCAGTCTTCATGGCCCTTTGTATCAAGTAATTACTATTCATTCATTAACTTGTTTATTGTTTATCTCCCTTAAGGGGTTGTAAACTCTAAGCCAGTGACTCTTAACCTGAGAGTTTATAAATAATCTCACTCCCCGTCCTCATCCCAGAACAATTAAATCAGATTCTCCAGAGGTGTGACCTAGACATTGGTATTGTTTAAACTCTTCAGAGCATGCGTGGTGACTCCAGGGGGCAACCAAGGTGGAAAATAGGGTTCTTAGAATAACTTTTATTAGATAATTGTTTACAGTCGACCTTATAATAGCTCAACTTCTATAACCTACAGTGCTGTACCCAAACAAAGAGTCAGCAGAGGTTTCAGATAGGTACGTGAAAGAGCAAACAGCAAGCTGCGAGGTGCTCACATCCTCTAGAAGTGGAACTGACTTTGCCTTCCTTAATGCCGCACCAAAGCTCTGCCTTGGCACCCACCCGCCACCACGGTGCAGGCAGCCAGTCCCTCAGAGGGAGTGGTTCATTGTCATTTCTTCAGTGAATCGGCTTTGTCTGAAGGAAGCAAAGGAAACAGGGGAAAGTGTGTGTGGAGTGACACGATTGCTTGTAAACCAAGCGGTACAAGGGAAGTGTATACAGCCAATTGGGAAGTCTGTCCTCCCAGTGCTGAAGACCCACAGAGCGAGCGCTGTGTGCCCTGCTCACCCTGGGGTTAGGGGAGGGGGCGAGAAAGACAGTGGGGTATCTTCCACAGCTGGGCAACCCACATTCTCCTTGTTATAGCATTGATGACGCCCCCGGAGAAGTCTGTGGCATGCCAGTGCTACCTTGGGCGCACCAATTTTTATTCTGGCTCCTGCTCACATGCAAGTTCGAGCAGGTACATGTATTAGGGAGCAGTGGGAAGACAGCAGAGAAAGTAGCATTGTGTGGATTTCCGTCGATGTATCTCGTACTGCTTTGTCGATATGTTACTTGGGTGTCAGCTGAGGTTATGCTGTCCCCTGATACCTTCCTGAGCATGATTTGGCAGATGGAGCACAATGTAATATCCTTAGATGCTC
Source organism: Artibeus jamaicensis (assembly GCF_021234435.1). Classification (NCBI taxonomy): domain Eukaryota; kingdom Metazoa; phylum Chordata; class Mammalia; order Chiroptera; family Phyllostomidae; genus Artibeus; species Artibeus jamaicensis. The sequence continues at coordinate 8,281,424 of NW_026521828.1, read as the reverse complement.
CCTCTAGTTTCATGATCACCTCTAATTTGGGGCATCTGTTCTGTGGACATATTCATTGTGAGCCTGAGCACCACTGCCAGACTGTATACCACTTTTGTGCACATCTCATATATGGAATCTGGTGAACAAAATAAACTGACAAAAAATAGAAAGAGAGACATGGATACATGAAGCAGCCTGGCAGCTGTCAGAGGGGAGGAGGGTTGGGGGCTGGGTGGGAGAAGGTGAGGGGATTAAGCAAAAAACATCATGTGTGTATGTGTGTGTGTGTGTACCACAGACAACAGTGTGGTAACAGCCAGAGGGAAAGAGGTGCAGGTACATGGAAGTAGGCAAAGGGGGGATAAATGGACACAGAGAGAGACTTCGCTTGGGGTGATGGGCACACTGTGCAGGGCGCAGGTGTTTTATTGAGTTGCACACTGTGTGGTCTTGCAAACCAATGTCACTCCAATAAATTCAATTAAGAAGAAGAAGACTTCCCTTCCTCAGGTTGCTTAACTTCCATTTATCAGGAAATTGGCATACTATGATGATATTTTTAGAGCAAGATAGTTATTGCTATGAACAGGAGAATTATAAATGCACAAATCCGTGATGTTTAGGGTTTGAATCACCCCCTCACACACGCGCACGTGCATGCATGCATGCACACGTCACTCCTGAGCAAGCCATGAGCTCTTTCACCTGTGTAAGGGCACAGTGGTTACAGTTTGGATCTCATACAGTGGACGACTCATGCAAGGCTCTGAAAAGATTTTACTGCAGTTGTGAGAAAGAAAGGCAGCTCTCATTCAATAACAAATGTTTTTGTTTCAGTAAGTCTCCAGGCCATGTTACCCAGTCCTTCTGTCTTCTCTCGCAGTCTTTCCATCTTTCTTCTCTCTTCACTTTCTACTCCCAACCCTCAGATATCTGGATTCTTTCCAAGGCATTTTAGTTTCATTATCTGCTCAGTAACGGAGGTTCCTGCAGATCCATGCATGCCCGAAGGGTTTTCTCTTTCCCTGGGGCTACATATCAAAGTATTTTCCTAAACAAAGAGAACTCCATTCCAAAGATAAATTCTGGGGCAAAAATTAAGAGTTTTTCTTTAAATCTTGGTATAAATATTTAAACTGGCTTTAGGAACCGTTCAGTCTGGCAGCTGGTTTCTACCTAGTGAACATTCTATAGGCTGCACAGAGGGAGCAGCCAATTGGGGGGGGGGGGGGGGCGCGTTCATTGGCCATGAAGATGCTAATGGTCCCTGGATGTGACCTGGTCCAGTCCCGTCATGTTGGAACAGGGGACTCCAGGCCCAGAAAGAAAGAGTGACCTGCCTCAGTCACACAGCTCAGTAAGGTGGTCAGCACTTTGACCCCTGATTCCTAGGCCTGTGATCTTTTTGATACTAGATGGCCCCTTACAACATTAATTAGTAATTTCTATTCCATTCACATGCCAGCCTGGTATCATGACTACAAGAAGCTTGACATGAGAGTCAGACAGTCCAGTCCTAAATCTGCCACTTAGCACCACAGACTTAACCCCTCTGCCATTTTGTTCTTTTTTTTTTTAAGATTTTATTTATTTATCTTTTTTAGAGAGGCAGGGAAGGAGAGAAGGAGAGAAATATCATTGTGTGGTTGCCTCTTGTGAGTCCCCTGCTGGGAACTGGCCTGCAACCCAGGCATGTGCCCTGACTGGGAATCAAACCGCGACCGTGTGGTTCGCAGGCCCGCGCTCAATCCACTGAGCTACAGCAGCCAGGGCCTGTTTTGTTCTTTAAATTGCAAAATGGGGAGGCTAATCCTGCTTTAAAAATCAAGGGTGAAATATACTCTCTGGGTTCCACAAGGTTTCTAGTAGTTTAGTGTCTTGTTCTTTATTCACTCAGCTAGGAAGCATATCTTTGGAAAGCTGAGATATTTGAATGCAGGGATAAGTACATCCTGCTCCCCACCTCAATGAATACCTCACCCAGTAAACACTGCACAGGCCTGGGTAGAAGGTACCAAGACAACACAGTTGAAAAGGCGTGTGCTGGCGGCACTGGCACAGCATGAACATGCATGCGTGATGGGTTAGACGTGTGGTGACAATGCGGTGCCCCATGTCTCATTGCAAAAATGTCACCATCAGCTTCCTCGAGGTGAAATAACAACTGTGATGCTGGTGCCCACAGAGCATTTGGGACAGAGAGTGGGAAGAGAGCGTGCTGGAGAAGTACGCTAGGAGTGGATAGCGGAAAGCCTTGAATGCCGCCATGCCAATAAACGGGGATTTTCACCTGTATGACGGGGAGAGCAAGCACAAAGTACAGGAAACACTATCACACTGATCATCACGGTGATTGTTTAACATTGGTTTCCCAGTTACCCATGTTCTTGATATAGTCTCAATTTGGTGTTACTGATGAAAAACATTCTGGTTCTAAGCTGTCCACCTGAAAATGGATTGCCTCAAATAAAGGAGCCAAGGCTAATGCTGTCATGAAGGTGAAAATATAATCCCAGCAGGCTTCTATTTAATTGACGGTTTACGTAATGAAGGAGTTCACTGTAGCTAAAATAACATGTTCCCTGCCACTGGATTTAATGAAAACCTGCTTAAAGTACATATAAAAAGAGTGAAAAGCTAAGTGCATTTTCTGTCTGGTACATTTCCCAGGACTTTAGTTGCGAGGGATTAAATATGACACATGTTGCTGACTCATTCAAAGATATATAATTTTAAAAAGAGAAAGGGTAATGTAGATTATCAACTTGACTTTAAAAAAGGATGGATAACATGGTCTATCCTTTGTGGCCATGGCCATACTGGCATAAAAACAAGAGTAGTAAGTCTGTAGAGTCCCTCTCGTAGGACGTGACAGGCACTTGGAAATTTCTAAAATAAATAAAATGCATATTTAGACGGCCTCAGAAGTGTACATGTCAAATAGATTCTAACATGGGCAGGTAGCAAGAAAGGGATTCTTTAGAAAACATTCCTGCTTAAGGAGTAAAAAATGAACAAACAGAATCATGGGCTCTTGCTTTACTCCTCTTCTCCCAAATCAAGCTGCATATGTGCAAAAATCTTTTTGGCTTCTGCAAAAAAGGACAGCATCTTCAGGCTATCCCATGGCTAACTTAAAATTTAATACAGTGACCACAATAAAGACAAACAATGCAGTGTGGACAACAAATATTAAAGCACAAAACAAATTGGAAATGTGGAAAGAAATTCAAATTGTCCAACTGCAAAGAGACACGGGGGACATCCTGTGGTCAGTAGGGACTGGGTTCTCTGCAGCTCCAAGGTACTAGGGGTCAGGACTGGGGGAAGCTTAATTTTATACTTAAAAGCCCTTAGAAGTGGCTTTGGGCACAGTATCAGCACTGAGGTTCTTTATATACACACCCAATGTACACACACACAGCAGGTGAATGGGGTATTTAGCAAAGCTGATGCCGGCCTCTCCCTTCCCCATAGGTCTTTCTTCCAGCACACATTTTCATGGGAAGTTTAACTTAGAATCCCCAAGAAGGCAAAAGATATTAAAACAACACATTTCAGTGCAGAAGGTATGTGCTGAAGCCTGTGTTAAAATATGGAAGAGAAAGTCATGTGTCTGTGGCAGCAGCGAGTGGGGACAGCTGAGTGACAGCCAGGGACACATCTTAAAGGAACTGATGTTCAGCTCTAATGAGGGAACTGCACTAGATTGTGGAAATAGCTGAATGTGGGATCGTTCATTCTGTAAGGTTGCATTGAGTTGATAAGCTAGGTGGGCTTGTGAAACACAGACCTTTCCATCAAAGACTTCATAGTTTCCCTCCCCTTTGCCTAATTAAACTCTACACTGAGCTGAAGCCTCATTTTCTCAGGCCCCACCCCGTGTCCTAAGCTCTTCCAGCCCCCCCCCATTTCTCTTCCATAACATTTACTTCCATTTTCCATTGTACATTCACTTTTAGGCATATTTTATTCATGTTTGTATCCCCAATAAGCCAAAATCATCATAAAGGTAGTACAACTTTTTTTATCTTCAGTGACTAACAGTGCATAACACAAGTAGTTACTCAATAAATACTTGTTGACTGGCAGGTAAACTGCAAATGAATCAGCCAGCTGGCATGGTTAACCCTAAGAGAGAAGATGGGTAACCCTGTACACACAATTATATTTTGCTGGACTGTAGAACTTCATACCCTTCATTGTGCCTGGTATAGGTCTAAATGTCTTCGTTCAACAACAACAACAAAAAACCCAACCGCCTGAGAATTTCGTTAACAAGAAGGGCAAGCCAGCACTATGAAGCACCTGAGCAGCTACACAGCCCCCTGACCTTTGGACTCACAGAGACCTGAGTTAAGAGGCTCTGCCTCTCCTAGTCATGTGATCTTCAACAAATCACCTAGCCTCTTGGTGCTCACTTGCCTTATCTGCAAAAGAAAAATCATAATAGATTCATCTCAGAAGGTCTCTTAACAAGTTTGGTAAACCGAAGTACCAATGCAAAGACACATTTAACATCATAAAATAATTATTCTAATTCAAGGAGAACTTTGAAGAGTTTATGATTGATTATGAGACCAAACAGAAAGATGAGACTAAACTAGAAAAACAGCAACACAACAAATTGTAACTTGCTTGTTTACTAGTTGGTTGTTTCCTGTAAGAAACTGTAAGATTCATAACCTGGGGACAAAGTCTGTTTTGTCTACTTCCGTGTGCTCCTAAGCACAGGACATGCAGTGGGTCATTAATACACATTGGAGAGATGGATGGATGAGTAATCTCCCAGGTAAAGCATTGTGAATTGCCAAACTATGGACTACTTTAGAGTTCTTTATGGGAAACACTAGAATTCAGACCATAATAGGTTAGCACAAAAAAAGGGATGATGGCATTTTGTGGGGAAAGATGGGTAAGGATGATGAAGTAAGAACATGATAATAAGAAAGTAAGCCTAACACTGTGGACCTCCATGTGGTCATGGTCATAGACACTTGTTAGGGACTAAATAGTCTTTTATGCCCTGACCTCTGTCTTGCTCTCCTGCACTATGGACTCCAGGAATGGTAACTTACTTCCAGACTCTCAAATTCTTTCTCTCCCCACTTGATCTTTGAATAGTCCTCTGCCTGGAACACTTCCATAACCTTTTGTCATAACTGCTCCTCATTTGGGGGGGTTTCAGTTTAGACATCATTTCCTCCTGTAAAGTGCCTCTAAATCCTTAAACTGGTTTCAGTCTTCAACACAATCATAGCAATTATGCCTCTGTATTGTGTTTCTATGTTTAGATGTTCCTTTCCCCTAGTAGTTGGGAGAGAAGGGACCATTCACATTTAGTAGCCTCTAGCCCATCAGTCAGTATTTATTGAGTGGATTACACCAATCTAAGATGTAAAGAATCATAGGAATGTGGCTAGAGAAATAGGAAGGTTAGGGCTTAAAGCTGAATAATTTCAGCTGTTTGTTTTCTTTGAAGTAACAGGGCGCCAGATGAATAAAAGTACCCAGTTAAGCAATAGAACAGGAGCGCGGGGCTGCAGTGGATGACATCTTCAGAGACAAGCAAAGAACAAAGAGCAAAAAGATATCCATTTAGGGACTAGAAGGAAGAAAAGAAGCTGACAAAGGAGTTAAGTTACAAAAGCCAAGAGGGAGAAAAAAATATTTCTCAATGGAGTAGACATGGCCAAACCTGACAAGTGGGATTTTAAAGAGCCGTTGTATCAAAGGGTGGATGCTGAAGGAAATGAGCGATAGGACGGAGGTGACTGCTCTAGCATATCAGAGTGGAGAAAGTTGGCTGAATGGGAACTCAAATGGGCCGCTTGGCCAAGGGCAACTCTTACCAGAACAAGTTAGACTCACACCTGTGAAAGGCCATGAAAATGGAAAGATGGAAGACAGTAGGGAAAAAAATGAGACAGATGGTTATGAGCTGGAAAGTTATTGGTGTTATTCAATTTTGTCCCAGAATCCTCTTTGTTCCTTATGCTTTTCTCCTGGAGGGAACTGGAATTAGGCATATTGTCAGAGAGAACGCCTTAGCAGTTTCCCAGACGTCTGAGGAAGCATGATGTGGAATGGTGGGAGACGAGTGGGGAGGGCATCAGTACTCCTCACGAATAGCTTTTTGCTTTATAGCTCCTAGGAATTTTGGTATTTTGGCATCCACAGAGCCTCCAGCTTGCTTCTGCTCTGCCTTGGAACCCTTCCTAAGTTTTCTTCATGCACGCTTGCCTTGTCAAGAAGTTTATTGTACAGTTGGGAAGACAACAGGGATATTGTCATTTACTGTAGTGTCTTGGCAGAAAGCAGTTCCCATAGAAGCTACTTAACAAACATTTACTGAATTGAAGTCAAGCTGGGCTGATGTTCTTTTATGCCATGAGGATTGACTTTCATGCTCTGTCTTCTAAGTGGGTGAAAAATACTTTAGGGAGAATATTACTCTTCCATGTATTACTAAAAGTAGTGGCTATTATGTACTGAGCACTGTGCAAAAATACTTTACATACATTTAATCTTCAATACAATCCTATGAGGTAGGTATTATTTTTATCCCCATTTCATTGATAAGGAAGCCAAAGCCTAGAGAGGATAAGGAATGTATTAATCCAAGGTCATGCTACAAGTCAATGTCTCAGCTGCTGTTTAAACTTAGATTTGTCTAAATCTGAAGACCTCTAGGCTAGACTGCCCTTCATGGGGTCAGTTCTTCTTTCAGAATCTCTATAAGGCATATACGCCAAGAGTGTCTGGACTGTGATCATCTGCAAGGCACTGTTCTCCTGCCGCTTTCCCCGATTGCCCTCCAGTCCCGATAGAAGCCAAGGTTGCTGTATAATTAGCACAGACACTGCCTCGTTTAGCAGTGGAAACCTGATGGATAGTCTCTCTAGGCAGGTTAGTATCTTATACATCACGGGCCCCTACCTGTCTTCATCCTAGAGCAGGGTCTCTGCAGAGCACGGGACAGCCACAACTCTTGGTAGAAGGCTCACCTAGCTGCTAACAGGTTTATAAGTGTCCAAGGAACAAAGCTGTTGCTGATTATTAAATTCATTTTAGGACCATCAAGTGATTTGATCTCAATGCTTTGGGGTAACCAGTTTGAGTAACTCCTTTGAGCAATTGGGCATGTTTTGCTTGAATCGCTGATTCACACTGCTTTAGGGAATTCTATGATCAAAGCTGAAGCCACTGGAGAATTGGATCTTGAGGACTTCCCAGACCACTTTTTAAATCTGACCATGTCTTCTTCTCATTGTGAGCCTCGGTCAGGATTTAACAGCCGTGGCTGTGATTTATTAATGTGTCTGATCCCCTCTGGGGCAGTCTATTTTTCAGAGATATCCCATTCTCCTAATAGCTCACTGCACAGAGACTGTCCATCAGAGGCACCTGGGTTGCAATCAGCAGCTCCAGATATACTCAGGCCTCAGCAGACAATGTGTGTCGCCGGGAACCTGCCTGGCACACAGAAAAGGAATGGATTTAGAGGAATACACCACTGTGACAAAGTGAGAAAGTTGGACAGAAAAGGCAGGGCAGGCCAGAGACTGAGGAACACAGAAACCAAATTCTGGAAACTAAGCTGGGCAGTAAGCACTTGACAAAACTCTAGCCCCTTGACAAGCCCCTCCCACCCAGCAGGAGGGGTCTGGAGCACCACGACAGGGTCTCCGATCTGGGTTGAAGCCATCTGTTAGTCAGCAGAATTTAAAAGACAAGCTTTACAGTGGAGCAAACTTTCCTTGCTCCCCATCTTTTCCTTCCATGTTTTCTTTTCCTTTTCAAAAACCATTTAGCAAGAATCATGACACAGAACAAAGAGAAAGGGGGAGGGAGCTGTTTATTGGTGGTAGAAAAGCCAATTTGTGCTCACGGTATGTCGCAGCACTACGTAGCTATGGGAGACTCTTTTTCTCAACTGTGAATGGACCCAAAATGTCACTGTTACCAAAGCTGCTCATTGAAGAAGACAGCCGATAATGTGTCTGGTGAAATAGGCAGCTGCGTCCAGGAAAATGTGTCACACGGCCATTCCCTGACCCCTGCTTTCCCTCAGCATCAACCTGTGTCATAAATTGGTATTTGCTGACAAGTTGTGTGGACAGGAACTCCAGGCCAGTGGCAGCACGACAGAGATGTGCCGTCCACTCAGTGCTGATGACTGCCGGCCCTGTTCACCTCATGCTGACCACCAGGTCGCTGGCTGGTGGAGGGAGAAGAGATGATGACCACCATCATTACAGAGCCATGTGGGCCACATATGCCCTGCAGCACATTAGTGAGCAAAAGAGAGAGATTTAAACACTACAGGGAGCAGGAGAAATTCTGCTGGCACTCCTCCCAGCCCTTCCCAGTTCTCCCACACACACACACACACACACACACACACACTCACCACCATCTCTCTGCAGAACATTTCAGCCTTGAATTAATTGCCTTGGTAATTGTTTTGAAATATTTGCTATTTTTAGCATTGTGGCTGGTGCATATAAATATTTGGGATTTAAATCATTGTTGAATTGTAAGAGTGGTGTAATGGATTTAGTCTAAGTGGATTTATCAACTAGGACATTCATGGTAGTTACTGTTTATAATGGATTTTCATAGATATTAGTTTATTTGATCTTTACATCAAAAGCAGCAGCTACTCTAACTGTCCTTGAACTTAGAGTTTTTTGATGGTGAACAATTAGAAACACATTTGGACTTAATTACCTAGAAGAAGATTTTCTTTAAAAGGATGTTGGGAAGCTTCCAAAACAATAGGAAGCTGGAACATGAGGTGTGGAGATAGGAACCAAGATGGCTTCAGAAGTCCAGGAAATAAAAATGCTGGGAACCAGAAGAGTGTGACCGGGAAGCCACCACTGGGATGGACCCCCGGTTTCCATCTCCTTGTCCTTCTGCTCATGAGTCGGACTCCAGGCGGAGGGACCGGGTTGCCCTAGCCTGGCTTCCAAGCCCACCCCTTGACTCAAGGATGATAGGCCCCAGGTTACAGCTCCATTGGGCTGTACTTAGAGGAAGACCCCAGAAGGAAATTAGGGTGCTTGTGAGGACAGGGAAGTGGATGCTAGGCAGCCAAACCACCCATCGGGGTCTGCTGTATCTCTTTTATGGACAGAAACACTGAAGCTCAGAGTCTGCCTTTTCTCAAAATCACCACCACGGTGCTTCAAAAAGTGACTCGAACCTGTATTTTCTATCCCCAAATTCCACATGCTTTCCTTTATAGCATGTTCATGTAGCATGTTCATTTATACCTCAAAACAAGCCACTGAATGCAATGTACACTTGATCCTGAATAAAAAAGGATACAGGAGGGAATTGGCGAAATCCAAATAAAATCCATGGTTGGTTAACTATATTGTCCCAATGTTGATTTCTTACTCTTGACAGATGTACCATGATTATGTGAGATGTGGGTATTAGGGGAAGCTGGGTGGGAAATATACAGTTGTTTCTGCTATCTTTATTTTTTCTATAAATCTAAATTACCACAAGTATAAAACGTTTTAAAATGTCAGCTGGCTAGCTCTCCTTCAGCTTCCTTGGGACAGAGTGACACACATTTATCAATAGCCTTCTAGGTGCAAAGCATTACAGAATTCCCAAAACTTTTGAAGTTTCAGCATCTGCACTAAACGAAGAAGCTGTCTGGAAAGAGCTGTAACCATACCAGAAAGAAATACGGACAAACAACACATTCCACAAGCTCAGAAGAGGCAAGGACATTTGAGCACAAGGTTGCAGGGAAGGTGGGGTTGAGCTGGTCGTGAGCGATGGTGACACTGGGATCTCCAAGGAGAGGGTGGTATGAAGCAGCATCCCTGGGTCATAGAGACAAGAGTGACCTTGGAATGGTGCATGAGTCAGGCATGCGGTAGGCCCCACCGTCCAGACCGGAAAGGTGGGATTTACTCCTCCTCTCTGTGGTCAGTTGGTAGAAGTTCTCAGAGCTGTTTTTAGAAAGGATACTCTTGCATGATGCATAGGGGAGATTCTGGATAGAAAAGCAGGAGTCAGGGACTGTGGTGGGAAGATGATTCAAAAATTAAGATTAGAGATAATTCCAGTCAATTCTGCGTCTTAGGCGTTGGAAATAGTCGCCAGTGAAAGTCGTGGTTTGTCCAAATACCCGGACCTATTCCACAGGGGCACCAAACACTCGCTGTTACTTATGAGAACCCAGAGAAGCAAGCTGGACGTGGGATTGGGCTCCTTGCTCGGAGTTCTTCCTGATTCTGAGTAGAAGGTTATCATCCCTTTCCTTGTGTATAGCAGCTGTTACCATGTTCAAAACATAATTTTTATGTTTATGAAAAGACAGTTTTGACTAAACACACATTAAATACTTACTGTCTGCCAGGCACTGGCTTAAGGGTCTTACACATTTCAATTCATTTAATCCTCACCTTGTGCCCTCTGGGGTGAGGACTACGTTAGATGAGGGACCGAGGAACCGGGAGGTTAGGCAACTTGGTTAAAGCCCCGGGGCAGAGGGAGAGCTGAGACCCAAACTCTGGCAGCCTGGCTTGAGTGTGCACTCTTAATCAGCACACTGTTTTGTTTAGTGTTATTATTTAAAATTTTTCATTAAAACAGATAATGGGCCTTGGCTGGTGTAGCTATGATAGGGGGGGGGAAAGGAATAATTGGTGTTTCTCTCCCTCTCTCCTTCCCTTCCCCTCCCCTCTAAAGATAAATAAATAAAATATTTTAAAAAAAAACAGATGATGGGAAGACAGCAGTGGGACTAGAGGCAGGAAGAGGGATGAATGAGAAGGACTGTCTGCGTATGAGTGTATAGAATAGGGCACCTCCATGAATGCAGCTGCAGATAAAGGAGGGAAAACTAAAAGGTAACACCAAGCATATGAGCCTCAAAACTCAAACTTTTTCAAGAAAATTAAGACAAAAAAAGAGATTACTCAGGGGCAAAAGATGAGCTTGAGGTTATGTGCGGGCAAGTCATTTCAATGGAGACACAGAGCAAGCAGTTAAACTCGGGGAGTGCGGCTCAGATACCAAAGCCATCTGCTTAGTTGTGACAGTTGGTGCACAAGACTAAACGTTATTGTCAGGAAAACAATTACAAATAGAAAACATAGCCAAGTGATTAGTAAAGGCCTAGAGTTCAGAGAAAGAAGAGCTTGCAAAAAAAGAGAGATGGGAAGAAATTTCAGAAGCAAGGGAAGGAGAAATCATGGGTTTAATGTGGAAGAAATGCCAGGGAAAGTGAGTATCTGGAAGAGTAGGATACTGCACTTGGTGACCTGAAGTTCAGCTGTAGGGGAGAAACAGGACAAATGACAAGGTCAGAAGGTGAAGGAGATGGCAGGGCGAGGTAGTCTTTGAAGGTCAAAATAGGTCCCAAGCTGCCGTTATAGACAGATGAAGACTATACAGCCCACCAGGCACATGCGCCTATTTAAACTCAAATTAATGCAAATTAAATAAAAGTAAAACTTCAGTTCCTCAGTCCCACTAGATTCATTTCATGTGCTCAGTAGCTACATATAGCTGGTATTCTATAGGGCCACACAGACACAGAGTTTAGAGTCGAACTAAGATGAGGGTCAGGACAGTTTTTCTGTAAAGGGTCAGACAGAAAATATTTCAGACTCTAGGCCACATGGTCTCTGTCCCAGTTACTCAACTCTGCCGTTGTGGCTTGAAAACAGCCGTAGGAAACACGTGAACAAATGGGTGTGGCTGTGTACCAATAAAGCTTTAAATATGTTTTGACAGTGCTATCAAAATGTATGACTTTTGCATGTCACAGAATATTATCCTTTTGATTTCATTTTAATCATTTTCAAACGTAAAACTTGTTCTCATCTTATGTGCCACATACACGCCGATCTCAGGCCAGACCTGACCGGTAGACCGCGGTCTCCCAAACCCTAGCCCAGAACGCTGTGGATCTCCCCAGAAGAAGCCTCTGTGTGCTGCATTGGCTGAATAAGGAAAAAGGATCAAATGAATAGCTAGCAGCATTGCATTTCATCTGCTCTCCCTCATCCGAGGAGATAATGCAGGTCGGATAAAAATACACATCAAAATTACATGAGCTGTCTTAGAATGTAAAAAAGGGAGCTGTTAATATGTAATGATGAAAAGGAAATTTTTACGTGTGGATTTGATATGACTAGATAACTAGGTGTGTTGCCATATAGAAATCTAATTAGATCTTTGCTGTAAAAAAAAAAAGTTCCCGTATTCAGCCCAATTTCCTGAAATACCACCATTTGCCATCTTAAACACTCATCATCTCAAGACACCACAAGGTCCTCAGAGATGACGTAGTTAAGGACCATAATGGCCTTCCCTGTTTATCAGGCACGGAAGGGAAAGAGTTTTCCTCTCATCTACCACTAGCTGACAGTGGCTGTCTGGAGCCCTGAGTGAGCAATGTCGTCCCTGACTGTGAGTGTCTGCCAGGGCCCTCCCTGTGTGAGCGGTGTGGCAGTTTGTTATGGAAAAATCTGAACATATACAGAAGAGAGAATGGTATAATGAGCCCCGGATTCAACACCGATCAGTTCATAGTGAACCTTCTTCACTTCACCTTCTCACCCCCATGGTATTTAGAAGCAAATCACAGATATCAGCCTTCATGAGCTATTTTTTAACCAGTTTCTCACCCTGCCTAGCAGGCCTTCATTGTTATACAATAAATGCTTTGAAACTATTCAGTGTTTTCCAGTGGGAAAAATTAAGGCACAATCAGACTTCTTCGGAAACCGTCTCATAAGCCTATGTGTGATATTTGTAGGGATGAGTTTAAAGATGTAATTTATGATGTATGCACTCGGGTGCACCTCACAATGACCACGTGCTGACCACAGGAAACGCCATGCTCAGCATGGCCACCTCCTCTCGTCCAGAGCCTGTGAGGCATGTTATCCCAGACAAGCTGAGGCACAAGGATGCTAAGGGATGGACCTGAGACCAGTCAGACAGCAGGGAAGGCAATAAAGGAAATGATTTACCTTTTTAACGAATATGGCTTCCAATATACCCTAAGCTTCCTTTACCTCACTGAACATAACTCTGATGCTCCCTCCGGTAGATTTTACTTATTCTGCTAAGTTGTCTTTGAAACCTGAGTCCAACAGCCACTCAAAGTTCAGATATGTCTCACAAAAAGCCATGGAGAAAGAAAAAAACAAGTGAGTTTAGAGCCAATATTTATGCCCATGAAAATAAGGAAGGCAAGAGATCTTATTACATGCTCAGACTACCCAGAGAAGGAGACCAGTGCATCTCACATCCCCAGACTTCAGAAAAGAACTGTGGGATCTGACCTCAAAACTGCTGTTAGGCTCTTGTGCAATGGTTTACTGTCTACCTGGGGGAATGGTGGTGAAGAGGGAAATGAAGATGAGAAAATATTCTCAAGGTGAGGAATGTTTAGGGACAATTACACATTTATGTGGGTAATCAAAATGCTAAGGACAGCAGTGTGTCTGCCAGCATAGTGCAATAATGAAAAAGATATAGAGGCAGGAGGACTTAGCTGGCTGGTTGCCCCTGCCTAGTGACTTCTCTCTGGTCTTGTTTCTTCATCAGTGAAATCAGAAGGGTAGAGTCAGAAATTTTCATTGTTAGCCCATTGATGTTTATATTAGCATATGGATTGTGTGTATGTGCTTTTTTCAAAAAAAAAAATTGAATTAGCTCCCAATGTTCAAAAACTGAGACATCTTTTCTGGACCCCTACTGTTACATAGCAAGACTTAGGAATCTCCAAATAGAGCTGTTACCTTCAGAAAGAATGGATAGATGTTCCCTTGTGCTCCTGGCACTTCTTCATGTCTCCCTGACAAGAAGTCTGAGGGCCAGTTGTCATTTGTCACTTTATTTGCAATGACTTCTGACATATATTATGGTTACATTCCCTGCCCGATCCCTGGAGACATTTGCAATTACAACCTGGACTCTATGAACTCAAAGGTCTCAGAGGTTCTGTGGTTGTCCGGTAAAATATAACATCTCCACTGGCTGAGGTTGCAATATGTTGTCTAATTAAAGTGTTCCAGCAGTGGGAGCTTTGGAGTCCCAACCACAGGGCCCACCCTTTCACCCAGGTCACTGTAATTTTCAGGGGAACTGCTGAGTCCAGGATCTGGGAGTTGAGGTGAGCATGTTGGAGTCCTGCCTTCCGTTTAATTACATCTCCCCTGCCTTTGCTCTCCCTTGGTGTTCCGCCCTTCACTAAGGATTTTTTTTAAACCTTTGGGTAATGATATTCAAATTTGAAATATAGCCAACTAGATTATTTTGGCTACTTTATCATCTTCTACTTGCATAGTTTTTCGTAATTTTCAGAATTGTCTCCTAAGCCCTGACCTATGTGGCTCTGTTTGTTGGAGCATCGTGCTGTAGACCGAAAGTTTGCAGATTTGATTCCCTATCCAGGCACATGCCTAGGTTGCAGGTTTGGTCCCTGGTTAGCGTACGTACAAGGGACAACCAATCAGTGTTTCTCTCTCACATCCATCTTTCTGTCCCTCACTCTTTCCTCCCTTCACACTCTCTCTAAAATCAATAAGCATGTCCTTGAGTGAGGATAAAAAAAATTCCTAAATACTTTTTGCTTTTCACACCGACCCTATGAGAGAGATGTGGCATGTACTGCTTATACCTGTTTTTAAAAAGGAAAATAGGATGTTATTAACAAAGGTCCTTACATTTCAGCCTTGTCCCTTAAAATCAGATAGTTTGTTTTTAAAGCTGTTTCTGAAAAACAAAAATGAAAATGTGTTTATTTAATTAAAACATCATTCTCCAAGGCTTTAAGGCTTCCAGACTGCATTATTCTCCCTCCCCACTGAGGCATAATTGAAGATTGATATGATACATTTTATTAATTAGGCCCGTCTGGTGTTCCCACAGAGAAAAAAAGGAATGTGTCATCTTTTACGCCAGCTCATTTAAATAGAAATCCACTTGAATTTGGCCTTTTCATGCTGGAGCTTCACCAAAATGATCAGGATGGAAAATGTAAAATATTTACCTTTATTTTATTCTCTGGGAGAAAATGTGAATTTTTGTAGAAAAATATATTATTTCTTGGAGCACTGAAGAACTGAGTATTATGGAGGATGTGTGTATTCTGATTGACCGATTTGACTACAGATCAATCAGTCAAACTGAGTTGAGTGAAATCTTTTGAAGGAAAACAGTGGGGAGAGTGACTTTCCCTGGTTTCAGAGGACATTGGGGGGAGTGTGCATTAGTGTGTTTGTGTATCCTAAAACTATTAAGCCTCTAAACCAGAAGTTAGGCAACATTTTCTATCAAGAGCAAGAGGGTAAATATCTTAAGTTCCACCAGCCTCATTATCTCTGTCGCCACTATTCAGCTTGGCTGCACAGCTTAAAGGCAGCCATAGACCACGTGAAAACAAATGGCCATGACTGTGTCCCAATAAAACTTTATTTATAAAAACAGGGAGTGAGTCAGATTTGGCCCAGAGGCTGTTGTTTGCAGACCTCTGCTCTATACAAAAAAGGTGTTGTGTATCATAGTCCCCGTAGCAGTCACTGGTTGACAGGTCAAATATTGTGCATTTGCCATATGTCAATGCATTTTACAGCAGGTAATGTGTACATGTGTCAATCACAACTCAAATGTACAAGATGTAGAACCTTTATTTTTCTGTTGCAACTTAATGCCTAACTTTAGCTTATATTCCACTAGTGTAACCCACATAAACTACCAGTTGGGACACACAATAACTTCCCCAGGGCTTGCCTTGTACAAAGGAGCATGCTCGTATGAGTCTTGAAATATCTTCTGTCCCTGCTGATTTGCAGTGAGATGTTCATTGTCTCCTCTGGTCCCTCGTCATCACAGGTGACCACTGAGCTGCCACTAGATCTTGTCTTCCCAGGCCCTTCACATCCAAAGAGCCTCCGTGCTCTCGGCGTGGCCCCCTCGATAATTTTTCTGCTCTGACACCACACAGACAATGCGTAGCCTTCTGCCTGAATACCCAAATGAGTCAGTCTTACCCTGGCTCTCACCCCTCCTGTGCTCTTTCCAATATTGGGATAAATTCAACACTGTAAACTTCTTTTTCTACTTTTTCCCCTTCTCCAGGCTCAGCCAGTGGAGCAGGTATCTGGCCAGTGCCAGTTGTTACCCCCGCCTCTGTCTTTCTCACCCCTCCCAAAGTGCAGTCAGCATTTTCTGGTCCAGGAGGGAGGAAACCTTGCACTCACTCAACATGTCATGCGTCATTTCCAATCCCCTCATCTGCTAAGCCTTTCAAACCCCAAAGACACCACAGACTCTGGTTTTCTCTGCTTTCATTCACCATATTTCTTCTCTGAGACAGTGAGCCAAACATGCCTGGCCCTTCGATGGGAGGAATGGCCAAAGTGAAAAAGAAAATACCATTCCAGTGCCTGTCACAGAACTACAAACTAGCATTTAGAGAAACTGAACGCCTTGCCCACAAAGAAAGACCTAGGATTTCTCACTGACACCTCTAGTTTCCTGTGGGGATATCTTTAAAGCTAAGAAATGATCCGTTTTGTTCTGGGAACTATCCCAAAACCTATCTGCAGTTCCAGTTAGCTGGCCCTGTACTCCTTGGCCCAGCGTCTTTGAGCCCTAGGCCATAGGCAAGATCAAAATTTTGAATATGCCCCCCCTTGAGATCTTGTTCTGACGGCTATTTGTTGAACTCTTTTGAGTAGAAAAACCGTTCTCATGCATGCTTGGTGTTTCTACCCCCTTTTCCCCTTACCATTTTATTTTTGTGGCTTAACAAATAGACCAACACACAGAAAACAGAACCTTCTCTCAAAAGATCAGCTCTTGTAGTTAAAGACCTCTGCTTTCAGGAGCCTATTTTAGAGCTAAAAGTGAGGAATCTGACTGATTATTTAGGGTTTCTTAAGCCCCCATCCTCTCCCCTGGCTCCCATGCTCCACTCACAACCACATACACAGGCTTGACCACCACAGCAGACGTGGAAAGCCATCCTCGACCCAGCACTGTAGGTCTCCGGACTTAGTAGGTGGCCAAGAACCATTATGCCTTTTTCACTTCTGCAGGCCACTTGATTGCCTTGGGCTGAAGGAGCATGGGGTCTCTTTCTGAGGTGAAATGTACTTATATAATGGTTGTACAACTCTGTAAATATAATTAAAGTCATTAAATTTTATATTTTAAATCAGTAAATTATATGGTAGGCGAGTTATATTTAGATAAAGCCATTTTAAAAAGCTATTTGTATTCATAGAATAGAAAGAGAAATGGCAAAACTGTCAGAGATCCTTGAATGTGTGTCTGAGGAGGTGGGTGGAAGCCCCTTGGAGGTGTTCTTTTCCCCCAGCCCTGTACTTGGTTGTCTCCCTCATTTATTTCCTATACACACTATGAAACTCTGCTTGCTCCTCATCCTACCCACCGGCCTCTGCCAAATCTCATACATATGTACTCGGCCTAGAGAATTCCATCTCATCCTTTGGGAGACTGTTCAGACATTACCCATTTCCATGAAGTTTTCCTTGAACAACCACATGTGAGTTAACAGCCCCTGTTATGAGCTCAGATTATGTCATGAAATTTCCCTACCACCGCCTGTTTTACACTCTGTCATAATCACAGATTCCTCCCCAGGAATCACTTCCATCAGGCCCCACTCTTATAGCCCCAGGGCCCAGCACAGTGCCTGGAAGACATAGTACAGGGCAGGAGGGTGGACCGGTAGATGGGTGGGCGGATGAATGGATGGATGGATTGATGGATGGATGGATGTACTTTCACTGTGTAAAAACCGATGGATCCCTGCCTGGTGGCTCAGTTGTTTGGAGTATCACCCTGTACACCAAAAAAGTGGCTGGTTTGATTCCTGGTCAGGGCACATACCTAGGTTGCAGATTTGATCCCCAGTCAGGGAGCATCTGAAAGGCAACCTATCAATGTTTTTTAGCTCTCTCCCTGCCCCCCTTCCTCCCTCTCTAAAATTAATAAAAGGTATCCTTGGGCGAGGATAAAAAAAAAACTTATGGGAGCTACAAAGAACTAATTTTTCCACCTAGGTCAGGAGGAACAAAGAGGTGAGGATGTTACCATTGAGCCTGGCCATCTGTTTTTCAGAATCTTAATTTTTTGACTGGGGTGTAAGGAAGACTTTCTCTGGGGATGGTGGCTCATCTTATATCTGCTATTATAATTGACCTAGCTGTGCTGTCCCGCTGTTCTCCCTGCTTGTTTATAAATTAGAGAACATCTTTCAGCTTGGTGGGGGAGCCGTATTCTCATACAGCAACAGTAAGATGGAAGTAAGTGTAGGACAATTCAGAGACATCTCACTGCAGCTCAAATGGGGGGTCCACACTTCCTTTCAAGGCATGAAATCATTCGCCAGGACGAGACCAAGTAGAATAAGAGTTTATTTGCAGGGCTGACCATTTTCAGTAGGCTAGGAGCAGGGAGAACATGCTGAAAAATGAAGAATTCCCTGTGTGAGCACTTCTTTTCCTTCCATCTGTGCCCTTCCTAATGGCTCCCACAGTGGTCTAATGTAGCCACCAACTCAGTGTCCCAAAGCTCAGCTTTAAAAATCTGCCACCTCTTTACTAAAATGGAACAATCAGTTGGGAGGTGCCCCAGAGGCCACCTGGTCCAACCTGCTACTAATGCAGAAGTCCCTGCCATGGTGTTCTGAACAGATGGCATTTAGCTTGCTCTCTATGCGTTTCTACGGACAATCACTCATGACCGCAGGAGACAAATGATTTCCCTGTTGGAGAATAGTATGGAAAGTTTGTTTCAGAGGAACAGAGTCTGAAAGTGCTCAGGTCTGGAAACACACCAGTCTTGGAGTCGTGGCTCTGCTCCTGACTGGCTGGGTGCCCTTGGGCAAGTTATTTAACCTCTAAGCTCTATTTCCCTCTATACAAAAGGCAGAGCAACAATACCTGGCCTATTATATTATTAGGGCTAAATGAAAAAATATCATATGCGGAGCATTCAGGCTGTTGCCTGGCACATAGAAAATATGCAATAAGTAGCAGCTTTAACATCAAACTGACAAAACATTCTTAAAAGGCTCTAAGACTGATATTTGCATATCAAGGTCAGGAATAGAATGATCTATAGCTACCATGACCATCAAAGTCATGCCAGTATCCCACTATAACATACATGTACGGCACCCTATGACACTGCCTGGATTTGAAATGACGGACTCTGAGCTTCTTCTGTGGAATGAGTCGATACTTGTCTGGATACAGAGAGTTGGGTGTGTGTGTGTGAATCATGACACAGACTGGGCTACTCCACTTTCTTGGGGAAGAAAAGTGGGGTAGAAGAAGGTGGAAACACCTTAAAGGTCCTGTCTGTGCCCCTTGGTCATTTTGCTGTGCCAAGTTCTCTGTTCCTACTGCACCAGTGAGTGGAAACCACACAACAACACAAACTCAAACAAATCAATTAGGTTGGAAGGAAAAGCTATTTCTTTTCTATCAATACCTGCATGTGGGGTCTGATGACTCCAATTGTGATTTTGGTTAATTTTTTTCTATTTCTAAAACTTGAAATTACCGAACTCATCAAGGTGCTAATTGGAATCTCTGTCTGATCTCTAAAAGTAATTGGCTGCTGCTTCTCCAGTGAAAAACCATTGTCCCTGATTTTTCTGAGTTACCTTGTATTATAAGCAGGAGGTATCCTCACAAGTAAGAGAGCTGTGATTTAGAACCTAGGTCTTCAGTTCAGCCAGCCAAAAAAGGAATAAGGTTTTGATGACTCCCCAAGTTCTGTAATCACCTACTCTTACTTCTTGAAAGATCAGTCAGCACCAGAACCAGTTTCTTCAAAGTGGCCGTATGGGGTGGCCAAAGAGTCACAGGGGACAGAGCTCTTGAGAAACACGTGAGAGTACTTCTCGGGCAGCTAAGGACTTTTCATGGCACGAACCCACATCTCAGTCAGAGTCACCTGCCTAATTCAAAGCACACCTTGTATATGTATGTGGGCTGAACATAAGGTTGATGTGAAAAGGGCTTCCCACTAACCAAGCACGAGAGCCCCAGATTTCTTCCAGGACAATGAGGTTATTGCTTTCTGGTCATGAACTTTCATCTTGTTACGCCACTGCCTACAAATGCCTAGCACCATTAGGGCTCATTCTCCTGGCTGAAGTCATCTTTAAGCTCAGGAAGAACATAGGGAAACCCAGGTTTAATTCTTTCAATAAATTTGGCCAGTTCTTAGAGCAGTTGTAATGACTGTTTTTTTTTGTCCTTAACCCTGTGCAGTTGTGATGACTGATTTTTTTTTTGTCCTTAATCTGTTATTCCCTTATCCAGCATCCCTGTAGTCACACCCTGTGATTCTCTTTATCGGGACCATTCCCGGACTTCTCCCAGCATCTCAGTGTCTGTACCTTTTTGTATGTAGCCTGAACCGTTGTCTTATAATTTACCTGCTCTCTGATGTGTCCCCAGGAGACTGTGTTCCACCTGTGTATTTTGAAATTCATGGCACATGTAAGTTCCCAGTAATAGTTTTATTGAGTACCTATGACAGAAAGCAAATGACTCTAATTGAGGTATTTATTTTTCACTCAACACATATTTATTGAGTTATTATACATAAGGCATAGCAAATTATAAGAGAATGAGGTTTCAAAGTCAGCAGGATCAAGAGAACAAATTATAGTAAAAAAATTACCTTTGCCAATCTCTGAAATTGTTCCTATAGTGCATGGTTTTTAAGGTTCAACCCTGTTCAATAATTGTAATGTGCTTTAAGGTTTCATAGTCACTGAGTTAAGAGAAGGGGCAAAGGCCATCTGTATGCACATATCTGGGCAGCCATATTATTCTGCAGCAAAATAACTATTAAAATTTTTTCTTTTCTTAATTTTATTATGTCATTACAGTTGTTCTATTTCCCCCTTCATTCTCCTCCACCCTGCACACCCCCTCCCCCACCATTCCCCCCCTTTAGTTTATGACCACATGTCTCAAGTTCTTTAGATTCTATATTTCCCATACTATTCTTGCCCTCCCCCCTATCTATTTTCTACCTACCATCTATGCCACTTATTTTCTATACCTTCTCCCCCCTTCTCCTCCTCCCACTCCCCTGTTGCTAATCCTCCATGTGATCTTCATTTCTATGGTTCTGCTCCTGATCTAGCTGTCCTCTTAGTTTGCTTTTGTTTTAGGTGTGGTTGTTAGTAACTGTGAGTTTGCTGTCCTTTCACTGTTCATGTTTTTTTATCTTCTTTTTCTTAGATAAGTCCCTTTAACATTTCATATAATAAGGGCTTGATGATGATGAAC
The DNA here is from genome assembly GCF_021234435.1 of Artibeus jamaicensis. Classification (NCBI taxonomy): domain Eukaryota; kingdom Metazoa; phylum Chordata; class Mammalia; order Chiroptera; family Phyllostomidae; genus Artibeus; species Artibeus jamaicensis. The sequence goes on along the minus strand of NW_026521828.1, from coordinate 8,260,107 downwards.
TCCTTGAATTTGATCTTATCTGAGAAGCACTTTGTCTGTCCTTCCATTCTAAATGAAAACTTTGCTGGATAGAGCAATCTCGGATGTAGGTCTCTGGATTTCATGACTTGGAATACTTCTTTCTAGCCCCTTCTTGCCTGTAAGGTCTCCTTTGAGAAATCCGCTGACAGTCTGATGGGAACTCCTTTGTAGGTGACTCCTTTGTAGGTCCCCTTATCTCTTGCTGCTTCTAGGATTCTCTCCTTCATTTTAATCTTGGCTAATGTAATGATGATGTGCCTTTGTGTATTCCTTCTTGGGTCCAACTTTTTTGGGACTCTCTGAGCTTCCTGGAATTCCTGGAAGTCCATTTTGTTTGCCAGATTGTGGAAGTTCTCCTTTATTATTTGTTCAAATAAGCTTTCCACTGGTGGCTGTTCCTCTTCCCTTTCTGATACCCCTATAATTCAGATGTTGGAGCGTTTAAAGATGTCCTGGAGGTTCCTAAGCCTGTCCTCATTTTTTTGAATTCTTGTTTCTTCATATTTTTCTGTTTGGTCATTTTTTTCTTCCTTCTGGTCCACTCCCTTGATTTGATTCCCAGTTTCCTTTCCATCACTATTGGTTCCCTGTGCATTTCCCTTCATTTCAATTAGTTTAACCTTCATATGTTCCTCTAATTTGTGACCAAAATCAACCAGTTCTGTGAGCATCCTGATCGCCATTGTTTTGAACTGTGCATCTGAAAGTTTGGCTATTTCTTGGTCACTTAGATTTATGGGCTCTGGGGCTTTGAGTTCTTCTTTAGCCATGTTTTGATCCGTTGATGCCCGTTACGTATGAGGAGCGGAGCCTTAGGTGTTCACCAGGGCGGGGCCACGCAGGTTGCTGGGTTGTGACGCTGTATGTAGGGTCAGTCATTAGTCATCACTGAAGTACACGTGTCATTCGCTAACTGGTCATCTGCTCCAGGCCAAGCAGGGTGAAGTAAAGGGGCAGAAGCGGTGCTCCTGCCAGGGAGATAAGCTCATAACTATTAAATTTCTTAATGTGAATCAGGGAGTGAGTGTGATGTTCCTATTCACCTGAGGGTTTCTTTAAAAATTAAGTCCCTGTAGCCTTAACATATATAAAGATATCTGTTTTCAGAATTAAATGAAATAATAATTATAAAAACACACAGAATAGATAGGTCCTAGCACTTCATGAATGCTCGATAAATGTCTGCTTCATTGAAGTTTATTTGATTGGAACTATGTACACATTTGTCTTTGAAACTTCTAGAAAAGAAACTAGCCACTGGTTCAGCTGTTCTGTTTGTTGGTTTGTTTGTTTGTTATTTTAAAGGTTTTATTTTTAAAAACAGGAGAAGGGAAGGAGAAAGAGGGAAATATCAATATGTAGTTGCCTCTTTCACGCCCCCTGCTGGGGACCTAGTCCACCACCCAGGCATGTGCCCTGACTGGGAATCAAACCAGCAACACTTTGACTCACAGGCTGGCCCTCAGTCCACGGAACTACACCAGCCAGGTCTTCTTGGCTGTTCTTGCCGGCTTCACAGACTGGCTGCTACTGTGGGTCCTAGGCCTTGGCTTCCGGGAGCCTAAGAAGCAAAGATTAGTTCTAATGATTAGTGTTGGCACTGGATATGTGTCATGTAGCTTCTCCATGTGTGACCTTGTTCCGCCAGCCACAGGAGGCAAGACAGGTAGATGAGACAGACATGTGTCTAGCCTTGGGGACTCCAGGTCACGCATGAAAGGCACAGACTGAATAAATAATGACCAAGGGCTGTGTGCTGTGGAAGAGGGCAGTCAGGGTGGCCAAGAAGCCCATCAGAGTCTAGCCTGTGAGTCAGTGAAGACTTCCCGGGAAAGTGGTATTTAAGACAAGCAGTAATTAGGGAAATGAACACTGTTTACTGGGGGAACAGAAGGAGATCCAGAGTGAAGAGAGATGATGAAGGAGCAAGTCCAATTGGATGGAATGTGGAGGGTGGACTTGACCATTGTCCCCCTATCCCCTCAGGTGTGCCTGACTGAGCCCCACCCTTGCCTCATTTAATTCTCTACCTTACTTCTTTCTTCTCCAAGGCAGCACATAATGGCCACAAAAAAAATATGAACAGTCCCATTAACCAGTCTCTCTCAGGTCATTAGCCCTAAACTCAAGTGGGTTCTAAGTTCAGTGCAGAAAGCATCCTCCGAGCCTTCCGTGCATTCCCTGTCATCGTCCCCTAGAGAGTCACTTCCTATGTCTCCTTTGACTCCAGACCTTCAATGCCCCCCTCGCTATGCCCTTCTCTCTTCTCATAGCTTTGTTTCCTTTTTCATGAGAAAGAAAAGTTACAATCAAAACAGAACTTCTACTCATTCCCATCACAACCTTTGCCTGTGTTTTTGTTCCCCGCCTTCCTCCAGTCACCGGGATAAGTGTCCCTGCTTCTAGAGCATCCTCTCCCTCCTCTGCGGCCGTGGACCCTGATCCCTTGCACCTGTTCACGGACATTAGTCCAACAGTTGGCCACCATCCTCTCACCTGTATCTTCAACTGTTCATTCTGGATCATTCCAATCAGTGGTCATATATATTCTCATCTCCCAGCAACAACAAAACAAAGAAAAAGGAAAAAGGAACTACCTTGAAATTAATAAAGCTTGTACGTCAGAGATCCTCACTGGCACAAGCCTTTCAGGGCCCTATACCTGAACCAGATTCTCTCTCTGAAAGACAGTCCCCAAATTATGCCAACTTTGGACCCCACAAAACCTGGATCCACCCCTTGCATCCACACTGCCCTGTTCAATGCTCAGTTTCTTTTTGCCCTTTCCTTACGGCAGCGTTTGACCTTGTAGATCACTCCCTCATTCTTCAAAAAGTTCCGCTGCTTCAGATGCTCTTTCTCTAGAATCCCCTCCTTCTCCCCTGGCCTCTCCTGTCTGCCATTTGGCTGGTTTTCCCCACCTCCCTGCCCTCTAATCATTGTGAAGACCCAGCACTCAACCCAGGGGCCTTTCCCGCACTCAGTCCCTTGCTAATTTTGTCCAGTCTCGTGGTTTTAAATACCATCTCTATGCTTCCGACTCTTAATTATTTACCTCTAGCTCAGGACTTTCCCCCGAACTCCATGAGTCTAAGTAGTTACTAATGTCTAGTAAGTGTCTCAAATACTAACTTTGAACTGGTTTTTTTCCAAGCCCGACTGCCTATAGTTTTACCTGTTTCACTAAGTGTCAATTTTATTCTTCCAATTTGTCAGAAAAGGAAAAAAAACCTTTCTTTCATGTTGTACATCCAGTATGTCAGAAAACCCTGTTGCTTCTACCTTAAAAACAATGCCCAGCTTCTGACCGCCTCCCATCATTATAAGCACGGCTCCCATACCCCTCTGCCATTAACTCTCTCTGCTTCCTCAACTGACTGCTTATATTTTCTGTCTTTCAGCCCAAGTTAAATCGTGTCACTTCTTTACTCAGGATCATCTAAGTGGGGGCGGGGCTAGAGGTGGGGAAGGGGAAGCAGGTGTACCCAAGGGAGGCTAGATGGTAAAAGGCCCCTAAGTGCTTTTCAGGAGCTGGGCCATCATCCTTGGTGAAGTGGGAAGCCTTTGCAAAAATTTAAAAGGGGACTTACCCACATTTTCATTTTAAAGTAATGTTTTCATAATTTATTGAGACCTGAAAGAAGAGTCACAGGATTTCTAGGACTCTCTAGAATTCAAGAACTTGGAGATGTGGAATAACCAACATTGTCATTTACATTTACAAAGAAAGCAAGAAATGATGGTGTCTTTATGCACTTAGTAGGTCTGTTAGGTTTTTTTTTATGAAGGCATTAGATTCCGTCTTTTCTGATTCTTCCTACTTTTACAAAAAGGGTAAAATTTAAAAAATTCGATAGGTACACAGAAAACCCATAGAACCAATTCAGCCTTATTCTCGACATTATGTTAGAGTTGATTCTGTGATTTAATTCTGCAAGACTTAAGTGATTGTTCTCTCTTTAGTTGCTTCATGTATGAACGAGGCATGAGCAGGTGAACTTGCCAGTCAGTTGGAGCTACCTGATCCTTCCCTGGCTCTAAATGCATTTGTGCTGGGTGCTTCAGGAGGCCCTTAGAAATGAAGTGTTGACTTGGCACTTCAACTGTTTGTCTGAAACAGTGTTTAAGGTCCACTGGACTAAAACTTGCTTCATTTATGCCACTGAGCTTCGGGTTAACTTTCTACTCCCAAAGGTGCAGACCTGCATTTCCAGCCCTCTCAACAACTCGGTTCTCAGCTCCACACCCTTCTCTCCATGAACTCTTTTACCCTTTTATCATACATTGTACCAGAGCATCAAGGTAATGGTCCAGCAAAAAGGTGGATATTTTTCCTCCTTAAGTCATCTCCAAACAAACTCAGGGGAAAATGTATCAAAACCCAACCTAGTGAAACTAAAGCCAAAAACATCTAACTCTCTTTGGAAAATAATTCTCAAAATTAGAAAAAAAAACCACAATATGGGTGTTGCTTTTTATTCTTCAGAAAGCTCCAAAGTCAAACAGACTTTATATAGCTTCTTTTTTTTTCTGATATGGTAGGAGTTCTGGTTAAGGGGAAATTACATACCCAAAGTTTAATCAAGTCAGATTTGACTATTTTAATTTAGGTTTTCTGTCAGTTAGTGGGAGACCATTTGCACGGGTCTCTTGTGTTTCTGCATGTCTCATGAGTGAGGCACTAGGCTGCCTTTTGTTCCGAACTCTAGCCTCAAGGATGATTACATGGTGAACTGATTTAGGAGATAGTGTCTCCCTCCAGCGGGCAGCTGGGCTCCCCAACTGGAATAATAACAGAATCTCTTTCCAGAGCAAGTTACCCTAAAGGAGATTAGACTGCCCTGCCTGTGTCAGGAATCATGTGATTGGCTTTGACCAATGAAGTGTGACAAGTGCCCCTTCTGAGCAGAAACTTTGAGATCCCTCAGTTCTGCCACTTTCTCTTTTCCCTTCCTCCATGACACTAGCAAATTGTTTTTGTAAGGCACTGAAAGTCTGGGTCCTTGTTACTGCTTCACAACTGAGCCTGAACTGACTGATACAAATCCAAAGGTTTAAAAGGATCTTGTAGCAGCTTAAACGTGATTACCCTTTTGATCCAGAAACTAACAGAGCTTTGTTAGTCCCTCCCACTGAAGGTCAGAGGGATAAAGCCCGTAGTAATTACAAACAACTCCATATGTGGGGTATTGGCAATGAGCTGTGCATGACTAGCTTGCATCGATTCTGCCTAGACATTGCATAGCTCTCAAAAACAATGGGTTTCTTTGTCGTGACTCTGCGATCACAGGTATAGAAGAGTCCTTCATTATTGTAGTTTACATTACTCCAGTATTTGATTTTGTATCTTGGACAGTCCTCTCATACTGATGTGGCTTAGCTCTTGCCCTCCACCATTATTTTGTAGTATCTCGTTTTTTATTCACGGTGAGTTCAGATACATTGACTAAAAAACTCCAATCAACCCGGTGCAGTCATATTAATTTTGTCAGAAATTCTAAAGTAGAGGTCACTTCAAGGATATATTTTAGATCCTTTTTCCTTCCATTTCTGTGAAGGACACAGTAGTATGGTGTATAATCTATCTTCTGGGTGCATAATCTCAATTTATGTGTATAGCAGGTACAATTCCCAAACTGGATTAGAGAAACAAATGAATTTATTTTCACTTATGTGAAGCACCTACTTTTCTAGGTGACATAAATCTCTAATTTAGGGTATCCCCATCCCCCGCCACCCTCAGTCAGTTTATGTGTCTGTTGTGACGAGAGTACTGCTATCAGGACAACACTTCTCAGTAGTGGCCGTTGGATCCTTGTCATTTTTCACCTTTATTTCTGCTGGACTTTCAGTCTTTGGCTGCGGCAGAATATCACTGCATCCCCCTAACCCTGACAGTGAGACCCTGCACGCCACCCATTCTCTGCCACCTCCCCTCTGCCCCTCGGTGGTGGGAGACCTTTTGCTCCTTCCTGTGCCGCATGCGGGGATGTGCTGAAATGCCCTCCGTCTGTCTGTTGGACTCCTCAGGTAACTGCTTCTTCTTGGACTCTTGGCACTTTGCCAGCCTTTCCTGGGAAAGGTATGAGGTACACATTCTCTCTACTCTCAGATTCTCCCAGACTTACCAAAGGTTTCAAACATCCGCCCCTCCCTGCACTGGGACTTCCTGGAGGCATAAAATCGGCACTTGGGCTCATTTTTAGGAATTCCTCATCGTCTCAACTTTCTTCTTCTGTTACTTACTCCTTTCTTCCTTCATCCAGGAGATTGTTGATTCAGTCTGGTGACATACTATTGCTTTGACCCTTCAACTGGACTTTAAGAATTCATTGTTTATACCCTGACCCAGCCCTTTTAAGACCCAGAATCCAAGAACTTGATGGTCTATGGCCTGTGTACTGCTGTGGCATTTCTTACTTGCGGTGGTTTCTAAAGAATACGACGACACCTATTGCCCGAATAGGAAGGAGGGTTACTGAGTAATAGGAAGTAGCGTGTGTCCAGAAAAGCACAATCATATTATTTCAAGATATTATTCTATCACATATACATTTGTAAAAACATACATGTAGTCACAGCTTAAACAAAACACAGACTTTGAGTTCTGAGTACGGCATCTTTTGATCACATTTGTATATGGAAATTCATACTTGTTTTCCACTGGTCTTTTCCTCTCTTGCCGTCTGCAGACCAGGGCGGTATTTAAGAGTGTATTAGAAATCTGGGCCAACCACCATGTCATAGGACACGCTGCCTGCTTTCATGCCCATTCTGTTCAATAAAATTACTTCTTTGGACTCCATCCTCTTTGGTTATTACACTTATTACTCTCAGGAAAAGAGTGCTTTAGTGTCCTCAAATCATGCATACTTTGGTGCTGTATTAGATCTTACAGCAAGATCCTATCTTCTTGCTTTCAACAAGAAAAGCTTCGTGGTTGTCCCAGAAGACAGGCTCTTGAACTCACACTGAAGAACACAACCCAAAAGAACACCATCAGGTGGAGGATCCAAAAGAACACAGCCAATTATATGGGACTACTTGTTCCATATTTATGAGTATTGGCTAGTGTTTATCGTTTATAATAAGCCATCATACTTTTCCTCGTAGAGATATCCTAACACGAGAGGACTCCCTTGCGAGATTATGATCACACAGGCGGTTAGTGACGTAACTGGATCGATAATGGTAAACAGGGCGGGAGACTAAAAGATACCCTTTAAATGTAATCTTCTTTTCTTCTAAATTAGAATTGTCTAGTACTTGAAAACACACTTAGTTAAGGGACCAAAAAGTATTCTTAGTTTGGCTGTGTCATTAATAAGCAGTTCACTTCATTTCTCCGAGCCGTATTTTCTGTAACATAGAAGAAGGGGTATTGGACTATGTCCATGTTCCCTGAAGTGGAGAAATGCTGCCCCTGGTGTCACCAGAGACAATTACAGGCAGCATATGGAACCACAGAGCAGCAGAGCCGGTCCCTTTCACTCCGCTGTCCTGGTTAAGGCAAGGACACAGGCTTGTCCATGCTGGCTTGGTGTTACTTCAGTGTTACTTCTGCTTCTTAAACCAACATTGACCTTGAATTCAGAGCTTTTCAGTATGTAATAGTTACTGGGTAAAACTGTTGAGTTATATAAATTCTTTGGTTATCTTCTTGGAGTCAAGAAATGCTGCCTTTTCCATCAAGGTAGTAGAGTAGAATTGCCTCTTAAAATATAGGAAAAGTACTGATTATAAAAGATAGTAAGAAAATCTTAGGGCAGGTGGGAAGTCCATGACTGAGTTGTTGGCAGCACTGGACAGGTGACCTAAAAGGACTTTCAGAGAGTCCAGTTTAATGTGTCGTTTTGTGCTGGTTTTGGTCAGGGTGAAAGGCAGCTGGGTACTCTCACCTTGTGGCTGACGATGCACAGTACAAAGTGGTAAAATAAGCTTCAGGATATAAACAGGACACAGCTCTGGGCATCGGCTCTGCTTGATTTCAGCAGCTGGGTATACACACGCACACAAACGCCAAATATATAAATAAATGTATTCAGGAATGGATGCCAGACTTGCATGGACTTACAGGATAACACATTGATCTTCAACACAGTTATTGCCTGGCTTTGAATGGGTGGAACTGAGCAGACCACGAAGTCAGGAGAGTGGGTTAGTAGATACGGAATCCGGGATGTGCCTGAATCCAGGGCCGTATGCGGAGCCCTCCAAGACTATGTGGTGACAAAAACAATAGGAAATGTTTGACATGGCAGAGTATTTCCACAGGGAGCGCAGAAGTGAGCTGACCACAAATACACTTTGCAACGTGATCAGAATGAACAGGGGGTTTCAGCGAGGCTGCGTCCTTCCTACCTCTCCCCTCCGAGGTTCGCCTGGTAACGGACATCCTCTCATGTGAACAGCATTGGGTGGGAGACCTCTGTGCACATGAACTACGTAGCAATTACAGTCAGAGTGACTTGAAGCCTCACCAGGTTCAATAGAAGAGTTTGGGAAGCAGGAGAAGGGATCTGGACTTCGCAGCGGTAAAGCCCTGGAGTAGTGTCGCGGCTGTGGGATTCCAGTTTCTTATCGGTCTTGTCCACAGAGCATTAGAGAGGGTGGCCTCGGCCTGATGGATGGGAAGTGCGTGGGATACGGACAGCCTTCTCTCCAGCTCTCTCCCACTGACTGCAAGGGTAGTGACAAACAGAGCCAGGAGAATTTTTTTTAATTTTCAAAAGACGTACATGGTTCTATGTAGACCAAGTCCCGATGGCAATGCACGCTCTATAAAAAGTCAATGAACGATGGGCTACTGTTGCCAATTTGAACACCCTTAGAAAAACAAGCCCACTATGCCTCTGAGAAAACTATTTATTTTTGGCCTGGGGGCAATATCTCTTGGCTACACCACGCACTTCAAAAGGGACCTGCAATAGCAAGACCCAGAGCAATATTCCGGGATGCCTCACAGAGTGTGTCCCATAGGACTCTTAGTTCTGGAATGTCCTACTTTCGTAAAGGCGGCGGAGGCCATGGAGATGGCTTCCTGCCAGGTTAATGTTAAGTTCCTACAAATGTATCTTTTAATATCTCCCTCACAGAGCAGAGAGAGATGAGAGGGAAAAGGTCTCTGGGGGAGTAGGGGGCAGATAACTTTCTGATGCAAGCAGCTCTGGCCTCCGTGGGCACATCAGCATAAGTGGTTTTTAAACCTCGGTGTTTTGCCAGAGGATGACCCTCCCTGTCAGGAGTGGTAATTGCTGTGCTTTGCTTCTTGCTGTGATTTCAGGCAAAGGTTGTCCCCAGGCCCTGACTTGGCTTTACTTAGAGAGAGATCCCTGGGAGGTACTGTTTTAGCTTTAATCCAGTACATGCATTTTTTAAAAATCGGGTTTTATATTTTAATGATTTCCTTGAAACTCCCCAAAGTGAAATACATTATAAGTATAAATCTCTGCAGAGGTGTGGTAGCTTCATAATCTGGTCGGTTGTTGCTGGAGAGGGTCACGCCACAGGCCTCACAGATCTTTAAGAAATATTTAAAATGAGCTGCTGGTATGGAAGAGGGTTATGGGAGCTAGATAAGATAGCCATTATTTTAGCAACTTGTATCAGATACATTAAAGTTATTTTTCCAGGCAAAATAATGTCCCCACTTACCTATTTCAAGCAACTTTGCAATTAAGTAGAAAGCATTGGATGCAATTATTAGAGACTATACAGACTCAGGTGAAAGAAAAAATTTTTAATTGAAAATTATATATACATACCATATTTTGCTATGTATAATGCACATCCACGTTTTTGGCCCAAACTTTCAGGAAAGATGTCTTTAATTTTAATTTTTAATTCAATTTTTTACTTGTTTATATTGAGATACTTGTTTTTTGGGTATTATAAAGGAATTTTAGCACTTATATTTTAACGTATGGTACAAGAAAATTTATGTAACAAATACTTCCAGAGTTACACTTTTAACGCATAAGCATAAGTAAATAATTAAAAACATTTATATAAGTATGAATTTAGTACTACCCATGTCTAATCCTCATCCTTATTTTTCCCTCAAAAATGTGGGCAAACAAAGCATGCATTATACATGGCAAAACACTGTGTGTGTGTGAAATAGAAGGCTAGTGGGTTTCTCACAGAACCCACGGAGTAAGCAGCACCCAGTTTCTGAGGAAGCACCAGGGCCGAGGTCTGGCCTCTGTTCCAACGCTCTCCCTGCCCCGGTTCACCTGGCAGAATGAGCCCCGGTCCACGGTGCCCACCAAGCCCTTTGCTCTCCTCTGGGCTTCTGCACATGCTCTCTCCTTGGGCTGCCATTGCCCTTTCATGGACTTCATAGGAGATGTCTTCCCCACTCTTTCTCCAAGACAGCCACGTTTTCCACTCAGGTGCTCTATGTCCCCTTACCATTTCCTTTGTCCTCCTTAAAACAATAGGTAACTATCTGACCTGTTTATGATCATTCACCAGACTTGAATGTGAGTTTCATGAGGAGCATGTTTACCTCTAAATTTCCATCACCTGGACGTGGCCCTGCACACTCAGTAAATGTTGACTGAGTGAATCTGTGAGTGCAGATTAAGCGTGACCAGGCAGTTGTAGGGGACTGTCGTGAGCTAGCATATACTCCCCAGAATGTCTGCTTCCAACTGGCTACCTTAATCAAGTTCTAGGATTTTCTCAACAAAATGGGGGGGGGGGGGTGTCACACCTGACCCTGTCCCCAGGCGGCTCGATCCTGACCAGTCCACCAATCTAACAGCGGCTCACGGAGCTGACTAGTTGTACCACGCTGAGGGGCAGGGCTTGGTCCACGGTCATGTCCAGTCAGCACTCCAGGTGCCCACCTGCTCACTCTGGCACAGATGAGAGGAACCTCCAGCTGAAAGCTTGGGGTGAACATGTGCAGTTGTTTCTCATCATTCACAGATTCCCGCACTTATGAACACGCCTACCCACTAACATGGATCTGTCACCCAAGACTCAGTGCTTGCTGTTGTGTTCACAGTCACTTGTGGACATGGGCAGAGCAGTGAAAAATTCAAGGCACTCAGAGCTTGTGTTAAACAAGGCTGATGGAGGACAAGGTGACTCTCCACCTCACTGTTTCAGCTCCTGCTATAAACCAGCATCCCTTTTGTGGTTGATCTTCCACTGCACTTTTTCTTTTCTTTATTTTTTAGTAATTTTGCTCTTTAAAACAGCCCCTGAGCCTAGTGCCAGAGTGCTGTTTAGTGTTGCTAAGCGTAAGAAGGCCGTCATGTGCTTTGCAGAGAAAATACATGTGTTGGGTAAACTTTATCAGACGGGAGTTACAGCGCCGACCTCGAGTTCCCTGTTCGTGAATCAACAGCCTGTTAACTACGGCATCTGTAAACACAAAACAAGGTTAGGCATTGATCCGCTGACAAAAGTGTATGACCAGAGGCTTTCAGGAACTGAGCCTGCCCCTCCCCTGGGAGCGACAGTTCAGTGTTTGCTAGTTCAGTGTCTACAGTGACTTTATAGAACGTAACTATCATGAATAATGTGAATCGACTGCATGTATAAATCTAGCGAGACTTACTTAAGGGATTTTCATACCTGTTTTTATCGACATCAAGTAGACCTTCTGGATGTTTCCTTAAAGCATATGCTTATTTTTCAAAACAAACTATTCAGATCACAAATACTTGAAGAATATGCATTCTTTCGGTAAATCGTTTTTTCCTTCACCATTTGTTTAAATTCATCGCAGCTCCTTGGTGTCAAGCTTGTGAGAACTATAGACCCGTCCATGAATGTCTGGGGCTGCCTGAGCCATTCTCCTGCTGACCAGAGAGAGAGAGAGAGAGAGAGAGAGAGAGATTGCGTTTCTCACAGGCCCAGGAAAGGGCTCACTGAGCTGTGACAGCTGGCATTTCCTTCACAGCCACTGAACCTGCGTGGCAGTGATGCCTCAGAAAAGCGTGTTACAGTCTTTGTAATGTGTCTAGTTAGTCATCATATTGCCTGTCACTTGTCTTGGACTTAAAAATTAATTAAGAATTACTCATTGGAATAAGGAGGTAGGGATTAGATAAGATGCATAATGGAGATTAAATTCAGTGAAACTATTAATAAATTGACTGACCCGAGGGTAAATGGAAAGGACAGGAGATTACAGCCTTTAAGGCTGGTAGAAGTAAAGGGTAATTTGCTGGGTGAAGTTGAACTTGAAACTCCATGAGGATTTTGCAGGGCACGGCTGGAAAGAGAGGTGGGCTTGTCACACTCACACATTTAGGGTTTGCAGATTGTCTCTTTTGGGAACAAAAGTTGGTTCACTCATCATGCTGGCTCTCTCTGATCCTGAATGGCTAATCCACACTGGGCCATCATCAGTCTGGCTTCATTCAGTCACTCGGAGTAGCTACGAGAGCCGGGTGAGGTCAGACTTGGGGGATGGTACAGCTCTGTGTTTGGACCATGGTACATGAGTACGTGGTTTGAATCACAGCTCTGCCACTTATGAACTCTGTGTGTGATGCCAGTTGAACCCATCAGGATCTCCACTGTAAGGACAGATAACACTGGTGCCCACCTCCCGGGCTGTGGTGCAGATCGAGTGAGACAGCCGTGTATCGGTGCTCGGCACAGCGCCTGGTCAGGCCTGAGTCCTCGTCTGAGACACAGAAGGGGGGCCGTGTGACGAGATGTCTTTAGCAGAGAATCACACAAGAGGAGGCCGGCCAATCGCTACAGGGCCTCATGGGTAGCCACAGTCGGGATTATAAAACTGACTGTAAAGTGCATTTAGGAAACCAATGCATGGTTCTAAGCAGGGCACCGACAACCCCGTGTAGAAGAAAACAACGTTTATTGTAAACAATTTCTGCACTATGCTGTCCTTTTTTTACTGGAAAAAACTGCAACATCGCCTCAACGCTTTCATTCCCTTTCATTCTGATTGGCCTCTGAGCGACCCCATAGTGCCCCTGCGTGCCCTGGCCTAAAGTTCTGCTGGGACCCACTCATCGAGGCGGGTGATGGCGGCACTAGTAGCAGAAGTATTTGCAACAAAGGCCGTCTTCGGTGTGCTTACCTGTGTCGGGCTCATGTGCATTATGTTATTCAAACCTCACGACTGTCTTTCAGGGTCTTAGATCTGCTTTTCATGGAAGAGGAACTGGCACTTGAAACCGCATAGCCAGGATCCAAACGCAGGTGTTCTGCCCCAGGGCTCACTGGCTTCTCAGAGCGGGTCCCAGAGGGACCTTCAATGTGATGGAGAGAGGGCCCCGGAGTCAGACGGGCTGCCTTAGCCCTGCCTGGCGCCTCTGTTTCCCTACTTGAAAAATGGGGAGAATAGCTATTTCACGGAGTGGTTGTGAGGAATGGTCGCTGTACTGATGCAAAGTGCTGGACGTAGAGTAAGCACGCCACACGCATTCCACTGTTACCTTCATTTTCCTGCGTGGCCGGTCCACCAGTGTGTTCTCTGCATCTTGTACTCTGAGGTCGAATGTTAGTTGTTTTCTTAAAAGGCTGTTCCTTGCCATTATCCAGCTCCCTGTGGTCTCTGTGTCATGCATGAGGGAGGCCCCCCCCCGCCCCCTGCAAAGGGCTGTTCCCGTTGTTCATACGTCAGCCTCTCAGGGGGAGGCGGAGCAGGGGGGCCCTGTGCACGCACATTCAGGAAGCCGAGCCCCGGTTCCCCCTAAACTAGATTTCTCCAAATGATGCTTCATAATTAAACCTCGCAAGGTTTAATTAGGAAACAACATGAATCATCGTTGTTTCTGAAACCGTTTTTGTGGTTTGGCTAATTAGGTAGTGAGATTTAATAATACGATTTTTCCTCATGCATAAAATTAATACATTAAATGTTTTTTAAAAGGAACACAGCTAAAGCATTTTACCTTGGCATCAAGTGGAGAGCCAATAGTTCAGAGGAGGTCCACCTACGGCAGTGCTTGGGAACGCGGGGCTGGCTTTCGGCAGGGCGCTGAGTGTGAGGAGCCTCGAAGACACACACACTGACCGCCCGTGCAGCCAGTCCTGCAGCCTTTGCGGAGCCTCTTCGCTTGGAGACAAAAATCCAGGCCCTGTGCTCCAGGTCCAACTTCTGCCCCATCTCGGGGGTGCTGTTCTCCAGCTGCATTGAGCTCCGTCATGCCCCCGGACCCCCAGGTCTGTTGTGCCTCAGTGGCTGTGTACATGAGGTGGCCCTCCCCACACGGACTCGTCCTGTCTCTTCTGAACATATCCCTCTGCATCGCCATTAACCTCGTCTGCACCATTCTGTGTCCTGATGCTTGGACATTGGGGAGCCTGTCTGGGGGGGCTCACCTTGCCCAGAGTTAGCTACCTCCAAGGGGTAGCACACGGCTCACCTGCTTGCAAGCACACCTGTTGCTTGCACACAGACCGATCCTGAGTCCCTGCACCTACTGCACACCTCCTCTGTCAGGCCCTCACAGTCTGGCTCGCTATTTCCCTGTTCTAATCACCCCACAGCCCACCAGAGAGACAACGGGACACAGGCCCTGCCGCCCAGAGCCTGCTGACATTCGTCATGCTAGCCAATGGCCTGCTCATTCCTTCCTGCGGAAACCCAGTAAAGGCTCTTGTCCATGTTTTCCCCTCACTCCTTCCGCCTCCTGACCCACCCTCGTGTGGCCTCCCTGCGTGGCATGTCACGCCTTATGTTTCTAGGGAGCTGGGTGCAACAAAATCCTCATTCGTGACCGTCACTTCCGTGCCTCTTGGCCTTGCCACACCTGATGAAGACAGACCTCACGCACAGGTGAAACATCTTTCAAAGTGCAGGCGCTGAAAGGCACTTGCTCTGTGGCGCCTTCCCCTGCAAAGGCAGTTTCCATCTGTGCAGCTTGTGATACAGCCACGTGTGTCCCCTTGCTTAGACTGAGCTCTTCTAGAGTCTGTCTGTGTCATGTTCATCTCTGAAGTCCCAACACTCATCCCAGTGCATTTGTGTCTGTGGTAGGCGTGGGTGAATTGAAAATAACTCAGCCTTCCAATCTGAGTCCATTAGTAGCACATGAGTCAGAACACGGTATAGGGTGAGTGTTTGCCTAATTCTCCAGAATCTGCAGGGGGCGCTATAGCTTGCTGGCTGCTGGCACAGGCATGGAGCCCAGTGTCAGTCCCCCAACCCCAACTCTGACACACTGCGGCTGCTGTGGCTTTGGACAAGGCACTTCACCGCAGTGAGCTCTGGTTTTCTCATGAACAAAATAGGGGTAATAGGAGTCGTCCTCTGCCTCAGCCCGCGAGGCAGTCAACGGGGTCCGCCGATATACCTGTAACGGATGAAGGGGGATGGGACAGGAGGCGCGAAGAATGGCGGCAAGACAAAGGATTCTGATCAAGCTGCAAATTTTATTTCAAAATGGAGGGAGTTATATAGAGGAGGGCAGTGGAGGAAGTGCAGTGGATAGGTGGCTTCAAAGCGTGCTCTAGCCTGCGATTGGCCGGGGGGTGCATGGCGGGCGCGTGATCAAGGCACTGATTGGTGTGCCACCCGCATGTCCAGGAGGGGGAGTTCTATGGCTCCTAACCGCAGCGTCCTGTTATTCAGGCGCAACCTTCAGGTCTGATTGTATCAGCCTGTTTCAGGCTTATCCCAGCCCCCAACATCTCCTCCCTTATTTTTATTTTTAAGGTGAGGAGTGGACATTAACCGGCTAGGGGAGGCAGAGGTCTGGCTCCTCCTGAGCTCCTCCCGAGCTCTGAAGCACCCTTTTCGGAGGAGAGGGTTGGGGCGCTGACCTCTATGCAAGCCGACTTGCCTCTCAGGAGACATGGCAGGGCCACCTTCGGGGTAGCTTCTCCTTGCGATGCTTTGCTCTGCACCTAGCGGTATCCATTACAATTCATATGTAAAGTATAATGCCAAGAGTTATACTGTTCCCGTAGGAGGTGGGGGTGTAAAAGGGAGTTTATGCACGGGGACATTCTCGGAGAAAACGCTGCGAGTCAGCGCCAGGTTCATTCATTTCTAGCTGGTGATAATGTATCTGGATAGGCTTGCCAAGAAGGGAGTTAAGTTGGTCTCGGATGAGGTTTGTGGTGCGCCTGAGAACCCAGGGAGCAAAGGTCAGGAAAAGAATGATAGCTATTAAAGGCCCGAGGAGAGGGAGAAGAAAGGGGAGCAGTCCGTTGAAGGCTGTAAGGAAAGGGCTCTCAGTCAGAGCTTTTCGTCGTCTTTCCACATCTTCTTTAAGGGTCTTGATCTTGTCCCGGACGATGCCCGACTTGTTGGCATAAAAGCAGCATCGTTCCTGTAAAGCTAAACAGATACCTCCCTGCTCTGCTGTGAGTAAGTCTAGACCTCGTCTATTCTGTAGGACTACTTCTGCTAGGGAATCTAATTGGTCTTGAATGTCAGTAATAGTATTTGATAAGGCTTGTACATCATCGACAAGTTGTTTGGAAAGTTTTGTATAGGAGTGAATTGCGACTCCTAATCCTGCAGTTCCGGTAGCTACTGCTCCAGAGACTCCTAGACCAACAAGCAGGGGAATAACAGCTAAGGCTCTTTTGTGTCGTCCTGCGAAGTGGTCAAAAGCAGGGACGGGGACAGGTTCATCTCCTGGGATGATGTCTATGTCAGGTAATAAGGCAGCTAGGGCACATAGCCCTGTCCAATTGGCGGGCAAGGCGGTGAAAGCTAGATTATTACCACAAACGAATGCTCATCCTGGGCCAGGGCAGAGGGATGTGCAGTAATTAAGCGTGTGGCTACAATTGGTAAAACTAGCAAAACCAACAGAAATATCAAAAGAATTATTTTGTGAACCTTTATAGATACAAGGGGTGGAGTAAAAGAGCATAGGCTGAACTCTAAAGGGTATGCTGAGGGTGCAGTTTTGTTCGGTGGTATTCAGGGCTGATATGTTGGTGGAGACAGCTAGAGGCATGGGGGTGCCTTGCACGCCGCGGGCAGAATGGCGGACGCGCCATGCGCTGAAGGCAAAATGGCTGCGGCGGGTGCGTGAGAGGTACTATAAGGAGGCGGTTTGAATGGAGGAAGGACTGCCGCCACGAGTGGTGGCCAGTCAGGGTTATTGTAGCGAGCGGCCTCGTACTCTAACTCTGCCTGTTCAGAGGGGTCTAACTGGTCGCCGGGGTCCTGGGAATTGGGGGTGGAGCAGAGGAATAGAACTCCTGAAGGGGAGGGTACAGAGAAGGGACTTGAGGGTCTGTATCTATTCGGATGGAAACAGAAGGACAGTTTGAAGGCGCTCGTGAGGGAGGTCTCGAAAGCGAGTCAGCACGATCGGGAAGGCCGTGGACTGAGGGGGCTTTGGAGGGGGCCGGGGAGTGACTGCGGAGAATTTCTTGCCCTTCTTTGCAAAGGCGCTGTATGTCAGGGGAATTATTGTGGTTTTTAAGGATGTCTGTTATGAGGTTATAATAGTTAAAGGCAGTTATAGGGATAGTCTCGGGGCCAAAAACCTTATAATAGTCATTTAGACAGTCGCCTACACGGTGCCAGACGCGGGAGTCAATGCTACCCTCCTGAGGAAACCATGGGCAGATTTTAAAAACGAAAGTGAAAAAGGAATTCAAATCTTTTTTACGAACTCTTATCTTGCGCACCTTGAGAGACTCTTTTAATTGAGCAACGAACAAATCATGTTGTGAGCATGCCTGTCCCATGGCTGGGTCTTACCTTTGAAATGCCGCTGTCGGGGAACGGGGGTCCTCTGGGAATGCCGGCGCGCGGCCGAGTAGTCGCGTGAGCCGGGCGAAACGCTGGGCGAAACGCTGCGATCGAAGGGGACAGCGGTCCGCACAGGGGATCAGCGGGGCCGCACGTTGGGCGCCAGTTGCCTCGGCCCGCGAGGCAGTCAATGGGGTCCACCGATATACCTGTAACGGATGAAGGGGGATGGGACAGGAGGCGCGAAGAATGGCGGCAAGACAAAGGATTCTGATCAAGCTGCAAATTTATTTCAAAATGGAGGGAGTTATATAGAGGAGGGCAGTGGAGGAAGTGCAGTGGATAGGGGGCTTCAAGGCGTGCTCTAGCCCACGATTGGGTGGGGGGTGCATGGCGGGCGCGTGATCAAGGCACTGATTGGTGTGCCACCCGCATGTCCAGGAGGGGGAGTTCTATGGCTCCTAACCGCAGCATCCTGTCATTCAAGGCGTATCTCTCAGGTCTGATTGTATCAGCCTGTTTCAGGCTTATCCCAGCCCCCAACAGTCCTCTCCAAGTGCTATAAAGATGAAAAGGCAGCTAGTCTTCTCACAGACTATTTCCTCTGCTCGTGACGTTCTTTTCTACCTCTCCTTACCCTTGACCTCACAACTCAAGGGCTATTCCTTTCAGGAAGCCGTGTGTGACTTCCCCAATTAGGGCAAATGTCCCTGATTCAGACCTTGGAACCCCATGTTGTGCTCCTTAGTAGCATTTACTATTGTGATTTCGCACGGATGGTTTTGAGTCACGTGTATCTTTTCATTGGACTGTGTATGAGTTGGGTTTTTCAGAGACATAGAACAGGATGTAGATACAGAAAAATGTATTTTAGGTTTGGTTCACACAGTTGTGGAGAGATGGCAAATCCAAAACCTGCCGGACAAGTGGGGAACTGTGGAGATGTGGCCATTCGAGTCTAAAGGCCGCCTGTTGGCAGAATCTGTTCTTGCAGGGAGATTCATCTTTTTCTACCAAGGCCTTTGACTGACTGGATGATATCCACCCATGTTAGACAGGTCACCTACTTTACTTACAGTCTACTGGTACGTTAACCTCATCTAAATGATACCTTTATAGGAAAATGAAGTCACGTTTGACCACATGTTTGGATGCCATGGCCTAACCTAGTTGACACACAAAATTAATCATCAGGGACTGTGCCCTGCGTGAGGGTAAGATTTAGTCTAAGATTAGGAGCATCTAGCACATTGCATTCCCGTTAATTATAAGGGAACATAAAGCACCGCAGAGGGTAGTACCCAAATGCACAATCGGTGCTAGATGATGCTTTCTTTACAAGAAAATGCTAAGGAGGCCCTTTATTATAGGCTATAGGCACAGAGGACAAAGGGCAGTCAAAGGAACACTTATTAGTTTACTGCAAAACTTGTTCCCAGTCCCCTTAGGTGTTAATAAGGAGACATGGATGATTGTTGTGTCACAAAGGTCCTTTACTGGCCTGTAAAGTACAAGGTTCCAGGTCGTACCTTTTCTCCACAGCCCTGCCCAGAGAAAAAAGACCTTCCTGGGATGGTAAGAGGAGGAAGATGTGTTAATGCTGCAGCCAAAGGTCCTCTTCTGAGGGTACTGGGGGGAGAAGGGAGTATAAGGAGCAGCGAGAGAGCATCTGGGGGAAGACAGACAGTGAAAGTGAGGAGAGAGAGGAAAAGAGACAGGGAAAAAATTGGAGGGAAAGAGAGTAAAAGAAATTAGAGACAGCTGTGGCTGGTATGGCTCAGTGGATTGAGCACCAGCCCGCAAACCAGAGGGTTCACTAGTTCAATTCCTAGTCAGGGCACATGCCTGGGTTGTGGGCCAGGTCCTCAGTGGGGACATGTGAGAGGCAACCACACAAGGATGTTTCCCTCACTTTCTCCCTCCCTTCCCCTCTCTAAAAAGAAATGTCTTTAAGAAATTAGAGAGAGAAAGAGAAAGGGAGAGTAAAAGAGAAAGCAGAACGGGAGACAGGAAGGAGACAATAATAGAGGGAGGAAGAGAAATGAGGAGGAGCCGTTGGAGGGAAAGAGAAGCAAGTAAAAACCTCAGAGAAAGGAGGCAGAAAAAGCAGGGCAAGAGGGAGAGGAAGGACAGAGAGGCAGAATGAGGAAGAAGATGAGAGAGGGAGAGAGAGAGAAGAAATGGGAGATAAAGAGGAGAGTGAAAAGGGAGAAATCAGAGACAGAAAGTATAGGGACAAAGGAGAGGAGAGATGGAGAGAAGGAAACAGAGGGGTGAGAAAAAAGGAAGAGTGGGTGTAAAGACACAGGAGGGAAAGAAATACAAAACAGAAGGAGAGAGAAGTGTTAGAGACAGAGGAAGGGGACATGGAGAGAGAAAAAAGACAGAAAGGAAGAGGGAAATGAGAGCAAAAGGACAAACGGGAGGGAGGCTTTACCTTGTTGTACTCCTCCACGCCCAGCTGTGCAGCACCTACCTAGGGCTCCAAATTTAAAACCGGACCTTCACGGCTACGATCCCACTCTTTCTACTACCTAAGTTCATAAACACGTCCTTGTCCCCTGTCTTTTCTCTCTGGGCCAGTTTCTCCCTTGGCAGAACAGGATGGTCATCCCTTCTTACACTCCCAGCACTGACTGCAATGCCTGCTACAGAGCTGCCCCTCAGGAAAGCTCCGTACAAGGCACAATCAGTATTCAATACTTCATTAATACAGGTGAGGGCAGATGTGATAATACACATAAATCGAGAGTATTTTCTCGGTGATTCTGTAAAACACAATTCAGTAAAACCCAAGTTCATACAGTGCTTCAAAAGGTTACTGAACTCTCAACAGAAGTTGACCAAACAAGGTCCTAATGTTAATATTTATAGGCACATGCTAGAAAATCAACTCTTAATCACATTGCAAAAAATACAAACTATTGAGTTATACCTAGTAGTGAATCTTACCTCTGCTACTTACTTGTCAGTTGCATAAGATAAATCCTTTTTCCCTTCCCAGTTTCTTTATATATAAACTGAGAATAATATGACTATTATATTTTTTTGCATAAATTATCCATCACACTGGCAAACAGAGAAGGTAATCAGTGTATCTCCCTTAGTAAATTACCTTTTGTCTTTTACAGAAGTTTCCTTTCAACGTAAAATATAAAAAAGTAGTTTGAGAGAGAAAAGAACACTTAAAAACTTTCTCTTTAGCTCATGAAAATTACATTTCTTGACTCATCACTGATAATGTAGCCAACATCGTGGAACTTTCAAAGTGTGCCAGGTACAGCCTTACACTCAGTATCTTATTTAATCTTCCCCGAATCCGATGAGGTCAGGACTACTATTAACCTCATAGAGCACTTGAGTAAATCAAAGCTTGGTGAAGTTTTTAAAGGCCAAAACAGAAAGAAGGAAGGCTACTTCATTGCAAGTACCACAGTCTTCTCTGAAACCCAGGGTGGCTTGGTAGCACAGAATGGGGAAGAAAGTGGTCGCAGTGCCAAGGTCAGTAGATTTTCCTGTGTTCAGAAACATAGTCATAGTCTCTCTTTCTGTTTCCCCTCCCAATTCCGTACCAAAATCATATCCCACTCAGGGCCAACTTTTTCCAGGACGCGATAGCCTACTAATGTTCCATGAATAGACTCCAGTAAGACCCTATGACACCGTGCTTGACAGTTTCTTGTCAAAGTTATTCATTGGCCAGCCAACAGGTAGCCCACTAGTTGCCTAGGAGCATTATTTTTTTAACTACAATGTGCACAATAAACTGACTTTTACCCCAGGATTCAGCCCCCTTGATAAATGGGCTCTGATGTCAGCTGGCTTGCAGAAACTTCCCTTTTACAATAGATTTGCACCGTAACTGTTGGAAATTACCTGATGATTAATGTCATCTGACCCAGAGAACAATATTGCAGTGAGGTTCAGGATTTATCTATAAATGTGATCATAATCTTCTATCTTTGTTTATATCAGTAATTAATGTGGTGCAGGAGGGAGCCCTTGAAACCTTGTATAAACAAGATTTATCCCCACTGGAATAGATTCCAGCCATATGTCACCATTCAAAAGGTAATTGGTGCATTCCATTAGAGAGTAATTGAGAAACAGATTTATTTTAATGCCTTGTAATAAATAATCTTGATAAACACTATTGTTAGCAGAGATAGCTGCACCATGTAAACAATTTGCTTTACATCAAAATGAAGTCTATACCATCTATCATTCTTGGATGTTTCTGACAGGTTTTTACCTACCTTACTGTGACTCTGAGTAAAGATTAGCACATCACTATGCACTATGATTATTCCTTTGAGAGCAAGTCCTTTTCCTTGTGGCTTTATCGTTCTCACGGTTTGCTTTGCTACAAGACCCAGGTTCATTCCCTGTCACTCAGCTGCAACTCTACCCCATGTATGAACAGAAATGTTTCTAACAGTGGGTTAGAGCCAAGGCCTCAGGGACAGTGAGACTGAGCGGTGAGGTCTGTCACTTTTGGCTGAATGGAGCTGATGACCGGACATACCTCCAAGGACCGCAGCAAGTGCTAACTGGGATGGTAAATGGAGACTTCAGGTGAAGTCTTGTAATGCAGGAGGAAGTCAATGGATATTATAAATAGTCCTATCATCATCATTACCACCTCTGTCTTTCTAACCTGATCTTCTAAGGAGACATCCTAAGTCTTAGGGTGAGCTTTTATTTACATCCCATTGGAAAAGCAGGGGTAGTATGTATAAGCTTTTCTTCCTTTTCCACTTGCTATGTGATAAAATTAACAAATATCAAAAACAGAAATGAGCAATATTCTCAACACCAGTCATAGGCATGTCTCAAATGGACCGCCCATCCCCTAAAGGATTTGAAGTAAAAACAGAATAACAATTATTTTCAGAGTCTGGCGACTCTGTGAGCTGCAGTAGATAATAAAACTATTCTACTTTGTTCTGCAAACTAAGATGAAGAACCAAATATTCCAAAAGGCTGTCTACAGATTGAAATGAAGTCATGCTTTTAAGGGGGACCATGAATCAAAACGACAACAGCAAAGATGTGAGTCAAATGACTTTTTTCTACGTCTCTAAAAAATCAGGCCACGTTTGACACCTTTTCTCCTCCTACATTCTCCACTGTATTGTGATAGAGTAGCCCAGACCTGGTTGGAGCATCACACAGCTTTATAAGGCACCTATTAGAAGCATCATCGCCTTTGTTTTGTGGATGAGGGAGTGGAGGCTCAGACAAGGTGAGCATCTGCGATCACACGGCTGCTGAGTGGGATGTCAGACCCCAGAGTCTGTGCTGACTCGCTCTGCCTTATGCCTGCGCTGCCTCTTGAGTGAGGAAACACGAGACCAGAGGACAGTCCTGACGCATCTTCCCGGAGAGGATATTTGCCTACAGACCTTAAGGTGGAAATCAAATAATTGAGCCAAAGATAATCACTATTTTTCCACTAAATAGGGAACACTCAATCACATAACTTTAAGCTGAGTACAGGAAACTCCAAAGAAACACTGGCATCTCAGTGGGCCCTCTGTTCTTCCTCTGTGATAGTCGGTGATCCAATGAGGAGTTTTGAGGGGGCCACGTTGAAGCCAGAGTCCCAGTCACCTGTGTCCCAGCCCTGGTGGTCAGTGACTGGGTGGCCTCAGGCAAATCACTTCACCTTACTGGGCCTCATCTGTTCAGTAGGGGTTCTGCCACATTCTGTGGAAGCTCCGTAACGATTCCCTGGGTCATGTGACTGTCCAAAAACATAGGTGCTCAGTGCATAGTGGTTATTATTGGTTAAATTCACAAATCACACTCTCCGCTTACCAGACTGAGCCCAAGATGAAGCCTGAGCCTCTCTCCAGAGTACTTTTAATGCTCCTTTCAGGCTTCCTATGTTATTCTTTAAACTGAGAGGATCCTGAAATGGGTTGTGAATAAATGCAAAATATGTGCTAACCAAATGTTTTACAAAATAGGTATTGGCTGATTATTTATGTCATGGCTAGACAAAAAAAATTCCCTGACTGGTGTAGCTCAGTGGACTGAGTGCGGGCCTATGAATGAAAGGGTTGCTGGTTCAATTCCCAGTCATGGCACATGCCTGGGTTGCAGGCCAGGTCCCCAGTAGGGGACATGTGAGAAGCAATCACCCACTGATGTTTCTCTCCTTCTCTTCCTCTCTCTTTAAAAACAAATAAAAATCTGGGGAAAAAATGTTTCAAACATTTAGTTAATATCAAACAGAAATCATTTACATTCTTTTTTAAATGGATACATTCACCTTATCCAAAATGTCTTTCAACACAAATAAGGTACTCCCTGAATTTTTAAAAATAATTTACTCTTCCCCTAGAACCCTAAACCTTAGTTGTACTACCCTAACATTTGCTCTTGCTCAGTAAACGGAGGTGGGTTGCGGGCAGCCTTTCAAAGTGTGGGTGCTGGTGCCAGAGCTGTGGCTGGAACAGGCGCCGTGAGGCCCCCTCCCAACCGTGACGTCAGGCTTAGCAGCCCCACGTCCCCTTCTTGTCAAACGGGGATCATTAACAGTGAGACCGAGAACAGTGTAATGACTAGAATTGTGTTACTAGCACAGTGCGCAGTAAAGTATGCAGTGGTTTTTAATAGCTTTTATAAAATTAAACTTGAATGAAGTATTATTACTCACATACAAGATAATTGGTTTCCACTTTTCGGTCTCCTTAGAGCTGTGGAACTTACCTGTTTTGGTCGCCGCAGACAGGGGTTCCCCTACAACATATGAACATACGGCAGGCAGTACACGGACTTGCTATTCATCTTCCAAAATCTGTCAGGAAGTCTCCACCCCTCTCACTGACTAAAGGACAGCATGTCCCCAAGACCGCGTGACAACTAGGTGGCAAACCTGGCAATAAAAATCCACTCCTAGTCGGTGCCCCTTCCTCTCTGCTGTCCCAGGGGGCTGAGTTGACTTCCAATCCAGATCAAAGCCAGTGATTTCCTTTCGAGGAAAGAAAGTCTAAATAACATTTGTGCATTTCTTAATTTAAAATAACCGACAGCCTCAAGCGCTGTTACACGTAGAGTCCGGTTTGCTGCAGGGTCATTAAACATCTAAGAGCATTAGACCTCACCGGGAAGACGTGAGAGTTATTACTGTCATTAGCGAGTGCTGGGAGTGTGGGAGCACACATCATCTCTTTGATATTCAAATCAGTTACTGAGCTCCTTTCTCACTTGAGAGAGGACCTCTCGGTGTAAAGAATGTCATGGTCTGGAGATGACAGGGTACAGGACGGGGTGGAGAGGGAGGTCCGCCGGAAACTGCAGTTAGCACACCTGTAGTTTCGTAGCCAGTCCGTCACCTGGGAAACCTCAAGTTCTGAGAAACATGATTTGCTACAAAATCCAAGTTTCTGATCACTGTTCAGAAGCCCATTAGACTCCAAAGGCACAATAGCCGTGATCAGTGTTTAACTCTGAGTGCAGAGAGACTGTGTTGGGATTTTCCCCTCTTGAAGTCACTGATATTTTAGTAAATCTTGTAACAGTCAACACACACTTTTTTTTTTGGAGGAGGAATAGACTTCTTTGGCTACTAACTAGCATTTGAACATTTTGCAATGAAATTACTCTTGGCATTCCAGCTATTTGCAAAGTCTGTCCCCTGGCTAGTACATTAACCAGGATGCTTCTTGTGGATGATAAAATGTTGAGGAAGTCAGAGGGAATTAGAGATCAGGGAAAAGAACTCATTCAGCCTAACCCCATTTGAAGAGGTGGGATGAATAGGTGGGACAGCTTCTATCTGGATGAATAGTGTCATAAAACTGTCACTTGCCCCCACAGTTTGTGGCCTCCACTGAGGCTTCGCCTACGTTTCTACATCCCAGTTTCGGGACAGTCCTATACGGGAGGTCTTGTTGTCCCTACAGAACATGACAAACAGCTGAGCCTCAGAAAGGCTTGTCCACTTTTCCAAGGTCAAATATCCAGCAGACAGAAGTGCCTGAACTCAAAATCCTGATTCTTAAGTTCAAGTTTTAAATCATTCTCCTATATTTCCTCAAAAAAACTTCAGATGAAAATTTTTAGGCCAGGGGCAGGGAACTATAGCCCTAGCAGCAGAAATATAGAATGAGGTAATTACTAGCAAAATGGGCCCCAAAATGAGGGACATATTTTACCATTTTGTTCTAAACTCAATATGAAATAACACTAATGTGACTGCCAATTCTAATGTAATTAGACTACAATAATAAATTGTCCAGAATCCTACCCAGAAGGTAAGGGGAGGTGGGGAAAGAGTGTGTCACAGTCCCAGACTGTCCTCAGAAGAGACCAAGGACGCTGTATTCTGTGCTAGGTAGCAGAACTAAGCAGCACTTGATTCAACAAACACTCAGTGATTAGCCAGGCAACATCCTTACTGTTGGGCATAAATCTAGTGGGATTCCTGCCCTTGCAAACCTTACTCAAGAAGAAGGAAGAGATTATAACAAGCAAACAAGAATGATTACAGACTGTGTTCGGCAGCCTGAAGGAATGTCGCTGAGTGATAGAAGAGGTGGCCAGGGAAGGCGTCTCTAAAGAGGTAGCATTTAAGTGACACTTGAAGGGAACAGACAGAGAGGATGGGGACCTCCCATTTGTTGGAACAAGATGACTGAGAAGGTCACTCGAGTTGTCTCACTGAAGGCTCTGTTGCAGATCCTCTGTCCCCTGGATGAAAGAAACTTTGGGGTAACCAAACTGCCTGCTAAAACAAATGCTTGTCTTTGTAAACACGAAGTGCTGACCTCTGGCAGCTGTGGATGCCAGAGCACAATGAGATTTCCACCCAACGTGTTGAACTAGTTTTCAACCATCAGAACCAGGGAACATGATAAAACATATTAGCTAGGAAATTAGGGGGCCATGGTTTGATCTACGCTCTCTAGGCACGTGGTCTGCACCATGACATTTAACCTCTCAAAACCTCCACTGCCCTGCCTCACACATGGGGCTGGTGGTGAATGTCAGATGGGTCAGTACACATGAAAAGCACCTGCCGTGCACAGCCTGTCACATAAACTCACCGATGAGGTGTGAAGCTAAATCTGCCACTGGAACTTGACACAGTGCTTCTGCGGGAGGCCTCTGAGGTTCCTTTGAATCGGACCATGTGGAAGGAAGCCTAACTCAGAAATACAGGATGAGTCACGAAGGTGGCAAGAACACGTGGTCAGAGGGAGCACTGTGAATCTGAAGGCTGAAGACTACACTGCCACAGTGTTTGGCGTGATGGCACCCAGTACCGCGTCTGAAGGCCGTCCGGCACCTTGCCCTGACTTCAGGGTAGCCCACTGCACTGAAGCAGACCGGCTTCTTCAGTGGTAGACACTAATGTTGGCTCATTTGTGTTTATCAAAGAGCACAATTAAACTATGCTCCTGGAGCTCTTGAAGATTCTATGAGAGCCAATGAACTTCAGATCAATGAAGAAACTGAGAAATAAACACACTCTCTGAGTCAAGTCCTGCTGATAGACCAAGGGGTTGTGTATACACAGCATCAAAAGATCAACAACCCAGAATGCAAGTGGCCCAAGGAGTAGAGTGAGCCTACAGCGCAGGCAGAGCAGGTCTCCGTTGGATCAAGTACATTAACCCAGCCCCTGAGGCCACAGCCGGGGTCACTCTTTCCCCAGAAACAGTGGCATAACCACCCTGTCCCCACAGTGGGATGGCAGGGCCCTGTGTTTAAACATGGAGAATCTGCAACACACCCGGATCCACCACGTCAGCCTAGGTCAGTGCTTGTCAATTGTCCTCACCATATAGACGAGTTTTTAAAAACTCAGATGCCCCGGAATGCTGATTTCATTGGTGTGGGGCATGATCCAAGCTTTGAAAGTGCCCCAGGTGATTCTGAGTGAAGGGACGTTTCCTGGGCGAGGGCCTCAGCCAAGGACACCCCCCACCCAGCAGCTGCGTCAGCTGGACCAAAGCACCACCGACTTTGCAACCCCTCCCACCAGGTGCTTTTCCTAAATGGTTTCCCTCTCCATCATAACTTTACCTAATTCATTATTGTTCCTCAAACGTAGAACACACAGAATAATCCAGGTGTTGGTGTTACTCTGAATTCGCCCTTTTCCTAGGGAAGATGGGCTAACCTCTGCTATTTCAGTTACCACATATATTACTTGTTTCCTGTGGTGTTTTGAAGGTCGCTCCCCAAAGTAATAAAAGCTATTGTCTCCATTCTCCGAGGACGGGAGCAAAATATGATCTAAAAGCTTGTCTAGGTTTGGAAGTGATTAATGTAGATTCATATGATGAAGGAAATGAAAATGAGAAATCTGGGTAAGTAATCACTGTTTCAACAAAAACAATTTCAGCAAAAAATGAGCTTGAAACAGAGAGAACAAACCGATAGTGCCGACAGCAAGTAAATTATTCTCTGAGTTCTAGAGACAGACCTTGTGATAGCATTTTAGGTTTTGTCGATTTGTTGGATTTATGACACTTCCGAGAGCAGCTGAAGAGGGAAGGGACACCGTGGCTGCCCCACGTTTTGTGGGTGCCTGAAACATGGCAGCTCGAGCAGAGCAGCAGAGATTTCGGAGGGACGCAGAAAGGGGCCGGACGTGATGGTGCCACAGGGGAAACATCAGCCCAGGGCTTCCTATAAACCTGGAGACACAAGGAAGTTCTCCTCATCATAGTCCCTGAGCCGCACAGGTGCAGTGAAACCCCTTCGGGGCACGACAGAGTCGGGGCACTTTGGAATCTGGTCAGTATTTTGCTCTGTCTGTAGCTAGAGAGAACATTTCAAGAGCCACCTATTTTGGGACTTGGCTAAGACAACCATTTCTCAGAGCACCTGCCTCCTCTCCGCAGCCCAACGAGGCAGCTGATGTCCAGCCACAATCAGACACTCCTCCCACTGTCTGTCTCCAGCCCTGCATACCCGAATTTCTCCTTGACATTCTAACACCTCCAATTCAACACACCTGAAACTCCACTCACAGTTTTCTACCCTTCCACTCTGAGTATTCCACACACACTCTCCCTGTCTCAGTGGCTGGCCCACACAGTGCCCCACTTATAAAACGCTGGAAACCATTTCTGACTAATTCCATCACCATCTGACTAATTCTTTTTTTTAATTTTTATTTATTTATCTTTAGAGGGGAAGGGAAGGAGAGAGGGAGAGAAACATCAATGTACGGTTGCCTTTCGTGTGTCCCCTGCTGGGAACTGGCCTGCAAGGAACCGGCCTGCAACCCCAGTATGTGCCCTGACTGGGAATCGAACCGCGATTGTCTGGTTCACAGGCCCGAGTTCAATCCACTGAGCTACACCAGCCAGAGCACCATCTGACTAATTCTAAGTCACCCTCTTCTCCCATGTGGATAACCACAGACTGCTTGCTCCTCTCCGGCAATCCTTATGTTTGTCCCTTCTTTTCCACTCTCTACCCTGTACCCAGACACATATGTATATAAGGTTAATTGTATACACACGTATCCATGCATCCTGTTGGTTTTGTATATCTGGAGAACCCTAATACCATACACACACACATTCACACATGGGGGGTGCGTAATTCATCATGAGGAATTTGGTTCGCCTGATGATGGAAGCTGAAAAGTCCTCACATCTGCACTCGGCAAGCCGGGGACCCAGGACAGCCGGTGGTGTAAGTTCTAGTCCAAGAGTGGAAGACGACCAGTGTCCCCATCTCAGTAGGCAGGCAGGCCAAGTCCCCTCCTACTCAGCCCTTTGTTTTAGGCAGGTCATCAGCTGGCTGGATGGGGCTACCCACGTTAGGGAGGGCGATGTGCTTTACTGCGTCCGCTGATGTAAATGTTTCTCTCACCCAGAGCCGCTCACAGAGACATGCAGGGTGATGTTTGACCACATGCCTGGGCACCCTGTGTCCCGTCGTGCTGATGCATAGAAGTAACTATCACAGTCACCTTTGCAACACAGACGTCAGATAGGCTGTCCGTTGTCTTTTTATGTCCCTATTCCCGATTCCACTTAAAATCTTTCATTGTCTCTCCATATTCTGCAAGGCCAGGCCTAACTTACTTCTGACCCCCTTATTAATACCACAGTTGCTCTGGACCTTCTTTCCATTTTTTAAGCCACAAAATGATTTTTCTCCTAAAAGTCTTCATCTGTGCCCCTCCATCTAATTGGGATGGTTACCTTTCACCAGGCTAACTCCCTTTTACCATCCAGGCAGCATCGTAAGCCTTCCCAGAGCTCCTTTCATAAGCTAGTCCGCAGCTATTCCTCTTCACCGTGAACCAACAGCTGCCTAATGTACCCCATGCACAAGAGCACATTCACTCAGTAGGGTGGGGAGAAGGTCTATACTGTTGACAACTATAACCCCGGCATTTTGCATACAATAGGAATTCAATAAATGTTGTGCAAAGAAATGAGCCGCTTCCTAATGACTCTTCCAGACTGGCACGGAGGCCACTTCTCCATCCCCTAAGGTCTAGTATAATACATGTTTATGAAATAAACCAATAAGCTCAACACTGGGAAAGGAGGGTTGATTCAGAAGAGTGTTCTGTGATGGCCTGGCTCGCCTGCCATAAAAGCAGACTTCAAAGTGGCTCTGCGCCAGAGGACAGAGCATCACTGTACCCCTGAATGCAATGGCCTCCGAGTGCCAATAACCAGCCCCGGGCTTAAATCTTTAGAGCAGAACCTTAGAGTGCTCTGCTTAGATTTTCAACTCAGTGTTTAAAGACAGATCTTTCTACAATTCCATTCATGAAATTTAAATAGCTATCACATATGAGGAGCATGAATTTCAAAGTAACTTTTGCTTGACTTAAAAGCAGATCCCATATAATCAGAAAAGCCCATTTCTCTTTACTTTCTGTGGGTGCTTATTTTCTTTTAATCAGTTTCTATGTTGGAAGCTGAAATGTATTCCACTGAGTGCAGTGTGTTTAAGCCAAAGCAGCCATCTGAAGCAGGATGGCACAGTGGTGTGGATTTGCACTGGGTCGATGTAGCTAAGCTGGCACCGTGTTCCCTGGAACGCTCTTCTCTGAGTTACCGTAGCTGCATGAGGGTTAGACAGCGGGAGTGAAACCACAGCCATTTTCCTTTCACACTGAAAGGTGGGCACAGGGCAGCAGGCACCGTTAAAGTCTCCTGCCGGCTCACCTGGTCAGGGTGGGGAAGCCCCCGTCTTTAGGTCGTCCAGCTCCGCTTGGATCCTTCTTCAGCTTCCCCAGCGCCTGGGCAGGAAGCATCCTTAGTTCCAGGAGGAAGGGCGTCCGTTGTCCCTCCAGTGAATCAGAGACCTGGAAGTGGTAAGAGACGGGGACCAGCTCATCATGGGCTGTTCCATCCCACTCTCGCTCTTCCCACTGCACATGCACCTTCCCTGCCTGAGCGCCTGTCTGGCTGACTTCAGGCTCCAGCATCAGATGCAAAGACGACATCCTTTATAGGCTTTGTACCTGGTTCCCACTCTGGAGAAGGTTAAATTCCTGTCATGAACCTACATATACGTTACTCATACAGGCTCTACCTCAAATTGTGCCCTGATGGATAAACTTCTAGACAGTTTTTGATAGCTTGTTGGCAGCCCTTATACCACATCTGGGTCTCAGACAGTTGTTAACATCCTTGGTTTAAAAAAATAATAAATAATAACACTGTTGCCCACCTTTAAATATGAGTTGATTTTACTATACAATTTCAAAATCAATTTTTTGAAAAATCAGAAATGTAGGCCTCCAGTTCAGCAATATGGTAGACTAAATACCCCAACCAGTTGTTTTAGTTGAAAACTAAAATTATTATTATTGGGTAAAAATATCTTTAAAGCATTTTAAGTGGGATCATTCAGAGTCCAAACCCTGAAACAGCATGGAAACCCAGAGACGTAATCTGGGCATTGAGGTCAGCTGTAACTGAACGGATTTTGCTAACCTGATGCAATTCAGCTTCAGCATCCAGAGCCTTGCTGCAGGGTGTCCACCCTGCTGCCCACGGGCCACGTGTGCTTCAGGGTGGCCATGAACGTGGCCCAACGCAAAGCTGTAAATTTACTTAAATACATTGTCACACAATCACAAAGAAATGTGATTGTGTGACAATGTATTTAATATGTGGCCCAGAGATGCCAAAAGGTTGGACACCCCTGAAGAGGGTCATGGGAAAAAAGCCAAACCTCAGGCCCCACTTGAAGCGGACGGTCTGATGAAAATGGGACCCCAGTGTACCAAACCATCAGTGTTAGCAGGAAATACAATGCAGTGACCTGGTCTTCCTCACCTCTGACCTTTCCACCCAGAGGGCTGCAAGGGAATTGCCTGTCTTGAACCTCAACACTGAATGGAAGGAAAAGCAAAACCTCTTCCCAAGGCTTGGTGTCTCCAAACTGGCTGTCCCTCTGCTTTGTAGCCTGAATTCACATAACCTGGGTGGTCCCGAAGCCTCAAGCAAAGAAATTAGTTTGCAGTTTAAGCTGAGTGTGGCACCAGAGATTAATGGAAACAAATGCAAATCTTCTAGAGAAAAATCACTTCAAATGCACACGGGCCTGCATTTATCTCTAAATACGACGTGTCTGCAGATAAGATTAAAGGAACACTAACCCACAGTCAGGAAGTAGGAAGTGCACTCAGAAACAAGGCGCCAGGAACAGGAGCACAAAGAGACCAGGTAGCCGGTTCAGACCCACGGAGGCTTCAGCTGTGGCCATTACCAGAGAAACACATAAAGGAAGGAAGGAAACCAAACAAGGAATTTAAAGAGTAAAAAACATAAAAATGGCTCACAAATTCAAAAATAAGCCAAACAGAATTTCTAGAAATGAAAATGTTATCTCGAAAACTAAAACCTCAGTGTATGTGGTAAGAAATAGACAAAAAGAAACATACATGAACGTGAAAAGATATCTGAAGAATCATGCAGACAGCAGGGAGGCAGGATAATAGCAATGCTACTGTAATGAGGAGAGAGAGAGAATAAAGGCAAAACAATTTTCAAAGACCCCTCAGGTGAGTGTTACCCAAAAGTGATGAAAGACACAAAACTACAAACTTAGAGAAAAAAAAAACCCGAGTAATAAAATTAAATCCAGATCCAGGCATATAAACAACACTGCAAAATACCAAAGATAAAACGCAGCAGGAGAGTGAAGAACCAAATACGAGTTCTAGAACTGAACTTAAACTGACAGTTGACTTCTTAACCAGAACAGTAAGAACCAGAATACAGAGGAATAATATCTTCAGTTCCTCAGACACAGTAACTGTCAGCATAGCTGTGCTTCCAGCCATGATCCCTTCCACCAGGAAGGGACATTAAAGATTTATTCCAGGAAAACAAAACTTAGAATTTTCCCCAGCAAACCTCACTAAAAGGAAATATCAACTTCATTTTCTTGGTGTTAAAAGGAAGGTAAGTTTAAGATAACCGAAGGAATAAGTAAAGAAAGGGGGAAATACATGAATATATGTAAATTAACATTGATTATATAAATGTTATATAATCTTGCTTGATTAAAGAGTATAGTACCAAAATATATATAACAACAGTAGCTCATATATCAAGAATCGTGAATTTGGACTGTTAGATTTTTTTTAAACCCATTAAAGACTTAATAGTGTTAGGATATCCACTCTTCCCAAAATTTATCTAAAGGTCCAATAAAAATCCCAACAGGCTTTTAAGATAGACATGGGAAAGAATCTTGAATAGCCAAAACAATCTGTTTTCTGCTTGCAAAAGTTAAAGGATGGAAGTCTATAGATTTTTCTTTCTATCTATGTATGTATAAAATAATTTTACTAAAAATATATAGAAAATCAATACCAAAAACACAAACAACTAAATTGCAGAAAGTTGGGCATAACATTTAAGTCTATTTCTCCCAAAAGGAAATCTTTGAATAGCCAGTAAGAACATGAAATTTGGTCATTATCTTTAGCCATGATTAAAATGAATGCTGCTTTGTCCTCACAGTGACTTTTAGACTTACAGTAAGAGTTGCAGTATTACCCTGAGGCTGGACAAATAGAACAGCACAGACAGAAACAGACCCACAAACATGTGGCCACTTCGTCTTCAACAAAAGCAGCAGTGCTATTTGATAGGGAAAGGATTTTTTTCCTTCCATAAATTATGCTGCAAGAACCGGATAAACCTATTGGGGAAAAAAATTAACCTTCACGCTGTTCTTCAAAGCCAATTGAACATGGATCATAAATCTAAGCCTAAAAGCTAAAACTATAAAGATTCTAGAAGAAAACGCAGGAGACCATTTTTCTGACCTTGGCGTAGACACTGTTTTTTAGAGAAGACACAAAAGCACTAAACATAAAATGAGTTACA
Source organism: Artibeus jamaicensis (assembly GCF_021234435.1). Classification (NCBI taxonomy): domain Eukaryota; kingdom Metazoa; phylum Chordata; class Mammalia; order Chiroptera; family Phyllostomidae; genus Artibeus; species Artibeus jamaicensis. The sequence continues at coordinate 8,226,087 of NW_026521828.1, read as the reverse complement.
AACTAAAATCTATCACGATACGCTGTTAAAAAATAAAATGGCAAGTCATGGAATAGAGACAAAATACTGGATATACATAAATAGTTGATGGGTAAATTGATAAAGCAAGTCAATAACAAAAACACAAACAACAGAACTGCAGAAAAGTTGGACATTATCTTCAAGCCGATATCTGCCCCCAAAAAACCTTTGAATAGGCAATAAGCACATGAAAATCTGCGCAATATCATTAATCATCAGGGAAATGAAAACCATAATAAAAAGCTATTTTGTGGCCTCTAGAATGGCTTTCATTACACCAGTATTGGTGGTAGGGATGTAAAATTGGGCAATTATCTTGGAAAATGGTTTGGCAGTTTCTTATTGTATTAATCTATTGCTGTGCCACATATTCTAAAACTTAGCAGCAGCCTAAAACAATGGATAGTCACTACCTCCCAGTGGGTCAGAAGTCTGGGTGCGGCCTAGTGACAATGCCTCTGCCTCGGAGCAGTGCTGAGCTTTGGAGTTCAGCTGTCGGGCAGGGCTGTGGTCCCTTCAAACGCTTGATTTGGGGAGGGGCCATGGGCTCCCTCAGTTCTGAGATACCTCTGCAGGGCAGCTCTCAACATGGCATCTGACTTCCTTCAGAGTGAGGGGATGGGAGCAAAACCCAAGAGGGAATCTCTGTGTAACCCAGTCTCCTAAGTGACACCCCATCACTTTTTCCATATTCTCCTCATGCAGAAGCGAGGCCCCACCTCCAGCCCACATGGAGGGGAGAGAGCCACATGAGGGCATGAGTCCCAGGAGGCAAGAACCAGTGGGGACCATCTCATATGCTGCCTACCCACACTTTTTAAAGAGACACCTATTCTTTAACCTAGAAATTTCCTTCATGGCCACTTAGTCAAGAGAAATGAAAACTTTGTCCTCAGAGAAACTTCTGTAAGAATGTTCACAGCACTTTGTACAAAAGAGCCCCTAACTCTGGAAACCACCAAATGTCTCCTACAAGGATACTGGGTAGAAGACATAGATCCCAGTTATATGAGAAATGAGTTCTGCAGCCGGGTGACTGTAGTTAACAACAATATTATCTACTTGAAATATGCTGAGAGTAGATACTAAGTTTTCTTACCGTGCTTGTGGGGTGGGGGAATGGGTAAGGTGATGGACAGGTGAACTAGCTTAACTGGAGGGATGACCTCACAATGCATACACATGCATCAACCCATGGCGTGGGCAGCAAAGTGGTCACAGAGGGAGGGGAGGGAATAGAGGGGACAAATGGGGATGGACGGACACCTGACTTTGGGTGGTGAACACACAGCACAGTGCACAGATGGGCAGTCCCAGAACTGTGACACACGTGAAACCTGTGTCGTTTGGTGACTCTGTGCCGCCCCAAAAATTCATTAAAAAGTGGAAAATGCAAAAAACTTTGTTATATACCTTAAACATGTACAATATGTATTTGTCAGTAAAATAAAAATATCTGTGCATTTCACTGTCTATAAATTTTACCTCCATATAAAGTCATCTCAACTAAAAATCCAGTTATATGAGAGACACATCTAAAACATAACACACAGAATGGTTGATATTTAAAACTATGGAAAAAATGTCTGCAAGGGAAATAGTGACAGAAACAGAGTGAGAACAACTACAGTAAGATGCAAAATGGATTTTAAGAACAAACCATTATAAAAAATAAGGAGGATCACTGTAGATAGATGAGTAAGATGGAATAGCTCTAAGCCGGTATGCACTTAACATACCCCTTGTAGTAACTGATAGATCAAACAGATAACATAGATATATATTTGAAGAGAACAATTAAATAATTTCAATAGACGTATATGGAATATAGCACTTCCTGCAGAACATTCTTTTCAAAAGTGCATGGATATTTATAAAAATGGAAACATACTGGCCCCAAAAGCTAGTTTTGATTTTTAAAGAATTGATTTTATACAGAAAACAGTCTCTTATTATAAGATTATCAGTTGAAAATCAATGTTCAAAAGTTTAAAATCACTGAAGAAAATATATACCAGAAATATGTCCAAGAAAATCTCAAATATTTAGAAACTGAGGAAACGCCATCTATAAAACTCACAGACCCCAAGAGAATCCATACTAACATTAGAAAATATTTATACCTACACTAGAAATACTCCTTTAGGATGCTTCCAAAGGAAAATGCATAACTTTAAAGGCATACATTAAATATTAGGAAAGGCAAAAATTAACTAAGAAGGCAACACATTGTAGAACCTCAAACAACTGGAATATTCCTAATTTATCTAGAAGATAAATTTATTTTTCCTCATATTTATGAGGAAAAATCCAAGAACTAGAAGTACGTGTAACACAGATAAGATCAACAAAACAGAAAGCTGGCCCTTTAAAAGGAGTGCAGTCAGTGGTATGGCTTAGAGGGAAAGACACAACTACCAACCCACGGGCACTTGAAAATTGGAGATATGATAAAAGTTGCCAAAAATCTACACCTTCACATGAAATCGGAAGATTCTAACAAAAAGATAACTTACCAGAACCAATCTGAGAAGAAGCACAAAAGCTGTATAGTCCTGTAATAGCTTCAAAAATGGAAACACAATGTTTTCCCATGCACAGAGGGTTTATCCATGAGTTTAAACATATAAGGGACAAACAATTCTAACCTTGCACATAAAATTCTAGAATATAGAAAAGTAATAAAATATGGCAAAGATCTCACAAGGAAGGGAAATCACAGGATAAACTAACTTACGAACACAGGTGCAAAAATCCCTTAAAAATAACATACTTTCAGAAACATATGGAAAAGATCATACATAATGACTGCGGGTTAATGCCAAAAACACGGAAGTGCATTAGTATTGGTAAATTAATGTAGCTCACCCATTAAAGAGAACTGTATGAAGAAAAAATAGTTCTTGATAAAATTTATGTTAATCAGTGATGGAATCTTTTAGCAAAATAAGAATAAAAGGTAACTGTCTTACACTAATAAAAAGCATTTGAGGAAAGAAACCTAGACCAAAAAAATCATTCTTTTTTTTTTTTTTTGCTAGATTTGATTTATTTATCTTTAGAGGGGAAGCGAAGTAGAGAGGGAGAGACATATCAATGTATGGTTGCTTCTCGTGCGTCCCCTGCTGGGAACTGGCCTGCAACCCAGGCATGTGCCCTGACTGGGAATCGAACCGCGATCCTTTGGTTCACAGGCCCACACGCAATCCACTGAGCTACACCAGGCAGGAAAAAATTCATTCTTAATGGTCCATTGCTCAGTGTTTTCCCTTTAAAGTCAGGAAACAGCAGAGGGCCACTTTATTCCCTGTAGTCAGCTCAGCATTGGGCAGTCAGCCCGAAGCAATACCGTGTAGAAAGAAGAAGAAACAAAAGGTATAAGAAATAAAAAGATACAAAACTGTCATAAATTAATTAATGCCTACAAACAACACTGAAAATAACTTTTAAACCCATTATGAAAAGTAGATAATTTACCTAGATGTCAAGTAAAAGATCAACATACAAAATAATTGGACATCAATACAAAAGGAGAAAGAAATAGGGGTAAGAAACATACTTTTTTATAGAAAAATATCATTTCCAATAGCCACAAAAGATATACTAAATCCATAGAGAGAGAATTGTTAAAGCTGTACCAAAATACATCAAAGGAAACTCAACTAAGTAGAGACAGATGGAATGAATGTAAGTCAAAATGCCAAAAGGGCATTTTGCTAAAACTTAGGTGCATTCTGAAATGCATGTGGGAGACCAAGGCAAGCTAGAACAAGGTAAGAGGGAGGTGCCTTGTGAAATAGAAATCATTTTAAAACTGTAATAAATAAGCTAAAATAATTAACTTGTGTCACAGGGGTCGACAAATAGAATAATGAAACAGACTAGAACTCCCTGAGAAAAACTCACAGGTGTATGCCTACATCACCTGAGACAGAGCAGAACGTGGGCTTCTCACTACATGTCGTCAGGATCATGCATCTGCATCTGTTCTTACCCCGACTCTTCTGACCAGACACAAAAATTAATACCTGGTGAATTCGAGACTTAATTGAAAAAGCAAAAAAAAAATTTTTAAGCGGTGTAGAAGAACTTGATGACATCATTGTAGGGAAGGATTGTTTAGATAGAACACATAATGCATGAACTCTAGAAGAAAAGACCATAAATTTGTGGACACCGTAATGTAAAACCCCGTCCCTTCAAAGATGCTAACCATAAAGTGAAAAGAGAAATCACAGACTCAAAGGAAACTGTCAGAACTACTAAATAATTAGTTTTCAGAATACAGTATTGCTGTAATTTTCATGCACAAAATAACAACAAAAGCAATTAAAACAGACAAAAGACATTTCACTGAAGAAGAACCCCAAATGGCTTGCAAACAAAGGAAGAGATGCTAAACTCCATTGCCAATCTGGAAATGTACATTTAAAAGACAACAGCCTCCCATTTCACACTCATTTCATAGTTAAAAATATCAAAAGCGAGCAAGAAAGTGGAAGCTGCAGAACCCTTTACACTTCTAGTGGGAAAGTACCTAAGAAAGCTGTACATGTGCATATCCTAGAAGCTAGGGACCCCACTCCTCACACGTGTGTCCTAAAGAGAATTTACAAACGTGCACCGGGGTCTGTGTACAAGATGCAGTTTGCAGAAACAGAAACCTGGAACCGACCCGCTTGTCCAACAGAAGGATGGACAAATACCTCACAATGGAAGACAGCACCAGGGAAACTGTACACACGGATGCATTTCAGGAACAGGACGTTGAGAGGGAAAAAACGTGTATGTCACTAAAGAACACTTAAGTGGGATTATTTTGTGTGTAAAGTCAAAAACAGGCGACAGCAGACAATGGAGTGTTCAAGGAGGCAAATGCAGTGTGGTCATCTGCTACAGAAAGGCAAGGGAACGGTAGCCCCAGGTCCACTAGTGATTACCCTGGAGAGGAGGAGACGGGTGGGGTTGGGAAGAGGAGCTCAGCGCAATCCCAGAGCTGACAAACTTTCTTAAAAAGGATGGCTCCTCTACAAGACTCATTGCATTGTCGGTCTTTATACCATATTAATATTTTTAGAAATCTTGATTTTTGCATCAGTTCTAAAAATGGAATGATTTAGGATAAAATTTTTTAAAAAATATTTAATCAGAAGTTCTGGCAGCAGTGGGACAGATTAGGACAGCAGCCGCTCCTGCAGACAGGGCCTCCACCACTTGCCCTGCGTTACTGTCTGGAGACTCTGGCCCTCCTCACAGCTCTCTCAGCTTTATTTAGGTCACCTGCCTAACCCTAGTGTGTGCCAGAGATTATGACAGCTGCTTTAGAGCAGTAGCTCTCAAAGGGTGGTCCCCAAACCAGCAGCAGCTTCAGCATCACCTGGGAACCCATCACAAGTGCCAGTGTTCAGGCACCGCCCTAGCCCCAGGCATCAGAGCTGGGCCCAAGCCCAGAAATCTGCTTCAGCAGGCCCCCCAGGGGGTTCTGATGCCGCTGAGAACCATTGTTCCTGAGGCCCAGCCCTGGGAACCTCCCTAGCTGCCCGTTCTCCCATTCTGAGTCACATCAGCCCTCCCTCGGGAGAGCTGCACTTTCTCCTAAGGGAAGCAGTGCTCTTCCCAGAGCCAGCAGGAGGAGGCCGCCTTCCATTGTTCCTTGCTCCAGGCCAATGCCAAGTAAGGCACTGTGTTGTGTGACTGGTAATTGGTCAGAAATTGATTGGCCTGCTCCTGGAGTGCTTTGTCTGCTCTCTGCTGACCCCACGGGGCTCCAGCAAGACCTTTTGTCCCAAAGAAATGATTAGCATGTGAGTCACCTGTCAATGATGCCTGACAGCAAAGGAAGTTAAGATGGGCTGTAAATCGGAAAGCCAGTTACCTTTGGTCTCTGCTTCCTCAAAATAGTGGTGTCTACCTTTTTGTAGCCTTTTACTGTAGGAGACAGTTTCAGAGTAGTTCCCTGGCTCAGCACCCTCGCACTCCCAGGGCTGAGAGGGGGCAAAGGTAGGATTTGGTTGGCATCCACTCTGGCCTTGCAGGGGGGTCTCCTGCTGATCTCCGAGCGGCATTGAGCAGGAGTGAAGGGAATTCCAGGGCTGGTTTGAAATGCCAACACCACCTGATAAACTTCTTCAAGCTGCAGATTTTTTTCTATTAAATTCTTTCTCCCCACCGCAACTGTTTTATATATATATATAATACTCTTAAGGACATTAGCCTCTGTTGTGTGTGTGTGTGTGTGTGTGTGTGTGTGTGTGTGTGTGTGTGTATGAATCATTCACTTTGAATACTGCCTACCGAATGTGGGCAAACCCACCATATTCTGAATTTGATATCATTGCTGCCAAATGTTTAAATAAGTTACAGGAAATGTGGCGCCTGGGGAAGCGTGCGGAGTACATCACCTGACCCTCGCATACAGAGACTGGTTTGGGACTACAAGGGCCAAGTCCATGAAGAAAGAGGCAGCGTTCATGACAAAGAGCAGCATGAAGATATGATGGACAGGAAAGAAGTTCAGTTGTTTTGGAAGTGGTATGGTAGTGTGGTCAGTGCACTGGCTTTGGTGTCCACTAAACTTGAACTTGAGTCTGGGCTCTGCCCTTTTACTAGACGTTTAACCCTGAGTAAGTTGCTTACCATGGTTTCCTTGCTTGTACGGTCAGGATCCCAGGAACAGCTAAGTCGTAGGATTTGTGTCAGGATGACATGATATAACATGGTTGGCACGGGATCCATTACCTAGTATGTTCTCAGTAAAACATAGCTGATGTTTGTGGTGAGAAATAAAACTAACAAAATATATCAGACCAAGTTCTCAATGGCTAAGTCAACTCAGAAGATCAGACCTTTTCTAAGGAACTTGTGGAGGTTTTGGTAAGAAAAGTGATGTACTCAAAACTCACTTTCGGAAGGCATACTTGCGTGTGAAGTACAGGAGAGAAAAGGAAAAGTGAGAGAATGAATTGTGAGGCGGTTGGAACAGTATACTGACCGTGGAGAAGTTGTGAGTTAACGGACCAGATGAGGGAGGGCGAAGGGGACGAAGATGACATGGGGCCTGTCGCCTGGGCGAGGTGGGCGGCAGCCGTACCATTGAGCAGAGTGTGGACACAGCTGGGGGTGAGCAGGCAGTATTACCAGAAGGGAAAATTAGGTCAGAGGGGAGAACCTTAGTGAAAACAGAAGACATTAGAAAAGGTAGGATAAACTGGGTTCAGTCAGCAGACCTTATACAACAGAAAACACCAAGATGCAAAACCATCTTCTAATTTCAAAAGTGAGAGCAGTCGGGAGCACAGGAGGAGCTCGGGTGAGCGGGACTCAGTGGGTGGGCAAGGCCGCCCTGCACAGCGGCCCTCCCTGCTGCTCGGGTAACGAGACCCCTCCTGGTACTGAGGTTACACTGGGGAAAACCACGTGCAGAGGAGGTGAACCCTAGTTCCAAGCAGAGCCACACCTGAACCAGCAGCACCTGCTGGAGGTCTTGCCAGGAGGAGAAAGAAGGGCTCGGGGGATTTTTGCTGCACACAAAAGGGGACGGCAGAAGGGAAAGAACGAACTTTAGAGAACCCAAGCCTGCCCATCTACAAGTTCTGGACCTGTGGTTTCTCTCTGATTCTGGCTGAGGCACTGTAGGGCAAATACAAAAATCAGTGGAGGAGACTGCTGCCCAGATGCAGACCTCAGGAGCCCAGCCTGGCAGTGTGGAGGAGCCCTCTCGTGGCACCTGTGGCAGGTGGCGTCCATCTCAGTGGTGACGTCCCACTGGTCAGCTTGCTCCCTCTGCCACCTGCGAAGCCCAAGGCGGTTTGTCTGAGGCATAGGGCGGGTGGGAGGCAGAGAAGGGAGTCAGCAGTTGGCAGACAGGGTGATGTTCCTTTTGAACACGTTCAGAGTGTCTGCACGTGCCCTGGCCAGTGGCTCAGTTGGTTGGAACATCATCCTGTCCACCAAAAGGTTGTGGGTTTGAACAGGAGGCAACCAGCCAATTTCTCTCTCACATCAATGTTTCTCTCTCTCTCTCTCTCAAATAAATAATCATATCCTCAGGTGAGAATTTTTTTAAGTGTCTGAAAATTAGGAACACAGGAAATTGGTCTGAATCAGAGCAGTCAGAGAGCCATGCTGAGGCCCTTGCTTCCTTAGCTGGGACACTTTCTCTCTCTGCGACAGAGAGGAGGACCTTCATTCATGTGTGTTTGGTAACAACCTCAAACGGAGGACTATTCAGTGGGTGGGTAACATTTTCCCATGAAGTGAATTAGGCAAAAATCTTTCTAAGGAGTATTAGCCCCTGTTTTTAATTTAACGCACAGTAATTAACTAACATACTCTAAGGATATTAGCCTCTGTTTTGTGAGAATAATGAACACGATAATTAAGTTACGTGCAATAAAATGCACGCACCCATTCGGGGCTGTAGTTAGGTGAGCGCCCGCAAACGCACAGACATGCAACCCCCACTGCGGTCAAGGAGCAGAGCAGTTGTGTGACTGGAACCCGCCTCCTGGTGCTGTGGCTCTGCAGTGAACTCCCTCCCCCTCTCCAAACCCCTCCGGCCACTGAGCTGTCCCGAATTTCCTTCTGACAAATCTATTCGAGCAAGGCCTGAAATTGCTTTGTGATTTGCTGGTATTGTAACAGTATTAACAGCAGTGAACATCAGTTAACACGTATTATGCATTCCAACATGCCAGCCACTGTTTGAAGTACTTTACAGGTGAGGAAAAGGAGGCTTTGAGAACTTTTGGCAAAGAGAAAGAACAAGGCTTGCCCAAGGTCGGTGGTGGCAGCCCCAGGGCTTCAGTCCAGGGCTGTCTCTCTGCCTCCGTGGAAGACACAGGAAGTAGGACAGAGTACAAGGAATACCTACCAGGTCTAGGAAACTCAGTTTAGGCCTGGGGTTGCCTTAGTCTAAAAATAAAAAAAACTTACATAGGAACTTGGTTAGTTTTGCCAGTGAAGCAGTGACTGACAGGGGGTAAGATAAGAGGCAGTCAGGACCCTCGAACTCTCTCTGTACAACCTTTGTGATACGTACTGAAAGTAAAGCCCAGAGCTGTGCTCCCTTATCTGCTTCACCGGGTTTGTTCATCAAAGCTGGAAACATTTGCTGATCAAATACTGAAGTGCTGTTTCGGTGCTCTGGACATCAAACTTCCTCTTAAATTCTACAAAGAGCCGAAATGGGATCTTTAATCTTAGCCTTGTGTATATTTCAGGTTGGAGTCCCCAACCCGCTCTCTGGTGATGGAGGCCCCAAAGGGAGTAGAAATAAATGCGGAAGCTGGCAACCTGGAAGCCACCTGCAGAACAGAGCTGAGACTGGAGTCCAAAGATGGAGAGGTAAGGGAGAGGGGGGCGTGGCCCCAGAGACACTTGGCCACAACCAGCCAGCCTTCCCCGGAACTGCGTTGTTCTCCCCTCACGGCTGCCGTTGGCCCTACACTGCACCCACAGGAGGGACCCACCAGAAGGTTCTATTCTGAAACAGATATGTCAGGAAGGACCACGATAAGCCAAACCCCAAACACGTAAAAATTATGAGTCACTATTTGTAAGATGCTGAGAAAACAGCATGTATAGCAAGTAGAGGATAATATATATGGCTGTAAAGATGATTGCTATTTCCAAATTCTATCTCCTGTCACCTTAAAATAAGATTTAGGTAGCTAGCAAATTAAGGTATGTGTCCTACATGCATCTGGCTAAAGAAGAACTTAATGTACTTGCAGTCATTTGTAAAGTTTATGTTGCATGTCTCTGCTTTCACTGAGCATGGAGAGTCGGATCCTACAGCTACCCCAGCTCAGACAAGCTGAAAGTTCAACAGACTAGGTGACAGGAGGGTGACAGATGGTGAACATTCACTCTCTTACCCCAACACAACCCCACTTTGATGAGCAGAATGGCTGCTTGTGTTTTCACAGGCAACGTAAAGAAAACCTGGTTCAGCTGCAGACTTTTTAAATGCCTTCCTTGTGTTCATAAGCAAAGTTTTCTATTTAAGAATCTTAAAAAGAGAAAAAAATGTGTTTTCCTTTTTTAAAGCAAAACTTGATTCTACTGGTCACAGCTACTGAGAGTTGATCAGCTTTGAGCTGCCTCTGTACGCCAAGCCCGCCTTTTCACTGGTTCGAAACCTGCTGCACCTGATTTAAAAAGAGCTGGTCAGATTTCAGTTATTAAACTGTCTCTTCAAACAGCAGCAAACTCCAAGCCACACACATTTAACACAGTGACTACATCAGGTACAGTCAAAGCTATCAGGGTCCAGATTCTGCAGGAATCGGTCATCTTGTAACAGTCACTTACACCCACAGAGTGTTGTGTATTCTTTTTTTTTTTAAACATTTTATTTATCTTTAGAGGGGAAGGGAAGGAGAGAGGGGGAAAAAGTGTTGGTATTGAAGACGCACCATGCACACCGACATACTTAGGGTCTGAGAAAGCCTCCAATAAAGGAAATTGCTAAGCTGGCATTTCCAACCTTGTTTCACTCTGGGACCCTGCTCACCTTCTACATGATACACTTTTGCAAAATGCTAATCTATACAACGTTGTCAGGGCAGTGTTGTCCTGCTCCAATAGAAGCTTCTGTGAGGGTAGAGGCTTTTGCTCTTGTTATCTCCACGTGCCCAGGGCCTACAACACTCAACGCGTAGTATGTGCTCATTCGATTTAAGTTGAATAAAACTTTCATCCACTATGCACATCAGGAGAATACATACCAGCCTCTAACTCTCCCTTCCTATTTACTCTCTCTAGATTAAGTTAGATGCTGCGAAAATCAAACTACCTAGACTGCCTCACGGATCCTACACGCCCACAGGAGCGAGGCAGAAGGTCTTTGAGATCTGCGTCTGCGCCAACGGGAGATTATTCCTGTCCCAGGCAGGGACCGGGTCCACTTGTCAGATAAACACAAGTGTCTGCCTTTGAGAGACTCTCTACAGAGGACATCGTTGGCAGCAGAAGGCCTCTCTCTGGCTTTAGATGCTGGCTGCCGGCTATTTTTACTAGAACACAGAAAGCCTATCAAAGACTTTGTGCGTGCGTGTGCGTGCGTGCGTTTACGTGTGAGCGTGTTTGCGTGTGTGGGTGGATATAAATATATATAAATATATATAAATAAATATATATATCCTCTGTATAAAATGAGGTTTCAGTACAAAAGGAACCACGGGTGACCCTGGATATCTGGTCATTTCCATCCCCACCCACCACCTACATGATACAAATCAAAACACTAATTCAGACTCAGCATTCCCCAGACCCTTCAAAAATCACTCAGTGTCTTGGACACTTACCAAATATTCATCTACGCCTTTGAGTAGCAGCATGTCTTCTCCTTTAGTGTCATTACAGGGCAGTGATGGCGGGAATCTCCAAGTCATGCTCGAGTGCTGCGACCTTGGAGTTAAAAACAGACCATTCGGTTTTCCCTTTGCAGCTTTGGTGAGGCCGCCAACTTCTCCCTCTTCACGTTTAGGGACCAGGCCGTTCGGCCGCAGGCGCTCGAAATGGCTGTTCTTCCTCGGCATTCAAATGTTTGGGGGCTTTTGTAGCTGGATGAGTGAAGAGGGTGAATTTTAGCAAAGTGTGAACGGCTCACCCAATTCCTGCTGTCTTACTTCCTTCAAACTCACACGTTATCCCCCAGTCAAAACCGGAGTTATAAATCAGCACAAAGTAGGGTAACAGCTGCTCCTCAGTCAGCTGGAAGCTACTCAGTGGCCTTACAGGCAGAGTAAATGGGTAATGTATCTCTGTTTAAAGGGGGAAAAGGCTCAAAATCTGTTCTGGCCTCACTTCTGACTTATTCAATAGACTCCAACTCAGAAAATAATTGGATCAATCGAAATTAACAAGAGGGGGACCCCTACCCCAAGAGGGGCCATTTGGAGATAGTCTAAGAGTAGCATTGGGAACCTAATTGCTTTTACATGTTTCCTGGGATTGGCAGGTGGTTTAGAGACATGCCTCTTATTTTTAAAGGCATGCACACACTGACGCGATCTTTTATATATTAGGGATATTCATATTCCTACTCCACCATTATGTTTTCTGCAAGACAAACAGACCTAAAATACTGCATGCCTCCCCCAGACACGCTCACTGAAACGTAAGGCAAACTGAGTCAAGCGTCTTTATCAGAATCACTGTGTCCCCGGGGCCCCGCAGCACCCACCCCACCCCCACGTGTGGAGGCAGCTCTCTAATTCCCGCCATCAGCTACCACCCATCACTCGTCTTCATTGTCATGCTCCAGGGTCACCCTGGCCAGCTCTTGTGCTGGGACAGGGGATTACACCATCTCTGTTCAAAGAGGGGGAAACTGTGCCTATGCCTTAAGTCAATGCACTCAGCAAGGAGAAGCACATCCTATTTATCATGTCGTTTCCTGTAGTTTGTTTTGGGCCCCTGGAGGGGAATGGCTCAGTGATGACTGGGCGTCTCAACAGCAGGTGGACAAGCCAAGCGGCAGATGTGGAGTCCGAGGAGTGCGGACTGGAGCCACGCCTGGCGGAGACAGTCCGGATGCCACTCGGCCAGCGTTGGCCCCACGATCCGCAATGAAGTCGTGTTTATAGCCCTGGATGGCTTTCGTTTCTTGTTTTTTTTCCTTCAACAAGGTTCTAATTTGTTCTTACTTCACAAGCAGGGTAAGATTTGTCATAGGAGATTAAAAAAGAAGAGGTTGGATATGTAGGAGCTGCCACTCGAGCCCCGGGCTACGGTTTGTACACATGGATGTAAAAGCAAGCTATGTGTGCTCAGTCCCTTGGAAGTACGGTGGGGGGGGGGGAGGGCGGCGCTGGTCAGACCATGGCCCTGCCGGCTTCCAGACCCCAGGCTCCCTCCAGTCCCTCCTGCTCAGCGTCCCATAGAGAAGAGTTGGGTTGTTCAAGGGCAAGATCATGAGATTGCTTAGTTTATAGCAGTAGGATGTAAACAAGAAAACTCCAAAAAGCTATCAGGTTGCTGTGGGTCCATATTCCATATATCCTGTAAGGTCCTGCAGCCAGAATCTGCATTTACCACACATAGGGCTCTGCCAAGCCAGCAAAGGCCCTCCCTGGCGGCTGAGAGCATTTCCCCGACATCGTTCAGATAAATGGGAGTAGCTGCAAGGTCCTTTGTGGCTGAATGCTATAATACAAAGTTTTTGCAAGCAGACACACCACCCTTCCACACAGTCGACACAATCCACAGGTGACAAGAACACGAAAGCTTCCTGATCCTCTTTCTTCTGATGTTGGCCTAATCACTACCTGGAAGCTGGAGATCAGCACCTTGGGAATTTTATACCAGTAAAAAGACTGCTGTGATCCCACTTAGAAAAGTTTATCCTAAAGGTATTCAGATCACAAACAAAACAGAAATTATAATAGCAGCCAAGAATAGAAATCAAGCACTTATGGGGGACAGACAGGATAAAAAATCCCAATTTTCATTTGTGCTAAGTGGACACAATATACCAGGTAACAAATGAGCAGGCAATCTGGTGCAGATTAAATTATGTATTTTGGTTTAGACTTTAGAATTTGATAAAATGCATTGTAAGTTCTTCAATGTACTTTTTTTTCTCCCTACTTTCTTCAACTAGAATATGCATCCATGGTCATGAGAGACAGTTTTACTGGAATTCTGGGGGGAGAAAAATATATCTTTTACATTAAAATCTGAGAACCTTTAATTTTAAAAAATGAGATTCTAATTTTTATAATGTATTCTGGACAATCATGCTTGTCAGTGCAGTGGGTGGCATAAATACATCAAATGAAGTTTTAATATTCTTGAAGTGCTAGTAGGTCCATATTCTTCAGAGAAGTTATAAAAAATGAAAAGTTGATCTCTAGATAGGTTTAGCACTATGTCTATTTAGCACCAAGTCATAAAGGCCCAATCTTGGGAAACTGGGAGCGTGTGAGCAAGGTTTTCAAACACCCTATGGTGGCATCTGTATAGATGGCAACTTGATAGGAGGTGTTTTAATTTTGTCAACCAAGGAACGGCTCTTACCAACTTGAATTGGTTTTCGTTTCTTTTACATCAGTCTTCCTCTGGCTCGTTTTCATTGCCTGTCCAGCAACTGCAGACCAAAGATTGCTTGAGGTTTGATTCCAGAGCAGGGGTCAGCAAACTGTGGCCCCTCAACCAAATCTGGCTCATCAGCTGTTTTTATCAATAAAGTTTTATTGTAACACAGCCACATCCGTTGATTCCCATGTTGTCTATGGCCGATTTCCTACTGTAACAGCAGGGCTGAGTAGTTGTGCCAGAGATCTCGTGTCCCAGAACACATTAAACAGTTACCAGTTGGCCTTTACAGAAAAAGTTTGCTGACCCCTGATGTAGAGGTCATTTATGGTATGTGTTGGACACAGCAGCAAAGGAAGCAGACTTCATAACACCATGGAGTAAGCCTACATGTCCACGTGTTCTTGGGAGCATAAACACTTGGCTATAGACAAAAGGTTAGCCTTGTATTGTGTAAAAAAAAAAAAAAGTGATTCACTTGTCTGAGAAATGCAGCTTCACAGGGAGGCTGGGATTAGGGGAAGATGGAAAAGGAAAGTTGTGATCCCCTAAGAGTTCCTTTCCTTGGACCCTTTATAAATAGGAGGCACCTCCCATCTGAAGCTCGTGTGATAATGTGAAGCGGGGTCATGTGATTTAAACTTAGAATCTCCTCCCTAAGGAGACTACTTCTGCAATCTCTACCAAGAAGCTTTGCCTCACCTTCCCATCTTCCCAACAGATGCCCGTCCCTTGGTTCCAGAGAATGGTTTTGACTTGGCGTCACCACCTCAGTTACTCACCTCTGGCCTGCTTACTCTCCTCTGACCACCCCGGGCCCGAAGGACTGGTGAGGCCAATCAATAACTAGAAATATTGAAAGATGCATCTTAAAATACACAGGAAGGAAAAAATGGAGTGCCGTTCTTTCATAAAGCTGTTGCTGGAGAGTAATTCCAGTTTGATTTCT
The DNA here is from genome assembly GCF_021234435.1 of Artibeus jamaicensis. Taxonomy (NCBI): domain Eukaryota; kingdom Metazoa; phylum Chordata; class Mammalia; order Chiroptera; family Phyllostomidae; genus Artibeus; species Artibeus jamaicensis. The sequence goes on along the minus strand of NW_026521828.1, from coordinate 8,211,074 downwards.
GCGTCCAAGGACCTGGGCCTTTGTGCTTCGGTGTAGCAGGAGCACAAAAAAAGACCATGCTGAACTCTGCATCAGGCCTGTGCCGTGAGGCAGGCTCCCACCAGAGGCTTGTCCCTCCTGTTAACACCCCTGCTGCTAACCCAGGGTTTATAGTCCTATCCAGTGTTGTTGAAATAGCATCGGTATGATGAGGCTCTGTAAACTGAGTGTCATGCCAGAGAGGAAAGGTTTTTTTTTTCCCCTCAGTGAAAACCACCACCACTTACCAGACCTTAATCAATGCCACTTAAAGGGATCCCTGAGCATTTTATCTGGATTAAACCAAAAGAGAATTCAGTTGGCAGCCCTGCCTGTCACAGGAGGAACTAGACGAGAATGTCTTGCTTTTGTTTACTTTAGGTAAAAGGTAGCATGATACTTGGACAAAAGAGATAAATATATTCACGTGAGCACCTGAACCTTATTCCTAAGGCCCTGTGAAAGGTAGAAATCTGATTTGAGTAAGTTGTAAACAAGACCCATTTTCTAGCCTTCCCAGCACCAGGAAACCTGAGGCACAAAAAGGATAACAAAGCAGTTCCTGCGATGACACATTTGCATGGTGCCCCAGTAGCAGGTGGGAGGGGGAGTTTAAAAAAATGACCTTAGAAAACAGGCCTTTTATCTCCAATATAAAATGTCTCTCTTTCGGTCTTTCATCACTTTCTCTTCGGTGGAAGGTTCCCCCGTTTCCAGCATATTTCCATTAAAACAGTCAAAGCTACTGCATTGGGATGTCAGATGCATTTCTTTCTTTGTGGTAATCGGACTTTAAAATTATACAGTTGCCTCTGAATTTCTCCTTCACAAAGAGAAACCGCTGATAAGGGAGAAAGCAGCCTGAAGCCTGCTGCTTCAGCCCGCACAGCCCACCACCCGCACGGGCACTTTCAAAAGCAATGTGATTTCTATGGTTCTTAGAAGCTGTCTTCATAATGGAGTCCTTGAAATTTCTGGAGGCAGATCTGAATGGCAGAGGGAAAATAATCATCAGTGGGAGGTCCTTGTTTTGAGTATTGTCAGAGCACAAGTGTAAAAGAAAATAGCCCATTTGGGGTGACCCCTGCTCACATACACTATTTTCTTTTGTTTTTGCCTCGCTTCCTTTTATAGATACTGACAGGGTAGGAAATTAGCATCTTCCTTTGAGAAAAGAAAGCAATTCGAGAATACTGTGAGCCCTTGCTGCCACAGGAAGCCTGATGTCTTAACATATTAGTGATGTTATCAAATCCATCACAAAAGTCTCAAACACACTGCCAACGATGCTAATTCAACTCCAGCCCAGAAGGTAGTAATACCAGTCCCACTTGCATGAGGTTTGCAGGTGAAATACAACAAAGGTTGCGTAGGCAAGAACTATGTATAGAGTCCAAATGCACCCATTATGATAGGAAGCCAGAGAGGTGTCCCCAAAATGCCTCATCAGCCACACAGCCAGCCAGCCTCACTGGAGAGGGAGGGGATTGTGTGTCTGCTCAGAGCATCAGCTGAAGTCAGGTAACTGAGACCAACGTGAGGCTGCCCACTTTGGGAGAAGAGAGAAGGAACCATCAGTCTTCCCTAAACTAGATTCTGCATTCCTACTCCTCTACTTGTCTCGTGGTCCCTTTTATTCCAATGTCCTGGCAGCCTATTTCTGCATTTAGGTCATTTTGGTGAAATGAGAGATAACCCAGATTTCACAACAATTGTGAGGAATTCCAAGTGAATCACTGAGGTTATGTAAAAGCAGAATAGCAAAGCATTGTCTTGGGGCAGGAAGATGATATTTGTTGGCAAGGAAGCTGTTGGTATTTCTTTAGTCCCCATTTCATCAAATCCACAGGGTTCTAGCATTTTGAGGGCCATACATTCTTTTGAGAATCAGAATGAAGTTCTGCACCTCCTCCCTAAAGAAAATCATGCCCTACAAGTTTTGCATGAAATCAAATAGGTCTTCTTGGACCCAAGGCCAAATCTAAGATGTGACAAGAGTTGGATTCTATTCTTCAATTACAATACTAATTTTTATTAATGTTCATTGAGCACTTACCGAGTGTTTTACATGCATTCACTATTTCATCCTCAAAATAATCCTTTGAGGTAAGGTCTACTATTGTTCCAATATACAGAGATGGAAACAGGCTTAGGAAGGTTAAGAAACTTGCCCAAAGCCACTAACTAGAAAATGGCAGAGCTGGAATGTGAACCTGACTCCTGACCACTACACTATGAAGTTACCAACATGTCCAACTATTTTTCAGACCATCGAAAAATGTCTCCTACCCATTCTTAGACTAGACCATTTGGGGTAGATGAAGCTATACATCTTATGTAGCCCATCTGTCTGTAATCCCTCATCCATGACAGCATCCGGTACAGAGGTGTAGATGTGGGAGGTAAAAATATAGGTCAGTCTGAATGGATTCTGGGACCAAAAAAAACTAGTTTGCTCTGTATGTGGTCCTTATTAAGTCAAGCTTCTTGTCCTTACAAATTGGAAGACCCCTGGGCGTCAGCTTTACATCTAACAGAAAATGTTAATGCTTCGTGATTTATGGGTGTGACTAGCCAAGTCAGCATTTCCTCACACGTACATCATCTTCCCCGGTTCCTCAGTTCAAAAGACAAGTGTCTTATTTTAGGTGAGGTCTTTGACACCATTTTGTTATCATGCTTCTGTACTTTTACTTGTAGCAAAACCCAAAAAAGAGAATCAAATAGAAGGGAGCTCAATCTCTATTATTGTGCCTGTTTCTCTGCAAGAATATAGGACTAGCAAGGACTGGATCAGCAGCAGCCATTCAATGCCCCATCCGGCCACCTTGGCTCTGCCAATGGCTTTCACCCCATACCTCATCAGTCCTCATGAACGGGCCGTGCCCCTCCCCACATGCAGGAACTCACCAAAGCACTCAGGCTGTCACTTCTAACTGATCTGGGTTGGAAAAGGGACCATTTGTCAATCCTTGTTTAAACAGGGGCACCTTTGGACCCTGAACCTGTGCATTGTACATGGGATGCCCTGAACTCAGCAATGAACTTGAGGGCATTCCAACTACTAAAGGAGATGAGTACATCTGAAGTTCTTTATGACTTGGTGGCTTTGGGTCACTTTCAACTTCTAAGCAAAAAGATTGGGGTTTGATCTGTAAGAATTAAAAGACCTGAAAGCATTTGGAAGCATTAACCCAGCCAGCGACCATCCAAACAGGTTATCAGCCCGCTTGCCCGTGGTGAGGTCCAGCTGTGGACCTGCCCTCACCCAGAGCTGATAGACCAAACGGGAAAGAGACTGGGGCTCATCCTGCTTTTCTGTGCTTTCTCAACAGCACATGTCTGGCCCACTGGGCGGTGTGCACGGAGCTTGTCACTGCTTCTGACAGACCTAGTCCCAGTGCCAGCCAGGGTCCTGTAGAACCCACTTGGCTCAATCGCCTCATAAAACCTCAGTAAAGGGATGAGCACAAAAACATCAGAGACCCTGTTTTAGGGTAAGTCATTCAGGTGTTTTCTTTTAATGGTGTGTGCATCCCAGTGGCCTATCAGGAATGGGTACCTCTAAGGGGTCTCATGGAACTACCACCTCCAAAGCCGGAGATCAGGTTCCTTGGTAGAGATGGCACCTAGCAAAGCAGAGGAAAGGATCCACAAACCTAAATGAACCTCATTTGTGTCCAGTGTTTGGCTGAGGGGGTAACGGAGTTTTCCTTGTTAACTCCCTCCCCAGTCAACAGTCTCTTTCTCTAAGGCCACAAAGCAGCAGACGCAGGCCTCTCAAGGAGGTCAGACTGCAGAAGGAAAGGTAGAGGCCGCACATCATTGTGCGGGTGAGATGCACTCCTGGAGAAGCCAGATTCTGGTGCTCTTACCAGAGAAGATGAGGTCCTAGAAGTCCAAGTTGCTTGGAGATTTTGGAAAAGGCACCCCACTCCCATGATGCAATCAATTAATTCAGCCTTCGGGTTATTTTTGGTTTGGTTTTTCTCTGGATTTGGGTGTGGTGTAAGAAAGAGCTTAGTTTTGTTTTTATTTTGAATAACATCAATCCTTGCACACTCTATGCAAAAATTTTGTAAGCATTGCAATAATGCTATGAATTACAAGGAACTATTTTAACTTTATTACGCTTTCTGTATAAAAGAATTTGTATTTAATATTATTTCAACTGCAGTCTTGTAAAATATATTAATAAAAATAATGATTGGTAAGAAGGAAAGCACCCTTGTCCACTTCTTCAGGGAATCCCTCTTTGACAGTTGAGAAACCAGTCCCTCCTACTTGACTTGACCTCATAATTTATGTTCAGAGTCACCTCTCCTCTGCATCTCTTTGATCTGTGGCCTGACATGGTGATTAAGCCATTCTGACTCTCAGGAAGAGACTTGCACAGGCTGCCTCACGGAGATGTTAGTCTAGACTTGGGAGTCCCCAGGACTGGAACAGCAGGTCAAGGTCACAGCCATGCTCTCCTGCTCTCCTAGTAAACAAATAGGCTCTCTTTGCTACAGTTCACCACACCCTCCTAAATCAGTGGGGAAACCAGTATAGTCCCTAGGGTGTGCAACCATTTTTATCGGCCCACCTTAGCATTCTCGGTCAACCAACGGACGAGCCACTTTTGAGCTAGGTGTCCATCCCTGGTTCAGTCCATTTTCATCCACTTCCAAAGAATACCCTAACACTGCTCTCTCACATGGGGCCAAGGATGAAATCACTTACAACAGAGTTGTCATGCAGAACCACTCTGATCGAGCCACCACAACCAGCCCTCCATTCTGAGCATCTCCCCTCTCCGGCCTTCAGCTGCGCCAAGGGTTTGCACATACTCTTCCACCCGCCCTGAATGCCCGTTTGCCCAGCACCACCTCACCACAAGGTATCATCCTCAGGCCACCTTCCCATATCATCTGATCTTTGTGGCCTTCATCACTCTTCCTTGACTCCCCTGTTAATTTTTTCTAATTTCTCTCATAATTCTACATTGTACTATGACTTACATTTGCCTATCAACCTAGAACCCTGCAATGCTTATATTCGTTCTGAAAAGGGTAATGAATGCCCCATCTAAATTGGTCCCCATAATATGCTGTAAGGAAGTCAAGGCTTTTCCTCATCTAGAAATTCTGAGGCAGATTTTATGTATTTGAGGCATGAGAACTAGTGCCCGTTCCCAACCGCATTTGCACCGCAGGCTACGTCTCGTCACGTTGGCCTTCTGACTACAAGTGACACTGGAGCAATATTACGTAATCCTCAAGGTCAAAGGTTATAACAAAAATTTTATTCCCAACCAGGGTGTAACTTATCTCCAAAGATAGAGTCATTTGATTACCTGGTCTCTTTAGGGGTGAAGGAGTTTACAAAAGAAATTTGAATCAAATTTAAGAGAAGTGATTAACTGATGGAAAATGTTGAAAGGAAGCTAAAATAATAAATACTAAGGAGAGGAAAGGGCTGTTACTGCTGAGTCATACTAATTGACATAATTGTGGATTCAAAATTAGAGAACAGTTGAAATAGTAAGCAGCGAAAAGTAGCTCCATTTTTTTCTTCAATAGAAGGAAAAAGTTTTAAGTGGAGAATATGTATGAATCAGCAACTTTTCTATTTCTTCCCATCTTGAACCTTTCATAAAAAGATGTAAGATTCTGTAGTCCATTTAATAATCCAGCCTCACTTTATCTGATGAAAAGAACCCAGGATAGGAAGGTGGGGAATGGGAATCAGAGAGCAGAGAAATAAACGTGTTTCAGAAAAACTTGTGAGCAACGTGGATGAATCAGCTTCTCCAGTAAAGGCCAATGTCAGATTAATACTATTCTGTGAATGCCAAATTTCAGGTGCCCTCGAGAACCCCAAACCCCTGCCCCAAGGATCAGTGTCAAGCCCTCAGGGAAGGCCTTCATGACAATGGCCAGACAGCAGCGCAGCCGCTGCGTCTCCCTGGCACAAATAATGAACAGGACAGAATCCTTGCAGGCTGTTCCAAGATAACTCCTATTAGAATTTAGAATGGGTTTATATAATGTGAGAACCGAATCTTCTAAATTATAGTACATTTTAATAGGAAGTAAGCATTTGGAAAAGGCAACGTTTAGGATATTAGATGTTAAATCAAAGGTAGAAACTATTACACTAAAAACTCTGTGTTAATTAAGAGACCAAGAGTTTCATTTAAACACATGTGGGGCAAAAGTTAACCTATAAAATTTAAGCAAAGGCAAAATCAATATTTTAAACTAGACTTTATGGTAAAAATTATTAGGAGTGATTCAAGTTAAAAATATATAATGATAAAATCCTCATCTTATTGATTGTACGTGATTAAACCATTGTACTGAGCATGCAAGTAAGAAGCACCAAAAACCCAAAACTTGAAAAGAAATTTTCAGACATAAATATGAGACCAACTCATCTGTACAGACAAAAATTAATAAATATTTTCTCATTGTCCTTCAAATCAATTTGCTCATGTGGCAAAATGCCAATAAAAGCGTCGAAAGAAATTTTGAGGAAAATAAGATAATTCTATAATTTATCAGGCAAAATACAACAGAAAAAAAGAAAGTAAGGTATATTTTCTGCCAGAATACACTACTGTGACATAAACCTCACAAACTGCCCCAAAACACCGAAGAGCGGTCATGGAGATGGTAGTGTTTCGGGAACATGAACCCCAATCAACTGCCCTTGGTCGCACTTCCCCGCCAGGCAAGCGCCCTTCTCCTTTCTCCATCTTACTGACCACCCCCACCCCTTCACCCTCTAAGATGTGACTCAGGCAGCTCCCCTCCATCAAGGATTCTGACTTGCCCCCTTGACGAACCCAGCAGTCCTGTCTCTACTCTCAGGGAAACCTGGCCGACCTTGTCATGGCTCATGTCATGAAAACAACCTACAGTACTCACTCTGCTGCTTGCCCCACCAGAACAGGGGTGCGAGAAGGCGGACACTGCTTTCATTTTTATCATTCAGCCTAGCAGAGTGCCGGGTGCCTAAAAAGAACAGGCCAGGAGACCAAGAAACAGGCTCAAATGAACTGAAGAATTCACCTTGTGCCAAGTGATCAGTTCATTCTACCATCTATGCTTAAGCGTCTCAAACAGAGAACAAGTCGTGATGTCTGCACTCAGGCATCCAATGAAATGAGTAGCCAGAGACATGAAAATAGCAGCGATGGGGTGTCCATGGTGCCTGGGCAGCAGGTCGCGGGAATGCCATCACACACTCATGGCAATGGTACTGGTGACTTGATGGTTATTAGGAAAATTAATCAGTTATTTTTTTTGGTGAGAGTAGGAAGGAGGAGCTTCAGAGACTCACCTTAAATTGCCCCCAGTGGCCCTGGCTGCTGTGGCTCAGTGGACTGAGCGCTGGCCTGCAAACCAAGAGGTCACTGATTTGATTCCTGGTCAGGGCGCATGCCTGGGTTGCGGGCCAGGTCCCTGGTTGGGAACCTGAGAGGCAACTGTTTCAGTCTTTCACAATAATGTTTCTCTCCCTCAGTCTCCTTCCCTTCCTTTCTAAGTAAATAAATTTTTTTTAAAAAACTGCCTCCAGTGGACCAGATTTAAATATATTTCTTCATTTAGCATCTACTGAATGCTTGTTGCTTTGTAAGTAAATAACACCCACTCCTTGCCCTTGAACCTCTGAGCCCAGAGGGGTGGGCAGAGACCTAAAAAAGGTCGATTCCAACATCATTTGGAAAAACTGTGAAAACGCTAAGAAAAAAATAGGAAATCAAGTAACAGACAACCTATGATCTAAGGAGGAATGATAAAAGAAATCACAAGGAGAAAAAACTGGCAGATTTAAGCACATTCAGTTCAGTAAGTTCTTGCTTATCCCACCTCACATATAGGCCATATTTTTTAGAATAAAATAATAGCAGTAAGTAGGAGAAACTAATGCTCTTTTCAGAACTCATGCAGAGTAATAAGAAAATCCATCAAGACATCCCTAAATAAATAAACAAAAGAGATAAAAAGCACGTAATTCACACAAGCAAAAATGTACATTTTCCCCCACTCTAAGGCACTGAAAGATAGAACAAAGAATAACTTTTCAAGGAAAACAAAGGAATGCCACCACAGTTAACATCTATCTGAACTTTATCATGCAATCTGATTCCAGAAATGCTAAAAAGTACGACTTGGAATCTACTAAATAAAATGTGGGTAATCTATCAAATAAATGTGATTAAACATGTTCCTATGCCTGCAAAGAAATCTGAATCAAATCAATGAGTGTTTTTAAAACAATTAAATAGTGACTGTACTGAGGTCCTATGAGAAGGCTCTATTTCATACTATGCTTGATCCTGAAAAGAATCTCGTAAGAGGTAGGTATAATTATCCCCATTTTACAGAAATAATGTTTTTAAAAAGTTAAGGAATTGCTGGGGTAATTCTCCTAGCAAATGGAGGAGCTGAGTATTTATTTCAGTGACCTTTTTCTGTTTTATGAGGTCGCCTGCCTTTCCTTGCCCTTGCATTTCCTAGTCCAGTGCGGTTCAAGGGCAAGGACAATGGGTGAGAGGAATACACATCTGAATACTGGTGCACCAGACACTGGTGTATGATTTCAGAAGGTAAATGGTCAGGGGTTGTTTTTCTGGTTTTGTTTTTTTTAGATTTTATTTATTTTTAGAGAGGGGGAAGGGAGGGAGAAAGAGAGGAAGAGAAACAGCAATGTGTGGTTGCCTCTCATACGCCCCCTACTGGGCACCTGGGTGGCAACCAGGCACGTGCTTTAATTGGGAATCCAACTGGTGACCCTTCTGCTCAGAGGCCAGAACTCAATCCACTGAGCCAACCAGCCAGGGTGGTCGGTATCATTAAAGAGTCATAGGAAGGTTCATACCCTTTGGCCCTCGTAATCCCATTTTCAAAACTCATCCAAGCAACAATATTCAAACAGGAAAAGTTGTTAGCAAGAGTGACGCTCATTGCAGTAGAATTCAAGGATGGGAGAAATTAGCAAGGTTACCTAACTGGATGGAAGGGAAGGCTATCTCTGTGATGGTCACTTCAACTTTATGGAACACCACGCTGTCTTTACAAAGGGCTGGGAGGATTTGGTTTCAGTATGGAAAAATATAATGTTAAATATGTAAAAGTGATGTATACATATGAATCAAGACTTCTAGGGACACTAAAAATGAAGCAAGCCTATCTATTCGGATGGTGGTATTGTAGGTATAATTTTCTCATCATTCTTGTGTTTATAATATTTATATAATAAACTTTTTAGAAAAAAACTAGTATCTGCTCTTTTTCTATAAAACAGAATTCTGACATATACTTTTATCCCACAAATAACCTTCTAGAAGGAAAAAGTGTAGACTCAAAATTGTTTACTGCAGTTTTATTTATAAAGAAAAAAAATACCTGGACTGTGCCTTTTCCCCAACAACAGAGTAAACAGATAAATAAATTATTGCACATCCAATCAATGAAGTATTGTCAGTATTAAAATAATTTTGAACAGGCTTGGTGTCACATGTTTAAAGTAAGTTAAAAAAAAAAACCTAGAATTACATGAAAGCTAACTGCAGCTATGTGGTTGGAAAAAGGAATTGGTAAGAATGAAAAGGAACCACTGATTAATTTTAAGCCACAATGTTAAGGTAATATGAATATAGCTGTTTATTTCTATTTTCCCAAACTTTCTTAAGGGTAGTTACTTTATAGCCATTAATTTTATACAATGGCTGAACAAAAATCACTTTAGAGCTCAGTCAAAAAAAAGTATTTAATTTTCAATTTTCAGTCCATTTATCAAGTGTACCCCTGGGTCAAATCAGAAAAGACGTCTGATCATAGAGGATACATGGGGATTCCATGTGGCCTCTCCTTCCATCTCACAGAAGAATGAACTCTGGAAATGTTCTCTTGATCCCTGGGATGGTCACAAAGCTCCACTGCAGATTTGACATCGGAGGACAAGCCACACATCTCAGCTGTAGTTGAGCACCAAGGTTGTAGGAATGTAGCTTCCCTCCTGGAGTTCAAGCAGCTACCAAGTGGGAAGGGCCCAACCCTTTCCTGCTGAAGGGGAACCAAGGGAAACTTTGACCACAGCTGGCAATGGACAGCTGCCACAAATGTGACAGCAATCAGTCATATAGTCAGGTCTCAGTCGTGCTCCCCGATTCCTGACTTCACTCACTCTCATCCCCCAGACTCCACAGCTCCCTCCTGCCTGCACGTTCCAGGTTTGTGTTGTCCTCTAGCCCTCATATTCTCATTTCATTCAGTGTCATACAGATTTGGTACATCCTAAATCCATCCTGCCCGTGATTTCTGGGAGGCATGACCTACCTCCCTTAGTTCACGTGATACTGCAATTCCTGAGTCCCCTCCAACATCTGACTAATCCCTATCCTCTCTACAAAGGACTGCATAACAGATAATTCACCGAGGCCCCCGGAACCCAGGGATGAACCCCTTTCTCCAGTGCTAGAGGTAGTTACCACCAGGGTTCCTCTCTACTCTTTAACAGGTAAATATCTGTGAACCTAATCTGGCCCTACTCAGTTATCTCACTTAATCCTTCCCCCTCCAACAAAATTGTGTTTCTTAACAGGAAAGGGTTTAACACAGTCATGCGGACAGATGTTCTGGGAGGGCATTGGTTTTGGCATCAACTAGACCTGTGTCTGTGCCAGACCAGTGTCTAAGACCAGGTTCCCTCACAAAGAATGCCAGTAAATTCTGGCAATCTGAGTTCCCGAAACCTTCAACCATGCCTACGCAATTCTTTTCTGTAGTCTTCCTTAGCATTATCTCTATAGTTACTCTCTTCCTGGAAGAAGTATTCCTTCTCTTGAGGCTCTTCTTTTTTTATTTCTCAAATCTTTCTATATTTTGCCTACCAACGCAGTCCATACACAGGCCCAAAATTGTTCTCTCAACCCTGCCCACTATAAACATTATCTCCCAAATTCTTAAAAACTCTATTCCTACTTCACTGTTCACCCTTATAAATATCCTTCAATCTACTTTTTGTCCTTATCTCTACTAGGAGACTACTCTCTAAACAAAGTTCACCATTGACCTCCTAATGGTCAAATCAGAAGGTTTTTCAAAGGCTCTCCATTTTAATCCAATCCAGCCCTGAGCCCACGCCGGGGCAGAAAGAGGCAGGGGCCTCCTCAGTGTCCACACGCCAGTCCCCTTTCCTTCCAGGCTCCCATTTGGGTCAGGCATGCACCCTGCCCCCATGACACCAGGAAGCACGAAAGGTTATCAGTGAATAACCTTTAATAAATCAGTGATTTATTAAACCAAAGCACTCAGAATGCCTTAGTTTTTGTTTCCCATTTTGGTGAAAATCTGGTGATTTTCAGACAGCTCTGACATATGTTTTTAAGTGGGCGTTGCTTATTTCAATCCCTGGACAGCTCTGTCATGATTCTGATGGTTACAATAGTATTCCACAAATAAACATAAAGGGGCTCGCTCCCCGACTCCTTCTGCCATGATGATAAGGTTCTGACAACAGCGTTTTCTCATTCTTTCTCCGTGCCTTTAACTTTTCCTTTAGGGCACTGCCTCCCCTCCCCCAGGCCACCAATCATTCTTTGAACAGTAAGTACTGTTGGCACAAAAAGAGTGAGTGATCTTCCTTTTATGTTTCCCTTTTTCTTCCTCTGCCAATAGGGTCTTTCTTGGGATCCAAAGAACCCTTTAAAATTATTCCACCTAGTTCTCCAAGTGGACAGTGACCAGAGGGGAGAGGGAAGGGAATTTAAGGAGGAAAAAGGGGAGGGATTTTGAGGAACAAGTATGAAAGACACAGGGATGAGGACTAGGGGTGGGGAGGAAATGGGAGGGAGGTGGGGAGCACGGGGCGGGGGGGGGGGCTGGGATGGGAGAAATAGACAAAAAACTGTATTTGAAAAATAACTAAATAAAATTTTTTAAAAAGAGAAAAAAATTATTCCACCTAGTTCTCATAGTACCTTATAAAATGACAGTAAGACACATCACCTTGCAAATGGGGAGACAGGGTCCGAGAGACTTAGTGACTATCCCTGTTTGCATGTGTACAAGCAGCAGAGGCAGATCTCGAATCTGTCCAGTGTGACTTCATTTACTGAGTACCAGCCACGTGTCAGGAAGTCCAGCCCAGGTGGTAGTATTCATTCCCCTCAAAGTCTGCTGATGTAGTGGGAATAAGAGAAAGTCAACTTGGTTTCCTGTCTGGCCACTAATTATTTGACTGTGAGAAGCTTTGAGCCTCAGCTCCTTCCTTTGTAAACTAATGGTGTCTGATGAGTGATGTCCACCAGCTCTCACATGTGTTGATTTCCCACAGTGCTCTGTGATCTGCTGATCATCAGTAACCAGTCATGAATTACAGGCAGGACAAGCCCAGTTCATGACCAAGTACTTGATAAACATGTACTAAGTGTTGGCCGTGCTTCTGAGTGTCAAGGGATTATAAGAAACAATGAGTCAAGCATGGCCTCCACCATCATAGAATTTACAATCTAACACATACACAAGTATACGAAAAAGCCAAGATAATTTCCAGGCACCAAAAAAGGGTGCAATTAAAGGCCTCCCTAAGGAGGGGACTCCTGAGTGGAGACTGATGTAAAGAAATCAGGCACATAAAAAGCTAGAAGAGAAGAGTTCCAAGAGGGGAAACACAGCACTGAGAGAAGCGTGGCAAGTCATCAGTTTCATTACTTAGAAAGACTGAACATTCCACTGTTTTTCTCTTCTTCATTTTCTTACGTGAATTAGACATATGGAATGTAATTATTGCCTTTCACCTGCTGGGAGAGTATGAATATTAATCTGTCCTCCAGGAAATGAGAACACTTTTCTTAGGTAGTAAGGATGGCTTCTTTAATTGACCATCAAGGACGATAATGAAAGAACCAAAGATACGGAGAATGCCTTTGAGGCTAACAAGAAGGGAGAGTACAGAGATCCTTTGAGGTTAATAAGGATAGGACAGAAGTCAGAAGTCACTAGTAGAAGACACTTCACACTGTACCATACCAGGGAGGGGTTGAAATTTCAGAAGCCCCACTATGGGCTTGTCCTGTCCATGATTCAGGACTGGTCACAGATGACAAGGGGGTGGACAAAAGTAATTCACTGAAGAGGAAACTATAATGACCAGTGCATATGGGTCAAGAAGCTCCATCACACCTGTAATATCAGTCATAAGGGAAAGGCAAGTTCAACCCACAAACAAATAGCACTATATACTCCTCAGATTTGTGGAAATAGGAAATCTGATAATGATGAATGTGAACAAGGGGGAGCGAAAGCAGCAGCTCCAATACAAGAGCAGTAGGAGTCATGTGTGCGATCACTTGGGGAAGCAATCACTGTTGGTAGCAAGGTTGCACCTCAACATGGCAAACCCACTTCTGGGTATGCACCCACAAGAGAACTACACATACAATGAGAGGCACACAAAGATGGTTATCACACATTGGTTTGTTATATGAAAACAAAAGGGGGGAAAATCAGCCCCGGGTGGTGTAGCTTAGTGGATTGAGTGCTGGCCTGCAAACCAAAGGGTGAGTGGTTCAATTCCCAGTCAGGGCACATGCCTGAGTTGTGGGCCAGGTCCCTAGTGGGGGCCATGTGAGATGCAACCACACACTTGTGTTTCTTTCCCTGTCTTACTCCCTCCCTTCCCTTATCTCTAAAAATAAATAGTTTTTTTTAAAGAGGAGAAAATCAAACTCACAGTTATTAACAACCACACCTAAAACAAAAGCAAACTAAGCAAACAACTAGAACAGGAACAGAACCACAGAAATGGAGAGCACATGGAGGGTTAGCAACAGGGGAGTGGGAGGAGGAAAGAGGGGGAAAAGATACAGAGAATAAGTAGCATAGACAGGGGGAGGGTAAGAGTAGTGGGAAATGCAGAAGCTAAAGAACTTATGACACATGGACATGAACTAAAGGGAGGGTATGTGGGTGGGAGAGGGTGTGCAGGGTGGAGGGGAATGAAGGGGGGAAATGGGACAACTGTAATGGCATAGTCAATAAAATATATTTAAAAAGAAAAAAAAGAAGACAATGGGTAAATAATGTAGCAACATTATACAATGAGGATATTACACAGCAGTTTAAATGACAGACCCTAAGTTAAACATTGCAAAACATGATGTTGAGTAAAAAAAAATAAGGATGATATATACAACATGACAATACTGAAATAAGAAATTGAAGCACATGGGAGTGCTCTTTATCACTTTTAAATATCTGCATACTGATGCAGATATGAATGGCTGGGTAGGAAGGACTGTCTCCAGTTCTGGGGTGGGGGTTGCGGAAACCAGAGCTCCACCTGTGTTTGCGTGGCTGGGTTTCTCACACGATGAAACCAAGCAGCTAAAACAAATACAACGAAATGTTACAGTTTGGCAAATCTCGGTGTGTTTTTGCTACATAAACCTCTGACCTCCAGAGAAAAGTTTGAAATGTTTCATAATAGTTTTTTGAAAGTTCCCCTGCATCAGGAATACCTCAGACCTCATGCGCCCCTGTTCCTGTTGGCACTGAGGAGCCCAGCCTCGGACTTGGAACTAGATTGGTATGAACAACATTTTTCAAGTATTCCTTACAGAATGTCATGATTGACGCTGTGCCTTGTAAACACGCATATCACAGACGTGAGAGAACACACAGTACCTTACAGAGAAAATGCACCAGAGCGAGTCCTAAAGATGTTTGTGCCAGCTTCTCATTGAGCAAACGCGAGAGACCACATCATGGTTCAACATCAGGGAAATGATAAATTACCACGATATAATCATGCTACAGTTTTCTAAACAGTGATTAAAAATCATGTTTTCTAAGAATATAAATGACATTAAACAGCAGCAAATCTTACAATCTTATGTATAAAATTAACTGAGTACATATGATGCAAAAAGAAAAGCCGTGGCCTATTTCGAGCCATGTGAACACATTATCAGGGGAAAATAAAAAGGCCTGGGAAATCTCTCAAGCTCTAGCTCTTCCTGTTTTCTCCTAATGCTCGTGATAGACTCTCCTAAACTTTTTAAAATGCTTATTTATTCCTTTTATGCTTAGAAATAAATCCATTCAAGGCATGTTAAAATGGAGCAGGGCAAAATACCTCTTCTCTAATGTAAAAGCATTTATAGCTTACCAAAAGTGCTTTCACTGTGGCTTATACATTAACTGGTATTTTCTTCTGTTTTTGACATACGCTGCATCTGTTTAAAGTTTTAATCTTGATCAAAAATATGATACGCTGCTTATTTAGACACTAGAATGCCCGGCCAGTGGGATTATTCTCTATCCGTTAAAGAGAACAACTCTCTTGTCCGATCTTCATGGAATCTCTCACCAATCTTCCCAGCTAGACTCTTGCATCCTAGCAGAAGTAGACTTCAGTGTTCAGAAACTGGCCACTTAGAAATGTTAAAA
The DNA here is from genome assembly GCF_021234435.1 of Artibeus jamaicensis. Classification (NCBI taxonomy): domain Eukaryota; kingdom Metazoa; phylum Chordata; class Mammalia; order Chiroptera; family Phyllostomidae; genus Artibeus; species Artibeus jamaicensis. Next base: position 8,195,610 of record NW_026521828.1, on the reverse strand, counting down.
TGTTATCCTTTAAAAACAAGAAAAAAAGCATGCCCTGGCTGGTATAGCTCAGTGGATTGAGCATGGGCCTGTGAAGCAAAGAGTTGCCGGTTCAATTCCCAGTCAGGGCACATGCCTGTGTTGCAGGCCAGGTCCCCAGTAGGGGCACATGGGAGGCAACCACACATTGACATTTGTCTCCCACTCTCCTTCCCTTCCCCTCTCTCTAAAAACAAATAAAAATATTTGCAGGATCTAGCTAAGAGCTTAGGTAAGAGCTGTGTTCCCTCTCCTCAGCTCTATGGGAAAATAGAAAGGTGATGGGAAAAAATAGAAAGGTGTAGAAGTAGGGAAGAGGGCAGACCAGCTCAATTATCAACATTCAAATGCTCTCCAAAGCCACTGGTTACATCTGCAACGTAGAGGCTGCTGCAGCAGACATTTCGTTTACAATGAGTAAGAGAATGGGGGCATCACACAGAGATTCAGAAATGGGTTAAAAGTCAGTTCAGACTGGGGTGCTTGTGACCAGGGTCTCAGTTAATATCCTTGGTCTGTTGTAAAATGGAGCTATTGTAATCGCGAAGTGAACATCAGTTGCTTTTGGTCTGCCCAGCTTCGGTGCCTTGGGTAGCCATCTCTTCCCTAGTCTCTGTAGGTCTGGAAAGGCTGCCATCCCCAGGATTCCGCATGGGAAGAAGCTTTTCTACTATCAGTACCATTCCCTTGGCCACTGTGATCCATCCAGAGTTATACCCACAAACCAAGTTTAATAAACCAGAGCCCTGGCATGGGACTATCCAATTTGAAACTGCAGTTAAAAATGAGGTCGTGCCTTTGGATTCATCACATGTCTAGAAATAAGGTGCCATTTTCCTAGCACAGAGAAGAATACTAGGTAAAGTAGGAAAGAATGAAGACAATATGCATACAGAAGGGGAATGACTGAGAGAGATTGTGAATGAGAACAAGAGGCAGGGGCCATGGGGTAAGACCAAGAGTCTCAGGTAAGAATCAAAGAGACAAGGACGATGGGAAGTAAAACATCTAACAGCAGTGGGATAACCAGCAAGTAAGATGAGCAGGAAAAGCTAGAACAAGAGAAAGATATGCAAAAATATGAGATCAAGATAGAGAGGAGAGAATGAAGATGAATGCTAAGGACCACAAAGAGGACAAGAGATTATGAGCCAAAGAATGAAGTGATAAGATTAGATTAAGGGAAAAGGAGGGATCAGATGGAGAAGGTGTGGTAGGTAGTGGGGAGAAAGGGAAGAAAGGAGAGACAACAAGAAACAGGCGGATAACCTAAGAGACAGACACGGAGAGAGAAAGGCTGGGGAGAGAGAAAGGAGACTGACCTCAAAAATCTCCTATGCACTCACTGTCTGCAGAATAAACTCTGGAATTCTTTTCGGACATTCCGGCACCCAATGCTTGATCTGAGTCCAATGTTCTAGCCTCATTTCTCACTATTCATATCAGCCCCTAGGCCTACTTGACTTTGGGGGACACAATCTGACCTTTCCCACCTCTGTGCCCTTGGTTCATGGTATTTCCTCAGTCTACAATGCTGTCCCCCACTCCCATCCCCTTTCGACATGTTAGTCTTGTTTCAATGCAAAGTGCAAACACACCTCCTCTCAGAAGCCTTCGGATATATGCCATTTGGAATTCATTCTCTCTCTCAAAACCACCCGATATTATTACTTCAGTATGGCACTGACATTGTATGCCTCCATTAGTTGGTGTGTATTTAGAGAACAAGAGATGTCCTTTAAAGGGGCTCAATCTCTGAGCCCCTTGCACTGAGTGCTTTACACATAGAAGAGTCCCCAAAACTGCTGCTTGTATTTACCCAAACTCCAATTTATAACTCAGTAGCTGTTGACACAAAAAAAATCATCCAAACAACCCTATAAGACAAAATTGAGTTCCTTCTCATTGTAAAAAGGGAGAGCACTGCCTTGAAAGAGCCTCTGGATTCTCACAAATGGAGAAGGGCAAAGTGGGGACATTCGTGAGCTTTGAAGTCTACTTTTAAGCAGGTCTCTCAATGTGGGAAGCTTGGTTAGCGTAAGAATGACATAGAAATCTGGGATTGGTGGACACAGTACAGCAAGAATTTTGAAGACATGTCCAAAGGGTCTTAGGGCATAAAGTTTTTTTTTTTTCTATTGGAGAGTTAATGGGGCTCCAGAATGAACAGTGAAATTATTTGCAATATTTACCTTCTTGGGAAAGCATTTTCTGAAAGTGTAAAGTTATACTGATGAAGACAGTGTAATATGGAGTCATATTAGTGTGGACAGGTGGAATATTTCTTTCTTAACATCAGTAAGCATTTGTCAAGCATCTAATAATGACTTTGTAAGAATGGGTGTTAGAAAAAGTGTGAGAAGAAAACCAAAACAAGTGAAACACTCCCAAAACTTATTTATTGTCTTGGGGACTTCCTCCAAGATGGAGGCATAGGTGGAGATGCGGTGCTTCCTCACACAACCAAGTTTAGAGACAACTAAATATTAGCAATAGAAAACACAGCCAGAACACAGAAAATTAAACTTTTCGGAAGTCTGATAACAACAAATTCTTCAGCCTGACCAGTAAGAGGGGTGAAACCAACAGCTGGAGGAGCGGAGTTGCACGGGAAAACTCCATCAGAAGGACTCAGGCGCGCGGAATCCATGCGCAGGGTTGGACCTGGTGGGCAACTCAGCAAGCCACCGCGGGGAAACAGCAAGGGAGCAAGGGAGCAGGGCTGCGGGTTGACTTTGGTCTCGCATCAGTGCGTGGATAGACAAGCGAGGGAGTGGGCGATTGGACGGGACCCAGCAGGCCCCAGTGGCCAGCAGCAGCAGAGGGCGCTGCCATTTCCCCACTCTGACCCCGCCCCCACATACAGCGTCACAACCCAGCGACCTGGGAGTCCAAGGCTCCCCTCCTCGTACTTCATGGGCATGAACAGAACAAAAATGGCTCAAGAAGATCTCAAAGCCTCAGAGCCTATAAATCTAAGCGATGAAGAAAGAGCAAGAAAGACACACAGTTTAAAACACTGGTGATCAGGATCCTCACAGAACTGGTTGATTATAGCCACAAATTAGATATATATATGAAGACGAAACTAATTGAAATGAATGGAATTACACAAGAAATCAATAGCGATGAAAAGGAAACTGGGTCTCAAATCAAGGGAGTGGACCAGAAGAAAGCAAATAATGGCCAAACAGAAAAGAGTCAAGAAGCAAGAATTTTAAAAATGAGGAGAGGCTTAGGAACCTCCAGGACATCTTTAAACGTTCCAATATCCGAATTATAGGGGTACCAGAAGGGGAAGAGGAACAGCCACCAATGGAAAACTTATTTGAACAAATAATAAAAGAGAACTTCCCCATTCTGGCAGAGGAAATAGACTTCCAGGAAATCCAGGAAGCTCAGAGAGTCCCAAAGAAGTTGGACCCAAGAAGAAACACACCAAGGCACATCATCATTACATTAGCCAAAATTAAAATGAAGGACAGAATCCTAGAAGCAGCAAGAGCTAAGGGGACAGTCACATACAAAGGAGTCCCCATCAGACTGTCAGCAGATTTCTCAAAAGAGACCTTACAGGCAAGAAGGGGCTGGAAAGAGCTATTCCAAGTCATGAAATCCAAAGACCTACAACCAAGATTGCTCTATTCAGCAAAACTTTCATTTCGAATGAAAGGGCAGATAAAGTGCTTCTCAGATAAGATCAAATTCAAGTTCATCATCACCAAGCCCTTATTATATGAAATGCTAAAGGGACTTATCTAAGAAAAAGAAGTTAAAAAAACATGAACAGTGAAATGACAGCAAACTCACAGTTATTAACAACCACACCTAAAACAAAAGCAAACTAAAAGGACAGCTAGATCAGGAGTGGAAACAGAAATGAAGATCTCAAGGAGGGTTAGCAACAGGGAAGTGGGAGGAGGAGAAGGCGGGAGAAGGTACAGAAAATAAGTAGCATAGACAGTAGATAGAAAATAGATGGGGGGGGCAAGAATAGTATGGGAAATACAGAATCTAAAGAACTTGAGACACATGGTCATAAACTGAAGGAGGGTAATGGTGGGGATGGGGGGGTAGGGTGGAGGGGAATGAAGGGGGGAATAGAACAACAGTAATGGCATAATCAATAAAAATAAATAAATAATTTAAAAAACTTATTTATTATCTCATCATCCTAAGTCTTTTCTATTAGTCAATTGCATCTTTCTTTAAAATGAAACCCTCCCCCCCCAAAAAAAAATGAATAAAGCAGTAACCTGTAGTTCTAACATACAGGCCCTACAAGGAAATTTAAATTCACATATTTTTAAAACTTTAAAGATGCCCCTAAACTCCTGAATGTTGGAGGAGAACAAGAGAGAATAGTTAAGCACTGAGACTTTTGGGTTGTACCTCAGATGCTAACCAGCTTATTTTGCATATCGTCATAGAGTTCCTAGAGGGCTCTTTAGAAAAGATTCCAAGGCCATGTCTGGGCTTAGGAGAAACAGCAAATTGATTGATTAGTGATGTCTACCATGACACCCATTGTCCCACCCCACTCAGACTTTCTCATTCGGTTTTGCTTTGATTTTTGCTTCTCATTCTTCCTGGTGGAACCACACTGCCCCCAGGTAGCCACTTTGTCTTTATTGCCAAAATATTTGGGTGAAGACTCTGGAAGGGTCCGTGAAAATATAAATATCATTTCTGAAGAATAACATACTAAAGAATCATTCTTAAATGACAGCCAGAATAGACTTAATGGACCAGAATCATGAGAGAATGAGGTAAATGTCTAGAATATTCTATAAAGATACAGGACTAAAACCAAAAATAACATCCTTGAGTTCCCTGACCACCGACTGGCCTCCAAATAGAAATGCGACCCAAACTGGCTAAGAAAATATTCTATAGGATTTTGCAACATGATACTAGGGAAACGAAAACTGCCTCTCTTACTTCTGGACCTGCTAAGGTGGGTGGTGTAAGCCTGAACCTGTTGCAGCATTGCCGAGGCCCCGTACCTTGTCCTACACCTGACACTGGAGGAATCCAACCTGAAGAGAAAACACTAGCTCTGGCTAGCTCAGTAAAGACACATATGCAAGAGTGACAGAGACTGGATGACACCATGTCAACTCCTGGACAGTTTAGTTATGTCGGCCAATTAAATTCTTTCTGCTGAAGACAGTGTCAGAGTTTGAGTTACTTCAAACTCAAAAATTCCTGATTAGGACTTATTAAGCCCACATCACATGATCAGTCTTAAATTCTGGAAACATGCATAATTGTGTGCTTCTTCAAGGACGCGCATCTCTCCTGCAGCCCCCTACTCATACGCCACAGATTTCGTATGTTGGGGACAAACTTTGCCCCTTGACTTGGTAACCACAGATTTCATACCAAGTGCCTATGTCCTTTGCCCTGCATGGAGCCCAGATTAAAATCCACAGAAATTCACAAGAGGCCAAATATGCCCTTGACTGATACCTGTCTATAGGTGGATGGAATTAAGAGATAAATCGGTTTAAGCCATTTTGAAAGATGAAAAATAGGAAAAAAATTTTTATACGTTCCCTATCAACCTCTTTCAAACTCTGAAAAGGATCTGAGGCCATATCATAATGGAAATAATAAAATTCAAAACTATCAAATCTTTCTGAAAAGAGTTAATTTTGTAAAATGAACGATGGAAGGAAAAGCAAGTTCTCCCAGTGGTGGTGGTACCTCTTTTGGCCTCTGGAGGTCATTTTGCCAATACAATCTGCAGCCAATGATGTGGGTTTCCTTGGCCCCCGTAGACTAGGGTTTTGTGAACTCTGCTTCCTGGAGCCCATGGGACACTGCTCAGATGCACCAAGGTGACAAGAAACTGGAATAGCGCCCTGCACCAACCAGAATATGGCTTCTTAAAAATCATCTTTTATGTATTGGGCTCCCAAGGAACACTAAATTGAAAAAAGTTTTGAGAAAGTTAAAAGCTAACTGTTTTAACTCCATAACTGGTTTTTTTTAAACTGCTTTAACTCTATAAACTGCATTAATCCAGGTATTGACTTCTTAGATATCTCAGGTATTGGGAGTCTAAAATATTAGAAGAAGGTCCCAATGGCTTCATGTAAATCAAGGGAACCTCTGGTACTGAAAATTGTGTGTAATGTACTGATCGAAAAGGATCACCCTTCTCTGTCAAGTTTTTATTACAAGTTTCTGCTTATTTTGCTCTCTGGAGCACAAACCGATGGCTGAGCATTTATCAGGAAGAGGAATAGGGTGGTGGCCAAGGCATCAGGGCTGGCTCTGGAAGTTAATCACGTGGGCTTATCACAGTCTCCATGAAATTCTACCCATTAAGATCAGAAGCTTGTTATGCAAATAAACCTCTATGGTCCAACACAGAGACCCCCATACCTAAGTAACACTTCTCTAAGGCATTCCCCCTACATGTGATCAATCGGGCAAAACACCTGTGAGAGCACTCCTGGGGGCAAAGGACAGGGGCTATTAGGAAGCAAGCCTACAGATGCATTATGGTGTTACAGAACTATTCCCTAGCACATCAGGAACTCAAGTTATTGTGGCCCTGTTAATTTTACAACTTTGTCCTTTTCCTTACCAGAACAAAAAATGCCTTAAAAGAGAGAGATGAACCTCTAATTTCTTATCCTACTCTCCATCTTCAAAGCAGGCTCTCTTTTCTCCCTAATTTTTAGATTTCATTCTTCTGTTTGAGGTAGTAAATACAGGCAATTTTCAGAAAGACAAAAGCTACGCCAAAGAATATAAATGTCAAACACATGTAAATGTCTCGTGCTCCATTTTCCCCGAGTTAGGAATGTCCTTTGTTTTCTCCTGGTAGATTTCAGCCAGCTGAGCTGACATCGCAGGTTGAGGAGCAATCATCCAGCCAGCGTCCTTACAATGCAATGACAATCAGTTACCGAAAATGTGCAGGCACCGATACCGGGATTTAGGAGGGTCAGGAATAAGAGGAAGAAAATAGCCCTTTCAAACATGCACAACCGCTGCTGCTGACCTTGGCTGAAGACGGCATCCGAAAACATTTATTAATGTTCTGTTGTGAAATACAGGAAAGCCAAGTGAAAGCCTGATAAAAGATCGGGCTGGAAAAAGGGGAGGCACACATTACTGTTTAAATAGTATTCTAGCAGTTAAATTAATTTTTTGTCAGAAGCATCCTTTCTCCCACCTGTGTTTGTTCAGCCACAGTGAAGGAGGTGCTGTGAGGATGCAAAATATAACTGCAGATTTATGCCTTCTTGGAGGATGACTCCATCATTTCTATGGAATTGGATAACTAACCAGGTACATGTAAAGAACAGGCACAAAGGATTTCAGCACACCTGTAACAGCAACATGAAAAATTCATCCCCAATATACACCCTCTCATACTTGAGATAGCAAGTATGGAAATGGAAAGGTCAGTGTGGCGGCTAACTTTTATTGAGTGACTACTATAAACCAGGGGCTCTTTTAATTCAAAAGGACTCTTTCAGTGGGTCATATCCTCAGCCTTGCAGAGATGACAAGTTAGAGGCTTAAATAAATTGACTTGCTCATGGTCAAGCAGTTAATATAAAACAGATCTAGGATTTAAAAGTAACCCTTTTCAACACTAAAATCAGGAGTCATAATCTTTCTGCTCTCCATTTAAAAGACAAATTGGGCATCCAGAATGGTGAGGGGGGAGGGAGTCAGGACATTATGTCACATGAACTGATGAATTTTAGCCATTTAATCTAGAGAAAAGTGACTCAACAGCTCCATACAGGAGCTGTGGGACAGTATCACAAAGGTCACCATATGGATGATTAACATGTTAATCCATATGTTTTATTAAAAATAAACAGGACTTCATGGATTCTACTTCTAGCTATGATGGAAGAGCTTAGTTCAGACTAATTGTCCCATCAATGACAACTATAAAAAGCTAATTGTAGTTGTATACAAAATATAAAAGGAAAAATGGTTCTTTATTTCCAAGAAAGAGCTGTTAAGGTTGCCAGGATTCAGTAGGTCAAGTTCTTGAAGAACACTATGTTGAGAAATACGTGTTTGTTGTTTTTTCCCTCCATGGCACCAATGCTAATCTTTAGAGGAAAGGGTGCAGTGGGGGCGGGACAACCAAGAGGTTCTGTCAATCTCATGAGGTTTGGAAAATAAAGTACCTTAGGATCCCAAGGAAGCCAGGGCTTAAGAAAAAATAAACGTGTTTCTAGATAATCCCCTCCAAAAGTGAGATCATTTGCTGCCAGCAAGGTGGCATTAAAGAAATACTGAAGGAAGTTCTTGAGGCAGAAGGAAGATGACCCCTGGTGGGGGAACATTAATGCAGAAACAAGTCGAGAGCTCCAGAAATAGTAAGTATGTGGATAAATCTGAATAAATATTAACAATTTAATAAAACATATTGTGGGTATATATTTTATATATACACATGCTGCATATGACAGTATATTTTATATGTGATTTTAACATGGGGCAATAATACACAAAAGGTGGGAGAATGGAGAACAGAGTAAAGGTTTTTAAGGTTTAATGTACCCTGTAAGTGGCCAAAGGAAAATCTAAGTTAGAATAAATCAAAAATTTATTGTGTGATTTTTAGGATAAAATTCTAAAATAAAACGAAAGAATGTGCAGTTAATAAGACAATAGAGGGAAAAGATAATAGTATAAACATATCAGTTCAAAAGACAAAAATAGCAGGAAATAATAGGTATGACAAATAGAAAACCCAGTAAAATAATATATTCAAACCCAAATACATTACAATTACATTAAATGTAAGTGGACTAAATATTCTGTAAGAACATAAGCATGGCCAAATTAGGAAATAAACACAAAACTCTACCATATGTTGCTTCCAAGAGACACACCTAAAATGGAAAACCAAAGTGAGTGCAAATAAAAGGATGTGTATCTTGCAAATGCTAGTCAAAATAAAGCTGGTATAGGCAGATTAATATAAAACTAAGAAGAGTTCAAGACTACAAGTATTATTAGTGAGTAAGAGGCATGTGTTCTCTGCCCCTAATAGACTTAAACCAGAAATCAATGATAAAGACTATTACAAATCTCCACTTTTCAAAATCAAAGATTTTTAAAGAACCCATGAGTTAAAGAAGTAATATTTAAAATTTAAAAATAATTTGAAGGAGAAACTAAGAAAATTCAGCATATCAAATCTTCAGAATAGAACTAAATCAGAGGTTAGAGGAAATTTTATAGTTTTAAATACATATGTTAGAAACACATTTAAAATCAATTATTTAAGCTTCTTCCTCTCATAAAACTAAGGGGAAAAAAGAAAGGTGAAAACAAAAAGCAAAATCAACAAAGAAAAAAAAAACTGGTTCTTTGAAAAGATTATTCAAATTGATAACTTTGTTACAAGACTGATCAAGAAAATACAAATCACAATGACCAGGAATGAAAAAGGAACACCAACCACTACAGATGTTAAAACATTGCACGAGAATGTTATGAACAACTTTATACCAGTAAATTTGTCCAGTTAGATGAGATAAACAAACTACCTAAAGAGACATCTTACCAAAACTGACCCAAGAAAATAAAGAAAAACCAAGTATTTATATTGGGTTGGACAAAAAGTTCATTTGCTTTTTCCATAAGATGGCTCCAGTAGCACTTAGTTATCTTTAACTTCATTCAAAACTATTTTGTTAGATTTTACTCTGACAGCTGTCATAACAGTGTGCATTTTAAAAAAAAGTATCAAAATTCATGAATTTTTGTGTAAGTCACTTTAATATTGAAGATAGAAGAAAATATACAACATTTTCAGCATATTATACTTTATTATTTTAAGAAAGGTAAAAATGAAACTGAAACTCTAAAACCAGAATATGTGTACAGTCCATGGAGAAGGTGCTATGACTGATTTCATGTGTCAAAAGTGGTTTATGAAGTTTCATGCTGGAGGTTTCCTGCTAGACAATGGTCCACAGTCAGGTAGACCAGTTGAGGTTAATAGCAATCAAATTGAGACACTAACTGAGATCAACACTATACCATGCAGGAGATAGCCAACATACTCAAAATATCCAAACCAATAAACATATTGGTGAAAATGAAAAATATGTATTTTACTTTATGGAAAAATCTAAATGGACTCTTTGGCCAGCCCAATACTTTAGCCAGCCCAAGATAGCCAAACTCTTAACTAGATTGACTTCAGTAATGAATTCAACTAAATGCTCAAGTATATAAATACTACAGATATTACACAGAGCCTTTCAGAAACAAGAGATAAAAAGAACACTTCGCAGCTCATTTTATGAGGCCAGTATTATCTGGATAACAACATTCAACAAAGTTTTTATAAGAAAAGAAATAAATAGACATATAAAATATCTAAACAACATATCAGTAAATAGAATATAGCAATATTTGAAAAAGTGTATTATATCATGACCAATGGGCTTTATGATAGAAATGCAAGGTTGGTTTAACCTTGACAAATCCTTTGAATAAAGATATATTCTATATTAATGAATTGGAAGACTCATTAAAGATATTAATTACCCTGTTTCCCAAAATTAATCTATAACTTCAGTGGAATGCTTACCAAAATTCCAACAGAGATTTTTTTTTTGCAGAAATTGACAAGCTGGTACTAAAATTTGTATAAAATATAAAAGATCTAGCCTATCTATGAAAATCTTGAATAAAAATAAATTTAGATAGCTTACACTACTAAATTTCAAGACCTTCTATAATGCTACAGCAATTAAGACAGTGTGTTGTTAGGAACAAGACTAGACACCTAGATGAATGGAATAGACTAGGAAGTCTGGAAGTAGATCTATACACATATGGTTGCTACATTTTGTCAAAGTATTTCAGTAGGAAATATACGTTCTATTCAATAAAAGGTATTAGAGGAAATGAGAAAGAAATGAACCTTAACCCCTACTTCACACTACACAGAAAAATTAAAGTTGACTGTGAATTTAAAGATGAAAACTATAAAGCTCTAGAATAAAACTTTTCTGAATGTCTTAGTTTTACTGAAATAGGCAAAATTTCTTAAACAAGACCCAAAGAACAAAATGATAAAATTGGCCTAATCAAAATTAAAACTTGCTGTTGAAGGTATCAAAAGACACCTTCAACAAAGTGGAAAGGCAGGCCACAGAGTAGGAGAAAATATTTATTCACTTGTGACAGCAGACTCATATCTCCAATGTGCCAACAATTCTTATAAATCAATAAGAAAATAAGTAAACAGCCCAATTATTTTAAATGAGCAAATGACTTGAAAAATTGTCCTCTAAGAGAAGATATTCATTAGGCCAATAGCTCATGAAAGGATTCTCAACTGTGTAACTCAAGAAGGAAATGCAAATGGACACATTACACATTCATTAGGCAAGGCCAAAATTTAAAAGGTTGACAAAACCAAACACTGGAGAGAGTGTGGAGCAGCTGAAAGCAGAGTACATGACTGGTCCAGAGAAAAATGTTCGACCACTTTTAACAGCTGCGCTAGTTTCTCATAATGTGACATGTACACCTTCTCTATGACCCACCGATTCCATGCCTACATCGGTATTAAAGGCTAAAAGTGCATTTGTCTACAAAAACACTTATATGAGAATGTTCATGGAAACCTTATTCATAATAGCTTAAGACAAGAAACTATCTGTCCATCCACAGTGAAAGATGGATTTACATTCATATTATAGAATACCATAAAGCAGTACAAAATAAACTATTACAAACATAACGGCACAGGTGAATCTCAAAAACATTTCAATCAGCAAAAGGAGGCAAACACAGAATGCATATGATATGGTTCTATTTGTATGAAGTCCAAGAGCAGGTACAACTAATCTATTGTGATATTTGCCAGAACAGTGGTTGCCTTGGGTGGAGGGGTACGAATGATCACTGGGAAGGAGAAGCAGGAAACTCTTGGGAGTCATCTGCATCTTTATCTGGGTGATTTATAAAAACTTATTCAGATGCACACACACTTAAGACTTGCTCATTTTACTTTAGGTAAGTTCTATTCAATTTCGAAAGAGATGAGAGAATAGTATGAACAACTTTGTGCCAATATATTTGAAAAGTTAGTGGAAGTGGGATAAATTCCTTAAAATCACACTTAATAGACAAAAGATGTATCATAATAGATGCAGTCTTATAGCCATTAAAGAAATTTAATCCACAGTCATATCTCTTCTGACAAACAGAACTCCAAGCCACTGGCTTCACCAATGGTTTTCTTCTCAGTGATTGAAGAACAACAAACATATCACACAAATAGCCCCAGAAAATGAAAAAAGTGGGGAGAGGAATACTTTTTAACTGGTTTTATAAAGTCAGCAAAACTTTGATGATAAAACTTGATCAGGACATTACTAGAAAGCAAAACATGAGGCCTAGCTCTCTGATGTTTAGATTTTAGGCACAGAAATGTTAAAATATTAGCAAAATATTGCTAATAGAATAAATATTCTATATTGCTAATATAGAATATTAGCAAAATTCTATATATTTATAGCAAACTACCTATAAATACATAGAATAGAAGAAAGTACATCAAAACTAAGTTGGATTTATTCTAAGAATACAAGGCTGCCTTAACTTTTGAAGATCCATCAGTGGCATTTGCCACATTAACAGAAAAAGTATCCGATCAACTGAACAGATGGGCAAAAGCCTTTGATGCAATACAAGACCCATTTATCATTTTCTTAAAAATCTTTAGCAAACTAGAAATAAAAGGAAACTCCCTTGACCTGACATTACATCTAGTAACTTGATTACTGGTAAAATGCTGAAAGATTCCCTCTGCTGTCTAGAAAAGATACAAGGATGTCAGTGATCAGCACTTCTTTCAGCTTTCTACAGGGGAGCTGACGAACAAAGTAAGTCATAAAAAAGAAATTAACAGCATCAGATTGGGAAGGAGAACTAAAATTATGCCAAATACTATAATTATATATACAGAAAATTTTAAAGGAATCTATAAACTAATAGAATTAATTAATGGATTTAGCAACATCACTGACTACAAGGTCAATATACAAAATTCAGTTGTATTTTCCACATGAGCAAAAAACAAGTTGAAATGTAAATATATATGCATGCATACTATTTATAACATCACAAACATCATCATAATAAAAAAAATTTAAACCATCATTATCTAGGACTAAATTTTAACAAATATGCAAGCCTTTTCTACACAGAAAGCCATAAATATCAATAAGAGAAATTAAAGAAGAAATACATAAATGAGAGGACATAGCATGTTCATGGACTGGAAACTTAAATGTTATAATGATGTCACTTCATCCCAAATTCAGCTATAGATTCAGTGCATGACTATCAAAACACCAGTGAGTTTTTGGAAGGACTTCCACCAAGATGTAGGTGTAGGTGGAAGCACTGCGCCTTCTCACACAACTAAGTTTAAAAACAACAAAGTTTTAGCAACAAAAACACAGCCAAACCACAGAAAATTGAACTACATGGAAGTCTGACAACAACAAACCCTGCAGCCAAACCGGTAAGAGGGGCAGAGCCAGCAGCAGAGCGGGGTCAGGCAGAAAAGATCCACCAGACCAACCCAGGTGCATGACCCAGGTGTGCGACCCAGGTGTGCCAGCAGCCGTGGGTGGATCCCAGGTATGGAGAAGCTGGTGGACTCACTGAGGGTGCAAGGCAGTGGACCCACTAAGGGCTTATCCCAGTCACACATTTGAGCACAGATAAACCAGTGAAGGAGCTAGCAGTGAGACAGACCACGTAGGGCCCAGCAGCAGGAAGCAGCAGAGGGAACTGCCATTGTCCCTCTCTGACCCTGCCCCCACATACAGCATCACAAACCAGCAACCTGGGTGGCCCCACCCTGGTGAACAACTAAGGCTCCCTCCTCATACATAACAGGCACGAACAGATCAAAACATGGCTCAAGAACAACTCAGAGTCCCAGAGCCCATAACCCTAAGTGACCAAGAAATAGCCAAACTTTCAGATGCACAGTTCAAAACACTGGTGATCAGGATGCTCACAGAATTGGTTGATTTTAGTCACAAATTAGAGGAACAAATGAAGGCTAAACTAATTGAAATGAAGGGAAATGCACAGGAAACCAATAGTAATGGAAAGGAAACTGAGACTCAAATCAAAGGAGTGGACTGGAAGGAAGAAAAAAATGACCAAACAGAAAAGGACGAAGAAACAAGAATTCAAAAAAATGATGAGAGCCTTAGGAACCTCCAGGTTAAACATTCCAACATCCAAATTATAGGGGTTCCAGAAGGGGAAAAGGAACAGCCACCAGTGGAAAATTTATTTGAAGAAATAATAAAGGAGAACTTCCCCAATCTGGCAAAGGAAATAGACTTCCAGGAAATCCAGGAAGCTCAGAGAGTACCAAAGAAGTTGGACCCAAGAAGGAACACACCAAGGCACATCATCATTACATTAACCAAGATTAAAATGAAGGACAGAATCCTAGAAGCAGCAAGAGATAAGGGGACAGTCACATACAAAGAACTTCCCATCAGACTTTCAGCAGATTTCTCAAAAGAGACCTTACAGGCAAGAAGGGGTTGGAAAGTATTCCAAGTCATGAAATCCAAAGACCTACAACCAAGATTGATCTATCCAGCAAAGCTTTCATTTAGAATGGAAGGACAGATAAAGTGCTTCTCAGATAAGATCAAATTCAAGGAGTTCATCATCACCAAGCCCTTATTATATGAAATGTTAAAGGGACATACCTAAGAAAAAGAAGCTAAAAAATATGAACAGTGAAAGGACAGCAAACTCACAGTTATTAAGAACCACACCTAAAACAAAAGCAAACTAAGAGGACAGCTAGATCAGGAGTAGAACCATAGAAATGAAGATCACATGGAGGGTTAGCAACAGGGGAGTGGGAGAAGGAGAAGGGGGGAGAAGGTACAGAAAATAAGTAGCATAAATGGTAGGTAGAAAATAGATAGGGGGGAGGGAAAGAATAGTATGGGAAATATAGAATCTAAAGAACTTGAGACACATGGTCATAAACTAAAGGGGGGGGAATGGTGGGGGAGGGGTGTGCAGGGTAGAGGGGAATGAAGGGGGGAAATAGAACAACTGTAATGGCATAGTTAATAAAATATATTTGTAAAAAACCAGTGAGTTTTTGAGGAAATCGACAAACTAAATCTAATATACATATATACATAGCATATATATGATAAAATTCCAAAAGACTCCCTCTGCTGTCTAGAAAGATATATATATGTAATATATAAAATATATATAATCTTTATATATATATATATATTTATAGATATATGAAAAGGAAAAAGAGCCAAGATCACCTCAGAGAAAAAGAAAATTGGAGGATTTACACTACTAGATATCAAGATTTTTTGTAAAGTTTTAGTAACTAAGACAATGTGGAATTGCAGGATTGGCACAATATACACATAGAACAGAGGAAACAATTCTTAATCACACCCACACATGTGTTGGGCACTTGATTCATGACAAAGAACAAAGGTATGTATTACTTGCAATCAGTAAAAAGGGATAGTCCTTTACTAAAGTGTGCTATATTAAATGGATATTTGTGGAAATAAAACTTGCTGGGTGATATTCTTTTCCCCATTTTTATTTTTTTAAATTCTCACTTGAGGATATACTTATTAATTTGAGGGGGAGAGGAAGGGGAGGAAGAGAGAGAGAGAGAGAGAAACATCGATGTGAAAGAGAACAACATCAATGAGTTGTTTCCCTCAAGGGGAACCTGCACAAACCCAGGCATGTGTCCCCACTGGGGATCAAACCCAAAACCTTTCAGTTATGTGATGATGCTCCAGTTAACTTGAGAGTCATCTGCATCTTCATCTGGGTGATTTATAAAACACACTTGCCAATACACTTGAGAATTTAGTGGAAGTGGGATAAATCCCTTAAAATCACATTTAATAGATATAAGATGTGTCATAATAGATGCAGTCTTGTAGCCATTAAAGAAGTTTAATCCACAGTCAAATCTCTTCTGACAAACAGAACTCCAAGGACTGAAAACTTAAATGTTATAATGATATCACTTCATCCCAAGAACTGGCCAGGGTTCTTTCCACCATTTTATAGAGAAGGACACTGGGATTCCAAGAGCTAAAGATGGAACTGAAATCACATAGCTGATAAACCAGAGCTTCCTAAGATGCTGCTTGTCCTGGTTATGGGCCAAGAGCTTTACACACATTATTTCATTTCATTAGCCTTGTCTTAAACTTTTGTACATAGAAAACAAATTCCTGGACATTAAATAACTTTAACTCTACCTGTGTTGAGGAGAATAGTGACACCCCCTCCCCCCTCCCCCACCCAAACGACTTGCATGTGCAAAGCCCCAGAACCTTCAGATGTATTACCTTACATGACTAAAAGGACTTTGCAGATGTGTTAAGAGTCTGGAGATAGGGAGATGATCCTGGATTATATGGATGGGCCAAATGCCATCCAATGGTCCTTTTATAAAGGGATGTAGAACGGTCAGAACCAAAGAGGTCATTTGACCATGAAAAAAAGAGGAAAGAGATTGATTTGAAGATGCTACCTTGCTGTCTTTGAAGAAGGAAGAAGAGGCCCCTAGTCAAGGAATACAGATGACCCCTAGAAGCTGGAAAAGGCTGGGAAATGTGTTTTGCCCTAGAGCCTCTGGAAGTAGCACAGCTTGCTAAGGCCTTGATGTCAGCTCACTGCAAGCTACTCAGACTCCTGCCCCCCAGAATTGTAATGCAGTAAACCTACTGATTTAAGTCATTAAGTTTGTGGTGACTTATTACAGCAACAATAGAAAACTAATACACACACGTAACTAGAATTTGCTTCCAGGTTTTCCTGTTTCCACAGTTTTACTGTCTCCTTGCATTTAATCAGTCATAAGGTAGGCATAGTTACCAGAATTGGAAAGCAAAGCTAAAGCATTTATCAGAATGGTTTGGCCTGCAGAGATCCTTGGTATTGCTTAATTGATTATGGTGTCTCTAAAATTGAACTAGACAGGCAAACTACTAAAGCCTTATTTGATTTGCGTAAGCATTACAGACATCCTTAGCACCTGACAGAATTCTCAAAGTGAGAGCTCCCTGAATAATCTTGAGCTTTTCTTTCAAATCTATATATATGAATATACAGATATACATGTGTATATATATATACACATAAACTATAGCTACATGTTTATGAATATCTATATAGATATACAATCAGATATATGTGTGTACATATGAATATATTTGCATGCATATTCATGAAATGCCCTTGAAAGAACACATAAACTCTTCAGAAAGATTGTTTCCAAGAAGAAGAACTGAGTTACTAGGAGATAAGGAGAGCAGAATTTTAATTTTAAAATTAGATATCCTTTTGTACTCACTAAATGTTGATCCATGTGAGTATTTTGCCTGTTAAAAATATATATATAAAATTATAAATCAAGAGAATTCTCCTATTTATATCTCCATCAGCAGAAATCAAGAGTGATTCCATGTGTTTTTTTATCCCCAGGACCTTCAACTATTTCTTACACCCAACACTCATTGCCTTCTCTTCACTCCCTGCCTTGACACCAGAGGTGTCCTCTTACTGTGCCCTTTGTCCCTGTTTACCAGAGGAAGCCCAGGCCCTCCAGGTCAGCCCCAGCCCTCAGCCACTCATTGCTACAGCTCTCTGCCTAAGTGGTTGCTCCTCCTGCGCTCCCCACCTCCCTTCCCTGCTTTACTCTCCTCCGAGCATTTATCACTGTCTGGTGCACTTCATGTGCTACTTCCTTATCTTCATCATTGCCTGTCTCCTTGCTCTGGGAAGTAGCTCCCTTAGGGCCAGGAATCCTGTCTGCCTTGTTCATTCCTGTGGCCCGCCACATATAAGAGTACCTGGACCTAGTGGGCTCCCAGGAAATATTCAACAAGGGAAAAGAGAGAGAAAGAGAGGAAGGAAAGGAGAAAGTGAGGGATCTGTCAGGGGCATGCTGGGAACCCCAGTTTGCCAGCACCAGTGAAGAAGTGGATGAGTGAGGGAGGTCTGGTCCTTGCAGCCACCTACCCACAGGTCTGGCAAGGCCAGGTAGAAAGAAAACATTGATATTGAGGCATGCTCCCTCAGTGATGTAGCACCCATTTCTGCCCATAGCACCTGTGGTAGCAGAACCTCAGTGAGAGGAATGCTAACAGCCAACTCACAGGACCAGGGGCTGGTTGCAGGGGGAGGGGCCCCATGGCTGGGAAATCACACTGATATGAGAAAGAGTCACACTTGCCACAGGTGGCCCAGCGCAAACAGCCTGCTATTGAATTTTACCATTTCCTAAAGGAAGGGGAAAAAAACATAGAAAGAATAACTAACGACTACTTGGAACTTGCTGCATGATTTGTGTGAATCATAGAAAATGTTCAAGGGGTGAGGTCCTAACCTTTTTTATATACATATAGATCCCTAAAATGTATTTGTTTATGAGAATATGATCTCTGGAAAAATTACTGAATCATTCAATAAATATTTACTGAGCTCGCATCTATGCCCAGGGCACTGTGCTAATCCAAGGAACCCAAAGGATCCTGGTCAAGAGAGGAAACATTCAAGGTTTAGTTCAAAGATCATAGCTTGTTAATCTGGAAGCCCCATATCTAGTCCTAAGATTTTTGTTTTAAGTTGAGCCAACTTCCATTCAAGATGGAGGTATAGGTAGACATGCTTCGTCTCCTTGTACAACCATAAAATTACAACTAGATCTCAAAACAAATAACACCCAGAACTGTCAAAAATTGGACTGTATGGAAATATGATAACCAAGATTTAAAGAAGCCACATTCATCTAGACAGATAGGAAAGGCAGAGTTACAGAGATGGGCAGAGAGACACAGATAGGTGGTGGCAGCAGTGGAACCAACAGACTCACATTCACATGTGGTGGATAAAAATCAGGAGGTATACCTTGGGAGTGAGTGATCCCAGCCCCAGGCAAGACCACACATACCAAGTTTCTAGCACCAGGAAGATAAATCCCCATAACTTCTGGCTATAAAAAAACAGTGAGGGGCAGAGCAGTGGAAGAAACTGCCAGACTTTCAGGAGATTGTTGAAAGGGCCCATGTGGACATAGAACATATGCAAACCCACTCTGGGATTCACCACCATGGCAACAGCTGGAAGGGTACCAGTCCCATATGGGCAGTGGGTAAGGTGACTGGAAATGGGGTGAGTGCTGGGCAAACTTTCAGCAGCCAGGCACAGCAATGTCCCCTTTCTGAGCCCTCCCTCCACACAGAGCCACAAAGCAATGAAGTGGGTTGCTTCACCATGGAGATTACCTAAGGCTCTACCACACAATTTACAGGTGACTTTTCCACAATAGTTCACACTACTAAGACAGAGAGTCAAAGCAACTCTACTTAATACACATAAACTAACATAGGGAGGCTGCCAAGTTGAGGAAACAAAGAAATGTGGCCCAAATGAAAGAAGAAAACAAAACCCCATAAAAAGAGCTAAATGAAATGGAGATAACCAACCTATCAGATGCAGAGTTCAAAACACTGGTGAGGATGTTCAAAGAACTCATTTAGTACAGCAACAACATAAAGGAATAAATGAAGTTTACATGAAGTGAAATAAAGAAAAATCTATGAGGAACCATCAATGGAGGGAAGGAAGCTGGGATTCAAATCAACTATTTGGAACACAAGGAAGAAATAAGCATTCAACCAGAACAGCAAGAAGAAAACAAAATTCAAAAAAACAAGGATAGTATAAGGGCCCTCTGGGACATCTCCAAATGTACCACTATCCAAATTATAGGAGTACAAGAAGAAGAAGAGGAAGAGCAAAAAATAGAAAACTTATTTGAAAAAAATAATGAAAGGAAACTTCCATAATTTGGTGAAGGAAATAGACATACAAGCTCAGGAAGCACAGAGAATCCCAAACAAGTTGGACCCAAAGAGGACCACACCAAGACACATCATAATTAAAATGCCAAAGGCTAAACATGAAGAAAGAATCTTAAAAGCAGCAAGAGAAAAGCAGAGAGTTATCTACAAAGGAGTTCTCATAAGACTATCAGCTGAGGACCTACAACCTAGGTTATTCTATCCAGCAAAGCTATCATGTAGAATGAAAGGGCAGATAAAGTGCTTCCCAGACAAGGTAAAGCTAAAGGAGTTCATCATCACCAAGCCATCATTATATGAAATGTTAAAGGGGCTTATTTAAGAAAAAGGAGATCAGAACTATGAACATTAAAATGGCAACAAATTCACAACTATCAACAACTAAATCTAAGAAGCCAAACTAAGCAAACAACCAGAAGAGGAACAGAATCATAGATATAGAGGGTTATCAACTGGGAGGGGGGAAGGGGAATGAGGGAAAAGATGCAGGGGTTAAGAATCATAATCGATAGATACAAAATAGACAGGAAGAGATGTTAAGAATAGTATAGGAAATGGAGAACCCAAAGAACTTCTATGAACAACCCATGGATATGAACTAAGGCAGGGGATTGCTGGAGGAATGGGGGTACCAGGTAGAGGGGGCAAAGGGGGAATAACTGGAGCAACTATAATAGCATAATCATTAATAAAGTTTGAGCCAGCTTTTTAAATGAGAAGAATTGATGTCAAAATCCAGACTTGCCATTTTTCTTAGAAACACTGAGAAGGCACCTGTGCTAGAACCCCATCACCTTGCTAGCAGGTGGCACAGCTGCCCCTCATCCATTCCCCAGCACTTCTCTAGGTGGGGCCAGGGCCTTCACCATGCTTTTCTGGTCACGTTGTTGTTTAAAAACAAGATATTTTCTTGGTATTAACATTGGGGAAACAAGAAGTACACCAAGTGGACTGATCAAGAAAAGTGGAAAATAGCATCCTTCTGTAGAGAAGAGAGCACCACTTCTTATTTAGGCAAAGGTGAGCCCGCCTGACTCTTTATCAACCTGGCCCAAAGGACAGTTACATTTGGAACAGTTTGGGAAACATGGGCAGCGGGGGGCTGAGGTGGGGAGTGGGGGACCCATCCTGAATGGGAATCGGCTCTCCCTTCTCCATGACTCATAATGTCTCCCTGTGAAGTAAGCTGACTTGGACAGAAAGGCAAAGATTCTGTATTCCAGCAAAACTAAAAAAAAACCCTCTGACAAGGACAAGACAACCCTATTTGGGTCCTGCTAAGGTAAGAAAAGACAATACTGACACCCAGTGGTCCATTAACCAGCACTCAAGTGATGTCCTGAAATCCCTGTGCTTAGATAGAACTTCTTCATGTTGTGGACACATCAGAGACAAAAATGCCAGCGAAAGCCAATCGTGGTAAAATAAATAAATAAACTATAGCAATAACAGTAAAGCAAGCAGTGGTTTGTTTTCTAAACCTTTCTAATCTGGCTAAATCTCAGTTGGGCTTAAATGTACCAATTATATCAAAAGAACTTGTATTCAAATTGTTATTTCCATTACATAATGGAAAATAATACAGGGTATGCTTTGGAAAATGTAAGGCTTATTTTTCAGAAGGTAAAAACCCAAACAATCCAAAACTATTCTATCATGATTTTTTTTTTTGGTTTATTAATTAGTCTTCGAAGCCCTGAGAAGTAAATAATAAATATCTGTGGTTGTGAAGACAACCACAGGGACACTGACTAGCTTGTGACCCCCACAACACAGCCTCAAACCCTGCAATTTGAAGTAATAAGGAGGTTACTGCAGGAGTGAGGGCTGGGGCAGAATGTGCAGGAGAAACACACTCAGGAGAGACTCTCACTTCCAAGTGGCTAGTAATTACTAGAGTTTTAAAATCAGCAAGATAAAAAAAAATGTAACTCTTTGATGACATTTAGTCTGACTGCTGAATGAAAGAAAATAAGTGAGAAATGTATTTCAACAATTATTATTTCACAGCTAGAGGCTCTGATTTTGACAAAAAGGACCGGCGACCTGGCCTTGCGATCATAATGTAAGCTGACATCTCGATGTAATTCGCAAAATCCGACTTCAGTGTAATGGCCTTGATGAGAACTGTGGGAGACCTAGTGCTAGTTACAAAGCCATTGGAGGATCTCGCCTTTTTTTATTAGAGGAAAAACAGCCAGCTGGCATCATAGCATCGCTGACAGAATCCTGGTGCACATCCAGGTCCAGCTCCAGTGGACTGACTCAAAGACCTTTCCTCCTCTTGTAAACAACAAAATCAAGAAAAATAAAATTTATTTAAAAGATTTTATTTATTTATCTTCAGAGGGGAAGGGAAGGAGAGAGGGAGAGAAATATCAATGTATGGCTGCCTCTTGTGCGTCCCCTGCTGGGAACTGGCCTGCAACCCAGGCATGTGCCCTGACTGGGAATCGAACCACGATATTCTGGTTCGCAGGCCCGCACTCAATCCACTAGAAAAATTAAAATTTTTAAAAAACCAGCAACAACCAAAAAAGGAGATCAAATGCCATAATTTCCAAAAGGTAGAAGAGAAAAGACCCAGCTCCAATTTCCAGGAGGTACTAATGATCCTGAGAGGGTCCCTCAACACTCCCAAGCTGGACAAGAAATGCAAAAATAGTATTCTTTTTTTAAAAAAAAAATTGTTTATCTTCACCCGAGGACATTTTTTTCATTGCTTTTTAGAGAGAGAGGAAGGGAGAAGGAAAGGGAGAGACAGAATCATCAATGTGAGAAAGAAATGACATGGAAGACACACATCAATGAGAGAGAAATATCAACTGGCTGGCTGCTGTATGCGCCCAGACCAGGGACCAAACCCATAATCTAGGTGTGTGTGTGTCCAGACTTTCAGTTACAGAATGATGCTCCAACCAACCGAGCCACACTGGCCAGGGCAAGAATAGTATTCTCTACGACTCTCTCTCATCTCTTTTAGTCATTTATTTTATTTTATTTAACAACATGATATTTTCAAAGTAAATTGGAAAGTCGTTTTCATCTTATATAAAAAGAGAGCTCTATCTTTCAATATTCAGGACTTTCTTTCTTCTATGTTGTTAGGTCCACAATGCAGCTATTCTCCAATCACCTTCAACCAACACTCTGCTTTCTCACTCTAGGATTTTATAATTGTGGCTATTTTCTGTAATAGAATCATACAGTCCGTTGCTTTTGTTTTCAAGACTTGTGGGTAAGTCTTCATGTCTCTTTTGACCTCAAGGGAGGACTTAGAAATGGCCTGGGTTCGGGGAGAAATAAAGAGGGAAGTGGACGGTCATTTCGATCCACTTGAGCAGAAGCATAGGCTACTGAACCCCATGCCGAATGGAGGGGACCACCTAGAGGACATGACCCGTGTTTCAGGAGCAATCCCAGGCACAGGACAGAAAGCAAAATAGTTTCTGCAAGAACAATGGCACCCAACCCCAGGTGAACGAACTCCCCCTTCCCCACAGCCTAAAGACAGGGGAATGGAGCCCAGAATCTGAGCCTTCTGGCGAAGATGGAGGATGAGACAGTATCCGGTCCTGGCAGACAGTCAGCAGGGAGCATTCCCTCACACTGTCAGGGTAGCCAGGGAGTCTACAGAGCAGCTCTTTTAAGCAGGAGTAATGCAGAAAGGAGGAAGGGGTTAACCTGAAAATGCCCAAGAAAGCCCAGCATAAATTTGGGCGCAGCCCCATTCACCTCAAGCCTCCACAACAGCAACAACCCACCAGCCTACAATTCTCAGCCCCTTTTGGTTCCACATGCCACACAGGGTCTGGGATTCTCATGGGAACTGGGCAAAAACTGGCATTTCACTCCCAACTCAAACACCCAGTACAAATTGCAGCAAATATGTGAAAAAAACACTCGGCCTTACTGGCAACCAAAATAAGTATAGAAAATAACAAAGTTTTTTCTTCTTAACCCTTGAAAGGTTAAAGAGATTGGCACCTGTTGCCAAAGGTGTAAGGAAATGGGCACATAGGCATTGCTCTGGGCGTGTGAATTCATACAAATACTGTGGAGAACAGTTAGCAAGGAGTACTAGCATCCTTAAAAACGCGCATGCCCTTTCTCAGTAATGCCATTAGAACTGATTATATCATAGCAACGAGAGTCACATTGATCCACATGAATTTTTCCATGAACGTTGGATTACTGATCCAGCCACGAATGTGGCTGTGACATTGCGGAGTGAAAAAAAGAAAAATGCCAACAATGTCCTCAAGCTATTTTGGGGAGGAGGTGGGTATAAGTTGTAGAAGATAGAATAACTGTGCCGAGATGACCAAGAAGAGATTCCTGAAAAGTCATACAGTCTTTTTATGGGAAATATTCAATTAGGAAAAAATATATCCATTTCCATTGGAAATTGACAGAGGGGAAGACCTGAGGTACTGGATTTCTTTGTCGCTTTCATGTACAGGGTTCTGTGATTCATTAACAGTTGTAAATAAAACAGTTTAAAGTTTATAAAAATGGAAATAATCAAACCTGATTCTCAACAAGTACAACATATAAGATGACAATCATATCATAATCCAAAACTGAAAACTACGTATCGATTATTAGTTGATTTTTAAAATCTATGGGATATATTTATTAGAAATATAGTCCAACAAATAAAGATGGTAACATAGTTATGCATTTATTGACATGGAAAAGTGTCAATATAAATAAATATTTATATAGACACATATGCATACATATATGCATATATAAAGTGAAAACCCTAGGTAATGAAAAACCATGTGTAATAGGGTCCCATTTTTATAAATATCAGAGACCCAAGTATATTCCACAGCCAAATCTTGCCACATATCTTAACCAAATAACATAAAAAAGAAAGGAAAAAGCTGAAATCAAAGAAACAGTGCCCGAACTAGGAGTCAGCTCTTACCTGGATCAAACATCACTCCTTAAGCTGTTTCCCCCTTTTCTCTCTGGGCTCCTATCTCACAACCTGATGGCACACAGAGCCCTTCATCTCCCCTCGCTAATCACTCTCTACTACCTAGGAAAATATTCCTGGGCTGTAATACTGTGATTTATAATATTTTTATTCTTATCCCCAATTCTGGGGCAGTTCCTAAAACCCTTGGAATTTCCCAAGTGATGGGAGGAACAATGTGTCTTTTGTTAAGTTAATTGGTGACTTTTAGAGCTCACCTCAGGATGGGGGCTGGTTGCGAGAAGAACCAACCAAGTGAGGTTAGAGTGTGGGAACTTCCAGTGCCACCCATAGCCCTCTGGGGAAGGAATGGGGGGATGCAGGGACAGGGGCTCATAGCAGTTCCCTACTTAACTGTCCTCTCTCTACCTCCTCTTGGCAACCCTTCAACCCCACTTCTCCCAGAAAAGACCTCACCACAGTCCAGCATGAAGTCCCAACCCCATTTGTATCCCATTTACCCTCAGTATCCAGCCCCTTGGCACATCTTATAAGGTTGACTTTTGTCCTCCCAAAGACCTCCTCCGGCCATGATGCTTGTCCCACCCTCCTGCAGGCCACACTCAGCTCTCACCCGAAGGATCCCAACAGCCTCCAGCTGGCCTCTTAATTCCATTGATGCCTCCTTCCCTCCAATTTCTAGCACAGCTGCCAGAATTATCTTTTTAAAAATGTAAGTCGGGCCCTGGCCACATAGCTCAGTTGGTTAGAACATCAACCAGATGGGCCAAGGTTGCAGGTTCAGTCCCTGGTCAAGGTACGTACAAGTATGAACCAATGAATGCATCAATCAGTGGAGCAGCAAATCAGTTTCTTTCTCTCTCTTCCCTCCCTTCCTCTCTCTCTCTCAAGTCAATATGTAAAATAATAATAATAATAGTGTAAATTGGATCCTGTTATCCCCCCGCCCAAACCCTACAGAAGGCTTCCTAAAATATTACAATAAAATCCAATACCTTTTCTTGCTTGGCCTGCTAGTCTACCTATGATCTAGACCCTGTTGGCTCCTTTGAACTCAATTTTTACCCCTTTCCACTCTTTGCTCTAGCTATGCTGGGCTTCTTCTGGTCCTGGACTATGCCTGCCTTAAGACACTTGCACTTGCTGTTCCCTCTGCCTGGAATGATCTCCCCAGTCTACCTGCAGCTGGCTCCCTGATCACTAAGAAACCTCTACTCAAATGTATCACCCCAGAGAAGCCTGCCCTGACCATCTAAAACAAACACCCCCAGCACCCCTCTCTAAACTGTATGCTTTGTTTTTCTTCATAGCAAGCACTTCTCCCCACTGAGCTTAAGTCTATTTTCTTTTTCCTGTTTATGAGAGGCCTCCCACTAACATGTCAGCTCAGCAGGGCAGGAGCTGTGTTTGTTCACACCTGTATCTCCAGCATCTACCACAGCACCGGGCAGGTAGTAGATACTCAAACTTGTCCAGCTTGTGGGCAAGTGGGCAATCTGTGTACCTGCTTCATTGTTACCACTAGGTGGATTCGCACAATCCCAAACCACATTCAGTGTTTTCTCCAACTCAGCCTCTTCCTCCCCGCAATCTACCACCCATGCTCTGTGCCTATTACAAAGTTCGGAACACCCAACTACGGGTACAAGGAATGAACATTTCAGTTTCTGGTTTTATGTTAAGTCTGTCAGGAACCTCTTGCTTAATCTGTGATTCTTACTTAATCTAATAAAAATCACCCTTCACCAAATTGGTTAACTGCTAGGAAATAATTCTGATGCTAATGATTAAATTGTTTTAGCTTTCTTTTTTTATTTCATTAGAAAAAGTAAAGTTACTTTGAACCCTTCTTGCAAAGAGGTATAAATACATTTTAAAGTACAAAAGATGAAATAAAGTTTAAAACCTAAGTAAGTAGAACAACTAGGGTATGCTATTTCAAAAATAGGACTGCTGGTAACCATGAGCCTCTGCACATAAATGTTAGTTAGCTACTCTTCCTATTTATTTTTGCTCTCTATCACTCAGCTCAATAACCACTGAAGTCTACATTTCCTAGTTTCTTGAGAATAGCTTCCAAAGTTAGCCTCGCTCCAGACAGCAAATCTCATGGAACTGTGTCTGTGATGAAAGTTCTGATGACTAAGACCTTCAGTGGCAATACTCCTTCAGATAGAATTGTTGGAACCGTCTCCTCCCTTAAATACACATTTGTTAGTGAAAGCAGCCAATCTAAAAAGGCTATACACACTATAGGATTCCAACTATGTGGTATTCTACAAAAGGCGAAAGTACAGAGACAGTAAAAAGTGAATGTCATTATGCACCTAAATTGTACTCAGAGACAATTAAGCTGTTAAGTTTTATGTTATATATATAATTTTTTAAAAAGGAAAAATAGATTAGTGGTTGCCAAAGGTTCAGTAGGAGAGGCAGGGAGGAACAAATAGGTGAAGTTCAAGGTATTTTTAGAGCAGTGGATCTATTCTAGATGATGCTGCAACCGTGGGTGCATGTCATTACATGTTTGTCAAAACCCAAAAAACGTACAACCTCAAGAGCAAACCCTAATATAGACTATGGACTTTAATTAATAGTAATGTATCAATGTTGGCTCATCGATTGTAAAAAATGTACCCCACTAATGCAAGATGTTGATCACAGATGATGAGGGGAGGGGAGAAAGGGGTTAATGGGAACTCTGTACTTTCTGCTCAATTTTCTGTACACCTAAAGCTGTTCTGAAACAATCTATCAACTTTTCTAAAAGTTTTTTCCAATCCTTGGTGTCTACTCAAATAGAAGTGTTTTTTTTAAAAATTATAGACTTAGGTTCACATTACCTTAAGGGCATGTTCCTATTTCTTCTCAATTACTGAGTGAGTTTTCTGTTTAATATGTATTCTTAAATGTCAAATACCTCCTTTGGGCAGGTATTTATTAAGTGCCTACTGCTTACAAGGCTCTGCAATGGACACTCATATCCTTTTAACTAAATAAACCCAACTATTTATTCAAAGTCACCCTGGAGGAAGGAAGAGAAAGATTTCCCTGGGATTCCCACAGCCAGAAGACAGCCCTCTATGGACCAGCAAGCAGGCTCTCACCAAACACTGAAATGGCTTGTGCCTTCATCTTGGACTTCCCAGACCCCAGAATAGTTTCCAGTCACCATGGCCACCATGGAGACAAAAGGCACATGGTTTCACTAGTGATCCCACAACCAGCAACCAGCAGCCCCACGTGGTCTCTTCCACACACCATACAGCACTTGAAACACAACCCAGAAGGAGTGAAAGAAGTAGTGCGTGTGCCAGTGTGGGAGTTCACAACTGTTGCAAAGCTTGCAGACACATCCGTTGTAGCTGTTCCCAAAGAGCTGCATGCCGACCATGGCAAAAATGAGGGTGTTCATGGCCAACAGCAAGACCCATAGCTCTCTGTGAAGACAAGGGAAAACCCCACAACTCCAAGGATCTCAACCCAAATGTGAACTTTGAAAGTGGTGAGGGAAATTCTAAACAGGCTTCACAGCCATGTCTGAAATGAATGATCTTTACGGTAAATTACCTAGGACCCTGCTTTCCGTAACTGTCTACAACCTCTGTTACTTGACAGTAAATCACACAAAACTAGAGCTAACTCAAAGTCACTGCACAAGAAAACACATCAAACTTAAAAAAAAAAAAAAAGAAAGAAGTTTTTTTCTGGGTGCACAGGTCACCTTGCTCCTTAGTCATTCTGCCCAGCAGTTCCAAAGAACTGGGACTGTCTCTATTTTCTTGCACATTTTTATGGATTCCTCAGCTCCTCTCAACAGAAAGAAGATAATTTCTCAGAGCAAACAGCCACATTGATATTCATGGGATAAACGGTTTGTAACTGAGCAGCAACACCCCGCTAATGCAAATTTCATACACAGCTTCCAAAAGGTTAAACAATGCCACTCAGCTCTACTGTGCCCGGAAAGCAAATGAAAGCCAGAGCCTCAGCCTTGGCGGCAGGCTGCATCCTGATGCAGGCGGCTCGCTCAGGAGCAAGGTCTTCCTGCTCTCTGCCTGGGAGAGGTGTTAGACCCCTTTCATCAGCAGAGTCCCCTGGAAACCAATGGCTCAGCACATGCACAGACAAGAACCTCTACTTCCTCAGCCCACACGAGAAAGAGCACAGGTGAAGGATGGAAAAAGAGCAAAGATGGAATGATTTTTGAGTTTGCTCTATGAATAAGTATTTTCAACCAACTTTCCCAAATCTGCTGAATGAATATTATTATCCTCTCCCACTGGTCCTTAACTTCACACTCTGACTCCATCCTCTCTCACCCAATCAATGTTTGTTGAGTGCCTACTCTGTGCCAAATACCCTTTCAGATGCTTGGAGGCATAACAATGAGGAATTCAGACAAATTCTTTGCCCCAAGGAGATTATATTCTGGAAGAAGCAAACAGTAAACAAGCTAATCTCACAGTGTGTTACATGCTATGGAAGCACGTAAAACTGGGTGACGCTATAATAAGGAGAGAGATGGTGGGGGCGTTTGGTGTGTGAACTTTAGATATGCCACTCATCAAAGACCTCCAGAAAGAAGTGGCATTTAAACTGAGAATAAGAAGATGAGGTGGCTCAGTGGATTGAGTGCCAGACTATAAACCAAATGTCGCCAGTTCAATTCCCAGTCAGGACACATGCCTGGGTTGTGGGCCAGGTCCCCAGTATTGGGCATGTGCTAGGCAACCACACATCGATGTTTCTCTCCCTTTCTTTGTCCTTCCATTCCCCTCTCTACAAATAAGTAAATAAAATACTCTTAAAAAAAAAAAAAAGATGAAGCCCTGGCTGGTGTAGCTCAGTGGATTGAGCACGGGCCTGTGAAGCAAAGGGTCGCTGGTTCGATTCGCAGTCAGGGCACATGCCTGGGTTGCAAGCCACGTCTGCAGTAGGGGACACAGGACAGGCACCCACACACTGATGTTTCTCTCCCGCTCTTTCTCCTTCCCGTCCCCTCTCTCTAAAAATAAATAAATAAAATATTAAAAATTTAAAAAAAGATGAAAAGAGCCAACCATGTAAAGATGTGTGAAGGCTCCCAGGCAGAGGTAACTTTGCATGTTTAAGAGGAGAAAAGAAGCCTAGTGCCTGGAGCAGACTGTTGAAGGAAAAACAAGATGGTTGGGGGTTGGGTCATGGAGAGCCTGGGACCATTTGGGTGTCATGTACATATGCCAGGAAGGAGGCGAGGATTCTAATTAGGAACACAAATGATCTGATACATGTTTTGAAAAGATCGATTTTCCCATGGTGTCTAAAACGAATTGCAGAGGAACCAGACTGGAAACAGGGAGGTGCATTGGAAAAGGACTGAAGTAGACGAGAGAGGAGGGAGTGCTGGCCTGGACCACAGACTCCACTACAAGTGTGTCCAACCCAGGGGACAAATGGGGGGCAAAATCTAGCCTTCACCCATTTTCCCAAGCCCTGTGACCCAGCTAGGCAAGGGCTGATTCCCCTGCAAAGGGGAGACATTGGGCGATTTGTCCACTCCAAGGGGACACCTCTTTTCCTAACCATGAAGTTGATTTAACCATCTAGAACCAGGATAGCCTCAGCAAATAGAAGAACCTCCATGGAGGAAACACCATAGAAGTGACCTGAATAGGATTTGCTGATAGGTTCCACTGGGGATGAGTAGAAGAACTATGGACAACACATAAATTTTTGGCTTGAGTATCATGCCAAAAATGGTCTCATCTCCCAAGCTGGGGGAGACTGGAGAGGAAGAACTTTGTGTGCTGGAAAACCTGCACAGACATTAATGAAACTGTCAGACATCAGATGGGCAAGTGGGGAGGGAGAGAGTTTGGAAAGGGGAGGTGAGAGGAGAGACTGAACCGTATTGGGCAGGAGCAACAGTTAGAGGGCAGGCAGAGGAGAAGGAGACAGCAAATTCCACTCTTGGCTCATTAAGTGCTTACATGCATTCATGCAACGAAACAGGACATGATGAGCATTTGTTCCAGAAACAGCTGCCTGGCGAGTGGCAGCTGAGTGGTGCTCACTCAACATGTGTTTTATAGCTCGTTTTCAATCAAGGGATCCTATGTACATCCCAACTGTAGATCATCTACAAATTTAATTAACTCTATTTGTGCAGAATCTCAATTTGACCATAAAAACTTAATGTTTAATATAGTTTAAGGTTCAATGGCCTTCCTTGGAAAAAGGAGACAGATGAAATGTCCACAAATTAATTTTTCCGTTCATCCCCAGTATATCAGATTTAGGAAGACAACTAGAAGAGTGGATATTTTAAGTCTGAATATGAGATAAAATATAGGATTTAAATACCTTCTCCCAAGCTCTTCTCAAACAAGAATTATTTTCTCTAATGAACTGACTGTTGGCTCTGAGTAACATCTAACTAGTGCCTCCTACGGTGGACAGTACCTCACTTCCAGGCAGAACAACCACATCACCTTCCAATACCCTTTGTGTTAGCATACAGACAGGTACTGTGTACATTTGCCAATAATAATGGAAGCAAAACACCCTGCAATAATTTTGGTCAGATCCATAAATATTTATAAGGCCTCACGTGAACTCATTCACATCTTTAGGTGTAATTTGAGAAGGGTTGTTATAAAGAGCACTACACCTGGATTTCAGTCTTGGCTCTGTCATTTTTTTTATTGACTTTAGAGAGGGAGAGGAATGGAAAGAGAGAGATTGATTGATTTGTTGTTCTATTTTTCCATGCATTCATTAGTTGTTTCTTGTATGTGCCTTGACTGAGGATAGAACCCCCAACCTTGATGTATCAGGATGACACTTTAAGCAACTGAGGTATGGCATACTTTAAATTCTGAAGGTGAAGACTATGAGATAAGCATCTGCATACACTACTTGATGCCAGATATACGCAAAATCTGTACAACTAGCACTTAACACTCTGACTGTGAGAAGAAAACCAATAGGGAAAGAAAGATTGTAGGTAGAAAGAGCAAGCTGGGTATGAGGGAGTAATTCATATTTGTTAGGCATCAAATGGACAGGTCAAGTTGACAATTGTTAAGACCAGCCTACAGTACAGAGCAAAGACTGGGCTGGGAATATAAGTTTGGAGTTGCCAACATGTGCATAGTAACTAGGGCTTTGGATGAGAACCAAGGAAATGAATACATACAGAGAAAAAGAGAGATCTAAGGACTGGGGCCTGGGGTGCATCAACATTTAGAAGTAGGAGAAACCAGCAAGTGAAAATGAGAACTAACCCTTTCTTTGTTTCCAGAAAGCAGAGAAAAATCATATTTCAGATACCAAAGGAAGGATTTCAAGAAGGTAGTGGTGGTCAGTTGTGTCAAATGCTGCTAATAGGTAGAAAACAGGGATTCAGAAGTGAACGTTTGATTTAACAAGGGAAGTCATCAGTCACTGGTCACTGCTTCAGCAGAATGTCACAAGCAAAAGCTTGATTGGAACAGGCTCAGGAAAGAACAGAAGGAGAATGGAGATAGCAAGTGTAGGTGATTCTTCCAGGGAGTTTACTATGAAGGGGAGCAAATATGGAGTGTAGCTGACAGGGAAATTGGGGGACAAGGAGCATCATGAAAAGATGTGAGAAAAATAGCCTATTCCACTGCAAATAGAAATGATCTATTAGGCAAAAAAAATCAATGAAGGAGGCAAAGGGAATAATGGCAGCAATATCCTTGATTTAGGCAGGAGGTGATTGGGTCTAATGTAGAAGTGGAAGAACTGAGGATCGACGGGAGCATGGACAAGTCATCCTTGTTTGTAGCAGGGAAGGCAGAGTATATGGATGTCAATGCTGGCGAATGGGTAGATGTAATGGAGGGATGAGTGGAAGATCTTTTCAATATTTTCCAGTGGAAGAGGAACATCATCATCATTGAGAATGAGGATGAAAGAGGAGGTATTAGAGTTTTTAAAGATGATAGTGAAATATAAAATGATTATTTAGAAATGAGGGGCCTGGCCAGATAGCTCAGTTGATTAGAGTATGATCCAGATATGCCAAGGTTGTGGGTTCAATCCCAAGTCATGGCACATACAAGAATCAACCAATGAGTGCATAAATAAGTGGAATAACAAATCAATGTCTGTCTGTTTATCTGTCTTTCTCTCTCTAAAATCAATAAATTTTTTAAAAGAGAGAGAAATGAGATGGGGAATGGATTAAGATCCTCCATTCCTAATGCTTCCCTGGCAGCATCAAGAATCCCCTGGAGATTTATGGTTATGAATTTAAAGTGAGACCGAGTCAGACCAAGTAAATATTTTATTCCTATCATGTGTAGCTGCACAGATTCAAGCTCGAAGTAATAAAAGTGACCCAAGGATATATGAAGGTAATGATTAGAATGACTGATCCTAGAATTTAGGAAGGAAAGTGAGGTCATTATGGAGATAAGATGTAGAGAAAAGGCAACAAAATTAATAAATTGAATGTCCAAGTGGGTTTGAAGGACTTCTGGAGTTGAAAGAGAGAGGGAGTAAGAAGAAAGATAGAGGTATTGGTCAAAGACTGGGTTGTAGAAAATTCCAATTATGAAAGTAGTACAGCCAGAGTAAGACCATGTAAGTGGCTGATAAACAGAGAAGAGGGAAGCCCGGTGACTAGGACGGAGATCACACCTCGGCTGTGTCTTCTATTCCCATTACCAAGGCTGAGGGCAAACTTCTGTTCTTGGAATAACACCTAGCTTCTCCACAAGTCAATCATTAAGGTCAGGATGAGTATGCACACTCAACATTTACCCTTCTCCTAGCAGGTTTAAGAAGGAACCAATGCATGAGGATTAAGACCACCTTAGATCATCTACCCCTTGGTATAAAGATTAAGAGGAAGCTCCAAACCCTCCAATACACACAGACTTGCCATATGCTTTGAATTTGTCAAGTTGAATCTCACTGTGCTGTTTAGTGAATCGTCCTACACAGAGCCCCAACTTATTAACCCCATCTCCACATGGCTGTCCACATGCCCTTTTTTGTCCTCAATGTCCCATTTACCTTATATCACTCTATTATGAGACTCTGTCTCCTAAGGACACAGAGTCCCTTGCAGACCTCTCAAATGATGACTTTTTTCCCTCCCATATCTCTTTGCTTCTCATTGCAGCTTCCAGATAATTTCCCTTCCCCCTTAGCTTAAAAAATAAAAAAAGAACCAATGAGGTTTTTTAAAAGATTTTATTTACTTACTTTTTTTTTTTTTTAGCAAGAGAGGAAGGGAGGAAGAAAGGGAAACACTGATGTGAGAGAGAAACATCAATCAGTTGCCTCTCACATGTGCCCCAAACAGAAACAGAACCCACACCCCAGGCACATGCCCTCACTGGCAATCAAACCGATGACCCTTCACTTTGCAGACCACCACCCAACCAGCTGAGCCACACTGGTCAGGGCAGGGCAACAAATGACTTTTGAACCTCATGTCATCATAAATGATCCCTTCTCGACGCTGTCATCAGCCAAACCCTAGGTCACTCCCTAAATGCTCTAACACTTTCCACTCATGTCACTTTCCGGCCCATGTCACTTTCTTCATTACTATTCCTCCTGTGGTTCTTGCAATTTTAATATAAATGCGAACGAATTATACAGCACACTGTCTCCTTAGTTTTATGGTCTACTCCTCTCCATCTCTTATATCCATCTCCCTGCTTTGGACAGTCACTCCCATGAGTACACCTATGTCTGGTCATTACCTCCATTAGATGAGAGAAGTGAAGTCTATAAAGGTTCTTCATCAGTATGCTCTACTGCCTTCCCCCTTGACATTCATGAAGGAGATGTAGACCTAGGTGAATCTGACTCAAGTTCTGACTTAGACTCCACTACTTACTAGCTGTCTGACCTCAAGCAAGCTCCTTAAACTTTGCTTCAATTTCTTCACTGGAGAGGGGAAAATAATACCGCCCACTTCCTAGGGTGGTTGTGTAAGGATTAAATGAGATTACATGTGGTAAAGGACAGTATCATACCTGATACTGTCCTAGAATAGGACAGTTAAAATAGAATAAAATAGGATACTTAAAGTATGACTTTTTGCTACCTTCTCTACTGAAGATACAATATAGTATATTGGCTAAGAATACAGTTCTGCAGGTTGACTTCCAGCGTTCAAATCCCTATGCCACTATTTTAGTCATGTGATCTTGAGCCAGTGTGTTAGCTGTTCTGTGCCCCAGTATTCATACCTGTAAAATGTGGATAATAATAATATGTGTCTTGTTAAGTTGTTATGAGAATTAAATAAAAGTATATATGTGCCAAGGGGTGACAAACCACAGCCCACAGGTTAAATTGCCCATTGCCTGCTTTTGTAAAAAAAAGTTTTATTGGAACACAGTCACACCCATTTGTTTAAGCATTGTTTACTGCTTTCCCCATTATAATTAGTTGAATAGTTACACCAAATACCACATGGAATGCCAATCTTCAAATATTGATTATCTGGCCCTTTATGGGAAAGGTTGGTAGACCGCTGGTATATGCAATCATTTAAAACAGAACTGGGTACAGTGCAAGCTCTCAATAGCAATAATATATTCTTCTCTCTGTAAAAGCCTACTTCAACTTGCTCAAGATAGTATGGGAAGAAGCTGGGTGTGGGAGGGTGGGTAGAAATAGGTCACTTGGATTGTGCAGTCCAATAGCAAAATTCTATAGCACGTAGCCCTACGCAGAAGCTCAGATTTCCCTGGGGGTGACGGCAGACTTCTGACATGGGGCATAGGGCTGAGTTGGGCTTTTACTGGATTTTCATTTCACTGCTGATGCTGTGACAAGTATGTCTCACATGTGGATTACACTTCCAAGGCTATTCCCTACGGAGATACCTACTGAATCCAAGGTTCTCACAGTGAGGCCCAGGGGAAAAGCTTGCGAGTGAAGCTAAAGCGTTTGCACAGAATAGATCAATAAAAGTGGAGTTTTATTTTATTATACATCTATAGTGGCTTTAGAAACTGAGAGTAATAGGTTAGAAGAATGATAAAGAATGTCTGAAAGCCATTGGCATCTTATACGTTATTGGGTAAAATATATAAAAATAGACTTTTGTCACAAGTTCAGTGGTAGAGGGAAATAGAAGCACCTAATAAAAATGTGCTCGCATACCACATATCGAAACACTATAAAAATAGATCAGCCTTTAATATTCCTCTAATTGCTTCAATGCTTTTATCCCAGCACTGGTTGTAACGCATGGCAGAAACTAGTAGTACTCGCACAAAATGTATTCCCATATTCTGTGAACTGCCCATTCATGGCGAAAGTCCAAAGGCTCTTTAACCGACTAAAGTTGGAAAACTAGAATTCTGTGTTAACTGCAGAGATATAATGGTGTCTACCATCCAGGCTCATCCAAACATCTCAGACTCAAACCTGGAGTTTGCCACCTACTAGCCTAGAAAGATAGCAAGGTTACTTCAGTATTGTTGCCCTCCATCTGTGAAGTCATCATGAGGATGCAAAGAAATGATCCATCTGAAGACTTAAAGCACATATCAACCTGGCTGGTGTAGCTCAGTGGATTGAGCGCAGGTCTGTGAACCAGAGGATCGCAGTTCAATTCCCAGTCAGGGCACATGCCTGGGTTGCAAGCCAGTTCCCTGCAGGCCAATTCCCAGCAGGGGACGCACTAGAGGCAACCATACATTGATGTTTCTCTCCCCCTCTCCTTCCCCTCTAAAGATAAATAAATAAATAAATAAATATATTTTTTTTAAAAAGCACATATCAGAGTGCCTGACACAGAGTAGGGGAATCATACAGAGTGACTGATTCTTAGTCTGTTTTGACTGGAAATGACTTCATTTCTACCAAGGCTGAGGAGTTGAAAATCCATAGGGTTAGTCCAATAGCTGTATTGTTTGATAAACTGGAAAATAAAAGGATGCCCAATAGGTCTTAGCATTCCTAAAAAGTGGTTTTACATCAAAGTTTAGTTGTTTTACGTTGAAGTTCATTTAGTAAAAAGTTTTTAATCTATTTATAGACATTTCTCCAAAAAAGATGTACACCCCTGGTCGGTGTGGGTTTTGGTTGGAGCGTCATCCCTAACTGAAGGGTGGCAGGTTCCACACCCAGTCACGGTGCAGGCCTCGATTGTGGGTTTGGTCCCCAGTGCGGGCGCCTGCGCTCCCCAGTCCACACGTAAACAAGAGGCAGCCGACTGGTGTCTCTCTCTCTCATTAATATTTCTCTCTCTCCCTTCCTCTCTAACAGCAATGAAAAAATATGCTCTTGACAGAGAATTAAAAATAAAAGATGTGCAGATAGCCAACAGACACATGAAAAGCAGTTCAACACCACTAATCATCAGGGAAATGTAAATTAAAAGCCACAGTGAGATATCACCTCACACCCTCTGAATAGCTATTATCAAAAAGGCAACAAAGAATGTGTGTTGTCGCCCTGGCTGGTGTGGCTCAGTGGATTGAGCGCTGGCCTGTGAACCAAAAGGTCACCAGTTTGATTCCAAGTCAGGGCACATGTCTGGACTACAGGTCAGGTCCCCAGTTGGGGGTGAGGGAGCGGCAACTGATTGATATTTCTCTCACACATTGATGTTTCTCTCCCTCTCCTTCTCCCTCCCTTCCCCTCTGTCTAAAAATAAATAAATAAAATCTTTTAAAAAAAAGAAATCTTGCCATTTGTGACAACACGCATTGGTCCAGAGGGTGTTATGCTAAGTGAAATAAGACAGAGAAGGACAAATACCATATGATCTCTCTTATATGTAGAATTTTTTAAAAGCCCACAAACAAAACAGAAATAGACTTACAGATGCAGAGATACACTGTACACTGCCAGATGGAAGGGGGTTAGGAAGGAAGGAGACTAAGTACAAACTGCCAGTCATCAAATGAGTCACAGGGATATAATGTACAGCACAGGAAATACAGTCAATAATATAATAGCTAGGGATGGTGCCAGATGGTTACTAGACTAATCATGGTGACACTTCGTAGAACATAGAAATGTCTAATCACTATATTTTATAGCTGAAACTAATGCAGGAGGGGGCAAAAGTCAGTTTACAGTGGCTCATATGGAAAAAGGCATGCGGGTTATGATTACTACAACAGTTTTACTAACTGTGTTTTACATACTCACAGCTGTACACTTGCTTTTGCCCCCTCCCTCCCACCCCGTATATATAATAGTGTGTGTACAACTGTAAAGAATTCAATGAATACTAATAGGGGTTGGCACCACTACTTTAATTTGTTCCAAGTTACCAGAACTTCCATACTGTTACTTTTGCAGGATGACTACAGATGTCAAGCACTGTAGAAAATAACACCTTAGTGTTATTATGAAAATCTGAGATATCCCCCAGGAGTTAAAAGTTTTCATTACCAAACAGATTTAAAATATTAATTTCTGCCTTGAAATACATCTGCATTTCCCAGGTACTATATGTATAAATTTTACTGGTGTAACTTTTTTAAAAAATTGTTCAAGTACAATTTTCTGCCTTTTACTCCCATCCCAGCCCACCCCCTCAACCCTCCCTACCTCCCTCCTATTTCCACCCCTTCTCCTAGTTTTTGTCCATGTGTCCTTCATACTTATTCCTGTAAACCCTTCTTCTTTTTCCCTGAAATTCCCCCCTCTCCCCTCTGGTCACTGTCAGCCTGTTCTCTATTTCAGTGTCTTTGGTTATATTTTGCTTGTTCTGTTTTGTTGATTAGGTTACTTTTTATACATTCATGAAGATAGTGTTTCCAAGTGTTTTTAAGATTACTGTGAATTCCTCAGAAAGGTAGCAAGTCTTGACAACCAACATTTACATTTAAACAGAACTAAAATGCATGCCTTTGGCTGTTTTTTATTTTAATTTGTTAGTGAACATTTTTTGTTTTATTTTGCTTTGCTAATTTTTTAAAATATAATTAATTGTTCCTGTGGTGTCCCTAAATTACATCTGTTATTAGATATATTAAATAGTTATGTAGATTATCACCTACTTGCAGATTTTAAGGTAGATGGTCCAATGCAGAGCATGGCTTGAGGGAGTTATAAATGAAAGAAATAAACTTGGTTTGAGGTGATGGCAAAATAAAATTATTAAAGGAAATAGAGACATTTGTATTTTTAAATTACAGATATTATTGCCCAAAGGGATGAATATATAAATAGATCACTTATATTGCCTTCACATCTAAAATGTAATTTGATAAGAGGAAAAAGAGAAAGGATTATGATTGAGAACGCAAGGGACAGAAGAGGTAATATGAGCGGATAAAAGAGGAGATAAATTAGAGCTGATTAAAAGTGAAGACAGACTGAGACCATATTAATAACAGACACGTATTTAGAAGGGAATATGTAGAGGAGACTATCTATCATTCAGCAGATCATCTCACTGCAGCCTGAGGGAGCCTCTGCTCTCACCTTTGGCACCCACAAGCGATGCTGCATGTAAGGGTCTTAAAGGCGAGGTTTGGGTCTTTGAAGACAGGCGGCCACAAAACTGAACTGAGTATACTGCTCTCCGGGGCCTGCAGAGAGCTCTTTCAGACCGAATGACTCTGCTGTGGGAAGTTACTTACCCTTGGCGGGAATGAGTGTTGACTCTGTCATTTCTCCTGTAAAAATACTAATTACCGGGCAGGAAGTAAGAAAATTTCCTCTCTTCTCTTTGGGGCACAGAGGGAGAAAAGAAGAAAGGAACAGTGGGGTATGATTTTGGCCTTGACTCTGAATTACAGAGTTGCAGCGTGTGTGGGAGGAGGGGCAGTGTTTAATCACGGGAAAGAAACGGGTCCTGACCACATGGACGCGAGCCAGCAGTAACTGAAGGAGCCAAACTACCTGAAGCACTTGTCATCTCGGAGTGTTTTCCAAAGCCCTTCAGTGGAAACTTGCCTCGCTATATGCAGCTGCAGAGTGGGGTGGGAAGCTAGCAGGGTCTACGCTGCCCCCCACCCCTGCCACCTCCCCACCCCGCTGAGTAGCAGGTGGAGGCAGGTAGACCCAGTGGAACTGCGATGCCTTGAGGGTCACCTGCAGCTGAGCCAGCAATATGGCTGCTGGGAGAGGAGGCTGGCAGGGCAAAACCTGAAGATGTATTCCTGAGCAAACAAACAAACAAACAAACAAAAAGATGCTTTTCAAGGAGAACTTAGTTTTAGCAACAAAGCAAGAGAGGATCATGTCACCTATGAGCTGTTACCTTCCCTGGAAGCTCCAAGGTCAGCAGGTCATAAGACTACCTTGGGCTAAGTTTTGATGTTTGGGTTTCTTGTATATTATCTTTTTAAAATATTTTTATTGATTGATTTGAGAGAGAGAGAGATCACTTTGTCGTTCCACTTATTTTTGTAGTCATTGGTTGTTACTTGTTCGAGTGTGTGCTCTGACCAGGGATTAAAGCCCACAAAGTTGGTGTATTTGGAATGACGCTGTGTAACCAGCTCAGCCACCCAGCCAGGGCCCTTACAAATTATCTTTTTATTGAGGTTTTGGAGCCTTTCCTGTAGAATCAGGAAAGGATGCCAGAAAGTCCAGTCATTCATCGTTACTCCTCCCACTGCTTAGTTCCCCAGTCTGCGCCTCTGCAGAACTGCCAGAGGGGTGTCTCCCTTTCAGAGCTCACCCTCATCCTCTTCCACTGGTTCTACGGAGACAGCATCCATTTAGCCCAGCATGGTAACACATGGCCTTGTGTGGAGTGGTAACTTTATTTCTCCGACTTTGAAACTAGTTAACATCGCTTATCAGCAAATAAAAGCCTCCTACAGCAGACAAGTGAAGTGACCGAGAAACCTATTAAAAGCCAAAGAACGCTGGCTGAAGGCAAAAGGAGTTTCAGCTCTAGGTCTCCATCGATCTCCACGGTAAACATAAAACAACTGATGAGTTTATCAGCCTCCTTCTGATTATAAGGCACCGTGACCACCCTGCTCTCACAGCTGTCTGTGCCTTCTTACTTGGGCCCTTCCAGTAAAATTGTCACAATGGGCATTTTAAAGATGGAAAGACAACCATTCAAACTCCAAACTTGTTAAGTTGTGGGTTTTAATTTCAAAGGCTCACTTGGACTGATACCATAAACGTAAACAAACAGAGCCCTAAAAACTACGCTCTGGTCTTTATAAATCATGTATTTCAATTTTGTTCAGGAAATAGGCATGTCTAAATCAAGAAAACCAGACTAAATAGAATGCTCTCTCAGGAGATAACCGTCAAGATAAATGTAAGTACAGCTAATGAAGTAAACACAAAGCCTCACTCCTGTATCATGACCGCACATTACAGTGCATTTCTAGTCCTAGCAGCCACAGAGGTTGAAGTAATGAAGTCATTTTCTGGGGGCAAAAAAAGAGAGCACTTCTAATCACAATTTTTAATCATCAAATACTTTGAAACCCCCTAGCTAGAAAAACAGTTTACATTTGTTGTATGTATCCCCAAAGGTCTGAATTTAGGTGCTATCAAAGAGAACTACCTTGTCTAAGGAAAAGTAAGAGCATTATTTCTAAAAAAGAAAAGAAAAAAAGTTTCCAATGTTGGAATGAGTTATAATGGGAGTTAGTGAGCTTCCTGGCACTGGAGATATTCAAATATATGCCACTGAAATATTCCAGTAGTTCCTGAAACACAGACTGTTAAAGTAAGTATTTTGAAGCTTACTGGTATGTCTTAGCAAGAGAAGCTTCAATAAAAATGAAATTTGGGTTGCTAGGTTTCCCACATACATGATGGCAACTACAGAAGCCAGAATCCTTTCACCCATCCTCTGAAAGACATTCTAATAACAAGCACAAATATTGGGTTGGCCAAAAATTCCATTATGTATTTTTCTGTAAAATAAAAGTCACGCTTTTTATCTTCATCAATGACTTTATTGATTTGGATATTTTGAGTGTGTCGGCTATCTCCCATTATTGGCTTCTAGTGGGTACAGGTCGTGACTGGGGCTAAACATCTTCCAATGCATAAGACAGCCCCACAGCAAAGAATTATTTAGCAAACATGTCAATAGTTCTGGAAACTTCGCAAAGTACTTTTGACACATTTGATCAATCACAGCACTTTCTCCATACACTGCACAAAACTTTTTTTTGCATTTCAGTTGCATTTTTTCATTTCTTGAAATAAAAAAGCATAATGTGCTAAAATGTTGCATTGTTTCTTCCATCTTCAGTATTACAATGGCTGCACAAAAATTCACCAATTCTGGTAAATTTTTTAAAAATGCATGATGGCCCTTTGCAACAGCATGGATGGAACTGGAAAGCATTACGCTGAGTGAAATAAGCCAGGTGTT
This sequence comes from Artibeus jamaicensis, assembly GCF_021234435.1. Lineage (NCBI taxonomy): Eukaryota > Metazoa > Chordata > Mammalia > Chiroptera > Phyllostomidae > Artibeus > Artibeus jamaicensis. Next base: position 8,153,405 of record NW_026521828.1, on the reverse strand, counting down.
GAAAGACAAATACCATATGATCTCACCTCTAACAGGAAGCTAAACAACAAAACAAGCAAGCAAGAAAAATAAAAAGAAAGAGACTGAAATAGAGAACAAGGGGACAGTGACCAGAGGGGAGGGGGGAGGGAATTTCAGGGGAAAAAGGGGGAGGGATTTAAAGGAACTAGTATAAAGGACACATGGACAACAGCTAAGGGGGGTGGAAATGGGAGGGAGGTGGGGAGCATGGGTGCGGATGGGCTGGGATGGGAGTAAAAGACAGAAAACTGTACTTAAAAAATAATTAAATAATTTTTTAAAGAACCCACCAAAAAATAAATAAATAAATTGTAATTCTTTATCTACAAAAAAAAAAAATGCATGATGAGTCCTGGCTGGTGTGGCTCAGTAGATTGAGTGCTGGCCTGCAAACCAAAAGGTCGCTGCTTGGATTCCCAGTGAGGGCACATGCCTGAGTTGTGGGCTATGTCCCTATTTGAGGGTGAGCAACTGGCAACCAGTTGATGTATCTCTCATACATCAATGTTTCTCTCCCTCCCTTCCTTTCCCTCTAAAAATATAATAACTAAAATCTTTTTAAAAAATCTATCAAAAAACTGCATGCTGATATGACAGTTGTCACAATACAATCTAACAAAATATTTTTGAATGAAGTTAAAGGTAACTAAGCCCTACTAGAGACATCATTCAGAAAAAGTGCAACATGTTTTTGGCTAACCCAATAAATACCTGTGATTTTTTTACTGGGAAACAGGTAATGCTTCAAACTCCAAATTCTGTGTATGTAGAAAAATAAACATGCTGAAGCCAGTAGGGCCAAGTCAGAGTCTATGTCAGACCCGAGTGGAAAACGAGAGAGCACAGCAGGTACAAATGCTGGTGGAACCCAGACAAAATCACTTCTGTAGAAACAGGGTCTCATCCTGAGTGACAAAGCTCTTAAAACAGGGGCATCACAGCACTGGCTACTGGGGAGTAAAAAGGAGAGGGTCTGAAACCACTTAGGACCACAGGTGGCTGGTCTGGAAGCAGATACCTGTGGTGGGGGAATGGCGTAGGGGGCAGGTGGGTACGTGAGGAGTGGCGGTGACTTGGTGGGTAAGGAAAGACTAGAAAGAATTTGAGACTCCCAGCCAAGATGGAGGCATAGGTAGACACATTGTGCCTCCTCACACAGCCAAAATTAAGGACGACAACAACAAATTTAGAAACAAAAGAGCACCCAGAACTGACAGAAAATTGAACTGTGCAGAAGTCCGACAACCATTCATCCTGACAGGTAAGGGGGTGGAGTCAGCAGCCAGTGGAGAGGGGTTGTGGCAGGAAAAAGCAGTGGCTGGTGGACCCAGGCTTGCAGGTGGTGGCTGGCAAACCCCGGACTCGGGTGGCAATGAGCAGACCCAATGAGGCACACTGGCGGCTGGCTGACCACGGTCACACATTCGCATGCAGATAAACCAGGAGAGACTCCCAGCCTCAAAGGAGAGTTCACTGGAGAGACCCACAGGGTCCTAGAATGTATACAAGCCCACCCACCTGGGAACCAGCACCAGAAGGGCCCAGTTTGCTTGTGGGAAGCAGCAGGAGGGACTGAAATCCAAGAGAGAATGGAGCAAGCACCATTGTTCCCTTTCTGACCCCACCTCTACATATAGCATGACAACCCAGCAACTGGGTTGCCTCACCCTGGTTAACACCTAAGGCTCGACCCCTCATACATAACAGGTGCAACCTGACCAAAAAATTATGGCTCAAATGGAAGAACAAATCAAAGCCCCAGACCCAATACTTTTAAGCAACTGAGATAGCCAACCTATCGGATGCACAGTTCAAAACACTGGTGATCAGGATACTCACAGAATTGGTTGATTTTGGTCGCAAATTAGAGGAACAAATGAAGGCTACGCTAAGTGAAATGAAGAAAAATGCACTGGAAACCAATAGTGATGGAAAGGAAACTGGGACTCAAATCAAGGGAGTGGAATAAAAGGAAGGAAGAAACAACCAAACAGAAAAGGATGAAGAAACAAGAATTCGAAAAAATGAGGAGAGGCTTAGGAACCTCCAGGGCATCTCTAAACATTCCAACACCTGAATTATAGGGGTACCAGAGGGGAAGAGGAAGAGCAAGTGGAAAACTTATTTTAACAAATAATAAAGGAGAACTTCCCCAATCTGGCAAAGGAAATAGACTTCCAGGAAATCCAGGAAGCTCAGAGAGTCCCCCAAAAAACTGGACCCAAGAAGGAGCACACCAAGGCACATCATCATTACATTAGCCAAGATTAAAATGGAGAGAATTCTAGAAGCAACAACAGATAAGGGGTCAGTCACCTACAAAGGAGTTTGCATCAGACTGTCAGCTGATTTCTCAGAAGAGACCTTACAGGCAAGAAGGGGCTGGAAAGAAGTATTCCAACTCATGAAAGGCAAGGACCTCTATCCATGATTGCTCTACCAGCAAAGCTTTCATTTAGAATGAAAGGGCAGATAAAGTGCTTCTCAGATAAGGTCAAGTTCAAGGAGTTCATCATCACCAAGTTCTTATTGTATCAAATGTTAAAGAGACTTATCTAAGAAGAAGACAAAAAATATGAACAGTAAAAAGACAGCAAACTCACAGTTATTAACAACCACACCTAAAACAAAAGCAAACTAAGCAAACAACTAGAACAGGAACAGAACTACAGAAATGGAGATCACATGGAGGGTTAGCAACAGGGGAGTGGGAGGAGCAGAGAGGGGGAAAAGGTACAGAGAATGAGTAGCATACACAGTAGGTAGAAAATAGACAGGGGGAGGGCAAGAATAGTGTGGGAAATGTAGAAGCTAAAGAACTTATGACACATGGACATGAACTAAAGGGGGAATATGGGTGGGAGGGGGTGTGCAGGGTGAAGGGGAATGAAGGGAGGGACATGGGACAACTGTAATAGCATAATCGATAAAATATATTTTTAAAAGATGAGGAAGCAAGCCTGCGAACCAGAGGATCGCGGTTCGATTCCCAGTCAGGGCATATGTCTGGGTTGCAGTCCGGTTCCCTGCAGGCCAGTACCCAGCAGGGGACAAAAGAAAGGCAACCATACATTGATATTTCTCTCCCTCTCTCCTTCCCTTCCCCTCTAAGATAAATAAATAAAATCTTAAAAAAAAAAAAAAGATGAGGAAGAAACTGATCACTAAAAATAAAAAGAATTTGAAACATAAAAGAGAAGGTAAAATGAATAAGAAAATGATAGGCATGGAAGACAAGCAAAGACCAAAAAAATAAAAACATGTAGTTGGACTCCCTATGGATAAAAAATAAATTGGGTTTTACATGTGAAATAAAGTATTTGAAGTTATAAGCTAAACAAAAAATATCCAGACATTAGGCCACACTTTAATCTACATATTTAAGGGGCCCCTTCTGTATATGAAAAAATTAACAGCAAATGACCAGCTCCATAACATATCCTAGGAAAACGACTACTGTATAGAAAGAAGGAATTTATCTGACACTGCATTCACCATCAGTTGGCATTAAAAGTCTCAACAGCAATTTGTGGAGCAAGAAACAATGGAACAATGTTTTCAAGAAGGAAAGAAAATGTGAGCCAATGATTTTATATCTAGTTCGACTACCCTTCAAGCATCAAGGCTGTAGAGAAACAATTTAAACACATAGGAACTGGGGAATACCGAACTCAAAAACACTTCCTGAGGAATCTATGCAAGACCTCTACTCCAAATGAGGTCTGCACCAGCAGCGGCTGCATCACCTAGAAGCTGGAAATGCAGGTCCTGCTCTAGACCTTCCAAATCAGACCCTGGTTCCCAAGGGGCCCACATGCACATTCAGGCCTGACAAGCCCTCTGCTACACACCAGGCTTCATTCAAGCAGAAGATGTTCATGAAAACTTTGGTAAAGGACTAATGATCCCTCGACTTACATATGAAAATTTACTTATCTATAGATTTGAGACTAAAACAAGGGAGATAAGGATGGAAGGAAAATATATAAATGTTAAATGTTCTGTCAAAGCATAAATATCACAGTTGTTTAAATTGGAGAAAATAAAAAGAGAAGTAAAATAATGAATGCCTCATAGGTGTTAGTATAAATATCACCACTAATATAAAAATGAATACCTACCAAAATAAAAAATAATAATAATCTGAGAGAAAATAAGCCACATAGCTCTAAGACATTAAAGAAAGAAATTGAAGAAGATACAAATAAATGGAAGGATATACCATGCTCACAGGTAGGAAAAATTAATGTCATCAAAATGTCCACACTACCTAAGGCAATCTATAGATTCAACACAATTCCTATCAAGATTCCAATGATGTATTTCACAGTACTAGAACGAATAGTTCTAAAATGTGGAACCACAAAAGTCTGCAAATAGTCAAAGCAATCTTGAGAAAGAAGAACAAAATTGGTGGTATCATGCTACCTGATACCAAACTATACTACAAGGCTAGAGTATTCAAAGAAGCATGGGACTAGCATAAAAACATACACATATATCAATGGAATGGAGTAGAGAAGCCAGAAATAAATGCATGCCTATATGGCCTATTAATATATGACAAAGAAAACAAGAACATATAATGGGGTAAAGACAGACTCTTCAATAAATGGTGTTGGGAAATTTGGGCATATGCAAGCAAGAGAATGAAACTGGATTACTTTCTTATACTATATACAAAATTAAACTAAAAAATGAATTAAAGACTTAAATGTAAGACCTGAAACCATAAAACTCCTAGATGAAAACATAGGCGATAAACTCTGACATGACTCTTACTAGTGGTCTTTTTTTTTTGGGGGGGGGAGGGGATATATATCCAAAGGCAAGGGAAACATAAAAAATAAACATTACAAGACTACATTAAACAAAAGAGTTTTGCACAGCAATGGAAACCATCAACAAAATGAAAGACAGCCTACTGAGTGAAAGAAGATATTTGCCAATGATCCATCCAATGAGGGGTTGATATCATAAATATATAAGAAACTCATATAACTTAACACCAAAAACATTTTCTTGGACCTAAAAAAGGGGCAACAGTAGGTTTACAGTTGTTTGCATTGAAAATTATCCAGTGATTAATAGTAATAATAAGAATAAATTCTGTGATTCACACATGTGCAACTGTACATTTGCTTTTGTCCCATCCTGTATGTCCAGAAATAATGTTTTTTTTTTTTAAGAACATGTGGCATGAATATAGTTTAGGGAATTTGGCCAGGAAAGCCCTATGTGACAGAGGATATTTGGACAGAAGCCTAAAGAATCTGAGGGTGCAGCTAGGTCAGAAAAAAGCATTATAAGCAGAGGTACACCATGTGTGCAAAGGCCCTGAGTCATGACAATGCCAAAAACACGGTCTCCAAGGAGAGAAGACAATGTCGCAAGGAGTGAAAACAGGCCTTGGTCTGTGTAAGCAAAGCACACTGTGAATGATGAACTGCCTTGTGTCCTTAACACTTTCCCAGTCTTCATATATCCCTCCTGTCTATGAACCACACCATTTGTCATCAAAGCTCTATGGCAATTTATTATGAGGAAAGAGTTCATGGTTATTTTGGAGTAAAAACAATTTTTCCTGATTTTACCCCACTCTTATTTCATTGGCCAGGTCAAATGTTAAATCTGTCTTGTAAGCATATTACTTACTGATTTAAAACATAACCACCAGAGGATAGCAGAAAGTCATAAAATAGAGCAGCCTCATTGTCTTTTATTTGATTTAGATGGTCAAGAAAATTTTAAAACGTACACTTGGGATCAAGATTAGCTGGTACATGTAACTTTCCACCTGTATTTTTTTGCAGGAAAAGACAGGTCTATGAAACAGAACTGAAGGTCCAACCCCATTTCACCCGTAAAGAATTTCTTACATGATAAGAAGTAGCATTTAAAAGCAGTGGGACAATGTGGATTATTCAATGAATGGTTGTGGGACAATTGGCCGGGCACTGGTGCAGGAGGGCTGGGGGAGGGGCATGGGCAGAGGGATACAGAGATACAGAGCTATCATCACCACTTACAGCAAAACAGATCCCTGTGGATCTAAAGGTAAAAAAATAAATTTGTCAATGTTGTCAAAGAAAACACTGCAATTTAAAAAATAATGTTGGAGCAGGGAAAGGGAAAGCAAGATATGTGACCCAAAACCCTAAAAAAAAAAAAAGATTATTATCTATGACTATGTAAAACTTTCAAACCAGTAAAAAGACAAATATGGTAGGAAAATGCAACATGATACAACAGGTAAACTCCTCAAATTATAAAAACTTCTGGCATCAGTGTCAGAACAAACCCTCTCACACCCCCAAAAATGCAAATAATAGGACTAGACACTTGGCAGAAAAAAAATGCAATTGCTTTTAAAAGTATGTGCAAATGCACATTCAAAGTTAAAGAGATTTAATTTAAAACCATGAAAAAACACTTTATCATATTAACAAATGCAAAAGTGTTTGAGAACAAAGTGTTGGTGCGAGTGTCAGAAACAGGCTTTCCTATGCAATTCTTGGTAGAGTGTAAAGAATCCATTTGGAGGACAATTTGTCTACATCTGTAACGTTTTAAAATTCACATTCTCCTTGACTTAGTAATTATATTCCGGGCACTATTTCCCAATAGGTATGTTCTCATACATGGGTAAAGCAAATAGCAAAGGCCGCAGTAAAAATTTGGAAACAACTTCAACATCCCCTGGTGAGGAACGAGCTAAGTAAAGGACATCACAATCGTACATTGTAATACTATGCAGCCATTAAAAAGATTGAGGTTGACTTCTATGGGCTGATAAGAAAGGACTTCCAAGATATAATGGTAAATAATAAAAGTGGGACAAAGGTATTATAGATATTATATGTACATAGCCACACACACAAGAAAAATATACTAGCGAGGACCAACCCTGGAAAACATCTATCATACCCAATGTGGCCAGAACTCTCTGGCTTTATGAGCCCATGGTCATTGCCAGTGAGGAGCGAAGCGAGGACCCAAACCCAGATCTGTCAGGCTCCCAAGCTCACGCTGTTAATCATGATGCTGTTTGCCATTTGATGATGCTGAAAGGACAAAAGCAGCAAGAAAACAAATGGCCAGATATTTCGTACTTTCTATTTCCAAACAACCAGGTGTAAAAATGAATAGACCCATAATAGAGGAAATAATGGAATTTTACAAAAGAAAGGCATATTCATCTTTTAGTCCTTGAAAGGAAAAGCCTGCTACTGTAGAAAAGTGTTGAGCCCTGTCTCCCCTTCTCAGGGATAATCCAAAAAGACAACCAGAATCTGTCAACATTAAGAATGTTTTGTCGCTCATATGAGTTTTAGGTGCAAAGCCCATCAGACTGGAATGCTTATCATTTGGCCATCCATGAGACTTGGTGCTTTCCTTACTGGCTTTGACGAGAATCTTTCCAATTTAAAGATTAGACAAGCCCTCTGCTTATTTGACAGCATTGTGTGTCGAATAAACCTACTTGTCTGTAACTAGACATATCAGCATCCTTGCAGTATTCCTCCAGCTCCTTGGAAAGGGGCGAGAATTCCCAGGTGAGTTCTGACATTCACAGCCCTACAACCTGGCAAATCTGTATCCTGTTCCTCACGTTAAAGTTTTCTATGCCCAGACCAATCATGAGAGCTGCCCAGCCCTCAAGAATTCTTTTTTCTTTGGGAACAAAATCTAATACTCAGGGGTAGGCTAGAGCCCAAAGGCCACCTCTGTGTCTCATGATCCTGTCACCCAGCTGAGTCAAAGTGAGCCCAGGAAACCAGAAGCCTCGTCTGGACCAATCAAATTCTCTCCCCTAGGAATTGGCAGTTTAGATCCTAGTGGCCAGGATCCTGTTTGATTACTGAGTGGGATGCATGGCAGTGCCCTAGAGAGCTGCTGATGTTCCCAGAGCTGCCCCGGTGTCCACCCTTCTCTGCTTCCATGGTGATCCTTCTGCTGTGAGCCACAGCCTCTACCCTCAGGCTGTCCAGAGACAGAGTCTGTTGTTTTCAGCAACAGAACAGTATAAATGAATAAAAAACAACATTGTTCACAACTTAAAACCATGCTTGAGCCCTCAAACATCATTTATCAGTCAGGAAAAGAGCTGAGCCAGCTACCCAGTAAGGCATGTGGTCCTAAGCTCACAATACTGGTGGACTAAGGAGAGTAATGTGAACAGAAGACCATCCCACAAAGCAGAGCAGTGGGCCAGGAAGATCAATTTCCGGTGGAAATAGTCTCGGGGGCAGAATGGAAGGCTCACAAAGGAACAAGCTAGAAGGTCCTGATGCTGTGAGCCCAGGGGCATCAGAATTGATCCACACCAGTGACTACTGGGGATGCCCCATCCCCCCATTCTAAGGGGGCTCGGTTATTACAGTCATCCTGATACTGCCTCATTCATCCTTGTCTACTTCAGGCTTAGATAAAAGGGAAGTATTTGTTTTTTAAGAAAGTCACCACAACAGAATCAAGCATGATAACCTTTGGTTTCTAGCAGTATTATAGGTAGACCCGGAAAGGCCCACCCCCTCAAAATGACTCAGTCCCACACAAGGCAGGCATGTTGTCATCTTATTGCCAAGCTCACAGGAAGCAAGGGGAAGTCACAAAGAGAAGAGAACACCCATGGGCCCACAGAACAAGAGCTGTGAGCAGGAAGCGCATGGGAACAGTAGGGTCACACAGAGGGGGAAGTGTTTCACATACACAGCGTTTCCATCGTAAGGCTGGACCTCAAGCTAAGGGCAAGCCGGGAGTGAGGGCTAAATCTAAATGGTGCCAAACAAATGCAGGGACGCTAAATGAACTAAAGTGACCCCAACATGGGCAGCACTCCATTTCATAGCAGAAGCAAAACAGCGGCAAGTCCTTTATGGGAGAGACCATCCTCTGTTTAAAATCACCTGCACAGGACTTCTGCCAAGATGGAGGTATAGGTGGAAGCACTGCACCATCCTGCACAACTAAGTTTAAAAACAACAAAGTTTTAGCAACAAAAATGCAGCCAAACCACAGAAAATTGAACTACACGGAAGTTTGACAACAAACCCTTGAGTCAAACCCGTAAGAGGGGCAGAGCCAGCAGCAGAACAGTCGGGCAGGAAAGATCCACCGGACCAACCTGAGTGTGCAACCCAGGTGCGCCAGCAGCCGTGGGCGGATCCCAGGTGTGGAGAAGCAGGCGAACCCACTGAGGGCACAAGGCGGTGTACCCACTGAGGGCTTATTGCAGTCACACATTCGCGCACGGATAAACCAGTGAAGGAGCTAGCAGTGAGACAGACCACGCAGGGCCCAGCAGCAGGAAGCAGCAGAGGGGACCGCTATTGCCCCCCTTTGAGCCTGCCCCCACATACAGCGTCACAAACCAGTGACCTGGGTAGCCCCGCGCTGGTAAACAACTAAGGCTCCGCTCCTCATACATAACAGGCACAAACAGATCAAAACATGGCTCAAGAACAACTCAGAGCCCCAGAGCCAATAAATCTAAGCAATGAAGAAATAGCCAAACTTTCAGATGCACAGTTCAAAACACTGGTGATCAGGATGCTCACAGAACTGGATGATTTTAGTCACAAATTAGAGAAACATATGAAGGCTAAACTAATTGAAATGAATGGAAATACACAGGAAACCAACAGTAATGGAAAGGAAACTGGGACTCAAATCAAAGGGGTGGACCAAAAGGAGGAAAAAAAATGACCAAACAGAAAAGGATGAAGAAACAAGAATTCAAAAAAAATGAGGAGAGGCTTAGGAACCTTCAGGACATCTTTAAACATTCCAACATCCGAATTATAGGGGTACCAGAAGGGGAAGAGGAACAGCCACCAGTGGAAAACTTATTTGAAGAAATAATAAAGGAGAACTTCCCCAATCTGGCAAAGGAAATAGACTTCCAGGAAATCCAGGAAGCTCAGAAAGTCCCAAAGAAGTTGGACCCAAGAAGGAACACACCAAGGCACATCATAATTATATTAGCCAAGATTAAAATGAAGGACAGAATCCTAGAAGCAGCAAGAGATAAGAGGACAGTCACCTACAAAGGACTTCCCATCAGACTGTCAGCAGATTTCTCAAAAGAGACCTTACAGACAAGAAGGAGCTGGAGAGAAGTATTCCAAGTCATGAAATCCAAATACCCACATCCAAGATTGATCTATCCAGCAAAGCTTTCATTTAGAATGGAAGGGCAGATAAAGTGCTTCTCAGATAAGATCAAATTCAAGGAGTTCATCATCACCGAGCCCTTATTATATGAAATGTTAAAGGGACTTACCTAAGAAAAAGAATATAAAAAAGATGAACAGTGAAAGGACAGCTAACTCACAGTTACTAAGAACCACACCTAAAACAAAAGCAAACTAAGAGTACAGCTAGATCAGGAGCAGAACCATAGAAATGAAGATCACGTGGAGGGTTAGCAACAGGGGAGTGGGAGAAGGAGAAGGGGGGAGAAGGTACAGAAAATAAGTAGCATAGATGGTAGATAGAAAATAGATAGAAATAGAAAATAGGGAGGAGGGCAAGAATAGTATGGTAAATATAGAATCTAAAGAACTTGAGACACATGGTCATAAACTAAAGGGGGGGAATGGTGGGGGAGGGGTATGCAGGGTGGAGGGGAATGAAGGGGGGAAATAGGACAACTGTAATGGCATAATAAAATATATTTTAAAAAATAAATAAGTCAAAAAATAAATAAAATAAAATCACCTGCACATATTCTTACAGCCACTGATCACTACAGATGCAAGGAAAGGGACCACCAGGAAGGGGAGTCGGCAGAAAGAGGGACAGAGTTAGATTCCTCTTCCCCTCCAAGGATGGGAGATACTGCATCAGACTGACACTTAAAAATGACAGTGTGTGCCCTGGCTGGTGTAGCTCAGTGGATGAGTGCGGGCCTGAAAACCAATCTATCATGGTTTGATTCCCAGTCAGGGCTCATGCCTGGGTTTCAGGCCAGTTCCTGGTAAGGAAGGGGGGTGGGGGTGAGGGGGGGACACACATGAGAGGCAACCATTTATATTTCTATCCTTCTCTCCTTTTCTTCCCCTCTAAAGATAAGTAAAATAAAATCTTTAAAAAATTTATAGTGTATGAAACGATGTTTAAAATAAGATATAAGATCCGAAGACCATCCAAGAGGAACTGATAGGCCCTAACCCCTGTGGTTCAGTTGGATGGGCATCATCCTGCAAAGTGGAAGGTTGGCAGTTTGATCCCTGGTCAGGGCACATGCCTGGGAGGTGGGTTCGGTCCCCAGTTGAGACAGAGGCAAGAGGCAACTGACCAGTGTTCCCCTCTCATATCGATGTTTTTCTCCCTCTCTTTCTCCCTCCCTTCCCCGCTCTCTAAAACAAATAAATAAATAAAATCTTTTTAAAAAATGAACTGGTAGTTTTAAAAATGAACCAAATAATTTAGAAGTATTTTCATTCTTTTATATTATGTGTATTACGCACAATAGTAAATATTTCCTATATAGTATTATCAATGTCTGGGACAAGTAGAGATTAAACATATTTAATGAGAAAATCTGTGAGCTGAAATATAGAGCTGAAGAAATTACTCAAAATGTAGCATGGGAAAAAATCAAATTTCTAAAACAGGGATTTCAGGATAAAATTTTTAAAAGGACACAAAAATCCTAAATAAAATATTAGCAAGACAATTTTATCCCGCAGTCGACCATGCCTGCATGCCTACAAGAGTTATTTAATAGAACAATGAAAGGAAAAAATAAACGCTTACAGAAAAATTGATAAAAACATTTATGATAAAACAATCAGCAAAATAGGAATACAAATTCCTTAATCTGTTTAAAAACACATCCAAAACTAACAAACAGTACACTTAGTAGTGAAATGATAGAGGCACTCACTCTAAAGTTAGGAATAAAAATTTATCACTGCTTCTGTTCTCCACTGAACTGGAAATTCTAGCTGGAAGAGAGAACGGGATTCAGAGGCCACTCCGTCCACTGAAAGGATTAAAACCCACCGACTTCCCGCCTGCAGTTAGCATCCTGACGCTCAGATGTTGGTCTCCCACACCCTTCTGCACTGAAAGAAACCAGGGCTCCTCAGAGAAATGACTGGCCCTTGAGTTTGGGCAAGGTAGGCACGAGGTGAGTCTAGAATATCCTAGAATATGCCAGGAAGTAGGGAGCAGCTCAGGAATGAAGAGGGCATGTCCCAAAGACACTGGAGCCAGCCTTGGACACTAAAATAATTGAGGACGGTAATGAATGATAAACCACTGGGAGGAAATATGGGGATTCGTGAGTCCCCCATAGTTCATTCCAATAAAAAGTAGGTAGGTAAATAAAGTAAAATAATTCTAGTAAAATGCTCAGGGCTGACTAATGAGTATGGAAGGTGTGGTGGAGTTGGAAAATTAGCGTTTTGCAAACATCTTAATAAAGACTGGGTCAAGCAGAAAGTATCAAAGAATGTTAAGTCAATAGGGAAATTGCGAGAGGGAGCAGGCTCTTTTCACGGTCTTGCTGATTAGGTGCATGGGAGAACTGTAATTAATTGTACAGTGGAAAAAACAGACAACCAACCTCACTGGGCAACCAAAATTAGTATCACCAAGAAAGGACAGATGAATATCAGGTGCTACCAGATGTGAGGCCCCAAGAATGATATTTTGCTGGTGCAGGGTTCTGGCCAAGCATGAGTAATCCAAACACAATCAAGAGAAACCACCGGGCAAACCTAAACTGAGAAACACCGTATGATGAAGGATACAGGTGAACAGCCACATGAAGAGAGAAGGCAAGGCCCAGAAGGGTCCCAAGTACAGAAGCTTCTGTCCCTGTAGAGTTGAGTGTAGCACCCTTCCAGCATCTGGATGGTTCACCAACCCAGAAACTTCCCGAATCTCACAGTATTGAATTTTATAGATGCTCCATCATAGAAGTATGATCAATTATTAACTCCATTCCCAGTTATTCCCCCTCCCTGGAAAATGGGGGATGGAGCTGGTCTTTCTGGTGACCAGCCCCCATCCAGAAGCCCATGAAGAGTCACAGACTGACAGAGAACAGAGTGACGGCTGTCACAGAGGAGAGGGGTGGGGAGCTGGGTGGAAAAGTTGAAGTTAAACATACAAAACAACAAAAAAAAACCATCGACACAGACAACAGTATGGTAATGACCAGAGGGAAAGGGGGTTGGGGGAAGGTGGAAGAAGGTAACAGGGGGCGGGGATAAATGGTGTCCAGGTGGTGAACACACAATACAATGTACTGATGCTGTATTATAGGATTGTACCCCTGAAGCCCATATAATTTTATTAGCCAATGTCACCCCAATAGATTCAATAAAAATTATATCACATCATTAGAACAAAGGCATTGCTATCACCCCAGAAATCCCAAGGGTTTCAGGAGCCCTATGTCCAGAAATGGGTGAAGTGTTAGACTAAATGTAGGCACAAAGATTCTCCTGGTACCCTGTACACAAGGGTTTGGGGAGCTCTGTGTCAGGAACCCAGGACAGAGACCAACACGTATGTCTGATTACTTCCCAGTCCTGCATTGCTAATGTGCCCATTCATGCCAATCAGCTTTGATAAATACTGGGACACCTTGGCTTCCCCAAAACGTAGCTTCATCAGGGATGTCAACAACCCAAGGTGACTGATGGTCAGATAATTAAGGGAGTAGCATCGGCGTGACCAAGGAAGACTTGGAGGTAAAAATGATGAAGCCAGCCAGTCAGACGGAAACTAGACAGCCCAGAGCTGCGGAGCATCGCCGGGCCAGAGGTGCCCGGCGTGATGGATAGGCCCCTTCCAGACTGCCTGTGATTGAAGCCACGTTGTCAAAAACAGACAGCAGGCCACGTAGAGAAGCATGAAGTTAGTTGGTGCTGTCAGCTTGCCAGGGGGTATGCATCAGAGAACTGGACTTGCACCAAGGCTGAGGAGCAAAAAGCGAGGGCGGCGGTGAATGGGTTTCTGAAACAGCCTCCCAGGACACCAGTGAGGAAATCTGGGGCTGCTGATGTCATGCCTGTGATGAGGGGAGGATCTCATCACGTTCCAGGAGATGAAGCCCTCTGCGGGCACCAGGTCTGCCAGCCGAAGGGAGCCGGCTGAGGGTCCCCACCTCCCAGCAAATCTCTGAAACTGAAGGAAGACAAGGACATCTGGAAGACGAGGAACACCTGGCACTGTCGCGTTAGGTGCTGATGCTGACCAACGGTGGGTGAGCCAGAGGTGTGGGCCACCTTTCCCGTTCCCCCCTGGAAGCCTGCAGGGCCCTTAGCAAGGCCCAGCTGGTTCCGTTCTTGGGCCATTACTGGTCACTCCCGGTAACTCAACTGGGGAAGTTGCTTCACTGACTTCATCTTCAAGTTTGTTATAGAAGGAAAACCCTGTTAGTCTGCAGCAGACCAAGGAATTCAAACCCTTCCCATGCCCCACCCCACACCGGGAAAGTCCGGCAAGTCCAGTGTGTTTGCACTGAGCTCTACAGAGTCCTCGGGGACCTGTGAAAATGTCCCAGGGACATGACTCAGGAGCAGTGAGGAGACACAGCAGGCAGGGCTCCCAACAGCAGCTCTTTTCCTGTGGGTGTCAGGTTAGAGCTGACATTTACCAGGGACTTCCAGTATGGCGGGCGCTGTGCTAAGTATTTCCCGTGTCCTCTCACTCAGGTCTCATGGCAACCAAATGAGGTGATGCTATTCATATTCCTATTACACAGGTGAGGAAACTGAAGCATAGAGAGGTTAAGAAACTGGCCCGGAGTCACACAGTAATTGGCAGCGGTGGGATTTGAACCTAGCTCTTTGCCACTGGGTTATACTGGGGTCCTCACTAAGGTTTCCTGTGATGAAGGGACATTTGTCTCCCAACCCAGGAGAGGGTTTATCTAAGGTGCCTCATAGGCAGCAACTTAAGACTGAGAGCCAGGGGCTTTTCTACAACCCTGGTGGAAGTTTCTGGGTAGTGAGGGGCACAGCTGCCCTGCAGCTGAGGCTACCCTCTGTTACAATGAGGAGAATATTAAATACTGACCTCCTGTGGCTTGGGCAGGCTGTGTGGGTTCTAAGGATTTTAATACCTGAAAGTCCCCTGGTGCAAGCACATTGGGAACGTCACCGCGCCCCAACTGCAGACATCCCTTTTCCTCTTTCTCAGTCCCACAGCTAATGAAGGCATCAGGGCCAGTCTGAGAGCTCTGTCCAGACCACCACCATGTAGGTCGGCATCAGAAAAAGACAAGGGGGTGAGTAGTGAAACGGAAAAGAGAGGAGGTGATGGAGAAAATGCTGATGAAGTAAGGGAGACAGGCAAACACACGTTATCTTTTCTTATGGCAGGAGGGAATGGCTGATCCTCGGAGGGACCGCTGTGTGTTTATGAGACCGTGAACGACAGCTGAGTTGTTGCTCGCGTGACCGAACTCGGTTACACATTATGCTCCGTGTTTGTCGATTTCCATAGCTTGGGTTTCCAGCACCAGCTTCTTCCTGATGATAAAACTGAAAACTATCGGAAAGGAGTTAACTGCGCATTATAATGATCTGGCTTCCTACTCTTTTGGGGAAGTGAGTAGAAGATTACTTCTAAATTATCATGCTGTGAACAGCCCAGGAAACGTGTGCTCAAAGATGACATGGTCCTTTCTCACCCAGGCTGTTTTGAGAAACAACTTCCACTGCAGGAAACAAAGTCTGAGAAAAAAATAAATTGCCATTTAAAAAATTTTTTCTATTTAATTCATAAATGTTTTTAAAATGTTTACTTACACTGTTTGTACTATAGAAAGAATCTAAAATAAAAATAGGACTGTTCACATCTGGTGGAAGGCACACAGTTGTTTGTCTTTGTGCTTTCAAAATATATCAAACTTTTTAAAATAAACTCAACTTGCTGAGAGAGACCAGCTGGTACAAAAATGAGAAGCCCTGGACAGCCTGACTTTTGTGATGTATACAGCTTGTATTTCGTGATGAAGTCAGGTAAGATTAAGGTAAGGAAATGAAATGTGATCTCCAGTCTTCTGATTGCTCAAACATTCAAGGGCATTTATAGAGCTCCACTGCATACCTGGCACTGTTCCAGGCCTTCAGGACTAAGGGTGAGAGCAGTAGGAATGGGCCGTACCTCCCCTGAGCTTTCAGTCTGGTGGAAGAAACCGACCGGAAGCAAACAAGCAAATGAGTCAATAACTACACATGTATTAGTGCTCTGAAAAACACACAAACAAAGAAACGAATAGTGCTGAGATAGAAAACACTGTTCAGGGGTGTTTTCTATCTCACATCAGACAGGGTGATTACAGGTGGCCTCTCTGAGGAAGTTCTGTTGAGCTAAACTGAAGGAAAAGGAACAAGAGGGGAACAGCCCATGGTGAGGTCACGGGGTGTGTTCAGCCCTGAGGCAGCACAGAGCTGTGGGAGTCCCAAGGAGAGAAGATGTCCAGATCAGCTGGTTCAACACCTTCGAGGAGGACAAGGAGTTGAGAGGAGGTTCAGAACCAGTCAGGGGCCAGAGCAGGCATGGCTTTGGACATGTGGCAAAGAGTTGGCCCTTTGTCCAGAACAAATACAGCCACCATTGCTTAGCTGCAAGGGGGTAACATGTTCTAAATATACCTTGAAAATGATCACTCTGGCAACTGGGTAAAGAATTGGCTTACAGGTACATCAGAGTGGACACAGGAGATGAATGAGAACAGGATCAGCCAACTGCAGCCTGTGAGCCAAATACGTGGCACCATTTGCTTTGCAAATAAAGTTTTATTGCAACACTGTACGTTTCCCATTTGGCTCAGGTCCCACGTCCTCCGTCAGGTTTTCCTCACTTACTTACACCTTTCTCTGCATTTATGAACTCCAGCTGCATCTTCTGTGTTAAATACTTTGGCTTTGATTGGACTGGGTATTTGCGGTTGGGGATGACCAAAGCATTTAACCCCATGGTTATGAAAACAGCCTTCCCCACCTTGTCCCCTAAGCTCTGAGGTGCCAATCAAGCCTCTCACCCAATGGCAGAACCCTGGATCGAAGCCTAGTGCAGTTGGTTCGGGGTTAGAATATGACAGAACTTTCTATTCCCTCAAGGACATCTGCTGGAACCAGTGAGAATGACTGTCTCTTGTCTTTGCCAATGGTACTAGAAGGCTCTAAGTCTGGGATTGCCAACGCCCCCTCAAATGTCATTCAGAGGCACTGAGCCAGCCCTCAGGACGGTGAGGAACAATGGAGAGAGATGTGAACACAGCCCTGCCTCTCACACCTCCTCTCACCCTTACAGATTACAGAAGACAATGAACCAGCTTAAGCTCGTTGAGTTTCTGCCCTTTACAACAGGAATTCTGACTCATAACAACCTTCCTCAAGTGGGCAGCTACCCCCACCAGAAAGCCACGTTGGAGCCATATGGTGTCTCTACAGGGAGTTTGAAGTTGCTGGCACACTAGACTCTGGCTGGTTGGAGGGCACCTGGGCCCGTTATCCTCTGATTTGGGCTTTGGGGCTTCACCTACAATCAGACTTTGCCAAAAAGAAACAGGGAGGGTCTGACGCAAAACCGAAATCCTCACCTTCCGCTGCCCGTGGGGCCGGCTGGGCCGCAGGTTTGCTGTGTGATGGAGGCAAGCCCTTCCCACCATTCCCTTAAGTCCCCCACCTGCAAAATGAGGAAATGGGCCTTTCTGAATGGGCTTCTCCCTGCTCTGATCCCCATATGTAGGTCTGTCCAATTTCTTGAATGAGCGTGTTAGCCTATCACGCCGGGGCCAACGTGACAATTTTCACAGACCGTTACTGGATTTTATTCTGAAAAATGTAATCTCTGAGCCACACATGGGCAGTCGTCTGCTGTTCACACTGGGCTTCTCGGTCCACCAGCGTGGGCTGCCTCCACGCACCGGGCAGGCGTGGGCTACGGGGAATGAGGGCGCTGTTTTAATTACATCCATCTCATAAAATATTTCAGGTGCTTCTTGAAAAACATGATAAGGAAACAGGAAAAGAAGATTTGCAAATGTCGTGGAGGCCAGCGTGACCTAGGAGGCATTCTAAGGCTGGCTGAGAATGTTACTTCCTTGTTTTCTGTATAAACACCTTTAAAAAAATAGATCAAGAAGTTCTCTGGCAACACCTCCTCAGTAACTCTGTGTCCCACCTTAGCCCCATTCCTCATTAGCTCCGTTATTCAAAGACGATCCCAATGGATCAAAATCATCATGGTGTTTTTTAGCTGAGGCACTATCAGCATGTTAAATGAGATGATTTTTCTTTGTGTTTCAATGTCCTTTGCATTGCAAGACGTTTAACAGCTAAACAGCAGCCCTCCATTATTATGACAAAAAGAAAACAAATACCTAAGGTCCAGCAATCTCTCTTCTGAGTATCTACTTACAAAATGTGAAAAGAGTTATTCATAAAGATACATATATTCCTATGTTCACCGCAGCATTACTGACAACAGCCGAGACGTGAAAACAACCCAGTGCCCTCTGACAGGTGACTGGATGAAGACGTAGGGAGAACACAATGGAATACTACTCAGCCACAAAAAAGGATGATATACTGTCATTTGCAACAATATGGATGAATCTTGAGAGTATTAAGCTAAGTGAAATAAGTAGGAAAAGAATAAGAACTGGATGATTTCTCTCCTATGTGGGATTATAAAACAAGAAACAAACAAAACAAAAAAAACCCAAACTCATAAATATGATGGGTAGAGGAAGACAGAGTAAAGGGGGTTGAATATATGGTGAAGGAAGGATACTAGGCTCTGGGTGGTGAGGGGGCAAACAACAGAGTACACAGCCGTCATGTTAAGAAGTTGTACTTCTGAAACTTACATGATCTTATTAACCAATATTATCCCACTAAATTTAAATTTTGTATCTGTACACAAGGATATATTTTATTGATTTTTTAGAGAGAGGTGAAGGGAGAGGGAGAGAGAGATCAATATGAGAGAGAGAGAGACATTGATATGAGAGAGAAATATCGATCAGTTGCCTCTCATACGTACTCTGACCAGGGATCGAACCTGCAACCCTCTGGTGTACAGGATGATGTTCTAACCAACTGAGCTACCCAGCCAGGGCTAAGTTTAAATTTTTAAAAAAATTATCTCACAAAAAAACACCTTATGTATTTCTAATAACCAAAGAAGGGCCAGCACTACTTCCTATCACACTGTCACTTCACAGTGAGTCCAGGCATGTGATGTGATTCCCCATGCAAATGAGATGAGGCTGTGGGTTGGATTTTAAGTAATAAATTTTGACATTCAAATCCAAATAATCTTTAGACTATCTTAACTCATCTCTGATAGCTGTAAGTTTCAATCCCACAACTGATGTGGTTATAAAACTTAGACCCAAATTTTAATGCTAGTACCAATATTGGCCACTACCTCCCAACCCTACTTTGATTGCACTTGATACACTCGTACACTGTAGCTGGCATGCTTATTTCACATTGATTTCTTCACTACCATAAGTAGCGCATCATATTTGCATTTGTCAGTGATCCGGGGGTAACCTATCAGAATCTAAAAACAGCATTTCAATTCCTGTCCACTGGCTTCAGAGAGCAGAGGAGAGCTGCGGGGAGGAGATCCAGAGGCACAGATCAAAGACACTCGGCAACTCAGAAATCTATCTTGCCCACGATGACAGCATTTCAGACCTCAGGAGCCTGTCTGGTCAACTTTATGTCATCTGGAGTTTCTCCCACTGAGCGACTCTGCAATACTTAGAGGGGGGACAGGTCTAAGTTTCCAGCAGGAAGAAGATATTGGGGAGAAATCTGCTCCTCCCCTGCTTAGGACAGCTCCCCAAATCACATCTCATTACTAACTTCTGGAGGAGATGAGCAGACAGGAAAAGAACGGTGTGACATTAGTCAGTGGCATTTGGACCGCACTGGCGTGCTACAGCGGAGTCGCTGGCAACTGGGACAGAAAAATCGGCCTGCACATCACCTGTCGGGGACCCCTCTCCACTCTCACGTACCCTGTCTGTCAATATTGTATGAAGGGGACAAAGGACAGAGCCTTCAGGACTCTGTGTTCTCACGGTATTTTCAGAGCAACTCATGAGCCTCTCTGAAGGCATCTGCCTCCTCCGAGATGTGCTTCAGACAAGCCCCCACGATCGATGATCAAGCGACACCGGGTTACTTTTTCAGAGTGTTTGTAGACAAGCAGGCCCAGAGTCACTTTTTAATAGCAATGCTCTCTTCTATTCCAGGGACTTTTGTCCTGAGCAAGAGTCGCAAAGACAAAGAAAACAGATGGATTCGAAGTTGAACACGATGTGAAAAGAACAAAATTAAGTTGCCACATTTGAGCCCTGACTGGTGTAGCTCAGTGGATTGAGCGCGGGCCTGCCAACCAGACAGTTGCGGTTCGATTCCCAGTCAGGGCACATGCCTGGGTTGCAGGCCAGTTCCCTGCAGGCCAGTTCCCAGCAGGGGATGCACAAAAGGCAACCATACATTGATGTTTCTCTCCGTCTCTCCTTCCCTTCCTCTCTAAAGATAAATAAATAAAATATTTTAAAAAAAAAAAAGATGCCACATTTGGATGCTTTTTTAGGCAAAAGCATTTAAAGCAGTAAACACAATTTTTTGAAGATGCCAATTTATAGCTAATCGCCATTAGAGGAAATGAAACTAAATACATATATAATACACATATGTATCATATGCATAGGCATGTGCCTGACACAAAGAGAAATGTAATCGTGGCAGAGTCTTCTTTTTCATATTTTCAGCAACGTTATCAGGAACTCATGAGGAGTGAATTACCATCTAATTTCTCTAAAATATCCAATCATGGTTTTGCTATCCAGGGGTGTAGTTTTTTTCTAAATGTTTCTTTATATGATATAAACCATATAAAACTAAAATGTTGCCCTTTTTCCCCACACCAGAATAGGGGCAATTTTGAGCCACAAGTTCCAATAACCCCTTTTCTATTTTGGACAATAATCTCCTGGGGGAACCAGGGAGACTAGCCCGACTCTGTAAAAATGCTGATAGCTAAGCACAATGATGCCCTCTTAATCTCCCCTCCTTTTGTAAAGCTGAGAGCTAGTGTTTATCCAAATCTATTCTTCAACAAATATTTGTCACAAACAAGGAAAAGGCATACAGAAATGTACTGCTAGCAAAGATAGTAAAAAAAAAAATCATTTGTGAAAGAGACAAAAAAAGACACTAAAAATGCAATTATCTGGCATGCCTTAAAGCTTGTGCTATTTTAAATTACTTTGCATATAAATATCAGCTATCCCAATGGGGAAAATGTAAAACCCAAAGAGAAATGCCTAGAAATAACTAGGTTATAAATCCAGTATGATAGTTGCTAGAGTTATGCAGAAAGTAATGCCTAACTCCTTTCCCCTCGCCCCCAACTTTTCTTCAGTTCTTTGTTGTGAAGCATACTGGCAAAGCAAAACTTTGTGGTAGTAAAACAAACAAACAAACAAACTTGGAAGTGAATCAAAATAACTGCATCAGGCAAAAGTCAGTAAGACTGATCTTCAACTCAATTATCTCCCCTCTGAGCGTGAGGCACTCTCATGACGAGGAGTTTTTGCACACGCAGTGGGTGGACTCAGTTTCCTTGAACACAGAGTCACCTCTCGGTCCACGCCACTGTTTCATTCTTCTTCTCCCAAGGCCTCACCTCCATCCTCCGGAGGCGGTAACCAGTAAATTATCAGGAGGAAGGTTGTTCATTGGCTATAAACTGCAGATGGTAAAGGTGTAGGTAATCGTGTTTGGAAACACTCTCCAGAATATGGACAGAAGCACTTTCCAGGCATAAGTGAATAAACTTCAGTGTAACTCCAATATTCTTTGGCTAATAAAAGAGAATTTCAAGTCCTTGCCCCCAAATCAAAACCCTCAAGAGTAGAAAATCCTTTCTGTGTTTCCTCAAGACCAATGTGAGCACATTACGAGGCCCACGCAAAGCGTGCCTTGTGCCCTGGGACACCCAGCAACTTTTTTAGACCAGTGCAGCCATCGTCTGAACAAACAGCAAGGGCAGAACAGCAGCTCTTCCGGAAGAGCAGTCATCAGAGAATAACACTAACCAAGACTCTCCCCTAGTCACCCTGCAGTCGGGCCTCCTAAGGCCTTTCCATTCTTGGGCCTGGTTTTCCAGAGGAAGAGCCTTGCTAAGTTAGTATCTGATCATCTTCCATATCTAATCAAATTTCTAATTTCCACCATCCCCAAGGTACCATCGAATCAGCCTGGCCTGCCTTGAGCCAACAATCTTGTTGATTTATCCAGAAATTGCCCTTTATCCTTGATGTTTTCCAGTTAGTCATTTCCCATTCACTGACCACTCCACTCTTCCCTGTTGCACTTGAAATGGAGCCCAGTTCTACTCTGAGCTCTCTATCCCCCTACTGCAATAGTTCCCGAGTAAATGTTTTTGCCACCTTCACTGCTGTCTGGCTCTGGTTTGCTTTGAAAAAAATAAATAAAATCACCTACGCGCAGCAAATAAGAAAAGGTGTTCCTTGGGTAGATTGCATGTATGTGAGCACCTCCTGTCTTTTATTTCGTTTTAAAATATTAACTCAAAAATTGTTTTGCTTCCAACTTTCTTCCACAGACATGTGCGATAGCTACAGGAATTCAGGGTTCCCTACGGCTCCCACGAACCATGCCTTAAAGGTGGCTGCTCCATGTCTACACAGTGGGACACATTATAAGACAATATGAATCAGTGTGGCCAGGTCACCTTGAGCCTAATGGCTTCATCTCTTCCCAACTCTGAGTCTTCCTCAATGATCAATAAGGTTCAGAATGTTGTTCTCGTAACATTTCCTTGGTCATCTTAGCAAGTGCTGAGAGAGTAGAAAGAAGCATTTGGACAGATTTTTAACAACAAAATCCAGAAGAGATATGTGTGAGGAAGGAAGAAAATTCTAATGATATAAGAAATGCGATGGGCCCAGAAAGGCCAATCCCCATACATTCTGGTTTACTAAAGTTGTAGAGCGTGTTTTTGAAATTGTCTGGCAGGGTGAAAAGCAGGGAAATAAACCAGTAAGGCAGTGATGAGGATCTGGATGCTGGCCTCTATTCCGGCCATTCTGGAAGAGCAGTGGCACTCGTGGGAAATGGTAAGAGCTATGCCTGAAGAGAAAGGGGTGGGGTGTAGGATGGATGTACAGCCCACAGAACCTATTAAACGTCCAGGGAAGGAATAGTGATGGCATCTCCCGGGCAAGGGGAGCCATCAAAGCTTGTGGAGAAAGTGAGGGCCTTGATTGCAGTTGTGATTTAGAAAGTTCCCTGGAAGCACCCCTTGACAGTTGGACGGGGGGGGGCGGGGGGGGGACACCATAGGCAGGAAGCGCCTGGGAGGCGAGTGTGAGAGTACAGATGGGAGATAATGAGGTTCTGAAGCAGACAAGGCAGGAGGATGTGAGATGATGGATACGAGGTCCTGTTTGGAACATGCCGGCTTCCAGGAATGGCATTTGGAAGGGAGCTGACTGGAACAGCAAGACATGAGAGCGAAAATGGGTAGCAATTTCGGAACTGCAGAGAATCAGAACCAGCTAAAACACAGAGCCCCTGCTCTGTGTCCCGTTAGCGACAGGCTCCAAGTCCCGTTAGTGACATACGAGGTGTTGAAGCAGAGCAAATTCATCCACATGAGCAAACATATGCAACCTGCTACAAAACAGACCAAAAGGCACAGATGGCTCTCCTGAGCAGCCCTGCTCAGCCGGCCAGTTCTGGAAGAGGCTTCACCTAATTCTCAGCCTCCCTCACTTAGCAAACTCTTCCACCTTGTACTTGGGTTGCTTGGTGACAGTTGCTAGGTGAATCAGCAACCTCCAACCTCTCTCCCTGGTGAAGGTATCCTTAGCTCATGGATGCTCTTACTGAGCCAGGAGTGAGTCCTTGCCGCCCCCAAGGACGTCTGTGTTCTGCCGCTCCCGCCCCTTCAGCCCTGCTCTGAGGACTCTGGTACTAGTGACATTTTGGTCAAATAATTCTTTGCTGTGGGGCTGCCTTATGCATTGGAAGATGTTTAGCAGTGCCCCTGGCCTGCTAGGGGCCATCGCAACACACAGGAACAGGGGTTGCAATGAAGAACCCACAGGATTCTTTATAGAGTCAACATCATTCACGACTTAAAAATTAATGCAGCTCAAGTCCTAATACTGAAATAGAGCCATCTCTACACTCTAAGACACAGGTGGCAAACTTAAGGCCCTTGGCCTGAATCCCACCCTCCACCTTGTTTCTACCTGGCAGCAGCACCGAGCTCCTTGCCCCTAGTTAAGGAGGAGTTACATTTACACAGTCCTAAAGTTACATTCGGCCCTTTTAAGGCAACCACGAGGCTGATGTGGCCCCCAGTGAAAATGAGTTCGACACCCCTGCTCTAAGGGGAGAAGAAAAACGAACTAGCGTGCACAGCCACTATTTGAGCCAGCAAAGGGAATCTTAAAGCCAGTATTTGTACCAAATAGCTCTGGGTGGACACTAAATTACAAGCAGTTGGTCTCAGAGCTCAGTGCTCACGGGTGTGCCTCCCCTGGGCATTAATCAGAGGGGATGGAACTTATACTGAAATTATTCTAGTCACTACTTAACTTTCATTCCATGGAAATTGGTGCAAACTAGTTTTCTGCTAATGTCTTGTTACCAGGATACCACTTTTCCAATTACTCACAAAGAGCAGAGATTATTAACCCTGTGATTTTATTCGGTGGGACTGTTCAGAACCGCACTGCCATCCACACAGGACAAGTAATGAATATGAATGGCACCATGATAACGAAATCTCAGAATGAACCTCTGTTAGCTCCAAGTAGGTTTTCTTGGTGGGGGGAGGGGCCAAAGAGCGGTATTAATAGTGAGAAGGTCTGATGTACTCAGCTGTATTTATGGAGCAGTGAGGAAGCCCCTAGACCCTCTGAAAATTTCCCCCACTTCCTTTCAACAAACATCAGTAAGACAGCGTTTGGGAGATATTAGAATTAAATGTGAGAAGAACCAATAGCCTTGGTGCGTTCTGCCCAATCCCCTTACCTGGAGCCTCTTCGGAAGTTCTACCAAAATGAGACTTGTTACCAAACTCTGACGCAGAGAACTTTCTCTTTGCAGAAAGGGGATCGCACTGGAAATGGCTGCCTGGGTTCATTCTCCTTATAAAGTGTTCACGGGGACCCGTGAGGCCCTGACCCAGGTGTGTCCACCAGGTGCAGATCATTGAGAGGCAGAAGGTGGTGCAGCCAATCCTGGGAGTCGCCGAAGGCTCGGCTCGGGCTGCAGCACCCCATACACCTGTCAGCTGTGTGAAACCTATAGCAGTACCTGGGGGGAAGGGGGCCGAAATGCAGAATCACGGGCACCGGCCCAGACCCCCAGACTCTGCATCTCAGCAGTATTCCCAGGCAATTCATACACACGTGCGATTTGAATAACATGAATGCTGAGTCGTGCTAATGAGAAATGTTTGCTGTTGATTACAAAGAGGTAGAAGAGAGCAGCCCCTGCCTTTTCAAAGTGCAAAGTGTTCCCAGCTTCACATCTTCTGAAATCTTGGTCCGACACTGAGGCTTTGGGAAGACACTCCTGTGGAGAAGCGGGCCATGGCCAGCTCGCCCTGCGCCGGGTGGAGGGGGGCTGCAACGAGGGCTCTGCTCCCTGTCAGGCACGTGCTCTGCCCTCTCCGCATCTCCTTTCCCCACATGGGAGATGAAGACTTTAGAAGGAGACTATCTCCTAAGTCCCCTCCCGGGCAGGGACAGCCTACAGTTCTATCAATGAGGACAGTAGCGGCTAAGAAGCTTCCAGATCACTGATAAAAATACCCTAGAACTTCTCCCCTTCACTGACCTCTGGATTAGACAAGGCCCTCTTGTCCGGGTCTCTTTGACCTTTGCGGCTTTCATTGTTCTGTTGCCAGTCCTGGCTGTGCTGGGGGACTTCACACTCAAGAAGAGGCCTCTGGCCCGCACTCCCTGCCCCCACCTCAGGGAGTCTTCCTGGTTAACTCGAAAGCCACCGTGTCTGGGAGCCTAGGCTTCCGTCAGGAGACCCAGCTCCTTCCCAGAGACAAGGACAACACACGCACACTCAATGAAGATGAACAGTTTGGCTTCCTTGGTGTTTATGAGTCAGTAAAAACCACCTTAGTTTTCCACAAGCCACGTGGCTCTGAGCACAGCTGATTAGCCTTAACATAGACTCCGAGGGTAAAATCTCCTTAAAGATCATTATCCCTAATCATATTTAAATATCACCTTTGCAATAATGCCCTGAAACATATTCTTTTAGTCTCTGAGTATCCCTATTATCAAAAAAACCAATGGCAATTCTCACCATTCCACCTGCTCAGTTTATGGATCACAGATCTGCCTTCCAGTAACTTAGCTGCTGGGACTGGTTCTTCCCTGTAAAGTCCCCGCCTTCTTCCAGGCAGCCTTCCAGCTGTCCCCAGTTCCTCCTAAGAGACCAGCTCAGACCTCATTAACACAGTGACATCTCTTTAAGGGGCAATACCCGGACTGGAAATCAGCACAAACCCTGGACCTGCAAGAAAGCAGGACTCAATTATGGCCATTTTGCTGCTTTTCTTCTTCAACAAGGGCAAGAAAGGAAAGCATTGGGGGGGGGGGGGGGGGGGAGGATGATTTACTGAGTTATCAGTTGTGTTTTCTTCTTCCTGTGTGTCTCACCATGCTACCCAGACCAAGCAGTGAGACTTCTGTGGCCCATACTTCTGAGAGGTTTTGTGTTGCAAAGTTAAGAGTAGAAGTTGTCCCCCAGGACATCCTCAACTTTTGTTTTTTAGACTCTTGTACTGCCTGGAAAACTTAGGGGCTGGGGGCGGGGGGCAGGAGAGTAACAGGAAGCACAGAGAGTGGGATGCCTTGGAAGCAGAAAGGTGGATGCAAGAGAAAAAAGAGGAGGTGCCACAACAATAAGTTGTGGGGGACCTTTGCCTGTGTGGTACCCAAGACATGTGGCCAGATCTTAGAGAGGGGACCGGCTGCCTGGGAGCTTAGTGGGGCTAGACTCCACTCATTGGGGATTATACCCAAGTTGACACAAAAACAACTGAGACCTTTGTCTTCAAAGAACCCACGCTGCCTACCTCAGGCTTGGTAATGGAGATTCCAGTGCAGGCCATGAAGAACTGAAAATGAAGGAATCCTTCCCCACTTTCGGGCGACAACTCATGTCTCCAAACCTGGGATGTGAGCCCTGGGAAAGAGAGGGGAGCCTCCAAACGTGACTGGAAGTCACCTTCCTTCCAGCCCACCAGGTTCTAAGTTTAGAGTCTGATTTACAGACGGTGAAATACTTTATTTTTGCACTTGTACTTCTTAAATTTTATTTCCAGTATAGCTTTATAAAGTATTGTGAAGGGACTCAAAAGATAGATTTCTTGCCTCAAATGAAAGTGCTCTCTAACAAGTGGGCAGCAACCAGAGGGGAGAGGGAAGGGAATTTAAGGGGAAAAATGGGGAGGGATTTTGAGGAACAAGTATGAAAGACACAGGGGTGAGGACTGGGGGGGAGGAAATGGGAGGGAGGTGGGGAGACGGGGCGGGGGGTGGGTTGGGATGGGAGAAATAGACAAAAAACTGTACTTGAAAAATAACTAAATAAAATTTAAAAAAAAAGAAAGTGCTCTCTAATCTACAGATAATACTTTGATTTTTTGTTTTTTTGTAATGAAAGAAATTGTAGCCCAACATAAAGCGACATGACCCCTGATCACGTTATTTTATCTGTGGCCTATTTCCCTCCTCTGATAACTGGGATGATAATGCACAACTTCATGGAGATTACTGATAGAATTCTAGATTCCCATGTGGATGGGCATATTAAACTTTATTTTATTATTTTATGCATGCACCTAAGGACATGTTTTCATTGTTTTTGAGAGAGGCAGAGGGAGCGAGAGAGAGAAACATCAGAGTAGGACGGAAACATCAATTGGCTGCCTGCTCGTATGTGCCTGGATCAGGAATCACACCTGCAACCTGGGTATGTGCCCTGACCAGGAATCAAACCCACAACCTTTGGTCCACACCACAGGACCATGCTCTCACCCACTGAGCCACACCTCTAGCGCCGTATGGAATTTCTAATAACCATAGGATTTGTAGCAACTGTTTAGGGCTTGAGTTAGAAGCTTGGGCTCCATCCAGGGTTAGGACATTTGGGTTTAAACCCTGGCTCTTTGTGGCTCTGGGTGGCTCTGGGCAAGGGAGTCACCCTCCCAACACTTCTGCTTCTTCATCTACAAAATGGGGATAAAATAGTAGCGAGTTTGTTGGGCTTGGTGAAAATTAAATAACATAACACATGTAATGTTCCCAGAACACTGTGTGCAACATGCTAAATGCTAATGAACTACTATCCATTGAGGAAATGGAGATGAAAACACGTGACAAAATTAAATTGAACACATCTTACAAATGTAAGGCATCATTACTCAGTGCTTGGTATTTCCCTTGATTTGAAAAGAAATTTTCCAATTTTTAAAAATACACTAAGCATCTGGACCTAAACCAAACATAATGATGACAACAAAGGGAGAGAAAATGTTTACATCCACAGATGTGGATTGTTACTTATTTAGACCTAAAAATAACCAGGACTGTGAAGTAACTCAGCTCCAGTTTCCACAAATATTCATGAAGTGATTCAGTGATGGAGTGTTAAACACGATACCCACAAGTTCTTTTTGCATGTGTGTCTGAATACGAATGTCTTTAAACTTAAACGGCTCTTCTTCATCTGTGAGGCAGATGATACCAAGGTCTAACCAATAATTCATCCTGGCAAAGAAACTCATTACTCAGCCAAGGCCATGATGAAAATCTGTCAGGAAGCCTTGTTTTGACTAAACAAGACAACTTAATTTCACGCAAAGTGAATAATCTAACTTTCTATAAATCACTCTTCCCAGCATCCGACATCATAGACTTCTCTATTAAACATGCATCCCACGTCTGGACATGTATGAACTACAGAGCCCGGCCCTGAGGGATGATCAGCCCAGTGATTCTGGAGTCTCTTTGAAGCTACCAAGTCCACTGAGCAGAAGAAAAATAAAGAATAGTTTTGGAGAAGCCAAAATTTAGAGTTGGAAGTCCTCCGAGCCAGCCTTTCACGTAACCTAGGCATCCCCTTCATTTCTGTGCTGAAGGCTGGCCATTCTCTTCTGTGTGACTGGTGCTGTGAGTGGGGAGTTGGCTACCTGTTTTGGTTCCATTGCAAATGACAGAAAACCCAACTCAAAGTAGCTTAAATAAAATGGGAATTCATGTCTTCATATCACAGAGCATGAAATCTAGGATCATCCCTTCAGTCCTGGCATGACCAAGCGTCAACCAATGTCCCCAGGGCTGGTTTTTTTATTCCCACACCTGATGTCCACTCTCTAACACACAACCCTCATGGGGCACAATAGGGGCTACAGCCTCCAGCGTCCTGGATAATTCAGAAGTCTTGGGATGGTGTCTTTTTTGCTAATTGGCCTAACTTGGGTTTTGTGCCCATCCCTGACTCACGGGGAGGGGTGTGGGAGTGGAATGAGACAGTGGGCTCTGACTCCTCAGATTCAGTTTGCATGCCATCGCTAAATGGGCTATGAGTCAGCTGCAAGGGCCGAAGAGAGGTATGAGAGCAATCAGTCCCAATGGAAAAGCAGAACATGCTACGTGGTCAAAATTTTACTCTCCAGCCCTGGCCAGGTGGCTTAGTTGGTGGGGGCATCATCCCATACACCAAAAGGTGGCAGGTTCAGTTCCTGGTCAGGGCACATACAGGAGGCAACCGATCAATGCTCCTCTCTCTCTCTCTTCCCCTTTCTCTCTCTCTAAAATCAATAACAATTCCCTCCTTTTTAATGAGAATTAAAAAAACAATCTTATTCTCCAACATATTCACCACCGATGAGCATTCCATTATTCTAACAAAGCATTTCTTTGGATAGATAGAAATTAATTTTTGGCATTTCCATTCCCAGTCCTCAGTTGGCCTTCTGGAATCATATAAAATAAAACAACTTCTCTTGCTGACAGCAGTCCTTCAACTCTGTGCAGACATCAGACCTTCCTGGGTCTACTCTCCTCCGGGTTAAATGTATCAACATAAAAGGAAGTCAACTTTTTGAATGGAAATAAATCAATGCCGTAAAGCAGCCACCAGAGTCTTTCTGTAAAACTAAATGTTACTTTATGTTCCCTTTGTTTCAAAGAAAATGGTTTTGTGATTCAATTTGATCATGATTAACCACCATGGTTTGAGATTCCTCCTAAAGTCAGAGGAAAAAGTGTCAAAGTCTAGAACCCACCAAAGTTAGGAACTTTGATTAAGCAGACTTTGGTAGGAAAAGTGGAGGCCATGATGAACTGGAAATGAAGGAATCCGTCCCCACTTTCTGTGATGTGACCCCTGGGAAGCGGGGGAGCCTCCAAACATGACTGCAAGTCACTATCCTTACAGCCCAAGAGGTTCTAAGTTTGGAGTCTGATTTAGAGACAATGAAATACTTTGATTATATTTGCCCTTGCACTTATTGCTTAAATTTTATTTCTAGTATATCTGTACAAAGTATTGTGAAAGGCCTTGGCTGGTGTGCCTTTGTGGATTGAGCGCCAGCCTACAAATCAAAGAGTTGCTGCTTCAATCCCCAGTCAGGCCACATGCCTGGGGTGCGGGACAGGTCCTCAGTTGGGGATGCACAAGAGGCAACTACACATTCCTGTTTCTCTCCTTCTCTTTCTCCCACCCTGTCCCTCTGTCTAAAAATAAATAAAATCTAAAAAAAAAAAAGTATTGTGAAGGGACTCAAAAGACAGAGCTCTTGCCTCAAATGAAAGTGCTCTCTAATCTAGAGATAATACTTGGCTTTTTCTTGGTAATGAAAGAAATTGTACCCAACATAAAGCAATGGGACTCCTGCTCACGTTATTTTTATCTGCGTCTTACTGTTATTGGAGAACCTTCTCACTCATGAGCGAACTGTAGAGGGAACTACCTGGTCACTGGCTCAGACTTTAGATAAAACTTAAAAACACTTTGCTTTTGTGTCCTGAGCCAGTCAAAGGAATGAGGACAAACTGATCATCAGTCAATTACCGAGCAGAAAGCACTGTGTAAAGTCCGTCGGAGATGCTATTCTTAAAGGTGCTTTTTCGGTAAAGAAATCTGACTCCATGAGATGGAATAAGTCACTCAACTATTTCCCTTTCACTTCCTCGGGGTGGTTTTCTCACTCCTGTCTCACGTCTGCGCATTTGGCAAATGATGTTGCGTTGTCTGGAGGCTTTAGAAATGTCCTGTTTACTAACAGGAGCTCATTAAAGAAAAACCTAATTAAGGGAAGTTGCTCACACACATTATCTAGTGGTTTGGCTAGGAAAAAAGCACCTAATCGTTCACACTCACCCATCATGATAGATACTTTATAGTAGCAATGAGATCCCGAAGTCTTCCTATCAGGCAGCACTTAAATACTGACTGCAGTGTTTATTGAATCTGTGACAACTGAGAAGGTACTGGGCCTTGATTCAGTTTGGTGGCTGGGGAAGAACGTGGTCTTTGGAGCACCCCTTGTCATCTTTGCCCCTGGGGGAATGAGCATGTCCTGGTCCACTGTTCCTGCAGCAGCTGCTGCAGCTCCTGCTTCTCAATTTGCCACCAGCTCTGGGGAGTCTTTTCCTGGCTGCTGCGCAGGGCCGGTTGCACTAACTCCGGGTGGGACTCCAGGCTGTCCCTGCGTGTAGAGTTGGCACAACTGAGAAGCATGCCTCTCTGCTGCCGCCTGCAAGGCCTGGGCCCTTCTCCTCAGCTCCCTTTCTTCCCTCTTGCTCACACCAGGCTCACCCAGGCGCTTCTCCAACAATGACATTTCCTGGAGGTACCTGGCCTGGGCCTTTGCGGCTGTCTCAGCGCGGGCTTTCTTTAGCACCTCCTGTAAGGCCTGCAATTCCTGCAATTCTCTGAGCTGTTTCTCCTTCACCTGTGAAATGTCCCTCCCCACCTCCAGCTGCTGCTCCAAATCCAGCCTGCCATTCTCCAAGAGCAGTGATGTCTTAAGCTCAGAAGTTTTCTTCGCATATTGGGAGGCTAAGTCTGATTCTGGTCTCGTTTGTGGGATCTCGCCACTTTCCTGTGCATCGCTGTTGCACTCATTTTCCATTTCCCTTATGTACTCCTCAGCTTTCATGGTCAGGTTTACCAGCATGACCTTGGTCTCGGCCTGGACAGGTAACTTTTCACTGAGTAGCAGCTCCATCTCCTCCTTGACCACCTTTTGCTGGATTTGAGTTTCTTTTATTTGGTGATCCAGCTTCATCATTTCCATGGTCTTTTCTATAAGCCCCACCACTGCCTTCGCTGGCTTCTCTGGCTTCAAAAAATTACTTATTAAATGAAAATATGATATAGGGGGACCACTGGTGTCCTCCCTTGTGGCAAGTGTTTCTGGTTCCTGGGGGTCTGAGCTCAGCCCTGGACTCCACCGTCCAGAACCTCCATTGGTCTCGTTCCACTGGGTAGTGGACTCCGTGGCCTTAAATGGCAAGGGCCTGAGTGACACTTCAGAACCCCACAGCCCCGGGGGCCTGGGGGCTTTGGTTTTCTCTCTGGGGGTACTGTAATTGAACTGCATGGCCTGTTCCCTGTGGCAGGAGTCCTGCCCCAGTGCTCTCAAGTCCCCAGGCTGTCCCAGGAATTGGTCCTGGAGTCCCCAGGTCCATTTCCTTCACATTAAGCATGCCCTCCTCCAGCCATTGGCAGCCCTGCTCTTAGCCCTGCCAGGTCCCCACCACCTTCTCCCAGGGGGTCTCCCAGGTGGGCTCCCGAGTGAGGTCAGAGCCAGGCGGGCACAGGAAGACACTCTGGCAACTCTCCACTCTCCCCTGGTCACCTGGTAGCGCCTTAGAGCCGGTGCTACTCTCTTTCACAGCCTGCAGTGCAGACCTGTGGACCTTGGAATGTAGGCATCTCCCTAGCCAAGTCTCCATGGCGATGCAGTGGTGAGGGTGGAGCCAGCTGAGCTCATAAAAGGTCCTTCCACCCCAGCATGACTGTTGGTTTTCAGATCATTTTTCTTAAAACAAAAAAAAATACTTTGAAGTTCCCATAGTGGGCTGATAGGATAAATCATGAGATGGTTCAGCCAGGCCACTTCTAGAAATGAGCAAAATGTAATAAAACAAAAAATTATCAAATATGTATGGAACCACAGAAAAGACCCCAAATAGCCAAACAAATCCTGGTGGAAGGTAGGGGGAAGCCAGAGGTATCATATTGCTTCACTTCAAATTATACTACAAACCTACCCTGATCAAAACAGCATTGTTTTGGCAGAAAAACACACCAACAGAACACAAATAGAGGGCCCAGAAATAAACTCACAAGCATATGGGCAACTAATTTTCAACAAAGGGGCAAAAGTCATACAATGTTGAAAAGAAAATCTTTTCAATAATGTTGCCGGAAAAGTTTAGAAAGCCACAGAAAGTAATTAGAGTGCTGTGTAGCTTAACTATAAGACCCGAAACAATAAAATACACAGAAGAAAACATAGGTATTAAAAGTGGTAAAACTAAGTAAATGGTGAGTGTGTACAACAACAACAATGTCACGTCGAATTAATAAAATTTCATATAGTTTAAATGTATGATAATAACATATGTTGGAAGAGGATTAAAGGGGTTTAGTTTTAAGGTCTTGGAAGGTCCAGGAGAAAAATAACAATATTGACAAATCTTGAAAGGATAAAGATGCATGTTATCACTTCTGTAGGAAACACTAAAATTAGAATCAGTGTATGATTTTCAACCTAATAGAGAAAAAAATGAGTTTAAAAGAAAAAACTATCCAAAAGAAATCAAGAAAAGAAAAAGAAACACAGAACATGCAGAAATAGAA
Source organism: Artibeus jamaicensis (assembly GCF_021234435.1). Lineage (NCBI taxonomy): Eukaryota > Metazoa > Chordata > Mammalia > Chiroptera > Phyllostomidae > Artibeus > Artibeus jamaicensis. Next base: position 8,119,437 of record NW_026521828.1, on the reverse strand, counting down.
AAGCTCCAGATAAGACCAGCTTTAAACTGAAATCATATCAGTAATTCATGGAAATATAAAGAAACTGCTCTAGTTAAAAGTTAAAGGTTGTTGGGCTGGACAACAAATCTAATTAAATGTTATTTACAAGGAAAACAGGCATTTTCACAAGAAAATGAATGGAAGTGTAAATTGATAAAACACTTTGGAGGGGGCTTTGACAACAGCTGATCTACCAAGATTTTATTAACTTCAGTTCTTTTTTTTCCAATTTTATTTATTTATCTTTAGAAGAGAAAGGAAAGAGAGAGGGAGAGAAATATCAATGTATGGTTGCTTCTTGTGTGTCCCCTGCTGGGAAGTGGCCTGCAACCCAGGCATGTGTCCTGACTGGGAATTGAACCACGACCCTTTGGTTCACAGAGCCTGTGCTTAATCCACTGAGCTACACCAACCAGGGTGACCTACCAAGATCTTAATTAAATATGGCCTTTGAAGCAGCGATCCAACTTAGAGGAACTGACTATGCAGTTCTGCTCCCATTCACGCACAGAGACACACACATGCGGCTGCTCCCCGCCTGTGGTCTTCAACAGCAGGGGGCTAGCTGGCTGCAGTCTGACTCTTCACCAACAGGAGTCTGGTTAAACAATGATGACCCATTCATAATAAGCTTTAGTATAGTATGCAACAACTAGATATAAATTAAATAGCTTTTTCTGTGCTGACAGGGAAAGGTATCCACTAAATGTTATGAAGTAGAAAAGAGGGTGCCAAGCAGTTGTACATGCCATCCTTTTTGTATAATAGAATATGTGTGAATCTGTGCATTATGCTGGCTCATGAATAACATGTTTAGGAAAAATGCACACACATACACTAAACAGGCAATGGTGATTTTCCCCAGGGAAACAGACTGGGGATGGCAGGAGGAAGAGAAAGAGATGAAATATTTAAATTGCAGGTACAATTTTTACCTAATAAAATAACTAGAGCAAAAATCATTTAAATTTTTTCTTTGGGCGTAGTAAGAAGTTTTGTAATGCAGAGCTTTTTGTTGGGCGAGAGCATTGCCTTTCCCCTCTCAAGTTCCCTGCCTGCCCACAACACACACACACACACACACACACACACACACACACTCTCTCTTCACACAGATCATCTACAGAAGTCCCCGGTCTCCTGGCAGCATCAGAACCCTCTCCTGTAGTGTTCACACGTAAAACAATATACCAGCCAGCAGAACAGACTAGGGAAATTTTAATTACCACCAGCTCAGTATGAAGAAATGGGGTGAGGTATTGCTGTTCAGGAAATGAGCGTGGCCTTAGGTTGCACTGTAGAAAAATGTGATGGCCTCTTTCTGTTCTTTGGTGGTTGGACCCTGCGTTCATTTTGAGCAGCAGCCCTATTTTTAACAGCTCTCCTGAGATGTAAGTTACATGCCATAAATTCACCTATTTTAAGTGTATAATTCAATGGCTTTTAGTATGTTTGCTGAGTTGTGCAACCATAACTATCATCTACCTTGAGAATATGTTCTAGACCCCAAAAAGTAACCTTGTGCCCATCAGTAGTCACGCCTTATCCCTAAGTAGCCTGTACCCACAGTCTAAAGTAATCACTAATCCTTTTTGTCTCCTTAAATTCACCAAGTCTATGCATTTCATGTAAGTGCAATCATACACTACAGTAAGCAGGGACCTAAAAAGAACCGGAATTATCTATACCACAAGCCTATACCCTTGCGGTATAGGCTTCCCCTGATAGATGAGAATTCTAGGAACCCATCTGTATCAGTGTACCAGCTGGTGTTGTTATGAGAAGCTGCATTTGGTTTCAGTGAACTTTTTTGGAGACTCTTTCAATGCCTTTGTCCATTTTTTGGTGGGTGATTTATGAGCACATCTGCCCACACCACACTGAGGGTTCAGCAGTTTTTGACCAAAAATGGCATGACCCCAGTGCCCCACCCTCCCTATTCACCTATCTCAGCCACAAACAACACTTTCTATTTTCCCAGATGACAAAGTCCTCAAAGAGAAACATTTTGCTGAGATGGAAGACATGAAACAAAAAACAGCAAAAGCATTAAAAGGCATCAAAATCTACAAGCTCAAAACTTGTTTTGAGCAGTGGAAAAAAACATCTCAATAAATGTATTGCATCAAATTTCTTCTTCATCACTGAGTAAGTGTGGAAAGACAATAAACCAAGATCTAATGAGATAGTTTTAAAATTGAAATAAAAAAATAACTCAGCATATGTCAGGAGCAATAACCATTCAGTGCATTGTCTATACACCAGAGCCCTGGTGTTTTTCAATCATGATTCAAGTTCAAAATGGTGCCCTTGCTGTCTTCCAAGATCTTCTATCATACTGGGGGTCCAGAGGGTGGCCATAATCAATGGCATAATTGAGAGGCAGAAAAGGATCGCCAATGACAGCTGTACCAGGTGTACAGAGGCTCCAGGAGTGCCGGTGTCACCTGGGAAGAATGTGATGGAATGCAGTATGGAATGCAGTATGGAATGCAGAATAAGCCAGAGCCAAATCTCAGGCAGGTAAGAGTGTTCAAGGCAATGAACTGTGACCCAGGAACGGCAGCTGTAAGAACCAGAGATGACCCTGGCAGGCCAAGCAAGAGCAAAACCAGAGCTGAGTACAGGTTCCAGAGACAAAGGTAAAGCAGTCAGAGGTCAGAAAGGCTGGCAAGGCAGAGTGTTTAGGGACCGGGGAGGCTCACACGAGCACTGTCTGGATGCGAGCCTGCAAGTCACTCTCCCGGACTGCAGAATTGCATGGGGTGAGCATATGACAATGCAGGTAGTAGGCCCCAGTCCCAGACTCGCTGAGTCAGCTCTATACAGTGTAATGGGTCCAACAGGTCCCATGATGATTCTTAAACTCTCCAAAGATGAGAGCAAATCAAGGGATGCAGCCGTAGCTTCGGAGACAGAGCGGAAGCCTGCAGGTTCATGGTTCCAAGTGCACTGGAGGCATCCTCACTGGAGCATACACCAGACCTGCCCACAGGTTTCAGTAAACATGTACTTCCAACGCCCAGCCTGCCGGGGCTAGAGGGTCAGTTAACAACAGTGCCTGCCAGTCACGGAGCACCTACCTGTGCCAAGCACTGTGCCGAGTGTGCTTTACTGTCATTGCTGTATTTAACGCTTATTTATGAGAAGGGTCCAGTGATTATTCCCAATTTCTAGATGATGAAGCAGAGACTAAGAGAAGCTACGCAACTCGTCCTGGGCCACCGAGCCAGACAAGAGCAGCTTCAGGTTGTGGGCCAATCTGATTCCAAGGACTGTGCCCTTTCCATATGCCATGTTGCAAAAATTTTTAACAATGGTTAAAAAAAGGCAGGGGTGAGGGGAGGCTGTAGCATCCCCTGATGGTGAGTCTCTGATTAATTATAAAGTGTTTTCGCCACTGCACGCCCAGGGTATCAGGGTGCAGCTAGACTGCTGTCTCCTCTAATTGTCCTGATCCTGAGCTGGAAGGCATTGTCAGGTTCATCTCTTTTGGGCCTTCTGGTTTTTTCTCTCATCTTAGTGAAGAAGAGTTTCTGAGATTAAGTCTGAGAAGAGATTGCAATCCGAAACTCAGAGGAACAGATTAAAATGATGCAGAGCCATTCTGAAGCAGGAGGGAAAAGTGACAGGACTTAGTGGTTGGAGCAGCTGAAGGGAGATAAGACCCCATGGGGGTCTCTGAGGGAGCTGGGAGGGGAAGGGAAGGAACAGATGGAAGGGAACAGAGACATCTCAGAGGGGAATGGAGGTGGCGGTCAGCGTGAGGGCAAAGCCAGGGGGCGGAGGTGGGACAGGGTTCTCTGCAGGAGGTGGGGCCCAGCCACTTCTTTTCACTTTGACTTCTTTAAAGTCTCTCAAGGCATATTTTAAAAGAGGAGAGGAAGCCAAATTTGTGATATACTTTAAATAGTCGTCACTGATCATTCAGTCTCTGTGCCTGAATATATGGCCTCAAAGGCTATTAGATTTACCTAATCTTGAGGGTCTTCAAGGATGTGAAACCCAGGCCCAAAGTCTCTTCTGGCTTCATGTCCTTCACAATCCCCCACCTCTGTCCAGCTTTGTCGTATTCAGACGGACAGGGGACTGAGAATGCCTAAACTCCCAGTCCACTAGTCCTTCCCACCTACATAGGAGTTTGATCATAAAGAGGTCACTGGAGAGGCCAGAACATAGGGGTTACGTACAGCCCAAGGTCTGGAAACTGCTCCAGGGTTTGAACCCCAGCTCCACCGCAGACAAGCTACTTTACCCATGAAAGCTTGCATTTCAAATAATGCAGGTGAGGTGCTTGGGGTAGTACTTGGGGCACAGTAGTGCTCAAAGCATATTAATGATGACTACCAGCCCTGTTACTAGGTCCAAGTGCAAAGCTAAGTGTGCATGGTGGGTGCACCGTAAAGATGACATTGACCCATGGGATTGAGGAGTCGGGACACTCAATTCCAGGCTGCCTCCCTCCCTCTGGCAGGAACCAGGACAGCCACCTTCCCCCTTTTTGTTTGCATTTTTCTCGATAACATGGAGATAGGCCCTCCCTCTGACACAGAGTAGTACTATGTGTTTGAAAATGGCTTAGAAAAGTATGAAGCAGCATAGAAATGTTGAAGTGGCTATTTCCACTACTCTAACGTTGCACTTTTACCAAGCTGACCACTTTCTGCCAACCTTCTACAGCTCCGCGGCAGCTAAGGGTTTTTGCTATAATTTGCCTTCATCTCCCAGGGCTGTTTCTGCCTCGTTCTTCCACTGACTCCTGACACGTGCATCAAAGGTGCCATTTCCCAGCTGCAAGAGTGTGTGTGTGTGGAATTTCTATCCCTTTTATTTATCCCTTCATTCTTTTGGCTTCGCAGGTACATTAGAAATGATCCAAATATTTGGAATCGTGTAGTGCATAATAAAGATAGGAATGGCTTTGCAGTCTGTGAGCTGCCCAGGAACGGAGTTGGGCTGTCTCGTTCACAGCTATGCCTCGGCTCACAGCAGAGCATCTTGGGCACAGAGGAGGCACGAAGCTTTTGTGGGATGAGTGAAGATGGCAGATACCCATGTCGTCTCCCCAACACCCATTCCCACTTTCTTTCAGGCTCACTGATTCTACATTTTGACTGCACGGCAGTGTACACAGCCTGGAGCTGAGTAATGATGGCTCCTAGACATTAGTCCTAGAAATCTCTTTTCTCTTTCCCAAAGGTAGGTGTGGGACCCAGTGATGTCTGTGGCCAGTGAAATATATGGGCCATACCTCTGGTAACTTCACGAAAGAGTTTGCATTTTGATAAGGGTTTAGAATCCCATGGGGGGAAGTCCCATTTCTGTCCTCCTCCTTCTGTCCTACTTTGGATGCTTTTGTGGAGGGCATAGTAAAGCTGTGGCAGCCCTTTTGCAACTGATATGGGAAACTTTGAAAAACCTCTGTTTAACCTTTATTTGCCCAGGCCCCAGGCGCCCTAGGGAGAATGATGGGGCCGTCTGGGAGGGCGGGTGGCCGGATAGTCAGTAGGACTGGAACTAGCACCCCCGCTGATAGAACAATGATCACATTCTGTTTCTGTATCCCACGTTTGTCACGTAGACAGGAAGACCCCTAAGCTATATAACCCCCCAAGAATCCTTTGTTCGGGGCTCAGAATTTGGATACTGACTCCTCTGGGCCCGTGCACGTTAAGAAATAAACCTCGTACTCCAGAATCCCTCCGTGTCTGGTCGCTTCATTTTCCTGCAACACAACCATGAGGGAGAAGCCAAGAAAGTCATAGATTACTACCTTAGCAAAGCTGCTGAGCCAACCCTGAAACAGACTAAGTCCAGATTCCTAATTATGAGAAATAATTCTTCAATTAAGTCACTACTTCCTTGCAGCTGAACACAACCTCACCAAGACAAGGAACAACCGTGCTCTGAGGAGGGTTTCACCGTATTAAGGTATAAGAGAGCAGATAGTTGCCTTTTTACCAAGTTCCTTCTCCTTCAACAAAGCTTTCCACTTTATTTTCATATTTCCTCTTCAAAGACCACTCACCACAGTTCTACTTTAACATGGAAATCCTCCATGTGTCTTTTAAACTCTGGGCACCATCTCAGCATCCCTCTGAGGTCTCTCAACAGACTCACAGCGCCACCTTGCCCCCTAGACATGTTTATCTTTTCTTTTTTAAATAAATATTTTATTTATTTTTATAAAGGGGAAGAGAGGGAGAGAGAGGGAAAGAAACATCCATGTGAGGTTGCCTCTTGTGCATCCCCAGTTGGGGACCTGGCCAGCAACCCAGGCCTGTGCCCTGACTGGGAATCAAACCTGTAATCTTGTTACCGAACAAGAGGTCCAAGGGGGGGCAATACAATATTTGGCCCACCTAGGGATGCCAAATATTGCTACATAACAGGGGCCCCTCCCAAGGACAGAATACTAACATCTACTGGGCTCTTCTGTCCACTGCCAATTGGAAAGACGTCTCTCAATGCCAGAGACTTGTGAAAAGGAAATAAAATGTTTATTTAATGCTATTTAGGCTTAATGCCTCCACTAAAATAGCAAAGGCCTTTAGGGTATACACCTACACCCACACAGCGCTCCCTTCTCCCACTGTCCCAACTCCGGGTACCGTAAATCAGGAAAAGAACACACGTCTGTGTTTCATGCCGCTGGCACTGTCAACTGTGTCGCTGTGCAGGCAGGATCTCTCTCTAGTTAATCCAAAGTACTGTGGTACCCTCTCACAGTCCACTGGCAAGAGTCCTTTGTACCTAGTTCCAGTCAAAGTCTCTCCTGCTTTCCAGGCCACGCAGCCAAAGGGGGCACCCCAAAGCCGTGTGGGCCTCTTCTACCAAAGCTACAGGGGTTCACACTCCACCAAAAGCATGTGGCTTTCTTCTTCACCTGGCTGCAGGGATCTCCATTCTGGCAAAGCTGCGTGGTTTTCCCTTTCACCTGGGCAGTTATCGCCTCATGTCCTGGAGCCAGTCTTTTCCAAGCTCTCACACCAGTGCTTCTCACTCAGGAGCGCAGCCCCTCTCCTTACATCCTGGGTACCAGCTACTCCCTTCTTCCTGGCTCCAAACTTGGCCACAGCTATTTAACATATCTATGAAACCAGTTAAAGGTTATAGATATGTTAAATAATCATTCCAGAGGTTAGCTGCAACTGTTGCTATGCAAAACAGCTCTCAATGGCCTGGCTCCATTTGTCTCTCCCCCCTGGGGGTGAGGACATCTTATATGTCTCTCCAATATTCCTATACACTTTGAATTCCGAACACCATTCCAAATCTTTTTTTGGGCCCTTCCCCCCCCCCATATCAACCTTCTGGTTTGCAGGCCAGCTCTCAACCCACTGAGCCACACCAAGCAGGACTATCTTTTCTGTCTTCTCATTACCACTTTCTGCAGATGAAATCCAGGCACACCTTGGAGATATTGCAGACTGTGTTCCAGATCACCATGATAAAGCAACTGTCAAAATAAGCCAAGTCATAATCTTTTTGCTGGTGGAGGGTCTTGCCTCCGATGTGCAAAAAACAGATCTGCGAAGCACCATACGGTGAGAGGCAATACAAGGTACGCCAGCATTCTAGCTTGGTTTTAATTACTTCAATGAGCCTTATCCATAGTCATCAGGACATTGAGGTCATTACCTAGTGTCCTCAGATCTTCTTGAGCAAATTTACTGATCACTTCTTTGAGCAAAATCATGTGGGGCGACTAGACCCACATAAACTTGTAACCTAGGCCAAGAGGTATCCTGATTAATTAGTGACAGTGCTTCCTGCTGCAAAGCTACCCTCCCTCAAGAAGTGGTTTACAACCACTGCTGTATATTAGAATCCCATGAGATGCATTTAAAATGCCTGATGCCCAGGTCTCCCCCGACCCATTAAATCAGACCCTCTGAGAGGAGTCAGGCGTGTTTTCTCAGTTGCCCACAGGGCTTGGCCAGTTTACACACCAGTGCTTTAGACCAGTGCTTCTCACTCTTTCCTATGCATGTGGATCCCAGAGCGACCATGTCCAAATGCAGGCACTGAGAGTCTAGGGTGCAGACTGATCTGCATTTCTAACAGGCTCCCCCTCGATGACAATACTGTGGGTCGGAGCCCCACTCTGAGAACAGCCAGGTGTCTAGAACCTAGATTCAATACTCTCTTCTGACGCTGGGTCTGAACAAACTGACCTCAACTGGAGTCCGGTCGCAAACAGAGCCACGGCCGTGGACTCCAGAGCTGGGGCTGTGAATAAAAGAATTCACAGGGGGGGGGGGGTTACTGCTTCTGATGGAGGTTAGTTACGGATTTACGTGGACCCACCACCCTCCCAGAACTTAGGGAGTTCCCAGCACATGGGAGGGACTTGGTGTTTTAAAACTGGATCCACTGGTCACCCTAGTTATGATGGTGTCTTTCTTTTCTTTTCTTTTCTTTTCTTTTCTTTTCTTTTCTTTTCTTTCTTTCTCTCCCTCTCTCTCTCTCTCTCCCTCTCTCTCTCTCCTTCCTTCCTCCTCCCTTCCTTCCTTCCTCCCTCCCTTCCTTCCTTCCTTCCTTCCTTCCTTCCTCCTTCCTTCCTTCCTCCCTTCCTTCCTTCCTTCCTTCCTTCCTTCCTCCCTACTTCAGATTTTACTTATTTTTAGAGAGGGGAAGGAGAGAGCAAGAAACATCAATGTGTGCTTGCCTCATGTGCGCCCCCTGCTGGGGACCTGGCTCCCAACCCAGGCATGTGCCCTGACTGGGAATCCAACAAGCAGCCCTTAAGTTTGCAGGTGGCACTCAATCCATTGAGCCACGCCAGCCGAGGCAGTGGTATCTTTTTAAAAAGCAACATAACAGCCAAAGTTTGCACTTCCTCGTTCTAATTCCTCTTCCTGGGAGTGACAGTCCACCCTGGGGTCACGGATGTGCTGGAAAAGACGACTCACGGGGAAAAAAATGCTGGGTTGCATGTACCCACAAGAACCTACTGGATGTGACTTCAGGAGGGTAATCAGGTGTGACCGGGACATGGAAACATTCACCCGGCCGCAGGGTTCAGTGTAAGGCACGAGGATTGGGTCTCTGCTCTGGCAATAGCTTCCTGTGTAGCCTGGGCTACCTCATTCCCCCGGCCTGGGCCTGAGATTCATTAGCTAAAAAAAAGGGGGAAAGAGTTGAACCGAAGGATGTGTACGGGTCTTTCCTACTCCCGCCTCCATATGCAATGCAGGTAAAGCCTACAACCGCGGAACACCCTTTTTCCAGCCGGGCTGGAAAGTCAACCCACCTTGTTTTATGAGCAGGCGTCCCCAGGGCTCCCCCCGCTGGTCCCTAACAGCATTACCATTCATCTAACCTGGGAACAGGTCCCCTCCCGGTCGATGCTCTGGGAGCTGAGAACTCACTGCGTTTCTTCCTTTTTTTTTTTTTTTTTTAAGACTCTAACTTGTTTACAAATCTAACTGAAACTCTGTTTCAGACCCAGTCTTTCGGTTACAAGTGGCTTCCTCCTCCTGCCTGCATCTGGGGAACCCACTTCTCAACTTTTTGTTTTCTTTAGAGACAAAGAGCCTCCCCAGCCGCCCATTGCCGCATTCCTGTTAACCTTTCATTAAGCCTGCTGACAGCTGGCGTCGGCTCTCCCGTGAGTTAGTTCAACACATTCGCATTTCAATGTGTCCCACCTGGCTTCATTAAGGCTCCTGCCAGGTTCTCCACTTGCCACTTCCTCCACAAATGCAAATACGATTCTGAGTAAATAATTTGCAGATGAGGGAAGATTGAACTCTAAAGGGGTGGGAATGGAAAACCATCAGAACACTCGGCCTGCTGAGCATCTGGGTGAACTCAAATCCAGGTGGGACCGATGCAGGTCGAGCTTGCTCATCTGCGGGCGTTGAAGTCTTTCACTGGGGCCCTTCAGACTGTGGGGTCCTTCCTGCTCTGTCACAGGGGGCTGGACTTATGTGACCCCAAATTCCTTCATCTATCTCTGCTTCCGTTTTCTCAGCTCTGAAAGCAGGAATATGCCTGGTCCACTGGGCTGATGTGTGGATTCAATGAGAAATTGCCTCGAAACACGTACCCAGAACTCAGGGCTTGTTCCTTGAGGATTGGATGCTAATTTTCATTTAGCATAGAAAGGTTAAGGTCAAGGTTGTAGAATCAGGTTGATTCTACCAGAGCCCTGATGTAAATCCTCAAGGCGTGTAGGCCTACCGTGTAAACAGGAGCTGTTTAAGCCATTCAGTTGCATTTCGCAAGTGTGTTTTGTCTCATTTAGATGTTTAAACTCCTTAAGCAAAGCAAGTCTCTCTCCTGGGACCCCTCCCCTCCCCACTCCCCCACACACTAGATCCTAGAAGCTGTTGGCAGAGGGGCTACCAATTCACCCCGATAGCACAGACGGAAGGGGGAACAACTGCCTCCACTGACCAAGGGGTCTTGTTATAAGACTCAGATATTCATTAATTCATCACTTAAACCCACCCCCTAGACCTTGAGCCTCAGGCTGGCTGCCTTGTCCTAGACCACGTGTTGCTTGTCTAGGGCATTATTTTAACTATGAACGGTAATGCCTTTGAGAAGTGGACACACATTCCACTTGGTCATCAGCCACACTGCTTCCCATCACCTCGCTCATCTGTATCAGCTGCCTGGCCCCTGAGGTCATCGTCATTTGACCCCCCCCAGCCTGCTTCTGGGGTGCTTCTCTGCCCCCCCACGGTGGAAGTCAGGAGACAGGAACCTCAGATCTGAGTTTAGGAAAACGCCAGGGCCCCATTGTGGAGAACCAGGAGGAGAGGGGCACAGTGGGCCGGCCCAGCCAGGAAGCTGGCTGCGGGAGTCCCCGAAGGAAGGCCGGCCAGCTGCCCCGAGGTCTCTCTCCACCAGCACCCAACCCCAGGCCCTGCTGGCTGCTGCGGGACACACACCCATCCAGGTGGCTGCAGCCACCAGCCCTGGGGAGGGAGTCCCTTCCTGAAACCTCCCTCCCTGCCAGGGATCAGTGCACCGCAGTCATCCTTTAACTTGAACGTGCATCGGTCACCTGCAGGGCTTGTTAAAACACAGAGCACTGGGCTCCCCAACCCGCAAGAGTTTCCGACTCAGCAGGTCTGGGGTGGGGACAAGAATCGGTCTAACAAGTTCCAGGCAATGTGGAGCCTGCCGCTCTGAAGTGCATAGTTTGATAACCACTGAGCCAGACAGAGCTATGGTCCCCAGCCCTGGCTGCACCGTGAAACCACTCGGAGACTTTTTTTTTTTTTAATTCAGATGCTCAGGCCATATCCCAGACCATTGCAAAAGAACCTCTTAAAGAAGGGGACTCCGGAATTGACATTGAGAAAACTGTCCAGTTAATTGTAATGTTCAGCTAAGACTTATACCTACTAGGTGAGAGTCCCCTGGAGGGCATTGCCAGTTCTAAAACACCACGACTACCCACTGCCAAAACAGAAAGACACTTAGGGAGCTTAAACGTCCTGTTCAGGAAGTATGTGCCGTCTTTTGCTAGTGAGACCTGAGACAATGGCAGCGTGGGCCTTGGTGGCTGTTTTCGAAGGTGACTAGGGAGCGTGAGCTAAGTTAGGATGGGCTGTATCATAGACTCACAAAATATTAGAACCCGACAGGGTCATAGACTCCCTCCAGTTTCCAGATGGGGAAACTGAGGCTGTGAGCCTGACTCTAGATCCCCTTCCCCCCTCAGCTGCTAAATGTGAGTCATTCCCAGTATCTCAGGTTAACCCAGAGGAGAGCAAGTCCAGCCAAGGAAAAGAACTACCCGCATGCTGCCAGTTGCTTCCGTCACTTAGGCCAAGTCTGACACTCCACTAAGCACCGAAAGAATGAGCCAGAAGGCACACTCCTCTGGGCAGGCTGTTTTCCAAGTGCTCAGGGGAGAGGGAGGGGCTTTATGAGCTGCTGAATCTGTGCAAGGAGTCTATAAGCTGTACCAGTGAAGCCATGAGATGGATTTTTTCCTCTCCTAAAAGCCATGTGAAGAGAGTAGAAACAGAAAAGGTGGTTTCCTTGGAAGATTGTGTGCTTGTTGTATTGTGTCTGCTATGGCCCTAAACGTAGCTTGGAAGCATTATCAGGGGAATCCCTTCCAGATCTGGTGACTTATCACATTTCTGCTTGACTGAGGCCAATCTCACTCAGCTACACACACATACATACATTCATTCATTCATTCATTCATTCATTCAACAACCAGTTGCTTTCCTCTCTCCCCCTGGGTTTTTCATGCTGCTAGCTATGAACGTTTTAAAATCAATCTGGCCTGATTGAGGAGCAAATTTCCCTGAGTTACACTGAGAGGAGCTAATCTGGATGGACCACCTTCCTCTTGGATCCATGCACCGACCACGCCACTCTCCTCCACACCGTGCTCTCTCCGATGGACTCCTGGCTGTTTCCAACATTAAAGTCCCCAAGCAAGAAAAAAGATGGGATACCATGGTCACCTCTAAAGAAACTCAGATGTGAACAGAAAGCAATAGAAAACCAAGGAGTTTTCGAGGTAAGTCAAAGTCGTGGTGCGATTCCACACCATGTCCTGCCTTAACGATGAATTGCAGATCCAGGGCTGCTCCCGGCTACCTGGGGGGCTGGGGGACGGGGGGAGCACTCAACTCTGACAGGTGGGCACAAAAGGAGAGACGCAGGTGCAGACAAGGCAAAGGCAACTGTGGGAGGGAAGGGCCCAGGCTCCGTGCCCCAGAGGCGAGGTCAGGGACAGAGACATGGAGCACGACCAGGTAGAAGAGAGATTAGACATGTTCTGTGTGAGCCCCACGAGTTCAGCTGGGACCGAAGGGCACATGCTAGCTGCAGGCAGACTTCGCTTTACATATTTCTAAGTCTCAGCACTGCTCTGAGATGGAACGGACTCCCCTAGGTGTGGCAGTGAGCTCCTCATCACTGGAAGTATTCAAGCATAGTGTGGAAGATCACTGAGCAGTGATGATACTGAGGAGATTAAAGCCCTGGGCAGAGAAGGTGTGGCCTCTGAAGTACCTCTGACCTGGGGAACTAAGCCAGACTGGCTCAGTGACACCAGTGGAATTGATGGGCCTTGAACAACAGAAACAGATATTCGAAGACTTATTTTGACAATTCACACGTCCTGCCCCTGTCCTCCGTTTTAAGCAAAAGTGGCACATTATAGTGTGAAAAGACCATCTTCGTCTTCTCTTCCAGGCTGTATGTCATCATCGAGGACACTCCTCTTACTTCCTCCAGCATGGTCTAGCCTACAGAGAGAGAAGAGGCTGGTCAGGGGAACCACCGTGACCGGGACTAAACGGCGCTGCTGAATTGCAGCACAACTAACCAAGGCTGGGAGAGCTGAGGCCACAGGGGAGGGAAGGCTTTTGTCAATCTATTCTAACAGGGGATTTAGAAGTTTCTATATTAGAAAACATAACATCACAACCTAAAGGTGTTTATTTACAAAAAAGAAGAAAAAAAATCTCCATCCTGGTCAGGTAGTTCAGTTGGTTGAAGTGTCAGCCTGTGCACTAAAAGGTTGCAGGTTTGATTCCTGGTCAGGGCACATACATAGGTTGTGGGTTTGATCCCCATCTGGGACGTGTATGGGAGGCAACCAACTAATGTTTCCCTTTCTCTCCCTCTCTCACTCCCTCCCTCCCTCCCTTCTCTTTAAAATATTGTGGTATTGATGCAGTTATATAGTGAAGACAAGGTCTTCATCACAGTTTACATCAAACCTTTTTATTTCTTTCCAAAAAGTTACGGAACAGGACGAATATCCAAAATCCTTTTCTAGAGACTTGTCAGACTATTTTTTAAAATGCTCCTATGATCTAATTTGGCAGAGGAAACCATATATTCCAGGAATGATATTCTATGTGCTTTTTTCATTTTTCATACTGCCGACTCTCCTTTCTATGAACTCTAGTGTAACAATGTCCTTTTAAAGTAAGTTGCCCAGAGCTGAATGAAGAACTTCTAGCACGGAGTGATGCATCACCTTCTTTCTTTTGCACGTCATACTTCTATTAATGCAACCTGTCTTTGCATGTGCCTTTTGAATGTGAGCTGAATCCCCACCTCTTTTTCACCTCTAACGTCACATCTCTCCAACCCTGTGTTTAATCAGAACACAAGCACAAGTCATTAAACCACTGAGTAGTATCTAATCACTTGTAACACCTTGTACTATCATTACAACGATCAGTCATGCAAGATGAATTACCTGGTGTGTTTGTGGAAGCAATTGGTTTTCATGACTTTCTCTGAAAAGACAAGGCCACAGTATAAGCAGAGTGCTGTGCTAGAACGTTTGAAATGCTGGGAGAAGCCCCACTACTACCTTAGGAAAAGCTGAGGTAGTCTAAAGGTGAGACTTAGGGACTGGCTTTAGCAGGAGAAGCCATTCCTTTTCCTGGGTCAGATGACCCCTTCTTTAGCCCCTGAGGCAGTGTCCATCAGCTCTGAAATTGTTCCCCTGTCGTGGGCACGGCTCTGAAGCTGCTTCGTACCTGAGTCATTTGCCCACCCACAATTCAAGTATTCATTTGGGTTTTAAAATATGTCCTTATGAAACTTCCCCAGAACACCCCAAACCGTAACTTGCCTTTATAAACTCCCTTTTGTAGTGTTTTCTTTAGGGGCAGGTTTCAAAATATGCAGTTTCCCTGTTGCTCCAACAGGCCGAGATGATTACTAGTCTTGTCTCCTCACTTCCTATCTTGAAACAGTTTCCATTGCTGACTACAGAACAATCCCCCCCCCCATTTAAAAACAGGACCAGGTACCACATGCCTATGCTTTGCATGAAAACTATAAGTTCTATTTCACGACTCCTTTTTGTGGTGGTGGTCAGGGTGAAGGTGTCATGGGCCAGCTGGAGAATTTAATGCAACTACGGACCCTGCCCTTTGAAAAATGCAGATAAGAACATACAAGTACTGACTTTCTCCCTGGGACAAGCCCAGCCAGGGGAGGCAGCTGGGCCAGGGTTTCCTTGACCCCAAGACACTGATGATAATTGCACTGTCCATATAAGGCAGCAATGAGAATGGAATGAGTTAGGCACATCACGGCCCCACACGGCTAGCTCAGTTGGTTAGAGGATCTTCCCAATGCCAAGGTTGTGGGTTCAATCCTGAGTCAAGGCACATAAAAAAATCAACCAATGAGTGCATATATAAGTGGGACAACAAACTGATGTCTCTTTCCCTCCTTCCCTCCATCTCTTCCCACCCCATTTCCTCTCTCTCTCTCTCTCTGTCAGATCAATAAATAAAAGAGTCTAGTATCAGGACTTACACAGAGTAAATGTGCAGTATATGAAGGTGCTCTTATTTTTATTCTCTTTTCCAAAATATAACTCTATCAGGAGGATGCTACATGAAGCTATTAGCGTGTTAGGGAGAATGAGTTTACCCATCACCTCCTCCACCCGGATGGAGATAGAAATGGGAGTGTGGGGGATGGAGAAAAGGAGCAGGAAGCAGCAGCAACCTACTCCCAGGTCCTCCTGGAGTCTCCATAGCTCTGAAGGGCTTCACCCCACCTTACCTCGATGGTAAAACACCACAATCAATGTGCATGCACACAGCACAAAGGCCAGGGAGGAACCAATGATCTTCAGCAGAAGGGAGCTGCCCAGCTGGTGTATCTGGTGAGAACGGGGAAGATGATTGGGCTGTTCGTTTCTGACGTCATCCTCACCCGTCCCAACCACTAACCACACCCTCTAAGGGCCGGAAGCTTCACTGCATCTCACCACATTTTTGCCCAGTGTGCCTCAAGACCAAAACAAAGCCAACCTTACAAATCATGAAAAAAACATGTTTAAGTTTCTGAAAACCTGAAACATTTACCCAGACCCTAGGTGACAGGCCTCAGGTTTCAGGCCTCAGGCGTACAGGCCCTGGGGCTCAGGGGTCTGAAGGGGGAAATAAGGGCGCTGGGAGCTGTGCTCACTATCGCGTCACTCTGCTGGCCCCACCCAATGCCGGGAGCTCTCCCCAGCCCTGTGCTGGCCTCCCACCTGGGGAGGGGCGGGGGGGGGGGGCGAGGGGGGCGTGGCTCGGGCTGCAAGAGGCAACAAGACCAAAGAGAAAATGCAACTCAATTTCACATTTGCGCAGCAGTGCTTCTCAAAGTGTGGCCAGGGGACTCTTGAGATTAAAATGATTTTCAAAAGACATTACTTCTTGACTGTCATTTTTCCCCAAGATGTACGATTCCCCAGAGGTTGTGTGACCTGTGGAGTGACGATCTCATCTCTCTGATGATGGAACACGTAAGCCAGTGCGAGAATCTGTCTGCTCTCACGCCGAACGCTGA
Source organism: Artibeus jamaicensis (assembly GCF_021234435.1). NCBI lineage: Eukaryota > Metazoa > Chordata > Mammalia > Chiroptera > Phyllostomidae > Artibeus > Artibeus jamaicensis. The sequence continues at coordinate 8,103,117 of NW_026521828.1, read as the reverse complement.
GGTTTGGGAATGTAAAACCCTGCCACTTTTCTCGGTAAAATTTTCTCATTTGGCAAAATGTAGTTATTTTTCCATAAAATGCATGTTATTTATGTTAATGTGTAGTGGGTTTGTTAGCCTTATTTTTAAACGAGTAAAGACTGTTTTTGACTTCTCATATTAATTTTTGCGAGTAAGAAAGGGTCCCGACGCCACACTGTTTGAGAAGAACTGCTTGGCAGGCACCGTCTAGCTGTCGCGGGGCGAGGCCACACCCTACTTCCCCGCTATGCCCCGGGCCCTGCCCCATTCCCCAACACAGTGGCACAGTCTGGACACCCCTCTCTCTCTCACAGGAGAAAGAAGAGGAGGAAAGAAAGAAGGGGGGTGCCACTCTTCTTTTTAGATGTCTACCCAGCCTAAAGTTTCCCCTAACGCAGCCTGAATCACTTTTGCAACAATAAACATTAATGAAGGCTCCTCTCAGAGACAAAAGGACCACCTTGGGCAGGCGTTGATTCTGCAACATGTCCCTAATCCTGGGCCACACAGAAGGAACACAGTGATTTTTCATGTTTCTGTCTTTTTTTCCCTTGGCTTCTCAGAGCATCTGTGTATATGAAAGTAATAATATTGATGTTATTTCTGCCAAGAATCCAAGTCCACAGATTCCTTAGCTATGCCAGAATAGTTGTGATGCCTTTCACACTTTTCCTAGGTGTGTCTGGTCTCCCCAGGCCATTTCCGCAACCTCTACCGTAGCTTTTTACAATCTTAGTCGTGCACGTCAAATGCGTCACAAAAAATGTTTACCGGGTTTTTTTCAACTTTAATTTGCCCAAGGGTTGTCGTCTCAGAGCCTGGGAAGGAAAAAAGGAAAGAAATGTTTATATTTCCTGGAGGAAGAATGAAATATCACATTTTAAAACAGGCATTTCAAAGCTTATCTGGAATTTCCGTTGCTGTGTGCAATCTTTCCATATCAGTGTATCGGTGAACATTTGTTTGGTGAGGTTTTACCTAAGGCTCCTCCTCTGCTATCCAAAATTATCCCACGGGGGCACCTTCATTTTACAGACATGTGGAGGGAGGCATTAAGCCAGCGGACAGTCAGGTCTAAGTTTTCTATAGGTTCCACCAGTACATTCAGGATTTTTTTCCATCATGAAAACTTGTCACTCTATCAATTAGCAAGTATTTATTGAATATTTATAATAGGCCAAGCACTTATGGTGATTGTACCATTAACCTCATCGATGGAATTTACAATTTAGTGCTGAAGACCAAATTTAAACATACAATGTGGACAGTTGAAAAATACTTATAGCCCTGGCTAGTGTGGCTCAGCAGATTGAGCGCTGACCTGTGAACTGAAAAGTCATGGATTGATTCCAGGCCAGGGCACATGCCTGGGTTGCGGGCAAGTCCCCAGTTGGGGCTGCATGAGAGGCAACCAGTCAGTGTATCTCTCACACATTGATGTTTCTCTCCTTCTTTTTCTCCCTCCCTTCTCCTCTCTCTACAAGTAAATAAATAAAATCTTTTCTTAGAAAAAGTTAGAGTTATGTGAAATTCTGGGAAGCAACACTTTAAGATATCATAGACCATATCGTGGGGATGGCTCTCTCTACGGGGTCAAGAAATGTGTCCTTGAGAAGGTGAAATTTAGGCTGAGACATGGAGTCATGTACACATAGCTGATAGTTGAGTTCGACGAGGAAAACACGCTGAGAACCTACCAAGTGCTAAGCACTGCTCTGGGCACAAAACACTGAGATGAAATGGCATGGCCCCACTTCACAAAACATATTAGATAAGGGAGACCAGAGGGTTACTGAAGCCTAAGAGCCCAAGGGTAAGAATAGGGTCAGGCCACTGGAGTAGGGACAGGTGGCTGGAGAGGATGGGCAGAGGGAAAGGCACATCGGCCAACTTCGTAGCTCAGCCAGAGCTGTTAGAATCAAGCTCCATGAGGACAGGGTCCATCTCTGCCTGTTCAAAAAGGGACCAACACTTCCTGACACATTTACTGAGTACATACGTGGTACTCAGTAAATGAATGTGACTATGAATCAAGGTTGAGCTGTAGATACTGATGTCAGAGTCATCAGTATCCAGGGACCCGTTAAAATGCTCCGTGTGGCCCTGCTGGTGTAGCTCAGTGGATTGAGCGCGGGCCTGAGAACCAGACAATCACAGTTCGATTCCCAGTCAGGGCACATGCCTGGGTTGCAGGCTGGTTCCCTGCAGGCCAGTTCCCAGCAGGGGAGACACACAAGGCAACCATACATTGATGTTTCTCTCCCTCTCTCCTTCCCTTCCCCTCTAAAGATAAATAAAATCTTTAAAAAAAATGCTCCATGTGTATAAGAAATCCAAGGGCTGGGTAGCACAGTTGGGTAGCACAGTTGGTTGGCGCATCATCCCAATATGCCAGGGCTTTGGGTTCGATCCCCGGTCAGGGCACGTACAAGAATCAACCAATGAGTGCATAAATAAGTGGAACAACAAATCGATGTCTCTCCGATCGCCTTCCTCTTTCTCTAAAGTCAATACATTTTTTGGAAAGGAGAAATCCAAGGGCTGCATGTCCGGACAGAGACAAACAGGCATCCTGGGAAACCCAGCCCTTAAAAAGGTACGCAGAGGCAGCAAAGAAGGAAGCAGAAGAAATGGGCGAGAACAGTGTCACAGCGGCCAGTGCAGGAGAAAATGTCCGGGAAAGCTGCAAACCACACGTGCAATACAACCTTCTGATAGACACGGAATGCAATGTACACGTGAATATCTAGGCTGACAATTACTGAAACAGCATTATTGCCCCCGAACTTCCTCGCTTGCCAGGCAAAAGGAGAAGTGCCATCAGTTTTGTAAGGCTCGTGAAGTGATATGAGAGCTTATGGACAGGGAAAGTGACGTGTGCAATGCCCAGCAGCATAAAACTCCAATGGGGAAAGTCGGCGTTTCATACCCTACAACTCGGTTTTTGTTGTATTTCTCTCCATTATCATCCCCTAGAGCTGCAAATTGCAGGTAAGAACTCAACACTCCTTCCTGTCAAACTCCTGTGGTACTACAGTCACGGGTGATGGAGACGCCTGGTGGAAACCACTGAAGAGGAAAGGCAGCTGGGTCAGGTCCGTCCGTGCGAATCTGTGCTTTAAATGGGAATCGTCCGATGGGGGAGACAACTTGCAAACACAAACAGTGCTGAATGGTATCAAACGGTGCTTTTTCTTGTTTTTATTCATCTTCAGAAAATGCCAAGCGCCCCAGTGGGAAGCACCACAAGTACCACAGGGCTGCACATCAAACAGCAAGCAGACACACAAAACTGGTGGTTCTTCCCCGGGAAGAACAGTGGCGCTAAGGGCCAGGGGATGCCGGCTCGACAAGGCAAGACGATTGGTTTTCGTGTCTGCCATCTGTGCGCTCCTGGCCCTGACATCGCCAAGGCCTAAACTCTGACACAAACAGTTTCGGGCAAAGGCAGCAGCCTCCCAAAACGTGCACCCCCCCCAAAAAAAAAATGTGTTCTGTGTCAGAGAATTGTAGTGGTTGGACTAGTGTTCCCTCGGATCATGTCCCCTAGGACCTCAGATTGTGACCCTATTTACAAATAGGGTCTTTGCCCATGTAGTTAGTTAACAATCTTGAGATGAAATCATCCTAGATGTCCAGAGGCCCTGAATCCAATGGCTGGTGTCCTTATAAGAAAAGAAGAGGATACAGGGAAGCCATGTAAAGACAGAGGCAGAGACTGGAGTGATGCTGCCGTAAACCAGGGAATGCCAGGTACACCGGAAGCTGGGAGCATCAAGGAAAGGTGCTCCCAGAGCACTCAGAGAGCACAGCCCTGCTGACTCCTTGATTTCAGGCTTCTAGACTCAGACCTGGGAGGGAATGCATTCCTGCTGTTTTAAAGCCACCTGGTTTGTGGTCCTTTGTTACCGCAGCTCTGGGAAACTAATAGAGGACTTAGAGGGAATTGACATACGAGGGATGACAGTGACCTTCAAGTGGGTGTAGTCAACCTAATAAAAAGTCAGGAAACATGTGCCGAGCACAGATGGGTAAGAAGACTAAACTCAACCGAAGGGCCTAGCATTAACCTCAAAAGAGTGTTCTTCTACTGGCATATTATTACTGACAATCCAATGACCATTCACTCCTCAGCAGCAGCCCTGGGGGTAGGCACTATCCCTTACCACCAATGAAAACACCGAGGCTCAGAGGGCAGAGCAATGTGATCAAGGTCAGGCAGGTTGTAGGTGAAGGAGCTGGGACTTGAACATGGTACGACTGCCATCAATACCTATGTTCTTGAGGACGTCATCATACAGGAGCTGAAGCACAACTGTACCATGCACGAAGCATGGTACACAACAAAGATGCAAGAAGTGTTCAGTATAACAATTTACAATGGATCTAGAAAAAGGATGGTCCAGAATAGTGGTCTCCAAGAAGGGCTTGGGCTTGCTACAAAGGCTCAAGGCCACCCACTGGGTATAGGGGAACATGAGAGTGTCCGTTTACATTTATTTAAATTTCATCCTTTAAACATTTATTTGGGAGGGCTATATTTTAAAGTGTATATATTAATATGGAGGTGTATGTAAATAAATGATCAATAAATATTTTTACCGATGAGAATACATTAATCAATCTAGTCTAGAGAGAGAGAATGAGTCATTTGTTTCTCAAACAGTTGGGAGACTATAGTAGGCAGAATAATGATACCCGAATGTGTACACAATCTAATCTTCAGAATTTGTGACTATGTTCTCTTACGTGGTGAGACTTTGCAAAGTGATTTCCTAAGTCAAAGATCTGGAGATGGGGGACTTTCGGCCAAGATGTAGGCATAGGTAGACACACTGTGCCTCTTCACACAACCAAAAGAAGGACAACAACAATTTAAAAGCAAAAAAACAACCAGAGTTGACTGATAATTGAACTGTATGGAAGTCCAAAAACCAAGGAGTTAAAGAAGATACATTCATACAGACCAGTAGGAGGGGTACAGTCAGGCAGCCAGGCCAAGAGGACTTGAGGCAAGGTGGTGGATGGAGGATGGGGGTGGGCAACACAGTAGCTGGCGGACCTGGTGAAGTGGCGGCTGGTGGAGCAGGCTGTACCACATTAAACCAGGAGAAACAGTTGGGGAGCGGGATGGAGTGCACAACCCAGGGCCCCAGAGCAGGAAAATAAAGCCTCAAACCACTGATTGAAAACACCAGTGGGGGTTGAGGCAGCAGAGGGAGAGACTCCCAGACTCACAGAAAAGTTCCTTGGAGAAACCCACAGGATCCTAGAATGTACACAGACCCACCCACACAGGAATCAGCACCAGAAAGACCCAGTTTGCTTGGGGGAAATGGCAAAGACACTGAAATCCAACAGAGAGAAGAGCAAGCATCATTGTTCCCCCTCAGACCCTACCCCTACATACGGCATCACACCCTAGAAACTGGGTTGCCCTGCCCTGGTGAACACTAAGGCTCTGCTCCTCACTAGGAAACAAGCATATCAAGACAAAAAAAAGTAGCCCAAACAAACCAACAGGTCAAAGCTCCAGAAAAAATACAACTAAGGAATGAAGAGATAGCCAACCTATCAGATGCACAGTTCAAAACACTGGTAATCAGGATGTTCACAGGATTGGTTGAATTTGGTCACAAATTAGAGGAACAAATGAAGGTTACACTAAGTGAAATAAAGGAAAATGTACAGGGAACCAATAGTGATAGGAAGAAAACTGGGACTGAAGTCAAGAGTGTGGACCAGAAGGAAGAAAGAAACATCCAATCAGAAAAGAATGAAGAAACAAGAATTCAAAAAATGAGGAGAGGCTTAGGAACCTCCAAGACACCTTTAAACGTTTCAACATCCAAATTATCAGGGTACCAGTAGGAGAAGAGAAAAAGCAACAAGTGGAAAACTTATTTGAACAAATAATAGAGGAGAACTTCTCCAATCTGGCAAAGGCCAAAATATACTTCCAGGAAGTCCAGGAAGCTCAGAGAGTCCCAAAGAAGGTGGACCCAAGGAGGAACACACTAAGGCACATCATCATTATATTAGCCAAGATTAAATGAAGGAGAGAATCCTAGAAGCAGCAAGAGATAAGGGAATAGTCACCTACCTACAAAGGAGTTCCCATCAGACTGTCAGCTGATTTCTCAAGAGACCTTATAGGCAAGAAGGGGCTGGAAAGAAGTATTCCAAGTCATGAAAGGCAAGGACCTCCATCCAAGGTTGCTCTATCCAGCAAAGCTTTCATTTAGAATGGAAGGGCAGATAAAGTGCTTCTCAGATAAGGTCAAGTTCAAGGAGTTCATCATCACCAAGCCCTTATTATATCAAATATTAAAGGGATTTATCTAACAAAAAGATTAAAAATATGCACAGTAAAATGACAGCAAACTCACAATCATTAACAATCACACCTAAAACAAAAACAAAAGCAAACTAAAAAAACAACTAGAACAGGAACAGAACCATAGAAATAAAGATCACATGGAGGGTTATGAACAGGGGAATGGGAGGGAGAGAGAAGGGGAAAAGGTACAGAGAATAATTAGCATAGATGGTAGATAGAAAATAGAAGGGAGAGGGCAAGAATAGCATGAGAAATGTAGAAGCCAAAAAATTTATATGTGTGATACATGGACATGAACTAAAGTGGGGGAATGTGGGTGGGAGGGGATGTGCAGGGTGGAGGGGATGTGCAGGGTGGAGGGGAGTGAAGGGGGGGAATGGGACAACTCTAATGGCATAATCAATAAAACATATATTTTTTAAATATCTTGAGATGGAAAGACCATACTGGGTTAACCACTGAGCCCAGTGCAATCACAAAGATCCTTCTAAGAGATAGGCAAAAATGTCAAAGCCAGGGTGTGTGACGATGGTAGAAATCAGAAAGAGAGAGATTTGAAGATGCTGCTTTTCTGGCTTTAGAGATGGCAGGAGGGACCTCAAGCCAAGGAATGCATGTGGCCACTGGAAGCTGGAAAAGGCAAGGAAATAGTTCTACAGAATCAGGAAGGCATTCAGCCCCACTCACAACTTGATTTTAGGACCTCTGACCTCCGGCACTGAAAGATAATAACTGTGTAGTTTTAATCTGCTATCTGGTCATTTGTTGCAGCAACAACAGGAAACCAATATAGACACTGTGGTCACTAACATCTTCCAAGAGAACAGTGGCTCTGGGGGGTGGGCATAATAACGAAAGGAAGGTTGACTTTTCACTTAAAAATTTTTGTAGGCTTTGTGCCTTTGCCATGTATATGCATTATCTACCTTAAAATAAATAACATCAAAAGAATCTTAAAATTCGCCACACTTTCCTGGCCATGAACTCAACCAATACTTCTGATTAATAGATTTTCCTACAGAGTGAAAATGCATTTACATTAAAAAATACCAAAATATGGACCACTTGGCATCTACAGTCCTCATTATAAATTAGAAAATTAGTTGCTGGTTTAATTTTAGGCTCTTAGGTTTTTGGTATTATCAACTGATGGTCATTGGAGCCAATTTGATACCAACAGAAATCCCCAATTTGGGGTTGGGTGAAGAAGGAAGCTTTGTCCAATGCAAACAGCTCAACAGTGCTGCAATGCAGCAGTGGAAATAGCATGGCTGTGAGGCTGCCCCAGGGCCATACAGCCCAGAGGCCACTCTTCAGCTTGTGGCTCTGCTTGTTCCACCCTGCTCTAGGAAGGTATCTTCAGTGTTTCAGCTCCAGCTGGGGACAGGTGCTCTTCAGTAAAAAGCAAGTTCTCAGAGCCAGAGGGGAACTGGATTACATGGAGAGAAAAAGAACCCTGCCTCTGGTTTCTGATTGGTCCATCCTCATGCAAATAAGGACTCTGAATCCTCACAGTTTGATTTGTCCAAAGGCACTGTTCTGATTGGTCACTCTGATTGGTCTGAAATGCATAGCTCTGGTTGGATGGGGAAAAATCTCAATCCTGTTGGTTGAAACGGACTCCAGGAGCTCCTTTATATGGACTGGCTCAGATGGTAGAAACGCAGTTGTGGCAGGCAGTTCAGCACAGAGGCCTCTCCATGAAGTGCAGTTTGCATGAGAGGCCCCTGTGCAGAAATGCCTGTTAGGCCCTGCTTTTTACTTTGAGCCCAGTTAGCCAGCAGGAGCCCTTCTTAGTAGGGTCTGCCCCTTCCCTTGTCTCCCTACCCCCACAGGGTTCACAGTATGCATGCATACTCAGGCAAATTGAAATTTCTGTGAAATTTGACCCCAGACCTTAGAACATTATGTGGCTACCACTCAGCCTCCCTTACACTTTAGCATGACTAAGTGTTTATCTTTATTAAAGTTTCTTGGCTGTGTGGCCTTAGGCAAGACATTTCCTCTCTCTGAGCCACAAAATTCAGTCATCTGAAAAATGCTCTTATGTCCTTTTTAACCTTATTTCTAGATGACTTCTCACAGAGAATTTGACTAACCTGAGAAAAATCATTACATTGTAGTTTTTGTAAAAAGATATAAAGCCCTGTTTAGAATACAAAATGAGTATATAAATAGTTTAGAAATATAGATATACAAATACATGCATACCTCTTGCTCCCCCAAAGAAAACCAAAAAAGAAATACTCAAAGGCTGAATCCACATGACATGGCATGGAAATGTTATTGGCAATTACATGTTTTCCTTTCAGCACTTTTGTTTTAATTTCTAAACTTTTTCAAATGTAAAACTCTTAACTGTAAAATATCCTATGAGTCAAGGGTTAAGTACTGCAAACTCTCTAAGACGCCTGAGCCCGTGTGCTAACACTTAGGTAAGTGTCATTTCTCCAAAGCAGTAACCACGATGACCTTCTACATGAAACGTTGAAGACAGGTGTTAGAAACCCATTAACCCACAGCCAAAGACGGTTTGGGTGGGTGGTGCTCTTAGACAAAACGAAGTATGTCACATTACGCACTTTAAAAAAATTAAGTGTGTTACATATTAGCCTCCAAGAGCACTGCCATGAAAAGATGTAAAGGACATACATCTATCTCTAAGAGATAGGTGTGTTGTTGGGTTTTTTTAAAGTCAAAATGGCTTGTTTATTTAAAACAATGAGTACGTGTAAAAATCGGTGAAGTTCAAGTAGGGACTGTAGACTAGTCAGCTGTGCTGCACCAACGTCCATTCTTGGTGTTGACCGTGTACTGGAGTGACGTACGAGGTCACCGCTGGGAAGCCAGAGGAAGGTGCGGACCTTCCTGCACTATTTTTGCAAGTCGGTGTGAGTCTAAAATTATTTCAAAATTAAAAGTTTTTAAAAACTGATTTAAGTGATTTAAACCTCAGCCATTTCAAATCGTTTGATCCAACATACGTGGGAAGCATAATGGCTTTGCCGTAAAAAGTTTTTGAACAAAATTATTGAATTTTAATGCAAGTTTAAAACAATAGAGTGGTTTTGTAAAAAAAAATTGAGAATTTTGTAAGAAATGATAGATGTTACTACGTCGGTAGAGAAAAATGATCTGAGAGAATCTAGCTCAAACTCTTAGAGTAATTAATCTCTTTATCTCAGTCATTTGGGACAGGGTAGGGGTGGAGTGGGAGGGCTACTAATGTTTGGAATATAAGGAACTCTCACTTTATACCGTTTTAACTTTTTTCTTAACAAGAGACTATCATTATTTTATAACATAAAGAATAAAGTTTAAATGTTAAAACTATAGCATAAAAACACCATTTTTACCTTCAAAGGACTTATCATCTAGTAGGCAGGCAACAGTCAGTGAATGTTCTAGAAGAGCCCCATTGAACCAGGATTCTCCTGTATCAGGATGGTACAGCCCCACTGAACCAGGATTCTCCTATATCAGGATGGTACGGGTCAAAGGAGGGCCAACTATAGCCTATAGCCTGGTTCTGTTCCGCCTGGGAGCTAAGAATCATTTCTATATCTTTTTAATAGTTGGGGAAAACTCAGAAGAAGAATAATGACACATAACACCTGAAAAGTACAGGCAATTCAAATTTCGGCATCCATCAATAAAGTTTTATTGAAGCACAGTGACACCCATTCGTTTGTGTGGGTGCCTGGCTGCTTTTGCACTGAAAAGGTAGAATTGAGGAATTGAGACAGAGACAGTATGGCTTGCAAGGCCTAAAATATGTACTAGGAGTTTGCCGGCTCCTAGTCCACTGTTGCAAAACTAATACCCGTGGAGTCAGGGAATTAAGTGTGTTAGATATGGGCACAATTTTACTCTTAAAACTTTCAGGCCCTGGAGTGATGGGAGACTTGCCCTTCAAGAGGGTTACGCCTGAGGTTGTAGACTAGAACCCACTGCCTCGCTGACTCAGATAAAATTGTGTGCTGTGTGCAGTTCTGGAGAGACACTGCAGTTTTAGAAATTCTTTTAAGAATCCATCTTAAACGTCATTCCTGTGCCCATCCCATGGCCAGAAATTTGCTTCACAAGTACTAGAAACTCCTTCCTGCATGCCCGGCAGAATGACAAGCACTCCGAGTAAAGTCTCATTTGATGCTTGCAAAACCCATTTACAGGTGTGTAAACTGAGGCTGAAAGAAAAAGAGTTTAAAACATTCACCTGAAGGAACACAAACCATAAAAGGAAATTTGAACCCAACTCTGAGCCACTCAAAAAATCAGAATCATTAACCACTCTGAGAGAAAAGAAAGACAGCATGCTAAAACCCTATTTAAAAACACAAACTTGATAACCAGTGGGCTTCATGCCAGAAATCTATTGGAAATAAAAGATATCTCCTCAGTGGATATATTTTAAAACTCTGTTACCTATGTTGACTCATCATTGAATTCATAGACATGGGACCTCATCGGTCTCTACTTTTAAATCAAATTTAGTTCTAAAATAAGTTAATTCAGTGATACAACCTTAACACAATCCTAGAAATTTGATAAGTGACAACTTCAAGCCTTCAGTGAAGTTTCTTTCCTTTTGTAAGGTAGCATTGGCCTATGCTGCCCCCTTCTGGAGCACTGGTGGTATGGCCTCAAAGATCCAAGGGATAGCTGAAGGATCCCAGAATCACAGTGTGAATATTTTAGAGCTGAGGAGAATTACACATTATTTTCTCTGAATCCTCTTTCTAATTAATAGAAAAATATATAAGTTGAGAATTTCACTCACTCCAGATTCCAGAGGAATGAGTTCCAAACAAGACCCCATATTTTCTGACTTTGCCTGACTTTGCCTAGTAGCATTAAGATAGAACTGGAATTTCAAAATGACTTTTGAAAGTAGAAACACGCATTTAACTGAATTCGCATACTTCCTTCACCTTTGGGAGACCTCCATGTGCTTTTAATATGTACAATGACCAAAAAGAGCGCTCTAGCCCGGCCAGCTGGCTCAGTGGGTTGGCACATCCCCCCCTCCCCCACCGAGCACCAAAAGACTATGGGTTCAACCCTGTTGGGGACGTGGGGACATGCACAGTAGGCAACCAATCTGCTTCTCTCTCGCATCGATTCTTCTCTTTCCCTCTCTCTCTCTCAAATTAATTAAAAACATGTCCTTAGGTGAGGATTAAAAAAAAGAGCGCACTCCACACTTAATGAATCAACAGAGCATTATATACGTGAGTCAGATGTTCCTTAGCTCCAAGGGCAAAATTGGGTGGGGCCTGTTTTTTACATTTGAAAGGAACAGAGAGCACATTGTGTTAGCACCCAACAGGATTCATAAAGAGGAAGGAATGATGGATGACTTCACAGTTCACGCAGTTGCGGTGACAGAGGGCGGCCAGAGACTGGAGGACACCACTGTCTGAGTCACTCCAGTTCTGATCCAGGTCTCCACCTCCCACTGTCCCCGAGGTGCCCCAGCAACAAAAATGTCATCATCCCTGTGAGAGCCTGGGGCCACCGCCCCAGGCTACTGTTCTTACACACCGACATCAGAGGGTCTTGTTGAAGCACAAACAAGACCTCACTCCAAGCCTTCCACACAGGACTCCTCTCCAGAGCACAATGTCCATACTACTCTGCCCGCACCAGCTCATCAATAGATCTTGATTGAGGGAGATGGCAAGGGGCATGTTTTACCAAGAAACCTCAGAATTACCAATAACAACAATACACAGGTACCCTACACAGAGTACTTACTACAGGCCGAGCACAGGGCAAGTACTTCCCATGTTTGACCTCAGAAAATCACTGTCTTCATCTCACAGTGGGAACCGTGTGGCGCAGAGATGGCAGGCTCAAGTCACATTACAAGCAGGGCAGTGAGCAAACCTCAGAGCCATGGTTAGGTATCTGAGAGCCCAAGCTCTTGTCCTCTGGGCTCGGTGGCTTTTGGACAACCTGGCAACAGCTCACATGCAGTTCCTCTGGAAAGATTGGTGCTGGACAGCAGATGGCCATGCTCTGCCACAGCGCGATGGTGAAGACAGCCATCTGGAACAGACCCCAGCCCTCCGCTGCCTAGCTGGACCCATTTCTGAAAAACAGGTCCTGATCATTATTATTGCTCGAATACAATGATGAGCACAATGTAAGCGGCTGAAAGTATATAAAGCTCTGACGTTTATTATCGCATTTGAACGTCAGGGTGAATCTATGAGGTAAGTAAACTTATGTTGAATTAAGCTGGCTTGGGCAGAATTATGGAAGGAGGAAGACCCTGACACTCAGCACCTTGCCCGGTGCTGCCGACTATAATGGTAGGAGATGGTAGGGCAAGGACACCTGAGTTCAGAGTCCCGTCTATTCCCCTCCACCAGGTCGCAAAGCATCGCAGGGTCCCTAAGTGCAGGCAGGCTCTTGCCAAAGAGCGTTGGGACCTTGACTCACTGACTTCCTCACATGGTGGCAAGCAGATGCCTCACCACAGAACTTGCTGAGTTTCCTCCCTTTCCCCCGCCCCACCCTGGGAAACCAGAGATCCTTGCCGCCGCCGTGTCTGGCTGGGCGTCAGAGGGCCCCTGTAGTCTGTGGAGTGAGTCACCCAGAGCCCTTGGTTAACCACTAATGAGAACCCATTCTGGGGCTGGCTCCGTGTACTGGTAGGTGGCTGGTACCTTCTTTTTTGCACTCTGCCCCACCATGGGCATGACTCTCTTAAAGCTTGGCAGCGCTCTTTGATCTTACCAGGTTGACCTTTCTGAAGGTGAGCTGTTAGAAGCAAGAATTACAGATTCCATTCTAGCTTCATTAATGAAAAAAAAAAAAGTCACTGGTACAATTGGTAGACTGCAATGCTGTTGTGAGGAAAATGGTGAGATCCACTTTTTTTGTTGCTGTTCCTTCCTTTTATCTCCAGACTACAATCCTATCAACTGATCTGAGCTCGTGAAAAGCACTGGGCATGAGAGAGAAAAACAAACAGGCTAATGCCTCAAGAAAGATGTTGACTTTGAAATCAACTGCATCCAATTTCTTTCCTCCTAAGAACAGCGTTTTGAAAGTGAAATTGAGCTTTGCTTCATTCCCCTGCCTGCCTCTATTCCTCCCGCTGAACCTGGACTGAGAGTGGCAATTTCCCCTGCAACTTCCTTATGTCCTTGATCAACTGAGGACCCAGGAAAGTGTCAGGTTCTGACAGGGCTTGATTTTTGTCTTTAATAAAATAGTGCAGCGTTGGGGAAAGAGCTGTGATGTGGGAACTAGAAGAAGGACCTGCCTACGGCCTCGTTCCCAGTTCTCTTCAAACTTTTTTAATGCCTCTCTGCCTCAGTTTTTTACAGAGGTGTCCAACCTTTTGGCATCTCTGGGCCACACATTAAATACACTGCAACACATAATCACACACACACAAAACTCATAAGGTTTTAAGTAAATTTATGATTTTGTGTTGAGTCACCTTCACAGTCACCCTGAGCCACGTGTGGCCTGAGGACCACAGGCTGGACACCTCTGACTGTTGAATAAGAAGAGTGTATTATACCAGCAATTCCTAAATGCCTCCTTGGGGCCAGGATGGGCTGGCCTCAAAAGAATTTCCTGAGGAAGTTTGTTAAACAAGTAATTTCTTAGGCTCACCCCAGAGGCTCCATTTCTGCAAGTCTGGAGTGAAGTAGAACAACCTCTATCTTTGCTAAGCTTCCCTGTGAGCCCATTCCATGAACAGGGCTGGTGTTCACAGACCGGATGATCTCCAAGTTCAAGGACTGGGTTCTCCAGTCTCCTCCTACTTCCCTGGGAGGCCGGCATGAGATGTGGTCAGTCTCACACCTTCATTTACTCTGCCCTCACCCCCTTCTCTCTTGCCTCTTTCCAGACCAAACCCCACCTCCCCCGTTCTTGACTGCATTCGCTCCTTCTACACCAGGACCAGCCTTGCTCCATTCACCATTCCCTTCTCTACCTTGTCTCCCCTTTAAATATTTCTGGAAGAATACCTAAAGTTGGTTCTCTCACAATGTTCCCTGGAGGCTGGAGTGTGTGTTGGGGGGGGGGGGGCGTCTTCCTCTGCGCCCTTCATCCCTCCCTTATTCTCGTACAATCGCTTCAGTTAGAGCTTAGGCCACCTAGGAGACAATATAATAAAGTGTTTAAGAGCTCAGTTTCAAGAGCCAAGAGACCTGGGGTTCCAACTCTGGCAAATTTTTCAACCTATTTAAGCTGCAGTTCCTTCCCCTTTGGAATGTGTGTAATCATTGAGTCCTCCTCATAGATCTGAACCATATCTCACAACAAGATAACATGTTAAAAGCATCAAGCCGAACTTCTGGCCAAGATGGAGGCATAGGTAGACACATAGTGCCTCCTCACACAATCAAAAGAAGGACAACTATTTAAAAACAAAAAACAACCAGAACTGACAGAAAATCAAACTACATGGAAGTCCGACAACCAAGGAGTTAAAGAAGAAACATCCATCCAGACCAGTAAGAGGGACGGAGTCAGGCAGCCGGGGCAGAGAGGGCTCTTGGCAGGGTGGTGGATTGTGGATTGGGGCACTCGAGGCTGCAGCTGGCCGGCAAGGCAGTGGCTGGTGGACTGGGTGGCCCCACATTCACATGAGCAGATAGAGCAGGCAAAACAAAGGGGGAGTGGGATGGACTGCACAACCTAGGGTCTCAAACCACTGATTGAAAACACCTGTGGGGAGACCCACAGGATCCTAGAACATACACAAACCCACTCACATGGGAATCAGCACCAAAAGGGCCCAATTTGCTTGTGGGAAGTGTGGAAGTGACTGAAATCCTGCAGAGAGCAGAGCAGGCGCCATTGTTCCCTCTCGGACCCCTTCCCCACAGACAGCGTCACTACCCAGCCACATGGGTTACCCCACTCTGATGAACACCTAAGGCTCCTCCCCTCACTATGTAACAGGCACATCAAGACAAAAAAAAAAAAAGGCCCAAATGAAAGAACAGATCAAACCTCCAGAAAAAATACAACTAAGCAACAAAGAGACAGCCAACCTATCAGATGCACAGTTCAAAACACTGGTAATCAGGATGCTCACAGGATTGGTTGAATTTGGTCACAAATTAGATGAAAAAATGAAGATTACACTAAGTGAAATAAAGGAACAGGTACAGGGAATCAGTAGTGATGGGAAGGAAACTGGGTCTCTAATCAATGGTGTAGACCAGAAGAAAGAAAGAAACATCCAATCAGAAAATAATGAAGAGAAAAATGCATTCTAGGAGTTGGAAGATGGCAACAAGGTAGGAAGGAGCAGAGTCCACTTCCCCCTACACACAGGAGAAAAACCTGGCTGACCTACAGAGGAACAGAGCAAACAGCCAACAGTACCCCAGCATATATGAAAGTAAGAAACCAGAAATTGTAGTGGACACTGTAAAACCAGAAGGTAAGGAGACTACTGCAGGACAGTAAGGTCCCAGGGACCAGCCCAGGGACTTAGCTGTAGCCCCAGGTCCAGCGCCAGGCGCTGAGTCTACCACAGACTCTTTGGGAGCCATGGACCTGCCACAGGGTCCTTGGGAGAGAACCCAGTCAACTGCTCCTGCCCTCCCTGGCCAAGCAGGGTTTGAGCAGCACCAGGAGAGACCTGGTTGCTTGAAGTTGCAGAGAGGGGAATAAGGACAAAGAGGCAAAAAGACAAGGGCCGTGATCACCTGGGGAGTCTGTGGTCACTGGCTTGGGAGAGTTGAAAGCCCCGCAGTGACGTGCACTGACCCTAATAGTCACCGGTCTGGCTGGAGCACTGGGAGGTACTAAGCAGCAGGCTCGAGTAGGTTGAATTTCTCAAAAAGTAAAACTATTTGGGGGATTCTCCTGAAACAGCCACTCGGCTTACTCCCCACCCAGTTGGGCAGCAATCCCGAGGTTGCGCCGAAGTCTCTGTGTTTCCCCCATAGCACTGGGAAGGGTTCTTGCCCAATCCGCTGGACCCAGGTGTGTGTGCCCACCTGCACCCCAGCCCATGGCGATCACCCCCTGGGAAAGAGCGCTCTAAAGAAGACCTAGATCCCCTACCTGGGGCACTGAGGAGAGGCGCCAGACTAGCTCTTTGGGAGAGTGCTCGCAAGGCTGTCTAAATGCACAAGAAAGGCCACACCAATCACCCCTCAGCCTGCTGCAGCCAGCAAGACCAGAAAAACCAGCCTGGCCAGTTTGAAACCATCAAGAGGTGTGTTTTTTTTTTTAAGTAATCTTTTATTTTTTAATTTTATTATTGTTTTATCTTTCAATACCTCATTCCTCTCTTTCCTTCTTTCTTATTTTATTCCTCCTTCCTTTCTTTCCAATTTTATCTCTTCTTCACTTCTCCTGCCTTTTTTTAAAAATACCCACATTAGAGACAAAAAACTTGGAACTGTGAAAGGACCAGAGTTGGACCCAAAGAGGGGGCATCCCAACAGCTAAGACAGTGAGACAAATTTCACTTTGCTATATTGCAGAGAAACTACAAGTTACTGCATATTTGTATTATTTTTCATTATTCTTACATCTTTTATTTTAATAGTATCTTTATATTGCTCTTCTTTCTGTATAGTCTTCTTTGCCTTGGCTGGTTATATTGTGTCATTTGACAGATTTCCCCTGTTCTCTCCTCCACAGTGCATTGCTAATTTACTGTCCTTTGTGTCACTTGTGTTCCTTTAGCACACTACTCACAGTTCTATACCCCCTATTTATGTTATCCAGATCACACAGATTCTGTCATATGATTGTTGCTCTAATATTATTGTAAATGATAGCTGTTCCACACAATACTTCACATCACCCCTCCCAGATCTTAGCTCACTCCACAGTTTCCTGAACTCTATTACTGTAGTGGTTAACTCTATTTGCTCAAACACTACACCTATTTACTATCCTCTACTCTCACCTTACTCCAGAATCTGACCTCCCACAATCTCACTGCTTTCTAGATCCAACTCACAATCCTTTGCTCCCCAACAAGAGTCTTATCTTCTCTCCATTCTTTCTTAAAAGAGGCTAGTTGGGTTGAAAATCACAGTTACTATACATAGCCAAAGGATCTCCTATCTCTTCTCTACTGGTTGATACTGTAAATATCATAGAATACTCTCCTGCTGTCATAAACCATTTTGCCTTCCCTTCCAACTGATCACACAAAAAAAAAGAGTAGGTGGATGTGGTAAACACCAAGACACCCAACTAGAAGAGAAAATCCAACAACAAAAGAACCACCAACAGATAACAACAGAAGAAGGTGAAGGAGGGAGTGGAAACCACACGAACCTCAATCCAGGACCTATCTGGAAATACAACTAAACAGTGGAGAAACTACCCAGTACAAACAACTGAATAAGAGCAAAAGAGAATCCTCAAAACCTTGTACACATGAAAGAACTAGCTTCAACACAACCTGCCCTCACCAGCACAACAAATTACAATAGGTGGTAGATAGAGTGACCATCCGTTAACCAGCAGGTTGGAAGGACCCACAAAAGAAAGACCCCAAAACAATGAAAGCCCAAAGACAAACACAGAGCCAACTTAAAGGACAGCCCAAGACCAGTGAGCTGGGGAGATCGAGGAGACTACACCACTTCACCTCACAGGTATTATACCACAGAAATTCACATCATAAGTCCAGGAAGCCAGAACAAATCAATTGAAGAAGCTGAAGCTAACAAGAAGAGTCTCATAAACAATGGGAAGACAAAAGAACCAATCTCCAAATGAAATGAAAGAAGGAAGCTTCAGAAAGAATGTTAGATGACATAGAGGCAAGTCAACTATCAGATACTGAATTCAAAGCCTGGTTATCAGGAAGTTCAAAGAGCTCACAATGAGCTACCAGAAACTATAGGGGAACTACAATGAACTCACTGCAAACTATATCAACATGAAAAAAAAAATAGAAACTATCAGCAAGGGCCAAGAGGAAATGAAGAATACAATTTCTGAACTGAAGAACACAGTGGAAGGAATCAAAAGCAGAATTGATGAAGCAGATCAGATCAGCGAGTTGGAGGACAAAGAAGAAAAAAAATACCGAGAAAGAGCAAGAAAAGGAAAAGAGGCTCAGAAAGAATTAAGAAGGATTAAGAGAAATGCAATACAATATGAAATGTAATAATATCCAAATAATAGGGATACCAGAAGGAGAAGAAGAAGAACAAGGGATAGAAAATCTATTTGAAAAAGTAATGATGAAAAACTTCCCTAATTTGATGAGAGAAAAAGTCACACAAATCCAGGAATCAAAGAGAGTCCCAATCAAGAGGAGTCCAAAGAGGCCCACTTCAAGACACATCATCATTAAAATGGCAAAATTCCAAGACAAAGAGAGAATCTTAAAGGCAGCAATGGAGAAAAGGGAAATAACATACAAGGGAGCTCCAATAAGGTTTTAACTACTGATTTCTCCATGGAAACACTCCAAGCAAGAAGAGAATGGCAAGAAATATTCCAAGTAATGAGAAACAGAGGCCGGCAACCAAGGCTACTTTACCCAGCAAGGCTCTCAATCAAGATAGAAGGCCAAATCAAGAGCTTCCAAAACTAAAGAAGTCTAAAAGAATATGCCTCCACCAAACCAGCTCTGCATGAGATGCTAAAGGGACACATTTAAGAAAAAGAAAAGACAGAGACAGAGAGGAACACAGGTACAAAAATGGCAGTGAATAAGTACCTATCAATAATAACCTTAAATGTAAATGGATTAAATGCCCCAATCAAAAGACATAGAATAGCTGAATGGATAAGAAAGCATGACCCACACATATGCTGCCTACAAGAGACCCACCTCAGGACAAAAGACAAACACAGACTGATAGTGAAGGGCTGGAAACAAATTTTTCAAGCAAACAGACTGGGGGAAAAAAGCAGGGTAGCAATACTCATATCAGACAAAATAGACTTCAAAAAAGGGGCCATAAAGAGAAACCCAGAAGGTCACTTCATAATACTCAAGGGAAGAATCCACCAAGAAGACATTAACATTGTAAATATTTATGCACCAAACACAGGAGCACCCAAATATATAAAGAAAATCTTAGAGGACTTCAAGAAAGATATTGACAGCAACACAATTATAGCAGGGGATTTTAACACCCCACTGTCAAAAATGGACAGATCTTCCAAACAAAATATCAACAAAGATATTGTGGCATTGAACAATGCCCTAGACAAAATGGACTTAACTGATATATATAGAGCCCTTCATCTCAAAGAAGCTAAATACACATTCTTTTCAAATGCACATGGAACATTTTCAAAAATAGACCATATGATAGGACACAAAACAAGCCTCAACAAATTCAAGAAAATTGAAATCATCCCAAGCATTTTCTCCAACCACAAGGGACTGGAACTGGAAACCAACCCCAAGGGAAAAAACCCAAACCACTCAAAATTATGGAGATTGAATAGCATGTTATTAAACAATGAATGAGTCAAGAATGAAATTACGGAAGAAATCAAAAGGTTTCTGGAAACAAATGAAAATGAACTCACAACAACCCAAAACTTATGAGACACAGCAAAGTCAGTCCTGAGAGGGAAGTTCATAGCAATACAGGCCTACCTAAAAAAGATAGAAACCTTTCAAACAAACAACCTAACCCTATGCCTATAAAAACTCAGAGAACAACAACACAGACAGCCCAGAGCAAGTAGAAGGAAGGAAATAATCAAGATCAGAGCAGAATTAAATGGCATAGAGACTAAAAGCACAATTCTAAGGATCAATGAATCCAGGAACTGGTTTTTTGAAAAGATAAACAAAATTGACAAGCCTTTAAGCAGGCTCATCAAGGAAAAAAGAGAAAGGACCCAAATAAACACAATCAGAAATGAAAGAGGAGAGATTATACCTGACACCACATAAATACAAAGGATTGTAAGAAATTACTATGAAGAACTGTATGCCAAGAAATTTGAAAACCTACCTGAAATGGACAAATTTTTAGAAAAATATAATCTTCCAAAGCTCAATAAAGAAGAAGCAGAAAGCCTGAACAGACCAATAACAGCAGATGAAATTGAAGCAGTAATCAAAAAACTCCCAACACACAAAAGCCCTGGACCAGATGGTCTCATGGGAGAATTCTACAAAGCACTTAAGGAGGTGCTAACCCCTATCCTTCACAGACTATTCCAAAAAATCCAAAAGGATAGAAAACTCCCAAATTCTTTTTATGAAGCCGGCGTCATCCTAATTCCAACACCAGATAAAGACACAACAAAGAAAGAAAACTTCAGGCCAATATCACTGATGAACATAGACACTAAAATCCTCAACAAAAGGTTGGCAAACCACATCCAACAATACATTAAAAAATCATACACCATGACCAAGTGGGATTTATCCCAGGGATGCAAGGATGGTTCAACATTAGCAAGTCAATAAATGTAATACATCACATAAACAGAAGCAAAGACAAAAATCACATGATCATATCAATAGATGCGGAAAAAGCATTTGATAAAGTATAGCACCCATTTATGATAAAAACACTCAGCAAAGTGGAAACAGAGGGAGTATTCCTCAAGATAATAAAGGCCACATATGAGAAACCTACAGTCAACATCATACTCAATGGGAAAAAACTAAAATCTTTTCCACTAAGATCAGGAACAAGACAAGGTTGTCTATTTTCACCACTTCTATTCATTATAGTATTGGAAGTTTTAGTCACAGCAATCAGACAAAAAAAGGAAATAAAAGGCATCCAAATAGGAAAGGAGGAAACAAAACTGTCACTGTTTGCAGATGATGTGATGGTATACATGGGAAATCCTATAAATTCCCCCCCAAAACTGCTTAACCTAATAAATGAATTTGGCAAAACAGTGGGATACAAAGTCAATATCCAGAAATCAAAGACGTTTTTTGTATACCAACAATGAAACATCAGAAGCAGAAATCAAGAAAAAAATCCCATTCGATATAGCAAAAAGAAAAATAAAATACCAAGGAGGTAAAAGACCTGTATGCAGAAAATTGCACAACACTGAAGAAAGAAATCAAGGAAGACACAAATGAAAACATATACTGTGTTCATGCATTGGAAGAATTAACATCATCAGAATGTCCATATTACCCAAATCAATTTACAGGTTCAATGCAATACCTATTAAAGTACCAATGGCATATTTCACAGACATAGAACAAACACTTCAAAAATTTATATGGAACCATAAACAATCCCGAATAGCAGCTGCAATTTTGAGAAAGAAGAGCAAAGTAGGAGGGATCACAATACCTGATACCAAACTGTATTACAAGGCCACTGTAATCAAAACAGCCTGGTACTGGCATAAAAACAGGCACATAGACCAATGGAACAGAACAAAGAGCCCAGAAATAAACCCAAGTCTCTATGGTCAATTAATATTTGACAAAGGGGGCAGCAACATAAAATAGAGTAAAGATAGCAAACTTGCAATCATTAACAACCACATCTAAAACAAAAACAAAAGCAAACTAAAACAATTTAGAACAGGAACAGAAACACAGAAATAAAGATCACATGGAGGGTTATGAACAGGGGAGTAGGAGGGGAAGAGAGGGGGGAAGGTACAGAGAATAAGTAGCATAGATGGTAGATAGAAAATAGACAGGGGGAGGGCAAGAATAGTATGAGAAATGTAGAAGCCAAAGAACTTATATGTATGACCCATGGACATGAACTAAAGGGGGGATTGTGGATGGGAGTGGGGGTGCAAGGTGGATGGGAGTGAAGGGGGGAAAATGGGACAACTTGTAATAGCATAATCAATAAAATATATCTAAAAAATAAAAATAAAAATAAAACCGCAACCTGCTTTCTAAGCCTAAATGTGCCATTCCTGGCATGTCAGAAGACCAGTGCCATTTATTATCAGTGACTCCCAAAATTATATCAATAGCCCTGAACTGCAGCTTCTGAGATCATATGTATGAAACTATTGGCACAGGGGCAAGCCCTTATTTACCACATGCCCTGTGAATCATCATAGTAATTACTATTTGATCTGAGGTAGGTGCCAACCATCAAAGACACCCATCCCACCCAGACATCCCTAAATGAGCCCAGCCCCCACATTCCCAACTGCCTGTGAGACATTCCTGAGACACATCCAATTCAAGATCTCCCAAATAAATGCCATTCTTCCTCCCGGGGTGCCTTTACCAGATAACCTATCACATCGATCCAGTCTCCCAAGTACGGAGAATTAATCACCTTGTGCTCTTCCTTCCATCACCAAGTCCTCTTGATTCTAACTCCTAAAGGGCTCTGACCCTGCCCCTCTCTGTTGTTACTGCTGCCATTGTTCTAGACACTCAGCTCCAGCCTCAGCCCAAATTACTGCAGGGACCCCCTGGGAAGCTAGCTCTCGGCCTCCAGGCCCGCTCCCCTCTGACACCTTCCACACTCCTGCCAGAGCAATCTTTCCTACAACAGAACTGCAAATGTCATGCCCTACTTGAAAAACCAAGACTGGTTCTTTATGACCCTGGAATGAAGTCTAAATTCTTCATCCCATCAATCCAGTCCTTTAAGAAGCTTGACCACACTTCCACCAAGATGGAGGCTTAAGTGGAAGCACTTCACCTTCTCACGCAACCAAATTTAAAAACAACAAAGTTTTAGCAACAAAAATGCAGCCAAACCACAGAAAATTGAACTACACGGAAGTCTGACAACAACAAACCCTTCAGCCAAACTGGTAAGAGGGGCAGAGCCAGCAGCAGAGCGGGGTTGGCCAGGAAAGATCCACCGAACAAACCCAGGCACATGACTCAGGCACGTGACCCAGGCACGTGACCCAGGTGCGCCAGCAGCCTTGGGCAGAACAAGTGTGGAGAAGCAGGCAGACCCACTGAGGTGGCAAGTGGTGGACCCACAGAGGGCGGATCGCGGTCACACATTCACGTACAGATAAACCGATGAAGGAACGAGCAGTGAGACGGACCGCGCAGGCCCCAGTGACAGGAAGTGGCAGAGGGGACCGCCATTGTCCCTCTCTGACCCCACCCCCCACATATGGCATCACAAACCAGTGACCTGGGTGGCCCCGCCCTGGTGAACAATTAAGGCTCCGCTCCTCATACATAATAGGCAGGAACAGATCAAAACATTATGGCTCAAGAAGAACTCAAAGCCCCAGAGCCCATAACTCTAAGAGAACAAGAAATTGCCAACCTATTGGATGCACAGTTCAAAACACTGGTGATCAGGATGCTCACAGAACTGGTTGATTTTAGTCACAAATTAGAGGAACATATGAAGGCTAAACTAATTGAAATGAAGGGAAATACACAGGAATGTGTATTGTATATACACAATAGTAATGGAAAGGCAACTGGGACTCAAATCAAAGGAGTGGACCAGAAGGAGGGAAAAAAATGACCAAACAGAAAAGGATGAAGAAACAAGAATTCAAAAAAAATGAGGAGAGGCTCAGGAACCTTCAGGACATCTTTAAACGTTCCAATATCCAAATTATAGGGGTTCCAGAAGAAGAAGAGGAACAGCCACCAGTGGAAAACTTATTTGAACAAATAATAAGGGAGAACTTCCCCAATCTGGCAAAGGAAATGGAATTCTAGGAAGTCCAGGAAGCTCAGAGTCCCAAAGAAGTTGGACCCAAGAAGGAACACACCAAGGCACGTCATCATTATATTAGCCAAGATTAAAATGAAGGACAGAATCCTAGAAGCAGCAAGAGATAAGGGGACAGTCACCTACAAAGGAGTTCCCATCAGACTGTCAGCAGATTTCTCAAAAGACACCTTACAGGCAAGAAGGGGCTGGAAAAAAGTATTCTGACTCATGAAATCTAAAGACCTACATCCAAGATTGCTCTATCCAGCAAAGCTTTCATCTAGAATGGAAGGGCAGATAAAGTGCTTCTCAGATAAGATCAAATTCAAGGAGTTCATCATCACCAAGCCCTTATTATATGAAGTGTTAAAGGGACTTATCTAAGAAAAAGAAGATAAAAAAGATGAACAGTGAAAGGACAGCAATCTCACAGTTATTAACAACCACACCTAAAACAAAAGCAAACTAAGAGGACAGCTAGATCAGGAGCAGAACCATGGAAATGAAAATCACATGGAGGTTTAGCAACAGGCGAGTGGGAGAACGGGGGAGAAGGTACAGAAAATAAGTAGCATAGATGGTAGGTATAAAATAGATGGGGGGGGCAAGAATAGTATGGGAAATATAGAATCTAAAGAACTTGAGACGTGGTCATAAACTAAAGAGGGGGGAATGGTGGGGGAGGGAGTGTGCAGGGTGGAGGGGAATGAAGGGGGGAAATAGAACATCTATAATGGCATAATTAATAAAATATTTTTTTTTAAAAAAAGAAGCTTGAGCACGACCAACTTCTCGTCTCCATGAAATTTAGCTGGATTACTAAACACTGTCCAAAGATTTCATGCTCTTGCCAAGTCCCCCTGTCTCTGCTCATGCTGGACTTCCTCCCAATTCCTTCTTCAATGAAATGGTCTTGTCCTTGAAGAACCAATTTCAAGATCACACTGAAATTGTTCTGGCCCTCCTTTCCAAGACAGAATCTGTCTTTTCCTCCTTGGGGCCCCAGCATACTTTTTCATACTTCTATTCAAAACAAAGCACATTGGACAACTAGTCGTTATGTCCAGGCCTGCCTGTACTATTAAAGTGTGACCTTTCTAAGAACAGAGGTCACGGCTAACTTATGTTTCTATGTCCTGTGCTGTGTACAGAGAAATGACCAGATAAGCCATGGTTAATGAATGGCAGATTTGAAAGGCCTTCCCAAGTATCCACATATGCAATCAAAAGGCCAGAATAAAGATAGCAAACCCATTTCCTCTGAGAATCCTCTGATTTCATGGAATGCCAGCTTGCTCTGGACCATGGCACATGGGCTGGTTTTATATAACCGGCCCCCTGTCCAAAAAAACAGTGATAGAACAAACGTTCCTAAGAGCATCTTTTCCCCCCTTCTTCACCATCCTAACCCTGGGACCGAGAAAAAGGTACTATAAAAATCTCAAGGAAAGAAAAATGTTATTACCAGAACAACGTTCATCTTTTCCAATTTTACTGGATTGACAGCCAAGCCCTCATGCATATTCAGGTGCATTCAATTTGAAATTTGTACAGGTTTGACTTCATGTGGGTGATGGGTATAATGACCCGTCTCGGGGCTGGGAAAAAGTGAATCCTGATGCTTTAGGATCAAATATGAAAATCTGCCCTTGGGGAAGCTCTGTGGGGAGACAGTGGCTGCCAGTCCTGAGACAAGGGCCAACTGTCCCTGACGTCAGGAGAACTGGCCTGTGGTCTCAGCTGTCTTCCTCACTCACCAAAAGGCCTCTTAACTTGTAGCCTTTTCCGGCCTCAGTTTCCCAGTTTTTCATACACAACAACCTTTCTGTGCCCCAGAGTTCACAGACACAATTTAAAATCCCTAAGAGCAAGGTGTGAGTCCCCCCCCACCACCACTCTGTCTAGCTGTGTGATCTTAGGAAAATTGCCCCACATCTCTGAGCTCTATTCCAGGCAACAGTAGAGAGGTGAAGGTTTGTCCCCCTGGGTGGGGCTTCTTCAGATGGTGGAAATAGAAGCTATATACTTAGAAGTGTCTTATAAAATAAGAAACAGAAATCTGGAAGTCCTTGCAAAGCAAACTCCACCATAGCTCTTTTTCAGCCACAATTTGCTTTCTAAGCCTAAATTATAGAGTGTCGCTTCCAGAGATGGAGCAACGTGAGGACAAAGCAAGCAAGAGGCAGCGGGAGATTGAGGGTGTCCACCCACAGAAATCACTGAGAGTTCTGCAGAGCCATAGCCACAGGAGTCTGTGGAAAACTTTCAGAACCTCGGCTTTATTCAAATTGTAAGCAGAGAATTTTGACCTTACAATTTTAACGCTTTCGTAACTTCCCCAAGTTTGTAATTTTGTCACTCATCAGCTGTTTCCCTAGTGTGATCAGCAGTTAAAAAAACAAAATAAATAAAACCGAAAAGTGTCTATGTGCTTACAAGGAATGGCGAGTCAGCTGGGAGCCTTTGGAAGTGGCCTCCAGTTACCTTGCGGGTCTGAACTAAAAGTGAGCGCATGAGCAGGACCAGCAGCCGAGGACGTAAGAGAAGACGTAGAAATCCATCCCGGTGACTATCATTGACTAGCCAGTAATTGTGGGCATTTTTCTCATGTATCCCCTCACTTAATAGCCCTGTGAAATAAGGACTGCTACTATTTCAATTTTATAAATTGAGGAAACTAAGATTTAGAAAAGGATAGAACAAGTCACTTACCTAAAAATCAAAAAGGGGGAAAAAAACCAGCAGGAAATGGCAGAGCTGGGGTAACATGAGCCTTTGAGCCTTTCCCACACTTACAGGGGTACAGTTCCTTTAACCCTGGCCCTGGGCTACCTGGGGGACTGTGGGCAGAAAAGACTGGAAAGAAAGAACTTGGGATGTCACCGAGCTGGTCAAAGGGAGCCCAGGGGGGCCAATCAAAAGAGAACTTAATCCCAGGCCACCGACCTTATTGAGGAAACAACAGCCCTGTGGCTCTCCTCACCCTGCCTTCAGAGTCCCTACCCTAGAGTCTTCAGGGAACAATCTGGAACCATGTCACATGCACTCTCGCTGCCGAGCAAACGTGAATCACTCCTCAGGCTAGAAGGAATGATTTAAATTCCTGTAACAGGCTTCCTTTAGCTGCAGAGAGAACCTATGAAGGTTTTATTGTTATTATTGTTGTTGATGTTGCTAGCTGTGAGATCTTGGGCGAGTCACTCTCCTCACACCCCACCCCATCCCTGAACTCCACAAAGAGCGGAGGTGAGAGACTGCCTTTCTGGGTAAGGCCCGTTTTAGGGAATAGTAGTTTTGACAAGATCCTCTCTAAGGATTTAAACCAGGCCTCAATCATGAAAGAAGCTTTACCGTCCAAAAAAAATTACATGGAGAAATGAGGAGGGAATGGAGGATATTTAGCCAAGGAAAGAAAACTCCCCAGAGACTCGCAGGCCCTCTGATAGTGGGTGAAAGCGCTTTCGTGGGAGTGAAGAAGTGACCTCATTATTCCAGCGAAGCCTCCGAGGGGACATGGGGGAGGGCAGCACAGCACGGCCTTAGAGTGGCATCAGAGTGGCGCAGACATGGGCTACACAGCCAGGCCTGCCCCTCCCCAGACATGTGATAACCTTCACGAACTTCTGAATAAGCGTGATGATGATGGTGTATATCTTGTAGACTTTTGAGAAAAATTTAATGAGGTTATGCATGTAAATGAATGGTGTTAAAACAAAGACCTGAATAGGTGTAAACTTCTCTAATAAGCTCTCTAACCTCCTGTTGTTTTTTTTCTAATGTGTAAAGGGGGGGGGTGGTATCTGTGCCTGACTAGAAGGTCATTGTGAGATTTGAGTAAGAAAATGCATGTTATAAACCCTTAGCACAGCACCTAACAAGTAGCTAAGTCCTGAGCTGATGGCAGTTATCATTATAGGTGTTCTGTTACCAAAACCAGTGGAGGAGAGAATGGTCAATGGAAGAACAGGATCTTCCATTCCAGGCAGGAAAACGAGGTAAGATGAAATAATATCTAAGAGCACGGAGCTTAGGCTGGACCTTCCCGGGCTGGTGCCCGGGAGCCGCGTGGCCTCGGGAGAGTCCGTCAAACAGAGAACGTGCCTGCTGTGGAGGGACTGGAGGAAGTGGCCCGTGGCAAGAGCTTGGCCAGCACGTGGTGCGTGCTCAACAAACCCTGGTTCGTTCCCTAACAAGTAGAGGTTAACACAGAGACGAACACACCCTCTTACAACAAGTTCCTCCGCTGCAGTGCAGCCTCTGGGTGTGGGAGCGGGTGTTCCCTCTTCCAGAATTTAACGTGAAGGAGTGAACTGAAAATGATCAGGAACATCATAAAAGAGAGTAAACCAATAGACGCCTTATTCCCAATTCAACGTAAAATAGTCCAAGACTTAAATGGAATAAAAGATGGCGTTTTGAAAACTCCTTGCCCACCCTCCATCGCTTTTCTGGTTGCCACCTTCTCTCCCGATAGAAAACAGCCCCCACCCTAACCCTGCACTGCGGACAAAGAAGGTTTGAATCTCCAGGACGTAGTTTCCCTCACGTTAGGAACATGGAGCCCAGATCGAGTCTTCCCACCGTGTGAGTCAGCACAGGCCAGAGCTGCTCCACGGCACTCGCTCACCCTCGCATTCCATCTGGACTCCTAGACTTCCTTCAGCACGGCGCCCCTTCCACGCACTCCTGTCTGCCCTCCAATCCCACCTTCTGAGCCTTTGTGAGTGATGTGGCAGTGCCTTCTTCCCAGGGGTAAAGGATGGCCGTCTTCCGGCGAATAAACTCATGGAATGACACCCAGACCCTCTGCTAACCAGAACAGCAAAAGAACAAGATGACATTTTTCTTCTCAGGAAGATTGAAAAGAGTTACACAAACGGTCATGTCAAGTGCAGGGAGGATCTGGGAAAGCAGATATTCTGAGGGCAGGAAAACAAGTTGGCACAGCCTTTCCGGGGGACAGTGTTGTAATAGCTATTCAACTTAAAATTGCACATGCCTTTCAGCCTAGCCTTCCCCTGGCTGGGCACCGCCCTGGCTAGAGAGACACTCAGATAAATGCTTAAGGGGACACACACGCAAGGTTGTCCACTGCGGACTCTTCACAATGATGAAACATTAGAACAACTGAAATGCCCTCACGGGACAATGGGTTTTATAAGTATCCACAGTATGAACTACCATACAGCAGTTTAGTGTAATGACGTACATCTGCACAGACTGAGGCAGAAGGCAGTCTGATATATATATATATATATATATATATATATATATATATATATATATATATAATTATTGTATTATATATACACACACACACACACACACACATATATATATAATGTGAGGTGAATGAAACAAAATGCAGAAGGCTGCCCACAGAATGACAGCATTTTTAAAAAATCCACATACAAAACAAACTGTATGTTTCCATCTCTATACATATATGTAAGGGACTAGAAAGAGATCTAGAATGCTCATCTTCAAGATAGCCATGGTGACCTCAGAGGAAAGGGTGGGATTAAAGAGAGGCAGCTAAAGAGAACTGTTTAACTGTGTTTTTAACTTTTTTTATGTCACTCACAAGAATGTGTTAGTGTCGTATTTGTATAATTTAAAATAAGTTAGCAGGCCCTGGCTGACGTGGCTCGGTTGGTTGAAGCGTTGTCCCACAGACCCAAAGGTTGCGGGTTTGTTCCCTGGTCTGGGCATGTGCAAGAGAGAACCGATCAGTGTTAATTTCACATCGATGTCTCTGTCTGTCTGTCTGTCTCTCTCTCTCTCCCCCAACTCCTCTCCCTCTCTCTCTGTCTCCCCCCTTTTCCTCTCTCTCTCTCTCTCTCAGAGCAGTGAAAACTGTCCTTGGGTAAGGATTAAAAAATAGTATGTTCATTGTATTTTGAGAAATGAATGGATGATGATTCTCCTACTGGCATTCCTAGCTTCAAGTTAGAAGCGGCTGGGGAAGGGGTTCAGAAATGAGGGGGGAAGGGAAGAAACCAGCACTGATACTTTTAGCATGTTTCACTTTCATCCCAGATGCAGGAGGATGTAGGATGTGACCACAGTGGAACCAAAATAGCTTGGTCCCGAGACAAGCTGGCAGACGCCAGACTGTTCCCACGGCCAAAGAGGATTCTGCTCACAGGTGCACGGCTCCTTACCCTTTGGCTGAGAAGAAAACCCTGGGTCTGTCCTTTTTGATGTCAATGCCTGTGATGTTGACCGGAGAACCCAGCCTTTGGACTCTGGAAAAAAAAAAAAAAGGAAAGGAGAAAACAAACTTGTATAAATACTTACCTTTTTATTTTGGGTGTCCCTCTGTCCCCAAAACTGACTGCTGTCATTAAAAAAACACGGCTAATGTTTACTGAGCATTTAGTACATGCCAGACACTGTTCTAAGTGATCTACAAGCATTTCTCATTTAATCCTCAGAAAAAGACACATATGTAGGAAAGCTGTTATTATTATTCCCATTTTATCAGTGAGAAAACCAAGGCCCAGACAGAGTTAGTAACTTTCCCACAGGGGCACAGCAAGTAAAAGACAGGTTTTGAACCCAGGCAGGGAGGCACCACAGTGCGCACAGGAACCACGATACCACCCTGCTCCCCATACTGTGCCATCACAAGCATCAGCTCATTTACCCTCCGGGTGTCTGTTGGGTTCTGCCTGATTGTAAGTCCTGTTAAGGTAACAGCCATCATTTCAGTGCTTTACTAATGTGCCAGGCACTCATATAAGTCCTTGAAGTGCATGAAGTTACACAGCTCCGCCAACAAACCTGGGAATAAACCAAGGCCAGAGACCCCCAGCAAAGAGTAGTAGAACTGGGATGTTGTAAACCACTCTACCTGGTTCTAGGAATTATATCTCGACCCCTTGTGGCTAAGGGCGAGGGATGACCTTTGAAAAGTGAGCCACATGAGACAAAGGTTGTCTCTGGTAGCAAACGCTGCCTCAGTTCCTCTCCCTGCTCCCAGAGCTTGGTTGGAAGTCAATGGTGGGTAAGACCCCTCACAGCAGGGGGCAACCTAAGCCAGACGATCACTTGGGAGGACTTCATGGAAGGACTTGGGGGGCTGCAACAAAGAGCAATGGACTCTCACCCCCTGGCTTTGACATAGCCCAAGTCTGCATATTCTCTGGGAAAAGCCCTTCCTGGCTCTAATCCCCTTAAGCCTGAATACTTGATGGGGAGTGGTTCAGCTCCTTGCCTTGCTAGAGCGTGTCCTGGGGAAAAATCTGGCATAAACCTGTGAAATCTGCTCTGCTAAGAATGCTTTCATTCATATGTTAAGGATTCGAGCAAGAAACCCTAAAACTCTGTTCCTGACAGACTGACTCAGACTAAGCCCTCAGATTTCTTTGAAATGTTATCTACTGTTTGATCCTTGCTGCCCTGTATTCCTGTGTATTACAACCCAACAAAAGGCCCTGGAAGAGGGGACTCAAGGCCTTTTTCTTCTCAGAGAAACTGGCTGTTGCTGGCCTTTGTCTCCCCTGAGAAACTGGCCACAGCCCACTCCTCCTCCCCCAGCAGATCACATCATGTCTTGGTCATATTCATTCTCATCCATGGCATACGGGGGGACTCGAGAGGAAGTTGCCCCCACACTGGGAGTCAAGCCCAGGCCCTTCTCTCTGGCAGCCTCATGGATGTGAGTCCCATGTTATCTGGAGGGAGTTCTCTGCCCCTGGGCCCTAGTAAATACCTGAAGAAGGCTTGATGGATGTAAGGACAAATGAATAAAGGAGTTCTCCCTCCA
Source organism: Artibeus jamaicensis (assembly GCF_021234435.1). Lineage (NCBI taxonomy): Eukaryota > Metazoa > Chordata > Mammalia > Chiroptera > Phyllostomidae > Artibeus > Artibeus jamaicensis. Next base: position 8,071,403 of record NW_026521828.1, on the reverse strand, counting down.
CTATAAAAAGGCAACCAGTCACGTGAGTGCACCCCTTGGGTGTTTCACCCTGGAAGACTGGTGGGCTTGGGATCAGAGTGAGACAGCTGGGCACCACATAACCTGGAGTGGAGATGCCAATTTCTAGACATGTGCTGCCATGAAGGACCACGTGAATGAATCCAAATCAATCAGTCAATCAATACACGCCCCTCCCTCCTTCCCTTCTCTACCCTCTCCCTCTCCCTTTCATCCCTTATCCACAGGAACTAATGCACCAGAAATGCTTCCTTGACACCAGTTTGTCCCAAGTTGACTTCACGGCTCACGGGGTCCACAAGTCCTCTCTGCTCATCTGCTCCAAGGACGCCCCACTCACTGTTTCCTTCCCCTCAGTCTAAGAGGTAAGGAAAGGAGGAGGAGCAAGTGTCCACATACCTCCGGCTGTGTCTCCAGAAGTCACCTTAGGGAGAAAGGAAGTTTCTGATTCTGGAAGAGAAAACAGTTGGATGAAAGGCACCTAAAAAAGTAAGTGTGTATACTGAGTGGGCCTATTTTTATAGTTGTTTTTGTGCTTTTTCTGTGTATTTCAGGTTTTCTTCAAGGATTGCAAGTAATTTTTAGAATGTAGGGGGGAAAAGGCAACAGTATTTTAAGATGATTAGTTTCGAGGCCAATTAAGTAAAAAACATGTAAGACAGTGGATTGGTTTAGGGTTCATGGACTTTAGGTGATGACTATTCAGAGCATGATAGAATTAGCCAGTTGAATATTGTAAAGCTATCTAAATGATTCAAGCCTCGCCCTGGCTGGTGTAGCTCAGTGGATTGAGCGTGGGCCTGCAAACCAGAGTATCGCGGTTCGATTCCCAGTCAGGGCACATGCCTGGGTTGCAGGCCAGTTCCCAGCAGGGGACGCACGAGAGGCAACCATACATTGATATTTCTCTCCCACTCTTTCCCTTCCCCTCTAAAGATAAATAAATAAATAAAAATATTTAAATGATTCAAGCCTCATTAAGGCAGCTGAAATGCTTAAGAAGTTTTTCCAACTATCTCACGATTGTTTTATAATAATCTTTAAAAAAAAGATTTTATCTATTTATTTTTAGAGAGAGGGGAAGAAGGGAGAAAGAAAGGAGGAGAAACACTGATGTGAGAGAGAAACATCAATCGGTTGCCTCTCATATGCATCCTGACAGGGGACCAAACCCGCAACCCTGGCATGTACCCTGACTGGGAATCGAACCAGCAAACTTAAGCTTTGCAGGATGATGCCCAACAAACTGGAACCTCACCGGGCTGTTTTCTAATAATCTCATCCTTTAGAAGCAGAGGTGGAAACATGGTGGGAGCATTGATAAGCCCCTGTCAGTCAGTAACTCAGTTGAGAGGTCCAAGATGCAGGATCAAGAAAGATTCAGGAGAAACAAAACAAGAAAGAAATACAGTAGAACCATTTCACCATCAAAAAATATCTTAGAGCATCCAAGGAGGCTTTTTCTCATCCAGTCTCTAAGGCCCAGCCAGAGACTCAACCCTGGGCAGGATGGAACTGGAGTCTGACATTGCCTGGTTCTTCAGTGACCATCTGCAAGATTCGTGGGAGGTCAACTGGAGAATCCCCGCCCCCTGCCCTCCAAAAATTATCCGGCTTTTCAAAAACAGGAAACCATAAAACAAAGAGAAGAAACAGTTTAGTGAATACACGCACATGCCATTATGGGCTCAATCATGCCCCACCCCCCAAATTTATGTGTTGAAGCCCTAACTCCTAGTAGTTGAGAATATGGGAGATAGAGCCTTTAAAAGGTAATTAAGGTGAAGTGAGGTCATTGGGATGGGTCATAATGCAATGTGACTGGCGTCTTGGTAAAAGGGAGGGATGAGGACAGCAACACAGACAGGGGAAAGACCTTGTGAACACAGGGTGAGAGGATGACCACCTATAAGCCGAGGAGAATGACCTCGGAAGAAATCAACCCTGCTGACACCTTGGTCTCGGACTTCTAGCCGCCAGAATAGTAAGAAAATTAGTAATAAACTTCTGTTATTTAAGCCAGCCAGTCTGTGGTTTATGTTGGGAGAGTCCCAGAAAACTAACACACCATCCCCCTTACCCCCAACACACACAAGCAAAGCTCTGGGCCGCTCTTTCAGCAGAAGAACCCTGTTCCGAGGGACGCACTATACATCCAGTCAGCAGGAGGGACAGGAGGGCCAGCTGTGCCACGCACCTGCAGTGAGCGAGGGCTCTTCTGTGCCAGGCTCAGTGGTCGGGAGACTTTTGGTTGCCTCAGGAAGGGTGCTTGGCACCGCCAGGGGGCATGTGGTCGTCGCCACTGTGAGGGCGGTGGTGGGTTTTGTCTGAAGCAATGTTGTGGCTGGGAGGTCAGGGGTAGTCAGGACTGTTGTTGAAGGCATGGCTGTGGTGGTTGTCATGGCAGCGGTGGTGGTGGTGGTGGTGGTGGTGGTGGTGGTGATGGTGGTGGTGGTAGTCGGGCGACTGGTGGTCGTTGAGGCTGTAACCAACAGAAGACATATGTGGTACTGAGTAGAGATGGAGGAAAAGGGAAACAATGTGAATATATCTGGGATCCTTCCACTTCTGTTTCTGCTGCCTTTACCCGGTCCACTGTCCTAGACCATCGCAATGCCCTAGAAAACTGGCATTTCTGCTCTGTTCTTCACACATTGGTTAGAGTAATGTTTTAACATGACAAATCTAATCATGTCAGCCCCCGATTAAAACTTTTTACTGGGTCCTCCTTGCCCTTAAGACAAAAGGCCAAGGCCCCGACCTTGGCCACAGCCTCCACCAATCCGGCCCTGTCTTCCTTCCCGATCTCAGGTCTCTGCTGGACTGTCCATCTTTCCCCAGCGTTCGGGCCTTTCTTCGGTTCTTTGAACATGTCAGTGACCTTCCAGCTGGAGGAACTTTGTGCTCACTCCATCCAAGTGTCTCTCGTCCTCAATCTCACTCCTGCTTAACCCTCATGCCTCGGCCAATAGGGCAGTTCTGCATGGAGGGCATCTGCTTTCTGTAATAACAGGGTTTTTGGCTCTCTTACACTTCACCGTCACAGCATGTGCACATTTCATAACTACACATTCATTTGATGATTATTGTTTAATGTCTGCTTCTCCCACCACACGGTAAGCTCCACATGGGAAAATCCTGTATTTATTTTGTTCTCTGGTACAAATCTAATACCTGCCATGGTGTCCTGTGCATAGTAAATGTTCCAAAAACATCCATGAGTAAGTAAATGACTGCATCAAAAATGAGCCCAAATATAAAATTTCAGTCTAGGACACTTTCAGAATTGAAACCGGGCGAAAGTGAGTGTAAATTCATTGTTCTCCCTTTTCCTGTGGGTAATAATATCAAATGTGCTATGTAGCCAGGTAACATTTTAGATAAATGTTACCGACTTTTAATATAAACCATTACAATGAACACTGTCTATAAAAACCTTATATATGACAAATTAAATTTGAGAGATAAAAAAATAAGTAAAATAGAATTTTAGTCAAACGAGGTGAATAAACTCAGAGATCCACTGTATGACATTGTGTCTGTAGTTGACAATAACATATTGTACACTTGAAAAATTGGCTAAGGGGGTAGAACTCACTTAGGCATTCTTTCCACAATAAAATTTAATTAAATTAAAATGTATAAAAACTGAGCCTAAAGTATGCAACATAGGATGAGGATGTAGTGTTTTTCAGATGCTAAAGATTGGTTCACGCCAGTTCCACTCACCCCCTAAACATTTGAAATTGGGTTCATTAGATACAGTTCTCCTACAGATACGGCCCTAGGAAATATGCCAAACTTCCATAAATGCTAATGGACCGGAAAGATACCAATAGTTTTGATTGAACTTAGAAATGACCCCACAGAGCAGGGGAGTCAACAAGTATCTTATAAAATAATAACTTGTCATACCAGGCTTGAAAAGAGCAGACTTGGATTGGCATCATTTCATTGAATAAATCAAAATAATGGTGACTGCTATCACCCAAAGTTGTTTTGAAAGAAAAATATGCCAAAGTGCATGAAAGTCCTCTAATTAGAAGCTTCCACATCAGCTGTAAAATTTTAAAGTGCATTAGGATAAACTAACAAACAAAATAGAAACAGACTCATACAGACAGAGAACAGACTGACGGCTGTCAGAGGGGAAGGTGTGAGGGGGTTAGGAGAAAAAGGGGAAGGGATTAAGCAAAGAAAAAAAAAAAAAAACCTGTATCTGTCAGCAGTGTGGTGATGACCAGAGGGAGAGGGGGTGGCGGAAGCAGAAGAGGGTGAAGGGGGATGTCAGTGGAAGACTGGATTTGGGATGGGACACAATACACCATACAGACGATGTATTATAGAAGTGTACACCTGAAACCTATCTAATTTTACTAACCAATGTCACCCCAATTAATTCCATTAGAAAAAGAAGCATAGTAATTGAGGTTTGACAATTCCGGGTAAGGGGTCGTTGCTTAAACTTTGGGTGTTCCACCATATTCCAAATCTCACTGAAAGGAATGGATAGTAACAGAGTAACAAAAGACCTGAAAATGACCACCAGTGTCAAAAAATCCCACCTGCTTTGTCCTCTGCCAAGAGCTGCAAAGTACCAGTCTATGGGCTGAAGCTGACCCATAGACACACTTTATTTCGTATACATAGTATATGCTTGAAATCTTTGCCAGCATGCAAAAATCCGCACAGCTCACATAAAAATTGAGAGGTCTGGAAACACTGGGCCCCAGTTCCTGCAAGGCGACAGTCTCCTCGATGAAAAGCAGCTGCCTTCCTCACATGGACCCTGCAATTTCCTTCCCCACCCACCACCCTCCATTCACTCATTTCTGCCCCCTTCTCGCCCCTGAGGGCCGTTGCCCCATGCTGTGGATCCTCTGGTCATAGGAACGCATCTCAGATTCAATCTCTCCACTGGATGCTTAAGGAGCTAAAGCCCTCCCTGCGCCACCTAGTCTATTACCCATCAACCACTGCGTCTCTCCCTCCAGCAGCACCCGCCCCTTCACGTGCTCACCTTTCTGTAGCTGCAGGCGAATGTTCCTCTTGATGTCATTAAACCAGCCAGGCACCTCTATGCGGCAGCAGTACACAGCGCTGTCACCTTCCTTAGTATTGAAGATGGTCAAGGAGACATCGCCTCTGCTGATGTCCCCCCAAATGTCATACTTCATTGACCTCCTTGAGAGCACCCGTGCCCCGTCAGTGTGGAGGAGCTCCTCGGTGCATCTGGAGTTGGGACACGGGCCTTTGCCCCAGCACATGCTGTTGCTGTTGACGGACCACGATGGGTAAATACAGGGCAGAGTGGCCGGCTGACCCAGAAGTGCTGTCACGACAGTCTCTGCTGCAGCGGGAGCTGTGAGGAAGGACGAGAAGACCAGGCTGTATGGCACTAAAATACCGCAGGGATGCTACTCAGAGATCATGCAAATAGATGCTTCCAGGAAGATGAAGAGGGTTCTGATATACGGGTGTCTTTGGTCTAATTTTGACAGGCCCTTCGCCGCAGCTGAGCTCCCAGCTCCACATCCTTCCATCCCCCAAGTGGAGACAGATGACCCACCTGAGTGTCTAAACCCATTTGCACAGCAAGACCTTGATGCTGATTAAACAACTCTGACCTTGAGTACCATTACATAAACCAACACACTTGCCACTGAAAACTCCTGACCCTTGAACTCGATTCCACTAACTCTCAGAAACAGGTCCCAAAGCAGTACCCTACCCTCTGTATCCCACTGAGCAGTGATTATGTGCTACCGACTGGAGAGCTTCAAATGGGCCTCCCTCCATCCGCCTGCCCAGACAGGGCTAAGGCAGGTAGACAGGCTGTTGAACTGTATCTCATTATCCTCTCCATTCAGTGTGGGAAATAGAGATTTTCATACAAGTAACTGTAAACCTACATTTGCTCCATCCTGTATTTCTAAAATAAAGTATCCATGCTTCCCAACTTGGGCTACTTACCAGCATGACCTGGGCAGTGTGCTGAAAAAATACATATTTTATTGACCAACCCTGAGTCGGAACCTCTGGACCAAAACCCGTGGAAATGGACACCAATCTCTTCTGGTCACTCTGACATCACTGCTCTCACCGGTGTTTGAGGACCACTGGACAAGCTCTTCTAAGATTACATCCATTTCTGAGAGACTGAAATATTTTTTCTGCGAGTGTTAAGCCCACTGGTCTAACTGAGCATCAGTGATTGTTCTAAATCCCTCCCCCCCAAAAAAGAAAAAAATACTATTGAAGTGAGAGCCAGGCAGGCTGAAGGTCCATACCATAGGGACAGCATCCTAGGTGCCTAGGTTCCTACACACTGTTTTCCTCAAGGAACCCCCTGCCCCGTGAGACTGTCCATTCGTTAGCTTTGTTGACCCACTGCACTAAGTTGTAGAAGGCATGGCCCATAGTCCCCTGCTCCTCCCTGACTCAGGTGTCAGGAATGTCCAGATATCCCTCTCTAGAAGGTGAGCATAAAAGGCACCCAGAGAGACAGCAAAAGGATATGCTTCCTGGGTTTTTCACAGCTGGCTCTCCCATGAAGGTCACTCCGAATTGAGACCAGCCCGGAGCCTTCCCGGAACTCACAGTCTCTTCACTTTGCCACAGTGAAAATGTTTCAAAGAGCATAGATGCTGTGGACATCCAGTTTATCCACCATAAAACCAGGGGGAAAAGCTAGGAAATTCATTGCCACCGCTCTCGGCTGTGTTAGCAAGACAGAACACATGCACCTGAAAAGGGAAACTTCAAAAACATAAGCTCATAGCACTTCTTGGCCCTTTGGCTAAGGTCAAGTCTAGAATCTGTTCTTATCAGTTTAAAACATTAGCTTATAATGTTTGGGAGACTCATTTTGAAATATATACAAGAGTTATTTCTTCTGGAGAGTCATTAGTTATGTTCCCAAGTACTAAAGCATCAAAGGATGCATCCCATTTCTTAAGAAAAATTTAAAAAACCCAATAGAAAAACTGAAAAAGGATATAACAGGAAATTCACAGATGAGGCAACACAAGTGGCTAGTAAATTTCACCTATCTGGCAAAGATTTAGAATGCTGATAATATTTAGTGTTGGCTAGTAGGGACCTAGGAAGAGACAGCCTAGGGAGCCACCTGCAATGAGGTGGGGTAAGAAGTGGTACAGCTACACTGGGGGCCGATCTCACAGTTTCTCTTAATAGTCAACATGCACATATACTATCTAAGCCTCAGCAATTTCATGTTTTATTTTCCATAGAAAAACACATGTATCAGAAAACCTAATTGTGCGTATTTACTGCGGCCCTCATGCATATGCAAACAGAGTGAACATGCGTACATGGGAATGGCCAAACTGGCATGTGCACTCCATGGAGACACATATAGAAGATTATTGGAATTAGATAGACCCATGTCAACTGGCATGAAAAGTCCAAGTCTTAGGAAAGTAAGAAAAGGGCAAATTTTGCCCTGGCCAGGTAGCTCAGTTGGTTAGAGCGTCATCCTGATATCCCAGGGTTGTGGGTTTGATCCCTGGTCAGGGCACATACAAGAATCAACCAATGAATGCAGGAATAAGTGGAACAACAAATCAATGTTTCTGTCTGTCTGTCTTTCTCTCACAAATAAGTAAATTTTAAAAAGAAAAAAGTGCCAATTTTAATGCAACACATAAAATATAAAACCATTTGATAAATAACTAAAATAGTTTGCACTGTGTGTGTGTCTGTATGTACAGATATAAAGCTATATGTGTGGAAAAGTGTCTGGTGGGATACACACCCAACTCATGTCGGTCACCTCCGTGCTCCCTGGAAAGGGACAAGACCTGGGAGTGGTCATCAAAAGCAATTTTAGCTTTGGAACATTTTTATATTTTTTTCACCAAGGCTTTTTCTGTATTACTCATCTGATTAATTATTAATATTAAAAAAAAAAGGAAGCAGGCAATTTGGTGTGGCAGAAAAATACCCACGAGACTGACATTGTAGACCTCGCCACCAGTTACAGCTTTTGAGTTCTTGGAGAAAAGCCACAAGAATCCGAACCTCGTGGAAAGGACAAAGCCAGCCCCATATGCTATTGTGGACCCATTTGCCAAGCAGGCCTATGATCTTATTTAACATGATGCCATTTTACAGTTCTGAGCTGGAACTCTGAGCTGTCCCCAGAACTGGAAATCACTGGGGGCAAGAACAGAACCGCTCCCCACAGCCCCAGCAGAGGTGACATTGGAACAAACCACAGCTTTGGGTTACAATGCCCCCACCACCCAGGGGCCGCCCAATAGCAGCACCCCCCGCCCTTACTTCATCCAATTATAATCCAGTAAAAGCTCAAAGCCCCCACCCCTCAATGCTGGTCTACCCACACCATGCCCCTCTCCTTTCTTGGAGAGTGAATAAAACCTTTACTCTCTACACTTTCTTCTCTCTGTGAATTCTCGGCAGCCCATGTCACCGACCACCCTAACCCTCACTATCATTATAAAATAAAGGTGATGGGTAACAGTCCCCCTCAGAAAGAGTTTCCAAGGCTCCCCGAAGAGGAAGGATCAAATGCTGCATGGAATTAATAAAGTAACCAAGCACATTAGAATTTACAAAAAGAACCTGCCTGGTATAGCTCAGTGGATTGAGCGTGGGCCTATGAACCACGGCATTGCCAGTTTGATTCCCAGTGAGGGCACATGCCTGCAGTGCAGGCCAGGAGTGGGGGACCCCCAAGAGGCAACCATTCATTGATATTTCTCTCCCCCTGTTTTTCCCTTCCTTCCCCTCTCTCTAAAAATAAATAAAATCTTTTTTTAAAAAAGAATTTACAAAGAGGATACACACACACACACACACAAAAATGTTTCTTCCAGTTACAAAGGTATTCTGGAACGAAGGGATTGTTTGTATCCAGGTACAAAGGAATCGTTAGTATCAAATCCACCCTCCCCCTTTCAGGAATCACCCAGGATGGTGGGTACTACATGTGTTCCCATGCCAGCTTCCTTTCTGCTCCAGCAGGTGACCTTGAGAGAAGCCCTTCCCCAGTCCAGGTCTCAGGGTCACCATCTACAGACTCAAGCGCCTGATTTGGCACCTTTGAAGAGCGTATGCAATTTTGATTGATTCTTGGTGATTCTGAACAGTCACTGTCTTCTAAATGGGTCATTTTAGGAAAGACATGAATGAAAAAACAAATGCACAGACAGTTCACCATGCCACCACCTTCCAATGGAGTTAGACAGGCTGCGTGAGCTGCGTCAAAGCCCGGCCAGTGTCCAGCCAGCAGCTGCAGATGTGGACTTAAACCCTAGTGACTTTCACATCTCCAGTTCCCAGAGACACAGAGAGAGACTGTGGAAAACACTGATAAAGAAAGCAGACAGTGGGGGACGGATGGTGATGGAAGGAGACTTGACTTGGGTGGTGAATACATAATACAGCATACAGATGATGTACTACAGAATTATACACCTAAAACCTATATGATTTTATTAACCAATGTCACCTCAATAAATTCCATTAAAAAAGAGAGAGAGAAACTGCTATTAAGTATCTGGGCAGAGAAGTAATTTAGTGAGCAATTACTAGAAGGCGACAAGTTCTCTGATGTGGGCAGCCCCGGGAGGGCAGGAGCTCACAGCGGAAACACCTAAATGGGTCCTGAGTGCTGAGGAAAAGCCTGACTTCCGTGGAGACCTGAGGACCCTTGAGTGGTGGAGGGAAGAAGGGCAGAGAGAACAGCTTGGAAAAGGCTTGAGAGGTAAAGGAAACACCTTGGTTTTCCCTGGAATGTAGCTGTTTTGTCATGTAATGTGCTTGAAAGATTCACACACAAGTACCTACCAAACTTAACACTGCACAAGACGTGAGAGATTGTCTAGCGCTCAAATCACAGATTGTTATTAAACTGGTCTAATCTGGATCCCTCGTTTCACATAGGGAAGGACCAGAGCAGTTCAGACACATTCTGGCGTCAATGGTTAGTGACCAGGCAGGACAACAGCTCGGCCGGGAGCCTTTTGCCCACCATCACCGGGATGCAGAGGTGTAAATGGCTGGCACCCACTGTCCAGAACCTGGAAATGACGTGCAGAACGAAACCTCAACTTGAAGCCTGATCCCCAGCAAAATAAAACAAAAAAAGCAAGCAAACACTCCTGACACTAAAGAGAAAAATAAGAATTGTTATGAGAGCTCTAACCAGAACAACCCCCCTGGCTCTGCCTACACTGGTAAGACTGCAGAGGGCATATCTGTCCCTCATTTCATCTGTCCCCTTCTTTCTGTGTTTCCCTCCAAATGCTATTTCTGAGATGAACACAAATGACCCCACCTGAAAACCCCCAAACAGGTCTCCAGATAAAACCTTGTGCAACAGGAAGGAGAGAGACCCCCCCCCAAAGAAGAAACCCTGGGGAGATGCATAGATGAAGTGGGCTTCTGCTGGTGGAGGCGAGGAATTCCATTGCAGGCGTCTGAGCCCCCCGGGAGCCCCTGTCTGGCAGGGTCAGGCACTTACTCAGATAAAGCCTCCACAGCGTAGTCAGCAGCCAGAGAAAGAGAGGCCCTCTGGACATTGTGACTGCCGGCAGACCCCAGGAGTCCGTCTGTCTGTCTGCCCCAGCTTCATTTCTTATACTCCAGATAATGCTGACAGGGCGGGACCGTTTTGTTTTCATTTCTCTTTTTTTTTTTGTCTCAAAATCTTCCCTTTCCCCTATCCTGAATGACCTTGCTGAATCTGGGATGCATGGTAAAATGTCTCCTGGACACTCTGTCTGTGTGTGTGTGCAAATAAGGGGGTACAGTAGTGTGGGAATATGTGTACCCCTTTGTCCATGCATTTGGAAAGTTTCCTACTATGTGCATGAGCATCCATCCATGTGTGTGCCTGTGTGTGGGTGCATGTGTAGACTGCACATGAACCGTGGTTCTTCTGGCTGCTGGGCTGCTGGTAATGAAATTCAGTGAGCTCTCCCCCATTGGTGGTTGGTAAGCTGGAATTTGGCTCTTTTCCCATTCTGGGTTCTCCCTCACCCAGAGCCTTGGCCCTGCCTTGTTCTGATAACGAAGGAAGAAAAGCAGGGCTGCAGTCAATCATCACGTATAAGCCAAAAACACCATTAGAGTTACTGGGCAAGGGGAAAAACAGATTCAGTAGAGGAACCATATGATGGTCATCACAAACAAGCCCAAGGTCTGGGCCCAAGTCCACCACTTGTTTGTGAAGCCTCTTGATGGAGAAGAGCACAAAAGATGACTTATGGACCAGACTGTTGGGCTTGAATGAGATGATGTGCACAGCCATTATGGACTCTATAGATATGCAGGAACATGGAACCACTTAGAGGGGGAATCAAATCAATGCTCACCAACCAGATGCCTTTTCTAAAGAGATTTATACCACCATCATTAGTTATTGAATGCTTAATTATATGTCAAGAACTCTACTAAATGATGCAGATGTATTATTTAATTCTCACAATCCTAATAGATAGATAATATTATTCTTCCCATTTAACCGATGTGGAAACTGAGGGTTAAGAGAGTTACATAAATGGTATTCACAGCTAATAAGTAGTAGAAATAGGACTGGCACTCAAAACTTCCTGATCGTAAAGCCCGTGTTCTTAACCACTGCACTCTCCTTTGACTTGTGCCCCTCAGGGTAATGCAGTCATGGGGCCAACCATACCATTGGCCAGTTCCTGCCCAGTCCCAGACAGGGAATTTAAGGATGCATGAGTGTTATAATTTTTTTAAAAATTGTCACCCTGGCTGGTGTGGCTCGGTGAATTCAGTGCCGACCTGCAAACCCAAAGGGGACCTGTTCAATTCTGAGTCGAGGCACATGCCTGGGTTGTTGGCCAGGTCTCCAGTTGGGGACATGTGAAAGGCAACCACATGTTGATGTTTCTCTCCTTCTCTTTCTCCTTCCCTTCCCCTTTCCCTAAAAAATAAATACACAAACTTTTTGTAAAATTTCTCATTTGGTTGTAAACAGCCAAAGGAGCCTCAAACTTTGAACATCACTCACACTTAAGGACATGGTGAAAATACAGACACTGGGTGAGGCTCTGAATTCAGAGAAGCCATAAAACATGAGGAAGACATAATAATAGAGGGATTCAGAGAAAAATCTTCCCACAGAAAGCCCACTGACTTACTGAAGTCTATTTCCAGGAAAGTAGGGGGTTTAATCTCTGGATAAACTGAATGTCCCTAGTAAAACAGTTATAGATACTGATATGTGGGTGTTCCCCAACAATACCATCTAACCCCTTCAGTAAACTCACCAGTGCATGATCCCCAGTCATACATGCAGCATTCCTAACTAGGTTTTAGTGTGTCACTTTAAATATAGGCAACCAAAGATCACCTGACCTTTGGGGAAAGTCTTCAACATGAAATAGATACAAAGACAACATCCAAAATGCCTTTTCGGTCACATATCTAGCAAATTGACAGGATGAAGAGCTAGGGGGCTGGACAGACAACTCTCTCTCTCCACACTGTTTGTCTACACAGCACCTTGGGCTTCCTGCTGGTATGGCAGTCTCAGAGTAGATGGATTCCTACACAGCATTGGCTTTCTCAAAAACGAGCATTCCAACAGGCTCAGGAAGAGTCTTCGAAAGGGAAGCAGCTTTGGGAACTACTTACCAGAGCAAGCAAACCATGATGGAGCAGAAGGACAGAGGCAGAGGTGGTTTGGGGTGGTGGTGGTGATTATAACTAATACATTATCTCACACATTTAGCATGTTTGAAATAGATTTGATAGGGTTTTGACAGATAGGTTGGAACATTTGGGATAAATTGAATGGATACTTGGGGAATTAAGAAAGGAAAAAAATGAGGCAATTATTATGATCAGGAAAGATAAAATATAGAAGAAAGAATATGTAATATAGTACCTTTGCTCAGTATGAAAGATATTTATATGGTGATAGTAATGTAACTCTGACCACTGGTTTAACACAAAATCATCATATGACTACACTGGAAAGATAGGCAAAGAGGAAGTGGGGTGAGGATGTAAGAACACCAAACCCTATTCACCCTTACAGGAGGTCAATAAATAATGTCTCAGACTGATCAATCAAAAAAATATAGTATAACCACATTTTGAGTAATATAGAGAGAATAAAAAGAAAAAAACTCAAAAGAGTTTAAATTTTATAAAAAGGAATGAAAAAGTAATTGATTTGTTTTTACTTACATATAAACCTTTTAAAATAATTTTGCTTTAAAAATCTACATATTGAGCACACCCACCACCCAGATCTTCATTTCCAAATACCACTCTCTGGTACAAAGAACCAGGGCTCCTTGGAGAAATGGCTGAGTCTAGGGCTAGGCAGGGGATATCTTAAGTAAGTCTGGAGTAATTTCTCATGCTAGAAAGTATGGAAGTGTTTGGAAAACGAAACAAAACAACTAAACACAATGATGGGATTGTTGCAGGGGCAGCAGAGACAACTCCCAGTGACCAAACTTGAAACAATCTGATCAATAAAATAAACCAAGTAGTACTGAATTATAACCCAAAGTATAAATGTAATAGCTATAATGATATAAATACATAAATAACTGAATCAGTAAATAAGTGAGGGGGCAGAAGTGTGGAATTCTTCTGGATCTTCTGTCCAGAAGAATTCCACATAATTTATGTAGATACTTTCTTCTTAAAGAGGTGAAGCATAACTCCTCCTTCTTAAGTGTGGTCTTGACATACTGACTTTCTTCCAAAAAATATAGTGTGGAGGGAGAGGAAAGAAGGCTAACTTTACAGTGAAGAGACCTGGCAAGCACTACCTCAGGCCACCAACCAAGGTCATTCTCAACAGAGATATGTCATGTTGATCGTTTTCACATTGGACATAACATAAGTGGTACTTTTCCTCTGTGCTCTCTTTTCAAGAAGCATAATCCCAGTAGAAGCATGAGAAAAACATCAAACACAACGAAACTGAGGGACATTCTACAAAATATCTTCTCAAAACTTCTCAAAAGTTTGAGTATTGACAAATACTTCTCAAAACTGTCAAGGTCATCAAAAATAAGGAAAATCTGAAAAAAAAAAAAAACTGTTGTAGCCAAGAGAAACTTAAGTAGACATGACAACTGTATTGAATAGGACCCTGGAAGAGAAAAAGGCCATTTGGTAAAAACTAAGAAAATCTTTGGACTTTTGTTGATAACACTGTGTTAATATTGGCTCATCAATTGTACCAAATATGCCACACTGCTGTCAGATGTTAACAACTGGGAAAACTAGGTGTGGGTTGGGTGAAAACTCTCTGTACTATTTTCATATTCTTTCTGTAAATCTAAAATAAAGTTTATCTATCTATCTATCTATCTATCTATCTATCTATCTATCCATCCTCACCCAAGGACATGCTTATTGATTTTAGAGAGAAGGGAAAAGAAGGGGAGAGGGAAAGAAAAACACTGATGTGAGAGAGAAACACAGATCAGTTGCTTCTCGTACAGTCCCTGACCAATGACCAAACCCACAAACTACACATGCGCCCTGGCCAGGAATTGAACCCACATCTTTAGGGTGCAGGAATCTTCTCCAACCAACTGAGCCACCAACCACGGCAATAAAGCTTATTTTCTTAAGTGCATGTATTCTTTTATTTTAGAAATGCAACTGTTAATAATTTTGTATCTGCAAAGGGCTACACACTAGAAAAAGAGACCAAGCTCAGTTTTCTTCTATTCCTAAGTTAGGGTCCTTGGACAGGCTTCACGGAATTCACAAACATCCTAAGAGTGGATGCTCAATTTGCATTACTGTATTAAATCGTAGTATTCTTGAACACATAGACAAAGCCAAAGGGGGGTAGGACTAATGGTGGGAGGTGGGGTTGGGTGGGGTGAGGGGGGAGTGATGGGGGGAAAATGGAAACAATTATACTTGAACAACAATAAAGGAAAAAAATTTTAAAGAGAAAGACAAATACCATGATCTCACTCATGTGGAATCTAATGAATAAACTGAACGAACAAGGAAAATGGGGACGGGCTCATACTGGAGAGCAGGATGACAGCTAGTGGCAGGGAAGGTCAGAGGACTGAGGGATGGAGCTAAATGGAAAAAGGACTCATGGACATGAACAACTGTGTGATTTCTGGGAGAGGGGTATAAGGGGACTAAAAGGTAATGTAAAAAATACAATAAATATTAAATTTTAAAAAATCAGTGGATTGAGCACCAGCATGTGAACCAAAGGGTCACTGGTTCAATTCCCAGTCAGGGCACATGCCTGGGTTGTGGGCCAGCTGGGGGCACACAGGAGGCAACCACACATTGATGTTTCTCTCCCTCTCTTTCTCTCTCCCTTCCCCTCTCTATAAAAATAAATAAATAAAATATTTTCCAAATAATCATAGTATTCTTGGGGGAGGGTCCATAACAGTTCTAGGTATTTCACGTCTTTGCCACCTCCTTTTTTGCACATGGGGGTTTGTCTTTGGATAGCCAGTCCTCCCTCGTTCTCTGTCAGTGCAGTTCAGGTGGTGCGGTTCCATTCACGGCCATGGCGTCTGGCTCAAAGATGGACAGGTGACCTAAACAAGAATACACTATCTGGGCCCATTTATCAGGACCTCTGAGAGACAGACGCCCTCCCAGTTCTCCAATGGTCTTTGAGCTGTGAGGATAGGAGCCTGAATCCAGTGTTAGCCATCCTGCCATGGATAGGTGAAACCTGTCTAGTAAGAGAGCCTATCAGGCAGAAGCCAAATGAAGAAATAGAGAAGCCTGGGTCTTTGACATGGTTTGAGCCCCTGAAACAAGGCACTTATCAATATACCAATAAATTCTCTCTGGGGATTAAGCCAATTTTTGTTGGGTTTTCTGCCATTTGGAATCAAAATACCCTAAGTTCTTAAACCTAGAAGGACCTCCACATAGTAGTAATCTAGCTGATGACTAAAATTTTTCCAATTCTAAGAGTTGAAACTACTATCTGGTCCAAATACCTGCTTCATTAAACACAGGGTTCACCTTGACCTCTCAATTATTTGGCAAGTGCTTGGCTACCTATTATATTCTAGGCATGTGGGAATTCTGCTAGGCTCTGGAATAAAGGCAAATAAGGCACAGATTCTACCCTTAAGAATCTGACAGTTTCAAATCTTCAAGCAGAGGAAGTATCATCACAGCTGATCTTAAAGATAAGGCCACTGAAGGCCTGAGATAAAAGACTATTAAGTAATAGGAAGAAAACAGAACTTAGGTTTTCTGATAAAGTATTCCTTGTAGTAACCAGTACTTCCTTTCTGGTAAATGGTGTTAATGTAATTCCACTTATTCATTTTTTATTTGTTAACAGTCTTCACTAATTGTAGCACAGGTTCACAAACTATGGCCCATGGACCAAATCTATCTCTATAAATAAAGTTTTATTGCAACACAGACATGGCATGTTTTTACATATTTTCTCTTCATCCTTTTCTGTTTGGTCATTTTTTTCCTTCTTCTGGTCCACTCCTTTGATTTAAGTCCCAGTTTCCTTTCCATTACTGTTGGTTTCCTGTATATTTCCCTTCATTTCAATTAGTTGAGCTTCCCTATGTTCCTCTAATTTGTGACTAAAATCAACCAGTTCTGTGAGCATCCTGATCACCAGTGTTTTGAACTGTGCATCTGAAAGTTTGGCTATTTCTTCATTGCTTAAATTTATCAGCTCTGGGGCTCTGAGTTGTTCTTGAGCCATGTTTTGATCTGTTCGTACCTGTTATGTAAGAGGAGCGGAGCCTTAGTTGTTCACCAGGGTGGGGCCACCCAGGTCACTGTTTTGTGATGCTGTATGTGGGGGCAGGGTCAGAGAGGGACAATGGCGGTTCTCTCTGCCAATTTCCGCTGCTGGGGCCTGCACGATCCGTCTCACCATCACTAGCTCCTTCACTGGTTTATCTGAGCTCGAATGTGTGACCACGGTCCACCCTCAGTGGGTCCGCCGCCTTGCACCATCAGTGGGTCCACCCACTTCTCCTCACCTGGGATTCGCCCAAGGCTGCCGGCTTGCCTGGGTCATGGGCCCCAGTAGGTCCGGTGGACTTTTTCTGCCCGACCCCGCTCTGCTGCTGGCTCTGCCCCTCTTACCAGTTTGGCTGAAGGGTTCGTTGTTGTCAGACTTCCATGTAGTTCAATTTTCTGTGGTTTGGCTGCGTTTTTGTTGCTAAAACTTTGTTGTTTTTAAACTTGGTCTTGTGAAAAGGTGAAGTGCTTCCACTTAAGCCTCCATCTTGGTGGAAGTCCTTGCATGTTTTTACATATTGTCTATGGCTGCTTTCTCACTACAGTGATAGAGTTGCATAAATACCAAGATACTCTATGGTTTTAACAGAGAAACTTCACCAACCCCCGAACTGCATATTGAGTTCATGCTGTGTGACAGACACTGTGCTATGGACTGAAACTGCAATATTACACCAGCCATTCTTGTCCTAAATAAGCTCACGGGCTGTGCCTCCTGGTGGTAGAAAAGGAAGTGAACAGACAATACAGACATTGGGATAAGATGAGACAGGGAAAGGATGGAGCACTGCGGGAGTGTTGGGAAAAGGTTCCTAGCCCAGTACGGAAGGTGGAAGAAGAGAGTCGAGGACATTTTATAAGTATAGACCTAAAGGACATTGGAGAAGGTTGGAGTGGGGTGGAAAGAATTAACCAGCCTCCTTATTTTTTGTGATTTCCTGTGGGATGGAAAATGAGACTGCCTGGGTTTCACCTTGACTGCATAACAGCTGTGTGGCTCTGAGCAATTTACTCAACCTCTGTGTTCAATTTTCCCTCTCTGAACTTGAGATAATAGCACCTACATCTTGAATTGCTGTGAGCACTAAATGAGACAGCCTATAGAAAGCATTTAGCAGAGTACCAGGCAAGTAGTAAATACCAAACTTATGCTCATTATTATTCAAGTAGTTGTTATTTGGGTTAGGGTTAGAGCAGCAGAAAAGACAGAATGATCTGTTTTAGTGGATATATCTCATTGCCTGTCAACATCCCATCCTTTGTGGAACCAACCCTTCCTCAAACTCTGTGGCTCCACTCCAGCATCTGAGTGAGGTGGGCATATGCTTTAAGTATAATTGTTCATTTTCATTTATTTTCTTGTGGGGATTGATACAAGGCAAAGAAAACAGACTGGTTTACTTGGATAAATTGGTTCAATCAGAGACATGAAGACTCGTGAATCTTGAAAAAGAAAGGCAAGTAAAAGATCACAGATTTACCCATCCATCCAAAGCTTTATATATGTGGCCAAGCTTCTGCTGGCACACTCCCTTCCAAGTAGACCAATCTACCTCCATACAACCCTGTTTCTTAGGAAACAGAAAGGGGTTAGCAGTCGCTAAGCTGGGGCTCTGTGTTGGGCACTGTGGTAAGTGATTTTCACATAGAATCCCAACAACAAACCTGTTAAGGAAGTATTACTTTTTACCTATACATACAAGGAAATCGGGCTTGGAAGGTGTTAAAAAAGAAAAGACAAAGTCTTTACCCAGACTCTTCTCTTGTTGTTCCTTCATGTTGGTTTGTCACAACATGGTCACAGGAGAGCTGGTATGCTTCTGAACATCAAAGTCATCTTTGGGAAGGGGAATGGAGAGTCATGAGGGCTTTTGCATTATTAGTCCTCGACTTTACTTGGGAAGACAAGTCCTTCTAAGCAGACTTTACCTTACAATTTATTATCCAGAATGAGTTCACCAGCCCTATGAGATGTCTATGACTGGGTTCAGACAAACTGGGATGTGCCTTGAGTCTGAGGTAGGGACCTAAAGTTTCTGAGAGCAAGGGATGAAATATGATGGTCCCCTGGAAAGAAAGTAGAGTTCTATTAGGACATGGGAAAAGCTATTGGTGGAATGATGGACAGCATCTCCTTTATTGAAACACTCCTCCGAGACAAAGGAGCGTGTAAATACACCCCCTGTGGCTGGCCTAATGCCAGGCTTCCAATAGATAACAAGTTCTTCTTGAATGAATGAATGAATGAATGAATGAATGAATGAATATGAACAAATATTTTGACTCATTAAAGGAGAAACTGATACAAAAGAAGACTAAAGTGGCTGTAAGAGATGCAAATATTTCAGAAATCCCTATGAGACCTTGTCTCTGAACCTCATTTTCCTCATCTGTAAAATGAGATTGAATCCTCCATTCACCATAAAGTTGATTTGGGGATTGAGTGAGACTACTTATGGGTAAGTTCTCTGAAATCATAAAGAATTAGGAAAATATTGTTTTGATTTATAAGCAATAGAAACAAAGATAGGAGGAAGCTGGCATGAGTCAATTGGACTTTGAACTCATGCGCACAGGGGGACTCCGCAAATAGAAAAGGAGAAATGACCCCTGGGTGGATACATGTCCTGATTGGTTCAAGAAGTCATTGCTGCATTGAGTTTACCCTCTGGAGATGAGTTTCCATCTGATGAATGGAAAGTGCTGAAATCTTAGAAACGCAACTCTTACTTTTCTTGGAAGGTCAGGACTTGGGTTAAAAAATTGAAAGTTAGTGAATTAGATGTAAGAGTGGCAAAATACAGCATTCAGCAACCCTAGGGATATCCTAGTTGACCCAAATACAGTAAAATTACTACTTCCAGGTCACATTATATTAAGGAATCTCAGATAAATATAACTGGCTGTCTTTGGGCATTGAGTTCAATTTGATTTCATACAGCTTAGTGACAGTTCTTTTTACAAATATTCCAGTCATCTTCCAGACACATAGTGGAGTAGCACGTCCCACCCCCACAATGTTAGATATAGCCACGTGACTCGACTTAGCCAGTACGTGTGGGCAGAAGTGCCATGGGTCACCACCAGGGGGGAGCCTGTAAGAACTGGTGTACAATTCATTAGTTCCCTTCCCCTGACAGAGCAACTAGCTCCAAATAGGCCAGGAGATAGGATATATATATTCTGTAAATGCTTAGTTATTTAAATATGGAAAATACCACTTGTTTAAAATTAAGAAACCATTGGTGGCTTTTGAGAACACAGCTTTAAGGGAAGAATGGAAGAAATGACCATCGTTTCTACATTGAAAAGTGAATATGGAAGTACATCTGCTTAACTATTTCCAGATGTTGCCTTGACACAAGAAACAGAAATCTTGATCATGATGGTCAAGAGAATAAGTTATTTTCGAGATGGGAAAAAAGCAGGTTTTGTAGCATTAGGAAAGACATCATTCCAAAAGGAAGTGTGTTTCAGCAGAAAAGTATAATTTCCATTAGTCAAGGATTCAGGAATAGGTGAAGGAAGTGGAGAGAAGAGCACTGGCATACGAAATGTCCAAAGTGGTTATTTCTTTGTAGTGTGATTTGCATGGTATTTTCTTCACTTTCAGCAGCTGTTCAATGAGTATTTGTTGAATGAATAATTTTTGTGTGTGTGAGTGAGTGTGTGTATTTTTTCACAGGTGCAGAACACAGTTTATCATATGGTTTAGGGCACAATATCATCACCGGTCTGCTAACACCCTCTATTGCTTTCCCTGGTATCTCCATACCTATCTCAATTTTTCTCTCATGTATCGAGTAAACAACATTAGATATGGAAGTATCCTTGAAATAGTACATTATATTTTTAAAATATATTTTGATTATGCACACCCCTCCCCCACCATTCCCCCCTTCAGTTTATGACCACGTGTCTCAAGTTCTTTAGATTCTATATTTCCCATACTATTCTTGCCCTCCCCCCTCTATTTTCTACCTACCATCTATGCTACTTATTTTCTGTACCTTCTCCCCCCTTCTCCTTCTCCCACTCCCCTGTTGCTAACCCTCCATGTGATCTTCATTTCTATGGTTCTGCTCCTGATCTAGCTGTCCTCTTAGTTTGCTTTTGTTTTAGGTGTGATTCTTAGTAACTGTGAGTTTGCTGTCCTTTCACTGTTCATCTTTTTTATCTTCTTTTTCTTAGATAAGTCCCTTTAACATTTCGTATAATAAGGGCTTGGTGATGATGAACTCCTTGAATTTGATCTTATCTGAGAAGCACTTCATCTGTCCTTCCATTCTAAATGAAAGCTTTGCTGGATAGATCAATCTTGGATGTAGGTCTTTAGATTTCATGACTTGGAATACTTTTTTCCAGCCCCTTCTTGCCTGTAAGGTCTCTTTTGAGAAATCTGCTGACAGTCTGATGGGAACTCCTTTGTAGGTGACTGTCCCCTTAGCTCTTGCTGCTTCTAGGATTCTCTCCTCCATTTTAATCTTGGCTAATGTAATGATGATGTGCCTTAGTGTGTTCCTTCTTGGGTCCAACTTCCTTGGGACTCTCTGAGCTTCCTGGATTTCCTGGAAGTCTATTTCCTTTGCCAGATTGGGGAAGTTCTCCTTTATTATTTGTTCAAATAAGTTTCCACTCATGGCTGTTCCTCTCTCCTTCTGGTACCCCTATAATTCGGATGTTGGAATGTTTAAAGATGTCCTGAAGGTTCCTAAGCCTCTCCTCATTTTTTTGAATTCTTGTTTCTTCATCCTTTTCTGTTTGGTCATTTTTTTCCTTCTTCTGGTCCACTCCTTTGATTTGAGTCCCAGTTTCCTTTCCATTACTATTGGTTTCCTGTGCATTACCATTCATTTCAATTAGTTTAGCTTTCATATGTTTCTCTAATTTGTGACTAAAATCAACCAGTTCTGTGAGCATCCTGATCACCAGTGTTTTGAACTGTGCATCTGAAAGTTTGGCTATATCTTCTTGGCTTAGATTTATGGGCTCTGGGGCTCTGAGTTGTTCTTGAGCCATGTTTTGATCTGTTTATGCCTGTTACATATGAGGAGGTGTTCACCAGGGTGGGGCCACCCAGGTCGCTGTTTTGTGATGCTGTATGTGGGGGCGGAGTCAGAGAGGGACAATGGCGGTCCCCTCTGCCACTTTCTGCCACTGGGGCCTGCGCGGTCTGTCTCACCGCTTTGCTCCTTCACCAGTTTATCTGTGCTCGATTGTGTGACTGTGGTCAGCCCTCAGTGAGTCCACCCGCTACTCCACACCTGGGATCCGCCTATGGCTGCTGGCACGCCTGGGTTGTGGGCCCGGTTTGGTCCAGTGGATCTTTCCTGCCCGACCCCACTCTGCTGCTGGCTCTGCCCCTCTTACTGGTTTGGCTGAAGGGTTCATTGTTGTCAGACTTCCGTGTAGTTCAATTTTCTGTGGTTTGGCTGCATTTTTGTTGCTAAAACTTTGTTGTTTTTAAACTTGGTTGCGTGAGAAGATGCAGTGCTTCCACCTATGCCTCCATCTTGGTGGAAGTCCTCTGAATAGTGCATTATATTTTAAGCTGACAAAACATTTTGCTGTAGATCTTACTCTGCTCCCCTTTTTACTCAACCCTATGTTTTTAAGATCTGTGTTACCATTTATCTTATAGCTTCTAATTGCTGCACAATATACCATTATAGGCATGTTGCTTATTATATTTATTCATTCTTTTAATGATGGACACCTAGTTTACAATCCCCCCTAACACAAAAGAAAGATTTCCATAAACAATATCATGCATGTCCCTACATGGACCTGAGAAAGAGTTTCTCAAGGGTAGGTAACCAGGAAAGGGATTATTAAATCATAGGCTAGTCACACACTTAACTTCAATAAGCACTGTTGAATCTCTCTCCAGAACCACTGGCCACTTTTACTCCTCCCAGCTGTGTCTGGGAGTTCTGTTTCTCTACGTCCTTCCTATCAATATTATCCCTCTTTAGATATTATCCCTCTTTTCAAGCTAATGGATGTAATATGTTGTTTTGTTATCTTTGGATCTCTTTGATTACTGGTGAGTTTAATCATCTCTTCACACACTGGTTATCTGTTTATGTTTCCCTTCAGTGAGTTGACTTATCTTTGCTCACTTTTCTATTGGTTGTGTGTGTGTATGTGTGTGATGTCTTCTCTGAACATTAATTCCTCCTGCATCATCATCCCTCTCCCCACTCTGCCCATCAAATACCCTATTAAACAGACATTCATAAAAATAATATTTTACAATCCAACCAGCTTTATCATATGGCTTCTGCTTTGGGAATCTTGTTTAAGAAGAGTTTCCTTTCTACCCAAGATCACTACATTTGCTTACATTTTTCTCTATTAACTTTTTCATTTTACTTTTGGTCTCTAATCCCTTTGGAGTTTGCTGTAATAGCAAACTCAATATGACATGAGGTAAAGATCCCACTTAATTTTTTTATATACTAAGATAGTTTTCTCACTAATTTCTGCTAAAACTCCATCCTTTCTTCGTTGATTGGTAATGCCATCTCTCTCATAGGCTATGTGGACTATTGGACAGGTAGCTAAGTCAGTGAGTGTGTGTGTTCTGTGCTGTTTATTCTGTTGTATCTGGGTTTGCTGTTTTTGTGCCACTGTCACATTACTTATTATGATGGCTTGGTAACAGGCTTTAATATTAAGAAGGGTGAAGCCACACTCTCCCACTGCCTTTGGTCTTTTCCTGAAGCTATCTTCTACTTCCATGAAAACTCTAGAATCAATTGCCGAGTACTGAAAAAGGTCCTGTCATGAGGATGGGAAATGGACAAGATGAGCGAAGGTGGTCAGAAGGGACAAACTGCATTATAAGATAAATTAGTCCTCGGATGTCATGGACAGCATGGTGACTACAGCTAACGACACTGTGCTTTGTATTTGAAAATTGCTAAGTGAGTAGATTTTAACAGTTCTCACCACAAGAAAAAAAATTATAACTATGTGAGGTGAAGGATGCTAACATGTGATGACCATTTCACAACATATACATATACCAAATCATCATATTGTACCATAATATACTGTATGTCAATTATAGCTCAATAAAACTGGGGAATGCTGTTAGATTTTTTTGGAATTGGCTTGAATGGCCTTGTTGATTGAAGAATTGTTATGCTTATGTATATTAAGTCATTCTATCCACAAAGTTGCTTTATCAGATTTTCTTGTGTTCCTTAACTGAGTTTAAATTTTTTTCATGAATGTTTAGTGAACCTTGACTCAGTTAACTGCTACAGAATATTGGTTCCTATTTCTATTTTCTATTTATGCTTTCTATTGCTATTTTGATTTATACCTATTTTATATTTTCTAGACAATTATTGCTGAGATAAAGATTGCTATTGACTTCTTAGCTACTTTCTATTTTCTATTCAATTAACGTAAGTTACTTTTCAAAAAATTTTTTACAGAACAGAAGAAGGAAAAAAGAACACATAGAAAGTTTACCCTTGTAGGAACAAGGCTCTCTCCTCCTTTATAATAGGAAGAAGAGAAATAAGAAAGGTTAAAGACAGAGAAAAACTTAGTAGACTAAGTAAGGGAAGTTGAACAATTCATTCATGAAACTGAAATAGTCCTGAGGGGTTAAACCTCATCCCTTGAAGAAAGAAAATACTCTTCTGTTAGGAAACCCAATGTAATCATGTGAATGAAGGAGTTACTAGAGAAATAACCCCTTTCAAAATAAGTTACATAAACCAAAAATTGCAAAACTAACCCCTCACAGCAAAAAGAAAACAATGATCAGAATGAAACCTAAATATATTCTCCACCTACTTTCTTATCTATAGAATGAGGAAACTGTACTAAATCATCTAAACTTCCTTCTGCCTCAAGTCTCTG
This sequence comes from Artibeus jamaicensis, assembly GCF_021234435.1. Taxonomy (NCBI): domain Eukaryota; kingdom Metazoa; phylum Chordata; class Mammalia; order Chiroptera; family Phyllostomidae; genus Artibeus; species Artibeus jamaicensis. Next base: position 8,046,737 of record NW_026521828.1, on the reverse strand, counting down.
AACACATTCTTTTGAGCAAATTAGTGGGAGTGGGAAAAAGAATTTTGAGTGTGAATGAATCTCCTCCACCAACTTACCTATTCTATTGCTTTCTCAGGCAACAAGACTTTGAGAACAGCTATTTTGTGTGGGAACTCAAGGGCTGTAAGTTTAGTCCACGTAAATGTACAGGGACAATCTGAGATTGGACACGTTGGGAGAAGGACCTAAGTTATGGGTTGTTTTCATCACTGTCACTTCGGCTGGCTCCTGACCCAGCTCTTTCCCCTGCCATCAGCTCTACCCGCACTCTAACATGGAAGCTCTTTTCAACAGGGTCGCTGGGTTTTAGACTTTTCTACTTTGGGAAGAGAAGAGGAAAAGAGAGAAGTGAAAATTCTGGAGTTGCACTGTTAAAGGAAACTTGTTTTTTCAGACATTTTGCTGCCAGATTTTTACTCAAAGTTCCTCTTTTGTGAGGTAGCAGAGGTTTTTTTCCCATATCCAAAGTGAAAAAAAAATCTGAGACAAAGTACAAAACCCAGTACCTGAGTGTCTTACATAACAGACATATTTCTTCACGTAGATGAGTTCCATTTCTCCATCTATACAGCTGATCCAATGCCCTTCCCAACATCTCTAGGGTAACTTGGAAAGAAATTAAAGTGATGCTTTTGAAAAACAGCAAATCTTAAAATCAAATGACCACACAAAAATACTGCAAATGATCACTGCAAATATGTGGTTTAGAAATAGATGAAGATACAAATAAATTCTTGAAAATGGATACACGACTGTTGATAATAATAATACAAAATTGAAAATAACCTCATCTCCATGTGCTATCAATATGAAGATTCATACTGAGTCATCAATATAAAGATTTGGTGACCATTTGAAAGAATATTGTAGGTGTATATTTACTGATGTGAACCAGACACAAAAGATTATGCGCGGTCTCAGCCTATCTTGTAAGAAGAAACACACACATACAACAGACAAACCTGCGATATTAAAAATGTTAACAGTGGTCTCCTCTAAGCAGAGGAAACAGGTGATTTTAGGCACGCTTTTCCTTGACCACTCTGTAATTTTTAATTTTGTGTACAAAGTAACTTACATTCTTATGTTAAGGCAAAAGTTAAAAAAAAAAAACCACAAAAAACCTAAACCAAAACAGCAGGTAAGCACTAGGAAGGTATGCCCTAATCCTAGCATGTTCAAACCTAACAGTAGAAAAATCCAAGTAAATCACCAAGTGTTCTTCCTGCCTCAGTTTCTTTATATCTAAAGTAGGAAGAGCAGCCTTCATCCTGCATGGAGTTTTTGTGATGAGTAAAAACATTCTCCCTCAAACAGTTAGCAATTAAATTAAACATATGCTTGCTAGGAGGCCCAGCAATTCTGATGGGGGACTCAAATGTTGGAAAAATTTTAGTTTCAGGTAATAGCTAATAAGCTTAGTAATTAATGGATATAAAAAGCCACTGTTTCAGGAAACTGAAGGTATGATCCACCTTGACCCCAGGAAACTATAAAGAGTTCCACCTTTGTGCTGGGAGGACTGACTGCAGGCCATCAAGATGGCATCTGAACAGTTGTGCTCCAGGGTGAGATGCCCACCACCCAGGGCACGAAGACCACTGCCCAGGGCACAGATGAAAGGATGTTGCAACTTTTATCTGATTAACTTTTCCCCTGAATTCCAAACCCCTTATCTACACTTTAATTCTCCTTATAAAAAAGGTCAGTTTAAAATGGAATTTAAGATGGTACATTAGAGTACAAGCCTGCCATCTTCTCAGATCACTGACTATCTGAGTGAGACACCCATAAAGATTCAATCCCTGTCTCTGCTTATTGGATCTGGTAGGTGACAGGCAGCAGGAACACTGGCTCTTCTGGTTTCATTTCCACTCTTAGGTATTTACCCAAGAGAAATGAAAGTGTATCCCCACACAGACTTATACATAAATATCCTCAGCATCATGGGCAGTAGCCAAAAACTGAATGACCACACAACAAAACGCTAGTCAGCAATAAGAAAAACTACTAATTTTTGCAAAGACATTAATGAAACCTCAAAAACATTACTCAAGGTGGAAAATCTAGACATAGAAGATTATGTACTATAATATTCCATTTTAAAGAAGCAAAATCAACAGCTCTGGATGGTGTAGTTCAGTGGATTGAGTGCTGGCCTGTGAACCAAAGGGTTGTCAGTTTGATTCCCAGTCAGGGCACATGCCTGGGTTGCAGGCCAGGTCCCCAGCAGGGGGCGAGTGAGAGGCAACCACACATTGATGTTTCTCTCCCTCTCTCTCTCCCTCCCTTCCCCCTCTCTCTAAAAATAAATAAAGTCTTTAAAAAATAAAAATAAAAGAAGCAAAATCATAGTGACAGCAAGCAGATCAGTAGCTGGCCAGGTAAGGCTGGCAGTGAGGGCAGAAGACTGCCTGCAGAGAGGCAGGCACATGGGAACATGGTGAAGCGATGGAAACATCTGTCTGTGGTAGAACGTGACGGTGGTTACATAACTATGCATTTGCCACTGTGATGTGAGCTTAAAATGGGCGGATTTTATTTTGTGTAAATTGTACCTCAGTAGAGCTGTTCTTAGAAGCACACAAAAGAACTTAAAACACACTCACACACATCCAATAAAGTATGTGAGTTATACTGTAAAATGTAAAGCTCCATAGAATGTAAGGAATTTTTCTTAAGTGTATTTCTTTTAACAATAAACTACGTATGCAGAAGCAACCTTGTCATGTACTCAGCTAATGGCAATTTCCCTTTGCTAAATGGGAGAGTGGGTGTAAGCAAAGAGAAAGAGGAATAAACGTTATCTACTCCTTTGATTTCTTTTAGCTGCATTACATTTTACATAACAGTCCAGGAGAAAATACATATCTCCTCTAAATTAACACTGCTGTCTGCTAAATAAATACTTGGAAAGTAGAGAGAGGAAAGCATAGGAGAAAAAACTTGCTCAGCTTCAGCCTCAAATCTCACCATTGGAAACCTTGCAAAACTAACATTGGACATTAAATATTTGGAAAACCTCCAAGTTCACTTGGGGGTTTTCTGACACTCTGCACAACCTGAGTCTGAGCGTTGTTAATGACTTACTTGAGGATGCATACTAATAAATGGAAGGGCCAGACTCTTCCCTCTGATTACAGCTTGGACAGCCTGCCTCAAAGAGGAGTTCTCTGCAGAATAAATACACAGTGCGAAGCAACAAGGGGATGGTGAGGAGTCTGGGAGGAGGAAGTCCTTTGGAAAAAAAGAAGTGGGAAAGGTGGGGTAGCCATGCAAGAAGGAACCCAAAGGAGAAAAGGCAAGGTGCCAGCAGTCAGGTTCTCCTTTCACATCTGTGGCCTGCTGGCCTCTGGTGCCCCTCACCATGGGCACAGGGGAGGGGTGCCCGCATGACAGCCCGGACTGTGCCAAGGGTGACGGCCCACTGTGTCTCAGTCATGGGGCAGTGTTTCTGTGCTAAAGGCTCCCTGGACCTCCGGGTTGAAAAGAAGCAGCTAACAACCCTGCCTTTTAAACTACGGGGCGTTTCCATTTTGTTTCCAGTTTCTGGGCTCCTGATGGAAGAGAGCCATGACGGCGGTGGGCAGGTGTGGCTTGGCTTCACCCCGCCTCGTCTCTTTAAGAAGGTGGTCCGGCAAACTTGAGGAACCTGCGGAAGCCACAGCGGCTTATATCCTCTTTACACCACCTCATTTCTGGGGGAAGCTTTTGCAAAATGACTTTCGTTGGTTTTATGTTAATATGATTACAAAACAATGCAGGATCATTACGTATCTGTCTTTCCTTGATTTCATCAAAGGAAAAACAGGGGAATGACACTAGGCTCCAACACTCATCAACAGTGTTATGATCCAGATCCTGCCAGTCAGAATCGCCTAGGAGGCAACTATGTTTGTGACCAGCTTTTAAAATGCACTGTGACATGTTTTAGGCTCTCAAATTTTAATTTAAATTGTCTTTTCCTGCACACATGTAATGTCCTCAGAATTGGTTGCACACTGCCTGGATACGTCATCATTTATTTAAACAAGTCCCCTTTATTAGGCAGTCAGGTCCTCCCCCAATTTTTTACTATATAAAAAGAGCACTTTAACAATACCACTATGAAGTATTCTTTTCATAAAAATATTGAGTTTGGATCTAATGAAAATTTTGAGCTCTTTTAATTTATAGAAAATGATCCAATCGGAAACATCCAGTGTGGGACATGATAAGAATGGCTCATCTAGTCTTTCAACAGGCCAATGGCATGAAAGAAAGGGAGGAGTCACAGTTCTAAGTGAGAAGAAACTTAAAAGACATAACAACCAAATGCGATCTATGAGCTTTGTTTGGAGACTGACTTGGACGAACCAGTTATAAACAGACAATGGAGAGGGGGCAAATGAGAAAAATTCAAGTATGTTCTAGTATTAAAGAGTTATCGCAGATTTTGTTAGGTGCAATAATGGTGATTACATACAAATTTCTTTTTATATTTCACAATTTTATTTTATTTTAAATGGACCTCACTTTAAGAAGTATTCTTGTCTATAAAAATGTCTAGGACTATAAAAAAGAAACAAAGGTTATGAATATGTACCAAATGGAAACCATGAAAATGAAAAACACAACAAATAAAATACCATATTTTGCCAAGTATAATGCACACTTTTTGCCCAAATTTTTGAGGGAAAAATAAAGGTACACATTATACATGTGTAGTCCCTGAAATATCTTGTATCTGTTCTTGTGTTTTATAATTATTTGCTACATAAAATTTCTTGTACCATAATATGTTATAAAATAAATGCTAAATTTCTTCTTAATATAAGAAACAGGTATCTAAACATAAATAAATAATTGAATTAAATAATTAAAATAAAAGGGTTTTTTTTTTCCCTGAAAGTTTGGGCCCAAAACATGGGTGGGTGTGCTTTAAACACAGAAAAATACCAAAACTGAGATAAAAGCTGCTGGATGGGCTCCACACTAGAGAGGAGATGATAGAGGATAGAGGAGATGATAGAGGATAGAGGAGGTGATAGAGGAGGAGATGATAGAGGATAGAGAGTGATAGAGGATAGAGGGTGATAGAGGATAGAGGAAGTGATAGAAGATAGAGGAGGTGATAGAGGATAGAGGAGATGATAGAGGATAGAGGAGGTGATAGAGGAGGAGATGATAGAGGATAGAGAGTGATAGAGGGGAGAAGCAGAGAACTTGAGGACAGATTCACAGAATTTACCCGATCTGTGTAACAGACAGAAAATAGACCAGAGGAGGGGGGACCACATCTCAGTGACCTGAACGATTATAATAAAAGCACTAATATCCACATCACTGGAGGTCTAATAGGAGAGAGGAGAAAGAGTGGAACTGAAATAAAAGGAAGAAATTATAGGTGAAAACTTCCAATTAGGCAAAGACATAAACATACAGTTCACAACTGGGTCTGCAGCTCAGGAGAGAGACCGCGATGTGACTGTAATAGAGATTTGGGTCTCCAGTTAACAGGGAGAAGATGGCAAGAAAGAAGCAAGTAGTAAAGTGAGTCTTGGAGGACGTGAGTGCTTAGGGAGACAGAGAAAAAGGGTCCAGCCACAAATGCAGGGTGGTAGGAAGAAAACCTGGGCAAAGGCACCACTTCCTGAGAGCAAAGAGGAAGAGAGAGTTCTAAGGAGAATGGTTTGGTCACTGGGGTCAAATGCTCTAAAAAGGTCTGGTATGATAAGGATTGAGAAATAGCCAAAGTTCCTTACATGAAACTTTGTCTGACAGATTCATTGGATGGGTGGAGCCAGAAGGCAGCCTGCATTGGCTTATGGAGTAAATGGAAGACAGGGAAATGGAACAGAACAGTTTGAGAAGTAAAGGAAAGGGAAAGGGGAGTAACTGGAGGTTGTTAAAGGGTCAGGGAAAGTTGGCAGGGGCTTTTGAGCCTCACGCTCACTGGCAGAGAGGTAGGGCCCAGGAGAAAGCAGAGGTTGCAGTTATAGACAAGAATAGAGTGTGCACATGTCAAGGTTTCTTACGCAGTTCTCGAAGCCATGCTCCTTGTTCAAAGCCCACATACCCTTAAACCAAGGTTTTCTTTTCCTGAGTTTGGAGCCCATAAAAAATTCTTTCTCCCATCATCCCCAAATCACACATGTTGCTCTATCAATCAATACAGGCCCTTTCCCTACTCTTACTTATTTTTTATTCTGGCGCAATGTAGTCACAATAAATTTTACCATTTTCAAGTGGTTTTTATCCACAAAGTTGTACAACCATCACCACTATTTAATTTTAGAATGTTTTCATTACCCCTCCCACCAAAAAAACCCTATATCCATTAGTAGTTACTCTCGATTCTTCCCTCCCAGCCTCTGGCAGCCAATGCTCTACTCTCTTTCCCTATGTATTTGCCTGGTCATTTTATAGAAGGAAATCATATACAATATGGCCTTTCACATATGACTTCTCTCACTCACCCTAATGTTTTTGAGGTTCATCTATACTGTAGCATAAATAAGTACCGCATTTCCATTTTATGGCTAATATTCCATTATATTGATATATTACATGTTATTTATTTATCAGTATGGACATTTGGATTGCTGCTATGAAGATTTGTATATAATTTTTTATGTTATTGTTATACCTTCCTGCCTTTAAGAAACTTATTTCTTTCAATTTATTGATGAGAGACACAGAGAGAGAGGAAGAGGAGGAGGAGAGGGGAGGAAGAGAGACATTGCTCCACCCATCCATGCATTCACTGGCCGATTCCTGCATGTGCCCCTACTGGAGATGGAACCCAAAACCTGGGTGCACTAGGACCACACTCCAACCAACTGAACTACCCGCCCAGGGCACACTCTTTTTTTATGCACATATGTTTTCCATTCTTGTGGGCCTATTGGTAGGGATGGAACTGCTGGATCATATGAAGATGTTATTGTATATTTAACTTCCTGAGCAACAGCCACAATGTTTTCCAGGATGGCTATAACATTTTATACTCACAAGTGCACTGTATAGGGTTCCAATTTTCCACAGCCTCATGAATACTTGTTATTTTATGGAACTTTAAAAATTATTTGCATAGTTATCCTAATGAGTGTGGAATGGTATCTCGTTGTGTTTTGGTTTCCATTTTCTTAATTACTAAGGATGTTAAGAACCTTTTATGTGCTTATTGGCCATTTGTGTATCTTCTTTAAAGAAGTGTCCATCAAAGTCCTTTGCACATTTGAACTGGTTATTTGCATTTTTGTTGTTGAGTTGTAAGAGTTCTTTATGTATTCTAAATGCTAGACTCTTATCCAAAATGTGATCTGCAAATATATTCTCCCAGGATGTGGGTTAACTTTTCACTTTCTTGATAGTATCCTTTGAGTAGAAGTTTTGAATTTTGATAAAGTTTAACATCTGCTTTTCCTTTGCTTACTCACTCTTTTTGTGTTATAGCTAAGAATCATTGCCTAATCCAAGGTTATAAAGATTTACACTTATATTTTTGCCTACTCTTAATTTTAAAAGCAACACTGTCTAGCAAGGATGTAGAGAAAAGGGAAATCCTGTACACTGTTGGTTGGGTTGTAAATCAGTACAGCCACTATAGAAGACAGTATAGAAGTTCATTAACAAATTAAAAATAGCACTACCTATGATCTAGCAATTTCACTTCTGGGTATACATTCAAAGGAAACAAAAACACTATGTAGAAGAGATACTTGCACCCAATATTTATAGCAGTATTATTTATAATACCCAAGACATGGAAACAACCTAAGTGTGCACAGATGGATGAATGGACAAAGATGTGGAATCTTTATTATTCAGCCATAAAAAGGAATAAAGTCCCACTATTTGCAACAACATGGGTGGACCTTGACAGCATTATACCAAATGAAATAAGTCACACATAGAAAGACAAATACTGTATGACCTCACTTATATCAGATTTGTGGTTCCCAGGGGTGAGGGGTGAGGGTGGGGGAGAATTGGATAAAGCAGTTAAAAAGCACAAAGTTCTAGGAAGAAGATAAGAAGACACTGAAGATTCAATTTGCAACCTAATGACTATAGTCAACACTGATGACATATGGCATATTTGAAAGCTGTTAAGAGAGTTAATCCTAAGAATTCTCATCACATTGGAAGAAAACATTTTCTCTCTTTTTTGTATCTATAGGAGATAATGAATTATTGTTATAATCACTTCACAATATACGTGAAGTAGAGTCATTATGGTTTACACCTTAAAGTGACACAGTGCTATAAGCAAATGAATCTCAATAAAACTGAACAAAAATAAAACTGCTCTGAAAATAAAGTTTATTCATTAATAAAAAGACATAAAATCTTTAATCTGTCTTGTGCTACAAGTACACAATAAAGATTTGTTAAATCTGAATGGAAGACCAGTTATGGGTAGAAAAATCAATGTAAATTTTCTTTCTTATAAAAATGTGAGTTAATAGAGGGGAAAGCAACTTGATTTGTTAAAATCTATAAGAAAACTACAGTTGACACCACAGTTGTGACAAACTAAATGCTTTTCCACTAAGATCAGGAACAGGGCCAGGAGACCAGGAGACCCCCCTCTCACCATTCCTTCTCAACACCGTACTGGAAATTCTAACTGATGCAATAAAACAAAAAAGTAAAGAGAAGGTGCACAGATGGGGAAGGAAGAAATAGAGCTCTCTTTGTGGGGGTAACTTTGCCTGAAAGTCCCCCCATCCACCACGGATGAAAATGAAACTACCAAGACATGATCTGCTTGGAGAGGAGAGGTGGTCAATCTCTCACAGGAAACAGACCAAGAACCTCTTCTTCAATGGCTTTTATTAGGTTTGGAACACATAGGAATACAGGTAAAGCTCATCAATCAATGTCGGATGGCAAGGATCAAACAATAGATAACATTTCAAAGAAATCTGAAGGTTTAATCTGAGTCAGTGTCTGTCAGGTAAGGGGGTTGCAAAAACTTTGGGAGTTTCCTGCTCGGACCCTTTCATATGAATGAAAGTACTCTTAGCAAAGCAGGCTTCACAGGACTTTAGGAATTCTTTCTTATGCCCAATCACCCTGGAACCTGCCCTAGGAGGCAAAGGGCTGCACTGCCTTTCCAGTCATAGGTTTTCAGGCTTAAATCGATTAGAGCCAGGAAACGCTTCTCCCAGACAGAAACGGGGACTCAGACTATGTCACAATAGCTGGGGGACAAGGGTCCATCACCCCCTCTTTGCTGCAGCCCCCCGAGTCCTTCCTTGAGGGCCTCTCAAGTGATCATGTCTGGCTTCAGTTGCCCCCCCTCTGAGGGGTCTTACCCACCACTGACTAACCGACCAAGCGTTGGGGACAGAGATGGATGAAGCAGAAGCAGCGCTCCTGCCAGGGAGATAAGCTTTGTCTCCTTAGTGGCTCACAGTCCGGAGGTTGCTCACTCGGCCTTATCCACGGGGGGCGGTTACAACTCCTGAAACCAGGCAGAGCGGTTCCCAACAGCACATGATGTGACTGTCCACAAAGAAAATCTCAAAGAGTCGACAAAAATAATTTTGGAACTAGTAAGCAATTCCAACAAAGTTGCAGGTTATAAAATTAATATTAAAGTCTATTACTGTCTTTTATGCTTGTGATAAAAAAATTAAAACTTGAAATAAAATATATAAAAGCATTTCCATTAGCATATATAAGTAAAATATTTAGGTATAAATCTAACAAAATATGTTTAATATCTATACAAGGAGAACTACAAAGAATTTGATGACAGAAATAAAATAAATAAATAAATATAGGGAGAGGCAGTCCATTGTTCACAAACTGGAAGACTCGAAATTGCTGTGATGTCAGTTCCTCCCAATGTGACCTACAGACTCTATGAACCCCCGATTATAATTCCAGCAAGTTATTCTGTGGATAAAGACAAAATGATTCTAAAGGGTGGAGAGCCAAAATACCCAAAATAGTCAACACAGTACTGAAGAACAAAGTTTTCAAATCGACACTTCTCAACTTCAAGATGTATTACAAAGTCAACCATAATCAAGACCGTGTGCTAGCAGCCAGAGAACAGAAAAATAAATCAATGGAACAGAATAAAGAGCCATAAAGGAGACCCACACAAAAAGAGTCCATTGCTCTTTGGTAAAAGAATAAATCTAATTCAATGGGGAAAGGATTATTTTTTCAACATAAGGGACTGGATATATACACGCAAAAAAAAACAAACAAATGAAAAAAACAAAAACCTAGCTGCAGACCTATACCTTTCAAAAAATTAACTTAGAATGAATCATAGCCCTTAATGTAAAACACCAAACTATAACATTCCTAGAAGATAACACAGGAGAAAATCTAGATGTCCTTGGTTATGGCAATAACTTTTAAGATATAACACCAAACACATGACCCATTAAAAAACAGTGGTAAGTTGAATTTCATTAAAATTAAAAATGCTCTATGAGAGACGCTGTCAAGAAAATGAGACAATAAGCCAATAAGATTGGGAAAAAAATATTTGCAAAAGATATATCTGATAAAGGACTGTTAAGCAAAATACATAAAAACCTCTTAAAACTCAACAATAAGAAAATGAATAACCTGATTTAAAAAAATGGTCAAAATATCTGAATAGACACACCTTCAAAGAAGATATACAGGTGGCAAATAAGCATATGACAACATATTCAACATGTTATCAGAAAATTACATGCAAATTTTAAAAAATGAGATACCATCATGTATGTAGTAGAATGGTTAAAATTCAACACCAAATGTGAACTGATGTGAAGCCACAGGAACTAATTCATTGCTGACGGCGTATAAAATGGACCTCCACATTGAAAGATTTCAGTAGTTTCCCACAAAACTAAACATACTCTCATCCTACAATTCATCAGCCACACTTCTTAACCTACATGGGATTGGTTATAGCAACTTTATTCAAATGGCCAACACTTGGAAGCAGCCAAATGTCCTTCAATAGGTCAATGAATAAACAAATTTATGGTACACCCAAACAATTAACTAGCATTCCACAATAAAAGGAAACGCGTTATAAAGCCATGAGAAGGAAGAGAGAAAATGTAAATTCACATTGCTAAGTGAAAGAAATCAGTGTGAGAAGGCCCCGTACACACCGCATGAGTCCAGCACTCCGACATACTAGAAAGGGTAACACTATGAAAATAACAAAAAGGTTAGTGGTTGTCACAGGTTTGGGGGAAGAGGGACACAGATGGAGTATAAGGGGGATAAACAGATGATGGTTTATCAACTGCACCAAACGTACCTCACTTAGAGAAGAGGTAAATGGTAAGGATCCTGAGTGCTTTGGGGAGAAGACGGTAGTTACATGCGAACTCTCTGTACTTTCTACAATTTGGCTGTGAACCTAAAACTCCTCTAAAAAATGAAGTCCAACTATGAAATACTACCAGGCCATACAAAGAAGATTTTACCCTTTGCAACAGAATGAATGGACCTAGGAAGCATTATGCTAAGTGAAATAAACCAGTCGGAGAAAGACAATTAGCTTTCATCCATATGTGGAATTGACTGAACAAACCAAACTAATAAGCAAACGAGAGACAGACTCATGGATGGAGAGAGGGGCGGGGGAGGGGGGATCAAGCAAAAAAGGAAAAGAACTCATGGATATGGACACCAGTGTGGTCATTGTTGGGGGGCCAGTGGAGGTGGAAAAGGGTATAAGAGGGATACGTGGTGATGGGGAAAACAACACAATACAAAATAAACTATTAAAGAAATGAACTCTATTGAGAAATGTGTGAATCAGTCATCACCCAAGCACTCTTTAGCCTCAGGCCAGTTCAGCATTCACCAGACAAACAGAGCCCATCCCAGTGGCCCACAGTGTGGAACAAAGAAGGTTACCTTAGAGCAACTCCCCGGAGGCCAGAGGGACTTTCCTCTTTGCTTATTTTTACAGCTTGTGGAAGAAAACATCTAGTTCTTAGGAGGCCCAGGGACAGTCAGCTAGCATCTGGGCCAGTTTCCTGAGAAGCTTTCAGAAGTGTGGCGGGGCCAACTTCTTATTCCCAGGGCTGCCACCAATATAGTCCTGTCGCCATGGGAGCCAGACACAGAGAGTGATCTGCTGTCGCCCAGGGTCACACCCCACCTTGTTGTTTACCTGTCCCGGCCCACTGTTGATGGTTTTCTATTTCCATTTGTATCTCTTAGGCTTTTCCAGAGCGCCCATCGCACAGAACAAGAAAACAAGCGCTAGCTTTCCCTCATCAAAATCCCTCTAAATCAGTGGTTCTCAGCCCCGCCTACACATTGAAATCACCTGGGAAGAATGAAAAAAACAATGCTATCTGGGCCCCACCTGCTGAGATCCTGGTTCGGTTCATCTGAGCATGCGCAGTTGGCCAAGCTTCCCAGGTGATTCTAAGGCCAATGTTGCAAAGCACCGGCCTCGGAGACTCTGAGGCGCCCGGGCTCCAGCCACTCATATGAAGGATGTTGATTCTATATCGTAAAAGAGGGTTTTCGACTCACTTCTCTCTCCCCCACCGCAACCTCGGCACACAGGAAGGTTCTAGGAAACATTCTCTGATTTTTTAAAATTTATTTATTTGCATTGTTGTTCAAGTACAGCTTTCTGTCTTTTACTCCCATCCCAGCCCACCCCGCAAGTGCTCCCCGCCCATTCTTCGATTTTCATAGAAACGTATGGAGCACCTACTCTGTGCAAGCCTCGTGCTGAGAAACTGCAGACCCCTCCCTGGAAGTCTCAGTGCACAAAGCGTTGTCCACCCACACACCTCGAACACAGAGGCCTGAGCCATAGCATCAGCAGAGTCACCATGCGTGTTTTGTGGGTTGGACAGACTCCGTTTGACAAGCCTCTGCCCTGGCTCAGGGGCTGTGTCAGCCAGAACGGGAGGGCGGAGGCATCTCTGTAATTCTCCCAAACGTGCAGCACGTGCCTGAGCTCCTGCAGAACGACTTAAGGAAGGTGGACACAGCGCCATGCCCAGCATATTTGTCTAGTGATAAAAAGGGCTGCACAGGAACGCCCGTAACAGGGGGTTGATTCTGGCGAGGGCGAGGAGGTCCAGCACAACTAGAGAGGTGACAGGTGAGCTGAGCCTGGAGGAATGGCGTGCCCAGAGAAAATACAGGAGACGAGATTCCCGAAAAGCGGGTTGACCTATGGAGTGCAGAGTGGGTGTCTGAGGCATTTATCAGCACCAGCACGCATCTCTCCGCCCCTTCAAGCCGCAAGTTCGGGAAGACTGTACTCAGCTGCTGCCGGGCCGGTGGCTCTGACTCCAGGACCCCTCTCCCGAAGCCCTCACACAGCCTTGTGAGCAGTCGCTCACTGCCAGAATGCACCCGTCTCCCATGTCGTTACCCTGCCTACTCTCTTCCCGCAGCCCAATCAAGCTGGCTCTGTATGTGTGAACTTAGGACAGATCACTGATGCATGTTCATAAATGTTGGTAGAATACGCAGGTTTAGCCCTTAACATGTAAATGTTTCTAAGGGTGAGACTCTTCTCCAACAGATGTGTTCACAGAGCCTTCTGCAGCCAGCACCCATAGGACAGTGCTCATGTTTCCAGCCTCATCTTTCAAACCTCCTCCCCCACTTCGCTGCAGCCGCACTGGCTTTTTTTTTTTCTTTTTTAAGATTTTATTTATTTATTTTTAGAGACAGGGAAGAGAGTGTGAAGAGCAACATGGATGTGAGAGAGATACGTCGATCACTTGCACCCAGGAATGTGCTCTGACCAGGAACTTTCACTTTGCAGGAAGATGCCCCACCAACTGAGTCCTGCGGGTCAGGGGCTTTTTTTGTCCTTGGAACACACCTTCCTCTCTCCCTCTTAATGCACCCGCTTCTTCCTGCCCCAAGGCCATTGGATTCCTCCTAGAAGCTGCCTTGTTCGGTTTAACTCAAATGTCACCTCTTTCTCAGAAGCTGTCCCTGACCAACTTCACATTACTCCCCATGCTCTCCCACACACACACCTCACCCCCCAACCCCAACATCCTGTATCATGGTGATTTTCAACCAGGGATGACATTGCCTCTCAGAAGACAACTGCAGTTGTCACCACTGGAGAAGCACAACTGTCCCCTCGTTGTGTCCCCCCACGGTAGAGGTCAGGGATGCTGCTAAACATCCTACGATGCACAGACAGCCCCAACAACAAATTATCTGGCTCCAAATGCCACAGCTGAGAAACCCAGCTGTCACTATACTCTCATGCCCTGCAGCATTAACTGGTACTGAAATTGCTGGTTTGGGGGTGGGGGTCCCCTACTAAACTGCACCTCCTCAAGAACTGAAGTTCCCCCGCACCTACAGGAGTGCCAGGCACACTCGGCTCCCCAAACTTGTCCCACCTGCTCTTGTCCTGGGGAGCCACGGCACGTGGGAGATGCCGGGCAGAGACTACTGACGAGCCTGAGAAAAACAAGAAGTCAGCTTTCAAAACGAGAACGAAAATCTCTTTGTCAGTGTGAATAGAGTGAAACTAATAAAAGACCCTCACGCTTTCATGTGCTCACAATTACCTTCACCACCATCAGCAAAAGATTGGTTCTGCCACTTCTTAAAGATGTGCCAAATTACCCAAGTTTAAAATATGGTCTTAATTACACTGATATCCTCATGTCCCAAGAAAGATTTTAGAAAATGAAAACTCAACAGTTTTAAAGGATCAAAACCAAAACTCTATACATTCTACAAGGTTAATACATTTATAGAAAAAATGTAATATTAATTAAATACCTTCCCTTCTTACCCTTCCTCTGTTATTGGCAATTATTTTCTAGTTTTAAATCATGGCCAAATTAACTTTTGAAAAAACATTATTTAAAATATATAAAAGGTACTATACAGCAAGAGACTTATGAATGTAACACTATTGAAATTATTTACTAAGTACTAATTCTAGACCTACTCTTACTAAAAGCTCGAACAAAATAAAAACCCTTTGCATTTCTGCAGTGGTGTTCACTTTTCAGACTTCTCACAATTGCCTCTGTGCTCTGACCTAGGTCTGGGAATAATAATCTCTAGTGGATGTGAAAACGAAGGCATTAGGAACAACTTGACCCAGCGTCATCCAGTGTCACTGGTAAGAGGCTGGGACTCAAGTCCTAGTTCTCACTCTGTGTACCACCTGCTGCCCCCACACCCACGTATTGTTTTGCAGGTACTGGCGGGCAGGCCAGCAGCTCACACTGTGCTCATGACCTTCAAACAAGTACTGCAAATGCTGGAATAAACAAAGCTTGCCAGAACCCTGGAGCCTTCGATGTGCCATCAGTAAGGTCATGGAGAATGGAACTGCATCATAATTCAAAGCCCTACAAGTCACAAAGCAGGAAACCAGTGTGACCTGCAGGTTAGGGCAAGGACTAGGGGGTGAGAGGATGGAATGCCACCTACGAGGTCCTGATGGCACAGGAATGACATCCAATGCCACGGGTCTTTCCAGAGAAGCTACAGACCCGGGCTTTAAACTGGAATCTCAGTGTTCCTGCATGTTGTCTTCAATTTAAAAGAAAAACACTGTAGTTTGAACAAACTTTTTCAGACCAGTTTAGGCTGGCCCAATTTGGCAACCCTGATGGACAATGTTTAACAATCTTATTTACCCATATAACCTTCATCCGCAGGTACTTGCTATTAATTTTCTAGAATTCTGCAGAATTGTGTCAAAAACATTGCCTTCAAGTAAAGCATCCTGCCCTCCTGGACCACCCTGGTGTGATTAGCACTGAACCCCAAGGGAGAATTATTTCAGGATTAACTCAAATTGAAATCAATACCCAGCCATGTGAACTATTAATGTAGAAATGTTTCTGGTGATGAAAAATATCCTTATTTTTTGCTTGTTTAACTCTAGCCAAACTCGGAAATTTAATTCAGTTGTGAAAAAAGAAGAGCATTGAAATTGATTTGACATGAAATAAAACCTTCATTTTTCTAAAATAATTTTAATAATCAAAGGGGTTGGGGATGATTTAGAATTTCAGATGAAACTAGTAATATCTCAAACAACACTAGTATACTTTTCTAAGGCAGCAAGCCTTCTTCCCTAATCTCTCCCTTTCTTTTTTCTTTGTAAAAAAAATCTCAGCCCTGCGTCATTCTAAAAATTAGTTCAGATTCCCTGACAGTGGTCAACATAAGTGCCGGAAGCTATGGCACACATATAGCAGAAACAGTGCTCGCATGTTAAGTCAGATGGCAACTGATCTTCCCCTGATATACTTGGTCCATTCGCCACCCTAGCTTCTAACTGCTAGAAACCCCATCCTGGTCCGAGAAAGTACTTAAAACGTTACATTTTCAGCCCTGGCTGGTGTGGTTCAGTGGATTGAGTGCCCACCTGCAAACCAAAGGACCGATTCCCAGTCAGGGCACATGCCTGCTATGCAGGCCAGGTCGCCAGCAGGGGGTGCACAAGAGGCAACCACACACTGATGTTTCTCTCCCTCTCTTTCTCCCTTTTCTCTCTCTCTAAAGTTAAATAAAATCTTTTTAAAAAATGGATGAAATATTTTTTAAAAACTTTACATATTCAGAACCATGAAAAAAAGATCTAAGGTGAAATCACACTGCATTTATTTCCCCATTGAAGAAATAAAAACCTATGCCCCTCCATGATTTGCAGCCCTTGGGTGACTTAAGAAATGCGACATTTGGAGTTAAGAAGATAAAAGAGAAGAGATCATCATGGATGCTTCCAAGTGCGTCATTTAAGTACCAAGTCCTATGTGACCAAGGAGGCAGCTCTTTCCCTGTCTCCCCAGTGAGGATTCTCACAGGACACGGCTTCATAAGGTCTACAGTGTCATTTCATACCTGGGAGAGGGCTCAGCTATGATCAGAAAGACTGAGCCAGTTTCTCATAAAAAATTAGGACCCATCACCACTAAGGTCGACTACACACAGATGAGCTAGACACACTCGAACCAACATCACTGACAGGTTAGAATATGGTGGGAAACTGATAAAGTCATTCTGGATCCTAATAGGATTCTGGCATGGTGAGATCTGGTCCTTGTCTTCTGTGATCAAGGACATAAAGCCTTGGACGGTCTCTGGGTCTTAATTCACATGTGAAGATTGTTCTCAAAGTGGACATTCTCCTCTGCTCGGTAGTGCACTGCAGTGTCATTTGGCGAAGTTCCTCTCAGAAGCTCTATGGATGAAGGCTTACTACAAAAAGAATAACACGAGTAAGTGAAAAGCAGGTACCTTCTACACAATGAGCGGCACGACTGTTCATTTGCAACGCCAGCACCCCACTCACACAAACTATTACATGAGTAGAGAGGCTTCCAGGGCTGTGAATATTAAGTCTTAATAAGCAAGATTAAAAAAAAAAAACCTAGGACATATTCAGACTACCCTCTCTGAAGAGATTCATGTAATAGAATAGAAAAATTGATAATCTAACACAATTACCAGCAATCAGATTGAAGTACTAAAAAATCAAGAGGAGTATTCTCAAGCGTCTAGCAAATGCTTTGGCTGGTGCTTTCCCAACTGTGGGTTGTGTCATTTCGGGGCGAGTTTTTAAATCTGGGGAGTGATGTACATCTTGTGTTTAAGATAAACCAAGAATGATATAAAATACCAGGGCA
Organism: Artibeus jamaicensis; assembly: GCF_021234435.1. Taxonomy (NCBI): domain Eukaryota; kingdom Metazoa; phylum Chordata; class Mammalia; order Chiroptera; family Phyllostomidae; genus Artibeus; species Artibeus jamaicensis. Next base: position 8,029,095 of record NW_026521828.1, on the reverse strand, counting down.
TACCCAACGCACTGAAACAGCAGTTTCACACAAGTGTGCACTGGACGATGGTGTCAAAATCTTCCTGACTTTATGGTCACAACTGCAAAGCCATGAGCTAGATGACTTTTATGACACATGCAAATGTCAGGTGGACTAAGAGGTATGAATAAAGTTTTGGCACAGCTGCTATTTCATAATTCATGTATAGTGATTTTTTAAATTATCTGAGCCTACCCAGAAATGATATGAAATGTACTGAGTCTTCCCTCAGCTCACCTCTAACTGAACCAGTCATACAAGTGTGAGACCGTTTAGGTGTCACTAGCTCGAGATGAGTCAGTGTGGTGGAGCTGCCAAAAAGTGTCATAAGGCTCTTTTTTTTAAGCTTTTTAATATTTTACAACATTGTCTACAACATGTTTTCATTTATAATTAAGTGATAAGAGGTAAACGTAAAGAAAACATTGACACTGAAAGGACAGACACCAACTAAAGGGATGCTATAGTCCATGCTTCTGGCTGTAAGAAGTATTTTCCCTTCTATGGATGGAAGCAGGAGCTCAAAGCTTCCATTAGTATAGGTTTTAAACTCTGAAAGACCTGAGTCTTTTAGCTGCTGTGTGTTGTGAACTTGGACATCACTTAACATTTCAAAACTCGTTCTCTAATGTGTGCAGTGAGAACAGTAGGGCCTATGTCACAGGTGTGGTGATAGGAAGTGAATGACGGCAACAACTGGAGCCCACACTTATGGGCACTTGCAGGGTGGTTGGTGATGCCCAAGGCAAACTCAGTGGATTGGCCCATGTGATGAAGACACAGGGAAGACTGACACCCACCAGTAATGAATGGCAGCCTAATAGGATGGCTTCTGAGTCAAAGGAAGACCTTGCTTAAAGCCCAAACTGGACTGAATGAAGCAGGTGACCTGGAACTGGGAGCAAGTAGTGGTTTCACACCAGTACAGATGTTTGCTCAGATGAACCCAGGGCATGGATGGAAGTAAAGGAGATTTAAGCTTTGAGTGGGCAGCAGAACACATTTACAAAAATTGTCAATCAAATGGCTATGAGGCCAGATAACCAACATGAAGGAGCAGAGCAGGATGAGGATGGAACCGCTGGGTGGGGGGGCTGCAGAGCCCTGGAGGCCCCCGCCCCACCTCAGAGCTTGTGCTCTGCTTGAGCCAGGCATCCTCTCCCTCCAGGTCTCTGCAAGTGGCCTCCTGGTCCATCAGGGCCCCTCACACATCCCCCTACCCGGGTCTGCATTCCCCATGGCATTTGCCTGGAAGCACTTGCAGGACCCTGTCTATTTGCTTTTGTGTTTTGTCTGTTTTGCTCATCTCCTTGGAATATAATAGGCTTTTAGTCAACAAAGCAGTGAATGAAATCCAGGAGAAACCAAACAACTCACTCCAATGTAGTTTCATCAGACACAGTTTGTGACTTAGTTCCATTACTCTGAGAGGGGAGGACGGGGCACTGCTTCTGTAGGAGTTCCTGGCACAATGCCAGGGGAATGGAGACAGCTCAAACTATCACTGGATGCCTTGGGCAGTAATGCAGGCACTCACTACACTGAATTTTTCAGGATCTGGGGGGCAAAATGGGGAGTTCAGGAGAAGGAGGAGAGGGACAGACAGAAATTTTTGTTTATTTTTACTGGGATAGGAGCATCAAAACACAGCGACACAAACCTTTCGAGCTTACCTTATATGCAACACCTTTCCATACATACACAAGTATCCTAAATTGGGGAGCAGTGAAGAGAAAATTAAACAGGTCAGCAAAGAGTTTCATGAGATCTTTTTCCAAACATGTATATTGTTTCTGTTATTATTTAAACTAGACAAAATCTGAACAAAGCCAGAGGCCAAAAAACAAATTAAATTTAGAAGAATGTTTTTTGAAAGGAGGAAATAAACACACTTGGGTTAGTGTATTCACACACATGCCCGGACTTACTTGATGCAATTATAATAATTACACTTCACTTGTAAGAAATGGAATGTATGGTTCTTCACAGAGGCCAGTTACACACACACACACACACACACACACACACACACACACACACACAGCTGGTGGATGGCTACTGAAATCTGTCTCCCTTCCACCGTCTCATTGGCCTCCTCAGTTAAGTGAGTGTCATAGGACATACATTGGGTCTTGAGGGAAGGAGAGGAAGAAGAGTAAACAAATCTTACACAATAAGGTTTGTTGCCTTCCAATCCCAACTTTACCCAAAAAGCTCTTATGTCTTAGTATTTAATTTCTCTATGGAAAATTTAAATTTCATTTTTCTCTTTACAGACAAACATTTTAAAGAAAAAGGACAAGGCTATGAGACAGGGAACTTATGTGAAATCAGAATTATGTGGTGTGTGGAGCTACTTGAAACCGTCTGTCTGTACTAGAAGTACTGTCTGGCTCTAGGACCCTCGTCCTGTCCCCTTCGGCACAATCCTGCGATGACTTACATACTTTTGGCAATTACAGCTGCCAAAACACTGAGCAGTATCAGTGCGGCGGCAGCGAGTCCAATGTAGAGAGCCTTATTGGTGCCCTTCCATGCGTTTTGTTCCACATTCACGTGCTGAGAAAAGATCAACATTGAAAAGGCATCTTGTTAGAATTATGGGCAGAAAACTTTTCCTAAAGTAATGTACTCAGACACATTTATCTTTACTGACCCTTGTCTACTTCTGGGTCATGAGGGGTAAGACCAAAGGATCTGAGGTTGCAACCAGGGTGAAATGATAAAAGACCTTGAAATTCAGTGTGTATTTGGGAATGTGGAAATATTTTATATCATGTTTGGAGTGGGACTTCCATGGGTACATACATTTGTCACAGATCAAACTGTACACTTCATAGGGTGCTATTATAAGTAAATTACCCATATTTTGAAAAAAAATCATGAAGCTATGTCCATAAATATATCCTATGATGATATTAAACAATACAAACAATTTCTTCATATATAAGTGGACTTTGTAAGGCCACGATGATATGTAAGAATTGGTGATGCTATATGATATCATCTGGATATATTTAATTAATGACTTTGGTCATTGATATAGTCCTTATTTTTTAACTATACAAGTAATTCAAGACTCTATCTATGTCTATGTAATGGGCCCGAAAGCAACTGCTCACAGACATGGTGCTGATTAATAGTTAACCTAAAACACTGTGCAATGGGGCAAAAATGCAGAATTTGGTTTGAATCTCCTGGTGCAGTTCATAAGGATCGCCCTCCTAGAATAAGCCTGAAGTATGCCAGGCTCCTTTATAGCTTAGCTCCCATCCTAAACAGATCCCACAGGGTAGACATTTTAACAGAAAGGAAGTGGAAGATCAGAGAGAAGCATCAAACCCTTTGCTGCATAAAAGTTTAATTTCTGGAGTCAGAATCCTGGCCCTTTTAACGGCTTTGGGACCCTCCACAAGTTCGTTCAGCTTCTCTGAGCCTCTGTTTCTGTGTCTGTCAACTACAGATTAAATAGAGTGCTTGGGAAAGGTACACTTAGATATCTCCTGAGAGCACTAAGAGGAATGTGAGGAGGGTAATTCAGCCCTTGAGCCATCCATGTTTAAAGGGGAAGCAGCCACTGTTCCGGAGGGAAAGCTGGGTTGGGATTCCCTGACCTGTCGGGGCTAAAGTGCTAGACGGTACACAAGGCTGCCAAAGGAGACTTTGCATTCCATGTCAAAACGATCATATTACATAAAAGGCGCACATTCTTCTTAAAATGTGCAGCTAAGCATGAAGGGAGGAAAACTAAAATCAACCGTAATCCTAATATCCCAAAACAACCTCGGCTACCATTTTTTATTACACACTCTTAGAATTTTTGTTTCTATTTTTTCTTACCATAAATAATCAGTACATTCAATACGTAATGAGGAATATATATTATTTTAAAAGTCAGTTTTCCATCTAACAATCAGTGGTAACTGCCACCCCAAGGCAGAAACGCAGTGCTGACATGCATAATGGAAACCCATGGGGGTGCTTAGTGAATCGGCCCCTTCCTATTGAGCCTGGCGGTTGTTTATAACATTTTCATGATTATAAACAGCAGCAATGAACATCTTTTCTCATATATCTTCATGTACTTGTGCAATTCTCTGCTTCACATAGTATCCAGGAGATCCACCTGCTGGGTCAAATTATATGCTGCATGTTTTCAAGATACGAGGGAGACATCTTGATATCCTCAGAATCAAGGTACGGAAAGCCCACAGCTTTGCTACTACCTGTCATGAACTTGCTTCTGAACTGCTTCTCCTTGCTGATAAACCTACATGCCCTATAGGGTACTGAGGTCAAGAACAATCTCACCATTCAGAGCATGAGTGTGTGTGAGGGTGTTTTTAATTCAGCATAAATCCAGCCATGTAGCAATACAATAATCGTTTCCATGGTGGCAGTTCTGATATTTAGGAGGTATCTACACATTAAGCCCACATCCATCACATCAATCATGCTGTATAAATTGTTAAAGTAGTTCATGTCACTCCTAACGTAGTATTCTCTTTGTAACTAAGGTTAACAATATAAAGTAATCTGACTCGACACTAAACCTCCCCACTTTGTCTCAGCCTGATCATTCTTACTATTGTGGGTTGTCATTTCTCACCAATTCTGACAGTTAATGCCTTAGTAAGTCATCCCATGGGGAGGTTCGGGTGTAGAAAGACTCCGCAGTGCCCTCAGATTTCCACATAGGAAGATGATAGGGTTGGAAAGGACACTAGGGAGCCCGTGTTGACGCAGTGCCCTTCCTTTCACGGTATTTGCGTTGGGGCGGCCTCCACGCCACCACGGAGACTCCAAGCACGTTACTCCCCTGATGGGGAGGTTGTGTTACCTCACTCTCCTGAAATTAGTTCAGTATTTTTTGTCCAGTTTTTGGCCAGGAGAAAGTCTGTAGTCTGTGAGGATATTGTGTGCATTTGTGAGAGAAAAATATCACTTATTGGGCATCTCTAAAAAGCTGGCCTACCAATATCTATCTGAACTTCACAAATTGATTACATCATCCTTATTTAAGAAACAAATTACTTTCTTCTTTGTCTCTTCACTAGAAAGAATCAACCTGGGAGCAAGCCTTACAACTTGCTTCCAGAGGGACATATAAGGGAAGGTGAATAACATGGGGGATTTGCTTACAGTTCCACAGTCTTGCCAATCACCCTGTGTAGGCAGCATCACAGTGGTGTTACCATCTGCTCAACAAAGAGAAAATTATTTAGAGTGAGGAAAAGTACTGAATTTTCACTACAAACACCAAATATATTCACATTGCTTTCTGATGATGAATAATATGCCCAAAGCAGCAGGCATTGGAGGAATTATACCAAGTTACTAGTGTTTATGAATTTATCCCGTAAGATTGTGTTTCTTAACATATTTGGTTATGGACACTGTGAAAATGGGACCCCATTTTTCTTTTTATATGGAAAAAATACATCGCATAAAGAGTTTTGCCTACAATTTTAGGAGCACAGAGGCCATTCTGGCAACTGGGTTAAGAATGCCACTTATACATAGGTAACACACATAGTGATATGACTTTCCAAACGTCTTGCCTTCTTCAGTCAGCATAAGCATCCAGGGAGGGGTGCAACCCTTCCCCTTGGACCTGCAGCTAGTCCCCAGCAGTGGAATTGGGAGCTGACTCCAAAACACAGCCATAGGGGCCCCCCAGTCTGACAATGGCAACTAGTAAGGCCTGCACTGAAAAAATTAAATGCGAAAGTATGGAGTTTCCTGGCACAGACAACTGGCAAAGGTGGGTGGTGGGCCCTATGACAACCCATATCCCTTCTAGACCTAACATACTTTGCTTCTGTGAAGCCTCTGGCAGCCATGGAAGGCTGACTTGGGCACAGTGAGGGTTTGGCTCTAGAGCCTCAGACACCCGCCAAGATGGAGACACAGCTGCTCCGACGTCTGTGCCACCATGGAAAGCTCTGCCTTCCCCAGGTTAGAGTGACCCGATATTTACAAAATCATTCCCCACTGCTACCTTCTTCCCCCTCACACCCTAAAATGTGGGTGCAGCTGCCTCTACTGCTGTCCCCTTGTGTTCTTATCCACTCTCACTGTGCTCATGTGTCTGGAAAACACCTCGCATGTCAGGGTTCTGCATTCAAAAACAAATGTCACCATTCTGTCACCCCAATGGAGTGGGTCCCTCTGTGACTCTCACTGCAGGCCCATTTTCAATGAACCATCGAATGATTGGCTTCCAGGAATGACTGGCAACAGGCAGGCCATAGGGGGCCCTACAGATTGGCAGCTCCTGAGTCATGCACAGGAGGAGTTTGCAAGGTTTGTCCCTGTTTGGATGCAGCAGAAGCACAGGGCATACAGCCAGCTCTGCATTACCAAGGGGTTCAGCATGTGGCTGAACCACTCTGGGTGGCTCACCACTCTGGGTGACAGAGTTAGCTGGGAAAGATGACCAGCTTCAGGATCACCTTTCTCCACTGTGGGAAAGACAGCTCAGTCTTCCACTGCAAAAGAGGAGAGAGTACGTGGGACCAGCCCAGAAAGGGGATCTGGGGGAGGCTTTCAGAAAGGCAGTAGCAGATTCTCTGTGGGGCAGGCCTCTCTCTTTGGTGCCAGTGCTGGTGGCCTCGAACCCTCTCTAGGACCCCTCTAGGTCCACCTGCAGGCCTCACAAGGCAGCAGGACAGCCTCCTTGATGTACTGAGGCTCTGGTGCTTAGCAAAAGGTCAGCACACGTGGCCAGTTTGGTCTGGATTTAACTAGTTTACAACTCTGGCCCAAGGTAGCAAGCCCAGTAATAAATACATGTGGAGTCGGGACTGGTTCACATGATTTAGAAAAATAAAGAAATGCATGCGGATGTTCCCAAATCATACAAATTCCCTGTGCCAGTCAGGTTTATGTGCCTGGACAGCTAAGTAGTAATCACAGTGGCTACTGTAACTGTGTCCCAAGCTGTTCTTCTCATTTAATCCTCACAAGGGTTCTACATGGTCAGTGATGTTCCATCCATTATACAAATGAAGAAAACAGATTCAGGAAGGGTGAGACGTTTGTTCCAGTCTCACTGCTGATTGGAGGGGCCAGTGTCGACATTCACGTCAGAGCATGTGCTCTTAACAACACGTCAGTGATTGTCAAATTTGAATGCTCTCAGTCTTCAGGGAAGAAAATGAGGTTACCTGTTGAACAAGGGTCCGATGGTGAGCTGGTCGTATTTGTTTCCTGTGTTGTGATAGGTTGGGTGTCTGTCGTCTGCATTGGAGAAGATGATGTGGCTTCTGAAATGGAAAGGATGAAAGAGCTCTGTTCTATTTGTGGAGAATACTTCCCAACCACCTCCAACAACACTAAAATCAGTAAGTACCCTCAACTCTTTCCTAAAAATTTAATCAAAGATAACATTGAGGCTTTGTGCTGCCATCTCAGCTTTTTATTAGTAGTAATAAACCTGGTATTGACAGTGCTCTAGGTTGTTCACCATAGATGGAAACTTTTCACACTCTTCATACCTCTAGGATCCCCTGAGTGCATAATGCCCACAACCGTGCATCTTATGCAGGACACCATTTGTGTGAAGCTTTATTCGTACAAATGACATTCCCTTTGCACGGAACAGGGCCTGGCAGTGTGCACTGATCTGTCCTCCCGTCCTCACCCCAACCCCAATCTGGGTTTTCTGACCTCACTGAAGCTCCCACTTACCCGACCACACACCTTTCCAGGGAGATGCACGTAAGGACCAGCACAGGACACACACTCACAGTACCTAATTTCTGGACGTCTCCTCAAGCTGACTAACCTGCCCCAAGTCCCCATGTGGTAATCATTCACAACCCTCAAAGCAAAGTGGACTCCAAAGAAGGACCTTGGCCCCAGTCCCTCCTTCAGTGGCATTCCAGGCACTACTTTTGTGAGGCACATTTCCTGTACTGTCTGACTCATCCTCCATGTCCCACCGACATGCTTTACTAGTTTCCCCGACGCTCAGCTATGCATCACTTGCCTCTTTACCAGGCCTTTGTATTCCTGCCCCTGAGAGCTCCAGACTCCTAGAGCAAGTGAGTGGTGCTGGCCAAGTAAGGAGTCTCAGACCCGGGCTTTCCCTCATGCCTCTCACTGGTCTTTCTGTTTCCCCTTTGCCACCATCATCTTCATGTCTCAACATCACCCTGCTTTATGTTCTGAACCCATTTCATGTTTTCCTCCAACACTGAACCTGGTATCAGGATGTGGCTCTCTTCAGGACAAAGAACAGGACAGCACAAGAAAGTCAGATGATCAGACTCTGTCCACCTTAGACCTGTGTACACCTCCCGACCTTAACTTCATTCCCCAGTTTGGTTCTTTGTGGGCCTCTTTCTTTCTGATCTGCTCCTATAACCTTACACCCAACCACTGCATGAGTCTCTCAGGAAACCAGCATGTGCAGAGGCACTGGGGACAGGCAGGGGGTGGGTGTAAAGGAAAATGTCTCCGCATTGAATTAGCTCCAGTGTTCACCTCCTTCCTGTCCTGTAAAGCTCACCTCTAAACTCCAACTCCTACAAAACTATCAGGATAAGGAAAAGGTTCAATTCAGTTAACAATACAATTACTATTCCCCAGGAGGTCACTAGTATTTTTTGTCTTCTGACCGTCTGCTTTAAATTAAGTAAAAAAACCCATGTATGTTCTCTAAACCTTGTCCACTAATCTTTACATTTTTCAGGCACACACTAAGTCAAACTAAGTACAAAGAAGCCAAATCAATATTGAGAAAGTCAACAGATTCTCTAGTATGTTCAGCTGCCTTTGTATATACAAAGCTGTTTTCTACAAACTTTTATGACTCTAAAATCCCAGTTTAACCCTAAAGCCCTCTCTTCCAAAGTTAGCTCATAGCCCAATACCTCAGGGTCCTTCCTGGTAAACGTACACATGGTTCAATGGGAGTCAATATGTCCCATCAGAACTCCCCAGAATCTAAACCACCTCAAGGAGTCAGAGAGTTGTGAAGGCTTTGAGACTCTTCACTGAAAGTTATCTTTCTAATCCTACAAATAGAAGGTTTGAAACTAAACTGGCCCAAGTGTGAACCATGTAGTCTAAATTGGAAAAAAGCAATACATTCCAAATTCCTGAAATCCTTAAATCTCATGTCATTATACAAATAGCATTTTTTTCTATTTCTATGCTACATAATAGTAAAGAGTGCTTGAAGCAAAACTGTGTAAGTTCCTGACTGACATGAAAAAACAGGGTAAATTATACAAAGGTTTTTTCAGCAAGGGTGTCAGATCAAGGCAAATTCATCCTAATATAACCTTAGTCAGTGCTCATGTTAGAAGGCATAATGCAGTGGTTATAACTTCAGCCCCAAATTCGAATTAATAGTGACAGAATCCTGACTCAACCACTTTCATGCGTTTAATCAATGAACTTAGACCTTGTGTCCAGGATCCAACCCCTATAACAGAGGATTGAATCACAACTACAATGAATGGGGTTGTCATAAGAATTGAGTAATGTAACACTTGTAAAAAAAAAAAAAACAACCCAAAAACTTAGCAGATGGGGTGGGTGAAGAAGTTGAAGGAATTTAGAATCTCAAATTATTAGTTACAAGAACAGTTATGTGGATGTGAAATACAGAATAGGGAATATAGTCAGTAATGTTGTGATAACTTTACATGGTGTCACATGGGTACTTGATTTATCAGGGTGATCACTTCTTAAGTTATATAAATGTCTAATCATAGGGGTATACAGCTGAAAAACAATGCTATACATTAAGTGTATTTTTAAAAATAAGTAAAGACTTGTAAAGTGAAAAAAGAGAGAGAACTTAGCATGACTCCTGTGGCATAGGAGAGAGAGGCCATTATGACCTCAGTGAAATTTTCTCCTCCAGATGAGACTCCAAGGTCAGAGTGGACTAAAAGATCTCCACACAGAGCTCCATCTGAAGACTGAGCTCATTACTCTGCCCCTTATGTTCTGGCAGTTCCTGAATTCCCTGATAAGCCTGTGCTCCCCTGAGCCAAATCCCCGGGCTGCTTGTTAGATATCAAAGATAAGTGGCCTGGGGATTATTTGGGGGGGGGGGGCAGAAGCAGTGCTACTAATGACTGCCCTTGAAAATCTGATTTTTAAACATGATGAGTCTTCTTACTCTGAAAATACTTATAGGTATAAAAGGTACATGTAATCTGGAATGGAGACTGTCAGGATCTGTGAAACTCACCAATGGAACCCAGGGGAAGAGTGTTAATCCTGGATTGTACTTCTGCCTTAAGATAATACCCTGGGTCATCGGCCTCCTTTTGGTAGAAGGCCTCTGAACTCAAAAGTATATCACTTTACCTCTCAGAATGTCCTGTGTGTGTGCTGGTGCCAAAGCAGCAGAGGTAGAGACATTAGGTGATGTTGGGACACTGGTGACCTTAGGTGGAGCTAGAAACAAATGCGAAAGCAAAGATTAATCAAGCAGCAGGAAGCTAAGAGCCCTGGGCTGCACCTGTACATCGACTCACCCCATGAGACCCACCCCGAGCAGCACTGGGCAGTAATCTCCCTGAGGCACTAGTCTCTCTGAATTTAGAATTCTTCATCCTTGGTCCACTAGAATTGAGAACATGCTCATAGAAAGGAAACAACTGCATTAAAAAGTATTTATTTCAGGATGCTCAGAATATAAAAGTGTTCCCTGGGTTTAGAACTGAAACACTTTGAAAAGACGGGCCATGCATATCAGATTTATATTATCTTTATATACATTGGTGAGGTGGGGAAAATGTATTCAAAAAATAATTTTAAAAAATGTATACTTTTTTCTCCCCAGGTACCATTTTTTCCTTACAAGAAGCTTTCTTTTATCTAAGCCAACTAAGTATAAAAGAGGACACTGGTATAGGAGCCCACTGATTTAAAAGCTCTTTTTTTTGAGAGATCCAGTATCATTTGGAATCAAGCCAATGTTTGCCTTGAGCGGAAAAAAACTTTTTTCAACAAATATCTGTGAGTGCCCATTACATGCCAGGCATTAGTATAAAGCAAGTATCAGCAAACCTTGTGTAACAGGCCAGACAATAAATGTTAGGGTTTGAGGGTCCATGGCCTCAGTGGCTCTCGTTGAACTCTATTGGCGTGAAAGCAGCCACAGACAGGAGAGTGTAATGATGGGATATGGCTGCTCCAGTAAAACCCTCATATAAAACCAGCAGTGGGCTTGTCATCCTTGAGTGGAAGATCTGAGGACAGAGAGGACCAGAGGAACTCCACCAAGATGCACTTGTGAAGACAGCAGCTCATTAGCCTGTCCCTTCTTCTCTGGCACTACCTAGATTTTCCTCATAAACCTGTGCTCAACTGGGCCAAATCCACGCCGTCCTCATTAGATGTCCAATATTAGTGGTCTGGGGTCATTTAGCTAATGACGAATCCCTCTGAGAACCTGATCTGAAACACAGTGGGTCCTCTCACTCTGAAGATACATGTAGGCACAGTAGATGCTACGTAATGTGGGACAAAGTTTCACAAAACACATGACGCCAGATGGAACACAAGGAAAGGACCTTTAGTACAGATTGTAACTCTGACTTAACAGATGCCCTGGGTGGTCTATGTCTTCTCATTTGAAGACCTCTAGCCTCAGAAACACATCAGTTTACCTGTCATGAGGTTCCCTGTGGGTGCCGCAGTTGTAGGAGCAGAAGTGGAGACCTTAGGTGATGTGGGAGCATCGGTGGCCTTAGGTGGAGCTAGAAACCAACAGGAAAGCAAGGATTAATCAAGCAGCACGCAGAAGAGCTCTGTACTGGGCCTGTGCATCAACATAACCAATGAGAGACAGTCCCGGGACAAAACCGGACACTAACTTCTCTCTCCTGAACTCAGAGTTCCTGTCCTGGCTCTACTACCATTGGACAGGGGAGGGGGGGAGGACAAGCCCACAAAAAGGAAACAGCTGCATTGAAAAGTATATATTCCAGGACGTTCAGAGGGGAGAAAGGTTACCCAGGTAATGCACTGAAGCACTTTGAAACACCAAGCGTGCACATTAGATCTACATACCTTTACGCACACTGGGGAGGCGGGGAAATGTCTACAGCCAGGACCTGTGTTTTCCCCCTCTATGGTGAGCGACTAAGATTTAAACAGTAGTTGCCAGACAAAGAATGTTTGCCAAATGCATAGCAGTCATTTCAGTCCGTCCTGAGGACACCCCCCCACAAGGGTCCTGCACCCTCAATGAGGATTAACTCACACCACTTATATGCCAGATCCCAGAGACGATTATATATATACATTTGGCTGAAAGGTGAATGATTCTAACTAAAAGATGATAACAGGTAATAACTTTGACTCTTTCCATGACAGAGCAGATTTAGGATTTCAAAGCATTTACGGAAGCTCTCAGAGCTACCCAGAGAAAGAGCTGACACTGGAATTAAGTCCGAACAGAGTGCTTTGCACAAAAGCTGATCAATGAAGGCCTGATCAAACTTGTACATTTCTTTCTCACCAGACACCTTTTATCCTGTGAGACACTTCGAAAAATCTGAAGTCTACTAACTAGAAACAGGAGACCACCTGGCACAGGAGACCACTGATCTGCAAGATCTTTGAGGGATCCAGTGTATTTAGAATCCAGCCAATGTTTGCCTCGAGAGGAAAAACTTTTTTTCTAGAAACATTTGTGCGTGTCTAATATATGTGTGGCACTAATCTAGATCACAGGTCAGCGAACTTTCTGTAAAGGGCCTGATGGTGCATGTTTAGGATCTGGTGGCCCTGTGGTCCCAGGAGCAGTTGGCTCAACTCTGTCGGTGGGAAAGTAGTCATAGACAAGACAGTGTAGTGAATGGGTATGTCCATTCCAACAAGTCTTTATTCATAGAACAGTTGGTGAGGTTGTTTTGCACATGATCGGGCTCTGGGATATAATTTGTTGACTCTGATCTAGGGAGCAGTCAGAGTCTTCTAAGGAGAGTATAAGTTGATTCCCTCCCTCTAGTTCAAAGTCTACTCTAGAGAAAAAAACAAGCGTGCAAAAAATATGATCAAATGAGTATAAGAAACAATAAAAAGGAGAAAAACCAATCAGAATTGTGTAATGAAATTAACTTCATCAGTGGAAAATGTCTTTCCCAGGAAAAAGCTAGGAAGATACAGAAATAGATGCAGGTGAGGAAAAGCCCTAACAGAAGCTTGAAGAGTTAACATCAGCCTGTGAAAAAGTGCAAGAAAACTTAAGCAAAGACTTAGTTATTGGAAGCTGAAAGTCGCTTGTCTCAGCTTCCCACTGGACCCATTTCACACTGGATAAAGCAGCAGACTTATCTATTAAAGAACTGAGAGACGTCCTGGCTGGTGTGGCTCAGTGGACTGAGCTCAGGCCTGTGAACTGAAGAGTTACTGGTTTGATTCCCAGCTAGGGCACATGCCTGGGTTGTGGGCCAGGTCCCCATCTGGGAACATGTGAGAGTAAAACAATTGATGTATCTCTTGCACACCAATGTTTCTCTCCCTTTCTTTCTCCCTCCCTCCCCTCTCTCTAAAAATAAAGTAAAATTTAAAAAAATAATTGGGAGGCAATTTCAAATCCTCCTACTAATTCCTTTCCATGTTATTTTTAAAAATGCAAGCAGATACAAATTTTACAACTCCACAAAATTGAAACTGTAATTTCTCCTCCAATTTCAGCCACTTCACACCTGTCTCCAATCCACTATCTCACCAGCTTCTTTGGCTTCCCTGAATCACGTTCCAGATATAGTTTTCCCAGATCAGCTGTTTCCCCCATCTCGGTTGACCTTATCTTACCTCTCCTCGGGGGGAAACAAGCCAAGGCCAAGCATGGGAGGTTAAAAAATAAAGTTTCACTCAATTAAAAAAAAAAAAGAGAGAACATAGATTATTATTAAGGCAACCATTATTGGGTTCTACCATCAATTAAAAAAAAAAAACTGGCAGAGATTCATTTAGAAGGAGCATCAGAAACCAGAAAATGCATAGAACCTACTTCTTTAACCAAATAATAAGGCTATTAGGATGTACACATCAAGATGGAATATAAATGTCCCAGATTTTTTGATTCCATAAAATTCTTTTTTTTAAAAAAGATTGTATTTCGGGCAGGGTGGGCTGGGATGGGAGTAATAGAAAACTGTACTTGAAAAATAATTAAATAAAAATGGGGAAAAATATTGTATTTATTTTTAGTGAGAGGAGAAGGAAGGGAGAAAAAGAGGGAAACATCTACATAACAGAGAAATATAGATTGGTTGCCTCTTGCATACCCCCAACTGGGGACCTGGCCGTCAACCCAGGCATGTGCCCTAGCTGGGAATCGAACCAGCAACCCTTCAGTCTGCAGGCTGGTGCTCAATCCACTGAGCCATACCAGCCAGGGCACAGATTTTATGAAATTCTTAAACCAAATGTGAATAGTTATTAGGTTGTGAGTGTTTTCATATTGCAATAATATTTTAAGCATTAAAGTGTTAGTGTTTAAACCAACAACATTGGGATTTGATACGAGATAATACTACAAAAATCCATGGTATTGGGGAGTATAGGTAGAACTATACAGGCTAATATAATGTGTATGCAATAATGTTGAATTTACAATTGTTAATGATGGTGACCCATCTGTCAGTACCCACAACTACGAAATAGGATTGAACTACATCTACAGTGCATAAGGGTGTCATGTGAATTGGGTGAAATAATAAAGGTAAATTAGAATAGCTCCTGGCACATAAAAGACTGAAAAAAAATGTTAACTTCACTAAGTCTTATCCTTATGTGCACGGTCTGAACTCAGAGAAGACTAAAGGATGGACATCCTGAACTCCTTGTCAGCTCAGACTCTCGTTAAACTGACCCTTCTCTAACATTCCTTGTATTTTCCTCAAAAATCTGTGCTCAACTGGGCTAAATCCACACAATCCTCATTAGGTGTCAAAGATCAGGGATCCGCGGTTGGTTGGCTAATAAAGAACAAATTTGACAATTGCTTTAAAGCCTGTGATTGTAACCCTGGGAATAATTCATACCCTAGATTGTCCTTCTGAATTAACACATGTCTGGGAGGTCTCCATTCTCTCCTTAGAAGGCCTCTGGCCTCAGAGACACATCAGTTTACCTGTGTTAAGTTTCAGTGTTGGTGCTGGAGTTGCAGGAGCAGAGGTAGAGACCCCAGGTGATGTTTGAACACTGGTGACTTTGGGTGGATCTAGAAACCAACAGGAAAGCAAGGATTAATCAAGCAGCAGGAGACAAGAGCTTTGTGCTGGGCCTGGGCTTCAACATAACCAGTGAGAGACAGTCCCCAGGCAGATTGGATATGAACCTCCCTTGAAGTCAGAGTTCCTGCCTGGTTCTACTACAGGCTGACAGGGGAGGGCACGAGGACAAGCCCACAAAAAGGAAACAGCTGCACTGAAAAGTATATATTCCGGGAGGTTCAGAGGTGAAAAAGGTTACCCAGAATAAATGTGGAAATACTTTATTATCCATGCCTTCTGATATGTGTGTCTTCATAAATATCTGTGAGGTACAGAATATGTCTCAAACCTGGATGTGTCTTAAGTTTTCTCAATGGCTCATGAGGAAGACTTACTTAAATAGTAGCTCCCAGACCCAAAATGTTTAACAAATAAGTAGCATTAAATTGAGTCAGTCCTGAGGGTACCCTCTTGAGGAAGCTGTACTCTAAAAGAGGATTAACTCATGCCCACTAGCTTGATCACAGGAAGGATTTATACAAGGTAGATTTGAATAGCAGGGGAGTAGACCACAGGTGATGACTTCGACTTTTTCCAGAGTCAGAGGAGGTGTAGGATTTGCAAGTCAATTGCAGAAGGTCCCAGAGACATCTGGAGAGAGCTGAAACTAAAATTAACCCAAATCACAATGCCTGGCTCAGGAGCCTATCAATGAAGGCCTGGTTCAAGAACGTGTAACTTTTTCTCACTGTGTACCTTTTTTTTTTACAAGGAGCTTTCCTAAATCCAAACTCCACTAAGTATAAAAGATAACCCTTGTATAGGAGACCACAGACTTGAAAATTCTTCTTTTGAGAGATCTAGTTTAATTTGGAATTGAGCCAATTGTTTCCTTGAAGAAGAAAAAAATTGCCTTTCAACAAATATTTGTGTCTATGACATGCAGGCATTAATGTAAACCTGAGGTCAACAGACTGGATGGAAAGGGCCAGACAGTAAATGTTCGAGCTGGGTGGTCTCAGTGGCAATTGCTCAGCTATGTCAGTGTGAAAGTTGCCATACAAGAGATAGTATAAATGGGTATGACTGTTGAGATAAAGCTTTATTTATAAAAACAGGGGGTGGGCCTACTTTGAATCTGATCTGGCCCTGGAGCTATTGTTAGCTGACCCTGATCTAAGATGTAGTTAGATACAATCCAGTTTCCTTTCTCTAGTTTTAAATCTAACACAAAGGAAAAGAGCAAGCATGCATAAAACCTATTTAAAGAAACATAGGAAAAATAAAGAGGAGAATAACTAACCAGATTGTCTAGTGACCTTGTCTTCTTTAGGGCTTATGCAAGGTATATGCAACAAGATTGAGTGGACAGTTATTGAAGCTGGTGGTTTGTCTACTTGCCAGTAACTTACAGAATAGATTTGAATCATACCTACAATGCATAGGGTTGTCATAAGAATTAAATGATAATGTCTCCTGCCATAAGAGACAGAGTAAATACTAACCTTGCTACAGTCTTATTCTGTGGAATAGAGTCAAGGAAAGGATTTTTACTCAGAACTCCTTTGGATAACAGAATCCCATTAACATGACCATTTTCCTCTGGCATTTTCTGTATTTGCTTCTTAAACTCATGCTCATTGTGGAAAATCCATGCCATCCTCACTAGATATCAAAGATCAGTATTCTGGGGGTGTTTGGCTAATAATGAATCTTACTATAACAACAAATGGGTCTCCTTATTCTGCAAGTCCTTGAAGTTACAAAAGCTGCATGTGGTATTGATATCACGGACTCTGTGATACCTTCATTTGGAGCCCCTAAGAACCCTTAACCTGGATTGCACATCTGACCTAACAATGCCATGGACGGTCTACATCCTCAGACACACATTGCTTACCGGTCTTGAGGTTCATTGTGTGTGCTGCAGTTGTAGGAGCAGAGGTGGAGACCCTAGGTGATGTCGGAGCACTGGTGGCCTTAGGTGGAGCTAGAAACAAAGTTGAAAACAAGGATTAATCAAGCAGCAGGACACTAAGAGCCTTGTGTTGGGCCTATAACACACAACCAACAGTGACTGCCCGTCCCCAGGCAGAAATCTCCCCTGGACCCAGAGTTCCGATCTTGGTCAATGAAATTCTTGCAGAAGAGGCCTAGAAGAAAAGCCAAACGAACAAACAAAAAACACGGCTGTATTGAAAAGTACATATTTCGGGAAGTTCTGAGGTAGAAAGGATAGAAAGGTAAGAGGTAGAAAAGGATACCTGGGATGAACACTGAAGCACTTTGAGAAGACCAGCCTTGCCTATCAGATTTATGCATCTTCATAAAATCAGTGAGGTGAGGAAAATGTCTAGAACCTGAATCGTCATTGTCCTTTCAGTGGTAAATGACTAACTTAAAAAGTAGTTTCTAGGCCCAGGAAGGTAAAAATAAATAAATCAATAGCATTGAACTTAGTTAGTCTTGAGGATACCCACCCTCCCAAGAGACCTGCACCCTAAATGAGGATTAGCTCACACTCGCTAGCCTATGTTAAATCACACAGATGATGTATACATTTGGCTAGAAGGTGGACTAGACCGTAGGGGCAGAGAGGTGTGGGATTTAAAACCACTTAGGGAAGGTCTCAGAGCTACCCAGACTGAGAGCTGAAACTAGAAGCAAGCTTAAACACAGTGCCTGGCACAAATGTAGATCAAGGAAGGCCTAGCCGGGTTGCTCAGTCGTTTGAGTCTTGTCTTGATGCACCAAGGTTATAGGTTCAAACCCATTAGGGTACATATGTGAAGCAATCAATGAATTCATAAAGAAGTGAATTCATTAATCTCTCTCTCTGTTTCAATAAATTTAAAGAAAGAATATATACATTTTTCTCAATAGGCACTTTTTTTTTTTACAAGAAGATTCTTTAAAACTCAGCTCTATGAACTATAAAAGACACCCCTGGAGAGCAGACAATTGGTTTGAATGCTCTTCTTTTTAGAAAATCAGCTTAATTTGGAATTAAGACAATCTGTGCCTTAGAGAGGAAAAACCTTTTTTCCACATACATTTGTGAGTTTCTATTACTTGCAAGACCTTAGTCCAAAGCAGAGGTCAGCAAACTTTCTGGAAAGGGGCAGACAGTAAATGTGTTAGGCTTTGGGGGTCCTATGAGCTCAGTGGCAGTTGCCCAACTCTGTCAGTGTGAAAGCAGCCACAGACTGGATGGTATAATGAATGGGTCTGGCTGTTCCAATAAAACCCATTTGTAAAACACTCGGGAGGCCTGTTCTGGATTGGATCTGGCCCTGGGCTGTATAGTTGGCTGACCCTCATCTAAGCTGTAGTAGGAGGCTTTTAAGAAGTGTACAATCTAGTCCTTTCCCTCCAGTTTAAAACCTAATCTAGAGGGAAAAGCGAGCGTGAAAAAAATCTCATCAAAGGACCATAAGGAAGAAATAAAGTGCAGGAAACCAAGACAGATGTAGTCATGGAGTTGCCTTTGCCAAAGGGAAATGTCTTCCCCAGGAAGAAGCAAGGAAGATATTTAAGTATAGATGCAGGTGAGGGAAAGCTGTAACAGAAACTTGAAGACCAAGCTGAGCCTGTGAGAAATGCAAGGGAACTTCAGCACAAAATTGGTTACTGGAGCCAGAGAGTCACTATGTCTCAATTATGGACCTACTTCCCACCGGATAGAGCAGTGGCCTCATAAAACCTGCCTATTGAAGATCTGGTAAGCACTGTAAAGGCCTCTTACTAGTTCTTTTCCATGACATTTTCAAAAATTTAACCGGGTCAAAATAATTCACAACTCTCAAAGGTTTGTACTTAGGATCTCTTCTCCACATACTGCCTCCTCACATCTGTCCCTAGAGCTCCATCTCATCAGCTCTCTGGCTTCCCTGAGTTGCCCTCCAGCTGCATGTCCCCCGGAATCAGCTCTTTTTCCATGGGAACTGGCTTTATCTTACTTGCCACTGTAAGAGAAATAACCTAGTCCAAAAGCCAGGAGTATGCAAGTTTTCCCAATTTAATAAAAAAGAAATAGAGATACAGCTTATTAAGGTCACAAATATTGCATTCTATTGTCAATATAAGACTTTACTAGAAGGATATTAAGAGAAAAAAAGGCTTAAGAAGGCTTTTAAGATGCCCACCTCAGGAGAAAAGAAATGTAAACTTGCAGATTGTTGCATTTCAGGAAAATCTTAAAAGCAACTGGTGAACAGTTACTAGGATGCAAATATTTTTATATTGCAGTAAAGTCATTTTCATTTTTAAACATGCAATGTGATAAGATATGAATTATGCTTCATGAAATCCAACGTAGGGCAGAGGTTGGGGCTGAACTACACACAGTTAGACAACACATATGCAACACAACTGAGTTGATATATATATATCATTGTTTTCATATATATATATATGAAAACTAGGTGACAGATCTCCTTGATAGTATTATATAAAATATTGCTTATTTATATTTTTGAAATTTTCCATAATTTTAGAATACTGAGAAGATATTTCATTATTTTTCTAAGACATCAATTCAGAGAAAAAAATAGATGTTTTTAAACTGAATAAATTCAGCTTCATAAACATATTCACTGTATTTCAGAGGAGCAGGGAATGCTTTTTCATGAAGTAACTAACATTTTGGAAGCACTGCTTTAAGAGACTGTGTACTGACCGCAAAGATCCCCTAGCCTATGTTCTTTAATTGAAGTTGTTTTTAACACTTCATTTTACACAATTAAGCAATTCTGTTTCCCAGGAGTTATTAAAACATAGGATTGTAGGAACCTCCTCTTTCTTTAGTAAAGGGAGAGAAAATGACGTCTGCGCAGTAAACACCTCAGTTCACCCACATGCAGTGATCAAAGGAAGAAGCAGACAAGCTCACCTGGCTTTACCTCCAATAATATGTTGACTTTCAAATCATTAAACCACCCTGAGTGTTCAACCCGGCAACAATACGTGCCACTGTCAGACTGGGCTGCATCCTCAATGGTTAAAGACACGTTGCCTTGTGAAATTGCTCCCTGGAGGTTGTAACGCCTGCTTTTCTGAAAGGTGATGTGGTGGCCATCCGTCCAGATGAGCTGATTGGGGCACTGAGAAAGAGCACACGCCCCTCGGCCCCAGCACATGGAGGTGGTCCCGCGAGCTGTGGAGTAGGTGCAGGGGAGCGTGACCGCCTGACCCACCACTCCGTCCACACGTGGCTGAGAAACCGCGGCGTCTGTAGATAAAAAGAACACAGAGCATGAGGCCTCCATATTCGAACTTTGCGTTTATTTCCACCTTTTTCTCTTTA
This sequence comes from Artibeus jamaicensis, assembly GCF_021234435.1. NCBI lineage: Eukaryota > Metazoa > Chordata > Mammalia > Chiroptera > Phyllostomidae > Artibeus > Artibeus jamaicensis. Next base: position 8,008,569 of record NW_026521828.1, on the reverse strand, counting down.
CATAGTTTATTTCATTTGTAATCATGTAACTTTACATCTTGAATCGGAAACTTTGTTATAAACATTTTTCTGTTTACATCTTTATCAGCATTTTGTTTTTTTTTATGTTTGTAAATAAAACATAGTTTAAACTTTTTTCTATATTTAGGATTCTTTCCTAATAGGATACATTTCTAAAAAGAGAAATCATCAGAATAAAGACCAGAAATATTTTACATCTTGTTTTCAAATTTCTTTCCAAACTGTTCAAACCAAATGACACTCTAGCAACACAAGGCCATGACTTTCTCTGGGTTTGACAGGATCTGCTTATTAAACAGGAAACACAAGCATGTCACTGTTCCCGTCCCCAAGAGCCAATCACTGCCTCAGTTGACTATGTTTGCAAATTCAATTGCCATTGAAGTTTTAGCTTTTATTGCAATTTTTAAAATATCTATCGCAAATGAGGTCACCTCACTACCCCTCTCTCATAAAAATAAGCAGGGCTAATGTTTTGTTTAAAGTATTGTTGGTTCCAATTCTTTTGTAGTTCATTAGTGTGATGATTGGGTGATCCTACTTTTGTGTGACATGTGTCTCCCACAAACCTTGCTAGGACATCAGCACATTACCCATCTGGCATAAAAAATAAATTAAAAAATGAAAAATAAAGTATTGTTGGCACCCTGGCTGGTGTGGCTCAGTGGATTGAGCACCAGCCTAAGAACCAAAGCATAGCGGGTTCGATTCCGTCAGGGCACATGCCTGGGTTGCAGGCCAGGTCCCCAGTTGGGGGTGCATGAGAGGCAACCACACATTGATGGTTCTCTCCTTCTCTTTCTCCTTGCCTTCCCCTCTTTCGAAAAATAAATAAATAAAAAATTTAAAAGAAGTATTGTTGGCTTAAGAGCAGAAGTCTATTAAACTCTTTAGAAATCAATTTTTGAAAAATGGGTTTCTAATACTTCCAGGAAGAGGGAAGGCTTATCATGTGCTTTAGGATTGTTCTAAAAAATGCAGATAGGTCCCTGTTCTCATGAGTGGATGACAGCCAGCACCAGAGCACAGCCCACCTCCCCTGGTGAAGCCAGAGGACTGGGGAATGTTCAATCACGTGCTGAATTACGCCATGAGGAACAAAAACTCTCTCCTGTGCTAGTGGTACTAAAACCCCTTATCGTCTTCATAAGAATCAAACTGCACAGTGTGCAGTGAAAGACTGGTCGCTTTCCCATCCCACCCCCATTTCTTCTTTCCATCCCCTCCCACCCCATGATAACACTGATACTATTTCTCACATACATACACATGCATGCATACCCAACTATCCACCCATCGCCTCTTTTGTTAAAACACAAATGGCAGCATATGACAGTTATACTTAGCCACAGATTTGGATATTCAGAGCATTTAAACAATTTCTTTGGAGGAAAATTGCAGCCTGGTTCTTTGCTCGCTAGTTGACCCATTACCTTCCAACAGAGCCCAAGAACACCCATCTTCCTCCACCACACCCACACACTCAGGGCTTCCAGACCCCAGCCCCTCTGTTCACTTACCTGTCCAAAGTAATACGAGGCCTGTGAAGGCTACCCAAGAATGCATGATGGTATCAACCTAAAGGGGAGAAAAAAACAGACTGTTTGGTGTGCCCCCCACCAGATGGAATGGGGACAAGTCTTAATTCTCAGATGGCAACTTTTGCTTTCACCCTGACTGGGTGAATCACAGGAGCCTGCCCTGTTACGGATTGGTGACCACGTACAATGGCTTCAGGTCTCTGTTTGCTCAGTGTGGCTGAGGGCTCTGCACCTCCAACAGACAGGCAAAGCTGTCCTTGGAAGCAGACCCTTATTTCTCAGCTCCTTTGTTCTTGTATACAGTGTGAGAAGGTAACCTCGTTTCATTATTTTCCATATGCCCATCCAGTTTTCCCAACATCATTTACTGAAGAGACTGCCTTTAACCTTTTCTATATTTTGTTTATTTTTCATAGATTAATTAACTGTAATAGGTGTGAGATTATTTCTGGCTTTTCTATTCTGTTCCACTGAACTGGCTTTATGCCAGTACCATGCTGTTTTTATTAGTATAGCCTTTTGGTATAGTTTGACATCAGAGAGCATGGTACCTCCAACTCAAGATTGGTTTGGCTCTTCAGGCTCTTTTGCAGTTCCATACACATTTTGAGGATTATTTGTTTTTTTCAGTGAAAAATGGCATCGGTGTTTTAATAGGGATTTCACTGAATCTGTAGATTGCTTTGGGTAGTACAGACATTTTAACAACCTTATTTTTTCCTGTCGGTGAGCATGGTATATCCTTCCATTCATTTGTATCATCCTCAGTTTCTTTTCTCAATGTCTTATAGCTATGTGGCTTATTTCCTCCCACATTATTTTTTTTTTGGAAGGTATGCATTTCTGTGCTAGCGGAAATATTTATATTAACACCTTTTGACACCCACCTATATCCTATGAGGCATTCATTATTTTAGCTGCCCACCAGGTGTGTCAGTTTTAGAGCTGCTTAGGTGGGATTCTTGTGGCAGCTGAGGCCATTTGCTACTTGGGCTGGTCCCGGAGCCACTTGGTCGGAACTATTTTGAAGGAAGCCCAGGCCAGTCACTACTTGTACCAGGCTGGGGGCACTTGCAAAAGGCTACAATACGAGCTGAGGCTGGCGCCATTTGTGCTAAGACAGGGGCTACACTGGTAGCTGAGGCTAGCCGCTACTTATGAGGTTAAGGGCTTTTAGGAGAGTCTAGGGGAGGGTGAGGGTGGGGGAGTGGCTTGCAGAGCACAGCCATTGCTCATCCAGAGCTTGAGGACATTTGGGAGGGCCAGTAGAGTGTGTCCAGCCCAGCTGCTGCTCTTACAGAGCTGGAGGGTATTTGGAAGAGATTGTAAGGAAAGCCAGAAGCAACCCAGTACTCCTATAGTGCTAGAGGGCATCTAGAAGAGATAACAAGGGCCCCAAGGCTCTGGGGAAGGGTCTGGAGCTGCTGGAACTGGCCCCGTAGGCTGAGTGGGTTGGGAGTAAGGGGGGCCGGGTCTCAGGGGAAAGCCAGAGCGGGGCAGTGTTAGCCCGGTTGATGGAAAGAGAAATTTCACGCCTGCCGGCTCAGGGAAAGCTAGACGGGAGGAGAGCGCAGCAAAGGATCAATAACACCCACCAGAGCTTCTGTGCCCTGAAATAGCTCCGACCAACAACCCTTGTCCCCCCAGTCTTTGCCCTCAGGTTAGTCAATTTAGTTCCTCCCCTACGTCCCAGGCAATTCTGGCACTGCCGCCTCTGTGCTGGAGCCGAGAGTGAGTGAATTTGTGCTGAACCCTCTAAGCACAGAGCCTTGGTCTTCCGCAAACCTCCTCCTATCTCACACATAATCCCCACTGGTGTTCCAAGCTGATCGTTACAGGGACTCACCTTCCCGGCATAGGTGCCCCATGCAAGGGAGGCTGGTGTGGTGCTCGGACCTCTGGCTCATCAGTGGGGACCTCTGCGGCCCAGCTGTCCCTCCCATTCATTAACCACCACAGGGGGGTGTGGGAATTGCCCCGACCGCATATCCATCCTTCCTACCTGTCTCTCTGGAGCTGCTTCTTTATAATCGTAGAGGACCTTCTGTTCAGTTAGTCTTCAGGTGGTTACCAGCGATGGCTATGCTACAATTTAGAATTAATTCTGATGTGCTTCCGGGAAGAAGTTAGTTCAAGATTTACCAGCTCAGCTACAGAGACTCCGCCCCCTCCAGATTTCCCCTAATTCCTATTGGCTCAGTCATCACTGTCTTTTTTTAAAGATTTAATTTAATTATGTTTAGAGGGAGGGGAAGGGGAGAGAAAGTGAGAGGGCAAGGAACATCAATGTGTGGTTGCTTCTCATGCACCCCCAAATGGGGATCTGGCCTGCAACCCAGGCATATGCCCTGACTGGGAATCGAACCAGTGACCCCTTGGTTCCCAGGCCAGTGTTCGATCCACTGAACCACACCAGCCAGGGCATCATTGTCTTAATATGCCCTATAATACTCAGAAAGTTCAAGCAACAAAGTTCTGATTTTTTCCTTGGCATAAATTTCTAGAAGGTTCTACTTACCAGTGAGTCAGGAGGCTTCCAGCTCCTCTGGTGGTTGTCGCTGACCTTCCCCCAAAGGTTTTATGGGTAAAGACAACTATCTCCCAGAATTCCACTCCTTATCTCTTCACCACGCCCTTGCATAGGAACCTTTGGAAGTATCTTTGAAATCAAACTTCTCCAGTCTGCCACAGTGTTCCTGCTGAATTTATCCCCACTTACTCACTTAAACAGATTACAAGGAGGTATCAGTGGGCTGGAACTGTATTTGTTCTCTGCTAGGTTGTCTTTAAAAGATTTGGCACAGAGTTTGATTTTAGGTCAGACTCTAAGCCTGAAAAGTCATGTAGATTTTGAGAATGTTTATATACAGTAGTTTAAAGAGACCTTAAACTACTTGGGGCAGCTGTTCAACTTATAGTGACTACACTGAGGACCAAAAGGAGGCCTAGCAGATGGGGCCCATAGAAGACATTCTGTGGGGCAGATGCGGACATGAAAGCCTGGTCTGCCCACTCCCACTACTTGTTCTTATCACTCAGTGAACACTATTTCACCAACTACTCGCTGAGCAACCCATGCTAAGCAAGGGAACATCCTATCCCAAAACAAGAAAAAGAGGAAAGCAAACCTATAGTCTCTACCCTAAAAAAGTTTAGGAAAACAAGTTGCTACCATTACTAAAAATGAACTAGACCCCAATATAATTGATACCCATCTTTCAGGTGTTAATAGCATGTCCCCTGACACTCAGGGCATTGAACTTGTGTATGACAGAGGTGTCAGAAAGCTGAGTGAGCTGAACTCCTGCCCACACAGCGAGAGGCAACTGTAACAAGGGAATATTATAATAGGGAATTTTAACCTACCCCCCTATTCTTTTTACATTCTATCTGTAAGTGCTGACTCTGATTAATATGTAGCTTGTAGATAAATAGCATGTTTGTGTAAGAATCCTAGGAACCAACTTCAAAAGATACAATCTCCAACCTTCAGGTATCCCAGCTCCAGGGGATTTGAGACCTCCATCCATGGAGCCAGGATGACTCAAACCAGGATGACACACACCGGACCCGAAATGAAAGCAATGGTGTCATCCACTTGGAAACATGGACAAAGTCACAGATTTGCCTTTGGATCCACACTTTCACTGGTAACCAGTGTGCCTTGCTGCATTGTCACGTGAGTGTAAGACATTTCCTTCGCATCAGCTTTAGGGAAGATGGCTGGGTCAGAGAGACTTAGTAGCATTGGGCTTTTCCAAGATTTGTTATTTATTACTATGTACAATATTATAAAATATATTCTAAAGGTGATACACCCCCAAAACAACTATATTAAAATAATATGCATAGTTGAAAAAATAGCCCACCATCACCACCACCCATGAATATCTTAAATAATCATTAAAAAAATCTTGCCCTGGCTGGTGCAGCTCAGTGGATTGAATGCCAGCCTGAGAACTGAAAGATGCCTGCGTCCCGGGCCAAGTCCCCAGCTGGAGGCGCGCAAGAGGCAATAGTTGATCGATGTATTTCTTGCTGAGCAATGTTTCTCTCCCTTTTTTTCTCCCTCCTTCACCTCTCTAAAAGTAAATAAAGTTTTTTTTTTTAATCTCACTGTTTTCTCTGGGAAAAGAGATTCACAAGAAGCAAAAGGAATTTGAACAAGAAATCAGAAAAAGAAATCACCACTATGAGGAAATGAGTCACTTGGAATGTCCTTTATAATTGTAGTCAGCTTAACTAAGAAAAGGTACAAAGGAGCTTAAAGCCGGAAAGTAACATTTCTGACTCATACTGATCTTTGCACAGATTTCCAGTGAAAACCAGCCAAAATCTGAGCCCAGCTTAAGCTCGAGAACCTTTCACTCAAATGGTCCCCCAGCTGCCCCACTCCTTTCCCCCTCTTTCCAACTGAGTCCCAGAAAACACTGATGGAAATCTTGAAAATTACAGCTCTAGGGCATCTCTACTTATCTCTGGAAGGACCCACACTTTCTCACTAGAAAGCTGGAGACAAACTAATGTGGTTTAGTTTAAGTTTTTTATAATGTAAATTTATTAAACTTAAATTTAAATAAGAATAAGCTCAAGGGATGCCCCAAAATTAATTGCAGTAACAACTTGGAGATTTTGTGAGTTCAGTCCCAGATCACCCACAATAAACCCAGTAGGAGTCTTTTTGCTGGTAAAGGACCCTGCCTTCCATATGTAAAAATAACTCCAAACCGGTGCAGCACGATAAAGGGAAGTACAAATGAGGAACCACCTGGAATTTCTGCTTCAGGAATGTTAAGCCTAGAAAAAGTAACAGACAGATAAAACATAGTAAGCCCTTACTTTTTCATTCTGAAAAGAAAATGTGAGTCTCTTAAGGCAAAGCTCTATGAGCAAACCATATATCCAATACTGTTGCACTGTTTTTAAGTTACCTCTTGTCACCTCCAGGGCATTTGAAGCAGCTTTTTGGTCCCCTTTCTGCTACCTTTCCATTCCAAATAATTGATGGAATGTGTGTCCTACTCTGAAAACCAGGGTTACAGTCCTAAATTGCTGCCACACTCTACTGCCAGCCTTGACCTCTAACTTAGTTAACTTGTCTTACTCTTTTCTCTTTTTTTCTTCTCTTCTTTTCTCTTCCTCTCCTTTCCTTCTATTTTTTTATTAGTGTAAGAGAGTTTATTAATGAAGCAGTGAGAGAGAGGGAAGGGCTACTCCTCGGACAGAGCAGCCTTCATTTCTTACGAGGAAGAGGAGGGCAAACAAGACAAATTGCTATAATGCTTCAAACTTCTCTTTTGATTACAAAGAAAATGAAGATCATCAAACAGTTACAGAGCATGTGAAAAAAAGTGGAAGTCTATATTTTGACCATTTCCCCCTGTGGGGTAAACATATTAATTTGTTTATGTCTTCCAGATTTTTTTTTTTTTTTTACCAGTTTCCCAGCCCCGGAGGATAGAACCGGCAGACTGGTAGAAGGTGCCAGAGACATTATTCTCTGCCTCCATATATTACAGACACCAGGACCGCAGGCCTTACTGCTGCCAAGAAGAGAAGGGTCTTCCAGACTTTTTCAAGGCAAAGAGAAAATTTTACATTAACTATATATATCTATTCTGAAGGTTTTCATTTTTTTGGACGCGGCAATATAGCATTCTCCCTGACAAGTAACATGAGCTTGGTCAGAGGAGGGGTTTTATCTGCTCCCTCACTGTTCTGCTCCTGGGACTAACCCAGTGCCTGACAGATCAGACCACAGTGAACGTTCACAGCCTGAGTGGATGGAGCCGGGACTCCTGCCAGTCAGACTGGGAGCTCTGGGGGTCGGGGACACGTCTGTTCGGTCTGTCTCTCTGGTCTCGGCACCAGAGACCTGGCACAGAGTAAGTATTAATAAACTTCTGTTCAATTAGCAAAACAGCTCAGTGATGAAGACCACCTAGTTCTGCCTGTACCCGTGTGCTCATGGATCACACTGATCAGCTAGCTACTCCCCTGTTGAGGGAAGAGGTCTCTTGCAAACGTCTTTGCCATGGTAAGTCGTGTGCACACACACTTGTCTGCAGATTTTGTAGGGTGCGCACCTCCTTCGGAGGGGCCACTGAGCTGCTCCAGTGTGTGCTGAAGTCCCTTCCCTCCACAACTTCATAACATTCACGATTAACTTTTCAACCTGTGTGAGAGCCACTGCCTGGGACTTTGCAAAACTATCTCCTTCCCGTAGCTCCCTAGAAAGAGCCACTGCTTCCCCAAACTGCAGAGATGCAGCCAGAACAGAAAATTCATACAAGAGTTCAGACTGCCAGGAAGCCTCCTAGCAACAACCCAACAGGCTGCCTGTGCCTTTGGGGACAAGCGTCCATGGCCTGAGGCACAGCAGCAGTTTAGTCACCACCTGGGAGGGGCAGTCCTCAGGCAGTGGCAGGTGTGAGTTGTTGATTAGGTCCTGGGGTGCTGAGGAGGGCCCAGCAGGAAGGGGGAAACAGATGGGGGGTAACAGACTTCCAAGCACCTGACATAGGAGATGACGCTGAGAGACAGCAGCCACTTTGCCTGCATAAGAGCACACGTGGAGCTTGTGGGTATTCGTGAGTTCTCCAAGAAGTGAGGTCACAGAGCTGTGTCTGTGAACTTCTATGACGTGTGAGAGCAGTGACAGGCACTGGGGAGACAATAAGTAAGGCAGACCTAGTGTCCACAATCCTGGGAGGGAAGCTTGGGGACCACTGTCTTTCCACCAAGGGGCTTAGTGCTGACAAGTCTGGACTGCTGGAGCCCTTCGCCTTCTTTCCACCAAGAAACAGACACTGCATCCCAGGCACTGCTTCTTCTTCTGTGAACAATACAGCTCCAGTTCCCCCCGTGAATGGAGAAGTTGGTCAGAGACATTTCCCTTTGCATGCACCCCGAGCAGAACTTGACAACATACACCGAGCACGCTTCCCTTTTCCCCAGGTGCTCCTGCCCCAACACCGGCTCGCTGGGCTGTCTCCTTGACTGGGGCAGGAGAGCTGTGCAGGGGCAGCTGCTGCTGGAGCCTTCACTCAAAGCAGCACAAACCCTGAGTCTCAAGGGAGACCTTCAAGACCACCTAGTCCTGCTCCAGTAGGTTCTTGACCTTCTATGAGTCACCATGCTCCTTGAAAATCAGTGGCCCTTAGACTTTCTGGACCAAACAGACACGCACACATCCCAGCACACAACTTTCCCTACAGTTTCAGGAGCTTCCTGGACACATCATGGGACTGAAATCCCTGGAACTCTAGGACCCCACAGTAAGAATTCCCACTTCACACAGAAGCTCACGTGAGTTCTGATGCCCCAGTGAGCAGTCTCCGGGCTGAGTAGCCTTGTTGGTGGGAGGCAGAGGCAATGCTGTGACAGGCCTGAGTGTTGCGCAGGTCCGGGTCCAGTCCTCGGTGAGCTCACTGTCTTGGACAATGGAAGAGGGTGCTCGGTAGCCGTGGCAAGCACTGAACGCCACTCAGCTGACACACTTCAGAGTTTCCAGAGAGGACAACCTAAGCCCCAACCCAGACGTTGTCAGGATCGCTACCGGCAGCTGACGTAGCTGTGGTACTCTGATGGGTCTTCTATCTCGTAGACGTTCTCCTCTATCGTATAGATGTTTTCCTTTGAGCGCATTCCCTCTGATACTGTGTTTTCTAACCCTACGGGAGGGAGGTTGGCCAACGTGAGGAGCCTGTGGAAATAAAATGTTGCAGTTGAGGGAGGCATTTCCCGGGCATCACAGACTAAGGAGAACAGGCTTTGCTGAACAGACACCGACCAAACGCAGTACATGATGCTCAACTGGGTCCTGAGTGGAGGGGAAAACATAAAACAGAACAAAATAATGTGAGGAACACTGAGAAAATTTGTATCACTCTCCATTTACTTAGGTATAAAAATGGCCTTGTGTGATCTCAGAGAATATCCTTTTCTTAGGAGGTACAGGTGGAAGTTGAGTGATGTGTGAAGATATCTGAAACATCCTTAAAATGATTCAGAAGAAAAAAGTGTGTAAAAATAGAAAAATATATAAGGTAAATGTATCAAAATGTTATCGGATTTAGGTAAATGATTGTATTGTTTATTGTCCTACTATTTCAATTGTCTAATGCACTGGAATAATTTTACAAAACAGTAAAAGAGCCCTGGCTAGGTAGCTCAGTTGACTAGAGTATCACCCCCTGGGTAGCAGGTTTGATTCCTGGTCAGGGCACATGTAAGAATCAATCAATGAATGCATAAATAGTGGAACAATAAAGTGTTGTTTCAATCTGTTTTTCTTTTCCATCCTCTCTCTCTAGAAATCTACAATAAATAAGAACAGACTCACAGATACAGAGAACAGACTGACAATTGCGAGAGGGAAGGTGGCTTAGGGGACTAAGTGACAAGGTGAAGGGACGAAGCATGAAACAAAATATAAAGAAACAAATTATTTTATGTGCCAAGCAAATGTGAGTTTGAATTCTGTCTCTGCTATATGACCTTAGGGAAGCTGGATTTTGCTTTTTCATTCATTTACTCAGGAAATATTTAGTGTGCTACACACTGCTCTGGGCAGCAAGAGATACAGCAGCAAATAAAACACACAAATCTCACAAAGGCTTCATATCAGTAAACTTTGTGTCTCAGGGTCCTCATCTGCAAAATGGGAATAATTAGCACTCCACCTCACCAGGTTGCTGTAAGGAGCATTCAGGTATCAAATATTTATCAAATATTTAATAAATATCAGCCTGCTAAATATCAGTCACTGTGCTAGGGGATCCAGTTGTTAACATGGCAGACAAGTTCCTCCTTTTCTGTGCAGTTTGCCTTTATAGGTAGAGATGAACATTGACCAAATTATACCACAAATAATGATTTAATGCATGTCACTGACATTTATGAATGTTATCACACTTCAGGTTTCAGCCCTAAGAAAGAATAGTGACACAGATCATTTAAAACTACTCTAGTACTACCGGCCCCTTTTTCGGACGGGGGTGGCTTCTGATAATGAAATACTTTACTTGACCTTTTAGCCTTCTTTACTGCAGACTATTTTGTCATCATGAATATATTGTCTCTACTTGGTCTAAAATTATTAGTGGTTTAGATAGCACCCAGTAGACAGAGTTTTGTTTTGTTTTTCTTGAAACAGACCGTGTTGAACCCACATACCAGATGCCACTGAAATCTAGTCAAAGGTAAGTGAGCTGCATGCATTTGGAACTGGGGTGTCTGCATGTGTGTGTACGAATAGGTGTGAATATAGTCAGGAATGGAGACTAAGGCTGCAATGTAATGAACCCTGTCTGCACATCGGAATCACTCAGAAAGCTTTGAAAATAATACCTGTGCTCAGGCCTCATCCCGAAAGAGTCTGTAGTATTTGCTCTGGGGTTGACAACACATCTTGTAAGTGCCATAAGGGATCCCAGGAGGTTATCTGAGTTTAGGACACTGGACGGGGCTACAACAGCCCTGAGAGAGGATTCTGGGTTTCTCGTTCACTTCTGCAACCCAGTGCCTACCCAAAGCCTGGATATAGTAAATGCTCAACCAGTTGAAGGGGCAGTTCAAGAAAATAATCTGTTGTTACAGAAATAAGTATTTCCTATCAATGCGGAGATAATTCTGTTCCTTAACTTTAGGACTAAAGAAGCTACAATGATCAGAAAGTAAACAGAGCAGTGTGTTTGCATTTCATAAATTCAGGCCTAAAGCAAAAGGCAATTATAAGATTAGATCCCCAAGTCCCAGGGCAAGACTTCTGAGAGCAAGATCAAAGCTGTATTAATGTAGTGACCGCCAAGATTCCTGCTTCCCCCTGCCTCACCCCTTATTCTTACCTTGAATTCTGTAACTTCTGTTTCCTATGAGAATACCCTGGGTAAAAAAGGCAAGAAAAGTTTATTAAAATTACTTTCATAAATAAATAGAGTGGACCCACTGGGAGAAATGAGGGAGGTTTGAATGGCAGTGAGGTCCGGAGGCTCATCTAAGAGAGGGCACTAGAAACACTCAGGAGAGCTGCTGAGCACTGCAGAGTGCCGGTGTATGGATCTGATGTCGCAACTTGAACGCTTGTCTCTGTGGTTGTAAGATTTCCTTGAGCAACTTCTAGGGAAAAGTTTGCACTTTTCACAGGACTTCCCCATCTGTTCTTCTAAGTAGTTGTGATTTTGAAGAAATATATACAGTGTGTGTGTGCAAAATGTCAGACTCTTTCCAGTCCTCATTAACCTCCCTTCAAACCATAGGAAGGGTCCTTAATATCCAGGCCTTTGCAAAACTCAAACAGGTAGTGAGTGACATCATTTGTTCTAATCCACCCATCAGCCACATTCCTGTGATCAGGTCACAAACTCCACTGCTATCACTAGTGTTGGCCCCGAGTCAAGCTGTGACTAATCCAGAATCCTAGCCTGGAGCTTTTTTTCCCCTAGCACAGGTTTATCTCAACAACTTTCTTCTCCTCAAATACTATTTTAGGCATACAGAAAGATTTATACCTTAGTTCTTAAACCGTTTCCTCATTTTTCTTTCTTTTTTTAATTTCTTGCACAAGTATATGTTTTGATTTTTAGAGACAGAGGGAGGGAGAGAGGGACAGAGAAAGGGAGGGGGATGGGGAGAGTGAAAGGGGGAGGGAAAGAAAGAGACATCCCTGTGATAGAGAAATATGCTCCCTGACCAGGAATAGAACTAGGAACCTTTTGGTACACAGGGCAGTGCTCCAACCAACTGAGCCACACCAGCCAGGACCTCATTTTCCCCCATATTCAAAATCCTTTGAACTCAAAACCACCCAAAGGCTTCCTCCTAGGTTCCAGACATAATCACCTGAGCTGTGTCCCTCGGTGGTGGGCATCCTTGGAAAGGCTGTGGTGATGTCTCTCCACTGGGTCCAGGCAGGGGTGACCTCGGCTAAAGTGAGAAAGCAATGCAAGGATGGGTCTTCTCTGAGAGTGGGAAGCTCGTGTCAGGACTCAAAGGGGCAGCAGACAAAACAAGAAACACACAAATAAAGAGGAACACATGCTCAACTCTCAAACCTGGACACCTTCCTTGAGAGGATGTCGCATATCTAAAATGTTTGTCATGCACCTGAAGAGCTGTGTTACCGTCATCATTGTCACAGTCTAATTGTTAAGAACAGAACTAATAGCCACACAAACAGCCACACTGATGCTCTTCATAAAACATCTCCTAAAACGTTCCAGTGGCCTATATGGTAGGGATCACCATATTTCACAGAGGAGAAAGTCACCAAGTTTAAGTAACTTGTCCCAGGATCACACAGCTAGGAAGAGGCCCAGTTGGAGCAGAACTCAGCTTCAGCAGCCACGAAGCACATGCTCTGTAAACCCCAAACCTCCAAGCACATGCACCTCCCCGCACACGCACAGCTCAGAGGGGCTCAATTATGGCTGCACCAGGGGGAGAACCACCCAGGGAAGACTTTGAAAAATCCCAGGGTTTAGGTTCTACCTCCAGAGACACTGCTTTCTCTGGCTTGTGGGTGGGGCTCAAGCATCCTTAGGTGTTAAAAGGTCCGCAGGTAAATCGAGTGGGCAGTCAGGCTCCCAACCCCTGATCTGGGCCTTTCCTCCCATAGTCGTGAGGATGAAAAGTACAGCATAGGAAATACAGTCAATAACACAGCAATAGCCATGCATGGTGCCAGGAAATGTCGAGGGAACACTTTTTAAAGTGTATGATTGTCTAACCACTGTGCTGTATACCCAATACCAATACAAAATTATATTGAAAGTAAAGTGTAATTGAAAAATAGAAGGTAAACCAAAACAGAATAAAGTGGCTCTTAATCCTAAAAAAAGATAAAATGAGAAATGTTCTCTTAGGTTTGTTTAAGTCCAGACCCAAATAGGTTCCTACTTTGCATTTTCACTGATATGTCCCCTAGAGCAAGGGACATAAATAAAAGAATAAACAAATGGGATTGCATCAAAATAAAAAGATTCTGCACAGTTAAAGAAAACAACATTAAAATGAAAAGAGAGCAAACCGCATGGGAAAACATATTTGCCAATGATACCTCAGACAAGGGTTTGATCTCCAAAATATATAAAGAACTCACAGGACTCCACTCTACGGAGACAAGCAACCCAATTAAAAAATGGACAAAGGACTTGAACAGACACTTCTCCAAGAAGGACATAGAAATGATCTAGAGACATAAGAAAAGATGCTCAGTATTGCTAGCCATCAGAGAGGTGCAAATTAAAACCACAATGATATACCACTTCGTACCAGGGAGAATGGCCATCATAAACAAATCAACAAACAAGTGTTGGAGAGGATGTGATGAAAAGGGAACCCTAGTGCACTGTGGTGGGAATGCAGACTGGTACAGGCACTATGGAAAATAGTGTGGAATTTCCTCAGAAAACAAACAATGGACCTGCCTTTTGACCCTGAAATTCCACTGCTGGGATTATATACTAAGAACCCTGAAACACCAATCCAAAAGAACCTATGCACCCCAATGTTCATAGCAGCACAATTTACAATAGCCAAGTGCCGGAAGCAACTTAAATGCCCATCAGTCAATGAATGGATCAAAAAACTATGGTACATTTACACGATGGAATACTATGCAGCAGAAAGAAAGAAGGAGCTCCTACTATTTTCGACAGCATGGGTGGAACTAGAGAGCATTATGCCAAGGGAAATAAGCCAGGTGGTGCAGGACAAATACCATACGATCTCACCTTTAAGTAGAACCTAGTCAACAAAACAAATAAGCAAGCAAAATATAACCAGAGACACTGAAATTAAGAACAATCTGACAGTAACAAGAAAGGAGGTGGGAAAGGATAATGGGGGGAAGAGAAGGGTTTTCAGGAACAACTGTAAAGGACACATGGACAAAAACGAGGAGGTGTGAAATCAGGGGAGGGAGCTGGGGACGGCTGGGATTGGAGGGAGAAGGCAGACAACTTTAGTTGAACAGCAATTAAAAAATAAAGAAACAGCACTTTAATGACGACACTTACATTTTTTACAAAAATATTGAAATTGGGTCTAGTCAAACATACAGCTCTTTCACCTCATAAGAAATCAAACACACTGAGAATCCATATACAAGACATTTTACAGAATAACTGATCTAGCTTTTCAAGAAGTCAGTGGCATGAAAACAAAAAGGAAGGAGTCACTGTTCTTGATGAAAAGAAACTTAACAGACATACCAACCAAATGTAATCTATGAGTTTGCTTAAATACCGATTTGGATTGATGAATTATAAACAGAGATTTTTGGGGAGAAATCAGAAAAAATTGAATATGAATTGGTACGAGAGGTATCACTAGTTTTGTTAGAATATGGGTCATTACATATAAATTTTATTTTATATTTCACAGATTTCATTTGTTTACTGTTAGAGGGGAAGGGAAGGAGAAAGAGAAGGAGAGAAACATCAGTTTGCGTGAGACAGGGAATCCCTAAGGGAACTTGATGATTAGATCCCCAGGCATCCTAAGGTTCCAAGGTCCCCAGGTGAGTAGTCAAGGCTGATAAGGTCCCACCTTACTTTTCAATGGCTATCACCACCTTTTCACTGGGCGGAGCAATGCTTTTTGTTTCTTCTTTCTCTGATAATCTGATGTGATCAAGAGTCAAAGAACAGTCTTGGGAGGTCGGTTTTCTCCACAACTCACTGAAAAAACAGCTTGGTCAGGGGGAGAACAAAAGACAAATTATTCCTTTCCCCCCAGAGAGCACTCTGAACTTGGAAGAAACATTTCTCAACAACTAGGCTATGAGATTCAGAGTGTAAGTATGCTTCCCCTGCAATCCTTAGGGTTTTCCTATATTTGGGGAACTCTGAATAATTTTGCTTAGCCTCCAGAAAGGTATTACAATTCTCACACAGTCTAAATATAAGTTTTTGTGTTCATTTCATGCAATTTGTTTCTGAAATAAGTAGGAATGCAGAATTATGACATGTTCTTTTTTGCGCATGTTCTTTCATGAAGTCTGTTTTTGTTAAAGTGTAAAATAGTTTGTAATAGACCTTCACCTGTACTTTGAACAAACAAAAAGGTAAAGTCTTGGCTCCCATCTCAACCAGAATGCCCAGAAGTATATGGCCCAGGAATCTGTATTCGGACAAGCTCCCAGCTGATCTAATCTATTGCCTCCACTACTTTAAGCATCTACATAAGCTTTGCCATTCCCACAATGCTTTTTGCTACTATTCACTCAAGTTGCTTTAATTAGCTTTAACATGGTATCCTAAACAATATCCACTAAGTTATGGTGTTTGAAAAAAAATTTTTTTAAGATTTTATTTTTTAGAGAGAGGTGAGGGAGGGGGAAAGAGAGGGAAGAAACCTCAATCAGTTGCTTCCCACGTGCCCCTCAACTGGGGACCGGGCCCACAGCCCAGGCACGTGCCCTGACCAGGAATCATCAACCAGCAACCTTTTGTTTCACAGGCTGACGCTCAGTCCACAAACCCACACCTGCCAGGGCTAAATTATGTTTTTGATGCACTGTTTTCTAAAAATATACAGCAAGTTATATATGTATTTCTTAAGTCCACTGTGGACTAACCTGAAGCAGCCCATGCATCACACCACTGCCCCAAGCTGCAGGTTTGGGAAGACTGGGCTCAGCAGCTGCCACCCCCAACAGATCGAAGACAGACCGTCACCCTCCCCTTCTTCTTCCAGGGCCCCTCTCCCGAAGCCCTCACTGCCTTGTGAAACCCCCCCTCTGTCAATATGTGCCCCACGCCCACTATCCTTCCCTATATACCCTCTTCCGTCACCCCCACCTAACCGACCTTTTCCGTATGAACTTAGCACAGGGTCACTGAAGCACGTTAACAAATGTGAGCATAATTCTCCAACAGATGTGTTCACGTAGCCCTTTACAGCCAGCACCCCTGAGGCAGTGCCCATGTCTCCAGCCTCATCTCGTTTCCACCCACATCATTCACTTTGCTGCAGCCGCGTTGGCTTCTTTAGTCTTTAGAACACACCTTACTCTCTCCCTCTTAAAGCACAAGCTTCTTCCTGCCCCAAATCCACGCATGTGGTGGATTCCACCAAGTGGCTGCCTCGTTTGGTTTCAACTGCAATGTCACCTCTTTCTCAGAAGCAGTCCCTGACCAATGCTGCACCACTCCCCACCCACATACCTCACCTTCCCCACCCCCATCCAGTGATTTTCAACCAGGGATGATACTGCCTCTCAGAAGACATCTGCAGTTGTCACTACTGGAGGAACTCAACTGTCCCCTCATTGGCAGAGGTCAGGGATGCTGCTAAACATCCTACAACAAAGAATTATCTGGCTCCAAATGCCACAGCTGAGAAACCCAGCTGTCACTATACTCTCATGCCCTGCAGCATTAACTGGTACCGAAATTGCTGGTTTGGGGGTGGGGGTCCCCTACTAAACTGCACCTCCTCAAGAACTGAAGTTCCCCCGCACCTACAGGAGTGCCAGGCACACTTGGCTCCCCAAACTTGTCCCACCTGCCCTTGTCCTGGGGAGCCACGGCATGTGGGAGATGCCGGGCAGAGACTACTGACGAGCCTGAGAAAAACAAGAAGTCAGCTTTCAAAACGAGAACGAAAATCTCTTTGTCAGTGTGAATAGAGTGAAACTAATAAAAGACCCTCACGCTTTCATGTACTCACAATTATCTTCACCACCATCAGCAAAAGATTGGTTTTGCCACTTCTTAAAGATGTGCCCAATTACCTAAGTTTAAAATATGGTCCTAATTACAATTGTGTCCTAATGTTCCAGGACAGATTGTAGATAATAAAATCTCAATACATTCTACAATATTAATATATTTACAGGAAAAAATTTAATATTTTTTAAAAGATTGTATTTATTTAATTTTTGAGAGAGAGAGAGAGGAAGAGAAAGGGAAGCCTGTGAGAGGAACATCGGTTGGTTCCTCACATGTCCCCAACTGGGGACCTGGCCCTAGGCATGTGCCCTGAGAGGGAATCAAAACGCTGACCTTTCAGCTTGCAGGCTGGCACTCAGTCTGCTGAGCCACACCAACCAGGGCAAAAAATAATTTAGTATTAAGTAAATACTTTCCCTTCCTTCCTTCTAACCAGTTCCTCTTCTCAATGTGGATAATTATTTTCTATGGTATAAAATGATAGCCTAATTATTCGATATCTACTTTTCCAAAAAAGAAAATTATTTTTAAGAATAAGAAGGCACTGCTCTAACCCGGTGGCTCAGCTGTTCAGAGCATTGTCTTGTACACCAAAAAGTTGCGGGTTCAATCCCCAGTCAGGGCACATACGTAGGTTACGAATTTGATCTCCTGTAGACGTGCATATGGGAAGCTACCAATTGATGTTTCTCTCTCTCTCCCTTCCTTTCTCTCTAAAATCAATAAACATATGCTCAGATAAAGATTTAAATAAATAAGAAGGCAGGTCCTATATAGCAAGAAACTCACAAATGCAGTATCATAGAAATAATTTATTAAGCACTAGTGCTAGGTCAGCTATTACTAAAAATCAAACAAAATAAAAACCCTTTGCATTTCTGCAGTGGTGTTCACTTTTCAGACTTCTCACAATTGCCACTGTGCTCTGACCTAGGTCTGGGAATAATAATCTCTAATGGATGTGAAAACGAAGGCATTAGGAACAACTTGACCCAGCGTCATCCAGTGTCACTGGTAAGAGGCTGGGACTCAAGTCCTAGTTCTCACTCTGTGTACCACCTGCTACCCCCACACCCACATATTATTTCGCAGGTACTGGCGGGCAGGCCAGCGGCTTACACTGTGCTCATGACCTTCAAACAAGTACTGGAAATGCTGGAATAAACAAAGCTTGCCAGAACCCTGGAGCCTTCGATGTGCCATCAGTAAGGTCATGGAGAATGGAACTGCATCATAATTCAAAGCCATACAAGTCACAAAGCAGGAAACCAGTGTGACCTGCAGGTTAGGGCAAGGACTAGGGGGTGAGAGGATGGGATGCCACCTACAAAATCCTGATGGTGCAGGAATGCCATCCAATGTCACAGGTCTTTCCAGAGAAGCTACAGACCCGGGCTTTAAACTGGAATCTCAGTGTTCCTGCATGTTGTCTTCAATTTAAAAGAAAAACACTGTAGTTTGAACAAACTTTTTTAGACTAGATTAGGCTGGCCCAATTTGGCAACCCTGATGGACAATGTTTAACAATCTTATTTACCCATATAACCTTCATCCACAGGTACCTGCTATTAATTTTCTAGAATTCTGCAGAACTGTGTCAAAAGTGTTGCCTTCAAGTACAAGCATCCTGCCCTCCTGGACCACCCTGGTGTGATTAGCACTGAACCCCAAGGGAGAATTATTTCAGGATTAACTCAGATTGAAATCAATACCCAGCCTTGTGAACTATTAGTGTTGAAATGTTTCTGGTGGCAAAAAAATTTCTTATTTTTTGCTTATTTAACTCTCTTGGCAAACTTGGAAATTTAATTCAGTTGTGAAAAAGGAAGAGCATTGAAATTGATTTGATATAAAATAAAGCCTTATTCTTCTAAAATAACTTTATGAAAGGCTGCTCAGCATTACTGGCCATCAGAGAGATGCAAAATAAAACCACAATAATTTTAATAATCAAAGTGGTTGGGGACAATTTAGAATCTCATTTGAACTAGTAATGCTCTCAAATAATGCTATTATGCTATTCTAAGGCAGCAAGCCATCTTCTCTAATCAATCCCTTTCTCTCTGCCTTTTATTTTTTAAATCTCTACCCTGCATCATTCTAAAAATTTGTTCAGATTCTCTGACAGTGGTCAACATAAGGGCCGGATGCTATGGCCCAGATGTAGCAGAAATAGAGTGTGTGTGTTAAATCAGATGGCGACTGATCTTCTTCCCCAGTCTGCTTGGTCCGCTCCCCACCCTAACTTCTTCTAACTACTAGAAACCCCATGCTGGTCCAAGGCAAAGCACTTAAAACCTTCTATTTTCAGAGCAAAAAAAAAAATCGAATGGTGAAATAACACTGACTTTATTTCATAGTGAAGAAAATAAAAACCTATGAACTTCCATGATTTGTAGCCCTTGGGTGACTTAAGAAATGCAACATTTGGAGTTAAGAAGATAAAAGAGAAGAGATCATCATGGATGCTTCCAAGTGCGTCACTTAAGTACCAAGTCCTATGTGACCAAGGAGGCAGCTCTTTCCCTGTCTCCCCAGTGAGGATTCTCACAGGACACAGGCTTCATAAGGTCTACAGTGTTCATTTCATACCTGGGAGAGGGCTCGGCTATGATCAGAAAGACTGAGCCAGTTTCTCATAAAAAAGTAGGACCCATCACCACTAAGGTCGACTACACACAGATGACCTAGACACACTCGAACCAATATCACTGACAGGTTAGAATATGGTGGGAAACTGATAAAGTCATTCTGGATCTTAATAGGATTCTGGCATGGTGAGATCTGGTCCTTGTCTTCTGTGATCAAGGACATAAAGCCTTGGATGGTCTCTGGGTCTTAATTCACACGTGAAGATTGTTCTCAAAGTGGACATTCTCCTCTGCTCGGTAGTGCACTGCAGTTTCATTTGGTGAAGTTCCATCCTTAATGTCATTTGATGACAGTTTGCTGTATAAAAGAATCACATGGTAAGAGAAAAGCAGATCCCTTCTAAAGTACATGCAGCACGTTTGTTTACCATCAGGGAAGACTGAGAATCTGCAACTCCCAGAGCCCACTCACACTTAACCTATGGAATGAGTCGAACCCTCCAGAGCTATTAGTGTTAAGTTGCAGGAAAGTCTGTTTAATAAGCAGGTAGAAAACCTAAGTGGTATTAAATAAATTAGACCAGTCTCCCTCAAGGAGCTCACGGAATAGAGCACAAAAATTGACAATCTAAGGCAGATACATGATGTCAAATTGAAGTACTAGATCAAGGTGCATATTCTCCAAGTCAGCTGAGAAACTGGCTGCTGTTTTTCCAGCGTGGATTGTGACCTTTCAGAAAAGGTATTAAACCCATGGTGTGGTCTGCGTTCTGTATTTACGATAAAATAGGGAATACAAGATGTCAGGATGTATTGGATATAGCATTTAAAACAGGGCTGTTTCACACAAGTGTGTGGTGGATGATGATGCCAAAAATCATCCTGTGTGTTTATGGTATTTGAAAAGAGTTAGATGGGTTTTATAATACACATCCTCACATGGCAAGTGCACAAAAACTCTATGTGTAGTGTTTTCATATAGTTGCTGTTTTTTAATTTGCACATAGTGACGATGTTTAATCCCGGAGCCTCTCCAGAAATGATATGAAATGTATTGAATCTTCACTCAACCCAGATCTTTAACTGAACCAGTCATACAAGTGTGAAACCCTTTAGGGGTCAATGGCAGGAAATGAGTCACAGAGCTGCCAACAAACATGTCCCAAGGAAATACTCCTTTGGGTTTTTTTTTTGTCCTTTTTTATATTTTACAACATTGTCTACAACATGTTTTCATTCACAATTAAGTGATAAGAGGTAAACGTAAAGAAAACATTGACACTGAAAGGACAGACACCAACTAAAGGGATGCTATAGTCCATGCTTCTGGCTGTAAGAAGTATTTTCCCTTCTATGGATGGAAGCAGGAGCTCAAAGCTTCCATTAGTATGGGTTTTAAACTCTGAAAGACCTGAGTCTTTTAGCTGCTGTGTGTTGTGAACTTGGACATCACTTAACATTTCAAAACTCGTTCTCTAATGTGTGCAGTGAGAACAGTAGGGCCTATGTCACAGGTGTGGTGATAGGAAATGAATGACGGCAACAACTGGAGCCCACACTTATGGGCACTTGCAGGGTGGTTGGTGATGCCCAAGGCAAACTCAGTGGATTGGCCCATGTGATGAAGACACAGGGAAGACTGACACCCACCAGTAATGAATGGCAGCCTAATAGGATGGCTTCTGAGTCAAAGGAAGACCTTGCTTAAAGCCCAAACTGGACTGAATGAAGCAGGCGACCTGGAACTGGGAGCAAGTAGTGGTTTCACACCAGTACAGGTGTTTGCTCAGATGAACCCAGGGCATGGATGGAAGTAAAGGAAATTTAAGCTTTGAGTGGGCAGCAGAACACATTTACAAAAATTGTCAATCAAATGGCTATGAGGCCAGATAACCAACATGAAGGAGCAGAGCAGGCTGAGGATGGAACCGCTGGGTGGGGGTGCTGCAGAGCCCTGGAGGCCCCTGCCCCACCTCAGAGCTTGTGCTCTGCTTGAGCCAGGCATCCTCTCCCTCCAGGTCTCTGCAAGTGGCCTCCTGGTCCATCAGGGCCCCTCACACATCCCCCCACCCGGGTCTGCATTCCCCATGGCATTTGCCTGGAAGCACTTGCAGGACCCTGTCTATTTGCTTTTGTGTTTTGTCTGTTTTGCTCATCTCTTTGGAATATAATAGGCTTTCAGTCAACAAAGCAGTGAATGAAATCCAGGAGAAACCAAACAACTCACTCCAATGTAGTTTCATCAGACACAGTTTGTGACTTAGTGCCATTACTCTGAGAGGGGAGGACGGGGCACTGCTTCTGTAGGAGTTCCTGGCACAATGCCAGGGGAATGGAGACAGCTCAAACTATCACTGGATGCCTCGGGCAGTAATGCAGGCACTCACTACACTGAATTTTTCAGGATCTGGGGGGCAAAATGGGGAGTTCAGGAGAAGGAGGAGAGGGACAGACAGAAATTTTTGTTTATTTTTACTGGGATAGGAGCATCAAAACACAGCGACACAAACCTTTCGAGCTTACCTTATATGCAACACCTTTCCGTACACACATAAATACCCTAAATTGGGGAACAGTGAAAATTAAACAGGTCAGCCAAGAGTTTCATGAGATCTTTTCCCAATCATGTATATTGTTTCTGTTATTATTTTAACTAGACAAAATCTGAACAAAGCCAGAGGCCAAAAAGAAATTTAAATTTAGAAGAATGTTTTTTGAAAGGAGGAAATCAAAGCAAAAAACAGATTAGACTCCTCCCTGATAACTTCAGGTAACTCCTTTCAAATATGTATGACCCAAACGAACCCCTTCATGCAAACTATCTCAGGTTCATTGTTGGGTTAGTGTATTCACACACATGCCCGGACTTACTTGATGCAATTATAATAATTATACTTCA
This sequence comes from Artibeus jamaicensis, assembly GCF_021234435.1. NCBI lineage: Eukaryota > Metazoa > Chordata > Mammalia > Chiroptera > Phyllostomidae > Artibeus > Artibeus jamaicensis. The sequence continues at coordinate 7,985,840 of NW_026521828.1, read as the reverse complement.
CTTGTAAGAAATGGAATGTATGGTTCTTCACAGAGGCCGGTTACACACACACACACACACACACACACACACACACAGAGCTGGTGGATGGCTACTGAAATCTGTCTCCCTTCCATTGTCTCATTGGCCTCCTCAGTTAAGGGAGTGTCATAAGACTCTCAAGGATGTTATCCTTCATAGGACATACATTGGGTCTTGAGGGAAGGAGAGGAAGAAGAGTAAACAAATCTTACACAATAAGGTTTGTTGCCTTCCAATCCCGACTCTACCCAAAAAGCTTGTCTTAGTATTTAATTTCTCTATAGAAAATTTAAATTTCATTTTTCTTTACAGACCAACATTTTAAAGAAAAAGGACAAGGTTATGAGACAGGGAACTTATGTGAAATCAGAATTATGTGGTGTGTGGAGCAACTTGAAACCAGGCTGTCTTGCTCTAGGACCCTCGTCCTGTCCCCTTCGGCACAATCCTGCAATGACTTACATACTTTTGGCAATTACAGCTGCCAAAACACTGAGCAGTATCAGTGCGGCGGCAGCGAGTCCAATGTAGAGAGCCTTATTGGTGCCCTTCCATGGGTTTTGTTCCACATTCACGTGCTGAGGGAAGATCAACATTGAAAAGGCATCTTGTTAGAATTATGGGCAGAAAACTTTTCCTAAAGTAATGTACTCAGACACATTTATCTTTACTGACCTTTGTCTACTTCTGGATCATGAGGGGTAAGACCAAAGGATCTGAGGTTGTGACCACAGTGAAATCCTAACACAACTTGAAATGTAATATGCACTTGGGAATGTGGAAATCTTTCATACCATGCTTGAAGTGGTATTTATGGAGATGCACAGATCTGTTAAAGCTCAAACTGGATACTTCAAAGGGTATATGTAAATCCCCCATATTATTTTTTTAAAATCTGTAAGCTACATTCTCTTATTATACTAAAAAAGAAAAAACAATTTTTCATCTTCAAGTTGACTTGGTGATTCTATATGATGTCATCTGTGCACAAATATTGAATTTGGTCATTAATACAGTCCTTATTTTTTAACTATAATTCAAGGTTCTATTAATGTCTATGTAAATGGGCTCAAAAGCAGCTGTTCACAGACATGGCTGTGATAAAATTAACTTAAAATGCTGTGCAATTGGGTAGAAGTGCAGAATTTTGTTAAGCCTCCTGGTGCAGTTCATAAGGATCACCCTTCTAGAATAAGCCCAAAATATGCTTGGCATTGTGCCAGGCCCCCTTATATAGGTTAGCTTCCATTCTGAAAAGATCCCACAGGGTAGATATTTTAACGGAAAGGAGGTGGAAGATCAGAGAGAAGCATCAAGCCTCTTGCTGCAAGGAAGTTTAATCTCTGTAATCAGAATTCTGGCTCTTTTAATCACTGTGTGACCCTCAACAAGTTATTCGGCTTCTCTGAACCTCTGTTTCTGTGTCTGTCAACTACAGATTAAATAATGTCCTTGACCTTGGCTGGGCAGCGCTGTTAGTTAGAACACCATCCCCTTATGCCAAGGTTAGGCACTCTATCTCCAGTCAGGGCACAATACCAGAAGCAACCAATGAGTACATAAATTAGTGGAATAACAAATTGATGTTTTTTTCTCTCTCCCCTCCTTCTTCTCTCTCTTCAAAATCAATGAAAATTAATAAATATGCTCCTTGGGAAAGGTACACTTAGATACCCCCTGAGAAGCACTAAGAGAAATGTGAGGAGGATAATTCAGCTAAAGTGCTAGACGGTACACAGGGCTGCCAAAGGAGACTTTGCATTCCATCTCAAAACTATTATATTACATAAAAAGTGCACATTATTTTTAAAATGTGCAGCTAAGCAGGAAGGTAGGAAAACTAAAATCAGCGATAATCGTAACATCCAGAAACAACCATTGTTACCATTTTTTATTACATACTCAATAATATTTAGCACTTGATTGGAATACTACTGCTCAAAAAGCCTTGGCAAAATAACTCCCAAACACAGCACTGAGCCCCAGGGTGTGTTGGGGCCTCTGTTGATGGAGCTGTGCATAGAATGCCAGGCCTCTGGCAGAAAACAAAGTCAGGGAGGGCCAGGACCACTGGAAGTATGCGCAGCCTCACAAACGTGCTTCTAAACTGTTTCTACTTTTTTCTAAACATACCTGTCCTACAGGCAACTGAGGTCAAGAACAATCTCACCAGTTAGAATATTAGTTGTTTCTTTTTAATTTAACCTAAGTCTGGCCATGGAGCAATGTAACAATCATTTCCATAGTGATAGTTCTGATATTTAGGAGGTACAGTCCATACAAATTCAGCCCAGGTCCATCAGATCAATCTGTGTCTGTGCGTAGAAGTTGTTAAAATCTTCAGTGTAACTCTGATGCAGTGTTCTCATTGTCACTGAGATATACAACATCAAGTCATTTGACCCTACACTAAATTATCCCCCTTTGCCTGAGCTTGAATGTCTTTTACTACAGCCAGGTTGTCATTTCTCACCACTTGGACCAGGATTGTTCTCAAACTCTTTTGTCAGTTGCTTCTAAGAGTTGTTTGAACATACAAAGGGAAAGCGTGATCTACCTGGGAGCCAAAAGAAAAGTTTCCTGTGAATAACTTTGCCTTGCTTATCTGCAAAGAGGAGACTCTTGTGAGCATCATGACAGCACCACCCCTAATGTTGTTCTCCAGCCCAATGGTGCAAGAAAATCTTTCAAATCACCAAGTTGTTGAAGACACTGAAACCTTAGTAAGTCATCCTGTGGGGAGGTTCCGGTGTAAAAAAACTCTGCAATGCCCTCAGATTTTCACATAGGAAGACGATAAGGTTGGAAAGGACACTAGGGAGTGCGTGTTGACGCAGTGCCCTCCCTTTCACAGTATTTGGGTTGGGGCAGCCTCCACGCCACTGCAGAGATTCCAAGCACATTACTCCCCTGATGGGGAGGTTGTGTTACCTCACTCTCCTGAAATTAGTTCAGTATTTTTTGTCCAATTTTTGGCCAGGAGACAGTCGGTAGTCTGTGAGGATTGTGTGTGTGTTTGTGTGAGCAAAATATCACTTATTGGGCATCTTTAAAAAGCTGGCCTACCAATATCTATTGAACTTTACAAATTAATTAAATCACCCTTATTTTTAAAAAACAAATTATTTTCATCTTTGTCTCTTCACTAGAAAGAATCAGCCTGGGGGCAAGCCTTACAACTTACTTCTGGAGGGACATACAAGGGAAGGTGAATAACATGGGGGATTTGCTTACATTTCCACAGTCTTGCCAACCACCCTCTGAAGGCAGCATCACAGTGGTGTTCCCATCTGCTCAACAGAGAGAAAATGATTTAGTGAGAAAAAATACTGAGTTTTCACTACAAACACCAAATACATTCACATTGCTTTCTGGTGACAAATAAAATGCCCCAATGCAGCAGGCATTGCAAGAATTATACCAAGTTACTAGTGTTTATGAATTTATCCTATAAGGTTGTGTTTCTTAACATTTTTGTCATGGACCCTGTGAAAATGGACCCCCCCCCCTTTTTGTATATAATAAATGCATCACATACAAAGTTTTACCTGCAATTTGAGGAGCACAGAGGCCATTCTGGGAACCAGGTTAAGAATGCCACTTATACATAGGTAAGCAATATTTTTGTACCAGCTAAGAACCTGTCAATGAGTGCCCAGAGTAAACATCAGACTACTCTATTCAGGATGGACGTTACATTGATTTTACATTCACATTATAAGGAAAATACACTAAGACATATAAAGCAGGTTGCATGTAACTCCTACATTATATGCCAATGTCTATTTTGTCTGGTATAAGTATTGCTACTCCACCTTACTTTCTGTTTCTGTTACATGAAATATCTCTTCCCATGCCTTTAAAGTTTTAAGTGTTCAAATTATAATAGTGCTTTGAAATATCTATTTTGCAATAGAGAACATATGGCTGGCTTCCCCAGATAATTATAGGTCAAACACAGAATTCTTTTTTAACTGAGAATCTATGATGTATGAAGCACTTCACATCTGAACAATTTTTTAATCCCATTTTATAGATAAAGGAACAGATCTGGAATAGTTATACACGTTTCCTACTCTATCAATGACGAAACTCAGGAGTAATTCCTGGGTTTCCGTTTCACTCATTCTGAGACCACTTTAACCTAAGGCAGTATCTAGGATGAGGCAATGTCTGCAGTCTAGGCTGTGTTTGACCTTAAGTAAGTCCTTCACACACAGGACTGGTTGATGCAGTAAAAATAGTGGGACTTCAGTCACAGGAGATTGAGTTCAAATCTGCAAATGTCCCTTAGAAGTGTGACCTTGACCATGCATATATATATTTGTGCATCTGTATATAGATATACACACACAGATGTACATACACATACATATATACATGTACATTTTATATATATATACACACATATATTTCTAGCTAGGGCAACCTTGAACTACAACATTAATATCACCCACCTCAAAATGTTGCTAATTTAGATGATGTATGTAAAGTATTTAACGTCATATCAGATAACTATCAGATGTTAGTATTATGTCCTTATAAAGAAAGGAGCAGTGGGCAGCACACGGTGCCATGACTTACTAAACGTCTTGCTTCTTCAGTCAGCATAAGCATCCAGTGAGGGGTGCAACCCTTCCCCTTGGACCCGCAGCTAGTCCCCAGCAGTAGAATTGAGAGCTGACTCCAAAACACAGCCATAGGGGCCCCCCAGTCTGACAATGGCAACTAGTAAGGCCTACACTGAAAAAATTAAATGTGAAAGTATGAAGTTTCCTGGCACAGACAACTGGCAAAGGTGGGTGGTGGGCCCTATGACAACCCAAATCCCTTCTAGACCTAACATGCTTTGCTTCTGTGAAGATTCTGGCAGCCACGGAAGGCAGACTTGGGCACAGTGAGGGTTTGGCTCTAGAGCCTCAGACACCCGCCAAGATGGAGACACAGCTGCTCCGACGTCTGTGCCACCATGGAAAGCTCTGCCTTCCCCAGGTTAGAGTGACCCAATATTTACAAAATCATTCCCCACTGCTACCTTCTTCCCCCTCACACACTAAAATGTGGGTGCAGCTGCCTCTACTGCTGTCCCCTTGTGTTCTTATCCACTCTCATTGTGCTCATGTGTCTGGAAAACACCTCGCATGTCAGGGTTCTGCATTCAAAAACAAACGTCACCATTCTGTCACCCCAACAGAGTGGGTCCCTCTGTGACTCTCACTGCAGGCCCATTTTCAATGAACCATCGAATGATTGGCTTCCAGGAATGACTGGCAACAGGCAGGCCATAGGGGGCCCTACAGATTGGCAGCTCCTGAGTCATGCACAGGAGGAGTTTGCAAGGTTTGTCTCTGTTTGGATGCAGCACAAGCACAGGACACACAGCCAGCTCTGCATTACCAAGGGGTTCAGCATGTGGCTGAACCACTCTGGGTGGCTCACCACTCTGGGTCACAGAGTTAGCTGGGAAAGATGACCAGCTTCAGGATCACCTTTCTCCACTGTGGGAAAGACAGCTCAGTCTTCCACTGCAGAAGAGGAGAGAGTATGTGGGACCAGCCCAGAAAGGGGATCTGGGGGAGGCTTTCAGAAAGGCAGTAGCAGATTCTCTGTGGGGCAGGCCTCTCTCTTTGGTGCCAGTGCTGGTGGCCTCGAACCCTCTCTAGGACCCCTCTATGTCCACCTGCAGGCCTCACAAGGCAGCAGGACAGCCTCCTCGATGTACTGAGGCTCTGGTGCTTAGCAAAAGGTCAGCACAGGTGGCCAGTTTGGTCTGGATTTAACTAGTTTACAACTCTGGCCCAAGGTAGCAAGCCCAGTAATAAATACATGTGGAGTCAGGACTGGTTCACATGATTTAGAAAAATAGAGAATTGCATGCAGATGTTCCCAAATCATACAAGTTCCCTGTGCTAGTCAGGTTTATGTGCCTGGACAGCTAAGTAATAATCACAGTGGCTACTGTAACTGTGTCCCAAGCTGTTCTTCTCATTTAATCCTCACAAGGGTTCTACATGGTCAGTGATGTTCCATCCATTATACAAATGAAGAAAACAGATTCAGGAAGGGTGAGATGTTTGTTCCAGTCTCAGCTGATTGCAGGGGCCAGTGTCGGGATTCACGTCAGAGCATGTGCTCTTAACAACACGTCAGTGATTGTCAAATTTGAATGCTCTCAGTCTTCAGGGAAGAAAATGAGGTTACCTGTTGAACAAGGGTCCGATGGTGAGCTGGTCGTATTTGTTTCCTGTGTTGTGATAGGCTGGGTGTCTGTTGTCTGCATTGGAGAAGATGATGTGGCTTCTGAAATGGAAAGGATGAAAGAGCTCTGTTCTATTTGTGGAGAATACTTCCCAACCACCTCCAACAACACTAAAATCAGGAAGTACCCTCAACTCTTTCCTAAAAATTTAATCAAAGATAACATTGAGGCCTTGTGCTGCCATCTCAGCTTTTTATTAGTAGTAATAAACCTGGTATTGACAGTGCTCTAGGTTGTTCACCATAGATGGAAACTTTTCACACTCTTCATACCTCTAGGATCCCCTGAGTGCATAATGCCCACAACCGTGCATCTTATGCTGGACACCATTTGTGTGAAGCTTTATTCGTACAAATGACATTCCCTTTGCATGGAACAGGGCCTGGCAGTGTGCACTGATCTGTCCTCCCGTCCTCACCCCAACCCCAATCTGGGTTTTCTGACCTCACTGAAGCTCCCACTTACCCAACCACAGACTTTTCCAGGGAGATGCACATAAGGACCAGCACAGGACACACACTCACAGTACCTAATTTCTGGACGTCTCCTCAAGCTGACTAACCTGCCCCAAGTCCCCATGTGGTAATCATTCACAACCCTCAAAGCAAAGTGGACTCCAAAGAAGGACCTTGGCCCCAGTCCCTCCTTCAGTGGCATTCCAGGCACTACTTTTGTGAGACACATTTCCTGTACTGTCTGACTCATCCTCCATGTCCCACCGACATGCTTCACTAGTTTCCCCGAAGCTCAGCTATGCATCACTTGCCTCTTCACCAGGCCTTTGTATTCCTGCCCCTGAGAGCACCAGACTCCTAGAGCAAGTGAGTGGTGCTGGCCAAGTAAGGAGTCTCAGACCCGGGCTTTCCCTCATGCCTCTCACTGGTCTTTCTGTTTCCCCTTTGCCATTGTCATCTTCGAGTTTCAACACCACCCTGCTTTATGTTCTGAACCCGTTTCATGTTTTCCTCCAACACTGAACCTCTACCAGGACATGGCTCTCTTCAGGACAAAGAACAGAACAGCACAAGAAAGTCAGACGATCAGACTCTGTCCACCTTAGACCTGTGTACACCTCTCGACCTTAACTTCATCCCCCAGTTTGGTTCTTTGTGGGCCTCTTTCTTTCTGATCTGCTCCTATAACCTTACACCCAACCACTGCATGAGTCTCTCAGGAAACCAGCATGTGCAGAGGCACTGGGGACAGGCAGGGGGTGGGTGTAAAGGAAAATGTCTCCGCATTGAATTAGCTCCAGTGTTCACCTCCTTCCTGTCCTGTAAAGCTCACCTCTAGACTCCAACTCCTATGAAACTATCAGGATAAGAAAAAGGTTCAATTCAGTTAACAATACAATTAATTTTCCTTAGGAGGTCACACAGACATGTAAAGCCACACTCTTCTTCTGACTCTCTGCTTTAAATGAAGTAAAAAACTCATGTGTGTTCACTAAACCATGTCCACTGATCCTCACACCTTGTAGGCACACACTAAGACAAACCAAGAAGCCAAATCAATATTGAGAAAGTCAACAGATTCTTTGGTATATTCAGCTACTTGCAACAAAGCTGTTTTTCTTATAAATTTTTATGTCTTTAAATCCCAGTTTTACCCTAAAGCCCTCTCTTCCAAACTTAGCTCATAGCCCAATGCTTCAGGTCCTTCCTGGTAAACATACACTGGTTCAATGGGAATCAAGGAAAATCAATTGTTCCATCAGAAATTTCTCACTAAGAGGTTGTGACCTCTCTGTTACTCCTCAGAATCCAGACCACTTTAAGTTGTCAGAGAGTGATAAAGGCTTTGAGACTTTTCACTAAAATTATGGTTCTTAAATAAGATTTCATTTATTTATTTTTAGAAAGGTGGAAAGGGAGGGAAAGAGAGAGGGAGAGAAACACTGACATGAGAGAGATATACCAATCAATTGCCTCTCGCACACCCCCAACTGGAGACCTGGCCTGCAAATCTGTCATGTACCCTGACTGGGAATTGAATCAATCAATTCCCAGACCAAATCTTGGCTCAACCAGTTTCTATCCATATGCCTTTCAACAATAAACATAGACACTTTGTAGGTTCCCACAAATATAAAATAGGTTTGAACTGCACTGCCATTGTACAGTGATCTATTGGTTTGCAGGCCAGCCCTTAACCCACTGAGCCACACCAGCCAGGGCTAAAAGTTATCTTTTTAATCCTATAAATAGAAGGTTTAAACCTACACTGGTCCTTAGGAAGCCACTTATTTCCCCTACCCACATGTGAAATTATTCTCCATTTGTTTTTTATCTGAACTCTTCAGTATTGGAAATTTGAAGTGTGAAGCATGTAGCCTGAATTGAAAAAGGAACCATATATTCTAATTCTAAATCCCTGGACCTTAAATCCAACATTTACTTTGTCATTAGTATAAACAGCACTTTCCCCCCTACTTTGTGCTACATATTAAAGAATACTAGAAGCAAAACTGTGCAAGGCACTAAATGATGTAAAAACCAGGACGTCAGTGTGGATGTCAGATCAGGACTAATTCATCCTAATATAACCTCAGTCGGTGCTCAGGGTGAAAGGCACGATCTAATCGTTATAACTACAGACCCAAATTCAAATTAATGGAGACCAAATCTTGGCTCAACCACTTTCTATCCATATGCCTTTCAACAATAAACATAGACACTTTGTCTAGGTTCCCACAAATATAAAATAGGTTTGAACTGCACTGCCATTGTACAGGGTTGTCTTAAGAATCAAGTGATATGATAACTGTGAAAAATTTAGCATGATTGTTGTGACATAGGAGATGAATAAATGTTAACGTCACTGAAATCTGATCCTTGAGTTGAGTGCCTGTCTTCAGAGCCAACCTAAGCTTCCCTCAGAGCTACATGTGAGGACAGAATCTCATTAACCTGACCTCTGTTCTCAGACATTCCCCATAGTTTCCTTATAAATCTTCTTTCAGCTAAGTCAAATCCACATTATCCTCATTAGGTGTAAAAAGACCAGTGGTCTGAAGTTTGTTGGCTAACAGTGAATTCCTTTGAGAATCCAATTTAAAAAACAATGGGTCCCTTGATCCTGAAAATACTTATAGGTATGAAAGGTGCGTACAATATACACAGGGGTTCACAGACCCTGTGAAGCCGTGTGTGGAACCGGAGCAGTAGCCTTGCACTAAATTGTACTTCCGCATTAACACAGTTTCTGGGATGGTCTACAACACCCTCTCATTAGAGAGCCTCTGGCCTCAGAAACACATCAGTTTACCTGTCTTGAGGTTCAGTGTGGATGACGGCGTTGTAGGAGCAGAGGTGGAGACCCCAGGTGAGGCTGGAACACTGGTGACCTTAGGTGGAGCTAGAAACCAACAGGAAAGCAAGGAGGATTAAAAGCAGCAGGAGACAAAAGCTTTCGGCTGGGCCTGTGCATCAACTCAACCAATGAGAGACCAACCCCAGGCTCCTCTCAGCTCTGCATTCTTATCATTACTCAATTTGAATACGAAATACGAAATACGTATTCAAATACAAAGGCTGGAAAAAGTCTGGTAAAAAGGAATTCCTGCATTGAAAGGTTTAGATTCCAGATGGTACAGAGGTGAAAAGGTTACCCTGGATTTGCACTGAAGCACTTTATAAAGAATAGGCATACTTGGGGTGGTGAACACATAATTCAATATACAGATGATGTATCACAGATTGAATACCTAAAACCTCTATAATTTTATTAATCCATGTCACCTCAATAAATTCAATAAATAAATTATAAAATTAATTTAATATAAAAAAGGAAGAATAGCTATACCTGTCAGATTTATATATCCTCATGAACATCTGTGGAGGAAAAATGTCTAGAACCCGGACCTATTTTTGTCTTCTCAGTAGTGAATGACGAAGACTTAAACAGTAGTTCTCAGGCCCAGAATGTTTACAAAACAAATAATATTCAGCTCAATCAGTTCTGAGGTTACCCTCCCCAAAAACCAGCACCTTAAATTGGAATGAACTCACTCATACCCACTAGCATATGCTACATTGTAGGGAGAATCTATACAACATATATTTGGGTAGAAAGTGAACTAGACCACAGTGACTTTGACTCTTCAGTCAGAGGTGGTGTAGGATTTCAAACCACATACGCAAGGTCTCAGAACTACCCAAAGAGAGAGCTGAAGTTAGAATTAAGCCCTAACACAGTGCCTGGCACAAAAGCAGATCAATGAAGGTCTGATTAAAGAATGTGTACATCTTTTTCCCCAATAAGTTTTTTATAGCTCAACTCAATGATTAAAAACAAACAAACAAACAAAAAAAAAAACCTTGGATAGGAGACCATTGGTTGAGAAGCTCTTCTTTGTGAAGAGATTCCATTCACTTTAGAATAGAGACAATATTTGCCTTAGGGGGAAAAAAGCCTTTGAACAAATATTTTGAGTGCTCATTACATGCAAACCATTACTATAAAGCAAAGGTTAGCAATCTTTCTGCAAAAGGCCTGAAAGTAAATTATTTAGGCTATGGGGCTCTCTGAGTCACTCCAGTCTCAGGGTGAATACATCCACTGACAAGATAGTATAATGATTGGGTGTGGCTTTTCCAATAAAAATTTATTTATACAACAGGTGAGGAGCCAGTTTTCCAATCTTATCTGTCCCTGGGGCTACACTTTGCTGATCTTGATAGAAGGTGTTGTCAGAAGCTTTTAAGAGGAGTGCATTCCAATTTCCTCCCTACATTTTAAAAATGTAATCTAGAGAGGAAAAGCAAGCATGCAAAATTTCTGATCAAAGGAGCATAAGAAACAATACAGAGGAGAAAACCTAATCAGGTTGTTTAGTGAACTTGATTTCTTTCATGGTACGTAGTTTACCCAGAGAGCAACCACAATAAGGAAGATGCTGATGAGGAAAAGCTCTAGCAGTAGGTTAAAGAATGAACAAAGCCTGCAAATAAAATTTTTTTTTAAAGATTTATACTGTCTGAAGAGAAACCAGAGTATAAACACCAATCCAAAAGAATCTATGTACCTCAATGTTCATAGCAGCACAATTTACAATAGCCAAGTGTTGGAAGCAACCCAGGTGCCCATCAAAATGAGTGGATCAAAAAACTATGATACAGCCCTGGCTGGTGTGGCTCAGTGGATTGAGCACAGGCCTGCAAACCACATAATCTCGGTTTGATTCCCAGTCAGGGCACATGCCTGGGCTGCAGGCCAGCTCCCAGCAGGGGACTCATGAGGGGCAACCATACATTGATATTTCTCTCCTTCTCTTCCCCTCTAAAAGATAAATAAATAAATAAATAAAATCTATAAAAAGAATGGTTTTAAAAAAATTTTTTAAAAAACAACTATGGTACATTTACAACTATGGTACAACTATGGTACAAAAACAACTATGGTACAACTATGGTACAATGGAATTCTATGCAGCAGAAAGAAAGAAGGAGCTCCTACCCTTTGCAACAGCATGGATGGAACTGGAAAGCATTATGCCAAGTGAAATAAGCCAGGAGGTGAAAGACAAATACCACATGATCTCACCTTTAACAGGAGCCTAAACAGCATAACAAACAAACAAGTAAAATATAACCAAAGACACTGAAATAAAGAACAGGCTGACAGTAACCAGAGGGGAGAGAGGAGGGAATTTCAGGGGAAAAAGGGAAGGGTTTACAGGAACAAGTATAAAGGACACATAGACAAAAATAAGGGAGGGGCGCATGGAAAGGGGAGAAAGGTGGGGAAGGCTTGGGAGGTGGGCTGGGATGGGACTAAAAGGCAGAAAACTGTACTTGAACAACAATTAAAATTTAAAAAAACAAGACAACAAAAGCAAAGAATTGGATATTGGAGGTAGAGAATGACTTTAGCTCAATTACGGACCCACTTACCCACTAAGAGAAAGCACTGGCCTTGTAATTACCTGCTTACTACATAAATGGGAGTCACACTATAAAAATCCCCTACTGACTCCTTTCTATAACATTTTTTTAATTCAGCCAGACGAAAATAATTTCACAACCCCAGAGAAGCTGTAACGTAAGTTCTTCTTCACGTGCTAACCCTCACATCTCTCTATGGCCCACTGTGATCTTGTTAGCTTCAGACTTCCAGAAGAGTGTCCCAGAGTCAGCTGTTTTCCTCATCTAAACTGAGCTTATTGTGTTTGCCTACATAAGAGAGATAAGCCAATTCCAAAAGCTGGGAGATCACAAAATAAAGTCTCTCTTAATTAAGAGAGAAATGGAGACATAAGTTATCAAGGACACAGGTAGTGGGTCCCATGGTCAACATAGACCTTAGTGGATAGATATTCACTAAGAGGAGCCAAAACCAGCAAATCCCTAAGAACCTAAGTTTTTTTATCAAATGATAAGGATTATTTGTATCATAAGTATTAGTATGTCCACATCGCCATGGAAAAGACAAACTTCCCAGATGTTTGGATTTCATGAAAATCTTCACAGCAACTGGGGAACAGTTATTGGGATGTAAATGTTTTCATGATATAATAAGGTCACTTCAATGTATATGCAAAAAGATTGAACTGACAATTTTTACTGTTGGCAATGTTGCTACTTGTCAGTACAAGAATAAAATAAGATAGAATCACACTAAAAATGTACAGGGTTGTCACAAGAATTTTTGACATAATACTTGTAAAGGACGTAGCATGGTTCCTAACATAGGGGACAGAGCAAATATTGCCTTCACTGAAAGCTAACCCTCGAGTGAAGGGTCTGATGACTTCAGAGTGGACCAAAGGATCTCCACTCAGAGCTGCTTGCGAGAACTGAAATCCACATATAACCTGACCCTCCTTCTATGGCATCCCTAGAATTTCCTCATAAACCTGTGCTCATTTGGGCTGAATCCATAACACCCTTGTTAGATGTCCAAGATCCGTGGTCCAGGGTAACTTGGCTGATAGTGAACACCTATGAGAATATGATTTAAAAAGAACTATGGGTCCCTTCACTCTAAAAGAATGTGGATCATAAATACTGTGAGGCCATGTATTTAATCCAGGGCAGATCTTATCTGAGATTGTCCCTCTAACACATGACCTGGGTGGTCTACATTCTCTCATTTGAAGACCTCTGGCCTCAGAAACACATCAGTTTACCTGTCACGAGGTTCACTGTGGGTGCTGCAGTTGTAGGAGCAGAGGTGGAGACTTTAGGTGATGTTGGAGCACTGGTGGCCATAGGTGGAGCTAGAAACGAACAAGAAAGTCAGGATTAATCAAGCAGCAGATAAAACTGGGCACTAGTCTGTTCTGAACTCAGAGTTCTTGTTATTGACCAACTAGAATCTGATAGGGGAGGCAAAAAAGGGAAACAGCTGTATTGAAAGGTATGAATTTCCATGGGTTCAGAGGCAAACAGGACATCTTGGCTTTGCAAGGAAGCACTCTGAAAAGACTAGCCATGTCTGCCTGATTTAGGTATCTTCATAAACATATGTGAGGTGGGGAAAATGTTTAGGGCCTAGACCTGCCTTTGCCCTTTCAGAGGTGAATGACTAAGACTTAAAATGTAGCTCCCCATCCTGGCTGGTGTGGTTCAGTGGGTTTAGCACCAGCCTGTGAACCAAAAGGTTGGCCGTTTGAGTTCAATTCCCAGTGAGGGCACACGCCTGGCTTGCAGACCAGGTCCCCAGTTGAGGCTACACAAGAGACAACCAATCGATGTTTCTCTCCCCCTTGCCATTCCTTCCCGTCTCACTAAAATAAAAAAAAATAATAAGAAGAAAATAAAACTGTAGTGCCCGGGCCCAGAATGTTTACCAAATACGTAGTATTCAGGTCAGCCAGGTCTGAGGGTACCCTCCCAAAGGACCTGCACCCTAAATGAGCATTATCACCTATTAACATAGATATTTTAGATCACACAGACAATTTTTATATTTGGTTGAAGGTGGACTAGACCACGGGAAATAAATTTGACTCTTTCCCGAGTCAGAGGGTCTAGGGTCCCAAACTACTAATTCAGAAAGAGAGCCGAACTCAGAATCAACCGTAAGCATAAGAGTAGACTGATAAAGGCCTGATCCAAGAATATGTGCTTTTGCTCAGTTGGTTAGAGAGTGGTTCTCATTAACAAATGTGGGGGGGTTCTATTGTTCCTGGGTCAGGGCACATACAGGAATCAACCAATGAACACATAAGTACAAAAAACAATGATGTCTCTCTTTCTTTCCCACTTCCTCTCTGTAAATAAATACATTTGAAAAAATTTTTAAATGTGTCCCTTTTTTCTCACCAAATACCATTTTATCCTTCAAGAAGTTTTTTAAAATCTCAACTCTGGGGCATTCTTGTATTGCCTCCCAGGTATTGCTTTCCCAGAGTCAGCTTCTTTCCTTGTCTGAATTGGCTTTATCTTACTTGCCTTCAGTAGAGAAACAAGTAAAAGCCAAAAATTAAGAGATGTCAAAAAGTCTCTTTTCATTAAAAAAGTAAATAGAGACACAGCTTATTAAGATGATAGGTATTGAATTCTACTGTTAATATGAAACCTTAGTTGAGGAAGAAATACGTTTAAAAAAAAAATATATATATATATATATGATGAAAAAAATACCCTAGTTAAGGGAGATTCCTTAAAAGAACACCAGAAACCATGAAATACTCCAGAACTTACTTCTCTCAGGGAAATGTTAAGGCTATTAGCATGTGCATATAAAGAGGCGTAAACTTCTGAGATTCCTGGATTTCATGAAAATCTTAAAAGCAACTGGTGAGTGTATTGGGAATGAAAATGTTTTCATATTGCAAGAAGGTCATTTTAATGCTTAAACAAGTACTGTTGTGATACAAGGCGACACTGACTTAAAAAACCCAAGATAGGGCAGAGCATGAGGGTGGAATTACATAGGCTTACACAGTGTATATGTACCAAGATTGAGCTGATAAGTGTCAAAGCTGGTGATGTATCTATCTACTTGACAATATCTTATACAATATTATTTAAATTATCCACTTGAAATTCTCTGCAGTACTTTTACCATGTTACTATAGGTCATGTTATAAAATGAAGTGATCAAAGGAAGAAGAAGACAAGCTCACCTGGTTTTACATCCAATAATATGTTGACTTTCAAATAAGTAAACCACCCCCAGTGCTCAACCCGGCAACAATACGTGCCACTGTCAGACTGGGCTGCGTCCTCAATGGTTAAAGACACGTTGCCTTGTGAAATCGCTCCCTTGAGGTTGTAACGCCTGCTCTTCTGAAAGGTGATGTGGTGGCCATCTGTCAAGATGAGCTGATTGGGGCACTGAGAAGGAGCACACGCCCCTCGGCCCCAGCACGTGGAGGTGGTCCCGCGAGCTGTGGAGTAGGTGCAGGGGAGCGTGACTGCCTGACCCACCACTCCGTCCACACGTGGCTGCGAAACCGCAGTGTCTGCAAATAAAGAGAACACAGAGCATGAGGCCTCCATATTCGAACTTTGCATTTATTTCCACCGTTTTCTCTTTACATAGTTTATTTCATTTGTAATCATGTGACTTTACATCTTGAATCGGAAACTTTGTTATAAACATTTTTCTGTTTACATCTTTATCAGCATTTTGTTTTTTTTATGTTTGTAAATAAAACATAGTTTAAACTTTTTTCTATATTTAGGATTCTTTCCTAATAGGATACATTTCTAAAAAGAGAAATCATCAGAATAAAGACCAGAAATATTTTACATCTTGTTTTCAAATTTCTTTCCAAACTGTTCAAACCAAATGACACTCTAGCAACACAAGGCCATGACTTTCTCTGGGTTTGACAGGATCTGCTTATTAAACAGGAAACACAAGCATGTCACTGTTCCCGTCCCCAAGAGCCAATCACTGCCTCAGTTGACTATGTTAGCAAATTCAATTGCCATTAAAGCTTTTATTGCAATTCTTAAAATGTCTATTGCAAGTGAAGTCACCCTACTACCCCTCTCTTATAAAAATAAGCAGAGCTATTGTTTTGTCTAAAGTATTGTTGGCTTAAGGGCAGAAGTCTATTAAACTCTTTAGAAATCAATTTTTGAAAAATGGGTTTCTAATACTTCCAGGAAGAGGAAAGGCTTATCATATGCTTTAGGATTGTTCTAAAAAACACAGATAGGTCCCTGTTCTTGTAGCCAGCACCAGAGCACAGCCCATCTCCCCTGGTGAAGCCAGAGGATTGGGGAATGTTCAATCAAGTGCTGAATTATGCCAATGAGAAACAAAAACTCTCTCCTGTGCTAGTGGCACTAAAACCCCTTATCGTCTTCATAAGAATCAAACTGCACAGTGTGCAGTGAAAGACTGGTCGCTTTCCCATCACACCCCCATTTCTTCTTTCCATCCCCTCCCACCCCATGATAACACTGATACTATTTCTCACATACATACACATACATGCATACCCAACTATCCACCCATCACCTTTTTTGTTAAAACACAAATGGCAGCATATGACAGTTATACTTAGCCACAGATTTGGATATTCAGAGCATTTAAACAATTTCTTTGGAGGATAATTGCAGCCTGGTTCTTTGCTTGCTAGTTGACCCATTACCTTCCAACAGAGCCCAAGAACACCCATCTTCCTCCACCACACCCACACACTCAGGGCTTCCAGACCCCAGCCCCCCTGTTCACTTACCTGTCCAAAGTAGTACGAGGCCTGTGAAGGCTACCCAAGAATGCATGATGTCAGCCTAAAGGAAAGAAAAAAAACAGACTGTTTGGTGTGCCCCCACCAGATGGAATGGGGACAAGTCTTAATTCTCAGATGGCAACTTTTGCTTTCACCCTGACTGGGTAAATCACAGAAGCCTGCTCTGTTAGGGATTGGTGACCATGTACAATGGCTTCAGGTCTCTGTTAGCTCAGTGTGGCTGAGGGCTCTGCACCTCCAACAGACAGGCAAAGCTGTCCTTGGAAGCAGACCCTTATTTCTCAGTCCTTCCCCACACATAGAGTACCAACTGATTCCTGATGCTCCTACCAGAGATTAGGGAGCAAACAGGAAGGAAGCCAGGGGTAGGCTCCATACAGGAGAACACGAGAGCAAAGACCAGTCTCCCAATGGTGGTAGTACACTTACCTTTGGCTTCCGAGATGATAGTCAACTGGCCCTTTGTGAGTTGAGGGTGCTTTCTGCCCTGTGGCCCCAATGGTTAGTCCCCAGTCTCAGTTATATTGCCAAGTTCATATTAACAAGAATTAAGCCAGACTGTGTGAAACACTGTGCTTCACCATTCATGCTACAAGAGGCAACCACTTATGCATTTTACTGAATGATGTCAGAATCTGAACCACACTTGGTGTTCATACACACAGACACAGGCAAAAGCCCCAAGACGGAAAATCTTAACTGGAGGGCAGGGAGAGACTGACAAAAGAATTAGGCCACACCAGTCCAGCAACTAACACTTTAGTAAGAAAAACTTAGATACAAACCTTCTCTCAAGTGATTGCTAGATAAAATGGATCTCCATGCCTCTTGGCAGGTACTGAAGAATTATGTAGAATATAGGGTGGGGACAGTCATAGGTACTAGTTCATGAGTGCTACCAGGTATTAGAATTACTTTACATACTTGGACTTCTGCCAAGATGGAGGCGTAGGTGGAAGCACTGTATCTTCTCACACAACCAAGTTTAAAAACAACAAAGTTTTAGCAACAAAAATGCAGCCAACCACAGGAAATTGAACTACATGGAAGTCTGACAACAACGAACCCTTCAGCCAAACCAGTAAGAGGGGCAGAGCCAGCAGCAGAGCAGGGTCAGGCAGGAAAGATCCACCAGACCAACCCAGGCGTGCTGGCAGCCATAGGCAGATTCCAGGTGTGGAGTAGCAGGCGGACCCACAGAGAGCTGATTGCAGTCACATAGTCGAGCGCAGATAAACCAGTGAAGGAGCGAAGTGGTGAGACAGACCATGTAGGCCCCAGTGGCAGAAAGTGGCAGAGGGGACCGCCATTGTCCCTCTCTGACCCTGCCCCCACATACAGCGTCACAAACCAGTGACCTGGGTGGCCCCGCCCTGGTGAACACTTAAGGCTCCATTCCTCATATGTGACAGGCACGAAAACAGATCAAAACATGGCTCAAGAACAATTCAGAGCCCCAGAGCCCATAAATCTAAGCAATGAAGAAATAGCCAAACTTTCAGATGCACAGTTCAAAACACTGGTGATCAGAATGCTCACAGAACTGGTTGATTTTAGTCACAAATTAGAGGAACATATGAAGGCTAAACTAATTGAAATGAATGGAAATACACAGGAAACCAATAGTAATGGAAAGGAAACTGGGACTCAAATCAAAGGAGTGGACCAGAAGAAGGAAAAAAATGACCAAACAGAAAAGGATGAAGAAACAAGAATTCAAAAAATGAGGAGAGGCTTAGGAACCTTCAGGACATCTTTAAACGTTCCAATATCCAAATTATAGGGGTACCAGAAGGGGAAGAGGAACAGCCGTGAGTGGGAAACTTATTTGAACAAATAATAAAGGAGAATTTCCCCAATCTGGCAAAGGAAATAGACTTCCAGGAAATCCAGGAAGCTCACAGAGTCCCAAAGAAGTTGGACCCAAGAAGAAACACACCAAGGCACATCATCATTACATTAGCCAAGATTAAAATGAAGGAGAGAATCCTAGAAGCAGCAAGAGATAAGGGGACAGTCACATACAAAGGAGTTCCCATCAGACTGTCAGCAGATTTCTCAAAAGACACCTTACAGGCAAGAAGGGGTTAGAAAGAAATATTCCAACTCATGAAATCCAAAGACCTACATCCAAGATTGATCTATCCAGCAAAGCTTTCATTTAGAATGGAAGGGCAGATAAAGTGCTTCTCAGATAAGACCAAATTCAAGGAGTTCATCATCACCAAGCCCTTATTATATGAAATGTTAAAGGGACTTACCAAGAAAAAGAGGATAAAGAAAGATGAACAGTGAAAGGACAGCAAACTCACAGTTATTAAGAACCACACCTAAAACAAAAGCAAACTAAGAGGACAGCTAGATCAGGAGCAGAACCATAGAAATGAAGATCACATGGAGGGTTAGCAACAGGGGAGTGGGAGAAGGAGAAGGGGGGAGAAGGTACAGAAAATAAGTGGCATAGATGGTAGGTAGAAAATAGATATGGGGGAGGGCAAGAATAGTATGGGAAATGTAGAATCTAAAGAACTTGAGACACGTGGTCATAAACTAAAGGGGGGATGGTGGGGGAAGGGGTGTGCAGGGTGGAGAGGAATGAAGGGGGGAAATAGAACAACTGTAATGGCATAATAAATAAAATATTTTTTTTAAAAAAAGAATTACTTTACATACTTGACCAGGTCAGGACAATGGCCTGTTCCAAGAACTGGCACGCAGCAGGAGACAAGGCAGGGGTACTGATTAATGCCAGAATAAACATCAGTTATGACTGGGTAGTCTCAAAGGGGGGTCAGTGGAAAGCAACCTCCACTCTGGCCTGGAACCTGCTTGTGGGATAAACAGCAGTCACGTCATGAGACTGTTTCTCCTCCACATTCCACCCCTTATGACTGGCTCTTCCAGTCTCAGGCTTCCTCTCTTCTGAGAGGTGGCCTGAGTGGTCAGCAAGGGGCTTTGGCAGTAAGAAAGTTGCTCACTCACGGCTAATTGACTGCACTGAAGACACAGTTTTTGGCGATAGTACAGACACATACAAGAAAAGAGGGAAATTGAGGGTAGTCCAAATTTAAATACATATATACATAAATAAATCAATCCAAATAATAGTAACAATTTTTTCCATCATGTTCCCCCAGGACCCAAACCAGTGGCTTAGTAGGTTACCAAGTAGGCTTGGGGCCAGATCATTTAAGGCATTTACGGTGCCCTTGATTTTTTATATGTGTTAACAAAAAATGTTAGCAGGTGCATCTGGCATAAAAACACAACATTTCGTATGGATAATGGCACAGGTGGGTCCTATCCCCATAACTAGTTGCCACAAGATCAGCAGAATTCTAAGGTCAGACAGGCAAATATTCAGCAGGGACTTGAA
This sequence comes from Artibeus jamaicensis, assembly GCF_021234435.1. Taxonomy (NCBI): domain Eukaryota; kingdom Metazoa; phylum Chordata; class Mammalia; order Chiroptera; family Phyllostomidae; genus Artibeus; species Artibeus jamaicensis. The sequence continues at coordinate 7,965,527 of NW_026521828.1, read as the reverse complement.
TTAAGAGATCTCCTCCCAGTATGAGAATTATACTTGCAGCCTGTCCAGGCTGTGTAAGACACACATGTTGGCTGGGAGGAAGTTGTGTTCTCTGGCATGAGAAGGACAATAGGAGGGGAAATGTGCCAGACTAGGACCCATTCAATAGGACCCATTCACTATTGTCATTCAATATGACAATAGTGCTTGGTGCCCTCATTATTATAACTCCTTCGTCCATGACAAGCTTAGGGGCCTATTGCTGTATCTTTTGTTCTCCACACTTTTACTGTAATTTAACACAAAGAAAGAACCAAATTTTGATTATGTGCCAGTTTACTTTTGACACTTAAATGCACTTAACTAAATGTATTCTAATCTTAGAATGCTTAACCAGATCAGGACAATGGGCCTATCCCAGGAACCAGCACAAAGCAGCAAGTAAGGAAGAGGTGCTGATTTTTCTCAGAATAAACATCAGTTATCGTCAGAGAGTTTCTAATGGGGGATTGCGGAGAGCAACCTCTCGTCTGGCCCAAACCCAGCTCATGGGACAGACAGATCAGGTCAAGAAACAATATCCTCCCCAGTTGGGTTCGGATCCCAGCTCTCCTACTTAGGGGGCTGGGTATCTCTATGAGTTACTAAGTTGGTCCAAGCCTGGATTTCCTCATTCATAAAACAGCACTAAAAATACTCGTTCCATCTCTCTTAAAGGACTGTTATAAAAGGCCGCGTGTGAACTCTGAAAACTAAGCCTAAACGTGTGTGAAAACTGCAGCCAGGCTGTGTGGAGAATGCACTGTGTCGCAGGCTCTGTGCACAATGCTCTACAAAACCCCTGGGCAGGCGCTGCTGTTGGTCCCACTCCTGGAGGAGGAAGCTGGGGCCTGGAAAAGTTAAGTGCACCTAGCTTCCAGACAAGGTCTTCTTACTTTTGCTCTTAACCATTAAACCATACAAAAAAACGTATGTAAGCCTGCCTAGAACTTCATTAACTCCCCTTCTAGTTTAAAGATGCAGTAACTTCCTCCAGGCAGGCACTGGTCCCCCATTTCTAGTAGCCCATGAGAAGCTTGGTGGAGACCTCAACCACCACTAAAGGTTGGGGGACAAATTCTGAAGTGCCTCCTCTAGAAGTAGGTCGGGTCTTATTTATTGGGGAGGCAAAAGATTTAGTGACTCATCCTATTAAACTCTGAGACTCTGCCCAAAAGCCCAATAGGTTACTGAAGGATTTTCTAATTTAGGCCTGGCTGGTGTAGCTCAGTGGATTGAGCTCGGGCCTGTGAAATAAGGATTTTCTAATTTAATCCAATTCTTCCACGGTTTTTACTATTACATTAAGGCTAATAGGATATGATTTAAGATACTAAGGATGGAAACCTTCAGGACTGTTCAACTGGGCAGACACACAGGTAAGTAAGCATTTAACTAATACAATTGGGCAGAATAATAGAAACAGTAAATATATCATCAGATGTGTCACTCCCCCACTTATAACCCTCCCAAGGCTCTTTCGGAAAAAGAGATCCTAACTCCTAACCCAGATACAAAAGCCCCGTGATCTGGCCCCTGCCTACCTCTCAGGTTTTTCTACTGCTCTCTCCCCACCCACAGGGCTCTAGCCAAACCTGTTCTTTCAGATGCATCCCTGCCTTAGGACCCTTTCCCTGGCCATACTCTCTGCCTACCTCCCCGCCTACCTCCCCATCCCTTTACTCCACCCAGATTTCTCCTTTTCATTCTGACCTCTGCTGAAATGTCACCTTCTCAGACAGGCCTCTGTTGCCCCTCTACCTAAAGTAGCCAACCACTCTCTGCGTTCCTGTATTTCAGTTTTCTATGCTGTTTGTTAATCTTGCTTCCCGTGATGTGTATGTGTGAGCACTGTCCATTTCTCTTGGAATTTTCTGTGATGATGGAGTTATTGTATATGGGGGCAGGGCAAGCCCTTAACATGTGGCTAACACAGATGAGGAAGTTAATGGTTTTTATTTGATTTTATTTTCATTAAATTAAATTCAGGGAGCATGGGAGACCTTTCTCCTGGCTCATATTATCAATTTGGCTGAAATAAACACCTACAGGAATGTAAATAAATTAATTTAAAGTTAAATAGCCACCCGTGGCTATTATGTTGCAGAGTACTCAACACTGACCCATAAACACTTTAAAGCAGAACTCCCCCTTTCCTTTCTGCTTTATCCCTGGAACTTTGCAATGGGCCTAAAAGCACTGATTGAGTAACCAAATGGAAGCGCAAAGGCATGGGGAGAGATTCTTTGCTGACCAAGGAGGCTTTTGAGGGGGATTGAGAAGACATCTCTAAAAAACGTGAAGTTCATAGTTGGAGCAGAAAGAAGGGTATTTTAAGGGGAGGGAGTAATGAGCGAGAACCAAGACTGGGACACAGAAGCAAGGCCCTGAGTTGCTAAGTAATGGAACATGTCATAGGATTGCATTTTCTGACAAGCCCCTCTCCCGTGAGAGCCACCACTGTGTCCTAAAGGCTCCCAAACGACTCAATGGATTTTTTTTTAAACTGAAGCTATACAACCTTTATAAATTGTTATTCTTTAGAGTCGACTTTGTGACTGATCCCAGTTGAGGGATAGGCCCAGGCCCGGAATATGAATTTCCAGACACTCGCTGCACATAAAAAGTCACATGCTTGCAGGCCGAGAGGTGACAGGAGCAGACGTACCCGTCTGAAGGAACACTGCTAGGCCGAGAGCATGAAAAGCCGTCGGGAGACTATTGCAGTACTTTGGGGCAGAGGAAGGGATAGCAGTGGAGATGATCCGTGAACACCCAGAGCTAAGCCTCTGGAGGTTTAGAGAGTACAGCAAACAGGGTTCCTGAAGACTGTGAAGAGTAGGAGCCTAAAGATGAGTCCAAGGAATTTGGGCCCAAACAGCAGAAACTGGAGGTGCCACTAACTTAGGGAAAGTTGCATGTAACAGGTTTGGGAGGAAATGCTCTGATTTCAACCAAATGAGTTGGAGATATCTTAGACACCCAAGTGGGGACTGTTCAAGTTCAGAAGATAGGTCTAGAGGGACTGAAGGAACATATTTGGTAGTCATTGGCCTGGAAATGGTATTTTTTTAAGGTTTAATTTACTTTTAGAGAGACGGGAAGGGGAAGAGAAAGAAAGGGAGAAAAACATCAGTGCCTCTCCTGTGCTCCTTACTGGGGACCTGGCCTGCAACCTGGGTATGTGCCCTGCCTGGGAATCAAACAAGTAACTTTTTGGTTCTCAGGCCCACACTCAATCCACTGAGCTACACGAGCCAGGGCTAGAAATGGTATTTTCAACTTACAAACCTTGACAGTATGCTGAAGGCAATGCCTGTGACAAAGGACTAGGTCCTGGAACCTTTCATAAGAGGTTGAGATGGCAGAAGCAATGATACACGTATGGAAACAAACCAAGGAAATAGTAAGAACAGAAAAAAATAAGTGGCCTGTGTTCCCTATGCTGTCCTTTACATCCCTGTAAGGAATTTTAGGGCTGGCGGTTTGTACTTTTTTTATTCCTCTTGTCTTTTTCACCCATCCCCTCCCCCACCCCAGTCAGGTAACTATCAGTTTGATCCCTGTATCTATGAGCTGCTTTCCATTTCGTTTTGTTTGCCCTTGTTTGTACAGCCCACATGTAACTGAGAATTGGTGGTATTTTTCTTTCTCTGGCTGCCTTATTTTACTTAGCATACTACCTACCCCCTTGGTCCAGTGTGTCACAAAAGGCAGGATTTCATTCTCTTTATGGCTGAGTGATATTCTGTTGTGCATTTCTACCACGTGTTCTCTATTCATTCATCTATTGAAAGGTGCCCAGGTTGCTGTTTGTGCTGAATTTAAGGGTATTTGGGAGAGATTGCAGGGCATGCCAGAAGCAGGCCATTATTCCTGAAGAGTTTAAGGGCATTTCGGAGACTGTGAGGGCTCCAGTGAAGGGTCTGGAGCTGCTGGAATGGGCTCCAGCAGGGTGATTGGGTTGGGGGGGTGGAGAGGCAGGGTCTCAGGGGAAAGCCAGAGCAGGGCAGACAGTGTTAGCCCAGTTGATGGAAGGAGAAATTTCATGCCTGCCCACTCAGGGCCACCTGGAGAGCACAACAAAGGATCAATAACACCCACCAGAGCTTCTGTGCCCTGAAATAGCTCCGACCAACCCTTGTCCCCCCAGTCTTTGCCCTCAGGTTAGTCAATTTAGTTCCTCCCCTACGTCCCAGGCAATTCTGGCACTGCCGCCTCTGTGCTGGAGCCGAGAGTGAGTGAATTTGTGCTGAACCCTCTAAGCACAGAGCCTTGGTCTTCCGCAACCCTCCTTCTATCTCACACATAATCCCCACTGGTGTTCAAAGTTAGATGTAATAGAGACTCATCTTCCCCAATACAGTGGCCCAATGCTAGGGAGCCTGGTGTGGCACTCAGCCCGCTGGCTCTTCGAGGGGTACCTCTGCAGCCCAGCTGTCCCTCCCATTCATTAACCACCACAGGGGGGTGTGGGAATTGCCACGACCACATATGCACCCCTCCTACCTGTCTCAACATGGCTCCTTTATAACTTTAGAGGACCTTTTCTGTTCAGCTAATCTTCAGGTGGTTCTCAATGACCTTTGCACTACAATTTCCACATGTTCCTAAGAAGAGGTGAGTTGAGGATTTACCTTCTTGGCCACCTCAAGTCCATGCCCCACCCCCCAAATTTTCCTTTATTACTATTGGCTCAACTGTTGTTGTCTTAATATGCCCAATAATACTCAGAAAGTTCAAGCAACAAAGTTCTGATTTTCTGCTTGGCATAAATTTTCAGAGGGTTCTACTTACCGGTGAGTCAAGAAGGAGGCTTCCAGCTTCTCTGGTGGTTGTTGCTGACCTTCCCCCAAAGGTTTTATGGGTAAAGACAACTATCTCCCAGAATTCCATTCTTTATCTCTTCAACACGCCCTTGCATAGAATCATTGGGAAGTATCTTTGAAATCAAACTTCTCCAGTTGAATCACAGTCCTCCTGATGAATTTATCCACTTAATCACTTAAACAGATTACAAGGAGATATCAGTGGGCTGGAATAGTATTTGTTCTCTGCTAGACAAAAAGTATTTGTCTTTAAAAGATTTGGCACAGAGTTTGTTATAGGTCAGACCCTAGGCCTGAAAAGTCATGCAGATTTTGAGAATGTTTATACACAAAGGGACTTGAAACTACTTGGGGCAGCTGTTAAACTTATAGTGACTGAACCAAGGACCAAAAGGAGGCCCAGTGGATGGGGCCCATAGAAGACATACTATGGGGCAGACGTGGACATGAAAGCCTGGTCTGCCCGCTCCTACTACCTTTTCTTGCCACTCAATGAACATTGTTTCAAATATTCATTGAGCAACCCATTACTAGCAAGTGAACATCTTATTTAAGAAAACAAGGGGCCACCTTTAATAAAAATGAACTAGACCCACACTCTTCCCCAATATAATTGATATACATCTTTTCTTATTGATTTGAGATAGAGAGAAACATTGATTTATTGTTCCACTTATTTATGCATTCATTGGTTGCTTCTTCTATGTGCCCTGACTGGGAATTGAACCCAAAATCTTGGCCTATCTAACAATGCTCTTACCAGCTGAGCTACCTGGCTAGGGCCTGATATATATCTTTCAGATGTTAATAGCATGTCCACTGACACTTGGGGTTCTGCACTTACGTATGACAGAAATGTCAGAAAACTGGATGTGAGATGGGCTCCTGCTCGTACCATCAGAGGGTACTACTTGTGCACAGCACAGTGTTTCCCTGAGAAATTGTGCTATTGTGGTGAGTTAACCCCACCCCAAAATGAAAACAATGGTGTCATCTACTTGGAAACACGAACAAAATCACAGATTTGCTTTTGGATCCACACTTTCACTGGTAACCAGTGTGCCTTGCTGCATTGTCACGTGATTGTAAGACATTTCCTTCACATCGGTTTTAGGGAAGATGGCTGGGTCAGAGAGACTTAGTAGCATTGGGCTCTTAGCAGACAGGGTTAGGGGAGTTACCTGAAAAATTCTGAAACTCCCCAAACCGAAACCTCTGCAGGCCTTGGGCACCACGCTGAAATGCCTACGCTGATAGCGAATACTTAATTAAGTACATGCTGGGCTCTGTCTAAATCCTTGTAGGCACTGTGTTGGTGATAGGCACTGGGACTTTCAATAATGTCCACAAATCCCTCTGCTTATTAATAGTATACACTGACAAAGAATATCAACATTTTATGGCAACACTCACATGGAAATGTGAGGAAAATAAGTGAGAAAAACAATTCACAAGATGATCTACTTCATAAGAACCTATTTTTGTAAAATCATTGCAACCAAATGACAACATACATATGTGCAAATGTATCTATATGAAAATGGAACTGGGAAAGCATGTGTGGACGCCCCTCAGACTGTCCCTGTCCTCTCTGGTAGGTCAGCTAAGACAAAGGGGTCTTTCGGTTTAAGGCTATTTGAGTATTTTTACAACAAGAATGTACCAGTGTACTACTCATCTAATAATGTACATAAAATGTTTTAACTAATGAAAAACACCCCCCAAAAAAAGCAAGCCCCCAAATTGTGTATTCCTACAAAAGTGGAAATCTTTTAAATTTATAATCATGTAACATATTTTTGCACTTTAGTTACATACATATTTTTCTTTACCTCAGATGTAGGGAAAAGAAAGCAACTAAAACTATATTTAAAAATCATCAAGACTCTAGCAAGATGGAGGATTATGAAATAATGCTTGAGTGAACATATAAGCGCTTATGCTACAAAACATGTTTTTCTATAAAGGAGAAAATGCATCAGATTGCTATACATTTATTTAGGTGTCAGCTGTTAGAACCTGGGTATCACGTTAGCCATTCACCCAATTAATATGTATCAAGCACCTGCTGTGTGATCAGATAGTCAATTCCAAGCAACTCTCTTATTCTATGAGAGTCACTTGGAATTTTAGAGCTATAAATTAAGGGAGGGGTAAAGCCAAGGATTAACATTTCCTGATTAAAAAAAAAAGACATCAACAGAAAATGCTTTTCTGCATCATTCAGAATCTAGTATGCAGGTCTGCTAATGCTTTTTGCCTTTTATTGTAGTCATTTGTGTGGCTATCAGGCTGCCCTGATGGACTGTGACTTCCTTGAAGGAAAAACACGCATCTTGTGTCGGTGGCATGTGCATCATGGCTTGAGTCTGCAATAAACCAGGCCTATATTCCAGATTCAATCAGTCTACAAATGATTATCTAGCACCCACTATGAGTAAGACCCCTGGGATATGAGGTGAATGACAGGGTTTCCTTTCTAGTTGAGCATCAAGGGACACAAATCATGAAAACTGTAAACAAACTAGAGAATTTCAGATTCAAATAAACTATACAGGAAATAAACTGAACTAAGGATGGGCAGCTTGGCACTTTAGTGAGAGTGGCTGGGGAAAGCTCTTGCATGACGTGTAAGCTGGAAATTCAAAGATGAGAGAGAGGCAGTTCTGCAAACAGCGTGAGGAAAGTATTCCAAACAGAGGAAAATTAGTGCATTGAAAAGGCTCTAAAACCAGAAAGAACCTGGTCTGCTCTAGAAGCAGAAAGGAGAGACTGATGAGGTCAGTGGAAATCAAGTCCCTTGCAAGGTTTTGCATGGGTTTAAATAACAGAGTAGTTGAATCTAGTTGGCAATTTAAAAACAAAAGAGGGACTTCCGGCCAAGATGGAGGCATAGGTAGGCACACTGTGCCTCCTCACACAACCAAAAGATGGACAACAACAACTTAAAAACAAAAACAACCAGAACTGTATGGAAGTTGAACAACCAAGGAATTAAAGAAGACACATTCATCCAGACCGGTAGGAGGGGCAAAGACAGGCGGCCGGGCAGAGAGGACTCACAGCAAGGCACTGGCTGGAGGACTGGGGCAGACAATGCAGTGGCTGAGGCACTCAGCAAAGTGGTGGATTATGCAGCGGGTGGGCAAGGCTGCAGTTGGCTGGTAAAACAGCAGCAGGCGGAACTGGTGAGGCAGCGGATTACAGAGCTGGCAGTCCCACATTTGTGCACAGATAAACTGGGAGTTACAACTGGGGACCAGGATGGACTGCACAACCCAGGGTTCCGGGTGGAGAATAAAGCCTCAAACCACTGATTGAAAACACCTGCGGGGGTTGAGGCAGTGGGAGAAACTCCCAGCCTCAGGATAGTTTGTTGGAAAGACCCACAGGGTCCTAGAACATACACAGACTCACCCACAGGGGAATCAGCACCAGAAGGGCCCAATTTGCTTGTAGGAAGCAGGGGAAGTGACTGAAATCCAGCAGAGAGCAAAGCAAGTGCCATTGTTCCATCTTGAGCCCCTTCCCCACACACACGGTCACAAACCAACCACGCAGGTTACCCCACCCTGGTAAACACCTAAGGCTCCACCCCTTACTACATAACAGGTGTGTCAAACAACAACAAAAAAAAATATATATATATATATAGCCCAAACAAAAGAACAGATCAAAGCTCCAGAAAAAAAATACAACAAAGTGGTGTATAGATAGCTAACCTATCAGATGCACAGTTCAAAACACTGGTAATCAGGAAGCTCACAGAATTGGTCGAACTTGATCACAAATTAGATGAAAAAATGAAGGCAATGCTAAGTGAAATAAAGGAAAATGTACAGGGAACCAATATGGTGGGAAGGAAACTGGGACTCACATCAACAGTGTGACCAGAAGGAAGAAAGAAACATCCAATCAGAAAAGAAGGAAGAAACAAGAATTCAAAAACATGAGGAGAGGCTTAGGAACCTCCAGGACATCTTTAAACTTTCCAACATCCAAATTATAGGGGTACCGGAAGGAGAAGAGAAAGAGCAAGTGGAAAACTTATTTGAACAAATAATAAAACAGAACTTCCCCAATCTGGCAAAGGAAATAGACTTCCAGGAAATCCAGGAAGCTCAGAGAGTCCCAAAGCAGGTGGACCCAAGGAGGAACACACCAAGGCACATCATAATTACATTACCCAAGATTAAAATTAAGGAGAGAATCCTAGAAGAAGCAAGAGAAAAGGAGACAGTTACCTACAAAGCAGTTTCCATCAGACTGTCAGCTGATTTCTCGGAGATCTTACAGGTAAGAAGGGGCTGGAAAGAAGTATTCCAACTCATGAAATTCAAAGACTTCCATCCAAGATTGCTCTATCCAGCAAAGCTTTCATTTAAAATGGAAGGGCAGATAAAGTGCTTCTCAGAAAAGGTCAAGTTAAAGGAGTTCATCATCACCAAGCCCTTATTATGAAATGTTAAAGGGATTTATCTAAGAAAAATAAGATTAAAAATATGAACAGTAAAATGAGAGCAAACTCACAATCATGAACAACCACACCTAAAATAAAAACAAAAGCAAACTATAGAAACAACTAGAACAGGAACAGAACCACAGAAATGGAGATCACGTAGAGGGTTATCAACAGGGGAGAGGGAGGGGGAGGGGGAAAGAGGGGGAAAAGGTACAGAGAATAAGTAGCATAGATGGTAGGTAGAAAATAGAAAGGGGGAAGGTAAGAATAGTGTGAGAAATGTAGAAGCCAAAGAACTTATACGTGTGACACATGGACATGAACTAAAGGGGGTGAATGTGCATGGGAGGGCATGTGAAGGGTGGAGGGGAAAGGAAAAAAAAGAACTGACAAGTTCTTTAAATGTAAAACACTCACTGAATTTTGAAGACTTGCAATAAAAAATAATTAAAATCATTAATGATGTTTATATTTATTCCACATTGAAATAATACTGTAGATAGATTGAATTAAGTAAAATATATTCCTAAAGTTAATTTCGGCTATTTCATTTTTACTCTTTTGAATACGACTAATAGAAAATTTTAAATTACCTATATAGCTCCCATTGAAATTTTACTGGACAGTGCTGGTCTAGAAAAATAAAGCACTAACCCTGCTTATTCCTGGGGAGTGGGAGTGGGGAGAAGGCTTGATGAGGAGGACAGGGAATAAGGAGTTTCACCTTCGCCTAAAATCTACTGTGTTTTTCACAGAGCATTTAACTGAAAATTTAAAAAGCCAATAGTGGGAATCCAAGCAATGTTCGTAGTAGTTTAGATGGCAGTATTGTACCAATGCTAATGTCTCGGTTTTGACAAGTGTGCCCTGGTTATGCTAGCTGTTGACATCAGAGGAAACAAGGGAATCATTGCAAATTTCTGCAAATCTCGAATTATTTCAAAGTAAAATAGTAAAAAAAAAAAACCCAATAAAATAAACAAGCAACTTAACAAGGTGTGTGTTCTCTGCTTAAGAAGAGATTCTTACTCAGAGTCACAACACACTGCAGGCAGGTGGCTCCAACCCAGCTGCCCCTCCCAGGTCCCTCGTGGGCGCATTTGCTTGAAATGACGTAGCAAGGATGACTAAACATCACACTGTTTTGTTTCTATCTGAAATTCCACCCAATCAGATAACCCTTTTCTCCCAGGGTGACTAGAAACTATTTGGCTGCTGCTTGAATAGTAGGAATTTATATTGCAGTAGGAGGGTTGCTGGAGAGAACCAAGACAGTACAGCTTTTCTGAGAACTTCAATGAGGCCTGGGCTGGGCAGATTTGAAAGCCCCTCACACTGGATCCTCCCTCCAGCTCTCAGATTTAGCCAGTACTCCAATCAAGAGATTTTTGCTAAGATTTTGTGGCAAATTTGGGAATAAACAAATGAATTAAAATAGCTATAATATTAGTAAAACAAAACCTTGTGAAACAACCTGAACCTACAAATATATAGCTGTTATATTTTCCTTGAGTGTTTTATGAACAAGAATTAAATTCACCACACAATTGAGAAGTAACAGCAAGTAAAACTGTGGATAATAAAATTTAAAACATCTTAGATGTCTAGACATATGGATATTTCAGAGCCGACCAAATGAAAATGAACATTACATTGGCATGTAAAATATTCCCGTTTTAAATGAACTAGGGTTAAAATTAATGCAAAAGTAGAAATACAAAAAGGGGAAATTATAAAAGACAGCATATCAATTGATCGTGAAGCATGAAGCCAGTATGGACTGTAAGTTATAATAAAACATTTTCCAATGGTGACATCCACACAAAACAACTAATTAAAATAATATGCATATTTAAACAGGTGGCCCACCTCCACCACCACCACACATAAATAGTTTAAATGAAAATCTTTTAAAAATCTCATGCCCTGGCCAGTGGCTCAGGTAGTGGGAACGCTGTCCCACACACAAAAATATGTGGGTTCATTCCTGGTCAGGGCACATACGTAGGTTGTAGGTTTGATCCCCAGTTGGGGTGCATACAGAAGGCAACTGATCTATGTTTCTCTTTCACATCAATGTTTCTCTCTCTCTAAAAGCAATAAACATGCCTTGTCTAGTATGGCTTAGTGGACTGAGTGCCAGCCTGCGAATCAAACAGTCACCAGTTTGATTCCCAGTCAGGGCACATGCCTGGGTTGCCAGCCAGGTCCCTGCTTGGGGACAACCAGTCAATGTATCTCTCATACACTGATGTTTCCTCCCTCAATTTCTCCCTCCATTCCCCTCTCTCTGAAAAAAATAAAATAAAAATAAATAAATCAATAAACATATTCTCAGGTGAGGATTAAAAAAAAACAAACTTCACTGCTTCTTCTGGAAGAAGAGGGTCACACCAAAAGCAGAAGGAATTTGAACAAGCATTCAGAAAGAAATCACCACTATGAGGAACTGAGTCACTTGGAATGTCCTTTATAAATGTTGTCAATATAACTGAAAGTAAGACACAGAAGAGCTTGAAGGCTGAAAATAACAGTCCTGACTCATACTGCTCTTTGCACAGGTTTCTAGTTTAAAACAGTCAAAATCTGAGCCCTGCTTAAGCTCGAGAACCTTTCACTCAAATGGTCCCCCAGCTGCCCCACTCCTTTCCCCCTCTTTCCAACTGAGTCCCAGAAAACACTGATGGAAATCGTGAAAGTCACAGCTCTAGAGCATCTCTACTTATCTCCGGAAGGATTCACACTTTCTCAGTAGAAATCTGGAGACAAATTAATGTTCTTGTTTAATTTTTTTAAATTTAACTTTAAATGAGAATAAAATTAAAATTTAAGTGGGATTTAAAATAGGCACCTTGGGATGACCCAAAAACCAACTGCAGGCACACCTTGGAGATAATGTGGCTTCGGTCCCAGACCACCCACCATAAAGCAGCCGGAAATTTTTGTTGGTGAAGGGCCCTGCCTTTGCTTTGTGAAAAACTCACACGTGAAGGACAGTAAGGTAAATTACAATAAAACAAAGAACCACTTGGAATTTCTGTTTTGGAAATTTCAAATGGAGAAAAAGTAACAGACCAGGTAGGCACAGCAAGGCTTGCCCTGGCCTGGTAGCTCAGCTGGTCAGAGTGTCACTCAGTCAGGCCAAGGTTGCAGGTCCCACCCGCTGTCTGGACACAGACAAGAATCAACCCATGAATGCATAAATAAGTGGAACAACAAATTGATGTCTCTCTTTCTCAAATCAATACATTAAAAAAATAATAAGGCCTTACTTTTTGTCGGGGGCCGGCCAGCAACCGTCCCTTGACAAGGTCAGAACGGTTGAGATGCATCTGCAAGGCAGAGGCATCTGTGGCTGGATTTCCTGTCTATCTCTCATTACAAGTTTGTTTTGGTGATATAAAGGTGGTAGGATTGTTAGACACCTGTATTTCAGGTTCATTGATTCGCATAATTCCAATGAAGTTGTACAAAATAATTTCTTGACCAGAGAACAAAGTTCCTCTAATGAAATAGCGCCTGAATGTCTAAAAGTTGTTGGAGTAACAGCCCCTCCTTTACCGTGAACAGGAATATACATTAATTAGAATTTAGTAGGCAAAGATACAGGAGAAGCTTGTTAGATACTATAAACTAAGCACATAGATACAATTACCAAGGAGTTAGAGTCCATAGTACATAGAAAAACATTTTGGACAGAAAGATAGTTAAGTTAGACATCACAAAGGCTTATAATGAATTTCCTAATCTCTGCTCAGTCTAGCGTACCTTTTTGCCCCATGCCAAATTCTAAGACCTTTAATAAACAATAAGACATTCAAACTCTGTACATAGAGCTATTTCAAATTGTCTGATTAATGGTTCTCCTGGTCAAAACAACTTTTGTTTAACATAACTGAAACTATGGAAATTCTTGTAGTTTTCCTAGTTACCTCTATATTTGTTTTTTCTGCTTAACTGATCATGCTATGCACCTGTTCCTTTAATGTTATACAACACTCTCTATAAAAATAAAGCCTAAATCAAACTCTATGAGTTCAGTCAGTCCCACAGAGGCTGGCTGTTCTCCAGCAACTAGTCAGGTGTCTGACTCTTCATTCGCCTGCGCCATCCATCCTTCAAGGACCCTGAACCCTGCCGAGGCTGGACCCCAGCAACTTTTTCAGTCTTAAAAGATGAGGAGCTCCTCTTTTCATGGCCTGTGAGAGCTTCAGCAGAGCTCTGGGGAGGACAAAAAAAGCAAACGAACAAAATCTCTACGCACTGCTATGAACAAAACACATATTCAAACTAATTACACTTTTTAATAACATTTTCACTCGCCATTTCCAGGGCACTTGGAGCAGCTTTGCATTCGCTTTCTGCCACCTTCCGCAACCAAATAACTGATGGAGTGGGGTTCCTTTTCTTCAGGCCCCGGGTCCAGCCCCAGCTTGCAGCCACGCCCTCCCCCTGGCCCTGCTCTGTAAGTAAACCAGTCCTCCATTCCTTTCTATGAAGAGGAAGGCAGACAGAAAAACATGCTGTCACATTTACATCTAATCTTTTTATTACCAAAGAACCTGGAGATCATCAAACAATTACGGAAGCATGTGACAGAAAAAAGTGAAAGCTTGTCTCTTGACCATTTGCCCCTGTGGGGCAGCCATATCAACTTGGGTATGTTCTTCCAGATGTTTTAAAGTACAGAAGAAATTTGCAACCAACTATATATACTATTCGAGAACATTTTTCTTTTCCTTGGACATAACGATACAGCATTATCCCTGACAAGTAACATGAGCTTGGTCAGAGGAGGGGTTTTATCTGCTCCCTCACTGTTCTGCTCCTGGGACTAACCCAGTGCCTGACAGATCAGACCACCGTGAACATTCACAGCCCAAGTGGATGGAGCCGGGACTCCTGCCAGTCAGACTGGGAGCTCTGGGGGTTGGGGACGCGTCTGTTCGGTCTGTCTCTCTGGTCTCGGCATCAGAGACCTGGCACAGAGTAAGTATTAATAAACTTTTGTTCAATTAGCAAAACAGCTCAGTGATGAAGACCACCTAGTTCTGCCTGCACCCGTGTGCTCATGGATCACACTGATCAGCTAACTACTCCCCTGTTGAGGGAAGAGGTCTCTCGCAAACGTCTTTGCCATGGTAAGTCGTGTGCACACACACTTGTCTGCAGGTTTTGTAGGGTGAGCACCTCCTTCGGAGGGGCCACTGAGCTGCTCCAGTGTGTGCTGAAGTCCCTTCCCTCCACAACTTCATAACTTCATAACATTCACGATTAACTTTTCAACCTGTGTGAGAGCCACTGCCTGGGACTTTGCAAAAATGATCTCCTTCCCGTAGCTCCCTAGAAAAAGCCGCTGCATTTTCCCCAAACTGCCTAGATGCAACCAGAACAGAAAATTCATACAAGAGTTCAGACTGACACTTTGCCTGCATAAGAGCACAGGTGGAGTTTGCGGGTATTCGTGAGTTCTCCAAGAAGTGAGGTCACAGAGCTGTGTCTGTGAACTTCTATGACGTGTGAGAGCAGTGACAGGCACTGGGGAGACAATAAGTAAGGCAGACCTAGTGTCCACAATCCTGGGATGGAAGCTTGGGGACCACTGTCTTTCCACCAAGGGGCTTAGCACTGATAAGTCCGGACTGCTGGAGCCCTTTGCCTTCTTTCCACCAAGAAACAGACACTGCTTCTTCTTCTGTGAACAATACAGCTCCAGTTCCCCCCGTGAATGGAGAAGTTGGTCAGAGACATTTCCCTTTGCATGCACCCCGAGCAGAACTTGACAACATACACCGAGCACGCTTCCCTTTTCCCCAGGTGCTCCTGCCCCAACACCGGCTCGCTGGGCTGTCTCCTTGACTGGGGCAGGAGAGCTGTGCAGGGGCAGCTGCTGCTGGAGCCTTCACTCAAAGCAGCACAAACCCTGAGTCTCAAGGGAGACCTTCAAGACCACCTAGTCCTGCTCCAGTAGGTTCTTAACCTTCTATGAGTCACCATGCTCCTTGAAAATCAGTGGCCCTTAGACTTTCTGGACCAAACAGACACGCACACATCCCAGCACACAACTTTCCCTACAGTTTCAGGAGCTTCCTGGACACATCCTGGGACTGAAATCCCTGGAACTCTAGGACCCCACAGTAAGCATTCCCACTTCACACAGAAGCTCACGTGAGTTCTGATGCCCCAGTGAGCAGTCTCCGGGCTGAGTAGCCTTGTTGGCGGGAGGCAGAGGCAATGCTGTGACAGGCTTGAGTATTGCGCAGGTCCGGGCCCAGTCCTCGGTGAGCTCACTGTCTTGGACAATGGAAGAGGGTGCTCGGTAGCCGTGGCAGGCACTGAACGCCACTCAGCTGACACACTTCAGAGTTTCCAGAGAGGACAACCCAAGCCCCAACCCAGACGTTGTCAGGATGGCTACCGACAGCTGACGTAGCTGTGGTACTCTGATGGGTCTTCTATCTCGTAGACGTTCTCCTCGATCGTATAGATGTTTTCCTTTGAGCGCATCCCCTCTGCTACTGTGTTTTCTAACCCTAAGGGAGGGAGGTTGGCCAACGTGACGAGCCTGTGGAAATAAAATGTTGCGGTTGAGGGAGGCATTTCCCGGGCATCATAGAATAACAAGAACAGGCTTTGCTGAAGAGACAATGACCCAACACAGTACATGATGCTCTATTGGGTCGTGAGTGGGGGCAGGGGGAGGAGAAACCATAAAATAAAATAATTTGATGAATATGAAGATAATTTGAAGTAATCTTAATTGTCTTCAGTATAGACAAATGGTATTGTGTGATCTAAGAGAATACTCTTATTCTTAGGAGGTATGGACTAAAATTTTGGTGAACTATCAAGATGTCTGAAACATCCTTAAAATGGTTCAGAAGCAAATTGCATATATTAATAAAGAGACAGATAAAGCAAACATCAAAATTTTCACACGTTTATGTAAAAGATTTATTGATCCTTGCACTATTATTCCCATTAATCTGTGGACAGAACAATTTCAAAAATCAAAAACAAAATGAATATGGTGGGTATCTAATCAGATTTGAGTTTGAATTCTGTCATGTCAGTTACCAGCCACATAACCATGGGAAAGCTGGATTTTTCTTTTTCATTCATTTACTCAAGAAATATTTAGTGTGTTACACACTGCTCTGGGCAGCAAGAGATACAGCAGCAAATAAAACACACAAATCCCATGAAGCCTTCATATTAGTAAACTTTGCGTCTCAGGGTCCTCATCTGCAAAATGGGAATAATTAGCACTCCACCTCACCAGGCTGCTGTAAGGAGCATTCAGGAATCAAATATTTGATAAATATCAGCCTGCTAAATATCAGTCACTGTGCTGGGGGATCCAGTTGTTAATGTGGCAGACAAGTTCCTCCTTTTCTATGCAGTTTGCCTTTATAGGTAGAGATGAACATTGACCAAATTATGCCACAAATAATGATTTAATGCATATCACCGATATTTATGAATGTTATCACACTTCGGGTTTCAGCCCTAAGAAAGAATAGTGACACAGATCATTTAAAACTACTGATAATGAAATACTTTACTTGACCTTTTAGCCTTCTTTACTGCAGACTATTTTGTCTTCATGAATATATTGTCTCTACTTAGTTTAAAATTACCAGTGGTTTAGATAGCACCCAGTAGACAGAGTCATTTTTTTTCTTGAAATAGACCACGTTGAACCCACATACCAGATGTCACTGAAATCTAGTCAAAGGTAAGTGAGCTGCATGCATTTGGAACTGGGGTGTCTGCATGTGTGTGTACGAATAGGTGTGAATATAGTCAGGAATGGAGACTAAGACTGCAATGTAATGAACCCTGTTTGCACATCTGAATCACTTGAAAAGCTTTGAGAAAAATACCTGTGCTTAGGCCTCATCCCTAAAGATTCTGCAGTATTTTCTCTGGGGTTGACAACACATCGTGTAAGTGCCATAAGGGATTCCAGGAGGTTATCTGAGTTAAGGACACCTGGACGGGGCTACAACAGCCCTGAGAGAGGATTCTGGGTTTCTCGTTCACTTCTGCAACCCAGTGCCTACCCAAAGCCTGGATACAGTAAATGCTCAACCAGTTGAAGGGTCAATTCATGGAAATAATCTGTTGAAATAGAAATAAGTATTTCCTATCAATGCGGAGATAATTCTGTTCCTTAACTTTAGGACTAAAGAAGCTACAATGATCAGAACGTACACAAACCAGTATGTTTGCATTTCATAAATTCAGGCCTAAAGCAAAAGGCAATTATAAGATTAGATCCCCAAGTCCCAGGGCAGGACTTCTGAGAGCAAGATCAAAGCTGTATTAGTGTAGTGACCACCAAGATTCCTGCTTCCCCCTGCCTCGCCCCTTATTCTTACCTTGAATTCTGTAACTTCTGTTTCCTATGAAAATACCCTAGGTAAAAAAGGGAAGGAAAGTTTATTAAAATTGCTTTCATAAATAAATAAAATGGACCCACTAAAGGCAAGGATTGTTTAAAGAAATTTGATTTCTCCTTTGATTGAACTAAATCAAATTAGTACTGTGTGTCTTTGTTTATTACATGAACTATGCTAGAAAATGATAAAAATGCATTTTCCATATTTAACAAATAGCTGGAGCAACTACTATGCATCTGGCATTATGCTGGGCATCAAGGACACAAAGGTAAATGATGAGCCCTGACTTTATGAAACTTGTATTCCAGTGAGGATGTATTTAAAACAATAATAACTATAATAATAATATGTCATTGTGCTATAAGGGAAATCAACAATGCATTGGAACTGACCCTAGAGAGGGTGCTCTGGAAAGCATGCTCAGAAAGAGGACCTTTAACATCAGCTCTGAGAGAACTCCGCCACGTGAAGAGCCAGCTGGCTCATTCTAGGCAGAGAAAACCCTTGATAAAGGTCACAGTGAGTGCCTGAAACCAAACGCATGGCTGGAATGAGAGGGCGACTCAAGATAAGGTCTGAGAGGTAGGCTAGAGCTAGATCCTAGAGAACCTTTTACATCACAATCAAGGGTTTACATTTTTATACTGAGACCTGTAAGAAATAACAGAGGATGCAAATAAGATGTGGTTGGGTTCAAGAAGATCTCGCAAGCTGCTGTGTGGAAGGTGGACTGAAAGGAGGTAGAAAGAAGTGAGGAGGCAATGACAGTCCATCAGAAGGTGGTGACCAAGAGAGACAGAGAGTAATGAATAGATTTTAGATATATTTTGGAGAATAGCTGTAGGAATTGAACTTGGATTATGTGTTAGGAGTGAGGAAAGAGGATTCAAGGATGGCTTCTGGCTTTCTGGCCTTCAAAACCAGTTAAAAGGCAATGTAACAAGGCAATGGGAGGGTCAGGGAGGGAGAGGTTGCATGCTGGGAAGGTGCAATACAGCCTGTTGAGTTCCAAAGGACATGTTAGATGTGTGAGACATCTACGTGGAACTATCAACTGGACAGACTCTCTGAGAATTGGAGAGACATACTAAGGACAACATTTAAGTCTATGGACATTTGAGTCTATAGGCCATCACACAGAGGTGTAGAGAGAGGGAGATGGCCAGGGCTGAGGGATCTCAACACCTAGAAGTCAAGCAGAAGACGAAGTCTAAATGAATGAGAAGAAATGGTCAATGAAGTAGGAGAGCAGTGTTCAGAAGCCAAGAAAAAAAAGACTTTCAATGATGAGTGAGAGTCAACTTAAATATTGCTGCTTTGGCTCACTTGGAAGTCAGAGAAAAAGATGGCCTTGGACACAGGTGCAGGGAGTTAGCCTGGGACAAAGAAGCCACTTCCCACTGTTCCCCTCATTGCAAGTCTTCTGGGGTCCCTTAAAGTTTAGAATATGCACATCTGAGAGGGAAGTAAGGTGTGGACGTGCTCCCAAGAGAGAGCCTGCCTTATTTACTCTTTTTTCAAAAAATTATTTACTTGATTTGAGAGTAAGGGGAAAGGAGGGAGAAAGGGAGGAAGAGAAACATCAATGTGTGGTTGCCTCTCATGCCCCCCCCCCCGGGTACCCGCCCCACAACCCAGGCATGTGCCCTGACTGGGAATCAAACTGGCAACTCTTTGTTTCATAGGCCAGCACTCAATCCACTGAACCACACCAGCCATGGCTCTTTATTCTTGTACTATATACTTTTCCATAGTAAAAACTGTAAACCTTCTTTTGTCCAGCCCTGTATGTGTGTGTGTGTGTATGAAAACAAAACATCAGACTTCCTACTCCTCATTACCCTCCTTTCACCCCCTTGTACACATACTAGAATGGTCCCTAATATTCAGGCCTTGGAAGAGCTCAGAAAGGTAGTGAGTGTTATCATTGCCCCTTATTAACCCACAGACTTCATATATATGGGGTCCACTCACAAACCCAGAGAGTGATACCTTTGGTAAACCCTGGTAAGTGTGTAGGTGGAATAGTTTCTTTTTCCACACAATCCATTTGGCAATAATGGCAGAATAACATAATAATAGTAAGGGGCAGGAGAGCCTTGGTTTCAAATCCTCTGCCTAGCACACCTGTGTGACTTTGGGCATGTTGCTTTACTTTTCAGCACACTGGTTCTGCACTTGATAAATTAGAATAATATTAGTGCCTTTCTCCATAGAGTAGTTGCAAAGATTTAATGTACATAAAGTACTTGACAGCTTCTAACCACACAGTTAGGGAGACCA
The DNA here is from genome assembly GCF_021234435.1 of Artibeus jamaicensis. NCBI lineage: Eukaryota > Metazoa > Chordata > Mammalia > Chiroptera > Phyllostomidae > Artibeus > Artibeus jamaicensis. The sequence continues at coordinate 7,945,530 of NW_026521828.1, read as the reverse complement.
GTTCATCCCGGCTTTCCCTGGACCATCTGGTTTCAGCAATGCAGTCCTACACCTTAGGAACTCCCTTCAGTCCTGGGTGGATCTGGGGCGGTTGGTCACCCCACGTACAGTCCGTGTTTGTACATCAGTAAGAAAGGCTGCTGTAATGCCTGAGTCCTGGGGTATACGGCCTTGGCCTCTGCTGTCTAAGAGAAGAGGCTATACCACAATTTAAAAAGTTCATGAGGCCTTTGGGCTCTTGGAAGTGTTTGGGCCTTAACATGGTCATAGTTTCCTATGTAATTATCCACTAAAATTCACCAAGTTGAATATACTTCAAATAAGAGGTTTATTGTATATAAATCATCCTTTACTAACACTGTAAAAATAAAGACAAGTAGCTTAGAGTAAAATGCGTGTGCTAAGTGTGTGATGGAGGAAAAGACTAATGCTGCAGTCCTGGCCACACCAATATTCAAGGACTTGATACCTCAACTCTAAAGCTCCGTGCCTGGGAAACAAAGAAGATAGGAAAATTCACAGAAGGAAAGGATTTTCATTGTTGGGCTTCCTAATAAACCTAGACACGTCCACGAATTAAAAAGGTTCATTTTCTTAACAAAAGATAAGAGAACAGGTCCTGGAATCAGCCTGCCTGAATTGGAATTCCAGCTCCACCACTTACTGATTCTGAAACCTTGGGAAAGCGGGTTCCTTTCTCTGAGCTCTACTCTCCTCTACTGTAAAATGAGGATAATAATCCTACCTTATAAGACAGTGACAGGGATAAAATCTATGTAAAACATTTAGTACAATGCTTGCTTGTTTCATGGTAACCACTGAATAAAAATCAGCTATTATTATTATTGCTAGGATTTGAAAAGACTAGAGTTTTAGTCTAACCAGATTTAGCTATAATCATAAACTTATATTTCTATCTAGGTTTAGTTGGCTCCTATATTAGCAGTTTCTTATCAGAGGGAGAGACATACAATATCAATTGACTTACATTTGAGAATTAAAGCACCAAAGATAAGAACCAGAGCCAGCCCAGCAGAAATCCCTGCTCCAATGTACATGCTTATTCTGGTGGTCACGCCAGAGTCTTGTAACTCATTAGCTGATGTGGAAATTTGCTGTAGAAACACAAACAGAATTGTAGCATCTGGCCAGAAATTGGTTGTATGCTCAGCCACATCCTGGCTTGTGCATTGGAGCATCCTTTTTACAGCCTCATGGGAGTATAGGGACCTGAAAACCACCCCGATCTGTTCCCTTCTAGACAAGCCTCAAAACACCTGGAGAAAGGGAGCAGCGTAACCTTTGGAGTTCACAAGAGAACAAAATGTGCCCTTCTGTGCTGTGGGTAAAGGAGGAGCTCTTAGTAAATGGACTTCCCTCTTCCAGAAACAAAACTGGGCTTTAGAAAAATAACTAAATAAAAATTTTTTTAAAAAAGGGCTTTAGAGTGGAATCTTCATTCAAGATCCCCTGGTGTTCCAGAAAGTTTCAGAGTAGTTGGAGTTTGGTGTCTTGAAGTGACACCTCTCACAGAAAGACAGTGACTTAAAAGCCAGAGCTTTGCAGCCAGACAGTCTCGGTTTCAAACCCAAGCTCTATCACCAAGAGCTGAGTTGTCTTGTAGAGTTATTGGGAAAATGAAGTCACAAAAATATAAAATACTTGGCACAGACCCTGATATTGACTACATGATAAATGTCTAATTAATAACAGCTATTGCCATTGCTGCCATTTTTCTGATTTTTTTTTTTTTGATAACTGAAGGTCACACAGAAAAATCCTCTCCTAAAATTCCAGTCAATGTTCCCTCTTTAAAACCAACAATAGTCAACACTTTTAAAACAAAGAAGTAAAGAGAATAAGCCTCCTATCTGTTCAATAAACATTTACTGCAGGAGTGCCCGTGCAGGGTGTGTGAGGAGGGACTTAGGAGGCGGTGCTGATCATGAAGAGTGGAGAACACATACAAAACGCTGAGCCTCGGTGGTGATCCCTCGAGCAGCAGGCTGAGTCAGATGGATGATGACCCCTGGATAAGTTCCCAAAGCATCTTTAAGTCATTGGTGTAAGTATGTTTTCTAGAGGTTTTCCCTTTTACTCTAAGAAGGTGGTAGACACCAGAAGCGTCATTAATTATAACATTGCCTTATTTATAGTTAGATATATAAATTCTTGTCTTAGAATGACCCTGACTGGTATCTTGTCATACATAAATAAATAAGTTTAAACAAAAAATAATAATCTTTTTCAATTGGATTACAATGGAAGGAAGAAAAAAAACATTTTGGGGGAGCTGGAGGGTCTCCAGATTCTCCACAGTGGTACGCAGCTGTGAACTTTGTGAAGAAGGACAAAATGCTAATGCTTCTTGTTTTTTGTTTTCCAGCACTTACCATGTGCCAGGCACTTCACATGCCTCCCTGTACTCCATGCTGACACCAGGCCTATGTGACAGCAGCTAGAACTGCTATCGTCAACATGTTACAGTCAAGGAATATGAAACTAAGGAGGATAAAGGTGGTTTTCCCCGAGGGAAGAGTGGTCAGGAAGGAAGGCTGAAGTCATGCTCTATTTTCTCTGGGTGCAACACAACGCTTGTTTACACACACGCAAATAGTTACTTACTGTTTGATTTTTATCATCGAGGGTCTCCAGTGTCTGTGCTTCTGCTACAGAGAAGAAGAATAAAGGTTAAAAATGTTTTTCTTTTTAAAAAAATTTTTTAATTTATTTATCTTTAGAGGGGAAGGAGAGAGGGAGAGAAACATCAATGTATGGTTGCCTTTTGTGCGTCCCCTGCTGGGAACTGGCCTGCAGGGAACTGGTCTGCAACCAAGGCATGTGCCCTGATAGGGAATCAAACCACAATCCTCTTGTTCACAGGCCTGTGCTCAATCCACTGAGCTACACCAGCCAGGGCTAAAAGTGTTTTTCTTTTATCTGAGTTTTTAAAAGTCTTAAAGATGCCTAACAATCCTGTCTGGAATTTATTCCACTCCACACTTCACAGCAATGAATTGGGAGACCAGAACACTTTACTAAACACTTAGGAATCAACTTTAGATTTTTTTCATCCAGGTAATGAACCCAGTGCTACACATGTTCTATGAAGTGGAAATTTCGGCCAGGAAGACCGATGTTGAGTATGTAGTGTTTGTTGTGTCCACAGGCCCTCACGGGGTCTGTGAAATTCCAGCAACACTGATAATACTCCGGCAGGCATTGTATTATAATTAGACTTCAACAGATAACAGGAGTTAATTTTCTCGAAAAAATTTGGCATTTTCTCAGAGGGAGACAGGGTATTTGCTTGCCTAAAAATGGAAATAAAAACAACTATAGCTACGATCTACTAGGAGCAGGCATCATGCTAAACTCTTGAAATATCTCATTTGGCATTCAAAACAACTGTCCGAAGGAGGGACAATTAGCTCCGCTACAGGTGAAGAGGCCAAGAATCAGGAAATGACTTAAGCAGATCACACAGCTTAGGGAAGGGCAGAAATGGCCTTCCGATTTCAGTCTGCAAGCCTTCAGCACTCCTTTAAAAAAAAATTAAGTATAGTTGGTATACAATATTATATTAATTTCCGGTGTATAATACAGTGATTCAACATTTACATACCTTACAATGTAATCACCACAATAAGTCTAGTGATCATTCATCACGGTGGAATTTATCACAGTATTATTGACTATATTCCCATTCGCCTTCTTAACCTTCTCCTTCTCCTGGCTACCATTAGTTTGATCTTGGTTACCATGAGTCTATTTTTGTTTTGTTTGTTCATTTGTTTTGGTTTTTTTAGATTCTTCATACAAGTAAAACCATAAGGTAATTGTCTTTCTCTGCCTGAATTATTTCACTTAGCATAACACCATTTAGGTCCAACCACGGATGTTGCAAATGGCAAGATTTCATTCTTTTTTGTGACTGAGCAATATTCCATTGTGTGTGTGTGTGTGTGTGTGTGTCTTCTTTATCCACTCATCTCTCAATAGACAAGTTGCTTGTCCAGGCTTGTCTAGGAAGCCTAGGTTGCTTCCACATCTAGGCTATTGTAAATATAAGCATACCCTAAACTCTGCCGCCTTCGACAACCTTCACATTGGCATTGTCACTACCATTAAGTGCATCACATTACCCAGCTGCCAGCTCACCTTCTTCCCTTTCTGTTATTCGTCTGCCTACCGATTCGATGAACATGTACTACACATCTTCTCTGTCAGGCCCAGTGGACAGAGCAATGGACAAGAGGGCACAGGCCTGCTTGACCTCGTAGATACGGCTTTGGGACAACACAATGAGTAGAGTGTGCCTATTCCTTCTTTGGACTCAGAGGCTCTGAAACTTCCTAAGTACCATTGTCACTTTCTGGAGGCCTAAAAGCCTAAACCCTTTAACACAGAACCCCTGGCTTAACAGACTACGATTTTAATGTCATATGAGCATAGTCTCAGCCTAAAGTTGTTTCTCTAAAAAACAGAAAGGAAAAAGATTACCTTCTAGTCACCTTTGTTTTTATTTCCCAAAAGGCACTTAAAGTCTAAAAACCACATTGGTGGAACTGCTGAGCAAACACGCATCTTAACCACACATGATACTTTCTCCCGTAAACCCAGTGTCTGCTTCCTATATTTATTTGGCCTAAAACTATCTGACTTCTCTCTCTCCTTTTTTACTTTATTTTACAGTGAAAATGATCAATAAACTAGAGCCTTTTTAGGCCATCATGGTTTATTTTCACATAGATGCTTGTCAACCAAGATGGTGGAACAGTTGGAAGAAGTTACAATGTTTCTCCCAGGAAAACCAAGACTTGGCTCTGGTGGAGGCAGCAGTGGGGGTGGGATGCAATGGCGTTTGTTTGTTTGTTTTTAGAGAGAGGGCAAGGGAAGGAGAAAGAGAGGGAGAGAAACATCGATGTGTGAGAGATATCCATTGCCTCTCGCATGTCTCCAACTGCGGACCTGGTCTGCAACTGAGGCATGTACTCTGAGTGGGAATCGAACCAGCAACCTTTCAGTTTGCAGGCCAGTGCTCATTCCACTGAGCCACACCAGCCAGGGCCCAATGGTCTTAAAACAATGTAAATTTAATAGTTACCACCTCGTATGTATTATGTGCCAGATACGGTGCTTAGCACCTTACATGCAAAATTTCTTTTAGTCTTCACCACAACAGGTAGGCACTATTCTTTTCTTATTTTTCAGATGGAAAATCTGAGTCTCAGAAAGGCACTTTGCCCCGAGCACGCAACTATCAATTGGCAAACCTGAGATTCAGAGTCCTCCAGAGTGGAGGACTTACCCATGACCCAGTCCTACCTCCTTCAGGTGGAAGAGAGGTTGCATTTATTTTGTATTCAAGGTAGATTCAGAAGCTTCTGGGATCCTTGGAACCCTCATTAAGGCTCTATTCCACTTTGCAGCAAACATATTAAATGCATCCACATTCTACATTAAGAAGAGGTACATATGACTACATATGAGTTGACTTGAGGGTAACTGTCATAATGTTACCTATTATAGCTATGCGATTTAATAACATTAATTTGTAATTTTCATGTATTTTCCTATTTTTGAGTACACTTCCTTTTTTTGTTTGTTTAAATATGTTGGGGGTGTTTGAAAAGCTGAGATTAGAGATATTATGCCTGTGTTCCCTGGTGCAAGAAATGGTCCCATATTTTTTTTTCCCTAGAAGTAGGGAACAAACAAGGAAGAACTGAAAAGAAGGTGACTTCTGTTTATGGTACAGACAACTCTAAGGAAATGCACTGCCCCTTGAGAAAGTGAACTCCCTGTTCAGGAATGCATGTGGGCATAGAGTGAGTGCCTACTTGGTAGTACTATGATAAAGAAAACTGGAGCACAGGATGGAACAGTGGGCTGAAATGACCCCTGAAGCCCCTTCTAGGTCTGTGGCTACAGGGTTTTTAAAATATCATAATAGTGCCCTGGCTAGGTAGCTCAGTTGGTCCGAGTACCGTCTAGATACCGCCAAGGTTGTGGGTTCCATCCCTGGTGACAGCATATACAAGAATCAACCAATGAATGCATAAATAAGTGAAACAACAAATCAGTGTTTCTCTCTCTCTCTCTAAATCAATAAAAATAAAAATATAATAACAGCATACAATAAATATCTGATATTACTTGATTAGCTCACAACATAGATGATCATCTATCTGTTCCCACCATATTTCATCTTCTTACTAATTGTATACATGATGGTGGCTAACAATCACTAAAGAACCAACAAAGATCAAACCTTTAGAGAGCTGCAGTTAACATCGATACTAATAACTAATTGTGAAGGCTTTCTGTAGGCCAGGTACTATGCTGCACTTTACATACATCATCACATTCGATCTTTATAACAGTCCTATGAAGCAGGCACTGGAGAGGTGGGGAAATTGGGCCTTCCAGAGTTTGAGCAACTTCACTGAGTTCATAAATCTAGCATGAAGAAAAGACATTAGAACCCATTCTACCAGCCACTGCAGCCCTTACCCACAATCTCAGTCTACCTCTGGTGTTTACTGATAACGTCAACAAACTAACACGTATTGAGTATGCTATGATCAGAAGCTGGGCCAAGCACTTTAATCACATTTCTTATTTAAATCTCATGAAGTACAGTTCATGACATTTATGAGATTAGGAAATGGGATTTACCTATGTTTGACTTTGCTTGACGGGATGAAAATGGAGCTCCACAGATTTCCTGAGAGACTGGGTCTCTGGGAAAGTGTTTAAAGTTAACCTTCCCCATCAATGTGACCTGAAGTCTGCCGTTCTGATCCTATCTTCTCTACCAGAGCAGCATGTAAAGGTCCTTTCTTAATTACTTAGAGAATTCGAAGGATGCTGGGCTTTATTCCAGTTAGAATAAAGGACATCACCTAATCCAATCCCAAACATGGCCTGGGGCCAAGTCAAGGCAAAACATCACCAAGCTAGGAATCACAAAATAATAGTGCAATGTAAAGAGTCTTTCGTTACACTAAATTTACTTAATTTAAAAGTAATGGCAATGTTAGACAAAAATTTTGCTTTCCTTACTTGGCAAAATATGTAGATCAAAATTCTTTTAGGTGGGAGTCAGGAATTTTAATGGGTCATTAAATCCAAAATTTTCCAGGCAGAAGAGAAAGCTGAGATCCAAAGAAGTGAAACGCATTGGACCCAGGCCAAGTCTGGCTCACCTAATCCACAGATCCTAGCCTGGGCTCATTTTTCCCAGCACAGGTTTATCTCCATCATCTCCCTCACCTGAAACACTACCTGTGTGTACAAAAACATTTGCACGCACCTCCACTCTTAAACTGTTTCCTTATTTTTCCCCATATTCAAAATCCTCTGAACTCAGATACCACCCAAAGGCTTCCTTCTAGGCCCCAGACATAATCACCTGAGCTGTGTCCCTCGGTGGTGGGCATCCTTGGAAAGGCTGTGGTGATGTCTCTCCACCGGGTCCAGGCAGGGGTGACCTCGGCTAAAGTGAGAAAGCAATGCAAGGATGAGGCTTCTCTGAGAGTGGGAAGCTCGTGTCAGGACTCAAAGGGGCAGCAGACAAAACAAGAAACACACAAATAAAGAGGAACACATGCTCAACTCTCAAACCTGGACACCTTCCTTGAGAGGATGTCGCATATCTAAAATGTTCGTCGTGCACCTGAAGAGCTGTGTTACCGTCATCATTGTCACAGTCTAATTGTTAAGAACAGAACCAATAGCCACACAAACAGCCACACTGATGCTCTTCATAAAACATCTCCTAAAACATTCCAGTGGCCTGTATGGTAGGGATTATCATATTTCACAGAGGAGAAAGTCACAGAGTCTAAGTAACTTATCCCAGGATCACACAGCTAGGAAGAGGCCCAGCTGGAGCAGAACTCAGCTTCAGCAGCCACGAAGCACATGCTCTGTAAACCCCAAGCCTCCAAGCACACGCACCTCCCCGCACACGCACAGCTCAGAGGGGCTCAATCCTGGCTGCACTGGGGGGAGAACCACCCAGGGAAGACTTTGAAAAATCCCAGGGTTTAGGTTCTACCTCCAGAGACACTGCTTTCTCTGGCTTGTGGGTGGGGCTCAAGCATCCTTAGGTGTTAAAAGCTGCGCAGGTAAATCAAGTGGGCAGTTAGGCTCCCAACCCCTGATCTGGGCCTTTCCTCCCACTTTATAGATCCCATCCATGAGCTGCAATACAGACAGAGGAATTACACATGGCTGGGCATTGCTGAAGGGCCTGTAGGTCTCAGGGGGTCACCACCATGGCTGTAACTGGGGAGGCCAGAAGTGAGACCGATCAGTATGTTTAACATAATCTACAGATGAATTTCATTCATAAAGAAAGCACACAAAAGTCCACTCACCTTGTTTGATGTCCAACTGCAGGTCTAATTTTTTATCATTCATTGGGCCTATAAATTGGATGCGGCAGCAGTAGGTCCCACTGTCAGCTAAAGTCACATTCTCTATGGTCAAGGACACGTCTCCATTTTGTAAATACCCCTTTAGCTGATATCTGCTGGATATGCTATAAGTCACGTGCCTTCCATCAGTGTGGAGCACTTCACCCTGACACTGAAACATAGGACAGGGTCCTCTGCCCCAGCACACAGGCACGAGGTCCTCAGGGGTGGATGGAGAGTAGTTGCAGGGTAGGAAAGCATTCTGGCCCACTTTGGCTGTGCGTGATCCTTCCAAAGATCCTGAAGAAAGAGAAAAGAAGAGCAAGATGCAGGCAATTGTTGTAGACCACTCTGCCTGGTTCTAGGAATTGTATCTCGATCCCTTGTGGCTAAGGGCAAGGGACAACCTTTGGAGTGCCAGACACAGGAGACAAAGCTTGTCTCTGGTAGCAAACGCTGCCTCAATTCCTCTCCCCACCTCCAAAGCTTGGTTGGAAGTCAATGACGGGTAAGACCCCTCACAGCGGGGGGCAATATAAGCCAGACTCGATCACTTGGGAGGCCTTCATAGAAGGACTCAGGGGGCTGCAGCAAAGAGCAATGGACTCTCACCCCCTGGCTTTGACATAGCCAGAGTCCTCATATTCTCTGGGAAAAGCCCTTCCTGGCTCTAATCCCCTTAAGCCTGAATACATGATGGGGAGTGGTTCAGCTCCTTGCCTTGCTAGAGCGTGTCCTGGGGAAAAATCTGGCATAAACCTGTGAAATCTGCTCTGCTAAGAATGCTTTCATTCATATGTTAAGGGTTCAAGCAGAAAACCCTAAAACTCTGTTCCTGACAGACTCTGACTCATACTAAGCCCTCAGATTTCTTTGAAATATTATCTACTGTTTGATCCTTGCTGCCCTGTATTCCTGTGTATTACAACCCAATAAAAGGCCCTAGAGGAGGGGGCTCAAGGCCTTTTCCTCCTTGGAGAAACTGGCCGCTGCTGGCCTTTTTCCCTTGTGAAACTGGCCACTGCTCACTTCTCTTTCCTAAGCAGATCATGTCATGTCTCAGTCATATTCACTTTCATCCGTGGCACTCGGGGGGAACTTGTGAGGAAAGTCGCCCCCGCAGGCAATGAATGAATTGGTCCACTACAGGTAAAGTGCAAGTAATGCCTCGTATTCATAGAATAAAGAAGAAACCACTGCTGCTACCCTACTTGAAGGAAGAGCCACTGAGACAGTGCCTCTCAGATTTGAGGGGCATCGGAATCACTGGGAAGTCTGGTTAAAATAGAGATGCCCGGGCTCAGTTCCTAGAATTACTGATTTCATAGTCCTGGGGTGGGGCATGAAATTTGGTGCATCTAACAAGTTCCCCAGAATTGCTGACATGGCTGCTCTTAGAACCTCACTTTGAAGACCAGTGCTCTAGGAGAGAACTGTGGCCCAGGCCTGTGAACCCTGGAGGGCAGGGCTGATGGAAAGAGATAGTCATTGTTGGCCAGGAAAACAGCTCACCCATTCGGGCTAGTTGTCAGTTCATCAACAAAGGCACTTACCCTATCACAGTTCTCTCTTCTCTCTCTTTCTTTAAGCACCAGGCACATAATGAATAAAAACCCTTGCTTGAGTAAGAAACTAACGTATAGCTGTTTTAGGCTTAAAATTAATTGCCTTTAAAAAATATAAACACACATTGTAAGATGGTCAAACAACATTAAAAGGTATATGAAAAGGGCAGACTCCCTCTGCTCTTTCCCATTCCCCGGCCCCCTTTCCAGAGTCTCTACATTAAGAGGCATCCTTGTATTCCCACACCCTGCAACACACACACACAAATAGATGGCTACTACATGTACTATTCTGCTCCTTGCTTTTTTCAATTAACATTATGAATTAGATACATTTCATGCCATTATGTTTAGTCAGTTTCACTGTTTACAGCATGGATATTTCACAATTTATTTATTTTTCCACTCCCCTGTACCCAGATATTTAGATTGCTTCCAAACTTTCACACCTGCGAATATTACGACAGCCATCCTTGTATCTTTATCCTGCACCACACCCCATCGGGAAGGTCCATGCCCAGACTTACTTGTAAGCAGTAGTAGCCACAGAAGGACACAGTCAAAGGGAAGATGTGAAAACATGAGTTCTGCAGAAGAAAAGTCCAGGAATGGCTCTGTCGATGTGCCGTTGTAACTCTCCAGCTGAACTGGATACTTCCTTCACCTGGTCTCTACTCCACAATCACGAGAGGGGCGGCCACTGCCCTGAGGACTAGCCCAGCAAACCAGTACGTCAGCCTACTGATCACTCCTCTATTAATGTGGCTGAGTGTACGGTCACATCAAAGGAAACTCCAGTTCTCTGCTACACCATACCACACACATCCTGTGGGGGCTCTGATATTTATTCTGTTAGTGCCAACAAAGAGGAAGCGACACCCAGAGTCAAAAAAAGTGTCTCTCAGCAAGTATAGGAAGCCTTCTGATACCTTCAAAGAAATGGTCCTCTGCCTGAAATAGACCGTGTCTGGGTCCCGCTCGTTACCAGGGAACAAAGATAAAAACACAGGCACTCATTCGGAAAGCCAGTCAGTTGGCCGGTGGTGTGACCGCTGCTGTGTCAGGCAGTGGACTGGGAGCTGGAGACCACCACAGTGAAGGGCGTGTTCCTTATTCTCCCATTTATGGGCCCCTCCCACTCACTCCAGCACAAGCCTCTTTCTAACACAGACTGGCTTGCATTATAGAAACTTGCTGGATCTCAGTTTCCTCATGTATACAACTTGTAAAGTGAGGAATTTGTGCTAATATTCTTACTTTCACTTGAACTTTCAAACTCTTCTACGTAGAAAAGACACAGTCCTGTCAGCAGTGATTCTTTGCCCCACCTGTGGGCAAAATTAAGGAGACCTCAATGTTCTATTTCACCTTGTATACACAGATGTCTCCTCCCCTCCCACTCCAGGGGCTTCAGGTATCAGTTGTCAGTAATCACTGAGGTAACATCTCAGACCCAAACAGTCCCAGCCCTGGGAGACTGACTTTTATCTGGAAAATTGAAAAGCCAAGGGTTCTTTAGAAGAGACAAGGGAGATCACAGACTAAATAATTTTTCAAAACTCGTGCTCTTTCTCTGTCTTTCCTTCCTGATTTCCTCGTCACTCGCCTTTATGCCATTCAATGCATTTAACATAAATCTCCAGTTAGTTCTATGTGCGCACAAATAGTGTCACAGAGCAAGCAGTTACTCAAGAGATCGAGTCAACTTCTTCATTTTACAGACAGGGAAACAGACACGAGAAGACTGATTTCCCCAAAGGCACATGATGGGTAATTTCAAATGAGAACATAAGTCCTTAAACTCCATATTTTTCCACTATAAACTATGTTTCAAGAGTTTGATATTTGCCCTTAATATGTCTGCCCCCATAACTAATAACAACCAGCAAATGCTCACATTCAAGTGTAAGGTAGAATGAATTAACCATGGGACCAGGAGTCATACTAACTAACAGCATGTGGTATGTGAATTCTTTCTCAATAAAGCTGTTAAAAAAAAATTCACTTTAACATTCTGGCCAGGCCTCCCCTACTGGGTATCTGCTAAGGTCACTCTGCCAACTTCTTCTCTAAGAGGTCCCTTCACACTGCCAGGAAGAGTTCTGGAGATGTTCTCTGGCATGTGGTGGTTTTCTAGCCTTAAAAAAAATTATTGCAAACATTGAAATGCCCATCCTTGTATCTTTATCTTGTGCTTTCCAATGGCACCTAAGTTTTTACTTCATATCAAACTCCCCTGATTATCCAAAAAATGTTCGCCAAAATATACAAACAAACAAAATTGAAACAGACTCACAGACACAGAGAGGGGACCTAATTATTGCCCAAGGGAGCAGGAGGATAAGGAACTGGGTCAAAAAGGTGAAGAGATTAAGAAGTACAAAATTTTTAAAAATATATATTGTATTGTTATTCTATTACGATCGTCCCATTTTTCTCTCCCCTTTATTCCCCTCTCCCCTGCACCCCCACTTTAACCAGCATTACCTGGTTAGGTGGCTCAGTTAGTTGAGCATCATCCTGTGCACCACAGGGTCACAGGTTCAATTCCTGGTCAGGGCCTGAATTGTGAGTTCAATCCCCAATCAGGATGTGTGCAAGAAACAACTGATTAATGTTTCTCTCATATCAATGTTTCTCCCTCTCTCTCTCTCTCCCTTCCTCTCTCTCTAAAAATCAATAAACATATTCACAGGTGAAGATTTAAAAAATAAATAAAATAAAATAAAGTAAAATAAATACATTAAGTACCATATTGAAAATACACTCAATAACACTGTGATAGCTATGCATTGTGCAGGTAGATAGGTGTGTATGGAAATATAGAGGCAAGGGAACAATTTTCAAAGTGTATGAATGTCTAACAACTGTGCTGTATATGTGATACCAAAAAAATTATTTTGAAAGTAAACTATAATTAAAAAATAAAAAATAAACCAAAAAAAAAGTGGCTCTTAATCCTAAAAAAAAAAAAAGATGAAATAAGAAATGTTCTCTTAGGTTTGTTTAAGTCCAGACCCAAGTAGGTTCCTACTTTGTCTTTGGCTCTCATCTGCCTGGTAATCTGGGGCAGATTCCCTGCCCTGCCCCCCCCCCCAGACTGGTTGTGCAACTCAGCTGCCCTGTGGAATGTCCCATGTTCTGGCTTTCTCTCTTCCCTTGTGGTGTCATACTCTTTTCTATTTCTTATAAATAAAACTTAGCACTAGAGGTTTGGCTGGATTCAGGTTTGACTTTTTGGCTAGAGTACTTCAGAGCTAGTGCCAGGGGCTTTAGATTCCATCACAATTGTCTGATTGCTCCATATTTAGAAATGCTAAGATTGATCAGCTTGCACTTTTCTCTTTTGAATGAACGTTATAATCTGAAGATCTCTTCATTTCAGCTTATATAGAATGTCCTCATTCTTCCTTACAGCTACACATGTATATTCCACTTAACAAAACATTGGGTGGTGATGGACAGCTTCAGACCAACCCCATCACCTCCATGAGCAACACACTCAAGGGGTGGGCTCGGTGAGCACTAAAGCCCCACTGAAGCATTTCCTGCTCTGGAGGGTTGGCTCCTGTGGAGCAGCTCCTCTGCGGGTCCTCGCAGCCAAATGGCCTGGAGCTCAATCCTACAGGGAAACCAACAGCAATCAAGCCTCAGCCACAACAGGACAGTGCACCCAGCCCACACAGAAGCACTCCCGGAGCACCCAGCTTCGGTGACTGGGGAGGCTGCACCACTGGGCCCCACAGGACACCTGCTACAGAAGGCTACTGACTTCTGTACACCTAACACAGAAACAAATGTAGGAAAGCAGCCAAAATGTGGAGATGAAGGAACAGGTCCCAAATGAAAGAACAGGAGAAATCTCCAGAAAAAGAACTAAATAAAATGGAAGCAAGCAAACTACCAGATACTTCAGAACAATGGTTATAAGGATGCTCAAGAAACTTAATGAGAACTTCAACAGCATGAAAAAGGACATGGAGACCATAAAAAAGAACCAGTCAGGAATGAAGGATACACTAATGGAAATGAAAAGTAATTTATAGGGAATCAACAGTAGAGTTGATGAAGCCAAGAATCAAATCAGTGATTTGGAATATAAGGAACCAAAAAATTCCCCATCAAAACAGCAAAAAGAAAAAGAAATTTAAAAAAATGAAGATAGTATAAGAAGCCTCTGAGACAACTTCAAGTGTACCAATATTCACACCATGGGGGTGCTGGAAGGAGAAGAGAGAGAGCAAAACATTGAAAATCTATTTGAAAAAAAATGATGACAGAAAAATTCCCTAACATGGCAGAGAAAATAGATATACAAGTCCAAGAAGCACAGAGTCCCAAACAAGATGAATCCAAAAGAGGTCCACACCAAAACACATCATAATTAACATGCAAAAGGTTAAAGACAAAGAGAGAATCTTAAAAGCAGCAAGAGAAAAGCAGAGGGAAGCTCCCATAAAAAAAGCGAGGGAGGCGGCTCCCATAAGACTGCAGGGTAATTTCTCAACAGAAACTTTGCAGGCCAGAAGCGAATGTCAAGAAATAGTCAAAGTGATGAAAAGCAGGGTCCTACAACCAAGATTACTCTACCCAGCAAAGCTATCATTTAGAATTGAAGGGCAGATAAAAAGCTTCCCAGACAAGAAAAAGCTAAAGGAGTTCATCACGACCAAACCAGTATTATGTGAAGTGTCAAAGGGTCTTCTTTAAGAAGAAGAAGGAAAAAAAAGATAAAAAATATGAACAACAAAATGGAAATAATACATATCTATTAACAACTGAATCTAAAAATATTGAAATAAATGAATAAGCAGAACAGAAACAGACTCATAGAGAACATTTTGACAGTTGCCAATTGCAGGTGGGTTAGGGGCATGGGTAAAAAAGGTGAAAGGATTAAGAAGTGCAGATTGGTTGTTACAGAACAGTCATGGGGATGTAAAGTACAGCATGTGGAAATAGCCAATAATATTCTAATAATAATTGTGTATGGTGTCAGATGGGTACAAGATTTATTGGAATGATCACTTAGTAAGTTATGTCTAATCACTGGGGTACACATCTCAAATTAATATAATACTGTATGTTAAGTATAACTGAAAAATAAAAAATAATTAAATGGAAAATAAATTTTTTAAAGAAAAAATGAAGTATAAATATAATATTCAGTATTAAGAAGGTAACAATCACAAGATCTTGAAACAAAAACAGTTAAATGTGGTCATCTTTGCCAAACAGAACTGGGAATAAAAAATGAGAGAGACTTTTATTTAGTGCTTTATACTCTTGTTCTGTTGGATTTTTATTACCATGTTTATCTTATCTTTATAATTTAAAAAAGTGGTGAACTTAGTTTATATTATTTGGATGCTTACAATTGAGTTATGCAGCACAGAAGAATTAAAGTAGCACAGATGGCAGTACCCTTCAGCAGTATACTTATCTCTTTTGAAACATATTTGTCATAAAGTGTAATCATTTTTCTTTAAGAAGTGAAGTTTAGCAGCAGCATTAATGAGGAGACAGGAGGCACTACATTTAAAACTTCTGTGATCAGTATGCAGACAGTAATATCTAACACCATAAAATACTCAGATGGATTAAGGTAAGTAGCAGGACAGCAGTAAGAACATTAACCTAAAATTTGAAAGCAATTTCAATGTTCTGTGGTCAGCTATATTATATAATGGAAAATTATGTCAGTTTCTTCCTCAAGTGGATCAAGGCACTTTAGCATTACTAGTATTAGGCAGATGTAATAGAAAAAATGGATCCTGATTAAGATTTTCTAGAATATGTTTGAGGTTGAGTGATTTTTTTTTGTATCCTCACAAGAGGACACTTTTTTTCATTGCTTTTAAAGAGAGAGAAAGGGAGAGAGAGAGAGACTGTGATGCAAAAAGAATCATCAATTTGTTGTCTCCCAAATGCATGTAAGCATCCAGACCAGGTGCGGAACACACAACCTAAATATGTGACATGACTGTGACTGACTTACAGTCGAATAAGTAAGACTGTGACTTACAGAATTGTACCTGTAACCTTTTGGTTATGGAACGATGCTCCAACCAAGTGAGCCATGCTGCCCAGGGAAATGTTGAGTAATTTTAGTAGAAGTCATTCATTTCTTTCAAAACTAGTCATATTTAAATTGTGGTTTTAAATACAATTGTGGGCAAATTTCCTGACGCCTAGTGATTGTGTGAATGTACTTGAGTATGGGAAGGGGAAGTGACCGATTTTGCCAGAATTTGTGAGTAAAGATCATATGACTCTCTTCTAGATGTTAAATACCTTAAAGAGCGTGAGTGTGGTAGCAGCTGTGTTTGTTTTCCTGCTGCTCTCGTTAGACGAATGCATTTGGGTATGTTCTGAAGGACTCATGTAAATGGCCAGAAAGAATAAAATCAATTAGCAAGCCACATGTAAGAGAACATCTGTTTTTCCACCTTATAAATGGTGATCAAGGTAAATAAACTATTTGTGTGGTCCCAGGTAAAAACAAAACAAAATAAAACAAAACTTTGGGTGGTATACTTGAAACCTACATAACTGTATTAACTAATGTCACTCTAACAAACTTTACAAATGTTTTTAAAACATTCTCTTTTCCAATCTCTAAAAAAAAATAAATTTTTGAGTGAAAATATCTAAATTGTTAACTCCTTGAAATGGAGACTTTATGCCACAGTTTATGTGTAATGATGACCATAAAAGAGTCACCAAGGCCTGTGATTCTTTAATTATGTGCATGGAAGTTTGCTTTCTAAAAGAAGCCCTGCAATGTGTTTTTTGCAAAGGAGTCTTGTATCAAAATAAATTAGCTTCTAAATTGTGTTTAGAAAGTTGCATTGTGAATTTTCTTCAGGGACAGTTGTTGAGTGTTGGTTACAATTATGTAGAAAAGGCTCTACCTAGAAACTTCCAGGTTAAAATACTACTATAGAGATGAAGTCAATGTTTTGCTTTCTCCCTTCATCTGCAGGAAAAGTGGCAGAAAATCTGACTCCTTAAATGGTCTCCAAGCACCAAATGAAAACATTAGAATTATATGTATTATCATTCAAATTACAACATAAAGGTAACTAAAGGTCCACTTGACAAAATTCATAAAATCAAGTTAGAGAAATTTACACAGGTTGGATGACAGAAAAAAAAAAAGGGGGAACATGCCTCCAGCCTGGCCCTGCCTGGAGGAAGGCCACCACTCTGCAGTCCTCGGCCAGCCATGTGGCCGGCCATGTGGGAGGGCGAGCTTGCCACCAGTGTCTTTGAGAGAGACAGGGAGCTTCTCCTCACCCCAGGCTAAGGCTTGAGAGCAATGAAACCGTCCAGTGGCGTGACTGTCGGCACAGCTTTTAGAGGATGGGCTCCCCTTGCCGACCTCATATAACTAACTCATTCACTGAAGCAGTTTGTCCTTCTTCTTCCTCTTTTTACTGTCTCCAAATTGCTTCCCCTCCTGTGTGTTTCCCTACTTTGTTCTGTTCATCCTGTCATCTTTCCTTAACGAACCAGAACAGAATGAGTTCACTATATATTATGCTGCAATTCTGTGGCGGCAACTTAGTTTATTTTTAATTTTGTAAGAGTGATATTTTCTAATAAAATAATTCATGTTTATTGTATCTGGTTATATTCATTTAAATTGTTTTCTTACTTTAATTTTTTAAAAAGGTGCTTAGAGATCTTTTTACTTATTTATCTAAACTACAAAAGGTAAATTAAATTGCTTTATGAATTTTTTTAAAGTGATATTAATGGGATTATCTGGGAAATGGCAGTCTAGTAAGAATCCACCCTACACAATGGGGGAGCTACAGTGGAATGGTTACTGGGGAGGTCACCACAATACCCACCAAGGAATCCTCTATGCACTTGATTTGAATAAAAAAAATCCTCTTATCTAAACTAAAAATGGACCTGCCTTTTGACCCAGCAATTCCACTGCTAGGAGTATATCCTAAGAACCCTAAAACACCAATCCAAAAGAACCTATGCACCCCAATGTTCATAGCAGAACAATTTACAATAGCCAAGAGTTGGAAGCAACCTAGGTGCCCATTAGTAAATGAATGGATCCAAAAGCTATGGTACATTTACACAATGGAATTCTATGCAGCAGAAAGAAAGAAGGAGCTCCTAACCTTTGCAACAGCATGGATAGAACTAGAAAGCATTATGCTGAGTGAAATAAGCCAGGCGTTGAAAGACAAATACTATATGATCCCACCTTTAACAGGAAGCTAAATAAAACAAACAAGCAAACAAAATATAACCAAAAACTCTGAAATAGAGAACAGGCTGACAGGAACCAGAGGGGAAAAGGGAGGGGATTTCAGGGGAAAAGGGGAAGGATTTACAGGAACTAGTATAAAGGACACATGGACAACAACTAAGGGGGTTGGAAATGGGAGGGAGGTGGGGAGCACTGGGGGGTGGGCTGGGATGGGAGTAAAAGACAGAAAACTGTACTTGAACAACAATGAAATTTTTAAAAACTCCTTTTATCTACATCTCAACATCTTATTTAGGTTCCATGTAGCTTTAGTCCCAAATTTTAGTAAAGGGAAACACTGTGGTTGGATTTTTAAGAGTAAGAGGTTAAATTAAGCAATTATGAGACAGATATTCTGACTTCCAGATTGCAGCTAGCCACGTGACTTCCCTTTCAGAGTACATGTAATAACTCAAGTCTATACTTGAAAAAACAAAACCAGTTTTTCAAATTCTATGTTATATTCACTGCAGAAAATTCTGAAAATGGAAATAAGAATAAAAATAAATAACTGAAAGGCCATCATCCCAGGACCATGAAATACCCACTATCAACATAATGGACCTCCTTTCAGATATTTTTGTGCACACCTCTCTCTATACACAAACATGTTAATGTCAGAATATCTTGGAGAGTTGTGAACAGCATGAACGTGATGGAATCCAGGAGAAGGTGCGCCACATTTCTTTATACTCCCTATTAAAACTCCTGTCAGTTGGCAGGCTGCCCCTCGGATGGAAGTCTTTCCATTTTCATTTCACTTTATGTTTGTGGTCTCTCGCCCTCATTTGCATCCAGTGCTTCCTGTCTTGCTCCAACCAGATATCGGTGCTGAGGGGGCTACTCCAGACCAGAGAGAGAGCCTGGCCACACCTGGATGGAAAACTCCAGGTCTTCCATTCTTCAGGATGACACATTGACAAGACAAATTTCTCCCTTACTACTGACCACTTTCATGGAACAATCTTATGCCAACCAACTCTTCTTTACTCACCAAAAGCTTGATGTTGCAAATGACAGATACCCCAACTCACAGTAGCTTAAACTATAAGGTGAATTTTTTGACTGACATGAGTGAGATAAGTCCAGCTTCAGGCAAGACTTTAGTTCAATGGCCCCAGTGAATTCAACAGAGACCTCATGTCTGGCTGTCCCAGTGCTGGCTCCTCCCTCCAATTCCATGGTGCCCCTCTCCTGCCCTGCAGAGCACACACATCCACACACCAAGAACACATCTTGACCGCTCTTACGCAAGCCCAGAGATTCACGTTCCCTCAGAGGCCCAAATTGGGTTACAGGCACATCCCGAAACATTCTGTGTTCACAGGGCCAGTCAGGCCCAGGTCACGCCCTCAAAACTCATGCTCTGAGAGGGAGAGGTGGGTCCCTCTAAGAAAGCGCAGTGCATTTCAGGGGGAGAACTGGATGCTGGACAGCAAAAACCAATGTCCACTACAGACCCCTTCCCAGAAAGGGATGGGGCAGGCAGATGGAGAAAAGAAAACCTGCCCCCTCCAAATATGTGTCATTCTTTTTCTTACAAAAATGGTATTTTAAAAATGTTGTGCTTGTTTAACTTACAAAGACATGCCCCCCACAATCCTGGGGCATTGACAAAGAGCTCTTGTGTTTGTAGAGTTTGTATATTTAGTGACTATGGATGAGTGCCAGAGAGACAAGCTTGAGGTTACACACAAACCAGCGCAAGAGCCAGCTTTGTGCACACCAGGGCTCTCGGCCCCACAGTACAGAGCGGCTCAGCACAGGTCCACATTCCGAGCTACCACATTTACTTCTCTTAGAAGTTACTTGCTTCTCTTAGAAGCAAGTGTTGTGATACTGCTCCTGCCCACATAATCAAACCTTTTCAGAGTAGAGGAAATAGGGAGGGGTGTGAAAATTTACCCTTAATAGCCCAGTGAGTCCCCAGTAATGAGACTGAAAAGGATGAGAAGTGGTCTACTGGGGAGAAGAGTCTGTTGGGCTATGTATGAGTCACTGTGGGAAGTCCTATCTGCAGTCTCATCTTGAAAAGGCAGGTCCCAGGACTTCGTCCAGAGGCCATGCTGGTGGGAGAGGTGTTAAGCATGTTCTCCAATGTGGCACCTTTTCTTTCTTTTTATTTGCTTATTAGTGTTTTAATTCAGGTTTAGAGTAAAGTTAACCATGATGTACTTCTTAGCAATTCTGATGAGTACTTTGTCTTGTTTTATTTCATTTTACCATTTTCCCTCTTTTGGCCCTGAATCACAATGTCATTTTTTAAGGCATCATCAGCCTTTTTACATTTTTAAAAAATTTATTGTTTTCAGAGAGAGAGAAAAACATCGATTTGTTGTTCTACTTATTTATGGATTTCTGACTGGGGATCAAATCTGCAATCTTGACATATCAGAATGATGCTCTAACCAACTGAGCTATTGGGCCAGGGTTGCATATTGTCATTTTTCACTTCTTATAGGAATCCACTTTATAAGAGAATGATAAGCAGTCTTGCTTATTCTAGCTTACATTCTCACCGGTGGTAACAAGAACTCCACATCTTTGCCAGTATCAGTACTGTCAGACTTTAATTTTTTCCAATATAATGAGTGTATGATGTCACAACATGGCTGTAAGGTTCCACTATCATTTAATGGAAAATATAACAGATGTACAGAACATTGCATAAACTTAAATTTACGGGCACTGTAACCAACTAAGCTTCCTGGATCTATATGTGTGTATGCGTGTATGTGTATGTACATATATATAATTGTGGGGTTTTTTTCTTTGCCAAACTGGTAAGGATACAATGGCATCTTACTGTGGCCTTTCTCAGCATTTCTCTCATTACTTCAAGGCTAAATAAGCACCTTTTCTTTTTTTTATGAACCATTAAGATTGGGGCAATCAAGACCCTGAGGGCTCCTAAGGAATTTTTACCTCTCTCTTAAAGAATTTAAATGAGGGGACTTGCCCACAATAAAGAGTTATTATCAAAAAAACTTATTGACCTATCTATAGGGGCAGGGCAGACAACTAATTACTGAATATCTTGCTCCTTGTCCACTAAATGACCTCCTCCTCACTGAGGCCCCAGGCATCTGACATCATCCTTAGCTTATAATGTCCTTTATTCCTTATTTTCTCTTTCCATCTCTGAAGCTCTCCTGTACGTGTGTTCCTATACATAGGGTCCGGCAGAAGTAACACCTGCTTGAGTGTGGTTGCTAAGGTAATAATGTGGGTGTAATAATTTAGTTTTAATTTGAACATTTCATCTAAAATGCCATATGGTATGCTTGAGTATGATAGTGTTATTTTACAGAATTACATGCTTATGATTTTGTAATAAAAAGGGTGTTATTTGTGCTGGACCCTGTATATCACACAAATCCTCCTCTTAGTCTTCTTAACAAGGTCACCTTGGTTAGCTGGGGCCTTTGAACCTCCTATACATTTTTAAGTAAACTTACCAAATGAAAATAAAAAATAACCTGGTAAAAATTTGATTGGCTTGCATTGAATTCACAGATCAATGTGGGGTAAATTTGACTTCTTTACAATATTGACTGTTCCAATCCATAAACATACTGTCTCCTTGATTTATATTTTCTTTAAAATCTTAATAAAATTTTAAAAGTTTCTCCATAGAGGTCTTCAACTTACTCTGTGATTTTTTGCCCTGGGTATTTCATATTATTCATGCTATCTTACACAGTATCTTATTTAAAGTTTTTTGTTTGTTGCTGATATTCTGAAATGCATTTTTGAATGTTTTTTCTCTAACCAGTAAACTCTCTGTTAATAAATTATTGGTAGATTGAATTTTCTCTGTAGAAAAACATTTTCTGCAAATAATGACAATTTAGTTTCTTCCTTTTCAATATATTTTCTAAAGAGATTTTATTTATTTACTTTTACAAAGAGGGAAAGGGAGGGAGAAAGAGAGGGTAAGGAACATCAATGTGTGAGAGATACACCAATCAGTTGCTTCTTGAATATACCCAACTGGGGACCTGGCCCACAACCCAGGCCTGTGCCCCAACTGGGAATTGAACCAGTGACCTTTTGTTTCACAGGCTGGCACTCAATTCACAGAGCCACACCAGCCAGGGCTCAATACATTTTTTATTTTACCATGCTGGTTAAGAAATCTGGTACGGGCTTGAGCTAGAAGCAGGTTACTCCAGGCATCATACAAATTAGTGACAAAGCCATTCATGGGTGCAGGCCCCTAACCTCCCAGCTCTTGACTTGTTAACTCTGCCTGCCCTCTCATTAGACCCTCTTCACATGAACCTGCTGTTGGCCTTCTAAGTGTTGATGGGACCAGTGCTAGACACCCGGCCTGAGAGGTGGCCCATCCATTCTTGCTGCCAGGAATTTGCCTGAAAAATTCCATTTCAAAAGAAAAAATCTAGTACATATTTCATGCTTTTGATAGTAGGCATCATAGTTCCATTCCATCCCTTAAGGGAAAGATTTGAACTTTCCACCTTGGGTATAATACATGCTGTAGGTTTTATGGGGCTACCATTTATTGGATTAAGGAAGTTCTCTTGCATTCCTAAATATTGTAAGAGGTTTTCTTTTTTTCTTTTTCATGAGTGGATTCTAAATTTTACAAAATGCCTTTTGTGCATCTCGTTGAGATGATCAAGTGATTTTTCTCCTTTAATCTATTGTGACAGATTACATTAATTAATTTTCTATTTTATATTTCTCAACTAACCATAGTTTAGCCATAAAACATTATCTTTTATTTTTATGTATTATTAGGTTAATGTGTGTGTTTTTAATGCTAGTCTCATAAAAAGAGCTGAAGAATGTTTCTTTTTTTCCTATTCTCTAAGAGAGTCTGCATAAGATTGGATTTTTTTTTCTTTCTAGCAATCTTTGGTAGAACTTGCCAGCAAAGCCATTTTAAACAACTTGAAGCTTCTTTGTGATATTTCAATTGCTAATTTTTTTTATCATTAGCTATTTAAGTTCCCTATTTGTCTACAACATTTTCATCTTATTCCTTACTGTCTAGTCTATATAATCTATAGTAACTTCCTTTTTTATTTCTATTTTTCATGCTTCCTCCTTTTTTATATCCCTCTCCCTCCGAGCCAGCAAGAACTCAGAGCCCCAGGCTCCTGTACCACCTAAGCCTCCGGGCCTCACATCAGCCCTTTTGGATCAGATGTTTCCACACAGATAATTAGCAAGCCTGACACCTGAGTATGTTGCTTGGGGACAATTAGAATGGGTCTGTTTTTTTCATCCTCTACATTAGATGGTACCTAGCCTATGAGATAGGTTCCATAATTACCATAGTTAATAGTAAAGCCCAAATTCTACTATGCCTGTTCTTTTCCTTTCTTTCTTTTTTAGACCTGTTTCAACTCTGACATTTACTTGCTGAAGTGCCATGTGCGGCAAGTTACATTTGAGTCTCAATTTCCTCACATGAAGTGGTTTTTATGTAATTTTCCAGTTTGACTATGCATACACAAATATGGGCTCAGATTATACCCAACAACTTGCTTTTATCGTATCTTAATCTTTCCACATCCGTGCTCTCATTCTTAATGGCTCTTAATTGGCTGCATGGTATTTATAGTAGATCCCTTTTATTTGTTGAATGTATGTGAAAATAAGCAAAGACCCACAAAGCATCTTTCCTTGTAGAACTGATACAATGCCTTCCTAGCCAACCACACCTCCACTGGACTCCCATCTTCTGAATGTCTTTTCTTATTCCAAACCTTGAGTGGGGAGCAAGGGAGCAGGGAACCAGCAGCTTCACAGGATTTGGTCACATATTAAGCAAACCTGAGAAGCCTCTTACTGTCTCACTACTAAGCAGGAATGCCTGAGGTCTTCCCCGAGTCTTGTCTAGGCAGCCCTGGGAGAAAGGCTATGATCAAAAGATTCTAATTCACAACACAATACTGATTATTTTGAAGAATTCACACCCCGTTCTCTCCACTAGAAAAGGCCACAGTCAGACACAGGCAGCAAGCCTCACTTGTTGAATGAAGTAAAGCTCAGAATCAGAAACAGAACCTCTGAGTTACATCATCTTATTCCCCTGCCACCTGGCTGCAGCTACTAAACTCGAGGTAAGAGTGCCACTTAGTGTCACATTCATTACATTGCAATTTGAAACCACTTCTTCGGTCTTTAATTCTAAGTGTCACATGCAAAAAACTAAAGACTCAGCAGGAAGAATAGTTGAACTTTGATGGTTTACTAAGTACCAGAGATTATGCTAAGTGCTTGGTAGCCACAAAACCACAAAACTGACCCTCAGTTTCATAAAGTGATGATATGTAGTTTTCTCCTTAAAATACTAAGTCTAAGATGTGCATGCCTTAACATGTCCAAAGAGAGTTCATAATTTCCATTTACAAATCCCTGCCTCCCTCAGCCCAGTATCATGTAGTATCCAAGAGCATGGACTTCACAGGGTCAAAATACTGGATTCCAGTCTTGGCTACAATACTTACTGTGACCTATTAACTATATGATGCAGTAAAGAGGTGATAAAGTATGGAAGTTGAGTGTGTTGGCTTTGAAACTAGAATTTTCCAATCCTGGCTCTGCCACTCAATGTCTTGTGACCTTGGGTAAGTTATATAACTTCTCAGAGACATCCATCAGTGTAGTACTGATCTAAAAATTATACTGATTTCATTGCGTTGTTGTAAGTGATACAGGGTGCAGCGGGGGGGGGGGGGGGGGAGGAGAGATTTGGAATGGTGTCCAGAACTCAAGGTGTATAGGAATATTGGAGAGACATATAAGATGTCCTCACCCCTTCCCCCCCACAGGTGTGAGTTGGGGGAAGGGACACATGGAGCAGGAACATGCAGCGCTGTTTTGTACAGCCACAGCTTTGCAGCTAATCCATGGCATTGTCATTTAACATATCTCTAGCCTTAGGTGCGTCACTTGGTTATGTTAAATGGTTGTGGCCAGGCTTGGAGCCAGGGGGATGAAGTCACTTCCCCCCAAGATGTAACTGGGGGTCTGGTCCCCTGAGTTACAGCACCTGTGTGGGAGCTTGGAGAAGATTGGCTCTAGGACATGGGGCCATACCTGCCCAGACTAATGATGGCAGCCCAGTAAACTTGTAATAATAGAAATACTGGCAGGTGTAACTGATCTTGGGAGGAGTCGGAAATAGGGGTACAGAGGAAGATTGGTGAGGGGATTTAAACCCAGACAGGGCAGCCATTGGGGAGAGCCACACAATTTTAGCAGAGTGAGGACCCTCTCTTGGCAAGGTGAAAGGGGAGAGACATGCAGCTTTGCCAGAGTGGGGACCCCTGCAGCCAGGTGAAGAAGAAATCCACATGCTTCTGGTGGAGTGCAGACCCCTGCACCTTTGGTAGAAGAGGCCCAAATGGCTTTTGGGTGCTCCCCTTGGCCGCATGGCCTGGAAAGTAGGAGAGACTTTGACTGGAAAAATGGGTAGAAAGAACTCTTGCCAGTGGACTATGAGAAGGTGCCACATGACTTTGGATTAATTGGAGATCCTGCCTGGACAGCAACACAGCTGACGGTACCAGTGGCCTGGAAAAACCGGACGTGTGCTCTTTTCCTGATTTACGGTACCCGAAGTTAGGACGGGGGAGAAGGGAGCGCTGTGTGCGTAGGTGTATACCCTAAAGGACTTTGATATTTTAATGAAGATGTTAGGTCTGAATAGCATTAAACATTTTGTTTCCTTTTCACAAATCTCTGGCCTTGAGAGATGTCTTTCCAATTGGCGAGGGACAGCCCAGTAGGGGGTCTGGACCGTATTGGTATACCTCCCCTGGAGTCTGGGACCTGGTATATCTGTTCTGTAACAGTTTTTCTGGCATCCCTGAGTGTGCCAAATATTGCCCCCCCTTGGACCTCTGTTTTGTAACATGAGGACAAAATGACTTCCTGCATGAAGTGATTAGAACAGTGTCGACAAAGCTCTTTACAAGTTTGCTACTGATTTCCCATCAGATTTAGTATAAAACAAGCTCCTTCTTTTGTTGGGGACTGCTCTGTCTGGTTTCAGGAATTGTAACCCCAACACCCACCTCCCTCCCCCCCCACATGGCTAGGGATGAATGAGTGACCTCCGGAATGCGAGCCACAGGAGACAAAGCTTGTCTCTGGTAGCAAACACTGCCTCAGTTTCCTCTCCCTGCCCCCAAAGCATGGTCGGAAGTCAATGGCAGGTAAGTCTCCTCACAGCAAGGAGCAACCTAAACCAGAGTCCACCACTTGGGAGGCCATCATGGAAGGACTGTGGGGTGGGGTTGCAACAGAGAGTAAGCAATAGACCCTTGCCCCCTGGCTATGTGACATAGCCCAAGTCCCCATGTCCTCTGGGAGAAGGGCTTCCTGGCTCTAATCCCCTTAAGCCTGAATACCTGATGGGGAGAGGTGCAGCTCCTTGCTTTACTAGAGTGTGTGTGTGTGGGGGGGGGGGGGGGGGCAAATCTGGCATCACAAAGAATTCCTGAAAAACCTGTGACATCTGCTCTGCTGAGTGTTTTCATTCATACAAAGGTCCCAGAGGAAATGATTATGTCTCCCAAAGTTTCTGCAACCCCCTTTCCCGACAGACACTGACTCAGACTAAGCCCTCAGATCTCTTTGAAATGTTATCTACTGTTTGATCCTTGCCACCTGTATTCCTCTGTATTACAACCCAATAAAAGCCCTTGGAGGAAGGGGCTCAAAGCCTTTTCCCCCTGAGAAACTGGCCACCGCTCAAGGCCTTTTTCCTTGGAGAAACTGACCACCTCTCATCCCCAAGCAGATCATGTCAGGTCTTCTTTATTTTCATCAGTGGCAGACAGACGGGGGGACTTGCAGGAAAAGTCACCCCCACATTCTTTGGCCTTTTAAATCCTGTAATCTGCTCTCCATCTGCTTCTCTAAGTCTAACCTCCTCCCTAGGTTGTGGACACAAAGGCCTTTCTCATCCAAATCATGTCAACTTTTTATTTCCTCATGACACCCTTGAACTTGCTGTTTCCAGTGACCTCAAGACCTAGCACAGGCCTTTTCTGAAGTACCACACAGCACAGTTGAAGTCGCCTTCCAAAGCCCTTAACAAATGTGAACAGGTAAACATGGCTTAAAAAGTGAACAAGGCATTTTGAGCAGGCAATAAGGATATAATAGAAATAGTCTTTGGAATGTTACTCATGTGAGAGTTAGATGGTTAAGGTGTGAACTTAACACCTTCAAAAATTAACTCATCTTTCTTGTTCATCTTTTTCCCATTTTCCTCCCCATTCTCCAAACCCCCAGCTACTAAACAAGTATCAAGCATAGAAAGACAATACTAACTACATGAATATATGAAAGAATGGGGAAATGGGGAGTGACCACCATCATACATAATAAATTAATTTTTGATGTTTATATCAAAAATCTACTTAATGTGCTTGATTTGTAGTAGGTATCTGCAGTACGGTCAGCTCAGCATCTCCTTCCCCCTGTGAGGTGGACACCTACTCCCACACAATTTGGGGACTGTCAAATTCTTACAGGACTCACCTGATCGGTCCAGTTGGAATCAGGAATGCTACTCCTAATTCCTCCATCCAGGCTGGTTAATTAGCCTTTCACTTTTTTTTCTTAATTTGAAAGACAAGGCCCACAGAGCAGTGCAGAAAGACTTAACACTTGGGAATGATCAGCAGCCATGTTCTCCAGCCATACCATGAAAGAAGCTGGGCTGTAAAGGGAATGAAACAGAATAAAGCTAACGGAAATGACAGGAGAGACTGAGGGAGTCTGGGTGGAGTTTGAGTTCCAGTTGCCATGGAGACCCTCCCAATCCTCTTCATAGTCTGGATGTTCTACTTACCGTTCAATCATATAACACAGTATTCTTTCCATGATTCATCCTTTTGCTTAAACTAGTTCAAGTAGAGAGGACTGACTAATGCAATATTCCTTTAACCCACTGCACAGTAAAGTAATTAAGAGATTCTTAAAGTCAATGCCAGGGCTACCCCAGAACAAAAAGAATCTCTGTGGTTTGGGTCCTGGAATAGTAATTTCAAGAGGTACCCAGGCTAGTCTTCCAGATATTTCACTTTGAGGAATCAATTTATCAGCAATATCCATTATAACTAGGTGTGCAGATAATCTTCACAAGATTGAAAGATTTTTATATAAACTTTAAAACTTATAAAGTGCCACTTTGTAACAGTGCAATAGTTCACATCAAAACTCTTTAAAAAGACCTACAAGATACTATCCTCTCAAAGTCAGATTTTAAGATTCCTAGTGGAATTTAAATCCCTTAATCCTCTCCCCAACATGTACAAGTTCATATACAAATTATGTTGTAAATCTTGTAACATTACAGATTCAATTAGGTTTTTTTTTCCCCACTGCAAGGATTTGCAAAGCAGCCAAAAATTGGTTTGTACCTTTTAGCCCAAGGCCCTCAAAATTATAAAAGGGTTGAGGGCAAAGAAGACAATTCTTTTGAGAGTTGCTGAAGTGTTAATACAATGTCTAGCTTGATTCCCCTCCCCCTTCAATTTAACCTTAGAAGAGACTGGACTGTGTACTCTAGTCTCTGGAGCCGAAATCTACACCGAACACATGCCAGAAAAAAAACACAAAAATAAATGTGACCAGGGTATACTTGGGAATAGCCTGCACCCTAAGATTCCTAAAGAGGATGAATGTTTCACATAGATAATTGACCTATGGCCACTTTAAACCGGTCTTTGCCAGCTCCAGAGCTGAAGCCCTTAATCGAGTACATATTCCTTAAGGACAGTATACCGGAAACCAGACTGAGAAAAAAAATCAGAAGTGGACATCTGGGAAAAGATATTACCTTTATTAGTGGTCCTTGAATCTTAATTATTTGCACCAGAATCATCTGCAGCTTGCTACACCACAGCTTGATGGACACCACCCCTAGAGTTTGATTTAGTAGGTCTAGAGTGAGGCCTGAACTTTGTATTTTTAACAAAAATCCAAGTGATGCTAATGCTGCAGACCCAAAACTACACTTTGAGAACCACTGGCCTGTATTAAGAGAAATACCAACAAAGATAACTCAGACACAAGGCAGACTCTCCACTCAGACTTTGGTGGATGCGAGGTTAGAGGGAGAAGAGAAATACAGAAATAAAATGTGATCAAAATAAGACAACTTCTTACTCATATAGTCAAATCAGCTGGGGTTGGGGGTAAAGTTAATGAAAGGAAGGCCTAGTCCTCAGTCATTCAAGGGCCCTCAGGGAACCATCTTCAAAATGAAGTTATCCTGGGTGTGGCCATCCAGCCAGCAGATGAAAATGGAAGATTAAGCAAGAAATTTTTATAGGACAGGACTGAATTATTACCCTCATATCCTGCTGCTAAGAATTTAGTCATGTGACCTTGCACAGCTGCAAGGGGAACAGGGAAATGTAATCCCCTGCAGGGTAGCCTTATCTAAGCAACGTATCTCAGGGGATATATACTCTCCAGTGAACACCTAACAGTCTCTGCCACGAAACTACGTTCCTATTGCAGACTTCCAGCTTTAAGCAAGTATAAATTTGATTTTAAAAAAATGTACAGCTAATCACATAAACATTTTTATTACTAAAAGGAATGGTTGCAACCAAAAGTGATCAAAAGACATATTATATAAATGACTAAAGAAAGTTAGGGGACCCATTCAGGATAGGGACAAGAAGCCAAGATAGTGTGTTCACAGGAGGAGTCAAGAGGACAAATTGCTGTTTTTTAACTCTGTGGGGTTCCTCTTTAACATATTAAAATGATGTTTTAGAGATTAAGCAAATTTTAAGTAAAATATAAAGATTTCATAATATATTTATGCAGCTTGATATCATTTATTTATCATTCTCATTCTTAAAGCAAACAACCAGTCTACTTTTCCAGAGTGAAAGTTTGCTATTACTAAATATTATCTTCAACATTTACTGCAACGGGAATGTTCCACACAACAGCAGTACTTTGCTTTTTAGGTTGATTAAGCTTTTTAAAAAATATATTTTATTTATTTACTTTTTAGAGGGTAAATGAGGGAGAAGGAAAGGTAGAGAAACATTGCTGTTCAAGAGAAACATCAGTCAGTAGTCTCTTGCACAAACTGGGGACTGGCCCACAATCCAGGCAAGTGCCGTGACTGGGAATCAAACCAGTGACCTCTCAGTCCACAGGCCAGTGCTCAACCCACTAAGCCACACTAGCCAGAGCTAAATTGATTACTCTTAATGTAGTCATATTCATTTGCCTATGTTTGCTGTAAAGTGATATTACTGCCCGTGACATCTCATAATTAATCAAGTTGGAGAGTTAGGCTCTTCACATAACTCTTAGTTAAATCTCTTTTAAGACTCCCTAAGAGCAAAGTAACAAACATATGATGCTATTTACTGAAAGGAAAAAAGAAAAACAACAAAAAAACATCCTTCACGGTCTTTCATTCATTTCATCAATTAGAACACATAAGGCAGCGTCTTTCTCTATAATCTGGTCTTTCCGATGACCTGAATTTTCTCTTTGTTGTTCATTCTGTCCAGTACAATTGTTGCTATCATCAGCATCCATTAGTTCAGCTTTTACTCTCATTCCTGCTTCTGAATGGGGTAAATCATCAGGTAAGGAAGCCAAGCAATTTTGAATCATCTCAATGACTCTTTCCAGATGCTTCTGAAATCTCTCAGCTGTTTCAAGGCGTTGACGTTTCTGTACCTCCATCATGACCCTCAGGGTCTCTCTTGCTTGGTGGGGTCGGTATTCATTTATGAGATGATGTACATGTACAAAAAGCAGCTTAAGATCTTCTAGCTTCTCTTCTCGTTTTATACTCCCAGGGCTCCTTATCAAAATATCTAAGAGGTCTAAGAAATTAATAAGGATAGACATATTGAGTTTTCTCAGTTCTTTCTTGTGATCAAACTGCATAGGATGAAGCCGTTCAATGCCCTGACTTTCTAAAGGGCGGATGATAAGATCATCACATTGGAATTGGTTGCCAAACATCATGTAACTGTCTTTTATTGGAGGTGGAGGCTTGGGAGCTAAGCCTTCCTGAATATTTTCATCCGTATACTCCTTGATATACTGCATTGGAGGCGGCGGAAGGGCACTCACTTGCTGTGGCTCACCCATTGTGGAAGACCAAGAACCTATAGAAACAGACCAAAGATTTAGAGTGCCTCTACAAAACAAACCTGTCACACTGCATGCCTAGAGACAGAATATTTTCCTTTTCTCACCCTAGCAGTTTGGGCCCAGCACAAAATGATCTCCTTAGTTTCGAAAACTAACATGTACAACAGGGAAAGGCTGCCATCCTACTCTAATTGTCCAAATACCTTCCTTCTATACTAGATTCTTTTGCTAACATAAAAAAATACGCTGTAGCATGTTTTCACCTATAAAGAAAATCTAGATTCCACACCTCATCAGTTATGTCCTGTTTCTCTACTCCTTTCTATATCCAAACTATCCATGCTGTCTCCCTATCGCATGTACTTTTGTTTTGTATTATAGATTGATTTCCAAAAGCAAACACTTAAAATAAACACTATGACAAAATTAACATTGTTATATTCCAGACAGCTGGTATCATCTGAGCTGCTTTGATAAAATGATGATCCAATTTCACACCATTTTTTCCTGCAAGGTACTCTACAAGTTTTCTACTTCTGCTACAGAAATTCCAAACACAACCATTATCTTCTATGGCCTCAATAACATCTATTTCATCATAAAATGATAAGATTCCCTTCCGAATGCTCGTTTAGACTGATCTTACTAGATTTTCAAGATATAAACCACCATCCAACATCAAAGATGGCAAATAATATACTGGAGGCAGTTTTATACTTGAAATTTGTGAAGTTCTAGGAACAGCTCTTGGATATCCCTGTTTCCACCAAGCCACAGTGATAGGGAATCAATGAGGCAGTGGACATAGGCACCATGAGTTACTATGGTATAACGATACCAGCCCCCAATTCATTGCTTTGCTAGCTTTCTGCATATTCATTTTTGTTATTATCCAACCTGGCTCCAACCTCCTAACCCCACAAAAACTGCTCACCAAGGTCATCAGCAATCACCACATGATCACCCATTGGATATTTTTCTATGATGTTGTTTACTCAGCCTATCAGCAGCATTTTCTTCCTTTTCAACATATTTCCCCTCCCCACCCAGGTTTTGCGAGCCCACATTTACATTTTCCTCCTTCCTCACTAACCACTCCCTCAGTCTCCACTACTGCCCTTCTCCTTTATCCAAAGTTTAATGTCGGTGTGGATGGGAACATGTTATTGAGATAAAGAAGATCAGAAACAGGGAGGAACAAGCTCCCTGTTTATATAAGGGTATATAAAGGAGATGAAATCAAATCAATTTTTTTAAGTTTGAACACCCTGTGAGACATAGGGTGTGCCAGAGGACAGCCCTAGAACCTCTTGTTTCTAAATTAGGGATTTACAAACTGGAAAAGGTAAGCAACATAAAGAATGAAGCACTATGGGGCAGGGATTAGAATGAAAGCACACACATGCCAGATCTCAAAATCTCTAGACATAACATTCTTGTAGGAATGAAGATGAACTGTTTCTCAGTTTCTCTAATTTTTCAAGCGAGAGCACAAACCCAGATTTTTATGTGACATCTCTCAATTTTTAAACACTGAATTCATTCCAGAAATTGTCAAGTACTGTGAGGTCAAAAAGAACTTATCTGCAAGAATCTTGCTGGCCACTCCTTTTAGACTTCTGCTTTAAATTCTTCTTTAGGTGATTGCAGACAATTCCATAGCTCTTAATATCATTTCTATCAGTGGTTTTCAACCAGGGTCAATTTTACCCACCAAGGAGACACATGGCAAGTTCTGGAGACATTTTTAATTGTCACAATCAAAGGGGTGCTAGTGGCATCTAATGGGTAGACACTGGGGACGCTGCTGAACACTTAGAGTGCACAGGACAGCCCTCCACAACAAAGAATTATCCATCTCAAAATTCCAAAATATTCTGTCAAAGTAGAAAAACCCTGGTCTATGTTTATGACTCTTTACATCTCCAGCCCAGGCCTCTGAGCCCCTTCTGGATGTCTCATAAAGTGATCAAAGTTTTTAAAAAAAAATTTATTTCATCCCCTATATACATGTAACAGCCTAAACCTATTCCTCCAAGTTTCTAATCTTTCCTATCTCAATAATATGTCGCCATTACCTACCTAGGATTTCAAGCCAGAAACCTAAAGCTTATCTTAACCAACCTCCTCTCCTCCCTATCACTGTCAAATTTATGAAGTCCTATGATTCCACACCTTCACTATCTCAAATTCATCAAGGGTGACCAAGTCACTATTCCTTCTTGCTGATATACAATTGCTTCTCCAGAAATCTTTTTGCTTTCACTACCATTCTATATAATGGCCAGCATAACTCTTCTTACACCACATCCCTTCTCCCTTATAAATCCTAGCAATATTGCCTTCAATCTAGTATTCTTACTCAATTCCTTAACAGCTTCTTCTGCCTTTGGGTCTTCCTGCTTCAGGCACTAGCTTAAAATGTCACCTCTAAAGAAAGAAAGTCTCTGATTATGCATCAAAAGCAGATTCTGCCTTCGGGCATTTATTGTCTGCACCAGTATTTGTTCTGCCTCCTTACCCAGACAAGCTGAATGAGAGAAAAATTTTGACTATATAGTTCTCACTGTGTCCACAACCATGCACACAGGAACTTCATAAATATTTGTTGAGCTCCAAATCAATGAGAATCTGGAAGTAGGTACAAACATCCTTAATGTTTGTTCACTCCTCCATAAATCTACTGTTTGTTAATATATGACAATGAGTATCCAGGGATGATCATGATGATGGATAATATTTGAGGATATACTATAATGCCAGACACTGTTCTAAATACTCTTCTCATGGTTGTGAGAAATCTGAGAAAAGAAAGTGCTCTTTCATTTTAGAGATGAGACAACTCAGGCTCAGGAAGGTTGAGCTGCTTGTGTGCAAGTTATAAAGGAAGGATCCAGAGTGGGAACATCTCAAACCCTACACTATACTACCTTCCGAGAGTAAACTAGGAACACTGCCTCCATCCTAGTGCTGCTTACAATCTACTAAGGAAATAACTACAAATTGTAAGACTACTGCAAAAAAAAACCCAATAGATCTAACTACCAAAAATAAATTTAACAAGTATATCCCCAAAACAAGAATATTCTCTGATTAAAGACGTAATTACAAAAATCAGAGAGTGGGCACTGATCTGGTACTTCAGAATAACACGGACAGCCTAGGTTTCACCCACTCAAGCCTTTTTTGGTTCCGAGTCCTGTTCTGCGCTTCTCCGCACCACGCCCCTTCCTCCATTGAAGACGCCCTTTTCCAAAGGCCAACCAGGTAACAGGTACCATTGTTTTATGCCCTCTCTTAATCTCCGTAACAATTCTGAGTTAAGCACTGTCCCGGATTCCACCTTAGAGATAAGGATCCCAGGTCTCAGCGAGGGCAAGTTCTGGCCCCAGATCAAAAGGTTAGCGAACGGTCCGGGGCAGGAATTCCCAGCCTCGGTCCTTTCGGCGGCACGGGGCCAGCTCCCTCCCTGAAATCCGGACACTGCGAAGCGTCCAACTGTAGGAAAGGAACCCGACACGGCAGAGAAGTCATGTGTACTCCTCTGTCACTTCTCCAGACTGAACTTTCCAAGGCTGTGTCGGTCTTCGGTAAAACCAACGCCAGGTGTCGCAGCGCGTGGTCCGGGCCTCACCCCAGACACTTCGCTCTCTTTGTCCGCTGTCAACGAGGCCGCTACGACGTGGTTTTACAGCCTCTCCGGAGGAATCTGGGTCGATTAGGCTTGGGGTCCACCTCCCTCCCCCGGCCCCATCAACCAGCGATTTCGGGGCTGCTCCCTGAGGAGGGCGGGCTGGGACGGTGACTCCCAAGGCCACGCGGCTCGGGAAACCAGGTGCCCCAACCTCCAGTCCGGCTCGGCCTCCGCACCGGAGGCCGTCCTGAGCCCGCAGGCTGTCCAGCCGGGGCTCCACGGCCGGCGGGCGGGCCGCGCGCAGGGGCACGGGAACGGGAGGCGAGCGAGCGGACTCGGCGCCAGGGCTCCCTCTTTCCCATTGCGCCCTGAAGACACAGCGGGGTCCGGAAAGGGAAAACCTCGCGGAACGGAGCCCCAAAATGTCGCCGCCCACTCACCTCAGCCCTGGGTTTACTGTGGTAGCCGCCTTCCCTACCTCAGGCGAATCCGACTTCCGGCGTCCTGCTTCGGAAGAAAGCCTATGATGCTGTGTCTTTATTGGCTGGAAGAGCTGTCATTTAACTGAGACTTAATCCCTCCCGCGACCGCTGGCTCGCTATTACGCCTGCGCATACTTTCCTGCCCCGCCTACCCCAGGTCACCAGTAGCAGCGCAGGGCCAGGAGGTGCTGGTTGAGTTAAAGTGGGGGTGTAATTCAACATTCTGTTTATAAAAGTACAAGCGCTGCTGTTAGCTCCGTCTTCTTTTTTATCACTTAAAATTAAACAAGGCATCTATCTATATGCCATACATAAAAGTTAGAAAATAAAGATAAGCAGACATTTTTAAAATCAGGTCGACTAACCCTACTGTCAAAAAGTTTTTAAAAATGAGATTGGATTCCACATACCATTTAAATATTTTTTAATCCGGAAATATTCGTGACCGCTATTGGGAATGAATAATATATTCTCAATTTCCATTTCTTCACCATCTATTTACTTTTATTTTTGTTTAGAAATTCAGAGATGTCTGTTCTGTTTCCAGGAAACAAACAAATTAAAAAATAAATTAGACTTAGAGTTTTCTTTTGAAGGCTGTTTCATTAGAAGTGTCATAAACTTGTAAATTCATGGAGAACTTACAAGAGCATGTTGCAAAAGATTGTTATTCTGATTACAGTTTCAACTTTACCTCTTTAAAACAAGATTCTTTGATTTCATAGTTTATAAACTTCAAGTTTATAAACTTCTTAGGGAGCATTCCAAATGTCAGCAAAAGTTTCTGCCACTAGTTTAATGCCAACAGGAGTGCCCAGTATGGGATGCAATAAAAGGAGAAAGGATTGGGGTTAACAGATTACAAAAGTGGGAGACACAGCCCCCACTGGAAAGAAAGTGTACTCCCCCGATTCAAAGGGCAATTTACTTTTTTTAGAGAAAGTTCCCACCTTAGTCTCTGATTGGTCCATATCTATGCAAATGAGGAACCCAAATTTGCACAGTCTGATTGGTTCAAGTAGCACTGTCCTGATTGGTCAGAGTTGTGTGTTCTGATTGGTTGTTATGTCTGGTCACTAAAGATGCAAATAAAGATATAGCTGTGCCATTCCCATTGGACAGGGCAGGCCTCAGAAGGTTGGTGTAAAGACTACACCTGGAACTCCTTTGTAAGAGTTGACTGACAGGAACACAGTACTAGACAGGATTAGCTCAGTATGTGGCTTGTTTTGAAACACAGAGTACCATGAGAGGACTTTGTCAGCAATGACTGCTAGACTCTGGTTATGAATTTGTGTCCAGTTAACCATGAGGATCCTTCTGAGCAGGTATTTCCTTCTGGGAGGGCGGGTGTTCACATAAACATATAAAAAAACTAGAGAGAGTAGTGTACTCATCACCCATCTTCAACAGTTGTCTACCTGTAGATATTATTTCATTTCAAGATGCATCTCTAAAAGATAAGGACTTTTATTTTTCATATATCCACAGAACTCGTTTTAAAATAAATTTTAAATTATTTAATATCATCAAAATCAAGTCAGTATTTGGATACTAATCACCTCAGGATCCAGTAAATTCCTTCCCTTTGTGACTGGCTGATGTGTCCTTTTTTAAAAAGATTTTACTGATTTATTTTTAAAGAGAGAGGAAGGGGAGAGGGAGAGAAACATCAATGTGTGGTTGTCTCTCACATGCACCTCACTGGGGACCTGGCCCGCAACCCAGACATGTGCCCTGACTGCAAACCCTTTGGTTGCAGGCCTGCACTCAGTCCACTGAGCTATAGCAGCCTGAGCTGATATGTCCTTTAATTATGTTTTAATCTATAGGTTGCTTCCCCCATCTGAATTCCCCCCCCACATCAACTTATTTGTTGAAGAAATCCATTCACTTTTGAGCATATTCAATCAGGCTTTTCTCCCTGCACTGAGACCAAGATGACCCACACGTGTGACCTCAAATGGTCATTTTTAGTCCTCATTTTACTCCACTCTCAGCAGCATTTGGCACATGTGATTATTTCTTTTGCCTAAGTTCTCACTTCTTAGAATATCATCCAGGTGATAATGGCCAGGTGGTATCCAGGCCCTGGCAACACCCACTTTGTACTCAGACTGTTACAGAAAACAACTCAGCCGCTTTCGGGTGTACGGAGTGGAAGTTTATTTTACCAGGCAGAGCCAGAGGAGTCAGTTTCCAAATTCTGGGCACTCAGCAGCCGGGGAGCAGTTATTTTTATAGAGCAAGGGAGGGCCTGTCTTCGGACCCTTACCTCTGGCGTGAAAGCAGGAAGCACTTACAGAAGCAGAAAGTAGAGCTTTTTCTTTGGCATGTAGATGATAAGTAGTCCAGAGACTCCAAAAGAGGCTTTTGGCCTCTTTGAGCCAAAACAAGCCACCAGGCTGCAAAAACAACTGGGCTGCAAAAACAAATCACTCTCTAGTCACTGTGTTGTGTCTTAAAATAACTATCAATTTCCCACAACAAGACCTCCTACCCAACAGCAGTATTACACATCTTTCCTCAATTGCAAAGTCTCAGATCTAAAGATTCCTCTTTTATTCCTCTTTCTCCCATATGCCACCAAAGCTACCATATTGGCTTTTTGTATTAGTTCTATTTAGAGGTAAGTAAAAGTACCACATACAGTATAACTAATTCTTACCATCCCCACCGCGATGATCCTAGCCCATGCTATTACTATCTGCCCTGGACTTCTGAAATAGCATCCTCAATGTCTCTTTGCTTCCAGTTTTGTCCTTGGCTTACTTATCACACTGTCTTAAAATATAAGACAGATCTGACCACTCCTGTACTCAAATTTCTTCAAGGTATTCATTCTATCACGTTTACACAAAAGTCAAATGTTCTTATGATGGCCCAATATAAAGCTCTACAAAATTTAGTCCTGGGCTTTTTCTCCAACCATATTTCCTGCCATATTTTTCCCTTACTCACTCTTCTCCAGCTATTTTTCCCCCCTCAAAATTGCCAAGCATACTCCTACCTCAGACCTGCATTCTCCTACTGCATTTGCCTGCACTCTCCACAGATCTCACATGCCTCACTTCTCACCTCATTCAGGTATGCGGTCAAATGCAGCCTTTTCAAAGACATCTTCCCTGAATGCTCTCCATATAAGATAGCACATCCCCAATCATTTTCTTGGGGGATGCCCCAACCCCCTTATTATACATTATCCTTCTTTCACAGAACTTATTGTCCTTTGATGCCATGTCATGTAGCACATTTATTTATTTATTTATTTTTAGTCTTTCTTCCCCATGAAAATATTGTTCATGAGGGTAGGGCCTTTCTCTCATTCACTGCTACAAGCTTAGCATCTAGAACAGTGCCTGAAATTAGCAAGTACTGAATGCACATTTATGGAATAAGTTAAAGTGAATATAAATCATTATTTTCAAATTAATTCACAGTGTGACATTGATGGATACATCAGTCTAGCCAGAGCCCCATTGCGTGCAACTGTTTTCCTTTTAATTTTAATTATTATTAATACACTGAATAAGCATCCTGGTACATACAGAATGGGGCAAAAGTAGGTTTACAGTTGTTCATATGGAAAATAATACAATAATTAATAAACAATGCAAGAGTCAATTCTGTTTCACGTACTCAAAACTGCACACCTGCGTTTGCGCCACCTTGTATGTGTTTGTGCACATGTCTATCTTTTTTCCTTGAGGTAAATTTCTGGAAATGGAAGTACTGGACCCAGAGCAATAGTGTCTTACAGTTAGTGGGCAGATCAAGGCTTCAGTCTAGGACTCTTACCTTTCAGCCTAGTGTTCTTCACAGTGAACCACAAATGGATAATGGTATGAAATTCCTAGCATGAGAGGGACTGGTGAAAACATGGCATGTAATAACGTTTATTTGCATAACTATTACAAGAATCTGAATGGAAGGTTTATTCCTTAAAGGTGCCTTGCATAGCTTAACAAGGAATACACCCATTCAATGAATCTTAATCATGAGTCTGCTGTGCCAGGCACTGTTCTAGAAGGTAAAAAAGACAGACAAAGCCTTGCATTCTAATGCAGATACACAGACAACATGCAAACAAATAAGAATTTCAGATAGTCATAAGGGGCTCTGGGGCGGAAATAAAAAATAATTCGACAGTTACAGGGGGTGAGGATAGCTGCTTTATAAAGCATGAACAGGATAGTCTGTTCACAGAAGGTGAGTTTGGAGCTAAGACATGAGTACAAAAAGGAGTCAACTGTGCAAAGACCTGGGAGACAGCAAAGAGCCCCAGGCAAAGAGCCCCAGGCTCCCTGATCTTCCAGAGTTAGAGGCAGGAAGGGTGCCTGTGTGCAAAGGGAAAGTGGGAGGAGGTGAGAGAAAGGAAACAGGCAGGGAGGGGCACGTGGTGACTGGCATCTCGCCTGTTTTAGGAGCTTGACACAGTATAAGAGGCATCATTATTTATCATTTGAGCCTAGGTGGCAAGCAGAAATAGTCACACTTTTCCTCCACCCTCTTGATTTATTTTAAGTTTAGGTTTATTGTGGTATAATTTATACATGGTAAAATTAACTTCAGGTGTACAGTTCTATGGATTTTGATGAACATGTACTGCCATAGAACCAACACCACCAGACTTAAGATACAGAATATCTCCATCACCCCCAAGCAATTCCTTTTCTGTTTCCTCTACATTCCTTTTCCTCCTTTAGACCCCGGTCCCTAGTAACCACTGACCTGATTGCTGTTTATATGGCTTTGCCTTTTCCAGAATGTCATGTAAATAAAATCAGACAGTATGCAGACGTTCTTGTCTGGCTTCTTTCCTTCACTTAGCATAAAACTTTTGAGGTCCATCCGTGTTGTTGCATGTATCAATGATTTGTTCCTATTTATACGTGAGGAATACTCTATTGTATGCAATTCCATTCATTCACTCACCAGCTGGCGGACATTTGGGCTATTGTCAGTCCTATAAACATCCTCAGAGGAATGGGATTGCTGGGCTTTGTAATAGTTACATGTTTAACCATACAGGAAAGCATCAAGAGTCTTTCTAAAGAGGCTGTATCATGTTTTATTGCTACCAGTACACTGTGAGAGTTGGCAGTTGCTCTGAATCCTCGTCTGCACTTAGTATTTTCCTTTTTATTTTTACTTGTTGCAATTCTAATAGTTGTATAGTTGTTTTCATTTACATTTCCCCAGTATTGAGTATCTTTTGTATACTTAGTTGCCATGTGTACCTTTTCTCTGGTGAACTTTCTGTTCAAATTTTTTGCCCATTTGTATTTGGCTTGTTTGTTTTCTTACTATTGAGTTGTAAAAGGGCATGCCTGTGAACACACACGCGCACACACACACACACACAATAGATATGTCCTAAATCAGACACATATTTTGTAAGTATTTTCTCCCAATCTGTGGCTAATCTTTTCACTTTTAAAAAGATTTTATTTATTTATCTTTAGAGGGGAGGGGAAGGAGAGAGGGAGATAAATATCAATGTATGGTTGCCTCTCGTGTGTCCCCTGCTGGGAACTGGCCTGCAACCCAGGCATGTGCCCTGACTGGGAATCAAACCACGATCCTTTGGTTCACAGACCTGCGCTCAATCCACTGAGCTACACCATCCAGGGCTCTTTCCATTTTCTTAACAGCAATGTTCAAACAGCAGAAGTTTTTAATTTGGATAAAGTCCTATTTACTTTTATGGCATTTACATTTTTGTGCCCTAGCCAAAAAAATATTTGCCTAACACAGGGTCACAAAGATTTCCCCTTGTGTTTCTCCTAGAAGTTTTATAATTTTGCATTTTACATTGGGATTAATTTTTATACATCTTGTATAAGATGAGTTGAGATTGCTCTTCTTCTTTTTATTTTTTTCATGTGGGAGTCCAATTATTCCAGCACCATTTACATAGATTTTGATTTTGTTGGTCTTATCACCTCTGTCATTCATAAATAGGTTCATAAATGACATCTCTGAGCTCTTATTAGTCAAT
Organism: Artibeus jamaicensis; assembly: GCF_021234435.1. NCBI lineage: Eukaryota > Metazoa > Chordata > Mammalia > Chiroptera > Phyllostomidae > Artibeus > Artibeus jamaicensis. Next base: position 7,904,013 of record NW_026521828.1, on the reverse strand, counting down.
GGCATCATATTGCTACTTGTTTGTCAGCCCAGGCAGAAAAACTGAAAATGAGCAAATTAATTTTTTCATCACCAATTCCTGCTTCTTTCTATCATAATAATTTCTATCGGCTCATGTATATGGTCTAAACAATGCACTTTAGGTGGGAGTCATCACTAACGCATTGTTCCCTGCCGTACAGTTTCAGCTCCCAATCTCCTGGTTACTAACAACCTCATCACTAACAGTGTTAGCAACCCAGATCCCTCTGCAGCAGAGAGGATTGAAGGATGCGTTCCTTGTGCCTGCTATACCTTTTCTTAACAGCAGGGGACAGCAGTAGCCCTGGTATTTGGGAATTATCCTCCATTTACACTTTCTTTATATTTGTGTCCCCAGGTAGGAGGTCCCACTGAGGGCCACTTATCTCTTCCTGCAGGCTGAAGAACTTAAAATGGACTTAAACACTACAAAAAGGCAGATAATCCCTTTTGAATTACTCGTTATAGCTGTTACTGTGGTTAAAGTTTACATTTATATCATTATGTGAAATTTCACCAAAGAAAAATGAACTATACCACTATCATAACCGTTTTTGAATCTTTCCATTTTATCGGTTGCTTGAATGGGGCATTGGAAGCACTGTTTCTTCTGTGATGTTTGGCTGGGGTGGAGCAGTTACTATCTAAAGGATTTCTGTTGTTTGGGGCTGCTCATTTCCTGGTCCTTTAACTAGATAGATAGGGTTTTGTTTGTGTCTTTTTTCAGAATTGCCAAGTCTGGAATGCAGGTGACAGAAAAAAAAACTCAGGGAACTCACCTCCATGTTGTTCCTCATTTTCTGTGGCCCCTGGCTGGTCTCTCTGCAGCTCTCCACGTTTCATGTAATGTCTTGTAATGTTTATTTTATATACGATGTCCTGGGTCTTTAGTTATGAATGAGAGGAATAGGGAAAAATATGCCTACTCTATCCTTCTGGAAGCATAAATCTAACCAGTCCATTTCTGAAAAATAGTGAATTATCAAAGGGGGTATTTGTTTCCTTTATTTTCATATCTACATGTTCTGAACTTTCTATGGTAGACACAATTTTACGATAAGAAAATGTACATTATTTTTAAATTATTTAAATTCAAAACCATATATAGTACATTATACCCTTCCTGGTTATCGCCAACTCTGTCTCTCTTTCTCTCTCTCTCTCTTTCAAATACAAGCAAAGGTTTATTTAGAAAGACACAGAGGTAAAAGAAGTGAGCCAAGGACGAGGGAGCCAGCTGGGCCTCATGGGCTCAGAAAACAAGTGAGCCCAAGAGGCCAAAGAAGGGCCCTTGGAGCTTAGGAGAAAGAGAGCAAGGATATATACACCAGGGGGAATTAGAGGGGGAAAGGTACATGAAAGAGAGGAAGAGAGAGGGGAGGGAGGGAGAGAGAGAGAGAGAGAGAGAGAGAATGCGACTATCACCGAGTCTTTTCACATTAGTGGTGTCAGAGAAGGTAGCCACAGCACATTGCACTAACACAGTGTTGCAGATTATGTTCTCCCCAAATAGATTTTTTTGCTTGTTTACTTTGTTTAATCCTCACCTGAGGATATGTTTATGCATTTTAGAGAGGGGGGGGAGACATTGTTGTGAGAGAGAAATATCGACTGGTTGTCTCCCATATGCACCCCAACCAGAGGTCAAACCTACAGCCTAGGTATATGCCCTGACCAGGGATCGAACCCTCAACCTTTTGGCAAACAGCACAGTACTCCAACCTACTGAGCCACCCAGCCAGAGCTACTTTTTTATTTTTTAAATATCATTTTGTATTTGTTGCAGGTGCACAGCATAGTGGTTAGGTAATACTTTACAAAGTGTTCCCCCAATAATTCAAGCACTGACCTGATACCATCTGTAGTTTTTACTGTACTATTGACTATACTCCCTATACTGTACTTTACATCCCTGTGACTGTTTTGTAGTTATCAATTTGTGCTTCTTAATCCCTTCACCTTTTCCACCCAGTTCCCCTGAACCCTGTGGCAACCATCAGTATGTTTTCTGTATCTATGGGTCTGTCTCAGTTTTAATTGCTCATTCATTTTGTTCTTTGGATTCCACATATGAGTGAAACCATATGGCATTTGTCTTTCTCTGACTGACTTATTTCATTTAACATATCTTCTAGGTCCAAACCATGCCATTGCAAATGGTTCGATTCTTTTTTTTATGGCTAATATTCCATGGTCTATGTGTAGCACAGCTTTTTTTATCCACTCATCTATTGATGGGTACTTGTGTTTCTTCCATATTTTGACTATTATAAATTACACTGCAAAAGAAAAAAGGATTTTGAGATAGAGTTTTGTGAGAAGGATGTTTATTAAGGTGTGCCCTCAGGACCAGCACCTGTGGAAGGGAGGGGATGGAGAGAAAGCAGGAGCACAAAGAGGGAGAAGTCTAGCTGTGAGGCAGGCCCCACGGGGCATTCTCAAACTTGAATGGCCTTGAAAGTTGGTCTGTGTTGGACTGAGATGGCCAGACCATCACATTCCACATCAATCGGTTCTTGTTGTGCCCTCTGGGAAGAGCCATACCTTGGGTAGGAGAGTTCTCTGAAGCCAAGACAATGTCCAGATTCACCCCCAATAGCCTAGGCCACAAGTCCAAGGCCACCCCACAGTGATATTTCAAGTGGAAAGTTGTCTTTCAAAACATCCCTTCCAATCTCATTTTATGGATCCTGTGGCAAAAGATAGGAAGGAACATAAGGTCACATATTAATAATGCCCCCCCCCAAATATTTCTCTTCTCAGCAAAGAGTGCCCTTTACAAAGTCCAGACTTGATCAAGTCACTCCTCTATTTAAAACACTTCAGTGGCTTTTCATTACTCTAAGGTCGGATGCCAACATCCTTTACACGGACCTCAGTGCTGGCCTGACTGGTCCCCCTGCAGTGCTGTTCCTTGGCATCTCTCATCCTCTGGCTGGGCCAGCCCCGACCCTGCCTTCAGTGGTTTCAGACACCTTGCTCCTTCCCCCCACAGTACATCTTCCTTGTCTGAAAGACTCCACCTGATCACAACAACTCCATGAATTACCATATTTTGCTATTGACAAAAGATTCCCTTCTCATCTTTCGTACGTAGGTGTGGGACACGGCTTAGTAAGCAGCCATCCATCTTCTCGTTACACGTGCTGCAGCAGGGTTGCTACCATAATGATGCATATTGCTGTCAAAAATACTGGCATTTATCTGATGGGGTGTGTTGACTTGATGCCCAAATTGATATCTCCCCCCAAGAGGAAGAGGCCTGTTGCTCTGAAATAGGTAGGTATTTATGCTTGTGTCTCTTGATGAACTGTCAAGATAGAAAAGGAAATACAGAGAAAGTGCCCGGCAGAGCTTGTTCAGGTGGGCAAATCCCCACCTCCACTTTACTTCAGTGGCATTTGTGTAGAACTGTGGGTCTGCTCAGCTAACGCCCTGCATGGTAGACAAATTAGGTTTGTGTTAAGGAAGCACTTCGGGATGCAGGAGTGGAAATGCATAAAATAAGGCTAAAAGAAGGACAAAAGATAAAGCTGTGATCTACAGAAACATGAGACTGAAACATTTGTACCTAGTGTATCAGACTCTGGCATAGTGTACGTTTGATGGCTTTGGGAAGAGCTCCCCTTCTCCCTCTACTCGACCCATAACCCCTTTTATTCCCAGCAGGTTTACCCAGTAGGTCTTTGAGAACATGCCTCTTTCTCTGCTCCTACCTTCTACCTTCACTCCTTCAAAAGTCACCCCTGATTGCCAGCATCTATTGGTCTTTGTATATCGGAAGTCGCGAGGTGGGATTTTCCAGCCACTCATCAGAGCAACAGAGAAGGGCTTCCCCCGATATTCCTAAGCTTCCACACCACCCGGAATATCTTGTTTCTCACCTCCTCAACTTCTGCCACACACGTTCAGTCTCCGGAGAAAGTCCCTAAGTTTTACCGCTCTATTAGACACTGCCGTCACCGGGAGAATGAATGAAGAATTGCACGGCCAGGTAGGTCACTCCGAGGCTCACCACAAATACACATAATTCTCAGAATCATTTTTCACAAATCCAACTTTTATCATCTATTGTTAAAACAACTTAATGATTTTCATAGACTCATGAAAAGATATTGATAACTTTTTAAAATGGAAAAGACAATGTAATTTCTTTAAAAAATAGGCATTTTAAAAATTTGTTTTCTCATTTCTAATGTAGAATGATTTTTTTTGGAGCTACCTTTTATATGCATACGTAGTTTACAGAGTTCCTTAGCACCCTGCATTTTGGATTTTTCTACAAGATATCTGACCCTTTTCTATGTTCCTTTTCCATGAATTCAAAGGACTTATGTTACTTAGAATTTTTATTTTTTATTTATTGAAAGGTATCTTTTCGACTTAGGTACTGTTCTCCGCCTCTCTTGCACAAAGGAAAACATAAGTGAACTAAATTGGTTGGTATTTCTAAGACACTAACTGCCAGCTGATAGCAATTTAAAACCATGCTGATTTCAGAGATGTCAAAATAAAAAAAGACACAACAATAAATTACCATGGACATGTTCCTTTGGTTAAAACAATCCCCACTCTATTGAAGCTTTTTGTGTGTACCTCTCAGGTCATCCCTCGTCCCTTTTCACCCTGTAGATATCCACCTTTCTGAATTTTGTGTTGATCCTTTCCCCACTTTTCTCTACACATTTAGAAAATAGCCCTAAACATATTGTTTGACCTTGTATCTGAACTATTCTACAAATAGAACTATATCATATGTATTTTTCTGACTTGCTTCTATTTTTCACTAGAATTCTTTTAGATTCATCCATGCTCACTTGTGTAGCTATTAGTTATACTTTTGCTGATGTATTCTATGCACTGTAGGCAAATACCACAATTTATCACTTTTTCTGTTTGATGAACATTTGGGCGTTTGCTATAACAGATTGTTTTATAATAAGAAAAATCTTCTGGTTGTTGCCTAGGAGGCATATGTGAGAGTTTCTCCATAGTATATACCCAAAAGGAAGAAGAATTGTTAAGATTGCATCTGTGGTGGGCAAACCTTTTCTGGCAAGTGGTAGATAGTCAATATATTACACTTCGCAGACAATACAGTCTATGTTGCAACAACTCAAATCTGTTGTTTCAGTGTGAAAGAAGCCATAGAGCATATATAAGTAATGTCTGTGGCTATGTTTCAATAAAACTTTATTTTCAAAATCAGGCAATTAGCAAGATTTGGCCCTCAGGCTATCAATTCCTGACCTAGATGATAAACTTCACTATTCTGATTGCCTACAAATGCTGCTGCACCTCTAATTATTCCCCGAGGTGAAATGAGGCCTGTCTTCAGTTAGTCTATGAACCGGACTGAATGTCCATGTTCAGGGAACTCTGGGGAGAAGAGGAAGAAGGGCAGGGGACTTGGGGGTGGGGGTGCTTCCCAGTCCATAGTCTGTGACCTGGGGCCATAGTCCTGGGAAAACCAAAGGCAGAAGAGGGTTGAGGCAAGGCAGGATGCTCACATTGGGCATGGGTGGGAGGTGGGGTTCTGTATGATTGGAGGTTGGGGTCTCAGGGTTGAGGCAAGGCAGGATGCTCACATTGGGCATGGGTGGGAGGTGGGGTTCTGTATGATTGGAGGTTGGGGTCTCAGGTTTGAGCACAGTTCACATCACAGAAGCCACTGTGAAGTCACCACCAGGATAGGGGACACAGGAAGTCAAATAAAAGAAGCATTTCTTTGGGAGTCGTATGGTGTCCTTTATTAAAGAAAGTGGGCATTGTCTCTAGGAATACTTCTGTGAGGCTGGGTCTCCATTGCAGTGTCCTGCCCAGGCTCCTACTTAAACGGGTTTGTTTTCTATGAAGATTGTCTCCATCATCTCTGACGTCACGGTCTCACAGATCTCCAGATCCTGGCCACCCGGGACTTTCTCTACCTTGGCCTCTATGTTGCGCTTCCCTACCTTCTTAGCCACAAAGTCCATCTCTTTGCTGTGTGATGAGACCTCTGTTTTTGAACCACGAGTGACTCTGAAGCTCCTGAAGAAAGAGCCAATCCTACTGGATTGCTTACTTAAATTACCTGAACTGCCAGATCTGCTCTTCCCCGGTTTGTGGGATGTCCTCGACTCCTTTGCAGTGAAGCTGTGGCTGGTACTCTTGTGAGAGCTGTGTCTGCCCTTTACGCTGCTCTGCCCTTTTTCCTTTTTGTCATCTCTTGGGCTTTTATGGCCAGATGATGTCCTGTGGGAGGATGATTTCCGGGATGACTTGCCCCCTCCTGTCCTGTGGCGATGGGAGCTCTTCCTCCTGGAACCCCTGTCCTTTTCTCTCTTTTCTTTTTTTTCCTTCTGAGCCTCAGCTCCAGGCTGGGAGACCTTCTGGCTTCCGTCCCGTTCACTCATGTAGCCTTCACTCTTTAGGGTTGAGACGAGGGGTCCTGTTACTGGGCCTTTAGCTCTTTCTGTGGCAGGACTTTTGGCTGTCACCGTGCCTGCGAACACAATGCTGCTCGCTGGGGAGACACTGGCAGCCCCAGCCGTCGCGATGGAACTACCCAAGGAGGATGAGCTGGCAACACCCACCAAGACCATGTTTGTACCCTCTGAGGATAGGTTGGCAGCACCTGCTATGGCCTTGCCAGATCCACTTTCTTCTGCACCCTTGGTGGTGGCTCCAACCAGGGCCGAGCCTACCTGGCCTGTGCCCACATTCTTGGTTGCTGCTATGCTCAGAGCACCTGCTTTAGGACTTGTTCCTGCTCCTGCTACTGCCAGGTTTGCTGTAGGGCTTGTTCCCACTCCTGCTACTGCCATGTTTGCTGTAGGTTTTGTTCCTGCTCCTGCTACCGCCATGTTTCCTGTAGGTTTTGTTCCTGCTCCTGCTACCGCCATGTTTCCTGTAGGTTTTGTTCCTGCTCCTGCCAGCGCCATGTTTCCCATAGGGCTTGTAGCTGTTCCTGCTACTGCCAGGCTTGTGGCTGGCCTCCTTGCTGCTCCTTCAGCAATCCCTGGAGTTTTGCTGATGCAAGTTGAACCAGGCATTCTCTCTCCCCCAGCATAACCAGAAGAAGTGGCTCTGGAGACATCACGAAGCTTGTGAAGGCTCGCATTATTCTTATCCCCTTCTCCTTGGAGTTCTGACATCTGTGCCAAGGGGAGGAGGAACAGGTGAGGCAGAGATGACAAACCTATACCACGACGGTCTGCTCTCTCTCATCCTGGAGCTGAGCCAGGCCAGTGCTCCTAACTAGAAGAACCTCTGAAATCTTTACCTCTAAGCTAAATGGTGCCATGGATGCAACGTCCCATCTGTAGCACCGCAGTCAAACAGTCACTCAGTTGTCTTGAACAATGCCCGTGCCGGGGAAAGCACTGATAAAATTCCCAATCTTTATACACTTTTATTTTGCACACTTGTGTTTATTTCTCTGCAAAAGAGATTCTTACAAGTGGGACTGTGGGATCAGGGGCTTCACATGTTTTATATTTCAGTGCCTGCTAAAATAAATTGTGCATGTGTGCAGATGCACAGGGGGGTTATGCTGATTTTAATCAGCAATAGTAGTGACAGGCAGACAGAAGGAGGAAGAGACCCCTTGGGTTGGGGTGAGTGTTCAGGGAGGGATTAGGCAATCAGGATGCTGTAGAAAGGATTACAACCCTGGATCTGAGACCAGAGCAGGTGATACCTAAGGTCTCTTTGAAATTTGGCCTGGAGAGACAATTGGGAGAAATACTTGGAATCTCCCCAGTGTGGTAAGTGCCATGATGGTGGCCCTGAGCCTTTTAAAAGTGGAATGCATTTCCCAGGTGAGCTTCAGCAAGCACCAAAGCCTTTGTAGGACCAGCTTAGATCTACTCTCCCAAAGCCCCCTGCCCCATTATCTTGAGTCACTGTAGATGCTTACCACCAAGCTTTTGTCATCCTCTGTGGTCATCGTGTCCCCAGTTCGTTGTGTTGGGGTACTGCTGCAACTCTCCACTGGTGGTCTCAGGAGATAGACCAGTTTTTCCCAATAGCAAAATAGGTCTTCTCGTGCATCTGAAGAGGGACAGAGCTGCAGATAAAACGTACGGCCGGTAGCCAGCTTCAGGCGCAGCTGCTGTTTCTCACGATTGTGGATGGAGATCTTGACGAACTTCAAGGGCAGCAGCCTGGTGAGCTCCAGGACCTTCGCAGGCTTGCGACCTCTCCCCTTGGTGGGCCGGGTGTGTCTGGCATGCTCATCACAGACTTTAGTTGGTCGGGCCAGCAGCATGACGTCAGGTAGTGGGAGGATGGGGCTGGTGGATGCGATGCCCACCGTCACCATTCGGACACGGTTGTGTACATCAATCATCTCTCCCTTCTTGCTAATCTGGATAAAGTCACTCTCAAACATTGGTGCATACTTGAAAATGTCATACTCTCCTCCCTTGTACAGTTGTCGCTGCAGGTCCCCCATGGAGGTATTGAACACACCCATTGAACGGTAGCTGCGGGCCGTGTAATAAGGTAACAAACATTCACTGCTCATGTTCTCTAGATTTAAGTCAGCGCCACCAGCCACTACTCAAGTCTCCAAGAGAGAGGGAGTGAAGGCAACTGCCCATCTCCCTGCAGGGGTCTGCCTAGGCCTCCTTACACCACTGCATTTACCCTTCACACCCCTTTGTGACCTGTCACCATTACACACCCCTTTGTCCAGCCTCCAAGCAGCCACCCCCTTGGGGCAGAGTCACCCGCCTCCCCCCAAACAAACTACCACTTCCAAGGTGACAGGCTGACCTTGCCAGGGTGGAGGTGTAGGTAGCCTGCGTATCCTTTCTAATCGAAATGTTGGGATGCATAATTGATGAAATCATCCTGCTTTTATAGTATCTTTGGGTTGTTTCCAGGTTTTCTTGTTTTTGTTGTTATTGATATCCCTGCAATGATCATCTTCCTGCAAATATAGTTTTGCTTTTGCTGAAACACTGCCTGGAAGTGAGCCGTGTTGCAGGCGGTTATTGTTCTCCATGCGCCAGGTGAGCACACGAGGTCAGCAGGCACTCAGAGGGTGAATGAAGTTGAGGTTGAATGAATGGACTGAAGGGTCTTCTGAAACTTATCAAGACTAGAGTCCCACTGGTATAGAAGTTTCCAGGCTGTGAAGAATTTCTCACCATTTCCTCATTAGAAGGAGGCTAATTTTGAAAACCATTTTATGGTTAGGGACGGAGGTTCAGAATTGTCTTGCTCAAGGTCAGAATGCAGAGCCAGATTCTATCCCAGGACTCGGGACTCAGGTCAGAGATTTTTCTCTGCCTCAAGCTGCATGGCTCATCGTTAGATTCTCGTTTTGCTCCAAATATAGAATTGTTTGTGGTTAGTCATACACATGGGGACTTACTGGGAACCACAGGAATTCAAAGAGGTCTTGAATCACCATAGGATTTCCCACACTGGTATGCTTGCTGCTTCACTCTTGATGTCTGTTTGATAAACCATTGATGTCTGGTTTCTTTGAAAAGCTCTTCAGAGAAATTATGGCAAAGACGTCTTTCTGGAGTTTTTCTTTTTCACTTGCTCGAGGTGAAAAATCCAAATTCCCCCTCCCTCAGTTAGAAAACTACTTCTGAGGTAAAATACATCCCCCAAAGTCTGATTACTCTGTGAAGGTCTTGAAATAAACTCCAGCCCCCAAATGTTCTTTATATCCTTAGAGCCTCCTACAGTACCTGGCACAGGACATCTTTTCAATAAATGTGAACTTGCTTGTGCCGGTTGCAATTCCTTCCTTCATTTGTTTACTCAACAAAATGTATTGAGCGAGTTCTGTTTTCAGGACCAGTCAGAAAGTGGACGTGCAAAGACAGTCTTTACCTCTGATGCACTGAAATGCCTTTTCTAAAGATATTAAATGACTGCTCCAAACAAAAAGTGTCTTATATTTTATCGTAAGGAGATAATCACACAAAGTTAACACTGTTAGGTTTAAAAATAAGAAGTGAGGTTCTTCTATATTATACTTGGTCATGTATTCTCATGAGTCTATTTCTGATGGATGATTGATAATGAGAGAAGTCAATCATATTACTGAGAACTTAAGTATAAATCAGGCATGGTTCTACCCACTTTACATTATTTAAAAAATTTAATGTTCACAACAGCCCCGTAAAATGTAGGTTACAACTATCATCACTGATTCATAGAGGAGAAAATAAAGGCTCAGAGAAGTTAAGCAACTTCATGAAGGTCACAAGAGACCAAAAGCATACGTAAGTCCCCAAATGGTAAAACTACACTGGTCCAGGTCACATAAATAGCAGACAAATGTACAAGTACCATGCACATACATTCATCCGTTCAATTAATATTAAGTGCCTACTTTGGGCCAGGCCCTGTTCTGGGTGCTAAGACTATAACAATGGACAAAAACAGACAAATATCCTTGCTGTCATGAAGTTTGTGTCTAGACAACAAAAGAGTAAACTGTATGGTATGTGCAAAGCTGGTAAGCACTGGGGAGGAAGATAAAGTGGGCAAGTGGGGTCGGGTACGTGCAGGGGATGGGGAACTAGAGGTTGATCAAGGAATGCTCAATGAGGAGCCACCTCTGAGCAAAGACCCTAAAGGGAGACCCCTAAAGGGAGGAAGCCATGCCGATTTTCGGGGATAAGCATCTCAGTCAGAGGGAATAGCAAGAGCCAAGAATCTGAGATGGGAGCATGCTTGTTGTGTTAGAGGATACCAAGGGAGCTACAGTGACCAGAGTGAACTTAGGGAAAGTGAGAAGTTTGGAGATGAGGCCAAGAGACAACTGTGGGGCTGATCAGGAGCAGACCACATGGGACAGACCTTGTGAGACATTATGAAGCCTTTGGCTATACTCTAAGTGGGAGATAGTCTGACCTGTATATACAGAGGACTGTTTGGCCATCATGATGAACTGAGGTTGTAGAGGAAGAAGAGGAACAGCAGACTGATGGGAGGACACAGGTCTCAGCAGTGAAAGAAGTGAGGAGTGATCAGCCACTGAACTTGTTCTGACTGGGATGACCACCAAGAATACTGATGTTGAACAATTTTCAATAAATATTAGTAAGTAAAGAAAGCAACTTGAAAATAGCATATATGGTATGCCATACATTTTGAATAAAGAATTCTTAATTGTGTGTGTGTGTGTGTGTGTGGGTGTGTGTAAAAGGATGCAGAGAAACCAGCAATAGGAGTGACCTTGGGGCAGCTTTTGGTGGAGGGAAATGGTGGAAAGGAGACTTAGATTTCCAGGGCATTCTCTTCTATACGTTTCAGGTTTTGTTCCATTAAATATACTACTTACACAAAAATAAATAATGCTTTTAGTTTATATGTTTATAAAAAAAAGGCATGCCAGTAAAATTATATTCCTAGAATATACATTGACTTAAGCCTGGAGATAGAAAATATATGTATTTTATTTTTTAAGATTTTATTTATTTATCTTTAGAGGGGAAGGGAAGGAGAGAAGGAGAGAAATATCAATGTATGGCTGCCTCTCATGGGTCCACTGCAGGGAACTGGTCTGCAACCCAGGCATGTGCCCTGACTGGGAATCGAACCTCAATCCTTTGGTTCACAGGCCCGCGCTCAATCCACTAAGCTACACAAGCCAGGGTGAGATAGAAAATAAATAGCTTCATTCACATTTAACTCTCCCTGACACTAAACTTTAGAATTTGAGAACCAAAACCACAAACTGTTATTCAAAATTGATTATCTGATTTTTTCTTTAAGACTTTTCAAAAATTTATTTCTTTCTCCCAAAGTTTAAAGCTCTGACACATCCCTTATAAAAAAAAAAAAAACAAAAAACTGACATCAGTCTATCAGGATATATTTATTGGTGGCCCGCTAGGTGCCTATTGCTGGACTGAGAGTATTCAGGTTATCAAAATATAAGTTTCAAATGTTTGTAGACATGACCCTCAAACAAATTATAGAATGAAAACATGTCAGAGCTTTAACTGATTCACCAATGAGCAACCGGCAGGTTGGCGAAGCTGCTTCACAGGGAATTAGAAATACACATGCGCACTGGAGGAAGGATGCGGGACTAGCATTGCCAGACTGGATTTAAACAACTGGTTAAATGTCTACAGGACAACGAAGGCATAACCTCCGGGGTTCTCTTTTCTACCACACAAAAACCTGTAAGGAATGACGCAATGTCACAGAGCCTGAGACTTTAACCAATATTAGCTTTCTTGGGGGGCTGAGAATGTTCTAAATGTACATGATGATAGGCACACAACTCTGAATATGCTAAAAACTGCCGCACTGTACACGTCTAGTCGGTAAATCTTGTGGTATGTGAAATGCGTCTCAATAAAGCTGTTAAAAATAATAGATAGCAATACTTCAGTCTTGATTGATTGATCCGACCTCTCTTACTTTCTTCTCTTAAATAATTGAATAATCCTCGGGCAGGCATGTTAAACAAGCTTTAATATGACATTGAAAGTAGAGGTTGCCTGCTTTGCGATTTTTTAATTTACCAGTTTTGGGTAATTTTTTCCCAACAAGAATAGAGTGAAGCATGTATAAGCCATGACCCTAAATCCAGAAAGCTTACAATCCCACAAAGAACACAATGCAGAAACAGAACAAAACAGGAGGGCAATGAAATACATGATAGAGGAATAGTGATTAAGTTGAAGGAATGGTGGGACTAATGACATTTATCTTTATGTTTAAAACCAACAATAGTTGTTTTGGAAGAAGAAAAACTGCCCAACAATTCTGAGGATAGTTTTCTGTCCATTTTAAATTGGCCTAAGACTGAATCGATGTGAAGAGTGAAAACACTATAGAATGTACTGAGTATACGCAGACATGCAAAATTATAGATGGTTGAAGTCTACATAGTTATCATGGGATGAGATTTCAAGTCACCGTTGTGCCCCCATCTATTATTTTGAAAAGCAAGGCAAGCAGACAGCTATAAATAGCCTTTTCAATGAACATGCCTCCTAGGGGGGGACTGTGAGCTAGGCAGGATGTGAGGGTGGGGAGATTTCCATACTGTATATAATATGTACATGCTGGGTAAATCCCCTGGCCTAAAATACAATCCACAGTCCTTTCATGTTGATGCTGCTAAGCTGAGGTGGCGTGGGATGAGCTGCGGTTAGCCTTGGGCACCTAGGACTTGAGGAAGCCAGCCAGATTTCTGCCTTAGCTCTGGCTGTCAGAAACAGACCACAGTCACCTAGACTCTTCCCCTGAGGGTCATTATGCAAACTAGCTTGCTTCTGCATTGGGTCTGAAAAGACAATGGGGGGGAAAAAGCCAGGAAAAAAATGGGCTGGTATACATAAAAGAAGCGAGGCAGGTGATCAAAATAATCGCATTTTTCAACTTGCTGATCCAACTAGAGACACCTCTCCTACCTCCCACTCTCTTTCTGGTCCCTGCTGGCTTCTGACCTGCTCAGCCATGTTTAGCCCGACTCACAGCTGAAATTCTGCCCTTGCTTATCACTCGTATGACTGTTTCCCTCTCTCAGTTTCCAATTTTGCTGTGTTTATGTGCCATGAGAAGTCCCACCTCAGCTTATATATTTATTCTATTGCTGCTGTACTGAAGAACCTTGCAATTAAGTAGGCACCCAAATATTCAAACAGTTAACATTAAAGTTAAAAATAAAGATGAAAACCTCTATATGTAGAGGGAAGTAAATAATTCAGAAGCTGGGATTAGATGATAACTGCAGTTAAATTTAACTCTGGAAAAGTATTGGAAGAGTGTAAAATAAATGTTACTGTAACAGGGTGCAGCCAAGAGGGGGGCCCCAAAAAGGGATTTGAAATGGGGTCCAGAACTCAAGGTGTCTAGGATATATTAAGATGTCCTCCCCCTTCCCCCCCAACAGGTGTGAGTTGGGGAAGGGAGAAATGGAACAGCCATTGAGAGCTGTTTTGCATAGCAACAGTTTCTCAGCTAACATCTGACATGGTCATTTAACATGTCTATAACCTTTAACTGGCTGCATAGATATGTTAAATAGCTGTGGCCTTGCTCTGAGCCAGGGGGATGGAAGTGACTTCCACCCGAGAGGTAACTGGGGGGCAGGTCCCCTGAGTTACAGTGCCTGCGTGAGAGCTTGGAAATGATTGGCTCCATGACATGGGGCCACACCTGCCTAGGCTCACAATGGTAGCCCAGTGAACTTGGAATAATACAGGAATGCTGGCGAGTGTAGCTGACTGTAGGAGGAGTCGGAAATGGGGCTGCAAAGGAGGACTGGCGCGGGGATTTAAAACCGAGGCATGGCAGCCATTGAAGGAGTACTACGTGGCTTTGCCAGAGTGGGGATCTGCGCAGCCATGTGAAGAGGAGTACCACGTGGCTTTTGGACAGAGTGGGGACCCCCGCAGCTGGGGATAGAGAGAATCACCATGCGGCTTTAGCAGAGAACCGCCACTCAGCTTTGCCAGAGTGGGACCCTACCCTCTCCACAGCTCTGGTGGAGAGAAAAACCATGCAGTTTTGGCCAGAGTACAGACCTCTGAAGCTCTGATAGAAGTGGACCACACAGCTTTGGGGTGCTTCCTTTGGCCATGTGCCCTGGGAAGCAGGAGAGACTTTGCCTGGAAAAAGGGTGAAAGAACTCCTGCCAGTAGGCCACGAGAAGGTGCCACATGCCTTTGGAGTAATTAGAGATCTTGCCTGGACGGCTGCATAGCTGCCGATGCCAGTGGTCTGAAACACGGACGTGTGCTTCTTTTCTTGAGATATAGTACCCGAATTACAGCAGGGGGAGAAGGAAGAGCTATGGGTATCTGTGGTTATCCTAAAAAACTTTGATATTTTAATGAGGACATTGGGTGACTACTTTAAGTCTGTATAGCTTTAAATAAACCTTTCCTTTCCTTTTCACAAATCTCTGGCATTGAGAGGTCTTTCCAATTGGCGGCAGACAATTGAGCCCAGTAGGTGGTCAGGATGGTATTAGTATACCATCCTAGGGAGGGGCCCCTGTTGTTCCAGTTTTTGGCATCCCTGAGTGGGCCAAATATTGTCCCCCTGCTTGGGCCTCTGTTCTGCAACATTACTATTGATTATTTCTGAGGAGTGAGACTAGAAGTGACTATTATTTTTGTCTATTTGTTGCTCTGCTTTTTCCAGGAAGAATATCTTCACTTTTTTAAAAAAATATATTTTATTGATTATGCCATTACAGTTGTTCTATTTCCCCACTTCATTCCCCTTCACCCTGCACACCCCTTCCCCACCATTCCCCCCTTTAGTTTATGACCACGTGTCTCAAGTTCTTTAGATTCTATATTTCCCATACTATTCTTGCCCTCCCCCCTATCTATTTTCTACCTACCGTCTATGCTACTTACTTTCTGTACCTTCTCCCCCCTTCTCCTCCTCCCACTCCCCTGTCGCTAACCCTCCATGTGATCTTCATTTCTATGGTTCACTCCTGATCTAGCTGTCCTCTTAGTTTGCTTTTGTTTTAGGTATGGTTGTCAATAACTGTGAGTTTGCTGTTCTTCCACTGTTTATGCTTTTTATCTTCTTTTTCTTAGATAAGTCCCTTTGACATTTCATATAATAAGGGCTTGGTGATGATGAACTCCTTGAATTTGATCTTATCTGAGAAGCACTTTATCTGCCCTTCCATTCTGAATGAAACTGGAAATATTTGTATGTATTTCAAAAAAGTAGCTCTAAGCTTTCTGGTCACCTCAGTTATCACTGTCTTCTACTGATCAAATCGATTTCTGACTGAGGACATATTTTTATTTTAAACTGGAAAATAAAAAATTCTCTCACAATATAACCTTTTTAAATTATATAAATTAAACAGTGAAACATTTCTCTGCCTCTCCAGTTCCATTTGCTAGAAGTTTGATGTGTAAACTTCCTAACAATGCCTTGTGCATATACAGAAACATTAATATAAACACAGAATGCTTTTATGTAAAAACAAATCATACTACACTCATTGGCCTGCACCTTGTCTGCCTTAATTAACAATATACCTTTTACTGTTTGAGGGTGATGCATTATGATATTCTTTATTAATTTCTATAATCTCATAGTGTTCCATCGGATGGGTGCACCGTAGATCGTGGAACGGTTTCCTGACCGATGCACCGAATGTCATTTTCACGACTAAATGCTGCATTAAACATTTTGTGCATACACTTCTATGTGCTTATGCTCTTTTTTTCTCTAGCTTTGAAAGGAATAAGAATTTTTTTTAATTTCAGGAGAAAGGGGTTATGTAATTACCAAATAGTCTGCGTATCACTCTCAAACAGATACAAATAGATGAGAGCCAGCTCGGATGAGAACCATAAGGAAATAAAGGGCTTCAGAGCCTCATCCTCAGAGAACAGTTAAAGGATCTCTTTGGCCTGGACTCAGGAGGGCTCTTCACTTATCCAAATGGCTGTTCCCTGGACCAGAGAAGAGGACTGGAATTGTAGGGCCTCCAATGAGAAAGCAAAGAAGATGAGCTTTATGTCAGGGTGGGCCAGAGATCATTTGTTGATGAACCAGCATCCGTTCCTCTTATTCTAGCAGCAACGCTCTAGTGTTCCTTTGGAGAACCAGCTGCCCTTACTCTCAGCCCATAGGGCTGACTGTGTCCCATGCTCAAATCCAGGAAAGGGTGCAGACCTAGAGATAGACAACAAAATATCCCATTGCCTTGACTGTAATGATTGAGGGGCATTTTTGCCTGTCACCCAAGCCAGGGCAATGATTCACGGTTCTAGTTTTTCTGAAACTAGAAGGAAAAAAGAATCCAGTTCTCCTGGTAAACAACCTGTTTTGCTGCTCTGGAGGAAAGCCTGCCTAAGCAGGAAGCCAACACAGAGGAGTGACGACCAAAATTTCTATGTCATTGTATATCTAGTAGTGCCAGGTTGAGGGTTTTTTTTTAATTAGAAAATTATAGAATGTTATAGAACATTAAATGGAGCTTTACCCAATTTAGTTCTAGGCAAAGGCCTAAAATAATACAATTAAAGAAATAAAGTACCTTCCCATCCTAAGACAGAGCACTGCGTTAGCCATGCCTCACATAATAAGAGGCAAAACAGGTCCTCTCCGTGGTAGTGTCCACCTGCCTTCGGCCTTTAGGACACAAGGGTTTGAAATATCAAGGGAGAGAGATTTTGGTGCACTGCGCATTTCCCGTCATAACCCACCCGAGTACAGGAGAGCAGTTGCTAGCATTCACCAGAAGCCAAGTGACAGGGATTTTAAGGGACTTCTCAATGAGTTTGGCACAAGTCTCATAGAATGTAGGAGACGCAGGCCTGGTGTCCAAATCCCATTTGGAGGAATGTAATGGGAAGGCTTGTGGAAGAGTTGCTTATTTGGTGTCAGAGGGAGAAAGGGCTGTACTTGAGTATTTTTGATCAGGGCAAGGATGCCTGAGTGTTTGAGTAGAGCCACCAGAGTCACTAAGTGATGTGTAGCTCCTTTTCAAGGAAAATTCACCCAAGGGGATAACTGAAATGGAAAAGGGGTCCCAACAGAGTTGGGGGAGCAGGAGGCACCCTAGAGGTGCACCAGCAGGAGCCCAAGGGCTGAGGGTTAGGTGCATTGGCCAGTCCGAATGGCATCTCCCACAATAGGAGAACTACTATCAGGGCCCTCTGAAAATAATCACAACAACAAAACACACAACCAAAGTTTCCCATGAAAGAAAAAGTAGCAATGGTGTGTCTCCCACATGTAGAGGGCATCGACTCCAGATTACATCTGTAGCCCTGTTGAATGCTGTGCATTTTCCACTTCTTCCTCCCCATGCCTAAGCCTGAAGGGGTGGGCTGGGAGCCAGGCTAGGGTGCAGGGAGGGAGGAGGAGTTAGGATGCAGTGGAAAAGGCAGCATGCTTTGAAGACTGAAGCAGAACCATAGTTAGCTTGAGGAAAAAGCATTCAATGCAATGTGTTTCAAGTTTTGATTGTTACACTAAATTGGTTTTTTTCCTTAACTTTCTCTCTTTTCATTATGGAAAATTTTAAACATATAGCAATATGAAAAGAATGGAATAAAATATTTTCATCACCTACCTTCAATTAAAAAAATTTCTAATCGTCTTTTATTGATTATGCTATTACAGTTGTCCTGATTTTCCCCCATTGCCCCCCTCCATCCAGCACCCATTCCCTCAGGCAATCCCAACACTTATTTCATGTCCATGAGTCATGCATACAATAAGTTCTACAGCCATTCCATTTCTTATACTGTACTTTACATCCTTATGGCTATTCTGTAACTACCTATCTGTACTACTTAATCCCCTCACCTCTTTGCACATTCCCTCACATCCCCTCCCATCTGGCAACCATCAAAACACTCTCCGTATCCATGATTCTGTCTCTGTTCTTCTTGTTTGCTTAGTTTATTTTTTAGATTCAATTATTGATAGATATGTATATTTGTCATTTTACTGCTCATAGTTTTGATCTTCTTTGCCTTAAATAAGTCCCTTTAATATTTCATATTATAATGGTTTGGTGATAATGAACTCCTTTAGTTTTATCTTGTCTGGGAAGCTCTTTATCTGCCCTTAGATTCTAAATGGTAGCTTTGCTGGGTAGAGCAAGCTTGGATGTAGATCCCTGCTTTCATGACTTTGAATATTTCTTGCAAGTCCCTTCTAACCTGCAGTTTCTTTTGAGAAATCAGCTGACAGTCTTATGGGAACTCCCCTGCAGGTAAATAACTTCTTTTCTCTTGATGCTTTTCAGATTTTTTCATTTTTAACCTTTGGCATTTAAATTATGATGTGTCTTAGAGTGGGCCTCTTTGCATTCATCTTGTTTGCAACTCTCTGTGCTTCCTGGACTTGCATGTCTATTTCCTTCACCGAATTCAGGAAGTGTTCCTTCATTATTTTTTTCAAATAGATTTCTGATTTCTTGCTCCTTCTCTTCTCCCTCTGGCACCCCTATGATGTGAATGTTGGAACACTTGAAATGATTCCACAGGCTGCTTATACTATTCTTTTGTTTTTTGGATTCTCTTTTCTTGTTGTTCTGGTTGGTTGTTT
Source organism: Artibeus jamaicensis (assembly GCF_021234435.1). Lineage (NCBI taxonomy): Eukaryota > Metazoa > Chordata > Mammalia > Chiroptera > Phyllostomidae > Artibeus > Artibeus jamaicensis. The sequence goes on along the minus strand of NW_026521828.1, from coordinate 7,884,973 downwards.
TTTCTACCCTATTTCCAAATCATTGATTTGATTCTCAGCTTCACCCACTCACTGTTATTTCCTTGTACATTGTTCTGTATTTCAATTAGTGTATCCTTCATGTCTGACTAGATCTTTTTTATACTGTTGAGGTTCTTACTAAGTTCCTCAAGCATTCTTATAACTAGCGTTTTGAACTCTGCATCTGATAGATTGTTTATGTCCATTTTGTTTAGCTCACTTTCTGGAGTTTTGACCTGTTCCTTCATTTTGGGTCATGTTTCTTTATCTCCTTGTTTTGGCAGCCTCCCTGTGTTTGTTTCTATGTATCAGGTAGAGATGTTTTGACTCCCTGTCTTGGTAGTGTGGCCTAATGTAGTTGGTGTCCTGTAGGATCCAGTGGCACAATCTCCCCTATCACTCAAGCTGAGTACTTGAGATGTGCCCTTTATGTTGGCTGAGTACACTCTCCTCTTATAGTTGAGCCTTGGTTGCTGTTGGCAGATCAATTGGAGTGATTTACCCAGGCCAGTCAGCTGCAAGGACTGGCTGTGATCACAAACATCCTACCTCCATGGAGGATCAGCATTGCAGGGGCAGGATGGTGGTGCTCTGACATAGTTGTAGCTGTCCACAGAGTGTGCTGGCCCTGGAGTTTCTCTGGTGGTACTGGCCAAGGTCAGCCCCTATCTGTGTTTTGCCCAAGACCACCCTGCTTGAGCTATAAGGTAATATGAGAAGGCTGCTACCTGTGCTGGACTTGGAGATTCCCAGGCAAAGCCAAGCTGTGAATATAGACTGGCTGCTGCTAGTGCCAGGCCTGAGGGTCACTGAGGCCAGCTGTTTCTTGTTTGAGAGGATTTAGGAAGTTGTGCAGTATGAGCCAAGGTGAGCCATTCATATGGAAAAGCATCTTGGGTGAGCTAGTAAATTGCATGGGGCAGAGTCTCTGAAGATCTCCAAGGTTGGTCAAACAGTGTTAGCCAGGTTGATAGAGTTTCAAATATGGCACCTGCTTGCCAGCTGTATGGCTCTGTCGGGGGGGGGGGGTTTAAAAAGGGGACAATGGCTTGTCAGACACTTCAGTTTCTCCCAGTATGCCACTGGTGCCTTTCAAGCTGCCACCCTGGTTCTGGAGCTCAAAGGGAGTGAGTCTGAGTCAATGTGTGGGTTCTTTAAGAACTACTTTGGGCTCCAACAGTTTCTCCCATCAACTCAATCCCTGCTGTTATTTTAAGCCAGGAGTTGTGGGGACTTATCTTCCTGACACTGGAACCCTGGGCTGAGGGGCCTTGTGTGGGGCTGGGACTCCTTGCTCCTGAGATATCCCTTCTGGATTTTTATCCACTACATGTGAGTGTGGGACCAGCCTGTTCCACATCTGTGCCCCTCCTACCAGTCTGGATGGATGTGGTTTCTCTAATTCTGTAGTTGTTGGACTTTTATTAAACTCTGTCTGACATTTCTGAGTGATGGTTGTTCTATATTTTAGTTGTAATTTTGATTTGGTTGTTGTAAGAGATGAGCCATGTCTACCCATGCTGCCATCTTGACCAGAAGTCCCTCACTTCAGTTTTCAACTCATGGCCAGTTTTCTTCCTCTTCTCTACCTATTTCTCCCTCTTCACTGGATTCTAACAAAGCAAATCTCAGACATTTTATTATCTTATCAATAATCATTTCGGTATATTTCTGTGCAAAATAAAGACTCCTTTATCATAACAACAGTGCCATTACTACACTTTTAAAAATAACAATTAAATTTTGATTAATAATGATGATTAACTAATCATCAAATATGCAGTGTTCTGATTTCTAATTGTCTCATAATGTCTTTATACAATTAGTTTGACTCTACATCAAAACAAAATCATCCCATGCTTGACATGTCTCTTAAAAAGTCTCTTTCAATCTCTAGGTTCTTCCTCTGACTTATTTGTTGCAAACATGGGTCATTGTGTACTTTGGACTTGTTCACTTGCATCTCCATGTATTTGTCATGTTTTCTATCTCCTGTACTTTCTGCAAACTTGAATATAGATCTAGAGGTTTAAAGAGATTCATATTTGATTTTTTTTTTTTGGCAAGACTTCTGCGTAGGTGGTTTCCTATGCTTCCTATTTCATCACATCAGGAAATAGAATGTCTAGTTGTCTCTCTTTGTATGATGTTAAGATTAATCATTATGTTACAGTGTTATCAGTCTAGTATATAAATCAAAATTTTCCTAGTAGATTTTTACACAATGATTTTAGTAGTTATTAATGAGAGTTGCCCAGGTTCATTATGTCATCAGCATTGCAAAGTGGTGATAGTCTATCACTTCCTCATTTATCTACTGGAATTCTTCTCTTGAGGACTTCCTCTTATTAAGTATTTGATTACTAAACTGAGATAGGGTTCCTTAGGAAAAATGGACATAGAGTTTATTCTTTTCCTTGTTTCTCAGTTTTCAGAATAATAGACTGGTTATTCCTTCACCCAAATTCCTTCACCTTTGATGAGTAAGAGTTTCTTGAATTTGGCACCTGTGTATTGAACTTTTTAAACCAAAGCAACAGGATTATTTATCTTCATGATGTTTTCCTGAAAGTAATAGGGAAAATACTAGGATCTTAAGTTACATTTAGGTGAGGATGGAGACAAATCCCAGTGAGTGAATTTGAAGGTGCTATGAGAGAAAGAATACCATTACTGTGGCTGCACTCCACAGAGACTTGGCAAAAAATAGGTTCCTATCACAATACCTACTGGTGATACTTTGCTTTCCCACAGAAGATACTTTGTGAAGTCTGTAAATATTTGAACCTGAACAAACCTGTACAAATCTACCCTTCTCAAAGGAGTTTACAGTCCAGTTTGGAATATAGCATTGCATTAGTTGAAATTAGGTGTGTTGCTTATGACAGAACTTCAAAATAACAGGGGGTTAGAATTTTTTAACTATATGTTAATTGTTAATTATGTTAACTATATAACATATGTTATATGTTAATTTAACTATATGTTAACAAAAATTCTATTGTTAATAGAATTTTTTTCTATATGTTAAAAAAAAAGTGCTCCAAGGCTGGAATGGAAGATTCAAGGTCATCAGGACCCCAATATCCTTCTGTCTTATGTGTCATTGCTTTCACCTTATGATTTCTACCTCATGATATAATATAGCTGCTCCAGCTCCAACCATCACTTCCATACTCTAGTCAGCAAGAAAAGAGAAAAAGAAAATAAAAATGGTATAATGATTGCCCTTTAGGACATTTCTTGGAAGTTATGCTCATCAGTTCTGCTATGTTCCATTATCTAGAAAACAATTACATGGCTGAAAAATGTTATCTTTATTCTGGCTGGCCAGATGTCCAGGTAACTTTTTGGGAGTCAGTTACCTTAGAAGAAGGGGAGATTAGCTACAGTCTCAGGTCTATATTCAGAAGAAAAAAACATAAAACAACAACAACAAAGCTACCTCTTTCTTTTGAGAATATCTTAAAGCCCCAGAATCGGGGAGGAGGGATCATTTAAAGTGTGTCCCCCACCCCCCACCACCCTGAGTGCCTTGATTATGCTGGGGCATCTAATGTACAAAACAAAGCTAAGCTGTAATCTGCTCATTGATCATTTACATTTTAAAATAAATTTTACATAATTGCACATCTGTACAACAATAATAATTGCTTTGTTTCATTATTCATCTCTGCCCAGTATATGCCATCTCTGCTTACCCTGAGATTTCTTGGTTATTCATACTAGAATTGGAACTTACATACTATACTTCAAACATATACTAATTCTAAGCAAGACACCTAGCACCCACCATTCCCAGAGTTTATGGGATTCAGTTCTCAAAAGGACCCTCGGAAGGATGCTAAGGATCAGAAAGGATAGGTAGCTTACTCAGATATGTACAGCTTAGTAAGTGACAGAACCGGGATTCCAACACACCTTTGTGTTCAGAGTCCATGCATGCTTTGTTTATTATGCCATTCTGGAGGATCTACTGCTTTTCCACTGAGTTTTGGTAGAAAAGCAATTATCTAGCTGTAATGCAGAGAGATTCCTATGGGCTTTTATTTAAATTTTTAAAAATAATAAACTTCAATATATTTCTCTTAAGTGTTTTATGCTCCTTGTCTTTTCTAATTGTCCCACCCTGTTTGGTGATTCACTCAACACATTCTTATCACCCTCTTTATGTGCTAGGCACTGTGAGGGTTGATGAGTACTGAATGGTGAGCCAAACCACACATAATCCTGACCATCATGGACATTCTAGATTAGTTGGGGAGACAGACATTAATCCAAAATTCACCCTGCAAAATGTATAATTACAACTGTCATAAGTGGCATGAAGAGAAACATACAAGGTGCCATCTGGGTATAATTAGTGGATTTGACTTAAGGAAAATCAGGAAGACTCCACTGAGGAAGTGACATGTACACTGAGACTTGTGGTATAATTTAAAGTTAATCAGGCAAAGTAGAGAGAAAAGATGTTTTTAAGCAAAATGAACAGATGTTCGAAGCAGCGTTAAGCAGCATGCATGGGGGCTGGAGTGAGACTGCATGCGCAAGGTATAAGATGAGACTGGAAGAAGTGGCCCTGCAGTGCCTTGGGGAGGAGCTCTGTTATTCCTTTTTCGAGGTGGGAAAAATGGGGCTTGGAGCTCTTGAGTAATTTGCCTGCAGTCTCACAGCTGATTCGGCAGTAGAGCCAGGTTTTGAGCTGTGGTGGGTAGAATAACGGCTCCCCTACAGGCACCCATGTCCTGATCCCAGGATCCTGTGCATATGTTAGGTTACACAGCAAAAAGGAATGAAGATATAAAATGCAATTAAGCTCACTAATAATTGACCTTAAAATAAAGGGGTAATTTTAGATGATCCAGGCAGGTGCGAGGTCATCTCAAAGTCCTTGTGTATAGGAGAGGGAGGCAGAAGATGGGATTGTGGTTGTGCTTGTGTAAGACCAGAATACTTGACCTGCTGTTTGTTGTTGGCTTTGAAGATGGAGAAGGAGGGCCATGAGCCACAGAATGCAGGTAATCAGAGAAGCTGGAAAATGTCAAGGAAACAGATTCTACCTTGGACAACCTCCAGGGAGGACCCCAACCCTGCTGACATCTTGATTTCAGACCTGTGAGATCCATTTTGGACTTCTGAACTACAGAATTAAAAATAATACATTTGCAAGCCACTGAGTTTGCGATAGTTTGTTACAGCAGCAACAGGAAACTAATACACAAACTATGCCCACTGGCCACAGAGCCCATGTTCCTACCCCTCGTGCTACATGCCTTAATGTTGGATGGGCTAAACCAGGAACCATAAAGATTAAACTCTAGTCCTTCATATCATTTTGACTCTAAGTTTTTTCAAATATCATTTTCAAACCATACAGCCAAGAGCATGTGTATTTTTTTTTTACCTATGCCTCTTAGTGTTGTGAATTTCGAAAGGATGTGGTTATGGCCTTTGACATCAGAGAAGCTCAGCAATGTTGACTGAACATTGATAGAAAGATAACGTTGGAGGCAAGTTGCCTTTGAACAACTCTCTTAGGATCAACTGCCTCCCCATCCCATTCCTTGCTCCGAAGCTGTTTCCTCTGCTTGTGCTGAGAGCTGATGCTCAAGGCACGTAGCTTTTCAAGAACTGGATCATGAACAACTTTATCCTCCTAGAAGAACAGCTTATCAAGAAATCCCAACAAAAGAGAAGAACTTCTCCCTCAAACTTTAAAGTCCGCTTCTTCGTTTTAACCAAAACCAGCCTGGCATACTTTGAGGACCGTCATGGGGTATGTAAGAACTTTGCTGTTTTGCCTTTTTTCAAACAGTATTTTCTATTCAGATGGGGCTGAATCAGGAAGGAAATAAATGGGATAAAGTAAAGATAGATGGGACACAGACACACTTGCTATAACAACCTAAAAAGCACAATGAGAGTAATCTGAAGAGAATGTGGAGAAAAGTCAAGAGGTTGGGTGGTTGTGTTAGGTGACTTCAGTTCTAGAAACTATAAAAGAGTAGAATTAATATTTATTAGCAATTTTCCCCTTCAAGCTTGAGTTTAATGTTTATATCGTAATATTTTATTTGGCAAGTGTTATGACGATAGAATTTAAATTTCATTTGAATTATGTTACATTTTATGGGACTCAGATTAATAAAAATATCAGCAATCATTGAGACCTGAGTGATGATAGTGCCCTGTTTCCTTAATGTTATACTGGGTGGAACCAGTTCTTTGGGTGGTTAAGTGATGGGGTTCGGTGTCTTCAATTTTATGAATTTAGTTCTGTTTGTTTTCATGATCATCACCTGATAGCTTGGGAAAATATTCTCTGGGCATTTAATTGTCTAAAATTTGCAAGGCACAGTGGTGAACCTTTACATTCCTTAAAAATTTCCCAGGAGACTAGGGTTATCGTGCACAAAGTGTTATGTGGTACAGACCAGCAGTTCTTATCTGGAAGATTACAGCTGCTTAGCTAAGTCAGTCTTTTTATATATCTGAAGGCATCCTTACATTCCATAATGTCAATAATAACAAGAGCAACATGAGTGATCAAAACTCTGTAGTTCAGTACAAAAAGCACTGGACAGGGGATTGGGAGACCACACTTGACTCCCCTCTGGGTTAGCGAGCGTGGACAGACGACTCTACCTGCTCTGCCAGGCTCTCTCTGTATAAAACGAAAGGACTGCACACACCAAACAACGACTGCAAAGACTAAACAAGTCTACAAACACTGCTTTCTTTTAAAAAATCCTTTGTTTCTACAAAGTAGCACATGTTTAGTCTTTCCCAGAAATTTTTAAAGGGTGGTTGATTTCTTATTTTATCATCGTATTATTTTCCTGTCATTAGGGAAGTTGGACATGGGTTTTCACTGATATTCTAATGAAGGGAAATAACATCAGGGGGTCAGTCTGAGACAAAGATGCTCCAGTTCCTTGTTGGGATCAGACTTAGTAGTTGTAGGCACAACTTTGGGTTGTGTTCAAGTGTTCGATGAAATGAAATCCTGACTTAGGCTGGGCTGTTACGGAATGTCAGGTGAAATAGTACTGCCTCTTTTTAAAGGTGAGAACACATGCTTATTGTCAGCACATGCTTACTAAAAACAATCAACAATCACTCAGAAAGCATATGCAAGGCTGCTGGGGTAGGTACTCAGTAAATATTTGTTGGTTAAATTAATAGAGAGCCAGTAGGCAAGTTTTTTACTTGGAGGATTCATATAGAGCTGATAAAGTATATGTCATTAGTCAATTTCTTATTGTGCATAGAATATTAGAAGTTCTTGCTTCATAGTGAAAGAGCAGTCATTTGCCTTTAAATATTTTCTTAAAGCCCATTTTACAGTTTTCATCAGTGTGTTTTTCTGACTCAACAGAGCATCATCTAATTGAGTTAGTGTTAATTTTTTTCTGAGCAGCATTGCTATTTGTGAACTGTTTCGTGGGGAATTCAAGACAATATTATTTGCAAAAAATCACACAACCAGATGGTCTTGATTCAGAATTGTCTTGATTACAACGTTCAGATGACAATGTTGTAAAATTACTCTACCTTTTTGTTCAAGCATTATGAAAAAATTCCAGGGCAATTAATACATTCCAGGGAGCACTGAGCTCTGGTTTCTAACATTTTTGTGTAGAATATAGCAGATGTAATCTGCTGTGTAGCAGATGGACAATCATCAAATTTCTTGTTTTCTAATATCTATGGCTTTATATTCATGCTCTATTTATGGGCCATTGTTTAGGGCTATTAATCTGTACACAAGAGTATGTTATGCATCACCCATAAATAAGAATAGCACTTACACATGTGGAAAGAAACTTTTTGTTTTTAATTATTTTATTTTTTAAATGTTTATTTATTGATTTTTAGAAAGAGAGAGAGAGACATTGACTTGTTGTTCCACGATTTATGCACTCATTGGTTGAGTCTTATGTGCCCTGACCAAAGATCAAACCTAGAACCTTAGCATATCAGGACAATGCTCTAGCCAGCTGAGCTACTGGCCAGGCCAAAACTTTTTGTTTTTAAATTAAAGCTTTATTTTTCCCATTCATAAAATGGGCGTGATAACAGTATTCATTTCATGGGATGATGGTAAAGGTTAATAGAGAGAATGTATTTAGATTGGACTATTTGAAATCACCATTTGGTAGCTAAAAAAAGATCTGATATTAACAATTTCATGTAGTTTAAGTTAACATATAAAGTACTTAGAGAAGTCCTGTCACCTAGTAGGTGCGTAATTAAAAATTAGCTGTTTGTGGCATCATTATGTCCCTGTGGGAGCCAGCAGGTTAGAATAATATATTTATTTTCAATTGAAGGTAAACAACAAAGAATTCTTTAAAGTCGAGCTTAACATCAAGGTTCTGGACTCCTTCGATTCTGTGGCTAAATACCAGTTTGTTGGGGAGACATGTACATGCATCATGAGACATGTGATGCTGAGCTAATCTTTGCCCCTCTCAAGGTTTTGGCTCCTTTTTTCTTTTCTCATTTGTAAAGTTATGTTTCTTGCAGCTCTAAAATTCTAGATTTATGACATCCTATGCAAAACAGTCCTTCTACCTACTCAGGGACAAATTCTGTAGTTCTGTAAATTAAGTATGTTTTTTTTCTAACTTTAAATATCCATGCCTATTGTCATTATAATGCTGGTTGAGCCTTTCATTTTAACATGGAGTTAGTTCTGGCATCTGTTTCCCCTGTGGAGCTGTGCACATGTTTTCGGTAGGCCCAGAATGATCCTTCGTCCTGCTGGAGCAGTGGGCCAGAAAGAAGCATAAAATGGGCAGGTGGTGGCTCCCTGGCAGGCATGATTGCAGACGCTTCTCTGTGCTTGCCAAACTCTTTGCTAAGTGGTCCCCGATGTCTAACATTTTCTAACAGAAGACAATGAAAAATCAGGGCCTGGTGGTGTGCTGGTAAATATCTAACAGCCATTGTAGTAGTAATGACAGTAGAGTGTGGGGGAGCCCTGATTCAAAGGGTTTGCCGCTTTCTCTGGTGTAAATACTCCCACTGTGGCCAGTTTTAAACTACTGATGTGACATCTACTGGCTCACAAAATTCCTGCAAATTTAACAGTCAGGTCTCATGAGCCAGTACAAGCCACATGCAGCACACCACTAGCTAAATACAAATAATCTCTGGAGAGGTACAACTGAGCAACATGCGTAGTTGCACACAACTAACCCTGGGTCCTTGTCAGGAGTCAAAGAGAGGGCCTCGGGTATGCCCAGTAAGTATGGGTTGGATGGGGCAGGATGGATGAAAACAAGCATCACAGCTTGGTGAGGTCAGTCTAGACAACCAGAGCTGGATTCAAATCCTGCCTCTATCACTTTCCTGATATGGGCAAAATATTTAACCTTTAAAGCCTCTGCTTCCTATTTGCAAAGTGAGAGCCTTGACACTACCTACGTCAAGAGATGTTGAATATTTCATGACAAAAGTACGTTATAAGCTTGGTGCTGTAATAGTATCATCTCAAGCTTCTGAAAGGCCCTTGGGAGAACTGGAAAGGGTTCCCCATTTTCGTGACCTTGCACCTGAGGAATCAAGCTTACGGTGCTCACTATGGCATTAAAACCATCACCACTGACATGGGATGGGATGAACCATCAGGATCATCATTCTAGTCATGGTGTGAATAAGGGTCACCACTCCTCACAGACCCTTCCCTTTAGCATGCAGTCTAATCTACCAGCAGAACCAGCTCTTGTAACATGTATCCATCCTAAATTAAAAATGACAGGTGGGGATGACTGTGCAATGGTCAAAACCACAGCTTCCTATGTTAGACAAATTTGTGCCAAAGACCAGCCCCACCACTAAAGAGCTACGTGTCTTAATGTAACTTGCTGAATGCTGTATGACCCTCTAGAAAGGTATTTATATGTTTTAAAATTATTAAACAGTCCTTCTTGATCTTGTTTACTTTTAATGAGATGCAAGTCACCCATTATTTTAATAATAATAGTAACTAACATTAAACTGAACACTTACCACATGTCAGTCACTGTGCTAAATGTGGGTTATTTCATCTAATTCTTACAATCACCCTGAAAACTAGGCACTATTATTACCCCAGTTTACAGACCAGGAAACTGAGGCAAAGCAAGTTTAAATAACTTGCCTGAGGTTCCATATGTCTCCAGAGCCTCTCTGATTAATGGAGCTTATTACTATTAGCAGTTGTTATTCATAGGTAATTGGAGAATACACTTCTGCCTCTGCAGTGGTTCTCTCCCTTGCCCTGAAAGTGAACACCGGAACCTATAATGTGGTTCCCTGTAACTCAGCTCGTGCCCCTCTTTGTCCCATTTTTCTGGGCTCCAACCACACAAGATTTTCTTCAACTTTAAGGCTTCCACCTTAAATTTCACTTGCTTGGGAACACCTTCCTTGATTTCCCTAAACTAGGTCATCTTTTGTTAGGCTCTGCCCTAGCAACACGTTCATACCCTTTCTTCAGAACACATGCCAAAGTTGTAGTAACCCACTCATTAATATGATTATTGTATCAATGCCATCCCCCCTCTGTTATATAATAAGCTTTAGGAGGGCTGGCACCCAATTTGCTAAAGATGGCACCACCAATGTCTAGGGCAGTGCCTAACACATAGCATTTATTCACTAATTATTTGTGGAAGGAAGAAAAGGAGAGAGGGTGGGAAGAAAGAAAGGAGGAAGGGCACAAGGTATAGATACAGTTTGAGAGGTGAGAGTTCCACAAATGAACCTTTACAAGACCAGGCTCAGTGGCAAAAGAATACAGGACAAAGTGAGTGATATAGGACTTTACACAGGAAATCCCTGAATGTAGGAGTAAGTAAATAAGACTTCCTCAGTCCATGGCCTAGCCTTGGACTGAGGAAGAGGAGGATCAGGAGATTGGTCTCTCCTGGAGACCAGTCTTCCTGGAGGATCAGGAACTGTGTCACTCTGACCCACTCTTAAAATCAGAGCTGGGTCAGAGAGACACATTTCGGAAGCAGGAGGGAGGCCAGCCACACCTGCCTCAACTCTTTTTTTACAGAACCAAGCAACTCTGTTCCCTTCTTGCCTCCACCTGGTCTTCCCCTTCCTTCCTTGCCTTTTACATCTAAACCCTTTGCAGATAATATTCTTAAGCTACATGAGCATTTTTCCTTGAGACTTTTATCAGTCATGGTCTCTCTCCACTTCATTCCTACATGATTGAGATTCCTTCTAGCTCTCATTGACACTTAACGCTCCGTGTGATCTATTACCCATGCAAAACCTGGAATAAACATTTAAAATAATAAAGCATATATTTTCCTCTACTTTAACATCCTCCATGGCTGTTCAGAGTGTTTAAATAAATTTTGTCACCTGCAAGGCTCTTCATCTTGTGGTCCCTAACCACCTGTCTGATTTTATTTCACGTCACACTTTCCCGTATCCATCATGCTCTTGTCCCACCTGCCTTCTTTCAGAATCTTGGACACCCCAAGCTAATGCTCCTCCTAGGGCCTTTGTACAGGGTCAGGATCAGGGTGAGCAAGGGAGAAGAACACTTGAGGGGGTGCTCGCTCCTGGGGTCCTGCAAGTGCGGGGCCTTTGTGTTAGCCGTTCTCACTGTCAGGAACACCTCATATTTTTGCAGGTCTGGTTCTTTCTTGTTTCCCATATCTTTAAACATTTCCCCAGGATTCTCTCTTTTTTTCTTGTAAAGCAATAGATGCTTCAGTGCATCTATTGAGGTGGTTCCTTGTCTGTTTTCTGTCCTCACATCCACTGGAAGGGATCTGCACATCCATGACACCAGGGATCTTGATTACCTTGCTCACCATTGCATCATTAACATGAGATGCAGGGGTGGTCAGTAAATACTCAGTGAGTGAATCATGGAACTCAAATTCAATTCAGACGAGCATCTGGGACCTAAAACTGTGGGCCTTGTTCAACCAGGCCAAGAAAAGCAAGAATACAAAGCCGAGTTCTTTGCAATTCAAGCCACTCAAGGCTAATGATGTGCAGTTGCCCTGTCTGCCTTAATGGAGTTTTTTTGTGAATTGATATTTACCTGTGTGGTGTGCTATTGATGCTCTAAGGAGATAGCCACAAGCTAGAGAATTTTTGTTTCAGAAGGAACTACTCTTACATTAAAATTAGATTTCATTCTTACTGCTCAGGGACTGATGCAACCAATCAATGTATTTCTGCAAAAAAAAAAAAAAAAAAAAAAATAGTCCACAGAGCAATCCTAAAAATGTGAGGGCTTAGTTCCTGGCTCAGTCTGGGAGAAAGGTTTCAATAGAAAACATAGGAGTCTCTTGAAGTATGAGGTCCATGGACTACAAGACAGCGTCATTTCAAACTTAGCAATGGACCCCATAGGAAACCATTTTACAGTTCTTAAGTTTCTAGCGGCCACATAGAAAATTCTCATTCTTCCATTTCCTTAACCAACCAGTGATGAATTCTTCCACTAACCCACAAGTTATTAGGCCTGCTAAAGGAAGCTCTCCCAGGACAAAATTTTCACCCAGACATCAGTGTGAGGTTGCCTTCCTGACTCTGAGGAGGAAATGGGAGCTCTGAAATGGCGTACCATACATATAAAACTCCCGTTTTGGATCAGATGGCTGCTTGGCTTCTTGAAATTCAGTACAAATGATCAGGAAGTTAACAGAATAAGAACCTGATCCCAAGTCTTACATTGCCATATAATCCCCACTAACCTAAAGTAATTTATAAGCAGGTTTCTCACTATATTTTAATATTTATAAATTGAAAAATTTATTTGTATATTTAAAAGTCACAGAAATTATACCTACCTGTTAATAAAAATTCAAATAGTATAATACTTTCCCCCCCCCCAAAATTGCATATACAGGATGGGGCAAAAGTAGGTTTACAGTTATTCATGTGGAAAATAATGCAATAACTAATCAATAGTAATATAAGAATAAACTCTGTTTCCTATACTTACAACTGTGAACCTACTTTTGCCCTACCCCGTATGGTGCCAAAGCTTTTATATTTTTATGTATGTATGTATGTATGTATTCATTTTTAGTTAACACTGTATCAAAGAAGTGTTTCTTTTTTGGTATATTTAGATTTATTCATTTGTTCAGCAACCATTCCATGAGTATCTGCTAAGTGCCAGACTCTGTGTTAGATGCTAGGATTACAGTGGTTAATAATCAAGATGAGGCATTTGCCCTCATAAGCTCACGAGCTAGTAGAGGAGACAGACAACATGCAGGTATATAAATACATGGGCCACATACAGACTGTGGTAGGTTCTGGGGAAAAAATAAGCAGTGAGCTGGGGCTGTTTGGGAAGAAGGGTGGTCAGAGAAGCCATTTATATCTGACGTCTGTATCTGACAGATTATACAAGGGGCAAGAGCAGAAGCCAGGAAGCCGGCTGAGGCTACTGTGGTGGTCTAGATCAGCAATTTTCAACCTTTTTCATCTCTTGGCACACAAACTATTATAATTACTACAATTCTGTGGCACACCAACAAATGTATTTTTTGCCGATATGACAAAAATAGGTATAATTTTGATCTATTCACACTGGATGGCTATTGTTGTGTTGGCTGTTGCCGTTTTTTTTTATTTGACAATATGAGGGAAAAGAGGTCAGAATCTCTGACTAAATTGTCAGGTATTGAATGTTTTAAGAATTCTTGCAGCAAACCAGTTGAAAATCACTGGTCTAGATGGATGAATTCTTCTGACTTATTGTGTAGTACGCTGTGGGCAACTCTGAATTGCCCATCAGTTATTTTATGTTTTAACTTTATTATAGCATCCTTCTTTGTGGGGGGAACGTGGTCCAGAATCATTCTACTCCACATTTTGGTGGAAGAGTGCCTGGTATCTAACTTGCCCCAAGACCAACACTGAGCTCAGGCAGTCTATAGCAGCAAGGACCAAAATCAAGTTAGAATCCGTTTAAATCCACTTTGATCAATCTGAAAAGACAGAGCAGTGAGGCTTCATATATTGTTATAAAAATGAATGAAACACACACAAAATGCTCTCCATAACTCTTTTGTCTGAAGACATCAATTTTAATCATTGAATGGGTTGATTTTGGAGATGCTAATCTATTTCGTGTGTCTGAACACACTGATGAATTTATTGTCTGTTGGTTGACTCTTCACATTGTTTCAAGTAGAGTGAAAACACTGAAAAAATTGTAGTATACCTAAAACAGGATTCTCACCTTTTTTGAATCAGCCCCTTAAGATAGAGTACCACACATGAGATAGCAGTGTCCTGGGATAAGAACCCTGACAGACTCCATCATTTGTTGCAACATCCTCTTCCAAAGAGACTGAAGCATTGCAAGGGGCCGCCAAGAGTTACGAGAAACTTCGAGATTGTGTTTCTAAGAAGGAAGTATGTAATTAAATAAAAAGAAAATCCAATGTTGTGATAATTTTCAAGTACACAGTTTTCATAGGTTTTTAATTTTATGGTAAGAGAGAGGGGAAATATATAATATTTTATATATGGGTAAGATGATTTGATTTCAAGTCCATCATATATGCATAGATGAACCCACCACCTATACAGCAGGATTTAAGGGGTGCGGAAAAGCCTCCCACTCTGCCAAACATCAGTCTCCCTACTTGGTCATCTTAGAGGACCTGACGCACAACTGGTTAGATCACCAACTGTCTTTATTAAGAAGCAAATGAAGTACAGAAAGTTAGCACATAAGCCATTTTTGACTGCTCCATAAAGGTCAGCTCTAATTTTATTTTATTTTTTAAAGATTTTGTGTATTTATATTTAGACAGAGGGAGAAAGAGAGGGAGACAAACATCGATGTGTAAGAACATTGATTGGTTGCCTCTCATTTGCACCCCGACTGGGAACTGAATCCGCAACCCAGGCGTGTACCCTGACTGTGAATTGAACTAGGGACCCTTTGTTTTTTGGAATGACGCTCAACCAACTGAGCCATGCCAACTAAGTCACACCAGTCAGGGCTCAGCTCTAGTTTTAGATAGGGCCTAAAGGACTGAAAGTCTCAGACACACCATAATTCTATAATTTTAGAAGAGTGTGATAAAGTGAGAAAGCAACAACATGGCAGTGTAATAAGATGAGGACCTGGCACTAATTAACCTGGGTGACCTTGGTCAATTCCTTATCCTATCTGGCATTTAGTCTTCTTGTCCCCAATTGGACTTGATCAGTGGTTTTCGAACTTCCTATAAAGCACGGAACCCCCTCCCAGTACAAAATTATATGTGTCATTTCTATCCCCACATCTGAAACAGAAGTGGGAAGGCTGTGCTCGAAGTGAGACCACCAGGACCCTACCCTCTGGGCCTGCCCCTTGACCTGCAATAATCCCCAAGGTGCCTTCCAATTCCATGACCTCAGTCTCCTCAGAGTGTAAATTGATTCGTAGAAATGAAAAGATAAGAGCCAATTTAGAAAGTAATTTCACCTTGAGGTGAAATATTTAACATAAAAAGTTGCATGTCAATGGAATAATTTCTGAAGACACTTTGGGTTCAAAATAGATAGGAACTATGACTCTATCTCTCTTCGATGATGTCATGCATTTAGAGATAGATGTGGAGATTAGCTAAATGTGGATGCCTTTCCGTTTATAGTAAGAGTTTTGTCTTCGTCCTACAAATAAATTTTCTGCTGTACACTTGGTCTCACTTGCTCTTCCCTCAATCAACCAGTTAATAAATATTAATTGAACATTACCTCTGTGCAAGGAGTTACTTCCTAAACTGCAACAAAATCGTTATTAATTTACTTTCTTTGGCTATCAACTCTCCAGCACTTCAAAAGTACATACAAAAATATACTCTTTCAAACTCATTAAAAATCTCATAGCCTGATATTCTGGAAAGAAGAGGGGCTTTGAAAGAGTGTTCAGAGACCAGAAACACTGAGATGGAAAAGCTACAGGCCATTGCGATGACCTACTTTATACTGGCATATAGCACTTAGTTCTTGCTCTTAGTTCCTGCAGAAGTCCTCTTCTCCCTGCCCACATTTGTAAGCAATTCTTCAGAGACATGCTTTCCAAAGGCCAGGATCACTAATATTTTTATCAAATATGAAGGAGGCTTGGAACTTATTCCTGAATTGTTGCTTCTCTTCTAAGATAAATATACCCACATTGAAGCACACAGAGTTGCTTCTTTAGAATCTATGAGGAAAATGGCTATCGCTCAAGAAGAACATAAAAGGGTCTATCATGAACTTGAACCTCCATGAACACAGAAGAGCAGGTGACAGCTGCTGCCTGGCTGCTGAGTACCGCTAATGAGGTCACAAGGTTACAAGGGCCGAGCGGCATCACTCTGCATACACAGCATTTGACATACACCCCTGACGACTCTCCCCTTGCCCCCTGCCCAATTTGTACTAGAGTGTGGTGTTTTCAAAGTTTCTGACTGCCTTAACATATTGTTCTGATTTTTCTGCTTAGTAAATTTATATGTTCACTGTAAAAACTTCAGCTATTGTAGAAACATGTCACTTGAATTGCAAAAGTCTGCCATACCACCACCCAGAAGGGAGAGCCAGTATTAGCAGTTTGTCTTCTTGTACTAGTTCTTTGAATTTTGCATAAACTAATATATACTTGATTTTTTCCAAAAGCGAGATGATGCTTTCATCTATTTCTGTAAACCCGCCTTTTACACACACACACATGCACACACACACATATTTGTCCCTCCATATACACTAATGTTATGGCTCCAGAGCAGACACAGATTGGCTGGATCCTAATTTAACCATTCATCTTTGATGGACATTTAAGTTTCTCTAAGTTTATTAGTGCAATAAATAATGTCACTGTGAACATCTTTTTTTCTACATCTTTATATTTTTACAAATATTTCCACAGGATAAATCCCATAAGGGATGCACACCCATACTTTCATTTGCTGTTTTTCAATACAATAAAAGAAATACATATTCATGGTAAAATAGTGAAACAATACAGAAGGATACATGATAGAGAGAAAAGTTTATACTTTTCTTTATACTTCTACTTTATACTTCCAAGTCTCAGGGCCATTCACATAAGTATGTAATCTTACTGGTTTCTTGCAAAAAAAATACATTCATCATTTTAACTGAAGATCACAAAATGCCCTCTGGACACTAGATGAGACTACAGAACTTTTTTCTTTTCTTCTTTTCTCTTTTTTTGGTAAGATCCTCACTTTTTTCTTTTGGGTGGTCAGGGTACCATGACTGACAAGCTGGCTGACGTGAGGAGAAGCCAGGGTGTTCCCCACAGTGCAGCCCACAGTGTGAAAAGCTGAGGGAAGGAAAGCCAGTTGACTCAGGTTTCTCTGTGACTAAAAGGTCTTGTGAAAAAGGGGAAAGAAAAGAAGGCAGGTAGGGGATGGATCAGAGTCTCCTGGCTCAAAGGCAGACCAGGAGCCTCCGAATCAGCAGCTCCCTTAGTTTCAGAGCTTCCCAGAACTGCAGTTGAATGGAGGTAGGTTCAGTTGAAGATGGGTAGGGAGGGAAGGAACCCGCAACAGCTACTTACAAATTGTACTTGTGGTTTAGAAGGTGCTACTCTTTTATATACAGACAGTAATATATATGTAGACATATATGTACATGAATCTACCACCTATATAGTAGGATTTAATATATATTAAGTATCAAGCAACTTGCTAGGTGATTTCCTATAGTGCGGGTCATAGCTTTAAGCTGCCGCTGGCCTACTCCTGTATCCCCTACTCATGAAAAACCAGAAGAACTAAAAAGAGCACAGAGAACTAAGCTCAAAGAACTGAAACAACTGTTACCTGTCATAGGAATTCCATGGCTTTTCCTCCTTCCCAATCTCTGCTTTTATCCCCCGCAGAACAAGCGTTCCCTTTGTCATAAAAGACCAGAAGGCTGAGAGAGGAGACTGGGAGGGAATTTGTGGATTGCCTCCAGCATGTGTTGCAGAAGGCATGGAACTAGAATCCAGGAAGACCCCTAAACCTCACACTAGAACTGATATTCTGCATTCTATTGGAAGTGTGGCAAACAGCCCCCAACTCTGTTACTCATGTTTCATCCCATATAACATGTTTTAATTTCAATTGTGTCATTGTGATATTTCAGATTGGTACAATGGTTATGCTCCACCTCAGAAGATGCAATGCACAAAATATTTGAGATTCCTTGTTAAAATCATCATCAGAAAGATTCCCTATTATTAAAGAAGCTCTGATAAAGGCGGCATGTGGCTACATTTACAGTGTGCCCCGGGAAAGTCTTAAATGCATCACTCCCCTTTGAAAAATACCCTCTCAGCTGCTGCCTGAAATTCCATTCAGTTTCCTCTCGACTTAAGTCTCCTAAGACCTGTCCTAATCCAAACTCTTGTGAAACAAGCTGAGCATTAAGCTCTCAGTAAGTTAAGCCTTTGGTGAATGACTATTTGAGAAAGGTCTGGACAGAAGAGCGGGAGAGGAAGTACAAAGCTCAAGTCCTCACATCGTGACAAAGCTGAGAAGAGCAGGGAACAGGTCTCTTTCATTGCTTTGCTCTGTTTTTACAAATAATTGGCAAAGTAAACAAATGACTTTGGAGTGTCAAAATCACCAGTACCACTAGTTAAAAATTAATTTTATCTTCTCAAATGGTGGTTCCTGGTTACATATTTGCACACCACCAAAAAATCCCCAAAGAAAACATAGACCCATAAAGACAAGAGACCAAAGTCTTGTTTTATGGTTAGTATTTGGAGAAGGAAAGTAACACTTGAATGATTGATTTATTATTTGAATGATTTTATTTGGCTATTGGTTTATGTCATTTATTCCTTTGTTTACTTATTTTGGAGAGAAGGAGAAAGGGAGAAAGAAAAGAAAAAAATTGATTCATTGTTCCATTCATTTATGCATTCATTGGTTGCTTCTTGCATGTGCCCTGACTAGGGATAGAATCCACAACCTTGGTGTATAGGGATGATGGACTGACCAACGGAGCCAGCTGGCTAGGGCCTATGTCATTCTTTTAAGTCCTATAAATTGACCCATGATTCAAGGACTGTTATTATTCCCACTTAAAACAGATACACATAGCACAGCAACTGAGAAGTTCAGACACTTGTCTCAGGTTGCACAGCTAATCAGGCAGATGGGGGTCTTCCTGACCTAAAAGTTCTGTTCCAGTCTCACTCTGCCCCACCAGAGCAGAAAGCTCAAATTCTGTTGTTTTTAAGAAGGGTGTAGATGTCCTCTTTCATGGGTATCGGACATACAACTTCTCACTAATGTATTTGTTGGATGAGCTGGGCATCCAAGAAGCCAACGTTATGGAGGAAAGTGAACCTAAATTATTCTGAGGAACCAGGGGAAACACTCCCCCTTTGAAATCCAGCTTAAGCATTTAATAACCAAATGGGGCAGAAACAAATCTCTGTTGACTTGGAGAAATCGGTCATGCAATTGATTGTTCAGTGTTCGTTGGGGAAGGAGAGTCTCCTATGGAAAAAGTCAGGGCAAGTGCAAAGCCATGAAGCATAGTCAAAAAGATCTGGAGTCATAGAGTTGAACTTGTGTGCTGCTCTTCCACTTATGAAGAGACTCGGCCCCTCTGAACCTCAGCTTCCTCCCCTTTAACATGGGGGTTGTGATTAAATGAGATGGCATATTGAAAGTGTGAGCACTCGAAATATTATCTCTTATTTAGTTTTTTTCCTACCTCTCTTTGAAAGTCACAATCCAAAATTCTGTTTTACACAAAAATGATCACAGGGAGAAAGGAAATATAAAAGCCTCTCTCCCGAGCTTGCCTTTGTACAAATATATGGGCATCAGCTTCCTGTTGGATTATGTTGGACACACGTCAGATGTCCAGGGTAAAGCTTTGGAATATGAGGACAGCTTTGAACATGGCCAAGAAAGGAGACAAGGCCAAGTGAAATTCTGTGACTTTCACCTCGAGTGATGCAGACAGAATAACAAGGAAGAATGAAGGCATGTTTTACTTGGTGTGTCTCTTTCTCTGGTGGCTTTTGTGTGGCTTCCTTGGAAGGTTTTACCCCAGAATTTTTCAGAAATAGTACAGTTGTTTGGGATGATTACAGGCAATCACCGTTTGCCAGAGAAGGAACTATGTTTAACTGGCTGACTTGCTCCCTGGTGCCGGCTGGGGAAAGGTACAGCTGGCCTAATATTTATCATCTATCGGGTCTTATAAAATCAAAGAAGAATGGCCTGTGGGCCTTTGGAGAGACTGACCCAGAAAGACGGATTGTAAGGGGTGAACCCAAGGACCCATTGGGAAATAAGAGTGAGTTTTGACAGTGGAACATAAAATTCATGCAACAGAAAGACAAACCAGAGAGCAGGTTCACCTGACAGGCGGTGATGGCGCAAACATCTCTACAAATCTATGTTTGAAATCAACAAGTATTAAAAAAAAATAAAAGAAGATCATCTGAGTTTAGAGGAGAGGTGTCTCTGAGAAACCTTGAAGCCGCACTGTCCAATGAAGTAGCTGGCAGCCATGTGTGGTTATCACGAGCACTTGGAATGTGGCCTGTCCAAGTTGTGATGTGTTGTGAAATACGTGATTTCAAAAGCTTAGTATAAAAAAGTAATGTATCTCATTAATTTTTATGGTGATTACACATAGAAGTGATAATATTTTAGATATATGTGTTAAATGAAATATATTCTTAAAATTAATTTTACTTGATTCCTTTTGCCTTTTTTTAGCATGGCTACTAGAAAACTTTAAGTACGTATTTGGCTCACATTATGTTCCTATTGAACAGCATTACTTTAGAATCTCATATAGAATTTTAATCCCTGTTCATGATTCCAGTTACTATTTACCTCCACTTTGCACCCTGGTTATGATGATCTCAGGCTACTGACAGCCAGCACTTACCCAGAACTTTATACCCCAGAGCTCTGCACTCCCATCTAGGATGCTCACTCCCCCAGACCTTGTCATGTCTGACTCCTTTTTCAACTTTCTGGCCTTTTCTCAAATGCCCTCCCTCTAGCAGGGGTGTCCGACCCATGGCCCATGGGCTGCATGTGTCCCAAAATGGCTACAAATGTGGCCCAATAAAAAATCATAAATTTACTTTAAAAATCACAAGATTTTTTTTTTGTGATTACGTGTCACAATGTATTTAATGCATAGCCCACAACAACTCTCCTTCCAATGTGGCCCAGAGACATCAAAAGGTTGGACACCCCTGTGAGGTCTGCTCTGACCACAACTGGATGGCATCGACCTCTTCTATTGTCTTCATAGCATTTGCTAATATTACCTGCCTTCCCAACTAGACTGTGAGTTCCAAGGGGAAAATCTACTGTGTTCACCTCTCTGTTTCCTGCCCTCAGAACAGTGCCCTGCTCAGAGCTGGCTTGCAATCAGTATTTCCCAAATGGCTAAATGCATTAGCTTTAGATCTGATGGAGACTGGTTTCTACTTTCAGGGAGCACAGGACTCAGTGGGTCCGAGGGCAAAAATGTCTGCAAATGGAGTCGTCCTATCGCTGCTGTGAACCTTTTGTTGCATTTCACTGTGTGTACTACTAAGGAAATAACCCAACAGAGGTCAAAAAACAAGAAAACCTCAAAGCTTAGACTCCCTGTTTACTGGTAACGGCAGATGGTTGTTGAAAAGGCTGCTCCCCTGTACTCTTCTGTTTTTGAAAACCAGATTAAACATTCCACAAACTGTGATTATGGGCACAATCAGGGCATATATTTCTAGCTGCGGCAATCTCGACATGAAAAGATAGTTTGAGTCTAAAAGGCACATGTTTTCAGAGGCTTTAAGGGGAGACTGACCTCTTCATACATTGCTACATTACTAAGTGGTTTTAGACTGCTGAGTGGGGCAGAGGCTCATTTTTATTTGTATATATTCTATAAATGTGTGTGGGAATGACAGTGCATTCCAAATGGTTAACCTTGACTACTTTAGGGTTGTGGAAAAGGGAAGGATAATAAGATACTATAAATATTTTCTCCATATACCTCCATATTGTTTTCTTTTTCACAATGACCATGGATAGATTTTGTACTATTAAAAAAGGAATCAAGTAGATGTTTAGAAAGAAACTGTAAAGAGAAATGCCAGAAAGCTTCCCTGTATTTGACTGGAGGTACTTCTGACATCTTGACTTGCAGTCAAGTTGTCAGTTCTGTGCCTCAGCTACTAACACACAGGCCAGCAACCAGTCTGGGTATCAGAAAATGGAAGGTTAAGACTAGTCACACTGCTTAAAAATTTGGTGATGTCATGGCTCCCTGAGCACCAACCAAGTGCCCTCAACATATCACAACTCTCCTGCCATACTGCTTCTTTAATCACTTTGAGATAATAGGTACCCTTTATCGAGGGCACCTATTATAAATTACATAATTACATTTCCCATTTTGTTTTGTAATCAACCCTTAAAATGTTGATCATAAAATTGTCACTTAGCAGATGTGGAAATTGAAGTTCAGGGAGGTTAGGTGAACTGAATGGAGCTACTCAGAGGCAGAGCACAACATTGAACCTAGCCTTTTCCAAACTTTGCCCAAATGAATTCACCACTTGCTATCTCTTTTCAAGGGGTGAGACATAATGAAGTGTTTTGCAACTGGTTCCACAGATGAATTAAACTCTATTCTCAATGGAAGCCTAATTCTGTGAAAGTCTTCTGATCTCCAAAAGCTTTTCCCTAACTGGCCTTCTTTGGAGCTTGACAGTCCACTAATAGAATCAATCAGTCCTGTTGGGTAACATCCCCTGGGACCCACTCTTCAAGGACAAGGACCCTTATAAATGTGTAACATCTAACATCATTATATAGCATATGAATTAGTTATCAAGGAAATACATCTAACAAGCTTCCCAGTGACTAAGACATGGGGCCTAGTAAGATTTGATGGGGGTGTGGAGAAGGGATGGTGATGGAGCTGAGTTAGGAATGTGCTACAGGACTGTCATTGTGGGCCTATGGATAGCTAAGGGACACAGAGAACCCAGATACAGAAAAGAAAGGGGCCACTAAACGTATGTGTCATCATTCAGGTCAGGCCCGGGCTCGATTACTGAGTTAATAAGGCTATGGATAAGCACAAAGCAGAGAAAGCTGGCACATGTGTGGCTGTTTCCTGTAGACCGCATTACCCATCCCAGGTCCAAGTTCTGAAAATGCTCCCATTTGTCACAAGGGCGCTAGGTTATAAGATGCCATGGCTCAATGAGTGGAAATCAGTCACCCCATCAAGAAAATTCAAAAAGTATATTCTCCTAGGAATCTGCTCAGAGTGTTCTTCTCAACCACTGAGGACCAAGAAGTAGCTTCTGGATATTTGGGGGGATGGTTTACAAAACTAATAGATCTTTTTCAGTGATGGATTTCTGGAATTAACCTGGAAAAAATACTGTCTTCTCTCTTTTTAAATGGGATGTGCATTTTCTTCTCACAGAAAAAGCGTACATTGAAGGGCTCCATTGAACTCTCCAGAATCAAATGTGTTGAGATTGTGAAAAGTGACATTAGCATCCCCTGCCACTATAAATATCCTTTTCAGGTAAGTTTATCATGCCCGAGGGGACTAGTTCCTCATACCTTCCATGATATTTGAAATCCTCAGTTATTGTAAGAGAAGGTGAGACAGAGATGACTCTGGTGTAGGGTTAGAAGTTAGACCAAGACCAAAAGAACATTGCTGTGTTCTTTCACTTATTCATTCATTCAACACAGATGAAGCATAAAATCCTAAAAAGTTGTCATTCCTCATTCCCCTTTCCCTATGTCTTCCCTATCTCAAGAAAATTCCTAATCACTCTGCTCCAGGCCTGGGGATGGGGTGGAGGGGGGAGAAAAAAATACCAAGGGCCCCAAGCCTTTAGGTCTTTAAGTGCAATTTACTCATGATTTGGGGTGACTGATGGCAATTCTTGTTAGAAATTGCTGGAGGTTCTGGGATTAAAAAAAATTAGATTTTACCACCTGAGAACTATCTGTAATTATGCTATTTAATACAGTAACCACTAACCACATGTGGATGTTTAAATTTAAATGTGAATTCACTTAAATTAAACAGTATTAGAACTTTAGCTCTGAGTCATATTAAGACACATTGAATGAATGAACATTTCACATGTTCTATAGCCACACATGGCTAGTAGCTACTATGTTGGACAGCACAGATGATAGAATAATACCATCGGTGCAGAAAGCTCTATTGGACAGAGCTGGTGGAGGGCATTTTTAGTTCTTAGGTTATGACATCGTCTAAATCTAATTACCACTCTTGGCATTTTTGCCTCTCAAGAAGAGGGTACCTCTTTGCATATCCTATGGTATCATTCTTGTTTAACAATCTGAGTGTTACAGGAAAAGACTTTTTTCCTACTAGAAAAGTAACTTCCATGGGTTGGAATTTTTAGGGCTGAAAGTAAAAGGAATAACATACATTTTCCTGTCATTAAAATCCCAATTACAAATGAGTGCATGAAAAAAAAAAAAAACTGGTGAAATCAAACAAGATCTGTAGTCTACTGAACACTATTGGACCAGTGTCAATTTTCTGGTTTTGAACATGTGCTGTGGTTATGTAAAAGGTTATCACTGGGGAGAGATGGTAAAAAGTACCAGGAACTCTGTACTATTTTTGGAACTTCTTGAGAATCTTACATTATTTCAAAATTAGAAGTTCTTAAAATCCTAAGTACACATTTGTCATCTAACAGCTTATTCTTTTATATGCCACAAAGTTTCTATTTTCTAAAAAATTAATATGAGAAATAAAGGAGCTGTCAAGAGGAGAACTCTTTCTTCAGCTGTTTTAACTTAGTGATGGCTTACTGATGACATTGAACCCAAGACAAGTAGCCTAAGCTGTGGAGGTTCAAGCTGCGTCTGCACGGCACCCAAACATCTGGATGATAAGGATACAGGTCCCCTGATAGTCCAGAGTTTGCCTTTTTGACAACAAACGCTGAGACCCCACACTTGGCCCAGTAAACCAGATGGCTTATCAGTCATCCCTCTCTGGACATACTGCTCACCTCGAACTCTGTATGTGTCTCCAGGTTGTACATGACAACTACCTCCTGTATGTGTTTGCTCCAGACCGTGAGAGTCGGCAGCGCTGGGTGTTGGCCCTTAAGGAAGGTAATTCATCTCCTGTGTGACTGAGTCCCTGGGACTCCTTGATCCTCTAGTAGGTTTGGGTTCCACATCAGAACAAAGGGCAGCTGATGGTCAAACATTTCTCTCTTTCGGTGTTGGTAGAAGGTCCCAACTTTTTATTCTGGACCCAAGAGGCAAAAACCAGTACAGGGCAGGGTCAGCCAAGTCCAGTTCATCACCTGTTTTTATAAGGTTCCAAGCTAAGAATGGTTTTTATATTTTTAAATGGTTTCATTTTAAAGGGTTATACAAGTACCTACAAAATATATTGCTTTTGCCTGTTGGTGAGAAACCTAAAATATTTACTATCTGGCCCTTTAAGAAAAAGTGTGTTGACTTCTGGTATGTTGTAAAGAATACAAGCGTGGACCCTCCAGCTAGATGACCTGGGTGCGGATCCTGACTCTGCCACTTACTAGCCATGTGTGCTTGGGCAACTTCCTCAACTGTTCTGTGCTTCAGTTTCCCCATTTATTTTTAAAAGGAAATGTAGAAGGGAAAAATAATAGTGCCTGCCCCCAGTACTGCTGTGAGTAAAGTCCTTGGAACTAGCCTGGTCCATCATCAGCACCCAATAAACGTTAACTAGCTTTAAGAGTTTTCAGAGCATCGGTGAGGGTATTTCTCAAGGCTCGCCTTTCTGAAAGTATAATTAAAACTGGCACAGTGTTTAGGTCCCTGGGATGTTGAGCCGGGCTACTAAAGTGAAAATCCCAGCTCTACCAATGATTAGTATGCGACTTTGAGCAAGTTCCTGGATTGTTCAGTATCTCCATTTCCTCAGCTGTGAATTCTCACTAGTAACACTCATGGGGTTGTTGTGAGAATGAAATGGGTTAGGACACCTCACACACATAGTACAACACCAAAAGTAAGCACTCAATCAGTATTGTTCTTAATATTACTTAGCCTGAAGCCCTGGATTTGCAGGAGAACTAGGTTTCAATACTATTCTAAGTAGCTATGGGGACTCAGGGTAAGCAAGCCGTTTTGAAATCTCAGGAGTCACAATGCCCCTATCTGAAAATTAAGAATAAAAATGCAAGTCTTATCAGCTTTCAAATGACATATGAACAGGCAAGTGCTGGGAAAACTGGAAAGTGCTCTCAAGTATAACAGTCACAGAACAAACACTAAAGTAGAAGTAATCAGAACACTGAAGTAAACCCTAAAGGAAAAGTAATAAAAAGGGCTCTAGCTATGAGCATTGGCCATTCTCCCTCTGTGAGGGGGCTTTAACTAGAGCCCCCTCATAGGATGTTAAAACTAGAGGCAGCATTGGAGATAATCTGTCCACTTCTCTGGCTTTTATACTTTTTTTTTAGCAGTAGAGTCTTATTATTTTTTTTCTATCATAACTGTACTTTAAAGCTACAAATCTAGAAGGGGTGAAAAGCAAAGTTGCCATGGTTGGGGGTTGGAGAGATGGAAAGTGGGAATCCCACCTATTCAGTCTTCCCATTACTCCTTCGGCATTTTGTGGGGTTCACTGATCCAGTCTAACGACATCATGGCACAGAGGGAAAACTGAGGCTCAGATGAGGGTCCTGCCCAACCTAAGGACATGCAACTAACCCAAGACTGAGCCAGACAGGAACCCAGATCCACTGATGCCTGAATCCAACATGCATTCCTGTGAATAGGTATAGGCCTGCAGAAAGGCATCTGCATGTTTGTGACTGTTCTGAGCACAGTTCACTCAGATTCACACAGCTGGGCCCAGTCTCAAGGAGTTAGCAAGTTGGTGGTCCTTGAGACACGGATCTGGAAATAACTCTTCTGCTGGTACCAACCTCTTTCAGAAACAAGGAGCAACAACAGTTTGGTGTCCAAGTATCACCCCAATTTCTGGATAGACGGGAGGTGGAGGTGCTGTGCTCAGCTGGAGAAGCTTGCAGTGGGATGCGCCCAGTACGATCCAACCAAGAATGGTAAGACACTGAGAATTCCCTTTCTTCGTTACAAAATAAATGACCTCTCTACTAGTAGGAAGTAAAAGCTGTCAGCTTCCCATCACCACAGATGTCAGAGATTAAATGCAAAATTCTACATCTCCAGAATTTTCAGAGGGATATCATCTGCCTCTACTACCACTATCAGTTTGGTGATTTTTTTTCATATCTATACCTCCTTGCATTTCAAAGGGTGGTCCTTAGACCAGCAGCATCAATAACACCTGAGAGAGAGTTAGAAATGCAAATTCTCTGGCCCCATCCCAGGTCTTCTGGATCAGAATTTGTATTTTAACAAGATTCCCCAGGAGATCTGTATGCATAGTTATGTCTGAGGAGCACTCTCTGATAAAACTTTCAAGTTTGGAAATTTCAAAAGCATGGTCTACTGAAATCTTAAATTTAGAGATAGCCTTACAAAGTATATTAACATTTATTTTTTTTATGTCGTCATCACATCATAGCAATGTTTAATTACACAAGTTCAACTCTATATACTTGCAGGGGGAAGAAAGTAAAAGCAAAACAGCTTATTTTGCTCGATGGCTTCTCCCCACCTCCCCTTCAAACTTGCCCACAATCTCAGAGAAAAAGAGGCCGCAGCTTATCTGCAAAGTGAAAACAAAAGAAATTGTTTCTTGGCCTTTGATGTCAAAAGCCCAGGCCCTGGGGATTGGAGTACCAGTCAATTTTACTTTATGTGATGACTTTGGGACCCAAACCCACAATGAAAGGCCGCTCCTTCTAATGCACTTTTATATGTAATATTCTCCCGTTTCTCTCAACCATCTGGGTAGATGATGTGATATTAAAGAAAGAGTTGAGCAGTTTGGTATGTTCAAGGTCACACAGCTGGGAAGTGCTCTCTGCAAAGCCATTGTCAAATAGGAATGATGGATCAATCATACAGATTGTTTTGCTCCCATTCCCCTCTCCTCTAAACTTCTCTTACCTTAGTTACCTTTTTTCATCTGCCAGTTTCTTTCTGGCACTAAAACCTAATGCCTCAGATTGACAACCCAAGGCGGATGTGCTAAATGTAACTCATGGCTGGGTTTTCCGTGGCTTCTTGAGTCATAGCCCCCTTTAGTACCACTTTAAAAACCACTACTTCTCACCCTCCACCTTGGAAGAGAAAGTTCAAGGTTACCAGTCCCTTGGCCCAGAAGAATACTATTTATCTAATTTCAGAAGTCAATGATCCTCTGCATTAGCCCTGTTGACCATAGTCGTGAAGATGAGTATTGAATGGAAAGGAAATGGAAGGTTTTATATGAGTGGAATCCACCACAATGACAGGGTGGCTTGCACTGGCCTCAGTGAGTGAAAATCCTTTTTCCAAAGCCAGAAATCTGGTCTCCAAATTTTTGCCAGCACCTTGCTCTGGGCCCTCGGATGAGTCACTTGACCATTAAGGACACTAGTGTCCTCAAGTCTGAAATGGTAAGGGAAGTTTTAGGGAGCCTGAGATGAAATATTCACTAAGCCCCCTTCCAGTTTTGAAATTCTTGGAATCAGTGTTTCCATTTGCTGTTTCTACCATGCATGTCACAGCTGTTCCCCTTCAGGGTGCACAGTGCCTCCCTCCACTGAGTGGTGAGCACATGACTGAGGTGTGAGGACCATCTGAACAACTCACTAGGATGACACTTGGGGAGGCTGGTCACGCTGAGCTTCTCCCCACGTGAACCCAGGGCCTAACCACTGGACAATCGCTTTGCTAATGGTCCTGCTTTTGCATTGTCACCTACGATCACGTCCCCATCTCAGCATGTACTCATTCTACTCTCTCTGACCCCTTTTAAATCACCACAGCTATGACAGGATGGAGGGCAAAGTGTCCGAGAAGCACACGGCACTGTGCACACAGCACATGATCATTGGCTCTCAGCAATGGCTTACAGAATTCTGGTGTTGGGCACACCTACAGGGCAGGGCCCAAGACCACAGATCTTTAGGGTGAAAAGCACTTGGGGTGAATCCCAGCCCTATCAGTTCTTTGCCCACATATATGAAGTGTGACTTCATATATGTTACTTAACCTGAGTCTCTGAGCCCATTCCTGGCCTGGAAATGGGGACAATGATAATAAGTAGCTACTTTGTTGGGTTGTGGTGAGTCTTGGGTTGTGCAAAGTTTTTAGCACAGCTGCTGGCTCTTACTGAGCTCTCAATAAATGGCAGTTGTGTCTACTAATCTTTCTTATTTGTGGACAGAAGAATGGGAAGCAATATGCATGTGTATGGCTGGGAAGCAGCTGAAGTGATTGAGTAAAAAGGGACCCTGCTATACCCGAGCGACAGCAACACTTATTTCTGCAACCAGAACTGGCCCTGATCTCACCACAGCCTACACAGAGAGTGAGGAAGGAAGGGCAGAGCAAGGCCAGAGGAAGAAAGAGACCCGTCACAGAATGTTCAGGGCCAGCAGGGAACAAGGCCACTCCACTGGTATGCGGTGCAGCTGGGGTTAGAATGCCAGTCTCCGGGCTCCAAGTTCAGTGTTGAATAGGAATCATACTTCCTATTATGTTGGTTTTCCTTTTGTGAATTGCATTCCCAATGCCCCACCCTGCCCTTGCTCAAGGAGTTAGCACAAGGGCTGGGCTCCAGGGTCTGTGTGAGCCTCCTCTTACCACATCCCTGACGTGGGCTATACAACTTCAAGTCAGCCTCATGCAAAGGTGAGGGACTCACCACCTACATCTTCAGCCCGGTCCCTTCTTATCTCTGATCGTAAAAGAGATCGAAGTGAGTGGAAGCCTGTGCAGTGGCTCCCATATGACACCTCGACACCCATGCTTGGTCCATTGATCCCAGGCCTGACCTTTCAGTGTCTCAAAAGAGAAATACTGAGAGACAGAGGTGAAGAGATGATAGGAAAGAGAGAGGAAAAGGGAGAGAAAGAAGACAGGCAAAAGAAGGAACACAGAGAGGAGAGATAAAGGGAGGGAGACATGGCAACGTGGAAACACAAAGAGGTAAACAGAGAAGGGGTGTCTGGTGCGATGTTTGGAGGTGGCGACAGGAACATGTATTCAGGGGTGTTAATGTAACTAAAAGTGGATTTCTGCCTCTCGAAAAGCAGCCGACCACCTCCCCCTCACCCGCCCCCTCCTCAAGCCACAACAGCATCAGGAAGCCAGTGAGTCACGGTGCCCCTGAGTCACCCATTCCCACTCCTGGGTTTAGCAGGTGCCAGGTGCTGTCATGGAAGGCTCCAGGCTTTAACCCCCATGTCACAACCTTGGGAGCAGGCTTTGCCTGGGACCACAGCAAAATGGGCCCAGAAGATTGGCTTCTGGAAATTCCTGGCGTCTCCTAGAAAATGAAATCGGGAAGCGCGGGCTGAGACAGACATGAGGGAGGTCCTGCCAGGGCCGATATTTGTTTCTCTGGGTCCCAACATCTCCTCAGGGCCCCTTTTCTCCGAAAAGCCCCCTGCCTGCTCACCTCCGGTTGGGGATGTTCGGTTTCAGGCTCATTTTCTTTTTCTGTTTTTCTCGTTTCAGCTTCAAAGAAGCCTCTTCCTCCTACTCCTGAAGACAACAGGGTGAGTGGGAGTGGGGCACGGGGGGCCCACGGGGCTGCAGGCTGCTTGACAGGCCTGTTCCCACCTGCATTTTTCCTGCCTGCCCAGATTTCTCAAATCCTTGGCAGATGCAATAAACTGTGGTGATTCAGCTGAACTCAGTACATTGGGCCTGACCTATCCCATAGGTCTGTCCACATAAAAGGACCCCTCAGCTGCTAAACCTTCACCTCGCTTTATCCACCTAACAGACACTTATTGGTACCAAATTATGTGGCCAGCCCCCTGACTGCTTGGAAGCATAAGAGCAGCTCACATCTATGTAAAACTGCAGTTTTACTCTATGTAGTGGCACTTTGGAAGCATACATTTGATAGTTTATCTTTCTCAAAGCACTTCTACACTTTTACTACCTGTTTCAAAACTCCCTATCAGTTCTGGTCACTTACGACAAAGTTTTATTCTCTTTTGAAATCTTGGGAAATCAAGTCCCGAGAGCAGTTTTGAGACTCTCTCAAGGCCATTCAGCCACGTAGGAGTCAAACTGGTAAGCTGCTGAGTTTTTGGTGGGGTGGTCTCTAATTCAAGGGGCAGTGCTCAAAGTCTGGTCCGTGGACCAGCAGCATCAGCATCACCTGGGAGCTTGTTAGAAATTCAGTGCAGACTCTCAGGCCCCACCTCAGGCCTACTGCATCCAAAACTCTGGGGAAGGGGCCCTGCAATCTGTATTGGAACAAACCTCTAGGCGATTCTGAGGCACACTGAAGTTTGAGAAACGCTGGCCTAACACACTTTCTTACAAGACTTAGGTGATAACAAGCCAACTCTGGGGGAGCTATTTAGTCAAGAAGACAAAAAAATAGAAGGAAGATCAGCCCTCCCGTTATGGTCAGACCAACAGCAAACCACATTTTAGTAACTGCCCTTTAGTTCTAGGACCTGCTCATTCTGCTTCCTCATGCGTCTTCCTGAAGCTTGACCTCTGCTCATTTCCCTCCAGCCAATAGGCTGACATGTCAAAACCTGGCAGCTTCCCTATGAGAGAAGTTCTGAGTATCTCAAAATCTCAGGCTGGGTTTTAGATCTGACATCGGCCTGATCCCTCTCAACACGAAACAAGCGTACTTAAGTTGTAGCAAAAAATGAACCCTTGCCCCTCTCCTTTTGTTGATTTTCTAAAGACCATTTCACCCTACTCTTGAAGACATAGTTCGAAATCTCACCACCGTGGCATGCAGATGGTCCCCCCCACAGTCGTATCTAACCCTACACCTCTGCATCTTAAGCCACTTTGTCCTTGTCTTATTTTACTATCAGTGAAGATGAAGGCCAAAAACACTGCCTGCCCGTCTCTCTTTGGATTCTGCCATTTGGCTCTTTGAAGACTTCTCAAAGGAGCAGCACCCACACCATTTCAGCACGCTGACCACAGGGCCTTTGCAATCCTTGTTCTGCTTTCGACCACACATCTAAATCCATTGCAGCATTTCTCACCTGGAACCACCTGAATTTATTTCTTCCTTCACCTTTGTGCTCTGTCCCCTGATGAGTGACAGCATCTTGAATGGGCATCTAGAGACGCTATATTTTTAATCCAGTCTGAGCTAATAGGCCTGGTGCTCTGTGTGAGAGAGACCATGGAACAGTCATATCCTTCTTTTATCTTCAGGTGCCTTTGAACACAACTCCTTCTTCCATTAGCTCTTAGGGTGAAAGCCTCAGGCCCATCAACTCTTGTTCATAGAACCCAATATACCACCTCACAAGCTCCACAAATATCTAGGCTTCAAATTCCAATGTGGTCTCAGCTGGGATGACATACTTCATCAGTATGGCAAGTCTTTTTTTTAATGTTCGTATTTTTATGCAATCCAATAGTTCAAGTACTCAGAGAGCTTTTTCCTTGTATAACAACAAATCTCATTCTGCCAGCTACTGCAGTCTCTTCCCTTGTTCACTCTGTCACAAAAATCTGCCACCCCATAGCAGGTGTGCCCATTCCGAACTTTTTTTTACCTTCCAGCCTCCTCTTCACATCCTCAATAGCTCATCCTATGAAAGGTACTAAGAAGTAGAGACATAAGCAACAGAACACACAAGAGGAAGGAGGGCACCCATGTGCTATAGTAGAAAGAGCAGTAAGACTAATTCAAGTGCTAAACTGGGTCACGTCCATTTCTCCTTCTGGGCCTCAGTTTCCCCCTTATAAACAGAAGAGTGAATTCAATGATCTCTCAGAGGAATTCTGGCCTACAATTCTATGGATCTGGACAAACGCACAAATCAAATCAGAAAAGCATGGACTAAATGATTTAGGGTTGATCACATCACCTTCACAAAAAACGCGATGCTTCTGGCAGAGAGGCTGCAACGTGTGACATGGTACAGATGGAGAAATCACAGACTTCTGTGATGCGTGTGTGTGGCTGCTTGGAATTCACTTTGGTCTGAACTCACCGCGTAGAATGGGAGGGCTGATGAATTCCAGGTATTGAATGTCTTTGTGTTACATTCAGCACCATGACCCTAACACATAAAGAAAGCCACCTGGAAGAAGGTGGCTATCTAACAGAAAACCCCCGTGGGTTGTAGGAACTGGTGTTTGAGCCAGCACCCATCCAGGAGCCGGTTACAGCTCAGGGGCTTGCTGATCTCACTCTGTGTTTACATCCTTTCTGCATCTTTGCTTGATTTTGTTGTCTCCCTCCTCCAGCGATCACTCCATGAACATGAAGAAACCCTGGTCATTGCCTTGTATGACTACCAAACAAACGACCCCCAGGAACTCGCGCTACAGCGTGATGAGGAGTACTACCTGCTGGACAGCTCTGAGATTCACTGGTGGAGAGTTCAAGACAAGAATGGGTAAGCATCTTTGTGGCTGCTGTCCAGCGTTTGCGGTGAGGTGCGAACAAAGAAAATCCTGGGGTGATTGATCCTGCCTTGCTCAGCATGACCACTGCACTGAGTTAGGGGAGGGGAACAGAGGCAGGAGAAAGAAGGCAACATTTGTTGAGGGATGTCTTGCCACTTCTCAGACGTGGCTGGGAGGCAGTCACTTGCTGTGCTTGCTCCCTGCCCCCCAGCAAGCCCTCTCGGCCCCTAAACTCATCTAAAAATCACCCGGGATTTTCCTATTGACATCTGCCATTGGAGGGATTGGCGATTTGTTCCACGAAGAAGCACTATGGAGAGGCCATATAAGAAACAGGTTCCAGACTGCCTGGCTCTGCGAACACCAGAGGACCTTACTCAGAAATCCGTCCTTTCAATCCACTGACACCTATTTCGCACACCTGAGGTGGGAAATTTCTTCCCCTAGGTCTCGCTTTCCCAAATGAGTTTACCCTTTGTTCAGTGGCCTGTGGAAAGGCTTAACTCTGCACTTCAAAGGGCTTTGAAGAGGACACCCCAGAGGCCAATGGGCATGTGGGAATCCCCCTGCCCTTTGCTGTCCAATAGTGCCATGCTGTGGAAAGTCCGCAGCGGGGCACGGCGGAAGTGCTGGACTTCAGTATCAGCTGCTCTTGTTGCTCTGACTTAAGGGGCTTTGAAAAAGTCCCTTAACCTTTGTGAATGCTTCTCCTTACCTATAAAATGCAGATGATTCTATCAGCTTTGGCTGTCCCAGAATGTTGAGATGATGAAAGTGAAAGGGCTTTGTAAATGCTACATCCACACACGAACGAAGAGGATTACCATCATTAGCTAACCCAGGTTTGGTTGGCATATCAAAACACAGTTATTCTATTTGAAAGTAAAAATAGTACTTTGACCTATTAATACAATTGTAAACATATGGTGCGACAAAAGTGATATAATGAAGGGGAATTCCCAAAGAGGGATAGAAAAGAACTAGCAAATTTCAGAACAAGTTGACTGCCATCCGTTGGCACTGGCTGCAGTGAGCACTGTGTTGAGGAGGATTCTGAGGCTGGATGTCTAACTCTCAAAGGAAAGAAAAAAAGCACGCCACGACTGACTAGCAATGTCAGTCATGGGCACAGGAAATGAGCATAATCATAGCATATTTGACATCCCCATTCTTGCTTTCTTCAAACTTCAAAACAGTTCTGTGAAATACAGTACACATTCTCCATAAACATAATATAATCGCTAGAATGAAAAATGGCAAAGCACTTAATGTAGTAAACAGCAGTGAATTGCCAGGCATCCTCTGATAGACTGGCAGGGTGTGGAGGGATTCTGTGTGTAATCTAGTTTAGGTCCCTCGTTTTACCGGTGCAGAGTCGGAGGGCAAGAGAGGGAAGGACACCGTTCTCGCCTTGTGGGATTAAACGCAACAGTGAATGTGAAAGTGCTTTGAAAAGTACTAACCTACATACAAATGTGGAGTGTTTTAATGCACTTATTAGTCTCCTAATCTTTGCTTAGGCACAATTATTTATTCCTGCTCACAAGAGACTCCTACCCCCAAATCCAACATGGCTTTATCCTTTTTTGTCATGTGTTACAATTTATGTCTGAAGGAGCTCAATTAACAAAAAATATTTGGGAGGCCTTGAATGAAAACTTACAGTGTTGACTGGCAGTATCTTTTGGCACTTGTGGTTGGAAAGTAATTTTTTAAAATATTTTAATTATTTGGGTTTCCTGACTATAAAATAGTAGCATTAAAGTGGAAAAAGCAGTGATCATCACACCCAGAAAAATGTTTCCTTATAGAAAATAGAGACTGCATATCGATCTTTTTTTTTTTCCAGTAGAGCAAGGTTCACAATGAGGACAATAGCAAGCAGTGCTTCTTAAACAAAACAGCCAGGTCTTATTTATTATGGCTCATATTTTAGTAGTGAAGCTTTTGCCTTTAACAGGTAGAGAGTTGCTGTTATTTTTAGCAAGGCTTTTATTCTGAAACTTTAAAATGTCTTATCAGGAATGACAAAAAACGTGAGGCTCTCTCATCTATAAGTGACTTTGGTGATCTAAACTTTTAAAACAGAGATGAGAAAATGAGTCCTATATCAGTCTAAACATTGATTTCCCTTTTAACAGGCATGAAGGATATGTACCGAGCAGCTATCTGGTGGAAAAGTCCGCAAATAACCTGGAAACCTATGAGTAAGATATTGTATTTATTTTACAAAAATATGGCACTAAGGAGCCCTCCTTAGATTAGAAATAAATTACTTGTTGATTATAACATGACCCGGCATTTTCTCTTCCCCCCATACTCGGATTTCTAAATAACGGTAAAGGAACACTTCAAATAGGAGAAGGGGGAGGGTTTGTGTACTTACCTGCCTTTTATCAAGAGGATGTTTCTCAGGTACCTGTGCAGATTGTAGTAAAGGAAAAGGCTCTTCTGGAAATACTAGGAATGTTGATCTTAAATGACAAAAAAAAAAATACCATGAACACTGGATCAAACACAAGCTGATAAACATGGTTTAGTGTGTCCAATTCTAAAAGAGCTGACAAATAGGTATTATATATCTGCTAGTTTGTGTTGTTTATTTCAAGCTACCATTTAGAAGTGTTCATGTGGATGTAGTTTTAATGGAACTACTTAAAGTTTAATGAAATAAAATTGTAGTGTACAGAGTACTCACCATGTATATACAGATTTCCTAGCTCAGCTGCTGAAAGACAAAGAAGCAATAACAGCCCAGTAGCAATGTATACACCGGATCTTGGTTTCTAAATAACACTTCCCAATGTAAAGATCCAGAGTTCTTGGAGAAATGGTTTGGGGATTCAGGGGCAGGGCAGGGAAAGAACAAGATGAACTTGGAACATCTTATGCACCAAAAAGTAAAGAAGTAACGATCAACTTTTAAAATGATGTTGGCATGTCAAACAAACACAGAAGTCAGCTTTAATATGTTCCTTCTCACCAAATGGTCCACCAAATGGACTACAATCCTTTGAATGAAATAAGAATCCACAAGAAATAGATAGCTTGATAGGTCAGTAAATAAGAAGAAAAAAAATGAGAAGAAAAAGTTCTTTCTTACCATAGAATTTCAACTAAAAAATGTAGAAGGAATGATAGAGTTTAAAAATCAATATTTTGTAGCTCAAAGTATCAACTGACTCAGGCAAGAATCCATCAATGAATATCCCAATTAGGGGGTGAACGTCAGATATTTACACAGTCTCAAAGTATCTTTTCTGATCAATCACTTGTCACTAAGAAAGTGGAAATACCTGGCAGACTGCATCTTAACCCAATAATCAATAATGCAATAGACAGACATTGTGTGTCTCCTGACGTGACACATGGAGGACACAACATCACTTTCATGAATTTCCTGCAAATGTGAATAATCTGGGTTTAGTCATGAGGAAATGGGAGACAGATCCAAAGTGAGGGGTGTTCATAAAGTCATTGGCCTATGCTCTCAAACATGCAATATCATGAAATATAAGAACAGTTGGGAAATTGGTCCACATTGAAGGAGACTAAAGGGACATGGTAACTAAATGCACTAGTAATCCTGGATTGAATCTTGAATCATTAAAAAAAGTTATAATACTTATTATTGGGACAGTTGATGAAAGTTGAACAAGGTCTTAAATTAAATAATAGTATTATATCAATGTTAAATTTTCTGATTTGGATCATTGTATTATGATTATGTACGTGTATACTCTATTTCTTCAAAGTACATACTGAAGTCCTTAGAAATAAAAGTCTAATTTCAAATGGTTCATAAAAATATATATATTTATCTATCCAGAGAAAATCATAAAGCAAATGTAAGCAATTGTTTTACCTGGGTGATGTATATACGAGAGTTCTTTTATAGTACCTTACAACTTTTCTATACACTTGAAATTATTTACAAGTAATTTTTAAGTCATTACCAAATATATGATACTATGGTTAAATACTAGCTATAAGGACTTCTATAAACTCATGTGAGTCCTTACTAATTCAAATATGGTCAAGTTATTTGTTGCTGAGATTTGAAAACATTCCATAGTGAAAACCTATCATTTATCTTCTGAAGCGTCTCTGAACCTGAGATCGGTTTTGATGAAGTACTTGTGAGTAGCCCCTGCCACTCAGCTAAAAGAGTCAACAGTTCCAAGAATCTTTGAGCGACAATGCCAATGCCTTTAGAAAAAAATAGGCATTTATTTCAAATGCTCATCAGGCTGGGAAATTTTGCTTGTTTTGTATTTCAATAGATACAATACAGGAGACAAACCCAAATTTCCAACTGTGTATAAATAATAGGGAATGGTGGAGCTTGCGGCAAATAAACAAGTATATTCCCCCTCCTGAAGGGATCTCTGGCCTTCCTTATCTTTCATAAGTAAATCACAAAAAAAAATGTTTAAATTGACATACGACTTTTTTTTCTGCTTTCAGGTGGTACAATAAGAGTATCAGCCGAGACAAAGCTGAGAAACTTCTTTTGGACACAGTAAGTTTCTACATTGTGCTGTTGTTTTTCAGCCACGCTGTGGTTTATGCCAATGTGTGAATCAATATATTGATTTAACAGTGGTTTTCAGGCCTGGTAAAAATATTCTGGGGATTTACAGGACAAGCATGCAACAAGATAAGAGATCTGGGAAGGGTCTGGAGCCTTGGTCTTGGCAGGCGTGACGTGTGTGGCCTTGGTAGCCGCAGGTGTAATGGTCCTTCAGCTGTGAAGGCTGACACCAGGGAGCCATGGAACTGTCCTAGCCACCGGCTTGCTGCCGGCTTCTCTGGCTGGGGGAAGGGAGGCTGTGACTCAGCTTCTGCCTGCTGGAAACGTGGGTGCAGAGGAAATATGCCACAGTTTTAACTCATTTTTCATGCAACGAGAGCCATGCAGTGTGAGTGGCAGCCCTGATCTTATCAGGGATATCAAGATTAAGGGACAGCGGGATAGGAAGAGAGAAAGCGTGGTACAGTGGGAAAAGTGCTGGGTCCTTGCCCCTGCTCTGTCACTAGCTCAGTGTGTGACTTTGGGGACATCTCATCTTTCTTGTGGGCCTCAGTGTCTCAGTGAGAAGGAGATGAGCATTGGGCTAAATCAATTCGTTTATCAGCATATATGCCTAGAGGAGCGGTTCTCAGGCCTGTCTGCACATTAGAAGAACCTGGAACGCATTTTAAAAACCAATGCCCAGGCCAATCCCCAGATTCATTAAGTCAGTCTCTTTAGGATTGGAAGGATCCAGGCATGAGTAATTTAGATAAAAATCTCTCCAGCCGAGTCTAATATTCAGGTGATATTGGTGGCCAGTGCCCAACTCTAGCCTTACCAGGGAGACTTGTAAACAGTAGGGAGGAGTTCCTGCAGGCATTGGTCTCCTTGTGCCAATAGTCCACACTGCCCCTGTCGTTTCACCATATACCATCCTCCAGTTCTGGTCTGAAAGTATTTCCTGTCTCTGCAAATCTCTCCTGGTGGAATGAAGCTGCAGTGGCCAACTCATCCCAGTTTGCCTGGGACTGTTCCACTGTTAAAACGGAGACTCCTGTGTCCCAGGAGTACCCCCACCCCAATGCAGTCCCGGGCAAACCAGCCGGCTGGCCACCCCAACCATCCATGATTTTGGACAGTGGTTAGGAGTGAGCCTTGGAGAAGGAAACCTGGGGAGATGTCAGGAAGGACATGAAAGGCTGTGATGGGAAGGGGTGATGACTATTCTCAAGGAATAATTTAAAGACAGGGAGTTCATTATCAATATCTATTTACTTTTGCACAGGAAAAACTAATAATAGTTTGCTTCATTCTATCAGAGGGAAAAAACATATGACATCTGTAAGAGGAAAATGGGAGGGGAGAAGAAAAATCCGCAGTCATATTTGGGAGCAGTGAACCTTCTTTTTCTTCTCTGGGGAAGTTGCTAATAGCAGGCAGCAAACAAAGAACCAGGGGAGATGTTCTGCCCTTGGGCAACTTGTCTTCATCAAAGAGGGCAAGCCTGGTTGTTTGTGGATTCTCCAAAAGACCGAGCGTTTCTGGTGACTGTGAGCACAGGCCGTCTGTTATGTCCACTGTCTCAATTATTGCTCATCTCTGTTACAGTAGCTTTGCACCATTTCCTTTATCAGGACTTCTCAACATAAACTTGGGGAACTTACCATTTTGCTGAGCACAGGACTAAGGACTTAGGTATGCTGGAGACAGGATCTTTGACCTCAGTGAGCTTTAGACTCTATTGGGAAACAAAACAAACTCTGAAGAAAGACTTAGAGGATAATCTAAGGTAAACTGGGAGCATATGAGGCAGGTTTTCAGTGGTCTGTGAGTCCAGGGAAGGTGCTAGCGGAGTTAGACAGACTTCGTGGACAAAGGGAATCGAGCTGAGTCATTCCTGGACTCTGGTTCCCACTTGGTTCCACACTGACTTAGCGTTTCATCTTTCCCTGTGGTTCTCAATAGAACCACTGGGAAACTTCTAAAAATGCAGATTCCCAAGGCCCACCCCAGACCAACAGATCAGTATCTCCACACTGAGTTTCTGGGAATCTGTATTTTTCTCAAGTCGAACTTGAGATGCATATGTACCCAGCTCAGCACCTAGTTCCCCAACCTACGTGATTGAATAATATACTAAAACTTGACCAATTGAGAGGAATGAAAAATTATTTAAACACCTGGATGATACTAAGTTTAAACAAGTGCAGTTTTGTTATTTTCAACCACACCTATAAGTACTCATGAAGCGTTGCCCATGAGAACTTATAACAGCCCACAATACAGTTCTTTGAAGGGACTAAAATATATACATTCCAGTTGCCCTGATAGTTGACACATTCCTCCTTACTAACATTCTGAACTACTTGACCAAATCCTCTTTGCCTCCTTAGGTACTGCAAGGGCAAACTTCAGTGGTCCCTGTGGTATATGCTGTTTAAAACAACAGCTGAATAAGTTTCCTTAGGGTCTCCTTATCTAACAAGTATGGGACCACTAAGACATGGATTGACTCATTGCAATGAACCAATAATGGATTTATTTCATTTTTATTAACTAAATCTCCTGATGTACTGCCCTATACATTTTTCTTCACTAGGACAGAAACCCTTTATCATGTGCCTGCTATACCTAGGAACCCAAAACTCTACCTATGACAAAGTACATCAAATGCTTAATAAGTGTTTTTAAATTAACAGCTGTGCTTAAGGAGAACCTGGCTGATTGTGAGCATTATTGGGGGAGGTTTTCAAAAATACAAATTCCAACACTCTGGCTCTCACCAATCAGAACCTCTGGAGGTGACATCC
The DNA here is from genome assembly GCF_021234435.1 of Artibeus jamaicensis. Taxonomy (NCBI): domain Eukaryota; kingdom Metazoa; phylum Chordata; class Mammalia; order Chiroptera; family Phyllostomidae; genus Artibeus; species Artibeus jamaicensis. The sequence goes on along the minus strand of NW_026521828.1, from coordinate 7,844,126 downwards.
AGGTGATTCTGGGACCTCCCTGAGCTTGGGAACCAAAGAAAAGCATTTCCGATGGTGTCCTATCAAGTCTTCAGATAACACCTCCTCCAAGAAGCTGTGCGTGCTTTCCCTCTCCCTTTGAACCCACATGGTACAATGTCAGTACTTCTCCATGGCACTGTTCTCACAGTGGGCCTCAGGAGTTTCTCTTCTGTCCATACCCATTTTGCAGAGGGTACGCTTCTTGCAAGCAGCCCCTCCATACCTTTCAGCATCACATGCTTGGGCAACCTGAATTTCCAGCAGGAGCGTCATCTTGCACATTGATTATCTTATGTCCATGCTTCTAAATTGTCACTGAAGATGCAATATTGACTTATGAGTGGATTTGTCTCAAGAGAAGAAAAGAACCAGCTCTAGACTAAAGAGCAGCTATGTGTCAGAATCTCTTAGGGTACAATGTGGCATGACAGGTGATGAGTTATCCCTCCATCTTTTTTTGCAATAACCTAACCTATGTGTCAAGATTATCTCCTGTAAGGTAACCTTCAAATATAGGGACAGAAAGAGAGAAGGCTCATTCTAACCCAGTCAACCTGTCTCATACGAAAGCAGGAATTAATACATCCAACTGATGGCAACTCATAGCACGTGGTGATAATGGCAATGACGGTGCCAATAATCCTGGTGCAGGTATCATAGTCCTTGATATGTTCAGGAACAGCTCCTTGTGTAGGAACTGTTCTCAGCATCTTACAGTAATTCTCCCAGCAACCTTACAAAGATCATTTTACAGCCCAGAAAACTGAAGCTTATACACGGAATCAGGAAATATCTAGAATTCACAGAACTATAGACCGTTAGAACAAGAATTCCCTTTAAAAACATCTGTGTTATCCCTTTTGTGTTATAGGCGAGTACACTGGAGCCAAGTTCAGAGCATGAATCAGTGGCATAGTGTGTACTTGCACAGGGGTGCTTCTTACACACACATGCACGCATGTGCACACACACAGTGTACAAGAGGATATCGGAGTTAAGTTCTATTCTCCCATCCCTATTTTTTTATCCATGCATTTCATCTCCTTGGAATGATTTTTTTCTCTTCTTACCTGTTTACTTATTTTTTCCACATAAAGTATAAAAGGTATATAGAGACCTTGAAAACCCCATGGGACTCCCATGGGTGCGAGGTTCCCCACCCCGCCCGCCCCGGGCTGCATTGCCTGGTCAGTGCCCCTAGTGTGGTGGCGTTGTGAGCAAAGACCCGTCAGGCCCCCATGTTCTTGGTGGCTGTGACTTCCTCTGAGCCCTTTTCAGGAAGTAGGTGGTACAGCATATGCTGGATGCCTCATTTCCTTCAGTACTCAAGGCCACCTCAGCCCCAAACCAGTTTCCTGTCACCATCACTGACTGCCACCTAGGACAACGACCACGAGCTCCGAACCTCCCGTGCTCGGAGGAGGCGGCGGCTGACCTCACCTCGCCTTCCTCCGTCTCATGTCTGAGGATCACTCTCGTTAACAGTGGAGCTCTGCTCTGATCTCCAGTCTTTGTCCAAAAAGTAAATGGCTTCTTTAAAAGAATACCAACAGAAAATGTTCTTAACTAAATAGAAGAGATGTTCACACTCCTCTCTTCACAAGACTGTTGGTAACTTTCTGGTCTTTTTGTGGTACATGTTTCTTCCCCTTTAGAATAAGTTACATATGCAGATGGAGTCACCTCTTCCTGCCTTGAGTTTAACCCATCACGTTTCAATGAGATGAGAGCAAAAGCTTCAGTATTAGGCAAAAGGAGAGAAATTTTGAAGACAATTTATGCTACGTGTAATGTGTGGATGAACGTTACAAACATAATGAGAGATAAAATCGACATCTAACAATGTACAAGTTTAAGGGGCACAACATGAAGATTTGATAGATGTGTAAATTGCAAACTGATTGCCACAATTAGCACCCATGGCCACACATAATTACAAGATTTTCTTCTCATAACTTTTAAGATCTACTCTCAGCAACTTTCTAATATACCATAGACACTTTCAAATACACAGTTCAGTACCATTAAGTGTGGTCACCATGCTGTCCATTATATCCCCATGACTTGTTTGGCTTATAACTGTAAGTTTGTACCTTTTGGCCAACTTCACCCAATTCCCCCACTCTCCAGCTCCCCTCTCAAATTTCAAAAGAGACTTTTGAAACTCCCAGCAGAGATAAGAAGAGTTTGGGGAGTTTCACAAAGTTTATGTGGTAAACTGTATGTTTGGCAAGAATGAACAATATTGTAAGGGCCAATTGTCCCCAACCCCCCCCCCCACACACACACACGCACACAGTCACACACACATCCTGGAGGTTCAGGGCCAAGTTAGAGGAAGCAGGTTACGTGTCTGTGCAAGGTGAGCTTCATGACTATCAGTGCTGTTTTGTGAAACAGAGACCATTCATCAGACTCTTATAAAGAAGAGCTGTGAGTTTAGCTGAGTCAGTGAAGGTCAAACTTGAATGTCAGTAAGAATCACATGGCCAGCTTTTGAAAAGTTCAGACTTCAAGAATTCCGGTCTTGGAGATTCTAGTGCATGGATATGGGATGGAGCATGGTCAGCTGCTTGCTGTCACTATTTTGTTTTTTCTGGGTAAATGTGATCATCAGCAATGTTTGGGACACAGAGGTTTAGGTAGTTAGGCTGGATCAGTTGTTCTCAACCAGAGGAGATTTTGTCCACCAGAGAACACTTGCTTGTGCCTGTTACCCAGTTGTTAGAGACCAGGGATGGTGCTAAACACCCTGTAAAACCTCCTACCACACAGCATCATGGAGCCCCAATGTCAACAGTGCTGAGGTCGGCATAAGCCTGGACTAGATAACCTCTGTATGGCCCTTTCTAACCTCAAGATTCTAGGATTCAAACAATCAGCATGGCCATCTGTGAGTATTATTTGTATGTGTAGACAACTCACCTTTGAGGTTGGGGGATGGAGGGGCCAGTGTTGTTCTGAATTGTATGCAATATGCTTCACCTGCTACAAATATAGGCCCACCATACCAGGCTTCTGGCTCCTCTGGCCTTGACTGAAGGAACATACTATGTCTATGTTAAGTAAATCAACTAATAGGTTTTGCAAATATTACCAACAGATTTATAGCTGGGTGGGAACAGAGCGTTAGGCAGAAAGGACTCAAAACGGAATTAAGATTTTAAAGTTCCCACCAGGAATGAGTAAACGGGTATATTCATTTGCTTACACTGATTTTATCAGTGCTAGCAAAATTGCCAGGGGGAATGAGGGGTGCATATTTGGGTCTTTCCCTTCTCTCCACTTCTCTCATGCAGCCAGAAGTTCGTGTTTTTCTCCTTTTGCCCTACAGCAAAGTCAGCACTTTGAAAAGGGCCTAAAAATATCTTTTCATTAAGGAACTGATGGAGCTTCCAGGACAGGAAGCTTATGCCCTTGTAGGGGAATGGAGATGTGGCTTCTAACATTTGTTGAATGGAGGCATCATGGAGTAGTAGAATGAGCATCCCTTTGCTTACAGGCCAAGTTCAAGGTTCAACTTCCAGGTTGCCCACTTAATGGTTGTGGGTCATGAGAAAGTCACTTCAGCTCTCTGGCACTCAGTATCCTCATCAGGAAATTGAAGATAGTGACAGCTAGATTGCAGTGCCCTGGTGAGAGTGGGACAGTATCTGTAATAAACCTGGTACATGGTGAGCTCCAAGAGGGCAGAGCTTATGTCTGTTTGCCTTCATCACTACCTGTATCACCAGTAGAACAGTCTCTGATCCATGGTGAGAGGTCGAGACATATCTATTGAATGCACATACAAAATGGTGGCCATTATTGCTGAAAGTCTGCCCTATACCAAACTGGCCTACAGAATTCCCCCTGTTCACATGCAAGGAAGTTCATGAGCTGGGTGCATGAGCCTGGTTTTCTGGGATCACTAAGCTTCCATTTCTTTTAACCATTCCAGGGCAAAGAAGGAGCCTTCATGGTACGAGATTCCAGGACCCCAGGAACATACACCTTGTCTGTTTTCACCAAGGCCATCGTAAGGTATGGTGCTAACCTGCTCATCAGTGTTGGGTGAGATGGTTCTGAAGTGGGTGAGGAAGGCAGCACACTCAGCAACGTCAGGCAGAGCAGGAGGTCGAGGGGTCACTGGGAATGGTGTGCTTTCCCTGATCCCACTGAGAATGTCAAGGCCAGAGAAATAAAGGATGTAACTGTGGTCACTTAACTGGCAAACGACAGAGCTGGGACTGGAGGCCAGGTTCTTTTCTCAGTTAGCATCCCTGAGTGCAGAGCTATAAGGAACTAAAACACCTGGCTCTGTATTTGATGAGTTTATAATAAATCACATAGAATAATAGAAAGGTACTTCTGAATAATAAAAAGGAAGCGAGAAGATATGAATGCTAGTTCCGGCTCTGCTAATAATGAAGCTACCTACCTAACCATTTACTGAGTCCTTACTATGTGCCAGAATGTCACAGACCATTTCCAATCCTAATAAGCCCTGAAGGCAGGTGTTACTATGCTTCTTTTACAAACAAGTAACTGAGGCTCAAAGAACTGCTGGTCCCAGTCTGAGGCAGTGGAGATGCATTGGTCCAGCCCCTTCATGCTTCCTCCAGCTGCCGTCAAGGCTCTCACTGCACGTTTGCCCCTCTCAGGACTTCAGCATCCACCTCCATAAAATGACATCAAATTCTCTTCTAGTGCGAAAATGAGGAAGAATAAGAAGCTTGTCAATGACCAAAGTGAAGGAAGAATTAAGAGGAGAGAGAAAAATAACTATTAAGGATTTCTGGGAGGATGGAGGATGTGAACAAGACTCAGAGCATGAGCCAGGGTTTAGAGAGGTGACAAGGAGCAGGGGTGCTGGCCGGGGGTGGGAAAGTGTGCAGTGCTCATCACAGTGATGAGAGTGATCTGCCACTCCATCAGATAGGACGGAGAAGTGAGAACTAAAGCTGCGTGGGATCCCCAAGGTCACCCCCAGGCTTGGTGATTCACTGGGAAGACTCACAGGATTCGGCGTACAGTTATACTCAAGGTTAAGATTTATCACAGCAAAAGGAATCAAAACAAAATCAGCAAAGGGAAAAGGCATGTGGGGCAAAATCCAGAGAAAAGCACACACAAGATTCCAAGAGTCCTTGCTCAGCAAAGTCACACAGGACAAGCTGAATTCCTCCAGCAGCAAGCTGCAACCACAGGGCCAGAGTGGCGTCTACAAAGGGAGCTCACGAGAGACTCAGTGCCCAAGGTTTCCACTGGGGGCTGGCCACACAGGCAGCCTCTGCCTAATGCAGAGCAAAATTCCAGGCTCCCAGAAGAAAAGCAGGCAGTGGGCAGAACCACATTGTTTATACAAGCAATGTAGGCCCAGGGAACCACCCATGTTAGCTAGAGTATGGTGAGAATCCTCCCCAACTCCAAGTTCTCAGACACCAAGGGCCTGCCTGGCAAGCAGGCCTTTCTAAAGACAGCAGTCAGGGCTGCTAGGTTAACTCTGCTGTACACATCAAATTGGTGCAAAGGGGCCTGAGATGTCTCCTTAGCACATGCTGATAATTAGTTAGAATCACAGAGCAGGGAAGGCAAACATGCAGCCCAGGTGGGACCACTCCCCATTTTGCAGCTGGGGAAGAAACATCACAGCACTGACTCTACTCGGGTCCCCATGCAGCCTCCGAGTCCTCCATACAGCACCCAGGGCAACCTGTCCACACTGGCACGGGTTGAAATATATCGGTCGTCCTTGTGAGGGTGAAAAGCGAGGCTAGTAGGAATCCGATACCAGTCAATGCTGCTGTGTCTGAACATTGATTCTTAATCCCTGCATTTATGTTTTATGTCTTTAAGTGAGAACAACCCCTGCATAAAGCACTATCACATCAAAGAAACAAATGACAACCCCAAGCGATACTATGTGGCCGAGAAGTATGTGTTCGATTCCATCCCTCTCCTCATCAATTATCACCAGCACAATGGAGGAGGTGAGTCCTAAAGGACAAGGGGGGGACCCTCACACAGGAGCTTGCAGAAAAGTGACAAGCACCTAGCCTGGTGTCTTTATGGCAGACAAGCTGACCTTAAATAATAATTAAGTATACAAATAGAAAAAGATGCCAAATATTGGATTATAGTATGTATTTCCCATCAGCAAATTCTGCTGTTGGAAGCATGGGATTTCACCACCTGCCCACCTGTGTTTCTGATTGTTCTCAGAAGGTATAATATCAATGATTGGGCTTTGTGTTTTATTTCTTCCTGGCGGCTTAACTAGGATGGTGAGCACCGTGAAGCTCTAACCACAGCCTTTTGCTTTTTAATTGATCCAGGCCTGGTCACTCGGCTTCGCTACCCGGTTTGTTCCTGGAGGCAGAAAGCCCCCGTCACAGCAGGGCTGAGATATGGTGAGCAGCGCGTTCAGGAATGTTAGACATTTGCACTAAAACTCACGTCCCTCAAGGTTTGGGACAAATCTGAATGAACTTTCCATGAACCTAACTCTTCCCCAGACCTAAAATGACCATTGGAACAGGCACACTGTGTATGTGGAGATGGTGTGCACAAATCCACATTTATGTGTGTGAGAGTTATCTATAGGACAACGTTTATCTTGGCCAAAACAATGTTCCTTGGTTTTAGTTAAGAGTTCATCAGTGAAGTGTTTTCTGGGTACCTACTTTGTACAGAGCACTCTACTAAATGTGACTGGAAAAATACTAGGTAACAATGCCCTAGTACTATGTCCTCACCTTTTCTTCTAGAAGTTTGTATTGTCTAGTTTGTCAGATATGGGTTCATTGCAAGGGCTGTAAGCTGGCAGCATCCGTAAGTATTTCTTTGCACAGTGTGAAAAATTTTTTGAATGCCATTAGGAAGGGCATGAAGCTCCTGTGCCACAGGCCCTACTATTCCTTCTTGTCCTGTGGGACTGCTTCAGCCACTTGTGGTATCTACCCGGAACTCAAAAGCAATGAGCTGGCATCCCCTTGTCCAAACTGTACTGGTTGAGAAGACTGTAATTTTCATTTGATATCTCCCCCATCAGCTGTTCTCAAATCTCAGTGTGCATCCAAGTCATGTGGGATGCTTATTCAAAATGTTGACTCCTGGAACTTCCAGCCAAGATGGAGGTGTAGATAGGTACATTTTACCTCCTCACACAAACAAAAGAAGGACAACAAATTTTAAAAAAACAACCAGAACTGACAGTAAATCAAACTGTATTGAAATCCAACAACCAAGGAGTTAAAGAAGAAATACTCACCCAGACCGGTAGGAGGGGTGGAGATGGGCAGCCGAGCAGAAAGGACTTGTGGCAAGGCAGCAGCTGGCAGACCCGGCGGTCTCACATTCTCATGTAGACAAACCCAGAGGAACAACTGGGGAGGGAGACAGACCACACAACCCAGGGCTCCAGCGCAGAGAAATAAAGCCTCAGAACCTCTGACTGAAAACACCTGTGGGGGATGAGGCAGCGGGAGAAACTCCTAGCCTCACAGGAGAGTTATTGGAGAGATCCACAGGGTCTTGGAATGTACACAGACCCACCCACCAGGGAGTCAGCACTAGAAGGGCTCAATTTGCTTGTGAGTATCAGGGGAAGGGACTGAAAACTGGCAGAAAGCAGAGCAAGTGCCATTGTTCCCTCTCAGACCCCGCCCCACATACCACATCACAACCTAGCGAAGTGGGTTGCCCCACCCTGGTAAATACCTAAGGCTCCACCCCTTACTACATAACAGGTGCATCAAGACAAAAAAAAAAAAAGTGGCCTAAATGAAAGAACAGATCAAAGCTGCAAAAATAAAACTAAGAGATGAAGAGATAGCCAACCTATCAGATGCACAGCTCAAAACACTGGTAATCAGGATGCTCACAGAATTGGTTGAGTATGGACTTCCGCCAAGATGGAGGTATAGGTGGATGTGCCGTGCCTTCTCACACAACCAAGTTTAGGGACAACTAAATATTAGCACCAGAGAACACAACCAGAACATGGAAAATTGAACTTTTCGGAAGTCCGTTAACAACAAATTCTTCAGTCCGACCGGTAAGGGGCGAAACCGGCGTCTCGTGAGGAGTTGCACGGGAGGGCTCCGGTCGGACGGACCCAGGCGCGGAGTCCAGACGCGCGAATCCAGACGCACGGGTTCCAGGCCCAGGGTTGGACCTAGTGAGCGACCGAGCGACCCACCGGGTGAGCGACTGCTGAGGAGACGGTGGGGAGGCGGTGCTGCGTGTTGACTGCGGTTGCCTGTCTGCGGGCGAGCGGACGGGCGAGGGAGTGGGCGGTTGGACCAGCCCCGCAGGGCGCCGCCATTTCCCCGCTCTGACCACGCCCCCACATACAGCGTCACAACCCAGCGACCTGGGAGTCCAAGGGCCAGAACAGACCAAAAATGTCGCAGGAAGACCTCAAAGCCCCAGAGATAAATCTAAGCGACGAAGAAATAGCAAAACTCTCAGATGCACAGTTTAAAACACTGGTAATCAGGATCCTAACAGATCTGGTTGATTATAGCCACAAATTAGAGAAAAAAATGAGGGCTATGAAAAGTGAAATTAAGGAAAATTCCACAGGAAACCCACAGTGATGAAAAGGAAACCGGGACTCAAATCAACGAGTTTGGATCAGAAGGAAGAAATCAAACAGAAAAGAGTCAAGGAAGTTCAACCAGGAATTTAAATTCCAAGAATGAAGAAACAAAAATTCAAAAAAATGAGGAGAGGCTTAGGAACCTCTGGAACAACTTTAAATGTTCCAACAACCAAATCATGGGTGTGCCAGAAAGAGAAGAGGAAGAGCAACAAATTGAAAACTTACTTGAAAAAATAATGAAGGAGAACTTCCCCAAGCTGGCAAAGTAAATAGACTTCCAGGAAGTCCAGCAAGCCCAGAGAGTCTTAAAGAAGTTGGACCCAAGAAGGAACACACCAAGGCACAACATAATTACATTACCCAAGATTAAAGATAAGGAAAAAAATCTTAAAAGCAGCAAGAGAAAAGGAAACAAAGGAGTTCCCATCAGACTGTCAGCTGATTTTTCAAAAGAAACCTTGCAGGCAAGAAGGGGTTGGAAAGAAGTATTCAAAGTCATAAAAGGTAAGGACCTACATCCAAGATTGCTCTATTCAACAAAGCTACCATTTAGAATGGAAGGGCGGATAAAGTGCTTCCCAGATAAGGTCAAATTAAAGGAGTTTATCATCACCAAACCCTTATTATATGAAATGTTAAAGGGATTTATCTAAGAAAAAGATGATCAAAAATATGAACAGTAAAATGACAATGAACTCACAACTATCAACAACTGAACCTAAAAAAAGCAAAAACAAACTAAGCAAATAACTAGAACAGGAACAGAATCACAAAAATGGAGATCACATGGAGGGTTATCAGCAGGGAGGCGGAGGGGGAAGAATGGGGAGGAAGGTATAGAGAATAAGAAGTATAAATGGTAGGTACAAAATAGACAGGGAGAGGTTAAGAATAGTATAGGAAATGGAGAAGCCAAATAACTTATATATACGACCCATGGACATGAACTAAGAGGGGAAATGAGGGTGGGAGCAGGGTGCAAAGCAGGAGGGAATAAAGGGAGAAAAATAGAATAACTGTGTAACAGCATAATCAATAAAATATATTTTAAAAAATGTTGACTCCTGGACCCTCCGCAACACTTACCAAAACTATCCCTGATAGAGGGGCCCTGGAGTCTGCATTTTAAACAAGTGCCCAAGGTGATTTTGACCCAGGTGGCTAGATGGTAATTCTTCACTTGCTATGAGCTCCCATTCCTAAGGAGCATCACATCTGATACACAGTAGGTACTCAGAACCGTTCTCTGTTGAGTCTCTGCTTCAGAGGTAGACATCAAACTGTCTGTGATTGTAGACCAAGTGTCAGGATAGGAACATACCTCTTTAGTCTCTTTATGAAAATAAAGTTATTCTAATAACTGTAAAATTCCAATGTATCCATGCTGGATAGGATGTCACAGATTAATTACGACCCCACTCATCTTTGTCAGTGTGAAAATTGAGACTCAGATCCCTTTTATTTGTTTATTGAACATTTACTGAGAGCCTACTATGTGCCAGACACTGTACTGGCTGGCCCCTCTCTCCCAGTCCTTTTAAATCTAATTCCTTAGCCCCCACCCCTGCTAAGGCCTAGTAGAGTGCTGTGTACATAGTGGGTGCTCTTGATGGTTGAATGAATGAATGCATGACCAGCTTAAATGAAATTTGCTCTGCGTGAAAAATAACAATAGTACATTTCAACCAGGTAGAGAAAATGGTTGGGACCTTACAAGAACCTTTCATTTACTTTCTTTAATATCCTGTTTAATGCCATTCTCCTCTCTCTTTCCATGTAATCTTCCACACATACGTTTTTCATGGTTTTAAATGCATATCCTATGTTGTTATTTAGAAAAAAGATAATAATTTTATCTATCTATGATAGTTCTAGATCTAGGACTTACAACATTTGCCATTTGGGGGTTATATTAACGATAGGCTAACATTCTGTATAGGGCTATACAATCTCCTGGTAGCCCTATCCCTCATATTGATTGCTTACCAACCCTGGAAAACCCTGTGTCTCCTCCAGGACAATGGGTGATCCACCCCTCGGAGCTCACTTTTGTGCAGGAGATTGGCAGCGGGCAGTTCGGATTGGTGCATCTTGGCTACTGGCTCAACAAGGACAAGGTGGCCATCAAAACCATTCAGGAAGGAGCTATGTCAGAAGAGGACTTCATAGAGGAGGCTGAAGTCATGATGTGAGTGGTCCAAATAAGAGTATGAACAGATGCCCTGGGGAGCATGTTCTGTGTTGTGCTCTTTACACAGCACTCTGATGCCGCATTGTGCCAGCTCCCTGCTCAAATCCAGCAAAGGCTTCCTATAGCACAGAGAATAAAACCCCTCTCTCCCTGTGGTCTGCCAGGCCTGTCATGGTCTGGCCCTGCCTACTCATGAATCTTATCTTCTACCCACCTCTCCTCTGGTTCACAACACGCCACCCACGCCGGCCTCCATTCATCATCACACATACCAGCTGGCTCCCTGTCATCCTTCCGGTCTAGGTTCAAATGACGTGTTTTCGTTTTTGTTTGGCGGGGGTGCACTTTGCAGAGATTGAGTGTGGACCATCTCACCCCTGACTTTTTCCCCCAGGAAACTCTCTCACCCCAAACTGGTCCAGCTGTATGGGGTGTGCCTGGAGCAGGCCCCCATCTGCCTCGTGTTTGAGTTCATGGAGCACGGCTGCCTGTCGGATTACCTGCGCAACCAGCGGGGGCTCTTTGCTGCAGAGACCCTGCTGGGCATGTGCCTGGACGTGTGCGAGGGCATGGCCTACCTGGAAGAGGCGTGCGTCATCCACAGAGACCTGGTAAGAAGGTGCAGGGCAGCCGCCTGCAGGCCCAGGAGGCAGGGCCCCTGAAATGCTGAGCTCCCAAGACAGGAAATGTGGTAATCAATGACAAGTCACAGGCCATCTGCCTTTCCCTCCCAACCTCCTCTTTCTCTACAGTCTTTGGGATGTCCTAGTGGGAACATGTTTCATGAGGACTGAGGTCAGGGCTCTTAGATCTCAGCCCCACCCCTAACTTTAACCCTGTGTGATTCGGTCTGCATTCTTCGAAAAAGAAACCAACAGCCTCTTTTCACTTCTCTGTGGCCTCTTGGCAAATGAAGGAAGCTTTTCAAACATCCATTTTTTTTCCCAAGCATTATCGCAGGAACTGCTGGAATCACACTGGGGTGACCCTAAAGTTCTCCTCAGAATCTCTGGGGGTTGGAGCCCAGGAATATTTATTTTAGCATGCCCTGCCCGTTGGCACGCTAAAACTTGAGATTCACTGGAGTCTATTGTCACATTCTGTGCCACAGTCTGGCACAACCAGTGCCACATTCTGTGATAGTCATTGGGACCAGGTACTCTTCCTGCTGAGAAATGGTTCCAAGAGGATTAACAACCTCAAAATACTCCTATTTTAGTCAAGTGGGTTACAGTCTCTTCCCAGCAGCCCTAGTGTTAACATTATTTTTATCACATCAGGTTGCATTAGATTAGAGCATGTCATTGGTTAAACAACACCGTGGATTTCTCTTCTATTTAGGACCCCAGAAATGAAGATAAAAGACCAACCTTACTCATCCTGATCTAGGATCCCATGCTCACCTTTCTAGCTAACTTCCAGCAGGCACTTGTAGAGCTTAATCAACACTGGTAAAGCTCCATAGCACCCTTGTACAACTGCACATAGAAAAACTAAGGGCCAGGATTATGGGAGACTCCTTCATTGTTGACTATCCACACTTTTCTTGGTCTGTCTCTTCTCCAGGCTGCCCGAAATTGTTTAGTGGGAGAAAACCAAGTCATCAAGGTGTCGGACTTTGGGATGACAAGGTAATACGGGAGGTGTTGTCCCCCAGCAGAGCCTCAAGAATGGGACTCAGCCCCCCAGAACACTCTGACATTCTCTCTCCACTCTCTCCCAGGTTTGTCCTTGATGACCAATACACCAGCTCCACCGGCACCAAGTTCCCGGTGAAGTGGGCTTCCCCGGAAGTCTTCTCCTTCAGTCGCTATAGCAGCAAGTCGGATGTGTGGTCCTTTGGTGAGTGTCACCCTGGCCCCATACCCAGTGATCTGGGTCCACTTGCCCTTGAACTCTGGGTGGTGAGGGAGTTCCACTGGCAGTCTGTATGAAGGGGTCCTCATTATTGTAGTTATTCTTTAAAATCTTCGGAATGGGGAGAGTGAAAATGAGAGTGGACACAGGATTCTGGTGACGGCTGCTGTTGAGACCAAAAGCTGGAAGAGTCAGGAGATCAGAATGTGAGTTCCTCGAGGGCCAGGACCAATTTTTTCTAATATTATATTCCCACACTTAATCCTCAATAACTGTTTGCTCATTCATTCAACAATTTACAGAGCATCTGCTATATACCAGGGCCTAATCTAGGTGCTCACAATATAGGATAGGGAAGACTCCTCTTGGAGCTGAAGTTTAGGAGGAGGCAGATTACATAAACAAACTAATCAACATGTTTGTAACTTCTCAGGTAGTGGTAAGAAAGTGATATGAATAAAACAAAGTCATGGGACAGAAAAGTCTGTTTCTGTCCCATAATGGGATAGAGAGAAGGTCTGTTTTAAATCATGGGACCTGGGAAGGCCTCTCTGAGGAAGCGACTCTTGGACAGAAATATGAATGATGAGGGGGAGCTGTCTCCATTCAAAGATCCAGAGAACAGTATCCCTGACACAGCAACCAGCAGGTGGGAAAGCTTGTCATGTCCAAAGAAAAGGAGGTGAATGGTAGGTGACGAGGTTGGCAGGCCATGGCAGGAACTTAGAATTCTCACAGGTAAAAACAGCCACAAAGAAGAGGCAGAATGAAGGATGTTGGTGTGGCAGGATGTACTAAATATTCTTGCTGGATTTGTCACGACACCCTAAGCTAAAGCATGCACAAAAACATAGCAGACAACCTCTCTGATGTGAATTATAAGAAGGATCATACTTTAGGCAGTACGAACAAGTTGGAGTCTGATTTTGGCACTCTCTACAAAGGGAAGGTTTGCCAAGGATACTGACTGGTAGTTAAAACCAGGAAGAAGCTGACTAATGAAATCTCTTAGGAGAATAACTAGTTTTAAAGTCTTCTCCAGCATTTTAAAATACCCATTTTCAACAACCAAGTGATTTGTTAATTCTGAGTCCTTCTGAACTGTTCCTTAAAATGATTCCCCTGTTCAACAGGCCTTAACTATGATTTTGTTAGTCAAATTTAAGTTACAGAATGAACTTGGAAGAAATACAATTTCACTAAAGCAATCTCAGAATATTCTCCTTTCCCCAGTGTAACTAGAAAGGGTAGGGCTGATGCGTGGCCCCTCCCTGTGGGTGGTACAGCTGATCACGCTTGCACCCTGCCGGATGTCCCATCCAGAGACATTTGCAGCCACCGCTGCTTTGGCACATTCTCCTTCCGACTCTGAATGGGGTTTATTCTGCCACAGATTGTCAGCCTGGGAATTCACTGCTGCATCTTATAATTAGAGGGGCCCGCTGACGTCCATCCCTGCCTAGGATGTGTCATCTGGAGTGTCCAAAGATGAGATTAGCTGACAGAAGCAGAGTAGAAAGGGTGACAAGGGTGACAAGCCTGAGAAACAGAATCCTGGGTGGTCTGAGAGCTTGACGCCTGCCTCAGGCCACTGCCCTTTGTCACGCATTCTGAGGTTTTTGGTGTGACGGGTATATCTTAGGCAGAAGAAGAAAAGAGATTAAATCAGGTTGTCAAAAACGGACAACCTGAGGACATGTTTTGCTTGGTCTACACGGTATTTTTGAAAATCAAATTGAGTTTATATTTTAAAACTCTCAAGATACGACTTCTTTTGAAAAATCAGAAAATGTGGATCCTGAGCCCTCATTCCCTGGGGCCCTACTTCGCTGGAGCCAGATTACAGCGGTCCCACTGAAGCAGAACTTTTAATCTTCGGTTTTCCACAGTCCTCACTATTCCCTGTTGTATACTTCATCCACTTAACTTATTTACATCATGTGTAGAAATTTGAGTTTCCTATGTCCCTATAAGTTTCAGTAGTAACATCTGAGTTAGATCTAAGAAAAGGCTGAGCTTGGCACTTCTTTGCCATTGAGAAGGTTGGGAAATCTCTTCTTTAGAAATAAGACAGGCCTAATAACCCTCAGGTGGTAGGGACTTGAATCTTAATGTCAAGAAGCCTGTGATTTCTAGAGGTACATTTCTTTGTGTGCTATTTGTAAACATTATCATTAGCTGTGCTACACTCCCCATTGCTTGTAGGTGTGCTGATGTGGGAAGTCTTCAGCGAAGGCAAAATTCCATATGAAAACCGAAGCAACTCAGAGGTGGTGGAAGACATCACTACTGGATTTCGCTTATATAAGCCCCGGCTGGCCTCCTCCAATATCTACCAGATCATGAATCATTGCTGGAAAGAGGTCAGTGAAGGAAGTGGTTTCCCATTGCATTATAACCTATGGCTTCTGGGTCTGTCCCCTTCCCTAGAGAAAGGAACCCTTTTAGAGGATGAGTCAGCAGGGGTGAATAAAATAGATTAACAGGAAAGTCACTTTGAGAGTCTTTTAACTAGAGAGGTTCCCCATTCCTGAAAGATCTGGTAGTAACCTTAAATATCATTGATTTGCTATATAATGCCACAAGCCATCAGTATATGGTGAGAGAAAAACAGGGTAAAGCTATGTCAATGTTTTTTGAGGAAAAAAACCATTGTGTAACATTGTAAAACTACTGAATATAAAGTTAGCTGTATAAATTGGGGATTAGAAGTTCATTTGTGCTGTGAAAATATTAAAATGACTTGGAGTTCATTGTATTCATTCAACAATTCAGAATGGGAATCCAACAACTTCTCAGTTATCCCACACTTGGGTTGCAGGCTGGGCCTTGAACCACATCAGCAAGAGTCTTAGATGTCCTTTGTGAGTTAGGAAATTGTGAGTTTGGACCAAAGTTGAAAGTTGCTGAAATAGTGAGTTAATACAAATTCAGATCATTGAAGGGTAAAAAGGTAGAATTGAAAAACCATAGAATAATTGGGTTTTGTCTCAGCTTTGCCCTGTCTTAGTCATTAATTTTAGACAATTCCCTAAACCTCCTCTTTCTTGCTGGTAGAGAATTAAATAATGCTTGATTTGTAAGTTCATAGATGTAAGTTCATAGACCTTTTATAATTAGAAGCAAGCAAACCAACCAATGAGGACACAACACAAATCTAGTCCACTTCACAAGGGTAATTATGATAGCTGACATTGATTTAACAGTTTTTTCTCTATTTTTAAAGATTTTATTTATTTATCTTTAGAGGGAAAGAAGAGAGGGAGAGAAATATCAATGTATGGTTGCCTCTCATGCATCCCCTGTTGGGAACCAGCCTGCAACCCAGGCATGTGCCCTGACTGGGAATCGAACTGCGATACTCTGGTTCACAGGCCTGCGCTCAATCCACTGAGCTACACCAGCCAGGGCTAGTTTTTTCTCTTTTTAATTTAACAAATTTTACTCTTTAGAAGTTTTAGATATGCAGAAAAATTGAATACATAGTATGGAGTCCCCACATGTCCTCCTCCCCGGTGACTAACACTTTGCAGCCGGTAGTATGTTGTGCAGGTCTACCACCTTTGACAGGAGTGCAGTATGTTCCTGCATCATACTACATGGTACTACATGATCATACAGAACTACAGGACCATGCAGAATGGTGTTACTGCCTTTAAATCCACCAGGCTTCACCCATATTTATTCATTCCTTCCCCAGTTCTCCCCAAATCCCCAGCAACTATCCAAGTCCTTCCATTTCTAGAATGTCATATAGCTGGAATGTTGTATAGTAGGTAGCTTTTTCAGATTGAGTTCTTCCACCTAGCATTATGCATTTAAGATTCTCCCATGTCTTTTTGTGGCTTGATAGCTCATTTTTTTATCACTAAATAACCATCCATTATATGGATACGGCCCAGTTTGTTTACTAACGTACCTACTCAGGGACACCTTGGCAGCTTCCAGTTTTTGGCAATCATGAATAAAGCTGTTATCAACTTTTGTGTGCAGGTTTTTGTATGGACATAAGTTTCAGCTCAAATTAGGTGAATATCTAGAAGTGTGATTACTGGATCATATGATAACATTACGTGTAGGTTTGTGAAAAACTACCAGATTGTCTTCCAAAGTGGTTGTACCAGTTTGCATCTCACCAGTAGGGAGAGCTCTTGTTGCTCCACGTCCTCACCAGCATTTGGTATTGTTGGTGTTCTGGATTTTAGCCATTCTAATAGGTGGATGAGGGTATCTCTAAAACAAGTGGTATCTTGTTTTCATTTGCAATTCCCTAATGACATACGATGTTGAGCATCTTTTCATTATATTCACTTGCTGTTTCCTTATCTTCTTTAACGAGGTGTCTATTGAAATCTTTTGTCCATTTTTAAACCAGGTTGTTTTCTTGCTTTTAAGTTTTAAGAGGTCTTTGTATAGTTTGGATATAAGACCTTTATTAGATACATGTTTTAAATTTATTTTCTCCCAGCCAATGGCTTATCTTTTCATTCTCTTATTAATGGTGCCTTTTACAGGTGGAAGTTTTTTATTATAACAAAGTTCAGCATCATTTTTTTTCCTTTACGGATCGGATCATGCTTTTGATGTTGTATCTAAAAACTCATTGACACACCCAAAGTCACTCCAATTTTCTTCTATGTTATCTTCTCAAATTTTATCAGTTTTTCGTCCTATGTTTAGGTGTATGATCCTTTTGAGTTAATTTTCATGAAGGATATAAGGTCTATGTCTAGAATTGTTGTATTGCATCTAGATGACCAATTGGTCTAGCACCATATTTTAATATTTAAATCCAGCAGAGGGTACTGCTATTGAATTCTAGTGTTTTTTTTTTGGAATTGGCTATGACACACAAGTACAAGGAACTCAGAGCTCTTTTCTTCCCTCTCTAGAAACCAGAAGACCGGCCACCTTTCTCCAGACTTTTGAGTCAACTGGGTGAAATTGCAGAATCGGGACTTTAGCAGAGACTCAGCTGCAGACCCTGAGTAGGGGAAGAAACCCTCCCTCCACAGAGCATTAAAAGCCGCCACCAGCCCAGGACTCCCCAGAGGCAGCTGGTCTGTGGTGCCAGTTTCTAGGCTGCCCCAGAGGCTGGCGCTCAGCCACAGTCATGTGGCTCGGCCAATGAAGCGAGAGCAGGGCCACAGCAGCGGCCATGCCTCTCTCTATCCTCCCTCCAGCCTCTTATCTCGGGTGGTGCACAAACCTCAATCTGACAGCTTCCGGCAACATTTCTTGCACTTCTTCTTAGAAAGAGAGAAACAGGGTAGGGCCCTGGACTGTTATTTTTGTTGTTATTTTAAACATGGATCTAAGGTTAATGGTCAAGGGACTTTTCATTTGACCCGGCAACATAAAATCCCAGGGGATGGAACAAGAAGACCTGAGGAGCGTAACTCTCTATCAAGGAGGACAATGAGTTAATTAAGGTCTGAAAGAGTAAGCTCCTTCGTTGTGATGCTGTTGGCCACAGCTTCCGGCCACAGATGAAGGAGCAGCTGCTCACCTCAGAGGCCGGATATCCTGAGAAGCAGTGTTATGAGGCTTAACTCAGAGCACACTGCCACCTTTCTCCATGAAGGGAGAGTTATGGACTTGGGTGAACAGTTCCGACCCCAGAGTTGGAGCCCTTGGGTATCTGGTGTCTGGGCAGAAAGAGGGCATCTGATGGTAGGGAACCAAGTGGTACTGAGAAAGACCTTAGGTTGTTATCACACGGATGCTCACCCTTAGTACGAGCCAGGCAAGGTGACTATGCCTCCCCTTCTGTACAGAACGCTTCTGCATGCATCCTAGGAGGAAATGGTTGCTTCTGAACACACACTCTGACTGAGGACTCCATCATCAAGTCCCCTGCCACCCCCACCATGAAGAATCAGCCCCCTCTCTGCCTTCTCCCATCAACAACAGAGGGCAGCATTATGTTGAACAGTGAGTGATGTCTGGCAAAGAAACTGAAACTGGTTTAAGCCATATAGATTTGCAGCTTTAAGGGTGAGACTTTCAGCCTCCCAAAATTCTGAGAGAGAAACCAGGGGTCTGTTCATGTTCAAACCATCTGGATGGACACTGAGGCCGGCACTAAGTGGGGTGCTCCTCAGAGGCACAGTGTTGGCCACTGTTGAAATATGCAGGGTGAGTATGTCCTGAGTTACAAGACTTCTCTGCAGTTTATCCCAAGTTCACACCAACCTGGTGAGTTAGTATTACTCTTCCCACTTTACGTATTGTAAAACTGAGGCTTTCAAAAGCCAGGACACCTGCCGAACGTGGCAGAGCTGGGAATTAAGCCCAGGATTCTAGTTCACATGTGTCTGACTCCGGTGCACAGTTTCTTTATTCCTATTCAACATTGTCTTTTACCAAAGACGAAAGGAACTGATTGCAGAGGAAATAAATACAGCAGAGGGAAAAGGCAGAGAAAGCCAATAAAGACATCAACACAGCACCACCAGAAAGTAATGTTGTTCTTGCATAGACCACAGTGGTTGGCACTGTAGTCCTCCCACTTGGGAAAGGATCTTCTCTTTTCTCATCTGTAGCTCCCCTTTGTCAGAGGTAATGAGATTGGACTTAGTTAATTAACCCTTTGAGTCCCTCAACCTAGCAGAGTCATGTTGCAGAAAGCCATTTAGGTGGCTTCAAAGCAGCTCGGGAAGATTCTCCTGCAGAAGTATGTAGAAGGCTTTATTTATTCCAACTTTGAGTTGGCTGCAGTCTTCTTGGACACTTTGTAGGGATGGGTATTCCCTGATGTAAGAGAGAGTTAGTTTTCCTACAATGTTCAGAAAAAACTCAGGATGGGATTGTTGGGTGGTATTGCAATCAGCTCTTTCTAAACCAGCTAATATTTTGATTGGCTGGAGACCCAGATGCATAACTTTTAACTACAATTATTGTGAAACTGGAGGCCCCAAGATAAAACTCCACCATTCATAAGATGATCTTACTCAACTTATCCCAAATAATTTATCTGTACTTGCTGGCATTTCGTACATTCTCTTTTGGAATCTGTAATTAGAGATGATTTCTGGAACATCCAGCCTACAAGGAAAACATCGGAATTGACTGATTTCTGTGGTCTGGTTTAGGAGACCCCCCTCACTTGTCATTATCTTGTTCAAGCTCAGGTTCAAGTGGTCTTAGCTAAATGCATGTAGATAGTTTCCCTCCCATTGTCCTAGCCTGCAGAATGGGCTTCTGGCCTGTTTTTTTGTTTTTTGTTTTTTTTTGGTTTTCTTTTTCAATCACTTTAAAAATGGTGCCACATGTTCACAGGGAATTCCCTTAAACAAGGTTTTGATTCTTAATGCATTTTATAGTTTTTGCCTTTTGTACCTTCTGAGACTATGTATTTATATATGCATAGATGGGATATTTATTAGTGTACAGTCATTGCTAGCATTCACAATAAAAATATTATACATGTCTCTTACCCTTCATCAAGCACACAAAGTTAAAGGTCAGGTCCAGCATATAAAGCTGCCCATTTTAATAACGATAGTATGTACAGCCTGGGTTTCCTATGTGTCCAACTGTCGGCCACACATATTCCTTAAATAAAAATGGTTACACAGTTTCATGTCCCACAGGTCAGTACTTCAACATTTGTTCAATGGGTAAACACCAAACGCTTCCTAGGTTCCCATGGCACCCTGTGCCGAGAACTGCAGAAACAAAGATGAAAAAGGCAGAGTCTTTTTGTGTGAGAAACTGCAGGCGTGATTGGGAAAGGAGACATACAAATAAGTGAAATTATATATAATACAGCAATTAGAGCAATAACAGAAATATGGTCAAAGAAGAGAGGAGCTCAGAAAAACCGATGAAATCTCCCTCTTAATAGGGGAAGGTTATGTCGCTTGCTACTCAGAGTGTGGTCCCTTCCCCAGCAACAGCAGAAAGACCAGACTGTGAGATACGCAAATTATACAGCCTCACCCCAAGGCCCACTGGGGTGAGTGTCTACATTTTAATGAGATCCACAGGGTCCTGTACACAGGGAAGTTTGGGAAGCACTGGCCCAGGGGAAATAATGTCTGGCCCAGCTTTGAAGATGAATTATGGTTTTTATTTAAGGTAAGCAAGTGGGCAGAAATAAGAGAAACACTTTTCAGGTTGGGGAGCAGAGGAAACAGAATGTGTTGGAAAGCTGTTACCAGCTTACCGTTGGTGGAGCACTAGGGGTGTGGGTGTGGTCTCCGTGAGGGTGGGTGGGGGTGATAGAAGGGGCAGGCAAATTGAAAGAGGTTGTAATTCTAGGCAAGGACTGTGTTACAAAAAAAAATGAAATCGTACCTATAGATAGAAAAGATGTCACTGAGCAAGGAGATAAGGCCAAATTTGTGTTTAAAAATATATTCTGGCCTGGGCTTGTGTGGCTCATTCGAAAGGTCTTGGGTTTCATTCCCAGTCAGGGCACACGCCCAGGTTGCAGGTTCAATCCCTGATTGGCACACTTACAAAAAGGCAGCCAAATCGATGTTTCTCTCTCACATCAATGTCACTGTGTTGTCTCTCTCCCTTCTTTTCTCTCTCTCTAAAAGCAATAAAAAATATCCTAGGTGAGGATAAAATTTGTTTTTAAAACAAGAAAGAATAAAAATGTATTCTGGCAGCAGCATGCTGAGTGGATTTGAAAGAGGCAAACTGGTGGAAGAGAAACCAATGTGGATGTGATTTGCTCCTTGCTCCTAGTACCAGATGATTGTTCATTCTCATTCACTGTCGTCTGCTCTGTGGGTGACATGCAGAAGTTATAATTCAGTCTTAGGTCACAGTTGCATGGGAATGAATAGATGTTCCCCCTCCCTCTCAAAATCTCAAGGAAAGACAAGCTGGGGCATTACTTTGGGGGGGGTGTTGAGCTCTCCCTGTACCGTTCAGTTCACCAAATGCCCAGGTCTGTGCCAGGAGACAGTTCGGGAGCCAGAAGACCCTGAGGCACAGGTGAGAAAACCTGCAGCTTCCACGCGGTCCTCTGCGTGGAGCTCACCTCCAGGCCTGACTCCCACTGGCAATGACCCAGACGGGAAACTTCTTTATGGGGTTAGATGAACAGATGTGCTTCCCAGGGCACTCATTCTGCAGACTTTACTCTCTCTGGAATCTTCCAACACTCTGAGGTCACCGCCCTGAGGAACGGGCAGAATACACTCCATTCGGCAAGATGGGGAGCCTGCGTGTGCGTGCCTGTGCTGAGGGAGCCGCGGGCTCCCTAGGTAGAGGGCCTTAAGAAGGCGGTCTGATGATCAGGAAGACAGGGTTGGAGTTGGACCTGCATTTGCATCAAAGCACATATTCTCAATTAGATAAGTATTTATTTGCAGTGGCTTTGAAGGAAGTGTCTGCTCCCCAGAGCCACCCCTAGGTGGCAGCTGTGTGTGTGTGCGTTTCAATGACTTCCCCGTGTCATGGTGTGTAGTTGGCATGGGAAATAACAGAATCATACAGATGCTGTTACAAAGAGTTATCGAGATCCTTTATTTCATAAGTAGTCACCATCTATGTGCTATGGCACTGTGTGAGGTGCATGAGATGAATAAGATGTCAGTTAGGGACCAAACACATCATACTCACACCAAGATAATTCCCGCAGGGCTTATTTACAAAAGGACTCTGTGAAAATAGTGTGGGTAAGGTTTAGGAGAACCACAGGAAGTGACACAGAGGAGAAGAACAGCCAAGGGTCAGTCATCACCCCCCAAGCCTGGGCAGACAGCTGGGCAGTGGCCACTTGAATGTGGAAGCAGGGGGTCACTGGAGAAGGTTGCCTTTGGAGAAGAGGACCTTTTGTGGGGGACAGAGGAAGCCCATGGCAGCATCTCAAGGAGGAAGCAGAGGAACAAATAAATATGCTGACCCCACTTTTCTCGCCCCACCCCCATCAACTGCTGAGGCTTCTTGTTAACCGAACCAATGGGAAGCCAGAGGCCAAGGAGACCCTGGAAGGGTAGTCCACAGAGGTCAGTCTCCAGGGAGGGCAGCAGCAGGAGAAGAGCCGAATGGGCAGGAGGAACAAGAGACATCCACCCGTCTCTTCCCCAATTCCACGCTTGCAGCCATTCGGTGGGGTGGACTCAAGGGCCACCTACACTCGCCTGAGAATGCAGCAACCCTGACCCCATTTCACCTTGACTATGTTTTGCCATCCCAGATCCATTCAGAATATTCTCAGATCCTCCTTCTCAGTTCTTACCCACAATTACTGTGAACAGTATTTGTTGAACTAACAATGAAATGTTCTTTGGTATCAGTTATGTGTAAAAGAGCTGACCTTCAAGGGAAGCCAGTTCTCTAGAAATTGTGGGAAATGAGCAAAGTGAGGGGAAGACAGCAGAGAAGGGAGGGAGTGTTATTTCTAAACGGCCCAGGGTGGAGCTGCAATGTGTCAACAGCAACACATCCCTCCATATTTCATCTATAAAGAAATAGACCCATAGATGAAGAGAACAGACTGATGGGTGCCAGAGGGGAGGGGATTTGAGGGGCAGAGGCTGAGTTGAAAAGCGAAGGGATTAAGAAGGATTGGTAGTTACAAAATAATAGTCACGGGATGTAATTTACAGCATAGGGAATATAGTCACTGATATTGTAATCACTGTGTGTGGTGCCAGGGGGACCACTTTGCAAAGTACCCAATTGTCTAACCACTATGCCATACACCCGAAACTAATACAAAATAACAGTGAATGTCAACTGTAATTGAAAAATAAAATGTGAAAAAACAAACTCAATATGTGAGAGCAATACCTTAAAAATATTTATTTCATCTATAAAGTAATAGGGTGACTTCTAAGGATTTTGTGAGGATGAAATGAGCCCAGCCATATACAATACTTATCACAGAGGCTAAAACATTTTTTAGTTTTAAATATATTCTTTGAAAAATTATTTCAGATTCAATGAAGAAAATGGATAACACAGTTTTCTATGGAAAGACCAGCGTCTGGGGCCAGCTGACCTTGAGCAACCCTTCCCCTTTCTGGGCCCCAGTTCTTTCATCTGTAAACTGAGGCCATTTTGAGCAAAAGGTCAGGTTTGATTTAATGGGCCATGTAAATTGTGTAACTGACCATTAAGTTTTTCTTTTCCTGCTAACTACACGGACCAGATGTGTCAACCTTCTGTAGCAATATAGAGATTTTTGGGGTATTACTCACAGTTTCTCTCCATCTGAAACCCTTTTTCTTCTTTCCTTTAAAATTCATTACTTATGAAAAACATTTTAAAACAATGCATCTCAGTAACTTTCATTAAACATGTTTTTTGGAAAAAGGTGGCATATTTTTTAAAAAAGATTTTTCATTTATTTGGCAGGGGGGAAACATCAGTGTGTGCTTGCCAGGAGCTAGAATAAGGTGGCATGTTAATAAATACATGGTTTCAGTTGGCAAGGGGGAAATGAGGCTGTAGATAATTTTGGTTAAAAGCATGAGTTTTGGTTTCACTACTTGGACAACTTACTTAACCTGCCTCAGTTTCTTCAATTATAAACTTGGGCTAATAATTATGTTTTTTCTCATAGGAGAATTGTGAATAGTAAATGAGGCAATGCACTTGGTAAGCATTAGCTATCGTTACAAATATTAGTATTTTTTTATTTCTTCCTCCCAAACCAATTCTTATGTCCATTACAAATATTCCACCATTGGTTCCTATGAAGTAGGGTCTGCTAATGGATTTTGAATGGAAACTTGGTGTCCTAAGTAACTTGAGGGTGTTCTAAAAACATAGCAACACTGCCACACACGAAAACACAATGCATGGGACACAGCTCTGCAAGGGGCAAAGCAATTCTCGCTTTATCACTGCGGTCCTCTCGTGGCTGATGGTGCCGACGGGCCGGATGTAAAGGAAATCTGAATACAGTAGAAAGACGTCTATGAATTTCACTGGCAACATGTAAGATTTCAGTTCTGGTTATTCATTCAACCCACTTTTACTGATCTCCTGTTTTGTACTAACTAGTCTCTGAGGTCACAATGGCAAGCAAGATGGACTCATCCCTTCTCTTAGGTTTAACGTTCTGCTGATGGAATGCAGGCAAGTGCGTCCACAGTCACAAGTCAGCGTACAAGCAGAACGACAGAAGAAACCCAGGGGTCTAGAGACAGCTCACCTGAACCAACCCCAGATGTGGAGGGATCTTGGATGAAGTAACATCTAAACATATACCAGAAGGATGGATAAAAGTTGGGCAGCAAAATGGGGAAAAGAGTGGAAGGGGGAAGGAAAGGAGGACAGATCATTCCAAGCAAAAAAAGCCCAAATCGTGAAAAGGTCACAAGAGAGAACACAGCAAGTTTGGGGAACGAAAAGACTCCCTTCATCTGAAGCACAGCAAGCTCGTTCATGGGAGACAGTACAGATCAGGTCCTGAAACCCCGCACAGGCCGTGGGGAGGTGTTCGGGCTCTGTGCCGAGAGTGGAGGGAGCTAGTGAAGTGCCCAAAGTGTGGCCAAGGCAGTTCCTTTTTTTTAACTCAAGCGATTTTCCACATTCAGAAGGACTTTGGAGTGTATCCAACCTACTTCGCTCTGTAGAAGGGGAAAGAGGGAGGCGGAGTGACTTGCCTAAGAACACTCAATTGCAAAACGAGGACAAACAGGCAAGCCTCTGAATTTTCCAACACAGTTGTTACAACAAGACCCTGCTGCTTCCCCTTGCAAGTAAATAAAAGTCAGGGGTCAGAAAAAGATTTTTCCCTAAAATCTAACCAAACAGATATGTAACAGTCTCCTTTGTTTTTAAGCGACTTGTTCTTAAACGGTGAAAAGATGGAGAAGGAACAGGGAAAATGAATGTATTACAGAAATCTACACCATCCACAATAAAACTCCCTTTCCAGTCAAAACCTATCTATTCTCTCACTATTGTGTGTTTGTAATCACTGACACTCACAATCCCAAAAATCACAGTAGGAAATGTAAAGATTTTTTTCTTTAAAAAAATAATAGTTTTTTAAAGAAAGAAACCTCACTTCCACTTTTTAAAGCCATCCTTCAGAGACACCCACGCTGCTTCTCACATGGCATCAGGGACAGAGACGTGTGTGTGTGTGTATATATATATATAGCCAAAAATAGCTATTTAAATTAGAGTGATGTACTATCAAACCGCAGAGGATGATGATGTCTGAGTGCTTAGGAAATGGTGGGAGATCAGGCAGGAGAAATACTGCCAAGCCCTTTGCTGAGACTTGAGTAACTCGGCCCCTCTATACATAGCCCCTGAATAGGAGGAGCTGAGTGATGAAGCATGCATTTGTGGGCCCTGGGCAAACATTTCCCTTAAATCTACATACCCCTTAGATTGTCTCAAATGCTTTCCAATTATTGACCCTATAAGGTAGCTAGGGCTCCGACATCTCAGGAACAGAATAAAGAAGTGACTTACTTCAACGTTAGAATTTAACGTGGTCTGCCTTCAGCCTGGTCTGGAGGGTGCATGGGTGTCAATGAGAAACATGACTTTGGTGAGCCCTAAATGACAGATTAAGCCTTGAAGAGAAAGGTGTGTGTCCTCTCAGTTCCCTCCGGGGTTTGGCCAGGAATTATCAATACTTCTTCATGTCACAATGCCTTTTCCTTTTTGTCCGCTAGGCAGTTTTTCCTGAATGAAGTTCAGGCTGGTCCTGCTTAAGAGGTGGCAGCTTCAGGGATTCAGCTTTAAGGAACTGAAAGGAAATGCCAGAAGTTATTCTTGACAAGGGAGCAGTATTAGGGACCAGATTCAAAACGTCCCTCTCCCCAAGCCTCAGGCTTTTCTCACCTTGCCCTGTTCCCTTCCTTCACAGAACTTCTCCTAGCTGTAATTGGACATGTGCTAGGTTAATTCGTGTGTGCCCTGTCTCTCTTAGGTGATGACAAGCTCCAAAAGGTCAGGGACCGCATCTTTTGTACACCAGTGCATACCCAGCTCCTGGCAGGCTACTTGGAAAAAGTAGGTGTTCAATAAATATTAGGTAGATAAATAAGCCCTCGGAAATAATATGAGATCCCAATGGAGCCCAAAGCTTCTGTCCTGCCACCGCTGCAGGCGTGGTTCCAGGCATTCGGAGACTGGGAACAAGTTCTCCCCGTCTTCTCCACCCCCAGAGCAGGGCGGCTGGCTGTCCTGGGGCAGAAGCCAGAGTTGCAGGTCTGGGATGCACAGGCCGCGTAGTGGGGCACACCCGGAGCCCCTCGCCGCAGCCATTTCCTCCTCTTTGTGTGACAGCCGCACCGGTTAAGGGGCCGGGCACGGAGGCGGAGGAGGAGACTGGGCGAGAGGGGGGCGGGGCCGAGGGCGGGGCCGAGCGCCGCGGCTGGCTGAGCGGTGCGGTGCAGAGCCTCCTGCGCCCCGGCGCGGGGCCCGGTGGTATCTTTGGGCCGCTCCCCTGAACCTGCGGCAGAACCAGGTAAGCGGCTTTCGCAGGCCTGGGGCCGTCGAGGGGACCGGGATGCTGCTGGACATGGCGATGTGACTGTGAGGATGCGCAAGGGGCCGGCGCCCCTTCTCCCAGCCTGCGGGGGGCGCTCGGCGCAGCGCTCCGGCTAGCGCGGCCTGAGGGCCCTTGGAAGCCTTGGAGGCTGGGCCCCAGCCCCTGTCCGATTTCCTTGCCGCTCCGGCCTGTCCGGGGCTCCGCAACGTGGATCTTCTGCGGGGAGGCGCGGACACGCGGAGGGGTCTGGGCGGGTCTGGGCGCGGCGGCAGCTTCAGCAGGTGCACTGCCCGGGCCCGGAGCTGCGGGCCAGAGAGGAAACAGCGCTAATCCCTAACCCCTGAGACACCTGCAGCGACCGCGAGCCTGGCGACGGCGACACCCCCGCGCGCAGGTAGTGCGTGCAGAGCGCCAGCCTCCTCCTCTGCCGCCGCGTCCACCATCTCCTCCCCCAGGGCCAGCGAGAGCCGCCTGGGCCCGCCTGGCAGCTGCCTCGGGCAGCCAGAGCCCTGCAGTGAACCTGAGGTGGGTGGGGCGAGGGGGCGAAGCGGCGCTGTTTGCGGGTAGGGGTTTTAAAGAGAGAGGAGTCTCGTCTGACCCGCTTTGAAGCCTCCAGGCCTACACTAGCTGCACTCTACCTCCCGGCTAGCTGGGGGCGGGGAGGAGGTGGGGGAAGAGGATGAGTGGGCTGGCTTCTGGGGGAAAAGGTTGGGTTTTCTTGCGCTCTGAACCATCAGGAACCTGCCTACCTGCCTGCTGTGGCTTCAACTTTTCAGAACAGCCCTCCCCCTGGATGGGTACACACAGCCTATGTGAAAAGCCAGAGAAGAGGGTGCTCTCTTTTGGGGGGTGGGGGCAGGAAGCATGATCTGATAAGAATATTGCTCTCTGAACAGGGATCCCGGCAGGGAAGGACACCGATTGTCCGGGTGCCCTCCTCAGCCCAAGGATTCTGACTTTGAATTAGAGTTTCCTCCACACAGCAGAAACACCAAGGGCTGGTAGCCATCAGCTCCCCTTCCAGCCAGGCCGGGAAGGGAGAAAGGATATTTTCTGGCTGGCCCCTGGGAGCTTGTGCCCCTGTGGCATGAACAGGGAGACGGGGGCAGTCCTGTGGGCAGGAGGCTCAAATCAGAAGAGTGCTGGTTCCCACACTCCCCATTTCCACCTCCTGCCTATTTCCTCTTCAGCACAGGGGATGTTACCTTTTTCTTGGGCACAGGCCCTGTAGTAAGATTCTGGCAACCCTGAAGATGACCGATGTTGGAGAGCAAAAGTCTAGGTCCACATCCCTGGGCAGGATTATCAGGGCCTTCCGGTTGTTTTCTCCAGCATCAGCCTCCTCTGTGACCCGGTGTGAGCCCCCTGTCCCCCTTTCCACACAGTGCCCTGTGCTTCCCACTCTCCTTGTTTTCAAGAAAGGAGCCAGTGACCATGTTTATCCTCAAGAGCTCAGTACAAAAGCATTTCCCATTCCACACAGAGCAGGTGCTTTGATGTCATTTGGCCAGAAAGCAAACAGAGGATGAGGGGCCTTTTAGTGGGAAGCAAAGCTTTAGGTCAAATAAATACTCGGTATCTTTCATGGTGGAATTTCAGGCAGTGAGCTGGAAGTCGGAGTGCAGAGCTGGGTAGCAATTTTGGGGAACAGCTTCCTGAAATGACGATACCTAGCAGCTGTCAGCTCTGTTCGCTGCAAGGGCAGCTTTGGCCCCGAGGGCAAAAATACCTTAAGAGTGTGTATGTGTAACTGGTCAGGGGTCACTGTCACTAGGACGCCTTTGTCAAGCACCCAGTGTCCACATGGGGGAGGAGAAACTTTCCTCTAGAGAGTTGCTCAGAGGCACTGCTTGCCATCTGCCAGGACAGCTACTAGGCCACAGGCAGGGTGTGTTGTCACTGACACAGCCTGTGTCTCTGGCTAGATGTGCACGCTGAGTCTCCAGCTGGGGGCAACAGCTCTCTGCTCACTAAGCCTCTTTATTACATTTCCTGGCCAGTTCTGACTGGTTCTGTAGGCACCCAAGCCCGCCTTGTTCAGTCCCTGGTGGATATGGAGATGAAAAGGCATTAGGCCAGACATAGGGCGTACAATCCAGTAGGATTGAAGAGTATTCCTCAAATCCAATCAGGCTGACCGGAGAAGGAAGTCGACAGGAATTTAAAAATGAGGAAAGGGCCCCCTGAGAACATGACATGTCCCTTCTGATAAATTGTGCCTTCTCTGGGCGCTCAGCAGGCCTCCACTGCTGTCCTTGACCAGTGAGCTGAATTAGGTGATGAATAGGCAACAAGCTAATTAACGTCTGGAACGGGGCTCCTGGGGAACGGGTGCAGAGCTCCAGTCTCCATGTTTGAGGATCGGTGGCATTGCCGAAGGGCTTTCTTTGGGGCACTGATGGCCCCAGGGTTCCACCAAGAGCTTCACAAAATGGCCTTTTGTAGCCCCCCTGTGGCCACCATAACAATGAGTCTGTTTCTTTGCTGGCAAGTATTAATTATTCACTTGTAGTTGACGAAACCAGACATCAGTCACCGCATTGGAGCCTTGTAAAAAGGCCTTTGGTCTTGTTGTTCTAAGGAGCGAAGCCACCCTGTCTGGGGGCCAGAGGATGGGCCCTTCTTTCGTGCTGGAGGCGGGACGAGGGGGCGGAGCGTGCTGCTGCCTTTGGACTGGTGAGGTGGCAGGCAGGCTGCGGCGGAGGCGCAGGAGCTGGTACTTCACTGGGTGCTCTTATTAAATGAGAAAGTGCTCCGTAGAGTGTAGCACATAGTACTATTATATTTCTATAGTTATTGTTAAATGTGTTAATTACATAATCATTAAGAATGTGGCTCGTGTGTAGTTAACCCATAGCTTTTTTAAAAAAATCTTTTTTATTCTATTGCAGTTGTCCCAATTTTTCCCCCTTTGCCCTCCTCCGAGCCACCGACCCTGGGCTCCCACCACCCATCCCCACACTGTCATCCATGCTCATGGGTCATTCATACATGTTCTTTGACTAACCCCTTTCCCTTCTTTCCACCATTCACCTCTTCCCCCCTTTCCTCTGGCAGCTGTCAATCCGTTCCCTGTTTCCATGTCTCTGGTTCTGTTTTGCTCATTAGTTTATTTTGTTCATTAGATTCCTTTTATCAAGTGAGATCATATGGTATTTGTTTTCACCGACTGGTTTATTTCACTTAGCATGATGGCCTCCAGTTCCATCCATGCTGTTGCAAAGTAACCCACAGCTCTTACCAACCCATCTACCTCTGGAGCCTTCCAGGAGTTTGGTTTTCCCAGGGGGGGGTGGTCTTTGTGACCAGGAAACCCAGCCCCAGGTTTACCTGCCAAAGGATGCACTGACAAGACCCGGTGTCAGTAAGGACTTTAGGTAGGAAGTGCTGTTAAGTAGCGCACTGAAGGTGGATAGAACTTGAGCAGGCAGACAGTCTGCTGAGCAGAAGCCCAGAGGCGGTTCTCACATTTCCACACAGAGGTCAGGAGGCACCTCTTCCTCTGTGTGCCTTCAGCATTTTGCAACCGAACAAGCATGTGGAAGTCACATTTGGCTTCCCTGGCAGACAGAGCAGTACAGTGGACTTAGGACACAGGAGGGATCCCTGACTTGCTGGGTTCCTTTCAATCAGCCACTGCCTCTCTGACTTTAAAAACTGGGCCATGGAAAGCAGCCTGCCCGGCCTGTTCCCTACCTGTCACCCAGGAGCCCACAGATGAGATAATGTCTGCGAGCCCCAGTCTAAGAAGAAAAGGCCGTGGAAAGGGAAGAGAAGGAGGTTCCGGAATGTGTGGTTCTTTTGGATGGCTGCCCTCCATCACAGAGGAACAGTTTATTAATTCTATATTGTGTGTGAGTTGAAGAAGACAGATCTGTGGCCTGTCTGTGCCACGACTCCAAAGGGAAACTGAAAGGCATGTTGTGATTCACAGATTCTGCGAAGGCCCCTCGATGACCTTGTCGGCACAAAGACACTTCAGATTTCAAGCAGTGGGTGTGGGACGCCTCCCAGGATGCAAAGAATTTGGATATTGGCTCCCCAGCCGTGGCTAGTATGCCGAGAGCTGTGTGTGATGTTCCTCAAAGGACAACCATTCAGGCCATACTTCTTGGACTCTGGTAACAGCAGAAAACGAATTGGATGCAAATTCTTAAAAGAAATTGTTTTGAGAAGTCAGAGCTTGGGTTCAGGCAGAATTTCTCACAGGGATCTTTCTGGCTGAGTGATAGACATGCGTTCCGGAGAGGTGACCGAGAGAGACCCAGTGATGACTTCATCAATAGAACTTCTGATTTTGTGTTTGCATCATCGTTATGTCATCTTAGAGCCGTGGTTCTCAGGCCTCGGTCTTTTTGTGGACCAGAGGCCTGGTTAGTGTGTCTGTGTTGTATGGTCCCTGTCTTCTAAAGAAAGCAGGAGATGAGGTCTTCTGCAGGAGCTAACGGGGGTGGAGTGGTTAGGAAAGTTCAAGGGACTCGGAAGTTTGGAGCAGCTGCCTCTGTGGGTGGAATAAGAAATCAATCGGAGATGAATGAGAGGATTGTCTGACTTCACTGAAGGCCCAGCTGAGATCAGAGAGCATCTGCAGGGCCGACCCTCATAGAGGACACTCAGTGATTCAGTATGAGTCACTGAGGAAAAGGATACCTGAGGACAATTTTGATTGTACTTTTAAAAAACATTTTATTTATTTATTTCTAGAGAGAGGGGACGGGAAGGAGAAAGAATGGGAGAGAAACATCAATGTGTGGTTGCCTCTCATTGTGTTCCCTACTGGGGATCTGGCCTGCAACCCAGGCGTGTGCCCTGACTGGGAATTGAACCAGTGACCCTTTGCTTCACAGGCCCACACTCAACCCACTGAGCTACACCAGCCAGGGCTTGATTGTGCTTTTAAAATAAGATGCCTTATGGCCGATGTTGGCAAGGTCTGTGTAACTGGTGAGACAAGCGCTCAAACCGAGGGTCAGCCGTCAGCCTCCAAGGACACTCTTTTCACTTGGGAAAGAACAATGACTTTCTGCTTTTCATGGTTGGAGGTACAAACTGCATGACAGAAGAATTTTCTAGAGGTCTCGTAAGAGTCTCATAGTAATGAGACTACTGTAAGTATGGGTACCTTGAGGACCATAATGTTCTAAATTTTGTTTTTTTTTTTAAACTAAAAGACGTGAATTTTGACCACGGGCTCACACATTCAACAAATTGTTCATGAAGTGCTAACTAAGCTAGTAATGCTGAGTAAGCAAGTAATGCCTCACGTGTTCCGAGTTGCATTAGTTGCTATGGGTCAAACTCCATAAAAAGATGCGTTTGGGTGATCCAGTTAATTAATAAAACATAAAGCAGTTCATAACGCAGTAAAGAAAAGGCAGACTCTAGACTGTGAGAGCTATGGGAATCCAGAGACGTGAAGGTTGTGGTGGGTTCAGCTGGTCACATCTTCATGAAGGCAGCCTGTCTCCATCTGGGCCTGGACAGTGGTCAAGGGTAAGATCTGAGAAGGGGAGAGAATAGCCCAGGAGGGAGTGCAGAGCATTTGAGCAAAGGTACAAAGCAAGAATGCCCAAGGGCAGGTCCTGGCGCCCTGGACAGCCTGGCCACAGTGGGTGTGGAGTCCGTGTTGGGAAGTGTGATGGGGCGGAGTGCCCCATCTGTACCCAGAGCCATTTGCTTTTGAGTTGGAAAGAGAGGCTGGAGTCCAAGGATTCCTAACTGGTTGCTTTTGGTTTTGCTTTTTTTTAAAAAGTACATATGATGGGCAATGCTGACATCATTCCCTAGTCCCCTCCCTAACTCCACCCCATTTTCTCCCACTGAAGGAAAGAGATGAACAGACAAGCAAGGGAGGACTTTGAGCCCCGCCTCACACACAGTAGGAAGCACCTTCTTTGCAAGCCTGGCTACCTGAACTGTTATTAGTACCAGTTGCCACAGCAGCCTTCACAACAGAGCTTCTGATATCACCGTTGAGAACCACTGCCAGGCCACCCTTCATGTCGGGTTGGCCAACAAGTCTGTGTTTTTTTCCCGTAAAATAAGACAGATTTTCATTTCCACCAATAACTTTACTGATTTGGATATTTTGAATATGTCGGTGGTCTCCCCTGTGGTAGAGTATTGATTGTTCTCAATTAATGTCCTGATTTGATCGCTATCAACTTCAACTGGTCTGCCTGACCATGGAGCCTCGTCCAGCGAGAAATCTCCAGCATGAAACTTCACAAACCATTTTTGACATGTTCGATCTCAGTCACAGCACCTTCTCCATACATTGCATAAATCTTTTCTTGCATTCCAGCTGCAATTTTACTTTTCTTGAAATAATAAAGCACGATATGCCAAAAGGTTGCATATTTTTCCATCTTCAATATTAAAATGGCTACACAAAAATTCACCAATTTTGGTACTTTTTTTAATACACGCTGCCATGACAGCTGTCACCACACAATCTAACAAAATTGTTTCAAATGAATTTAAAGACAACTAAGCACTACTACAGCCATCTTACGGAAAAAGCCAAATGAACTCTTTGGCCAACCCCATGTTTTACAGTGAGGGAAATGGCCCCTTAGAGTGAGTGAAACTGTAATCTCAGGACCCAGGTCAGTCTGCAGACTGAGCCACATGTCAGTTGCAATTTTACATCGATGAAGCTGAGGCCTGCGTGCTCCAATCTGGTGGCCAAACCTGAAGTCCTGTTTTTTGGTTCCCCAGCAGATACAGTGGCTTCCCTTTCTGAGTTTTAGCAGGTGCCTCTGAGAGGCAGCCCCTCCCCCCAGATAAAAGTCACATCCGTGCCCCTCCTGGGGTGGTTTGTCACAAGCCCCATCCGGAACAAATCAGCAAGCTGCTTTCGGTGGTATAACCTCCCCACCCAGGAAGGTGGTATCTACTCGGTTGGGTGATCCCCAGAAAGGCCACCTCTACCCTGATGACCCAGGAGGCAGCTGGTAAATCAGCAGGTGCAGCGGCAAGCCGGGATCTTTTACTTTGCTGTTGACAAAGAGGCAGGTTGACCTCCTCCAGAGGCCCAAGTCGGGCTGACAGCCTTCTCTGCTCCGACCTCAGGTCCCCTGTGTGGACAGAAGCTGCAGGGGACAGGGCCTCTGGTCCCAGGAGACCCAGGGGAGGCCCTGATGTAGCAAAGACTGCCTGGAGACAGTGCGGGGGACTGGCCAGCCGTCTGGACTGCTAGAAAGGAGGGCTCGGGTTGCTTTCTTTTAAAGTAGATGTTAAACTTTTGATCAAAGCAATAACATGCACATGCTGTAAAGAAAATCAAATAGTACTGAAAGACTCACAGTGAAAAACAGCCATCCAGTGCCCACCAGCCCCCAGAGACTGCACTTGAACGTGCTGTTTTTTTCCACTACTTGCCTCCAGACCTCTAAAGATAGGCTGCTGCTTCTTGATTTATCTAGTCTGTGCATTGTCTATTTACTTCCTGCTGTGATGGATCAAGATTTCGCTCTCTGACCCCAACCGCGCCCTCACCTGCCCTGATCTCTCAATACCGAGAGAGCTCCATTTTAACCTCAATCCTATCAAAACGTCCAAATGACCCAAATGGGAGGCTGATCACCAGAGAGCCAGGTCTCCTGCTTTGATTATGTTTTCTTTCTTAAGGGGCTTTTTGTTTCGTCACAGAATTAGAATTCATTCCCACCCACACCCCACGCCTATCTCTCTCCCACATTCCCTGTTTTTTTCTTTTACAGTCTGTCATGTCGGTTATTGTGTTGGGTCCCTATGTCTTCTCAGAAAGTTACAGTTAGCCCCGGCACTGTCCCTAACTGGGCAAGTGACCATGTTCACAAGTCATCCCCATCTCTCAGCCTCAGAAAGAGGTTGGGGAGGAAGGAGGGAGAGGCTGAGATCCTCCTTCTCATCAAGCCCGACGCCCCACAATAGAGGTGTTTATTGTCAGAGAAGTCTCTCCTCTTGGGTGGGGCAGCCCCCTGGGGGGGTAACAAACCCTGACCAGAAACCGCTTAACAAAAACAGGCAGGGGAGCGGCAGGTGTGGGCCGTGCCCCTGGGTGGTCCAGCTCACCCTGCAGCCACCGGAGGGGTTAGTGTGGGTGTGTCTGCTGCTCCCCCCCTCCCCCGTCCCCTTTTTATTTTTGTTCAGCACAGTCTCTGCTGCTATGGGCAGCGTCAGGCTCCTCAAGTTCACCCTCCAGCTCCACCTCTCTTTCAGTCACTTCTGCTCCTGTACCCCAAATTTCCTCAAAGTAGTCCTATAGATACTAACACTTCTGCTAACAACTTTATTGAGATAGTGTTCACGTACTGCACGATTTCCCCATTTAAAGCGTACAGATCAGTAATTTTTAGTATATTCACAGAACTGGTCACTCACCATCACGATCAAGTTTAGAACATTTTCGTCACCCCAGGTAGAAGCCTCGTGCCTTTCAGCAGTAACGCCTGTCTCTCCCAGGCGCCAACCCCGGCCCCAGCCCAGGCGACTGCTCAGCTACTTTATGTCTCTGTAGATTAGCCTGTTCAGGACATTTCCTCTGAAAAAGCTTATTATCCTTCTTTTACTTAGCATCAGAGTTTCAAAGTTTATCCGTGTTGTAGCATATCTCCATCCCTTTTCATGGCCGAATAGCATTCCATTGTATGGGTCTACCATCTTTTATTTATCCACTCATCGGGTTGATGGACCATTGAGTTGTTTCCACTTTCTGGCTATTATCAGTCATGCTGCTATGAACATTTGTGTACAAGTTTTAGTGTGGTTGGGTATTTTCATTTCTCTTGGGAGTCCATCCCGGGGTGGAACTGCTGGGTTCTGTGGGAACTCTGTTTTCAGATTTGAGGAACTGCCCAACTGTTTCCCAGTGTGGCTGTAGTGTTATTTCACGTTCCTGCCAGGCACGTGTGGCTGGGGGTTCCGTCCCACATCCTCGCCGGCCCTGCTGATAAGCCCAGGGGGTCCAGCCAAGGAGCAGTGATGTTGTTGTAGACGATCGGTGGGTAAATACACACTCTCGGAGTCCGGAACCGAATTGATAAAAATTTTAATGGCCAAAGATTTTCCTGCGCAGCGGCGAACTTCCCCAACTGTGACCGGAGTCACGTAGCTACTCAGAGCTACAAAATGGAAGTCGCGCCTGGCTTACAGACTACTGGGTATTTATATTTTCTAGCAAGCAAGCAAAGGCATACAGAAGCAGAGGTGGCGGTTAGCTATTGGCTTATTTAAAAACGGCGAGGGTCCCTGATTGGTGGGTGCTGCTGCTGGCGGGCACTTTCTGGCGGCCCGGGTTAGTTACCTTATTTGGCTAGAATTTTAAACCCAATTGTTCCCGGATGTTTGTTCATTACCCTGTTCCAGGAACTGCAGATTTAGGGTTGGGTAATGCCCTAGCTGTAATTTTCCTAGCTGGCTATAACAATGTCAGAGAGGGGAGGGGCCTCGGAGGGATGAGTGAAATCGGGGCAGGCAATAACAGAGGAGAGAGATTTTATTTCACAGGTAATTGTTTACAAAATACAGAAGCCTTTTACTTTAGGAGCTCGAGTGTGAACATCGGAACCATTTTGACGGAGTTCCGTCTAAAACATGAACAACTTTCTTGCTGTTTATATTCCTTCTCCTTCTCCCTCACTTTGAAAACCCTGGAGTCCGGGACATAGAGATGCCTTTCTTGATGTCTTGGGTTCACTGGACCGTTCTTCACTGAACATAGATTTCCACTGAGTTAGAAAGGGGGTGAGCTTAGCAGTGTGCTAGGGACTGTGTGTGAATCAGACGCAGCGCCCGCCCTCAAGGGGTTTAGTGTTTGGGTCAGGAGAGAAAACACGGGAAATCGAATGATAAAGAATTACAGAAGCACTGGGTTCACTGAGGACTCAGGTACAGGAGGGGGCGGTCAGAAAGGCTGCTTTAGGGGCTGAGCACTTTCCTAGACGTCTCCCAGCTCTGCCATCATTCTGGCAACATATGGAGAACGTTGAGTTGTTCTGTGAACTGTGCTATTGGTGATACCTCTGCAGGGTATTGAAATGTGGAGTGGTGACTCCCACACTCTACGGCTGAGTCTCCTCTCCACACACCGCTGTGAGGCCTGCCGCTCTTAGCATCCAGCCTGCCTCTAACCTGTGGCTGTGTTTTGCAAGTTAGAACAGGTAATACCCGATGGGTGGCTCTAGGTGGCTCCTGTGGAGTTTGGAGCCACAAGGACTGACCTCTGGGTTAAAGGGGAGTTCCTGTAAAAGTCTTCATTGCCAGTCTGCTCAGAGCAAGCTACACGGTCCGCTTGGGAAGTCTTATGAGATGCCCGCAAGTGACTGTCCTGGCTTAGCCCCTACATCCATGAAGAAGCTCTGACAGGTGAGAGGGTCTCAGCTCTAGGGTAGCACTGTGACCTGTGGAGCCGCTGCCTGTCACAGCAAACTTGGGCCCTCACCCAACTGCAGACACACGCAGCTGACCCCATAATGGGAAAGTCGGCGGCCCTCCAGATTTCTTCTTGGGATATTTTCTTGCCCAGTTAAAGGCTGCTTTAAATTTCTTTTTTTTAAAGAGAGACCATCTGAGCCACAGTGGGCAAACACAGGGCCCGCGGGCCAAACTCAGCCCTTCACTTGGTTTTATCCAGCCCAGCACCTTGTGGTGGCTCAGTGCCACCCGGCAGCAGCACTGAGCTCTCGCCTAACTGTTAAGGAGTAGTTACATTTATACAGTCCTAACATTACATCCGGCCCTTTGAAGGCAACCAGGAGGCTGATGTGGCCCCCGGTGAAAATGAGTTTGATGCCCCTGCTGTAAGCCTTCTTCTTAAATTTTTTATATTTACTTCTTTAACTATATTTTATTGTATAGATACATATACATATATTTTAAATTTTATTTTTACTTATTTATTTTAGTTGCTTTCTAGCTGGAGAAATTTACAGACAAGGAAAACATTTCCTGGCCTTTTGATATTCAAAGGTGGCAGTTACCTAATCTTTCTAGTCTGTGAGAGTCTTGCTCTTCTTGAGGAAGGAAAAGGCAGCCACATGGAGGCGGGTAAATAGTAGAGTGCCTAGTAGTTTCCATAAAGGTAGGAAAGTAAGTGTGGTCTAGAAGAGAGGGGCGCAGAACTGGGATTCCAGCTGTCCCCTTTGTGCCCTAGCTCAGCCCCTAGCTGACCATGTGACCTTGAATGAGAGTGTGCACTTCTCAGTAAGGCCGTCCGTCCCCTCCTTTTTAGAAAAACAGCAAAAATAACACCTGCCCTCTCTTAAACCTCCAGGGTAGTTGTGATTGAGGAAGTCAATATGAAAGATCTATGGAACTGAGATATGCGTGTGGGAATAATAAAGCCTTCCCTTTTTGTAGAAGAATTGTGTTGTTTAATTCATCCATTCACACTACCAAAAAGAGGCTACCAGTTGAGCTAACATTTCCCCGGTGCCTACTCTGATCCTGTTACTGGGCTAAACGTTCCACATGCCACGAAGTTATGTAGCTCTCAGAGTACATCCCCGAGGGTGGGGACTGCTGTGAATCAGCACCCTCTTACAGAAAAGGAAACTGAGGCAGCTCAGGGCAGTTAAGTAATATGCTTAGGGTTGTATGTACAGTTAGTAAGTGGCAGGTGACTAATGTGAGCCCATAGCTCAAGCTTAACGACTATACTTAGCCTAATAATTCCACTTCAGTAAAAATGTCTTACTTTTTTCACTTTCCTTCCAGAACATCAAACAGAAAATGACAGTGCAAATCTTTTGCTTACAGGGTGGCAGGGTTTGTGGTGTGGGTAGTCGGAACCTGCATTACCAAGGGGCCTACCTCCTCTGGCTTACGCGCTGTCAGTCAGTTCAGCCGTGGGTGGTGGTGGTGGGGCCTACAGCCCTTCTCAGAAGCAAATTGCCTACAAGCCCAACTTTAGTTCTGGTCTCGGGACTCCAGGCCACTGTGTCTGGGTTTGTTATGAAGACACGGAATTTAAATGTGCCATGAATACCCCACACTGAGAGGTGGCCTCTGTGTCTGGCAAATGATGCTCTCAGAACACTGTTTATGTTTAAATAGTTTATTAATTTCTCTTCCATAATGGCAAAATGGCCATGTGTTCAAAGACCGAACAGTCTCAGGAATGCTTCTCATTTGCAAGGTTGCATAACAGGCAGGACCCTGGGGCCAGAAAACCCTGATTTCCATGCATATCTCTGTTCAAATCTCCAGTCTTTTTTTTTTCCTTCTGATTGATGCAGAGTTGGCAGTGGCTTTCAGCACTTGAGTTAAAAAGTCTGATTCCCTTCTCCCTTAGGCAGGGAGGGGTCTGCAAACACACAGAGAACTCCATTAGAGACACTGTATTTACAAGGAGAAAAGGAAGGCTGCATTAACGAAATAGAGACTGCTGACATCCTGATTTCTAGGCTGTTCTCTCAGGATTCTCCTCGAGGAGATTATTACTCTGCAGGGTTATTACTGTGTTAAAGTGGGAAACCTGAAGGATCATTATGGTAAACGAGTGTTTCGATGTCTGCAAAAGCTCAGAGGAAACTCAGGTTACGGGAGAGAGGGGAGGAGAGAAAGGTCCTGGCAAACAGGTGTCAGGGTGGGGGAAAGGAAGGTGAGAACTGGCAGTGCCCACACCGAGCTGGGGGGCGACATGTGGAAATGTTTAAACCTCAGCATTCATAAAAGGGGACAAAAACACGATCAGTCTCTGGGTAAGCACCACACAGCATCGACAGTTATTACCGAGCAGCTGGTTTGTTCTGTCTAGTTCCCACTCTTCCTCCGCCCGGTAAGCAGCCTTTGAAGCAGACGCCCCCACCCTTTCCTCCATATTTTAGGAGGTGTTTCTAAAAGATAAATACTCTTCTAAAACATAATCTCAGTATTATTATCACATCTAAGAAAATTAACACTATTTCCTTAACATCATCAAATATCTACGTCAGTATGAAATTTTCCAGTTTTCTTACAAATGTGGTCATTTTATGGTTATGGTGCTTGGTTTGGAATAGGATCCAGTGAAGGTCTTTAAACCTAGAGCTTCCTGCCCCATCTCATTTCTTCCTCTTGCGATTTATTTGTGGACGGCACTGAGTCCTGCGTCCAGTGGAGTTTCCCGCAGGTTGTATTTACTGACTACACCGCTGGGGCATATTTTAATGTGTTCTCCTGTGTTTTCTGTCCGTTGGTAGCAGAGGCTTGATTCAGTTCAAGTTTTTGTTTTGGGTCCAGCACACTTGGAAAAGTAATGCTGTGTTTTCCCATCAGGAGACACATGATGTCTGATTCTTTCATTTAGTAACAGTTGATGGTCAGCGCCTACAGCCATTTGTTAATTGGGGGTTGGAAAAATAGAAATATTTTAATTTTGTCACAATTTCTGGGGGGCAAAAAGAACTTTATGGAAAGAAACGTGTCTCTTTGGCGATTTGGTTTTCCAGTGGTATAGTCTGTCTGGGAAAAACAGGTAAAGTGTTTGCTTCTTTCCTTTTATTTACCGACTTTTCAGTAGAAGTTCGCAGGAATCCTCCAACTTTAATGAAGTCATACAACCCAGGTTTGTCTTAAGTGCGTTTATGATTTCATGGCTTTAGACATATTTGATATTGCTTCAAGTCCACTGAGTTATGCTTAGTGATGTTCACAGGAGCCCGTACTCGGCCAGTGGAAGCTGCCTCCCATTGGCTCCTGGGTCCTTTTGACACAACCCCTGGTTTTTGATCCATAGCTGCTTCTAAGCCTGTTTTATGGGACAAACCTGGGTTCCACCCACAGCTCCACCACTTGCCAGCACTTGACCTTGTGCAGTTACTTGAATTCTGAGCTGCTGTTTGTTTGCTTCCCTGTAAAATGGGAACAATCACAGCACCTACCTTTAGAGTGTTGATGCAAGGTTAAAACAGTCACGTGTTTGGCAGAGTGTCTGACGCAGGGTAAGGGCTTTAAAATGTTTGGTTTTATTATTGTTACTTGAGTTAATGAAGAGCATTATCAGGGCTTTGGAGCCTGTAGATCATTATGCCCCATAAAATCATTAACCCTTCCTGCAAAATGGAAGTTAATATTAACGTAAGAAAGAAGGCCATCTTTAGTGTGGACTGGCAGATGGTTTTGCTGAATGCCACACTTAGAATTCGGGAGGAAGAAGAGAGAAGAGGAAGAAGCATAGGTGTGGGAAGGACCTGAAACCGCCGCAGGGAGGCCAGGTGCTGGAGGGGAAGTCACTTCTGAGTGCTCTGTTCCCTCATTGGATGTGGCCTTGACTGTCGCCATAGAGCATGACAGGGTTGTGTTGAGAACTCAGTGAAGTGTGACTCATAGTTAGCGGCTCAGCCCCATCTGCCCTCCCAGCTGTAGGCCTAACGGTGAGGCTACTTTAGGGGCAGCGAGCCGTTGGGAACACTCCAGCTGTTTCAGCCCCTAGCCCCGTTCTCATGCCCCTGATCCCTTTCTCCCCTGCGATCTGACACCCCTTTTCCTAGTGAGGGAGTCAGTTTACTGACACTCACAGTACTCCTGCCCTTAAGTGTGTTTCACACCTGCCTGTGATTGGTGCGGGGGGAGGATGTCAGGGAGGGGGGCAGCTCTTCGTTTCCTCATTCACATGTGCCAAGGGTTAACTTATTATTAATCTTCTTACAAAACAGTTTTTAGACTTTTGTTCATCCAGTCTGTTGTTTGTCTGTTTTGGTTTGCTTTGTTTTTTTAGATCCACTAAAGATCTAAAAAAAAAAACATTGCTTCATTTAGATCTACTCTTGTGTTTTCAATTCCTATGTTCTCATTTCTTTGGGTTGGTTTTTATACTTTCTTTAGATTTGGGCTGGAAAATTCAGTTCACTTAGTTTCACTTTCCTGTTTTCTACTCAACACATTGAGGACAGTTATTCATGCTCTAGCTTTCAGTTCTAAATATTTCGTAATTTCTATTTGAATTCCTCTTTAGCTATACATAACCTTGAAGTATGTCTTTATAAATTTCCATAGGTATGTTTTTTGTTTTGTTTTGTTTTCTTTTTTTGCTATTATTTGCATTATTCACTGCTGGTTTGTTGCTCTGTGATCAGCGAATGTGACCGCTGAGGAGATCGTGTTTGGGAAAACTTGATGGCCGAGCTTATGATTTGTTTGTACCAACATTTTGCTTTTTCTTAAAAAAGAAATGAGCTCGATAGCTAAGCTGTTCACACCCTCTTCAGTTTCACTGTCTGTGAGTTGTCCTCGAAGTCATCATACTCTGCCAGCTTCCCGGACACCACAGTGTCCGTGCGATGCTGATTTGTCTGGTGTGGCCCGCACCGAGGCCTAGGAAGATGGCGCTGTTCCATTTTGGCAAACAACGTTAATACCACTGGAGTCTGAATTCTGTTAGTCTCAGTTGAATTAGCTTGTAAATCCTGGGCTCTGGTTTCAGGTGGATAATCTTGGCTGTTGCAATCGTGGGTATTTGTGCTGTGCAATACTCTAATCGCAGAACCAGTAAGTATTCTCATAAAGGACAAAAGGTGGGGACTGGCTGTGGCTTGTGTCCTGGCGTCAGGCATTATGTGAAGTCCTTTGCCCTGGGTCACTGGCTGTGTGGGTGTCATATAACCTCCCTGAGCCTTGTTCCTTCATCAGCTATGTGGATATGATACCACCTACCGTGCTGATCACAGAGCGCTGTGGTGCGGCTCAGACGAGGTATTACACATAAAAGTCCTTTGTGAATGATGAAGGGATCCTCCAGTATCTGCTGCAGATGGGGGCCACCTAATGAAGAAAGAGCGAGTGTGGTCTCCATGCACGTTAACTCCCTTTATTCTCCAAGAGGAGCCTGGGCAGGTGGGATTGAGAGAAGTGTTCTTGGAGGACCCTGAAATTCTTCATGGTGCTTCTCCTCCTTTCCCTCAGTGAGGAACACAGAAACCGCAACCATGACAACCCACGTGACTCTGGAAGATGCCCTGTCCAACGTGGACCTGCTGGAAGAGCTGCCCCTCCCTGACCAGCAGCCATGCATCGAGCCTCCACCTTCCTCCATCATGTACCAGGTCAACTCTCCCAGGGCTGTGGGGGCTCAGGAGCTCTGGGGATCCCCCATGAGGGTTCGCTTTGAAGGCAGAAGGAAGGGGCAGGAATGCATCTCAGAGGTGAAAGGTCGTGAGCTGATGGAGTCCCTGGTGCCCCGAGCTGAGTGTAAGGAATAGATTAGCTAGTAAATGTGCCCCAGAGCTGTTCCTCGCTCCCAGGGGAGGCTTGTTGCTCTGCTCTGACCCCAAATACCTTCCCGGCTGTTCTTGCTGCAGCACCAACCAAGACTCTAGCAGCTCTGATCTCATGAATTAAATATTGTAATTTAGAACCCCCTAGAGACTGCCTGGGTAATTACTTTTCCTTCATGTATGTGAGAAGAGCTCTTCAACTCCCCGCAGCAGCTAATGGCCCAGGGAAGCCCGTCACTGTTGTTTGCTTTTGCCTAAGATGGGTGAGCTTGTGCTAAACCATGATCGGATGGGTCAAAGCCACGATTGCCAGGGCACAGGGGGCAGGGCATCGTGAGGCCGAATTCTGCCTTGCAAATAGCCCCTGGTCCGGTCTGCAGGATGAACATGCCACATTTGGAAAGAATAAGTTCATCTGAAATTCTGAGCTCTACTTGACCGTTTGAAAGTTCTTGGGCTGCTAATTCAGACTCAACATAAATGCATAATATATTTTACATTTCATTCATGATTAGATTTATGAAACACATGCCTGAAGGCTCAACTCATTAACTTGGTGTATTCACATTTTTTAACCCAGATTAAATTTTAATTATATAAATATCTTGTTTATTACAAGTAGTACAGAAAAGTATAATAAAAATTTCTGTAACTATGTCTATATATATGTGTGTATATAGATCCCCACACGTCCCTTTTTACCATATAAATGTATACATTTTAATATAACAAGGGCATCATATTACATATATATTACTCTGTGATTTGGCATTTTTAACTTAAAATTTATTATAGATGCTTTCTCTGACAACACTACAGTGCTACCACATTGCATTTAACCACCATGTAGTACATCCAAGTCCATTGTGTGGGTGTCCTATTGTCTATTTAGCCTTTCACTGTTAGTGGACATTGGGGTGATTTCCAGCTTTTCCTATCCCAAAAATGCTGCAGTTGTGCCCCTTGTACACATGTACGTGCGCACCCTGGGGTGAGTATTTTCGCACCTGCTGGGTGAAAGCTGTGCACGTCTAACTTTCAACAGCTTTTAGGTGTGGAAAGCGTAAGCAAGCACTCACTCCGGGGCCCCACCGGGCGGACCGGTGGGACGCAGATGTGGGCCCTGTCTGGAGGCAGCTCCTGCACCGTGGGGTTCAGAGTGGGTTTTGGGGGGGAAGGCTGATGGGGGACATAGCTTTCCATGGAGAACTGGTGGCATGTGTTGGCAGCAGTTTGTTCCCTGGGCACCCAGCCACCTTGGGCCTGTTTTTCAATAACCAAATGTTCCCGTCCTCCAATCCCCACAGGCTAACTTTGACACAAACTTCGAGGAC
This sequence comes from Artibeus jamaicensis, assembly GCF_021234435.1. Classification (NCBI taxonomy): domain Eukaryota; kingdom Metazoa; phylum Chordata; class Mammalia; order Chiroptera; family Phyllostomidae; genus Artibeus; species Artibeus jamaicensis. Next base: position 7,799,530 of record NW_026521828.1, on the reverse strand, counting down.
AGGAATGCCTTCGTCACAGGCATTGCAAGGTACATCGAGCAGGCCACGGTCCACTCCAGCATGGTAAGCCTCGGTAACCTGCTAGGGAGGGTGGGGCTGCGGGCAGCTTGTCAAACCGGGGGCATGTGCCCAGCTATGCTGAGGACCCCCGGCCTCAGTCAGACCCAGCTCCGGGGCCCATTCTCCCACCTGCCCCACCCCCTCTCAGTGTCTAGGGTCATGCTGTCCCCCATATCTTCCAGCTTTGCAAAACCTACTCACCGTTAGGGCTCAACTTTATCCTCACCATTCGCTTCCCTTTCAGGTTAACATGGGATTAGACACTGCCTTGTTTCATACTTTATAGATTACAGGCTGTGTGGAATTTTGTCTTAAGCAAAACAAAAGGTGGCTTTGGAATGACATTCATTGTCAGTTCGAGGAAGCTGGTGACCTAAATCGTTCACAAGCGGGGCCAGCTGTCTCACGGGTCAGATGGGTTGTCTGACCCATCTGTGAGGGGTCACCCCTTCCCTCGTGGGCTTCCATGGTTGTATTCTCATGCAGCATTGAACCCGGAGGAATTCCAGGCTCCTCGTTCAGAGCCTGCGCCTGCGGCTCTCTGGACCTTTCGCACTGTCTCAGCTACATTCTAACCTGGTCTTACCAGACCCTGCCCGATCACTGAATAAATAAATGCACATACCCTGCAGAATCTGTGCTGAATGCCAGGGGGGAGGGAGGTGCAAGGAGAGATAGGGGCCTGCCTGGATTCTCCGTGAGGCAAGTGGGAAATCGACAGGCTTACCATTTATCAAACACTTTCTGTGCAGATACTTTAAATGCTCTTTTTTGTCCCACCTCAACCCTGTGAGGTAGGTTCTATTACAATACCCATTTTATGGATGGTGAAAACCCAAGTCCAGAAAAATTAAGTTACATGGAGTCGGCTGCTGACAAGTGATGGCTAAACCCAGGTCTGTGTGACTGTAAAACCTGGGCTCTGGGCTACTCTTTGCAAACAAAAATGCACAAAATTAAAGGCGAACGACACAGTGAAAGCACAAAGTGCTTTGTTTTGGGAGGGGCCTTGAGAGTGTCGGAGAAAGCTCGATGAAGGAAGTGACTTGTATTGTACGTATATATAACATATGTGAATATACACACATTACATTATAACCATAGATATACATGGTCCTTTAAAATGTATAAGGTGTGCTCACCCGAACTATCACTGGAGCCTTGTAACAGCCCTGAGACTTGCAAAGAGATCATTACCCCTATTTTGGGGATAAGAAAACTGAGACCTAGAGAAGTTGCTCATGATCCCACAACTAGGAAGTCACAGGGTTGCAGCTGGAATCCAGGACTTTGCTCCCCAGTCCTGACCTCTCTCCGCTGAACTCTGTGGTCCCAGCTGGTGGAACCAGCATGAGCAAAGGCAGAAAGGCATAACACTTCAAAGACTGCCTGGGTTTGGAATGTAAGATATGTATAAGGAGATTCACTGTGGTGCTTATGGAAAATTAGATAAGGGTCCGTGCATAGAGGGAGTATTCGTTTGACAGAGCAGCCACTGGCTTCAATGACAGCAACCTGTTTTCTCACAGTGCTGCGGACTAGAAGTTCATTACCAAGGTGTCAGCAAGTTTCTCTGGAGGCTGCTCTCCTTGGCTCACAGATGGCCACCTTTTCACTGTGCCCTCACGTGGTCTTTCCTCCGTGGGCGTGCACATATGGTATCTCTCTGTGTCCAAATTCCCTCTTCTTAAAAGGACACCAGTCAGACTGGACTGGGGTCGTCCCCAAGGGCCATTTTACCTTAATCACCTCTCTGTTTAAAGGCCCTGCCACCGGATATAGTCCCATTCTGAGGTCCCGGGGTTCGGACTTCAACATAGGAGTTTCGGGGGGGGACACAACTGAGCCCCGTCATGGAGGGGCCATCTGGAAACTGTGTGTTTATTGTCTTGAGAAACTGCCAGGCTATTTTTTCCTAGTACTACTCTGCACCACTTTGACAGATTATGCAGCCTGTGTGTGTTTGTATTCCATTTAATTCTCATAAAATTCTCTGAGGTGGTTATTGTCATTGTCACTAAAAGGAGAATCTTAGGTTCAGAGGTTTCCTGAAGGATGAAAGGCCAAAGAACGATGAAGCTGAGATTCGAGCCCAGATATTTGAACTCTGAGCTCAGGGCTCTTTCTTTTTGTTTTTTAAAAGACTTTTATTTATTTATTTTTAGACAGAGGGGAAGGGTGGGAGAAAGGGAAGGAAAGAAACATCAGTGTGTGGTTGTGTCTCATGCACCGCCTACTGGGGACCTGGCCTACAACCCAGGCATGTGCCCTGACTGGGAATTGAACCGGTGACCCTTTGGTTCACAGGCCAGCGCTCAATGTACTGAGCCACACCAGCCAGGACTCAGGGCTCTTTCCACAGCATCATTTACCAGGTGAAAAATGCATTAGCATCACTGCATTTTTTTCCCAATTTACTTTTGATGGTGTTGTGGGTTTTGCTATCTGCTCTGTATTATTTTTAAAAATTGACTTAAATCATTTTCTTACTTAGGAAAGAGCAACATAAGCTCCCACAGAAAGTGGAAACATCATGGTGCTATATGATAGGGAAAGTGAATGCTCCTGTTTATCCAGCTGCACGGAGAGCTTGCTAGTCGTAGCCTGGTGCATATTCCACCAAAATGTCTTTCAATGTCCAATAATATATTTTTATAATTATTACTCATTGTTTGGCTTTTTTAGCCTAACTGCTGTACATACTGTTTTGCGACTTGTCTATTTTCTTGCTAACAGTATATCTGGGACAACTTTTGCTCTTGGAACAAATAGATCTGCTTCTTTGTTTATAAGGTGGCCATCCATCTATGAAAAATGTGGCCTCCTCACAGACCCGTTGGTGTTTGAGGAGAATAGTTTAGACCAGTGTTTCTCAAAAACTCATTGCACACCTTGGAGGGCAAGTCACCTGGGAATGTTACTGAATGTAGATTCTGAGCCCCTAAGCCCAGGTAGTGGCCTGAGGTTCTGCCTTTCTAGTAAGCCCCCCAGGGGACAGTGACGCACTGCTGGTCCACAGACCACCTGAGTAGTGAGGACTCAGGGGCCCTGGAGAAGCTTGTGGCCCCAGCACAGTCTCTTCCCTGATGAGCATGTTTTGCTTTTCAGAATGAAATGCTGGAGGAAGGGCACGAGTATGCCGTCATGCTGTACACTTGGCGCAGCTGTTCCCGGGCCATCCCCCAGGTGAGACTCTCCTGACCTGGTGGCTCTCCGGCCTCCAGGGGGCGCCACCACCCTTCACAATCCCTCCATTCAAAACTCCAGGTGGCAGGGAGCAATGTAGGGGGTTGGGGGGCGGCTCACAGAAGACATTTGGAGAGTTTCCCATAAAACTGATGCCAACCTAAAACAGTTTTTGTCCCATCTGTTTTATTTGGAAAGCAGTAAATGCTAGCTGCATGTCACCCAAACCACTGCAGAAAGGTGTAAAGTAAGAAGCAAGACATCCCCACCCTGCCCCCTGGCTGCCACCCACACCCACCTCCCAACAGAGCGTGGTCATTGTGGGCACCCTGCTGCTGCCGGTCTGGGTCTTTTTTGTTGATTATTACGAATATTTCTGTAATAATTATTTTGTAAATTTGACAAAAGCATGTTGCTTTTGATCTTGTTCTGCCATTTGATTTTTTACCCTTTATTCTTTATTGTTGACATTCATTAACATCCTGTCTGTATGTATATTGGCACATGCAGATCATATGTTACCATCATTATACTGGTAACTGTCATACAATTCACCAGTCACAGTTTAACAAAATCAACGAGGCGCGGATGTGTAAAGGGGGGCTGCTCCCCCTCCTCTGCTCCTGGCCCCCCGGGCTAGCTGCACATCCAAGGTTCGCTTTGCACCGTTTTCGACTTTCTGTGTCTGTGATATGTGTGGACACAGAAGCACACAGTTTTGTTTAACAAAAACGGGATTGAGTTACACGTCCTGTCCTGTCACAGTTTTCACTGGTCAATTTACGGCAGCCATCTCTGCGTGTTAGTGGACGTGGGGCCGTCTCATTCCTTGTGACACTTCCATAATGATCCTGAATGAGTGTCTCATATTTTACCCACTCAGTCATCGACTCATGGATATTGAGCTTCTTGCTCCTATTTTAAGAATTTCTGAACGGCAGTGTGAAGAACGACCTTGTCCTTATCCTCTGCACGCTCCTCGTCACGGGTGACAGTTTCTCGCTGTCACAGGGTCACAGTTTCGGTCACCCTGTTAGCCGTCTCTGGTGTGCATGCTGTGAAAACATCTGCCACGTGACTGCTGTGCTGAAACCCCTGGGCAGAGACCGTGGGTTTCCTGGTGGGGCCGAGTGTGGCCAGGTGCCTCCAGAGCAGTGGACGGAACATTTTTCTCCGCTGAGAATCTGGCGGGGCCCTGCAGGGGTCAGAGCTGGGAAACTGCTGTAGGAGGGGGACCTTACAGATAAACATAGACGAGTGTATGGCTCCTGGGCATGGTGCAGAGCCGGTTGAAGGGGTGGAGGGTTCTCTTCTTGGGATCAGCTGGGTTCTTTCCTGCAGCCGGTGACTGGGGGGGGGGCATTTTCCCCCAGTCAGACCCATCAGACAGGGCTGCCCCAGCCTCCTGTCATGAGGGTGACCTTGCCATTTATCATCCAAGTTGAGAGTGAAAGGGGCCCTTTAACGAGATAATGGGCGCGAAGCAGGACTGCGTGCACCAGTCAGGGCGCCTGAAGCCCGCTCTCCCCACAGGTCAAGTGCAACGAGCAGCCCAACCGAGTGGAGATCTATGAGAAGACCGTGGAGGTGCTGGAGCCAGAGGTCACCAAGCTCATGAAGTTCATGTACTTTCAGGTGAGGAGTTGGGTGAATCTGGAACCGGGACACTTGGGAAGTCCCCCACTCTTGTAGACGCATGGGTCTGGGTTTGTGTGCCATGTTGCTTATTCATTTGGCAAATACTTGTTGAGTGCCCTGGGTGGGGGGCACGAACAAAATGGACAAGCCCCTCCCCCTGCACATCATTTCCATCCTCTGAGCATACAGGTGTGCTCTGGGCAGGAGGAGAGACTGACAACAAACAGTACACAATCATTTTCAGGGCATAATATGTGCTGTGAATCAAATAACAGTTTAAAAATCTCTGGGCCAGAGGGTGTCTGTGACCTGGTGCAGCTCTAGGGACAACCTCTCAGGAGATGGCATTTGAACTGGGGTCGGCCTGATGAGCAAGGCTGCCGAGTGGTGGTCCCAGGAAGAGGGTTTCAGGTGGGAGGAACTGTAAAGCCAAGGAAGGCCCAGAGGCCTGACGGAGCCTAACAGGTTTCAGAAACGGAAGCCAGGGAGGCGGCAGGGTGAGAAGGGGGGGTGGTAAAAGGTGGGGCTGCAGAGGTAGCCAGGGCCCCGATCAGAAAGGGCATATGAAGTAGGACGTGGAAAGAATACGTGGATTCTAGTCAAGCACCACAGAAGCCGCTGGAGGTTTCCGAGTGACGGGATCTGGTTTGAGGTTTTGCAACATCTGGCTGCCGAGTGGGAAAGGGATGGGAGGTGGGGGCCGTACAGATGTGAGGGGCGAGAGGGACACAGGTGACAGCAGGGAGACCAGCTGGGAAGCCAGGAGGAGTGACTATTGAAAGGAGGGAAAGAGGAAAGACAGCCAAGGGCTTTCAAGAGGGCAAGCTAGTTAAAAAAAAATAAAGGACGAGCTGGTTAAACGAAAGTAGCAAAGGAAAAATAACGCGAACTGGTTGGTTATCACACATGTGTTGGAAGCTGCTCAGGAATGCAGGTTGAGCCCTCTAAGACCAGCCGGCACCGCAGAGCAGGAGTCATGTTACACACCGTGCCCTGCCTGGCTCCACGGAGAGCTGAGCTTCACAAACAGACTCCGGGGCACTGGTCGGAATGTCTGCCCAGCTCTGCACTGGCCTCCTGGGGGCGGGAGGTGGGGTGTTTGGGAAGGTGAGGGGCCTGCAGCCCAGGCAGGAATGCCGGCTTTGGAGGCAGAGGCCCAAGTCCCACCACACCGTGACTGGGTGCCTGTGTGTCCTTTAGCACCTCTGACGCCTTCCGTTTTCTCCCCTTGGAAATAATACTTCACCATGGTTCGTGGTGAGGATGAAAAAAATTTCTTTGTGAAGAGCTAGGTAGAGCCCTGGCTACAGGGTAGGCTTAACACATCGAAGCTGCCGTTGTTAGCATCATGATCTGCCTTCAAGCAGCCTAAAATCTCTTTAGGGAGGCAGATCCAAGAGAGAAAAACTCTCCAGAAACCAATTAAGAGCTAAGCTGAAGGCCTCCTGGCAAGAGAAAGGGGGATTTGGGATCATGCAGAACTGCACCGTGGAGGCAGCAGCCATTGCCCCCATGCGGCTGTTTACATTCATTAAAATCTGATAAAATTTAAAACTCAGTTCCCTCGTTGCCCTAGCCGTTGAGTGTTCTGTAGCCACATGTGATGAATGTTTCTCACGTTAGGCTTTGTAGACTCAGGACGTTTCCATCATCACAGAGAGTGTTCTTGGACTTGGACTCTGGAAGGAGAAAGCACGGCCTGGTCTGGTCTTGGCAGGAGAGGAGTTCCTGGCCAGTGGGGTGACCCACCCTGAGGAGTGGATCGCACCTCAAAGGAGTAATTTCTCTCTCCTGCTCTCCTTCCGCCTCCCTCTCTGGATTACTGCTTTAGCCTAGTTCTTTGTGACTTGCTCAGTAGCTTTCTTGGATAACAGATTTACTGAGCTGTAATTCACAGACCATGTAATTCACCCATGTAGACAATTCAGCGGTGTTTGGTACATCCACAGAGCTGTGTGTCCATCACCAGGGTCAATTTATGCCACCTGCATCACCCCAGAAAGAAACTGCACACCCTTTCACTATCACCCATTACACCCCCGTCTGTTCCAGCTCTAGGCAACTGCCCGCCCTGCCCCCTCTCTCTGCTTTATTTTTCTCCATAGATACATCACATTGTAATGTGCAGAAGTAGTGTGTAATGTTTGTTTTCTGTCTTCCTCACTAAAATATAAACCTGTTAGGATAGAGTTTTTTTTCTCCTAGTTTTGTTCCCTTCTTTACTGCAATGCCTAGAATGGTACCTGGTACATAGCAGATCCTCAATAAATACTGTTTATTGGGTGAATGAACCCCTTATCTGAATGTCTCACTCTTGGTCTCTACTGCCATACTGGCTCCTGACACTGTCCTAGGTGCTAGAATACAAAACCAAGTAACGCATGATGTTTCTCTGCAAAGGTGTGACTAATGAATGCATTGGTTCAACTCACTGGGGGGTTGTGGAGGGAGGTCCCAGGCTTCCCTTGAAAAATCAGCTTTGGATTTTTCCTCTGAGGAAGACCTCCTGGTGGATTTGCCTTTCTCTAAATGTCTAGGCTCTGACTAGGGCCCCAGGGAGCCTCCATCCTGCTCCTCACCTAAGAGCACCCACTGCCCCATCCTTATGCGCACCCCCCTTGCTCCTGCAGCGCAAGGCCATCGAGCGCTTCTGTAGCGAGGTGAAGCGGCTGTGTCATGCCGAACGGAGGAAGGACTTTGTCTCCGAAGCCTACCTCCTGACCCTGGGCAAGTTCATCAACATGTTCGCCGTCCTGGACGAGCTAAAGAATATGAAGTGCAGCGTCAAGAACGACCACTCTGCCTATAAGAGGTCAGTCCCTGCTCCGCCCACTTCCTGGGTAGCTGGCCAAGGGGAGGAAGAGGATGGAGCCCAACTAACAGGCTCCTTCTCCAGAACCAAAAGAGCCACTCCCCAAGCATACAGGACCTGGTTCTGTGGTGTGAGGAATGAGGTGCAGGGCTGCCTCCTGGGAGAACTGGGTCTTTGCCGGGTTTCTGTCTCTAGATGGAATCAGATCCTCATTCCCCGCCTGTGGGGCAGCAGCATCCTCTCTTGTCCCCTGTAGTACAGCATCATCAGATCGTCATAAAATGAGCACAGCAGTCATTCCTGCCAACATCAGACAGCCAGTTCAAGCTGCTTCTGTGAAAGAAGGGATGGATTGGCTCCCAGAACTGGGAAGCCCCCGTGTACCTGGATCCGGGTACTTAGAGGATGTTGGTCTAGTTCCCTCTACCTCTCAACTCCCCTGTCCTGCACATGGGCTCATTCTGAGGCAGGCTTGGCCCTGGGGTGGCCTCTTTTGGGCTAGCGTAGCCACCGCAGCGTCACAGGAAGGAAAGGCTGCTCCTCCTTGCAAATACTTTTGCAAAAGTCCTTGGGAGGGTTGTCATTGTTCCAGCTTGGTCCTGTGCTAGGTCCTTCATCCATCACTGTGGTGGGAGGGGGCTCTGATTAGACAGGTGCTCGCCCGCCCACCCATGGTGTCACTCGGGGTCAGTGTCAGCTCACATGAGAGAAGGATCAAGAGTAGGAAAGGGGTAGTTCCTCTGTAGAAATTAAGGGACAACCACCCAAAAGTGGGGTGGGGAGTCAAAAACAACAGATTTCCTCTATGTTGTCTAGACATACTTCTTGGGAGGAATTTTCTGTGTCCCTGACACAAGGGCCCTTCCTCCTGAACTGCATCGTCCTGGGACTCCCAGGTAACTGTAGAGAACAGACAGCAGACTGATTCTCAGTGCGTCACCCTCCTGAGTACACTGTGAAACCTGGGGGTACCTGCAGGCAGATACTACCCATCTCCAGCCTGACTCAGAAATGGCACCTTTCACAAAGGTTCATAGACAGCTCATAGGGTAGTATCTCCCCAACTCCTTCTATCGTGGTTACAACTGACATGCTCTGCGGGCCACCTGGAGTCATGAGTGGGGCAGGTGTCCCATCTGAGTTGGGGCTGTCAGGTGGGACCACCACTGGGTTAGGTTGGGAGAGTCCGGGCCGCCGCAGCCTTCTCCCTTCAAGTCCTGCGTGTGCTCCCCACGCCCACCGTCCCCTCACCTGTAATCCTGATGGGGTAAATAGACTTCAGTTTTCTGTGTAATGCTTTGCTTTAGAAACAGCGAGGTTTTCCAAGTAAAGAACAGAATGCACAACAAAAACAGCCCCTCCCGCATGTGGTTCTGCACCATGACTGACTGGCCGTTTCATGGAGGTCACCTCCAGACCCGGGGATGCTTATTTCGCTCCATCTTAACCACCTCCAGCTGGTGGATGGGATGCTAGCCACCCTTAAACTTGGAGTTTGACCTTCAGGGCATTCTTGCCTCTGAATTTCAGATGCCCTATCACAAGAGTGTAAACAGCTCCAAATGAAATGACTCCAGAACACACTCCGTGTTGACATTAGCCACCTGTGATGTCAGGGCTCATTAACCCTGGGGCAGCATGACTCCGGGTCAGGTGGGAGTGGAGGTGGGAGTGGAGCCTGGGTGACCTGCTCAGGCAGTGGCACTTGAGCATTCCTCTCTGCGACACCCGTGTTCTAGGGCTGCCCAGTTCCTGAGGAAGATGGCGGACCCCCAGTCTATCCAGGAGTCGCAGAACCTGTCCATGTTCCTGGCCAACCACAACAGGATCACCCAGGTGAGGGCGCGTTCCCTGTGTGTCCTGGCGCCCAGGACACAGGCGGGGCCCAGAGGCTGGGTGGACCCTGTGCAGAGGGTCCCAGTGCAGATCTCACACCCCACTGCCCGGCTCAGGAATTTCCCTGCAGACCTAAATCTCCCCTCCCAACCACTGGCCAACACCTTCACCTCAGATTTTGTTCCCCAAAAACCTTCTCAGCCATTGTCCTGCCCCCCAATCAGTGGAGGCTGAGAACACAAGTTCTGGAGTGAACAGCCTGTTTCCAAGCCCTGAGACCTATCACTGACCCATTATGAGACCTTGGGCAAGGCCTACGCCTCATTTTGTTGTGTGTCCAGTGGAGCTTTTTTCTTTTAGCACATTATGAGAACATTGTGAGAAGTAAGTGAGATACTACATAAAAAGCCTGCACCGCCCCCTACCCCAGGCAGAGCCTGACAAAGGGCACGAGACGCTGTAGCTGTTATCACCGCTGCTGCTAGGCCGGGACACGCCCACCTGGCCGTGGCTCTCACGCTCTGTCTGGCTTGACATAATCTGTCTTGCTCGTCTGTCAGTTCAGCCTAAACAGGCAGCAGCAAGAATGTCAGCAGGACCCAGGCTGAATGCCTCCCTCCGCCTTCACTGGGCCCCCTACTCTGTGTTAAAGGCAAAAGGCCGTCAGCTTGGAGGCTCTGGGCTTCTTTCTGGGAGACGCAGCCCCTTGTTGCGGGGGCCCTTCTCTCAGGAGACGTGTTTCTGTGCCCCTGTGTCCTGCCAGGAGCGGGACCCGGAGGCCCTCTCTCCTCCGCCAGGCTGGGTCACCCCCCATCATCTGAAGAGATGTCATGGCAAAGCCCACAGGCCCAAAACTAAAGAGATGACTACAAGCCTTTATTGTAACGCTGAACTGCTTTTCGGTTCAGCCCAAGAAAGTCCTTTCCAACCATCAAAACTGCGAGGAAATAAAATGGAGGGCCCCTAGGGGAGCCAGTTCGCTGCCATGAGAGATGTGCAGGAGCTCCAACCAGCCACTGAGGGACGTGGAGAGGATACAGGCCCCTTCCCCTGGTGGTCAGCTGTGGGCGGGGTGAGGGGCGGGTGCCGGAGCACACACTGTCAATTCTGCAGTGGGATGGGTGAGGAGGGGACAGGGGAGGGGCTAACCAGAGGGGTGCGCTGCTGTGTAGTGTCTCCATCAGCAACTGGAAGTGATCCCAGGCTACGAGGAGCTGCTGGCGGACATTGTCAACATCTGCGTGGACTACTATGAGAACAAGATGTACCTGACCCCCAGCGAGAAGCACATGCTCCTCAAGGTACGACCCCTGTGGTCTGCACCCCGGGGCCCAGAATTGTGCTCTCACCTCCTTGCCGAAAATCACTTTAAAAAAAAATGCTATTTATTTTTTCTTATTAAACATTGACATAGATCTTACTGCACATAATGTTACAGAACAGACCTGGGGGTGGTTGGTGAATGATATACTATTACCGAATGGACCCACCCTTGTGCTCCAGGGGTCCCCTCCCACCCCCTGTACTAGGTTTGCCTTGCCCACCACCAGGGAAAGATTTCTCTCAATGTCAGAGGTTGGTGAAAAGGAAAGGGATTATTTATTTTAAAAGTTATACAGATTTAGAGTAATGACTCAATGTCTTCATTAAAAATACGAAAGTCCTTTAGAATACCCACAAACACACAGTCCTTCCTTCTCCCCTTTGCCCAGTCCTGGGTACCGTAGCTCAGGAGAAGAAGTAGAAGTCCGTTCTTCAGACAGCCTTTCGGTTCCAGCACCATCAGCTGTGTCGCCACTACAATCTCCAGTTAATCCAAAACCATGTGGCACCTTCTCATGGCCCACCAGCGAGAATCCTTTCATCCCTTTTCTTCCAGGCAAAGTCTCTCCTGCTCCTAAGCCATGTGGCAAAAAGAGAGCACCCTAAAACTGCATGGTCCCCAAAAGCCCCTTATGGCTGCTGTGCCTGGGTTTAAATCCCAGCACCAATCTTCTTCTGCAGTCCTATTTCCTGCTCTTCCCACAATCAGTCACACCTGCTAGCATTCCCGTATTCTACCAGCTTTACTGGGCTGCCATAGTAAGTCTGAGCAGGCGTGGCCCCATGGTGTGGAGCCAATCATCTGCAACCTTTTACACAGATGCTGTACCCAGAGGGAGTTGCCTCCTAGTTACATCATGGGTTAAAGTCACTCCCATCTCCCTGGCTCAAGGCATGACTATGGCTATTTAACATTTCTATGAAACCATTTAAAGGTTATAGATATGTTAAATGACCATTCTAGAGGTTATCTGCAAAATAACTCTCAATGGCCCTGCTTCATTTGTCCCATCCCCCAGACTTGTGGGGGTGAGGACATCCTATAAATACATATATTTTTCTAATATTTCCTGAACACCCTGAGCTCTATACCCCATTACAAATCCCCATTTGGGCGCACCCCCCTCCCTGGCTGCACCCTGTTACGATAATGTTTTATAAGCTGTTTTTTTCCCTTTAAACCAGACATCACTAAGGATATTTCTGCAGTGTAATTTTTAGTGGCTGCCAAGTAGTCCATGGTGTGGGGACATTGTTATTTAACAAATCCCCCTCTCGCAGGGTGTCTGTCTATCAGTCTGCACTGAACTCTCTTACAGCACAGCCTTTGTGTGCACACCCTCAGCAGGTCAGACTTCCCGGGGGGGAAAACCACTGACTCGGAGGGAAGGCAAATCTGCTCTGTTTTGCCAAAATCATCACATTTGATCCATCAATTTACAAGTTTAATTTTTAAATTATCGAGTTATAATTATCATTGTAGAAAATCTGAAACAGACAGAGAAGCACACACAAAAAGTTTTAATCTCTCACAATCTTCCCATCCAGAGGAAAGTCAAATGCTTTCCTTTTAGCATTTAATGTATTTCCTTCCCATTTATTTATGTATGTTTATGTATTTTCAGCATGTGCAGGATACGTAAGTCATGTGTGTGTAAGTTTTGTGCCTTTTCATTAAATGTATTGGGATAGTGTGCAGGTGCTAAACGGCGTCACGTGGATAAGCTCTCCTTTCTCAGCCACTGTCCCGAGGTTGGCTGCTTCGCAGGTGTCTCATTTCTCTCCGACAGCTACAGCACTGAAACGAACAACCTCCCTATTCTTTTTTTTAATTGATTTTTTAGAGAGCGAAAGGAAGGCAGTGGGGGAAATACATCAGTTTTGTTGTTCCACTGATTTATGAATTCATTGGTTGATTCTCTATGCTGGGACTGGGGATCGAACCTTGCAACCTTGATGTAACTTAGCTACTGGGCCAGGGCCAACCTTCATACCCTTAATACACACAGCATAGCCCCTTTTGATTCTTTGTTCCCCAAAACCTCACCCGTCAAACTCTCCTGGTGGTTATACTTTTCTTTCTCTCCTCCATGTCACTCTTGCTATTCTAAGCATCTCAGGCCTGCTGGTGTTCCATTTCTTTACATTTCTATAGCCCCTGGATGGAGTTTGCAGGGCAGTGCAGCTTTGTGCCTCGTTCCCTGTGGCTTCCTCTGCACAGTCAGAAATCCGGGAAAGTCACGTGGCCTCTCTCAGCCCCGGTGCTGCGCCCAGACAATTACTATAGCTCTCCCCAGAATTGCTGCTTCCACAAACGAGGGTAACAATTTCCAGTCCACAAGCATGTTTAGATGCTGCCATCAAATTCTTGGGCCTTCCTTTTCCCTCACCTGTCTTTAATCTTTACCCACCACAGCTTCTTAACCTTCCCCCTTCTCAATTTCCTGCATCTGCAGCCTGGCCCCCGACACTGTTTTGCCGTTTCTAGTTTCTGCAGTTTGTCAGGGAACGCAGGTGCCATCAGGCTGCACCACTCACCCTTCACCCTTCACAGAAAAGTCTGGCACTCACCCTGCAGAACCACACAGTGTGACTACTAAGGGGGACTTGACCTTGACAGTCCCCTAGTTCACTCCCTGTGTGTCAGTTGTGACTTGCCTGTGGTCACGTAGCAACTGTGAGCCAAGGAAAGCTCCCCTGCATGTTTGACTAAAAGATCAAGCCAGCCTTCAGGAAACTATTACCTGGGCTGGAATATCAGGAATTTGTCAACCTGCTTATTAAGCATTGTCAGGCAAAAATTTTTTTCAAAATTCTTATTTTAAAAATAAAATCTCCAGTGGCTCCTCAGGAATCTTTACATTATTATTGTTTCCTGGGAAAAAGAGGTAAATAGTTTTACATCCATTCAACATTTGGCAAGTGTTTCTCATGCCTGCGATGGGCTGGGCCCCAGGGATGCAGCGGCAGCCGCCTCTCGGGAAGGACCTGGGTGCACACGCGGCGTCATCGGACAGGCCCGGGCTCGCATCCTGTCTCTGCAGCTTTCTCGCTGTGTGACCTTGGCAAGCTGTCTGACCTCTCTGTGTCTTCGAGTCTTCATCTGTGAGCAGGGTTACTGTGTGAAACCTGACTCACAAGGCTGTCGTGAGAATTGAGGACGATGCCTGTGAAAGCCCTAATCTTGGACTTGGGCCCATCGTTAGGACTCGAGCCGTAGCCACCACATTTTATACTAAGGAGTCGTCTGCATCTCTTCACAGAAATCAGATTTCGAGTCGAAATTAGACCTGCGTGTTCTTTCTTTATTTGCAGGCACGAGTGGGTTTTGTAATAGAATGTGTAGCACAGGGACTGAGTGTGTGTGTGTGTGTGTGTGTGTGTGGCGTATACAGGTGCACAGACCTACTTTTTTCAGTTTTTTGAAACTTTTCCATCTGATGTGACTGGCTTCTGTGCTCTGCCCCTTCTCGCTCAGGTAATGGGTTTTGGTCTCTACCTGATGGATGGAAATGTCAGTAACATTTACAAACTGGATGCCAAGAAGAGAATCAACCTCAGCAAAATCGATAAATTCTTTAAGGTCAGCACCTGGGGCTGGGCAGGGGCAAGGGATGGTCTCTCAGGGGAAAGAAATGGGATTAGTCAGCAAGCAGTGGGGCTCGTTGGTTGGGCTGCAGCTCTGAGGAGGAAGAGAACAGAATGGCAGGGCCTCCGGCTGCCCTTGGTAGAGGAATCTATACTAGAAGGGGCCCCCTGGATGTCAAACAGGCTCACGTCTCAAGATTTGGCTGGGGTTTGCCCGGGAGGCATTATGATCCTGTGTGCATGCTGCTTTTTCTCTTTCCTGAAATCCTCTGCCGTATAAACAAAGGTACATCCCGGAGGAGAGCACCTGCTTTCTTTTTCAGTGTAAGTCAGCTCACAGAAGCAGAAGGATTAGACTGGATTTTAAACCGATTGGTATTTGCAAAAGCACAGCCTGTCACCTGGCCCACCCACAGCACCATGGCTGGCCCCTGGCTCTGGGCAGAGGCTGCAGAGCACCCGTCCTGCACTCAGTCTGTTCCAGTGCCCCAGAGATTTCAGTTCTTGCCCCAGATCTTTGCAAACAAAACACTGCAATTAAGCTAAGCCTTTGAGATGTTCTCCAAGAGATTTCCTACTTTGGGACTGAATCCCATGTTGTCAGTTGATTCTAGCGCTGGGCACTGTAGGCATGGGGTGGGATCCCAGCGGTCAGACACGGGAAAGCCAGGCTTAACATTCAAGGCAGAACCCGCAGATGTGACGTGGTGAACACCAGGCTGGGCCTGAAAGCCATCAACGCTTCAAGGCTGAGGGAAAACAAGCCACCAATAGACATTTTGTGCCTTGACTGCTTTTTGAGGCTGGAACTTCCACTTTTCTCCGGAGCTGCCCCTAATGAAAACAGGGCTTGTCAGGAGACCCTTGCAAAGTCTTGCCCTGCCTTCCTCAGCATGATGAGGGGTGGATGGAGATGGTATCACCTCGGCCAGACCGGGCTGTAGTCCGACCCTGCCACTTACTAGCTGGATAACGTTGGGAAAGCCACAGAACCCTTCTGAGACTGAGTGCCCCAGCCTCGTGTGAATGCTAAGGGGTCCACTTCATAGGGTCCCCTCGAGGGTTCAGGGGGGCTGTTCTAGGTGAGTCAGAGCCCGGGGTCAGACCCCTGCCTCTTGACTTCTAGCTGGTCTGACTTCGGGAAAAAGTCACCTATGCCATCTGAGCTTCAGCTTCTTCATCTCTGAAATGGGAATGAAAATAGTACTGACCTCCCGGGGTTCTTGTATGGGTTGAGATACAATTTTTCATTGTTGTTTAAAAGACTTTATTTTTTTTAGGGCAATTTTAGGTTCACAGCTTAGTTGAGCAGAAAGTATAAAGATCTGCCTCACCCCTTGCTCCTTGACTCGACTCCCCATGTCAGTGTTCCCCACCGGAGTGGTGCATTTGTTGTCATTCATGGACTTACATCGACCCATCATTGTCACCCAACCCATGGTTTACATTAGGGATCGCTCATGACCTTGTCCATGCTATTTGACAGATGTAGAATGACGTGTATCCACCATTATGGTGTCCTACAGAGTCCTTTCACTGACCTAAAAATCTGATTTTGGAGTGCTTGGCCAAGTGCCTAGTGCGTCAGAAGCAGACTGTAAACGTAAATGGTGGCCCCCCCACTGTGTGTCCCGGGCTTCAGATGGGACTTGTCTGCCCTCTGGTGTCAGGTGGTGTGATTTCCACTTCTTCTCGGGACACCACACCAGCCAGCAGCACCCACTCCTAGTGCACAGTTCCAAGCAGGAGGATCGTCTAATCTGAGGGAAACGAGAACAGGAAGGACCCTGCCCTGGGAGGCAGGCCACCTGGTCCTGATCCCTCACCTGCCTGCTGCGTGACCTTGGACAAGTCCCTCTGGGCTAAGTGGCTGGAACATATGGCTGGTCAGAGGCAAGGGGACCTGTATGCTGCCTGGGGCTCCTTTTGACTCCAGGGTCCCCTGGAAGCACTATGGAAGCAAGAACTAGGGGTCAGCCCAGAGGCCCACGGAGGCCGCCTCCCCAGGGGAAGGTGGCCACCTAGTCCCCACCCAGTGTCTCACGCTCTGTGTTTGCTTCCTTTGCAGCAGCTGCAGGTGGTGCCCCTTTTCGGCGACATGCAGATAGAGCTGGCCAGATACATTAAGACCAGTGCTCACTATGAAGAGAACAAGTCCAAGTGAGTGCCTGCCATAATGTCTCTCGGCTCCTGCGAGGACGCCCAGCCTGTGCAGGGGGTCGAGGGGCCACTTCAGCCCCTCCTCCCTCCCCAGAGCCCTGGGCAGGCGGATTCCAGAGGGGAGCAGCGGAAGATGCTCTGTGCCCTTTTGTGCCCGCCCTTTGCTGCTGGGGTTCAAAAGGGCTCAGAGCACAGCCGCGCCCCTTCTCTGTCCCAGCCGCCATGGGACAGCAGGAGTCCTTCCTTGAGAAGGGGGAGGAACAGCCGGCCCTAGGTGGTCGCGCCAGCAAGATGACGCCCTTCACATCACCCCGATTCTCTCCTCAGGCTTCGTGTCTGTGCAGTAAGTATACCATGGCGTGTGCGGTGTGGACAGTTCCAGCAGTGGAAAGGTCGCTGGCCTCAGCCTAGGTCGTTTTATGAACCTCCATCCTGGGGAGTTTGGGCTGAAATCTGGGCTGCTGGTGCCTGATGGGAGTGGGGGGACGTCCAGCCACAGCCTTTATCACTGGGGTTGTTAGATTTTTTTTTTTTCCTGCTGGCATCTCATTCCCAAGCTGAGTGATCTTGACCTGTCCACAGGAAAGCAGAGAGGGGGTCAGGGGTGACCATCCTTGAGCCCCTGTGACTGAGTCTCCCCAGAGAAAGCCGGGTTAGCTTCTTTGTAACCTGCTGGCTGCCAGTGTGCGGGAAGGTTTTCCAGGAAAAGCACAGAGCTGAGAATGCTGAACCCATTTCCTCATGTTTTCTGCACGAATTCTCTACCACCTAAAGCTGGTCAGCCACAGTGACGTGGCCTGCGTTGGGTGCGTGTCTGGTCTGAATGGTCTCGTCCCCAACCCTACACTGGTGACCCAACATTAAACAAAAGCCGGAGTATAAGCATGAGGAACTGCGTCGCCATCCTGAGTATTTATGAGGGCCACTTCAGGGCTCCTTCTGAAATATTAAATTCTTGCCAAAAACGTTTATCTGCTCTCTTCGGTGGCTGTGCTTTTAATTTGTCTACCGGGCCACCCAGCACTGGACGATAGACGAGGGTAAACGGGGGCTGGCTTTTTTCTCTTGGGGGAGGAGAGTGAAGATTTTCATCCATTCATTTCCTCTCCACTGTAGGGTGGTTCTCCCAGTGATATCGTTCAAAAACAGAGTTGAGAAATAGCAGGGGAAGGAGAGGGGGGTAAGGAGACAGAGAGACAATGGCCATGGCGTTGCTCGCCATGCTGGGTTTGCTGGCATATTACCAGGTCGCTGTTGGGAAGAGGCACAGTCCCCTTTGGTTTCCTTAGTCCCTCCCCAAAGGCCCCTCCAAAGCCAGCTGCAACCATGGGCTCTCAGTGCCAGTAGACAGGTTTTGGGAGGCCACCCATCTTGCTGTTTTGCATGGACTCCAGCCCTTTGTAGCCCTAGAGAGGCTGCCAGTCCCTTCTTGCTTGTGTGATTGGTGAGTACGTGGATAGCAGGTATCTGGAAAAGCCTGTGATTGGGTCTCGGAGGAAGAGGAAAGGCTGGTGCGTTCAGCCTGTGAGCACCACAGTGTGAAATGAACGGGCTGTTTTTCTCATGTCTGGGTTACCTCTTGGTTCCCCCCAGGGGAGCCAGCCACCTTGGCTGGGTCCCAGGAGCATCATGTAAGTGGAAGGAGCCTGTTCCACCATGTGCCGACCCAAGGACCTGTCCGACCCTGTGATTTTCCGCCCAGGTGGACCTGTACCCAGAGCAGCATCAGCCCCCAGTACAACATTTGTGAGCAGATGGTTCAGATCCGAGATGACCACATCCGCTTCATCTCCGAACTCGCTCGCTACAGCAACAGTGAGGTGAGCGCGCTCTGGCCGCTGGGATGGAGGCCTGTGTGTCCCCAGGGGTAAGGGGTAAGGACCAGGCAGGAAAGGAACGGCCACAGGGATGATGGACAGCAGGAGTGAGGGAATACTCAGCAGAGGCAAGAGGAGGGCAGAATGGCCAAGAGCATGGATTTTAGAGCCACACAGGACTGGCTTTGATTTTGACTCTGCTGCTGAACACCGCAAGTTAGCCAACATCTTTGTTTCTCAGTTTCCTCCTCCGCAAAATGAGGGTAAGAGTATCCAGAACGGTTCTTTGAGAGGATTAAACTATGATGCATGGAAAATGCATGGTGCCCAGCAGAGAGCAAAAGGTAATTGTTAGTGGTTGTTAGTCTGTACATGTTCCAACCATCTGCACCCTAGATTGCAGCAGGAACCGAGTCCTGAACACTTGTGCTCATAATGCCATCTAAATATTTTAATCGGCACAATAATGGATGGTCATTAAACAAGCCAGAAAATAAAACTGGGGACAGGGTAAACACTTAACCTCAGAAAAAAACAGAAGTACGAAAAAGAAGGGAACATCTGTCACATAAAACCCTCCCAGCCAGCACCAACGATGATTAATGTCCAGGTATATATCTCCTCCTGGACCTCTTTCCCCGCAGACCCTCCTTAGAAGTGTACATGTTGGTTCAGTGGCACAGGTCTCCTGATTTGAAACCCTTTGCTACCTGGTGCACCAGGACAACCACGCGGTCTGTCCCATGCCTGCTCACTGGTTCCACCATGTGGCTGGCAGCCATGGTGCACATGCTTCTCAAACCTGGACTCGGACACGGCTTCTATCAAAGAGGCCACATGTTTGAAACGAAGACGGTCAGGCAAACGCAGAAGGTGCGGTCTTTAGGCCCGTGGATGCAGACTAAGGTCAGAGCAAACTTTTGGCTTTCTTGGCCATATGTGCCCATCCACTGAGCTAAAACTACGGGCATTATTTAGATGCAGGGCCTCCTTTATTCCTTATCAAGCTTCGGTGTGGTCTCAGAATGAGCCTGGCTCAAGGTTATTTTTTTAAATTGTATGCTTTATATGTGTACATGCAGACAGTTCTCATTATTCTCAGTAGTTAACGTTCTAGCAAGTGGTGGTGAACACTGAATGAACCAATGCTGAACCGTTGCTCCGGGGAAAACACAGGGTTAGGTTCCTGTGAGTCTCTGGTCGCAGCGTTTTTAGCTTCTGATCAACGTGTAACCCCATTTTATGTGCTTTTCTGTTTGAAGACACCTCAGGCAGTAATAGATGTTGTTGACTCATTAACATGAACTCACAGCCATCAGCACTATAATTTACGCCCGAAGGAAGCTTATGTAGAACACATTTTCTCCGAAAGGCACTTCTTTCTTAGTCTTCTAGACAGAACTTCAGAACCAGGCTTGGGGCCGTTTAAAACAGTGAAATCATCAGTAATAAAAAGGACAAAAATGTGAAATACTTGGCACTGAATAGACCTTGGAAAGGATGCCTGTTCACAGTATGGAATCTGGAACGAGAAGGCAGAGCCTCGCCTGGTCCGACCTCGGCCGAGGACAGGGCCCGCAATGTTGTGTCACTGAGCACGTGTCTGAGTGACCACAAAGGCACTGCAGATACTGGTTGTGAGTACATTCTAGTGAGTCAGCAAACTCACAAGCACGGAATCCACAAGTAACGAGAACGGTCTCTGTATGTTTATGTGTGTGTGTGCAAACACATATACACACACGTCTATGCACATGCATGCTTGCACGCTTTGTTTCATTGTGGAACACTACACGTGCAAATAGATGCTTGTCCTTGCCAGCGCTCTTCGGTCAGTCAGTCATGTCTAATTGATGAGCCGTGAAGTCAGTTTGGTGGCACATGACGGGGACTTTTGCGTGAAATAGCATGGAACGTCAGAGGAAACCCCACGTGTTAAGGGGAGAGCGGCTTTGTGACAGGGTTTCATGCGTGTGTTTAATGTCTCTAGGCAGGGCTCCCTGAGTCTGTGGTGCACGTTTCCTGTTGTCAATCGCAGTCAGAAAAGTCGGAGAGCCACTGCTCTGGGAGGTGCCAGGGCAGCTGCCATCTCTCCACCTGCGCTGGAACCCTCAGCCGTTCATTTACCAGCCACGCGGCCCTCTGCAAGGCGCTGTCCGAGCCTCAGTTTACCTGTCAAGGGGATGTAATAATCGCTCTTCCTTGTAGCATTCTCGGGGGATCAATGAAGTAGTGTGCAAATGTGCCGGGCACGTGGGCAATGAGGGTGACAGCGGGTGTTCCGCAGGTGGTGACGGGCTCCGGGCTGGACAGCCAGAAGTCAGACGAGGAGTACCGCGAGCTCTTCGACCTGGCCCTGCGGGGCCTGCAGCTGCTGTCCAAGTGGAGCGCCCACGTCATGGAGGTGGTGGGTGTCCCCCCGGCCCCTGCAGCCTGACCTCTGTTCTCTTGGCATCTCTCTGCCTTTCCCCACGCACTCTTTTTTTTAGCAGCTTTATTGAGCTATATAATTCACATACCATACCGTTCACCTGTTTTAAATGTAGATTCATTGGCTTTCAGTGTACGTACAGAGTTGTGCAATCACCTCTTTAGAACATTTTCATCACCTCAAAAATATGGTCGCTGCTGCCCCCCGCCCCCACCGCATTCCCTGTCTCCCCAGTCCTAAGCAACCTACTTTCTGTCGCTATAGATTTTCCAACTCTCCGTGTTTCCTGTAAGTAGAATAATACTATGATGTGTGCTCTTTTGTGGCTCCCCTTACTTTGCATATTTTCAAGGTCCATCCATGTTGTAGGACAAATCTGCATTTTATTCCCTCGCGTGGTACGGGCACACCTCGTTTTGTCTTTGCACTCCACCGCTGACGATGTTTGGGTCATCCCCTCCCCGCAGTACTCCTGGAAGCTGGTTCACCCCACAGACAAGTTCTGTAACAAGGACTGCCCCGGCACAGCGGAGGAGTACGAGAGAGCCACGCGCTACAACTACACCAGCGAGGAGAAGTTCGCCTTCGTGGAGGTGGGCGGTGCCCTCCCAGCATCTCTTGCAGCCCCTGAGGCTGCTTTTCAGGGTCCGTGGCAGTGGGAGGGCCTGGTTCTGAGCAGCCTTGGTCCCCTCTTGTGTGTGCTTGTCCCTGTCCCCCTTCTCTGCCTGAATTCATCTCTGTCAGGTTATTCACCAAAGATTAGACTCTCATTTTGTTCTTAAAAATCCAAATGAAAGTGTCCGCTAGAAACCTGAACAAAGGAAAACTAACAGAAGAAACAAACAAACATACAGCTGCCAGAGCAGAGAAATACCCGAACGGATGGGTGTTCAGAGAGAACTGCAGATTAAAACTGAGATGAGGCGGAGTGTTGTCGACCACTCAGGATGGGCAGGTCTTAGGAGATCGTGACCCCTGTTGAAGTGTGGGCAACAGAACCTCCTAGAGACTTGGGGCGGCTCGTGTGCATGTCTCTGTATGAGGACAGTCTGGTGGGATGTACTCAAACGTTTAATGTGCAAGCCCTTTGGGTCACAAGGTCTTTCAGGAATATATCCCTGAAAAATAAGCCAACTGGGCAAAGACATCTGCACATAGGTATTTATCACAGCGTTGTTTATAATATCAAAGTATGGGGACAGCTGAAATGCCCTTCAGCCTGGGACCAGGTAAAACTAATGTGGGTGTAGTTATATCATTGATATATCAATACTATGTGGCTACCGAAATGGATGTACAGACATGGAAAGACACGCACAGTATATGGTTAAGTCCCCCCCCAAAAAACAGGTTAAAGAACAGCATGTAAAAAATAATTTCATTTGTAGTAAAATTAATACACTTCTGCATATTTGTTCAAAACTGAAGGACATAAGTATTCATATTTTTGTACACCAAACCATTAATAGTGGTAGTTTCTGGGGGGGGGGCGATTCTTACTTCCTGGTTTATAACCCTCTAATTTGTTTTTTGTTTGTTTCATTGCAAAAAGATGTTCCTATTTTGAGGAGGACAATTCACTCGTACTAAGTTTTGAGTGACAGTTCCCTCTCTCATGACTGTCTGAAGCCGGGAAGCTGGAGACCTGGACACTAGCCCTTGGGGCCGAGGCCACTTCACCTGTGCAGGCCTCAGCTTCCTGTCTGCAAAGGGAGCTGATCATGTCTGCCCACTCCATCCCAGGGCCCTTGCTGAGGGTCAGACATCAGTTGTCAGAGGAGATGGTGGTGTGGGTGAGCTGTGGAAGCTGTAAAGGGTCGGACACATCCAAGGGGTCCAAGTTGTTCCTTAGCTCATCTCCAGGCCATGCTTTAACGGACTGAGGCTCAGGGCTGTGATTTCAGGCAGGAGACCAATTGTGATCACATGACGTGGTGAAGGACTGGACAGACAGGTGTGCCAAGGTACCGTGAGCCTGACCTCGATCTCTGCTTGGCCAGGTGATCGCCATGATAAAAGGCCTGCAGGTGCTCATGGGCAGGATGGAGAGCGTCTTCAACCAGGCCATCAGGAACACTATCTACGCGGCGCTGCAGGACTTTGCCCAGGTGACACTGCGCGAGCCCCTGAGGCAGGCGGTGCGGAAGAAGAAGAACGTTCTCATCAGGTGGGTCTCCCTGTGGCCCTTTGCAGGGGGCACATCAAAAACCAGGGCTGCGGTGCAGGCCGCAGAGGAAGCCCCCTGCTCAGTCAGCTTCCGGGGCAGCCTCTGAACACACACGGACCCTCCTGGCAAGTTTCAGGAAGCCTGGTTAGGAGACTGAACATTTGAGATGGATTGGTCCTCAGTCTCTAGGTTCGAAGCCCATATCCATCACTGCCTGGTTATGTGAACTTAGTCTAGTCACTTACCTTCTCTGAACCTCTCTGCCCCTCATTTGTGAAACATGGATGATAATGGTACCTACCTACCTTGTAGGCCAGGGGTGTCAAACTCATTCTCACTGGGGCCACATCAGCCCCACAGTTGCCTTCAAAGGGCTGAAATAATTTTAGGACTGTATAAATGTAACTACTTTTTAACTGTTAAGGAGTTGAAATTACATTCAGCCCTTCAAAGGCAACCGCGAGGCTGATGTGGCCCCCGTAAAAATGAGTTTGACACCCCTGTCGTAGGCTGTTGGGATGATAAAATGAGATAATCCGTGTGTCGACCTGAGCACACAGCAGCATGGAGCAAGTATGCAGCAAACGTAAGCTGTTATTAAAACTTTAAGTGTGCGGCAGTTTAATGAGACTCTCCTATGCCCAACGCCAGAAACAGCCATCCTGCCCACTCAAGTTCTCTGCCACTGCACAGGCTCAGAGCTGGGTTCTCAGGCAGCCAGTGGGCTTTGGAATCGCCTGGGGCACTTGTAAGATGCAGGCTTCTGGACTGCACCTCAGATCGGGTAAACCGGCGTCTCTACAGGGGATGCCCAGGGTGAGCCCCTCTTACAGGCACGACAGGAATTCTAGGGAAGCGGTCCCGGGACACCACAGACTCTAGAAGCAGGCTTGCAAGGTTTACCTCTTTCTAATGGTTAGAGCTGATCTGAGCCTCCGTCCGTCCTTCCCAGTGTCCTGCAGGCGATTCGGAAAACCATCTGTGACTGGGAGGGGGGCCGAGAGCCCCCCAATGACCCATGCTTGAGAGGCGAGAAGGATCCCAAAGGTGGATTTGACATCAAGGTGCCCCGGCGTGCCGTGGGCCCCTCCAGCACACAGGTAAGCGGCTCCGGGCACAGGCCAGCTCGGCTGACTCACAGGCCAGCCAGGCCGTGGTGGGTCATCCTGGCTGGGCCATGGAGCACAGGGGCTGGGGGTCTTCAGGCAGGGGGTGCAGGGTCAAGCAGCTGCTCTAGTCTTATTCTACCATCTTGTTTTGATGCAGGAGGGAGGACCGCTGGTTTAAGATTCAGGAGACCTGGATTCTCATCCTAGATACCTGTGTGACCTTGGGCACGTTAGATATTCTCTTTGTGCCTCAGTTGTCTAATCTGGCAAATGGGGGTAATACCAAGACTGGTTCCAAAGTGTAGGAGGAGTTTAAAATAGAATCTATATGCATCCACCCTGGCCCTCTTTAATGAACCCTGCCCCTTCCCCTGCAGTGGCATCCTAGCTTGGGAATTCACAAGTTCTGCCTCTGACTTGCTGTGTGATCTTGGGAAAGTGCCTTGACCTCTCTGAGCTCTGATTATCTTCACCATTAAATGGAAACTTTGCAGGAGATCATAGTACTGCAGGAGATCATAGTACTGATTAAATATCCCCTTTTTAATCCCTCTTTGCCCCCCAAAGCACAAGTTTTGAAAGCCCTTGACCCCTTAGAGAAAGTCTAATAATCCGAGCTCTTCCAAGTTTCCAGCTGGAGCTTCTGACCAGCAACAGATTGCCTGTGGCTCATCCAAAGATTACAGGAAACAATGAAAGAATCTGAGCATAGTAGTAAAGTCTTTGCCACCTACTTAAAGGCTAAAAGCTTCTGGTGGGCTTTCTGAAGTATTAGGGGAAAGCTTGCAGCTCCATTGCTGCCTTTAAAGGTCTTACGGGCCCAGAAGCCCCAGGCTGGGACTCCTGCTTTGCTTGACCTTTAAGCCTCTCTCCATGTACCTGAGTTCTTGAACCATCTGAGATGAGCCGCCCAAGGCCACCCCGGACCCTTCTCGCTGTGTGTGCGTCTGTGTCTGGGCAGGGGTCTGGGGAGGAGGGACGGGGCGAGGTATGTTCTCAGCACTGTCATCCTTCATGCCCCCCGGCTTCACACCTGTGGGCTGGTTTGCCCTGATCTTGCCTGCTGGTTGTGGAATGTCTGAGGAAGCTTCTACAGACAGTTCTGTGCAGTGTTAGGGGCCAGAGACCTTTCTAGCCCAAAATGCCTGTGAGGGCTGAGCAGAGCTTCGGGCATTTCTCTAAGTCCTAAGACATGAGTGAGGGAGAGACAGACAAGGCACAAGAGAAACTGGAAAGGAGAGGGGTTGTGCTGGAGGCAGAGAGAGAGGAGAGGGGGCAGAGAGAGAGAGGAGGAGGAGGAGGACTATTTACAGACAAACGGAGGGGAGTGTCACCCGCAACCAGCACCACCGAGTCATGTCAGGTGGCACAGATGCATTTAATAAACTCCTAGACAGTCAGACCTAAAAGAGCCCTTAGAGACAAACTAGTCCCAGTCCCCACCCCCTATTTTACAGATGGGGAAACTGAGGTCCAGAGAGGGGAAGTGACTTGTCCAAGCCACAAGGTGAGTGACAGGTTGAGGTAGGACAAGAACCAGGTCTCCTGACTCCCACCCCAGGGCTCTGCGTCAGCCTTGGGAGCAGGGCAGATGCGGGCCCCTGGCCCCGCTGGGATGGGGGCTGTGCTGGCCAGGGCAAGGCTCTGTTCAATACAAGTAGGCGGGAAGAGAGTTCCCCCTCTTAAGGACAAAAGGGATTTTCAGACAGAATTTGATACAAATCAGCCAATACCTACACGGAGGGACTAATCCTTTTCCATGAGAACAGTGCTTCCGATTGCTAGGGATGATATATACGCCCGCTGCCAGGGCTGCGGAGGGCGGATGGCGCACCACTCCTTTCTGTGGCCACGCTGCCTCGCCCAGTGCCAGGCGCGAGGCGGGTGAGAGCCTAGCGGAGGCCCAGAGGCAGCAAGGACGGACGCGGTGGCAGAGGGAGGTTGGAGCATCTCAGAGGTGGTCGGCGAGTGGCCCCTAGCAGTCGTGACGGCTTTCCCACCGTATACAATACCTCTTGCTTTTCTCTCTCTTTCTCTTTTCTCTCTCTCCCTCTTCCCTGTCTCTCCTGCCCTCCCATTCCCTCCTCCTCTCTCCTACCTATGTCTTAGGCCTGCCAGTGGTCCCCGAGGGCTTTGTTTCACCCCACTGGTGGCACACACGGCCGAAGAGGCTGCCGATCCCTGGTATCACACCGCCTGGCGGGGTTGGTTTGGGTGCACCTCTCCAGGAGGCAGCAGGAATGGACTAGCCTGGCTCCTCGAGGCCCCTTCCAGCCTTAAGATTCAAAGACAAATGATGTGGAGAGATCTAGATTAGCCCTTGTACCCTTTGCTCTTAAGGTCCTCTGTAAGAGGGAGCTAATTGTCTAGTAGGCTCCTGTGTAAGTACCAATCTTCCGCGCTTTTCCGCCCAGGATCTTGGCAGGCTGCGCCATGCAGCTGGTGCCACCAGAGGGCAGAATTCCTCAGGAATGGTTTCAAACTGCCGAGGGTCAGACGCCTGAGGTGGTGGGGGGCTTGTTCAGATCATACGCCATTTCGCAGTTCTTCAGAATGTTAGCACTGAAAGGGAGGGGTTTGAGAAATTATCTGGCACAACTCCTCCATGTTAACAGATAAGAAAACTAAGGCCCAGAGTGGGACTTTGTTGCCCAAGGTCACACAGCAAGTCAGTGGCAGTGCCTGGCCTTGACTCCCTAGTCTTTTGACTGTCGGTCTCGTGCTCCACCCAAGGTGCCACGGTGCTATCCAGGAAAGCTGCGGGGTGACTCCAGGGTGGCGTGGGATGAGGTTCTCCTCTGATGCCCATGCCCTTGGCCTACCAGAGCAGGAGCCTGGGCCTTGAAGGACCAGGACCACCCGCCCAGGGATGCTGCAGGCCCCAGACAGAACTGCCTTCCTGGGCTGGCTAGTCTCCCTCTTAAAAGTTTACATGTTCCAAATTTGCTTCTCCATTCCTGCAATTGGTGCTTCCTAAGACAAAGCTTTTAAAGGGCAAACATCTACAGAAAGAAAATATGTATATACATAAATGCAGCACAAAGCAGCCTTTCCCCCTTGATGGAGGGACAGCCCCTGACCTGCCTGTCTTTCCTTTTCAAGCTGTACATGGTGCGAACCATGCTCGAATCGCTCATCGCGGACAAGAGCGGCTCCAAGAAGACCCTGAGGAGCAGCCTTGACGGCCCCATTGTCCTCGCCATAGAGGACTTCCACAAGCAGTCCTTCTTCTTCACGCACCTGCTCAACATCAGCGGTGAGCCACGGTGTCTGGGGGGAGGGGGGTGCTTCCTGGTCCCAGAGCCACTAAGCTGCCAGGCCAAAAGTTGCCAAGAGACTCAATCACTGACCCCAGGGGGTGCATTTTGCCACCAAGGAAAAAATACACACTTTCTGATGGACCCTGGGGCCTAGGAAAGGCCAGGCTCAGGCCAGCTAATCTGACTTAGCTGGAAATACCTGTCTGGTAGACACTGGTGGCTAATTTGTCATGAAGCCCTTAGTGGAGGGGGATCAGAAATAGCAGTGTGCTCAGACATGCCTGGGACTAGGTCAGTGTTTCGCTTCTAAGCAGCAGCTCTGAGCCGATGACTGCTTGTTGCCTTATGCAAAGGAGGCTGCACCCCTACCCTGTGTCCCCCACTCTTCCCCTGTTAGCAGGATGCATGTGCAGGTGCGACAGGGCAGAATAGAGGGAGAGTAGCATCCCGGGGTCGTGGGAGGGGTAGCGCATCTGTCAGTATTGAAGAGAGATCTTAACCAATCGTCCAAGTTCTTCATGGAGCACAGCCCAGGAGGGGCCTTCAAGGCCTCTGAGCAGCACGTTCAGAATTCCTACGTACAGGGGGTCACAGAGCTGCAGTCCAGTTAAAAACAGACACCTGGAGACCTGTCTTGACACTTTGAATGCAAGTGTTTTCAGGATGACTTTGTGAAGGGGGTGAGAGAAATTGTGGGGGCCCCAAAAGCTCTAAAACATCACCACCTCCTTCCTCACACCTTCCCCAGGCTCTGTCACTGTCTCTGAGGCGTAACAAACCCCGTCTTCTAAATAGATGTTAGCCTGGCATTCAAGTTCAAGACAGCAGGGTCTACTGATGGGGTCATACTCATGAGGACCAGCCGTGTACCTCACACCATCATAAGGATAACAGTAAAAAGTCATAAAAACAATAAGCTCGCAGGTCCTTTGCTGCTGCCCTGGTAACCCGAGGCTCTCTCCCTCCTGCTTCCCAGAAGCCCTGCAGCAGTGCTGTGACCTCTCCCAGCTCTGGTTCCGCGAGTTCTTCCTGGAGTTGACCATGGGCCGGCGAATCCAGTTTCCTATTGAGATGTCCATGCCCTGGATCCTGACGGACCACATCCTGGAAACCAAAGAGCCCTCCATGATGGAGTAAGACGCAGGGCCGGGCCAGCAGGAGGTGCCTGGGGTGCAGGCGGAGGCTCGTCGCCAGCGAGCTATGTTGTCTCCAGAACTTTCCAGATGCGGCACTGTGCCCAGCCAAGGATCTGGTCACACCGGATCTGGCTGAGCCTTGCAGATAGGTTCAAAACCCACCAGCCCATCTTCCCTTCTGGTGCTTTTAGTCTCCTAACAGCCTGGGAAAACAATCATTTCTGGAGGTCAGGAAGCTGGCTCAATTTTTTTAGGCCTTGGATCTATTAGCATCTGGACTTTTCATTTCTGTGGGCAGGTCATAAAGTAAATTATTCCTAAGTAGAGGCTGGAAACGTGGAATGCTGAGAGGTTCTCTTTTCTGTTCCCTGAACTTGCTCATCTTTGCATCTGGATTCTCATGTTTCCCAAGCAGGTATATACGTCCGCCTGCCGTAAGAGAGATGATTCGTAAGCTGCCATTGTTTTCTCCTCTTTAGGTACGTCCTCTACCCATTGGATCTGTACAATGACAGCGCCTACTATGCGCTGACCAAGTTCAAAAAGCAGTTCCTGTATGATGAGATCGAGGCCGAGGCAAGTGACGTGCTTCTCCTTTTGTTCCTTTAATTTTGTTCTGAGAGTCCGGACCTTCCACATCTTTAGCTGTTGGCACAAAGTGGGGTGTCTTAGTCCATTCGGGGGTGTAACAAAATATCACAGACTGGGTAGCTTATAAACAACAGATATTTATTTCTCACTGTTCTGGAGGCTGGAAGTCTGAGATTGGGGGGCCAGCATTTTTGGGTGAGGGTGCTCTTCTGGGTCACAGACTTCTGTGTCACCCATGATGGAAGGGACAAGGGACCCCCTCCAGGGGTCTCTTTGATAAGGGCACTAATCCCATTCACGAGGACTCCACCCTTGTGACCTCATCCCCTACCATCACCTTTGGGGGTTAGGATCTCAACATATGAATTTGGGGGGACCCCAGCATGGGGGATCAATGACTTATTCTGGAGAGTGCCCCCCCAAAGGACCTAGACCAGGATGATGGTCCTTCTTTTCAAATGTTTAAGGGATGGTAAATGGTAGAACCGCATGGGTAAAATTAGTTTTCTAATGGGTCTTTTATGGTTTGATTACTCGGCTAACAGTAACAACAGTAATACACCTATCAATTATTATATACTTACCATTTGCTAGGTACAACCTATGCACTGTACAAACATTTTAAATAATCTTGACCACAGTATAATAAAGTATATGCTGCTATCTATTTGGCAGGCAATAAATCAGAGACTTAAAGTGGGTCAAGTGTCACATGCCAAGGTCACAGAGTCTCTGTCTGGTACTGATAGGGCTGAAATATCGGCATCCTCTTGGCTATTCAGCTGTTTACTAGAGAGTCACTCAATGGCTTTATTTCTGTAATGGTCAGGATATGCTGGGTTGCGATAAAGTAACAACCAATCCCAGATTCTTAGTACCTTGAAACCAAAGGTTTATGTCTGCATTGTAGGTTGACTGGAGGCCCCGTTCCATGTGGTCTTCAATCTGGGACCCACCTGGAATGTTCATTTACTAGTTCCCTCAGTAGGGGGAGGGTCAGGGTGCATCTCACACTCTGATACCTAAAGCTGCCACCTGAAAGTGACACATCTTTGGTCACAGCAACTCACCTGGCTGCACCTCCTTTCAAAGAGGAGCAAGGAAGTGCAGTCCTGTCAGGAGCAGGAACAGGAGATCAAGGGCACTGATGGCTAAGTTTTGTCTTCCAGAAGCTGGAATGATAGTCACTGTTCTAAGTTCCTGGGGTCATAGAAACCTAGCATGAGGCCAATTAGGTAAAATTGTCATACAACTATAAGGCTTTCTTATTTATAAAGGGAAGACATGACTGTTTTAGGATAAGCATTACTACTAAATGCATTTGAAAGTTTGTGTGTTGCGAAGAGAAGGTACTGAAGATCCTGCTTTCTCTCTGCATCTTCCCATTTCCGTGGGGGTTGAAATGGAGGGCGAGCCTGTCCTCAGTGTTTCCTGACCCTTTCTTGTCCCATATCCCCAGACCCCATTGCCCACCATGAAGGGCCTCTCGGATATGTGTGGGGTTCCCCAAGCTTCATCTGCTGCTCCTGAACAATGGCCCTTGGCCAGCCCTAGGGGTGCACTTACTGCAGAATAGTTTGCCCTTGGTGGTGAACCCAGAGAAGGGAGCACACAGGGCCTAGGAGGGGCTTGGGCCCTTGGGGCAAGGGCACTCAAACCGGGTTCTACAAGAGGGTCGTGGGGTATGAGTGGACACAGCCACCTGGCCCCTGCAGGCTCTTTGCCAGAGAAGACCCAATGCCCTTGAAGTTCAAAGTCCAGGGCAGTGGCCTTGGTTACCCACCTATGAAGACAGCACTACACATGCCACTGTTTTTGTGTTCAGAATAACATCTGGAGTGTAAAACAAAAGGCACAAGAGCTCATTGAATTAAAGAGTTAACCACACAGAGCCGAGAATTTGGTAAGAAAAGAGTCAAGGACGAATCATCAAAACATGACTGGTTTCCTTTGACGTCATACTGCCACCCTGCTTCAGCCACCACCCCGTCTCTTTAAAGTCCACCAGCCATTCCCTGCCCTGACCACGTTGGGGGACTGGATTTGATCCTGTGTCTGGTGTGCACTTCCTTCCCACCCCAGCAGCACTGATGCCATGAAACATTGAAATGGCAAGGCAGTCCCTTGCCCATTAAAAATCAAAGGTTTTTAAGCAATATATATTTTTAAATGTTTTAAATGTCTAATGATCATCTACCCCTTTATTTGCAAAGCAAGGTTAAAATGAAGGGGAAAGACAAGAAAGTCTATCGTGAGAAGTGGCCAGGGCAGGCAGACAGGAGTAATAACGGCATATGAAGACCTGCCTACCTGTTGGTGTCCTCCTGGGCTGGCCCCTTGTAACACGGAGGAGGGGCCCAGCAGGGAGGGCAGTTCCTCAACAGCAAGGGATCAGATTTCCCAACTTAACTTGGCCGCAGAATCTTCTTTTCCTTTTTCCTTCAAAGCCTGCTGCCCTACTACACACTTTCGGCGGTCCTCCCCAGCTGCCCTCCGAGTTGCCCACGTTTCTGTGGTAGAGCTGGCCAGGCACCACTGACTATTCCTGCTTCCTCTTCGCCAGGTGAACCTGTGTTTTGATCAGTTTGTCTACAAGCTGGCGGACCAGATCTTTGCTTACTACAAAGCCATGGCTGGCAGGTATGAGAGCCTGGGGTTTTCCTATTGCACAACTTCCCCTCTTTATCATGGGAGGAAGTCTGAATGATGGGCCTGGACTGGCTGCTAGAATACAGGAGAGGAAAACAGGTTTGGGGCTGGACCTCCCGGGGAAGACAGACATTATTAAAAACCAATGCGTGCACGGTGACGAGGGAGGGTATGTGCTCCCCGTGAATGAAAAGTTCATGAGAATGTGGGACTGTTTGACAGTTAAACCTGAACCAGTCTTTGGGGCAGGGAACTGGAAAGGCTGTCCTGAGAAAGGAACATTTGAGTTCATTTCTGAAGGTGATAGGAGTCAAGTAAAACTAGGGGAAGGAGGAGACAGGAAAATGTAGGGAAGAGGAACTACCTGTGCATAGTCCCTGTGGCAGAAGTATAATAATAATAACAATAATAATAATAATAGTCATAGCTGCCAGACACCACATGATGCCACCTATATGTGGGATGCGAGAAACAAAACACATAAACTAAAAAACAGAAACAAATTCATAGACACAGAGAGCAAAGTAATGGTTGCCGGGGGGAGGGGCGGATGGATGGGGGACAAGGGTGACGTTTAGTAAGAAGTACAAACTTCCAGTGATAAAATAAATAAGCCACAGAGAGGTAGTGCACAGCATAGGGAATATAGTCAATAATATCATAATAACTTTACACAGCGACAGATAATTATTAGACTGACCATGACGACCATTTCTTAAGGGATATAAATGTCAAATCACTATGTTGCACACCTGAAACTAATATATTGTATGCATTACTTGAAAAGTTCGAAAAATAATAATAGCAGGCCTACCCTTGAGGGAGGAGTGTTGAGAGGGGATCAGCGTGGATTAGAACACGTGCAGGTCCCTTCGCAGGCTGCCAGACCGGCAGGCAGGTTGCGTGACAGAGCCAGAGGGGGGCTGGAGGTGTCGGAAAGCCCAGCAGGCAGAGAATGGCCCGGATCAGAGCCGCCCAGTAGAAACACACCACACATTATATGTGTGAGCCACAAATGTCCTTTTACAAGTTCCAGTGGCCATATTTAGAAAAGGGGAAAAAAAGGTGAAATTAATTTTAACAATATATTGTATGTGATCATGTAACCCAATATCTGTGAAGTACTATAATTTCAACATGGAACAATGAAAAATTACTGAAGAGACAGTCCTCTTTTTTCTCCCCCTGAGTCTTCACCCTGTAGTATGTATTTGACCTTAGAGTGCATGTGCCCTTGGGCCCACCATGTCTCAGGTGCCCCGTAGCTCATGTGGCGGGCGGCTGCTCCCTATGCTGAAGTGTAGATTTAGATTATGTGACTTTCCTGCTTGGTGGCTTCCTCCTAGTGACTTCCAGTTACGTCTAGAAAACATGTAACCTCTTTACTGTGGCCTGTGTTGCCCCCTGTGATCTGGCCCCGAGGCTGACTTTACACGTTCGTTTTTACACCAGGATCTCGCCCCGCCCTGCCCTGTCTCCACCCTGGCATCTTCCCTTCGCTCCAGCTCCCTGTGCCTGAGAGAGTCTGCCCCAGATCTTGCCATTTTTAGCATTTAGGTCTCTGTCCCAGAAGCCCTCTCCAGAGAGCCTTTCCCTGACCCCCTAACACCAGAGGGTCCTGTCCCATTCTCTCCAGAGCGCTGGTTCCTCTGTAGTCTGTGCGTCAGTGTAAAGGACAGTAACCGTGCATGTGACTCACCAGCCTGGTTGTGAGACGGAAAGTGACTGCGTGACTGTGTGTGCGCGCCCGGTGATAATGAACACTGTGCAGGTGTGCACTCTGTGGGGTTACCTGATTCCCCTGCTCTGGTTTACAGTATCAGTCTCTCTTCACCACAACACGGCTTCACGAGGACGTGCACTTTGTGTTCCTAGTGCTTAGAATGTGTCCTGTTGGGGACATTCTGTCCTGAGAAAGGCTGTGGGACGTGCGAAGCACGCAGTCATTTGTTTTTATTTTTATTGTCTAATGTTTTGGTAAATGAATACAAGGGGAAAGCAGCGGAACTTCTGTGTTGCCAGTCTTTCCCTTAGAAAGGCTGTTTCCCATATTGAGCTCTGGCGGTTGAAAAGAAATTTGAAGAATTTTGCTTTCGAACAGAAAAAAGTTATATTTAAAATATGTAAGATGGGGCCTCATGGGTGGATCCCACAGTCTAACATGGGCGTGGCCGAGCAGCAGAAACCTGCTCACGGTCACGTTTGCTGACCTTGCTCCCCTTACTCCCTTCCAGCGTGCTGCTGGATAAACGCTTCCGGGCCGAGTGTAAGAACTACGGCGTCATCATCCCGTACCCACCGTCCAACCGCTACGAGACGCTGCTGAAACAGAGACACGTGCAGGTACCGAGGAAAGGCAGCCATGAGGAGGTGGCACGGGGTGGGGGAGAGCCACTGAGCAGTGCGCATGGGCACCGGAAACCAGGGCTGTCTGTCATCTGCCCCACACGTCTCCCTGCGTGGGTGTCTGAGCACCGTTGTGACACAGGCTCCGAGTCAAAAGCAAGAGAAAGTCATTGGGCTTCCTCTGGTTTGGGATCTAGGCTTCTCAGCCCGTCCCTATGAGGAGCAGTGGCCTCTGGAGCTTTTGTCTTCCCCTCATAAGCTGCAACCTTGCTTGAGACTGCTGCTCCGAAATCTAGCCCCGAACAGGCTAAGGGAAGGCAAGCTCTGTGGGCCTTCAAAACAAAGTGTGTCGCACTAAACACAGGGCAGAAATTATGATTTGTTTTGATGGAGTTGGTTTCTGTTAACGTTCGACCCCAGTTGGAGGGAAAATGCTGTCAGGAGCTCAGAAACATATCCTTGATCGAAAGCATTAACGGAACCAGGCAGGCCGAGCAAGAGATGCTCTGGCAGACTGTGCCCTCCTCCTGCAACCTGCTGGCAGCTGAGCAGTGGCGTGAGATGGCTTTTATGCCATGACCTCCGGGTGCTTATTACGTGGCCTGTGGTGCTTGTGGGAAAGACACAGGCAAAGGAGGGCAGAGGCTCCACTGAGAGGCTGCTGTAGGTGAGGGTGGGGGGGTCACCTTGGAGCCCTGGGCATTCCCACTGCTGTGAGAAATCCCAGCGAAATGGAGAATCGTAAGAGGAAAAAGAACAGCCTCACCTCTGCCAACGGCAGGGGCTCACTCTTTTTCTGTCAGCCTCTTGGAAAACGATGACCATTGCCTACTGATGCAGCCAGAATCAGCCACAGGATACTCAATACTGAGGACTTCATGGGTGCACAAGGGGGCTTTCAGGGGGCCCTTGGCGGGTGGTAGAAAATTCACTCCTAGAAGACAAATAGAAAAAAATGAAACAGTTAAAAAAATCCTTGGGCGCCTAGCAAAGTACAGTGCACACAGCAGGTAGTCAATAAATATTTACTAGCATTTATCTACCTAGCATCTGCAGTAATGCCTATGTGTTCCCCGGTGGAAGCTACATTTTTCATTCTGTAACCCGCCCCTCATCCCCTTGCTTTTAAATCCATCCCCACACAGGCAAGCAGTAGGTCCTTGCTGAGGAGGCGGCTATTCCTGGGTGACTATGAACCAGGGCACAGGGCGGACTGACTCAGGGAGAACCTTGGGGCCAACTGCAGGAGGCTGGCCTTGCACGGGATGCCAGAGCCTCTCCTGGGCCCCATCCTACAGTCTGAACCAATTGTATTTCTCCCCAACACTTTACATTTCAAAACTATAGGAAACTTGAAAGAATAATCCACTGAGCACACATGTGCTCTGTAGACAGATTCATGATTATTAATGTCTTACCACATCTGCTTTGCTTTCTCCTTCTCACATGCATTTTCTCTCTCCCAAACACAGTCAATATATAAAGTATATGTGTATAATCCAAGTTTCTGTTAGTGTGCTGTCTTTAGTTGTCACGTGCCTGCGCACACCTTAGGTCACTCTTCTCTCTCTGCCTTCCATCCAGCTCTTGGGGAGATCAATTGACTTGAACAGACTCATCACTCAGCGCATCTCCGCCGCCATGTACAAGTCCTTGGACCAGGCCATTAGCCGCTTTGAGAGTGAGGACCTGACCTCCATTGTGGTAAGAGACGGGATCTCTGGGATTTTTGGTGGACATTGTTGTGAGCCTCGTACCAGGCCAGTTAAGGAAAAGCAGTGAGTCTCTTTCCTTTCTGGATGGAGCAGGAAGAGTAGATTTACGAATGAGAATAATCTTACCCCCTCAATTGCCGGGAGAGCGGGCGTGGAGGAGAGGGGTCTTGAAATCTCTCCGGAGGGCCGACCCAGGGACACATGTGTCCTTTAGGATCCTGCAGATCCCAGTGAGTAGGAGGGTGGTCCGCTGAAGCCAGGGAAGGATGCGGGTGAGCCGAGGCCCAGGGCCCAGAGGGCTCTGTGCTGGCTTTAATGCTGTGCTATCGCCATCTTGAAATTCTCAATAACTTTTAAATTCTTACCCGAAGATATGTTTTATTGATTTTGGAGAGGGAGGAAGGGGAACAGAGAGGAACATCAATCAGTTGCCTCCTATGTGTCCCAACAGGGAATCGAATCTACAACCTTGGTATGTGCCCTGACCAGGGATTGAACTCACAACCTTTGGGTGTAGGGGACAATGCTCCAACCAACTGAGCCACCCAGCCAGGGAAAAATTCTTAATAATTTTTTAACAAGGGTCCCATATTTTTATTTTGCAAAGGGACCTGCAAATTATATAGTCCGTTCTGATGGACAGGCATGGACCTATCTTCTTCTCCTATTCAACAGCACTTGAACTTCTCTGGTGATTTTCTTTCTCCAAGAATTAGATAAACTCGATTGATCAGTCTTTTAGTGGACCAAAGGAAGACTGGAATGCTTTCAGAAGCAGAAGAGTAGGAGGAATGAGGGAACTAGAACGTCACCATTAGATCACCACAGTGGTCATTGCTGCTGGCAAGATCCAGCCATGGATGCTAAAATTCGTGGGCAGAACTTCGAGAAGAATATCATGTGATTCCTCCTATTAGGATATTCCTAGAGCAGCCAGATTCGCGGAGACAGAAAGTGGGACGGCGGTCTCAGGGGGAGTCAGTATTCAATGGGCACAGAGTTCCCGTTGAGGATGATGGAGAAGTCCTGGAGACAGGCGGTGGTGATGGTGGTGCCACGCGTGTAGGTGCTGACTGCCACAGGCCTGTGCCTACGAGCATGGTCGGAATGGGGAACTTTATATCATGTATTATTTTCCCACGATAAAAGCCTCCCCAGAAACCTCTGGGAAGAAATAGGAGACTTGCATCATATCAGATGATCTCCTCCAAGACATTTGTTACCTCCAAATAGAAGATCAGTGACTTTGCCGTGGGGACACTTGGCAGACACCAGCTTTTCAAAGGTTAATATCACCAGTCGTAGTTCGATAGAGTCGTGTGTCCCTGGTGTGTATTTCTCTATGGTATTCTTGCCAAAAGGCATAATCTCCATCTGATCATGAGAAAAAGCTCATAAACCCAAACCAAATGACATTCCAAAAACAAAAAAAGCCAGCAGTACTTTCAAAAGAATCCAGATCATAGAAGACAGCAGAAGACTGGCAACTATTGGAGATTGGAAAAGACTAGAAGACAGGACAACGAAATGCGACCTGATATTAATTCAGGGAAAAGGGCCTTGGTGGACGGACAGGTGAAATGGAAATGAGGTCTGTTATTTAGTTAGTAGTGTCTTACCAATGTTAACTTCCCACTTCTACTAATTATACGACGGTTATGTAAGGTGTTAACATTGGTTACACAGGGTTAAGGCTGTGCAGGAACTCTGCTGTTTTCCATTTTGTGTGAGTCTAAAATTACTGCAAAATTAAAGGGATTTTTTTTCAAGTGGACAAAGTAGTATAAAAAAAAAGTGATTAAGAAGTAAGGGCTCTGGAGTCAGGAAGACCTGCGGGCCCAGTCCTGACCTTGCCACTCCCTGGCTGGGTGACCTTGGCAAACTCATTCTCTTCTCTAAGCCTGTTCCCCTGTCTGTGCAATGGAGGAAATATTAGAATTCACCTCACTTTGTTGTTGTAAGGGTGAAATGAGATACTGTCTGGGAAGAGCTTTGCATAGATCATGACACTGAATAAATAATAGCCTATGAGGAAAGAGAAAACAGGCGAGAGGGACATCGCAATTTGGAGCTGCAATGAAGTGTTCTCAGGGTGGATTTTCAGCAACATTTCATAAGAGGACTTGACCCCACCGCCCAGCTAAGCCCTGGGTCACTTACTTGAAGAGACTGTAATACCGCACACCTTCTTCTGGGAAATCTATTTTAAGAAATAGACTTTTCTCTGTTTATGCCAGAACGTTAGCAGTGATTATCTCCGAGCAGTGGGATTTTGTTTTCATCTTCTTTTTCTCTGCGCCTTGCAGTTTTCCACTAATGAATGAGCACAGCTTGTGCGAAGACTGGGTTGGGGTGTGTGGGGGTGGCCTCTCCCCACCCTTGAAAGGCACTGACTGTTCTCTGAGCTGAGAACAGCACCAAAGCACCGCGAGAAAGCCTGAGTTCGCCAGGTGAGGATGACAGCCCCCAGGAGAGTAGACACTTCCCAGGAAGCCCTCGAAGAGGAGACCCCAGGGACCCTCTCTTCTTTAGGGTCAAAAGACCCCCACTCACCTTTGCTGAGAAGCTTCTGCCTCTTCTGAGAAACAAACCAAGGCGTGTGCTCCCCTCAGCCCTTCCCTCCCCCATAGAAACTCCATTTGAGAAGGGGCATCAGCGTGAGGCAGAGCTGGCAGGGCTGCAGAGACCCCTGGTCAGCCCCACTCCCTGTCCCCAGCCAGGCACACAGGTCCTCTAAAGGACTAGGGGCTAAGGCTGAGAGCTGGCAGCCTGTGGCGTTCAGGCTGCAGAGCACATTTGAAATTTCAAGCCAACACTTAACATTTGGAGGAATTCAAGCCACACCACGGAAGCTCTGGCAGCGCCAGACCGGCCTCCCCAGATGGTAACAGTTGCCTGGACGTTGCACTCAGCCTGGCTGCACCGCCTGTGGTTTCCCACAAGCCCCTGGGACACTACATTCATGTATTAGACCTCTCGGGTCTCACCGTGCCCGAGTTCAAGACCCCCAATCTTCTCACCTCCCTGGGGCCACAGAGCCGGTTAACAGTCACCTGTGGCTGATGCTCGGGCTTTCTGGTTCCCCTTGAAGAGCTCTTTCCACTATTTCACAGAAATTGCCCATGTAGGTGTTGTATTTCCTCAGTAAACCAACCTCACCCTGGAATGCTGATATCCTCTCGGAGGTACCTGGACCTCGCACATGGCCCTTTAAACCCGCTGTGCCTGGTGCCCTGCCCGCTGCACCCCTGCTGAGGTGGGAGCACAGCTGGGTTTACACCACAGAGACACACCCCTGTACTGCTGGTGGCAGGCACGGGGGACTTCCGCTTCCAGCCGCCCCCACGTCACAGAGCTGAGAACGCTCCTGCAATGTCCCTTGTCAACACTGACGCATTCGGGAGCCTGTCAAAAGCACAGAACGTTAGGACAGAAATTGTTGCCTGGTTCCTTAGGTACAGTTATCTTCCCCAGAACAGGACAACTCATTCATCTTAGAAATGAACTCATTAGTGCTTATTCCTTTTATTATTTTTACCCATTCTAAGTGAATTGAATGTTTCATAGAGGACGAAAGGGAGTCTCGGCGGTTAAGTAACTTGCCCAAGGTCACCCAGGACGTACATGACAGGGCTTAGGATGACAACCCAGGTCTTCGAATTCCAGATCAGGTGTTTGGCCCCTGTGCACAGCCAGCTGTCTAGAGTAAAGAAACCATGCCAAGAAAGCCCTTTGAAAAGTAAAGATGGTTTTACAACATAAAAGCAAGAGCACATTAGAAGGGCAATCTACCAGAGTGCAGGGGCCAGCCTGACGGGGTGGGGGTGACATGGAGCTCAGTTGTCTGTGGTCACAGGAGGCGGCCCCACACCAGGGACTCACCTTCATTCTCATCAGCCACCAGCACCCCTAACTTTGGTTGGGGGCCAGAGTGTGGTCACAGGGAGGCTTTAGGCCATGCTTCCAATCTTGGAGCTTTGCCACTCTGAAACTCAGATTCTCTGGCTCTACACTGGGGGTACAGAACTGGATCAAAGCTTGCAGACTTAAAGTGCCATGGGGGCCAGACAGGTAAATGAGACAGGCTGGGCAGGAGGGAGTCCTGGGGTGGGTTGTCTGTGAGTGTCCCTGCCCAGAAAAAGGTTCACCAAATCGTAGTATCAGAATGGGGCTTCGTGAGAGCAGATCCTGCCGTTTCTCAAAAGAAGGTCAAAATCAGGATTTCAATTCTGGAACGGCAGCTGGAAGAATGAGATTCCAGTCATCATGCACCATGAAGTAGACGAGGGCAGAAATACAAGATCGACTCTGCTTCTGTCTCCTGGGGCTCAGCTAGCCAGGCAGTGTCTTTGGAAAGCAAGTAGGCATGCTTGTGCCCAGAGGGCCGTGGACAGGGGATCTGGACACGGTTTGTGGCGCCCTTCCTGGGACAGGCATGCAGCCTCCCTCAGCAACAGCTGGCAGTTCCTTCCTCTCCTCAGAAGAAGGGAACGTGGTCATTTGCCACAGCCAGGGTCTAGGTCCCCACGTTGGCAGTTGGGAGGATGTATGAGGGACTCTCACCTGAGTGACAGGAATCAGTAAGGCTAAGTGGCATGTAAGTTCTCAGCGGCTGTGGGGTCTCTCTCTGGCCAGGAGCTGGAGTGGCTGCTGGAGATCAACCGGCTCACGCACCGACTGCTGTGCAAGCACATGACCCTGGACAGCTTCGATGCCATGTTCCGGGAGGCCAATCACAACGTGTCTGCCCCCTACGGCCGCATCACTCTGCATGTCTTCTGGGAGCTGAACTTCGACTTCCTCCCCAACTATTGCTACAATGGGTCCACCAACCGGTAAGGGAGTCCCCGAGCAGAGGGGACTGGGGTGTGGTGGGGCCTGGGGAGCAGCCAGCTGCTTCCTCCAAACTAGACCCAGCAAGTGTGTCAGCTTGTTCCTGCAGCGACATCTCACAGAGCCCCTTCTGGGTGCAGGCTCCGTGCTGGAGGCAAGCAGACATTTTCCGGCCTCTTGGAGCCTTCAGGCTAGATCAAACAATTGCATGATTGATCGAGTGACTTATCGCATGATAAATGTACTGTGACAAACAGTGACTGTGGAGATGGAAGAAAACCCACAGAGCCAGGAGAGAACAGCACCACCTGCACCAGAGCAGGAAGCGATGCACACCTCAAGAGAGGCTTCATCCTCTGAGGAAGCGTGCTTGAGTTGCAATGCAGAGGCTGAGTAGGAATAAATAAAGCAAAAAGACAGGAGAAGAGGGTTCTAGGCAGAGTTCCTAAGGAGCCAGGAAGCTGGTCAGAGGGGAGCAGGTGGGATGGGGACCAGTACCAAGAGATGACGTCAGGATGCAGGAAGAAGCAGGACGGCAGCTGTACACTGCTCCCTAGGCCATATCAGTATGGGGCACTCAGGAAACTCAGAACAGGGAGTGACATGATCAGATGGTACTCTGTGAGGACATCCACATACGGGAATGTGTGTGTGCAGACAGGCATACACGTGTGGAGCACACACACACATGATGAAGTGGAACACGTCTCCTACAAGGTGCACACAGCCCTGGGCCAGGCACCAAGGTAGAAGCAAGACTTCATCCCATATCCCCTCAGAGGTTCCAACCCTGGTGGGAGAGGTATTCACATACAAAATAAGTCCATGAAGAGGAGCCACACTGTGTTTACAGGTCCTCTGAGCATCCTCAGAGCCGGCACTGAGTGTGTACAAACGAGTGGAAGGCCTGGGAGGAATCCACCAATGCCCTGAGCCCATGCACTTCATGAGATGCACTTCCTGTTCTCTGAAGACTTGAGACTTGTCACTTTCTTGGCCCACAAGCCACATCTAGTTCCTGACTATTTTTGTATAGCCCATGAGCTCAGAATGGTTTTGACATTTTTAAGTGGGGAAAAAGCCAAAGAAGAATTATAATTTGGTGATGAGGGAAAATTATTTAAAATTCACGGGAACTCAGCCAATGCTCATTCATCTACTACTGTTTACGGGTGCCTCCATGCTACCAGCAGAGCTGGGTCTCCGTGAAAGAGGCCAGCTGGCAGGCAAAGCTGGAAATAGTGCCATCAAGGCATGTACAGAGTTTGCAGAACCCTCCTCTTGAGAAACCAGCCCCAGGGTGGAGAGGTGGTGTGGTGCCCTGGAAGAGGCCATGGTTGGGCCCAGCCCACTGTCCTGAGCAGCCACAAGCCCCAAATCTACCTGTGAATCTGGACCACAGTTTCCCCATCTGTGCAGTAGTTGAACTGGGAGTATGATAGAGACCTTGATTCAGTACCCTTATAGGCAGCCACCACCTGGTCAGGAAGGGCTCCCACCATATTGTGTCCCCTGAAGAACATGAGGACCCAATTAACTCCTGCCCCATCTCTTTTCTTCTCCTAGTTTTGTCCGAACTGCCATTCCTTTCACCCAAGAACCTCAACGAGATAAACCTGCCAATGTCCAGCCTTATTACCTCTACGGGTCCAAGGTGAGTAGTCTTGCCCGTGTCCTACTTCTAAGAGAACTAGTGGACCAAATTGGCTAGAAAAGTGTTTCCTGAATGAGAAAGGCAAGGTGTGGCGATAACGAGGCAGCAGTGAGATCCAGGCGGAAACAACTGCGTGTTTATTCATCTTTATTTGTTCACAACTAGCAAGGGCAGGGGTGAGTGAACTCAGGCCTGGGGTTGGAGCCTGTGAAGGAGCTTTGGGGGTAGGTAAGCAGGGCGATGCATGCATGGGGTTTCTGGTCCTGGCGTCCCATCGCCTCTGGCTTCTCAGTCCATTCATTGTGGTATCGTCCTGTGATTCTGGGATCTGTGCTCTGTAACTATAAGGGATTTGCAGACTGGAAGAGGTTGGGAAGGTGAAGCTTTGAAGGAAGTCCAGGTGACTGGAGCCGGAACTGAGAACTCCGTCTTCTGTCTGTGTTGTGTTGTTCACATGCACACAGCCTGATACTAACTCACTGTCCCCAGCGGTGCCTGTTCTAGACCCTCAGTCCCTACCATCCATTAAATAGACACTTATTAAGCACTCGCTGTAGCCCAGACACGGCTTGATTTTACATGCTGGGGATATGCTAGAGATTAAAATAGACATCACCTCTGCCCTCCTCACGTTCCATTTCCACACCCAGGGTGGCAACAGGGACACACTGTTCTCCAAGTCCCCCAGTCACACAGCATAGGTAGGAGATGCACTTCTCACCCTGGGAAGGGGTCAGTGATGGGAGGACTGAAGAATTCACTGAAATGATGAAATGGGTCAACAACAACAATAACACAAAAGCCAACCTCTCTCCTTGTGATTGAATAAAAATGGCCACCTTTGAGCCCAGGTTCACGTGAACTTAGAAGAGGAGCCGGCTGGATAAATAGAATGCTGTTAGGAAAGGCGGCCTCTGGGTCAGGAGCCCTCTGAGGAAGTGGGATGAACCAAGATGAGTTCCCTCTAGTCAGCCCTAAGGTGGGGCTTAGAAGGTCTTAGGATGAAGCTGGGAGAGAGCAGGTAGCTTCTCTAGAACAGCCGGTCTGGCCAGCACACCTTTCTCAAATCAGAGGACGCCTTCAGAGCGCATTTTAGGTAGTTTTCAAACCTCATGGACTGTGTCAAGGAGAAAGACTTCTGTTGGTGCTAATGGGTCCTTAATACTTCTCCGGTGCTTGCTGATCTCCCTTTTTATTGAAGACTAGAAAGTAAGCCTTAAACTTGAGGTCTTTAGTAGGCAATGGTATCTAAGTCAAATTTATGATTTTGTTTTCATTCCATTTATTCTTATGTCTCTTCTATTTATAGCAGGAAGGTGTGTAAGGCTGCCTTTTAAAATATGTTTACATTTTTTTAAACTTAAAAATATTTGTGCCCTGGCCAGTGTGGCTCAGTGGATTGAGCACTGGCCGGTGAACCAAAGGGTCACAGGTTCCATTCCCAGTCGGGGCACGTGCCTGGGTCATAGGTCAGATCCCCAGGAGGGAGCAGGTGAGAGGCAACCACATATTGATGTTTCTCTCCCTCTCTTTCTTCTTCACTTCCTCTTTTTCTAAAAATAAGTAAGTAAAGTCTTCAAAAAATAAATAAATAAAATAAAAATATTTGCTGATAATAGTAAAGATAGGATATGGCTTAAAAAAATGAAATGATGTACAAGGTGATGTGTGATTACCTGAAAGTTGGAAAACACTCAGAAGCAAGCCTTCTCCCACCTTTCCAAACCACCCCCAGCAGCAGGGGCGTCTGAGAGCTGACTGAGACCGTAACCCAGAGAGCCTGTCTTCAACCCCAAAACTGCCTTGGAATATTGTGTTTTATTTAAGTCATGCAAATTTCAGTTTCTACATCTTCATATATTCATATTAGTTTTAATATTAAAATAACTTTTAAAATTTCGAACTGCCCCTCCTCGAACGAACACTTCTAAGTGATGCCAAGTGTCTACCTTAGCACACCGTGGGGGATCTCTTTCTGTCCTCTGGCTTGAGGAGCTTTGTCACAGGGCATCTGTGGACCCAGGTGGGCCATAAGAACACTGGCATTTGAGGGGAGACCTGGGTGGTCAGTCTACAGACACGTTTTTACAAAGGAACTACTCTGCGGGGGGCTTCATGCTACCCGGTGAGGGCTGCCTCCTCCCCACCTCTCACTCCTTGAAATGGGGCGGAATGGCAGGCTGATCATCGCCCGCGTCCGAGGCAGCCTGGTCGGCTTCCACTTCGGGTTCTGTTCCAGCTCCGGAATCCTCGCATGGCATCTCCACCAGGGGAAGCCGCTGCTGGTCTTCGTCCCTCAGACCCAGGACCCGGGCCTCCTCTGGCCACCTCACCCCCCCATTGGCTTCCTCCGTTTGGCCAGCTCTGTAAGACCAGCGAGGCTCATGGCAGCGGATGCACCAGAACTGGAGGCAGACGAATGCTAAGACGGCCGTGAAGCAGGCCATCAGAATGGCCAGCAGGACCCACAGGGACACGTGGGGGTCCACCAGGGGCCTTCCAGAAGACAGTGGGTTCTTCTCCATGGTGTGGAACATGGTGCAGTAGTGCCTGTAGGGGAAGGTAATCTTCTTGCAGCTGACGCACAGGAAGTAGAAGGTGGAAGGGGTGAGGTGGTCCAGCACCACCGTGCTGACGGTTTTAGGCACCTTCTCCTCGTGTTGGAAGCTGTAGCGAAGATAGCCGG
Source organism: Artibeus jamaicensis (assembly GCF_021234435.1). Classification (NCBI taxonomy): domain Eukaryota; kingdom Metazoa; phylum Chordata; class Mammalia; order Chiroptera; family Phyllostomidae; genus Artibeus; species Artibeus jamaicensis. The sequence goes on along the minus strand of NW_026521828.1, from coordinate 7,754,533 downwards.
AGAAGATGCTGTTCCAGTTGGGCCTGTACATAATATGGTAATAGTCCTCCAGGCAGGGCTCCGAGGACGACCAGGAAACGGTGGCTCCTGTATAAGAAACGTTGCCAACCTCGATGTTCATCCTGATTCTGCAACCAGAATCAAAGTAAAGAGTGACTTCTCCTTAGCTACATAGTTGTTTATCATCATCATAGCCACTGTGTATGGAATATTCGCAATGGAGACTAACATTGCCCTGATTTTACAAACAATAAAAAAAATGGAGGCCCAAAGGCAACATTACTCAACTAGGCGTCGCTAAACAACAGCAGGACAGGAGTTCAAACTGGGGCTTTTCTGTGCCAAAGCTGGTGACCTGCAGACCTAAAAACTATGGGCCCACGTCCCCTGGCCTCATCCGGCCTAGGCTCTGATCCTTTGAACACAACACTGTTCCCACCCCTTCAAAAAAAATGGCACAGAAAGGACAACCTCCGAGTCCCTGCGTGAGTCATCACAGGTTCATCACAGGTGTGTGACCTCCAAGTTAGGCAAGTGTTTCTCCTAAATTTCCCTTCTGGACCTTTTACGTCTGCTCCAAGTGCTGGTAGCTCAGCCATCTAGAACATTCTGCCTCCCACTTCTGTTGCCCGTGGCAAGAGGAGATCTGCTTCATCACCCGTGGGCAGCTGATTTCTCCCCACAGCCTCTGCTTTTATTTTGTTTATTTCTTTCAAAGCCAGAGGTATGCAGGAAATTAGCTTCCTGGGTCAGTAGAGTCAGCTCAGAACACCAACACAGCTGTTACTGTTTAATACTAGCGGTCCTATGAACGTTAATAGTGGCAGTGACACCGACGGTTAGTGTGCCATGGCTGTGTCACAGGTCACGCTAGGTGTGCCACGTACAATAATAAATTTCCTTTACTCTTCAACACACTCTCCAGCTGGATCCCCCTTTTACAGATGAGCAATCTGAGGTGACTCAGCTAAGACCCAGACGCAAAGCCACTGAACTGCTGGCCTTTCAAATGCGAGGCCACTGGGTTTAGTAATAGAAAGTCACTGCGAAAAGGGAGGCTGGCAGGAGGACCCAGCGCTGTTTTTGCAGACAAGCCAAAGGAGCCCTCCTCAGATCGCCAGCCTCCCCACTCTGGGAAGGGAACGCCGTCTGCAAGCCTTTTCACTTTGTTTCTTTCCCCTTCGCTGACTTGCCCCTGGTCTAAAATTCCCGGGCAGCCGCATTCAGTCCGTGTATGGTGATGTACAGTTCTCCCCGGCTCTGTGCTACGCTCCTCCTCTCACAAGCAATACAGGAGGCTTTGCTTTAGACTGCAGTGGCCTGGTGAAAAACCATCAATCAGATTTTAACCAGAACTGGATATCAAGCCAGGCTGATTTCTGGTACAAGCTGCTCTATCCTCCCTGCCTCCCTCCAACCTTCTGTTTTCATGCCCATATTCCTTCCTAAGAGGACGTGAGTGATTTTTTAGTTCTTGTTTTTCTTCTCTGAGGGAGACAGTGGACTAAAATGCTCAGGAAGGGGAGTAGTTCCTTTCTCTTTGGCAGGAAATTTCCTCCCCCAAAAATGGGGACGGCAAGGATGACAGATGTGCTCAGGTCCCTCCAGGAGAGGTCATTTGCCAAGGACACTGAATATTTGTGCTCCCTGCGGTGGGCTCACACCACCCCGACATCCCATACAGCTTTATAAATACACTTCTGACCACAGAGGAAGAGCTTAATTCTCTGCTAAGGGTGCAGAGGCAATGACCTTCGTAAAACCCTTCCAGCAGGGGTGATCAGGAAACTGTTTCTTGTCATGAATCTCCTCCCGTTTGCCTCCCCCCCTGCTGCTGGCTGTCTTTGTAGACTGAGTTCCGACAGCAGGCATTTTTAAGGCTTTCTGTCAAGATGCTAGCAACATCCTCAGCTTTTAGGACCAAATCCATCTCCCTTATTTATTTTTCTTCCTCAGCTTCTGTTTGGAAATTCCCCAGATTTGTAGCTATTCATATGACCATTGCCTGGCCCTCCTCCAAGCAAGTGTGAAAGGAAGAGCCATTTTCTTTTCCAAGAAGAGCCATTTATGTCCCTTACCTGATGCTTGCGGCAGATCTGGTTAGAGTGCAGTCTTCAGAGGCAGAGTGGACCCGGACTAATGGAATGGTGCCTTTTCCCCGCCTCTGCTCTGGCCTCTCCTGGTGTCTCTCTCGCCACCGTCTGAGTATTCCCACTGTCGCCCCCAATGCTCACATTATTCATTTCAACAGATCAGCATCATTCACCATGGCAACCAGGAGGCAAATGTATGCACGATGCTTTCAGGAACCAGTCTGAGAGGAGCTCTTGTTTATTTGGTGCAAAAAAAAAAAAAAAAAGGGCAGACAGTCTGCTGCAAACTGATCCTCAGAGTGGTACTAATTCTTCCAAGGAGCCTCAATTTTTCAACAGGATTATATTATTATTATTATTATTATTATTATTTCTCCATCTAGATCCCCTTTGCACAATGGTTTCAAAGGCAAAGATGTCCTCCATTATCCCACAACTAAAACAGTGATTTCATCTCCATCCCACCCCCACCTCCTTCCCCACCTCGGTGTTCTCTCCGTTATTCTGGCCTGCTGTGGCATGTGTCATTACCTAGGTGTATGACACTACCCAAGTCTCTCATTCTCTGGGCCTAGTTCCATCATCTGTGAAGCTGGGGGCCTGGGCTGCATCGGGTGGCAGACAGAAGGCATGGATCTACCCCTGTCCTGTTCTGAATTCATGTCAGGCTTCCCACACCATTGTGGCATTTGCACTGGGTTGGTTTGGGTGTCCCCCACTCCCGCAAAATCAGGTCCACGCAAAACCTCAGAATGTGACTCTATTAGGAAAGAGGGTCTTTGTAGAATTAGTTAAGGGTCTCAAAATGATCTTATGCTGGATTTAGAGGAATTCTTAAATCCAGTGGCTGGTGTCTTTATAAGAAAAAGGAGGGAGAGATATACACAGAGACAGACAGGAAGGGAAGAAGCCACGGAAAGATAGAGGCAGACACTGAAGTGATGCTGCCGTAAACCGTCAGTCAGGAGGAGCTGGCAGGTGCAAGGAAGGCCTGGCCCCCAAAGCCTCAGCGGGAGGGAGCACTTGGTGCCAGGCTTCTGGCCTTCAGACTGTGAGGGGTGTGAGATTTCCATGGTTTTGAGCCACCACATTTGTGGTGGTGTGTTGCAACAGCCCCAGGAGACCACTCGTTCCATTAAGGCTCAGAAACACAGCCTCAGAGTCCTCAACACAGCGTCCCAAGAAACTATCAGTCGTTTGGCGCTGACACCAGAAATAGAAACTGTTCACTGTTCCTGGGTTGGATGATCCCCAGAAGACCTTTTCTTTCAAGAATCTTGACCTTGCCATTTTCCATGTCCTGCAAAGGTCCATCGGCCTCTGAGCCTCCACCCCCTGCTGTTCCCTTCTGCCTTAAAAGAAGACATTGCCGCTGTTCTGTTGGGGAGATCGCAGGGCATGTCTGAACCAGAGAATCAAGCTCTGTCTTCTTAAAGCCACTGAGTGTGAGCTAATCCGTGGCAGCAACCCTAACCCAGATAGATCGAAGCCTGAATTATTTTACACAAATTGCATGTTGTTAAAAGTCTGCTGTTTTCTTCTCAGTTGTTGGCCAAAGTAGCCAAGTGGACCCCTGCAGGGTTCCTTGTGAGTCCCACCAGCAACAAAAGGTCACGAAGAGTTGCCTGGGGGTCACACACCCTCCCCTAGACCAGGGTCTCTGGGGCATGGAGTCGGGATGTCCAGCGTCTTTTGATTAAATGTGCTCCGTGGCTTCCCTGTGGCTTCAGTCTCCCCAGGGGCCTGTTCAAATCTGCTGTAATTGAGGCTAATGGGGACTCCCCACCACCGAGCATGAAAGCATCCTGTCCACAGAAAGGCCAGTGCGGTGGTTTGCAGGAGCCTTTTGAAAAGGTTATTTTCAGGGGAATAAAAATACCAGTTAGGGCGCCTGTGGAGTGATGAGCGAGAACCCGGTCCTTTGCCAGAGCAAAGGGGAATTTATTTCTGATGCTCCTGGATGCCATTTTTAACACTGAGCATTTTTTTAATCCTCACCCAAGGACATGTTTCTTTATCTTAGAGAGACAGACAAAGAGAGAGAAACATCGATGTGAGAGAGAAATATTGATTGGTTGCGTCCCATATGCGCCCCGACCAGAGATCTAACCCCAAAACTAGGTATGTGCCCTGACTGGGAGTCAAACCTGCAGCCTTTTTTTGTACAGCACGATGCTCTAACCAACCGAGCCATCCAGCCAGGGTTTCCTTGAGAAGTTGAGACACTCAGAATATGCGGCCTTTGGCTTCAGAGATCTTGAGAGAGGGCTGGCATTGCTCAGGCCGTGCCACTGATTAATGGCAGACCCGGGACTGGAAGCTGCGTCCCCAACCAGGGCTCGTCCTGCTCCTCCAGGCCATTTCCATTCGCCAGCACCCAGAGGAGCCAGCGCAGCGCTTAGTGAATGAGATAAGCCATCTGGGGACACTTGCCTCCAGAGATCACACTCCAGTCGTGCTCACTCTTTCTCACCTTCAGGGAGGACCTTCCGCTACGTCTCCAAGTCGTAGCCTCTGGAGCTGTCCGGCCAGGCTGTGTATACCAGGAGTAGGTTACTGACAGAGTGGGGTCTCCATGACCTTCCTGAAGGTGGCAGTAAAGGGACCGTGTGGGCTTACCTGGGTCCCAAAGCTGGAGGCCATCCAGGGTTCAGTGTGCAGGCCCTGAACCCCCCAGGCTGGGTTCACGCCCTGCCTAAACAAATTCCCTCACTTTCTATGCCTTGGTGAACTCTTGTGTGAAATGCGAATGTCAATAATACCTGCCTTACAGTGCCGTTGTAGCAGTGAGAGGAACCCATCTCTCCAAAGTGCTGGCTTAGGAAGAGTAGCGATGATTATGGAGAAGAGGTCAGTGGGTCGGGGCCCTTCCCTGAGTTGCTCATAGTTAGCCCAGAGGTTTACACCCTGCTTGATGCTTCCTTCCCCTCCCTTTTAAAAATAACTCTAAAAAAGCACAAGCTCATTGTACATGAATTAAAGAATATAGAAACGTTCAAAGATGGCAGTCAGGCTCATCCAATTCATAGATAACCGTTGAGCATATTTCAGTGCATTTTTGTGTTTTCTTATTGTACCCATGCAACGACTCTTTGAGGTAGGTGCAAAGGGTGAAACTGAGCCTCAGGGGTTAATTAACTGTTACCGCAAAGCGAGGTTGTGGCCAAGCAGTGTTCTAATCCCAGGTCTATTGCTCCCCAAAGCTGAGTCCTCGCTGGCCTCTTTGGTGTACTGTCATTTGTCTTGTCCCATTCCGTGGTCAGCTGGAGTGAACAACAGCTCTTTGCCTGGTGGGTTGCTTCTCCTGAGAGGTTGACACACACACAAAAATGGGAACAGGCAAGAAACTAAAAGACCTCAGAGAGAACTCAGCCACCTGAATGTGGTCGACTTAGAAGCAGGGAAAACACCAAAGATGTCTGGAGAAATACAGTTAGCAAGCATTTCACCTTCTGGAATCATACCTGCTGGAGCCTGAGAACTCTTGCTTCAGGTTAGGGCTGACGTCAAATGTAAAAGACCTTTAACAGCCGGTTCAGTTGTCAAAATTAGTAGATGAGTCAAAACGTTAAAAGTGCATTCTCTAAGTAAAGTAATTATATAGGCTCTATCCTACAGCTGCCTTCCACGTGATGTAGATGGTGGCACAAATCATTCCTTCAATTGTATCAATAATTTCCTTAAAAATTTTCAGTCTTTAGAAAGTGTTGATGTGGTCCTCTCTAGCTACACGATGCCCGTAAGGCATGATTTGACCTCTGGGAAATTCATCATACTCCTGCAGTACCTTCCCCATTAAATCATCGTCCTCTTCCACAGGGGCTTTGCTGCAGCAACCTGGGTCTAGCCCACCTGGGTCCATACCTGGGTACCAGCTTTTACCAGGAGGCCTAACCGAGGGAGTCTGCCTCGGCCCCGCTGACACCCACCGGCAGCGCCACCCACTTTGCTGTGGCCACCCCTACTCATGTCTGCATGGTCCCACTCCCAGGCTACCCCTTATTTATCCACCATCCAGAGAGTTCAGCGATTTGGGCAGTTGGTCCATATGTCAGAATATCATCCTGTATTTCAACTCAGGCAAGTCACTGCGCTTAGATTCCTCCTCTGCCAAATGGAGATGATTGCACCCCTCTTCCGTGGTGTCGTAAGCTGATGATAATTCCCAACAAGGTCAGGTCCTAATCCCGGAACCTGGGAACGTCACTTGATTTGGGGAAAAGGGCTTTGCAGAGGTGAGTAAGTAAAGGATCTTACAATGGGAAGATTATCCTGGATTACCTGGACGGATCCTAAATGCCAGCGTCCTTATAAGAAGGACGCAGAGGGAGATTGCACTCCTACAGAAGAGAAGAGCAGATCTTAGCACGGACGTTTGAACTTGGGAGCGATGCAGCCACAACCCAAAGGGATGCTGGCTGCCATCAGGAGCTGGGAAGATGCAAGGGACCGATTCTTCTGCGGAATCTTTGGAAGAAGAGTGGCCCTGCTGACCTGAGGTCGTCGCAGGGATACTGGTTTTGGATTTTGGATTCTAGAACTACGAGAGAATAAATTTCTGTTGTAAGCCACCAGACTTGCAGTAATTTGCTACTGCAGTCACAGAAAATGAAGGCACCTGGGTAGTTATGAAGGAATTATTAGGTGAAAACATTTATAAACCAAAAGGCATTACACATGTGTGTATCTACATTATTATATTAGATTATTTTTTTAAAATGATGACATTGGTTTCCCTCAAGACTTTAGTGTTAGAGTGTTGGTATGGGATTTCTGAACAGTCAGGTCCGTTTCCAGTTCTCTCTTGCCTTCTTCAAAGGACTTAATTTCTACAACAAGAAAGGAGGTGCATCATTTCTCGGGTCTCTACAGAGGCTGCCTAGAATCTTCCGGCGTCTCAGCTGAGAAGACCCACAAGGAGCCCAGCTGTTGGAGACCCAGCCTCATGGCTCATGAGACGTCAAGAAGGGATGAACAGTGTGTCAGTGGGTCCGTGTCCCCCCCCCCCGCCCCCATGCCCTAGCAAGGGATGTGAACTTGGAGCTCTGGAGTTACAGTTCTTCAGACATCTCACCTTGGGATCTTTCTTGGTGTCGCTGTTTTATTCATTTATCTGCAGTGATTTCACAGTTGAGTGGCCACTTGCTCTCTGAACCTAATTAGAGAATTGTGTTTGTGTTGGTGGGCTGATGGTATTCAAATTGCTCAAGGAACATGAGAGAAATTGTAACTAAAACAGGAAATTAGAAACAGTTTTAATTCCTCTTGGGAGCGCCGAAAACAGCAATTGAGATTCCAGGAAGCAGAGAGGCAAAATGCTTGCAAATTCATTTTGCCAAGAAAATAGCTCTTATTGTGTGGGGTCCTGTTTACCATCTAGTGAAAGACAGAGGCCTTGTGACTAAAAGCCTTATAGCACACGTAAAAATAGTTTAAACAGTGGCTTGTATGTTATATATGCTTTATCACAATTTTAAAGGTCCATATGCAGATAATACAGTGTCCAGGACCTGTCAGATCAAATTCACTATATTTTTTCTCTCCTTTAAATACTGTTTTGCCTTTAAAAAATTAAAGTTAAAATCAAAGCAAATCTATGTCACGTGAATAAGATGGCTCTGATTCCTAGATCGGGATTATTTATTTCTTAAGATCTCATAAAATTATCTATTTTGTGTATTGTGAGTAGTGCTGGCTTGTTTAGCTGGATTTTATTTTATTTTTTAAGAATATTTCATTTATTTATTTTTAGAGAGAAGGGAAGGAGAAAGACTGGGAGAGAAACATCAGTGTGTGGTTGCCTCTCGTGTGTCCCCCTACTGGGGACCTGGCCTGCAACCCAGGCGTGTTCCCTGACTGGGAATCTAACCAGCGACCCTTTGCTTCCCAGGCCCCCCGCTCAATCCACTGAGCTACACCAGCCAGGGCTAGCTGGTGAGCCAACCTAAACATAATTGATTTCTAACCCCTGGGTTGTAACCTGAGTCAATTAGCAGGATTGGTTCAGTATAAGAGATCTGTGGTGAGTTTCCGACGTCTCAAGTCATGTTGCATTCCTGTTTTTCTTTGCCCAACCTCAGAAAATGCCCAGGCTCCCACATTCCCACATTTTCTCAATAGGGCCCAGCCTCCTGTTGAGCCAGCAGGTCAGACGGGGGACGCGTGCCCTGCGGGGGTGTGTGCGCATGGACTTTTGAGCACGGGCGGGCGTTTCTTGGTGCATGTGTGTGGTGTCTTTGGGGGGTTGGAAGCGAGGGGTGCTTGTTCCCTGAGAAGGATTTTAATTCTGCTCAGTTCATGCTGGTCCTTCCTGAGCTTGCGAGATCAGCTGAGGCTTAGACTTCTGGTCCTGACCAGGAATCCAAGACGGATGTAGGAACATCAACAAGAAGCTGCCTGTGTGCACTGAGCAGACTTAGAGGGTGGATTTGTGAGCCTTTAAAGTGTATGATAAAGCAATTCCAAAATTATTCTTCTCTGTTTAGAACTGCAGAGGGTTGTTGAACCCTATGCAAATATTTTACTTGTGCTTGCCAGGAAGTGCTAAGGAAAACCTGGTGCCAGAAGCTCCTTGGGTGGGAGTGAGGGTTAAGAAGACTCTAGGAGCATCCAGGGAGCCCTCACTGGCACTCACACCTGTGCAGGGAGAGTTAACCACAGCTCCTCCAGCCCCCACACCAGGCAGGCTCCCTGCTTTCTCAGCCTCCACTCGAACGCCTGCCGCAGGGAGAGCCTCTACCCAGCAGGCTGTTGTTGGACAGCTCCCATCTTTGTAGTGTTGTAACCATTAAGCAAAATCTGCATTGTGGGTGCATTTCATCACCTGGTCCCAGCTCTGCCCTTCGTCACATTCCCATGTGGGACATCCTCTGTGCTGTGCGGAATTGCACTCCATGAATGCATTCCTCTCTTCACATGCAGAGCGCCATGACTGCTGGTGGAAATTTGACCTGGAAGCTGCATTTCCCTAGTCTTTAGTTAGCAAATGACCAAACAAAGCAGCAGGAATGGCTTCTACTGCAAAGTGTACTTCCAGCGTGTCAGGCACATTGCTCAGTGTTTCATATCTGTTATCTCATTTAAACCTCCAACAGCTCAATTACAGCTGGCATTCTGTTCACTGAGGGGAAACCAAAGCTAAGAGAGGTTAAGTACTTTGCTCAAGATCATCAGGCTGGTAAACTTACAGACCTGGAATGTGAACTAAGGTGAGCCCGCCCAGTTTATAACTGTAGACTCAGACAAAGCAGGAAAAGAAGTCATAGAATCACAGAATAAAATAAAGTAGCCTATTATGTCTTACCTCCTCCAGGCATACACACTGGAAAGCAGCCTTCTGCTCAGAGATGCCTTTTATAGGATATTTGAAAGGCGATGAAGGAGAAGTGCTCAGAGCTTCAGAGCTTCATTGGGTCCAGAAGAGAGGCCTGGAGAGTGTGGTGTGGATGGGGGGGTGCAGGACGGAGTGCAGCCCACCTACTGGGAGTGCCCTGGGGCCTGTGAGCAGGGCCAGGTCACCGCTCCTTCCTGCCTGTGCAGGCGCGAGCTGCAGCCCTCTTCTAGAGAAAATTAGATTGAGGTTTTCGTTTTTTAATCTTTGGGAAAAAATGTCAGGAAGTAAATTAGGCTGTGGTACAGCCCAGTGGGTTTTTTAATTTACTTTTATAGAGACATATAACCATATATATAGTAAAACACACTTAGCTCTGGCTGGTATAACAAGAATACTACCCACCAGATGGCTTAAACCACACTTCTGTATTATGTAGAGGCTGGGAAGTCCAAGGTCAAGGTGCCAGCAGATCTGGTGCCTGGCAAAAGCCCGGTTTCTCGTTTGCAGATGGCCTTGTTCTCATTGTATTGCAAGCAACCGGGTATGAGGAGAAGCTCTGGAGTCTCTTCCTACAAGGGCGCTCATCCCATTCATGAGGGCCCCATCCTCATAACTTAATGACCTCCCAGAGATCCCACATATAGGGGTTGGGATTTCAACATGCAAAGCTGACTCAGTCCATAATGCACGGATCATAAGGATACCTGTGGTTTTGTGAGCTTTGACAAATTCATACATCTGCATAGTCGACAACCTCAGCAATGTGTAGGGAATATCCATCATGTAGAAATTTCTCTCATGCCCCTTGCTAGTCATCTTCCCCCACCAGCGGTGAGCCAGGGCTTGTTTACTGATACATACTCCTCATCCCTAACTGTGGAAACAGGAAGATACAGAGTAGGGCCTTGTGAACAGCATCAGAGCTGAGGTGCACTCATGGGGGAGAGTGAGTCCCCCACCGTGAGTGCGCCAGTGCCTCACTCACCCCACCCTGCACCCAGCCCTGTTCGACAGGGTGGCCTGTTACACAGGCACCAAAACGGTTTGCCACATGCACCGAAAATGATGTTGCCCGGCCCCCAGGCATGGCTAAATCAAGCTCAACAATTTGCAGACTCCCAGGGTTTGCCGAACACCAGCTTGAGTGAACATCGTACTTTTAAGTTAGTTAGATTTCTTTTCCTACCTAATCCTTCCCACCCCGTAACACTTAGAAACCCGTAGGAACCTCATAGAAGGTGCCCGGTTCAGGCAGAGTTTACTGTGACAGCACATTGGTGTCGAGTGTGGAGCCTGCCGTCTGTCACGGTGTGAACCTCCCCACGCGTAGGTATGAGCTCAGCAAACGAAGCATCGCTCAGCCTGCCTGATGGGGGGGTGTTCGGATTCCTCCAGAATCTGCACTTGTTGTGGGTTTTCCAATTGCAATCTTCGTGGGTCCTTGTTATCAGAGGGCACTCTGATTGTGGTGTTTGTTTTGCAGATTTTAGAAGAATTCCTCTATACTAAAACATACGTAGCGGAAAATCTAGGCTGAGCATAACTGAGTCCTCCCACGATGGCTCCAGAGGCAGTGGAGAACCTGGCAGTCCTCCGAAAGCACCGTGACGGCTCCCATTTCATTCACACAGTGTTTCTCTTTAGCCAACTAATAGAGAATCCAGCGAGTAGAACTTCAGATGCGGTCTTCCTGTATTCACACAGTTTGCATTGAAAAGTTTTATAGTTCTTGAGTGTAGGCAGGAAGACCACTCAGCACTAAGCTTTGTAGTGAAGCCTTATCTAAAAAAAAAAAGGGGGGGTTATAATAGAATTCAGTTCCAGAATCCACCATTGTTAAGGAGAGGTTAAGAACATGGGCTTTGGAATCCGACCTCCCTGGGTGCAGAGCAGGACTCCGTTACCGTATGATCTTGAGCAAGGTACTTACCACCCTGAGTCTCAGGCTCCTCACCTGTGAAATGGGGCCAAGAGCTGTCTGTCCCCAGAGGGTTGTTGCGTGGGTTAAATGAGAATGTACAAAGCTTCACGGGGCCTGGTTTGAGGGTCTCTGTAAGTGGCAGCATTTCAAAACAAAGTCAGAGACAACTTTGGTAACCAAATCAGAGCAATTTAGGGACCTGTATTTTAGGGACATAGATTCTCCACGGAGATTTTAAAGAGATCCCGCTCCTTCGCTGGGGGATTTTGTAGGGTTCTGGGGACAACGGAGGTGGCCAGTCAGTGGCCAGGGCCCTGAGCCCCCAACCAGCACCCAGACAGGGCAGCTCTGCCTTCGTCTGTTCACAGATTAGTTCCTGGGACGTCTTTTCTTCACACTGCTTCTCAAAACGCCGGGAAACCTCAGGTTTAACCCATCCCCCTCACTTCATAGAGGAGGAAACTGATCTCCCCAATGCACTTAGCAACGAACTCCCAGGCCTGTTCATTCCCAAGACCCATTGTGGATGGAGATGACTAAAAGGAGAAGAAAAAAAGACAGCGTTGAATTGGCTATTGCTTTCTCATGGGATTCTTCTAGCTGGTTCCTGGAACCAAAAATGTCTCTAGAAAAAGAAAATCATCAGTTTTACCTCCACCTGGTATCTCAGTGTATACAAGTCCCGGTTTGTGTGTGGACAGGTGTGGGTAGCAGGAGTCTCTGTAAAAAAGATATTTGCCTGGAAGTCCTCTCCCCTCTTCCACTGGGGAACCCACTGCTCTATCTAATGAGCTTTGCTCCATCCTGTGGCCACTGACCACACCTCTCTCCACGGCCAGCATCTTGCCAACGTGTGTCCAGGGGTCCCCAGTGAGAGTGCACAGGTGACGCCAGGGTTCCGTCCTTTCTGTCAGGGAAACATCTCCCACCAGGAGGTCCTCAGCTGCTTATTTCCAACATCCTCTGTCTTCCAGCCTCTCAACATCGCCTACAGCCACATCTACAGCTCCTACAGGAACTTCGTGGGCCCCCCTCACTTCAAGACCATCTGCAGGCTCCTGGGATACCAGGGCATCGCCGTGGTCATGGAGGAGCTGCTGAAGATCGTTAAGAGCTTGGTAAGGACGGGCCACCATGGAGCCTGGGACGTGCCCAAGTGGGGTTGATAGGAACGAGATCTGCTGGCCTAAGAATTCAAGACACTTCAGCTGTGTCTGTGGGAATCACCCACAGAGTCCTTTGCCCTTATCCCTTGGTGCCTGTGACCTGTCCCTCTGATAGTCAAACAGGAAAGTGTGGCCATTGATTGAAGATGTCTGGACACAGGAAGGATCAAGATGCTCTGGATTTTTCTCGCCTAAATAAGAGAGTGCGTCTCAGTCCCCACAGCTCCTTGGCCCCATCACGTTTGAGCTCTTAGTCTGGATCCCATGGAGGCACCCCAAGCCCAGGAAGGACACCGGGCCTAGAAACTGCCCCTTTAAAGTCTGTAAGCCCAGTGGGGTGGTGAGAAAGCACCCTTTGCTGTCTTACAAAGGCCCGTTTTCCCCGATAATGGGCACCGGTGCTACCCCATTGCTGGGGGAGAACCTGCTCCGTCCTGTTGGAGCACGGCCCCTCGCCGTCTGCGTCAGCGCAGCTGCTCCAACGAACACGCCACAGACTGGGGGCTTCGGCAACACGCGTGTGCTTCCAGTTCTGAAGGCTGGACGTCCGCGGTCGGGGCCCCCTCCCAGGGCACAGGCACTGCCTTCTGGCCAGGTCCTCGCATGGCAGAGGGACATCATCTCTCACTTCTCTTCTTTTAAGGACACTCATGACTACCTCCCAAAGGCCCCACCTCCTACCATCACACTGGGAATGAGGGTTTCAACACAGGAATTTCCAGGGGACACGTTCAGTCCATTGCCCTCACCCCCAGGTTTCAGCAGAACCCCTGTGCACCCCAGTAGCCCAGCGTTCGGCCTGAAGATGCACCTGTGCAGCAGCGGGGGCTGGTCTCATCTTGTCCTCTTGCCTCCTCAGCTCCAAGGCACCATTCTCCAGTATGTGAAGACGCTCATCGAGGTGATGCCCAAGATATGCCGCTTGCCCCGGCATGAGTATGGCTCCCCAGGTTGGTGATGGGGCACCAAGGGCAGGGCTGGTGATAGGAAAATAATCCAAACCCCTCCCATGGGGGCAGGGGCTCTGGCCACCCAACCTGGGTGTCTGCTTCTCCAACAGGCCAGCGAGGTGGCAGAGCTCTGGGTTTGCACCCTTCCTCTGCCACTGGCTAGATAGGTAGCCTTGAACCCTGTGTAGTCCCTCTGGGCAGGAGTAGGGTCTTCCATCAGCCATGGTAAGTGATGCCTGCTGGGCCCGCCTCACCGGACCACCGGGGAAGGGAAGCGTAAGAGCGCTGCAGACGTGAGAGTGTTTAAATCGTGTACTAGCCGAGTTTTCTTGCAAAGGTCTCCATTAGCTCAGCGCCTCTGGGATTCCTTCCTCCATGTGCCCAGACAGAGGAGGCTGGTGCCCCGGGTGGCATTTCTATGGTGAGTCAGGAAACAAGAGTTTTGCCATTCGACTTCTGGGCAGAGAAATGATTCTTTCCTTCCCTCATGAGTGGAGTAGGGACTGAATCAAGGGCCTAGGAAAGATGGAGACCAAGAGTTTGACGCCTGGTGTTTTTTCTAAAAATCAGGATGCCAGGCACTGGGGCAGTGGGATTCAGAAAAGGAAAAGGCTGGGGCCAAAATCTCTGGTTTTTGGTCTCAGCTGCCCCACGTGCTAAGCTGTGTGACTCTGGGCATGCCACTTACCCTCTCTGAGCCTCATCTGAACCAACCAGAGTATTAGTGCCTAGTTTGTGGTGGTGTTAAGAGTATTAAAGGCGGTACTGCAGATAAAGTCCCTAGCACAGCATCTAACACTGGTAAATAAATGTTAATTTCTGTCCCTATGAGGAATTCAGGTGACTCTTTGAGGAAACTACAGAAGACCTTGGCTACTCGTGTGTGTGTGTGTGTGTGTGTGTGTGTGTGTTTTGTTTTATTCCAAAAACACATCAGAACTAGCAGCCTGATTTTTCTCTAGTCCTCAGCCTGAAAGAAATCTCACCCCGAGGTTTGATTTGGCTTTTTGCTCTCCCTGAGTCAGGTGTGCGGCTCAGCTGGTTCTTCCCATTAACCCGGCTGAGCCGTTCAACCTCCCGCTGACCGTCCTCCCTCCTCCCCCAGGGATCCTGGAGTTCTTCCACCACCAGCTGAAAGACATCATTGAGTACGCAGAGCTCAAAACAGATGTGTTCCAGAGCCTGAGGGAAGTGGGCAATGCCATCCTCTTCTGCCTGCTCATAGAGCAAGCTCTGGTGAGTCCTGAGCCTGGAGGGGAGTGTGCCAGGCTGGGAGGGGCGCCTCTAGCCCAGCCAGACCTCCAAGGCCCCTGTACTGCACCTGCCCAGGGGCCCTGCAGCATGGATTCACATTCTTGCAGTGCGGGGCTCCCGCCCCTTCTGCATCCCGTTCTGACACCTGCGGCCATGCGAGGGCTAGGAGGAATGCGGGTCCCACCCCGCCCACCTTTCCTAGAGGCAGGACTTTGGCCATCTGGGAGTCCTAATTCTCCTGTCACTCGTTAAACAAATGGTGACTCCTTGGCTGCCGCAGGACAGGCACTGCCCTTGTGGACATAGAAGTAGCCAGTCGCCGCCTCATGTCCTGGACAGTAGCAGGGAGACCCATGCCGAGCAGTGGTGTGAGTTCACAGTCACCCTCAGGGCTGAGCGGGATGAGTGCCAGGTTTAAAGGCAACGTAGAACCGAGGGCCTGGTGTGGTCTGGGGGTGAGGGAGGACTTCCCTGAGGAGGTGACCTGCAGAATGACCAGGAATTCACCTGGTGGAGAGCCAGGGACAAGGGTTCCAGCTGGGGGAAGAGTACATAGTGTTATCTTCATTTGTTGTGGTGGGAGGTAGCGATTCCTCCCTACACAGTAACTGTAGGTTTAAAGGAGATGATGCATGTCCAGAGCACACAGTGAGAACCCAGTAATTGGTGGGAGTCACCCACCTCTCAGGACCACACGGAACAAGCCACTGTTTGTCCGACGGTGGTCGGTCCACCTTTGTCTCTGCTGTCCTCCACGGCTGGTGTCCAGAGGTGGGCCCAGCCCTCCCGGCGGCGTGGGGAAGCCGGCGCAGCTGGAGCCGAGGGAGGAAGGGGGAGAGATGGCGCTGTGGGGATGCATGTTCCTGAAGACGCCGTGGGAACATGGGCGTCCACTCCCATGATTTTCTCTCTGTACCTGCATTTGGTGTGCGGTGCGGATAGCCTGCTCGTAGCCAGGTGCAGTTCCAGGTGGCAGGTAAATGGCCTGGCACAAGAGAGACAGATCATTATGTTTTTACTCCAGAGAGGAGGCGATGGGAGAAGTAAATAACCAGAGACTTTGAATGCAGGCGGTGGTACAGGCCGTGAAGCAATCACCAGGGAGATAGGACAGACAGAGGGATGGGTGTCAGGAGAGGATGGAGTTCCATGTGTTCAAGAGAAAGAAAGAACCCCTGAGTGAGCCGGAGTGAAGAGGCGCAGGGGACGAGGCAGGAGCTGAGGTGGGAGAAGCAGGTGACCACAGTCCCTGGGCCATCGGAGCCTTGGGAGATAGAGTGAGGGCCTCTAACTTATGTTTTTTAAAGGCTCTTTGGCCATGGGGAGAAGAACGACTGGAAGGTGACTGAAGGACAGGCTATCTGCAGCTGTCTAGCCCAGGGGTCACCTTGCAGGCCGGAGACACGTGGAGAGTGGAGGGAAAGGAAGGCTCGGGAAGGGGGCAGAATGAAGATAGAGAGAGGTGAGGAAGCCAGGATAGGAAGAGCGCAGAATAAAAGCCAAAGAAAGTTCTTGCTCCCAGTCGTCTGGTTCACTGCGTGCCTCGGGGCCCCCCACCCGCACAGGAGGGGTATGCAGTCACCGGAAGGCTGGAAGTGCGCAGTTCTGCTCTTCCTCCATAAGGAGTAATTGCCTCCCAGTTCCCCACTAAATGGGCTTCTGAGACAGCTAATGTTCCTCTTTACAGTAACAGGTTTGTAACCTGGTTCAGGGTGTCTGGGTTGCCATGGCAACGGAGCCTTCAGAAGTCACAGGGATGAGATAACTAGGAAGCACTGCTCTCTGCTCAAGGCCTCAGGAAGATGAGAGATGCTCCAAGAGCATCAGGAGTGGAGGTGGGGGGGGTCCCCAAGCCTCAGGCCCTGGGTGTCTCCTGTTAGCACCTCCTGAGCATCAGCTGAGCTTCCCCTGTGCAGACCCTGATTGGGCTATAAGAAAGGGGAAATTTTCCTCAGGCAGCCCTGCCTGGGCGGGGCCTTGCGTAGATCAGTGAGGACAACTGGACACTCAGGACCGAAGAGCTTCAGACCTGAGAGAGACCCCAATGGTGTACATGGTCCAACCCCCCCATTCACAAGGGAGGAAATGGCAAACGGGGTGGGAGGAGCCCCTCCCCCAAGCTCACACTGCAGCAGAGGTGGAAGAACTAAGGCCTGAGGTTTCAGCGCTGGTTCCAGCCCCAGGGAGGCAGGGCCAGCAAACGGGGAGGATCAGGGCTCCCCAGAGCTGTACACTCTGCTTTCTGTGCAGACAACCGGGGAAATCTCCACGCTGAGACACTTTCTGAGATTAGAATGAGGCATGAAGGAGCTCTCTGGAGCTTTTTACTTTGTGAAGCTGGAATTACATAATTATTTAAATGACACATCAATTGTTCTCATTAGAGAGGGGAACTAATAGCCAAAGAAAGAAAGGAGAGGAGGGGAAGAAGGGGGAAGGGAAGGGAAGGGAGGGGAGGGGAGAGGTACTAAAGTAGCTTTGTACATACCAGTGTAAAAAAATGGTGTGAGTCATAATACTGAGTGGAAAAAAAGCTAGTCCCAGGACGAGATGTGCATTATGAGGCCACCCATGTAGCTTGTCTTCTGATGAACAGAAGTTTCTAAGGTTTCATGTATTAATCTTCTCCTCTTTTCTTATATGGCTGGTGCTCTTGTGAGATATTTTTAAAGTCTTCCCTAGCCCTGGCACATGTGGCTCAGTGGATTGAGTGCCAGCCTGAGAACCAAAGGGTCACTGGTTCAATTCCCAGTCAGGGCACATGCCTGGGTTGCAGATCAGGTCCCCAGTGGGGGTCATACAAGAGGCAACCACACATTGATGTTTCTCTCCCTCTCTTTCCCCCTCCTTTCTCCTCTTTCTAAAACTAAATAAATAAAGTCTTTTAAAAAAGTAGAAAATCTGCCCTAAAAATCATAAACATATGTTTTCTTCTAAAATTTTTTAGAGTTTAGCCTTTCAAGGAGTAACAGGCCTTAAGTGTATTATGTATCTGGAACTGATGTCTGTGTTTAGTGGGAAGTAGAAATCCAATTTCATTTCTTGCCAAGATGTCCCAGAACCACTGATTGAAAAGACCTTCTTGTCCCCACTCTGCACTGATTGTGCTGTGTCTGTGGTGACCAGGTGGTCACAAAGGGTCTGGTTGTGGCATGCTCTTAAATATACTCGAGCCTAATCAGAAATGAGTCAGCATTTCTTAAGTATCTGTTTATAAGTCTGTTATGCTTTTAATGGGAATTCTGTTATTCTGTTACTAATTTTCTTTGGTATCTTTTACCCTGAGAAATCATAAAGTGGTCCTTAGGGAAATATGGATTTTAAAAGTTATCATGATTTTATTCAAATTTTGTGTGGTTTTTCAGCACGTAGCTTGTTATACTGACACACACCAGGAGAGGGCCCTGTTCACCCATGTGAGCGAGAGGGGCCTGAGTCCCCAGGGAGGAGACAGCTCTTCCACATCTGCCTTTTACTGCAGGGCCACTGGCTCAGCCCAGGACTGGAGATGTTTCCTGCCTTTGGTCCTGTTGTTTATTTCTTCTCTCCACAGTGGAGTGGGCCACAGCCACCCTCTGGTCAGCCCTGAGAGCATCGCTTCTCTTTCAGGTGGGGAGGAGAGTCTGGCCTAAACTCACAGAACTGAATGTTGGTCAGACCTGGGAAAACCATCAGAGACCATGCAGAACAGGTGTCTCAGCCTCCACACCACTGACATTTGGGGCCAGACAACCCTTTGGTGTAGGGACCCGTCTTGGGCATTGTAGGACCTTGGGCAGCGTCCCTGGGGTCTACCCACTGGATGCCAGGAGCGCCTTCCTCAGTTGCGACAACCAGAAAGGTCTCCAGATAACACCTGATATTCTTTTGGAAGACAAAACCCCTCCCCCTGTTGAGAACCACCAACCCAGCGCAAGTCCCCATCTCACAGAATGGAAACTGAGGCCCCCCAGAGGGAGACAACCTTCCCAGCGGTACGTGAGTGCGGGGGTCCGGCGAGAACCAGGACCCTTTCCTGACATCATACGTGGGGACAGAGGGCTGTAGGTTGCTGTGCTGGGTTTGGTTTTTTACTTTTGTTTTAATTCCAGCTTCACATCTGACCCTTATTCTCCAGCTTCTACTTTATAGTTCCTTTTCTTTAATTTTGTTTTTCTTACTGTGTCACTGATGTAAATTCACTGCTAAAAAACCCAAAGAAGCCGAAAGAAGACACAAACCACATTACCACACTCCATAACTATTGTTCACATTCCACAGGATGCCTCCCAGATGATGTTATGGTTCAGCATGTAATTTTCCTCATGTACATGCTTTTACTTTGTTTGGTCATAAAAGCTGTGTTCTCCAAGCTAAGGAGTGCAGCCGGGGTGGACAGTCCCTGGTCTAGAAGCAGTCTCCTTGAACTCTTGTTCCCACAGCTCAGTCGCTCATGTGCGGGCGCCACAGTTCTTACCGAACCTGCACACCACGGGTCCTATTACTTGCAGAATATTTTTATTTAAATTAGCTTACTTTTTAACTTCAGCTTGTTTTAACGGGAATCTTTATATCACTTCCTTTGAAAACACCTCATGAATTCTTATCACCATTAGAAAGCAACCAGAACAATAAATTCAATCAAAATACAGCAAGGTAGGGTCCGTCCAGCTGCTGCCCACACAGGCGCCTGCTCCTTCTCTCTGTTCAGAACACAGATCAGCAGGTGACAGAGCGGTAGTCGGATGTGCTGCGAGGAAAGGTCGCAAATGGAGACTTTCTCACTCAAGTTGTCGGAAACATGGATAGGGGCCTAAAAAGGGAGGAACTTGCTCCTTACGGGACCCACTGTTAAGAAACACTTTTTCCCTGCACCCCCAGTGTACATGCCTCGGGGACCTGCCAACCTTGGCTGACACCTGCATGCCCTTGGGCAGGGGGCTTCCTTGCAGGCCCGTGTCTTGGCTATAGAGCTCTCCTAGCTGGCCAAACATGATTCGGATCCAGAATAATAACTCATTCTCCCCCAGACACTTCGGCGATGGGGAGGGGGAACGGGTAGAGGTGAGACATAACAATATACAGCCTGACACAAGTGGGCACAGGGGAGCAAGGGAAGACCACACTCGCAGAGAACTAGATAAGATGAACTGACTGGTTTATTTAGCCAGGGCTGCAGAGCACTTCTGGAAGGGGGGCCACAGAGCAAGGGCACGTGGAATGTACCACTGCTGAGCTTGTACCTGGACCCCAGCTGAGGGGCTGGAAGCTACAGCTCATTCATTCTGTACAAGGAAGGGTCGCAGGGGGTGCGGGAGGCCTGATTTCTCCCTGCCCCACAGACCCATGTCCTTGGGCTTAACACTACTATGCAGGAAACGTGCACACTGACCATCCATGTGCGTCCATATAAGGGAACGTTGAAACCAGACTGCTGGGCGCTCTGGCCAGGTCCCATCCCCCTCCAGTGACTTTGCTGCCAGAAAACCAGCTGGGGGGGGGGGGGCGTCCTGTGGGGGCTCCACCTCCTGTTTGCCAGCTCATTTCTGTGCACTCACTTGACAAAGATAAAACCATAGGACATTCACATCAGTGTTATTTGTCTTTTTGCTGCCTCCAAACTCAGAGCAAATTGTTATTTTTGCTCTGAGATTGCTTTGATGATTAGCTTGAGGAAATTAGTAAAAAAAAACAATGCTACACTGTTTTCCACCCAGAAACAGAGCTGAAAGGTAGAGTCTGTTGTGCTGCGTGAATCTGGGACGCCAAGGATCCCACTGCCCCTGTTTTTTTTAGAATATGTATTTTGAATTTTTGTGGTATCCTTTAGCCAGGAGAAATCAGCCCTCAGTTAACTTCAAGGACGAAGTTGGGAACATGAGGTTTTGTGGTATTTGATGGTCTATCAGTTTTAAATTAAGTGCAACAGAAAAGGAAATTTTTTAAGAGTGAAAGCAGTGCCCAGATGAAATACTCATCCCTTGAAGAATTTCCACGTGGGCTCCTTCCAATAAAATATGCTTGCATTCCGACCGAAAACCTTTTCACTTCTGCTTGCTCTGTTGGCAAAGAGTAATTTTACATGAGGTCTTGGTCCTTATTAATCATCTAATGACTTCTTCGCTTATGACCATCCTGAGAAGTGAGGGTAATAAGCATGACTGTGGTGGCACTTGGTAAGTGCAGAAGCTTTAGAAGACTTATGGTGGTTGGACCCCAATTAAAAAAAAAAAAGAACTACAGCCCTGACTGGTGTCACTCAGTGGGCTGGGCGTCCTCCCACAGACCCAAGTGATTTGAGAAGGAGAAACCTCGGCTTGTTGCTCCACTTATTCCTGCACTCATTGGTTGATTCTTGTGTGTGCCCTGACCAGGGATTAAACCCACAACCTTGGCATGTCAGGATGACACTCTAACCAACTGAGATACCTGACCAGGACAAGAATTTTTTTAGTTTGTGATCACTGAGGATGTCCTTGTTTTTAGAAGTTGCATGCTGAAGTATTTAAGGCCGAGTAATGCAATAGCTTTAACTCACTTTCCAGTGATTGAGTAAAACGCATCAAGTCAAAGTGGATATGGTAAAATGTTCGCTGTAACTCCACACCGGGTGTCTCAGGATGTTCACTGTTCTTTCAAGTGTTTTATCTGTTTAACATATTTCATAACACAAACCTGAGGCAAAAAAAGGAAAACCTTGTTATGGAATCTGAGGAGTTCAGAAGAGAAAAGGCCCCTGTGCAGACAAAGTCACAATGTACAGAAGGAAGAAAAGTTAGGAAGGCTCCTTGTGTTTTCTAGCTACTTCCGCTAGTGGGTGAGCTTTATTCTTGTTGACATATGCCCATTGGGACTCCTGGCTGGATTTTTAAAATTTACAGAGGCATCTGCCAGTACCAAACTCGGCCACGACTCTCATGCTGCCCATCTACTTGACTTACCAGCAGGAAACGTCAGCTCAGGATCAGGGAGAGGCGGCGGGGCCAGGGAAGCTGGCCAGTCCCCATTAGAAAGAAGCCACGTGGGCCATGTGAGTGGCCCTAAGAGAACACCCGGATACCACTGCCGGCTGCCCTCCTCCCACGGATTTGGTGGAGGACTTTGCTGCTTCCACAACTCTTAGAGAAAAATAAGAACGCCTTCTCCCTGGGCTCAATTTATGAGGAATGTTTCAAAACCAGATTCTCTGAGGGTTCCTGTCTTTCCATTCTGGCAAAATGTAGAATTACGAGTAGGTGAAGCATTGGGGAATAGGATGGCAGAGCTGATTCTCCACATAGCAGCAAGATCCGATTTGTACAGTTACAAATCCGATCATGTTACTGTCCTGCTTAAAACTGACAGGTGGTCTCCCATGGGACTTCAAATTCTAACTTCTGCCTTTGGCCCACCAGGCCCAGAGAATTTGGCCATGCCTACTCCTCCATCTCTGGGTGACATTATTTTCTCATCTCTACTGGAGACCACCCCCTTCCCCCCGAATAAACACAAGCTGGCATCCTTATCGCCAGTGAAGGCAGAGTGTGCTGAGACCCCTGGACACTGCCCGGTGTCCTGACTCTAGCGCTGGCGTTTGTCCGGCTCTGGCACCTGGGAGGCGGTTGAAGTGCCCACTTCCTCTTGGTCAGGCTGTGTGGAGAGCAAGGCGGTGGAGCCGGGCATAGAACACTTACCTGGATGTCGTTAAACCCATCAGCTGTTTGGGTAACAAGGCAACAGGATGGAAGGAAGACCACGGGTCTTTGTTCCGGTCACAACTCAGACTTAATTCCATTTCTTTTCCCATCCGTGAATTTGCTGATTTCACATTTCAGGGACTTGCAATGAACACAGTTCCCTGGGGCCTTCGCCGTTGCACCGGCCACGTGGCAGGCCCAGGGTCTCCCTCCCCACACCCAACATTTTGGGTGTGCAGGCCCGTGGTTCTGAATGAGGTGCGCTGTGGGGGCAGGGCTGCGGGCCTGGTGACCAGTGAGGGAGTTCAGATGGTGAGCACGCAGCAGGGTCTCGTCGGCCACGTAGAGGTTTAAAATCAGCATTCCCAATCTGAGATTTGCTGTGGTCACGCTCTTGTGCCCCTCGGGAACGATCTATGTCCCGTCCAAGGCTGCAAAACTCAGCAAGTGTTGCAGAATGAGAGAGTGAAGTAAGGGTGGGTCTGGCAAGGATGACTGTCCTGTGGGCCTGGTGGCCTCGTACGGATCAAGCCAAGGAATCCTGTGAGGTCTCAGCTGCAGCCTGTCACCCATTTCTTCATTGAATAAGAAGTACTGCTGTATTTACTTATACTCTGCCTATATCCGATAAACACACAGCGCCTCAGTTACAAGTAATGGTGGTACTAAGTCAGAGGCCGTAAGTCCAGAGAATGAGACCAAAGATGCATTGGGAGGTACACGAGAAGTCTCGGGTGAGTGACAGCAGGGCTGTGTCGGCCGGGTTTCAGGCCCATTTTCAGCTGCTGTACTGGAAAGGGTGTGTCTTTGGAGTCAGAAACCCTGGGGACCAGTCTTGCTTCTCTGTGTGGTAGCTCTGAGACTCCGCCAAAACAATGAAGTCCTCTGAGCCTTAGCTTTCACACCCCCAAAATGTCGGGGCTACACACCTCCTTCCTAGAGTCTTTGTATTGAATGAGGTGATGGGTGTAAAGTCAGCAGCAGTTCATAAGCAGGCGCTCAGTTATCAGGAGTCCTGGCCTTTCCTGCCTGTGCCCTGGGACCCCGGAGCCTGGCTCCTGCCTGCTGGTGGCCCTGTTAGCCAGACGGGGCGTTTCCTGCCACGCTGACATCAGCGATGTTATCTTTGACCTTATCCCTCCTCCGTGTGCCCTGCACATTTCCTGCCCATCCTCTCAGGCCTCTCTCAAAGCCATCATTGCGTCATTCCCCCACTAAATGGTTAAAATCTAGTTTTTCCAGTCTCACCTGTTATCCTGTTCCCAGCAGCATGCAGGCCCCTTTCTGGCCATGCTGTGGAGCACACCTACCCTTGCACTTGTGTTTTTGCTTCCCCAGGTCAGTTTCCATCCTCACGCTGGTGATTCCCAGGTTCAGATCTGCAGTTTCCACAAGGCCCCAGACCTCTGTTTCTTAATGAGCCACTTTAGACAATACTGACTGACTCCCTCGTTGGAAGGATGAGATTTCAGCTCATGTGCACCTCTCCCCCCTCTTCCTCTCAGTGTTTAACTAGACTACTTATTGCCTCTGTTGTTTTCCCTTGTGATCAGAAATGACATACTCACCTCACACCTCTCTTGCTTCCTTGAGTAACATTGTGTAGCATCCTGACTTCTTCCCAAGCAAGACGGGAAAATTAACCCTCCTGAAACCTCCTCCTACCTCTTGCCAGGTGTGCGTTCACTTCTGTATCATCACAGCTGCCCTTTTTTGTCACAGTTGTATTTTGTCAAGGGTAGCCTTAAAAAAAAGAAACGAAAAACGTGTACTATTTACACATTATTAAACTTACGCAAATGTTGTTCCTTGCTGGACCGAGCAGCATGCTAAGGGTTCCTTCCCTCTGGTGCCAGTATTGAGACCCCGAACGCTCCTTATTTCAGAGTTAAGAATTGGTTACTTCCAGAGGAGTTTCTTTTTTCCAAATTAAGTTTTAAAGTAATAAATGTTCACTGTAGAAAGTTGAGTAAATCCATACAAGTAGGAAAAAACAAGGAGGAAGGAAGAGAAGGATAGAAAATTTAAAACATTTTGAAAATCTCCCTGCAAGGAGCTCACTTCGCTCATACAGAGTAATCGGTAACATCAGAGCGGGGCCGCTTCCCTTAGGCCCGTGTAGAAATAGGAGAGACTCTGTCCTGAGTCTCAGTTCCTTTACTCACCACAGACCTTCGACTTTCATTCACATGCTTGTTGAGTGTTTGCCACCTATCATGCCCACTATTGTGAATAAATACACTGTGGTGGAAAAGGGGCATTGTCCCAACCTTCGTGGTGCCAGCAGGGGGAGGTAGACATTAACCAAACAGGAACACACAGGCAGGAATCATCCAGACTGAGCTCCAGTGCTGCCAGGAAAAGAAGTGGGTTCTTTAAAGGACATAGAGCAAAGCACCCAGGTGGTCAGGGAGGCACTGAGGGAGTCAAGGGAGCCTTCCTGGAAGGTGAAGTGCTTGAGTTGAGATTTGGAAGAAGAATGGGACGTAACTAAGCCAAGTGGTGTGAGGGAAAGAGCCAGGTGAGGGAACCTTACAGAGAGAGGGTGAAAATTCTGGGGTGGGCGTACAGATGTTGCATTCAGGTAACAGAACACTGCCCTGGCTGGAACAGCACCAGGGGGCCGAGGGGGAAGAAATCTACTCTCAGTGGATTTCACAGACCCTGGGCTAGATGGGTTCCTGGGCAAATTCGAAGGCCAAGTGTGGATCCATTAAGACTGAGATTGGACAAGAGGGAGATCAGGCGCTAGCATCAGCACCCTCCACGGAAGCTTGTTTGGATCCCTGACATAGGTCTTTGCATGCCCTGAACTGAACCGCACATTTTCATCAGTTGCAATGGCAGGCAAATGCCAAATGAGTACCTTCTACAAAAGGTGTTGCCGGGTATGTAGCCACCTCATTATGCGAATGGCCACGTGGCTCATCCTCTGGGAGCTCCCACCTTTTGTAGAAGCAAATGCTTTCCCACCTTTACTAGGAAACCACATCCTTCTGTCTGTCCTGGCCTCCGTTAACAAATGGCAGTACAAGGAGAGAACCCACAGGAGCGTGCCAGCATGAACGGCCCCACCCCCAGGACCTTTGGAGTCCCGCAGGTTGCAAACTCAGGGGTGGTAGCGGGGTGCAGAGGTGGGTAAGTGGAACACTCTTGTCTCCCCCAAAGGAATCTGAAGTGGAGGCTTGTCGTGTAAAATGAGTAAGTGAGCAGCGTTGCTCTTGATGTAGAGGCGTGGGGTCTCCTTCCTCTTGTCCATTCGGACATCAATTTTACTTGTGTTAACCAAACAGAAAGGTGTTGGTCCATGCAATGGATAGCTTTTCTGGCAACAAGACATTTCCGGGAGCAACTGAAATTTTGAAAGAAAACAAGAAAGACAAACTTGGCAGTGGGGTTGTTATGTGTACCAGTCCTCTGCTTGGAGACTTCAGTAGTTCCTCGTTGCCCTTCAGATAAAACCCAGGCTCCCTACCATGCCTGCGAGGCCCCACGTGAGCTGGTCCCTCCCTACTATCAGGGCCGCAGACTGTACGAAGGTGCCTTGTATCACTGTTCTCCAGGTTACTTTCCGCCTCAGGCCCTTTGCACTGGAGCGCTCTTACCTCATATCTGCATGGCCGGCTCCCTCACTTCATTCCATTCTCTACGTAAATATCTTCCCCACAAAGAGGATTGTTTCTAACCACCTTTCCTTAGGTAGTCCCTTCCCCTTTTCCAGTCACTCTCTAGCTTTATTGCCCTGTTGTGTTTCATCACTACCTGAAATGTCCTGATTTATTGACTTGTTTTTATCTGCCTCTGTGAACTAGACTGTAAATTCCATGAGTGCAAAAATCTAGTCTGACTTGTTCAGCATCATATCTGCAAAACCTAGAACAGTGCCTGGTGTGCAATGCATGTTTGTCGGATGAATCTTTGTATTGAATGAGATGTAATAACTTTCTTGTATTTGGAATATACTCATGTGGATAAAGACATTTATTGAGAAATCTGAGAAACATAGGGATAACACATATGCATTCATTTCAAAAATAATTATTGAGACACTGTTATGTCCTAGGCACTGGGAATATAGAGGCTTTGACCCTGCCTTTAAGGAAATGACAGTGCTGTGGTCATTGAGGAGAGCGAGGAGAAAATCACAAGACATGAGGACTTTCCCTTCCCATCATCACGAGTTGATGGTACCATTCTTCTTCTTCTCCTTCTTCTCCTTCTTCTCCTTCTTCTTCTTCTTCTTCTTCTTCTTTCTTCTTTCTTCTTTTTCTTTTTTGAATCATCACCCAAGGATATATATTTTTAATTGGTTTTAGAGAGGAAGGGGAAAGAGAGAGAAAAACGTCGATGTGAGAGAAAAACCTCGATCAGTTGTTTCCCATACATGCTGCGGCTGGGGATTGAGCCGCAGGTATTATGTGCCCTGGTGGGAATCAAACCCACCACCTTCTGGTGTTGCGAGACAACACTCCAACCAACTGAGCCACCCTGCGGAGACAGTGGAGCCGGTTTTTGAGCAAAGGAAGCCTAGGTGATGAGGGGAGAGGAAAGTCCACTTTAGAAGTGTTTTCCTGGGCAGGAAAACACTGTCCCAAACACTTATCCCAGTGGCAAGATCCAGCAAGGAGCTGGGCATCTGAGTCTGGAGCTTGAGAGAGAGGTCTGGCCGGAAGCAGGGCTGATGCATTAGAGGCGACACTCGTAGTCATGGGAGTGGGTGAGACAGAGCAGGTAGGACAAACTGAACAGAAAAGACAAATAAAGTGGGGCCTTGGAGGAAACCAACACTTAAGGGGTGATTAGATGTCAAACCTGCTAGAAAAGTCTGAAAAGGAGAAACCAAAATCATGGGGGTCCACAGAACTCATTGCCACAGTAGCTGAGGAAGGTCAGTGCCCGCCACAGTGGAGATGCCGTGAGATGAGAACGGAAAGGTGTCCGCTGCATGTGGTGGCAGAGCAGCTCTCTGTGCTCTTTGCCAGGGTCATTGCCACGGTGTGATGTAGCTGGGCAGGCTACTTCTGTTTGCTGTGGGGGAAAGCAAAGACTGGGAGGTGGAGAGAGAGGCAGAAAACTCT
This sequence comes from Artibeus jamaicensis, assembly GCF_021234435.1. NCBI lineage: Eukaryota > Metazoa > Chordata > Mammalia > Chiroptera > Phyllostomidae > Artibeus > Artibeus jamaicensis. The sequence goes on along the minus strand of NW_026521828.1, from coordinate 7,727,083 downwards.
TGTAAGGTGCTCGATCCTGCAAGGAGGACAGGGAGAAGGGTGGCTGAAGATACTGGCTAGAAAAACACATCTGATTATACTCTAAAGGGCAGAGCAAGGTCTTGATTGCAAACTACTGGGAGGCAGCTTAATGCATGATCAAACTTTCTCACCATTCGCTTGGTTTGAAAATGAACAGAGCTGACTCCAGCAGTACTGAGCGCTTGACTACTGAAGGTATTGAAGAATAGCCTGAATGTTGTATTACAAAAAAAAGTTGTTAACTTCTTGTGTAGGCTTCTATCATAAGAAACTAGAGAAAGAAGAACAAATGAAACCCAAAGCAAAAAGAAGGAAGGACATACTATAGACACCAGAACAGAAATTGGTAACATTGAAAACAAGAAGTATAGAAAAGTTTGAATGAAACTAAACACTGGTTCTTTCAAATAAAAAAATCAAAGAAATTGATAAACCTCTAGCCAGACTGACCAAGAGAAAAAAAGAGATACAAATGACCAATATCAGGAATGAAATAGGAGCATCACAATGGATCCTACAGACATCAAAAAGATGATACAGGTGTACTACCTTTATTCTATGTCCATAAATTAAATTTAGATACAAGGAGCAAGTTCTTGGGACATTCAAGCCCACAAAACTCACTAAAAAAATTCTCTAACCTGAATAGTCCTGTATTACTAAAGAAATTTTATGCCTAGTTTAAAAACAAAACTTCCAGCCAAGAAAATTTCTGATGCAGATGGTTTCACTTGTGAATTATACCCAACACTTAAGGAAAAAGTAACATCAGTTCTATACATTCTCTTCCAGAAAATAGAAAAGGGGGTGGATCTCTTCCCAACTTATGAGGTCAGCATCACCCTCATGAAAACCAAAGACGTTTGAAAAGAAAAAGGCAAATCAATGTCCCTAAGAAATAGAGAGTAAAAATCCTCAGCAAAACACTCACAAAGAAAACCCAGCACTACTTAAAAAGGCTAATGCGCCCTGGCTGGTGTTGCTCAGTGGATTGAGCACAGGCCTGAGAACCAGAGGATCACAGTTTGATTCCCAGTCAGGGCACATGCCTGGGTTGCAGGCCAGTTCCCAGCAGGGGATGCATGAGAGGCAACCATACATTGATATTTCTCTCCTTCTCTCCTTCCCTTCCCCTCTAAAGACAAATAAATAAAAATTTTTAAAAAGGATAACGTATCACAACCAAGTGAAGTTCATACCAAGAATATAAGGCTGGTTCATCATTCAAAAATGAATATGATTCAGCATATTAATAAATTAAAGAATCACCTGAGTGATCAATTAGCCAAGTTTTCAGGTTATAGGATAAAGCAAAGGCTCTAAGCTTAGACATAGCAATAAAGACCGGGTTATCTGATCCACTGGTTAGGAGAGAAGCAAGTGAATTAAGAAAGGGGGGACATTTCCCCTCTGGTTGAGAAACTGAGAATGACACTCAGATTGGGCAGGTCCCTCTGAAGAGGTAACTTGTCCTCCCTGTTTCAGGAAGGATCTGTAGTAACAGTTTGGGGGTTCCCTTCTCAAGCAGGTGGCCTGCTAGCTTTCCAGGACTGACATGGTCCACCCACGCCTGAAAACCTCTTGATTTCCTCAGATGCTTATGATCCAAGAGTGTCTGCACTGAATGAGGCCCGGATCTTACCTAATACAAATCCCCACAATTGGAAAGAGGAAAAAAGTCACCATCAAACCTCACTCTCCTGGGTTCTGATCCTTGTCTCCCTGGTTGTTGTCTGGTGTGGAGAAACCTAACCAGACATGGGCCTTTACACAGAACCACACTGGATTAGTGAACTGAATGCTGGCCCAGCTAGGCTGCCACAGGCCTCACCACTGCCAGACAAGCACAGCCTGGGGCCCGTCATCGCTGCCTGAGTCCACTGTCCCTCGGGATTCTCCAACAAATTCCTTGAAAGAGGGTAATGAAAATGTGTTGCACACTCATGATGTATCTCAGACTTTGCTGCAAGGTTATGCATTCTCTTACTTCGTCCTCACAGCAGCTCGTTAAAATGGGTACTGATCTCATCTCCACTCATAAATAACTAGACTCAGAAAGGTTAAGCAACTTGCCTAAGACCCCACAGCTAGCAAGCAGAAGTGCCAGGATGCAAATGTAGGGCCAGTTGACTCCAGTGCTCGGATTTCTAGGAATGAAAATCCATCCTGTTTCGTAATCATTTTTTCTTCTTTCCCTCCATCTCTGTTTGCAGTCTCAGGAGGAAGTCTGTGATCTCCTCCACGCTGCACCCTTCCAAAATATCTTGCCAAGAATCTACATCAAAGGTAAGAAGCCATTAACCACAGCTAAATAGCCAACTTGATTTTGAACCTCATATTTATTTAGTCCCATCAAACCCAAATCTGCAGTCAGAAAGGGAGAAGGTTAAAGTCTTGGGAAGCTATAGATGAGTCACAGAATGGCAGAATTGGAAATGATACTCCAGGCCTTGTTTCTTTGTCCTTCTAGAACATCCCTAGTTTCTTGTTGTCTAGCCTTGGATTAAATCTTTCTAGTAATAAAGAACTCACCCCCCACTAGGTGGGTTATTCCACTGCTGCACAGAGAGAACAGAACATCTTTCCTTGTGCTGAGTCTTCATTACACTCACCAGAACCAAGGAGAATCGTTCAGCATGTTCCATCCATGTTTTTGTATTTGGGATGCAAATATATCCCCAGTTCCTCTGAGACTGGTCCCCTGCCCAGTCCCCCCGGTGTGACCTGAACCTCAGTCTCTGCTGTCTGCTTCTACGACAGAGGGGGAGCGACTGGAGGTCCGAATGAAACGCCTGGAAGCCAAGTACGCCCCGCTTCACCTGGTCCCTCTGATAGAGCGGCTGGGGACCCCTCAGGTATGCTCCTTCTGTCTCGGGCCCTGAGAACCATCATTTTATAGGTGGAGAAACTGAGGCCCAGGCACAGGAAGGGAATGTGCAACCATGAAGCCTGTTACTGGCCCAGCAGGTCTGGAATGAGATTTGCCGACTCTTAGGCCTGAATTCTTCCTTCTACACCTGGTATCCTTCATCCTGCCCAGAAAGAAGAAAGTCAGACAAGGGTCTGGGATGCCCCTGTTAGGTGTCAAGCACCCTGCTCCATTCTCTCACAGAATTAAAATTCCACACACCCTGCGGGCCAGTGGTTCACATCTGGGTATCTTGCTGGAAAACCGCTTACAGGAACACAAGGTATTTACTGCCACATTGTCTGTTCAAGCAAAAGCTGGGAACAACCCAAATGTCCATCAGTACGGGGTTGACTAAATAAAAGATGGTGAAGTTGCCTGAATGCTGAGCACGTGTTATGTAATAATGAAAAGCGAACATCAGACCTCAGTGCATCCATGTGGCTAGATCAGAAACACGTGGTTAGATGCAGAAAGCAAGTTACACCACATGCAGTTGATCTGGTCTGATGTCATTTGTATTTTTTAAAAAACACACAAAACACCCATGTAAATGAAACTTTTCCTAGAAAATGATACACACGTAGCTTGAAGTGGCGGCAACCCCCTACAGGGGATAAGAGACAGAGATCAAGGGTGGGGGTGGGACCAGAGAAGACTTGGGCTTCATCTGTAATGTCCTGGTATTATTGCAGGTGAAGGAACTCATGCATTAGTCCTGTAATTAAAAGCAATTTTTACAAAGCAGTCCTGCCAGTGGCTATGAACATGGAGACGAGTGAGACAGGACCCCCTACTTGCAGAGATCTCACAGACTATGCAGGGGGTCAGGGAAGAAGAAAAACAGGGAGAAAGACAACCAAAACCAGGTGCTGTCTCCTTTCAAGTTGGTTTAAGCAATCGAAATATTTGTGGAGGGGGCGGAGTCTAGAAGAAGAGAAACAGGGCACCATAGGAAGACAAGCCAGGGTGGTTTGCAGTGTTCACCAAAGCTCACTGTTTATTTAAAAGTTGAGCATTTGGATCCCCCTTGGCCTTGCCTTCCTATGGCTCTCTGCCCTATTGCACACAAAAGCTCAAATGTAAAAACTCACATCCTGGGCACAAGGTAGAAGGCAGCCTGTTCTCTTGAAAACCAGGGCAAGTATTTGGGGCACCTTGCAGAGCCAGGTGTCACCCACCTCCTCCTGCAAACCCGACTAAACAAACGTCCAGTGGGAAGGGTGGTCTGAGCCATCCCAGAGAGAGCTCAGACCCCGTGGAGGGCGCCCACATTCTCTCCTGGCCGGCAGGGGCCAAGCAGAGGAGCTCCTTGGAAGATTTCCTTTTAGGGAGAAATCCCCCAGCCGGCAGCACATCAGTGTGTCTGCCCCACTGGTGGTGTCATCCGACAAGAATCTGGCCCCTCGCACCCAGGCCTTGGCATGTGTTTTCACTTAGAGACTGGATTCCTTCCCTGTTCTGGTGAACACCATTTCCTGGGGACCGATAGAAATCGCCATTTGTCAAATGCTGAGTATTTCATAAATAAAAGCCTAGACAGTCTGTGGGAGAGGAAATGCCAAGTCTTCGAAATCTGCCGGCCCTTGAGGACCAGTCTAAAACTTCGGTTGTCCTGACGACCGAAGAGAAGTTCACCAAGTGTTAACTTCTGGGCTGCCTGGGGTTCAGGGGGGCTCACATAATACAGTGTGGGGCAGAGATAGCTGTACGGTTTTTCCTATGGAAAATAATGAAATGATAGATGAATGATAATACAAAAACAAACTCTGTATATTTCGCCTACTCAAAACTGTACACCTCCTTTTGCCCCGCCCTGTAGCTGGGTCAGTGACAGGGTGATGCTGCTACATGTTTAGAGTCGGGAGGTTTGAGTGCTGTTGCATTGTTTGCCTTTGTTTCTGGGGCAGACGGAGCCGACCTGATTTGTTGCCTGGTGCTCTCATGGGAAGAACACTCTAGGCAGGAGGTCAAAAGACAGGGTTCTTTGCCCTGTGTCACCCTTGAATTGTCACTTAACCTAGTGCTAGACATTCCATGTCTCAGTCTTTGCTTTTCCATCTGTTAAATGGGCCAATAGCTGTTTTGCGTCCTTAGCTGAGCTGCCCGACACGATCAGCATGATGTACAAATTAGGCAGAAGACTTCTAAAAACACACAGGATTATATTTTCAAAAGGAGTAGCAGGTATTGTTCTCCTCCAAAGGTCACTAGATGTCGTCAGAGGACTCTGTGAAGAAAGGCATTTCCACAGGGATTCTAGGATGTTCTTTCTATGCCCTTGTTAACTCAGAAAAGAACAGCAGAGAAAAACCCCCTACCTAGTGGAATAGAAAAGAAGTGGATAAAATTTACATTAAACACTAAATATACATACACATATCATATATTTGTGTGTGTATGTATATCACTAAGCCACACATTGCGGGTATCTGTAGCAAATGCAAAAAGAATAGACAGGCAAACCAAAAGGAAACACATGAAAGAACACAGACAACATAAAAAATATATATAAATGCCAACAAATGTCAGAAAAAGTGTCCAGGTTTACCAGTAATCAGTGAAATGTGAATGAAAAGAACAGGCTGCTAGAACTTTTCATCACTCAAGCTGGTATGGAACTTCCCTGGTGACGGAGGAGTGTGGGTGAGGGAACGGGGTGTGGGCGTCATGCAGCGAGGGAGCCAGGGGCCCAGCTTTGCTGAGACCAGCTGGCCACTCTGGGAATAAACGCCTTCAAAACATTTATACTCTTCAAGTGAGTAGTCGCTACTTCTAGGATTTTATCCTAAGAAAACAGTTAGAGATGAGCTCAAGAAGTGTTCTGTGTAAGGCCGGTTGTTTAGCAGTTGTCTGTAACAGTGAAAATGTGCAAGCAATCTAATGTAACCAACAAGAACAGAGGACTGAATAAATGATGGTATGTCAGTGACCACCTTATGTCGCCATTAAAAAGTCATGTTGCTGAAAATATTGAAGGAAAGGGTTTTTTAGGGGAAAAAAAGCAATGCAGATAGTATGATCCAAATTTTGTAAATATAGATGTATGTACACACATACAAAAAATAAATCTTACATCAGTATTTTAAGAAAGCTTATCTCTAGGTAATGGGGTTTATGGAAAATTTTTCACACCATGTTTTAATTTTTTTTCATCTTCAACCCAGTAGCCAGGTGTTACTCTTTTAGTTCACAGGGTAAGGGTAGATACTTTTTCAAGAAAAGGAACAAATCCCCTAACTATTTCAGAGGGTCGAGGGCCCTTTGGTCAGCTGTAGTAGGTGGAGAGTAACCAGAATTCATGGTCTGACTGCAGATTTATAAACCCCCTCACTAATTTTTTAATCCCCCATGATTGTCAGGTCTTGAGGATTGATTCAGACTGATTAAATGCATGTGAGATTAATTAGCAATTCAGAACACTCTGTATTAATTTACGAAGGAGAATATTCATGACTCAAGAACAGATCTAGATCCTTTATTTATTTACGGAGCATCTTCACTGTTCCAGGCCCTCCCTTTCTGACATGAAGAACCACAGACCGGCCTGGTAGAGGGTTGCCTGGTGAGAAGAGAATCCAGCCCCAGGTTCAGGACTGTGTGAGAGATATTTCCAGTTAACTGTGACAACTTGAGGGGTCCCTTCTCCACCCCCAGAATCAAGGGTCACCTTGAATGAGGGTTCCCTACCCTTCTTGTTCAACACACATGCTGTGAAACTCTTCTTCCCCAATTCACACCTTTTTCCCTGAGACTTCTTTCAGCTCATCGTTGTCATGACAACTGCACTCCTGACCCATAATATCCTGACAGGCTCCAGCAGTGATGTTTCCTGATTTATTTCCCTCCACAGAGTGATAGAGAGGTTATCCTCTTTCTGGGGGCTCCAGGGTGAGGGGCTTACATTGAGCTATGAGGCTCCCTGTAAAACAAGGTCTGGGGAGACCACTGTTTTGGGAGCTGATCCCACGAGCACCCTCTTTAGCTTTGTCTCTAGATTTGGAGACCTTATTTTGACCTTAGACTGTACTATCTATCTATCTTACTTTGCACATGGCTTTTGACACCTCTCTCCCTAGATATTTCACTTGTAACTCAGGCTGTGTTTTGATGTGCTTGTCTAGCCAGCTGATGTTAGAGATGCAGTAACCAGAAGCCAATTTAAATGATGAATAGAGGTCATTTACAATGGTCAGGGGACTTCTCATAGGAGGAAATAATTCTGTAAATTTGGTGGCAAATTTTAAGAGTAGCATATGCTCATTGTAACACATACAACCATGCAGAAGTATTTAAAGTATAAAGTGAAAGTCTCGCCCACTTATCCATGCCCATCTGCTCCCACAGCTAATGTTAATTGTTCTAAAATGTTTGACATACACCCCACATATAGTTGTGTGTGTCTGTCTGTGGGCTTGCATGTTAGCGATGTTTTTTAATAGGATTATCGTATACATCCTTTCTTGCAACCTGCTCTATTCACTTAACAGTTTAACCCACAGATCTACCAGGATTCAGGTCCTCACTTTACCACTCACTGGCTGCCTCCCTGAACCTTAGTTTCTCCATCTGTAAAATGGGGATAATAATGGCACCTACTTTCCAGGGTTGGTGTAAGGAATAAGTGGATCCCACACTGATCGGGTGCTTAGAACAGGGCTGGTGTGTTACACACAGTGAACATGAGTGAGTACTTGCAATAGCACAGTCATAGCAATAGGACTCTTAGAAGGGTACTCTGAGAGTATATAGAAGTACTCTCAGTCTTTTCAATGTCCACCGAGCATTTCATTCATTGCCTGGGTATATCGATGTTCTTTGAAAGGATTGCTCTATCGATGGCTCCTAGACTTGACCTACTGCAATAGGCTTACCCTCAGGTGTATAAAGTCAGTGCCTCACCCTGGCTAAGACGTCAGTTCTGGTGAACAAATTCCAGCTCCAGGGTTTGGGGGGTCTCTCATGACAGGTGGAAGACGGGGTCTGAGACGTAGATAGAAAGTTTCTATACCCTTCTGTTCCCAGCAAATCGCCATCGCTCGGGAGGGCGACCTGCTGACCAAGGAGCGGCTGTGCTGCGGCCTGTCCATGTTCGAGGTCATCCTGACCCGCATTCGGAGCTACCTGCAGGACCCCATCTGGCGGGGCCCGCCACCCACCAACGGGGTCATGCACGTCGACGAGTGCGTGGAGTTCCACCGGCTGTGGAGTGCCATGCAGTTCGTCTACTGCATCCCCGTGGGGACCAACGAGTTCACAGCTGAGTGAGTACCTCCTGGGAAAGCAGGGTCACCTCCAGCCTGCTTGTGCCCCGACAAGGCTTCAGCTGCCAGAGCCCTGCCAGAAAGGTGTGGGTGGGGTGAGGCTGCCCAAGGGCTATGTATGGAGCACCCACTATGTGCAGGTCGCCGTGTAGGGGCTGGACCTGCAGTGGTACTGAGCAAAATCAGATGCTTCCTGGCCTTGTGGGGACCGTGGAGTCTGTGAAGGGACATGTGGCACATTGCATGACACAGCTTCATGGCAAGGGCAGGGAGGGGGACAGACGCCTGAGAAGAGAGAGAAATGAGTGGTCAGAATTTAATTGACAGACTAGACCTGAGCCTTGAATGCTGCTGGGATTCAGATCCCAGCACAGAGGCCAAGAGACAGGGGGTGGGGGAGGGGTGTTGCTGTCCGGGAAAGGCAACAGGTGGGTGAAGGCAGAGGTGGAGCGGTTTGCCTGGGAGTGTGCGTACTGGGGACTTTGGGACTCTTGGGGCCTGTGTTTCTGATTGGAGAGGCAGGAGGGAGCCCTGGTGGAGGTTTGACATTAAGAACCTCACTGCCCACCTCACCCCTCTACATGACCGCAGGGTTTTCAGAACAGAGAAAGGCTCCCTGGCAGAGGTCAGTCCGGGTGTGCTTGGGGTGCCCTGGTTCTGGAGGCCTCCAACCTTGAGACGTGGGGGACCTTTAAGAGTAACCCGGTCCTGTCCTCAAAAGACAGAACAGAGCCCATTTCTTCCCCAACTCACCCAGCTACACACCCAGAGCAGAGTGTCGAGGAAAGCAGAAAAGGCCTGCCCTGGGGGGGCACCAAAAGCTCAAGGGAAAAGCACAGGAGGCCCAAACAGGGGGCCCAGAGGAAGGGCCGCAGGGCCTGGGATGGGAGGGCTGTTTCCAGAGCAGCTGCTGGGCCTGCGCCCCCAGCCACGGGGAAGCAGGAAACCTGCCCAGGGGGGAAAGACAGCAGAGAGGCGACCCCACAGCCCCCAGGTTGCCCAAATTGCCGTTGAGAGTTGGGGACATGAGGGCTGAGCTTTACCAGACCCAGGAGGACTTGGAGCCCCCACCCCACCCCACCCCACGCACCAGTGGCATCTGCTCAAAGGTCCACGATGCTCCATGCCTGCCCTCCCACCCACACTGGCCAGCAGGTTTGAAACGGCCCTTCCCCTCACAGGTGAGCCCAAACTCCTTTATGGGCCAAAACAGATCCTTCTTTGACTTGCTTGACATAATCAGCCACATAAATCTCAAGGACCAGTTGAATTTTTTTTCTTGCACATTTGTCCTCTTCAAAGGTGATTTTTCTTACATCAGTGAGGCAACAGGCTGATACCTTTTCATGGTTAGAAGGGCTTGTAATATCATCACAGTCCCTAGAACAAATGAACCTACAGCTTCCCTTGTACCCATTTCACAGATTAAGATAATTGTCCCAGACACCGGCTACTCACTAGCAATGCTCCTGGTGCGAGAGGAGACCCTTCCCCTGCCCCCTCTCGTGCCCCTCACTCCAGCCGCTTCCTCTCCCTGCCCCCAGGCAATGTTTTGGTGATGGCTTGAACTGGGCGGGCTGCTCCATCATCGTCCTGCTGGGCCAGCAGCGGCGCTTCGACCTGTTCGACTTCTGTTACCATCTGCTGAAAGTACAGAGACAGGATGGGAAGGATGAAATCATTAAGAATGTGGTAAGCAGCTGGGGCCTGGGAGGTGGGGCCAGGCCTGACAAGCAGGCTTGTATCTGAAAAGGAGGGTGAGCTGTTTATGGAGCCAACTCCCCACATTGCAGGATGGTACAGCAACGCTCAGTGGTGGGGACCTCCTCGCAGAAAGCCATGAATCACTTGCTCGTAACCCGGTGGGATGAATCAGGTTGCCCTGCAGGGCAGGGCCAGGCCCCAGTCCTGAAACACACATTCCCCATGCCAGCCAGGCTGTGTGGACACAGGCTCCTCATCTGCACAGGCTTTCAGTGAACAGGAGAGCTGTGTGGGCATGAGATGCAAGGGAGGGCAGGGGAGCACTGTTGTGGGGGAGCAGGGCCGCTGTGTGAGCACCAGGAGGGCTGTCTGAACCAGGCCAGGGAGTGGGGGCGTGGCTAGAGGAGACTTCCCATGGAGGCGATGCCAGGACCCAGTCCGGGGTGATAGGCAGCAAATAGCCAGGCAGGATGTTCCAGAGAGAGGGGACAGCCAGAGCAAAGTCACCGGTGTGAAGATGTGTGGCTGAGAGGAGAAAGAGGCAGGAGCCACCTCATAAAGGGTGTTTGTTTGCTTATCGTTCATTGTGGCAGAATATATATAACATAAAAATTGCCATTTTAACCATTTTACGTGTACAGTTTAACCATCTTTAAGTTCCACCGCCTCAAGCACACTCACACTGTTCTACAGCCATTCCCACTATCCATCTCCAGAACTCTCTTCTTCCACAGCTGAAACTCTGCCCATTACACACTGGGGGCTCCGTGTGTAACTCCGTTCACCCCCTACCCCAGGCCCTTGGAAGGTAACCAGCCTTCTACTCTCTGGCTTTGTGAGTCTAACTACTCTAGGGAATTCATAGAGGTGGAATCCTCACTTACCCTATGTGTTCAAGGTTCAACATGTTGTGGCATATTTCAGAATTTCCTTCCTTTTTAAGGCCGAATATACCATATGTTGTTTATCAGTTCATCTGTTCATAAACATTTGAATTACCTCCACCGTTTGGCTGTTGCGGAAAATGCTACTATGAAAATGAGTGTGCAAATATCTGTTCAAGTATAGGACTTCTATTTTTTCTTTTTTTAAATATATTTTATTGATTATGCCATTACAGTTGTTCTATTTCCCCCCTTCATTCCCCTCCACCCTGCACACCCCTCCCCCACCATTCCCCGCCTTTAGTTCATGTCCATGTGTCATAAGTTCTTTAGATTCTATATTTCCCATGCTATTCTTGCCCCCCCATCTATTTTCTATCTACCATCTATGCTACTTATTCTCTGTTCCTTCTTCCCCCTTCTCCTCCTCCCACTCCCCTGTTGCTAACCCTCCATGGGATCTCCATTTCTATGGTTCTGCTCCTGATCTACCTGTCCTCTTAGTTTGCTTTTGTTTTAGGTGTGGTTGTCAATAACTGTGAGTTTGCTGTCCTTTCACTGTTCATCTTTTTTATCTTCATTTTCTTAGATAAGTCCCTTTAACATTTCATATAATAAGGGCTTGGTGATGATGAACTCCTTGAATTTGATCTTATCTGAGAAGTACTTTATCTGTCCTTCCATTCTAAATGAAAGTTTTGCTGGATAGAGCAATCTTGGTTATAGGTCTTTGGATTTCATGACTTGGAATACTTCTTTCCAGCCCCTTCTTGCCTGTAAGGTGTATTTTGAGAAATCTGCTGACAGTCTGATGGGAAGTCCTTTGTATGTGACTGTCCCCCTATCTCTTGCTGCCTTCATTTTAATCTTGGCTAATGTAATGATGATGTGCCTTGGTGTGTTCCTCCTTGGGTCCAACTTCTTTGGGACTCTCTGAGCTTCCTGGATTTCCTGGAAGTCTTTTTCCTTTGCCAGATTGGGGAAATTCTCTTTTATTATTTGTTCAAATGAGGTTTCCACTTGTTGACTGCTCCTCTTCCCCTTCTGGTACCCCTATAATTTGGATGTTGGAACGTTTAAAGATGTCCTGGAGGTTCCTAAGCCTCTCCTCCTTTTTTGGAATTCTTGTTTCTTCATCCTTTTCTGCTTGGTCATTTTTTCCTTCCTTCTGGTCCACTCCCTTGATTTGAGTCCCAGTTGCCTTTCCATCACTATTGGTTTCCTGTGCATTTCCCTTCATTTCAATTAGTTTAGCCTTCATTTGTTCCTCTAATTTGTGACTAAAATCAACCAGTTCTGTGAGCATCCTGATCACCAGTGTTTTGAACTGTGCATCTGAAAGGTTGTCTCTCTCTTAGTTGCTTAGATGTGTTGGCTCTGGGGCTTTAAGCTGTTCTTCTTGAGCCATAATGTTTTGGTCTGTTCACACCTGTTAGGTATGAGGGGTGGAGCCTTAGGTGTTCACCAGGGTGGGGCGACCCAGTTGCTGGGTTGTGATGCTGTATGTGGGGGCGGGGTCAGAGAGGAACAATGGTGCTTGCTCTGCTCTCTCCTGGATTTCAGTCCCCTCTTGCTGCTTCCCAAAAGCAAATTGGGCCCTTCTTGTGCTGGTTTCCGGGCGCGTGGGCTTGTGCGCCCTCCAGGAGGACACTATGGGTCTCTCCAACAAATTCTCTGTGAGCCTGGGAGCTTGTCCTTTCACCTCGTCCCTGAAAGTTTTTCCAATCAGTGCTTGTAGGCTTTATTTCCCAGTGCTGGGGCCCTGGTTTGCACTGTCTGTCTCACTGCTCGCTCCTCTGCCTGGTTTATCTGCGCATGAATTTGTGACCACGTTCAGCCAGCCACCCTGCGCCCTCACTGGGTCCACCAGTTGCCACCCTGCATCTGGGATCCGCCAACCCCCACCTGCACGCCTGGGTCTGTCTGGCCACCTTTTCCTGCTCTACCCCTTTCTGCCAGCCACTGGCTCCACCCCTCTTACCTGTCTGGCTGAATGGTTCTTTGTTGTCGGACTTTCATGCAGTTCAATTTTCTGTGTTTTAGTTGCGTTTTTGTTACTAAAACTTTGTTGTCTTTAAACTTGGTTTTGCGAGGAGGCACAGTGTTTCCACTTACACCTCCATCTTGGCCGGAAATCTCCTATTTAGGACTTCTATTCCTAATGTGTGAAGGACCACCACCCTGTTTCCCACAGACCTGCACCATTTCACATTCCCAGTGATGCACAAGAGTTCTAATTTCTTCATATTCTCCCCAGCATTTGTTACTTCCTGGGTTTTGGGTAATAGCCATCCTAATGAATGTGAAGAAGTATCTCATTGTGGTTTTGATTCTTACTTCCTTAATGATTAGTGATGTTAGCATCTTTCCATGTGCTTATTGGCTACTTGTTTATCAGCTTTGGAGCAATGTCTATTCACGTCTTTTGTTCACTTTTGAATTTAGTTGTTTTGTGTTGTTATTGAGTTATAAAAGCTCTTTACATATTCTGGGTATTAATCTTTTATCAGGCATATGATTTACAAGTATTTTCTCTCATTCCATGGGTTGCCCTTTTTCTATTTATAGTGACTTTGATGCACACAAGTTTTTAAATTTTGATGTGGTCTAATTTATTTTTCCTTTTATCACCTGTGCTTTTGGTGTTGCAGCCAAGAAATTATTGCCAAATTAAATGTCATGAAGTTTTTTCTCCATGTTATCTTCTAAGAGTTTTATAATTTTAGCTCCTCTCTTTAGATCTTCAATCTATTTTGATCTAATTATCTGTGTATGGTGTGAGGTAAAGATCCAGCTTCATTCTTTTGCATGTGGATATCCAGTTTGCCCAGCTCCATTTGTTGGAAATACAATTCTTTCTCCATTGAATGGTCTTGGCACCCTTGTCAGAAATCATTTGACCGTATATGGAAGAGTTTAGTCCTGGGCTTTCTATTCTGTTGCTATCAGTTTTTGTCTTTGTGCCAGTGCCACACTGTTTTGATTGCTGTGGCTTTGTAATACATTTTGAAACTCACGAAAAGGTTATATGGCCAAGCTTTATCTTTTAGGAAGCCACAGAAGGTCTTTAAGTGAGAGAGTGACGTGATCATTGAGGTACCAGGACCCTCGACCCCTTGCTCACCCTTTATTTCTCTGTCCCCTCCTCCCACTGCTAACCTGAATGGCCCTGTCCTTTCAGCCCCTGAAGAAAATGGCAGACAGGATCAGGAAGTACCAGATCTTGAACAATGAGGTATTTGCCATCTTGAACAAGTACATGAAGTCCGTGGAGACAGACAGTTCCACCGTGGAGCATGTGCGCTGCTTCCAGCCACCCATCCACCAGTCCCTGGCCACCACCTGCTAGGCAGAAGGTCCTGCAAACCCTCAGCCTGGAGGAGACGAAGCAGAGAAGAGAGAAAGCCACGGCCAGCCCTGCCACGGGGTCTGACTGGACAGCGCATGAGATGGACCAGGAAGCCTACGAGAACCTCCCCAAATACATGGACACCTCCTGAGGGCGGGGCCTGTGCATGCTCTCCCCTGACATCTCCATGGCAGTTTGCCCTAGTAGAAATGAAAAAACAAAACACAGGGCAGTGTGTGCTCTTTTTTCTTCCTTTTTTTCCTCAGCTGTGTTAAGAGCCCTAGTTTTACCCTTTCTCCTTGTCACCCCCCCATTTGTGGTTGCTTCCCAAGACCTCCTCCCAAGATGGGGACCTCCTACCCAGTGCCCACTTGCGACCTCAAAGCTGAAGTCTCAGCTGGAGAAAGAGCATGGCTGCTGCCCAAGATATCAGCCCAACCTGATGGTCGTGCCTCCACTTACTGGCTTCTTCACCTCCCCTGGCTCCCTCCCCCCATTTGCCCAGGTGGCATCTCCTCCTGCTCTGGACACCAGGGATTCTACCGCCAAGAATACTCCTGGACTAGGTGCTGAGAGCCATGGCAAACAGAGGACAAGTTTCCAGGTGTCAGCACCATGGTCAGTGGTGCTGGCTGTGGTCAGAATTTCTCGCAGCATCTCCCCAAAAGCATGGGGAGACTGCTCAGAAAAATGGAAGCCTTTGGAACTGAATGTCTCAGGTAGAACAAGTCATCTTCAAGGGGCCCATGCCTCTGCACTTGTAAGAAAATATAAAGTGAGATACTTGATATCCCTTCCTCCCACCCCACAGCCCAGGGAGGGAAAAAAAATAGAACAGTAATGATGCCCCCCTCAGAGTGGATGAATGGGAATGGTTCCCATTAATCCACTGGCCTGTTTTAACCCCCGGAAAGAGCAAAGGTGAGCCCATAGCAGCAGATTTGTGTGACACACTCCAGCTCACCATGGGGGGGGGGGGGGCGGGGCCTGCAGTGTGGTCCAAAGGCCCCTACATCAAGGGCTCCTGAGATTAGCACATTGATGCGGACTCCTGGGCCCCACCTCAAACCACTAATTTGCATCTCTGGGAGTAAGGTGGCGAGATCTGCACTTTCCACGGGCTCTCTGAGTTGTGTTGCACGTGGAAGGCCAAGGACCACAGCTGACCGCGGCCTTCAAGCTCCCTCTGAGCCATGAAACAAAATAACCATAGGGGAGAAAAGTGGTTCAGGGCAGAAGCTGGCAGAACCTCCTGTCCGGAGGTACTACTTCCTGTTCCAATTTCTTATTTTTTGCTATGACCACAGGTCAAAGGCAAGAGGGAAAGGTTACACCCCATGGCTGGACGACACAGAAGGCACCTTCAAAACCCACATAAAGTCTCTTAAGTACCTCCAGTCCTGTCTGGAAACAGCAGCCCTTTCAGACAGATGTCCAGCCCTTAAGTCCTAGGGATCATTCCAAATCCCTGACCTTTGCTTTTGTGAAGATGTGGACCATTCATCTGATGAGAGTGCTATTTCAATAACATGCCCTTCCAGCCCCCAATTCCTAAACCTGAATATGAACCTCTCATAGAATCGAATCCTGTTATCTTCAAGAGATTCAATCCCCATAAATTGAGGTCTTCACCTTTGGGAGACAGCTCATGTCCCCGGCTTGCCAGCAGCATTGACTCACGAGCACAGGACAAGGTGTGACATTGTTTCCTCCCTGGTGTTACTGTCCCCCTTTTGGTTTTTTTTGTGTGTCTGAGAACCAGGAAAAAAAAAATCTTAGGTTTTAAAAAGTTAAAAAAAAAAAACCTGTTTCAGAAACTGTCAAATGTACCATATTTGTATTAAGAGTTGTCGGGGATTTTTTGTACAATGAATTTACATTTATTTATGGTGACTTCTATTTACGCTTGTGATCAAATAATGATGTTAAATTCTTCACTCATATTTGCTATGCAGCGGAAGATGATGTTTGGCTTTGTATTTGGGGGTACCCGTGTTGAGTTGATAAACATTTCCATCTTCATTAAAACTGCTTCCAAACTGGCGAAACCCGATTCCTGGTCGTGACTCCGGGCTGTGTCCCAGGCCCCGTCGCCTGTGGAAGGCCACACACTCGAGGACCAAGAAAATAACCCGAATGGAATGGGAGAAGATAAAGAGCCAGCGGGTCAGGGTGCCCTGCACTTCTGCTTTCTCATGGAGAAAATGACCTGTTTACAAACAGACTTGGGCTGGGCAAGATATAGGAGGCAGTTCCTGCCCTTAGGGATTTGGGGTCTCCCGGAGTGTGCCTGACACCCCAGACCCCTTGTTACCCAAGAGGGGTCCAAGGGGGGCAATATTTGGCCCACCCAGGGATGCCAAAAACTGCTACAGAACAACAGGGACACCTCCCAAGGATGGTATACTAATACCTACTGGGCTCGTCTGTCTGCTGCCAGAGGAAAGACATCTCTCAATGCCAGAGATGTGTGAAAAAGAAAGGAAAGGTTTATTTAAAGCTATACAGACTTAAAGTAGTGACCCAGTGTCCCCATTAAAATATCAAAGTCCCTTAGGGTATACACTTACACACACACACACACACACACACACACACACACACACAAAGTGCTCCCTTCTCCCCCTGTCCTAATTCCGGGCACCGTAAATCAGGAAAAGAGCACACATCCGTTTTTCCAGGCTGCTGGTACTGTCAGCTGTGTCGCCATCCAGGCAAGATCTCCAATTAATCCAAAGTCATGCAGCACTTTCTCATGGTCCACTGGCAAGAGTTCTTTGTACCCATTTTTCCAGTCAAAGTCTCTCCTGCTTTCCAGGCCATGCGGCCAAAGGGAGCACCCCAAAGCCTTATGGGCCTCTTCTACCAAAGCTGCAGGGGTCCTCAGTCCACCAAAAGTGTGTGTCTTTCTTCTTCACCTGGCTGCAGGGATCTTTATTCTGGCAAAACTGCGTGGCTCTCTCTTTCACCTTGTCAAGAGGGGGTTCCTCACTCTGCCCCAAACCACACAGCTCTCCCCCGAATGGCTGCCGTGTCTGCGTTTAAATCCCCGGGCCAGTCCTCCTGTGCAGCCCCATTTCCCACTCCTCCTACAATCAGTTACACCTGCCAGCATCCCTGTATTATTACAAGTTTACTGGGCTGCCATAGTGAGTCTGGGCAGCTGTGGCCCCATGGCGGGGAGCCAATCAACTCCAAGCTCTCATGCAGGAGCTGTAACTCAGGGGACCTGCCCCCAGTTACATCTTGGGTAGAAGCCACTCCCTTCTCCCTGGCTCAGAGCATGGCCACAGCTGTTTAACATATCTATGAAACCAGTTAAAGGTTATAGATATGTTAAATGACCATTCCAGAGATTAGCTGCAAAAACCGTTGCTATGCAAAACAGTTCTCAATGGCCCTGCTCCATTTGTCCCTTCCCCCAACTGACACCTGGTGGGGGGGGTGTTGTGAGGACATCTTAATATTTCCTGGAAACCTCGAGCTCTGGACCCCATCTCAAATCCTTTTTTGGGGCCCTCCCTCTTGGCTGTACCCTGTTACTCCCAGGTTCTGGAGGAAGAATGAGCCCTAACATTCAGTGAGGCCTGACGTGTGCACACACGGTGCTAAATCTCGTGCATCCATCCCAGTGACTGCAGTGCAGCCCCTGATGTGGTGTAACCCACTTTGGCAGAGGGGCTGTACCGGGGGTTTATTTTCACGCAGTTACTAGGTGATGCTGGGATTTGAACCCAGTTCCAAACCCCGGGCTTCGGCTGTCCCACTACCACGAACTGATCAGCCATGCCAGACGCCAAAGCCAGTCTTAGGGATTCGGTCCCTGGACCTTTCGGGGCTTCGGGTCAGTAAGTGTGAGTTCAGCCTGGTGTTGGGGGAGCTCCCAGGCTGACGCTGCCTGCAGACCTCTCATACTCGTCAGAAGGACAAGAATAACACTAGAAGGATGGGTTTCAAACCAGCACCAGCTTCTCTAAAGACCATCTGCAGATATAGATCTGGGGCGCTGGTGACTCCCCCACTGCGGTGGCCTCGGGTGGGCCTCTGATCTCTCCGGGCCTCGGTTTCCTCATCTTCAGACTGGACAGAATGCTCGTAGGTCCTCCCAGCTCTGATTTCCTGATTCTAGGTCGCTGCCCTTCACAAACTCAACGTCCTCTTCAGCCATGCGTCACAGCTTCTGAGGGTTTCCATCATGGGGCTGTAGAGCTGAGCTGGAGCAGTTGGGGGACTCTAAGTCCTGAGGGACGCTCAGTGAAGAGCAGATTCCACGGGCAAATACACCTGGGGGTTGCCAGTGCTCTCTTCCCCCTCGCGGAGAGCCTCGTGCTCCGAGTCCCGCAGAACCTCATCAGCCCAGACTAACACCGCACCTCCTGTGGCCGTGACCTTAAACACCCATTTCTCTGCAACAGTAAAAAAAAAAAAAAAAAAAAAACCCTCCCACAGGAGAAGGCAGCACAGGGGTCATGGCCCCTGGGCACAAGCCGGGCAGCGGGGACTGGCAGAGAACCCGGGGCTTCTGATGGAAAGAGGCCTGTGGCTTGCTGGCATCGCCTTACCAAAACCCCACAGAATGGGTGTTTTCTCACAATTCTAGAGGGGCAAGTCCAAGACCAAACTGCTAGCATGGTTCCTCCTAAGCCCTCTCTCCTTGGTGTGTAGACGTCCATCTTCTCTGTCTTCACATGGCTTTTCCTCTGTGTGTGTCTGTGTCCTAATCTCTTCTAAGGACAGGAGCCGTCTTGGAGTAGGACCCAGTCATATGACCTCATTTGACCTTAATTACCTCATTAAAGGCTCCGTCTCCAAATACAGGACCCATGCTGAGGTACCAGGGGTTAGGACTTCAACATATGAGTTCAGGGGTCACCATTCGGTCCATGGCCCTGAGGAAACAGAGGGGTGGGTCGGGGAAAGGTGCCCCCTCTGGGGCCCCGGGACTGTGGGAGGGCTGCACTGCCCTGTCTCTGAGAAACGGTTCTCGAACTCCACTATTTGCAAGGCTCTGTAATAGATTAAAAATCGATCATGGCCGTGACCCAAAGAGACACCCAGGGTCGTCAGTGGAGGAAAAAACATACATACTGTGAACTATGCGGAGAGAATATGGTGAGTCTAATAACCATGAGCAGTTACTGAGCTTTCTCCATGCCAGACTTCAGAAAAAGTGCTTTAAATGCTTTATTCACTTAAACCTCCCGGCAGCCTGGAGAAGGTAGTTACCCCCATTTTACAGATGAAGCTATGGAGGCACTGGTCTCAGAAGGTAAGGGATGGAGCCAGGGGTTCAGTAAATCAGGATTCAAGTCCCAGCTCTTAACCACTAAGCATATAATAGTAACGCTAAGGGGTCCCAAGAGACACCCATACAACGAAGTTTTCAAGGTCATTAGAAGGAGAGCATTCTTCCAGCTGGGGATGATGAAGAGGATGAGGGCAATGTCAGGAAGGACTTCATGGACGAGGTCATTACAGTGTAAGGGATATTTATGTAATACAACATGTTATATTGTAGAGTATATGTAAGTTATATATGCTATATAAATTATATGTTATAAATATATGCTACATATTATATAATGAAGTGAAATCTTTTCTGGTGTTTCCTGTAATAACAATAATTATATGTGACCCCATTAGCGTAGTTGAATGTAATATGTAAAATGCAGAATTCGTTTCTGAATCTGAGTGTTGCTTTTGAAATCTTATTGACATTTTCAGGTGATACTTCTTATCAGAGCAAAATTTCTTCAAATTCAAGTTTTTTTTAAAAACTAAGCATTACAATGAATCAAGTACATTGGTCTGATTTGCATTGCTATCAACAGAAAACAATTTATACAGAAATCTTGATTACAGAAAGTAGGTCTTACATGTCCTCACTACACCAAAAAGAAGAAAGAAAAACAGGTGCCTGTGAGGCCATGGCCGAGTCCGTTAACTCGACTGGGGTGATCATTTCAGAGTATGGGTATATGAAACCATCACGTCGAACACCTTAAATACACACAATTTTTGTCAATTGTACCTCAAAGAGGTTGCAGACTGGGTGGAACCTTGCTTGTAAGAACAAGATACTGATACAGGGTGCAGCGAGGGGGGGCCCCCCAAAAAAAACAGATTTGGAATGGTGTCCAGAATTCAAAGAGTATAGAAATATTGGAGAGACATATAAGATGTCCTCACCGCCCCCCCGCCCCAGGGGGAAGGGATGAATGGAGCCAGGCCATTGAGAGCTGTTTTGCATAGCAATAGTTTTGCAGCTAACCTCTGGAGGAATGGTTATTTAACATATCTATAACCTTTAACTGGTTTCATAGATATGTTAAATAGCAGTGGCCAAGTTTGGGGCCAGAGAGAAGTTTGTGGCAGGGTCTCAAGATGGGAACTAGGGGCTGCTCTCCTGAGTGAGAAGGGCTTGGACTCAGAATGTAACTAGGGGCTGCGCTCCTGAGTGAGAAGGGTTTGGACTCAAGATGTAACAAAGGGCTGCGCTCCTGAGTGGGAAGGCCTGGGAGAGAGAGCCACGCGGTTCCAGCAGAGTGAGGACCCCCTCTAGGTGAGGTGAAAGAGGGAGCCACGTGGTTTTGGCAGGGTGCGGACCCCCTCTTTCCCAGGTGAAAGGGAAGAACCACGCAGCTTTGCCAGAATGGAGATCCCTGCAGCCAGGTGAAGAAGAAAGCCACATGCTTTTGGTGGAGTGCGGACTCCTGCAGCTTTGGTAGAAGAGGCCCACGCGGCTTTGGGGTGCCCCCTTTGGCCGCGGGGCCTGAAAAGCAACAGAGACTTTGACTGGAACTGGGTACAAAGGACTCTTGCCAGTGGACCGTGAGAGGGTACCACAGTACTTTGGATTAACTCGAGATCCTGCACAGTGACACAGCTGACGGTGCCAGCGGTCTGCAACACAGACGTGTGCTCTTTTCCTGATTTACGGTACCCGGAGTTGGGACCCCCAGTGGGAGAAGGGAGCGCTGTGTGGGTGTAGGTGTATACATAAAGGACTTTGATATTTTAGTGGTGGCATTAGGCCTGAATAGCATTAAATAAACATTTTGTTTCCTTTTCACAAATCTCTGGCTTTAAGAGATGTCTTTCCAATTGGCGGCGGACAGAAGGGCCCAGTAGATTTTAGTATTTTGGTTTTCGGGAGGGGCCCCTGTTGTATAGCAGTTTTGGGCATCCCTAGGTGGGCCAAATATTGTATTGCCCCTCCCTCGGACCTCCTCTTGTTCGGTAACAATACTATTGCTAAAGAGAAGGCTAAAAAGTGAAATTTATAGAATACATATTAATTTATAAATTACAGATGTTTTTATTTTACCCATTCAGACATCTTGCTGGCCCAATAACAGAACATGCAGAAATATGCAATGATAATTAGATTCAGTCATCTTTGGTATTTTCACCAACTCGCAGTCATATAAAACCAGTGACTTTACATATACTTTATTTTGTGTTAAAAATGTATGTTTTGTCATCAGGAAGACCAGGCATATTTTATAACAGTTTAACAGCATGATTTAAAACTTTTGATTACTCAGAGACATGTGGTATGTGGTACTTTTGCCCCAGACCCTGCAGACGGACGGGGGGAGGGGCTGGCTCTGACCTGGCAGTCAGTTCCCCTAAAGAGAACAAAGCTGGAGGTGGGAAAAGAACAAAGACACACTGGCTCCCCTCTGGGTGAGGAGGAGAGTAACCAGCCCCCACAGCCAGCCCCTGCTTGCTCATCTGGTTTGATTTACTCTGATTGCCTCAGTCTGCGCCCCTTCCCAACCTGTTCCCAGCCAGTCCCAGATGGTGCGCGGGCTGGCTGGCCCAGAGCTTCCGGCAGAAGGGGGAAAACGGAGGGTTTCCCTGGGAAAATATGCTGTGAGATGTTATCGGAGCTAAAAATATGTGGCCCCTAAGCTCCACCCTCATTAGTCAGGATAAAACCCAGGGATTTCTGCCTTCTGGAGTTTCAGACCGACAGGAAAAGGGAAAAATCAAAGAACCCCTGGTTGGTTGGGGTTTAACCACTTTCTGGCAAGGAGCCCAGCCCTGAGCTGGAGAAAACTCGTGGACTCATTGGTGCCTGCGATGGGCATGGGGGCTGACTCTGCCCCTGGGGACAGCCCGGGGTCAGCCCGGGGTCAGCTCATCCACAGCTACTACATGTTCTCATCTAATGCCCTTCCCACGTCGTCCATATTCCCATTTAATAGTGAGGATCCAGACTCAGAAAACAGTGCAGGTTGAACAACCACGCCATTGGCCTTTTCCGGTTCGTCCTGGGGCCCCAGGCCCGCCCACCCCGACACTCACACCTGACCCTGTCTGCAAGGAATGCGCCCCCACCCACCTCACCTTCCTGTCCACAGACTAAATAAACCTCCCATCGCCCAACGAGTCCCACTTGAAACACCCCCTCTCTCTGAAGCCTAGGTCTCAGTGGCTCTGTTAAATGCTCTCCACTTATTCTATACTTGACCTTCTTGCTATTTATCAAATTATAATTCAATATTATGTGACCATTGAATGGACACAGGCCATGATTATAGAGATCAAAACCCTCTTGCTCACCATCATAGTGCCTGTGCCTGTCACAGGAAGTGACATGTCAAAAGTGTCCCAACTATGTCCACTGAATGATTCAGTTGCTTGACCCCTCAGAGAAGCTTGCTGTGTAATGAGTGTTAAGAAGTCAGCCTGGCTTAAAACAGCAGCTGTCATAAAAGGGAGGAGAATAAAGGAGAATTGTCTGGTGTCAACTCTCAATGCTGTGGTCGTACTCTTCAAGGTGGTAGGGAGGACCTGAGGTGGGATCCTGCAGAAGGGACAGGGACAAATACAAGAAAGTAGCAGAGGCAGGGTGGGCGTGAGGTTTGGGGAATTGCGTGGAGGCAGAGCCTGCGGGAGCAGTTTGTGGTGACGGCCATTTCCTCTCTCTTAGGACTGCTCTTAGCCAAGATTAGGGCAAAGGCGAGTAATCGGTTAAAAGCTGGTGGTTGAAAACCCAGCCCTGCCAGGAACTGGCCAGTTCTCAATCTCTCGGAACATCAGGATCCACACTGATAAGTATAGTTAACAGTGGTAATACCTATTTCTCAGGTTGCCGCAAGGGCCTAAGGATAGTATGCACGAACCAGCTTCACAAGCACCGGGCCCACAGCCAGTGCTCAAGAGAGGGGACTGGTTCAGAAAAGGGGGCTCAGCCCGCTGGAGGCGCCCAGTGTTTCCTCCGCACCCAGGTGCCCCGTTACCTCCTCTCCAACCTGGGTTTCCACTCAGGGCTCCCCAGGGAGGGTCAACGTACATTCCAGAAGATCTCACTTACCTCTACTCCCCATCGGTGCCAAATTCTTTCAACAGACTCAAGAACCAAAAAAGCCTAGACGAAGAAGAAGGCAGCGGAAGAGACTGTCACAGAACCCAGGCAGCCAGGAGGTCAGATGGGGCTGTTCTTCAAAAGCAGAGGGGAGAAGGCAGGGCCTGCTGCCCCGCCTAGCCCCTCTGTGGCAAGCTCCCAAGAGGACCCCCCAGTTAATTCACAGCACCTGGGGAAAGGCCACGTGGAGGCCCATAAACGACTGGTTAAGAAAACTGGCCTCACCGGTAACTTCAAGCGTTTCCAAAACCCCAGGCAGGCCCCAGAATGCCTCCCCAGCCTTTGTCCGCACCCCCTCCCCCCCAGACAGAGAGCGTGCACACGGAGAGAAAGCAGGCCTGGGGGTCCCCAGGCCCGGGACTGGTGCTGGTTTTACTACCTCGGCCTCATTTTCTCCGTCTTTAAAATGAGTGTGGTGCCCAGATGACCTCCAAGGCTGCTTTGCCCTGACAGTCAGAATTCCACGCTGAGGCCTTAGGGGACCCAATGAGGGAAGGGCAACCCGAAGTCTTCAAAGGACGGCTTTAAACCCGAGGAGGTCCAGGGGCAAGCTTCGTGGGTCCGTGGCCTCTCTGAAATAGTGGATTCACACATATGTGCATATTTTCTCCTTCAGAGAGAGTAGCTCCTGAACAGCCGCAGGATCTCCAAGGAATCCAAGGTTAACAGCTTCTGCCTGAAACTGGCCAAGTTTAGAATATATTTCCAGGGTCTGGAACAAGCTGGGGGGTCACTCTCGGTACAAATGAGAGTACATTTGTCTCCTATGGCCGCTTTTACAAATTACCACTGATGGAGCAACACACATTTATTGTCTTACAGCTATGGACGCGAGAAGACCAAAGTCTGGTAGCATAGTCCCCCAGCTGACATCACAGTATCAGGAGGGCTGGTTCCCTCGAGGGCCCAGGTGTCCCTGGCCTCTAGACGCTGCAGCTCGTGGCCTCGTGACTTCAGTCTCTGCTTCCCTCCCCACATGGTCTTCCCCTCTGACTCTGACCCCCTGTGCCCCCTTTTATAAGGACCCTCGTAGGTACACCAGACCCACCCAGATGGTCCAGGGTAATCTCCCCATCTCAACATTCTTAATTTAATCACATCTACAAAGTCCCATACTTTTTAAAAAAGATTATTTATTTTTAGACAAAGGGGAAGGGAGGGAGAAAGGGAGACAAACCTCAGCGTGTAGTTGTCTCTCATGCACCCCCTACTGGGTGCCTGGCCAGCAATCCAGGCATGTGCCCTGACTGGGAATTGAACTGGTGACCCTTTGGTTCCCAGGCCAGCACTCCATCCACTGAGCCACACCAGCCAGGACAAAGTCCCATACTTTACAATGAAGGTAACATAGTCACAGGTTCCGGGGATTAGAATGTGGTTTTTCATTTTTGTTCTGTTTTGTGTTTGCTGGGGTGTGGGCGTGGCTAATATTCAGCCTACTGCAGCCCTTTGAGAGAAATCAACATTTCAAATAATGATACCCTTTAACCCAGCAATTTCCCTTCCAGAATCTCTCCTACAGGTATAACTATACACATGTATAAAGGTGTGTGTTCAGGAATGTCCATCACAGCAGAGTTTACCATATTGAAACCTGAACAGCCTGTCCTAATTCCATCCGTAGAAACTGAATTAAATCATGGAATAGTCCTACATTAAAGTATTCTAAAAAGCGCAGTATTCTAAATATAACGAAGTGCATTCATATGGACTAATATCACAACATCTGCAAGATGTATTGTAAAGAGGAAAGAACAGAAGGGAATGAAATCTGTAGACTGCATTTCCGTTTTTTAAAAGAATATACACTTTTGTAGATACGTGTGTGTGACTTCTGGATGGATGCCAAAGAATTTGTTTGTGGCGGTGGCTGCCTTAGAGGTGGCCAGGGGACTTTCATCCTTCATTACGTACCCTTCTAAACTGCACTTTTTAAAACTAAAAGTATGTATGAATTTTATAATTTAAAAACCATATGTTCCGACTGAAATCCAGCACTTTAACCAGTAAAGAGGTGGGGGGGGGGGTCCTAGCTCTGAGGTCATCTTTCAGAAGCCAAGATTGGGATGCACAGGGCTGGTCCCCCCTCCCTGTGACTTCAGTCCCCATACTCCTGCTGCTCCCCGGTCCCTCCGGCTATAGGAGCGAAGAAAATTGTGGTCAGTGTACAGCTGGGGAGTTTTGCTGTCACAGGCCTGGGTCTGCATCAGGTGCCACCACAGACAGCTTTGTGGCCTTGGGCAAGACTCGTACCCTCAGTAAAACCTCAGTGCGAAATCGTGGTAACACCGCTCACCTCTTTGGGCTGACATGAGGAGTAATGTTAGATAAGGGGAGTCTAGCACAAGGCTTAGCATGCAATGACTTGTAGGAGTTATTCTGAATAAGAGCAACTCAGAGAAGGCAACAAGACCAGAGAAGGGACTTCAGTTCAGTTCAGTTCATTGCAAGCAGCTTGGGCATCTTAACTGCCTCCTGCCAGGAGCAGGGTAACGAGGATCAGCCTGGCAAGATCAGGCTTCCAAGCGCCCCTGTGTGGGGAGAGATGGTCTCCTAAGTAAATAGCCCCTTACAAGCCGTAAGTATAACAGTCTTGTGGGTGTGGCATGGTGTTACTATTTTTTTAGTTTTTTTTATTGATTATGCTGTTACAGTTGTTCTATTCCCCCCTTCATTCCCCTCCACCCTACCCCCCCATCCCCACCATTACCCCCCCTTTAGTTTATGACCATGTGTCTCAAGTCCTTTAGGTTCTATATTTCCCATGCTATTCTTGCCCCCCCCATCTATTTTCTATCTACTGTCTATGCTACTTATTTTCTGTACCTTCTCCCCCCTTCTCCTCCTCCCACTGCCCTGTTGCTAACCCTCCTTGAGATCTTCATTTCTATGTTTCCACTCCTGATCTAGCTGTCCTTTTAGTTTGCTTTCGTTTTAGGTGTGGTTGTTAATAACTGTGAGTTTGTTGTCCTTTCACTGTTCATGTTTCTTTAACTTCCTTTTCTTAGATAAGTCCCTTTAACATTTCATATAATAAGGGATGGTGTTACTATTGAGGGCAGTTAGCCCTGTTGTGGTTAGGGGTAGATTTGCAAAGCCCTCAGAAATGTCAGAATTTCCTTGGCTCGTTGTGAGGGCTGGAGATATTCCATATTCTTCTCAGGACAGCAGTTACAAGGCTGTGTGCTATTACAGATGTAATAATACATTGATTTTCACATGTTACTTTAACATTTGCACATTGTTCTTTATGAAATGCTGCTCCCATAAAAGTGTACGTTCAAAAAAGTTACGCTTTTTGTCCTCTGGCCAAAAGCCAAGAGTTATTAACCTGAAAAGTCTCTGCAAGCATTAATAGTTTTTGTCAGATTCTTAAAGGGATGTGCGACCCCCCAAAATTAAAACTTGCCCCAGCTGGGCACTGCTCCTTCATGGCTCTGCTGGAGTTTTCCTAAAAGGCAGACCCCTCTGGGCAGACCAGGCTTTCTGAGAATTCAGGACGTCAGATGAAGAGGCATGAACATATTTATTGGACCAGCCGCAAAACAACAAAACATTTCTTTGGGGAGCAAAATGCAGATAATTATCACTAGTTGATCTTTGGTCCAACTTAAATAAGGGTGTGGCTTTTCATTGGCCCAGAGCCCTGGTCTGCAGCCAATCCCGAGGCGTGCCTCTGCCCACGCCCCTTTGCCCCCCATCCCCATCCGCATCTTGCCTGAGGTCCTCCATGGTGGGGAGGCAGCTTCACCCCCTGCCCCACCTGATAGACCAGGAACAAACCTTAACCTGTGTTCTGGATTCCTTTGGGGCCCCTCATCCAGGCCCGCCTCACAAACCGGAATTTCCAGTGTGACTGTGTTGGCAGAAAGTTAACGAGCAGCCCAGGAGAGCTGGGCACCCGCTGCAGCAGGGTTTGCCCAGCCTGGCAGAGCTGGTAGAGCGAGGTGCCCGCCCTCGGTCTCTCCCCTTGGACTGAGGCACACGGGAGGGATGCACCTCGGGGGAGGGTCCCAGCACACACCAGAGGAAGCAAGGGGCCCAGGACCACAGCAGCTACAAAGTGACAGGGCTGGGAGTCACACCTAGGCTGTCTGGGTCAGAGCCCACTCTTTTATGTGAAGCTTTTATAAAGCGCAGAGCCTGGCCTACATCCCACAAACACTCAACATACTCGAGTGACGAGTGTCCTCTGGGGGTGGGGTCTCACACTCATGGCTGGCGCCCCACTCAGGGGTGTGTGGGAATTTCCCCAGGACTCAGAGCCTAGCACCCACGCAGGAGTGTTCAGACCCACTTGGCAACAACATGCCTTTGCCACAGGGCACTGACCAATGGGCCTGAGAAGATCCCCAGGACACAAGTGTCCCTGCAAGAGCTTCCCCATGCAGCGGGTCACTGGCCACTCTTCTGCGCCCTGAGCCAGCTCTGAGGGAGCATCCCACAGGGGGACCAGGCACAGCTGTGTCCCCAGGAGGCCCCCCAGACCCCACCCCCACCCCAGTCAGTCTGGGATCTTCCAAGTCTTGGCACGGCTGAGGGGGTGTCTCAGCACTGCTGCAGGGGAGGGGACAACAGGGACACAACGTGGAAGTCAAGGGGACAAGCTTCAGGCTCCAGCCCTCAATCAATGAAAGACACTCTCTTTTAGGAGATTTGTATGTTGTCCTGCTAAGTAACTTTCTGCTTTGAAAAAAGATTTTGCTGCCTACCCTCATCTCACAAAAAAAAAAATCCGCTTTAAAAACCACTGATCTAGTCCTTCATTTCATCCCATTGCACATATTGGGGAAACTGAGACCCAGATGGAAAGGACCTGCCCAGGCCCCAGTGCGTTAGTGGTAGCATGAGGACTAGAACTCACTTCTCTGCCTTTTTTAACCCCAGCTTCTCAGATATCAAAGTTTAAGATAGATTTATTTTTTTAAATCCCAAAGGGAAAACAGAACCCAAATTTGTACTTCATTTTCAAATTGATTCTTCCAGCTTTAAAGCAGAGGCTACAAAATTCACTATGCCTCTGTCCTCCCTGTCCCCACATACCAGGTGCTGCAGGTCCAAAGAGATGCAGGGTCCAAGCAGTGCTACAGTCCCCTGGACCTACCCCCTGAGGTCGCTGCCTGAGCAGTGAGGCAGCAGGAGGCAAGGAAGGAGGACGAGACCACAGTGAGTTCTGAGGACCTGCTCAGGGCCTGGCTTAGCCACTTTGTGATCTGCCTGACCTTGAGCAAGTCACCAGACCTCCTAGACTTCACTGTCACCAGCTATAAAGCTCGGATCACTTCATGTGCCTTGCGAGACCGCCCTAAGGGCTGGAGTTTAACACATGTGAAGAACCTGCAACACGGAAGTTGTGCAGCAAGTTGTAGTTCGTCTCAGTGTTATCGTTTTAACTGTTGCTGGTTTTCAGTAAGATCTGAAGTTCTTTCCCTGCAGTAAGTGTGTTAGGCTCTCTGCACACCCACTCCAAGTTTAGGCAATGCTGCACGTCCACATAGATTCCCTGCAGTGAACTCTGCCCTGCGTAGGAATTTGAAGCCTCTTCCACCTGTAGGCAGATATTCTAATGCGGGAATCCCACAAATGCGGCGGGATCAGTCTGCTGGGCTCCAACTCAGCTCAGCTTGTCTGTTTACTCACAGACAAGTTACTTAACCTTCCTGAGCCTTGATTTTCTCATCTCTGAAATGGGAATTATAGTCATACCTAACTCATAGGCTTGTCGTGAAGAATCAATAGGACAATGTTTGTGAAGTCCTTCACTGGCTCACCCTTAAATAGTGGGGGGAAAACCCAACTCAGTATTTGCCTGAAGGTCAGCCCTCTCTGCCCAGAACAAGAGCACAGTGGGAGATTAAAGTGCTGGGTTGGCATTGAAGTACCACCAGTTAGCAGGGTGATGTGGGCCAGACCGTGTCCCCTCTGTGCCTCAGTTTACCCATCTGTAAACCAAAGAGGTTGGATGAGTTGAGCCCTTCCAGCTTGCACTCTGGAGGACAGCTTCCCCGTGTGTTTTTGGGCTGCCCCAGTGTGTCCTGCCACCCTGTGCAGAGCGAGCGAAAGCAAGAAGGGGTCTGGGAGGAAGCCTCTGGCCTCCTCGGGTAGCACCTTGCATAAGAGAGCTGCTCTGGGGACACACAAGTCCACGTTGAGGTTCTGTCTATACTACTGCGTGTGACCCTGGGGAAGTCACTCCACCACTCGGAGCCTTAGTTCCTTCATCTGTAAAATGGGACCTAACGTGGTACCCAGAATAAGGGATTGTAATGACCACGTGAGCCAGTGCCCTCAGAGTGCTTAGCACACAGAGGAAGAAGTCAGCACAGTTTAGTTAGCGTGGTGTTTTAATCATCATTGGTGCCAGTTGGTGTGGACCCCATCGCTAGGCAATGTGCCCTTCTTAGAGCCAGTCTGAGTGCTCCTGTGTCCATTCCAAACCTTATTTCTAATGACAGCAAAGCTCTTCATGAGGACAGCAGCCATCCTGGGGACCTGCCTGGAGAAAGCAGGCTGGCCAGCCTCTGCCTATCAACCAGATTCTCAGGATTCCAGGTCAGCCTAAAGATGGTGACGGCCATCTGTCCTTCCCAACCTGCCCAGCGGACCAGCTCTGCAGGGCTGGACAGGACTGCAAGCTACATCTTGCCCAGCCCTTTTACCTGGGGTAGGAACGCCAGGAAGAGAAGTGATTCGAGTCTCACAGCGTGTTCCTGAATCTAGGACCACAAGGCAGTCCGGGAGCATCAAAATGAGTGTCTGTTGGATTCTTGGGTTCCGTGTTGGATTACAGGCTGAATATCCTCTCTGGGCTTCAGTTTCCTCATCTGAAAAATGGGATACTAATAGAGCCTGCTTCCCAGGGCGGTTGCCCGCATAGATTCTGTGAGCGTGCATGTAACATAGCAAGCCCTCTGTAAATAGCTTCCATATTACTACATCTCTGCTCTCCTTCCATGCCTTCAGCCATACGACACTGAGAGCACACACAGCATTAACTGGGATTTCCTTTCAGCTGCGAAGCTGCCTGGAACAGTGGAGTCCATCTCGGATTCCAGTCTGGAAGCCTGGCTGAAGCCTCGACGCTGCCTCTCCGTTGCTCTGGGACCTTCTGGCCATTTTCCCTCTCCGGCCCTCAGTTTCTTTCTCTATAACAACACTGTCCAATAGAAATAGAGTCCGAGCCATATGTATAGTTTTTCATTGTTTAGTAGGAATGGAGAAAATTAATTTTATTAATAGAATTTACTTCACCCATGTATTCAAGATAGTTTGCTTTTTTTTTTCTGACCAAGTTTGAAATCTAGATGGTTTTTGACTTGGGGCAATGTTGGCCCTTGCCTGGGACATTTTTGGTTGTCACAAGAGGCGGGGGAAGAGGGGCCGGATGTGTGTGCATGTAGGGGACAGAGCCCAGGGATGCTGTTAAACTCCCTGTGATGCGCAGGACAGCCCCTGGGACAGAGAATGATCTGGCTGAACGTCGGCAAAGCCTGTTTGGCACGCACAGTACACGCAGTTCAGATTAGCTAGGTTCTTAATAGCCACTGGAGCTGGTGGCTCCCGTAATGGACACGGTGGCTCCCGTGGTGGACATGGTGGCTCTGTAATAGAAAACAGGTAGACATGCACTTTGAGAAGCCAAGGTTTTAGGAATTTGGGTTTTGGTAAACTTGTTTTTCTGCTCATCCCCAAAGAATTGGCCAAATAAGTGCACCAGTGCCTGGCTGGCTAAGGACGGAGCCCATCTGTCCCAGGCTGGTCAGACTCTCCCAAAGCCACCCACCCTTTCTGGGAGACTGAGCCTGGAGCAGACAGTGAACCCCATTGTTCTCTTCTGGGGAGACAATGCTGCAGGCCCTGCTACCTGCCTGACAGGGCTATTGTGGCTCAGGGAGAAAAGGGCATTGTCAGGACAGCAGCGAGCAGCCTGCGGTTCAATGGGGCCCTTCATGAATGCACTCCCAGGATGCACTGGGCGGCAGCCCAATGGCGGCCCCACCCCCACCTAGAACAGATGAGGCCCCGGGGCCCAGAAAGGGTGTGGAAGGCCCTCCCGTGTCCCCTGGCTTCCTTCACCTCAGCCCTCTGCCCTAAAACGTGAAATCCATCTAATTCTGAAAAGCCCTCGAAGTACAGGATGAACTGAGTACTGCTCTTAACTCCGGGCAAGGGGGTGCAGCCCTGTACCCTGAAATGTAGTGGCTCCACAAATCACAAACACGTACACACTAAGTGTGTTAACAACACACGCAGGCGTCTGTAAATCAGGGTCTGGGCTCAGTGCTGGCGCCATGCCCAGGAACCTCACCGCGCTCTCTGGATATTTAAAAAGGGCGGGATGAGGGGACGCGCTCCGCCTCTGTCGTCCTCTGTTTTCACTGTCACACAGCGGTAACACACACTTCCACTGTCCTGTCTTTTAATGGTGATTTGGAAAACACCAGTCTCTAGATAGCTGATCCCATTTCCTTTACCCCCAAAATATGTAAGATTCTCGGGGGACGGGGACTATGTATGGACTCATTTCGGTCATTTCACCTTCTTTCATTCAATTTACCAAGCTTCTAGCATCCATTCATTCCACCAATATACCCACTATTTACTGGGCACCTGCTGTGTGCTGCTGTGCACCGGTGCCCAGCACTAACAGACCTTGTTGTATGAATGAACAAGGCAGGGAGGGAGGGAGGGAGTTTCCCCTTCCAAACCCCACTTCTACCTTGGCCCCCCAAAACTGCCCCCTCTCCCTCCATCCTAGAGCCCATCAACTCTGTCACTGGAGAGGGAACTGGGTGCCAGTCTCGGCTTCAGGAAGGGGTGGCGCCCAGGGTCCCGCCCCCTGGCCTCCGGCCCTGAGTGAGGGGCGGTAACTCCCTCGCGGGAGTCTCCACCCCAGGTAGGCGTGCGCTCCTCTGCCGGCAGCTGCAGTGCGGGGTGAGGGTTGCGGGGTAGTGAGGGGGGTGGGCCCGGCCATGGAGTTGCCCAAGACACCGGGTGACTCCTCCCCGGGACCCTCCCCCTCTGGGGCGCGTCATTCTCCCCACCCCTGGGTCCCGACCCCGGCGGCTTCTCGCACGCCGGGCCAAGCCGGGGACAAGTCTCGGCCACCTGCTCCGGAGCCCGGGAGCCTGGGGCGTCATCCGCGCGCGTCCGTGCGTGCGCTCAGGGCCCCATGGAGTCGTCGGCTGGCAATGCCAGCTGTGAAAACGGTGGGTGCAGAAGGGGGGCGGAGGTTGGGGGTGTGCCGCGGGGAACGAGGGACGCTTTTCCTTCTGCATCGCTCCTTTCGTCCTTATCCTCTCCTACCAGGCGGCCCAAAACCGAGGGGAGGAAGCGGGGTGGGGGTAGTGGTGAGCTTGAGTTGTTCCCCACCCACTTCTGAGGCCCGTCTTGGGAAGGAGCAGGGTTCTGGCCAACTTCCCCCATCTTGGGAGCTGGGTAGCTGAAAGGGCAGTGGGAGAAAAGTGGGCAGATGGGCTAGGCAGGAGGCAGACGCAGGCATTCTTGGTTGCAACAGGTCGCCGAAGAGGTGCGGAGTCACGGATTTCGTTTTATGGATAGCTGCCTCAGATTCTAGCACCTGCCCAGGTCTGGCTGTCTCCCTAGGGCCCACCAAAAACAGAGGTGGGAAAGGACAACCCGGGAAAGGATGAGGAAAGACCCTTAGCTTTATGTTGACGTCTTACCATGAACTGAGTGGTGGGCTAGGCCCTTTATCTGCATGATCTCATTTAATCCTTAACACAACTCTGGAAGACAGGTGGATGCTATTAGCTTCCTGTTGCCACTCGGGAGACAGAGAATCTGAGGTTCTGAAAAGCCTGATAACTTGCTCAGGGTAACAGCGTGGGGGAATGGGGTATAGAGCTTAGGGATCTTGGGTGCTCAACTCTTTTCTTGGTGTGTCTCCACTTTCCTGTCTTGTCTTGGAATTGTGGCCTGTAGGGTACCCCTGTTGTTCTAACTTCTCTTTCCAGCGAAGCTTTGAGAGCCGGCCTATTGGGTGTTGGCTGGCTTTGGTTCCCTAGCCAGCAAGGTAGTTCATTTTCATCCTCACCTTCCCCTGGGAAAGAAGACACGCCCCAGTCCTGGCATGTTCTGGAAGAGAAGCAGGAATCCTCTGGCCCAGCTCCGCTTGGCAGATGACATCCTTCCTTCCCAGAACTGGCTTTCCTTTGGCCCTCAGCCTTCTCTCATTTTCTTTCTATCCCTATGGGAGAACTTGAATCGATGGCGGGTGCTGTTCCCCTGGGGTGCTTCAGGCCTCCCCAAAACAGCTAAACCCACAGTAGGCCTTTTGGTTCCACATGCCGGAGGTACCCCATCAGGAGGGCAGGGGGTGGGCATGGGAATGGGCTTGACCTTCTTCCTGGGAGTCGCCTTCCTTGGCCCACCTCGTCCCAGGCTCTGGCTCATTTCCTGAGCTCGGGGAACTCCCTGGATCGGACTCCTGTCTCAGATGCAGAACAGGAGTGAGCAATCAGAAGGAGCTTGATTAGGGGCCGAGATGGCTGCTTGTTTCATCTTCTCGCGATTGTGACCCATGTCAGAAAGAGAACTCTGCCGCGGTAAAAGACATGCCGGTGTCCTCTGGCAGGTTCCACAGCTAGCTGCCACTGGGTTTTTGTGTGACACAAGTTGGCACTTCCCCTTCTCTGGGCCTTGGTTTCCCCAGCGGAAAGAGGGCTGTTCTAGCTCCACTGTTCCGCACTTCCGCGCCCTGGAGGAAAGCTCAAGGCTGCGCTTAGTTAGGTCCATCAAGATGCCGCCTTGTGATCTGGGTGTTCCAGAGGCAGAGCTGCCTGACCTTGGCCTTCAGGTCTCTTCTCGTGCAAGCGTGGTCCCAGGAGATGTGCCTGGCCCAGGCTTACATCCTTGACACGGGGGCCGGGTCTAAAGATGACAGTTAGAAAAAGACCTTCAGCCGCCAGAGGTCACAAGTTCAAATGCCCCCCCCAAGGACCAGCACACAAGAATGACTGAAGGGAGCTGGGTGAGGACTCTGGGACGTTGCAAAGAGCATGTTCCAACTGGGGGCGTTCCATCTGCTCCGCAGCAGCCGATTGTTGCAGTGGGAAAGGGACCTCTGTGAGGTCATTGAAAGCTGCATTTTTATGGGAAATCTGATTTTTAAATGTTGGTGACAAATTCATATTTTAAAATAGCCCTCAAGAGGCCAAGCGCAATGCCACCTGCCTTGCTGCCTGTTTTGTGGGGGGGACATAGTGGTTAAACGCATGGGCATTGGTGTCAGGTAGGCTTGGGGTCCGGTTCTGGCTTCACCAGTTACCAGCAGTGTAGCCTTGGACAGGTCGCCGAACACACCAGGACCCCAGTTTCTTCAGCTGAAACCTGGGTGTGACCACCATGCCATTTCCACGATAGGAAGGCTCACGGGCAGCCTGGAAGCACAGGGCCATGTGAGTCCTAGCACTGGAGGGTTATTGGCTATGCTTTGCACTATTTCCTTGAACTTGGACAGCCTAGGTTTTTGACTAAGGGTCTGCCCCTCATGCCCAAGTTTGTCCTGTTGTCCTGTGGATTTTTTAAATTTTTTAATTTATTTATTTTTAGAGAGGATAAGAGAGGGAGAAAGAGAGGGAGAGACACATCAATGTGTGGGTTGCCTCTTGCATGCCCCCTACTGGGGACCTGGCCTCCAACCCAGGCATGTGCCCTGACTGGGAATTGAACTGGTGACCCTTTGGTTTGAAGGTCAGCACTCAATCCACTGAGCCACACCAGCCAGTGCTGTCCTTGGTGTTTGTGCCAGAACGGCAAACAAGGGTGGGTTGGCTCTGGGGCATGAGGACTCTCACAGACTCTAGGACTCAGAAAGCAAACTGAAGACAGGTTCTGAGAGGGACACTGATTCTCCAAAGGCCTGAAGTCAGGCCGCAGCCACTGACCAGGGCGCCAGGGAATCTCAGCAGTAAGGCCTGGGAATGGTCAGTCGGAACAAACTGGATGCTCATACTTGATCATCTTCAGACCCAGAAAGGGCTCTAGACTCTCTAACCTCATTGCCTCGTGTTACCTGTCAGGGGTCTCCACTGTGGCTGGAGTGAGGGGTACATAAGAGGCCTCTGGGAGGGATACTCTGCGTGTGATTCTGAGCTGTTGGAGGCCCAGAGGCTGCAGGGGGAATGGGACAATAGATTCGACAAGAGCTTGGGGGGCCCTGCCTTTGTTTGCGGCATCAGAAGAGCTGAGTAGTTTCGGCTGGAGTTCTAGAGTCAATCTGTGTCTTATCCAAGATGCCTGACCTCCCATGGCTCCCGAAGTCATAGCCATGAAATGGGATTTTAAGGCAGCACTTACCTGACAGGTGGTTGTAAGCATTTGATGAGTTCATGGAAGCCCCGTGTAAGCACTAGTGAATGTTAGTTAGCCCATGTTTTTAGGTGGGCGACCCAGTGTGCAGAAGGAACCCGCTGTAGCTGAAGCATGGAGCCTGAGACAGTGGTCAGTCTGGTATTACTAAAGCGTGCCTGTGTCCCCAGCATGCCTTTCTCACCGTGGTGTTCCCATCTAGGTTCCCTCATCACCCTGTACTGCTCCTCCCAGCAAGTCCTGTGCCAGATCATCGGTGACCTCACCCCCCAGGTACCCAGCAATGTCACCTCTCACAGCTGGCAGGAGAGGTTCAGGAAGAACTACAGCTTCTACGTCGGCCTGGGTCTGGCCTTCCTGTCCAGCCTTCTCATCGGCAGCAGTGTCATCCTCAAGAAGAAAGGCCTCCTGCGCCTGGTGGCCTCCGGAGCCACGCGGGCTGGTAGGCTTCTGGTGGGTGGGGGTTGGAGAAGGGTGCTGGGTGCCTGAGCCCTTGGCCAGCCCTGTGAACCTTCTTTCGCTGCAGCAGTTTGAGAGGTTGGCCTCCAAGGGCACCAAAGGCTCACCGTCATCCCCGTTGGAAAGCCAGCCCAGCAATAGGAGCCCTTCCTTTGTGATCAGCTTTTTCCCGACAACCTCATGCTCAGCGAATTGGGGTGAAGAGAGGGATAGTCTCAGGGCCAAGAATCAGAAACCCCAGGTCTAGTCCTGGTTTTATTGCTTATTATCTGTGTCATCAAAGACATGTCGTAACTTCCCTACAAAATGAAAATACAAACACCTCTGCCTGGGACAATTCAAAACACTTACTATCACTCTGAACTCCCTTATGGGCTACAAAAGAATTGCTGAGTTTCTGTCCACAGGGATTTGCTTGCTTGGAAAATAAGATGTGTATCCACGAAACAATTCTGGAGACATGGAATCATGCGTAAAAGAATTTACTCACTTAATCATCATTTCTTGTGCACCTACTGTGTGCCAGGTGCCATGTTAGACATGAGCTGCAGTGTCCTCGCACGACACTGAATTGAGTGGGAGGCACTGGCAGGTCAGTAGGCAGTTGTTCTATAGTGTGTGAAGTGCTATCGAGGGGAAAATCAGATGCAATGGCAATATTTTGGAGAGGCATGTGAACAGCTGAGACCTAAATAGTGAGGAGATAGCAAGGCAAAGGGGAGCAGAGGAGAACGGAGTGTTCCAGGCAAAAGGGACAGCACGTGCCAAGGTTCAGAGGTGAGAGAGCATGGGTGACATTAGAAAGTGAACATGGTTCCAAGTGACTGGAGCGTGGTGGGTAAGAGAGGAGGTTGGGGACAGATCACAATGGTCTTGTAAACTGGGCTTCAGAATTTGAGTGTGACTGTA
Source organism: Artibeus jamaicensis (assembly GCF_021234435.1). Classification (NCBI taxonomy): domain Eukaryota; kingdom Metazoa; phylum Chordata; class Mammalia; order Chiroptera; family Phyllostomidae; genus Artibeus; species Artibeus jamaicensis. The sequence continues at coordinate 7,689,876 of NW_026521828.1, read as the reverse complement.
AGTGACATTAGGCCTTTGGCAGGGGAGTGACACGGTCCGATTTATGATGAGAGAAGGTCACTGGAGGCTGGGTGGACAGTGGATCAGAGACGAAGTGGAAGACCGATGACGGGGGAGAGACAACAGAACTTCGTCTGGGCCTGGGAAAGAGCAGTGGGCTCGGAGACACGTGTGGAGTCCAGGTCTGAAGGTCGAAGTTCCTGGCTCTGCTGCTGACTGGCTGCCGGGGGCGGATAAAAGCACGAGTCAAGGATGACGCAGCTTTGTGACTTGAGCAACCAGGGAGATGAGCGTGCTATTTTGTGTGATGAATAATTCAGGCGGAGCAGGTCTGTGGGAAGATGATGGGTTCAAGTTTGGACGTGTTCTGTTTAATTTTCTGCTACTTTAATAGCTTCGGAGATTTCAAACCTTAAACTAAAATGCTTTCAGAGCTCTTAACTTTTATGGGAGATTTTAAGGCCTTTATGAACCTAAAGAACCTCAGGACAAATGGCATGCAGTGTTGGGGTTTTAAGAGAATGGCCTTTAACCTGGCCATTATCATCATCATAGCTAATATTATTGAGCGCTGACTGTGGGCCAGGCTCTGAGACCATTATGTGAACAAAGCAGACACAAAGCCTGGCTTTGCAGAGGTTCCGCTTTAGTGAGAGAAATGCCAGCAAGTAAATAGGTCAATTCACATTATAAATGATAAGCACCAGGAAGGAGAAGAGCTGGGTGCGATGAGGGAAAACCCCAAGGGGAAAGAATAGAGATACTGGGTCAGGGAGGAAGATCTCAGGGGCAGCCTCCCTCAAGCGGAGACCTGTAGAGTGAGTGCACATCCAGGTAGGTATCGCTAAGGAGACTTCCGAACTTGGAAAAGCACGGGCAAAGTGCTGAAGGCCCAAAGACCTCATCATTTTTGAAGAGCTAAAAGAAAGTCTAAGTGGCTAGATTGTATATTTGAAAGCCATTGGCCAGCTATAGGTGGAGAAATGACACACTCCTACGTTTTTGAAAGACCATTGGTTTCTATGAAAAAAATACATTATAAAGGGACAAGAGATGATCCAGAGGAGGCTGTTGCCTCAGCCAGGCCGGAGGTGATGATAGGGACTTGGAGTTGGGTGGTAGCTGTGGAGTGGACACACGTGAGATGCTCTTCGGAGACGGGATCAGCAGGATGGACCGGATGCAGAAGGTGGAGGAATAGGAGGAACCAAGGGTGATTCCCTGGTTTCTGGCTTAAGCAACTATGTGCATAGAGGTGTCAGTCACTGAGTTTCATTTGGTGGGTGGATGGAGAGCATGGAAAATCAAGAGTTGCACTGAGGACAGAGTTTGAGATGCCTGTGAGAGATCCAAGAGATGTCGGATAAACAGGTGGATATGTGATCGGGTATATACATGAAGTAGGGCCCCTAGCACGTAGATGGTATTCATCACTTGGGGAATGGATGAACTCACTTAGGAGGGGGCCCAGGAGCAAGCCCAGAGGATTAACCACAGCTAACATACACTGAACCCTTCAAGATTAAGAAGTGAAGGCAGAGATAAGAAGGGTACCTGAAAAAGTGTGGCCACACTCTAACTTTGTGTCCATGTCTCTCTACAGTGGACGGAGGCTATGGCTACCTGAAGGACGCGATGTGGTGGGCTGGATTTCTCACCAGTAAGTGGGGACTTCGCTACTAATGACAGTGACCTATTGACGGCAGAGGCAGAGGTGAAAGGAAGGGGGGCTGGGGTATTACTGTGAATGTGAGGCCCAGATTTTTAGGGGGGAAACCTAACAGTCTTTGCAGGTTGAACCTCTTACCTGTATCTCAGATCACTTTCTCAACCCAAAGTCAGTTTTTGGTCCATGAAGCATCTGTTCCCAGGAGGTTTGTACACAGCTGGTAATGATAAAGGTGTCACTTCTCAACTTCCCCTGGGACATAGAGAGATATCACTGCCTATTGGCGTCTCTTGGACTCCCACATGGCAGGAGCTGGCGCTCCTGTGCCAACTGCCCTATTCCTCAGGCAGTTTTGGGACTCACTCAGAACACGGCTGATCTGCCACTTATGGTTTGCCTAAATTTGCACATTCACACGTCTCCCCCAATTTCCACCCACCCTCTCTGGCTTTCAAACCCTAATTCTTTTAGATGGAAAATCAGCCAGCTCTCCATTTATAATTGCCCATGTCAGGTTTGGATTCCAGGCTTAGCCAGAACTATCCCACTCACCATCTGCTTTCATGGCGCAGACCTGGGCCATTTTCTACCAGCAGGGACAGAAAAGGCACTTGCAGGAGTCTGCAACCTGGAGACTCAAATGGAGGGAACTGGGCCCTTTGACAGGTCACACTTTCTAACCCACCGGCCTGTCTGTGGGGGACTACCCACAGCTCCCCTGGGAAATGGGAGTCTATGGACCAGTCAGTACCTGGAGAATCGATAACTGGAACTATTTCTCTATTTGATAATTAACACTTTCTAGAACTTACCTTAAGGATGCAGACCAAATATTGGCAGTCCCCGAGACACATTTAACGGTGTCTAGACTAGAAGAGGCCAAGAGACCTCAAGAACAAGATGGTGTCTATCCGCAACCATGTCCTGTGACCTTGAACTCTGGGTCTAGCTTCCCCATTTTTAAAATGGAAGACTTTGATCATGGTGATCTGGGCCTGACCTTGAATGGATTCTCCAGGGAGAGAGCATACGAATCAGGATTTTAAGGAAGGGTAGCCTGGGCTTCTGTGGATGGTCAAACACAGAACGAAGCCGTCTCCTGCCCAGATTCGTCTGTGCAGGAGAGGGGGCAGTGGAGCCGCACCTAACCTCTCTCTCCCTTCGTTTCCTAGTGGCTGCTGGAGAAGTGGCCAACTTCGGGGCCTACGCGTTCGCTCCCGCAACGGTCATCACTCCTCTGGGAGCCATGAGTGTCCTCATAAGGTTGTTGTCACCTCCCTTGCTTTCTCTGGCTCCTTCCTGCTTTCTTTTCTTTTTAAAATTGTTATTTATTGACTTGAGAGAGAGAGAGAAACATTGATAGTTGTTCCACTTATTTATGCATTCATTGGTTGAGTCTTTGATGTGCCCTGATTGGGAATTGAACCCGCAACCTTGAAGTATCTGGACGACGCTCTAACCAACTGAGCTACCCAGCCAGGGCTTCCTATTTTCAGTTTGTTGGGGTCTGGAACTGCCAGTGGGGTCACTCCCACCAGCAGTCCGGGACGTGGGTCGGTCCCAGCTCCCAGAAAGCGGCAGTGTGCTGTTCAGAACTCTGGCTCCTTGAATCACCTGCTGTCACTTGCTGTAGTGGCCCCTCGACTTGCCGGGCAGCAGAGGGGCAGGCCAAGCCCAGACCAGTGGAAGCACTCCCACTGCCACCGTCTGAACGTCTGTGTCAATGTTTTGACGCCCAGTAGGAGAAGCTTACAAGTGAAAAGCATGTACCTTAGATGAACATGCTGAGTTCTCACCTGAGCTCCCCCACTGAGTAGTTACATTACCATGTGCCAGTCACTAAACCACTTTGAACCCCAGGGTCCCCATCTGCCAAATGGGGATGCTAATAACACCTACTTGAAGGCATTGGTGCAGGGACCAAATGACGTAATGCACAGAGAGTGCGTGGTTAGACTGGCACTGAGGAGTAACCATGGCTAACATATATGAAGGGCTTACTATGTGCTGCATGTTCTAAGTATATTCTGTGTACTGATTCATGTAATCCTGATACCATCCCTGCTAGTTAGAAAGTAGGGGTGACCTGAGGCCAAAAGAGATTAAGCAACTTGGACAAGGCCACCTAGGTCCTAAGAGGCTAGGCCAGGGTCCCCACCCAGGTAGTCTGATGTCGGAGTCCGGGTGCTCAGCGTCTGTGCTGTGTTGCCTTGCAGGCATCTGCTAGCTTTAAAAATAACCGATACTAAGTCTGTGTGCTTCCTGCTGCTCTGTTCCTCCCCAGCCACACACATAGCCCCTCTGGAGGGGTCGGGGGTGGGTCCTGAAGCCCCATTTGAAGCTGGAGCCCTGGCAAATCCTAGCCAACCACACCCAGTAGCCACAATTTTCTCTGTTTGCGTTTAGGTTCTTGACAATAATTTTGCAACATTTATGCAGTCAGAAACCAAACCAAACCAAACCAATCGAGCGGCGACTCACACAGCACAGTTGGCTGCAGTGTGACCACGATGGCATATCTGATCAGTTTACAAATTCCCTCCCTCGGGAAGCTGGGAGAGTCAGGAGCTCTCCCGTGCGTGAGCCCTGCCTGTGCTGATGCCACTGGCCCCAGTGGAATGGGCATGTGCGTGAGATGCGTTTGGTAGTTTTAGAGGAGATGGGAGACATCCAGAAGAACTTGGACATCAGTGCCCTCTAGTAGGGTCCTAGGCCAGATAACAGATTTTCACCCTACACTAATGCTAACTTTGTAAAGAAACAAAAGCATGCCCTAGCAATATCTTTCTTGCCCAATTTTCCTCCCTTCTATTCTCACTTCTGCTGGCTCATCTGGAATCTGTGAGGGGAATGAAAATTATGTCATCGAGGAACAGCAAGGAAGTGGAGGTGTTCTGCTCTGAAAAGAAAGAGAAGACTTAGGGAAGTCACAAGAGTTCTCCTTAGGGACGCGTAGAGAAAAACCCATAGGCCTGATAAGGAGAGAGAATTGGACCTAAATCCTGGCTCAGCAACTAACCAGTCATATGACCTTTCCAAGTTGTTTTAACCTCTGTGAGACTCAGTTTTCTCTTCTGTAAAATGGAAATGGAATATTTTACTCCTCAAAGACTTGTGAGATTCTAGCAAGGTGATAAATGGAAAGTATTTAGTGTAATCCCTACAGGGAATGTAATACAGGTCAAAGACAGAGTGCCTATAATTGCCATTGTGCTCATTTATATTGGTATATACAAAAGGAAGAAGCAATGGATTTGTTCTGTATAGCTCAAGGTATAAAAATGGAATAATGAGCAGAAAGCACCAAAATCTTGGTGTATAATTAAAATGAACCTACAGTCCATTCATTTGCCTTGTAAAGGGGTGAGCTGCGTGCCACCAGAGGTATACAAGCCAAGGCTGGAAGCTGTCTGTTTGCAAAGTTAAGAGAAGATGTGCTTATTGGGCTGGAAGTGAGACAAGAGCGCTTTGAGGGGCTCTTCCAACGCTTCTGCTTTGGAATATGTTCAGTTTCTAAAATGAAAGAAACTCACTGTGTGCGTCCTCACTTCTTCCAGTGCACACTGTAACCCTAAGTGAGTTTTCTCTTTCCAGCAGTTTGGGGGGGCTCTAGAAAAACCTCCCCGTGGGAGACCAGTGTGTCCTGACCCGTTGGCTCCAGGAGCCCTTGCTCTGACCGTTTCTCTCCGGGGCGCTGGCCGAGGCCTGGCTGCCTCAGCTGCTCCTCCCGCCCTCACCTGCAGTGCCATCATGTCCTCGTACTTCCTGGGAGAGACTCTGAATCTGCTGGGGAAGCTGGGCTGTGCCATCTGTGTGGCTGGCAGCACGGTGATGGTGATTCACGCCCCCGAGGAGGAGAAGGTCACCACCGTCACTGAGATGGCCGCCAAGATGAAGGACACAGGTAGGCACCAAGCCTGGTGAGCAGGGACGCGCAGGGCGCTGCCCCACGTGGGAGGGTCCACTGGGCTTGGAGCGTCTCGGGTGGAGAAGGCAAGACCAGCTCATCAGTTTCCCAGCCTGAGATATCTTATACCATTTATTGTGCTTAGGACGTGCCGGGCACCGCGCTAACCGCTTCATCTGCACTGGCTCAGTCAGTTGGGGCTGCTAAGACGGAATCCCATAGACGGGCTGGCTTATAAACAACAGACATTTACTTCTCGCAGTTCTGGAGGCCGCCAGTCCGTGATCGAGGGGCCAGCAGATTGTGTGTCTGGCGAGGGCCTGCTTCCTGATTCTTAGGTCACCATCTTCTCACTGTGTCCCACCTGGTGGGGGTGACAAGAGAGGTCTCTGGGGTCCTTTTTATGAGGGCACTGATCCCCTTCGTGAGGGTTCCACTCTCATGACCCAATCACCACCCCCAAAGGCCCCGCTTCCTCATACCCTGACAGGGGGGATTAAGTTTCAACATTGGAATTTGGGGGAGATATATCCATACAGCATGTGTGACCTCATTTAATCCAGCAAAACAAAGCTCTCTGTGGGAGGTCTTGTTAGCCTTGCTCTACAAATGAGGAAATGGTGGCCTTGGGGGTAACCTGTCTCCCTCTGCTCCCGAAGGGTACATCGTGTTCGCCGTGCTGCTGCTGGTGTTCTGCCTCCTCCTCATCTTCGTCGTCGCCCCACGTTACGGGCAGAGGAACATCCTCGTCTACATCGCCATCTGCTCTGTGATCGGGGCCTTCTCGGTGTCTGCCGTCAAGGGTCTGGGCATCACCATCAGGAACTTCTTCCAGGGGCTGCCTGTCGTGCGGCACCCCCTGCCCTACGTCCTGTCCCTCATCCTGGCCCTCTCGCTCAGCACGCAGGTCAACTTCCTCAACAGGGCCCTGGACATCTTCAACACCTCCCTGGTGTTCCCCATCTACTACGTGTTCTTCACCACGGTCGTGGTCACCTCCTCCATCGTCCTCTTCAAGGAGTGGCACAGCATGTCTGCCGTGGACATCGTGGGCACGCTCTCCGGCTTTGTCACCATCATCCTGGGGGTGTTCATGCTTCATGCTTTCAAAGACCTGGATATGAGCCAGACGAGCTTGCCCCACACGCACAAAGATCCAACCCCTCCTCCCGCCCCGGAGCCCACTGTCATTAGACTAGAAGACAAGAATGTCCTTGTGGACAATATAGAACTCTCCAGCACTCCATTGCCAGAAGAGAAGCCCAAAGTACTTGTCATCCATTCTTAAAGTTCAGAATCCACCAGGGAGAGGACAAGCCCGGCGGGACAGCCCAGGTTCTCAGTTTCAGAGCCACCTGGTCCTTTTCAGCACAGCTGTGACCCATGGGCTCTCTTTGCTGAGATGTTCATTTATACCTCATGGCTGCTTCCAGGAGAAAAGTCCCTACACCCAGTGAGTGGTGGGGGCAGAACTTCCTGGAAACACAGCCGCAGTGACCAAACACCACACTTACATTGTCGCCAGCAGGTCCCTGTACCTCCCTTCCCACGTGTTTCCTCCGTGCCAACTGTGTGTTGCTGGGAAGAAGACAGAACATGACCTGTTGAATGTAGCACACCATCCAAGAACTTCCCTGAGATGTGGGTCATCAGGAAATCCTCGTCTCTCGTCCTCCTGGGACTGATTCGCTGTCCTCAGCCCGAGGATGACGTGAGGCTGGCTCACGGAGGCTCGGAGAGTCGTCCGCCACGCCTCCACACCCAGAGCCGACACAGAGCCGGCTCTCGCATGAAAACTGTCTTGCTGCTTTTGCTGCTTTTGCCACTTCCTCTTTGGAGACAGAAGCAAGGCCTCGGCTGACCTTCTTACTGTGAAAGTCACCTGACGGATGTCTCAGGGAAACACCTCCACCAGCCCCGCTCCCCAAGCGGTGCAGCCTGGAGGTCAGCATCTTTGTTCCAGTGGACTCCACCCCACCCGCCCCTTCTCTGTCTCTGCACCCCAGCCACTGAGACCCTCGGGCAACTATCTCAGAGCTCACAACAAAGTGACAACCACAACAAAAGATGCTTCGCAGCCAAGCTGTGCTGGCCGAACTCAGTGTTTCATTTTGCCTCAGAGAACAGAGATTGCACTGCTCTCGGAAGTACCCTGTCAAGTTGTTGACAGAATGCACTTTTTTTTTTTCCTCAAGGAGTAAACCAAAATGATGGGGAGATGAGGAGGGTGGAGAGCAAGGTCAGGAGTTGGCAGGAGACAGCTGCTGGCCCTCTAGAATCCCAGCTAACTTTTGTGTGTTTACTCTGGTACCCAACCAAGCCCCTGGGCGGAGAGGGCTCTGGGTAATTTCTGAGCTCCAGCCTTAGAGGCTTGGCCAGTGGGACCAGCTTTAAACTTCAGTGACCAAGTGGGGTGTGGGTTTGGCACGGGTGGGTGCATGCTGGCTGTTGGCCCGATTGCCCCCGAAGTCCACTGAGGAGCTGCCCACCCTGAGCAGCAGCGTGTCATGATGCTCCAACACCACCTGCTTTAGGGATTGCCTTTGCTCCCCTCGAATTTGGCCAGAAGAGTTCACAAAACAAGAGCATCTGGAGAGAGATAGAACTGATACCCTTCTCCTCATGCCTTCTCTCTAGCTGCAGGAGTGTGGGAGTTGGTGCAGGGACCATTGAAAGGGCAGGAAGGGAGCCAAGTACCTCTGTAAAGAGGGACAGCTTGATCCTCAGCCCCCAAGTTGGGGCAGCGCCTCCTGTGTATGGCTCCATCCCTGCGCCCTGTGTTTACATACCAGGCCCTGAGTGCAGCCAAGCCCAGGCCAAATGCTTGCTGGACCTGGATCTCCAAGGTTCAGCTGACCAACAGGCCGGCTTCCTGCACCTCCAGCCTTAAATGCCCAGTTTTTAATGAATGTGGATTTCTGTCTGTAACTGAAGTCAATGCAACATGTTGGGTCTTGAGCATAGTAGTAACCTAAGGGCCCTGAGAGCGTGGTCTGCAGGGTCAGGAATAAAGACCTCCGAGTGTTTACTTTATATTTGCGTCTTAGCCTTCCTGGGTCATGGAACAGTTTACCCTGGATCCTCTAATGCTGGGAAGCCGGTCCCCAATCTCTGGAGGGTTGTGGCTTCCAAGGAAGTCCCTACAGTGGTTTTCGACAGCCGTCACAAGAGTAGGAGAGGCTGTTTTGGGAGCAGAGTCAGAAGACACGCATCCCTTGTTAACGGCTGACCTTCCTAGCAGCCTAGAGTAGTGCTGAGAGCTTCACATGAATTCTCTCTTTAAGTCCTCAGAAACCCCCAAGCCAGATATCCTTTGTATCCTCATTTTATACATGAGGAAAGGGTCTCAGAGAGGTTAAGTAATCACCCAAGGCCACACAGCTGGGAGAGTCAATGTTGATCTCTGGTCCCAGTCTTCAGTCTTAACCACCAGGGAGTGAGTGTGTCTCCAAAGGTTCAGTTTGCCCCCAACTGCAGTCTGATGTGACTCTGCTCATCTCTTCTTGTGATCTGCCTGTCCCCCAATGACAGCTGTCTGTGGTTCTGCTCCTCAGAGTACAAGGTGACCATGAAGGCCTCATGAGTGTCCTGAGCACAGTTGGCGCTCATAAACATTTACTGAATGAAGGAACAATACCATAGTCCTTTGCCCAAAGTCTCTTGGGGCCAGCTCAGCCCAGAGCAGATCCTCACAGAACCCCACCATGTTCAACAGAGCGACTGTGAAACTGACGCCATTTGTGAGCACCGTGTGACAGCTGGGTGCTTTCCCACAGGGCCCTGAGGATCGTGCCCCTTCAGAAGGAGCGATGGTTCTCACCAGGGTTCTGGAACTTACCTGCCGTACGCAGCAGAGGCAGCATTTGAACCCAGGTCTGTGCAGCCAGGCTCTGTGTCTTACGCTGCTGACCTGCCTGTGATGATCAGTAGCTGGACACGGCGGTTGGTGCAGATGACAGTGTTAGGCAGGCAGGGGTGTTTGGGTGGGGGGCCAGTTGCATCAGCAAGCATTTTAGGAGTCCAGGTATTTGTGTCCAATGCCTTTGACGTCCTTAGGCAAACTCATCACTACGAAAAGTTAGAAAAGTATAGTCGGATATCGAGGACCCCTCCCAAGGCTTTTGTGAAGATAAAATGAGATCAGGCAGCACTCAGAGCCTCACGTGGCTTCAGTACTCGGTGAACGTTACCTGCTCTCCTGGTTATTAGGATCCTGTCTCTCTCTTAGAGAAGCTCAACACTGAAGTGGGGATCCAATGAGAGGAGGGTGGCATCCTTTTGCAGACAGAGCAGCACTAATGGATGAGCTGTTAGCACACAGGGCTCTGGGGTCCAAAAGCATGCCCACCCCTCGCCCCAGCTCTGCCCTGCCCACGCAGCCCGATAAACCTCAGGCAAGTCCTCTCCTCTTTGAAGTGCACAGACCCTAGCAATTAAGATTAGAAAAAGCAGAAGGTCTCAGCTGCCTCCTAAACGCCTATCAGGGAATCCCAGGATCATTCATGCATTTAGTGACCCAAAACCCAACTAAACTGGACCAACCTATGTCCAAGTACAAAGAGAAGCAGCCCCTTCGATTGGTCCCGGGGAAACCCAAGGCTTCTGAAGAGCTCCAGGTCTCCCCCCACAGCTCGACGGGCTGGACTGCTGTCTTTGTGGCACCCTCCTTCTGAGGAGCATCGCGTGACAGATCTCCAGGCCAAGCAGGAGGACATCAAAACTCGCAAACAAAAAAGACTTGCCACCAGCCAACATCTCAAATGTCAATTTATTTTAATTAAATACAAACAAGGAAAAAAGGCACCATGGCCCATTCAAGTATTTTGCATAGATGTAGAAATATTGTAAACAATTAATAGGTGGACAAGAGAGAAGAGGATCTGTTTTCCATGAATAGTCTCCCAAATAAAAGAAAATTCACATTGCCCTGGATCCCAGACACTTACATACACACAATGGATGGTGTGAGGGAGGGTAACTTTGGGGGCGCTCAGCTTGGATTCTGCAGAACCCCTCTTAGCACCTTTCCAGTGGGAGTCCTCCCCCGCCGTGGCTTTCTTGGTGTCCAGCAGAGCTGTTATAGGTGCATTTCACACAATCACTGACTTTAGAACTGGTTCCCCGATTTAAAGATTCAAATATGGAAGTCTTCCACCCCCTTGGCCAAATAACAAATTAGGACAGAGGTAAGGGGGGGGCTTTATTCAAAAGGATTATTGCAAGAGGTGGCGAGGGACAACTGCGATAAGACTGAAGGGCCACCGCGGTCCCAGGGGATCTGCGGACGTCTCCGAGCTGGGGCAGAAAGGGGCTTTTCTTTTAGAGGGAGAAGTAAACAAGACTACAAGCACCCAGGGCAAGCAGGCAGTTCCGACTCGGAGCCAGGTGCCTGGGCTGAAGTTCCCACCCTGACAGGCAGGGAGCCAGGCGCTGTCTCCCTCGAGGTGCCCTGAGGTTTACATGTCAGAGATGGCTCCCAGGCTCTTAAGAAAAACATTTCTGGGGTTGTAAAGCTGGCCGAAGACTAAATTAGCTTTTAGAAAGATGTATGTGCACCTCCATCTGCACACAGGCCTGGTTAACTCGCCCCACCAAGCCTCCAGAAAGCACCTCTCCTTGCCCTCTGACTTGAGCCGGGACCTACCGTCAGCCTGAGCCGACATACAGCCCCTGCCCCAAAGGCCAGGCATGGAGACGGTCCCTGACTATACTTCTAGCCAAGTTCAAAAGCAAAGGCCTCTTCTTTCTGAGCTTTGGGATGCGGGCAGACCTCACGGCAGCTTGCCCAAGCATTGTCGCTACTGCAATATCCCTTTCGAATAAAGTCCCTCCTTTCTTAGGTCCAGATTTATCCTTGTCACCTCAGAGCAGCCCATGGGCCCAGGAGGGAAAAGGGGCACATCATGGCCGGTCTCACTCCTGGGCAGCCATCTCAGCCTGACGGAATGACGATGCCCGGCTCCCTTAACAGAGCCGGGGGTGAAGCATTAAATAGAACCGGCTGCCAAAAGTCTCTCAAATTTTAACATGTCAACCATCTTCCAGTTCACAGTACAGTTTGATGGGATGGAGGTGGTATTAAAATAACAGAAAATAGAAATGAAACAAGAAAGCAATAGCCCAACTCTCTTTTGTTATGGTTCTAGGGAGAGTGGACTTCAGGTTCACAAGGCTCCAGCAGCCACAGTGGCATTTTCCCTTCTGAGCCTGTCTCCTGACCGGAGGGAGAAAAGCTGGACCAGCCACAGGAATGTCTTGTGAGCCATGGGGGTGCCTTTAAGGGTGATGATTTTTGGGGGGGGGGTGGGGGTCGTTTTCACCTTCGCTTTTCTGGGACCCAGCATTGAGGCCTGGGATGGTCGCAGTAGCACACTTGAATGGCAGGTTGTCCCCTGACTCAGTCGACAGCAAAGAAGGTCGAGATTGGCCAATGGGGGACAACCAGGGCCCATGTCAGGGAGACAGGGGCGTGGACATCATGACTCCCTGAGGGAAGAGAACCCCGTTTTCCTGAGATCTTTCTAAAGCTGCCCCCTGCATGTCCCCGGGTGCAGATCCCAAACCTCCCACTTGTCTACAAACCCATGACTGAGCACCTGTTGTATGCCGAGTACCGGCAGAGGGGTCGGGGGTGGAGGGTGAAAGCTCAAGTCTCTTCCTCTCCCCGAGGTTTTCAAGAGCCGCACAGCACCTTTCTGGGGGCGGGAGACAGTGCCTGAGAACATTCCAGAGACAAGTCGTCTGATTTAGCAGAGCACCACACGGCCCTCCTGCCCTGCTCTGGGGCGCCCCCACCAGGCTGCTCCCAGCTCTCTCTCTCTGTGAGGGCAGGTCAGGGCAGTGACCAGAGAGAACACAGGGAAGTAGAACATAAACCCCGAGCTGGCCCCAGCTCAGACTCTGTTCCTTCAAGACGGCCAACTGCGTACTCGCCAGGGGCCTGTGGAGACAGGCGTGCTCTCTGCTCAGTGGCCAGACCCAGGGACAGGCGGGGGTTCCTAGGATGTCTGCTCCCTAGGTCACTGCACCTGCTGCTGTTCCTGGGGACCTTACCTACTTTTAGGCCAGGGAGTAGCGGGGAGACCTTCACCCTGCTGAGGTTACAAAACGCATTGAAAAATAACCAGTGGAGCCAGCCCTAGAAGTGGGACCCTGACACGTAGGTGCCAAGCACCAGGTCCCCAGGAAGTCAGGGCTGCCAAGGGTCAGCTCTCTGCGGCGCTGAGCCCACACGGGGCGGGTCCAAGTGGGGAAGGAGAAATCAAAAGCACAGGTTACTCGGAAAGTGCAGAAGAGAAAACGAGGGCAACCAAGGATCATCCAGAGTCAAGAGTCGAAACCTTTGGCATTAGGGCTCAGAGGAGGCCTGGTGCTCCCCCTGCTGTCTACACTGCCTACAAATAGTACCTGTCTGAGTCAGAGTGACCCGTGTAAATATGGGGGCGTGGGGGTTTGGGGGCAGTGAGGAGGGACCTGGATTTGTTCACATGGCTGCAGAGCCAAAAGCTGTGACCCCAGCCAAGCCCTGGGCAGGGACACAGCAGTGGCTGGTATGACCCCTCGAAATCTCAGAGCTACAGAGGCTGGGTATGTGCCTCTGTCTAGCTCGGGACCTTCGAGGAAGACAGAGGCAATGGAAAGCTCTCCAGCTCACCCCCCAGCACTGGACAAGGAGGGATGGCCTCTCCGAGCTAAGTCCTGACCTGAGGGGCTGAAGGGGACTTTTCCCAGCTAGGCTTCTTGGCTCAGACAGCGGGCCATGGACACCTTTGAGGTGAGGGGCCAGGTGAAGGGAGGCTGGAGGAGAAGCTGCCATTCATCCTCTCCTGCATCGGTACGCCCCTCCCCCTACCCCCGGGCCTGTATATTGCACAAAACAACGCTTGGATGCTATTGGATAGTGGTCCCTCTGGGCCTCCGAGGAGACTGGGGAGGCGCTGAGTCAAGAAGGAGATTTTCAGAGATGCAGTGGTTCCAGGGGGAAGGGAGGAGGGGAGGAGGGCTCAGAGGCAGCCAGACAGGCTTCTTCCAGATCGCGGTGTTGAGTCCTCCAGGAAAGGGAGCAGCCCCGTAGGCAGGTCTAGATTCTGGAGCTAGTCATCCCCCCAGCCCTGTGCGATCTGTTGTCAGGAAACTGTGGAGAGAAAGAGGGGAGGGAGACAGACATCAGCTATCTGCTGGTCAGGGGATCATGGGGAGCCATCCTCCAGGTTTTGACAGGTCACAAGGGTGACAGCTAGCCAGTGACAGGGATGGTTTCCCACGGAAGTCTGTGACGTGTCTGCTAGACCGTCAACCCCACATGGCGGTGCCCCCACCCCGAGCTGACTGACAAGCCATCCCCCTGCCTCTTCCCCAAAAGCTGCAGCTCAGTGAAGAGGTCCTAAGAGCAGTCATTTGTGCACATCCTACCACGGGCTGGCAGTTTATGTAAATTAACTGCCTTGACCTTCACAGCAACCTGGGGAGGCTGGCTTCACGCTTCTCATTGCCTCTCTGCAGGAAAGGAAACAGACTCAGGAGGGCGACTTGCTCGGGGCCACCCAGCCAGTCAGTTGCAGATCCAGGTGTGAAGCCATCATGGCTCAGATTTCTAAGCATCATCACCTTTCACATGAACGAAAATCCCCTACGGCCCGTTTAAGGGAGAGTCATACAGATACCAAGAAACACTAAGTTTTTGTCCTTGGCCTTTGTTCTGGAGGTTCAGCCCTACAACAAACTGCACGAACTCCAAGGTTTTCTCAACCACAGTCTTGTCCCCTAGAGCCCTCTGGCTTTAGCTTTTTACCTCGGGGGCTTCCGCAGACTCACCTTCGGGGCAGATGCCCCCAGAGGCCGGGAGTGCTGGGGGGCAGTGGCAGTGGGCAGCAGTACGGGGGTGCCGCCTGGCCGGGGCAGGTTCTTGCGGCCTGGCACCGGGTTAGCTGGGAGAGCCTTCTGGGGCGGCCGGGGCCTGGAGAAATCCTGTGGAGAAAGCCACAAGCCTCACTCAAAGCCCCAGGGGCCTGTTCAAAAGAAAATGTTCCCAATATAATTACAGGCCAAAATCAGGTGAGAAAGGGGATATACTATATACTCTGGGGTCCTGTTTAAAAAGAAGTTGTGTGCTTATGTGTTTTAATGCTCAGGAAAACGCCTTTTGGAGAGCAAGTTGGCAGTGTCTATTAAAATTAGAAAGAATCATCCCCTGACCTAACAATTCCACTCCCTACTACCCACGTTCGAGAACTACCTGCACAGGTACACGAAAGTAAAATGACAAGGATGTTCCTTGCGGCACTGTTTGTGACAGCAAAAGAAAAAATAGATACCATAACTTCCACCGATAGACACATTACTGAATTTACACAGTGACACAGGATGAGGAGTTTAGAAAGAATGAAGAAGGTGATGTGCGCTGATGTGGGAAGGGGACCAAGTGTCATGAGGCTGAGGCACCAGCTACAGAGGACAGTTTACATAAAACACGCCATCACCGGTGGCCCTTGCACTCCTGCCCCCGGTGTAACTGCAACCAGAAAGTCGGGAAGCACACAGACCGAACGAGTAACAGAGGTTGGCGATGGGGGGTGAGTGGGGAGGAGGCTTGCCCAGGCGAACACGAAATTTTTCCAGGAAGACCATATATGTGTATTACCTGCGCAAATAAAAATAAGACTGAAAAATGACTGGCTTGCTATGGGGCACACAGTGAAAGGAATTCTTTCCTCTCTGCGTTTATATCACCCTCACACTTCATCACCTTCACACTAAGGCCTTCCCTGACCACCTTGTTTAAGATGACAACACCCTCACGCCTGGCCACCCACAGCCAATCTATGGCCCGGTGCCCTGGGGTGACACCATCGTCATTCAACGAGCCTCCGGTGTGGGCAGTTTAGGAGCAACGGTCTGAACTGACCGCTCCCTGGTCTCCGCCCACGCTCTGTTCTCCCTTCACACCCGCGTCTCTGTGTGTCGTCTTCTCCCCTCTTACTCCCTTTCTCCCCTCTCCCTCTGCCATGGGCCC
This sequence comes from Artibeus jamaicensis, assembly GCF_021234435.1. Lineage (NCBI taxonomy): Eukaryota > Metazoa > Chordata > Mammalia > Chiroptera > Phyllostomidae > Artibeus > Artibeus jamaicensis. The sequence goes on along the minus strand of NW_026521828.1, from coordinate 7,674,288 downwards.
CCTAAGACTCATATGTTATAGCCCCAACCCCCAGTGCCACAGAAAGGGCCAGTCTTTTGGAGACACAGCTTTTTAAAAGGTGATTAAGTTCAAAGGAGGCCCTGATCCAGTCTGATCAGTGTCCTTAGAAGCGGACATGTGGATGCGCAGGGAGACCTGGGGCAGGCACAGAAGGACCGTGTGAGGACACACGAGAGGCCAAGGAGAAAGGCCTCGGACGAAACCACATCTGCTGATACCTGGTGTGGGACGTCCAGCTTCCAGACGGTGAGGAAATAAATTTCCGTTGTTTAAGCCACTCGGTGGTGTTTGCTGAGGCCGCCGAGCAGATTAATGCCCTCTCGTCTTCTGGCTCCTGCCCCTTGCTCCCTCCCTCGCCCCTTCTCTGTCAGCCTCTCCCCTCCCCCTCTGCACTGCTTTTCCCCAGTCCACCCTGCCCCAGATGGGAAAACAGGAAAGCAGAGGCTTCACCTTATCAGAAAACCAAACCTGATGCTCTCAGCTCTGCCAAACTGTGACACTGCCCATGTCCCAGGGGCCCTCCGAGACCCGCTGCCAACACCACAGTCGTTAGGTTCAGAGACAGGCTGGGCTCCCGTGAAGCCCTCTGGACGGTGCCCAAGAAAAGCAGTCCCGGGAGGAAAATAAGCAAATCCCCTGCTCCCCGGTGGGGTCACACCCAAAATACACAGTTTGACTCGGGAAGGCAGCAGGTCCAGCCACCGCCCTGGAAACATCTGTGCGTGTGCTACGGGCGCTCTGCCAGAAGCTACGGCTGCAGCCACCAGAGCCCAGACACGCCGGGTGAACTGGCAGTCAAGCTCTGGGCGTGGGGCACGGCCCAGACCCCACGCTGCCTCCCAGAGCACCCTGCCCCTGACCTGCCCCACAATGAGCCAGGCTCCCTCGTCAGACATCCCTCGTCAGACATCCTGGCCAGTGGGAGACTTTGATAGGTACATGGCAGGGGGTAATTCCTAAGATGAGAGAAGTGTGAGCCACCAGACCCAGGCTTTGGGGGGGTCAGAGAAGGCTTCTCGGGAGACAAGGCATCTAAGAGGAGATCTGCCCGTGATGGGGAGCTGGGTGTTTGGGAGGAGGAAAGGGCACTGCATTTGCAAAGACCTAGAGAAGAGAACAAGACCACAGGGAGCGGAAAGCTGCTGATTTTGGGTGGAAGGTGGGAAGTGGCTTGTCACAAACTTGGCCGACCAGGGAGGGAGTCCTCCGTCATTCAGGGACTGCCTGGGGAGGGTATCGTCCCATAGCCTTTGCTCTCACCCTGCAGCTACCAGCAGGCAGGAATGGCAGTCAGCTCACACTCGGCGAGTTCCATCTTCCCAGCCTTGGTCACCATCCCCTCCACATTACTGGCAGCCTTTGAAGTGATGAATGCCGCCAGTCCAGGGTTGCTGAGAATTCACTTACCTGGGAGAGGATGCAATTTGGTGGAGGGGGCATTGGCCGGCTTGGGGGTGGCCTCCTGGATGACTCCTTCCTCTCTACTTGGGACCCGGCGCCTGGAGGGTTCCTAGGAGCCCTGATGAGGTGCGCTGTCAATGGCATAGGAGGGGACCCGCCCTGCAGATAGTCCGGAGGGGGCCGGGGAGGAGGCTGGGGGGGTTTCCGTGGGGTTTCAGGGGTATTGGTCACCTGTATGTGTAAGACAAGAAGTGTTTTAAGACAAAGGAACCCTCAACGCCCTTAAGAACTCAGGAGCACCGCTGTGAGATGACCAGAGGCCGAGGGAGAGCAGGGTGACTTGCTAAATCCAAGGGACCCCAGAGCTCAGAAACTTCACAGTCATTAGGGGATGTCAGAACCAACTGGATGTCTCTGATGCCAAGGAAGTGGCTTTTATTATCAATCTCACGGGCCACAGAGGCTCTTAGGAAAATCCAGTAGGGTCCTGAGGATAAAGGAAAAGTAGCAAAATTCAAGGTGCAAAGCCCTTACCTTTCGCTTGCCCTGGGGGGTCTGCAACTTGAACGTTGGGTTGGCATGGCCAGTTCCACTGTTCTGAGACACCCTGAAGGGACAACTAATAGCAAGGAATGGGGAGAGATGGGAAGAGGGGGTGATCATTGAGAGTCAGTGCCTGGCCCCTCTGACCCAAGCATGGTTAGTAAGCAGCTGGATCTTCCCCCCCCAGTCTGCTCTGGAGGAAGTGGGATTGGTCCCCCTGAACCCCAGCTTCCTAAGTGTGAAGACATGTATGGCCAATGGAGAACTCCCAGGGAAAAGAGCTGGCTTTACACGAAGCAGGGTTTTCCTCGGCACCTTCTCTTCACCCTTTTAAGACCTTTCTCCCCCAAGGAGACAGTGGATGTCATCAGCCACCAACTAATAGTCCCCCTTAGGCATCGAGTCACAAGGATCTGGGCTTTAAAATCTCTTCCAGGACAAGTACAATTTAACATAAACTCAGAGACTAGACACCTCCCCCACCCCAAGGAATGAATAGCTTAAAAAAACACAAAAAACTTAGTCTTTGTCTTGAGCTGATGTCCAGCTACCCCGGGGGAGTGTCCTGGGCTAGTCTTTCTTTCTCTCAGTCTCCAGCTCTTTCCATAGGGAGCAAATCAATTCGATAAAGGGTAGAAAATAGATTTCTTCAACCTGACTTGGGTGGGAGCATTCTGCTGAGAAGGACTCTGATGTGGAGACCAGGCCCAGCAGAGGACACTCGCAGTAAGGTCAGTGAGCACTGTCTGCCACGGCCTTGGACGTGGCCGCGGGGAGGAGGAGTATGCACCCTGCGTCAGCCTTCCCTGAAGGAGACCCACCACCATACCACCGCGTGCAGGAAGCTCTATGATCCACAACGGACCCCGAGTCCTTCACGGCACCCCATCGTACCTGAACTGCTGCCTCAGCTTGGAGGGAAGGGTGAAGGGCTTGAGTTGGCTCAGTTTGCTGTTCTGCTTGCAGCAGTGGTACATCAGCACCAGGACCACCAGCACGAAGATGGCTGAGAAGACTCCGGCCAGCACGGGGCCCACACCTTCCAGAAGCAGAACCAAGAGACTGAGACGCCGTCGGCGCCATAGCAGTGGGTTTCGAACAACACATTCCGATTCTCCTTCAGATACTGATTTGCATTCAATGTGTGTTACTTATTTGAACTTAAAAATTATAATAAAGATCATTTTTAAAAGGCTGAGAAACCAAAAGGTTAAATCCTGGAGACACCCAGTGGAAAAATGTAAGTTTTTCTGAGTGGTTCACAATTTTAAGCTTTGTCCATCTAGCAGAGATGTCCAGCCCGCGGGCTACACGCAGCCCAGGACGGCTGTAAATGCGGCCCAACACAAAATCACAAATTTGCTTAAAACACCATGAGATGTTTTTGCAATTACATGTTGCAATGTATTGAATGTGTGGCCCAAGACAACTCTTCTTCTTCCAGTGTGGCCCGGAGATGCCAAAAAGTTGGACGCTCCTGAAAGGGAATCTAAACCATTATAATGTGCTCCAGGTTCATGACTACTTTTAAGTGGCTGAGGAAGACTGGTTGCCACCCACCCCCGCCCCCAATAGGATGAGATCATTCAATAACCTACAGTCTGTCTTATTCTCTCTCTCTCTCTCCGAGGATTCACTCTACTCAGTAGAAATGACAGAGGAAGAGCCACTGAACTGAGCCCCACACCGGGCTGCCAGATGCAGCTGCTCCTCCCATTTGGCTTCTCTTTCTTTTGTTCCCTCGTCTGCAAAATCTGGATAATGAAGCTAATTCATTATCCCTCTGAAACAGGCCACCTGCCCCCGTGGCACCCACCCCTCCTCACAAAGGTGGGCAGAGGCCCCAAGCAGGCCAGGCACTCACCCTCGGGGGGCATGGGCCCACTGTCGATGCTGCCCCCCTGGCCGGGCGTGTTGCAGAAGGGCGGGGCCCAGCCCGGGAAGCAGTGGCAGTTCTGGTTGTTGTTGCAGACCTGGAGGGAGGGCCGGGGAGAGGCGTCAGCACCCTGGAGAGCTCCGGCCTCCCACAGGGTGGGACCCCAGCTGCCCAGCCCCAGGCCCCTGGGCAGGCGTACCCCGTGGCCATTGCACTTCTTCCCACAGCCTGCCATTTCAAAGAAGGAGGTGTTCCTGCACTGTCCCTCGAAGCAAATCTGCAGTGAGGAGAAAACAGTCAGCTCAACTTGGCTCAGAAAGGCAGCCCAGTCCAGGTTCCTGCAGTGAACATTTGAAAACCGGAAAAGCCAAGGCCTGGACAGCAGTTAACTAAATTCCTCTATTACCTTTGTGACTAGTGAGAAAAATGACATGTTACATTGTGAAATCATATCTGATAACGTATGTGTTATTACATCCTATATTATTGTATGTTGGTTATATGTCAGTTACTTAATTGTATATTATGTACTAAACCAACCACGAAACTGAAATGATGACGGTGACGGCAGTCACTCTGTGCCAAGTGCCACCTACCAAGTGTTTCATTTGTTGTTGTTTTTTAAGAACTTCATTCTCATAGTTAACTTGGAGACGCGTGTCACTATTTTCCCCAGGCTTCTCTAAATGCTATTCTAGTCTACCGCTTACTTGACATGAAAATCAATGACAAGGACAAAAGTGACCACGATAGTGGCCAGCCCATCCAGGTGCAGAGGTGTTGGGCTGGCTGAGCTTTGAGCCTGGGCGTCCCCCTCAGTGCTCACACTTCCCGGTCACTGCCCTCGCTTCTCAGTCATTGTCACGCTTCTTAGTCACTGCCTCCTCGGTCACAGCCCAGCCCCTGAGGGAAGTGGCAGGAAGGGACTCACATGGTTGTGACCACACTTGGTTCCAGTCATCACCAGGCCTGGGTCCAGAATGTCACCCTCCTCCCGGGGACTTCGGTAGACGTGGGTGCCCCGACATCGGATCTGCCTCCCGTTCATGACGATGGTGGTATCAATGGAGACTGCGTTGGACTCCAGCGGCCGGGCCTCAGAACTCTGACACTGGATCTTCCCACACTTGGCATCTCTGGCCCGAGAGAGAGAGAGAGAGGGAGGGAGGAGTCCAATCAGAGGCTGTGGAAGAGCTGGGGCATAGAAGAACTTAGCTTTTCTTGACCAGGACAGCAGGCTTCCAAGCCTGGGGGAGGGGCAAAGGGGCAATGCACACGCTCTAGGAACCCACCAGGTGGACCTAGACCAAGGGAAGGAAACAGGAACCTTGTCTCTGCGCAGATCCAGGCCAAGAGCCAGATGAGGGAGTTCTCTTTACTGCAAGGACAGTGGCCCGAATGGAGCAACCTCTCCCTCTATGGTCCTGTGCACCCAGGTGCTACACAATCAGAAGCCGGGTGCCACCCAGGACTCCCTATTCCCCTTAACTCTTGGGTTCAAGTGATTTTCAGGCCCTGTCAATCCTCCCTCCTATACATCGACCCGAATTCACACCATCATCCTCTCTTATCTGGACACCAAGAAACTGACTTCGGCCCCCAGTCTTTCCCCACTGGAATCTAATTTCCAAATTGCTCTCAAGTCAAGTCCAAACTTTCTCGGCCATGTGTTGAGGACTTTATGATTTGGTCCCTGCCTAACTATCTGGTCTCATTTCTGAGTAGCCCCCTCTACACTGCGCCCCAACATTAGACTTAATATTACATTGTTACCAGTTCTCTGACCACCAGGTTTTCCACTCCTCATCTCTCTGCCAGGGACCCTCTCCCATGTACCAGCACCCAACGCACCCGATACGGCTGGAGAGTTTGTTCAGCTCCCAGCTCAGGCACAGCTTCCTTTGGGAAACCACCTCCACCCACTAAGATCGGGCCAGGTAGCTCTCTCCACACGTCCAGTTTCCCACTGCATTGTTAATTCAAAGTGCCATGTACTCAGCACAGTCTCTGGCACACAGTAAACCCTCAGTAGGTAGGGGATAGGTGAGCAGATGGATGAATTAGATGCATGGGTGGCCGGTTGGCTGAAATGAATGAATGAGTTCAAGAACGAGTGGGCTATTTAGATGAGGGTGTAATTAGCACCCTCCAGAAGTGACCCAAGAAGGCTGGCTCCCTGCCCTACTGTGGAAAGGTCCCAAAGGAAGTCTGACCAGCTTTCTAGGAAGTGCTGCCCTCCACACCCTCCCCCGGGCTTCCTTAGGGCTGAGTGGGGCATTGTCCAGCAGTGGGCCTGGGCGAGATGACTGACTCCGAACAGTTTATTCAAAGGCCCAGCTCTGGGGCTGGCCAAGCTGCTGGGCTGGGTGGAAGGGAGGAGGACAGAGCAGGAATTGCTTTGTTACCCGCTGTTCTCACAGGGTCCGCCTTACGGTCATTACCTCAAGTTGCACTTCTTGTGTTCCCCATTCATGTCCTTCCCGCAGTTTCCAAAGGTGTCCCCTGCCACATTCACCTTCTCGAAGCAGAGATCAGGGGCAGGCCGGGCTCCTGAGTGGGCAAGAAACACTTATCAGTACACTAGCCAGCTTGAGTAGAAGTCAGAAGCCCCTCAAAGGGCAAAGCCAATTCTTGGGAAAGGGTCAAGGTTAGGAAAGCTTTCTGGGAGAGAATATTCAGCCTGTTCTTCCGGACCCCCTATTAGCCTGTCCTATTCCTACTCATAGAAAAAGGTTTTACATCGGTTCTTTATATTTTATTGAGGTTTTATACCTGTGGGTTTGTATGTTAAGCCTTCTCTCTAATAAAAAAAGCCTTGTCTTGGAATTTCCTGGGATTAAAAAAAATAGGTAAATACATATGCAAAATTTTAAAGAAATAAAGTATGTCTTGGGACTTTTTCTAACTAGCCATTTCAATTCTTACTTCTCTACATCCTGGAAAAGTAATCGCAATTAACAATGTATCTTCTGTAGATGCCTATATATCTTCTAGATAGAATTCTTTTGCATCTTTTGGAGATAATTTTTGTAATAAAGAACGACAACCCAGTCTATCCACTGTTCTGCACCTTGCCTGTCCACTTAACTCATTGTGGGGGATTTTACTCAGAACGTTCAGAACTGCCTCCTTTTATTTGGCTGCATCATGTTCCGCCGTATGGCTGTCCCAGAATTAATCTAATCTGTCCCTGTGATGGATGTGTGTAGTCACCAACAACACTGCAGCCATTATCCTCATACATCTGTCATCACATGTATGTTCAAGTAGAGTGGAAGGTATGTTCCTAAGTAGTAGCGTGAACGGGTCCCGTGATCAGTGCACTGGAAGTCCTGTGTCTCCAAATTGCTCTCCGTAGGGGTTGCATCTGGTCCTTCACACTCTCCACAACGCTGTATCATTACTGCTTTTCTTGTGTTGTCCCAGCACTATCACCACTATTACATCATCACATTAACTCTTCGGTCCTTGCCAATCTGATAGGTAAAACCCCTGGCTCACAGTAGTTATAATTCAATTTCACTAAACACGAATGAGAGTAAACATCTTATAGGCGAGGGCCGTTTGCATTTCCTTTTCTGTCTCCATCCTCTGCCCACTTCACGTTTGGATTTTTCTCATCCATTTCCCTGTTCTGCGAACATAAAACACTGAGGAACTGGGGGGGACCCAGTCCACTGCCTGCCCCTGGAAGTCTGCCCCGACCCAAGGGTAGGAGCTGGAGACGCTGTCTGGAAGCCGAGACTCGACGCTCAGCAGACGTGGAAATGGGAGGAGGGCCGCTGACCGCAGCTCACTTACCAGGCCCCCACAGCTGCTGGCACTGCTTCTGGTAGGTGAGGCACATGCCGTTGTAGCAGTAGGCCTGGCCGCCCTCGCAGGGGGTGCCGTCCATCTGGTAGAAGTTGGTGGGACAGTGGGCAGACTTGCCCGTGCAGAACTCCGGGAGGTCGCACTGCCGGGCCTGCTGGCGGCACAGTGTGCCAGGGGCCAGCAGCTGAGCCAAGGAGAAGAGGCAAAAATGTCAGTGTTTTGCCTGTCCTCACCCCTCCCGGCAAAGGGCTTGGGAGCCTCACTCTGGTGGAGCAGAGTTTCCCATTACTACCATTGTACGGGAGCTCCCTAGTTCAAATAGGCACTGACCTCCTCCTCTGAATAGTGACCTGAGTTGTCCAGGTGTTTTCACAGATGCTAATTCACTTCCTCTTCACAAGAAGTAGGTAAGAAATAATATTTATGCGACAATCTACACCTGACTAAGCACTTCAGTAATAAAGCCTGCTTGTACGGACCTCCTGTGTGAGTTCCCATTACAATTATTACTCCGTTTTCATGACAGTTCTATGCAATATAGTTATCTGTTTTATAGATTATAAAACCTGAGACAGCATAGGTTAATGTACCCAAAGTCTCATGGTGAGTAAACAGCAAAAGAACCAGGTCCATTAATATGTACACAGAGCCCTGGCTGGTGTAGCTCAGTGGACTGAGTGCAGGCCTGCAAACCAAAGAACCGTGGTTCGATTCCCAGTCAGGGCACATGCCTAGGTTGCAGGCCAGTTCCCAGTAGGGGACGCATGAGAGGCAACCACACATTGATACTTCTCTCCCTCCCTTCCCCTCTAAAGATAAATGAATAAAATCTTTAAAAATATATGTACACAGAGATACATACACACACATATTATAAACTCACATATTCAAATATTCAGACCTATTCACACATATACATGCAAATTATCTATATACACATGTTGTTCTGAACATCTACATGCACACCCCTGTGTGCTCACTGTGTGTTCATTGGGGCCCCGGCTCCATGTTTCTGAAATTTTGAGGCCCCCTCTTCCCCAGGACAGAGGCTGCGTCCTGTCCAGCACGGCCGCGGCAGGGCATTGGGCCGTCAGGTCAGAACCCTGGGCGGGGGGAGGGCCACTCACCTTGCACCGGTGGCAGCAGGCGCCGTGGGCACACTCAGCCCCTTCTCTCAGGGTGCAGTCAGAGGCATTGCAGCAGGGGTTCTCACATTCCTGGGGGGCAACGGGAGCGGGCGTGAGTCTCTGGGGCAGCAGGACCCGAGACAGTAGTCTGGGCGGGCTCAGAGCTGCACTGGCCTCCGGTACCGCCCCACCCCCACCCCCACCCCCTCCCCACATGCGCCTGGAGCCCTGGCTTCCTAGCAGGCTTTCCCCAAAAATCATTTTACAGCTTAATCGCTAGGGTAGTGTGTATTTACTGTAGAAACACACACACACACACACACACACACACACACACACACAATCATCAGCAGCACCACAACTCAGACACAACTCCATTTGGAGTGTGGATATTTTTCCAGGCATTTTCCTATAAATAGAAACATACACCTGTTTTATAAAATCACAGTCCCCAAACTGTTCTGTAATGTAATATAATATGCACACTTTTCCATGTAATCATGTATCCTTGCAACATGATTTTTGGTATAGCATTACATTATATGAGAATTCTGCTATCTGTTTTCTTGCCCCCAGTAGAACACCCCAAGACTCTGTCTTCTACGCTGCCCTCTGTGCGCCCCACCCCTCCTCCCCCGCCCCCAGCCTTTGCTGTCCCACCCAAAGAGGCCATGGGGAGCAAGGACATCCGGCAGCAGCTTGAATGCCGTTTCTATCAGCTCCTGGGGCCAACTTCCTCGGACTTCTCCCACCACCCGCTGCTCTTCCTCAACCCTCGTCTGCAGGCCTTTCCGGGGGCAGAAGGTCTCCTGGGGTTCCACGCTCCTCTCTCTTCCTTCCTGCCCTACTGGTCCTCATTTGCTGACACACAGCATGAGATTTAAAAGAATGACGGATGGCCAGTGCCTCTGAGTGTCCTCATAACACCCCTGCTATTGTCACAGTTCACAGTTCTTAACACCGCGCCGGCCCACGCGCACAGGACCATCACAGCCCGAGAGGCAGGACGGGCCCCCTTCACAGACGAAAAAACTGTGGCTCAGACAAGCCCCATGACTGGAGGCACACACCTGGCAAGTGTGGGAGCGGAAGTCCAGTCACTCTGCCTGGGGCCCACTCCGCGCTTACTGATCACGTTGTAAGTGCTACTGTGCAGCTCTGGCCTACTGGAGTGACACATGCCACTGCCTAACTGGAGATCCGCCTGTCTTCCTTAAGAGAGTGGATAAGAACACCTCCCTTCCATTAATCTCCCCCCCATCCTGGGCTCCAGGCAAATCTTTCCCTGCCAACAAACCGTGTCTCTTCCCACCTCAAGGCACGGCCCCTCCCTGGACTGAAATGTGCCTTCTCTCCTGGTACTCCTCACTAACTCCCAGCAGCCCTTGGGTATGGGCTCAGAGGTCACCCCTGCCCCCAGGTAGGGCAGCTCCCCTCATCCTACATAAACTCATAGCTCCTTGTCATTGGTCCTCCTAGTATTTAGATACTTTTGCAACTATTTCATCCATTTGTGCTTCCCTCACTATACTAAATGTGCCACAAGACCAAGGACCACATCTATTTTTGTTATATTTATCCTGGGCCTGGCACCCAACTCAGTAAATATTTGTAGATCAGCAACTGCTCCAGGTAGAAGCCAACAGGCTGAGCTCACTTGTGGGCTGCTACTCAAGCCCATGGGGCTCCCCAAGATAATACAACACCCCCCCTTCTGAAGGGTCTGGGCTGATAGCTGTGAACTTACAATGATGGGGTAGCAGAGCCTTGTTTTATTTTGAAAGTTACTTGCTGACATCAAGTAAACCAATCAAACCCTAGGGAAGGTTGTAAAATCCACCAGTCTTTCCCACATCCACAGACCCAAAATCTCGCCCCCCACAGCTAACTGTTACTCATGCATTCTCCCCTAAATTGTTTTCATGTTAAGGTACTGATTTTCACCCTTCCAAAAATAAAGATAAAACTATCCAGTTCTGCTTTTTGCAGAACAACATGTGTCCATTCAAAGGGACAGGCCCTGCTGCAAGCCTGTCACTCATCTTCAAGATCAAAACAGCTCTGCTCCTTCTTCCTCCCAACAGCCCTCTTCAGACTTGACCGTACTTCCTGCTTCCTCTTTCAATCATCTCTTCTCCAGGCTGAACAGTACGAGCTTATTATTTTAAGCATCCTCATATGGCCCAGATTCATGCTCACATGACCAGCTGTGTGGCTTCCGGAATAAATTCAGTGTGGCCAGAAGGCTAAAAAAGCCACCTGCCACTGCACTGGTGAAGCTTGTGGCCTCTGGTTAGATCAGACACCCACGAAGAAAACCCCACCCCAGCTGGGCACACACGGTGACAACCTCAAACTGGGAGTATCTACAGAAATGGCCCATCATCCAGGCTTACTCTCCACCTCGTATTTGTGATATTATAGGACGTGCACACAACCAAGACACTTTTCATTCTCTATGGACTGGAGCCTTGAAACAAATGCAGATCCTCCCTCCAAGGCCAGGCAACCTTACCTCTTCCTCCCCACAGTCACACTCTTCCCCGTCTTCCAGGTACCCATTTCCACATCTTCGGCCTCCGTACAGCGTCCTGGTGTCTGGCAGGTTCGAGAGACACATCCCGCCACCTGACTGCAAATACCGGTCCAGCTCCCTTTTGTTGCATCCATTGAACACTTTGGGGAAAGGATGGCTGGCAGAGAGTAAGGCTGGAGTTAGCTGGACGTCTGAGCACCAAGCAGCCAGAACAGCTGCCAATTCTGCTGCCCACTGGGCTGGTTCCCTGAGTCCCATTGAGGGACTCAGACCCCCGATGGTGCCATGCATGTGCATTCTGCCCTTGCCAAACATCCTCTATATATTAACTTCCAATTCCTTCTAAGAATTAAGAAATATTAACCACCCAGAATGGTTTTTTCGCCCCTTCTGCACAGAGGAAGTATCGAAGAATCAGAAGCAGCAGCGTCTGCCCTCTGCGTGAAGAGGCTGTGGCACACAAAGGGTCATAAGCGTTACAATGGGTCTCTTGAGCCTTAGAGTGGAATACAACACCAACCAACCCAAACTTCTTTCTGAGGCTGATACTAGACAGAGATTTTCTTGGGACAGAAGACTAGGCCAGAAAGGGACGAGATTATGGGTTTAATTTTTTGTTGTGGGGCCAGTGATCGGATCTTCATAGTAAGTGCGTGGGTGGTACTCCAAACTCAGCCAAGCCAACTCACAAATGCACACTCTTTATCTCAAAGGGTATAGAATTCCTGGGTCCCACTACTGGGAAAAAGAATGAAAAGTCATACGTTCCCTAGTAGCAGGTCAGCACCGCCATTTGGGTCTGTCACAGGGTTATCCTGACCCCAGTTCTCTAAGCCACCTGGACGCTGAACACAGAGGGTTTCCCTGAGTCATCAGGCATATATCGCAAGGACTTTACTGGTAAACTGCTAAAACTTACAAATAGTTTAAAAATAAATCAGAGTAGTAATTAACACGACTCTCGACGGTTTGTCTACCATATGCTTTTTAGCCTGGGAAAGAGAGAGGTGGGCTTCACCAGGAGCTCGTAGGGGTCTGAGCATGACCCACAGAGTCGTTCCCTGCATGTCACAGCTGAGAAGGGATGGCGAAAACACTGGTCACTGGAGCTCCAAAAAAAGCTGCGTTTTCTTTTGGAAACACTGAAACACCATTTCTTTAAGAAGCATAAGCAAGTCTTATGCTTATGATTTGGGGTGGGAGGAATATAACCTCCCACCATGGTGCCTTCCCATGAAGGACTCAGGTCCTGGAAGAACCCAGTGCTCTCTGCTGAGTTCAGACACTAAATATAAGTCCTTTGAGTAAACTCCAGCATTCTCTTTCAAGGGCTCTGGTTTACAACCCCTCACAACTACAGGGAGATGCAGCTGCCCGGGGCTTGTCCCTCCTGGTACACACAGCCTGTAAATTCCTGGCGGGGTCACTCTGGGGTGTACAAATGCTCCTCTTTCTTCTCCTTGTTCTGGAGGCCACATCAGCACTTTCTACCAAGGCTGGGGAGGGACAGCACGCATCAAGCTCCCTTGGAATGGAGGGACTAAGAAACCCTGTTATCCAAACCATTCCTCATCAAAAGTTCACGAAGAGAAAAAGACATGCAGTCAGGCCAGGTTTGCCACTGAAGACCTAAGACAAAATTAAGTCTATCTAGGGTTTCACCAGGTACCAAGCCGCCCACTAGAAACCTAGTGCTCCTTGCATGCCCTTGCTTCCTTTGTCTTTCTCCCATCCCTTGGGTATCAAAAGCACATATCACTCCACGTTCCAGCAGTGGCTCCCTGGGGCCAGCTGGGAGGAGCACTGCCCTGCCCTCCGCCCCATCCTCCCCTTCCTGCCTGACTCACCCAGTGGCGGCTGCCATGATGCACCCACCGTCAGCCTCGCTGGCTGGGCAGCAATTGGCAGAATCGTGGCTCATGCCGAAGTTGTGGCCCATCTCATGGGCCATGGTGGCAGCCACGCCAATGGAATTCTCGGAGTGATCCTGCACAGGGGGAGATTCAGGTCAAGAAGACTGCTGTCCCCAACCCCCAACTCTGCCTTTACTTTGGTCAAGCCTCACAGCTTGATAAAAGCCCATGCTTTTAACTGCACGCTGCACCTGCCAGTCATAGGGGATGGATGGAGGATGAACAAAGAGAGGATGGCAGGCTCCATGATATCTACTGCCCATGTCAGAAATGAACACTCGAAGGCATTTAATAAGTAGTCACAAAGTCAGAGAAAATTCAAAATAAGGCAGTAATTTCCTAACCATGACTTTGAGACAAGCTCTCATTTCATAATGATACACGTAACATGAAACCTAGAATAAAAAATGTTTTTCATCTCTGTCATCTTACTACCCCCAGCCCACGGTTTGGAAGACATGAAAGACCTAATGATGCAGGAATGTAATCGCTTCTGGGTTTTCCTGAACTTGAAAATTGGGGTAAACTACCATCAATGAAAATTCACCCCTGGCACCTCCATCCCTTATCACTTCGGACTTCATTTTAAACAACTGCCCTTTGTGATGTCAAAGCTTTTCTTTCCTCTAATAATGACACAGAAGACTGTTTTTGAGAAGACAGCCTCCTGTCTTATGAGAGAGTTTTCTGCCTTCTGCAACACCTGCACGGCGGCTGAGACTCACCATGTTGACTCCTCCAGACTGGTACACGGAGCACATGGCCATGAGGGGGGCCAGGCCAATGGTGATGCCCTGGAAAGATCTGCCCCTGCAGGAGGGAAGGCGACAGGGTAACTACAGAGGAGACCAAGAGGGCTGTTTCAATGTGCCCAGAAGCACGTGGCCACCATGGCGTCCCTTGGCCCTTCTGCCACTCCCAGACCGTTCCCAAGAGGAGAGGCCCTGGTATCACAGGCCAAATGGACAGAGCCCAGGCTGCCACACCTCTGACTTCCTCTCACCCACTCTCTCACTGCTCTAGAAAAACAGAGAGAGTGAAAGGTCACTTTTCCCCATGATATGCCCATAACCCTGCTCCCTGGACGGAAATGGGCAGGCCTTGCAAAGCTGCATCCCATTCCTGCTGCACAGGAAAAGGTCAGAGGGTGGGGCTGGCGGGGAGATTGGCACAGGCTCTGATGCTGAAGTGAATCAGGCCCACTTCCGCCAGCTGCCGGGGTCTCATGCCACATCCCTGGCCCTGGGGGAGGGTGCGGGGCATTTGGGGCAGCAGCTGTAGGGGGTGATGCTTCATTCCTGCATCACTCAGGGGCCAAGGAAACAGATGTATCCCATCAGAAGCATCAAGAAGTGCAGCCAGGTGCAAGAATGACCTACTTCTGCCTTTGTTTGCAACTGTGATCCTAATCTGCCAACGGCCAAGCTCTGTCCCCCCATTTAATTCATCCCTCTCTGGCTGTATACATACAGTACAGAGGCTAAGAAATAACTGAAACCCAGTGTTTCCATGCACGCCACACACATGTAACTTAAAGTCCATGTGGAAAGTCATTGTGTGGCACTTTGATATCTCCGTGCTCCTCCTATCTACAGCCCAATATCTTTGAGAGCTGAGACTATCTTACATATTTTGGGGTCACCAGAACTTAGAATCTGAAACATGGTGGGTGCTTAATAAATGTGTGATAAAAGTCAAGGCAGACCCTTCTTCGGAGAAACAAGATGCAAAGGAATACACAGAATATGCGCAAATATACATGAAGTCCTACTGGTGATTTTATAAACTTAGACCACAGCTCCAAGGAAGTCCAGCTGGAAACCTAGATTCAGGGTCTTGCCCAAAGCAGGACACTACACTTCCCAAGTTCAGACCCAAAGTCTTGGTAACCCCAAGACTCTTCCAAGGTGAATGTGCTCATTGCCCGGGTGTTTGGTATAGTTATTTCCCAGGTCTTTTAAAATTATTTTTGAAATTCAAAAAAATTAAATAAGCTTTACTTTAAAAACTTCTAGATAACTTCTAAATAACTCATGGCTTAAAAGGGAAACCAAAACTGAAATGATAAACCACTTAGAAAGGGCAGTGCAGCATTATAAATGAATGGGATGCATCAGGACTTTTTTAGAGTAAACAAATGTTGAAATGATTGTTAATTCAGAAAGGTATTTAGGCAAGAAAAAAAAAAGATTTGTTTCTGTATGTGCCTTGATTGTAACTGCCTCAGGATACCTTTGGAAGTCAACCCTAATAAAAACTAGATAATCACCCCCAGGGGACTGTCCCATGCCACCGTGACCCTCATCAAATGTCCTCTTTTTCCCTCACCCTGCCCCCTCAACGTCTGCCTCCCACCAAACACACAGTCCCTGTTAGTAAGTGACACTTTGACTACCTCGGGCGGGCAGTCCCCAGCCTCTAGGAATGAAGTAAAGGACAACCCAGGAGCCGCCCCACCCCCGCCCTGACTGCCTGCTTCAGGAGGTTAGCTCTGGACTAGAACTGAGTGCCAAGATGGAGAACAGCCCCTCAGAAAGTCCGTTTCAAAGCCGCCCATGGCCAGCAGTCAGTCAGTTCCCAAGCACAGTGGTCTCAGACACTCAGCTGAATATGTGTAGGTCTCATTTCCTCATCTAGATGGTAAACACTTTTGGGGGCTGTTATGACCCTCAGGGTTTTGAATATTTTCCAGCATGTGCTAGGCACAGAACACGTCTGAGAAATACTTGATTACAAGGACCAGAGAGTCAGGCGGTCTAGTGCAGCCAACATTCAGCATCAGGAAGGGAAGGGGCAGAAAGCGCATGCTCTGTGGACAGGCAGCCAATGCCAAGGCAACGCGTACAGAGAAGGGCTGCTTACGTGACTAACTGTGCATTGTCATGTTTCTTCTGAGCGAGCAGCCTGCGCCTCCAACGAAGAAAGGACCAGAGGGTAGAGTAGGGGTTCTCCGAAACTTCACACAAATCACCGTGAGTCCACACTTCCAAGCCCACAAGAGCAATCCGGATGTTCAAGGATCGGTAAAACTGATCGGTGAAACAGAAAAATCAGAGCATCATCTTTAGCTCTCAGTGATAGGAAGGAGCTCATGAATCTCAGTGGTTAAGTACTATTCCACTGTATGGATATACCCAATACGGGTATATGGATATTTTATTGTAAGATGTCCCCACTTGTGTGGGAAGTGAATGGGTAGAAAATGATCTACAAGTAGGTAAATATGCTTACTCTTGAAAGTTTCCTTCCCCATCACTGGAGGTGTTTAGCTTTCACCAAGGATACCATCAACTGCAAGCATTAGACTGCAGAGGGCCAGACAATCTTCAGGGTTCTGCCCAACCCAAAGGTTTGGAAATTCTATAAATCAGACCTGACTCTCAAGATCCTTAAGGGTACAACTGTATCTAACCTTTGTAACATAGTACCTTTCCCAGCATATATGTATAAGCAGGGTGAGTGCTTTCTTTAAAGCTAACTATTAGAAAGTGTGGGTATAAAAAATTATTTGACTGACAAAGCCTAGAGAACACTGAGGCACTGACTTAAAAAATAAACAAGTTGCATGTAAACCAAAGTGACATGAGCAAGGAGATACCATTTAATCCAAAACTGGATGACTTTGGGCAGGTACTGCCCCGGCTAAAAATAAAAATCGGACCACTTTTCAGGTACAAAGCACTGAGGTGTAGAGTTAAGTACCTTGCCCAGAGTCTCAGCAGAAAACATGGTGGAGCCAGGATTAAAGCCAAAATGACCAGCTCTTGGAGCTGACTCCTGACCCTACTCTGCTCAAATGTGGGCGTTTTCACATCCAGACAATCCACTTGCCTCCAAGAAACTGTGGAGCAGGATGGGCTCCAGATGCAGTTGACCTCAACGGAAACTTTGATTTTCCTGTTTTGTGCCAGGCCAGTCATTACAGAAAATAAAAAGTTTGGATTCCAATTTGAACTTGCTTCACTAGGGAGCTTTTTAAGGACTCAAACTTGGCTTTTTCGTGGTTAAGGAAACACTTTTTGGATTGGGTTCATGATGCAGCAAATTAGTGCAGTTCATTCCAGGTTTGGTTCAACAATAGTTCAGTTCAAGTAGCTGGGTCAGCAAGCCTCGGAGAAGTGGGTCAGCCTTCCAGCCAGGAATGACAGACGTCAGCTGCTGGGGAGAGATCTGAGACCGCTGCACAGAAATGAATGGACTGGACAGCCGAGCCGGGGGCCTCAAGGATGGACTGGGGTTTGCTCTCTTCTCCTTCTATTTTTTCATCAGCACCCTTGCTTCCATCACCCAGACTGACTGCAGCGCTCACAAAGGGAGACCCAGCCAAGTCTCCCACCTGCCGGCTCTCCGGAACAATAGATGTCACGTGGGTAATAACAGGGTCTGCCTCCTGTCTACACCCCAGGGACCACGCTGCTCTTGTTTTCCCAGATGTTGAGTGTTTGGGTTGTAGGATCATCTACATGTTATTGTGTACGGAGTGAGTCAAGAGTGAGAGAGGACTGGACGGTGTCGCTGGAGCCCTTCCTTCCAGGAAATGCCAGGGTTGACTTCCATCAGTCACTGACCACGCTGCCCGCAATTTGCAGAGCCATCTGGGCAGAATGAAAACGCGTGGCACAGACCTCCCCACCTGGTGATTCTGAATACTACCAACTTTGGTGGTAAATCCCTAAAAATACCCAAGTTTTCGTCTTTATATGCCAGTGTTTAGGAAAGAATGATTTCTCCTGTTAGCCTCAGTTCCACAATTCCTTAGCAGGCCCAGAGTTAAAGCTTCAGAAGTTCTGTGAGCACCCTGAATTTGTACTATAAATGTTTAAATAGAGCTCCAAAGAGATCTGCGACCCTAAACACACTAAAATCTACATATTAAAACTACTACTAGCCTATTAACAGCCTAGGTTGCCCATTCTACTGCATTTTGCTTTATAACAAATACTAATACATATATTTAAAAACCAAAGTAGTTCCATGTCCCAGACCAGCCTGTTCTAGTGAAATTCAAGAATTTGGGCATTTCCTAAGAGCATGTTTAAGGGGTCTGCCCTAGGAAAGTTAACCATCTGCACGGTCTTTGTGAGACAGGAAATAATTTTAGAACCGTCTTACAGATGGAGACTGTACAGATTGGTCCCCAAACACCACTCCTCAACTTTTATAATTCTGTCACTTTCCCTTGCTGACCTGCCTCAAATCTCTCCTAAGTCTGAGAATCCCTGGGCTTTGTTCCTAGAAGGACATTTAAAGAACCCTGAAGCTTTCTTACACTGAGCCCCTCTATGTCTTCAGTTCTCTGGGAGCCACTGCAGGGAGGAGGGGAAGGGGTCAGAGGACAACGCTCTCAGTGCTCACCCCTGCTTCAGTTTAGGGAAGTCTGTTTCATCCGGCTTTTATGTTGGACTGTTTTGTACTGGTCTCAGCCTATTAATAACCAGTGTTACAAAGCTGGACCAGCCCTGTGGTTCCCATTATGCATGCAAGACTCCCTTCAGCAATAACCATCAGGAAACCGAAAAGATACAGGTTTATGACTTACAAGGCCTGGAAATTACACAGCACATCTGGGGCCACACAGCGAGGTGGGGTTGGGGGTGAGGGTGAGGAGAGAGAGAATGGGCCTGGATTCTGTTTTCATTGTGGTAAAGTGGGGGAGGGCCGGGTTTTTGAGCGTTCATTCCTCATTGCTGAATTTAAAGCACAGGGTGGGAATTTAAAGCACAGGGGAAAAAAAAAAAAGTGGCCCAAATGGTCACTTACTGAAATCAACCAAGATCTCTAAAACAAAGGAGCCTTGGTGGAGGGAGGTGGGCTGGCTCTTCCCTTAGTCCTGTGGCAGCAAAGTGTTGAGACAGCCTACTCTGAAGTGGGTGCCCCTTTGGAATATAGACCTGGGCAATCCGGGCTCAAGCCAGGAACTTGCATTATAAAAAGAAAAAAATAACCAACATTGGGGCTTACATTACACAGAGAGTGGCATAAGATTTCACTTAAAAAAAAAAAAAAAGGATTCCAGTAGAAAAATAAAAATAATCCAAAGCCACTGATTTAGGCCAACCCCTCTATTATGTAAATTTAACACAAAACAATACAAAACTTCCAGCCAAAGAAGAGGAGTTCGGTGGCTATGGTCACAGAGCTGAGCCTTGTCAGCTCTGGGCCCCTGTGGCATCGCTGTTCCCTCTCAGAAACTGGCTGGGCTGGCCAGGCCACCAAGAGGCAGCTCGGGTGCTACCTGATCTCCTGTCCTCTGAGGTGCTTGCACCTTTCCCACAAAGTACACACCTGGTCTCACCTTATCAACGTAATTGGCGATCTCCATGAGCTTGTGTTTGGTGGCATCCTGGTCTCGTCCGTTCTTCTGAAACTGAATGGGACAAGCAGAAGTAGGTAAGAGGTAAGCCCCACAGAACCCCTCTCTGGACCCCTCCCATGCCCATCACTTGTCCTTGAATTAGTATTTACTTTCTTCCATCTTCTAGGGGCATCACATTTACACAGCTGTCTCCCCACCACACACCCCCCCACACACACACACCCACACACTCACACACACAGTGCCAGCTCGGGGACAGCAGAGCCCAGGTCAGGTCCATCTGGTATCCCCAGCTACCAGCTCAGTGCCAGGCCTGCGGATGTGCACACAGAAGCTGTGCAGTGAAATGAGTTCTTTCTCCAGTTCTTGAAGTCAACCTTGTTCTCCTATTCTCTGAAGGAGAAGGCCTCCCGCACACTCGCCAGACCTTAGCAGAGGGACCAGTCTGATCCCTGCCTTGGTCGTCACCCCAACATAAAGCTGCCATCACAGGGTTGCAACGGGTCCCCCTACATGTGATCCATCAACAGGGGTCAAACGTTACTGAACGCCTGCCATGGGCAAGGCACTGTGCTTGACACCAGGTGGGAGGGCCTGGGACCGGCCTAGAGGAGCTTTGGTAAAAACAGAGAGAGAGCCAGAAATAACCGCAGTGGCGGCTTCTGTATTGAGGGAGTATATCATTGAAATGCACTGAGAAAACGTGGACAGAAATAACTGCCACCTGAGGCCACGTGAGTGATACAGAATGGGTGCTGGTGTCGAGGATCATAAGACCTTGGCTCTGGTCCGGCATGCCACTCAGATGGGCTGGCAGCGACTTCCACAGTGAGAGGAATTCTGAGGCTGCATGAACTCGGCAGGGAAGAGTGTTGTGCTGGATTAGAAATGCCTGCCTTGGGTTCCAGGACATTTCAGCATGTGGTCCCACATTCGTCCTTCCTGCCTCAAAAGGGTAGCTCTCTTCCAGTGGCAATGATGAAGGACAGCTTCACAGTGTAAAGATAAAATCTGCCACAGTTCACCTAAATTTGCAAGTGATGGGTATGTCCTATCCGCTACCACTGTTACACAGAATCTGGGCACCTAGCGGATTTACCTGGGATACACAACTATATATGTTACGTCAAGTCCAACCTTCACGCTCTTCCTCCACCCTATCCAGCAAGAATATTCAAACAAAAATGTGGACAACTGTAATTGAACAACAATTAAAAAAAAAGAATATCCAAACAAGAAACAAAAGAATAGCTAAATAAAACTCCCTGGGATGCTGGCTGTGATGGGGGTGTCCCCTCCATAATTCAGGGAAAACCACCCTTTCCTATTCTTCCGCTGCACTTGGACTTTCCCATGCTTCCTTGGGGCCGTCACTCACCAGAACTGTCAATAGTCTCACTTTCACCATTGCCTTCTGAGAGTTAAATTCAATGCCAGGCATTATGACTTAGACCTATACAAGGTGTTGATCCTGAAGTTTCTCATTATAGAGTCATCCCATTTCTAGACCGGTCTCATGCCCAGAAAGTGTTGCAGTATTTAGTGAATATTTATTAAAAAATCAAAGCCATCGTTCATTGCCTTTCAATTACTCCTGTCTTCAAGCAACTGCCTGATAATACCACCAGTTCTAGGGATGTATCATGTTGTCCAGAAGAGTCTCATGTAGGAATCAGCAAGCATTTTCTGGAATGGACAGACTAAAGGTTTTATAGGCTTTACAGCCATACTGTCTCTGTCACAACTACTCAACTCTGCCATCATACAGCTCAAAAGCAGCCACAGACAATACATACAGCAGTAAGCACTGAAGTAGTGCAGTAAAACTTTATTTACAAATTGCGGTGGGCTGGGTTGGACCATGGGGTGGGCTATAGCTTGTAGACCACTCATCTAAAGAAAGGACTATCTCAGCCTTCAACTTTCTAGGGTGACAGAGACAGTGAAACATGGTGCATCACCTGGCCTTTTCCAACTACCTCGCCTTCTGCCTGCATCAGGAAGGTTTTTTGTATTCCCATTTTTACAGCTGTTCTGTCCCCTTCTGCAATACCCCACCTTGATCCGGGGTCCCTCCCCTGGATTTGCTCTCTCATCTGCAGCAGTAAGCTGAGCCCCACCTCTGGCACCCCACCTAGACCCAGGGAGTGAGCAGCTGCTCAGTCATTTGTACAGTGGACAATGCTCCCTCCCTCTGTCTAGGCAGCAACACTATCCCTGCCCCTGCTTCCTGTGCAGAGCCCAGAGGAGGAGCCTGGCCTGTCTGAGCACCAGGTTATAAATCACAGATAAGGCGGCCCTCCCGCTCTGCTCTGTGTCTTCCCATCCTTTTACATTAATTGTCAGGCATACACTTTTGCCAGCAGAGGAAGAGAGGTCACTTGAAGAGGGAGTGGGGGAGAGGAGGAAGGGGAGGGATTTGTGCGCCTGAGAGCCAGCCTGGCCTACTGTACTCCCCACTCCATCCCTCCCATGACTCATTCAAAGCCCAGGACCCTGAGAAAGCAGCAAGTTCCCTGTCCCCAGGCAGCACGAAATCCCGCCTGTCAGCTGCTGCTGAAGGCACTCTCCTCTGACACAGGATGATGGCTCTAGGCAACACACAGTCCCCAGGGCACCTCCAGCACTCTTTCTCCTGGGGGGGGGTTCTGCAGGAGACTAGATATCCAATCCCTACCCTGCCCCTGCTTCTCCAACTTCCAGAGACTCACATCCAGTGGGTTTTAAAACCCTGCACCATGATTCCACAGGGGAGAGTAGAGGGGTGAAGCAGAGGGTCACCCCACCTTTACAACAGAGTGGCTACATTTCTATATGCTTATCTACTGGGGTCCCAGGGGCTGTCCTCCTAACCAAGGATTTTGCAGCTGAAAACAACAGTTCAAGAACACTGTATTAGATGACCTCAGATGCAAAGCTTAAATGAAAAAAATGTCCTGGACTCAGAAAAGCTCAGCTTTCTTCCAGCAACTCCCCTGCTGGGGGCCAGTGACCGTCACCTCCTCCCATGACCGCAGAACCTTGGCTTTTAAATCAGCCTTGGAGCTTGCTCCCCACGCTGCTCCCCCATCACACACACACACACACACACACACACACACACACACACACACACACCAGTCTTTGGAAAAGAAAACAAAAGGCTACTTAAAATCAATACCAACATCAATTAAAAAGCCAAACTTCTCAAAGCAGAACACGATGTTCCCCAGCCTGCAATGCTGTTCGCCTCCACCTCTCTGCCCAGTAACAACCCCTTGTCTTTTCAGACAGCTCCAGGGCCACCTCCCCCTTCCACTAACACTCGAAAGCAGACCTTCAGACCTCAAGTCTAGCAGACTCTCCCCACCACTCGGCACCACCTCCAGGACCTGTGCTTTGGGACTGCAGACTACACTCAGCAACCTTAGAAGGAGGCATTTGGTGAGGTTGGCAAGTAAGCCACTCGGATGGGGTCCATGAGACAGCCTGGAGCCTGGCTGAGTTCTGTCTTACGGGGGACCCTGGATGAGTGTGTGGACTTAGAGCACAGTTGGCTCATTGCGACTTCCTAAGCTCAGAAGATGTGCTTGGTCACATGGTTGAGTCACTACATAAAGTGAGAAATGAGGTAACATGTGGCTAATTTAGGCAAATGTGGCTCTGGGGCTTGAACTCATTCTTCAGGTGTCAACTTCAACATCATCGCCTTGGAGAAGTTTTTCCCTTTTCCCAAAACCGCCACGTTGGACCCCTCGGTATCTGCACTCTACTCCTCTGCAATGACATATCTTAGCAGCTGTGGCACCGGATGAGGACTCTGTTCCGTGCTGCTGTTGTGGGCTCTCTGATCCCAGGGGCAGGTCTGTCTATACCTCCTGGGGCCAAGCACTGGGCGTGGCACATAATAAAGAATCAAGATATTGTCGATGAATAAATGAAATGAAAGAGAGAGAGAGATATGAATGTTCATCAGATCTTAGAGTCAAGGCCTGCAAGAACCTGTCTAACTTAAGGAACATGGGATTAAAGGCCAAACAGCTACTCCTCCAGGTCTGTAGTTCTCACACTTGCCCATGTATCAGAAGCACCCAGAGGGCTTGCGATAACATGGATTGTGGGACCCAGCCCCACAGTTTAGCATTCAGGAGTCCTGGGGCGTAGCTCAAGAATTTGCTTTTTCTCAAGACCCTGGGGGCCACTGATCCTATGGGTCCAGGGACAACATTTCCAGAACCACAGCTTCGGGTTTTCATTGAGCACCAACCTGATTATAAAAATGGACCCATTTATGGGCAAGAAAAATGAACTCAATCAGATGAGTCAGAATGCATGCATTATCTGTGCAAAAAAATTACTTAAATCTCTAGAGAGAATTCATTGACTCCCCATGAATAAGTACCAAAACCTGAAGAGGTCTTCAGGTTCTAACATTTTAAGAAATGTTAATCCAGATAATGTGAATTGTACTGGTTTTTCTTTTTTTATCTGATGAGTGTATCAAGCTAGAAGAACGTTTTCCTGTTTTTTTTCCCTTCCCAACTACATTTAAAATAGCAAAAAGAAATGGTTGAATTTAAGCTCAACCAGAGACAGATGACTGCTTCCCCGTTCCTCCAAAGCAGTTGTAAACCCGGAGTGGAAGCTATCAAAAGAGCCAGTTTTCCTGTTGAAACCCATCACCTCCCTCTTACCTCCGCGTAATCAGCCACGATGTATAGCTCCACATACTTCATGGAGTTTAAATCATCCCTTTTCATCTAAGAATGAGATAGGAACAGATCAGAGTGGTAGAAGCGGTGGACTTGGCCTCATTTCAAAAAACTGCCAAGCAGCGGTGCTAGTTTAATTTTGCACTTGGGCACTAGCAGCAGCCCAACAGTGGTTGCCTGCACCCTCATTATGCCCTGCGCCCGCCATTTTGGTTATTGTTGGAAGCTTCTCTGGGACACTGGGCCCCATCCTTAGTCTCAAAAATCAATGAGCTGGGTGGGCTGGCCAGTACAAGAAGCACAGAGGCCAATATACTGTGAGGGAACATGCTGACCACCAAGTTCCTCAAAACCACCAAACCCATATACTCTAGTTGGTATGAATAAACACAAGCACTCTGTGCATACTGCTAAGGGCTGTTCCAAAAAGGGAAGCATATGTTTTTTTTCTCTCACATTTCAAAGGTTTTGAAATTAGGATCTCAGAGTATTTTAAATGTAGTAGTGTTTTCCCCAAAGCATTATTCTATCAACTACAAGGGTATCCCACACTCATCAATGACTTAGGATCAAGGAAAAAGCTATTTTCTCCTTCTTAGCCACCTCTGTTTAATTGAGAATTACTCCTGGATCCAAAGTAAGGAAGGGTCCTCAGAGGGGGCAAGTCTATCCTGAGGGTGACTCCTGCACTGAGAACTCACCCGGCGAAGTCCTTTCTTGACCTGGTTTGTAAACTGAAGGCCCCAGTCCCTGTTGCTGGCTCCGGAGTGCTCAAACCCACAGTTCCCAGGAGGCAACTTGAGATGTTCAGATCTGTAAATAAGGTGGTGGCCCTCACTGCCAGGGAGGGGCTCGATGACGTAGCTGAGGTTACTGTTCACCACGATCAGTCCTCTGTCAACAGGAGAAATAGAATCTCTGGTCAAAGATTATGGCCCCAGAAAAGTCCCTTGCCCAGGCCTCAGTTTCCCCCTATGCAAAATGACCCAGTTGGTTGTGGTTATTGGTTCTGAACCTTATGATGAGGTCACGCTCCCTTTGGTGAGAAGCTGGCACAGACTCAGACTTCCTCTCCAGAGAAACGCACAGGTGTGTGAAACGTGGTTCACAACTTCGGGGTACTAAAAGCTTATCACAGAGAACCTCAAACGGTTCTAAAACGACTGGACCAGGGACACTTAATACTTATAAGCCAGGGTAGAACCAGGGTTCCAAAAAGCCTCCCAAACCCAAACACGACGTATGGCAAATCACCGGTAGAAACTTTATAGACACAGAAAAAGATGGTATGGGGACCAGAGGAAGGACACCGGTGTGGGGGTGAGGAGACCCAGGTCCTGGTTTTAGCTCCGACATGAAATTACCAAATGCTATTTGACAGGCTTCCTAAATCAGCCTGAACCTCCACCTCCCCATGTATAAATTGCAAACGATAATTTACTAACTCATGAGGACTCTTGGGATGATTAAATAAATTGACAGGTGTCATTGTCCTTGGAAACCAGAACAAAAGGCATCACCGATGGCATTCTCATTAGCCCCAACGTCCCCAGCAAGACAGCTCTGCAGTAAAGTGACACCCACAACCAAGCATGAGTGGCTACTCTTTCTCTTGGTTATAGACACTGGTGTTGAACGCCCATTATATTCTTTCACTCACTGAGCCCTTACTCTGTACTCCAAGTGATAGAGACATAAATCCTGTCCCCGAGTGACTCACAGCTGACAAGAGAACAGACATTCATTCCACAAATATTTCCCGGGCTCCTGCTATGTGCCAGACATCAAGGTAGATGCTGAAGAGGGAATCGTGAACAAGACAAAGTGCCTGCCCTCACGGAGCTTGGAGTCTGAACAGGGCTTCAATCGCTGTAGTATGTAACAGAGACAGAGAAAGGGTTTTATCACGCCCAACACTGGTGGATTGGATACAGCTGCCTCAGTGAGGCATCTGAGAGCTTTAAAATCTGGCCGTGGTGAGAAAAACAGCTACGACTGATTATCAATCACTACTGCAAATAATCAACGGACGGGTGAGTAGACGTCCTAGTAGCAGGTATTTGCCATCCTCAATGCAGCGAGATGAATGAGAGGGGACGCACCCAGGGCTCCGAGGGAGGAAGACGCCCAGCGGCATTCCATGTGCTCCAAAAGCACAGGCTCTCCTCCACCCAGAGAACTCCAGTTGCATTATCTCCACGTGGCTCTCTGCCACTCCAAATTGAAAGCCCCTCGCTCCTCAGGACCCCCGCCCAGGGTGTACACTTTGGGAAGAGCCTGTGATGCCCCCAGGAGAGACTACGCCAGGCTTTGATCAGCAGCAGCCCTTCCTGGAATCTGTCCTGGGCTGACCTCATTGCGGTGCTGGTGCCGGTGCCGGTGCACCTAACGCTTCCCGGCTGCCTCGCCCAGGCTGACGCAGCAATCCCAGAGTGATCCCGGAGCAGCCCCCTGGCAGGACACCCGAGGTGCTCCCTGGACAGCTGGGGATGGAAGTGGGGCGAAGAGCAAGGGTCACATCCGCTCCCGAATCCAGACAGGAAAGGGCATAGGGCAGAGCTGCTGCGGGCATCCTGTTTCCAAACTATCTCCTCATCTTGGCTGACCAAAGCCCTTCCCGTCACCTCAGTTTCCTCCATTGGCTATGAACTTAGCAAACACAGAGGGCTGGACCACAAACCAGCTAATGCCGTGGTGTGTACCAGGTTGTGGCTGTGGTGATAACAGCCAGTGAATGGAAAGTTCCATGAAGGGATTGGGGAAAGTTCCAGTATAGCTGACTGGGCATCACTTAAAAAACCTCTGGGCCACTGGGACAGAGGCCATGCCAAATTTCAGTGCAGGCTGAATGACAGTAATCATGGTGGTTATAAATGATCGAGCCTTTGCTATGGATCAGGCACTGGTGCTTCACACCAGCTTCCATGATCCTTATGAATATTGTCCCTGTTGTACAAATGAGAAAACTAAGGCTCAGCAATGTTAGTTAACTGACCCCAATTCACATAGGTCACAAGGACCTAAGCAGTTTGGTTCCAGGTCCCATGACCTTAACCATGACCTCACGGGCCTCTGTTACAATAGCCCTGTAGAGTGGGTTAGAAAGATGTCCCCAGTTCACAGATGGCTACAAATGACGGGCACCAGCAACCTCCCACTGACGTATCGGAAGACATTTCATTCCCACATCAATGCAATAAAGCACCATCACAGGCCCCTCTCATAGATGAGGAAACCGAGCCACAGAGAGATTAAGTAACAAGCTCTCGTGAGTCTCTAGGGCCAGAGACTTAAGGTCTGGTAGACTCTGGACGCCATGCCCTTAACCTCCATGCTATCCGTTTCCATCAGTGAGGTCTAAATCTATGGTCAGGGATCGCTAGAATCAGGGCACCCAAAGCTACATAACAGAAAGTTCTACAGAGTGCATCAAACAGACAGGTGCAGGCGACGCAGACTCCATAGGCCTGGGCATCGGCACTCTCAGCGAGCTCCACAGTAATTCCATGCACAGCCACACTCCGGAACTGCGGCCTGGAGCCCAGGCTGTGCAGCAAGGGCCCCTCTTCACACAGCCCCCAGCAATTCTGTTTCGGGGAGTGGGCAGATGACAAGTTGACGAACACAGGCTCAGAAGGACACTGGAAGTCCTCCTAGCAGTAGGACTCCATGGCCCACCCCTTATCCCCCCACTGTGGCCCCTGGCAACTCACCCCATGTCTCAGCTGCAATCTTCCCAGACTGCCCGGGGGTGAGGGAGAGATCGGCATTCATTTACAGTAAATCCCAGCTTTGACGGTGGAGGGATTTCTGAGAATTTAATTTCTGGGGCCCTCCCCGGTCACCAGCCCCAAGTCCTGCTAGCTGCCCTCCTCTGAACACTCACCAGTTGTTTATCCTTCTAGCAGCCTCAGTTGATCTAATTTGCTAAATATAAGTACTGGCAGAACTTCGCCAGGGACGTGGGAGGGGGGCCCAGGAGGCTGGGTGGCCAGGACCTCACAAGCTATTCTCCGTTCCACTCTCCATCCTATTGCTCATCGTTAAGAGCCTGATACAAATGAAATTGTACAGAGGAACCCTGGCAAGACAGGCCAGGCAGGCGGCGAGAGATTCAGGTTTAACCCCTGAATGAATGCAGGACTGGTCCTGGTACATCCTTCAAGGAACTAGGCAAGAATGCTTCCTGGGAGCTTGTCCATTCACAGCTGAACTCAGAGGGACACACCCTACCTCCCCACATCCAGCGTGGCCCAAGGAGGTAATCACCGGTTACCCTTCCTACCCCCTTGACCCCTATTTGCATCCAAATGAGAAGGAGCTACAGAAACCTTCCAAGGCAGCAGAGAGGGGAGGAAAGGAGGCAGACAGGTGACGTGCTCCCCCTGCGGTGGAGAGCTCGGCCTAGGGGGTAGGGAGGAGGGGTGAGGCACACTGGATCCAACTCCTCTTGCTCCGCTGTCTACTAGCTCTGTGGGAAGTCACTCAACAACGCCCGCCGCCCTTCTCACGGGCTCGCTATGATAATCGACGGAAGTAATAAGCAATGTTTACTAACAATCAAAGTCATATTAAAAAGAAGAGCACACATCATACATCAGGGAGGGTACAACACGTTTTATTTGACAGTCATTCAACACCTAAGCATCGCAAACCTACTATACGCCAGGATTGTTCTCAGCATGGGGGATGCAGCGCCATGGGGAAAAAAGTCCCTGTTCTCAAGGAGGTTGAGCCGTCACCCAGTGGCGTCACTGTTGTTCCCATTTTACCAGGGAGAGAAATTGATGCTGGAGGACAGAAGCAAGCAAGCCATCAGGCCCTGAACAACCAGGGACTGTCCAACTCTAGGGCCTACACCTGTCACAACTTAATGGTACCCTCCCACGTGGGCTCACTCTGTGCCTGACACAGAGGTAGCACTTACCCTCCTTTCTGCATACGGAAGGCCAGGTATTCAAAGCGGAAGGGCCTTGCCATGCTGTGGCAAAGGGACAGGCAGGTTTGCACTGGCTGCCTATACACAGGCCACCTCCTTCTGCACCAGGCAGCCACCTCCCTGAGATTGTGCCCACTCCTTGTGCAGCGCAGAACTCCTAACGCTAAGGGGTCATTTTAGTGGTGTGGTCTACTCTCCTTTTTCAGATGAGAGGAACCAAAAGCCCAGAGGAGAAGGAACTTGGCCAGGTCACCTGTGAGTTACTGTTAGGGCCGGGGGCAGAGCCCAGGTTTCCCGACAGGCTCATTACTCACTGTGGGGCCCTGACGCAACCCCCTCCCCGCTGCCGCACAGGACTCAGCAGCCTCCTGCCCCGGGGCACCATCTACAGAACTGAGTGAGGGCCGTGGGAGGCACCAGCCCTGACAAGACAAAGATAAGGAGAAAATGAACCGGAAGAGGACAGCTCAGAGATCACCCAGCCAGGAGGGACGCTAAATGGAAAAAAAGTTACAGAATGGTATGGATGGGGTAATTGCATTTGGATTAAAAAAAAAACCATATATGCACACAATTGCATAATTCAATTACGTACATCCCCAACAGTGAACACAGGCGGGGAATGGGATCAGCTGAAAGAGTGGGACAGGGTGAAGAACTTTGACTTGTATAGTTTTGCACTTCTGTTTAACGCTGATTAGTTATGCAATGATAATTTTAATAAGCAGTATCATTAAAAATAAACTGAGAAATCAGATTTTTTAAAAAGTTTTTACTGCAACCCACCCCTCTCCTGCTGACAGATAGGGGGCCAGGGACACACGGGCGCACAGTGTCCCCCCCCTCCCCAGCCCTGTCCCACCGACAAGGTCGGCTAAGAACACTCCAGCTCAGGGCAGTCTAGACTCAGCACATCATCACCGCTCCTTGCACTGATGCTTCGTGTTGGTTTGCCAAGCATCTGCGCAAGTGAGAAGTCCCGTGGGCACTTATGGGGTGAGTCTTGCATCGGAGACTGACTTGGGGGATGTGCGCACCTGACGTCCCCCACGCAATGATGTGCCACATGTCTCTACCGATACAGTTTACAAGTATCCACAGCTGCCACTCAGTTCCCAGAGGGATCCGTGTTCCAAATACGATGACAAAGCACCTCATTGCACAGGCACATTTACGCTCTTTTTTGCAAGGAATCTTTCTAATGGGATGCACGAGACACTGGTAACAACGGCCGCCTCTGGAGAGGGGAAATTCTGTAAATTTGGGGTAAAAGGCCTATCTTTCATGTATACTCTTGTCCTATTTGAGTTTTTTTCTATAATCATGTATTATTTCCTCAAAGTAGCTTAAAGAACCGGTTTGGAGAGAAGAGGGTGCCTGGCAACTAGAAACTAGGCTGAATTCCTCTGTATTTGTATCATTAGCCTGAAGACTCCACTTGGTATAAGCCCTATCTGTTTTCTCCAATCACAAAGAGCACGTTTCCAGGAGAAGCACAATTGCCGAAAAGATTTTCCATTGCAGCATCGTTTTATGAGCCTAGTGGGGGGAGACCTGAGCGTTACATGCGTTGGAAGGCTGCAGCTGCCACAGCTGCTCCTTCTCCGGAGTCCGAAAGGAGCCATCTGGCAGGAGTCTCCAGCTCTTAAATCAGTGGAGCCCGCAGACACCCTTGGTTTCTTGAGGTGTGTAGTGGGGTGGCTGGGAAAGGAAGGCGGGTGGACCTCAGCAGAGGGAAGCATGCAAAACAGAAACACACGGACAGCTCACCCGGTTTCCCCCTGTCAGCACGGCCTTGGGAATGACTCACAAGAGGCTAAGCCAAGTTCCCACCACTCCAGACCAAGGGAGCAGAGGAAGAGGCGGGGAGATGCGAGTCACACCTGCATGTTCCCCTTCCTCCTCCTTGGGAAAGACGGTTGTTTACTTGCAGACTGCAGGTGGCTGTGGCTGGGCTTGTAAACACCACTGGGAGGCCAGTTGGCTTGGCTCAACCAAGTCATTTGAGTGGGGGATTGGAGGCCACTGGTATGGCCTTCCCTCCAAAGCTCGTTTCCTGCCTAATTCCCTGTGGCCCACTCACTGCAAAGCCTTCCAGAGGAGACAGGTCCCAATTTATAAACAAACACGTGGGATCTGCAGCCTTGCTTGCATTTGCCTGTGAGCCTGGGTACCTGGGACTGCAGCCTTGCATTTGCATGTGAGCCTGGGTAAATGTGAGCATGATTTCACTGTTATAAGATGGTGTAGATGATAATAATCTCGTCTGCCTGTAGAGTGCTTCAGAATTCACATAATACATTTCATTCTCTAACGTGCCTGTCACGGATGCCCATTTTACAGATGAGGAAACCGAGGGCTCAGAAAAGTACTTCCAATGCCTGTCTTTCTTTCACTTGTGTAGGGGATGGGCATAGAGCAGGTGCCCAATATGAATATGCTGAATGACCAAAACAATTATTGAAGGAATCAGTTGACAGAGAAGAAGGGTACACAGTGGAAACACCCGCTGGCTCACGAGAGGCAGTCGTGCACACACCTCCCCAATTCTGCCGTCAGTAACATCGTGTTGACAGCTTCATGTGGGTCACGGTAGGAGTATTTTTACCAGCCTATTGGCAGATGCTACAAATCAGGGTTTTTCCTTTTCTTTTTCTTTTCGTGGAGACAGTTTACCAATACACTGGGTACAGGTATCACACTAAAACCCAGGCCATTAAACCCCAGGTAATTATTTCAGGTAATTAAAATACAGAACTTTCAGATCATCTCTTTTCTAAAGGAGGGAAGTGTGGGGAGAGTCTAACTAAGTGACATTCATTCCTTCAATATACATCTACAAAACCCTACTATCTGCAAAGCACTTGGGTAGGCTGGAGCAGAGGAACAGATATCTGAGATATAATTTACATCGTCAAGGAATGCGCCTTCTCGGGGACACACTGTAACGTGCACAGCAATCACCTGGGGGGCTTGGAAATGCAGATTATAATCCAGTAAGTCTGGGTGGGACCAGAGACACTGCATTTTGAATGAGCTCCCCGGTGATGCCACCCCTTGCAGGCCACACCTAGGAAGCAAGAGCCTAGGAGGTGACTGAGTGCTCCTGCGTGACAGCCAGTTGTACACATTAGATCTCTATGAACACATCCGATCCTCAGCACACGAGGAATGTTCCTCTTATGTACCTTCTACAAAGGAGACCATCGTGGCCCAAGGTCACCCAGCTGGTAAACTGCCATTGGCTGCAAACTAGGTGTCTGGCTCAGAGAACGAAGTCACTCTCTTTTCAATGCGCAACCTAGTTGCAGCTTTTCAGTTGACTTTCTGTCTTGAACATTATCCTTGCTTCTCCTTTCTCTTTTCACTAGCTGCCCATTTCCTTTTTCACCGCCTACAAGTACTTCTTCCAGAAAAGAGCAAAGGAGAAGTGGGAGTAAATGCTCACACTCGTGAGTTTCAAGTGTATGACTCCATCGTGAACTTCATATATCCCGGTGCTTGGACATCTACTCCAACTCCTGCAGCTAGTAAACAACTCGCCAGCCAGCATGCCTTTCAAATGCGGCTTTCACCCTCTGGCCCACCAGCTCCCTACCCTGTTCACTCCAGGCCCGGTACCAGACAACAAGGTACTCGAGCCTCAGATGCCCCGAAATTATTTAAACCAACCAATCCGAAACCTCACCCGTTCCTTCCTGCAGACACCACAATAAAGACTTGCCACATTTCTCCTCCCTCTGCCTCCAGATGGACCCCTGGGCTTCCAGGGTCCCTTCAGTGGCAGCCAACTCCTGCTCTGTTGGCCTCACCACACCTGGGTAACACTAAAACATCAAGTTCCTCTAGTTCCTGCTGGGCGCGGCCCGTCTCCAAACTGGTTTGCATATACTCTCAGTGGACAGCTTCTCGAGGTCCCTGCCCAAGGCCAGCCCTGCTCATCCTGAAATTCCATTCCTGGGGGGAGTGCCGGGTGTCCCCCAGCACTGTCAGGGCCTCTTACCTCATTCCCCGGCAGGTGCTGAGCGTGACACTGGACTGATGTGCCTTCCTCACCGTCCCGTGGTAAAAGCAGTGGTCCTAAGTAAGGAGAAAGAGGTGGTTAGGCCAAAGAACACCGAGAAGCACAGCCGTGTTAATGTCTCCTGAAGGTCATGGATGACTGTACACCTAGCCTAACCTCAGAACCTGCTAAGAGCCTTCCAAGCCTCTGTTTTATCTGATCCTCATAATAGCCCTGGGAGGCGGGACAGGTGGGTACATCACCCTCATGGAACAGAGGAAGGAGCTGAGGCCCAGAGGAGCAAAGAGGTTTGCTGAAGGTCCCTTCTGCTAGTGGAGACCCAGGATTTCAGAGCCAGTTCAGAGCTCTTGCCACAACAGGATGTTGGCCAGCGAGAACACCAGCTTCTGAAGAGCCTGCCTTCCCACCAGAGTCACCTTTGTGACCCCCTATAGGGTAGGATAGTGCCCCCCCCCCACGCCACACACAAAATCCCTGTCTACCCAGAACCTCAGAAAATGATCTTATTTGGGACAGGATCTTTGCAGACATAATTAAGTAAAGTTGAAGTCATACTGGACTGGTGTCCTTTCAGAGGAGGACAGGGCTCAGACAGACACACACACGCAGAGAAAGCCATGTGATAACAGAGGCAGAGATCAGAGTGCGAAGCTGCAGGCCGAGGAGAACCACGAAGTACCAAGGGTGGTCAGAAGCCATCAGATGCTTGAAAGAAGCAAGGAAGAATTCTTTCCTAGACTACAGAGGGAACTTGGCCCTGCCGGCCCCTCGATTTTGAACTTGGGCCTCCAGAACTATGACAGAATACATTTCCATTGTGTTAGCCTCCAAGTTCATAGTACTGTGTTACAGCAGGCCTAGGAAATGGATAGACCCCAGCTCCTCTGTACCTGCCTTGAATCCCTGCGTGCCTGGATCAGAATGGATTTGGCACCTATAGACACATTCACAGACACACAGAGGTCTGAGGCTGCTCTCCCGTCGCTGTGTCTCAGGGCCATCTGGTCTCCCCAGCCTGGCTGGATTCCTCCATGACTACAAACAGATGTGGAGCACCGCTGTGTGCCAGGCCCTGGGTTAGGCCCCAGAGACACAACAATGAACCAACAGACACAGCTCCAGCCTTCGTGGGACTTATGGTCTGGTGCAAGCCAATCTTAATTAAAAAACTACACAAAGATAGAATTACAAACCGTGAAGAGTGGCTTGAAACCAAGGTTGGAGATGCCGGCAGAGGGGTTTATAAGTAGGGTAACCAGAGCATTTAGGAGGCAAACAAGGACACTGCTGAGTGCTCATGTGTGAAATCTGACAAATGGACTCAAACCAGGACTGGCCAGGGCACAGCAAGGGGTCAGAACAAAGGACACATCCCTACAAGCTCCTTCCCAAAAGGTTCAGAGAGAGAAGGCGGTCAGAACAGAGAGAAGGTAAAGCCCACATGGCAGAGCCAGGCTCTGAGCAGGTTGTTAAGCAGGATGTGAACTATGTAGCTGCAGACAGGGACGCTTCTTCCCCCGAGCCCACCCACCACCCTGCGTAGGAGCAGGGCCAGACGGAAACCTCTGGCATTTGCCTATGGAACAGTCCAAGTGGTCCATCAGCAGGACCATACTTGCTTGTGGATGTTCCCTGGTCCCTGGCTGGCAGCAATGTGACCTAGGAGACAGCCCATTTGTTTATCTTCTCTGGTTTCATCTCCTGGCCGGCTCTAGGCCCAAGAATAGTCTAATTAAATATAGGCATTTTGGCATGCCCAAACCAGGGTTAAATCAAGCTCCATACCTACCAGCTGTGGAAACAGTTGTATAACCCCTCTCTGACTTCCAGCATCTTTAGTTTCTCCCTCAAGGAGGGTTGTAAGAACACCGCACCTCAAGGAGCTAGTGCAGCATACCTGGCCCAGAGCAGCCGGCCATAAACATCAGTGATCCTTTGTCAAATACAGAATGTGGCCTTGAGGGAGCAAGAAGCCCACCAAAGGGCTGACCCTTCGGTCTTAGCTGCAGCCAGACCACAGCATACAGGCCAGGCTGACACTCGGCCCAAGGTCAATCTCAGTCTGGTGTCCCGTCACCTCCCGGTAACTAGTTGCCTCCACGGTGGCTCCTCCATACATCCACATTCAGGCAGTCAGGAGGAGGGACAGGCAGGCACCAGCCTCTTTTTGCATCAAACTCTCTTGGGCTTGAAACAAGTCTGACGCTCACATTCATCGGGCCACAAAAGCAAGCCACTGTGCCAGAGGCAATCCTGCGGCACGTGTGAAAGAAGGGAAGTGGGCACAACCCTCCTTCCAGCCAGAAGTCCATCTGTTTCAAATGCCAGCCTGTAGCATGACTTCTCCACCTACCCTAGGCTCTGGGACCTGGAGGCACGTTATCAGGCGTTTAGGTTCTAAACCTGATCTTTAAATTTCAGCAACAAGGCCTTGGAACTCCACAACCCAAGATCATTCATGGGCAGAAAAGGGGGCTGTGCCTGAATGGGACTCATAGATATCAGAATGACAGTCAAGAAGTTCAGAAATATGGGTCAGCTTTGAAAATCCTGGTATCTCCACAGATAAAGAGAAATCAGAGCCTGGGATGGGTGTGAAGAGCCCTTGTACCTCTTCCCGCCTTTGGGCTGACGCTAACAGTGCCCACCGCCTGGGTGTCCCTGAAACAGCACCACAATGGACTTCTGTGACGTGCCTTAAATTTCCAAAGGGCTTTCACACTCATCCTCACATGGATAACAATACCCGCCACTCACTGTTAGTAAAAATAAGAGCTAATGTTTATCCAGCTTTTACTACTGGCTAAACAACTTATACTGATTTAAAATAAAATTCTGACCAAAGACTTATGAGGTATGTATGATTAGTCCCATTTTTAAAAGGGGGAAAACTCAAGGTTGGAGAGGTGTTTTTTTTTTTCGAGCTAGTGTCTTTTATTTATTTTTTAAAGTATATTTTATTGCTTATGCTACTACAGTTTTCCCAATTTCCCCCCCAATCCCCCCTCTGCCCTGCACTCCCCAACCCTCCAGCATTCTCCCCCCTTAGCTCATGTCCGTGGTTGTACTTACTTTGAATTCTCCTATACTATTTTCCATACCAGTTTCCTATACCATTTTTTACCTCTCCCCATCTATTTGATGCCTACCAATTATGCTTCTTATTCCCTGTACCTTCCCCCTCACATTTCTCCCCTCCCACTCCCCAGTTGATATCCCTCCATGTGATCTCCATTTCTCTGATTCTGTTCCTGTTCTAGTTGTTTGCTTAGTTCTTGCTTTTGTTGTTTTTCTTTCTTTTTTTTTAATGTTCACTCATTGATAGCTGTGAGTTTGTTGTCACTGTACTGTTCATAGTTTTTGATCTTCTTCAATTTCTTAGATAAGTCCCTTTAACATTTCATATAATAAGGGCTTGGTAATATGAACTCCTTTAACTTGACCCTATTAGGAAGCACTTAATCTGCCCTTCCATTCTAAATGATAGCTTTGCTGGATAGAGTAATCTTGGATGTAAATCATTACCTTTCATGACTTCAAATACTTCTTTCCAGCCCCTTTTTATCTGCAAGGTTAGCTGATTGTTTTATGGGCACTCCTTTGTAGATAACTCTCTCCTTTGCTCTTGCTGCTTTTAAAATTCCCTCCTTATCTTTAATCTTGGGTAACTTAACGATGATGTGCCTTGGTGTGTTCTTCCTTGGGTCCAACTTCTTTGGGACTCTCTGGGCTTCCTGGACTTCCTGGAAGTCTATTGCCTTTGCCAGACTGGGTAAGTTCTCCTTCATTATTTGTTCAAATAAGTTTTCAATGTCTTACTCTTGTTCTTCTCCTTCTGGTACCCCTATAATTCAGATATTAGAACATTTAAAGTTATCCCAGAGGTTCCCAAGCTTCTCTCTCTTTTTTTTTTTGAATTCTCGTTTCTTCATTCTGTTCCAGTTGTATGATTATTTCTTCCTTTTGTTCCAAATTGTTGCTTTGAGTCCTGGTTTCCTTCCTGTCACTATTGGTTCCCTGAATATTTTGCTTTATTTCACTTTGGGTATCTTTCATTTGCTCTTTCATTTTGTGACCCAGCTCAATCTGTGAGGATTTTGTTCTGTGAGCATTTTGATTACCAGGGCTTTGAACTCTCTACCACATAGGCTGGCTATCTCCTTATCACTCAGCTCTCTTTCTGGACTTTTGCTCTGTTCCTTCATTTGGGCCATATTTCTTTGTTCAGGACCCCTGATAAGTTGTAAGGGGGTGGGGCCCTAGGTATTCACTTGGGCAGGGCAACCCTCCTTGTGACAAACAGGGCAAGCACTCCCTGTCGGGGAGGGGCCAGAGCGGGAACAGTGTGGTTACCTGCTCATCTCTAGCGCACTTTCCAATGAACTCTAGTGTGAGACTGGGAGATTCTCCCACCCCTGCCGTAGTCCACGGTCACCTTTGAGTCTCAGTTTTCGTTCAGCCGGCCCCACATGCGAGGTCTGCACCTCGCCTTGGGGCCTTACCTGTCTGGTTGGTCTGGTTGACTATTTCTTTAATTCCTGGGTTGTCGGAGTTCCATGCAGTTTGATTTTCTGGCACTTCTGGTTGTTCATTGATTTTAGATTGGTTCTTTAGACTGGTTGTTTATTGATTTTAGATTGGTTCCTGCTTTTGGAAGCAAAGGGTTTCTACCTGGTTTCTGCTTTTGGAAGCAAAGGGTTTCTACCTACGCCTTCATCTTCACCAGAACTCAAGGTTAGAGAGGTTTTGTCCAGTGGAGAGTTCAAACCCCAGCAGCCTATCAGATCTCATGCTCAGCCTCTCCCAGGGAAAGCAATCCAGCAAAGTACATACAAATTCATTTGTCAAAACTGTTCTCTTCTTCCACCAATAGAGACTTGAGTTCTAATCTTTAAACCTTGCCATTTGCTGGTTATCTGAACTTAAGCATGTTCCTTTTTGTCTTCTCTCAATTTCCTCATCTGTAAAATGTGGCGTTGCAAGAGATGTTTATAAATTCCCATAAAATCAGTGATTCATCTTATTCTGCCATAGCCCTGAGAATCAGATCTTAGCATATCCAATTTTCAGAAGAAGAAATTCAATACTAGTGTAGTCAAAAGGGTTGTTTAAGGTCAAATAGCTGAAGCCAAGTCTAAAACCCTGGCTTCAGACCCCAAACTCTGTAACTCTTTCTACTGGGACACATTCGCAGACCCATTCATTCCCCCAGTGATCTGACCCAGATCAGGGCTGCAGCCTACAGCCCCGTCCAGTGTATTTGATAAGGTTCCCAGAACTCCCGCTGCCCCAGGCCAAGTTTGGTAGTAGGGCATGGTCCTCAACACATGGGTCAAGTGCAGCTAAATGGTTTATTCCATTCCCATTCCTCTTTAGGTCCTCAACTCCCAAAGAAGAAAGAACTAAGAGCTCCATGGGGTTGGGTAGGGGCTTTGCTGTCCTGTAGCAGGGATGTAAGAAATCAATGGCCTAGACTATACTTCGGTCCAAAAACCCTTTAGGAAGGAGGAGCATTCTGGAAATGGGAGGAAGGTCTCTCTCACTCCTCTGTTTCTGAAGGGCCTTTACAACATCTCTGCCTAATTCTGAGAGCACAAAGAACAAGGAAATGAATGGTCATGAAATCACCACATTCCTGCTCTGCTTCTGGGCCTGAGGGGGCCACCCCAAAGGGGGCTTCCACAGCAGGAAGCGTGAGCTCATGGCAAACTTGGGCACTGAGACCCATTCTTGAGCTGCTGGTACACCGAGGCAGGAGCCAAGCTCAGAGGAGGGTGCTTTGTGAGGTTGTCGTGGCTGAAGCTTTCGAAGTACGCCTGACCCCTCTCCACTTCCCCAGAGGCAGAGAACCAATCTCAAGGAAGAAGGTTTTGACCAAGGGGCGTTGAGGAAGGTGTGCAGACACACTACAGCCAGACAGCCTGCCCAGAGATGAAAAAACAGCTACACTGCCTGCTGTGGGCACGTAGCTATCTTGTACCCTGTC
Source organism: Artibeus jamaicensis (assembly GCF_021234435.1). Lineage (NCBI taxonomy): Eukaryota > Metazoa > Chordata > Mammalia > Chiroptera > Phyllostomidae > Artibeus > Artibeus jamaicensis. Next base: position 7,635,102 of record NW_026521828.1, on the reverse strand, counting down.
CTTCAAGGGTAATCTGATCAAGTAATCGGAGTTGGAAATGACAGACAGTGGCTGTCCTTGCCTTCCAGGTGGTCATGCTCAGGCAGGGTATTTGAAAGAATGGGCCACGCGGGAGACTTAGATTCCATGGGAAACCTCTGCTGGAGGAGCCTGCGGTCGAGGGGCCTGTCCTGCTGGCTTCACACCACCCCTCCCACATCTACCCACCACTCCAGTCCGTGAAGTCCTGCCCCAGAGGCTCCTCCAGAGCCCATCTCCCCTTCCCCTTCAGCCCACATCAGCCCGTGTCAGGCCAGAGTCTGAGAAGGGTCACTGCACTGTCTCAACTTGAGCACCAATGACAATCAGGGCCAGCTAATTCTCTGTGTGGGGCTTGTCCTGAGCACTGTGGGTGAGCAGCACCCCTGGCCTCTACCTTCCAGGCGCCAGTAGCACCTCTCAGTCATGACGATCAAAACTGCCTCTGGACATTGCCAAGGGTCCCTCCTTTGCTGGTCAAGATGGTCAGACATACAAATAGAATATTTTAGGGTAACTGTACTGGATTAAAATTGGTATAAATCATCATGAAGCATACTTTCTTTGCTTCATGTTAATTGCCTGTATATTGACAAAAGTTTAAGTAAATGAATGATTTAAAACAAAATCACACCTGCTTGAGAACCAAAGGTCTAAGCCTATGATTCTAATGGGTCCCCTGGTGGAAAAAGCTGGCAAACCACGAAATGTGTATGATTCACTAGTTTCAGTGGTCACCAGTGGGGTGTGGTGAAACCAACTAAAATGTATCCATCTGAAAGACCTTTTTTTTTTTAGATTTTATTTATTTATCTTTAGAGGAGGAGGGAAGGAGAGAAGGAGAGAAATATCAATGTATGGTTGCCTCTCGTGCATCCCCTGTTGGGAACTGGCCTGCAACCCAGGCATGTTCGATTCCCTGACTGGGAATCCAGCTGCGATCTTTTGGTTTGCAGGCCTGTGCTCCATCCACTGAGCTATACCAGCCAGGGTGAAAGACCATCTTCTAAAAGAGAAATTCTTCGTGCAAACATCCATCCTCAAAAACGACTTTGAGGAGAAAAAAATCCAAAGTGGAAATAGCAGCAAAATAAGAAAATCCCCACAACCTAAAATCGTATTAAAAAGGCAAACTGCAAAACTGTACTGATCCACATGAAAAAGGAACAATTAGTTGATGGGGTGAGAGGACGGGATGGCCAGTAAACCGCGCCTCCCGCTTCAACTTCTGTTAACGGGTGAGTACTTAACATAAAGCAAAGAAAATACATGCCTCAGGGTGGCTTATGCCAATTTTAATCAGAAGCAATTATCCTAAAATACTCTCTGTTTGAGCACGTTAGCCAGCAGGGGAGAGGGCACACTTAGGAAACGAACAAATTTTCTCCTGGCGTCTCCTGCTGTCTCCCTTGGTTTTCTGGCAGCAGAGACAATCCCTGTGGAGGAGAAGCCATCTCCACCGGGTCCGCCATCGCCTGGCGTCCCAGGGGTGGGGTGGCGGAGGGCAGCCGCTTTGTAGCTATTTGCTGACCTGAACTTACCTCGGGTTTCAGCGCGGTGGTTTGAGGGTTGCCACTGGTAGTATACTGGGTTTCTGTGTAGGCTGGAGCGAAAAGGTGCCTGTGAAGAATAAGAAAAGCCATTTGTCACCTGAGGTGACAGACTCCACCCTCCCGGGGGCTATGGCCAGTTAGTCTAACTGAAGCACGCATAACCACCCCTTCTTTCATGTGCAGAAGAAAAAGGGCGGACACCAAGGCCTCAGGAACACAAAGAAAAGCAGGAGAGAGTCTGCTATGAATTTTTGAATTTGTGGGGACTATGACTCAGTGCAGACAATCAGATGGAGTCAACAGAACAAAAGCAGTGGCCTTTTTCTGGGTCTCGGGAATATGCACAGGCAAACACATATTCAAAGTGTACCTGGATTAACTTTTCTACCACTGCATCTACCAACTTTTAGTACTAGCACACCAATTTTTATTGAAGAAAACACCTTTCCCCTGCTGCATGTTTTGGTGAGATTGTCAGTCAAGGCGTTGTCCCTGGTCCTAACCAAGGGAGACCATGATCCAAGCCAAGCCAATGGAATAATGTCACCAGAGATGAACAGGTGGGAGCAATTCATCTATCCCTTTGTTCTTGCTGCACAGGTTCCTGAAGCTGCCACAGCCTGGCCTTTCTGAGACCTAGTGGTTCAGATGTCCTGAGACCTGGCACTTCCCTGTCTCACCCTTCCAATAAGTCCTTTTTTTTCTAAAACCAGACCTTGATTTTTCTTTTGCCACAGACCCCTTGCAGCCAAGGTTAAGAATGCCTCAACGAAGGAAAGGCAATGCCAAATGAGGTTCCTAGAATTTCTCTAAAAGTTAAAAAAAAAAAAAAGCAGCTCTCTCTGGGGGGCACGCCCGCGCCTTCCCCCACTCCCGCCTGCCAGGCGCACCTTTTCCTTGCCTCTCCCTCCCCACTGAGCTCCAAGGGCCCTTCTCTCTCTGTAACTTGCTTCCTGGGCCCACTTCTTCTACCTCTGTGACTTCCTACATAAACTTTCCCTTATAAAAAACACAAAAATAAAAAATAAAAGTAAAACAAAATTCAAGAGCCAAATGGATGCTTCAACACGCTCATCCACGCTGAAAGCCGAATGCATCCATAAAACGTCAAGGTCAGGGGCAGAGGGGTTTGTAATGGAAGAGAAATTGGAGTCTAACAAAAAAAAAAAGAATGAAGTGGATTTATATATACTGATCGAAAAGAATGTCCAAAATTGACTTAGATAAAAAATCAATTTTAGAAAAGTATGCATTTTAATCATCCATTTTAATAAAAAATAATAATAGTACACCTTAGTGTATGTGTCACAAACAACTGGGGACGCAAATGCCCAACGTCCACAGTAATTATCTCAGGGGGATTGAAGAAGAGGCTCACAATATCAGTTGCATACTTCTGAAAATTGGTTGATTTTTTTTAAAATAATGAACACACATTCATTTTGAAAACTGAAAACCTAATTAGAAACCGCTTTTAAGAAGAAAATACAGGCTGAGGCCAGCGCAGAAAGCCAAAGGAATCTGCGGAGACAGCCCCCCATTCTAGAAGAGGTGACATTTCCCGGAAAGACAGCGTCACTGATGAGAGTCTCTAGAGTCGCTCTAGAGTCACTTCCAGCCCCAAGTTCTGGGATCCTGACTCTCAGATGCCCTCCACCCCTGGGGAGCAGTCAGAAAGCAAATGCCACGAGATTCCCCCTTGTACTATGCAAAGCCCTTCAACCGCCAGCCTTGGACAAGAAGAACAGGACTCAACAGGGAAATGTAAAAATAAAGCAAAGTCCAAACCCCAGCGTGTGCAGGGAAACTCTCATTACATGGAAACTTTGAGTCAGGAGCGAACTTCCCAGATCCTGTCTCGCAGCGATTCCGCTTTCTCCGGAGCATGTGAGCAGCCAAGGATAGAAGGGAGGAGGAGTCACCCAGTGTCCGAGGTAAACTGTGTGCCCCTTGAGGACAGAGGCCACGCTACTTTGCTCACCAGTATATATCAGTGTTTAACATTTACTCAGTGAAAGAATGACTTAACTGATTACTGAGTGAAGAAACGGATAAACAAAGGAATAAGTAGATGAGTGAGTCATACAGCTTGCTAGGAGCTTTGAGTCTGGAGTCCGAGAGACAAGGTTCAATGCCAGCTCTGACACTGGCTGTTTCTATGGCCATGAGCAAGTTACTCTGTCCCTCTGAATGTTTTTTTCTTCTCCAAAAACAAAGACTACATCCTTACTGGACAGGACTCTCATAAGAGTAAAATGACAAAAACTCACAAAAAGGGCTTAACACCCAGCATAATGGATGGAATTTACCTATTTCCCTCTAAATCTCCCCAGCCAGGAACTCTCCAGTGTATCACTCGGAAGTGGTGGAAAAGCAATTAGCTCATTCCTGCAGCCCCGCTTCCTGGGTCTGGTTTCACAGACCGCCTAATGGGCAGCTAGGCAGGGGTTCAGAGTTTAATGGTCCATCCGGGTGCCAATGGATATAAATTTTCCCACAGAAAATGTACTCCTGATACATACATTCTCTGACTCTCCTCAGTCTCAGGGGGAGAGGTATTATTCACCCGGTGACATTGAGATGCTCCAAAGAAAGCCATCCAGCCCGAACCTCACAGGTGTCCATGTTCTTGTCGGTCCTCAGCCTCTCATCCTCAGAAGGGTATGCATCTTTCTGCAGTTTCTTATTCTGAGGATCTTCCCCCTTCACCAGGGACTCTTAGTGCCTCAGCATTAACAGGGACTTCAGGAAATCATAGCCAAATGCACCGGACTATGCGTTCCCTAAGGGCGGGAGGCGTGGCTGCCTTATTCAAGGCTTCTCCCTGGCTCCCAGCCCCTACCAGGCAGGCAGTATACGTTTATTTGGTGAATAAGTGGATGAATAAATAAGTGAATGAACTTCTATACCTTGTATAGGAATCTGCCACATGGCCATTCAGCCCTGGACACACCCAGTGGCAGGGAACTCCTGTCACCTCCTATTTGACCATACCTACCTAATAGTTAAATCAAGTTCTTACACTGAACCCAAAACTACCTCTCTGTGACTGGCACCCACTGGCCTGCACTCTGTCTTCTGAATCTACAAGGAACAGTCTGCCTCCTCCTCGACCTAACTGTCCTTGTAGGTCCAGCAGCATCAGCTTCGGCTGCGCCCAGGAGCTAGTTGAGAATGCAGATTGTGGGGCTGAACCCCAGATACACTGAAGCAGATAGAAACTGGGCCTGGTGTCTAACCGACCACCTACTGTGATGACTGACTGATTCTGATCAGAACCACCGCCCCAGACCATGAGATTTCAACTTACTTTTAAGGCAGGTAAAGTTCAGAAATATCAAAGTCCCCACCACCTTCCTGCCTCCACCACATCCTGGATCATTTGCAGCCTGAGAAGCCCAGAAGAGCTGCAGTCAAGAGAGCTCACACGTAGTTAAGTGTTAAATTGCTTCCCCTTCACAACAGGGCTCTGAGGAAGGGACTAATCCTTGCCCCATGTTGTGACAGAGGACACACCGGGAACTTGGCTGTGTGGCTGTCCCAGCTCTCAGGGCACGGTGTCAGGTCTGTTGGTCCTGACCACACTTTTCAGGTAGTTTTCTGTTCTGTCTCTCTTAGAAGGTGGAAGCATAACACTAAAAAGCACCACCAGGACCCAGGAGTCCAAACCACAAGTTGCTGGTGATGACGGCAGCCTTGAGGACATCGGTGCTGCCACAGAAAGAAGACTGAGCTCTTTGATGTGAGAGCAATAGGTATAAATAAGCAAAGCAGAGGCAGAAAAAGAGGATGGACGTGTGAGCACTTCAGGGCTGGTTTTCTGTTTGTTTGTTTGTTTGTTTAGGTTTTTTTGTTTTTTTAAAACAACAACTCTTTCCCCAAATGAGGTTGCAGATGTTGGCCAGGAAGGTCCTTCCTTCTTGAACAAAAGGAAGGGTCATGTTTCATCACCACCATCTGTGCAATTTCACCGATAGACGAAACACTGCTTTCAAACGCTCCCCACTGGCCCAAGCTCGGCCCATCTGTGATGCCCATGTGGTGCCCTGGCATTGCCCTCAGGACCAAAGACACTGCTGTCCCCTGACAGAGGCCACTGGGCAGCCCAGCTCGGCCCACACGCCCCTTCTCTGACCACATCTTGTTCTCATCTCCTCCCTGACAAGGAGCTGGCTCAGCAGATCGGCAGGAAGCCGTCTCTCACCACTGGAGTGTGTTAGGATTTTCAGGAAACGACTTGTGAGTGATGTGTGTCCAGGAAGAGAGAAGGACCATCCAAGATTTCCCACCCCGCCCCCTCCTTTTTCTAGCTTTGATGGAAAAGTGGTTTCATCTGCCCTCCTGCCCCTCCCCCCAGGCTCTCCAGCCCACAGGCAGGCTGCATCCATATCACATCCCAATGCTACTGTCAGAGCAGCCAGCACTGGAACGTCCACTTGGGCAAAACCCAGGTTGCCCCGACCTCAAAGTCCTTGGGCAAAATCTGTATCTTCTGAATCCCACCTGGGAAAATAAGCCCCCAAATACCAGACATAAAACATAAGGTTGCTCTCCAGGGAAGGACAATCAAATCGCCTGCGATGGCCAGATCCTGTTAGTACACACAGCCAGACTCCAAAGGCACACTGCAGTCTGACCCGCCCTGACCCACCTTGCCTAAGGCTTGAAGCCTTCCCACCCAGCACCGTCCCTTTAGGGACTATTTACTGTCAGATAAATCTGAAGCACTTCTCTAGGCTACAATTGCAAAACATCTCTGAGATCAACCCTTCTTCCTGCTGCTTCTGATAAGCCAGTCTGTGCAGACGTGCTCAGTAGAAGCAAGCATTCCTTCGCTCTTCCCAGGGGCTATTTGACACCTCCTTCCCTCAGCTCTTGGTCCATCTTGCTCTTTCAAGAGCATCTGGGCACTTAGACGCTGGTGATCCTTGGGAGGTGCTATCTTGCTGGTCCCTCCTATTTTCCCCAGAGGATCTTCCCCCTGCCTGCCTGGGCTGGTGATGACATGTGCCTCTTTCAGGTCTAGCTCACACTCTTAATGCCGTCATTATGGGATTTGGCCCAGTAACTCCACCACATCCAGAAACACGGTGAAAAAAATGTATCATCCCAGGCCCTACCCCAGACCCACTGAGAATCATGTTCTCCAGAGAAGGACGCAGACATGTGGAATTTTCATAGTTTTTCCAGGTGATAACTTTTTTCAGGTTCTGACAGTTCCCCTCCTCCACTGGATCAATTTTAACATTTTAAATTCTTTCCCCCATTTCTAGCCTCCTAACACCTAAAAATGATAGCACCACAAGATAGAGGGAAAACCTACAGCTTAGAAAGCTTTGTTTTGAGCACCAGCTACAATCACTATCTAGATAATTGTCCTTTCAAACCCTGGAAATGAGTCAAGAGTTGCTCAGGTCTCTTTCAATGTCAGATCAGGGCACTGTCAGGTAGGTCATAGGCCCCGGGAGGCCTGTTTAAGGTTCTTGGGAAAAGGCTTTTTACAATTAAGTAGGGCGGCTCTTGCAAAACTTGTAAAACTAGAATGTAATTTGTAACAACCTAATAAGATAGAAGAGAGAGACAACTGATTTCCATCCAGTAAGAGATAACTCCTGAGGTTATGCAGGGCTTTGCTGCCCCTAGGATATTAATTAACAAGTTGTATATCTAACTGAGCAATCTATCTCAACATTCCCTTTTTCCAATTTTTAAAAAGATTTTATTATTTCTTTTTAAGGAGGGGGAGGGAGGGAGAAAGAGAGGGAGAGAAACATCAATGTGTGGTTGCCTCTTGCGCGCACCCCACCAGGGACCTGGTCCACAACCCAGGCATGTGCCATGGCTGGGAATTGAAGGCGACCCTTTGGTTCACAGGCCAGTGCTCAATCCACTGAGCCACAGCAGCCAGGGCCCCTTTTTCCAATTTTTAAACCAGTTGTATCCTCCTACCAGCTCCCCCATTTGTCAGTGGATAAAGCTGACAAGAGCCTTTGAATGACAAGGGTTTCACTTGAGTGCTCATTTCCTCAACTGCACATGAACAGAGTAAATAAATTCTGTCCCACAGCATCGTCGAGAGGTTCAAATGAGAAATTATATTCAAACACTGGCTCTGGCCTTATTAGTTCTGCAAGTTCGGGCAAGTGGTTAACCTCTGTGTGCTCAGCTTTCTCATCTATAAAATGGGGAAAATGAATGAATCTACTTTGTAGGGCTTTTATAAAAAGTTAGAAGACTGACTAATTAAGAATATTTGGTTAAATAAGATGAACAAATGTAAAAGAACTCCTTGTACAGTATAAAGTATTTGTACATTACAAACATCAGGGGTGCTATTTTCTCCAGAAGTAGCTCAGAAATCTTGATAATTGTTAAATAGAGATAATAAGTTTTCGAGGGCTCATAATCCAGTTTCTCTCCTTTTGGGTATATTCAGAAATTTTAACACTAATATTTTTTTAACTCGCTAGGTGCTACTACGCAAGTCCCAAGCTACTCTGCCTGTTTCCCTATCAAATGAGAAAGGTGAGCCCAGGACAGGCAGGCCCTAGCAAGGGCTGGAAAAAGCAGAGTGCTATTCTAGTAAATGGACAAAGCTTGCCCATATTTGGGACAGTAGTATAACAACTACAGTAAGTGTTTTCAAAGAAGAAAGAAAAGGGGAGACGAGACGGCTCGAGCTGTTTCAGAACTGAGATTTCCCAACCAGCGCTCATTCCATGTCTGACTCCAAAGGAATGGAAACAAACCAACACGCCAAAGGGCCCTACTGCCAAATAAGGGACTGAGACGTCCAGGGGCCCGAGGCAGAGGCATTCCTTTTTGAAGGAACAGAAAGGCCACGGAAGGGGGAACTGTAGAGAGCAGGGATCCCCCCGCCTCAAGGGCTGCCATGAGCAAGAGGGCCAGCTCCAGAAGCAGCACCGAGAACAAGATGGCGCTACCCCGCAAGCCTGGCCTGAAGCCAAAGGAGTCAGCATGTGTGTGTGTGTGTGTGTGTGTGTTTAACCTTCCATTAAGTCCAAACAATGCATTAAATCAACACTCCTTTTCACCAACCACTTCCCATTACATCTTCTCCCAGTCCCCACAAGACCTGGTATCCCTGGGACCAGCTCCTGGTCCTGTGTTTTGCTTTTATGTGGAATACCAAAGGATGTTTGGATAAGCACTGTTTACTCCTCTGGTCCGCAGGGTCTTTATTTAATCCTCTTCATGCCTCCACAGAGATGAGCAAGCTCTCTGCGCAAAGAGGGTCAGCTTCTTGGGGTCATCAGGGGGCCCAACTGGCAGGGACCCGCGGGACCCTACAAATGGCTCACCCAAGTAGAGTTTACAGACTTGTTTTACAGTGTCCGCCATGGCCCAGTGTGGGTATTTACTGGGAATAGATAAGAACAGTTCAGGGAAATGAGGTACTCTCTATACTAGTTCTAAGAAAGATAAAAAAGTAAAACATATCTTGACAGTAGCCTCCTAGCAACCAGTTTTCGACAAATAACCACAGGCTTGCTTAACCTGATTAACCTTCAGATTAACCTGAAGGGAAGGACCAATGTAGGTAACTGGCCATATGATGGAGATCAACTTTGTGTTTAAGACACAGAGGGAATGAAGAAAATGAACCTCTAAGATCACAGCATGGTTGAGAATTCGCTTAAGAAGGGAGGAGCCCTTCTGGGGACAGTGTCTTCGGGCGTTCGCAGCGGTCCAGGGTCTGCCAGACCGTTGGAGGCTGTCATACAATGTGGCTCTAATAAAACCAGGCTGTCCCGACCCCCTGGTGACAGAATTGTTTCCCTTCACACCAAGAAAGTTGGAAAAGCTCCCAAATCTGCGTGTGGCATGTGCCCAGGCTGACTTGGTGGAGTTCATGCTGTGAGACCTAAAGTTCTGATGAGGTGGTCTAAACAGACGAAACCTGCAGCCGGGGCTAAGGTGGATCCGTGTGCACTAAGTTAGTGCCTGTGACCCGGCCCAGGGTGCTTTCCTCATTGAGGAGCGGAAAATCATTGTGAAAGTATCGAAGGCACAAGCCCAGAGTCAGACAGCTAAATGCAAAAATGAAGGTTTGGTTGAGTAATAAAAGTAAATAAAAAAGAAGAAAAAAAGCAAAAAGGGAATAGGTGGACCATCCCATGAAAAACAGCAAACAACAAAAAAAAGCAACTTGCTCTATATGTGGGGGCTTGGTCCCTTTTAGGCTCTGATTCAATGTCCCAGTAACTCTGATAAATCTTACCCAACATCTCCTTGCAACCTAAAGCACAAGTCACAGCTGAAGCACAAGTCAGGAGGGTTAGGACTCGGAAAGCTCTCCTAATTCGTCACCAACATGTGTTGTCCTGGCCTCCAGCCTCCCTGCCACCTTCGTGGGATAACCCTGATCTGCATTTAGAGAAATGTTCCCCTTTCGCTACATGCTGAGTGGGAGCACCCCGAGTCGGTGCAATCTGGTGTCACATAGCTGCATTTCAAGATGCGTGACATCTGCTGAAAATGGCTGGAGCTGAGTCACCCTGGTGGTGGCACCTAAAGATACTGTCTATGAAATCCTAGATCCTGTCCTTTCCAAGCCCCAGTCAGCCCTTCCCCCTTTCCCTCATTCTAGGTATAGCCCCATATCTGTTTTTTTTTTTTTCAGGGGGGGGTGGGCTCGAAAATGAGCAAGAGCAACATACCCGACATCACAAAGTCAGATTTTGCTTCTAAACCCATCAGTCTAAATAAACTAAAGTAAGCTAAGTGTCAGCAATAAATAATCCAAAAGTCGGGCCATCCAGACACTCCCAGAGGGCAGAGAGGAAAGATGTTCATGAAAGCTCATCAATAATTACTCATGAAGCAGCACAGTACTGTACAGACTACGGGGCACATGGCATCAGGAAGACCAAGGTCCTCTTGGCTCTAATTCCTCACATATTTGCCCTGGGTCTTTGGCCAAGCTGCAGCACCTCTTCTGAGCCTCAGGGTCTGCATCTGCAAGCCCGCGCAAGGACTCCACAAATATTATTGAGGCCAATTGTGTGGCAAGCACCGTGTGAAGCCAGCATGGTTTTCCTGCCTTCCACCTGGCACCCAAATGTCCCACCGTGAAGATTAGAGGACACTGAAGGGTGGCAGAACATGCTTCCCCAAATACACCACTTTGGCATAGGATTATTTTGAGCTGAAGGGGGATACTACAATGTCTTTTCAGCAGGACATACATTTTCAAAGGCCTCCCTCCTCCCTTGTCTAACCAGGACAGAAGTTAATCACCAGAGACAATTTTATATCCTATCAGCTTGGAGAAACCACCAAAGGACTTTGCACAACAAACTTGACTCACTAGTGTTTATTTACCATGCATTTACCTACAGCTTACCCCTTTTAGAGGCCTAATAGTTCTTTCCTTTGTCCTGCCATTTCTCTACAAATGTATTTGTCTCTGTTGAAGATGCTGTAGAAGCCTGAACTCTGAGTTTTTCATTTTCCCCTGGGTATCGCCCATGTAGACACGTTAAGTTCTGTTTGTTTTTCTCTTGCTAATCTGTCTCTTGTTACAGGGTTCCCAGCAGAGAACTTAGGCAGGGAAAATTATTTTTTTCCCTCCCCTACAAGGTCTTCTGTGAAAGTCCTTTGCAAACATTAACAGGCCACACGGAAGGTAGATTTCACTGCCTGGTTCTCAGAAGCCAAGTCACTGTTTCATGGCCCATCTTCCTTCCTTCCTAGAATTGTTGCAAACCAGCTTCCAAATTCCCCTAAAAGGCTGCCCACATAGCTAGGGAACAGCAGTGTGTGTGCACGTGCGTGTGCGTAGGGCAGAGAAGAAAGGCAGCCTATAGATCAGGTCCCCGAGATGCTCCTCCGACTTCGCCTGTCTCTTTTTCCACAGGCCCATTTCTGTCACCACACAACTGAAAGCCAGTTTAATCTTCACCTTCTTATCCAAACCACAAATCTAACATCAACAAGCCAAGAGATCAGAGAGAACAGACTGTTGCTTGTCAGAGGGGAGGAAGTTTAGGGGGACTGGGTGAAAGAGGTGTAAGGACTGAGAAGTACAAATTGGTAGTTACAAAATGGTCACGGGCATATCAGGGAATATAGTCAATAATATTGTAATAACGATACATGGTGTAGGTGGGTACTAAAAATATCGGGGAAAACACTTTATAAAGTATATGATTATCTAACCACTATGCTATACATTTGAAACTAATAAAAAAATACTGAATGTAAACTGTCATTGAAAAAAAAATTTTTTTTTAAGTCAAGAGATAAAGAACTTCTAGAATACTAGGAGCCTGACATCTTTGTCACCTCGTTCCCTAACACTCCAGTCTCCCTCCAAAGGAACCCCTTTCTGTGTCTTGCCCTTCCCTTCCCCAGAAAGGGGGGCTTGGAAAAAGAAGCCATGCCTGATATAATGCAGCCATTATAGCTCCTTGGCCCATCTGGACCTCTCTCCAGGGAGACTGATACAAGAGAAGAAAATGTGGAGGCTGCCAGTTTTCTGCAAACCCATAACCTCAGGGGAAAAAGGAGGAGGAAAAGAGGGCAGGGGGCCACATGGGAGCTATGGAAGGGACTGGAAATGAGCCACGAGTACAGAAGGCATAAAGACCCCATTTCTCCTTCAGCTGGCAGAGGAAAGCCCGGCCCAGTATACCCATTCAATGATACCATTGTTTTCAACAGAAGCTGGTTTAAGATCCCTCAGAGAGGCCCCCAGCGAGGCCTCCCCTGCTAGAATGGGCAGAGGTCTAACCATTTCCTAAGAAGATCAAGTGCTTATAATTGTAGATAAGGTAGAAAGACTGTCAGAGTGCGCAGAGCTGACCAGGATAAGCACAGACCCTCCTTTGGGGGTCATGGAAAGAATACCGGAGGCTACTTCTCACATGGAGTTCATCCTGGGCTCCCCACCACAATCCTGCCAAATTGGATACTGGGGATTACTACCTTCCTCTAATGAGAAAACTAAAGATCTGAGAAGGAAGTGGCTTGTCCAAGGTCCCAGCACAAGCTAAGGGCCAACCCAGGGACTGGCTCCGCTTACTGCTTACTTCAGCAGGAACCCCTCCCCTCGTTGGTTCTTGAATCCATCCTCACCCTCAGCCCATATTCAACCCATAACCAGCCTCCATGACTCCACCATAAAAATATCTTTGGAATCCTTTCCCTTCTCCACATATCAGCTACCTTTTCCCTAAATTACATCACCACAATTTCTCACTCAGGTTATAATAAAACTCTTGAATGAGTCTTATTACTATTGCTGGTCTTGTACTTCCAATCCATTCCCTACACTTCAGAAGTAGTCCTGCTCAAATGCATTTTGGGTGCTGTCACTATCTGGCTTTTAGAATATTCTTTATCAACTTATCATTGCTCTCAAGATAAGTGCCTAAACCCTTGAAAGAGTCTACAAAACCCTTGCAGGACTCACCCATGTCTACCATACCAATCTCTTCTCTCACCATTTCCTTCCTCCCTCTTGCTCTCTGCTCTAACGGTAAAGAACTTCTTTCCATCTGCAAATATTACTCTTGCCTTTGAGCCTTTGCTCCTGCTGCTTGGAACTGGCCTCCCCTTGTATAAGCCAAGCCCCTTACCACAGCCCTTCTTCTTACTCACTTTACTTCCTCCTACAAGCCTTTGCTGACCTCCTCCTACCCCCAACACACACTGATCCCATATTACTACTCCACTGTGTTACCACTTACTTAAGTTCCCCTTCCCCAAGCTCCCATAGCACAACTTCCTCCATCACAGCATGTCCACGATGACTCAGTTCTCTGTCTCCTCCACTGGGCTCTAAGCCCCAGAATGGAAGAGACTGTGTCTTGCTTGTCACTGCTCTCCCAGGAAAACCCAGGACCTAGCTCAATGCCTACCATATGGTCAGCACTCACAATATTTGTCAGATGAAAGAAGAAAAGAAAGACAATTAGTTAAGAATTCCCAATGAGTGGTGCAGAGCTCAAGCCCAGTACACTAGAGACTCTCATCAGTGAAGCCAGGGATTCCCTGACCCAATAACTGCCCCAGAGTAAGACCATCTCCAAGGTGCCCGAAAGTCAACTCATTCAGTATTTGAGGTGTCAGCCAAAGGTCTGTGTATGTCAATGAGTTGTAAGTAGAGAACGAGTAAACTTTCCTTCTTTGAATCAAAATATTTCCTGTGTGGATATAAGTGCCATGACTCAGGGCAAAACCAGTCCAGAGGCCCAGTATCGGCCTCCTCCTCCCGTACATTTCCCCCAGGATAGTCATGCTCAAAGACTGAAGAGTAGAAAACATCCTCCAGCTTCCAGAGAGTCTGGAATAAGAACTGAGGCAGATCCTGAAAGCTAGGGAGAAAATAGAGATGTGGAAGGTACAGACTTCCAGGGCATCTCCCAAACCCAAATATACGTCCACATATTCACCCATCCCCACCCCCATGACCTGCTTCTCTGGAGACTCCCCACCTCCCTGAGTTGAGAAGAAGCCATGTCTGCCTGTGCTCAGTTCCTAGCAGTCCACGGCTCCACCCACCAGGTACACCACTGTCCACCTGGCTCAGCCCAAATTTCCCATCAATGGGGAGGGGCAGGGGAAGAGCTTCTTCTCATCCAAGATGCAGAAAATACAGTGCAGCTTTCAAGGGCACCTCAAGTATCTTACCTAGAAGTACCCCACCTATCCTGACCACATGGCGGTTGTGTGGTTTTACCTTAGGCAAGAGAGAACCTAACTCTAAGTCAAAAACAGGAGAATAAAAAAACTGAGCTCTAAGCCACTTGGGTCCTCAGGTGGCCCAGCTGTGGAAGAAAAATAAACCCCTTTCCCATTCCCCACATACCACTCTTTGGAATTAAAATGATTTGGCTGGTTGAAATACTGAATTCCTATGAGATTATTAACACTACGGTTTTGACTTCCCTGGACCCAGACCAAATATTTATACGTTAATTTTTCAGTCTGAATTCCTTTTCATCCTTGCACTCACTTCCCTTCCTTCCCTCCCTCATCCAAAGACTTTCCTCCAGGTTCCTGCAAGACAGAGCTCTAGGGAAGATCTCCCCAGTCAGAAATCCTCTCTTCCTTCCTGCCTCCTGAGCACTGCACTTTCAACTCTATTATGTAAAACTGAAATCTGCCTTGGATTTTGCTGTGCATATCTTCTCTCTCACGGAAAGTCAACTGCCAGAGGGCAAGGATAGTGTGTTTGCTCCTACTCCCCACAGCGCCTAGCACAGGGCTTCACATACAGGGGCTCAGCCAATATTTGATGAACTCCACCTTGCAAATGAAGACCAGCTAGCTGTGGCTGAAGAGGCAGGAGATCCATCGATGCGTGCATGGATAAGCAAAATGTGGGAAATCCATACGAGGGAACAAGAACAACAAAAGGACTAAAGTACATGCTGTCCGACATGGAGAAAACTCACCAACATTACACTACGTGAAAGAAGCCAGTCACAAAAGACCACATTTTGTTTAATCCTTTTATATGAAAAGTCCAGAACAGGCAAATCTATAGAGACAGGAAGGAGATCAGTGTTTGCCTTAGGGCTGAAGTGGGTGGGGGGATTGGGGAGTGACTGCTTATATTAGTTTGAGGGGGGCTGCCTTAACAAACCACCACAAACTGACTGGTTTAAAAACACAAATTTATGCCCTGGCTGGTGTGGCTCAGTGAACTGAGTGCCAGGGTCAGGGCAGGGCGGGGCGGGTGGGGTGAGGGTGCCCAGTTTGATTCCGAGTTTGGGCACAGGCCTGAGTTGCAGGCCAGGTCCCCAGTGCAGGGCACACGAGAGGCAACCACACATTGATGTTTCTCTCCTTCTCTTTCTCCCTCCCTTCTTTTCTCTCCAGAAACAAATAAATAAAAATCTTAAAAGAAACATAACAAATTTATTATCTCTCAGTTCTGGAAGCCAGACATCTGAGATCAAGTTGCTGGCAGGGCCACGCTGTCTCCCAAGGTCGTTAGGGAAGGTTCTGTTCTGAGCCCCTCTCCTAGCTTTGGGGAGCTCCTTGGCTCGTGGCAGCATAACTCTGTGCCGTGTGCACATCTATGTCTAAATTCCCCTTTTTATAAGAACACCAGTCATATTGAATTAGGGGCTACCCTTCTCCAGTATGAGCTCATTTCAAGGAATTACATCCACAATGACTCTAATTCCAAATAAGGTCAGTCTGAGGTACTAGTGGTTAGGACTGCAATGTAAGAATTTTGAGGGGACACATTCAATCCATAACACTACTGATGGCTTCTTTGGAGTGACGAAAATGTTAAAAAAATCAGAATATGGTGGGGCTGCACAACTCTGTAAAGATACTAAAAAATATTGAATTGTACACTTTATGTGCATGAACTATATACTATGTAAGCTATATCTCAACAAAGCTGTTTTTTTTTTTAAGGCAGAAGAGCTTGGATTTAAGTTTTCCCAAGCTCCACAATCAACCATTGCTGAGAGTGTGTGAAAACGAGTTATCTAAACAAGGGCGACAAGATGTGACCTAGACAGAAGTCAAAGGCAATGTGCCTTTCTCTACCTACATGTAAATTCTTTTTGACCCAGTGATTAAACCTAGGGGGTGATCGCCTAGAAGTCCCTTCCAGGAATACAAGGGTGCTCATTCCAGCACTGTTTGCAAAAACGAAGAAAAAAAAAAAGGGACAGCTGGAACGCCCATCCATATAGGATGATTACATTAATCACAGCATCTTGATTATTGCTGAATATGGCTGCTTTGTATATGGGAATCCATTACATTATTCTCTCTCCTTCCATGTGCATTTGGTAATTTTTCATCATAAGAAATGTTAAGCCCTGGCTGGTGTAGCTCAGTGGATTGAGCGCGGGCCTGCGAGCCACACAATCACGGTTCGATTCCCAGTCAGGGCACATGCCTGGGTTGCAGGCCAGTTTCCAGCAGGGGATGCACAAGAGGCAACCATACATTGATATTTCTCTCCTCCTCTCCTTCCCTTCCTTTCTAAAGATAAATAAATAAAATCTTTAAAAAAAAAAGAAATGTTAAAATGTACACTTATAATGCAAAACCATATAGCCATTAAAAATGAACCAGTAAATTTACATGGAAATGCATCTATAATATTCTCTTATTCTCTGCTGTATGTAAAAACAGTACAGCCTTGGGGGAGGAATCTGTGGAGTTGGAGGTACAATTTGTCAAAATTTAAAACATTCAAAATATATACGCCATTTGACCTTACAACTCTACATCCAGAGACCAATCCTTCAGAAGTACTTGCAGAAGTGGAAGCCCATTACCGCAGCATTACTTGTAAGAGCCAGAACTCAGAGGCCTAACTGTCCGTTAAAGAGAAACTGATACATTTTGGTCCATCTAGTCAATGGCATTCTATGTTACCATTAGAAAGAATAAAATAGGCCTGTAAGTGTTATATAAAAAGATATTTGAAGACAAGTAATGAAAAAGACAATTACGGAATAGTATAGTATATGAAGTATGAACTAATTTATTTTAAAACTCTATTATTTGTGTACTTTTTTTCTAGAATTGTATCATCAAAGTTTTCAAACATTCCCAAAAGTTCGGGTGTAAATTTTTTTTTTTTAATGATTTGGGATTTCCCAAGCTGTTTTTCCAGGTGAAAAAACAAACGAACAGGTTATCAAACTGAGGATGCCGAATGACCCTATTCAGGTAAATTTATAGATGTTTAAAACCATCAGTGTAAAATAGTACGTGTGTGGTAAATGCTCCCTCACTGGATGCCAGCTATCACTGTATTAAGGTAAACAGCCCGACGGTCAAGGAATCTTCAGACTCCAGAATCGACTCCAGCCTTCCTCCAAGGGCACAGCTTCCCTGCACTCTGACAAGGGTCCAGCGAAGGCCAAGAGGGCAGCTGACAGCTTCCTCCCATTCATTTTACCCCGTGTGCCTGCTGAAGGGCCGCCAGGAGAAACAAGCTGGAGACAAAAGAAAGCCGTGGACATCCTTCCTGGTTACACAGGCAGCCCTGGCTGCTGGTCCCTGGAAGGAGAGAGAGCCGGAACCGGTGAACAAATCCTGACCTCCTTATCGGACGGTTCAGGGACTTGCCAAGGGAGGGACCAGGCACTGGTTCTGCAGGCACAGAAACGAGATACAGTGCGGCTGACCAGAGAACCCTGCAAGGCTGTATTCTTGAGGTACAGTGAGGTCAAACTGGGCACTGGCTGGAGAGCAGAAGTAAGCTTCCTCCCAGGGGCAATGGGTTTTAAGGGCAAGTCCTCTTAGTTACATTTGGAAAGCAACCCAGGGGAATTCCCTCTTACTTCATTCTTAACTGTTTTTCCAACCCCACAAAATACAAATAATAGTGACTATTCATTGGGCTCCCCACTAGGCATGCTGTAAGCCTTTAAGAGCATTACGTTATCAAATTCACAGGACATTGGATGAAGTGGCCACTCTCATTAGCCCCATCAGGCAGATGAGGAAGCTGAGAGGTGCAAAGGAGAAGCGACTTGCCAAAGTATATATCTCCAGTGGCCACAAGGAGCTGGGCCCTGAATCCAGCCTGCCTGGACTATACCACTACAGGACACTGAAATCCAAACTCTAACCAGTGCCTCGGGAAGAAAGAAGTAAAGAAATAGGGGAGGGCAGAATCATGGAGAAGTAATGCTAGTGCTCAAAGAAGAAGAGCATACTGAGCAAGGATGGTGCATCTGAGGGGCAATACAAGGTCATGGCTAAGAGCCTGGCTCTGCCCTTCCCACCCAGGTGACCTTGAACAAGTCACATGGCTCCATGTCTCAGGGTCCCCATCTGCCAAATAGGGCTAACACAGGCACCTACACTTCAGGGTTGCTGTGAAGATTCAAGCAGATGAGCCACGTAGAGACTGCAGAACAGAGCCTGCTATAGACATCTCCTTCGCTGTAGCAAGTATCATGGCCGTTGGCATCAGTATTCATATCTGACCCACATTCCTCAGCCAGAATTCAAAGGCAGACCGAGCACCCAAGTACACGACCAAGAACTTGGGAAGTGCTGATAAACAATAACCACACACACTATTGTGTTTGTCAATATGTTTTTCTCTCACTACTTTCCTATTTGAAGACAGTCACATGCGAGCTTTACATCACCAAGACACTTCAGAGAACATCTGTTCTTGACTTTGCATTAACGAATGTTGGCATGTATTGAAAAGCTGCTTGTGATGTGCCAGGCAGTGTATCAAGCACATCAGAACATGCGTACATTATCTCTAAACCTCACACACCCATGTATTCGTTTCCTGTGGCTGCTGTGTAACAAATCAACACATGCTTGGTGGTTTAAAACAACAGTAAGTTGTTCTTTCTCAGTTCTGGAGACCAGAAGGATGAAATGAGTATTACTGAGCAGAACTCTCCTTGTCGTTGAGTCCCCTCCTTGCCTCTTCCAGCCTCCAGTGACTCCCTGCATTCCTTGGCTTATAGCTTTATCATTCCAATCTCCTCCTCCAAGGTACATTGCTTTCTTCGACCTATGAGCAAATCTCCCTCCCCCTTCCTCTATCCAAATACACTTGCAACTGCGTGTAGAGGCCACCCAGACAATCCAGGACAATCTCCCCCTTCTCAAGATCCTTAATTTAGTCACCCTTACAAAGAAAGCCTCTTTTTTTTTGCCATATAAAGTAGCAAAGCCTCACATTCCAGCGGTTAGAATGCAGGTACCTTGGGACAGTGGGAAGGAGGCGTTTTTCAGCCTTCCCCACCCTGCAATGAAGGTATTAATGTTTATTTCCCATGCAGGTGGTAGAATATTATAAAAGGCAGGTAGACCTGAGTTTGACTCTTGGCTCCACCTGACATTTAGGATAAATTATGTGAATTCCTAGCACTTAAGTTTCCTCATTTATAAAACGTGAGCAATGATAGTAACTCCTCCAAAAGGCTGCCCCGAGGATCAAATAGGACGGCGTGTGGAGCGCCTTGGCACAGCGACTGGCTCTCAGTAAAGCTCAGTAAGGAATAATTTCGTGAACACAGAAGGCAAGCGACTTGCTGAAGGCCACCTCACCAGCAAGTGGCAGTGGCAGAATTCCACCTGGGTCTCTCTGGCACCAAAGCCCAAGCCTGTTGGATTATGGTGTTTTGGGTTTATGTGCTCATGGCCTTCAGAATCAACACACCTAGGTTACTTCTGTTCCGGATGCTCCTTCACTCTCTCCTCCAGCAACTGTATAGCTGCCTCCCTGCAGATCACCACTCCTAACACCGGGACTGAGTCTATGCAAAGGACCCTCAGAGAGCAATATCATGTTTCCAATGATTCAGAAATAATGGGGACCCTGCTCATGCAGGGGTAGGGTTGAAAATCTGGCTTGTACAAGAGTGGCCAGCAATCCATTGGGTCTGTGACTCCAAGGGTGCTGGACATCATGAGAACTGGAAATGAAATTGATCTCTGCCTACAAAGCCACCATTGGAAACGGCATCTCCAACGAGACCACGAGGGCTCTCAGGGGCAAAATGCCGATCAAGCATAGCATTTGGAATTTAAATTCATTTAATGCATTCGCCGCCTCAGAGTCAAGGCAGCAGGGTCAATTCAGTTGCTGATACTTAAAAAAAAATGTTTGAAAACATTTCCAGCACTCACAGGCAGCTCTCATCAAATTCTGGTGTCCCCACCCATCCATCCCACTGTGTTCTCGGCACCAGTCTCCTTGGGTTAGACAACCTCAGCTGCAGGGAATGGGGCGCCCAGCTGCACGCCGCGTTTGGAAAAACATTTTGAATACTTGAGATCTGCCAAGTACTTGGTTAAAGAATGATATCCTCTAATTTCTTAAGCCATGTGTATTTCAAGTGAAATGTAACCCATATGTGTGCGACTCATTTAAATGCAACTCAGTGAAGCATAGTTTCCCAAAAGCACTGGGGTAACGTCTTAAGCCTTTCTTAAGCTTCTCTTAGATCCAGGACGTTGAATTTTGCCAACAAAAAATCAAAAGAGAGACCGAGAGAGTTGTCCTTTGTCCTAGTCCTGGATAAGATGTTAACATGAGTACCCAGGAGAAAATGGGAGGTGTGGGTGAGGGAGAGCTCCAGGCCTGGGCAGTAAGCGGGGTTTTGCTCGGGGTACATATATCTCCCAGGCCTCCTTTGAAGAGAAGAGCAGTAGGAAGAGGTGATAAAGAATCCATCCTATCGAGGGCTGAGAAATTCCTTTCCTGCCTGCTAGTTCTCCCCTTCCCTTGTTATACAACTAAATAGGGTTGGTGGTTGGGGGAGAAAATTAAGGAGCTAAATGGCTCCATTCGCACAAATGGCTTCATTTTCCAGGTTGTAGCCTGATTCCTAAGCCAACAAAAGCAGTCTGCTTCCCTGTGGTATCTCTGTGGGACTGATAAGATGTCAGAGATAGGAAGAGATTTGATTCCAAAGTAATAGTGAGTACTATGGCCAGCAAACCTCTAAATGTCCCAATTCTACTTTGACGATCACTGTTCCTCATGAGGTCTGAGGTCGATACACACACACACAAAATAAATACCCATTCTTATTGACTAGATTTGTGCAGACAGGGTCTGTCATTAGCCAGGGCTGAAGCACAATGAATGGGGTGAGAACAAAGGACATCTGTCCCTGTTCCAAGCTAAAACCCCAATCTTATCATTATTCAGATGCAGGAAGGGCAGTAGTGTGAAGAGATAAAAGTTCCAGCATGTGCTCAAGAGACAAGCAGAGAGAAGCATATGGCCAAAGGTCCTCTGGGCACAGTGCCCACTAGGTGAGCTGTTCATTTGCTTCTGAAGGTGACCTTGCAATGTGGTGATTCTGCCATCTAAGAATGCAGCTCAATGAGCACCCTGCAAGCTGGTTCAACAGTTCAGCATGTCCTCCTCTTGGGAAGAAGGGCACAATGAAGAGAAAAGGAGAAGGAAGAGAGACAGGCCTGCATCTCCCTGGAGGGGTATATCTCCCCAGATGCCTGCAGCTCAGGAAGGTTCCATTTCATTTCAGCAAACAAGGCTTGTTTTCTGTGTGTGTGTCCAGTGTGGTGTCTGGGTTCACAAGGCAGTCCTCAGAGCATGGGGGAAATTACACGGAGAAGTAACATTATGGAGGGATGCCTCAAAACTGTGGGCTGCAAAAATAGCATGGTAATCTCTTCTCTATAATTACCTTTCTCGTGTTTATGTTGCCTAAATGGTGGGTCCTGAACTGGCAGTTCATCCGCCACTTCAAGGCCTGTGGTTTGGGAGGCCATTTGCCTTTATCCCAGTGCCCCTTACTTCCAGAAATGTCTCCCCAAGTGGAGAGCAGGCTCCATGCTTCTTTTCCATCCTTCCACTTGCACGGTATCCTCTAAATAGGAGGTGCAGAAGGAGCTCTTAGAGCCCAGCTGGGACAAAACCCCCATTTCACAGATGAGAAGGCCGAGGCCCAGGATGGCCAAATGCCTTCTTGGCCAATTCCACATGTCTGTCTCTGAGTTCAGTACTCTCTCCACTGTACCACACAGCCCCCACAAGTAAGGTTCTCCTAACAACAGCTATGCACCAACATTTGCATATTATGTGTCTGTGTGTGAATAAATATAAAAAGGTGTAATATATACTTTACAAAGCAGTGTGCTGCCTTCATGATATATGGTTGAGTCCAGAAAAACAAGTGTGCCACAACAGGTATAGTATAATGTCATTCCTGTTCCTCCCTTCCCAACAGAAATAGCAGCCTTTGTGTGTGCTTCTGTGTGATGTGTCTATGAGTATCGCCGTGCATGTTCTCACAAGCATAGAAAAGGTCCGGGGTATGCCCACCAAACTGTTAACAGTGGATTCTTCTTGTGGGTGGGAGACTTTCATTCTTGTACTTACTATACTTTGGTATTGCTACAAGTTTTACAATGAGCATGTATTGCTTTTGCAATTACAAAAAAAACACAAATGAGAATGCCATTTAGCGAGTATAGAATCCAAGCCAGGCACTCTGCTGGGTCCTTTATACACACCATCCCACCTCCTCCTCCCCGTGGCTCTACAGAGTACGACAATCATTACACCCCAGAGAGGGAAACTGAGGCTTACAGAGGATACCCAACTGGAAAGTGGGAGTGCTGGGACCTGAACCCAGCACTATCTGACACGAAAGCCATATGCAAATTATCCCTGGGATACACGTGCACTCAGGAGAGCGTTGTCTCCCATGGGAATGTCATCCACTGCTTCTGAGTTGCTTCACGGCAGAAAAAGGCTGCCGGCTGCCACACTATTGAATAAGGGGCCTTAGGGTTCCTGCTGCCTGAGCTGATGGCCCCTCTGCTGCCCCACCCCCTGTTCTTCCATCTTCACCATTCTTAGCAATCTCTCCACGTGTGAATTCCATCAAAGGCTTGCTCACTGCTATTTTGGACCATGCGTTAGCACGTGGGCTTTGATGTAATGGGAGAAGGCCAGACACCTCCAGACGATGAAAAAGAAATTAGAAATGTCCTATCTCTCTCCCCTCACCGTCCCAGAAGCTCTTGGCTACAGCAAGCTCCCCTTCCCCGCAGGGGGCCTGACCATCCAATGAATAGAGAAGTGTTCAGGGGTTGGGGAAGGGAATGGAAACCTCCATTATTCATTAGGGCCTTGGAGCCTGCTGTGCTGTCCCCTCGGAGCTGGCATCTCCTAGCCACCCCATGGCTCATTTTCTCACCTCCAGGTCTTGACTCAAATATCCATTCACCACCGAGGCCTTCTCAGACCACCATTCCTAAACAGCACCTCCCTCCCCATCCCTGCTCTTCTGAGAACTTTTATTCCTTTGCTTCCATAACACTTGTCAACTGACATACTGCACACTCACTTGTTTATTTGTTTGCTGTTCCCGCCAATAGAATAAAAGCTCCATAAGGGCAGAGCTGTTGGTTCACAACCGCTTTCCCAGTACTGACACTAGTGCCCGGAGTGCTATAGCCACACAGGAGATGGAAAAATGAATGAACCGCCCTGGCTGCCATGGCTCAGCGGACTGAGTGCAGGCCTGCGGACCAAAAGGTTGCCGGCTTGATTCCCAGTCAGGGCGCAGGCCTGCGCTGTGGGCCAAGCCCCCGTTTGGGGGCCGGCAAGATGCAGCCAATCGATGTATCTCTTACACATCCGTGTTTCTCTCCCTCTCTTGCTCCTTCTCTTTCCCTCTATCTAAATTTTAAAAAATGAAAAATAAGTGTGAATGAACCAATCAAGGAACTTAGAAACCAGAGCCAGAGGAGTCACTTAGCACAAGGCCCAGTTTCCCCTCAGAAATCACAGGATTATAAAAACCGTAACAGAGAGGTTTAAAAAAATCAGAAAACCATCATCCCCACCCCCTCAGCTGTTTTGCATCCGGCCTCACACACACCATGAATGAGAAGGGTTTGGGAAATAAACACACTAGGAAGTCGTGTGCAGTTGGAGTTCCGCTCGCTAACACATGTTCGAAAACAAAAAGCCCAATTTAGACGAAAATAGCAGGAAGTTGTCCCCTAGGGATACCTGATGAGGTCATAGTGCTTGACTGTGCTGTTTCCATTTTTGTTCAGTCTCCTGCCTCCTGCCAATTCAAGGAGGCAGGGAACCACATCCAGTCCCCCACTACTCACTGGGAAGCCAGAGAGCGGCTCGGAGCAGCACACCATAGAGCTACAGCCGTAGGCTTTCCTTGAACCCAGACCCATGCCAGGAACACACATGGTCCTGGTCTCCCCTCTCATCTACCTGCTCTGTGGCCTTGGACAAGTGCCTGCCCCTCCGAGTTGAAGTTTCTGCATCCACACATAAGACTGTTGCTCTCAGTGTTTTTTAAAGTGGCTTCCCGTTCTAACTTCCAGTGACCTTTTCTTGCAAAGGCTCCAAAACAGGAGGGAGGGATGAGTGCTGGGATCCCTACTGGGCCAGCCCAACTCCTAAGGATTTGCGCATGACAGCAACCCTACCACTTGGACTGCCCAGAGGAAGCTGAAGGGTCAAATACTCCATTTAGGGGAAGAATAGGGTGGATTAGATTAGGCGACAACAGGGAACATTTAGACTCGAGCTAGAGGGCAGGGGCCATGAGAAACTAAAGCCGACCCCTGAGAGAGATTATCAGGAACAGACCCTCTAAGAGCTGTTCCCTGCAGGACAAAAGGATGACTAGGCGAGGAGAAATCCCTGGCATGTCGAGCCTGCACCCTCTGGGGACAGTCAGCCAGGTCTGCTCCAGGGGAATGAGACAGAAAGAACACATTCTTGGGTTGGGTTGATGCTCCAAAAAAAGTAGCTAAAATAAATGGAAATGCCCATCTTTATGGGGGCAGAAGGAAGACATGGATGAAGCCCCATTACTGCACATGTGAAGTCACACTTCTATGACATTTCTGGCACCACTCACCATCTTTTGACTCCACTCACCCTTCTTTGCAAGGGTCCAGAAGCCCAAATTGGGAATAATTTATATTCTCTTGTTCCACCGAGTTCATTAGTTATTCCCGCCCTTCTGGACATGGGAAGGTCCCCAGCCATCCCTTTCTTGGCAGTAATGCATCTGATTACTCATCTGCTTCCAGGGAGGCTGCCAAGAGGAGATGGGCAGTTGTCCGAGCCCTGCAGCCTCATCTGCAAGGTCTGTGTGGCAGAGCCCAAGTGGGGAAATACCAAAGGCCCTCAGGGTCTCCGGGCCAAGGAAGGAGAACTCTCCAGTGGCGGAGCAGATTTGGAATGACCCAAGAGCAGGCAGCAGACACAGCTATGTGTTATCTATTCACCTGCTCACTAACACGAATCAGGATATAACTGTACATGATGGCAAACCAGTGTGCAAAGGTTTCTGACTCAGGCCGCCACCCAAGATGAATGAGGTTAGAAAGGTGGACACTGCAGCCCGATGAAGCCAGGAGACTGCTGACCATGCCCTTATTGGCAGAATCTCAGGGTGAGCTGAACCAAAACAGATGGAGCAGCCAGGGTTGGAGGCTCAAATCCCAGAACGCTCCACCTTGCCTCCTCCTCTCTGCTGTTTTCCTCTAACCTCCTTTGCTTCCTGCCATGCCCTGAGCTGCAGCTGGTAACACAACCGTGGAGTCCTCGAGTCCACCCCCTCTTCACGCATGTGCACACTCACACGCACATGAACTCTGGGAAGCCCTGGAAATACAGCTTGTTAAACAGTCCAGCAATTTCACGGTAAGTGTAGAGGTTGTGGAAACGCTGTCTTGGTCAGAGGCTCCCCACAAAGAAACCAAGGATTTGAGCAAGCCCCTGGGTCACTTCACTGACTGTTTCCTTACATAACAGTGGCACCTGCGTCCGGCATTGACATGGAAGTGAATTGTTTCACTTTAGACAAAGGAGGAGTCCACTTACTCATTCTTCTCCAGGTCCAGGATCAGCTCTCGCCCCTCAGCCATTACCCTGAGCTCAGCTTTGAGTGGATGCTAAAAGCAACAACAAAAGAATGTCAGTTCCTAAATGCAGGATGGACGCTCCCAGAAACAGACACAGGATCTAGTACAGTGCTTTGACATTGATCACAGGAAGTGAAAGAGAAAGGGTCAATTGCATTTCCAGCCCAAACATAAAATAGCTTCAGTCCCAGAAGGACCAATTTCCCTCCCCCATCTGCCTTCTCCTAAAAGACAAAGGAAAGAAACTCCCAGCTGAAATGTGGTGTAAGTGCTTGCATGCGGGTCTGGTAAAGGCAAATGCTGGAAAACACGGTCTTTGACAGCAAACTTGGTGTGGGATCAGATCTGGAATCCAGGGCTGACTCTGACACTGCTGTGATGTGAACTTGGGCATGTTACTGGACCCCCCTACAGCTTAGTTTCCTCATTTATAAAACAGAGATAATATGGGGCTCTTGTGGGAATTAAGTGACACAGTGAATACGAAGAACTTATCTGGCGTACAGGAAGCCTCAATACGTGGTGGCTATTATCTAAAATACCAGGGAAAGCCTTTCATAGTGGGTTATTCTATATTATTTTGTTTTGGCTCTCAGTGTGGATACCCCCCATCATCTCAGAGGAGACAACTAGGACCACTTCCAACTAAGGTTTTTTAAGCCAAAGGAAGCCACATTTTACATACAGGAGAAAATGTGCCGATGCCCAAAGTTGCTATCCATCCAGCACAGGCTATTTAAGATATCACACAAATGATAAGCAAGAAGAACATGTTCAACATCACTACTAATTCCCCCCTCCAATTTTTTTTCAAAAATACCTTAAAAAAAACAAAACAAAACATGCATCACAGAACGTCAGAGCACACTGTACAGTGGACACTCTCATACCCTATACCCACCGGGGAGATTTTCAGCTGATACCACCAACTCACTGAAAAATAATTTGACACTACAGGCTAAGAGTTGTTAAGTGTCTGAAAAGAGTTTTTATGTCTGAAAGGAACAAATGGAAGAAGGGGCAAAGCTCTACCTGCATAAACACGTGCATTACTTATAACCCTAAATAATGAAGTATAACCTAAATGTCCGAAATAGAAATAGGAGAATGGGTAAATAAATGATGACCCATCCACGTGACAAAACCCTACACAGTCATTAAAAACAAAGCCTTTAAATAATATCTAAATTATCAAGAAAGTATAAATGATAATTATGAAGCACAAAAACTCAAAATGTACACGGCATGTTTTATTTAAATATACTTCTGTAAAAAAGGAAAAAGCAGAGAGAAAAAAAAACCTAAACCAACAAGTTACCATAGTTACCTTCAAGGCAGTGGGATCCCTGGCTAATTTGATTTTCTTTTGTGCAACTTCCCATGTTTTTATAATTGCTTAAGGAAGAGGCCTCTTACTTCTTTTTACTTTATTATGGTGGAAAATTTCAAAGAAATGAAAAATCGAAGTCTAAGTAAATCTCCATGCTTCAACAATTCAACTTCCAGCGGTTAAACTACTTTTGAAGGAAGAAATTATTGATTTACATATTTAAACCTTTTTAAAACAGCATCTGTCCTCTGGGGTATTTTAAATATGTGCTCTCCAATTTGATAATAGCAAGGAACTGATCAACTCTTGAGGTCTCTTTCAATCCACAAAAGCTCTTGGTAGAGTCTTGGCCCCTTTGAGTGCGGAACTGAAAACCTAGTTTTGGTGTGTCTGAGAGAGCAGGTCATCTGCTTTGTCATCCCCTTCTGGTTGGGGGCCTGGGGCTTCCAAGCACATTTCTTCCTCTGACTTGCCTCAAACCCCGCTTCCCAGTAGAGTCTTGGGTAGCCCTGAGCACTTTCTGGGCTCTGAGGACATCTGAACTTTCTGACCTGGGATGCTTGAGCAACCCTGTCCTTTACTTCTTTTATTTTGCTCATTTGTCTCATTGACTTCCCTTAAGAACATTTCAAAATCACGGGGAGAGGAAGTGAGGTGGATGTTTGTTTGCCCAATAACTTTCACTAAGGGATCCACTTCTCTGTTTCTGATGCCCTGCTTTGGCTCTGCCAACACCTCTTCTGGTTGCTGGTCCTTGGCCACTTTACTCTGGGGAGTTCAGGAACAAGGGCCCTGCGCAATCACATTAGGCTTCAGGGACACTGTCCCAAGTGGTCATTTGAGAAAAAGCCCATGGCAACTGAGTGGCAGCAATTCTCTTATCCAAGAGGTAGGTGGCCATCAAACAGCCCACACAAAAAAGGAAAGTGGACACAAGCCAAAGCACCGTCACCTCTCCTCAAAGAGACACAAACTGTAACATGAGAATGAGCTCAGGCACTATTTTCTAAATATGAAGGTCCTTGTTTCTACAGGGACGTTTCATCCAAAGCAATGAAACGGCATTGCGAGGATCTATGCAGCCTCCCAGGCCAGCTTCACTCAGCTTTTCTTTTGCGACTCCACCCTGTGCTAGGAATGGGAGACTTTGCCTCTCCTAAGGAGCTAAGCCACAATTTTGTATTTAAAAGGTTAAAATTCCTTTCACTTTAGGGCTGCATTAAACAGACCCTCAGCGCTTCATAGGGTATTGGAGATCTGTCCTATGCACTGCATCCCTGTTAAGAGCCAGTACTGTATTTACTATACAGTGAGTGTTCAGTTGGTGTTTGATGAATTAATTATGTAAATGAGAATAAGAGGCTTGAGTGGACACACCTTCTTCTCTCTCGCCTACTCACCCCCTACCTTCCAGACATTCCTTCATGTGTTCATTCAACAAATACTTATGTGCCAGGCCCTGGGCTGACTATTCATACAAAACGCCGTGATTCTGGGCAGACAATGGCTGGGAACAAAGACAGGATCTGGGGCTCCACTTTGTTGCTCAAACCCTTCCTGAGGATGCCCAGCATCCCACATCTGGACGCGTAACAGGGAGGCCTCTACAAAGAGTATCAGAGACATTCCTCGGCAATAATGAACAGGCTGGACTATCTAAGATCTGAATTTTTAAAAACAACCTGCTCCAGGATGGCCATCCATTAATTTGTCTAGACTTTTCCTGAAGCTATTTTCAGCCTTTCTGACTTTTTGATGAAATGAATTCAATGCGTTTATTGTCTTTAGGGTAAAATGTTCCTTGCTTTTCATTTCTCCTAAAATGTTTGCTGTAAGTTCTTTTACTAAACACAAACTGGAGCATTTTTTAATATGTCAATATAACTCTAATCATAACTATAAGGATTCCAGGCATTCTGACTATTTACCTTTCTAGACTCAAAAGCCACAGAGTCTGGGATCCTTCCTGACACAGCTCTCTCCTCTCTCCCCTGCTATAATCTTGCTCTTATATGCTGCCCAATAAATCACTGACCCTTTGAAAATGAAGAGATCTTATTCACTACCTGCTCTCCCCAGCCCTCTCCTTTCTCATTCCTTTGAAGCTCTGTTTTATCAATGAGGAAACTGAAGTTCAGAAAGGTCAACAACCACATCTTCCCTTCAAGCTCTCCCACGTAAAAACCAGAGCCACAATGAATATCCTAGATGCATAGGTCCTCTCTGCAAGAACAGGGGTGTGTTTTCCATCTTATCCCCAAGCTCCCTGATAAAGCGTGTGCATTTTGCTGGTGCCATGATCCAAGATGCCCACTGGATTTTAAGATATATATTCCCTAGTACTAGGTCCCTACCTGGCCTCTTATTTAAAAAATAGTTTGCATTAGCATTTTTTCTCCAAGTGCATCACCTCATCAATAAAATAAAGCATGTGTTATGAGGAGTGAGAATAACAATGACAATATTTAATCAATTCCAAATAAGTTGGTGATTTTTGTGACACATATTTTCACTTAGTTTGTAGAGCAGCATTAACAAGGATTTTCATTTCCTCAACTAACAACATTTGAACATGTTCTAGAAATTTGTCATACGATGAAGGGAAGTCCCATCTGGGATTCCAAAAATGACAGACAGACAGCATAGAGTGGGTTGGATGGAACTATCGGTGATGACAGTCGAGTAGGTGGCCCAAGCCTCACACGGTGAAGTTGCCAACTCTTGCCTTTGAAAATGAGAGCTTTCAGTCTTACCTTTTCACCCACGGGGCTTTCTGCAGTCTTCCACTGAGGTATTATTAGTTCATGCTGTAGAGGGGGGCTGCCCTCCCCACTTCCCCCTGTTGATACAAGAAACACAACCATTGGAATCCCAGACCTCTGCACCCTAGCTAAACCAGACATGCCTTTCCAACTGGGAAGAACCTCATCCTGGGTCATTAGAAGACATGCTGGATTGCAGGCTCCTGGCTCTTATGGGTCAGGCGCTCTGCTAGGTGTTGGTAATACAGCGCCAAACAGGTGTCAAGGTCTCTGTACTCCTCCCAAAGTGCATCTTCTAGAGGTGGGAGATAGGTAACACACAAATATTCTCAAATGGTACAACAGGGTCAGGGCATAAAGAGACACCTGAAGAGGGATTCCCTATTATAAACAGGATGGTCAACAAAGATGGCATTTAATTGAGGGACCATAGGAAGGCAGCCATGCAAAGATCTGGAAGAAGGGTGCCCCGGGTAGAGGACCCAGCAGGCACAATGACCCTGTGTGAGCAGAAGCAGACTTGGCCGGTTTACCAAAGCAGCAGAAGGTAAAGGTAGCTTGAGTCCTAGTAAATGAGGGAAGAAGTTGGTAGGAGACGTGATCAGCAAGACAGCCATGGGTCTATTACAGAGGCTATCTTGATTTTATTATAAATAGACCTGGAAGGCACTGGAGGGTTTAAACATGAGCAATATGATCTGTATTCAGTCTTGAACAGATTGTTTAGCCTGCTGAGTGGTGACTGGGGGTAGGGGTGGGTGGCAGAGGGAGTGAGAGTAGAACCACAAGGCAAAACCGGAGACTCGCAGAAGCCCAGCCTGGTGAGAGATGATGGTGCCTCAGACCAGAGTGACATCAGTGGAGAAGAATGAAGTGGTTGGATTCTGGGCATATTCTGGAGGTCAAGCCTATGGGTATTATTTCAATTGAGCTTCAGTTTTTTCATCTGTAAGATGAAAATGATGATACCTGCCTGCCCATCTCACAGCATTACTTGGAGAGAGAGTCACTGTGAAATCACTACTCGGTCCACAAAGCATCATAGCACGACCTGAGCTTCCTGATGCGAAATCCACCTTTGGCTCTCACTTCCCACTTTCCAAATCAATCTTACCACCCAGTTCTCCTTCATCTTCACAACAACCCCGGATGTAGGCTGTAGGATTCCTATTTTTTAAGAAGGGCAAATTGAAACTTGTGTAAAGAGAGACTTGGTTAAAGCAGTTGCAACCTTGAAAACAGGTTGCAGATGATCTTTTTTAAGATTTTATTTATTTATTTTTTAGAGAGGGAGAGAAACACCAATGTGAAAGAGAAATATTGATCGGTTGCCCCTTGCACACCCCCAACCTAGCCCCATGAGGTAATGACCAGGCATGTGCCCTGATGGGAATTGAACCAGCAACCTTTTGGTTTGTGGGGCAATGCCCAACCCACTGAGCTGCACCAGTGAGGGCCGGACAATCTTAATAAAGTGGTCATTTCGCAAGACCTAGTCTCTGTAAGAATAGGCCAGACCCATAGGACTCCTGGGGGTAAGGGTGAGGACTCCAAAATCTATTGTCTAAACCAACCATATCAATCACACAGAATGTATGTACTGAGTGATGGAGTAACATGGTTGTTTTGTTAGAGGGGTGGGGTTATGAGTGATTAACTTTCCTTTCAGATTAGTGATATAACGTATTCTCAATCAAGACACATCCTATAAATAATCTCATTAGACGTGCATTAGTTCCATCATGTTAGGCACTTCATATTCATAGGGCACCAGAGAAGCACAGTTCCTGCTCTAGGGGCTCTGATTGTCTAGATTGTTTGCAAAAAATATATATATATATATATATGATGTTTAATGAAATATTTAAAAATGAAATGATCTATATGATATAAAACATGCTGAAAGCAATCTAAAGGCTCCATAATGGAGAACCACAGGGCATTTTAAGAAAAATTGTTCAAAATTTGGAAATAAGGCAAAGAGAAAGTAGGACATCCTTTCAATACCACATTGTAGCATTGTTTAACAGGCCCTTCCATACATCACTGAATGACCAAGGGGAATGTATCTTTGGCTGACTTTTAGAATGTACTATTAATTAAAAGACTATACTCACTTAAGGGTCAGCTGTAGGTTTCTGACTGGTGGAGATGCAAATGACTTCAGTGCAGTAGAAAGATAACGAAGAATCCTGGTTGTCTGGCCCCAGCTGCTGTACTGACACTTCCCAGCACAAGGTTTCCTCTGTCCCAGCACAAGGTTTCCAGGTTCCTCCTCCAACGCCCGTCCACCCCTGTTCCTCTAACGCTTTGAACCAGCTCTGCCACCCCATTCACTGCCTCGTTAACGACCCGAACAAATCTTTGCCACCCCTTCATCCTATATTTGGATGCGGGTCATGTTTTTCACTTTTTGAAGAATATACTTCTGCAATTTCTTGGTGGAATTTACAGTCATTAAAATCCTGGTTTTTTTTTTTTTTTTTTTTTGAGAATTTAACGATGTGGGAAATGCTCATTATGTGAAGTAGAAAATGCAAGCACAAAACTACATATGGTATGGTTCCAGTTTTATCAGTATGTATTTATAGGAACACACACACAAAGACTGGAGAAAAGAGGAGAGACTAGAAAAGCAGCGGAAAGAGAAGGCAAAAGCAGGGGGGGAAAAAAACAGAGGAAAGAGAGAGAGAGGGAGGGAGGGAAGCCAGGGAGGGGACCCGCTGTTTTCTTCTTGCTCAGAACCTCCACCACCTCCCAGGGCGTGCAACGTGGGAACAAAGCCGGGATCCCGGGCTGGGGGACCTCGGGGACGCAGCCCTGCGGAGTTGCGAGGGGCAGCTCCCAGGTCCCCGGGCCACCTAGCCCACCCCCCTCCATCCCCACCACAGCCATCTCTTGCCCAGCCACTTACTTCTGCTCCACACCGGCAGGGCGAGCGCCAGCAGGCACAGCCCGGCGGCACCCACACCCCTGGGCATGGTGGCAGCGGCCCCTCGCGCGCTCCGCTCTCACAAGCACGCGGCCATGCCAGCACCCCAACCAGCCGGCGACGCGTCTGGAACCCACTGACCGGCCAGTGCTTCCCAGCCCCGCTCCCAGCCATCAGCGAGATGCTCCGCCCTGCAGAGGTGGAGGAGGGGACAGGCCCGCCCAGAGGGGTGGGCGGGACCGCCAGGGGCGGAGTCGGTTGGACCCCTCGGGAGTCCGCTGGCTCAGGTGACCCGGAGCTGGGCCGCAAGGATTCACTGAAGGTGGGGCTTGGCCTGGGGAGAGTCCTGGGCTCGGGCGTACGGGAGTTAAACAAGACCCGTTTCTGCACAGCAGCATGTTTCCTCTGTCCCGTACTGTCCCAGACGCCTTGGGTGACACTCAGAGGCTACTCAGCCGCACCAGTCCCCAGAGGCCGCCACTCTGGGAGGGAGGCTTCCAAAGATTTAACGGAACCACCAGACACAAAGAACTAAGTGCTATATAGAGTTGTTTTCTTAGCAGAACACAAATCAAGGAGCCATTCCTTCTGACTGGGAGAAGAGGGAGGGCGGGGAAGAGAGCGCTCCCAAAGATGACATCTGAGTTAGGGAGGGGGAGGATTGGAGCCCCAGGCAGAGAAAATGGCACAGAGAAGCGCACTAGGGAGAGAAAGGCTGTGATCTCAACTGGGGGAAAACCGGAATCTGGGGTGGATAGGATTTAAGGCTTTGGGGAGCTTACTATCTGCTGGAATACTAACGATAACTGAGACTGACATAGCACTTAGTAAGTTCCAGACACTGTCCTCAGCACTTTACATCCATTAACGGACTTAATTAATTAATCTCGGAAAAGAACTACTTTTTATTGTCCTTTAATATGTGCCAGGAACTCTGCATACATCATCTCTTTAATTAGCCCCATAATCTTCCAGGGCAGGTACTAATAGTATCCTGTTTTACAGATGAGAAAACCAGACTTGAGTGGCTAATTTACCCAAGGTCAGTTGCCTCTTTAAAGGTTCTATCTCCAAATACAGTCATTCTGGGGATAAAGGCTTTGACATATTAATTTCGGTAGACACAGTTCAATCCATAATACTCCATCCTCTGGCCCCCAAAATGCATGTCCTTCTTGCATGCAAAATATAATCACTGCATCCCAGTAGCCCCCAAAGTGTTAACCCATTCCAGCATCAACTCCAAGTCCAATGTCTCATCTAAGTATCTACTCAGATATGGGTGGGACTCTGTGTGGTTCATCCTGAGGCAAAAGTCTTTTCCATCTGTGAACTGATCAAAACCAGACAACTTACTTGCTTCTGCATTGGAGATTATAGGTTAGATATCCCCATTCCAAAAGGGAGAAATCAAAAAGAATGGGGTGATAGGTTTAGAGCAAGTCCCCAAACCTAGCAAGGGAAATTCTACTAAATATTAAAGCTCTAGAATAGCCCTCTGGCTGCATACTGGGCTTTGCAGGCCCACTGAGACAGCAGAGTCATCCCCATGGCCCTAGGCAGCGGCCTTGCCCTACCCCTGGGGCTTTTTGCTGCAGCTCTGCCACTTGAGGCACTAGACAGGAGCAGCCTGACTCCCAATACCTGGAGGGGCACCCAGTCTCAGAAACCAGGGAAACACACACCTTGCCCTCCAGGCATATAGGGGGAGTGGTGGCCCTGACCTTCTCCGAATCATCTTCAGGGTCATTTTTCCACTTCCTCGAAGGATAAAGCATATTCAGTAGCTCCACTGCTCTGTCCTGTAGAATCCCAGAAGTCTAGAAGACTTTATTTCCTCCCGACTCTGTTCCCTTTGGTCCAAACTGGCAGAGTCTCTGCTGATATATTTGCATTTTGCTGTGTATGATGTATACTTTTTCACCCAAATTTTTGAGAGAAAAATAAGGGTGTGCATTATACATGGGTAGCACTAATTCTGTATCTGTATAAGTGTTTTTAATTCTTTTATTTATGCTTATGCACTAAAAGTGTAACTCTAGAAAGCAATAATGATACCCTTATGCAAAATAATACCCTGGAATATGATATTCAGTTTTGTTTCTAACTAGAAATAAGTACATTATTGAATTAAATAATTAAAATAAAATATTTTTTTTCTGCAAGTTTGAGCAAAAAAAATATGGGTGCACATTATACATGGCAAAATACAGTAATAACATTTCTATTCCTGGTTTCTGTTTAAAAGAGCTGATTAACAGCATGGGTCACCTTATAGGGACACCTTGGTGTTCTGTTAGCCCTGTCTCCTAGTACAGTCACATTGGGAGTGAAGGCTTCACCATGCTGATGGGGGTAGGGGACATAAGTCAGTCCATGACAGTGGACTTTACCGCTAGAGCCAAGAGACTAGAATGCCAGTCCCAGTGCTCTCTAATGAGCTCTAGGACTTCGGATAAGCCATGTCTGTCTGGGCCTGAGGGTCTGACCAATGACCTGGCAATGGGAATGGTCGCCCCAATCCATCCCACCCAGAAGCTGTGAGAAGCTGTTGAGATAATGATGGTGAAAGCACTGTACTCGGTGAAAAATGCTCAAAGGCCAAGTCTAATTGATACTATGGAGCATCTCCTTGCAAAAGGTACACAAACTCCATACTTGAAATTTGCTTCCATTTGCTGGCACTCAGCAGATCAATATTTAATCAGCATGTACCCCCTACCCCCAAATTGGGAAGTAGCTCACAAGAGAAAAAGTCCAGTGATTATCGAACTCTGACCAAGGAGCGAGAAAGTGTCTGTTCTGTCTCTCATCCACCCCCCTCACCCTTATACACAGGAACAAACATATACACAACTTCTGACCCCTGGAAGCCTTCCCATTCATTTTTAAAGGATGTATTTGTTGTTTATAAAAAATACTATATTTCTCTATATAATCTTTAAAATATTCATGACATTTAACCTACTAATTACATTTCTGGGAAACTATCCTAAAAAAATAATCTGCAATGCATACGAAGATTTATGAACTAGAATGTTCATAGTGGTGTTATTTATAATACTGAAAATACTGGAAACAACTTAAATATCTCATTGTGAAGGAACAGTTAATAAATTACAAAATATCCATATGATGGATTATTATGCAGTCATTTAAAATAACATTAAAAAAATGTTATCCTCTGATGTTGAGTGAAAAAAAAGCAAAGTCCAAAATTACATTTAGGTATGACCTCAGCTATGTAAATAAAAGACATTTTTAAAAAGACTAGAAGGAAATGTGCCAAAATGTTTGCAGTGGTACCTCCGGGTGATGAGATGATAAATGAATAAAATCTGTTGGTTTGGTTTGTTTGAGGGTTGTTTTGGTTTTGGTTTGTCTTCTTTCTTTCTTCCTTCTTTTCTTTCTTTTTCTTTTTTTTTTTTCTTTTTCATTTTCTACAATACTTAGGTATGACTTTATTTAGTAGTGGGGATAGGTGGGTAAAAATAGTAAATACAGGAAAAGAACCCAGGAGGAATGATGGTTTATGCTGGTGTTCTAGAAAGTTTTGAATGCTTGGCCTCTCTTCTCTGATGTTAGGGGAACTGAGGCAGAGTTACTTACGGCAACCGGTTTCAAACTTTTCCAGGTGACCCATGTCACTGTTCCTTTCTACAGTACACCATCATGGTTCGGAGGCAGCCGTCCTGCCTGGGGTTAAGTCCCTTTGCTTTCCTTCACCAGCTATGGGACCAGGGGTCAAAAAAAAAACCCATTTCTGTGACTTTGTTGCCTCCTCTATGAAGGATAATGATTGATAATGTTAGTTCCTAGCTGAGGAAACAGTGATTGATGATAGGGAATATATAAAATAAAGTCATTTAATCAAGCTGCTACAATTATTAACAGTGTGAAGAAGGTTAAGGCATAAGGAAAGAGTCCATTTTTGTTCTAACTAGCCCCAGGAACTTAATTTTTTTTAAACTTTTCCTGCCTTGAGTCATTGCCTGGATATACATCTGACTCCAGGTAACCCTCTAATTACCCCCCAAAGGACCTTCAGACCCAGGCCATCTAACTGCCCCCTGAATGACTCAACAGACACATCCCCTTGACATCCATTATCCAGACACCCCTGACTGGCCAGAGAACTCCTGGCTCCCATCACCCTGTCTGCCTGAGGTCTGACTCAGAACAGTCCTGGCGCAATCCTAGAGCCCAGCGTGCAGGACTGATAACTCTCAAGGACATACTTTTTACTACAATAACTTTTAACTTTTCTTTCTTCTTTGGAACGCTCCTGGAGTTTCGCCTGTGTTCCAGGTTGCAAACTCCAAGGCCCTTGAATAAACTTTATCACTCATTTCTAGCAAACCCTCCAGACTTTTTGAATTCATTCAACATAGCTCATAGAGTTTTTGTGGGGCTTATATTTGTGAGACCCACTTTTTGTGGGTGCTTAGCATAGTGCCTCTCACCCAGTAAGCAGTCAAATGCTAGCTTTTATTATCTTTATTCTACCGCTACTAAGTATGGGCATGTGGAGCCTATTTATGATGCTACCTTGTGCTTTTAGTTGTGTAATGTGCAAAGAGTCTAATTTTATACTGATTCTTTCATTACTATCAAAGATAATGACTCATGTGCTATCATAATTGTGTTTTCCTTACCCCCCCCCCCCACTACATAGTCAGGCCCTTCTGAATAGGGGCTGGTCCTTATTCTTGCTTCAGCCTTCCA
Source organism: Artibeus jamaicensis (assembly GCF_021234435.1). Taxonomy (NCBI): domain Eukaryota; kingdom Metazoa; phylum Chordata; class Mammalia; order Chiroptera; family Phyllostomidae; genus Artibeus; species Artibeus jamaicensis. The sequence goes on along the minus strand of NW_026521828.1, from coordinate 7,597,407 downwards.
GCGTGTGGAAGGCACTCTAAATTTTTTATTAAATAATAAATTATGACTTACACGATTAATAGCAGTTATTTCATTCTGGCTCTGCACAGACTTCCAAGTTGCTCCTGGGTGAATTGTCTTCATTGGCCCTTACTCTGAGCATAATGTTGGCCCTGTGAGAACTTTGCCATCATCTTCCTGGGAACTAGCATTTTTTTTTGAAGTTCAGTTTATTCAGGTATAATTTCTTTAAATCAGCATGCTCCATTTTCTCAGTATACACAGCTATGAGTTTTGGCAAATGCATATGATCAAATTCCACAATCAAAATCACCCCCAAAACTTCCCTCCTGTCTCCTGCCCTGTAATCGCTGGTCTGCTTTATGTTCCTACAGTGTTGTCATACATATAGAACCAGACAAAATGTAGCCTTTGCAGTCTGGGATCTTTTATTCAGCACAATGCATGTTGCCTATGTATCAATGGTTCCTTTTTTACTGTTCAGTAGTATTCTATTGTGTGGACGTACAAGAGTTAATTTATCCATTCACCAGTTGAAGAACATTTGGGTGTTTCCAGTTTTGGGCGTTTATGAATAAAGTCACTGTACTTGTAAATATGCAAGCTGTGTGTGAATATAAATTTTCATTTTCCCAGGGTAAAAACTAAGAGTGGATTTGCTATATCTTATATTAAATACATATTTAACTTTGTAAGACACCATAGACAGTATTTTACAAGGTGGCTGTATGATTTTGCATTCCCACCAGCAGTGTATGAGAGTTCCAGTTGCTCCGCACCCTCGTCAGGACTTAGTACTGTTGGTTCTTTTGATTTTAGCCATTCTAATAGATGTGTAATTTCCCAGCAATTCTCTTGCTCTTCAAATACTCCATGAAGGAGCCAGGTCAGGATTATTGAATCCATTTTGATAGAAGGAATTAGAACCTAAGGAGAGTCTTTTACTCAAGTCTCTTGATTATGTTCAAGATTTTAATCTTTAGTTCTGTTTTTTTCCCCCTAAAAAAAAAATCCAGAGAAAAAGCAAATGCCCCCAACCCTTGGATAACCCATAAAGCTCTTAAATCATTCATCCAATAATATTTATTGAGCATTTAGTATGTGCTTGGCATTTTCTAGAATCTACAGACACATAGATTATGAAGACAAAGTTGCCACTATAACAATTAGGGTAAGGGGTGGTGGGGGAAAAAAGAGAAGGAGCAGGAACTGAGGAGAGAATCAAATGGCCAATTGCAGGCCAATTGCAGGCCACACATTAAGAAAATTGATCAAGTTTCTTAATGTGTGATTTTCTTTTCTTAGCATGTTTAATGTGAAAGATTGCATTACTGTAATTGGCTTTTGAATGTTGAACCAATCTTGCATACTGGGACAAATTCCACTTGGTCATGGCACATAATTCTTTTTATACATTGTTGTATTAGACTTGCTAACATTTTGTTGAGAAATTTTATATCTATATTCATGAGAGATTTTGGCCTGTGATTTTCTTGTAATGTCTTTGCCTGGTTTGGTATAATGCTGGCCTCATATAATGAGATAGGAAGTATTTCTTCTGCTTCTATCCTCTGGGACAGATTGTAGAGAATTGGTATGATTTCTTCCATAAATGAATTCACTAGTGAAACCATCTGGGTCTGGTGCTTTCTGTTTTGAAAGCTATTAATTATTGATTCGATTTCTTTTATGGATATAGGCATATTCATTTTGTTTGTTTCTTCTTAGGTCACTTTGGTAAATTAAGTCTTACAAGCAATTGGTCTATTTCTTCTAGGTTATCAAATTCATGGGCATAGAGTTATTTGTAGCATTCCTTCATTATCCTTTTAATGTCCATGTGACCTGTAGCAATGTTCTCTCTTTCAGTTCTGTTATTAGTAATTTGTGGTTTTTTTCCTCCTTTCTTAGTTGGTCTAGCTGGAGGCTTATTCATTTAATTGATCTTTTCTAAGAACCAGCTTCTGATTTAGTCGATTTTCTTCAATTTCTTATTTTAATTTTTATTGATTTGTGCTCTAGTTTTTATTATTTATTTTCTCCTGCTTACTTTGGATTTAATTTGCTCTTTTTTTCCTAGTTTCCTAAGGTGGAAGCATAGATTATTGATTTTGGATCTTTCTTCTCTTCTAATATATGCACGAAATGGTATAAATTTCCCTCTAAGCATTGCTTTCACTGTATCTCACATATTTGACAAGTTGTGTTCTCATTTTCATTTATTTCAAAACATTTCCTCTCCTGAGATTTCTTCTTTGTCTTGTGTTATTTAGAAGTGTATTCTTTTACCTCCATGAATTTTGGAATTTTTTTAGTTATCTTTTTGTTATTGATTTCTAATTTAATTCCACTGTGGTCTGAGAGTCAACATTGCATGATTTCTATTCTTTAAATTCATTAAGAAGTAATTTATGGCTCCAAAAGTGGTATATAGTGGTGACCATTCCATGTAATTTTGAGGAAAATATGTATTCTGCTGTTGTTGATGAAGTAGTCTATAGATATCAGTTAGATCCAGCTGATTGATAGCATTGTTGAGTTCAACTATCTCTCCTGATATTCTGCCTGCTGGATTTGTCCATTTGTGATAAAGAGGTTGAAGTCCCCAACTAAGTTAGTGAAGTCATCTTTTCTCTGCAAATCTAAATTTGTGCCTCACCCAGTTTGACGGTCTATCATTAGATGCAGATGCTTTGAGGGTCGTTAGGTCGTTTTGGAAAATTGACCCCTTTATCATTATGTAATACTCTTTTTTATCCCCGCTAACTTTTCATGGTTTGATGTTTGCTCTGTCTGAAATTAATGTAGCTGTTCATGCTTTCCTTTGAATAGTGTTAGCATGGTATATTTTTCCCATTATTTACTTTTAATCTACATATTCTTTATATCTAAAGTAAATTTCTTGTGTACAAAATATAATTGGATCTTGGATTTTGATCCACTCTGATAACCTCTTTTTAAATTGGCATATTTAGATTATTGATATTCAAAATGATTATTGATATAGTCGATTAATATCTATCACATTTGTTACATTCTCCTATTTGTTGTTCTTGTTCTTTTTTCCTTTTTTGTCTTCTACTCTTTTTCTGCCTTTTGTGATTTTCTTTGATTCCATTTTCTCTTTTAGCATATGAGCTGCACTTTTAAAAACCTTTCTTTAGTGGTTGTCCTACAGTTTGCAATATAAATTTATAGCTAATCCAAGTGCACTTTTAAATGATACTCTACCACTTCCTGGGCAGTGTATTTTGTAATAACAAAAGTATTCTATTTCCTCCCTCATATATAAGCATATATATACGCCCATATATGTATATGTGTACATGTATACATATATGTGTGTGTATATGCTTTTACACATATGCTGATGCTTTGTTCTCAGGTGATGTGGATGTTGTTGGTAACAAAGCATATTGGAGAACCACTGCTCTTGGACAATGTTGAAAGGAATTGCTGTCATCTTTTGCCACATTTTCATACTTTGGACAATTTTTCTCAACAGTTATAATACTTAAAAAAATCAGGAAACTTATTATTGTTAAAGAGATCCTTATCCTGGCCTCTCTTGAAAAATTAGAAGGGTGGGAAATAATAAGCCTACATTTCTTTATGGTGCCAGTTGGCTAGAGATCAGCATTAGCTGCTTCTTTTAGACTGAACATTAGTTCTCCATTTTGTCATAGTCACCAACTACCTACAGTGCACATCACCCATTTATTTTTTTTAAATATTTTACTTATTTATTTTTAAAGTGAGGGGGATGGAGGGAGAAAAAGTGGGACAGAAACATCGATGTGAGAGAGAAACATCAGTTGGTTGCCTCTCATACATGCCCCGATCAAGGACCAAACCCACAACCCAGATATGTGTCCTGCCCACTGCCCAGGAATCAAACCCGCAGCCTTTTGGTTTGTGAAACAACACGCAGCCAACTGAGCCATGACAGTCAGGGCTCATTTGCTTCCTAGGCAATTGATTTTGTTGTCCCCGCAAAAGGTGTGGAGTACAGAATTTTGAGGAGGTGCAGGAGCAGAGCTGGTTATCCTATCTGATTCATTCAGACACTGGGGGGGGGGGGGCGGGGAGGGCGTGGCTTCACAAAAGTGCAAGCTAGGTGGCTGCATATGACCCCACTCTTAGAAAGGCCCCTTCCTTAGATTCATTCTCTGCTCTTGCTAGCTTGAAATTCTTAATAGTTTTGTACAAGAGGACTACATTCTCATTTTGTACGGAGACCCACAAAGCATGTGGCTGGTTGTGCGGCCACCCCACTCTTAATGGTAACCTTCTCATCACCAGTTGCTAAGGACGGGGTGTGGAGGGAAAGATGATTCCAGGATCGGGGATCTGGAGCGCACTTCAGAAACCATCTTGTTCAGTTGACAAGGTAATTATTTCATCTTACAGCTAGAGCTACCAAGGTCCAGAAAGAGAGAATTGGCTTCCTCAAGGTCATGGCCGAATCCTGAAAAAGGAGCCAAATTGGAAGGCTAAAGTGATGAGTCTGCAAGGCAGTCAATACTAAGGCTGGCAGTGAGTTTATATATCTACCGTACCTCAGCATACCGATGAGGAAATTTCTATTTGTCACTTAGCTCAGTAAACTTTGGTTGATCTGCTTAAAGCTGAAGGAAGTGAACAAAACAGAAGGGGGTGGGGGTGGGGGGGCAGTGATCTTTAAACAGGTCAAGAAAACTGTATAAAAGGCCCAGCTTGGGATAAAGATTGTGAAGGAGAAAAACGTCATATATGAGCTCCACCCAAGTTCGTTACAAAAGGCAGACCTCCACCTAAACCTCAAATAAATTGCAAAAGGCAAAGGCATTCAGGGAATGCCAACATGCTGCCTGATTTAAAAATGGCAATCAAGGTTCAAGGAAGCACGTAATTTCAGCTGGCCCCACTTAGCTGGAAAATAGCTCAATTACTTGTAGGTCCCAGTTGCTGTTTTCAGGTTAATGGCTGCTTACACCCAGTGAGAGAGCTGAGTCCCTGCAGCTGGTTGAGTGGAAAGTTGGACTAGAAGCTAGACAAATAAGTCAACTCCAGGTGGTCTTGCACCTGTTCACATCTGGGTTTGTGGTTTGGGTGGGGTGAAGCCTCCTCTCCCACACATCCGCCCCCTCAAAGATAGTCAAGGAACCTAAATCTGGGCATAGAACTCCATCCCCACAGCTACTGTGCTTGGCTTAGTGAAGGGTATGTGGCCCTAAGATGGACCAATGAACAAAGGGTCCCCAAGACTCTGATGGCGCTATCAAAAAGTGACTTCCTTTTCTTCTGAGATGGCGAATAGGGTTAATTTGGGGCTGCGAGTTGTTCTTTGGTACTGCTGCAGGAAAAAGCCTGTCTGAAAATGAAGTCAAACAGTGGCAAGAGATAGAAAGAGAGAGACCAGGGTCTAATAATGTTATTGGAATCTGTCCCTCAAGCCATATCTAAAGTAAACCAACCCTTTGAACTTCTCATTTCCTTGAGCCCCCAGCTTTGCTTTCTTTTTTGTTTAAGCTTGTCTGGGTTAGGAGTCTGTCCCTCGTTGCTGAAAATGTCTCATGAATATAAAGGGCTTCTCCAACCTAGGCACTGTGTTAGGTGCCGGGCTTATAATAGTGGACGAGACACATGTCACTCCTTTAGAGTCCAGTGGGGTGATGGCAATAAAGAAGCAACTAGCTGCACAAACAAATAAAATATAGTAATTACACACTGGGATTTGTAAACCAGAAGATCTAAGAAAGAACACAGGAGAGGGGGACAACTGTAGACTGTATGGTGGGGAAAGGCTCTTCACTGAGTGTCTTTTAAGCTGAGAGTCAGTGGTGTAAAGAATGGGGGAAGACAGTTCCAGGCAGAGCAAACAGGAACTTCTCTTAGGCTTGAAAGGGCCTGATTCATTCAAGGAACTGAAAGAAGCTCTTCATTTATTCATCCATTCATCTATGTACCAAACATCTATTAGGCAGCGGTGTGGTGCTAGGCACAGGGAGACAGATAAATAAAAGCAGTCCTGACAACTTGGCAATACATACCGAAAGCCATAAAACATTCACAGCATTTGACTCAGCAATTCCACTTCTAGGAATTTAGTAAAAAAACACAGAGAAAGATGTCTACAAAGACATAGCTACAAGGATGTTCACTGCAGCATTATTTATATTTTTAACTTTGTATTGAAATGCAACATACATATACACATTGTGTGCACACACCGTACACACAGCTCAACTATTTTCACAACCTGAACACACCCATATGACTGATACCCAGATCAAGAAACAGAACATGACCAGCAACCCACCAGCCCCCTTTTGACCCCTTCTGGTCCTATATCCCTCTCCCACTAAGGGTAACTGTTAGCCTGGTTTCTAATAGTATAGATTAATTTTGCCTCTTTTTGTACTTTGGAGAAATGAAGTCACATAGCAAATGGTTTATGGGAGTGGGACTGAGGGAGTTGAGATGTCCTGGCTTCTTTTGCTTACTGTGATGTTTGTGAGATTCCACTATATTGTTTATGTAGTTATAGATGGCTTCTTCTGCAGGGTATGCTATTAGGGGCATGCACCACAAGTTATTTATCTATTCTGCTAATTATAGATCTTTGGGTAGTTTCCAGACTGAGACTATTATAAATTGTGCTGCCGTAAACATTCTTTTGGTTAACATATGCCTGCATTTCTTTGGGGTGTACACCTAGCAGTGACCTAGCTGGGTCATAGCATGCAGGGTCATAGTATCTATCCACTTTGGAAGATATGGTAAACAGTTTAACAAAATGATTCCACAAAATTACACCCCACCAGCTTTTTAAGAGAGTTCCGGGTTCACTTGGTATTTTCCACTTATTTATTTATTTATATTGATTTTAGAGAAAGAGGGCAAGGGGGAGACAGATGGAGAAAAAGAGACAGAGAGTGTTGTACTACTTATTCATGCACTCACTGGTTGATTCTGTACGTGCCCTGACTGGGGGGATCAAACCTTCAGCCTTGGCCTATGGAGATGACACTGTAACCAATTGAGCTACCTGGCCAGAGCAGTATTTTCCCTTTTTAAAAATTTTAGACATCTGATGGCTGTGTCGATATCTGATTGTGTTTTAATTTTTACTTCTTTAATAATTAATAACACTGCAAATGTCTTCAAATGATTATTGGGCATTAAATACCCTCTTTTCTGAAGAGTCTGTTCAGGTCTATTTCTCATTTTTTAAATTGACTGGTCTGATTTATTCTTATTGGTTTGTAGGAGTTCTACAGGTCATTGGTCAGATATATATGCAAATATCTTCTTCCACTTTATGAGGCACCTTTTCACTCATTTTGGTGAAAAGGAATTCTTAGTATTAGTGCAGTCAAATTTATCAATTTTTTAATGGCTAGTACTTTTCAAGTCCTGAAGAAATTGTGTCCTACCCCGGGATCAGAAAAATGTTCTCCTATGTGTTTCTCTAAATGTTCTACTGTTTTCATTTTACATTTAGATCTACAAGTTTTCTGAGTTGATTTTTTTATGGCATGAGGTGAGAAAGGCATCTGAGGGAGAGGGGGGAAATGGTACAACAGCAGTGAAGGGAGAGGGAGAGAGACAGAGAGAGACCAGACCACCCACAAGTGGCTGCCATATCAGGCTAAGGTGTTGAGCCTGCATCCTGAGGGTGATGGAGAGCCACAGAGAGATCGGAGGCAAAGACAGAGGGATCGCAGGCAAAGACAGAGGGGCTCAATCGCCTTTGCTTCCCTTGCAAGCCACAATGCCTGAAGAATGCCATTACAAGCAGGAATAGCAGGAGTATTTTCTGTCTCTGCACTGGACTCCATGAGCTCTCTACTGGCTGTGAGGAGGAGAGTCTGAGGAATCTCTCACATTTATCTCCACAGTGGGTTTTCATGTTTTTGACCATGTTCCTGAAAAAGAAATACCTTTTACAACACAATTCAACTGGATTTCACTGAACTATGTTTAGAAAAAACACCACCAACAAAACACTGCCCGAGACTACCAACTCCATGATGGCAGTGACCGTGACTGTATAACTGCTTTGATTATCACGACAGCCTCTATGACTGGGACAGAGCTCACTCCACGGTGGGCCTGTAACGTTACCATTATTACGAAGCATGTAGTTACTGAACAAATGAATAGATGTATGGACCAATCAATGATTCAAAATGCCTTGCAGATTACAAATATTTATACAAACAAGTTCTGTTAGCAACCAACCTCAGAGCTATATTTATGAGACTGTATGTTGACAAATCACCAGAACAGGATGCTGAAGACAGAGTAGAGCTGAGCTCTAATACCAACAGTGGGTGGTGCCCCTGTACGCCCATTGGAAAAACTGCCATTCCTTCCTGGGCCAGGCCGTTCTACACAGCCCTGCTTCCTCTTTTACAGACCCTGAGTAATTTTGGTGGTATATGGGGAGCATGTGTCAGAGACCAGATGAGAAGGTTTTCTTTGATGGCCCAAAGATTGTATCTCAGAGACTTGGAGAAAGGTACAAGTCTACCTTTTTCTCTGAATAAGGATCTGGGCTTGAAAAATATACTGCTGTAGACACCTTGAAAGTGCATTTGCCTCAGGGAGGTCATCAGGGATCACTTAAGCCCATCATTTCCTTCCAGCCTCTTGAAGCTTATTGATCAGTATCAATTCAAAAGCTCCTCCCACAAGTTCTCAGTAACCAAAGTTCTCTCTGTAAAGAGCCAAGCTGAGGAACCAACTTTAAAAGGAGCAGTTTGCCCAAAGATTAGCAATGCTGACGGGCTGAGCAATGACTTCCTCCATGCGTCAGTATTCCTACAAGGTTTGGCAATTAAGATCCCAACTGAGGAAAGGCTTGTCAGAAGAAATAACTGTCTTTTTCGAAGAGCCAGAAACCTTCATGATGGATGAAGTCATCACAAAAAGACCTTTAGTTCAGGATTGCATCCACAGTTTAATGGTCTTAGATGACTGCATGGAAATTTCCAGTGCAGTCACATGGAGCCTTTTTCATTCAACAGGCAAGCCAAGGGTTAAGACCAGGTTCTGAAGAAGCCTTAAGGTTCAGGATCAAGGGACTTTGCCACACAGGCAGACCCGTGTTGGAATCCAGTCTCCTTTCTTATGTGCTTTTTAAGTAATCACTTTGATCAAGTTAAAGAACATGCCCCACCCTGAGCTTCAGATTCTTCATCTAAAAGACTTCAAAGGTGCTGTGAGGGTTAGGAAAAAACATGGATAATAATTTAGCACTGGACCTGACACAGTGTAAGTACTGAACAAATAGTTGTGTTGCTGCTGCTGCTGCTGGTGCTGCTGGTGGTGGTGATAATCTTTGTTATTATTTTGTCCTAAATCGATATGAAGAAATATAAGATCAAGTTCATACTGAGAATCCAGTTGGGAAGACAAGCTGGATTTCCAAATAACCACAGGGTTGAGAATGACTACCACATTCCTATCCTCTTGCCTTTATCCAACTTGTTCCATCTACCGGAGAAGACTCTTCACACCACGTTCACTTTTTCAAGCACAGCCAGACTTCATTTCAAATGTTGCTACTCCGTGAGGCATATGGGATAAGTGACCAAGTGACTCCTTGGTCACTTAAGTCAAGCAAGCTGTCCTGCAAGCCCCCCGTGTCCCCACCCCTCCATTTGTGTGAGTTCCCCTGCAACCCTTCAAGAAGTACTGCTTTCTACCTGAGCTCACTGGAGTGAGTTTCTGCTTCTTGCAAACAAATGAGCTTTGATTCAGATAACTTCCATGAATGTGGTATTGAGTGTGAGGGTGCCGGAAACACAAGGGAGGATGGGAACAGGCCAGGCAGGGGTGCTATGTGGGAGTCAGGGGCTGATTATCAATGTGGGTTCAGAGCCCGTGAGATCTCTGTGGAGGGAAAGGCAAAAGACGGCCAGTGCCACTAATTTCACGGAGTGCTTCGATAAATTCTTGTCCCACTATACGAAACCACACTACCGTTGAACACCTAGTGTGTGTGTTGTGGCCAGCACTATTTAGGCACTGGCAGGAAATGCAAAGAAGGGTAAAACACAGCCTCTGCCCTTTGGGAAATTACAGTGTTTACTGAGGACAGATTAAGTGCCAGCTCTTTCTGTCAGGGGGTCTTAAAGCCTGAGACGGAACAGGACAAGATCACATCAAAGAGTATATTCAACAGTACTTTACAAATGGAAAATAGTTTTGTAAATATAATTGACGTTAGTGTTCAGACCAGGAATAATAACAGGCCAGAGTTATGTAGGACTTACTACACCAAGCACAGTGACAAATCTTTTATACACATTTATTCCCTGAAGGGAAAGAGTACACTAGAACTAGGTACTAGTATCCCATTTTACACATAAAGAAATGGAGCCTCTGAGAGGGAGTGTCCCTGTCCCAGGTCATGAAGCTACTGAGCAGTAGATCCAGAAATAAACCCACATTTATGTTTAGCAGATTTTTGACAGAAGTGCTAATGTAATTCAATGGAAAAATCTTTTCAATAAATGGTACTTTTCAATAAATGGAACAACTGGATATCCAGATGGGAAAAAAAAAATCACCTGGAAATAAATCACAGAGTAAAAGTAAAAGCTAAAACTACAGGCTTCTAGAAAAAAAATTATAGGAGAAAATATTCACAACACTGAGGTAGGCAAATATTTCATAAACAAGACACAAAAGTATAAACCACAGAGAAAAACTCATAAACTAGATTTCATCAAAATAACAAAAAAACCCAACTTCTGCATTTTAAAAGACACTCTCAAGAAACCGAAACAGCACGATCTGGGAGAAAATATGTGCCACGCAAATAATTAGAAAAAGGACTTGGGGCCAGAATATATAAAGAACCGAACATTCACTAAAAAGAAGGTGATTTTAAAAAATGGACATAAGATTTGAGCAGACCCTTGTATAGATATAAATGATCAACGAGCACATAAGAAGATGTTCCATGTGACGCGTTATCAGGGAAAGACAAAGTAAAACCTCTGGGAAACACCACTTTACACCACTGAGCCTGGCCAGACTTCATAGACAACACCAGGAATTGGTAAGGATGGAAAGAGCTAGAACTTCCAGAGAGTCCACTTTGACAGTTTGGCGGTTTCTTGTTAAGTTAAACATATACTCACTCTGTGACCAACCATTCCACACCTAGGTATTTGCTTAGGAGAAATGAATGCTCGTGCCCACATAAAGATTTGTACAGGAGTATGTACCGTGACTTCATTCATCATAATGAGACCCTGGCAAACTCAGATAGCCGGAGAGACTGTGGCTCATCCATACAACAGTATATTACTCAAGAGTAAAAATACCCAACTATAATATGTCCAACATCGATGAATCTCAAAAACATCTTTGTGGAGTAAAGGAGGTCCGAAACAAAATCCTATGTACCTTACGATTCAATTTCTATGAAGTTCTCGAAAATGCACAACTAAGCTGCAACGACAGAGAGTAGATTGGTGGTGACCTGGGGTGGGGCGGGGAGGGAGAGAGGGTCGACCAGAAGGGGCAGAAAAGAATTTCTTGAGATGATGGAAACATTCTCAATCTGGATTGTCCTGGTTGTAGGGTACATTTGTATGCGCACTTAAAATGAGTGCATGTCATTATACCTCCAAAAAACGATTTTTTCAAAAAGTGCTGTGAAACACGGTGAATTGTCCCCCAAGCCCTGCAGCAGGGAGGGGCCTCCATGGGCAGACCTGCAGGGGAAGAAACACGGCCGTGGGCAAGGGCAGGAGACCTTCGGGGAACACAGCCGTTTGTAGAATCACTCTCCACTTCGCCAAGACTGTTCACGCTCTTCGAGGTTGCAGTCCCTGCTTGGGTCCCAGCAGGCACAGCATGTAAACTGAAGGACAGTGGCCTGGAGCAAGGAGCCCCCTTTTTCACTCAGTTCCCTGGAATCTAGGACAGGAACCTGACTTATGAGTTAACACCCTCATGCCTCTCTCTTCTGCTGTGCTCCTCTCCTTAGAGAATCTCTCTCTCTCTTTCTCTTTCTCTCTCTCTCTCTCTCTCTCTCTCTCTCTCTCTGGCTCCTGCTCAGCCACCAGGGGCCCTTCAGAGGTGCCTGGGCAGCCCAGAGACTATAATTGCCATTGACTCCCAAGCCTTCTGCCTACTCCTTCAAAGAAGCCCCAGGAAAACAGTGGGTGGAATAAATCCCATTCTCTGAAGCACACTGTTCTTTTAAAAAGCTGGAAAGTTGGGGTGAGGAGTTTGGGACTATTATTAGCACTAAACACTATAAAAAGGAAATGCCACTGATAATCTTAGATGGCTGTATTTTTCGTACGGGATAACTCAAGCTTCCTTCTTAGAGTTCCCAGTCATAAGAAATACTTAATAAAAATACTACCTCAGGTCATGCCCTCAAACCCAGCTGAACATTGCTGAAATCCGTTGGGGCTGGTCAAGTCAGGACTGACTGGGAAAACGGACTGCATTTTTAGAACATTTTTATGGCTGCTCCCTTCTAAGTGGCTCAGGTCTGTCCTGCTGGAGGAAAAAGAACCGTGTACGAATATTTATTTGTTGGGACTATGTGGAGGCAGCATGGCGAACGGGGGTGGTATGCAGGCTCTAGTCAGACTTACCCAAGTTTTGCTCCTGTGGGGCATCAGGCAAGTTGCTCAGCCTTTCTGAGCTTCCCCTACAAAGTAGTTTCTGTGAACCCTATGAACTAATGCCTGATGTCTGGCACCTGGTAAACTTTCAATAAATGTTAATTCATTGTTAGCTTGCTCTCACCATGGGGCCTACAAAAGCCTAGTTTTACCTTTGGGAATTCTGTACTGTATCATGATACAGAAAGCATACAGACAGGGGAATAAAAGAACAACACTAATGAATGATGAGATCTTGTGATGGTAAATTTGCTAGAAAACACGAACTTTAGTTTTCAGACACTGCTTGGCCCCTGCTTCCAGACTGATTGGAGAGCAATTTGTCAATGTGTGTCAAAAGCCTTTAAAAATGTGTTTGCCCTTGGGAAAACAATGAAGCTTGTGAGCGAAGAATCAGCCAGGATATACTTAGAGTAGCAAAAATTTGGTAACAGTCCACATGTCTAACAACAGAAGTCAAATGCATATTTAGACATTATAATTGATGAACATTTACATAAAGCAGGCTATAAAACAATACGTACAATGTGGGTCCATTTTGAGGGTTTGGCCTGAAATAGTGTTTCCGTTAAGAATTTCTTGTAACCAGGAACTCTAAAAAGGAAGCTTGACTACTCCCTTATAAAAATACAAACATACAATAGCTGTGTATCTATATATCTATCTCTATCTATATTTATATATGTATCTAAATATAGTCTATAGACCTTGGCTTAACACAATGGCTTCATGTATGGGTAGTACTTTTAGGTGAATTTTTTGGTTCATTCATTTGTATTTCTATTGCTTTTATATAAGAAAAAAATCATTTATTTTCAAGTTTGATTAATGTGAAAAACAGGAAGAGAGAACAAACACAGCATAGTAAGCACATAAGTAGTGACCCACTTTTTACTTGACATTTCTACGAATTCTGAGCCCTCATTTCCCTTCCTACAAATATAGATTCACTGCGTAACTTTGGGCAGGTTCCTTCCTCCCTGGCTCTCAGTTTTCCATCTGTAAAAGACATGAGCTGGGATAGGTCAGGGATGCACGTCTATCTTGAATGTTAACTCCATAGCACTACTAGAGACCACCTGGACCACCTCTGTGAAAGAAGGCAAGGGCTCTGTGAGCAATAATGCCTGTCATCAACAGAATGAGGAATGACACAAGAGGACAATGCCATTCCCATATGTAGACTAGAAAACTTAATGATCTCTTAGCATTCTCTGTGTTTGGAGCATCTCCAGATGCTCCAAAATATTAGCCTGAATCTGGGAAGTTGTAGGGGTTGGGGGTAGCTAACTCCGTGTACCCACTTTGGATAGGTTGTAGCAGATCACTAATTTTCCACCTTACTTCACAGAACACAAGACATAACTTGGAATTTGCTGAGGGAGAAAGTCATGCCAGTTGTGTCTCCAGTGGATTTTCCTCCACCACCTCTTGTCCCAACAAGGACTAAATCTGCAGCTGTTACTCAACTTCTTCAATATGAAACCATTTGAACACCACAGCTGTTAGAAACCTAAAGCTGGTTTCAGCTTTGTTCTTGGTCCATGTCTCATATTTCGTGAGAGTTTCTAAAAGCCACACTTCTGGGGACTGAGTCAGAGAAAGCCACTTCTCCTAATCATCCTCCCAGGAAGCAGAAGGGGTGGGCACCCGCTCATTCCCAAGGGGGACTTTCCAGTATGAAGTGGAGCTTTTTCTATTCCTGATTTGATGGAGCGAGGCCCCTTGACAGGGTGCCGACATTCCCCAAGTCATACGATGAATTTAACTTCCACCCAGCTTTGCCCACTGGCAAGCGGACAGGGATGCTTTGGCAAGCACTCTGGCTCTCACAGCTTGGCTATTTGGAGGAAGGGGCAGTCTGGAGGGCTTTCCTGTATATCAAGTTCACCATGCTAATCTACTCTAGCTTCCACAGAGAACAGCAGGCTGTATTCAGGGGTCTCAGCAACAGCTGTGCCTTCCAAACCAAGACGCTGTTGAGAAAGATGATCCGAACGTGGGCTGTGTGTTTCAGTGGGATTTGGTGGGACTTTCCTACTCAAACGGCCCTTTGTGTGACTCTAAAAGATGAGGCATTAACCTCACGCGTGGCTAAAGCATGATGGATGACTTGGAGTTCTCAATTTACTTTTGGCTGGTGCTCAGAACTCAACCGTCAAAAATGGCTGGGTATCTGATGGACAATGCCTGGCTTGTTCAGACTTGTTTTTGACGGAGCGGGTACATTCAGGTTTGCTAAGCTAATCAGAGCTGGACCATTAGAAAGGATGACTCCAAACTTCCTCTTGGGGCAGTAGAATTGTGTCCTGAATCAGTAGCCACTATTACCATCTTTGTTTATATTTGGCATCTTTACCTACTTCTGGGTCTTCTCTGACATTTGCTCATTTGTTACAGGGTGTGGTCCTGCTCAAGACTGGGGCATGTGCTCAAGTCACTTTTACCCAGCTCCAGAGAGTCACCTGCTTGATCATGGTGCCTTCTCAGGAAGACACTTTGCAAGTGCAAGTGCTTCAGGCTTCATCAGTGCTCTGGACTGTCTTCTCAGGCCAAAGGGAGTCAGAAGCTGATCTGCTGTACCCCTGCCTCTCACATTAAATACCAGGCACAGTGGTACGTAGTAGATGCTCAGTAAAGTGTAACTCCTCCCTATTAACTAATGCAACCAATATTATTAAACATGTCACATGTTGTAGGCACAGCGCTAAGTGTTAAGGATAATGCATCAAGCAAGAAAGTCAATGTTCCTACTCTCTTGGGGCTTCAAGCAGCAGGGGTTGATAGGGAGAAACAAAACAAAGAGATAAGTTAATTGCAGATGGCAGAAAAGTGCTTATATTTAGCTTGTTAGTGTAAAATTCCTCCTGTTCTAGCTCTCTCCACCCCTTTATGTATGTATTGGGAGCCACTCTCAACTTGAAAAGAGTTTAACAATTGCATTATGTATGAATTTGGAAAGGCATTGAACTACTAGCTCTTAAAGTGATGAGATAGGGGAGGGAGGGAGGGAGGGAGGGAGGGAGGGAGGGGGGGGGGGAGGGAGGGAGGGAGGGAGGGAGGGAGGGAGGGAGGAGGGAGGGAGGGAGAGAAGGAAAATGGGGTGTTGGTGGGAAGGAAATCCTGACACTGTACCATAGCTCCCAAACACTGTTTTGGTCTGAACCCTGGTGGGCTTCAGACTCACCTGGGGAGCCTTGAAAAGAGACAGACTCCCAGCTCCCATCCTGAAATCTTGAATTCTGGAGGTCCAGAATGGTTTAAAGTTTCCTGGTCATTCTGATGGGCCTTCCAGACATAGGAAGCACTGCTTGTCAGCCAGCCTGGGAATCCCACCAAGGCCAACACTACAGGACTGGGCCTGTTATTCTACTGGTCACCATATACTTAGTTTTCTAGTTTCTAGGATATTTTTCCTAGCTAGCCCTCAGGGCACTTTGAATCTAGCAAACTATATAAATGAAAAGGATGTGGGAATACAAAGCAGGAACAACTAACTTAGTTTTTGAGTTTCAGAGAAAACTTTCTGGAGGGGAAGAATTCTGGATTAGTTAGTTAGAATTTGGCTTAGCTGCATTTAGCAGAGAACACAAAATTATACTGAATGATACCAGAGAGAAATTACTTTTTCTCATATAAAAGCCTTAAGGAAGGTAACCCATGCTGGTATTGTGCTTCAGATTCCTTTGTGGCTTTTCTACCAACTCAGCACAGGTCTCTGTGGTCCAAGGTGATTGGTTACTCAGGTTCCAGCCATCACTTCCATATCCTGCCAGTAGGAAGAACAAACGAGCAAAGGAGGACATAACCTCTCCCTTTAAAGGTATTTTCTGGAAGTTGCACATGAAATGTCCATCGACATCTTATAGCCTGGAACCTAGGCACTTAGCCACACCTTGCTTCAGATGAAGCACAGTTAAAAATATAGGGTTTTATTGCTGGGGGAAAAAAAAGGAGAACAGCCATTGGGAGATAGAGCTCTAAGCTGAGGCATGGAGAATGAGAGGCAATAGGCAAGGGAAGTCACAAAGACTCTCCAGAATCACTTTTCTTTCCACACATTCTATTTCTTATCCTTCATATTATGACCCAAAGTCTCAACAATAATGAGCCTGCCTCCCTAGCCAATCAGTGCTCAGATCTAAAATGGTCTCTCAAATGATATCAAAACCCATCATGTCACGGAAATAATGGCTGCTTGGAGATACCCCTTCCTTCTGGTCTATAAAAGAGCTTGATCTGAAACCTCATTATTGAAATTTACTGGGACAAAGTACTGAAATGGATTAGGAAAAACTACAATCCTAACCCTTTCTTGGGATTAATTCTGGCACATCTGCCTGAAGCACTATTATGCAAACATAAAGGGTGATCACTTATGAAGCTATACTGTATAATAGAGAGCTCACAAGAAAACACAAATGTGTATATGTGCATGTCTTATGATTATAATTGTGTGAAAAAGGGTATATATATGCACAAATATTAGGAAAAATCATAAAAACAATGATCAGATGGATTAAAGGTTTACTTCACTGAAAATTTCCTTTAGAAATACTGTGTTCATAACAAGTAAAATTTGAAATAAGTCTTGCAAACTTTACATAGTGTCAAAGGTAGGAGTACTCAAGAATCACAGGAGTTTATTTAAAATGCAGATTCCCAGGCTGTAGCCAGAAAGATCTGGTTTTATGTAGGTCTGGGAAATGGCTGCATTTGTTTTTTTAAGTTTAAATGCATTGTATAGACAACCCACATGACATGTTTTTTTCCTTAAAGACAATGCCTCTGCTCCAAATAAATCAAGGTCAAAATAAATGAAGAGCTCAAGATAACCTCAGTCTTGTTTGTCCTCGTCATGATGTGTGCATGAAAAACAACAGCCAGGTGTGATGAGAGATCCAAATTGTCAACTGTGTTAACATTTTTCCATTGTTAAGGAGGGATCAGAAGCCCTCCTTAAAGGAAATTGCACATGGGGTTGCACCATCCTCACAGTAGTGCAGAAGAGCAGCCATGCCGTCTGGATTCATGCCTTCACAGATAAAGAACTGGTAAGTTTTTGAAATTAGCAAGGATGCACTTGGTTTGTTCTGCAGCCCCTGTCATAAAAGGCCTTACTCTTGCTGGCCTCTGTCCTTCAAGATTCCCTTTGATTGCTTTCATATCATCTTTGATGTCCTTCCTTTAGTCTTGTTTTGTGAAGCTGGTTTCCTGCAAGTGATGGTTCAGGGCAATGACAACACCAGTGACTACGGTGCTTTTGGTACCTTGGCCCTGGGAAACCTCAGCAGAGGCATTGCCACCAATAAACGAGCCATCAATGTCACCCTCTGTCCTACTGACCATCTTCCCCTGTACCTCCAGGCACAGCCCATCTGAGACCCGGATCATGTGGCTATCGGAGAACATCTCATCATGGCTGATGAGGTCCTGGGAGATGATCCTGATGGAGGCTGGAGGGAGACCAAAGTGGCGCTGGCTGGGCGCAGCCCAAAACTGAGCACGGTGCCGCTGGAGCAGTGCTAGGGGGAACTGGAGAGGAATGGCTGCACTCTTAACGAGGACCCCAGGTTCTTCGTTGGAAGTGAGGCAATGATCGCACTGGAAAAACACTGAAATAGCTGGTGTCTCGGAGGCACTTATTTTTTTAAAGTACGAAGTTGGGACATTATCTGTGCCAAGGCCACACAGCTTACGCTGTGCTAAAGACTCTAGGCCAATATTCCACTACTGTTCTGGGGGAAACAGGAAGAAAATTTAAAACAAAGACTCCATAGTAACAAAAATGTCTTCTGTCCCTGGTTTATAAAGTAAAATATCACTAAAAGGTAGACCTTTGATCGTTTTTTTTATCCTCCCAAGAAAACTTGAAGCTGTCTGATAAAAGCACCCCTGATTATTAACTGTTAACATATCTCCAGTTCTCTTATAGTCCCCACCCATCCTATAACTGACCCCATGCCTTTGCCATAGGCCGGACCCAAATTCAGCTAAGATCCGCCTTTTTGGATGAATCGGGGCAATTTAAAATTCTAAATCTGGACCCCGCAGTCCATGTAAGCCAGCCTTCTCTATGATTCTATACTCATTTCATTCATTGCGTAAAGTGACCAGTTTGTCTCAGGTGCCAAAGAGCTTCTCTGTCTTAGCACTGACACACTGTCCTTCAGTGCTGGGATGGCTGGTCACCCCACACCTTTCCATCGTCTTTGGTTTATGTAATAATGTACAGTCTTTAAAAGAGTGTCTTTAACAGTCATTCTCCAGGAAGGCTGGTCAACCTCGCAGACAGTGTGTCGGGGAACATAGGGGTCAACACGTAGCTTTCGAAAGATCTTCCTTTGAAAAAGAATACATGTAAGATGCTGTTCATTATTGTTAGAAATCAAAATATTCCTGAAGTGGTTTCAGAGGAGACAGAGACACAGAATTACAGCAAACAGTCCTTCCCATCTCCCCTTGATTCCTACGAGCATTCATCACTTAGTGAAAAGTTAACCATGTTTGTGTGTGTTTTAGCATCAGAAAGGAGACATGTAAGGTTGGACCAGGCAATCAGAATGCAGAACATACAAATAAGGAGTAAATCTGTCTTGAGGACATGGGATTTTTCATCAAGTAGTCTTAGACAGACGGTAACTCCCTATAACACTTAACTTTAGTTTTATTGTAAAGACTTAGGAATTTTTGTAATATCCTGAAAAGATGATTCAGAAAGCTAAAAAAAGATGTGCCTCAGCAGTCTGTTCCAAAATGTAGAACAAAACTTTTAGAATTACCCTGTCTACTGAATACATTAAAATTATACTTCTTTAAAATATTGTAATTCAATAGAATACCCATAATTTCACTTCAAAATAAGTTCCAAACTTCAACTTTCCAAAGTAGCCTATATTTTTGACTCAGTAATGATCGTACTGACAGCTGGTTTACACTGTGAAAAATGTGCTTGTGTG
Organism: Artibeus jamaicensis; assembly: GCF_021234435.1. NCBI lineage: Eukaryota > Metazoa > Chordata > Mammalia > Chiroptera > Phyllostomidae > Artibeus > Artibeus jamaicensis. The sequence goes on along the minus strand of NW_026521828.1, from coordinate 7,577,804 downwards.
GGATTCTGGCACATTTGCCCAACTCGAATTCCCGGGTGCAATATCAGCTTTCATTAAAAAGTTAACAATGACAATTTACAACTATTTTTCAGCACTTTAGTTTTTTAGACCATCAGATACTTCTTGCAGAAAACATTTTATTTGCCCACTGGCTTCTTACACTAAAAGATTTAAGGAGATCAATACAGAAAACCATATGTGAAGTCAACAGCTAAAAAGCCAAGCCACCAGATCTAATTGTAATTAACATGTTCCAAAGTAGACTCTCTGAGATGTTAGTAGACAGCATGTTCAAACGAAAAAGGGGATCTTGAGCTAAATAACTTTGGGAAGCACTGTGATGAACAGCATTCAACATGTTCCTTCACTGCAAGACTTCTGAGAACCCTAACAATGATGATGGCACAGTCCAAGGTAGGGGTGCGGTATGTGCTTCCCAAACTTATGTGACCAGATAGTGTCAGGTAGCTAAAAAGTTGGGGTTCCAACTAGTACACTTAGAGGAACACTGCCCTTTCCTTTCTAAATCTGGTGAGTCAGCTACTCAAAAGTTGAGACTAAATCTATTTCAAGTCTATTTGCAGTGAAAACAGTTTTTATTTGCAAATAGCCAGAGCGCAGAACAGTTGGACATTTTAAGCCTATTGACATTTCAACATACTGTTAAAGGAGACTATTCTTATTACAAATATCATTAGCTTCCAGTTTATAATAAAAACAAACAAGGCCATGAGACCTATTAGAAAGTGGTTGTGGCTTCAAGCTGAGAGAATTTCACTTTGATGACTTGGAGAGGCAGGTGAATGAATGAATGCCAGTGGGGCAGAGCTTTGTATAGTCTGTAGAGCTCTAGTCAGAGCCAGCAGTGGGTTGAGGAACTAGAAACAAGCAGATAATGGGCATTTGTAGTTTGGAATACTTATCCGCAACTGGGTACTTTTCAACATAAGAGCTACCTACATTTCATAGCCCAAATTATACAGTGGATCTGTAAACTATTTAAACTTCTGATTGGAGCACTGAAGAAGAGGAAGAGGAAGATTAAAGAGTTGCCAAACCTTAACAGCTATTAAAAAGAAAATTGGGGAAGAAATTGATGGTGTAGGGCTAGCCTGAAGACAAGCAGTCAGGAAACACTGGCCAAACCCTGTGTCATTCCTTACACAGGGAGGCCCCTAACCAAATTATCTTAAGAATAAGATCTGTGATCAAAACCCAATTTAACATTAAGTGAGATGGAGTAAAGTGGGTCGAATTATCAAGTGCGTTTTTTTCCTTCATGGTGTAGATGTCAAGTGTGAAGACAAACGTTTCATTAGTTTCGAGGTGAAGTAATGTTTGCTCTCTACCAAGAAATTACAGTTTGCTCTTTAACCACATTGAAATGACACTGCACAGAGTAATAAAGATGATAACATATGAAAATAAAATTTTTATTGGGAAGAGGAAATTTTACATACAATTAAGTATAGGGTTGATGAAATGTAGTACATAAACCGCCTTTGCTTAAGGAACAAATACAGATTGAGCAAAGGAAGAAGCTAAAAGCTTAGAACAGGTTTCTAACATTTCCAAGCAGGTTTAAGTAACAAGATCTCAATTTGCATAAATTGTACAGATCATCGAGGGAAAAGGTATGGGCTTGTGGCTAGTTCCAATCATCAGTTCACTCTGTGTCTCACAGATCTCTTACCATGATCCCATCTTTGGTGATCCCAATCCCATTCTCAAAAGGTTCTCTCCATTCATAAATGGGCACTTACCAAGAGGTCACATTGCAAATAGAATTTTTTTTTGCTCTTTGTGAATAAACAAATCCCAACATGTTCTTACATGAACTCTGTGGTTTTAAAGACAGCTGCTTGAACCAAATCTGGAAGAGCCCTTCCAATATGAGGAGTGCTTAAGTCACATGGACACGTGTGTTAAGAGCTTGGAAATGGCATTGGGATATGTGCACAACATCTTCATTAATAGAGTTTTGGTCTCATGTAAGCTAATAGAATCTGTAATTCTGTAGGCTATTAATAAGTCACAATAAATATCTATAGGTGGTATGGAAAGCATCCTCATTTTAGGGGTGCTCATTTTGCCAATTTCTATCCCCCAAACAGAAAACATCCAACATGAACGATTTTATCTATCTTTATTTAATTATAACAAAAGTAGAACAATGAATACCAAATGGAAAAAGATATTCTAAATTGATGATCAAAATGTTCAGAGACAGAAATGACTAACTTAGCTGAAGGAATTACCTCAGGTGACATTAAAACACATTTGTAACTTATAATTGGTTATCAGTATAAATTAAATGTGGTAACTGAGTCCCAATTCATTAAAAGTTATCAAAATATTTTCAAAATGTTACATAAAAATTGACATCCATAAGTAGTACATAAAGACCAAACAAAAATAATAAAAAACAAATAAATAAATGTATCCTGAAATAAATACAAATCACATTTGTCATGCCAGATGTATACTCCCCTTTCCTTCACATGTAATTGTGAGGATTCAGAATTTTTCATGTTCCAAGATAAAGTGATGATAATATATGTTGATGCATATTTCCGCCATAAAAATAAACTACTTCGTATCTTAAATATCCCTACGATGAAACATCAGGACTCCAGTTTGACTAATAAAAACTTAATGAAGGCATAAATTGCGTTTGGTTTGACTCCTCAGATCATGGCTGAAAACTCTCAGCAAAGCATTCTAGGCTTTTTTTCCCCTCACACCAACTGACCCAGAATATATTTTAAGAAATGTTTATTTTCTGAGCATATTTGTTTAAAAATTATAAATTCCTGAGCACTTTTTCTTCTTTCTCCTCATCACTGTCAGTGACATTGACTTGCTGGACGCTAGAGGGAGCGGATGTGGGGACTGTCAAGACGTTCTCCAAGACGCCAATGTCCAGCTGCGGCACGAGAGTCAGGTACTCTTCCCCACCGTGGCTGTGGCTGGTGCAGTAAGGGGTCCCATCCATGCTCTCGCAGCTGCGAGAGTCTTCACTGTGTGTGCGTTCATCTGTGTAGTCTCTGAAAGAATAGTCTCTATTTAAAGCTGAAAACATAGCCTCATGTTTTTGGTACCTGTCTTCATAATAACCAAGGCATTCTGGCATTGAACTTGGAAAATTTCCATAGCCAAAGGGAGGCCGACTATAAGGGCACGTGCTGCAGCAGAAAGACAAAAAAGGAATTAGATCTTACCTTGCCCAGATACTGCCTAGCACACAGACTAATTGATCAAGTTTAACTGCATCCTCTTTGGGGCCTGGAAAATTCCTGAAATAACTTTCTGCTACGACTTCATGCATTCATTTGCCCTTTTACTACTGCTTAGTCCCGACATAAAATAAATGGCAAAGTAAGCTTGTGACCGACATATTCAGTAGACTAATGTCTATCATCAGCCTTCGGCTTCCTGTTGAGTCTTGATAAAGGAAATTACTAATCTGGGCCTTTCCCTCACGATGCCTTATGCAGTGCAAGGTTTTGGAAATGCAGGCACGTGCGGTGCTGCCTTAGAAGCTGGCAGTAAGCAGTGCAGCAATCATTCTTAGGAGTATTTCAAACAAAGCTTATGAAGGAAAAATGTGTAATTAGGTTGAAATCAAGAGATCCTGGGGAAGCCCTGAAACATAGCATAACAATTTAACTCTTTAATTGATATTCAATAATAAAGTAAATTAAAAACAGTACCAGAAAGATTTAGAACTGATGCTAAACTGCTGTTGTAAAGCTCTTCCCCCTCCCAATTTTGCCACTCAGACTAACTTTATATCTATATCTATATCTATATCTATATCTATATCTATATCTATATCTATATCTATATCTATATCTATCTATATCTATATCTATATCTATTTAAAGTATTTATTCTCCTTTTCAAAGGCACAGAACAGGAATAGAAGGAAGAGGTACGGTGTATAGAGAAGTCCAACCAGCACTTCCCTGGACTCAGGGACTCCACCTAGTGACTGATAACGTAAACATAACCAACACTCTCATTAGCAAAACCCATGACATGGTGTCTCATTTCATGCTGTCACATTTTAAAAAGAAGTCAACTTTGTTTCCTCCTCTTTAAAAACATACATATGACCAACTACTAAACTATCATCTCAAACTCTGAATATACTCTTCATTCAGTGCCTCAGTGTATCTAAGTGCTAGGGACCTTACCCATGTTAAATATCACAAATGTGAGGCAAAGTTTCTAAGATGTTTCAGGTTTCCGCTCCTACTGCCACATCCTCATTTGGGCATTTTTAATTTAATACCTATGTCCTGAATGCTGTGCTTCCGGCTACTGTGACTTGGCTCCTGTAACTGTTCCACCTTCAGGTTCTCTATCCATTGAATTCCAGATACTTCAGGGGGTGCTTAAAGCTGCTTCCCCCACCAAGCATTCACATCAGCTAGAAACAATTCAACCACTGTTTTTCTCTGGACTGACTGAATATAGGCAAGGTACTAGGCATTCACTGGTGGAGAATTGGTTTTAAAAAGGTTTGAAATCTAGATATATACTAGGCATGTGCTAAAGTCTACAGGGCAAACACCACATGACTTGCTGGTGTATTATAAAAAAATTAGTGTTATGCCTGGGCTGGTGTAGCTCAGTGGATTGAGCGCAGGCCTGTGAACCAGAGTATCACAGTTTGATTCCCAGTCAGGGCACATGCCTGGGTTGCTGGCCAGTTCCCAGAAGGGGACAAATGAGAGGCAACCATACATTGATATTTCTCTCCCTATCTCCTTCCCTTCCCCTCTAAAGATAAATAAATAAAATCTTTTTAAAAAAATTAGTGTTATATCCAAAGAACAAAATGATCAGTTAAGAGACAAGGGTAATCCTTAAAAGGTTATATGGGTGAAAATGATCAACCATAGAAGCATGGGGGTATAGTGGAAAAAGCATCAAATAGAATTATCAGAATAATGATATTAGCCAGCATATAATAAGCATTTATTATGTTTTCTAGGCAGTGCCTAAGGATTATGTATGTTATCTTAAATATTCCTTAGAATCACTCTATGAGATAGATATTATAATATCTCCACCTTATAGATGAGGGAACGGAGCCTTAAAGAGATTAAGCAACTTGCCTGAAGTCACGTGTTCGATAAGGAGTAAAACCGAATCAGGCAGACTGACTCCGGAGCTTGCTCTCCAAACCACCGTGGCACATTGCCTGCTCACTAGCTCTAGCAGTGCCACTTACAAGCCTAGTCTTAGGTAAATCTTAAGTTACCTGAACCTCAGGGCCTCCCCATATAAAATAGGGATAATATTGCCTGTTCTACCAACTTAAAAATTCTACCAACTTAAACTCTAATTTTTTCACAAAAATACATATTTTCATAGAAAAGGCCTAGATACCCTGTTAATTCAGTAGCAATAACATGCCTATTGTCCAAATTGATATTTCTAAATATCACTTTCAGTTAAAGAAACTTGGACATCTCAGTAAAATGGCTAATTCCAGGTCTGGTATAAATAAGGTACAAGATGAGTCTGGGACATATTGTGCCAGAATATGGCACAATAGATTTAATTTAATAGATTTTTTCATATTTTAATAGAAAAAATTTATTAAAGATCAAAGGATACAGGAGCAAAGTTGTAGCCAATTGGACAAAAAACTGAGAATCAAAAGATATAATAAATAATGACTATAAAGCATTAAAATGGACCAAATATATAAAAACCCACTTGTTCATAATGATATTGCCAAAACAAAACAAGATTCATTGATATGTGGAAAGAATCAAGAGTCGATCCTGCCCTTCCGTATTTCAGAGTAATTAAATAGTGGATAAGGGAAAGTTTTTCTTCATAAAAGAATTCCAATTAATGAATGAAGGAATATCAAATCAGAAAATCACCATTTTACACTTCCATGGTTCCAGGTAACAATCAACATAGCTACTAAAATAATTACGCTGGTATTTCTCAACCTTAGGTGACCGCTAGAATTACATGGGGAAACTTTTGAAAAATACTGCCGCCCAGGTTCTAACCCCCCCCAAATTCTGACTTATTTGGTCGGAGACCTCCAAGTGATACTACAGAGGGAAGAGAGTTGAGAAGCACTGCTTTAGGTGGGGAAACAGATGGTCCGATTGGTAATTCCTGAGCCAAGAGATCATTCTAACACCAATAATAAAAAGACTTTATGTACCTCTTGATGGGATGTAACACAATGTACAGAGAACCATCTAAGAGGTAACAGTGCAAAGAAAAAAGAAAAAAATGAACCTGAATCTATCCAGTTACAAGATCCAACTATCATTTGACAGGAAAAATGTGTGATAAGGAAGCATATTAAATAATATCCAAGGATGTAATCAGCCAAATCCAGGATGTGGGTGATTTCTTGTTTCTTCGATAAATACACAGTATTTTTAAAAAAGGTTAAGTACTACTGCAGCATAAAGGAGGCTTAAGGAACATAATCATATCCAATGTGTATTCCTTGCTTGGTTCTCGTTTTAGACAAACCAACTGTGAAAAGACTGTTCTGAGACAATGGAGAAAAATTAAACAATAAGTAATTGTTAATTTTTAGGTGTAAAAATAGGAAGAGGTCATTTTTCCCAATCCTTAACTAGTAAATATACATACTGATGTATTTACAGGTGAAATTATATGATGTCTGTAAGTTGCTTTAAAATACTGAAAACACCTTCCTGCAAAAGGGAGGGGAACTAAATGAATCAAGATAATTGTTGAAGTTGGGTGACGGGTACATGGAGATTAGTCCCTCTGCTTTGCATAGGAAAATGTCTATGACAAAATGGTAAATAAAACAAAAATGAAATATTATTCATAGCTCCTCTGACTTAGTGATATGCATGTAAGTTCCTCCATGTCTTTTCATGGCTTGATAGCTCATTTCATTTTAGCACTGAATAATTTATCCATTGTTTAGATGCACCATAGTTTATCTACTCATCTGAAGAATACTGCTGCTATAAACATTCATATGCAGGTTTGTGTATAGACATACGTTTCCAATCCATTTGGATAAATACCAAGAAGTGTGAATGCTGGATCATATGGTCAGGGTATTTTTAGTTTTGGAAGAAACTGCCAAACTGTCTCCCAAAGTGGATGTACAATTGTGCATTCCCACTAGCAATAAATGAAGAGTTTCCTTTGCTCCACACACTCACCAGCATTTAGTGTTGCCAGTGTTTTGGATTTCGGCCATTCTGATACGTGTGTAGTAGTATCTCACTGCTGTTTAAATTTGCAATTCCCTAATGAACATTAGGAACATCTTTTCATATGCCTAATTGCCATCTGTATATCTTCTTTGGGAAGGTGTCTGTTCAGGTCTTTTGTTCATTTTTATTCAGGTGGTTCATTTTCGTATTGTTGAATTTTAAGAGTTCCTTGTGTATTTTGGGTAACAGTCCTTGATCAGCTATATCTTGCACACATATTTTCTCCCAATCTGTGGCTTGTCTCCTCATTCTCTTGATACCCTATTGTTTGATACTGTAGATGTGTAGTAAGTTTGAAAATAAAAATTCTAAGTCCTCAATTTTGTTTTCCTTTTCCAAGATTGTTTAACTACTGTTGGTCACTTATAGTTCCATATGAGTTTTAAGACCAACTTTCCCATTTCTGCAAAAAAAGCTATTGGGATTTTAAGAGAGATTGTATCTGACTCTGTAAATCACCTTGGGAAGTACTGCCATCTTAACAATATTAAGTCTTCTAATGCAGGGGTGTCAAACTTATTTTCACCAGGGGCCACATCAGCCTCGCAGTTGCCTTCAAAGGGCCGAATATAATTTTAGGACCATATAAATGTAACTACTCCTTAACTAGGGGCAAGGAGCTTGGCGCTGTTGCCAGGTAGAAACAAGGTGGAGGGGCAGGTTCAGCCAATGGGCCTTGTGCTTGCCACCTGTGTTCTAATGCATGAACATGTACACATTTCCATTTACTGAGGTCTTCTTTCATTTCTTTCAGCAATGTTTTATAGTTCTCAGTTTACAAGTCTCGCAGCTCTTTGGTTAGATTTATTCCTTAGTAGTTTGTCCTTTTTGATGCTATTGTAAATGAAATTGTTTTCTTAATGTCCTTTTTGGACTTTAAGTCCAAATGAGCAATAAGCAATGCTCATTGCTCATTGCTAGTGTATAGAAATACAAGTGGGCATCCTTGTCTTGTTCCCAATCTTAGGCAGAAAAGCTTTGGTCCTTTACCACTGACTAAAACTTTAAGTGTTGGCTTTTGACAAATGTTCTTTATCATGCTGAGATATTCCCCGTCTATATTCTTCATTTTCTGAACAACTCTGAAATTAGGAGTTGATTTTTATCATGGAAAAGTGTCGGATTTTATCACATGTTTTTTCTGTATCAGTTGAAATGATCAAGTGATTTTTGTGCCTTCATTCTATTAATGAAGTCTATTATACTGACTGATTTTCAAATGCTGGAAACATTCCTGGGGTAAATCCCACTTGTTCTTGGTTTGTAATCCTTTTACTGGGCTGCCGGATTCAGGGCACTAGAATTTTGATGAGTATATTTAACATCTGTATTTATAAGATTTATTGGTCTGCAATTTTCTTTTTTGTGGTATCTTTGGCTTTGGTAACAGAGTAATGTTGGCCTTAGAAGCGTTCCCTCTCACATTTTAAGCATTTGAGAGTAATGATGTTAATTCCTCTTTAAATGTTTTGTAGAATTCACCAGTGAAACACTCTAGTCCAGGGCTTTTCTTTGTTTGGGGGTTTTTGATTACTGATTCAATCTCTTGATACAGGTCTATTCAGATTTTCTGTTTCTTCTTAAGTCAGTTTTGGTAATTCATGTATTTCTCCATTTTATCTAGGTTACCTAACTTGTTGGCATACAATTATTCATTGAATTGTTCCATAATCATTTTTATTCCTGTAGGGTCGGAAGGAATGTAACCAATTTCATATCTGATGTTCATAATTTATGTCTCTTTTCTTTTTTCTTAGTCTAGATCAAGGTTTTGTCCATTTTGTTGGTCTTTTCAAAAAGAACAACTGGTTGACTTTTGTCTATTTCATTAAATTCTCTGTTGTTTTTTTATTCTTTATTTCATTTATCGCTAATCATTATTATTTCCTTCCTTCTGCTAGCTTTGGGTTTTCTTTGCTCTTCTTTTTTCAGTTCCTGATGGTTGTTAAGTTAGATTGTAGATTTGATATCTTTCTTTTTAAATATAAACTTCTCTATCAGCACTGCTTTCACTACAAAAATCCCCTAAGTTTTTGTATGTTGTATTTTCATTTTTATTTACCTCAAAATATTTTCCAATTTCCTTCATGATGTCTCATTTGACCATTGGCTATTTAAGAGTATGCTGCTTAATTTCCATATATTTGTGAATTTTCCACTTTTCTTTTTGTTATTGACTACTAATGTTATGCCATCATAATTAAAGAAGAAACTTTGTATGCTTTCAATCTTTTAAAGTTTTTGAGACTTATTGTGTGATTTAACAATGTTCTATCCTGCAGGATATATCATGCACACTTGAGAAAATCTATATTTTGTTATTGGATGGAACATTTTATATATAATATATAATAAATATACATTTAGATCTAGTTGGTTGATCAGTCATCCATTTGGGGATCATCTTCTATCCATTATTTAAAATTAGTTATTCACAGATAACAAAAAAAAGCTGAAAGAAGACAAGAATATCCACTCTTGCCACTGTTATTCAACATAGTATTAGAAGTCCTAGCCAGAGCAATTAGGCAAAAAATATAAATAAATAAAATAAAAGATATCCAAATTGGAAAAGAAGACATAAAACAGTCTCTATTAGTAGATTATGAAAATCTACTAATAAAAAACCCTTGCCCTGGCTGGTGTAGCTCAGTGGATTGAGTGCGGGCCTGCGAACCACATGATCGCGGTTCGATTCCCAGTCAGGGCACATGCCTGGGTTGCAGGTCAGTTCCCAGCAGGGGATGCATGAGAGGCAACCATACATTGATATTTCTCTCCTTCTCTCCTTCCCTTCCTCTCTAAAGATAAATAAATAAAATATTTTTAAAAACCCTAAAGATGCCACAAAAACCTGTTAGAACTAATCAATGAATTCAATAAATTTGCAGGATACAAAATCAATATACAAAAACCAGTTGTCTTTCTATACACTAACAACATACTATCAGAAAAATTTAAACAACATCCCATTTACAATTGCATCAAACAGGATAAAATACCTAAGAATAAATTTAATCAAGGAGGTGAAAGACCCATACACTGAAAACTATGATACTAATAAAAAAATTGAAGAGAAGACAAATAAATGAAAAGATATTCTATGTTAATATTAAAATTTCCACACTATTCAAAGCAATCTACAGATCCAATGCAATGACTATCAAAGTTCCAGTGGCATTTTTTTCAGAGAAATAAAACAAACAATGTTAAAATTTGTTTGGAACCACAAAAGATCCCAACTAGCCAAAGCAATCTTGAAAAAGAAGAACAAATCTAGAAGCATTACATTCACTAGTTTTAAACTGTGTTACAAAGCTATAGTAATCAAAATAGTATGCTATTGACATAAAAACAGACACACAGGTCAATGGGATAAAATAGAGAGCCCAGCTATAATAAGCCCACATGTATCTGATCAATTACTTTATGACAAAGGAGCCAAGAATATATGAGGAAAAACAATATCTTCAATAAATGAAAAACTAGATTGCCACATGCAAAGGAATAAAGCTGGACCCCTACATTATACCATAACACAAAAATAAACTCAAAATGGATTAAAAACTTGAACATAAGACCTTGAACATGAGAACAAAAAACTCTAAGACTAAAATATAGGCAATAAGCTCCTTGGTCTAGGTGATGATACTTTGGATTTGACACCAAAAGCAAACCTAAGCATGTGGGACTATATCAAACTAAAAAGCTTCCACACAGCAAACGAAATGGTGCCTTTAGTTACATATTAAATTGTTCATATTTAAATTTCATATTTCTAGATAGTTACCACAGAAGTATTCTGTGTTAGCTGAGTCTATCATGTTATTTGGGGTCTTCAAGTTCCCTCCTAAATAAGATTTAGGCAAAACATTGTACATGTCTACAGATTAGATGTGCATTATTATGAGAAGTGGGTCCACAGTTTACATCGAGTTCTTAAATAGGCCTATAACCCAAACAAAGGTGAAGGATAATTGCTTTTAACCTTTGATATGTTGTCTGAAATTTTATAGTTAAGACGCTACATATTCTCATAAATCTGGAATTTAGTTTTACTTACCTTCCCATGTATGTGCATGTATATACGCATGTGTATACATAATTATATATAATTATATTTTTCATATATTTCAAGCTTACAAATTCCCATTTATCTTTCGTATCCTTTCTGTATGTATAATTTTAACAGACTTTTAAACACCTTTATTTACTCATTGGCCAACAGAATAAAGATCCTAGATATCTCTTTGTTTGTAGAAGTATAAACACTGCAAGGAGGAGGAAGAAGAGGAGAAAGGGTGGGGGAGAAGAGAACTAATCTAAGAAATTAATAATACTGAAAGAGAGTGTTTCAATAAGCAGAGTATGAAGATGGTTAAGATTTGAAAGAAGATGTTAGCTCTCAGGGATAGGAATCAGCACTTTTGAGTTCAACCATTTTATAAAATGACTCCTTGACAAAATAGCTAATGTCTTTGATTTTTACTCTATATATACAGGGCAAAATGGACTGCTTAAAATATGCATATTTGATATATTTATATAGTTGATATGTATATCAAACATCATTTCAATTATGGTACTAAACAGTTCCATAAACGAATAGATTAGATTAGGGAGAATATTCTTTATAGAAGATTCTATTATCAGTTGCGAGAAGAGACAATAGGAAAATTGAGAGGGAATCAATTAGTTTTGTCATTTAGCTAGGCTAGATTTTACTGAAATATACTATCTAAACAAGCATAAATAAGATTACCCATTTCCTTGGGGAAATTATCATATGCATACAGGTAGAAATTAGAAAAGCAATTGAAGAATATTATGATTTATAAGGCAGATCTTCTGTTTTGGAAAACTCTATGCTCCTTGATGTTTACAGCTGACATTCTGCTTTTGACTTTCTTAAATGAAATAAAATTCATTATTATACTACTAATTCACTTCATTTGGTTCCCCAATAGCATCATTATTAATTGACAATATGACATTAAAGATACAGATATTATTTCTGTCTTATAAGGACTTTCTTTCCAAAGCTTCCTTGTAAAATGCAGTTTAAATTAACAGATAATTTGTACATTAATAGCCAACTCCTATGAGCCTCGTCATGAGTAAGAAAGATAAACTTCCTACGCTTTTATCTATTTATTACATATGGAAGTATTACCCACCCAAAAGTCCATTTGACTACATGAGTGTCCATTCAAAAGTACATATTTTTCATCTGCATCTCTGCTAACAAGTAACAGCTGCCAATCAAGAAGAGCCATTAAACTGAGAAGCCTTACTGATACAATGAAAATAACGAATATGGAATTCAAAATTAGCTAGACAAATTAAGTCTGACTACCGGCTCTGCCATTTACCAGTTGTGTGACCTTAACAAAGAGATTTAATATCTGATAATTTATCTGAAAAACTGGGAAGTATTATACCCAAGTCACAGGATTGTTGTGAAAATTATATGTAACAATGCCTTGTTCTCAAAATGCTAAAAAGAAAAAGGGAACAGCAATCATTTCCCTACGATTCTAGATAGTTCCCTATGATAATTAATTCCTCGGCTGGTAAATTCTAGGGGAAATGCTGGGGTTAAAAAGGGCACAGAGAGGGAGTGTAACTTTGGACAAATCATCTAACCTCTCAGCCCAAGTGTCCTCCTCTATACCCTTGCTGTTCAATGTGTGGTCCACAAACCAGGAGAATTGTGGTTTGTGGGAGCTTGTTAGAAATGCAGAATATCAGGCCTACAATATCCTGGCATAGAGTACTCCCATACACCAGACCTACTGACTCAGAATCTGCATTTTAAAAAGATCACATGTGATTTATATACATATAAAAGTTTGAGAAATGCAGCTCTATACACTAAGGGGGGGTGACTAAATGATCTGAAGGTCCCTTATAACTAATTTCTCATGAAGAATCAGATCCAACAACACCGGCGCCCATTTTTCATGGAGCAACAGTCTGCGGGAACTGAATAGCAGCTGCCCTGTTGGGTGGGGTGTGTACTCTCCTGGCCTCCCCCGCAAGCCCTCATCTCTCCCCTTTCATGTGTCCACGCTTACCGCTTGGCCCCTACTCAGCCTGTAACCTAAATTAGGTTCCACACAGAACTGAAGAAGTTTCCTTTTCAGTGAAAAAGGGATGCCTTCAGAGGTAAAAATTCATTGGATGTTTGTATCTTTAGGTGAAAGGAAATAAAAGATCATTTACCTTGATGGGAAGTAGTGAGGTCCAGGCAGGAAGTAAGGATGATGAAAAGAAAATCGTGGTGGTGTCCCAAATAGTGTGGCTGGGTGGCCCAGGGGAGGGGGCTGGTAGACGTGGGAGTGTGGGAGAGGAGGAGCCTGGGGGATGGGCGCGCTTCTGGGACAAGTGGAAACGCCGGGGTACTCCTTGGGAGGCTGGATGGTGGAGGCTGCAAATCTGGCGTGGGCAGTACTTGCACTACTTGAAAGCCTGTTGGTGCTCTCGGGAGACACAGGTGTGGGTCTCTTCACAGAGTGATTGGCTTCAGACTGCAGCGGATGAGCGTCCGTTTGGGAGGGCCCAGCAAAGCACTGGGGTGGGAGTGCCGGGCGCAGGGGCAGACTTGGAGCCTGGACGGCCACCTGAGCGGTACCGGAAACGGTGGGCTGAAAAAGCGTGATGGGGCTTAGGCGCTGGACTGCAGGCGTGGGCAGCTGGATGGCAGGCGGGGCTTCGCCTTCAAAAATAAAAATAGGCATTAATTGAGCCACTCTGTGGGTTGTTTTCCAGTTACATTGAATAAACCATACATCTAGAAGCCTTCAGTAACTACCTTAAGCTAACAGCATCACCCTATCAATCCACTCTATTTATTTCCTTACAGCATTCTGAACAAACTAAAGTCATCTGTTTACCTACATTGTTTGGTTTCTCTTTCTCGCCCAGATTCTGAGGACCATGGGAGGAGAGACCTTTTGTGTTCTGGGCACTGCTGTTATCTCCAGGGTTCTAAATTCTGCTTGACACTGAATAAGCATGCAACAGATTTTTAAAATAAATGAATAACATTATTGAATGATGGGATATAAAACAAATATACACAATGCTGGTATGCGTGTACAAATGTTTCTAAAAGAGATGATATGAAACCACTGACAGTGGTTACTGTCAAGGATGATTATCTGGGAGAGGAGGCAGGGCAGGGGAGCAGTAGGGAAAACGAGACTTGCACTTTATACCTACAAGTACTGTTTGGATTTTTTTATTATCTAAACATAAATTTTATTTTTAATTTTAATAGAGGTTTCACTGTAGTGGCATGGGTCATTCTTCTTTTGTTTTTGTTCTCTCTGTTTAGTAAACTCAATTATGAATGACATTTAATTTTTTAGTTGAAAAAAACTAAGGAAACCATTAGTAAAAGTATTTCACTTCATTGCATTCAGTGTGAATGCAGAAGGAGGTGCCCAGGTGAGAACAAGATGGGCCACAGGTCAGTTTGAGACGGGTTCGAAAGGAGTACTTGCAGCAGGGCAGGACAGACAGGGCAGGATTGGTAAAGACCGGGAAGACAGCCCTGATTTGATCTCTCTGTTCCAGAGGAAGCCAGGACTGCTGATTGAGTTACTAAATTACCCAAATGACGCACTTAACCTAAATTCAGCTAATCTTTTCCAAAGAAGTGGAGACAGAGGCCACGGCAGGACAGGCACCATCTAGGTTATTCTGGTGCAATTAGGTCTCTGTTAACATAAAAGCTGCGGTCCAAGAGCAGACTCAATGGATAGAAATGCCTCTGCCAGAGGCTCAAAGGAATGTGGATCTCCTCTCAGCCTTGTCCAGATAACAACTTCCCATCCTTCCTTCTCTCCACATCCTGCCTTCTCTTAAGGCAGAGAGAACCCATCTTGAACCTGGAGGTAGGGAGTTAAGGGTGCATCCACTTGTTTTACCAGGTCAGACAGCCTCTGACCCCGTGAAGCAGAGGCCACACAGGACCAGTGTGTAAATGGAGCTGTCCTGATTCTCAGTTGACGGGGTTACATGGGCATGAGCCTAAGTGAGGCCCTTCCTGATTAATCAGGAATAAAGTAATTTCCCTCCTCTTTGTTCCCCCAGAACCTGTAAATCTATCCCTTATTAGAAAATATTATAAATCTTTATTATTATTTACACATCTTCCACCCCAACCATAATCATGAAACTGGGAGTCTGAGAGCAGAAGCTGCTTTATTCATGTTTATGTCCCCGCTGCCTGGCACAGAACCTGGCTCATGACAGCTAAGAAAGGGATGACTTGATGAAAGACCAGACTAACAGGCAAGTGTATAGCTAACAGCATTTCCACCACTGACCTGGTATAAGGGGATCTAAACCTCCTCTAAACAACTATGAAACCACAAAACCTCTCAAAGTTGTGTGAATTGAATTGTCACTGCACTCAAGTCATCAGCTCCTGAAAGCTACCTGTGATTCAGATCTCTTTTCCCTGTGCCCATTACGAGAAACACTTAGCCCTCAGTAATGAAGAATGGCATTTCTGGGCAAAGGAAACATAAATGATGGGAGATGCAAGACCATTACTTTAATCTCAGATACTGAAGAAGTGTCTCTCTTTTAGCTGGTAACAAATGTTCTTTTCTACCAAAGACATTTCCATAACAGAAGGGGTACCAATGGGACATCAGGGTGTTCAGCCATACTGCATACTTGCTACTCTGGCAAACCTAGTTCTTTGACATCGACTGAACGTTTTCCTTCTCCAATTTAATGTTTTCACTTCTCCATTCTCACCTACTATTGTTTTTCTAAATTCTTAACCTAACAGAAATAAAACTTCAACTTGAAGTAAAGTTTTCAGAGAGCTATTTAAAAATTCATAAACGACAGTAAAACCAACTCACCAACTGGATGAATGATGGTGTTCTGTAGGCTTGGAATTACCACAGAGTAGGTAGGTGAGCGATAAGGGTAAATTGTTGCAGGGTTTGTAGAGGTGATATTCTGTGTGGTACCAGGAAATACATTGGAAACACTCAGGGGGAAGCGTTTTCGCTTCCCTGGCCGAGGCTGATAAACCCAACCTATTGAAGAAGATAAACGATTTTTAATTTGAACGTATAGACCCCATTTAGCCTTTAAATAGTTCTTTACATACAGGGTGAAGCAAAATTAGGTTTACAGTTGTTGGTATGAAAAATAATACAATAGTTAATGAATAATGCAAGAATAAACTCTGTTCCACATACAACTGTAAAACTATTTTTGCCCTACCCTGTATTAAAAGTCCATAACATTTCTGTTTTTCAAAAAATAAGTTATCATCTAAATTATTATTCCAGCTCTATATTACTACTTCTGTGTATTTTAGCATATCTATCCATATTCTTCTAACTGTGGTCAACATTGTAACCCTTGATTCCAAGGAAGACAAAGTCAAATATCTTATACCCAAAGACACATAGAATCTGTAGTAAAACCGGTATTAAAGGCATCCAGTTTGAGTCCCAAAGCTTTTCCTCTACCTATAAAACAAGGCTCCAGTAAGACAGTATTCATGTCCCCCCATTTTCTTCCTTTCTATGAGATGCAAGTGTCTCTCTCTTACACTGAAACAGTCACTAATGAGCAATCACTATTTCTATGTCTGACTTAGGAAGAGTTACTCACCTAGACGTGCAGTCTCCAAGTCTATAAACCACCTAATTTCCTTCCAAAGCCAGAGGAGTGGAGCTATGGCAGTAATAGTCACAATATAACCAGAAGGGTAGCTGGTTCCCTATAATCGCTGCCTCTGTCCCCCTCTCTGCACCTCCCTGAACCTCTTTGCTCATACTTCAGAAAAAAATAATTGTTTTTCTACCATGCACGGTCATGTTGGCTGCTGTCCACTATGCATCCACCCAAATTAATCTTAATGTCCTTGCTGCCAGGGAGGAAATCAGAATTCATTTCAAACTACATCAAAGTGAAGATAAATCTATTAACCAGAATGCAGGACCGTGTTCTGATAACCATATAATATTAAAACAGAGCTTGGCCTTAATGTTAATACCTGCATTCTCATTAAGTGTGCCCTGCATTTTTTCTGTTGGTATAATTTTAAAATTTCATTTTCTAGTATGGGGAGAACCCCCCCAAAATGGTATTTGTAAAAGTGTATTTATTCTTACATGTTTAAACGTCAGTCTCCTTCAATATACTCTCCATTTGATGCAATATACCTACTGAGTTGTTTTTTCCACTGCTCTAAACCGTTTTTGTACTTGTTGATTTTGACACCTTTTAGTGCTTCTGCCATTTTTTGTTTCGCCTCTACCACATCAGCAAAACACTTCCCTTTGGGGATTTTTTTTCATCCAGGGAAGCAAAAAAAAAAGTTGCTTGAGGGTGAGATCACAAGAATAGAAAGGGTGGGGCAAAAGGGGGTCATGCCATTTCTGGTCAAAAACCACTAAACACTCAGTATAGTGTGGGCAGGTGCATTCATAAATTGCCTGTCAGGAAATAGTCAAACATGTTG
Organism: Artibeus jamaicensis; assembly: GCF_021234435.1. Classification (NCBI taxonomy): domain Eukaryota; kingdom Metazoa; phylum Chordata; class Mammalia; order Chiroptera; family Phyllostomidae; genus Artibeus; species Artibeus jamaicensis. The sequence goes on along the minus strand of NW_026521828.1, from coordinate 7,560,050 downwards.
AGTCTTCAAAAAAAAATTCACTGAAGCTATACGCAGCCTCTCACGGCAACACCACACACTGCTACAAATGGGTTCCTAGGACGCTCACATAGTTGGGGAAGCCTCTACCACAAAAGGTCCACCCTTTGGAAAACAATTCCAGTCTTTTTGGGTCCTCCCTCATGTTATAGCCTAGATCTTTGGAGCTTTTACCTTTATAATTTTATATCTATATATTTCATCAAAACCATAGTAAAAGTGTATGTCACCTGGTTTACATTAGTTAGCAAATAAGAGACCAGATATCCCTCTACTTGGTTCTGTTTAAGGAATCTGATGCCCAGTAACAATTCAATGATTAGTATATTATTAGCAGTTGTCTTTTATTGTACATACCAGACTAGAAAAAACATTACACATTGTTTCTTTCAATCTTAGCCTAACTAATCTTTACCTAAGTAAATTCACTTAAAAGAAATTAGTTTTGTTTGCTTCATTTAATTACCAGGAAATTCCTCTCTGTGCTTTTCTTTAATCTTTTGTGCTTCATCGTAATAAGGTTTCTTTTGCTCTTCACTAAGTTTGTTCCACTCCAACCCAAGCTGGACACTGATTTCTGCATTGTTGGCTGCTGGGTTAGCTTTGGCTAGTGCTGGCCGGTGGATCCTCGCCCAAACCATAAATGCATTCATGGGTCGCTTCACATGACCATTTCTGTCCTTACTGAAGGGAGTATCTGGTATTCCTACATGACAAAAATTAAGACACTAAATTAACATGTCACAGACATATGCACAATTTCAAAGTGAAATGCACCATTTACATTGACTTTTTTTAAGTAGCTGGAGAAAATATACACTTAAATAGCCGAAGAACTGCCAGTGTTCCAGAACTCCTCGTCACCCTTAAACTCAGCATTCTAAACTGTAGCTAGGATGGCTCTGTACCTCACATAGTGTGTTGTTGAAGAAATTGTGGGATAGTGTTGAAGACAGTGAATTGCTAGCTTATTACTTCTTTGGACTTTATCAATACCTCTAAAAATCATTAACATTTTCTTTATTTCCCACTAAAATATTCTATTAATGGGGGACAAGAACTATGATTTACTAATGACTATAATCCTAGCACTAGGTGTTTTCAAAATGTTGAAAGGAACTCATTTACACGCTGCTGTAGTGCCCATTCAAGCAAAAATATTTATAATATTATAATACAATGTTAGTTTTATTTCATCATGAAGGGGAAGCTCCTGTCAAAATGGGTCATCAACACTATTCCCATGTCCTGGGAGAAAATTAATCAAAGTGACTTTTTAAGAGTCACGGATCCAGTTGAAATAAAAATAAAGAAGGATGATGAAATTGACATCTCTTATATAATTTATCAAAAACAATTGTCTATAAACTTCTTATATTGTTTCTTTTTTAGGGTTATATATAGATTTTTAAAAGTGAACAAAGAATGAAATAAGTATTGTGAAGATACTTCCCTTTCTTTTTTTTAGAAAATAAAAACATTTAAAAACTACTGAAGATAAAAGCAAGAAGGTGGCGTAAGAACAATCAGTGAAGAAACTAACAAAAACAATAAATATAAAAGTTCATGAAAATTTGCAGATTAATATGACTTCCTGTGACATTCATTGGCATAGTGTTTTGTCTGAATTAAACCTTAAAATAAGAATTTTCTAGCTCTATATTTGGAAATAATGAATGGAATTAAAATATTTACTTATAGTTGTTACCACAGTTAACTAGTCATTTCTTTGAAAACAATTTTTCTAACTTATTCTATAGACTTTCATTTTCCAAATTTCTCTAAGTCCTTAGCTTTTATAAAACTGAAATGTTACTGTCTTCTCCTAAAACAACGTTCACTATACATTTTTAAAGAAGAAAAATCAACTATAAATTCAGTAAAACTTTCCTGGTTAATAACAACCATTTTTTTCATTAAGCACCATATTTTCTTCTGCTTCTTGTTACACATAAAAATATTGAGCTACTATAATACAATATTTTAATTTTGTTATCTGCAGCATATAAACCAAGGACTTTGTATTATCCAGCAGAAATGCTTCTATTTTTGTGTGTAAACTTTAGTCACATTAAAATCCCAGCTACAGTGGGTCTTAAAACAGATTTTTAAAAAAAAATGTTTGGTAATCTTGAACGTGTTAGTGTATTTTACTGGTATATGTACAAGTCAATCAGAAGTGATACCTGTGCAGGCTTTGCCCTGAAAAGAATCGGTTCCATGATTTTATTTTTCTAGTTTAGGCTTCTGAACTGCTGACAAGTCAGCTATGGGGCAACACAGACGAAATCTGAAAACCAGATTCCCCTGGCGTCTAATACCTGCATCTGAGGGAAGCACGGTGAGCGGGACATCTTTGGTTTCAATTTTTACAGAAGGCTCCAGTAAGGATTGCATTTTAAGAGGCACTGGTGTCAAGGGGACCTTGGTCAATCGTATCAGCTCTGAAGGTGGAGGTCCCTGGAATTGGATCTGGGCCCCAGGGGAGACGGTGTGAACAGTCAAAGGGATCCTAAGCTCTTGCTGGTGCGGCCCAAAAGCGCTGGACGGTTGGGCCAGGAAGACCTCCTTGCTGCCATGGAGCAGCCCATTAGACGCGGGCTCTCTGTCAAGCCTGCAGTCCTCGTGGAGTTTCTCAGGCTCCTCGGTTTTGATGATTCCTTCTCTGATGGCCGTCAGACTTCTGCCTTCCCAGCCTTTCTCCGCATTCTTCATTACCTCCTCCGCGTCCAACTTGCCCTTCTTCCGGTCGCCTCGGCGACTCTCCAGAGCCGACCCAGGGCCTTCGGCCTTGACCGTCCTGGAGGTCCTGGGGCCCACCTCGACTGCCCTCCGAGGCCCCACTGAGGGATCCAAGTCCGGCCCGAGCTCCTGCTTCTCCACCTTGACCTGCAGCGCCCTGGGCTGCAACGTGTGCAACTCGGGCCTGCAGGGGGCGCCCTCGGCTGTGGGCGGTGGCGGTAGCAGCAGCAGTTCGGGCCTGAGCTGCAGCAGCCGCGCCTGCGCGGGCGATGCCTTGGCGTCTTCGTCCTGGGCCTGAGGCAGTGGTGGCCCTGGCGGCAGCACTAACACCTGCTCCGACTTCACCTTTAACAGCCGCCTTGCTGAGGGCTGTATGCCCGACGCCGGTGCCTCCCCGCACGTCGAGGCCACGGTCGCAATGGCGGCCGCGCACGGGGCTGGAGGCGACAAAGGGGGCTCTGCGGCCGCTGCCCGAAAGGGGGTGGCCTCTACCAGCGGCTGGGGCGGAGCGGGGCGCAGTGGACGTGGCGGGGTGGCCCGTGGCAGTTGACGTGGCTGAGGCGGCTCCCGCCTGGCTCTCTCCATAGGGGCAGAGGGTCGCCCCGGCCTAGTCCAGGACCGGATTGTGAGCTCAGCCGTTTGTTGGCGACCTTCCCCCTCCCTCTTTCGGTTAAGACCCTTCCAAGGCCTTTGCTACCCAGAACCCCATGCGGTTCAAAAAGAAGCCCTCTGTCGTGGCCTCGCCCAATCACAAGCGTCCCAGTACCCCGGCACCGCCAATTACAGGCGCGTTCTGCGGATCCTCCCGCCCTCCACTCTCGCCTTGTGCGGAGCTTCGAATCACCCGCAAGGGCCCGGGCCGCGGCTACGGCACGTGCTGCCCATTTTTCCCATTTTTCTGTGACTCTCCCTCTCTTCCGGAGTTCTCTTAGGGCTGGCCGTTGTCCTTAGTTACCCCTCCCCCGCCCAGAGTGCTCGACAATGGTGTTGCCCAGGAAACTGTGGTTCTGCGTCGCTGACCTCCAGGTGATAAAGTCGCGTGAGTCCCTTACACGGTCTGGGGAACCCGGCCTTGTACCTGGGGTTTCCTTGCGCTGGAAGGGTACACAATAGACCCTGACCATCACAGGGGCCTTTGGGTCTTTGCCAAAGGGAAAAGGAGGAAATTTTGCAAGTTCTCTATAATCCCATTAGTTAATTCCCTTGCTGGGAAGGGTGTTTGTGTGATTGTGCTAGTTAAACTTTAATCGCCAGTATTACGGACCCTACTTCCATATTACATCTCAAATTCATCCACTTCTTTCCCTTTTCTCACCATTGCTCTGTTCCAAGCGTCCATCATCTTTCACCTGGATATTGCTGTAGCACTGTGAATAGTATCCCTGCTTTTTACTTTGGTCCCACCTGCCAGGGATCTTACAAAAATACAAATGCAGATCTGTCACACTCCACTCTCCTAAGTCTTTCCATGGCTGCCTATTGGCCACCCGATAAAGGTCTAATGTACTTGACAAAGCCCATAAAGCCCCAAATAGCTTGGGCTCTGGTAGTACTCCTAGTCACCATTCTAGTACTGGAAGGGGTCCAGCCACACTGGCTTCTAGTCATACTCTCTCCTACTTCAAGGTCTTTGGATGTGCCCCCAATGCTAGTCCTCCCCTAACTCCTTCAGCTTATCTTTCAAATTGAGCTCAGTTGGCACTCATTCAGAAAAGTATTCTGTGACCCTGAAAATCAGGTCAAATCTCCTTTATGTAGGCATACCTCTGTCACTTCTTTTAAAGCTTTTACCACTATTATCACCACAATAGTATATATTATTAAATATCCCCAAGGGAAACAAACAAGTCTTGTATTTTTTTTAACATTTGTTATATTCTAAATGATGTACTATCTAAAAGCTATAAATTTACCTTGAAACAGATATTTTAAATAAGACAAGTTTTCTCTGAAAGACCTGCCCTAATTCTTATTTATTTTGAAGACGTTTTTGAAAAAGCTTTACTGAGATACCATTAATATACCATAAAGTTTATCCACTTAAAGTGTATGATTCAGTGGCTTTTGTATGTTGTGACTGAGTTTTGCATGCATCGCCAAAATCAATTTTAGAACATTTTCATTACCCCCCCCACCATAAATCCTGCACTTCTTAGCCTCGCCAGCTAATCCTTCATTCCCCCTAGCCATGAACAACCACTTTCTGTCTTGATGGATTTGTCTATTCTGGACATTTTATGTAAGTGTAATTATATGTTGTTATGTGGTCCTTTATGACTGACTTCTGTTACTTATAATGTTCTCAAGGCTTGTCTATGTTGTAACATATGTCAGAACTTCATTTCTCTTTATTGCTGAAAATACTCTATTGTATACATATACCACATTTTCATTATGTACTCATCAGTTGATAGATATTTGGGTTCTATCTCCTTTTGGCTATTATGAACAATACTGCTACAATTGTTTGTGTACAACATAGTATATGACATATGTTTTTATCATATTTTTATTACATTTATCCCCTTGTACCCTCTTCTACCTCCACCCTGCCCTCCCCCTACTTCCCCTGCACAGAGTATTGTCTGTGTCCATGAGTCCTTTTTCTCTTTTTGCTTAATCCCTCCACCCCTCAACTGCCCCCTCAGAATTGTAACTTGCTTTCCATTTATGAGTCTGTCTCCATTTTGCTTGTTAGTTCAGTTAGTTCAGAAATCTCGAGAAAGAAGGACAAAGTTGGAGGACTCCTGATACCTAATATCAAACTCTTTTATAAAGCCATAATAATCAAAACAGCATGGTGCTGGCATAAAAACAGACACATAGATCAATGGAACAGAACAGAGAGCCCAGAAATAAACCTGTAACTTTACAGTCCATTAATATTTGACCAAAGATACAAGCAAATACAATGGACTGAAAAGAGTTTATTCAATAAATGCTGTTGGGAAAATTGGACAGATAGGCACAGAAAATTACATGACATACAAGAATACATTCAACATGGATTAAATATTTAAATGTCAGGCCTGAAGCCCTAAAAATCATAGAGTATAACATAGGCAACAAAATCTCAGACATTGCTCATAGCAATATTTTATCTCATATATCATTCCAGGCAAGGGAAACAAAATAAAAAAATAAACAAATGGGACTACATCAAACTAAAATGTTTTTGTCCAGCAAAGGAAGCCATCAACAAAATAAAAAGACAATCTACAGAATGAAAGAGCATATTCACTGATACAGCTGATAAGGGCTTAATATTCAAGACTTGTAAAGAACTTATAAAACTCAACACCAAAATAAAACAACCCAATTAAAAAATGGGCAAAGGACCTGAATATACACTTCTCCAAAGAAGACATACGGATGGCCAATAGACATATAAAAAGATGTTCAACATCACTAATCATCAGAGAATTGCACATTAAAACCACAATGAGATATCATCTCACACCTGTCAGAATGGCCATCATCATTAAATCAACAAACAGCAAGTACCAGCAAGGATGTAGAGAAAGGGGAATCCTTTCGCACTGTTGGTGGGAGCACAGCTTGGTTCAGCCAAGCAAATGGAAAGTTACATCAAAAAATTAAATGTGTTGGACGGGCAGCTTAAATGAAGCTGCCTTATGGTCCAGTGATTCCGCTTCTGGTGAATTATCCCAAGACACCCAAAATGCTAATTTGAAAGAATATAAGCACCCTATATTCACTGCAGCATTATTTATGATAGCCAAGATTTGGAAGCAGCCCAAGTGTCCATCAGTTTCAGAAGAGTGGATTTATACCATGGAATACTACTTGGACGTAAAAAATAAGAAAATTTTACCCTTTGCAACAACATGGATGGATCTGGAGAACATTATGCTAAGTGAAATAAGCCAGTCAGAGCAAGACAAATACCATATGATTTCACTCATATGTTGAATCTAATGAACAAACTGAACAACCAAGCAAAGGGAGGGAGAGAGGGAAAGAAACTTCAATTATTTGCCTCTAGTAACATGCCATCCCCCCTAACTGGGAATCAGACACACAACCTGGGCATGTACCCTGGTCAGGATTTGAACCAGCAACCTTTCACTTTGTGGAATAATGCTCAACCAACTGAGCCAGAGTGGTCAGGGCTGCCCCAATTCTCTTTCTTTTTTTTTTTAATTTATTTTTCTAAAGCTTTTATTTATTTATTTTTAGAGAGGAAGAGAAGGAGAAAGAAAGGGTTTCTAATTTCTGTTGTCAAATGTAGCATACAGGGGTTTTTACACCTGGCAGGTACACAAGGGGAGTGGTTCTCAAACTTCTATCTCAGTGAAACTGGAAAAGTTGGTGTTTGTGCTCTGTCACTAGCAGAACCAATAAGTAGACAGGGATTGAATCTTAATGGGTGCTTTATTCAGATGCTGGCCATCTGAGAATATGATGGGTTTATATACCCTAAAATTCATCTTAACATCTCACCTCAAGTTGAACTTTTGAGAAGAAGAAGAAGAGGGTAAGTAAGGGGTTCGGGAAAAAGGTTAATCAGCTAAGAGGTGCAGTCTCCAGGCAATTTTACTAGTATTTATCTGATGATCAACAATTCATCTGCCTCACCACTGTTCCTCCCTGGAACACCCTGACTCAGACCCTATTGCTTGTAGACCCCCTGGGGCACAGAGGTTGAATTGCCTGTCTACCACCTGGAGTCACATAGGTCACGTATTCCAGTTCCTGGAATAACAGCTTTCCACAAGCATTAGTCATGTAAGCCTGTCAAAACACTACAGCTAAAATCTTTAACTGTTTATGTGGTGAATCGTATGTATTGATTTTTGAATGTTGTACCAACTTTGCATTCCTGGAATAAATCCCACTTGATCGTGGTGTATGATCTTTTTGATGTATTGCTGTATAAAACCTTTAACTCTTGAGTTCCCCTATCATCCGGAAACTTTTACATGCAAATGATTGAAGAGTACAAAGAGCTTTTATTTATGTGGTTTTATCTGTCAGTTGCTCTTTTATAAATAAAAACTGAGGACTTTAAAAAATACTTAATTATCAATTAATTAAGATATCAATTACTAAACCATTACATGTTAACATATTTTCATGATAAAACTGTTTTCCAAAAAATTAGGAGAGTGGCATTGTGACTCTAATGTCTGGCTTAATTTAAAAAATACGCTTGTATTCTCATGTCTGCTTCTGCTTTCAGTCTGTTGTGATTCGCATGTCATATAGGCTCTAGAAAGCTTCTTTGTACATTCATGAGAGATTATAGTGAAAAAGCTAATATTATTTTAGAATTATTATAAAAATTGTATTAACCTAGTGAACTAGGGTTTAACTGATAAAGCCAAGTATGGGCATAAACAGAAGCTGATAAAAGAGGCAGAGAAATAAATTAAGTTAGAGTTGATTTTGGGCAAGGCCAGTTAATTCAATTTGAATCAGTAATTCAAAAAAAGGGATATGGCAATCCTCTGTGATGGAAATGCAAACAGTTTATGAGAAGTGTGTTTGCAGCAGAAAGCAGTTTTTAAAATCAAAAACAGCTTTATTGAAGTTTGATTTATACAATTAAGTGTAAAATTCGGTGAGTTTTTAATAAATTTATGAAGTTCCATGACAATCATTACAATCCAGTTACAGAGCGTGGTTTTGTTCTTGACAGTGTTTTGTAATTCCCAGTGAACACTTCTTTGGTTAAATTTATTTCTGAATATTTTTTGATGCTGTTCTGAATGTAATTGCTTTCTTTCTTTTTTTAATATTTTATTTATTCGTCTTTAGACAGAGGGGGAGGGAAGGAGAAAGAGAGGGAGAGAAACATCAGTGCGTGTTTGCCTCTCACGCACCCGCTGCTGAGGACCTGGCCAACAACCCAGGCCTGTGCCCTGATTGGGAATGGAACTGGCAACCCTCTGATTCGCAGGCTGGCACTCAATGCACTGAGCCACACCAGCAGGGCTGGCTGTAACTGTTTTCTTAACTTCGTTTTCTGTTGGTTGTGTATTTTCATTGCCTTTTGCACTAGATAAAACCTCCAGTTCAGTGTTGAAGTGATGACAGTGGATATCCTTGTTTTGGGTCCAATAGTAGTGGGAAAGCATTGTCTTCAATCTTTAAGTTTGATGATAGTTGTAGGTTTCATGTAGAAGTTTCCTTCTATTCCTAGTTTGTGGAGAACTCAATCATGTATGTTTGCTGGATTTTATCGAATGTTTTTTCTACATCTACTGAGATGATTATATGGCTTTCTACATTATTCCAGGCGTGAGCAACATTTTCCAGAAAGAGACATACAATAAAAATTTTTTTGGTTTTGTGAGCTCTGTGATCTCTGTTGCAACCAATCAACTCTGTCGTAGCATGAAGGCAATTTTAGACAACATGTCAGTGAATGGTGTGATTGTGTTTCAGTAAACATTTACGAAAGTGAAAGCATGTCAGATTTGGCCAATGGGCTGTAGTTTGCTGATCCCCGCTTTATCCTATTTATATGTGCACCACATTAATTGATATTCATATATTATGCTAACTTGCATTCCACTTGCTCATGATGTATAATCCTTTCTATACGTGACTGGACCCAATGGCCATTCCTTTAAGAATTTTAGCATTTATATTTGTGAAGGGTATTGTTCTTTAGTTTCTTGGGATATCCTTGTCTGCAGCTTTGGTATCAGGGTAAAATGAGGTTGAAATGTTCCTTTCTGTCATTTTTGAAAGGGTTTGTGTTTTATTGGTATTATTAGTTCCTTAAATGTTGATAAAATTCACCAGTAAAGAAAATCATCTGTGTGTGGACTTTCCTTTGTAGGAAGATTTTTTAATATCTAAATTAAATAATTTAATGTCTTTGATAAAGGTCTATTCAGATTTAATATTTCTCCTTGAGTCAATTTTATCATTTCTGTCTACAAATTTGCCCATTTCAACAGTTGTCAAATTGTTGGCATGAGGTTGTTTAGAATATTCCTTTATAATCCTTTCGATTTGAGTAGGGTTCGGAATGTTTCCTCTTTCATTCTTAATTTTGGTAATTTGTATCTTTCCCCCCTTTTTCTTAGTCATTTTACTAAAATTTCATCAACTGCACAGATCTTTTCAAAAAGCCAACTATCAGTTTCCTGTCTTTGTTTTGTTGATTTTTAAAAGTTGAGTCTGCTATGGTCTCTGAATTTGAATTAGGAAATAACTTTTCCAAAGCAAATTACTCAAAAATGTATAGATTTTTCTTTTAACTTTTTTTCCTTAAAAATGAGTAACAGCATAAATAGAAAAGCAGCTCACATTCCAGATTCCGCTTTAATATGGATAGAAGGCAGATTCCTTCTTCAATAAACTGGCCAAGCCATCGGAAAAAAAATTGAAATATATCTGCCTGTATAAATGTCACTACCAACCTATGGCACATTCAGGGCCAAATTATAATGGGGCTCTCACTATGTAGCCTTGTAAATAAGTCTGGGTTGGGTATGTGGTGAACAGGGTGCTGTCTCTGTATCAATAGTAATGCCCACGTTATTTCAAGATCTCTTAATGCCTTTCCTTTTCTAAAAAGGATTAAAGCTTTTTGTGATTTAGGACCTCAACACATTTTCTTGTCTTTTTTCATCTGTCTCTTCCTTTTAATCAGCACTGTGTATGGGAATATCGAAGTAGACACTCAGTTGGCTGGCTGCCTCCAGGTGGCCTTCACTTTCATCTGCCCTTCACACCATCAGATTAATTTCCCATCTCGTTGTGGGTCTTCATGCCGCTCAATCTACCTTGCATATATTACTCACATTCCTGAATTTATCCAAAATGTCAGGTTCATCTCATCTGTATGAATTACTTTTTGATCCAACTCCATCCCAATAATAAACAAGATGTTGATTTTCCTGTTGTTCGGAAGTTATACCGAAGGCCCCATACTGAGATGGTAAGATGTGAAGTAGCCCACTTCTAAGTTCAAAGAACCCCTACAAGTTTAAGCCCTGAAAGACTTGTGTTAAAAAGGCTAGAACCAGATCTGTTTTGTAAATCACCTTTCTATCCTGAGGTGATACAGGCTCGAATAGGGCTGAGGGAGAAAGTTGCCCGCCTTGGGGGAGCACGGTCCTCTTGACCAGCATTTGAATACTAACACTGATACATTTTACTGACTGGGAAGGTATGGGATCTGCTCAAGATTCTTTATGGGAATTGCTAACCAGCAGGAGAGGAGGACATGAGAGAGCAGTTATTAGGGAAAATGAAGTTATTTATCTTTACCCCAATGAATTGAGATTTCTAAAAACCCAGTTTCATACACAAAAAAGGACTTTATTGTCATAATTTCTCAACTAATATTTGTTGATTGCTTCCCACGTGTCCGGCACTGTTCTAGGCATAGGGGATACAGCTTTGGAAAACACTGAGGTTCCTGCCCTCCTGGAGCTTGTAGGAGTCTAGGAGTACTGCTGGCTCCAGGCAGGTGCTCAGTGTCCTCAGAGATATTTTTCCCCATCTCTCAGATTTTTATCCTTTGCTGTATAGGCCTAACTCATGGGCAGACTGGTCCCTCTTGAAGGCAATGTGGCCAGCGGTGTAGCAATCCTAATAGGAAGAGAGACTGTTTTTCCTGGCCATTCCAGCAGAGTAACCAGATGGTGTCATTGACCTAGCTGGGACCGGTGCATGTCTCTGAGCACACTGTCCAAGTCTAGGTTACAGGTGAGGCCACCAAAAGTATTTGTGCAAATGTTCAATTCAAAGAGCACAAGCAGGGGCTGAAACCCAATTCGGGAATACTTACCAATCCTTTGACTGGTGCACTACTACACCTGCTGGAGAGGGGCCCTTTTTGTAATTCACACTGAGGCACTGTAGACACTAAGTGGTCTGGTCGAGTGCTCACATCAGAGCAAAGGTTAGATGGTGTTATCCTCATATGAACCAGATGACTGGAGGGTGGGGAAAGGACAACTGGGGTGCCATTGCCAGAAGACAGGACAAGGGGTCCCGGGCAGGCAGAACTACAACTTCAAAACCATGACAGAACAGGCAGTCCATTCCTGGAAGCAATACTGTATATTACTTCCAGCCAGAAATTTGATTAGGGTGATTCAGAGTGGGGAAGGAGACTTTAGAGACAAATTAGTCGTTCTTCTTCCCCCAACCATGAATTTCATTTACATAATGCAGCTCTTAGTACAAATGAAATGAGTCAGCAGCAGGGAAGACAAATTGAAATATGACTTCCATACCAAAGGCAATTACTTTTCTTTCTGTCAGCCTCAGTGAGTAAGTGATCTCCTAAGTAATAGAAATTTTTTGAAAACAGAGGTCAGCATCCAGTTAGGTCATAAATATCTGTTGTGTGCAGGATCTTTTTAATCGTGTAAAATACATATAACATACAATTGAGCATCTTAACCATTTTTTAATGGTTTTGTAAACCATTATTCATTTGTATTCATTTTAGAGAGGAAGGGGAGAGACAGAGAGAAACATTGATTTGTCCACTTATTCATGCATTCATTGGTTGCTTCTTGTATGTGTCCTGACCAGGGATTGAATCCACAACTTTGGTTCATCAAAGCAATATGCTAACCAACTGAGCTACTTGGCTGGGGACTACCATTTTCACCATTTTAAGTGTACAGTTCAGTAGTGTAAAGTGCATTCGTGTTGAGCAACCAATCTCTAGAACTTTTTTGATCTTTTCCAAAATTGAAATTCTATACCCATTAAACAACAATTCAGCTTTCCCCACTCCCATTAGTCCATAACAGCCAACATTCTATTTTGTTTCTCTATGAATCTGATTACTCTAAGCACCTCTTTGAGTATGCAGAGTCATTTGGTTTTGTCTTTTTATAACAAGCATTGTTATCTGCTCCCCACTGCCTGGCCCCAGAATAGGCCAGGCTCACTACTAAAGGGACATGGAGCAGGAGGCCCTGGGTCTGCCCTTTTTCTCTGCCCCCACTCCAACAACCTGGAATGGAGGTGGGAAGTATGGACTGGTTCTGAGATCCTCTGGATCAGCCCCCTCTTTTCAAGGCTTAATTCCCATCCCATTGAGGAGTGGGCCAGGCCGTGGGTGAGTCAGAGGCCTCCTTATGTAGGAGGCCTTACATATGTTCCATTTATGTAATTGGCCTTTAACCTGGTGGTGGAAAGTCTTCTCTCTTCCTGCTTGGCATGGTGTCTGGTTGTCCTGAGGCTATTCTTGGAATCAGCAGGATCTTCCTTCCATCCCTTGAAGAGGAGTAGCCTTGCTCTCTTTGGCTCTTCCAGTTCTGTCTCCAAACCCTCTTCAGCAGGATGACTTCACAGGCAACTCCCAGCTCCTCCCTCCTCCTGTAACCTCTGAGCTCCTTCCTGTGGGAGTGGTGGTGGTGGTCTTTTCCAGGCCTGGAAGGCTAGGGAGAACCGCAGCAAGTTACCCCTATTCTTTTCTCAGCACATTCCATTGCTGCTCCTTCTCATCTATTGGCTTAGATGGCTCCAGAAAAATCCAGCTGTGACATAGTCAGTGGTCTCTACATTCACATATATCCTCAAACTTGAAGGGATCAGGAGAGATGACATCTATCAGAATCTTTCAGTGACTCTCTTGGTGCCCTCCGACAATGGCAGCTCCAGGAAAACTCTGCAGCATCCCAGCTGGCAAGTGAGGAAGCCATCCTCTCTTCTTGCATCCCCTTGAAGGCTCTACCCACTGCCACTACTTGTCCTGGGTGTGGGGTGGGTGCGCAAGGCAGGCGGTAGAAAAGGGACATGTGGGGAGGGAAGGAAGTAATATCTGGTTGCTCTGACATATATATGTACATATATGCTTACATATAATATGTACTTATGTGTATCATTATATATCTGTATCTCTCCTTGGATGGTGTGTAAGAAACAGGAAATAGTTTACTTAACTCCCTAAAGTAGGGAGTTAAGAGTTAGCAAGACACTTTCTACCATATATCCTTTTATATTGTTTGAATAATATTTTAAGGATAAAACCAATAACATAAGTAATGAATCCAAGAGATTTATAAATCATAAAGCATAATATATAATAGTTTTTATTGTTACTATTGCATTGCCTGCCCGTGACAACAATAAATAAAACACTGGGTCTTGGATTATTTAATTGTGAAAATGTTGACCAAATTAATTTAGAGTCTATTTTCTTTGAATATTTAATGACATTTGAAAATACTCAAGGTGAGTGGAAAAAATATAAAAAATTGTATGTGTATTACAGGTTTGTGTGGTCCCTGTGTAAAACACACCACAAAGAGAAAAGAGACTGGAAGGAAGCTTCAACAACTTTGACATGGAGAGGGGAGATGAATGAAGTATTAATTATGCTTTTTTGTATATCTTACATTTTCTTTTTTTAAAATAACACTCATTTCATGTTTTACATTTGGCAGGGGGGGGGGTGGAGAAAAGGGAAGGGAGGGAGAGAGAAACATCAGTGTGCAGAGAGAAATACGTGGATCCATTGCTTCTCTCGTGTCCGCAACCGGGGACCTGGCTCACGACCCTGGAATGTGCCCTGATTGGGAATCCAACCAGCGACCTTTCGGTTTAGTCTCTCGCTCAATTCACTGAGCCACACCAGTCAGGGCTGTGTATTTTACGTTTTCTACAACAAATTAGTAAATTCTATTTTGAAAGAAAAAAGTAAAATTTCAGACTTGGAAATTTTTTTTAAACTTCATCACAATGACTTGTTGTAAGATAGGAGAAAAGCCACAACCGCGGGTCGTGGGAAGGGGAACATTGGAACCCTCCTTCCAGGCTCGGAAGTGGATTAAGGACTACAAGGAGAGGCGAGAAATATGCCGACCTCCTCTAAGGCTAGAGAGGCCACGAAGGGACGAAGGAACTTCCGGGGGCGGACTCTCTGGTCTGATTGGGGGGGGGGGCGGGGAATGTGGGCGGCTTGCACTGTGAAGGTTCGCGATTGCTGGGCTTCCACTTATGTTACATTGAAGCGGTGCCTGAAATTGGGAGTGATCATGGCAAAGAGCAAGTTTGAGTACGTGCGGGAATTCGAGACGGACGACACCTGCCTGCCCCACTGCTGGGTAGTGGTGCGGCTGGACGGCAGGAATTTCCATCGGTGAGTGAGCGCGGCTCCGGGCCGCTCGGCCCGCCGACGCTTCCGGGGAAATCCGACCGGGAGGCGGGCCCAGATTCCTGGTCACCGGAGTAACGCAGCAACCAATGAGCGCGCGGCATTGAGCATCATTCTAGGTGCTGCCTATGACATGCTTGGACGTGAGCTGGTCTGGGTGTTAAAGGCGACAAGGTGTCCCGCTGGTTAGAAGCGGGCTGGGGTACTTGTGAGCAGAAATTTGGTGGCAAGGGCCTTGTGGAAAAAGTCACTTTCGTGCAGGTACTTCAGCTCTTCAGCCGGTTGCTCTGCTGTTTCGTTTGAGCGCTGACTGTTCAGAGGCCCACTTAGGCCTTGCTGTGGGCAACACTTGACAGTATGTTCTTGTTTCATTTTCAGTAGCAAGACACATGGACTGGGCTCAGGAGGAAAAAAAGTAAAAAAAGGCACAAGTGTAATAAATGCGGGAGTATAGTTTTTGAAAAACCGCTATTTTAATAATGATTATTTTAATAAACACTTATTGAACACTTCTAAGAAGCCAGGCATAATTACATTTGTTATCTTCCCTTAATCATCGGGACAATTCTATAAAGTAAATATTCTCTATTCCTATTTTATAGAAAAGGGAGTTGAGATTTAACAATTACATTCCCTTTTCTTAGCTGGTCAGGACAAGAAAAACCTGAATTCTTAAAGTGATGGATTAGGTCGTGGCTGGTGGAATGTTTGGACTCGAGGTACCTTCCTCTTTGAACAGCTCCTTTGATCTGACATGTCAATGATTAGCTCTCCTGCATCCACGCCCTTTTCTCTTTCCCTCTCGCGAAGGTTTTCTGAGAAGCACAACTTTGCCAAACCTAATGACAGCCGTGCCCTCCACCTAATGACCAAATGTGCCCAGACGGTAATGGAAGAACTGGAGGACATTGTGATAGCCTATGGACAGAGTGACGAGTACAGCTTTGTGTTCAAGAGGAAAAGCAATTGGTTTAAGAGAAGAGCCAGGTAATGCCATAGCCCAGCTCCTTCAGAATCTGTCCTGTCAGCTTCTGGTTTCTGCCTATCTCAAACTCAGACTCAGATGATGCCTGCGGTGTTTTCAATGGCACAGTGATTCTGTATTCCTGTTTGGACTGTTGTACTTTGGTCTGGCGTCTGAGCATTCCATATCCCTCTGTATCTGATTCTCTCTGCACCATTCCCCACCACCTCAGATTCTGGACTGATTCGGCATTGAACATTAAGACCAGAGAAATAGACCATGGAATATGATATTATGATTCATAGGTTGGCTTTAGCCAGTGACAGTCTACACAGGTATTGCAGTATTGCTTAAACTTTTAATAAAGGAGGATTTCAGACAAAACAGACAAATCTTGTATTTGAGTATTTTCAACTCTTACAGGAAATAAATCACATAATAAATTGGTATTTTTTATAACAATGATTTCTCTCCTTTCAAGATTTAGAAAAAAATACCTCTTGAACCATAAATTTACATTATATTGTACAGAGGAAAAAATTCATGTTAGTAAATTTTTTATAGGACTAAGGGGAGAGGCAGGCTACATTTCAAATATATAACTAAAATATTAAAGCAGTTTTTCTTGGTCCCTCATATTTTATCTGTACGTTTGCTGGCCAGTCTGTGTAATCTCTCTGTTGCACCCACAGGCCCTATCAGGGTGTTGAGTTAATGTCGTGTCTTTTCTCCTTTCTTGCTCCACCCACTGTGCCTTACACTCACAAGTAAGTTTATGACTCACGTGGCCTCCCAGTTCGCCTCCAGCTTCGTGTTTTATTGGCCGGATTACTTTGAGGACCAGCCCCTTCTGTATCCCCCGGGCTTTGATGGAAGAGTTGTGCTGTATCCTAACAATCAGACCTTAAAGGACTACCTCAGCTGGCGGCAGGCGGATTGTAAGTGAAAGGAATTGAACAGATGCAATTAAATCACCAATTCCAGACTCAAGAGGTGGTAATCTGGCACAAGTTTGGCTCGCATGTATTTTTGTTTGGAATGAAATATTTAAAAATTTTTAAAATTAGTTGAAAGTAATTGAAAAAATTGTAAGATTTCAGGTAAATACTATTTCCACCTTTTTTTTAAATTGGAAGATCTGGCAGTAGTAGGTTTGTCTATATTCCACTTGCTATTGGACAGAACCTCTGCAGTGGCTGCTGCCTTTACACACACACACACACACACACACACACACACACACACAGGAGTCTGTGTGCCACAGTCTCCACCAGTCCCTGTTCTCTCTTGGGGTGGGTGGCAGGTCACCTACTCTGGGGGTTTGAGATGTGACTCCTGTCCTACATGACAATGTTGAAATATTTGTGAGACTTTCTCATTTGGTGTATCTTGATTTTGCCAGAAGAACTGGAAAAGAGGTGGGAACAGTGTAAATCCCATAACCTGGAAGGTATACCTAAGCTTAGTGCACAAGTGAACAGGTTTGTGTAAAGTGTGACAGAATAAAAAGTCTTAGGAAATAAGTGCGTTTCTGGTTGCCCACTTCCCCCCGTGTTTCCTGTGTATGGTCTTGGGGAGGTCAGTAAATCTCTCTGAGATTTCTTTCCTTTAAAAAGGATAGTGGTGCGGCTCTTGTATTTTTGAAGCATGAATATTGAGTAAAGATCATATATGTATATATGTATAAACAGTGCTACTTTATTCTCTTGACAGGTCACATCAATAATCTTTATAATACAGTTTTCTGGGCACTCGTACAGCAGTCTGGATTAACACCAGTACAAGCCCAAGAGAGATTACAGGTATAAAAGTCTTATTGTATTAATGCTTAACTGTAGTCTCTCCCATGATATTTTGCATTCTTTTAAATCTCTCTCTGTAGCTTTGAAAATCAGACTAGCGGCAGCTCTGCTGCTTGCTTGTTCTGGGGTGCTCTGTGAGTTACTTCTCCTCCCTGAGCCTCAGTGTCCTGCTCTGGAAGATGGAAGCAGTGACACTGGCCCTGCATTCCCACGCGGTAGCGCTTGGCCGGAGCTGAGCCTTGACTGCCCTCTTTAGACAGGGCATGTGCGCTTCTTTTTCTGCCAGTCCCTCCTGACCTCTCCTCTCATGGCCAGGACCTGCTGGGCACCTGCAGTTTCTCAGGTCTCTGACCCCGACGCATGGTAAAGCGTCTAGGCTCTGGGAGTAAAGTAGTCGTACTCGTCATGTTCCTGTTTGATTTAATCCCCTCTGACTTAGTTTTTTAGAGGTAAAATGTACAGATTAATAGTTCCAGCCCCATAGGTTACGGTGAGAATTAAACGATGTGATGCATATAAAACACATAGGACAGTGCAAAGCACATTGTAAGCACTTAGTGAACACTGGCTTTTGTTATTAGATGACAGTGCGACTTGTAGTATAATAACTCTGAAATGAAATGATGAATTGTAACCGCTCTTACTATGGTGTCTGGTCCTTTATAATTAGTAAATGATGATGAAGATTTATATACAGGGTCTGGCACAAATAACACCCCCTTTTTATTACAAAATCATAAGCATATGATTATGTAACATAACATTATCACACTCAGGCACACTACACGACATTTTAGGTGAAATGTTCTAATTAAAAGTATAAATTACTACACCCATATTATTACCTGCCAACCACACTCCAGCAGGCGTCATTTCTGCTGTGTAGCAGTAATAGGAATGCTAATAGGTCTGTCCATCTTGGAAGAGCCGAGTTTGGATTTTGATTCTTCTTAGAGGAATAAGAGCAACCTATAGTCTTGGGCAATTTGTGTAAACTCTCTAAGCTCCAGAGTCCTCATTTCTAATACAGAGATGGTTATGCGGGTCAAATAAGAAAATAAAGTGTCTAGTACAGAATAGGTATCTCACTGTTCCTGTCCCCATCACGTCCTGAGTTGTGAAGCCACTGTCTGCTACAGAAGAGATTTTTTTTTTACATTCAATATTATTCTGTATTAGTTTTAGGAATATAGCATAGTGCTCAGCCAGCAAGAATTTTTTGAATTTATACATCCAAAGATTGGAACTGCTCTTAAAACGCAAATTCTTAAGTATCAAAAGATGTTCGGTAAAACACTTCCAGTTAGGCAGTTTAAGTAGAGGTGGAGTGGTACGCTTGGGGCGGAGATGAGACATACAGAGCTTTGTATATCTGCTTTTATTTTCCCAGGGAACTCTTGCAGCAGACAAGAACGAGATTTTGTTTTCTGAATTCAGCATCAACTACAATAACGAGCCACCGGTGTGTAGGAAAGGGACCGTGTTGATATGGCAAAAGGTAACACCCTGAGAAAGATGGGGGTCGGGGGAAGAGTCTGTGCCCATCCCGAGTTTGTCTTCCCTGCTGCCTGTGTGCTGCTGTGACTGCAGGTGCTAACACGAGTTAGATGCTTCCCAAAACAAGAAGCTGTAGATGACTATTTCAGTGTGGGGTTTTTTGGTCCAGGTTCACTATATCAGTTTGTCAGTGAAATTTGTGACCTTGAATCTCTCTTGTAAGTAGAATCACAGAATTTTAGACCTGTGACACTTATTTTTCTGGGTCATAATCTCTCCTCAAATCAAATAAAACCCTGTTAAAGGATTACAGTGCAGGTATAAGGAGTGTTGCATTCATAACACATTTCAATAATGTTTTCTCCTACACTGGATAATACCACTAAATATCCATACATCCTGTAATAGGGCGCCTGTAATGGGAGGTCCTAAGAGATGTTGATGTTGATGTGAGGGTTCTGATACTTGCAGAATACTCATGAGATTCCCCAGACATTCATACTTACCTTAATGTTCCATAATGAGTCTGTACATTTACCTAAATCCTTCATTCCACCAGTATTTTCCCTCCGTGACCAGCTCCTGGCCACATGATTTTCTCTAAATGTATTTCCTTCCATCCAAAGTAGTTTTTCTGAAATGAATGTTTTCAAGTATTAAGGGGAACCTTGGGAGCTAGTCAGTCATTCCACTAGCAACTTCAGCTCTTTTACTCGTTTTTTTAAAGCACATTTGTTCTTTGGAGACTTCTTAATGCAGGTGGGAAAACAAAACTACCATTAATTCTATAGTTATTTTAAAAAATTTTATAGTTACTGCTCACAAGGAATAAGAAATCTCTGTTCCTAAGATGTTCTTTTAGAATATAGCAACATAACTCTTTCTAGAAGTATTTTTAATTATAAAGAAATTCATGTATGTCAGGATATATGTGTATTTGTGTATCTCTGATAAATATATGTATGTCAAAGTATATAAAGTAAGTAAGCAAACCTCCCTCACATCTCCCCCTTCTCTCCCAAGCCCACTCTTGAGTTCATAGTGTCAATATTCTAACTTACCTGTAGGTGGGAGAAGTCACGACCAAAGAAGTTAAGCTGCCCACGGAAATGGAAGGGAAAAAGGTGGCAGTGACGCGAACCAGGACTAAGCCAGTGCCCTTGCACTGCGATATCATCGGGGATGCTTTCTGGAAGGAGCACCCAGAGATCCTAGATGAAGACAGCTGACCCTTTGCTTTACTGTTCTGCTGTGCTTAACCAGGACGGCCCCCCAAGTCTTCTGGCCTTAGGTGGCCCTAGTATCCCTACCACCCAGAACAGTGTCCCAGGCGTGACATGACTCTGGCTGGGAGGGGAGCAGGGAGGGAAGGCATGGATGGGGCGAGGGGTTTTGTTCTTTAAGTGGAACATCTTTTCTGCAGTGTTAGAACATGGTTCCTTTGGTAGAAGTGCATTTTTTTAAAAAATCATGGTACTATTTTTATAAAGTGAGAACTATTTTATGCCTTGCGAAATGAATCATTTTTAGATTATGGCACAAGACTTACAAAAACCTGCCAGGCTCTTTCCACCTATGATTCAAGTCGAACCCAAAATTTACTGTGGCACACTTGTTCTTAACTAGAGAATCCAGTGACCTTAAATCTCACCTTTCCCACCCATCTGCTTGGCATTCATCGTTGGCAGACCGGGAGGTGAATGTAGGCCAATGCCTGCAGGCTCTCTCTGAATTCAGGAATTCCAAAGAAAACTTGGCTTGGTGTCAGTCTCCAAGTTGGCAACCTTGGTTGAAATAAATGAGTAGTTTGGATGTCCTTCTTAGACAGTCTATAGATCGATTTTGTGGAGTTAATCAGCATGACCGTTGTCTTGCCAGGGGCATTGTTTGCAAGGTCACTTATGTCTTTCTAAGAAGAGTCATATGTATATTTGAGAAAAAATGTGTGAGAATGAATGAACTGGCAGGGAGAAACATTCATTCCATGTCCTTTAGATACTTGTTTTTAAAGTCACCTTGTCACCTGTTGGACTTCGTTAAAAAGATTCTGAGGTCACTTTTGTATCATCAGAACAATGACATTTGAATTGGAGAGCAGAGGGGTCAACACTCCCCTCCAGGTTACCCAGGGCAGGTGTCACTGGAGTGCCAACATCTCCACCTGGTGCTCGCCAGTGGAGGTGGCATGGGTGAGGTGCCCAGGAAGTTGCCGCAGTAATTTCATGCTGCCCAGCTGTTGGCCTCCGAACAGGGGAGATAGTGGGGACAGGTGGTGGGAGAACTCACATTGCCTCTTGTCCTTGTTTCATATTGTAGAGGGAAGAAGTTAATTTGGCTTTATTGAGAACTAAGACAGCTCATGTCCCAGTGCCTGGTCTTGCATTGCAGAATTTACAGCCAAGAAGAACATGTATTTTTGAAAGAGCAACGGCTGGTCTCACGCCTCACCAGTTGATGCCCCATCTGTCCACACCATGTTTTCCTTTCCTGTTCTTACTCCACAGGAACAGATCTGGTTCATGTTTAGCAATTGATAAAATCTGTGTGAGAATAAAGGTTTCAGCTCCCTAGGCCTAATTTTTCATTTATTTTTCTCACACAGTATATCTGAGTCCCACTTGTGTGTGTGTGTGTGTCTTCATAAGCCAGAACATACATATCTTTCATCATAGCAATGGTTCACAGGTTTCTGGGTGCACAAAGGTGCTTGGGATGCTTGTTTAAAATGATGACTCCATATTTCCCCATGAAGATTGGGGGTTCCATAATTTGCTTTTTAACTCTAAAGGGTCCTGATGCCTATGGTCGTTGATACACCACATTCTGGGCCACAAGGTATACTGTAAGTGAAATAAGGCAATAAATAATGTAGCTCTTGACTAACAAAAGGGGTAAGTAAATTTTTAGTACTTCATATCAAAACATATAGGCATTAAAGTATGAGTTTTCAAGACAAAGCCATCCAAAGAAATGTGCTTTCAGTGGATGCTGTGCAATACTACAAAGGCTGATAATTGGTTTTGTCACAAGGTTTGGGGACAAACACTTGTTGCTTGAATTGCCAGCAGTTTGCAGCTTTGGGTTTTGTTTTGGCAGAGGGTTTTTGAGCAAATGAATATTCTGGGCTTAATACTCATGCCATAACTAAATCTATAGTGCTATTATTGCTTGATGGTTTTTGTTATTTTGTGTGTGTATTCCAATGTATAGTGCAGTTTATAATCATTTTCATCTTGCTCTTTTAGGATAGAGAATAGTATTTTCTTGGGCTTCCTTTCCAAATCTAAAGAACTAAGATACACAAAAGGAGCTGGTGTAGAGTCAATACTAGTTGATAGTTTTGAGGAGTGGTGGCAATTAGATTTTTGTGGCTCATAGGTAACTGGAGCATCTTATCTCTGCTGGATGAGGGGGGTAATTAATACCTGGGCCTTTAGAGAAGACTATCATTTTAATATTAAAAAATGTTTTGCTGAGCAGAGAGTATAAAGTACAACCAGTCTTGTAAATCCTTCATCCTGTGTTCCAAGACCAGGATCATTTTTTCTTCAGTTGCTCAGCAATGCTTAGAAAATCAGTGATGCTAATGATTTTTCTTTAATACTAAGATTTGTTAGTGCAAATTACTTTTTAAATAGGATGTAGGAAATGGAGGACTGGAATCCGCCCCCTCTTCATTATTTCATTGTGCACTTAACCAATATTAGCTAACATTCATGGAGCATTTACGCACTCTGCACTGTATCTTCCCTGTTAGGGCAATTCTAGGACGTAGCAACTATTAGTCATATTGAGGATAAGAATGTGAAGACCCGGCGAAGCTAAGTAATTTGTGTCTAGGGAGGCTTAACGGCATCGGTACTTAGCATGAAAGCAAATTGGGACATTTCTAGCCTTCTTCCTGCCAGCTCAAGCTAGGAGTAAATAGCAGTCCCAGCGAAGAGAGACACGCCCGGAGAGTTAACACACTGGTCCCGGACTCGACCCCAGGGAATCTGGAGTATTAACGAACACGCCAAGTGATACACAGATGGGGAAATATAGCATTGAAACATTAATCCGTCACCCCCGCGCTCAGGACATACGGAGCCCTGACAAGCCGCAGCTGCGCGCCACGCCCCTGGGGTAGCTGACCGCGGACAGGTGCTGCCCTCCCGCGGTCGCGCCGGCGCAGTGCGACCTCGCTCCGCGGCTGCGCAGTACCGCCCTCTGGCGGCCCGGCTCCTTCTTCCCATCGGCCTCAGCTTGCGGGCCTTTCAAACATGGAGGAGCGGGAGCGGGGGGCGAGGTCGCCTGGCGCCGGGAGCCCGGCGCGCCCGCCCAGCCCGCGGTTGGATGTCAACTCGGACAGCTTCGACCCGCTGCTGGCCCTGTACTCTCCCCGCCTGCCTCCCATCCCCTATCCCAACGCGCCCTGCTTCAACAACGTGGCCGCGTACGAGACCTTCCTCAGGACAGGGTCCCGGGGCGGCGGGCGCGGGCGGGCGCGGGGCGCAGACCCAGCCTCAGGGGCCTCCGCCGCCGCTCGACCCTCCAGCAGGACCCGCCGCCGGGCAGACGCCCCCGCCCCGGACCCCGAGCGCATCGAGCGCCTCCGCCGCCTCATGGTGGTCAAGAAGGAAGGGGACGAGGCCGACCGGGATAGCCGCCGGCCTCCGGGCCGGAGCAGGAAGGCACCGCGCAACGTGCTCACGCGAATGCCATGTGAGTCCGGCGGGCGCAGACGAGGGACTGGCTGGCTGTCCGTGAGGTGGCGGCCGAAGGGGCACTTGTGGGACGATGGGGGCTTGGCGTACTAGGTAGGGTCTGTACTTATTAGGGGGAGGGTCTCGTGAAGGTTTGCAGAGGTAGTCAGCGACTGTTGAGGAGGGCGGTTGTACTTGCTTGAATACTGTGGGAAATGGGAGCGGTCGTCCAGAATGATGAAGAGTCGGCACCAGCCCTGAGGC
This sequence comes from Artibeus jamaicensis, assembly GCF_021234435.1. Lineage (NCBI taxonomy): Eukaryota > Metazoa > Chordata > Mammalia > Chiroptera > Phyllostomidae > Artibeus > Artibeus jamaicensis. The sequence continues at coordinate 7,535,975 of NW_026521828.1, read as the reverse complement.
AGAGTAGGAAAAGCTGGAGAGGGGATCGGGAGCAATGGGGAGGGTCTGCGTGCGTAATGGGTGTCGGTCTGCAAAGGTGGTGGGGTGATAGGGAACTTACAGAGAGCTTCTGCAGGAATGGGGGGGGCGGGTCTGGAGAAGTGGAGCCCGGAAACCATAGGAAGGGCTTGCATAGGTGTCGGGCGGTTTGGGGGACCACAGACGGAGGAGGTGGTGCACAGCCAGCATTAGGGGAGTGAGCGTTTGGTCAGTGGGGTGTGGGGACGATGGGAGGGAGTGTGGGGAGATCTGTTCAGATGGCGCAGGGGACAGAACCTCAACCCCTGCACGTTAAGTGACGGCTCATTCCTCGGTGCTGTACGTAGGAGAAGGGTCGCAGGCTCTCGATGTGCACCTTTTCGCTTTGCCAGATCTTAAGTGCTAGAATGCAGCAGGCACAAATGCCACTAAAACACAGACACTGTTTTACAGCTCTTGTAGCCTCCTAATAGATCCTTAGAGCAAAGCTGTAAACAGCAGAGGTTGCTAATGTGTGAATTAGGTCTTGTATGAACGGAATAAAAACAGCCCAGGGTTATATCTTTAGTTATCTGGCGAGCAGTTCTGACATCTGCCGGGTGAGTGCAATGACCTCCTTAGCCATTCAGAGCATCTGTATCCTGATAGCTGAATTGTGACATTATTAGATCCCTGCCTTCCTAATAGAGGGTTGTGCTAGTAAGCAAGGCTATATTTGGTCTTATTCCTAGAAATGTGTTTATTTATCCTGAAAAGCTGTGTGCTGTTGGGGGTGCCTCTGTCAGGCGATTCACCTTGCCAGAGCATCCTTGCCCAAGCTTAGGGTTCACCCCAGATTGCTTGTCCCACAGTAACACAAAGATGGGGGGCGAGCATCCCATTCCTAAAGTAAAAGCAGTTTGGAGGACCTGGTTTTGCCTCTGCTTTTTGCCACATCAGGTCTTTGAAATGCGCCCCAGGTCTCAGAATGTAACATTCCTTTCCATTTTGCCAGTTATTGCTTTGCTACTAAGATTGTCAAGGAAAAGAAATATTTCTATGTGGTGGGTGGCTTTAGCTTTACCTGGGGAGCACCTTTGCTATAGTGTTCTGGCACAGTGTGAAGCCCAGCTTTGTTGATTTACCACTTTAAAATATATGCCTGGAATCAAGGCCTCAGTTTGCTCTGAAAATTTTAGTCATGCCACTGGAACCAGTAGTGTGTATGAGGGAGATGGGTAGGCATCACAAAGAGTTATGACCTTCAGAAAGCAAAAAAAAAAAAGCAAAAACAAAAACAGAAGCATGGATGGAGACTAGATTTATTCAAGAAAGAGTTTCTGTAAGGGTTAACTTTAGGTCTTCAAGGCAAGGAAGATCGTGATTCCAGATAACAGTAATTATTTGAAAATCAGGCTGTTGAGGTGTAAAATACTCAGCATATAGCAAAATACTCCCTTTTCATGTATTTTCACCACCACAATTAAGATACAGAACAATTCCATCACCCAGAAAGGTTCCTTATGCCCCTTTGTAAGCCAGGTGATAATTTTATTGCTGCTAATTGTAGCCACTATTATTGAGCACATACGCACTTGACATTTTGCTAAGCCTTTTAAATGCATTATGTCTCATTGTGCCCTTAGATACAGCTTCGTAGATGAAGAAACGGAGGTTCAGTTATTACCTTTTAGAGCCCAGGTCACACAGCTGGTTAGTTTGCAGCTGAGAATCCTGGGTTCGTCCAACCCCAGGGCCTCTGTGCTTACCCTGTGCGCTCATCTCAGGGGAGGGGGGAGAGGACGTCCGTCATTTTCCTGTCTCCTTGCATGCTCATTTTTGGTGTGTGGAGGGTGCTGCATGTGTGAAGCTGAGGGTTTGTGTCCAGAGCGGTGAGAGTGGAATTTAAGTCCAGAGAGGGACTTGTTGCTAGAATCCATGGAAGAGCCAGCCCGAAGGGTTTCCGTTAGACTTTATGATGATGGAGAATGGGAACCATGGAGTGTACTCTTAAGCAAAAGCACTTTCGGGGCGGATGTTTCTAGGAGCTAAGTTTCTGGTGGTAAAGCGCATTTGGGGGTGGAGAGGAACACAGGTCTGACTGCCTCTGTGTGAGCACCAGCTCCCCCACTGCTAGCTGTTTTAGTTCAGGTGAGTCACTTAGACTCTTCGGGGCTCCCGCTTCTTCATCTGCAATGTGAGGACCACAATAGACTCTGTTGTGGTGATGTTTAAATTAGTTAACACCTTTAAAGCATTTACAGCAATAATCTTCCTTAACATGCGGGAACATTCTTGGCGAATGTGAACTGTCCCTGGTCGACTGTTATCAAAGGCTCTGGTCAGGGTGCGTGTGCTCTGCCTCTGTTGATGGTTGGCTCAGCTGTTTACTAGGTAGGTGGGTGGGTGACTGAGCAAATTATTTCAACTTTCCTAAGCCTTGATTTCTTGATCTATGGACTGAGGGGAAATAAGGCTACGTATGTGTTAGTTGCGACAATTGAAGAAAATAATGGTACATAAAGTTAAACTTACCACAGGGTGTGGCCCATACTGAGGGCTTAGTAGTTGGTGATAATGATGGTGACACTGATGATGGTGATATGATTGGTTGTGAAGAAGAAAGATCTGAGTTATTGAGAATCTATTGTTTGAATTTGGTGATGGTCATGAGCAGGGAAAAGAGGAAGAGTGGAGCTTTAAAAAGTGACCTGGATTTGGGAGGGTGTGGCCCAAGCATGATGGCAATGGAAAGGGAGATTTAGAAGAAAGGTTTTCTGCAAAAAAGAGGCGCTTTTTTTTGCCTTTGTCATATTAAGTTTTTATTAGCTCATACCTATTTGGAGTTTGTCACAGAGGCTGCTGGAAAGAGGTTCAGAATGTGAAGCTCATTTTCGCCTTGGCAGGTTGCTCTGATAGGTGATGCTGGTGTTGTACCTTTGATCACAGAAGGGGAGAACTGCTTCCTGGAACTATACCTTATTACATTTTTTGAAGGAAAAAAAATCAAGGGAAAGACACAGATGTAAGAGATGAAAGAAAGACCTGAGTTTCCTATTGGTTTAATTAGAATAAGGGACTTGTTGAGCTACATGCTTGTCCTTCCTCTTTGATTTGGGGGTGTGCAGGGAGAAGCAGCGCCCCATTTTCTTCCAACTTAGAAACAGAATGGTCTTTCCCCTCTTTGTGGAAACACATGTGTAAGGGAGTGATGCGGGGGCAGTGTACATGTAAAGGCAAAGTGAGTAATCCAGGCACTGTGATCAGTTTCTGAGGAATTGAATTATGGAGATTTATTCCTGAATCTAGAAGCTAACTAGTCCTCTAACTTCATTTTATGAATCAGGAAACTTGGATTTGTAGAGAGAAAATTATTTACCAAGGTCACACTGAAAGTTGTTTACAATGTTGGATTCAACACAGTTTGTAACACATATCCAGACACATGTACATACACACACACACACATACATCAAAGGGTCAAAGAATTTTAGACTATTGCTAGAGGAAGGGTAGGTGATGAAGGTCAGACCAAGGTTCTCACGTTCCTTCCCAAGGCTGCTCTTTCTGCCACTCTGTATCATCTGTGCCTTCTTGCTGCATCTTCAGTCTGACATAAGCTCCTACTTCTCACCTTATGTCACTTCCTTCTAAGAGTATTTTCTTTTATTAATTTATCACTGCCATCATTTATAAGCCCATCCATGAGTGAAGAATGAGGTCAAGAAGAATGAGTTATCCAAACTGAACTGTGGAACTGTTGTTCTATTTTTGTGCCACTAGCAAGAAAACAGTCATTTTTTGTTTGTATACTTTCAATGGCAGTAACCTCCAAAGAATTGTGCCTTGCAAACTTGGGAGGGAGGGAAAGACTGAGACTATATGCATGAATGCGAGAGTGTGTGTGTGAGAGAGAGAATGTGTATGTGTGATTTTCTTTTGAGAGGTTGTATACATTATGTAGTATAGGCAGCAAATTGTGAAGGGTAAATTAACATGAGGTAATAAAAAACTTTATCTCCGTTCCCAAGCTCTGCAAAAAGAATCCGTAATTGTAAAAGCTGATAATATAATCCCAGCATTCTTATGCGTTGTCACACTGCTGTTTTTACATGCTGCTCATCAGCAATCTCATGGGAGCCAAATGTTCAGCAGGTGCCATTCCCCCAGAAAGGCTGGAATACAAGCAGGTCCATGACTACTAGTGTGAAGGTGATGTACGTTGAAACACTTCAGACATATGAACAAGATTTTCAGTGATTTGGAGGGCTCAAGCTGGATATGTGGTTTATGAGAATTACCCTAAAAAATGTTGTCTTAACTAAACACAGAATGAGAAGAATCTAGCTGCTGTGTACATTTAATGTGGTTTTGTTTTGTTTTGTTTTTGCCCAGAAAGGCTTTAAATGCTGATGCATCTTAGAATCATAGACTCTGGGATGTGCAGAAGGCGAAACTTTCGGATGATAGCCATTCACATGGTTTATCCACATTGTGGTGGAATCTGGTCTCATTCCAGTGTGTGTCGCCTGTAACAGCCATATTGCCCATTGGGCCTCTCTGTTCCCACAGTGTGGGAGGTTGCCACTGTATAGTGCTGCCTTGTGTTGCTGGAGGTGGATGGGTGGTCTAGGTCATTAGTTCTGGGAATGAGAGCAGATGTTCGTGCTATGCTGACTATTCTTCTCGTGTTTCAGTGCATGAAGGCAGCCCTCTGGGTGAACTCCATCGTTGTATCCGGGAAGGGGTGAAGGTGAATGTTCACATCCGCACTTTCAAGGGACTTCGGGGCGTCTGCACGGGCTTCCTCGTTGCATTTGACAAGTTCTGGAATATGGTAATTGAGCCTTCCTCAAGGGGCTGGAAGAACCTCTGGGGCATTAAATCTTTTATAAGTTTAAAGGTCCCGAGTAACCTTATTCAGCAAAACCTACAGAATAACTTCCCAGAAAAAACAGAATCTTTACACTCTCTTGGGAAGCAACAAAAAGGTTCTTTTTATTTTCTTTTTCTTAAGGCAGTGGCTTTTAGTTGGGTAACTTTACCCTTGTCTCCCTCCCAGGGACATTTGTCACTATCTGGGGACGTTTTTTTGATTGTCCCACTGTGGAATGACAGGGTGCTTCTGGCATCTAGTGGGTAGAGGCTGTGGATTTTGCTGCATGTCTTACAATGCAGACAGCACCCCAACAACAAAAATTTATCCAGTGCAGAATGTTTTTAATGCCAAAGTTGAGAAACCCAGCCTGAAGGAATAATGACTTACTTCAACTGTTTAGTAAATTTTACATTGATTTTCTATTAAAAATATTTATTGGCATCTCATTTTCGCTGGACATAATGCTAAGTGCAGAAGTTTCAGAAAGGAACCATCACTCTTCTGTTTTTGAAAAGATAGAAAAAATACAATAAAGATTACATTTTAAAAAAAGAAAGATAAGGTTAGAGGGAATGCAGACATATTGATAAGCAAGATACTTTGCATGGTGTTTGCTTATGAAGAAGTGTACACATGCCCCCAGCCTTCTAGAGGCTATTGTTCACTAGATATTGAAGAAGGGATATGTTATGTTGTAGCACAGTGTAATGTGAGGCAGGTAAACTAGGAGCCATCAGGGCTCCTAGTGTTTCTCTTCCTTATGGTCATCCGTCTCCAGCTTTTCTTTTCCCTGCGCTTTGTCTGCATCCATGCATTCCCCTGGATAATAATAGTAGTTGCTAATATTTAGTAAGCACCTATGTGCCAGATACTATAATAAGAACTTTACATATATTATTTCAGTGAATGAATTGTATATATGTTTCTGTTTCATTTCACAAATGAAGGGATTAGTCCAGATCACACTGTTAGTAAGTAGAAGTACTAGGACTTTATTTTAGTTCTTTCTGGCTTTTAAAACCATGTTTTCAACCATCATGGAATTAGAAAACCTGGATTTGAATCCTAACTTTACCACTTGGTAACTGTGTGACTTTAGGCAAGGTAATTTCTGAGGCTCAGTTTTCTTGCCTCTAAAATGTGAAGAAATATATTTTATTATTATAATTTTATTTTCGAAGGAAAAGGACTTAAGCAAACATATGTAATGACAGTGCTGGTACTCATGGTACTGTCAGCTTATGTTTGTATGGTGATTGACACTTTTCAAAGCAGTTGCTCACACAGGATCTCCTTTGATCCTGACAGCTGTCCTGTGTGGCTGATCTCTCAATAACAAGAATTCACCGGTAATTCATTGTGTAACTCTAGTCAGTCTCTCTTAATTGCTTCATAAAACTTAGAAACTGGAAAAGGAGAAGAAGCAATAGTGTAGTGTTTCTCAAAGTGTGTCTAAGGCTGTCCTGCAGCAGAGTCACCTAGGATTTCTGGTTAAAATAAAGTTTCTAGGTTTCATCCTGACCTACTGAACCTGAATCTCTAGGAGAGTAGTAGCCTTGGATTCATAGTCTAATAAACTTCCTAGAATTCATGCACATTGAAATTTAAGAACCTCTCTGCAGTTGTAAAGGCCCCTTGCCACAGTAGAAATTCGTCTTACATGGTCGTAGCCACTTGGAAATCTTACTCAGAGGGTGCCAGGTATTACCATTTTTTTTTCTGCCAGTAGCTGAGTCACCTCTTAAGTTTAATTATGCTACAATTAGATGTTATTCTGCCTTTAAAAATTTTTTTGAAAGCTATAGAAATATTTTTAACTCTGCCTTATTTTCTCCTTTGGGCTGTTTCTCTAGGCACTTACCGATGTGGATGAGACCTACCGAAAGCCTGTTCTAGGCAAAGCGTATGAGCGGGATTCTTCATTGACTCTCACGAGGGTAGGCCATTTCTCCTCATTTCCTGGGCACCATCATGCTTTCAGCTTAGGAATTAAAGTCACTGAGCCCAGTGAGCATGTTTCCTAGTGGGAAGGCCCTAGTGCTGTCACCAAGGTATGTCTGGACCAAGGTCTCCAGCAGTTTGTCTTCTTATGCATCCAGCTAATCTCACATGAGTTTCTGCTTTTGACCTGCAACAAGGCCAAAAAGTCTTTCTCTTTTACCCTGTAGAAATAAGCAGGTGCCTTTTCTCTTGACATATTTGCAGATTTATGGGTAGAAATAGAAAATTCATTGCTGACTTTTTGGCCACAGAGCACGTGGGTCCATAAGTGGACCCGTCAGAATTGCCAGTTTCCTTTCTGGCAGGTGATTGGAAACAAACAATTGATCCTTCTGATTAAGGGAACATCCAGGGGTTCTTGGATTTTTTAAAGGTGGAATTAACCTATGGAGGGGAAAATAAGGTCATTCCTGAGCTATTGATTTTAATAGTAATTTTGAAATGCTTTCCACCCCCAAGCTAGTGTTAAAAGATGCATTGTAAATGCGTCATAAATCTATTTTTATTAAAATATTTTGAGTAAAGCAGCTAAAAAAAAAAAGAAAAGAAAATTCATTGCTGACTTTTTAAAAGTTGCGAAGCAAGTTGTCCACAGAGCATATTGAAAGACTTTGGTCTTTATTTCTGTGTATTGGAAGAGGGATGTTAAGGGCTAATATTTGTCATTGCTTTCCTTGTAGCTATTTGATCGACTAAAACTTCAAGATTCTTCCAAGAAGGAGGCAGATTCTAAGTCTGCAGTTGAAGACTCCACTCTGTCCAGATACTCTCAGACGTCCACTTGGAAGGTAGCTTCAGTGTGGGGAAGAGGAGACACTGACCGGGGTTCACGCAAGCCTTCCCGCTCCGTCCCTTCCTCCCTGCAGGCATCCACAAGGGAGGAGTCCCGGTCAGAGCTGTCAGGGAGGACTCTGCGGACAGAAGGGTCTAGTGTGGGAGGTACCTTTTCCAGAGCTACCACGCTTTCTAGGGGCCAGTCCCGTAAGAAAAAGAGAAAGCCCAAAGTAGATTACCAGAAGGTATTCACTAGACACATAAATCAGATTTTCATTCGAGGGGAGAATGTCCTGCTGGTTCATCTGGCACAGTGACCAGCCCAGCCTTGAGCTTTGGCTTTTAGAAATAAAATGCATGAACTGCTGCTATGCTGTATCCTAGTGTCCCCGTGAATCCCTGAGTTGGAATGATTCCCTCTGGTGCTGCATGTGTTGAGGAGGGAGCCAGGCTTGGGCTTTCTGGGAGTCGAGCGCCCTCAAGGGGAGACAGGTCTTGGGAGGGTGGGCGTTTGCATTAATATCAGGGCTAAAGCTGCACATGGGCGCACACATCTGATTTGGGATTGTGGTCGACTTCAGACACTCAAACCAAAGATAAGATCTTCCATTTGAATCAGGAGTTATGGTGTCAGTTGAATTCACCCCATGGACTCTATAGCATGGAGGAAAGAAACTCTCATTGTACAAGGTGGTGTGCTGAGTACTCATGAATTTGAATCGAAGAGGAGCAGTATACCCTGTCATGGAGCCCTGCACCCCCATTTTGTAGCTGTTAAATTTTGCTCTATACCGTTCTCTCTTAATCAAGAACTGTAATCTGTAGATAAGAGCTAAGAATGCTGCCAATTTATGTAAGGGTAAAATATAAATAGTTGGTGTGCTTAAAGCAGCCAGCAACGAATGCCTTGTTTTTATCCCTCTCCTTGTAATGGAAATGAGTAGGGGACCTCAGTGGTCTTTCCTTACCAGCGGTAACTTCTGTGAATGGCATACCAGGTGGGACTATAAGATGCTCAAGTGGTGGCTTCTTGTCCTTCTCTCTAACTTCTGTGGCATGGTGCTAGTGCATGTATGCTGTGTATTGTCCCTTTGTGACCTGTCCTGTGAGCTTTATGGAAAGGGACTGGAACCTTTATGTCTGGCTTCAAAGAGAGTGCTGCATGAACTCAGTAATATACGTGCATCATACAGCTGAGAGTCCCCTTTGCAGGCAGGGCTGGCCCAGTGTGGAATACCTTTCAGAATGGTTTTCCATGAGACAGTGGTGGCAGTTCCATTATTCCCTTGTGTCAGGCCGAAGAGGTTCTCACAAATGACAGTGGGTGCTGCCCGGAAGGGACCCCTTGTGCACAGCCTGGCTGCAGCTGCAGGAGCACCACAGCGCTCGCTGATACTACTTGAGTCATAGTCATGGCGGGATAGGCAATATCTTGACACAGACTGTTAGGCAATATTGATTTTTTGTTATGTTTATATTTGGTTTTATTGTAGGTAAAGCGAAAATAAGAAATAGCTACTAGTTAAAATGCTTGAAAAGAAAAGTTTCTCCTGCTGTATTTGTTGTGTAACTTAGAGAAGCCTTTGAAAAGCAGGGTGAATAGAGTTTGTGGAGCCAGGATGCCTTGTCCTTCTATTAGCTGGGTCACAGGCTCATTGTATAATGAAAGGAGAGCAGGCTCAGCCCCTCTGTGCCTCAGTTTTCTCCATCAGACACTCACCTGACAGGAGCACTGAGACAATTTTAGGAAGGCATGTCAAACATTCTGAACATGTGTAAGTGCCATGAGTAGTTTTTATTAGCTCTCTTTCATAGTTTGGTAAGAATTCTTATGAGCAAGGCAGGTGCCACATAAGGAACTGATCTCCGTTAGGTGTCATAATTGTGATCTTGCTGTGGTCAGAAGGCAGTGATATCTTCAGGAACTATTTTTCTTGTTCCATTCCTTTATCCTAAGGGACAATGGATGTTTCAGAAGAATATCTTCAGTAAGAGGAGAGTAGTATTTCATTGCTGCTCACCCTACATCCTAGTCCCCGCCCTTTTCTGGTCGTTATCAGAAAGAATCCCCCTGAACTTCTTTGGGGTTTATATGACAGTACCAGAGGGAGAGTGAGCATCTAAAAATAACACATCCCCACAAAGGAATTTGTGGAAACTGTTTTGTTTATTTGTTTTTATTTTAAAGTATACCTTAAATATTCTTTTAGGGCCAGAGCAGACCCACTAAACATTCAAAGAGGTTCCACATCACAGACTTGGAACAGTCATCTTTGGGATCTTTCAGTCTAATCTCTTCTAAATAGTGTGTCTGAAATCTTGGTTCTCCAGTTAGTAGTTGTTTAACCGTCAGCCACCCAGGCTCTACCTCGTCACCAGTCTCCCCTTTTCAGCCGCCGTCCCCATCTGTCTTCCCTTTTGTTCCTCAGCTAGAAGCTGTGATGGTGACTAGATTCTCCCAATAAAGTAGAGCTTTGAAATGAAAAGGAATATAGTCAGTTTCTATTCATTCTAAAGAGTTAATCATGCCTGATTAAATCTGACCTGATTTATTTTAAACACATGCTTTCATTCATGTTTGTATACAATTTTCATATATCCATATAGGGTTGATGTACTTCTTTTCTGCCCAGTTTCACAATCCCAGCTCTGAAAATTATTTTAAAACTGTGTGACCTGTTTTATGTGCCCATTTATTTGTTTGGTTTGGACAGTGATCCCGGAATGAAGGAACTATCTAGTAATGTGCTTTTTGTACAAAGCATGCTTTTTGTAGAGAAGTCAGTTTTTTAAAAATCATTGCCTTTTTCCTTATTATTGGAGAAATTTTTCCTGAGGAAGAAAAAAATAGGTCCTAGCAATGTACATGCTGCTCAAAACAATGTGCTAATCCAGGCCTTACAGTGACTGCTGTGGAAACTGCTGAGTCTCCCTCAGGAGGAGAGAGGAGGGCAGAGCGGCAGTGTCCTGCGGGCCCCCACCACTTACCCCCAGGGGCTCAGAGCAGCTGCGGAGCAGCATAGCTGGCTTCAGTGTTCTCCAGAGACTTGGACTTGGGGAATGTGGCAGGAATAGCACTTATTTTTGAACATCCAAGTTTGGGTCTTCAGAGTAATCCCTAAACTTGGGAGTGTGTTTTCTAGACGTTTTCACAGGGCACACCTGTTTTCCTGGTAAGGTGCTGTCAGGAGTTTCCAGCTTTGTTAGGAAGAATAAGGGATTAAGAAATGGACGATAATGGTTTCAACACCCAGAAACCATGTGCACTCTTTGTACATAGAAGTAATTCTACTGGCCACCATGAGAACTTGCACTTCAGGTTGTTTGTTCTAGTGTCTGGGACGCATTTATGCTTCCTTTTGGGACCATCTTATGCCAGAGGTGGGCCGTGGAAGAGGCGGCCAGAGTGAGCCATGTCATCAGTGCTCTGCTCTCTGTGCAGGGCGCGTGTCAGGTCAAAAAGCCCAGACGCCATTAGCGGTGAAGTGTAGGTGCGTCGGAATTCTAGCTCTGAGTTGTCAGTGGATCGAGAAGGCTTTTTATCTCTTTCTATGGTGAAGCAGTCCAGGAGCACTTTCAGAGACTGTCAGGTCATGAGCTGTGAGCCGCCCTTAATCCACAGAAGCCTTTCAGAAATGTGGGTGTACTGCTTGTGGGTGTCCCTTGAGAAAAAATAGAAACCTGACTCGATGAAGAGGACATATTCATGCTCCTGTTTGCACTTACCTACAGCAGCTGACATGGGTAAAATTGTGAAACAACAGATTCTGTAAATTTTTCTTTAAATTTTGTCTTTAGGGAAAAAAATAAATTATTCAAAGACAGCTAGCTGTCACTGGTGCTGCCGTAAAGTTTTCCAATCCTTTGTGTATTTTTTTATGAATGAGATGATTGCTGTGGGAAGGTCAAGGTTTATATAGGGTATAATGGTATAGATATAGTGCTTTCCCAACTGTTGTAATTGTTCTTTTTTTGGTCAAAATGTAGGATGCAGTCAACCCCTTTTCAGTTTTTCTGGGCAGTAACTCCCGGAAGGCTTTTCTTAGTGATTGTAAAGCAAGAATATCTTATCTGGGCCTGTGTTGCAAAGGTGTGTGATCTGTCATTGCTTTCTGACTAATTGATTTGATGGATTTAAGATAAGCCTTTGGGGTTCCTTGTCACTGTTTCCTGGGCTCTGAGAAAGGGCTGGGCCTTCTTTATTCTCAGTGTTTTGAGTATTTTTTCAAATGTTTGTGAGTTCTCATGCACTCCTCTAGTAGAAATGAAAGCTCTCTGTCAAGAAATGGCTTTGGATGGTTTGGAGGTCTGGGGCGGGGGGGGGGGGGCAGAATAAGTACACCTGAGACCTTCAGTTGATCTTTTATTTATTGATAATAGAAAGTAGTTTGATAAGCAACCAGAGTTAGTGCTTCTTTAAAAATACTCTGAAAAGATGGACTGCCCCTCAGGAAAGCTGTAAAAGCTGTTCCCAGGACATTGCAATTGCTTTTGATTTTTGGTCCTTTGGAACAAACGTCTGATGTTATGTTTTTAGAGCTGTGGGGAAAAATGTCTAAAAATATTAAGGGGTTTTATTTAAACATTGGTTATCTGGCTGAATTTTGTGGGAACCAGGTTCTAGGGCAGCTGTCCAGTTCTTCTTCTGTTGTCCTGGCAGTAAAGCAGATAGTGAGTGATATCTCAAAAAGTGATTTAGTTATTTCATACTGACACCGTAAGACGTTAGCCTTCGGGGCTTCCCTGGGTATACTCCACTGCACCGTGACATGTTACTGTTTTTTTAGACAGGACTAAACCTGGATGACTCTGAATTTAGAGTTTTTTTCTTCATATACCAGCTGCTAAAAGAAAAACTGTGACTTGTAATCTTGTCTTGAAATTACTCCTAATGTTAAGTTCACCTAACCCCTTCCTGTTTAGGGAGGATCGCTGCTAGTAACGTCGGTTTGTATTGTTCTGCTTTAGATATGTGCCATATGGGAGTCTGGAAACTGGAATAAATATGATTGCATTAATGTACTGACTGCTTTGTCTCTGCTAATTTTGGGGGGAGGGGAGAGGAGGTGGGGAAGTCTGTTACCAAGAGAAGATACTGACCCAGAAAGTTAAAACATTTCAAGCAACACCATTGTTGTAACCTTGTACCTTTTCTTTACCAAAGCCACGCATCTAGATTTCTATCCTGGGGGTAACTTTGCTCCTCCAAGTTTATTTAAAGTTCATGCTTAGAAAAGAAATGTGCCCCACATTGTGAACCATCCCTTCTAAGCCCCAAGTAATAGTGATTGCCCTGTGAATTCATTCCACTCTGATAGCTCACCGGCATTAATCCATTGTCTTCACAATCTGCTGAGGTCACCATTGACTGCGCCTTCGGAATGTTTTACTACAGCTAATTGATCCTCACTGCTTCCAAGGATATCGGAATTTGCCATCAGCTTTTCTCTGCATGTAAAGAAAGTTGAACTGTGCAGAGATTTGCCACACTGATTACTTGATCTTCTTTGTGTACTTCCAGAACCAGGTTACCTTGGGAAGATGGACAAGCAAATCAAGTTGATTCTTAGAGAGGGAAACCTCGAGTTTACTGTCAAGACTCTGTTCTCCACTTTGAAAGAATATGGTATTAGGTTGGGCTCAGCTGACCTATACCAGGAAATTTCTAACCACCAAGGAAGTGGAGGAAAGGGAGGCAAGATCCAAATGCTCCAGTTCTGGCCGTTGCTTTTTTGTTTTGCATCTCAAGATGCAAATGAAAATGTCCTCATTAGTCAAAAGCAGAAGAATCAGCTATCTTGACATTTAAAAGATACAGTGACAGTTAAATTTTGGCAGGAGAATGGAGGCCAGTGGAATGACATGTATCTATCATTCTTCCCCTATGCTTTTCTGAATAGCAGTGGTAAGGAAAGAAAAAGTCTCTTGCCCAACATTCTCTCTTTGGATGAAAGTGAAGCTTTTTTCGGTCTGCTAAATTACCACTAGGTGGCAGTGGGTTAAAGAGAACTGCTTTCCTAGAGGTCCCAGTAGGACCTACTTCTCCAGATCTCCAATCACTGCTACAATTCATTGTTAATGCTCACCAGTCTAGACTGAGATAATCAAACAAAAACAAGCTATAATCAACTCAAGTGGCGATATAAATGTTTCTTACCAATATTGAATTTACCTAATTTGAAGCTTAGGAAGCCTGACCAATGGCAGTTCATGAAGCCTGAACATGCTTGGGGAAGAGTGTTTAGGAGAGAAATTGCCCAGTGTCCACCGTTTAGAGAGTCTGTCGCTGTTCTCACATCGTGGGGTTTCTCCTTTCATCTTGGAGTACAGTCAGCCTCACCCGGCCTCTTCCCACCTGCTGGCCAAGAATCACGGAACACTTGTCTTCATGCCCCTGGTTCTCAGCAGCTCTATCTCAATTTTGGAAACAATTCAGTTCACCCAGTATTGATGTCTGGGAGCCCATTTGTGAGGAAGTCTGCAGGTCTCTTGTGATTCCACCACTAGAACTGAGTCCCCATGACTGCAAGCAGATACGCTGTGGATTCAGAGGAAAATTTGTAATAGACACAGAAAAGTCTGTAGTTTGAGGCTGGGCACTGGGGCAGGAGGAGTGGGTGGACAGTGGGAGGAAGTCTCAGCACTTCATGTGAGGCCTTCAAAAGACCTTCCCCTCTTTATTTTACCTCAACACATAATTTCCCAGTGGCCTATGGTGAAGAGGAATACAGTATGTGAAATCATAAACAGACATTGTCTTCAGGTGAATAACTAAAAATAAGATTACAGTAAAAATCTTTGCCTCATGTGTTTGTGGACCCTGGCAGCTTGTACTATACTTCACTCAATCCCACTCTGACAGGGAAGAGGACAGAATGTTCAGTAAGAAACACTCATTTTTTTGAGCATTCCAACCCTGTGCCAAGCATATTACATGTGCTATTTACAACCACAGTGAGAGGATTTTTGTCCCTGTCATGCATGAGAGGGAACTTGAGACATGGGTTAAGAAACTTACCAACATCTCTTTGTTAATGGCAAACTTGCAATTTTATCTAGGTCTGACTCATAAGTTCATTGTTAGTCAATTGCACCTTAAAATTACTTAGATTTCTTAGGCATTGACCAGAAAATTTTAAGGGCAAGCTGAGTTATCCCCTTAGACTAACCAGATAGATGCCAGAGGCCCGAGGTGAAATGTGGCTCGTCGGTGAGCTCAAGTGTCTCTAGTCTCTTCTGACACAGACTGTTCTTTGGTGGGACATGGGCACACGCTCAGGCCTTCATGGCTTCCAGAGAGGACCAGGGCAGAGGGGTGGCTGCCAGGTGAGTTCCAGGAGGTTTTTCACCCACCAATTAGCGTGGCTGTCAGAGGGGTACTGATCCCGTGATCTTGTTAAAAAGACTATGGAGTGACTCATGGCCTTTCCCAGCTCTTCAGTATGCGTTTAGAAAATTTGCCATCCCTTCCTTTCCCATATTCTCCGGCACCTGAGAAGAATGCTTTCTCTTTGCCTTGACTGTACATTCACCTGACTTAAAAAACTCCTCTGAAGGCTAAATTATGGATATGCTAAAGGTACGGGGCGGGGGGGTGGGCCATAGTCTTTCTCCTGAGACCTAAAGGGGGACCAAGCAGAAAGGGCTGACAAGTTGTTCATCATGTAAAATAGCCCATCAACCTGATATATTAATTTCCAGAATAAGGCAGTCCTGAGAAGAGCCCACTGTCCCAGGCTCTTCCACTAGTTACTTCAGAGTCCCAGGTCTGGAACTCTAAAACAGGCATAATACCTGCCTCAGAGGGTTGCTGATAGAACATGCTCGGTCCAGACAGCAAAGACTTAATTGTCATTCTCACTGTGAAGAGCTTGCTGTGTGATGTTCAGCAGCTGTCTTTGCTACCCTGTGCTTACATTTAATGTCCTGAGACCAGGCCTGGCAAACAAATGGACAAAAAAACAGCACACGGCCATCGTTTATTCTTGCACACAGGTGTTTGAAAGGTAGTTTCCAGGCTGCCTGAGTTCTCCCCCACTTCCTCAGCTCTCCCCAGCTTAAAACTTCAGGATATCATCAACTTCCCCACTGCTGGGAGAGCTGCGTGCTCCCCCAGGAATGATATCAGGCTCCATGGGACATTCATTAGTTGAGGTTACGAAAGGACCACAGGGCACTGGAATGGTAATTTCCTACATAGGACCCCAGTGACCCAGAGCAAGCTAGCTCAGCTGGCCTGAGCATGTGGTTAATGAGGGAAGGGTCATGGTTTCACTCCTGTGTGGGCCAATTAGTGTCACGTGGAAAAGCATGCTGCAGGGGCATCAGACAACAGCCTAA
The DNA here is from genome assembly GCF_021234435.1 of Artibeus jamaicensis. Taxonomy (NCBI): domain Eukaryota; kingdom Metazoa; phylum Chordata; class Mammalia; order Chiroptera; family Phyllostomidae; genus Artibeus; species Artibeus jamaicensis. Next base: position 7,519,984 of record NW_026521828.1, on the reverse strand, counting down.
CGTGTGTGGCACTGGTCACCAGGATGGCTCAGCGTAGCCATCATCACTATTGAAAACCCAACCCAAAGCCTGCATTTTCTTTCTTATTATTACATAGCCCATTGTTTCCAAAAGTTGGGTCATTCTCAGAATACCGTCATGGTTTTTGCCTTACCCTAAGCAGACCACTGCATTTTTATTTATTCTGTATCTTTCTATAAATTGATTTAGTTTTAGCTTGCACAAAAGTGATGGTACATCACTCCCATCAATGGAAAATTGGGAAATTTATCCTAAATTTAGAGTACACATTAAAATACAACTATTGAAATTAAAATGTTTATCTTTATACTATCTGCAAATACCTCCTGAGCCACAAGTGATCAGTGTACTGTGTGTTAATAAATGTTGCAGGTATATAAGCTGTATATGTGATATTAATACATTGTTTTATGATCAAATGGTCACATCAGCAAAAAACAGTATTTATAAAGCAATTGCTTTAGTGGTAAGAGTGGGGATCAGTGACGGGAATTTCACACTTGATGTGATGGAATTATTCTTGCAGGAATTTTAACACCAGACGTCTTCCTAATAGCCATAAATTTGTAGCTATAAAACCTAAACTCTGAAGAAGTCTTAATTTATATGTAGCTTTAGCTCAAAAGTCATGGCTTTTGTTTGCACTCTTCGCTGGTATCATCATTAACACTGTGCATCTTACACCTCCTCATCATTATCGTCTATTTTATAATTAAAGCATAAACATGCAAAGCAGCTGTGTTGTCTTCACAACATCCTTGTTCCCCTCCAGTTATGCCCCAGACCATGCTAATCTCCCCAGTTGGCCCGTTCCTTATGGAGATCAAGATACAACCAATAGTGGTGTTGGTAATAAAAATGTATTCTTCAATTAATTGAGCATGTCACACCCAGTCCAGTTATGAAAATGCACACTAGAGGACAGACGCACAGAAAACCAGACACACACATACACACGTGGGCTTCTTCAGGGTGCAGAGAGGGCTCAACCACTTCCATTTTTGAAGCTCCCAATAAATTAAAAAGTGAAGAAATGTCAAAGCAGAGTGATAAAAGGGGTGTATATTTTACAAATTCAGGTTGAATGATGGACAGCTTTCAGTCCTTTCAGTAAGGTGGAAATACAAGGTCGTCTGGGGTGCAGAAGGGTGACAAGGTGAATAGCTTTCACATTTCTTCTCGTGTTCCTCATACCCTGTGGATTCTTGCTGCAGTCACTCATTGTTTCCTTGCTGCTTGGGTCATCACACTCTTAGAACTTTCTCATCATCCTTGGAAAGTCATTATTTGGTATCAGGAGAGCCAGACCAATTGTATAAGTGCCAAGGCTTACTAAGACCAGAAAATCAAACATGAAGAGGCAGGAATGCAATGACAGCTTTCTTCCATTGCACAAGGACATGAAGACCACTCCTCTGACCACAGGAACTGCTTCGAATGACACCCCCTCCCCACACACACGCGGACACCCACACTCCCACGGTAAAGAGGAGGGAAAGGACTCCGTGCCATTAACATCTACAATGTTTTCACTCCTTAATACTTGGTAGAGCAGTAAGGTTGAGTCATTGGGAAGAGTGGTATATATATATTTATATGCAATAGTATAAACATTGTATTTACTTGGAAATGATCTATTAGGATTCTGTTTGGCCTTCTTCTAAGACTGTTGCACACTTGTAATCTTTGCCTCTGAGGGCAGCGAGCGATCAGTTCATTTGGTATTCTGTGTGAGGAACTCGAGGCTCACATTACAGCCTCTTCCGTACCCTTGCCAAGTCCAATTACACCTCAGCAAGGCCTCTCGCCTCCTCCTCCCCGTCCCCAGAGTTCATCTGAGCACATCTGTTGCTCCGTGTAAAGTATTTTGGCAGAAGCTACCTTTCCCTGTGCTGGGAGTCATCTGTCCTAACCGGCTTAGCATCGTTTTTGGTTACTGTGTGTGTGTGTGTGTGTGTGTGTGTGTGTGTGTGTGTGTGTGTGTGCAGAGAAGAAGGAGACATTTGTATGCCTTTATATGTTGTTTTAATAGAGAGATCAATGCTCAGACATCAAACAAGAGCGATATAACAAACTCCAAAGTGGTTGGAAGAAACTGGTTTAAACCCTCACATTCCAGAGGAGGAGCCCAGGATTCGGAATGTTTCCTGCTCACTCCACCTTTCACGTCAGACCTTCCTGGGTAGAACCCTCAATGACTATACCTCAGCCCTAGGCTGTCTTGCGTTGAGTGGGAATTCAAAAGTTAATGCTGACTACTTCATTTTGAAAGATATTACCAATGACGTGCTAGACTTATCTTTGGTCACAGAGAACATACCAGAAAGTAACATATCCAGGAACTCATACTGCACAGGATTGCCAAATGGTAAGCTGTGGCATCTTGAATTATATAACTAATGCCTCAGTTCTTGGGGTAGCTAGAACCTCTGGGCCAGTCACCTCTAACCACAAGTGTCCACGACTTCATCAGAATTCCTCTGGGAGACAGGAGTGGTTGAATGGGACAAGTTATGAAGGCGTGGCCCATGGTTATGTGAACATCAAACCTAGTGAGGCTGACGGCACCCAGGTTGTTATGCTCCATGTCGAGGAGCTGAGTGCAACGGTTAAGTTGCTTCACATCTCAAAGGCCAGTGGTACCACATGCCCAAGCCCATCATGGACAAAGGCACAGGGGAGCTGCCAACGGATTTCGCATTCTAGGTGTCCCAGATGTCAGCACTGCCCCTGCATAATTTGCAGGGCCCAGTAAAAAATGAAAATGCAAGGCCGTTTGTTCAAAAATCACTTCAGGATGACAGCAGAGCATTAGACTAAGCACAGGGTCCTTGTAAACATCCATGAAGCCAGCCCTGCAAGAAGCACAGCCCCAGGCCAAAGGAGAGCCAGTAGGAAGTTCATTGGGGCGGGAGAGGGTGGGGGCTTCTGGGCAGGCACAGCGCAGACTCCGTCTCCACGCATCCTGGGTTCTCCCCTCTGTCCGTGACTGACATGCCTTTTCAGTGGCGCCCAAGCTGGCTGTGCTCAGCAGCTTCTCTGACCACCATGAGTGGCCTTCAAGTTAAAGTGTTACCATTATTTTGAAATACTTTGAGAAAGTTCCCGAAGATTTGAAATCTATTCACACGATCTCAGAAGTGTTCAACAGTGCAATTGTCAATGGAAGAAAAGAACTGTTAGATTCTTTAAATATGACCCAAATATTGTAAAATTTGGGATAGTATCAAAAATGTGACTTTTTAAAAATATTACGTGAACAAAGTTTATAGTTAGTGATGACTATCGGGAATTCAAAGAGACCATCATTAAAAAGTCTTGATTGGATTAAAAATCTTTATCTGGAGTTGCTATCTCAAGCATAAAATCTGATATTAAAGAGCTATATGCAGAAAAACAAATGCAAATTTCTCATTAAAAGTTAAAGAGATTATGTTTTAGAATTTGTATACAATTTTGGTATTTAGTATCTTCCCTAAATTTTGAATGTTATTTCTTATAATTGTGTAATATAAAGAAAGAGTAATGGAGGCTTTTTCTAAGTCCCATATGGATACTCCAAGTCCCCTTCAATTTATACCAGTGTGGACCTTAAACTGTTATCATTTTTTATGTGTGTTATAAAGTGAAAAATGTTGGAAGCAGCAGTCTAGCCAGCAGCTTTCTGGAGGAGTCTGAAGTAACTTCGGCTTTTGCCCACTGGTGGTGGCAGAGACTGTTGAGATTTGACTTGGGGAATCAGGGCATGGCTAAGCCAGGATTCGGTCATGGTGACAATTAATAGTCCCTCATACAGCTCTTGAAGTGATGACATGAGACAGTGTGAAAAATGCTCAGAACAATGCCTGGAGTATAGGAAATACTCAGTGCATGGCAGCGACTACCACCTGACACCTCGGATAACTGAGCAGTGAACACATTCTGTTGACTCCGTGTCTGCAGTGCCTCAGCTCTGGGCTTGCCCTTACTTGCCATTCCTCCTAGTCCTCCCCACCATAATTTAGCATTTTATCACTGCTCAGCTGACAGTTATGGTAGGCTCTTAATGTGTCTTTCAGGGTCCAGTGTCTTTGTTTTAAACCCATCTGGTTCAGTGAAGACACTTTAGGTGGAAAGTAACAGAATACCCAACTTCAACTTACTCTTTCATACATCAATACATTCAAAGTTTCCAGAGTTGGTTCAGCAACTCGGCAATATTAGGGCTCAGGTTTAAGGACTGTGCGTGTGTGGTTTGGTTTGGTTTGTTTTGCCTTCTCCCTCATGGTCTCAGTATGGCTGCTATAGCTCCAAGTACCACCTCCACTCATGACGACATCCAAAAGCATGGAGGGAAGGGTGTTCTCCTTGTCCACCTCCCTTCATCAGAGTGGAAATTCTTCCAGAAAGCCTCTTAGAGTCCCTCGGGACATATCTACCTCCAGCCAGTCATAGGCACAGAGCAATGCAATCACAACAGTTGGTTCAGATGTCTCATTATTATCCCTGGGCTGGGCCTACGTCCATGAGCAGAGTGCTAGTACTGCACCCAGACAGAACTGGGATTCCACTAGGCTGTAAACAGTCGGGGCTGCTGATAACCCCCCAACAGTTTCACCCAGTTCTTCCTGTACAGCATTGGTAGGTTCATCACGCATTTCTTCCTCGAACAAGAAGTCAGTCTTCTGAGCCCCTTCACCTGGAATGAAGTGTTTGGTCCCTAATCTGGCAGATGGCATCAGATTTTGTGAGCCAGATCCTCTTGGAGCATCTTCTACTTTTCCTTCATAGCTCCTTGTAACTGTACATGAATTTAGAGAAGTGCATGACTAGTATCTCTACCCACCTAACTCCAGACTGTAAACTCCATTAGGATTGTGTCAGTTTTGTTCATCATTATACTCAACACCTAACACTGTAGGTATTCATAAATATTTATTGAGCAAATGAATGTCTCTATACCTGTCAAAGGAAGCAAGCAGAATTTCAACAGTTAGACATTTAATCTGGCAAAAGCAGGTTTCTACATAGCTATCAAAAACCGTTGAGAGAATTTGGTGCCTCAACATCACTAACATTTTGTTAAAGAACTAATTGCCAAGCCCCGTGTGCATGTGGGACCATTAGTAATTCTGCATCTATGCAAATTAAAACAGTGATGTATGATTTATAGCTTTAATAACATTCTGAAGGCTCTTAAATTTTAATCACTTGCAACATCCTTTTTAATATTCAATTACTTTATTAACTAATTAGGTCACTTGCTGAAAAAGCACATGAGGCTGGTGCTATTTTAATATCAGCTGATCCTCACAAAATACCTTTGAAATTGTGCAAATGGTTTATTTATTTTAAACAGATCATTAAGACGCTATAATTAATAAACCAATTACAAAAAAAGGTCTGATAGTGATAGATGCACAAGTACAACAGCAGTGTCCAATGAATTCGTCATCTTTATACACATACATCAAGGGACAAAACTTAAATGAAAAGCCACTGTAAAAAGTGCTTTCCTAAATAATTCATTTGTGTGATGACTGATAACCCTATCACGGCAAACCTAACTTAAGGCTTGTTCATTATGCAAACCTGCATTGTGCTCTTTTGTTTCATCTAATGACACTCACAATGGAAAATCCACGGCACACTAAACGCGGTGTTCCTTGATTACTTACAAGGACCTTAATTTGCAGACAGAGTTGGGTACTTCATGACTTATCAGTGCATTGGAGTAAGCCAGGCCTCCCGGAGAATCAAGGAGACACATACGGGGTCAGCAGCGGCCTTGCTTATTGATTTCCCGATACTGCGTTAAGGTCTTCAAAGCAAACAAAGTGAACAAAGAAAGTTAAGGCCAAGCGTGTGGGGATTTTTCACCCAGCATCTTCAAAGGAGATGGTGGATCTTAGCACTAAGCCCACATTGCTCATACACAGAGATGTTGGGACTGGGGCTGAGGGTGGGTAGGGTACAGTTATTGGGCTTCGGGGGGAACTTTATTCTAGGATTAGAGTGAGAAGAACCAAATTGGGAAGAACCAAATTGTTTTGCTGGGCCAGGAAAGAACATCAAATTCTAGGGGCCAGGTAATTTTTCTGTCCCAAAAGAATGTAATAAAAACACAATAGCCACCATTTACTAAGCGTTTACTACCACCAGACACTATGCTAATTGAGTTACTTTCTTGGATAGTTGAGGGAATTTGTTTAGGTGACATTTGCTGACTGAGCACCTCTGGGGCCAGGCACTGTTCTAAGCAGTGGAGATACTGACGATGAACTGGTGTTTACATGTGACTGGGGAAGAGGGACAAAAACCATACATCGCAAAGAAACAAAACATAAGCACTAGCTTTAGGCAGTGCAGAGTGCCATGAAAAAACTCAAACAGGAGAATGGAAGTCTGTGGCGGAAGGGGACTGAGGCAGCTTTTGTGACTGTCACTGGGGAAGGCCTCTCAGAGGAAAGTGACGTTTGCAAATGGGTGGGAGGGTCTTGAGCAACGTAGAGGTTGTTCTCCCCCCAGTGTCATCATCAGTTGTGTCTGCTGTGTGTCCTTTGAAGTTAGCGGAGGTGACTGGGGAAGGCAACTAGGGAGAGAGACAGGGAGGCGGGATGGGGGTGAGAGTGGCAGGCAAGGGAGAGACTGAGGGAACATGGCGGGCAGCATCGCGATGTCGCCATCATCATCATCATTCTTTTGCAAGCACGGCCACTTTTCTGCAGACTCCGGTATGGACTTGTGTGCACCTGGTTGTTCGTGTGTGTGTTGGCAGGTTCAGAACTGCAGAGGCTGCTGTTTCTTGTTGCTGCGTCTTCCTGCCACTGCCATGCTCTGCAAGTGGGTACAGCTGTGTTGTATGTATTTCATCTGCGGTAGCACCTCCATGATGTGCTGAAGAAACTTTAAAATATTCATAAAATGTCCACGTTGTCCCATGGATGCTAAATTCTCTGGGAAGAGCAACCTGACCCCACCAAGAAACCTGAGGTGGTGCTGCTCGAATATGTGGGGGGAAAATATTCTCCCTAACAGGAAACATCAGAAAGGGCCTCCATAATCTGTCAATTGTCAAACAAGCAGTGGTCCAGCAAAATGTGGCCCTCTCTTCCTGGGCCCCTTACCTGGTGGACTGCTGGGACTTTTTTTTTAATATCCATGGGTCTCAATATATACCCAACTCCCAGCTTCAACTGAATTATCTCTGAGAGGTGTCTTAAGAACACTCTTTTCAAATGAGACGAGATGTCTATGGCTATACCTCCCTGAACATGCCTGATCTCATTTCATCTCATCTCAACCGAGACAAGAAAAGATTCAATATAAGCAGACCCATATACTAATGGTAACTGCTTTGGGGGTGGAGTTCCACCACCCACAGTGGGTCTCGGTCAGGAATGTAAATGAAAGGGGTGTGCTAGTGGTACCCGAGTATTAAGGAAGAGAAGACCCGTGAGTTTTGCAGTGAACACGAACAAGGAAAAGCGAGTTCTATGCATCTTTTATGTCCTCAAAGCAGACTAGGTTTTTTTAAAAGTCTTTACAGAGCCCTGGCTGGTGTAGCCCAGTGGATTGAGCACGGGCCTGAGAACCAGAGGATCACGGTTTGATTCCCAGTCAGGGCACATGCCTGGGTTGCAGGCCAGTTCCCAGCAGGGGACACATTGGACGCAACCATACATTGATGTTTCTCTCCCTCTCTCCTTCCCCTCTAAAGATAAATAAATAAAATCTTAAAAAAAAAGATTCATTTAAAAAAAGTCTTCACAGAAGTCTCTATTTCTTATTCTTGTGGCTTTCTGTAACTACCACACTGTTCAAAATAAATTTCTATTCAATTTTTGTTCCATTTAATCACTAGCATTGTAACGACATTAAAATCTGTAAATTGTCATTGCACATGTCTATTTCTGCCATGTTGAGTATTAAGTAGATCTTTTCTAAGAAAATGTATCATTGTAAACTATTTTTTCTGGAAAAAATTAAAAAATGCTAAAAAATTTGGGCTACAGTCCATTTGTGGCCTGGGTCTTCTTTCCTGTTTATTTTTATTTTTTTCTTTTTTTTTTAAATTTATTTATTTTTAATTGATTATGCTGTTACAGTTGTTCTATTCCCCCCTCATTCCCCTCCACCCTGCCCCCCCATCCCCACCATTACCCCCCTTTAGTTTATGTCCATGTGTCTCAAGTCCTTTAGGTTCTATATTTCCCATGCTTTTCTTGCCCCCCCCATCTATTTTCTATCTACTGTCTATGCTACTTATTTTCTGTACCTTCTCCCCCCATCTCCTCCTCCCACTCCCCTGTTGCTAACCCTCCTTGAGATCTTCATTTCTATATTTCCACTCCTGATCTAGCTGTTCTTTTAGTTTGCTTTCGTTTTAGGTGTGGTTGTTAATAACTTTGAGCTTGTTGTTCTTTCACTGTTCATGTTTCTTTAACTTCTTTTTCTTAGATAAGTCCCTTTAACATTTCATATAATAAGGGCTTGGTGATGATGAACTCCTTGAATTTGATCTTATCTGAGAAGCACCTTATCTGTCCTTCCATTCTAAATGAAAAGTTTTGCTGGATAGAGCAATCTTGGTTGTAGGTCTTTAGATTTCATGACTTGGAATATTTCTTTCCAGCCCCTTCTTGCCTGTAAGGTCTCTTTTGAGAAATCTGCTGACAGTCTGATGGGGACTCCTTTGTAGGTGATTGTCCCCTTAGCTCTTGCTGCTTCTAGGATTCTCTCCTTCATTTTAATTTTGGCTAATGTAATTATGATATGCCTTGGTGTGTTTCTTCTTGAGTCCAACTTTTTTTGGTACTCTCTGAGCTTCTTGGATTTCTTGGAAGTCTATTTCCTTTGCCAGATTGGGGAAATTTTCTTTTATTATTTGTTCAAATAATTTTTCCACTGGTGGTTGTGTCTTTACCCCTTCTGGTACCCCTATAATTCGGATATTGGAGCGTTTAAAGATGTCCTGGAGGTTCCTGAGACTCTCCTCATTTCTTTGAATTCTTGCTCCTTGACTCTTTTCTGTTTGGCCATTATTTGCTTTCTTCTGGTCCACTCCATTGATTTGAGTCCCAGTTTCCTTTTCATCTCTATGGGTTTCCTGTGGAATTCCATTCATTTCCCTTAGTTTAGCCTTCATATGTTTCTCTAATTTGTGGCTATAATCAACCAGATCTGTGAGGAACCTGATGACCAGTGTTTTAAACTGTGCGTCTGAGAGTTTTGCTATTCTTCGTCGCTTAGATTTATCTCTGGGGCTTTGAGGTCTTCCTGCGACATTTTTCGTCTGTTCTGGCCCTTTAAATGTGAGAAGCGCCGCCTTGGACTCCCAGGTCGCTGGGTTGTGACGCTGTATGTGGGGGCGTGGTCAGAGCGGGGAAATGGCGGCGCCCTCTACTGCCGCAAGCCACGGGGACCGCCGGCCCCGGTCCAACCGCCCACTCCCTCGCCTGTCCGCTCGCCCGCAGTCAACATGCAGCACCGCCTCCCCACTGTCTCCTCAGCAGTCGCTCACCCGGTGGGTTGCTCGGTCGCTCACTAGGTCCAATCCTGGGTTTGGAACCCGTGCATCTGGATTCGCGCGTCTGGATTCCGCGCCTGGGTCCGTCCGACCGGAGTCCTCCTATGCAACCCCTCACGAGTCGCCGGTTTCGCCCCTTACCGGTCGGGCTGAAGAATTTGTTGTTAACGGACTTCCGAAAAGTTCAATTTTCCGTGTTCTGGTTGTGTTTTCTGATGCTAATATTTAGTTGTCCCTAAACTTGGTTGTGTGAGAAGGCACGGCACATCCACCTATACCTCCATCTTGGCGGAAGTCTCTTCTTTCCTGTTTAAAAGTTGGAACTGGAATGAGATGGTTGGGTTTCCAGGCCTGCAAAGGACTGTGAAAAAACAGCCTGTGAGCCTCCACGTGTGAGGGTGTCCCGTGGGTCACGCATCTTTTACTCGAGAGTGGACGCTGCAGAGTCTTCTGCCCTCTTTCAGGGACAGATAGGGTGAGCGAGAACAAGTGTGCCCAGAGGACACAGTCGCGGACACACCAGCAGTGCGTGTGCCGGGACTTAGCCACTCCTTTCTCACACCTGGTAGTAACCAAACCTCTCTGATTGACATCTTATGCATAACATGGTGTTTAGGGTCCTGCCACAAATGTATATATTTATAAAATTAGTATCTATTCCACAGTCACTGTATATGAGTATACTAATCATTAGTAAACTCACTTTTCTGTATTTCAGATAAAATGAATACAAATAGATTTTCCACCCTTGTCGTGCTGCCGCGGACCCTCTGGTGTTCTCTCACCCGTGTGGGACAACTGTGGAAGACCACTGCTCTGGGCAAGTGAGGTAACCTGAGCGAAACCGGGTATCTTGCAGGAATTCACTGTGTTGATGGGGAATGGATCTACTGCTAGGGGCATCTTAAGAACATTTGGGGGCATTAATTGCATAAGCATCTGGATGCAGAATGCATGGAACAGAACACTCTGGCCTTGGATCTTCCCCAGAGCTTCTCTAGGGATCACTGGTCCAAGCTTTCAAAGAGATGCGCAGTCACCTCGGACGCCAGCGCGTCCCCAGGGCTGCCTTTCTCGTGCCACCATGGCGATCCTGGCTCATTGGAGTGCCGTCGCATGGGGACTTCAGAAGTGCTTTTCTTTGAATTTTCTCAATTTCATTTAAATTCATATGTTTGCAAAGATCCTGTATATTACGTAAATGGAATGCCAGACTCACCGTATATAGAAATTAGCAGGCAATTATTAAATTTATAAAAATCACAGTGAGATATTGCCTCACACCTGTTGGAATGGCTATTATTAAAAAAGACGAGACAGCGAAGTGTTGGCGAGGACAGTACCAGTAGAGAAAAGGAACCCCTCGCACACTGTTGGTGGGAATAGAAATCAGTACAGCCACCTTTTCAAAAGTTCTGAAGTGTGTTTTTACCATCCAACAGTGAACTAAAAATCCTTTAAATAGGGAACTATGAAGCAACAACCGATAGGAATTTAAGTAATGACTTAACATTACTGAAGAAGTTTATGGGCCTCAGCACCGATGGCTGAGTTCTGGGGATGTACCCCTCCCAGGAAGCCCAGGGAAGAACCCCCCGTCTGGGGCCTGGGACCCACCCATACTTGCCACATAATAAAAATGTTCCGTGTAACCTTGACAGAGAAAAACACCATCGTCTCAGATTGCACTCCCAACTGAACCTATCATCTTCCCCGAATAGTTTTAGAAAGGGGTAAGGTAAAGGGAAAAAGAGAGCATTGAATAACAAAAGGAAGTTGTTATGAGGGGTAAATGAATATTATTATTTACATACTTGGTTTAAGCCGCTTATTTTCTAGCATCTAAAGTGTGCAAATGTATAAACGAGATGCATTTTTTTCTTAAAAATTTCTTAAGAATTGTTTTCTTAAAAATTTTATTTTTCATCATACTTGTACTCAAAATGATACAAATCTGGTTGCATCTGCCTGACAGTGCCTGCGTGAGTGCGGCATTGGCGTCCGCCCAGTACTTCCCTGAACAGTCAGGGTCGGGGTGTATGATTGCACACCCCAGTGTATGGCTGGTTTCCTACCGACTGTGGAGTGCGGCATGGTCGTGTTTACACGCACACACGACACAGCCGGTGCTCGTCTACAAACCACTGCCTCCATCACCGAGCCGACCGGTCATGTGAAGTTTTGGGTTTTCAGTCTGCCTTCTCTGATGTTAGATGAGGTGGCAGCTGTGTTGGTAATTTTTGTATGGTTCTGGGGGATAATGGGTTTTACATCCCCACAAATAAGGTGATAATCTCTGTGTAGGAATCCAAGGTGGTGTTTTATTTAATAAAGTAGTGACACAGCTGAGATTACAGGGTATTAAATATATACTTGATGCTAAGGGTTTTTTCAAAAACAACCATAATTCTCAGCTTGTGATAGAACACCATATTTGTTTAAAAAGAGAGAGAGAGAAAAGAAAGAAAATTACTTTTCTGTTGTGGGGAGTGGGTGGGACTTAATTCCCATTTTTTAAAAAAATGTATCCCCATGGTGTGCATGGGAATACAACTGAAGAGTCAAGTCTGAGGTTGCACTTGAGCTTCTCTTCGATGATGCCCAGGGGAGAATATGGAGTCTGATCAAGGACCCTGCGTCCTACTTCCTCCAGGGTCTCACGTGGACCAGTTATCAACACCTGAATGGCTGCCTGCACGGGGAGTGAGGGTTCCCTCAGAAGGACCCCACAGTTCCCAAGCTACCTGCAGACACATAGAAGTTTCATTTTAAATGTTTTCCCATTCACTAGAGGTTCATTTTGTACTGATTTGATCCTATTTCCTGCCTTTCCCACCTGGAGATGACGTCTTTGTTTTAAAGAGTCTTGGCAAACTACGGTTTAGTGGAACAAAACAGAAGACATTCTGAAACTCGTACGCTGTAAGCCTCAGTTAAGGTGATCGGGAGAAAGTTGTACTTCACGTATGTGGCCGCCCACTTGGAAAGTGTCAGCGCAGTGTAGAGCTACAAAGACACAGTAGATAACAGTTGTTGTCAACCTCCCAAACTCGATTCAATGTGACAGTGACACTTCACAGCACATTGCATCCAATCTCATTTGAAGCTGACGAAGATCATTTCTGCTTTACATCTATTGGTTTATTAATGGTCTACAGCTTCTTAAGCAGATGCATATTCATTAGGTGGCCAGCTGTTAGGAGGTTTCCAGATGTCGAATGTAACTCTGTCTTGGAACATTTTTTTTTCCTTATCATGAAACAAAGTAATTGAGGCCTTATTAAAGAACCAGTTAATTACTAAAGCAGTACCTTATGGCACCCTTTTTATCATTTAAATCTTAGAACTCTTGGGACATCTAAAAATTTGGTAAAGAGACAGTATTTAAGAGCCAACCTTTATTATATATTCATATAGACAGGTAGTGTGTGTATCGCAAATGTATGTACACATGACTTACTTCCATGTTGAAGGAATTGAAGGTGTGTGAAGAGTTCTTAACTGAAAATTTTTCAGCTATAATACTCTTTCCTTGGTTCATCATAGGAATTAGATCCAAAGGATAACACTGATAAACCTAGTAAATTAATTAAAAGGAAAAATACTTTAATATTTCTTTTATCTAATCTTATCACTTTCCTATAAAAATGACTTGAAGAGTTGGTTGTGTAACTTATGCCTCAAACTTCATCTTATATTTTTCATTAAAGTTAGTATTTTTTCCCTATCAAAAATAACAGAGTTTTAACTATTGGCAGTCAGACTAGGGTTTTCAAACTTCCAGGTATTTCTAAATGCCCTTTACAATCCATTAGAAAGATACCAATTCAAATACTTCCTTGAGAACAACTTAAACGTAGAAATTCCATTTCTATTTTTATTGGTGGCTGGGCATCTAATATGTGTTTCTCAAATGCAAGAATCACAGATTCAAACGAAAAGTTGCAGAGAGCACCCAATTTTTAGACAGCATTGCGTGCACTTTGGGAAGTGGAGGCCTTAAGCAAGCCATCCAAGGCTGCCCGCCTTGCCTGCGGCTTGCTCTTAACATGCCGTCAGTAGCCTTTGTGTTATCCTGTTCCAAAGCGGCTGAAATTGTTCTGCTTTTGGGATTTGGTTCACATCTTATTCTAAGTTATATCACCATTTCTACAAAACAAACAAAAGGGTTACTCTTCAGAAGAGATCAGCTTTTATTTGCTCTGTGGCTCATCTCCTATTGGCGGCCTTTAGAAAATGTAAATAGATTCTATAAACATTCAGTGCTTCCTTAAAAACATGTTTAGAAACTATTCATTAGTTGTCTACTGTGTGGAGTGTTACACGGCATCTGGGAAAACATGGTCAGAGATCAGGGATACGCGAAAGAAAGTGACAATTTATCTGAGTGGCAGGTACAGTCTTTAAATTAAAGGGTCTGCAGTATTAGTAGGGGAACAATGAGGGGCGGTGGGATGACACTGGATTTGGGTCTCAAAGGCCTGCCCCAGGAGACCTGGGTTCAGCTGCTTCCATCTTGTGGAGCCGTCTCCTTGGCTGAGGGCTGCTATGGGGTCTGGAAGGAACCGAGTGTGAGGCCGCCCTGTCTGTGAACGACAGTGTGCAAGTTCATGTTAGCCCTGTTTGAAACACTCCATTCTTACTTGTAAGTGGCCCCTTAGATATAAAAAAATTAGTATCTTTCATATATAAATGAACTGTTAATGTACTTCAGTGTTAATTATTGACAGTTAAATAATAATCTTCATACAACTTTCCATTCAAGTTTTTTAAAGTCCAATTCAACTTTTTTAAGGGGAGTCTATGACAGCCGTGGCCATGAAAGCAAATGGAGCCTTCGGAACATACGGTCCCTGGTGGTTGTAGTCGCCCCCCCCCCCCCCCCGCCCTGAGGAACTTTGGGGAGAGTGAATTAATTGCCTACCTCAGTACCCTAGACACCAAGTGTGTTACCATCACCTGGCCACAGTCCTTACCCCTTTCACACTGAGCTCCACCCACACCCGCCAAACTCAAGGCACACAGGTCAGCTGGCTGGCTCCTCTTCATCCTTCAGGTCTCTGCACAGCAGCTCTGGTCTGAGAGAGGCCTTCCTGAGCTACCCTGTCTAGATTAGGCCTCTCTGGTTTGTGTTAACAGCAACTCAGTCATCTTCAGAACGCTTACACGCGCACACACTCCCAACGTTGATTGTGTGGGCCCATTGCAGGTGGTGTGGCGAGTTAACTGACCTGAGGCAGTGCAGGCAGTGGGCCCGTAAGGGGGTGAGTAAACACAGGGAAGAAATTGTGGGCAGTGTCCTCTGGTTTCGTAGCCCATTGCCCTGGGTACTTCCATTCCCTAGCTGGGAGGGTTCGGATTTTCTACATTTCTTATCATGCTGTTTTAGCATTGCTTTCCTTGATGTAACTTTTGATGACTGAAAAGTGAAAATGCCGTTAAAAAAATCTAGGAATACTGGAAGCCAGTTTACAACCTAATATTTTAGCTGCATTTTATGAAATGTAGTTTAATGAAACTGGTATATGAGTTACCAGACACAAAACATCTCATCTTCAATGTCTCTCATTCATTAACAAAAGTTGGTTCTGTGCCTATGACACGCACGTTTCCAAAGCGAAGCTCCTCCCGGATGAGAAGGGATTCCGCCTGAAATTCCCTTCCTCTTCCATAGTAAGAACTCAGCCAAACATTCTGACTGAGGGCTGACGATGGTGGTTGGCTAATGAACTGTCTCCTCAGAGCCACTCTGGCTGTCTCTATCGGACTTGTCTGTTCTGTGTCTGTCAGAGGGAGGGCCTAGTTTCCTGGGTTATAAAACAAGGGAGGGAGCTGATGGATGTGAGGAGCCCAGCAGAGCTTGCTACTGCCATTTCATGGAATGAGGGAGACTCTGCTGGATTCCTCCAGTGTTGGGATCAAATGCGTCTGGGACTGACCAGGAACTTGATGAATGTGGACACACTTTCTACAGCCATGCCCCCTGGGAAGTGTTTGCCAGAGAACACAGTACACGAGGTGGCCAGGCCCCCTTGCAAACAAGTCAGACATCTTCAGGTTTGACCCATCTTACTCCTGCTTCTCAAAGGACAGAACAGGAGGTTTACCAAGCTCTCAACACCCAATCTTTCAGGCTAAGCTTTTCCAAAAAATCCAAAGTAAGAAATGTGCTTCTTCATAATTATAAAAACTAGTAATTATGTACTGTTTATCAGAGGAAATAATCTTAAAGACTGAGCAAAAGCTATGGTGTCATCAATTAAAAAAAGATTTTATTTAGTTTTTTATAGAGGGGAAAGGAAGGGAAGGAGAATTGTCGATGTGTGAAACATCAATCAGTTGCTTGCGCTCCCCCAACTAGGGGGACCTGGCCCCGCAACCCAGGTATGTGCCCTGACTGGGAATTGAACTGGCAACCCTTGGGTTCAGACTGGTGCTCAATCCACTGAGACCAGACAGGGCTAATTTTTAATATTCAGTATCCAGAGAGCAATTTCATGTGACAGGCCTTCAGGTTTTAACTGAAGTGAAAGGGAGAACTAAATTCTTTGTACTTCACAAAGATCACCTCATAAACAGAATAAAACAAGCCAGTGGGTACAGAGTAACTAGGCAATAATCTGTTCATTGGTGATAGCAGCAATTCCCCAAGTGGGGCCTGAACATCACTGGGGAGCCTGAGACCCCTTCACGAAAACTGCAAGGTTCTAACCTTTGCAACCATGTATCCCTGTGACTGGACTTCCTGCACATACTTCCACACAACATGGCAAAATGGAATGAATGCAGACGCTGATAAGAGAATCTGCATTTTACTCAGCCGGGTAACGAAGAGATTTTCAGAAATGTAAAAACAATGCTGCTCTTTTCACAAATTTCTATTCTGGAAAAGTTTTTTATAAAATTGTAATTTGATAGGTAATGGGTTACTGTAAAATCAATTAATTATAAAGTTTTCCAGTTATTTCGAATACAGTAAATACCAATAGATATGACCCATGTAAACAAAAGCTCTTTGGGGTCCTTAATAATTTTCAAGGCTGTAAAGAGGGTCCCGAGACCAAACTCCTCCATATACCAACTCTGAGCATGCATCTCACTGCGAAAGGGAAAGTGTACTTGGAGCCTTTAGAGACACGGCTGCAAGAGATGCAGGTGAAGGAAAATCGAACGGGAAGGAAATGCAGTGTTCCATGGTTCCACTTAATGCCACTTATCATCGAGTCACAAACAACGCCAGTTAGTCCGTCAGGACTTTCTGGTCCCTCCAGAACCCCCCCCCCCCCCGGAAGCAAAGCATCAGAACTGGCTGCACAAAGGTTCCCTCACTCACTTCCTAGTTCTCCCCCTCCCGTCTGTACTATGTGGTAAGTGGAAGTGAGTCAATACATTCACAAAAACCGACCATTGATAATTTCCTTTGCTGTTAAATAAAGTGGAATTACATTCAGGAAGAC
This sequence comes from Artibeus jamaicensis, assembly GCF_021234435.1. Taxonomy (NCBI): domain Eukaryota; kingdom Metazoa; phylum Chordata; class Mammalia; order Chiroptera; family Phyllostomidae; genus Artibeus; species Artibeus jamaicensis. The sequence goes on along the minus strand of NW_026521828.1, from coordinate 7,502,998 downwards.
AGGGAAATCCTCAATTAGAAATCAATTTAGTAGAACAGTCTCTCAGGCTTTCTTCACTACACAGTGCTTTCAGAAATAAAGTGGGATTGTGAGTTTTGGGGCTTGCTTTATGTAGATTAAATGACGTGAAGTTTTTTTTAGTACAATGACTGGCACGAGCGACATTTTGGTATGTGCGTTTACATAAAAAAAAGGGAGGCAGAGAAACATTGAAGCATATATGTGCTAGTGGGTTTCACTCCTTTAATTATCCAACACTTCCAGATTTTAAGTTCATAGGAACAAAAATACATGAGGGCCCAGAGAAGTCAGGTAAATTGATCAGGTGTCAGACAGCTGGTGGCTGAAATGGGATTTCTGCCTGCTCCCAAGTCCAAGCTCTTTCCACAGTGCAGTCCTGTTTCCCAGGGGAGCTGAAATACCAAGCCAGTTTATTTTAGAAGCCTATTTACCATCAGCTATGCTCCTAAGGACAGTACACTTTACTAATGTGTTTCATAAATATCTGAAAAATTATTAATCCTTCCCTCCAAATATAGGTCTGAACTTACTAGTGACTACCCCAAACCAAGAGCACTATGGATATCATTCAGGCAGTTGTTTTAAACAGTAAAGGAAATGTTCAAAATACCATACAGGCACACTGTATATATTTACGGCTCCTGAAGATCGAATCAGAGAAGTAAAAATGAATCTGGAATGGCAGTGGAGACTCACTCCTCAAATGTCCATTGCTAGAACAGTAACTATTTCACCCTCCACCCCCAGAATATTAGGCAGAATGAAAACGATACCACAGAGAAGCTGTGGAACAGGAAATGGGGTAGAGGATGGGCAAAGGGGAGCCTAATCGATTATCAGAGTATTAGCTTGCCAACTCCAAATAATTTGGGGGTATCAGAACTTCTCTTTGAAGTATCACTTAGTAACCCCCTCAGAGACAAATCACTGAATTGCATGGACCTCCAGTGAGGCAACCCTTAACGCTGTTCTCTTTAACGGGCTCTGAAACAAAACAGAACGGTAAGCCATAACCTGCATGTTCAAGTGCATCAGTAACCAGATGGGCACTTCCTTCTGTTTGCAGACACAATGCAGGCAGAAGGCAGGGCACAGGAAACGCTTTAGAGAGAGATCCTGATTTTATTAGGGGAAAAAAACAAACAGAAAAGTTTAGAAACAAAATATTTCCTCCAAGAACCATATAAAGGTGAGGCTTTAACTCCCGATTTACAGAAAAATTCACGTAAGATTATGGGTTTTAGAGATCAGTGAAGGTACTCTCCCCACTGCCACCAGGGCCTGCCTTAACTGCTCCGAAGTAACAACACTCAAAAGCTCCCATTCTTTGAAACTAATTTAAACACACTGAATTGTTGAAAGATTAAAAACCGCAGTCAGCTAATTACACTCTTTCTCATCTCTTATTTAGCAAATGAATCACTTTTCATTACCACTTAGCAGAAGTACATGAATTTCTGCCTAATTAGAAATGGTGTAGATGGAACATTAGCGAGAATGGAGCAGGTCAGAATATCTTTGCTGCTTCATTTTTAATTCCTAACACTAGAGTCTGATAAAAGACAGAGAAGTCATTAAATAATTTTAAATTATTTATAAAAATTACCCAAATTATAATTATTTTCCCCCAAACAGTCTGAAATGTCTAACAGAAAGAAAGAAAAAGCAGTTCAACATTGATTTTAATGAACATTTTAATGTTATGTATAACAGAACATTATGAATACAATGGAAACAAAGTTTTATCAATTTAATAAAAAAAATTTCAACACAAAGTGGGGAGGTAATAATTTGATACCTATATTATAGTATTTATTTTAAAAAATATTCCCAGCTTGAGGGTGAAACAATTTTGCATTCCAAACTCTAGAATCATGATTTCTCATGTGAGCTTAATGCAGAATTACAGCAGGAAAACAAAACATCTCAATTCATTTCCTTTATTTGTCATTAAATCAATAAAATCTTTGACTGCTACAGGTCTCCTTTAATAATATATATTTAACTTTTCTCTATTGGAACCATATTGCTAGTGCCATATTATATACACTCAAAACCGAAACAAAACAAATACTGTAGAAAATCTAAAAGCCAACATTGTTGAGGTCTAACATTTATATTTAACTTAAGGTCTTAATGAATTTTTTATCTTTTCAATTTTTTGAAAAGACATCCAAAAAATAAAAATAAATATTTTCCTCTTCTGACTGCTGCTAACTGTGAAACGATGGCCACAGGGACAAACACAGGAGGAAGCCTTGCTGAGTTAATCACTGCGATTTGTAACGACGACTGCTAAAAACAAACCGAATACTGGAGGGTTTTTTCCTTCTTCTTTTAAAGGAAACCATAGAGCAGTCCTGAAAAAAATTTTTCCTAGTCCTGCAAAGGATAAGTATAGCAGAAGATATGGGAAAAGTCCCATAGCTATCAACAATTACTTAAAGAGGTTCTGTTACAATAAAAATTTGGAGAGTATGATAGCAGTGTTGTTGCTGGAACATTAGCAAAAGTATATACATTCCAGTTACCTCTGATTTAGCCATAATCACATATGTATGCCTTTTTTTGGATAAAAATATATTTTTTTATAAAAAACTGATCATCCCACTTTAATGATTTCATATATGGGCTCAAGAGTGGTAGTGAAAGGAACAGGTCCAATTATGACAAGGTGATTCAGGGACAGGAAAATCAAGTTCCTCAGGAAAAGAAGAGTATAAAATTAGAGATTCAAACATACTTATTCAGCCCTATTCCAGTCTTCCCACAACTTACAATATTAATATGAACTCTTCAATGTATAAAGGCTTTCTTTCAATGGTCTCACTAACCCACAGGTCCATTCTCACTGGGAAAATTGGTTTTGACTACCTTATCTGAAGTGCCCTTGCCTGGCCATCTGATATAGCAGATATTTCACTTTTATAAAACAGCCTTTTTGGTTGTTTACATATGTTTATTTTAATTAATTGGTAAGAGGGGAGTTGATTACCATTTTCCATCCCAACATCACCTATCTGCACCACTAAAAATCCTTCATTCAGTCTGCTCCTTTATAATCTCTTATTTGCTAAAGTTGGCGAAATTTGCAAAGGCATCTTGCTTGGGTTGCACAGTTCCAGAAGCCATGGCTAGGCTGGGCATGCCCATTCCCACTGTGCCCGTCAGGCCCATCCCAGCAGCTGACATCCCTATGTTCATGTTCATGCCCATCATGCTCTGGCTCATCATCGGAGTATTTCCAAGAGGAGCCATCCCCATGGTGCCAGGCATCACACTGGGCATGCTCATAGGCATGGGTCCCCCCATCAAAGGGCTAGTTTGGGGCCGGACAGGAAGCATGTTCGATGGAGAACTGAGGTTCACAGCTCCAAAACTCTGGGTCATCACATTCATAGGCTGTTGCATATCTACCAGAAGAAAAGAGACAAAATAACTCTACCACTACGAAATTGAATTCTTAGATTCATAGAGCAGAAAAATAATACAATCTTCTTGACCACCATTACCTGTAAGCCCCAATAAAATTCTTTTAGTAATTTTATAAGAGAATTCACTTAACTGGCATTGTTTTCTCTTGAGAAATATTCAGTGGCTGTTAGCTCTGGTTTCCCGTAGATGTAAAAACAGTAAAAGTGGGTTAGGGGAAGACATGAGGCATTTTAAAGTCATTCCCACAAAATCTATTGTGGAATGTAACCTAACAAATTGTCAAGAGCTACTGTAGATCAAAAGCCTTAAAAAAGTTTATATCCTTTGACTCCTATTTTCAGAATATTCAGGAAAAAAAATCACATGCACAAAGATTTATACAAACAGAATCGGGGAGTTCTTTGTAACAGCAAAAAGCTGGAAACAAAATGAAATAGCCAACAACAGAGGAACTGTACACTTATGTGACGGATAACTATAGAGACCCCAAAATAATTTAAGAACATTCAACACACAAAGAAATGAGAACTAATGTTGAATGAGAACTGCAAGAAACAAAATACAGACAGAATGATCAATGATTAAAAATATAGTCAGAAAAGATGGAAAAAATGTAAATTAATGGTAATTATCCTAGGATTATGGATTGCAGATGATTTTGTGTCACATTTGCCCATACTGAAAGGTTTTTTTCTTTTAAAAAAAGATTTTATTCATTTATTTTTAGAGAGGGAAAGGGAGGGAGAAAGATATGGAAGACACATCAATGTGTGAGAGAAACATTGACAAGCTGCCCCCACACATCCCCAACTGGGGACCTGGCCTGCAAAAACTCTTAAGTGAACACATAGTTAGCTGCCTCCGTAGAAGTCTGTGTTAAGTATTTTTATTCATAGCTTGAAGCAATCCTGGTATCAGGGCAAAAGATTACTTGTACACAAAGAAATGGTAAATCCTGCGGCAACTTACTCTGCTGTTGAATCATTGTATTGAGTGATGGCTGCTGGGGTTTGGAAGGCTGCATACCAGGTAGTAAGTTGTCCAGGCTGATGTTTACGCTGGGGTCAGACCAAGTAGAGGGCAGAGTTTTGCTGACTGACTTCTGGACCATATCTGTATTCTGATTATAGAGAGGATTAGGCTTCTGCAGCACTGTGCTAACATTTTGCAAAGGCTGGAAAATAGAAAATGCTCTAAAAATTAAGCATCTGCTCTATAAAGATAATCAGATGGCAGTTTAATCACAGTAACTCCAAATATATACTAAATTCTGTAATAAACTCTTGAAATTAAAAGAACCGCAAATGGTTTATTCTAAGTTCTTCAATAGCCTGAATCACTAACTCCCCCAAAATGTTTGTCTGAAATCCAAATCGTGTTTGGGGTGGGAACAAACAACATGTTACCCTAACGATTATCCTCCCGTCACCCAGAGTCTAGAAGCCACCATTCCAGGGCAACTACCAACTTAACATTAGTGTAGCTTTAAGGAAACATACAAGTAAAATAGTTGTTCTTACAAAATGGAATTCAGGATATGATTTTTCATGTCATAGAAAGCAAAAACAATCAAACCAGCAAGTTCTATTTCATACATCCTGTTGGGCACTTCCCTCGCCTGTGGACATATCCACTGACTACGGTGAGCAACACTAGCGGAGCCTGCCCTAGGTGGACCTATTCGGAAGAAAGGAGAGGTTCGGGAGAAAGCAGCAGAGGTGCCTGACAGTTACAATACTAAGGACAACTGTGAAAAGAGCAGGAAAAAGGAAAGGAATAGCAACGGGAAGAAAGAATTTAAATGTACCAACGCCCATAATGATAACACAGCTGCAACTAAGGTTGCAAATAACATTGGTTTTCTGCTTAGATCACATAAAGAAACTTGAAAAATAAACTGGCTTGGGCTTATTCAGTGGTGCATAGTTAATTCAATGGTATTGGTATGGTTTTCTGTCCATTTTCTCAATGTCAGATCTAATTTCTGTTACAGAAAGCAGTCACCCTCTGCTTCTCTCTTTTCTTCCTCCATCTTAACACTCAAAAGAGGAGAATCTACAAATTAAAATGAGTATTAGCACCATGCACAAATATTCTGAATAGCTTCAATCAAAAAACCAAGTTCCTAGTACACTGAGACATGCATATTCTAACCCTACCCTTGTTTAAATTCTAAGCTAGTTTTAGATCATTTAGATTCAACTATAAAAAATGAATTAAAAAGCTCCCAGTTTTAATTTTCCTTTATGAAAATGAGAATTGAAAGAAAAGCATAAACATTATATAATGTAGAGCAGGCCAAGAACATGGAAGAATATTCATCACTTTAGGAAATGATTTTATTAGCAATGCTTGTTTGCAACCAGTGACACTTCTTGAAGAACGTGACCAGAGATTTCACTGAGTCATGAGTGAAGCCAATACAGGTCCACCTCTTTTCACTGCATCTTGCAGATACTGAATTTTTCATCAGCACTGAGGCTAGAGCCTCTGCCAGCAAAAAGATTATGACTTGTTGAATGAAGGCTCAGGTGATGATTAGCATTTTTTTTAGCAATAAAGCATTTTTAAATTAAGGTATATACATTGTTTTTAAGATATTATGCTATTGCACTTTTAATAGACTATAGTATAGTGCAAACATGAACTTCTATGTGCACTGGGAAACCAATGTGACTTGCTTTATTGTGATACTAGCTTTATTGTTGTGGTCTGGAACAAAACCTGCTGTAGCTATGAGGTATGTGAGTTTCTCTATTACTTCTTAAAAACAATTTTTAAAAACTATTAAATACCACTTTTAAATTAATTCAGTAATTTTTCAGCAAGTGCTTTTACTGTGCAAGGCACTATGATTGACTCTGTATGGACTACAAGATGAGTGAGAAGGCTTGCCCTCTAGAACTCAAATGACTATGCCAGAGGAAAGCATGTAAGATAAATGCACTGTGCAAAAGCAATCTATCCATCGCTTGCTAACTTTTGCTTTATGCTAATCTGCCATTAGATTAGATAGAGCATCTCAAAGATTATGAATCACAATTTCCGAGGGAAGCGGACAACTTACCTGTGATCTTGACATGGGCAAACCCAGCCCTACAGTATTCGTGCTCATCATAGAGAAATTCATACTCTGGGAAGATGTCATGGTTGCCTGGGATGAGCCCATAAGATCGAATAGGTCTGAAGAATTCGAGGCAGCTGGAGGTGGGCCTAACGCGGGTTGTGAGCCACTGACCAGTTCTACGGCTGGCTGTGAGGCACTGCCGAAGAGCTCCCCGCCGGAAGCAACAGCGCCCGAGGGGGCTTGGTTGAAGGCACTCCAGTCACCAAAGTCTCCATTCCCACTAGCTGCAGTCACTGAGGAAGAGAGAACGACACGGGTACGAAACTTTCTGAAGTGCACAGTACAAACAACAAATCTATGAACAGAAACAGATTAGAGCTGATGTGTGTCCATTTAGATTAACATCTGCAGGTACCATCTCCATCTGGACATTGTTCTTTCTCATGAATATTCCACAAGTATTAACAAGGTGGCAAAGAAAAAATATAACTCCCACAGATTAAGTAAAATCCATCTCTTAGCAGGTCGGAAGTGACACACAAAAGTATAATCGAAACCTCCCTTCACCCTAAGTTTGCACATCTAATGTGGTTCCAGCTAAACAAATGTGCACTAGCCTAAGCCCCCTAAAAGCAAGAAGACAACTCTGAACTGGTTAAGCTTTCTGCTGGGAGACCCAGAATCCTCATGCAAGGACATACTCAGTAAAATCAGAGAATTCGACTCATTCCATTCATTATTTGGGGAGGTTCAAAGAGAACTCAAACTACGATTTCTACCATGTCATAAATAAAAACCCCAATTTCATGTGATTAAGTTTATGAAACAAATGTAGAAAAACATGGAGAAAAAAAAAAGTCAATGAAATTATCCCTGACTGGTGTGGCCCAGTTGAGTAACTGGTTCAATTCCATGTCAGGCACATGCCTAGGTTGCAGGTTCGGTCCCCAGTAGGGGTTAATCCGAGAGGCAATCGATCAAAGTTTCTCTCTCACACTGATGTTTCTCTTCCTCCTCCTCTATTTAAAAATAAATACATTTTAAAAAATAAAAAAAAAACCAATAAAATTAAGAGTAGAGTTAGTACATTTCTGTAGGAAGTGCTCACCCATTTGGCCATGCTCCATTGATAAAAGAAGGGCTGTAGATAGCCATAATATTTATAACTTTAGTACACCATTTGCTTCAAATAGGTAATGAGTTGAATCTACTTAATAAAAAGGAGGATATACAGTCTTAAGAGGGGAACTCATGCTAATATTAAAAATATGTAACTACACTTCAAAATATAATTACAAGTTTCAGATTTAATGCAATCAATAATATAAAACAGTAAGGTAATTAAAACACTAATGTTTAAGAGTATGGATTTTGTAACTTAATCTCTGTGTAACTTGAGTAAGCCACTTAACCACCTCTGTGCCTCTCGTTAAAAAAAGACCTAAGCCCTGGCTGGTGTGGCTCAGTGGATTGAGCGCGGGCCTGCAAACCAAAGGATCACGGTTCAATTACCAGTCAGGGCACATGCCTGGGTTGCAGGCCGGTTCCCAGCAGGGGATGCATAAGAGGCAACACATTGATATTTCCCTCCCCCTCTCCTTCCCTTCCCCTCTAAAGATAAATAAATAAAAGCCTTTAAAAAAAAGACCTAAGTTGTGAATATTAAACAATTTAATAAATAGTAAGTGCCATTTAAGGTTCGTTATTTTTACTTTGGATTATTTGTGAGAAGACAGGGGAGAGCCAAGACACTGCACTCTCTGTCCTCCAGGTTTGCCTTACAAAAGTGTACGTCAAGCTTTATAAATTCTTCATACACAATATTGACTATCTGGAACACAGTAAACATAAAGGCATGTGATGCTTTAAAAAGTTTTTTAACTACATTATTTTAAGTAAATAAACCCTTCTTTAAGAAAGGAACAAATAAATATGAACAGAGACTGAAAAAACAAAAGTGAAGAAAAGAGCTGTAGATAAACTGTCATCTGAAAGCAAAGACTATGTATTTCCACATTAATTAACACCATTTCTCTACTTCTGACCAAGATGGAGGCGCAGTAGACATGCTTTGCCTCCTCGCACAACCAAAAGGACAACAACAATTTAAAAACAAAAAACAAGCAGAACTGACAGAAAATGGAGCTGTACGGAAGTCCGACAACCAAGGAGTTAAAGACACATTCATCCAGACTCGTAGAAGGGGTGGAGACAGGCAGCGGGGCAGAGGACTTGTAGCAAGGTGGTGGCTGGCCGAGCAGGTGGTCCTACATTCACGTGCAAATAAACCAGGAGGAACAACTGGGGAGCAGGATGGACCACACAACCCAGGGCCCCAGAGTGGGGAAATAAAGCCCCAAACTATGGATTGAAAACACCTGTAGGGGTTGACGTGCCAAGAGAGACTCCCAGTCTCACAGGAGAGTTTGTTGGAGAGACCCACAGGATCCTAGAACGTAAACAAGCCCACCCACCTGGAATCAGCACCAGCAGGGCCCAATTTGATTGTGGGAAGTGGGGGAAGTGACTGAAATCTGGCAGAGAGCACAGTAAGTGCCATTGTTCCCTCTGGACCCCTTCCCCACATACGGCATCTCAAACCAACCACATGGGTTACCCTGCGCCCTGGTGAACACCTAAGGCTCTGCCCCTCACTATGAAACACGCAAGTCGAAACAAAAAAATTGGCCCAAACAAAAGAACAGATCAAAGCACCACGGAAAAAATACAACTAAGCGATGAAGAGGTAGCCAACCTACCAGACGCACAGTTCAAAACACTGGTAATCAGGATGCTCACAGAATTGGTCACATTTGGTCGCAAATTAGATGAAATTTATTACACTAAGTGACATAAAGGGACACTTATAGGGAACCAATAGTGATGGGAAGAAAACTGGGACTCAAATCAACAGTGTGGACCAGAAGGAAGAAAGAAACATCCAGCTAGAAAAGAAGGAAGAAACAAGAATTCAAAGAAATGAGGAGAGACTCAGGAACCTCCAGGACATCTTTAAACGTTCCAATCGAATTATAGGGGTACCAGAAGGAGAAGAGGGAGAGCAACAAGTGGAAATGTTACTTGAACAAATAATGAAGGAGAACTTCCTCAATCTGGCAAAGGAAATAGACTTCCAGGAAGTCCAGGAAGCTCAGAGAGTCCCAAAGAAGGAGGACCCAAGGAGGAACACACCAAGGCACATCATAATACATTACCCAAGATTAAAATGAAGGAGAGAATCCTAGAAGCAGCAAGAGAAAAGGAGGCAGTTGCCTACAAAGAAGTTCCCATCAGACTGTCAGCGGATTTCTCAAAAGAGACCTTATAGGCAAGAAGGGTCTGGAAAGAACTATTTCAAGTCATGAAAAGCAAGGACCTATATCCAAGATTGCTCTATCCAGCAAAACTTTCATTTAGAATGGAAGGGCAGATAAAGTGCTTCTCAGATAAGGTCAAGTTCAAGGAGTTCATCATCACCAAGCCCTTATTATATGAAATGTTAAAGGGATTTATCTAACAAAAAGAAAAAAATATGTACAGTAAAACAACAGCAAACTCGTGATCATTAACAACCACACCTAGAACAAAAACAAAAGCAAACTAAGGAAATAACTAGAACAGGAACAGAACCACAGAAATGGAGATCACATGGAGGGTTATCAACAGGGGAGTGGGAGAGGGACAGAGGGGGGGAAAGGCACAGAGAATAAGTAGCATAATTGTTAGGTAGAAAATAAAAAGGGGGAGAGTAAGAATAGTATAGGAAATGTAGAAGCCAAAGATCTTGTATGTATGACCCATGGACGTACTAAAGGGGGGAAATGTGGGTGGGAGGGGGTGTGCAGGGTGGGTGGGGTATGTGGGGCAGAAGGGAGTGAAGGGAGGAAAATGGGATAATTGTAATAGCATAATCGATAAAATATATTTTTTAAATAAGCACCATCTCTTTGTACTCTGCGTTCACTTACAACTTGGAAATACATTATGTCTAGGTAAAAAGGTAAACTAACTACAGTGATGCTGTGTCTTATGCTAAATATCAAAAGAACATCAAGTCTTTAAAATTATATTCTTCCTTTACCATATTAAAATATAAACACCCTCAAAAGAGAAAATAATTCACTTAGAAACCCTAAGCTCTACCAACAATTTAATATAAGAACTCAGCTAATATTCATAACCTCAGGGTTTTACAATATGTCTTTGATATTCTTTACAAAAAAGACTGAATTAAGAGTTTTACAATTAGCTGTATATATTAAACAATTTAAACTAACAAGTAAGACTGTTGGACAAAGGTAAACTTTATGTTGGTTTTGTGTCTGTTTGATATATAAAACAAATAGAATGGAAATTGGGACAAAATGTGTTGCCCATGTGAAAACTTGATCTGAGGTGATTAATCAGAGGAAGGTATTTCTAGTGGGGCATACACTGTTCGGAAATGATCAAACATTGTTGAACGGTTTCAGCCCTTTGTGTAGTGGTGATCAAGCTGTAGTAATCACATTCATATGAATGAAGAGATGTATCACTTAGCAACATTAACATATTTGAATTATTTGCATAGTAGGCAACTTTATATACATAAAAACTTGGAGAATTACACAGGCAGTCTGTAAAATTGGGGCAGTATTTATATTCTACTTTGATTTGCCTAAAGTAAGGTATTAACCCTTAGGAAGGCATAACCATACTTCTAAAAGAAGCATGACTCGCAGTTTTAGAAGCTGGAGGCTCAAGGGCTTTCCCAAAGTTAACTAGCTACCACAGTCTATGGTAGAGGCATTAAGATAAAAAAGGGGAAAAAGACAAGCTATTCACCTTAATCTTTGATGTTTAAGTTTCTACTCTGCTTGGATGTTGGCTTTGATTTTTCTTTTTTAAAAACTGAAGTATAACTGACATGCACACTGTATCAGTTTCAGGTATACAACCTCATGATTCAATATTTGTATGTGTTGTAAAATGACCACCACAATGAGTGGTCATTTTGGCATCTCTGGGCCACACTGGAAGAAGACTTGTCTTGGGCACACATTACATACACAAACTCTAATGAAAACTGATGAGCAAAAAAGGTTTTAAGTAAATTTAAGATTCTGTGTTGGGCTGCATTCATAGCCACCCTGGGCTGCATGTGGCCGGCAGGTGGACACCCCTGGGCGCTTTTAAATGTCTAAACTAACACAGAGTGAGAAGTTCTGCCTAAAGTTCAACTGCTAAGGATGTGTCAAAATGAAGTTCAGTCATTTGTCATAGAAATGCTCTTAAGATATCTAAATCATAATGAAATGAATTTTACTAAGATAGTCTGCCCATAACCAACGTCCCTGAATTTCGTTCATGAAAATCATAAGCTAAACATAAATCCCACTACCCTTGGCTGCTAAAGAGATTATTAATGCTTATTCAAACTCCCTACTCCCCACTGAAAAAAGCTAAATAGGAATTACTTATGAGTAAGAACACTTGAAGTGTATCTCAGTGGTTTGTACCAAATTAATTCATGTGGAGCAATTAAGACACTGGCCCAATAATATACCTTGAATAAACCCATTAAGAATTACAAATACTGTATGGAGGAAAATGCCAAAAAGCTGATGTGGAAGGGAGCTGTTTTGTTTTGATAACCTTTTCACTGCTGCTAGACTTTGGCCAATGGAATCGGATCATACCTTGGGAAGGGAAACTGCCTGATGCAGCAGCTGAACCAAAGTCAGCAAATCCGCCAAATAAATCAGCTGATCCTCCTAGAAATTAAGTATGAGGAAAAAGTTAAATTGTTAGAATCACAAAACAATTGATAGTAATTTCAGGAAGCCATTTTAGCACCACATGTAAAAAATGCCCACTACTGACGGGTCTGGACCCATCCTAAGAGCCAGCTTGTTGATCTCCGTTTTCATGGTCCCTTTAAGCTACCACAGACTTACATTCCTCAGTACCGCATCTAGTAAATAACTGACACCAGCACTGTGGTCAGTTACCCTTCACTCATATTTCAGGAACATAACACAGGCATATGCTCTTTATAACAATCCTCCATGCATGCTAGTGCCTGGGTAAAATGTTGCTGGGAAGTAACAGAGTTACATAATCTCAAAACATCACCCCACCGCTTATTTAGTAAATACAAGGGGATGAAACTACTTTTACAATGGGGAAACTGGATGGATAACAACTTAAATAAGTGATCACACTTAAGAATGGGATAAAATAGTGTTCATGGGCTCTCTAATGTACGGAACTGAAAAGGCCATCACCACCCATGTAGAAATTCCTGCCAAAAATATTTAACTTGTGTCTAGTGATGAGGAATGAACAGGAGAAATACAAATTGAAGACATTCTGCAAAACAACTCTGAAGACTTCAGAAAATGTCAACATCATTAATGGTAAAAGGACTGGGACTGCTCTAAAGTAGAGAAGCCTGAAGAAGCAGGACAAGTAAATGATGTGCACGGTCCTGGACTGGACTCTGGGTTCTTCAGAAAGTGCTATCTGGACTGACACAGTTGAGACACCAGGGAAATCTGCATTTTGTCTGTATATTATTAGACAATGAAACTGTTTTAATGTGAAGTTCCCCAAGTATGAGAATTATATGGTGATTATAAAGGAGAATGCCCTTTTGTAAAAAGATATGTGTTGAAGGATTTTAGGGGCAAAACATCATGCTGCTTGCAATTTTCTTTCAAATAGTACACAATAAATAAATAGTACACAATAAAACAACCACCAAAAAGAAAGAGAATATGGAAAATTTTATGTAGGTTTGAAATAAAAAGAAATAAAAGTTAGGGAAAAAACTGTTTACTCTATGAGCAAGCAAATATTTGCATTTCTATTACATGAAAAATAGCATTTTGATATTTCTCGACTGGCATTTGTAAAGGGTGAGACCCAGAGCAGAAGGCTGCAAATCAGTCTCTGTGTGCGTAACGTCACACTCCCATGCACATTCTTATCTGGAAACACGACATGGGTAAGAATATTTACTTTTATCTACAGTTTGAACAATAACATTTTATTAAATTTTAACATTTCACCTCTCTCCAATTATCAATTAAATAGCAACAGCCAAAGGATCTAAAACCGTAAATAGCTGTCCTTATTTTGTCCTTAAAGATTTCACCTCTTAAGAGTCACAGCCTTAGAAGTTTAGAGCAGCAGTTCAATTATGATGCTTTTAGTGTTATTTGAACATTACATAGGTTACATCCCAGCTGCTTAGCCTGCAGTGCTTAGAAACTAGCCAGGTGGGACTGGAACATCTGGGCTGCACTCAAACACCACCAGGGACGGCTTTCAACATCTGGTGCCATTTCTGAATTGTCTTATCGCTGCAAGACATTTTGCCCCATCTGCTACACTCAACTGGGTTAATTAAAGTAGAACCATCTCCCCTTCTTAATAAATGGCCAGCAGTAATGAAAGGAACAAATCAGTTTCAGATACATATGTATTTAGTATTTCTTTTTAATGCACATTTACTGTAGTCAACTATCAGCAGGCATAACTAATTCTTCTTTCTTTCACCTCATTACAAACGCACATATTCACATATATTCTCACCCAACATGAATTAACTCCCATCCCACCAAGGCCAAGGCTCTCCACTCCCTATCAACACCACAGCTCAAGCATCTACTTCTGCTTTATCCAAAGGATAATATCGCAGTGTTTGTTTTCTTTATAGGCATACACATCATGATAAAATATGACAAGGGGCACAAAAGATCAATGACCTATATTTTTGAACTATTTTAAACAAGCACATACATTAATAAAAATAGCCGGGAAACGAATGTTATAAACAGTTGCTGCTTAATATTCATAAGCTGTCTTCTGTAATGTCCCTTCATGTTCAGGATATTGATCAAAGTACACTATCAGGTAACAAAATAATAGTTAATCACTTACTATGACATTAAAGGATTTGAAAATTGGGGATTATTTTAATTTGCTTCATCCAAGCAGTGAATAAGCATCAATATGTAACTTATTATGCCAAACAAGTTAGGAATTTTTTCAAATCTTATTCAGTCTGAGCCGTAAGAAAATTCATGCTGTGGATAAAGGCACCGAGTAACTACAGACTACAACTCCAAGCTGGGCGAGATACTTATTTTTGTCATATCCTGAATGTAGTATTTCAGATAATTACCTACTTTGGTTATTCTACTGTCTTTCCTTCTAACACCTATGCTGAAATTATGCCACATTCGCAACTTACCTATAGGAAATATTATTCCTTTCCACCCATACTAGAAGGGAGTCTGATTTTAACATGACTAAGTAAGAACACTGGGAGTAAAGAATGGAAACACACATCCGCACAAGTATTTTACAGACAGAAGCCACCTTTCCTTGAAAAGAATTTAACTTTTCTCTAATCTGGAGTGCCACAGATTATGCTGCTATTTATTTTACACAATGGTCTTCAACTCTGAAAACTACCTTAAAATTTAAAAATCTTTGTATTTCATGTAGGAACAGACTTTCTCCTAGGGGAGACTATCCATACCCATATGCATTGATGTTATTCATACCAATGCTTTGACTCAATAGAAATTTTCTGTTCTTAGGCATTTTCCCAGATAACTTCTAAGGGAATTTAAATAAAAGAGTCTACCAAAAATGGCTGCGTGTAGAAGACTGCTGAATTTCACAGCAAGAGCTATCCTTCAAGATTCCCACGTGAGAGCTGTCATTACAAATGAACCATTTCCATCTGCCTTTTCAGGGCAGCAAGGTTATTTACAATCACCAGCTGGGAACACGTATTTTCCAAAGCAATCTGAACAGGAAAAATACAGCTAAACTACGTATGAAAATTTCCTTCAATAAAAAATTTAATCTAGGTTACATTATAAAACAAAGTTTTGCACATAGAATTCTAATACTTAAAAAAAATTTTAAATGAAAATAAACATGTAAATATATGACAAAGAATTAATGTAAGAAGTTCTTTAAAAAATCAATAAGGATAAACACCCTAAAGAAAAAATGGACAAAGAACATAAATAGACAAGTTATGATTAACTTATAAAAACATAAAAAGTATTTAAACTCAGTTATCAAACAAGTGCAAAATGAAATACTATTTTCTCCTTACTAAATTGGAAGATTTTTGAAAAGTACTATTTCACTACTTTATAATATAGAAAATTTTGGAGGAAAAAAACCCCTAAAAACCTAATGTCACACACAGAAAGATATTGATTGGCTAAATAAACCATAGTATATCCGACCATACAATGTTAAGATTATAAAGTAATTAAAAGGCCTATAAAAGAATGCCAACTATCATAAGGACATGGTCGTGAGATCTTGGTTGAAAAGCAGTTTACAAAAAATAAAAAATAAAAATCCTTATTTAGAAGCCCCAAAAAAGATTTGCCACACAATAAATGGTAAAATATACTGACTGAATATACAGAAAGTGTATGTAAAAAAAGAGTATTCACCAAAATTCATAGTTGACTTTATGATTCTAAGTTATGGTGAATCACTTGTTTTCCATCAAATTCCTAGAATGAGCACTGTTTTTATAGTAAAAAGAGTTATTAAAATTTTTTGCTTTTGTAAATGTGATTTAAATGAGAGACAACTCCCAGGAAATTCTTACACATGTTGATGTGCTAACGCTGGAACAAGGTGGTTCACAGTCACAGAAACAGCCCCAACACACTTCAGTGATCACTGGTTACAAGACAACAGGTTCAAATGTAAGTGTAATGAAAATGTTGGATTTGATATACCTTAAAGATTTTTTAACTTAAAAAAGAAATCATAACATATGCAAGTCATATAATGTCTTTCTATTGATACTGACTTTGGTGTATTTTCTCTTCAACATTATTTATTGTACTAGAAATATCTGATTTAACAGTATGTTAACCATGACCTAAATTCCTTAATTGCAAAAGGACAAAGGAGACTACATGGACTTTTAAAGTGAGATGTACTTTAAAAAAAATGAAATGAAATGGTTTTTGGCATTCTGTTTCTAAATGGCTTATTTTTCTAAAAACTTGAAATTATCCATTTAATTCAGTGGTATTTATTTTACTTTATTTATTTTATTCATTTAGTTTATTAGAAATGTCCTATGTGTTTAAGCCATCAAAATATCATTTGAGTACAGATTTTAAAAGAACATCACCACAGTGGGACATTCATCAAGGTCGTCTCAAGTAAATCTTGATGAACGGGCTCACATGTATATTTTTATACTTGGTAGATGTCCTACAATTATTTTTACCACATGTATACTTTTGAAGCTGCTAACAAAAGGATGTAATAACATCTACAAAAATGATGACCCGAACATTTTCTCAGAGGAGAAATCTATCTGTGAGCCGTACAGATGCCATACCTGCCTAGGTTTATAGTTCGTGTCCACATGATGTACACGATGGCACTGCAGTAAGTACAGGCACAGCTGGTAAACGACCCCCAGTGGCACACCAAATAGCTATGCCAACATGGTGGATTCTTAAACCTTCTCCTGTGTAGGTGCTAAAGATTTAGCACTGCTAAAGATTTCCGCTGCTGAATTCAATTTTGAATATATAACTGAGATATTTAAATGGAGATTTTGAGTAACAAAATTCATGTCCTGATTAGAGGGGGGGCTCTGTACAAACTGGTTATACACACACAGTTTCAAAAAGGAAATAAACTTTAGAAAATAATTCTGATGTCAACCCACATTCAGCTGCTTTTTAAAAGAGAATACTAAGATAAACATTAAGGCAAGAAACCTTCCAGATTTAATTTGTCTTAGTTATTGTATTAACTGCTATTTCTATTTAATTAATCAATCTACTGTAAGTACTGGAGAAGAAAAACCACTCAAAGATTTCTTGTTAAGCAAAGGAAACATGCTGCTACTTAATAATTCTCACTGTTCAAAGCAATCTTGGTATCACGGAGGAAGAAAGTTCATCCAACTCATCTGACCTTCCTAGTTATTTCCTCTCTGATTGCTCCATTAAAACTTTCCAAAGATGTACGAAAGGGGCTCTTTAATATTTCATGCCAGACGTCCAGAAGAGCTGATATTCTGTGACACTGTAGTACATGATACATGCTAACTGCCACTTAATATGAGTTAAAATCGTAACTATACAAAAAGCATGTATATTGCTTAAAAAACTAATGTAGTTGTTTGTAACCTTGGGCGTGCAGTTTAATAATTTTAGGATGAGTTTACAATTACAGAAAAAAAGGAAATGGGGGAATTAAAGAATTTCAGAAACTAGGTTAAACAAGATACCCTATGAAGTTCACTCTCAGTCCAAGAATTGTATGATACTAGGCAAGGAGAAGAAGAAAATAGCAGGAGACTTATATTAATTGATTTCTATCACAGACTTCCTCTTAGACACAGTTTTAAAGAATCATTACACACAACTAGGAATAGTGTATTTACTATGCTCATTACTTATATGCCAATCTTGTCATCTACAATCTAATGTGAAATGAACTTTAAACAGGTTGGGAAGGAACGTCTTTAAAGAGAAGTTTTATTTCTTAAGCTGTTTTGACACAGGAGTTTATGAGAATTCCATAACCACTGAATATAACCTAAAATATAAATTTTCTTGAAAATAATTTATAGGGAATTACTCAAAATCTAGCACATACTGGTAATCAAACTGAAGACATCATTAATCCTATCTTGAGAAAATCTTGGTAAACAAACTATTCTATTGCTGCAGCCCTCTTAAAATATGCCAGATAGGTAGTTACATACTTTCATAGAATGCTCCTTTCTTCAAAAGCACTCTGCATGTTTGTAATTAAGTAATTATTTGTGACTCTTGAATAACAATTACTGTACTTCCACCACTTGACCTCCCACAAGGACAAGAACTCTCTTACTATGCATTATACCTCCAGCACACAGACCTGTGTCTGGTTCAACAAGTATTTGCTGAATAAATGGATGAACTCTAGGGATGGCTGATGCTGACAGCCACAATTAATATTCAGCAAAAGACAGTAACATAAGCAGAGCAGTACATTTTGTTTATAGAGAAAGCAGAGGACTCCAAATACTCAGTGCTAAACAAATTAAGGAGATTAATAAATTATTGGTCAAATATTTAAGCACCCTTCCTTATTTTAGGCAACTGGACAATTCCCCTCAAGTAATGTTCAAGGCTAATTTCATATTAAAAATAAATATATTGCAAAGAAATTTATTTTTCATTCCTTGACATTTAAAAAATTTATTTTTAAATTTTATTTTATTATCAGTGTTACTATTAGTAACTACTAGTTACTAATAGTGGGACTATTAGTAACACTAATAATAAACTATTGGTATTAGTATTATTTATTAGTGTTACAGTTGTCCCAATTTTTCCCCCTTTGCTCTTGTCTACCTAGCTGGCCTCTGGCTTCCACAGTCAATCTCCACACCGTTGTCCATGGGTCATAAGCTGCCTTGACTCATGTGGCTCAGTGGTTCGAGCGTCATCCCACAAACCTGAAAGGTCTCCAGTTCGATTCCCAGTCAGGGTACATGCCTGGGTTGCAGGCCAGGTCCCCAGTTGGGCGATTGATGTTTCTCTTCCACACTGATGTTCCTCTCTCTCTCTTTCTCCCTCCCTTCCCCCCCCTCTAAAAATAAATAAATAAAATCTTAGAAAAAGAAGGAGCCAATGTGGAAGCTTACCTGTTGATTGGCCGGTGCCATCAAACAGATCAACAAGGTCACCAGATGACTTGCTACTAGGCACTGAAGTCTGAAACACAGAAACTAATAAGCTTAGAAACCAAATTTCTACTATTTTTTTTAATCTGCTCTATTCTAATTTCCATCTTAGACACAAATACCTATAATTATCTTAAAAGGGGCAGATTTAGTTTTCTGGGAGGAAAAAAAAAAGAAAAAAATACCCCAACAGATATAACTTTGAAATCCCATGGAGAGACAGAATTTTTAAGTAGTTCTATTCCCAGCACTGTAAAAGTCTGTAACATCCACACTCCTTTTCTCCTAAGTCATTTTTTTTATTGCATTTCACACTGGAACACATACCTTCCACAGAAACAGAAGTCTTACCGCGCTATGTGTCAGAATCAGGAGAAGCACTAAAAAATACCTGTGCCCAGCCTTACCACAATATACCGAGCCTTAAATGCCCAGGGTGGAATCTTGGCCTATACGGTCTTACAAAGCTGCCTCAGAAATCCTAATGCTCAGGAAGGTCTGAGATCTACTGGACGAGGGGCCAAGATCCTATCCTACTCTAACATTCTATGATTCTGTGAACTTCAGCAACACTTAACTGTTTACTAAGCCAGTATAATTCTGTTGTATGATGTACCTTGCCATCTGATTATTTTACATCTAGTTCCCAAACGGAATTATGGGGCTGGAACTGTTATGTAGTTCTTCTCTTCCCCATAGTGCCAAGCACCCTGAAGCACATGTGTATGTTCAGTGTGTACACACTAAATGAGATCAGAATTGCTAGGCAACAGGGAAACACTGGCGAGTTCCTGGGCCCTTTAATCTGAGCTTTGTCCACTAAAGTACTACATTATGTTTCAAAAAGACCTTGAGATCAAAAGTGATCTGAAGTAGTTGAGAAACTTTTTCAGGATGTCGACCTTCTAAAAACAAAATCAAAAAGCTTACACTACAGATATAAAATATTTATGGCAGAGTAACCACCTACAAAAAATTGATACTTTAAAAATCCTATGAATTATAAAAGTCTTAATTTATTGTTAAAACATTATGCAGTTGGGATAATTTTCTTCATGTGACCTTAAGTAAATCTTCCACATGACAGCCGCCACGCGTGTGGATTTCAGTTAAGACTACCAGACCTCACACAGACGGCATCTGTAAGCTAACTGTGTCCACAACAGGGGTTTAAAATCTAGGATGAGAAAGAAGAACAAGCCATTTCCCCTTTTTAACTTCAACTAAAGTTGAGTTATAATTTTGAAATTTTCACCCAAATTTTAAAAAGAGCAAATATGAATGAAATTATATACCAGAAGATATTTGGCAAAAGTTAACATGATACCTGTTTTTGACACTAAGTAGGACTACCTTTAATTTTAGAGTCACCTACTACTATACTAGCAGGGATACCTTAGCAAAATGTTTTCCCAAACTTGAGCTACTTCTGATGCAGAGATACAAGTTAACACGAGTGGGGGAAGACTGACAAAATAACAATTTAGCCTTTGGGGACAAATCTCCCTCTTTGGCAGATTTCTGTCTAAAAGACTAGCTCATGGCCAGGTATCTAGCAGTCGGACTTCCATTTCTGTGGTAAATGAAAAACAAATGGGGAAATGACATGCGTCAGAGCTGCCCCTGGTCAGAGCAGTGACCTGCAAACAAATATGCCTCCCTTCATAGGCACCTCCTCTGTGCCAAACAAGGCCGTTTCCCCCAGGTATCTATTTTGGCCATCTTTCTTCATTTATTTCTTATAAATTCCAAAGACTTCCACATTTTCCTTGGTGGATCTCATCGTACCTGGTAACCATGTCTAGAAGGAAACAGATGGACTAAATTCTGATTCACAACCTTTCCCAAGTGAACCAAAGCATCATTTCTACTTTCATAGAAAGTGCAGACAATCATTCAGGAACTGGACAGATTTCTTCCTCCCAGGAGATTACTTATTATTAATGACTCAGAGTAATACATGCCAAAAGATCTGTAGTTAATATGATTACTTGGAAATGCCCAAACCTACTAATGCAGTAATTCTAAAAGTAATCCACAAGAATGCAACTGTGTATAATGTGTAGATTCATGCCATTCCCACCTTAACTGAAGACTGAGGCGTATGAGCTGAAGCATTCTGATCTGGACTTGCTTTGTCCCCTGTGTAATGTGCTGCTGCTCCAAGATCAATGGTTTTGGAAGGGTTGGCTGTGCGCTTGTGTCTGGTCGTGGTCGTCTCTGTGGCTTGTGTGATATGGATGTGCTTTGTCGTCACAGTCTCCTCTTCATCTTTGAATTCGCCTTTGGGAGATCTGCCTCTTCTTGCTTTCTTTTCCTCATCACTGTCGCTAAAAGTTATTAAAAATGAAGCAAAATAATAAGGCTAGGGAGTACTTTAAAATGGAGTCCTCAGTGATTTGAGCTGAAGAATTTCAAATACAGTAACTCTGAAACTCCACACTTTGACTGGCTGACAGGGATCGACAGAACGTTACCCTCGCTGTCTGAGTGATGTTCTGCGGGTGCCAGGGAGAGGACGCAGGGGCCGGGCACACTCCCCGGGCGAGTCTAAAACACTGCTATAAAACAGTACTTACACACATGTGTACAAATGAAAAATGTCTGCAATAACTCCACTGCTTATTTATTATAGATTAAAGCTTAATTAAAAAATGAAATAACAGAATTATCATATCAGAATCAACTTATGAGACCCTAGGAGCTCCAACATCTGCATTTGAGGACCATTTTCTTGAAATGGGTTGTGTGGAAGTAGTTCTATTTATGTAACTTAATTCTGTCATTGACTCTCATATACTAACTAATGTAATACACAGTAAAATATTTCAATGGATACCTTTTAAATACTACCTTATTTGAATTCAAATGATTAAACACTATCTGTAAATGCACAAAAGTGTAAGGCTGGAATGTCAAACTCACTTTCACCAGGAGCCACATCGGCATTGCGGATGCCTTCAAAAGGCTGGATGTAATGGTAGGACTGTAGAAATGTAACTACTCCTTAACTGGGGCAAGGAGCTCGGGTCTGTTACTGGGCAGAAACAAGGCAGAGGGCTGGGTTCGGCTCCCAGGCCTTATGTCTGCCACCTGTGGTGTAAGGTCATGCACTTCACAACAATTGTGCTCTTTTTCACTACAGTAACAGCATATCAAATTTTTATATAACTATGAAAATTACTTTATAGAAAAGTTATGTATACTTAAAACTTTTTTGAAATAATTTTTCAGACACATCAAAAATTTTTTCTTTTTTAAAACAGTGCAAAAGAAAAAATACATAACAAGAAACTGGATTTCTCATATGCCGTGAATTTAAAAATGCCAGCACTAGCCTGTTCTCCAGTAATAAGATGCTGTTTTGTTTTTGTTTGTTTTTGATGCAAGTAGGACACAGGGAGAAATACCTAAACCATGTTCCATTATCTACATTACTTAATTTTATTTATTTTTTAAAGAATTTTTAAAGAACCTTTATTTATTTATTTATTTATTTATTTATTTATTTATTTATTTTTAGAGAGAGGGCAGGGAGGTAATGGTTGCCTCACACGTGCCCCCTACTGGGGACCTGGCCTGCAACCCAGACATGTGCTCTGACTGGGAATCAAACCAGGAACCCTCTGGTTCTCAGGTCAGTGTTCAATCCACTGAGCTGGACCAGCCACGGTAAAATTAATTACTGAAAATTCTCTTTAAAACTATGACTATTATCACTGATGAAATTTAACTCAGTCTGATTTAAAGCCAATTTCTACTAAAATATAAACTCAATTGAAATTGTTTCATTCCAAATCTGTATAAATCAAGGATCAAAAAGCATGGCTTCTAACACACAGCAAAGGCATTAAATGTATTTTTATCTATAAGCAGGAATCTTCAAGTTCTGATAATTGATAAGTCCTTGTCACTTACTATATAATTTCTTGGCATAAATGACCTAAAGAATCCCACCATCAGTTCTATAAGTAAAGCAGAAATTTCCTACCTTCCTGATGTACAATTTTATTTCAATCAAGATGATTCTTTTTAAGTTGAGAATATAAACCTGACTGGCACACAGTGAAATGGAAGCCTTATATTTCATTTATGTTCAAGAATTCCTAAATCTAATAATAAACTAAGGAGTCTGAAATTGTGGTAATATGGCAAAAAGGTTACATGCAACTTTGTCTAAAAACTATCCTTCTCTCACAAATACTCCAAGGTGTAAAAGTCCTTGAGGTGCCCTTTAATTACTATAATAAATAATATACACTATATTTTCACTCTTTAACTTGAATACTCTATATAAAAGATTTATGAACTCCAGCAGATTCTGTCTTAGAGCCAACAAAGAAAAAGAAAGAATAAGAAGACAAAAGCACGGAAAGAAAAACTAAGGGTGGAAAGGCAGAGGAAACAACATGAGAACGTACACAGTCCAACGTCTAAACAGCCGATCTACTTGATTCTGACACTTCAGAAAACAGCAACAGAATACATGGCCAAAATATTACAAGAACTTGCTTGAAGACTTCTAACACTTATTTTTTTTTAAATCCTTACCCAAAGATTCGTTTATTGATTTTTTTTTGGGGGGGGAGGAGAGGAGAGAGAGAGAGAGAAAGAAACAGGCCTGGATAGTGTGGCTCAGTGGATTGAGTGCAGGCCTGCAAACTGAACGGTTGCCAGTTGGATTCCTGGTCGGGGCACATGCCTAGGTTGTGGGCCAGATCCCTGGCTGAGGGTGTGCGAGAAGCAACTGACTGATGTTTCTCTCCCCTCTCTCTGAAAATAAATAATCTTTTTTTTTCAAGAGAAAAACACTGATGTTGAAAGAGGAACATTAGTCGGTTATCTCCTGTATGTGCCCTGACCAGGGATCAAACGACCACCTTTCCAGTACACGGGATGATGCTCCAACAAACTGAGCCACCTGGCGAATGCTCACTAACTCATTTTAGGCAAGTTCAACACTGCCTGACTGGGCCTCAGGTTTTACTTCTCAACAATAAGGGTAAAATCCTTTCTCTAGCCTATCAAATAGAGATACTTGGAAGCAGAAACGACAAAAGTCTTGTAACACTTGCTTTGCAAATGAAATGCTGTATACATTGCCCTTTTAACATGCAGCAAAACTAACTGATAGCTATGTTGGTAAGTAGAACAAAAATGCTATTCTAAGTGCTATTTTAGTTTTATATAAAACTAAATAAAAGATGCCCTACCATTAGAAAATGTAATTTATGAAAATACTCAAAATATATTTAGTCCAAAAATCCATTTGGATTTTTTCCTTGGTATACACTGGCACAGAATCCTAATGAAATGTCACAGAAGGAGTTAAATTTCAAACCATTTAACTTTTGTTTAAATTTAATATAATAAACTTTGTTAACCCTCAGCAATACCTTAGATCTCTGAATAATCTGATGCCCAAGTGAAAAATAAGCTTTGAAAGTTCTTATTGAGAAAAAAAGTCCAATAAATAGTCTGAATAAACACACAGGAAATGTGAAAACTAGAAATAAATGGACACAGACAACACGAAAGTGTGTCGGTGCTAATTTCAAACAGTGTTTGACTCAGCATCTTCAAAACAGCCACAGTCAGTCACCAGCGGCAAACACACTGACACCAGAACAACACAGAGAAGAGCAGCATGGCCTCCGTGCAAGGATGATGTGCAAATTCATAAACCATTCCATTTTTTGCACAGGGCATTTTCAGGGCAGTGTCCCTCTTCTATATGGTTCTGTAATGGTGGATATTACCCATTTGTCAACTGTCAACATGGTGAACCCTAATGCAAACAACAGACTTAGTAACAATATACAAGTGTTGGTTATCAACTGGTAATAAATGAACCACAGTAATACAAGATATCAGTAACGGGAAATTTTGTGTTATTATGACAACTCTAATTTATGCAGTTTTTTTTGCAATCTAAAAAGTAAAACTAGGGGAAAAAACTGAACTTCAAACAATGGTAACACCCAAAACAAAACAACCCAGCTGCACAAATTTAGCATCCTCTCTGAGAGACCCAGAACACAAAATGTGAGTACCTGCATCTTTCTGGAGAGTCTTCTCTGTCTTTCCTCCGGAACTTGCTGATGGTATCATCAATTGTGCTTCCAATTTTATCACTCAGTTCACCTAATTTATCGCTGAATGGAAAAGCACTTTTGTTTTTATCCCACTCCTCATCCCATTTTGATTTGGGCTCAGGATCATATCTTTCACCTATATAAAGCATTAAAAAAAGAAGCAACTCTAAGGCCATTAAATACAAAACGTGTCTACAGTTCTTTCTGAAGCTTTTCTCATAATAAAATAGTTTTCAAAGGAAAACAGAAAGCTCCCATGGTGCTGAATCAACACAATTATAGCAAGACACAGCAGGCAGTGCCAGTCAGTAAGTGGCAGGGAACGCAGATTCAAAAGCTTTCACTTATGAAAACTTACATGACCTTAATGCACAGCACAGCACAGCACAGCACTATCAGGAAGTTCTTAAAGGCTGATGAAAGGAGTAGAGGGAAACACAAAAACCAACACAGGCTACATAAGCCAAGTAGAAACGGAAATCTGTTTTTACCAAAGTCACTTAATGAATTATATTTCATTCCTCTCAATGTTTTCAGTTATTAGAAAAGTATCGGACAGCTAAGTTTCTTAAAACACAAGCTATAAGAAACACCATTCTACCTGTTACATGTCTCAATGTGCTATAAAGACATTCCTTAGTATCAAACTAGAAAAATAAGTCAATGGATTTTACGACATGAGAAAGCATCTTTTAATTAGAGTAAAAAGAAAAGAATATTCTAATTACCCAAAGCTACACTGACTGGAATCATGAAATATGCTCAAGCAGTTCAAACAGATACACACTGGGGCTGGTCAAACCTAGGGAGCCTCAAGGTGAATCTGAAAGTGAGGGGAACAGATCATGGCAGCAAACAAAACTCCCAAAAGTCAGGATCTGTTTTAGTCCTTGACCTTGGGGTCCAAAGAAAGGAATTATAGGCATTAGAAGGAACCTTTCCATTCCAATGTTCATGTCCAAACTCAAGAGGCAAGAACAGAAGGTACAGGAAAATCACATGAGGTTAAAAAGAAGAAAACACTGAAAATTAAGGCAGGTTGGAAAGAAAAGGGAAGGGCAATGAGAAGCAACAAAATCATCCCAAGGTGGGTGAGAGAGCTTTTTGCTTCAGCTTTGGTAAATGAGTTGATGGCGCACACCTCCTTTGCAGACTGAACAAAGCACCGTCCTGAAGTGCCTGCTGAAACTGTGAAGTCAGGATTCCGTGTAAGAGCTTGAGAATTTTAATACATGTCTACTAAATCTGACAGTGACCACCAACGTACACAGAACATGAAAAATAAAGTTTCTTACATAAATGTAAACCAGGATGGTTTTATAAAAACAGTGGTTTTCCAGTAATATTCCAGTGACAATATGATAAACTAAACTCTGAAAAAGAATTTATCAGAAAAATGAAAGGCATTGAAAATGAAACTGATTAGTGTGGTAGGTATACTAAAGGCATGCCAAAAATCCTGGATGTTGGCATGATATTATCTAATGCTGAAATGAAAAACAAACAAACAAAAAAAACCAAAAAAAAACCCCCCCAAATAAAATAGTTAAAGTTGATTAATTAAGTCTCCAAAGCATATACATATACTGAAAATAACTTATAAAAGAATGTGATGCAAATACATAGGCCACTCAACTCTTATCTCTACCACACATAGTTCACTGTGATGTATTCTGAAAATGTATTCAATTTTCTAAATTTATTTAATTATATAATGTGCTGGTAAAAAAGAGGATTACAAGCAAATAGAATGAGGAAATGAGTTGCAAATAGCAGTTTCTACTCATGAACACATTTTATGAACACATTAAATTGCTACAGCTACTTTGAAAAGTTAAAGAATAAAATAACTACTTGGGCAAATAATCCAAAAACTTCTTACTCCCCCAAATAAATAGAAACTTTAAAACATATTTACATGATTTAATTAAGGTAAATATTTTTGCCCAATTCAAGAATTCACTTTTATGTAATGCTGAGACAGAAAAGAAACGTTTCTGCTGTTAGAGACATCTTCTAACAACAACTTAAAGGGTAGCATTCTCTTTGTGAACAAGAAAGCAGAGGAGCGAAGGAGTGAAAATATTATTTTACAGGTAATCACAAGACAAAAAACAGAAGGTTTTCGTACAGTTCCAATGACAAGCTGTGAGGTCCCAGAAAAACCAAACACACACATACAGGTGGGAGGAGCTGGAGAGCCCCAGTGTGTGTGCACAGTGCCGGCCTGGCTGTGCAGGCCCCAACGACCGGGGTTGAAGAGCTGCGAAGCCACGAGTCAGAAGAGGCACGCCGGGAAAGAGAGCGGTTCTGAACCCTCTCTGTTTCAAGCGCTCAGCGATCTCTTTTAGGCAAACGACATCGTTACATTGAAAATAAACCTGGGAGATGAACGTGCTAGCTGCTCTGCGATGTGCTAGGAACGACGCCGTCGGTCCCTTTCCTGTCAGACTGATGCACTGCCTGATGAGGGGGAAGACTGAGGCTGAGCCCACTTACAGAAGCTTAGTATCTATTTTTGGCCAAAAACAGATAAATAAATTGGTTTCGAATTAGGAAGATTAATTTCTTGCTCAAACTTTTTTCATTTTTAGAATGGTAACACCAAGAGGTAAGGGTATGTATTTGTTTTGTGCTCTGTATATCAACTCAAAGATATGGTCATTTAATTAACAATTAATGGTTAAAATCTTAGTCTTGAACCCACCAAATATCATATTCTTGAGCACACTAAATAAAGAGAAAGATTCCTAAGATTCATATAATAAGAGCCAAAATGACGATTACATATATTTTAGTATTCTAGGCATTCCTAAAAAAAACCCCCAAACAATAGCATTTTGGTCTTTCATAGTTCAATGATTCTTAAAATATACCCAGAAGCTAAACTGGTGGCTGGGTGCCAGTCTGTTTCTGATACTCACTGTATCTGAACCCTCCAACACTTTCTGAGGAAACTCCAACATATTTGTCTTTGTTCTTCTTTGCTTTCTTTCGCTCTTCACGAAGCCTGTCATCATCCTGGGCAAATTCAACCAATTCTTTCACCTTCTGGCGAATATTTATACCTTGATCCTTGCCATGCTCATCTGTGAGGATGGTAAGGGAGAAACAAAACCTTAAGAATTCAGATAATCTCTATCAAACCCTTTAATACAAAAAACAGAAACGAAAATTTCCACAGAAGAAACCAGTATTTTAAAATTAACAGAGAGGCAATTATGCTGTTAAATTCTGTCATTTCCTCATTAGCAAATTCTAAGTTTTGAGATGCAATTTTGGTTTATAAGAGCCTGTAAAGTTGAACTAGAAAGGACCACTGATAACAGTGCTACACGAGATCAATGCAAGATCCACCGAAAAGGATTACTAATGATGACCACACAAAATGGACTTATATCCACAAATGTTATTTTCTTTTTTGATGGTTTTTAACAAAAAAATCAAAACTCACGAAACTCACTTCAGTTATTAAAACTCACATTTTGGGTTTTAAGCACCCAAATGCTTTGGTTTTCCCAATACAAGTTTGGAAACACTAATTACCAGAATTTAGTATAGCTGAAAAACTGCTTTTTTAAAGTGCTTTCAACTGGAGTATACTACAAAATGAAATGTGGTTCATTCTGTATCTTCTTTCACATTCAAAACACACTCTGGTCTTGCTGCCTTTGCACAGTAAATATTATTTGGTGGGAGGAAAAAAAACAGCTTCAAACAGATGTGTGTGTTTTGGAGCTCTAACCTTTTCTTCCCATATGATTAAAGCTATTCCTTTACGGACACCACAGGGGACCAGTCTCCAGTGCATATTTTAATATAAACCCGAACACTCATGTTGTGTTGGTTCTGTTGTTATTAGCCGGTCTTTTCTGCAAGTTCTTGTCTTCACTAATTAATACTCTAGGGCCCCACGTCTTGGATTCTGCACTCGTCACACAACCAGCAACAGTCACATTCTAATTAGAGCGGAGAAGCTTCTAAGCTGGTTCAGGTGACTGACAACTCCAACTACTGTTTTAATTTGCTTATAAGGTTTTCCTATTGCTCACCTACAAAGTGGTAATTTTCCAGGGATCGCAAATCATAAATGTGTTCTCTGGCACTTGTAACAACACGTTCTGATCCATTCCTTATGAGGTAAGCTAGGAGCAGCAGCGACTGTAAAAATACAAAACACCAAATGATTCAACAAAATAAATACTGGTGGAGTTTTGGTAAATGGTTAAAAAATAATTTCAACATTAGCAAATAAATAATCTTCATTTGTGTTGGGGGGGAGGAAACTCATCATACGTTAGACTCTATACAGTCTATTATCAGTTTGAAGTTCCTCTTACACCAAGTATAGTAAATAAACGACCCATTGGATACCATGTGTCAGAAGATAAAAAATATAATTCTGGTCCTAAGAAATATCTGAATGTATGATATACACTGAACACTAAGCTTTAGAAAGCTGGAGCAGTTTCTCCTCTCCATCTGGGCATCCCAGAGCTGTGCGTGGTTAGAGTGCAGTGGAAAGAGAACAATTACTGCCGTGTCTGGTTGTTCCACTGGCTAGAGCATCCTCCCTGTTTGCTAAGGCTGCAGGTTTGATCCCTGGTGAGGGCACAAAGAGGAATCCACCCATGAATACATAAATAAGTAGAACAACAAACGGATGTTTCCTTCTCTCCCTCTCTAAAATCAATAAATTTTAAAAACTTAAAGAGAACAATTACTTGGTAATTGTAAGATCCCACAGCATTTTCCGTAGATAAAATTTAATTGTGGGGGATGAGTAATGATGTGGCTTTTGTTTCAAACACTTGCTGCTAACAAATAAAGAGAAAAAAGGATTTATGAGGCTTGTTTCTGAGGTCATGAAAATGTGCTGGTATTAGATAGTGGTGAATGTTGCACTATTCTGATTACAATGAAAATCAGTGAATCATGTATTTTGAACTTAACTTTGCTTAGAGAAAGCCTCACATAAAGATGGTTAGATCTGTAAAATTTAGTTAAATTGGTAAAAGTGATTGGTAAAAACTCTCAGCATACCATGAATTCTTTAAAAAAGTTACCAACACCCCTCCAAAATTTTTAACTCTAATTAAAAAATACTTAATTTATAGACATTTCAAGTATTTCATTGCAACTACTATACCGTCTGAAGAAATAACAGTGAATATTTTCAGAAATAAATAATATAAAAAACATGTAACTAAATAAAGCACTGATTTTCAGTCTTGAAAGCCAGAAACGTTGCTTTCAAAGTTTCAGTGATAAATGTTATGTATCATTTTGGAAAGCACAAACTTGTTCTGAGAAATAAGAAAAGATGGTGGGAGTGGAAGAACAGATGACTATCTTGGTTTAAAAGTCTGCATTACAGGAGGAGATAAAGACAGATCCCCATAAGCTAAGTGTCGCTGCAGAACACTGAACGGCACTGTTACAAACGAGGCACGTTCCTCTGTGGAGATGACAGACCATTCTGGCCTGCAGTTTTCATGCTGATGGTGCACACCCTAAATATGCACACTGCTGCAGATTCGTTACTTTCGATATGCACAACTGGTTTTAGTTGGGACAACTTTAACCATATAATAAAAATATTCAACATTTAGAAGTAGTGTTAATTTTAAACATTTTAAGAATAGTTTTTATGGCGACTAGAAAACAACTCGAAGAGCAAATCTTTTTTTAAACCTGTTTTAGGATATTCCAGGATTTAATGTGTTTCGTAATAACTACAAATACCTTAAATCTTCAAGCATTTTTCAACATGTTAAATAATAACAATAGACAAATGCCCATACCTTATAAACTCTTCTCCAATTTTTTTTGTTGTCTTTTAACATTCGTGACCAAAGCATATTCATAAGTTCTGGAAATTGTTCATACATAAATGTAGCCCTGAAAAGAGAATAATTTTTCTTGCAATATGTCAATTTTGACAGTAGATGGCAGGCTTGTTCTAAGTTGTTGTGTTTTCCTAAAGAGCTTAAAAATTATACGTGAACTTAATTTAAAAAAACTTAATGATATGCTTTCTTAAGAATGTTTTTCCTATATTTTAACATCTAACACATTTGTAAGCCCCACTAATTAATATATTTCACAAGTCCCTCATTCACTGGCATAGTGGGTCCAGATGTTCATGAGGAAACAATTTTCATAAAGTTATTTCAAGTTATTTTATATACATTTGTCTAATTGTTACATGTAATTTTTACATGGTATAAACTACAGTAAGTTTATAAATGTCATTGAAAAAGATTTTTTTTGTTTTACTTTTTGAGCTAATTTTTAAGGGGAATGACCCTGTGTAAAACTTCCTTCGTTAATATTTGAATGTTTATGCAAAAATTTTATCTGGAAGCTAAACGATTTAAAACTGAAAGCAAATCTCACATTTCTGTGTAAAGATGGTTGGATTCTTTCTGCACTGCTGAGTCAAATTATCACTTACTTGGCAATCTCTCCCATGAGTTGCCCAGAAGGTCCCCAAGGATCGTCATTCGTTGCTTCTCGAACCTTAGACTCGATCTCTGAATAATTCATAACCACATTGGTGCTGCAAAGAAAAAAATGCACGCACATACGCACAGAGATTAGCATCAAAACTGAGAAACACATGAAAACTTAATAATGACACAACTGGGTGTCCTAATGAGATACCTCTACAGTGGAAAAGAAAATATCTTTTGTGCACTAGCTACCCTAAGGACACTATATAACACATTTAAGTTATCTTTAAAAAGATTTTACTATTCCATTCCTCTTCAAGAATCCTGATAATAGACTATATTAGAGCTGGCATAAGCCCAGTAAAAAATGGTTTGGGGTTAAATTACAAAGAAAACTGAACATGCTAGAGTTGATTAAAACTGAAGTTGTCAGTTTCCTGATGAGATGTAGTTTGTGTGCAGTCTTAAAGATCTGGCAAATTAACTGACAAAATTATATAACAGTGGGACATTATTTATATATTTTTAAAAAGCAGTGACAAATAAACATAACACTCTAAAAATGTTTGGAACCACTATGAACATATAACTGTAACCCCTTAGTCTTTTTCAATTACATCACATACATCTGCAACCTCACTATAGGCACTGTAAACCTCTTTTAATGGCTACATGATAACCCATCAGGAGACTATGACAACGCATTTAACTTTCACTTAAGACTTCAGCAGTGGTCAAGAACATGGCTTCTAGGAGTCAGAAAGATCTGACTTCACTCACATTGTAATAACCTTTGACAAAATTATTTTAACCCTTTTAAACTCAGCTTTCTCAAATGCAAAATCAGAATAAATAAGAAAAATTATAGCTTAAAGAATAGCCTACAAATGGTACTTATTTGCAGTGTTGAACATAAGAAGTGCTCAATGTTAGCTCTTATTTTACTATTAGAGACAATAATCACCTATTAGAATTTTAAAACATTAATATTTTTATAAAAGGGATTAACTTTTAAAAGAATATGTTAAATTTAAGACATGAGATGGCAAAATTGTTTGCTTTTTAAAGCAATTTCTCATGCTTAAAATGGGTTTAAAAATTCCGAAACATTCTGAGGAATAAAGAAATACTTTTAAATATGACATAGAATACTAGCAATAATTTGACATTTAAAGCTCCAATTACTACTAAACAATTGTTACAACAGATGCCAATGAATATGCTAATTCAAATCTCCCACTTAAAATTAAGTCTTAGAAATAGTGAAAGATCCGAATTTGGTAACTATTACTTTAATATACCTAATTTTTGCTGTACAGTTTTTCAGTCATCAAAAAATTCTGCTTTTTAAATAAGAAAGGTTTTGTTAAAGATGGCACTCAAATCTTTCTCAAATATAAAGAAATGTAAATTTCAGATTTATTGCAAACACTTCAGGAAGGAACAGAGTAGTTATCAACAGTTTTGAGTCAAATTTTAAAGGAATCATTATGCATACAATTACAACTTGCCAAACCACAAAATAAACCTGACTTCTAGATATTCAGAATACTCTTCTATTAAGGAAGAAAAGCAAAATCCTATTATTTTCTTTCACACCTTGGAGAAAGTGCCTCCTAAAATATCAACTAGCTTGATAAAATAAATACAAATTATTTCCCTGGGATTAAAATAAAAACACAATCTCCACGGCCTCCCTCAAATTTTAAGGATATTAATAAGTGACTTTTCATAAAAATCCAATAATGATTCTATCATCAATAATTTTATGTATAAATAATCACATTTTCTTAATTTTGTCAACGATGGAATCAAAATAAAATCAAGGCAGCCAATGACAGATATGCAGTTTAAGATGTCATACAATGAAGGATTTCAGAATGCTTGTTTGTCCTAGTGGCTGAAGAATCCCTGGCTTAGGCAGTTAAAAAGTGTCAAAATGCAGCTGTGTGAATGAACAATAGCAATTAGGATTATAATTCATCCAAGCATTTCATTACCAGAAGGCACTTGAAATCTGTTTGCACTGTTTAGTTTGTTGGAGAATAAGGTGAAAGAAGTTAATCTCTTAGTCCATGCACATGAAATATTTTCACTGGAGCCTTCGTAAATGCTGTAGCTTTCAGAACACCACTTTCCTTGTTCGAGGTACAAAAGCCCATGGGTCAAATGAAAAAGGCCTTGTTTCCGTGACCCTTCCCAAAATTCTAAGCCGAAGGCCCGTGTTTGAGTGTTGTGTGTTGAGAGGGAGCTGTGGCAGAGAGCCAATGATTTCAGAATCTCTCTGCTTCCTTGGTTTGAAAAAAATGGGAACTGTGTAAGATGACAACTTGGCATTAGAACAGACTCACAATGTTGTTAAAAAGTATGTCCACAGAAACATAGGACAATGGCAATAACAAAGAACACTTCCACGAAGAGAATCGGGCTCTATTTTAGAGCCATTTTCCAATAAAACTGTTGCTCTCAGAAACTGGAAAGAACTCTCTTAAGATGAGACCTGATGGCATAAAGAATTCCGAAACAAAGTTTTTTTTTAAGCTGCACTCAATTGAGAAACAAATGTAAGCTAAAACAAAACAACACTGTATAGTTTGGCCTTCTTCCAAGTCATTCAAAAATAACTATTTCTAAAAAGGTAGAAATAGCATTTTGGGCCTTCCTTTCCCATGTTTTCTACTGCTTTCAATCCACACCCTGCCCATAATTCTGGTGACCTTTTTAAAAAAAGAAAAACCCTCCCTCCCTCCAAATGAAAAGTAAAAAAAAAAAATTATGTCCAGATGTGAAAGGAAAAAACAGCTCATTTAATTCCTAAAATGTCCCATGATCGACGCAAATGTTTTAGGACAAGTATTTCAGACACTAGAGGGGGCTCTCTCATCAGTTTTTTTAAACACAAAATTCAGACAAAGGTGCAGGATCTGTTCTGCAAACAAAATTATAGGAAATTATCAGTAAAGAATATAAGAAGCTGCCCATGTTCTGAAGAGTTTACCTTACAGCAATACTGAACAACTGCTTTTTACAAGGATAAAATCCACAATTAAAATCATTATTTGTTTGCATTTGTGAGACCGTTCACTGCTCCCACAGCTCTTTTAGTTTTCACATTTGCTCCTCACAACACCCTAGCACGTAAGTAGGAAAGAGCTATGAGTCCCCACTGAGCGTGCTTAACTCGGGACGGCCCAGCGCCACTGGCTCGCTGGCCCTTCTACGCCAGCTGCTCAAACCGACCGCCCTCCAGCTCCACACACTGGCTTCTATGGCCGTTTGAACAAAGACAGTCGAAGTGACTTTGTTGAGGGTTGATTATTCAGTTTGTAAATTATTAACGTTCACTTTGGCTTTCTTTATTCCCCATTTTCTGCTTATTTCACCACTCATTGATGATAAAATATCACATTAGTTTACTTGATAACGACTTGAGACCATGTTTTGGAGGCAAAATTGGTTCAAAGTAAAAGCTAAAACGGGGCTTCTACTCAGACAGCCAGAGCTGCTTCTCATCGACATTGAGAACAATCAGTAAAATGACCGACAAGAAAAACTTGAATAGCCAGCCCTATTTATATCTTTCCTGTCAAAAGTTCAAGAATGTGCTTTACAAACTATAAGCACATTTTGTTTAGTTTTAAAAGAAAACTATACACAAACAGAAAAGGTAGAGTGTAAGTGTAACCCGGTACTGTTAACAAAGGAATAAAAAACCTGACACACACTGATGTAGTAAGAAGTGTTTTTTAAAAGAGTCAATGGGTCTGTATTTATAATATAGTTTTTTCTTTTTGTTTTGAACTTATTATAAATAATTCATTCACTCCAAGGTCAAGAAAGTACTTTGCGGTATTTTCTTTTAAATCTCTAAACTTATTTCATTGTATGCATGTCCTTATACGCACACTTACAGACACAGAGGGTCAGAAACAGAGAAACAGAGAAAAGATAGATAAGGGTCAACGTAATGGTTTTAAATAACGCTGAATTTTCCAAAATTTCCCCCATGAACATGATACTGTAACCAAAGGACAATTATTAAATGTCATTAAAAACATAAGTCAAGTACTATATCATTATTAGCTATACTTTATGCACAGGGAAAAACAGGCATCGTTACAGACCACATGAGTATTATGTAGACTTCCAACATTCTGTTTTGTCAGGTTAGTAAGTGCAGCAAACTAGTAACTGAAATACATGCACACACACTAAATACGGATACCAAGCAAGTGCCCTATGTGTAAGACTACACAGATAATTTAACTACCTAACACTGAAATTAAAGTGATTTTTAAAAACTATTTAAATATCAGGGAAGAATGATTCCTTACAATAAAACCTATACTTAAAAGTTACCTTTTAATCTCAATGCAACAAAGATTTCAGATATTTTTATGATTTAATTAAAATTATTATGCTCCCTATAAAGTATCAATCTTTAAAAAAAACTTTTTAAAAATAATAAAGCACCCATAAAATGAACAATGAAGAAAATTTTCTGAGGTAACAAGTCACTTAAGCCAGGAAAATTTGTTACATTAAAAAAAGAAGAAGAAAAGAAAGGCCATTCTAGCCAAAACACTAGGGAAGTAGTTTTAAGAACACCTGCTCTAAAAGCTTGATAATGGACTATTGTGCTAATCGTTTTTTATCAGGAAATGGTCTTCACCGTGTTACCCTTATTTGCAAGCTGAACATTTTATAGATTCAGTACTCATATTCTAAAACCAAGTTGTATGTTATTACAGTCCAGTGAACAGTATCAAATTTATGGTCAATAACTAAGAACTCTAGTACTCCTATATTCTACAAACACAATTTTTGTTGTTAGCAGAAATCTGAAGCTATATAGAAATGATGTGGGGGAGGTGGAAAAACGGATTCATCCTCTTGGCTGGATATTTGCTACTTACCAAAAAACACAAAAGTATTTTCTTAATCTGAAAATGAAATACAAGAATGGAAAATGTCTTAACACAAGCAATAGTTCAACAGGATACTTACTGCTACTAAAGCGAATATCATTATATTTGATTAGATAGTATCTTAGTTATAAAATAGCTACAGTGCTAAAACAAGGAATAAACTACAGTGCTCCCTATACCTACAGCGGAGAAAACCAGTGAAATAACTACTGGGAAGAACAGAAGCAGCAAAGGTGGCAAACCCAACACTGGTGCTTTCTATTGCTGCCACCACGAGCTGCAGCCCTGTGTACTGAAAAGAGGGAGGAATGAGGGAAAACAGATTCAACAGCAAGTCCTTAGTAAAGAAGTAAAGAGGTTAGGTCAAGTCACTCAGGACCACCTTACTGATAGGTGGCAATGGATGTTCAAGTTTGTTAGGTTTTCTAATTCCAAAGCCCATTTTCTATTATTGCCCTAAAATCAGAGAATTGGCAGTATCATATGATCTAAATGAAAAAGCCTACTAATCAGTATCTGACAGCACTGATTAGTGCTACTAAAAGAACTAAATGCTGATTTAACATTTAAAAATACCAAAAATAAATAAACAAATACTTGCATATTCTGTCATGGAAATTGCATTTTCTTTGGTTTTAGTAAATATTAAATACAAACTATTCAACTGAAAAGGAGGAAACCAATGTACCCCCTTCTAAAAGCAGAGTAAAGAAAATGAAGTTTGAATAGGGAAAACTCAAATTAAACCTATCTGAAGTCTTAGCCATTCTTCTACAGTAACACAGTTTCAGAAAGGAGTAACATTATTACTTAAAAACCATACACCCTATTTCAATCTAATTATGTTTAAGTGTGTGGGATGCTCATGTGATTATTTATGACTTCACTTATTTACAGAGGATAATGCACCTTCTGTTTTCCTCTTTTCAAAAGGGAACCATAAAACGCTAAATGGTAAAACATGAAACTTTTGTTTTTTAAAATGACTATCAAGAATTGGCTCTGAAATATTATATCTCATCCTTCAGCTACCAGTCAAAATTAATCAGTAAATAAAATAAAGAGTAAAGCAGTTTACTACCAGGTTTTATTGAGCGAGGGTAGGAGTCCCATAGTCCTTTTTAGAGATCAAGAAAAACTGCCTAATTCAACACTCAAGAAGCCTGCATGTTATGTCATTAAAACCACAGAAAATCTATTATTGTTCAAAACACCACTTTGGTTGTTCCCTCCCAGTATGACCTAAGACAATAGAAAACTACTCCTGTTGTTAACTATTTTTGAAATACCCACCTGTTTTAAGCTCTAAAAAAATGAAGGCCAAAAGCCATTCTCACATTAACTCTTGCTACCAAATTCTTTGATCCATTCAGGCCAATGTTGGCCCTCAACTGCAGTAACAGTTCAGTCCAGGATCATCGTGGGGGTGCAGCATTGAACTACAGAATTTTAATCATTACTGATGTTTTTTTACTATTGCTGAACACTGTTGACTGTTACAACCAAATATTCCTGTAATCCTGATTCAAAATTTTAGACTGCACTTGTGCTACTTACAGATAAAGTATAAAGATAAATTCTATAAAACTGTTTTCCATAAAAGTACTTATTATTCATTCAGGGTTTTTGGTGAAGTTGGACAGGGAGGAAATTAAACACTGGATACAACTCTGCAGGTAGAAGAAGCTGTAAGAATAAACCCTTAACATTCTTGAAAGATTAGCTAAACACTTTTGTGTATCTTCAAAATTATGAAAATGGAAACGTTTGCACAAACTCTAGACAATCTTCCAGATTCGATCAAGAGTTAAAGTATCCTGTGCATACTATACTCATGCAGCTCAGGGTAACCAATATTTAGATTCACCAAATTTTATTTTTCAGATAAGAAACTTCTGCATGGCAGAACATAATTTTATTGACTTTGTATAGATATGGTGGTGTCAATAATTCAAGGTACCACCAAACCTGGTGCTCCTCTCTAAATACATGTGAAAGACCCTATTTTCTGTTCACGATTCATGATTTTCTTAGGCTCTGCCAGGTTCACTACCAATCCTGGAGGCTGGCTTTCTTTGAGTTGTTTTCACAAAGAAGCTGAAGTCTTGCCGCAGCCCGGGGCTAGAGCACACCAGAGGTGGAGGCGGGTGGCTGTGACCAGCGTGGCCAGGGGACCCGCCCACACACTGCAAGTTGGGTCTGGACCACAACCAGATTATGTGTTCTTTTCTTTAATAAATCTTCTAGAGCTGTTTTAAAAAATCACAACTTTGAACAGAAAAATTTATCATGAATCTACTGTATTTTGGAAAAGAGAATGGTTCCAGAGGCAATATAACATAAAAAAATTAATGTAAGAACTTTTATCAGGAACTAACATTAACGTACTTAAAATAAATATACTTTCACTTCTGATCTCTAAAAATATCCATTACAGATTATCAGTATTCCAAATTATATCTAAATATTTCAAGCTTAAAAACCAATATTCCAGATCCCCACAATTTCAAATTGTACATTAAAGAAATACTCAGTCCCTGATTTACGCAAGAGTTCACCTACCATTCCAGGAAAATTTCTAGTACTGATTCAGTATCAGTTTGCATGGGCCCACACAAACCAGACATATCCAGAATTTCGGAGATTCACAAAAACTGATATGTTCAACATTTAAGTATAGTGTTGTCCTAAAATATAACCAGCAGAATAAATCTTATGAATTTTCTTTTCCAAGAAAAAAAACAGAAAATCATTCTTTTATGTTTATTCAAGGTCAGGAAGAATTACATAAAATGAATAATTATTTAAAAAAGCAACACTCCAGATTTAGTTTCAAATGCCAAACTATGTACTAGACTGGAACATATATTTAAATTGATCATTGAAAAGATAAAAACTTATAAAAGCAGTGATTTAAATACCCCATTTTATATGTAAGATATTAAATGTTTATAGTCCAACATAAAGTTTTTTCAGAAACACCAGAAACCACATATAGTTATTTCAATGCCTCAAAAAATATAGGAACTGATCCAAACAAAAAAACAATAAAACCAGAACGGACTTCTGTCCGTCAAAGTCTGTCATTCCATTCTTTTTCCCAAAAGGTACCAACCGACCTCTTGATCACTATTAAGTGAGACTTAAACTGGCAACTTTTCAAGGAAATAGTTTTGTAATTTATGTAAACAGATGTGCAAGGAAAACTATATGAATGACATAAGCCAAGAAAAACATCCTTATGTCCACAACTAAATTATGACGTGTGGGAGGAAGAAACTGTACTACTACTTCCCTTTCCTCACAAGTTCAAAACCCACTTTAGCAATGCAAACTTTACAAAACCCACCTGAGAGCAGCCCGTGTTCAGAAATTAAAATGGGCCTGGACTCTAGGACCTGCCCACAGCCCAAGGCCACGCTAGAAGAAAATACTGCACATTTACCTATTTTCATAATTTGCTTCATCTTTTATGGCTAATTCTGTAAAAAAAGCACATTAATATACATATTACTGATCAATAATTAAGAAATTAACAGGGGCCAAATCTTGTTTCTGATCCCTGGACAAATCTCTCCGTTTTTTCTTCTAGAAGGTAGCTCCTATGTATTAATACGGAGATTAAATGAAACGATTTGTGTAAAGCATTTAGCGCTCATGGTTCTTTTTCTGCCAGTATTTATTATTTTTAGTCTTAAGATATGCTCTACATGGTCCTTAGAATAGACTGGTATAATACTTATGATTTACCCACATCATTCATTGTTGCAGAACTTAACAGTTACACTAACTAGCAGCCCTTCTGAGTCACAGTGCAGAACCCAAAATGAAGATTTTGAAGACATAACTATACCGTAAGGCAGACACGACTTATACTAAAAATGGCCAATGAGCTGAGAATGTGCATCATTAAAAAACAGGACAAGCATCTATTAATACAAGCCCCAGCACACAACATTTGCTATTTTATGCGTACTAGAGTTCATATGTTGAAGTTAACTCTGCTTAGTCTTAGCACACCACCAACTATGAGCTAGGACTTTATTTTACATTAAGTAGCAATTTCTGTTTTAGTGGTAATCTCGTATCATATAATGAAACAGTCTCTACTTTTTTGAACTCACTGAACTAACTAAACTACTGGGGTTGCACATACCAAAGCAAATTATGCCAAAAACAAAGATTGAAGTCATTATAATAAGAAGGAAAATGATCTAGCATGAATTTTGTTTACAACATAGGAATATAAAAAGGAGATTTATAACCTTTCAAAATGCCAAAAATAAGGTCTACATTACTCATTCCATGAGGTGTTTGGCTGAACAGGTTTTAGAACCTGTTCTAAACAGGCCATGATACCCAGTTTCTGTGCTGTTTCATCTGGAAGAACAGGACTTTTAATACCAGCAAACGTCTGCATGTCCATGGGTCTTGATGGAAGTCCTTCCATCCCCTCCAGCACAGGGACTGCTGCAGGTGACAGGCTTATAAAGAAGCTGTCTGACACAAGCTAGGTCCCATGATGCTAAGGAGTTAGTTTGCAGAGAGGTATGCATGCTGGTGGCAATAAGACTGGGAGAGGGGAGAGAGTGTATTATGGCCACAAAAGAGAGGCCTCGTTGTGTGGTTCACGGAAGCAGACGGAAAGCTGCTTCCAAAGTGTGGCAGGAATGGTGCTTGGGACACTGCAGCAGGAGAGCCAGCAGAGGCAGCCGCCACTAGGAAACTCTTTTCCATTCACCGTCACAGAGAAAGAGCTTTCACAACACAGAACTGTCAGAATGCTAACCACTATCGACTACAGGAAAACACACGTGCACATGGCCAAAGCCTAGGAGGAATGAAAACCAGGAGAATGGCGTGGGGGGCACGTTTGTTTCAAATTTTATGTAAGCAAGGAAAAAACTGATTTTTAAAAAAGAAAAAACAGCACTTGTATATAAAACTACTCTTCACTTGCTAGGAAATACCCCATGGCTGGGTGATTTAATTCCGCTGAGGCTCAGCAGCCTGTGTATTCTATCAGGGCCCTGTCTGCACAGATAAAAGGTTTCTGAAAAGACAGTTCCGAGGCTGGGCCCGGGCTAAGAGTGTCAAGTTGCTCTCCGCCCCCTGGCTAGCAGCAGGACTGCGCCGCCTCAACAGAAGACTATTCCCTAGGAATGCCAGCCCCAAGCCAATGCTGTTTTCTGTTTCCAACTGTTTTTCTTTTTTTAAATCACGCATCTCTGTAACTCTTAAGACTTTCATTTTTATTTTCTTCTGAAACAGTACTCTAGTGTTTTGTGAAAAACACTCTGGGAGACATTAGTAGGTGTTATGTGAGAGAAGGATTCCGTGGTGAGATCTGGGAAGTGTTATGGAAAAACAAAGGCAACTTCTCAGGGGCTCCATCCACTCACTACCCTAACACACGCACTGCGCCTCCAGCAGGAGACAGTGTTAACTCCTCTAAAAGGTCAGGAACGACACAACACACCTTTTCCTTGAGGCTTTTTCTGAGTGTCCCAAGAAACCCACTTTGGTACAATATATATATATATTATTTAAAAAATTGCCCTTCCCCCCCAAACTTTGAAAAGGTCACTTTATACCTTTTGTTTTTAGAATACAGGGTGGGGCTTACAGGTATTCATATAGGGAATAATACAGTAATTAATAAATAATACAAGAACAAGCTGTTTCACATACGAACGTAAACCTACTTTTACCCCACACTGCATGCTTTCTTTTTTTCTTTCTTTTCTCTCCTCCACCCCTTCCTTTCTTTCCTAATAGTTATCTCTTCCTAAAAATATTTTCCTTGTAATCTTTTATTTTTTTTTATGTCTTTAAACTCTTATCTGTTGGCTGGCTTTCAGCTTTTTATCTTCCTTTACATCTCATTTATCTTATTTTAAAAACTCTTTGCTTCTTTACTGTTGATCTTACCTTTCTATTTGAAGTCTCAATTGTTTTACTCTTTTTGTATCCTTTTTCCCCCACTGGGTTTAAAAGACTTTTAAACTTTATTCCAATACCTTCAAAGTCCTCACTTTATTTTTAGCTTTAAGTTTTAATTTCTTAGCCCTAATAAACGTGTTAACGTTTCTTTTTCTCCTGCATATTTTACGGTATTTTATAATGCAAAGCTGAAGAGAGAAACAGCGCTCAGAGCGCTGGCAGAGATGAATGGCCTTTCCCCTTAACCTTGACTCAGCCACTGCTTTTCTGGGCCCCTCATACAGAGGTAACATTTTAAACAAGATCAATGAAATATGTGTTATGAGATACTCAAAAAGAAATTAGCTTTATCAAGTGCCAAGGGTGAAAAAAAAAAGATTATTCTTACAAATTATGGCTGCTTTTTAACAATGAAATGTTCGTTTCTATGTGTTTGAGAAGTAGAAACAGGAAAGTAGCTTCACTAGTTCTCACCCTGAGAAATGATCTCAGGGCACATGCAAGGAAGGCACTCCAGGCAGGCACTGCACTGGGACGTTTGGAGCCGTCTTTGGGAGCCTCTGCTCTCCGCGCCCACTTCCCACTAATTTCCAAGACCTGTTCATTCTACATTAAAAATGCAGGCACTTACCTCTAGCCTAGGCTCCTACAAAAGCCATTTAACAGTCTCTCCACTGCAGGGATATTCTTTTACTCATCCTCCTGACCCATTTTCTTAATATTTAGGATTAGCCATGTTAGCCCACCACAAATTCATCACCACCTTCCCCCAGACATTCCCTCTTCCTGTGTCAGTGGACAGTACCATTCAGAGTTATGTCTTGAACATCGGTGTTGATCACTTCTCCCCGCTCCCCTATCCAGTATCCAACCCATTCCCAGGACTTTTCCACTTGACTTCTTATGTAGGTCTCAAACATGTCCATCCACTTCTCCCTACCCACACTGCCACTTCAGTCCAGGGACACCACCATTTCACACCTGGATTGTTGCCAATGACCTTGTAACTTAACCAGTAGTGCCCCTGCTTCTCCTCTCTGTCCCACCAAAACAAACTCCTGCTGAAACACAGACCCTACCTAACCGAGCTCTTCATTTTAAATCTAGTAAAGGCTTCCTGGTTACCTTCAAGATGAAGTCCAAATTCCTTAATATGACCAAAAAAAAAAAAGGCCCTTCACCTGAGATACCAATTGGTTTCTTCATTCCATCAGCGTCTTGTGCACCTGCAGGCCCGTGCACCAAGTCCTCTGCCCGCCTGTGCCTGCCCCCAGCTAAGTCCACCTCGCCCTTGGGCTTTGGCTTTAGTGCCACTCCCTCCAAGAAATCTTTCTGTAACTACCAAAGAGGCTGGGGGTCTGCATACAGGCTCTTTGCAGTGCCCTGCCGTGAAGTTTCCACTGCTCGGAACTAACATTAAAACCAGCACACTCTAGCCAGCATGCTTGTTTGCAGGCCTCTGCCCCCTCTGGACTGGAAAGGTCTATTCAGTGGAAGATCCTCAGTGTATGGGACATGCTCAGTGACAGTGGATTTCAGTACATTCACCGAGTAATTGAACAAAAGGACTAAAATTCTTAAATAGCTTCCTTCCTGACTACAAAAAAGTCCTCACTGAACTTGTCATCAGGATCTGCATGATCTGGCCTCGGCCTACTCGGTTGGCTAGCCTTCTCTCCCACTACTTCTGTTGCGTTTTCTTCATGGGATAAACTGTGTTACTAGTCGAAACTTAAACATGTCCTTTACTAACCTTAGTGACG
This sequence comes from Artibeus jamaicensis, assembly GCF_021234435.1. Lineage (NCBI taxonomy): Eukaryota > Metazoa > Chordata > Mammalia > Chiroptera > Phyllostomidae > Artibeus > Artibeus jamaicensis. The sequence goes on along the minus strand of NW_026521828.1, from coordinate 7,458,558 downwards.
GTCTAGTCCTGGCATCCCCGAATCTCCTTTCAGTTAAAAGCAAACCTAGTTTTTAACAAAAATGAAGCCCTTCTGATTCTTTCCAAACCACAGTCTCCCATTCCTGTGATGAAATCTAACATTACATTTAGAACTCTTATGTATTATGTTCTGCCTTGTGCAATGACTTATGTGTGAATTTATTTTAATTCCCTTATTACAGTGTAAATTTTTAAAAAGCAAGAATTGATCCTCATTATTTGGGGGCTTCATATCTGCAAATCTGGCTTGCCCCCTAAAATGTATTTGTAAACTTCAAGTTAACATACACAGTGCTCTCATGGTCACTGGTGAACATGCAGAGCAAGGGAAGTTTCGAGTCGTTCCTCACGCACAGTCCCAGCCGAGGGGACTCAAAGGCGATGCTCTGCCTCTCCTTTCAGCTCTCACACTGTAGACGAGTGTCCTTTCCCAGGTCTCTCTGGCGCCGTGTTCTGCCCTGTGCTTGCTGTTGGTGCTTGCGCTGTGTCACGTGGCCCCAACCCCAGTGCTCAGCTGCCGTCTAGTGTTCCTGAGCAGAAGAGGGTTGTGATGTGCCTTACAGAGAAGATAACTGTTAGACAAACTTTGTTTGGGCATGGGAATCACCTTTTGTACCCATTACAGTGAGGATCAGCTCAAGCAAGAAACATCAGTAGAGAATACACCTAGGGGAAGTCTGAGCAGGAGGTCTCAGCGTGTCTCTGAGTAGACTGCTCATCAGATGCAACGAGAAAAACAAGTGTGAACAGTGCAGGAACCATGCAACACCTTGACTTAATGATCAAAATGAAAACGACTAAGAAGGGAGAGACAGACATTGTTTTCCTACTGAAAAGGACTCAATATTACCTAATGTGATATTCCGGCTCATGGTACATAAGCTGAAGAAACAACAGACAGACCTAAATTGAGGAATATTCTATAAAATAACTGGCCTGTCATCTTCAAAACTGCCCATGTTATTAAAGATTTTTAAAAGGTACAAGAGGCTAAAGAATCATGACAATTAAATACAGTGTATGACCTTGGACATAACCCTGTACTGGAGCGGGAAAAGTGAAAAAATCAGGATACGGACCACAGAGAGAGAAAAATCATTGTTTCACTGTTTAACTTTCTTTCTTTTTAAAAAAGAGTTTATCCATTTATTTATTTTTAGAGAGAAAGGAGGGGATGGAGAAAGAGAGGAAGAGAAATGTCAATGTGTAGTTGCCTCTCATGCCCCTGCCACTGGGGTCCCGGCCCACAACCCAGGCATGTGCCCTGACTTGGAATTGAACCTGCAACCCTTTGGTTTACAAGGCCAGCACCCAATCCACTGAGCTACAGCAGCCAGCGCTAGTTTTCTGAATCTGGTAACAATACTGAGGCTATAGTCTGTGTTCTTAGGAAGTGCACACAAGTCTCGAAGCAAAGTGGGTATGTAACCAACTTTCAAATGATCAGAAAAATAAATGTGTGTGTGTACACAGACAAAAAGAGTGGAGGAGGAAAAGAGAATGACAAACGTAGCAAAATCTTAAAAACTGGTATATAGGCAAAGGGTACATAGGTATTCTCTTTACTATTTTCAAAACTTTAATTTCAAATAAAACTATTAAAAATTTTAATGAGATACATCTAATGCAACTGAATTCAGTACTTTAAAACCATTAACTTTATGTTGTATGACTATTACCTCAATACATTTTTAAAAAAATCTTCTTAAACATACTTAGAACAAGGTCAAACTTCATGAAAAGCACAGGTTGGTTTATAACCCTTTCATTTTGAGCTGTCATTTTCTTGATTCTACAATTTGGAAAACATTTATTTTAGTGTCAAATGAGGCAATTACTAGATGCAGAGTATACATTATACTTTTTAAACACAGAACACATAAATTTAATGTAAAGGAAGTTTATCAGAGTTAAAACAATTATAAAATTTGGCTTATCTAATTTTTATAATTAATGTCATTTTACTTTACATGTTACATACAGTTAAAGGAACAGTTAGTAATAAAGCAGCGCCCCTTATCCGCAGCTTCGCTCGCTGTGTTTTCACTAGCTGCAGTTAACCACAGTCCAAAAATATTAGATGAAAAATCCCAGAAGTAAACATTTCATAAGTTTTAAATTGAACACTGCTGTGTTCGCGTCATGAAGTCTTGCGTTGTCCAGCTGTGTCCAGATGGGACATGAATCATCCCTTTGTCCAGTGTCTCCACACTGTATAAGCCTCCCACCCATTAGTCACTTAGTAGCCATTTTGGTTATTGATGGACTGTTGTGGGTATCCAAGTGCTTGTGTTCAAGTAACCCTCACAGTAACCCTAATGCTATGTCACAATGCCAACATCACTCATCTGACTCCATCTCATCACAGAGGCAATGTGGCATCACAAGAAAAAGAAAGGTGAGCACAGGACAATAAGATACTTTGTACTTGCAGGGGTGTCCAACCTTCTGGTGTGCCTGGGCCGCACTGGAAGAAGAGAAGTTGTCGTGGACCACACATTAAATACACAAACACTAATAAAAACTGATGAGCAAAAAAAAGGTTTTTAAGCACATTTACAATTTGGGGCTATGGGTTAGACACCCTGTCTGTATTTTGTACGTATTGTGTACGGGTTGGGTACCATGGTTTCAGGCATCCACTGAGGTTCTGGGAACAATATACGCCATGGACTGAGGCGGTCTATGGGATGAATTAAGCAAATCTTATTGTTTGGGGATATCAGCAACCACGCCCCCCAACCATCAAGCAGTCCTATTTCCTGAGTAAAAAAATCATAAAGGTTAAACATTTTACCCAACTAAGACAACAAAAACATCCTCAGTGAAGCTCTTAAGATTGTTCTAGTTACAAGTTTTCTTGTAAACAGTAATCTATTATCATATGTAATGATAAGTTAACAAAAGCAAAATGTATTTAGTACGATAGTTAAGAGTATGTTTAGGACTCTACATAGCTAGGACACCAATTTCCACTTGCTAGAAAAAATTTTAATAAAGCCTTTAGTGTAAAACATTTGAGTTGTCTTGCAAATTTGAGTCATCACAAGTTTAACTGTATACCCTGTGGTACACTTTACCAATTCAAGTGTAAGTTCCTTAAAGGCAGCTTTTAATTTTTTTAAATATGGACTTCATCTTTCATTTTTTGAATCCTCAACTGCGGACATGTTGGTTGATTTTAGAGGGAGAGGAGGGGGCAGGAGTGTGAGCAACATCGACTGGCTGCCTCTCTAACAGACCTCACCAGGACTGAACCTGCAGCCTCCTGCTGTGCAGGATGATGGTCCACAAACTAAGCCACCTGGCCAGGACCTCGAACGCAATCTCTAATAAATTTTAAAAGCCTAAGTTCCCAAGGTCTATTATTTTAAAGTATGGGAATATTATTCCTAATCAACAACCCCAAACACTCATACTCTGTACCTGAAGCAGTTTCAAACTCACACCATTTTACGTGTAAGTTTAACTGTGAAACAATCTTTCCTATTGCTGACAGCTGCTTACGGTCACTGGCACAGTTTTTGCTTTTCTAGTAAATCCACTATTTTTTTTTAAAAAAAGCACAGTGTGATGTTTTTCCTGTCAAGAGATATCCTATGTTAAACTGGCTCTACAAGCAGATCAAATAGCTAAGGGACAAGCAGATCAAGTATACAACATATTAAAAAATGAGTAAAGCATAAGAGTTTCATCTGCATTATAGACTCCAATTCTCACTTTTACAGGTATGATAAAATAGCCACTACAGTTAGAAGTAATCTAAGGAATAACAGCCTTTGTTCATATATATCTTTTATTTTGGGTTAGAGCTTTTTAAAGCTATCTCACAATGACAAAACTAAATAACCAAAACAAAAGCAAAGAACAAGAATTTGCTGAGAACACAATGGTAAACATTTTCACAATATATTATTAACTCATTAATTCTCTTAAGTCTTGAAGGGTAAACCTTACCCTTATTTTGTACAGCAAAAATGAACAAAGTCTCTTTATTTATGTCTTTCCCCTCCAATTTCCCCTCCTTACCCCTCATTTAAAAATTGAGCCCTGGCTGGTGTGGCTCAGTGGTTGATTGCCAGCCTGCAAATCAAAGGGTTGCTGGTTTGATCCCCAGTCTAGGGCACCTGCCTGGGTGGCAGACCAGGTACCCAGTAGGGGGCGCATAAGAGGCAACCTCACATTGATGTTTCTCTCTCTCTTTTTCCCTCCCCCCCCCCAAAATAAATAGATAAAATCTTTTTAAAAAATAAAAATAATATTGAGCCCTGACTGGGTAGCTCAGTTGGTCAGAGCATCATTCTAATAAGCCATGGTTGAGAGTTGATTCCTGTCAGGGAACAAGCAGGAATCAACCAATAAATGCACGAGTGGGTGGAACAACAAATCAATATCTGTCTGACTCTCTCACGCACACAAATCAATAATTTTTTTTAATTGAAACCCAAAGAAATTTGCTCAACTTGGACATTCTCCCTACACATTATCTTTTTAAATACGTGACACTCACCCTGGCTGGTGTGGCTCAGTGGACCAGGTGCAGGCCTGCACACTGAAAGGTCAGCAGGCTGATTTCCTGTCAGGGCACCTGCCTGGGTTGCAGCTGGGTCCCCAAGCCTGGGGCCCACGAGAAACGCAGGTGGATCTTTCTCTCCCTCTCTTTCTCCCTCCCTTCCCCTCTCTCTGAAAATAAACAAATTATTTTTAAAATAATAAATAAATACATGGCACTATTTAAATTATCCAGTTAAAGTAGTTCTATTAAATGCATTATTAAATGACACCCTCATGGGAAAAAAATCTGAATGTACTGATGTTAAAACTTTTTTAAAAAAAGCACAAAACCCTCCTAAGAGGATAATAAAATGATGACAAGTCTTGCACTGAGACTATCAGATCTTTGTAAACACAAACACTTGCTATTATGTAGCTTGATTCCATCACTTATAGGTTTTTTTTCACCCCCGATTAAATTCAGATGCATAGCCAAATATCAAGCACTTAACTGGAAGTATATAACTGAAAAACCCTACCAGTAGAATGATAAAAATGAGAAATCCTGCACTTTAACAGTAATAAGTTTGTATAAGTACCTCTACATACACTTAAATACTGATATTTTGTTTAAATTAAGCCAATAATAGTTTTTCTCCATTTTTCACTTATGATTGATTATAGATTTACACAAATGCATTTATGAATCCCCAAAACTAGACTCAACATTCCTGACATGAAAAAAAAATGGTTTCTAGAACCTCACTGCTAAAATTTTGAAACCATCATAATTTATTTTCCTTCAAACTCTAAAAATACAACCAACAAGCGCCCACACTTCAAATGACCTAGTTTGAACTGATTGGTATAGAAGGGGGACCTCCTTGTGCAACAGAACAGGTACTTGAACAGTATTCGCTGATGTTACCCTGTTTCTTGCAACCGTTTGAGAACAGATTCTTTTTTTCTTAATTAAATTTATTGAAGTGACATTGGTTAATAAAATTACATAGGTTTCAGGGGTACAGTCCTGCAATACGTGATCTGTATATTGTATTGTGTTTACCGCCCCAAAGGTTCTTATCAGTGAGCCTGCATCATCATCTGACCCGATTCAGATCTTCACCTCATGTTCTGTACTTGACTTGGCCTCACCGTCCTTTCAGCAAGTAGACATTTTAAAAATACCAGGATATATCTCCTTCAGGAAGCTTTGACATCTCAATTCTCTCCATTCTCTAAATTTCTACAGTATTTATACCCTTTACCCCAAATTCAGATACCACACCATCTTGTAGCGTTTCCAAGACATTCAGATGCTTTCCATGTGCCTGACAGCCGCTGCCACTGGGACTGTAAGGTCTGGCTCCCACCTTCCAGTGCTCTGCAGGGCTCATGGCTGGTATTTAATAAACAGTCACCGAAGGGCCCTTACAAGGCATGGCCAAGATTAGGAAGGATGTCAGTAACATGTTTTCAGTTACTGCATAACATTTAAATATTTACAGCCTATGCCAAAAATACACTACTTGGATAGGTACATAATGGCCTAAGGAAGTTATTCCTAAATTATCCAATTTGAATGTAAGTAAAATTGGGGAAAGTTGTATTTCAATCACATATTAATCTGACACAGCACTACAGGCGCAGCAAACTAACCACCATATAAGGATCACAGGATTAAATGAAACCTATTATGGTTGTGAAGCTAGCTAGTTACAGAGGCCCAATCATTCTGAAGCATTGAATACTGCTCCTTAATGTCACATTTTTAAAAGAATGAACTACAATGACTATCTTTGTTACAATGGCCACGATTCTCCTTTGCACCTACAGACACACATTTGCTCCCTTTCACTGCGGGCTTCCAGTGTACAAATCTCAGACTGCTGCAAGAGGCCTGCAAACTTCCATGCTGGGAGCACAAAAGGGAAAAAGAAACTAAGCATCCTCACTGAATTTGGTGTCGAAACTTGTGTCATAATTTTTTTCCAAGTAGTTTTTAACTTATATAAGGTATGCATTAGAAGTCACCTTTATTATAGTGAAATGCAATAATTTTTTACTTAAATAATGTCCTTTAAAAGTTAGTCAAAACTGTGACTATATGTTCTGAAAGCAGATCATGTAGATTTAAATCTGAAGTCTATTTCTAGATGTGTTACTATGGGCAAGTTCTTGGACTTTTCTGTGGCCAGATTCCTCATTAATAAATTGAAGATAACAATGTTGTCACCACTGTTCTTGGCACATGGCAAATGATCAATAACTATTAGTGTTTATTAGAATATCTAGACTTAAATGACTTCCTTGGTAATATAAATCAACTTGCCAAATTTAACATAATCATTCGAAAATATTTATGCAGCACTCACTCCATGTCCTACACTGTTCCGGGATTTAGGAACACAGCACTAACAAAGCAAAGCCCCTGCCCTCTACAAGCTTACCTCCCAGAGGCAGCACATGTATATCCGTGAATAAAGGGGGCAGGGGAAGAGAGTGCAGTGTGGACACACGCTGTTGTACACAGGCACAGAACCCGGGAAGAATGCGGGGTGGTGGCAGATGAGGTTGGTGGGGGCCTCGGAGAGCCAGATCATGAGAGGCTGGTGAACAGGGAGATGAGAAGAGACTGGGAAGGTTCTGAGTAGATCTGACAATATTTTTTACAGAATCACTCTTGTTACTGTGTGGAGAGCAAATAGTTAAAATTTTTATTTAGCTTCATGAGAAATGAGTCTTATCTCAAAAGCCCATTCAGTACCAAATTTATAAGCCAAATACATCAAACTAAGGATATTATTTAACCATGGTGGTTTAATTGCAAATAAAAAGTTTCAATCATACAATTTTAAGTGTATGACACTTAAAAGATGACAACTTTAAAAGATGACAACTGAAAAATGAATGAGAAAAATAGAAAAAAAAACAGTATGTTTATTTGCATTGGTCTTTAATGATTTGCTAAAAATTCATGAGAACAAATGGTAAGGAAAGTTAAGAAAGTGATATTTCAATGCATGTCACTTTTCTACTATAAAAATGTAAGGCTACCTTTATGACAATTTTTGAGTGAAACATTTCAAAAGCATGTATACACATTTACTACATATGGTGAGTTTATATGGAAATTATAAAAAACTATTTATATTAGAATAAAATACTCTCCTAAGAACTTAGAAACTAAATAAAATTCATGTGCCAAAAGGAAACATTCTAAATTAACTGGCTAACTGGGCTTTTCTTAAGCAAAAACATGCCTATCTATGGTTGCATTGTAACAAAATCACTCATATTTAATAATTCATTAGCTAAATCTATCCACAAGTCATAAATAGCTATAAACTGGTTCCAACATGGAAATATGCTATGTTCTTTTACCTGTATGTGATTTGCAGGCTAAAGGGCTCTGGTAAGGCAAAAAGAATTTCTTGTCGGTTGGAGAGACTGGGCTGCACAATCACAAAGTCCTTTCTTTCTACAATGTGTTCTCCTTGTATATACTGCTCAGTCATTGTCAGAGACCATGAATTTGGTACCATATTTTAGGGGGTTCTTTCTCTTGATATTGTTCACTCTCTTGAAGGATAAACTGTCAACTTCAATTTTCCTTCAAAAATAAACCTTTTTACATTTTAAAATATTTACATTAGCAGTGTCTTTAAAATCTTGAGAAAATATAAAACAAAACTGAAAAAAAAAATGAGCAGATGGAGCGATATGTCTTTCCAAAGACTTTATTCCTCAACACGTCTTTCAGAAGTCACTTCTGTAATATGCTTTACAGTATTAAAGTAGAAGCATTTATAATTTGCTAAATAAACACAACAGGAGGCATGCACAATAGAGATATTTACATGAGTTCTCCTGTGTGTAGGGTTAAGATGTCTACTCAGGTGAAAGGTTTAAGTAGAGAGCACCCGTGGAAAATAATGATCCATGAATTAAGGCAGTTCCTGTACTTCTGAATAGTCTGGCAACAACACTTTCTGTATCCTTTCCAATATTGCATTCCTTTGATTGTTCTAGATGTTAAAGTTATTTTGTGCATTATATAATAATAATGAGAATGGCAGGTAGGTGATTCAAGAGTTTATTTTATGTCGAGTACGATGCTAAGTGTTCCACATGTAGTTAATCTCACAAGGACTCCGTAAAATAAACATCTCCACTTTCTGGATAGGGAAATCTAGAGATACGGTTCCAGTGCCCAAGATCATCGTTTCTGAGTAGCAAACCTACAATTTCAATCTAGTTCTGACCTCTGAACCACAAACCACTTCCCAGATCCCTGAATTCCATCTAGAGGGGCTATCTCTAGTAGGAGAGTGTGTATGGCTGGCAAATTAGTATAGAAATGCATAGATGGAAAAACACATAATTAGGCTAAACAAGGAAATCTCTCATGAAGTGCCATCTTAAAAAAATATGAAACAAATAGTTAAATATGTTTTCCCAGAATGTTAAGTAATGTTGGTTGAGACGGAAAAGAGTTAACTTTGTACACGAGACCCATTATTAGTACCAAAAAATGTACTTTGAGGTATTTTGCTCTTCAAAAATTGGAACTTCAATTTGATCAAAATGACTAGATACAATTATCAATTTACAGGAAATAGAGGTTAGATAAATATTTAAATAACACCATGGGAGTCCAATTAGCAAAATCCAGACTGAGGGAAAGGCAAATAACCATGTTTCTTCAACAAATAAACTGCAAGGGGGAAGAAAAGTAGAGGTTGAACCTATAGATTAAGAGAATCAAGAGATATGCCCACTAACCAGAAACATCAAAAAAGATTTTTGAGGCAATTAGCCCTGGCTGGTGTGGCTCAGTGGATCGAGCGCGGGCCTGTGAACCAAAGAATGGCAGTTCGATTCCCAGTCAGAGAACACATCTGGGTTGCAGGCCAGTTCCCAGCAGGGGATGCACGAGAGGCAACCATACATTGATATTTCTCCCCCTCTCTCCTTCCCTTCCCCTCTAGAGAGAAATAAAATCTTTTAAAAAATTATGAGGCAATTAAGAAATGAAAACTCACTGGGCATTTGATATTAAGTAACCATCCTTTTAAAAAAGATTTTGTAGTGGTAGTGTGGTTATGATTTAAATGAACGGAGACTCCTCCCCTTTCAGAGACTGACAGATTTATAGATGAAACCACATGGTATCTGGGATTTGCTTCAGAACAATACAGAGTGGGAGTGTTATGTAGAAGCACGGATGCAGTGAGACTGGCCAAACTGCTGGAGCTATTCATGTGTACACAAATGGTCCCTCCTTTTTTTGGTATGTATTTGAAATTTTGTATAGTAAAAACTAACAAATTCCAACTAGATATGGAGACTAGATCTAAATATAAATAATAAAATTTCTTCAAGATTAAAAAAATGTTATTTAAGCTGCCTATACTCTTTTCAAAGAAAACATTATGCACTGGAAATAAGTAAGAAAATAACACAAGAGCGTAGAAAAAGGTTCGACTGTAGAGCTACACTGTAAAAATTAGGAGTACTAGTAGGCTGTACTTAAGAAGGCCTCGCTAGTACTTTTAGCAGATGTTATCAGTAAACATGAAAAACTACTTGTAAACTATCACTAAAGGGTTCAGGAAAACATGAAGCAGGTAAGTGCTTTTTAAAAGCATCTGGACAGTAGTACTAAACATTAATTTAGGCTATAGAAAATCACCCCTAAGAAATGCTGGCAGAAGACAAATTAAACTCATCTTTCTTTGGAATTAAATTCTTATTAATCTAGTTCTGTCTAGTTACTAGAAGAAAGGATAATCAACTTACTATTTCAGCAATAACAATTATTTACAACTGGTTCAAAGAAAAGTTGATATGGGAAGACTAGAAAGCTGACAATCTTTACTTTTACGTGCTAAGAAGCAAACCGAACAGAGACTTATTGGTAAGGCAGGAAAAAAAGAAAAACAAAACCGATGATGAGTTCAAGGAATGTGTGGCATATCTGCAGTGGCAAGGTTATTAAGGCAGATATATTTTATTTCACAAGTTCAGAAAAAAACAGTACTAACCCAGTAAATAATGAATATACTACACACTGCAAAAGTTTCTCCCTCTGTGGTCAGTGTGATTAGAACAGTAGCTTCTATGGCTGTATTACACTGGCTGACATTTAGGGACTAAAAACATGTACCAAACACCACCAAAAATCAACTTATGGTGGGGGGGGGGAATGCAGGCTATGCTTAATAATTGGAAGTGGACTATCAACAGCAGGTGCTCTAGACCTTGGCCAGTGCTGTTTGAATCACGATCATAAAAAGAGTAGGAGCCACTGATGAGATAGATTTACCATTAGCCAGGCTTGAATAAGTAGCAGTTTTGATCTACCACTATACCATGTCACCCTGCTTCCAAACTTTGGAGAAAAAAATGTAACAGAACTGCAGCAACTTTCAATTTATATCATGTATGGCGTGACTAAATGCAAAAGTATTCAAGTTTATTACAGCCTCAAGCAAGGGAGGCAGGGCACAGACAGGATGGTGATGGTCAAGCCAGTCCCAGTTGGGAGTGGTGCCACTTATCCCTTCCTGCCACGACTGCCTCTGCGGGACTAGAGGACAAGTGGGAGGAAACTGGCATTTCAAGCCCTGGCTGACCTATGGCTTTATCTCCTTTTCCTTAGTCCACATTGTTCTGCAAAACAGCTATTTAATACCGCCAGGAGGTGCCACAATTGTGGAAAAGATCTTCCCACTCTCTGTTAAGTCTTAAAGATCTGAAAAGCCAGTATTTGCCATATATCATTATACCTAAGAACTGCCACCACCCTGAGTCAAACATGAGCTCCAGGAACACACTTTGTAAGAGTGCATTTTTCTTTCTAAACCTCACTGGGTAGGAATATACACTACATAAAGATCCTAGTTTTCCTGAGTCATAGCTTGCACTTATTTACTGCACAAAGCATTTAAACATAACATTTATTGATTACCATCTCTCTTTCAAAAGATGTCCTTTTTAAACCAAAACTATCTCTGAAGGATAATGACTTTCCAAAATTGATGTGCTATTATGAACTACTAGTTCCAATTCTTTCCCGAGGGAAATTCATGTCTCCAAATAGTCAGTGAAGGGAAAAAAAGTCTTACTCTAGCCCAGTGATTTTCAAAACATGCAACACCTGACTATTTAGTCAGGGGCACAGACCTTTTTCCCTTAGACTGTCACATTAAAAAATGAAAACAGCCAACACAATAGCCGTCTAGTGTGAATGGATCAAAATTCTACCAATTTTTTTGGTCAGATAGGCAAAAGTATATTTTTTTGGTGTGCCACAGGATGAAAAAGGTTGAAAATCGATACTCTAGCCCAGTCCCTCCTTTTATAGATAAGGAAACCATGGTCTGGAGATTCATGTGATTCTGCCTCCAATGATACATATGGCTAGTCTAAAAGGCACTGTCGAAATCTGAACTGAGGTCCACAAAATCCAAACCAATGCCCTTTCTATCATATTAACCTAAGCTCTCAGAGCAGCCTTGAATCACTTCACTGTTTCCTCATTTGCAAGTTCCCTGATCACCTTACCCCCGTGATAACCAGAGCAGACATTCTAGGGCTCCACTCCCCTCCACTGACGGCACTGTAAGGTGAACAGTCCACCTGTACACAGTGCCACAGGTACCGGTTCTGTAAATGTACATTCTCTACTGCCAGTGAAGGATGAAAACTAAATCCTGAGTATGCATCAATGAAATAACCTCATGTTCTAATCTTAATATCTTGTGTCAGGCACCCAGGAAAGCTTTCAAAAGCCCTTGGTGGCAACATTCTTACAAGTTCTTGAATAACTTGGTTGAAGTCTCCATTCTAAATTGAGAAGTACAAAGGTAGAAGTTGTTTTTCAACAACAGCTCTTCTAGTGGATGATAACTACTTCCGTGGCAAACTGAACCTAAAGCACTAGATTAGCAACACAGGTGATAAAGACAAACAATGAAACTGTTTGTCTTTATCGCCTATGTTACTAATCTAGTGCTTTAGGTTAAATTCGAATTTCTGAGTACCACAAATTTAGTCTTTTAAGATAACAAGGTGTTTTTAGTGGTTTTCTTCTACTTAGAAACGTTTGGACTTTTTAAAAACTGTTTATGCTAGTACCTTAGTCTTTATACCATATATGAAAAAAGGAACCAATGAACCAGGGTCTGGAAAAGAAGCAGTATTTTATCTTTGGAAAGCAAAACCAGAGTTTATGAATAGCAAAATAAGCCCAAAGTACATGTCTGAGGGCTTAGTGGTCAAAAGAACAGCTGATAAAGGGAAATTATTAAAGCAAATCACTTTTCAAAGATGGGGCTTCTCTCTTAACAAAGTTCACTTCACTCTCATGCAGAACAGTTGCTGTAGTTATCAAAAGTATACTGATCTGAACATATTAAACATATTAGCCCTTCATGCTGGCATTCCAAGGTAAGGAGGGATCTATCATTTTCACAGTGTGCCTGAGAACACAGGGACACTCTGAGATGCATTCTCACTGTCACAGCACTCGAACCAACTCTTGAAACCTTTGCTCCTTAGGCGCTCTACTACCTTCTTCGTACCACAGAACATTTGAAGATATGGTCACTCTGAGTTCTATCTGACACATTATCCAAGCCACTGTTAATTTTTTTTTCTGTTGTCGGAAAGCCTAACAGTTTGTTGTCCACAGTTCCCAATTTTAGGTGGGATGTTGTGGCACAAATGAACTGTTTCCACACTTATTGCATACTCACTAAAACCCAAAAGGAAGAGATTGGTTAAATTCTTAAACTTTATTTCCTGCCTAGAAGACCTTACTTAACCACTGTTGTATCTGATATAATCAATTTAAGTGTTTAAGTTTTCCTAGTGCGGTAAGATACTAAAGTTATAACTTCAGTCTTAAAGGAAATCAACTATGTATTAGTCATTTTACCTATCGGGAAAGTTAAAAGCAGAACAACAGGATATCAACCTAAACTGTTTTCTTCTTTAGGGGAAATTTCTTAATGACTTATTAATTAAACCATAGGAAAAAAGTGGCCCTCCAAAAATGAAGTGTAGTGGAAAAGCAAACAGAAAAAGAAATACAAGAAGTTATTTGGTGATCCACTTTCACTGGACTTAGCAAAGGATGAGTCTCCTCTTGAGTAACTCCAGCCTGACCACAATGGCCACTTGTTACACTTAGCACCCACTCCACCAGTCCAGGTTCATTAGGAATTCAAAGAAACCCAGCAAGGTAGAGGATCTATCCGGACCAGACTTCAAGACTCTGCACCACACCAGAGGGACACAAGGGCCAGTGCACTGCGTCCCCCACCCTCAAACCTCCACGGCTGCCCAAGAAGCAACGCGTACAGCCTGGGGCCACAGTCCTCGGCCAGGGCAGTGACCCAGCTCTGGACAACCCCGCCCCCTTCCCTGACCCCAGGGTTTGCGCCTAGGGGAACGTGGGCAGGAACAAAGTAGGTAGGGCCTCGGTAGGAGCGACAGGGGCTATGAGGGTGTTTTGAAATGGGGAAGAGTCCCTTCCCAGTGTCGCCGACTCGGACGAGGATCAGGGCCGGGGAAAGAGCAGGCCGCCGCCATGATGAGACTGGCCCCGCCGGGGGGCGTGACGCGGGCCGCCCGGTGCGTAGGGTCAGCTCCCCGTACCCCTCTCTCCCCTTCCCCGCGTCGGCCTTGGTCACAACTGCCCCCCGATACTCACGCTTTGTCCACCAGCTCCCGCACCTTCCACATGTTCAACATCGTGCCCCGCGCGGGACGGGCCGCCGCCTCCCTCTCCTGCTCCGCAGGGACTCCCGATCACTTCCGCGCCAGGGCAGATCCAGGCCGGGTCGCTGCCGGCCGCCGCCTCGAACTTCCCAAGTCAGCTCCTTCTCCAGCCACAGCCTCGGCGCCGCCGGTGACACGTCGAGACGCGAGGGCAGAGGCGCTGCGTGGAGCGGAAGTGCCCAGTGTTCCGCCCGCTGCGCGCGGGGCACGCCGGGACTAGTAGTTCTGCGCGCCACGAGGAGCAGTTTAAACTGAGTTGGCGTGTTAAGGTTGGCAAGATTTCTCTTAAACTGCCGGGGTATTCTGCACCTTTCCCCACCCTACAGAACCAGAAACTCTGGGGGGCGTGGCCCGGCAATCTGTGCTTTAATACGTCCTTCACGCCCAAGTTGCCGACCCACTGGTTCAAATGTTAAGTATTGCAGTTATTAACAATGATTATAGGGAAATGTGAGTGGTATATGTATTCCTCACCGACAGGAGCAGCTCTGTATTTGGTTCTAAGTGTCCAAATACACTTCCTTCTCTGGGGCTTAGTTTTCCCTGCAAATTGAAGAGGTTGTATTCTAAAACTATTCTAATTCTATGATACGGTGGTTTCATATTTAGCTACCTGATATCCTTGTCAGATACGTTATCATAAAGCCCAGAAACTCAGTTCACACTCCATTGCAAACAGTAGAAAGGCAGCACTATGACATGCTCCAGAACTTAGCAGGTTCATGTTCTTAAAGTACAAGTGCCTACACACACTGCATTCGGCGTTTTATTGCAATGGTGCTTGTTATTTCAGTTTCCACTTACTCATTGTTGACGATGTTCATCTTAAAGCTGTAAACATTCTTAAAGTTCGTTTGGCCCAGCTGCTTAGATTTTACAGTTCTTTTCATTCTAAAAATATTTATGAGCATCTTCTATGTGCCGTGAGTGGAGAATACAGCTGGGAACAAGCCAGAGAGGCCCCAGCTCTCCTGGGTCTTAAAGGTCTTTGGGGGGAAAAATAATCAAGGAAACATCTAAGACAATTGCAAATAGAAAGTGTGTGAAGAAGACGGGCAATAATATTAAAGAGAATGATGTTGGAAGAAAATAACATTAGGGAATATTTAGGCCCCTTTGAGGACAGTATATTTAGGGTGAATCTTAAAAGTGAAAGAGAAGGTAGCTACAAAAGAAAGATCCGCAATAAAAGAATCCCTGGTGAAGGGAACAGACAAAGACTGGTTCACAAAGAAGTGAAATGCTGCCAGGCAGAAAGCCAGGTAATAAGAATCCCAAATTAAGGACCCAGAACCTCTGACCCCTAGTTCCTCAGGTCAAGTAACCTCTTTTCCTTGCATCCACTCAATTACTGGAAGCAGTTTTGAACAGGGTTTCAATAAGGCTTCGGAATTAAGGCTGAGAGAAGCAAGTTGAAAGAATTGTAGAAAAGGCAGAAAAGTACAAAGAACAGAACTCAGGACAAAGCTATCTCAGAACTTTGTCAAGATAGGGGTGCCTGGCAGACCTGAAGTGAAATGGAGAGGTGGGCGGGTAAAGATGAGCAGAGATAGGTAGAGAAACTGGACTTGCAAGCTAGAAGTTTGTGTTTCCTGTTGAAAGGACTGGGCAGCCCAAGATTTAAAGGATAGAATGTGGCAGGAAGAGATAGGAGAAACTACTTTGCATAAATAAGAGCTCAGCAAGTTAACGTTCAAACAAAGGGGTCCAGGGTACACCAGCAGAATGGGCAGAGCATAAATATAACTACTTTCAGAGCTCTGAGCCTGTTTGCCTGTTTATAGGAATTCACTGTCAGCTTCACCAGATTTACCCAGAGAATGTAATGTAGTTGTCTGCTTTGCTTGTTCCAACACCAAGTTTGGAAGTGTCTAGACTTATTCCAGGGTTGTCACTTGTGGCGTGTCCAGGGTTGTCCAGGGCCATTTAGCATGTAACACCGAAAACCTGCCCGTCGCCTTTCGTTCAAGAGAGTCCCTAATGGACTCAGAAGAACCAAACAAAGAGAGTTTATTAAAAAGTGGTCACAAAGACTACGTATTCGCATGTCCACAAAGTGTTCCTTTTTTACCTCTTATCTTGCCAGGTTGGGAGCAGTTTCCATAGTAACTTCTTTGTGGCAATTTAAGTGTGTGTGGTAGAAAAATAAATTAGAAAATGCCCCACCCACCCCTCCTTAGGAAAGCATATCTTTCACTAAATGAGCTGACAGGCCAAGCCAACACAAGGTTTGAAAGTAAATGTACTCAGTTGTGTTATTTATATATGAGGAGCGATCATAAACACTGACTGATCCCCCGTGGTGGGCTCCTTGGTATTTTCCTCTGGAGGAGTTGAATTCATGGCACAGGGTGTGGCAGCCCCGGGAAAGCACCGTCCAGATCTCTCTGCCAGGGAACCAGTGTGAGGACCGGAACGGCTGACAGCTTCCCGCAGCCACTCCTCGGGGATCAGACACAGCATTCCCATCGGGACGCTGCTCTCACTGGGCTGCTCCCAGACAGTGACTGAATACGGTGTCCTGGAGCTGCGCCATTTCTACTCAAGGCTGGGCTTCTCTAAGAGGCAAACATTGTCCTGGTCTCCCCATCAACCTGGTCTGGGTGTCCTCAGAACTTCCCTGCCATTTGAGGGACCTTCGTCCTACCCAGTCTTCCTGCCTTCCCTCCCTTCTGTGGCACATGTCAGAACTTCCTTGTGGTCTGGGCTCTCCCCACCTTGGTCCCTTTCTTGTTCCCTTTTCCCTGAATCCTTCATAGGTGTTTCCCTCCGTAAATCTCTTCCACTTCTAATTCCATCTGGGCTGCTTCTTCCCGCAGTGTGCGCATGGACACCACAGGCAAACAATCAGTTTCAGCATTTGGCTCAAACAGTCTTGTTTTTTTTTTTTTTTTAATCACACCTGACTGCTCCTCTTGCTAACCTAAAAATAAAAAGGACTTTCAAAGTGAAAGGCAAATAAGTGTACCTTTGAGATCAAAGAATAGCTAGCTGGAAATCATTCATTCAGGCAGAAGTCCAAATGGTGTTCCGGTTAGGAGGCAAAGGCAGTGGTGTTTACAAGAAGGTAAAAGGGAACACTTACATCAATAGAAGGAAGTCATTTCTGTTGGTGCACATAAAATAACACAGTGATGTTAATTCTAAACAAGGTTTTAAAATTTCAGTACAGTAGTCATAATAACTGCTTTCTCGGTAGCTTTTCAAATAGTTCTTTGGGAAACAAATTTGCTTAGGTCTGGTCCAAAGGTGAATTGTGCCCTCTTTTTAACATGCCAAGGTTTAAGGTATAAGATATTCAAGGCAGTTCTCCTGGCATTGCAGCTCTGGCTCCATTTTAAAATAGCTCCATTGATATTATTGTTTCTATTCTCTGGAAGTCAGGACACTCAGTTTTTAATCACAGGGACAGGGTGGCCACAAGAATCGTGCGGATTATACACTGCATAACCCGATGTGGACCACCATGACCTGCCAGACAGTTCATCCCAGAGAGGAAGTATAAAGCAATAGTTCAAGCGTGCAGATGCAGGACTGAGACCAACGTAGGCCCAGCTTCTGCACCTGATGCTCAGTAGCTTGGTCGTTCGGGGTAAGTTAATCAAACCAGCACAGCACAGAGGCTGTGCCCTGGAACTCTGCAGCTAGAGTCTGGGTTTGAGCTGTGAAAATCATTCAACATCTCTGTGGCTCAGTTTTCTCAGCATAACGGGGGGTACTAGAAGCCTGCCTTAAAGACTTTTTCAGACAGTTAAATAAGGTAATGTTTAAAAAGAACTTAGGACAGTATCTAACACAAAATAAACACTCAGTAAATGGTAGCAATGCTGTTCCTACTATTGTTACTCTTCTTCCCCCAAATAATAATAATAGTAATTATATAAATCTATAAAATTTATTCAATATTCAAGAAGTATTTGGTAAGCTCTTACTATATTCTGGTGCTATGCTGGGTGGTGGGTGTACAACTGATAAATGAAATTTACAATTTACAGATAAACAGATAATAAATAAGTAAATGATATAATAAGCATGATAAACTCAAAAGTGATATGCTCGGGATCAAATGAAATAATGCATATAACTCACTTCACATTGGGTCCTGCATGTAGTAAATGTTCACTTAGTCCTACCTCATTATTAATATCATACCTCTTATGCGGGTTTTAGCTTTTTTTCCTTATAGACTGAGAAGTTTGGTTTATCAGAGTATCCTAGACCCTGCCATACAATCAGACATTCCTAGAACCCTTAAAAATTTCAGATGGTCTCGTCCTGGCCCCTGAGTTCCCGATTCAATAGGTGTATTATCCTGTATACTCTTGGTCACAAGTGACAGAAATCAAATCTAGCTTTAAGCAGAGCAAAGGAGTTTATTGACAAAGGCGCATGGGGACACTTCAGAGAGAAAATTTGCCTCAGGAACTTAGCAAATGTCAGAAACTCTCTAATTCTCATTTTCCATTATTGCAGATAGGTTTCTCCTAGTTGGCAGGTAATAAGGACACTACCTTGCGGGGAATAGGTACCATTTTTCCAACTAGGCAACCCAGTGGGAGGAGATAATCCGTCTCTCACCGAGTTGAATATCACGGGGAATGACTCTGATTGGCCCAGGTTTGACCATGTGACTATGTGCGAGCCAATCACCTACATTTGGTACCTTGTTGAAAATCAGTATGCATTACAGATTTGGTAGCTTTAGGAGAACCCATGAGTTGGGGGAGACGGGTGCTCTGAAGAAGCTCTGAAGAAAGCCACACCCTGGCAGAGAAAAGCAACGGAAGCAAATTCTACCTCTGAAGTGTCCCCATTCCCTTTTGTTAATTAAACTCCCTGCTCTGCTTAAACCTAGGTCTAAGGTGGGAGCTTGTAATCTGTATTTAAAAAAACAAACAAACAAAAAACCCTCTTAAGTGATTTTACCGGGGTTAGGGATGCTCTGGATTGGAATGACACAAGGTTCTTTCCAGCTGTGACACCGTACCTTTTATTTTTAAGGTCCAAATTCCACAAATGTTGGAGAGCAAATGAGAAACGATTACCATGGGGAATTACGGAAGAGAAAAGGGGGCAACAAAGGGGGCGGGAGCTGCGTGGCGGGCGGTGCAGCGCTGTGCAGCAGGTAGGCTGGTAGCCGGGCGTGCCCTCACTGACTCTGACCCGCTGACCGTTGGGCTCTTCTTGGCTGAACTTCCGTCTCCCGTCCGCGCTGCCAGCAGGGCTCAGGTGGGCCTAGTCAGAAAGCCTGGTAGGTGCTCTGAAGGGCTGACGCTTGCAGTCCTTCTGCGAGAATGCGCAGGCGCAAGTGCTCTTGGAATCATTTCCCTGCCTCCTGCAATGCTCTCTCCTGTCCCCCAGCCACAGGCGGGCCCAGGGGGGACGTACTGCTCCTAGTGTCTAGGCCTCCGAGAGCTCTATTCTGGGGAGCCAAGGTGCCATCAACGTAGCAACTAGTCAGCATTGTCGAGTCAGGTTCAGGAGTGAATGGGGTGGATGCCCGAGAGGACGGGCTGGCTGGTTTCTGAGGCAGGGTCTTTCTGGATAAGGTCAAGTGTCCTGGGAAAGCCCCCCGGTGTCCAGAGTGCACACGGAGGCTCTGCTGGTCTTTGAACTCCATCAGATCATTAGAAAACAATTGTGCTGTAGAGGGAAGGCTCGCTGCAGTGGGCATCAAAGGCATGTGACATGCAGGCAGACGTCTGCTCTGTAATAAACACATGAATGCAGCTGAAGACTTGGGGTGGGGGTCAGTCAGCACAAGGCCTGCTTTCCTGGTGGGAAAGAGTCAACGTTCAATGTTTATTGGCATCTGCAGTGTGCAGTGGAGTTAAATAGATGACTCAAGTCAATTGTTACCCGAGAAGCCTACAGTCTACTGTGGAAGATAGACACATAAATAGACAAACAAAACCACAGTGAGATATTTAAGGAGGCAGCTCAGTGTGGGGGGCAGGTCAGAACATCGGCCGTCTTATCATCAGGACCTTGGTTCACTCCTTGTAAACTGTGTGGCTTTGACTAAGTTACTTGACCTCTTAGGCCGTTGCACCTTTGTTGAGAAAATGGGGTTGATAAGAGTCCCTGCCTCATAGGGCTGCTGGGAGGAGTGACTGAGATGACAGTGCATTAAATGTCTGCATAACGCTTGACACGTAGCAGGGACTGATTGAATAAGATCTGTTAGCGTTGCTGAACTGCTTATATCCAGAAATCATGGGCAGTGTGGGAGAGGGTGTTAGAGCGGGTGCATCAGATCCTTTAATAAATATGTATGTGGGCACTCACCCCACTGCCAAGAAGTAGACAGTGAAAAACTGACACAGCCCCTGTTCTCCTTAGGTTTGCAGTCTGCGGGAGGAGATGGATTTCAAACAAATAACATCTTGATAAATCTATCCCTGCGAATACGACAAACATAGTGGAGGAAAAGAACAAGAGGCTATGAGAGACTATAATGGTGTTTCATTCAGGTTAGGTAGGGACAAGGGACAGGAAAGGCCTCTGTGGGAAAGTGACATTTCAGGTGAAGGTGGAAAGATCATTTTGAGCTAATGAGGTAGAGAGGGAAAGAGCGTTCCAGATAGAGAGAACAGGCTGTGCCATGGCCTGAGATGGGGCACAGCTCAGCATGTTCCAGGGTGTGGAAGGAGGCCCAGGGAGGCTGCGGGAAGAGGGGTGGGATAGTCAGACGCGAGCCAGCACGGTCAGCCTTGCCATGTTCCCTCCTGACCTCTAAGGACTCTGTCACCTGCATTCTCATGGCTCCTGTCTTCCGTTGGGTTCAGTCAATGTTGTGAAGTGGGGTCAGAAGATGGGGGAGGGGCAAGTTGTGATATTCCCCCCCACCCCCCACCGTCTCCGAGTCCCTCTGGTCTCAGGTGGTCTGCCTCCCATAGCTCGAGCTCTCTTCACCCCGAGGTTGACCCCGGGTGCTCCCCCAGATGAGGTTCATTCCCTCCCCTGCCTGCCCTGCTGTGACTTGTCCCTTCGTTGTGCTCTGCTCAGCTAAACTGAGTGGGCCCGTCTTTGCTCCTGGGACTCAGTGATGCAGGGAGTCCTACAACAAGGAGGGACCTGTGTGTCAAGCTAAGGGCATGGCCTTTTAGATTTTTATCTGAAGGGCACCAAGAAGCTGCAGACATGCTACAGTCACTTCCTTGTCACTTCGGCATCTTCCTGCGGGAGCCCCGTGTCTCTGCTCCCCTTATAGAAGGGCTGTCGTCTTCACAAACAGGCTTCTCGGGCCACCGTTGACTACGTCTTTCTTCTCATAACCTTGCTCTCTTACTTTCGCTACCCACCAGCCTTCCAGTTCTTCCAACATGTCAGGCCCCCTCAGAAACCTGTGTTCTCCTCCCTGCCTTGTAGATGTTGAGTGGACTTACTTCCCTCCCTCATAACCAGCTCTTGTCGGAAGCACTGCAAAAGCTTCCTGGTTTCCTCCTCCAAGATTCTTCTGAATCATGAATGGGACCATGTTACTGTTTGCACAGAATACTTCAATGGCTTCCCGTGGCACTTAGAACCCAAACTTGACCTATCGGAGGCCCATCCCTGGTCCAAAAAGCTGTATTCTAAAGGAACTACTGATACCGTGACCCTCCTGTGGGTCAGGACTCCAGGCCCGTTCTGAGGGAAAAGGCAGTGGTGGGCCATGGGCCAGTAGGCGCTCCTAAATCTCTCACTGGCAGCAGGTCAATATTATTTTTTAATAGTTAAAA
Organism: Artibeus jamaicensis; assembly: GCF_021234435.1. Taxonomy (NCBI): domain Eukaryota; kingdom Metazoa; phylum Chordata; class Mammalia; order Chiroptera; family Phyllostomidae; genus Artibeus; species Artibeus jamaicensis. The sequence continues at coordinate 7,436,531 of NW_026521828.1, read as the reverse complement.
ATATATGCACATTCTAGCCAATCTCTCTGAAGAATAGGTCTTTGTGACACGGGCTGGATTTTTGTAGCACATTGGACTTTCAGTTTAGCTTTGGAATTTACCAAGGTTTGCTCCACAATTTGCTCATACACCTTTCCTTGTGGTGAGGCTGCTTCCGCTACTCTCTTTCTTGTGCTGATTTGACTACTTTCAGAACCTCCCCCCCCCTTTTTTTTTTGTTAATGCTAAGTATCTACTCTGGTGACGTGCTGTTATTATAGAAAAGGAGTGTCATGAGTTCTGTTTTGTTTTGTTTGCAAGTGGTTTCTGTGGAAGCTGCTTTTCCTGTGTGTTAGCAGTTCTCTTGAATGATCCCTTGAGTTCATGGCTCCTGGTGGGTGATAATCTAAATCCAGTTCCTGTTGGGAAGGTGTAACATTAGAATTTCCCCATCCTCGATGATTCACCCTGAAAAGTAGTGGGTTGCTGACTTGGCTTAGGAAGCCTAAGATCTCACCGACCTAAATACCTATTGAGAGGGGAGGGACTGGAGAAAAAGAAAGCAAGTATTATTACCTGTTTAAAGACAGATACCTTCTCTTTCTTCAAACATTTTCTTTGGAATGTTTTTGTTAGTTCTATATTACAAAAGTAAAATGTGTTCATATAGCCTCACATATCCAGCCTTTGGCCCATAAATTCACTTGGAAATCTGTGTCAAAGTTCTTGTGCAAGAATGTTCATAGCGCCTTTATTCACAGTCGCCAAAATCTAGAAGCAACCCAAATGTCCATCAACAGAATGTGGTCAAACAAATTGTGGTATGTCGTTTGAATGAAATACATCTCAGCAATAAAAAGGAATGAGGTAGTAATATAGGCAGCAACCTGGATGAACCCCATAGACATAATAGTGAACAAAAGAAGCCAAACACAAGAAGTTGTGACTCCATTTCTACAAAATGCTAGAACAGGCAGCATTAATTGAAGTTGAAAAAAATTAGAACTGTTATTGCCTGAGGTAGAAAAAGGGCTGGGAACAGGAGAATTAAAAAAGGAAAGGAATAAGGCCCTGGCTGGATAGTTGAGTTGGTTAGAGCCTCATCCCAATGTGCCAGGGGTGTGAGTTCCATCCATCCCTGGTCCGGCACGCATGAGAATCGAACAATGAATGTGCAGATGAGTGGCACAAGAAATCCATGTCTCACTCTGTCTCTACCTTCTTCACTGTAGAAGAAGGTAGAGATTGATTCTTTAATTCTAGAATCAATTAAAAAAAGATTAAAAGAACAACGGTGGTGCTGAGGTAGGGAAAGAACAGCAGAAGAAATACCCTGATCTCTCTTCTCCTGCTGTCTAATCTGCCATTGGAGGAGAGCCTGGGTGGTACAATTCACAGAGGCCAGCCCCACCCCTCCAGAAGGCAAAGCAGGGCAGAAAAGTCCACCGAATGGCTTGAGGATGGGCTGGATGCTGAAGAAGAACCAGCATATTGTTTATTACCCGTTTGTCGTATTAGATTATAGGTTGCGTCTATGGAAGGGAGCATTCGTCCTGATCAAAGCTGACTCCCCAGGTCTAGCAAGTGCCTGGCATATTCTGAGTGCTCAGTGACATGTGTGGAATTGAGTTTAGTTCTCTGAGAACCAGTTATAAGCTTGACTTTCATTCTTTCTGAGACCTCACAGGAAGCACCTGAAAGATGGCAAGAGGGAGGTTTATGAAAATGAGATCAGCTTGGTCCTAAGACCACAGTTTCACTTTGGATCTAGTCCTGGTGTTAAGCAGGATGCAAATTCTGTGGAGACTGTCCTGGAGTGCTACTAGAATACTTTAGAGTCCCAACAACCCGTCTGCCCTCCCTCGTGATTTTCTGAGCCTCCATCTTTTCTCTCTTGGCTCCCTGATGGGCCGAGGAGCACTGAATCCAGTGATTTAGTCATTGCCCTTATGGTAGCACCTGTGAGAAGCTGGGGGTTATTCTTTTAAAAAAATTGAGATACAATACAGAAGCCATAATGTTTACTCTTTTATAGTGTGAATTCAGTGATTTTTAGTATATTCACAAGGTAGACAATGCCCCACTAATTCCAGGACATTATCACCATCTGTCCAAACCCGAATTCATTAGCTGTTACTTTCCTTCCTTCTCTCTTCCCATCCCTGGCAACCACTAATGCACTTTCTGTCTCTATGGATTTGTTGATTGTGGACATTTCATATAAATCAAATCATACAGTAGGTGGCCTTTTGTGTCTGGCTTCTTACAGTAAGCACCAGGTTTTCAAGGTCCATCTGTTTGTGGCACATAGTAATTCATTTCTCATTTATGACCAAGCGTTATTTCATATATGGACTTACGTATTTTGTTTATCCACGCATCCGTTGATGTACATTTGAATGATGTACATTCCTTCTACTTTTTGGTGACTTTGAATAATGCTGCCATGAACATTTGTGTACAGCCTTTTGTGTTGACAAATGTTTTAAATTCTCTTGAGTACATACCCAGGAATGGAATTACTGGGTCATATGGTAATTCTATGGGTAACTTTTCAAGGAACTGCCAGAGTGTTTTTCAAGGTGGTAGCACCATTTTACATTTCTACCAGCAATGTACAAACGTTCCAATTTCTCCACGTCTTTGGTAGCACTTGGCCGTGGCCATCCTACTAGGTGTGAAGTGGCACCTCACTGTGATTCTGACTTGTCTTTCTCTGAAGGTTAATGATGTCAAACATCTTTTTATGTGCTGACAGTGCTTCCCATTTGTGTATTTTATTTTTGGAGAATTGTCTATTCAAGTCCTTTGCCTATATTTTAGTTGAATTATTTGTCTCTTTACTGTTGAGTTGTAAGAGTTTTTTATGTATTCTGGACAAAAGTTCCTTATCAGATGTATTATTTGCCACTATTTTCTTCCATTATGTGGGTTGTCTTTTCTCATTTTTGATGACATCCTTTGAAGCACTATTCGTTTCTATGAAGTTTATCTATTTTTTAAACAAATTTTAAATATGTTTCTTGATTTTAGAGAGAGAGGAAGGGAGGGAAGGAGACAGAGGTAGACACAGAAAGAGAGATACATGGATGTGAGAGAGAAACATCCATTGGTTGCCTTTCTATGTGCCCCTTCCAGGGACTAAACCCTTCCAGGGATGGACCCTGCAGCCTCTTGTCGTTTGGAATGACACTGGGACCGCAGAGTCACAGCAGCCAGGGCAATTTCCCCTTCGGTTACTTATGGTGATTTGTCTAAGAAACTATTGCTTAATCGAAGATCATGAAGATTTGTCTCTGCATTTTCTTCTAATAATTTTGGAGTTTCAGCTGTTATACTCAGGTCTTTGATCTACTTTGAGTTACTTTCTGTATATGGTGTCAGGAAGGGACCCAGCACCGTTTGTTGAAAAGATTATTCTTTCCCCAATGAATTGCTTTGTTGAAAATCAGTTGATGATAACTCTCAGAAGTTTTCCCTGATATCGATAACGATGATTAGAATTATTGCTGGCACCTGGTTTATATGAAGATTCTTTGTCTCCTCCTGTCTAAGCACTGTCGTCTCAGAGATCATTCCAGGACCTCAGATTTGTATTCTTAACACAGCACTGAACCCACCAGGGGAGGCGGCAGAGGGGATGGTGGAAGTCCCAGTCCAAGCAAGTCCAAAGGCACAAGAACCAAGAGTTATGATGTCTGAGGGCAGAAGGTAGATGTCCTAGCTCGTAGGGAAAGAGAGCGAATTCACTCTTTCTCCACCCTCCTGTTCTATTCAGGCACTCAACTGATTTGATGATGCCCACTCATATTGGGGAGGGTTATCTGCTTTACCCAGTTCACCAATTCAAATGATAATCTCTTCCGGAAGTACCCTCACAGACACACCCAGAAACCATGTTTTACTAGCTATCTGGACATCACTTAGCCCCATCCTGTTGACACACACAATTCACTGTCACTGGATCAAAGCATAGAACTGTATATTAGGGTGAATAACCATGAAATGCTTTGTGGATATAAAGAAGTGAAACTCCAGTGCTTTGGTAAGAGTTGGACTAGGTTGCCAAAAGCCAAGCTTTAGTCTATGATTAATTAGCTAGCTCAATGACCTTGCCCAGTCACGTAAACTCTCCTAGTCTCGATTTCCTGGTGTATTAATGCCAAGTCTAATGACCTTCCCATGTTATTGTAACAGTGAAACAATGTGGTATGTGTGAAAGTACTTTGGAAAACTTAACCTGAATTCTGGACATTATGAGCAATTCATAGAGCTTTCATTCTAAAATCTGCCTCTGAATTGTTTACAGTACCAATTTATCCCTGTGCTTGGGGCTAGCCCCAAGTAATGTTTACCATAAAAAAAATGTTAACACAAGATTCCTCCGCAGCTGGGTGAGGGCCAGGCCCTGGCACTTGGCTCAGAGGAAGCAGTTACACAGTATGTAAGAACTGCCAGGCCCTCAGGGAACTCTCAATAAATATTTTGGGTGCTGGTGCAAAATGTGACCAAAGGACATTGACCACAGTTTTCTACTGATCACTTAGAATGTGGAGGAAGTGTGTTTTGAAAAGTAGTCTCACACGGCCTTATTTACATTGTTGGAAGCTGGGAGACCAAAGAAGCTTTCGGGCCCTCACCCACCCACCTCCTGTTTATCACAGGCAGTTATGGGGGGGGGGGACGGTGGTTTGCCCAGAAGGAACCCAGTTTTAGGGGAGGGAGACAGTGAGTCAAATGAACGAACCACACTACAGTGGTACCTCGCTCAGTCCTCATCATTAATTCTTTCCGGAACTCATGATGGGGGCTGAAAGCTAGGAACACTGACTGCGTTTTCTCTTGCAGGGCAGCCTTGGGACTCACACAAGTTCTAATAAGTGTGATGGGGTCCTGAGCCGGCGCCAGGCACGGAAACACTTTTTTCTTGTCAAAATGCGACAAGTACAGGGTTTGACGAGTTCCGAAGCCGTCAAATACCGAGGTATGACTGTAATCCAAAGCACTACCTCCGTTGTGAAGAAAGTCACGTTTGCAAATTATTAATCGTTTAGGGATAATTCTCTACATCCCTATGAGTTGGTTTAGACTTAACGTCCTCTGACAATTAATGTCAGAGGAAGGTACTGGTAGATCCAATAGTTGCGGACAGGCTGAGATAGAATAAAAATTGTTAACTTTCACCTACCATGTCAGAGAGACACCAAAGAGGACCAGACGCCTGGAGCGCCAACAACCCCCACCCTACTGCCGACCACTGTCCAAAATTTCTGGGTGTCGTTCTAATTCTGAGTAACTCAGACTTCGAGATTTTTCACCTGGGGTGAAGATACCACGTGAGTGAGGAAGAGTGACGCCTGGAACAAGAACGGCCCTTGGGAGGGTGGAATTTTCCAGAGAGCAGTAGAGGGGAAGGCACTACCCTCCTGTGGGAACGTGAGGGCTCAGAAACGAGGCTAGGAGCTGGGGCCTTCCAGGAACGAAGCTGCCTTCAGGAGGCAGTGCACCTCTTAGGTGCTTCCCATTTAGCCAGGAAGTTTCCAAAGGGCTCTAGACCGTTTCCCTCACACTCAGTCATTCCCTCTTGCTTCTTCCAGCCCTTCCGGAAGGTTCGACACGCAGCCGCTTATCAGCTGTGCCTCAGCCGTTTCCTTATCTGTAAAACACCTACTTCATAGGAGAGAGTTAAATGAATTAGTACACAGCAATGAATGAGCTAATTGAAGGGAATTAAATAGGGCACTTGGCAGTGTCTGGCATAAAAAGGCCCTCTGTGTAGTTACTGTTGCCCTGACGGTTATTGCCACACCTCCTCCTCCTCTTCCTCCTCTCGAGGCCTGTCCGGCAACCAGAGAGGCCAGGGCCACTTCCATCTTGGAGGCTACCAGTGTATCAAAAGAAACAAGGAAATTACAAAATATGATTGCAAAGGATTGCGGTATGTTTTAAACATTTATATATAACACAGTGGTGCTTTACAACACACACAGGAACACAGGCAGTAACAGTGTGCGCTTCCCCGGGTAATTGCACAGAACACAGTCACTGCTGCTCGGGGACAGGTGCCCGTCCAAGCTGCAAGGTGGACACCAGTATCCTGCAGTCCTGCCAGCCTGTCTTTCTATCTGTGTATATAAACCCATTTGGAAGTCACGTTAAAGGCAAACTTTAGTCCTTTTGTGAATGAGAGGCCGGACCAGAAGGCCCTTCTGTAACCCTCTACCCAGAGTTCTTTGGGCCTGAGGCAGATTCATAAAGGGAAGTAAAGCCCCTCTCTCTTTTGTCCCCTCCGCCCATCCTGGCAGAGGGGGAGGTGGCCAGAGGACAAGCAGCTTGAAAAAGCAGTGTCAAGAAGATGATTGTGGAAGGGACAAATCGACCTGCACCTCGACTCTTTCACCAGTACTCATGAGGGAGGTGAAAATCGGGGCGGACAGAGAAGCAGGCATTCCAGGAGCTCGAGCAATGCCGGCAGCACCGCGGGCCAGCCCAGCTTCAGCTTCATGGGCTGACGCTTTCATTTTTATCTGCCTCGGTGGAAATCTTTCTCAAACAGAGCCTGCTTTCCACGATATTAATAAGAGGGCCATGAAAATAAAAAACAGAACCCAAACATACTTTCCAAACGAAAAAGACGGATGCCCTTCCATTTGAGATAGCTTGCGCATAGAAACTCTGAGCAGGAGAGAAGGAACGCATGCGCATTTTCCGCGCGCTCTCTGTTCACGTCGATGTTCAAGCTCAACACTGACATCATGGGGATGAAGAGAAGGTTTGGCATCCATTAGTGTAAAAGTGAACCTGCGGAAGAAATGGGACTGCAAGCACTCCTACTGCATAAGGATCCTTTCGACAACTTTTTTTTTTTTTAAATAAAGAGCACTGTTAGAGGACAAAGCCAGGTGAACTCCTAAAACAAGTTTCCTTAAGAACACAGAAAGAGACCCGAAAGCTCTATTTCCAGACTGAGGCCACTCTCCCTGGACTCAGGTGCTGTGTTTATTTCTTCCGCTTTGGACTTCAGAGGCAGACTGAGCTCGCGGAAGGGGCACACACATGGTCTGGGTGCCGGTTCGCCTCAGGTCCTTCGCAGCTTGTGGCACCAGGCATCTCTGAGCATTGATTCTCTATCTGTAAAATGACTCAGTTTCCCCACTACTGCAGGAATGTTCAAAAGATGAAACACAGCAGAGATTTGTGACTTTCCACATAGATGGATACACCTTGCCTCTTGCCTGGCCTGGAATCTAGAAAGGGCTACGTAGCTATGCTCCTTTGTCAGTCACGTTTATTTCCCCTTATGCTCCTGGGTGCCTTCATTTTCCCTATTTTCATCTCAGTAGGTTTACCCTTGCTGGTGGGGTGCATGGCATGCCCCCCACGTACTCATTCATTTATACATTTGTGAGCCCCAAAGTAGAGAGGATGGGATAATAAAAGCCCGCTGTACCCACCCCCAAGGTCCTGTCATTAACTCTGATGCTCGTGGAAAGCATTGCCACTCTGCTGTCGTCAATGTTCCCTCTGCCTTCTTCCCCACAGGGTTATTTTCTTTTATTATCTACTTTATTTTATAGTTTTTTAAAAATCTCCACCTGAGGATATGTTTATTGATTTTAGAGGGAGAGGAAGGGAGGGAGAGAGAGAGAGAAACTGCAGCTGGCTGCCTGGCGTCTGCGTCTCGCCTGGAGATGGAACCCACACACCCACAGCCTTTTCGTGTGTGCAGGATGACGCTCAGACAACTGAGCACCCCCCAGGGCCCCACGGACTGCTTCACAGTAGATCCCCGATGTCTCACCACCCATCCACAAAGATTGCAATATCTATCTCCGAAGGATAGGACTGTTTTAAAAGCATAACCACAAAATTTCTTAATATTGTAAAAAATTTTCAGAATTAGTCAATGTTTATGTTTCTCAATGGCCTCACACATATGTCTCCAGATCTATGGGAAAATTAATTTCCAATGTCTCAGCCAGGAAAGTGACACTGGCGGAATCCCAGCACAAAGTACGTGGTGTTGGGGTGTCTCCGCGGCAATATTAGTGATTATTGCCTAGATTTCTTATTTTATTTGAGGTTTGCCAAAAGGGCCTATTTCTAATTCTATTAGTCCTTGTTCATTCGACTGGAGTTTTTTTTCCTAAAGAGAAGTTTGTCCTTCATCGATTATTTGGAAACTTTGACAATAAGAAAGTTGGTTCCCTAGCATCTTTCAAAAATGAGTCTTTAAAAAAAAAAAAGAAGTCATGGCCCTGGCTGGTATAGCTCAGTGAACTGAGTGCTGGCCTGTGAACCAAAAGGGCACTGGTTCAATTCCCAGTCATGCCGGGCTTGTGGGCTAGATCCCAGGTTGGGGGCGGGCGAGAGGCAACCTGACTGATATTTCTCTCCCTCTCTTTCTCTATCCCTTCCCCTCTCTCTAAAAATAAGTAAATATAATATTTTTAAAAATGAAGTCATGTGGTTTAATACTTTTGACTTTGACCCAATTGCAGTTGTTATTAGTGTTCAAATGATCCCAGCTCTGGCCAGGGAGAGGTTTTTCATTATGGCTCCTTTTGACATGACGGCAGATTTCTTTAATTGCTTCTTTCCTTTTAATATGACAGGGTAGTCAGGCTTTCTTCTGCATTTTCGGCCCTAATGTAGGGTCAACCATTTCTCCAAGGAAATGGTATTTAGAGGCCACGATCTAAAGGTTAGCAGTGTTTATTAATACTGGGTTTATTATCATTTCTAGGACTTTTTAATGGACAAAGCTTGTAAAAACTTTTTTTAAAAATTTAAAAGTGAAGACAATATGAGTTCATAATAATTCAAAATTTATTTTTACAGGTTATTACTTACATTCTTTTTTTATATCTGCATTTCTTTTTCCTTATGAAAATCTTGGTTCCCAACATTAAAACTTATTTATTTGCTTTGAGTATAATAGTTTCAGAATAATAGCAGTAATACTGATAAGATGATTACTGAAAATAGTTTAGGCTAGCTTTTTGCTGTTCTTTTTCTTCACTGGTCATATACAAATCACTGTGGTTTAATATCATGTGAAAGAATTCCTTTTAATATATTGTTATGTTTTGTTTCACGGGGAGTATTTTTATTTTTGTTACTTAATCATTTAAACATTTGTATGGTTGAAAGTCAAATCTGCAAATTAAATTATATTCGGAAGTCTGGTTTCTCAGTGTATCTCCTCTACCCTGTTCCCTTTTTCCCCAGTAGGTAACATTCTGTTTTAACTATATACAGACACTACACACACACCCACACACACAAAGTCTTTCCAAAAAGTATTCAGCTGTGCGTTATGACAGAGACATTTATTGAAGAAGATAACAAGATACAAGAGACATTACACATAGAACAGTGACACCTCAGTCCCCTTCAGTGTAGGCACCTTGGGACCTCACCCGGATCTCCCAGCATCTCTTCCACAGTTCAATTCAAAACACTGCAAAATCCTTTGTTGGAATCACCATCAGCTGCAACTGTTGTATTTTCCTGAATCTCATGGATGGTCTGAAATCTCTTCCCTTTCAAAAGTGAGAAAAGTTTTGGAAAAAGCCAGAAGTCACAGGACACAAAATCTGGGCTGTAGGGGGGCTGAATCAGCTGGGTGATGTGCTGTTTCGCCAAAAAACTCCGAAGAGGTGATGCCTGAGCTCATGTGATGCATGAGCAGGCACGTTTTCATGACGAAGCTGCCAATCACCACTTGCCCATAGCTGCCTCTGTTTTCACCGCATTACATCTCTTCATGGGGGAATGTTTAAGCCTAATGCAAAATCCGATGCAGATTCGTTGCTGTACTTGCTCAGTCATTTTGAATGCAATGGCCACACAGTGCACATGCTCACTCAATGGCACCTACTGCCCCCACTGACTAGTAGAGTGAAGTCATCGCTGTTCATGCATGCTCATTCCAGGCTGCCCGGTGACCTTGGCTACCAGGTTACCTTGGCTGCCAGGTTACCTTGATGTTGCACAAACCATTCTCGTAACAGTGGCTGGACTTTTTCTGGACAGACCTTGTATAACGTATATATAAGCATATATGTATATAAACAAGAGCTTATTAAAATAACTGTTCTCTGCCCTGTTTTCTGACTCAATGTCATACTTTGGAGATCCCTTTGTAGCATTTTTACAGGTTAGAAAACTCCATTGTGAGTACTTAACTATTATTTACGCAGCCAACTCTTTACTGATATTTACCGTATTTGCCCATGTATAATGCACACCCATGTTTTTAACCCAAACTTTCAGAAAAAATATCTTTCATTTTCATTTTTTTAATTCAATGATTTATTTAGATACTTTTTTATATTATAAAGGAATCTTAGCATTTATTTTTAACATATTGTGCTACAAGACATTTTATGTAACAAATATTTACAAAACACAAGAACAGGTACAGGGTATCTCAGGCGCTACCCATGTATAGTGCACATCCTTATTTTTCCCTCAAAAACTTGGGCAAATAAGTGTGTGTTATACATGGCGAAATATGGTACATGATTTCCAGTCTTTTGCAAGTTCCTAACAGTGCCAATTTATAGTTTTTTTCTTTTCTAATTTCATGTATAACATTTACTCTGAATACGAGGCCCCACCCAATGCAAAAAATACAATACAGTGTCATTTTTGACGTTGGGAATTATTCAGATCTCACCGCCCCCCACTGCAACACATACACGCACAGCGCAGAGAGAGGAGTTTCCCGAAACTTTTGGTGATACCAGCCTCTGTCCTCCCTCCACTTTCCCCAGCCGGACCCTCTAGTTGATCTGGACTGAGCTAGTAGAGCTCTGCTCCCCCTTCCCACTGTGCTGAGTGTGGGCGCAGAGGTCCTTTACAATGATCTTAGAACTGTATCAATTGTTAAATTAAAAATTAGCTTACAGCTACGTATGACCCGATTTTATTTTTTTAATTGTAAAGAAATACATTTATAAAATATGTAAAAATGTCAAAAAAAACATGTTGAAATTACTTACATATAAATAAATAAACTTACCAATATTTTATATATATACATGTATGTGCACAGATGTGTGTGTGTGTGCATTTACCAACTTGGAGGAAAATCCTAGATTCTCCATAAATATTAACAGTGAGTGATTATTTCTAAGTTGTCGGTGATTCCTAGTGCAGCACAGTGGTTAATCTCACGGACTCTGGAGCTAAACTGCCTGGTTACAGATTCTGGCTCTACCGGGTCATGTGACCTTTGGCAAGTTACAGAATCTATACATGCCTCAGTGTTCTCTCTGTAAAATGGCAATAGTAAAAAACTGTACCTGCCTCAAGGGATTGTTTTGAGTAATGTTAGTTAATATAGTAGAAGTGCTTAAAATCATGCATAGTACATAGTGAGCACCATATAAGTGTCATTGCAATTTTTAGAATTACCCATTATTATTCATGGGTAAATTATTGGTCATTATTAATAATGATCAATCATGTCATATAATCAATACTTATAAAAATAATTCAGTAATTGCTATTTTAAACCAAAAATAGTCTGTATTATTGGTGCAATCTTTCTACTAATGTATCCCCTTGAATCATGAATGTGTCGTTTGTGGGAAATGATGATGAAAATAACGTGCATTAGGCTTCTAGAATAAATTATGCAAGTTTTAAATAAGTTCACCCTTGTCTTCCCATATGTCTCACGTAGAGGCAGGTGATGAGTTCCCCCAGCGTCCAGCGTCCTGGCTGTCCAGTGTCGGCGTGCACAGGTGTCACTGGAGGCCTCACGGAAGAAAAGCCCAGACTCTTGGCCAGACCCCCCAGGATTCTCATTCAGCAGGTCTGGGGCGGGGCCTGAGAACCTGCATTTCTAAGACACCCCAGGCTGACGCTGCTGCTGCTGGTTCTTGGGACCATACTTTGAGAACCACTGACTTACAGCACCCACTGCCATGATCAAGTGGAGGGACCTGCGACGGAGGAATCAGCGCACTAGGGCTTTCAGTTCCTCCCGGTTGTACGATCCTCCTCCTTTTCTCCCTCCTTTTCTTCTTTCCAGAAACATTCATGGAGCATCAACCCTGAGGACTTACTATGTCCCAGGCTCTGTGAAAAGCAAAAACAAAACAAAAGCACTTCACTGTGTAATATTTTCAGCAAACAAAGTGTTCCCATAAGTACTACCTCAGTTGATTCTCACACCAGCCATTCACGGCCCGTAAGATATGATTAACCCTGTTCTGTAGATGAACGTGCCAACCAGAGCACAGGATCACATATTTCCCTGAGCCGGAAGGCAGCTAAGAGGGACTCGAACTGATGTCCATGCTTCCCATCCCAGAACTTTACGACCATCCTGAACTAAGTCTTCTCTAAGTTCAGGATTCTCACACCAGCCTTCCTACTCTTATAATGACTTTATGGCAAATATTGGTTTAATTGAATGGTGATCATTTTTTACCTATTGTTCCAAAGCTGTGGGTAATACTCTCAGACAGCACTGGCAACTCACTTAACACGGTTGGCAGTGTGAGGCAGCAAATACTGACCGTCTAACATGTAATAGGGAATGTACTGAGGACTGGAGATTACAAAACCATCTATCTATCTATCTATCTATCTATCTATCTATCTATCTATCTATCTATCATCTATCTATCATCTATCTGTCTACCTATCTAGAATAGCTCCTGCTTGTGAAAAGGCCCAAAGTCTAAGTAGGAAGCTAAATAAACAGGAAGTATAGAATGAAAGTACACTCTGGTAAGGATATGACAGACAGTACCTAGAATGTTAGTGGACAACAGAGTAAGGACACAAACCCTGGTCGAGGGAGGACTGGGAAAGGGCTCTCAGGAAGCTCGTGAGGTGGGGAGCCGGCGATCCTAGCAGAGGGACCCTTATGAACCGGGGATCCGAGGGGTACAACAGCAGGGTGTGTTCAGGGAGTGTAAGTTCTCCGACGGACCTGAAATGTAGCGTTTACCAAGCAGTACAGATGTGTGGGGAGGAGGTAGGGGCTAGGTCATGGCGGCCTTAGGAAGCCGCTCTTGGACATACCCTGTGTGTGGTAGGAAGACGACATGCCACAGAGGTTCAGAGCGTGGGCTTTCAAGTAAGACAATGGGTTCTTTTTTTTTTTTTTCAAAACTCTGTGTTGCTTTTGCTGATATTTATTTTTATTTTATTTTTATTTATTTATTTTTTTAAATTTTTTTTATTTAGTTACTTTTCAAGTACATTTTTTTTTCTCTCCCCCCCTCCGCCCGATCTCCCCCCTCCCTCCAATCCCCCCCCCCAGACCTCATCTCTGTGTCTTTCATACTTGTTCCTCAAAATCCCTCCCCCTTTTTCCCCTTAAGTTCCCTTCCCTCTCCCCTCTGGTCGCTGCCCACTTGTTCTCTATTTCAGCGTCTTTGTTTTTATTCTGTTTGCTTGTTTGTTTTATTCTTTAGCTTCCTGTCAAAGGTGAGATCATATGGTATTTGTCCTTCAATGCCTGGCCTATTTCACTCAGCATAATGCTTTCCAGTTCCATCCATGTTGTTGCAAAAGGTAGTAGCTCCTTCTTTCTCTCTGCTGCATAAAATTCCATGGTGGCAAGTAAGACAATGGGTTCTTGATCCTAGTTCTTACACGTAGTAGCTGGTGATAGGCAATTTAATGTTTCTGAGCTTTACTTTTTCAGAGCTGGAAAATGGGGATAATAATGCCTACTTCTATGCATTGTGCTGAGGATAAAATGAGGTAATGCAGGCCCAGCTCTTGACATAGTGCTTATTACAAAATAAGCTTGCAATAAATGGTAGCACAGGATAATGGTGATGATGATAATTATTGTTGGAAGGGATCGTCATAAATAACCACCTCAGGTGCATCGTGTTGTAACCATAGTTAAAAGAAAGCATTTGGTGATGATCCCTGGGAGTTTACTGCCCAAGAAACTCCACTGTCTTGGGCAAAGAAAGCACGATCGAGTTGTGTAAGTGACTTTGCATTTTTATCTCTGTCCATTGAGATTCCCTGTTATTTACCAAACGTGGGAGGGCAGAGAAATGACCACAATTCAGAATCGGGAGGGTTGTCCTTAATAATTATTTAGCTTATGTTTCGCTGTGTTCATTGTGGTAGCCTCAGAGCCAAGGAGAGAGCAGGTAAAACTTCCCTTCATATCCGAAGAATGGCAGGGAACCTGGAGTGTCGGGTTCTTTCCTCTGCTCCACCAGTGTGATGATGACCGTCTTCAAGACAGAGAGACGATGCTACAAAGGTGACAGATGTTAGTCTTCTTACTAACCTCATTGTGTGGGGCTAGAAGGTGGATTTTATGTGGTTTAGAAAAAGAAACACACGTGACATTGCTCAAATCTAGAGGGTTGAGTCAATTTCTACTCATTAAAATAACTTTCAAACAGACTTCAACTTACTGCAGGTATTGGCAAGCATCACCTCATATGCCAAAGGTAAACTGGCTTAGGCATAACCTTGCCCTTCCTCCTGCCCCAGCCAGAAGAACCAAATGTGGAGGTCATTGACTTCTCCCTTCCCTCACTACTCTCAGGCCCTGGTGCCCGCCGTACTGTGTGGTCACAGTTGCAGCAAGCAGAAGAGCATGCATCGGTCTTGGATGGGGGCTCTGGAAAGACAGCGACCCTGGTTTATTGTATTTCCTGGTCCTGGTCAGGACGTTTAGCAGGCACGGTGTCTTTATCTATTAATGGCCATCCAGATTTTGGACTGATGTCATCTCTGCTGCTGCCACAGTCACACACCGCCCTCCTGACGCCCCCATTCACCCATTCACCCGCCACACCTTTCTCCTTGTAAACCCGAAAGGACTCCAAGGAAGGAGCAAGCTGCCACCTGCTGCGCTGCCCTCCACCCGCTGAACTGGTTTTTCCTGCTACAGCGGCCCAGTCTCTCTGCCTCGGAGGCAGAGGCCAGTCGTGGTGACCCACCAAGACCTGTGTGGTTAGCAGCCTGGGGACAAAAACTCAGCTTTGGCAGGCAAACAGTAAAATTGGTCTTTTCAAGTGATTCCGAGAACCTGAAGAGTGACTTTGTTGTAAAGCCTGTGATTTTCCTTTCTGCTGTCCAATGAGTAGGAGTTTTGAACTGTACTTGGTATTCAGAACTCAAAGTCCTCTGTGCACAGGTTGCCGGAGAACGAATTACAGAGTGAGCCCTCGCTCCCTGTGAGGGGCTCGGCGGGTCTGAGGAGCCTGGGGCTGTCTGCCAGGTGATAATCATGTTTGAGACACTTCGGCCAGCCACCATCACACCAGGTTCTGAGAACATTTCTGGCTGAGGAAGAAGGAAGGACTATTCTGCTGTTCTTAACCAGAAATGTGCAGAAATTACTAATTTAATTCAAGCCTTACCTGGATAGGAACTGATTATCATAGACAGGCAGGAAACTGACGTCTACTGTATCACCTGCTCTGTACTAAGGACTCCGTACACATACTCTTTTTTTTTTTAATTGATTTTAGAGAGACAAAGGAAAGAGAAGGAGAAAGAAACACTGATGTGTTGTTGTTCCACAAATTTATCCATTCACTGGTTGATTCTTGCATGTGTCCTGGCTGGGGATTGAACAGGAAACCTAGTACCCATACTCTTGTTTAATCCTCCAGCAGGCTAGCACGGCAGGCTGTCAGTCATTAGTTACCATGGCAGCAGGTCCAGGAGAGACACACCAGAAGCTGCAAGGCCTGTTGAGTTGCCTAGTGTCGCTTACGCCATATTCTCTTGGTTCAAGCAAGTGATGAGGCCAAACCAGATTCAAGAAGCGAGGAAAGAGATTCCACCTCTTGTTGGGAGTGGCCTGTGCGATGCAAGGGACAGGGGGAATCTCCGAGGCCATCTTTGCAGATCGACTACCACCCTTGGACCCAAAAAAGAGAGAGGATCTGTGACAGATGACTCGTACCTGGCTCCGAGGGGGTTCTATTAAATGAAACATCGTTCACAAAGTGTTTGGAGCCCCTTGGTAGAAAAGGGCATTGTACACAGTTTAGGGGCAAGCATCCACTACCAACAAAGAGAATTAGTTTCTGTTCATCACTGTGACCTGCACAATCAATTCGGTAGATGCAGTCAGACTTGGAGGGTATGTCTGCAACAATCAGACAAGATACAGGCAAGATTTGTTTGGCATACGTGTGGTTCACTTGTGAGGAGCTCTGGAGAAGTCATTCGCCAAAGCATCTGAAATTGAGCTGAGGCCTGCAGACTGCAGGCTGGAAGACAGATGCCAGGGGTTAAGGGGCAATGGGCAGAGAGGACAAACTGGTCTGGAAAATGAGTCCTGCCTTGGAAGTCAAAAAAAGGTGGCTGCTCCTAATGACAGGTGTCGATGTGCAACCTGCGGCTTCTCACAGGCTCCTGGATAAGCCACAGCCAGGATCTCTTTACCTAAAGGTGGTTAATGATTTCCCACACCACCTCTGGTAGACCTGCTAGTTATGAGAGTCCATTGTTACTCCTCCAAGTCTAAAGGCTTTCTGTGGCTGACAGTTAGCTGTGATAGGCAGGGCTTCATATCTCAATGAGATTTACTTCTTAGAATGGCCTTGGTGTCCCTGTTTCCAGGTCATGGATTCAGAGAGGAGCCAAGGAAACACTGGAAGTTGGTAGTGGGTAGGGTCGAAAATCCCTGGTCTTTAACTATGGTTCCCGGGGAGGAAGAGTAATAACATCAGTCTGGAGTGTGGAAGACCTGGCTTGAATCTCAGGTCTGCTACTCACCAGCACTGTCACCTCAGATACTTCCCTCTTTTTCATCCCAGTAGGTAGCACCTGTATCTGTCTCTTGTATAACCCATCTCTCCTGCCCTGGTCCAAGCCTTTGTCAAGTCTTTTGGGTTAAAGCAGCACCTTGCCAAGTTCAATGTCTGTATATGACACTCTTCCATGGTTCTCCACTACCTCTCCAAAGACTGGTTTGGAAAACAAGACCTTATGTTTTGGACCTGTCTATCTTGGTGAGTTTCCTTCTTGCCACTGTTCTCCCTCAGTGGTCATTGGTTTTTTAGAAAAATATCACCTAAATTCTGCTTCCCTGTATCTGCATGCTTTGCCAAAAGATTGTGTATAATAGTTTTGCCCATCAAGAGGTGGAGTATATTTCTGCACTTCTTGACTCTGGGCTGTCCTTGTGACTTGCTCTGGCTCACTGAATGCACTGGAAGTGGCACTGTGTCAATCCCGAGGCCTCGAGTGCCTCTGCTCTCTCTGTTGGAACCCTGCCACTGCCATGTGGACAAGGCCAGGCTAGCCTGCTGGAGGATGAGAGACTATCTGGGGGGAAGCCAGCTGTCACGGCCAGGGCTACCCTAAACCAGTCCACAGCTAGCTAATGCCCAGACATGCAAGAAAGAGCCCCCTGCCCAGCTCTCAGCTGACTGTCTAAACGTGAAGGAGACTAGGGGAGATGAGAATTGTTCAGCCGATCCATAGAATCATGAGCAATGAAATGCTGTTATTATTTTTAGCCACCAAGTTTTAGAGTAGTTTGTTACACAGCAATAGCTAGTTGATGTACCCTTCGTTCCATCTCTCTGCACTGTGGGCTCCAATCAGGCTACATTTCTTGCAGTTTCCTCTTTGTCATCCTCACTTTCACCTTTTGTTGTTTGCACAGGCTGGTTTTTCTGCCTGCAGTGATCTTATCTTCCAGTTTCGTTCTTTGCTTGGCTAAAGTCTATTTATCTTTCATGACTAGCATAGATGGCTTTTCCTCCAGCAAGATTTGCTCAACCCTCACCAAAAGTAGGTTAGCTGTCTGTGCCATGTTCTTCCACAGCATCTTGCCCTTACCCCTTTCTTAGCGCTGGTCACACTGTATCGCAATGACCTGCCTTCTCGTGACTTCCCACTGTCCATCAAGTTTCTGGAGGCAGGCCGGTATCTTGCTTGAAGTAACACTGTCTGAGCTTAACCCAATGTCTAGTATATAGTAAGGGAAAAAATACAACTTTTCCGATGAGTGAATGAAGTGACTCTACTTCCTTGACTTTCAGTTTCCTTGTCTATGAAACGTAAGGGGTGGAAACAAGCAGGGGGAAAGAGAGGCTTTGTTTTGCACGTTGACTCTGATCCACTGGAGCTGGCCGTCTGCAGTTCCATACTGAGCAGGCTTGCGCGGCTGTGACGGGAGTGACAGGGAAGGATGTCATGATTGATTAGCTATGTCAGCCATGGGCGGGAAATTACAAGTGACAGCACACCTGCCCAAGAAGTGCCATCTAGGGAAAGAAGATTTCTCTGACTCATGGGAATTCCGGTCTTGTTCAGCCCAGCCACATTGGTGTCATATCTGGGGCTGGGCAAAAGTAGGTTTGCACTTGTGAGTAGGCGGAACACAGAGTTTATTCTTGTGTTATCATTACCTATTAATTATTGTGTTATTTTTCCATATGGTTGAAGGGAAAGCTGAATGTGGAACTGACTAGATGCTAAAATTGGTGTCACTGGCTGTGGTGGAAACTTGGGTGCTTGCCAGTCCGTTTTCTCTCCCCCACATGCCAGACTGTGTTTCTCCAGCTCCTTTGCATTAAGCCTTGGCCATGTGACTAATTCCCACCAACGGAATGAAACTTGGAGCAATATGGGTCGTCTCTGGGCTAAGTTGGTTAAGCCCAGGAGAGGCTCTCTGAGCTTCCTTCTTCTCCTGTCTCCACCAGCTCCAAAGAGAGAATGTACTGGAGGGACCTCGATACCTGAGTAGTAGCACCCCACATCGGACTGTGTTGGGAATAGGTAAAACCTTCCCCCACAGATCACTGAGATTTGGTGGGAGAGGGTTGTTACCCTAACATATCTGTCGATCCTTTCCCTTCGTTCTCTTTATTTCTGGGTGTGTGGGTATAGGAGTGTTCGATGCCGGTGTTAATGGCATCTGTGGAAGTCAATAAAAGTTATACTCGATACTTCAAGTACTTCCGGTACCCTGAAGGAATAACTTTATACACTGAGATACTTCAGAGGTCTGTGCGTTCTGCTCTGCATTTATGATTGCTCTTTCTACCCGTGGATTCTGTCCCCAGACAAAGTGACCCATCACGGGGACAGGATAAAAGCCCACATGCAGCACCCTCCCCTGCTCCCTCCTTTTTTATAGCAGTTACCCCACAAACCCTGCAAATGAAGGTTCATCATACGTTAAAGCCCAAGAAAGTAATGGTCTCCCCCCCTTAGGCTCTCTGCCTTTCACAATTTGATTGCAAGAGTTTTCAAGTGCACGACAAAACAGAAAACTTAGATTTAAAATATTCACGGCGGTCCGTCTGCGGCGGTGTGGGTGCCTGGATGTGCGTTTCCAGCCAGACAGCTCTGCCTTCTGGCTCGGGGAGGCAGGACTTGGGGTGCAGGAAGGGGACTGGAAGAAGCTGACCTCTCCCACCCATCTCTGACCGACAGTCACGGGCCTCTTCCCATGTAAGTTCCAGGACATCAAGCCCTCATTCTTCCCTGAAAGATGTTGTTACACAGAGCTGCCTGTTTTCCACGTACTAAAATGTTTCCTCCCTGTGAGCCCATCAAAACCTCCCCGTCCCGTGTCCCAGCTCTCTCGGTTGGCTGGCTTTCCAACGCACTTTAGATCTAATCGGCTTCTGTGAACTGATGGTTTGCTGGGCGCTGAGGAAGGGAAGTGGCCTTCCTTCACCTCTCATGTAATAAACGAACAGGAGAGGAGTAGCCGATGTGGGGACGATGCTGCCCAAAGGGGAAGTCTCACATGCCCCGTTTAGGCCAGGGAGGATGGGAGGATGGGAGGATGGGGGGATGGGGAGATGGGGGGTTGGGGGGATGGGGGGATGGGGGGATGGGAGGGTGGGAAGCTGGGAGGGTGGGAGGATGGGAGGCAGGCCCTGCCCAGCAGCCCAGGTGGGAGGCGCCCGCTCGGCGGAGCCCGGTTTCCTGGCACTCCTCTGCTCACCCTTTGAAGGCAGCCGTGTGACCTGCCAATGCCCAGGGCCAGTCCAGGTTGTAGGCTGCGACGGCAGAGAGCCTGGAGGGGCAGATAGTGGGCATTTTGATGTGACGGGCAGCGCAGGCTCGTGCCACGTGCCAGGGTGGGCGTGGGAGCGCTGTGTGAGTAGTGGTGAGGGGGGTAGTGTGGGTTCTGGCAGGAGCAGGGCTGGAGGAGGGCCCTGAGGCCGGGTGGGGACAGAAGGAGCTTTCAGAAGGCAACAGGGGGCGAATGAGAGAGGGAGTCAACTTGGGGTTTGTCGTTTTTTCATGATGTATTTTCTTTTTGTTCCTCAAGGCCTGGCTTTTCCCATGACTTTGATTGACAGGGAAGCCCCCACTACCACCCCCACCATCACACAAGGTCGTCTTTACTGAGCCCTCACTTCGTGCCTGTGGTTTGTGGTCTCAGTATCACTATCTCACATTTATAGACGAGGGAACTGTAGTTTAAAAAATAACTTGTGTAAGGTTACCCAGCTGGTAAAGTGGCGGAGACTTGGGCCCTGTTCTTAACCACCCCAGAGAGGTAAGGGGGCGGGGGCAGAAGTCTTTGTAGGACCTGCGCCTCTTGGCATTAGCCCCTCCTTTCTCAGGGGAGGTTAGTGAACAGGGCAGGGAAGCCAGTGCTGAGCTGCTCAGCAAGGGGTCAGTCCTGCTGGCAGTCATGCCTCCCACCGGCATCTTTGGCCGGCCACATTCTCTCTGGGCAGGCCTTTTCGACCAGAGTCCTCCGGCTGATTTGAGAAAGCAGGCTGACAGCTTGCATGTCATTAAGCCTCGCCCATGCCAGAGGAAGGCAAACATCAAGGTGAAAGCCCAAGAGTGTCTGCGGTTGTCACATACTCAGAGACCCCTTCAGCCACGGAGGGTTTCCCTGCAGAAGACTCCCCAGCCAGGAAAGGAACCTGCAGGAAGTTGAGGTGCTGCCCTTCCGGAAGTCGAGGCCATGACAAAAGACATGCAGACATAACTGTGCATCTGTAAGCAGAAAATCCATTGTGACCACAGGCTCCATTTTAGTCACCAAATGGACAGGGCCACCTGGTTGGACCTCGACCTCGAACAGTCTATCTGGAGAAGTCAGCCTTGGCCCCAGCCCTGGCCACTGATGCGAGGGAAGCCATCCAGCAATCAGGCCTTTCAAAATCAATTTGGCTCATGCTCCAAAATCGTTGCTGTAATTGACAGCAACTTCCTCCCTGGTTTCCTTAACTATCAGATAAAAGAAAGTGTTGGACTGTTTTAAACCTTTTTGAGGCCAAGGACTCACCTCCAAGGGGAATTTTAAGAGGCACCTGCAAAGAGAGTTGACTTAATTCCAGACCTTTCCTTCCTGCTAGGATGAATAATTAGCAGCGCAATCCCGACCTTCGGTACCAGGAGTTTATGTACAGTGATCCAGAGTGGGAAGTATTAAAGCAGCTTGTGCCTCGTGGTGGGGTAGTAAAAAGATTTCTACCCACCTTTGGAGTTCTATGAAATGGGGATAACAATAATGAACTCTGCCGGGTAGGAGCAAGCCAATTAGTCCAAGCTGATAAAGCTCAGAGTCTTATTACAGCTTTACTGCTGTGGAGAGCAGGCAGGACCTTCCTGTGACTTTGCATGGGAAACTAATTGCCCTGGAAATGCCGGGAATTTGATCTTTCATCAAATCCTCCAGCCCTTCAGATCCCCTGACAATCTTTGGCTATTTGCATCTCAAGGTTAAAGGAGGCTGTTGCTTTCTGGGTACTAATCAGTTACACAAACTTTTGATCTTCTCCTGTTGCAGCCGTTGGGGCTGTGTGTGCATACGTGCGTGCTCTCTAGAAAGCACTGTGAGAGCCCAGCCAGACAGGGGCAGGCAGGCTGGCTTTAGCAGAATGAGCAATGTGTTCAGCAGTTGTGAGTTTTAATTCTATTTTCCGTAGGGCTCTGTGAGACCACAGCAGTCGGTACTTTTTTTTTTCTCCTCCAAATGTGATTTGAATTTTGTTGTATCTCCCTAGAGAGGAATCATAAAACTGTAGATCATCATAACTTGTAGAATTAAAGGAAACAAACTTTGCAAACAAGTTTTCTGGGGGGAAATATACATGCATACACATAGACATGCGTACTGTGTTCCTACTGTGCTGTTTCAGCCACACTAGGTGCTCTTTAGAGTGAAAAATTACTCTTCTGGACCAGGGCTTCTCAGCAGTGACGTCGTCAACGTTTCGGCCCAGGCCGTTCTTTGCTGGGAGGATGGTCCTGAGAATGGAAGGATGTTTAGCAGAATCCCTGGCTTCAACCTACTAGATGCCGGTAGCTCCCCGTTAAATTAGTTCGAGAAGGAGGTGAGTAGACTAAGGCGGTTCTAATGCCTCAGCCACCTACATATGTAAACCAAAACCTAAGCCTGTAAATGCCTCAAGATTAAGAAGTCAAAACCTAAGGACAACCAATTGCAAACGACCAATTAGGCTTTTCCAAATAAGGCAACTGCTTACACGGCAGCCATTCAAATACTTTCCTTGCACTGTTTCTGCCTCTTCTCTGTACAGGTCTTCCCCCCCCCCCCCCGGCTCTGGGGTGGGGGTGCTCCTAAATACTTCCTGTTCCGTGCTGCCCCATTTGAATGGATTTTTGCTCCAATAAACTCTTAGAATTTTTAGTATGCCTCAGTTTACCTTTTAACAACCCCCAAGTTGTGACAACCTAATATGCCTCCAGACATCGCCCCATGTGCCCTGGGACAGGATTTTCATATTTAGCAAATGAAAATACACGATGCCTATTTAAGTGAGAATTTCAGAACAACAATGACGACGTTTTAGAATGTGCAGCTCTCACTGGGTGTACGGTACCTAATGTGGCAACCTACTCGGGGGATGATGCGCTCTCCCCGAGTTAAGAACCAGTCTTCTACAAAAGAGTTGCTTTTATCAGTGAGCTCACGTCATCAACCACCTCGACCACCTTCTCTTACTCCTGGCCCACTTCTGTTCTTCCCCACCTCTTTCTGGAATTCCAGCCTTCATGCCAGAGGACACAACAAATTACATCGTGGGCCCCACCACTAGTCTTAGGCGTGAGATCAGACAGAAGCAAATGGCTACTCTGATAAAATGGGAGTCACTCAAAAAATAAAAACAGTGCCGGCAATTCAAAATCAGGCCTCTCCAAGCAGAACCCTTCCGTGGGTGGCTCAGGGCCTGCTTAGATAGGCCTCGGAGGGAGAGAAACTTCGGCTGCTTCCAGGATCTCCACGGACTTTTTGAAAGTCAAGCCCAGAAGTTAATGTGAGTTTTTCCTCTTTGCCATTTAGTCAACAGATATTTTTTGAGCAAGGACATTGTCAACTGGGTGCTTCATGGCACACGAATAAGGAGAAGGCACAGTCTGTACTTGGCGGAGAAGCAGGCTGTCCTTCCGTAGAGACGTACTTGCTGGTAACAGCCAGCACATTCCCAGGGCCTCATCAAGATGCAGATGATAATCAGCAAGAGGAGAAGCAGGTGATGGGGGCAGGTATGGGGGCAGGTAGGAGTCAGGGAAGGCCTGAGGCTCAGTGACTTGGTGCTCAAAGCAGACTGTCATACTGTGATCCTTTATTTTTAATAGAGATTTTATTTATTTATTTTCAGAGAGAGGGGAAGGGAGGGAGAAGGCGAGGAAGAGAAACATCAATGTGTGGTTGCCTCTTGCATACCCCCACTGGGGACCTGGCCTGCAACCCAGGCATGTGCCCTGACTGGGAATGGAACCGGCGACCCTTTGGTTTGCAGGCCGGTGCTCAATCCACTGAGCCGCACCAGCCAGGGCGATACTGTGATCCTTGAAATTTCAGGTCCTTAGATATTTGTTCAGTGTTAGTTTGGAGGAGCACAAGTCGGGGAAGGACAGAGAAGGAGGCCACCTTTTGTTAGCCTTGTCTTTCCTTTACTGTCACTGAGGATTTGTCATCGCTGCCAACACCCACCACCCCACCCCTGCCCCCACCAAACAAGGGTTAATCAGACCACAGGCTTAGAGACCCTCTGTCCTTACGGAGCCTGGCCTGGCCGTGCCCTTGCTTCTTACTCCCACCACACACGACTTACTTGATATGCCGTCCCATTCCACAGGGGCTCTTGCTCAGGCAGGCTCCCCCACTGCCCTACTTTTGTCTTTGTGTTTTGTCCCCTTACAGATTGTCGACTGCCCAGCTGGTGCCCTTCTTCGCCCGGCTCTGAGCTTATCTGGATATTGTTGACACAGATGCTGCGATCAGACCGTATCTATAGAATTCGCTCTGTGCAAGGGTCTTCACCCAATGCTCCTTGGAGGGCTTTCTCTGGCCGCCGGGGTGAGAGAGGCAGGACGCAGCGGTGCCGTGGGAGGAGCCCCGGGCTGGCTCACTGGAGCCCAGTTCCGAGCCTGGTTTTGTGCCGGCCTTGCTGCACATCCTCCTGTAAGTTATACTCCCACCGGAGGCCTGCCTTTCTTTCTTTAAAAATGGAAGGTTGGACTTGAACCACGGTGGCCAACAGGTTTTATCTTACACACAAATCCTGATTGATGGGTGGCAGTTCCCAGGAATGCCACGGAGAGAGAGATTTTTTAGGCCGGGCCTGGGCCCTGGAAGAAAGTGATCAATTAGTGAAGTCGGCCGTGGGTGAGAAGGGACGGTGGTGGTGATGACGGCATGTGTGTCTGCTGTTCAGCACCCCCGGTTGAATAGGCACTAAGAAATTCCAGTCGGAGTTCCGAGGCAATGTGAATACTGGTTAAACATTCAAAGGCAGTTTGTATATTCAGAACTAGGATTGTGTGGATTTAAAAAATATATTGGGTTGTTCAGAGCAGAAGAATAGCTATGATGCTTAACTTCATTTAGAACAGCTTTGCTTCTGACCTTGCAGAAACACACCCAGGGTTTTTCTAGGAGTGGGAAATTCTTACACCGACAGAGTCACACTGTTGCTGGGCCTACCAGTGCACACTGAGCTATGTCATAAAATAAACTGATGTGACTCTAACCAAAACAAAATTAAGCCAGAGCCAAACACTATACACTTAAGAAAAGGCAAAGTCTATGCTGAGTGAAGATATTTGCAAATATTTACTTAAAGAACCCTACAAGATAAAGAGCTCCTAAGATCAACAAGAAAAAGACAGACAACTCTGTAGGAAAAGGACAAAGAACATACAAACGGGCAACTCAAAAAGCAGACTATAAGCCCATTAGACGTATAAAAGATAGGAAAGATTCAATTATTTTAATGCTCAAAATATGCAGAATGAGGCAGCATGCTATTTCCTTTCACACATTGGAATATAACATTCAGTGTTGATAAGGAAGCGAGATAGAACAGGGTGTAAGTCGGCACCGGATTGAGGACAATCCAGACTCATCTAGAAACACTTGAAGTGAATATACCCTTTGACCTAGCAGTTTCCCTTCTAAGAATTTATCTAACAAACACTGGTGCAAAGATATGCTGTGTACATTTGCACCCAAGGACACTCACTGCAGAGTCAGCCAGATGAGTTATTGGTTTGGGTGCACAAGGCAGAAACCTTGTATTTAAGGGGGGGATCAAGTGAAGCCCTGGGCCCACCGGCAGAGGCGCCCGTGTGCGTGGGGCCACGGCCCCCCTGGTACCTGGTGCAGCGCAGCGGCATCAGGTGTGTCCAGGGTTGGTGTTCGTTCAATCATCTCCCAAACTACAGACCTGCGGTTTTCCACAGAAGTGGTAAAACAAAACAACCCTGTGTGTGTGCATGTATGAACACACGCACGGTTCATGCTGGTTAATCCACAGGGAAAAGCCCGAAGGCCCCGAGCTAGAGAGTTAATGGATGGTGGTTAGTTTGGGGTTAGGATTTGACGGTGGTGATGATGGTAATGAGTAGATGTTTGCCTTTTAAATTTCTTTATTATTTAACTTTGTTCTACTGGGCAAATATAAAGGTATATTTGAGAAAAAATAAAAACACTTCAAAGTAATAAGTATCACAATTTTGGAAATACAACAGATAGGCAAAGGAAAATGTATATTATCTGTATTCTTTTAGTCAAATACAATAAAAAATGTTTTAATTTTCATTACAGCTGCCATCCAATAATATATTAGTTTCAGGTATATAGCATAGCGATTAGACATTTATATAACTAAAGTGATCCCCCTTGTAAGTCCAGTACCCAGCTGGCAGCATACACACAGTTATTACAATATTACTGGCCCTGTTCCCTATGCTGTACTTTACATTTGAGTGGCTATTTTTGTAACTGGCAGCTTGTACTTTGTTAATCCCTTCATCTTCTTCACTGAACCTGCCCACCCCTGTCCCATCTGGCAAACATCAGTTTGTTCTCTCTGTAAGTTTGCTCCCATTTTGTTTATTATGTTTTTTTAGATTCCACACATAAGTTAAATCATATGGTATTTGTCTTTCTGTGTCTGACTTTACCTCACTCAGTCTAATACTGTCTAGGAGCACCCATGTTGTTGCAGATGGTAAGATCTCATTCTTTTTCATAGCTGGCTAATATTCCATTGTATGTATGTACCATTGTCCATTTGTCTTATCAGTGGGCATTTGGGTCACTTCTATATCTTGACTATTGTAAATAATGCTGCAATGAGTGGAATCCGAAAGAGATTTTCTAGGAGAAATGCAGGGACAACCCTCTCAAATGTTGAAGCAAGGCTAGAAGAATGAGAAAAGGTTTTGTGGAGAAAAACGTTTTGGGTTTGGAGATTTGGGACCCAAAAGCGACTTCACTGAATGCGGATTACAAACTCGCATCACCTCACACTCACACTCTGAGAACCCGTAAAATGCAGGTGGTAACATGTCATTCCTTGGGCTCACGTGAGGATTCGGTGATACAACCTGTAAACAGTGGTGAAGTACTTTGCTCAGCCCCTCATTCCCTCGTTAAATTAACATTTAATGGGTGTTTCTAACCGGCCAGGTGTGGCTGTGGTGTCTGCAGAGCACAGCGGGTGAAGCGCACACACAGGGTTGGTGCTTTCACAGACCTACAGTCCGCCCGGGGTGTGGAGGTTTGGTGACGCAGACCTGTCTGAGAGTGACGGCTGCTGGACAGGAAGGATGGGGCCGTGAACTGACCGAGAGTGAGGGGGTGGCTACTTCAGGCACGTGGGACAGGAAAGGCCTCCCTGAGCAAGGGATACAAGCTCCGAGCTGAATGGCCAGAAAAGCCAGCATTGCCTATTATCGTTATTACTCTTCTCTTCTTCCTCTCTTCCTTTCTAGTTCTCCCCCTTTCCCTCAGCTCTTTGCCTGCCTTCTACGTTGCCTCATCTCATCACATCACTTTCCTGCCTGAAACCCTTCCATGCTTCCCCGAGTGACTTTGCAGATTGCCGTCTGGACTCAGAGAACAGGGAAAGCGGGGCTCCTGTTGCCAGCCGGCTGCGGCTGCACGTGGCACAGTAGAAAAGGCATCCTTGCCTCAGGCAAAGGCATTCACACCTTCCAGGGAGACGTCTGATTAGAGACGGCAGGGGAGGTGCCGGTGCAGCTCGGGGAGGGGTGGCTGGGAAGCGACTGGAACTTAATCTATTAGAAGAGGAGAGCCCTTTGAAAAGTGAATTAGTGATATTTATAGCTGCATCAGGTAAGTAGCTGGGGGAGCTGCTGATAATGAGGCCAAGGCTGAATTCCCAGGTGGACCAGGGTGCTTCATGTGGAGAGACTTCAGCTCACTGCCCGGATTGGGGCCCAGGCAAACCCACACCCCTCAGAACCTCAGTCCCCAGTGTAACAATGGCCCGTGCGCCCTGCCCGCCTGTCCCAAGTGTCGTAGGACTAAATGAAAACAGATGGCAAAATGCTTTTTAAAACCATACATTTTAATTATGGCCTGTTATTGTTACTGCTTACATTATCATTTTCATGGCCTAGGTACCCCCTTTCTTTGTTTTTAATTTGTTAAACTAAATTTTTTATTTTTCAAGTACAGTTTACACTCAATATTATTTTGCATTAGTTTCGCGTGTACGGCGTAGTGGTTAAATAACCATGTCTTTACACAGGGTTCCCCTGCCCCGGACAGTTCCAGTACCGACCCGGCACCACACACAGTTACTATGGTATCACTGACTGAATTTCCTGTGCTACACTTTCCAGCCCCAGGCCTATGCTTTAACTGCCAACCTGTACTTCTCAATGTCTTCACTTCCCCTACTTCTTTTTTTATTTTTAATCCTCATCTGAAGATATGTTTATTGGAGGGGGCGGAGAGAGAGAGAGAAAGAGAAACATCGGTGTGAAAGAGAAACATCAGTTGGTTGCCTCTGTACATGTCCTGAGTAGGGACCAAACCCGCCAGCTAGGTGTGTGTCCTGACCTGGATCGAACTTGCCACCTTTTGGTGTATGGACAACGCTCCAACCAACTGCGCCACGCGGCCAGGGCGCCCTCCCCACTCCTTTTTATGCTGTGTATCAGCTGTCTGTCTCTCAGAGTAGAGGTTCAGCCATACTGTGAATGCACCTTGTAAACCAGTCAATAGTCCTTCACTAGGCTGTTATATTGGCCCTGGTTGAAGATTATTTGCATAACATGAATACAAACTATATTCTCAAGTGTTGGTGCTTGACCTATTCTACCCACAAATCTTTTTCTTACTTATGTTAATGTTTCTTCCACTTGGTTGCAGGGCTTCTAACCGCTAACTAGTGTGGATTTCCTGTTTCCTCCTCAGGAAAACCTAGGTCAGACACCTCTGTGTTTTTGTGCTTGTGTCTGATCTTCAGAGAACTAGAAATTAGGTCACTGGGCACCCACTGCCCAGGGATGACAAGCATAGAACCTCTGTGCCTCCCTCCAGTCCCATTGTAGAGACACTGCTGGTTATCGCGCTGTCTCCTGTTGATGTGGCTTTAGCAGCTTTCTTTCATACGGGCAACCACCGCTCACATGTGGCTAGCGAGCATTTGACATGTGGCTAGCAGGAAGACCTCACTCACAGAAGAAATAAAAGTAATATATCTCAATTTTTTGGTATTGATTACAAGTTGAGATGATAATATCTTGCATTATTAGGTTAAGTTAAATATGCTTCCATTTAATCTTACCTGCTTCTTTTAACTTCTTTTAAGTGGCTACTAGAAAATGTAAACATGTTTACGCGTCTCACATCTGTGGCTCATGTCCTGTTCTTACCCTGGGGCGCTGCCTTCAAATCGTTCTTAAGGCAGTTCTCTGGGCTGTTAATCATCAAACCAGAAATAACAGCATGGTGTTTAATAGGAGTGACAGAGAAGTTGACACACTTTGAGTTTTTAATGTTACCATGAAAAATAAGGTCCTTCCAGTTTATCCAGTTTAGTGGCCCCTGATCATGTCTGTGCATTGGAAAGCCCCGGGATCTTAAACTGTAAAATGAGAGATTTCCAGCTTCCATGCCACCGGAGGTTCTGATTTAGTAGGTTTGGGATGGGAGGCCAGATGGTGTGTTTTACAAGCATCCGAGAGTCCCTGGGCTAGGGCGTTTTTACCTGTCGATGGAGGGCCTTTCCCGGGATGACGGAGCTAGGACCAGAGCACATGTTTCTGGTGGATTATATTTTGTACTGTAGACCCTTGGAGAATTTTGTGTCGCCGCAACCTAAGAGTCTTTGTAGAGCTCGTGGTGGAATGAGGAACTCAAGCTGCTGTGTCTCAGCAGGCGGAACCTTCTCTTCCTTATTTGGAGAAAGCCTCCTTTGGTTCAGCAGCCCCCTCTGCTGTCCAAAATCCAATCCCTTGCTCAGCCGGGCACAGCGGGCTTGGGAGAAGGGGACACAGGATGCAGCACAGAAGACAATAGGGTAAGGAGCCTATGCAGACAGTGGTGGAAGGAAGCATTGCAGTCTGAGTCCCTAAGAGCCAGAGGCCCAGGAGGTCATTCTCCTGACTGCCCCTGGTGGGAGGAGAGAATTTGGACAAATCATTTTTCTACTCTGGGCCTCAGTTTCCTCCTCTGAATGAGGGGATAATGACATGTTCTATACCAGTCCCTCATAGAAGACTACTGTAATAGTCGAACAGAATAATGGCAAGTTGTCACCAATGTGTTAGTCCAAAGACACACAGCTGGTCAGAGAGAGAACCAGACTTGGAACTCAGGTCTATCATATCATTTCAGTGAACAAAGGAGAGATGTGTTCAACTGCTTTTGGAGGGCCAGGGGCGGGATAAGCTTACAGGCCCCGGCGTATGAAAGCCAGGGGTTTACCCTCTTACTGATACATTCGCTCGCCACTCACCCCTTCCGCTTGGGTTTACTGAACACGTCTTACACGATGGAAACTGTGCAGGACGTGGTGATACTAGGTCACATGGGGCACGGTCCTTGTTATGTCTACAGCGTCTTCCTCTATCTCTCTGAGTGTTCTCTCATCAGAAATATTCTCACTGACTGTTACGGTGCTTGGGTGACGTGACTGGGAGCTGCGTGCGGGGCGCAGTACCGGGCGCCTCCCACACCCCGCCTCCCAGCGCAGCAGATGGGATGGGCTAGAGAGATTTGGTGAATTTCTCCAGGTGGCCGTGTGGCAGGTGGCGGAGTCGGACTCCGGCTCCCTCCTCAAACCACAAGGCCACGCTGCCTCGAAAAGCACCTCCCTGTGGTGAAAGCACTGGGTGGCTGCCAGGCCCTCGGCAAACACAGCAGTTGCCTGCGCATGTTCATCTCGGTGTTATTTCACCACGGAAGGAGAATCTGAAGTGTTCAACACAGGGCTAAGCAAGTTGTAAGGCAACAGTTTTGAAGAAAGCTTAATGATCTGGGGAGGTACCACAGAGATAGTGGTGCTGTACAGTAGGAAGATACAATCTGTTTGGTACTCATTTTGTAAAATGCCCACTCACACCCATAAACCTGGGGGAAAAAGGATGGAAAAGCAGTTACTGCAGTTTTTAATATTATTGTTGAGCAGCAGTGTTTTGGAAATGTCTCCTTTTTCTTTGAACTTCTGGAGTTTTCTATACTTTCTACATTTTTTTTTTTTTTTTTTACTTTTTAGCCATTCAGGTAGCTGTGTTGTGGTATCTTATTGTGTATCACACACTATTCAGAAAAAAAGTAAGTCTTGTGACAAAAATAATATAACCGAAGTGATTCCAAGGAAAAGAAAGAAATGAAATCTACTGGAAGTAAATTTGATAAAATTAACGGTGCCGTCCTCTGAATGAGTTATGAAGGTTTTTTTCCTTGTCTTACTTTGCTTTAATTATTTCCCAAATTGTTCAAAAATAAACTTGTATTCTTTTTATTGTGGAAGAGAACATCTTAACTTGTTTGAAACATTATACATAAGAGTTAATATATTAATCCCAAATAATTCAGTGATATTTTGGTGGTTAATGACTGTATGTGAGAGCTTAGAAAGCGGCCGGTTTGGGGCCATACTCTGAGGTTGGGCAGGCTGCCTCCTCTGTCCTTGGTTTCTTTCTCCTTTTTTATAAGTGGATCGTAATATGTACTGCGCTCTCTATCAGAAAGAAAGTGTGTTCCAAACTCACGGGCACTGGAGAAAGTGAGGGGTAGGACACGCGGGTTTTGTTGGGGAGCAGAGACTCCATCCTTGGGGGTTTTAAATGGAGGGAAATGTCATTGGTCATGGAGCTCATAGTAGGCCCACAGGCAGACAGCGGGGTGCGGTGAGGAAGGAGTATGTGAGTTTTAGAATCAGACAGTCTGGGTTCAAATCCAGCTATGGCTCTCTTCTTGGTCTTTGATTTTAGGCAAGTACTTTAATCTCTCCGATTCTCAATTTCTGAATCATCTAAATTAGTGGTCCTCTATCTTTTTGGCACGAGGGACTGGTTTCATGGAAGACAGTTTTTCCACGGACCAAAGGCCAGGAGCTGGTTTCTGGATGATTCAAGAGCATTATATCCAAGCTCACCTCCTGCCAAGCTCACCTCCTGGTTCCTAACAGCTCCAAGCCAGTAATGGTCCGAGGCCCAGAGGTTAGAGATCCCTGTGTTAGATGAAGGTATTAGTACCTTTCTACTCTGTGTATGTGAGTGTTTTAAATCAAATAATATTTATAGACATTGTCATATACAGAAGTATATGGGACAGTTTTTGCCATACAGTAGGCAAGCAACAGAACTGGGGGAGAAGGGCTTTGAGGGAAATAAAAAGGGGCCAGAGACCAATTTAGAAACCTCACTGGTGAAGGCTTAAACGAAGGCTAGAGATGACCTCGTCAAAACATCGTTTTGCAGAAGAGAAAAATAAGGCCCGGGGTTGACTCCCCAGCAGTGGTGGCCGGGCCTTTGTGGGGTCAGGTGGTTTATCTTCTAAGTCATACCACAAGGCTTCAGCTAAGGTCACAATTTGACCCTGGCCCGGTGTCAGTCAGATGAAGTGGAATTTTCTTTGCACGTCCCACCAGGGCCACTCGGCTTGGGGTTTTCAAACACCATGACCAGCTAGAGAACAGCAAGCAGCTCTCCAGGAGACTTGTCAGTAGAAGATGTAACTCTTCAGCTCTGCAAACGCTGCAAGCTCAAGCCATACGCACGAAATCGGCGTTGCTGATCAGTTCAGCTCTGCCCTGCAGCTGTTTGTTGCGGTTGACTCTGATTCTTCTCATGCTCAGGCACCCAGTTCCCTGACAAGTTCATCCTGTCCACAGAGGGATTTTCTGCGTATTAACGTCATCCATGAGCAGTTTCCTCCATTGTCCTGGGCTGCAGCCTGGAGACTGACTGTCTGACAATTGTGTGATTTTCTGTCACTTTCAAAGGAGGACAAATATTCTTCCACACTCATTTGCCCCATCGGTTTCTTTCACGGTTGTTTACCACTGGTTGGTGGCATTAGCTTGCTTCTCTGCTTAATTTCAAGGAGGAGGAGTTCTCCTTACATGCTAAACATTAAGAGCTTAGAATCTCTCCTTTCCAACCTTCGGGGGTTTTGTTTTTCTTTTTGCCCGTAGAAGGATTTCAGCAATCTCTTGGGTGGTCTTACAGAAAAGTCCAGTCAGGATCCAGTTTGAATCTTCTCTTGCTTGGTGACTGGAATCTCTATAAACAGTCTGCACCCTGCCCCCTCCTCAGCTTTGCAGAGGGGGTGCTCCTGAGTCAGCACTCCCTGCCCCAGAGATCTGGAGACAGACAGGAAGGGACGTTAAGCTGGAAAGGCTGTTCTCACAGGAGGATTTTTACTCCAGCCTCTTTGAAAAAATAATGAACTTCTGTGAGCAAATCTCTTAAGAAACATCTAGCCTAGTTTTCAATGATGCGTTAGGACATCGGTGGTTAAAGAAGTGTGAGGACTTTGTGAAGTAATGAAGACCGACCCTGGATCCATCTCTTCTTGTAGATCTGTTAGGACTAGGGTTAGCTTCACACTGGAAAGAGCAGTTTCTGCCCAGCTCCTTCCACCCAGCACACAGGATGCACAAAAGAGATATTGATGCATTCTTGTGGTTTCCAACACAAATGTATTTCATGGAGTTCTTGCTGCTGTAAAGAAATTCTTTGAAAGCAAAATGCAAGAGAACATTGTTTACAAAAGAGTCCTTTCTTCCTTTGGCGAAGGGCTTCTTGTTCTTTTGCTGTCTTCACTGCCTCCCTGGGGTGCTGTGTGTTTATATGGCAAAACCAACATTGTACTCCATGTACTGACATTCACCAGGGTAGGGAATGCGGCGTCTTGGCCCCAAAGGCCACGTGGTGGAGCAGAAAGGCCTGGAACTCAGTCTGGTGGCATAAATTCAGGCTCTGGTTTTGCTAATGATGTCTCAGACCTCGGCATCACCAATCATACGTAAGAAAAAGATACCACAGGTCCACAATGCGTGTGATACCTTTGACGCAGGTTCAGCCACGGAGCCAGCACCCTGTAAGTATAGTTGGCATGAAAGTTGGTCTCACATAATGCTTTCTTCCTTAGTGTGTGTCTGGTGGGGGAGGTCGGGGGGCTGGGCTCCCAAGAGAGCATGAGAGAGATGGCTGGCTGCTGAGGAGAGATGGCCGGGATATAGGAAGAACTGCACCATATGTTCCGAAGACTTGGGGCTGACTCTGTGTGATGCATCTGAAAGGTGGTAGACTTTGAGGAAGACAGATTTGGGCTCGGGTTTTATTTTATTGATTTTTGGGGGGAGCAATACTGAAGTCAGTTACTTAAAAAACAGCTCTCTCACAGGTTTAGTGAGTGGCCCCGGTTTTCCGTGTTCTTCCCCTCCTTCCACCCCTGAGGCTGAGAGAACTGCGCTGGGAGCCGCTCCATTCTCCGTGTGAAACCGGCTCTGAAGAAGCAATTAAAGCAGCCTGGAGGTGTTGGCAGAAGCCTAATGCACCTCGCGGGGGTGTTGTTTGGGGTTGCTAACCTTCCTCGCAATTGGACTTTTCTATTCACAGATTAGCACCAGTAATCAGCCCAATTGAAGAGAGTGGCTCTAATTGGTTCCCAGTTGTTACTTTGGGATAAAAGTTGACCATCTATTCTGAGAATGGTCTGTTTAAAGCTGTGTATACGGTTTTCCCAAGCGAACTGATGAATAAGTGAAAAATTCACTCCACACCCTGATTGTGGAGGTTGCGGAAAGTCTGTTCAGGAATCCGACTGGTTTTTGTGTGAACCCACAGAGTATTTGGATACCGTGAGAATGCTGACTTCGAGTCCAAGTGTGTACATTAGTGTCTGTGTGTGTATGAGTATGTATGTGTGTTAGAGTGTGTGTGTGTGTGTTTATAACCATAGATGCAGACAAATAAACCAACCAGAGGCCCCAGTAGAAAGCTGCTTACTTGATTCATCTCTCCTGAGTTAGTGTAACTTAAAAAGCATAATGAAAACGTTTTGGCTCAATGAGCGTGACCTGTGATAAATTCTGATGCTCGAGGAGGAAAACAAATAGTGAGAAGATTCCGCCCCAGAATGTAGGGCACTCCAAACCTTTCATCTCAGGGAATCATTACAAGAAGGATATCTATTTAAGTTAGGTGTTATTGTTTTGGTCAAGAGTCATTTGGAATTCTTTCCCTTGACTTACAGACTCTTTCCATTAGTCCTTCATATTCTTTTTTTCTTTTTAAAAGTTTCTTTTTTTAATTTAATTTATTTATCTTTAGAAGGGAAGGGAAGGGAAGGAGAGAAGGAGAGAAATATCAACGTATGGTTGCTTCTGGTGCATCCCCTGCTGGGAACTGGCTTGCAACCCAGGCATGTGCCCTGATGGGGAATTGAACTGTGATCTTTTGGTTTGCAGGCCCGTGCTCAATCCATTGAGCTACGCCAGCCAGGGCAGTCCTTCATATTCTTTTACACATGACGTAACAGCAAATGCACAACCCACCGCCATGAAGTCCACTGACATGGCCGTGCAACCGCCACCACCATCTGTCTCTGGGGCTTTTCGTCTCCCCAAGCTGAACTTGTACCCTCAGTCCTCTGTCTTTAGAAGACAGCAGATTACAGACTTTGGCACCGTCTGTACCTTGTTCACGTGAGGACTTCCCACGGGGAGCAGCACACCTTTTACATTTGCTTATTCACTTGCTTGTTATTCAGCAGGCGTTGGCCGAGCACTGGTTCTGAGCCAGGTGTGTGCCGGGGAGGGTGTGGAGCAATCCACACAGCCTTGCCCTCAGATCCTACCTTCTGTGTGATGACTGCTCTCTTCTTGTGGTGGGAGGCAGAATGATGGCCCCCCAAAGATGTCCACGTCCAAATCCCTGGCACCTGGGACTGTGCTACCTTCAGTGGCAGGATGGGACTCTGAGATGCGACTGTGCTTAGGGATTTTGAAATGGGAGGATTACCCTGGATCTTCTGGGTGGGCCCGGTGTGATGACAAGGGAAAGGGGGAGGCAGCAGAGTCGAGAATGATGACACAGTGGGGTGACAGGAGGCAGGGCTGGAGCCAAGGAGTGTGGGTAGCGGCTTGGAGCTGGAAAGGCCAGAGAATGGATTCTCGTCTAGATTCCCGAGGGGAGTACAGCCTTCTCCACACCTTGACTTCAGCCTCTAAGTCTCATTTCGGACTTCTGACCTCTGGAACTGTAAGATAATAAATTTGCATAGTTTTGAGCCACTAAGTTTGTAGTAGCTTGTTATAGTAGTAATAGGAAACTCCAATACACTTGTCTTTTTGCTTAGACAATTTTAAGTTAAGGGGTATCTTTATTGTGAGTTATGCCTGGGTGGTTCAGGCAAGTGCAAATTTTCCCCAGAATTCGGAATTGTTTGCTCCCGAAGCCCAGCCTGCCTCAGGCCATTGGGTCTGTGTCTGCACTAGCAATGGCCTGTAACTTCTATTTAATTCATCTCTATTTTGTTTTAAAGATTTTATTTATTTTTAGAGAGAGGGGAAGGGAGAGGGAAAAAGAGGAAGAGAAACATGTGTAAGAGAAACATCGATTGGTTGCCTCTCACACGTGCACCCCCAACTGGGGACCTGCCTGCAACCCAGACATGTGCCCTGACTGGGGATTGAACACACAACCTTCTGGTTCACGCGTTGGTGTGCAGCCACTGAGCCACACTGGCCAGAGCCATTCATCTCTATTTCTTACCCCCACACCACGCTGGGTATACCACACACCTGGTGTTTAATTAGGGAGACACCTCACCCTTGGTTCAGCCATTTCTACAAACAGGGCGGCGCTCAGGAGGGATGCTCATTTTGTTACTTAGTAAACTCACAGGCCTGCAGCCACTTCATCTACAGTAAAACTGGTTGCTACCCAGTTATGGTCGTGCGTTTGTATGTGCTGTGTGCCGAATGGCAAGAAACGTGATTTCTCTGAGACCCAGATAAAAGGCAGAAATGTTTGACACAGGAAGAAGTCTTTCTTGCATTCAAAAGAAAATGTTTGCCATTTCTAAAGTCTCGATATTTACCTCTTCTTCTGTATATCAGAAACAGTAATTCTTATCCTTTTTGCTGGAAAAACTTCTCTTGAGAATGGAGGCTGATGTCCCCCATGGCCTCCCTCTCTAGTGAGCCGGTCACAGCGAGGCCAGGGCTGAGGAGGTAAGGAGTGAGCAGCTGTGGGCTGGTCTCCGGGAGGTAGACCAGAGAAGAATGGATTCTCTCATTTACCTGAATTTTAGAGATCCTCATAAAATTGAATTTCTGAAAAACAAAAAACAAAAAAACAACCTTATTTTGAGGTGCCAGCTGAACATGTCTGCTTTGCGTTAGAAATGAAATCCAAGGAACAGGAAGCAGAACCTCTTTACAATGGCCCGTGAGGGGTCACGACCAGGCTGACCCTCTGGCCTCACCTCTCTTCATTTGGCCTCCTAATCTTCCAGCCGTCCCAAACTCTTTCCTTCTAACACCCTGAGTCTCGTGTGTGTCCTGGCTCGTACCTGGCTCAGCTGGGACCTTGCTTTCATTTCCCGCTCGTGCCCCCATCTTGGCCTTGCCAGTTCCCAAGCCACCTTCAGCTTGGAGGTCACGTCCTCGGGTTAGCTCTCCCCGTCCCCGTCCCACTCTGAGCAGCTGCCCTGCGACACAGCTCTTGCACTCGGTGTTCTCGGTGGCCGCCTACTTGTCTTTCTCCCCCAGGAGCCCAAAAGCTCGTAGGGGGTATGTTGCTGGGGACCTGTGTCTTTTCTGCTCATTATTTTCCCCACTCTGCCTGGCACTTCCTTCTACCGGACCCGCCCTCTGCCCGCAGGCCAATTCCCCCCCAGCTGGCCTTTCACGGGCCACCGTCTGTTTTAATTGCACAGCTGGACATCACTGAGCAAACGGGCGGAAGGGGCTACCTGTAATCACACAGTCCCGAGGTTTCAAGCACTTTCATTCATTCCTGGAGCAGTCGCTGAGCCTTGGCAAGAGGCAATTTAAATTCCGGACAACGAGTTTTTAAGCCACTTCAATGGCTACATTTTGAGAGTCGTGGAAAAGCCCCGACTCTTGGATAATCAGACTGAGTCAGTTTTCATAATTCCACTTTCTGCACTAGAATGGTTAGCAAACTTCACTATCAGCAGCCTGATGAGAAAGCTTTTAGCTTGTAATAAAGATCTTGTAACTTGGATTTGCAACCACGCGACAGCCATTCTGCAGATCAGCGTGCCTTGGACAAGATGATCCTCTAGTTTCGTCATTATAAATAATTTCAAAGTAGGCACAGGAAAGGCGTACAATTGCCCATTGTCCATGGATGTTTAATCCAAAGAAAGGACAGCTGACGGCCACGGTTGAAAGCAGCCACCACTAACCCTGGTAACCCAGGAAGCCTGCATTGGCTGAACTGGTAAAATGATAGTTCTTCCTCCTCTGGGGATCTGGGACGTGGCCAGAATCTAAAAGACTCCACCAATTAAGGGGAATGCATCTTTAAGAAATTTCCAGAAAAGACTTGTGGCATCATGTGACAAAGCATCCCGGGCTTTCTCTTTTGTAACACTCACAAATTCCTCCTTTAGTTTCTGACCCTCAGTGGTCTGAAAGCTCCATCGAGGCAGAAGCCAGTTCTGTCTTTGCCTCTAAATCTCCAGCACATGAAGCAGACACTTCCTAGATATTTGTTGGACGGAGAGGTGAGAGACACAAATGAATAACCTCCATGGTGATAGGTTGGTACACACACAGTTTCATCGTTGGCAGCTCAGCCTGACTCTGTTCTGAGTTAGAACCCTACAGCTTATTCAGATGAGTGCTTCACATCCTACTTCAGTGATGATGGCTCCGTAACAAACCACCCAGAGGTTAGGACTTACCCCTCAACAACGTTTCTTCTGCTCACAGGTCTGCAGTCTGAGCAGGCTTGGTGGAGAAAGCCCAGCTCTGCTTCTGCCGGATGAGGGCCGGGGAGTGCAGAGCATGGGAGCGTCTGAGAGCTGCCCCGAGCCTAGACCAGGCTCTCCGGCAGCGGCCCCCCCAGCTCTGCAAGGTCTCTTCGTGTAATCGCTCTGGCATGGTGGCCTCAGGGTAACTAGACTTGGTACCAGGTGGCTCAGGGCTCTGGGGGTGTGTATTCTAAGGAGAGAGAAAGGCCAAGTAAGGTCAACTAACTGTGGTTCGAAAATATCAAACGGAAAATTCCAGAAATGAACAGTTCATAAGTTTTAAATTGCGCACCATTCTGAGGAGCATGATGAAATCTCGCGTGAATCGTCCCTTCGTCCTGCATCTTCACGCTGCGTGCTCCCCGCCCCTTAGTGCTCGGTAGCCATCTCGGCCCTCAGATGGACTGGTGTCTGGTGCTTGTGTTCACGTCCCTCTCGTCCTTGCCCAGAGCAGCATCACGGTGCCTCCATCACTCACCTCCCTCCAGCTCTTCACTCCGTCCCCTCGTGACGGCGTTTTGCCATCTCACAGCGTCACAAGGAGAAGGGTGAGTACTGCACAAGATGTTTTGAGAGAGAGACCACGGTCATGTAACTTTTAGTACGGTACATTGTTATAATTGTTTTGTTATTGTTGTTATTTTCTTACTTGCCTAACTTACAAATTATATTGTATCACAGCCATGTATGTATAGGGAAAATATTACATAGCTATGTAGTTCCTTACTACTATTCTTGGTTTCAAGCATCTACTGGGGGTCTTGGAACGTATCCTCCACGGATACGGGGGGACTACTCAGTTGACCCTTGAACTTGGTGGAGAGTTAGGGGCAGATCCATGTTTGCCGCTTGCAGAACATTTAAAGAGCTCAAAGGAATGTTTCTAAGTTCTGCTGATCTACTAAACGGAGGCGGGAGGATTAGGAGCTGCTGGGTTTCACCACAGGTGCGGGAAGTTTAAGGACTGCTGATTTACACCACAGGTGTGAGGTTCACTACTCTTGTTCCTAAATTACCTGATAAAGAGAGCTGAGAAGAGTTGAGATTAAATGCCTGGGCTACACCCCAATATAATCTGCATGTTCTCCACATTTGGGGGTGCATGGAAGGGTTGTGTTTAAGAACATGGGCGTTAGAGAAGCTTTTCCTTCTAGCTCTTGTCTTTAAGTGTGAACTTTGGGCCAGGACACACTGTTCTTAAGCCTCAGGTTCCTCGGCCTGAGAATGGAGGTGGTAATGGCAGCTACCTGGTAGGACTGAGGGGAGTGTGGAGTAGTGGTTATGGGAACAAGGAGGTGGAGCCAGCCTGCCCAGGCCGCACGGCTGGCTCCCCCACCTGTGAGCTTTCTGTGAGCTTGGGCAAGTTCTTTCCTTTTCCGGCATGTGTTTGTCCACATAGAGGGTGGAGCTAATAGCAGGACCTACCTCTTAGGGTTGCTGCAATCACTTACTAAATTAAGAGAAGTAAAGGACTTGGGATAGTGCCTGACACCTAGTAGATGCGTAAATGTTCATTCTTCCCAGTTAGTAGAAGCAGGAATGAACTTGAAGCCAATGTCGAAAAGCCTGAGTGGGCGTCACGGTGGATGCCAAGGAGATGCCGGGTTCTGGTCTCAGGGTCTCCAGCGATGTGGCAGCCAAGCTGTGAGCAGGTGCTGCAGTTCCTGAAGCAACTCACTCATTTGCTGTTGGCGGGAGGCTTCACTTTTTTACCACATGGTTCTGTCCATAGGTCTGCTCATGATATGGTTTCCCATAGTAGGAGTGATCCAAAGAGAGAGAGGGAGGAGACAGAGAGAGAGGAGAACTCGGCACATTCTGCTACTTCTGCCCGCTGCTACTGGTCCTACAGACCAAGCCTGGGACAGTATGGGAGGGGACTACAAGAAGGTGTAGCCAGGGCTCACTCTAGAGGCTGCCTGCTGCACCGCTGCACGGCGGTGCTGTGCACGAGAAGCCTCCGGGGAGCTCGTTCAACCTGCAGATGACTTGGCCGAGATTCTGCCGCAGACCGCACTTTGGGGAACTTGGACTACAAGGCTTTATCTTACCGACGGGCTGACATCGCTGCCTGCTGCGAGCACACACTTACACTCTGGTGGGAGCGGGTGGAATTCCTCCCCTGCCTCCCCGGGGGCTTTTGATTCCTACTAGACACAAGACCACGCGCCCCTGGGTTGTTGGGAGCAGATGCCACTGACGGGCATGTGGCTTTTCGGTCTGGGGCTCTTCGGTGAACTCTTTGCCTGGTTTTGCGTTTTGCTAAGCTACAGGCCCCTGCTGTTGGTCAGCACACACGTTCTTGAAGGTAAGAGTCCATATCAGTGGCTACTTAGCTGCGGACCCTCATCATGTGCATGCAGACGTCAAAGATGTCACCAGCACTGGGTTCATGAGAATCCCTAGTGAGACACTAAGCTCCTAACCTTCCCACCCGACTCTTAGCACCAGGAGGAAGCCCTCCCTTGGAGTGTATCTGGATTTGTCCTCCTCCTCTCCTCCTCTTCCTCTGTCCCTCCTATGGCACAAAGTGCCTGTGTTGGAGTCACCTTCCGGGCTGTCTGCTCAGCTCACAATGATTCTTCCTTCTCTTTTGTCCCCTTTTCAGTGTCCCTAATAACTGCCTTTAAACTACATGACCCTTTGTACACCTTAAACCAATAGTAAATGTCCACTGTAATTGAAAAATTACGAAAATTAAATTACTCCTCCCTTCCATAAACCTCACAGCCCCGACCATCTGAATTTAGCAAATTGGATTACTGTGGACGCCTGATTCAAGTGGGGCAGTCGATTCTTTCCCCGGAATTTAGAACTGGGTCAAAGGGCAGGCAACAGGGATTCTTTTTTGCATGGCTGATCTCCTACCCTGTGGGTACAAAGATCGATGTGCAACTGAGTCCATCCACTACCACCCTCCCCTTCTGCTGTGTAGTCTGATCACAAAAGTTGGTCTGTAGTGATTAATGAGCAAACACGATGTAGGCATGAATTGGTGGTGGAACATGGGAGGTAGTGACCTTGGATTCCAGATGGCTTTCCACCTCTTATATTGGTCTCTTCCTGGGCCTTGGCTTCCATTCCACGAGCTTCCCACGTGCTTCTAGTATATATTCTGCCTCCTCACCCTTTGAAATTGAAGCCAGCTCCCACAGGTTTCTGTTACTTGACTATTAATACAATTCAGGTGCTATGGCTATGCCCTTCACCTGGGGCGGTTCAGCCATTGGAAGAGAAGATTCTTGCGGAGGGCCACCTGTAGACCCAATAGATGCATAGACATCAGTGGAGGAAGCACTGAGGAGGGATTTCTCACTCCCCCTGGGAGTCCTGGCAAAGGTGTCACAGAGCAGGTGACGTGTGAGCTGGCCTGCGAAGGATGGTAGGAGCCGACGAGGAATGACGAGGGTCTAGTCCGGTGTGGCCGGGCTGGTGTGTGAAGGCGTCAGGGAGAGCAACCACAGACTGGAGAAGCCGTTTGGTGCCAGGCAAGTCAAGGGTTTCTTATGCCAGGCTAAAAATAACAAGGCATATTTTTTAAAGGGAAATGAAGATAATCTAAAAGCATAATTTGGAAACAATTGGTCTGGAATATCTCCTCATTATGGATCCATTTGCTATGCACTGTCTGGTTCGCAGGCCCGTGCTCAGTCCACTGAGCTACGCCAGCCAGGGCTTGCTATGCACTGTAATAGAGCTGGTCCTTGAAAATGCATTTAGAATTCAAATGACTCTCGCATATATGTCATAAGGTTTGGCCGCTCTTTCAGAGGAAGCTATTGGAAAACATCCATAATCTTTCACTCTGGTTACAATATTTCTGTGGCATGGGGAAGCCGTTAAGAAAGAAGACTTTTACATATCACGTTTGACTCAGGCAGATGTTAATTAGAAACAAAGCAATTCATGTTTAATTTAATGGTAGTAGGAGATTCATTATCCTGTTCTTTGGTCAGACACAGTGCATTGAAGGTAGATTCCTGTCCTTTTTCCCTTTCCTTTCTCTCCCCCTTGCCTTTCACAGCCACAGTTTAACGTATTTCCTGGGGATCCTGACTCTCTTTCCATTTTTCTCTCCCATTTGATATTTTCCTATATTGTGAGTAGAACATTCAAAATTTAATTCTTTTCTGCTTCTAAGCGTTTGGTTGTTTGTTTTTGCATCCTGAACCACGCATTTAAATTCTCGTTTTGGTGGGCAGGTCAACCGTGGGTGGGGTCAGCAGCCTGATTCGCAGGTCAGGTGGACTCTTAGGTTTCCAGCTTCTTCCCACTGTGGACTTTGTAGCCTTTCCCTGCTTACTACATAGTCATTGATAATTACCCAGGGGTGAAGGAGGACAAGGAACTCGAACAATTAAAATTTGGTGACTTTGGAGCCAATCCGATGAAAGGTTAGTTGGGGAAGGATTTGAAGTTCCTGGCAATCAATGGGAACTTTGATGACCCCAGAAAGCTGATTTCCCTGAGAACACTGACTTTCCTGGGTTAGAATCATAGGCTGTGAAGGGAAAGGCCCCAGTATTCTGAGGACAAACCCAGTTTTTGGTAATACCTGTTTTTTAGTTTGTGTGTGTTTTGTTTTTTAAAGTAATTAAAAGAGCATAAGGCCCCGGGGTTCTTTCATGAAGCTTTAGAAAGCCATAAAAAAAAGTTTTCTTTTAGGGAAATGGATCTAATGGAGTCTCTAGACTACTTCAGGGGATGGCAGAACAGCCAGAATGCCCACTGTGCAAGGACGCAGGTGGGCCTGTGGCTCCCGGGCCCATGGATGTGGGTTCTAGTCCTGGTTCAGCTGTTCACCAGCAGTGTGGTGAGAG
Organism: Artibeus jamaicensis; assembly: GCF_021234435.1. Taxonomy (NCBI): domain Eukaryota; kingdom Metazoa; phylum Chordata; class Mammalia; order Chiroptera; family Phyllostomidae; genus Artibeus; species Artibeus jamaicensis. Next base: position 7,393,031 of record NW_026521828.1, on the reverse strand, counting down.
AAGCAACACAAATCATGAACACATATTGCCAGTTTCCTGCGCTACTGTGATACGCCAGACATTTCACTCACTATGCTTTGTTCTTGAAGAAACCTTATAAAGTAGGAAAATTATCACCTCTATATTATATATAGGGAAACTGAATCAGGAGAGAGGATGTCACTTGTCCAGGGTCCCCTGGCTGGCGATCGGCGGGAGCCTAACTCCGGAGCCCTGGTCCTTTGCCCCTGTGTTACCCTTTCTCCCAACTCACTGTGTCCTGGCCTCCCAGGCTGCTTATTCTTACAGAGGGGAAACTCCTAATTGCTCTGACCCTCTTCCCACTGGAGAGGATCAGATGGGAGCGTGAAAGGGAACATGTTTTTAAGACTATGAAGTAGCAGAAAAACACAAACCGTTATTAAGCTGGATGTGCTGAGAGAGAGACAAAGAGAAGGAAGGCTCCCTGGAGCGGGAATGGGACTTTGACCTTCAGCTTCTGTCACATGCCCTGACAGGCCAAGCTGGTGGGACCCTGGACCCCTTCCTCCACAGCTGTCAGCAGGGCAGAACAAGGCACAGACGCCAGGCCTGGGCATCCAGGCGTGAGCTGCACAGCCTCCTTCACCAGAGGCTCCGGGCAGATGCAGTCAGAGTTTGACCTTTCGGATGTAAAACACTTGTCAGGTCGCCAAGTGCCGACGACCAGCCGGGGGTCCATGCAGCCAGGAGACTGTCCCTGTGGCTGTTTCCAGGAGATGTCCCTCTGAGCGGGCCCTGTGCCCACAGGGTCTCTTTGGAAGAGAAATAGCTTCTACCCAGCTCAGGGGATACTTGCAACTGAAATTTTTCTAGTATTTGGCTGGTGTATTTCAAGTTTTAAAAACCATGTTTCCATTTTATACATGCGATGTGTTCTGTAATTTATATTATGAAAAATAGTTTTATATTTTTTATTTTCTCACTACAAAATTGTGTGGTTTATTAGAGCGTTTTCACATTATGCAGGCCTGCTCCATGTCTGGTAAGTTCCTCTGGGTGGAGTTCAGGGGAGGGAATGTTTGTTTTCTTAGGAACCATTGATATAAATAGTATGTTTATAGAAACGTCTTGGCTGACCCATTTGGACAACAGATTTGCACAAGAGCGCTCTGTGAAAAGCAGAATTGCAGACTGTTCTATAAACTTGTTATTGGTGGAAAAGCTTTTCTTTAAGAATTAACCACAGAGGGCTAACACGAGAAGTTGGCTGTTTAAGTCGTGTGTTTGCAGTCACTGACTACCCAGAATATGAGTTCACATGATTGTTGTTTAAATCCTTGCAGGCAGGTAGATTGTAAAACGGCTGTGAATTCCTCCCGCCCCAGAGTGCACTCTCTTTGGCACATGACTCTGCTCCTCCTCCCACCAAGAGACAGAGTCTTTCTCCGCCTCTTGAACCTGGGCTCAGCCCTGTGACCTCTTTGGTCAAAGGAATGTTAAGAATTGTGGTGCAAGCAGAGGTTTGAACGCTGCCTCGGGCTTGCCCTCGCTTGCTGCTAGAGCCCCTTTTGCTGCCCTGGACCAGCCTAGCAGAAGGTGAGAAAACCCAGGGAGCAAAGAAAAGAAGCCTGGAGGGGAGGCCCTTACACCAAGTGTTCTGCCAACCACCAGGCATGTGAGTGAAGCCACCCTGTCTTAGTGCATTTGCGATGGGATCCCTGCCCCGACACGTGCACAGACTCTCCCGTCATCAGCATCCCCCTCCCTGCAGAGGGGCACGTTTGTTACGACAGATGAACCTGCATCGACGCATCACCCTTGGTCCATAGTTTACATTAGGATCCACTCCTGGTGTCGTACCTTCTAGGGTCCTGGACAAATGTGCAATGACATGGAGCCGCCATGATTGTATCACACAGAGTAGTTCCACTGCCTTAAAAACCTGGCAGCCCTTTAAAGCGTAAGCTCGTTGGCTATTTGGAGGCGATGCTGTTGAGGGCCATGGGCGCTGGGTATGTATTTTAAGTGAACCCTGTTGAGAGACCGCTGTGGGAGTCTGCAAACCTCCGCCTTCCACTGCAGGAAGGCTCGGTGGCCCCGGAGTGCTCGGCACGCACAGGAGCAGCAGGTCTTGTGCAGCTGGTGCCGACAGCTGGTTGTGTAGAGCGCTCTGCTGAACTCTCGTGTCATCTGGCCGGGCTCTGTGGGGCTCGTGGTCTTCATGCTCTGTGCAAAGCGCAGCGTGCGCCTTGGCCTCTCCAGGTGTGAGCGTCTCCATTTGGTCTTTGCTTTCAGGTTCATTCAGGTTCCTGCTGGCAAACCCGAAGCAAAGTTATCTCCATTACAGACTGGAAGCAGAGCTTGCTAAAGAAGCCCCCAGTGGCCCAGTGCTGGCCGAGGCTGTCACCAGTGGGAGAGGCTGAGGTCACACTGGGGTACAATTCTGGCTGTATACCTGAGGGAGCTGCCCAGTGCGTATGGAGTTTCCTATGGATACACCCTGGGGAAAACTGGTTCCATCTGAGGTCCTAGCACTGCTGCTGAGGCTGTGGCTGGAGAAGGAGGCCACAGGGACACACTGGGGGCCTGTGCATGGGAGGTTATGATTAACCTCCACGGGGTGTAGCCCAGAAGCCTGGCAGGGCCACACCCAGGCCATGTGCGATTCCTGGTGCTGGTGGGGAAGAGCCAGGGAGACTGGAGCATAAGCAGAAGCCCTTGAGGTTGGGCACTGTTCTGCGTGGAGGGCTGGCCAAGGCTGCGTCTCTCCCAGAGGGGTGGGGCTTCCTGCTCTGATTCGCGCTGGTGAAGGGGTTGATGTGTGCAGAGGGTCCGGGGACGGTCCTCTTCTTCTCTAGGCAGGACAGGGGGGCGTGTAGGAATGCTGGCCGTTCTGCCGTTCTCCTGACCCTCCTCAGGGTCTGCCTTGCTCCTCCCAGGTTTCTTAGAGCAGCAATTGTTATGGACTGAATTGTGTCCAGTCCCCCTGCCCCAATTTATATGCTGAAGCCCTAACCCCCAAGGGGACTGTGTTCTGGAGATAATACATTTAAGGAGGTGATAAAGTTCAAACGAGGTCATAAGTACCCTAATAGAATAGGCTTGGTGTTCTTTTTTTTTTAAGATTTTTATTTATTTTGGAGAGAGGGGAAGGGAGAGAGAGAGGGAGAGAAACATCAATGTGTGGTTGCCTCTCACATGCCCCCACCAGGGACCTGGACCACAACCCAGGCATGTGCCCTGACTGGGAATTGAACTGGTGACCCTTTGGCTCACAAGGCTTGGTGTTCTTATGGAAAAAAGAGGCTAATGCACAGAGGCAGGGACACAGAGAAAAGACCATGTGAGGACACAGCAAGAAGGCGTTTTTACAAGCGGGGAAGAGAGGCCTTGCTAGAAACCAGCCCTGACAGCATCATGGTCTCTAATGTTCAGCCTCCAGAACTGTGATAAAATAAATGTCTGTTGAAGCTACCCAGTCGGCGGCATGTTGTTATAGTAGCCCAAGCAAAGTACAGTGATGCAGCAATTAAGGGTGGGAGGGGCGGCTGGCAGGGACCCTGCGCTGTGCCTTGTGATGGGGGCGGTGCTGCTGGTGAGATCTTCTGAAGGCTGGCGCTTCAGGGCGAGGGTGTCGACCTGCAGCTTGGATCTCTGGTAGCCCAGGAGCAGAGAGGCGGGCATCACCGTACTGTACCTCTGGCCTGTCAGCGGGTCCCGGATCTCTTCCTGTGTAGAACTGACCCGCGGATGCACCGATTTGGTCTGGGGCCCTTGTAGTCAGACAGTGGCTCTACTCGAGGCTCTAGTTCCTCACACCCGTGACCCACATTCATCCACGGACCCTTTATGATTTGCTCCCAAGGGCTTCTCTGGCTGGGACTGAGAATGAGAACTACTTCGAGCAGTTTTCCTATTCCACGCTCAAGTCTAGCGGAATGTGGTCACCCTCTACTCTCTCCCACAGCCACTTCAGGTTCTGTCCAGCAGGTAAGGGATGACTCCTAGGTCCCTACAGCCACGGTGGGTGCATCGTACTTTTGGCCCTGGGAGAGCTCCGGGGCAGCTCACAGGGGACTGCCCAGAGGGTGTCCAGTTCATTGCCAAAGGTAAACTTGTTGGTGAAGTCTAAGTCTGCAATCTTGATGTTTTTGTCAGCATCCGAGAGCTGGTTTTCTATCAGTAAGTCTGTGTGGATGATAAATTTCTGGTGTCATTACTACAGCACAGAGGCAGCAAACACAAGCCCCACAGGCCGAATCCAGCCCTCCACCTGGTTTTTTCCAGCCCGGCACCTTGTTTCTACCTGGTGGCAGTGCCAAGCTCTGGCTTAACTGTTGGGTAGTTACATTTACACAGGCCTAAAATTACATTTGGCCCATTGAAGGAAACCATGAGGTTGATGTGGCCCCCAGTGAAAATGAGTTTGACACCCCTGCTGTAGCAGAGACCATCCGGCAGAATGTGGCTTGGATCTCTTCTTGTGCACTGTGCTGAGTCTCCAGGTGCTCTTTCTGCCGAGGAGTCTTGTCCTCCGTCACTTCCAATAATCCCATTGCGTTGAGATGATTTAAAGCTTCCATGTTTCTTTCTTTGTGGGGGAGGAATTGGTCAAGTACTGCCAGTGATCATTGCGGCCTCTCCCTGCCGGGACGTGTGAGGCCACCTTCACCACGGCAGAGGTGCCTGTGCTGACGGTCTCGGAGCTGTTGATGCTGACACGGGTCTCCTCCTCAGCAGAGGTGGCAGAGAGGCTCTGTGCATGTTGGAGTTATAGCTGGGCTGGCAGGCGAGGTACCCTAAGGTCACGTAAACCTGGGGACGGCTGGGCGGAGGCTTGGTCCGTGCCACCTCACCAGAACCTCACTTCCAGACACCACCCGATGAACCAATGTCTGTAAAAGAATCAAAACACAATGGAAGACTACAAAAAGTAAAAACACAAAGTAAAAAAAAAAAAAAAGAAATAAAAAAGAATAACTAAAACAGAAAAAAACAAGAGGAAGAGAAAAAGAAAAGCATTAAGAAAAAGAAAACAGAAAAAAATATGAAAAAAATTAAACAAGAAAAAATGAGAAAAAAAAGAGTAAAGAAAAAAATATTAGTAATAAATGAGACAGCCCACAACGCCAAGGCGGAAACAAACATTGGTCACTTGTCCCTCAGGTCATTGAAAATCTGCGCTCAGGAGATTTTAACCGGGGACTTATATCGGTCGCTAGGGTTCCATAATATTGGCTCCTTAGGAAGAGAAGGGACCCACTATGGATCGAAGCGTAGTGGTTCCTCATGTTTCTGATCTAAAGAGCCTTTTGTGTCTTTTTTAACTGCGAGCCCCACGCAGCCTCTTGTCCACGTGGGTCACGGCTGCCCATGCCCCCCTTTCTCAGAAGTCAAGACCTGCGTGATGCTCCCACGCCTTTCTCAGTTCAAGATGGAGAGGCTGCAATAAGTTTTTGGCTCAGCGTATTTTTAAATGTCCAAATAAGTCGCCATTTTAAATTGATCTATTTGTTAACTTTTTCTTCATTTTATTTATATTTCAGCTTGTATCTGTAAAATGAAAGGACTCTAGAAAAATATCACCAAAATGTCAATCTGAAAACAGTGATTCAAGATCATTGTCTGTTCAGTGTTGAGCATTTTTATCTCATACATTTTGAACTCTTTTGTTATCCAGATTGTGTGCTTAAATTGGGATCCAAATGTTTTATGATTGGTCGATGTGTCTTTTAAAGCTCTTCACTCTCTCGGGGTCCATTCCATCTCCTTCCCCTGCTCACATAGTTTGTTTCTGAAGAATTCAGGTTTTCCCTTTCCTTATCTTTGGCTTTTGCTGGCCGTAGTCCGTGGTGTACCTTCCTGGGTTCCTCTGTGTCTCCTGTAAACCAGTGGTGAAATCACAAGATTTGGTCAGATTCAGATGTGACTTTCTGGTGAGGCTTCTTCACGGGCGGTGAGATGCTCTTTTATCAGGAGGCACGTGACATCTGTCGGTCTCTGTCATGTTCACGGGTATCTGTGCTCATTCCCTAGATTCACTCAGTCTTGAAAAGCAGCAAAATACTAATTCTGTCTTCCTCCAATTATTAGCTAGACTGCTTGTACAAAGAGAAATGTCTCCTCTTCCACTGTTTATAAGCGCCATCTCTTCTGGCTCGAGATGATGTCTTCAGACTCCTGTTCTTGAACTTCGCTGAAGGCTTTTTTACTGGTCTGATACACATACTTGTTTCCCAATTGTTTTTTATATGGGGTTTCCAGGTGAAATTTCACTTGAACAAATGTCTTGGTAGTCAAAAGGTATTTTGAAAAGTTCTGAACTAAGGTAAAGGAATAAATAGCTAACTGAGGAATTCTGGCATCAGAAACATCCTTTTGGATATTTGGGACTTGGAGAATATTTGATATCTTGTTCAGGCTGAACAGATAACAAGTCAACCACCTATCTACAGTACTGCCCACAGCCCTCGGCAATGTACCCACCATGCAATACACATTCAATGTGTGTGCGCCATTGTTAATATCATATAAGCTAACCATCTCGTTTTATATGCGGGAAACTGGGCTCATTCATTTGTTCATTTCTCACCTGTTTCCAGAGCCTCGTGCTGGGTAAACTGCAGCACAAAGTTCCCGAGTTCTGTGCTCTGTTGTGGGGCGAGGGAAAAACACATGAACAGATTTAACAGATGAGAGCGTGTTAAATGATCTGAAGGAAATAAACAGGGTGCTAGGTGGCACACTGCTTTTGATGGGGCGCTAACATTTAATATGAGACCTCCTTGCCAGGAAGGAGCCCAGTATGTAAAGACCTAGGAAAAGGACTCTCCAAGCAGAGGGTACCACAAGTGCAAAGGCTCCGAGGTAGGAAGAAGCTTGGCACGATCAGGTGGCAGAAAGGCAGTCAGTCGGTGTGGCTGACTCTTAGTGAGCAGGCAGAAGTGTGATGGCAGGTGAGGAGGGGACAGGAACGAGAGAGAAGTCAGCTTTTCTGGCCAATTCAGCACTGGTACGTACTGAGTCTCGTTTGGCATGATTCTGGGTCCACATGTCGCTGCAGAATACAATGCTTTAAAAATCACTTCCCTCCCTCTGTCTGTTCCTGCCCTGAAACCTAGCCTGCCCTTTAGGAAGCCAGTTCTCATGGAAACATGGCCCTTGCTGCATTCTGTCTGTGACAGCGGCAGCCTCTGTCCCAGGGCCTACTAGTGTGCGCTGGGGATTTGAGCAGGGTCAAAGCCCCAGCTCAGGGACCATTCCTGCTTTGTGCTCTGCCCTGACCTCTGGTGGACTCGGCCTGTTAAGACATAGACCAGGCTACAGTCTGGAGCCTTCGCTTGCTATCCCCACCTGTTCGTGCCTGGTTAGTTATGTGCACAGTGGTAGGAATGCCTTCAGGACTGTGAAGTGGCAGAATTCCAGACACTGCCATGCAGTGGCCGGTGGCTTTTGACCATCCAACACCTTCTGCAATATTTGGTACAAGGACCACCCTGTGGAGTTTGCATGGCATCATTCCTGCCCATCTCCTGGGCACAGTGGGCGGGCATAGGACCCAGCCTGACCATTGGGAACACCGCATTTTTTCCCTCAAGTGTTGGTTCAGAAAGAGCACCTGACCCGAACTGGGCAAATCAGGTCTTTTCAAAGAGTTGGGAGATGGCATTTTCTTTTTGCTGGGTCTAGAATTTTATAGGTCCTTATATATCTGGTTTACCAGTAGCCCTCTTTAGGGCCACATGGAGAGAGGGTGCCTGAGAACCGAATCAGCAGTGAAGAGGAAGGTGGGGCCTGGACCTTCAGAGGAGACCATCATTTAAGCTCCTGCTTCTGGGTGTGCCTAGAGTGAGCCAATAAATTCCCTTTTTTCTCTTAACCCAGCTGCAGTTGGGTTTCTGTCACTTGCAACTGGAAACCTAATTAATAAACAAGCAGTGCTAGCCATTTTTATGAGCAGTAGTAGATAATCAAACTAAGTTTGAAGTGGATATGCTGTGGCATTTTCCTTCTCGATGTTCACCACGTTTGTAATTACATGGAGGGGTCGGCGGGACTCTGTTCAAATGTGTCGCCCTCTCACTCCATGAGTGGGGGTCGTGTTTATTTGGTCATCACTGTAGCTCACTGACTGGTTGATAGTAAGTCCTCAGTAAATATCTGTGTGATGAATGCCCAGTTGCGCGGCAACGTTTACTGGTGCCATGTGAGGGTGTAATTGCCCTTATCTAATACTGTGGTGGTTATCTAGACAACGCCCTTATTCTTAAGCGAGTCACACCAACATATTCTGGGGCAGAGCAGGATGGTGCCTGCAACTTGATCGGTTTAGGGAAAAAAAAGTGTGTTAGAGGAAACAAACATGAAAAAATGCTTATCATTGTTGAGGTAAAAGTGGCAGCTACATACTATTGTTTTCAACTTTTGTATGTTTAAAGATGATCAAAATTAAAGCAAGGAAAAGAAAAAAGATGACTTATTAGATGGGCACTCATACTTGTCCTGCCTTTAAGAAACTTCCAGTCCATGATTATAGGACAAATGCTCCAGAGATACACCGTTTGCATTACAAAAGAATATTTTATTTTCTAGAAAAAAAATCCCCTCAAGTTTTTTTTTTTTTAATAATAGCAATTAAAATGATCCAATAAAGGCACAGACTTCAGCTTCAGGGGAAACTGGAACTAGCCCTAGAAAGCAAATCTTCTCCTCCCCCCCTTTCCCTTCTATTCCTCTTTCTTTATTTTGCTAAAATGAAAAAGTTTTTTTCCTTCAGATTAGATAAAGTCACTAAAAAAAACCTTTTGGACAACAAGGAAAAATGTAAAGCAGAGAGCAAAAATTACCCATGACATCACTGAAAATAAAAACGGCGCAAGGCATTGTTCTAACACTTTATATATGAATATATTTAACCTTAAGAGGTGGTTGCTACTGTAATTCCCATTTTACAGGAGGGGAAATTGAGGAACATAGGGGTTAAGTAAGTTTCCCAACATCAAATTCCAGTTTCACCTGAGCGTTTGGATTCAAAACTCCGGTTTCCCGACTCTAAACACCTGTGCTCCTCATCAGTAATCTACACGGTCTTGTTGCGGGCGGGCACTCTGCACCCTTTGGTCCTGGTCCTTCATACGTGCGTGTGCACACTTGCTCACACACATGCACGTGCTCATACCCCATAATCATAGGAGTACAGAGCCATGCACACACTTCCACAATCACACGGGTGAGCACGTGCACACGTCTTACGGAACTAACACTTTGTTCTTGGTGTTGTAGGACTTGCCTTTCCGATCCATACAGAAGTAGGCAGAGGAGTAGAGCGAGCCCCGGGCGCTCGTCACCTAGCTTCATCGGGGCTCAGCTCACAGCCAGTCTCGTGCCGTGTCTGCTTGCATTGCTTTCCCTCCTATACATTAAAAAAAGTTATTTACATAGAAATCACTTCAGACTTAGAGGAAAGTTGCTGGTATCGATTATACACAGATACCTTTCATTTAAATTCACTAAATTTGAACATATTGCCATATTTGCTGTATCATCCTTGCTCTTGTGTTCTGTGTGTGTGCGCACATACACATCAGGATTACTGATGGTTTGGGTTCTATGACCGCAGACTGCGTGGCTCAGGCCCCTTCACCTCTTGGTCCCTCGATGCCCATTTCCTGAAAGCGAAGATGGACTTTCACTCACCACGGTGCAGTTATCACCTTCTGAAAAGTTAGTGGATCCAACACTCTTATCTATGGACCATATTCCAGATTTGCCAATTGTCCCAATAATGTCTTTTACAATCTTTTTTTTTTTTTTTGCCTCTAGTTCATGTTCTAGTCCAGGATCACGTAGACAATTCATCTGTCTGGTTTCTTTGTCTCTTTTACTCTGGGACCATTTTTAGCCTTTCTTTACCTTTCACTACATGAACATTTTGGAAGGATACAGCCATTTATTTTATAGAATGCCCCTCAATTTGGGTTTATCTGACATTGTCTCTTGACTGTATTCAGGTTACGTATTTCTGGCCGAAACTCCCTTGGACAGTGTCGTCTGTGCCATCATGAGCCACGTCTGCAGGTGCACGATGGTCACTGGTAGTGCCAATTTTCATCGTCGGCTTACTGTGTTGCCGCTTCTCCACTGCATGACCGGCTGTAAAAAAAATGCAGCCGTGTGTGTGAGTCATGCATGTGAAGCAAGAACAGACAGGATTATTCCTCATGGTGGTGGCACCAGGGCCGTCACAATCACAGTTGTCATCGCCATTATCGTCACCACAGGCTTGTTGCTCTGCCAGGCACTGCGCTAAAGGCTTTACCAGCTTCAGTCCCTACAAGCAGCCTCAGCGTATGAGGAGAGTGGCTGGGAGAGCTGACCTTGCCAGAGGGTGGTGAGTGGCGTCCAGACCCAGCTGGTCGACTCCATGTCCTTCTCGATCACGCGCTGCTGTTTTGTGCTCAGTCCCAACTCTGTGCGTTCCATTCTTCTTCAGCCTTAACTATTTATAAACAATGCTGCCATGGAATCTCAGAATAGAGATTCTGAGTCTCTATTCTGCCACGTTCATTTCATGAGTCTTCAAAATCTCAGCCTGCAGACCCCCTGGAATTTATTTCTTCCTGAAACATTTACGAGGCAAGTGTTCTTATGAAGTAAACATGAGGAAAATGCACTCAACACTGGGTGCTCCTGCGCTGTTGGGCCGGCCGAGAGTTCGAAGGGAGTTTTCTGATCAGCTGGAACCTTCTCTAACAATGACTCGGTAACAGGTGGGATTATAATAGGAAAACCCCTTCTGAACACCTTGCTAAGTGTCAGGCCACTCCCCTTTCCCTTGTGATTTTCTTAATCTGTGCAGCAACCCTGGGAGGTAGGCACTATCCCCCTGCATTCAGATGAGAGCTAGCATCCAGTGCCTTCCCCAACAGATGGATACAGACTCTGCTTACACACAGCTGTGAGTGGGGGCCTCTGTTTTGCAAAGCCAACCAGGCCACTTACGGCTCATCCTAATGGGATTAGTTACTATTGCGAGTAAGATTTCACTTAAAATGACTATCAATTCCATGATACAATTTGTTAAACCTCTTTTCCAACAACAGAGCTTGCAGGATGTCCAACTTTTGGCATCTCTGGGCCACATTGGAAGAAGAAGAGTTGTTTGGGCCACACATTAAATATATTGCAACACATAATCACACAAAAAATCTCATAATGTTTTAAGTAAATTTATGATTCTGTGTTGGGCCGCATTCACAGCTGTCCTGGGGTGCGTGTGGCCTGCAGGCCACAGGCTGGACACCCCCGTAAATAACAGAGAACGTAGCCGTTGTTGCCCCATACTTGCAAGGGGCCGGCTTTGTTTTCAGTGCTTTCCCCACACGTTACGTCATTGATGTGCACTGGTCCCATGAGAGGGCGTGTGCCACTTTCTCCACTTTACGTATGACATGGCAGAGGCCTGCAGCTATTAAGTAGCAAGGCCAGTGCAGACCCATCTCACCTGCATGCACTCACCCTGTGGCTTTAGACCCTGACCTTTAGAACCAGTGTGCAAATTTAGAACTTGTTCCACACATCCCTCTGTTATGGGCGGAATTGTGTGCTCCAAAAAGTTAGGTTGAAGTCTTAAGTCCCGGTACCTCTGAATGTGCCCTTATTTGGAAATAGGATCATTACAGAGGTAATCAACTCAAGATGAAAGTTATTAGGATGGGCCCAGTGGGACCGGTGTCCTTATAAGAAAAGGACGGTGCCATATGAAGACAGAGACACTCAGTGTCCTGGGACATCAGAGGCCGAGATTCCAGCGATGCTGCTGCAGGCCAAGGAACACCAAGGACTTATGTCACTACCCAAAACTAAGATGACATGAGGAAGGATTCTCTCTCTCTCTCCAAAGTCTCAGAGCGAGCGTGGCCTTGCCAACACCTCGGTGTCAGATGTCTGCATCCAGAACTGTGGGGAAATACATCTGCGCTGTTTTAAGCCCCCTAGTTTGTGGTGTTTGGCTGGCGCAGCCCTAGGAAGCTCGGGACTGATAAATGGTCCTGGAGACTGGAGACCCGTTTAGTTGCATAGTCTCTTTCCATTTGTTTGTTCCCTTTGACATTTCCTAACCTCAGTGTGTATGAACAAGAGTCTATATGTACTTGGATGAATCCTGCAGGTGGTTTCGAGGGCTTTTTGTGGATCATTTCGACTGCAATTTTCTTCTTATTGTGTTTCTCTTTGCTTTCTACCCCCCAGGGCAAACGTCTTCCGGTTTTTCTTGGAATATTTTCCTAGAGCCCGAGCCAACTAATGTGTTCCCCTTTGAATATATTATAGTGGATCAGCGTCTCTCGTAGAATGTGGTATTTAGTACAGCGATTACAGTGGGGATGGTACCTTCCTTAGACGCGGAAAGTGCACTCCATTCGTGAAATCTGACTTTGTTTTCTGCTTGTGTGTTTTTTTTTAACTAGCCACAGAGCAGTCAGTTAAAACCCTACTTTTATTTGTTTTTTAAATGCATGGCTGCTAACCCAGATTTACCCTGTTCTATACCTTTAAAAAAGTCACCCACATGTAGAACATCACATTGCTCCTCACAAATTTTATTTTGTACAACTAGTAGATAAGTAAGTCCTAGAGACCTAATTAGTACACAGTGCAAGGATTATAGACCACGAAACTCTATTATAAGATTCTCCTTGCTGTGAAACTGAATCTCAGTGTCCCCAACAATCGAGAGATGATGATTACGTGACTCAGTGCAGGCGTTACCCAAAGTCGCAGTGTCAATCACACTGCAGGATTAGTGCACAAAGTCGATGGCCCACACTTTGAACTTACAAAATGCTGTATGCCAAACATATCTCAATGTAAGGAAACCTTTGAAAATTACTGTTTCTCTCCATCTCTCTCTGTCTCTCTCCTCCAGCTCGTTGAAGTAGTCATGGTCCTGTGACAGCGGTCTCCCCACTGTGGGCGTCATCTCCAGATTTCAGAGGCAGTAGGCTTGTCTTTGCAAAGTATCTGTTAATATTGACTTCATTCCCTCAGGTCTGTGCTGTGTCTTTCTGCTCAGGTGTGGCTGGCGGCCTCACCTCCACCTGCTCCTGCGGCTCTTGGGGGAGTCCAGTGTGTTGTTAAATATATCGTTCTCTTAAGATGCTGCCTTTTCTTTCTTTCTGTTGTGGAGAAGCTGTGATTTTTTAAAAAACCAGAATGTTATTAAGACAGACTGAATGCCTTTGGATCATACCAATCGTTTAAGAATAAAAGGGCTGTGATAATATTGTATTTATGTGGAGGGGGTTGGTAATGAAGTTACCACGATCCTTGGCTGTGTATAATGCGCTCCTGTGTGTAATGTGCACCCATGTTTTTGGCCTAAACTTTCAGGCAAAAAAATTTTTTTGTTTTAATTTTTCAATTCAATTATTTATTTATTTGTATTTAGAAACAAAACCAATTATTGTGTTACAGGGTATTATTTTGTATATGGATATTGTTGCTTTTAGAGTAACTTTTAATGCACAAGCATAAATAGAAGAATTAAAAACATAAATATGGAATTAGTACTACTCATGTATAATGCACATCCATATTTTTCCCTAAAAAATTTGGGCAAAAAAGTGCTCATTATACATGGCAAAATATGCTAATATTGGGTTTATCCCCATGTTCTAGGCATTCTCATTTAAGAAAAATAACTTATTGAATTGAAAGTCAAATATTATAAAGTTAACCTCCTTAAAGCAAACAGTTCAGTGGCATTAGGTATTTAATATATTTATAATGTATAACTGCCAACTCTGTCTAGTTCCAAAACATCTTCATTACTCTGAAGTAAAATCCTTTACCCATTAAGGATATTCTCTCCCTTTCCCTCCCCTCAGCCCCTGGCAACCTCCAATCTGCATTCTGCCTCCATGGCCTTCCATTCTGAGTATTTCACATAAATGAAGTTATACAGTAGGTGACTTTTTGCATCTGGCTTCTTTCACTTAGCGTGGCTTGGAGGCTTGTCCGTGCTGTAGCGTGTGTTAGCACTTTATTCCCTCATGGTTGAGTAATAACCACGTTGAGTATTTGTCTGTTCCTCTGCTGATGGTCATTTGTGCTGTTTTCTCCTTTTGGCTCTTGTGAGGTGCCATGCACATGTATATGTGTATGTACTCATTTTAGAATTACTCTATTTTTAGGACTATAAGATGCACTGTACCATAAGGGACACCTAGGTTTTAGAGGAGGAAAATAGGAAAAAAATTTCTGAAGCAAAAAATGTGGTAAAATATTTAATAACCTGTGACCCCGCACCACCACTGCCACCCCCCACAGTGAGCCAGGTAAGCTGCATTCGAACTATAAGACACACCCCCATTTTCCTTCCAAACTTGGAGGGAAAAGAGTGTGACCTATAGTCTGAAAAATATGGTATCTTATAAACTGTGCCTTTTAGGATTTGAATATACAACCACCATTCTTCTAGAAAATCTTTATTTGGGTGACCATGTAATTCAGAAATGAAATGTGTACTGATAGAGAAGGTTGTGGCATTTTGTGGGACTTGTTCTGCCCTGAATTTTTGGTACATTTTTCAAGGTGAATGAATACATCACCATCATCATCATCTTCCTGGTTTTTGTGATGGTAGCTATCATTTGAGAGCGTAATATGCATAGGAGATTATCCCCATTTCACAGATAGAAAAACTGAGGCTTATAAAACTTAAGTGACCTTCTCAAGTTACACACTAGTGATGAAGCTGGGACTAACACCCAGGTCTTTGTGACTCTGAAATTTGAGGCATGTGATGATTGTGTGCCTGAATTTTCTGTCTTTCATGAGGATGATATTTTTTTCTAATTTTGGTGGATAGCTGCTGACCATTAATAACAATAAACTGAATCAGTGAGTCCTGAAATCAATTTAGCGGGTCACAAACCTCATTAAATACTGTAATGGAATGGAATAGGGTAGAAAATATTACATAGTGGTGGTATTATTTTATGAGATCTTCATTTCAGTTATGTGTCTGCACGCATGTGTGAATCTGTGCTGGGTGGTGACGTATGTGAGTCTCGTTCTGTGGGCTGCAGTCAAGAACATTTGACAAACACCGCTCTAAGCTGCTCACGTTTCAACCTCCCCCCTACGTTTGAACTTCTATACCCCAAGCAACACTTGCTAGGTTCTGTATTATTAAGCATGTAGAAGTTCCTCTCACCCTCCAAGTTCACAAATTGCAAATTTGCTGAAGTTCAACATTTTTTTTTTTTTGCTGTCTCCTCATGACATGCTTCTTACAGAATGTGGTTGGTGAGTGCCGTATCTGGTGCTGCATGCTTTTGAAGTTCTGTTCACAATCTACAAGTACAGGGTTCCCTTGGTTATTGCATGACCCCCCCAGCCCCCGCAAAGTACACATTTAATAAGCACTTTAATAGGTGATAGCCCATGTTGATCCTGTTCAGCACAAACCACGGTTGGTGCTCACTTGTCATTTACTGGCAACCACATCAGACGGTCCAGGCTCTGAGGCGCTGTGGGGGGAGACTTCTCTCCTTGCTGTTGGTCAGAGAGGGAGTGCAGTGCGGGTGCTGGTGCCCGGGCGGCCTCTAGGAGGGCCCCCCCGGATGTGCAGATGATCATTTCTCATGGTAAATATTGGGTTTTCTGCACGTCAGAAGCCACCCGCAGAAGGTCTCTGGGGACCCTTTCAAAAGCCAGTTTGAAAATTTGCTCCTTAAAACATAGATTTTTTAAATATATGAGAACTTGTTAAAAATGCCAAGCTGTTGGTGGGAAAGCCCAAAAGCAGTCTCTTTAACAAACCGGAGTGAATTATAACTTAAACCTACAAAGCAGAATTAGAGTTTTAAGTGTTTATATATTTAAACTCAAGAATTCAGTCTCTCATTGCAACATTAAAATAAGTCATGCCAAAAGTTCAGGGGCCCTTGGTCAGGTAGGGTGGCTGTGTAGACTGATTATTGAGTAATGTTGTTGAAATGCCCACTGTATATAAAATGCATGCCAAGTGTTGAGGGGGAAAAGGAAAGAGTATGAAGCAGTGAGCTGCTTCAGGAAAACTGTGTGTGTTCATAGGGTTCATTTAAAGGAAGTTCATCTCGTGCACTGCTGGTGGGAATGCTGACTGGTACCGCTACTGTGGAAAACAGTATGGAGTTTCCGCTAAAACTAAAAATGGGACTACCTTATGACCAGTGATCCCACCTCTGGGAGTATATCTGAAGAAGCCCAAAACACGAATTCAAAAGAATATGTTCTTATTTCAGTGTAATTTACAATAGCCAAGGTTTAGAAGCAGCCCAGGTGCCCATCAGTAGATGAGTATGTAAAAAAGCTGTGGTACCTTTACACAATGGAATACTACTTGGTCATAAAAAAGAAGAAAATCTTACCTTTTACAACAGCATGAATGGACCTGGGGAGTTTATGCTAAGTGAAACAAGCCAATCAGAGAAAGACAAATACCATATGAACTCACTTACATGTGGAAATTAATCAACAAAATAATTTAACAAACAAAACAAAATAGAAGCGTGGATACATACATGGACTGAAAGCTGTCAGAGGGGAGGGAGG
This sequence comes from Artibeus jamaicensis, assembly GCF_021234435.1. Classification (NCBI taxonomy): domain Eukaryota; kingdom Metazoa; phylum Chordata; class Mammalia; order Chiroptera; family Phyllostomidae; genus Artibeus; species Artibeus jamaicensis. Next base: position 7,376,471 of record NW_026521828.1, on the reverse strand, counting down.
TTGGGTGAAAAAGGTGAAGGGGTTAAATAGCAAAAAATATATATGTATGTGACACACAAACATGGACAGCAGTGTGCTGATCGCGAGAGGAAGAGAGGGATGCAGAGATGGAAGTAGGCAAAGGGGGGTGAGTGGCGATGGAAAGAGACTTGACTTTGGGTGGTAAATGCATGATGCAGGGTACAGACGATGTGTTATAGAGTCATACTCTTGAAACACGTGTGGTTTCATTAACCAATGTCACCCCGGTAAATAAAAAAATATAGGAAGCTCATTAAGATCTCATATGTATATAACTAATAGTAGCAAATTAAATAATACATTTTTAAAGATTTTATTTCTTTATCTTTAGAGGAGAAGGGAAGGAGAGAGAGAAATATCAATGCATGGTTGCCTCTTGTGCGTTCCCTGCTGGGAACTGGCCTGCAATCCAGGCATGTGCCCTGACTGGGAATCAAACAGTGATCCTGCACTCAATCCACTGAGCTACACCAGCCAGAACTAATGGTAGCAAATTAGAACCTTAATGTTTTTCAAAAAGGGAGTAGTTAATACTTTATGGTACAATGATGCATTATGATAGCAGAAAGCCATTGAAAAGAATGATGGAGAGCTTCAAGAAGAAAAAAGAGCACTTTATTGTGAACAAAGCATGCTTTGGAAGAATCTGTCTCATTCACTGTTTTATTTCCAGCTTCTAGCATATAGTAAGGGTTTGGTAAATATTTATTGAATTAATGAATGAGTCATAATATGATAGCATTTTAATAAAAATAAGTTTGGGGTAACTGCATATGCAGATATAGCCATTGCGTCAAACTTTGGTGTAATTCTTTATTGTCTTTTTTCTCCCATTTTATATATGACTTATGCCTTTGGTCCTTCCTTCCCCCTGCCGTTCTGGCTGCCAGCCGCTGGGACTGCCACTGCGTCTTTCCTTGTAATGCCATTAGCAGTGGACATAGCTGGCTTTACTCTGGGCAGCTGCACGGAAGGAGCTATTTAAATCAGTGAAAAAGTGCTAACAGTGAAAAATACAATTAATATGGGGTTGCACTGTTGACTGACCTTTCGTTGTGTGTGTTATGCCAGCCAGAGACAACTGTAACAATTGTCCCCAGTGTTGATCTACTGGCTGTCATCAGGCTGACTCCTGTCTGCTAGTGAGATGGGTGTGTTAGGATGATAATGAGAATCATTATACTCCTCAAAGACCCATTTTTCTGTCATGCTGAGAAAGGTCTTGAAAGTCCAGGTGGGGATAGGAGCAAAACATAATAGCTAGGGACCTTGAGTTGGTCATCAAAGCTCCCATTAGTGCAAGAGGTGGAACTTTCCTTAATAGAAGTTACTGTAAATGGACATAGGAGTCATGGGGGTAATCGAGTAACCAAGGCTTCAGCGTGTTTGCGGAAAGGAAAAGCCACAAAACAGTATGCCTTTTCCCATTAGTGAGTGGCAATTGCTGGCAATCCATCTCGGACCAGGAGTAGAGCTCATTAGGATGTCAAATTGCATGAAAATTGTAACGAGGATGCTAGTGCTCATTGAATCTGATAGACTGGGCCTTTTAGATGAGTGGGGTTATTTTGCAAGGTATCATATTTTGCTTACCTTGAACCTTCTGTAGTTGAACTGTCTTGGTGATGGTAGGAGGCCGTCTACTAGAACTCCTTGGAGAACACGCTGCTGTTCTTTCTGCTGCTGGCTTTGAAACGTGACTCCGCTTGACAGCCTGAAATTTTAAAATGCAAGCAATAGTGCCACCCAATGGTGTCTCAGCAGCCTTTTAATGGAGAAGAAAATGGAATTTACATTTAGGAAGTGAACTTCATGAAGCCCCGTGCTCTAATGTGGCTCACAGGCCCTACGGGTTGTTGCTCTCTCAGTGGAGAGCCAGACTCTCTGATTTTTGTCCTAACTGGGAATCGTAGTGGAGTTCTCTAGGCTTGCCAGGGTCCCGTCATTCCCGAAAATGGGGAAATTATATCTACTGTGCCCCCAAACTGTGGGGATTAGGCATACTCATTTTTTGGAAAGAAGGGACCTCGGTTTGAATGTAAAACATTGATTTGGTGTACCTCGACAAAACACTGTATTTTAAACACCCAGACCTTTTCACAATGATTTTAAAAATCCCCTCTTCAAACCTTTAACCCTGCACTAAGCAGCAGGCTGCAGACCTCGGGCCCTGCACAGCTAGCAGACCTCCTGTGGGTAGCTGGGGCTTACGCTGTTCCCTCAGGTTTTTGGTGAACCCCCAGCTCCAGAGCACAAGACCCAGAATGGACTCTCCACTGAAGATTTCAGGAGGAAGCAGGGGGTATGATTTGCATCATAGACCACACAGAGAACTAGTGAAGTTCTTGTCCCTGCTCTGTCTTCTGCCAGTAGTAGCCTTGTGGTCCCCCTTTCTCACCACAAACAGCCTCTGCTGACTCCTTTGTTCCCTAGGCTATCCAGCTTGTGTCCCCAACTCAGAGATGCCCTTCAGCAAAATCAAACCCTGGTGTTAGCCCCAAAGTGGTCATCGAGCTCCTCTTGGAGGCCTCCTCCCCCATCAAGGCTCTGAAGTAGGTTATTCATTTAGTTAAGCAATTTGTGGGTGAGTTCTCCTGCTGAGTAAAGAAGATTTTTGTTATATAAGGTGTATATATACCCTGCTGTTTCCAAAAATGACTGTGAACCATTAGGAAGTTCAGATATGCGGGAGAATACACGAGTAGTTCATTACATAGTTCAATACCAGACGTTGTTCAGTTTGCTACCGAGGACCCTCCTGCCTTCCAGTCCTTTCTTCAGGGGAGTCTTTGACCATACCAGTAGAAGTTTCGCGTTCACTTCATTTTCTTCAGCCTCTTGGCTTCCTCCTTTCTATACCCCAGCCTTATTCCTCCTGGAAGCGCTCCCCCAGATCCATCCCCTCCTGTCGCTGTAACACTTGCTGGGTGTCAGTGACTGGCAGTGAGATAATGGGTGGAGCCTATATTTGAGTTTGGTTCAAAACTGAGCCAGGTCTTTTTGGGGCAATGCGAGATGATTTCTTTCTCCTGAAGGGAAGGGGCCTTTAGAAGACAAGCCTGGAAGATCACCTTTGAAGCTCCGCCTTCTGAAGGACCAGGGAGACAGCACTAAATAGCGAGAGTGTGCGGGGCTTCTCAGCCTGTAAGAATAATGCCTCTTTGGAAAGCATTAAAAAAGAAGTCTCCTCCGCCCCAGTTCTGACCCAAGGATGCTGATATGCTCCAGGGGAATCGTATCCCTTTCAAGAGGAGCTTCATTTTCTCTGCGTCTCCCCCAAGCAAGACGCACATGCTGAGCTTACTGTCAGGAATGTGTCTTGGGGGTGGCGAGCCCTGGCCTGGCACCCAGTGCGGCTGCAGACCCTTCACTGGGGGGAAGAATGGAGCTCGTGCCATAACAACGCATATGAAGTGCTTAGCACAGTCTCTGGTACAAAGTAAGCATTTTGTAAATTTAAGCAAATTTATAAAGTGTGAACATATTAGGGTAGATCAGGCACCTGCAAGAGAGATCAAACTTTAATGGCTCAAAGAAAAATGTACTTCTCACTCATGTTACAGTGTCAGGGGAGTGTTCCAAGTGTTAAAGAAAACTTTCAGACAATTTAGCTATGAGCATGTATCCAAATTTTATTATGATCGTGCACATAGGGTAATGGACCCTAGAAGACCACTTCCCAAATACAGTTTGGCAGGGACATTTGATAGGAAAAGAACTCAGTTAATCACTGTTAGGTTAGACACAGAAAGAAAAAGTCTGGTTAAAGGTCACTAGACCCTTGATTGACAGTTGGCAACCGAGTGTGTGGGTAATTGGGCATGTGGGTAATTGGTTTCCTAGAGCAAACCTTAATCCCATTAAAGTTCACAGAAAATTGCTTAAGCGTTTTATCAGGAATGCTAACTTCTCAGAAAGAGGTTGTGAAAGCAGAAACGTTCCTGCAGACCAGGTCTGGAATAATTTCTCTTAGGTGTGAGACTGACTGTAGGTCGCTCTGCCGCATCCAGTCATTCGGGGTCTCTGGTTGAGGGCACTCTGCCATTTCCAGTCGGTGGCTGTAATATCATTGTGGTTACCATCAACAGCCAGTGAGACCAGTGAAATGAACAAAGATTTCTTCTTAAGAAACCTTGTCTCGGCAAATGAGCCAGAGGTTGGAAACAGAACTTCTGCTCACGCATCACTGAGAGCTTAGTTACATGGCCACCAGAATGTTTGCAGAGGGCTCATAAAAGAGTGCCTGCCTGGGCATCCAGGCCATGGCTGTAGCCCTTGTACTGTGGGGAAGAAGTGCGGTTTGGGGGCAGCAGTGGTCTCCCCCATAGTGAGGTGTGTTCTGCCTTCTTGCTCCTCCTGCTTCCTGGAGCAGGAGCTGGCGAAGTACAACCCACAGGCCAAATCCGCCCTGCAGCTGTTTTGTACGTAAAGTTTTATTGGAACACAGCCATACTTATTTATTCAACATCTATGGCTGATTTCACACTACAGCTGCAGAGCTGAGTTGTTGAGACAAACAGCACGTGGCCCAGAGACTAAAATGTTTACTGCTTGGTCCTTTACAGAAAAAGTGCACTGACTCCATTCTGGAGAGGGTTTGGAATTGCCACAGAAGTGGAACTGCTGGACCAAAGGGTGTGTGCATGTGAATTCCACAGTGCCCGTCACTGAGTAACGCATGAGGTTGTTTATAGGCACCTACACAGAGTGATGTCAACTCTTTCATGTGGCCACTTTGATGAGGTGAAAATGGCAGTACACTATAATTTTAATTGCACTTATAATTAGTAAGATTTAATATTAGGTATTGGGCGTAACAAAATATATATTTGGTTTTGTCCTCAATTCCTGGCACAAAGCTCCTAAAACCAGTGGAGTATTCTAAGTGGCAGAAATGTCTTTTAATATTCATAACAGACCCCTTTCAACCACACCTGAGCTATGTTCATGAGGTGACTTGTGGAAAGCCCCTAAAGGATGGGGTCAGTCGCCAGGAGAAACAAAGCAGGACTGGAGGGGGAAACTTCCGGTCTCCTCCAGCCCCGTCTTGGAGTGAAGAGGACGTGGAGGTTGAATCAATCATACCTACATACTAACACCTTCACGAAAACCCAAAATGGGTTTGCAGAGCTGGGCTGGGGAACACACGGAGATGCCGGGAGAGGTGGCACGGAAGCTCCTCCCTCCACTTCCCGAACCTTGCACTATGCACCTCTCCTCTCTAGCTGTTCCCGAGTTCTATTTTCTTGACGACAAAGTGGTAATCTACACAGTAAACTGTCTCACTGAATTCTGTGAGCAGCTCTAGCACATTAATCAAACCCAAGGCGGGAGTCATGAGACCTCTGATTTATGGGCAGCAGGTGACGACCTGGTTTGTGATTGGCATTTGAAGTGATGAAGTGGTACCCGAAGCCTTGTAGGGCTGAGCCCTTACTTTGTGGGCGCTGATGCTATCTCCAGGTAGCTAGTGGTAGAATTGAGGTATTTTGTAGGGCACCCAGCTGCAGTTCAGAAATTGCTTAATGTGTGGAAAACAAACACATTTGGTGTCAAAAGTTAAGTATTTTAGAGTATTGTGAGAGTAAAGGAGAGACATGCAGGGTTTTTTTTTCCCTCTTTAGACTTACTGTGATTGAAACAAATCATATTTGAAGACAATTTGTACTTCCTTTTCTATGCACTGTCTGCTTGTACTCTTTGTACATCTATTGAAAAATACCGAGTTGTTGATTTTGCATAATTTTGAGGAGCTTTTGATATGCTTGGGAACGGAGACATTTATAATATCAATTGCACAAATCTACCCCATTTAAATGTATTCTTTGACTTTGCTTATGGAGGTTTCTGATGTGCAAAACTTTTTTTAGTTTTGTGTAGTCAAGTATAACAATTTTCTCTTCCATGACTTTTGATTTACATATGCTTAGAAGGCCTTCCCTACTCTGGGAGTGCACAAAAATTTCTTCCATTTTTTCCTAATAATTCTGTGGTTTTCAGTTTTTATATTCAAGTGTTTGCTCCATCTGTAATTTATTTTGTTTTTAGCTTAGAGGAATGCAGTCAGTTTTTTTTTCCTACATGGCTGTCCATTGTGTGAACGCCATTTCTTTAATGTCACATCTTTATCTTATGTTAATTTCCTTTATCTTTTGGGGTTCATTACTGGAATATTCCAGTGAAATGTTTATTTATGGGCCAGTGTTATGCTGCTTTAATTAATGTAGCTTTATAGAATATTTTAATATATGACAGGGCTAATTTGCCCTCTTTACTTTTTTTTTTAAGATTTTATTTCTTTTTAGAGAAAGGGAAGATAGGGAGAAAGAGGAGAGAAACATTGATGTGAGCGAGAGACATCAGGTTGCCTCTTGTATGCACTGCACAGACTTGCAACCCAGGCCTGTGCCCTGACTGGGAGTCAAATTGGTGACCTTTCTCTTTGCGGGACGATGCCCAACCAACTGCATCACGTGGCCAGGGCTTTCCGTTTTTTGTAATAGGATTTTTCTAGCTAGTTTTATTTGTTTGTTTTTCCATATGATAATAGATAAAAATACTACTGATAACTTTTGTTTGGCTTGAATAAACTTGGTGTATTAACTTGGCAGAATTGACGTCTTTATGATGTTGATGTTGAGTTCTTAAGCATGGACAAAGTATACCTTTCCATTTGAAGAACTGTGCTGTTTTAAAATTATTATTATTTTTGGTTGGTCGCTGCATTTTTCCAGCTATGACAGATTTCTGAGACTGGACCACTCAGTTCATTTCTTAAGCTGCTATAGATTATTGTATTTATGTATTAAAGATTTTTATTTATTTTTAGAGAGAGGGGAAGGGAGGGAGAAAGGGAGGGAGAGAAGCACCAATGTGTGGTTGCCTGTTATGCGCCCCCTATTGGGGACCTGGCCTGCAACCCAGGCATGTGCCCTGACTGGGAATCAAACTAGTGACCCTTAGATTCACAGGCCAGCACTCAATCCACTGAGCCACACCAGCCAGGGCAGATTATTGTTTTTATTGCTGAGGCCACCTGCTCAGAAAATCTAGGTGCTAGCCACTTACTTGTGAATGAAATGACCTACAGAGCAAATACACCTTACTGTGGGAAATGACAGATTTGCCACTTTTGTTATTGCCTTGCTGCCCCTAATATTTTGTGGTGATTGCTTTATAGAATATGTGCCAGGAGACTGTGACATGGAGGGAGAGGAACAAGATCTGGAGTGTAGATCTGGAGAGAGTATCGGTTCAATTCCTAATCTGCAAAAATCTACGTTATTCAGCAGCCCCCCGGTGGAGAGTCAATGGGGCCTGCACAGGGCAGGGAGGGGGGGCTCTAATACAATTGTCTGAGAAAGATTTTAATTTCTGCCACCAGCTGCCCATCACCACTTTTGGGAGAGGGGTAGGGCGGTTCATATTTTGGGTTATTTGTACCATCTATACTCCTTTCTCAGGAGATTCTGCCTGTGCCCTCACCCAAGACTGCATGTGTATGTCGCATGCCTGGGACTCTCTCCTGCCATTCTCATTCCTACCGTACTGACCAGGCCGGCGTCCAACCTTGTCCCAAGTTAGCCTTGTCTATAGGCTTGTCAATATCCTGTGACCCGTTCTTGGGGTTTGTCCCAGTTTAAACGAACAGGGCAGGCCGGAGTCCTCTTTGGGGACAGAGAATTGAGAAAGAAAGAGCCAGTTCCCCGTTAGTGGTAGAAGCTAGTATGAAAATGTTCAAGTATGAAGAGAAGAACACAGGATAGCTGCGTTTAAGCAGAAATCATGAACAGGCTGGCAAGGAGAGGAGATGGAGAGTGAAGGGGGAGGGGGAGAGAGAGAGAGCGCATGCGTTAGGAGGTCAGACCCCCAAAAGCTGCCTTGTTTCTCGTCTTTCCTGAGCCCTGGTTCAAATTTGCCAGCTTTCTCATGAGGCATTTCTCTGTCCTCACAAGAACCACCTCCGGCCCTTACTAGTAGTAACTCGCTAATGTTACTATTATTATTTATCCTGCCCAAATGCACCGGCCAACTAACTACTGGAGAAAGGTGCCTTAAGAGTGACTCATGCTCTTCTCTATATCTGCCGTCCCTTGTCCCTCCACTGTGTCTGTGGGCAGCTGGCCTGCCGTTTCCCTCCCCCGTGGCTCTTTCCTGTTGCTGTGACAGGCCCCAAGAAAATAAAATTCAGAGAAGATGCTGATCTTGAAGTGGAAGAAGCTTGTCCTTCCCAGAACAGGCTGTGATAACATCATGCAGCTTACTGTACACGGAAGCTAAATTCTCCTCCTCGCAAGAGGAAGCCCGATTAAATCTTTTAGAGTTGTAACCCTGTGGGTTATAAATAGCCAGGAGGTTACAGGGAAGAAGTATTAGCAAATTTCCTTTCACAAAACTTGGTGCGATCCTCTCCCCTGTGTTTTTACTGACTTTAGCTGCTTTGAGAAACAGCCTCACCTGCCCTCCACCGAAGAGAGTTTGTTGCCCAAGCACAAACATTCAAAAATAAGCCAGGAGGACTGATTCAATTCATTCTGCCAAACGAATCCAACCTACCATCAAGCTACGTAAAACACAAGCTGCAATGACACCTGTGACCGATATTTATTCAATACCTTCTATGTCCAGGACTTGGGGTAGGTGCTGGCAGCATAGACGTGGGTGAGGCCATGTTCCTACACTCAGAACGTGGCATCTAGAGGGGAAGATGAACACTGGATGCAGGAAGAGTGTGTGACCAAAGGGAAGGGCAGGAGAGAAGCTTAGGGAAGACCTTCCTAGCAAAGTATTTTTTATTTTTTATTAAAAAAGGCTGAGACCTGAAGAATGAGCACAGGGAAGAGATTTCTAGGAATGAGGGTACTATTCTAGGAAGAGGCCAGTCTCCTCCTGCTGGGTTTTATATGGCTTCTTCATGCTGCTAAAATTCCACCTCCAACCCCGCACAGGCCCTTCCTGAGAGTAGGTTACTCTTTTTATGGAATAATGGTAGTTTCTGATGACCTGCTTGTTCTCTGCAGCGGATGCTGCTGGTGTCTGTTGTGGGGGCAGCTGTAGACAGCAATCCGCGCTGCAGGCTGAGGGCCCTGGCCCTGTCTGCACAGGCTCTCTGGCTGCAGAGACTCTGGGGACCTGTAGGACAGGCTAGGTGCACAGGCAGGTTAACACCTCCCACTGTTTTTCTCCTGACGTGGGACAGGAGGGTGAGTGTCCACGCTGCCTCATCCTTGGGTGTCGGTCGGACCTTCTGCATGTGTCTACCCAGCCTCTCAGGATCCCGCGTGGGGCGGAGGCCCCCTAGCCTTTAGTGGTAATGTGCACATCAAGAAGTCCTTACTTGGTTTTTCTCCCTTCTCTGCTTCTGCCCTCCCTCATTTCCTCACGGTGCTTCCTGGCACCACCTTCTTGGGTGCATCCTGAAATCCCTCTTTTGCAGTTGGCTTTGTGAAGAAGCCATGCTAGGTCATCTCTAAGCTCTATGTGTTTGCTTTTGAGCTGGTTGTCATGATTGCATCTGCAGTTTGTGGGGATTCTGGGGGTAAAAAGAAGGGGAGGGATGTTCAGGACCAGAAGCTCCTGCTCCTTTCATAAAAAAGAAAGCTTATTGTGTGCATATGAGTGATGAAAAGTAAATCCTCGTTAGGAGACTGGTGAGGACATCTGTCTGAAGTTACTCTTCTCCAGAAGGTTTAGGTTAGAAAGAAACAGGGCAGCAAACCATGGGGGGATGACCCAAATCAGATTCTGTTAGAGTCGCTCAGTGTGTGGCCTCAGACGGGAAACTTCCCCTTGTCTGGGCCTCGGTTTCCTCATCAGTGGAGTGTCCGGGTGGGACTAAGTGGTCTTCAGTGTCAGCCTTCTCAGCCACTCTTTGAATATGTGAAAGTATTTCATTAACTATGAGGCATGCAAGCCCTGCTGGAGGGTGGGGAGGGATTAGAGGGGGAGGACGAAGAAGCTGGATGGGCCCTCATTCATTCCTCAGGTAGTTCTCAGAGCCTGCTGGGTGCCAGCCAGGGCTGGTCCAGCACTGGGGGTAGAGGTGAACAAGAGTGCCAGCTGAACACTCCATCCAACCAGAGAAGGCCTGAGTGAAGAGAGGGTTTGGGGGTTAACAAAGGCAGAAGACAAGCCTGCTCCTCATTTTATTCTCTGGTTGGCCCTTATGGATACATGGATGTAGGTATTTTTAAAATTAGATTACCCATCTGTTCTGGAGCAGTGAACAGAGCCCTGGGGGAGAATGGCATGCAGGATCGGGATGTTTCGGTGGGAAAGTCTGGCACTGTGGGTGCCGTCCTGGGCAGTGAGATGGGCCCAGTAAGGACAGCAGGGCCCTGGGGGTCCGCCCAGGGATGTGGGTGCCCGGCAGTGGGCAGGGAGGGGGAGCATTCAGAGGTGGAGGAGGGGCCTTCATCTTGGGACTTCCCATCTTGGGCCCCCCAGTCTTGCCAATGGCTCATCCTAAAGTTACTGGCCAGGTCACAACACTGTTTTCTATAAACAGGGAATGCAAGTGGGGAGGGGTAAACACAAATGATTTATCGTCTGAGAGCAACAAATCTGGGCCCGGGCCCCGGGCCCAGGGCTACTGAAAGGGTCCTTTTCACGATGCTTGGGCAACTCTCTCGGCTTCCTAAGTAATCAGAGAGGCGACTGGAATGGCTTTTAAACATGGACCCTGTCAAGCAATGCAGAGGTCCCATGATTTACAACCCCCCAAAGTTTATCTTGCTCTGGGAAAAAAGAAGACCTTGGAATGAAAGCTTCACATTTAGAAGCCAATAAAAACATCTTAAAATAACGCCCCCTCCTCCCTCCTGCTGTATAATGAGGAGTGGAGGATTTAGCAAGAGGTGGGGGGTTGTGGGCAGAACTACGGTAATCAGCAGTGATTGAGCTTCAAGGTCCAAGGGCTTTGTTGTGGGCACTGGAACCCTAATGATTTATAATTAACTCCAACAAGAAAAACTAAATGCCATGTACTTTCCTAACAGAGCTACAAAAATAAGCACATTCACAGTGTTTGCGAAATTGGAAACAAATGTCCCGAGGAACATAAGAGCTCCATGCTGTCCTACCCAAGCTTTGGAGGAAGAAAAATACTGGCACTCAGTCACGACCACAACTGATGAGCCAACATCGTTTGTCATGGGAAATTCATCTCGGCAAAATCGGATTGCACCATTAGTCCGCAGTGACTCCGAGAAGTAACCGTACCGAAATGCCTCAAATTGAAAGCAGCCCGGGGCTGAGGCTGACATGCCCTCCCCTCCCCACGGCTGAGGTTTATTTCTATATTCCTCCTGCATTGCGTGGAAGAGCTGAAAGGAGGGAAATATTCAACGCCTAATTGTGCCCTTGTTCCTGCAGTGACCCAGAGGCACGTAGTTCTTCTTAAAAAGTGGGTACGGACAGGGATAATGACTGTGAAAAGTACTGGGGGCTCCGAGGTGGTACAGAAGGGCCCAGTGACCTTAGTTCACTGTTGAGGAATATTGGGGGGGGGGGATGCTGATGACCTACCTATTTAATGACTTCTAACTTTACAAAAAGTTTTTTTTTTTAGGGTATGGTAGTTTGCATAAATAATCTTAGTTCTCATGCTGATGTGGAACATGAGAGGTTTGGTTGCAGAAGTGTGCTTAGTTTTGAGAAACTCTCTGTCTGTAGGACCTTTTTGATGCTACCAAACACCCAAAGTCATGCAGCAAAAGACTCAGTTCATTGTGAGTTGGTGAGTCTAATCAGCAACGCGCCAGGTCTGAGCATTGCAGTAAATGCGTCACAGGCATCTCTTTTACTTCTCAAACACTATAAAACAGTCTGTAATATAATCCCCATTTTACAGATGAGAAAATAAAGCGTCTGAAACGCTCAATCGCTTGCTGAGTCTTAGTCAGTGGGAAGTACAGCTGGGACCAGGACCCACTACCGTTTGACCCCAAAGCCTGCCCTCTGGCTCTCGGGTGGGTTTCTGTGCACTTTCCTTCTTTGGGTCGATGCTTCCCAAAGTGGCTCATCAGCTCCAAGAGGTCGTAGGGAAATTTAGGATGACCTTGCCATTTTGTCCCTAATTTTGTAAGTCAGAGAGGTAGAGGCCGAAACCCTTTCAACTCTCACATCTCACAATCCTACCACTAATTCTATGAATTAAGTAATGCGCCTCCCCTCAGGGACCCAAGACAGTAACATTAGCTGTGTAAGAAGGGATGAGTGAACTTTCATACCAACTAACTTAGAGGTAGCAGCAGTAAAATGTGAACTTGGGAATCAACTGAGTAGACCTTGTTGGTGTATGCAAACTTGACACAACCAATATGCAAATCTTCTACATATTTCCATGCTTATATACTTCTAACAGACTTGCACATGGTCTCCTGGGAAAAGGCTTGTTTAAGTCTTTCTGCAAAAGTCACCTGTGAAATGAGTTTCCATCACCTCTGTCCAAAATATGGGATTAATTGAAATTCTCACTCCTTGCTCTTTGCTTGAGAAATTAATTCTTCCTATGGGAAACTTTTTTTTTTTTATGTCCTAAAACTATCTGAACTTCAGGAACTTGAACCTTGCATTGCAGCTGCCTTCTGTCCCTAAGGAATATAATCTATCCAAGCTGTTAAATTGTCGTGAACACCAATAATAGGACATTTTTATAGTGCTCAGGATATGAAGCTAAAGCATATTAGACGGCTGTGTGTATGTGTATTAGCTCACATTTAAAAACTAGTTAAACATTTCAAACCTCTGTAGGTTTATGCAGGATTATTTATTACGGGGCTCCTGAACTTTCGAGAGGCAGCAGTCTTCTGGCGATCTTTATCAAGCTGTTCTCTGTCCTCCTGCACGGCTGCTTGTTTGGTTCTTTCTTTTCTCTCCTCGCCCCCTCTCTCTCTTTTATTTTTATTGAGCGCAGCTTTAACAGGGAAATAAAATGTCAAATGCATCTTTAAAAAATCCAGTGGTAAAATTTTCAAATGGGAATACAATTTAAAGGCAATACCAATTTTATTTTCTATTTTTTTCCTGCTAATTAGGCTACACGTTTTCAATCTTAAACATGTGCAGAGTTGTGAGGGATCTTGTAGAGAGAGAGGCTTAATTCCAGCAGCTCTTGCTGGTCGAGTGTTCTGTTTTGCAATGCTCAGAATGGAGACCAGACCATCAGCAACTCATTTTTTTTTTTTTTTGAGTGCCTTCTGCGCCCATGGAAGTATGAAAGGAAGAATCAGAGTTAGAGCTGACCTGAATGCTGATATCTACTTTAGCAGTTTCTAATTGTTTTTTAATGCCAAAACCCAAATATGACCGTGCCCAGAAGCCTGAGAGGCAAAGCAGAGAGCCTCAGGCTGCTGTGTGTGGGGTGTGTGTGCATGGGGGTGCCTGTGCACCCCACGTTCCTCTCTGAGCACAGGGCGTGTGGCTGCTGGGAGCCAGTGCACTCAACTCTTAGGGGTATGCCCTGAAAGTTCCAGATCTTGGACCACCTTCTTATTTTAAAAATGTCCTCATCAGAGGATATGTTCATTGATTTTAGAGAGAGGGATGGAAGAGAGAGAAAAATGGATGTGAGAAACATCAATCAGTTGCCCCAGCCAGGAATCAAACTCATAACCTAGCTACGTGCCCTGACCGGGAATCGAACCTGCATCGTTTTGGTGTATGGGACAGTGCTCCAACCAACTGGGCCGCCCTGTTAGAGCCACACTAATTTTTTTTTTTTTTGAGGGAGAACACAAGTTCAAGAAAGCTGAACTGAGTTGTTCAAGGTCATATCTCTAGGAAAAGGTAGAGTAAGCACTTGAACTGGATCTTATGTTTGTCAGTACTCTGCTCTTGTTTTTTACCTGCTAAGTTTACTGTGTGTTCTTTTATTTTACACCGTCATGCATGTTTTAATAAGTGCACACTGCTTGCCTTTTAGTTTTTAAGGAAAACATATCTTATCAGTTTAATTACATTTTATTCTCATTCTAAGGAAGGACTACAATATTGCTTGTATGCTTACCTGCTTGTTTATTTGTCTGTTTTTTTCTAGTTTTATTGACATATAACTGCCCTCTGCTTTTTTACTACAATACAGTACTGTTTCATGGACCACAGAGAAACTACCTATGCTTGCCACTGAGAAATTCAATGAAATTATATGTAAAAATAAGGTTAGGGTATATGTAAGGATATAGTTGAATACTTTGTAAGGCCTAATTAAAGTAATCATTAAAAATATATATAGAATGAAAAACAGTAAAATAAAAGAATGAAATTAAACTTTAAAAATATATCTGTATAGCTATTGAATTAGGAGTGTGAGAAATAACTGTGAAAGATGGGCATACCAATGTTGTGAAAACCAGGAAGGATTCTGCATCCATTCTGATTTCTTCCTAAGTATCTTTAAGATCTTATGACTCTTTAAGGAGACCTAAACTGGAAATTGTAGGCATTGCTTTAGTAGCTTAGTGTATGCAAAAAAAAAGAAAATGTTCAGTTTCAATCAACAGCCCTGTTCTCAGTAAGTGAGAACATATGAATTAATGAACATATGTACATTTACATGTCTAAAGTTGAAATTGTAAAGGCGCTACTATCATTTGTAATTATTTACTATTAACTGACTTAAAGAAATCGTTTGGTCAACTACCAGTCTCAATCCTATGAATATGCAGATTCTTCTTTACTAAAACCCTGCTTTGTGCTCCTATCCAGTGATACCAGTGTCAGATTTCTAGCCATTTGATTTATAACTTTTCTAAAAGTTAAGAGTAAGAATCTAGAATATATACTTTTCTACTAGATTTTAGTATACAGTATGCTGTATTTTTAAAACAAGGTAGTATTATCATCTGTTATTCCAATTTAGAGTTACTTTTAATTCCTACATGACAAATATAATTCACATAATTTTCCCTAAAAAAATCTCTATGCAAAATATCTCTGCAATTTGTGTCACAGCAAATATGGTGATTTCTGCTTTCGTGGAACTCACTGTTGAAAATTTCATGTTCTCACCATTTGGTTGGGATTTTATGTTTTCTTTGTCGTGAGGAAATATTCATCAGGTGAATATCTGGAATTGTCCTGGGTTTCTGACCAAGCAGATAGCTAAGGTTTGGGCAGACTTAAATCCAGTGGGATTTGATCAGCCAATATGGAGTGACCTAGTCAGGGAGCATAGGAAGTCTGGAATTCAAGAAATCAAGTTGTTGGCAAGAGTAGCACAACAGAGGCTTATTTTCTGTCCTGTTTAATCCCTCTGACTGAGATGGGGGTGGGGTCCCTGGTCATATTTCTTTAGGCAGAAGGAAATCAAGGGGTTCTAGGTTGGGGAAATCCCTCTTTTGATTAAGCCAGGGGCAGAAATATTAAGATTTCATGATTACTTCCAACCCAAGTCATCCTTGCAAGACTACCCAATATCATAGAGTCAAAGCATGCTATTTATAGACAGGATTTGGTTCCCAAGTCTCCCCACCTCCAACCTTTTTTCTTTTGGGGGAATAATGAGAAACTAGGCTGCACAGTTCTTCAGAGGTTGGATGGTCCAGTTACCAATCCTTTGCTGCACGTCCTGCAGCATGTTGGCAGGGGCCATGAAGCCCCAGCAATCACGCACACTTCCCTAGGCCTTTGAGAACACGTTGATTTCAGTGTGCATGCCTAAAGCCACATCCTTTCCCACTCCCTCTGTTACCCTTGCAAAATGAGGGTGAAGCTTCATTCCTGCAAAATAAATGGATGGGGCACAGACTTGGCTATTTAATAGGTTCCAGGAAGCTGCCTCCTTCATCCTAACAAATACCATTTTTTCTTCCGTGGTCTCAGGCCTGTATTTCCATCATGAAAGCTTTATCACCCCTGTGAGTCTTTTTTAAAAAAAGATTTTATTTATTTATTTTTAGACAGTGGAGAAAGGAGGAGAAGAAACATCAATGTGTGGTTACCTCTCATGCACACCCCCTACTGGGGACCTGGCCTGAAACCCAGGAATATGCAGTGACCCTTTGGTTCACAGGCCGGTGCTCAATCCACTGAACCGCACCAACCAGGAAACCCTGTAATTCTAAAAAAGGCATTTTTTTTTCAAAATAGAGAATTCATTGTTTAACTGGATTACCACCTTCATAGAAATTACTTTATTTCTTTGATTTTAAGATGCATTTCCTTCCACATTTTCACACTTCTGAAATGCTCAGTTAGTGGACAGTGTATGGGCTCAATGTGATGTTTTATTTTTATTTCTTGGAAAGTTGTTACTAAATTGATGATTCATTTTAACAGGATGGCATCATAGAATCAGGAGAATACCATTGCTTCTTTAGCCAATTTCTAATTTTACTCAATGAAATTGAGTAACCACCAAATCATGGTGGTGGTGTTGGAAGAGGAGGAAATTTGAGGAGAGTGGGGCAGAGCCTTTAAATGAGAGGGGCAGTATGCTGGAGGAAATTTTGCTGTCTTATTTTTATCTAGGATTAGCTTTTGACCATCATTCAGCTGTCTTTCACTGGGCAGTTTCTCCAACAACTGGAGTGGGGAAATTTAAATCCATTTCATCATTACCATCAAGGGCCATTTGTTTATTGCCTACTTTATAAAATTACAAAGAGATAGAAAGCACATCCATTGATCCTCAAGATATGTTGATTATTGGAAACCAAGAGGTTTTTGTGACTTCATTGGTATAACAGGATGAGGAACTGTTGGGAACCATGCTGCCCCCATGGCTAAGGCTGAGTGAGTGATCTTCAGACCATAAGCCACTAAGGAGACAAAGCTTATGTCCCTGGCGGGGCACTGCTTCTACTCCTTTTTCTTTACCCTGCCTGGCCCCCAATGCTTGATCAGTTAGCCAATGATGGGTAAGGTTCCCCAAGGGGGGAACAACCTAAGACAGGCATGTTTAGGGGGAGGTTCCAGGGAAGGACTTGGGGGGCTATAACAAAAGAGGGTGATGGAACCTTGCCCCTCAGCTTTGACATAGCCTGAGTCCTCATTCGGTCTGCAAGAAGTCTCCTAATCCTTGGCTGCCTTACTTACCCTGCCTGACTTAAGCCTGAAACAATGCCTTAAGCCTGAAACAAAGCCGGTGGTGGGTGCCCCCCTGTGCTAGAAAGGGCAGGTTCCCTAGGGCGATCAGACCTAAGAAAGAATATGTAAAATCCTGTGAAACCTGCTTTGTTTAGAATGCTCTCAATTAAATGATAAGGGTTGAAACAGGAAGTAAGTTTGTTCCTCAAAGTTTTATGGCTCTGTAGCTGACTCTGACTCAAACACTTGTAGTTCTTTGTATGTTATCTATTGTTTGATCCTTACTGCCTAACAATGATTAATGAGCTTTACCTGTATTCCAGTGCCAAATGAACCCAATAAAAGCTCATTAAGGAAAAGGCTCTTGGCCCTTCTCCTTTGAGAGATCAGCCACCTTTCCTCCCCAAGCAGATCATGTCGTGGTAGACTTATTCTCATCTTTGGCAGCCAGGGGGGCCCTGCGGGTGGAGTCCCTCCACAAGGAATGCCTCCCCTTAAATATTATTATGGTATAATTCACAAACTACATAGTACATCTACTTAAGCTATATAATTCAATGAACTTTACTGTATTACAGAGTTGGGTAAACATAGCCACAATCAATTTTAGAACATCTTCACCGCCCCCACAAAGAAATCCATATTCTGTACCTCTTATTCCCTCCATGTCTCCCAGCTCTAGAGACCGCTGAAAGGACAGCATGATAAGAGGGACTGCACTAGAATAATGACGTTTCAAGATGATTACAAGTTTTGGCACATTTCTTGGAATTATTTAATTTCTCTGAGCCACATTTTCTTCATCTGTAAAGTTGGTAAACTGACACCCACAATACAGGTAACTATTTTTAATATGGTCATTGTGAAGGTTAACTAAGATGGCTTCTACAGAAGCACCAACACAGAGCATGCCATGGAGCAGGTTCAGGATATTATTTCTTCCTCCTCTCATCTCTCTCCGTGATGGAGCCCTGAGCTGAGCTGCTGGAGGATGACTGGTCTCTCTCCTCCCTTTATGGGGAGACTGAGTCTTTTGTAGGCGCTAACTCTTTGTCCCTCTCAGAAGTCACTTTTTGGACATGTTAATCCCCCATACTCTTGCTGGCGACACCTCACCTCAGTAGTTGAACTAATGATATAAAATAGAAATTCTTCTCTTTCTTTCTTTCTTTCTTCTTCTTCTTCTTCTTTCTTTCTTTCTTTCTTTCTTTCTTTTTAAAGATGACATTTATATACTTTTAGAGAGAGGACAAGGGACGGAGAAGGAGAAGAAGAGAAACATCAGTGTTTGGGAGATACATTGGTTGGTTGGCTCTCTCATGCCCCCAGCTGGGGACCTGGCCCATAACCCAGACATGTGCCCTGACTGGGAATCAAACCAGTGACCTTGTGGTTCACAGGCCAGTGCTCAATCCACTGAGCCACACCAGCCAGGGCTCCATTTTCTTAGAAAAGAAAAGAAACACATCATCCACTATATTCAGATAATGGGAAGTCAGTTTAAAGTCTCAGAACACCTACTAAGTGGGTGGGCTCAGAGGGATGCAGAGTCTGAGGAACCAAAGCGGTCAGCACAGCAAGGGCCGTGGATGTGGGACAAAGCCCCGATTCTGTCAGCACCTGCTGTGAGCTGCTGTGCAGTGCAGGGGAAAGAAACCAGGGCAATGGACTCCAAAATTCAGCCCCATTGGCTTTGGCTCTGGAAAAGCCCACTCAGCAGGGCCCAGACAGTTCCTTGAAATATCAGAGAGCTCTCGTGTGTCTGTTTGCCCATCCCTGGGGAACACGGAGGAGAGGGGCATTTCTGTCCTAATGTGACGGATGGTGAAATTGGAGCGGAGGGTGATGTCCGTGGTCACCTTCAGGCCCCGAAGTCTTCCACGGAGAACATTTACGATGGTTTCCTTGTGATTGTCAGCCCTCTGCTCCTGCTCCTGCCAGAATCGGGACACCCCCGAGAGCTTTGGGCTCTTCCCATGTCTCCATTGTCTTCTGCCCAAACCAGATCCAGGTTACAGGGCTGAAAACAACCGAGTCAAAAATAAATTGGTCAACCCAACTATTTAGTAAAAGAACAAACACAAACAAAATGACTGTTCTTCAGACCCTAATTCCAACCTTGATGATTTTGGTCCACGACTATGACCGCTGTGCTCCTTTTGTGTAGCTTTAGGGTTTTTTGCCATTTACCATTTAACTTCTTAGCTTTATCCCTGTATTTTTGCTATTCCATTTCAAGTTTTTTTCCCAGCCCATTATTCCTATTCTTTGGTATTTGTTGAAGTGGGCAGTTGGAAAAGGTAGGATTTAGTTGAAACATCTAAAATAGCTAATAATTCCTGATGAGACAAGACAGACACACAGATGCAAGCAGTACGTGTGGTGTGGCCCTAGATTTATAAGGTGATGACAACATAGAGAAAACTATTTGGGCAACTGTTTGTCCTGGGCAGGTGGGATAATTTTGATTATTTGTATTATATTAATCCATTCAAAAAATCTTATCAAGTTAAATGCTAGCCATATCCTCTATGCTGGGAATACAGCAATAAAAAAGAAAGACAAGAAATGTCTGCCCCCATAAAGGCGCACACTAGTGGGGAGAGGGAGTGGACAAGAGAACTAGGGAAAATGCATCCTTGGTTAGGCAGTGATGAGTACCGCTTCCCTGGTGAGTGCCAGGGAAGTGGGGCGGAGTGTGGGAGAAGGGCTCACTGTCCAGGTGACTTGAATAAAGACCTAAAGGAGATGAGGGTGTGAGTCAGGTTGGTATCTGGGGAGAATGCGTGCTACTGGAAGGAAGAGCAAGTGCAAAAGGCCTGCAGGGGAGCACACTGCGTGTGTAGGCAAGGAGGCCAGAGCTCCTGGCGCAGCCAGCCACAGGGAGGAGTAGGAGAGGGCGAGTCAGAGGGGCAGTGGGAGAGCCTGCTCTTGTGGAGTCTTTGCAGGCCTTTGTGAAGGCTTAGGCTTTCACTTGGAGTGAGATGGAAAGCCACCGAGGGGTTCTGAGTAGAGCTGTGACATAATCTGACTTATGTTTCAGACGCATCACTGTGACTGCCCTTTGGAGAATCATCTAAAGCAGAGTCAGTGGTGGGAGCAGGAACCATTGCTGAGAGGTGGTGGTGGTTTGGAACAAAGCGATGGCCTTGGAAGTGGGGAAAAGTGGTTGAATTACTGATGTATTTCGAAATTAGAGTCTATAGGACTTACAAGAGTGAGCGAGAGAGAAAGAGAAAGAGAAAGAGAGAAGTCAGGAATGAATGTACCTTGTTTGGCCCGGGTGAGTGAAGGATGGAACTGTGTTAGCTGATGGGCGGCCTGCAAGGAGGTGGCGTTTGGGAGACAAGGTCAGGAGCTCTGTTTTGGACACATTAAGTTAATATGCTTGTTAGCCATCCAAAATATTCCTCTAAGGAGAAGGCATTATTTTTGAAATTTGGCAAAAACAATAAATGTCACTTTAAAAGACATATTATTGTGAGACTAGGTTGTTCCAACAAATCCTGTATTGTTAGCCTAAATTGCTCAGTTGACTACATTTCTGTGGCCAAGTCGTTTTTAGTCAAATCATCTGGACCGGGTGTCTGCAGGGGGCAGCTCTGGGGAGCCTCACAGTGCACTTACTCCCAGGCCACCTTGGTGGGTGGGGGGGGGTTTGAAAGCAGGCTCAGCACTGCTTTGCTGTGTTGGGTTTCTGGGCTGCTCGCTCAACTGACTTCGTAGTTGCTTGTTTTAACCACCTAATCATGTAACCCCCTGACTTCCTGGGCCTTTGATTCTTCAGTCAGGTTCTCTGATTTCAGATACTTACCTGAAATTTCAAGGCTCCAGAATACGTGGACCCTTAGGTCCTCCTGTCCTTTGCTGGTTTCTGCCTGATCACACCCGTCTGGACACCACCATGCTCTCCTAAATCAACACACACTACGTTTTCCGAGTACTTATTTTGTGCAGAGTCCTGCACTAAGCATTTTTGGAGGGTGAAGCTATGATGTGGCACTGACAATCTGGGGGGTCCCAGTGTTGGGGGGGTGTCAGTATATACAATGAGGTGGTGACGTACTGATGTGAAAGGGAATTGATCAGGGCTCTGATTTTTGTGCTTATGTCCTACTTGGTACCGTCAGCATTTTACAGATTTCTCTCAGAGACTTTTTATATAGTTTTCAATATTTAGCCTTTGCCCCCTCCCACCAATGATCAAGTAACATATTCATGATAGGAAACATGGGAAAACCGTGAAGAAAAAAAACTACTGATACTCTTATCATCCAGAGAGACAACAGTAGTTTTAATGTTTGAGTATATTTCTTCTCATTCTTTTTTTTTTTTTTTTTATAGACTATTCTTTTTTTTTTTTTTTTTTTTTAAAGATTTTATTTATTTATTTTTGGAGGGGAAGGACAGGAGAGGGAGAGAAAATTGGTTCCTTTCTCGCTTTTCTATTCTTAAAAAAGTTTTATTGTTGGCATTTTCCCACATCATTAATAGTCTTTGGAAGAATCTTTTTTTTTTTTTCATAGCTGAATGGAAGTGATGTCTTACCATTTACTTACTGGCCTCCTAATAGTGAGTCTTTTCATGTGTTCATAGCTCAGCTCCTCCTCCCATGGGCTACCTAGGCTTCGTATTGAGGCTGTGCTAGGACCCCTGGGGGAGAGTTGAGTCTCTGTGAACATGGGGTGTGCCCAGATGGAATGCACTTGGGTGAGATGAGTGTGGCCCCCCGGGGCAGGAAGAGCAGTACTTAGCGAATGCCCTTCCCCAGGCTGGCACACACCACGAGGGATGAGCCCAAGGCCGCCATTGTTCTGTAGTTTAAATGCTGCTTATCGTTGGTAGACCATGGAACTTTGAAATCATGTGGTTTTACATGATGTATCTTTTTAATGATAAACATCAGTCGTTATATTGATATTTGTCAGGGTAGTCATTAAACAGAAATGACCCAGGACCCTTCTTTCAAAAAAGTAGAGGGTGGTCAGAGCAAGAGGGAAGGAAGGGGCACAACAGCTCCTGCGTTCATGTGGTCGGGTGTCCCTGTCTCGTGAGACTCCTCCAGGACGGGCGAAGAATAGAAAGAATTTAGGAAGACAGTATCGTATTGTTTTAGAATGTGAAAACAATAATGCTTTCCAAGGCTGGTATGTGGAACTTACCCTTCTCTTTCAGCTCTTCCAGCCACAGAAAAGTATTTCCATGCCAACTATAACATTCCTGAGGTGTTTTCCTTTTCTTCACGTGATGTTGGTTGCAGTCCCATGCTTGTCATTATTTATAAGTTAATTTCTGGCATTGTAGTAAATTCTAGGGAAACCAATAAAACCACATGTGCAGTGAAATTCTTCTTCTTCTTCTTTTTTTTTTTTTTTGTTTCTGGGTTTTAATTTTTTTTCCCTGTGGGAAAGACAAGAAAATCAGAGAGCAAATGTTTCCAGGAGTAAATGGGTGGTTTGCAGGGCACCCTGCTTTATCTCTATTAATCTCTGGTCTCTTCAGCCTGCGAATGTGTTCTCCCATTTCCTGAGGCCACGTGATCACCTTCCTTGATAGAGTAAAGAATGAATCATGCAGCTCTAGGCCGATGAAAAATAATTGATGGGGTATCTTGTTCTTTTGACAAGAAAGATATCCCTTATGCATGCCGGTGCTGATAATCAATAGTTTAAATCTACCTGAACCAGGAAGCCAAGTGGAGAACTGGCGACACCACTGAAGTGGCCATGTATGAGGGATGTGTCTGGAGGACTGGAAGTTGTCAGAGAGACCCAGCTCTTTTCAGAGTGCACTCTCCACCTGTTTAGGAGAGACTGTTCCTGGAATGTCGGGGGAAGTACTTGTGGATGCTGGAGAGTGGTACCTGCCCAGTGAGCGCTGTAGAATGTGGAAGAGTAGAGTGGACATTGGTTATTTGGACCTGGGAGACATTTCTTTTTTTTTTTTTTTAGTTTATTTTATTGATTATGCTATTACAGTTTTCCTATTTTTTTCTCCCTTTTATCCCCACTCTGCTCTGCACTCCTCTCCCTCCAGCATTCCACTGCTCCCTTAGTTAATGTCCATGGGTTGTACCTGTAAGTTCTTTGGCTTCTCTGTTCCCTATACTATTCTTAACCTCCCCCCACACATCTATTTTATGCCTACCAATTATGCTTATTCCCTGTAACTTTTTTCTCATTCTTCCCCTCCCCCTTCCCACTGATAACCCTCCTTGTGATCTCCATTTGTCTGGATCTGTTTCTATTTTAGCTGTTTACTTAGTTTTTGTTTTTTAGGTTCAGTTATTTATAGTTATGAGTTTGTTGCCATTTTACTACTCACAGTTTTTGATTTCTATTTCTTAGGTAAGTCTCTTTAACGTTTCATATAAGGGCTTGGTAATGACAAACTCCTTTAACTTGACCTGATCTGGGAAGCACTTTATTTGCCCTCCCATTCTAAATGATAGCTTTGCTGGATAGAGCAATCTTGGATGTAGGTCCTTGCCTTTCATGACTTGGAATACTTCTTTCCAGCCCCTTCTTGCCTACAAAATTTCTTTTGAGAAATCAGCTGATAGTCTTATGGGTACCCCTTTGCAGGTAACTCTCTCCTCTTGCTGCTTTTAAGATTCTCTTCTTATCTTTAATCTTGGGTAACTTAATGATGGTGTGCCTTGGTGTGATCCTCCTTGAGTCCAACTTCTTTGGGACTTTCTTCTTTGGGTGAAGCTGTTTCTGTATGCAGGGGCGGGGTCAGAGAGGGAGCAATGGCAGTCCTCTCCGCTCGCCCAGTCCACCTCACCACTCGCCCCCGCCTGCTTATCCAAGCACAAATGTGCGAGCCTGCACCAGCCACCGGGGCCTTTGTGATCTGTCTCAACGCTAGCCTCTTCACTGGTTTATCTGCATGCAAATGCACCACTGACTGCAGACAGCCAGCCGCGCCTCTTCCCTGGGTTCCGCCCATAGCTAGCCCGCACCTGAGATCTGTGCCCTCGGCTGCCTGTGCACTGCCCAGGTCGGGGGATCTGTTTTGCCCAACCCGTTCCACTGCTGGCTTCACCACTCTCACCGGTTTAGCTGAGCGCTTCGTTGTTTTAGGACTCTGTATTCGATTTTCTGTGTGGTTTGGTTACGTTTATTATTGTTAAAACTTTGTTGTTTTTAGATTTGGTTGTGTGAGGACACACAACCAAAGTGTTTCCACCTATGCCTCCATCTTGGCGGAAGTCAGGGTGAAGCTATTTCTTTCTGCCGGTAGCAACACCCTGCTTGACCTTTGAGCACCGCCCCTCCCTACTATTGGTCCCCGTGGGTTGGGTGTGACTGAATCCAGAGGTGGGAACATGGCCCAGGATTGTTCAGTCCACACGTCCCATCTTACCTGTCTCAGGAGTCTGTAGGAATGACCTTGTGACCAGCGACTGTCCAGTGAGATACATTTTGGGCCCCCTTTCTTTTTTTGAACTACAGGCATGGATAAGCCTGTTTTCTCTGGGGTTGCTGGTGGTCATTTCTCTGCCTTGTGGGAAGAGCCTGCTCACATGAAGCCAACCCAAAGGAATGTAGAGCCCAGAGATTGAGAGTCCCCATGACTTTGTCCAAGACCCCGAGCTCCGCCAGGCTGAAAGCCAGACTATTCCCGGAC
Organism: Artibeus jamaicensis; assembly: GCF_021234435.1. Taxonomy (NCBI): domain Eukaryota; kingdom Metazoa; phylum Chordata; class Mammalia; order Chiroptera; family Phyllostomidae; genus Artibeus; species Artibeus jamaicensis. The sequence continues at coordinate 7,351,790 of NW_026521828.1, read as the reverse complement.
TTAAATAAATTAATTTTTCTGTTTTAGTCAGTTAGTGTTGGCCTTCTCTCCCTTACCACCAAAAGAGTTTTGGCCAGATGAAAAAAGTGTTATGTGAAGACTGACCGACCTGTCACCACATGTATGTGGGAAACCCTGGGCATATTAGCTTGGGTCCCCCAACAGGATTTGGGTATAAGCAGTTTACATGGGAGGTCGGGAGTGGGGAAGTGCAGCAGGGAAAGTAAAGTGTCTAATAAATGGCACCTTATCAAGCCGGCAACCACAGTGGATGACTGGAACTTCAGCCCCTGGGAGACAGAATAAAGCAGATGTCTCGGAGTTGTCCCCACTGAGCAGCAAGGGAGCAGGGCTAGTCACACCCCAACTCTTATCAGCTGTTGGCTGAGGGCTGCTTTTGGAGTATGTGTTATTTGGGGCCACTTAGACCTGCTCTACAAGCAGGCAGAACAGGCTTTGAAGAGAGAGGCTGGAACAGAGAGCAGAGAGTGGGGAGGGAGGGAGACAGAGAGAGTGCGACTCTAAATCACACAAGAAGGTGCAGGTACTGACCATGGTCTGAAGGACTCGAGGGATCCAGGCTGAACAAAGCAAAGGTTTTTTTTTGTGTGTGTTTGTTTTGATTCAGAACGTCTTAGGGTTTTTAATATGTTAATACAGATAATGAATATCTAAAAATGAAGTTATGATATACCATGTTTTCCAAATTCGTTTTACTGTAGAAACTTTTCTTGGAGCTTGAAGTCTACAGAATGTGCTCCAAGAAATGCTGTCTCAGAATATTCTAGATTTAAGGCATAGCCAAACTGTGAAAACTCTCAGGACTCAATAGCATCCATGTCAAAAATTTGAAGGAATCAATGAGTAAAATTGTCAAACCTTTGGCCAGTGTTATGGTGGTGCCTGAATATTTGTAGACTGAATACTCAAGTTCCCCCCAAATTGACATGTTGAAATCCTAACCCCTAATGTGATTGTATTGGGAGTGGGTCCTTCATGAGGCCATGGCTGCGAGTCTGCATGAATGGAATTGGTGCCCTTATAAGGAGATGCACAGGGCAGCTTGCCTCCTCCTCTGTGCTCTGTGCTATGTGAGGGCACAACCAGAAGGTGGCCACCTACCTATAAACCCCAAATACAACTCTCCCCAGAACCCGGATCTGCCCATGCCTTGATTTGGAGGCTTGGGTTTCCAGACTTCCAGAAGTGTGAGAAGTACATTTCTGTTGTTTATAAGCCATCCAGTCTATGGTATTTTTGTTATAGCAGCCCTAAGTAAGACAGCCAACAAGTGCAATTGTTATATTTTTTAAATTTAGCAAATGACTACTGTAGATGTTTCTACAGTCTAGTCATCAACTAATGGTGAAGAACAAAGGCCCAGAGAGTTTCAGTCATTCACTTGCCTAAGGCTGTTAACTAGTTTTTTGCAGAGTCAGGACTAGAGTCTAAATTTGGTGGTGTGTGTGTGTGTGTGTGTATGTTTGTGTTTTGTTTTGTTTTTCCCTCTGTGTATATGAAGCATTTTAAATTCAACTCCAGGCTATATTGAAATCACATTCTGTCTTGTAATTTCCCAAATGTTCCACCAACCAAGCTTCTCCAAGCACTTTGGTTTTTGGTCTTTAAGTACCTGCTTCAACAGGTAACAGAATCTTGAGACTGTTTCCAGGTCAGTGTTGCAGACAAGGGTCCTGGGCACTGTGTGCCATCTCCCTGGGTTGGCTACGGGGCAGCCTTCATCGTCTCTGGACCTGGGATTCATTCTGGTTTCGTCAACACGTCTGTTTTTCTCCCACTTGCATTTCTAGATCATGTAAGAGAAATAAAATGTGAAAAGCCTTCTAGAAAAGTTTGTGGCAAATAGTAAGTACACGCTGAATCTAGAGATTACAGGATAAATAACCTAAGAGATAAGAAGACTCTTTAGTTTTAAAGCCAAAAAAAAAAAAAGAAGTTTTGCTTTTAATATTTTCATACTCAGCATTTGTTGATGAGGGAACACATTTGTCCACATGTGTAACCGGTCATTTGGTCCTGCCCAGATGGGGCCATTCAGGAGTAGGAATCAATCATGTTAGAGATTCTCAAAGTGCGGTCTGAGGTCTGGTCTCCTCTATTATTTATGCTGCAATGTGACAGCATTTATATTTTCATTTCTGGCATAAATTAATAATTCGGTATTGAATTAGTAATTATCCTGTTGAATACAAACCAGACATCACCTCACTGCTGTCTCACTGGATGCAGTGGTTGCCCCCCCCTCCCTGCCAGGCACTTTGGGAGGGTGCTTTGAGGATGGAGTGGGTGGACTTGGATCACCACTGGTGAATGCCTTGATAACGTGATTCCTGGATCGAAGGAGTCTTGGCAACCCTTGGACCAGCCCTCCTTTGCCTGTGGTTTTCTGTGAAGCTGCCAACCAAGAAGAACTGTGGGTCCACAAGACAGACATGGCTCAAACTCAGATGATGTGGAGCAGGGTTTCCAAGGCCTGTGGTATCTTTTCCTTGAATATTGTTCTCAGGCCCTGTGTATCCAAGAGTATATTTTTGGGAGTAGAGTAGAACATTCCTAAAAAGTAAAATTAGTTTTTCATTTTTCTGGGAAGGTGAAAGATTCTGGAAGGTGTATAATTTTTTTTCAAATTGAAGATAATTTTTCCAGAAGAATTGATTAGAACTCAGAGTATCTTCACTCTTCAGCCTTGATCTTCCCAAGGGCCATGCTTTTAGTCTGTTACAGAAAACAAAATTCAGTGGCAGTTGTTCAAGATGGTCAGGTAAACTTTAGGCAGGATCATCACAGTAGGTGCGGGGACCACTGCGGATGGACTTCACAGTGGGAGAGGGGTCGGGCTCACTCTGAAAACATCATGGGCAAGTCAGACTTTATAGCCAAGGAGCAGGGTCAAGGGCAGTGGGTGGAACATCGCTAAGAGGAAACATGAGGGATAAGGTGCCTCTGGCTTAACTGCCTTAGCAAGATTCCTGCTGGAGATAGGCCAGGGTGGTCAGACATCACTTCGGGGCTATCTGGGAGTGGAGAACCCAATCAGCTATTGAGGGCGATCAGAAACCGCAGGTGGGGGCTCTGGTTAAACCAACTTAGCAGGGTTTTATGCTAAAACTAGATTTACAAGGACATGTACCTAGGAGATGGGTGCATGGACCTAGGAGAAGATTCAGAGGCCCAGTTCAAGTTTGGTCAAGCAGAGTCTTTGTCAGGTCTCACAAACTGAAGCCCCCAGAGGGAGAAGTTAGAAAAGACAGAGTCTGGTTGGATGCAGTCTGCTGTAGCTGCGGGTCAAGAATGGGCCTGTGTGGAGTGAGTGCACAGTTATCAGCCCTCTGGGTTCCCGGGTGTGGCAGACACTGCTCCCTACACTGTGACTTTGTCACCGTGTACACAGCTAAACGGCATTTCCCAGCCTCCTCTGCAGTTAGGTGGTCATGTGACTGGGTTCTGGTCACTAGCATGATCACTGAAGTATTATTGGCACTTCAGGCCTGGCTCCACGACCTCTGTTTGACTGCATGTTCCTTCCTCTTTGTGCCCCTGGCTCAGAGGTGAAGCCCAGGGAACCTGGTTGACCAGCTGTGGATTGCAGATGGCACAGCCCTGAATAGAAGGAGCCTGGGTTTCTGACTCATTCGTTGGAGGAGAGCTGCTTGAATTACACTGTGAAACAAGTCTGTACTGTTTTAGGATTCTTAAAGTTTGGTGGTGTTTGTTACTATAATCAGCCTGCCTGTTGAACATAAGGGAAGGTGGCCATTGTTAAGTGGAGCTTTTCTTCCTTCCTAAAGGGAAATGACAGTCTAGAATCAACTGAATGGTGGGTGTTGGAACAGAGCAGTCACAGCTTGTCGCAAATGCCAGGTGAGCACTAGAGTTTTGTGGACCAAGACTGCTACTGTGTGAGCTGTTTTATAGGAGGGGCATCTTGTGGAAACCCACAGAACCGGTTTGGATGAACTCAGGAGATGGCCAGTCTTAAACCATGTGAGTTCCAGTGGCTTGCCCTGTGTACTTTCAGGAGTACAGTCGTACCTCAGTACTCGTCTGCTTCAGAGCTTGTCAAACCCTGCACTTGTTGCATTCTGGCGAGGGAAAAAATGTTTCAGCACTCAGCACTTGCTCAGGACTTGCTGCACCTGCTTGAACTTGTATGAGTCACAGCGCTGCCCTGCAGGAGAAAATGCTTCATCGCTCAGTACTCGTCAGTTTCAGCACTTGGCACAAGATCCGTAATGAAAATCAACGATGAGTACCAAGACACCACTGTATTTTCCCAAATCCCTTCGCAAGTTTTCCAGGGTACTTAAAATCCCTCATTAGAATCTCTAACCAGGAGGTTCCTGTGAAAATGCATCCAGGTTACCTGAGAGAGGCACCAGATCAACCCATTTGTGCCCACTAAGAGCATCTAGCATCTCAGATTCTGAGCAGAACACTTGATACTAAAGGGGTGGTCCATTGGTCAGATGAGTTTTTGATGGGGGCACAGTGAGTGAGGAGAGATGGAAATGTTTGGAGTGAGGGACGCCTGCCCCCCCACCCCCATGGGGAAGAACTGCTTGAAAGACTACTGTTCAGGGACCCTGAGTGCCTGTGGACCGTTGCAGGAAGGGGAAGGAGTGCTCAGTAAGTGGGATGGTGGGAGTGAGAATGGGAAGGAGGTAGGCAGGCGAGCTGCATCCCATCATGAAGTTTGGCTTAGTAAAAAAAAAAAGTCAGAATGCTTTTCATGAAAGATCTACTGGGCTTTCTTTTCAGTGTAGAGGTAGAACTAACCTCTTTTACTTTCTACTTTCTGTAACTAGCAAGGACAAGTTCTTTTTTTTCTTTATAGATGGGATAAGTAAGGTGTATCTTTCTCTTAAATTGGTCATACTATTTTTCTGATGGAATTTAGAGATATTTAAAATTCTGTTTCCGGGAAGGCCTAGAACTAACTGATGACCTTGATTGGTTAATCTCGGCTCAGTCAAAAATGATGGATCAGAAAAAAACAATGGCATCAAAATCCTTTCCAAAATAGTATGTTTCATAGCCAAATACTCCTCCTTATTTTCCTCTTCATCTGGCTCCTCCAACTTTGGCAGCTTTAGAGGTTGAAAAGCGAGCTTCAGCTGCTGGGAAACCTCTGCCTCAGCTAAAGCTGAAAGAAAGTCACGAACTATTCCCAACAGAGAGCTGCTGATTTCAGGCACCTCTGTTGGTTGTGAACCAGTTAGCGGTGTGGCTTGTAGATGTGAGTGTGGTGATAATGTGTCTTGCTTACCTAATTAGCGAAGCTCTTATTTTTACATTGGCCTCTTCAAGAAACCCACGATCCACCACTTTCTGTCAGGTACGTGCAGAGAACGAGCTCCTAGAAGACAGGTGCCTTCTGTTCTGTCGTCCTGCCCCGCGGTGTCTGTGCATGGCAGGCAGCGAGCGGACTTGTATTTAGTGAGCCAACCTGTTATGAATCCTCACCTTTTATTTCTCTTCTTTACCCCGAGAGACCCAAGCAACCACTTCCCTCAATGCTATTTCCCCACGGACGGCTCTGAAAGACAAATTCAGTGAGGCCGAGAGTTGAAATTGATACTCTTCCCAACTTGATTTTCATCAGGGTTGCCAGGCGATTTCTACTATCTGCACTCTGATTTTTTGAGGGCTTTCACACAGATTAGTGTTTATTTTCCTGGCTAGCATACATATTCCTTTGTGTTTGCCATGGAAGAAGCCCCACCTAACCTCTGGGGTACAAGGAATCACTCGGGGGTGTGGAACTCACTTACATGTTCTCAGGACTGTCAAATCCTGCTTCCTTAACTTCTGTCATGACTCTGTCCTCGCCTCTTTCACTGTGGCTTTCCTTATCCATGTTTCTTTTTTTTAATAGTTGATTTTTATTGTATTTTTTCATTACCATTTATCCCCCTTGTACCCTCCTCCACCTCCATCCGTCCACCTTGTCCACGTTTCCTGAGGTGGGTTAGAGGAGGGTATTGGGAAGGATGCTGTTAGTTGTACGTAAAGAGAAACCCAGTGAAAAGTGGAATAAACCCTTTGGACATTCTTTATGGTGTCAAATAAGAAGTTTGAAGATAGGGCAGTCACAGGGTTGGTTACTTGGAGGTTCGACTGAGTGAAACCCTGAGGTTAAGTCCTTGGCATATTTGCTTTGGTGCCCGGACTGACAGCTTTTCACGCTTGCCCGGAGGCTACAGCGGCTGCGGGCATTTGCCTCCTACCAGTTGTCCAGAGACGGGAAAAGGGGCTCTGTCTTCTTGCACATTTGATTTTAGGAGCAGGAAAACCTTTCTCAGAAATCCCTCTACAGATCTTTCCTTAATCTTATTGGCTTGAACTGGGCCACATGCCCATGTTTACATCAATTACTGGAAGAGAATTGGAATTACCATGACTAGTTTAGATTAATTAAGATTTGCCCTTGGGACGAAGGAGGGGCCCTGTCCTTTTTGAAGCATAAAATGAGAGTTATGCTTTAAAGGGAGAATGGGGAGAGAAAGGGCTGTCCTAAGAAGTGAGGAGCCCATGGCTCCAGCTCCTAGGAAAGCTTTGACTTCCAGAACGGGAGTGCTGGTCATTCAGCCAGAGAGTTGTCTGGGAGGTGCCAGGGGGACCCCACAGCTTATCCTGCTGTCGCAACTTCTCTCCCTGGGACCCATTGTGCAAATCTGTTTGGGGAGGTGACTTGTCTCATCAGTAGGCATTAGCTCCCACCCTGAGCCCCAGAATTCCCTACTGGGAAGTTATGAGAGTTTTTTGAGCAAAACTTTATTATATCTTCAAAAGAGAAGCAAATACTAAATGAGAGAGTCCTGCTCCTTCTCTGTGCCAGTCCTACTCCTGAGAGGTGCACTGATAAAATCTTACCGTTTATTCTTCTAGACTTTATACTGGCAGGTTTAAAAAATACCCAGTCAAGACGTGTCTAAGGAAAGAAGTGGTACCTTTGCAATTAAGGCTGCATGCAGCCTGGACTCCCCGCCTTTGAGTGCTGTCTCTCTGGGTCCTGTGACCGCACACTGTGCAAGCCACCAGGGTGAGCCCAGCCCTGGGAATGCCCAGAACTGGACCAGAGGGCATCTCTCTTGGACGTGGGGTAGTGTCAACTTCGAAGCACCAGACAATGATGAATTTTTCCAGGACATTGCACCCAGTTTTTTATAAACGTATTAGTGTTGTTATAAATCAATGAACACGGTTCATAATAGCAATAATGCCCTTGAAATCTGTTAATCCTGTCATCAGAGAAAGGTATGCCAGAGCATTCGCTGCCCTTGGCTTCACCTTGGGCTATTAACTAACAAATCAGTTATTAGCTGGTGGTAATGACCAATTTTCGAGAGATGATTGCTTAAATATTGCCCACCTTGAAAAGAGAATTATTATTCAACCGAGAACTGAACCCTTATTTTCAACTGAGTAGAGCTAACGGTCTTATCTCACTCCACAGTGTCCCCCTCCCTCAGTGCTCCCCGCTACACCCCCACACCTCATCTTCTCTCCTCCTGGCCATGGGGTGCGTGGACATCGTGTGGCTACATAGCTGCTTCCCTCTCGGCCTCAGTGACTTGAGTCCAGGAAAAGTTCCATATTTAATATTTATTCACCAGGCAGTGGTGGATGAAGACAGATGGTAATGAAATCAGTCTTGCTGAAAGTGACCACAATGATAATAGATTCTTTATGATGTCCAGGAATTCTGGACTCTTAGTCTCTGCTTAAATGCATGTTGGCGCCAACTCTGTCGTCTTAAGCTTTAGTGTTCTTGTCATCCTTCTGACCTCTCTTTAGACCGGAGCAGGCAGGCTGCGCTAAAGGCATCAATCTGTCTTTCTCCTCATATAAATGCTTTAAACACCTATGGCCGCCAATGACTCACCAGCAGAGGTTTTTCTGAACGGGAAAAATGAGAAGATAAAATAAAGGAACCCGCCCCCTGAGCTGGTATGACGGCTGGCACCTGTATCCAGGCTGGTTGTGCTGGTGCTGCCCATGGCCTGGAACTGGTCCTTCTGCACACCCAAAGCCACCCAGCTGAGCCTGTTGGGAGAGAGCGTGGAGCCCGGGGGAAGGAGGTGGGGGAAGGAGATACGTGGAGTGAAGGCGGGTTGGCAAAGAATTGGTGCTCCTGTCAAATGAGGAAATTCAGATTGCTGATTGCATTGGAGATAGCCATGTCCTGGGTCAGGCAGGGCTTTCTTAAGCAATCTGGCAGCCCTTTTTAGTAGTAAGAGGTAAATCATTCTGCTGCTCCTTGCTATTCAGAGCATTAATCATGCTGAGTTCCTTTGTTATTCTGGGGTCTGGATCAAGTGTAATTCTATAGGAATTCCATTGTAATCTGTGATTAATTAATCTCTGTTATAGCGTGCCAAAAACCTTTCTCTGCATTTGTTTACTTGTACATTTGTTATTAGCTTTGTTAGTACCTAACTCTAGCTATGGAACTGTGCTCCTCTTTATTTCTCTCAATTTTTTTCATCTCAGCCTTGGAAATGGGCATTTTTTTTCCTCCAGTGGGAACTAGGGCAGCTCACATATTAAAGAGAACTTTGTCACACTAAGATGTTCAGAGAGGTGGCAGGTGAGGATAATGAGAGGGCTGGTTGCAATCTCCTTGTGGGGCCAGGTAACTGAGGGTTCAAACCCCAGCTTTGCCATTGACTAGCTGTGCTCCTTTTAGCAAGTTCAACAACCTCAGTCTCCTTTTCTGTAAAATGGGCATTAAAATGGTCCCTATTTTCAGGGATTATTGGGAAAACGAAGCAACCACCCGATCTCTCTCCAGGCGTGACCAATGCTGCCAGGGAGGGGATAAATTCCGCGCCCTGTGACAGCATTGTTTTCAGTCGGTGGCGCTGAGGGAGTCTTTCTTCCAGGATGTAAGCTGTGGGGCACCTCAGGGCTCATGCTCCCAACTTCAAGATTGGAAGTGTTTGCACAGGGACCGTGTGTGACGGGCTCCAGGAAACACCTGCCCGCCTCTCAGCTCTTCCTAGAATGTGCCTAAGCAACAATGGAGGGTCAGGGGCTGTGATTCCTGGCTTCTGAGTGGTAAATAATGAATGTTGCACCAGCTGCTGGCAGACTCTGAAACCTTCTGTTTTGAGAGGCAGAAGGAGAGAGAGAGAGAAAAAAAAAATGTCCCCAATATGCATTTATCTGGCCCATCCTCTTTAAATAGCTCTCTTCAGTTTTCAAAAAAGGTAACTCTCTCCTCTCTCCCGGCTGCCACAAAACAGGACTGCTGCCCCTGGATTCTGACCTGGCATAAGAAGCAGTATATTTTTATGACCTGGTAACAGTCACATTTCTACACCATAAAATATTAAAGCAGGCATGACAATGCCTTTAAGATCTTTGAGGCAGGTGCTATCAAAATGCGCCCCTTTATTATTTATTTATTTGACTCGTTCTGTATAGTGAGGCTTAAATGCTTTTCAGGCCAAATAATTAAATTCCGTCATGGAACGAGGGGATTGTTGGCAAAATGCACTCACTCTGGCTATTAGAACCCTTGCGTCTCCGGGGGGACTCTGTGTCAGGGAAAAAAAAAATCTGGCTTATGTTCATATGTAAGATACGCAGCGTGACATATATTGGGCCCGAAGGAGTGACACGACCTAAGAAACTGAACAGGGGGTGGGAAGCTGGGGAGGTGTGATAGAGATCCTTCCCCTCTTCTAGCACGGGTCTGCAAACGGTGGCCCTCGGCCAAACACTGCGGGGTTTTGTACATCCTATGAGTTGGGAATGGTTTTTACACTTACAAATGGCTGAGAAAAATCAAAAAAGAATATTTGGTGACATAGCAAAATTATATTAAATTAGAAATCTCATTTCCCCATAAGAATTTTTATTGGACACAGCCGTACCCCTTTGTTTGCACATCGTCTGTGGCTGCTTTTACACTTACGAACTGAGTGGTTGTGACAGAAACCATGTGGCGACAAAGCTGAAAATACTCTCTGGCCATTTCTAGGAAAATTTTGCTGACTCCTGTCCTATAGGAATTTGGACTTGGGCTCATTAAAAGATAACATGGGAACTAGAAGGGTTCAGGTTCTTTTAGTGCCATTGGTACATTTGGATATTGACTCTTGATGTCGATGAACTTGATTGTTTCCTGAAATGGACAGATGGGCAGGTTAAGGGAGGAGGACACACACGTCCCAAAGTAGCTGTGGGATCCCATAAGCCTCCCCCCACACGCAGCTCCCAGGGTTGCACACTTGGTGACGTCCTTTGCCTCCCTTTCCAATGTCTCCTTGTGTCTTTACCCCTCACACCTCCTGCTTCCATCCAAGTTGAAGCCATGACCATCCACCGCCCTTGGTCATTGAGAAAAGCCTGTTACCATGTCTCGTGGCAGTTCCTTCTCTACCTGACAACTTCAGGGATCTTTTAAAACCCTCTACCAGATCATACAGCATCTCCCTTGGATTTCTGCAGGGATCTGTTCTCTGCTTCATCCAAGTCTCCACCGCAGTGACGCCCCCAGGAAAAGGCTTTCCTTGCCCCCTATTTCTAGAGCAGCCCCCATCTCTCACCCCCTCGCTGCTTATTTATTGCCTCCTTTTATTGCTGCCTTAGCATTCGCCACTGTTTTACGTGATCCGGGTTGGTTTACTACATCATGCTTGGTTTCTCTCATCAGAATGGCAGCTTCATGAGGGTCAGTACCTTGACCATCTGATTCATTCGAGTGTTTCTAAGATTTCATTTGAGCGCTCAAGAAGGGCGTGTGTCTTGTGACCCGAGTGCACAGATCCGTTCTCCCGGCAGACGCCCCACAGTGTTGGCATTGCTTTGCGCCTTCCTGCTTCTTTACGGTTGGGTGACTTTCTTAAATTCCTGCGTTGTCTCTCGCTCATCAGTTTATCCTAAAGCAGCTATTGACCAGCCACCTGTGCAGGGGGTCAGTTTATGAGTATAATCCTTGTTTTGTGCCTTAGATCACTTGACGAATCTGAATTTCTTTCTGGAACTTTTTAATCTTTAGGGGCATTACAAAGGTGTTTAGAATGTCCAAATATTGATAGTAGCTTTACCAGTAAGAGCTTGGGCCATGGAGTTTGGCTGAGCTTAAATCCTTGATTGCTGTGTGACCTTGGGCCAGTCATACAACCTGTCTGTGCCTCAGTTTCCTGATCTCTTAATACCAGTACCTACATTCGAGTTTGTTGTGAGGTTCAGGTGAGGCTGTAAATATAACACAGGTGTCTAGCATGATACCTGCCATAAGGCAAATACTCAATGAATGTTGTTGTTGCCATTATAATTAGCTGGGTATCTCCTACTTAGTTATTTTTCATTTATCTAACTTTTTTTCAAAGAAAGAATTCATGATATGCTAGGGTCTGTGCTAGATTGTTCTTAAAAAAAGAAACTGGGTAAAACATGTTCTTACCCTCAAAGAAATAACAATGACTCAAATTCAGTTTTGTAGAGTCTCGCTGTGGGATAGTCTCCAGAGCTGTGGGGGGTGCAAGACCTTTGATAATGCATGCTTCTGCCTCTGAGGCCCTGCGAGAGACTGAACACGTGTGCCCACCAACCCGCTCCTGCGCTGGAATCTAATCCCTAGCATGCTGGTGCACGGAGTTGGGCTTTGAGACATGATTATATCATGAGAGTGGAACCCTCATGAATGGGTTTAGGGTGCTTGTAAAAGAGACCCCAGGGAGCTTGCTCACCTGTCCTGTCCTCTGAGGACACAGAGAGAAGACAGCTGTCTGTGAACCAGGAGGTGGCCTACCACAAGACTCCAAATCCGCTGGCACCTTGAGCTTGGACTTCTCAGCCTCCAGAACTGGGAGAAACAAACATTTGCTGTACAAGCCACCCAGTCTGTGTTTTCTTTTTTTAAGCATGTGAGCAAGTTATACTGAAATGTCTTTGACCAGATTAGGTAAAATTGCATGGAATTCACAGTCTCAGTGTGGCCTCTTCGTTATGTCCTTCGTTCGGCTAGTCTTCAGGGGGTGCTCCAGGCCGATGGTTCTATAATTTATTTGTAATTTTGATGTGGTCACAGGAGGAGGGAGCAGAGCACTCACCTGCTCCATCTAGACCGGAAGTGTCTTCCCAGCCCGGTGCCTCCCTTACTCCTGGGAACATTTCTTTCATAAATCTCTTACCCATGAATCCCCCTCCCAGGTCTGCTTCTGGGGAGTCCCACCTAACCCATCTCAGAGGCACAAATTTAACACAAAGGAAGGGTAAAATGGGAATGCCAGCCACTGTGGCAAAGCCAGAGTTCAGCACCATTCTTGGTGGGTGGGCGGCACAGGGGGTAAGACCAGAGGGCTTTAAAGGGCCTTGCAAATGGAACCAAATAGATGGCTTATGTTTTGATGTGTTAGGTTTGTTCTTAGTGAAGGAAAGGAGAGAGGAAGCAAAGAATGGCCTTATTTGGGCAATGGATATGAAAAAAGATATGTAAGCATACGTTTGGTGTTGTGGACCAGAGCGGGGGTCATACGGGGAAAGGACGACTTTGCATTGAGCAAGTTCAGTTTCAAGGTCCATTCTGGCAGATGTGCTCCATTCCCCTGTTCCCCTGTAGCCATTACCAACATGCCACCGATCCTTTTTATCCTCCTGTACATGCTGGCAGCTTCTTTGAAACCGTCATGCCCCAAATGACATGGTTTTTGTCCTTCACCAGATGGTTCAATTAGTCAAGATTCCGAGAAAGCCAACTGGAGCATTCTTTTAGCCTCATCTATTCAAGTCAGCCAACCCTTCAAAGCTGGGTGGGGATTCTGAGAGCAACAGATTTACCCAGCCCCAAGGCATCAGGGTTATTACTTTTTGATGGGCTCCTGGAGGGTCGGAGGAGGCTGCCAACGTGGTTTATATATTGGACAACGCCAGCACTGGGAGAGAAGGGAGAGAAGAGCTTCCTTCCTGTTGGACTGTTTAGAATGAGCAACATGGCAAGGAGCTGCGGTGGAGGAACCCACATCCTGTCCCCCCTGCCATAGCACACTCGGGGGCTGTGCCAGTCATCCTGACTCTGGTTCTCCAGCTTGTGCTACCTGGATGCCCTTACTCGAACGATCGTGGCATTCACTCCACATTTTTTCCCCCACAATTAGCATAGTAATGTGGCAGATTGGAAATGCTAGAAGGATGGATGCTTGAACACACAGGCTGCCTTCTTCCGCACCAGCTAGCAGCTGCTTTTTCTCTGAAGGAACCTCAGCACCTTGACACCAAGTCACAGGATTTAAAATGAGAAAGGCACCATCTAGTTCAGCTTCTTCATTTTACCGAGAGAGAAACTAGGGCTTAAATAGATGACATGATCTGATTCAGGGGAACTGTTGGGCCCATAAACCAGAGACTGATCGAATGAAACAATTTTCTGTTATAATCTTTCCTTTTAATTAAGGAGGTGAGTTGACGTGGTGAGATGAAGGAGAATTTGTGCGCTCTGGTCAATGGAACTGGGTTCAAATCCTGGTTGCACTGCTATGTGTAACTGAGGCGAAACACTCAAACTCCCTGAGTATTAGTTTCTGTGCTGTTAAAACTGGGGTAGAGCCCTGGCTGGTGTAGCTCAGTGGATTGAGCACGGGCCTGCAAACCACACAATTGTGGTTCGATTCCCAGTCAGGGCACATGCCTGGGTTGCAGGCCAGTTCCCAGTAGGGGACTCACGAGAGGCAACCATACACTGATATTTCTCTCCTTCCCTTCCTCTCTAAAGATAAATAAATAAAATATAAAAAAAAAACTGGGGTAGAAATAGCTTCTTGGCAGGGGAGGAAATTGAACGAATCTGTAGAAAGTGTTTAGCCTGGAGTTGACCCATAGCAAAGGCTACACGAATGGTCTCGTTGCTTTTCTTTTCCCAACAGATACATGCTGATTAACGGCAAATCTGGTCTCCAGTTCTGACTTCTGTTTGGTATTGCTCCTGCCCCTACCTTCACTTCTTCCCTGACTCTTATTTAGTTGGAACAATTTCCTTCTAGTGACTGGGTTGGTGGATAGCTTTGTCTAACTGTAGATTTAGGAGAACCAGCAACTGCAAAATGGGGATTAAAAATTACTCCAAAACAAGACACACAGGATGGAATGGTTTATTCTAGATACAGAATGGCCAGAATGCTTTGTAGTGGAGAAATTGATATTGATTGACTGATTAATGGATTCAATAAATAATTATTGAGCGCCTGCAATGATTGGGGCACCAGAGGTGAGTCACAGTGGTGTCAAGCAGGTGTGGTTCCTGTGTTCTCCATGTCACTTGGGAAGGGACCAGGGAAGACTTGGTCTTTCATTGGATCCTGCCTGACTTTCACTCTCCTCCAGCTTGTGAAAGACACAGCTAAATATAGCTCGAATGAAAGGAAGCCCTGAATAAAAGTTGACACAGCTTTTCATCAGAATAGGGGACTCAGTAGTGATAACAAAAGCTGAAAGTGTAGCTTTTGAAAAATATTTAGGAAAAAACTTTGCCGAAAGATGGATAACTGGTTATAGAGGGAAAGAAGGACATTTTGAGGATATTCCCAAATATCTTTGGAATTGATACAAAGAAGTCATACCTGCTTCTATACATCATTCTTTTTAGTGGTAGAATGGAGTCCTGATAACTTCCATTAATGAGCACTTACTAACCACTAGGCATTGTTCTGGGTGCTTTAAATGCACTGTCTTACTTAAACTTCACTGTTTTCATATCATCCCCATTTCTATAGATAAGGAAATTGGGCTGCCAGGAGAAGTTGATGGAGTGAGCTGAGGTCAGGCTCAGAGGGCAGACTGGGGCGGTCTCCCGTGGAGCTCAGGGCATTAAGCCCCTTCTTGGCCTAGCTGTCGAGCAGCAGCACAGCTGGCAGGCTTGGCTCTGCGGCTCTCAACCCTGCACACTCGAGCAGTTATTTAACATCTCTGGGTTCAGTTTCCTAGGCTGTAAAATGGGTTCTGTCCCTGGGTTGTGCGGAGGATCAGGTGAGATAATATTAGTGAAAGGATATGGTTAATTTCCCAGACAGGTAGGGTGACCAACTGTTCTATTTTTCTTGGGACTTCCCCATTTTTAGCAGTGAAAGACATGTATCCTGAGAAAATTCCCAGTTCCAGACAAATTGGGATGTTTGGTTACCTCTATGCAAGTCCCATTCCAACCTGCAATATGTTTAGGCAAAGTGCTATCAGATTTTGGAGAACAGAAAGCAGTTCAAGGAAGCAAATGAATTTCAGCTGATGTTTTAAGCCACTGTCTACTCTTGTGGGCTGAAAGACTTCACAGAAATTCTCCCTGATAAAGCCTATGAGAAAAGTGGGGGAGTCAGAGCAGAGTCTGGAAAGCAGGAGGTTTGCCAAGGCATGGTGCTAATGCTTTGATTATGTCAGCTTCGTTCAGAGGCACAGCCTGGTGAGTGATACTCTATTCCAGGACTGGATAAGTTACCGATTACAAGGGCTGGGGAAGGGGGTAGAGAGGGGTGTCCAGGTGGCAAACTCAGCCACCTTTCCCTTTATAGAACATGGATCTTGGTGGATTTCAGTCTGATTTTGCCATAGACTAACTCTATGATATTGGGCAAGCTATGTTACCTCTTTAGTCCTTAATCACGGCACAAATAAATTGGGAAACATTGTGATCATTCCTAACCTCCTGTGATGTGGTTAGGATTAAATAAAAAAAACTGTGCCTGATGAAGGAAGCACTCAATAATTGTTAGTTAATGATATTGCTACTACTATTCATATGTTATTCATTATTATATCAGGGTAGGGTTGCCAGATTTTGCAAACATAAATACAAGATGTCCAGGTCAATCTGAATTTCAGATAAACCATAAATATTTCTCTGTTCCTACTTTTGCTGAAAATTATACATTGTTTATCTGAAATTCAGATTGACCTGGGCATTTGCATTTTGTCTGGCAAGCCTATGTTGGTGTGACCAACCATCCTGGTTTTTCCTGGTCTGAGGGACTTCCTGGGACACAGGGCCGTCAATCTAAAATTGAGACAGTCACATGGGCACAATTTGTTCTCCCGTTAATACAGCACCCCAGCTTCTTTTTAGGAGGTCCTGTTTGAAAGTCAAATGATGGTTACAGGTATTCTTCCCCTAAAAACACACATCCGCCTGAGTGCAATGCTTTACATACATTTTCAGAAATTTTGGGGTCCTTTGAAGCCTGTCCATAAATTCCTGGCCAAGAATATAGCCACTAAAAACCCATCCAGTTCCAAGGTACTTTCCTTACTTTTATTTTTTTTGGCACAGTCTGTGAACTCCCGAGGAGGTGTGGGAAATGGGGGGGTAAATTGCCCCCCTCCCCCGCCCAGGTGAGTTTTCCACAGACGAGTGCATTGCCTGGTGGAATGAGAGTGAGTGCTCATGTCTTTGCCACACAAATGAGGTGGTTTCTCTGTGTTGAAATCCGTCCACTTGGTCAAGCCAGGCCTTGCTTCTCAATCCACTTTGAGGTCACGGGTGTCTGCTTTTGATGGTTCCTGTCGACTGACTGGCCAGCAGAAGTCCTCTCATCTGATATGACAGGAGCAGTTGCAAGTTAATGAAAAAAAAAAAAGAAAGGTTAAGTCAGGATATCATTAAAAAAACACATTGATCCAGTTCATGTGAACCTAAGACACATAAAGTGTGTGTCCGTTTACTCATCATTTGATGTCTGGCCAAGGTCTTTGTTTTCCGGCCAAGTGTCTGCTATTGGAGTCCCTTGCTTTTCCTGCACCAGGCACTCCCAGTGCCTCATCTGTGAATTCTAGTTTTTATTATTTTAAGTTGGATTGTTAACAGAAGAGAGACGTGGGAGGTAGTTTTGGTGCGGATTCCTTTCAGAGGTTTACTGATATCCCCCAATTTTACAGTCCTCTTTTCTCAAAGATTGGCTTTGACAGTAGTTTCTCCAAGACTGCATTTTTATCAAGTCTCTACAAAGCATTTAACTTAGTTTTGATAGAAACAAGAGCTGTATTTTTATAGTTGTGGCTATGTTTTATCTGTGTATACTGAATTAAGGTATATAATTACAGTATATACTTGTGGTATATTGTAATTGTAAATAATATGTCAAAGCATAACCGCCACAGCAAGGTTGGGGAACAGCAATGTGTGGGCGTCAGTTCAAGTTGTATGAAAGTCACGGGGGGCTCGGGTCTGCCCAGTACAGTGGGGGGGGGGTCACTGAATGTGGTTTCTGATGGAACTTGCCAGAGGCCACGTGCTGTCTTTTTTCTGAAATCTGCAGAAAAGTCCCATTGTTCACCCCCAGCTCTCTGTGAGTGGATTCTTTGGGGCCGACCTGAGAACGGGTTGGACGTCACACCTGGGTTCCTTCAGTGGAAAGCAGAGATAATCCCTGATGGTGGGACTCAGAGAGAAAGGAGAGGTTGAATACGAGTGAGGAAGTTACAAGAATCTTGGGGAGATGTAGGGCTCCCCCCATGCTACCGAAGTGGAATTGGGATTTTGAGCTCTGGGAAGTCCCATAGGACGTTGTAAGGAAGTAAATGCATGAAAGAACGTGGATGTTAATTCCAAAGAAAATTCTCCTCTGTCTTTTCAAAGATGTTTTTATGCTGCGAGAGCACCAGAGAGGTGATGTTACAAAAGCAGCATTTTCTGTGGCTCGTGAATTCTCTCCACAGGCTGATCTACCTGCTAGGCCACCTTTGTCATCTTTGGGGGGCGGGTCTCTGGATGCCTGGGGGTCAGGCTGGCTCAGAGGACTGTGAGGGAGGAAGGAAGAACAGGGACTTGAGGGGTTGCCATCCTACCTTGGCGCATGGCACAGCGCCTCTCACAGCAAAGCTTGGCCCTTGCCACGTGTGAGGAGCACCTCACAGCGTGTAACCAGTCCCCAGTCCTGCCTGTCTACCCCACACCAAGCCTTGGTCACTCCAGAGCTAGGTGCGTGCTTGCTCTCGGGGCATTAAAAGCCTGGTAAACATGCAGATTTGGTAGAAGTACATTTGGTGATGGGGGAAACCTCCATCCACCCTTGATACTGTAGAATAAATTAATTTTGCAGGTTATTGTAAAGAGAGCAGAGTCCCAAGGGCAAGCTCTGACCAGGGGGAGTACTGCCCAGAGGTTCAGGGCACACGAGGGTGTTTAGAGAGAGAACCTCAGCTAACTCCGAGATCCCGGGCACCAGAAGGGCAATGTGAAGCACTGGGTGTCTGCTTGGGGGGATATGCTCTAATGTACAGATGAAGAGCATCACAAATAGCTGGGCAGAGCCTTGTTCTTCTCCCCAGTTCTGTCTGATGGCTGCAGCCCTGGCTGTTCAGCTCTACCTGCTGACCTTGACCTCTTCCTGTTCACTGGAAGAGCTGACAACTGGCCTCATGAAATTTCTTTCTTACATGCTTTACATGTATTGGCTCCCATTTTCCTTCAGCACAGGGGAGGGCTGTTCTTCCTTATTGATAGTGAGGGGCAAATAAGTCTTCTGTTGGTTTTGGCAGAGGCTGAAATGGCCACGTGTTGGTGCTGGGTCCAATGGTTTCTTCAGCATGTATATCCATGAGTGAAATCGCTGGGCAGGTGTCACTGCGGCTGGTTTCCTTATCCAGGTTCTGAATTTCCAGGAGGCTTGGGCTGGTATCTATTGATAATAACAGTTATTACTTTAATAGTTAACCGTTGAGTTCTTACTATGAACAGATATTGAACTAGACACTCTCTCTGCATTAGCTCATTGCATCTTCCCAATGAAGTTGTGAGAGGCCTACTATTATTTTGAGGCTGCCTAAGGTTTACAAAAAAAGCCAGTAAGTGGCAGAGGCAGGTTCGGAACTTTGTCTGATTCTAAAGCTGGAGTTGCTAAGGCCCGTGTGGAGACAGTACTTCCTCAGCAACCAGGGCAGCCGTGGGGAGCGTCTCCTTACCGCACTCTGCAGGCTCGCCTGAGCTGAACTCCCTGGTCAGCTACGAAGCTGACCACTGGGCTTCTTCCAGCACGTGAGGAATGTGGGGATTGCTGCATCTCAGGACCGTGGTGTCCGGGTCAGAGTGACAGAGAGAAACTGCCAAACACTCTGGGACTGATGGCACTGGAAAACCCAGGCCCCTGCAGGCCAAGGCTGCAGCAGCCTCTGGAGCAGTGCAAACAGAAATGAATGTCTGAGAACATCTGCCTAGATGTATGAAAATATTCTGACCAAAACCGAGGGAGAAAGAATATTTTTTGGGGGGGTGAAGTTGGGGTAATTTTGTGACTTCCTAGAGCACTTGAAAACTGTGCTCAATCACATGTGCTCAAGAAGTATTGTGCTTCTTTTCCTTTAAAATAACCCAGCCCCCCTTTCACTGGTGGGCTAGAAATTCAACCTTGCTGAGCCTGAGCCCGGGGACCCTGTCTCCTCCATCCCCAGGAGTGCTTGGGGTCTGCAGCAGAGTCAAGGGATGGGGGAGGCCCGGTCCTCACCCTCGGGGCTGCTGCGATTCCCGTGAGCCCAGGGCACGTGGTAGGGCTCCTGCCCCACTGCTTCTGCACCACCAGTGACACAAGAGCATCACTGTCAGGACAGAGAACAACACAGCCACTCCTTGGAAGTCCTGCTGTTTCTTCGGAACGTGACCAGCCAGCCAGCCAGCCACCTGCAGTCTCTGCTGCTTGTTGGGTGTCTCCTCTGTCCATGCCTCCAGCTTTTGGATATTGCTCTCATCTTCAGAGAATTTATTTCTCATTCTGCTTCTATCAGAAGAAAGCCCTCTAGTCTCCGACCCTCTCCTCCCACCCTGTCGAGAGCCCCCGCAAGCTCCTCTCAGTAAGTTCAGGCCAAGAATTGAAGATGCACATGAATACAGAGGCTGGGTAGGGATGGAGGTGGGTAAAGCAGCTTGGCAGGGGCTTGCCACGTGCTCTATCTAAAAGGGGGCTGCTCCTTTGTTCTGGGTTGTTCCTTGTGTGCTGGGTCTTCTGATTTTTCAAGAAAAGCTAGAAATCCAGGTTACTGTGTGCAGTCTCCTTCGTGTTACATGTTGTCTCAGCACATAAAATCACTCTGCGTAGGTCAAAGGAAGATGCCTGTCGGCCGCCAGGCTGCCACCACCAGTGCAGGCTTCCAAGCACGAAAGCCAGGGAAGGAAGCGTCTCACAGTTAGAAGCCTGTGCTCTGGCAGGAGGCACAGCACTTGGCACCCAGTGGGACGCAGGGAACAGGAAGGAGGAAACGATGGGAGGGAAAAACACACGAGTGGGTTTCTGAAACGACTGTCCTCCTACGAACCTGTGGCTCTGACTTGCAATGACTGCTTTCCTGAAAAGAAAGCTTCTTCTTTAGGTTTTAGGGTTTGCTTTTCTTCAATCAGTTGCTTGGGGACTAATAAGTGAGATTATTTTTGGTCCAATCTAAACTGCTCACATAAGTCTTGGTCTGGATAATTGTGCATTATGGGCACAGAAAGAGTTTATAACTGTTGGGTGCTCAGTCAGCATTATGTGTTGTTGGAGTTGAGGTTTAGTGGAGTTAATTTGGTCCAATCCTAGCTTTTGATGCAAATTTTGCTCATTCTATATTTTCAAAGGCATTTCCAACTCTGGAGAGACATTTCACAGGCAGGTGCCAATGATTGAAGGATGAGGAGTGTCAAATCCTACTTCTCCTCCTACTATCAATGAATGAACATACTCATACATTTATGGGGCCTCCGTCAGTCCAGATTAGTTTGGCTGAAAGTGACAAATATTCAGTTCAAACTGCCATATGCAGAGAAGGGATCTCTATGGAAGACTGAAAAAATTGTCTCTCTCCAGTAGTGTGCTTTGGAAATACTGACTATTACTATTTTTATATTATCTCTTTATGATGAACACATTTATATTATCATATTTCATTCTTCCAACAAACTTACAAGGAAAATACTGTTTTTTTTTAATATCCCCATTTACCCATGAGAAGATGAGCTCAGAAAGCTCAAGCCACTCAATCAAGGTCATGTGTAAGTAAGGGTTAGAGCTGGAATCTGAACCCAGTTTTGCCTGATTCCAAGTTCTGTTCTACTCTGCTTTCCCATCATTTAATGGAAAGAGTAAGTTCACTCAACTCTGGATTCCTGTCTCTGTGTGGCAGGGTAAGGCAAACCACTGGTCCTGTGGATTAAAGCCAAAGAACTTCTTACCTTATTTAATTTTTTCCCCCACAAAGAGCACTTTTGCAGAGCCCCAACACCAAGGCTTCCCGAACAATGCAAATGAGCTGCAATGCAAGACCATTCTTCAGTTGGAACAGAGCCTTTATCGGGGCTCTGGCTTCCAGCGTCTAGGAGGGGACCCACATCCAGCTCATCTCAAACCCGTGATTGTTGATGCTGGGATGACACTGGTGGTCAGTCCCTTTTTCTCCGTCAGGGGCAGGCAGCGGAAGGTGTCACTGAGCAGTTATGCAACCCTAACTCAGTTCTGGGCACTGTTCTGAGCACTTTACAAATACCATCTCATTTAATTTTCTCAAGGACTCCTCAAGGCAGACTGCACCACCTGGCCTTCATTCTGCATCCAGAATACACAGGTGCTCAGAGAGCGTTTGCTCTCAGGGGACATTGTTCTAAGTGTTTCAGAGACACTGGGGTTACCCTATGTAATCCTCACATTAACCCCACAAGGCAGACACTGTTTCTGTCACCTCTATTTAACCTGGGGGGAGACCGAAGTATGAGAAGATGAGTTTCTCAAGGTCACCCAGCTGGTGATGGGTGGCTCTGGCATTGAACCCAAGCAAACTGGCCTCAGAAAGCAGCGTGTCTCCTAACTGCCTAGGCCAGCAACTCCCATTCCCCTATTGCTTGAAAATAGTTAACTTTTTTTTTTTTTACAGGCCAAACTTTAGGAAAATAAACATAGTACCTCTGCCTAATCTGACCATTATTGATTCTCAGCTTAAACCCATTAACTGAATTTTCTAGAATATTTAGCTTAGATAATTAGAAAAGTAGGAAGCAATAAAGAGTGTTGATTTTGAATTTAGACGTAAATGCATCATTGATTGTATGACCTTCAACAAGTGACTTGACTTCTTTGAACCTCAGTTTATTCTTCAATAAAATGGGAGTAACCATATACCTACTTTACAGGGTGTAGTGAAAATTTAATAAGAAAATCATACAAAGACCTCCTAGAGTGCCAGGAATGAGGCAAGACTGCAGTAAGTGGTAGATATTTTTATTATTATAGACGAATATTGTGTCCCCACAGAGATTACCTTAACTATATAGTTACTTTATTCAATGTGCTCTATGAACACCATTAAAAAATCTCCTTCATTTTGTATTAGTCACTCGACTGTGTTATCTGATGAATGTTGGCCTCTTCCATGAACTGTAATCGCCAGTAGCCTGTGAATTCCATGTATGTGTTCACGTGTCCAGTCATGACGTGTGGCCCTATTTGGGACCTGGGAACGCAGAAGGAGTATCTTGTGTCCGCTGACTTGAACAAAGTTTGGACATTTTAGAATATAAGGCACTTAAAGGACAGCTCTGGATATAGGGGCATAAGCTTACAAAACCTAATCGAGGATTAATTCTGTGCCTTTTGGGGCCAATGTCATCTGATGGGCCGTTTTCTGTTCCAGGTCTGGTTCTGGACCCTGGAGCTCATCTTTTATCTATTTGCACGTGGCCTTTCTCTTTGTCAGGGGTCCCCTACTGTAGCACCATACCTACAACACTCTCCCTCACAGTGGCCCATCCTCTGTTTCACGAAAAAATTATTTGTGTTGGGAAGAAAGAACATTTAAATGTTGACGATGGTTCTCGAGAGTGTAAGGTGCTTAGCATAGAGGGTTTCTTTCTTTTTTTTTTTTTTTTACGAAAGAGAAAGAACAAAGAAAGAGAGAAGAAATCTGAAAACATGAAGAAAGAGCTATACTTTTACATGAAACTGAAAATACATTTTTTCCCACTCTGGCCCTCATAAACATGAAGCATTTTTTTTATGGTGACATTTTTAGCCCCCACTGAAATGTATTGATTTGCTTCCTGTGAGTCATTGTCTGTTTCTTATTTCTATGTTAAAAAAAACACATTAAATATCCATGTGATTATACAGTGTGTGGGTGGATGGCAGGGCGAAGGGGATTTTCTTTTAAATTGGAAGAAGGGAAGTAGCCTTCTCATGGGTTCCCACATCATCAATCAACTCATCACATCTTCAGTCTACTTTGTTTTCTCCCTTGAAACAAAACTGAACAGTCACTTCTGGTTTTAAAGCTTGAGAAAAAGCATTTCAGAACCTTCTAGAGATGGCTCATTATTTGGGGACCCAGCAGACTTTTCGTAGCTCTAAATCTGGATTGAAGGAGGTCCAGCTGCCATTTCCATTTTGGGCAGTAGAGGGCAGACGTCTCCACTCCTGCTCGGCCAAGATTACCGCAGCAACATTATGTTTATGCAAACAGCCTTTGACATAATAGCTTTGAAACAGCTGAAAATTGAATTGTGCCTTGAGGCCAAACATCTAGACCACCACCTTTGTTATATTCATCTGCCACAGTAAATTGGGTTCACCAGTGGCTCTGGGAGCTGCTTTTTCCTAGACGCGAGCCCCACAATAACTTGGCGTAGGAGAAAGACAAGTCGCACAGAGCGTGGCAGGGTTTCATTTCTCACACTCTTATCTGAGGGGCCGGAGACTGCAGCGTGGCTTTCTCCAGCCATCTGAAGAAAAGAAAAGAAAAGGAAAACTGGAAACCTAAACCAAACCATCCCGTTCTGGAATCTCCGTGTGTGTCCTCAGCTCTTTAGCATCTCTGCTTAATCTAATTAGGACTTTGCCTCCCAAAATAAATACCTAATAAAGAATGAAGTTATTAAAAGGCTAAATTTACTACATACCCGCTTGTGCAAACCCTTTGCATATTTCCTTGGAGCGGTAATGCCAATGAAATTGAACGTTGTTTGACTGGATAATGGTCTCCTGCTGTAAGACGGATTATAGAAAATAAACGTGGAGGGAGGGAGAGCAGGTTGCTTATTGAATTCCATCGATGATAATGCCGTCACCTGAAATAGCTGCCTAAGAAGAGTGTAAATGTGAGTGAAGCAGCAGCATCCGGAGCCGACTTGCAATTGGGGAACAGTTCATTTTCTTGGAAGTAATTTTATTCTGTTTTGGGTTCCTTGCCCTGGTTTGGGGGGTTGACATGAGGTATATTTTTAAAAGAAGTCTGTTTGCGGGCATCCTGGATGCTTTTTGCAGGATGGCACTTAGGTATTGATTACCTGTTTTATTCATCTATCAATAAGTGCTTCATGAGGGCCTACTCTGTGCTAGACATTATTTGGGAGCAGAGGGTAGAATAAGCAAAACAGGTGTCTCAATACTCGCATGAAACTTACAGGCTAGTGCAGGGGGTAGAATTCATTCATTAGCAAATATTTCTAAAACACCTATTTTGGACCAGGCCCACAAACACAAAATGCCTACAAAACTGCAACCCGGCCGAATAATATCAAGGCAAGGTAGTGAGGTTACTGGACAGGGAGATATGCCATTCCTTTGAAGAACAGTTTTAAGACAAATCATGTAATACAAAAAGGTCAGTATGGTGATTGGCCTATTAGAGAATTTATTAGCATGCTTGTGAGTTCACTTGATTCATTTAAATTCAGTCACCAAACTTTTCTGGGAGTGATTTTTTTTCTTGGTAGAAGTCATGTGTGTGTGTGTGTGTGTAGTCCAATTTGCCTAATAGGATGGACGTTTGAGTAAAATGAGACCATGTGCGTAGAAGTGCTTTGTGGTTGTTGAAAATACTAGGGATTGTTATTACAGCTGGTTCTCCCCTAGGGCCTACCCACAAGGATCTTACGGAATTCTTGGGTAGATAGAGGAGTACAGGTTGATCAACAGTGAGCATGTCACACAGTTTATGGAAGAGTGATAGTATACACGGCTCAGATGATATAAATTGTTGGATGAGGTCAGGGAGAAGGTCAGTTTTGAGGAATGGATGGTTTTTGAAAGAGAAGAGCAGGAGTCCCAGGCTAGTCCCTAGTGGGAAATCGTGGGGATGCTGGTGTACATGCTGGCAGTTGGAGCGTTCTAGGGGAGGGAAGATTGACATAGTGGCTGCAGTTCAAGTTCAAGGTAGACCAGTCTGTTGGGTTGACATCTGACGTTGCGTTGGATGGTACTTCGGTGGCCTTTTGTAAGGCCTTCCTCTGCTTGTTGGTGCCCACCCTCCTCTCGCTCTGTGCCCTCTTCTCGTGTCTCACACCTGGGTCCCCGAAACTCTGCACCACTCCTCCAGGTCTTCTCTGCTCCCCGGGGACCCGGCTGTCC
The DNA here is from genome assembly GCF_021234435.1 of Artibeus jamaicensis. Taxonomy (NCBI): domain Eukaryota; kingdom Metazoa; phylum Chordata; class Mammalia; order Chiroptera; family Phyllostomidae; genus Artibeus; species Artibeus jamaicensis. Next base: position 7,326,477 of record NW_026521828.1, on the reverse strand, counting down.
AAAGGCATGGCTGCTTGTTCCATCATCGGCGCCTCCACATTGATGGGAGGTCATGGGGGACACTCACGTTTTATCTGTTTTCCTGAAAAGACAATGCTTAAAACCAGGACTTCTTCAACTGATGTAACATAAAGGAAAACATTTTCTCAACTCCAGGGAAGACAATGCCCATTTGGAAAACACTGACTCACACTCTCAGTTGCAAGCTGTCCCTGCTAAAGGGAAGTTTTGGCTTTATAGCTGCTAAAATATTTTTCTTTTGAAATTATCTTTGGGATGAAAACACACAATTAAAAATGTTTTTGGAACTCTTGGGCCCTTGAGAAAATGAGCCTTTCCTTTGCTGCCCATTAAATTAAGCACTCTGGGGGCTCCACACCCCAGCATCCCAGGTCCCCATTCACTTTCCCCACTTTTTCATTGTTTCTTCAGACAGGCAAGTGGCATTCATCACCTGTCTTTGGTGATGAATGATACTGGGGTCTCTCATACGTCCTGTTACTGACTCCTCATGATGACCTGGGAAGGAACAGCTCCCTGGACTGGTGTTCAAGTATTTGTTTTCTCGGTCGTATTCAGGGCCAGTTCCGTAGGTCGGTCTACCCTTCGCCCCGTCTAGAAGGCTCCCAGGAGGTCTCAGGGTCAGCTTCGTTGTTTGTCTCCATGTTAACATCGTTTCCAGCCTCGTGGGGGAAACCCAGCCAGAAGAGGCAGCGGTTTTGAAAAACCTTCTTGGACTCGGGTCATGGATGCTGTAAGCTCAAGAGAGCGCCTTTGTCTCTGAGTGACTCTGGGAGGGCCACATCACCCTTGCTCATCACTTTGGTATGTCTACCTCTTCAGCAGCAGGAAAGGAAAAAGAGAAAAAGGCAAAGGTGAAAGTGTAAGAAACAAAGGAAGATTTGAAGGATAAAACGTGGTAGAAAAGAGAGAGGAGATGTTTTCACGTGTTACCATAAAAAAAATACACTGCACAGCAGCACGACCACATTGCGGGTCTGCGGACACCGGCTGATTGGCCGCTCACCCTGCCATCAACCAGGGAGGAGTCTCCACCTCAAACTTGGATGCCTGACAAATCAACAGAAGTACAGCTATGAGTTCAGCATCATTGCGGCTGGAGGGAAACCCAGCTTCAGTCATTATGGAGCCTCCTTTAAACCTTTTCTGCTGCTCCCACCCTTTCCCCGACCCAGAGATTTGCCAAGGTTCTAGGCTTTTCTTAATGCCAGACAGAGGTGGCCCGTTGGTCCATGTAGGCTAGCTCTTGCTGCCTCCACAGGCCCTTCAGTCGCTGGCTCCTGGGGTTAGGGCTCGTTGGTGAGCCTGGAAGCGCCTGTGTCCTGGGGGGAGACCCCTGATCCCACCAGCCATCCCTAGGAGCTTGAGGGTTGGTGCTGTCTGAACTTCACCTCTCTGATTGCAGAAACTTTCTCCTCCCCTCTCCACTTCCTTTCTATATTCAAAAGCGCACCTCTTTATTCTCCTTTGGGTCTACTGCCTTCATCTCTGCCGAGGGTGGGGGATTTTACAAAAGATGGAGAGAAGTCACTGACCTAGTAGCTTCTGCTCTCCACCCCACAGAACTCCCCAAGGCAAGGGATTAGTAGGGGTCTGAATTCATGTTTGGAAAGGGGAAGGAGGGGAAATAAAGCAGAATTTTAATATCACAAACAACTTCCTGCCTGATGATAATACTCCAATTATGCAGGTGAAAACCTGACTTCAGGACCTCTTTAGAATGTAGTGAGAGAGTTTGGATATTTGTCTAATTTTCTTGCAGTTCCTTAAAAAGCATCTTTTGAGTGGGTAGGACTGGCCCATGGTTCAGAATTAAAAAGATGCCTAAGAGACATGACGTATGGTGCAAGGTCTCCCGCCCTCATTCCCCAGCTGCTCAGTTCTCTCTAGAGGCCACCACTGTTACCCCTTCACTGCGTTTTCTGCCAGAAATGTTCTGTGCAGCTATAATTACATATGGGCACAGTAGGTTATTCTGTACCATTTTTGCTTAATATATGTTTTTGTTTTTATTAATAGAGTTATACCAAGTTACCTCTTTAATTCTAGTAGCTTCATTCTATTTTATTCTATACTATACTCTATTTAGTATTTATAGAACATATATTCTATATATAGAATATTACCATAGTCTATTTTATATTTTACCATAATTCCTTTTTCTAGCCCTCTTTTGATGGACATTCAGGATATTTCAATTTTGTTCTAGTATGAATATCGGAACGGTGACAATCTTGGCTATTGGACATGGACGAGTGTCATGATGGGTCGCTAGAACTTTAGTTATTGAGTTAAAAATATTTACATTTTAAATTTTGACAAATATTGCCAAGTTGACTTTCTCAGAGGTTAAATCTATTTACATTACCCAAAATAAAGTATTAAAATTGTGTGTTTTCCCACCTTCACTATAAGGTACTGTAACTTTTTAATCTTTGTCAATCTGATAGGTGGAAAATGAAATCTAAGTATAACATTTAAGGTTCTTTTCTCTTATGAGGAAATTGAGTAAATTTAATATGCTTTATAAGTCATTTTAGTTAATTTTCTATAATGTTTCTATGTCCTTGCTTATTTTTTCTTTAGTAGTTGGATTTTTCTTATTGATTTCTAAGGACTCTTTTCTTATTGCTTTCTATTAAAGAAATATAGCCTCTGGTCTATGATATGCACAGCAGTCTAGTTTTCTTCTAGTTTATTGGTCTTTGACTTCCTTTCTGGTATTTTCTTTAATGCAGAATTTTGTGGAGTAAAATTTATCTATACCTCATTTTGGCATTTGGATTTTGTTGACAACCAGAAATACTTTCTCCATTGTAGGATTATAGCTTCCAGTGTTTTCTTCTAGAATCTTTATGGTGTTATATTTTGTACTTTACTTGTTGGTTCACCTGCAATGCCTTTTTGTGTAGGAAGTGATTTAGGAATCAAACATCATTTATTTTCGTAAATGATTATTCAGTTTTCCCAATTACATTTTACTAATTTTATAGTTCATGGGATGCATGCTGTTCTTGAATTCCGCTTCCAGAGTCTGAGGGGAACAGTGGCTTGGACACCCCAGGTGCACAAGTGCTGAATGACTGCCATTGAGAAGTCGGGAAAGGGGCCCCGGGGGTGGGGGCGTCTATCATCATTTCTCAACCCCTCTCATGAGCATCTGCAGGCTTGAGAAGAAAGGATTGATTTTAGACTTCACACTCTTGGGGTCCAACCTTGGCAGCAAATGTAAACCTAGTGAGAATTGATAGAGAGGAAGGTATAATGAGCCCATGTTAAATGTATACTTTGCTATCATGTAGAAAGGCCATTTGGCTTATAATGGCTTCTTTTTCCTACTATAAATTATTTCCCAGTATTTCTAAGGATTTTTTTTTATTTCTGCAGAAATAGAGAGGTGATTTTTATCTCCAGAGGCACTCGTTCTGAACTGTTTCCTTTTTCTTTTTCCCCATAGAGTGATTTACTGTACTGGCTGCATTTTTTCCATAGTCAACTCTGTTATACTGAAATTCTTTGTCCTATGTCACAGTCACAAATCATTTATCTTGGTTATTTTGGGGTAAAGATACTTTCCAATGTGATGTAGTAATTCCCTCTCATATTTCTCCCCCCCGCTGTCCTTGTCTCTTGCTGGGTCTATGTCTCCAAGAAACTCTTGGATCATCAATCAATTTTTGGCCAGTTCATGAAGCAAAGCTTTATCCAGTGTTTTTGGTTGGGTTGACCAGGCTTCTGGCATTGTGAAGGCACAGTAAAAGTATCTCTCAACAGACAGTACTCAAGTCTTCAGTGAGAATGCATTGATCTTAAAATCTTTACATAGATGCATGTGTGACGATGGTCCCATCTAAGATAAATATTTATTAGGAATTCTCTTCTGGGAAGGAGCTTATTCTCTAGGTCAGTGGTTCTAAAAATCAGTGGGTATAAAAAGCCCCCGGAGAGCTTGTTAATCATGCAGGTTCCTAGGCCCCACCACTAGAGTCCGTGACTTTCCTCAGGGGACTGACGTAAGTTGCCCGCAAACAACACTTGGAAGTTCATAACTAAAACACATTTATTAGACAGTGTTGGCTTTTAGCAGAGTACATGGGAGACCCACTCTGACTTTGGATTTGCTCCTTGTTTTCTTCATGCTCTTCTTCCCTTGGTCTGCAGTCTCCTACCCCACCCCCACTCCAATTCTGCCCCACCCCAATTCTACCCCCAGCCCTAGCGCTCTAGGCCCTTACCTGGCAGTTTGCCTGTGGGGCTCAGCTGCTTGCCACAGCCCTTCTCCTCATGAAAGTAGATTGTCTTGTTTTCTGTCACTTGAGAGTCCTGATGAACTCATAATTTCATTTTTAGAATCCCCAGTATGTGTTAATTCAGTTAGCATCTACCAAACGCCTGCTCTGGGCAAAGTGCTGGGGAGGAGAAGGTGAAGCCCGCAGCCTCTGTCTTCAAGAAGAGCTGGCCAAAAGCAGGAGTGGGCATTTTTTTTTTTTGGTAAATGCACAAATACTAAATATTTTAGGCTTTGTGTGCTCCGTGGCCCCAGTGACAACTACCAAACTCTGCCATTGGTAGTGTGAAAGCAACCACAGACAATGTGTAAGCAAATGTGTGTGGCTGTGTCCCAGTATAACTTCATTTATAACAACAGGTGGTGGGTCCCTGGTCTAGAGGGCATGGGCAAGCAGGTACGCACACTGCAAAAATGCTCGAATGGAGGCTAGGGCTGGGGCTGGCAGCTCTGATCAGTTGGTGGTGAGCCCCTAGAGCACTCTGTCCATTCATCCATTCATTTGTTCACTCAACAAATATTTCTTACTTAGTGTCCCCTATCTCCAGGTTCAGTGGAGCAAACCGCTGTTATTTATTAGCTTTGCTTTCCATGGGGAGGGAGGAGCTGCATAGGGCCGTCTACTTGCCATCGATGAGCTATGTCTTAAGTATACACAAATGAATGAGAGGAATATTCCACATGGTGAGCCCATATATTCAAGGAGCTCAAGTTTTTCTCTAACATAGTAAAGGAGGTACTGTTATGCCCCTTTAATAGATGTTAAAGAATATACTGAAGCTAGTTATAGATGTTAAACGATATACTCAGCTAGTGAGCTAATAGCATCTTAGCTTATGTGTCCTGCTCAAAAAGCCAAGACCTTTCTGCTATATCCAAACTGCTTTCAATAATAATGGCTTGTAGTGCAGAGTTCTTGGTTTGAACTGTAGTGCAAACCAGAGGGCAATGACCTTTAAAAAGCAACGTGCCAAAATTCCAGTCCCTTTCCTTCTGACGTGCCTCGGCAAGGTCTAGGAGCATCGGAGCAGATCATGACAAACTGGTTGTCAAGGGGGTGTGGGAAGCAGGGTTGTTGGCTCTTGCAGTTTGTGAGTGAGTGAGTGTGTAACCCTGTTGAAGCCAGGACCCACAAAGTCCAGTCTCAGAGCAGCGTTGCAGTCATAAAACTTAGTTACAAGAACAAAAATGTCAACCCAAAACAACTCCATTTTTATTTAAATTGCCCAAACATTAAGAAAAGCATACATAGGCTTCAAAAGCTCTTAAAAATACCCCTTTTCTCTAATTATCTACTTCTCTCATACCCTGTGCTTTCTCCTTTTCTGCAGTTTCGTGAACTTCCCAGAAAAGGTCTACCTCCACTTCTAACTTTTGTGCCCTTTGTCCAGGTACATTTCTCCACATCTCACAAAATCTAAAGAGCTAGTTTGATGATAGTGGAGCCTGTCTGAAAGATCTGGGGAGAGGAATGAACCAGGTGAGCAAAGCCAACGAAATACTGGACATCTATGTACCTGTCCATACGCGTGCGCACGCGCACGCACACACACACACCCCTTCTTGTCATCTGCATCTTCACGCTCTCTGCTTCTCTCCATCTCTCTGTGTGTCTCTCTCTCTGTCCCTGAGGACCACACAGTTGAGCCTGAAAGGAGACTTACTGGGGTCTTAACTTAAACCCTGCATTAGTTCTGAATTTCTACTCATGTAAGCTGGTAAAATTCCTTATTGTTGAAGGTGTTTTTAGTCAGATAGGTGTTACTTGCAGCCGAAAAGATGCCAACTGTTCCAAGGTATCATGAAGCATCGGGTCTGGTGTTTTACTCCCTTTTCTCACCCATGTTCTCCATGTCCCTCTTTGTAACTCTCCCCTGGGGTTGTCCCTTTCTTTTTTGCTCCAATGTCTCTTCTTCCTTCTCTGGACTTGCTTTCTTCCTATTTTTAGAAGCTGCCTTCATCTGAAAAAAAAATGTGACATGCAGATTCAATAAACACTTTTTTGACTTGACATGAGATGTCTTTCTGCACATATTTTAATATGGCCAGCTTGTTTTTACCAGGCAGCTCTGCTAAAGGCCTTTTTGAGCACCTAGGAAAGTTGTCTTTTTCTTTTCTTCATTGCTCTCATCATTAACAAATTCAGCACATCTTCTCTGGCACATCTGACTGAGTTAGAAAGAGAACTGCCTTGTTTACCCTGTCTCCAGGACTATAGTACTTGCTCAATAAGTATTTGTTGGAAAATGAATGACACAAATTTAACATGTTCAATTTCTTGGGGTTGCTTGCAGTTTTATGGGTGATAATGCCTTGATTCAAAGGAGTTCCTCATAGTGAAATGTTAGGCAGCAGTAGCAGGACTGTTGTGGAGAAGATGCTTTTGGTATTGGGAGCTTCTTGGTACTTAATCAAATACCTTCTTGCCCTTAAATAGGCGGGTAGTGAAGGGTCTTGTTAGTGGTATACCACGAGCATTAATATTATACCTCTATAAATCCTGGGGGTTTAGGACCCTCCTCAGATGTACGTAGCTATGTTTAGTGGGCACCAGCCTGGGAGGCGGGGCCACAGCTGTCATCAGATGGTGAGATCCCTGACCATTCAGATTTTGAGAACTCTAGCTTCTCAGAGCCCTTGCACTAGTATCCACGGTGTTTCATTCACACCGTGCAGGAGTCAAACCTCCCTGGGTGTTTGGAAGAGCTAGGACAGTGGTAACTGGAGGCGTAGGAGGAGGAGTCCTTTTCCCTCTCTTTTTCTGCTTTTGTGAGTACTCATGCTACTTGCATTTCAGTTTCACCCAAATGAAAATCTTTTAGAAAGTCATACTAATGATATACATTTGTCATCGAATAAAACCTGGTAATGCTGTGAGTATGAAGTGAACTCCTCCCAACCCCGTACTTCAGAGATTACACCTACCACTTTGGGGTATATACTTTCCAACGGTGGCTGAAAATGCTAGTAAACTTGCATTGCTCATACTTTTTATAGTGGAAAATAATTTAAATGGGTAAGGGAGAAAATGTCTATTGAACAACTGAAGGAATGCTTATTTATTTTTTATTTTTTTATTTTAAAGATTATTTATTTTTCAACTACAGTTTGCACTCAGTACTCTGTTGCATCAGTTTCAGGTGCACAGCACGGCCACCAGACATAGGTCTTGGCTACAAAACGCTCCCTCCAATGATCAGGTGCCCGCCCACCCGGCACCACAGGTCGTTCTCACAGGACTGTTGACTCTGTGCCCTACGCTGTACCCTACGTCCCCTCAACCACTCTGTCACTGCCAGTTTGTGCTCCTCAGTCCCATCACTGGAACAAAACAGTGCTTATTTTATTTTATTTTTTTTAAGTATTTTTTTTTTTAAAGATTTTATTTATCTGTAGAGGGGAAGGGAAGGAGAGAGGGAGAGAAACATCAATGTATGGTTGCCTTTCGTGCATCCCCTGCTGGGAAGTGGCCTGCAGGGAACTGGCCTGCAACCCAGGCATGTGCCCTGACTGGGAATCGAACCGCGATTGTCTGGTTCACAGGCCCGTGCTCAATCCACTGAGCTACACCAGCCAGGGCTAAAACAGTGCTTATTTTTGTGGCTTCTTCTGGTTTCCAGTTCCAAGTGCAGTTAGGTAGGAACATGGCAGCGACAAGAAGAGAAAACATGTATTAAGTGCTCACTGGCATTGTGCTGTTTCACACACCTAATTTTAAGCTTTACAAGAGCCCTGTGATTCTTCTAAATTTTTTTTTAGCACAGCAGGAAGCCAAGGTGCAGAGAAATGAACGAACTGGTTGAGAAGTGCCACAGCTAAGACTGGCCGGCCTCAGAGCCGCACCCTTACTCTCTCACCCCACCCCGTCAGGACACCAGAACCATGTGGGAGGAGAAGACAGTGTCTGCCCCTCCCTGGGCTCTTTCCTGGTGTAAGGTCGTGGAGTGTAGTCCTCTTAACCTCTGCTTTGCCCCCATTCGCTGTCACTTGAGGAAGGAATGAATTGGACTCCATGTAAATTGTATTAATCCTCAAAATGGTGGTCCAGAAAAACTCAGGAGGGGATGCAAAAATTGAACTGTGCATCACTGAAATTCTCATATGAAATTACTTTTAAAATAACTATGTTAACACCTCCCAAGGCGCAGAGACTTTCTGAGCCGGAGTGGGACCCGCAGCGAGTTCAGGGAGAGGGAAGTTAATGACATGACAGGGGAGCCAGTGGAAGCCGGGGCTTCTCCTCCTGTTACTGATGATGACAATGATGACGGTAAGCGAAGTCTGTTTGATGGGTTTCAGCAAAGACTTAGTTTCAAGTTGAACACAAAGGAAGACACCCCTGCCCTAATGGACACTGGTGTGTGGTGACCACTGACCACTGCTGGCTTGAGTAAAGGGAGGTGGCTCCCCGCTTTGAGGTAGGCTGGTGAGCAGGCTGGTTCCAGGTTGTGTCTCACAAATGAGGGGCACTGTTTTAATATGCCATTCTTTGCAAATAAATCCCTTGGGGGTTAAGTATCAAGAATGTGAGAATTTCGTACCATGTAGGACCCTTGGAAAGTATCTTGTCCAGGTCTTTTATTTACAGAGAAGTAATATGAGACCAAAAGAGAGAAATTACTCACCCGGCTCACACAGTTGCTGGGGCAGGACTCCAAATGTCTGTGCTTCCACTGACCACGCACCTTTCATCTAGTCAGCTCGACCTCCCTTGGATTTTGACTATCAATTGCCTTAGGCTAGTGTTTCCGTGTTCCAGCCTTTCACTGTCCTTAACCTCTTTTATTACTCTGCATATAGATAGTAAGCTCTGTATATAGATAATAGATAGTAAAGCAAAGTAGTTTTTGTTTCTCAATGTGGAAATCAATTGTCCAGTGAAAGGACAGCCCTTCTTCTGGTGCCAAAGTCAACAATTTTGTGTCTATTCTATATTTAATATTCTTTTAAATAATATAATTTTGTGCTTCTTCTATTTCTCTTTTGAACCAATTGTGTCATTTGCCTGGTTTTTTCATTTAAGTAGTAAATGAGTTAAAACATAAAATCTTTAACATGTGTTATTCTACATATGCATGAATCATAATTTCACTTCTTTTTTTTGGTGTTAAGAGGGAATTACTTCTTAACACCACCATCTTCACTTTTTTGGACATATCAAAGAACCATCTTTTACTTAATATATTTCTTGAAATGGATTCATTTGAAAAATACACTATTTTAGAAGGACATTTAGCATGCATGCTCTAAATGGAAACCATTTGCCGTACGTACAAGTTAAGTATAAAAATGAATACAATGAAAATAAAATAATGGTATTGAGTTCCAATTAGAGGCTGGTTCATGGGGGACTCTGAACCCCAGGCCGGCTTTGTCGCTGTTGTCAGGGGATATTAGGAGTTAAGGCCACACTCGCGGCAGAGTGTGTCTTTCTCCTGGAAGGGAAATGGAAATGAAATCCAAGTCAGTGTTATTTCATGTCATGATCATGCACCGTCTAAAAGCATCTCACATGCACAGGCAGGGGTACGTGACTACAGTCTAGGAATCACTTTTTTAAAAAGATAATTAGCTTTTTGCTAATCTTATTTAAAATGGAGACAAATAGTGCTTGGATTATCCACAATAGCACGTGATAAAAAGGGTGTTTATAGTTAAGAACTAGAATGCATTTTAGAGTGGCATCCTTTCATCTGAAAGCTTAGCTAGCCAGAATATATCCATAAAATTGAAAATGGAAAAGGGCTCCGAGTTGCTATGGCAAAGGCCTGTTATTTTATTCTGTAGGACTAGCTACTTTCATGCCTTCACCTGGATAATAAATGTAAAATAAAGGCAGATTAAAAGCAGGTTCCATTGACATCAGGGTGACAGCTAAAGTCAGAGGGAAGCGTCCTGTAAAAGCAGAGTGGTCTGGACCGGGGCGTGTAGGAGCAGACAGCACTGCATGCATCAGTCAGTCCCCGAGACTCCGCTGGCATTCCTGCAGTCATTGTCCAGAAGGCCTCCCAGGTCTTTAGTTGCCGTTAAGGACTTTTGTCAGTTCCTGCTCTGAACAATCCATAACCTGGAGACACCCTCCTTCTGGGTGCCCCATAGATGTCTAAACCATGGCCGTCCAGAAGCCAACCGTTCATCCTCTATCTCAGCTGGGTTCTTCCTCTTCAATTCCTGAGCTCAGTGAGTGGCCTATCTATCCTTCCAGCTGACCGAGCCAGGAAACTGAGGTCATTTGCGATTGATAACATGTCTGTTAGACTACATTAGTTAAAAATTTCAAGTATACCAACTTCTTTCAATCCCTATTACCATTATCTTCTCTTATCCACACATCTTCAGCATCTTCCTAATCGGTCTATTGTTAGGTTTCCTTTCTATCTTAACATACATTCTACTTAGTCCTGTGAATGTATTTTACAAAGTGGAAATCTGCCTAACCGTGCAATGCAGCTGCATGTTGCACTGAACTCTGGGCCGCTTCTGGAAGTCTGTGTAGCCCTTCACTGTCTGGCCCTGCTTCTGCACTCGTCCTGGTTTATGGACAATCCCTCTCCCAGACACCTCCCGCCACCCACCAGCATCTGCACCCACATACTCTGTCCCGAGCCTGTTAAAATAAATGAATCACTCATGTTTCTATCTAAGACTAATTACTTCACTGGTGCCCTGGGCGCCGTCCCTTTCTGCCTGCCCAGGGACGCTATTTTTGCAATCCTTCCTCTCTTCTCCAGCCCCAGACTCCTCTTTAATGGATTGTTCCCATCAGCATTGAAACATGCTGTTATTTTTCACATCTTAAAAAAAAAAACCTTCTCTCAATTTCATCTTTCATGCTAATCCTGACCCTGTGTCTTTGCTCCCTTGTGCTATCTTTATTTTCTCTCCTCTCTTTTTCTTGTAAACCCCAGTCAGGCTCTGTCCCCATATCTCTCCATCAGAATTGTTTTTGTTAGAGTTTCCAGCAGCCTTCATGTTGCTGAATTTAGCGGTCATTTTCAGAACTCATGTTATGGGACCTATGAGAAGCTTTCGAGATAGCTGGACTCTTCCTTGTTCTTGATACACTTGCTTCCCTTGGCTTCCAGAACATCATACACTTGCTTGGGTCTCCTCCCACCTCACTGGCTGCTCCTTTCAAATCTCCTTTTCTGGTCTCTCCTCTTCTTGACCTTTGTGTGCTGGAGTGCCCCAGGGTTCTGTCTTTAACATTCCTCTTTTTTTCTATCTACATTCACTCCCTGTTGAGATTGTCTTAGTTGCCTGGCTTTAAATACCACCTGTAGGATGATCACTTTCAAATTTATATCTTCAGCCAAATTTGCCTCCTGAACCTCAGACTCGTATGTTCTACAGCATGCTAGGCAGCTTCATTTGGACATCTGATAGACATCGCTGACTCAGTGTGCCCAAGTTGAATTCCTCGTATTTCTGCCTCCTCCAAACCTGCTCATCCACAGCCCCGGACTTCTCAGTTGATGGCATCTCCATCTTTCCACGAGCTCATGTCTAAAGCTTGGAGACATGCCCGAATACTTTGGCTCTCGCATTGCACAACCAATCTGTCAGGGAATACTACAGAGCTGGCCTTAATAATAGATCCAGAATGCCACCACTTCTTACCGCCTCCACTGCTACCGCTCTGGTCACTGTCATCTCCAGCTCGGGTTGCGGCAATAGCCTCCCAGCAGGGTCCACTCTTCTTGGGGCCTTTGCAGCGCACTGTTCCCTTGGCCCGGGATGCCTCTTCCTCAGATATCTCCACAGAAGTGTCCTTTATCTCCTTAATGTCTCTTTGCTCAGATGTCACCTTCTCAGTGCTGCTCACCCAGAGCACACTAGTGAAAACTATAATATGCCCCCTCCTTTATCCACAGGTGGTGCTCCCTGTCCTCTTTACCTGACTGTATTTTTTAAGTGCTTAGCATCCTCTTACATATTAAATGTGAACTCATCTGTTTTATATATGTGTGTGTGTGTGTGTGTGTGTGTGTGTGTGTGTGTGTGTGTGTGTGTTTATCCTTAGTCTTCCCCCATCGGGGGAATTGCCAGTAATGGGGCCCTGCGCTGGACATTCATGCCCTTCCTGTGCCACCATGACTCATGGAGAGGATGACGTGATCAGGTGGACAATGGATCGTGGGCTTGGGCTTGGGTTCCTCTTACCTTCCAGACCATTGTCTCAGGACACTGGGGTTGCCAGATCCCCAAAAGTGGGTCAGGATGGTCAGGCATGTTCTGAGGCATCTGTGTTCTGAGCGCTCTTTGTCTCCTGCTTCACTGGGTGGCCTTGAACAAATCCTTTGGCTTCTCAGGTCTTATTTTTCCAGCTTAAGAGTTCTCTTCTTTAGGTACATCCCTCTAAATTCTGCAAGCCTGAACGTTCCTTCAGTTCTGATGTTGATAATCAAATTAAAGAAATATAGCTTATCAAGAAGTCTATATAACATAGTAGATACAAGTGTCAACTTCTTGGCTTCTGACCTTGGTACCACCACTTATTAGTTGTATGACATTGAACTTCATCCCTTCTGTCTGTTCTCCTATCTGTAAAATAAGCACGACTAAACTTACTGCTAAAGCTAGGTCGCCTTCTTTGGGTGTATGGGGGTTGGGAGTGGAAGTATGTGGGTGGAGACACTGAAGGAAGAACTGAAGGAAGAGCCCTGTGCTTACCAGAAGGGTCTGTCTGTGGGGAAGCAAGGGGAGCAGGGCCGTCCTTGACGAAATGAGTTAGTCTGGGATCGACTGATAGGCAGATCCTGCTCACTAAATGCTGCTTGGATAAATAAACGAATGACTCCATCTGGAAAATAATACCTCACCTGAAGCCTCAGACCCTGTGAAGTTGAATTAGATGTCTAAATAGGAGAGCAATCTGAATTTATATAGCCCTTTCTCTCTAAGTGTATCAAAGTACATTCAGTCAGTTCTGGTTTATATTCATGTGGTAGCTATGGCAGGTTTTTAATGTCCTGCTGTCTCTGCAATGCATGTCAATATGATTTTGGGCTGCCCCTCTTTGTTCTCAGGTTGGGGGTAGGGGTGAAGTCACAGTATGGTAATGCAAACTCATTTTAGTAGCAGTTTAGAAATAATGGTGAAGATAAAACAGGGTTTGAAAGTGTATACTGAGTGTTCCCAAGCAGAATGAAAATGAGTTTTGTATTATCTATCTATCTATTCTTTTACATTGTTTACATATCACTTCCCTCCCCATAGTGTGAATAATTACTGTGGGGAAGTGGAAAGAACATGGGAATTGAGACTTAGACACATTTAGGTTTTAACCTAAGTTCCTCTACTTCATAGCTATGTGCCCTTAGCAAGTCCACTACCTTCCCTGCACCTCAGTTTCCTTATTTTTAAATATAGATGTTATGGACTCAACTTCCTATGTTTAAGCGCTCACCCTTAATATGATGGTACTTCAAGATAGGGCCTATAAGGATGTAATTAAGGTTAAATGGGGTCATAAGGGTGGGGACCTTGTCCAATAGGACTGGCATCCTTATAACAAGGGGAAGAGATACTGGGATGTGTGTGCACAGAGGAAACGCCATGTGAGAAGTTTAGCATTTGTCATGTAAAATTGCTGAAGGCAGGTGTCTGCAACCAAGGAGAGAGACCTCATCAGGTACAAACGCTGATGTCATCTTGGTCTCAAACTTCGAGCCTCCAGAACCATAGGAAAATAATTTCTGTTGTTTAAGTCACCAAATCTGTTTTATTCTCTCATGAAAGCCTAGCCAAAATAATGCACTAGGTAACAATGCTGCCTCCTGCTGCTGATGTTGATTGTGATGGGTCAGAATAACACTGTAAGGGGTGGGAGTGAAGCTTCTGAAGTCAGACTTGGCTGGGCTCATCCAAGCTTTGTCACTTACAGACTCCATAGTTAGAGCTTTAACCTCTCTGAGCCTCACTTTCCTCATCCATAAAATAACCATCATGGTAGAACACTTATCTCCGAGTGGTGCCATAATACATCATTGAGTTATTTTGTGTGAAAGATTACACTGTATATGCCACAGAGCAGGATATATGCTTCACATATAAAAGTATTTAAACATTACACTTGTGCTACTTACTTTGTCATTTTTGTGTTGATGGAGTGAGATGTTGAATGTGAGGTCCTATGTAAAATTAAGTAGTTTGTTGTTGTAATCGAGACATGACAATTTTAGACCTGTAGTAAGCATTATTCATTTAACAAATACTTAATGTTTTTATTATATGCAAACTTTCTATTATTAGCTTTTATTCTGTGGCATTTATATTTGCTTCTCAGCTAAGCCCAAATGTTTTTGAATAGTTGGGGGTCCATGTTGTTGGTCGGAGCTACAGCAGTCTTAGAATGATATTCTTTGATTGGCTTCCAGCAGGCAAAAAGGTAAAACTGCATTATGCTGTTCTTTGTGCCCCAAGGCTGGAAAGGGCTGGTAGTTAATGAAGCAAAATCATTATTTCTAGGTAGAGAATTCACCAAGAATAAAAATTAATAACAGAAGGGAGTTCAGCTCCACAAACCCTATGTAGCATAATGAACGTAAGCTTCTAATTGCTTGATGCTCTTCAATCATGTCTGGGTTTATTTTAAAATTTTCAAATAATATAGATCTTGATTTTTTAAATTGAGTTATTCTTAGGAATTTTACATTTTTCCATGTAAATGAGATATTTCTTCAATATGAACATTTTCAATATGTTTTAGCTGGCACATAAGAAAGCTATTAGTTTTTGTTTGTTTGTCTTGTATCTTACCCCACATTGAACTTCCTTAATAGTTTAAGTAGTTTCTCAGTTGATTTTCTAGGAAGATACTCACAATTGAAAATAATAATAGTTTTCTCTTTTCCTTTCCAATAGCTATTCAGAATTTTTTTCTTGTCCTATTGCATTGGCTAAGACCTCTAGAACAAATCTCAATGACAGAAGTGACAGTGGCATATTTTCTTGTTCCTTATTTCAGTAGAGTTATCCTTAGTGTTTCACCATTGTGTATGTTTTCTGTTAGTGTCTGATATATACTTTAAATAATCATATCAAGAAAGTTTCCTTTAATTCCTACCTTAGTAAGTGTCCATAGTTTGATTTAGTTGTTCCCTTTGGTAGAAGTCACTGTTCTTGTTTATTTAGACTGGGGCCATATTTTTGTTCTACTCTGGGCTCGTAAACCCCGGCTCAGGAGGGAGAAGTTGAAAAGTGTGAATGAATCCTAAGCAACTGCCTTGCCTCAGCATATAGATTCTCTGGGTTCGGACAACTACAGGAACTGGAACTGAGCTGATTAAGTGAATTATTGAAAAAAAATACTAATCTTTTTAAACTCTCAAACCAAACTCAAATGTTATTTTTTAATTAAGTGACAGGTCAAAGAAAAGGCCATTTTTCTCTTTTTAAAACTCCCTAGGAAATTAACTGAAGCAGCAGCAATGCTGTATAGTTTGGAACACTGTTGAAATGGAACAAAAGGAGAACTTCAGATGCTTCTGAATTCAATCTGCCAGGGACAAATGCTTTCTCCATGCAAAGTCCCTGGTAACAGGAGGCATAATGCTTGGGGGCTGGGGCTGGGGCTGGGATGGCCCAATAAATATTGAATCAATGCATGGACGCTTGGATGGACGGCCCGGAGGCCCACAGTGGGAGAACTCCATCATCGCCTTTGCTATAAAAGTGGTTGCCAGGCTTTCTGAGTATGACTATAACCTGTTCTCTTTCTTTTTCAATATTCCTCAATTTATGATCCCCCCCTTAACCATAATTGTAACCATGCTGGATACACTTTTGGGTTCCATACCCCTTGTCATGAATCTGGAATGCCAAATGTTGAGGTCAATTGGTCTAACAGATGAAGTATGACCCTTTTAAAATTTTTATTTCAAGCTCCATCCATGGTCTGGTTTCATTCTTATATCTCACTATGTCCCCGAGGTAAGAACACACTTTGTACTTCCTGCTCCTTTGCCTTTGCCCAAGTCGTTTTGCTCTAAAAAGCTCTGTGCTTTCTCAACTATGTAATGCTAGCCATCAGTCCAGACCCAGATTAAATCTCACCTTCTCCAGGAATCCTTCTCCTACTGCCCTATTCCTCTCTCCTTTGAGAGTGTCCCGCTCAGCGTGTACTCCCTGTACTCTTACTGGGTGGATAGCATTCACAGTGTTGAATTTAGCTCTGTCACAGGTTGCGTTCTCCGAGAAGCACACTCTGAGGTGTAGTTGAGTCGGGCAGCATGTTTATTAGGAAGTACCCTTTGGACCAACATCTGGGGATGATAGAGAAGTGAAGGAGTGGGCAGAGGGGAAGATTGAGCTGGCTTGCACTTTGCTAGGACTCTACTGGTGAGACGAGCTGTGGCTGGTCAGAGTTGTGTGGCATTAAGAGAAATGGACAGACTTTTATATCCATACAGCGATCAGTCATCAAGTGTGGCCACCTGGGGAGGGAGTGACCTTGGACGAGGCAGCTCTCTGCAGTTGATGTGATTCCCGGGTGGCAGACAACTAAAGGTTCTCTGCAGACAGCACTCCTAGCAAGTGGGCTGATTCTTTCTTGAGAGGCAATTTGTGCCCATCACAAGCTTCTTGAGGCCCATACCACATCTTATTTACCTGTGAAGGTCCCCTAGTGCCTAGCCCTGTGTGTGGTGCATAATCAGTGCTCATTATATCAGCAGATGTTAAATGAATGGCCCATTGTTTTTGGTATAGATACTTATTTCTGACCATCTAATGAGTTCTTTGAGGTCAAGAACATTTGCTCCTCCAGAACTTAATACTAGGCTTTTCACATAATAGGGGTGATTGATTTGGCTGACTCTTAGAGATAATGCGCTGGTGTGTGTTTCATCATTGGGTATGTGTCTGTTTAGGGTTGATTGTACAGTCGTACTCTGCTTAGCAACAGGGATATGGTCTGAGAAATGCATTTAGATGCTTTGTCTTTGTGCAAACATGGTAGAGCATACTTACACAAACCTAAGTGTATATAGCTCACTACACACTTAGGCTGCAGGGCATGGTCTGTTGTTGACCGAAGTGCCCTTATGTGATGCATAACTACATGTGTGAAGGTACCTACCTATGCCATGGTGTGTGTGTGTGTTGTGGTTGGTGTGGGGTGTGGCTGAAAGAGAGGAGCATGCTCATGGCACAGCTGAAGGTTTATGTTGCTGTAGCTGGTTGTGTAGCTGAGGTGTTTTGTGGTACCTGTCTCAGTGGGTGCATGTCTTATTATTGACTTGGTTACACTTGTGTTGTGATTAGAAGTACACATGTGCATCATGGATGGCATGGGTGTTTGTGGTGGTCGGACTTGGGCACGATGATTAGGAGTTGAGGGGGTGACATTGTGTGTGTATGTTGTAAGGTGTGCGTGTGCATGTGAGTGTGCATTTTCATGTTGGGTCTGAGCATGTCATGGCCAGAGTGCATCTGCCCTGGCTGGGTATGGTACACGGTGTTTGTGGTAGGCTGTGGCTGCGAGCCCAGGTTCAGAGCTGTAGGCCCCTCTCCTCCGGCCCTTTGAAGGCTGAGTAGGCCCCGTCCGTAGCCCCAGCAGCGTGAAGCCCCTCCACTTTCAACAGACAGCAGTATCAGCCATAATTAAAGCTAATTATTCCATGGTGCTCTGCAATGAGCGGGGAGGCAGCAGGGCTGTTTTTCTTCATAAAAACTTATGAGGAGCGCTGAGCAGATTAACAGCTTTAATGACAAAAATTACCGCTTACAACACTGACTTCAAATCAAAGAACAATATCCGCAGACAGATATTTTCATGGTTTTCATAACAATTCATTATAGGTGGCACCAAGGGATTACATTTTTATTTCCCCTGTGTCGTCTTTTTCAGACTCAGGTTCATTTCTCTTAATGAGGCAGTGGAAGATAAAGGGCAGAGACAGAGCCTGTATGGTGGCTGCCATGTGCGAAGCATTTGGGGTCACAGAGCCGTCAGAGCCGGGACGGGAGGGGCCGAGGAGAGAGAGTGATGGGCGCGAGAGGCTTCCTGCCATAATGAACCAAAATTAAGACATAAATTCTCCCACCTTTGTTCCGACAGCCCCAACTTGGGATTCAGCTTTTTAATGAGGAATGGATCAGAAGCAAAAATTATTAGCTAATTAATTGTAGCGAGAACAGAAAAACCGACTTGCAGGGAGGATTGGGAATGGGAGCTGTCCCATCGCAGCAGCTCCCCTTCAGAAGCAGGACAGCGGGGAGTTTCCGCGTCTGCGCAGTGGTGTGGGGGAAGTTGGGGAGCGTGTGGAGCTGGTTCCTGCTTGCCAGGCCCGGCTTGGTTGGGATGGGATGTGGTGGAGAGCCAGAGAGCTTACTGGGAGGGAGCGTCCCGTAGTCCTGCTTGCTGCCTTCCTTTAGACTCTTCACAAAGTGCCATCCTGGTTGAGTCAAGTACAGCAGAACCATTTGAACAGCCTAGCTGTCCTCTGACCCCTGATCATGGTATCAGTGGCACTCAAATGTAGGTGTTCCTAGGGATCACCCGAGGAGCCCACAAAAATACAGTCTCCTGACTGTTATTCCAGGTCTGTGCTCAGGCCCAGGAATCTGCATTTAAAACCAGTGTGCCAGGTGATTTTTCTGCCCACTAAAGGTTAAGAGCCACTGGTCTGTGCTCAGCATTCTTTTTCACTTCCCCTCCTCAGATTATTCCGCACGTGACTTTGGACTGCTTACTTCTCTATTCTGTGTCTTGGTTTCCTTGTCAATGTACCGAGGACGATAATAACAGTTGAGAAATTACTTTGCAATGGATGCCTCATTTGCTTTCACTGCTTGTAAAACCCAAATTAAATCTCAAAGTCCTGGCATACTCTACAATCCTTTCAGATTTCTATCAGGTAACAGGTTTTTAAATAAAATAATTAAAATAGAAAAATATATTGCTTGTCACCAGCTTTCCTTTTGAGTTTGGTTTTCACTCTCTTTGTTGCTATTTTTCTGGGCATCGGTAAGGTAGAGATTTCAAAAAAAATATTGTGAGGCTGCAGACATAGAGATAACAAAATGGTTGTGGCAGGAATATGAGCAAAGGCAGATGGGTCTGTTGTGCATTTAGTGTGCGGCAGACGACATCTGAGTGTCTCAATTAGAATTTGTCGTACTGCACATCTCCTCCTATCAATTTCAACAGGTCAAGGAACATTAACACCGCAACTGTCTGTGAGGGACTAATGCAAGTGCATGTGATTATCTTTGTATATTAGGCAATAAAGGAATCCTGCATCACAGGATTCTGATTGCAGCTTCTGTGCCGGACATTGTGCTAAGTATTGATATTATGACAGATAAGACATATTCAGAGGATCATATAATTATAGCCTCATGTGGTCTTACATGCTGGGTACCATGGAGGTACAGGGTAAGGACACATTACTCTTGGCAGGAGGCAGAGAGAGGCAATGTGGAGGGTTTGGAAAGCATCGGAAGGCAATGAAGTTTTATCCTTATTGGCAGGGACAATACTTGGCACAGTAGTCAAATGAGTAAAGACTAAGTCTGCACACCCTCCACTTCTAGTTTCAGTGATTCTCTCTCCATACCAGTGTCTCCTGGCCCTGGGGGAGCCCAGCGACGTAGACACCCAGGGATTCTTCTGAGGCTCGAGGCTTGCAGGACATACCCTCCTCAGCACGCCCACGTGCAAAGAACATTTCCGACCACCAGCACCTCGCTGTGCTGCACTTTAATCTCTTGTCTTTCCAGCGTGATGCATGGAACAACTTTAACGTTTCTCCCTCTTTCTTTTGCCTGCGACATTAAATAGTCACGGGGACTCATTGCTTCTGTCTGAAGTGTCTTCTGATGCCTTTCTTGCTCTTGAATTTTCCATCTCCCTACATTAGTTTGCCATAATCTCTTACCCAGATTCTTAATAACAACATTAATGTAGTCATTTCTCCTCTAAGTTTTCTGCCCTTTGGAACATTCTCTACATGGCCACATATAATGTTATTTAAGTTAGAAATATGAAGAGTTACCTTCGTTCTTACATTTGTTGAATAAATGCAATCACTTCCAAGTGGCCTTAGAAGCCCAGCTGCATATTTGGACCCAATTCCAGTTTTCCCAGGGTCACCTTCTTCTGCTGGATTCTGGCTTCAACCACGAGAAAGTCTCCATTGTCACCTTCCAGTGAGCCATTTGTCATCCATGGAGCACACAGTACATGTCGTGGTCCCATGCTCCATGACATGATTCCCTCCACCTGGAATGCCTCTCTGAGAAATTTATACCCAGGC
Source organism: Artibeus jamaicensis (assembly GCF_021234435.1). Taxonomy (NCBI): domain Eukaryota; kingdom Metazoa; phylum Chordata; class Mammalia; order Chiroptera; family Phyllostomidae; genus Artibeus; species Artibeus jamaicensis. Next base: position 7,305,906 of record NW_026521828.1, on the reverse strand, counting down.
TCTTTCTGAAAACTTAGAAATGAGGCTGCATAATTGAAACGATTGGATCATCGAACCAATCAGCAGTAAGCAGGTTCTGCAGCATGAGTCCAGATGAAGGGAAGTGTGTGTGGCTTGGTCTAGCCCCTGGTCTTAGCAATTCAATGGCCAAGCAGTGTTTCACCACTTTATTCCAACCATGTTCCTCCTTGGAGTAATATGTTGAGGAATTTAGAATATTTGCAGTTGATTTTGCAAAGTATTTAATTCCTTCTGAGCTTCTTTCATGATGTCGTTGGAGTTTGCTTTTAAAAATTTAAGTGCTCAACTTTATTTCTCATCTGTTACAAATTATAATGATAAACATTTGTGGAGTACTTATAATGTCCCAGGCATCGTGCTAAATTACTTACATGAAACTAACTCATGAAATCTCACAGCAGTCCTATGAGATAGGTTCCATTACTGTCACTGTTTTAAAGATGAGGGTTTTGCCTGGCTGGTGTAGCTCAGTGGATTGAGCACGGGCCTGCGAACCAGACAATCGCAGTTCGGTTCCCAGTTAGGGCACATACCTGGGTTGCAGGCCGGTTCCCTGCAGGCCAGTTCCCAGCAGGGGATGCACGAAAGGCAACCATACATTGATGTTTCTCTCCCTCTCTCCTTCCCTTCCCCTCTAAAGATAAATAAATTAAAATCTTAAAAAATAAATAAATAAAGATGAGGGTTTTGGAGCGACAGAGGTATAATAACCTCTCTAGGGAGTAGTGACCCTCTGGCTCCAGAACCTATGCTCAGATTTACTGGGCCAGGACTCATGTGCAAGTGGGTATGGAGTGTCCAGTGGAGAATAGGCATCCAAAGTCTGTTGTTTTAGCCCCTCCTCCTGGATCCCAGTGAGATTCCCAAAATGTATGTGCCCGCAAGGCCAGACAAAGGGACATTTTATAACCAGTTTGGGCATAGCCACCTACCTTTAATGTAGGGCTCCTAGGCCACGTGGAGGTCATCCCTTTTCTAAATCAGAAGGGGACTGAGGCTTGGAATCTAAGCTAGCCAGGCGGACCCCTTGGCCCCCTTTTCTGAGCCCCTTGACTCACGTTATATTATCACCCATTGGTGAGCAGAGTTCGGTCATGGGAGGAGAAGGTCAGACAGCAAAAATTGTGAGAACAGGCGTTAATCTAGGCACCTAGAGCAGAGCTGTGAAGCCAGCCAGAGACGGGACCGACCAGAGAGCGATTGTGTGCTGCGCGGTGCAGGTCCTTCTTCCTAAACACGCCACCTCGCACATCACACCCACCTTCAGCCTCGTGGTAGATCGCTGACCAGAGAACAATGCTGGGCTTGTACAGGTCTTCACATTTCTTTCTTTATTTTAAAATTAAATTCATTAGGCCAACATTGCTTAATAACCTATAAGGTTAGGTCTACAACTTTATAATATGACATTTGTATACTCCATTGTGTGCTCACCACCAGAAGTCTAGTCTCCCTCTGTGACCTTGTATTTGACCTCCTTTACCTTCTTCACCTTCCTCCAACCCCCTTCTTCTCTGGTAACTAATATTCTGTTGTCTGGTTTTGTTTGCTCATATTTGTGTTTTGTTTGTTCTCTTGTTGCTTTTTGTTTTGTCTTCCATGTATGAGTGAAATCATATGGCTCTTGTCCTTTTCCAGCTGACTTTCAATAAATTCTTGTAGAAGTGACTGAAATGTTCTATTGGCAGAGAAAGGCAGCAAAGACTTTATTCATAATATTCATTGAAGCCATTCACATTTTACTGAAATAGTCTAAGTATTTATAATGAGGTAATATTTACAGAAATTATGGTTTACTCATAGGGTGGAATGTTTTGTAGTCATTAAAATGTTTTTCTTCTTACACAAACTTCAGTGAAGTAACAATTTTTGACGATATGATAGTAACTGAAAAAGCAGGATGCAAGATTATTATATAATGTGGTCTCAGCTTTGTAAAAATAGGCATTAATAGTCATTAAGGAAGAATAAAGATTAGCTATACTTCCTTCTCCAGCATATATTGTTAAATGATAAAGCAAGGAGCAGCATAAAATCTATAGAATGATATCATTTTATGTAAAAAAATATATATATTTCTTAAAGTCCACATAAGAAAACTGTTACTCTGGGGAATAAAACTGGGGGTGGTAGTGGCTAGAAGGAGAATAACAATTTTTATTATGCATTTTTTATGCCTTGGATTTTTTTTACCATGTCCATACATTTTTTTTCAATAATAAAAGTTTCCTTTTTTATAACTGTATATACATATAAATGTACCAGTTAGCAATAATGGGAGTATGAGTTTGTGGGCAATTTAATTTTTCTTCTTTTATCTTCTTCTGAGTTTCTAAAGTTCTACAATGAGTCTATCTTATTTTTATAATTATTGCCCACAATAATTATTTTTATAATTAAAAATATTAAACATGGTTTGGGAGAAGCTGAAAACCTGGAATGGAGACCAGGGATAGAAGGATGAAAGAGCCTCGTGATGTTCTTACAGAGAAGCTTGAGTGCCCCCAGGCTTGTGCTCAGAGAGGCCTCGTCCTGAGCACTTGACCCTGGGTTCACCATCACTTTACTTGTCAGTGTGTTGCCTGATTAGTATTTGTCTCCTTCTGGGCTGTGGGCTCTGATCTCGAACCACAGCTGGTGGTCCACTCCACTCTTGCACGCAGCCCAGCCCCTGTTGCATAGCAGGTGCTCAATAAATATTTGTTGAGTTGCTAAATGAATGAATGGACACTTGTCTTCTTCATGACCCTTATATCCTAAAACAGTGATAAAAGTCTTTGTAGATAAGAGGAGAAATATCCCTAATGGGCTTATGCTTTAGCAGGATCGCTAAACAGAGTCCCAGTGGGGGAGTGAAAGGGCAAGGAAATGGGTGGGAGGACCAGGGGGTGCCTTATAATAGGACAGCTGTGTGAAGCTGGCAAGTGGGCCTTCTCATTGACATGGCAGCAGTTGTCAGCTTGTCTGGCGTATGGTGAAGGCTCCACTGTTGTCACGTGGGCACATTGGGAATGAGGTTTGGAAGGGGGACTACCAACTGTTATCATCAATGGTGGTGAGATCCTATGTTTCACTTGCAAGGAAGACTGTGCCATTAGAGGCAACCAAGCATGAGATGGTGGGAAGAAATTGGGAAAGCTGGGTTCTTCTAAATCTTCCCTGGGTTGGGAGTTGGCTGTATGTCTTTGTTGTAGTCACCTTTCCTCTCTGATTCTTGTTTTCTCATTTGTAAAGGGAGGAGATTCAGTGATGATTTCTGAGAGTCTTTGGGGGGTGTTTGGCTGAATGATTGTATAAAATGACGGATTGTCAGGGCTTGGTGAGATACACACTTTAGTATGATTTCCAGCCACTGTCAACAGGGCATAGCACAAATCGCACAAGTGTGGGACGTGGGTCTGGTCGTGGGTAAAGGGTTTGCGTGGCATGATGAAAGGTCATCCCAACATCTCTTCATGGAGCCGAGGTAAAGCCTTCAGTGCATGAATGGACCAAGTATGTGCATAGGTGTATTCTCGTCTGCCTTCTACTGGGGTATTTGAGTATTTTGAGTATTTGAGGTTGAGTATTTTGGGGCAAGCTCCTAAGTCTCAGTTTTCTATACAGTGAGGCTAATGCTCACTATTATAAGGGTCTCTTTAAGAGGATGCATGTAAAACAGGTAGAGTGGTGCCTGGTCCATAGTACTGTTCAATAACCATCAGCCTCTATAATTCAGTATAATATCGGCTGCAATTACAGAGTGCAGAGCATGTGCCAGGGTTGCACTGGTTCCCCCCGGCCCTGTTTAAACAGCTCTCATGAGGTCAGTCCTCTCCCCAGTGTGGCTGAGGTGTAGCAAGTTCACCCGTCTGAGTGAGGGGCAGGATGGGAGCCCAGGTCTGTCTGGCTGCAGAGCTCTGGCATTCAACCCCTGAGCTACAGAGCCTTGTGTGACTGTTATTTGTACTTTCTCTGAGCTCTGTACTCCTGCAGCTAAAGGTCGCTCTTGTTCTTCCTCTCCTGTTACAGGCTCATGGGTCACAGCAGGCACTAGGCAGTCTTCTGCATTCCCCACAGGTTTCCTGGGCCCGTCTTCCATCTGTTCCAGCATTGGCAGCAAACCGTGTGCAGGGTCTTCAACCCTAAGTCTTCCCGATGCTTCCAAACCAGAGAAGGTGACCCCAAGTTCAGGCCAGCATGGGCTGTCCGCAAAGAATGGGAAAATTATCAGCAGAGACAAATTTTTTTTTCTCCCATAAGAACTGTTTTTGTAGGGTTGCATTTTCCAGTGTGAAGAGCACATTTTTTGTTAATCAGCTCTCAGTGGCAGAATCAGGGAGAGTGGGAACAGGGCTATTTTATCTATCCAAAACAATTCATCAAACGAACTCAGGGGATCCCAGATAGTCTCTAACAAATACAAGTCAACAGTGCCCTCTTTGTCTTCGGCCACGCATACAAACCATTTCTTTGGAAGGTAGGAGAGGTCATCCTGATGTTGTGGGGTAAACCACACGCTGCCCTTTACCCCTTCCTGCCCCCCCAGGGGCACCCAGAGATCTCAGAGGCTGCCTGGGAGGGAGAGTGAGGGGGTAAAGGAATGTCAAGGGACCATAGAACTTGGTCATTGTCGAGTGTGGGCCCCTGCGGGGAAGAACTGGCTCAGGCTCTGGGAGAGCACCGAAGGGCGCCCCGAGTGGAACAGCCTGCACCCCCGTCAAGAGCGTGTGTGCTTCCCCACTGCACTGGGACAGGAACGGCAGTAATAATTACCCCGCTAATGTTCAATAGCGCTTTCAGAGTGCCGGGCATGAGGTTAGGGCCCAAGCAGACTGTCTTATTTGATCTTCACAGCTGTCCTGGGAGGCAGGGACAGTTATTAGTTCCAGTTTCTGAATTGGCAACTGAGGCTCAGAGAGGCAGAGGCATGGGTCTGAGGTTGCACAGCTAGAAAGCAGAGGAAGCAGGATTCGGACGTGGACAGTCTGGTTCTGGCGCCACACTCTGGGGCCCCGGGGAGCTGTGATGTGCTCCCAGCCTCCAACTGGTTGTGGGAAGACCTAAGGTCAGAATTTAGGCCTCTGACTTTGAGTTTTTCGGGTCATATCACACTGCCTTTATTTCAACTGCCCCAGGAATTCTGTTTCAGAGAAGCAAATTCAGGGCAGCACTCAGTTTGTCCAAATTAGTCTCCCAAGTGAGAGGACAAGCTTGGTGGTCTCTCCTGAACAGTGTCAAAGGCCAATGCAGGTGATTTTTGTTTGTTTGTTTAGCTCTATTAAAACATTTTTTTTTCTGAGCATAAAAGTAACACCGGCCTATTGCAGAAAACTTGGAAAATATAGGAAAAAAAGAGCCATAATTCTACCAGCCAGATATAATCTTGGCATTTTACCATGTTTTAAAAAGCATAGTTAACCCTGACTACTGTGGCTCAGTTGGTGGGCATTGTCCCACAAAGCAGAATGTCACCAGTTCGATTCCTGGCCAGGGCACATGCCCGGGTTGCAGGTTCGGCCCCCAGTTGGGGCATGTGGAAGATGCAGCCGGTCAATGTTTCTATCTTGTATCAATGTTTCTCTTCCTCTCCTTCTCCCTCTCTTCCAGTCTTTCCAAACTTAAATAAATAAAATCTTATAAAATATTTTGTAAGCCTTAAAAATCATCTGTAACGCAACAACCAAAAAGCCGCACATGGTAGAGGGGAGTCCTTTTGGTGAGCCCTGCGTTTAATTTGCAAACCTGTTTAAAGGTCTTCAAGCTAGAAAACCAAATCAAACCAAACCAAAGAAAAGCAACAACAGAAAAGTACTTCACCTCTGCCTCCCTCCTAACCCCTTCTCTGTTTCTCCCTTTTCTTTTCCATTGCTGTTCAGAAGAATAGATGTTAAGTGTTATCTTTCTTTTAGTCTTTTGTCCGAGGAGACTTGAAGTCTGTCCCAGGATGGAGAGGGGGGTTCCGGGCACATAGGGCCTTGTAGGTGGAATTAGGGATTTGGGACTTTATTCTGAGCACAATGAGAAGATGAGGCGGGACTTCGGTAGGGTCAAGAGCAGAACATGTATGTGTTTTGGGAAGATTACCGTGACTGCAGTGTGCAGACCAGACTGGGAACAAGAGACCAGTCAGGCAGCCACACAGGAAACAGTTTGCCCTTGTTCTCAGTACCTCCCCTTATGTCATTTCTTTCTCATGGAATGTTCTCCTTTCTTCCTAGGTCCGTCCAAACTCTACCCCTCCTTCCAACAACTTGAAGGGCTCAGCTATTCAAATCCTTCCTGACTTCCCTTTTCTTAAAATTCTACTCAGTTCATGGGGCCCCATTTTCCCAGCTGTTCCGTGGGGTGTAGCCCCTGGTAGCACTGAAGCAGGGCAGCCTTGTGGGGCTGAGCGTACAGCTTTTCATTTTGCTTCCCCATCATTACTTGCATTGTCTCTTGAAGGATTCTATCAGCCCTGATAGATTAATTAATACTAAAATGTAAATGAAACTGATCTTATTATCCCTCCAGGGGCAATAGCTTTTTTAAAAACATCAAACCTATAAGATGGTGGAGAGAATAGTATATTGAGTTTCTGAATACCACCAGCCCACCTCCACGGTAATCAACTCAAGGCAAATCTGGTTTCGTTGCACTCCCAACTGCTCCAGCCTACATCAGACTTCTTACATGGGCAATTGCATTGTAATAGACACAATAAATTAATCCAAAAGAATGCTGTGTGTAGGGGTGGGGGTGGGGGCTTGGCACTTTACCAGATAGCAAAGAACAGTTTCCATAGGTGCTCTTTTGAATAGCCATGCAGCGTATAAGGAAGTGCGTTTCTTGCACTGAGTGTCCGGGATAAACAGATAAAGGAACATGAGCCACAGAATGCTTTTGGGAAAGGAAATGCTGCCATAAAATCTAGCACACTTTTCTGGGGGATTTGAAATACCATATAAATTAAGATCAAACTACCCTTTTGAGGAGAGGTGCCTGGCAAAGGGGAAAGTGCCAGAGGGCATGACCTTTCACCCTCAAAGATATTTGAGGCCAGGAAACAAGCTGGAGGAGTCAGTTTCCTGAAGAGCCCAGGTGCCCAAAAAGCTTCAGGTAGTGCTGGAGAGAAGTGCTTGAAAAGGCAGTCTTTATTTATTTATTTTTTAGGCAACATAATTAGATGATAACAGTACTGTGCAGCACAGTATTATGAAGCAATAACCTGGTTCCCAAATGAGTAAACTATAAACCTAATGGCCAAGTCATTTATCCCAATGAGGGAACCCGATTATTGCTGGGAAGGCAGGGGATCACTCTGTTATCATGATTTTGCTACGTGAACTTAAACAGTTGGAAGACCCTCAGTGTGGATACTTACCCTGGACAGGTAAGGCAAAGCTTTGAATCTAGGAGCGAGATGAGGGCGTGTGGGAATGGACTTGGGTTAGGGGGGATGTTTGACGGGAGCAGAGCTCGGGGAAGGTGAGACTTTGCAGAGCAAGCTGGGTGGTAGGAGTCACCTGGCAGGAGCAGGTGAATTCCCTAAAGTTTCAGAAAAAAAGTCAGACCACGGTTTCTTAAACGTCCTTTTTAGAAAGCAAGAAACTATTTTAGGAGGAAGATGGAGATGGGAAAGGAACTATTAATTTTGGGTCTCCTACTGAGTGCCAACATTTTTACAGATCTTATCTCATTGAGTCTTCACTGTGACCCTATGAGTTACGGAGTGTCCTCTACAGTGTTGAACTGAGGAAAAGGGGGTCGTGTGTTGGAGCCAACATGCAAACCTACTCCTATGACCTCACCAGGCAAGGTAAAGGAAGCACTTTCCCTGAAATTTGACCTGGTTCTGGAGCGGTGCTCTCCAGGGTCCACTTCGTGGTCCTGATTACAAGATGTTCTTACACCCTGAGCTGTAAATGCTGGGCACATTCTTTTCTAATGGGATCTTTGGAGCCAGGAAGACAGCCTCTGTTCCCTGTAGAACTCCGGTCTGTCCTCTTCCCTTGCTGTTTAAATGTCCTTTGCAGAGCACTTATTTTGGTCTGCCAGGCTCCCAGCAGGTTGCCCGGCATATGCAAAGATATCAGTGGATGTTGTGCACTAAATACACTAATGAATGGAAACATTACCTGCACGTGTGTCTCCACATAGAGAGATCAGTACCCTCTACTGCAGCAGACCCCTGTGTTTTTGGTACCAGGCACCAGTTTCATGGAAGACAATTTTTCCACAGCTGGGTTTGTGGGGACAGGCGCACAGAGCTTAGGTGGTAATGCAAGTGAGGCTTTGCTCACTTGCCTGTCACTCACCTCCTGCTGTGTGGCCCCGGGTCTTATCAGGCCCTGGACTAGTTTGTTGCCGGGGGATTGAGGACTGCTGTCCTATTGTATTGCCATATCCTTGAGGACAGGTTCAAATGTTCACTTCTCTTTACTTCTCCATCCTACTGAAGTCTACAGCTATTTTTCTGTCTTCCTAGAGCATTTATTGTCCATACCCTCACAAACTAACAACTCATGTACTGTAGTTTTTGTTCTTGGTTTGGTAGGGGAGAATTTCTCCTCCCCTTTTTGAGTAAAGCAACCTAAGGCTGTGGATTATGTCTTATTATTCTTGTGTCCCCCACAGCACCTGCCACAGTGTTCCATTAGAGGTGACCAGCAAACGTTGGTTAGATTGAACAGTCCAGGTGGGTTTGAGGATGAAGGGGGCTTACTGGTTAAGAGGATGGGCTTCAGAGAGAAACACAGCTGTACTAAAAACCCGGGTCTGCTGCTTGCTGCCACTAGTCTTGAAAAAAGTGATCCTCGTTCTGAATGTCATCTTCGCCATCTGTAACATGTGGACAACACTGGTAGCTGCTTGTAGGATGGTGTAAAGGTTAAATGAGGCGCAGCACAGCAAGTTGTGAGCTTAGTGCTTGGCAGATGCTCAATGTTCCAATAAGTGGTAGAAAAGAAAAATGGGAATGTAGACAGCAAGGGAATTAAAGTAAGTTTTCCTACCACAGAAAGGGTGTGGCTAGGGAGGAGCGTGTGCTGGGTACCACTTGCCTAGATCCAACCCTGACAACCCCTGGAGATGTGGATCCTTGGCAGAATCCAGCTGGTCTTGGCCACCGGTGTTTACTCTCTTCCATGTGTTCTGTCCCTCGTTTGGGGGTGACGGGTCAGAGCCACGCCTGGTACATCTCTGCCATTTTCAAGTCTCTGAGAAACAATAATTCTTTCCCACAGTGATCATGGAATCCCAAGTCAGAAAGTCCCTCTCCAACCCAAAAATGCAGGAGGGGAGTGGATGGGGCTGGGGAGGGAGAAGGGCGGGAGAGAAAGGGGGTAAGAGGGAGAGAACTAATATCTTTAAGTGCCTCTCAGACGCTAAATATTTATTGAGAATGTACTATAGCATTTTTGAACAAAATATGAAAAAAGCAGGCAAAGTGTTACAGTCAATGTCAGGTAGGTACATGCTATAAAAAGGAAAATAAGATGTGGTAAATAAGAGAATAGCAAATGATAAACATACTTCAGTCAGGGGAGGCCTCCTTGCTAGGGTGACATTGAGCAGAGACAGCATCCTTAGGGAGGAAGTTGGGCCAGTGTCCAGAGGACAGGGTGCCAGGTGGAGACGGCACGCCCATGGCTGCTGTGACCGAGTGACTGTGAGAAGCAAATCTCACTGAGGCGGAAGTGAGAGACCGGAGATGGGTGCAGAGGCCCCCAGAAGCCAGACCATGTAGGACCTTGTCGGCAGTATCGCCCTTTCCCCAGCAAGAGCGTTACCACAACTATAGAAAGCACAGGTTATTCACAAACATGAAGTCTCTATTCTTTGGGATTCCGTGCTCTGTGTTGACACAGAGCAGCCCAGACCCCAGGTACCCACTCCTGCAACCACCACGGTTCAGGCCCCAGAGAGGACACTTCCCACACCCCTTGTCCCCAAAGCAAAAGGGCTCTGCAACCAAATACTGTGAAGCTTGCTGGACGCTCATGGTGCTGCCAACTATGGAAGCAGATGCTGATTTGGAGTGTGGGAAGGATTTGAGTAGATGGAGTATTTAGGTAAAAGACAAGCGGATTGACAAATTCTACCTCTCAGATATCAAAAAACTTTTGCATAATGAAGGGCAAAATTATTTCCCAGGAGTGTCAGGCATCTACTTTCTAACATGCATATTCCAAAACGTGCTTCTGAGAGTACTCATGAATACAGGTACATGCGGTGGCTGAGGAAGGTTTTGCAATAGAAAAAAAAATCATGTTACCCTTGAATTTGTCTATGTTTTCATATTTGCACGAGTATAGTGGTAGACAGAGTGAAGTTGACTGACTTGGTCAAGGTCACACAGATAATGAATTGTTAAAGTCAGCTTATTAAAACCAGAGATTTGCTGTGGGAGCAGTAGGTGGGGGGCCTTGCAGGGCAGCTAGACCAGGACAAGAGATGGCATTTGCCAAGTGCCGTCTGGGAGCCTGGAGTTTCATGTTGGTCTCTGCAGGTGTGTTTTGAAAGGGAAGCAGGTAAGAATGCCTCTTCCTAGATGCTGGGGCCAGGGTTTCTGAGTCCCTGGAGGAGTGAATTAGTGATGAGGCCAGGAAGTGAGGAGCCGTTCGCCCAGAGTCAGCTCAGAGGAGTGCTTTGCCCTTCCTGCGCCTGTTCATTTCGTGAGTTCAGTCATTTAATGACATTTAAAGCAGCAGCACCAGTGTCTATTGGTCGTCACGTCCCAGGTACCTTTCTAAGACTTCACCTACTATTTCCCCTTTGATCTTCACCCTCACAGCCCCGAGAGAGAAATAGTATAGCTACCTCTGGTCACAGGTCCAGAACTGAGGCTCTCTCTGGCTAAGGAAGTTTCCCAAGGCTATGCAGCTAATAAGTGGTAGAGCCAGGGTTCAAACCCAAGCATCAGAATCCAGCCACTTTCGAGTCAAACCCACTCGTTTTATAGAGACTTGAAACTGAAGCTCTGACAGATCAAGTGCCTTGCCTGAGGTCACGCAGCTAGTTCATGGGAGAACCCGGAACCCTGAACCCGAGCCCAGGTCTCTCCCACTGTCCCCGCCTGGGAGGAGATTGTCAGAGGATTTGGCTTGTTGGTCCCTCTGGGAATGGACCCCAGATCTGGGTACAGTGCCTGATTTTGGCTTGGCAGTTTTGAAATTACAGCTTATATCTTTTTCAGTCTTGTTTTATGAACCCTGTTGAAGAACATGTTCACAGTTCTCTGCCTGGTTTCCTTGTGTAATCAACAGCAGACTCCTGCAAACGAGTCAGTTCCAAAAGTTCTCCTTTAAACACTAGAACTGCAAGGAATTTTGGATGGAATTCGGAGTTGCCTCCCCCTTTCCTTCTTCTCGCCACGAAGCTGTAAGAGAAAGGGATTGCCAGCATAAAGGAAACGAAGTCCGTTTCAAATGTGCTTCTCAAAGTTATGTCCAACAATCTAGCCCTGACCCTATGGGCTCAGGAGGACCATTTCAACTGCCTGCAGGACAGCGAGGAATGCACCCCTGGTGGCCGTGATCTCTAACCTGCAGTGAATTCACACACTCCCTGCCTTAGTTTCTTCATGCGAGAAGTTCTTCTTCCAAGGGTCAATGAGGTTTTTTCAAATGCTATTTCTAAATAGCTCATTAGGTGTTTAGAAGGAAAGCAAACAACACTTGCTTCCCTCAATACCATCCCACTCCGAACTACTGTCTGGTAGCCCCCTTATCCATGGAGACCATGTTCCAAGACTCTCAGGGGATTCCTGAAACTGTGGATAGAAAGCCTATATATACTATGTTTTTTTCTATATCTGCATACCTATGATAAAGTTTAATTTATACATTAGAAACAGAGATTAACAAGAGTAGCTAATAATAAAATAGAACAGCTATAACTGTATACTGTAATACAATTTATGTGAATATAATCTCTTTCTCAAAATACCTGAAAATCGAGATGGCTGCTAAGTGACTAATGGGTGGGCGGCGTGTATATTGTGGATGGTCTTGGTCTGGACACAGGGATGATTCACAGCCAGGGCAGGATGCAGTGGGAGGGTGTGAGATTTCATTACACACTCAGGACAGGGCACAATTGAAAACTTATGAAGTGTTCATTTCTGGAATTTTCCATTTAATGCTTTTGGATCTCGACTGTTCCTTGGGTGACTGAAGCCATGGAAAGCAAAACCATGGATAGGGGGATTCCTGTAGTTTCTTACTGAGTCCTCTTGTCCTTCTTTGCTTTAACAGTTGTGAGAGTCAAGGGGCTGATCTTTGGTATAGCCTCCATTTGTGTTTGGATTTCTAGAATGTCACATGGGCTTACAAACAAAAGATCTGTGTGTCAGACAAGAGAACAATCAGCCTTAACTGGAGTTTCCAGCAAAAGGTTCCCTCTCAGAGCCTTGCCCTTAACCAGCCAGGTCAAGATGGTGCTGCGTCTTATCTAGGTAAAAGGCAGGCTTAGTCCAGTTGGAGATTTACTGTTAAATAGAAATACTAGAGCTTTGGATTTGCTTTCCAAAGCCCAGTGGGTGTGATTGCATTCCGGGGACATAAGATGGGGCTAAAAACTCTCCAAAGCTGCTATTCTAGGTGTCTCGATTCACTAGCGAGGCTCACAGCAGGGTCCACAGACGTCACACCTGGAATCTGGAGTGAGCATTATAAAACTGGCAAGGCTGAAAAGGCATTAGTAAACATTATTAAGAATTCCTTGCAGGCAATTAGACTCCAACAATATCTTTGGAGAGGGTGTTTTTTCCCTTTTATTTCTCCCCCACCCTTTTTTGCATCTTTATTTCTATCTTGCTAATGAGAGAGTAATGAGCCACATACTTGTTACCTAGAAGGAATATCTCTGCAAAGCTCTAGTGAACTTAAAAACAGTATTTACAAACTGATTATTGTTCGCATTCATTATAAATTTTAAATTAGAAGGAGTTGTAATAAAGAGAGCCAGGAAATGAGTCGTTCCTCACTCAGGGGTTTCATGGGCCCTTACACGGTGAAATGCTAAGGTTTCTGCCATCGACGAATTGGCAATAGGTGACATTCTTGGACTCTGGAGAGAATGTGTTTCATGGCTCTGGCCTTGTTTATTCCCCCTGTTTGTTCTGTATGACATGATCGTTTTAACTCAAACTCAAGGCGGTGCTATCTGGTGAGTACAATGGAAAGATCTGTTTTCTATTGAAAGCACATCAGGCCTTTGCCCACTCACCACTAACTCATACCACCTCATCCCTTGCTCTGTTTACTTACTCATTTCTTTCCTGAGCTCCCTCCTCCAAAGGAGGGAAAAAATTTGGTTAATAAGACTGGCTCTTGACCTTGGCTGAGACACTTTCCTCCTTGCCTGGAGGGTTTATGCTTTCCATTTATCTGCAGGGATCTGGCCCCATCCACAGAGGCTTCTCCTTGAGTCCCAGTGTCATTTAGGAGGGCTGGGAAAAGATGAGCCTCATATCCTTTCTCTCTTCTGGCCCTTTACTATCATTCATGTACATACCCCCCACCCCCTTGGCTGTGAGGGGGAAGCCGGAGAAGTACTGATTTTCATCCACAATCACTTTCCCTGACTCACTGGCCTGATACATGTATTTTTATTATTATTTTTGTTTTGTTTTGATCTAGCACCTGACTATTCTTCTTACCTACCTGTGGAGGCCCGTCTAGGCTATGTAATTTACTTGTGTTATTTCATTTGATACTCATGACAGCTACGGAAACTGAGACTTTGACCGATTAAAAAAATTGATGCAGCAGAAATTTTTAACCTAGGTCACGCTGCAGAACACCTGCTCTAGTGTTGGTTGAGTTGAAGCAAGCACTCTCAAATGCGAACGCTGTATGTCATCCCTATAACATGAGTGGATGTAGTAGAATACTCTCCACTACTTATGGAATGTGCAGATGGGCAGAGGGAGTACTGACATGAGCACAGGAGTTGAGTATGGGAAATATCGGCTTCTAAGTATTGTGTTGCTAACCAGAAAGCACGTGAATCCTATTGATGGAAAACAGACAAACAGAACCCCCGACAACATGACTTCTTTATGCAGAAGATAACTTGAGTTTAGTTCCCCTCTTTGGGGTGTTCTGAGGTGCCCTCTTGTTCTGCCATCTCCAACAGTAGTTGTGTGTGATCATGCGTGGATTGCTGATGGGGGAATAGTCATTCCACAGGGCCTTGAACCAAGTCCTGGTTGACCTCAGGAGTGGACGCAGGCTGTTCTATGTGTAGTTGCCCACTGGGAATATGCTTGACTTGCAGTCAGGAAAGTTGGAGATTGTAGGAGTACTGCATACTGATTAACAACATGAAGCTTGGAAGATATACGTAAGATCTGATTTAAACCTTGGCTTTGTGTCTTAGCATGTGTGATCTTAGGCAAATTTTTGACTTTGGTTCTGCCATCCATTAAATGGAGATAACAATTTTATATATTCCACAGAGAGATTGTGAGAACTAAGTGAGATAATATATGTGAGATGGTGAGCCTAGTGTTAGGCATATAGTAAATACTCAAATAGTATTTGATTATGTGGCTGTTTTCCTTGGACACAATAGAAAAATTTTGGTGGTGATATAAGGATATGATAAGAAAGATTATTTCAGGCTTTAAAGGAGTACATATGGGACCAGTGTGTGAAGGGCAGTGGGGATCAATGGGAGGAACACAGGGACAAATGACAGAACCACAGGATGCTGGGGGAGAGGAGGCTTCATAAAGAATTTCCGTGAGCAGCACAGCACCTAGCCCCTGGGTCAGCACAGAAATGACCTTGGCTGGTTTCGGAACTTGAATGGAACTTGGACTGGACATACCATACATATTGTGGATGTAAGGGGATTAGGCTAGGAGATGGGATTCCTCTAGGTAGGGAGTCTGAGTTTCAGGTGAAGGCAACTGGGAAAATGGTAAAATAACTAGTCAGAAACCAGATAGAAGCAGAAATGAATGAAACACACACACATAAAGTAAGACTCCACATTTGTATGGTTCACTATGGTTTATAAAATACTTCCATATTCATTACCGTTCTGCAGAGCATGACAAGCTATGAGTGATTAGCTGGGTGAATAGAACCCGGGCAGGCTGAAGAGAAAGCCATGGCTTTTAGGGGCCAGGAGATCTGTGTGAACAAAGGGCAAGTGTGGAAGTTAGAGACCAGTTGGGAAACATCGCCATCAACAGGGTGATCTTTAATCAAATTATATAGTTTTGCTGAGCCTCAGTTTCCTTATATGTTAAGTGGGAACAATTTTGGTGTCTGCTTTACCAGGTTGTCATTAGGATTAGATGAAACAATGAATGCAAACTGCTTAATGCTAAGTCAGTGCTTACATGGTTGTGAGCTGGTCGATGGTAAGGAATGTTTGAGATGTCTAGTGAGGAGAGGTGCCTGGAATCAGATTTCGAGAACAAGGGAGAGAAGAAAAAGTGGGGAAGGAGAGTGAACAAAAATAATTATTCTACCTGGTATTTTTGGCCTGATTTTGGAATTAACAAAGCTAGATGCTGGACTCCCTGTCCAGTGTCCCTTCTCCTACATCACTAACGACTGGGCTCGGTAAGAGACCTCTGTTCCCCCAAAGACTGTGCCTGGCACACCACACATCCATCTGGCCTTGCTTTGTCTCAGTGAATTCCTACTGCAAGACACCATGTTCCTGGTGTGGGATCCCAGGACTCTGCAGAGGATTAAACGGAAACATCCTGTCCCTCCAGTTCAGAGAGAAAAAGATGTTTCTGTGCATTTCTACAGATGTTGGCAGTGTTTGTTGGAAAGACTGCTGAGTGGTCAAAGCTTTGGTCAGGCTGAGGAACCCTCTGTGAAAGTTCGATTGGGGAATAAGAGCTTGTTCAAGATTCTAGGCCTTACTGGATTTTTGGTAAGGTTTCTTTGTCCCTTAGTTAGGGGATAGCATTCACTAACAGTAGTCTTAGCAAATTCTGATTATGACCACCATCAGGGTGCCAGGGATACCTCTTTACCACTCCAACCTCTAGGACTTTCTTTTTGAGATCAGATAAGATCAGGTGTTATCACTGACTCCATGCACCCACCCATCCGCCCATCCTTCTGCCCACCCACCAACCCACCCATCCACCCACCCACTCACTCACCCACTCACTCACTCACCCATCTACCCATCCATCCATCCCTTTGTTTAACATTAATTCTTACTTCATGTTAGACTTTGTGTCTGGTACTGAAAAACTTCTACTTGTGGCTTCCATTGCCTGCCTATATGGACTTGTCTACTTTCCTGGTCCTTTGATGTCTTCCAACCTCTTTCAAGTTAGATTTCTGGGTCTCATCAATTTGCTCTTCTCATGTCTCACACTTATCTGGTCTGATAATCTAACACCAGCACACCTAATTTTCAGGGCGAGGCTTCTTGAGTCTTGATTAGAGTGCTGGATTTTGGAAATGTCATGTTAGGTGAGGGAAACAAGCAGCTTGGTTGCCCAGTCTTGAGAATGGGGTCTGGCCGTTGGGGCTTGGTTGGCCTGGTCTTTGCTATCTTCTGGCAGGTATGAAAAAATATGCTGAAAATTTCTTCCTAATTCCACATTTCTAACCCCCTTCCCTCAATCACCAGGCTGTAACACCTTCTTCAAAGGGAATAGTTTTCTTTGTGAGGTAAGCAAAGTGATCAACCAAGATTCCGAAAACACCAGTCATTGCGGCTAATCAGTTGTTTTCATCACCTACTGAAGAGGCGCTAAAGCTCATTCACATCCACGGTTCCCACATCATCAGGACCTGTCATGAGGAACCAGGGAAGGAACTTGATCGCTTGGCATTCAAAGCACTTTTTTTTTCCTCTTTGTAAATTGTAAGATACACGCTTTATTTGTGTCCAGAAACCTTTTCAAATATAGGTAGAGATAAGATTGTAGCTTTATCTCCTAGGGCCTTATCTTAAAAAATCCCTACTGCATGGTCCCTATTAGGAGATGTCTAATTGGAGGAGTCTCTTCATTTTGGCACATTCCTTGCACCACCACTGACTCTTGGCAACACTCTCCTGCAATACAAAGCGATCCAGCTTTCGTCTGGTCACTACCTCTTGACAAGGCTTGGACCCAAACTCCAGTGTGGCCTTCCCACCTGTTCCCTGGTTTTGCTGCCCCATTTGTGGTTCTCATAAAGACGGTAAGCAATTAGGCTGTTCAGTTGTGGCACATGGTAGTGTAAAATTATGGAATTTAGGATTTTAATGAGTTCAGGTGCCATACAAAAGATCTCCCCCTCCTCCGCTCCCCACCCCTCATCCATAAAATTATATGGCTTTAGAATTGGGGCTTTATGCAACCTGGACCTAGCCATTTTATTTAAAGAAAAAAAATTGACTAGGAAAAAGAAGGAATCAACACAATTATATGCAGATTCGTTCATAAATCAGGCGCTGCAGCAGCTGCACAGCACATGTGCACTCGGGCAATCCCGAGTGTGTCGCTGGGACTTGAAAGATAAACATGAACCTGTTTCCACAGAGGAAAATCTGTTCACAGCAAGGAGCTGACCCTGTTCTTTCAACAAGGAGGATGGTGTGGCAGCCTGCTGTGCCCTGCTCTGTGTCGCTGTTCGGTGTTGAGGGTCACATAAAGAAGAGACCAGCGAATGAGGAGTGATTTACCCAGGGCAGAAAGAATCAGCCACAGACCCCAAACAGTGGGCAGAACTTGACTCTTCCACCCAACATTCTAGGGCCCAATTAACTAGGTCACTAGAGCAGGCCAGATTTTTCATATGTATTTTTCAGAGGTGAGAGATCTTTTGACCTAGAGCTAAATAATGTAGAAAAAGGTATTCAATTTACCATGAAAGAGTAGTTCTGAGACTTCTGTTCTTTTTAATATATGCGCATGTCCCTAGAGCTCCTGCCAAGCCCTGTGCGTGCCCTAGGTGTGTGGGGAAGGGAAGGACAAACAGAGGGGATCCATCTGTTTTAGGATTCACTGCAAGGCTGATTGCTTTTACTCTGACCTGGGGCCAATAGTAACTCATTGCAAGGTCCAGCTGTTTCCAGCCATTTCCTAGGTCCAGGTATTCCTTGGGGGAATGGAACGTCGTGTAATATATTTCTTAGCTGGCTTTTGGTGGGAATGAGTATCCTAAGTCAACCTGGGTCTGTCTGCTTCAAATGCAAGGCCAGGCACCATAGGTAAATGGTGAGGGTGTCTTTGTGACAATATGATGGAGACTGATACTTAAATCCGTGGGGTCACTTAATTAACTGGGATTAATTGTGATGTAAGCTACCTAAGGCAGACATGGCTAACCTCCTTACTCCTGCTAAATAAGAGGAGAGAGTTTTGGAGAGGGCCTGGTTGTCCTCTCTTTCCTCTGACCTCCCACTTGAGCTCTGTTTTGGTGTTTCATCATGAAGAGTTAACAATAAAGGTTCCTCTAGTGAGTCTCAGGCTGAGGGCATTGGTGGCTCTGTGCTTTCCCAGAGCATTGCCATGGCCCAGTCCTCTGTGTCAGGCATTGGCCCCGAGGAAAGGTCCATCAGCACTGGAATATTTCCATAGCTTAGAAAAATGTTAATGATCCAAGAGCCATAACTTTTTTTCCTTCCTAAAGATTGCTGTTCAATCTGCCTCCCCAAGAGTATAAGAGAAAACTCATATACATAAGACACACACACACGTGCACGCACACACACACACTCACACTCAAGTGATGCATCATTATTAATAAATGAATGGAGCTATTTGTTATTTATTATTTAAACCTTCAATACTGGCTGGCCTGAGTGATACATGAAATATAGGCAAGTAATTTATTTATTAGGGAAAATAATGATTTTTTTCCCCACAGCATAACCTCCTCTGACCCAAAACAGCAAGAGCTTTATCAAATACAAATACGATGGCTTGTAATTTTAGAGTCTTCCAGAGCATTGTAACTGACAACCTTTTTAACATAAGTACATTGAGCAAATAATTTATAGACATATTCTGGGAATATTTTAGGGTATTTTATTACTACTTCTGAAAGCTATGGCATGTTATTGATTTTGGTATATTAATATAACCTGAAAGGGAGGGCACGTGCTCAGCTCCTAATCCACATCAGCTTTGATGGCAAACAATATATTTTGCTGAAGGGAGCCTTGAACCAAAGCAGCAGAGGTTAACAATTACACATCATAGCGAAAAGTTTTAAGGTAATGAATTTCACTTATTGCAGAATGTCCAGTTTGGGGACGGACACAGATTTTCCCTCACTTCGGATTTCATCCACCTTCCCTCACCTTCACTGGTCAGCACGAACTTCCCTTTCCATAAACCCACTCTTCTCTTGCCACTACCTTGGGGTTCAGGAAGCTTGCTTCTGCCAAAGGGCTACCATTCCCCCTTTTCCCAGAACATATTTATAATGGGTTTGGGGGGCTCCTGTAAAAGAGGTTATAATGTCCCTCCTATGATACTTGCTCCTTTGTTTTTAGGTGGTTTCTGGATAATTCATGCCGCATTATCAACCTCTTATTCATATTTGACGTTTTAAAATCACTCCTCTCTTTGTTATGTGTGGACTCATGGCTTTACTACATGGGTGTGATTGTCCACATTCCTGACCTTTGTACTTAGGCCTCTCCCTCCATTGTCCTCCCTGCCCTCAGCCCTCAGCTAGAACGCAGTGCCCAAGCCAGGCCCGTGTCTTACCATCTCTGACACTCGCCCCATCATTCCTGCCTTTATGCCTTTAGGTCACTGCTCTCCCTTTCCTTGCCATCCTATCTTTTTTGTGCATGAAAATCCTTCTACACTTTCCAACGCATACTTATCTTCCCCTTCTCTGAACTGCTACATAACTCGGCGGCTCTCTCTTATGATTTAGCACTTCACCACCAGCAGCCTTGAATTAGTCCTAGTTTCTCTTTCACATCCATCATTTATCCTGGACTGACTAAAAGTAATTTGAGGAACAGAATTATAGAGGTTACATTTTCATTGTAGCCCCACATGGCTTAGGATCTACCTGAATAGATACTGGCAGCTACACCAAATTTAAATTGTGCTAAAATCTAAGGAGAATCAAGAGTAGTTTTCAAAGTATAGCTTAGCCCATCTTCCCGTAGTGATTCAAATTGAAGTACAACCAGAAATTCCACAACTTATTATTTGTAAATGTAAATAAACTCATAAATGTAATAAATGCTACTTACTGGAAAAAGTTCAGATCAAATGCTACTTATTTGATCTGAAAATTTGGAAAAGCAAAAAGAAAAGAAAAGAACCCCCAGAATCCCTTTACCCATAGCTAATACCACGAATACTTTGGTACATATATCCTTCCAGATTCCCGTGTGCTTATGTGTAGGTTTGTGTGTGAATGCACACACTTTTATATTCAGGGTGGGGCAAAAAGGAGGTTTATAGTTGTCCTTATGAAAAATCATACAATAATTAATAAATAATAACACAAGAATAAACTTCACCACTGTAAACTTACTTTTGCCCACCCTGTATGTCACTGTTACCGCCTTCATGAATTCCTTGGGACAAATTACCAGGAAGGGTTCGCTGGGACAAAAAGACACATATGAGGAGAACATATAAATGCACACATGTGTGTGTATAGGTACTTTAAAAAGCACCACACACTATGCATGCTTTTTGGAGCCTGATTTTCCCATATGTCAGTACTGTGGCTTTAATGACTGCATCATTGGTCATTGTACCTTAATTTACTTAACCAGTCCATTGTTATTG
This sequence comes from Artibeus jamaicensis, assembly GCF_021234435.1. Classification (NCBI taxonomy): domain Eukaryota; kingdom Metazoa; phylum Chordata; class Mammalia; order Chiroptera; family Phyllostomidae; genus Artibeus; species Artibeus jamaicensis. The sequence goes on along the minus strand of NW_026521828.1, from coordinate 7,285,178 downwards.
AATACATAGGGTTTCCAACTTTTTACTTCTATAAAGAGTGCCAAAAATGAGCTTTCTTATAGGTAAATATTTGTGCACACTTTTCATAGTTTCCTCAGGATAGATTCTGAGCAGTGGGATTTCCAGGGCAAAGGGCAGGCATAATGTAAGGCACCCAGGGCACATTTCCACGCTGCCTTTCAGAGGGTGGTGTTCATTCGTGGGCCTGAGGTGGTAATGGAGATGGCTGTTTCCCAGCCCGATCATTTGAAAATTATTCCACTTGAACTTGAAAAACCAGGGTTGGGACAGCATACTAGAGCTCACAGTGAGCGAAGCCAGTGGCCACCCATGTGCTGTCATTGTGCTTCTTGTGAAAGACACACCCTGTACACCACTTGCTGCTGAAAGTCCTCATTTGCCTCTGGTGCCTGAGGAATGACGTTTGTGCTCCTCAGCTGGGCTTTTTGTCATCTGTCCTCAACACATGGCTGAGCTCCACTGACCCTTATTCCCCTACATCCAGGTATGTTAAGATCCTCGCGTACCAAGAATCTTACCTTGGCCAGAGCGTGCCCCACAGCCTGGTACCACCACAGCTTTGCACCCAGGGACAATGCTCCTCCACGCAAAAGCGTCTGTTATACCTATGGATCAGTCAAGTTCAAAGATGGTGCACTTGTTGAATGAGGAGAATACTGCAAATCAGGGAAAACCCTGTGCTATAAAGTCTCATTTGCTTATTGTGTCATAAATAAAATCATAGCACATATTCTCTATGCTAAGTAATGTGTTATGTGCTTTCTCTGGATTATTATTGGTAGGTATGCAAATAATAATTCCTATATTATAGATGAGATTCAGAAGACTTAAGTAACTTGTACAAGGACATGACTAGAAAGTGGAAGATTTGGGATTTGAAATCAGGAAATATGGATATTCATACTCTTAACCATACAGTACCATCTACCAGGTTCTTAGGAGCCTGCTGGGTTCACGCCAGGACTCTCAACGGAATGGAGTGTCTGTTGGCTTAATAAAGGCGAGGGGTCTGATATGTTTCTGAACTCCAAGATTAAGCTGTATAGGTCACGCTTTAAAATGAGTAAGTGCAATGTCTATATATGCCTTAGGTTTACCTTTTCCACGCAGATCAGGATTTCTCAGCCACAGCCCTGCAGAGCACACCTTATTGCAGGGGCTGTGCTGCGAGCCCCCTGCTTCCAGCTGTGACAACCAGAAATGTCTCCAGATGTTGTAAATGTTGCCGGGTGGGGTCAGGCACAATCATTCCCGGAGAACCGCTGGTCAAACTGGAAGGATACAGTGGACTTGTGTTCTTATTTTTGGCTGGTGGCTGCTGATTCCTTTCCTGTTGTTTTGGGGTCCCCACCCTTAGGAGACATTTCTGGTTGTCACACAGGGGCCCGGTGCACTATGGGCATCCAGTGGTGGAGGCCGGGGATGCTGCCCTGCGTCCTCCAATGCATGGGGCAGCCCCACAATGAGGAATGCTCTAGCCTAAACCATCACTAGGGCCTTTAGCTTTGTGAATGACCCCGGTGCCCTCAGACACAGTCCTTTGTTTTCCAGAAACCGACAAAGAATCCCGTGGCATGGAATATTATCAGAGCCTGATAGTGTTCATAAGCCCTATAAGAACTGTTTTGCATCTGGCAATGTTTGTTTCGTCATTTGCCGCCACTGTGCTAGGTGCTGGGAATAAAACAGTCAGCTTTACAAACAAGGGTTGCACTCTCCTGGTGCTTTCGGCTGGCGGACAGACAGCCTGGTGTGAGGGGGAAACACAGAGTGTAGGGGTGTAGTAACAGGGCCCCCTTATACAGCTTGGGGGGCGTTCAGGTCAGAACTCCCAGAGGGAAAGATGTTTAAACTGAGGCCTGATGGAGGAGCAGGAGTAATCCAGGAAAGAGGATGAGAAGTGTCCTGTGCAGAGACAACAAAATTGGGAGGAGAGAGGGGAGATGGGAAGGAGGGAGGGGGTTGGGGCAGGGATGGGGGGGCAGGGACTGGGATGGCAGGGGGGGTGAGGAGAGCTCTAAGCAAAGAACCAAAGTCTGCAGTGGCTAGAACTGGTTTCAGTGCCTTCTCTGTGGCTTCAGAACAATGGTGGGGGGGTCTCTGATTGCCGTTCCCACAGACTATACTTGGGACCCTCAAGCAACCTGCCTTGGGGGCACCAGTCCCCTGCTGTGACAGTGCAACTGGCACATAATGCCTGGTGCTCAGGAGGGAGAAGGGAGGGGGGAGATTAAAATAGACATTTATTTATTTTTCATTTTGCATTTAGCTTGGTGTGGGCTGACTGCTTTTCAGGATCTGATTATTCCTTCCCCAGGGTCCTGTGGTCAGACGCCAGCTGTGAGGATCTGTTACCATGGGTGACATTTCCATCCAATGGGGGACCACGCTGCTTGTTTGCGGAGTGGCAGATGGAGCAGCTAATCGATACAGTCTGGGAGGTGCGCGTCCCCTCCAGTGGCCCTGCCACACAATGAGAGCTGGGCCCCTGGGGCTTGTGGAACACAGGCCAGTGACTGGGCCTTTGATGGAAAGAGACCTGCTCGCCAGGGGTTCTGGCTCCAAACAACGCCCTGTTCTTTTACTAAGGTGGCCTCGCACTTCCAGGGTTTTTACAGCCCCTGCCTCGGGCAGCACTCCTGGGAAAAGCTGCTGCCAAACCCTCCTCGCTCTGTGTGAGTGATGCTGAGTATTCTACTCCAGTAAATCTCAGCAGGCATTTTTTTAGCATCCTCTGTGTTCAAGCAATACAGTGAGTGGGGGAAAGGAGCAAGGTAATGCCCTGCCCTCAAGGACCTCATGATGTAATTAGGGCCTTTCAGTCTGGTCATGGAATAGCCAAATCCACTCAGTCATCCTTCCAACTCATTCACTGAATAGCTTGCATTGTGTTAGGGGCTGGGGATCGGAAGATGACTAAGGTGGGGTTAGTATCTCCACCACCATATTTAACTATATGCCATTGAACAACATAACTTCAACTGATGGATATCAATATTATTTCCACTTTGGATGAGGAAACTGAGGTCTGGAGTCAAACAGTGCTTGCCACTGATATCTCAAGTGGTTTAGCATTTGAAATTCATACAGGTGAGGGTGCATGTGTGTGGATGTGTAAATTGTCTTTTGGAAAGGTATGCTAAATGCCCACTAACTTGTTTATTATGTTACAAAACAAAATTGTTTGCAAATGAGTCAGTTTTAAAGATCTTATTGGCTTTATTCAAAGGTTCATGAACTGGGTGGCATCCAATCTAGCAGATGAAAGGAACTCCCAGGAGCTGTACAAAATGAAAAAGATTTTTATAGGCAGAAGGGAGCAGAAACCAGAAAGTTATACTAGGAAAAAGGCGACGTCACTGGTGCAGGCGGTTCCTGACGGGCTGGTGTGAGATTCTGCTTCTGGGAGAGCTGAAGCGGCGGTTTAGTCAGGTCTGGGTTTGGGGATTTACTTCTCAGCACCAGGGAGTCCATTTTGGGCCTCTTCTCTCCTTTTTAAAAACAATTTTGCACTGCCTAAGATCCATTGGTGAGAAACAATGTGTTCCTTGATTTCTTCATGTAAAGAGTCAGGAAGCCTGGGGGTGACGTGGGACTAGCCTGTTCATCCAGCAGAACCTCAGCTTTCTTGTGGGCGAGCAGGAACCTTAGGGGTGGCTCTGTGCCGGCCCTACAGCGGTTTCAGGATAGCCACGTGGAGATCCTACAGAGACTTAGTCCATGTACCTAGTGTGACGGCATGTGTGATTTTCATTGTCTTCTGGGTTTGCGGAGCTGTCATGGTTTTTTCTAGCCTCTGCGGCCGTGACCGGCCTGTCGTTCCAGTGGAGGGGGCTCGCAGATAAGAAGTTCTGGGTTTGGGAGGGTGGCTCCCTGAGTAAACAAGGAGAGAGATCTTGCCAGTCCTCACTCTTGCAAGAAAAACTTGAAATAAAACACAGCCGGGTTTCATCATCCCCCTCCTTCCTCTCTTCTTCAATTTAGGTTTCTCCAGTCTGATCCCATGCCCGCTCCCTCCGTCCCTCCCCAAACTGGTAGTTTATTTCTTTTAAGCCACTACATATATATATATATAAGCATCACTGTTTTAATTAGCAAGAAGCAAACAGGAGGAAGAAGCTGGAAGGCACAGCAAGAGGGCCCACGACTTGCATGCTTTAATTATTCATTGAGGTAAATAAAATTAAGTATTTTCCCAGCAATCCAGAGCAGGATCTGAAGTAATTACACTGTCACATTCATCAGAAATTCTCTCATCAAAATAAAAACCTTGATGTCATTTAATAATTTATAATACAAATACACAGAAATTGTAAAATATTATAAATAGAAAACTGCAGGGTAAGTGAACATGAATTAGTCAGGGGTTGTGTTCTAGAAAGAGGCTGTCATGGGCTGTATAAATTTTTAATCAGAAATATTTTTGAGGCCTAATTTAGAGCAGGGAATATGCCAAGAACTTTAGAATACAAAGAGCACAACCGAACAGTAACAACAAATTCCTGCTGCCTGGACATTCGCAAACAACGCTTTTTGAGTAAAACTGGACTTAGGATGATTTCAGGCCGAAGGAAGGAAAGCTGTCTTTGAAGCTATGTATGTTCGAGATCACCTGGGACACTTTTCATGTTGTCTACACAGGTAACAAATGGGTTAATTAACCTCAATGTAATGACCCCCACATAGCAAATGGGAAAAGTCTGGCTCATTTCCACCAGGAGAAAAAGGCAGTCTGAGCCATTGAACCTTGTAAAACAATGTGTGATTCTGGAAACCATATGGTTTCATCCCAGTTTGAAATGGGTTTGATCTGTTGCGTTGCTAGACGGAAAAAGCCTACAGCAGACAGAGGAAACCAGATTTTTCTTTTCCTCGTTCTCCGGGAAGTGCTCCGTGCGTAGGTATGCTGCTTGCCTTTGGGAAACATCCCCAGGAACGTGCCTGTCTCAGGGCAGGTCAAGAGCAGGGAAGACTGCGTTTCACAAGAAGGAAGGGGGTAGCCATTGCCCCACTGACCAGGAAGGGAGTTCGGAGATGAAAGGTGGGCTTTCCAGATGGCTAATTGGGAAGGAAGGGGAGCATTTAAAATTATTTTTTCACTTCACTGAATCATTTCAAGGATCTGAAAGGTTAGCATGGATGGTGACATGGTGATCTTTTTTACAGAAAAAGATAAGACAGGTCACTTTTATGCACAGAAGCTTCCAAAAGCTTCCTCCCCTGCTTAGGATGAAGTAGAAGACCCTTAACAGGAACTGAGGGTTCTGGTTCCTGTCAGCTTTGCCAGGCCAACATTTCACCTGCGCTCCTTGGTCTCTGGGCCAAGAGGAAAACCTCCGCTCAGCCCCTCCAGCTTCGTCGAACATACACTGGTATCTGCTTGGCACTCTCTTCCCCCTTCACCGCATGGCAAACTCCTCTTGTCCCTCAGGCTCAGCTCGGATGCCCTCTCTTCTGGGAAGCCCTCTGTGATCACTAGATGCTGTACCTCCCATGGCGTCTCGATAAATGTGCCACATTTGTTACACTTAGTATAAATTCCTTGCAATCATGTACTATTTATTTGGCTTCATGATAACTTGAAGCCCCTTGAAGGAAGAGACCATCTATAAAAGCAATCCTTCCTTTGACCCCCACAAGGGACTTTTATCATCTGTAACTCTGTCCCACCCTCCTGCCTGCCCCTTCCCTTCATGGGTTTGGTCTGTGCTGTTCCCTGCTCCATTCTCAGTCCGTGGAACTTGACCTGGTGCATGGTGGGCACTCCATAAATATTTGTTGAAATAAAGGATGGAAGTAGGTACCTCCAGGTGGGGCAGGGGGTGAAAACCGATGAGGAGCTAGCATTTTCATGGGAAACCCTTTTATAGGAATGTGGGGGCTTGGAGGAGTGGATACTGTGGAGCGTACGTGTGGTGGGCAGCGCTAGGAGAAGTGGACTAGCCTTCCCCTGCCTCCCGGGGTGGGCTGTTCATGTCTGTCTGAGGCCCCAGTGCCCGTGGCTTTTTCTGAGAAAGGCTTATGGCTGGTGCAGTAATGCGTGGGAGAGAGTGCCTGGTGAGGACAGGACTGATCTGTTGCTGTATATCAGGGGTGACAAATGGGCTTCAGTGCCGCCGCCAATTTCCTCTGATTGGTAGTGGCTGCTTAGTAGGCTGAGCTGAAAGAATTCTGAGGCTGTTTTTAGGTCTAAGGTGTTGTGATCAGAGACGTCTTGGGCATGGAGGGGGATGTGGGTGGCAGCGTTGGTATCATACATTTGCATCCTGGCTTCCAAGCTTGGAGTTGGTTCTGGTCTATTCAGTGGAAATCCAGGTTTACAGAGGGACCGATGATACCCCCGTTGATCTATTTGTTTTGAGATTCTAGTGAAAGGTAAAGATTAAGGTAATGAGGACAAGCCTAGAAATCCAGACCCTCTAGGGGTTTGGTTATATATCCTTTGGGTCGATTGATGTATTTTTTCCCTCCAGGGGTTGAAGTTGTTGAGTCGTGTTGGTGGCTTAGAGCTCAGGGACTCGAATGAAGAGGGCGGAATTCTTCCAGTCTCACTCCTTTCAAGTGCCCATCCAGACCCATCCAGTTGCTGGGCAGTCTCCAGAGACTGACCCACGACAGGCGGCTACGTAAAGCCTTGGCCTGAGGAAGAGATTCTGACCCTAATGTGACCAGCTCAGCGCATTAACCCGGGGAGCCCACCAGCCTGTCAAAGCTGTCCCTTCCCCTCCCATTGCTGCCGTCAATCCCATCTGTACAAGTCCCCCTTTCAAAGTCAGTTCCCTGTTGACCGGTTGTAAGTAATGACACTGCTTCTTTTTAGGAAGGCTCCCCTGTCCCCCGCCCACACCCTTTCCTTTACTGACATTCCTCCAGCACATCTGCTTCCTTAGAGCGGTCTCCTCATGTGCCTGGTCCAGTTTCTTGTACTATTTGTGTTCAATGTGTCCAGTGCTTTCCTGCCTCTTCTCTCCCTCACTAGATTTAAACTCATCAAGGAGAGGGACCAAAATAAATATGTCTAGTATTTTTTTTTTTACTGACTACATATAAGAATCTCACCACATATTTTTATTTAAAAAGATCACCCTCCAATACCATTGAAGGTAGGCTGGATTCAGTGGGCCCACCAGTTTAAAAGAATAATTGGTATAATATTTTTCAGAGGACTATTTGGCAATGTCTATCAAATTTTTGAATGTGAATGCTTTTCCCCCCTCCAAATTCTACTTCTTGGAATTTATCCTACAGAGATACTCAGAGGAGTTTGCAAATATTTCTGTAAAAAAGGATGATCCGAATTGTTTGTGATAGTAAAAATGAGAATAACCTAAATGTCCATCCCAAGAGAAATTGTAATGTAAGTTATGGTACATCTATATATACACACAGAGAGGAATACTATGTAATCATTAAAAAGTAAAGTAATTCATTATATATTGATGTGCAAAAATGTCCACAGTATTATAAATAATTTGTGAAATGGTATATTTTTTGCAATAAGCCACAAATATATGTATAAATATATTCATGTATACAGACATATGAATACACATAGAAAAAGACCAGAAGACGTACACCAGATTATTAATGATTGATCTATGGTGGGTAAGACTTGGAAAGCAAGGCATTTCATTTTTTTTAGCCTTTACTGATGTGGAAAATTTGAAAGTTCTCCTCCCATCCCCCTCGCTTTTGAGATATTTACATATGGCAAAGTGATCACTACCATAGCATTAGCTATCATGGCCATTCCTGCACAAAATGACCATTTTTTTTTATGATGAGAACATTTAAGATCTACATTCTTCACAACATTCAAGTTTATAATACAGTATGGAAAAACATTTCAGTGGCCATGTAATCATTCTAAGATGAAAGATACTTTAAAGAAAGTTCATGGTAATTGAGTTCCCTAAAAATACCCTGAAGTTTAGAGATTTTTCAAAACAATTCTGTAGCCATTTTAGTTACCCCTAGGGTGCTTAGCTATTTCTTAGAAGCATTAAATACAGGCTTAATGTGTTTACTGAAGAAATTGTTCTTTTTTCCTTCCTCACTGAGATCTGGCTGGTCTCTGTGACTTGTTCTGGCTAAGAAAAGTGAGTGAAAGCGATACGTGTACTTTCTGAACAGAAGTTTTGAGCCAGTTCATGGTTTGCTGTGTTCCCTTTTTCTCTTTGCCATATGACCAACACTGTTTCAGAAAACAGTTTCTTCATTAACCTGGGTGCCTGGAGCAGAACTTCAGCCAGCCCTGAGGGACACGCTGCACAAACGAGAAATAGAGCCTTGCTGTTGTAAGCCACAGAGATCTGGGGGTTGTGTCTTACTGCAGCGTAACTTGTACTAATACAGGCACTCACGGACTTCTGCAGTTCCTAGAGGCTCTCCATGGCCTGGAAAACATAGCATCTGGTTCTAACCGTAGCTCTATCGCAAACTTTCTGTGTGATTATGCCAGCTAGGATGCTTTAGCTCAGAGGAAACTGGAGCTTAAATGACAAGGCTGTTTACTCTTGTGCATAACAGGAAATCCAGAGTTGCAGCTTTATGACATCATTGAGGACTTGGGGTCTGTCATCTTTCTTTTTTGGCTGTCCTGTCATAGTTGTATGGTGGTTACAGAAATTTCAGGTGTCATAGGCAGACATTATAGTATCCCACGAAGAAAAAGAGGAGTGTTTCTTCTTGTGTTTTTCTTCCTCTTCATTCTTGTTTTTTTTTTTTATTTGAGGAAAGTATTTCCTGGGAATTCCCCGGCAGACTTTTTTCAGATACCATTGGCCAGGATTGGGTTGCATCTTTGCCTAATGTAACTTGGCCAGCCCCCTGAGGGTAGCAGCAGACTCTTTTCCTAGGTATGTGGGTATATGGCAAGTGATTCCCCAAACGAAACTGGGGGTTTGTCATCCAGGATGAGGGAAAGAATGGAATTAGTGTTTACTTCAATGACCTTACGGAAGGTCCTCCTTAGATCTTAATTCCCCTGTTGATAAATGGAAGGTATTGGACAAACTAACTTCTAATGCAGGAAGTGTTAATCAGAGTCCCATGGACCTTGTCCATGGAAGGAATGGAGTCCAAACTTCCTTAGAGGGCCTTGGTGGGGTAGAGCTATTGTCTGTGCCCCAGGGTGCCCCTGGCTTAGGTCATCGAAAGTCTTATTTCATCAGCTTCCTGACCAGCAAACACATTATGGGCTCCAGCTCCCATAAAACCTTGCATCTTGGATTTTACATGCCCAGTGTGAATGTGGTCTAGGTGAGAGATATATGTGTGCAGTTTGGTTAGCTTTAGTTACATATCACATTGACTTTAAAAGTGCTTTGAAGACTTATAAAGTTCTTTGTGCTTAGAGGTTTTTTTGCTCCCTCTCCTCCTATGCTCCATCCTCCCAAATCTCTGCATCTCCTCACAGTTTGCCTTGACTCAAGGCACTTTAGTGGCCAATTTAATAAGCCAGTCCCAAAAGCTCTTGAGCCATGAACTTCAAAAATACTTTATCACCATCATTATGAAAACTAATAGAAATGATCGTAGGGTGGGAGCTACAGAGCCAAGTGGGTAGACCTTGTGGGATTGAAGCTGAAGTCTTCACTTTTCCTTTCAAGGCACCAGTTCTCTCATATCTAGCATGGGCTGCAAACTGCCTGAGCACGAGATGGGCTCCTTGCAAAGAAGTGCCAGAGCTCTTATTTTATTGGGCCAGGTGGACACACATGCAGCCAAGGCCTACTAGGCGGTGGAAGAGGGCCGGGTAGGGATCTGTAAAAACCGATACAGTTGAAGTCATCGTGTCTCCACTGTCCTTTGGGATTCTTTTAGCAACAACCTCCCCCACTCTGCTACATGCCCTGGAAGGCTTTTATGAACTGTCTGTACTTTTGCCACTTGGTTATAACCGAGAGCAGGAATTTCACATGGTGTGTAATTTCTCGACTGGCTTGGATGAGATCATTTTTCATCTTGATAATGTGCTAAGATGCTGAAGTCACCCTCCATTTCCCAGGAGGCGCACGGCCACCCTACATCGGTCTATGGGAGGGATGACTGTTGAAGAGAATGCCTTCAGTCATCTCGACTACCAGGCCTATTTGTCCACCAGGGCTCCTGGGTAGCGTTTGTGTTCCTGGAGGGCCTCTTAGGAATATTACTTTTGGCCTGGAGTAGCGCCGAGAGGTGTCAGCTAAGGACAGATCAAGGTTGCCAGGTTAGAATGGACGTAGCCGTAGCCCATTGCATACTTGTTCCAAAATATCTTAACGATGGGCAGTGATTGAAGGATTGGCTGAGTCCCTGCTGTAGTGTAAGAAGTCTTCTGCAGGTCTAGGTGCCCATAAAACAAAACCAAAGAGGAAGAGTAGATTGCTCAGTTTTTAAACCTTTTATTATTATGTCAGATACAAATAGGATACTATTTTAGTCACACATAATAGCTGTATAGTTTAATGAATTATAAGACCATACCCTTCTAACCACCATTGAGGTCAAGAGACGAAACTGTCCCCCCCCCCCCCCCGAGAAGGTTCTCTATGTGCCCCATTCAATCTCGCCCCTTCCCCCAAAAGTAAACCACTGTCCTCACTTTTATAGTAATCACTCCCTTGCATCCTTTACAGCTTTATCATCCAAGTGAGTAGCCCTGGACACTCTAGTTGGTCTTGTGTATTAAAAGAATTGACATCTTCTGAGTTGCCTTTAATCTATAGATTCCTCATATGTTCCTTTCTTTTCCTTGTAATTTATTTTTTATCCTGTAATTATTTTCTACAATATGAATGTTGCTGATCATATACTCATTGTACAGTTCAGTATGTTCTGCTGCCCTCTGTTTTTTCATTTTGCAACTTGGGAACTATATTCAGAGACCTGGTTATATTTAGGTTCAATCCCTGTGGTAGGTGGCATTGAGTTCTTTTACCAGTAGGCACATTATGTCTGCTTTTTACTCTTGTTTTTTTAATTTTTATATATATTTTTTATGTTAACATCAGCCAATGCTCAAATCCTGGATCCATTAGTTCACTGGGAATTGCTAAATGGTGATGTCTAATTCTAGCATTTCCCTCTCATTTATTAGTTAGAAAACTTAGAAACAGGTGCTTCCCTTCAGCTACTCATTGATTACCCAATGGTACAGGTCCTATAGAAGAAGCTTGATTCTTTCTCTTCATTTACCATAAAGATAATGAATTGGTTCCCATCATTCTCTGAAGGGGACCAGTAGGCTCCTTTTCTGAAAATATCATTGTAAATTTAAGGACTTGAACATAAATTGATGGGTTCACAGACTGCATTTGTAATCTATAACTCTGTTGTTCTCAGAGTTCTGAATAGGTGGGTCAGTGCTTAAGCATGTGAACTTGGCTGTTCCCCTGCCTCCAGATTCCCCCAGAAGGGAAGCAGCCAGACTCTCCATGGAGTGCCCAAAGGCCAGCAGGAGGAGCTTGATGTTAGTTTTAAGTTTCTTAATTCTTGGTTCTTGCAGCATGTTTCAGCTAGTGTGCAGAGGAGTGTAAAGCAGTTCCAGCTGAAGGGCTTTGAACATCTAAGGTGCAGTTGGTATGGCCAAGGTCATGTGTTGCTGGACGCCATTTAGAATCCCATTTACCCAGCCCTTTCCCTTCTGCTTCCACAGGCTCCAAGCCGCCTTCTGATTCTTACATCTGAGTTTTTGTGCAGTTTGATGGTGGGAAGGGAATGCCCCAGTCATTCCTGTGCAAATATTTTCTTTTTTGTTCAAGGGCTAGGTTTCTCACTAGAAATGAATAAAGTGGCATTTTGTTGTCAAAGTTATATTTTACATTCTTTTCCAAGGAAATGTGAGCTCTAGAAAAGAGCTTTCCCTACAGCCTTGCTCCTTTTAAATGGGCCCTGTCTAGTCTGAGGGTAACCCTGTACTAGAATGCTCATTTTATAAGGTTTCTTCCAAGAGAGAGGCTTGCAGTCATTCTAGGTAACAGAAGAGAAGCACATTCTTTTCAAGCTGGGTCCACTCACCCACATGGCCCGAGGCAGGCCGCTGATTCCTCTCCTCCCTCATTCCAACTGGCAATGAGGTACTGCTGTTAGAAACCAGGTACCCTTGCTCGGCAACAGCAGCTGTGGACTAACAATCGGGCCATTAACTAAGGGTAATGATGGATAGAACCAGATTGCCTTGCTGGCCTTTAAAGAAAAATCACTGCTTACCAAACTATTATTTCCCAGAATGAAAGAGAATGTCATTTTGGTACTCAAGTCTGTAAATAAGCATTTAGACCCCACAGAGGAACTAAAACACACTTCCACCCCATCTCTGCACATGTGGGAAGAGCCAAAACTTGTGTTTTGCTTTCTTGTTCTTTCTTTCTTTGCTCTGGACACACTTGGGCCGAAGTTACAAAATTGCTCACTCCTGATAATCATGCTGCTGCTTTCTGTTATCTCTGGGGCGTGGCTTTGTAAAATTTCAGTCTTATTCTCCTCGACTGGTTGAGTCATATGGAAAAGAAAACTTAATGAAAAAGAGTAACAAGTGCTGATTTTCTATAGCCTACTAAGCAGAAGTCTGAATTAAATGACTTCACTTAAAGCTTTAGTGGCAGAGACCTAATTAATGAAAAACACCAGGCTTAAACAATCGGCCATCCATCTCTCAGCAAGAGTGAGAGACAGAATCCATATGACATTCCACCGAGGATGAAAAACGAACAACTGTGTGTGTCTTGGGTGATCCAAATTGGACAGGGCACCCTGGAGACTTTTCAAACGTCCCCTTTTCTCCTGATACATATGGACTCTACGCCCTTGTCATATTTAATCTGAGAAACTGGGTTCTCATGCATTCTATTTGTTTGCTTTCTTGCTTGAGGCCTGGGGCCACGGCCTCCTGAGTTTGTAGCAGTCAAAGTCAGCTTTTGTTCAGCCTTTAAGATGAAATAAGACAAAGCCATAAACATGCTACAAAATACCAGAATATAAAGGGGATTACTGGTGCCATAATTAAAGAACTAGGAGGTCATTATTTCCAGTTGTCCCTCTACCCTCCCAACCACATGTCTCTCCGCTAGCCTGGGACAAAAGAGATCTAAAAATTAGATGGCCCTGAGTTTATTTTAATGGGAGCTCTCTTAAGTCTGGGCATACTTTGGAGGGTGTTTAGTTGACAAATGAAGAATGCTTGTCCTTGTCTTGGAGCCTCAGAAATCAGGGAAGCATTAAAATAAATCGGCCTGATAAACAAAGAACATCTTGTTATGCAAACCTGTAACTTATGCAAGAAGACACATTTACCTGCATGCACACGCCCTCCCCCCCCCCCCCCCCCCAATTATTCGTCCAGGTCTCCCTTCAGCTCTCATTTCAGAAGACTGACAGTTGGAGGGGGGACTGCTTTCTCCAGAGAAAGTCAGCTGTCCATCACTGAAGGTGTTTAACCAGAGATCAAAGGACCATTTGCCAGGGATAGTGCACCTAGGATTCATTAGCAGAGGGTAGATGTTTGAACGGGACAACTCTAGATTCTTTCCAACTCCAAGTTATGTGGTAGAATGCAAATATGCAAATTTACAAGGAAATGAACTTTTGAAAACCATAGCAAACATCCTTCTAGGAAATATTTTCCTGATGGAATGAGTATAAAAGAACTGCTTTTGGAGACGAGAATAAAACAAGATGTGAAGCAAGTGTGGTCGCCCTGGGAATCAGTAGGCCACTGAGTTAAATTTTAATATTTCTGGGCACTTCCTGATTCTACTAGTTTCTCCTGTTGTACATTGCAGCCATTTGACAAAGCAGCCTCATTTGACCTCTGATGAAAATGGGATAACTATACAAAAGAGATACATATGTGGAAATCTATTATATGGTTCAGATTCCCAGGGAGACTGAAGATAGGAAATGCAGGTATGCATTGTATAGCCAAATGTTGATTTTTCTACCCTTTCAAGTCCCTTTTGCTTAATGATGCTGAGGGATGTGATATCTTTTTAAGACATCCAGCATTCTTTCAGGACACTGCAGTGTCTCACAAATTTTAAATTAATGAGTAACCCAACAAGGTGATAGCACCAACAGGTGTACAGAGAATATGGAATGAGCCACCATATATCCTGGCACAAGAACAGTAAATCCGTGTCATACTTACAAACATATCGCCACTTCCAAATTCTATACTCGCGGCAGACATCACTCATTGAGCAGAGCATCCTGAACCCCCAGCAGTTCTGTCACTGGCCCGGAGTCCCTTTCTTTGCTGTCTTTTCATGACCTCTTGCACTGCAGGCTCTTGTCCCCATTACTGACAGACAGGGTTCCTGTCAAACTTGCCGGTGACTCAGTTCCTTTCTGCAAGTCCGAACCTTGTAACTGGTCTTTTACTTCCATTTTTGCCTTCTGCTCCTGATCTGTGTTTCATATAGCAGCCAGAATAGCCACTTAAAAACATGGCACCTCACTTATTTTTCCCTTCTCTAATTCTGTCCTGCCGCTCAGGCTTCCTCACATTCCTGCAGACACACAGAGCACGCCTGCGCCTCAGGGCCCTTGCACTCGCCCCTCCCTCTGCCCAGGCTACTCTGCTCTCAGATATGGGCGTGCTTCGCTCTCTTCCTTTGGGCCTCAGTTGCCCCTTATCCAGGAGGCCTGGCTGACAAGTCAGTTGAAAACAGTGCCCCCTTCTTTTCTAATCTTCTTGCTGTTTCTTTCATTTGTCTTCATTGTTTTTTCACTACCTGACTTATGATGTTTTTATTTGTTCCTGCTTCTCTCCCCACCCCCACCCTGCCCCACCCCTACCTAGACTTTAAGTTCATGAGAATTCTGTTTTGTTCACTGCTGTATCTCTGGCACCTGAAATGGTTCTGTCTCAGGCCAGATTTCCTGGAAACGGACTCTGACTTGCATGCAGATTTCCTGCAGCCTCTTCCCAGGGCAACACCTGGGGGAGAGGGAGGAGGCAGGGCTCAGTGGAGGGAGATGTGGAACTGCCTGGTAACCGCTGCAGAGGCTGCATCTTCAGAACTGGGATAGTTTGGGGGGTTGCTCCAGATTGAGGCAAGGGGGCTAGACCTTTGTACCCTAGAAATGAGCAGTCACTAGATGTGGGCTGCTACCAGAGAAGGAGCCACACTCAGGCAGGGCAGCTTCCTTCGAATGAGAGCAATTCTTGGAGAAGCACTCCATTTTAAGCCTTTGGCAGCCAGTATTCCCAGCCACCGTGGGGATGAATGTGTCAGTCCTGAAGGAGTGTGGGTATGTTCCCCGTAACCCACTACACGTGCCTGACATGTGCTTGATGTTCTGAAATATTTGCTGAATGCCTGGATGTTGAAAGCTCTGACATTGCTTTTTGCTCTAAGGTGTTTCTCTCTACTCTCCCATTACTCTTGGCCCTGAGAACTTAGTGAACCCTGTGGCCCTACTTACTACCAAGCAACCACTTGCCATAGCGTCCCAAGATCAGGAGATGGAGAGGGGTAACGCAGAGGGTGTAGGCAGGGTCAGCTGGGGCCTAGTCTCAGAAACCAGAGCAGGCTTTGCTGATTTGGGAAGCTGATACTTGGCATGAAAGTGGGAGGCATCGCTGCTCCGTGTCCTTGTCAACCAGGTCAAGAAGAGAATGTTCCCTGTGAAGGCAACACATTGCGTTTGGGCAAGTCTTACCTAGAGATTTTAGAAAATGAATAAGGAACCATTAAACTTATTACAAAGCAGCTGAAATGTCTGCGATTTAAAAAATTATATCATACCACAAGTTAATTTTCAGTATCTCAAGCCTCTAAGATTTATGCCTCCTGGAACACTCAGCAATGTACACAACATGGTTATTCATTCATCCAGTCACTCACTCAGCAATTTTTTATTAACTGTCAAGACGTGTTCTAGGTGGTGGTAAATATATAAAACTAATACTATTAACTGCCTTAAAAAATTCTTCCGTTATGCCAGGTAGTGTGCTAAATGGCTTACTACATGGATTATCTCAGTTCATCTTAAAGCAATTTTATAAAGTAGGCATTATGTTACAAGTCTTAGATTTTTTTTTTTTAGGGAGTTAGAGTGGTCAAGTCACTTGCTCAAGGTCACACAATTAGTAACTGGCTGTATCTGGATTCCAATCAAGGTGTTTGAGTTTGTAAAAGACTATAGGATATTCTCTCTCCAAACAGAGAATAATTAGACATGCTCACTATTCTCCAGAGGCTCGCAGTTCAGTAGGGAAATGGATAAATTAATAAATGGAGTTGAGCTACTGAGTCAAGATGTGCGCCTAGGTCTAAGTGTCACGTCCACGTTCTTTCTTGTCTCCCTGTTTGTGTACTTTGAGGATGTAATATTGTCATATTTCTAGTGATTTAATCAGGATGCTTCAGCTGCACATAACAGAATATCCAACAGAAAGTGGTTTGCACAATAGAATTATTGCGCACAAGAAGAGTTCTGGAGGCAGGGGGTGCTCTGTTTGGCTGGTTTGGTAGCTCAGCGAGGTCAGGCCTCTGGGTCAGCCTCCCCATGATACTTGCCGCAATTCTGTACTCAGCCACCCTGCAGGACAGGGCTCCCCAGACCATGGTGAGTGCCGTGAGGGGCAGTCGAGAGGGCCCCATGCCAATGACCTTCTAGAGCACTGGGTAAAGGAACTGGATGGGAGCGGCTGTCTCTGTCCACTTTATTTTTTACCTGCAACTTCCTCTCCTCCAAAGTATTGATTGAACCTCAGCCCAGACTGGGGACCTGGGGGCTCTAGGACTAGGCTCAGCTTCCATGGGGGGTGGGTTTGGAGTGGCCCATGGTTGCAGAACAATCCTAAGGTGAGTACCTGAGGTAAAGCTAGACTGAGCACCAAGCAGAGGAGCTGACCAGAGCCACCACCCAGGGACTGGGAACCACACAGAAAGAGGGAGAGGAGCTGGGGAGACCGAGGCCCAGCCGGCGTGTGTGGAGCCGCAGAAGGAAGCAGTGACTGGGGCATTCCCAGAAGTGCTCGATTTAACCCACACAGGGATTTTTATGGGGCCTCTCTGAGCTGGCTCCCTTCAACAGCTGGGAGAAGAGCTGAACCCACTGGGCACAAACAGAATGAAGAGAGAGATGTGAGAAAGGACAACGAAGATGTGTTCCCTTCCCCCAACTCCAAACAGCTGTTCTCGGGAGTGGAGTAAGAGGGATGGGTTTTTTTTTCTTAAAAATTTTCAGAAACAACAGATCATCCACTGCTGAGATACACAACTTTTAATAAAAAAATACTTTGGGGTGAAATCTAGGGGGATATGTAGCAGTGAAATAGTCCCTTGTTTTTAGGGTCTTTATGGACATGCAGAGCATTTGCCCGTTAGTCCTGCAATTGCACAGTGCACCTCGATTCCAGTATTTACTGAAGAAAGTTGCTCTGTGTTTCTTTTTCCTAGAATAAAGTGTTTCTTACCACTGTGAACATCTTTCACTGGGTTCATGAACAGTGGAGTGGAACTGAGTAATAAACAGAATGCTGTCAAATATATATCTTCCCATAATAGATCCTATACCTTAAAATGCCTACAGGGAATCACTTTTTAAAGTCTGGAACCTGCAGTAGTTTTGATACGACTGGTTGAGCCATGCAGAAATGATTAAAAAAAGAGTAATAAATTCAGATTTTACACCAGGCACCGAGCATTAAGCCAAAATGAAAGTACCATACTCAAATCTTCTACAGCTTAGAGCTAATTAGACCTACATTTCTGAATGGCGTGAGCATCGTGCAATGCGGCAATTGTTATAATAACGATATTCTCACGAGTGCCAGGTGGTGATTTACACCAGCGAGGCCTGCCAGGGCTAATGGACGTTGTAGGGGGAAGTCTCTGGGGCTCAAGAACAAGAGTGGGAGCTTTGCCTCTGGGCATCCCTCCCCATTGGATTGCGGGTGGTTGTGCTGAGTGTTTGTCAGGGCAGAGATATAGCTCAGGGGATAGTGATGTCCCTGTGCATTTTAATTACCACTGTAACACAGCCTTGCAGATGAGGACAGGGTTTTAGATAGATTTGAGGAGAAGTGATAGTTTGATACCTCCTGGGGCTGTTGGGAGGATAAAGTATGACTATGTGTCGTAAGTTTTTAGCATAGTGCCAGCACATAGTGACCGGTCCGTAAATGGTAGCTCTTAAAAAAAAAATGCTCCAGAGGCATGGGAACATGGAACAGACTGACAGCTGTCAGAGGGGAGGGGGTCGGGGAACTGGGTGAAAGATGGTGGAGGGACAAAGCCAGGAAACCAACAACTACATATATATATTTCTATATACACACAGGAGTGTATATACATATATATACACACACACATATATAAGACACATAGACGCAGACAACAGTATGTTTTAGCTAGAGTGGGAGGGGGTGGGAGGAGCTGGGAGTCAGTAAAGTGGGGGAAAGTTGGCACAGAAGGAGACTTTGCCCCGGGCGACGGGTGCATGATGCAGGGTGCAGGCGATGTTTTGTTGAATTGTACCCTTGAAACTTGTACGGTTTTGTGAACCAATGTTACTCCAAGCAATTAAAAAAAAAAAGTAAATGCCCCGTCTTTGGGTCGGAACGTATGGGTTATCCTAGATTGATATTTGGCTTTAAAAGGAGGCACTATTTCAACCGATGCTGGGTGGTTAGTGACTTTAAGGCCCTGGGTTTACCCAGAAAATTATATAAGGAAGAATGACCCAGGGTCTCTGTTGATCCTGACTGATGTCCCACATGTCGAAGTGTGCTGGCTCCTGCCTGAGAAATACGGGCTCGATTCAGTGGGAAGAGTGTCTGAGCTCTCTCGCCCTCACTCCTCCTTTACAAAGAGAACCCATTGTGCTGGTGGGAAGAACTCCAAACTGCCTGTGAAGGGGGTGGCTGGAGCCTAGAACATATCCTGGCGGGTCATTCTAGAGGCAAAGTGGGAAGGAAAGAGGGAATTCCTTGAAAATGCCATCTGGCAGCCTGGTGCCAGGAGGAGTCAGTGTGGGCTGTCTTCCAGGGAAGCCAGACCGCCATGTAATGATGACAATGACAATGATGTTATGTTATGTGTATTTTCTGAATTCTTTTCAGCTTCGTTATTCAGACCTTGAAAGGCAACTCAGATATACTAAATGCTTATTCTCCACCCAGAACGGGGCCCAGCTTCTTGTGAGTCTGGTCTTTTTGAATCTCCTCAGTGACCCGGCAACATGGGCCTGGTCAGCCCCTTTCCCTCTGGGCAGGGAGGCTGAGATTGGGTGTTTCTGTGTGACTTGGCCACGAGGCCACCCAGTTAACCGGCAGACTGGAGTGTAACTCTGTTTTGTCTGACGCAAAAAGCCACGATCTCGCCACTGTCCCGGCCGTGCCCTGTTGGGAAAGTTGTGGGATTGCGTGTGCTCATTGTCCCCAGATGCTCTGAGTTTGTAGGACATGACCTCATGCTTTTTTGGCTACCAGTCAAGGAATGAATTAATCCTCCTACTGGCCTAGATTGATCCCCTGCCTGTGCTCAGGACCACCCGAGTCAGAATGGGCATCTACAAAGAGTGTGAGGCAGGGTCCCTGGTCTTGAGGGAAGAGCACTCGAGAAGTGTGAGGTGCACAGCACCCCACATTGTGCAAAGACTAACATGGCAGGCACCGCAGCCGGGTGCCAGGTAGCTCACAGCACCCACTGACCGCACCTCGTGCCAGACACTCAGTTCTTCATGGTATTCCCTGGTCATGGTCTCCGCTTCACAGTTTTTCCACACACGGTGCCCCAGGGGGGCACAGCCATCAGACACAGTCTCTGGGTGTGGTCTCCATCTCTGCTGCCAGTGTGGTTGTCAGTCACAGGGACAGGAGGTCGGGGCAGTCTGCAGGGCTCAGTGGGGGCTTCATGGGATTGGCGGGTTGAAGCCCAGCCCTGAAGGACAGGGAGGATTTCAGGGTGAGACGGCAGGACAGGAGGACACTTTGGGTGGAAAGAAGCACACTAGTGACCCCGCTGAGTTGAAAGTGAGGGAGCAGCCTCCTGGGGTTGGGGACAAGAGTGACTTTCCCGATGTGGATGCTCTTGGGGCAGGAAGAAGGAGATTGAATAGCACTTTTTTTGACTAGATGTTGACCTATTTATGAATATCGTAGTCTATCTGAGAGATAATAAGATAGTAAGAATATTAACTCCTATTTATTGAGGTTATTGTGCCAGTCTCGCCGCTTCTGGGTGCATGTCCTGTCTTGTCTTGTCCTCAGAGCGGCCCTGCGGTGCCAGTCTCAGTGTTCCCGTCCTGCAGAGGAAGGCAGCTAAGGCTTAGGAACGGGATGCTACACAGCTAGTCAGAGAGCCAGTAGGGAATGTTATCGGAACTCAAAAACATCTTAGAAAATTTATCAAAAAAGTATCTGATTCTGTGGACTTTCTCTTTCTAGCATGTTCCTTCCCTGCACGTGTGCACAGGCATATCAACAGAATATACATACACACCTATGTATAATCTCACACATATAGACTCACACGCACCATGTACAGATGTAGCTACACATATATGCGTATACATATATATGGCACACACATATTCATGCACAGTTATACCACATACATACATACACATATATATGCACCTCGTACACACCATTCCTCTGGGAAGAGTGACTTCTCATTGGTCCCAGAGGTAAGTATACGGCCCAGAGCAGGCCAGTCAGTGTTTCCTCCCAGGACTTGACCCTCGAGCAGAGGCACCTAGAGACAGATGGAGGCTGAGCCATCTGACTGCAGGGCCTCTGAGAAAGCATCATGAGTGAGTGATATCTCTGAGCTGCCTGCTTCTTGTCTTTCTGGTGCTTGGTTAACCAGCTCTCCTTTTTATTCTGCAAGCTGTACAGTAGACTCACAATAATTGCCTTTTTATCCCCTTAAGTCAATTTCTGTTGTTTGCCACCAAAGAGTCCTAATTGATTGATGTAAGTCATCTGCTTAGTTTGGCCAGTGCCAGGGATGGGGTCTATTCCAGCGAGAATTACGGCCAGTGAAATGCTGAAGGCAAGGAAAGGAGCATTTCGTTGCTTTGTTGCGACACTGTCCATGGGGTAGGGTTATGATGTAAATGAGATTGATATATGAGGGCCTTCTAGAATTTACACTAATAAACCATTTACAGATGGGGCCAAGATAGAGTGCCCTTATTCTGAATCCATTAATTACAAAGTCATGGTCTGATGTTAATTTTCTTGGTCGTGGCTTGTGTTATATTTTTCCCAGCCCTTTCTCTCTGGCACTAATAGAATAGCCAGGTAATATATTGCTGCCTAACACTTCAGTCCCTCAGTAGGCACTTACTGGAGCATTCCACATAATGGTAGGTACTCAGGAAGGCAAAGTAGTTGAAAATACGGAAACAAATTTTGAGCCGAAAGATACTTGTGAAATGGTGTAATCCGAATCTTTTTATTCTTGTAGAAAAGAAACCAGAGGCCCAGAAAAGTTCAGGGACTTACGTAGGATCACAGAGCACTGGGGCAAGCCTCTGTTGTGGGACGATCTGTGGCCTCGGTCTTGTCTCCTAGGTCAGTGATTTTATGGTTTCTGATAAGACTCTTGGAATCTAGATGGGGAGATAGAGCTTGCAAACAGGAAGCAGTTGTCAAAGTCAGCCCTAAATCAAGTAACCCTCCTCTTTCTCAACCGAGTAGCTCTGCGGAAACCAGATAACCCTGAACATAAAGTCACCAGTGGTCTTCAGCCTAAGCTGGAAACAGTTTGGAAGCCCTTCCCTAGCATCACTGCTTACTACCTTCTTTCATTCCCAAGGTGGGATTTTAAAGGTGATCTCACCCAAGGGGAGAGCAGGATCTGTTGTGCCTGTGATGCCACAATGGGCCACAGAAGGTACAGCGCCCTGCTTTTACCCCGTAGGCTCAGAGAAACATCTCAGGCATAGGCTGAGAAAAGGAGGCAGGTGACCTGTACTCAATGATTTGACACATTAATTCTGCCCAGTAGAGAGAAATGTGGGCCAATGGATGTCAGAATCTCACTATCTCATCAATCAAATGAAGACCCTAGCCTTCAATTACCGTCTTAGGCTGCCTTGAGCTCTGTTTGCAGCATGAGATAAAATGGACCATTTCTTCTTTTTGAAAGTCAATTTTTCCTTGACTTTTTATGACACTATGATGTCTCGATTCTTATTTCCGGTTGCTCTTCAATATATGTTCTGGGGGTTCTTCTTCACCCATCTTTTAAATGGTGGTGCCTACAAAGTTTTGTCTTTGACATCTCTTTCTTTTTGGTTTGTGAGCTCTGCCTGGTCAGCTTTACCACAGTGGCCGGCCACTCCTCCCAGTACTGGTCCCTGCTTCCTTAAGTAAAAGCACAGTTGGTTTGTTTTGGTGGAACTAACAAAAATCTCTACTACTTTCAGGAAATGTGATTCTGGTGTGCTTGAAAATGCTTAGTAATGAGCATTCATGGAGAAAAAGGCCACAATGTGTAGCATTTCACTGGTGTAAACGCTCCCACTGTGGTCAGAACCTATTCATTCAATGCATATTTACTGTGTATCTATTCTATGCCAGGAGGTAGTATGTTAGAGACTGGGAATCCAAAGGTGAGTAGAACCAAAATAGTCTCTGTGCTCGTGGGGTTTATATTCTTAAGAAAATAGAGAGTATACAAATGGTTAAATGCAAAATTAATCAACAAGGTAATATCAGGTAGTGCAGTGCTGTAAGATATGGTACAATAGGACAAAGGTGCAACGAGTGACCGAGGTAGGGAGCTCTCCCAGACAGTGTGGGCTGGGGGTCGCACCAGAAGCTGACGTTTGTGCAGAGACCCGAACGAGGAGGGTGAAGCAGGTGAGAACTGGAGGGATGGCCTGCACTAGCTGCCCTGGGACTTTTGCTGGTTCTACTGGGAAAGAGATGTTTCTTTATTTTTAAAAAAAAATTTTATGGAGGGTACTAAATTTGCAGGCTGTCAGCCTGGAGGTGCGCGCGTCCGATTTCCCACCCCGAGGGTGAGAAACACTGAGATGAAAGGTGGAGGGAGACGGATACCTGGTGGTAACATTGGGCCATTTGGAAACTTGAACATTTAGACATCCTTACCCAGCTGTATGTAATGCCAGCATGTTTTTGTGTTTTTTAGACACATGAACCTCTCTCTGTCTTAGCCCAGACAACTTGTGTCTTAATGAATGTCACATCTATATATCTGCACCCCCATGTCTTCAACACTGCGTATTGTGAGTGGGTCCAGAGTTTCTCTCTCCCTGTAGATTGGGTCCGATTCTAAACTCCAGGTACATGTAGGCAGTCACCTACTATGAGGCCTGTTCACCTTCAGGTTTTTGCACACATCACAAATGTGATAGGTATACATTTCAGTCCATCATCTCTTCTCCCCAGTCTGCTTACTCTGTTTTTTATTTCTACTCATGGAGCCAAAGCCAAAACCCTGGGTATAATTCTGTACTCCTTCCTCTTCTTCAACCCCCTTAACAAATTAACCATGAATTCTCAGGGACTATGGCTCATCCATGTCTCAGGAGTACACCCTCTTCACTCGAGTCCCAAGACCAACTCAGATGCAGGATTCTCCCCTACATTACAACTCTCTTACTCTGTCTCTCTCAGTCCATCCTTCCTCCCCTTTAGTTTTGTGTGTGGCCAGAATAAACACGCTCTTTTTATATTAAGATGTTTATTTTGTAGTAAATGTGACTTTAGACCTTGTATTAGCTACTGTTCTCCAGAGAAACAGAACCACTAGGAGCAATGAGTAGAAGTTTTCTTTCTCTCTCTCCCCCTCCCGCCATATGTGTGTGTGTATGAGTGTGCATGTGTGTATTCACACACACGTATATACACTGATCCATTTTAAGGAGTTGCCTTACACGATTGTGAGGGTTGGCAGGTCTGTAATATGCAGGGCACACTGGCAGCTGGGCTGCGCAGACAGGATTTCTGTTATAGTCTAGAGGCAGAATTTCTTTTTTGGGAAACCTCCGTCTTTTCAATCTTTGATTTTAATACTCTCAATCAGCAGGACAAAGCCCACCCACCTTATAAAGTATAATCTGCTTCAGTTAAAATGGACTGACTGTATAAGTGAGTCACATTCACAGAACACCGTCACGGCACAGTGTAGGCTAGTGTTTGACCAAACAATGGCACCGCAGCCTCGTTGAGATGACGCATGAAATCGGCCATCAGGGACCTAGACTAGGTGTTGCAGAACTGGTCACTCCAGACACTGAGAGCTCCTGGATGATTCCAATAGTTCCTCAAGATGGCAGGTTGAGGCAGCTGAGCGTCCGAGGCATAGTTTGGTGTGTGAGAGAGTCATCGGAGAGCTGGTTGTGGAAAGCTGGGTCCCTGACTTCAGAGGATTCTCCTTCCCAAGGCCTAAGGTGTGTGCGGAGTTGAATTTGTGTCTCTTCAGTAAGATATTTTATAAAAAGATTTTATTTACCTTTAGAGAGAAGGAAAGGGAGGGTGAAAAAGAGGGAGAGAAACATTGATACGAAAAACACTGATTGGTTGCCTCTTGCATGCGCTCCAACCAGAGGACTGGGCCCACAATCCAGGCATGTGCCCTGACCGGGAATTGAACCAGCAACTTTCAGTTTGCAGGATGATGCCCAACCAACTGAATGCTAGGAGGACACTAACATTCTTTTTTAAAACAAAATTGAAGAGTATAGAATGTATGAGAGGGCATCCCATGAGGTAGAGAGGACAGTGTACATGGGAAAACTGTGGCATGTTATAAAGTGTATTTCTAACTGTGGGTCACAGTCAGGGTCAAAAAAAGTTTGAAAGCCCCCAGTGAGGGATATGGTCAGTATCCACCCTTGTGACATGATGTGGCAAGGGACTCTTCTCTTAGTACATGGACTTTTGTACCATTGACAACTCCACCCATTTTCTTCTTGGGCACTTTCATTATCTTCTGTTCTTGCCGAACCCAGTAGTGTGGAGGAATGAAAGGTTAAGGCAGAGAGGCTATGAAACAGGGTACACAGTCCCCATTTCCACAAGCCCCGCACCCTCCTCTCCCCGCCCCAGTGCCTCTGCAGCCATCCCCGGAGTCCCTCTTTGCAATTTGTCTGACTCTCTGTTGCCTGTACTGCAGGGAGAGCAGGAGCCTGGAGTCAGATGTAGGGTCAGGCACCCCACAGAGCAGATAGCGATGGAAAAGTGTACTTTAATAACTCTTACTTCCCGAGCAGCTCTGGGAGCTGAGCTTGAGCTTTCCAGCACCACTGCTCCTCGGCTTCCTGGCCCCGGGGAAGACCTGACTGATGGCTTTGAATATCCATCAACAAATAATAAATAATAATAATAACCTGCCTGCCGCGGGCTTGTCGGAGCCAGGGAGGCCGGGTTTGCTGATGCTTTCTCGCTTAATACAACCTCAAAGTCAATTTTAAGCAGAAACCAAAGCAGCTTCGCGCTGCAGGAGTTTCTCCTTGCTGCTGTCCTGAAGCCCGGTTCCCAGGGTCAGGACCCATCTGGGGGCAATTGTGAAATGGGTGGTATGTCTGCGGTGACCCGGGATTCTCAGATCTGCAGTGTCTGTCTCTCCCCAGATGCACACTGTGTTCTCAGATGTCCCCACTTCCCTCTTTTCTTCTAGGCCATGGGTTGGAAAAGACCCAGATTAAGTAAACGAGCCCTGGAATGTAGGGTGTATCCCCACAGGCAGACTTGCCCTCAGTGATTAAGACCTTGGGCTTTGGGGTAAGAATTTCTGGATTTGACGTAAATTTCTATTCTTTCGTGTGTCTGGGTTTGTGTGTGTGTGTGTGTGTGTGTGTGTGTGTGTGACCTTGGGCATATTACTTAACTTTTCTGAGCCTCAATTCCTCATCCATAAACCAAGGATAATATTTAATAATAGCAATTATAGGTAACATTTATTTAGTGCTCATGTTCCAGGTCGTATGTTAAGTGCTTTACTTGAGTTGTGTCCTGAACTCCACAGGGGAGGTAAATTAGTTTCTTCGGCTTATAGCCGGGGACACTGAGGCAGAGAGCATTTAAGGGAGGGGCCCTAGGATGCAACAGCTGCTGGGTGGTGGGGCAGGGTCACTCAGGGGGCTGAGCCTCCACTCCAGGTCCCCCCCACCCCCACGCGGTGCTAAACGGCAATCAGCACAGCCAGGCTTACTTAAAATTTGGGCAGTGGGACAGGGTGCCTTCTTTTAGGGTTTCGATTAGCCCAAAGTAAACATTTTTAGTCCAAAACTTCCAGGCAGGTTGTTGGGTAGACGATAATCTGTTCCACTCACCCTCCAGACCAGCCCTGTGCCCAGGTGTGGGCTTTGCCTCTCCCCTGAGTCTGCTCATTGACAAGAGACCGTGCATTTTGACGTCTCTACAGCATCCAGCATTTCGAAACTCATCCTCAGTGTCCATAGAGTTTGGAGTCTGCTCAGTGTGAGGAGTGAATGGGCTCTTGTGTGAGAGTTCTCGCTCCCAAGCCCCTCCTTCTCCCATCTGGGTAATACGTGACCCAAGGCAACTCTATTTTAAAATGCAGGTGCTCTTGGTGCAGAAAACTTTGAGATCTCAACTGCTTAGGGTGCCTTCATCCATCAGGTGATGTTCTTCTCGGAGTGTGGAGCTATGCCCCTTGCATGCAGGCGGAGGGCGAGCTGAGCTAGGTGTTGGCCATCTGAGTTTGCATGGGGCCGGCGATCCTGAGCTGGTCTGGACCACAAGCCCCATGTGTGGAACTGCTCTGGGCTCTGGTAGGAGATGGCATTTATTTTTTAACTCCTGCTCAAAGACTGAGGGGGCCCCCTCTATTTTCTACAAGCTGGGAGGCCTGGGGATCTTGCATTTGTGACTGAGAAAGGCCATAAACCCAAGATCTGTCCCAGCTTTCCGGCCTCCCTTAAGAAGGAAGCTTGCCAGTCCCAGCCGTGAAATGGCCCAAACCCCAACCACGGGAAGCACATTCCAGTCGGGCTCCTGGAAAATGATTCGGCCACATTCACCCCTAATGCGATTTAATGGTCTTATTTTGGTAGCATTACACTCTTATTTGCTGCTTAGGAGGAAAAGCCTCACAAGGCCTCCCTGCAGGTGCTCTGGAAACAGGGCCACTGGTGGAGCTGCTCTTCCCTGCTCCGGTCCAGGGGCTTAGGGCTTTCATGTAAGAACGAGGCCTTTGGATGGGCCTGGGGTGTTTGCAAGGGCAGGGACCGGGAGGGGGGTGGTCGTGCTTAAAGTTCTAAACAAGCCAGCTGGGGCGGGAGCGTGGATGGGAGGCAACATTATCTGGTGTGATTCTTTGTTTGCCCGGCCTCACCTCCTATTCCTCAGCCCCGCAGAATCACCAAGCTGTAAACGGCACACCTTACAAATCAGGGCTCCCTGATGTGGCCGGGGCGTTCATTACCAGCTGTAAAGGCAGGCCAGCGAGAGAGGTTGCTGTTCTGTAGCCCAATTTTCCATCGCAATAACCCAATTAACTGGTGTGTGTGTTTGTTTTACAAAGCTCCAAGCTACAATAAACCATACAGATATGCGGGCTGCAGAAAGCTCTGTAATTAGGACAAGGTGTGCAAATTAAACTACTCTTTTTAAACTTCAAACCAGCTAACTTCTGACATACTGTACTGCTGGGGCTTCTGGGACTGAACCCAATTAACATCTTAGTATTTTATAAGCATCGTTTTAATTGCATTTGTATGCAATCTTCTCTCCAAGTGCCTTTCAAGGTGCTAGTCCTTGTTCAGCTTTTATTACTTTGGTGATTTAAATCTTCTCTCTCGGAGGTTCCCGTTAATGATGACGGCCGCTACTTCAAATGCTGGGCCGGCATAAAACTCGTCTCTCAGAAGAGTTACGCTTCAGAAGAGTTACGTTTAGCTGTATTATTACATTTCTAATTTTTTTCTCTGTTTCAGTATTGTGCCTTTAAATATTTTTATCAACCTGTCAGCTCTTGTAAGAGCTGGAAAAGTTTCCTTTTAGGAGCCCAGTTCACACCCGCCCCGGCTTAGTCTGGAGGGAAGGTGTTTGGATGCCATGGGCACGAAGGGGTTATTGGAATGAGTAAATTTGTGGTTTTTAAGTTTTCTTGTGGGCTTTGGAGCATCTTTGTCTTCGTTCTTGGGCTGGGACTGGGGTAAGGCAAGCGAGGCCTTTGCCTCCGAGGTGAAGTTTAAAGGGGGCACCCAAGAATACCCCCAAACCATGCAGGGATTGAGATAAATAACATTTTAATGCAATTAGAAATAAAAGCAGTGAAGTATGACTTGTAGACCAGCTGCCTGTTTTCATCAGTAAATCTTCTCCGGAGCCAAGGTCAGGGCCACTGGGGCAGGTGAGTGAGGCAGTGCTGTAGCAACTCAGATGTGACCCCCGGTTTTATTTAAAATTCGTATGTTTTTCTCCACCATGGATTTCTCTGGGCATTCATTTCTCCTTTTAAGAAATGTTGCGTTAAGATATTACTTATTTTGATTTCTGAGTTTTGGGTGCCCCCTTAAATTTTCACCTGGATGCATGTCTCAGTCACCTCGCCCGTCCAGACCCGGCAATCACTCTGAGTGCAAGGGAGGCTTTCACAAGGGTTTAAACATATGAAAAGTCCCAAAGGAAAGTTTTCGCCCAGTGAGTTAAAACTATAGGGAGAAGCTCAGCCTCACTGTGCACGTTTACTTTCTGCTTACCAGCGCCCCAACAAGTGGAGATGCAGACTTTTCTGTTTCACAACCCACAAAAACAAAGTGTTTCCGTAATTGTCCACCGGTGCTTCCTCTTGCGGGAAGGAGTTGGGAAAAATGAGGACTAAACATGGTATTCAGTTAGGACTTCTGTTCTCTGGATAAAAATATACAGGCGTGAGCAGGCAGTGAGTCCTCCTGGAATATTTTAAACCTTTTTTTGCTTGATTGAGTGTCTTGTCAAACAAAACTGGCAGCCTCTCTCCCAGAGCTGCCTGAATCTATGCAGATATGATTTTTATCATGCCTTTATTATGTGTAGTCTGTAATAAGGATGAGCACATATAAATCATCTCTGGATGGCAGTTAGGATGCAATACTCAAAGGAGAATGACATTTCTGCTTTCAAATGTTTAGTGACTTCACAGAGTACATAGCGGATCTCCCCTGCACTGCACAGTCTTCCATTCTACTCAAGCTCTTCTGTGGAGGAATGAGACTTTCATATTTTTCTCTGGAAGAATCACTAGCCAGAATGGTGTCACTAAAACCAGAGCACTGTATCTTTTGGGCTAGTCTCATACTAAAGTTACTTTCGAAAAGAGGCTCCTTCTGAACTTTGATTCAGGAGTCTGGTCTTCAGAGATTGTGGAGAGAACTCAGGTTTGGGGTCCGCTTCTCTCCAACAAGGCAGAGCCTTGTGGTGGGGAGGTATCAAAATTGTCGATCTGAGTCTGCAGCAAGGACAAAGTTCACTTTCTTTTTTCTTTCTTCTTCTTTTTTAAAAATATATTTTATTGATTATGCCATTACAGTTGTCCCATTTCCCCCCTTCATTCCCCTCTACCCTGCACATCCCCTCCCCCACCACTCCCCCCTTTAGTTTATTTCCATGTGTCTCGAGGTCTTTAGATTCTGTATTTCCCACACTACTCTTGCCCTCCCCCTGTCTATTTTCTACCTACCATCTATGCTACTTGTTTTCTGTACCTTCTCCCCCCTTCTCCTTCTCTCACTCCCCTGTTGCTAACCCTCCATATGATCTTCGTTTCTATGGTTCACTCCTGATCTAGCTGTCCTCTTAGTTTGCTTTTGTTTTAGGTGTGGTTGTTAATAACTGTGAGTTTGCTGTCCTTTCACTGTTCATCTTTTTTATCTTCTTTTTCTTAGATAAGTCCCTTTAACATTTCATATAATAAGGGCTATGCCCCAGCTGGTGTAGCTTAGTGGATTGAGCATGGACCTGCAAACCAAAGTTCACTTTCAACGACGTTTTCAAGAGTCATTCTTCTCCCTGAGTCAGGAGCTGAGTCATAAAGATCTCAACCTCCTCTCGACAACACAAAGGGTAATTTGGTGTGGAAAAAAACAACCAAACAAAAACACTACCACAAATCCACAGCCTTCAGACCCAACTACTAATATTGTTAAAATTTACTGAGTACTTATTACGTGCTGAGTGTTAAGCATGTCCTGTGTTATCTCATTTAGCCTTCAGGAGACTGCAGCAGTGTAGGTACTATTAAAATACCCACTGTACACATGAGAGAAGGCCAAGCAAGTTATAGAATGAGCCCATGGTCACAGCTTGAGTAGGTGATGGGCTCAAATCCAGGCTTGCTAGTGCCTGATACAGATTCCCACCCACTCTGTTTTCACTTACTTTGAGCTCTCAGGCCACCTCACCCTGCAGAACTCAGGAAGACCAGGGCAAGAGGGAAAGACCGGGTCAGAACTTGTTGTTTCGTTTTAGCACTTTCCCTTCCTGTCTCCAGGAGCCTTGGATTTGACCGCTGTAGGTCCCTCAGACCCGTGTTCAGCCTTTTCCATGGCGAGGCGCACACAGAAAACGACAAATGAGAACTTCATATGGGGGGTGATGCAGCTGCTCTGTGTCTGCCGCCCACTCACCCAGCTGGGGAAGCGCACGCGTCTTGCCGTTAGCACAGTGGTTGACTGGACACATACCGGGTCCACCCCTGGGACAAAGGGAGACATTGCGATACAATAACTCTCACAACTCTGTGAGAGTTAACCAGTCAATATGCACGTGCCCTGCATTTTGGGAACACGAGTTTTTGAGAATGAGAAGTATTTTGGGGCGAGGGACTTTTCCCAGCACCTGTTGTCATTTGGAGTGGCTTCTCTCCCCTGCAGTGGGAGGTGAGGGGTGAGGACTAGCATGCTTCAGGGACAGAGAGCAGTGAGATAAGGAAGGAGGTCTGGGGAGAGAGCAAAGAACAGAGAGAAGAGAGAAAGACAGGAAGAGAGGAGCGTTTCGTGACTGTAGTCTTTTTTTAATGGAGCTGAGGGGGTTGCTTGATCACAAACCCAGGAAGTGGCTGTGAACAGCACTATTTTCCACCTTATCTGCAGGCAGCTCCGGCCAGATAAGGGGTGTCACTGTGATTTCTCACTTTTGGCTGCTGTGGCTGTGCAGCTGTCCGACCCCCAGCTCGTGTCTGTGGATGAGCTTTCCTGGGCTTTCTCAGAAATCTAAGTGGTTGGTGCAGGGATTCAGACCTTGGGAATTGAGCTGCAGAGAGGTGAGATCCCGCCTGGTAAGATGCACAGTTCTCTATAGCTTGGTGGAAAAAGTGTTCCTTTGGAGGGGTCCCACGATCTCATCCTTCATCTATAAAGTGGGTGTGATCATTTCTTCCCAGGCCACCTTCCGGAATTGCCAGAGGCGATCCAAGATCCACCAAAGAGCTCTGAACACAATTTCAGATTGGGAAGGGAGCCTGCGTGGAGGTTGCTGGTCTGTCCCTTTGCTTCCATGCAAGGCGACGTGCCCTTAAAGTGACTTGGCACTATGGATCGCAAATCATATTCTGAAGCTCTTTGGCACGGGCTCTCCACAGCCTCCTTCACTCTTGCAGCTGGAAAGTCCTTATTCACATTCAACCCAAAATTTGCCTGTTGCAGTAAGAGCAGTTACCTTCCTTTACTTTTGATATAGATGGAAAAAAGCAAGTTCAATGCCCCATGGTGGCTCTTTATGTCCTGAAGACCAGGCAGAGTGCCTCCCATAGACTTCTCTCCTTTTGAGCAGGGGCCCAGCTCTGAGGTCCTTTCAACTCACTTCTCAGTCTCATTTCCTTTCCTTCAATCACTTGGACTGTTCTTCGTGGAATTTGAGGTTCCAGGCCCTCAACTTCTGTCCTGCCCTGTGGCCCAGGTGTGGGGACATACCTGCCCACTCTTGGGACAGGAGAGGTGTGGTAGAGTACTTCCTGTGTCCAGCAGTTGGTGGTGGAGGAAGGCTGGGGCATTTTGGCCACTGTGTCACTGGTGGTGGACTTAAGAGAGTCCTAGTGGCAGTCCCTGGCCAGATTTAGTCCTGCCTTTGGTGGCTGGAAGCCTGTGGCAGGTGATCCTTGCCGATCAGCTTTACTGTTCCAACTTGATGCAGGCAGACTCTGGGGCATGGCCCAGACAGGCTGAGCTCAGAGAGTGCCGATGTCTGCCTGTGGAGGGCATTTGCTATGTGCTTCAGTAATCGCTCAGACGGCAGCCTGAGGTCAGCAGAAGAGTGCCTGAGAAACAGAATTCCAGGATGCCGGTCCTGGGCTTTGACACACAGTGTGACTTGGACAAGGTGCTTGGCTCCTCTGAGCCTCCACTTCCTGACTTGTGACATGAGGACAATGTGTATTTCACTGGGTGACATGAGAAAAAGACTAGAAGAGCATGTGAAAATGTGGGGGACAGTTTACTTTGCAGATCATGTAAGGGATGATGACGATGATGATGATTATGAACATTATCCTTCTACTCACTGAAGGATATCCTTCTACTTCGCTGTGTCCTCGGGCAGAAATAGAGGGAAGCACAGAGAGTCCTTGTGTCAGATTGCCGGTTCCGTGCGGGACATGGCCTTTCCGTGGGGGAGCCCCGGAGCCCTTGTCTGGCTGGGCCTGGAAGGGTCCGGCTGGTTGAGGTGCCCGTGTCAGAGGGGAACTGAGCTACCATTTACCAACGAGCACTGGGAGTGTGTTTGCTGGGCTGTTTGAGGGGAGATTGTCTTAAAAACTCTCTGGGGCTCCAGGGAGGGGTCGGACACCGGTCCTGGACTCCAGAACTGCCCGGGGCCAATTGTGTTTTCATCCCGCAGGCATTTATTGGGCTGCTTTACGTCAGGCGCTGTGCTGGGCTCAGGGTACCACGGCAAGCTAGGCAGGTGTCGTCTCTGCTGTCATGGAAACTGCACTTGGAAGGGCTGTGGGCGGACTTGTAGGCATCTGAATTTCCTGAAATTGGGTATGAAATTACCTGTGTTTGCGAATTTTCCCCCCTTGGGGAAAGTGTTTGTATCCTTGATAGGATTTTAAAAGCGGTCCAGGACTCTTCCAAAGAAGTTAATGATTGATTGTCTGGTGGGAAAGATAGAAGGTTTGCATGGACAGTAACTGCAGGGCTGGAAGTGTTAACTGCGGGCGTGCCCGACGGGGTGACTCCTGTCAGCAGGGCTGTCTGGAGAAGGCTGAGGGGAGATGGATGGACTGGACCTGATTCTCGGATGACAGGAGAGGGCCATTCAGTTCCTCTTTGTCCCTTAACTCCTGGAAAAACCATTCACACTGTGGCCTGTGGGAACAGCGCCCCTTGTGGGTGAGCAGCGCGCAGTCTGTGTGCTGTATATGGTGGCTCCGACTTGGTTGAGGGAGAACCATCCCTATGTGGGTGAGTCATGGCTGTCTTGAGCAAGTCATCCCAATTATTCCTTTGTCATATGATGCCTATGGAATAAAAGACCTAGAGAAGAAACACCAAGAAAAGCTCAATAATATCACTGCCTCTGGAGCAACCTCTGTGTGCAAATAGCATCGACCTGATTTTTCCATTTAATTGCTTGAGATCCTCAGATGCCTTATTAAAGGAAGCTCAGAATCTCTCATCACCCCTTGAGTTGTTCCAAACCCCAGGGCTTGCTTACTTAGCACAAAGGATGGCCTCTATTGGGGACTTACTGAGGAGGGAATCAGATGTGGTTCTAGTCTTTTAGTGATGTGGTTTCTCCCTAGCCTATGGTGTGACCGGGACAGCATAGCTGTGCACTATAGCTGAGCTTCAGCAGAGCTGCAGCTCAAGTCTGGCCTTTGTGGTTCCAGGATCGCAGACTCTCTCGGCTCGCCCTCACTTGCTCAGACGTCTTCCAGGGATGAAGTTTTCAACAGCATTATCGATTAAGGTCTGGCTTCCAAGTTTACCCTTTCACCAGCCTGGAACATCGATCCTGCTTTCTCCTCTCTGATTCCCTGCCCTGGAGAGAGGCTGCTTCTTTCTCAAACCGTCAGAAGGCAGAATGTTTTCTTAAATCTCTGTCTCTCTTTTGAAGAACATCCCCTTCAGGGATATATACTGTAACATGGCCAGTGACTTCTTTCACTGAAGAAGAAGAAATGGCCCAAGAGCAGTGCCTGGTAGGCAGTTGTCGGATGGCTGCCTGCGGACGGGCTTTATAGGCAAGGCAGTGCGACAGGAAGACCACAAGCTTTAGACTAAGAAACCGGGTGTGGATGCTGCACCAGGTCTGTGACCTTGGGCAGTTCACCGAGCCCTCTCAGGGCTTCAGTTTCTTCTTCTCTGAAATCTTTAGGCATTGCCTACCTCAGAGGGTTGTTATGCAGATTCAGTAAGATGCTACACACGAAGCACCTAGCACTGTGCCTGGCGTTGTGGTAGTACTCCATAAGCATCTGGAAGCAGTAGTAAGAGAAGAGGAGGAGAAGGAGAAGGGAAGGAAATCAAACAGGTGGCTAGGATGGGGGGAACTGTAGGAGGGAGATAGCCAGCAGCCATGATCACCCTGCTGCGCTCCTGTTTTATGTGCCAGAAGCCACCTGCCTTTCCTCGTTTTCCTCCAAAGCAGACGAACTGGTGACCAGGGCTTCCCCCAGCTCTAGGCAGCATGGGTGCCACCTTCTCACTGGGTGCTGTTACTTCCCAGCTCTCTCAATGGATGGGATTCCTTTGGTATCCTGAGCTTGTTCCCTCCATGGGGCCTCAGGATCCCCCGCCTCCAGGCAGCCCAAATGCATCCCTTACCTTCTCCCAGCCAGACTTGCCGTGGGAGTCCCAGACAGCCTTCCTCCCACCCAGCTGGATGGTCCTTCCTACCTGAGCCTTGTGGGACTTGGTGATCCTTGGCCTACTTTCCTCTAGCCCAGTTCTGCAAAGGGTCACTGCAGGGGATGAGGGAGCTCTTTTGTCAGCCTTGGGTCTTCCAGCGAAGTGTCCTATGGGACTGGGGCCTGTGGCCAGGGGACGGCCCCAGGAACTTAGCAATATCATCAGGCATGTGTTCTAGGCTCCGGTTACCCCGAATCCTGGCCATGACCTAGAATGTGCTTCAGTGAAACTTGACATGTGTATATTGAGCTCTTCTTGGCATCCACTGGGCAAAGAAAGAGTGATGTTCTATGGCTGTGACATTCCAGTAGAGACAGAGGGACCCAGATGCTCTGTGCCTCTCTAGGGGCTGGGAAGCCAGACCCAAGCAGGGTGCTCTCTCCACCCTGAAACCAGTTCTGGTCAGGGCATTGCTTGGTGCCTCTGTTTCTCGTGCTGTCTAGCCAGACCCTCTGGTAATTAGACGGTAGTTCCAGCAGGTCTAGGGCCAAGAGGAGGAGCGCCATCCCCTTCTCTCACTTCAGCATTAGGTCTGCCTACGAGCTGTGCTACCTGAGCAAACTTCCTCTCTTCCTGCAGGTTTCCTCCACTGTCAAGTGGCGACAGGAACGGTTGTTGGGGTAACAGTGCCTGGCAGGTAGTAAGTGCTCAGTGAGCATTTGTTCCTGTTATTATTTGCCTGACAGCTCTTTTAATTTCCCAAAGCCTCCACACACCTCTTACTTAAAACGTTAAACCTTATGGAACCTCTTTGTGGGAAACTAATCCCATTTGACCGAGAGGGAGGTAGACTTGACCAAGCTGACGCCATCAGCCAGAGTCAGGTCAAATCCTATTTTCCAACTTCTGGGGATGCTCCAGAACCAGGAGAACAAATCCAGGGGTTCCACCCCCCCCAGGCACAGCCCACACTCAGGTTTCCCGCAGCAGGCTTCGCTCCTCTGGGCATAAGTTGATTCCTTGGTGAGGATTTGAGGTCAAATCTTGTTCCTTCCTCTGTGTCCTGCTCAAATGTTATTGACTATGTAAAGTAAATTCCTCAGCTCCTTGGGCTGCACAAATTCTCCTTGTCGTATATTTTGGACAGATATCTAATTTGGCACTTGACAGCGTACCATAACTCAGTTGTAACTGACCAAGAACTTTGAGTAAAAAAGAGTCTTACACATCTTTGATTCCCAAGCAGTTCAGCATACTTGCTCCCTAAATATCTGTGTAGCCAGTGTTTAGCCAGGACCCAGAGTTAGGTCTCAGCAGCCAACTCCAGAGGGAAAGTTCTGCTTGGAGAAGCTGGTAGTAACTTCAGTGGTCTAGGAACTGTGGACACATAAATGACAGGGAGCTCGAGCTTCTTGGGTCAGGGGGCTGCAACTAAGTGGCCTTTTCTGAAGGTCCTCAGAGGCAGTCACAGAACCATGTTTGGGCACAAGGACCATCATGGCATGTTTCTTAGTCCAGATTTCTAGTTAGTTCAAGGAAAAAACCCATGGCTTCTGCCTGCTCAAGGCCCTCATTGCAAAGTCTTAGGACTAGAAGGGACATTAGAGATTAACCCAGAAAATATATAATATTCACCTTTCCAGTCCCCAGTCTGTGCCCTTGGTGATGGTGGCTGCCACTAAGTGATGGCAGTGTACTCTCTGGAAAGGGCTGGATGCAGCCTCAGAGCCCTTTAAGGCCTGGGGACCCAAGCAATCATGGCATTGGCCACAGACTGCAAGGAGGACTTTTGGCTTTTAGCTCGGTTCTCTTCACACGGTTCCTTCTCGTGTCTGTGGGGCTGGGGGCTTCTGCAATCCTGCCTGGAAATAGAGGAGCGTCTGCTTCTACCCGGACGTCAGTGGTAGCAACCCCAGGAGCTGGGAAGGACACTAGATCAAAGATGTGAAGTTGGGGCCTAGGCTCGGTGTTGGTGTAAAGGAGCCGAATGGTCTAAGGCAAGGCTTGGTCTCCCCAGGCCTCAGTTGGCTTCAACTGTAAAGCGAAGGGCTTGAGAGGCGGGGTCACCGTGGACCTTCTTTCAGAAGTGTGGTTTGGACTGTTTTGGTGTGTTGGGGCATGTCACAGTGGTCTTTGATCCCAGCTAAAAGGAAGCAGTCTTTATATGCCCTGCATTACTGAGGGCAGAACTGTGACAGTCACACTGCTCTGTAGCAGACACTGGCAATGCGGGCCCATGGGGACTCTGTCACAGCATCCCTTTCACCCGTTCTGGCGGGCATCTACGCAGCCACTGTGCATTGATCCAAGCTTGCAAGGGAAATAAGAATTACTGGCCATCCGTTATGGGCTGAATTTGGTCCCTCAAAAAAAACTTATGAAGTCCCAACCCCCAGTATCTCAGAATGTGATTATTTTTGGAGATGGGGGTCTTTACGAGAGGTGGTTAAGTTACCAATGAGGTCATGGTGGTGGGGGGTGCTAATCCAACATGACCAGTGTCCTCATAAGAAGAGGAATTTGTACAGAAACATGTGCAGAAGGACGATGGCATGAGGACACAGGGGGAAGATGATCATCTACAAGTCAAAGAGAGAGGATTGGAGTAGATCTTTAGTTGTGACCTTCAAAAGAAAGTCACCCTGCTGCCACCTGGATTTTGGACATCTAGCCTCCAGATCTACAAGAAATTAAATCTCTGGTGGGAGTCCCCCAGGCTGTGGCATTTGGCGATGGTGTCCCTGTCATACTTGTGTGCTGGCTCTTACCCACATGGAACCCGGCAGCAGAGGAGCAAATAAAGAAACAGCCAGAGCCGTTCACCTTGCTCTCCTTCCCTCTGCAGAGGCCTGTCCTTGAAGACTTTAGTGAACTTGGGAAAGTAGAACATGGAGAGGTAATCCCTCAGTTCTATGGCCTTGGGTATGTCCTTGAACCTCTCTAGATCCTGTGCCCTCTCTTATAGAGTCGGACATTTTATATTGAAACAGATATTTTCAGATTCCTAATGCTTCAGAATTATTTATGCAAACAAAATCTTAGGCAGAAATTTCATAAGTAAAACCTAGACAAATAAGAAGCTGTTCTGGTAGAGGTACAAGGGAGGGTGTCTTGGGCCTGTCTTTTATCCTCCATTCCCTGGACCCTTAGCACAGCTAGACCCTCATCCAAGGTCAATGTTCTGCAAATCTAAGTCCCTTGGAATATGGGACCCTTGAGAGAGGATCAGTCTCTTAATTAACTTAGTATGGTGCCAGGTACACAAGAGGCACTCAATAAATGTGAAAAGAAGGAAGAAGAAGAAATGATAGATAAAGAAAAGAGCAGCAAATACTGCTCCAGCATTCTAGAGGGGAGGAGGAGCTGAGCCATCTAGACACCTTCAGGATGTTCAGTATTTTTTGCTTTGGAAAAGCCACCTCGAGCTCCTTAGCATCAGGCAGAGCCTGCTGGCTCTCCTAGAACCTTCCTTGCCTTTTCCAGAAACGAAGGCCACAAACTAAAACTAAATCCGACACTGGAGAAATGGACAGTGATTGGAAATTAAATCTCCAACAAGGTTAAAGGGTTAACATCACTGTTTCAGACCAACCGAGGCCTGGCAGGCAGAGAGTTAGTTACCAGGAGCTGTTGGGGGCCTCTCTGAGCTCTCGCTAAGGGTTGGGCATTTCACCTGCTAGATGGCGCTGTCCTCCAAGGAAAGACGGCAGCCCTGCTCCAGCTGGGGCTTGGTCAGGGAAGCAGGAACGGCTGAAGTTGAAAAGAATGAGGGGCCAGAGCTAGAGGGGAGGGTTGGAAGAAACCCTTTCCCCAGCACCAACTCCCCTTTCTGTGATGGTTCTGGTTCCCAGAACCACTACAGTTATTTTGCAGTCCGGGGTGTTTCATGCACTAAGTCCCAGGGCTTTTTGCCCTGAGCAAAAGTGAGTAAGAAATCTGTGTTTTGTGAGGAGGGGACAGCGATGGTCACTGAAGTCCTGCCCCGAGGCTGCAACTTACAAATGACACGTCCCATTCTGGCCTTTGGCCTTGGCTTGCAAAAGATCAGTGGGAAAAGGAAACAGTCCTTTCTTTCTTCATGCTGCCTGCCAAGCTGGGTGCCTCAGACTCCTGGTGGCTTTACTCAGAAGCCTTCTAGCTCTGCTGCAAACCCCTGGGCAATGTCAGTGTTAGACGGCAGGCTGGCTCCAGCTCTGCCTGTGGGATCTGCCTGTGGGATCAGCCCGCAGCCTGCAAGGACTCCCACTCTATCAGGAGCCAGAAGGAAGGAAAACAAAGATAAGGGGTGGGGGGGTTGGAAACCAGGAGGGGACCTAGGAGGAGGGAGGGGAGGGCTGAGGAAATGCAGGAGACAAGGGAACAAAGAACAGAGGTGAAAGGTGAAGGGGGTTGGGGAAGGCAAGTGGGCCACGTGGGACCAGGTGTCCAGAGAGAAAGAAAAGGGACGCAGAGAGGAGCACAGTGGAGGAGAGAGGAGGGACCCACAGGGAAGCTGGGAGACAAGGAAGCCGGAGTGAAGCTTTCCCGTCAGTGCTAAAGCTGAGAAACTGACAAGGCAAGGGAAGGAGGCTCCGCTGGGCAAACAGGAAAACAGAGGGAGAGGAAGTCAAACAATTACAGAAAACCTGACCACGAGTCCGAAAGGAGGGGAAACCACGGAGATGGAGAAGGTGCAGAAGAGCAAGGCCGGCGGTAGCGGCGAGGAAGCTTAGAAGCAAAAGAGCGGAGGCCAGGGAGGTAGAGAGCAGAGCCAGTCTGAGAAAGGGAGGAAAAAGCCAGGAGATGGAACAAGCAAAACAGCACACAATCAGGGAAAGAGCCATTAAAAGAATGCTTACCTTATAGTCGTAAAAACTGGAATGTGTGTGTTTTGGCCTGCGGCCATTGCCCAGGAAACACAGTGTGGCTTTTAAGCAAATTGTGGAGCGGTTGGGTCCACATGTTAGTAGCTCGCCCTGGTCTGTGGCTTTGAAATGCAGCTGCTCCTGCTCGGAGCTGCCCATTTACTGCCCAGCAGTCCCATGGGGGACATCGATGGAACCTGCAGTCCCTTCTGAGGGTCGTCCCTGCCCAGTTCATGGTGCCCCCAGCTGAGAAGTGCTACCTTCTCTTCCAGGGCACTTGCTTCCCTTTGCAGGGTGACCTGCTCACTGTCCCTTGAATCAGTAGTTCCCAGTGAGGATGTTTCTTGGTGAGACTGGTGTGAGGACGAAGCATGTTAAAGGCAACATAGGATGGAGGTTGGGGGAAGGACTCCTGGAGTACGATGGTCCCCGTTTTACCATTTTACTGTGTGGGCTAATGTGCTCCTCAGCCTCTTCGAGCCTCAGCTACTCATCTGTAAAGCTGGGCTCATAATCACACCTATCGGATAGAACTCTGATGGGGCTCAGATGAGATGATCATCTCTAGCAGAGTGATTAGCTCACATCGAGACTCACTAAATTGTTATTTTTGTGTAATTATTAAGGACCAGGTGTGTGTGTGTGTGTGTGTTGGGGGACTCCGTCCTTGAGTAGAGAGTAAGGGGCTTAAATTTGAAAGTATTTTAGCAAGGGGGTGATCTGTACAAATCATTGTTTTTGGGGAAAAGTCTGGCAGTGACGTGTGGCCCTCTCTGGGAAGAGAGGTGACGACTTTGGTGGTCAGAGCAGGCATGCCAGAGCCGGTGCCTGCACCAGGAGTGAGGGCAGCTGAAAAACGGAAAGGGTGTTTGGCAAACACCTGGCAGGCCAAAGACAAAGACCTTCATGACTGCAGGTACACAGGTGGAGGGAGAGGGGCATTTTAACATGACTCCAAGATTTGGGGGACTCAGAGGGAGCTCTCCAGCTAAGAATACCTTTGTACATTTTAAAGGATTATAAAAAAACAAAAGCAGCAGAATGTGTGACAGAGACAGTATGTGGCCTCCAAAGTCTAACATATTTACAATTTGCCAGACCCTTCACCTCCTGCCTGGCTTGGGCTTTCAGAAGGAGACTCTGCCCCAGAAATGGGGTGGCCTGGGGGCGTTTTAGATGGAGTGCAACGTCCCTCAGAATCTTGGAACATTGAGACTAAGGCTAGAAGGAGGTTTGTGTGAATACTATACCAATTTAAGAGTCGCATTCATTGCACACACTTTTTTGTTTTGTTTTGTTTTGTTTTTTTGAGTATAGGCTCAGAAGGCAGACCTGGCTGAATCCCGGCTCCATCTTCCTACCTGTGACCTTCACCAAGTTATCAACCTTTTCGTGTCTCATGCTTGCTACTTATGACATGGAGATGCTAACTGTACATGGGACATGTTTTCTGGAGGGTTATATATGATGAGACATGTAAAGCATTTAAGCAGTGTCTGGTACACAAGGCATAATAGTTATTAGCTTTTGTTACTGTTGAGAACCTAGAAACCCAGAGATGGAAATGAACATGGCCTATGTTTGGTAAGAGTGAGCAGATATCACTTGCCATTATTATTGCATCAATATTATCATTCTGTTGCCGTTACTAGAACTTGAGGGCTGACTGTGGGACCCCAGTATTCTCATCGGTAAAGCATGAGGTTTGCTAAGATCCCTTCCAACTCCATCTTTTTAATATTTTGTTAATTTCCTCATCTTCCTCATTTCCCTCCCTCCCTTCCCTCTATATGGTTACAAACATGCTTAATTCTCTTTGACATTTCTGACAGCTGGGTCATCTCTTCCCCATCCTCTTTAAAAATCCTGATCGTATAAGAACGGATGCTGTTTTCCCTTCATCATTCCCAGTGATCTCTCCTCCTTTGGCAGCCCCTCCCCCTCCAGGCGCTTCCAACAAAAGAGTCAAGCCATTTTTCATGTGGTGTCAGCCGAATGTTAGCCTCCGGAGCATTTGTCCTTGTTTCTGTGAGTGTCGGAAGTTCTCTGTCTTCCCACTAGGACTTTCGGAGAGCATGGAGTGGATCCCAGAATTTCTAATCCTTCCTGCTGCTGCTGAGCCTCTTCCCACACTTGGTTTGAGAAAAGCGACTGAGGGGGAAGAAAGGCTGGTGGAGGAGCAGGCAGCCTGGCCTGCTCACAGCAGCAGCGGCTTGCTCTCTCGCTCTCTCGCTTGCTCCCTCGCTTGCTCTGGGTTTGTGCTGGCGGACACGTTGCGCCCTGCCGGTTACTTACAGCTGCCATGAGAGGCCAGTGGGGGAGAGAGATTAGGGTCATCAAGATAAGGGAGAGAATATTCAAACTGGAAGCAAAAAGGGGCTGTTTTTCCAATAGTAAGTAATCAGGGAACAGGAGGATGTAATTTGCAGATTAGGAAAGTGAACAAAGAACATAAAATTAACTTTATAGCAAAGAGGAGCACAGTCTGTTTGAAGAAATAAACCTCCATAAAGCATTAGTGTTGATAAAATCAGACTGTTGATTTAAACTAAATAGGAAATATGACCAAATCACGGAGAGGAGGGGCCTCAGTGGAAGTTGAGGTTGAAACTTCAGTGGGGAATGGCAGGCTGTGATGGTGTGTGTGTGTGTGTGTGTGTATGAGAGAGAGAGAGAGAGAGAGAGAGGATATACTGCTTTCATTTGACGACTGTCTTTATTTAAAAAGTGGCGTTGACTTCCAAGAACTGGCAAAGAGCAGACACACTCTTGTGCACACATAGTCCCCGCATCTGCCCTCCCGTTTTCCTCCTACAGAGAATGAGCACCCACAGAAGCTCACCCGAAACACTGGCAGCTCTGTGCTTGAACACCAGTACTGACCTGCGCACAAAGCAGAGGCGTCCCAAAGCAATGCCTTTGATACCAAGGCGATTAGAGCAGGGCTTCTGTCTCGTATCACAGATGAGCTGACCAGATTAGGACGACACCCCTGCCGTGGGCAGTGAGAAGGCCAGCTCTGTGCTGAGAGCTGCCCTTGATTTCCCCGTGCCCTGCCTTCTCGGCCCCACCTTAACTAAGATGGGATGGTTTTGTTCCTGTTGTCTTTGACCTTCTGAGGCAGGACTCTGCCTGAGGACCGAGGTTCAGAGAAGCATTCCTGGGTAGCAGTGTGCTCAGAAGTCTGTGTTTGCCACTCCAGCTCCATTCTCCTCCCTCTCCATCCAGCTCTGACCCCCTGGAAGCTGCATCGTGGGAATCCCGTATCTCCCACAGGAGGCCATCCTGCTGGAGGGGACAGAGGGTGGGGTATTATGGTCTGCATCCCCTCCTTGCCAGACTGCAGGCTGGCCGTGGCTTTCTCTGTGGAAGTCAGAGTTCTCCTGTAGCAGCTATAGCTTCAGCCTTAGCCAAGCTCCCTCTGCGTTCAGGGTCCTGGCTTTGCCTCTTTCGGCACAGGGTCCCTCGGGCACCATCCTTTGTTGGCTTCCTTTAAATGTGCCTTTGTATGTAACAGTTGCTTCATTAAGCTCACCTCCAGGGTCCCTATCTGAGTGTGCCATTCTTGTAGTTTTCTGGGGGATACATGAAAGGAGAGCTCTTACGTGGAGATCACAAGGCCTGGGCTGCAGTGAGGCCTTGTCACAGGTGACCACGTGACCTTGGGCAAGTGGCTTCTCCTTCCTGGCATCAGTTTCTTCATCTGTGAAATGGGGATGATTGTGAGGTCACTGTTCAGCCAAAACCTGCCATGATTCTGCTTCCGCTAGTGGTGTAGTGGGCGGGGCTTTGGAAAGAAATAAACATGGGTTTGAATCCTGGTTTGACACTTCTGGGTGTGTGGCCTTAGCGAAGTCTCTTAATCTCTTTGAATCTTGGTTTTCATTATCAGGAAAATAGAGAAGATTACACTTTCCTTGCACGCTGAGGGGGTGAGGGGGAGGGTCAAAAAAATTATACATGGAAGCAGCTAGAACATTTGTCCTGACACGAGGGGGCATCCAGTCCATGTTAGAACCTCTCTCTTCTTTCCCGGGTTCCTTGGAGGGAAAATGCCTCAGCCCAAGGGAAGAGAAGCCTGTTGACTTTGGAGATTCCCATTCTTTCCACCTCTAATTCTTTTTATTTATATTTGCTAATATCTCAGCTCCCAGATTCCTATTCATGGATCCCTTCCAATCTGCCTGGTCCTCGAAGATTTCTCCCTGCAGACACTCCTCCCAAAGGATGGCAGGCCACGGTTCGCTGGCCGAAGCAAGCCCCAGAGGCAGGCCCCAGACAGCGTGCTGCTCGGCTGGCCTGGTGCTTTGACCGAGGCATGCATTTCTCTCAGCCTAGAGCTCTCTGGGACAGCTGACGCATTGCAGGGACCTTACGTTTTCTTCTTTATGCAGAGGTCACCTTTAAAACTGAACGATTGGACCTTTAATTTTTCATGGTAATTGCCAATACCTAGATTTGAGGCCAAAGAGTTTTTATCCAACCTGATCCACAGTCCTGCCTACCCCCAAATTTGCCATAAATGATTTTGTACAGAATGTAAGTGTGTGACCAGCCACAGATGGTTCCAGACTTGGAAGAAGTTGTCAGTGAAAGGAAATTTACCAGAACTTTCTTTCATCACCTGCAATGTCTTCTTCTTCTTTTTCCCCCCATTTTCACATGTCAGTCTTTAGATATTCAACATATGTAAATGCTCATAGTTGACCCGAGAGACCTTTGCAGTGAATCCA
The DNA here is from genome assembly GCF_021234435.1 of Artibeus jamaicensis. Lineage (NCBI taxonomy): Eukaryota > Metazoa > Chordata > Mammalia > Chiroptera > Phyllostomidae > Artibeus > Artibeus jamaicensis. The sequence continues at coordinate 7,240,870 of NW_026521828.1, read as the reverse complement.
CAAAGGTCAAATAGACCCCCCATGGTTCTGCTCCCACTGAATGTAAGCTTGTATGACTGTGTCTGTCAGTACCCTCTGAGTGGTCTCAAATATATGATAACTTGATTCATTTTCCTATCCATCCATTCATCCACCCACCCCCGCCTAACCATTCAATTAACAATATCGATTGGGAGACTTTTATGCACAAAATGTCATGATAGGCTTCCTATGATAACTTTTAAAAAGCGTCAGTCACAGCTCTAGACTTAAGAAATATTGTGTATACTTGCAGGCCCCAAACGAAAAGTTCTTTCATAACACCAGGGCCAGCTAGGGCTAAGTGTCTAATAGTGATAATAATACTCAGGGTTGAAGTTCATGGGAAGGAGAAAGCTCAGTGGGGCAGAGTAGTAAGGACTGACTTTAGAGAAGAAGTGGGAATAGAGCCAGCCAGGCCTTAAAGGGTGAATAGAACATATGTGAGTAGAAAGAAAGGGGAAAAGCTACTCGACAAGGTGTGGGGGCAGCGGTAATAAGAACAGATAGGAGACAGTATCTTTGGCTGGAAAGGAGCATTTGAGAAAGTGGCCATGGTAAGGCTGGAAAGGCTGGTTGGAACTGGTTTCTGGAAATGGCTGGAATGTGACGCATAAGCATTTCCTACAGGTAACAGAGGGCTCCTGGAGCTCCTTCTGGCCAGTGGGAGGCATCTGGTAAAAGTATGCAGAGTGACTTAGAGTATGGAGTATTTGCATCACCTACCCAATCACTGCTCAGACACTCCTGCAACAAGAAGTCAGCAGGCTCTGCCATGTGCTAGGGTTAGCGCTCGTGGCTGGGCAGTAGTTACTCTGTCCTAGTTCTTTCAGAAATCTAAGGAGAAGTCAAAGGAGCCCTTGCTTTGTGAGACTTTATTGTTCCCCAAGACCAGATAGCTAACCCAGAGATGAAGAACTCAAATGCCACCGCAGTTAGCTCTTTAAAAAGTATTTTGCTGTTATAAAATTAAACACAGATACAGAAAACCAAACCAAAGAATGTGTAGTTTAGTGAATTATTATGTACAGTGAATATCTAAATAACTATCACTCAAATCAAGAAATATAATTGCCCATCACCCCTGCAACTCTTCCCCATTCCTCGTTCCAACACAGTCCCTCCCTACCTCCAAAAGTGATGATTATCTTGACTTATATAGTAATAACTTTATCCCATTTATTTATGATTTTATCATTCAAGTGTGCATCCCTAAATCCTATAATTTAGTTTTGCTCATATACTTTCTAACTTGGTAAGCTTTTTAGGTCTCTTTTCATCTATGTTTTTCCCTTCTACCCCTTTTTTTTCCTTTGCCTGTGGATAAACCTGGGCCATTTGACTTAAGTTTTCTGTAGTTGGATTTGCTGACTGCTCACTCATGGCACAGTTCGGTGTGTTTCTCTGTCTGTCTTCTATATTTCCTGCAAATTGGTAGCTGAATCAAGAAGCTTAATTTCTTTAACAAGGTTATAGTGTTGTGTCTTGTGTCTGGTTTATGCTATTTTTTGATATTAATCAAAGTAGATCTTCCATGTCTACATTCATTAATTCATTGGGAGTTGAAAAATAGTAAAATTTTATTTCTCTACTTAGGATGGGTAGGATAAGGTTTGATTATTTTTGATTATTTGATTATTTACCTGGCTTTTAAGACATGAATTTAATCATTGTTTCCTCAAAAGGTAACCAATTATTATTTTTTAAATATATGTCATGAACTCTTGAATTTGTATATATTTGATGAGTTTCAATCTGTTACAAATCTCTGATTTTTGACCAGTGGGAAATGGTTCAAGGTACTTCCTGAATGCTTCTGAAATGCCCCTAGTTGTGTCTGACAGCCTCCTAACTGCATGTCAAGATGTTCCAAATTCATCAGGGACATTTCCTGCCTGAGTCCTGGAATTAGCCATTTCTCCAAGAAATCCTGGTTTAGTTCAAAGGGATATGTCATTTGCAGATCAAATCTGAGTGCTAGAGGTGCTCACTGGTATTGGGATGACTTTCGTTTCTAAGTCTTTTTAGTGGAAATAGCTGGACTAAACAAATACCTCATGAGTTCATACTAATATTTCTAATTCAACTCATATCTACAGGGTGTTTACTTAACATCTTCTGTCTTACTTTAGTAGCATCTTCTGTATAACCTTAGTAGCTCCTTTCTTTCATCAGGAAGTCCTTGGAGGCATGGGGGATGGTTGAATTAGAATATCCCATAATTAGCATTTGCTTTTATCTACTTTACTTATATGACATTCATGGAATAATACTTGTACTATCACTGACATTATTATTACTGAAAGCAGATAAAACATTTTTTTGCATATGCTAATCATCTCTCCATTTTTGTAGCTGTAGTATATTTGCATTTTAAATCATATAGCCATTACATACTAGAGTCTGTACCTTTTAACCCTCATTTAGTCTTTTATCTACAAGTAACTGTATATCTAATATTCACTAGTAATACCTGTCTGAAACTTGTTCTTTAGTAGACTCTGTAGGAAGGGCTCATGGGAATAATATTCTCTGAGTCTTTGCATGTTATTAGCAGTTTGTGATTTCTTCGATACAAAAATCCTTAGTTCACATTTTCTCTCCTTGAATATCTTAAATACATTACTCTAATTTCTTCTGGCAAAAAGCTTTGCTGTCAGAAAAAAAAATCTAAGGATAATTTAATTTGATTTCTCTTGTAAGTTATATGCTCCTTTTGCCCAGATATTCATTTTTTTCCTTTTCCTTTAAATACAGTACTTTTTCTAGAATATGTTGTGGTTTTGGTCAGTGTGGGTCAATATTCTTAGGTACATGGTATGTTCTTTCAATATATAGTTCAAATCCTTTTTTATATTAGGAAAACTTTCTTTAATTATAGTTGGTTTTGTTGTTGTTCTTTTGAGATTTCCCTGTTGCCCTTTTTTCTTCAGGGTCTCCTCTTAGTCGTGTGTTGGATCCTCTTTGCTTATCTTCCTAGTCAGGTCTTTTAAATGTAAGTTCCATTTGTTTGTATTTGATAATTCATAAGATTTTGGGCAAATCTGCCCAAATGTGTGGGCAAATGTGTGCCTGTTTTAATACTGATTTATGACTTGGGGTGATGACTGACAATAGTTTTTTATGTTATTTTCACTTTATTAGGGGGCACTAGAGACACTGGACTGTAATTCCCAATGAATAGTGCGAGTTTACACTATAGTAGCAGGCAAGTGGAAAAGACAGTTTGGGGTCCTAAGATTTTTGCTGCCCCTTGGATCATAACGTCTAAATATCTGAGACTGGCCCTGGATATAAGCACCTCCTCCCTTTATAAGATTAGAAATCCCTTCTTTGTCTTTCCTGGACACGAAAGCTTCCTAAGGGCAGAAAATCACACTTTTCTGTGATGTTCTGTGTGGTTCAGAGCAAAGTCATTCATTGTAATAGCATGAAGTTGCAGATCCATGTGACCTGGACTATTATTTCTGAAATGTATTAGTTTCCTCTTGCTGCTATAATGAATTGCCACAAATTTAGTGGCTTAAAACAGTACAGATTTGTTCTCTTACAATTCTGGAGGTCAGAAGTCCAAAATGGGTTAAAATGTTGGCAGTATTCCTTCTCAGGCTCTGGGGGCAGAATTTGCTCTCCTAACCTTTCTCAGTTTCTAGGGGCCACATGTTCTTCTTTCCCTGTGGCCCTTTCTGCCATCCTCAGACCACATCACTCCCATCTCTGCCTTCATCTCCAACATCACACCGTCTCCTCTGTGTGGCCCAATCTCCTTCAGCATTTCTCTTACAAGGACACTTATGATTATATATGGGGCCTGCCTAGAGAACCCGGGAGAATCTCCCTGTCTCACAATTCTTCACTTACTCACACCTGCACAGTCTTTTCTGCCATATAAAGCAAGATTCACAGGTTTGGGGGACTAGGACATGGGTGTCTTTGAGGGGCCGCTGTTTAGCCTACCACACGCCTAAGCTTTTTTGCACCAAAGAATCCCTAAAAACAGAGGTAAGTGAACTCACTTCCAGGTTGGCAATGGGGCTGAAGGTCACAATAGTCTTCCGGAAGCCTGCAATTTCTCTGAAAACTAACGTTTTACCAAAGTGTTTATTCAAACACTTTAAAGTGTTTGAATTTTCTGATTTACACTGTATTGACGCTTGTTTCCTGATAAGAAGGATAATCATCTCCCTACCCTGCTTTTCAGTTCCCAAAGAAAGGTTGGTCTGGGAAGATGTGCTGTGATTCTTCCCTGGCTATCAGGACTCTGGGCTGCTGTGTGATACAATGTGGATGGCATGGCATCATATCATAAGAAAGAGTGCAAATTAAGAGGTGCCAGTTTGAACTATAGCTGACTCAGGCCTAGCTCGATAATTTGGGGGGAGAGCAGTCCCAGTAGATTCTGTTTATCTCTTGCTCAGAATCCCCATTCCTGCTGAAGTCTGCCATGAGTGAGGCAAGAAGCCTCAGTGGGGCATGAGCTAAAGACAACCAGTGGGACTAGCTCTCTTCAGTTGGAGAGAGAGCGTCTGGGCATCATGGATACCATCTCCACCACGGTGCTGAGTCAAGAGCCTATTCTCATGGATGGTGACTCACCAGTGGACTGAGTCTCAGAGTGGAGACTCCCTTCCCTGACTCTTCAGGGTTCCTGGAAGGGCTGTTTTTCTTGTCCAAGGGCTTGTTGTACACAGAATCAGTGCCCTGGGCTGGCTTTCTACTGACAGAAGAGTGAGGAGCCTTACTTTTGCCCTGCAGCTCTCTGCACGACAGGCCAAGCATGCACGGTTATTATGCGTTCTTTCTCTGAATCTTCCCCACCCCCCACCTCTAGCCCCTTCTGCTCTGTAACTGCTCAGGGTCCCAGGGCAGTTGAAATCTGACCAGCCGGGGTGCTATATTTAACTTCTCCGTGCACCACAGCTGAGGACTTGGCCCCCACACAGGTGCATCCACAGCTGCTGTTTCTTCCTCTCTGAGGATGCAGACAGAAAACCAGTGCCTGTGCCCAGAGTGGAGGGGGCTCAGGAGGCGGGGGACCCCGTTATTGTCTCTCAGTCTCCTGGTCTACCCAGCTCTGCTCACTGCCGTGTGCAGCAGGGCAATACGGCAATTCATAAACGTGACATTCATGTGTGCAGCACACTGCTGTGAGCCTGTTGTATTCCGTGATAAAGGCTACATCTGTCAGGCTCTATCTGCTCCTGCTCGGGCCAGGCAGAGAATCATATTGCCCAGAATTGCTCTGCCCTTCCTTCTTACTAGAGGCAGGCTTCTTGTCCCTGCTCCCAGAGCCAGCTGAGGGGTCTTCTGTCAGAGGAGGGCGGGGGTGGGCAGAGACCCATGGCTGATGTCCCAGTATCAGAAAAAAGATGGATCACCTTTGTTTTTCTCTTGAAGGGACTTACCCTAAAAACTCAGAGAATCTCTGTGACCTATTAAGAAATTGACTACACACACACTGTGATACTATGTATTATATATCACAGTACTGTGAATGCCAGTGTAATACCTATATATATATTTAAAAATTTTTAACTGACTTTAGATTTGAAACTTTTCACCAGGCGTTTTTGTTTCAGTTAATCATGTTTCTATTGCAGCCTGGGGACTTTTTAAAACATTTCTAGAACCTTCTATCTTGCTCCCAAAGGCTTAAGCATTATTTGATAATTAGCCTTCACAATTATGTTATACGTTTTGGAGAGGAGAAGTGTGGGCTAGGGGAGGGTGGGAGGAAGCAAGTTGTGTGTGTTAGTTAATGTGGGAGGAATGAGGGGTATTGTCTGGGGATTGGAGGAATGCTTGCGAGAGAGAGAGAAGTTCACGCTGTCAAAATTTTGTTGGTTGCCAGTTCTCTGAGAAACCCTCACTTAGACACAGGGAAGGGCAGCCTGGGGACATTGGAAACTTTCTCGCCTTTCCTAATTAAAATGATGCCAGAAAACAGGACCCACGTAGAGGCCAGCTACATGCCATGTAAAAAGGAACAGGCTGCATTACATTTTCTCTCCATTTCCCAGAACTCGCAGTGGGAACAAGAGAAAGGAAGAACACTTGCTAAAATTTTGGACATAGTATTTTGGGACTTACCTGACTGTAGGCTTGATATTACCATGAAATAACCCTCGTTAAAGCGACCATTTTTCTCCCTTTTCTCTGCCTTGTGTTCGCGCTGCCTCTGTCTCTCAGCGCGCGCGCGCTCACGTAAGCGAAACGCAGGCTCCCGGACCCTCGGGGTCTGTTCCTCCGGTTCGTGCTCTAGACGGACCGTTGCATTTTCATCCTCAAAGAGGCATATTTGCGCTGCGCTTTCATTGTATGAAAACTGTTTAATTTTCTTTTTGTAAGGATACATTTTTGTTTTTTTAATCGAGTGAGATTTCAACCAAGTTGGGCTCGTGGCTGATTTTGAGAGTGAGACAGAGGACAAACGGGAGAGCGGGGACTGCATGGTGCGCTGTGTGGCGTGCGTCACTTGCATGCGTTCGTGTGTGTCCCACGTAGAGGGTCCTGCCAGTCGAGCCTGGCCCTCAGCCACCATAGTAAAGTGGACGACACGCGTGCTGGGGACCACTTTTTCCTTTATCACTTCTCTTCCAAGTCCAAGATGGTACAGTGGAACTTCAGACAATGGGGGAGACTTTTTGTTTGCTTTTTTGCCTGGAATTTATTAATGTTGTCATTATTTTCTGGTTGGGGGGTGGCAGGAGGAATTTCTCGGTCCTTCTAGAATCATATGACATGTAGAGCTGCTTGAGTGTAGTCACGCTGAGCCGTGTCTTCTGGCCAGGGCGGGACGCTGGCCGGAGCGCAGGGCTCTTACCAGTTTAAAGGCCTGTGGGGGCCGTGACTGGGGTGGCGACGACAGAACCCACCTAGATGGGAGAGCTCAGGGAGCGAAGGGGGCGGCGCAGACGGGACTGCAGCTCCGGACCCAGCTCCGGCTCATGCAGTGGGCTCAGTGTTCTCAGGCTGTTGATTTTTTTTCTGGATTATTGTGTGAAGTTTCCCGATTTTAAAATGTTGATCATTGATTCACAGGAAGAGGGGAAAACACTCTACAGGCCAGGTAAACCCCCTCAGAGATCTGGATTTCTCTGCCACAGGAGAAAACAGCAATGCGTGCACTGTGGTCTGTTATCATGCTGTATGGCTTCGTAAGGTCTCATTGCTCCGTTATGAACCACAGGAAGTAGGGGAGATGAGCACTAAAGGTTTTCTGGCTTGGCGCCTTTGGGATTTTATGACTCCTGAATCATCCTGGGTTCAGATCTTCCAGATCCCATCATCTCCCCACATGTCATGAAGGGTGGGGCAGATGCCCCAAACAAAGGCAGAGGGGACGAGGCCTTCCTGGGTGAGGGTGAGGAAGGACTAGGCAATGGGAGACACTGCCTGCTAACGTGACACTACTTGATTTTGCAGAAAAGACTTCCCACTTCGAATTCTTTATGAGGGCCGCCGTTCCCTCCCCTGTACCCCCCTAGTTCTTTTCCAACCCTCTCCTTCAATAAATGTTTACTCAATATATTTATTAATTGCCTGCCTGAGGCACAGTGTCCTCTTACAGCTTCCGTTGCCTTCCCACTAATATTATAGTTCTGTGAGTAAAAGGATGGAGGAAACCTACCCCCCAAATCTCCAGGCTGCCAGGAAAGGAAGACTGGTCTGTGGGGTGGGCTCACATTTCCCAGAGCAGTGTGCACTGTGAGACGGGTCACCTCCTGCTGAGCCAGGGCTTTGGGGACCACTGGAGAGTGAGGTGGAGGGCCACCAAGATGGCAGAAGACCTAGTGCCACCCCTCTCTGCTCTCCTCAGTTCTTCTGCAAAGTGACCCAAGTCATGAGGTGCTGGTGCCCAGCCATGGCAGCAGGCTCAGGTGTGCAGCAGAGAAGAAAGGCCAGGAGTGTGCAGAAGCCATGGGGTGAACCATGGGTTCCCACAAGCCATTCCAGAAAATGTGGCAGTTTCTGAGAGGCAGTGAGGTTCCCAGAGGACATCTGGGTTTATTTGGGTTCATCTGGGCACATTAGCTCCTCAGCTAGGCTGTGAGCAATCTGAGAGCAGGATCCTTGTCAAGTTGTTTCTGTTAGGCTGCATGCAGCCAACACTCTGCTTTTTGCATGGAGAAGATGCTTATTAAATACACGGAGAATGAATGAATGACTGAATGGGCTGTTAATGGCCAGTCCATGAATGCAGAACTCAGGTATAGCATGGATAGACAGACTAGAAATAAACCAGACTAGAGAGTGTTAATTTCTGCCTTCAGCATTCACAGGAAGGATAATGTATGCTGGAGAAGGAAAGCATTAGTCTCTCTCCCTTTTGAAACCCTGGAAAAGATTTGTCTGAAGCATGTATTTAAATGGGCAGCGTACAGGTGTTTTCAGAGCTGCTCCAGCCCCAGAGAAGGCCTCAGGGCAAACCAGAGAAGACGGTACTTGGTAACGAGAAACACTCCTCAGCTACTCTGCATGCTTCAGTGGGAAAATGCAAATCAACTCATTTCTGCTTTTGAGGACAACTTCAGATAAAGGGGTCCCGGGGCAAAGTAACCCCTTCAATGTGCCTGGCTGTCTTTCCCCATTGCTATCTTTCCCTGCACTACCTGCAGAATGAGCTGTGGGGGGGTGGGGAGGAGGCTGTGGATTGGCTGTGCAGGAGACTGAGAGGCGAGAAGCATAATAATGAGGACCTGGGGGAGGAGAGAGAAGGAAGGGACATTAGTGTGAGGGTACAACTTTGTGGAAAAGGCCTTGAACCAGGAGATGGAGTTATTACTAGTTCTCTGTATGTGGCCACCAGCTGTGGGTAAGCTTGGGCAAGAGGTGGGATTCACAGGCAGTCAAAGCTTAAAAGATGTTGGCAATCATGTCAATTCCACCATCTCAGTTTTTATTATTATTATTTTTTTTACATTGGGAAACTGAGATCTGAACAAGGTATCCATGTGGAGTAAGTGGAAGGAGAGGAGTAGAATAGAGGTTCCCTGGCTGCTGGAGCAGAGCTCCCAAGTGTCAGGCTAAGGCCTCCGTCAACAGGCCCGCGTCTCCCTCTAGTCTAATTTGGATGTCGAGTTTTGGGTGTGCCTTGGGGCTCAATGAACATTTTAAAAGACCTGAACATCTCAAAAAAGAAAAAGTATGGTGACCTCCCCTGACCTTCAGCGTAGGTAATGGAGAATCAAAACAATGCAAAATTGTAATAAAAGAGTAAGGAAGTAGAATAGGGAATGAATTTTTCCCAGGATGACTACTCTGATGATTTCAAGTAGCAGATTCTATCTGACATTTTTATTTGGGGTGCTCCTGTTTTACACATGTGTTTCAGGCACAGGCTTTTCCTGGTCTGAAAACATTGAGTGTCAATAAGTACCTACTTATTACTGAGTGAATGTACGAGAGGGCTGTGTGCAGATATGTTTGGGCAATTGTTACTTTTGTATTTGTGTGGTGCTCTGTGGTATTAAATGCATGTGTTTTTTGGGGTGAATGTGTATAAGAAAAATTGCCTTTCTCTATGGAGCAAAGCCATCAAATGCTTGCTAAAATCGGCAAATTCTAGCTTGCTAAATGAGATGATGTAAAAGAGCTTTTACCATGTCCTGTGCTCACTTTATGAAGGTTACTTTTCTCATCTAGTAGAAGACAGAGCTTTTCCAAATGAATTTTGATCTAAACTTGAAATAGTCTGGGTTAGAAAAGCATCAAAGAATAGGCAGGTCAGTTTTCATCTTTATTGACTTTCATAATTGGCTTTTTATGGGTAGGAACTAAGTAACTTTTAATTTTCCCTCAAGCAGCAAAGAGTTTACTGTAGTTTTTGTGCCTGTGTATCAGAAGCTTATGTGTGTGATATCTCTATATATCTCTATCTGTATCCACACATACACACACACACACAACTACATACTGCTGGCCTTTGGTTTCAACTGGACATGGGTGGTTCCTACCCATCTTGGTGTGTAATTCATAGCCCAGGGTCAGTTTAGCTCCAGGCAAGGGCTCCCTGTCTGCCCAGGAGATTTGGGTCTTCTCTGGAAAGAAGTTTCTGCATGTCAGTGGGAGATACTCACCACTCGAAGCCAAGTCTGGAATTCTTCTCAGTGTTCCTAGCAAGGGTCGGAGGAATTCACTGTAGAACACCCTACATTCTTTTCCCAAGTTGTTTTCTCATCTGTCCTTCCAGTTGCTACTCAGAAAAGATCATCGTAATAATAAGCTGGTATTTATTGAGTCTTTACTGTAGGCCAGTGTTTCTTAGAAGTGGCAATTTCACCTGGGGCACGCACCTGCCACTTTCTAAGGGTATTTGGGAGTATCTGGAGACAATTTTGGTTAGCACAACTTGGAGGGAAGGAGTACTCTTATCATCTAGTGGCTTGCTCGAACCAGAGATGCTGCTGAAGAAGACTATAGCTCTCCCACCCAACAAAGAATTATTGCCCCCAAATGTCAACTGTACTGAGGTTGAGAAACCCTTGTGAATACTAGGCTCTGAGTCTCTTTATTATAGGCACATCTCCATCAATCTTCTCATGAATCCAGTGGGGTAGGAACTTTTGTTCATCCCCCTCCATCTTAAAGGTGGAAGGTAATATGGCACATAGAGAAGTAGGATGAGACCGAGTCCCACGTGTGGAACTGCATGTAAGCCAGATCCATCTGCTTCCAGACACCCAGTTTTAAGCATCACTCTGTGCTGCAGGCATCTTTAGTCCTGTCTGATTAGCATTTCAGAGAAGAATGAGCTATTCCCACTCAATGCATTGACACCCAGAACGGATATAGGTAGATTGTTCCTGCCCAGCGGGGACCACTTCGGATTTTGTTGTCTTCTCCCACAGTACACTTTCTGTGTCTCTAGTGAAAATTGTGTCCTTATGTGGCTCTGTTTCCTTTCTTTTCTTCATCTCACCCTTTATGTTTTGCCTTTTTTGTACCACAATAATCAATTCTTCTGTACTGCAGATCCTTTTTTGGAGAGCCCCCCAATAGCTGGGAGGCAACTTCAGTAATGGCTAACTGGATGGTTGTCCCAGGGGTGAGGGTGTTGATTATTGCCACCACATAGGAGAAGAGAACAATTTCCCCTGAAACTGAACAGTACCTGACATTCATCTTTAAGTTCTTCTGATGAGACCTCCAGTCAAGATGGAGGTGTAGGCAAACATGGCTCATGTCCTTGCATAAACACAGCAAAAGTTACAACTAAACTACAAAACAACTATCACCCAGAGTCATAAGAAAACTGAGCTATATGGAAGTTTAACAACCAGGGCTTAAGAAAATCACATTCACCTAGACTGGAGGGAAGGGTAGACACACAGAGACGCACAGAAAGGCACAGAGACATGGAGATGCAGAACAGGTGGTCTTACACACTTGTGTCATGGATAGAAATTGGGAGGGTTACTTCAAGAGCGAGGGATTCCAGCCCCACATCAGACCACCCAGCCCAGGGTTCCAGTGCCCAGAACATAAATTCTTATAATGTCTGGCTGTAAAAACCAGTCAGGGTTGGGGCAGCAGTGAGAAGGAACTTTGAGATCCTCAGGCATCTCCTCTTAAAGGGCTCACAGTGGACTTCGGACTTATGTAGACTCACTCCCTCTGGGCTCCAGCACCAGGGAAGCAGCTGAAAGGTCATCAGTTGCATACAGGGAAAAGTTGAAGTGTGTGGCATCAGGGTGACTGCCAGGGACAGCTTCCTCCTAAATAAAATTCCAGAGGCCAGGCAGTGGCATTGTTCTCTTTCTGAGTCCTTCCCGACACAGAGCCACAGAGCAGCAACATCTTATGGGAGATTCCATCAACCTGGTTTACACGGTTTGCCCTGCCCTGGCAATTACCTAAGGCTCCACCCCATCCAACTTAGTGGTGTGCTTTCCTGCATTAGGCTATGCTACCTAATACGTAGAAACAAACATGGCCCACATGAAAGAACAGAATAAAACTCCAGAAAAAGAACTAAACAAAATGGAAATAAGTAATCTATCAGATGCAGAGTTCAAAACACTGGTTATTAGGATGCTCAAGCAACTCATTGGGTACTTCAACACCATAAAAAAGATGCAGGAAGAAATGAAATTTATACTAAGTGAAATAAAGAAAAAATTATAGGGAACCAACAGTGGCGTGAATGAAGCCGAGAATCGAATGATTTGGAACATAGAAAGAAAAAAATTCAATCAGAACAGCAAGAAGAAAAAAAAAATAGAAAGAAGGACAGGCTAAGGAGCCTCTGGGACAACTTCAGACGTACCAATGTTCAGATCATAAGGGTGCTGGAAGGAGAAGAGAAAGAGCAAGAACTTGAAAATTTATTTGAAAAACAATGAAAGAAAACTTCCCTAATTTGGTGAAGGAAGTAGACATACAAGTCCAGGAAGCAGAGAACGCCCAAACAAGATGGATACAAAGAGGACCACACCTAGACATGTCATAATTAAAATGCCAAAGGTTAAAGCTAAAGAAAGAATTTTAAAAGCAGCAAGAGAAAAGCAGTTACCTACAAAGGAGTTCTCATAAAACTAGGAGCCGATTTCTCAAAAGAAACTTTGTAGGCTATAAGAGATTGGCAAGAAGCATTGAAAGTGATGAAAAGCAAGGACCCACAACCTAGAGTACTCTAAATTTTGCTCTATCCAGCAAAGCTATCATTTAGAATCGAAGGGCAGATAAAGTCCTTCTCAAACAAGGTAAAGCTAAAGGGGTTCATCATCACCAAGCTATTATTATATAAAATGTTGGCCTTTTTTAAGAAAAAGAAGATCAAAACTGTGAGCATTAAAATGGCAATAAGTTCACAACTATTAACAGTTGAATCTAAAAAAAAAACTGAGCAAGCAACTAGAACAGGAGCAGAATTATAGATATGGAGATCATTTGGAGGATTATCAGTTGGGAGGGAGATGGAGGAGAATGGGGGAAAGGGTGCAGGGATTAAGAAGCATAATTGGTAGGTACAAAATAGACAGGGGGAGGTTAAAAATAGTATAGAAAATGGAGAAGCCAAAGAACTTATATGTACAACCCATGGAGGGGTATTGCCAAAGGGAATGGGGGTACTGGATGGAGCAGGGCAAAGGGGGAAAAATTAGGACAACTGTAATAGGGTAATAAATAAAATATATTAAAAAAATAAATCCTGTTGCTGAAATTCTGTGGCTGTTCAAAGATTAGGAAAGACAACGAATCGATCTGAATTTCAGTTTCAGATTGTGCCAAGATTTCACAGAAAAGCCTTTTCTTCCCCAAAAGCCTTCTGAGGTATTTCTTTATCAGGAGAGAAAAGCATTCCTGGAAATCTCATTAGTTAAATTACTCTCACATTAACATATTTTATTAATTACATATTATGAGACCCAAAGCTAAATAATCATAAAAACAACAAAAAGGAGTAAATATAGTTCACTGTGACTAATAGGTGCCATGAAAGACATAATCAGTAAAATCAATTATATGCATTATTATAATGAAAGGTACAGTTAGTGCTTTAAAAAATAATTAGGTTATTGGCTAAGAGGAAACTAGGCCCCCTCCATTACCCCTGGAGCAAGCCCTGGAGGCTTCACTCAAAGGCTTTTACTATAGAAATCATTGGTTTTATTGGCCAGGCAAATTAGTGACTCCATTAGCTTCGCCAGTGGGGGACCCTGGTTCTCCTAAGTCACCAGGTGCTTTTGATCTCGTTGTGCATTTTCTCGAGTGGAAAAAATACAGGGCTGGAACAATGCATTGAGATGTGTGCAGAATATGTGCCAGTCTGAATGCGTGGCGAGGGTAGAAGCTGAGGTAAATGAAGTAGACTGGGGGTGATGATTGAGCTGTGTGTGGAGTGTGCAGTTTGTGTCGTGTGCGTGGTTTGCACGCTGTGTGTGAGCCCGCTCAGTGAGCATGTATATGCAACTCGAGAGCTGATGGACATTTCAAACCTCTGTCCAGAGCTCAACTTGCCTGTCTTGCTTTGTATGTAAAAATATTCTACTTATACCTGTAGCAAAGCTGCCTCCAAAGTGCCAATAAATAATATATGCAAAGTTTTTTTTTTCTTAACCAATATAAAGAAACGTGGAGCTGTGAGGCAGGTGGAAACTCGCATTAGACAATGCAATGAGGCAGGAATTAGAACAGCGCAGTTCCTCTGGCCATTATAAATGAGGACGGCAGCTACCTGGAGAATGGGAAAACTGATGAGTACAGTCTGTTGGGGAGAGCAGGAGGAAAATTTCCCTCAGGAACACATTTCAAATTACTTATTTATGAACTGATGAACTGGGAGACCACCTATGGAGACATCGGCATAAGCAGTCTGCTGCAGACAGCTACAGAGCTCCGGCTAATTGTGCGGCTGTTTTCTGTTAGAACTCCTGCACTCCAGCTGGGCGTCGGAGGCAGGAAATTTAGGCTCTGACTAGAAGTTACGCTTTTCCCCCTTCTTGTCCGCATAAATATATACATACATATTTTAATCCACTTGAATCGTTTGGCAAGAGCCTGGGAAAAAAGCTGCTACAGTTGGCTCAAGAAAGGCTGGGGCACAGAGGAGGTTTGGGTGTTGAAAGGTTTGCAGTTCTACCCCACAGTCTGCGAGGGAGACTGAATTCTGGGCTCCTGTGTCAGCTCTCCAAAGGCTATTGGTTCAGGCCATGGAGAGCCACATCTTCCTTCATTTCCTGGGCAGCGTCCTCCTTCCCCTGCTTGACACCGCTATTGCCATGGTGACCAGGTATGGAGAGCGTCCTTGGTGCTGGGCTTTCTGGTCATTTAACATGAATGATCTCACTTTACCCCCCCCCCCAAAGAACCCTATGAAGGAGGCACCATTGTTATCCTCATTGCACAGGTGAAGAACTGATGAACGGGAGAGCCCAGAACTCAGGAATTACTTCCTGGATGATTGTAAATATCCATGGGAAGGAAATAGCATCTTATGCTGGGAATGCTGTGGACTTACTCTCTGTGCTGCAGGCAATGTGGTGAGGGGGGAGGAATCCAACAGGCAACTGGGGGACATGGGTTTTGTTGGGAGACAGAATAGGCAACTGGTTACGAGGTATGTCCTTTAGGGATTTTAATTATTATCTCCATTTTAGAGATGAGGTAACAGAGACTAAACAAAGTGTAGCAAGACTGTCCCAAGTCACCCCTGTCAGCTGCAGAGCCAGAGTCTGAAGGAGGTTTGGGCTGTGGACTTTCCACTAGGTAGGCAGAGGACTGATTCAGAATTAGTGCTGGAGGGTAAGGTCCGAATCTTATTCACCCTTAATTCCCAGTACCTAGGAAAATTTGCCTGTAGAAATGCCCCCCAATAGGTATCTGCTGAATTGAATTTCAATCCCCAATTTATTCAGCTTTTCACTCCTTGAAAAATGCCCATTCCTTGGCCAGCACTGCAATAACAAACAGCGTGTAATAGTTGCTGACCACCTCACTGTGTACCAGGCCCTGTGCCGCACCGGTACATGATCATCTCATTCATCCCCAGAGCCTGAAGCAGGAGATGTTTTCATCATCTCCATCTCTACATCCCAGTTGAAGATGGTTGAAGCTGAGATGAAGTCAGTGCTTCTAAACCAAGAGTGATTTTTGCTTTCTCCTCGGCCCACCCCGAGGAGCCAGTTGCAGCCTGGAGACATTTTTGGTTGTAGCAGCTGGAGAGGTGGTTGTCTACTGGGTTGATGGCTAGGGGTGCTGCACAGGGTATGTTCCCCAAATAAATAATGGTCTAGGCCAAAGCGCCAACAGTGGCATGATCTGGGTTCAGTGCTTCTCCTAAGTTTTAGGTGGCAGAGCCAGGATTCAGATTCTGTTGCTGTGCTTCAGGGCCTGCACGTTAATCACTCACTGGATGATTCTCCTGCCCTTCCCTTCTCATGGAAGGTAGCCCATGATTTGCTCGGAGGACGTGATTGCTTCGTGAGTCAGGGAGAAGGAATTGCAGCCTCTGGTGCAGATCTCTATGCAAATTGAGTCTTTATCCTCAGCCTGATACAGGGCTCCACGGAAATAACGCCTGCTTGAGTATGGTTGGTAGGGTGGTAATAACATGGGTGTAGTAATTTATAGTTCTAATTTGAACATTTCACCTAAAATGTCACATGGTATGCTTGAATGTGTTATTGTTATGTTACAGAATTACATGATTATGATTCCGTAATAAAAGATTTTGCAATAAAAAGAGGGGGCGTTATTTGTGCCGAACCCTGTATTTGAGTTCTGACTGTCCCAACGAGGTAAATGCCGACTGCTAGGCACATCTGTTAGGGCCAGAGGAAGCGGAAGCCTGGAGGACCCGGTGGAAAGACCGCAGGGCTCGGGGATCCCACATTCCAGGCTGGCTTCAGCTGTTCTTACTGTGTAGCCTCTGAGCTTCTATTTCTCTTGCTGTGGGACAGAGAAGGCTATTTATGGAAAGCACTGGAGAAAATGGTTGCCTGAGAGTTTTGAAAAGGCTGAAGGGCTGTGCATTGGCTGGGACTCCCTTCATTACTTCAGCAGACATGTAATGGTAAGAGTGACAGTTTACCCCACTACTGTTGAGCATGTACTCTTTGTCAGGCATTGCTTTGAGGACTGGGAATGCCGATCTCCTTTGTTTTTCAAAACAATTCCATGAAGAAGGGACTAACTGAGAAGGACCTCATGCTTGGTCCAATGCTGTGATGTAACTAACTCCAATGTAGTTTCTGAACAATATTTGCACAAGGGACCATGTATTTTTATTTTGCACGGGGCTCTGCAGCTTATGTAGCCCCTTTAGACACGTCTGCTTAGCCTAAGTGTATAATAACCCCTCAGTAGTGAGTCTATCAGAAATGGCCTGTATCCCCTCTGGGTTCAGAAGAATAAAAGTGATTAAAGGTGATCTTTTCCCTATGAGAATAAGTAGTGACATTTACTAGGCTTATCAATCAGTTCCACCTATATATTGATCAGGTAGAAAGGACAGGAAACTAGACCAGAGGCAGTGCAATGACAAAGAAGTGGTGTTCAGATAGTCAGAACGACATCAGCCTTGATGAGAATGATGACAGAAATAGTATCATCCACAACAAAACCTTCCTGATTTTCCCAAGTTCAAAGCCTTATGCTAAGTGCTTTGACATGCATGGTCTCATTTAATCCTCACAGTAATTCTTGTGGTACGCATTGTCATTATTCCCATCTTTCAGATGGAGGTCCCATGGCTGACTGGACTTTAATGACTTACCCACCACATCATAAAGCCTGAGATAGAATCCCAGCTCCACTTGCTGGCTTTAATGCTCTGGGCAAGTAATGCAACCATTCTATAGCTCACTGTCCTTGCGTGTGAATGGGGATATAACTGACTTGTAGAGTTGTTGTAAGTTTTAAATTAGATAAGGTAATTTGGAGAGTAAGAACAATGGCTTTGACACGTTGTTTAATCTGTACACCATTGTTTTAGAGCAGTGTCTGGCCCCTGTTGGTATCTTGGTTACCTATTGCCATAATGCCATGTAACAACTCACAAAACTTGAATGGTGCACAGTAATAAGCAACCAATTGTGAATTCCTTGCTCACATGTCAAAAGTCAGTTGGACATTGGTTAGGTAGGTCTACTGGTCTTGTCTGGGCTTGCTCATGGGTCTCGGAGTCAGCTGGTTGTTGTCCAGGTGCCCGGGGCAACTTGGTTCTGCTCCACATATCTCCCCGCCGCAGAAGGCTAGCTGCTGCATATTCTTACAGTAATGGCAGAGGTACCAGAATGCAAGCGGAAATGCACGAATGCTTTTTGAAGTCTTTGCATGTGTCGCATATGCTAACATACCACAGAGCAAAGCAAGTTGTCCAGCTAAGCTCAGAGTCAAGGGTGAGATAGGTCACCTTGCCCACGGTGAGAGGGGTCAAGAATTGGAACTAATTTTACCATTAATTCCAACCATTGATTCTCAATAAATATTGAAGAATTTGAAAGTGCTTAGCATATCATAAAGGATAAAAAGATGTCAGTTCATAATTTAATATAAATTCTGGATTTCATAAGAGAGTTAATCCAGGGGAGGGATTGTACCACACCTGCCTCTTGACCACCTATACCTATTTATTGTTGTTATTTTTTTTCCTTTACATTTCCAAAATATTTTGAGGTGTCAGCTGGATATAGTTTTACTTTTTCTTTTCAAGAGGACTAGAATTTCACAGGTCACAAAAGTAACTGCTGAAACAGTGTCTTCAGACCAAAGTAACCACAGGGCTCTCTGAATTTGTCAGAATGAATCGCATTCTCAGCAAATTTCACCTGACACCTTTTCGTACCATGGCTTCATTCCTTTATTTGAATCCAGTGGGGCATGGGCCTGGGTTTTGAGCACAGTGATTGTTTAAACATTCCTTTTGCCGGCTCCTGACAGCCCCCAGGATAGAAGCAGCTCGCCTCAAGCCTCAGCTGGGCCCAGCGCCTCCTGGCATGTCCTGTCTGTCTACTGCTGGGCATGAAGCAGCGGCCCCTCAAATTCTCGCTTCTTGTGAGGTGTTGAAGAGTCTGCTTCCGAGTGAGAGGGTGTGTCTCTCTCTGAGCTGC
This sequence comes from Artibeus jamaicensis, assembly GCF_021234435.1. NCBI lineage: Eukaryota > Metazoa > Chordata > Mammalia > Chiroptera > Phyllostomidae > Artibeus > Artibeus jamaicensis. The sequence continues at coordinate 7,222,298 of NW_026521828.1, read as the reverse complement.
CGCTGTGCACAGCGACAATGATGACAGGTTGGTTTCATGCAGCTCTTGCCAAGATTAAGGGGTTGTCAGACAAGTATCATGGGAGACTGAGGGACTGCTCTGAAAGCCATTCTGAATTGCTAACTAACGGAGTGGGGTGGGCTTCCTTCGCATGTGGAGCTGTGGAGAGGCCCTTAGCAGAACTGATCTCCTCCTCACTCTGAGGGCAGAGTAGGTGGGCCACTGAGATGCCTCCCACTCTGGGTTGTGGGTCTCAGGGGGATGGTATACCAGAGGCTCTGTCAACCTTGCAAAGCAGCAAGAGAAAGTAGTTCCTCACAATCATATGGCATTTTTCCCCTTTCTGGGGACAGGGAACCATAACTCTCATCTGAATATTAAAGGTTTGGGACTCCAAAATAGTGGGCTATCCTGTTTAGCCCCCCAGACAAAACTCTGTAGTTAATTTTAAGGAATTTTGTCTGCACACTAGATGTAATAAGCATCCATTAAAGTGTTTAAAGAAGTGAGGCAGTGAGAGTAGGCCTGATTTCCAAAAAGCTTACCCTAGGTATAAAATCTAACTATAGCACTGCTATAGACATGGCTACAGCTATTTGTCTCTCGTTTATATATCCCTCAAACGTGAACATTGAGTGTCTGCTCTGTGCTGGCACCTGGGCAGCAAGGACAGTGCTCACAGACATTCTGGCACTCGGAGTGCCTGCTCTCATGGAGATTAAAATGTAGGGAGAGAGCCGAGTAAGTCTAATGCCACTGGGCATTCTGGTAGAGTATGAGAGGTGCTGTTCGGTCATCTGTTCCTTCACTAATTCCGGCAATGTTTATTGATCCCCTGCTGTGTGTCAGGCCCTGGGCTAGGGCTCAGGGACTGTAGTGAGTTTTACACAGGCATAGTGTCTGCCCTCACTGAATTCACTGTCAAGTGTGTGTGGGGGGTACAGACAGGTAAACTGGCTGCTATAGCACACTCTGACAGATTCTATGACTGGGGATGTACAAGGGCGGTTGGGACATAGGACTGATACACCCAACTTAGGCCCCAGGACTTGGGGACAGTGAAGGGTCACATGCTACTTCAAATAGAGACAAAGGGAACACAGTCAAGTCTCTTTCTCTTGATTTTATCTGCACTTACACCTTCTTCATGGGCTGGTCCCGGGCTGCTCTGAGCTTATGTTCCAGTGGCGAGGAAGGGTAACAGGAACCTGAGACCACTTTTCACCGTGGGGTCTTGCAAATCCCCATAGAGTGGTTTTGTGGCCTGGCCTGGGTCCCGTCCCCATCCCCAGCCCAGTCAGGCACCATGTGGCCATTCGATCAGGCTTAGATCCTGGGCTCAACTGTGGAGACTGGCGATGGTGACAGCTTTGCCCTGCCAACCACAGGGCTTGGTGCTGGTACAGACATGTTCCTCCAAACAAAACTGGATGTCAGTATTCAACAGGGTAATAGATGTGCACCAAAGTCAAACTGTAGTAACGAAAGCAACAATTAGTGATAAGCACTTTTCCCGTATCATTTTATTCATGCCTCCCATCAACCCTAGGAAATGGAGTCTGTTATCTATGGAGTAATTGTAGCAAAATCATTGATTACTTTCCATGATGTAGATTTGATGTGGATTAATACGTATTTTTCAGTGCTAACATGATTGCAGCGGCGATGGAACCCCTCGATAATCTAATTTCTCTTGCAGTAAAGGGACAATGGAATTCCAAGGGGAAGAATTGTCTCGCATAGGAAAGCTCTTGCTTTAGTGAATCAGGCCATTCTAAGATACGACAAGAAATATGGGGCTTACGTTGTACTTATTCGTGGAAAGATATTCACATAACATTGTTCCAGGATCATCAATACAACCGTAATTCATGACCCGGCAACACAGCAATGCATTTTGTGTGGTCTCACCATCAGGGAAACCCGAGTTTGAAGCTGCAGCTGCCAAAACAAAAATAAAAGCCGTAAATCACGAATATTCAAATTCTCCCTTCTGTTCCGACCATACAGCTCGAGCATTTCAGGGGTGAGGAGGTGAGGGGAACCTCTTGTTTCATGCCTCCCCAGTGTTTGCCTCCAGGTGGACTCGGGCTCTCAGATGTTGAGGCCCCTTTCCCTCCTCCTCTGAAGTTGCCCATGGAGGAGGGAAAGGGGCTGGGAACAGGGTCGCAGCTGGGTGGACCAGCAAACCTGCTGAGAACAGGGAGAGGTAGAGGGCCGTTTAATGATCATACGAGAAGAAACAGTGGGCACAGGGCATCTTTCATCCCCAGGGAAGGGCATCCTTTCCTTGGCCATGAAGGGCATTTCATCCTTAGATTTTTGCTGCGAATTTACCCTCTGATTTCCTGTTTGGAGAATTAAGTTCAGTGACACTTTGATTAATGCTGTTCCTATTTTCACTGGCAGAGCAGTGGCTTTTATTTGGGGCTGCACATTAGGTCTTTCCCCCGCTCAGCTTTAAAATTGCAGCAGAGGGCTAATGCGGGTGGTGGCAAAGATGGATAGTTGTCCAGCAGAAATTTGTTATTCTCTTCCCATCATGTGCAGTTATCACGGGGATGCATTGCTCAGCCAGGGGTTGCACTGCCCAGCACCCACTGCATCTAGGTGTGGCCACATGACTAGTTTTCCAGTGGAAGGCGAGAGCAGCCCTTTCTTGCGTTTTCCCAAGAGGTCAATGTGACATTTCTGCCTTCTCTCTTCCTATCTACTACTTACACACAGAAGCCTCTGAGGCCCTAGGGGATGCTCTAGAGTGCAACGTGGAGGGTCCTGAATCTCTAGATGGGGAAAAAATGCCCTCCAGCAGGAAGCTCCAAGCAACTTCCAGGAGAACAACAATGCTTTGGGGAGTCTGGTATCAGAGCTGCACACCCTGAGAAACCCTGGATTCTAAGATCTCTCATCTGGTTTGCCCACCTGGGAAACATTCCTGATGCTAGACCTGTGCTGTTGAACATGGGAGGTGCATGTGGTTAGACTTAAATTTAAGTAAAATAAATATTTTTTAAATCCAGTTTCTTTGTTCCACCAGCCCCATACCCACTCAATATGTGGTCAGTGGCTACCATATCCGACAGCACCCAGCGGAACATTTGCATCACTGCAGATGATTCCGTGGGGCACTGCTCCAGGTCTGGACCCGTGGGCGTTCAGGCGGGTTAATTTAGAAGGAATGGCAGGGGGGCCTGTGAGCAGTGATCGGGCTTCAGCCTCTGGACAGCAGTTTCTTTCTCACTAGTCCTAGAGCTAGGATTACCCCACGCATCTTTGTATTTCTAGCATCTAACATATGTAGGAGACACTCAGACATGTGTTTGGTCAAATGAAAGAAGCTCACTTATCAGGATGATTTGAAAGGGAATTCCGAAGAGCTGGAGAGTGGCATCGCTTAGAGCCTCTCTGTCCACATATGGCAAGGAATGGTGCAGAGAGGCAGCTGAGCCAAATACGTTCAGGGGCAGGGAAGGGAGACACTGAGAGGCCAGAAGCTACACAGGGCTTGACACTCTCTGAATTTCTTGGACGTTGTGAGGTGGCTGGCTGGTTAAATGTGATAAATTATTCTAAATGACCTCCTAGTAATTTCTCTCAGGACCCATGTTGACTTTGCATGTAATAGGCACTTAGTTGATATTTACGGAATGAGGGCATTTGAGTAATTTGTATATGTTTGTTTATTTCCTGTCCCCCAGTCCCACCATCCATCCATGCTTCTGTCCTTCAGTGGAATGAGAGTCCCAGGAGGGTGGTCTTTGTCCATTCTGCTCACAGCTGCACCTTCAATACCTAGAATAGAATATTCACAGCTCCACAGATAGTTCTGGAATAAATGAAGGAAGAACCTGTAATAACAACCCAGAGAACCACAGGCATTTTGGAGACTCTGATAAGACAGAGAAATTATTTTTGGGGACAGTAGAGACATTTTTGAGGGCTCTCAAATCACCTCCTAAACAGATCCATTGACTTTGCCTGTGTTCAGGGCTAGGCCAGCCCTCACGACTGATGTGCCTCAATTTGAAATTTAAATCCCCACAGGACTCTAGGTGCGTACAAGGCATAATACTAAATGGCTGATAACTTATGACATTTATTTCCCCACATGAAGAAGCACAGGGCAGCATCTCTTGTCAGGAAGGAAACAGATTTGTCAGAGAGGAAACCAGCCATCATGTGCTCTTTGTATTTTTATGATTTATGTATTTATTGGATGCACCCACCACTTAACAATCTCTGGGTGCTTTTATATGTTTCACAGACAAAAGGCAGACACTGCCATTGCGGATTATGAGGTGGAGAGTTACCAACAAAATAACATCCATAAATCCCAAAGCACATCATAAAATCATCAAATCCTGCAGAAGCCGTACTTAGGTTCCCCCAAGTAATCAGACACCTAAATGGAAAATGCTCGGGACCTGAGCCGTAGCCCTGACCCTGGCACTTATTAGATTCCATGGCCTTGACTAAGTTTCTTAATCTCTTTTAGCCTCATTGGTTCATCTCTAAAATGGGCATGGTAATAACAGCAATTGCCCAGTTTGTCTTCCAGGGTTGGGGGATCAAACACACATGGCCATGCTTTTTGAATCACAGAAAACCTCCAGATGTAATAGACTAGCGTTTTCTCAAAAGAATTAAACTCCATATCTGTGTGAATTGGAGTTTCCTCTTCCCTCACAGCGATGTGAGCCCCACATGCTGTTTTGTCATTACTTGGGTGTCTCTTCTCCAAATGTGACTTGAGATCCCTACCTTGACAATTTCTGTGGTGGTCTTTCCTCTGCTTGGAATTTCTGTTCCTGGCCAATCTTAATTGTTAAGTTTCTCCAGAAGAGTTTCTGTTTAGCATTGGGATACATACGGAGGTCAAAACAAAGAGTCATACCAAGAGCTATCATTTATTAAATCCTTCCTACATACCCGACATTATGATTTCATGTATATCAGCTCAGTTCATTCTCATAAAAACCCTATGAAATGCTCTTATTCTTGTTTTATGAATGAAGATACAGGGGTTTAGAAAAGGCGAGTCATTTAACCAAGGAGAAGTAGATAATAACTCACCACATCAGAACTGGAGCATGAAACTTGTGTCTTTAACCTTTGCTTTAAAATGCCTGCCTCCATGAAAAAACATTTTTACCTCCTGACTTAGGTCGGATGGGGTTTCAATGAGCTATCATTTCCCTGATGAGGAGCCTGTGGAAGGTGAGGAGAGAGTGTTACGCGGGGCATTCCAGTCTCAAGTTTGTTTCTGCACAGAGAAGGCTTTCATCTTCGGGCACATATTTAATCTCTTTAGCTTCAGTTTTCTATCTAGAAAATGGCAGATGAGGTTAATTAGATAGTCTGATGTTCTCTTTATTTCTAGTGCTCCTACTTCCCACTTCTGTCTTTTAAAAAAAGTAAAAAGCATGCACCAACTCCTCCATTATACAGGAATATTGGCAAATATTTTGCTCTTCCGGTCAGCAGTGTTAGTCATGGCTGACCACTTCTCCCTCTCCAAACACCTTCTTTACGTGACCTGGGCAAGGCAGCTGCCTCCAGATGTTTCTCTCACCTCACTGGCTTCTCTTTTTAGTGGGGTTAGCTGCCGTGGGGCTCACTCTTCAGCCCTCTTCTCTTTTCTCCTTGTCCTCATTCCCTCAGTCATTGGATCCAGTCCCCTGGCTCTGAGTACAGTTTTTGCACTAACGACTCACATATTTATATTTAAAATTTCACCCTGGCTGGTGTAGCTCAGTGGATTGAGTGTGGGTCTGCAATCCAAATGATTGCGGTTTGATTCCCAGTCAGGGAACATACCTGGGTTGCAGGCCACTTCCCAGCAGGGGACCCACGAGCGGCAACCATACATTGATATTTCTCTCCCTCTCGCCTTCTCTTCCCCTCTAAAGATAAATAAATAAAATCTTTTTTAAAAACCTTAAAAAAAAACATGATTTAAAAAAATAAATAAAACTTCATCTCTCTTCCTGAGTGCCGGACTCTCACAGTTGCCTCTTCCCGGGTTCATTGGGATGTCTCACAGGTGTGTCCGATCTGACGTGATCAAAATGCTGGGTCTTCCTTTCACTCCCAAGAAACTCCCACTCCTCCCTCAGTGTCTCCCAGCTGATGAAAGAGCCCATCGTTTACTCAGTTGTTCAGTCTCCAAACCCAGGAATCATCCTGGGCTGTTCCTTTATTCACACTCCCAAAACTAATCCTGTCAGCTCTACTTCCGCTGTTTTTATCCTCCATCAGAGATAAAAGAAGAAAATCTTTTTTAATATCCTTCAGTTTTATCACATCAAGATCGGTAGCTATAGTGACTGGGAAGCAGACATTAATTGTTAGTAGAATTTACTACAGAGAATTTTGAGACAAAATGCCCAGAAACAGTGTGGTGCATCCATATCCTATCATAATATCATATCATATCATATCATATCATATCATATCATATATCATATTATATCATGTATCGTATCGTATCATATGATGGTGATGGCAGGAGGAAAGCTGGGCGTTACATTGCTCTTCACCACACTCAGATCACTGTGCTGGTGTGTAATGGTAGCATTTTCACCGCAGCAGTCTGGGGGGGGCTTTGAAACATCCACCTGTTCACAGGTTGGACACAGAAGATTGGGAGGCCCTGCTCTGCTTTGTGGGAAAAATGGAATTTGATTTCAGCCTTAATGAGTGGATTAGATTCAGTGAAATACAGAAGAAAAGGCAGAGTATTTCAATGAGAGAGGAGTTCTGGGAACAAAATGAAGAAATGTGGAGATACACAGGTTATGTTTGGTAGTCCCTGGGAGGAACAGGAATGCTGAAGTGAAAGGTTTCAAGTTATAGCTGAAAAGTTTCACGTGGCAAATTTCATTTTATGAAGAGTATATTATATGAACAAGCACTGTACTAAGTGCTCACATGCGTTAATGATTATAGCAACCCTGGGATGTGGGTACCAATCTCGTTTCGCGGAAAAGGTATCTACACAAAGGCAGGTGCAGAGACTTGCCTAAGATCATGTAGCAAGAGCTCAAACTGGGACTCAGTTCCAGCTGTCTGGATTCTGGAGTCCCTGCTGATCACCATTCTGCTAAGCCTTCTCATGAAGCAGTCTTACCCTATGGGGTGAGAATGTAGAGAGAGTAGAGCTTTGAGATAGGACGAAGGCACATGTTTTTTGTCTTTAATATTTCTAAAAAGAGATAAGCTTAGATTATCTTCAGAAACTGGAGTTGAATGCAAAGTGTAGAGACCCTCAGTAGACAGGGCATCCTGCATTCTGGTACCTTCAGGACTGGGATATATGGCAGGTGTCACGGGAAATTGACAGCTAGCTCAAGCTGCCTCACAGCTGTGTCACACTTTCCACAGAGGAAGATCTGAATGAGCCAGTTTGTCACCACCTGGCATAGGGTGTCTGTTGTGTGGGGTTTCATGTTAAGCCAATTGGAGAAAACTTTGGCTTCATTCACATTCTGTCCATAGCACAGATTCTGGGTCAGTACCAGGGGATCAAAGCTGGTTTCTGTCCCTACAGGCAGTGGAGTAACTCTGAGACTGCGCTGGCAAAGTCAGTGCCTCCAGAGGCCAGCAGTTACCATAAATGTGTCAAGGGGGCCAGATGGAGACCGAGGGGACTGTTTGAAGAAGTGACTGCTACTCCACGTCAGCCGATTCTCTCTATGAGGAAGCAATGTCAGGTGGTCTTCGAGAGATGCAAAATCCAAATGAAATATCCTAATTTTAAAATAGTGACAATGAATTAAAGTAAAAACAACAAATCATTCTTTGGGCCAAAGAAAATGGGCCAGTTTGCTACTGCTGACTTCAGTATGCATCTTTAGCACTGAGAGACCGGCTTTCAGGAATGGCTTTGGGATTAGTTTCTCTGGGTGACGTTTTAATGGAATTTTGAAGAAGGACTTAGAAATCCAGTTGGCTTGCTCGTGGAGGCCAGATTGGATGCACCCAAAGCCTTTTCATTTTTAAAGGCTGCCAGTCCTCCTGCATGCTTCACCCCATATGCACTTCTGCAGAAGGTTGGGGAATCTAGACGACCTAGCAGTGTGTTTTAGGAGCACCACATCCAGAGTGAGTCACCCTTCATTCCCTTTAACAGATCAGTCATTAGGGGAAGCTGATTGTTCCCTTAGCACAGCATACCTTGATTCATTTACATTTAACTGACAAAAGTGGTTTTATTTTTTTCTCTCTTCAATGGGTACGAACCCAGGAAGGGCCTTGGGAGTTGTAAAGAGGAGTGCAGACTCCTTGGACGTGCTGTTGGTTGCGTCCTCAAATGGCCCACTCAGTTAGGGGTAATATTTCATTGACTCGTGTGTATGATGGCTCCCTAGCCAGCAGCATTTTCTAAATGGTTCTGAGGCAAGACTTTGGGTTTTGAAAACGGCCCTTCATCACCTTTAATGTCTGGAGCCGCATTGGCACAGGCTGCACTGAAGCAGTTACTTCCATCGGGGGTGCAGCCAGTGTCTGGCTGGGATGTCTCGGCTCAGCTGGCTTCGCTGGTCAGAAGAACGGGCCAGCTGACACTGTCTCAGGCCGGGTGGGGGTGGCCCCATCATCTGCATGTTGGGTCGGAGCATTTGGGTGCCTGTCTACACTTCCAGTAAGGGCAAAAAGATGGTTACAAGATCCACTTAAAAATGGTTACAGATTAAACAAATAACAACACTTTTTACAAAAATCTCTCTTCCTGAGACACACAGGTAGTATAGACGTGTTTGGAAGTTATCCCTGTGGATGGCATGTCGGTGCATGGTCCTCACTGGTCTCAGGTTCAAATGTGAGGTAGTCAGTTGCTCCACATGATCTTTACACCAATAACACAACTTCAGTAAATAAGTTTCACACGAAGTGTGTGCGCGTCTGTGTGATGTGTATGTTCCCCAGTCAAGCTGTGGAAGACGAAGGGGAAACGTTTTCTAGTGACTGGAAGAATGCACGGTGTAGATGTAGGTGACCTTCTACCCTGCCTAATTATAAAATTGGCTTGATCTCAATCTATAGGAAGTAATTGATTGATCAGTGATAAAAGGTTCTCGGTAGATAAGCCTTCAACATCCTTCCAGTCATGGAAGGATGTCCCTTCTGTAGCTGTCCCTTTGTCTCTGAATTAGTGGCTGGGTCCAATTTGTGGTGAATGCAAAGTCTGGAAGGCAGCTTCCCATTTTAGGGAAGTGGAAGACCACCCAGGGTGGGACATAAGTCGGTTTACTGTTGTTCGTGTGGAAATAGTATAATAATCGACAGGTGATAATACAAGAATAAACCGTGTTTTGCACACTCATGACTGTAAGTCTCCTTGGCCCACCCTTCATGGCAGCCCCGTGAGGGCAGGAGCTGCAACAGTGAGGGCAGAAGCAAACCGAGTGCACCATATACATACGGGTACCTTTCAGGTGACGTCGACGCACCGTACATCCATGGACTCATTTAATCATGACAGCAGCCCTACAGTGTGCTTATTATTGTTGTCGTCACTGGTTTGCAGTTGAGAAAACCGAGGCATTGAAGGATAAGTCACTTGCTCAAGGCCGCACAAGTAGAAGTAGAAAAGCTTGGTCTTGAACACAGGCAACCCGAGGCTAGAGTCTCTTTCCTGCTCCCGCTGCATCCTTGTCCCATAGTCAAACCCCCGCGTCTGACACAGTCCTTGGCACCTAGTAGATGAGTTGAATAAATGCTACTGGTTGGATAAAAGGCCTTTAGGCATAAGTTTCCATAAAAACGCCAACTTGGATTGTTATCGTCGGTGTAACTATTTTTGTTAATAGTAGTAACGACCATACAGTAAGCTCTTCACATGTGCCAGGCACTAAGCTAGCACTTTGCATGCATTATTCAATTTCCTTCTCTTAACAGTTTCATTCGCAAACTGAAACAGTGAGACACTGTGCATGTAATTATTTACATTTAGAAGTTTTCCTGCTAGAAAATAGTGGTGCCAGAAGGTAAACAGAGGCCTGCTCGAGCTCTCTTGGAAAGGCAGGCAGGGTTAGGGAGGAAGGTGAGGCAAGCACAGCCCAGCACCTGTGGAAGCCCCTTCCCTGCTTGCCGGTCCTCGGACACTGGCTCACTCCCCACACCGTCAGGGTGCCCAGAGCTTGCCCAGAGTCACACATCAGATCAGAATTCAGGTCTTAAGGGCAAAGGCATCACCTTTCAGGTCATCTCACCTCCCTATACACGGAAACTGACCTTTTTCACTTTCTCTGTGGTTTTTTTTTAAAGTTTATAGTACATACCATGTGTTTTCAATTTTGTAAAGAGTAATGAAAAAAATCTAATCCAGTTTTTCAAAACACTTAATTTTTAAAGGAAAAAAAGTATTTTTTTCTTACTTTAATACTTCAGTGCTTAACAAATGGTATTTACTTAGCAATGCACACACAGTCTCTGAAACTCCCCACTGAGATAATGCATCTGTTTTTCTCCTGTCCCTTCTGATACTCACTGCCTGCCTGTGCTAGTTAAAGATGGAGAGGAGTTTAAGATGTAAGCCAAAGCAGGTAATTTCCTGAAGAGAAGAAATGTACCTTAAATAATTTCTCTTTGTGGGATCTTTTTATTTTCCTTTCATTCGGCTCTTTCTGAAAAACAAAAAGAGGGAGAAGATGGGTGACAAATGTCTTTTGGACTCAAAGAAGTGACAGGAAACCTCTGAAAGCAGAGTTAAGAAAATCATTTCCTAGAACACGAGCTGGACCTGCCTTTTAGCACTGTCGCACATTAGTGCTGCTGCCCCTCCCATTGGGAAGCAGAGGCCCGAGTGGCAGTCATTACTGCCAATAGTACCATTACCCAATGGATTCCTGGAAAGGCTCACTTAAAAGATTCGGCCAAATCCTCTCCAGGGGCTTGCAGTTCCCATCATCCCAGGAATGAAATATTCAGTATCGTCTTTCTGCACCTGAGGCTGCCATGGATTAAATTCTTGCTGCCTCCATTACTAGAGCAGCCAAGAGCTCCGGCTGTAAGGACTGGGTGTGGAGTGCTTAATGGCTGTGCTTGGCTGAGAAAGAGAGAGGGGATGAACTGGCCGGAACCACAGTCACTACGGTGAGCCCAGGCTGGAGAGCAGACCGTCCCAAGGTGCTCGGACGCAAGAAGGATCTACTTGAATTCACGCCCTCTCCCTGCCAGCAGACAGCACAGTATTAAATCACATTCCCTACTTACAATCACCCAACAATATAAACAAACCCATGCAAATGGTGCTGCATAATAGCTCTTAACCTGGACAAGTTCCCATTGGTTCCCCCTTTCCTGTCTGTTGCGGAAACGTGTGGATTTCTCCCACATGTTGTCTTTAATTCTTTGCTTTTCATGGTGTACACTGTCTTTACATAAACTCCCATCCCCTGTGAGCCATGGGGTGAAGCCCAGCTCAGTTCTATGATGCAATGATTTTCTCGACACACATGAACTGGTAAATAAATGATTATGGAATGACTGAGTGAATGAATGAATGATTTTCCCCGAAGTTCTAGACTTACCCATCTAACTGTGTGTAGAACATCTCTTCCTGATTGTCTGTGGTTGGCCAAATAACAGCCCTTCAACACATCCACACCCTGGAACCTGTGCATGTTACCTTACGTGGCAGAAAGGGCTTTGCAGCTGGGATTAAGTTAAGGAAGGATCTTGAGGTGGAGAAAGTATCCAGAATCATCTTAGTGGGTCTGATATAACAGCAGGTGTGTTATATGAGAGGGACACAGGAGGACAGAGAAGAACTCTGTGACAAAAGAAGCAAAGACTGGACAGATACGGTCAGGGAGTAAGAAATGCTTCTGGAATCTGGAAGAGGCAAGAAATGGATTCTTGTCTGAAGCCCTCAGAAGAAAGGAGCCCTGCAAACACTTTGATTGTTATTTCCCTAAAACTTACTTCAGAGTTCTGATTTCCAGAACTGGAAGAAATTGAATTTGTGTTGGTTAAAGCCACAAACTTTGTGGTGCTTTGTTACAGCAGCAACAGGAAACAATGTAATATCTTACGACAGCTCCGACTTAACATACTTGAAATAAGCTCACTCTTTCCTCCCCAGATTCTGCCCTTCAGTTTCAATGCATGGCTTGCTCATCCTCATAGCCTCTTGCATTAGGGAAACGTGAGTCCTTTGCTCTCTTTTCCTTACCCATTTACTCCAGGCTGGCAGATTCTGCTCGTTCTCTGCCTGAAATGTTTCTCAAATCTACTACATTTATTCGTGGCTGTGGCAATATCCCCAGTAGGTGGTACGCTGTCTGGCATGTAGCAGCTTCTCACCGATAGCAATTGGGAGTTGTTACTCCTCTTCCCTGATGCCCTTAAACTGTTCTTTCCATTGGGTGTATAATTTCCTTTGTGAACTCTGTGAGGGCAGGGGCAGAGTTTTTCCCAGAAGTCCATACAGGTCTGAAATATAGCGTCGTCCAAACACGATGAACTAATACATGGACATACTCCTGGTCGGCATCAGGTTACTGAACACTGTCAGGCAGTTGGCGAGAGCAGCAGTTTGGGAGGCAGATGGAATTTGGTTTATGTCCATGGTCTATAATTATCTAGTTGTGTAATTCTTCCTGGTAAGATAGTAACCTTTTGAAAACTGCAGTTTCCTCAGCTATAAGATGGGGATAAGGATCGCACTCACCTTTTGAATGGTTCTGAGGAACGCACTGGGGTCTGACTTAGGGTAGTAAATAGTCAGTATGAGCTCTCATCATTATTTTTGTGGAGACATGGGAGCACCAGGGGCTGGAAGTGTGGGTTGCATATGCATGTGCGGGGGTGCAGGGACATTGGCAGAAAAGGAGGGCAAAGAGCGGGGATGGAGAAGGCAGGGAGGCAGGCATTTTGCATTCAATAATTGAGTACAATTTGGAAACACTTGCCTTGTGTAGCCCTCAGCTGCCTGTGAAATTCATCTGAATCTTGTTCTGTTGGCCTATGGGGTATTTTCAAATACAAATTAGGTTGGCCAGAATTCCTTTTCTGCAGCAACTCTCCTGGGTGCAACTTAGAGGTTATTAAGATGCCTAATAAAAGGAGAGAGCACATTTAATAACATTACCATCAGCTCGACGGAGCTGAGCTATGCGGGCCCACGGTGCCCCAGAGCCCTCAGCCTCCTGCCACTGGTGCACTTGCTTAGAAGAGGCCCCATAATTATCCGCATTTAGAAAGCACCATTAAACCCATCGAGGCAGCCATGTCCCAGTTGCGGGGCCTTTCTGCCCACATCACCTGGGAGACCCAGGGCCTGGCCTCTTGCGGGGGGAGGGGGGGAGGTGAGGAGAGAGGAATAGATGGCATTTCCTGGGCCAAAGTGAAGGCTGGTTAAATTCACAAAATGGCAGATCTGCTAAGTGCCATTGTCACCCACGTGGCGGCTTTCCCTCCCTTTATTTTATGCGTTCATTTCGCAAACCTTTGTGGAGCACCTGCCAAGTTTTGGCACGGCACTGCCGCTTCTCCTGCAGAGTTCCACTGCTCCTCCCAGCTGCCCGGGGAGGCCAGTGGTTCTCAGGGGGCAGAGGTTTGGCCCACCTGGAGACACTTGGCAAGGTCGTCACCACTGCGGGGAGGGGCGCTGCTGGCACCTGGTGGGTAGACGCCCGGGATGCTGCTTAACACCCCGCGGGACACACTGCAGGTGCTCACAACAGAGGATTACGCGGCCCGAACTTCAGGAATGCTGCAGTTGAGCAGTTTCTAGGTAGGTGCTACCCTTTTCCTCATGTACAATGAGGAGACTGAGGCCCAGGGCAGTGACAAGGTTGTCTGGTGTCACACAGCTGCAGGCAGTGCAGCCATCAGAGCTGAAGCACTTCCCACTCCACCAGACCTGCCCGCTGCACACCTTCTACACCCGTTTTTTTTGCCGTGCTCCTTCCCTGCCTCTGCTCCAGGCCAGCTGCCGGCCCTCACAAAAGCCAAATGCAATTACACTTACTGGGAGTAATATGATGTTTGGTTGGTGGGAGTTATTTTCTATAAAGAAGATTCCTTTGAGAACATATAAAAATTGTTGCACATATAAAAAATCATTTTAAATGATTCAGTAACCTGTGCAAGAGTGGAGTCTACAGTTAGTTTTAATCTACGTGAAGTAGGAACAGCAGCACCCTTTTCAAGGTACCTGATATCTACATGTGATTTTAGAGATCTTTAGAGCCTCTTGTGGTTTTAAAGGCGGAGTGGTCTGTGTGGGGGATGTTTGGGAGCCTGGAACAAAGAAGGGGCTGTGCACTGGGAACGATCGTGAGCTGGACCTGGGCGCCTGTCTCTGCTCAGCCTCCGGGCCTTTGCACATGCTGTTCCCTCTGCCAGGAACACTCTACCTCCCTCTCTTCCCAGCTCAATATAAAAAAACCATCTCTTAGGAAGTTTTCTCAGATCTTGGTTAGGCACCCTATTTCCTGAGCACTGTAAATGTTTTAGATCCGCTCTGTCCAAAAGGAATATGATGAACTGCATTTGTAATCTAACCCTCTCTGCTAGGTGTGGCTGTGTTGTTGTGAGGCTGTTTAGCTGTGACATTTCTCCGGGTTTAACATGTGTTTAGCAACGACCTCAAAGACTTGCGCTGATGCACACCAATTGTTTTTTCCATTTTATCGACTGCCTCTTAACAAAAAAGGGGTGGTACAGGGACAACTCGCTCTTTGTCATCAGGGGCCCAGAGCCAGTGCCTTTACCTTAGTTAAGAGGAGACTGTTTCCCAGTTGGAAAGCAGGGGTCCTTCAGATCATGCCACATTCTCAGAGGGGCCGTGAAACCAGTTTCCGTGTGTCTCCTCCTCCCATTCTGCCTATGAAGGTGCACCATGCAGAGACGTGACTTGCCCTTTTCTGAATGGTCAGCTCAGTGCTTCAAATGAAAAGGCAAAACCTGGTGCATGTTAGAGATGAATTATTAGCTCGAACTGTATGAATTTCCTGATATATCAACCACTTCTGACCCAGAAATATAATAATTTCATGTGGTCCAACCTATTATCATACTCGTAAGTCTCTCTCATATTGGTTAGTGGGAATCTAAGGTGGAACTACCATTCTGGAAAAAAATGGTTTGGAATCATATAGCGAAGCTTTCTTTCTTTTTTTGTATAAAATACTTTATTTAAGTCCTTTCAAGAGTCAATGTTTTGAGCTCTGTGCACACGTCATCAGGCCACGCACACATCACGGATTCAGCGTGCAGCCCTGCAGAATTAACCTCCCCATACCTCAAAGTCATCACTGAACTGCTGTCCTCACACTACGAAAGCCTAAATGTTTCATCCCCTCTCTCCAGGTCTGATATCCATCCAGAGCCTTTTCAAGTTCCCAGCTTCCTGCATCCATGTAATCCTGATCAAACCTGTACCCAATGTTCTTGGAGGGGCCAGTGTGGTACATTTAGTCACCTGGCTTCCTCACGGCTAGCAGTGTTGCTGGAATCGGGTCAGTTAGTAACCACTTGTTTAGACTGGCCCCAGTCTTCTCACTGTGCAATTTTGTACTCAACACGGCAAGTGCCAGGCCCTGAGTCTTGGGCCAACAAGCCATGAGGAGGCCCAGCAAGAGCAGAAAGGACATGTGCTTCGGTGTCCAATGGACTTGTTTCCCATGCTGGCCCTGCACTTGACTGGTGGCAGAGCTCATTCACGTTACCTAGTCCTCTCGTCCCCACGGTGACCAGCTTATGATAAAGGACACAGATGAGCAGCTAGATTAAGAAGTATATAGAGTGAGGTCTGGAAGGGTGCTGGGGGCAGAAGCTCGTGTCCCTGTGGAACCGGGTCACACCACCCTCCCAGAACGTGAATGTGTCCCCAGCCTGGAAGCTCTTGTAGCAAAGTCATAAATGTACACATCTTTGACCCTGCAGCTCCATGTCTAGGGACACATCCTGAGACCTTCACAGGGGAGCACACAAAGATGTACCCACAGGGACATTCGCTGCAGCGCTGTTCATAGCGGCAAAACCTGGAAGCCATTTAAATTGGCTAATCATAGTGTGGTTATACCGTGGAGTATTATGAATACATAAATGCATTTTCATATACATTAAAATGATGATGTATATCTGTAATTGTTGGCATAAAATGATGTCCAGGCATATTTTAAAGAAAAAAATGGATTTTCATTTTAGCATGATCTCATTAAATATTTGGGTATGTGAGTGTATGTATATATAGAACTGTGCATAGAAGGATTTTGCATAAATGCATTAAGAGGAATCCTATCTGGATGATACATATAAAAAAGATCAGCTTCCACAGGGGATAATGCTTAAATTGTCCTCCATATGTCCTGCCCCGACAGGTAACAGGGACTTCTGTTGGGGGAACTTCAAGGCTTTTGAGCCAGGTTGGTTGGGTGAGTGGGAGAGATGGAGATAAGTGTGTCTGTTGTTAAGCTCTGTGGACTTTTGACTCGTGCTCTCTGTGAGTTCAACTGAGGGAAGAAGATCCTGGATTAACTTTATAATCTGGAAGGAATTCTATGTTACTCTGACATATAATCATACTTTATATGAATACTAAGGTCCGTTTCTCAGCCAGCTCTCGGTGTGTGGCCACACACACTGCAGCACCTCCATTTACTGTGCACTCAATGGGCGGTCACCCGCACACCTGGGTTTGGACACACTCTCTCCCAGGCAGGAGTAATTTCCCCACCTTGACGATAAGAAGACAGAGTCTCCAGGAGGCCAAGTGACACAAAGTCCCACTGCTAGTGAGGACACACTAGGTTGGTGTTCTCTCTGTTGTACCATGTTTTTGTTTTGCATTACTTTATCCTACATCACCCTCCACATCCCACCCCCCCCGCCAACGTGCTGTAGGAGCCTTCTGCCTGCCAGCCCCCCGTCCCCCTGGTGTGGAGAAGCACCATAAAGGCAGCGTTGTGAGGAAACACTGTGGAGTCCACCTTCCTGAGACTTACACTTGCTCCACCGCTTATTGGCTGCGTAACCTCGGGCCAGCTACACAACATTTTTATGTCTCCATTTTCCTTCTGTAAGATGTGGGTCTTGATAATCACACCTTCGTCACTGGCTTGGGAGAGGACTGACTGACACAGTTCAGGTAAGCTAGCGTAGCCCAGTGTCTGGTGCCTGGTAAGTGGTAGATCAACGTTAGCCACTGTCGGACATCTTTTTACTTTCCTTATCTTACCCTACAAAAGCCGCACCTGGGCCAGGAGGTGGAGACAGAGGTTATGGGCCTTGTCTAAGGTCACACAGCTGATGAAAGCTGGAGCAGCTCTTTGTCAGTCTTCCCATTCAGCAGAAGGCACATAGGTGTTGCTCTGGGGAGAGAGTGGAAGATGTGAGAGGCGCTTGGGAAGAATGTTGCTTCTCCCGGTGCTGTGTGCAGTAGGTGGACAGAATGAAACAGCAACTAATCCAACCCAGCCCCAAACCACAAATGTCAACAGATATTTTACAGCCGGGAAGGTGCCAACGAACATGTCACACGCTCTTTTGAAAATAAATGAAGCCACGTAGGGACTCTAAATTAAAAAATAAGAACTGGGCTGTTTATGGATCTCCTCTGGCTGCAGTTTATGGCGTTTCAAACGCCGTGGCAGGAAGAGCGTGGTGGGAGGAGCCCTGCAATGTGACCAAGGGGTCACGGGCTCTGCTGTTATCTAATTGCATCACACCGGGCAAGTCACTCAGGGCCTGGGCCACTGCCTCGTCACCAGTGGGCTAATAAACTCTGGCTCATGGGTCTGTTAGGAAGAGGATTCCAGCACTGAGGGCAGCTTTTGTTTCTCTTTCCAGGTCGATTTTATCTGAATGCAGTGGGCAGTTCCCCAAAGGGGCTGGTGTCTGCTTCCCCTCGGAGACCCTGCAGGAGGGGCCTTGTGCAGTTGAACAGTCAGGGACATTCCCCTGTGATTCCAGCCCACTGATTTTTAATTTTTTTCCCCATTGCTAGATTCCCTTTTCCAGAGGAAATTTGATGTATAATCTCAATGTATAAAACACAAAAGGAGAGCTGCCCTCATTGAAATAGGAAGGTCACCTTTGTGGCCTCTTCCCTCACCCAGAGCCCATCCTCATGGGCCTGCCCCAGACCTGAGGACCCTGGAGAACACCGTTTGAAAGCGGGCTCTTAGTTTGGTGGGCTTACAAAGCAGGTGCCTGGGACCCGCTCTGAAATAATGGGATCAGAATCCCAATTTTGAACAAGATTCCTAAATCTGAGAATTATTGACCTTTTCCAATACTTTTAGTTTACAGATGAGGACACAGATGCCCCGAGTAGAGAAGTCACTTATCAGTGGTCACGCAGCTGGTTTATGAAGGGTCCAAGCCTAGGACCCAGGGCTCCTGACCCCGAGTGGTTCGCTTAGACGCCTTAGTGGCAGGCATCAGAAACGTCAGCTAACGTAAGCAGAACTCCTGGGGAGGCTACTTCATGGTCCATAAAGTGGAAGAGAGAGAACACAGTTGCCGGGAGCCGGGGCAGCTCCGCTGCGGCAGATGGCAAGAACGGTCAGAGAGTCTCTCCGGGACTACACTACAGGGTGAGTTCGCCTCCTCTGTTCTTCGTCCCCGTGGCACTTTGTCAAGAGCCCGCATCTCGGGAGGTAAAGTTGGATTGCTTCAGCGTGTACAGAGAGGCCTCCATGCCTGGGGGCCGCAGGGAACCTTGAGCAGTAGCTCCAGGAAGACCTCACATGGAGGGTACAGCAGAGCTTGCTAAGGCGACGCTACCAGCAGGCACTGAAAATGGACATCGGAGGCAAAAAATGACATCTGCCCATGCACCCAGCCACCGTCCCACCACACTGTGCTGTCCCCCTGCAAGGCTCAGTGCTTCACAGAAAAAAATACAGTCGAATTGAAGGGTTAAGGTAAATTCTGTGGCTTAACTATCAGCCAAATGACATTTTAACAGCCTTTTTAGCATAGCCTAGCTGGGCTGAGACCTTCCCTGCACAATGCCTTAATCCTTGGCCTCTAAATAGAGAGTTATTTTCAATTTCTCCAGTTCCTAATGTTTTAAATGGAACTACTGTTCCCCTTAGAGCACCCAGTGGCTGGCTGGAGACCTTTATTGATATATATATAAATTACCCCAATCCCCTCTGCTGCCTACAGATCCAATCATATTGAACTAATGCGCATATAAATAAAAACCTGGAAGTGTGGTTTATGGCAATAAGTAGTGCAGCCGAAGTTTATACCGTTCTGCAAAGACACCTTGATACATTGCTGATAATCTTCATAATGTGTTTAAAGAGGCAGTGTGTCAGCTCGGGCTGGCGCACCTTGGGAACCGAATGGGAAATCTGATTCTCAGCTTCTGACTGACCAAGAGAAGAATCTGTCCTGCCAGGAGGAGGCCCACCCCAGGCTATAAAGGGCCCAGATGCTGGAAAATCTTCCCAGAGTTCCCGGGCCCTCAAGAGATGGGCCGACCTATACCAGTTGCAGGGGTCAGGCTGGGAATTCTGCTTTTTGCAGTCTGTGTTCTGTGGTTAGTCTCGATGGTGGGCTGGCTCCAGAGTAGCTGAGGAATAGGCTAGGAGTGCTCTGCAGAGCAGAGGTCTTGCAGCCCCCAAGATGTCCCAGAGGAAAGTGTCCAGGTGGTGGACCCTCCCTTACCTGCCCTCCTTCAGTCCTCTTTGTCCACTGCAGCTGGGACAGTCTGTCTGGAAGGGGAATCGGGTTACTGCTGCTGCTCCGCACCGTTCCGCTCCATGACCTAACTCTGCCTGTGAGTCTTCTGGGTGTGGGCCATGCCCGCCACTCTGGCCTCGTCTAGTTCTGCACTGCCCAGACCGTCTGCCCTGGCCACTCTGGTCTTTTTTTATTTTTTACTTTTTTGTGAACCGTGGTTTTTTCTGCCTGGACTGCACGGTCCACAAAACACAGGACCAGCTCTCTGCCTGTTGGATCATTATCTTACCCACATCCTCTGGCAGAAAGTTCTACCTCTTTGCCTTCCCCTCTATGACCCCTGCCTCCCCCTCCCCAGTCTGTCTCCGCCCCCAGTGCACTCCCTGCCATTTCTGAGTCCCGCCCATGCTCCTTATTCACACACATTCCCCTGATCCTTCCACCTGGAAATCATCTCTCTGATGCCTCTTTTAGTGAACTTTTATCAGCTCAATACTATAACAACTTATGTGTGTGCATTTAATTTCCCTTTTGGTCTGGGTAGGCCTGGGATTGGTTCGTGTTTGGATTCTGCAAACTCCTGCAGCACCTGCCCGTGTAGCAGGGGCTTAGTAAGTGTTTGCTGGTTGTAAGAAGGAAAGAATGCCTGGGTTTTGGCCATGGCAGCAGGAGATGCCAGTCCTGGATGGGAACTCAAAGGGGGGACTTAGGGCAGGGGGTGGGAAAGGCACAGAAGTGCCCGTGTGTCTGGGAGCCTGGGAAAGGGGTTTGGGGCATCCAGGGGAGGGTGAGGAGAGGAAGGGGCCCTCTTTTGGACGTTTTGCCCAGGACAAGCCTTGAACATGAGCCCAAAGAGGAAGCAGAGACAAAATAAGGAAAATATATCATTTTTGCTCTGTGTTACAGGAAGTGGCTACCTGTGTCCCAGTGACTGGGCACAACTGTCCTGTTGGGGTTTGGGGAGAAAATATTCTAATTTGTGTCTGCATTGGTTTCTCATTAATTTTTTTTATCTTTGATGTGTGTGAATATGTAACATCTAATACATCAGTGTTGTGGTCTATGTATGCAATTTGAAAATAAATGCATGGATATAGGAATAGATATCTACATATTGGATTGGATGACACAATTTATTTTTAATTAATGGAGCATGCAATTAAAAAGGTTTGCAGAATGCTGCTTTAGAAGTCCAATTCCTATGATAAGCCAGAGATTGCCAGTAACCTTGAGGTGATACTAATTTTATGTATTATCGAAGGAAAATTTGAGGAGGTTCCTTTGGTTTACTTATCACATACTGTCTTAGGGTCCCAGCTCAAGTTCAGTGTAACGGTGTAATGAAGTTTGCTGACTTTGGGATCTCTCAGCCTTTGTTTCTCATTCCGGCTGTGCCACATTCTAGCAGTGGGATCTTGGACAAGTCAGCCTCTATGGGTTGCAGTCTACTCATTTGTAAAATGGAATTAATAAGAGCATCTACTCTAAAAATGAGATAACTCTTGATAAACATTAACATTTCTGGCACATAATTGTAGCTCATACACTGTAGCCAGCAAAGAACCTAGTCTAGGAATGTCAGTCAGCTGGCGACCGCTTCTTCATCCCGTGCCCATAGCAGACATCACTGGTTGAGGATAGCCTTGTTCCTTCTGGACTTGGACTAGACTCAGGACCGAGACATTCCTTTTTCCTGGGGGCGGGTGCAATCCCTGCAAAGCTCTGGCTGTGAGAAGCTGCTCATGTACAGAAACAACCTTGAGGACTTCCCAGCTGCAGGAGGGATCCTGGTGAGACTTGAGGAAGAGCTTTTCCTCTTTAGGATCCCAGTGGGACGTTATCAAACCGGCTTTGAAAACTTTTCTCTAAGGATTTGGGGGCTATGGCAACAACAATGAGGATAATGCTTCACGTTTTCAGCAGCGCTTTTTAGTTTTCGAAATACTTTCATGCACATTTTCTGACTTCATCTTCAGAGCAACCCTGTGTGGCAAGGCAGATCAGGCATTAGAATCAGGAAGATAGCACTTTTTTTAAAAAGTAAAAAGAACCCTAGAGACTTTGGCCAACCTTTTATAGACAAGGACACTGACGCCAGAGAGGGCAACTTCCTCCAGGTAACCTGCTTGAAGCTCACGTTCTACTTCCCGGTATCTCTACGGTGCCTAGTAAATGCTTAAAAAGGATTTGAATGAATGCATGAATGGATAACTCTATTCATGAGTGAACATGGTCTCGTAGTGGCCAAATTAGGTCCAATTACGTCCGTCTGGGATGAGAGAGGGTGGTGCATTTTCTCCAGAGTTCCAGAGCCCCCTGTAACTGTTCGTTGACATTGCTTGTCTGCTCACCTGGGAGTTCCGGCAGGTTTAGATATAAAAAATGGCCCAGCACAGGTTTTGGCTCTGACTAGGAGCCATAAACCTTTGGGGAGGAAATACCACCAGTTCGAGAAAAGCTGTATGTGGGGAGTCTTAAAATTCCATCGTGTTTGAGTCAGGCATGGAGAAGGAGCATTTGTTGGTGATGATTTTGAAATATTAGGCTCCTAAAGATTAACAGCCTCCTAATATTGAAGTTGCTTTACCTGTGGTTATAGCAGAATATGGGCCCTTGTCTTGCAGGCTCACACCTGTCCTCCCCTACCTGCAGGTCTAAGGTGATCCCACCTCATCCATCTTGGCACTTAATAATATTTAATGAATGAATGGTGGAATAAGTGACTGGGTGGGTGAGTGTATAAAACAGATAGAAAATGCGGTGCCCCAGAGAGCTTTGCTGCTGCTTTCCTTTAGGAGAGAAAACTCTCCAAAGATTCTGCAGGTCCTGTCTGGAGCTGAGCGCAGTGACCTCAAACTCGCTTCCCCACTTCTGTGATCCTGACTGGGGCCGGCCTGTTCTCAAAACCCATTCCCGTTCTGAAGCTGATTTTAAAACAGTTCCTTTTCTCTTCACATCACTCATGCCACAAACATTTATTGGGCATCTACAGCCTGCTTGGCATCGCAACGGGCCCCGGGGGGGAAGAAGAGTGAAAGATGGCCCTGCGGAGCGGCAGTGTTTTCTTTCTCTGCTTTTATCTCTCATCATCTCAGAAGTTTATTTTTGAAATAAAGGTTCATTTTCTTAGTGGAATTCTTAAGTGGGGAACGATGAGATGAATTCGGGCTTTTAGGAACTGCTTTTAGAACTTGTGGATGACTTCCACTGTTTGCTGCTCACCCTTGCTGATATGCCCTATTAATATTCAAAAGCTGTCACTTTACTTTATCTTTGTTCTTTCGTAGACAAGACTGCTGGCTGGGAGAACCTGGGTTGTCTGGTTTAGCCTTGTCACACTATGGGGTAGGACAGAAAGAGACATGGCCCAGGGTTGTTAGTTTAAGATGATTTGGGGGGGGGGGGTGGCTCTGCATATTTCTCTTGGTATCACATTCTATTGAATTGACTTCTGTCCCTTTTTCTTGTCAATAAAATTCAGCCTCATCAGGAACAATCCCAAGCATGGCCTGCTGTTGGGTGGACAGCTGCTGGGGACACAGTAGGGCTGTGTGAAAGGTGTCGGGGTGGCACTTAGGTATCAGTGGCACAGTCCTGTTTAAAGGTGGTGGCTGTCCGGAGTGCCATGTAAGAGAGGGTTCTGATGTGTCCTTGGGCGTGGCAGGCAGGAGCAGTGTTAGCATGTGTGACAACAGCTGCCCAAAGACTTGCAGCACGGATTTGAAAGGCTGGGTCTCAGCCTAAGTGTCCCAGGTCAGGAGTCAGGTGAACAGAGACTAAGAAAATTTTTCTTTTCTTTTCACCACCTCTTTATCTCTCTCATCACTGCCTCCTTTCGTACTTCCCTGCTCTCTCTTCTCATGCTCCTTTGTCTCACTTTCTCTTCTCCCTCTGCCTCCATGTCCCCCTCTTTCAGCCCATTTAAAGCGCACCTCCTCACACCCACCCTGGGGGCACACACATGAGAGACCTTGGCTCTTCTCAGCTGCTGCAGATACAGTTCAGACCTGCCTAGAGGTTCGGGTGATGTAAACGAACCAGTCAACGGTTTTACTGACCCCAGGCTCTGTTTGCCTCTGGCCCCTCTGGCCTTTGTCATATGCTGGCAGAGGCGCTCAGGAGGCCAAGTACGTGGTCAGGAAGGGGCTCTTGACCTGAGGACACTGCACATATACGTGACCTTTGCTTCCATCTCCACACTGTGCACAGACGGACACATGAGGCTCCCCAGAGCACGCTCTCTGGTTCCTCTCATCAGAATTAAATTCACTTAATGTTTTAAAAGAAAAAATATCCAAAAATATTCCTACAGTTGACTGTAAAGGACGAGCTGTGTTTCACTTACATTCGCTTTCTAGCTAAGCCAAGGCCGCACGCCCCAGGTGGAGCGTAGCAGAGGCAGACTCACCTGTTAGCATAGGCTTCATCTTTCTCTTTCCCTTCTCCCCATGCAATTACTACATTTTACTCTTAACTGTTTCGCTTTCTTTTATTCTGTCTTTTAGGTTTTACTATATTGGTGCAGATGGGTGGGGGGAGACAGTCTTTTCCTCATTCCCGTTGATATTCATCTGTCTGCCTAAATTCTTCTTTTTTCCTTTTTCTTATTTTGTCATTCACCACCATTTTGGCTGGTGAGTATAGGTTGTTTTTTTTTTCCCCCTCTAAGCACATTGAATGTCTTTAGGCTTGCACGTCAGACAGGAGACTGATAGGATAATGATGATGGAATGTTAAATGCTATCTATGTAAATCAGCTCCATCAATGGGTACAAGATTCAACTACTTTAGGCTTTTTTTTTAACATACATTTTCATTTTTTTAAGGAGAATAATATTGGATTGTTATTAACCTACTTTAGAAGAATCTTTGCATTGCCAGACACATTACTATTTTGCATAAGGCCATATTAAATTTTGGTATGATGTACAACATCATTTTCTCCTAAGTGCCGCTTTCAACCTCCAAGTAGTTTCTTTTGTATTTCTGGTGGATGATTGGTTTCTAATAGCCAAATCCAGATTGGGGAGCAGGAAGGAAGAAATGAAGATCTTTATATGGTCTCTGCAGGCAGGGGAAAGGACCTCATATTTTCTCCACATATTGGAAATATGGAAGCTTGCTGGGTAAACTCTAAGAGTGATTATGTCTTGAGGTGGTTAGTGAAACCTCTGGTTCATCTTTGGGCTCTATAACAAAGCCAAGTCTGCAGCAGGATTGGATTCGATTAGGGGCACTAGAGTGATTCTCACTCCTGGTTGTGAGCAATAGGATCCAACTCAAACCTGGTTATAAACTGGAATACATAAGAATGCAGGTGGCCTCAACGGGAACCTCAAAGGTTTCTGCCTTCTCCCCTTCGTCTCTCATTCCTCCCTCCCTCCTTCCCACCTCTCTCTCCATATCTTCTGTCCCCATGTCTCTCTCACCCCCATTTTTACTTTCCTGTCTCCCTCATTCCTGTCCCTCATCCACCTCTCCCCATCTTTCTCCCCCTCCCCCACATCCCACTATGTTTAGTCTCTCCCATCTTCATTTCGCTCCCTCCATCTCTCTCCCCGTTGCACTCACCCCTTTCCGCTCCTTCACCTTCCTGTGGCCCATGTCTCCCCACTTCTCCCCCGTCTGTCCATCCCCAACCCTCTGCCTTCCTTCCCCTATCTCTCCCATCCATCTCTCTGTTCTTCTGTCTCTCTCCCCTTATCTTTCTCCCCCATCTCTCTCCTGGCTCTCTTCATTTTCTCTCTGCACCAACTCATTTCCCCCTGCCCCGGCTCTGTTTCTCTCCCCCAGACCTCTCCATCTCCGACCTCTTCTTACAGACTGCGGGACGGCTCCTCCCTCAGAGCTGAGGGTGTGGCGCCAGCAGCTCTGGCCTCCCAGAGTCCCAGCTTGGTGACTCTGGAGGAAGAAGAGTGGTTTCTGCCCTGGACTCCAGTTTTATATGAACCACAGAGGAGGCTCTCATTGACCTGGCTTGGGTTACACGCCCGCTTCTCAGGATTAATTCACTTATGCCAGCAACACGAGGAACTGTCTCGCCTACTTGGGTCAGACGGCTATCCCTGTGGCCAGTGGGAATGGGGATGGGGGGAAGGTATTAGGATTGGCAACCCCATCACAATCATTTAGAGTTGGAAAGAAACCTTCCATTAAGGAAGTGAGAGTGTTAACAGAAAAGACGGAAAACAGACTCTGGGCAGACAGAAGTGGCAGGTGTCTCCCACAGCCACCTAGACAGGGGCAGGGAAAGAAAACAGTTTTCCAAACCACATCTTGTTCTGGCCAGATAGTGCAGACAGGTAAGGGGGAGGAGCGGTACACTTGTTAGGGGTCTTTTCTTTTTTTGGTCTTAGGGATCCTTTTAGCTTGTTGAGAAGACCCATTTTTAACTCCTTTAGTGACTTTTCCTCGGTATGACTAAGGTCTTTTACTTTCCAGCTTGCGAGGGGAAGCCCCAGGGAAGCTAAAACAGCCGCGCCTCTGCCACCCCTGGTCTCCGTCCCTCGGCTGCTCCTCTTCCGAGTGTACTGACTCCATCCAGTTCTTAGTTCCCACACCAGATGTGGGCCAAACCGTCTTTATCCACAATTCAACCAGAAACAGGTGGGCACATTTCAAAAAAGCAAGCAAAAAAGAGGAATGGAATAATTTAATTCTGGGGTGTACCCCATGGCAATGGGCAGCTTAGGGGACCAATCGTGAAGGACCGTATTCACTGGCCTCCTGGTGCATCCGCAGTTTGGTTGACTTGCAGAGGTAGAGATGGGGTCTGCAGTGAAACAGGAGAGAAGGACAGAAAGGTGAGGCCAGGAGGCTGTTGATGCTCCCCTTGCTTTCTTCAGACTAGTTGGAGGTGAATGTTCTTCACTCCGTCATATAAACAAGCCAGGATTTGGGAAGCTTAGGCGGGGAGAATGACATGCACCCCTTTAATTGGGATGGAAACCATTTGGTTGGATTTACTTGCCTCAGAATGCCTGAGCTTAAGAGCGCCAGCCCCAAAGGTGAGCTGAGGCTAGCTGGGCTTCTCCCGGATGAAGACAGCCAGGAGCGATGGCGAAGTGCGTCACAGGAGAGAGCGGCCTCACGGGTCCTTCTCCACGCGTTTATGGAGGAGCCGTGGGGCCAGGGGGGAAACCGGGCTCCAGGGGCAGTGCCCAGAGCTCTGTCTCCTCCACCAGGATGTTAATAGCAGTTTCTGGCCAAGCCTGTGGCTTGAGCTGCCCATTTTGGATTTGGCTGGCGACTCTTCTGGGCAGGCTTTTTGCCTCCGCCTGTTTGTGCTAGAATGGGACACATGGACCCAGCAGTCAGCCAGGTGCCAACCTCGTAATCCGACACCATATGCTCCCGAATTAGGAGAGGGTAGAGTAGATTTTTTTTTTTTAATTTTGGAAGTAGGTTAATTACATTCATCTATATTTTCAGCTCTAGGGTCACAGATGCAACCAAATCATTAAGTGTGAACTTCACCGTCTGTGATGTGGGGCAGTGAGTGAATTCTCAGAGTAAGACTACAGCCCAGAAAGATATTCCCTTAGTAAAAATGTTCCTCGTTGGCACTACTTTTAAAAATGGTTTTAATGTGATGTTTTGAGGGGAAATCAGTGTTGCTCATTTCGCTGGTCCCCTCCTTCGTCCAGATGTTGGTTTGTTTGCAATATTTTGCCAGTTTCCAGGGATATTGGTAAACAGCGCCAGCTGTGTCATTTCTCTGCTGCTCTTTATTCTTAAAATTTAAGTACAAAAGCAAATCTTTAGACTGAAAAAAAAAAATCTGTCTGATTCAGGGCATTTCACCAATGAAAACTGATGGCAGTCTTTGACACGGCTGATATTTGCTGAGAGTGTGACCAGTGCCCAGAAGGTGCTGAGATGTTTACATGCAATATCGAATTCGAGCCTTGACTGTCTTCCAGGGCCAGACCTCCAGAAGTGCACCTCACCCTTCTCCGCCCTGGTCTGCACTGGGAGACCCGGCACATTGGTGCTCCCCTGCCCTCTGCCTTGCTTTTGGGTCTGGCCAGTGAAGATCCCTGATAAGGAAATTAGAGGAAGAGAGTAGACTATACAATTTGGATATCAAACCAACCTCTTTTCCTCTGAACAACTACTAAGCATCTCTGCTCCCCAAATTTTTGTCTGTGAAAGAGATGATTGTACCTGTTCCTTGGGTGGTGGTGAGGAGGGTTAGATTACATGATGCATGCAGAGATAGCCAGCCACGTTTCTTTAGTGAAGAGGTATATTTTTTCTTTTCCTTTGCATTTTGCAAGTAGTCCAAGGGGGTGATCCTTTGCTACCATAGTCTGTTCCCTGATGCGGCACCTGCCCTTACCTGCCCAGATTTTCTCCTCCCATCTGGGGGTCACCTGTGTCCAGACCGGTGTGTTCACTGCAACAGCTCCTGTTGTCTCTACCTGAGGGTTTGTGCTTTGTCTTCCAGAGGGGACAGGCCAGGAATGCCAGTTGCCTTTTAATAGGTTCCTGCATTTTAAGTGTTTTTTTCTTCCTTCACAGTCTTGCAAATTTCACAAAAATTGGAATTTTGTCAAGGACCTTCTCACTGTTTGTGGTTCATAGGGCTTTCCTTTTTTGATTTATCAGCATGGTGAATCATATTAATAAGTCTTCTCATGCTGGACTCTCCTTGCAGGGCCGGAACAATATTTTACCTGCCTATTTGGTTGTATGTGCTACAGTTCTATGTACTTTTGCATTCATGTTTACAAGAGAGGTTGATCTGTGGTTTGGGGTGCGGTCTTTACCAGATTTGGGTATGGGCATCGTCCTTGCCTTGTCGAAAGTGAGCGGGACGTTTCCCTCTGTTTTCTCCTCTCTGGAGCAGGCTAAGCTGCGTGGGAATTGTGTGTTTGGTGAAGGTGCAGTTTCTGTGCGAGAGCGCTGAGGCCTGCAACTGTGTTTGTGTTTTGTTTCGTGGTGGGTCTTTGATAATTTTTTTTTTTCTTCTAAGACATCGGTCTGTTCCAACTTTGCCTACTGGAATTAATTTGGTGAGTTGTGATTTCTTAAAATTAATTTAGGTTTTCAAATTTTTGCACAGAATTATACAAAATACTTTCTAATGGTGGTTTCAGTTTTGTTTACCTTTTATCATTTCTTATTTTGTGTATGTGTGCTTTCTTTAATTTTTTTTTCTTAAGTGGGCTAGTGGTATGATGGTTCGTTGATTTCTGGAAAGAGCCAGCTTTTTAGTTATTAGTTTTACCTTTTTCTTTCTTCTAAAGCATTAGGTTTTGCTATTTATTTTCTCCCTTCTGCTTTGTTCCAGTTTCTTTCAAACTTTCGATTTCATTGTTTAATCCATTTTCATTCTTTCATCCTTACTACTGATCTGTACTTTGGTAGTATTCTTTAGTTTCTGCTGTATGATTTCTAACAATGATCACTCGAGTGTTTATTACATATCACATTTTTATGCATATCTGAGTCTACCTATGCTCTATCGTGTCTGTATCATTTATCTATTTATTTTTTAAGATAAAAAATTTTAATTTACAACTTTATAATACATTGGAGAGAAAGATATATAAGACAAACCACTCCTTATTGCTAGTTTCTCTTCAGATTTTCTGGGCTTTTTGCACTTGCTTGTGAATAGTTTCTTCAAAAGTGATTTTTATAATAATTTTTAAAATTTTATAGGGATTGTATTGATCTTATAGGTTTCTTGAGGAGAATGAGTGTTTTTACAATATTGAATGTTCTAATCCAAGAGCGACTTATGTCTCTTCATTGTTTGTTTGTACTTCTTAGTAATTGTATTTTTTTAATTTTTTCACATATGTCCCAGTAGTTTTATTTTTAGACTTTTCATATACATCCCACTTTTTCATATACATAAATTTGTTATATTTATGTCATGTTTTAGTAAAGCTTTAAAATTATTATTTTTTGCTTTTGTGGATGAGTTGTTTTTCTTCTATATTCTGTAAGTGATTATTGTTACTTTATAAGAACAGTATTGATTTTTGTGTTTCTTTTATAAATGGCCACTTTATTAAGCTTTTCTATTTCTATGTTTTTCTTTTGTGTTTCCTAAATATAATCACATCATATGCAAATAATGATAATTGTGTACGCACTTTCCAACAGTCGTATCTCATATTTTGTTAATTTTACATGCACCGGCTGACACTTTACAACAATGTCAAGTAACAAATACAAAAAACTGTTCCCCTGTCATCTCGCCAATTTCAGTGTGGATCCTTGTAGTAGTTCACTAGTTAGCATGATTCTTAATTTTGGTGAATATGTATGCCCTTTTTCAAAAAGTAAGTTTTTTCTTTTTGAAGTGTGAAGGTGGATTTGAATTTTAATCAAATGCTTTCAACAATTTTCTTGGTAATCTTATTTTTCTCCTTTGACCTATTTATGTGATGAATTTTATTAATGGATTTTTTAAAGATTGAGGTAGTTTTGAATTCCTGGATTGAATCAATTTGTCTAACAGTGTTAACATTCTGTTTAGGTTTTTTTACATTAATATTTTTAAAGATAGGTTGGTCTGAGCATTTTTAAGTCTCTGTAATATTTTTTGAATCAAAAATGTAGTTCTTGAGCCCTGGCTGGCGTAGCTCAGTGGATTGAGCACGGGCCTGTGAACCAGAGTATCGCGGTTCGATTCCCAGTCAGGGCACATGCCTGGGTTGCAGGCCAGTTCCCAGCAGGGGACTCAAGAAAGGCAACCACACATTGATGTTTCTCTCCCACTCTTTCTCCTTCCCTTCCCCTCTCTCTAAAAATAAATAAATAAAATTAAAAAAATGTAGTTCTTAATGGACTGCTAATAGTCCGTCACATACATATCCCACAGCCGACTCTTTTACATGGACATTTATGTTACCAGTTTTTCGGCATTGGAAGTAAAGAGCCACAGTGAATGCTTTTGTTAATCCTTCCCCTTCCTCTTCTCAGCTCTTTTACCACTTCCTGAGAGAACCCCTTCCTGACCCTCCAACTACCCCAAATCCTCCATTACACACTGAAGCCTTTCTTCACTGCACTTGTTTTGTCTGTAACACGCATTGTCTGTATGCTGAGTTGGTGGCTGTCTCTCTGAGATGGTAGGTGTGGTGAAGTCAGGGATCGTGTCCGATGTTGCACGTCACTGTGCCCTTCAAGGAGCTCAGTGCCTGGCCCATAGTATGTGCTTCATAAATGTTTTCTGACTACTGATTACTGTCTCTCTCTATATATTTACTTCTGAGATGGGTGGGCCTGTTACAGAAAAGGACATTTTACATTTAATTTTATATTCCAAGTGTGTGTATTGAGATAACAAATTTGCTGGCTTGAGCGAGGGGTGAATGGGTTGCTTTCTCAGTTGAGGGGAGAGAATTTGGCTGGAGTCTGGATGGGGGAGAAGGAGCAGGTGGACAGCAGTTACGAGGTCTGGGAGCTGGGAGAGGGAAGCGGGGGCACAGAGCTAGCTGGTGGGGTGGGGAGTGAGGGGCTTCAGAGAAGAGGGTTTTCATGAATCTTCAGCAAAGACTACTCATGATATGCTTAGTCTCAATACATTTCTTATGAAAGCCATTTTTTTGTGAAGCTAAGACTGGTTTGCTTATTGAACAAGTACAAAGATGCCATCTGAGTTCCATCAAAATTAAATTTAACAGAAGCCAATGGAAATCTCTGTATGTAATTTAAAAAAAATCTATTGCCCAAGCAGAGGTTTGGGAGGGAACTGACTTTGATAACTTTGTCTTTGAAAATGTGGGTAGAATCTGAGTGCAACATGAGCCAATTATCCGTGGTCAGTATTAACAATAAAATCATGAATGCAGCAGCCAATAGGAGGATAGGGTCCTGTTCCAGGTAGTTCATAGTTCTACTTTACCCTGTTGGTCAGACTACCTTTAAAGAATTCTTTCACGTTTTTTACCTTAGTCATTGGCAAACTCAGTAGCATCCTACTAGGTATAGTGGGGAAGAATTTAGAGAGCTGTGGCCTAAGAATAATATTTGAGGTGAAGAGGAGAAATTTAGTTTCAAAAAGAGAAAACTTGAAGCTGCCCACAGTCATGCTGAAGGACTGCTATGTCAAAGAGGGGTATTCCCTATTCTCCCAGCTGCAGAGGACGTATGTGGAACAATGTCGTAGGGCAGAAGATGTGTGTTCAATCTATGGAAAAGCTTTATGATGAAACTGGAATGCACTGCTGTTGGAAGAGGGAGCTTTCCAGACTTGAGGATTCCAGCAGAGGCTGCACGTCTATCTACAGGGGAGACTGGAGAGGAGATTTCTGCACTGGGTGGGCCCAACCACACGACTTCTTCAATTTTGTCCAATAGGCAGTCTGTGGGACAGGCTAGCTGCTTCGTTGCTTTCATTGTTACTGGCTTAGCATCTGTTTACCCTCCAGGCTGTAAGCTCTGTAAGGAGGAGGACTATGCATTATCTTGTTCGCACTGAATTACCAGGGCCTGGTGTAAAGCTATGTGCTCAGTCGTCACTCAGTGCTGGGCACTGAACCGTTGCTGACCTGGGTAGCTGAGGCCCATGGAGCTGGTGTAGCAGCCAGTGGAGCTGAAGAAATTAATCAAGGAGACTGGGTCAGGTGATTTTTGCCTCTCCCTAGGCCCTATCCGCATTGAGCCGATGGAGACCTGCTCTTGTTGCCAACTTTATCTTTTAGGCGCCAACTCCCATTCCTTCCTTCTTGCATGGAGTGGAGGAGAAGCAGTGTGTGGAGTGGTAAAGAGCACAGTTCCTGGAGTCAGGCTCCTTTGCATTACTTTGACAGGGTTACTGTGAGGACTGGATTACAATGTGCATGTGTGTGTGTGCGTATGCGTATGCATACGCTATTATTATAAATTGGTATAAATTCTTTTTGTTTAAATTAACTATTGGAAACTATAGGGCACATAGTAGAGCTGTGAATGATGCATGTGATGATGGATTGTCTCCCTATACATAAGAGCTTATGCATCATCGTTTGCATACAGAGGTAGAAGGCTGGATTTGAGTCCAGCTTTGCCACAAGCCGTGATCTCTGGCAGGTCATTCTCTGCCCTAGAGCATCAGACACAGGGGGCTGAAAATATCAGTCTTGACCACCTTGAGAGTGACATGAGCCGGAATATGTGACAGAGTCTTGATAACCATACAGAATAAAATGCAGACCTTCAGCTCTGCTGTTGTTTGCATCTTTGGTTCCCCTTCCCCTCCCTCACACACACATTTTGTATGGGGACCTGGCCACGCTGCTAGTTTGCAGGGAAAGCGTTTTCCTGTCCTTCCAGATTTAGCTCCTCTTCTCATAACCCCTTCCTGGGAGGAGGCAGGGAGGGAACACTTCCTCTTTGTTTTAGAGCTGATCAGGATGCTCAGGTGTCAGGTTTTAGATGAGGAAGAAAAATTGCTGTTTTGATTTCCACCCTGTTTTCTCATACCGTTTCCTCCTCAGTCCCTCTCGAAATTCCCCTAGTTCTCCTGTGGCATAAAGTGAGTCAGAATGGCAAATGAAACATGCAGAAGACATAAATTCCAGGCATAAAATATATATCAAATATACATCTATCAATTGGCTTTATGCTATCTGAGCTGCCCCCAGGGTGTCGGTGGATCAGGTGAATGGATTGCTGCCACTGTGGGTAATTCCATAAGGTAATAGGGCGGGCCCTAATGCAGTGGAGAGGCAATATTCTCCCAGTTATATATCATAGTTTAAAAGGGGAATTTGTATATTTTGATTTTGTGAGTCAATGAAGTTGGATCCCCAAGGCATTGTTGGAGCTTAGGCTTTCTGAGCTATGAAGGGGAACTGGCTCAAAGCCAGGAAAGCAGCCCAAAGAAAAGGAAGCCACCTTGACTCCAGCGTCCTGGTTCCAAAAGGTCAGTCCTACGACCTCCGAGAAGCTCAGGATGGAGAGAATTACCATATAAATGGTATATAATTTTTAATTGACCATGATAACTATTATGCCAAATAGTGGATTTGTCCAAGCAAATGAGAAAAAAATTCATGCTATTTGATTGACATCACCCAACCAGCCAAATGATTAGCTTTGCCAATAGTGATGATGTAGCTCTGTGATGACCCAATAAGGGAGAAAAGAAAGACAGAAATGAAGAGAAAAACACAGGCACAGCTGGTATTTATTGAGAGAATATTTACTTCCAGGTGCTGTGCTTAGCTCTTTCTATGCAATGATTAATTTAATACTTTCACGACACTGTGAGGTAGGAGCTAAGGTTAACGTTCACATTTTGTGGTGAGGATGTTAAGGAGTGGAGAGGTTAAGCACCTCCTCCAAAGACCACCTAGTTAGTGGATGAGCATGCATTTGGATTATGACCCCATCTTAACCACTATATCACAAAGCCTCCAACGGAGGATTTGGAGAATCCTCCAATTCTCTTTCCAATTTGGGGAATGGTTCATGAGGCTCCAGGAAGTCTGATGACTTAGGTTCAGAAAAGTTCGGTGGGAAATGAAAGTACCAGAAATGTGCCTGGGAGCAAGTTAGTACTCCCGAATATACCAGTATGCTTACCAATTGTTTCTACAGCTCTGCAAAGTTAGTGGGAGGTAGGAATAAACCTGCCTTGACCTTAGTTTAGATAAGATCTCTGTTAGCAAAATCCACGTTTGGACCTGAGCCCAAGCAGAGTTGTTAGAAATGTGATGACTTGGCTTAGACCTAAGAGATTTTGAGATGCCAAAAGTAGGGCCCCAAAGAAGGATACAGACTTGACTATTGCCATGGAACTGTTCTAAATATTTCCTGTCATTGGGGAGTCCCAAGTCCAGTATACATTATACATGTGGTAATATGCAGGATACATATCTAATACCTCACCCCTTCCTCCTAACAGAACTCAGTTTTGTTCAGCAGTCACCCCTCTTCCATGAAGCTGGTTAACTCAGACATAAAAAAGCCCAGTCTCAGATCCTGGGGTTGGGGGTACTAATTGGATTTGGGGTAATTCAATTCCTGTTGCCTGTGATTAGCTCTACAGTGGGCAGATGACCTGCTACCGCCAATTAGAACTGAGAGGAAGTGGGGGGAGGAGGGGGGAGATTGAGACATCTGGGTAATTTTTTTTCTATTTTCAGAGAAATACTTAGAAAGGGATGATTGTTTTCTTTCCTCTAGTAGGTGTGTTTGTGTGGTGATAATTATATATCAACAGTCTTTCTAGCTTTCTCATAGACTCAGCTAAAATCAGCTTAAAGAATATGGTTTATTTTATAATTTATCACATAAGAAGGAGTCTAGAAATTGGACAGTTCCAGGGTTGATTAATTCTGGGGGCAAAAAATACCTACCATCTTCCTAGACTATGTGTTGTTCACTTTCCGTGTGGTGACAAGATGATTACACCAGCTCCAGGAATCAGTTCACACCAGAGATATGAGAGTGTCCAGAAGAGGAAAAGGGGCAACTTCCTGACTTATGTCTCTTTACATGTGTGGAAAACATTTCTTGAAGGGCCACAGGTGACTTCCACTAACATCACCAAGGCTCCTTAGATGTGCTTGCTTCAAACAGTTGTAGGAAGACAAATGAAGACTGTAATTGGCTTAGATCATTAAAACACCTACATTTAGGAGGAGTTGAAGAAGTATGCTGATACCTGAGCAAAACTGGGCCTCCATGCTCAGAGGTGAACAAAGGAAGACTTGGAAAGTATGGCTGTTAGGTAGGTAACCAATAGGGTTGGCCACAGCCTGCAGCAGCTGCACTCGAATGAGGTCAACACCGAGGATGACAGAGTGGACATATAGGAAGAGTTTGGGTCCTGGGTGACAAGGTGAGCTGCTGAATCAGACCAGACATGAAGCCCACACAACTGCCTGTGGACATCCTGTTGTGGGCTCTACACTCTTTTATTTCAAGATGTGTTTGGCTGAGGTTTCTGTTATTTACAACTGAGGCCACTAAACACAGACACAAGGTGCTTAATAAAGACTTGATGAATGAGCGAATGAATGGATGAACAAATGAATGAATTGGAGGTTTGTGTTCTGAGGATGAAAGTCTTACTGAATCTGATTTTAGGATGAGCCAGTCTTTAAAAAGTAAGGATAAGTCAGATTTTGATGTGTTGAGTCATAGTTTAAACACATTGGTGAATGAACACACAGTGAATCCTTCGGAAAGGTATATTTTATTTGCCTTATCAAGTTGTTTTTTAATGTAAAAAATTAGACATATCTGAGGCCGTTATGGTGGAGAAAAATTTCTGTAAATAACCAGATCTTTTCTGGGTGGGTGCAAATTGGAAAGATTAGGTAGGAATACTGGGAAAATATTTAGTAAAACATTTAGCAAATATCTGTCAAGTGGCTGGCAGATGTCAGGCATTGTGGTTGGCTTCAGGGTGCAACAATGAGCAAGACAGATATGATCTTGCCTTTCAAGAAGTGTGGAGTCTGATATAACCGTTATGTCCTCTGCATTTTAAGGATCTAGACTGAAAGATCCCCAATAGATCTTAAACCAGTAGAGAACAATTACTGACAACTTTGTTCCACTAAAAATTACACTAGCTGAATATGTAATATCTTCTGGTTCTTAGGAAGAGTAGACATACAAATAAAATGATGTAAAATAATAATATTAGCAAATACCTACCGTTGATCAAAGACTTACTATGTACCATGCATAGTTCTAAATGCCATACACAAATGAAGAAGTAATCTTCATTACTCCTTATAGTAATTCTGTGAGGTAGATAACTATTAGTAATTCCACTCTGCAGATAAGAAAAGTGAGGCAGAGAGAAGTTGAGTATTTTATTCAGGTTACACACCTAGTAAGTTGCTTAGCTGGGATTTGAACCCTGCTAGTCTTGTTGCAGAGCCTCTTCCCATGACCACTGTGCTGTGGGCATGGCGTTACATTCCCACCTTCACAGACTTGGATCTGAGGCTCAGACAGTGGATGTGATTCAGCCCTTTTGCAGTTACAGAGCTTTGTATCTATCTCATAGGGTGTTTTACGTATTAAAGAAGTGACTATGTAAAAAGTACATAAAACCAGTGCCCGGATACATGTGGAATCTTCAAGAAATAGAGGGCTTTGTTATTATAAGTCTAGGTGTTAGTTTTCTGGCCTAATGCTAGGGATTATCATACATCTCTGAACTTCCCCAAAGCACTGCATTTCTTCATCACACCCAGTTTTTTTGAACTCTCTCAGCTTATAGGAGGCCCATTTGCTTTGCAGGAGTTGGCAGGGGAAATTGTGGCAGGTGATGCAGAAAGGTAGTCTCTAATGGCCTCCTTTCACTCTTCTGAGAATGGCCAAGTTAGGGCAAGCCATCCAGGATTACTGGACACTGGATCCTCTACCGCTTCCCAAAAGGTTACTCATAGATTTTAGGATTGGAAGGGGCCTGGAGTTTAATCTCCATTTGAAAGTGCACCTTACTCTTCAGAATCTCTACCAACGGACACTTTCTGGAATCAAGTGTGAGGCTGGGGTATTTATGAAGCTGCTCATCACCCTTCTACCACACAGAGAAAAACAAACCAGGTTATCTTTTAAAAAGAAATAAAATTTGGTTGAACTCTTACATACACAAGGAATAGAACACTGATCGTATAACTCTAGTTATTATTACAAAATGAAACAACAGAAAATGACTAAGTGAACATACCTGCGTAACTAGTACTCAGAGAGGAAGCAGGGTCTTGTCCGAATCCCTGCAGGCTCCTCGCGCTCCCGCCCAGGTGCTAACTCTTCAGGTGAGTTGCCGTGTCAGCCAGCCGCTGATGCCACACATCAGTTTTGCCCAGCTTTGACTGTGCTTTGTGTAAAATCACACAGCCTATGCTGTGTGGCACCCCTTTGTTTTGGTTTCATCTTGTCAACATGAGGTTTGCGAGATTTATCCATGTTGTTTTGTGTTGTTGCATGAGGGCTACAGTTGGTTCATACTCATTGCCGTGTAGTTTTCCACTTAGGAACATACCACAGTTTATGGATCTATTCTTCTGCTGATGAACAGCTGGATTGTTTCCAGCTTGGTCTATTAATTGCAGTGCTTCTGTGAATGAACCTTCTTGTACATGTCTCGGTGGAAATTTGTTCACATTCCTGTTGGGTATACACAGGAGCGGAATTACTGGGCATAAGTGTGCATGTTCTGGCTGCAGTTGATGATGCCAAACAATTTTCCGGTGTGTTTCCCAGTCTAGAAAGATTCAATTTAACTCGGAAAAAGGCCCAGTGGGAAACGTTGGAAGTCCCACTGTAAGGGATGCTTCATCTGGGCCTGAAGCATCAGAAGCTTCTGGTTAATAAATTCATTTGCTCGCACCCATTGATTAAAGTCCTACTGTATGCTAGGCACTGTGCTGGTGTCTCTGAGGCTTTGCGGATCTTATGGGCTAAGGGAAAGAGAGGATTTAAACACAGTCTCATTGATAAGTCTGTGTTTGCCAACTGGAATAAGTGCTATGAAAGAAAAGTACAGGGTGCTACAAGCCTACCAGATTAGTGTCCCCACTAAAAGGAAGGAAAAAAGAAAAACACGACCCACCTCTAACCGTAATAGCCTTAATTGTGAACCAGCTTCTAAGCTGTCAGATTGTAGCCTAATTAATCACCAAGGGTGGTATGGAATTGATGAATTGCTTTGGTGCTCTTTTACTAGTATAAATCTTTGATTTAATGACTGCTGCTCTCTGATTCATACCATGCTACCCTAGTGATCAATATGCATGACGAATGGCTGATTTTCAAGAATCACCCAGTTGGTAATGCTCCTTTATATATACAAGGTATGTATGTATGAGTTAGTACGCAAGACAGGTTTCTGACCGAGACAGAGGGTGAGGTAATATTATGGGTTAGGAGGAGGAGGTGGGGGGAGATGGGGGAGATGAACAGAATTTGGTAAAAAGAAGTTGGGAGGACATTTTCAGGAAGGGCAAGTAAAACACTCGGTGGGTGCTTTGTAATCCCTCTTCTTTGTTTACTTTGTACTCATCTCCTTCAGCTCAAGGATCTGAACTTGCTGTGGAGGAGACTTGCTACCTGCAGCTCCTTCAGAATGAGAAACTTGTTGTAGGATAAGACTGATATATAATACACTAAGCTGTGGATTCCCTGCTTCATTTCAGAGTTTCTGTTGCTGAGTGGGGATGAGGGTGGGAGCTGATGTGGTTTGTTGTGAGGAAGACCTGTCAGGTGGTTTGTTCATTGAGTACCTGTCATGTTCCACAGCCCAGGCTGGGCACTGGGAATACACTGGCGACACAGGAAATACAGGTATAGCCTCCCTCCTCAGGGCACTTTTTATCTGGAAGGATCTGTGGGGCTACTAGAGTTTTCTTTTCATCCAGTGGACGCATTCACGCTGTCCTTCACTCTGGCAGTGTTGAGATGCCTGGTGTTCAGTTTCAGAGAGTTATTTTTAGGCCTCTCTCTTTCTCTCTTTCACGCACACATATATTTTGTAATCCAGTTTCCTCATCTGTCAAACCTTGTTGTCTCAAATTTGTTAGGGAAAGCCAGGTGTATGCAATATTAACTGTGACACAGTGAAACCAATTTTGATGTGAGTTTTCCAGAAACTAGTCTCTTTATGCTATAAATGTGATGCCAACTAGAATTGTGAAGTATTATATAAATGTAAGGTGTTTTGAATTTCCAGTGACTGTCATCTAGAAGACATCATCAAAGAAATGTTACAAGGCTTCTTGTTACTTCATTGTTTTTGATAGCAAGAAGTTGCAAAGAATGTAAAATTCTGTCATTGGAATTGTGGGCAAACATGCTGCAATGTTTCAAAATGATCATGTAGATCACTACTGACATGAAAATAAGTTCACCTCATATTATTGAATTTAAAAAATGTTGGAGATCGCTTCTCGGCCTTTTGGCTAAGATCAAGTGTAGTATCTGTTCTTATCAGTTTAAAAAATGTTGGAGAATAGCATGTGTAATTATGATTGCTGGTGCATAGTAGGTATTCAGTAAATATTTGTTCAATAAACTAATAACTAGAATTTTGTAGCTGTCCATACTTTCCATTATACAAAAAAAATGCATGGAATGGTGCTTCTTAAAATGTTAACAATGGTTATCTGTAGTAGTGGAATTTAAAGTAAAAAAAAAAGCTGAAAATTTTTGATATATTTGTAATGAATGTGATTTATTTATATACCCAGAAAATACAAGCTATTTTCATATTTTAAGGAAAATATTCTGAGTAAAAACGCTTTTCATCTGTTCAAAGGGAGGCTAGAAGCCTCCCTTCTCTGGGATTTGCTCTTCCTCAGTATGTGAGAGAATTAAGAAAAGCAACTCCTGGGCAAACAGTAGAGTCTCTTTTTACAAGGCCTGGAGGGCTGATTCCGTCAAGGCCCCCTAGAGAAATCTCAGCGATTCTGCGCCTCTCCTCCTGGGAGCTGGTTTGCTCTCCCTCTCCTGAAACTTGGGGATTCTCACATTTATTACTACTGTGGCTTTTCCTCCCCTCTTACCATCTCACCCTGGCAGATTTCTTGTTTTATCTGGCACCCAGTAGAGCTCCGCTGAGATGCGAGCCCATCTTTCCCACCAATCCTCGTCCAATTAATTGATAAAAAATTAATAATTTAATTTTAGTGATGGGAATTACACACCATCTTCTGAGCTCCCTCTTCACCAGGCGTCCCAGAGTTGCCTCATGCAGACAAGCACCTGAAGCAAGAGGAAGGAACATTTTCTATATTTTAAGTGGATTTGGCCACTTGAGCATCTTTGATTGGAGGGCAGGCAAAAGAACAGGAGGCGCTGAGCGAAAACGGTCCCTCTAGAAATCAGGAGGTTGAAAGGAAATTGGTAGGGAAAAAAATCACATTTGTTCCCTCTGCGCTTGTGGATATTTTTGGGACTTTTGCCAACCTACTTACTTATTTTAACCCTGAAGTGCATGTACGTGACACGACTGCATTGATTTTGGATTCATTTAAAAGTAGGAGCTGCGGATGCAGACAGTCTCCACGAGCTGTGGGTCCTCTGGCTTCAGTGTTTTCATCTGTGAAACAGAACTAATAAGATGACCTACCCCATAGGGTTGTTGTGACACTCAGTGAGATGAGGCACTTACAGCACTTAGCCCAGTATCTGACATTTCCCAAGGGTTCAGAAAGTTTCACGTACAACAATGACTGTTACTTCTGCAATTTGGTAATAGCGGTTATTGAAATAGGGGCTGAGCTATAAGGTATTGGTATTGGAAGAGGACATTTCTTCAAAAATTATGTAAGTCTAGGAAGGAAGATCTCTTTGAAAAAAATTTGCTGTTTAGGATGATGTAATGTGATTGCAGTGGTTAAACAACTCAGTTTTCAAGTCACCCCAGGCGTCTTAGAAACCCTGCTTACAAGCAACTGATGTAGAAAGTCCTTCCTATTTTAAGTGAGTTGTCCAAGTACACCCTCTGCTAGATATCCTGTCAACTGGAATTTGAGTGACTATACATTTTTAAATACTACTTTATTAAATGTGTTCTCTAGATCAGAAGTTTACATAAAGCAAAGGGATCTTCGCGTGTTTTCAACAAATTGGTGGGGTTTCATTGTACAATAAACTAGGTAGTTTAGACTATATTAAAATGGTATGAAGATTTGAATTAAACTCTTTTGGGTCTTTTCATGTAAATTTCATGGTATGAGATGCCACAAAATTATTTGCATCTTCTACCTCCTTTACTCTGCAGTAAACCCATAAAGATTAGTAATTACTCACTTACCTTTTTATCTCTCTCTTTCTCTCTCTGTCTCTCTCTTGCTCTCTCACATACACAGGTGTGTAGTGTAGACACTCAGTAAATGTTGAGTCAGTGATTGCCAAGAGTTCGTGTAAAGAGGTAGTTTAAGGCGAAGATGGTCTTAAACATGAGCATTTCATGTCAGCCTGCTTTTATCTGCTACAAAGACTATAAAATCCTGTGCTCCCTGTGGGTTTTATGTTTACTGCATGTCTTTTCTGACAATGCCTAGAACGGTGACGATTCAGTACACACTTACTGAGTCGGACCAAGGTAAGTAGACGGAGGCAAAAGTAGCCCAGGCTGTTGTTGGCCATAGCCTGGCATGGCCAGCCCTCTGATTCCAGCCCCTCAAGTGGGATTTCATGAGTCCTTCCAGCTCTCCAGTGCATGGAGACAAGAAAATAGTCACTCACAGAAAACCCGTTTTATCACAAAGAGAGTCTTACCTCCCCAAACTTTGCACCAAAAACTTGTGACTTATTTAAGAAGGCCGAAAGTTGGCACGTGGTTTGAAGTTATAGCTAACTGCTACATTTTGTCAGACCCTGCTTTCAGCTCTGGAAGGATCCTGGAGCAGCTACTGGGGTAATCAAACTCACCATGCTGCTCCTCAAATGGAGTTAGAAGGGAGGTTTGGAGAAACATTTGCTGTCCTTTCAAACAGAGGTTCCTCTGACTGTAAAGAAGAATGATGCTCCCAGCTCAGCCTCAGACCAAGCTGACATTGACTCTGGAATTGGATCGACAACTAACTTTTCCTCCCACTTCTGGATGATATGTCGAATTACTTAGGCATCAAAAGGCTCCACTGCTAGGAAGACTGGATCTGGGCAACCAGTGGAGAAGGACTTGAAGGAGGATCGATGGGAATGGAGTCACCAGATAGACAATGGTTCTTCCTCTCCAGTTACAAGGAGGGCAACCACCTCAAATCCCATAATCGAAACCATATTTTCTGTAACCTGGAGAGGTCATTTTATTCATGAAAGGTAGCTAAGAATGCACAGAGAGCAGGAGTGAAGAACCTTGGAAGTCAGGCCTTCAGGATATTTTTGTCTCTCCAGACCTACTGATGAGCTAGTGTGGCACAGCTAGGCACGAGTGAAGAGATGCCCGAACTGGAGACCAGCAGCTGAGTGTGTGCAGCCTTTTAGGCTGTACAAAGCTCACCAGCCCTTGTGACAGCTGCAAAAGCAATGGCTACATAAACTTTCTCGGGGGGGAGAAGGCGGAATGTGAGAGACGCTCTTGCAGTAAGAAAAACATAATAAATCCAAGAGCTACACATAGCCTGGGGGGTTTTATGGCCATAGCCAGGCATGAAGGAATGACTGAACTTAACTAAAGCTGTTAATTACCTGGGCGAGATCAAAAGCCCAAGTAAGGGAATATAT
This sequence comes from Artibeus jamaicensis, assembly GCF_021234435.1. Lineage (NCBI taxonomy): Eukaryota > Metazoa > Chordata > Mammalia > Chiroptera > Phyllostomidae > Artibeus > Artibeus jamaicensis. The sequence goes on along the minus strand of NW_026521828.1, from coordinate 7,179,509 downwards.
TTATGATGCACCTTACAGGATATGCTTCAACTTCTTACTTTTTTTTTTATTAATTGGTTTGATTAAATAGATTTAAAGAGCCTGGGCAGAGCCTTTTAAATCATATTCCATATTGATCTAATGAAATAGTCAATAAATTTACTAACATAGCCCCTTTCCTTTGTACAGTCTGGAGGGAAATGCTTCACTGAATGGTTATAATTCACCTCCAAACCTCACTGCTATTCCCCATAGTGACTCATAGAGAGCAGGAGGATGCTGGGAAAATCTTTTAGGCCATTTGCGGGAGTGCTGGAATAAGCGGTTTAACACTTGTTTACAGACTACTCACCACCATCCATCCTGCCCACGCCCCTAAGCCCTTTGGTGTTTCGTGATGGGCTTTACCTGAGCTGACCAGTGGTGGGTGCCTAGCAAATTCCATGCATAATGCACCAAATTTACTGAAGCATTCCATTATCTGTTACACCCCTGACTCTGGGGCTCCCAGACTCTGGTAATATTTCAAAGTCTTTGATTTTTATCCATGTGTCCATCCAGCTCTGTAAACACTGACAAAATGAGTCTCATAAATACAGTAAAATGTACCCAAGTACATAAGAAATCTATAATGAAGATTCCTTAATCTCAATAAACCTGCATTAGATTATTGGGAACTTGACTAAAGTATCTCTTTGTGTCCCTTTCTCCACCTTTGAGAGCAAAGGGGACCTATGTGGTAGAAAGCACTTAGACAGGAACAGCAGTGTTTTACCAGATTTTTTGGATGCTGACATTTCATGAATTTCTTCCACTGAGTGTGTAATGGAGCAAGATTTTGCACTTACCTTGCAGTCATTAGTCCAAAAGGTAGGCCCACAAAGCAACATTCTGGGGACACATTTTCCTTGAGCTTGAGGTGTTGCATCGGCATGGAGATGACAAAGTTAAGTTTGAAAATCTCTTAACACATGCATACAGGGCGGTGTTTTGTGCCTAGAACTCAGCAAGTCATTCTTGTGTGCCCTCAAATATAAAAACCATTGCGGAAAAGGAACGGGGACAGAGTGGGCATGCAGCTCTGAGGTAGTCAAACCCTCCTGTCTTTAAAATGACCATCAGATTCCTAGGATGACTGAGGGATGGGTTGGAGATCCCAAAGTGATTCTACGGGCTTCACCCAACCCTGCTTTCATAGTGAGCTTCTCTAACCTTAATACAGTGTCATAGATCGATTTGTGACTGTGAGGCTTAAACCAGGAGGTGGAGTCTCCTCTTGGAGGTCTGGGGTGGGGAGTGTGGGAGAGTCGGGGCGGGGCTCCAGAGTCGGCAGGCCTACCTTCAACTGGGCCTTGATGCAGCTTCCCTGTCCTTCAGAAAGTAATGGAATCCAAATCTCCAAACCAGGGCTGTCTGTGAATATGACGTGACTTTAAAAATTAAATTGCATGGTGAATTCAAATGCTGAACTCATTCAGGGTGAAGGAGAAATTTGTGTAATTGAGACCTTTCTCTTTCTTTCCCCTTTGCCCCCCCAACTCCCACTCCTCATTGTATCTTCAATTATCTGGGTAATTTGGTCCTGGGGGCATAAATCCCTTTATAACTCAAATCCATTATGCAGAGAAGAGGCATCGGGAAATTACTCAGATTGCATCCCAGACACGGTGCTGAAGGTTTTGGAGCAGATCCGACCTTCCATTAGCACAGCACTGCTCTCGGTTTTTAGATATGAGCACGGAGGCTGGACATCCACAGCTCTTCCCTTCGTCCCTCTTTGTTTCAGCAAGAGCTGCCTGTCGGGAAGCCCCGTGCCGGTGCTGGTTGGCAGTGTCTTCTCTCCACCCGGGGCCACTGTGGCTGCCAGCTTCCCTTGGCCAGTGTAGACACATCATTCCAGGCCAGGGAGTGCTGCTGCCAGGCAGGGAGGCATATGCTTCCATCTTGTCTCGCTATTTGCAGGAGCCAGGGACCCAGGCCTTTTAATTTCTCTAAACCTCAGGCCTTCTGGTGAAGAGCTGGTTTTCCTATTTGTGCCCAGACAGGAGTGGCCTTTGAGCTGTTGATGGTCTATGAGCTTCCTGCCTCTGGGTTTACAGGCACTCAAACCAAATGCACGCATTTTCAATTTAGACTTTGGAGGAGGACATTTGATTGTTCTGGCAGTCCCTTTTATCTGGCTTTATTCTTTCTAGATCTCTGGTTTCTGGGACCTGGTCATTTTGGGCTTGTTTTATTTTGTGTGTGTGAGCGTCTCCTCTCTCGCTCTTCTCCGTCACCATAAAGTGATGTCTCAGTGGAAGGCAGCATGTGGGAGAGTCTGGGATGTTGGCATCAGGCAGGCCTGCATTGATTGCTTTTTATCCGTCTTCCCTCACAATTATGTGTGCATCAAAGGAACAGAGGCTTTGCCTGTATTGTGTTCTGCTGTATGCCCACTGCCTGCATTGTTCCAGGCACATAGTAGGCATTCAGTAAATTAGGTGAGTGAATGAATGAACAGGCTCAGATTCCGCTTCCTAGTTAGAAGCTTTGTGGTTGTACGTGAGCTTTTTGAAACATCCCATTTCTGTCATCTGAAAAATGGCCATAAAATGTATAAAATCATATAGAAAGTACCTGGTGTAGTCCTATGTCCAAAAAAATTAGATACTCCCTCTTCTTCTGCTTGTCAATCACAGGGTAAGCTCTTCAAGGACAAGAACCTAAGTTATTAATCTCCATATCCCAGGGCCAGCAGTCTCTCTTCACATTGTAGGCATTCAGTACTAGTGGTTGGATGAATGAAGGAAAGAATTTAATTCTTCATGGACGGGGGTTCATGTGACTCAGTGAAAATGACTGTGGAGGACAGGCTTGGAGAAGACACCTTTCTGTTGTGTCTTACTTGGTGCCTTTTGCATCTTGTATCATGTAGGAAAACGATCTGAACATTCTCCACAGACCGTCTTGACTTGTGAATGACGTGGACCGCTTGCAGTGAAATTTAATATTGGGATTTCTTCTTTTTGGCCACATAAGACCATTCATAGGATAAAGCCCCAGGCCTTGTAGTGATTTATGGATCATAATTCTTTAGATATTTATAAGATTCTATATTTTCTATGTGTTTTTTGAACATTTGGTGTATTGTGTTATATGACCCACCCTGTGAGCTAAGTATGCTCGCTCTTATTGTACCTATTCAGCAAGTAAAAAAACAGAGGCAAATCACAGAGATTTGCCAAAGCCAGACATGTGGTTAGTGGTGCATAAGTTGGCAACTCCATTTCTTGCCCCCAAACTCTTTCCACTAGATCATGTAGCTTCTGTGACCTTGGAGCTGAAGGGAGGGTACAGATGTTTACCCTTCTTTTCGCTTTGTCACCATTGCTTCTCTGCAAAATCGCCTTGCCTTTTTTGTTGTCTTATGACCCAAAGTCTGCGTATTACACCATTTACAATTGTTCCAAACTCTGTTTTTGTCGTTATTTCTGACATGGAGTCAATTTCTTAGCCTGCAGCACAATTAATCATGCTAGAGTAATTGTGAAGGCAACTTTTGGAAAGTTGAAATTTGAAGGTGTTGGGGAGTCGGTCTTTCAGCTTTCAGTACAACTTTCCCCAGATATAACCCAGCTGAGAAATTTTATTTCACTTCCATGCATGTTAAGGTGTGTCTATTACAATGTTCAAGAAGGTCATCATCATAAATTGTATCTTCTTTTAAGAAAAACAAAAAAGAAGAATCTTATTGTTCCTGTCTAAGCATAAACTCCTCCCAAAAGATTCCAGTGCTGGCAATTTAAGGCCCATCTTTTTATTTTTTTAACCTCTGATAAAATAACATGTAGACTGAACACAAATCAGATGTGACATATGATTTATTTACTGTTGACAACCCTGGTCCTGTCCAGAGCCACAGAGGATGATAAATAAAGTGTTTCTTCACTTAGTACTGGTGATGTTCAATGCAGACCTTTTAAAAAATGAGTTAGAACATTTTTATGAAGAGGAATTAATGAACTACAATGACCTACTGAGGAGATAGTCACCAGAGTGGAGATAAAATAGACACCTAGATGATTCTTCTCTAATGTTGCTATGGAATGGGCATTTGGATGCAGGATGAATTCCCAAACTCTGGATTGGCTTGATACCCCTTGGTTAATTACTGAAGCATAGACAGTTTTATAATTTGGGTTCACACATTTATTATTTACCATGTTGGACTAACAGCTTCTCTACCAAGAATATGTGTTTGTGACTGGATCCCAGAGTCAGATCTTACCGTGGTTGTGAGGTCCTTCTGAACTGGCGCTCTCCCAACCTCATCTCACTTTACTCTGAGCTTTGCTGGCTGCTCTCACCTACACTGGCCTCCTTTCCCACCATAGGGTTTGTCTGTGCTGACTCCTCTCTCTGGAGTGATTTCCCTCCAGATCTCCGAGTAGCCCAGTGGTTCTTGTGCAGGGGTGATTCCATCCCCCAGGAATGTTTGGCAGTGTCTGGAAACATTTTTGACTGTCATGACGTGGAGATGGGGTTGCAGTGATAACTAGTGGGCAGAGGCCGGGATCAATACACAGGATAATCCCCCAGAACAAAGACTTATCCAGTCCAAAATATCAACAACACTGAGACAGAGAAACTGAGGAACCCTGAGTTATAGCTGATCTTCTCCCATGTTCAGGTGTTAGTGCAGCTGTCCCTTGTCCCTCCAACCTCTGTCCACCACCTTCTCTAACGCAGTCTTATTCTCTCCCATGACTTGTGCTCTCTCCCTTGTAGCTCTGAGCATTGTCTGATTTTCTTTATTCATATATTTGTTTACTTGTTTCTTTTTATTTATTTATTTTTAATCATTTATTGATTTTTTATTGATTTTTTATTGATTATGCCATTACAGTTGTTCTATTCCCCCTTTCATTCCCCTCCACCCTACCTCCCATCCCCACCATTACCCCCCCTTTAGTTTATGACCATGTGTCTCAAGTTCTTTAGATTCTGTATTTCCCATACTATTCTTGCCCCCCCCATCTATTTTCTATCTACTGTCTATGCTACTTATTTTCTGTACCTTCTTCCCCCTTCTCCTTCTCCCACTTCCCTGTTGCTAACCCTCCCTGAGATCTTCCTTTCTACGTTTCCACTCCTGATCTAGCTGTCCTTTTAGTTTGCTTTTGTTTTAGGTGTGGTTGTTAATAACTGTGAGTTTGCTGTCCTTTCACTGTTCATGTTTTTTTAACTTCTTTTTCTTAGATAAGTCCCTTTAACATTTCATATAATAAGGGCTTGGTGATGATGAACTCCTTGAATTTGATCTTATCTGAGAAGCACTTTATCTGCCCTTCCATTCTAAATGAAAGTTTTGCTGGATAGAGCAATCTGGGATGTAGGTCTTTGGATTTCATGACTTGGAATACTTCCTTCAGGCCCCTTCTTGCCTGTAAGGTCTCTTTTGAAAAATCCACTGACAGTCTGATGGGAACTCCTTTGTAGGTGACTGTCCCCTTATCTCTTGCTGCTTCTAGGATTCTCTCCTTCATTTTAACCTTGGCTAATGTAATGATGATGTGCCTTGGTGTGTTCCTTCTTGGGTCCAACTTCTTTGGGACTTTCTGAGCTTCCTGGATTTCCTGGAAGTCTATTTCCTTTGCCAGATTGGGGAAATTCTCCTTTATTATTTGTTCAAATAAGTTTTCCCCTGGTAGCTGTGCCTTTCCCCCTTCTGGTACCCCTATGATTCAGATGTTGGAGCGTTTAAAGATGTCCTGGAGGTTCCTAAGCCTCTCCTCATTTTTTTTGAATTCTTGCTTCTTGACTCTTTTCTGTTTGGCCATTATTTGCTTTCTTCTGGTCCACTCCATTGATTTGAGTCCCAGTTTCCTTTTCATCGCTATTGGTTTCCTGTGCAATTCCATTCATTTCAATTAGTTTCGCCTTCATATGTTTGTCTAATTTGTGGCTATAATCAACCAGTTCTGTGAGGATCCTGATCACCAGTGTTTTAAACAGTGCGTCTGAGAGTTTTGCTGTTTCTTCATCGCTTAGATTTATAGGCTCTGGGGCTTTGAGATCTTCTTGAGCAATTTTTGGTCTGTTCATGCCCGTTAAGTGTGAGGAGTGGAGCCTTGGACTCCCAGGTCACTGGGTTGTGATGCTGTATGTGGGGGCATGGTCAGAGCGGGGAAATGGCGGCCCCCTCTGCGTTTCACGCTGCTGGGTGAAGAGCAGAGCCTTATGTGGTTCACCGGGGCCGGGCCACTCAGAGTCGCTGGATTATGATGCTGTATGTGGAGGCAGGGTCAGAGCGGGGAAATGGCGGTGTCCTCTGCTGCCTCAGGGGGCCTGCTGAGTCCCATCTAATCACCCACTCCCTCACTTGTCTATCCGCCCACGAATGCACGACCACAGTCAACCCGCAGCCCTGCTTCCTCGCTGTTTCCCCGGGGGTCACTCGCTGTGTCGCTCACTAGGTTCAACCCCGCGCCTGGATTCCGCGCACCTGAGTCCATCTGACCGAGTTTTCCTGTGCTACCCCGCTCTGCCAGCTGCTGGTTTCACCCCTCTTACCAGTCAGGCTGAAGAATTTGTTGTTATCAGACTTCCAAAAAGTTCAGTTTTCTGTGTTTTCTGTTGCTAATATTTCATTGTCTCTAAACTTGGTTGTGTGAGAAAGCACGGCATCTCCACCTATGCCTCCATCTTGGCGGAAGTCTCCCCTGTTTATTTGTTTCTTGTCTGCCTTCCTGCTCTGAAATGGAAACTACACTGGAGGAAGCTCCTTGTCCATCTTGTGCAAAACTGTCTTTCTGAGGCTCAGGACAGTGCTGGGCATTTAGCAGATGCTCAGTACACAATTCTTAGAAGAAAGAGAGGGAAGGCAGGAGAGAGGGAAGACTGGATGTATGGGCAAATCGATGGAAGGATGGATGGGTGATAGATAATGAATGAAGACTGAAAAAACTCAGAGACATAAAAAATACTTTCCTTTGTAATGATAGGTGACAAAAATTTCTAGTTGATAAACTCTGTTTGAATATCACATGACATTTTATGTCATCATAAGTATATTCCTGGTAATATTTGCTGGTGAACCACAGAAGTGGGTGGGTAGTATGAATGGTTATCAGTGTGACACACAGTTTTCAGAATATCACTGAGTCCATTAACATCAGTATCTAGTCTGAAGGATCGTGGGATTCACTATATTCTTAATAACACAGCTGGAATCTAGGAGGCTGATTCTGGGATCTAATTGATTTGGGTATTGGTGTTTGTCACCGGGACAATGAGATTCTTTTGTATTTGTTCTGAGGATTATGAGCCCTTCTCCATTATTTTCTCCATGTTGGCTTTTCTTAGTTTTCAGCTTTGTTTTTATTATTGTTGGTCACTGCTTCTTGACATATTTTGGTGATTACCTGTTGAGGCTGCACTTTTGAGCCTGGTCATGTCATTTATAGGAACCGCTTTATTCTTTGGCATTATTTATTAATAGTTCAACCAATCAAATGTTTTACTTCAGAGAGAATTGTCATAAAACACCACCTGGATTATCCACTGTGAAATAAAGTTAATGCAATTAAATGCTCGAGTGCTGACCTTAGACTGAACGGGGCCTGAATCGGTGTTGGATGATTGAGAAGGCCACTCAGGATGACAGTGGGCTTGCAGCCAACAGAATGAATTTAAATCGTCTTTGCCCCACAGGTGGGTGAGAGCGCCAAGTCACAGAGCAATTCCCTGTGCGTAATGGCAAGTACGCTTACTCTACCTTGGAAAACACATGTTTCGTAAAGACATGACTTTATTGAGTTTCTCCCTGGCTTCCTACAGAGCCTTTAAACTCTGGAACTTTCATCATGCTTCCATCCCCCCACTCCCAGCCTCTGTCTTTATCCCCTAATTACATGAGCTTTACTTCCTCTGACCTATAGAGAGTCACGAAAAACTGGCATATAAAGCCCTGTAGTGTTTTGGTCTGACCTATGGGTCCTTTAAATGAGGCCAGGATGCAGTGTGGGGGTTTGAGCTGCTAATGTCCGGAGGCCCTTAAGAAGCATAAATCCCTCCAGACCCAAGGGGGACTTGCCTGTGTTGATTTTCAACCTTCTTGGATTTGTGACACCTTCTGGGTTGATTTGCTAACACCTCCCCGCCCCCTTTTAAAAGTAGCAGGTGTGTCATATGTTTATTTTAAAAATTAAAACAAATCGTTATTTATAGATTTTTAAATTATTATTTAGCTGTATTTTTTAGGGCGAGAGAAGAGGGAAGTACTTTGGAGAATTTTTAATGGCCGTAGTAACAGCTTCCTTGGGGCTAGCTCACATTTAATCCTTTCTTTATCCCTGAGCCCATTACCATGACTGTAACTAACTTAACTTTGCCTTCTTTGAACTGTCATCTGTACTGTTATGTGTGACACTTGGCCATATGCCATTCACCATTGTTCTCTGATTGACTCTAAAGTGCTCTGTATCTCCAGTGATATCATCTTCCTCAGATATGACCCAGTTCTAAGTAAGAGCATAGTACGTGCACCGTGGTTTTTAAAAAAAAAGGAAAAGAAAAAGAAAGAAAGGCAAGGAAAAGAGAAAAGAAAAAAGAAACAGCAATAATTGAGTACTTGGAGACAAGCACTGGAAGATAAACTCTCACTACTCATTGGATAGCTTCTCAGAAAAGAGAGAGGCAAATCTTCCCCATGATCCACTAGGGATGCATGCTCTCCAAATTCTGTGGAAAAGAGCAGTGAGAGCCACCCGACCAGATGCTACTGGTGTCTATTCACTATGTGCGTGGTTGGAAATAAAATCTAGTAAGATGGAATTCAAAGGGTATCACAGGATGCCCTTTAGAAATGTCGTGATGTAATCCAGGGACTCTGGGCTGTTCTTGCACGTGCTTGCTTCCACTCTTTGAGGATGTAGAAAGGGCACCCACAGCCATCTGGCTGTCTTGCTATGTCACCAGCCATCATATATGGCTATGGCTTTCATCCCTCCTCCTTTATTGTGTTGTTCCTCTTTCCGTCAGCATCTCATTCTTTGAATGAGGATTCCAGACAACATGGCTTTAGCTTTCCTTACATCTCTCCCAGTATTACAATTCTGTATTCAATTTATTTCTTTAGCTTTTATCTCAAGGATCTTGGGGCAAATTCCTGTAGGTGAGGTTGGATTCAGACATCTGTGAGAGATACTCCATAAGTCACATGCTAGAAGCTCTCTCTACATCTATAATAGATCATTGATCATTTAGTCTCTGCGTCTCCAGTCCTCCTTCCTACAGGATGAAATTTCTGTCTGGGTGCTCTTTAAATAGAGGGTGGACATTCTACTTGCTCTTATCTGAGTCTTAGTAGAAAGTTCAGTTAGTACCTTCCCACCCACCATACTTCCTAAGGGAAACTTCCTGAATCTTTGTGTCTTCCTGCAGTGGGCTAAAGATAGTTAGGTTAAGGTGGCCATCTGACTCAAGGCTGACCAGTTTATAACTTTGCCAGTTACATAGCTTAGTGTGAGAAATTAGCTGAACAAATATGATTTTCACCCTTGGGACTTGGAACTAGGAATAATGGAGAGCCCAAGGCAGTTAGAAGCAGGGCCAGAAAAATACCCCAAGCTGGAGTCAAGGGCAGCCAGAGTTACATGCAAGTAGAACTTCAGATAGAGTAGACACTATTAGTAAACAGAAGCATCCAGTTGACAGATGGGGAGTATGGTGCAGAAAGTGCAGAAAGTGACAGAAGTGCAGAAAGAAGCTAAAATAACACAAGAAAGAGACCATGAGGCCTACGTGAAAGTTGGGGAAAGAATTTGGTCCCTAGATCGGACTTTATTCTTGATGGCTTCTCATTTCTGTACTTACAATGAACTCTCCTTTTTGTGAGCTTGCTTGACTCTTTCTCTTGATACCAAAAAAGCCTGACCCCAACACCTGCCCAACACTCATAAACCAAATGATTATTTTCCCCTGGCAAGCCCCTTTGCCTCTTATAAGAGTATGACTTTTGGTGGTTGACCCTGGTATGCTAGAGTCATCCAAAGGTGTGAGCCAATCAGGTCCCTGGCTCTAGGTATGTTTTATAACACATGGAACAATCATTTGAGTGAGCAATGCAACTTGTTAATTGAGGGCGATAGGAAGCCTCTTATGAGATGGCTCAGCCACAGTTACAATTCACATTCGTATTGACCACTTCTCTGCCCACTGACCTGGGGGCCTAGTCTTGTGACCTACTTTGGCCAATAGAATGTAGGCAGAAGTGTTAGAACACCAGCCCAAGACTAGGACTTAAAAGGTATTGTGAGCTTCCATGTGCACCTCTAGGGCTTCTGCCATCACCGGGAGAACATGCCCCAGACAGCTTGCTGGTCTAAGAAAATGGAGAGACACATGGAGCCCCAACCAACACAGAGACCTGTGTTGAGCAGGGCCCTGAGCAGAGCTCTAGTAGCAGAACAGTAGACTTGGGATCTGGTTAGGAAGTGAATGCTTATGATGGCGTGCCTCTGAGATTTAGTGATAATCGTGCAATCATAGCTGATTAATAACATCTGCCTTCTGGAACTTTCTCTCTCCCTTGCCTACACTGCCTCTTGATTTTACCCCTCTTTCTGGCTATTCCTCAGTCTTGTTTTGTTCTGTTTTGTTTTTCCATAAGCTCCTCCTCTTTTACCAGCCTGTTAGCTCTTGACATTGTTTCAGATTTTGTTTAAGCTCTCCTCTATTTTAATTTTTTAAAAATTTTGTTGATCATGCTATTACAATTGTATCAAGTTTTCCCTCTTTGACCCTCTCCACCCAGTACCCCCACTCCCTCTGGTGATCCCCCCCCTTTGTTCATGTCCATAGGTCATGAATGTAAGTTCTTTGGCAACTCCATTTCCTATACTTGCTCTTAACATTCCCCTTCCTATTCTGAAACTCCCTCACCTTTTCCCCCATCCCTCCAGACCCCTCCCCACTGGCCACCATCCTAGTGTTCTCCACATCTGTGATTCTGTTTCCTTGACATACATTTCCTTGAGTGGTCTATGGTACTCTTTATAATCTGAAGACCTTCAAACATTTTGTTCTTTATTTTTATTGTTGACACATTACAGACGTCCCCATTTCCCTCCCCACTTTGCCCACCTCCACCCAGCCTCCACCCCTCCTTCCCTCTGGCCATCACTACACTCTTGACCGTGTCTATTGGTTATGCATGTATGTTCTTTGGCTTATTCCTTCACCTTCTTTCACCAAGTTCCCCCTGCCCCCTTCACTTTCAGATCTGTGTAGGTACAGATCCCTAATGGTTCGTCTCCTCCTAGATGCTTTGCAGGCTCCTTGAAATCAGCAAGGCTGCCATGGAAATAAACAACCCATTCCCCCAGCTTCAACTTGATTCTTCTTCTATATTTCTTTTCAAGTGACTGGCACCATCATTTGCTTAGCTGTCCAAGCCTTGATTTCTTTCTCTCCCAGTCCTTCGGTTTTGTACACGGTTGGTTACAAATTGTATAAATTTTGCCTCCAGAATGTCTCTCTGAAGTGACCACTCTTCTCCATGCACAGTGCTTGTGGCCGTGGGGCAGTCTGCTGCCCTCTCTCGCTTGGGCTGCAGCAGCTGCTAAGTGGTCTCGCTGCCCCTGGTGTGGACCCCTCCCCAACACCCCCTCACTCTCAGATGTCCACGCCTTGTTATTAACCCCACAGTGATCTTTCTGAAAGGCATATGTGAGCATGACATGTCTCCAGTGGGTTCTTTTTATACCCTCCCGGATAAAGTCTAAACTTTCCAGCAAGACATAAATCCCTTTATGAACTGGCCTCCTCCACTTTTTACGATAATGAACAAGACACAGTCCCTGTCCTCAGCCTTCAAAAGATTAAGAAGTACACAGAAAATCCTTGGATTATCAATATTACAAAAGGAGGAAGCAAGCACAGGGTGCTGCTATGTACATGGAAGGGCCACCTAACCCATGATGGGTAGGGGAGGCAGAGGAGGCTCTGGATCTCCCAACCTAAGCCAAGGTCTTAATGGAGAGGACATGTGAAGGAGTAAGTGAGATAGGGAGAGTGTGGCCCAGGCAGAAGGAAGTTCATGGGTCAAAGTCAGGAAGCAAGCACCACGTGCTTGAAGAACTGAGAAAACTAGTCCAGTGAACCACAAAGCACAACAGTATTGACTGCAGCCGAGGCCACCCCAGGTCTTGTGGGCTATGTTAAGGAATTTGTACTCTGTTAAATAAGCAGCAACTAACAAACAAGATTAAAATATTGATCAAGCAGCATAAGCTATATAATTACCTAGGAGAATTTTTATTTGGGGGATTCTTGGAATAGGCTTGATTCCATCTCAGGTTTGTAGTTGTTTTTTTTATTTTTAAGAATTGCAGTAAGATTACTCTAAAATGAATTTTTATTGACTCTCAGGGCACAAAGGTGAAAGGAACTTCTAGAGGTCACTGAGATTTTAGCCTTTAGGCAGAACCATACATAAATCTTTCCAGACAGATGGGTATTTGTTGGCAAAGGTATTCAGCCGCAAAGAGGTAATCGGCTGCTTTTGTTGACAGATTTAGAGATGTTTTGCCAAACACTATCTTAAAATACTATGATTAGATGTAATTTTGCAAAAACGACTCTATAATGGAGTCGATTCACTTGCCATATCAGCTAAGGAGTATCTTCTATTTACAGTTTATTTAATTTACATTTGATTAATTTACACTGAGCACAAGCAGTTACTCTGTAATTATCTTTGCCTGCATTGGGACGCGTGCGACATTGTTTGGAAGATTGTGAAGTCAGTAGATGTTAACACAGAAAACACCCATTAAGTAATCTCTCTCACCTACTTACCATCACGGCGAATATTTTATGACTTTAGATTCCTGAGCGGTTTTTCAAATCCGTATTTCCCACATAGTCTAATACAAAAGATGATTTACCTTCCATTTTCACAGTGGAGTATCTAAGCTGTCACAAATCACAATGTTTTGGGTGTTTAGTTTTGCTGACTCCAGCATCGTTAGGCAAATCAGCTATGTAAAAAAATATCTTTCAGGAAATCACATATATGTGTACCCTGTGAATGTCTCACGGGCAAGGACTGTGTTCTCTTTAATCAATTCTTTAACTTTGAAACTATTTATTGTGCCCATCAGAAACTGTGGCGGATAAATTGAAACACTGGCTGTGCACTGAAACATGCATTTTACTGCAAATAGAAGCGGAGGGTCAGCAAACCATTGTCCTTAGGCCCAAACCAACCTGCTACCAGTATGGCCTTTGAGCTAAGAGTGGTTTCTACATTTTTTTTAGAAGGTTGAAAAACATTCAGAAGAGAATACTGCATCATGTGAGTATTATATGAAATTCAAACTTCAGTGTCCATGAAAGTTTTTGGAACATAACCATATCCATTTACACATTGTCTGTGGGTGCTCTTGTGTGACAAGGGTGCCTTGAGTAGTTGCAACAAAGCCTGTGTGATTCACTAAGCCTAAAGCATTTATAGTCTGGCTCTTTACAGAAAAAGTTTGCTGACTCTTGGCTTAGAATAATTGTGGTAACCTCATTTCCCCAGCAAATGAATGGGTTTGCAAATGAACATATAAACCCAATCCTGGGTAATGCAAAGCTGAGGGCTTTCTAGGAAAGCCCTCTGTCTCCTCTAAAGGAAACATAGGAAAAGATAAGTTTTTTTCTTCCTTTGTTTTTGTTGTACCTAGATGAGAAACCTGGAGCAATGGCAGCCATCTTATGCCCATTCAAGGCTGCCTCGCTGAGAGATGGCAGAAGGCAGATGGAAACAGCCAGCTTCTTGAAGTGGGTGTCCAGTCATTGAATGAGCCCTGGCCCCATCCTGTCCTTGTACTTCATGTTGTATAAGATAACGTACCTCCTTAATGCTAACCCAGTTTGCAGTGTGGCTCTTAGTTCCTTGGTCCCAAAGCTTCCTGCATAGGTCTCTAAATATCCCAGCCATGTTCCCATGTGTCGGGGATACAGTAACACCAGAAATAAAGTAAAACACAGTACCTGTGCTCCGCCAGCTCAGTTTAGAAACTATGTCTAAAAAAATGGGATGAAGAATATTTAAGGCTGTTTTGGGGAGTTGGGGTGACCTTCGCAAAAATGCTAATATTTGCTATGAGATTTGGTTAGTGATTTGGATTTTATCAGGACAATCTATAGAGAGTCACATTTTTAGGAAAAAGAGAATATATAAAAAGGCAGAGGAGAGATGAAGCAGCATGCAGGTTGAGGGTAACACATGCTATTAGGTATGGCTGAAGATTCTGCTGAAGAGGAGGGAGCTGTTGGAATTTCCTTAGCACAGAAAAAACCTGGATGCCCTGTTGGAACACCCACTACTACCACTATTTCTAGTCTAAAGACAACTGCAAAACAGTTGGTATTAACAACAATAGGCATTATTTATTGAGTACATACTAGATTAGGCCTTTAAATATATTCTTTCATTTGACTCTCATCAGAATTCTATGGGGAGGGTCCTGTAGTCATTCATATTTTAAAGATAATTTACAAAGGTGCATTGAAGTTAAACGACTTGTCCAAGGTCACTTAGTGACTAAATGTAGAAGGAAAAAACCTCGATCTTTCTAATTTAAAGCTGGTGTTCTGATGTGTGAGCGTGAAGTCTTTGAGGTCCCGTGGAAGAGAATGCAATCAAGTCTTGCTACACACTCACTGCACAGCTAATGGAGTAAGTGGCTCTTGCACATCTTGTGAGAGTTGCTTCAGGAGCTGTGAAACAGTTGAATTTTGGAGGAATTTTTAATCTTTTTCTAAATGTACACATTTGGAGATTTCACAAGAGAACTTAGACTTACAACTTCAAGTGCTATTCCCCGCGGTGCCAGTGGACATTCTCTGACAGTGTTGTTTGAACCATAGAGAATTTTAAGGTTTTTAAAATGCCAGTGTCTATGCATTTTAATATTCAGTTGCAGCATGTTGCTCCACCTAGTTATGTTCTATATATACATGCCCTAAAATGCAAATTTCCAATACCCTGTTTTATGAAGCAAAAATTGAAGGTGCAAGGACAAAGAGGACTATTTCAGAATTCAGAGGCAGCGGCAAATAGCTGGATCACATGAAAAGCAGAGCAAAAGCTGCGTTGTCAAATGCCAGAGTGTCAAAGGCAATTAAGAGAAGTGGTTTCAAATGAGTGGGGCTGATGGGAAAGTGAGGAGGAAATTCATGAAGCTCTGGGGTCACATGGGAGTAGAGTGACAAGGAAAGGGGCCAGAAGGAGGTGGTGGAAAATGCAGGAGGTCACTTGTGGTTGGATGTGCAAAGAATAGGGTGAGTCTGCAGATGGAACCGAGCCCGGACGGGAGTGAGGGCAGGATTCTGTGGCTGGGTAGAGTCAGCACGGGACACCTGGGCCCTGGGGTGGGACACCTGGGCCCTGGGGTGGGACGGCCTGGGATCCAGTCCCAGCTCTGCCCCTGTACCACCCACAGAGCGAAACTAAGTCTTTTAAGCCTTTGTTTCCTCATCTGTAAAGTGGAGATAGTACCTGCCTTGTAGGGTTGTTCGGAGGATTAACTGAAATTACTTATGTGAAGGGCTCAGCACAGTGTCAGATACAGAAGTAAAGTGTCCAAAGAATATCAGCTGCACTGATATTATTATTGTCATACCTGGCAGGACGAAGCTAATTAATCTTCCAGACTCCATGCAGAATCTTTCTCATGAGGCAGAACACTGCTCTCTGTCTAGGACAGGAATTTACAGCCATCGTTGGAAGAATAAATCGCTCTTACCCCTTGAATTGTTATCATTATTATTTTCTGGTTGGATCACTTCTGCAGTTGATTTACCCATCCTCACACAAGGGTATACAGTGGTGAGAATTTTAATGCATGAGTGGTTTGGGCAACAGCCTCAAAATGTCTTATTTTTACTACGTATTATTATAGCATTACATTCATAGTTAGGGGTCAGCTGCCATTTCCTGAGGTTTATAACATGCCTGTTTTAATTAACATCAAGCTAAATTTTGGCATACAGGTGGTCAGCCCAGATGTGAATGTTATTTTTAAAAGTGCCTTATGGCTGTTAAATCTCTTTCTTTAAAATAGCAAAACATATATGTGTGTGTGTGTGTGTGTGTGTGTTGTGTGTGTGTGTGGTGGGGGAGGGAGGTGGAAAGCAGTAAAAATCTGAAATACTGATTATTTCAGGCCTTCTTTAGACAAGCCTCAATGATGAAAAGATTCCTTTAAAATTATTAAAATATGCTTACATAAGCCACAAACTAGTAAATTGAATAGAAGCCAGGATAACAATAAAAATAAGGTGACCACACACTGCATAGATAGAAGAAAGTATTGAGACATATAGATGGTTGCGTACACAGTCTGCAGTTTAGAAAAATAAGCACAGAACAAGAGTAATATGTCACAGGGATGCATTTAATAGAGGTAGGAGATAGGCACATGGTTTCTAACTTATTTAGAGATAAAACAATGCTCAAATTTTTAGCTTATCTAAGTAATACATCCTGCATATGTATGTATAGAACATACAGTATACACACTAATAACTTTCCTCTCTCTAGTACACACATATCACATGTATACACGATGACCTATATATAAGCATATATGATGAGCTCAATCACTTTTCAGGAAAATTAATTTGCCTTCCTTGAGCCTTATTCTGTCATTTCTAACCAGGGTCCTGAGCCCAGTGACTCGTGCAAGTCGACATTGCTATTCCTTCTCTGTCATCTCCATATCTAGTCCGTTGTCAAGTTCAGTTAATTTTACCTCAGACATAGGTTTCAAACTTTTTGACTTCTCTGTACTTACCACTAGTTTGTCTAAAGCTACTGGCATCTGGGTCTGGGGCACTGCATTGCCTTCTAGCCTGGCCTGGCTGTGTCTACCCTTGCCTGCCTCCAAATCTAGTTTCCATACTATTTCCAAAGTTATGTATTTGAGACGAAACCTAAACATTTGTAGTAGAACCCTCTGTAGGACACTTGGTCTTCCAGACTTTGCTCCTGGAATGAGACAAAACTCTTTACCACGGCCTTCAAAGGTCTGCAGACTCTTGGCTCTGCCTATTTCTCCTACCATGACCTGGGTTTCTACTCTGTTGATGTCCTGGATTTCTTTCAGTATCTTGTGCTTTCCACATTCCTTCCTGACACAGAGCCTTTGCACAAGCTGTCATTGTTTGCCTAAAATGCTCTCCAGCTTTCTTTCTATGTTACATAATCACTGGGACCTAAAATTCCTTAACCTGGAGACAAAGCCTTTCTCTCTATAGTGAGAAGCTTATGCAATGCAAATACTATTGGGAGGGAAGGTGTGAACAATCCATCTGGTTTCCTTACAAGCATTATGTCTTGATGGAGGGAAAAAAACCAGAATCAGCAGATTTCTAACCATTTTTTAAGGACATTGACTCCATAAAAATTCCGAGTTATATTTATCTCTCCCTTCTCAGAATCCCATCTGATCTCTAGTCTGAGGTAAATACAATACTATCATTATTCTTGTTCTGAGGGGGAGGAAACTGAGTCTAGGAGAGTTTGTGTAACTAACCTAAAAGCACCTCATTAGTAACTGGCTGGCCTGGAATTCAAACACACACTCTGTTCGATTCTAGAACCATAGCTCATTCCTGTTATTGCTTAGTTTACTTCCCTATGAGAGAATAAAAAGGCCCCAGTGTAGGGTTCCAGATGACGGTGCCCACCGCTATCAAAATTCAACATGACTTCCAGTGTCTAGCCTTGTAAATCAATTGTCTATCTGGTGTTTTGAAAAGTAACCCAGTAAAATGTGACCCAGTGACAGTACATCGCCATCAGTCTCCAGAATCTTTGGTGTAACTGGAAATTGCTCGTTGCCAATGGAACATTCCAGAGGAAGTATCCCCACCCTTGGAGGATACCACGGGGATAGCAGGGTGAACAAATCCCACCCACAGAGAGGGTAACTCTGGCTCTCTTGCCATGTTTATGGCAAACATTCAGGGAACCTGCTAGAATTAAATGGCAAAATTCATCACAACTAATTTCTATTTGTCATCTATTAAGCTACATTGTTTTGTCCTCAACGTCAGGTTAAATAATGAACCTCTTGCAATGGAGTAAATTAACCTCCACTTTATGTTCATGTCATTGTCAAATGGAAACATCACTTGCACAAATGAATAAGATTCATTAGCAACACGAATGCACGAGCACCACTCCAGTAAAAGATAAGACCGATGGAGACCTTGTCATAATGTGCCATCACGGAGCCCCTTGTTATTTATGATGCCTGCTGTAATCTTTGGAGATTATTTTCAGCAACGGCAATTAGCCCACAGTGCGTCAGGGCAATTATGGGGCAGAGTCTGCCTCTGACAGGCATGTTGCTCTGGCTTCGAGGGGCTGTGATCCTCAAGAAATGTAACCCCGGCTGCGTGCTGCCAGGAGTTCATCTTTGTCAGAGGAGACTGAGGAAGTAAGCGATGCACCGCCAGCTACCTCGAAGCTCAGCTGCCTGACATGAGGGACCCTGCCCGGCTACATTGCTGCTTGATTCTGGGAGGTCATAGCCCTTGCTCATGGATGGGATCGGCTATACAATGTCATTTCACCTGATTTCATTAATACTTTGTCAGTATGAATATTCCTCAATTGTCTGGACCCTAATGGTCTAACTGGTGATCTATTTGGATTATTTCCTTCTCTCTTCTATTGCCCCCATTTTATTCATGTTTATCCTTAGGATGTAGATTAAAATAATAATGACAGTGCTTTCACATACTAGTGAGAATGTAAATTTGTATCCTCTTTCTGAAAAGTGGGTGAGCAAAGTGGATCAAAATCTTCAAAAATTTGAGAACCACATTTTTACCACAGAACTGAGTGTGCCACTTAAACAAGTTACACCAAGGAATCAAGTGTGTTATGTGTACAAAGATTTAGCTGCAAGTCATCTTTATGTTAAAGTGCTTAAGAGAGAGAATAAGATGTGTGTATTTGGCTACCTCTTTTTGCTGAGGTGGAAGGTTTCCTGAAAACACAATTCGGAATGGCTGCTCAGGTAATAATTCCCCTGCTGGTTATGCCTCTTTTGTGACTAGTATCCTCTGCTCCCATTGGTCATGGGGTGACCCATGTGACTCAGGCCTGGCCAATCACAGTATTCATCCCTCCAACCCAGCAATTGTTTCAGGTGTGGGTATCAAACCCAAATCACTCAATTAGAATCCTGTGTGATGTTTAGAACACTGAAGCTTAGATAAGTGCATTTCTCTCCTTTCTGTTTGTAGAATTTTTCGGATGCGAGCTGTCAGCAGCCTGTGTGCTTCCTTCCAGTCTTGTGGAGAAGGCATGCTGGCCGGTGAAACCGACACCTTGAATAGAGGATTCACAGTGGAAATGTGCCTGACGTGGCATCTCAGCCAGCAGCATTTATAAGGCCTGAGGTCTAAATGAGCCACCCTTTTCCTCTTAAAGTGCAAAACTGAGAGCAGCAACAGTGTCTTCTTTTTAAAGAGGGCCTCAGTTTCTCCATATTGTAAAATCAGCTCAGCAGTACCGATCTCTTCCCACCATGGGGTGAAGCAAGGTTGTATGAAATGAGAGTTCATCAAATAATTTCAGATCCTGGCCTGAAAAGCACCTGAAGCTCTAAAGTGCAATTAGCTATTTCTTCTCTTTTTTCATTTTCCTTTTTGGCATAAAGTTTTGAAAAAGTTACTCTAAAATATTCTATTAAATCAGTTTTCAGGACGGCGAGTGCCGGGAGACTGACAGCTCTGGGAAGAGCGCCACCGCTCAAGCGTGCATCCTCCGAGCGGCAGCGAGTGGCAGTTGCTCCCATCAGCCCTCCCTCCCCTGCCCCACCGCCTTCAGGGGCCTCTGCTGACTTGACGTGCTGTGCCCAGTGCTCAGCACAGGAGGGAGGTGTTTCTGTGACTCATTCAGCTCTCACTCTTTTTGCGGTTTCCTCCAAGTTACTGTGACTTCATGGTGTGTCCTTGTGAGTGTGAGTTGAAGCACCTCTAACGCGTGCCATCTGGGTCACTGAATGTGGTAACCAGGGAGACTAGGGAAGCTGGTCCAGATCGACCTCAGCCTCTGCTGTCTGACTTCAGGGGCAGGTTGGCTGCAGCGACAGAAACGTAGCCCAGCTGGCGTAAGTGAGGGTGAAAGTGGAGTTTTTATTGCCATTGGCCAGCACGTGTTTACACAGGGAGCAGAGTGCAATTGGGCCCCTCAGACAAAGCCAGGAACAGAGGGGCCTTTCTGCTTCTCAGGGGTCACAGAATGTCCCTTGTAATGGCTTGTCTGTCTGCTGCAGCTCTCTCTGCTTGCGCCAGGTCTGAATGGACCCCTCAGCCTCGGCTCAGCCTTCATCCACTCAGCCTGGACAAGTCTCCTCAGACATCTAATTGAGTCTCCTTGTGTTTCTTGGTTTGAGGAGGTATGTGCACATATGCACACATACAGGTGGGGAAGGAGGGGGAAGAGTACGCAACTGATGGGTCCATGAACCTCTGGATGGGTTTTCCTCGAGTTGGAAGTCATCCCTAGTCTCTCTTCTGTATCCAAAGATGACCACAGCTCTGTGGGGTTGTAGAGGGGAGTGGTGTGTAAGGGGGTGCTTGTGAGCAGGCAAGAACTGGCATTATTAGTTCATCCTTCAGTTCATGTGTGGCTTTGCAATCTAGCATCTTAGCTGGGCTGAACTTGTGTCCCAGAACTGTTTCCTGGTATGTGTCCAGTTAGAGTGGGCCGGAGAGAGATTGTGTGAGATTTGGAGGCTGGAGAAGAAGCAGTAGCCTTATTTGAATGCTTACCTCCTTGTTAGGAGGCAGCTGCAGCCAGGCAGTTCTGCAGCTGTTCCTCTCTCGTGAGGACCCTCTTGCTTCTCCAACTCCAGTGCTATGTATGTTTAGCTCCATGATGGACGGCCCTAGCTTCTGCAGGAAGTCCCTACCGTCAAGGTCGGAGGCAATGAGAACTGGCATTCTCATGGGCTATAGCTCATGCAGTGGCCTCCTGCTTGTCCGGTCTCTTCCGGAGTTTGCCACCCGTTTTTCCTTTGTCATTGTCTGCCTTTGTCATTGTCAGGCTCAAGATCCAGTGTGAGATGTGCAGACAACAGCCATATGGAGACTGCTTAACCAGCTCCCACAACTGTGTGCAGTTGAAGCCCCGCAGCAAATCCTGCGGCATGTACGGGGACGTGTATATACACATCTCATCCTGTCCAGTGGTCCTGCTTCTTAGACTGAATCCCAATGGGCACAGTTGGTCATCAGTACTGTCACCTAACGGACAGTGACTCCTTTCTTTCTGGTGAGATGCCCAGGGCTTCGTCTTCTCTCTGGTTTCCTGCTCTCCAACCCAGATGGAACTCCTCGGGGAAAGTCCTTGTCCCTTTTGCTTTCTTTATATTGTCTATTCGTGTGGTGCATTCATTCATGCTGTGGTGTTCAAGGTCTTGGAGTGATTAGAGACAATCCCCTGAACTTCCACCTAGCTCAACTTTATGTCCACTACTCCTGTCCTCAGTCACCACAGTGTCACTGCAATCATCTTTCTTTGGTTACTCAATGTTGTCAATATCATTTCATACTGTAACCTTTTCAGAGGCTGTTCTCCTACCTATAGTGCTCTTCTGACTTTTCACATATCTGTTTTCATTTCATCTTTAAAACAGGCCCTACTTGAAGAGGTCTTCCTAAATCACTACATGTATGTTGAACTTGTTGATGGATGACAGCTGTTTGGACCACGTTCTTAAGAAGGAATCTGAAACTCAATCTGGGCTTGAAAGGAAAGGGTGCTGTGATTGATTAGTGATGTCTGCCACTGGTATGGCATAGAATGCTGAGGAAGCCTTCTTCTGCATTTTCCTTCTTTGGCTTAAAGGATGTTGCATTAACTAAAATCCCAAATTCTGGCTGTGCTGCTGGCTTGCTGTATGATATTCCACTTAGCCACGTGACTACTCTACCTGAGCTACTTCCCCCACAGGTATCACCAGTGATCTCACAGATCACCAATTCATGTGAGCGGCAGCGGTGAGGGTGGAGATGGGTGTCCAATAGTTGCGTGTGAATATTCAGTGACATTTGGAGTCCTCGAGGAAGCAAGAACATTTTAACACCTTGTTTTTAGAAATACTGACCTCTCACCTCTGTTTCTAAGCAAATATTTATATGAAGAAACAATTGAACTTGGCTTTTAAAATGTTTTTAAAAAAGAACAAAGAAAGCCCATGTGGAAACATTTTCTGGCTGCCTCATTCTCAGAGGGTACTAGACAAACTGGGCATCTCTTTGGATTGTGCAATTACTAACCAGCATTGTGACCTTTGAGCAAGTTCATTAACCTCTCAGGGCATTGGCTTTCTAATTGGTGGCAGGCATATTGCACTTCTTTTAAGATTCGGTGTCAGACTTCCTATAATAAAAGTGTTGGCAAGAGACAGAGACTCTAGAAAGTGGTGAAATTAAAGGGCAGGAGGGAGAGAGAGTCTCCGGGGGAAACAGGGGGTTGGCTGGCTGCTGGAGCAGGACCGCTGCACCGCGTTTGGAAAGGCAGGGAATCTTCAAATCTCTTTTCCCTGGTGTCTCTCTCCCGTTTTGATCTGTGACTTCAAATTAGTGTGTGAATGACAAGACACTACAAAGAAGCATTAGGTGCTTTTGTGGGCAGCCTTCATGTATCCAGGGAGGGGGAGAGGGCAGAGCTGGGGTTCAGCCGTGGTCCAGAGAGACACTGCTGCCTGCCGGCTGCCCCTTGGGGAGCCCAGCAGCAGGCTGGGAAGCTACATGACTCAAGGCAAGTCTGATCAATAAAGGGCATCCTTACTATAGCAACTCAGTGCAGTGGCAGGGCTGCTGTGAATCACGTGTCCCTTCCCAGACACTGTGGAGTTTAGAGCAGGCAATGAGAAGTTGGGGGTGGCTTCTCTTGGAGGTCGAAGAGCTGGCAGATGAGCAAAGAGCTTTCCTGCTCTCCCATCCAGTGTGAGCATGGAAGGCTTTTAGCCCACTTACCTTTGGTATTAGCCCTTCTTGGATTGTATCAGGAAAATCCCAGAAAAGGCTTAGCAGTAGAAGCATGGAGAAGTCCCCCAAAGGAAGACATTCTCTATTAATAACAGCAGCAATAATGACAGCTAATTTTTCCTGTTTGTGCACCTCTTTGATGTCTGTCTCCCCCAGACAGTAGCTCTACAAGCAGAGAGACAGTGGACGTTTTCACACACCCCTATGTCCATAGTGTCTTGTGCTCAACATGTATTTGCTGAATGAATGAGTCAACTGTTTATTGAAACAGAGGCATTAGATTTGGGGTTTAAAATAGACCTTCCTGTTCAATCTTCATAACTATTTTATAAGATAAGTAGAATTATTACTCCCATCTCATTGACAAATGGGAAAGAGGCTGTGAGAGCTAAGGCCACTCACCTAAGGTCCATAGGAAGTGTCTGTGGTATTATGGGAGGCACCTTGATTTTACAGTTTCTGAAGCAGGGTTTTTTAACCGTGACAACATTCAGATTTTGGGGTTGGATAATTCCTTGTGGTAGGGGAATGACCTGTATGTTGGAGGATGTCAGCAGTGCCCCAGGCTCTACCCACTAGAAGTCAGTAGCATACCTCTTCCTCTGCATGGTGACAATTAAAAATGCCTAGATATTGACGATTGTACCACGGAGGGGTGTTGTGGGGGGTGGGAAATCACACCTAATTGAGAGCCTCTGTACCAGTGGAAAGCTCAAGCTGAGCTGAACTCTGAAAGACAGTTTATTTTGCTGGCCCTGTGCAGTGTGTATGAATGATGCTGTATATGTTACACTTCCTGAAGGTGAAGGTGTTGCAGGCATGAAGCTTTAATGGGGTGTTTTGTATAGGCATTTGGGTCTATTCCTCTGTGTGTGAGCAATGGAAGTTCAGCCAGGAATCATATCGTGTTGGGCTCTGGGCTCATGGCACTTTGGTTATAAACTGGGCTGTTCATCCTGGAACCTGGAAAAAGGGAGAGGACCCCAAAGTGTCTGGGAGGTTCCTGCTGGAAAATATATTAGCTCTTATAGTAAATTGCAATTGTCCTGGAATGATGGTTGAAGGCAGCCTAGTATATGGAAGGAGCAAAGGCTTAGGAGGCCTTTAAACTCTGTGGTGAGTGCTCATGGCCAAGGCGTTCAGTTCCTCTGAGCTCGCCTCCTCGTTTGTGATGCTGGGGACTCTGGGAAGATAGGCTTGCTTGAAGGTTAGTTCTCATGCACCCAGGCTGACATGGCCCCTACTTAGAGTCGCTGGTGTGTGTGAAGACAGAAGGGATGGACCAGCCCAGATTTCAACAGAGAAGACATCTTTATTCCCATTAATGTCCTGATAACTGTAGCCTTTATTGGGCATGTTCTATGTGCCAGACACTGTTCTAAAAGTTTCCTATGTGGTAACTCGCTTAGTCCTCCTAATCCTGATAATAAAGACAGAAAATAAAAATGCCTGGGTAGCAGATCGCAGAACTGGATTCCAGTGTCTCTTCCTTGTCGACATTGTTTAGAGTGCCCTGTTGAAATTATTATTATTAGTGAATCCCAACCCCACTCCACCCCCCGATCAATTTTCATTCCTATCAGCAATATATGGAATTTTGGAACACATGGTATATTTTATTCAATATTCCATATATGTGGTAGGGTATTTTCACAATTATTCTTAAAGCAAGCGGGGACTTTCATGCTGATGGGAGAAGCAAAATAATTTCATGTGATTCTCCCACAATACAATACATATTGCATAATTTTCCTATTGAGAAGAATGATGTTTTCCAGATGTATTCATATATAAAGCTAATTATGAAATGTCCACCAGGGTATAATTTAAATTAATCTATTCTGCTTTTTAAAAAATGCATTCATTCCGCGCTGAGATATTTTATTTATACTTTAGAAAACTCTATAATTTTAAATTTTAACTATCAATCTTAATTCCTCAAAGGAAGGCAATTAGTCTTTGGAACTTCTTTCATTTGCTGTAGTAAGTCTCCTGTTCATTTAAAAATTCTGTTCAGTTCTTCCTATTCTTTGGGTTTGGAGGCCCTGCAGCCCAGGTAGGGACAGTAATACTCATAGATCTGTATTCAAAACTATTTTCTTCTACTACTTTGCTTAAAGCAATTGTTTACATTAAAACTTTTTAATGTCATGTCACTATCAATAAAATATTTTGAGCATGCATCTCTAATGTATGCATAATTATTATAAATTCTATGCATGTTATTCTTTTGTTGTATATTAACATTAGTAAAGTTCTACTTATTACTTTCTTTTACAACAAAAATAAGGATAAATATAACCTGTAATGTCTTCATATCCATTTGCATCATTTTCCACAGGTTTCATTTGAGTGTCCACTATGATAAAGAAGTAATATGGTCTATTTTCTTATTTAATAAATGGGGCATATTATAATTCTTGCTTAACTCACAGAATTGTGAAGAGCATCAGGTGAAGTAATAGTGATTATAATAACTATATCAGTTAGCTATTGATGTGTAACAAACCACCCCCAACTCAGTGGTTTAAAACAATAACTATTTATTAGCTCATGATCCTGTTGTTTAGCAATTTGGACTGGGATCTTTTGCTGGTCTTAACTGGGCTCATTTTTTAAAAGATTTTATTTGTTTATTTTTAGACAGAAGAGAAGGGAGGGAGGGAGAAAGAGAGGGAGAGAAAGATCAATGCGTGTTTGCCTGCCATACTCCCTATACTGGGCACCTGCCCTACAACCCAGGCTCGTGCCCTGACTGGGAATCAGACCAGTGATCCTTTGGTTCACAGAACAGCACTCAATCCATTGAACCACACCAGTCAGGGCAATCGGGCTCATTGTTGTGATGACCTGTCAGCTGTGGCTTAGGAGGGTTTAGATGATCCACAGTGACATCACTTACATATTTGGGGGTTGGCATTGGCTGTTTTATGGGCCGTCAAGTGGTCTCTCATTCCGAAATAAGCTATCTTGGGCGTTTTCACTTGGTGGTGGGATTATTACAAGAGGAAGAGAACAGAAGTGGCAAATGATCTTAAGGCATACATTTGGAATTGATATGTCACTTCTGTTAGATTCTGATTAAAGCAAGTCACAGAGCCAGTTCATATTCAAGGAGTGGAGAGAAAGACTCCATATACTGATAGGAGCTGTAGAGTGCTTGAGTCTGGATTATTTTAATAATTCCTCTAAAATAAACTTAAGATACTACTAGTATATTAAGATGTTCTTAACAGTTTGGTTTTCTCTCTGGGTTAAAAAGCTTCATTTGTAGGACTTTCTGTAAGTTTTCAACTGTGTTTTGCTAGAAGTTTTACTGTTCTTTACACCATACTATTAGAAATTTTAAAGCCATAAATAACCATCCCATGCAAACCTTTCTTTGGCCCATGGTGACACTAAAGCTTAGGGAACATTTTTTATTATGCTTATTTATGCCTCACATACTCCTCAAGGATCTGAGTAGGCTTATAATAGAAAATGCTGATATAATAGAAGTGATTACAAGCATACAAGTTTTTTGCCTTGTTTTATTTTTAAGGAAAGATAGCAAGAGGGAATCAAACACTTATTGAATCAAACTCTTCTTAGGCTGAGGAAAACTATTGAACTTGAACATACATACAGGTTTCAAGTTTTTGAGCAGTTATGACAAAAGGAGAATGTGTCTCCATACCTCTTATTACCCAGTGAAATATAGCATTATAAGAGATGACCTTTTTTTATTTCCTAAATATAAATACAGGGAAGAATTTGCCTTGCAGTTATATGTATCAGGATCACCATGACATAATTGCTATTGTTTTTTGTGAGATGTTTTATACACAACTGCTTTTTCTGCCAATCTTCCATTGTGAGAATTATGCTGAGAGTAAGAAAGAAGAGATTATAAAACTCTTGGGCAGACTTGAAAGAGAAAAGAAATAAAACTAAAAATAAATAGAATTATTAAAATAAGAATTTAACAGATGGACCAAATTGCAGATTAGATACACTTAAAGAGGAAATTAGTGGGCTGGAAGGAAAACCTGAAGAAAGAACACAGAATGCAGCACAGAAAGACAAAGAAATGGAAAATGTTAAGAGTAGAGAACAGACTCTAGACTGTGTCTAAACAGAGTTCTAGGAGAAGAGAACAAGTGAGAAGGTGACATTTGACGTTACAGTGCTTGATAGAGTTTTCTAGAGTTAATGGAAAACATGAATTCTCAGATTAAGAAAACATAATAAACAAAATAAATAAAAACAAATCTGGCCCTGGCTTGTATGGCTCAGTGGATTGAGTGTCGGCCTGTGAAGCAAAGGGCCACCAGTTTGATTGCCAGTCAGGGCACATTCCTGCGTGGTAGGCCAGGTCAAGTCCCCAGTAAGGGATGCAAAGGAGGCAACCACACATTGAGGTTTCTGTTCCTCTCTTTCTTCCTCCCTTTCGCTCTGTCTAAAATAAATAAATAAAATCTATAAAAATAAAATAGAAACAAATCATATAATAGCAAAACCTCATACAAAACAAAGAAATCTTAAAAGAAAAAAGCAAAAAAACCCCCACAACAGCCATGATTATTCATACATTTCATTGTAATTTCTACAAATGAAAGATCATTAAGCAATGAGGACTGGCTTTCAATCACAAAATGGAGTCCAGAATGATATCTTCAAAGATCGAAGGGAGAAATATGTCAACCTAGAATTATGTATCCAATTAAACTATCTTTGAAGAAAAGAAACTTACAGACAAAAAAAACCCCTGAAAGTGTTCTTTTTAAAAATATACTTTATTGATTATGCTATTACAGTTGTCCCATTTTCCCCTTCACTCCTCTCTACCCTGCACACCCTCTCCCACCCACATTCCCCCACTTTAGTTCATGTCCATGTGTTTTACTTATAAGTTCTTTAGTTTCTACATTTCCCATACTATTTTTGCCCACCCCCTGTCTACTTTGTACCTACCGTCTATGCTACTTATTCTCTGTACCTTTTCCCCTCCTCCTCCCACTCCCCTGTTGCTAATCCCCCATGTGATCTCTATTTCTGTGGTTCTGTTCCTGTTCTACTTGTTTGCTTAATTTGTTTTTGTTTTAGGTATGGTTGTTAATAATTGTGAGTTTGCTGTCATTTTACTATA
The DNA here is from genome assembly GCF_021234435.1 of Artibeus jamaicensis. Taxonomy (NCBI): domain Eukaryota; kingdom Metazoa; phylum Chordata; class Mammalia; order Chiroptera; family Phyllostomidae; genus Artibeus; species Artibeus jamaicensis. The sequence continues at coordinate 7,151,350 of NW_026521828.1, read as the reverse complement.
CATGTTTTTTATCTTCTTTTTCTTAGATAAGTCCCTTTAACATTTGATATAATAAGGGCTTGGTCATGATGAACTCCTTGAACTTGGTGTTATCTGAGAAGCACTTTATCAGCCCTTCCATTCTAAATGAAAGCTTTGCTGGATAGAGCAATCTTGGATGTAGGTCCTTGCCTTTCAGGAGTTGGATTGTTTCTTTCCAGCCCCTTCTTGCCTGCAAGGTCTCTTTTGAGAAATCTGCTGCCAGTCTGATGGGAACTTTTTTGTAGGCAACCATCTCCTTGTCTCTTACTGCTTCTAGGATTTGCTCCTTCATTTTAATCTTGGCTAATATAATTATGATGTGCCTTGGTGTGTTCCATCTTGGATCCAACTTTTTGGGGACTCTCTGAGCTTCCTGGACTTCCTGGAAGTCTACTTCCTTTGCCAGATTGGAGAAGTTCTCCTTTATTATTTGTTCAAATAAGTTTTCCACTTGTTGCTCTTCCTCTTCCCCTTCTGGTACCCCTATAATTCGGATGTTGGAATGTTTAAAGGTGTCCTGGAGGTTCCTAAGCCTCTCCTCATTTTTTTAAATTCTTGTTTCTTCATTCTTTTCTGTCTGGTCATTTTTTCTTCCTTCTGGTCCACTCCCTTGATTTGAGTCCCAGTTTTCTTCCCATCACTATTGGTTCCCTGTGCCTTTTCCTTCATTCCGCTTAGTGTAGCCTTCATTTTTCCATCTAATTTGTGACCAAATTCAGCCAATTCTGTGAGCATCCTGATTACCAGTGTTTTGAACTGTGCATCTGATAGGTTGGCTATCTCTTTATTAGTTGTATTTTTTCTGGAGCTTTGATCTGTTCTTTCGTTTGGGCCATCTTTTTGTCTTCATATGCATGTTATGTAGTGAGGGGTGGAGCCTTAGGTTTTCACCAGGGTGGGGCAACCCATGTAGCTGCATTGTGACAATGTTTGTGGGGGAGGGGTCCGAGAGGGAACAATGGCGCTTGCTCTGCTCTCTGCCAGATTTCAGTCCCTTCCGCCACTTCCACCAAGCAAACTGGGCCCTTCTGATGCTGGTTCCTGTGTGGGTGGGCTTGTGTACATTCTAGGACTCTGTGGTTCTCTCCAACAAATTCTTCTGTGAGGCTGGGAGTCTCTCCTGGCACCTCAATCCCCACAGGTGTTTTCACTCAGTGTTTTGGGGTTTTATTTCCCCATGTTGGGACCCTGGGTTGTCAGTCTGTCTTGCTCTCCATTTTCACCTGGTTTATCTGTGCACAAATGTGGGGCTGCCCAGTCCACAAGCTGCCTCGTGCACCATGCCCCTTCACTGTCCGCTGCCTTGTTGGGTTTGCCTGCTGCCACCCTGCACCTGGCATTCACCAGCCACCGCTTGTTTTGCTGTGACCCCTCTCTGCCCATTCACCCAACTCCACCCCTCCCACTGGTCTGGATAAATGTGTCTATTTTAACTCCTTGGTTGTTAGACTTCTGTACAGTTCACTTTTCTGTCAATACTGGTTTTTTTGTTTGTTTCTAAATTTTCGTTGCCCTTATTTGCATTGTGCATGGAGGCACAGTGTGTCTACCTACGCCTCCATCTTGGCTGGAAGTCCACTAAAAGTGTCCTTAAACTACCAACAATTTCTAAAAAAACACTTCTAATGGATGAACTTCAGAAGAAAGAAAAATAATCTCAGAAAGAAAATAGAATGATATAATACAAGCAATTCAAAAGAAGGCAAGAAAGGGGAGAGAAGGGACAAGTACAAAGCACAATAAGAAGCACAAACTAAGATGCTAGAAATAAATTCAAATATAACTGTAATAGTTGAATATAAAATGGTATTAATAGTCTAGTTAAAAGACAAATGTGTTTTGGTTTGATTAAAGAAAACCAGCACTAATAAAAAAGCAAACCCAGCTATATTTTGTTTAAATGAGATCCACTTAAATTATGGAGATGTAGAAAGGTTCAAAGTAAAAGGATAAAAAAAGACATACCAGGCAAACAAAAGATTGTGTAGCTATGTTCGTATCTGACAAAATAGGGCTTAACTTGACTGAAGATAGAATTACCATTTAGATGTATATGTTTCAACTCACTAGGAAAGACAATATTATAAAATTTCTGTGCACCTAGTAATATACCTTCACTTCAAGTCATATAAAGTTAAAGACTGAAAGAGCTACAAAGAGAAACCAATAAATATTATACAGGGAACTTAAACATAACTTTACTCAAAAACTGGCTGATCAAGCAGATAAAATGTCAGAAGAGAAAATATTTGAATAATAACACATGGATCTAAATATCACATATTATACTGTACCTAACAATACAAAGATACTCCTTGTCAAGGATGCATATAACATTTATGAAAATTGACTCTTTATTAGGCCACAAAGTAAATCTTAACAAATTTAGAGAATCATCATTAAAAAGGAAACAAAAAAATCAGCAACATATGGATACCGATTTATGTAGATCCCATTCACTTAGTATAGTAAGAGATAAAAAAAATGAATCTGCCCTCCAAAATATCTTTTATATAGACAGTTAAAAGAGCATAATTCTAAATAACTTCATCAAAAGGTGAATCACAATGGGGCTTAGAAAATTCTTGGATCTTAACAATACTGAAGACATATTAAAATTTGTAGGATATAAGGAAGGCAATGCTAGAGGCAAAGTCAAACTATATTTGCTTATAATAGAAAAAAAGAAAGGCTGAAAATTAGTAAGCAGTCATCTCATTTAAGTCAGAAGAACAGTAACAGAATAAACATAAACTAGAAACAAAAAGCAAGTAAAGATAGTAACAAAATTCATGTAGGAGGAAGCTTGAACTCTTTTGCATGTTAGCTGTGATTATCACTAGGGCTGTTCACCAAATATTTCCGCTTCTGGGCAAATGGAATGACATTTTCCCAGCTCTTGGAGTGATACGTGGCCATGTTATTTGCTTTGGCTGGTAAAATGTGAGCGGAAGGAGCATGCATCATTTCTGAGTGGAAGTTTTGGTGTCCGGTGCATGATTTACAAAACTGCCCTTCCCTCTGCCGTGCTGGACAGGGCATGATGGTGGCTGCTCCATTAGCCTGGTACTGGGCAGAGCCCTCAGCACACCTACAAACAGCACGTCCCGTGTGCCAGAAGTAAAGATCACTGGTTGTGATTTGGCGATTATTCAACCCGGGGGCAATTTTTGCCCCTGAGGAGACATCTGACAGTGTCTGGGCACGTTTTTGTTTGTCACAGCTCAGTGTGTTGGTGCCACTGACATGCAGTAGTAGAGGCCAGAGATATTGCTAGACATCCTACGGAGGACAGGCAGGGCAGCGCCACACACACAAGAATTATCTAGCAAAAAAAAAATCAATAGTGCTGACATTGAGAAATACTGATCTAGTGTGTGTGGCTTGTTAGAACACCACAGATATACCGAAATCACCATTCTGCTCTATAGAGATGGTAGAAATGACCTTGACGTGAAGATAATTGAGATATTAATGAGCAAATGAAGTAGAATATCTTATCAAAAGAAGTGGAATCACGCTGATTTTTCAGCTTCTGTTCCAATAGACTCTTCATGAAATCTTCCTGCCTCTGTTGTATATTTTCAGGTTTATTTTTCCTCTTCCCTCCAATAAGGCTTGGTCAAGATCAAGCGCAATGATCAGGCCAAGGTAGAGTAGAATTACTGTGTATAGTGGTGCACACAAAGGTCACGCTGCAGTGGGGGGTTCCCTCTCAATTTGGGGGTAATTCTCTTCATTAGAGTCATAAGGCCCACTCTCAAATGCTCACTGTGTGTATCTGCTTCTCTGTCTATGTCTTTGTGTCTCCCTCTTGCCTTTTCACTTTCTGCTTCTTCCTTTTATGCAGCCAAACTAGTGGCATGACCAGGACCTTTGCTTTAGGAGCAAGCTGAGCTACCTCTCTGCTCTTCTCTCATGTGGCAGAGAGGTCTGTGGCTACTGCACTGCCCACAGCTCACACCAATTTGATGCCAAGTATTGCAAGCAAATCCATTCTCTTTTGTAGTCTGCGGATGTCTGGGTTTATTCATTTTGGTGCTGGCAGGTGTGATAGATTGATTGTCTAACTAGGCAAAAGTAGTATTCCATATGGTCCTGTACAGTGCACCAGGGTTCTCTGCACTAAGGTTTGGAGCCAAAGTCTCCACTAACGGTGTTACTTTGGTTGCCATCTGCCATTACTCCTTGCGCGTATATATCCCCTGGGCTCTCACTTGGGAGGGTGCCTGTAGTTTGGGGTAGGGTTTGGGCATTGTAAGACTCCTTGGCCATAATGTTATATAATTGCAGGCCAAGTAAACCTCATTTTTAACACTATTCAGCAGTTGAACTCTCAAATTTAGCTAGCTCAAACTCATGATTGATCTCAGTAGAGAATTTTTATCCTCTTGTCCAATACATTCAATGGTGACTGAGTTATCAACTAACATTTTGAGCACTTACTATTTACTAAGTGATAGTATAAGCATTTTATGTGAATTATATCATTCAATTCTCAGAAACATAATTTTAAACAGCTACTATTACAGTCCTTACTTAGCATATGAGAACAGTGGGGAGTGGAGAGTGTAAGAAACTTGCTATGACGTAGAACAGCTGCCACTGCAACATGTCGCTCTTGGACTCCAGAGGCTGCATTGCGAACCCTTTGCTACATTGCTTGGCCTATGTAATCATCCCATTTTTCTTTCAGGTTAGAAGGTGGTGCTCTTTCTAAAAGTAGACCACGTAGGCAAAGTACATATCCACCCTAGGTAGAACTTAATGCTGCCCTTTCACTCAAGCTTGTCCTGCCTGGGCCTCGGGAACAGCAGCTTGAAACATTAGGCCTCAGTACGTACCTCCCATACTCAGGAATCAAAATGGAAATCTGACCTTGTGCAGTAGAACATGTTTCTCTTACCCTGCACACAAAGCTTTTGGTAGAACCTCATGGGAGATCAGACAGAAAAGCAAGAACATCCAGTTGATTTGGGAAATTGGTGCTGTAAGCTTTCCAGAATCACAAACCTGGTGTTTCCTTAATTAGAAAGGTGGTCTTCCAATCAATATTCTTGCTATTCCTTGCTATGCCGTTCCCCTTGCTTCCCAGCAAGCCACTCTGGGGATTTTTAGCTGAAGGCGGTGCAATCCTCCTGGGGCCGTGCAAGGCACAGAAGAGGAGAGGGAGTGTAATTTGTTGGCCTGTTATATGAGTTGCTAAAGTGTAGGACTGCATTCATCAAAGCCAGCATAGTTCCCCCAATTTTATGCGTATATTCAGAATGCGTGTTCCACGGTTCACTGAGGAGTGATGCAGCAGATATACTGAAGCGTCGTCTGGAAATATTTAAGCATTTTGTTTTTTTCTTTTGCTGCAAGAGAATGTCCAAAATTGCAAGCAAGAAACCATGCTGTCCCAAGACCTACACCCTCCCCAGGTGTCTGTTACCTGTTGCTTAGGAATGTACAAATATTTGAGGAAGAAGGCTGGAACTTTCTTATTACTGTGGAGACCCAAAACTAGTTTGAACTTCATGTGTATCTTTTTACCCAGGAAAAGAAACAGGTGAGAAGAATGAAAATAAGAACAACAATTTTGTCTGTTGTTTATTGAGTACCATGTCAGGCACTAAGTGATTAATTCATTATCTCATTTAATTTTCACAACCATCCTACAAGGTAGCACTAACATCCATGTCCTATGTATGAGAAACTGGAGGTTAGAGTGGTGGAATAAATTATGCACAGTCCCACAGGATTTGAACTCTGGCCTTACTCTGTAGCTCCTTCCTTGAGTCATTGGTTTGAATTGATTTATTTGTTCATGTGAAATTAGGAATTCCCACTCCAGATTTGATTAATCAGGACTCTCCTAGTCCCTGTTGCTAGTATGAAATAAAACTGATTAGTTTTAAGGCATGGTCAAAACAGGTCACCTAAGCTATGTTTACAGGGATAATATAATTATAGCAATTTTCAGGAGTATTCAGTCTCCCCCAAAATAAATATTAGTGAGGAAAGATAAGTTAGGGGCCCCAATTAGCCAGATTGGATCAGTTTCACTGGCTGGATGCGTAACTCTCCAGTTCACTTTCCTTGTATAAACACAGCTGCGATGTACCAGCACATGCCTTGGCATGCCAGGATCCAGAGGTAGGATGGAAATTCTTAAAGAGAACTCTGGAAACTGTGTTGATCATCTTGTTCCTTGCCACCTTGCCTTAGGACCATGTATTTATTTGGCATAAAATTGAAAAAGAAAATATACGGTCACCTAAATGGTTCCTTTATAACCTGAAGAAAAGAACTTGAGTTGTGACCTCAAAAGAGTTATACCAATAAATAAAAAGAGTCTCTTAAAACACTTATTCTTTTGTAATTTGAGCTATTTTTTTCTGTGGTTATTGTTGAAGAATGAGCCACATATTATTTCACTTGGTCCCCATGCGGGGCCAGTGAATAGTCTGATGAAATCTCAGGTTGCTCGCTGTAGGGGTGTTGCCCCATGCTGCAGACATGCACAATTGCTGAAACTGAGCCTGCAGTTGGGAAGTGAGCTAATGACAATCACAGAGAATGTCTAGGGAAACAGTGAAGAGAAAGGAAAACAAAGGCAATTAAGTTTGAACAGGGGTGAATGTACATGCTCCAGCGTCAGGGTTTGAAGCTGCGTGAAATCCAACAGCTCTGCAGGGAGGGCCGCCTCAGTGGGAGGAGTTGATGCTCCGCACTGGGGATAAGAACCTGGCCGTGTTAGCTCTCAGTGTGGTGGCTCCATCACTTTATAACCTCAGGTGAATGGAGGCTGACGATTGAGTAGTTCTGTTTAATTGCATCTTTCAGAATTTTACACAACTAGATTAAAGAGTATTCTTCCCTGGACTAATGGTAGCACAGGCAAAGGGAGGGAATCACCTAAATATAGAATGGCAAGCAGCCTTCCTTTCTTGTGACAATACTGATTGGTGCAATCCGCTCTGAGAAGATGACTGAGGCTGACTCTGGGTTTGACTAGTGATGTCTGTCATAGGCATAGGAGGGAAATACTGGAAAGATATGGTATTTTTGATATCCTTGATGTAAATTATTTGGTTTCAGCTGTAGCAAAGGCTGTGCCCACTCTCCTTCTCCTTTTTCTTCCCCTTCTACTTCACCCCCAGGTAGCTTCTTCACTGTTTCACTGCAGTACCTAAAATGATTACCTGTTATTTGCTGTTTGGCCTACATAGTTATTAAAAAATAATAATAAAGTAAAAAGTAACATGTGCTGAGTTCTTAGTACATGCTAGGCAGTGCTTTCACTTTGCACATATCTTATTTAGTCTTATTTTACAGATGTGAACAGCAAGACTAATTTTCTAGAAATTGAGCCAAGGTCCTTTGGACTCTATGCTTCTAATGACTGCATTTTATGACGCACTCTTTTGAACTTTCTGTAAGGCTGTTCTTGCTCCTCTTTATTATTTTGGGAGAACATCTCTCCTGAGCAAGCAGAGGAGTACTGAACAAGAGCATGGAGAATAGAAAATGCAAAACAAAGACCGGAAACAACTTCGTTATGTGCTGCTAGGCACACTTTCCCAAGTCAAGTAAGCCACCGGTTCTTCAAAAGGCACTGACCCATTCAATGAAGGCTCTTCTTAGGGATCTAATGTATTTCCTAAGGTGAGGAGGTTGTCAATTTTGCTTCTATTAGGAAATAACTTAACATTTCAGGGGGCTACAGAGTGGTGCTGAATTGACGACAAGGGGTACTGAGATGGGTCCCGGGTATGACATGCTTCAGTGAAGACAAGTCAGAGTGGCTTTTGCCGAGAGGAGCAGTTCATCGCTGCTCTGTTTGACTGCCCATTTACCCAACAAAGACTTATTGAGAACCCGCTTTGCTCTAGGCATTATGCCAGGTGCTGGGGATAAAGGTTGCTGTTCACATGGAGGTTTCAGAAGGAGGGAGAGACTAGCTCTGAAAATAAAGGATATACTTACAGAGTTCACTAAGGTTGCACTGAATTCCACCTTTTCCACATACAGAGTCTGCTTTCCTCAGGTTTGATATCACTAGTATTACAAGACTAATATCACCATTCTAACTCCAACCAGCAGAGGTGACACATGAAAATGCGTATGCATCACGTTAAGTAAAGAAAGGTCAAAATATCATTTTTATCTACAATATGATCATAGCTATGTAGAAATTATATGAGTGTAACAGGATGACCTAACTGAAAATATGTCTGAAGATTTTGAAACATTTACGAGTAGAAGCTGAAAAAAAATCCTGTCATTTAAGGGCTGCAAAGATTTTCTGTCTCCTAAGAAAGCTGGCTTTCTGAACCTTTCTGGGTCAGACTGCTTCTTTGTCTAGCAAAATCACCAAATTGTCTCTGTGTTACCCAAATGGAAAGCAGGATGCCAGCCATTATTTGGGAAGCCTGTGGAATTACAGAGTTGCCTTTGAGAATTCCAATGCTCTGTGTTGGGGTCATGCATATTTCTTGCCTGCGTGAGAGCCAGAGCAGCCGTGTTGTTTTTCCCTGTGTGGGCTGAGACTGCACTGTGCCCTAATTGTGGTTACCGGTGTCTGGGTTGACATGGCAGTTCTTATTTGAGCTGCTGCCTCCCAGGGAAGTGATTTCCAGAAGGATAAGCAGACAGGGTCTTGATGGCAGGAAGATCAGCCTGGACGGACGGTGGGGCTGGACTGGACTCAATGATCTTTTTGAGAGCCGGTAATCTGGACTTCAAGAAGTGCTCTGACTCTGAATTGTTGTTTCCTTGTATTGACTTCATGCTGGGACCGGAGAGTAGAGCCATATTCTTGTGGATGAGGGGAGAGTTTGCTCTGGGAGGGAATAGTATCGCCTCTGGTGACCAACAGAGTCAGTCACCCTGGTGAGGAGTGGGTCCTCTAGGAACAGAGACTGTGGTCTGGAAGGAGAGGACCCTCCTTGGGATGGGGCATGGTTGTGAGACCTAGACTCTAAGGAAGAGAGATGGGTTTGACTACACTGTCCATTGAGGCCAGGCTGAGGGGTGTCTCTGTAAGGCCCCCCCCAGGAGCCCATCAGGGCCTCATTCTAGGTCTAGAGACAAGTTTTTCTCTGTTGTAGGTTCCTTCTATTCTGACTGGCTTATCCATATAGTCTTATTGCAAGTTGAGCCTGGCCTCAGTTCTGCAGTGGGGAGGAGGCTCTTTCCTCTCGCTCTGAGGCCAGTGCTGTGGAGCCCAGACCTGGCTCCCTGGAACCGAGGGAGAGGAGGCTGCAGTGCAAGTCATGGGCCTGCCACCTCCCCTTCTTGCCCCCCACCAATTCTTCTAGATACAGAAGGAGAGGGAACCTTAAAAAGGGAGAGCCCCCCACAATCTACCAGTCAAGCTAGTAAGGGTTGGAAGCCTGGGAATACAAATACATTTATAAAATCAAAAAAGAAAGGTATGGTAAATGAAAGAAAAAAAAAAGAAGAGGGAATTGTAGAGAATTATTTTTATTATTTAATTGCTATAGTTATAATATTGTTTTTACAGTAATTAAGGATGCGCAGTGACATTCTTATTATGATTTTACCATCTACAGATATAGTTCTTATGCAACAAGGGGTTAATATCTGACATTAATTTGGTCAACTGATGTCCAAGGTAAAATTGGAGGGTGTCATCTGTGATGACCTATTTCATATAAACCTGCTAATTGAATTATTTTCATGTCCTGGGTGGGAGTTTTGTGTGTTTTAATTTATACTCAGTCCCTTTGTGTTGTTTTGTAGGTCTCCAGGAGCATGTTGGCTGGCTAGCTCTTAAGACAGCCAGCCTTAATAGCTAACATTACCTGATTCTTACTCTACCTTGTAAATAATTTTAATCGCATTTATTTTTTTTAGAATACAGAAGTCATATTTATGGTTGTCGATCGAAGGGTATCAAAGGTAAACAGTGAAAATGCCCCTGTCGCTTCATGCCTTTCAGTCATCTTCTTCAGTGACAATTATTTACCCATTTCTTGTGTATTTTTTCCCAGAGGTAGTTTATGTATATACGAACAAATTCCTACATCTGTGGTGTTCTTCACATTTACATGTGTATGTTGAGCTTGGCACGCTGCTGAGCACTTTTGTGCTTTTGGTCATTCAACTTTCACAAGCTAGCTATGGGCAGGGACTCAGGTATCATTAACATCCCCACGCTGTGAACAGGAGCTGAGGCTCGAGTGGCGGTGTGCTGGCTGGTCTGTTCAGTCATTCGGAATTTTGTGACCTGGTTGACCTCAGGCTGGGAGCTTGACATTGGCCACCATGGGAGTGTTTGCACCTGTGGGAATTGGCAAACACTATAAATCACACTCCATCTATCTGTCCAGAGCCGCTTGTTGAATGTGTACCTGCACACTCTTTCTCAGAGAGGTTTAGTGACTTGTTCAGGATCACAAACTAAGGTGACTGAGTCTGGACTTGACTTCAGGCTATCTGATTCTAGACCCTGTGCTCTGAGCCAGGACCATACTGAGAAGGAGAGGAAAATGAACTTGAGCCTCTGGTACTTATTCTGGCGATTTTGCAACTCTTGTGCTTTCCAGATCCAGACTCTGTGTTAATCCAGTCTCAATCTCTCTCTCTCTCTCCCCTTGCCCTCACTTCCATTTTTACGGTTAGCTTCTTAATATTTTGTTTCCTTCTCATCATAAACTAACTCATGATTATTGTAGACAAGTTGTGAAATGGAGAAACATAAGAAATGGAAAATAGCCAGTACTCTGGAATAACTAGAGCTAATGTTTTTTCACCTTCTACTGACTTTTGACCTTTGTGTTTCTGATTGCTTGAACTTGATTCCTGTCTGCTGCCTCTGTTTTGCCTTTGGACTTTTTTTCCTCTCTGATTTGTTACTTGGTGTTTCTTAGTACCTTTGTCTCTGCCCGTTCACGTAAGATTCCGAGCTGTGACGTGGGCTGCAATTAACCCCATTTCAAAGCTCTTGTGTAGCATCAGCGTCTATGGTGAAAAACAAGCAGTCAGCTGGATGTTTGAATCTTGGTGAATGTCCAGAGGCTCACCACAGAAGGGGCACAAGGGAACCACAACCGGGGGGTGGGGGGCGACTGCCGACTAAGGTTGCGTGCTTCACAAGCACTGTGGTACATGCATCTTTTGAGTGGAATAAAGCACAAGAATCACACACACTCTTGAAGTTGTTTTTTCTCTTATTATTATTTATTTCCACCAAGCTCATACACAGTAGTTGAATTTATGTAATTTAAATGTGCAAATGACATACTTTCTTAGTAAAATAGAGCAGCCAGCAGAGCTAAAACACTTAGCTTCTAAAACATCGAGAATCAGTTGCTCAACATTAGTGCATGTGTGTGTCTCACTACACACAGAAAACCCGAGTAACTAACTATGCATCAGGTAAGTGGATTCGGGGGTGTTGAAAAGGAGCCCTTTTCTTCACAATGTTTCAATAACAAGTAAATGGCATAGAAAAATGCCGGCTGTCCTGAGTCACAGAGCCTGTCCTTGGCTCTGGGCTACGCAAGCCCTGTGGATTCTGAGCCCCAGTGATACAAATTGTGCCAATCTGTTAGAGCAGACCCAGCTTCCCAGTGGTTTTGTGACTGTCGCCTGCCTCTGCATCTCTTATAATGAAATGGTTCTTGGACAGCTGGGTTATCAGCAAAGAGCTATGTAGGAAGTGCCCTGGCCAATTAATCAGATGTCATCGTGACCAGATTTCTTTAGCACATTGCTTCGTGGTAATAGCAGGGTATTAATAAGTGAAAAATCAAAAAGAGACAAAGGAGAAAGGCATCATTTTTATGTGTACTTAAGGCATATTTTTCCATTTCTGAAACTTGAAAAATAACCATCTGGAAAGAATCATATTATGAACAAGGCATGTCATGACATTTACAGCAAATATTTTTGCTGTGAGGATCAGTATTCTCTCATTGCCCCATCAACTGCCATATAATCAGATACCCATAAACTATTCAATAAATAGAGGGTTTCTGCCATAAATCAATAGTGCAAAAATAATATGTTTTAAGTGTTCACATTTTCCTTTGTTTATCCCTTTTTTCTTAAACACACATTTTTGCATCACAAATCTCCTTTTGTCTTTGTTTCTTTGCCTCTCAGCCACACAGTCTCGGGCAAATGACATTAAACTGCACCACCGCAGAGAGATCTCTGGCATAAATAAATGTATCAGGAGGTCAAGAGGTCAAGAGCATAAATGAGGCAAAGATTTCAAAGAAATCACCGACCAAATGATTTATAAATCATGGAAAATACTGCTCCGGCCATAAAAGAGAAATTAAATTTATACATCATGAGCTTCAGAATGCTTTGGGTTCTGGTAGGTAACTGAATTAGAAATGGGGGAGCTTATGTCATCCTGCTGTTGGCTGGGAGCCTCGTTACAGCAGCATTTACCCCAGGACCCTAAATCAGGAGGACGGAGATTAAACTCCCTCTCCCTTCTCTGGCGTCCCCAGAAACATTTACCTTTACCTCTGACCTGGACTTCCCAACCCACCAGGCTCGACTCTGGAATGGAGTGAGAATCAATTCAGTGTTGGGCAGAAATGATAGTACCTGTGAGTGAAGATGAGCCTTCCATCTGCTGGCGAAGGGCTGAGTCCTACCTTTGTGTATAGGGAAGCAACAAAGAATTATAGCATCTGCCCTGGCTGGGCAAGGAGGCTATGAAACGGGGGACTTCTGGAACATAACGGCAGAGCCATTGACAGGAGAGTCGAATGAGCCAGTCTCTGTAAAAAGAACAATAATACTTTATGCTATAATGATCTGTAAAGGGAATCTGTCCAGAACTTTTACAGCTTAAAAATAATCCTTTCTACTTTTTTCTGCCATATTTTCCTCAAAGCCCATGTTCAATTATTTCTCTCCTCTCTACTCCTTCCCCCACCTCCTCATTTCTTTGTCTTTTATGTTAGGAAAAACACCAGATTGGAAACTATGAACCTTGAAAGTGTCCATTTTAGCTCTTTATGAATTCATGGAAGGTACACAGTGATCTTATACACAAAACTGAAGTCATTTCATGGGGAACTTGCTGAAAACACACTCAATTGGGAACGTCACTTCCTAGTTAAACAAATGTGAAGAAGCAAATGACACCACGAACAGACATCGAAGTTTGGAATTGACTGTGGTTCTTTATGACCTAACCGATGAAGACTTAAACTTGAGGCTAGTTTTAGAGTTTTCCTGGAAACAAATTTTGCTAATCCCTCTCAATGGAAACAATATGCCAGTTCCTAGCTCGAAATACAGATTTGCAGTGATGACAGAGTAAAACAATATACTGGTGTCCAGGTTGCTTTGCTCTCACAATCCAAGGCAGGATTTCAGTAGAGCTCTAAGTTTGCTGTCTTCCTTCTTTCTTTTTCTCCTTTTCCTTCCCCTTCCCTTCCCTTCCCTTCCCTTCCCTTCCCTTCCCTTCCCTTCCCTTCCCTTCCCTTCCCTTCCCTTCCCTTCCCTTCCCTTCCCTTCCCTTCCCTTCCCTTCCCTTCCCTTCCCTTCCCTTCCCTTCCCTTCCCTTCCCTTCCCTTCCCTTCCCTCAATCAATCAGTTAATCTCTTCCTGTTTTTTTTTCTCCTCAAGCTTTTCTTTTTAGCTTTCATATGTTTGTGGGAACAAAATCTGTATGAGGGGGTGGTCAGTAAAGTTTCAGTCCTATGTTTTACTTTTTAAATATCTTCAGACACATTTTTACTCAAACATTTGGAAGAAGGAAATGTAAAGCACATTTTTCCCTTTCTTTTTTAAAAATTGAGGTATAATTGACATATAATGTTAGTTTTAGTTGTACAACATAATGAGTCAACATTTACATATATATTACAAAACAATCAAAACAGTAAGTCTAGTTAACATTCATCACCGTACATAGTTACAGAATTTTTTTCTTGTAGTGAGAACTTTTAAGATTTATTGCCTTAGCAACTGTCGAATATGCAGTAGTGTATTAACTATAGTCGTCGTGCTGTGCATGACGTTTCCATGACATTTTCTGTAACTAGGAGTCTGTACCTTTCAACTCCTGTAACCTACTTTGCCTATCCCCACAACTCTGGCAACCACCAATCTGCTCTCTGTGCCTATGAGCTTCATTTCTCTTTTATTTTATTTTTTAGATCCCATAGATAAAGGAGGTTATATACTATTATGTCTCTCTGACTTATTTCACTTCACATAATACTCTTAGGGTCCAACCTTATTTTTACAAATGGCCAGATTTCATTCTTTTTTGTGGCTGAATAATAGCACATTTTCTCTGTCCATTTGTACATTGATGTGTGTTTAGATTGTTTCCATATTTTAACGATTATGAATAATGCTGCAATGAAAATGGTACATGTATGTTTTCGAGTTAGTGGTTTTGATTTCTTCAGATAAATACCCAGAAGTGGAGATTGCTGGGTCAGATGGTAGTGCTCTTAATTTTTTGAGGAAACTTCATACATGTTTTTCACCATGTTTTTCATGGTGGCTACACCAGTTTACATTCCCACCAACAGTGTGACAGGGTCTTCCCTTTTCTCTGCATCTTCATTAATACTTATTTCTTGTCTTTTGATAATAGCCATTCTAGAAGGTGTATGGTGATATTTCACTGTGGTTTGATTTGCATTTCCCTGATGGTTCACGGTGTTGAACATTGTTTCACATACTTGTTGGCCGTCTGTGTGTCTTCTTTGGAAAAATGTCTAATTAGATCCTCTGCCCATTTTTCAATTGGGTTTGTTTCATTTTTTTTGCCATTAACTTGTATAAATCCTTTATATATTTTTGGATATTAACCCCTTATCAGAGATATAATTTGCCAATATTTTCTTTCATTAGTAGGTTGCCTTTTCATTTTGTTCATGGATTTTTTGATGTGCAGAAGCTTTTTAGTTTGATGTAGTCTAATGTGTTTATTTTTGCTTCTGTCACTTTTGCTTCATTGGCATTGCTTCAGATTTGGTATCACATCTGAAAAATCATCGCCAAGACCAATGTGGCCAAGCTTAATATCTATGTTTTTTTTTTTTTTGTAGGAGCTTTGTAGTTTCAGGTCTTACAACCAAGTCTTAAATCCCACTCGAGTTAATGTTGTGGAGTGTAAGGTAGTGTGAGCCAGTTTCATTATTTTGCATGTTGCTCTCCAGTTTTCCCAACACCATTTATTGAAGAGACTCTCCTTCTCCCATTGTGTGTGCTTGTATCCTTTGTCATGAATTAATCGACCACATCTGCATGGGTTTACTTCTGGGCCCCCCATTCTGTTTCATTGATCTGTGTTTCTCTTTGCGTGGCAATGCCATTGTTTTGATTGCTGTAGCTTTGTAGTATGGCTTGAAATCATGAACATGATGCCTCCCTCTGGCTTTGTTCTTCTTTCTCAAGTTTGCTCTGTTTACTCAGGGTTTTGTTTTTTTTTTTTTTGTAGCTTCATACTAATTTTAGAATTGTTTGTTATAGTTCTGTGAAAAGTGTCAGTGGAATTTCAATAGGGATTACATTGAATCTGGTTTGGGTAGTAAGGGCATTTTAAAAATATTAATCCTTCCAGTCCACTGGCATGAAATATCTTTCTATTTATTTGTGTCTTCAATTTCTTTCATCAATGTCTTATAGTTTTCAATGTACAAGTCTTCACTTCCTTGGTTAAATTTATTCCTAGGTGTTTTATTTATTTATTTTTGATGTAATGGTAACTCCATTTGTTTTCTTAATTCCTCTTTGTAATAGACCTCTTTTCTTAATGTCTTTTTTTCTAGGATTTCTAAACCTAGGGGTATTTTAAAGAAAATTTAATTTATAGCTTGCTGATACAGTTATACTGAAGTCATAGAAATTGAATTTTGAGTCACCTTACTTAATAAGTCTCTCTGATCCCCCTTTCCTTTATAATTGGGAAGTTGGGTCTTTTGAGTGGGGCCACAAGTTCAGAATTGGAACTTGTGTTTGGAATTCAGGCTCTTAAGAATTGGTTGGCCCCGTTTTCTTTCTCCACTGGAGAAGAGTATTTGATATTCCTACTCTAAGTACCCCAGTGGGTCATCTACCCTTGGAATCATTCCTTTCCCCAGGGAGACTTAGTATGGAAAGTTGAACAGTTGAAAAAAAATAACCTCACATAAATTGTATCTGCTTTTCTCTGCCTTCACTTTTTTCATGTTAAACAGAACAAATCTGAAAATGAAATTGAGATTTCTATAAAGCGCTGAGCACAAAACTGCCAACTTTTTCAGTGGTCCCCTCGAACATTCTCACAGCAAGTGGCTGGAATTATGTTGTTCCTCAATAAAGGATCAGAAAAGAGATTAATTCACATTTTAGCAAAAATGTACAAAGTATATGTTTGGAGAAAGCCACGTAAGTTGAGGGCTAGGCCAATGCAGAGTTTATTTGCGTTTTTAGGTGAATTTTTAGGAATTTGGAGGGTTTTCTGTTGAGCTGAGGGTGGTCGGTCACTCTTTTAATTCTTCCTACACCGCGGCTCTGGTGTCCTGAGGTAAGGCTGCACCTCTCGGGGTTGGGTTCCGTGTGGTCAGCCTCTTGTGCCAAGGAGGAGGGCACAGAACCTCTGCTGCTGCTAAAAGAAATTGCCGACTTGGTTACAGCTTAAGATTCTTGCCTTCGTGGACACAAGCGACTTCTATCGCACGTTTGCCTTTTCTGGCCCATTGGCTTTTCAGTGCGTCTCATGGCTTTTTTAGCACATGATGTTTGCACTGGTAAAGTACGATCTGGAACACACAAATGGAGAGAGGGCTGAGGTATCTTGCAGACAGACTGCGTGATGGCATCTGTCCGTGATTGCATGGCTGCAGTAAAATACGCCGCACTGGGTGGCAGGCAGGGCCGCAGCATGGTGCGAGTCTGGGGAGACTGTTAGTGCACAGTGGTTCATTAACACTCGTCTGTCTGATTAGCAAAAAATCTACTTATCATAGCTTGGCATTCCTTTATAGTACTCTTTGATTTAAGAGACATCACACATAATTTCTCAGGTTTTAAAGAGTGAAAACGAATAAAAACTTTTATATTCCGCTCATCATGTACAGAAGACCAATCTAAGAGGGCTTGACATTTTATTTTTTCTTTTGTTGTCTAAACACCGGCTCCCTCAATTTCTCTTTGTTCTGCTGACAGCCTTATTTAATTTGTAATGAAGGTGTTAGGAGCGAGGTCTCAGCAGTTAAGAGTTCAAATCCTGCCTCAGCTACGAACTAACTGCGTGATCATTTGCAGGCTCCTGGCCCCTCACCTTGCCCCAGGTCTCTTTGTAGTTAATAAAGACGGTGTTTCCCACTATGTAGGGCCATTGTGAGGAAAATGGAAGAGTTCTCAGCACAGGGGTGACACCTTAAATGTGAGATGTTGCAGCTGTCATTACTTTCGTTACTTATCCAATTGTTCAGCATACACCTTTTGCATAGATAGTTTAAGAGAAACTAGGCAAGCCACACACGTGGTTCCAACCTGGCTATGAGGGAATCGCTAAAATACTCCTGAGTTAAGGCTCACAGACCACCCAACAGCAAAAGTCAAGCATTTGGTTACGTGTTGGGTAGTAGCAGCATAAGCACAATTACTTTATGATTAAGAAACATGGAAGTGTGGAGTGAAAATCTGATACTGAGGAGAAAACATGGCTTGTGAGTCGGAAGATGTGCCACCAAAAAAGTGTGACCTTGGGCAAATCACGTGTCATCCTTGAATCTCATCAGCCGGACGAGGATGGGAGTGGTGAGAGCCATCCTGTGTCTCCCAGGGTTGTTAGGGATCTGATTAGAGGAAGCATGGGCACAGGAAAGCGCTCGGAGAAGATGAACGTGCTGTTCAGGCAGGAGACGATGCAAGCTGAATGACAGAGCGGATTCCTGCCCATCACCCCCGCGTTTCCGCCAGTTACTACTCCGGTCTGGGATGCTGGAGGATGGTCCCACTGCAGATTCCAGGGCACACATGTGGCCTGTTGATTGTGTTGGTGCCTGCCACGCAAAAGGAGCCGGGGTACATTTTTATTTGTCAATTCCAGACAGACAGAGAGTTTTGCTTTGGAAATAAAGAGGCTTTCCTGGGTGAAATGGGACACGTGGATGGACCCCCCCCCCATTCTCTGAAACAAATGTTGGAAGCATTGTGCCCTTTGATGTCTTAATGATACCTCGTAATTTTGTGTCAGTCTATTCCTTACTCAGAGTCGCAGAGTTCAGCAGCCACCCCCTAGAGCTCTGGCAAAGGCCATTTCTGAAAATGCCAGAATGGAGAGGAGTTAATATACAATATGGAAGAGCAAAGACCCAGGGAGCCCAGATCCAAGCCAGGAGACCGTTTTTGATAATGTGAGAGTGAAAGAGAATGAAAGACTCAGACAAACGAGGAGGACCAGAAATCCTGCCTACGCCACCAATCCAGATGCAGAAGGAAGGGGAGAGGGCCAGGTTGGGGCCCTAATCCATCACTCAGCCTGGCGCAGGCAGGGAAGTCACAAGGCTGGCACCAGCCGCTGTGCTCTGAGGATGCCTCCCCGCTTTGGGCAGCAGAAGGGCTGCAGGCTGAACCGTGACGTCCTGGGCCTGTGCTCCTCAACAGATGGCACTGTAAATCTGAAATATTCCACAGGAGAAAGACAAATGGGAATCAGCCGAGAAGGCTTGGAGCCTGGCATACGGAGTGGAATAAATAGAGGCCCAACATCCTTATGGAGCCATTTCTTCCTTCTGCTCTTAAATATCACACTTCTGAAGTCATCTCCCACTGGATCTCCCAGCAGCTGAATAGGTTCATAAACACAGTTCTCTCTGGGCAGAGGGAAACCAAGAACCAAGGAGGTTACTGCTGCGATTCCAGACCATAGTTAAGTACGGGGACTTTTACATTGAACTTCCAATGATTTCCTCAACCTCCATCCAACTCCTGTTGGTAATTCTGTGCCCTGATTCTCTTCCTAACCCATATCATTGAAATACAAATATTCTCCTCTTCTAACTTTCTTAAACACTTATTAAACTGCATGTTGTGTACCAGGCACCTCATTCATTCAGCCCCTCATCATTTATTCCTGTTTTATTGAGTACCTCCTTTATGCCATACACTGCTGGGACTGAGGCCACAAAGATGAACATGATGTGACTTGCACTCAAGCAGTTCAAGTTCAGTGTCATGGATAGATATTAAATAGGCTTACCAACCAAGTAAAATGGTTAAAGTAAAATGGTTTGCTCTGCAGAGGGAGAGAGAAGCTCTGTGTGTCCTGGTAAGATTAGGAGTCCTGCATTATCCTGCCAGTGGCTCAATGAGCCCATTTACAACAACTCCCAACAGGGTGTTTCAGAATCTCTGTTCTGGGGCTGACATATAGTTTAAAAAAACACATTAAAATGTTTTTGCAGTGCATGCACGGAAAATGAAGTTCATCTCTTAGCAGTTGTCCCGCAGCTTTGCCCGTCTTCTTGAATGCGAGCTGCTTTGTTGCCTCTAGATGCTCCTGCACACTGTTCCAGTTTCACCGACTGCTCTGCCCTTGCTCCTTACCTGGGCGCCTCGTTGGAAGCTTTTGGGTATCAGCGTAAACAACATCTCTGCAGGGAGGCAGGATGGTGCGGTGGTTGAGTACAGACTCTGGAGGAACCTCCCAGGATCAAAAATCAGACCTGCTAATTGCCAGCTACATGACCTTGGGCAAATTCCTTTACTTCCCTATTACCCAGTTCCCTCATTTGAACAGTGTGGATTGTCATGACATCTATCCTCTAGGATTGCTAGATTTAAATAAGAAAATATATGTAAAGTATATAGAGCAGTGCTCAATAACTATCAGTGTTTGTTGTTCCCTGACCATCTAAGTTGGTTTACTCCTCTTACTCTCTGTCATGTTCTCATTTGGTTGTCATTGTGGCATTTACCACACTTAGTGTGGCAGGTGTGTAAGGCCATCATTATTCATTTACTTGGTAATTATCTGTCTTCCCCACCAGAGTGAAGCCGCACAAGGCTCTTTTCTTCACCAAAGTAACCCCAGCCCCCAGAATGGCATTTGGGTATAGTGGATGATCAGTAAATACTGGTTGAGCAAATAAATGAATAAATTAATGAAAGCTAAATTAAAATGTCCTTGGATAGTGGGGATATACAGAAAATACAAAGAGAAAGCTTTGTGCCTGGTATAGATTTTTTTTAAGTTGGGCATTGATCTTGGAGGTATGGGGGCTTGAAAATCATATTTTGTCTTGGTTTCCTGACAGTAGAGAGTGCTGGGGTGCCAGACAAAATTTCAGAAAATTTCCCATGTTGTAATGGGCTTTGGAGATATTCTTTTGGGACAGTCGTGAAATATAGCATGTTCCCAAAGGGGAAAAGATAACTGTATCTTTTTCATATACAGGTGGGTAGATTGCATTGAGTATTCCCGATAAAAATCAATCGTCAAAAAGTTAAATTAAATTGCTAGTATTAACTATTCAATACCATTTGCTTATTAGCAAAAGTACCCAATCTACTTCTGGGGTCCCTGTTGCTAAGTTGCTTTAAGAAACAAATTGATTAATGGATTTTTCTTTTTCCTAAAGTCCTCTGAAGTTCGCAAGTTCAGGGACGGCAGTTTCACTGGGGCTACTGTCATCAGGCATAGCTGTGCATTTGGTTCCAAACACCCAATTAATGGGCTGGCCCGAGTCACAACAGCATTGATTGTGTCCGAGGGATTCTGGAAGCCTCTGCATTGTTCTGAACTGTCTTTAGGGATTGGGGGTCAGGAAGGGGAGCAGAAGCTCTGCTGAGAAGCGAACCTTTTCCCATTTCTTTCACTGCCATGAGGCACTGGGGCTACCACACCGTCCTTTCCCACTATGCCCTCAAAACCCTGATACTATTGAAGTTGTGAATGCCAGTAATTTTTTTCATAAGGGCTTCTTAAATGGAGACTTGGGAAATTATGACCAGCAAAATATTGTCATATACTGAAGAAGGGTTTGGAAATAGTGAAGGAGAGATAATGAAACCCAGAGGCTGGAATTTGATATGGAAAAGGCTAATTTCTGGTGATGAGACTTTTACTAAAAAAAAGCAACTTGGGCAAGTCTTTAGCTGTCTGCTTTATTTTAGTATGAGCCAGACTTTAAGGGTAAAGTATAGACTTTAAGGACAATAAAAACTAAATTTGTATATATATCCATACATCTACCTATATATCTAAGTTTATGTATATTTCAGAAGCAGAGAGTCTGTGTCTTGTCTATATGTATCATATTCAGTTGTTCATATTGTGAACCAATACAGTAGGTGTGTATAAATGCATTATATATATATATAGTAGCGAAGGAATTGAAACTAGGAAGACAGCTGGAAGACAGTGTGGAGAAGGAGGACCAGGGAAGTAAGGGTGGATGAAAAACTCAAGATTCCACAGCCAAAAATACCCAAAATACATAACTTAAGGATTCAGATGAACTTTATAAGATAAACCAGTATCAGAAATAGTTCAGAAATCAGTTTTCTTCTGTAATTACCAAGGTAGTTTTCTTTATAAGATAATAGTTTCAAGTGCATTTTTTTTAAACCTGAAAGAGACCTTAGAAATTTCATTCTAAGATTTTAAATAAACTTGAAGAATATTCATTAGTTTTAGATTTACAGAGAAGTTGCAGGAATTACAAGCATTTCTGCATAGTCTGCACTAAGCTTCCTGCATTGTTAACGTTTCTATAGGCCATTTGTTACAGCAAATCGACCAATATTACAAAATCCCCTCATTTTGCAGGCAAGGAAACTGAGTCCCCGAGGGTTAAGGGGTTTGCCCCCAGACAGGGCAAGGGGAACCCAGAACCCCAGGACCTGATTTCCTGACTAGTCAGCCAAGGGCACTTTCTAGTAAACTGTGTTTCTGTATCTTGTGATTTCATACTTTGTTTTCGCTGATGAATCAAATCTGTTTCAGAAATTCAAGGTGTGAAGTGGACCAAAGCAGAGCCGTTCTGGATGATGTGTACCCCACCCCCTCACACCCCATCCCTCGCATCCTATCCCATCACCTGAGGCATCTTTGAATAACTCTTATGGCTCAAGGGAGGCTAGTTTGGCAACAGTTCCATGGTTTGATGGCACCTTGTTGTAAGTTAACCATCTGGCACCATCTGCCCTGTGAGGCTGAGGTGGGGCTGAAAGTGACTGAATCAAGAGCCAGCACAAGCATGGAGGTGCAGCCTGTGCACTGGTCACAGGTGGGACAAGCTATTCGAAAAGATGCATTTTCTTAACCCATTGAGAATACACTGATTAAAGAAAGGGAGAGTCAGAGAAGCATGTCTGAGTTCATACAAATCTCATAATGGCATCTGTAGCATTGTGTGTTCTAGGGATAAAGGGAAAATTGACTGAAAGGATACATTTGGGCCTTCTGTGATATATTCACTTTTTCTGCTTTCCTCATTCCTAGAAAAAAAATACTTCTTCCCCTTCCTTAATTTTCCCTATAACCAGTATAGGCTAGAGGAAAGAGAGTGAGAGAGAGAGAGAGAGAGAGAGAGAGAGAGAGAGAGAAAGAAAGAAAGAGAAAAAAGAAAAGAAAAAATGGAAAAAGAGACAGTATGAAATAAAAGCCTTATAGCACAGCCCAGAATCAGGCAAATTGGCTTTGGTACCTGCCATTGCCGTGCACTAACTGTGTGACCTTGAGGGCGTTCTGCACACTCTCTTTGTGACTCAGTTTCCTCATCTGTAAAACAGGGGTGAGCATCATGGCAGGTACTCCAATGTGTTGCTGTGGGAATTGGTGAGATAATGCATCTAAATAGCTTTGCCCCAGGCCTAAGATATTGCCAGGACTTGAAAATCATGGGTGGTTATTGATTTTCACTAGTATTACCACACTACTACAACTGTTTACATTATTATCAAGAGAGGAATAAATGCATGAGAGTGATAAGCAAGTTTTCTGGGGGCAAACCTACCAGTCTTTTGCTTTTTGTAGTCACACTTAGAATGTGCACCTTTTCCAAAGGACTTGCTTTTTTCTTGGAATCTTTTTGATGACGATTTAATAATAATACTACATTTTCTCATTCACACAACATGGTTAAGTTGCCAGGGTTGAATTGACGAATTTTATTTTGTAGAGTGTGTAAAGCAGTCTCATGCTGTACTCCCTGAGCTATTCAAGCTTTAGAGTTTTTAAAAAGAGAAATATTATTGACTTTTTAGCACTTTCCTTGAATTAACCATTTATTCAACAATTATTCATTGAGTGCCTACCATGAACTAGCACTGTTCTAGGCGCTTGGGACACACAACAGAGGTCCATGCCGTGAGGACTCAACGAAACCCAAGTTTCTCGAAGGTGGTAAGTGCTATGAGAAAAGAAAAACAGTACGTCAGTGTAAAGAGAGCTGGGTGCACAGAGGCCAGGTTTGGTTTGGTTTGTGTTGTTCTGAGTCCCCAGTGACTCTCCTAAGGAATGTTTGAGCTTGGTGGGGTGGACCTTAGGGTCTGGGGAAAGATAACTAGAAGCTAAGAGGGCCTGTCTTTCAACTACTCTTCCCAGGTTCTCTGTTCCACTGCTTCCAGCGGGTCAGCTCTCCCAGTCCGAGCAGCCTGTCTCACATACGCAGCCCAATTCCTGCTTGCTACCCATGCCAGGAGATCCTTTTTTTTTTTATAGATCAGAACCAGGCCCATTCAGTTACTCCCGCCCATAACCCAGCCAGAGGCAGATGGAAAGTGACATTCCCGAGCATGAGCAATTTCTCTCCTCCCTGTGGCTTTCTAGGATTACAGGCAAGTGAGGAAACTCCAGCTGGATGGATGTTAGGTAGGCCCCGGGGTTTTCTAGCCCCTCTTGCAGGAATTCCCGCTTCCATTCCCAGGTGAGCTGCCAGAACACTCAAGCGCCCAGTGGCATTGTCATTAATCTCCCAACCAGGGCTCCTATTCATGTGTCATTGGAACAACCTGTTTTCTTATACCAGTCTCCACCCCTTTGATATACTGGACATGTGTCAAAAAAATCAGAGGCCATCCATATCTTATATTAGGAAGAATCATGTAGAAATGTCCCTTCATTATCAGGACGGTCATGTCAAAAAGAATCGACTTATTGTCAACGTTTCTAACCTAACAATGTTAATGGAGCCTTTAGACACCCTCTCTCCTCATTTGTTTCTTAGATGCCTCTCAAGGAGACAGTTGCGAGAGAGTTTCCAAGCTCTGGGGAGCTCTGTGTGTGTGTATGAAATGACAGCACTCTGGGCTGCTTGTTATAAAGGATGCGGAAGGTGGGAGGGTTGAGAAGGTGGGGAGCGTTGAGAAGGTGGGGAGCATTGAGAAGGTGGGGAGCGTGCATGCCGTTTGGCAGGGTGCCAGGGTAGTGAGAGACCCCAAGCAAGACTTCAGGCCCCAAAGCCAGCTATTGTTTGTCCTGTCTCCTGTCCTCCCTTCCAGAATTTTCTAGCACTGCCTAACAAATATATTTACTGAGTGAAGGTATCCTTTAAGACAGTTCCCAGCAATGTTTAAGGAACCTCTCTCCTTTAATTCATACATGCAGTTCTTTTTTTCCCCCTTGAGGCACGAGAGGAAATAGAGGAAGAAACCATTGGTGGGAGAATTTTCTAGAGCCTCCAGAAAGTGCCTGAGGCTGGTAGGTAAGTGTTCTTTCAGGTCAGGGCTGTTCCGAGAGCAGTGCTGACCATTGTAATGAGATGATGAGCTGGTGTTAGTGAATAAAGCAATACCCCATTTCTCCTGCAGAAGTTACACAAAGGCCTTGTCCTAACAGCATGAAGCTATTGGGCTTTTTCTAGGAAATGCCTGCGGGCTCTTACAGTAAATCTCCCCCATGAATGGATAATTCATCCCCCTTTCTTGTAAAACACAATGAATGTGCTTCTGGGGCCTCTGGTCCTGCTCAGCCCACTCATAGATGGTGAACTCTGTCCAGTCAGCGTGGTTCAAAGAGACGTAACTATCAGCTGTGAGCAAAGGACTCTCACAGCCTTCAGGGGGTATTTGAGCTTTGCGGGAATGCCTAGCACCCAAACACCCGTCCTCTGTGGGATCCCTTCTGTGTCACTCCTAGAAGAAGGTAGGACTCTGTCTCCTGTGGTGGAAGCTGATAAAGTCTAGGTTCCCTTCTCACCAACCCCTGGCAGCTAGAGTGGGCTGGTCTAGACTTGGCCAACCCAACTACATGTTTGTGTCTGGGCCTTTGGTTGTGAGCCAGGGATGTAACTCGGAAGGGAGTTATCCACGGTGGTGGCAACTTGTGGCAATGGCTGCAACTTTCTGTGGTGACAGCACCAGCATCTAGCAGGGGCTCTGTTCTCCCCGGGGTGTTCTTTTTGCGAGTAGATCTCTTGGATATGGCTTGTTTTCCTGGGTTTTGAGCTCGGGGCTGATACTTTGACTCACTGAACAATCTTGTAAAAGTACCTTTCTGCTTAAGTTAACCAGAGTTGGTTTCTGACCATTGGAGATGCTTTATCTTATTTAAGCCCCCTGTCAGCACTGTGGGTAAGGAATGCCAAATGTCACTTTTCCTATTTTGCAAGGAGAAAGCAGAGGTTCAGCAATGTGAGTAACTTGCCCGTGTTTTCACTAGTGAGTGGCCAAGCTGAGGCTTGAATGGAGCCTGTGAGACCCATGAAGGCGGGGTCCGCGTCTTACTTAATGCAGTAAATGCCGTACGTCTAGGCTGTCAAGGATATCTGGACTCCACATGCCGCCCATGATATTATTAACTCTCTTTGGTGGAAGAGAGGCATTTCTAACACAGACATGTTTGTTGTTTTTCCAAACAGTCTTTCAGGAAAGCTGGGGCACAACCACACCATGCCTATGCTTCTGTCTAAATCGGTCCCATTATTCAGCATCCTGGACAGGGAGCACAGGATGGGAGCACATGTCAGGGATGCTGGAGTGTCATCATCTTCATTGCTCAGCTGGGTTTAGCAAGCATGCATAGAATGGCTACTCTGTGCCACACCTGACAGGGGTCGGTTTCATTCCATCCTAACATATTTAAGGATGTGATGCAGGCGTCCTTATCGCCCTTATTTAACAAGTGAGGAACCTGAGACACAGAGGTGCTGAGTTCCTTGCCCTAGGTTCATAGCTAGTAAGCCACAGCACCAAGTTTGACTGACATCATGCCCAACTTGAAACCAATATATTGTACCAGTGGGGCTTGTTGACATTTGGGTCTGGGATTTGTTGATGTAGGTTGACTGATTGTGAACATATCTGGTTTTAAAAAAATTGTAGAATTGCTTATGTAATTCCAAGATCATGGTCTAGAGAGAGATATCCTCTCATCCGCTATTTTTATTTTTATTTTTTGTGGGAGAAAGCTGAAATTTGGAATACTTGGCAAAGAGAGTGTTAATGTGCTAACATCAAATGAATTCCATGGATTTTCTATTCATTAAGGCCCATTTCCCTGCACATAACTCACCTCAGCTTGGTTATACTACTCCAGGGTATGCTAGTAAAATGGGGAAAAATGGGGAAGCCAGCCAGAAAGAGGTGTTTTTGGCTGCAAAAATCAACTTACACCTACCAACAAAGAAAAACAGAAAGGCTTTGCCAAACAGTAAATATCAAGTTCATTGCCTAAGCCCCAGAAGAAAACGTATTAAGCAATTTATGATACCTTTTGGGGTCTGTGGTCACCTGATACCAGTTGGCTGTGAATTTTGGGAATTGCAATTCAGCAATTGGGAGGTGAATCAAGGCAAAAATTTGGGTCATTTTACAGCTTGGCTCAAGTATGGGGGGTGGGCAGTGAAATGGGAGTCCCCTTTGCATTAGATAATCAAATGTACATGTATTTATTCATGCACCGAGTTAATTTACTATGTACCTCCTATATACTGGGCAATCTTTTAACACGAGAGATAAAGCAGTCCCCTAGACTTGCAATATATCTTTCTCTTATGGAGCTTACAGTCTAGCCAAGGAAGATGGATACGATTAAGAAAACAAGTAAAGGCATAATTTCAGAGAGTAATAATAAGTGACTTGAAGACAGCAAATCAGCTGCTGTGATGGAGGGTAGCAGGTGGAGAGGAGTTGAGATTGGATGGAATGGAAGGTCTCCCTGTGGCCTGCATGTTAAGAAAAAGCCAGCAATCCAAAGATCCAGAGAAGGCCAGCAGGTGCAAAGGGCCCCATGGAAACAGAATTTGGTGTGTTGGAGAGCCAGGGAGAATGTGGGCCAGAGCCTGGTGAGAGAAGGGAGAGAGAGAAGGGTACGGGTCAAAGGTCAACAGAGCAGATCGCAGGGGGCCTTTGGTCATATTTCAAGAGCCTGTTCCTTAACAGCAGTGTGAGGCACTTGCGAGCATTCAAGCGAGAACATTGCTCTGTCTGACAGTGACAGAAGTCTCCTTGGGCAGCCTCAGTGGGGAGGCCTAGGAATAAAACCTGGAACCAGACCACAGAAATATCAGTGTTACTGGGCAGGGGTGTGTGCATCCTTCAGTGTATTCATAGTGGTTTTCAACCCTGGCTGCCTGTTCAAGTCATGTTTCAAAACAAACAACCACAGGTGATTCTGAAGCCTGGCCAGGGCTGAGAACCACTGGTCTGAAGGTGATTTTACATTCACTATTTCTTCTGTTTGTCTCATAAGCTGTGGGGTAGCTTTTGTTGTTGCCCCATTTCTTGGATGAGGGCACCGAGGCTCCCAGTGGGAAAGAGGCTTATTTAAGATCACATTGTGAGCAGAAGTCGGAATCCTGTTGTCTACATGCAAGCCCTACGCTCTTCCTCTTACCCGACCATTTATTCCTGAAAGTAACCAGCAAGTAGGTTCCTATCTTTAAAAATCCAGGATAGAGAAGGATGCTTACTACTGGGAAGGAACAAGCCTAATGGAAACTTGGAGACAAAGTGGGAGCCCATGGCTGGGGGGTGGAGTATGGAGGCTTTCCTGCGTGGTGTTGTTTAGGGAGATGGATTGGGTGGCATGGAATCTAAGGGCTGATGAAAACAGGTTTGGGGGCACCATGGGAGAGAGCTTTGGGGAATGGTGGTGGAGATGGGGAGAGTGGGGAGACGATGATGCTTCCATGGACTGCTGCTCTCGTGGGTGTCTGTTGTTTGACATCATTCAGTTTCTTCCTGGAGAGGGAGAGGTGGAGATTTCTTCTCTACTGGCTCCTCTACCAAGGTGCTTGGAATTTCCCGGAGCCTGCTCATTTTAAGGCTGGTTTTGCAACACTCCCTTTGATCCTGAGATACTCATATGCCAACACATCCCCTTTTTGCTGTTTTTTTCCCCTTGCTTCTAAGAAATAACTTCTGTTGCTGTTTGGTATGTTGATCATATAGAGAAGGGGGACCGGGCGTGCAGTTGTCTAAGTTGGGAAGCAGGCTCAGTTTTCATTCTCCTGCCCACTCTTCACACCCAGGTCCTCCATGCGCGCTCTGATTTCCGCTCTTGTGAAGATCACTGACTTCTGCTCTGGGATGCCTGCCCTCCATTATTTACACTGTTGACAATGAAACAGGTGTCAACAAGGAGAGACATTGAAACTCAAGAAGAATCATTCCTTTAACTTATTCTTCGTTTAGCAGCCAGAGCAATTTTTTAAAATAAAAATCTGATCATGACACTTTCCTGCTTAAAACTCGCCAATGGCTCTCTGTAGCCACTAGGAAAAGGATGAAGACACTGAAGGGCCTACAAGGCCCTGGAGGTGTGGCACTTAGAGGACTCAACCGCTTCTGGCTCCGCCTTTGTTGTCTGTGCTCCGAGCACACGTGTTTGTGGTTTCAGGTCGGTACCGGGCTCTAGCTGCCACAGGGCCTCTGCACATTCTTTTTCTTCACTCACGAGATGCTTGTCCACTTTTCCTTTTAATTCCTTCTTTTACACCTCAGAACCGCAGCATTTCTCTCGATAAGCCTTGTCTGACCATCTTGGGTAGGTTAAAGTCTAGTTCTCTCTCCTGCTGCCCCTCACACCCCACCCCCGAGGAATTGCGTGCATCTTCCTTGGAGTGCCAGTCACAGAGGCAGCCTCGTATCAGGCTTCCTGTGCCGGTCTGTAAGTGTTGTGAAAGCCAGCTCCCCATAGTTTTTTCCACCATTGAGATCCAAATCCACAGAACAATGCTTGGTACATAATGATGAAAGTGAAAAAGGTAATGATAATAATAATGGGTACTGTTTTCATTCCATAAACTGTCTTAAGCCCATTACAGGTATTAAATCTTTTCGTTTTCTCAATGACCTTATGAGGTAGGTCCCACCATTATCTGCGTTTAAATGTGGGGGAATAAGATGACAGAGAGGCTATGTGACTTGGTAAAGGTCACACAGTTAAAAAGTATAGGAGCTGAGATGAAACCAACACAGTTGACTTCCAAGGTCGGCACGTTTAACTATGTGCTCTTTTTCTTTTGTACATAGGAAGTGTTTGTTTAATGAAGAAATGAATGAAAGTATGAATGAATGGACATGTGACTCCAGAAATTTGGACTCAAATTCCAGAGGCCTGACCTCACCCCCAGTTCTATGCCTGACGCCCTCCTGGAAGACCTCCCATTTGGTGAACGAGGGCAGGTAAGACAGACAGATGTTGACCACAACCTATGACTCTGAGCTGCCATGGCTTAAAAAACCACATCTGGATTTGGCTCTTGGGCTTTGAAACCTTCAACCAAAAATGACCAATGGGGTGAGCTTATTCCCTAGATCAGAGGGGAATTTGGGGCCCCTGGAGATGAAACAATAAAGGAAAGACCGTGTGAATGGAACCCACGCTGCGCTTCCAGACCCAGCAGACAGACCGCGGAAGGTCTCTCTCTGCCTGTCGTTGCAGGTAGCATGCGTGGTGGGATTTGGGAGATAATTATCAGCAATCGCTTCCTTCTTGAGATAGATTCATTATTAGCAGTTGTGAGTGCCTGCTGGAGAAACCACAGTTAATTTTCCCCTTTCCTAATGTAGTTATACAAAAGTCTCACTGCATTAATACTTTTGCCATTGTGCTGTAACTGAAGCCGCAGAAAACTGCCCACCAGGGATCCTGAGCCTTGCAAACAAGTCTCTCTAAGTCTGCATGGAAAATGCAGGCGTGCTCCTCTGTTGCTAGTTAAGCGAGCCGAGACATTAATGCATGCCTCCTACAACATTTCAGACCCAGGCCCCAAGCCCAGGCTCCCACCCCCACCCCCACAGCTGCCACCAGGGTCCTGTGTGCCTCCTAAACACTTGGCTGCGGCACTTGGGACATTTTATTGAGGCAGCTTTACTGGAAGGATCCAATTACAGGGTATGGCAAGTTAGATTCAGTGCCCCGGTTAACAATGCTGCGGAGAACACTGAGGTTCCCTAGCCCTTCCTGGTAGGAGAGAAGTGCACAGAGGTCGCGGCAAACAGCCCCTGAGATGGCCGTTGTTCCTGACGCGAACACTCCACCGGGTTTTAAAAAAACCTTTATATTTTTATTTGTGTATAAAAAGTAACACATCATAGTTGAGGGAGAAAAGTCAAACAATAGGAAGTAGAAAGAGGAAAAAGTAAACCTCTCCCCTTAAAATCCGACATACTTCCCCCAAGGTGGGCACTGTTTTCAGTGTGGTGTATATCCTTCCAGATCTTTCCTTAGTGCATTTACAAAAACAATTATATTCTACTTAAAAAATTTCTGTCTGCATTTTTCTGCAACTTTATTTTTTTTGCCTCAACAGTACATCATGGGCATTATCCACAACAACGCATACAAATCCACTTTAGTCTTTTTAACTGACACATTGCAATTTGTAGTATGTCTGCCTTTCAATTCTCTTAACCAGTTCCTCTTGTCTATATACAGCTAGATGTTTTAAAATCCGGCCATTACAAATAAAGCAGTAATGAATATCTCTGTTGTTTCTTGGAGTACACCATGCACACGGGAATTCCAGAGGGCGATTCAGAGTATTGAATGGAAGTATTAGTCCTAGAATGCTCAAGTTCAGGTTTCCCCCAGAGCTAAGACAAATATTCTAAGTTTATTTTTTTAAATGCAGTTAAAATAATAAAATGCTGCTACAATCGCAGAACAGATCCACACATTCACTTTCTTAATATTGTCCCTCAGCAGCTGAGTGGACATGAATGTTCTTTTCTATTTCTTCCCCCAGTTTTACATAAAAAGCAACCTACTTTCTGCACTATTCTCTGCTTGCTGTTTTCTCTGCCCCATGCATCTGATAGGTCTTTCCATATAAATAAGACACAGAGAGCTTTCTCATTTCTTTAAATTTTTCATAGATATATATTTAGAACAATGTTAGGTTTACAGAAAATTTGAGTAGAAACTACCAAGACAGAATACAGAGTTCCCATGTACCGCCTCTGCCCTTCCCCTCCATTTCTCCTGTTATCAAGTCTTGCATCAATGTAATGTAGTACATTCATTACAATTGATGAAACAGCATCGATGCGTTATTGTTGAGAAAAGTTCCTGGTCTACAGAGAAGTGCTGTACACTTCTGTGAGTTTTGAAAAAAAATGCAAAATATCATGTATCCACCCTTGCAGTGCTATACAGAATTAATCTGATTTTCTTAAAAATCCCCCGTATTCCACCAAGTTCTCTCTTCCTCCCTCCGTTGCAACTGCTGACCGTTTCACTGTTTGCAGTTTTGCCTTTTCCAGAATGTCGTTCTGTTGGAATCGTGTATGTAGCCCTTCAGACTGGCTCTGCTTCTTAGCACTATGCATGGAAAATTTCTCCGTCTTTTCTCATGGTTTTTGATCATTTTATTTATTTATTTTTTTGGTATCACTGAACTATTTGTATGGATGTACCAGGTTGTCTCTTTACCCACCTATTTGAAGAAAATCTTGATTGCTTCTAAGTTTTGGCAACTGTGAATAAAATTGCTATAAACATTTATGTGCAAGTTTTTGTGTTGACATAAGTTTCATACCAAGTACTGTAATTGCTGGGTTGTGTGGTAAGACTTGTTTAGATTTGTAAGAAATTGCCAAACTGTCTTTTAAAGTGGCCATGCCATTTTGCATTTCTACTAGCAATGAATGAGAGTTTCTGTTGTTCTTTATCCTTATCAGCATTTGGTGTTGTCAGAGTTTTGCATTTTAATCATCCTAACAGGTAGGTAGTGCTATCTCATTGCTGTTTTAATTTGCAGTTACCAAATGACATATGATGTGGAGCATCTTTTCATATGATTATTTGCTATCTGTATAACTTCTTTGGTTAGATGTCGCCAGATGCTTTGTTCATTTTAAATTTTGGTTGTTGTCTTACTGAGTTTAAAGAAGTTGTTTTGTTGTTGTTTATTTTAGATACAAGTCCTTTATTGGATATGTTTGCAAATATTTTCTTTCAGTCTTTAACTAGCCTTTTCATTTTCATAAATGTCTTTTGTAGAAATTTGTAATCTTAATAAAGTCCAACTTATTATGATTTTTCCTGAATTGTGCTTTGGGTTTTATAACTGCAAACTCATCATCAGACCCAAGGTTACCTAGAGTTTCTCCTGTGTTTTATAGTTTTTTCATTTTATATGTCGGTCTATGATCCATTTTGAGTTAGCGTTTCTGAAAGGTGTAAAGTCTCGATTTATTTATTTGTATGTGGATATCCAGTTCCAACATTATTTATTGAAGAGAATATCTTTTTATTACTGAACTGCCTTTGCTTCTTTGTCAAAGATCATTTGACAGCATTTGTGCGAGTCTGTTTCTGGGCTCTTTTTTCTGTTCCATGACCCATTTATTTATTCTTTTGTGAAAACCACAATGCCCTAATTACTGTAGCTTTACTGGTAAGTTTTAAATTCAGGTAGTATTGGTTTTTGATTTTGTTCTTTCTCAGTGTTAGGTAGGTTATTCTGGGTCTTTTTCCTATTTACATAAATTTTATAACTGCTGCTATCTACAAAGTAAATTGCTAGGATTTTATTGGGATTGCATTGAATCTCTAGATCAATTTGATAAAAATTGACGTCTTAACAGTATCATCTTTCTATACATGAACATGAAATATCTCTCCATTTATTTAGATACTTGATTTCTTTCATCACGGTTTTGGAATTTTCCTTATGCAGATCTTGTACATATTTTGTTATATTTATGCATAAGTACTTACTTCATTTTAATGGGTTGCTAATGTAAATGGTGCTATGTTTTAAATTTTAAATTCAAGTTGCTCATTGCTGGCATATGGAAAGTGATATATGACTTCAGTATTTCAACTTTATATCCTGAAACCTTGCTATAATCACTTATTAGTTCTGGGAGTTTTTCTGTTGATTGTTTGGGTTTTCTATGTGAACAATTATGTTCATCTATGAACAAAGACAGTTTTATTTCTTCCTTTCCAATCTGTATACCTTATTCCCTTTTCTTGTCTTATTATGTAAGCTAAGTTTTTATTGCATCGTGATCAGAAGTTCTTCTTTTATATCTATGGTTGCTGTTTGGGGAAATTTATTGAGGATTTAAGGACCTAATAAATGGTCATTTTTATGAATGTTCATATGCACTTGAGAACAAGATGGTTTATCTAGGTTTAAGGAAGAGTATAATATATATCAATCACATTGATCTTATTAATTATCTTAGTATGTTTCTATATTATAATTATTTTTAAGAGTTTATTAACAATAATCTCAAATTTTGAAAAAACCTAAAGGATGTTTATAATAAATACTCTTTATTTTCACCATGTGGATTTTATAATTAATCTTTTACTATGCTTGATTAAATATTCCTATCCACCTATCTATCACTTTTCCTATGATTTAATCTATCTTATTTTGATACATTTAAAAATAAATACTAAACATTAGTACAACCTGTTGGCTGAATAGTTCAGTATGCATATTATTAACTAGAGTTCAATATTTGTTTACATTTTTTTCTTTTTTGAGGTAATTTGCCTACAGTGACATCATATATGAACTGCTCACTACCTCTTGCTGCTGAATGCTGAAGTAAAAAAATCTGGGATCATTTTCCTCCACTTTCTAAGAGATTTAATCTTTTTTAAAAAATCAACTCTAGAGGATTCTTCTTTGCCTATAATATTCAAGAATTTTCAAGATATGGTCATTGCTTGTTTTCCCATATCAGTAGTTCCTGTCACATGATGCTAACTTTCAACTGGTAAATTCAAGTCATCTTTTAAAAAATAAAGTTTTCTTAAGAATTACATTTGCCATTATGTGTTAGGTCCCATTGGTTTTGTTTTTATCTAGAATAGACTATAATTGCACAATTCCTATATCTTCTTATTCTTTTTCTTGTACCTATCTTTAAGAATTAATTCTCTTAAACTCTTTATTTTATATTTTTGGCCTTTCTTACTTGCTACTTACTATCCTCTTACTGAATATTCTACATTGCCTCTTGTTAGTTCATTATATTTATTCTGATTATTTATTATTATCAGTGCTGTGCTTACTCCCTTTTATTATTCATTATTAAATCATTTGGATTTTCTGTGGCTAGATATTTGCAGGAGGTTCAGGGTGGGGGTACTGGACATTTCTCAAAGGCCAAGACCAGCCCTAGATTCCTAAAGATCCTCGAACAGGAGCAGCCCTGAAACGGTAGCGTTAAAGGGGAGTGGGCACAAAGGAAAACAGAAAATGATCGGGTCTCCCTGCGGAGATTTACACATGGCGGACGGAGCAACTGCATGCTGCCTTTGCTGTCGACGATAAGTATGTGTTCAGTTAACATAAGAAATGAGGGGAAGGTTCTATTATGTTAAGTTGCCTGGGGTCTTTTTGTGCACATCTGACACTGTCATTTGCTCCTAGGAGGCGCGTCATAATTATTTGCATGATTGAATTCTTGGGTAGAGTGCATTATAATAGAGTAAGAAGAGAAAAAGTAAAACTAAGGCTTTTTTCACTCAACCATGCAGATCATCCCCCTCGCCGCATGAGTGAGTGAGAAGCTATTCTCTGCTGGGGTCCTTTGCCGGCACTGTTCCAATTCAATGCGAAAGACAGAAATCTTGTCCGCCAGCTCTCGGCAAAAGCCATGAGATAACCCTGGATCTTTCCAGAGCTTCAGAACTTAGAATTTATTTATTATGACCCAGAATCTATTTATTAACATGCGCAGAGAGCTTACTCTCAGTTCCACAAACTCTTATTGGTTATTATAGTTTTTGTAATTGACTGTGTAGTTACGCTAAAGAACACATTCTGAAAACAAATTGAGTTTTTGGTCCAGAAAGTTCAGTGGAAGTGAGTAAACCTGTGGGAACCTTCTTGCGCTGCCCCCCACTTTACTGTCGTCTAGCCCTGCAATCACTGTAATGCGCTTCAGTGTCTGATTTGAGATCTTAGTATTTTTTAGGAGAGGAGTAAATTCTCTTTCTCATTCTCTTCTTTAAAGAAGTCTTATCTTTGCAGTATATTTTCATCGCTTATTCAAGGCTACCGAGCAAAAGCGAATAACCAGATGCCTGCTGTGTTTAGGTTTCCCGAGGTTCAAGCTCTTACCTGGGGCATGAAAAGCAGAGTGGTCTCTCGGCCTGTGGGTCTGTGGGTGGGAGGATTCCCACAGCTGTCACGTGCTGGCACAGTGAGCATCCCCAGTTAGAGTGCTGACTGATGCAAAGGGTAAAACGCCACCTGGGCAGCCAGGGTGATCAGACTTCTCTGGTTCAGACCAGGGTGTCAGGTACCTCTTTCCCATGGGAACTGCTGTCTGTGGGCTGAGGGAGTGTGCCTGCTTGTAAGACAAATTTGGGGTTCTGGGATGTGTGTGTATTTAATTTTATGATGAGAAATAGTCTGATAAGAAAAAGCCTTTTCGTGATGTTAAAGGCGACACCCATTTTCCTGGGAAAGGGCAGGAAGGTGCAGATGGACCTTGTGGCCAGTTAGGCTAAGTGGCCAAGTCAGTGCTCAACTGTGTGTTTGAAGGCAACTGGTTTCAAAGTAAAAACCGACCTGATCATTAAAAAAAAAAGTGTGGTGGTAAAAATTTTTTTAAAAAGACATCTTTGGAAATTAAATCTGCTTAGTATAGCTTAAAAGCACTGAAGATAATAAAACAACAATGCTGTTTCCACACACCAACTAACTCTCTTGCTATACCGATACCAAAGCATCATTTGGTTTTCCAGACACTTGGAAAAAGTAGCTTTCAAAAGATGGATTCATGCTATTCTGGAAAGCTCTCCAACAAATAGTCTCTCTTTATTGGAAGCAAAAGAAGGAAAAAAGAGGGTCTGGGGGGGGTGGGAGCTACATAATTGTATTAAAGCGTAAACTCAGGCCCTCCGATGGGGGTCCATGAGAGGAGTTGCTGCCCCGGATCTGGGTGGCTCTGTGATCAGGACCGCTTGATAGGGTTGCCTTATTTGTGATTGAGAAAACGGTGGGGAAAATGTAGAGCCCCGACTCAAGAATTTGTCCAGGGTTGGGTTTCAACTAGTTCTGCTTCCCTCTGGGGACCTGGAGGAGCTTGGAGTTTGGTCGTCAGTCTGGGAAGGTAGGAGTTGGACTTGGTAAGATGGGAGAACATTACTTCCAACAGTGCAAGCTCTGGAATTCCCACGCCTTGAATATGACTTGTGAGCCCACCCTTTTATAGTGCTGTGTCTTTGGACAGACAACCCAATCCATTTGCTTTTGTTTTCTTATCTCTAAACAGGGATAAAGCCAGCATCTATTTCACAAGATTTGGGGGGGGATT
Organism: Artibeus jamaicensis; assembly: GCF_021234435.1. Taxonomy (NCBI): domain Eukaryota; kingdom Metazoa; phylum Chordata; class Mammalia; order Chiroptera; family Phyllostomidae; genus Artibeus; species Artibeus jamaicensis. The sequence continues at coordinate 7,114,654 of NW_026521828.1, read as the reverse complement.
AAAAGTGCTAATATGTACAAAGCATTTAGAAAATTAAAATTAAAATGTGGTATTGAGAGAGCTCTATGAATACCCTGGACTGCCAGAAAGACGAGTGAGTGGGTCCCAGAGCAAATTAAGCCTGAAACATCGCTGGGGGCAAAAATGGCAAAACTGAAGCTGGCCTGCTTTGGGCACGTCATGAGAAGGCAGGGCTCTTTGGGAAAGACAGCAATGCTGGGAAAACAGAGGGCAGTAGGAAAAGGGGTGACCAGAGAGGAGATGGGCTGATTCCATGAGAGGAGCCCGAGGCCCGTGGAGCTGAGCAGGGCTGCGGAGGACGAGACACTGTGGACACCACTCATTTGCAGGGTCGCCAGAGGTCGGCGCCCACGCAGCAGCACGTGACACACACAGTGAACAAACTGCTGGGCATATAGTTAAGATACATCAATGGAAGGTGCTCAGATATTATAATATTGCTGATAAAAACCCACCACCACCACTACACCCCCATCACCATTGTCAGTCATTCCAGGATTTAAGTTCACTACACAGTTTTCTCTGGCATAGTCACTAGTTATTTCATCAGTCTCATTTTTAGAATGCCTTCCCTACATCCCAGTCTCCTAAATAGGACCTGTATCAAAGAGCTCGTATTGAGAGCTTGCATCGTTCTTCTGTCCTTCACTCACTCATTCATTCATTCAATCAACAAGCTACGGTGTGGCCAACCCTGTTTGGAACCTAGGATGCAAGTGATGTTGGAAAAGCAGATTCTTCCCTGAAGAATCTTCTTTTATGACCTGGTGGGAGACACGCATATTAAGCCGACCACGAGTTCGAGACGAGAGTGGTTTGGGCATTGATTTTGTGGAAGAAGTATCTAAGTTGAAGTCTGGAGGACAACTAGGAATTACTCAGTTGAAGGGAGGTCAGAAATGGGTCAGAACAGGGGGAACTCTTCTGGGAAGGAAGAGTAGAATGTGCATAGGCGGTACTGTGGGGGGGAGGGGAGAATGGGTCACTGTCCAGGGGGGAATCGATAAGTAATGTGAAGAGAGGTGTGCCCAGAGGTAAGAGGCGGGTTGGAGTTAGATATTGTGGGCTTTGTTAAGTACTTTCAAAGACTATTTTTTCTGCCCCAAGGGGAGTGAGAATGGTAAAAAGAAAATCCTAACATTGCAATAAAAACGTAACTCTATAGTTTTTTCACACCATTTTTATTTTAGCTATTCCATTTCATCCTCACAAGTTTAAGGCATGGAGGAGGGCAGACCTCTCTCCTCTTCTGTAGCCAAGGAAACAGCATCAGAGTTGTGTCCTCTCAGTCCTCTCAGGTCACTGCCAAGTTCCATTTTATATGGCAGACTGATGATTAAAAGAGCATCTCTTCCCTTACCTCCCAGCACCTGACACTTCACATTTAATGGATGGGGATGTTGACGCTGAGATGTTGTTCAAAGAGAACAATGTTAGAAGAAGGCTAGCCCTTTAGGAATGAAGGTGGCCCGATATGGGCCCCTACAGATCCCAAGGCGCTGGATTCCGTGGAGCTCAGCGTGCCTTGGCCTGCCTTCTCCATGTGCAGACTTGGAATTCGGGGTGTCCTTAGAACCCACTGAAAAAACCTATTACTTTTACATTTGCTGTAAATGCACAATGTATTGCTACCATCTTTGTTTTAATCAGCTATCTTTTAGAGCAACTAAAAGTAAGAAACATGAATTCAGTTTTACTTTCATTTACTCCATTTTTGGCATCATTTTTTAAAAAATCATTTCTTTCTGTAGGTTCAAGTTACAGTCTGATGTACTTTTTCTACCTTAAGAACATCCTTTTTTTCTTCCAGGTGTATTAAGGTCTGACTGACAATTGAAAACCTGTACATAGTGCTTGAAATTTCATAAGGTGAGGTGTCAGCAAGATGGTGGAGTGGGGGTTCAAACACTGGTTCTTCTAATGCAAACAACTGAAGCCCCAGATAACTACAAGCTGAAAAACAAATAGCCCTGGGGGAGCTCTGGATTACAGCGAAGAAATGACAAATGCTGTGGAGTATGAGAGTGGTACCAGGAGGACAGGAAGCATGAGCAAGCTTTGCCTTCCCCCGAGTCTGGAGGAGCTCAGTGCAAAAAGGGTTCAGAGGGTTCCATCCCATAGGACAGGAAATTCGAGGTGCCCCCAGACATTTTTGCCACCTTTGTGGATATCTACAGTCTTGCTTCAGAGGATGCCTGCAGTCGTCTTTGATGATGAACTCAACCGACCGGACTACCTGGAGCCTCTGGCACTGCCTCCCCATCCTGGGGCTGGAGCTCTCGCTGAGCCCAAACCTGCCCCCAGGGGCCTGATTGCTGCTGTGCTCTGCCTCCTGGGTCCTGAGTCATAGCTTGGACCCTCCATCACTGCGTTGGTCTGCACCCAGTCCTGCAGGTCCTGAGCTACAGGTATGACCTGCCACCACCAAGGCTGTGCAGCTGCTGCTCTGCCCTCTGCCCCCTGCGGCCATAAATTGCAGAGACTCAGCCTTAGTGACATGACCAGTTACTTGTGCCCTAACAACCCAGTTTGGACCCAAGGCTGGTTCCGCTCTATACTGCTGTTCCTCTGCCCTTTAGAATTGCAGAATCACAGTGTCTCAGGCTTGGAGAAGATCTTAAAGACCAAACATACAATGGTTCTCAATTTTCATTCTGTCACAACAAAAGGAAGAATAATGTACACAAGGATGAGAACCTCCCATTGATGCAGGGCAGTCGTTTACTTACTACAAAGATAATTAGGTTTGCGGGTATGTGCAATTCTTTTCTTTCAATTCTCTTAGCTGTTCTGTATTTGTCCAATATTTCCTATTGCCTATAATCAAGAAACTGATTATATATAATTATGTATTTTAAAAAATATGTAAAATAATTGTTTAAAAAATTAGCCATCATTCTGTTACCTGTATCTCTGAATTTGTTATTTGTTTACTTGTATGTTTGTTTTGTTTGTTCATTTATTGCTTTTTGTTTTATAGCCCACACCTGAAATTTATGTTATTAACCAATTTTAACATAATAAATTCAATAAAAATTTTAAAAAATTAACCAGAGATGTTATTCTAAATTAGTCATAACAAATCTCCTGTGACCAAATGGGTGATCATGGCTATAGCAATGTATCAGAAAGCAAAGCTGAAAGCTTCTGAAGCAGACTAATTCTTTTGAGATCCTTTACATTTCTGCCAAGTCATCCCCTGCTTACTTACCTCTAGTGACAGGGGTCTCACTTCTTCCTGAGGGAGCTGAAATCTGTCTCTCTGAAAGCTTTCCTCATTGGTTACATTGTATATTTTCAGCCATGTAGAAAGTATCTGTGAAGAGGTCATGGCACATAGCAGACCTTCCTGTGGCCACAGGCAACCTTTGATGGTACCATTAGACTTGGTGTTGGTTTGTTGTTGTTGTTATTGTTGTTTTTACTTGATGATTTGGCCTGATGAGCATTCTAGAAGCAGAGATGAAAGAGCATTTTGGAGCATATTCAACCAAGAGAAGCATTTGGAGCTTGTCCCCTGGGAGAACTTAGAAGTGAGGGAAGCACATTGATCTCTCTAAACACTGGTGGGTACTGGTCTCCCTGAAAGGAAGAGAGTCGATGAAAGTCCTCTCTGTGAAAATGCATCCCCATCCACAGCGTAGAGGCAAACAAAATTATTTTCTGGGCTCAGCAAGAGTTTATTGGTGGGCTAACAGAGAGTTCAAGAATCCATATTGCAGAAACAGACTGCCTGGGGTTGAGTCAAAACTCTTCTGGGTACTAGTCATTGATTTGGGGCAAATTCTGTACTATCTCTAAACAGCAGCTACTTCAGGTACACATTGGGAGTATTATAATGGCCTGAAGTCACAAAATTGCAATGAGAAATCTGAAAAGTTATGTAAAGGATTTTAAAGGGCATGGTTAGTTAGATACTGGAACCTTTACATCCGAATTAAAAAGACAATATTGGTAAACATTTTACAATAAGATAAGCAATGTATTTTTTAAAATTAAAATTTATAATTTACCCAAACTGAGATTCAAACGCATTTCGTCAGCCTCCCCGTTCTCTTTTTCTTCTCCTGGTAACTGGCACTTAGAAGTGGAAGACAGCTTTGTCTCACCTGGCCAGCTCTTTTCCACGCGTGTCGATAACGATGGAAATACTGTATTTAACACTGTGGGTTAATGATAGCGCCCCCCTGAGTCGGCGGGTTGTGCCTTTCTCTTCATACGGATTCTGACGCACGGGACTTTTCTTCTTCAATGCTGCACGTACACCATTTTGATTTCACTGTGTGAATTAGAAATTCTTTGCAGACGTAGCCAACGATGTTGCTGCAGGAAATATACGAAGAGGCCAAAGTGAGAAAAAAAATCAGTCTGGGGATAAAAAGAATAAAGGGGAAGAACAATTATACTCTTCATGAAGAGATCAACATTTGAGCTGCCTACAACATTTGTTATGATCCGGGGCCAAAAAAAATAAATGTTCCATGATAATGTCTTTCAAATTTTAACTCATAAGTCAAACTGGTATTTTAGGGCTTGATTTAACTGGAGTTGAGCACTTTGCCATGTATTTATAAGCCAAAGTATTTCTTTTATTGTGAACTTTTTGTCCATGTCTTCTGCCCATTTCCTAATGGTTGTCTGTTAGGCTTATTTATATTGGGTTTGTAAAATTGCCATTCTGGTTGAGTTGTTTATTGACCTATGCTTTTTGGTTTGAGAAAACTCTCTCATGTCAAGAAAATGATCCCATTTATATGAAGACATTTTATATTTTATGTCGTTGGAATGATGGCATGACATGCATTAGGAGAGCACCAACATGTCCTTAAGTTTTTTTGTGTGGGAGCATGATTTTGTGTGCGTGCACGTGTTTACTTTATGTTCTCTATTTGCTATAGGCACACAAAATATCCTCAAATTGGTACATATTCCTAATTAAAAGAAAGCAAAAACAGAAGTTCAATTTTTATGACTTCTTCCTTTAAAAAAGCACTTCTTTCTCATGAACTTGTATGAACAAAGATGCTTGTTACATGTGTACCCCTTTGTTCCGAGGCACTCTGAGAGTTTTAGGCGTATATTTCAGTGTGGAATACAGGCCACTGGTGGGTAAGAATGTGGGTAACAACGCCACCATTTTCATCTCCGGTGTCTTTTCTTCTAGACACAACATTGGGCAGCGATGGTGTTTTGCTTCCAGAAGCTCACTGCTCACAGTCGATTCCCAAGGTGCTGTCTTATGCCCTTAACACTGTTGGTCTCTATGTGAGGGTGATTCCTTGTTTCTCTTATTTTTACAATAATGTATAGCACTGTTTTAAACTTTGGGTGTTCAATAATCCTTGGTCACTAGTTAAATTAATGAGTCAATTGGTGCATTATTAATATTCGTGTGGCAATGGTAGTGGAAATAGGAGAGTGGTTGTTTTTAGCATTTCTTCCGTGGGATAGGTATGATCACTTTCCTGATCTGTAAAGTAGATTTCTGTGAGATTTTTTTTATGTTTGAATGAGTGAATACATGTAAAACACCTGGACCCATATCCAATATGTAACAACCTCTCTATAAAAATTAGTTTTTAAAAAAAATTATCAACCAATATTAAACCCTAACTGAAGAAGCATCATTTCCACTCCAGTTTCTGTCACCGCTGAGTCCCAGGAGTGGCTCTGCATTTCCCGGAGGCAGTCCTGCTCCCAGAGGTGACCACTAGGGCTTGAGGGAGGCCTGTCGAACTTGGGTGTGTGTTTCAGGATCAGATTTGTCCATGAAGTGTGTCCTTTCTCCATTTCCAGTAAAACATACAGTGTTCAGCAATGCTCAAATGACTCCCTAATTCTGCTAAGTTAAGTCCTTTTCTAGGAAAAATTACCCGAGTGGAGCAAGGGAATAACCGCAAGCCACCCAGTATTGTGTGCAAACTGAGGACTTTAATTACAAGGAGTTCGATCTGGTGCTCGACCAAGAGAGAAATGCAGTTCTTTCTAATGAGTTGGACACGTAGGCATTTGGAGACGTTCATCGTCAACGGAGCTTCAGGAAGAGTCTCCCTTCCATTGTAGTGGCTCTTTATTGGATTATATGATTTCATTTTTTCCATCCCCAGACTTACCACTTAAAACACTCCATTCTTTGCAATCAAATGCAATTCTTAAGCTTCATTTAGAAGCAACAATAGCGGTGTTCTATGGAATGGAAAAAGAAAAGGAGGGGGAAAAAATAGAGAAGAGATCTAATTTACCAGAACACATCTTAAGAAATGAGAAGAAGATAAAGCTGTCCCTGGGAACTCACACACTCTGGTCCAGGGCGCCGCGCGGGTTGACAGGGTGTTTTCTGGGAAACAGGGTTTAGTTGGAATGGGAGCCGCAGAGCCATGGGCCTGTTGCAAAAATACTGGGGGCCCTGTTTCCTTAACAGCCACTGCAATACGTCCAAGGATAAGAAATGCTAAACATCATACAACTAACTATTCCAAACTCCTTGCCTTGGGCACAAGCAGAAGTGTGAAGGTAGTTTACAACTAAGCCCCTGAAGATAAAAAATGTTAATTTTCTCTACAAACCCTGGTTTGCCACCTCCACCTCTTGCTTCCCGTGTCTGGCCGTGCAGAAGGGAGAGCATTTGGTCGGGGGTCTGCAGAGCCAGCAGCCCATAACCACACTGCAGCCTCAGCCATCTTCTCCCTGACTCTGCAGCGTGGGGACCCTCTCACTATGGTCCACGGTCGTGATCCCCCAATGCCAGCGCGTGCGCTGAGACTGGAGGGTGAAGTGCGAGCAGGCCTGTTCTAAGCCAGCTACACTGCTTTGAGGAGTGCATATTTCGTGTGCATTCCTGGATTCTGTGGTCAGAAAATCCTTAACGTTGTCACTCGCCCAGCTGCCTCCACCTTCCACCACCCACCCAGTTCCCATGCATTTCCAGATTGTTCTTAAGCCTGAAGCACACCAATAAAATATAAGACTGTTGAGCTAAATCTTGCATTTTAAGATTTTAGAGTGGGGCAGGCCCTGTGGGATTGTTCTGGTGCAATTTGCTTATTTTAGGAAAGAGCAGGAAAATGGTTTGTACCCGAAAATCCGACCACGCCCCTCACCCCAGCTCTTCCATCACTCAGCAGCCTGCCCGCCTGCCCGGTACCTGCCTTTCCTCCGGAGGGCCGACCGGCCTTCCAGGCCCTCTCTGCTCACACATGGAGCAGGCCCGAAAGGCCCAGGGAAGAATGCCCACACCCCGGCAACCTCTGCCTGTGGTAGATACGAACTCGTATACAAGAAAGAACCCAGCTTCCTCCACCTTTCCTGTCAGATAATTCTGAGGCATATTTTCTACTCTGGCTCCCAGAGACTTTAGCAGGCTAAGTTCAACCTGCTCACAGTGGTAACTTGGAGATATGATAATATAGATTATAAATATTAGTGTGTATATTATAATAATGATATATTATATATAATATAGATATAATCTATATTACCAGGTTAGTATAGTGTAGATGGTAATTATATATGTAATCATAGTATAATAGTCCCCTTTATACTGGCCAGCATCCTTCCTTCCCCTGACTCACTTCTCTTCTCCTCGATGCAAATTTCCTGGATTGCCTACCAAATACTTGTCATTTGCACTCAAATCCTAATCTCAGACTTTGACTCTGGGGGACTTCAGAGGGACCTCTGCACCTTGCAAATACATCTTACTGGTTTTTTTTCCTAGTACAAATTTTCCTAATGATTTGTTCTTACAGCTGTGGCCTCTGCCAATTGATAGATTTGTCGGTCATTGTTAATAACTTTGTAACTTTGCTTTCGGGCCTTAGCAGAGTCCTAGCACGTAGTAAGATGCAGTGCATGTGTGTGGCAATTCATTACATTGAATCTGTAAGACTTCCTTGCTGGTTACTTCAGAACGGGAGAAAAAGAGTCCAGGGCTCCTGACTCTTGTTAGGGCTGTCATGGTTCTCTTCAAGCGGCAGCATCCATCCCTTTGCTGGTGGCCCTCTACTGCCATGCACACCTGGCAGGCATGCCACCTTGGCCCATCTCAGCCCCGTGGAGGGGATGGGTCTTCCGATCCATGTAGTGCTCACCTTTGATCATAGTGATTTGTTCAGGGGTCCACACTGGTGGAACTGTTGGAGCAGAACACTTCTTTCTTTTTCCTTCCTTCCTTCCTTCCTTCCTTCCTTCCTTCCTTCCTTCCTTCCTTCCTTCCTTCCTTCCTTCCTCCCTCCCTTCCTTTCCCCTTCCTTCCTTCCTTCCTTCCTTCCTTCCTTCCTTCCTTCCTTCCTTCCTTCCCATTCATTCTTACTAGTTACTGAGTTTGTAGGAATGCAAGTCTAGAGTTTCTTGGTGAAGAGCTGACTACCACCAGAGAGCCTGTCTAAACTAAAATGAGTAGAAGGAGAGGCAGAATTGCTGTTCACGGAAAGGAGAGAGAGGGAGGGAGAGAGGGAGGAAGCGAAAGGGGAACAGAAGACTTAAACACCCTGTTTCAGATCTTGAATTTATCAACTATGTGAGTTAGTATGTTACCATTTTTTGCTTAAGCCAGTTGTGCAGAGTTTCTTAGAGTCGAGTGCAAACTTGTGTTGAGTTACCCGCTTTGAGCAGACCCTGGCTGGGCACCGCGGATTCAGGGATACCTGCACCATCGCCATCACTGTCCATGGAGAGCCTGTGCGGGGACAGGTGGTTTGAGGACCAATGTCACCCCACTATGCTGTGGCCTCCTCGGCCCCCTCTTTGGGTGCCGCCATGTTTCTTGGCTTTCAGAAGAGATGAAGAAGCAGGCTTATTTCCCTTTCAGCTTCCCCAGGCATACAAAACTCCTTTTGAGTACATTTTTTTTAAGAGGCCGGCATTTCCTGGTTGTTTGTTCCATATGATGAATGTCCCCATTGCTTGTTAACCTCCAAAATAGGCAGCCCCACCATTAGGGCTTATGGTCTATATGAAACCACATAAAAACAAGACACATTCTCTGCACATTTCAAATGAAATGTAACAGAAGAGAAATAAATAAAAATGGAAAAAAATGCCTTAAATGGTTTATGTTGGAAAATGTTATATGGGCAATAATGGTGCTTATATGGGCTTTGGGCAGAGACTTTGATAATGAAGGTTAAATGAGGGAATGTTACAAAAAATGTTCACTGTTCATAAAAATAAATCTCTGGTATGAACCAGAATGAAATAAACAGAGTTGCAGGCGCCGGGGAGCATCTGGGGTGACCTCAGCCTCAGGTTGGTAATAGCCCGACTCGCTGGAACCACACACTCTCACTTCACGGGATGCCCTGAGCTCTCCATCACAGGGACTCCGAATTCCACAGGCCCCCGGAGTAGCTCCTCAGCTGTGTCACCGAAAAACAAAGGCCGTGCTGTTTCCTGCATCTTTCCTCCTGTGTCCTGCAGGATCTCCAGACACCCTGCCTTTCTAGATTAAGTGATAGAGTAGGGGTCTCAAGGGGTCCCTGTGCACAGGGGTAGCAGGCTGTGAATAAGTGATATGGACTCAGCAGGGACGGTGGCCTTGCCCCACCTGGGGCTCTACTCTTGGTGGGGTCAAATCTTCCCATTTTGCAAGGGTGAGCTGGGAATACAAATTCTACATGTAAAATTATTTTTAAATTTTTAAATGTTGGCAACCAGTTTCTGAGATATATATGTACAATGTTTTTTTATTAGTTTAATGCTCTGTCAAACCAGTCACTAAAGTATCTATGTGATTCTTTCAGCAAGTCCTTTCCAGTCGCATTGGTTCTGAAATAAAGCTCTAGCGTGAAAAAGCAATCTAAAAGGATTCTCGAACTAGCGAGGAGGGAGGGTGGTGGTGTGGGGTGGTTGGTACATGGAAATCAAATTCGGCGGGGGAAAGGGTGCAATGTCATGTTACTGCACGATGCACTTTATTTGGGGGCACCCTCTATATGCCTGGCACCTTGCCCGGCACTAAGGAAGCCACCTGGGATTATGGGAATGAAAACTATGGGGGTAAAGACCAATTTCCAAAGGTCTTCAGTGACTTTAGACATGGATGTCAATCTCAAATGACTACAGAGGTAAAGGGAGGAAAGCTTAAGTTAAACCAGCTTGATTTTTGTTTGTATATCAAACGCATATGCATAGTCCTCACTTTTACACAGAATTAAGCTTTAGGTTTTCTCCTAGTCTTCTTTCAAAATGTGGCTATTCCGGTCTGCCATTCATTTTCCCACGAAAGATAGAGTTAGGGTAGGAAAAAGATTTTGCTTTCCTTTCTTTATAATTAATCAGTTAATTTTCTAATTGAGATATAATTGACATATTACGTTTTGTTAGTTTGAGGTATACAGTATGCTCTTTGATATATCTATATATTGTAATATGATCACCACAGTAATGTTAGCTAATGCTTCTAGCATGTCACATAATTGTTATATTCCTGTGCTGAGAAAAATGAATATCTAGTCTCTTAGCAACTTTGAAGTTTATAATATGGTATTGTTGTCTTTAGATCACTATGTGGTGATCTCCAGAACTTTATCTATTTATTGCAAGTTTATACCCTTAAAACCACCTCCCTAATTTCCTAACTCTCAGCCCCTGGTAACCAGCCATTCTACAGCCTGTTTTTACAAATTCAACTTTTTTTTTAGGTTCTACAGGTTAGTGGTATCGTACAATATTTGTCTTTCTCTGTGTGACTTATTTCACTTAACATAATACCCTCGAGGTCCATCCGCGTTGTCACAGATGACAGGATTTCTTCCTTTCTCGTGGCTGAGTAATATTCCATTGTATATATCTCACCTCTTCTATATCCATTTACCCCGTGACAAATGCTTCCTTGTTTCCTTAGCTTGTCTGTTATGAATGATGCTGTAGGAACATCAGTGTGCAGATATCTCTGAGATACTGCTTTTACTTCCTTCAGGTATATACCCAGGAGAGAAATTGTTGGATCATATGGTAGTTCAACTTTTAATTTTTTGAGAAACCAGAGGATATAATTAGTCGACAGATTTCTATGCTGACTGTACCATTCCACATTTCTACCAGCAGTGGAGAAGGATTCCGTTTTTCCACATCCTCACCAGCATGTAGTATCTCTTGTCATTTTGGTGTCATTTCATTTCTAACAGGTTTGAGGTGATAGCTCATTGTGGTTTTGATTTGCATTTCACTGATGATTAGTGATGTTAGCATTTTTTCATATATCCATTGACCATTTGTATGTCTTCTTTGGTGAAATGCCTATTCAGTTCCTTTTCCCATTTTTAAATTAGATTATATCCTCTTTTGCCATTGAGTTGTATGGGTTCTTTACATACTTTGGATATTAACTTTGTATCAGATATGTAGTTTGTGAATATTCTCCCCCATTCTGTAGGTTGCCTCTCCCATTTATGTTTGTTTGTTTGTTTGTTCATTGTGCAGAAGCAATATAGTCTCACATGGTCCCACTTGTGTTAGTTGCCTTTGCTATTGGTGTCTCATGTAAGAAATCATTGGAAAGACCAACGTCAAGGTCTTTTTACCTATGCGTTCTTGGACTTTTATGGTTTCAGGTCTCACTTAATTTCAAGTTAATTTTTCTGAGTAGTGTGAGATACTGGTCCAGTTTTGCTCTTTTGCGTGTGGACCTATTGAAGAGACTGTCCGTTCCCTTCTGTGTGCACTTGGCATCCTTGTCAGTAACTAGTGGACCATGCGTGATAGGTGTATGTCTGGTCTCTGCGTTCTGCTCCGCTGGTTTATGTGCCTGTGCTTTCCTTTCAGCTCTAAAGAAAACAGCCGTTCAAGGGTAACGGCCAACGGCAGTGGACCCTGCCTTCCTGGCAGGGAAACAGGACGGAGTCTGGGAGCAGGGAGGCCGCCCTCTGGGAGGCGCCACTCAGCTCCCGCTGGCAATCTCTGTGCAGGATTGCAGGCCCCACCCATCAGTTCTTTCAGTGACTCGAGAGAAGTCAGAGCCCCAGGAATGCGTGTGAAATCTCTGGGATTTCAAATGTGAACAATGAATTAAAGTTTATTAAAGACAGCAAGCAGGCTAACACTGGCGGAGCGAACAGAATGCATCTGCAAGGTGCACTTGACACGCGGGTTTGCTCCCCATGTTACCGGCTCAGCCCTGCTTTTTGCCCAAAGTCCTTAAGCAGCACCCTGGTCTCCCAGGAGAGGGCTGAGACTGGCCCGAGTGCCGCAGTGGGTGGGATACTGTTGGGTTTACCCCTCGGTGTTCACTTCACTTTCTTCTAGGGGAAGTAAGTTAAGACGTGTTTATGAATTTGTGTGTGTGTGTGTGCATGTTTGCTAAGGGTTCAGAAATGGGTCTGATTTAAGAAAAACAAACAAATATATACAATGCATTAACTCTCTTCAGAACCTATGAAGAGGCCAAGGAAAAACAAATTATCCAAATAGGTGCCTTTTGCCTACAGATGCTAGTATGTGAACATGGTACCTAGAGTTTTAAAAAAAAGGATTTTTAAATCATCAAGAAGCGGATATATGATTTTCATTTTTCCCTTTGTGTAAAACTGTTGTGTCCCCTGACCAGATTTCTATTGGCCTTTATGATTAGTTGGCTATTTTAGTAGTTGATTGTCTGAGCCTTTAGTAAGAGCCCCCACTAAATGGGACTCACTATGTCATAACTGTATAAAATATTCATTAAGATGGTGCTTTTAATGGATTTGTTTGGAATGAACTCGAGCGGAGGGAGCCACCGCTGATTTGTGGAGCAGTTGGGCGGGTGTGAGGCTGTGTCTGCCTCGGTCCCGCCTTGTCCAACAAGTGCCCCCATGGACCCTGCAAGCCCGCGGGCTCCAGTTCCAGAGGGGGCACTGCAACTGCACTGACGGGGTCTTTCAGGACAAAACATTCTATTCCATTTGCACAAGTATGTTCCCAACTTGGTCCTTCTACACCGTGTCCCAGAGTGGCGTGTGCGGCCTGTGTGGATTGCACTGGTGTGCTTTTGCCCGGTAGCATCTGTTGGCTAGTGCGTGAGGGCCCAGGCTCCAGAATCAGGCAAATTGAACTTTCAGTCCTGGCTCTGCCACTTACTAGCTGTGTGACCTCTGGGCAGGTCGTAACAGCTCTGAGCCTCAGCTTTTCCATCTCATCTTTTTAAGTTACAGCCAAGCTAGTATAGTAGGCCCTCAAATAACATTGTTTTGTTCCATGGCCCTTTGTTTTAACATTGGTGAGATGCTGTAGAAACTTAACTCTTGTTTTTTTTGAAAGATTTTATTTATTCATGTTTAGAGAGAGGGGAAAGGAGGGAGAAAGAGAGGGAGAGAAACATCAGTCTGTGGTTGGGTTCTGTACACCCCCAACTAGGGACCTGGCCCACAACCCAGGCATGAGCCCTGACTGGGAATCGAACCCATGACTCTCTGGTTTACAGGGCAGCGCTCACTCCATTGAGCCATACCAGCCAGGGCTCCTGTTTTTTGTTGTTGTTTTTTTTTTAATTTTCTTTATTTATTGTTGTTTAAGTACAGTGGTTAACTCTTATTTTTACTGATTAGCCTATGGTAAAATTGGTTTCATTATACATTATTTTGCTAAAGTCATAGAACCCAGTGGTGATGATAAGTGAGGCCTTACTGTACTTAATTCATATGACATTTGGAGATTGAATGGGGATAGTTTACAGAGTAGGGCAGTGCCTGGGACACATTAAAAGCTTATCAACATCAGCCATTATTCTCTAAGTGGTAGGAATCTAACTGCTGCCACATATCTGGGGCCATTGGAAGTCTGCTAGACAAATGCCATTTGGCTCCAGCTCAAGCCCACCCTGACAATGCCGCGGGTGTAACTGACCACACCCTTGCACAAATGAACACACTGTGGACCAGAGAGGTCAACTGAAACAATCACAGTTTTCCCGGAAATTGGCGATGGGACCTGGGAATAGCATTAAATATTTTGACTCATTCCTTAGCCTTGGTTCCTGTCCTTTACATTCAATTAGGACTTCTTCTTTCCTCTTTATTTTTTTGCAACCAGAGTACATCGGAATGTGAAGTCGTGCCATCAAGCCCTCTAGTATTTAATTTCTATCTGTGCATCATGCTTTCCAGTCCTGAGCTGTCACCACCTTTGCAACTTTTTGAAATATGGTGACATGAAATAAATAATAACGAAGAGAAAGAATCCTCTCTGTATCAACACCACGAGCCTCCGCATCCAGCAGGCAGGCTCTCATTTTGGCCCATCCCGTTCCCTCCCGGTTCTGAGGCCCATGAGGGGTGGTAACCCACTTGGGGAGTGGCCTTAGGCAAATGACTTCGCTTTTTGATTCTCTATTTCTCCATCCTTAAAGTGGAAAAGATGATTAATTTATTAATAAGGAAATAAAGCTTCCCTATGAAGGTATGAAAGGCATTTAACAGCAATCAGCTTCGCCTGTTGCCCTCTGGGGCTGGGTGGGGCAAGGGTTTTCTATTCCTCAGTAATCGTAAGATTGCTAGAATGATGACACGGCTGTTTCTCCAGGCTGGGTGGGTCCCTGAAGTGGCAGGAGTGGGGCATTTACAGGGGAATGGACTAGAGGCTGCCTCGGAGAGACTATTCTTCCTCAGTGTCTGGGTCCTGGGAGGGAAGATATGCTCATCAAGATACTGATTAAGCAGGGATTGCCAAGGGCGCTCTGTAAACCAAGCAAACAGGAGCTCCCACCCTCTTTCGCCCTCCAGGACCTAACCTCTGAGTGTGCATGGAAACATTCTGCTTTGTCTCCAGGCCCTAAAGCCTGTGCCTCCATGGAAGCTGTGGTCCCTTGAGGGTTTTTCCTTGTGTGGAAGAAGCAAAGATTGCTTTTTTGTTCCCCTTTTACTCTCTTCTGAATTAACATTAATTTGAATATGATTGTACTTATGGGTGATGGGGGGAGGGGAGAGGGAGAGAAGCAAGGGAAGAAGGCTGGGAAAGCCAGTGTGAACAGTGCGTCTTGGAGCCCAGGGCAGCTCTGTGTTCACCAGCTGAGTCTTCTTTCTAGGGCATCCGACCGCTAATGCCTCACCCAACCACAGTTAAATCCTTTCATCTGGGCTCTGAAACCCTTCTCCAGGGAGTGCGCTTTGGAGTGTGAATTCCTCCAAGCTGATTATCTCCGAGTAAGTGCCTGTGCCTCCCCCTCCCACCTTTGGTCCTTCTTCCATTGTGACAGCCCTTTCTGGGCGTTGTGACCAAACGGATGCCAGCACAAGGGTGGCTGCATCTGAACGTGTAATTGGGAAACAACACAGACACCGATCTCTCAGTATTAATTAATGAGATTTGATGTTTATCGCATTCATCTCCACCAATCACTTTTTTCAGAAAATGAATTAAACTGTGGGTAGAGATTTGGAAGCTCCTACAGAAGGCTGAGGGCTGGCCAGAGACTTTGGCCCCAGGGAAGGGGTCCACATGTGTGCCTTCAGTTGTACCTGACCTTCGCCTAAGAGCACAAACCAGGGTTCCAGCGCTGAGAGAATGGAGAGGAATGCAGGGCTGGGGTCTCTGCTGCCTTTCACCCTTAATCACTCCTCGTGTTTGCCGTTGGGTTATCCCTTCTCATGCCCTTCCACTGACTGTCCCTGCTCTGTGCAGAGTAAATCCACCCACTGGCCTGTAGGAGAAAGTGTAAAATAAACAGTGGCTGAAGAACTCCGTGACAAAAGTCTTGGTGGGAATTTTGGGATGTGTTAATTTTCTAGGCCAAATAATATTTCATTGTATGGTTTTGCTGCCTTTTGTTTATCCACCGATCATTGGCGATTCTGCTTTTTGTCTCTCTGTACAGTGTTCCTATGAACATTCACAGACAGTTTTTGCTTGACATAGTTTCATTTTGTTGGGTGTATACCTCAGACTGGAATGCTCTCTCCATATCTCTAATTTCCAAAATAATATCCATCAGTGAAGGCCAAATGTCCACCCCAATATCACCCCTCTCACCTTGGAATCTCTCTAACAGTTTATGTATTTCACAAAGTGCTCACCCAGCTCCCCCTTCGCTCTGGCTGTCCGTGTGGTTGTGCCGGCAAAGCCGTCTCCTGGTGCCCATCTGAGTGCATCGCAAAGGTGTCGAGCGCAGCATGGGTTGAGGGGGTGCTTGTCATTCTGGAAAACAGCCAAATTATAGAGTAGAGAAAGCGTAGAACCGGAATTAAGTTAAATGTTCAGAAAGAAACGTCGTCTCTGACTTCTCCTGTTTGCTACGAAAAGACTTTATCCCCTGAAGCCTTTCTGTAGCAGTGAGCGCAACGTAGGAATGACTGACTCCTTCAAGAACTTTCTAGATGCTCAAAAATTTTCTGGAGGAGAAACATTATCAACCACAAAAGTATAAAGGAGAAAAATTCTAGGAATCAGGAGAGAAGTGCTGTGGCAAGATTATTAATCTTTTACAAGTGGCTTGGACCTATTGCTGTCTCTGTTCACTCAGAACACACTCCTTCCTTCTTGCTGTGATTGATGGGTTCAGGAAATGGAAGCGGATGGTGAGGGGAGACCACTCGCCTCTCTGGGTGACCAGCCGACTACCTTCCTCGTTAACACACAGCACTAAGTACCACTCCCACAAGTATGATGCTGACTCGGAAGTATCTAGGGGATGCTTTACCCACCAGATTTTTAAGTCTAAATACTATGGGATAAAAGTCAGAAAAAAAGAAACTGCTCATTAGTACATGGATGTAAAACTGGAGCCTCCAGCAAAAATTTTATCCACTCAGCTCTTCCTGCTGTGCACCTTGCTCTAAAGTGGTGATTTTCAAGCTTAAATGTACATTAGAATAACCCAGAGAGTTTTTTAATACTTCTCTGTACTAACAACCTGGTATTAAGATGACTATGTCCCTCCCCAGACTTTCTGATTCAGTAGTTTTCTATCAAGTTTCTAGGTAACTCTAACGCTGTTTGTGCAGTAAGTTTACTGCCAGAACCTCTGCTCTAAAATGACTATGCTAATCTCAGCTCTATTATATAAAATTCCCTTCCACCTCCTTGTTGGTTTTATTTAGCTGTGTGGATAGCAATCTGATTCAACAAGCCTCTCGAAAGCTGGCTGTGTTTACTTATTTTGTATTCACAATCCCTCCTACAAAAAGCTGTAAATGGTAGGTGCTTATGTTTTTTTCATAAAAAACATGGAAGTATTTATACTGAGATATTAGTGATGTATAGAAGTTTAATGTGTTGCCATTCAGGATATTTAAATTTTTAAAAGAGGATCAACTTAAAATGAATTCATCTCTAAATTATAAGAATATCACCCAACATACACAACACTGATTTTTAAAAGGTGCAAAAGATTCAAGAAACACTTCGCCAAAGAAGATATATGAATAGCATAATAAGCATATGGGAAGGTACTCAACCTTCGTCACGAGAGAACTGCATTACAGTTGTAATGAGACACCACTACATACCTAGTAGCACAGCTAACAGCAAACAAAAACCCTGACAATATCAAGTGCTGACAAAAACTGTGAAAGAACTGGAGCTCTTGTGTTGCTGGCAGAAATGCAAAATGCTACAGTCACTTCAGAACATAGTTCAGCAGTTCCTCATAAAGTAAAATAGAAACTTGCTCTATGACCCACCAATTCTCTTCCTAGGTATTGACATGAGTGAAATAAAAGTTGATTTTTACAAAAATTCTGTATACAAAGGGTTATACCAGCTTTATTTGTGCCATCAAAAAGTGGAAACAGTCCTAATGTCCTTCAGCTTGTAAACGGATCAACAACCCGTAGAACACTCATGCCACGTAACATCACTCACAGTAAAAAGGAGACTATAGGATCACACAATCACGTGCTGGATTTAAATGCATTCATCACACTGAATGAAAGCAGCCAAGCTCAAAGAGAAACACAGTGCATGATTGCATGTTACAGTGCATTAGGGAAAAATGCAAATGAATAGGGACAGAAAATAATTAGTGGTAGATGTTGGGGCGGCATGAAATTATTTTTGGGAGGTATAGAAGTGGTCTTGATTGTGGTAGTAGATATATAACTGTGTACATTTTTCAAAATTCTCACTGGAGGATATGTTCTTGATTTTAAATAGGGAGGGAGAGGGCGAGAGGAGAGAGGAAAGAGAAATACTGACATGAGAGGAAAAAAATTGCTCAGTTGCCTCTTGCACATGCCTGACCGGCCTGGACCGACAGCCTGTTTGGTGTATGGGATGATGCTCCAACCAACACAGCCACCTTGCCAGGGCACTGTATACATTTTAAAAACTCTGTATCACAAAGAGTGCGTTTTATTGTAGGCAAATTAAGAGTAGTTATTTAGCCCCAGCTGGTGTGGCTCAGTGCACTGAGTGCTGGCCTGTAAACCTCAGGGTCCTCTGTTTGTCAGGGCATGTGCCTGGGTTGAAGGCCAGGTCCCCAGTAGGGGGCGTGTGAGAAGCAACCACACATTGATGTTTCTCTCCCTTCCTTTCCCTCTCTAAAAACAAATAAATAAAATCTTGAAAAAAGAGTAATTAGTAAAAAAAAAATAATATCACTAAAGATTTGTTTGGAGAGAGATGGGCTGTGAAGTCCGAAGTTTCATGGGTTATAGGACAGGTGAGCTGTGTTGGGTGTGGCTCTCTGACCAATAAATTGCAGCAAATGGTACACTGCCAGCAGCAAGAGTTACTGAATGGTGACTTAACTTTTTCAGACACTAGGGCGAGCTTAGGAGTGCCAAGAAGAGAAGTGGCCAATAACAGAAATATTCTTTCAGAACAGAAGCAAGGTCATGGAGTAACTACTTCAGCTGTGAATTGTTTGAGGAGAAAGGACTCGTTTGAGGAGAAAGGACTCAATCGTAGATTGCTTCTTGGGAAGAAGATATGGAAGGAAAAATACCACCTAACAAATGGGATGAGAAGGTTTCTCCCTGCGTGAGTGCCATCTGCAGCACACAATCAGTGGTCCTCATTAAAAACCTGACACCAAAGCAATGCTCAGTGTCACTAATCATCAGGTAAAAGCAAATCAAAACCACACTAAGATATCACCTGGCACCTGTCAGAATGGCTGTCATCAGTAAATCAACAAACAAGTGCTGGTGAGGATGTAAAGCAAAAGGAACGCCACTACACCATTGTTGGGAATGCAGATTGGTGCAGCTGCTGTGGAAAGCAGTGTGGAGTTTCCTCAAAAAATTAGAAATGGAACTGCCTTATGACCCAGCAATCCTACTGCTGGGAATATATCTGAAGAAACCTGAAACACGAATTCAAAAGACTATATGCACCCCTATGTTTATTGTAGTATTATTTACAGTAAACAAGATTTGGAAGCTGCCTATGTGCTTATCAGTAGATGAGTGGATAAAAAAGCTGTGATATATTTACACAATGAAATACTACTCAGCAGTAAAAAAGAAGGAAATCTTACCCTTTGCAACAGCATGGATGAACTTGGAAAACATTGTGCTAAGTGAAATATGCCAGGAAGAGAAAGACAAGTACCATATGATTTCACTCATAAGTGGAATACAAAATAAACAAAATGGAAACAGACTACTAGAGAACAGACTGACAGCTGTCAGAGGGGAGGAGGCTTGGGGGCTGGGTGAAAAAGATGAAGGGACGAAACAAACAAAGAAACACGCCTCATAGACGCAGACAATAGTGTGGCAATTGCCAGAGGGAAAGGGAGGGAGAGGAGGTGGAAGAGGCTAAAGGGGGGCGAGGACTAAATGGTGATGGAAGGAGACTTGACTTGGGGTGATGAACATATCATGCAATGCACAGATGATGTGTTATAGAACCGTACACCTGAAACCTATGTAATTTTATTAACCAACGTCAACCCTATATATTCGATTAAAAATAAGTGTACAAAATCCAACACCAATCTCCTTGTAGAATGCTTGTTTTATGAAGAAAGTTTTCCAGGGAATTAGCTGAGGATGCGAGGGAGTCAGAAAGACCTAGGTGAATTATCAGCTCTATCATTTAAAAGTCTAGATCTCTTGCAAAAACCATGATGCTTTTCAGACCTTCGGAGAGATTCTACACCTGTAACACAGAGTTAACAATAGAACTTATGTTTCAATATTGAGAAAATTACCTGAGATAATGCTTGTTGAACACTGAGCACAATTCCTGGCAGATAGGAAAACTCAGTAATTTGCAGTGAGCGTAATATTGCTGCCTGGGCTCAGGGGCGTGGATATGCCTATTTTTTCAAGTTTATACTTGTACTTAATTTTGGGGGAGATGGTTATCTTCTCATCAATAGGGCATCATCAAGCCCAAGAAGCATCATCTTGCTGCCTAGAGTATATAGACAGAGGGAATTTGAAGGGAGACATCTTGCTCCCAGAAACACAGAATCATTTATACTCTATACAAAGAACCTTCAGATGCAAGAGCTGTGACTTCCTCACTCCAGCGCTGGTTAACCGGCCAGGATATTTGGTAGATGAATTCTGCACCACGCTCCCTCCTTCACTATCCGCTGGACCAGGAGGCAGCAGCTGCTCTCCATGCTCTTCTCCCAACACAGAAAACCAATTTTCCAGCACCCAGGGAGACCATCAAAAGAGGGGGAAATGCAAATGTCCCGCATTGATTAGTTTTGCCAGCTGCTCTCCTTCCTCCAGGATGAACGCATTGGCCACTTTAGCTGCAAAGTCCACTGGGCAGACCAAGGTGATGATTTTTTTTTTTTAGAAATGGTATTAAAAAATAAATCCTTTTCATGTCAAACCTGACATAAAAAGATGACAAATGAAAGGAGTGTCTAAATAAAGAGAAAAGAGAGGGAACGGGCCTCCATTAGACTGTTTCTGAAACTATGTTTGACCTTGGGGGATGGTTTGGTCCTTTTAAACATGTGGGGGTCTCTGCCTGCTGGAGCTATGAACTGCCCCGTCACAGGGGTTCCCCGGCCACCCAAGGTTGAATCCGACCACTCCTTCCCATCGTGCTGGCTCTCCTATTCCCAGACCTCCCTTCTCATGGCCCTGATGTGTTTCCATATCCTTTGTCTGGGCTACTCCTCCCTAGAATATGTGATTGTAAGGGCATGCACGCCTGGCTCTCCATCCTCATGGCGGTGGTGTTGTCCTAGGCCGACGTGAATTCAGTACACTCCTCTTCTTCAATGTAGTCTCTCTCTCTATATATATATCCCTCTCTCTCTCCTTCTCTCTCTTAAATGCTTTCAGATACCAGGCTAGTTACATAAATAAATGAAGGAGCCTCAGCTATAAGGCAACAAGGAGTGGTGGTGAGTATATGTCTATTCTTTTTTCCTACTATTATGAGACATTTGAATACAAAAATGTCTCACTTTTTTCTCAACTCTGCTGCAGAGGGAAGAGTAGGGAATGTGTGATGATAAATGACAGCCGACACTACCTCGAGATGCGGCGCAGTCTTGGTTCTCATCTTGATTCTCGTCTTGATTCTTGTCTTGATTCTCGTCTTGGGCACAAGACGACCAAGGAAGCCG
The DNA here is from genome assembly GCF_021234435.1 of Artibeus jamaicensis. Classification (NCBI taxonomy): domain Eukaryota; kingdom Metazoa; phylum Chordata; class Mammalia; order Chiroptera; family Phyllostomidae; genus Artibeus; species Artibeus jamaicensis. The sequence continues at coordinate 7,093,179 of NW_026521828.1, read as the reverse complement.
AGGTTTCGCTCGAAGGGCATGGCTTTTACTCCGCTCCAGCTTACTATTTAGGAGACATTCACCTCTTGGTTTTGATGCAATTTCCCAAAATCACATCAAAGTTCTGACCATTTTAATGCTGACAGTTGATTTCACTTTGAAAAATAATGGTGTGGACCCCAGACAACTTGTCTCTAGGGTGGTTTCAGCCTGGGCTCTCAGTTTGAACTCCACTTGGGGCCTCGGTCTGAGAGCCCTGGAGGAGGACAGTGCTGCTTGCTGACAGGTGGAGATCGGGATGCACACAGCATGGGTTATGGTAGAAATCACCTCTCACTGACTTTAAAAGGAATTATGGGTTCAAATGCTATTGTGAAGTATGAAGTCAATTATTAAAACATGATTCTAAAAGCAAAAAACGAAAAAGAGACTAAATAGCCACTCATAGGGGATGGCCGCATAATTATATTACATTCCAGTTGTACTACATAGCTATGAAAAGTGAGTCAGTACTCCAGTACTAATATGGAAGCCATGCTAAGGTATACCAAGTGAAAAAAGCAAAACAGCAAAGTGCAGAAAATTGTGTATAATGTGCTCCTATTGTATTTTTAAAAAATGTTATATAATATTACCCGTGGAAGGACATGAATAAATGTTGTATATATCCTAATGTCATTTCTGTTGTGTGTGTGTGTGTGTGTGTGTGTGGTCATCTCTGGAGGGACATGAAAGAAACAGATGACAGTGTTGGCTCCCTCTGGGAAGGGAGTGAGCCTGGGGCACCAGAGTTTGGGGAAGGGGGAGGTTTACTTTTTCTTTTATGTATATTTGATAACCTTTGATTCCTTTTACTACATGCATATATTTCCCATTCAAAATAAATACGAATAAACAAAAATAAACTTAAAAAACCCTACTTCACAGGAAATAGCTTCTCCAAAAAGGTAGGGGCAGGGCAGGGATGGGTGGTCCCCAACAGTAGAGATGATGGGTGTCTTATTTTTAGGAAATGTCGTGGCTAGTACAGGCTTCATCATCTTCCCACCACCTGCTTCTGAAAGACAGTGAGTGGTATTGGTTTCAATGGATGGTCACAGACTTCAGTACAAACCAGGACCTAGTCACAGAAATGATTAACTTTGCTGTCAAACTCAACAGGCTCCTACTCACAAAGGCCCAAGTAATACCGATGCAGTTCAAGCACATGGAACTTGCTAGCACCTGGGTCCTACCTCTCCATCCTTTCTTAGGTACATCATCTTCTTCTTGATGCACTCATGTCCTTAGAAATGTCCTTGGTCTGCCCACATTCTCATCTTGGTCCTGAGCTTGGCTCGTTGATGAGCATGACTAGTCTCAGGTCCTGGCTTCCTCGACTGGTTTTGTATTTCTTAGCATGTGCGTGGATTTGCTCAAGGTTGGTGAGGCTCTGTTGCAAATGCCCCCCTATTATGAGGAAAGGGGTGAGGTAATGAATAGACTTTTCATCTTATTTCCCTCAACCTGCATGTGTAGCTTGCTAGGTATGGATATGAACATGAATAAGAGTATAGACCTAGACAGACAGATGGGTAAAAGAAGACAACAAACAAACTAGTGACCACCTCTGTGGGGGAAGCCTCAGTGTCCTTCTTTTGCTCAATAAACTGAGTGTGGAATCGACAAACTGCTGTTCCAACACTACAGGCTTTGTGCTGGGGGTGAGGAACAAAGGGAAAATGACCTAGTTGGAGATATTTAAACTATATCTGTCTGAAGAAAACAGAAAACAACAGAATTTCTAATCAGGAGAAACTTAAATAATTTAATAATTGAAATTAAGGCCTTTGGCTAAGTATCTAGAAAAAATTACATCCCTACCTCACTCCTTTCACCAAAGCAAGTTTGTGGAGTGAAGGCTTTTGAGTGGCTCCCAGTCCCTGCCTCCTGGTTCTCATGCCTTCAGGTCACTCCTATGAGTGTGGGAAGGATCGATGGATGACTTGGTTCTAACCCCTGGAGTGTGACCAAGGTGAGGGATTGTGTGGGATTGTATGATGATGTAATGCCTGCCTTGCTAGAGTCTGTCTTTCTCTGGCTTTGGTGAAGTAGGATGCTGGGAATCCTAGAGAACGAGGACATGGATAACCCTGGGGGCTTGGAAACGAATCCTTCCAAGGTGAGGTGAGTGTGCAGGAAAGTCAAAGAAATGAGGTCTTGGGCCTGGGCAGAGGTCAGATCACATGGGGCCTTCTGAGGCATGAGGACGCGCTTGGAGCGTATTCACCAGGCAGCCACTGGAAAATTTAAAGCAGAGAAGAGATGAGTTTTGGTGCATGTTCACAAAAGATGGCCCTGTGATCCTGAGAACAGGTGATACGCAAGAGTGGAAGCAGCGGCTGTTAGGAGACCCTTTCAAGTGTTGTGTGATGGGTCCTGTGAGGAGGGTGGAGGCAGGAGAGGTGAAGACACGTCACTAGGTGTTGGAGCGAGAATCCACAGGATTGTCTAATGAGTGGGTTGGATATGCAGGGAAAGATGAGTGACAAGTGAGGGTAAGCCTGGTTCAGAGTTTTAGCCTGCGCAACTGATTGGTGCCATTCACGGAGGTGGAGGAGAACTGAACCACCTACTTCTCTGCTCAAGCCCTTGCTGGGTCCACATCACCTGCAGAATCCATAGCATGGCCTCCAAGCCCTCCCATCATCTAGCCCAACCTACCTTTCCAGAAGCATCTCCAGCCCCTCTGTCCTCTACAGCACCCCCTTGCTCCCTTGCATCACGCTGCTTCTTGCCTCTGCACCTTGCTCATGCTCACTGCTCACCACAGACTTCTTGGTCTCCTCCTCATTCAGGTCTAGGCTCTGACGCTACTTCCTCCAGGAAGCACTTTCTGATTTCCCCAGTTTGAATTAAGCCCTATTTTTCAATTATCCCTTTTCAGTGGGCTGGGCTCTCCTTGAGGACAGGGACTGTATGCCACTCACTTTGTGTCCCCTGGGCCTTGCACAGTGCCTGACCCATAACAGAGCGTTGCAAACAGTGTTTAATGAGTGGATGCGTGATTGCACATGGCTGGGAACTGTCTGGGGTGAAACAGTAAAGGTGAGTATACCTTTAAAAAGCATTTAGATGTGTAAGAGATAAAAGCAGCAGTTAACTAGAGACTCTAAGGCATTATGTGATGCTTCTGAATGCTGACCATTTGTCAGCACTCAGAACCCAGGGTGGGTTTGAGTTACAAAAATGAGAGCAGCCAGTCCCTATGAGGTGTATCCTGACCCTCCTCTTTGTGTTTCCTGGATAACACCCTGCCCCCAATGTCATTCTCCAGCCGCCTCCCCCACCTCTGTCCCTTTAATTTTGCTTACAGTCCGGACCATGCTCTGAGGTACATGACTAACGGCCCTAACACCACCCTCTCCCCGCTGCCTTCAAATGTGGCCACACTGCCACTCACCTAAGCCTGACAGAAAAAAATACAGTCCTGTCACAATCTTGTGGCAAGCTAGGTCTCCCAGCATTAAATCACCATTAAGGGCCTCTGAGAGTTCGATGGCAGCTTTAGTTTTTTTTTTTCTTTCCCCTTTTTTTCCCCATTTACAACTCAGGAAAAACTTTCCTGCTGTGGGAGGGGGAGGGCCGTAAAGACAAACCACCCACCGCCCCTCCATCAGTTGGTGAGTGCAGAGGTGCCGGGGACTTCTCTGCGAACAGCTCCAGGCAGAGCAGCCTCGGCTGCAGAGCAGAGCTCTTGGCAGACGTGGAGAAAGTGATGTTGACGCCTGCGTAGCCATTTGCAAAATGCCTTCATGTAGGTATCTCATTGGCTCCTAAAAGGAATCTTGTTAGGGGAAGTATTTATTATGCCCATTTTAAAGATGAGGAAACCAAGGTCCAGAGGCCTGGACTAGTCAGTGAGACCCCAGGACTGAACACAGGACCTCTGACTTGCGGACAGGAGATCCTAAGTGACTTCACCTATTTGCCAAGTGATTTGTTCTTTCTCAGGTCAGCCCCATGCATGTCAGGCTCTGAAGGTAGACATACTAGGTTCAAATCCTGCCTTTGCCATTTACTAGCTGGGTGACCTTTTAAAAGCAGCTTATTTATTCTTTTATCTGTTATCTAGTGCCACAAATAATGTTGCTTAACCAGCAATTACAGAACTGCAGTGGCATATAATAATAAATATTTATTTTGCTCAAGAGTTCAGAGGTTGATTGGGTGGTTCTGCTGATCAGGGCTGGCTCACTGATGCATCTGTGGTCAGCTGGTAGGTCAGCTGGATGGTGGCTGGTGATCAAGAATGACTCAGCTCCACTCCACGTGCCTCTCAAAATACAGGAGGCCTGCCCTCATTTTCCACGTGCAATTGCATGGTTTTGAGAGAGACGTGAAACATGTAAGCCCTCTTAAGGCTTAGGCTGAGAACCAGTACACCATCACTTCCATGAAATTGTGGCTAAAGAAAGCCACAAAGCAGCCTAGATTTACAGGATGGGGAAATAAAGTCCATTCTTTGATGAGAGAAGCCGCAAAGTCACCTGACACAGGTGTGCGTACAGGGAGACCATTAAAGGGTACCATTAGCATAACTGATGTTCTAGAATCCCTGTGCTCTGTTGTTTTTGCATTTTAAAAATCGGGGTTAAAATAGTGTCCATCACTTGGGACATTGGGGATAAAATGAGGCAATGAATGTGAAGTGCTTAGCGTAGGGCCTGGTACGTAGCACACACAGCAAGGACTCAAAGTGTGAATGCTCAGACTTGCCGTTGTGGGTTGTCCTTTCAGAAAAGGGATCCCTTTCTCTGCTCTGGGGGTGCAGGAGTTTTTCTCAACTCCCTCTGAGTTATCCTTTAAGATGCTTTTGCCCAGAGGGTAATGTCAGTCCCTTAGCTTCTTCCCACAGCTCTCTTTGTTGTATATTGGAATTTCATATGAAATTTTAGCCCCTTTAGTCACTGACAGTCACCCTGCACTTAGTCATAGAGGAGTTTCACGCACGAGGTGACCAGGGGGCACGGGCAGTGTGGAGGACGCGCTGTCATGCTCTGAGGGAGCTTCTGCCGCCAGTGCAGCCTGTCCACGTGCTTCCTAAGTTAGATCACACCCAAATCCCACCAGTCCACACACTGCCACGTGTGTTGCCTCATTCTCCCTCTTGAATGCCTGTGGAGCTTGCTTTCTATCTGAATCTTCTCTTTGACAAGGACTTGAACTTTGTGCTTTGCACTTAGGTACTTCCGTAATGTACTAACTGTGGAAAAAGGATTAGCTTATTTCTGTTTCAGTTTGGTATTTAAGAGAAAGTGATAGTATTTGAGCAATAGCCTTTTTTTCTTCTCTTTTTTCTCCCTCTTCCCCCCAAATAGAACACCTGCTGTACATGAAATGAGTTTTAGAAATGGAGGAGAGGACATGGGCCTTACTCTCAAAGCTCCTATAATCAATCAGGTAGGGCCCCTGGCATGGACTCACACAGGTCACCGTAAGTGTGAGAAATGAAGAGGAGGAAGAAATAAAATTTAGGGAAAAATTATGGGAAGGAGGCTGGACTTCTGCTGGGTTGGTAAAGGGAAACTTCATGAAGTAGTTAGCTTTCAAGCTTGTCTTCATGGGTAAATGAGGGGTTTCCAATAACATTTTTTTCTCTTGTATGAAGTCTGTACAGATTTTATACAAAAAGTTAGAAAGTATAAATAAAAGAAGAACATGAAAGTCAGGTCTTGTGTCACATGCTATTGGTCGATGACCCAATACTCTTTCTCTCCTTGTTCCTCAAAGGCACAGTCTTTGTTGTATCAAGGCAGCAGAGTGTCCTCCTAAAAGGCTACACTACCCATTACAACAATTTCATTGCTCATGAAACTAAATTCTGGCTAATGAGATATAAGTGAAAAGGTGCGGGGCTTGCAGGAAGGCTCCTTTAAAGAATGACTTTATTAAGAGGGTTGGTTTTTTGCCCTTCCCACTTTTATCTATCTATCTATCTATCTATCTATCTATCTATCTATCTATCTATCTATCTATCTATCTATACCTGGGGCATGAAGATGATGGCTAAATCTCAGCAGCCACGGTAGACTGGGAGTGACTTTGAGGATGCCTGTATGTATTAGTCAGGGTAGACTAGGTTCTGCTCCAATGACAACAATTCCCAATCTTAATGGCAATTATATTTCTTCCTCACATAAATGTTCAGTGCAGTTCAGCAAAGAACCTGTGCTAACTAGAGTCACTTCATTAACCAAACTGATGGAGGCTTTCTCTCTGTCTGTGCTTTCAAAAATCACAGTGGTACGTGGAAAGACATACATAATGCATTGTGCATTGGCTTGTAATGCTTCTGCTCAGAAGTGACACGTGTCACTTCCCCTCACAGTTCATTTGTCAGACCAAGTTATATATCATACCAAGATTCAAAGGAGGAGAGTGTAGTCCTATTGTGTGCTTAAAATGAGAGAAGAAAAGAAAGAAAATTAGTGGACAGACATTCTGTACTGAGTGCTAGAATGAGGAGCAAAGGTTAGAGCAACTCCCGAATTCCTACTGACTTTGGGAGTTGCCATTCCAGCCTGGACTGCGCACCTGCACACTTCTTGACAGAATAAACCCTCATGCGTTTAAATCATTATAATTTGGGAGGTCTTGTCAGATGCAGCCAAATCTAATCCTAAATGATTTATTTCTGCCCCACCGTTTAGGTATGACCACTGACATTATTTGATGAATGTACTGGGGAGGAGACATGCATCTTTGAGTACAGCTTCTGAGAGCGACAGCCACAGCAGTTCCTGACCTGGATATTTCCAAGCATGTGTCACGTGATCCCACCACCCTGCACGTGAGTAATTGGATCAGAGTCAAAGGCACCTGTCTGCAGGCTGAGCAGAGCACTGGCAATGAGGTGGCCAGGGTTGAGAGCTCAGCCCAATGTAGAGGCTTCATATTGGGTGATGGCCGAGTGATGGACTCGGACCCTCTCATATATGTTAGGAATTCAAGACACACAGAGGGCAGTAGAAGGAAGCTGGGAGAGGAGCAGAGGCTGAGAGAAGTTACGTTGTGTGAATATCTGTCACCGGAGTGTCTGACCACCTCACCTGGCACAATATTGCAGGTTTGGACAGTGAGAAGGGGGTCGCGTTCTCTCCACATTCAGGCTGTGACAGTCTTGAAATTTTTCCTCTCTTCTTGGTGTGGCCCTACAAAAAAACTCCCTGTAATGTGACAAAAAATTAGAGTCTATCCACCATAGTGTGCGTGCTCTTATCTGTGTTCATTGTCGTATCTGTTCATGATTTTTAAAATGGGACTCCCTCTTTCCTGTAACAGTGTATCATGACTATCTCCTCATGCTGTTAAATACTCTTTTACAACAACGGACGAGCAGGTGTCTACTATTCTATTGTATGCCTGCATTTCCTTAAGCAATCCTCTAGTGATCGATACTTGGGTCATGAACTGTGTTTTTGTCTGTGTGTTGGTTTCGTTTTTACATACAGCATCAAACTCAGCTTCCTCAAAGTTAAATATTTGCATACATCCATATTTTTATAGGTAGGAGTCTGATAGGAAGATACTTGGTAAGAAGGAAGACATTTTGAACCAAATAGATAGCATGATATGGAGTGCAAAATGGTAAAGTGGAAAAACATAAGGCCTGTCATTACATCATCACATTTTGCTAGTGCCGGCCATGGGTGAGCAGACAGTGGCCAAGTTACTGATGGACTTGAGTGCCAAGCGAAAGCCCTGCCATTAACAAGGGCTTTATTTTTCATGTGCAGACAGGAAAACGGGAACGTTGCTGGTGAATCTCTTTGTCCTCTCCAGGGCTAGTGGGAACGTTGGAGAGAGGTCAGCAGAAGTTATTGAGTCCCATTTCATACTAGTGTGATCTATAATAAACAGCCCCAAATTTCCTTCTGTAGTTTATATTGTGCTTCATTAAAAAAACAAACTGCTGTGATTTGAAGGGGATTTTATCGGTGTAGAAACAGTCTTATGACAACTTTAGTCTTATAAAGTTATCTCAACTTATGACAAATAATGGCATAAGCAGAGATAACTTTATTATGGATTAATACCCCCACTTCCTATTCATGTCAACCTTGATGCAAGGGAGGTAGGCCCGTGGCCCCTTCTGATTTCACATTCAGTTTTCTTTCCCCTCCCTGTGTGCTCATCCAGCCAGTCAGCAGCAGACTGGATGAAGGGCCAGACTGATTCCAAGGTCAGTGCTTTTTCCATGAAACCAGTAGAATACTCTTGTCTTTCTTTACTTCCTCAAGGAGTTCTTAAACTTGCACAAGAATCACCCTGGGCACTTGTGAAACATGAGGGATTCCCAGGCCCCACCCAGGACGCTCCGCTGTGGCAGGTCTGGAGTGAGACCCAGATACACGTACTTTGAACAAACTACTCAGGTGATTCTGACAAAGATGGCACACAGAGCAGATCTAAAGAAACACTGTCTGATTTTGAGCTTGAAATCTGCTTTGTCTCCTCTTCTTGCAATCCTGCTCTTAGAAAGTGACTCCAGCCCCGCCCTGTTGTAACCCTTATCAGTTCTGTGTGTTTTGCAAATTGCATTTGCTCCTCATTTATAGACAAACCAGGTCAGCACTGCCAGGCCAATAAGAGCTGGATTTTCTCTGGCCTCATGCATCAGTGACATATTTGCCAACACCGGCCCGTTCCGACATCCCTGCAGCCGGCCCTGGTTGATGATGATGCAGGGTGCTCATGACTCGATTTGCAGAGCCGGCTAAGCTTTCAGGGAAGTCAATAAGGAAAATCTCATTTTGATCTGCAGATTGGGCTCATTCGATTTGGAAGTCACTGGTGGCAAAAGAAATATGGGGCCCAGGGATGTCTCTTTCAGGCCCCTCTCTGGCTATAATCACCCCTAAAAAGCAGTTCTCCATCCATCTCCTCCTCCCCTCCTGTCTCTGTGGATTCAAGGTGTCAGTGATGGAGGGGCAAAAAAAAAACAACAACCATTCTCAGACTTTCTGGATGATTCTTCTATTTCACTCTGAACAGAGGACAAAGGGTCAAAACGGCACCACAAACCATTTACCCAAACAAGGCCTTGCATGGCTCCTAGGAACCCATGTGGCCTTTGTGACTCTTCACACAGCTCTATGACTATCAGCTTGAACAGGGCAGAGTGGAGGAAAGAAACACATCACCATGCCTTGTGAAGTAGAGCTTGGGTCTGGGTGCCCCGTGGGCTCCTGTGCATGTCAGAGCAGTGAAGGGGACCCCTAAATATCTCTGACTCTGCTGTCTCTTTATTCTCCCATCACGTCCCTCGTGTTTCCTGTAGATTCTACAACATCCTCCTTTCTGGTTTCCCTGCCTGGCACCTTTTCCCATCAAATTCCTTATCCACAGAGCTGCCTGCATGATCACTGGGCGTCTGCTCCTCATTTACAGCCCTTGGGTGCGTTGCGTTCTCCTACAGATAAAGTCTAAACCTGTGGAGTCCCGAGTGGGGTCACAGGTGGGGTCCTGCGTGGGATCCCGTGTGGTAGCCACCAGCCACATGTGGTTGTTTAGCAGCTGAAATGTGGTGAATTCAAATTGAGATAAACTGGAAAGTAAACATCATATTTCAAAGACTTAGTAGGGGAAAAAAGGATATAAACTATGTTAACAATTGTACATTGGTTGCACATAGAAATAATATTTTAGCTATATTGGGTTAACTAAAATATTACATTTAACTTTGGCTGTTTCCTTTTTACTTTTTAAAATGCAGCTACTAGAAGATTTAAAGCCACATACTTGGCTTGCATTCTGTGTCTCGGACAGCGCTGGTCTGAAGTCTGATGCGGCTTGCCCTTCATCCTGCTCCATTCTCTTCTTCTATACAGGGTGGGGCAGAAGTCGGTTTACAGTTGTCAGCATGTGGAACACAGTTTATTCTTCTATTATTACTTAATAATTATTGTATTATTTTCCACACGAACAACTATAAACCTACTTTTGCCAAATTTTGACCATCTGATTCTCTTGCATTAATCACTCATCTTTTGCTTCTGTGATTTTAATAGACTATTGCTTCCTTCCATCACTGCTGTCTTACTAACTCTTAGTCGTGTTTCAGTATGGCTTCTGAATGTCAGTTCTTGGGTGTCACTAGCTCTAAGAAGTCATCCTTGAATCCCCAAATCTGGCTCAGAGGCCCCTCCTGTGGATCCAGTACAATCCCTATACTTTTTCCTCTGTAAGACCTTCCCCAGTCCTTTGAATAATAACACGTATACTGTCTCTTCCACTAAATTGTAAGTTCCATTAAGACAAAAGGCTTTAACTATCTTCTGAATAGAAACTCAGTAAACATTTGTTGAGTACATCTAGGCCTCTTATTTAATTGGCAAGGAAATTGAGGTCCAGAGCAAGAGACTTCTTACCCAAGGTCACACTGTGTGTTCCTGACAGAGAACCTTAGGCAGGTCAAATAACAGGGATATAAATTTAAATAATCTATGACACTGGGAAAATTTTTAAAAATGCAGTAAACAGAGATTTGTTCAGGTTGGTTTAATCCCACCCAAGAAGGTGAAAAAAGAACGGCCTCATGCAGAAGCAACTGTGGTGCCAAACAAGTCCTGCTGGGACGGTCTCCGCCCAAGGAAATCCCTTCCCCAGCAGCGCTGACTCCAGTGTGGTACCTGACTGCGCACCGGAGGGCTGGGAGGGGTGGGGCTGGCGCAGGAGGTGGCAGGACCTCGGAGGTCTGGGGTAGGTGTAGGTAGAGCAGATACATAGGACTAGCTGAGTCAGGGCTTTGTGCTCCAGGGAAATTGTCCACCTGGATTAGCAACCACAGGTCATTTCTTGAGGTGCTGGCACAACCATTCCTCATGTTGACATGTTTCTGAGCAGAACAACACAGGAAGAGTGATTTTTAGTCATGAAGCCACCTAGGTTCTGGTATTATCCTCTGTTGCTCTTGTGCTGGGAGAAAACCCTGTCCGGTCCTACCCACAGAGCTTCATGTGTTTGTACAGTGTATCATGTTGTAGGTGCTTGTGATACAGTGATGGAAGGGATACAAGAAGAAATCTGCTTTCTGTAGGATTTTCTACTGTAACTAAGTCTAACCTTCCCCCTAATTATATATATAAGCTCTGCGCATGAAAGCTGGTAAACACATTAACACAAAGAAGGAAAACTTCCCCCCAAATTCCAGCACCAAAAGCAATCCCACTACTTATGCTTCTTGTAAATCTTTTAAATATTCTTCGTGGTTATTCACTTACATAGTTCTATAAAAGTCAGATACTATGAATACCATTCAATAGTATTTTTACTTGTAGATATGTATCATAAACAATTTTCTATGTCAGTAAGTTCTCTTTTGTAATATGGTTTTTATTGCCTGCTTAATATACCAATATATTTAAACCCTTCCAACAATCCTCTATTATTGAACATTTAAATTGTTTCCAATTTTTTAGTATTATAAATCACTCTATGTGGATTCCCTTGTGCACATGTCTCTAATGTTTGCAAAGGATAAATTTGTAAAATTGCTTACTAAAAGATAAAGCACATTCCTAAAAGTCTTGGTACTTATTTTTAATTAGCCATCTAAAAGTTTTAGCACAGACTGTATCAAAATTCCCAAGTAATCTCTCCACACAAGCATTTTTAAGTTTGGAAGCTGTATCACATAACTATCACAAAATTTATTTCCCATTTTGTTGATGATATACCCAAAAAAGAAGGAATTCAAAAAATAATGTCAAAATGAAGTAAAGTCTAGACTCCCAATCATATTGGTGTGCATACGATTATGTCCATTGATCCTTCAAAGTGGCATTTCCCGGGGCTTCCTGAGAACAGTTCTGTGGTCAGATGGGTGGGGGTGTGAAGCTGCATCCTCCATCTCTATGCAGAACTTGAAAAATTGTGCAGTAAATTGGAGAAGGTTCAAATCTGTTTAAATCAGTTTTCTTTCCTAAGGTCATTAGGGCACCAAACTGCTTTAAAAAAAATCCAAGCATACGTACACTCCACGGAATGCACTTTGAGAACCTCCTGTCCAGAAAAGGTGAAGGCAGTCTCTTCTGAGGGCTATAAATGGTTTTTCTTTAAGTCTGTGTATCTGACCACAGGTGGTAGGGCCAGACCAATCTGAGTTCTGGCGCCCGTGGTCACATGACAAAGCTGAGACTCTGATATCAGGCCTTATGGAGCTTTCCAGTAAGACCATTTTCTGATGAGCGAAGATTAGAATTAAGGCTTTATCTCCAAAGCTCTACTCTTCCCGCCCCGTACCAAAAGCAGGTTTGGGAATGACTGTGATTGCAAACAAATGGTCTCTGTCTCATCTTCATGTGTATAAAGCAAAGTCGTCATTGCTGCCTGTTTCATTTCTGCCCCTAACTATTTAAAGACTCAAATAGAGAATCAGTTAAAAGTATCCTAGTTAAAAACCTCCCTTAGACTAAGTTTTCTTAGATCCAGAGAGATAAAAAAAGTCAAACTTTTTGGTGCCCAGTGGGCCTGTGTTTCTTAAATATTAGACCTTTGCATACCACCATCCTATTTCCTGGTTGTACACTTTATTTAGTATTTTTCTTTAGGTTGATTAAGTTGCCCTCATATCGTCTTTAGCTTGTCCATAACAGCAAGAGCAACAACAAAAATCTGTAAAAATGCAGATTTGACAGTTTTACTTCTTTCTGATAGGTATCAAAATAAAACTGTTTGCCTGTGAAACGCCTAAAATTAACTCCGATTGTGTATTGGCAAACTTTCTCTTCAAAGGGTCAGCTGGTGAGTGTGGCGGGGTCTGAGAGTCATGCGGTCTGCATCACCGTTACTCGGCTTTGCTGTTCGGCAAAAGCAGCCCAGACAACAAGCAAACGAATGGACATAGCTCTGTTCCAGTAAAACTTTTATTTGTAGAGACAGGCGGAGGGCTGGAATCGGCTGTTGGGCTGTGGAAACAAAGAGCTTATTGACATTTTTACCATGTAAGTGACTATATTGGTTCATTTTAGACACAATCTGAATGCACTAACCTGGGCAGTAATTGAACGGCAAAATCTCTGTTTACTGAGATAGTCCCAGTTTCAAGTCATGTGCCTCAAACTTTGAGATCAGGTCCATCCCCCTGAATTTCATAAGACTGGTATTGAAATAAAATCAGGAACCAGCCTTTGTTACAAATAGAACGGACATCCTGAGACAGACTAACCTCAAACCACCTTCCTAATGGACTTTACAGGAGTACCCTGCCCAGTGACTTTAGTCTTGCAAAATTATTCTCCATAGGAGGCAGGGAAAAAAACAAACAAACACCCACAACCCAAGCAAACTGAGCTCCTAAATCATTGCCATATCAAAATTGAAAACATGAATTAACAGAGGTTTTTATCTGAGACAGTAAGTTTGCCATCAGTTCCCAACCTGACTGAATCTAGACTCCTATCCGACTTCTGTTCGATTGAGTGGGTCCAGAGTTTATTCCAGTGGCCTCAAGATTTTAAGAAGGATATTTCTAAACATGACAGAAAGAAAGGCTCACCTCTGCTACACTCATGTGTTGGGCCATGTCAGTCATTGACCTTGGCAGACAGGAATGTATGTTCTTGTATAAAGAGGATGAGCCCATCTCCACTCACTGCTCTGTTTTTTGTCCTAGATACTCACAGATAAGAGCCAGTAATGCTCAGAGTTCAGTAATGCTCATCTGAATAGCATGTTTCATGCTTAGAAAGCTTTTCAAATATATGGTTCTATTAACGTTGCTCAGTAATTCCAGGAGTTGCAAATTATTATGCTCAGGTCAGAAATCTGAGGTTAATCCGGCAGCTGAACTTGCAGAGCCCCCTGGAGCCGTGGCAGCCCGCCCCCACCGGCCGGAGTGGGACTGCCACGTTCTCCTCAGGGTGACCTTCCCCCCTCTGCTCTACCACACTCGGCTCATCCCCACCGTCCCAGCCCATGTCCCCGTCCATCTCCTGTGGTGGGCCTACTGGGGACCATTCATGAGTGCTTGGCTAGGTCAAGGTAAGCCCTGCTCCAACACAGCTCCAACTTAAGATTTAGTAGTCTTCACCCCATTCCTAATTTAACTCATATCTCCTAAGTCCCTGTCCACTGTTCTCCTTTACACGGTAGCAGCTTCTGAGATATAGAGGAACTAACTAAACTAGTACTGGCCGAGCTGCTAACTCAGATTTCAGTACAAAGGGTAATTACAGAATTAGAGTGGGTGCTGGCAAAGCAGTGCACATCGATGAGTCCATTTTTATTATCATTTGCAAACCATCTGAACAGGTTCATCTGGGCTCCATGAATATTATAGCTTTAAGCCACCTTAAATATCATCCAGTTCACCTCCTTTATTTCATGTTTAAGGAAACATGGGAGACATTTACTCAAGATAATGATTAATAATGATAAATAATAAGAATGGTTCTCATCTCTTTAAAACCACGTACCAGGCACTATTCTAGATGCTATAAAGGAGAAGGCAGATGGATCGGTAGTCCGGTTTACATAAAATGCATTGCGACTGGGAGAGCAACACTGACGAGCCTGAGCTCAGAGGTACACAGGTGGTGATGCCGGGGGGCGGAGCCAGTCTGTGCGGCTCCAGAGATACCATTGCAGCGCAGTTCTTTTCAAAGCGAAGCCCCAGGCTGTGATGAGAATGGCACTCTCCTCTGGTGGGAAAGACACTTTGCCTCTGTGGTCTTCCTCTTCGCACCCACAGAGGCTGTCCAACCGTAAACAACAAATCAGACAAAGCCAAACCAAGAGATTCTGCAGAGTCCCTGACTGGTCCTGAGTGGGATCCAGGAACAGGCATTTTTTGGGTTTTTTTTTTTTTTTTTTAAGATTTTATTTATTTATCTTTAGAGGGGAAGGAGAGAGGGAGAGCAATGTATGGTTGCCTCTAGTGCATCCCCTGCAGGGAACTGGCCTGCAGGGAACCTGCCTGCAACCCAGGCATGTGCGCTGACTGGGAATCGAACTGTGATCCTCTGGTTCACAGGCCTGTGCTCAATCCACTGAGCTACACCAGCCAGGGCAGGAACAGGCATTTTTAAAGCTTCAAGGTGACTCAAGTGGGTAGCCAAGACTGAACTACCACAGGACAGGCGTTTTTTTGTCCCAGAGAGAGAGTGAGTTTCTGAATGCACTAGTGGGGGAGGAGAGTAGGATTCGGGCCGAAGGAAGAGCTGGCTCTGGAAGAGAGGCTCTCGCGGCCATGTGGAGGAGGGCTCTTTTCTCCAGGAAGGAACCAGGAAAGAGGCCACGGGGGCTGCCGTTGGGATGCCGGAGGCTGTCAGCCCTACCTCTCTTACCTTCCTGATCGGGAGGCTTTTCCAGAACAGCGTCCAGGGATCTCCTGGCCTCTAATGGTCACCACATCCTTTGCTCAGCAGACCGTGGGCTGCCCTCGCCTTTTCTCCCTTGTGTATTTCTGCAGACGAGGTTAGAGGAAGCCCCACACCTAAGTGGACACGTGTCAGTTATGCACCTGAAAAGTGTGTAAACAACCAGCCTTGTCAGCTAAAAAGGAGGCTGACTTCTTGCATTTAAAATGAATATTGACTGGAAAAGAAGGGGGCGGTGGAAGAAAGAAAATCAAAAGTGAAAAATACGGCTGACTCAGGCCAACCTCAATGCATATGGTGTGAAATAACATCATTAAGAGAGTTTGGCCAGGGGTTGAAATTATGCAAGAGCCACTTTCAGCAAAACCTAAGACGTTTATGAAAATTGCCCTGGGAACTTCTGTGTTAAAAGGCTAGGAAGAACTGGAAGGTCACCTGAGGAGGTGCACATAATACTTGAGAACAGTTATAAGTGGAGACTTTCATTATTACCAAGAAATGAAAGTTACTTTGTTTTAAGATTTCAATGGACTAATAACTGCCAAACTTTAGAGCTTGACAGATCTGAATTCAAACCCCATTTCTACCACTGCTACTTCATTCCTCTGAACCTCAGTTTACTGGACCTGCAGAAGGGCATCCACCATACTTGCCCCATGGAGTGGTTAAGAGGATTAAATGAAGTAATTGGGTGGACAGAAATTAGTGACTGGTCCCAAAGTGATGTAAATCGGAAGTGGCAGGACAGGTTGCAACTCTGGCCCCTAGTTCACGCATTTCTATCTTACCTCCATCCCCCTTCCTGGCAGAGATGCAGAAGCAATGGATAATCTGTCACCATATGTGCTACAGCCATGACTCAGGAAACTGCATGGGTGTAAGATTTCAGCAAGGACACCCGAGAGCTTCCCCCTTTCCTGATTCCCTAGGGAGAGTCTAAAGGGATCTAATGCTCTGTAGTGAGAGAAATGGTTAGTGAGCCCCACACTTAGATGCAACTTAAGAAGAGCATGCGTGAAAAATTTTACTGACAATAATTATCACTATGCTTTTCCCACATTATGACCTGGTGAAAACCTGGGAATTGTTTTCAGCTCCTGCCTCACCTTCATCTCTCTGCACCCAACCACTCACCAAGTTTTGTTGGTTCAGCCTCAGTGAAGCCCCTTTCCAAATTAGTCCTCCTCAAGTATGTCTCTGACCCTGTGGCTTTGTCTGCTTACAGTGTCCCTATAGGCTGCCCCTCTCTGAGCGGGACCTACCACTGACCCCCACCCCACGCCACTCCTGCAGCCACGTGTAACTGCCCAGTGCTCCCCTAACACAGGAGCAGCCCCCTCTGTCGTGCGTGTGTGAATTCATCCTACTGGGTGTGGTCAACCCCTCTCAACCCCTGGAATTATAGCCGCAGTGGTTAGGCTCTAGACTCTAGATTCAAGTCTAGACTCTGAGACTCTAGACTCAGCCTTCCAGGATATGTGCTTTTGGGAGAGTTACTTCACTTCTCTCAGCCTTGTGAGTACATGGGGGAGATGGTAATGCCCAATTCATAGGAGCGATGAAGGGAGATAATGTAAGTCTACTGTGCATCATAGTGTCTGGCATGTGGGAGGCCTCTGCAAGGGTTAGGGGCTATTATTGTGCTGCTTTCTTCTTTCTATTCTCAGTACTGCCTGTTTAAACAGACCCAGCATTAAATCTCACATCCTCCAAGAAGGCCTCTTAATAATACCTGTGCCCTTAGAAAAGTAATCTCTCCTTGTTTTATACACCATGACACTTTGATCTCTCATGAGCTCAACATGCTTTTTGTGTCTTTGTTGTAGTCTTTCCTTTAGAATATAAACTAATCAATTGCGGGATATTATTGCAGTAACTTTTATATTCGCAAAAACCCTTATCATAGTCATGACCAAATACTTGTAGAATTTAAATAATTTGAACAAATAATAATAATAATAGATACCATTAAATGCAATCATCTAAAAAGCTCTTAGCACTGGGCTTGATTCATAGAAAATTCTCTGTAAATGTGAGCTGTTATTATCATTTATTAAGATTTGCTATATTATTTCATGGATTATCTAATTTGTTCCTCATAACAGCTCTATCAAGCATGTTTTATTAATGTACAAAGAAGGTGAAATCATTTTCCCAAGGTTTCATAGCGAGTGGGGGGCAGAGCCAGGATAAAGACCCCCTGGGTCCCACTATATTCAACGGCCTTGATCTTAAGCCATGAGTGGGAAGCATCTGACTTTATGGCCAAGTAGCAGATGAGAAAACTGGCAGAATGAAAATCAATCCTGGGTTGACTAGTTCCCACGGGTCGTGCATAGGAAGGAGAGGAGGCCCAGAGGCTAAAGAAATTGTAAGCTTTAAAGTTGTGTCAAACTCACGTGAAAATCAGTTAGATTGCATCAAACCACTGATCAAAGTGCCAAAAATGGTCTAATTTTTTAAAAGCACATGTAACTTCTTTTAATCTGCTTGATCAGTCAAGCCAGTAAAAACAGTCCAAGCAGTTTATGCAGTGAAAAACACCCACATCCTCACTGTGGTTGTTAGGCCAAGTTAGCCAGCCAAGCAGACAGTTAAAATGGTCAAGCAGGTGTGGACAGAGTCTCAGAGGGAAACGCCAAGAGAAGCCATTAGCAAAATGCTCTCCTGTCTGTGGAGAACATTTAGAGTGTGAGCTGAGGTACCTGATCAGGGAAATTACAGCTAAGCGAGCATGAAGGAAGAGGGGGGACGTTGGCACAAGAGCCTGGGGACCTTCTGAGAGAGAGTCAGGGCTGAGCCCCTCCCTCTTCTAAAATTCCACACTGTCTGAATATTTTGGAGTAGGCTGAGACGCTTTGGCCACCTTGCTTGGAGAAGAGAGGCCTTGAGACTCAGAGGAATGAAAGGCACGCGTCCAGGATGTTCACTTCTTGTTACAATGGGAAAGGAGATGGCTCTTCTGGTCCCCAGAGGTACAGGACCCTGGAACGTGACCCCAGTTCAGATCTTCTGGGCGCAACATTGAGCCTCAGGAAGCAGCTTTTTAGACAAACTGTAAATCAGGAGTCCAGGACGGTTTGCCATGGAATGAACCAAAGGCAGCATTGAAGACCTGTGCGGTCTCTAGTAGGAATTTGCATTGGCAATTATGGAGCCACTGCAGTCCTGCAGGGGGTGGTGCATTCTGGAAGAACCAGAGCTTCGCAGCAGGAGGGGAGTTCTCCAGGTTCACGAAGGCACATTAGAGTTCTGGCACTAGTGGGCAAGAAAGACCAAGCATGGCTTCATCTTAGAAAGGTCAGGAAATGGAGCCTCTGGGTTCCTGCTCACCCAGGCAAGTTGTTCGATGCATATTGTGCTTGGGGAGAGAGAGATGCTATGGGGGTTCACACTCAAGGTTTTAAAGCTAGACAGCTGCCTACTGGTGAGTTTTCCCAATCTATTGGACCTAGATGGATGGATAGACAGATACGGAGGTTAGAATCCAGATCTGTTTAGGAATGAAAGTGGGTCTGGAGGAAGAAGACTATTAAAAATGCTACACAACTGGAGTTACTTCTAACCTGTCTTTAATGAGAAAGATGAAGAAAATAAATTAGGGCAGTTAGAAAGTAATGAAGACCTTGCAAAAAAATAACTATTGACAAAAGGCTGGCGAGATATTTCTCGAGTAACTTGAGCCTAACACATGCTGTATGAATCAGCAGCAGGTCAGGAGGGGTTGCCTCCTGGGAGAGTCTGAAGTTGGGACCATGCCTACTCGGTTTTTGGCAGTTATTTCTCCATTTAGCAGCAAAATCGTGATTTGAAGTGAACCCAGAGAAATGGGGATCCAAACATCCGTAATCAGGGGAAGGTCACAGGGTGGTGACTGTTCCATTCAGCTGGTGCACGTCAAGGGCACTGGGCCTGAGGGAGGGGTGGCCTGAAATAAAACCACAAAAAGGCATTCAAAGGGCAGGCCAGGGTCTGTGAGGGTAAGTGTATGGCGTGGGAACCAGCTTTATCATCCCGCCATTAGTTCCTCTTATTGGGGAAGAGGCAGGGTGCAGGCTTTTCAGAGTGAAAAACAGGGACATTGTTCCTTTTCTTTTGTGTGTTCCTCAGAAAGAAAGGTAAAGAGCCAAAGTCCTATAGGGCTGGAATCTGTAAGTGTTCACTTCCAAAGCAAAATGTGTGTACATGTGTGTACATGTGTGTACACATGCCCGTTTGTGGGGGATGGGACTTTGAAAGAGCTTGGGTGGTCTCTTCATGACAGGTGCAGGATATGGGTGAGGAATGTAGGCGTGGTGAGGTATATTACAGGTGGGGGTCGAGGACTTGGTGTGATTTTGACCCTCTAAGAACTCAGATAAATATTAACCAGACCATTAAGAAATGATATTGTAGAATGTTAGAGCTGGGGGAGTTCTGGGAATCACCTAACCAAAACTCATCTTCTTAACCATTTACTAGGGTGGAGATGTTACCTGGTTTCCTAAAACCACATGGTGCATTCGTGTCTCAACCAGAACTAAAACTATGTTGGGGAGAGTGGTCTTCATGTTACATTATCCCATTTTTCTGATGATGCCAGTTTGCAGCATCTCTTACTAAGTACCAGGCTGAATAAATAACTCCCATGTTAGAAAGTAAAAAGAAATTCCATTGGAAAAGAAATCGAAAGATTGGTGTTCTGTGTAAAAATACAGGTGATGCCAAATGTCCATCTCTTCTGGTGGACAGATGCCCTGCAAGTTGGCATGCGGGATGAATCTGGAGGGGAGCTTAGTTCTTGTTGGAATCAGCCGGCAAGGGGAAGGGGCCAAACTTGGAACTATTTGTAAGGCAACACCACGAAAGAATAAGGGCAGGTGTGTCAGATACATTGGCATCTCCTACTTAAATTTGGAGACTACTTCTAGGTTAAAAAAATAAAAAATCCTAGACATTGGAGGGATTCCAGCCACAGACAGCATATAATCAAGGAAATGGAAGGGAGAAGCTGATTTATAGAAGGAATTAAAGCAACACATTTTTTTATGGCTCTGTCACAAATAAGGGCACTTTTTTTTTTGACATATATCAAGGGCTTTAATTGGAATAATGAGTTAATCCAGGGAGAGATGGTTTAGGCGTGATATCAGAGAACAGGATGATGCGTTGGGATCGGGGAATTACCTGTTGAAATGATGAAATTGTCATCCTTCAAATGAGAGCAAGACAAAAACAGCACAATTAGGCAGATGGTACTTAATAGTAGTTTTATATAAAGACGTTTGATTTTTAGCTTTTGACAACACTGTGAGCCAGTAGCACTATCTCTTCCCTGTTTCCTTAGTTTTTAGAGAAAGTTGAACTTATGATGTATCATTAATTTAATAGCAGCTATTATGTGGAGAAGAAAAAAAATACTGCATCCCATACAGGTTGATTGTAGTCTGCATCTCAATTTAAGAAACATTAAAATGTGAAAAATATATTTATTTTAGAATTATAGAACTACCGCAGTTCTATGGATATTGTTTAAGTAATATCCATATGCATCCCTGTGGTGGTACATATATTTTCAGTGGCTTCAATTCCTGAGTATTCAAGGGCTATTCGAACAGCTGAGATGATTGTGGGTGTTCTAGTCAATTCGCTTGCTGTGTCCTCATCCTCTGCACAGAGAATATATTCCCAGCTTGGTGATTGGGAAGTTGACCAATTCTTCTGGTCACTACTGTTTGGATCAGCAGTAATCTGTGACCCAAATGAGGTCACCAAGTTCCCTTTAGTGTTATTATTATTATTTTAAAAAGAACTCAAAGAGAAATAAGCAGTCATTTATTTGGGAGGTCATGTGAAGTTGAGGCCAGCATTGGGTCATGGTCTCAATGCCACAAGCCTAAATTAGTAATCGACAGCAAACCATCCATAAAGTGGAAAGAGCTGGCATGGATTAAGAAAAACAAGGCAGATGTCCAGAAAGCACCAGAAAAAAATAGATGAATAAATACAGACCCTATGCATTCATAGCCCTTTTTTGCAAAGTGGTCACGTGTGACTCCCTGCGAGGCAGAGGAAGGAGCTTCCATACCTCACTTTCCAACAGAGGTGTTCTAACCGGGCTTGATGTCCAGCTATTGGATGACCTTGACTTCCCCTTCAGTGAAGAGGCTCTTATCTAAGCCAGTTTGAATGGGTATTTCTCCCTGGCAAGTTTGATCTATTCTCTCTACTCCTGCCCATTTCGTTAATGCCTCACAGTTACAACACATTAAGGAAAAGCTTTCTGAAGCGGATGTATAATGCTGACACAGGCTGGATCGTGACGTGGGCTGTGCCAACCCTCAAGAAGGAAGAGACTGACGTGCTTTCTGACGCCCAAACAACTTGCTGCTAAACCATTGTCTCCGTTACTGGGTTGACCCTTGTCTGGAAGCCAGGCCCTAACTCAGCACGCGTTTCCGGGATCTTCTCGCCTTTCACGGACCCCAGGGTGGCCCATTCTCCTGAACTGTTCAGCCATGAGACTCCTCGGGCCACAACCAGTTCTGCAAACATTCTTTATCTGGGAAACCGGGACCAGCACTCACGTTCTCGGAGTTGGCGAATCCTCGCTTCCCAGCAGCCCGTGCGGTGGTCTTTGGAGTAACAGCCTGTTCTGGTTTCAACGAAACCTCGTGCTCTGCTCTGAGCCGCGGTGCTTCCCTCCGCGATGGTTCTCCAAGCAAACGTAGGGGCTGTTTGCTCTGCCTGCAGCCCTCATGCATTTTTAATGATTTACAAGCAAACCATTTTTTCCCCTCCTCCTTTTTTTTATAATAAATTTAATGACTTAATACACATCAAGCAGAATTGTTGGTTTGTGGTGACGGTTTTATAATTCCAAGTTCAAGGTTTTTGTTTTTTTTTTCTATTTAATTATGCACAATAACTCTCATGGAATATAATGCAATAACAAAAACATGCACTGATGTTGGCATAAGAGCCTGTTGTTTATTAGTATTGGTTCTGTGCTTTATGTTTGAAATAAAATATTTGGAACTAATGTTGGCCGTGTTTCCTCCAAACTAGATAAAAAAAAACACACAACTTTTCCCCTGAAAATACCATGTTCCAATCTTTGGCGATAAAACCCAGCAGCTCTCGAGATAACATATTAAATTTTATTTGTAGAAAGCACTGTGCTGTGCTGTGTTGCTTGCTCAAGAGTTATTTTTTAATACTAATAATTTAATAAAGTGAAAGACCGATACATTGACCTGTGTTCTCCAAGGCGCCAGGGTGTTTCGCAGGGTTAAGAGGCATAGCTCGCTGAAAGGTTGTTTGTTTTACATTCTAACCTATCACTTATTTCTCTTGTTTTCTTGCCAGATCTGGCCTTAGCATGTAGAATCATTTTTGAATTTTGGAAAACCTGAAGTGATTGAGTTTTTAGAAACTACAAGTCAGACTTCTAAAGCTTCCATAGATAAGGACTGCTTTTCGTAAGATCCAACACATTTGAATGGTGTATATTAATAGTAACATCATCTCCATTTTATAGAAAAAGAAGTAGGTGTCCAGTCTCATCAGCAAGGAGATGTGTTCCTCACTGGATGGGAATGGGTTTTAGTTTCAGAATCAGAGAAAGTACCCAAAGTCCCTTCTTTGGAAATCCGGGCCCAGGGTTCTAGCCTTAGGTGCGGGTTCTGGGAGCCCAGATCTCTTACCGTGGCAGAGCCGGGCTGACCAGAGGGCCTCAGAGGGTCCGGCCAGGGTGGAGCTAGAAGGCAGTATCTAGACACAAACCCAAAGACAGAAGCCGAGCAGATGTTCTAAACGAGGCCTCCCCCGCCCCCGAGAGGCCGGTGGGGAGGCTGGGACCAGGTGTAAGGTGACAGGATAGAAACCGGGTGCCCCAGAGGAGAGCACAGGTGGAGGACAGGGTGGCACCTGGAGGCACCGTCGGAGGCCCTCGAGGGACCTGAGGGTTCCTTAGGGAGCCCCCGTGGCCTTGCTCCAGAGAGAACTGCAGTGCGGTAGTTACAGGTAGACATTCCAGTGCGCTGTGGTCACGGGCTCAAGTCCCACCTCTGCTGCTCAACAGCGATGCGTCCCTGGGCGGGTCCCGCCGCTCTCCTACTCAGCTGCTTTCTGGGTCAAGTGGTGCAAGTAAAGTGAGCCACTTTATAAAGCCTGTCATACAATTTAAACAAAACGATGCTACTTTTATCATTGGTGATGAGTCAGGCAGGAAAAGCCACTAAGTCTTATTATTCTAATGTAAACATGTTGCTTTTAGTTGTATACATATACATATATGTATCTATAAATATGTATTTTGTGTTTTTACACATACATGGCACGTATCATTGGGTGTCTATATATATTTTTAAGATTTTATTTATTTATCTTTAGAGAGGAAGTGAAGGAGAGAGGGAAACATCAATGTATGGTTGCCTCTCATGTGTCCCCTGCTGGGAACTGGCCTGCAACCCAGGCATGTGCCCTGACTGGGAATCGAACTGTCACCCTTTGGTTCACAGGCCCGTGCTCAATCCACTGAGCTACACCAGCCAGGGTGGGTGTCTGTATTTTTAATTGAAAATACATAACTTATTTGAAAAACTTTCCATCGTGTAGAAACATTTCTTATTGAGGGATAATGGACCTTGAGGTGCACAGCTGGGTCACTTTCAGCAAAGGCGTTCGCTGATGCAAACTGTGTCCCCCTGAAGGCACAGAGCATTCCCACCACTTCAGAAAGGTGCACTGTGCCCCATCCAAGTTATCCTTCCACCTGCCCACCACCCAGAAGCATGTGCTCTTCTAAGTTATCAGCATAGATTAGCTCTGTCTGCTCTAGAACCTCATTTAAATGGAACCAATCCAGGCATATTCAATACAAAATAATTTTTTGTATTGAAAATTATATAGTTCCTAGTTCCTATGTGTAATAGTGGTTCATTCCTTTAAACTGCCGAATAATATGGCACTTTATAATTACATCACACTTTTCCCATCCTTCTCTCCCTGAAAATTTGGGTCGTCTCCATTCTAGGACTATTGTAAGAAAAGCTGCTATGAATATTCTTATGTATATCTTTTTGAAGAACATGTTTTCATTTTTTTGTTATATGCCTACACATAAATTGCTGGGTCATAAGAACATGTAAGTTTAACTTCATGAGGAAGTACTGACTGATTTCCAAGTGGTTGTACCCTGTTACACTTCCATCAGCAATGCATGAGAATTCCAGTTGTTTTATAGTCTCACAAATATTTGATGTTGTCTGTCGTATACATTTCACCCATTCTAGAGGGAATATGTGGTTTGCATTATGATGGTAATTATTTCAATGAGCAATTCTCCTAATTGCTCAGGCCAGAAACCTTGGTGTCACCTTGCCTCCCTTCCTTCTTTCACACCTCACTTCCGATGTATTAACAATTCCTGTTAATTCCACCTTTGGAGCATTTATCTCATTCATCTGCTCCTCATCACCCCGTTGCCACCCGAGGTCCAAGCGGTCATCAGTGCTCATCATCATTACCTTCCATCCTGGCCTGCTTCAGCCTCTGTCCCTTGTAGTGTGTTCTCAACACAGGAGCCGCACCTTCGACCATGCCAGTCTCCGTCCAAGACCCTCCACGGGTCTCTTCCGTCTCACTTAGAGTGCAAGCCCAAATTTGTCCTACCCTCTGCAGGGTCCCGCAGGAATGGGATCCATGGCTTTTTCCACCCAGTCCAATGGCAAATATTCCCGTCGTCCTGACTATGCTCCCTGTAAACTCACCCTTCTTCCACAATTCTTTTTCACCCTGCTTTATTTTTTCATTACGGAACTTTTCCATTACCTGAAATTACATCTTGTTCATTATCTGTCTCTGTCACTACAATAAAAGCACTAGGACATGCCTAGTAAATGAGTACATAACTCCATAAATATTTGTTGAACATATTCCTGTTTGTCATCCCTTATATTTTCCAAACTCTTTGTTTCTTTCTTTCTGTGTATGTACACATGTGTTACATATTTTAATGAACAAATCTCACCTCTTCATCTAAAGACTTTTATGGCCTGACTTAAATGTCTTTTATTGTCAACATATAGGTCAGTCTTCCCTCAAAGGGTAAATGCTGAGGCAATATTTCCTGATTAGTTGATTGATGGTAGAAGAAAAGGGGCAAATATTTTTCCAATCTGTTTGTTCATTTGTTTATATATGTATGATTCATGCATGTGTTTTGTATATGTATGTGTGTTTGTATGTATCTATATGAGTATATATGTCTACATGCATTTTAACTAACAACATTTCTTCATAGGTTTTGGAGGAAAGCAGTTTGACTTCAATTTATTTTATTTTCAACATAGTATAGATTTCCCCCCCAAACTCTTTTTGCATATGTGATTTTAAAAAATTACAGAAGACCCCGAGTCTAATTCTGAAAGAATCCACAGTCCTGTAAATGACAGTTTGGGACTATGACTGGGTACTGGAATGGGCACAGAGCTCTTTTAATTCTGTCAAACAAAGCCACAGACTAGTGTTAAGGAATGTTCATGCGATCTCTCCAGTGTGGAATCGGTCACCCAAACACAGGAGTCTTTACAGGGATCCAAAGTCATCATAAAACCATTATAACCACAAGACCTCTTCGAAGTTATCCCCTCAATAGTGAATGCTGCCTTTTAAAGCCAACGCTTATATTCAGAGAAGGTTTGTAATATCTCCAGCCTGAAAGAAATCCCTCTTTCTGTGGCTCATTTACTTCATCTCTGTGGGTCTTGGAAAGAAGGATGGAGTAAAAGCCACCCCTGGCAGCTGACTATGAATTCTAGTCTTAAGCAAAGTATGGAGAGCTTCAGTAAATTTCGGCCATTTAGCCAGTCTTCATTCCATGGCAAATTCTGGGCAGCTGTCTTCAGGGCCCAGTAAAGCGTTTGCCACAGGGCAACCCTCTGATTTAGGGTCCTGGGCATTCTCATGTTTCTAAGCAGAGAATGAAAATGCATGCCCGCTGGAGGGTGCTGTGAAGGGAAAGCCTGCCCTGGGACCGTCAGGGGCTGTGAGAAGGGCTCCAACGGACCTAGCTTCTCACCCACGACGTATCTTGTTCGCACTGACATTTCCTGCCCCAACACACTGATGGGCACATGGGAGACACTCCATAAATAAATATTAACTGGAAGGGAGAATGAAGTAAAGTAAGAGAAAGAATGAAATAAAGGGGAAAAGTGAAAAGTAAGGTGTTTGTTCTTACGGGGTGTGAGCTGTCTGATGGGGAAGGAAGGACAAACACTCAGCTGGTTTAAGTTATAAAGTAAGTTTAGACCTTCCACTTCACTGTGAATTCATACACTTATACCTTTTTACTTAAGATTTACATTCTCTACCATGCTGTAACTCCATGAGGATAGAGATCGTGTTTCTTTTGAAATGTCAACATCATCACTCTGATCCAGGTAAAGAACCTGACATCCGAACCTGTCTGGGCCCCTCCCTGCTTCAGGCCGGTCTGGGGATAGTTCCTGTGTGTGTGTGCCCCACAGGGTCGAGCTGATAGCAGCTGATACAACGTGGATGGGGAGTAAATACACCATGAACCAACACTTGATTAAACAATGTGAAAAAGCCTGATAGCAATGGGCCTTTGTTACGTGCTTGGTGTTTATTGGGAAAACCACTTTGCTGAATATTAAATGGAAGCACCCAGTCTTTTCTCATGTTCAGTTAACTTCAGAATTCTCAGACTTCCTTTGAAAATATTTCTACACAGGTCACATCATGAGCTATTTGCCATTTACAAAGTAAAACACCATCATGAAAAAAAGAATATTTAATGCCACAAAGAAAAACCCTACCAGCTAAGAAATGTCAGATTCCCTATTGCGGCTGCATGGGGAAGAAAAGTAAGATCATAGCCTCTTGTGGTTTCTGAACCAAAATAGAAACCCAGAAATGTTTAATAACCCTTCATATTTACTCTTTGGGGAGTCTGCTATTTGTGGGGTGCATGGCTGGTCTACATTGGGGGTGGACAGTTGAGGCCAGGCCCCTTTGTATCGCTCTGCCCCCGTAGCACTGATTCGTGCAAACTTTCTTGTTCTGGGGTGTCCAGATGTCTCCCCAGTGGCTTCACAGTGTGGGACAAGGCAGAGCTGAACCCCGTTTCCAGGAGAGAGCGAGCGTGCTGAAGATGGCCAGGCGCTCTGCGTTGCTCTTGCACCTCCAGCTGCTTTGGCCACGTGACTTTGGCTGGCCCTCCTTAACCCACGGCAGTTAGATTGAAATACCTCTTTTCCAGCCCTTCCAGAGAAAGAATTTCAAGTTCCCTTGGTGACTTATGTCAAAGTACAATATTTAGCACTCATAGGTATACTGGAAAACATTTTGGTAGTATGTATAGGGTGGCCACCCCGTTTGATAACGTTTTGGTGCATTTGATACATGTGATAAATTCTGGACTTTTATTAGGTGTATTAGTTCACATCAAATGGTTTGTTGGTATGCTATCACTTGTGGTGACATTATTAACGTTTCCAGACTTTCAGCTGCCGTGTATTACAGACTTAATGTACACAAACTATGACCCACATTCCCAGTTCTCACTGTCTACTCAGACATGTGCCCAGAGAAGCCTGAATAAGGATCTTCATCCCAGCGGTGATTCCACTGGCAAAAATGTTCATTATTACCGTTCTGGTTAAATAAATGCCATGTATATGTAAATGAGGTAATAAGACTGAAGGAGATAATAAGATAACAAATTATATATGATGAGGTATTAGAATGACCATCTCACACAGGACAACTATAAAACTGCACAAAATACAAAAACACCCTAAAAGAGTGAGTAACGATTAGAAGATTTTAGAAAGAAAAGTTTCTGACTTTTATGTCCTTGCCTTATTACAGTGGGTGGAAGTGTCAGCACAGAGCAGGGTAAGTAAAACTCTAAAAAATAGAAGCCCACTACCTTGTTGGTCTAAAGGGCCAGAGAAAGAACCTGGGGCAAATGCCGGCATTCACTGGGAGGGCTATTTTTAATAGCAGGCCGCCAGTTGAATAATTTAATAATTTGTGCAAAGATGCAAATTATTGATTATCGATCTTAACCTTTGAAAATTTAATGAAGATATTAGGTACTTTTCTTAAAAAAAAAAAAGAGATAGAACATTAGCAGGAACACACTAAAATCCGCATGCAATTATAGAAGGGCTGCGATTCAAAGCCTTTCACAATCCCGCTGAAGAGAACCCTGATGTGGGACCATCCCTGAATGATACAGACCAGCAGCAGGTTGGTAGGACAAGTGATGCCATGGGTAAAACAATCAGAATAAACGTCTTTTCTAAGGATGAGGATGCCCTGGTAATTCCCTCTGGAGCAAATGTAACATCTTGCATTTAGGTCTAAATAGTGAACTGCACATGTACAGAATGGCAGAGGTGACTCAGTGCCACATAAATAGAAAAAAAATATTACAGGATTTTGTGGATAATAAGTTCCTCTGTGTCCCATAAATAATATTATGTGCCTGCCTGAAAAACAAATGTAATCTTCAGTTGCATTTGTTGCATTACAGTCTTGTAATGCAAGTGTAAATTTCTAGAACTGCATTGCATCCTGTAGCCACGTGTGGCTATTTAATTAAATTTAGTTTAAATAATATCAAAAACTCAGTGCCTCAGTCCCTATAACCACAGCAAGTGCTCAAGTCACATGTGCTTAGATGGCTACTGTATTAGAGAGCATATGTTCAGAACAGTGATTCTCAAGCAGCGCGCCACAAGAACTTTTAAAACATGCAATACCTGACTATTTCATCAGGCACTGACCCTTTTCCCTTAGACTGTCAAAAAAAAAAGAGACAACAGCCAGTATAGTGTTAGCCGTCCAGTATGAATGAATCAAAATCAGACTTTTTTTTTTTGGTCACGCAAAAAGTATATTTTTTGGTGTGCTGCAGAATTTTAGTAATTAGTTTATGCGTGCCATGAGATGAACAAGGTGGAACATTGCTGATTTAGAACATCGCCATCATCACAGAAAGCTCTGGTGGGCAGCGTTGCTCTCGACAAAGGGAGGTAAGAGTTACACTCGGCTCCACGTTGGTCAGAACACTGAGCACAGTAGACACAGGCTGTTTGCTGCTCAGAATGGATTCCTCCCTTTTCCTGCAAACAGAATGCTGGACTACCCTGAGGGAAAATGCCCTTCCCCATTCTCAACCTCGTGATTTGGGTGGGATTCGTGCCTCCCCTGGCTTCAGGTCCTCATTAGCGTCACTAGAGGAAATCCTCATGGCCTCCTCTGGACCATGTGGTATAAGGATGGGAGATACAGAATTAGAGAAACCAGAATGAATCAAAATCAGACTCTTTTTTTGGTGGTGGGGGGGGTCAGGTTGGCAAAAAGTATGTATTTTTTGCCTGCCAGATTCCACCAGAGGAAAAAAAACTAACACTAGGTTGTAGGGGGGAAATTGAAAACTTGGTGGCATCTAGACTTCTGGACCAAGCTTTGTCTGAAGCTCATCCTCTTTCTTTTGGATTACACGCACCTCTAACCTGCCTTCAGTGTTTGTCCCTTAAGTCGGGTTTCTGACCAGTAGGAATGCTAAGAGTCCCTGACAAATGGGGTTCAGTTGTGAATGTTCCATTTAGGACAATGGCACAGTGTCATGGGATGTTTTCAGAGGAGAAAGACCAGGAGGATGAAGAACTTCAAGGAAATCATCTTCTTCGATTCCCATGACCAAATCGTCTTCATTCCCAGGCTCGTCCAAGTGGCCGCTGTGACCGTCATGACATTTCCTGATTTCCCCTGGGAAGAAGGACTCTGAAAGCTTCCAGTCTTCACTAAACTAGTGTGGTAAGAGGAGCGAGACCATGTGATGAAGTCACTGAATCCACGGCTCTCTCCTGGTGTCACCAGGACAAAAAAATATAAGAGGAAATTGTGTAAAATTACTTTCCTTTTAAATATAAGTGACATTCACATCAGCGTAAGGCTGCATTTTAATAACTCTGCTACTCCAAAATGTGTCACTTTAGTTGTATGATATTATAAAAGAAAACCAGTGGATATTATTTTTGTGTCATTTTCCCCAAGTCAGTTCATTTTTATAAAATTCTACAGATTGAGTTAATATTTAAAAGCTGTATGTATAATGAAATTGGAAATATTCTCTGAAGGTAGCTCTCCTGGAAGGCTAATAGAAACGTCAATAAAAGGCTGCAGAAGATTGTTTTCAAAGTCTGGAGGGAGAGGGCGGGAAGACCGTCTCTGTACCCTCAAAATCATCTTTCAGCTCCCGTTTGGCGACTAAATGAGATGTCCCACACTTGCTCTTTGCCATCGCCTCTTCCGCTCCCACCACTGCAATGAGAAGACACAGATTTTTCAGAGGGTACCAGCTCTAACTCAAAAGGTCACAGTCAAAAAGGGTGGAGGGCACTTGAAAAATGTGGATACTATTAGACAAAGAATAACCATATGGTCCAGCAATTCCTTTCCCAGGTATTTACCCAAAGTAATTGAAAGCTGGGACTCTATGGATGGAACGTGTATGGCAATGTCTGTAGCTGTATTATTCACAGTAGCTCAAGTGTAGAAACAATCCAAATGTCCATCAGTGGATGAATGGGCAACCAGAATGTGGTCTATACACACCATAGAATATTATTCAGCCTTGAAAAGGAAGGAATCCTGGCACTTGCCATGACATGGTGAACCTTGAAGTGGAATCATGTACCATTTGTCCTTTCGTGCCTGGCTTATTTTACTTACTGTCAGGTTTCAAGGTTCATCCATTTTGTAGGATATATCAGAATGTCATTTCTTTTAATTACTGAATATAGTTCATGTATGTATATACCACATTCTTTTTGTTCATTTTGGATTTGGTTGTTTATTCTGTTGTTATAATAAATTGTAGTTTCTTATGTGGACTAAGTATTAATCTGTTATCAGACATGATTTGCAAATACTTCCCCTTCTTCTGTGGATTGTCTTTCACTGTCTTGATAGTGAAATCCCAATTTATCTTTTTCTTTTGTTGTCTGTACTTTTGATTTTATATCCAAGAAACCATTGCCAAAACCATTGGCATGAAGGTTTTCCTTGATGCTTTCCTCTAAGAGTTTTATAAGGTTTTTTTTAGGTCTTTGATCTATTTTGAGTTCTTTTTGGTATATGCTTTGAGGTAAAGGTCCACCTTCATTTTTTCCCATGTTGCTGAAAAGATTCTCCTTTTCCCCTTTAATTGTCTTGGCACCATTGTCTAAAATCAGTTGACTGTATATGTGAACATTTGTTTTTGAAATTACATAAAGGTTTATTTTTTGTTTGATATCTTAGAAGCTATAACATAGTATAAGAAGACAAACAGATATTACTAATAATTTTCCATCCAGATTAACATTGTGGTATATCTCTCTTTTTTCTAATTATATACCAAATGCAGATACTTAATCGGGTGGGTGTAAGACAAAAGGCAAAAGGTTAAACAGCATCTGCCTTATGTTTCTATGTATGTCTGCTTTTTGTAATCAAATTCAGATTATGCTGTAAAATATTTTAAACATTTTCACTTGGCATTTAACGTGGACATTTTTCACATACTTACCTATTATGTGAAACATGTTGTTGTTTAACGTGCACCTGAAATATCACCATTTTTGAGAGCCTTTCCCCGCTCCCGTTGACCCCAGGTAGAATCTGGGTGCATTCTGCACTCGGTTACCCTTGACACTTGCTGTCACACACAGAGCACACGGCAGGTGCTTAGTAAATGTTGGTTGAACTAAAGAAGGTCCATCACACAGAGCTCGCATTCAGTAAAGAGTTGACTTGAACCTGTGACATCTCTTTATTCCCTCTCCCCATCTCATAGGTATCATGTCCCCAGACAGCAAGCAGCAGACTCTCGGGGGAGGTCTGGCAGCTGCTGGCTAACTAGCAAGGACTACGGAGGCCAGTATGGAGCAGGTGGCCCAGGCCTGCTCCCCAAGCCCTCCATGACTCCAGAACTTGGCAAAGGCCCTGCGTCAAGATGCCCATCCAGTTCTATTCAGCCCTGCTGCCCGAGAGCTTGGGCACAGTATTCACAGGAAGGAGGAAAGGAAAGGATAATTCTTATAGGCTGACTTCCCCTCACTACTTCCTTGTTTGGAAGGCACTTGTGGTCTGAAAAGTAGTGTTCCACCCAGAGGGAGCCTGATGCCCTGCGTTGTCCTTGGCTCCTCAGGGCAAGGGTATATAGACGACACGCCACCCAGGTAGTTCCACCATTTCAGCTCCCTTCCCCTCTCTCTGCACACCTCTCAGTAACCCCAGGAGGAATGTGTACTCAGGGTACTTGGCTCTGGCTACTTACTTGCAAAGATTGTGGAAGTCATCATGTCTGTAAACTATGCACACAGCATGCTCTCCATGAACTCCCCATCTTCACAGCTTGAGCAAGAGGCCACAGCTCTACCCTTGAGTAACTATGGAAGGGCACCCACTCCTTGGGCAGGTGCCCTGTGGATGCTTCTCCCGCCTCCTTGCCAGGAACAGGTTCCAGACTATGGATAAAGAACTCTCTGTTGCCGCTGAACATTCTTACCCACGGGCATGGACAAGGCCCTTTGAGCACAAGCTGTTTGGTCAAATTGAGAACTATCACCTACAGAATGGTGTAAGGCCTAGAAAATATAGGATTTCATTGTATTTCTATTAGTAATTAATGAAAACATAAAATAAGGGCAGCTAAAACAAATTAAGCTTTGACTCTATGCCAGGAACTAAACCAAATGCTCTCTGCACTTTTTACAAATTTAATGTTCATGACACTCTGATCATTTGACCGTTGAGGAAATAGAGGTTTAATGGCTTGTTGGAGGCTGCACAGCTTGCTCATAGCTGTCTGTAGACTGGTGGTCTGTCATCACCAGAGCCCACACCCTTTCTCCATCTTCTCCCTCTTATTATCTCCTATCTATCCTCATTAACTGAAAAAAAAGAATATATATATATATATATCAAAGTTAGAGATGCTACCTGAATAGTTAGAGCTATGTCTTATCTATCTATGTGTGGGCATCACTGGAAGAATCCCTTATAATTTTAGAAAGAAATTTTAACTGCACTGAGCATCTCATGAGGAGTAAACTCTCCAACCCAGGGGAAGGGTATTCAATCAGGGCTAAAGGATGATTATTAGTCAGCAATGTGGCAGAAGAGATTCTTGCCATGGATGGGCCGTTGGGATGAATGACCCTCAAGCTTCTCTCATTTGCAAAATCCTAGGAGGGAGGATTCTGGTAAAGCCTTTGTAGACCTTTGTGCCCAGTTGGCTTTCTCTGGGATGTTTCTCTGCACTGTCTGGAAGGACACAAGGATAACCTGCTTTGCCTCACTCGGTTCCCTGGCCATGAACAACCAGAGAAGTTACCAGGTCCAAGATGAGCCAATCCGCATCCCTTCCTTGGGAATTTGAGATTGGTATTTAAGAAAAGAACAAAAGCAAGTCTGGGTTGGTACCTTAACCTGAGGAAATTTAAGTGGAAGGACCCCACGCTCACGATGCTCACTAGAAACAGAGGGAGCTGGTGCCTGGGTAGGAAAAGTACAAGTGACAGGTGGTGGAGAAGGCCCCCCCCCCCCATGGCCTTTGGTTCCCAGCTGCAGTTCTTCCTGAGGACGTAGGGATCTGGCGAGATACTCCTGTGTCTTTAATCAAGTTCCCCAAGTGGGTTTCTCTTCCTTGCAACCAACCAGAAGAGGCTCAATTAAGAAAGGGATGACTTGGGGACACCTTGTCACTGAACATTGGTGAAAGCACAGGTATTCCCTGCTTTGCTAGGTCCCAGCAACACTGCGGCCTCCAGGTAGGAGGGTCTCCAGACTGTGACGCCCCACCTCCATTACTTCACCCATGCTGCTTTCAAGTCTGTGAACACTCAGGGGAGTCCATTTCCGTGTTGGGCAATTGTATGAGTGCAAGGGAGATTTATTTGATTTAGCTGTGGCTTAGAGGGTTTGGTAAAAAGAAGGATGCACTTGAAGGAAAGCTTACTCAACAAAGGAAGTGCAGAAAACCCGTGTTTCAGACCCGATCCAACCATTACATCTCAGAGTTTGGCCTACGTCTTATTCTCCTGAGGTGCGTGAGACGTTGTTGTCACTTCCATGCAAGTTCATGGAGATCCTTGGTTCAAACATGATAAATCACCACTGAGGCTGGCTTTAGGGCGAAGCTAGTGAAGCCTGTCGGCTGCTTTCCAGTGGAAACCTTGGGGCTCCTGGGCAAACTCTCGCGCAGGGCATGCTTAATCAGAGAAACATCACCCCAGAGAGATGAATAATCTTCCCATTCTTAAGGAAGTCTGGACTGTTTTTCTAGCACACATGGACAACTCATAATTATTCTTAAGTAACCCTGAGAATTTTAACATGAATTGAGTTATGTGTTTCTTGTTAAATGGATCAAATTTCAACAAAGCCCGGGAAACATCTTGAAAAATCACATGAATGCAATTTCCAAAGAAAACAATCCAAGAATTACTGCCAAAGAGTTTTATTTCCACTAGGAAGGAAGAGAAGAGTTTCATTTTGCCCCCCACACAGACTGCATGTTCAATTTGTGGTCTGCAATGGAAAATTCTGCTGATTTTGCTGAATTCGGGGGAGGAGAAAAATGAAGGGGACTATTGTTGTTAGAGTGATAAAACCATCTTTCTTCCTCCACTATTAATATGTTATTACCATTCAGTTCTACTCTACAAATATGGCTTTTAACCGTCTATGAGGGACTCCGGGAGGGGTGACAAAAACTGAGCACGTGATGCCTGTCCCATGGGCCTGTTGGTAGGTGGCCTACAGGCAGGTGCTGCCAGCCCTCCCAGGGCTCACGTGTGAGTTAGACAAAGATGCCCCTTTCCAGAAGCGGTAGCCTTCTGTTAGATGCCCATCTGACTACCACATTCCCGCCTACAAGGCACGCAAAGGGCTAATTTGTGGTCATCCACTGTCTAAACAGTTGCAATACAACCGCCATTCTCCACGTTTGGTGAGAAGAATCACTGGGGAGCTTGTTAGAAATGCCTGGGCCTCACCCCAGAGACTCTAATTCGGCAGGACTGAGATGAGGTCTAGAGATGGCAGGTGCAACACACCCCCCAGGTGTTTCTGAGGCAGGTGATCCAAGCACAATAGCCTGAGAAGAAAACATGTAAGAAGCAAATAGCCTGGGTCGTCTGGAAAGAGAAGAGATTGAGGCTGGCTGGCCTTATGAGAGAAGGCCTATGGAAGATGGAGGATTTCAGTTATGTGATAACTAAGCTGTAATTTCTGGAACTTTTGCCTTGGTAGAAAAATGTTTTCATTTTCCCAAAATGGATGAGAAACACTCAGCTAGGCTTATTTGAAATTATCCAGAAGAGAACAATGACAGCTGATGAAAATTGTTTCTAAGATAAATTCTTAAAATAAGCTTTGGGGACTGAAAACTTTGTAGCCACTAGTGCTAACGTCTGCCTTTGGCCATGAAAAAAAATGATAAAAAATCAACATGCTACCTGGGATGAGGCAGAGATTGACAGTGACACCGTGACACACAGATATGACACCTCTGTGACCATCTTTTCCATGGACTTCCCAGGTGGCCCTCCAAGGGCAATCCTGACTCTCCAAGGGCCCTCTGATGATACCACACACGCTCCATCCTAGAAAACAACTCTGGCTCCTGGAACAAGATTTCCTTTTGAAATGGGACTGTGGTGCATATGAATGGTGCTTTCCATTAAAAAAAAATTCATTAGAGGTTTTAAGGCTTTCAGCCAAGAGTTTTGTACTCATTCTAAAGATCAATATTCTGTCATAACAAGGAAAATATAATCCAAAGTATTCTTTGGCACAGAAAACTTTTCTTGCTTCATTTCCCCCAAAGTAACAATTAACTTTTTGTTGTTTCTGTGATTTGGGAAGAGGAGTTTTCTGTAGTTACTGGGTCGACCTTCTCTCTGTATGTTTTGTTTGTGGTGGAGGCAGCAGTGTTACCCATGGGGCCACATCTGACAGAGCCCAGAATGAGGAAAGGGAAAGAGCGGTGCCATAGCAACCCCATCCATTGTACAGCAGCCCACATGGCCTGGTGGTCTGTATGCTGGGGAATGGCAGGTGGGTTCCAGCATTGCAGCTGTTCATCTGTCATGAGAAACACAACAGGGTCTTCACATGCAGAAGCATTAGCTCTTCTGTCATCTGCCCTCCCATGTACTGTTGCTCCATCCCCTTGTCCTGGCCAGCAGCCTTCTCTTCTTTCCCACTATGCCCTACAAAGCGTCCACACTGCCCCGCCCCTTCACCTGTTCACACACTTAATCCCGGCCTCTCCACAAGTCCCTCTGATGTTTTTGAACTGAAACGCAGATCTTCCAAATATGAGGCTTGTGTGTCTATGTGCTAATATTTGTTCAGACTTTCCATTTGAATATCCTAGAGACACCTAAAACCCAGCATATCACAAATGGAGATCATTACCATCCCCAAATTTCTTCCTCTACCTGGGTTGGCTTCATTCAAAGTTTGATTGATAGATAGATGGATGTGAACATGTACCTCGTAGTTATATTTTAGGCATGAATCATTTTAATTGAATTGAAATCCAGGGAAAAAAAACCAATACAGCAGCAAGAGGATCAGGTTATAATACTCTTGATGTCCCCATACCTAGTATTAATTTAACAATATTACATTTTCATGTCACAAGTGAAGAGGAGAAGATATTATCATTGTATTTCAAAATGTGATCATAGAACCCATGTTCTGCAGGACTTTGATAGAAGTGCTCAGAAGTTCCCAGTCTAAAGAGGGATTGGAAACACTGGGTTAAACACTGCGTCCCTCTACTGCATGATTTCTCGGGGTTTTTAATATGCTTAATTGACACTGTGGCTGCAAGACAGGGAAAGCGTGAGCAGCATCTTCAGACTTTTTTAAAACTAGGGAACCCTCTCTCCCACTTTTATCTACCTTCTCTTCTACACACACAAACATTCATAATTAATATTCTATGGAATATACTTTAAGGAGTATTTTTATTTATTTATTAGGTTCTCCTAAACAAGTAACATTTACCTCCAAAACCCAGTCTTCCAGTTATCAACAGTTTACCTCATGGGCTAAGATGAGCTTTACCATCTTCTATGAAGCAAATAGAAGGGAAAAAGGGAAACAAAAAATACCGGTGTTGGGAAGTGTGGGTCAGAATCACTGTAGTGGACCAGAGAAAGGTGGAGCAGACGCTGTTCCTTGTGGCCTCCCCATCATCCAGTCCCCTTGCTCCTTGCAAGAGGAATCCTGACTTTGTTTGGGTACCATCCTCTCCCCATAAGGCCTTGCACCTTGCAAAAGGTGACCTTCTAGCCAGCTGTAGGTATGGGCCTAGTTGGTTTATTATTAGTCCTGTCCCCTTTTCTGGTTCCACAAAGGGGACACAGTCCAATCCTGACAATGAGATGTGAGGGA
Source organism: Artibeus jamaicensis (assembly GCF_021234435.1). Classification (NCBI taxonomy): domain Eukaryota; kingdom Metazoa; phylum Chordata; class Mammalia; order Chiroptera; family Phyllostomidae; genus Artibeus; species Artibeus jamaicensis. Next base: position 7,055,359 of record NW_026521828.1, on the reverse strand, counting down.
AAGACAGTAATGAGACTTCTGGGGAAAGTTTCCTTCCTCACAAGAAAGACAGGTAAGAGCAAATGGTCTCTCCCCTTCCTCTGGACATCGTGCCTTGAGAATGTCTGGAAATGCATCTTGCTTCTTGCCGGAAGATTAAATTAACCCCAACATGGCAAATCAGAGGGGAAGAGCTCGAATCCTTAAGGACAATACTGACTCCTATCTCCCTGAAGCCTGATCCTGCTCTCGATTTCTGAATATTTTTCTATGTCCATCTGAGTTGAAGTTTTTGTTGCTTGAACTCAGAAGCATTCTGCATGTAGCAGAAGCTGAGATAAATCGAAGGTGGCATTTCTGGGGGAGGCTGCAGGGTCCTCCACATTCATTCTATGTCTGTGGCAAGGTCAAGAGCAGTGCTCCCAACCAACCTTGAGGTGAGGCTACATGGGCATATTACATGGTAACCTGGAAGGTGCTACCCAGCAATGCCTGTGCTCATTGACCCTGGGATCTGGCAAAGACTGGGGAAGAGAGAGGTTGTGGTGAAGATCGATACTGGGGTCAGCAACTGGGTCTGCTGCCTGATTCCGCCTCTTACCAGCTGTGTGACCTTGGGCAAAGCCCTTAACCTCTTAGTGTTTCAGGTGCAACTGTGAAAATGGGATACATAATAGTATGTACATCATGGAATATTTTAGTGACCATTATAAAACCTAACCCATGAAAGTTCCTACCATGTAGTAACAGTCAGCTTTCAAAGGGCTGCCTCTCAACGACTGGGGCAGAAGAAAGATATTCACTGGACTCAGATGTCAGAGCAGGTTACTTAAGTACTTTCTATGTTACCTTCCAATGATTAAACTCTGAGTTTCATAGAGATAGGACATGGAATGTGTCTAATTCATTTTATATCTCCCGCCACATTTGAAACAGAAAAGGTATTCAACCATTTAGGAAGCAAAATTAAATCCTGGGGTTTCTTCTAAAGAAACACCTGTCCATGCTGAATTTGTACGGTGGAGATTTCAAAGCACGGCTGTGAATTCTTTGACACTCCTCCCATCAAGAGGTGCATCTGTATTAAGTCTTGAATCTGGGCAGGCTTACAACTAAATTAGCCGAGCCTGTGAGGGAAGCAATGCAGTGCAGTTTCTGAGGCTGAGTCATAAGAGGTCACACAGCCTCCGCCATGCCCACTGGAACACGCAGAACTCTGTGCCAGGAGTCTTGCTTGCTACCTTGAAACTGCCTTGCTGCGAGGAAGTCAAGGCACGTGAAGGGGCCATGTCAGGGGTCCCTGGAGAGCAGTCCTGGTTGCAGTAACACTTCGTGTCGTGCCAGCCTAGACCCTGACATGAGTGAAGAAGCCTCTAGATCAGCGGTCCCCAAACTTTTTGGCACCAGAGACCAGTTTCATGGAAGACAATTTTTCCATGGACCACAGCGGGTGGGATAGTGTCGGGATGATTCAAGTGCATTACATTCAAGCTCACCTCCTGCAGTGCAGCCTGGTGACTAACAGGCCCGGACCCATAGTAGTCAGTCTGCGGCCCAGAGGTTGGGGACCCTGCTCTAAGTAACCCCAGCTCTTCCGGTGGTCTTAGCAGAGGCCCCCCCACATCAGGAGACAGAGCAAAGACATATCCACCGGACCTTGTCTGACCCACAATATTTGTGAGCATAAGATGGCAGTTTCCTTATGCTACTCAATTTGGGGTGGTTTGTTATCACCAGCAAATAACTGGGACACCCTTAGTTTGATTGTACAACTTACTGACATGTGGCCTATGCTTCCTTTAAAAAGTAAAAGCAAATGTTAATAATTTTGAGAAGAGTTTGGGTATTTCACGACTCCTCCTTTAAAACTTTGATATACTTAGAGACAGCCTGGCTAGGGATGGTGTTTCGTATCTTACTATGTTCAGTTTTCTCCTTCTAGAGTTCTGTGGAATGAGATATAGCTCTTGATATATCTGAAAATTAAAAAAATATTGTGAGTGAGCTATTTCTTTGTCTGGTTTATCCACTGATTTATTTGCTTTCTATCTTATCAATAGTAGAGGCTGCATTTTATTTACCTTTGCAAAATGAGACTGTTATCTGTGTGATCTAGCACCATTATTAAGCCAGTACATAACACACAGACACTCAGGAAATAGCTGTTGATTCTTCAGAGACTCTGTATAGATGCTATATTGTACATGCTGTATCTTAGGATGCACATATACCAAGTGGATTTAAATTACTTACATTCATATAAAAGAAATTCTATAATACAACTAATACCTCATAAGGCTTATTTGAAGTGGGTCTTTTGAGACTAATGCTGCTAAAATTTGGAATGTTTTCATGTTCAGGTGGAGAGACAGATTCTTGAAATAAATTAGGCAAATAACTTCATTTGGTGCGTTACACTTTTTACAACTTGTACTTCAATTTAGTATCCATCTTCTTTTCCTCCACCTAGTACTGTGAGGTAGACACATTTGGTGTATTATCATCATCATCTCCACTTTACAAAAGACAAGGGCAAATTTCAGAAAACCTCAAATGATTTTTCTTATTTTTTTTTTTACCTCTTAGGTATGGGATGAGGGGTTGTAACACAGATTTTCTAATTTCAAGTAATCCGATTTTTTTTATAAGTTTTAAATGAAGTATTTTTGATGAAGTGGTTTTAGTATTTTTTTCAATAGGCCTGGGGCTATGATTTAAATTAACCTGGACATCCAAAATGAAATAAACAAGAAGAGGCACCAGGAGACTGTGTGAATTCGAAACATTACTTAATAGTTTGGTAACAGTTTTCTCATCTGTGAAAGGGAGCTGATTACACAGGGTGGGATAAAATTAAATAAAAATATAGAATTTCTGAAATTTTCTCAATTCAGTTCTGTGTGTCTCTACACCTTGCTTGGGAGATTTTAATTGTTGAACAAATTTGAAATCAATTCCTTAGATAATGAAATAGCTAATTAAGCCACAGTAGTTTTGTTCCTCATTATCTTTGCCCTCCTGCATTGTAGGCTATGGTGAATCACACCAGGCTCTTTAGCATCTGGACGTTGTATATAATTCAGTTTGTGAATAAAAATATTCTACCATTTCTTGGTCAAATTATTTTTTTCTTTCCAAAATTTGGCTCATTCCTTTGTAGATGAAGAATAGGCAAAAACTAATGCAGCTTTTTAAAACAATGTGTTTTTTAAATGACCATCATGTTCTGCCCAATAGCTCCACAAATTAAGTGATGTAGGAATTCTGTTCATGATTAAAATCCAGTTCTAAAACTGGAGCCACTCACTGCCTTGTTCACTAACATAGTCATCAATCAATATTCAGTGAGTACCCATTGTGTATTCATGATTATATTGGGTAATGAGACTTTAGAGGCGAGTAAAACCAAAATTTTTTCTTAGAGGGATTCTAAAACACATACACACCCCCCGAAAATGTTTTCCTGGGATGACATTCCTTAAGCTTTCAGCCTCACTTCTCCAACAGCTGCAGAGGTTCTCAGAAGCACATTTGCAATATCTCCAACTACTTTGTCACTGTTGGCAGGAGACAGAAAGGATCATAGGTGGAGCTGTTCTTCTAGTAATTATGCAATGATCAAAACTTTGCTCATGTTTTCCACCACTATTTGTCATCTCATTTTCCACGACCATTAGGATACTACATGTGAGACAAGCGTGTACAGGATCATACACATGACAAACAGAAAACATACCGACCACACACCCAGAAAAGAAAATATGCTGGATGAGGCATAATTTATTACTCGGTTTAAAAAATATGTATTCACCCCATAAAAGATATTTGCTAAAGATTTCACAGGAACATCTGTTGTTTTGCCTGACCACCTCATGTTCCTTTTTCGGGTGGCATCACCCTCATTGCGCTTGGGGTAACAAATGCTGTTCCGTTCTTCGTCCCTGTGTTTGGAGTGTACTCCCCAGATCTAGCAGTGGGCATGTGCCATAAGCTGCCAATCAGCATCTGTCAATCCCCAGGCCACAGTCATTGGCTCTGAGACACTTACGTGACTCAAGCTGGTCCAATGAGAGCTTCACTCAAGTTGCTGGAAAAATCTAAATAAAGGCACATGGTCTTTCTTTTGAAATTATTAAAAAATTGTGATGTGTCCTTGGGACATGAAGCTGCCATTTTCCTGACACAGAGGAAGATTCATCAAGAGAGTAGACCCAACCCCAAAGAAAAAAACTAAAAGCAAGGGGGGGGGGAATCACACCCCCCAATATTTAAGCCTTTTTCTCAAGACTAAAAATTCCTTAACATTTTTTGTTTGCTTTTTTTATTAGCAAACCTGTCACTTTTAGTAACTTCTGCTTCTCTAGATGTTTATAAACCAACCAGTATATATGTAGTAGTTAAACACTCACTTTGCTTTAACAAGCCGCCTTTCAAGCCATTAGAGAAAGATTTAAAGGTTAAAGAATGACGTGGTAGGTAATTTATGTTTGAATCAACCTCCTGTTTTATAGACTGTGTTAAAAAGTACCTATAAATATTTCTTCTTGGCATCTTCAGTAATGGTAATGGGTTCGGTGCCAAGCACGTTCTATGGGTTCAAATCACAGTGATCTACCTGAGCAGGCAGGGGCTCCCCTCCCATTCTCCACTTCCCTCTGCTTATTTGCATCATGACTTCAAAGTCTGTCTCTTCTGCAGTGCAGGGCAGAGGATGTCTAAGGTCACTGATAGAGATGTATTTCTGGCCTTAGCTTTCTGCTTTTGCCCCCAGGATTCTGATTTTTATAATAACCACAGGTAGATTTCTGAGAACATACATTTTTCACTTAGAAGATCAGTACTTTTAATCCATGTGAGCTGCTCTTGGTGAAGTATTGGTTAAAGGGAATCCTAGAGGATTATCATTGGAGGGAACTTGACATATGCTCTGGTCCCGTTTGTATCCCCAACGCCCTGTTCATGCTTTTGAAAATTAGAACCTAGGCCTGGGAGCAAATGCAGGTGGTGCCAGCACCGGAATCCAAGTCTCACGACTCTCTCCAAAGCTTTCTCTGCTGTACTTGTGTGGTCCTCACACTCAAGCCAGAAACAGAGCACAGCTGCGCTCTCCTCTGCAGCTCCTCTTCCTCCTTCCCCTGCCCCTTCTTCCTCCTGAGAACTAGACCCTTGACCTCAGCCAGCACACCTGCAGGTGTGGGTCATTTGTTATTATCAGTATATATGAGTGATTGACAGTGTGTGCATTATCCCCACATAGCACTTTAGAACAAGGTCAAAAACTTGGTCCTTACCAACAGAGAACAATATTTTCTAAAATAAAGCCTCTGAAAGTTCAGTTGCCTGGATTGTTGGGCTTGAATCTCCAGTGAAAAAGGGAAACAACTGGGATATTCTTGATGATGCTGAGGAGGAGGAAGACTACGAGGATAAAGGTGATGGGGATGATGATGGTGAAGATGATGATGATAGGGTTCTGTATACATTGTTTACTTTACTCCTCACAACCATCTGAAGATGTAGGAATCATTATTACTTTCATTGCTTTTATAAATAAACTGAGTCAGAAACAGGTTAAGGCAATTGCCAAAATTCTAGGTAAAGGGTTGAGCTGGGAGTCAAAATGAAGTAGTTGAGCTCCTGAACTTGTGCAAAATAGGTCGGTGGCTAATTAATAGAATTTAATGACTTGCCCAAATCACATCGGGCAAACCCCCAATTCTGAGTCTTCAGGAATGGCCAGGAGGACCATTATTCCTGCTTCTTTCTTATCTCTCCAAGTCCCTAGGATGAAGTTACTCTGTAGAACAATGACAGAATTGGTTACTAACACATTCTAAGAAACTCTGCATGTTGGACATATTAAGGCCCTTTGGAAACACTGTCACGTAACCCTATAGTCATGCCATGAGTTGAATATTGTTATTAAATTCCACTTGCAGAGAAATGGTTGTCTAACTTGCCCAGTGTCATTACCTAGGTTGTTATCAAAGCCTTTGATCAGACATACTTCTTGAATTACTCTTCTAGGTCTTAAAGTGTTAGAATACTCCAGGAGTACTTGTAATACGCTACAAGAGTTTGGTTTCCTCCTTGCAGAACTCACCCTAATCTTAATGTGGCTGCCAGTAGCTGAGGATCCTTTCGGGATGCCGTGTCTGGAGTTGTCATTAAGCATTTTCCTATGACACCAGAATGGAATGACACAAACCCTAGTGTATCCCACAGCAGGAGCCAGATGGGGTCAGGCCAGGGCTCCACTTCTGAATCGAAGTGAACTTTATGTTTTATTTTTCCAGATCATTGCTAATATGGAGTCCATTGGAAATAACAAAAGGGCTCCGTCTCAGAGATTGCATTTCTCAACAATGGATTGCCAAAAAGTAAAACCTCAAAGTCATAGTTTTCTATATCCTCCATGTGTAATTTCAGTAGCTTTCTTCCTATTAAAGCTTTCTTCTCCCTCTCCCTGCCCTTACTAACAAAGCCGCTCTCTAGCTGATTTCCTGTCTGTGGTTTTGAGTTAAGCCAGAGCATGTGGGTTGAGCCTGCAGCCCAGAGTGAACTCACCCCCAGCACCATCTGCACACCTCATTTGACACTGAATCATGCATTCTTCTGTCCTAATACATCTCTGATACTGCTGATTGTATTGTTATTTACACTTTTGTGTGTAAAGTCCTGTCTCTTCAACTGGCTTATGCATTCCTTGAGGTCAGGGACTATGATTTCGTCTTCCTTGCAAACCCCACAATGCTGGCCACTACATCGCCAAAGAAACATGTTGGAGGATCTCTCTCCATGCTGTCCGGATTCTCCATGCTTTGCACATTGTGGTGACTTTATAATCTCCATAAACCTGAGGTGCAGCCTCTGCTTCTGGCATGGAAACAGGTCCTCGAGAGGGTGTAGTAAGAAGTGGCAGGTTAGGGTCAGACTGCTTTGGCTTATACAGCACCTCTACCACCCATTAGCTATCTGACCTCAGAAACATTTTAACCTCTCTGTAGCTCAGTTTCCTCAATATTACATTGCAAGTGTTCATGTCTATATTCTAAAGTTGACTTAGGATTACATTAACCCTTAAATTGCTTAGAAGAGGCCTGGGTGTTTGGTAAATGATCAATAAATAGTGGCTATATTGTTGTTGTCACTGCCCTTCAGCCAAAGACCACCAGGAACACCTTGTAGTTGAATAAGGTGGGTTTATTGCTCATTACAGTGAGAAAAGACACACAACTTGAGGAACCGTGGGGCGCCTCAGGAAGAGGGTGCTAGAAAGAACTTATTATAGGGTTTGGCTTGTGTGAGGTGGTTTGGGAGAGGGTCTAGGAAAGCAGGGTTTTGCTCTGGGTGGATGCTGTCAGGGGCTAGGGTTAAGCCTATGACCAGGTAGCTAAAGAAATCTTACTTAGAAAGAGAAGCTAGCTGGAGGATGAGTATCTATACAAACCCCACGTAGAAGTAGGGGACACAGGGTAACGCTAAGGCTGTAATTGGCTGGGAAGCAGTAGTCAGTCATAATAGCCAGGAAAGAAAGAAGGCTGGCTATTTTGGAGCTTTGGATGATGTTCACATTTTTTAGGTATTCAGACATGATTATGGATGGTCTTATTTTTGTCTCAATCCATTGTGGTGACACAGTGGTCTTTTCTGACACTCATGCTGCATAAAATTGTTTATGTTCCTTTGGAGAACAGTGTGTCCTACCTGGCAGAGGGAAGCCAGCTCCTGGTTGTCCGAGGTGCCTTCTCCCTTTGTCAGTATAGATGGAGCAATAATAGTAATACTAATAGCCCCCAATTGCTGGATTCTTTTTACTTCCCAGACATTGTGCTGAAAAGTTCACCTGCATTGGCCTACGTCAGTCTTACAACCAACTGTAGAGTAGGTGTCGTTATTCACCATTTACAGATGAGGAAGCCCAGGCCCAGAGACGCTGCATAAGCTCAGGTCAAGTCACAGAGCTGGGAAGTGATGGATTTTTATGAAAACCCAAGAACAAGCAGTTCTGAGGTATGTGACGTTCAACCCTGTGGGAGCAGCAGCTGACTAAGGAGCTACATTTGGCCCAGTGCTTTGCGAGCACCATCTCAGTTTTTCATGCTGAGGGCAGGGGGTGCACTGGGAAGGTAATGCTGGGAATCGTCCTTGGAGTCAGACTATGGGGCTTGAAGTCTGAATGTCTGTAAAGAATGGGAAGTTGTAACATCAAGGGGCATAAGGCTGACAGATGGAAAAAGAGGCCTAATTTCTGCTTATGGATTGGTTTGTAAGTTGTTATTGGTTCCTCTCAGATAAAATCCAGTGACAACAGAACCAGAAAGACAGATTTGGTTTGCTCATAAATGCAAGCAAAACAGGCACAACCCTCAAAGTTGATGATATTGAAGAGATTCATGCTTCCACACTGCTGCTGCTTTCTATGGTGACTATTGTTAGCAATAAAGTAGTTCTCGGAAAACCTCAGATTTCTTGGTTTTGGCTGGCACTAGAGAAGACTGATTAATATTCTGGACAAATGTGGCTCTTCTATGGAATAACTTTTGGAAAAAATGTCCTTTTATAATATTGTCATTTTTGCCTGATTTAGAAGTTCAAGTGAACACTGAACCTCTTTGCAACTGAGTGGGACTTTGCCCTTTATTTGGACAAGATACCAATATGGCTGTGGGCCGCTGTCTGTTCCCATGATAGGGCTGTGTGAAGTTACAGGGAGGAAGGAGACTCCTGGAATGCCATGCTGTAACTGTGGGCTGCCTTATTGTTATTGTTGGGATCCTTTTTAGTTGTAACAAACTCTCGTAGTCTGGCTTTGGGGAAAAATAACGGCATTGAAATAAGAGTAGTGTGATACCCCTTATTGTTTGTGATCTCTACTATCGATCTACCTTGCATATGATAACTATATATCAGTGCCTGCTAGGAAATCACCTCTTCTCCATCTCCATCTGTGGGTTTCAGTAGAGCTGGCTCTCCCTCTGGCAGCCACCTGGCCATGATGAGCCTCACCCTCAGGTCTGCCCACCTGAGCAATACTTTCCCCCAGACCCTGGGTATTGGCTCAGGATGGCCAGGTTGGGCCATTGAGAAGCATGAAGACTTTTACTGGAAATCCTGTAAAAGGGCCCCACTTTTGCTGCTGAGACTAAACCTACCAGAGTAGAGTGCTGGGAGACTCTGGGAGCCACCTATGAGCACAAGAGGTGAGCCTGCCCAGGAGCTGAGAGCAAGCTCTCCTGAAGGGCTGCAGCTGAGCAGTGGAGACAGAGAACTGGTCACGCTGTTCGAGGCCACCCCACACTGTTCACTAATAGGAAATAGTCAACTCTCTTGCTTAAGTCAGTTTGGATTGAAATTCTCTATCCTTGTAACTGAATTAGACAAGAGGTGGAGAGAATCTTACGAAACCAAAGAATAGGGGTCCTGATGGGGATCAGAACAGGCCTGGAAGCAGAAAATAGAGACCAGGGCAGAATCCCACACAGATGTTTTCTCCCTTCTTTCCTCCCTGCTTCTGCCTGGATGCCTTTCTATCCTCTTCTCACGGCAGACTGGCTTCCTCTCGGCAACTGTTGCCTTTGCAAGACTTGGCTGCCAACAGCTCCCAAGCATGCGTGTTCTACCCCAGTCACTGGAAAACATGAACAAGAGTTTCTCTAGATCCCAACTCCAAAGTGCCTGGAGAGAAGCCCCGGCTGGCTTGAGTTGGGTTGGGTAGTTTTAGGATTAAATTCTATTACCTGACCTCTGTGAGAGGTTAGGGATGCAAAAGGTTCAGCCTCAAGACCGGATTTTTACCCCCCTCATTCTAATGCCACCCTTCATCTTTCAGTGGTTTAGAAACAATCACATCCATTGGTGACATGTTTCTAACTTTGAGAAGAGCCATCTGTGGTCAGTCCTTCGCAAGCCTGTTCAGCAGATAATTGGACCAATTGTCTCAGTCTTCCCGGGACCAACAGGTTTCCTGGGACAGTGGACTTCACGGCTAAAGGCAGGTAGTCCTAAGCAGACCTGGGTGGTTGGCCACATCTTCACTCCTAGAGAAGAATAGAGTGCTAGCGTCATGATAGTTCAGCTCACACTGTGGTTTCAGGAGTCACATAGAGGCATCTGACCACCTTCTCCTTGGTCATAACCCTGACAAGTGCCATTCTGTGTTCTGTATCATTAAGTAGCAATCACTTATTAGCAATTCTGTCTAACTTAGGAATACAGTGTCGGTAGGTTCATGAACAGGAGGAAAGAGATCACTTTTTAATTTTGGTTAGGGGCCTGGGGCTCAGTGGAGAGGCGGGACAGACTTCTCCCTGGGTGCTCCAGTCCCATCTCCTGCAGGGCACACAGCTGTCACTGGCATTGTGCGGAGCACTAGGAAGCTGCTAGAATAGAGAAGGATGCTCAGTTCTTGTTCCACCTCTGCCCTTTAACGTTCGGGCTCATCACCATCGCAAAAAAATTCCAACTAACAGTCAACTGCTTCCATTTATGGAGCTGGCTCCTGACTATTAGCATCACTTGCAGAGCTTTCAAAACATATTCCAAGTCCTCTTTCCTCTGCCCAGAGTAATTGGATCTGAATCTATGGAGTAGGAGCTCATGCTTTGGCAGTTTAGACATGTTCCCTGGATGATTCTAGGGGGCAGCCAGGTTAAGAATCTGGTGGAAGGGACTGTTTACAAAGAACAGACTATGCTGGTTGGTGAACCAAACTTGACAGCGAGGCTGCATCCTCATCTTGGTGTTGGATGGGGAAGCAAAGCCAATGTTCACATGTCCTGGGACAACATTTCGGTCCCTAGAAGCCTGTCTCCATGAACTTATCTGCACATATTACCCCGCCTCACACCACACAGTGCAGAGGTGCCAATGTGATCCTCTCCTCATCTTGTCCAGCTAAGACTCAGCAGGGAGACAAGTTAGGGCTGTGATTCATGAGGAGCCTGGCTTGGCCAGTGGGGAGGAACCAGCTTTCTAACAATGGAGATTTTAGAACTTCCCAGCATGGCTCAGATGTCAACTGTGTTCTGGTCACCTGTGGCCAGAGAGGTAGGCATCATCTAGCATGGACTTGGCTGCTGGAGTCCCAGCCTTACCCTGTGGACCTGCAGCGTGGGGTGTGGGGTGTGGGGGAGGCAGTGCCTAGTAAAGGGAACCATTTTGAACTGGATATACACTCCAAAAGTTGTCAAATACAGTCATTTTTTTTTCTACAAAGAAGAACTATAGGTAGAAGCAAAAGGGACATTAGTAGGGTTGCATCCCCTGTATTTCTCATCAATGAAACGCAATGCTCCCTTCAAACCCTCCATGCACAGTTAGGTGTTCTGTGTGAAGACAAGAATAGTGCATCTGAGAGAAGAAAGAAAGAGAGAACAGAGAGGTGTGGCAAAGGCAGTGTGGGTGAAGGGCTGTGAGGCCCCTGGAGAAGTGTTGGAACCTGCTCCGGAAAAAAATGTTTGGAGTCCAAGCAGCCAAAAGAACACAGGGCAGGGGAAACCTACTTCTGAATCCCAACCAGTACCTAAAACTTCAGCAGAAGAAAACCCTGACTTTGTTTGAACAGCTGGAGTAAGGAGTTAGTCTAGTTCACTCAATCTGTCTGGGTGCCCCTCCCAAGAGCAGTTAAACCCCCGAGAATGGCTGGCCTGCAAAAGGCTGTAGTGCTGGTCAACCCCGATTTCTCACTCACCTTACCTGTGGGGTATAGGAAGTCCCAGGAGGGGAAGGCACTTGCTGAAATGTCTCAACTAGTTAGGGGTGGGGCAAGGACTCGCTTCTACCTTTCCTGACTTTGGAGACAGTGAGTGTTCTGCTGAGAAATAGGATTTACCAGAAAGAGCCCCAGTAAGTACCCACATCCTCACCCCCTGCCAAGTAAACCCTGTGTCCCCTCTTTTGAGAAAGAGGAAATTTTTCTTCCCAACTGCCACCCCCAACTCCCAACAGGGTCACCTCTAAGTAGTCTTGTGAAGCAGTCACTGACCCTCCAGACAGCTTCTGTTTCTGAAGGAAACATCGTGCCCACCATGAGGCTGTGTGGGGGGCTGTCTCCAGTCCCACCCTTTCCACAGTATAACCCTGTGTCAGTTTGGCTTTTTCTTTCTTTCTTTTCCTTTCATTCCTCATTTTCCCTCTTTTGAAACAATAACTCACCTTATTTCAGACTACTGAGAACATGTCCACATGCACTAGTAACTACGATAAATCTGACTGTGTTTTTGAAGGAAAAGGTTTTCATTATTTGAAAATATGCTCTGTAAACCCAGTTAGCAGTTTCAGTTTCTTATGAGAAGTCTTTAAGGTATTTGTTTAAGTAACATGCATTCAATAAATATTTTTTTAGTGCTTGCTGTATGTTGCTATGATTGTCGTTGGAATTATAAAGATGAAAGCCAACAGTCTCTGTGTTTGAGGAGCCCACAGTAGAGTGGGGGTAGGATAATCAGTTAATTAAGGTGGTAGTTGTTTGTAGGATACCAGCATCTCTAACATGATTGATTAAATGGACCTTCTTTATGCAGCTTAAGTATCTCCCGATCTTCTGCTTCAAAATTTTCTCCGTGCCCTTTGTATCCTCAGCAAACTTTTTCATGATGGAAAGGGCAGAGAGTAAGATCAGCAGAGCTCCAGTTCAGGGAATGGCAAGTCGTGACTCTGTGGGGCAAGCTCAATGAGGTAGTCCTCACACACAGCCACCCCTGCAGAGCACATAACCTCTCTCGCACCCAAGTAACAAATCCAATGCCTGTGTTTGCCGGTCTGATCAAGGAAGGCCATCTCAGAGTCCTGACCTCTGCAAAGGACAGGAGGGTGTGTCTTCCTCTGGGCCCATGGCTAAATTACCTCTAGCCCTGAACCCCCAACCTCCCCCAGGCGGCAGGGAGAAGGGGCTCCTGTTATCTGGCTTTGCTGATACACCAGGCTAATGGCATGAAGCTGTCTTGGCCGTCCAGAATGGAAGAAACAGAACACCAATTTAAATCATAAAAAAAAGTCAGTGAATCTATCATCATTAATCTTGCTGTCATTTTTAATTTTGGGGACATTACCTCACTCAACACCAGTTGAAAAGAGCTGCCAAAGCCGATGATGTCATCATCACTAGCCACGTCTGACCCTGCCTGCTGATTCTCGGAGCTCAGAGCAAGTTAATAAATCCCCTGGCACTTGGACACACAGTAGAGTTTTATTACAATGAAGGTATAACCCGTGATGTTGTTCCAATTAAATGGCCTGAGAAAATACTTTCTTGTGTTTAGCAAAACTGTAAAACATAATTATCTTCATGCAGTTGGGCCTGTTCATTGTGCTGACGTGATGATTATATATTCTCTTCCCTCTCTCTGTCACACACACACACACACACACACACACACACACCAATAATCTTAGAGAGGTGAGGAAGGAATTCCAAACATGGTTCTAAAATGGCAGAATATTCCACACAAATACCTTTCCTAGGTCACTGCCTAGAGACCTGGCTGGGGGCCACATAGCCATGTAACAACAGGGAGGCACCTGGGAACCCTTCGTGTGAAGGACAGCTGACGGAGGTCTGGGACATGGTTGGCATTGGAAACCTCAGCCAAGGCAGAATGTTTCCTCTCTTAAAACGGGACCGATGCATTGGGGAAAGCCTGGAGACCCACAGCTGCGTTACTCAAAATTCGGACCTTGTTGCTCTTCAAATATTTATGAATAATTTCCTCCAACATGTTGGCTAACTGTTAAAGACGTTAGTTTCTGCTGGTTCTTACTCATGACCCGTCTGAAGTTCCCTGACCTGACCCTGCTGTGAAGTCATCTGGCTGAGCGGGCGGCATGGCGTCAGGGCCGTTGCCATAGTGTCAGCACCCGGGCTGGAACACAGGCTCCGGTGGGTCTCCGACACGTCAGCGGGAGGAGAGCTGGGAGGCAAGGGGAGCAGCCTCCTTCCTCCAAACTCCATTTTCTCGTGAACACTGGGGCAAGTTTAGAGGACGTCACACTCAGCACAGGATGTCGATGAGCAACGTGTTCAAACACTGTCTGGGGTGACTATCGCCTCCCTTAAGCACTGTCTGTGTGATGTGATATTCCGCGTGAGTGGCTGCATGAATGTATATGTGAGCACACACACACGCATTTTTGAGTTTTTAAGCATGATGAGTTGGTAAGCAACTCGTTGGTTCAAGTCCGCCTAAGTCTTTCCCTTTGTTATTCCACGTGACTCTTCCTCAGCTCTTCCTCCCCCCGCCAGGAGAGCTCCCCTAAATGGCCCTCATCAATCATACCAAACGGTACAGTTGGCTTTGCACGGAGCACAAATGAGGATGCGGGGAAGACCCCCATGCTCATTTTTCATGCCCATCTCGAGCAGGAGCTGATCCTAGGTGTCCAGGGCTGAACAGGCAGCGCACAAACTCGCTGTCCCTCTTGCCCTCCCAGATGGAGGCCCTGGGAGATCCCTTATTATTATTTTTAATGGTTAATGTAAAGTACTTCTATTCACAAGATACATTGCGTGATGTAAGAATCCATAACTGCATCCTGTTAACAATTCCTGCTGTTTATGGAATATTGCCTTGACATACTGGTTAAACTTCAATAAATATGTTTCTCATAACCATATGGTATTTAATGTATAATAACTGTCTTATTAGGTCTAAATTAAATTCTTGCTCGTGACACTTAATTTAAAGTGTGACCAGTCTTTTCCTGGCTAAGAAGGGATTTGAAATAACTATGGTAAATACATTTTGGAGAGAAAAGACTGTTTAAAAATCACTTGTTCTGATGATATGATTAAGGCACAATTGCATTTAAACAATTCATACACAGGGGATCTAAGTGAATACACCCTACAGAGGGGTTGTACCAATGCAGGAAATCAGGGAGCGAAAGGGCCACCTTCAGAGCACAGCTATTTCATGTGTGGCGCACAAACCCTGTAAGGTGTGCAAAGGGAGTGGTTGGGGCTTCTTTCTCTCTTTGTCCCTCAGGTCCGTTTTCACCACCCAGCATGAAGGTGGTAGACAGTGCTGATTCCTGGCAAAGTAGTGAAGAACAAAGATTAGGTCACAAAGCCCTCACTTCCCTGATAGGTGACCCCTCTACCCTGTTTGTTGTTGTTTTGTCACTTTGACTCTTCTTGCCTCCTGTTTGCTTGGTTTTTCACCTCAGTGCCTGGAAAAGGCTAATATATCCTTTCATGCTCCAACACTTTCCTTGACATGTTGATAATCCCCAGGGTGGAAGGGAACAGACGGAAAGAGGCTCACAGAGAGCCGGTTGGGGAGGCGCGTGGCGTGGTGCTGTTTTGGATGATGGAATTTGCTCAGGCAGGGAGATTGCCCAAAGGGCTTTGGACAGGCAAGAGGCGGAAGGTGAGTATAAGCTGTGGCCTGGGCAGCACCTGCTCTGTGGAGCTGGGTGAAGCATGAGGGAGAGAAGGCCCAGCTGTGAGTAGAACAGAGTAAAGGAGAGAGGCTGAGAATTGGAGGCCAACTGCTAGAGCTGGCTGGTATCAATCAGGAAAGGCTCCATGGAGGAGGTGGCACCAGGTCTCGGCCTCTAAAGCCATGGGATGAGTAACAGGAGCCCTGGTGGAAGCAGAGGTCCCTGGAGTCTAGACAGAGATCCTGTGGTTCCCAACCAGCAGCTTCAGCCTCCCTCAGGAACTTGATAGAAATGCACGTTCATGACCCCCAACCGCCAGATCGAGGGGGCCAGGAACTCTGGCCCAGTGCTCTGTGTTTTATAAGTCCTTCAAGTGACCTAGCTTCATGCCGAAACTTGCAGTCCCTTTCTGTACAGCAGGCTTTCTCAGCTTTAGTGCTACTGACATTTGGGGCAGGATATTTCTTTGTTGTGGGGCCCTAGTCTGTGTATTGCAGGATATTTAGCCACATCCCTAGTTTCTACCCGCTAGATGCCAATTGCCCCTTTGCCTCTCCACAGCTGTGACAACCCAAAATATCTGCAGATATTGCTACACATCCCCAGAGAGCAGAATTGCTCTCCCTAGCTGAGAATCTCCTTCTTAGATGAGAGAACAGCCTATGAAGAATTACGGCGGTGGGAATCTCAGGATGGGTGTGAGAAGTAATGTGTGCTCCAGCACAGTGAGGCTTCTAGGTGTGAGTATAGGAATGTTGGAAAATAAGCTACAAAGGGAGGCTAAGAGCCTGTGCTGGGACGCCACTGAGTGGTGGGTAAACCTGTTTGGACTTATGGGGCACTGCAGAGTCACCAAAAGGTATAGGTAGCGTGCAGCAGAACTACATAAGCCTCTGCTTTGGAGGACATCAGCTCAGAGCAGCAGCTTTTACACTGTGGTGAGCATAGTGACATGGTGGCTCAGGGCGTAGACATGCACCTTTGACAGACTTACACACAGCTTTGTATATCATCTGCAGTGCAGCCTGATTTTTCCCTGTTCTGTTCTCTTCTATGTTAATTGTAAAATGCTGGCTCTGACACACTAAGTGATTTCATAACCCACTAATGGGCATGGCCTGCTGCTTGAAAAACACTGGATTAGAACAGAGAGACATTGGAAGCAAGGGAGCAGAGGGATTGGGAGAGGCATCTTTTGATTGCCCAGGAACACGCAAACCTAGTACCAGGGTGGGCATGGGGTAGAGGGAAGAGCCTGCTGGGATGTTTCAGATGTAGGGACTGTAGGGAAGGAGGAGAAGACAGAGAAAAGAAACTGTGGCTTTTATAAATTTTCATATTTTTTTTGGTGCCACCAACATAAATAGATGCCAAAATAACAGAGTTGGGAAAGATTGTTTTGGTTTTTATTTCTTTACCAATTTTTGGCACAGAGCACCTGATGTTTCTGGCTAAGGACCCGCAGATTTTGAGCTTCTTAGCATGATAGAAATTTCCAGAAAACTGCAGGCAAGGTGGGCTGTGCCATGGAAGAAATAGGGTCAGGGGTGGTGCTGTGGATTTATGAGTTGTACCCATGTGAGGCCTGGTGGATGAGGTCACCAGGGGAGGGAGCATGTGGTTTCTGAGACTAATAGCTTCTCCCTGTATATTGATATGTATCTGAGTAATAATATTCATTTCTAGTGTAATAAAGACCCACTCAGCAGATGGTATCACATCATAAATAAGTCAAAGCAAACCCAAGACGTGATCCTTGCCCTTTAAGAGGCTGTAATTCATTTAGGCCCCCCGGATCGAGCTGAATGCTGTTTTCATATTTACTGAGCACCAGCTATTGGCCACAGACTATGGTCTCAGTGCTGAGAATGAAGCAGTGAACAAAGTCAATGCCCCTGCCAGCATGGAGCTTATTCTCTAGTAAAGCAATATGGACAACACACAGATAAAGCAAGCAAACAAACAAATAAGTGGAATACATGGTAGAGCAGGTGATGGTAAGTGCTGTGGAGCAACACAAAGTAGGGAAGGAGAGCGAAGGCACCCTATGGAAGAATTGCAACCATACATCAAGATAGTCTTCTTGGAATAACTGGTGATTGAGCCCCCTGGGAGTCAGTCCCCGGTTTCTTGCCAGGGATAGAAGCATAATGAGACTAGTCCTGGTGGTCTCAAGGCGGGTCATGATGGGAGGTTCTGAGGGGGGAGAGGCATGGGTCTTATCAGGACTACTTTGTTCCGAGCCCCTCTTTCACTCCTGCTTTGGAGGCATGGGGGCCCTCCACCTTGACTTCTGCTGCCTTCATCTCACTGTGGTTCCATTTACTAACTCTTCCTTCCCAAAGCTCTTTCCTTTCTCGGTTTTCATTTGGAAATCACAAAAGTCTCTGAACATGGGGATCTCAGAACTTACTCTCATGACAGGTGAGGGGCACTGGTCTCGAATTCTAGGTGTGTCTATTTGTAGCTGACTTTGGGGCACTGTTTCTATGAGATGTGAAAAGTTAGTACATGAAAATAGGATTTTGTGGTCAACTACATTTGGGAAATGCTCGGCTAAACAAGTTTAACAGGATTCTTGACTATAGGATTTTACAAAATCTGTAGTGTGCTATTGGGCATTGCAAATGTCTGCATGGTTTTCCAATCTTATTGGGCCATGGAAATTCTATTGTGGGAGGGGGGCTCCACCTGCAGGGCCCCCCTGGCCACCATGGATGAGAATAAGTCTACCAAGACATGATCTCCTTGGGGAGGAAATGTGGCCAATCTCTCAAAGGAGAAGGGCCAAGAGCCTTTTCCTTGACAGGCTTTTATTGGGTTCATTTTGCACAAGAATACGGGTAAAGCTCATTAATCACTGTCAGGCAGTAAGGATCAAAAAACAGATAACATACAAAGAACTCTGAGGGCCTATTTTGAGTCAGGGTCAGATAGCTAAATGGCCATAAAACTTTGAGGAACAAACTCACTTCCTGCTTGGGCCTTTACTATTTAATTGAGAACATTCTAAGCAAAGCAGGTTTTGCAGACTTTTACATATTCTTTCTCAGGCCTGATAGCCTTAGGGAACCCACCCTTTCCTGCCCAGGACTGCACCACCCTCTGTCATTGTTTCAGACTTAAGTCAGGCAGGGGAAGTAAGACAGCCAAGGGATTAGGAGACTTCTTGCAGACGGAATGAGGACTCAGGCTATGTCAAAGCCAAGGGGTGAGGGTCCATCACCCCCTCTTGCTATCGCCCCCCAAATCCTTCCCTGGGGCCTCCCTGTGATTGTGCCTGTCTTAGGTTGTTCCCTACTTGTGGACTCTTACCCATCGTTGGCTAACTAATCAAGCATCAGGGGCCAGTTATGGATGAAGTAAAAGGAGCAGAATTGGTGTTCCTGCCAGGGAGATAAGCTTTTTCTCATTAGTGGCTTATGGTCTGAAGGTTACTCACTCAGCCTTAGCCATGGGGGGCGATTACAGCCCCTGAAACCAGGCATGGTGGTTCCCAACATCCTTTACTATCAGAAATCTCTCACAGGACTGTTCTAAGATACACACATTGAGATACAGTCAACTGTTGTATTATATTATGATGGACAAATCATTTAGTCCTTCTGAATCTTACTCTCTCCATCCATAAAATGAGAGGTTGGCCTGTTGCCCAAAGCATGTCAACAGTTCCATAGCACTTGTTCCTTGCCTTGGCCTTGTTCATGATTCTATCAGTGACCTTGGTGGGGAGAAAAGAGATCATTATCACATTTGGAGATGACACAGGTTTGGGTAGGGTGACTAATAGGTCAGATGACAGAATCAAGACAAACTTCTCTTGATGTGTCAGGATGACAGGCCAAACTGAGCTGCAGGAAATTCAATAAGGATGAATATATAGTCCTGTGTTCCATTTCAGAAAATTGATTTTTAAAGTATAAGATGTGGGAGAGCAGGCTTGATAGCACATTGTATGGAAAAAGACCTGAAGATTTTGTTTGACCACAAGCCCGAGATGAACCACCAAGGGATGTCACTGCTCTAAAACTGAACCCAGTGAGGCTTCATTGACAGAGACGATTCTATTCTGAGGGAGCTGAGGTCTCCTCTGGAGCTGGCTCTTCAGGTCAATTACCACCCGGAGTATTAATATCTAACATTTCTAAGTGTTTATTAAAATCTTTTGTAGTGGATTGTGTATGGTGTGTGTGTCATCTGATATAGTCCCCACAATGTACATACGAGGTGCTATTATGATCATTTCCATTCTGTGGATGAGGACTCAGGGGTTCAGAGATCACAACAAAAACAAGCAGTAAAGCCCAGGTTTGAAAGCAGGTGGACTAAGTCCAGAGCCTAGGTTATGCTGACCTCTACCAGGATGCCAAGAAATCTGAGGATTATACGATTTAGTGGAATGAGTGATGCTGTTTAAAAGGTTAATGGCTGAAGATAAGCACAGCCTCTTAACACAAACACTCTTCAGCTAAAGAGGCATCAGTTCCTGCTTTGTAACTTTTGGGGGATGGAAAAAGTAATGGCTAGTTCAAGTCCCAGAGAGGAAGATGTTAATTTAACATGAGAAAAGACTTGCTAAAGGTTAGACTAATCCAAAATGCATTATGAAACCTCATCAAATACTTCTGTCTCTCTCTCTCTGTCCTTCCTTGCCCCCTACTTTTGCCCTCAGAGTATTCAGGTAAAGGCTCATAGGAGGATCATGGGTTCCAATTCTTGGTAAAGTGTTGAACTGCATTAATTAAGCTGGTAATTAATTAATGTAATAACAATTAGTTTGATCATAATGCTTGAAAAGCTTTGACATACATCAAATAATATGGCACAGCCCCTACTTTCAAAGAACTTCTTATCGAGTCTGGGAGACAGACGTGTAAAAAAATTACAGGTGATCCTGGAGCCACAGTGGCTTAACTTGTGACCTCTGTGTTCATGAGCCTTTTTAGCCTAAATCTCTCTCTCAGAAACAACCAGAAATTGGGTTTTGGATTATCCAAAGGCTGACAAGGACATAGTCTTTTGAGAGTTAATGGTGGTCAGGGTATAAGCAGTGCAGGGCAGTCTATTTGAAATGGGAGAGCAAGAGATCATAAGCAAAAGAGACTAAGAGTGGGGCTGTACCACCCAGAAGCTGCTTGTCCCCAACACCTTCAAGTGCTTTTGGAGGGATTAGTGCCTTCTGAAATGTAGGTTTTTGACACCGATGACCCTAGTTGTGAATACCACACAGGTTGTGGCAGCAAAGACAAGCACCTACACTGACCCCAAGGAGAGTAACCAGGAAAAGAAAGCTTATCCAATCCAGGGTCATTGGATTCTGGTTTTGAGATGCCTCATCCGGTCTAACCCATGATAGAACATTTCCCCTACGGAACAGTTTGGAATATAGCATATGTGTTCAGAGTTTTATTTTTATGTAATAAATGCTTTTCAAAATCCTTTTTTTAACTCATTTTATATTAGGTTTGGAATGTTTATAGATTTATGGACTTAGAACAAGCTTAACTCTCTCTGACAATAAACCAGTTGGGTCCAAAGGTGGAGGTAAGACAACACCTGTGTGTAGGATACAATGGGGGTCTCAAGGAGGGGTGACCAGCTGCCTTCAGGGGGATGCGGGAGAAGATCCAGGAGGGTTTATGATGAGGTGGGGCTTGAAGTACCAGACATTAATTTCGGCAGAGAAGAGAAGAAAAGACCATAATAGCAGAGGAAGTAATAGGGTCAGCTCCACCAAGACCCACCTAGGGCAGCTATGGGAGAACCTCCCCCTCTCAAGTCATTTTATGACTAGATTATTAGATCTCTTACCTAAGGCACACAGGGTGGTTTTAGGTGGACGGCACAAACTCAAGACATCAAATAAGACCGAATCACAATTTTAAAAAAGTGTTCTCCTTTGAAAATTGTCTTTTAATCCTTCTGATGATGTCAAGGAGAAAGTCTTAGGTTCATGCTGATATGCAGACTAGCAGCCTGTTAACAAAGAGAGAGCAGATCTTAAATTTATCTCTCTGTGCCTTAGTTGTCACATCTGGAAAATGAGGGGGGACAACATGTACTAATTCATAGAATTGTGACAATGAACTGACACATTCTATGGGAGGCCTTCAAAACCAGGCCAAGCGCATACTAAGATCACAATAAATATTTCATATTATTATTTCTATTTTTGCTGCTATTGTCTTCCTAGACAGGAAACACTTACCTGGCTAGAATGTACCTTCTGCATATTGTAACTGATATGGTTTTCTTTTAAAATTAGATCTATGAAAGTAAAAGATAATGAATGTGATACATGGATAAAGTACAAATCATGCAGGTAGACTGTGAACGAATGCGGTTTGAGAAGGATAGACCTGGACCATCTCGGAGGGTCTTTGCAGTTCTGAAAGTCAAAGATTGTGCTGATGAAGGAGGGAGGCCCAGAGAGGAGGGGAACTTTCCTCAAGGTCACCAGGCTCATTAGTGGCAGAGCTGGGAGCAGATCCAAGACCTCCCGATGCTCAGCCTCACATTCTTCCCTCTGGGTCTTGCTCGTGGTCCAAAGCCCTGGGACTTCTCAGCTGAGAGAGCCCTGTCGTAGCCTTGCCCTGGCAGAAGGGGCACCCACAGGAGTGCAGCCCTAAAGAGAGGTCTGCTCACTCCTGACTGCAGCCAAGCCCAAACCCTGTCCTGAACCCAGCAGTGGCCTGCCGTAATCTCACCACATTCTTCCCGAGCCCTGACACCACGTTCAACACTGGGAATTTGGGTGGGCCCAGAGTGAGTGCCTTTAATATTACTGCTATAATTCAAAACATCCAAATTATTATTTTCTCCATAAGATGTAGCCAGGAGAGTGCTGTTAAGTGGGAGGACGAAAGTGTTTGTTACACTAGGCGTTCCAACAAAATGTCCTCCTTTGCCATTAAATCATAGCATTTCTAAATGAAATGATATTTTTCAAACTTTGGCAGTGCCTGAAATTTGGACATTGTGCAATTTTGTTCCCCTTTCCCATTTTGTGCTTTCTCTCCATGTGATCCAGAGAATTACTCTTTGCTGGCTTTACTTTTCTTGTTTGTCTTTCCTTATGACCCAAGTCATCCACATTCCCCAAAGACCTTACTTAACGTGACTTTCTGCCCATATTTTATCACTTTTGTAAATAATGAGGATAATAAATAAAGACTCAACAGCACAAGCCATTGCCCAAATAGGTTGCTTCTCAATGTCCCCCTTTCTCTGGTGTTAATTGTGAAGGGCTTTATTGAAAGAGATCTGCTTGTTACCATGACCCCCTCAAACAGAAAATTAACAAGGGTATATTGTTGTGGTAGTCCAACTCGAAAAGACTGAAGTTGATCAATAAAATGTATGAAAAATGTCTTCAACTATATTAACCCATCTACCAGATTAGTGTAGTCTTATGTTCTCTGTGTAAACAATGTATGTTCCTCACATGTTGTCCAATCACCTTTGCTTCTGCAAGGCAGCTCTGAGTGGAGCCGACTTGCTAAGTCCTGGCTTTTCTCTTCATTCCTGGTCTTCAACTGGCAAGGCCCACACAATTCAGCAGGGTACCTGCTGTATCTATGGCCCCCCTGTTGGAGCACAAAGCCTAGAATTAGCAGCCAAGGAAATCCACTAACAGCCTGGGGTGTCTAAGCCTCCAGCTGGGCTGCTCTCCTCCTACAAGCCCCTGGGGACATGGAGTAGGACTGAGGTTGCCAGTCAGAAAACTCTGCCTGCATTCTGGCTTACATTAGGGAAGCTTCCCACCTCCCCCCCCACACACACCGTTCCAGCCCCTGGTGAATTGGGAGGCAGGGTTTGCCTGCTCCCCTGCTCTCTGGCCTGGGAGTACATCACGAATCTTCTCACAAGCATCTTTGGGATGTGTCTCTCAATAGGCTTGGCTGTATTTCTTTTGGGGCCTCCTATTTCTCCCCTTCTTGCCAATTCCCCTTTCTTAAATAATTATTTAGGCCTATATCCTAACTTTGGAATGTTTGGACTCAACACTCAGGGAACAGAAATGACAGATAAGATCAGCTCTCTTCCCTGGCCTGGCCCAGAATGGGAAAGTGTCATTAATTGTGTATTTTGGTATTCATTCATTCACTAATTCATTCACTTAGCAAATATTTCTTAAGAATAGCATTAAGCATTGTTCTAGAAACTAGCTATGAACAAAACACACAAGAATCTCCATTCTTGGGATTAGGACCAGCTTCATAATTTGCAGGGCCCAGTGCAAAGCCTTTTGTTCAAAAATGGTAAAGAATTTCAAAATGGCAAGAAGAGTATTAAAACATGAGTCCTTCTAAGTGTGGGGCCCAGTGTGACTTGCAAGGTTGCACACCATGAAGCCAACTCTGGTAGGGATAAGTGGAATGGTAAGGTGTGTGCCACAGGTAGATGGACAATGAAAAGGATGAGACATAAGAAATCTACTTTCCTCAAGAGGGACAACAGTTGGATTCTTCTTTGGTGATTCAGGGGTCAAGACAGAACTTTTCTGGGTCTCAGGTCATCATTAGGTTGTCATGTGTCATTGCACAAGTATAGTGTTGGGTTTGTAGCTCTGTCTGAGTAGCAGGAAGATGGCTTACAGAGAGTCGCTGTGGTTGGGGACTTCAAAATGAATCATAAGCCCACAGAAATAATACTTTTTAAGATTAAACTGAGTGGAGTTACTTCTCATGATTACTTTCCATAACCCTGTTTAAAAGGGACTGCAGTGGAGTCCATTGGAGTGAATGGACTTGCTCTCCAGGCTGGCTCTCTGAGCCTCTGTGAATGGGTTCAGGAGTGAACTTCTCAGAAGATCCATGTGGATCCTCAGTGTGATTTTCAGTGCACTGACTGCAGTTATCCATGAATGGATATTCCACTGTTGCCTGAATTTCAAGCCCCAAGCTTGTGCCAGCCCCCTCTGTTACCCCTATTCAAATGCTTCTCTTCCATCCAGAAGTAATGAAAGGACAGCCAAGGCTGACGGTCAGATTTTGTTAGCTCCAATCTGGGGGTGGGAGGGGGACCCAAAACCACGAATGTGATTCCCAATTCCAAGAGCAACTGACAAGGAGGGAAGCTGGGGTGGGGTCGATGTGCTGGCATGCACACCCTGCAGGGTTATGAAAATAAAAGAAATCATGTCATCCTTGGAAATGAAAACCAGTTGAGTAACAGCATTGTGTAGGAACGCTTTTGTTCTCAAAGTGGCTATTTCACAACTTGGACAATTTGAGAACTAACATGTTTGACAAGTGATGTGATTGGTGAGTGTTG
Source organism: Artibeus jamaicensis (assembly GCF_021234435.1). Taxonomy (NCBI): domain Eukaryota; kingdom Metazoa; phylum Chordata; class Mammalia; order Chiroptera; family Phyllostomidae; genus Artibeus; species Artibeus jamaicensis. The sequence goes on along the minus strand of NW_026521828.1, from coordinate 7,030,723 downwards.
ACTAGTCCAGTATATTGAGAGATCATTGAGAGAGAAGCCAAAATAGCCAGTGTGAGTCCTAGCTTTGTCATTAGGACAACTTGCTGGCTCTCTGAGCCTCTGTTTCTCATCTCTAAAATGAGGGAGGTAATAATCCATTATTACTGAGTGTTATTGTGAGGTGCAAATGACCAATACACATATACAAAAGTACTTGCACCTTGCAGAGCACTGTACAGGTGTAGGCATTATTATTACTGTTATTGCAATGACTCTTGGTTTCTGTCTTCCAAGGAGCACTTTTTAGGTGGCAAATGCTAACAGGGCATGAGAGAGACATTGCAGGTGGAGCCCTCCAATCATTTGTTTTGGGGGGAAATGGATAAATTACAAGACTGTGCCTGGCAGTGGTGGTTGAGGGCAGCTGAATCCTGTCACAGAAAATTTAAAGGCCCTCCCCTTTTTCATTTCCCTCCGTGAACTTCTGCCTGTAGTAATAAAAAATCCTGTGTTCGTGCCTGTGTCGCTTCATTTTCGGAGCTTGACTTTTATATGAGTCTCTGTCCCTATGTGGGACCACTGAGTGTTATTTCTGCCTCACCTTACCAATGAAGAAAGAGGAGTGTGCGACATTAAATGATTTGCCCAGGTCACCCAGAAAGTCAGTGACGGAGTCTAGGAAAGGAAGAGTCCATTGTTATTCCTCGATCTCCGCCCCAGTCTCCAGAGGAAACCCCTGCACAGTGACTGGGACAGTCTGATGTTTAGCCCTACTCCCTTGCCAGGACCAGGAGCCAGGTTATCGTACGTGGACATGTGGTTGGCCCCCTGCCTGCCCCATTTGACTGGTAGAGCTTGTTTTCCTGTAAGACCAACATACGATCAGCACTTAGGGATTATAAGCAGTATTCACTCTGCAAAACCCTTAAGGCTAGGGACTTGCAGACTCTGTGAGTAGACGGACGCACTGACCTCTGACACAAGCCTACAAAACAGGATTGAAGGGACCTAGAAAGCCCTGCCCTGGAGAGCTATGTGCACCTGACTTTGACTCCACAGTAGCCACTTAGCACCTGGGTAACTTTCAACAATTTACACAACCTCTCTGAGCCGGAATTCCTTCACTTTTAAAATGGAGCTTTTAGCATCCACCTCAGGAGGATTATTGTGAGAATTCAATGAGCCCATGCATGTGTACATCAAAGTGGGCACACGTGGGGGACAGAATGGAGAGAAAGAAGGGGAGGGAGGAAGGGAGACCAGCACAGGCTTAGCACATGTTAGTAGGGCAAGAAACATCCTTTCCAGGTTTCTCTCCTTGAATTGTCCTGCTCTGAGTCCTGACATTCTGGACTATAAGACACGCCCCAAGGGCTCTCATAAAGAATTATACTTTTACTTCGGTCAAGCACCACAGTGTGTCCAAAGACAATTGCGTGTTTCTTAGTTCTTAGAGAGGACTTCTTGAAAGAGGATGGCCCCAGAACAGGTTGGGCTTAGGCACTGCGTCCCCTTAGCTCACCTTACTCTTCTTCAGAGGGCTCATTGCTATGACTTGCTTCAACTTCTGTCTTTCCTGCCAGTCATCAGCCCCCTGAGGGCTGGGACAGTGACTGTCCTGTTCATCAGCCACCCCAAGTTTACTGCCTGTACCTCCCAGTGAACCAGTACGGGTTGCTGATGAACAAGCATAGGAAAGGTTGGCAGGAATTATGTTCAGGAGTGTAGGTTTACACTGGGTTACTAAGAAGCTAAGCGCATTTCAGGTCCACTTCTGTCTTTTTGATACTGGTGTGCAGAGGGCAACCTGCCTCTTAACACAAGTTCCTTATAAAAGGAAGAACCTTGGGTCTGACTGGGCCTTGTGTTCACTCATTCATTTAACCAAATACATTCAGCATCAACTACATGCCCAGGATGGTTCTAGGTGCAGAAGTGATCTAAAGGAACTGAAGGCCCTGCATGCTTGGAGATTACATTCTGGTGGGAGAAAAGAGACGACAGACAGACAAACAGACAACGTGGCAGGTGGTGTGTGATGCTGTGGAGGACAACGCAGCTGGGTGGGAGAGCGGGAGAGTGAGAGGGGTGTTGTTTCGGACTGGTGAGAGACAAAATAAAGGGAAGTAGAGCAGCGGGGACTGAGCCCGCAGGTGTCAGAAGAAGCGTGTGGGAGGTAGAAGGTCATCCAGAGCTGGCTGTCACGATTGGCTGGTGGAGGCTGGACGCCGTGGGGGCGAGGGGAAGCTATTGGACCCAGGGTGGTGACTGCCGAGGAAATGTTCTGCTTGTCAGTCTTGCTCAGGGCAATCCTGGCCCCGCTTTCAGGCAAATGCAGGTGACCGTTCTGGTCATTGGGCTGCAGGAACAGTTGTGGCTTTGTGTTATACCTCGGCCAACAGTCTCATGAAGTTTTTAATGATGGAAAATGCAAACCTGCCGGAATGATTCCCATACTACTGAAGGCCAAACACCCATTCCTGTTCCTGGGTTGCTGCAGGCCTTGGCTCCTTGGCTCTGGGAAGGTACCGGCCAGGAAAATAGCCTTTGGGAACCAGTCGAAGCAGATGTCAGCCCACCACCCTCAACCCTTCAGGAGAGCCAGGGCTGGGGAGAAGAGCAGGCTGCTCACCCACAGAACACTGACTGTGGCAGCGAGACAGTTAATCTTCCCTCTACAGAAACTTTCGGGCGGCTAAGAGAGAGGACATATTTCTGATTTCTCCTGAGAGGAGAAACTGATGGGGAAGTCGCACCTCCCAGTCAGTCCCCAGCTCACAGCCTGCACAGTCACACAAGGAGGGGATGTGAAACAGAGCTCCTTTGAGCAGCACGGAAGCCCAGCGGCAGCTGGAAAACCTTGTTTTCCTCAGGTTCCCGAACATCCCTCTGCGAACTTCACTGTTGGTGTCCGTCTGGTGTGAATTGATTAACTCTTTCAAATGACACGGAGACCCAGGCTGCTTTTCTCTTTCTGAGACCAGCAAGAAACAGATTTTGTCACTGCCTTTCAGGGTTTTTTTGTTATTTGTTTTATTTTTTGTTTTTGTTTTAGCCTGACTCTTCCCCCCCTAAATATTTATGCTGGCAATTTAAAATGGCCAAGTGATGTTGTACGTACCTGGGACCAGCTCGCCTTTCTTCATTTTTTATCTTCACACCCTGTCAGCTTTGGCCACGGGACACACTCATCCGCTGGTCCAAAGAGCTAATATTCACTTGTCCCCTAGTCCCCCAGCTGACACTGTGCTTGGTGAAAGTTGGGGCTGGGGGTTGACCTGGACTAGAGGCACTAAGAGGAAGTCAAGTTGGGGGAATGGCTGCTCAGTTTTGGAATTATCTTATAGTGCTTGGTGAATCGTCATGGATCCAAAGTTATTTTTATTAAGTGCTGATATGTGCTGGGTGTTGGGATCACGGATATGGATAAAATATAGCCCTGGGTCTCAAGGAGGTCACAGATAGAAAGAGCAGTGTGAGAATAGGAGACCCGTGGTGGTGGTGGTCCATCCAGAAGTTTGTCCCTCCCTGTTCTCTCCCTCCCTCCTTCCTTTCACCCTATCCCTCTCTTCGTTACATGCCGTTGAGCACTTAACCTGTGGCATTACCAGTTAAACAGCATGTAGACCAAGTTGTTACCCACAACACACTGCCTTTTTAGCACATATTATCCAATGTTTTAGCGAGAAATGGTCCACGTTGGAAGACCAGCAGCTCCCAAATAGTTGGTCCTTCAGTTCTCACCCCCGTAGCCGACAGTGTCTAGAAGTAACCTCAGCAGCCCGCCCGCACTCCCTGAGAGCAGGAAACTCAGTTTTTCCGATTCCCCTCCACTTCCTGTTTACCTGAGGCAGTGTCCCAGCTCAATAAGTATTGAATGAGTGAGTGAATGAATGAATAAAACATTCAAATTACCACAAAGTGGCAGAGAGACTTGACAATCCACCAGCAAATTGGATCTTTATTGGTGGCCAAACCAGATAAGTTAAGCCACAGTGGGAAAATTTACTTTGGGGTTTGAGTTGTATGCCATTGACATAACTCAGTGAAAATATGCGGCTTTTCCTGCCCAGGCAGTTTCTGGGCCCGTGGAGGAATGACGCTGCCCGAAATATCCTGGCAGCTCTTTTAGCAACTTCTTTCACTGCTTGAAAGTTGGGTTTTAGTAGCAGGAAAATGTTATCAGCTCTTACCTGGACTGTCCTGGTCATGCCCAGAGAGAGCCTGAGGATGACTAGGGTGGAGGCCACTGTGACCCTCACCCACGGTGGTCAACCCCATGCCCTGTTGCCCCGGGCCTTTGGGCTTCCATGTGTCCTGTGTCATGGGGCTGGTATGGTGGAGATGGGGGAAGAAGATTGAAGTTAAAAGGTCAAAGGGCAAACACAGGTAGTGATCTCCAGCCCTCCGTTAGTTTCTTGTTGCCGCTCTAACATATCACCACAGATTTCAGTGGCTTAACACATTATACATCTATTTTCTTACAATTCTCAAGGAAGGAAGTTCACAATGAGTATTCATGGGAGTAAAAGCAAGGTGTCAATAGGGTCAGTTCCTTCTAGAGGCTCCAAGGCTGAGTCCATTCCTTGGCTCTTCCATTTCTAGAGGTGTGGGCTTTTTTCGGCTTCTGGCCATACCATCCTGCTCTTTGTTTCTGTGGTCACGTGGCTTTCTCCTCCACTTCAGTCAAATCTCTCTTTCTCTCTCTCTCTCTCTCTGCCTCCCACTCCCAAAGACTTGTGATTGCATTGGACCCGCCCAGATAATCCAGGATAATCTCTTCATCTCCAAATCCTTAGTTTAATCATGCCTGAAATGGCCTTCTGCTCTGCAAAGTGACTCACACAGGTTCCAGGGCATCTCTGGGGGGTGTCCTTAGTCAGCTTGCCAGAGCCCTTCTGTGCAGTACCCCACTGTGTGGATGTGCCACAGCTATTTCCCCATTCCATTAGTGGGGGGCCAGAACACACAAAGCTTCCATGAGTACTCCTGTGCATGTCTTTCAGTGGTGGACATAAGCAGTCTCTTCTGACAATCCAGAAAGTTCAACGTAAAGGAGAAAAGCATTGAAATGCAAAGCTAATTCCACCTTTAAATACAACGTAAAAAACAACACATTCCACCCAGATTCAGATGTCAGATGTGGAGTTTTATAAACACATGACAGGAGGAACTACTCCTACCCAAGATCAGCGGGTCAGCTCCAATTCAGTGAGAGTTTTTATGTCTGGGGAAAGCCCTTTGGTCCCTCTGTGGGAGCTGCGAGCACCCATCAAGGCTAGTAGCTGACCCACGTCACTGAGGACAGAAAGCTCTGGCTGGAATTGAGTAAAACTCAGGCACGTCTCTCTCTAAAAGGTGGGTGGGTAAGTGGTAAAGGGCACAGTTCAAAGGCAACTGGGGGGAGCTGTGGTTGACGAGAAAGCAGGAGGAGTCGTTGGCAGCCTTAGGCTATGGAAACGTTGAAACAGTCCATGTCAGTTTATTTTATGATCATTCCTCAGAGTTTCCATCTCACATTGGATTTTTCTGGGGCAGATTAAGACGGGGAATCTATTAATGTGAATCTCATGTTACTGCAAACAGTTGGGGGTCCTAATTGGGCCAGGGTGAGCAGGTGGTCCTTCCCCAGTCAGCTATCCTTTCACCTGTCAGTCAAACGAGGAGAGGGCCTCCATCACTCATTAGTGACCATTTGTTACCTCGAACAGAACTTTGAAAGGATTACTTTGAACTTTGTTTGGGATTGATTTTCTGCATATGCTGAGCTGTTACTGACAAACTCTGGGCAACTGCTCCTCTGTAACGAATGCATTAAAAGAAAGGGTGAGAGGGTTTTAATAGCTTCCAAATTATATAGCCTGGGTGGGGATGCGGGGGCTGATTCTTTTCTCACCCCCCAGTTCATCTCACAAATGCTTCATTCTTTTGGCATTGCATTATAATAAATAATGACTTTATTTTTCTTAAGAGAACTGTCTTGAACTTTTGATTTTTTAAAAATGCCACTGGCCCCAGGCTAAATTTGATTCACAGCAGTGCTTAACTAAGAATGGACTCTATACCTTGACTTTGTCTCTCACTTTTCAAGGAACGCCGAGGGGATGGACAGGCCTTTGCTGCATCCAGGGCTGGTTGGGTGCACTGTCCCATTGGTCCTAGAGGTGCTCTTTTGGCCTCTTCCCTTTCGACCCCTCTCAAGATCAGGAACTGTGGCTGGTTCACTCAATACTCTGTCTTGCATACACTCCAATGGGCCTAGCCCAGAGGTGATACTCAATAAATATTGAATTAGTTGATTTCTTAAAAGTAACTAATTATCACTTTTTGCCTTGAGGTTTAAGGGCGAAGACACATTGTAACTCACCATAAACAAAGAGAGTAGCCATAGTTCATTAAGCAAATAAATTGTTGGGAGAAGCCAGTTTTTGTTGATTGACAGATGGATGGATGGATGGATGGATTTTACTGAGTACAAGAGTAAAGCTTACTACGCATTGTGGAAATTTTAGAAAATGTGTCTTTTTCATAAAGGTATGATACCGCTTCCCACAGAGCAGGATCATATTTTAAGAGTGGGTGGTCCGGCCACAAGTAACCATCTCCACCTGCGTATCTGTCAAATGTAGAAGGACATTGAAGAATTCAAGACCTGGGAACCCTTATTTAAATTCTCACCCCTCCTCACTTGTTCTCTATACCAGCAAACATTCAGGGACTCTCCCTCTCTTTCTCCTCACCCTGTCTGTACTCCCTTTATTCCTCCTCTTCCTCTCCCTTCTCCCCCCCCCCTCTCTCTCCCAACAGAATATTCTCATCGCACTGACTTGTTCCAACAGCTTCCCCATCCCCCTGGGCCTCCCGCTATGGGAGGGGAGCCCCACTGTGATTCTGCCCCTGTTTTCTAGAGAGAGTCTGTCCAAGCAGCTTCAGTTTTTTCTCGGAGAGTCAGGGAGGTTGAAGGGATGGAGTTCCCCTGCCAAACACACATTAATAATTATCATCTCACCTCATAAAACATATTAGAAGATCAATTTTACAGTTAAACCTCACCATACACAAATAACTGTTTTACACTTTTTTGGTAATTGTACTATAAATTACAGCCTTGCATCTCAGTTTTTAGCTTAGCATTTTAAGCATTTTCTCTTGTAATTAAATAATTTCCAACCCGTGGTTTATAGGAGCTGCTAATATCCAATCTTATGGAGGCTACATTGTTTTAGACAGATCTTCTATTGTTGGGTATTTGGGTCAATGCGGGTTTTGATGCACCTCTTTAGTTCTATGCCGCAGGGAAGGCATTGGTGCTAGAAAGTGGACTTTGCCAGAAAATGGGAACTGGTGTCATGAGAGGGGCAGGGGGACACTTTCACTATGAACGTAGGTCTCAGTATTTGTTACACACGTTTCTCTCTTGCGAGTTTGGCCTCCCGGGGGTCAGAAACTGAAGCTGCAATCAGTGGAAGCCAAGTGCGCACGCTGCCAACTCGACTCACATTAGGAAGCTCCCAAATCTCCTGGGCTGTATCTTTCTTTAGAACCTGACAGATCCAGGCATAGTGCAAATTAAATAGGATGAGCCAAGCCAAGCCTCCCCATCTTTCAAATTTCTGAGCAGAGGTCTGAAGCAGCAAGGGGACTTTTAACACTGACCTCTGGTAAAAAATGATAACACGCTTGTGTTAATGGACCTGGAAAACCCCCAACTGCTAGAATCAGTGCGTGTGTATGGGAGAGGTATTTTGCATTCTCAATTTTATTAGTTTGGTTCACTCTACCAGATTTTTATTCTCTGAACTTTACACTGACTTTGGGAATTGATCCAGACTCTGGTGGCTAAAGGGAGAAAAACTAGGAAAAGGGGAGCTTGTCAGAAGTCAAGTTGCACTTCAGCGCTTGATGTTCTTTGTACGCACAGCCCCCAGAGACCATCTCTGCCAAAGCTTATTTGGAGGGGAGGCACACAAACAATTGCCTTGCGGGGTATCTGCCATGTGCCATGCATATCCCACTGCCATGTGAGCACTCACCGCTGGCCCGTGGCTGCCCACCAGCCTCCCGTGGGCACAGTCCTTTGGGACTCAACACAGATCCACGTGGAAAACTGAGCTCATCCATGGGAGGCCTTCAGCATCCTCAGCTCCTGGCCAGCATCACATTTTCAGATTGATCACCAGAAAACACACCGGGGCCTATGTCACACCACTCAGTTAGGGGGAAGAGGTAGTGAGTCCTCTCCCTGGTTTGCTTCCTTACAAAGGTGGCCACGTTGGCACTAAATGACAATAAGCAGTGAATGTGAAAAATATGACTAATCCTGGGACTGCGACATTGATGAGCGATTGGGTTGGGTTGTATGCAAGATGGGTGCGAATGGCACACTGGCGTCTGCTGGCTGTCTCCCCACAGGTGTGTGACCATTTCTTGACACTGAAGTGGACAAACCAGAGGCTTGTTGATTAGGAGCAGCAGCCTGTGTCCTGGCTAGGCCCATGTTTCGTTGGGGTGGACCAAAGTTGACTAAGCAAGGTACTTTGTGCTGGGAATCCAGCTTTGTTTTTGACACTGACCTATCCTTTCGTACTCATATTGGCTCTTTAATGAGGTCATGCCAAGATCAGTTCTCAATATATTAAAAAAATTGTGAATACCTGATGTTTCAGCTGCTGAGGAGGCTTTCATAATCTTGTCATCGGTATGGATTCCTGTTTTGCATTTTTCCTCACATCTTTTTTTATCTCCATTTTTTCTTTAAATTTATTTTTAATTCAAAAATACCAGAATCAATTTTTAGGTTAAAATTACACGTCCTTTCATTGTTTTAAGAGCCACTCTATTGGCCAGCTACCTCAAGGGGTGGGACTTCCGTTTTTCCCATCTCTGTGTTAATAGACTTAGATTGTTCTCACTTCAGTGTTAAGGCAAGTTTTGCAGCCCTGTGGAAAGCAGAGGGCCCATGATGCACTTTCCAGGGCACTCACATAGTGAAGACCAACACAAAAACACTCTTCCAAAGATGCAGTCCAGTTCGGTGCTGTGGCGGATCTGTCAGCCTTCCACATGGAAGACGATGCTAAACGCAGCCACTTGAATTACTGTATGTTAGATATAGAGCACCTGTACCAAGCTTGCTATTTATGATTCTAGCACATCTATGGTATTAGAGAAATAGATTAGCTCTGTTTCAAAATCTTTGGCACTCTGGGAATTCATTCATTCACCTCGTGTATTCCTCTCCAGTTCTTCAATGCATTGTCCATTGAAATTAAACTCTGAAAGTCCCAATTCAGCTAGATATTACTAAAGAGTTAAAAATGGAATTCATAGATTATATTTTTTCCTTCTGTACTTTGGGAATAATATTCACACAGCACCAGGCATTGGCAAAACTATATGTTAAAGGTAACTAGACAAATAAGGTATCAGGAGTTCTGATGAGAGCAGGAACTGAAGAGGTGGAGTGGGCAGCTCCACAAGATAATTTGGAGTGAGAGAGAGGAAGCTAAGGAAAAATTAATAGTGGCTTAAAATGTTGACTCTTCGGAGGATGTTTTTATTTGATAACCTGGACAACCATTAAGAACCAAAGGATTGGCTCTGACAATAGAATATCAGACCGAATGACAGGTGATGAGGACATCTTGGGGACAAGGGTCTTAGCACAGAGCTTTCAAGTCACGGAATAAGCTGTTTTGGTTAAGAAGCCTCTTTACACTGAATTTTGATAGTCAACACCCCTGCACTCAACATCTGTGAAATACGGCAATTTCTCAGAAAGAGTAATTAGTGCCTTGCTGTAACACTGCCCCTGGGGAGTGTGCTCGGGACCACTCTGTAACTGAGGCTGCTTTGTCACTAAGTGCTTCAGGTGGTTGTCAGAAACAAATCCTCCATCCTGATTTTAATCAGGTGAAATCTGGAAACCTGAGGAGTGGGATACAAGGGCAGCACTGAGCAATGGAATCTGCACTGGCGTTGAGTTGGAAGTGGGTTAGACCAGAGCATGCCCACTGCAGGCTTCAGACCAGACTCCACAAGGATATGGAGGGAGACACCAAGAGGTCTCTGTACTGAGTTGTTGTCACTGGACATGGCTGATCCCAGATGCCATTGGGAGGATATATAGCAGATGGCCCATGGTGGTCCCTAGAAAATCTGCCACTGGAAAGTGGGCAAAAATCCCAGGTAGGCAAACACTGTCTTACTCTATTGCAGAAACTTGCCCAATCTGGCTTTTGCCTGTTTTTCTACCCCATCTCTCACTACTTTTCAATCATTCATTATACTCCGGCCATAATGATTTTGGAACATGCCATGTTTGTTTCTGCCTCAGGACATTTGGACTTACCATTCCAGATGCAGTCCTTCCTGTGTTTTCATCCTTCAGGCTTTCCCTTCCATGTCACCTCCTAGGATTATGTGCCCCTGATCACACTACTCAAATTATCCTGTTATTACCCCAGTCACACAGACTATCTTATAAATTTGCCTGTTTTTATCTTGCTTCTAGAATATAAATTCCTTTATATCGGGAGACATATCTGTTCTGCTCAATTCTACCTTTTGAGTGCCTAGAACTAGCTGCATAAAAGTAATTTCTAAGTAAACACTTTTTTGCATGGATAAATGAGTAAGTGTGTAAACAGGGGAACCAAGATGGGAACTAAAAGGTAGGTGAAAAGATAGAAAGCTTTGGGAGATAAGGCCATAATCTAATCACAAAGAATTAAGCAAGAAAACAGCTACTTCGACCCGGTAAAATGTTAAACTGAGCTTAGCAGTAAATGTCGACTTGAGGAAAAGTCACTGACATAGGTGTCCTCAGTACCCTTGAATTACCACTCACCTGTACACTTCTAGTACGGAGTATGTCTGAGCCTATAGTGGGGGTTAAGACAAATGGCTTGAGCTAGAGAGCTAAGTGGGCATTATGAACAAAATGGCACAGCCTGAGCTAGCAGCAGGGACTGCCACACCCCTCTGCACCCACAGCAGACATCACTAATAGATCACAGAGTCTTTACTGTCATTTTAGCTACTACCGACTCCTAAAATGTACACTCCATTAGGGCAGTAATTTTGTCTGTTTTGTTCACTGTTTTTATTCCCAGCACCTGCAACAGTGCCTTTCACTTGTGAGTATGCAATAAATGTTTGTTGAATTAAATATGTGACGTATGACTCAATCAGATTTGGCACTTGTGATATAGTTTATTTGCCATCCCTGACCTAAGGCAAAGAGATGAGGAATTAAAATTGGATTCAGGGAATTGTTACCACAAAAGAGTGGCAGCTAACCTGATGGCTCTCAGAAGTGTTTCCATGCTGAGAACAGGCAGCTGCCTCACCATCACCCTGCAGGACCACGCCTGGGGCTGCACTGTTTGCTACACTTTTAGAGCAACTCAACAAGTGTTCATGATGCATTCTCCTTGCACAAAATTATACTACTTAGCAAAAAATTCTACAGTAGTATTTTTGGTAATTGTCATGTGCTGCAAGGACATGAACTCAACATTTATTCACTGCCTACTGAATACTTACACTATGCTTCATGATGAGGTTTGGAGCCTGCTTCCAAGGGGGAAGCAGGTAGGCATTTCCCACCAAGGGACTGTTCATAGAGAGTTTTCAGCAGTCACTCTATGTATTAACACATTGTCCATCAGTGGGCTATCACTGGGAGTGCACATGAGTTTAATATAAAATAGCACCATTTTTCCTCATTTATTTATACAACCAATATTTTTTGAGACCCTCTGTGTCAGCCCTGTGCTGAGGACACACAAATGAACAACAACGTTCAGTCCTTTTCAGTCCTAAGTCCTTTCCACGGAGATTACATTTTAATAGGAAAGATGGACAATGAACAAACCGAAACATAAACATGTAATCTAATCTCAACAATGGCAAATTATTTGTTTCAGGAGAGTTGTGGAGACAGGGTCTTGATTAGAATGGGCTTAAGAAAGAATGAAATGTTAGAAAAGAAAATAGCTATATAGGATACTTTTTAAAAATGGGATTTGTTTTACAGGGAAGCTAAGAAAATTGATTGTAGATATAAGAGTGTTAGGGTCAAAGGTTTTATGATGGTGAGGGATGGTTCCAGAGCTGATGGCAATGACCCCCTGAATGGAGAGACTTTGCAGAAGTGAGTGAATGATCTAGGAGCAGCGTCTTCAAGGGGCGGAGAAGCTGGGATGCAGGGAACCTGTGTACCTCCCAGCACATACGTAGCGCTTCTTTTGAGGAAGGTGAAGGGCATCATTCTATACATGAGGCCAGCCTGTCCAGGAAGTGGTAGGATGTGCTTCTTCTTCTTCCCACCTGTGTTTCTTTCTGTCAGACTGTTGGGGAAACTGGGGTAGTTCAGTAGCTGGCTCACGATCGTATTCTGGGATGCCAAGAGAAATGAGGAAGAATTCTCATCCTCAAGGAGATCTTAGTCCAGTAGACTCCTAGAAAAAAGGGATCCAAATCCCCACATTAATGAGAGGTTTCTCTTGGAGAGTGACTTGTTCATTTAATGGATTTGGTAAAATCATTTTAAATCCAGATTTTTATTAACCTTTCTTTTTTTCACACCCATTCTTGGAGTATGTCACCTTGAATTCACACACTCCAATTAAGTATGCTTGGCTAGTAACTCTACCATGAAAATATCTCAACCTATTAAAGTCTTGAGTAAAGTATTCTGCTTTTGACACTCCCCACAAACCTCATAGGATTTGAAAAACTTGAAGTATGCAAAAGGAAATCAGACTAAATGCTCACATATATTTTATTAGAAACATTTCTTTAAAAACATGAAGACAAGGGGAAAAAAACAAATTCAATTTTTGAGCCTGGCACTTCAACTTTTCTACACATAGCTCTATTCTAAACAGGAAAAATAAAATCAGCTTTGTTCCCTAGCATATGCTTTTGACATTTTTTTCCCTTGAAGTCTGTGAATTATTAATAAACTAATTTCTCTTTATAGTTTAATCTTTGGAGATTTAAGTGTTCACTCAAATGCACAGGGAAGAGATAGAGCCTCAGTTCCAATCAGCTCCAATCCTCTCTGGAGAGGCTGGCCCTGAGGTATCTCTGAGTCTTTGATATCAATCTCTGATTCAGCTGGGAATTTCTGATCCTTTCTAGAACTAGCCCGTTAATGCCACTTAATGCCCTGTTTAAGCTGGGCCATTTCTGCCGGCCGATTTTATGCTTTCACTTTGTTCCTGAGATAGTTTATGTGTGTGTTTACAGCAGATATATGTGCCTATATCTCTCTGTATACGTATACCTGATGGATTATTCCTTGGCGAGTTGTATTAGAAGGCAGGGTTTTCGATAGCAGGATGTCCAGTAGATTGGCAGGTCTTGTTCTAAGCCATGCTGGATCTAAGGACCAACTGGAGCACTTCCTCCCTCCTCAGTGAAGTTTAGAGGAGAGCACTCTGGCTCCATAGAGGAAATAAGTTTGCATAACCCAGAGCTGTGCAGTGGTGGGATGGATAAGCTCTGGAGTAAGCTCCTTCCCTCACCTGCAGCAATGAGCCTGTTGAAAGGAGCATCAGTGGCCAGTGGTCAAACGTGAGGGAGAGAGGATTACTTCATCAGCTGGGAGTCCATGTAATTGAGCTGAAGTCACTTCCAACTTTATGATTCTATTGTTTCCTGTGGTCTCAATGCATGAAAATGATCATTCCTCTCCACCCCCCTTTTATCTTTTTTTTTCTGCCAGAGAGACTGAGACACTGAATTTAATCAACTTGCATGACATCCTGCATTCTGTATGAAGGGGCTAAGCATACTTCCCCATCCGTGTGGTAGACCTTAGGGGGATTCCGATTCTGGGTGAGGTCTTGTGCCTCCCTGATCTCTAGTGTATTCATTGATCCAAAATGGGGGGGAAAATCTAGCAAACACAGGCCAAGCTGTCTTCACCAGTTCCCTGCTCTTCTCTCTCTTTACACTCTTTGAGGGAAGTGGCTTTAACATAGAACTCCCTCCTGTCCTTATCCCCCGCCTGGGCCCCCCTTACAACCTGCAGGATTATTGGGATACAGAGATCAAGCGAGAGAGTCACCAGGCCCCATGTGAACGAGGTGCTTAGCAGGAGTGCTGCAGAGTTGAGATTCCCAGGAACGGAATCTCTGCCAACAGTGCCAGCTCCTGCAGACAGCACACTTGCCTCTCTTTCAAGGAGGCCTGGATCAGAACCTGGGCCACCGGGAGGAAGGGCGACGGGAGACGGGAAGGCTGAAGAAAAGAAAGCATTTCCTCTTTTATTTTTAAAGCCAGTTCTATTCTGGGAATTTATTTATTTTTTTGTTTGGCTCTAGGGGCTAAAGGGCTCACAGTAATGGAAACTGGAGGTCGCCGATTTATGGCTCTTCCTCTGGACTCTCCAGGCCATTTGTTTGGTGGTGAGTACCAGCTTCCGCAGCATTTCTCAGCCAGGACCTCAGCCTTCTCCAGCCCTTAAGATCTCCCTCTCTCCAGGGAAGACTGGGAAAACTCAGCTGAGCTGTGGCCAGTGCCAGGCCCTGCCAATCAGAGGCTCAACCTTATTCCCTTTCCCCTGCACTCCAATCACATCAAATTTGCTATATATTATCATAGCCCATTCCTCTCCTTTGGAAGATGTATTGCATGGGATTGTTTACATCAATTTGTGCGATTATTTGATTAATGTCTGTGTCCCCCACAGATATTGCTCTGTGAAGATAGCAGCAATGACTAACTTGTCACCAGTGCACATCTAATGTCCCGTGTGGTGCTGATAAAGGAGGGTACTCAATAAATATTATCAACTGAATATATGAATGCATTGTTCACATCAGAGTAGGGGCCATGAAAAGGGTGCTTGATCCATCTTGCCCCCTCTTGACCCATTCCCCTTCTTCTCCCCACATCTTGATCACAACCATGGTTTCCTCTGAGTGACAACCTTATATCACAGTGAGGCATTGGGACCAAGAGTCTTAGAAATGGCCAGGAAGTCAACACCGTCGACTGCATTGCTGCTTACTGGGCCGCTCTGTTGAGCATGTTGGGCACCTAGAAGAGGTGTGAGTCCTCCCATATACCTAGTGTCTTCAACCCACCATTTGGCTTTATAGTTTGGAAGAGAATCCTGACATTTTCAAATCAGGAGAACTCATCTAAAATATAAATGTATGCATTTGCATTAAGAAGAAAAAAAGATCGTTCCATATGGCAGAAATCAACTTGAGCAGCAACTGTCCGTACAGGAAGGGCCAGTGACTTTCAGATCAGCCCATTACCCACTTACATGATCTTTGAGTACGTTGGAGTTCAAGGTCCTTGCTATAGTTGACAGTAAGTTACTGATAAGCTTGCTTTTTCCTCTCCTTTTCCTCTTCTCTATCGTACACTCTAAGGAACATATTCTAGAGACAAAATGCAATATTTAACCATTAGCAAAGAACAGTCTGATATTGTATTTAGCAATACTCTCCTCTCTAGGCTGTGGCTGACCATGGCAAGCCCATAAAATTAACTATCTCTATTGCTCACTTAACCTTTTTAATTTGGGTGGGTAAAACAAAACTGTGAGCTTACAGGCAGATTCTCTATAGAAACTGAAGCAATTGCTCTATCCGTGTATCACTTGCTTTTATCTGGAGAATGGGAGTGAAAATTCTTAGGAGGATGGACAGCCAAAATGGCACTGCATGAAGGCCTTGCGCACGAATCTTTTATGGCCTGACTTCTCCCGGGAACTTAAGTAAATTCCCCGAGCTCATGACCTTCCATTGGACATAATACAAAGGGTCATTACTTGCTTGATTCTCATACTTACAGGGGAAAAAAAAAGGAAGTCCAGATGAGAGTTAAAAATAGGGCATGTGAATTTAATGCAACTTTCTCTGGGATCATAAGTCTGGTGAAAGGAAATAAAGAAGGAAGAAAAAATAGACATCATATTAAATGAGCTTCCTGGAAGAATGTTACTTGCTCACAAATGTTTATCCAGAGACTCAGACTAATTCCTCATTAACGAAGTGTCCTGGAATGTAGGTGGGATCCATCCTAACATCCTTGAAGGAAACCTGAGAGCTAACTCAGAAAACTCCCAGGCTCAGGGACAGTTTCCCTGTTTTGTACATCTTTCCCAGTTACTCTTCTCCCATGTCATTAAGTATTTTTCATAATATCTGGAACACTTACACATAATGCTCCCACCTTCCTGGAAGTCGGAATTTTATTTTGCATTGCAGGGCTGAGTTAGAAAAGAATACCCACACCATTTCCAAATTGCAGGGGAAAGGGGCCCCTTCTACTTTGCAAATATGATTCACTTATAATAAACAAAGATTGTGTTCTGCAATTTGGTCTGGAGGAAGGGCTGAATCTAAACTTCCAACTGTGCCTCTGAAGCATTATTTCAATCAGGAAATTATGTTGCAGGTGGAGACATGTCCCTGGGAAAGAAAGCATCTGCTTCCACACAAATGTCATCAGTAAAAGAGATGGGGAAGCCATGTGACCCAGGAATTGGATTGTGTCCATATCAGATCTGCATTTCAGTTGTAAAAACAGTAAGTTACTCTCGATTATTCTTATGTACTCTGCGACAACCTTTTCTTAGCTGTACCCGGGTCCAGAAAGAGACATGAGAAACTGGCAAAGGCTTTAGAAAATGATCGGTTCTCAGTTCTGCCTCAAGCTCCAAATGCCACTTCCTGGTTCAGAAGCAAGAGGCTTGGGGAAAATAAGTTTAAGCTCATAAAAACACTCAAAGGGCATACTGGTCATCAAACAGCTCTGAGCAAACTGCATTTGCAAATGAATCCAAAAACATGTGGATTCAATTTTCCCTGAAATGCCCAGAGGTTAAAAAAATTAAGGGGGGAATGTTTGGCAGAAAGAGCCTGGGGTTTGGCTATGTGCACAAGTTTCTGAAAAATAAATTGATTGTTTTGCCAGAGAGAATATATTACCTGGTCCCCCTTCTCAATCACATCTCTAACTTAATTACCAATGGATCCCTTTCTCATTGTGCCTGCAAAGTGGACCTACGTGCTGAACTCGTTTGAAAGAAAGCAAGCTTTTCGTTGCCAGGGTGGCCTTGTACGTTGCCGACCCAGAACCTCAGGACTGTCACGGGCTTCAGCTCGGGGGCATGGTGGCAAGAAAACCATCTGCTAGCTGCAAAGTTGTTTCTCCTCTGCCCGTTGCCTTCCATCTGCCTCCACTCATCCAGTCTGAGTCCTCTTTTCCTTCCGCCAACCCACCAAACAATACCTTTTTTTTTACGACCAAATAAACACAGGCAAATGTGGAACTGCTTTAGAGCAAATCCAAACTGTTTTAAAAGATCATGAAAATAGAGTGGGTGGGGGGGAAACTACATCTGTGAAAAAGCAGTGATTAGCCTTAAAACAATCTGAGGCCAACGGCACAGAGTCCCATTACGAGATGATGTGGTTCGGTGTCTGTAAGTGGCTGTTCCTGGTCTCTGAGGTAGCAGAGTTGTCACGTGGTCCCGTTGTTGCCATGGCAATAATCTGTAATTGTGCAGAAAATCCACAGAACTCGTGAGCAACTCCTTAGTGGATTGGGCCGAAAGCAAATCAAACCGGTGAAAGCCCCAAACTGATGTGGTTACAGACATGTGTTGGCCAAGCTGGTGCAGTTGAAGCTGACCTGGTTTTACAATTTTCTCTCCCAGCCCCGATCTAGCTATGGTGAACTCCCTCCTCATTTATCCTTCTTGCCCTTGCATGTTTATACCTGGTGAGGGGGGTATAAATCCTAGTCAGCCAGGCACATGCTTTAGCTCCCTCCTTAAAATTCTGAGCACACAATTTGCAATCTACAAGATTGGAATTGAGGCTTTTTCAGCTGCCGGAACTTCTAAACCCTTGACTGAGGACCAAGGCCTATTTGTACGCATAGGTGAAAAAACCATTCGCGTGTCCACAGGGCCAGGTGGGCATTTTTCCCCCCAAAAAGCCACCAGGGACACACTGGGCAGGAGAGGAGTGCAATGAAGATATGTTGTTCCTGGGGTAGCTTGGCAACGCAGTACACACACATGCAGAGCACACCCATCTGAAGACGTGCCAACACTCTCCTTTAAGGCTAGCTAATGCAAACCATGCCCAAAGCGTGGCTGGGAAGTGGAAGGTAGGTAGCGTTTCTCCCTCCTGCACTAGATACTGTGTGACGTTTATGCATGTATCAGCCATCAGCCCCACATGGTCGAGGGCACGGGTGAGTGCAGGGGCCCCTGCAGAACGTGGAGCAGGAAGAGGAGCCAGACAAGGCGCTTGTTCCAGGCTTCGGTGAGCACCCCATGGGAAGGCAGCTTCCGAACAGATCCCGTGAGAACATCTGGGCTGAAGACGCTCACGCCAGGCCTTACACCCAGACTCACTGGTAGTAATGCTTCATTTTTTCCCATTTATTTATCCTTTCATAGACCACAAATATGGTTTGCTTTCCTTTTCCAAGGGTTCCTGCTGGGAGCAGGCAAAGGAAGGTGGCGAATAAACATCACGCTGTGCATTAGGGTGCTTTTTCTGGATACCCGCTCACTCAGGGTGACTCAGCTGCAGGCAACAGAAACTCGCTTTGCTTCATTTAAGCAGAAAGGAATGTAACACAGGAGAGTGGAGGACTCACGATGTGGGCAACAGCTTGAGCATCAGATAGGAATCTGACAACTTAGGGGGCTAGGTTGCAGGGGGAAATGAACTGTCTGATTTATAGTTCGCTACTAGAATATTTAGCTTCAACTATTTTTTTTTCCTGTCATTTTTCTCAAGAATCAAAGTCTTGGAAAAAAGAGTCCCAGTGGCCTAATTTGGATGATGAGCCCAGTTCTCTCTCGGGGGAGGGGGGTGGCAGGCACAAGAGGGAAAGAAGGATGTGGGCAGCCCACAGAGTCTCATCAAGATTCCACAGAGTGGGGAAGAGAGAAGTTCTCAAGACAAAAATGAAAGTGCACTTGTGGAAGGAAGCAGGCTGGGTATCGTGATGGCCAGGGTGCTCACTTGGTGAGGACAGAAGCCACCAACACATGTCCAGCACTACAGCTTGCAAGAATGTTGGACGGTCGAAGTGTCAATCAGCCGTCTTACATTAGCAAAGGTGTGCTAAGGAAAGTTAGAACAGGAAGGTAGGTAGGCAGAGAATGAGTGAGAGAGAGTCTAGAAAATACTGTGTGTGGCATCCTCTCCCAGGGAGAATACAGGGGAAAGACAGCAAGCTGATCTGCCTCCAGCCTTGCTAATGGGGCAGACTTCCTGCTAGTCCGAGCGCCTGGTTAATGTCCACTTCCCAGCATGTCTGATTGTGGGTTGAAGTGGACTGATCAGCAAACTGCTCAATTACAAGCCCATCTTCTCCCCGTGGTGCCGCTAATTAAAATGGGCACCACGTTGGTGTGCCCACACTCCATGGAACGGCACCTTTCCGAAGCTGAATCTGTCACAATTAGCCCTTGTCAGTGCAGTTCGGCCTCCTTGTCCCTTTTTCCGACCCCGTTCTTGTTTGGTATGAATTCATCTCTGGAAAACTTTCCCTCAAGATTATTGATGCCCCCGCCCCATACCCTTAGCTCTGAGACAGAAGCGAGAGGCAGAAGCTTTGAAATGCAACCTTAAGATGAAGGCATGTGGAAATCCCCGTATTCTGAAATGCTCTGAGCTTTCATCCTGCCAAGCACCACTTTCTCCTAAAATCATGTTGTGAAGGGTATTCCTACATGCACTTAATTTTTAAGAGGAGAGAGAGAGAAGGAAAAGACATGGCTCAGTATCAGGCCACTTGCAGGAGAGCCATTCTCCAGACATCTGGGCCCAACTGCAGCTGATGGTGCTTTTCAGCTGTCCGTGAACTTCTGTGTGACAGGGCGGTGCCTCCAGTACAAAGGTGGACGGAGAGAGAAGGTGTTGAGGAGCACCGTAGTGACAGGTAGCAGAACAGGACTGGGGCTCGTTACACAACCCCACACCTGTCCTGTACTCTCTTGAATGCCAAGTCCATGGCTTCCTGACCAGAGAGGGGAGCTTTCATAGACTGCTCAAGGTCCAGTTCAAGTCTCCATTAGTATTAAAATCGATATCCTTGGCTCAAGACAAGATAACACTTCTGGCTTCCTCCCGGAGCAACTGCCAGTTGGCCTCCAGCAGAAAGCTCCCTGCCCACTCACCTCTTAATGTCCCTTCTGCCTTGAACAGAGGTGACTCTAGATGCCCTTGCCTTTTGATACAAACTTTCCCATTTAGCACTTGTTTTTTCCCAAAAGAAAATCCTAAGTTTCCCTATCATAATTTTTTTAAAACAATTGTACACATTTCAGAATTTCTAAGAAAGTCCCATTGCACCCAGTGGTACAGGGTCAGACCAACATCAGTCATTGCAGCAATCTGGTGTCACAAATGAGAACAGAACATGACTGAATGTTCCGTAGAACACAATGGTTAAGTGTTGTGACTCTGGAGTCAGAATGTCTTTGGTTTTGGTTCTGAAATTACTAGTTAATTTGTCTTTTTTGGGTCTCAGATTTTCAAATCTGTAAAATGAAAAGGGTAATAATGTCTCCCTCAGATGGTTGTTGGGAGGATTCAGGGAAATAATGCACAGGAAGCCCTGGGCTTTAGTATTTGCTGCAGAGAAAGTACTCGATCACGTCATGAACTACTGTTAGCTGTTGGCGTCGTGCACGGGACTCCTGAGCATATGACCCGTCAGACGGGTGGGGGTGGGGAGTGATCTGGGCCCCTCTGCCGTGCTGACAGTGCACGGGACTCCTGTGATCTGCATGTCCCCATCTTACCCAGCTGTCATTGCCCTCTCGTTCCTACTCCTTCCCTCTTTGATATGGTCATGTCTTCTGTGTCTCCTGCCTTGGGCAAACTGTCCAAGATGGAGTATGGGAGCTGCAGATAGATGATCTTTAAGTGTCCCTTACCAAGTTTCTTTATCCAGGTACCTGTAGGCGACAAAAATAGAGTAGGACACACACACACACAATGCGTTAGACCAGAGTCACCCTGTCCAACACCCACAGACAGACACATGCTGTTAAAGCTCACGGTCAGTGACTGTCCACTTATATTACTCCTTGATGGGACATCCCGGCCATGGAGATCACTTCATAAGTTCCACATATCCTGGGCTGATTTAGGTTGGGCTGTCAAACTGGTAGCAGCCAAGCTCAGATCAGTTCAGAGATGGGGCGATGGGGCCCACCAGTGGGCATTTTCCTCGAACCCACCACCTTTCTGGCAGTGCACACTCCAAGCAGGGAACAGGGACTAGGCTAACAAAGACTTTAAGAGGCAGCACAGATGATGTTAGAAAGATGGTGGGTGGAGAGCAGGAAATAGCAGGGCTAGCTCTTACACAGGCTCAGGTTGCTCACTGTCATATACAATAAATCTGCCGAAAATGTTAAGGCAATTAAATAAAATAAAGAGAATACAAATGTGGAAAAAAGCTATTGTAATCGGATATTCCAGAACTTGAGACCCAGGCATAATGTTTTTATAATAGTATATATAAGAGTGTTCTTTTCAATAACATAACAAGGATTAAGTAATTGAACAACATTGTTTCAAAATATTTTCTGGGTTGGATCCTGTGTCCCAGCATCTCAGACACACACAGTTCTAGTTAAGGGAATCTGCAGAGTTAGGACAATGAGCTCCAGCCCACAGAACATCTGGCTGCAACCACCTCTCCCAGCTTTCTGTTTTTATAAGCAATGAATTCGGAGGGCCAGGTTAGAGTTTTTGGGTCATTTGATTTACTTGATGCGCAGATCATTTCGGCCACTTCTTGTGGCTGGTAGTCAGCGGAACCTGGCTTTTTTCAGGTTCCTACCAGTGGAAATGGTTCTGTTCTTTTCATTTAGTCACCGAAGTGCTTTTTAGGTTTCTGGTGCCTACACAGTTCTTTGTGATGGGTCATGAGTCAGTCATTTACAAAAAATATTTATTGAGAACCAACCATGAGGCAAGTTCCCTGTTCTCACAGATTTACAGTCCAGCGGGGGAGGCAGATATTAGACAAATCCTCACCTAAATGGTCCTTTGATTACAGTTGTGAAGAATGACTCAGAGGAGAAGAATGAGCTGTTACAAGGGGACTGCTTCCTGGGTCTGGAAGTTTGGCAAGGCTCCTCTGAGAAAAGCAGTATTTAAGGCATTCACAGCAGTGGCCGGCTTGGCGAGAAGAAAAGAGATTGGAGCGGAGAGAGGTGTTCTAGAGAGAGACCAGTACGTGCAAAGGCCTCGAGCCAGAAGGAATGCACATACTGAGGAAGTGGAGGGGGGTTGATATGGCCAGAGGATGGGCTGCTCCAGGGACGAGGATGCAGGGGGCAGGGTCCCACTGAGGGCAAAGGTTGGGGGGTACCTAAGATCTTGTTCTCAAAAACACCATCTAACAGAGAAGCACCTGCCTCTCAAAACTAAATCTTGTTGCTTAGGCTCTCAAAAACTATGTATCTAACATATAATGACTCCTTGCAATTTGTCCCCACTCCTGGCAAAAGAAAAAAAGAAACACAGTTCAAGGCATGTCCTACTTATGTTGGGTTGGTACAAAGCAAAACGCATGTTTGTTATCAATGTTTCCCGGGTTTCAGGCATCGTAGCATAATATGAGGATTTGGCTCCTGAGAATGTGGGGGCTGAGAGGCCCTCAGCCCTACAGGGGGGAGTCTGCAGATGCAGGACGGCCACATGCAGAGCCTGCCTCAGCAAAGGCCGGAGGGCGGCTGGTGTAGGGTGTGGCCTGAAAGTAGGCGGGGCCCAGGCTGGGAAAGCATTGTGGTCTGAGCCCTGAGGCTGCAGGGACCGGTGTTCCAGCTCAGACGGCCAGCAAGAGGCGTGCCCTGGTCCTCAGCACTTTTTCTTCAACTGATGGGGTGGGGCCCAGGGAGGGCAATCTGCTTTACTAAATGCACCAGTTCAAACATAATCTGACCCAGAAACACCCTCACAGACCCACTAATGTTTGACCAAACCATCCGGGCACCCTGTGGCCCAGCCAAGTCGACACATAAAATTCACTAGTACACAACGATTTTTGCCACACTCAGGCAACATCCAGATCCTAGTTTATATTGTGCTCTTTTTTGTTTTCCACAAAATCTTCTTTTTGCTTAAACATATTCTCCATCTGTAAGTGGAACGCTATAATGGAACTGGAAATGAAATGTCCATATTACTGCCATAAATGGAAGGCGAGCACAAAATAGAGTTGTTTTTGTTTGTTTTGTTTTAATGCAAGGGCTCCTCTGCATTACCCATGACGAAGAAGAGGGTGTTTGGGGAGACAGTCTGCTGTCCGACCCTTTATGCAGATTTGGGGGCATTCTGGTGAACAG
Source organism: Artibeus jamaicensis (assembly GCF_021234435.1). NCBI lineage: Eukaryota > Metazoa > Chordata > Mammalia > Chiroptera > Phyllostomidae > Artibeus > Artibeus jamaicensis. Next base: position 7,007,379 of record NW_026521828.1, on the reverse strand, counting down.
GGGTGATTTTTCGACAAAGATCACTGCAGAGGACAGCAGCACAGGAGGTAGGAGGAGAGGTGCTGTGGCCCAGGCTGAGGATCCAAACAGACCCGGATCTGAGTCTTGGCTCCGCTACCTGCTCGCTGTTCAATCTAGCAGAGATCACCTACCTCTGATGGTAATATAGCAATTTTATGAAGTTATTGGTGGGATTTAAAGAGGTAATGTGTGCACGTAAAATGCCAAGCTTAAATTAGTTGCTCAACAGATACATGTGATAAACTTGTATTATTCCCTAATCTCTTTCCCATGTTTCTTGAGATCCAAAGCAGAGTAGTTCACTGAGTACAATCTGAAAGATAACAGCAAATGTTTACTGAGTCCTGATCAGTTTGAAGACTTGAGTGCATGTGACCAAAACTGGACTCAAACCAGTGCAAAGGATAAGAAACTCTGTTATCTCATATAACAGGAAACCCAAAGAGAGGAGGGGGTCACAGCAGTGAAGCAACCAGGGGTTCAGCTCTATTTCTCTGTGATACTTTTGGGTCTGACCTACTCTGTATCTCAGCTTTCTCCTAAGACTGGCATCCTTCATGGTCAGGAGATGATTGCTAGTCGCAGCCAACAATGCATGCCTCCTTGCTTGCATCCAGTGCTCTGAACTAGGGGTATTGTCCCAGGTTCCCCTGGGTTTCTTGGGCTGCATTTAGATGGAAGGATGAGTAGCTAGCAATAAAGAAAAGGAGAGCCAGATATGTTTACTGCAGTTTTCTACATCCCAGGAACTGTGCTAAGCATTTTACATTTATTTTCTTCTTTGGTATTCACAACCACCCTAGGAGGTTGCTCTTTTTTATAGACAGGGAAGAAGAAATCCAGAGAGGCTGAATCACTAACTTGCTCTGTAACACTCACAAGGTTGACAGAACCAGAAGGCAGACTCAAGCCCAAGAGGCCCCAGGGCCATGCTCCTGAGCTCACTGTCACCCAGTTGGCTGACCTCTCTGGGGTGGGGACTCACACTCTGGCCTCACCGTGCAGGGTGTCCAGAATCCTGGCACTCACCCAGTGAGGTGGACTCATTTTTACCCCATGCTGAGGAATAATGGGAACATTCTGGAAAGAACTTGAGCTCAGCTCTCAGGTTTCCACAGTTATTTGTCTGTTGTTACCAAACACTAAAGACTTTAAAAATTCACTGTGGTCATATAGCAGAAAAAATGACCTCATGCTTACGACCACAAATCCAAAATGCTCTGGAATCTGTAAGACGAACTGCATTTTAATTAGAAGAGAGAAAGAGCAATGAGGACGTTTCTTGGACATTTTTTCAAGCCCTCCCTTGGCTTGCCTTCAGGCCAAAATGTGACAAGTGCCCTAAATCTGATAACAAACACACACTTCTGAAATCATTGTTAGCTTTCCTAAGAAGAAAAAAAAAATCACATTAGTTTTCTGTTACCAGTCAGAGTTCAAGAATGTATAGCCTTGAAATACAGCACATGAGAACCCAGGGAATCACCCTCCATTAAATATTAAAAAGTAGAAATGGAGCGCTCAACGTACTTTCCTCTCTGCTTAGAAGGTGTTTTATCATGCCCGGGCCTTGGAACGTTGAACCAAGCAATATCAAAAAGGCTTCCCTAAAATCTGGTCGCTGGTTACTGTCCATGTATCACTCTCGACCATGGGCTCAAACTGCCCTGTGATGGTGCAGAGCAGCAATGCGGGGTCAGGGAGCTGCTGCCTTCCCTGCTTTGGAAACAGCAACTGTTGGCCTTGGGCACAGCAGCCGCTCCATCAACAGGTGGTGGTGGCAGGAAAAGGAGAGGGGAGAACGTGCCCGTGTTGGGGGCTTGTTAATGAGACGCACTTTCCTGAGGCCCTCATGTGTCCTGGTATCTCATTCAGTACTCTCCACAAGCCAGTGTGACATCCGTCCCATTCTCCAGATGAGCGCACTGAGACCTGGAGAAGTTAGTAATGATACATGAGTTAGCATGGCTTCACTTGCAAAGAGAAGGATATGCAACCGAGGATGGTTGAAGCAAGGATCGGCAAACCCTTTCTGTAAAAAGCCAGATGCTAAATATTTTAAACTCTCTAGGCCATGAGGCCTCTGTCAGAATCATTTAACCATTACAGAATGAACACATCCAGAGATAACAGAGATAACACTCCAATGAAAGATGTGGCTGTGTTCCAATGAGACTTTATTTATAAAAATAGACGTTGGGCTAGAGTTGGCCTCTGGGAATAGTTTGCTGAAACTGGGCTTCAAGCAGAGCTTCTCGAGCTATCTACAACAAATAACCAGCTAAGTTTTCCTCTAATTTTCAGCATCTCATGGACTGATACTTCTGTAAAAGGCAATAAAATTAACAAAACTTGAACAGAAGTTCAAAATGTTTTTTCTTAGAGTCAACAAACATAAAAGGGATTCCATCAAACTGCTATGAAAGTTCATGAACACCCTCAACTTCTGTTCCTAAGAAGGACCAATAAGAAATATAGTCCGTGGAATGACACCATTCTATGGTCGACACTTGGCATAGCCACACTTCAAGGATTAGGATATTTATTAGCTCACTTAGCAATAAATGCAGACATGGACAGGACCCGGGTTTTTTCTACTTCTCAATTTTTGGTCCTCAGTTTTTTATCTGTCTTCCTGGGTCCAGGTGCTCACAGTCACCACTGCACCCTCACGCGACAGTGTCCAAAGCAGGAAGGCAAAAGGGGAGGCAGAGAAGGCTTTCTACCTGGGCTACTGTCTCTTTCATTAGGCAAAATACACTTTCCCTGAGCAGCAATCTGCCCCTGTGTTTCATTCACTACGGATCACATAACTCATGCCTATACTGTCCACTAGGAAAGGTGAGTAAGGATCCCATGGTTGGCTTAGTCCAGTTGTGAGTTTTCCCCCTCACACTGGATCCAGAGCCACTTGATCAAAATTAGACTTTGGTGAGCCCAGGAGGATGCTCGCTCCATGCTTCCTCTTAATAACAAGGGCCTGTGGTCCTGCTCAGTTCAACTCATAAGCGGTGCTCCTTCTATTCCAGTGCTCTGTCCCAGTGAAGGAATTCTCCTTCCCTTGTGGTTCTAGCTGTAGGATATGTATGCCTTTGATCATTTGTGTGGAGCTTTAAAAATGCAGTGGCTTCCATGTGTTTTATAAAACCCAAACATCAATGCTCACTTCCTTTTGTCAAGATCACGTCAGAAGGTGAAATTTAAGAGTACAGATGATGCTTGAGATTATATAGCAAATAAAGGAAACTTTGGAACTTTGGCCTAGGGCTTCTGACCCTCTTCTGTGAGTTTATTCTAAGGTATTTGACCATTTTTTTTCCTGCGCCGATTCAACAGTAGCATCTAAACAATAGGCAGCCAATCCAGGAAAAAGGCCAACACAGACAATGGTTGGTGTGAACTGACTGGTTGAGTCAACAGGAATGACTCCCCCTGCTTTTTTCTATTATGTTGATGCGGACAGTCTTATGCAGGGTGACCAAGTCTCCTGAATTACCTGAGACTACAGGACTTCTTGAAATGCAGGCCTTTCATTTTTAAAATTAGGATATTTTAATGATGTTAATTCATCCTATCCATGAACACAGTATGTGCTTCCACTTATTTGTTTCTTCCTCAGTTTCTTTGTTCAGTGTCCTACAATTTTCTGAGTATAGGTCTTTTACATCTTTGGTTAAATTCCTAGGCTCGTTCTTTTCTTTTCTTTTCCTTTCTTTCTTTCTTTCTTTCTTTCTTTCTTTCTTTCTTTCTTTCTTTCTTTCTTTCTTTCTTACTTTTTACTGCAATAGTATGTGAGGTTGTCATCTTAATTTTTCTTTCTGATAATTCATTATCGGTGTGTAAAAATGCCATTGACTGATTTCTGAATTTTAATTTTGTATCCTACTACTTTACCAAATTCATTTATCAGTTCTAGTAGTTTTTTGGTGGAGTCTTCAGGGTTCTCTATGTGCAGAATTATGTCATCTGTGAATAATGACAGGTTTACTTCATCTTCTTTCATTTGGATGCCTTTTATTTCTTCTTATCTGAGTGCTGTGGCTAGGACGTACAATACTATGTTGAATAAGAGTGGTGAAACCAAACATCCCTGTCTTGTTCCCAATCTTAAGGGAAATGCTTTCAGTTTTTTGCCCATTGAGTATGATGTTCGCTGTGGATTTGTCGTATATGGCCTTTATTATGTTGAGGTATGAGCCCTCTGTTTCCAGTTTGCTGAAAGATTTATCACGAGTGAGTTCTGGATTTTATTGAATGCTTCTTCTGCATCTATTGATATGCTCATGTGATTTTTTATCCTTTATTTTGTTTATGTGATGTATCATATTCACTGATTCACAAATATTGTACCAATCTTGCATTCCCCAGAATAAATCCCATTTGATCATGGTGTATGATCTTTTTAATGTATTGTTGGGTCTAGTTTGCTAATACTTTGTTGAGGATTTTAGCATCTGTATTCATCAGGGACATTGGCCTATAGTTTTCTTTCTTCATAGTGTCTTTACCTGGTTTTGGAATTAGGATAATGCTGGCCTTGCAAAATGGTCTTGGAAGTCTTCCCTCCTCTTGGACGTTTTGGAATAGTTTGAGAAGGAGAGGTGTTAGTTCCCTTGAAATCTGCATATGGTTTTGTTAACCAATGTCACCCCAATAAATTCAATATTTTTAAAAGTCAGATCAATGAACCTCACAGCAAAACAATCCATCCCCAACCCCCACCTTTCCCTATTTTTGCTTTCCACTCTCAAAAGCCATCTCTTTAAATAATTCTAACTGATTTTTAAATATTTTCTACCATGTTAATAAATACCAATGTATGGAACGATTTCTTGATTTTTTTCAAAATTAAACATTGTCTTTTCCAAAAAAATTTAAAAATTGAAAATTAAAAATAGCAACCCCAGGACTGTCCCAGTTTTCAATTTTAAAACCGAAGCCGTTCCAGGAAAGTGGGACAAGTTGGCCACCCTCGTTTCTGGCCTCCATCTACTGTCAAAATGTGCTTTTGTGTATTTTTTGGCATCCCAATTTCACAGGCCCCTGCTTTTCCTGGAAAATTAATAAACAATGTGTCTAGTTTTGTCTTGTGAATGACATTTTTTTCACAATTAAAACATCTAAATTAAGGGAAACACAGATACATCTTAGAAATTCCGTGTTTCTTCCAGAGCTGAGGATTTCCTTGGGAAATTTTTAGAACCGCTTTTCCCTGACTGTGAAGCGAGGCATGCAGGAAGACCCTGAACATTTTTAGTTCCTCTTCTTTTCTATCGGCCGCCCAGCCCAGCCAGGCACGTGGCAGCAGGTCTCAGAAATCACCACTGAGCTGAATGTATTTAAAGATGTTTCGGCCTCTTCACAGGGTAGCCACTGCTGATCTTGGACTGTCTATTCGAAATCACCTGGGGCCCTTTAAAAAATAAAAAGAAATGAAGCCCTGGCTGGTGTAGCTCAGTGGATTGAGCATGGGCCTAAGAACCAGACAATCGCAGTTCGATTCCCAGTCAGGGCACATGCCGGGGTTGCAGGCTGGTTCCCTGCAGGCCACTTCCCAGCAGGGGATGCACAGAAGGCAACCATACATTGATGTTTCTCTCCCTCTCTCCTTCCCTTCTAAAGATAAATAAATAAAATCTTAAAAAAAAAATAGACCACACTTGAGCCCTAGCTGGTGTAGCTCAGTGGATTGAGCGCGGGCCTGGGAACCAAGCAACCACGGTTCGATTCCCAGTCAGGGCACATGCCTGGGTTTGCAGGCCAGTTCTCTCCCTCTCTCCTTCCTTTCCCCTCTAAAGATAAATAAATAAAAATCTTTAAAAATAAAAAAAATAAAAATAAAAAGAAATGAAAAATTCCTGGACCCTTCACTATGCCTGCACTGGGAGGTGGGGCTAGGGAATGGCTTTGGGGACCAGGGACCCTTACTTTTCACGAAGTTCCCCAGGTATTCCTGACATGCCACCAGCTTCAGAAGCAACTGGCTGGAATACGTCAGTCAACCTGTCTCAGTGACAACTAAAATTGTAATTGCACTGTGACAGAAGAGAATCTCAGAAAATTGCGAAATTGCTCCTCTCTGCCTATCTTCCTTTTTCTTCTTTTCTGCCTTTCCTCCTCCCTTTCTTTTTTCTTCAGTAGTGGCAGTTCCTGTGAACATTGGGAGCAGTTTTAGGAAATGCTGTGCAGTGAAATTTAGAGACATTTGAAGTGAATTAACTATGCCTTCTGAAATTCAGACACTTAATATGTGTAGGGGCATGAGGCTTGAACAAAAGCTTGGAAGGAAGAGATCTCTGGGTTTATTGCTAGTGAGGGACACCCCAGGTTGCAGTATTCTTCCCTTGTTTTCATCCCCCCCCCCTTCTCCTGCCTGTGTGGTCCACGCTCACCTGAGAATCAGTGGGGAGAAGGAGACTTGATTGACATTGCTCATTTTAGGCCACCAGTCTGTCTGCCGAGCCCGGCGACAAAGATGAACATTAGTGACAATTCACAGCCTCGCTTTCTGTAATGTGACAAAAGCGAGTCCCATAGCAGTTAAGGTTCTCGTTAAGGCCGCGTTAACTGCTCAGACTCATTCTATTTTTTTTAAGCCACCAGAATAGTTAATACAATGTGTGGGACAACATGATTTCCATTGGGGCACAATCAAAACGGAGGCTTCTTTCCGCACTTTCTTTAATCTCGCTCCTCGCATCAACCTGAAGCAGAGCACAGGTCCCCTGGGACCCCTGCTCATCAGCCCTGCCTCCTACAAGAGGGGAATTTTGCCTAGACAGCTCCAAAGAGTCCCAATTCAAAGGTAAAACAATTAGTACACATTAATCATCACAAGGATGGTACTAAAAGCATAATCCTCTTAGAACTGCAACAAATTAAACTGAAAGTAGCACTATGAAATCAAGCATAACAGGACCACACAGGTAAGGAGGAGAAGGACACAGCTCAGGAGCCCAAATCTGGTGGCCACCGAAGGCCCCAAGCATCCCCTGTCTGCAGTCTCAGCCCAGAAGTCAGCCTTCCCTCCCCAGCTGCCTGTGAAGACCAAAGGCTGTCCATGCTGAGGCCGAGTGGCCCTCGCCCCCTACCCCCAGCAGCTCAGTGGACATCTGGGAGCTTGTGGCACAGTCTGAAGTCTGATGGGTTTCCTGAGGGTGCAAAGTTGCCCCCAAAGCCTGGAAGCAGCCCACCAAGGACTTGTCCAGGAAGAAAGAAAAGCAATCCTTTTCTGTGAAAGGAAAATCTTTGTTCAGATTTCCAAATGAGACCAGCCCTGGGCCAAAGATTGTTTCAGACGACCAATGTCTGCTTCCTTCACACCCAGCCCGACAGCCCCTCCCTCCTTCTTTCCTCTTCTCTGCGCTTCACCCTGCGAGGTGAGAGCTGTCTGGGGAGAAAAGCCACATAACGCAACAACTAATGGTGCTGTCACACTCTGTAACATCTGGAAGGCATGAGGCCCAACAGGAAAGACGCAGTATCACTTACAGCCCGTCGTAGATGTGCTTGGAATCCAGACCGGGCTGCAAAGGTGTCTTTCCTACTTCTCTCAAGTTGCCCTTCAAGGCCACCTGGTGTTTTCCTTTGATCTCCTTCGCTCCCTCTGTCTTTTTACACCCTCCTGGGTTCCCAGCCATATCCCGGTGTCCCTTGTCTTAGGGACAGCCCCACTTCAGATCAGTATCTTTCCTCTTTGAGCCAACATCGCACCCCTCATTGCACAACCGATGCACTAATGTGCCGGAAGAGCTCCTTCCCACCAAAGTAGGGTAAAGGAATGACTAGAACAGAGAACCCCTCCTGCCACCAGAGGTGTGTGGAACTTGCTATTTATTTGCACACTAAGAGAGGACATAAAAGAGAAGACGGTGCTGAAAGTCGAAAATTACTGGCAGACTTTCACACCAGCGAGGGGACCATTGGAAGTGGATGTATCTTCCCAGGGCTCGTATATTCCTGCTTATAAAGTTAGAACCTCTTCCAGATACACTCAGGTTTCTTACGAGAGAGAAAACCAATTTGCAAGTTCAGTTCCTTTCATTTGTTTTGAAGCTCATTCTCCTAGTGAAATGCTCAGACTTTTTAATGATCCGTTTTTATTCTCACCTTACCCCACATTCTTCTTCTTAGTATATCACCGCTGGAAACAGATAACAGGATGCTAAGAGGAAGGCCAAGAGCTCACTGGCCCAAGCTGAGACTGACGCTTGCAGAGTCCCCAGAGTGCCCGAGCTCGGTGCGGTGTGTCTGCCGGCCACGCCGGGGAGGTGTTTGGTTTACTCGCCCACGCCAGAGTTCAGGTCATGTGATGGCGAACTTTGTGCCATTTCCAAAATGGAAAATATTCAGCTTTTGATGAGATTATTAGGTCTCCTCCTGTCCGGGTCCAAGAAATGAAAACCAGATTTGCATGTATAAATAACCATCAAGTGGTGAAATGATTTATTTAGTCAAGTTACTGTTTTGGAAACCAAATCAATGTGTCATGTCAAGATCCAATCTGCCCTTCACTCACATGGCAAAGGAGACTTCTCCAGGGTCTACTAGGAAAAAAAAAAGTTGGAATCCTATTAATAGTTTACTCCTAGCGCAGTTACAGTGGAACCCAGCTATGAGGATAAAAGCTTGAAATAATATTTCCGAGAACATCCTGATAGTAGCGTGTGCTATTTCTTATTGTATTCAAGACACCACATGAATAACTCTCCCCCTGAAGGAAAGGAAACAAAGCAAAGGGCAACATATTTTCCCACTGTGTAAATTTCCTTCCGCACGTAGCAATAGAACTGGAAGGCAAGTCCTATGGTCATTACATGTCAGGAGGCCAACATGCTGACAGCTTCAAAGGTGTGTTGAGCTACACTGTGCGTGCTCTTTTTAAAAAAGACAATAGGCATTGAAAATTAAACCCTGCATCAAAGCCTTCCAACCCTACCGAGAACAAGTCTATGGGAAACTCAAACCAAGATGCAGGCGTATTTCTGTGTAAATTATGTGGAGGTTTGGGTCTCTGGGAATTGCAATGTCTAGGATGCCCTGAAGACAGCTGTACAGCTCGGATCTGAGGGGCATGTCAAAGCTGGTGACTGCAGCTAGTGCGGAACCATCTGCAGCTAATTCTAGTCATTCTTCTGGCGTGAAAGCAAGGCTTCTAGTTTGAATCGACTCTATTAATGCTCAGGGGCCTCGCTGCAATGCCACCCAGGATAAAGTGGGTTTAAATAGTGGGTAGTGCCCACCTGGAGCCTAGTTGTGAGGGAAGAGAGACGCATTGGATCGGATTCCACTCTGTTAAGGCCCCATTTCTTCGAGCCTTAGTTTCTTCATCTGCAAAATGGGAACAGTAGTATCTAACTGCAGGGGTATTGAGGGAATCAGAGACACTGCATGTGAAGTTCTAGACTCCTAGTAGGGGCTCAGTAAATGGTCCCATTTATACATGTGTGTAATTATTTATTACCGTTTACCTATTTATTTACTTACTATAGCACCCAATTAATATCTTTATAGCAGAGGCCATTAACCTGGGGTCTAAAGACATTTGGAACCTAAACTGAAATTATAAGTAAAGTCTCATGTATCTGTGCATTTTCCTGAAGATGAGGGCTTATAACTTGCATACTATTCATAAGTAATATTATAAATAATATAAATAATAACTGTCATAATATTCATAATTTTATAAAAGGGTCTGTGATCAGAAGAGCTATTAAGGTCACTACTTTGTGATTTGGCCTCAGCATGTGTTGACCCCGCATCATGACATGAAGAAGAAGTTTGTGATTTGGGATTTTGTCCTCATAGAGGTGTGCTGTAGCTCGTTGTCCTCTAAGCTGGAGTTCTGCGTGTGTGGGTACATGTGTGTTCACATGCATGTGCGTGTTTGCGGTCTGAGGGAATGCTGGTTCTATAACAAGCCACGAGTTTACTGAGAGAAGAGAGGACAGTTGTGTCTCCAAAGGAGCTGATGACAGATGAGCACATGGGGTGGAACCGCGATGCTGTGGGAAGAGCACCGAGGGAGGAGGCAGAGGAGACGTGGAGAACAGGGCTGGGCAGAGCGGAGGGCCCAGTGGGTCCGTCTGGCTGGGGATTCGGCCGGCACAGAACCCCAGTGGCCTCTTGGGCGCTTGCCGCTAGGGGAGTGTGACCAGGCGCTGGTTGTGGAGATGGTCTGTGGGAGATCAGCAGGAAAGAATGTGTGCTGCCATTGCAGGAGACACCATGGCATGTTGCAGAACAGGGAAATAAGTGCTCAAGGGAGAGGAAAATTATATAAATTGGGTAAGATAAGTGATAATTGAGCAGGCAAAAGACTCACAGAGATTTAGAAGCAAAAGAAAAATTCACAGACCTGTTGCTTCCCAGTTCAGCTGGCTTTCTGTGGCTCAGGTGCCAGTATTTGAACTTGCCCAAGGGTACAAAGTGACAAGGGACACACACATATGCACACATGTATACATTCCTACATATGCATGTATATGTATTATTCAAGTTCTTGACCAAACTTCTTGAGCTTCTCCCCTGCAGGATACAGCTGTGTGTGCATGTGTGCATGTATCCATTTAGCAGCGAACACGCGTCCATGTTTACTATTTCCTAGTCACTGTGCTAAGAGCCTTAAAGCTCATTCCAATGTCACTCTTAAAGCAAGCCTATGAAGTAGATGTTGTGATTGGCTTTCATCTGTCAAATGAAGAACCTAAGGCTTGCTAACATGAAGTGATTTTCCAAAATCACACTTAGAAAACTGTTACGCTGGGATTTCAACTGAGATTGCAAAACCAGTGGACACAGGAATGATATTCTTGGGGAAGATGGAGTCAATTTACAAAATGCTAGGGCGGTGATTTCAGCAGCAGCAGAAGAGCAAGAGACCCAGGGTTGATGTTTGAGGCGGACTCTGAGTCCCCTCAAATCACTTCATAATATTCCCCGATGCGGGTGTATGACATCTTAACCTCCTACTGCTCTGCCCTGTTTTATTACTTCTCTGTACACCAGCGATAGAACACCATACACAGAGGAGGGATCAGCTTCAGAAAGGAGCATAAAATCATTGAGAGCCTTTTTATTTTTCTACACCAGTCCCGCAGGTCTGCAAAAGTCAAGGGCTTGATATTTACCATGCATCGGCTCTACACAAATAGAGATCCACATTCAGAGGCCACAAAAACAGAAGAAAATGAAGTTCATCACCTTTCAGCAGCCCTGGTGATGAGGAAGGACTTGTCAGAGCTGATCTCTGTTGGCTGCTGGTTAGTGTCTGATGAGCGGTGTCGAGCTGGGGACCAGTAGGGAGCAAGGGTCTCTTCTGTTATGAGCTTAGAGAGGGTATTGACCTTCACAGATGTCTTGCAAAAGGAAGCCAGTATATTGCACATCTCTGAAGATTAGAATCTTGGGGGAGATTCTCAAAGGTCACAGAGGCTTCTGAATGCCCAGCCGTTCATCAACTACTGCACACTTCTCTGCTTCCGTCACCGGCACCCCCTTCTTCTCTCCATTGCCGACAGCTTGTCCCACCCTACACACGGGTTCTCTTTCTCCCAGTTTTCCACACACTGATGAGAACTACATTGGAACCATGTTAAGAGAGAGATTGGATGGCACCCACCTGGGAATACACAGCCAGATTTCTGCTGCCTGAATACAGCTGCTGAGCTAGTGGGGGCCTTATTTTGAGAAACAGGGGCATTATAACACGTTGATTTAGATGGATGCGAGAAGCCATAGACATACAAAGTACTGTTCACTCCTCTGCTGAGGCTTTAAATATGGTCTGAGGGTATTGTAAAATCCGGAGAAAATTGGTGATAGTAGATGTGTATATTTTGTTTATTTGTTTGTTTATGTGTTTCGTTTTCTTAACAACAAGCATTCTCTACCATTCCTAGATAGAGAAGCTTCTGGAAATTACTGTTACTAAAACTACTTGTCATTTTCATCATTGTATTCCCAGCTCCTTAAACAATGCCTGTCGTATAGTTGATACTCCATAAATATTTGTCAAAGAAGTGAGTAGGTGGCTAAGTGTGAGTTTGCATCCCTCACTAGATGTCTTGTCCATCTTTGAGCCCCTAGTCTACAACACGGCGCATGCTTTCGGTCAGTCTACACAACTGATGTAGGCTGTTTGCTGTTATTCCAGGTGTGCTGTGGTACGCTTTATGTCATAAAGAAGAGCGGCCCAAGGCTCATATTGCCCTTGGGAATCAATCACACCAGGGCAGTGGGTTCTGGGAAGGAGTGCTCCTTAAGGTCCCAGCATTACCTTGGCTGCAGTACCATCCCCTGATTCATCAGGATCTCCTCGCTAGGACCCCCCTCCCCAACTTAATCTCTGTTGTACGATGAAATCCTATCCACCTACCTACTTCCACTGTTCACTCCAGGAAATATTTCCATTTGAACAGGAACATTACCTGCACAAATGGAAATGGGCTCCTTTGGACCAAAGCCCTGAACATTAACAGGGCTTTGGTCCAAAGGAGAAGTCCTAATAGTGGGAACTTAAGAGAATAGAACAAGCCAACAGAGGAGATATTTTCTGTTTTTACTTAAATTATCTTTGGCTTTTACTTAAATTCCATCATTTTGGCATTGACCTGTTCTACCTCCATGAAAAGAGAGTCATTTCCTCAGTCACTGTGGTGACAGTTCCTTTACCGGAGGGAGAAGAGACTCAGGGAAGGAACCAGATCAGCCTATTTCAAAGAAGTAAACTTTTGAAGAACCCTTTAAACCCCCCCCCCCGCCCACCTCCCCTCCGCCACCATTTGGAATAAGTTTTCTTAGTAGCTTCACATTAGAAGAATTCCACCTCTCATCATGTTTTATGAGGAAAAGCAATCCCACTTGGGGAAAATAAGGCAGTGCAGCTAGCATATTTGAAGATTATATTTTATTTATTGATTTTTAAAAACATACATTTTAAACAGAATTTTTGTTGCAGTTGAGTTTATGTGGCACCAGGCCTTGGAGAAAACGCAGAGTGTCAGTGAGTGCGGTTCTCCACATGCAGGATGGTGGTTGGGAGGAGCGCAGTTCATTGCCTGTGTTGCTCCTCTGTGCGATGCTTGTATCTGGGGCTCTCCCAGTTTCTCTGGGTCCATGTGATGCTAATGGCCTCTCATGTGCCTCTGAAAGGAGATGCGGACCAAGAGTCAGGAGTTCGGTCCTGACTTTCCCAGGGGCTGTAGGCAAATCAATGAATTTTTCTGAACTTCAGTTTCCTCGTTTGAAAAAATATATATAGTTTATAGAATAAAAGCCCTGGAGCTTGAAAGTCTTGGACTCCAGCTACGCAACCCTGAGAAACTCATTTCACATCCTTTAAGGAAGGGGAGATGAGGGCAGCTCTTGTCTCACGAGTTTGCATGTTAAGAGACGCAATCTCTGCAATCCTGCCTCAAGGTAGGCTGAGATGGGGGGTGGCCGGCAACAGCTTCCACCGGGAAACCAGGAAAAAAGGGTGAATTACAAAACCCCCGCTTCTGAAAACAAAGAGCTATAGAAGCCACAGGAACTAGACTTTTAAAAAGATTCCAGAAAAGAAAGATCCCTTGGTAGGAAATAGAATCATCCCTAGTAGTTTTCTTAACTGGAGGCATTTGTAAGTTTTAGCATTAGCCTATGGATTGGACTTAAACCCAGGTGAGGGCTTTCATGGAGGAGAGATAAATCAGCAGAGGTTTTGGCAATGGAGAGCTGGCATGATAAACTGGAAAACAGAGGATCCCCAAATGCAAGGGAAACCTGATGAATTCTGGGAGGATGTGGAGACTAGGGGCTGGGTAAGAAAGGAAAAGTGAAAACTCCCATACTCTTGCAGGGAGTCGTTTTGTAATCAGTTGTCATAGTTTATCTGGGACTCAGCGGGTTCCCAGAACATGGACCTCTAAGTTCTAAAACCAAGAGGGTTTCAAGCAAACTAAAATGACTGGGTCGCCCTTGGTATTTAGGAGAAAAATTTACACTGGAAGGAGGGAGTCTACAGAAAATAGGCAACCAATCTCTTGCTCAAGGCACTTGCTAAATATTTAAATTGCATAAGGTGTAGAGCCAAAGAACCAGATTTAAAATATACAAAGGTTACACTTTCAGAATTTAAAAGATCAAGACATCAATTTTCCCCCAAATCTAGAAAGACTGTGACTGAGGAATAAAAGATGGAATAAGTCCTGCTGAAACAACAGCCCCCTGACAGAATTATAGTGGTCAGCTTCTCACTGTCTCTGTCACACAGAGGAAAAGTAGGGCTCTTGCTGGTAGAGAATATTGTATGGAGACTCTGTGGTTCTTTCATTTCAAATGTCAGCACATAATAAAAATTACTAGACAGAAGAAGCCAAGAAAGTGAGCAATACTCAAGGGAAAAAAAACCAGCCAATAGAAATAGACCTGCAGGTATCTAGGAACTGAAGTTTGCGGATAAGCTTAAACTAAATATGAGTAATATGCTAAGAAAAATAGGAGGGATGGTCAAAATAGAGGAAAATATTGAAAATATTAGAGATTCAACCAGGAAGTATAGTATATATAATGAATCAAATGGACATCCTAGAACTTCAAAACAATATACAGACAAGAGTCTGGACCTGGCAGTAGACTTAGTTGTCTCAAATACTGGTGAATGGACACCATCCAAGTTGAAGCATAAAGGGAAAGAAGAATGGAAAGGACAAAAGCCATATGGAAACAATCAAAAAGTATAAAACATGTTCGAGTTCCAAAAGAATAGAAAACAGTGAGGTAGAACCAAATATTTAAATAGATAATTACCAGTAACTTTCAAAATTGCTGAAAATTATTAACCCACAGATTCAAGAAGCTCAATAAACTTTGAGTAGGATAAAAACAAAGCCCACTACATAGGTACATCTTATTTAAGCTGTTGAAAATCAAAAAATAGGGGAAATAATATTAAAAACAACTAGAAGAGAAAGACACTACCATCAAAGAAGAAACAATAACTACTTTTAAAAAGAAATTATTGGAGTCAGAAGACAACAGAATTATATCATTAAACTGATGAGAGGGGGAAGCAACGCCAATCCGTATTTCTATACCCAGCAAAACTATTCTTCCATAATGAATGAAAAAGAAACATTTTGGACAAATCAAATAGGAGAGGATCTACTGCAAACAAATAGACCTTCCAAAAAGTACTGTAGGAAATGTTTCATTTGGGCTGAAGGAAAAGGATGCTGAATAAAAGCAGGAGGAAGTGCAGAGCACCAGAAAAGGGAAGTAGATGGGCAAATGTAAACAAATATTAACTGTCTCAAGCACCAATAATAAAACTGCCTAGTGTAGTTTATAACATCATGGCAGTAAAAAGATAGGTCAATAAAAGCACAAAGGGTAGAAGGATAAAAACAATTTGTGAAGCTAAAGTTTCTTTTGTTATCCAGGAAGCGCTCACAGCCCTGACTTAGCATAAGCTATTAACCTCAGGGTTGCATACTAAAATTTCTGGGTTAATTACTAAACAAAATGCAACGACACATAACTAAAAAGCTAATCAAGCTCTGGCTGGTGTGGCTCAGTGGACTGAGTGCCAGCCTGCGAATCAGAGTCACTGGTTTGATTCCCAGTCAGGGCACATGCCTGGGTTACAGGCCAGGTCCCAAGTTTGGGGCTCACAAGAGGCAATCTACAGATGTTTCTCTCCTCCTCTCCCTCCCTCCCTTCATCTCTCTAAAAAGAAAAATTAAAAGCTAATTGAGGATAAGATATTGAATAAAAATACTTGAATACAAAAGAAGGCAAGGATAAAGAAATAAAGGATATATGTAAAAAATAGAAACCAAAAGCCAGTAAGTATCATAATTACAATAATTACATGGATTAAATACACTTTAAAAATGATTTTTTAAAAAGACCTGACTATGTGCCATTTACAAGAGATGCAAGTGAGATATAACATTGCAGCTAGGTCGAAAGTAAAAGGGTAGAAAGACGTATCAGTCAACTTCCGCCAAGATGGAGGCATAGGTGGAGACGCCGTGCTTTCTCCCACAACCAAGTTTAGAGACAACAAAATATTAGCAATAGAAAACATAGCCAGAACACAGAAAATTAAACTTTTCGGAAGTCTGATAACAACAAATTCTTCAGCCTGACTGGTAAGAGGGTGAAGCCAGCAGCTGGTGGAGCGGGGTTGCACAGGAAAACTTGGTCAGATGGACTCAGGTGCGCAGATCCCAGGCTTGGGGTTGCAACGGGCGGACCCAGTGAGCGACCCAGTGAGTGACTGGCATACCCAGTGAGGGTGCAGGGCAGCGGGTTGACTGTGATCCCGCATTTTGTGCACAGATAGACCAGCGAGGGAGTGGGTGGTGAGACGGGACCGAGCAGGCCCCAGTGGCAAGAGGCAGCAGAGAGGGCCGCCATTTCCTCGCTCTGACCTTGCCCCCAAATACAGCATCACAACCCAGCGATCTGGGCATCCCCGCTCTGGTAAACACCTAAGGCTCCACTCCTCATAATTAACAGGCGTGAACAGACCAAAAATGGCTCAAGAAGATCTCAAAGCCCCAGAGCCCATAAATCTAAGCAATGAAGAAATAGCAAAACTTTTAGATGCACAGTTCAAAACACTGGTGATCAGGATGCTCACAGAACTGGTTGATTTTAGTCACAAATTAGAGGAACATATGAAGGCTAAACTAATTGAAATGAATGGAAATGCATAGGAAACCAATAGTAATGGAAAGAAAACTGGGACTCAAATCAAAGAAGTGGATCAGAAGGAGGGAAAAAAATGACCAAACAGAAAAGGATGAAGAAACAAGAATTCAAGAAAATGAGGAGAGGCTTAAGAACCTCCAGGACATCTTTAAACATTCCAACATCTGAATTATAGGGGTACCAGAAGGGGAAGAGGAACAGCAACAAGTGGAAAACTTATTTGAACAAATAATAAAGGAGAACTCACCCAATCTGGCAAAGGAAATAGACTTCCAGGAAATCCTGGAAGCTCAGAGAGTTCCAAAGAAGTTGGACCCAAGAAGAAACACACCAAGGCACATCATAATTACATTAGCTAAGATTGAAATGAAGGAGAGAATCCTAGAAGCAGCAAGAGATAAGAGGATAGTCACCTACAAAGGAGTTCCCATCAGACTGTCAGCTGATTTCTCAAAAGAGACCTTACAGGCAAGAAGGGTCTGGAAAGAGGTATTCCAAGTCATGAAATCCAAAGACCTACAACCAAGATTACTCTATCCAGCAAAACTTTCATTTAGAATGGAAGGACAGATAAAGTGCTTCTCAGATAAGGTCAGATTCAAGGAGTTCATCATCGCCAAGCCCTTATTATATGAAATGTTAAAGGGACTTACCTAAGAAAAAGAAGATAAAAAATATGAACAGTGAAAGGACAGCAGACTCACAGTTATAAACAACCACACCTAAAACAAAAGCAAACTAAAAGGACAGCTAGATCAGGAGTGAACCATAGAAATGAAGATCACTTGGAGGGTTAGCAACAGGGGAGTGGGAGAAGGAGAAGGGGGGAGAAGGTACAGAAAATAAGTAGCATAGACAGTAGATAGAAAATAGATGGGGGGACAAGAATAGTATGGGAAATATAGAATCTAAAGAACTTGAGACACATGGTCATAAACTAAAGGGGGGGAATCGGGGCGGGGGTGCAGGGTGGAGGGGAGTGAAGGGGGGAAATAGAACAACTGTAATGGCATAATCAATAAAATTAAAAATAAATAAATTAAAAAAAAAGAAGTATCAGTCAAGTAGTAACAAAGTCAGAGTGGCTGCATTTACATTGAGCAGGTATCTTACTGAAATATAACAATTGCTTCATAAGTTGTTAGCTCAAGTTGTTAAGAGAGAAGAATGTCATAAAAACCTGAAACAGAAAGATTTGGAATTTGGTAACCCTGACTTAAGGACCATTCTTAAAATTTTGTACTGTTTCTTTTGATCTATTTTTCCAATTCTACCATAAAAAATTTAGTTTTACTTCTTCAGGTAAATTTTTCAACTGATTATATGCCTGTTGATATGACACCTATCACAATTAAACCAAGGTAATATTGTGCATTAAGCATTTTCGATTTGGATTCCCTTAAATGTACCAGGGAGGCCTATGAAGTACCAGTGTGTTTAAAATTCAGGTAACTATGAAAAATCAGAGTTTGGAAGATTTAAGGCTTTACATTATTATAATAAATCCTCTCTGTCCAGAGACATTGAAAGTGAAAACCGTAGGGAGTTTAGATCTCCGCAGGCATCTGCTTATTTTACAAATGAAGGAAGTATAACCCCAAAGGGTAAGAAGCAGGAAGAGGAGATCCCTGGCCTTATGATTCACTAATATTCTTTTAACTTCAGTAACATGAAGATATTTATAAAACTCATTTAATAAGTATTTTTGAGCATTCACTGTATAAAAGGCCCAGATATAATTATTGGATATAAAATAAAAGCAAGACCCTGCCATTAATAGGCTTGTACTCTGACAAAGAACACAGACCTTAAATGGAAAAAAAAAGAATGATTTTTTTATAAAACTTTTCATGAATGCAACAGTATATAGTAAACTCTTCTTAAGAGAATGGGATTCAGCCTAGTGTAGTTTGCATGAAAGACCTTCCCAAGGAAGGGGACCATAGTTCACCCAGAAAAGAAGAGAGAGAAGAATATTCCAGTGCGAAGAGGAGATGGGATGACCTGAGATAGGAAGGAGTTTGGAACCTCAGGACCAGACAGAAAGACAGTGTCTCTGGAGTCCAGAGAATGGGTGTGCACGGGAAGGAAGTTCAGGAAGAGAGGTATCATGAGGCTTCCGGTTGCAGGCGTGGAAATTATGGGCTAGACCACAGAGAACCTCATAGGGCTTGCTAAAGGTTTTGGAACTTCTTTGGAGAGCAATTAGGTACTGCTAAAGAAAGGAAGTAAAGTGTT
Organism: Artibeus jamaicensis; assembly: GCF_021234435.1. Taxonomy (NCBI): domain Eukaryota; kingdom Metazoa; phylum Chordata; class Mammalia; order Chiroptera; family Phyllostomidae; genus Artibeus; species Artibeus jamaicensis. The sequence goes on along the minus strand of NW_026521828.1, from coordinate 6,988,422 downwards.
CAGCTTTATGGTGCTCTTTTTTTTTGATACTGTGGTTTTCAAACCTGTATGTAGGATTCACAAGGACAGAGGCAATATTTTTCTCATATTACATTGAACCCTCAAACCCTGACACAGTGCCTGGCATCTACACTCAATATTTGATACCAGAATGCAAGATGGATGGATGGATGGATGGATGGATGGATGGATGGATAAAGGGATGGAGGGATAGAAAGGAGGCACAGTATGGGCAGTGGGTTGAGGCAGAGTAAAGTGGATGTGGGGGCCAGTCCAGATGGAATGACTATCCAGGTAAAAGATAACAGTGATGCGGCAGTGGTGGAATAGGTGGTGGCAGCAAAGATAGGGTAAAGTGTACAGAGTTGGGCAATTTAAGGAGGCAGGTCCAATATACAATGCATTAATGAATTGAGTATTGTGGCTTGGAAAGGGGTATCAGTGGTGATTTCCAGTTTCGGTTATTTATGCTTGGGTGAATGGAGGTGCCATTTATTAAACCAGTTAGGAGGAGGTTAGAGGAATGACTTTAAACGTTTCTAATGGACTTTGGCTGCTTTTCTGCAGGGAGTGAGGCGAACATAGTCCAGTCTCTCTCCGGAGGCTGAGGCATTGACTGGGGCAGAGCAGACTCACTGGGCTCAGCTGGGAATCGGGCCTGGGGCTGCTGCTGGAGATGCGGGGCAGTAGGCACTGAGACAGAACCTTCACAAAGAAAGCTGCAGTGTTTATCTAATTAATTCATTTATTTTGGAGTGAGGTGCTTGTCCTTGATATCACTTCGTTTACCTAACAAATTTGGTTTTTCTCATAAATTACCATATTTTGTGATCCTAAGATGCAAGTATTTTTACACTTTAACATGTCAGCAATTAGGATGTGTCTTGTTATTCATCGTGCCTGCCTGAGACTCACTGTTTGGAGCAGCTGCAAGCAGATGGCTTAGTTGGGCGTGTGGTTCTGGGGCCAGCAGTGGGTGAGTGAACCGGGAAGGAGAGAAGTGCAGTACAAGGTAGTGTTCCTGAATGACCAGGGCTGGAGGCACCTAGTGACTCATCCTGGATTCTCTGTGGAGAGCCTTATAGAACTTGGCTCAGAGAATCTGCCTGAGGACATTGTCTACAGCTGCTTATGGGTTGCCCCATGGGGCATGAGTCACGACAGGTTTTGTTGCAAGTGTGCAAGAACCCAAAATGCAGGTATTTCACACTGCAGTGTCAAAGGAATTCTGGGTATACAGCAAGAGAGAAAAGTTGGCCAGAGACTGAACACAACTGTTGCACATGAAGTGGTGTGCCAAAGGCGGCTGTGGTTTATGGTTTAGTTATGGTTCTTTCATTCTGTCTTAGCGTTACGTACAGTAATGGTGTCTCTTATAAGTGATGGCATCTCAGATTTAATGGAACAGAGTAGACTATTGACCTTGCTGAGGTGCGTTTTGTTGAGGTGAGATCTGAACAAGCAAATTTGGTAGGACTAAATTAAGCTTTGTATGTCTGTAAGGCAGGGCTTGCAATTCCTTACATCTCTTGGATCTTTATCCTTAGCCCTTATCCCCACTCCTCTATCCTTATCAGTCACTGAAACTGTATAAGAAACTTTCCACATCTAGGAATTTACCTACCGTGGAAAATGTTTTACCTGAAAAGAACAAGTAGAATGGTAGAATGATGTTCCATCATAGACTGGTTTGGAGGGGCACTTTTCATGGGTGTTCTTAAAGAATTGGATCCTCTTTTTTTTTTAATCAAATATTTTTCAGAACTTGATGTTTGCTTAAAATAGATAAAAAGAGAGGTGTGCTGCAGGATTTGGGGGCTCTAGGACCCCGCAGCTAATGTGAGTCCTTGTTCCCTCTGTGGAGCATATTAAACCCTAGAGTTCCTTCCAGATTTGGAACCTGTGTTTCTCATGTGTCTCTCTCCCCCAGCCCACAGGGCATTTACTTAGTGTCTGTTTGCTCTTATTTGAGACATAATTGCAACAGGGTTGATTGTTTCATTTCCTAGCTTATGACAGATTTATAAGCAGTAAACAACAGGGAAAGAATAGCTACTCAAGGCTAGCATAGTGATATTCACACAGCAGAAGCTCAAAGCTAGGATTATAACTGAAAAACCACAGAAAGCACCTTTAAAAAAAAGGACAATATTCAGGAGTATTTAGTGTGTGGGCAACAATCTAGCCCACGTTACTAGTTTGCAAAGGTGTCAGAGCATTATGGCACGTGGAGGAAGTACTTAGGATTGTGATATCACCACCACATCTTCTACTTGGTCATTTTTAAGGTACCAAAGTATGTAAAATATAATAAATCTCACCAAAAATGGCTTCATTCAAATGGATTTGATATGTAATCTGTTCAGGTTCAGTCAGAGGGAACATTTGTGTACTGGTATTCTTTTGTCACTAAGTAGTAGAAAATCCAACTAACACTGGTATATAGATAAAGGAAGTAGTTGAAAGTCAAGAAGCTTCAGGTGGGGTTTGATCCAGTAGCTTACTCATGTTATCTAGGACCTGATTTCTTCCTGTTCTGTTTTGATTCCCATGTTCCCTGTATGGCTGGCCTGCTTCATGGCCACAAGTTGGTTGTTTCCTCATTTATGTCCAACCCAACAGGGGTGGGGAAGAGGGCATTGAAGAGAGACAGACAGACAGAGAGGGGTTAGTTTTACTTCTTTAATCTTTATAAAGAGTCCTCAGTCAGATTGGAACAACACAGTTTACATGTCTATTCTTGATACAATAACTATAACGATAGGGATGAAATTACATGAATTATTTTGGTTAATCAGGTCCCACCTCTTAAGCTAAAGTCAGTTCTAAGTCCCATGGGCCCCGTAGTGACATACATGAAGAAATAAATGCCCAGGATGATAATAGACCATATCCACACCCTTGTTTTTCAAGCTAAGTATTGAACAACTGGATTCTAAGCTCAGTGAAACCAGGAATCATCTCGATCTTGTTCACTGCTATAGCCCCAGCATGAGTTACAAGGCCCATCATCAGAGAACCTACATATATGCTTATTTATTGCTGAATGAACAAAGGAATTTTTCTGTTTGGAGAAATGCACAAGACTCTAATTTTATTCTTGTACGCAGTGCTCCTTGGTTGCAGTTACAGAAGCAGGAAGTATTGGGATCAGTGTTCATACAAGAAATATTTTTCTCCTAACATGTTTAGCATGATTTCCAAGCAAAAGAGGATTAAATCATTTGGAACAAGGCAAGTTTAAGGGAGTTGTTTATCTCCTTGATTATGGATATCAAAAGGGAGAGAGAGAAGGAAAGGGGAGGGAGAGGAAGAGGAATGCGAAAAAGAAAGGAAGGAAGTGAGGGAGGGAGAAGAAAAAGGAATAAGGAAAGGGGAGGAAGGCAGGTGGGAAGGAAGGAAGGAAGGCAGGTGGGAAGGAAGGAAGGAAGGCAGGTGGGAAGGAAGGAAGGAAGGAAGGAAGGAAGGAAGGAAGGAAGGAAGGAAGGAAGATCTAGAATCTGGTTCCAGGGCTAAAACCTTTTGAGATGGTGGTTATTCTGTGACGTGATTTTGCTAAGTGTGTGTTTGCGTGTCTTGTGTGTGTGTATTTCCCTTTTCCTGCTACAGTAAAAAATGTCAAGCCTAGCTCGAGGCTTTAAAATTTACTAAACAGCTGTGAGAATATGGATAGCAAGTTATAGATCACCCGGTCACTTGGGTGTGGATGAAAGTCTTGGGCCAAATACCTGAGTGTCCACTTCATAATGGAATAATAATCCTCTTTGAAAACATGACCCAGACCCCAAGCTATATATATATGTATGTATGTATTTTTTTGCCCCTAGAAGACTGTCTGACGTGTTTATATGCACATATTAGAATTGTATCCAAGGTGAAAGAAAAACAATTGACTTTCTGACTTTATAGTCTGTCATTGACTTTTAAGGTATTTCATAAAATGAAGTAATAACTTCAAGATCAAGGGCATTTTCCTTTGGGTCTTCATCAATTATTTCACTTTCTCTTGGCAGTGGCCTCCACCTACTTCTTCCGAAATATCCACCACCAGGCTGACATTGCACTGGAAAATCTTACTCTCTCTCTCTCTGCCTTCCTGAATGCGTGTTTCATGCATTAAATTGTTTTAATCGCTTCAACTTTTACTAGAGTTTGGCAATTGGTACATTGCTGAATTGTGTGTTCCCAATTTAATGCTTTTAGGACGTATTTAAGTGAGTTCCAATACACTTAGTCATTGCTATTCAAATGAGAGAACCATATTTCAAGGGACAGAGTGTAGGGAGAGAGAAGAGGTGAGTAATGGGTAATAAGTGAAAACCATCTATCAAGACACATTGGAGGCTGAAACAGATGGTGCAGAAAAGCCCCCAAGTCCATTTGCCCTGGCCCCGGAGGGCCTATCAGTTTTATTTCCAGCAAACATACACCTTGGCTAGCTTCCTCTCGTGGCTTCTGGCTGATCTTTCCAATTTTAAGATCTTGGGGGAAGTGGGAAACTAACATGTTTCTCAGACCTAAACTCATGAAAAAGCAGCTCCACGGAGAGGATAAAGGCCGATCTCAGGAGCCCCAAACAGGGGCTGAAGTTTGTAGAGGGACGTGGGCAGAGCACCCATCCTGAGCACTGGTTCCCTAACCGTGTTTGCAGGAGGAGAACGAAGGAACAGCTGAAGGTGGAGCCCAAGTAGATAAAGCTTGTCTCCTTCCTCCCGCTTTTGCTACTCTTTCTCCAGGTGCCCAGGCATTTTGTGACCCCATACACACCCACGTTTCAATGCTGAATTTCTCTCTTTCTTTGAGAACCTCACCCAGCTTTTGAGCTTCCTAGTTCTCATGTACAAAGTGGGCAGAATGATACCCATTTGTCACAAATGGCACGTGGCCTATGCAAACAGTGGAATGTGTACCATGAACCTCGCAGAGCCAGACACATGGGAAGCCTGTTTCCACTCTCTCTACCCTGGTCTTTCTTACAGAATCTGGGGAGTTCACAATGAGCTTAAAAGAGTGGGGCAGCACCCATAGCTGGGTGTCTCGGACCTAAAATTTGAAAGGTAACCCCTCATGCAGTTCATGTCAAATCCACGATGTGTATCATCCAGAGCTATCCTGATTTTAGGGATTTGTCCCGAGAAAGGTTTACCTAAGTGTGCTGGACACCTACAGCGGGACCCACATGACGTCACTGCTTGTAATGGCAGAGTTACAAACCTCCCAAGTGACCATCCAAAGGCTCCTGGTTTAGTATGGCACATCCATGCAGTGAAATAGTATTCAGCTTCTAAAAGTGATGTGCTAATCCTATTTGCACTGATGTTAACACATGTCTGCAGTGATACAGACATTGTAAAATAGAAGTTGGGTTTACAGGTCAGCATGTAGACGGTTTGCATGTGTGAATCTATGAGCGTATAGCCATCTCCATACCTGGAGTCATGCAGAATCAGTCACTACAGGGAGATGTTCGGAAGGATGTGGAACAGGATTCTCACATTGTTTTACCTCTGAGCAGCGGCATCAGGGGGCAAATTCTACTTCCAGCTTGTACTTTTCTACTTGTGTGATTTCTTTAAAAACAATGGGCCTCAGCCATGGTTTATCCAAATTGCTAAACAATGTGTCCCCTGGACATTTCTGAGCCAGTTTGAGACCCTGAGCAGAGATATCTCGCTCAGTCTGCACTGAACTGCACCTCATCCGTTCTCAGCTGCTGAAGTCACCAAAGTGGCTGATTATTTTCCCTCTAGACTGACATCTCCTCCAAAATCAGAGTTTTCTACCTGTACCCCAGTCCCCAGCACCATATACCACCCCCATAACGGACACTCAGGGAACGTCTTCAATTTTTAAATCTAGAAGTCTGGTGACCTGGAAGCTATTCCAGATCATGACATTGCTGGGCACCGAGGTCATGATCAACACCTTCTCCAGATACAGCTCACCCTGAAACAAAGCTACTGGAATGATCTCAGAGCTTCCTCCTCGTCCTAATCTTGCCATTCTGACCCTAACTTGTCCGGTCCACACAAATCTCATGAAATCAAAGAAGACAGCATACATAGATGAGCTTCGTAGGTTCCAAAATGCTGTAAAAACGCAATGTGGGATTGCTGATTACAGAACCCAATATCAACAGCAATAACAGTGACCCACTGTATATTGATGCCAACGGAGAGAGCAAATTCTGGTAGAACCTAAATAATTTCAAATGGCCCCTCCCCTCCCCACTGGGTCTTAATTCCCTGTGGAGTCACCGCCAACAGTCAGTTTGGGGATTAAAGCAGGAGCTGACCCGGATTTGCTCCGCATTGCCCATGCCCTAGATTGAAATGTTAAAGGACTTGGAATAAAATAGTTGCATTTTCAGTGGCAGCCTCACAGGAACTGGGGAATTAATGTCAGCCAGGCAGTGATTTCCCAGTGGTTGGGTTTGTAGCAAAAGCCTTCAACTTTTATGTGTGGCCTGTTTGAAGTTGAAAATTGTTGTTCGACTCCCCAAAGTTGTTTGAGGTGTCACTCATCCTTCCCTTTTGTGCTGGGGTGAGAATGTGAAGAACAGAGGCTGGGGATCGTTCTGGGACTGCCACCCCCAGGCAGGTCTCTGCCAGGGCCCAGGCGAGACCGTCTCCTGGGGAATTCAAAGCTTGTGGCACCGCACAGCCCTGCCTCTGTGTGTAGCCTCACCACCTTCCGCTCCCTTGCAGGAACTCTGCCCTCTGGGAAGAGGGAGGAGAGAGGACCTGAGGCCCCATCAGCTTGCCATGCAGAGGCCAATGCTCATCTCTACCATTCTTATTCAGTGTGAAATTGGCACTCCAAGGGTATTGTTCTTCATAGAGGCAGCGGCATGGGCAATGATAATCATAGCAATAGCATAGCAACAGTAAAAATAATACCAGCAGCTAACACCTTATGTAGCCCTGATTACAGACCAAACACTTTACGTGAGATTGTCTCATTGGATTGTCTTGATAACCCCACTGGATAGATGCAATGTCTCTTTTTATCAGTGGAGGCAATGGAGGCCCAGTGGGCTGAAGTGAGTTAACCAAGGCCCTGCAGCCAGGCTTTGAATTCTTCAGTCTGACTCTGGAATCTGGGCTCTTTGTCGTTACCGATTCCTAGGAAAGCACAGTCTTGGCAACAGAGAGACCTGCCTCCCAGGCCTGTCTCTGCCACTTACTGGCTGTATGACATGGAACAGAGGTTTTTACCTTAAAAATCAAGGCACCTCCTTTATAAAGTGGGGTTCACACTGGTCCCCTTGCAGGGTTACTGAGAATCAGTTCACACATGTCAGCTACCTAAGCAGAGGATGGCGGCCACTTTCTTTGACTTTCAGTCATTCTAACCATTTTTCTAGATCATACTCCCTCAAAGTCATTTCTGGCTCCTTCCTCTTGACCTTGTATTGCTCCTCGGAGGTTTTATATCTACCCTCAGAACAGACAGAAGGGCTCTGAGACGTCCAAAGACCCAAAGCTTAGGTGCTCCTCTGCTGATAAACCTGGAAGAACCACATATCTCAAGAATTGTGGGCTCGAGAAGACTGGGAGGTACTGCGTCCCCTGCAGGTATCTACCAGTGTGGGGTAAGGTGGCAGTTCAGTCCCTGGGCTTTGAAGTCGGGGATTGAATTTGGGCTCTCCCATTCTGTGGGTGAAGCAAATAACTGTTCCTGTTCCTCAGTGCCAATTCCAGTGCCTTGCTAGTCTGACATTCCTACTGGAGCTTGGGAAGCTAAAAACGGCGTTGCTCAGACTCCCGGACAGCTAGAGCCTCCACAGGAGACGTGGAGGCGGCCCTGAGTGGTGGGAGATGATACAGCTCTGGGCAGGGGAGCAGCTCTTCATCGTGCCGGAGGCTCTGTCCTCTTCAGGCAGCTGTGGCCTCGTACCCAGTCCCCAGTGCCGGGCGTGCTGGTGGACGGGCAGCGGCAGCAGCGGCGTGAGGTCGCCTTTCTTCTGGCTTCGTCAGTACCTGCAGGGGAACCCCAGCCCAGGCCTCTGGCACCCTGAGTGTTTCTGTAAGCTACCTAATATCTTTTCATGAACCATTCCTGCTTGGGCCAGCTCTAGCAGCTTCTGTTTTCCACAACCAAGAATTTTTTAAATCCTCACCTGAGGACATATTTTTGGATTTTTAGAGAGAGAGAGAGAACACTGACGTGAGAAACATCAGTTCGTTGCCTTTCTATATGTGCCCCAACTGGGGACTGAACCTGCAACCCAGATATTTGCTGTGACTGGGAATAAACCCATGGCCTTTTGGTACACAGGATGACACTCCAACTAACTGAGACACCCAGGATGGGCTGCGACCAAGAATTTTCAATGATACAGTAGAAGCATTGCCATACAAGAGTTACTATCTTTGAACCCCAGTTTCCTCTGCAGAACAGGAATAATTAAAAGACTGCCTCAAATGCAGCAATGCACGTGAAGTATCTGTCCCCATAGATGACACAGATGAGCTCTCACAGAACTTGCAGGACAGGAGCGAGGACAGGCAGGTAAACAGGAAGCTATCATTGGGTGTGCAATGTAGGCAGGGGGAGCAGAACTCACACAGAACCTCGAAGTCCAAGTAAACACACCTGATAAACACACCAAATAAACACACCTGTCTCCTATGCACCGTCATAGCTGCATCAGGCCATCCCAGACCGATCTCCTGGTCCAGAAAGGCTTTTTGGAAGAAATAAAACAAAATGGCAAAACAGTGTTTAGGTTGAGCTCCAAAGTCTGGCTCTCAGATAGCCCTGGGAAAGGAGGAATGGCATTCGGCCGGGCCTGCCTGTTCCAGGAAGAAGGAAAAAAACATTGAAGGACTATAGAAGGAGGAGATGCCTTGCTGGAAGAACTGAGAGACTTTTATTGTAACTATAGTGGAGATGTAAGGAAGAGACTGGGACAGGGTGGAGGCAGGCCCATGAAAAATAGCCTTGAGGGGTTTGGAGTTCATTGGGCATTCCCCAAGGTATCGCTCGCAAACCACCACTTTGCAGCGTGCTAATCCTACTCTCTCAAGCCACCCGTGTGTGAGTAAGTATACTTTGCTCTATCCTCCCAGACTGTAGGCTTCCCAAGGGTGGACCACGTATTTCATACATTTCAAAGGCAATGTCTTGCCTGTATAGCTTCTCCGCACATACTTGGCAGTTGTCCTTGGTGTTAAGCAAAGTTTAATGTGGCATGCACTTTCGCCTGGAGTCTTTTGTGGAATAGCAAATAGCTTTCTGTGTGGGTAAGGACTTCTGGGTCCCACCCAGCACTCATTTGGAAAGTTCGTTCCCTTGAACTCACATGTACTGGGTGTGATGAGAGCCGTTCACAACATGAAGGGCCTATGGACAGGTCCCCCCGTCTTTGACCGTGCTTGTTTCTCTTCTTTTCAACTGTGGCATTAATTATTTCCTAAATACTTGAGGGTTTTAATATTATTATTATTATTATATTTTGCCTAGAAATCACACCATCAGGTTGAAAGAGTCATGTGCAGATTTTTTGTTTGTTCTTGTTTTGTATTTGAGTCCTAAGACTTCCCTTTCACAGGACGGTATTTCAGCATCCCAAAGAGCACCCTTTCTCTGAGCTGGGTGTCTCTGATTGCAGGGTGAGGGCCAGTCTGGAACCCCCCAGACTATTGTCCTGTGGATTTTTAAAGGTACCTGGAAGGACTTTATAGATTTCTACAGAAAAATTTAGACTGAAATTAAGGGGCATTTGGTGTGCACTGAAAATGTTGTCATCTTTTGGCCAAGTCGAAAAGAGAAACACTTTGGTCTCCAGTAGTGTGCCAGAGCTGGCTCACAGCAGCTTATGAAAACCAATGATTAAGTATTTGGGAATTTTTTGAGCCTGTTGTCAAACCATTGGCAGCTTGAAATCATCTACAGTGGGAATATTTACACCATTGAAATTGGCAAGCGTTACGACTCAGAGCTTCTTCCTTCCTTTCTCCTCCTATCCTCTCAGAACTGGTTTATTTGCACACTGCTGGGTCTAGCCCATCTAGAGGAGCAGTATCTTGTACATTCAGATAAAAATCCTGTGCTTGGAAGCAGGGAGGAAATATATGATGATTTAAATTCCATGTGGGCACGAACGTGTGTGTTTCCTTGAAGAATATATTCCATGACAGAGTCTGTCACATAGTAAAGTGCTCAGTAAACATCTGTCGATGGGTGCAGTGCTGGTGGGCTGCTAAGCAGCTGTGTAGCAATATCAGGTCACCCAGACTAATCTCCTGCAGGAATCCTTCCTCAGCCACACATTCTCCCGAGTCACTCAGGAAACTGGATTGTCATTCTCTTGTAACATTGTGTCATCTACTTTTTAAAGACAATTGTAACTCTATCAGTATATTCAGCAACCACCGTCGACGTTAAAATCCCAGAGGCAGAATTTTTCTGATACCATGCTTTTAACATAGCAGAAGCTCAATAAAATTAAACAACTAAAAAAAAAAAGGGGTGAGTTGAATGAAGGCATGGCACTTCATGGTGTGCATACTATTTGATGGATGTTGCTTTGTTGATGCCATGATAGTCCTATGAGCAGGCAGAATAGTGTAATTATCATTCCCAGAGGCCAAAGCAGTGCCAGGTATTTGAGGGAACTAAACATTTGTTGACTTAATTATTATTTTGTCATTCCATTTCACAGATGAGGTAATCTGACATAGTTCATCTGTAGATCATGTCCCTTCTATTTTGTACCATGCCGCCTCTGTTAACGTTTAACAATGCCTTACTGCATAGCCTCACATTTATTTCTGCAACAGCTCTGTCAAATTGGCAGGTATTTTTATTCATGTGTTAGCGGTGATAATACCGTGACACAGAACATTTTAGAAACATGCTTAGGATACACAAAGACTTGAGGGTAATGCTGTTAGGATCTATGTTGTCTAGAGGTCCTACGTTTGACCGTGTGCTGTGTGTTGTATTGTACTATTCAGTCTCTCAGAGGGAGAGGGATGGATCAGAACAGGCTAACAAGAAGCATTGCAGCATCGCAGCGGCACCCGCGGAAATACTTCCTCACTGTCGTGGGTCCTCCGAGCTGTTCCCTTCACTTCAAACACCTTAAAACATGTTGCTGGTTAGAATGTGTGCTTTGCCACGTGAGTCTCCCGAAGCTTCAAGTTGAAGTTTCAAATATGAAATTACAGGATATTACCTACTTTCTCTTTTGTGAATGGGATTTGGGTTTTTACAATCATCTGAGAAGGTGCTGATTCTCCACGAATATGGAAATTCCATGATTTTTCATTCCCCAGGACTCTAACATTTCAAAACGGCCACAAGACCTCCTGTATGAATTATGAAAAGGATACAGAATTAAGCATGATGACTTTAAAATTTATGTTGCGAAGATCCGATGTTATTTCCAGCACAGTGCCTCATTTCCGATGAAAAGCCTGCTGCCAGCTCCCCGCGTTTTCTGTGGACGCGATCGCCACTGGATTTATTAAAGCCACCAGACGCTCGCAGCGGCACGCATGATGTCGTTTTGCAGTGTGGGGGGAAATAATTTTGGAAATGGGAGCTGGTTAACATTTCTAAAACATGTTTTTTTATTCTTGCCTTTCCCTTTTGACCTTCCTGAGGATGCGTGTGGGTGTTAAATTGTTACCAAGGGGAGGGGCTGTTGTAACTACAGCGGGATCCACACACACAGAGACACACTTTCCCACACACAGGACTTGGCTCCCTGACGCCGTAATGGAATGCTGAATGGAAAAGATGCGGGCGTTTTTGATCTGCAGAGAAGTTCAGCCAGTACAGCATCCATCACTTCTACTTAAATGGCCAGACTCACATTCGAGTTGGAAGGCAGCGTGTGTGAGAGGAGTGGGTGTCACTGGGAAATAGTCTTCCTCTGTTTTAAAAATTGTAGACATAATATGTTCTGCTTATAAGCATTTAAATAATAAAAGAGGAATATAAAGTGAAAAGAAGAAGTCTCTCCTTCCCACATTTAGAACCACTTATTGAGATTCTATAATTTGTGTTAGTCATCTCAGCTGAGGGTGAGAATTCAGTTCACAAATACAGCTTACATTTCATCTTACAACTTGCTTTATTTTTTCATTTGAAATTTTGCTCTGGGTGTTTTTTTATTTTTTGTCAGAGTAGACTTCCAGACTTCGGCCACTCTTTTTAAGGGCTTTATAATGTTTCACTGCATTGGCTGTGCTGTATATATATATATTAAAACTGATTCTCTATTGCTGAGCATTTGAGTAGCTTCTAATTGTTCACCATTATGGCGTCACTTTGGATGTCTGTCTTTACTCAGGTAGAGTTGTATTTCTCTACAACTATTTCCTGGGCACAGAATTTTTAGGGGAGCAGATTATTAATACTTATAATTCTAGGGCAGACTATCTGCATTGTAAATAAAGGAAGAGTTTTCCTGGAGCGGCACACGGAAAGACTCAGTTGCACGTAAGACAAGTTCTAAGACTGGTTCCTATTGCAGAGCCCGCAGTATGGGTCACTCACTAGATTAACCTTAGGGAGAGGAGTTGTCTGCAATGAAGCAGCACCTTTTTTCTGGACGTCACCCTGACCAATGACGTCAGAATCCCTGCTGGTAGAGTTCAAGTATGTATATGAATTCTTTAAAGCTCCTTAGCCCAGACCGGGAGCCGCTGCTGCAGTGAAAGTACCTCTAACATAGCAACGAAGGTGCCATTTTTATCCTGTGCCAGTCTACATATATACGTTTCATGCTACAACACATACAAGCATGCATGTTTCATGTAATGAGGATAATATCATTTTTCTACATTTTGCTTGGCTGTTTGGTACGTTTGGCCTCAATTGCTATCAGCTAGCCCAGAAATATAGTATGTGCCAAGTATAGTTTTGCATGCAAATAAGGATCAGGAGCATGATCAAAGAGACAAATGGGGACTTTAATGGGGGAATGGTGAGAAGTCCTAGATGTGATTAAAGAGAAGATAAAAGGGCCATTAAGCAACTGTGCAGAGCAATTTTTAGACTGAAAAATTGTCGACAGTCCTGAATAAACAGAATCCATATAGGACATTAACTACCAAGGTAAATGACCCTTTGTCATCTTCCCCTGTATTTCTTCAACTTACAGAATTTGGTTGGCAGATGGTGATAGGATGCAGGGTATCTGAATGAGTGGGTGTAGGGGAGAGAGGTATCTTGTGCTGGACAGAAGCTGCTACTTAAGAATACTGCATACACTGATGGTAAGTATGGCTTAAAATGTATGAATCCCACCACGTACATTGTTTTATGTGACGCTCTCATCAATCTTGGACAGAAGATGGTGGTACTTCCATTATTCTGAAGGAGAAACTGAGGCTTAGAGAGAAGTGATGAGACAAAGACCACCCTGCTAGCACGTGAAGAGATGGAATAACACTTCCAGTGTATGCTTAGCTGAACTAGCACCTATGGTTTCTGATTCCTAGTCTTGTGATCTTTATGCTAATATGCAGATGTCAGCAGAGGTGAACAACAGGGAGTGGTGTGGACTGTGGCAATTAGGAAAGAACATGCCTTGTCTAAAGGCACTCAAACTTAGTAATTTTAAAATACTGTTTGAGGGAGGCAACAAAACCTGGGGCTAGCTACAACAGAAAGGCTTTCCATTTGTGGCCCTAATGTTAGAAAATCTAGGTTTTGTGGACTAGAAAACTGGAGGAAGAAGCTACCTCTGAAGGTGACAGCAGTACTTCCTAAACACTGGAAGGAGGTTTTCAACATGGATGAATGGTGTCTGGGAGTGAATGCCCCCTAGAATCATTTCCTCTTTGTATTTGAAAAAATATATATTAAAACATTGGTTTGTAATACCACTTTCCTCTAGTCTCTTTCCTCTTGGCGAGAAGACCTGGACATTGCTGAGCATGGTTTTGTCCGCCCTGGTGTTTTCAGGGATGTAACTCCCATGTGGTCCAGGGATTGCTGTTTGCTGCCTGGAGAACAAGCACATTATGACCCATTTCTTTGCACTGTTTCCCCAATTAGGGATCATCTGGTGGAGAAAGCACAGGCCAGTGTGTTGGGACAAGGGACCAGTCACTGGGAAGTCCTGGGGACCTAGAGGGTGGGAGCGGATTGAGGTTGGAGGCACCCGGGTGGGCAACATGAATGCGGCATCTGCAAAGTCAAGACAGAGAATGGGGAAGGCCCGGGGACACAGCCTATGCCCAAAGGCCTGAACGCTGAATGAATTATTTCAACCTTATGTGTCAAGGAAGCACTTTCTATTTTTTTCTTAGTATTTTCCTTTAGTATTCACAGCCACCCTGTGACTTCAGTGGGGAAGTAAGTTAGTATATGCTCTACTGTTTAGATGAACAGCATCAAAAAAATGGTGCCATTCCTGCCCAAGGTTCAGGACACAACATTAAAATCAGAGCAGATGAGATTAGAATACAGGGCTCTGCACAGGAGTCCTGGGCCCTGCATCTCCCACTTCCTATTATTCAGCTGGGTGCGGTGGCGGGGGGGGGGGGGGTCTCTGTGGTGGGGTCTGTTTGGCACCAGACTCCTCAATGAACAAGAGGACGTGTCTTCAGGTTCACAGCCAGGGCATTGAAGAGGAAGAGGGAGGAACTGCTCCCATTCAGCAGGTGAAAAGAACAATGACAAACGAGCTGAAGTTCCCTGAGTGGGAAGAGACATTTCTTTCTCCTGGGCTGGGGAAGGGAGGAGGGGGGAGATGACAACATGGGTGTGGGTGTGGACGTGGAGTTCATGCTATGCTCTAACCAGAGCTGTTTGTAATCTTGGAGACTGTTTCAGGAACAAGATCCATGCCAGAACGCTAGAAGCAAATAAACATTTTAATATATTTTTTAAATAGCAAATTCTGGGAACAATAGACAAGAACTTAATTTTAACTACACTTGACCAAAACCCTAGGACAGGCTGTTAACTAGAGAAACTCTGGAGCCTGAGCAAAGAACGCAGCAAATTGTAAGAGCAAATGTTCGTTCACTATAAATGAAGCAGACATGACTAATCAATTTCCTTTTTTTTTTTAAAAAAATTACCACCTTGAGAGATCATGGGACATAAATCAAGTTGATCTGAATTTCAGTAAAGCTTTTGTCAGAATTGCTTTTTGGAAAACCTGGTGGACTGCATACCAAGTAGTCATTGTGATACATTTTGAACTTGTTGAGTAATTAGTGGTCTTAAATGAATCAATGGCTGTGAGATTGAATTCCACTTGGGATAAACTTCGGACAAGTCCCTGCGTCTACACCAATGAGGAAGCTCAACATGTCACTTAGTCCACTGCAATACCATTCAAGTGAAAATTGTCTTGGTCCACCTGGCAGGGGTGTCCAACTGTGGCCCGCAGGACACATGGGGCCCGGGATGGCTAGGAATGTGGCCCAACACAAAATCGTCAGTTTACTTCAAACCTTATTTATTTGCTCATCAGTTTTCATTAGTGTGTGTATATTTAATGTGTGGCCCAAGACCGCTCCTCCTCTTCCAGCGTGGCTCAGAGATGCCGAGAGGTTGGCCACCCCTGCAAGCTTTCCACCAGTGCCTCTTGATCCTATTATTGGTGCAATTGCACCGAAAGTTTTAGCAAGTATTCACATAAATGTGTGTGCAGCAAGTTTTCAGGTGAAGAGAAACCTGAGGGGACTGCTGATATGACGTTATAGATAATTGATTTATTAGGAATTCCTCATAAGATTCTAAATAAGAAAATAAATGAAAAAAAAGAAGAAGAAGAAATCCATGTCTGGGGCAAGTACAGGAGATGGGACTTCCCACACATTCCTCTGTGTGGAGTCAGGAAAGAGATACGTGTGGTGCAGCTCTCAGCCCATCCCACCATCCTCAGGTCGCCAGGTATGGCCCGAAGCGGAATTGCAGCAGGCACTTGCAGCTGAAGGGCAGCAGCATGACTTTGGGAAAAGAGGACGGATTCGGGGGGAGAAAGCAGTTGTGGTGAAAAGGAAATGTAGAGAGGGAAAGAGTGTAAGATGTTGGAGAGAGGACAGATTTGAGCAACTGTCCCAAGTCGGATGGAGTTAATGTTAAATTTCTGGGTACCACACAGAACCAGCTGGGCCATGTGGGGTTTATAGAGCCCTGGTTTACATTGGTAATGCAGATAACAAACCTTAATTTCACGAGCATAAAAAAGTGGGAGCATCTCAGGATTGTATCCTTCCCTCTTGCTTTCTCATCTCCTCGGACAGCCTCCCTCGTTTCCATGACTTCAGTTACAGGGAAAACATCCCAGTGACTTTTAATTCTAGTGCTCTGTCCCAGACCTCTCTCCTGAGTTCCAGCTTGGAATTCTAACTGTCCCCTGTACACTTGGAACTCCAGCCACCTCAAGTTCAGTGTACACAATCAGAAGAACAGTGACTTCACGTGCTTGGGAGGGAAGGCTATACAGAAAGGCGTGGTCAGTTTAACTGCAAAATGAGGAGACCTCAGTAATGAGATCTCTAAGCCTCTTTTTAATTTTAATATTTTATTAAAAAAATGGGACTGTTTTGTCCCTCATTGTTCTGAAAAGGTCAAGATACAAGTTGCAAAGAGGCAGAGTTAGCTTTTATAGTAGAGTGTAGAATGTTTCCAATCGAGTTGTATCTGAAAATACTGAGTCCACCATCATGTGAGGTAATTAATTCAGACGAACTATGGCTATATCATGGGGTGGGTTTCTCCCTGCAAAGAGGATTACACTGATGACTTCTGATATCCCTTTTGACTCAAAAAGTTTTATGTAAATATATATACTTTAAATATTTTCCACATAGTTATAATTGTGCCAATTTTTCACATGAACCCATCCCATCGGTCTGCTCAATTTTATAAATTCCTATTTATCTTGTTAATGTTTCCCTTTCTGTAATTAAAAATGATATATACTATGTATTCCATCACATTAAACCTTTCAGGCTACTTTATTTCTAAATATGTTTACAATTCCACACAACGAAGTAATTCCTTCTATTAACTACATCCCCTCCAAAAGCTCCTGATGGAGTTGTCCATGCTATTCCCGCTGCGGCCACCTCTGGCACCATGCAAAGGAAGGAAGGACATCGTGCTCACCAGCACAAGCCTGTCCCAAGTAACCTTGGTCACAGAGTCTCATTAATCACAATCTGTTTTCCATGGCAATGAAATTGTACATTCGGTAAAAAGCAATTGCTCTTAGCAAGAGCAAAACCCCAGGAGATGGAGCAGGAGAGCATTATTTTTTATAGTAGCTGGAAGACCCGCCCAGGTTCTTCCTATGAGAAGAAAATACAGCAGGGAAAGTGGAGTTTAAAAAATGATGCCTTCCCGAGAGAGAGCTCCAGTGGGTAACTGAGCACATCGGCTGTTGGGGGGCACCATACTTTCTGTGTCTTTCGAGGAAGGGAAGCTGCAATGACAGGTGATCAGAGCTCTGGTGATTGGTCCGGTTTGTCACATGGCCGCGTCCCACCCTAACAGTGCTATGGTAAGTTACAATTTTCTAACAGTCACATCTGATAGCAGCATTTACTGTGTCTACCACAGGCCGCACTGTACTCGGTCTCACACATGCTTCATCTCATTTCATCCTCACGACAGCTCTCTCCTATAAATCTTACCATCACTGTTTTGAAGGTGAGTGAGCCAAGGCTTCATGGTTTGCCTGCTGTCACGGCCAGTCAGTCTCTGGCCCAGGGCCCTCACTTCCAGCCAGATGGTTTACTGTGCTCAGTTTACCTCCAACAACAGAGTGGTCATTGGTCACTGGGGGGGATCATAATTAAGGGTCATTATCTTTCTTTGAAATTCAGCTGGAGGTTTTAAAACTCCAAGTCAAGACTTGGGAAATCAAGAAAGGGATCAAAGAATGTCCGTAAGAAGAGACCAGATGCAGTGCAGTTTTCTCACGTGGCCCCTGGCCTAGAAAGCTCAGAACCTTATGAAACCTCTTCCGCATGTGCAACCTGATAGGAAATTGGGTTTTGTGGTCCAAGTGTGAAGAATTCAGAAATAGTGGAGTTCAAATTGGGCAGTTTAAGAGGAATTGTCCTCGTATTCCATACAGGTCTGTGCTGACATATGTCCTCTATCTATGCTGGATGGGTAGACATAGGCAAGACGCACTGACGGATGCACCTCAGACGATGGAAGCCAAGTTCGTACTTCAGGTTGACTCCACCATTGGGGCAGGATTTGGCCAGGTGAGGAAACAGACGTGAGGGCTGGAGATGATTCCTCTGCACCTGACTTGGAACAGGGAGGGCTGTGGACCTAAGCTGTTCAGCTACTGACAAGCTGTGTAATCGGGGCAAGTCAGTAATTCCTCGAAGCATCAGTTTCCTCAATTTCAAGTTCACGATAATAATTTCCATTCTGTTGAGAGAATAAAATGAGGTGCTCTTCCTCCCTTGACCATGTCAGGGCTGAGTCCTCATCACTCAGGTCTCAGGGGGCGTCAGCTCCTCAGAAAGAACCTCCCAGCCCCCACACATCAGCTCCTCACTCCGGGCCACACCGGCACCTGCTCCGTTGCCCTGCTTCTGTTGTTCAGATGTTAGTCACTCTCTGTACCATACATGTTTGTATAGTTTATACATGTATTTATATGTTTATTGGCCGGTCTCACTGTATAGAATGCAGCCTGTTTGAGGTAGGGGTGTTAGCCTTTTTGTTCACGGTTATATCCCCAGGGCTTAGAACAGCAACTGCCCTGGGGTTGGCATGCATGAGTGAATGAACCCTCAGTAGCCCCCAGGATGTTTGTTAAAAGCACAAATGCCCTAGAGACTCTGAATCAGAGGATTATTTGGGGGATTGCAGGAAATGAGCATTTCACAAAGTTCTCCCTGCAACTCTGACTCAGAACTAGGTTTCAGAGAGATCTCGTGAGAAAAATTGCCTCTGCCCTCAGGCAGCTTTTGGTCTTCCAGGACAGGAAATGCTTAGGGAGGGGAGAAAACCTCCCCCCAGTTTGGTCACTGCAGGCCCAAGCCCGGATTCCTCTGGCCTTCCTGAATGACAAAGAAAAAGAAAAAAAAAAATGCTTGCCAGAAGAAGAAGGAGATAGAGGAAAGGGGAGGGGAAAAAGTAAAGATAGGGTCGGATGAATAAGCACACATTAACACGGGGCTCTGCAGCAGTCTGTTAGAACAACGATAAAGAAATAACAATGCAAATGCAGAAGAAACAGATGTGTCTGCCAGAAGTTAAATACACATCTGTGAGGGATGCTCCTCTCATATGCAGGGTCAGAAAAATATGTACAAATGTAGCACCTCGCTGATTGACAGGGAAACCTCAGTTCCAGCACCGGGAAGCGTGTTTTCTTGACAGCACTTTGTTTTAAAGCTGGAGGCAGAGAAATGTCTTATGCATGTCCTTAAACTGGAAGGCCTTTTGTTCAGGACACTTATACCATTTGCAGTAATGATGTGCATAGCAGTTTCAGCTGTCTGCATATGCATTTTTATGTTTTTTTATGACAGCTCTGTGCACTGAACTAAAAGGCCATTTAGAACTGTCAGGCACTGACAAGCATTACCCTTTACATTTACAATTCTGTTAGCGTGCATTGTCAGGTGGGCTCACCAGACTGCAGAAATGTGATTTCCTTTGAAACCTGTGTATGACTTTAATTTAATACAGCAGCCTCAAAAAAAAAAAAAAAAAAGACAGTGAGCCCAAGAGAGCTTTATTAAGTATTCTTTTTCCATTAATCTTTTACTTTTTTGTTTTGATAAAACCCTTCTTTTCTTCCTTGTCTCCTTTCTTCCTCCTTGTCCTCCTTTTTCCCTCGCGCCATTATTTCCACTTCACCCTCCTGCTCTGTGGAATCCGTCATGTCGTGCAGGAGGGAAGTGAGTCCAGGGAAATGATTTCACCTGTCTGAGCCCAGCCAGACCATCTCTTACTTTTCGTGGGGCCTGAGGTTAATGTTTAGTCAAACCAACTTTTAAAAGATGTTTGACTCAGTCACGGGTTGGGCGAATACTCAGGACCTAGATGGTGGGGGCACGGAAGGAATGCACTAAATCCAGCTGATGACTTATCCCCTGTGATCACTACCACCTGTCTTTGGGGCACCCTTTCCCTCCCCCGCAAAACGCCGACTACACCAGTATGGAGAGCCTGTCCTATCAGAGACACTCACGCGTCTCTCAAAGGGGCATGAAAGCGATGGGAAATGGTTTTGCACTGTAGGCTTTGACAGTCCACCTGAGGTGGTCCGCAGCCATGTGTGCATGACACAGAGAAATTTCAGCTCACACTGGGCCGAACGGAGATTTTCCCATGCATGTGCTGACTGAAACAGACCTACTCAGATGTGACGGAGCTTGAGCTCCCGCCAGCTCCTCGCAGTTGCCTCACCTGTGTGCATCCTGGTGCAGAGTGGCAGGCGCAGAGGGGAAGCTGAGTGCCACACAGGTAGCAGTTTTATGTAAACATTTCTGATAAACTGCTTAACGAGATCGCAGGATAAAAGGGCTTGCAATCTCCACTCTCCTTTTTATAACCCAATTTTATAGTCATAATTTTGTATTCTTTATCTCATAAAGGATTCCTGTCTTGTACAAGCCTCGGGATCCATCATCCCGGACCTGCCTCTGGGGGTTCACGGAGCATCGAACAGGGTGGTTCGGTCATCAAGGTAGGTTTTCTGTAAGAAGCTAGTCTTAGCCTCGCCCTTAATAAAGCAAGGGATTTAGTTAGGTAAAGAGAGGGATTAGGCCACCATCAGTGAATAGAGAAACCACCAGGAAAATATTGCTCTACAGATAAAATTTCAAGGACCAGTGTTTTTGACAACAGATACTTTTCCTTTTTTTACTTTCTGAAATTGAGATATACATGAAACACAACATGCACCAATCTTAAGTATGTGTCTTGATAGATTTTGCTGTGCTTGAAGCTGTGGAAGCCCCACCCCCTGCCCACCACGATCAAGAATTAGAACATTTCCAGCTCCCCCAAAGTTTCCTGACTTCTGAGTATCAAATTCATAATCCCCTCCACCAATTTTTTTTTTTTTTTTTTTAGAAAAGCAGGATAGGGCATCCTGGGAGTGCGGAATTTGGTATCAGGAAATCATATTTTGTGTTGCCCTACTAATATTATGGCAGTTCAGAAAAATAATTCAGCCCAGAGGGGTGGGGAGTTCCCTCCCCTTCTTTCCTTCACCTAAGGAGTGGGGACGCCCACTTTAATGGCCACACCAAGCTTTATATATGAGTGGCAAAAGCATCTGCTATCTAGATGGCGGCCTGCAATTTCACTAATGCCTGCCGTTCCCCGTTGTGGCCATAACTTTGGGTTAAACATGGCCCTTTCTGTTGGGTTCTTAGAAAAATCATATTTGCTACATTCAGTGTGTGGCAGAAGCAGATGAGGCTACAGGCTCCTGGCGACGTCAGGAGCAGAGATGGGAGTTCTGACAGAGAGCAGCACCGGCCAGAGGGTGAGCGGGAGCCACAGAAGACAGCGCTGCCACCACTGAGGCAGCGGCAGTCACTGAGGCAGTTCACGGGGCCCACCGTGAACCACGCTGGTGAGGGCCCCTCCCAAGGAAAAAGGGTAAAAAAGAAAACAAAATCCTTACAGCATACTCCCCCCTCAGCCCCTCCTCTCTTGTCTCCTCTGTGCCACTAACCTCCAAAGCCCTGCGGGAACCAATTACAGTATTCTAATGAGTGCAGCTCCCAATAACTGCGCTTGGCAGGCGGGTTACCTCCTCATCCACAGGCTGACCGCCTCCGCCACCACTGCATCTCTGATTGCCTTTCCCAGCAACACACCTGCCCGCGTGCGCGGTGCTTGCCGGCTGGCCCATCATTTCTCTGCAGGGTCACCAGGGACAGAGGGGCACAAGGTCGGCTGTGAGAATGCTCCTGTTTACAGAATGCAAAGACTCCAGGCCAAGCCGGAAAAGAAATGAGAAAGTCGGGTTGGGGGCTTCTGCCAGACATAGTTTGCCTGCACCAAATCATCTTTGGGGATTTTGAAAAGCCACTTTTTATTGTAAAATAGCCCCCGTGACCTAGATATGATTATAGAGCCAGGGTAAGGTGTAGTGGCCAGGAACACGAATGTGGGAATTAGGAAGACTTGCTTGAGATGAATGGAAGTTGCCATCACTGTCCAGCTGTGTGACCTCCAGTAAATACCTTAATCCCTGAAATGAGCCTCAACCTTCCCATCTGTGTAATGGGAATAATAGCCCCTACCTTGTCAGGGGGTTGTAAATATTTTCAGTGTATGCAATGCTCTTAGCGGTTTTCTTGGTTCACTGATGAAAATGGACTTATTGTTATTCTCATACAGCTTAGTCCGACATAGAGGGAAATAAAGACAAAGAACATGGGTTCTTGTCACTCACTGGCAGAGCCCTGCCCCATGTCCCTGCCTCTGCTCTCACCTCTGCCCAGGGCTGCTCCTGGGACTGCACAGCACTCTGGCGTGTCCCTCTGCTCTCCACAGCTGTCACAAAACACATAACAACTCTCCGTGTATTCAGAGGCAAACTCTCCCAGATGTATCAACCAGGAAATGCACATTTTCATTCATGACGTACATGTGTATATGGAAGCATGAAAATGCATAGAAAGGCAACAACCATGGTCTTCCTCGGGTGTGGCATGGGGGTAATGGGGCTGGAGCAGAAGGGACATAATTCCACACTTAACATGGAACTCTGACCATTCCTGGATTATCCAGATCTTTGAACACAAGAATATATTCAGGCATTTCTTGTGCAATTAAAAAAAAAGTTGTGCAGATGTGTGCCTGTGCTCCAAAGCTAAAGGTTGTGGTGTCATTGCTTTGGGTCCGAGAAGTTCCCACACCCTGCAGCAGCCTTTCCCCAGCCCTGGGCCACTCACGCCTCCTGCAGAGCAAACCAGCCACCCTCCGCCACTCGGCCACTTGTTCCAACTCCTCCTTTCTTCCAGTTTGCAGGAGACTGTCACGAAATCCTCTGATTATGAGAATTTGGGGGTTTTATAATCCATTGAAACATTTTCCAGAGAGAGAGAGAGAGAGATTGAGGAGAGCGAGAGATCGTTTCCAGATTTACAAAGAGAATTTGGAAAGTGGCTGTTGCTTTTGCATGGACAGTTGAGAACATGCAGAAACATTTCTTTCACTCTTTGGCTCCCTGATCTGTGACACATCTGCTTCCTGCTCATTAGCCTCAGGAAGGAGGCAGTGTTGGTCAGTGCTGGCAATCGAAGATCAATACCCAGTGCAGATAAATGTCTCCAGTGCCAGGCCAAGTCAGTGGGCACTAGGAATAGGTCTGCAGAAATCTGATGGGCACTGCCCCTGTGTCGGGCTTTTTTCACTTTGCAGTTACACATTCAAAGTCAGGGGAGAAACCAGCATCTGTCTGGGGTAGGGGGTGTGCTCTGTCCGGCCCTCCAAGTATGTGAAGAACCACATGCCTCTGAAGGTGCTTGTTGTCTGGACGGGACAGAAAGAAGCCCAAGGCCACAGAGCCTTGGTGTGACAGAGGTGGGGGCTTTGGGGCTAAGAACCTGAACTCAGAAATCTGAGAAGAGGCCAAGTCTCGCCGAGTCCGTGAGCCTATTGAGAGCAGAACAGGGCTTGCATCTACCATCCTGCCTTCCTGACCCAGCAGCTCCGCACCCTCTGGTTCCTCAGCCCCCAGCACCTTCCCCAATTCATTGCCTCACTGACCCCTACTCTCCCTTCCAGTTTCAATCCCTAAGTCTCTTGCTCAGGAGTGTCACCCTTGGCCTACCCCAAAACCCACCCATTATAAACTGTCCCCTTGTTACTGTTTCTTATAAACCCAAGTTATCTTCCTTCATAGCACCTATTAATCACAGTCTATAATCACATATTAGTTTGTCATGTGAATTTATTTACTGTCTGTCTTCCCAAGACAGCCTCTTTGGATATAGGATTCTTAATTGTTTTATCTTCCTGTTTTAGTGCTCAGCACAGTGTCTGGAGCATAGTAGTTGCTCAATAAATACGTGTTAGCCAAAAGGATAAATTAGCCAAATAAATGAATCAATCATAAGGCTTTACTTCCTCTGCTTTATCTCCCTGCAAGATCTTCTTCTCCATTGATCAAAAGCTCCTCAGTTCCAAAACCCAGTGACAACAGTGATGGTGATGTTGATTATCTTAAATACCTCTGGACCCTGTACTGAGAATTTGATTGCACATAATCTAACGCAGTCTTCTTAACTCTATTGCTATTGTCAGATACCAAAGGGCAGGCACTCAGAGATCTTCCAGGACTGCAACCTGCATCTCAGAACCCCGGGTGAGCTGGGGCATTCAAACAAGGAGACCGTGGCCTGGCTCTCTGTGATTTGCACGCAGTGTCCCTCAAGTGTATCTGTAGTTTAAGCTAAAGGGCAGGGGCTACAGTGTCCTTCCTTTGGTAGTTCTCCATAGCACCCTGGGACTGCTGAGTTCTGCTGAGGAGGGAAGGGCAGAGACAGATTTGTGAGTGCTGTCTTGATCCTTTCAGTTACTTGGTCCTGGCAGGGTTACAGGTAGGAAAGAACCTGGGGCTGTGAGGTAGGCCTAGCCTGTTAAGATATAAGGTGGATGACAGGGAAATTAGTTTGATTTGCAAGGCAATGAAAGTTGTTATTCCCACCCTGTCATTCACACACTGCACCTCCACCTTTACCACCAGCCTGTAAGGACAGAGGTGAAGGACAATGGTTTCCTTAGGGGCCAATCTGCTGTGCACAAGCAGCCCTGGCCATGGACCTCAGCACCCACGTATGCTGAGAGCCTCAGTTTCCTCATCTCTAGAATGGACATAAGAATAATTCATGTCTGTAAAGTTTCATGAGGATTCAGTAAAATAGTGAAACCTCTGCATGGTGCCTTGTACCACAGCACGTACTCAACAGCCATTAGTCATTATGCCTGTTGTTTGTTTACTAAATGCCTGATGTCAAGCACCAGTCTGAATTCAAACTCAGATCTTTCTGATCCCTGTGCTCTTTTGGAATCACCCCCCACCCCCGCCCCGCTGATCCCTGACAGGACTGTTTGTCTGCACTGAGAACACATAGGGAAAAGGGAAGATTAATTAAGGAAGAGTTGTAAAAAAGAAATCACTGAATACCGAATGAATGTAATATTAACATACGTAATTACTTCTCAACTTCAGAAGCTATATCAAAGATAAAAATCATGTCAACTTCAATCTTTTTCTCATTGTAGATTCAGACCATTACATTAATGACTAACTTTCTGAGCTGTGTAATTTTCTCTTGGAAAGCTACCTTTTTTTTTTTTCCCCGAGCTAAGTACAGAATCCCATTCCCAGGCACACCCTGGACTTGGGGGAGGAAGGGGAACCTCCCTGTGGAGGCCACTCCTCACCCCTCCTGCTGTGATTGTCAGCGGGTCCACTCCCTTTGTGAGGAAACAAAGGCAATTAATCACACAGGCAGCCAAGTCTTGCCTTGGGCTGGGCCGGGCTGTGCCTTGGCTCCAGGACTTCATTTGAAGCTGGGAACCCAGAGCAAGTGGCCCCTTGAGTGTCCGTGGTCCAGAGATGGCTCCAGTGTTCACCAGTGTATTGGTTAGTTCCTAGAGAGGAGGTCCCCCGAGTATCTTGCAACTAGACCTTTGTTTTAAACAAAGGCCTTCACTCCCACCTCTGCCTCCTTGGCCATCTGGGCTGACCCTTTCATCTGAGGGACAGAGAACAGGATGTGTGGGAAGCGCAGTGTGGAGCCCTCTCCCTGGAACGGAGTCTGGGCCTCCTCTTGAGGGGAAAGAGATGGGAGATGCCTTGGGCCTTTTTGCCCTGTAGGGTGCAAGCATCAGACCTTCCTCTGTTCTCCCCCCTCTTCAGGACCTCAGGAGAGAATTGGGGAAAGGAGGGGGACCCCGTTTCTCAGATGCCAAGTCAAAGGGCCTCACCATATCCAAATCGCCACTGAATGGAGCCAGAAGTTATGTGTTCTAACTCTTTGACAGCCCTCTGAAGCAATGAACAGAATGGGAGGTGAAAGAGGTAGTTTGGGTTTTTTTTCCCTTTTTTATTTTGTTTGTTATCTTTTGGAAGGTAGGGTTTTTTTTTTTCATGTTTCCTTTTTATGTTATGTTTCTTTTCTTTTGGGGACCCATCCATCAGGCGCCCAGTTCGGTTACACTAGCTGCTCAAAGCACCCTCTTCCCAAAGTAGCATCTTTTCTCTGGACTCTTCTCCCTGTTCATGTGCCAGGGGTGAACTTTCCACCCGTCCCCTGGTTCTTTCCTCTCTTAGCTCTGACTCATCCAGCTCATTACAGGGGACATAATTTTCTATTTGTTCATCTGTTGCCCCGTTGCACAAAAACTGCTGACTTACCCTGGAGGCTGCATACAGTGGCGTCCTCAGAACACTGCAGCGCGCTGGGAGAGCTGCTGAGGCTGGGTTTCGGGGGGCGCCCTGCGTGGTTCCGCTTGGGAGAGGGGTGCCTGGAACCCTGGGGTGTTCTGCACAGAGACGGTCAGTAGGGCCTTTCTCCCCCAAACCAAGTCTGCCCTTGACCTGAGGCAAGAATGAAAAATGAGGACCCAAGTACCATCTGTCCAAATATTTACATTATATCCTCAGTTAATTATTAAAATACTCTCCTAATTTGACAAATACATCTTTATAACATTCTATAAAGTAAACCCTAATTTAGGATTTGTGGACTCCTTGGAATTAGCGTCAGCACGTAGGAAAACATGGAGGGTCAGCCTGGTTCCCAGTCCACCTCCCTTCCTTTCATCCACCTCGTGCCGTCCACGTCGCGAGGGCCTCAGAGCCCTGGAGACCCCTTGGTCTTAGTCTAATGTCCAACAGCTGCTCCGCTCAGGCCTCAAGTGTGCATTCCCACAGGAGAGCAGACTGGAACAAGCCTTTTCAGCTACTGAAGTTGGCCCAGAGTCATTTGGGCCGAAAATTCCAAGGTCCTCGATTCTCAAGTATGTTCTAGAAGGAGGCTTGGTGTAGGCTCCTGATGGGCATGTTCCTGTGACCCTGTGGGCAAGGTTTAAGGAGGCCCCTTCCGAAGCCCAGAGCCTAGGACAGGAGGCTTCTTTCTACCCAACACTAATGTCGGTACTAACCTAAAGGGCAGGACGTCCCATTTACCTGCACATGTTTGCAGTCAGACAGCTTCTCGTGTGGGCAACTCACAGTGGGTGCTCTGTGCTGGCTAACCCAGACATCTGATTTAACAGTGGTTAGTGCGTCTTCTGGGGAAAAGTGGGGAGAGGCAAATGAGCTCACAACAAGGGAAGTGACCCTTCCTGGATAGCACTGACCAGCGCATAGTAGGTACTTAATAAATGTCTCATGTGTGAATAAATGAATGACCTACTACTGGCATTTGACAAAGGGTTTCATATAGGAATGGAGTGACTGGTGGAAATTACAGACACTAACAGCAGATGAGAGAAATTGTGATTTGTTTGCAAATGTTAAGAAGAACCTGCTTATTAAAGGTGAAAATAGAACCTATTTACAAAGCTTTCATGGCCGCACCCAGAGCCCGGAAAACACATACATGATGCTACTGAGTCAAATACCTGCCGATCCAGATGCCGTGTGGGGTGGGATTATTCTTTGCTGTGGGGGACAGTCTGGGGCGTTGAAGGATGTTTCCCAGCATGCTTTGTTTCTACCCACTAGGTGCAAGAAGCATCACCCCCGCTCCACTGTGACAACCCAACATATCTCTAGACATGGCCAAGTGTTCTTAAAGGAGCTGAGTCGAGATGGCTTGGCATCCCGGCACCCAGCCACAGTGAACACCAAGCAGAAATCACAGCAGGTTTCCGCTGCACCCAGATTTCTTGTCAAAGGCAAAGGAGAGTCAGGGGAAGCCACACTAATGTTGTAGCTTGCTTTGTTTCATGGGTCTCTAAGATAGTACAACAAGTGGTGATTTTAAGCTAAAAAGTGAAACGGAAGAGTAATGATGTTTAAATCTCATAGTAATTGCTCCACTAATTTCTGTTCTTTGTATTTTTAGTGCTAGAGAATGAGCCAGGGTGAATGTGCTAAACGGAGAATGTGTTCCAACACAGGATGAGATGAACACGGAAAGAGAAAGCAGAGCCCCAAAGCATCTCCCCTTCTCGCCCCATGGAAGCTCTTTCAGGGAAGCCGGGAAAGGGTTATCTGATGCAGAGGCAGCCCCCCATTCCCAGGGGTCTTCTCTGGGTCCTCACATTGCTGCTACTTCCTGCATCGAAACAGGGGGTTGTGACTTAGTGGTATGCACATTTGTGGCTGTCACGAAACTTAACAAAACTTAGACTTCATGAAGTTTCAGCCTGCGTGGCTATAAATGTTATTTTGGGTCCAAGAACCGCCCCCCAGATGCAATTAGACATGTTTACTTGTGTTGCAAGGACAGATATTCCTTCTGCATGAGAACACACAATTTTGCCTCTTCCCCACTTTTTCGGAGCAGGAAAGGATTCTTTCTTGCTAAGTGAGCTTCCGAAATCTTTTGTTGTTGAGAATCTAGTTAGCAAAATTAAAGAAGGAGCTAATTTAAACTATATAATAAAGAGTAAGAGTGGGTAGGGAGTAGCAGAGCTCCACTGACTTTGAATCCATGAAAACACTTGGCAGAAGAAAAGGAAAGAGAGATTTTGGGGAAATTGCTGCTACCCTATTACAGCATGCTATTGATGGCCCAAAATGTTTGTCATTGAAAAAATTTTCAACTTCATCTTTTCATTTTAAAATTACTTTAGGTGTCTTGTTACAAATAAGAATATTTTGGGTAACTAATAGGAAGTTTGAAAAAATAAAACTTAGCTACAGAATTGAGTGTGTAAGCTTTAATAATGCAATGCCAAGACTGAGCCATGTGGGCTCAGGACTAATTGGTGGGCTACACTCATCAGAAGTGCCTGCAGTCAGTTCTGGTCAAATAATCCTCACACCATTTGTGAAGCCAGTATTTTATGGCTAGTTCCTCCCATGATCTGGTGCTTTGACAAGAGGCCTAAATTTGTCAGTCAATACACAATCCACTCTATTGTTAATTAAATACAAATTCATTACATGACTGTCATGTTGGCACCATGTGAGATTCCAATGACACAAACAAGAGCTTATAGTCTTGTCTATAAATAATTCATTGATAAATACATATGGATACCAATAACCTAAGTGTGTATAGTCAAAGGAACCTTAGGTATTTTCCTAATGATAAAACTTCTTCCAAAGTTGTACATAGCCTTCTGTGGAATCATTGAGATTTTTAGAATTTTCCAAATGAACTAGATTGGTGTGTGTAATGTCAACAACTTCATTAGAATTCCTCTGGTCTTCATAGTTTTTGGAACTCTCTAAAATAACAGGACTCAGAAAGATGTTTATTACATTTTGTACTTTCCCTGATAAATATGATAGGGCTCCAGCAATGAACAACACATCTTTCTAACATAATGACTCAGATGCAGGATCAACAACACAATTTCGGGAGCAGGGCGGGCAGATGAGAAAATGCCTTAGTCCGATGCAAGCCTGTGCTGTGTCTCAGCCTGCCTCTTTGTCAAACTCACAGTCCGTTACTGATCCTTAAACTGGCCGTGGGAAGGAGCTTTCTGCCTTTTCCCCATCTGGGGCCGAGGATATGTTATGTTTCATTAGCAGCCTCTCTGATTTTTCATCTAAAGCCTTTCCCTTGCCTTGGATATTGGCTAACATTTTCCACTGGTCAGAAACTTTGTTTATACAGCTGATCAAGTTAACGGTTCATCTCCTCTGCTCTGTAGGCACTCCAATTCTATCGTCATCATAACTAGGGTTGGCTATTTAACTTGGCAGAATTATTTTGGTAATGCAAGATAACCAAATTGGATCGGCGAGCGATCCGTTCGTTCAGTACTCATTCTACTAAATGAAACCAACTGGGCTCCAAGTGATTGCAGGCGATACACAGTGTGAATCAAAGTTTAGAGGCCTCAGGGAATTTCATAAAATCATAGTCTGCAACCAGATGATTGTCCTGTCATAGATACCGTACAGGAAGGACCTGTAAATTTCAGTCTTTTGTGGTGGCAATAGCTAATTTCTGTGACGTATAGATGAGAAATACCACCATTTGTAAAAGTTGCCTTTGAAAACCACTGGGCTCAGGGAGAGGTCCAGAGGCCTAAATGCCACTGCTCCAAATTTATTAATAGCTGCCCCTTTTGCTGTTTTCATTCATGTGCTGATATGGAAAGAATTTGGGGGATCATCATAATCTTTACCTTGATGAATACAGAAGACTGAGTGTTGAATCATAAATAAGGAAACCTAGCTTTTAAATATCTTTTAAATATCTTGTGTTTGGAGGGAAAAGATGACGTTTTAAACAAACAAAATCTTAATGGAACCCTCACAGTTTATTACACGACATGCAATGGAAGCTTTATCCATAAACTTCAGAGTGTGTGTTTTCTTTCCAAAAAAGAAAAATCAACCTCTGGGTGTTAGCTTTGCTGCGGGTTTGTCATGTGAGCTTAAAGCATCTTGTTTTGCACCTCGTTTCCAGTAGAATAAAAGTTAACAATTGTGGTCCCAGCTGCATCCCCAGAGTTATCATGCGAACCAGACAGAACATTGTATGTAAATCATTTTCTGAAGTCTAAAAAGGGTTTTATTTTTATTTATTGTTGTTCAGTTACAGTTGTCTTGTTTTTCCCCCATTGCTCCCCCACTCCAACAGTCAATGCCCCATAAGTCCTCTATTCATGTCCTCTGTCCCCTTGTTTCCTCTATTGTTCCCCTTTCCCCTCCTCTCTGGTCACTGTTAGTTCTTTGTTTCTAAGTTTCTGATTTTATTTTGCTCATTTATTTGTTTTACCGATTAGGTCGCACTTATAGGTGAGATCATATGGTACTTGTCTTTCACCGCCTGGCTTGTTTCACTTAGCATAATGCTCTCCAGTTCCATCCATGCTGTCTCGAATGGTAGGAGGTCCTTCTTTCTTTCTGCTGCATAATGTTTCATTGTGTAAATGTACCATAGGTTTTTGTTCCACTTATTCACTGATGGGCACTTAGGCTGTTTCTACCACTTGGCTATTGTAAATTGTGCTGCTATGAACATCGGGATGCATAGGTTTTTTTGAATTGGTGATTTGGGGTTCTTAAGATATATAGTTCCAGCAATGGAATCACTGGATTGAAAGGCAGTTCTATTTTTAGTTTTCTGAGGAAATTCCATACCGTTTTCCACAGTGGCTGCACCAGTCTGCATTCCCACCAACAGTGCACTAAAAAGGTATTAAAGCCCGAACTGATAACAGGGCGCCCCAGATTGTGAGATGCAGTGTTAGCAGAAGAGAGACATGCTTTGGCAGTGTTCCGGGCTTCACTTGGGAAATGGACATTAAACAGCGTTGAGCTACATGATGAGAAAGTTCACCCTTTTTCAGGTCGCAGTCACCCTTTCCGATTTCTAGGAGAAGCAAGCCTTACTCCGGGTCTAGCATGTCTCCACCACTTCTTTACCATTTGCTCGTCTCCCTTTTCTTAGAGAGAGAACAGGTTTCAGGCATGGAACCTTGAATGGACAGATGTATTTAGCTAGATTTTAATAGCAGAGTTTAGTTTTTCTTGCTTGTGTATTTTTGTGGCCAACTACTTAATGATGAGTGATAACCCATTAAAATGGATTATCCATGTTTTTCCATTAAAAGTGGTCATGTAAAGTTTTATTTCCATGCAACTTTATTTGCATGGAAAACAAGAGCTATTTTAAGGGAAAATATTAGATAGTCATCAAGTGAAAAGCAAATCTGACAAACACTGTGAAAGATGAACATGTTTGAAGTTTGGGGATGTATGTGTTAGTAAATGTAATGCCTCATCCAAGACCTAAAGTGTTTGAGAGAGTTAATAATTAGCTATGTTTATGCTGCTGTGGTTTATGCCTTACCATCCTCAAATAATCCTTACAAAGGGACACCGGGGGCGGGGGAAGGAAGGCAGTTGGAACTTTGAGCTGCCATTTTAACTTCAGTTGATAAACCCATCCATTGACAGAATCTAGGCGCTAGAATCTCTCTTCAACCTTCTAAACTTTTCAACATTAAACATGGACATTGTTGACCAGGCTAAAGAGACAGCCCCTTGCCCAAGAGTCCAGTTTGTCTCATTAACCTCAGAGCGGGGGCCAGGCACAGAGATGGATCCACCTGGAGCATTCGGACACACATACGCAGTGTATCAGCCTTATTCAGGATGGGCTTCAACACTTGATAAGCTGCATCTCGCTTTGTCCTCTGGAGACCACATGAATCCACAGCAATTTTGATGTTGAAGAAGTTGTGGGCAAGGCAATCCACAGTGTTCAGCGAGTGTTCTCACCATTCTTCTGTTTTCTCTCTCTCTCCCCCCCTCTCCCTCTTGATTGGAAAGGAGTAGAAAAATCTTCAAACAGTTGTGCCACAACAAGAAGGGCATTTTCTGGCCTGGAAAAATGTGTTGGTCGGTTTTAAAAAATGCTATTTCTGAAAATTTATGGATGAGCTCGAGTAAGAAAAAGTGGGGAAATCACATGATGACCGTCAGGCAGCTTGGGAGTCTGTTTTGATTCCCATATGATGATGTGCTGAATAAAATCCCCAAATAATGATTTCCACTTGTTCATAAATAATTCTTGCTTGAAGTAAGGATGTCTTGAAGGAGAGGAAATAATAATAAAAAACACCCCTATGGTCATCTTTATTTCTTTTGAAACATGTTCAACTCCAACCCAGGAAAAATAACTGATTTTTTTTTTTATCAGTTATCCCAACATCTAGTGGTACCTCTTGTGTGAGCTGTCTGAAATTTTTTTATTGGCGCATCTTTTTTCCTGTCCTTTTCTGGCCTGTGTTTATATAATTATTGTTGTAATGTAGGTATCTGACACTCTAACAACATATTTCACTTTAAGAGAAACACAGCCTTCTGCACTACTCTCCTTGCCGGGGTGTAGAGCGCCTCTTTAGAGCAGATGTCTGTTGCTGTTACGAAAGGCCTTTAGAATGCTGGGTTCGGAGGGAGCTTGGCGGCAAGTGGCAATGATGTCATAGGGCGTCAGTGCCCAGTTGCAATGCTAATAGGACCAGCTCTTATTATTTTTAATTTTTGTTTTAATTATTCCCATGTATACTTCAGGTCTCTCTCTTGTTATGGCAAGCCAGGATTAGAATTGCTGCTTCTTCTTTTTTCTTTCTTTCTTTCTTTTTTTTTTTTTTGCCTAAACAGAGCAGAGAAATTTTTCATAGTCCGATTTTAGGAGTATCAGGAGTATCTTAAAACAAACAAAACAAAACACAACAAAAAATTCTCCTGTAGCCTAATCGCTGATGATTAAAAGTGTATCTTTGATGTCTGGCAGGCCAAGGGTTTCCAAAACATTTGTATTGCAAGAATTAATTGAATAAATAAACTAACACTACTTTTCTGATTTTTAGTTCAGTGCAATTATATTCCTTTCCTATATTTTCTCTATAGATCTGGAACCATTTATTTATATCACCCGAAAAAGAAATGAATTGCTGGCTCATTCACAAGAGGATCATTTAATGTTTCTTTTAACATCAGTGTTCTTCCTACCCATTGTTACAATGAGTTCACCTTATATGGAGATGGTGGAAGTGAATTTGGTGGAGATTTTTGGGGGGTGTTATTTGTTTGTTTGATGAGAACAGAGGTCAGCCAACTGTGGCCCCACATGCCAGCCAAGCCTGCCCCGTGTTTTGTGCCTATGGCTTTGCTGGAATGCAGACACGCCTATTTGTTTACATGAGTTTATGAGAACTCTGGTCCCACAGGGACAAAGCTGAGCAGTCACTTCAGAGACAGCCAGCCAGCCAAGCCTATAATAATGACTATCTAGACTTTTACAGAAAAAATCTGCAGACCCTTGTACTGGAGTAAAGGGAGTTTTACAGGTAGATGGGGCGTTAGAAGAGCATCACATTCCTCGCATTCTATTTATTTAAAGTGTTTGTTAATTCAGAGTTTGGCTTACTACTGACTCGATGGCGGGTGTGCTTGCCTTTATAAAGTCTTAATAGAGCATGGATGATAATATATCAGTTCATTAATATCAGTGAACTTTACCCCCATTTTTAACAGTAATGAAAATAATAATAATAATTATGACAATATGCGGCCTTTTTTGACAGAGTGAGAAGATAATCTTTCTCAGGATTGGTGAGGTCAAATTTGCATTTGTACAGATCAGCTTCCATCCTTTGCGTCAAGGTTAGACCAGATGTATGAATGTCACAAAGTAAGTCAGTTTGCACTTTCCTTTACCCAATGGCTCAATTTCCAACAACAGTATCAAGGGGTCTCAGAAGGATGTGGAAATTGTCTTGTTTCCTGGAGATCAGTACAAATACTGCTTCTGCGCTATCGTACGTCCCAGAAAGAAGAGTGATGTGCATTACATTGTCATGTGGATGCTGCTGTTGGGGACCTGCTGGCTCACTTGGGGAGCTGTGCTGGTGAGAGAATCAGTCACGTGGCATAGAGGATGCATCTGGTTTTGTCTGCTTCTTCCCAGCCAAGACACCCGTGCTCTGTGTCTCCATTCCTCCATGGGATGCCCCTGGGCCGGTGAGCCTGAATCCACACAGCAACGTCTTAAACCTTGTGGGGTGCATCATTTAGGCACGGCATTGGAAAGGAAGGAAAAGAATTTGGTCACAGTTACCAGGCACCTCACTCAAGAAAAGAGAGTAACAATTAATGAGAGTAACGATTAACTCTCTTTGTGTCTATTATATGCTGAGCTCTGACCTAATTAAATCTGCCTAGCAACTAATGGCAGCTCATTGAGCCCTACCCACAATCCAACAGTATATGGTTATCCACATTTAAAGATGAGGAAACTGAGGCTCAGATAGGTTAAGTACGTAGCCTAAGGTTATACAGCTGGTAAGTGGAGATTAAAAATTAGGCTCTAAAGACTTTGTTCTTCAAAATGGTATGTGAGGGACTTTTTGCAGAGGATTGGGTTTCATGAGTGGGTGACGTCGTTTGACCCCTGACCTGGAGTTGTTCAATTTAAAAACCACCTCTTCAAGGAAGTTATACTAGATGACCTCAGGCAGAAAGAATTTTGGCTGTATTAAGTCTAGGAACACTCTCCTTGTCCACCTGACTTGGCTTTCCTGGGAAACCTGGGCCGCTCTCTGGGGTGTGGTGATCCTTTGCCACCAAGAGTCAGTCTGATGTCCTAACTCGAGAAGCACAAACTGGACCGCCCGCCTGTGACTGTGCAGGAGCTCAGCTAAGAAGAGTGTGTTTAGCAGTTCCCAGCTTTTCAAACGATGGCTCGGCAGCCCCAGAGTCTCTGACTGGAATGCAAGACTTCCTCCGGCTCTCCAAACCTCTCCCTGAAAACCCTGGCCTCTGCTCCTCCTGCCAAGCTATAGGGAGTGCTGGCCAGGCGTCTAAATGGGGAAAGGCGATTAGAATTAGAGATGATACCAGACAGAGGGGAAACACACAGACAAAACATGTGTTAGATGGACACATCACACACATTAGATGGACACACACCTCACATGTTAGATGGACACACATACATGTGTTAGGTGGACACATCACATACACATGCTCCATGTTACATGTGTTAGGTAGAGCTCGGGCTGTCCTGGAGCACTGGCCTAGGAGCACACGTTCAAATAGAGAGGGAGGGGCTCAACCTGCATGGTATCCCAGGAGGGTTCTGGGCTGTGGCTCATTCCCCAAACTCCATGTTTGATTGCCAAGCCTCTTACCTGTGTCCCGAGTCTCGGGAGAGCCGTGATTTCAGAAGAACACCCAGAACTTTTTGGGTCTCTGGGAGAAATCATGAAGGAAGCTGATGGCCCTTTGAAAAGTCTCTAATCCCTGGGATTGAGATTTTTTTCCAAAGGGAAGAAAAAGACACAGATCATCCCCCCAAATCATCACCATCGTGTGTCGCAGTTCACAGTGGTCCTCATTAGCAATGATTAGACAACGTGTAAAGATCGCCGTGCCAGACAGTGTGCCCAGCACCGCCCATGCACCATCTTACTAAACCATCCCAAAGACCCTGAAAGTTAAGTGCTGTTCCTTTGTTCATTTTAGGAAGAATTACTGAGGTGCAGGGCTGCCCTGGCCAACACAGTAGCCACTGGCCACACGTGGCTTTTGAGCACCTGAGATATGCTGTGTCAAATATACACAGGACTTCAAGGACTTAGAACAAAAAGTAAAAAGAAAACAGAAGGATGCAAAGTATCAATACAGTTTTAATATTAGGTGCTTATTGAAAATATCGAATATATCAGATGAAAGAATATTAAAATTACTTTTTAAAAAAGTTTTCCCAATGTGGCTAGCAGAAAATCAGAAGTTATGTGGTCTGTTGCTATTGGACAGCTCTGGTCAAGGGTGGCGCCCAGTGAG
This sequence comes from Artibeus jamaicensis, assembly GCF_021234435.1. Taxonomy (NCBI): domain Eukaryota; kingdom Metazoa; phylum Chordata; class Mammalia; order Chiroptera; family Phyllostomidae; genus Artibeus; species Artibeus jamaicensis. Next base: position 6,952,001 of record NW_026521828.1, on the reverse strand, counting down.
CTGCAGCGCTCAGGCCGAGTATGGCCCACAGCCTGGTTTGCACTGCTTACAAGCTAGGAATGATAGAGTGATTTTTACATTTTTAAAGGGCTGTAAAATTAAAATGAAAATGTGTGACAGACTGTATGTGGACTGCAAAGCTGAAAACATTTGCTGTCAGCCCTTTGCAGAAGAGGTTTGCCAAGTCCTGCTGGTCTAGATGACCAAGTGACGAAGAGGCCTCAAGCCCAGGGCCACCAACTCTAAAAACTCTGTGCATCATCGAGCCTCAACACCAGCTGTGCCCCAGATGCCAGACACTGCGTGGAATCTTTAGACACCTTGTCTCATTCACCTTGTCTCATTCAGTTCTGGGGTTAGGTAAGATTAATCAGTAATGTTTACCGATAATGTTATTATAATACCAAAGATTAGTAATGTCGTTCTATCCATTACACAGATGAGCAAGTCTAGGCTTATACACAGCTAATCAGTGGTGGGACTTGGACTTGAACCTAGTCCTCTCGGAAAGGTACTCTGTTGGCCCCTTGATTCGCTCTTCAGCCCGGGCTGGCTACTTGACAGGTCGGCACCGAGTTACCCACCCCCTGAGCCTTTATCTGTGGTGGCCTGGCTTCCCTGGTGCTCTTTCACCTGGACATCAGCAAACCATGGCCCACAGGTCAACTTCGGTCCCATTGTCTTCTTGTTTTTCTTTAATTAATGAAGTTTTACTGGAGCACAGCCCTGCCCTTCCCTGGCGCCGTGTCTGTGGGTGGTTTCCTGCTGGGACAGGAGTTGCCTGAGGACGACAGAAACCACGCAGCCCACAAAGCCGCCATCGTTCACTCTTGGGCCTGCAGTAAGAGGGTTTGCTGACCCCCAGTCTAACTCGCTGACAGGGACAGGTTTGCCCCACAAAGCCCAGTGCAGTGCGGGGCCGGCAAGGTCCCCCGAAACCACTGAGCAGCGGAGTGAGCCGGTGGGCGGCCAGGAGTCGGGAGAGCGCGTTCCTCTCCTCCTCCGAGTCCAGAGCCCGCGTCGCTGGTGCGCATGTGCAGCCACCACCCGGAGAAGTCGCTGCCTTGCTGATTCCCACATTCTTTCCCTACTCGCTTCCTTAGCAGTTACTTGACCAGGAACATGTGGATTAGCTTTCAATGAAAATACACAGGGAATTTAGAGTGAGAGGAAAACACGTTTGGCAAGAACTGAAATACTCTGCAGACCACCTTAGATGCTCTCTTGTTTGTGCTGGAGCTGTGTGCCATGGTCTTCCCTGGAGCCGTGATGTCCCTGAGCCCTCACTGATTTCGGGACAATGGGGCTCTTCACACTGAAGTGAGACCAGCAGGAGTGTGCACTGTTGGCCTCACTGTGGCTTGGGGAGGGAACTGGCAACCAGCTGAATGTGGAACAAAGATGGTGATTCAAGAGCATTTTGGGGAGAGCCACGGCCAGAACTGCTGCCTGAGGCTGCCCTGCGCCATTTCCAAACCGTGTAATAACAGTTGCCGTTACTGGCTGTTTCCTATGTCCCGGGCACTTTTCTAAGCACCTTCTACCCCTTGCATCAGTTACTCCTCCTGGCAACTCAGTGGGATGGGTCCTGTTACTGTTTGCATTTCAGTCTGAGGAAACAGAATTGGGCAACTTAATCATTCTCCCCAAGGCCACACAACGAGTAAGTGGCAGGGCCAGGACTCAACCCCAGAACCAGGACTCGCGAACTCCGAGGCCTGTGCTCCTTGTCACCAGTCTGCACTGGACTGTCCCTAGGTCCCGCTAGCCGTGTTTCCTGTGCCTCGTGAGCTGAAACGCTGCCGTGCCCATGGTAATCACTCAGCAATGACTCGTTTTGGATTTCTGTATCTAAAAAGGATGTGTTTAAACCTACTTTATGAAAGGTGCCATGAGCCCTGGCTGGTATGGCTCAGTGGATTGAGTGCTGACCTGCGAACCAAAGGGTCACCCGTTCAATTCCCCGTCAGGGCACATGCCTGGGTTGTGGGCCAGGTCCCCAGTAGGGGGTATACAAGAAGCACCACACATTGATGTTTCTCTCCCTCTCTTTATCCCTCCCTTCCCTTCCTTTCCCTAAAATAAATAAATAACAGAAAGTAAAAGAAAGAAAGAAGGGCACCATGATAGGTGATAGGCATTCAGAGGTGATCTAAGACAAAGGGTCATAAACACAATTTATTCGTAAAAGGAGGAAGGCCTACCAGCTGTCTCCATATCTGGAGGATTCCAAACACGTGGAAATTCTGTGTTCTTTGTTCCCTTTGCTTATCCGTTCCTTTCTCCATAGAGCACAGCTTATTTTCCTGTCTTTTTTCTCTCTCACTCTGCCCCTTTCCCCTTTCCCCAAAAATCCCAGCCCCAAAACAGCCTACATATTGTGAAAAAGATTTCCTAAACCACAGGAGTGATGTAACTCCAGGCCTGTTTTTTCTCTCTCACACACACATAATATTGGATATGAGTGAGATTTTTAAAAATTGGTTTTCAAATGTGATGAAAAGAGTGTCCTTTTCACCAGAACAAAACAACCCCTAACACTGAAGCCTCCTTCCTGATATGGTTGACTTCCAAAGATGAGGAAATCTGTGCATTGGGCCACAGCCTCCCACCACGTGCGGGGGACAAAGGGAAGCTACGGACTGGAAAGACCCTCAGTGATTAGAATGGAGCTGGAGGTCCCCGTGGGCTCTGGAGGCTGCAGTCGAAGGCACGGCCTGTGTTTGGATGGGCCAGCAGCCCAGGAGGCTCACTTGCGATCCGGCCGATATGACAGGGTTTTTGCCATGGAAAGTGTTCGCAGTGGAGTGTTTCTCAGCTAGTCACCGGCCATCAATTACTTAAGAGTCAGATCTTGGCCAGAGGCCCCCGTTCCACAAAGTATGTCATTCTCTGTTCACAGAAATGGAGTTTACAGTCCTGCCGCTAAATTAAAACTGGTGCTTCCAAATTAAAAGCAGACAAGGCAGATGTGCAGGGAAGAAATGGAGACTCACATCTTTTGTGAATCAGCCCCTCGTGGTGCCAGAACTTGAAATCAGCTTTTCCCGTAGAGGCCTCCGCGGCACCACACCTATGTAAACCCACACTAAATGAGGTGGAATTAGTATTTTACCAGATATTTCTTTCCCTCTGCTGTCTGGAGATGGAGAAACAGCTCGGTGAAGCCCCACATCCCAAGGCCTCTGCCACCTGGGACATGGGGTCAGCAGCTGAGGGTGGCCACAGCTGGCTTGTCCCCCTGTTGAACAATATAGAGCCTTTTAGGACACAAGAGAGTGGACGGAAGCACATGAAAACAAGTGGGCCACTCATAATGGCAAAGGGCTCCAGCATGTCCCCAAAGCTTTGGGGCCTGTACTCCTCAGGGGAAAATGATGAGCAGTAAGTTGTAATACTCTGCCTGCCCTGTTCGTCTACTTATGATAGAGACATTAGCTTTAGTTTAGTGAGCACTTACTATACAAAATGTGAAAACCTTCAATATGATCATGTGTCTCCTGCTGAGAAAAGCCTTCAGCGGCTTCCCGTTGCCCCAACGACCGAGACCGGTGTCCCTCTTTTGCAGGTCTGGTCCCTCCTCTGATGCCACTTCCCCCTCTGTCTCCAGGCCTCAGACTGAGTCGCCCCTGCCCGCCACAGTCTCTTCCATCCCAGGTGTTCCCTGCGCTGCAGGGTCTCCCCACCGTCTTCTGTTTTTAACATCTTTATTGGGAACTGATTCGCATACCATAGAGTCACCCATTTATAATTCAGTGGCTTCTAGTTATTCACAAAATTGTGCAAACATCACCACAACATATTTTAAAACATTTTTGTCACCCCCACAAGTACCTCCCAGTCACTTCACAGCTCCCCCAAACTCCCTCACCTCCAGACGAAGGCAATCACGAATCTACTTTGTGGTCTTCTATTGTGGACATTTCATACAAACAGAATTATCAGTATGTTGTCTTCTGTGTCTGGATTCTATTACTTATAATCTTTTCAAGGTCCATCCACATTGTACTATGTATTAGTATTTCATTCTTATTGTCAAATACTGTTCCATTGTATGGATATACCACATCTTGTTTTTCCATGAGTAAGTTGATGGACATTTGAGTTATTTTCACTTTTTGGCTATTAAGCTTTTGTGTGGATTTGTTTTCCTGTCTTGGGTATATAGATAGGAGTGGAATTGCTGGGTTGTATGTTAACCCTGTGTTTAGCATTTGGAGGCAACCATCATCTATTTTACCTAACACTAATTATCACTCACTGTTTAAGCCTCAACAAAAATGTGATTTCCTCACAAATGAATTTCTATTCCTTCATTCTCTTCTTAGTGCTGCACTTATATACCTCTCAGAACTTTGTCTTTTCCTTTATAGTTAGTTGTTATAGTTAATATGTGTAGTAATTGTATACCTGTCTGTCTTTCCTATTAGATGGTGTTAGATGGCTCTTTAGCTCATCACTGCACCCCCAGAGCTCATGCAAAGGCACTGTGGTAGCCTTCAAGGTGGCCCCCCCAATGATCCTACCTCCTGCATTCGTACATTCATACTCTTATATATAATACCTTCCCCTTGAGTGTGGGCTAGACTTAGTGACTGTTTTCTGACAGATAGAATAAGGTGGAACAGACAATGTTTTATCTGAGGGACTTCCCTCTCTCTCTCTCTCATCACTTGCTCTGGGGGAATACAGTGGTTGCCTCATAACAGCACTACACAGAGACCCACTTGGCGAAGAACCGAGGTCTCTCTCCGACAGCCATGCGAGTGACTCATCTTGGAGGCAGGTCTACCAGGGCCAGTCAAGCCTTCAGAGGACTACAACCCCTGTCCATGTTCCAGTGGCAACCTCACCAGGAAGCCGGAGCCCAAACCACTCAGGTAATTCCTTGAGTTCCTGACCCACAGGAATTATGAAATGACAAGTGTTTGTTGTTTTAAGCTACTAAGTTTATAGTCTATTACACAGTTATACAGCCATAGGAAATGAATATAGTTACACTGGCTAGAACATATAAAGAAGTCAGGAAATGATAAATGAATGAATGAATAAATGCCTTAGGTTTCTTACAAATAAAGATATGAAGGCCTTCCGGACATATCGCTCTAGATATGCAGCCATCACCTTTCCTCACAACCCTGCTCACCCTCCTGCATCCTTGTCTCAGTAACGATGGACATCACCAGGTCCAGCAGAACAGCTTTCTCATCTCTTACCCTCTCTTTGCCCCTCCATCACTCATGCTTGGCCCCTCTTGTTAGTATGAGGCAGAGGAAGATGCTTCATGCTGATGCTGCTGTGCCTCTTTAAAAATAAGTCAACTTATTCATGACCCTAATTATCACCCAACCCAGTAAACCGTGCTTACCAGGTCCTTCCTAATCCAGTGCGTTCTTTCCTTGGGAGCTTCTGTATTTCACCACCCTCTGCTTGAATCTTTAGCCAAATAAACTTCCTCTCTTCCCGGCACCCACCATGACTTTCCATATGCTGTTCCCTTTCCTGGAATACTCTTCTCTCCAATTTCCCTGAAGACGGCAAACTCCTACACTCCCACTTCTACAAAGAAAGCAAGGGAGATGTTAAAAGCCACATTTATTGAATGCTTCCTAGAGTTAAGTGCCCATATCAGAATTCATTTGATGACTGTGTCAGCCCTAAATGGGACAATGCTGACCTGCACTTCACTGGTGAGGAAACAGAGGACCGAAGAGCCTAGGAATAAGATCAGACCCATGTGACACCAAATCAGGAAAATTTAAAAAAAAAGAAAGAATGCACCGCCCTGACAAAAAGGCACAGCAATTGTCTCAACCACCCAAGGGAAATAAATCTTCAGCTGTTCTGGGGCCTGAAGCAAGATGATGGACCAACCACAGAGACCCCCTCGCTGCCTTTCCCTTCTGTCCTCAACTTCATTGTTGTTTAATTATTCATTTCGTTTTGAAAATTTTTTTATTGGGATGAAATTTATGCAACGTGAAATCAGCCACTTTGAAGCATGCGATTTACTCACATTTAGTACATTCACAGTGTGGTACTGCCATCCCTCCCAGCAAGTGATGAGATACAGGGGGTGTGCAAAAGTAAGTTCACAGTTGCGAGTATGCAAAGTGCAGAGTTTATTCTTGTATTTTTATTTATTGACATTGTATTTCCACATGAACAACTGTCAACCTACTTTTGCCCACCCTGTATATTAATTTAGACCTTGAGTGTCCAGAGTCAGCTTAGTTATACTTCTCAGTTCATGGCAATTAATAGTATCACCAGGGAAGGGCTCTCTCTTTAAATCACTTAGTACTTATAATTCCTTTTTTATTCCCCATCCTGGAAGTTCTGTGCCCTCCCCCTTATACCAACATGTTTACCCGTGTCTTGTTTTATAAAACCCTCGTGCACTGTCTAACTTTGATCTTCCATTTTTTTTCCTCAGCATGAGAAAAACAAACCCAAACAGGCCTCTATCACTCATCTGCCCTTAAAGAGGAAGCTTTGCTTTTGTAGACAAAGTGCTAAATAAATAGTCAGGAATCCTCTGTTCTAAACCAGACATCCTCAATCAATGGCCCAAGGACCACAGCCAGCCCTCACTCTGCAGATAAAGTCTGTTGGAACACAGCCACGGTCGCTGGTTGGTATATAGTCTATGGCCATTTTCTCACAATAAGGGATGAGCTGAGTAATTGTGACAGACACTGCAGAGTTCACAAAGCCCACCCTCGTGCCTGTTACAGAAAAGGGTGGCCAAGCCCTGCTCTAAGCCACACTCTGTCACATAGAACTCTTTGTCTGATCGTTAGGCAAATCTTTCCACCTCTTAGGCCTTCATGCCTAAAACTGAGGCCACGGTACCACAGCGATAGTTTTTAGTTCTCTTTTTTATTTTCTTTTTTACTTTCTCTCTGTTTCATGCAGTAGAACATGTTTGTCAAACAAAACATGTGTGGGAAAACCCGGTGTGAGAAACATACAAGTGAAAGGTCCCTGGCGAGGGTGGAGTTCTGCATGGCTGCCCCCACTGCCGGCCAGTAATCTCCCCATTGGCCTCTGAGATGCCGTACTGGCCGGCCAGGGCCCTGGGAGCTCTGTGAGAAAAGCACCCTGCCTCCTGGATGCTTTCAGGGCCAGTCCCCTCTGTGGCCCCTGCTGCCGTATGGTCATAAGGAAAGTGATAGGTTTTGGAATTAAATTCCAGCCCCGACATGTGCTCTGTGGCTTGGGCCAGTCACTTCAACCCTTCTGAGCTTTGGTGTCCTCATCTGCCTGGGAAAATGAGCATAAGTAATCTTAACATCACAGGTGAGAACCGAAGAGAATATTTCTAAAGTACCTGCTACAGGAACCTTTGCTCAGTGAATGCAATCTACGAAGCATTAAAAAATGGCGCTCGTGTGAGGGAACCCACGCGATGCCTTCTTTTGTGTGTATTGGTCCTGGGTCCTCACTTAGAGTATAAGCTCCTTGAGTTTTGTGATCATTTGGGTCTTTGCTTTTTGGATATTACCATTGAGATTAGGAAGACCAGCTTTTTTATGTGGATGGAGACTGTTACCTATGCGCTGTGACTCGGGGACACTCCTCAGTGTCTCTGCTTCAGAGTGTGGCCCCAGTGGCTAAGGAGTGCGTGACCTCCTCCTTCAGTGGTCAGCAGACTCGGGGCTAAGATAGTGTATCTTCCTCCGTGGAACGTCTCAGACAAGAAAAACATGCTAAGCCATTGTTTTCTGCAAGGGTTTACTTAGCTTTAGTTTCCATTTTAAACTGATAAAGTTCAAGTCCTTGAAGGAGAGAGGCATATATTAAGGCTTAGGAAAGGCCCACCATGTGACTCCTTCCAAGAATACTCAGGAGTCACCACCTATAGAGGTAGAAAGGGGTCTTGATGGGGAGTCATCCTGGGTTGAGTCTGCTCTCCTCTTATACAGGCATTGTGGCTTCAAGCAGAGCGATAACCTATCCAAGCTCCGGCCTGCTCATCTGAACGAGGCTGAGAATTCTGCCTGACCTCCCTGGGCCATTGTGAGCATCAGTCCCTGGTCCACTCCCTGGCACATGGTGGGCAATCGAAGCCTCCTGGATGAATCAGTATGCTGTCACCACTGATACGAAGAGAGCACTGTGCACCTCTAAATTTACCATGTGAAACTGAAGCCATTTCTTGGTAGAATGCTGTAGTAAGAAACATCAATAATGTGGGGGTCCGCTTGAGAGTCCCTGGCACTGTGGAGATGCTGGAAGAAGGAAAAGAGATGCAGGAAGGTTGGGACACATTGATAAAGGCGAGAGACAAGCATGGCTACTAAGAGAACGTGCAACCTACCATGGTCGGAAGCAATCAGTGGTTCGATCGAGTCAGAAATGCCCTGAATCTAGTCAGGTGGGTGCTGGGTCAGAGTAATAACTGTCACCAGAACCCAAACAGGCACTCGCCACGTGCCAGGGACTGTGCTGAGCATTCCATACACGTTGCCATGTCATCTTTTTAGAACAACAGTGAGACTTAGGCGCTTAGCCTAGTTTACAGTAACAACTTCTTCCTGTGTGGTAAGACAGGGACACTAGAACCACTTCTGGCCCGAGGGCCACGTCTGTTCTGAGTGAGGCAAGAACCATGGTGCTTTCTCTCCTTTTTTTTTTCTGCTACAGTGAACTTGAAAGCCACAGGTTAGCAGGGCAACACCAGATCTCAGATTCCCGAGTTTCCTGATGCAGAAGAAATCTCTCTGCCTGTGTGAGTGAGCCGTAGACTTTTGCTGTGTGAATCTACTGAGGTCTCAGGGTTTATTTTTCACTGGAGCAGAGCTTGATCCATCTAAGGACTTCAACAGCCAACATTTACTGAAGGCTTGCAACTACCTTAAGGACTTTATGCATATATTTAATATTATTTCATCCCCACTCTCTATACAGGTAATAAAACCAGTAAATTATCTGCGAATACACACGCACACAGAGTTAGGATGTATCAGACCCTGGATTTAAATGCAGAGCTGCCTTCGGAACCACTACAGAGAGCTGCCACTTAGAGAAGGAATGGATCACAGGGGATCACAGAACTCGGGAATGGCAGAACTGCGAGTCACGCCCAGGTCAGTGCGGTTTCACATTCCCTGAATGCTGCCACTCTCCCCCCAACTCAGCTTCGGTCTAGGCTGGTCCAGACCGACCACCCTGCGTCTGACAATGACACAGCCTTTGCTCTGGGCAGCCCTTCCCATACCTCGGAGCTGCTCTGTGCAGGGCTTGCATAGCTCGGGGACATTGCTGTGGGCGGTCCCAGGAGACACCAGGAGTCCTGCTATTGACAGGCTTATTGACTTTCAAAACCACAGCCTTGGAGCCGGAGGGCACTCTTTGACTCACACTCCCTTTCTCAGTCTATAAGGCCGCCAAGGTTCAGAGAGACAACCGGAAAGGCAGGCACAGCCCTGCCCGTCTGGGTAATGAGGAGCGGACCGTGGCTCTAAGGGAAAGAAATCAGAGATGATAACAGTAGCTATCGTTCCGGGGTGCATGTGCCAGGCCGTGTTTCAGTGGCTCTGTGGGCATAATATCATGGAATTCTCACAGCCGTGCCGAGAGACGTTTATTATCTGATGTTACACGGCAGAAAATTGCAGTTCGGAGAGATCGAGTGACCTACCCAAAGTCATACATCTAGGAATTAGAAATTACACTGGATTCCTCTGGAACCAGGAAACTTAATTTGCTTGACTCTTTCAATGTTGGTTTGCTTCACAAATGCTCCTCTCTATGTGGGTTCATTTGACAGCTTCGCTATACTGACAAGTCCACTGGGCTTCTTACCTTGCAAAGAACATATGTAAACGTTAATTTATTTGATCCTCACAAAGGCTTTGTGAGGTAGGGAGAATGTATCTAATTTCCTATTCAAGGACACAGGGACACAGAGAGGTAAACATCCCAGCCAAGGTCACACAGTGAGCAGCAGAGGCAGGACCTAAAGCCCAGGTGCTCTGAAACTTGGCTGGGTCTCTTCTCATCCCCACCCTCCCTGCACCAGGCTCTCTTCTTGGAAGCCCAAGATGGTTAAGTGGCCGAGAGCAGAGGCTTAGACATGGGGCCATCTTGGATCTGAGTCCTGGCTGACAGCGCAAGAGCTGCGTGGACCTGCCCCAGACAAAGTCATTCTGAGTCCAGGTTTCCTCAGCCATAAAGTAAGACGAGTAACTGTCATACCCACTTCATGGTTGATAGGAGGCTTCAGTGTGGGTTCGTGCGAAATCAGTGTTCAAGGGCTGGAAGCTATTCTTTTCCTATACTGTAAAATCTCTCCGTCTGTGTGTTGCCGTCTGAGAAAGATCACGTTGGGAAACCCATCGTGTCTATCATAGAGCCCAAGACTCTGGCCTGCCCGTGTGTATTCCATGTTCTGGGGTTTCTGGGGAGTCTCCCTGTGCTCAGGGCCAGCTTGGTGGCCCCTACGGCAGATGACGTTATCCGGGCCCCTGTCCTCCGGCTTCTGGACCTTCAGGATGGAAGGTTGGGTTTGGGCTGCCTTAGGGACCCCACCTACCCAGGGATGGCTTCCCCATCTCCACGAGCCCAGGAGCCGCTGCCCCTCTCAGCAGCTTTGGCCGCTTTCTTGATAACAGTATTATTCTCTTTGGTCTTCTGGGAGTCCCACCAGCATCATTAATCAAAGCACCGCCTTGCTTACTCGTACTGAAGTGTCCTCACCGCCTCATCAATCATAAAAGCAGCAAAGGGTATGCTTTGGATTTCCAAGGAAAGCTCCAGACAGCACCAGAGGAGGGAAAAAAGCGTGAGGGTGGGGGGAGCTTAATTATCAGCTGGTCCTGGGCCCATCACTCACGCTGGAAATGTCTTTACAGCTTTATTTGGGTTGTGTCTCTTTTTAAATCCCAGTAAACAGCCGTTAAGCTAAAAACCCTCATTGCTCGGCACAGGGAGCCCCACTGGTTTTCAAGCTATTATTTTAATAAGGCCTATTTTACAATTAAGGCACCATGGGCTTTAAATTACATATAAACTAAAATGTGGAAATTGAAGCATTAAGTGTGGGACTGCCGTTAGAGAAACAGCAGCCGCTCCTGGTGGCAAAGTGCTGTCTGGTGTAAAATGAACAGAATGGAAGGCTGGCATTACAAACACACACGCGCGCACACCGTGAGCGAGGCCTGTTCACTCCTCTCCGGTGAGGATTTGCAGTCAGGCCTCCGTGGAGCTAAATAAGAACAATAACAAGGCTGTGAATATTGTTAATAACAACAGCAGCTAACACTTTCTGAGCACTCAGCGTATGCCAGGCACCACTGAGAACTGTCTCAGGCTCCACGCCATCACGTGAGCAAGCGTGAGAGGGAAGTACCATTTGCACCCACAGGATGAAGAAGGGAATAGGCACTTGGAGTAGAGGCTGCCCACCTGAAGCATCAGGGCTGGCAAGGCGCGGGGCTGGGCGCCAGACGCAAGTCCGCCTCACTCCAGACCCTGCAGTTGCCATCCCTCTGGTTCAAGCCCACACCCTTTATTTTAGCAGCAGGTATTTTTGAGCTTCCATGCTGGGCACTGGGCAGTCCACTGGCAAATGGAAACAGCCTTGGTCCTCGCCCTTGTGGCATTTCCAATCTAGCAGAAGGTGCAAAGGAGGAAAGGGAAACCCATGCATGGATTTGGGAGCATGTGTATGGTGTTACAAAGGAGATGGCAGGGTGGAGGATAAGGTGAAAGTGCCTTGTAGTACTTAAATGGAGTTAGAGAAGGCCTCTCCGAGGAGGTGATGTGGAAGCTAAAGGAGGAGACTGAGGAGGAAAGAGAGGGACCCCAGGGCCAGGTGAGGCACAGCCAGGCAGTGGGATAGTGTTTGGTGACTTCAGGGAATTTGCAGGAGCCAGTCGGGTTGGAGGCCAAAAGTGAGCAAGAGTGGAGATGAGGATAAGGGGGCAGGCAGGGATCAGCCTAGGCTTGACCGCACTAAGGGGATGGCTGTGTTCTAAGTCTCGGGCGAGGTCAGGCAAGGGAAGCTCATGCTCCCATTTGAAGTGCAATTACTTGGCCTGCCAGTGAGGATGGAGAGGGCGTGGGCAAGCGTGACTGTAAGGAGACGAGTCAGGAGGTTGTTGCAATCGCCAAGGAGGGCCAAAAGAACTGGCAGAGGGGATGGAGGCTGGATGTAGTCAAGCGATCTCTTGGAGCTAGAAAGAGCACAGTTCCCATCAGACGCTGGGTTGTGCTGTCATTTGGTCCCTGTCATCTCAGAGAAGGCTCTGTTCTCTCCCTCGAGCAAGAGTCCTGTTCCAAACCATCCTGCCCCTTCCTTCCTGCAGTGTCTGTGGGTTTATTAAAGAGCTTTGCTAGTCTTGCCATCCACCAACTCCTCCCTCCTATAAAACAAACTAACAAAAAACATGTTTTTAAGTTACCACCCAGTCTTGCCACCCTCCCCATGGTTGGCAGTTAAGGCCAGAGGATTTGAACAGTTTGGAGGATTCTTCTGCATGTATGAGCCACATGCAAATCGGACCTGCCCGCCTCTGTAGACAGCTGTTGGTGATGCTGCAAATGCTCATTTGTCTTTACAGAGCATCACAGCCCACGGGCAGGACACTCTTACAAAATAGCACTGAGGGATGGACAGGGGCTGTGTCTTCCCCAGTGACCAAGGATCCTCTGGTGCCATTCCTTTATCCTCCCTCAGAAGTCGAGCCTCCTCTCCAAGGAACAGAGGGCGTGACCAGCCACGTCATAGACTTGGACACTTGGTACCACCTGCCTGCAAAATCCAGCTCCTGGGTGGTACTGAGTCAAATCCCCGAACACCTGACAGCTATTCAGTGGCTTATGGAAAATGACTTACAGCTCCATGCTTTGATCTGCAGACTGGCTTTTTGCAGCTGGAGGCTTCCTTGGCAACCCTGATGGGCATCTTGGGATGGGCTGAAGGGCCTTGGGAAAGGTTTACCTTATACAGAGTGCACGTTTCATGTCCTAAGATCTGATCCTCTCGCCCCCTCCATCCACAGGCCTCCTCCATGTTTCCGCAGCGAGCTCTCTGCTCTGGCTCCAGCTGAGGGACAACCAGTCAGATGCCCTGGCCCAGGAAAACAGAAACGAGATTAAGGTCTCAGTGGGGCTGGGCTTTTGAACAGAGGAAAGAGAATCTTACTAGCTGGAGAAAATCGGGTTTGCCGCAGGTAGCATTAGGGACGTTGGTGCTATCTACCTCAATAGACATCCCCCCCAGATCTCCGTGGCTCAGCCCCAGGAGAGTGTATTTCTCATTCATGCATGCGGGGGTGTCACAGGAATGGTGGCCTGCAGGTCGCCATAGCAGGAGGAGAGGGAGCTAGAGGGTCACAATGACGTTTTTAAGGGTCAGGCCTTACCTCATTTTCATTTGCATTCCATTGGTCAAGATTAAATGAGATGGTCCAAACGTAACCATTTGAGGCCGGGAGTGGAGGAATGCAGTCTTGACGTGCTAAGGAAGGGGAAGTGCAGTGGGCATGGAACACTGCTTCAGCATGTGGGTGAGCCTACAAGCCAAGAGGAGGAAATGAGGTAGGCACAGGCCACAGACAGCATCCCTAGAGCGAGCTCCCACTGTGGCCTGAGGTAGTACCAGGGGTCAGGTCCAGCCAAGCTCCTCACTGGGTTCTTCCCATAAATGGCCTCCAGGACACAGGTGTTTGCATGTTGGGGAGGTCCGTTGGCTCAGGTTGGAAAAGGTGAAACTTCTCATACCGCCAACTGAGAAAGCACCCTTCCGTGCACTCATGAATTTTTTTTTTTGAAAGAGCATACTGTCCTTCGTAAAGGTCAAGTTCTTTTGCATTTCAGACAAAGGGAAGGAAGTCTGAGTCCAAGAGCAGAGCAAAAGAGACAGGTGTGCCCTTAGCGCCAGGGCAACTCTATGTGCAGACAGAGTGGATGGCATCCTGGGTACTGATTTCACTAGTGTCATGAGAACCTCCCGGGCTCCTGCCGCTCCTCCTTGAAACCTCATCCTGAGAACTTCATTTATTCCCAGGGCTGAAGTCTTTACAAATCTTCCCAACCTCGTCTTCTTGCATGCAGCATTCCAAAGCTGGTGCTGCCTGTGAAAGTCCCTGGGCTCACTGCAGCCTGTCACTTTCTGCCCTGCTGTACCCTTCTCTCTCCCCAAAATGTTCTTGGCCTCTCTTCTGCATGGGAAGTCCCACTCACTTTTCCTTAGCCTTCTTCATAGCCTCCTCGGTGTGGCCAAAGACAGTCTGTCCCCCTGTGACACCATCACCTCCATTATCCCTCTGTCTTCTAATTGTGTGCTTCTCAGTCAGTGTGCCCTGACCCTGCCCCATCCCTCAACCCCCAGCCTGGGTGCCCCTAGGAGGCAAGATTTTCATCTTACTTGTAGTTCTTGTGCAATTATCAAATATCCAACACCCAGTAAATGCCCAGTAAAAAATAGACTAAATGGATGAACAAGCAAATGAATGAATGAATGAATCTTTAAAAATAGTTACCTCTAGAAAGGATAATCAATCATGTCTTAGCAAATATATAAGTAAGTGGTAATCAATTGTTTTGAGCTTTGGGGTAAATGAGGAAAGTTTTCGCTACTAGAGATGTATTCTCTCTCTCTGGCTATACCCTGGGGATTGTTCCAACTTTCCATTCCTCCTCTGACCTTTTAGAATTTGTTGGCTCCAACTTTAAATTTTCTGCTCTACCTTGCAGTACTGTTTACTTTTGTCTCTTGCTCCTAAACTTGTACATATAAACTCATTGTGAACCTAACAGTATTAGATCATCAGTCTCACTGGGGAAGGACCATGCTTGTCGTGGCCATCAGCATCCCCAGTCCTAGGACAGTGCCCAGCGCATAACAGTATCTCAATAAATACTTGCTGAATAAAGGAAAGCCTCAACAAATCAATAATTATGCGGAAGAATAAAGTCCTTCCCATTAATGTGCTATTAATGTTAAAAAGTAATCTGGGTTTTACGTAGCATTTTCCTTCTGATATAAGAGGATGATAAATTGGCTTTTATCTCATTTAAACCTCTGATCGGTTGGAATATTCTATTGAAAAGAATTCAGATTGAGTTTAGTGGGAAAATGTGAGCAAGATTGATTAGTAATGTCTGTCTCGGGGAAAGAATGAGACAGCGGTGATGCACTTTTCATTCCTGAGCTAGAGAAGTTTCCTGGGTGGCACCTAAGTAACACTGATTGTGTGGTTTAGGCTACAGAAATCTGTGTGAAGTGGTGAGAAATAAAGGAAGGCTGAGGTCATGAGAATGTCCACGGTTCCCAGGTATCGCAAATTGGAAGAAAAATCGATAAGAAGTTTTTAAAACAAATTGATTGAAAAACTTCACTTCAGGTGTATAAATGAATCTATCAATTTAAATTGCCAGAACACTAACATATGGACCTGCAAAAAAAAAACAACAATGATCGCTCACCCATCATGTGGTACATAGACAGAAGTAAGTGTTTGGGTGTCTCAGAACAAATCACCTTGAGAGATTCTCTGGGGTCTTCATTAGTGCCATTCATCAAATGTTTCCAATACTACTTCTGCTAAGTATGTGGTAGGATCCCGTCCTCTGTCCCTTGAAGGTTGGGTGTGATCATAAGACTTGCATTGGCCAAGGAAATGTGCAGGGAGGTGGCATGGGCTCCCTTTGGACAAAAGCCTTTAAGGGTCAGTATATGGTTTGCTTTTCTTGGTCCCTCCCATAGCCACCAGCTCAGCTCTGGATGGTAGGTCCTTCTTAAGTCTGAATCCCTGGTTGAAGACAGCATGGAGCAGACCAGAGTGCCAGGTGATCTGCTCTAGAGATAAAGAACAAGAAGTAAACCTTTGTTAACATTATAAGCCACTGCAATTTGGGGGTTATTTATCACTGCAGTGTGACTGAGCCTGTCCTAACTGATACATCCTCCAGCTTGGAATGTATATGTCACAGAGCAGGATGGAAATAAGACTAGTGGGTAAGGACTGGTTACTTGGCTAATCATCCCCTTCCCTAGACTAGCTTCTGTTCATCTGAAATATTTAGGAAAAGAATCAATAGAGGGAGAAATGAAAACTCTACCTTGCATTGCTCCTCATCATGAACTGTGTACTCCAGCCGAACAAAGCCACGCCCGGTTCTCTATAATCACCCTCAGCCTTCCTCATTTCATGCCTTTGCTCCCACCGTCCTCTCTCCTTAGAAAACCTTTCTATCACCTTGTATCCAAGTCACCCCATCTCCCAAGGACCAGCGACAATGCTGACTTCCCACCAACTAGGCATGAAGTAGTCTCCCTTTTCCAACCTCTCAGAGTTCCTTACCATTATCTTTTTTATTATACTTTCAATTGTCCACCATACAGGTTTATCAAACAATTATATGAAAGAATGGAAGGGAGGGAGGAGAGAAGGAGAAAGAGAAGGAAGCAAATTCAGGGCATTTTGTGTGGCAATGTAGAAATAATATTCGCAAATATCGGGCTTCCTTCTAAAAACTTGTTATTCTAGTCACCTTCTGTGCTATACCCCCTTCCCTGATTCCCACAGTTGCCTTCTCTTAGTTATGCCTGCCTTCTGATTAGCTACGATGGGTTAATTGTTCAGCTGCATCCTTGGTAACAGGTGAAGGAATCTGTGATCTTGCTGTTGACTGTACTGTGTACTTCTGTGGCTTTCCCTTCATCCCTTGGTGGCTCATGATACACACTGATGCCAGTTCTAGGTCTCCAGGATACACTATTTGAAAAAATATAACCTTAACTTCTTTACTTTGAAAGACGCAAACCAATTTTCACTGCCCAGTGCAAAATGAAAATTCTGGGTCTCTTACTGGAAACTTGTTGAGAATTTCAAAGTGGCAACAGCAGAGCATTAAACCAAGGCGAGGCCCTTCCACATGTGGGCTCCACTGTAACTGCAGGTCTGCACATCCGCGAAGTCAGCCCTGATGTGTGATGCGGGAGTTGAGTCCTCAAGGCCTTCATATCCTACAATGTCACTGATGGTCCATTTTAGTTGTGTAGAGATGCTCTCTCAACTGGCCGCACCTTTGCCTCCCCCTTCGATCTGCTAAGCATGTCCTAACTGACCATTGTAGGACATCACTGACTCCAGGAATGAACAGTTTAAGGAGTTTGACCACCTTCAGGAATGTTGCCTGCTGGGTTTTGCTCTCTGCGGAGAAAATGGGATGTGTTCCAGCATCAAAGCAGTGGCTTCACTCAGCTGCTTCCATCTGCCTTTTGAAATGCTGTTATAGATTGAACATTTGCATCCACCTCAAAAGTCATAGGTTAAAACCAAATCCCCAGTGGGATGATATTAGGAGGTGGGGCCACTAGGAGATGATTAGGTCAGGGGGTGGAGCCATCATGAATGGGATTAGTGCCCTGATAAACACTACCCCAGAAGGCCCCCTAACCCATTCTGGAATCAGGTCCCCACCAGACATCAAATCTGCCAGTGCCTTGATCTTGGACTTTCCAGCCCCCAGAACTGTAAGAAATAAATTTCTGCAGTTCACAAGCCCCTTAATCCATGGTATCTGCTATAAAAACCCAAATGGATGGAGGCTGATGCCAAGAAAGAGTTTGATTTGTCCTCATTTTCCTTTAACAGTTTTCCTGTGTTCGTCTGCTGCAGTCCTTACCTAGTTCTTCACAGAGTTGAAAGTTTGCCCACCTCTTCCTAAGAACTGTGGTCTTGATAGCCTGGGAGTATTTTTTTTTAACTTCAAAAACACTTTTTTTCTCCTACTTAAATCAAAGGGAGGTTGAGAATACTTTTAGCTTATGTTGTCTAACTGCTTTGCAGTTCAATTCCACATCAAGGTCACAGGAAAACTGTGGAGCGTCCTCCAGGAGGGCAGGACAGCAGGAGCTCCCAGCATGGATCCATGACGCTCTGTGATCCACTCACAGCTTTGGAGAGCACACCACACAGGGGGCACGAGTCTGCTCCCGTTCAGAATTCCAGGAAACACCAAGGTTGCTACAGGACCTAGAAGTTGTACTGCTATTGTCCTTGCCCTGCCTTTGACAAATGAAGTCAGTAAATTTGGTGAGTGCTCAGGGCAGATGAGGTCAAGGTGGTGGCTTCAGTTCCCATGGGGCCAGGATACCTTGGTTGACTGCACTGCTCATTACAATCATAGTCTGCAGGGGGGAGAGCAGCATCCATTCCGATGGACTGGTGTCTATGTTATATCAGCTGTTAGATTTCATTTGTTATCCGACCTGGAACAAACCACACATGCTTGTGTTCACTGTGGCATCTCACAAATGTGCAGTCAAGGACCAATGGGATAACAGTGTGATGGAGCCAGCTCGTCCTGCCTTACACTCCTCTTTCCAACCCCACACTCAGCGCTGTAATGCCGGCAGCTTAGAATCAGCCATGGTGGGAGCATTTACATACACCACAGAAATCAGCAAACACTACAAATCACGGCTTTGTTTGTTTGTTTTCACAGAACCAACTTATTAATTCATCATACATCTTAGACAAGAGATGTGTGACTTGTTTGTTTAGTTATTCATCTGTTGTTTTATCCACATTACAGTCAAAACCATTCACTGTTACGTATTTTATCTCTCACCCTGGGACATCTCCAAGAGTGAAAGGGGATGCTATTAAGAATTACACCAGGACATCGCAGGGTCAACAGAGATTGTCTTGGGCAGACTAGCCTGTGTTGGCACCAGCACGTATTGCCTCCAGACACTGTGCTTACTATTGGGAATACAGCAGTCAGATGAGGGACGATCTCTATCCTTCTGACAACTGCAGCCTGGTGGGCTAAAAGCCTACATCCAGAAATAGCACTCCTTACAGCTTCTCCTCCCTCGAATCAAATCAGCAGGTTTAAATCAAATACCAAAGAACAGCTATGTAAAAACTGGCCCTGTCTTAGTCACCTACCTTTGAGAAATTTTGCATGGTGATTATATAGTTTGACTATCTTGTTCAATAAGCCACACCAACACCAGCGCGTTCAATGTCGCCCCCCCTAAGAGGCTATGCTATGTATCGATCTCAGGGAGGCCGTCCTCCCGGGAACATTCAAGTCCTGAGGCTATTTTGGACTTTGATGCTAGTCAGCTTGCATCCCCAGGCTGGTTTACCTGTGGAAATGGACTGAAAGTGACTTGGCATTAAGTGTGATGAACAAAGAAAGTGACCAAATAGGGAGGAATGCTTTGTTTATAATCAGGGTGGACTTACAGGTCATGGCATGAAATTTCCTGTGTGCTTAACTCAAGTGGCTTTGCCAACAGACACTCCCAAGAAACTTGACACAGTGAAATTTCACTCGATTCATTTGAATAAACAATCTTAATTTTTTTAATCACCCCAAGAGCTGTTGGCCTCATCTGATCTAGTTCAGGTATGGGAGAGAAGCAAGGTTACAGTGGGAAGAAATCCTGGTGGTCTGATATTTATGTCACAGAGTCACAAAAAGCTCACTGAGAAAATTTTTTTCGATCTAATACAAGCATTGAAATAGCTAGTCAAAAGTCAAAATGCCCTAAACATGGGTCAGCTTAAAATGTTGCTATGGAGAGAGAGAGCCATTGCCAGCTTAGCGATCTTGGGAAGGTGCTGCTCCTCCCTCTTCTTCCTATTCACGAGAGTTGAGCTCAAGCCTGGCTCCTGTCTCCCGTCCATCTGATCGACCTGGCTGATGGAGCAGCTTCCACCCAAGCGCCCAGGTCCAGTCGTGAGCATGCGGCGGCGAGGGAAGCCACAGGACTCCGATTTCCTTAGAAGTTCCAGCCTGGTGGGCAGAGAGGGGCTTTGTTCAAACAATACACCAGGGAGAAGATGGGTTCCAGCTACTGCACTGAATGCCCTGAGGAAAGCACAGGGCTCTGGGAGAGAGTGCAGCCCTCCTGAGGAAGGGAGGTTCCAACCGGCCTGTGATGGATGAGCCTGTGATGGACAAACAGGAGCTAATGGGTTGGAGGGAGAGAGCAAACGAATTGTGGGAAGGAAGGAGCACATGCAGGAACCGAAAGGCTCAAGTTAGGGTCAGGGAATGCTAATTGGGGGCTCACATTGCCAAAGTCCTCTTTTGCTAAGTGGGAAAAGAGGAAAGGTCAAGTCTAGAGACCAGATGCCCTGACTTCGATCTTTTACAAGGTGTTTCCTAGCACCATTCTGTGACCACTCGAATTCCAGGTATGTTTGGAGTACACAGAGAACCCGAGACCGGGGGGTGATCAAAAGTGTTGCCCCTTAGGTTTTAATTCAGCACATACAACACATGAGCACATACATATAAGCACATCCCTATATTTATACATATACATATGCATTTGTATGCATATACTTGCATACACCTGTATGTATTTTTTGTTTGTTTGTTTATAAGTGTGGCTCTCTATCTACATTATATTAAGCAGCAGAGGAGAATGGCAGAAAGAACACTGAATTCCACCCCTGTCTATATTGGTACAAGTCACTACATCATTTCATGCCTTTGTTTCCCTATTTGTAAAATAGGAACAAGTGGCCAATCTGTAATAATACCACACTGGTTTTAGAGAGATGTGAATCAGATGGTGAATATGAAATTGTTAAGTATACATTAGCGCATTATATTATATCGAAGCATCCAGAAGATTAAGTGGTGGTTTGGAGAGGCTTCATATGCAATGACACTATGACTTTGCTTCCTTCTTTGCCTGTTAACTTGGAAATCCCTCAGCTCCACATGGCCACTCAGTGTAGGTTTGGGAGATCTAGCACCACAAGAACTTCTCCACCAAGCAAGGCTCAGAGCCCTTCCAGGTAGGGCTCAGGGCCACGAGCTTTGGAATCAGAAAAATCCACATTGCTGTCCACCTCTGTTATTTTCAGCTTGTTGCCCTTAGAAAAGCTCCTTAAAGCCCCAGAGCTACAGTTTTCTCCTTTGTAAAATTTGGCTACTAACATCTCCCTCATAGACTGGTGAGGAGTGGAGGCTATTTGGGGAGCCCACTGGGCCCCTGTCTGGTGCATGGGAAGCCACAAGAGGCTGCCCTGGGCAGGGCGCTGCTCAGCTTCCAGCGTCAGCCCGGACACAGCCATACGCCCAGCCGTCTTGCACGTCTGCACTCCATGATGGCTCCATCAGTCTGTGAACCTGGAAAACTCTGGGAGTACTCTTTGTATTTTCAGTCTGTCTTGTGTCTTGAAGCTGATTCTGTTATTTGTTCATTCAATATTTATCGAGCACCTACTATGTGTCAGACATCTTCTAGGCACACGTCACAGATTCTAGGCCCTGTGAGCAAGGTAAACAAAATGTGTCACTCTAGTGGGGGAAGACAGACAATGTACAAGTGGTATAACATATTTGTAAGTTCTGTAGTATATGTAGAAGTGGTAAGTGCCGAGGGGCATAAATGATCAGCGTAGTTGTTTAACAGGCATAAGGATTTAATGGGTATAAGGATGCATAAGCTCTAAAGATCTGCTGACACCATAGTTAACCATATGGTATCAGGCACTTCAAAATCTCTTAAGAGGAATACACGAACCAAACAGATGAACCAAAGGGACGCAGGAGGTAAGGCTGTCAGGGGTGTCTGCACAAGCCCAAAGTCATCAAACTGTACGCATTAAATATGTACAGTGTTTTGTATGTGTTGTTTATCATAGATTAAATTTTATATCAATTATATTTAGAAATTTTGTTTAAACATAGGAATGGTGTAAAGTGATCAGGAATGCCTTTACTTCAAGCGTTGGCATAACTGGAAAGACACCATTTCAGCGAAGCCTTACAGGAGATGAGAGATGTGTGGCTACCTGGGGAGGGAGAACAGGGAACATTCCAGGCAGAGGGAGCAGTGTGGCTGATGTGTAGGAAGAATCAGAAGGAAGCCAGTGTGGTTGGAGCAGAATGAGCAAGAGGATTGGGGGAGGAGGTTCGAGGGTTAACGGGAGGCCCCATCATTGGGAGCCGTGTCGACACTGCTTAGACTCTGGATTTCACCCTAAATTGATTCATTTGATGGGTATGTACTGTATTAGGTTTCTGTTAGGAGCTATGGTGGCCAGCAAGAAGTCAGAAGCAAGTAGAAATAATAATTGGCCTCTTAACTGTTAAAATCAGTGGACACTCAAGTATATCTATTAATGCACCTTTTATTTTGTTCTTGTTTATCAGTTCAGTACTTTGAGGGTTGTCAGGACACAGCAATAAGAGAAAACCGAGATGATCCCCTGTCTTGGCACTGGCAGCATTTGGGGCCATGCGGTCCTTTGTATCAGGGGGCACTGTATGATATTAGCAGGTTCCCTGCCCTCTGTCCACCAGGTGATAGTAATGCCTCTTCCACTTGGGACAACCAAAAATGTCTCCCAGCATCATAGATGGTCCTGAGTGAGGACATGCAAAATCATTTCCAGCAAATCACCTAACAGGAAAGACTTTTGTCCCTATATTTGGTTAGAGCAGTTAAACCCTTTTGCCATTATTTGGAATGCTTGACTTTATGAGATTTGGAGGCAATCAGAATCTGTTTCCTTTTCTAGAATCTAAAAATGCCAGAAGCTTGCTCTCTCCAGAGTCCCCTGGCAGCAAGGGCATGTACCTAGTTTTGGCCAATGATATGCCAATCACCTACCCCTGGTTTTGTATTCAAAGACAGAGCTGCAAAGAAGCAGGGCCTGTGGGAAGTCCTTTGGCAGTGACGGTGGGCATAGCAAGATGCAGTTCCCAGGGAAGGAGAGAAAGGCTAGTCCCAAGTCAGCCCGAACCAGACATGTGTGTCCAGCGTGGCATTCTCAGTCCCAGGGGAAGCCCCACCTGCTCACACCTTTCTGTGACAAGCTGGGGTCCTTTTCCAAGCTGACAGTTTCTGAGTTTGGTTCCACTGGCGTTTTGCCCTATATCCCTTTGACAAATTCATTATCTGCATCAGTCAGCCCAATTTAAGTTCTGTTGCTTGCCACTTGAACTTGGCCCGAAACAGAAGACAAGACATTGAATAAACAACAGCTGATGTCTGAAGACAGAGATGGAAGGGTCTGGCTCTTACCGCCATCTGACTGTTCTTTAGCACCCTGCCCTCGTGGCCTTCGGGTTTTTAAAAAAGAGAAAACAGTCAAGTCTTAAGTGTCCAGAGGCACTGCTTCAAGCCTTTCCTGAGAAGAGACCAGTAACTGGGGCGCAGGTGGCATGGTACCCCACCTGCGTAGTTGGGCTGTAGACAGAAGCCCCAGAGAGCTCTCCGCTGAGCCCCACCCGTCACAACCCCCACCATTCCTACAACTACTAAAGGGTGGCAGCCATTTTTACTAGATTATTCTGATG
This sequence comes from Artibeus jamaicensis, assembly GCF_021234435.1. Taxonomy (NCBI): domain Eukaryota; kingdom Metazoa; phylum Chordata; class Mammalia; order Chiroptera; family Phyllostomidae; genus Artibeus; species Artibeus jamaicensis. Next base: position 6,928,703 of record NW_026521828.1, on the reverse strand, counting down.
TTTGGCTTGGGCCAGTCAGGTGAACTTTAAGATCTAAAACCTTTGTATCTCTGCGTGTTGATTACTGCATTTTAATTTAGCTTTCCTTCAACCAGGCTCTGTGAGAAAATTAAATCCTGATGTGTTCGCACATCCTTTGTACATCAGGAGAGAAATGAGATTTACCAAATGATGATGATGATGATGATAGATAGATAGATAGATAGATAGATAAACATTAAGAGCTAATTCAGAGCACATCCCTGTGCCAGGGACTGTTCTAAGTGCTGCACAGGTACAATGTGCCCTTTAATGTTCACCTTGACAGTGTGGAACAGACATCATTGTTATCTCCACTTTATATGTGGGAAAGCTCAGTTAGCAAGTGGTTCACTAACCTGTCCCAGGTCACATAGTCATTGAAGGAAGAGTGGGGAGGTTAATGATTTATTGGTTGGTTGGTTGATTTAGGAGCACCCAGTTCTTTCAACACAGTGATTAAACCTTCTAGTCTCGAAGCCATGGGTTTCAAATGTTAGTCTTACTCCTTACCAGCTATGAGAACTTACTCTTTAGTTTCTCATTGTTAAAATATTAATGAAAATAAATACTAGTGTCTGACCTCTAGGGATGTGAGAAGATTTAATGAGTTAGTGCATGTGAAAACTTAGAATGGCACCTGGCGCCAGGTAAGCATTCAATGAATGTGAGCTGATATTACCAATGTTATTATTATTTCCTTCTGTGCAACTCAGGCAGACCGACTCCAAAGCTTATGTTCTAACTGCCAGCCTGTTTTGTTCTTCATACTACACTCCACGTCCTCAGTTCCTGGGCTGAATGATTGACACATATTAAGCAGTCAATCACATGCTTGATGAATAAATGAATGAACAAATACATGAATAATTGAATGAGTTAGTGAAAGATTCAGAGAACAGGGTCTGCTCTTATGGTGTGGATTTTGGAGAGGGAGACACAAACTCATGTTATTTAGGAAAAAGAAACATAGCCCCCTGTGTTTGTTCTCATTAATGTATTGAGAAAGGTGCCTTCCTTCACAGGACAGTAACTGGCTTGTCCAGGAGAGAGCAAACCACAGATCTTTGACCTCCGAGGGCCTTCCCAGGAGCTGGTCCTGCTCACACTTTCTCTTTGCTCCTTCTTTTGTGCCTCCCCCCTCCCACCCAGCCTGTGCTGTGAATTTCATGGCCATAGCTTATGCCAGTAAAAAACCTTTCATGCTCTGCTAATGTGGCATTTGTTTGGTAATATGCGGGAGAGAGCATTAAAAATAAATCCAGAAATGGCTTCTTATAAATTTGGATTTTCTGTTCTCGTAATTTATAGGAGTTCATGTTAGAGAGCACTGTCTTATGCATAAATACAATTTCTTTGTGAGCCGATGATGGAATTTATATCAAAGGAGTTCGAACATATACTTCATGAACTCAGCATCTACTATTAGATGCTATTTCATGTATAACTGGAGACAAATGATCTCTCCCCCTGTTTGTCTTAACTTAAAATTCAGTTGGTTTGCTTGAATTCATTTCCAAGGCAAAGGGGTGGGGGCAGGGAATCCAAGATTTATCCACCTTTAATATTATCGATTCTAAACATATCTTTAGACAAATGATTTTTAAATCTATGCATCATGAAACACCTCTGTTAATTTCTGGATACACAGTTTAGTGAACTTTTATGTGATTGTGGGTTTGTGTATTTAAGGAGATTTAAAAAAAAATTCCATCCTCTCTTTCCTTCCCCCTCAGAAAGAAATTTTAACAGGAACGTTTTGAAATAAAACCCCACAAGGAAACAATCCCCTTAGACAATTAAACTGGGAGAAGGTCCCCCGAGGGCAGACAAAAAAATCCATGAAAATAATTGCCCTGCTGGATTTCTGCTGGATTTTGGCTGGGTGTGAGAAAAGAGGGTGGTGCACACACACACACAGCCTGCGAGTGTGGCCTTCTGCAGAGCGGGCTTGTGACCCCGCTAGTTGTGACTACCTGGTCGCACTCGGGGCCTCTCTGGCAAGCAGCAGTGATTGGAGACTGTAGGCAATATAAAATAACAATCAGGTCATTTACAAGGTTCTGCCAAATATTAACCTTATATCCAATTCCCCCCCTCAACCTTTTAGAGCCCCTAATGCGAATCAGACCAGCTTCCCACATCCCTTTCCAATATTCTGGGACGGGGGTGGCAGTCGTGGGGGAGTGGGGCAGGGGTTGCTGGTACACAGTTGTTAGAGATATTTTAAGGGGGTGTGTTTATGCCAAGATAATGATGTGGTTTGTTGTTGTTGTTTTAAGTGCCAGAGAGATTGTTTAATTGCCCTCCCTTTCCTTAGGGGAAACTCAAAGGTTCATTCGTCCAAGAAAGTGGGGTTTGCATTTGCCCTGGAGATAACAGAATCACTCGAGCTGCGGTCTGGGGCGGAAGAAACTGTGGTTGAAAGCCAGGTGGCCGAGAGTGTTTTGGCAGGGAGGACCGAAGTTATGGTTTTACATGAGGGAACTGCTTTGGATGAGAATTGTGCCATTTTGTGCTTAGCGCCACACTTAGGAGTGCACTCAGACAGTTAATATTGCATTAATACTTATTTTTAACATAGTCTCGTAATTATTTTTAGTACTTTAAGAGAGATCATAGATTGGACCGTGACCTCTACTTCTTCACTTCTCTTTTTTTTTTAGCAACCACTTTTGGACCCTTCCCAAGTGCTAGACACCGAGGTGGACACACATTATAGTTCTACTTAATCCTCATTACAAGCCTTGGAGGTGAATACTGTTAATGTCTTCACTTCTGAGACAAGGAAATACCTCTCCCAGGTCAAGTCTCACTGACTGTGGAGCTGGACGTGAATCCCCCTGCTCTGGCCACCTATGCACGTGGGCGCAATGAGCCTTCCGCTTGAAGGTGGCCATCCGCACCTGCATCTTTTCTGCAGGCTTCTCTAAGTCTTCCCTTGCCCATGCCAAGGAAGCAAAGGCGACCACTCAAATCCAAGCACGCATGATCACCAAGATTCAAAAGGGAACTCATTCCTAAGGAAGCACCCCCCTCCCCTGCTCCATTGGAAGACTGGATTTAATTCATTCTCTCTTCTTGCTATATAAATCCGAGCCAAGTGTTCCTCCCCCTCTAAAGGCTAAGCGTGCCTTCCTACCGAAGGCCTGGGAGAACGTCAGCACAGTTTCCAGTTTGGAATGAAGCCAGGGGAAGCCCTCCACGATAACAGCAACAACCTTGGTCTCTCTGGGTCTCCTCTGGAAATTGGTGTTATCACTACTTCAGCAGCGGCGGCGGTGACATTTCTTGTCAGCTGAGAGGCTACATCTTATAGCTAGTTAGTCTTCCTTGAATGTATTTCTTTCTTTGTGGAGTGGAAGGGGGGTGCAAATTCCTCAGTGGATACGGTGTTAGAATAAACAGTCCTGCTCGCATGTTGGGATGGTGTTTTAAAGTGAGGACCAGGGTATGTAGTCAGGAGGCCCAGTTTTAACAACGGGGCTGTTATTTTAACAATAGGTTCCCAGATCCATTGGGCAATCTGACTAAAAGCCCATATTTATTTCCCTAATTTTATAAACATTTAATAGGTCCTTATTAAACACATCAGCCAGCATGATTTAATAACACAATCAGTCTAGAAGTTTAAGAAAATTGAAAACAGGATTTGAATGTAATGCAGCCACAATTACTGGAGATTATAGGGAATCATTCCCATATGTCTCCAGTGGAGAGCTGCTAATCTCTGTGTGCGTGGAGGTGATTTCCTCTGGAATCCTGCCCAGCCTTCAACAGCACGAGCACCGAACAAATTAGATTTGAAAGTCCCCAATTTTATGACTAAGGTAATATACTCTGTGAATTTAGAGAAACACTGAGTTCTATTTTCACTGGCTCTCAAATGCTGGACAGGGACCTTGGTTTCATTTAGTTTGGCCCCACGTGGAATACGGTCATAGGTTTGAAGGGGTCAGCCTGTGTTTTTGTGTGTCTTTCACAGAGACTCTAACTTCTCTCCACCGGTCCTGCTGAGGTATTTGCATCACAGCTCCACAAATGACGGCAGAGCTCAGAAATGCACTGCAATTAAACCTGGGGGACAGCCTGCTGCTCAGGACCTAGGCCCCCACTCCCTCCTCTGTACTTCTGAGCCCCCTGCCCGACCCCCATCCTCTGCTCCTGGGCCCTCCCGGAGGCTTGACTTATACACAGGGAGTGGCAGCCTGGTTACTCAAGGCCTTGGGTTTTTTTCCTCTTTCTTAGGCAGCTTTTAGAAAATGGGTGGATTCTTTGCAAGGAGGCTGGATTTCTTGATTCTGTGAAACAGCAAGGACTAGAAGGCTAGAGACTAAAGTCCTGCAGGTGACAGTGTGAGGGGCGGAGCTGGAAGTGCATTTCCTGTTAGTCTGACAGTCTCTACCTTGTGTTCTTCCCGTGCTGCCTCCTGCTTTTGTAAAACTAGGAGAACATAGTAATGCTGACTTCCCATCCCTGGCCGACACACAGTATTAATGACTTGAAACCTCATCATAACCCAATAAGGTCAGCATTACTAATTGCATCCCACCAAAAAGGAAGCTGAGACTCTGTCAGCTTTTGCACCCTGCTATGTGGGCTCAGGAAAGGAAGGATGCAAACCCAGAGATCTCTGATTCCAAAGCTCCAATTCTTAATAGGTATTGGGAGCTTGCTTCCAACTATGGTGAAGAAACTGAAATGATAGCAATGCCTTATGTGCACAAGAAAAGGAAACGTGGGCTTTCCTAAATGTCTTCCCGCTTAATCCCAGAGTTCTGGTTTTATTCACTCAGTTTCTCCCTGGCTGTTTGTTTATGATGGTTCTTTTAGCATTTGAAGATAAAGACACAGCAAAGGGGTGGGTTGAGCCAAAAGATGGGAGGGGGAAGACTTTGAGGATGCAGTTTAGAAGTACTGGGCAGCTTGCAGAGAAGGAGAGGAAATGAGTTCTTAACATTCTTGAGTTAAGATTTATTGACCAGTTACCATGCACCATGCACTATATTCTAAGTGCCTTTCTTGTATTGTCCTTCATTTTAATCCTGACAATTCTGTGAGGTAGTTCCACCCTAAGTTAATCTCTTTTTACCCACGTTACATAATTTGTTCAAAGTCACCCAGCTAGTAAGTAGGATTTACACCCAGGCTTTCTGGGTCCAGTGGCCCCTCTAACCAGTGCGCTGATCAGGTAGTCCTTTCACACTGAGAAATGCAAGTAAGGAATTCATGTTCCTTTTAGGTTGCTGTTTGCTGAGTTGTATTTATAAATTATTTAAAGACTTTATTTAACATGCTAAGAGAGAGGGGAAAGGAGGGAGAAAGAGAGGGACAGAAATACTATGTGTGGTTGCCTCTCGTGTGCCCCCAACTAGGAACCTGGCCCACAACCCAGGCATGTGCCCTGACTGGAAATCGAACCAGTGACTCTTTGGTTCGCAGGCTAGCACTCGATCCACTGAGCTACACCAGCCAGGTCTGGATTGCATTTCTTTGGCCTTCACTGGAGCCCTTGCTTGAAGAACTCAGTAGAGTTATCCAAGCAGAGTGGGATGAAAGCACACTTCTTAGGAGCAGAATTTGCATCCTGAGTTCACACCCTCCTCCCCATCACACATATGCACGCACACATATTTATGAGCTACAACTCATAGCACAAACAAATACACTACTGTATATTAAGGTTAAATGTACTGAATATTAAAACAGAGTGGAATAAAATAAAACCCTTTAAACAGTCAAGAAGACTGGAATTCTCCATCCATTCACCATTCTAGCCAGGGATTCGGTTGCCTCAGGGTTGAAAGTTTGAACAGACATCTGCATATACACTTCCCTTTTGTTCCTTCCTCTAATCTAGAGTGGTCGTTCTCCAGAATGCATGGGAATTTCTGTAGAGAGTCAAATGCACCAAGCCAAAGGGTCTCCCTTGGACATGATGGGCACTGAGGGCCCTGCCTCCTTGCAGACTTGAGATCACCTCGGGTGAGAGCCAGGTCAGTGACGTAGCACTGGGAGGCCTTTGAAGTGTCTGGGTCTCCCCCTTTGACTGGGGTCCTTCACATGAGCTCTGGGCGGTGGCCAGCCCAGGGCCTGGCCCAGGGCGGAATCATCTGCCTCCACACAGAACAGCCTCGACTTATGTGCGAATGTGCTGGGCTCTCTTCAAAACTCCCCCCAAGTAGTTTCTGGGCCACACGGAGTAGCATCTTCTTTCAAAATGTTACTTTTACTGTGCATGACTCACATGGTTTCTGGAGCCATTGCACACAGCGGCCTGAATATTTTACAACTTTACACAAGAAATATAAATAAATTCAGTTGAACTCTCTGTGAACAAATCCAACTAAATAAACAGCAGATAGACTTTCTGTGTCTGAAAGACAGTGCCTTCTTGAGCATCAGCCCATTCCATCACTAAATATTTTATTTAATCAAAGTTCTTCATTATAGATTCCCATCAAATCCTCAGCATTAATTCTCATGACAAAAGGTGGCTGAGTGACGCCAGAGCCAGAGCGGACCCGCCCGGCTTTGACCCCTCCACCTGCCAACCCCTAGCTCTGTGACCTTGGGCAAGTCCACTTAAACTCTCTGTACAGCAGCTGCCCCGTGTCTAAAGTGGGGACTATAATGGAATTCACCTCCCCAGGTTGTTGTGGTGGTTCCATGAGTGAATTCATGTAAATACTTAGACCAGTGCCTGGCACATATTAAGACTTCCATCATTGTCATCTTCTATACCCTCATGCAGAAGGATATCAATTCGTTATCAAAATAAACAACATCGTTTTTGTTTGGTAAATGACATTGTTTACCAAAGTAAACGACATCTTGGTCCACAAGGCAGTGGACCAAGAATGGGCTTTAGAATCAGCCAAACCTGCATTTGCCTCCTGGCTCTGCTCTTTCTCGAGCTGCCGCCCACGGAACTTCTCCAAGCCTCAGTTTCCTCATTTGAGGAGGACGGCAATGCCTACTTTAGGAGCTTAGTGGATGGGATCTCCGTGGGGCAGCATGTGGTCGGATACAATGACCAACGGGTGACTTTCGTCCTTTTCCTCGTTTCCGTTGAGAACGAGAGCATGGGGCCAAGGCCCATCAAATGTCTGGCGGGAACCTGTAAAAATACCATTCCTGTGTAATTCTTCCTAATGTGCAGTGACCTAAGAACATTTCAAGCATTTTATTTTTATGTCTGCTCCAATAAATGAAAACAATTCAAAGAAGCAAAATGTCAGGGCCAACATTTTTCAAAGAGATTTTCTTTTCCACCTCCAGCTTGAAAGCAAATAGTAACGTTCTAAGCAAGCAAACAAAAAGGGCTTTTATGCATATCTGATTAGCTCATTTCCTTTGATTTTGGCGAGTGATGTCATTGGGACCCAGCTGTTGGTATGCTGCAAATGATTTCCCTTCCTCATGTTTCAGCAAGCCGTCTCTGCCCCTAATGGAATTACTCTGAGTGGAACCCAGCGTTTTTCATGGTTCACCTCCTCCATCAGCTGATACCCAGGACTCCTCTGGAAAGAGTGAGGAAAGGCTGCGAAGGCATTTAAATGCCTGGGGAACGACACTTTCATGTTGCCTCTTCTCACGCAGACGTCGTTTTGTGGTCTGTTTCCAGTGCCTTAGCTTCTTCTCCAGTCATCCTATAAAATAATAGTGAGAGTCTGAGGGGCTCTGGATGACAGAGTCCTGGGTCCTCAGGAGCAGGCTTGGCCCGCCCCTTCCCGCCTCGTGTGCCTACAACAGAGCTGACATGTGGGCTCAACAGGGGAGGCAGCGGGGCGGTGGGAAGAAGGAGCGAGTGCGCAAGCCTCGGCTTTCCCTTTCCGCTGACCCCAGTCCAGTGCCGGTGCTGCGCCTGCGAGCTCAGGCCTGGAGGTTCCGTGAGCCTCTGTTCCTTATAGGTAAAAAGCATGGGCTGTGGGCGGGGGGCTTCATGTATATGGGGGTCAGGATATATGGGTAAACTAACTGTACGATCAGTTTTGCCATGACCCTAAAACTGCTCTGAAATAGAACGTCTGCTTAAAAAAAACAAGCACAGAGTGTTGCTGTGAGAACAGGCCCGGAGCGCACTCAGGACCCTATGTGACCTAGTGGTCATTATCTGCTGCTGCTAGTTAGCTAGTAAACTGGTTATTAGGTATCAGACTGGGGCTGTTCTGCTGGCTGAGGGATTTTCAGCCCAGCCGTTATTGACATTCTGAGCCACTTAATCCTGAGTCGTGAGGGCAGGGTGTCCTATGAATTGTAGGAGTGTCCCAGAATCCCTGGTCTTTCCCTACTAGATGCCAGTAGCACCCTGACCCCCTCACCCCCTTTCCACCACTCAGTTGTAACAACCACAAACATCTCTAGACACTGCCAAATAGATGTCTCTCGAGGGACAAAAATTGCTGTTGGTTGAGAACCACTGTGCTAGGTTAAAGAAAAAACACTAATGAGTGCTCTACTTCATGGTCAAGGAGAAGGCTCTCCTTCCGAGCGTTTTGCTCACTTGTCTCTATGGTACTCAAACCCACCTGCTCAGGTCGATCCCACGAGCACATCTGGCTCACATCCCCCAACCCCGATCTCTGTCTCCCACATCTGGAATGCACAGTCTTCCCTGCTTCTCCTCCTGTCTGAACCCCGCCTAGCTTCCACCCTTCACCTCAGTCAATAACGAACATTTCTGAATCCTATCAGCCTTCTGTGTCATCTTCTCTTCCCAACTTCTTAGCCTGCTTCTCAACAAAGCACCTAATTCTGCCCTGGCCCCGCACTGCTTGCCTTAGAGACGAGGGGCTCTAGAGCAGGAAGAGACAATGCAGATCATCCAACCCAGCAGGCTTCTGGAGCAGATGAGGAAGTAGGGCTCAGAGAGGTTAGAGCACTCGTCCAAGGTCACAGTCCTGGTTGACGGCAGAGCTGTGCCTGTAACAGTCTGGCGCCTGTTACCCTGGAGTGCATCGTGCCAGGAGTAGGTCCCTGTGTCCAGCCTGTGTCTTCATTCACAGATCGGCTCCCTTTACAATCTGGATGGCAGGTGCAGATTCATCAGCTATCCTGAGATATTTAAAAGCTTCTGGTTTTCCCCAGGATTCTTGGTTTAAAAGACTTCTTCCTGGATCTCCCCGCTTACACTAAACCCTAATTAAGCTCAATAGTCAGAGAAATGGCGTAGGCAGTGGTTCCCCAACTGGAGCCTACAGCAGAATCACCTAGAAAACCTTTTTTTACAGCACAGATTGTTGGGCCCCAGCCCCAGGGTGTCTGATTCCATGTGTGGAGTGGGCCTGGGACTTTGCATTCCTAGATGATACTGCTAGTCCAGCCTGGCTTGGAGAGCCTGACAGAGCGCGATTTAGAACTTGGACTTGAAAACTAGATGACTCTGTGTTTGAGCTTCTGCTTTACTGCATCAGACAAATGACTCAATCTCTCTGAGCCTCAGTGTTCTCATTTGTAAAATCAAGGCAATAATAATTAGAAGTGCTCATTAAAATGTACTATGATTTTTCATTAAACATGATATCTCCAATTTCTGGCATTTACCCATTCTCAGCATGTGTTCTGCCCGGAGGCGTGAAAAGAGGCCCATTTCCTTCTATGTGTTAAAACTGGTGATTTCAGAGGAAATTGCAGGGCAGCCAAGTTCCAGGGAATGCGTTTCATTTAGTATGAGGTTCCAGAAAGTACTTGATTTGTCTGCCATCTCTGTACAATGAGCAAAATGGCTCTTCCCTAACCCCACACAACTTCCACTGGACAGGTCAGAGGAGAGTAATGAGTGCTTTAAAAAGTACTTGGTAATATGATACTGTTCATTCAAGTTTATTTTTGACCGGAAGCCTCCTTGGTGATCGTCCTTTGTTTCTTTCAAATCTCTGCCTGATTTTCTTCCAGTAGGCATTCTCTCCCTCCGCCAGCCCACATGGAGGGCTCCCTTTTCTGACTTGTCTCTTGTACCTAATTGCTACCTAACTACAAGCAGCTTGCTTTGAAACTCACCTGCCTAATGAGTGCCGTCTCCTGTCTCTCCTCTCCAATTAGAGCAAATGTTCTTTGAGGAAATGAGTGATGCTTTCCATTTCTTTTGAATTCCCCCCAAGTGCCTAGCAGTTTTCTATTAACAGTCAATAGACAAATGTTGGTTGAATATGTATGATATATTTTGCATAGGATTAATATCAAAGCCTTAACCAGGACATGGAAAAATAATTTCCTACATCTTGTTATTTAAAACATAGGTCTTTTCATCTTCAGATTGTTGCTTGCTGTTCACAAGGGATGGGCCCCTGACAAACTCCTGAGCACTTGAGTTGACTGTGGACAGAAGGACTCCTAGGGTGACTCTGTATGCAACATATTCCTCTGGTGTTTGATTAATGAAATTATTTGGGTGGAATCACAGTCCTAGGAATCCAAAACACGTCATATCCCTTTCAATCGTCATCTCCCCTTGTGACTGAAATGATAGAAGCATTATGCTGAGTCAGTTGCCCCCTCTTTCCCATTTCAATGGGTGAATGTTCGACTCTGAAAATAATGAAACCCTGAGAGTAATGGGAGGTGGAATGGAAAGGAGGGAGTCAAGGATGAGGGCTCCCCATCCTGGGCTGCTCCTTTGTGTCCCACTAAAGTGTAGCCGAGAAGTGGAGAGTGGGCCAGGTAGACAGTGTGTGGTTCAACTCGGATTTTCTCCCTTCCCCAAAGTGCCTGATTTTCATAGATTCTCCAAATGCAGATTTTTTTCTAGCATGAAGTTGGGGAGAAGAGAGCCATGACCCCAGGCGTCCACGGAGCTGACACTGAGTCTAAACCTTCCGGACCTCTGGTGGGATTCCTTGGTTATCTTTTCTTGCTAGTATTGTCCATCATTCCACCATATTTCATTGAGTTCCACCCTCCTTATTACCACATCCTCAAAAAGGACTAAGCATATACTAATCTCATTCTACTACTAGTTATGATGCATAACTCTACTCAGCAAGGGGTGTGGCCCCTAAAGGAGGCAGCTGAATGGAGGAGGACGAATAGTGGATTTGTGAGATGCAGCCTGACTCTCCTATGATGGATGCCCTTTAGTGCTTAGTTTGGTTGGCCTAGCGGCTGTCAGCCATGAGTCACGACACACGTTTGCATGTGGTGCTACAAGTCACATGTTGCTTAGCACAAGGACAGCACTGCTGAGTGATTTAGTTTTTATAAACTGGGGTGGACAAAAACCCCTCGTAGGACAAAAGTCACTGTCATGTGTATTCTAATGTGCTTTGTAGGGTAAGGATCAACCATTGTGCCGACATATGCCTGAGAGTGGTAATCAAAAGTGGCGTGTGGAAAGTGATTTAAAAAAACTGAGGAGCATTATATTAGACACTTGTATCCCGTCCCTGCAATCCTAATGAGCAAGTTACTGCTGTTCTTTCAGGGGATGTAAATGGAGACCATAAATATAGTTCCCAAGTTCCTACATCATAGAACATTATCTGTGCTGAAACCCCTCAAGTGTTGAAAAGGAAAATTTGCAATTGTCTTTCCTCTTGATGCCTCAAACTTCATTTCCAAGGTAGCAGTTGATTAACTCTCAAATCATACCATGTGTCCAATGTCCAGTAATGGGCAGCTCTGATGTGTGAACAAATTTAATTGTGGGTCCAGATGCTACTTTCAGGAGTAATTTGTCTCTGATTTGAGGAGGTGGTCCCACACAGACCAAATGAGAAGGAGCAAATTATGGCGATGAATTAAACATGCTCACTGCCAGAGATAGAGGTGATTGAACTATTTCCGTCAGGTAGGCAGGATGCTTTATGGTATTTCAAAGAGAAGCGTGCTGTGTGCACTTCCCTTTGTAAACATCTGTGTTAGCCAGATCCTTACCTCTCAGGACATCAGGAAAGAACAAATATGAGCCACTGAAGGAGGAAGTGGCTGTGTTTTGTCTTAGCTAGGAAAAACTTGAAGCTAAGTTCTCCTTCAAATTTTGCCCAAGCAAAACCAAAAATGCTAAGTTGTTAACTGCAGACATTTGTTCCTAATTTGTTATTTTATTTATGATGATGATAATAACATTCCTGTATCTGTATTTTTTTTTTTGTTGCACTGACAGAACTCAAATTGCCAAAGCAGTAAAATGAGCAAGAAGCTTTCGATAAAGCTGATGTAATGGAGTAGACCAGGATGGACACAGCTTTACCTGGCACTTGGTGCAAGGCTCAAATGATGTCACCAGACCATTGCTCTCTCTCTGTTTCCCTTCGTAGAGGTCCTTTGTCAGGCTCCACATACTCACAGAATGGCCGCAGCAGTCCCAGATCCTGCGTTCTCTCTGATTCACTTCCCAGAAGGAAAAATTGATGGTCTCTTTCCAGGATTCCTAGCCAAAGACTCACTGCTCTGACTGAGTCATTGGCTCACATCCAAGCCAATCGCTATGGTCAGGCCTGGAGATGTAAGATGGCAATGACTTATGCCTAACATATGCATGTGCTTTGCCCCAGAAGTTCATGAGTTAGGAGTTACTAAAACATATCTATGCTAAATGTCCATCCACTACTGCTGCCATGCATTAGGTATATATCAGACATTACCTAATATTCAACCCACAGCCTCTCACTCATACCTTCATTCATTCAGAAAACATTTGCTGAGATCCTACTGTGATGACCGAAAACATATGGTCACCACTTACAGTTTGGAAAGGAATGTATTATGAGGTAGGTATTACCATGTACATTTTACAGATGGGACTACTGAGGCTTCCTAAACCTTCAGTTTCCTATAGCATCATAATTACTAAGTGAGGAATAGAGATCCAGAGTTGGTTAGAACATCACCCAGGTATGCTAAGGTTGTGGTTCTATCTTTGGTTGGAGCATTTAGAAGAATCAACCAATGAATACATGAATAAGTGGGACAACAAATTGATGTCTGTCTGTCTGTCTCTCCCTAGAATCAATCCATAAATATTTTTTAAAAAATAAAATAAAACCCTTAGCATGAAATAATAGAGATCCAAACTGAAATTTCACTTTCTATAGCCCATGCCCTTAACCACTACACTGGTCTCAATTGCCTTGCTTTGGGGGGTAGCCTGTACCAAACTAGTATATGTTTATCTGTGACCATTGCTCCAACTCCACCATAAGGATTATTTCATAATAAAGAGGAGAGGGACAGAATATAAAAGATCCAAGGAACACGCATCCTCCCATCCCACCCCCTACTGATGAGTCAATATTAAATTCTTCTGGCTTCTTAATAAGTGACCACGAACTGACCAACTAACTTTTGTGAATATGTTTTCATTTAACATTAAGTCTCTTCAATGCTTTATAAACAAAACCAGTTTGCTCTCAGATATTTGGTCCTGTGAGAGCATCTTTGCAGCTCCTTTGGCAAGTTCAGCATTTTCAGTCCTCTCTGGCTTCCAAGACATCAGCAGGCTACCTTACACTACACATGAGGAACCTGAAGCTCAGAGAGGTTCATTGACTTGTCCAAAGTCGCTCAGCTATTAAGAAACTGAGGAGAAGCTTCAACCACCCATTCTTTTGATTCCTACAGTAGTGTTTCCCAAACTGCTCTCATCCTTCATGAGTTTTTTATCCTATACTTGTCAACTTTATTTAGATATCTACTCTAGTCTCATTCTAAGTAATGACATTTGTCAGTGTTACTGAGTGTATATTTTTCTAAGGCACATTTCAATAAACATAAAACTACTCAAAGTTTAGAACTCCATACATGAGTCCCCTAGAACTTTCTCACGCCCCATGAGCAGCAGTGTTTGACATTGAGGAGCACAGGCCATGCTGCGTAATTGCCTCACCAGTTAGCTGGTCCTAGTTTTAGGACCAAAGCTTAGGCCTCCAGGCAGGTAATGGGCAATTTCTATGGGAAGTGTGGTTTTTTTTGGTGATTTTTTGTTGTTCCAGGAAGAGACACACATGTATCAGCTGAATGGGGATGTGGTCATTTTCAGTTCCTTCCCGTCCAGGTCAAGCGTTGACCTTCCCAGTCACATCCGCAGGCTCTGCTCACTTCCTGTCTTTGCTGGTGGGTGAGATATACATGCTATTTAAAGGCTAACCCAACTTTTCAAGCCCCACAAATATTTGATGTTTTTATTGTTTTGCACCTGGCATGAGCTTGTGAGGTATATTTCTTTGGTGTCTCTCAAGATGCATTATTGTTCAAACTGAGAAGTCTCTGTTTTGGAAAGAGACTTCAACCACAAAGCTTGGGCCACCTTCACTTCATTTTGTTATAATTACGTGTTTCTCCCCCTAAATTTCCCTACTGATTTCTGAAGTTCTGATAAGCTCATAAGCAAATTAAGGATGAAATCCACTTAAGGATGAAATTCAGATCCTGAAGTACATTTTTATTCCCAGTTACTTAGGAGGAAAGATTAGGTAAACGACCTAATACCTCTGTGTTTGAAAACAGAGAAGAGGAGGAAGAGAAAAGACCCATTGCATCTGAGCACATTTCTTCACAAAAATTCAAGCTCTTAGAGGCGGCTCATTTGTTTTACCATTTAACAATGAAATTAAGGGAGTCTGTTTGTCCTCAGAGCTATTCTTGGCTGCTATGATGCTCCTGGAGAATGGGGACATTGAACGCGAATGTGCCTTCTTGAGGAAAAGACTTGGCATGTTTCTGTTTTTTCTCATGAGAAACCTATCAGATTGCAAAATAACACTTCGGCTTTACCCCCACTCCGCATTAGGGCATTCACCAGGTTGCCAATTGCCATTGTGAACTCCGGGTGGAGTTTAGATCCTCTGCCCTGTTGTACTAACCCCCAAATCTGTGGCACATTAGAATCACCCCAGGTGGCTTTAAGCCATAACTGATGCTTAGGGCCCAGGCCAACCAATCCAGTCAGGGCGTCTGAGGCTAGAACGTGTGCCTCCTTCTGGAACTTCCTTCTGGAAGTTCACCAGATGACTCTAGCATGCACACTGGGTGGAGTGCTCTCTTCCACAGCCCCTGGCTTCATGCATTTCTGTGGTGTCACGATCAGATGAAGCCAGGCAGGTCTGGGGTTGAATCCCTGCCCCACTTACTAACTGTGACATAGAGCCACTCATTTAGCATTTCGGAGCTGCAGATCTTCCTCTATGAAACAGTGACGATAACGGTTCCTTGTAAAGTTGTTTTGAGATTCGATGACATGATGCACAGACAGTGCGGCCCACTTCTTCCACAATGACCAGGTAGCTAGTGTTTCTGCCCCTGAGCATCTCCTCTGCTCAGTTCATCTTATACACCAATGAACCTCCCTAAAGTACTCTATCAATGCCCACTAAGACAGAGAAGAGCAGCCTACCTGGCCTGATACACAGAACTAGGACTCCCTGTTGCTAGGAGCTGCCCTAGAACTCAAAGCTAGGCCATGATGTCCTCCTGTTGGATATAAACCATTTCACTGAACATGACATCAGACAGGGTTACTCTGGGACCATGAGGAAGTGAGATGTAAAACAAGACCCCTTCATAATTTTATCTAAGCACAAAAACAGATCACTGTGCAAACTATAAAAATACCAGACAATTTCAGCTAGGGTAAGTGGCAACTGCTCTTTACCTATTATGGCTTTACTTCACTCTAGTCTTCCTCCCTCCCTTCCTTCCTTTCTCCTTCCTCCATTCCTTTCTTACTTCCTCCCTCCTTCCCTCCTTCCCTTCCTTAATTGAAATTATACTGTTCCCAAAGATAGCCATAAACTGATGTATTAAATCTGGACAACAACCTTTGAAGTAGGTGCTATTACAATGTTCACTTTACATGGAGGACACAGAGCCACAGGAAAGTTACACATTGTGCTCACATTCATACAGTAAGTGCAGAACCAGGATTGAGAAACGTACCTTCCTGATAAGGTTGTTATGGGAACTAATGAGCTAATGCAGGTAAAACATTTAAATGGTGCTCCCAAAGGAGTTTCTGGTGCTCATCCTGGTTTTGAATTCCTGCTTTCCTTCAGAAAAACCTTCCTTTTGTAGTCCTTCTACAGCATGAAGTCTAAGTAAGTATTGCTGTGTCTATCAAGGATATTTTGCCTTAACTCATTCATTCATAGACTTCTGTTTGTCCCCAAGTCAAGCAGTCATCTGGAGTTTGTCTGAGTTATCTTTGCCTTCCTAGTAAGGAAAGTAAGGAGAGTAAGCACATTAATTATCTGCTTGTTGATCACAAATGATCAGAGCAGTTAGTTTAATCTGACATGCTTTACTAAAGACTTGCAGATCCAAATGCTAACACTCAACTCTCTAAATTGAATTAAAGACACCTCACACACAGAGGATGTTCAGGAGACCCAAGGTTTTATAAAATATTGCAAACTGCCATTTTGAGAAGCCCTCTGAATTTTCAGGTGGCACGCCCTTGCCAGATTAATGGATTACTTTAAGACAAATGATTCAACAATCCTTCTGGTAGGCTCAGAATATGTGTATGGTAGTGAGTCACCTTCTTTTCTCTTTATTGCAGCCAAAATAATTAAAAAACTTCTACATCGTATACTTTCTGGTAACTTGTTTAGTTTTCTTTTAATATACATACAGGGGACTCTTTTCAATGTCTTTGGAGGCACCCAACTCTCTCATTAGTAGTTTCTGCCATTAGGTATGGGCCTTGGATCTCCCCAAAAAGGGTTTTCAAATGAGTATTAAATGGAGCCATCTCAGATGGCAATA
Source organism: Artibeus jamaicensis (assembly GCF_021234435.1). Classification (NCBI taxonomy): domain Eukaryota; kingdom Metazoa; phylum Chordata; class Mammalia; order Chiroptera; family Phyllostomidae; genus Artibeus; species Artibeus jamaicensis. The sequence continues at coordinate 6,911,984 of NW_026521828.1, read as the reverse complement.
AAATAATTTTAATGAGAGTAAAGAGTCTGGAAGAGAAAAATTCTTAGAACATAATTGGAGACATAGGACACAGGGCTTCGATATGAAGGCTTCTGGGTTTTAGGAGATTCTGAGAGGATAGACATGCCCTGGTATATCTGAACTTTCATCAGACTACTTCTCACTTTTGAGTGGCAGGAACAAAATAGTATCTGTTTATACTCTTCCTCTTTTCTTAATCATTAAGGAGTATCCTGCCTTTGCAACCTCAGCACCTCTATCACCTCGCTATCTACAGAGAACTCCAAATTCATTAGCTAGAGGTTTTGTCAGGCTGAACCAGGGCAGAGGAGAGACAGGAAAAATGAAAAAGCTGGAAATGGAAGCCTGGTGTGGACAGGGACAAAATTCAATGAAGGGAGACCAGGAAAAAGTGAAATGCACCCACAGCTGGGTATCAAAACAGTACTTGGTTGGGAGCCGAGAGTGGGAGAGAGCTTTGAGAGATTAGAGGTCATCACTGTGCAGGACATAGATAAGGAAAAACAGTTTTAATATGTTTTGCATAAAATATATTTTTCTTTCTATTCTTTGAGAGTTGTTAGAGATTTGAGTTGTTGTAATGGATTTTGTCACTGAACTGCATTGCTTGGTGTGTGATGTGGCACACAGACTTGAAGTTACAAGCCCTTTCTTTTTGTATCACATAAGGTAGGTTTCATTCAGTTGATATGTGAGCCTGGGTCATATTCAAATGTTACAATTAATTAATAGGACTGTGTTTCAAGAGATTTGCAAGCTCAACTTGAATGCAACCGGAAAGATGAAGGAATTCAAAGCCACCTCATCTTAGAATTATTCAAAGGAATCAGAAGTGTTTAGCTTACAGAAAATACATCTTGAGATTATTCTCAGAGCTCTCTTAAAAGATCTGATGAGAGATGATATATGATGTGTGTGCAGTTCAACAAGGGAAACCAGGACCAGTTGTAGAAAGATCGCCTATCTAAGGAGGACGGATTCTAGACACAGGCTAAGGGACAACTTCCTGACTGCTCTGAAAGATGGATGAGTCAACAATCAGCAAGAGGTTCTTCAGGGGAGCATATTCAAGCAAAATAGCTTGAGGGAATGCAAAAATATGGGAAGTGGACCAATATAAATTCAGTAATTCTCAAATTTGAATGGCCAGCATACCTGTATCCCAACCCAGAGATTCTAATAAAGTAGGTCTAAGAAATATGTATCTTCAAAATGCAATGCAAGATAAATAAATCAGTACAATGTAATATTAGTCATAGGAAAGAATGAAGTACATGCTACAAAATTTATGAACCCTGGAGACATTATGCTAAGTGAAATAATCAGTCACAAACACTACATATTGTATGATTCCATTTATAAGAAATGCTCAAAATAGGCAAATCTAAAGAGACAGAAAGTAGATTAGTGGTTGCCTAGGGGTGGGAGCACTGGGGGAAATGGGAATGATTGCCAGTAGATACAGGATTTCTATTGGGGATTATGAAAATGTTCTAAATTGATTGTGGTAACAGTTACACAACTCTGTGAATATGTTCAAAACCATAAAATTGAAGACTTTAAATGGATGAACTGTATGATACGTGAATTACATCTCAGTAAACTTATTATATTAAAAATAAAAGCAACCCAGATGATACTGCCTTTGGCGAAATTTGGGGACCAGATTGCAACCCCAGCTTCAGATAGAAATACCTGAGGATCTTTCATTAGATACGAAAATCCATGTCCTATCACCTGAGATTTTGATTCAACTGAGACTAGAGCACCAGATTTAAAATTTTCCCACATGTGTTTAATATGCCCCTTAAGGTTAAGAATCTCAGGTACAGAGTAAATTTAAGTTCCCCTCTTTCTTTGAGATTCTGCTTTCTCAAGCTTCTAATTCTTAGTGCATAAGAGCACAAGCTCTGGATCAGATATCTGCATTGGCATTTAGCTCTGCTTTTCATACGCCGTGTGACATTGAGTGAGCTACTTAACCTCTCTGAGCCTTGATTCCTCATCTGTAAAATGGCAGTAATGATTGCACTAACTCATAGAGCTTTCATGAGGATTAAATATGTGTAAGCTATTTAACTGAGGTCCTGGCACATAGTAAGAACTCAGTGTTAAAGATGATGATGACAATTACAACCACAATGACAATGACCATGATGATTCTTCTGCAAGGATAAAAAATAAAAATTTGGATGTTGGAGGGCTTGGTATTTCGTGTCATGAATATGGCCAAAACACGCATCAAGTTCATATGTAGTGAGCTTTGTGGACAAAGACTGTAGGGTAAGCAAGTCAGTGGCAGTAAGAAATAATCTTATATGACTACTATAGGATTAAAAAAATAATGAGCTAAAGTTTTTTTTACTTTAATGTTTCTGTTATAAGTTGATATTTAGATGGGGCTAAACAAAAATATTGTGCTTAATCTTTATGCACACTGGCTGTGTTAACCCGAAAAGACAGTTTCTGCTCCAGACGTCTGGGGAAGATGGGGAAGTGTCTGAGAGAGCCCTCTATGCAGTGTGGGTGTGTTTTTAGACTGGCAGTGATCAGAAATATAGATGGGTGGATGGATGGGTAGAAAGATGGATAATAGATAGATAGATAGATAGATAGATAGATAGATAGATAGATAGATAGATAGATAGATACGTTAGATAGATAATCAAACTGACAAGGAAAGCCACCAAGCCTGAGAAAGCAAGATAATTTGAGCCTTCTGGGAGATTCAGCCTCCATGACATACTACATGTGGAAAAAATAATGTGGCACAAACTTTCTAAGACTTTATTTTCTAACTCCAGAAAATGAGAAAGATTGATGACACTTAATCTGCCAGAGGATCAGTTCCCTGCTGTTGCTTTTTTAATCCCCTCCACCACCACACACACACACACACACACACACACACACACACACACACACATGCCGACTTAAAAACAAACTCAAACCTAGTATCCTGTTAGTGCACTTTTGGCAGACCTTGACTTTGGCGTTGTTTTTCTGACCAGTTTACTGATTAGTGTTTATTCCCAGTCATCTGTGCCTGGAAACATGACCCAGAGAGCAGAAAGACCGGGGCAACAGCATGCAGTGACATTGTTAGAATTACTCACAGCGTTTTCATCAGGAATCACTCAGCCCAAATCCACAACCACAACAGATGCCTCTACCAGCCAAATCCCAGGCGTTGGCAGCGAGGCAAGGCAGGCTTCCCTTAGCACTTGGCCAGATTCCCCGTCCCTTTGCCCGGTCTCTGCAGCCCAGGGCTTGGCCAGCAGGCAAGGTGAGGCAGGCTGAGGGAATAAGAGTGAGCTGCCTCCAAGAGCAGTGCTCTGATGTCATATATCCACCTAACACACGGTAGAAAACAAGGAGCTTCAGTGAGTAAGGACGTGGGCACACTTGGACACAAAGGCAAGGGGCTGGGGGACTATCCAACAGTGTATTTAAAGTTACGATGATACCTCTTGGAGTATTTAACCTCTCGGAACGCAGGTTTTCTGATGAAAATATTTATTCATTTGTAGTCATTCGACAAATATTTATTGAGTGCCTACTATGTGCCAGCTCCTTAGTGTTAGAAGTAAGGCAGTAGATGAACAAGAGTATTAAAAGCCACTATTCACACAAATGGTAAAATTTTATCTACATCTAAATCAGCAACTTTGTAACTGCCACTGTTGCTATGGGCATTCGGGCTCCGAGAATGAGCTTTACCTTACTCCATAGATAGGATTACATCATTTCTTACCAAGTCTGGAGCCTAAATATTGCTGACATTGACAATATCGTACTTCATTTATCTGGAAATGTGCCTTTTAATGGTTAGTGTTTCATCTCTCCTTCCAAGAGTAAGAAATTCCTATTCTTAAATTCATTTGGAAAATATGGTTAAAAATGTTTAAAAATCATCCATTATCTTACCACCCCAAAGCAACCATTCTTAGCTTTTGGGCACAGAATAGGTGATTTTAGACCATGAAAAAAGGTAAATGTATTAATCTTGGCCTAGTAGATCTGCTTAATACAGTGCCAACTCAGCTGCCTAAAACAATGACAGAGGCACAGTATTCTAATGGAAGGATTCTTTTTTTTTTCTTTAAATTTTATACTTTCTATTTTTAAATTACAGTTGACATATAATGTTATATTAGTTTCAGGTGTTCAACCCAGTGATTAGACATTGTATAGCTCACCAAGTGATCACGGAGATTAATCTAGTCCCCACCTGGCACCATCCATAAATAGTACAATATTATTGACTATATTCCCCATGCTGTACTTTACACTCCCACCCTTCTGTAATACCAATTTGTGCTTCTAAATCCCTTCACTTTTTTACCCTTCCCCCCAACCCCACTCCCATCTGGCAATTGTCAAAATGTTCTCTGTATCTATGAGTCTGTTTCTGTTCTGTTTGTTTGTTTATTTTGTTTTTTCAATTCCACATATAAGTGAAATCGTATGGCATTTGTCTTCCTCTGACTTATTTCACTCAGCAAAATACCCTCTAGGTCCATTCATGTTGTTGCAGATGGCAAGAGTTTGTTCTTTTTTTATGGCCAAGTCATCTTCCAGTGTGTATATGGATCACTTCTTCATCCACTCATCTATTGATGGACACTTAGGTTGTTTCCATACCTTAGCTGTTGTAAATAATGTTGCACTGAACATATGGATGTATTGGTATATGTCTTTTCAATTTAGTATTTTGGATTTCATTTCATAAATACCCAGAAGTAGAATAGCTGGGCTCTTCTTTGTCTCTTGTAGTCTTTGTTTTAAGGTATATTTTTTCTGGTGTAAATGTGGCTATCCCAGCTTTTGTTTGTTTGTTTGTTTCCATATTCACAAAATATTTTTTTCTATCCCTTTGCTTTCCATTTGTGTCTTTCCATTTGAAGTGTCTTTTGTGGACTATATATATATATAAAGGTCTTATTTTCTTATTAATTGAGCCACCCTATGTCTTTTGATTGGAGCACTTAATTCATTTGCAATAGATAAGTATTCATTGCCATTTTATTAGTCATATTTTTATCTTTTTTTAAATTCTTATTCTTAAAGACCTTTGATGACGAACTCCTTTAGCTTTTTTTCATGTGGGAAACTCTTCATCTGCCCTTCAATTCTAAATGTTAGCTCTGCTGGGTAAAGTAATCTTGGTCATAGGGCTTTGCTTTTTATTATTTTGAATATTTCTTGCCAATGTCTTCTGGCCTGAGAGTTTCAACTGAGAAATCAGCTGACAGTTTGAAGATCCCTTTTGATTAATTAAGTGCTTTTCTCTTGCTGCTTTTAAGGTTCTCTTCTTTGTTAACCTTTGGCATTTTATTTATGATGTGTCTTGATGTGGGCCTCTTCAGGTTCATCCTGCTTGGGACTTTCTGTGCTTCCTGGGCTTGTATATCCATTTCCTTCACCAGGTTAGGGAAGTTTTCCATTATTATTTTCTCACATAGGTTTTCAATTCCTTGTTCTCTCTCTTCTCCTCTGGCACTGCCATTATGCAAATGTTGGCACACTTAAAGTTGTCCTAGAGGCTCCTTACGCTATCCCCATTTTTTAAATTCTTTCTTCTTTGTGCTGTTTTGATTGGGTATCTTCTGCTTCTTTATCTTCCAAATCTCTGACATGATCTGCTTTATCTCCTTCATTGTTGATTCCCTATAATGTATTTTTTATTTCAGTTAATGTATTCTTTATTTTTCTTTTTTATGTTTTCTATGGATTGGCCAAAGAGGTTTTTTTTCTCTCCATAAGTGGCTCAAGTAGCACTTAGTTATCTTTAATTTCATTAGAAACAGTTTTTGTTAGATTGTATTGGGCTATCATATAAATGTGCATTTAAAAAATTATCAAAATTGGTGAATTATTGTGAAGACATTTTAATATTGAAGATAAAAGAAAATATGGAACATTTTCAGCATATCATGCTTTATTATATCAAGAAAGATAAAAAATCAACTGAAATCCAAAGAAAGATTTGTGCAGTTGTATAGAGAAGGTGCTGTGACTGATTGAATGTGTCAAAAGTGGTTTGTAAACTTTTGTGCTGGAGTTTTCTTGCTGGACAATGGAAGCTCCATGGTGAAGTAGACCAGCTGAAGTTGATAGTGATCAAATTGAGACATTAATGAGAACAATCAATATTATACCATGCAGGAGATAGCTGACATACTCAACATATCCAAATCAATAAAATTATTGGTGAAAATGAAAAATGTGTCTTTTCTTTTACAGAAAAAAACATACAGATGTTTTGGCCAACCAGATATCTCCACTTTTATGTTTTCTATCTCTTGTTGAAGCTCTCACTATGTGAATCTACTCCTCCCCTAACTTCGTTGTGCACCCTCATGACCAGCATTTTGAATTCTGCATCTGGCAGATTGCTTCTGTCCATTTTGCTTAGTTTTTTAAAGGAGTCTCATTCTGTTCCTTTATTCTGAATATATTTCTTTGTCTTCTCATTTTGGCTGCCTCCCTGTGTTTGTTTCTATGTATTAGGTAGACTGTTTCATGTCCCCTGCTTGGCAGAGAGTCCTTGTGTAGTAGGGGTCCCACAGGGCACAGTGGCACAGCATGTGGAATACCTGAGCTGGCACTCCAGGTGCGCCACCCCCGTGTGGGCTGTGTACACTCTCTTGTTATAGTTGAGTCTTAATTGTTGTTGGGAGGGATTTACCCCCAGGCTGATTAGCTCTGAGGGCTGGCTGTGATCACTGTTAAGGATCAGCTGTGCAGGGGCTGACCCCAAGGACCCCACGGAACAGGATTGGTGCAGCAAGGCTCTGGTTCCCACTGAGTCTGCCCCCTGAGGGTGTTGCTTGTGAAGGTGATTGGGTTGTGCTTCAACGTGGTCAGAAGCTGTCCACTGGGTGCACTGGTTCAGAGGCCTCCTGGGAGATGCAGACTAAGGTCAGCCACCACCTATGTTATGGCCAGGGCCACCTAACACAAGCTACAAAGTGATCTGCAGATGGCTGCTACTTGTGCTGGACCTGGAAGGGTTCAGAAGAGGCCAAGCTGCAAACTGTTGCCACTAGTGCTGGGCCTGGCGCCATTTAGTGAAAGATACGGGGCGTGCTGAGGCCAGGTGCTGCTCATTGGGTCAGGCCACATCTCGGGGAATCAGTGGGGCAGGTGAACGGTGTTAGCCAGGCTGATGGAGGCTCATATACTGCGCCTGCCTGGCGGCTCTGTGGGGAAAGGGTTTAAGCAAAGGAGCGGTGGCCTCTGTCAGCATTTCTGTCTGGCAGAAAGTTGCCCCTCCAGTCCTTGTCCTGATGCCAGACAGTTCCTCACCATGTGTCCCTGGTGCCTTTTGATCTGTTGCCTCTACAGTGGAGCTGAGAGTGAGCAGTGATTCCTATACCTGGTAAGTCCATGTGATGGGCCCTGTAGGAGGGACACCCAGGCCTCCATTCCCTCAGCCACAGTCCCTGCTGGTTTTCACAGCCAGAAGTTCTGGGGGCTTCTGTTCCCGGCACTGGAACCCTGGACTGGGGGCCTGGTGTGGGGCTGGGTTGCCTGACTTCTCACAGGGGGCCTCCCAAGACCAGATATTCCTTCTGGTTTTCATCTGCCACACATGGGAGTGGGACCAGCTCTTCATCTGCACCCCTCCTGCCAGTCTCGATATGGCTTCTTCTTTATAGTGTTAGTTGTGGGACTTCTGTTCAGCTAGATTTCAGGAGGTTCTGAGTGACAGATGACCTGTAGTTCCGTCGTAATTTTGATGTGGTTGTGGGAGGAGTCGAGTACCATGTTTACCTACACCTCCATCTCGACCAGAACCCTAATGGAAGGATTCCTGTAGGAAATGGTGGTTTCTTCTCTAACTGAAATCTTCTGAGTTAATTTAATATTATTGCCAAACCAGTAGGGTATGACCAGATTAGAAAATGATAGAGGATGTTTATTTGATGTTTCACAAGCATATTTGTTTAAAGGTTAACAAATATTATTTTGCTTATGAAGAGAATTCTGGCATCTAAGAGAACTGTAGGTGAGCGGTGAGAATGGTTTTTACTCATTTAGTCAATATTTTGTATCAAGTATCCTTTATATGCCAATAATTAGGTGAGGAGACTACAACATAGTGGTATGGAGAGATTTCATTAGGGGAGCAAATGACCTTAAGCCAGCAGTAATACTCAATTGAGTATCATGGGTGCCTGCCGTAAAGGGAAGTATAAATGCTATGAGGTCACATAGTAAGGGCCCCAACTTATTCTCGATAATGAAACAAGTCATTCATAATCCTGCAATGTGAAGGCAAGAGGGTCTTGGGCTGGCCTGTGGCAGAGACCATTCTAGAAAACAAATCAGGTTAGGACTCATATTCCAACCATTCAGAGTATGCACCCAGCACCGGGGCCATTTTGTACCTCCCTGAGATTTGGGTGCTAGGAGTATCATTATGTAGTGAATCTGGAAAATTAGATACTGATGTGGTCAGTCGGCCTTCTAACTGAGCCTTCCTCAGGAGACAATGAATGCCACTTCCGGGAGACCATTTGCTGGAGCCCCTCTTCAGTATTTGATGTATGGTATCACTTTGGACCTAGTGAAGGGGATACCAGGAATTCCAGAATGTATGCATAAGTGGACACAAAAAGCATCAGATAGGTTCTTTAAGTGGTTGTGGCAAAGGAGCTCTCATGATTTATGCACTGTACATTGTGAAATGTCTGACCTGAAGTCAACAACTGAAATCAAATGAGTAATTTAGCAGGTGGATCAATCGCATCATCTCACTCACCATGTTCTTGCTATTTTTACGTAATTGCAAAGTGAAAAATAAATTGATGTCATAAATAAGCAACTATCATCTGATATGAATTAGCACCCCTAGCATCTTAGGGGTGTCCTATTTTCAGGTACTACTCTGAAGTTTTTTATACAATTAAAAACGTGCCCTTATTAAAATGAGGGGAGAAATCTCTACACATGTTATTCCAGTGCAAATGTTGAACGAATGATAATTTAGAAGGGTGAAGCATCAGTTTCTTCTTCAAACCTCAGTTCTTTGGTGGTTTTGTTCTGGAAGGCACAGCCCGAGGGAAAGGTCCTATTGCCCATTACATGTTCTGATGATGCAAGCGACTATGCAACCAGAATAAAAGACCACATTTCATTCCTTTCCTGTTCGTTTCTAATATAGGTGGACAGGAACGGACACAGTCTAAACTCCTACTTTCCTTCTTCATGTCTCCTTCTTTGACTGGGGAATAGTAATTAATAATAGCTGCTTATCATATTCATTGTATGTCTTTTTAGAGAAAAATACAAAATGTGGTCTAAGTAATCTTGTATCTTAGGCAGTAACTGACATAACATTATCATAACTAATGTTACAACCAGCATTTGTTCATAATGGCACAAAAAGAATAATCATTTAATTAATTGTGCAATTATTGGCCTTTTCATTATTAAGGGTTTTAATCGGTCTTGCCTCTGTTGCTCAGAAAAATCGCTTCTTGAAAGTGTTAACAAAAGTCATTTTCTGGGTGTGAAATATGCCATCTCTTTAAGTTTAAGCTTACCATAAAAACTAGAAACATTAGTATTTATTCGCCTTTGTTCAAAGTGCAAGCTCTGAATTTGTTTTATTTTGAAAATATGTGTTATCAATAAAGTTCATGACTCTTTTAGCATATTATCAACTATATCTACCCTTAACAGAATAGTTTTATATCTTTAAACATCTTATCTGTGAAACTCTTTGAACTGCATTTGAACATCTATTAGGTCCACATCAATATTTGCTGTGTTAGAATAGAAAGTCCCTTGGGGGCAAATAGGCTATCTGAATAATATATCTTGTCTAATGGTACATAGGCAGTATTGGACGTAGTAGTAACAAAACAACTACGGACTGTAGCATGATTTAGAGAGCACAGCCTTTTCTTTGTCCTTTCAGATAACCACACTTTTCTTCGTTCATTCTCAGAATTGAAAACACAGTGCGTTTTTAAAGCCAAATATAATTTAAAATAAACTCTTGCATCCTCCTTTCCCAGCTAAGATCTGGGAATGGACAAGACTAAGTTGGAAAGAATTAGACCTTTTGAACTCATTGTGGGGGAGAAGTGTAGGGAGTTTGAAGGCTTCTGATATTTCTCACCAGGGCTGGGCTTGTATCCGTGAGATGCCGGTATTCTCAACTGTGTCCTTAAATACAATTGAGATTGTTTGTGCAGCCAAATGTTATTTCATAGGGGAAAAAAGTCAAACTCAGTTTGATGAGATTTATGGAGAAGAATGAATTGAATTTGGGGTGGAATTGACAAAGCATGCCAATTAGAACAAATACCATGTGGTGCCCTGCACGTACCAATGTCATGTCAAAAGATGGTGGCTTTTAGAGAAATACGACGATTTGGGCTCTGAGGAGACAAAACATATTCTCTTCTCTTTTTTCTCTTGGAAGAGCTTCCATTCAGAAGGGAAACGAGTCTCTATTATGTCCCAGGGATCGAGGAGGAGAGACAACCTTCTGCCAGGACTGAATGGCAGTGGATTTAAGCAATACTGACAGAGCCAACTGTGTCTGTGGGATTGGTAGATCCAACACTGCACATCCAAAGGGATGCCATGACTCTGCGAAGTACGTGTTCACCTGATCCCCTATTGTAGAAGTCTGGTTTATTCAGGATCCACCAGAATGACTTTTGTAAACTGGAGTTTAATGGGTGGCTAGATGGACCCAATATCAGGGATCCCAGCAGTGCAGGTGGGTTCTCACTTTCAGGATAATCTCTTAGACTGCAAAATAAATGGCACCTCCTCAAGGACAAGTGCAAGACCTTTCCAAGAGCAGCCCTGAAGTATAAACTCATTTGGATCTGTTCCATTTGTCCCACAGCCATTTTACTCAGCTGCCCTCAGCACACAAATCCAAAAGGAGAAAATTGTTGACAGTAATCAGCTTTAAAGCAACAGTGAACCAATAGGCATGCCCACCGCATAGCAGTGCCCAACCCACTGTAGGTGCTTGGTCAATGCTTGTTGGATGTATGATTCTATGTCATCGGTGTCGGTGAAATCTCTTTCTCCACATTAAACTGTACTGTGACATCAGGGATCATCTCTGTGATGCTCATCTCTGGAACCTAGGGGCTTGCCCCAGGCAGTGGCTAACACTGGTAACATCCAATTAATAATTGCTGAATGAATTAAAAAACTGTAAGCCATTGACTGGTTAACAAGGGACACACCATTAACACTCCCATTTTTCATATGTGGAAACAGAGTTCTAAAGAGGGGAAGTGAGGGGCCCAAGAGGACTGACTTACCTACCCTTCTAATCTGGGTACCTAAACTCAGACCAGGTGAAGTTTATGGTCTTGGGCACCTCTCTTTTGGCCCAGGTATAATCCATCACTTTCAACAAATTGTTTTTGGAGTCTTGCAGTAAGGGATGCTGAGAGAAATGGCCAAGCAAAACTCACCATTTTATTTCTTACAGCAATATTCTGAAGTAGACAAGTAGTAGCCTGCTTATAAAGACTGAGAGATTTCTTAGTCCTCGGTGCTGGGAACTGCTAACTAATTCTGAGTAACTGCTGGGATTTTGTTGGTTTTGTGTTTTGTTTGTGGTTTTTAGGGGGGTTGTTTGTTTTTATTTTTAAGCAGACTTTATTTTTTAGAAACACTTCAGGTTCACAGCAAAACTGAGAGGAGGGTATAGAGATTTCCAATACTAGCCACTGTCCACACATGTGCACAGCGCCCCTGCCCCACCCCCGCCATTTCTTTCGCCTCTCACTGGAGTGGTGCACTGGACAATTCTGCACTGACACGTCATGATGGTTCGGAGCCCACACTTATGTTAGGGTTCACGCTTGGTGGTGTGTATTCTACCGGTTTGGACAAAAGTACAATGACATGTATGTCCCATTAGTATGGTGCAGAGTTTCACTGCCCTAAAAATCCTCTGTTCTCTATCTATTCCTCCCACCCCCCAACCCCAACCCACCAGAGTACCACTGATCTTTGTACTGTCTCCACAGTTCTGTTTTCTCTCATAATGCCATACAGTGTGTAGCCTCTTCAAATTAGCTTCTTTCACTTAGTAATACATATCTAAATTTCCTCCATGTCTTTTCATGGCTTCATAAATCTTTTTTTTTAAGTACTGAATGCACTACACTTCATTTATCCATTCATCCCCATTTGGACATCTTGGTCACTTCCAAGTTTTGGCAATTATGAGTAAAGCTGATGTTAATATGTGCGTGCAGGTGTTTGGGTGGATGTAAGTCTTCAGCCCCTTTGGATGAATCCCAAGCGGTATGGTTCCTGCATCCTCTAAGAGCAGGTTTAGTTTTGTAGGACTGGGGGATTTCCATCTACGGCCAGTGCACAGGGTGCAGCTGATTGCAGTTCCCTTTCTGCTTTGCCCACTGGAAAGCCAAGGCCAACTTGGAAGGCCAGTGTTAATCATTGTGTATCAATGTGTGCTTTTCACTTCTGGCACTTTATAATTCGGCCTTTCATATGTTTTTATTTTTTACTCTTAACTGCATTTTGTTATGCTGTTATGTGTTGTTACACACCATCTTTATTTTTGTCAATTGGAAACAAGAATCTAATAATTCCCATGGAGGCACAGTTTGGGGGGGTGGTTAAGAGGCTGAGAGACCTTGGTTCAAATGCCAGCTCTAGCTCCACTCCCTACTAGTTCTATGATCTTAGGTTACTTAAACTCAGTTTCTTCATCTATGAAATGGTATAACAATTCCTACCTCAAGGAATTGATGCCAGATTCAAGGAAATGATCTACGCAAACACCTACCCCAGAGCCCCAGGTACACAGTACACACCGTCTTACCCCTTTTTCCTTCTGCCACACCCACCCCTCCTGGCTGGTACTCTCCCTCTGCACTCTATAGGACAGTCTCTCAACCTCCGCACTATTGACAGTTTGGGGCAGATGATTCTTTGCCATGGAGGTTGTCCTGTGTATTGTAAGATGTTTAGCAGCACCTCTGGGCTCTACCAATGAGATGCCAGTAGCACCCTCTCCATTATGGAAACAGTAAAATGTCTCCAGACGATGCCAAAGGTTCCACAGGGGCCACGACACTCCCAGCTGAGAAGCAGCGGCTGCAGGACCTCCTGCTGTCATTGGTTGTTGGGGAGCCTCTTCTCCCAGGTAATTCTCTGGGTCCGATCACATCAACTCAAACCAATACACATGCTGTTGGGTTCTTTTATCCCTTAAATGCACATTTAGTGGCTCACTTAGAATCCTGTTCTTCACTGGCCAAGGAGTAAAGATTTATTGAGCACCAGCTATGGCTTTTGCCCTTGCTGGTTAACTGGAGTCTTACATGCAAACGACTAGACACATCCCAGTGATTTGAAAGCCTACACACCCTGAGGCCTGTAGTATACTTTTGGGGTGAAAATGCAAGACACACACTTTGACATATAATTCTCTTGTGGGGGTATGGGATTTGTGTAAAATGTTATAAATGTATAACAATAAAGTGGTAAGTAGGTACAAATTTAATGAATTATTCTTTTGAAAGGCATAAATTAGAAAATGCTTAGAAAAACTAGACTCTAGGCAATGGTCAGAGCAAGGACTGATTAATTTTTCTAGAAATAGGCAGATAACCCGATTCATACTGAAGCAGTGATGACTGATGCGAGGTTAAAGTGATGTTCCTTCCTGACAGCATTCACACTTTACGGCGGGGCCTTAATGTGCTAAGTGGAAAAGCGTGAATAATACAGGGAAGACACTTGTAGAAATGGAACCTGAACATTCTCTGTAAACAAACAAATCTATGGGAGGGACAGCAAGGCAGGGAATGTTCCCTCTAATAAGGAAAAACACACATTAAAACCGAACTGAACCGAACAAACAGAAAAGAGTTGTGGGTCCCTGAGGATCTTGGGGATTTTTGCCATGACCAGCGCTGGAGCAGAAGGAACTTGGATAGAGCCAAACAAGATTTGGAGGGAGATTTCTAAGACTAATGGCGATGATAGGAGTTGTATGAGTTAGTGATAGATGAGAAAAAATTTTGGCAGTATTCCTCCTAATTTTTATTAAAAAATAAATCAAGGAAACGTGACTTTGGCAAAACTTCCCTCCCTGCACTTTCTGTTTTGTGTTCCTGACTACTCACTCTCACGTAAATGAAGTTGCCCCTTAAGTGGACAGTAATTTAGAGTTTACTAAATTCATTGTGTTTATCAGGCTTAGTGCTGTAGCCACTCAGTGTTTAATTGTGAAAGTCTCCTGTCTACTACTGTGCTTTATAAACGCCCCATTTCTAAATCCATGTACACTCAAATACATTGTGTGTTCATGTGAGCTGTTTTTTCCCCTTTATTGGTAAGATTATGGAGGGTTTTGAAGGTGGAAAGAGAATAAGAGAGAAGACAAACTGTTTTTCAAGAAAGGCCTGGCATTGATGTTCTTCCTTCAAGGGGTACCACTGAAGTTACAAAAGACTTACTCTACCTGTATACAAATCTGTTTGCCTTCAAGCCCAAACAGCTGTATAATCCAATATAGGCACTAGGTGAGAAGGCACTAATACAAACCAGAAATTCATTCTCCTTGTGTTTTCTAAAGCTCAACTTCGTACAGTCCCATGAAAAACACAAAGATACTTCCCCAGTGTGCATAATAGGGTCATTTTAAGGACACACGAGTTGGACTTCTTTCTCCTGGCATCTATTCAGGACAGCTAACAAAAGTCGTTTGTCTCTTACCTTCTGATCACCCCCCGCTGTCCACTCCCCCCCAACAAATCCCTAGCAAATTCCACTTGTTGAGTGTTCTCCTATTAGCATAGTGGTGTGTTTTAATTTGAAGAAGCAGCATGTGTTTCCTATAAGAAAGTTGTTTTAGGTCTTTAAATGTCTCTGTCAAACACTTTCTTTTTGTTTGGAGAAATAATTAGAGATCAGTACTGTTGAAACCAAAACATCAGAGCAATTGCCTGTCCCAGTGTTTCTAATTTGGTGGATGTCTGCTCAGTGAATGACAAAGTTTAGCTTCGCCATGCCAAGAAAAACACATCCAGTTTGACCATTGTAAATGCTGACTTGGTTATGAGGGATGACAGTCCCTGCTCGTTGGTTATTTTCTTCGTCTCCTAGTGAAAGAACTCTTTCTGCAAGGGCAGATACCAGGTGAAACAGGCTGTCAACCATGATTGTCTTTGGATGCTCTTTCCCCTTTTAGGAGGCATCTCAAATTGGCCCATAGACACTCAGGACCAGCATAGTTGACATCTTAGCTGGCGTCTCCTCTCTAAACATTTCACCCTAGATTTTTTTCCAATCCCAAATATGGTCTGGTTTTGTCATAACCATTGTGACTTGACTGGCTAAAGTGACAAATATGAAGGGGGACCCTAAAAAATGCAATTACCTTCTAGAAAGTGGGCCTCTTGTAGTACAGGCTTCCCCTGCTAGGTGAGTGTTCTAGGAACCCATCTGTATCAGTGGTACCAGCTGGTGGTGTTGTGAGAGGCTGTGTTTGGCTTCAGTGAATTTTTTTGAAGACTCAACATGTTTGTCTATTTTGTGATGGATGATTTACAAGCACACCTGCCCACACTGCGCTGAGTGCTCAGCAGTTTTTAACCAAACAGTGGCAATGACCCTCATGCCCCACCCTCCCTATTCATCTGATCTCAGCCTGAGTGACTTTTGTTGTTTTTCCAGATGAAAAAAGAACTCAAAGGGGAAACGTCTTGCTTATGTGAAAGAGATGAAACAAAAAATGGCAGAAGCACTAAAAGGCTTCAAAATCAAGTTCAAAAACCATTTTGAGCAGTGGATAAAATTGTCTCAATAGGTATATTGCATCAAAAGGAGAGTACTTTGAAGGTGACCAAAGTTTAAACCTGTAAGAATCAATACACAATTGTTTATAAATTTCATTTTTGGGGGTCTCTCCTCATACATGATTTTGGAAGACCTGTCCATAGTAGCGTTTAATTGGTTGCCTGTTCATGTAATAAAGCTGATATGGATGTGCACCAGCACACACACATATAACATATAAAGCTTTATTTGGAGCATAGAGAATAGTACAGAGCAGAAATAAAAATCAGTCATAATCACAACACTGGGTGTGTATTAGTGCAGAGAGTGTATGTAGTGGTGGAGTGGGTGGTGACCTAGGCCTTCCAGCCCGGCTTCTCCCAGCATAGTGTCTGTCCTGTGTGATGTTTCATATGCTGGAATCTCAAGTGAGAGTTCATGGCAGGAAAGTTTCTGTTGCTGAAAAACACGGAAGTTGAAAAACCACTTCAGAATCATACAACAAAATAACTAGACTGTAAGATGAACAACTCAGAACTATAGACATCACCACAAATGCATCTTTGTACAATTCCACTTACAGAAAATATAGAATCAGGCAAACCAAGCAGATGTTGTTAGAGGTTAAGGTAGTGGTTGTAGACGCTTGGGTATATGATTAGAAGGGAATGGTGAGGTGCGGTGCTTCTGGGGTCTGGAAATCTTCCACCTCTTGACCGCAGTCCTGGTTACACAGGTGTGTTCACTTTATGAGATGTGATTGAGTGACACTTATGTGTGTACTTGTCATATGTCTATTTCACTTCAATCAAAAATGTAAACATACACACACAGCTGAAGATCAGCTGCTAAGAAGGTAGGATGGCCTGGATTCTGGACGTCTGCTGAGATGAGGAAGGCAGAGAGAAGTGCACAGGTGTGGTAGGCTTTACAACATGCATGACCCTCAGGTGTGTTCTTGAATGGGGCCGCCATGTTTGCCCTCTGCATTGAACCTCTGACATGTCCCAGTCTCTGAGGTCCGTTCTCATTCATACTTTTGAATCTCTAACACGTGTCTTTAAGGTCCACAGAAGATGTTCAACAAACATGTCTTAATCCTTGGTTATGCGCTAGGCAAATAAGACATTCAAGTAGATAAAAAACATAAGCCTCCACTTAAAAATCTTTAAGTGGAGGCATTAAAAATTCTGGTTTATTAAAGCAACGATTTGGGAATTAGCCTAAATGTCCAACAGTATGGGATTGTTAAATTAGCTTAGATCCATAGTGATATACTAACAGTCATTAGAAATAATGTTTCATAACATTTTTATAGCATGTAGAATGTTCCCAGTATGAGTGGAGAGAGAGCAGGTGAGAAAATGTTTTAAAATGTGAGAGCCTGGTGTAGCCTTGAACAACACTGGTTGGAACTGCATGGGTCCACTTACATGTAGATTTTTCTTTTCTTTTTTATTTGAAGTATATTTTGTTTATATCTCCTTTTCTCCCTAAGTCTGGAACTGTCTTTCTCAGAGCTAGTTTTTAATATTCTTCATAATGTATCAGTGTTTTCTTTCTTTTGTTGTTGTCATTGTTGTTCAAGAACAGTTGTCTCTGTTTTTCCGCCACCACTTCCCCCAACCCACCCACCCCCACCTCCCACCCTCAAACATCCTCCCTTTGGCTTTGTCCATATGTCCTTTATACATGTTCCTTGATGACCCGTCCCCTTCTACCCTCATTATCCTTCTCCCTCCCCTCTGGTTACTGTCCATTTGTTCCTTATTTCAATGTCTTTGGTTATATTTTGCTTGCTTATTGGTTTTGCTGATTAGGTTTCATTTATATGTGAGATCATATAGTATTTGTCTTTTACCATCTGGCTTATTTCACTTAGCATAATGCTCTCCAGTTCCATCCATGCTGTCACGAGGGGTAGGAGCTCCTTTTTCTGCTATGTAGTACTCCATTGTGTAGATGTACCACAGCCACTGTGGAAACAGTATGGAATTTCCTCAAAAAATAAAAAATGGAACTGCCTTTTGACCCCTGAATTTCACTGCTGGGATCATATCCTAAGAATCCTGAAACACGAATTCAAAAGAACCTATGCACCTCAATGTTCATAGCAGCACAATCTACAATAGCCAAGTGCTGGAAGCAACCTAGGTGCCCATCAGTAAAAGAGTGGTTCAAGCCCTGGCTGGTGTAGCTCAGTGGATTGAGTGCAGGTCTGAGAACCAGAGGATCATGGTTCAATTCCCAGTCAGGGCACATGCCTGGGTTGCAAGCCAGTTCCCTGCAGGCCAGTTCCCAGCAGGGGACACACTAGAGGCAACCATACATTGATATTTCCCTCTCTCCTTCCCTTCCCCTCTAAAGATAGATAAATAAATATTTTTTAAATGTTGATTTAAAAAATAAGTGGATCAAAAAACTGGGGTACATTTGCACAATGGAATATATGTAGATTTTTTCAATAAATACCTATACTGTTTGGATCCAGGGTTAGGAGTCCATGATTGTGGAAGGCTACCTATATGTATTAACCTACATCCTTTTATACAGAGTACTTGGGCATCTGTGGATTTTGATATCTACAGGGGTTCCTGGAACCAATCCCCCAACACTGAGAGACAACTTAATTGTTGGAGGAGTCAAAAGTTATATGAGGATTTTGGACTGGGGGTTTGGGGTGGTACCCCTAACTCCCATGTTGTATAGCAAAAAACAAAAACAAAAAACTTGGAAGAATGTGCACTGAAATGTTGTTATCTGGACATGAGGCTGTGGGTAATTGGTATCTACTTTCTTATGTGAATTTGCTCAACATTTAATCTGGGACATTTTTTTTTGTGTGTGTATAGTAAAGAAAAAAATTTCTTTGAAAAAAATAATGGCCCTTTAGTCTAGGAAAGGAAAACATAATTTAAACACAAAAAAGACAAATTCACTTTCCAGGGAATATGTAAGTACTGACACTACAGTAAATCATGTGGACACAAAGAAGGAGCCCAAACTAACCAGTCACCAGAGAGGCTGGGACGTGAGCTGAGCTGGAACTGGAACATCAACGACCCTGGTGTTCAGGCTCACGGCGGACTGGCATTCTGACTGCTTCGTTGGAGTATTCCGTCGCTGCCCCGCAACAGTCTCCTGATGTGTGGGTGATGGCATTTCTCCATTCTTCTTTAGATGAGAACCTTTTGGCACAGAGAAAACAACCTGTCCTAGACCCCGTGTCTAGTGAGCTTCACAACCAGTATGAGCAGAACCCACAATTCGTCTGATTCTGAGGACTCTGCTCTCCCCATCATGCCTTCTTCCTTAGAAGTAGAAGCAAAATTCAAAAAGGTTCCTTTTCTTTGTTCTCAGTCAGTGTGTGTGTTTGGGGGTGGGGGAAGGTGGTGGTGACAAAAATGGAACCACTCAGGCAAATAGCATTTCCTCCATCTAATAGCCTTTTTGCCTGATATTAAGTTACGGGTCAGGAAAAATGGAAAAGTTCTTTCTCTGTCTAATTCAGCATAGGAAATCATTATGCGGAGGCTCTGTTGCCTCTTTCAGAATCAAATGTAATGTGACACTTCGGGTTTAACTTTTAGAAGTGCACAGCCACAGTTTCTGGGTTTGTTGATACAGATTGACTTCCACGTCATCTGCACTCGGTTCCCGATCTGAGATGCTTGCCTCCCAAATGGCCTGGAGTTTATCCCCCACATTTCGATAAGCGTGTTTCTCAGATACTTTGCTGGAACCACAAGTGGAAGGATCTTTAAAGAGGTGCGATGAGTTTATGCAGGTGGTAAATCTTAAGTCGTCAAAAAATGAGTTCTTTACCACTCTGAAGTGGACATGGAGAGCGTGAGAGGTATATACAATGCATTTGCTCTTTTGCATCACCCAGCTTGAGAAAAGAATCAGAATTTGGAGCTTTATTGGACCAGTAGTGTATTAGACCGGTTCAGACGTTAGATCCCAATTTGTGTTTAAGGATAAACTGTCAGTTCTATTGCATTTCCAAGGAACCTCTCATATATGTTAGGCCAGGATGACACTCTGTGTGCCTTTTGTTTACTAAATTGCAGTGTCAGGATAATAAATGCTGTGGTTGGAGTACGTGTGTGCTCCATTTCTCTCAGGGATTTCTGGACTTCAAGGGCTTTCCTCTTCAACATTGCAGATAAAACACTACATCACACTTCTTTAGTGAAAGAGACACTTTCTCCTTCAAGATGCCTGTTCAGCTGTTCCACAGCTGAAGAGCTGGGAAGACTTAAATTACATTCTTTTTCCTGCCATTAAAAGGGGGTGGAGGGGGGGAGGAGGGGAGACAAGACTTGCATCTGGTTCAATTTCTTTGCCAAATTCTTCATTTAATTGTTTTGTAATTTGAAGAAAACCACAAATGACAAGATGAAATTGCTAGGAATATAAATACCGAATTTAATTGTTCATGTCAGGATTTCAATTCCCAAACCATGGTAATCTGAGTCACAGTTTTCAGACCAACAAACAAGAAAAGCACTGGAGGCAGCCGCTGAGTTTGCCGAGCCCCCATGATATCCTGTCTCCCCCGGCTTCCCCCCGCCCCCAGCCAAGTTCACATGATGTTCTGCAATCAGAAAGAGAGAAGGAAGAAGGAAATGTACTCCTCTTACCTCTGTGGATTTACTCCCAACAGCTGGGATCCAAGAAATATTTCCTCAAAAAAACCCACCCCATCACAATCCAAAATAAATAGCACCTAAATGCCGAGCACTTGCTGATGAGCCTGTACAAGTTCAGAGCCTCCTTGATAGCAATGGGGTTTCTGCTAAAGAGGTGCCTTTGCTTTGCTTTATGACATCATTTTTCCTGGACCAAGAGGCAACTTAGCCTATTTGGGGTTATTCTGAATTTCACATTAGGAAATGTGTGTTACTTCCAGAAAAAGCTGAGTTTTTTGTCTTGTCTGCTGCCTGGAATAGTGTTGCAAACTACAGTACATGCTTAATCAATATCTGTTGAATAAATCTGATGAGCAAATGCACAATAGAATGAGTCCTAGGATTTTATAAAGCAGACAAGCTCCTCAATACTCAATTACGTGATCTTTTCAAGTCTTCTGTATTCACCAAATACTAGCTTACAAGATCTGTATCTCATTCCTTTGAAACTCTGGTTTTGACTACATTAAAATCTAACGAAGTAATTGAGACTAAGATGCTATACTTAGAATGTTTTAAATTGCCATCCAATCCAGATAATTTGCTCTTTACCAGCCTGATTACAGTCAGAAATCTGTGGGCCTGTCCTAGAGTCAAAGGGAGACTGTGCTGCGGGTGGGCAAACCTCTGCAAGTCTTCGGGCCAATTGATTGCTTTCTTTGACTCTGAACCTTGAAAGCAGGGATTTGTTTCTCATCTCATTTCAAGGAGCTATTTTATAAGATAGTTTGTGGGAGTGATTGGTTATGTTATGCAGTGAAGCAATTTTAACTCCTTTTGTATAGACATATTCATAAAGTCATAGAACAAAAAATGAAATGGGTCACGAGAGAAAAATCTAGAGCTACTGAAGTCATGCGCACGACTAGGAAAATATACTATGAAAGGTACTTATTTATCCAGAAGATCTTTTGTGAGATCTTAGAGGAAAGGGAATTGTATATACATATGTTAAAATACTATTTTTTTCAATAACAGATAATAGACATGACACATTACTTTAAAAGATAATGGAAGAGTCTTAAAATATATATAAATACTTCTTTGCCCCTAAGAAAACTACATTCACATTTTTCTTTCTCATAATAGTGAAAAAAATCCAGATAAATATTAGTTATCCATTCAATGTACTTCATGGTAGTGGTCCTCAGTTGTATGTATATTGAATCCCACCAATCTATCAAAAATCTTGGTTTCATCATGATAGGGGAAAAAATATCTTTTTTTTTCATTAGTAAGAAAATTTCTATGTTGATAGCTGTCCTGTCATGTTTCTCACAAACTTTTAAGAATATCAAATATTAAAATTAATTGTGTAGTTCTGGCTTTAATACTCAAATAAATGAAAATATGACCAGAGGGGAGGGAATTTCAGGAAAAAAGGGGAAGGATTCAGAGGAACAAGTATAAAGGACACATGGACAAAAACTAAGGCGGGAGGGATTGGGAGGGAGGTGGGGAGCACTGGGGGGGTGGACTGGGATGGGAGTAAAAGACAGAAAACTGTACTTGAACAATAAATTTAAAAAATAATGGTATTATATGTTCTTGGGTTGCACCTTTAATACCTTCAAAGATTTTCTTTAAATTTCATTATGTGGGTTGTATATGATGATACTAGTTTAGTAGTTAAGTCAAAGGTTACAAACTTTGATGAGTGACCACCTTTTTGCTTCTCAGTTCATCCCTTTATACCACTGTATTGGGAACCAGTGCTGTGAAAGATGTTGTCAACAGCTCCTCCATGAAGCCTTTCCAGATTAAACCCATTAACCAGGCTTCCCTGGGCAGTCTTCAGATAGAGAAAACGAACTGGTTAATCTTTGGGGGTACACTTCTCTGGTAGAGCAGTAGTCATTCTGAAGTGTCTTCATCTCCACAGAGCCATCTACTCCCATATTATTTTGGAAACTGCCCGCTCCTTTCTATTTCCATAGACACGGACCCAAGAGCCATTTCTGTGATGAACGACTATACCCTCACTGTCAGATTGGGTCGAAGCTAGGTACAACATAAACAAGGTCAAACAATTCTCTTTTCTAGAAATCTGTAACTACCATCAAGAGAAAAGAGAGTCAGGAGGACTGTGTGGAGAGAAGTCAACATGTAGATTCAAAGGAGGAGGGGCCCAAGTCAGCCATGGGCACCAGAGATGCAGAGAAGATGAACAATGAAACAGACTCACAAGGACAAGAGTTAGGAGACAGGAAGAGATGGAGTGAGTTTTCTTCAACTTTCTCATTCTAACTGTATGTCCAATCAATTCCTGCCCTTAGTTTCTATGAGACACCACTAGATCTCATAATAATACATTCTTTTTTTTTTTTTTTTACCTCAACCTGGCCAGGAAGTAGTTTTTGTTACTTGCCACCTTAGTGTCCCAGTGAATTCAGTTGATATATCTTTTGGAGGTTTAGAAAATATTGGCCTGATCTCCCCCATTTGACTGCATGTTTTTCTTGGACCAGGCACTGAGCCTCCTGCTTTTGGATGATCCCATAGCCTGGTTCAGGGATCTCTCTTCAGCCTGTGCTGTGAACCGTCATGTGGGGAGGGATGGAATTGGGATTAAGACTAAGGGATTTCTCCCTGCATCTGAATCTCTCTGGGAACCATCTCAGCTCTTCTGAGCTTTCCAGCTTTCTTGGGGGAGGATTCAAAAACTATGCTCTACTTGACATTCTCACGCTTCTCGATAACAAGTTTGTATATGAGCATATTATATATAATTTTTAACTAGGACGTTGGTGGGAATCATCCAGCAGTTATCTTCTTATGACTTGTGTGCCAGCTGCCAATTATTGAAGCTTTGTTTTGAATGGATTTAGTTACACTATGTGTAGAAGCCAATTTTTCTTATTATAGTTCATATTTTAGAGTTTGACTTTTGATTTGCTTCAATCTTGGTATTTGGGGAAGTTGCACCCTTGGCTTTAAAAGAAAAGTTTTACAACCCTCTCATCCTGCTGTCACCCACTGACTTTTGACTGCTGTTCCCATTGTGATGGCTACATTTTCTTCAGTGTCATGGTGGGTTGGGACTCACAGATACTGACTTTTTTTGAACTAGGTTCTATATTTTAAAGCCATTCATTTTCTCTTTATTGAGAAGTCATGTTTAACATCTAGATTAGTAGCTATTGCCCTGACTGGTGTGGCTCAGCAGATTGAGTTCTGACCCATGAACCAAAGAGTCACTGGTTCACTTCCTAGTCAGGGCACATGCCTGGGTTGTGGGCCAGGTACCCAGTAGGGTGCACGCAAGAGGCCCCCTACTTGCATGTTTCTCTCTCTCTCCCTCCCTTCCCTTCTGTCTAAAAAGTCAATAAATAAAATTTTAACAAAATAAATCTATTTTTTATATTTAGTTCTTAAACTGTAGAATGCATCAAAATCACCTGAAGAGACCTTCTTAAAACATAGATTTCTGGATCCCACCACAGAGTTTCCAATATCTGGGGTAGATCTGAATAACTTGTATTTCTAATCTGTTCCAAAGTGATTCTGTTGCTGCCAGTAGGGACTGCACTTTGAGAAACACTGTACTAGAGTGTGAAAGGAGGTGATGCTCTCAGCTTTCTTTATGTGTTACCAACTTTTGATCCTCTTCAACCACTAAACTACTGGTATAATTATGCAAAGCCCACCTGGCTAAATTTTATTGAAAATCCTTGGAATTACCATGGTGCAACTCAAGGATTAGTTAGGGTTTTCCAGAGAAACAGAACCATTAGGATGGAAATTATACACACACACACACACACACACACACACACACACACAAATATCTGTCTTACAAGGAATTGGCTCCTGTGATTATGAAGGCTGAGGAGTCTTGAGAACTGCAGCTGGCAAGCTTGAGACCCAGGAGAGTCAAGAATATAATTCTAATCTGAATCAAATGGCCTGAGAACCAGAAGAGCCAATGGCCTGTGTTCCAGTCCAAGTGCAAGAGAAAACCAATGTCCCAGCTCCAGCACTCAGGCAAAAGTATAATAGTTCTCTCTTACTTGACCTTTTTGTTCTATTCAGGTGTTCAGTTGGTTGGATGAAGCCCACCCACACTGAAGGGGACAATCTTCTTTACTCAGGGTGCCAATTCAAATGTTAATCTCTTCAAATGGTCTTACAGATTCATCCAGAATAATGTTGGACCAAATGTCTAGGCACCCTATGGCCTAGTCAAGTTGACGCATAAAATTCACCATCACAGGAACCATTGTTTTTACTTACTTGAGTATTAACTAAAGCCAGAACTGCATGATTCATTTTCAACAGTACTTCCCATGTATAGCATTTGATATTTTACAAATTTAAGTTCACGAAAAATAAGGTAGTTATCAAATAGAAAGCTTCATATTGGGGGAAAATAAAGACCTATGTGTTTCTGTCATGATAAAACCAATACCTCTTTGTGTTTATCATAGACATTTTTATGTTGATTATAATCAATTCAAGGCTATTATTAGGATTATATCACTGTTCTTCACATGGGATATTGTATTTTCCTAAATCAGAAAGAAAAGTATGAATCTGCTTCTAGTTAAGAATTTCACTAACCCTCAACATGTGTAACCATTACTAATCCACTATTGAATTGTGTCCACTTAAATACTTGTATTGCCACATATTCCTTATTTTGTGGGGTGAAGAAGGCCTCTGGGGGTCAAAGTGTGGCTTTCCCTTGGCAATATGTGTGTGGACATCGTGGTGTGATGGAAGAAGAAAGGCTGAGATCCACTGCCTAACAGGGCCCATTGTCAATTCTCCTTCCTTGGATCTCGCCAGCTATTAATAGGAATCATCACTTATTCCAGGTGATCAGTATGTCCCCATCATGGGCATGACCAGGTTGCTGGACAGTGTGGAAATACAAGTAATGGGCCTTATCACAGATGACAAAAGACATGGGAGTAGATGGAGTCCCAAGTCCTGCCATCTAGAGCCATCACCTTGTCAAAGAGATGATAGACCTGGGACCTGGAAGTTAAGAGTGAGGTTAGGGAGATGAAGAGCTGGGACTGTGAATTGGAAGTTGTCAATATCCACATCAACGAAACTGATGCTGAAGAACATGTGAAACAATATTCTGGGGGCAGCAATCAACCCAGTTCTAAAGGGAGCCAGAAAGGCTTCAGTAAGTTCTATTAATTCAACAAAAAAGTATTGAGAGTCACCTGTGTGTTGGGCACTATGCTGGGCACTGGAGGTCATGAGATGAACAGGTCAGACATGGTACTGCCTACCCAGAACTTACACAGGGGCAGGGAAGACATGTCAGGAAGAATTAATCATCTGGTTCATGATTTTAATTCTGTTATTAGTGAGAAATGCAGTAGTTTTGAACAGTCAGGATAGGCTTCTGAAGGAAGCAAAGCTGTGTAAGCAGAGGGTTAAAGGAATGAGAAGAAATTAGTTTTAGAGGAGAGGGCTGGAGGGAAGAGGAAAATAATGGGAGAGTGTTCTGGATAGAGGAAACAGCAGGTGTGAGTAAGAGTGTGTGGGTGAATGGAGCCAGGAGCTGGGTTTCAAATCCCAATCAACCCACACAGCTGGGGATCCTTGGGCAGGACACAACCTGTATGCCTACGCAGTAACCTGGGTGCTGCATGTGATGGAGAATTCATTTCTCTCCTTTTATATGATCTCTCAATTTTGTTTCATACCCATTAACCACTGCCTTCTTCTGGAAATGCTTTTTGCCCCAGGTTTCCATGACCCCGCACTCCATTACCTTTCTTTCACTTCCAGGAGTCCTTCGTTCTCAGCTGCCCTCCACTGCATGGTGTGTCCCAAGGTCTGGCCTTCAGTTTCCTTCTCCTTTTTGTTTGCACAGTCCCTTAGTGATCTCTGGACCCCAAGGCTTTGAATCTCAGTATTATACCCAGCCCTGACTTCTCCTCTGAGCCCCGCATTCTTGAGCCCTACTGCCTATGTGACATCTATACTTACATGTCTAATACACATCACCTCACACATAGCATGAATTAAACATAACTTTTCACTTCCCTTAAAACCCAGCCTCTTCCTCTCCTATCTCCCCCATGTCAGAAAATGGCACTTCATACATGTACTTGTTTGGGTCATAAACCTAGGAGGTAGATTTGATTCCTCATTTTCTTTCTTTCTGACTCAACAACTACTCCATCAGCAACTCTCATCAACTTGACGTCTAAAATATAGTCCAAGATTTTACCACTTCTTACTACCTCTGCTTCTCCCATCTTAGTCCATGACACTGTCTCCTTGTATCTAGGCAGAGGCAAAGCCCTTCCCTGGCCTCCCTGCTTCTGCCTTGCCCTTCAAAACCTACATTCCCTGAAGGAGTCAGAAGATTCTCATCCCATCATATAACTCTCTATGAATTCCTGTTTCAACCAAAATAAAATTATTACCATCATCTACAAGATCATATTTAGTTTGTCCCCTGAGTATCTGCCTACAGCTCTCAACGTGTCCTCTTCATTTTCTCATCCATAGGATCCAGACCCTGGTGTCTTTCTGTTCATTAAACTCATTGGGCTTCTTCCCACCTCAGGGTCCTCACACCTTCTCCCCTTTCAAGGAACTCAGTTCCCCCAGAGAGCTGATGCCTGGCTCTTCTCACCACTCAAGCCACTGCTCAGGGAAGAAGGTCCTTCTTTGGTGGCCCTTCCCTCCCCACATTTAAGCACTGTCCCAGAACTTGATCTCACTATTTTGTAGGCTTATCATGATTAGAAATTCTTCTATTTTCTTTGTTTGTTTCTCTGCCATTTGTCCCCTAGAATGCAAGATTCCTGAAGGCAGACACTTGGTATAACTAGTAACTCCAACACCTAGAAAACTACCTAGCACAGAATAGGTGGTCAATAATAATTAGGAGTTAAGGGAAGGATTGAATTTTTGCTACTTAAAATGTTACAATCAAGGCCCAATACACTAAATTCCCAGACAAGTGGATGGATGAATGTCTGTATCATACCTGGATTGCAAAGTATGAAGAAGTAGGTAGTTTCCAGGCCTAGGGCCCTACCTATACTGTAAACCCAGAAAAGGGCTGAGTGTACAGCATGTGGCTATGAAGTTAGTAGTTCATTGCAAGGGAGGGTATAGAAAAGAACATGGGTTCTTTAGTCAAGGGACTTGGATTTGAATGCAATCTCCCAATTTTTCTTATGCCTATTTATAAACCTTTCCTGTGCTCTATCACTAACTATATGGTGGAAATGAGACCACGTGACCTGCAGGAATGTAGGATGAATTAGCAGCCATACCTACAAAAAGGCACACTATAAAACCTGGCATGTGGCAGGTGTTCAGTAGGCCACATTGGGGGTGGCAGTGGCACTCACATGGCTGTCACTGATGCTAAACGAGTGCTGTCTAACCTAGTCCTTTCTCCTCTTCGCCCTTGCATTTGCTCTTCTTGATTTATAGTTGCCATTCCATGGTCTTCCTTCCCCTCAAAACTTTGTTTCAGACTAACTCTTCCATGTCCTTTATCCAATGCTGTAGTCTGTCCCTACATTCTCATCACCTATTCATGGAGGCCTACACTCATTTACTTGTACATTGAATATACTCACCAAATATTTAGTGAGTGCTTAACTTTATGCCAGATTTTAGGCTTCAGCAACAAACATGTAAATAATGGTCAAGATCTGTACATTTAAGGGTAGGCGCCAAGCCTTAGGCTTACTACCTACATATAACAAATACTCAAAAAAATATTTAATGACTTGGAAGACTGCCAGTGTAATAGAAAGTATAGGAGGCATGAAGCTGGATAGACCTGGGTTTAAACCCTGGTGACTTATGTGACCTGAAAGACATCTCCTCTACTTTATCTTTCTCCCGCCAGCACCACCGACACCTTCCTTATGCTCTAAGGTTCAGCTCTGGGATGCCTCCCCTGACCCATCCCACTCCAGGTTAATTCTTAACCAGGTTATCTTGGCTTTAGTGTTTAACATACCGGGGATTCTATGCTTGTTCCCATACCCAATTTTTAAGCTCCTTGATGAATTAAAAAAAATCATATTCATGTTTCTAGCTCCGGTCTTTAGCATAGCACACATGGTGGCCAGTGAGTGTCTACACTGGTTCCAGTGAAATTTTCTTGCTTGTCTTTTTATGTTGCCCCAATCAGTTTGCTCACTCCTCATCTGTGCTGGTATGTTAGCTGTTCTGGAAGCATTGCTGAGACATTATTTGAGTCTTCGACCTTCCTAATGTCTGAGCTCTCCCAGGACAGGGTCCCCATTTCCTCCTCCTTGTTTTTCACTCCTGCTGACCTGTGCTCTGCTCTGGTCTGTGTAAATGTCCCCTGTCTATGTTGTTGACAAAGTGTTGAGCAAGTAACTCTCCAAATGTTAAATCCTTTGAGGAGGTCAGCAAAATCTCTATTTTGCCATTTTCCTTGTTCTTTGAGGACAAAAGAATCCCCCTAGACTTTCTTCCATGCTGTTCTCTTGCCATCAGCCCCAGATGACCTCCTTGAAGGCACAGCCTCTGTAGGTAAAAGGTATTTGTTCATCTTTATGAATGTCAGTCTCTTGACATTCATGGTAAATAGACAAGTTCTCAGTCTCTTGACATTCATAGCAAATAGACGAATCCTTCAGTAAATGACAATGGTCCCCAGCATCACATTAAAAACTCTTGGGGATAAACACTCAAGGGTGGCTGTGGT
Organism: Artibeus jamaicensis; assembly: GCF_021234435.1. Classification (NCBI taxonomy): domain Eukaryota; kingdom Metazoa; phylum Chordata; class Mammalia; order Chiroptera; family Phyllostomidae; genus Artibeus; species Artibeus jamaicensis. The sequence continues at coordinate 6,882,788 of NW_026521828.1, read as the reverse complement.
TCAGACTCAACTTTCAAAGACTTTTTAATGTGCTTACCTTCCAAAAAAATGTATACCATCACCTGGTGCAGCCTCAACAGCAGCATTTTTAGAGCCCTCATCTATATTTAAACTTGCTCTTGCTTAGTCAGGAGCTGAGATGTTGCCTGCCAGCATTTCCAAACAGCAAGAGAAACACAGCAGCTTCCAGTATAACAAGCACAGGTCCCGAGGGCTGCTTCTTTGGTACTCACTGCTGCATTGGACTGCCAGATGATGCTGACCTTCTGCACCATCAGAACTGCCATTTCAGTAACTTTTCCCCCAGTCCCCAGTAAACTCAAGGGCCTCGGGCTTCCTTGGTAGGTCATTTAAGCAACAACCTGTTCATCATTCATTATTAAATGAACACATATTTATTGGATACTTATAAATATTTCAGAGCACTTGCTATTATTTCAGAAGTCGATTGGCATCATGGTTAAAGGACACAAATTCTGAAACCAAATTACCTGGGTTCAAGACCCAGATGTTGCACTTACTAGCTGTGGAACTTTGGGGCAATTTACCTAACCCCTCTGTACCTCAGTGTTTTTATTATTCAAAGGAGGATAATAGTATCTTCTTCATGAGTCGTTGTGAAAATTGAGTTAACATCTAAAGTGCTTAGAACTGGTTAATAATGGTAGTTGTTACTATTACTATTCTCCCTGGCCCTGACCAGGGCTCTGGAGATACAATGATACAATGATGAACAAACTCATTGAAGTTCTTGCTTGGAGTCTAATGAGAGAAATTTAGTAAAATAATTATGCATTTGATTGTGTACAGTAATTACAAGTTAAGGTAAGCGTATATCAGAAAGGAATGCAGAAAAGGAATGTGAAGGCATAATTACAAAATGAAACCCTGTCCTGAACTGGAGCATTGGGTCTATGATTGCCATAATCTGGAAGCATATACCGAGGTTGCATGGGTGGAGGTAGGGAATGGTGGGCCAGGGAAGAGTGGGCCAGAAGAGCTATAAATGGTCTGGCAAGCCATATTAAAGATTTTAGTCTTGATCCATTTGGAAATAGGAATTGATTGAGGGATTTTAAACAGGTGAGGACCTGCTATTTGATTTGTGTTTGAAACGAGCAGTCTGGCTGCATCTTAGGAAATTAATTAGGTACCAAAAAATAGATATAATGAGACTGCTTCAGCAACCATTTTAATGGACCAGGCAAAAGATGGAGGTAGCTTGGGTTACAGTGGTGTAGGTAGAGATGGGGGTAAGTCGATTAGCTTCTTCTCATGTTACCTGATACCTCCTACCCTTGGAATACCAGCTCTGCCTTTGCCCAAGGTGATGGAGCATTTTATTTTTGTGAACCCTGTCCTAGACTCTAAATATTACCAGATATTCTAATGGGAAGCACAGGCCACTAATTGATGTTAAAATCTTCAGAAATTACTTACTAAATGCATGGGATCTTCTGGTAGTGCCAAGAAGCCAAAAAGTGGGCACATGGTCAGGGAGAGGAGAGGGAAGGAAATGTTGAAAGAAAATGAGAAATTCTGTTGTCATGAAATAAAGAAAAATGTGTTCCAACAAAGCGTGTTAGCCATGACTTTTCCAAGGACGGGTGAGTTTGGTGGGAGGTGCACAGCTCTTTGGCACCTCCAGTGGAAAAGCTCTTCTTTCTGGATATGGGGAGACTTTGCTCTTACACGAAAGCAGATCTTAGCTAATGTTTCACAGGCCCGTGTTGACAGTTTTCAGATAGGAAACTTTCAAAGACAGGGGTTTGGAATATGGGCCTTAGCCAGAGTGTCTGATGCAGGAAGAACACTTGGCATTAGATTAGAATCTTCCCATTTACTACCAGGAAATGAGGACAGGATAACAGCTCTCCTGCTATATGACACTCAGATGACAAGCGGTAGAAAAGATAAATAGCTTAAATCCCGTTGAGCAGTCTTGTACACTAGCTTTTTTACCTACCTGGTGCTTATTTAATATTCATGATGACATTGGGGTGTTTGGTGCTGTCCTCGTTCTTCAAATGAAAAACACGTAAGCTTGGAAAAGCTAAATGACTTCGTCAAGGTGGCTAAAGCCTGGGAAGGCGGATAGGATTTGAACCTATTGCTGTCTGGTCTCAAACTCACTCTTTTCACCACCTCTGTGTCTGTGACATTGTTGGCCTAGTCGTACTGGCTTAACTGGGTGTCTCTATAAGGACCATCCTCCTCATGCCCCTCGTGGAAGGGGAAATAGCTCCTGTGGGGAGTTAATGAGAAAGAAAAAGGCAGCAGGTAGGAGGGGGAAAGCAACAACACTGCTATTTTCTTGTTTCTCCAGCGCCAGCGCTTAAGGCTGTATGACAAAATATTAAAAGATGGAGGATAAGGGTATTTTATCAGAGCGCAACAGTAAAATGGGTTGGAAACATCATGTATGGGTAATATTTCATAGCACTGAAATTGGTACCAGGTGCTACTTCATGGGGGGCTGATGAATTAACTAAGGGGAACTGTGCAAAATGGGGTGCATGGTCCCTTTTCATCCTTTATGGTCTCTCCCATGTGTCCCCCTGGGCCTAGCCTCATTTTGATAATCTCCTCATCAGAGTTGTTAACAGTGGTCCCCTCACTGGGGTATTAGCTGGGTTTGTGGAGTGCCAGCGTTCTCTGGAAGGAACTCACTGCTACACTCACAGGCAGATGCCATAATCAGATCTCTAACAGCTGCAGCAAGGATGTGTTGGCAAGTGATACTGAAATTCTAGAATGAATTAAAAAATATGTATACTTCAGCGCTCGGGTCTGAATTTCAACCCTGTACCCTTTCCTTTTTATCTTTTTCCTGCTCTTACACTAAAGAGGAGATACTTTTCTCCTCCTTTGCTTTTATAAATCGCATCCACAATTTTAGCCATTTCACTCTCTCATCTGTGTTACTGTGATTCAATATTATTTTTCAAATTAATTGTTCTTGGTTTTATTCTAAACATGAGACATGAGATTGGTAGTAGTTTATTTTTCTATACACATTAGTAAAAATGCATAACTCTTCTTCCAATTTACCATCTAAATTAACCTCCCATTAGATGAGTGATATATGTACTGTATTAGAGAAATTTCTTAAATGGTGAAAAGGGACTAACTCTACCGTTTATAGGCCAGGTGGCTATAGTCATGTTGTTTCCCCTAATGTCAGTTTTCCCATCTGGAAAATGGGAAAGCTGCTACGCACCACCTAGAGTGATTATGAACATTCAGTGAAAGAATCAGTTACAGTAAAACTTACTGAGGTCCTCCTGAGAACCAGATGCCATTCCATACCCTTGATGTACATGTTTTGCTATTTAATCCTGACAATAATCCAATGAGGAAAGTACTACAATCCCACCCATTTTATAGATGAAGACCCTAAGGCTTTGGACTGTTATGTAACATGCCCACCATTCCTCCTGTATCAAGTGGTAGAGTGAGAATTTGCCCCCTGTCCTGCCCCACTACACGGCCCATGCTCCTGACCCCCACACCATGGTTGTGCTTGGCACCAGTGAGTACTCAATGACCATACACTCCTTTCCCTTTGGAGAGACCAGCTCAGGTTGTCCCAGTGTAGGTGCTAGATTCTTGATGGCCATGACCACCAGTACTGAGTCACACAGAGCTGACGCTGACAGCTCTTTGTGGATGACTTCACTGAAGGCTCTAGGATCCCAGTGGAATTGCCTGTCCCATTTCCCTCGAGGAAGACAATTCTCCCATCTCTCTCGTCACTCTGGGACAGGCTGGTTGTAAGCAGAAACTACACAAGCCTGATGCAGTCACCAGCCGACAGGATCTGAGAGTGGAGTTTCCTAGTTTTTCCCATTAGCTGAAGACTTCAATCTCCAAACAGAAGTCTTTTGCAGACGTTTCTCATTGTGCACATTTTCTGAGTGAATTAGGAATTGAGATTAAGTTTTCACCAGGAAGTGTGAAAAGATTGCATGTTGGGTACCTGGTGTCTAGGGAGGAATAGAGGCCAATACTGAGGTGAGAAAAGGGCGTGCCTAGGGGATGGAGACCTTGCTTCCTTCATAATTCCACACAGATCTCTTCCTTACTCTGCCTGCCTTCATTCACCTGATACAACTAGTTATCAACCTCTTATGTTTCATGATTGATCTCATGCAATCTATTGGCCCTCTTCCTATGAAAATACATACCCATGCATGCACACAAATTTGCACACACCTGCAGGGACTAAATGGACCCTCCTGAGAACCTGTGGATCTTCCCCTATCCAGGTCACTAGCTCCATGAGTTATGGAGACTCAGGGAGGTAATGCCTCTAGATAAAGATAACAGTCTTTTGGGGGATGTCTTATATGATACAGAAAATTTGGTGTTTGTTTCTTAGGGTGTAGAGTTATTAGGAAGCACTCCATATCAAGACTTTTGTTAAGAAAGTTACAAGAACACTGGAATGTCTTGTTTTAGACAATACACTAATACTTTACTGTAGCATTTAAATAAGAAAAGATAAAAAGAGACGAGAGATAGACCATTTAAAAATAACTTTCCTCTGCATATCGGTGCACAACATAGAAATAATAACAGTGATGAAAGGAAAACCTTAAGTAGCTCCTACAAGAAGTGCCAGGAATTAGTCCGCATGCTTTAACTAGTATGTATGATCTTGTTGCCCTTTCTTCCATGAAAACTACAAGAAAGGGAAAATATTTTCTATTCCTGGATGGACAGAATCCAGGGTGGGAGGGGGATTTAAAACATTAAAATGACTGAAGAGTTTGCGTCACCTCATTTTTACTATTGAGCAAGTTCCCCTATCGTTGGGGACTTAAAGGGATCCATGTAACTGGCCGTTCAGCAAAGGCCTCGAAGGATTTCCGACTCTTCCAAGTTCATCTCAGTGGCAACCAGTGGGTTAACTTTCCGAGGCCCAGCCTATTCAGAGGAATCTTGTGAAGCAGTATGCCTCGCTTGCCCCCATTGTTCTCTAGGAAAACTCTTGTTTTCCACCTCAGTTGGTATGTTGAAAACACTTTATCCCAGAGATGCTGGGGGGCCCGCAGGGAATGGAATGTGGCCCGTGAGCCAGATGTTTATAACCCTTAGCTCTGCGCTGTGGCACAATACCACAAACTGTCGAGTTGTGTAAGAACTAAAGTAAAGACAAAAACAGAATGTAATATTTACCAGATGAGAGTTTTTGTGCGTGTGTGTAATCTTGCTGGAATTTTGGGAGTATCCAACTCACACACTTCAAAATGGGCTTCGTGTCCCACCCCATCGTGCCCTCACCCACGCCCCCACTTTCTCCCTCCTGCACAGGGAAAGGAGAAAGTCACACAAGTCAACGTCATTGTCCAAATCGTCAGCAAGCTTCATACAGCCCTACGCTGTTAGCTGTACACTAAAAGACAGACATTTCAAGGCACTTTTTGGGCCCCATCTCAGAGGGAGAATCCTGAAAATATTATTTCTGGAACAATTTTCAAAATTAATGCTAAACAAGGGGATGCTGTGTGTTTTGGCAGTTCCCATTCAGCGTGAGTGGTTAAACAGTTATATAAATTGTATATTCATTATTAGCTTGTCCTAAATTCCCAAGTGTATATAATAAAACTAGAATCAAATGAGAATTTGGGAGCATGTGCAAGGAAATATTTTTCTCTGGGTGGCTGTTGACATGACTTCGCGACATGTGGAACTCTGACACAGATGAGCAGCCAGAAGAAACCAGTAGAAGAGCCCTGTCTTAGCAGAGTTTGGTTTGGAAAGAGTGAGAACGGGAAGAGAGGGGAGGATTTAAAATGCATTTGGAACACAAGCGTTCTGAAGAAGCACTGGGTTATTTGGGTTTTAACTTTGAAAAGTAGTTTGACAACTTCCGTCACACATGCTCACGGCCAATGGGTATTTTTTCTGTTGAGAAGGGAAGAAAAACCGTTGATCTGGTGGCTTCATTATGCCGTATTTGTGAGTGCTGAGTCTAGGCCACTGAGTTCATACCATGTTACCTTTCTTCTACACTGTGTAGCTCGTGTAAATCGGAGTAGACTCTTAACCCCCAATGAGAGCCAGTCCACGGATTCGGCGATGACTAATCCAACTCTCCCCTTCTCTTGAAAATCTGAACTAAGAGCAGACAATGGCAGGTCTCTGAATTGAAAGGTCACATGCAGGTGGCAATAGGGTGGCCTTTTTCAGCCAGTCGCAAAAGGGAGGAGTAACAGAGAAAGCCAATCTGCGCAGAGAAATGGAAATTTTCATCAATTTACTTACCTAGAGAAAAGGATGCAAGAGGCCATGTTCTCAGAAAGAGAAATTTGGTAAATGCAGATGCCTGTCAAATGCATGGTTTTCCATTTCTAGCCCAGGCGAGGCCCCAGAATGGGTCACTGTCATCTGCCTTTCTGCAACTAGAACTCATCTGGCTCTTTCTTACTTACATAGACATGATCTCAAAAAACACTTTGATTGTAACAGGAAGTTCCAGCACCATAAAAGCCAACACTAGAAAAAAAATTGCCAATTATTGCACTTATTCATGTTTAAGAAAATTTAAAGTTTACAGTTTACTTAGATGAGGAATTTTTCTTATTGTTTCTTACTTGGCTTATTTCTACAAAAGTCTCTTATATACCCTTGTGTGCTGCTTGGGGTGCAGCAAAGCCGTTCTAAGCACCAGATTTGCTGGGCAAAGCACAGAGACCCTGTGTGGCTTAAGTCTGCATTTAATAATTGCGTATCGAATGGAATTTGTGCCATGACACAAGTAGGTGAGAGCAGGGTGGGTTTGCAAAGAAAACTGCCAATAGCTACATTCCAATTCTACCGTAGATGGTTGACTTCAAGCCTTCCAGCTGTGTTGAAGTAAGTGGAACTGTAAGTGTTAATAGCAAATTAAATGAAATAGATACTGTACATGTGCATTATGGGAACCATAAACTCTGTAACTTTAGCAGAAGATTCTAGAGGAGAAGAAAAAGATCCCCATGGCATGCCAGCGGATAATATGAAAGGAGCTACCTTACTTTCAAGTCCCACTCTTGACTAATGGAGGGTCTGGTGACAAAAGATCATGCTGCCACTTGGGGAGGTCACGATTCTAGTATCAAGTTGCAATTAAAATGGATTTCTGCATCGCCAACCCTTCCCATCCTGATTCCAGCACTTCCCTCTTCTATCCCGGTCCTGGGATTTCTCATTCATCATATGGCCTTCCCACACACTGGGAAGTCTCCCAATTTAGCACACACATTAACAATGAATGCTGTTGGTTGGCACTTGGTATGTGCCAGGAATCGCACTAAGCACTTCATATTTTTTATATTGAAGAGTCCCAGCAACCCCTGGTGTACGGGCATGTTCCTGATCTCTCTTTTCCTGGTGAGGAAGGGTAATGCTCCCAGAGGTCAGGTTACGGGTCCAAGTCACACAGCTGTGAGAGGCAGAGCTGGGATGGCCCCCCAGGTCGGACTGCATGGCCCGCATTTTAAACAATGAAGCTCTTCAAATTATAGTCATGTGCTCGAGTCTTGAAAGAGTTGACCTCAGGGTCACCTCTGCTATCAGATATTTTCCTATTAATGACCAGGAATCTGGATCAGAAAGCTGTAGATTCTCTAATTAAGAAAACACTGGCTCTCAGTTGAGGTAGTATAACTTTTCATGTGTCCACTAACATGACATGATCTTCAGATTGTTTTTTCTCCATAAAAGCAAAATGCCTTCTTATAGCATTATCTATGGCATCGCATTGAGTTCACCTGTAATGAATGTTTTATAAGTTTTTTGACTAAGAAAGTTACTCAACTTTATATAAATTAATATACATACCTTTAACTTCACATTCTGAAGCTCTTATAAACTCCTATTTCAAGGGACCTAGGGCAGAAACCTGCCTCCTGTGTAATTCTGTGTGCAAGTGAGGTTCAAGCAATATCGTGAGAAGAGCCCCTCTAAAGAAACACAAGTTCTTCGGATTTACCTTTAGAAAGGCTTTTCTTTAGAAAACTATTAGGAGAAGTATTTATTTAGAGTAAATTGAGCCTATTTTTGGAGACCCATTTTCTAGAGAAAAAGCCCTCACATTCTGCTTTCCAGTTTATTCTTAACCGTATACTAATGTTTAAAAATCTTAAGTGCAACATCAAGATAAAAATTAATCTATAAAACTTGTCTAAAATTTTTCCTGGGAGAGTAAGGTGAGGGGCTGTGGGAAAGAAGGTGCAGTTCTTCACCAGCAGTTGGACATTGGCCTTGGCGGGAACGCTGGTTCCTGCTTACCCCCTGGCTGATCCCCAATATGGCAAAAAACTCAGCATCACCACGTTCTTCTGAAAGGAGTGCTGTTGCTTTTGCCGCTGTGCTGATGCAGAAATGGGAGTCCCCGTTGTACAAATAAGTATTTGCCTAATATCACAAATTGTTCTATTTGGGCTCCTTTTAGCTGTGCTGTATGATCCCCCTCAGCCCCCATTGGAAAATAAGCTGACATTGAAAATAAAGGAAATGTAATAATTACCAAAGGAAATATAATTTGAAGATGGCAAAGGGGCCAAAATAGCAGTTAAGGAAAAGAGAATCAGACCACCCGAGGTCTGAGTGAGCGATGGGTTCCCAGAGCTCCTCAGAGCCCACCAGCCCTTCTCTGGCTTTCAGCCCTGCTGCTGTGAACCCGTGACTGCTGGCATGGGTTCGGGGCACACAAGGGCGCTTCCCTTGGAAATTCTCTCACACATGCAAGGCAGGTGGGGACATAATGGATACGTGGCCCTGAAATGGAAGCCTCGGGACACCACTAAACAAGTGTCCGTGGCCAGTTCACTTACCACATTCCCCATACACATTTATCCCCATGGATCTCTTCTCGCCCTACCATTTCCCCATTTCTTTTCTTTTTTCCTTCTTTAAAGAGAAAGCTTCATCTGATCTGGCAGAGAATGACAAGCCTCCAAAGTGGGCATTTTGTATTCTAATGACAAGTATTATCCTGGGGCAGCCAGCAGGGTCTGGACGTACACAGGGAGAGTGATCCAGTTATGGCTGTGACAATGCCTGGTAAGGGGAGAGCTTGGGAAAGGTCTTCATCGGTGGCTGGTGGCTGGGCGGTTTTCTCTTCTGGGGCGAGTTTGAGTCAGCAGGTGGGGTTCTCCCCTGGCCCGCTGCAAAGGCTTGGGGACGTTAGTGAAGACTGCAGACCTCCCCTTATCTGCACGGTCAGAATACAGTAACGCTAGCCCTTTCTTTGTCCTACCAAACATGAAACCCTGTCCAAAGAAGGCAATAGGAAACCCTTTGTGATTTCCGGACTTGGATTGAGTTTAAGACGCTTCTCTGAATTCATAGTACATTCCAGCTTGGAGCTACCCTACACCCGAGCCTGTCTCGTGTTGGAGTGGAATTTGGGGCAGGGGCGGGGGAAGATTTAAGGTTCCTGCTAAGGCTGTTGGAAAGGAAATGTTTTACTTTTTATTTTGTTTTTGTTTTATTTGGCCCATCACTTCCTGAATGGCCTCGGAGAGAGCAGGAAGTACAAGGAAAGGGCCTGCTCGTTTAATTTTAAGACGCTGGAATAGTGGGATAGGATGTGCCATGAACCAGGTTTATATATACAGCATCATAAATGCTAACATGGAAACACAGACATAATAATTGAGGGGGAAATAAGAAACAGGCCGTGAACTATTTTGTATGATATCTCTTTTTTTTTTTAAAAAAAAAAGTATATACATATGTACTTGGAAAAAAAAAATGTCTGGAATGAAATAGACCAAAATGTTAACAAAGGTGGTCTTGGAATGGGAGAGATGGCTGGTTTGACATATTTTTTTTCCCTTGGCTTGTTTATAGTTTCTCTTTTTTTTTTTTTTTTTCTAGCATGTTCAAGCTTTTAGTGATGTGTATTTTCATTTGAAATTAAAAGCTAAATAGTAAGATAACAAAGATAAATAAATAAGCAAGGGTTCTAAAGCACAGGTCCTGCCCCTGCCTTGTTCTGGGTGAGGAACCTGTAAGCACCCCTTGGCCGGCCTCAGGCCCCCCAGTTCCCACTTATCAGCGGAGAGGACTGGACCCTCCCCGCACGGCAGTCCTGAGAATTCGATGGTGAGTTCCTCGTGACGGTGCTGTGTAGTGTACGCCTTCCATGACCATGGAGTTGTGCTTACTACTATTTGGCCTCCTCCTCTTCTGGGAGAGTCAAGTCCTTCCTTAAGAATTTTCTGTGAGCCTCGTATACAGCTTAAGGCGTGGTGGTCGAGTGCTCCCCACTGGAAGGCGGGCCACCCCCAGACCCCCCGAGGACTTTCTGGCTCCCATCTGATGCTTCCTTTGTCATGGTGGCTGTGGAGTGTGCATGGAGCTAATGTACACGGAGCTGGGTGACTCCTGGGCAGCTAGTCAGAGAAAAATGGGACTGTGTACCAACAGCACCGAGAAACAGTGCTGGCCGCGACGAAGATCAGACATCCCAGAGTTCAACCGCCTGTGAGACAAGGCTCATAACCAGCCTGAATCTTGGCTCCTTCACCTGGGAAAGGCAACTATCATAGTTGCACCCTCTCTGGGTTCACTCCCACCACAGTGAGAGGATGACTCACAGCAGGTAGCAGAGAGCCTGGCACAGAGCGAGGGCTCAGTAAATGGCAGCTGCTGCCATGTGAACCCACTGAACAGTCGCTGCTGATGACAGGCAGTGTGGATTGGAGGTGACGGTTGTTTTTTACCAACTATTTAGTAATAGTAAAAATAGTTATAATGTGAACCCATTAATGCCTGGATGGCATGAGAGGGTAATGCCCAATGGGCTGCATTCTCTATGTGAACTTTCCTATCTTTTTGGTTTGAAATGCAACAGGCCTGGTCCTCTGAATGGTTTGGGGGTTTTATTATGTTCTTCCCAAGAGTGTTTTCTTTGCTCAGCCCAAGAGACTTGGAGAGAAAGATCAGAGAGAGAACAGCTATTGCAGCAATGAATAAATAAGGCTGTAATCTGAACACTCTTTCCACCCAGGACTGCAGGGCTTGCGACTCATTTTATAGCTTTGCCCTGCCTGCCAAAGTCAGGGCCCCCGCATTCCTAGGTGATTCCCTGCATATGGGGGCGGGCAGGAGGACACCAGGAGGTTCCCCTCTGAAGTTCGAGGATCTGTTCAGATGCCAGCTCCTTTGTCTCTTAGTGACATGTCCCTGTGCAACCTCTTGGCTATCATAAGAATGAGAAATGATATATTTACAGAGTATCATATAGTATTTACATATAATAGACAATGCATTTTTATTATTATTAATACCACTCCTATCATAAAGCTGAGCTGGGAACAGTGGGGATAATAGTCCTTCTCTATCATGTGCTAGACAAATAGTTCCTAGTGTTGGGCTCTGCTCAGATCTCGAGAGTGAGAGGGGTCTAACCCACTTGGTTCTGGAAAAGACTGAGGAGGTAAGAGCAGCAATGCTGGGTCTGTGATAGGGATGTTTAGTCTACAATGGAGAAGACTAGAGACTTCTTTACCAAGAAGAATAATAAGAGTAACAGTATTGTTCATCAATAATTATATGGCAGACCCTGTTCTAAATTCATGGCAAGTAGTAAATTTTTTAGCCTTCAAAACATCTTTTTGAGGTATAACATTATGCCCATTTTACAGGTAAGTAAATTGAGTCACAGTGAAGCTAAGGAATTTTCCCAGTCATATAGCTAGTAAATTTAGAAACTGAGATTCAAAGCCGAGCCACCTGTCCTATGTCAACATTCTGCCCCTTTGTGCCATATCTATTTCCATTATCTAATGAGGTTATCAAGGGAAGGAGAATGAAACATCCTCTGTCAATACAGGTGGTCAAATAGGACCAGCAGTAGAAAATTCAGGGAGCAAGATTCCATTTCAATAGGAGGAAGTCGGCAGTAATTCAAAGATCAGCTGTCATGTGAGGTAGCAAGTCTTCTGTTACTACAAGTATTCAAGTAGTTGTTGGATAGCCATCCATGATGGGAAAGCTTTGAGGGGATTCTAGTATGTAGAAAAAATTTTCACTAAACAAACCATAAGTCCTCTTACAACACTGACTTTCTCCTGTGCCAACCCAAACTTTACAGTTGTTTAATAAGAGCTTCAGTAAATGAGCAACTGAATGAGTTCACTGACTTCATGAACATTTCATATCAAAGACTTACTTAACATGTACAAAGCAAAAGTGACCTATTCTTCCAGATGCCTAAAGCGCCTAGTGACTTTAGATATGTCGGTCGACAATAAAGGTTGTCCCCATGTTGTCATTTTATATTTGACTATTTTCTTTGCTATAATTGGACTTTAAAATCATTGCCCACAGGAATAATGCCTTACCACGTTTAAACAGCAGCACTGGAAATAAAATTCAGTTCCAGGTGAATATTCCAGATGCCGCCAGAATGTCTTGGGTGACCCCATTCATTCATTCACCAAAAGTTGATGATTTTGCTCGAATTAACCTTAACTGTGTGCCAACAGGAGGTGTTTGTTGACTAGGGTGTTCACTAAATACAGCTGACCAGCAAACTATGTCACATAGACCAGCGGTTCTTGAGTGTGGTCCCTAGTCCAGGAGCTTCAGCAGCATCCGGGAACTTGTTAGAAAAGCAAATTCCCAAACCCCACCCCAGGCCTGACCCAGAAACTCTGAGTCAGGGGGTGGGCCCAACTCTGGTGTTAACAAGACCTCTGAGTAATTCTCCTGCACAGCCAAGTTGTGTCTTCTCTGGAACCCAGGCCCCCAAATAGGATTAGGCCTAGTAAATCGTACACACACCAACATACACACACACCCCTGGACTCAGACAGTAGGTAAACACTGGGAGAGTACCATTTCTCATAAAAGGCAAAGCTCTTCTGCTCATGTATCCCTCACAGCATTCACCCAGTTTTTTTTTGGGGGGGAGGTAAGGGGCCCACGGGGTCAGTATCTGAATAGTAACACACAATAAGAGGTTCGTACCTGCCAGCCCTCTCTGATGCTGGAATGATGTCGAGAACTGCCCTTGTCCTCTCAGGGGTTAATGGCAATCTGTGGCTGATTTCCATGGGACATTCAGAAAGTGGGGGCCCAGCTCTGCTTGCCAAGCCTCCAAGGACAACCCTGAGGTTTGGTCTGTGAGTCTCTGGACAAACCAAGGAAATAGAAAGTGAAAACAAACACGGGCGTTTATTTTCCTAACTTGCCAATTGCAAACAGAACTTTGCTCAATACACCATGAAATGATTCACAGAGGCCTCTGTGTTATTCCGAAGTGCAGCTGGCTAATGTAAAAGAATCTTTTCCTTGGTCTTCCAGGCCATACACTATTCCCAGGCACGCCAATTTGTATTTATTTACTGGTAAGGCCTGTATCTGCTTTGTGAGTCAGAGTGTTAGGAATCCTGCTGTCCAGTGGGCATAGTAGACAAGAGTCTGCAGGGGCAAATGAGCTGCTCCGACCCTCAGACACTCCTCCTCGCCTCCAGGGCCCCTGGTGCAGGGCACCTTCCACACCAGTGGGTTACTGCAAATCCCCAAAATAGTTGTCCTGGGTATCAACCTTAGTTCTCTTCAATCTGATCTCCACACCCAGCCCGAGTAAATTTTTTTAAAAGCGTATCTGATTATGTTAACAACATGCTTTCAAGAATATCTTCCCTGTATTTCACTTGTATTCTTACAAGTATATCTTTCCAATGTAATTAAAATAAAACACATGCTCCTTATGATGGCCACCAGCCTTCCATGTGACCTTCCTACACTGTGGCTCATTCCACAACAGCCACAATGTCCTCCCTGCTTCTTTTTAATTCATGACAGTTGCTTTGTTCTTTGCTACCTCAGGGCCTTCGTACCACCTATGGCCTCTCTCACTTCTGCTCTGCAGGCGGGTGTAGTCAGTTCATTCTTGAGGTCTTACCGAGCTGCACTGTCCTCAGGGAACACTTTCCTCCACCCCACCAGGTCTCATAGACAAGGTCAAGCCTTTTCATAACGCATTCAAAACATTCCCTGATGACTTCCGCATAGTCATGATCAGCACTGCAAGAAAGTAATTGTTTACTTGGCTGCGCACTATTTTCTTTGTGGGATACAGCTCCATAAGAGCAATGACACCCCACTGCTCTGTCCGCTACTGCAGTCCCAGCGCCTGGCCCAGTGTGCAGCCTACAGTAGGTTGTCAGTGACGATCACTGTTCATTATGGACATTGAATGATGCAATGAATGAACTAAGTCTTTGTAAGGATTTGGGAATTCTGGAACAATTTACATGAAGAGAGAGAGAAATGTATTAGACCTACAGTAAAGACCTTTTCACCACAGGAAAAGGTTACATTCAGGCAAATTTTTAGGCAGAGAACTTAAAACTCAGGGGCTGCAAGATGGGACGCCTTCCTTTGAGAGGATCCATACATAGGCTGTGTGGAGTCACGGCCCACGAGCTTGGCTTTCCACGTTGGAGAGAAGAAGTTCCAAGTGCAGGAATGTTACTTAATGTTGGGTGCATGGTTGGAAACTCTTTTATGGCTGATTAAGTCAATCCCTGTTTCCAGGGTTTAGAAGCAAGGACATTTCCTGTTGCCATTAGCATTTACAGACATTGATTCCAGTCATATTATGCTCTTTAAAATCCACTCTCCATGTACGACCCCAAGTATGGAGGCTCTGAGCAGCCGGGTAACTCTGGGTTTAGGGTGAGAGGCTGGGGCACTTGGTGCCGCCTGTGACCTGGCTTCTCTTGGGTCTTTAGTCTTATCTACTATTGTAGACTCGTGCCAGCCAGAAGGACACATATATAAAGACAGACGTCTACCTTCGGAGAAATATTAGTGTCTTGAGCTTTAGCTCGAAGCTTCAAAACTGCATCTTCTTGCAGTATGTTCACATACACACACACACACACACACACACACACACACACAGGGCACACCACTCTGTGCTGTAAGACCACTTCTTCCCCAGCCACACACCCCCATGTGCCTACATTACACAGTGTGGTCTGAGTTCAACATGTAGCCAAGTCTGAATCACCCAGGGGATGCTGGGGAGGCCCTTTTGTTCTGTCCTCCCAAATATTTCCTACTTAATGCCTCGGTGTCTGAAATTCTACCATTAGGTGGTCTTTCTTTGGGATAAAGTACTGCCTTTTCTGTGTGGTCTCTTTAAATAGCAAATGTTTAAGATGACTTCTAATTAAGTATAAAATAACCTGCCTAATATGCTGTATCTGATAGAAGTTTCAGTTACATAGACATATTCATTTCTCCACACACAGTGAATATACACTTAAGATTTTAGCATTTTATTTTTTGGAAAGTTTACATCAAAAGAAAAAAGTAAACAGCGATTGTACTCTAGTTAATGATAGCATGTTGAAGTATTTAAGGGAAATTGTACAAATGTCTGTAATTTACTTAGAAATGTGTAAAAAAATAGGTGACTTGATGGATAGATAGAAGGATAAGTATGTGATAAAAACAGACAAAGTAAAACATTAATGGCATAATGTAGATGGTCTGTAAATAATGTTCACTGTAAAATTATTTCAACTTTGCTGTGCGAACAATGTCACAGTGAATGTTGGGGAAGAGAAAAAACCTAACCTGCCCGAGTTCCCATCAGAGAGTCTCATGTGTAGTGGTCACTCGGGGCTGGCACCTGGTATTTGGTTAATGAGAGGACTAGCGGAGTGGGCTCTAACCTCGACAGCTCTTTAGAATCAATGGGGACGCTTTTCTTAAGTGCAGGTGCCTGGGCTCTATCCCCCAGGTTTGATTCAGTCAGTCTAGAAGGGGTCCAGGCATCGGCGTGTTTTAGCATCTCCTCCGGCATGCAGGCATGGACCACTTTTCCTTCCTCCTGTGGCTGCCGTGAAGGCCACCCTCTGCCCAGGGCCGGGCCCAAGCCCCCAGAGAGAAAGGGAAGGGAAGGGGGAGCTTCTCTAACAACCAAGGCCGGGAATCGGCCCGGAGCCCAGTCACTGCTATAACCGCAGAGTTCTGCCTCTCCCTGCACCGGGGCCGTGGTTTCCATGTGCACCACTGGAGGAGAACAGTAAAGGTGAAAATCACATCAGTTACATGGAGGCGTTTGGTCGAGGTAGATAACTGAAATAATCTCTATTATTTTTAACTTTGAAAAACAGATATAATAGCGTCTGTGAAGGGGGAAATCTTCTGTTAACTTTTATTCACCTTCATTTAATTTTTAAATATGTAGTAAACATGATTGTAGGGCCTCTCATTAGCTGGGATATCTCACAGCCATAATTTTTGATACACAACATTACTTACCAATTAGCCTGTCTTGTTCATTTAAATTTCTTTGCTCATATTTTAATGGGAGCTAATGATGCCTTTGTTGACTTATTTAATGTTATGTAAATGTGGCTATAAACTGTGAAGGGTTTAAGCAGAAGCACTATTTTTGCTTACTCTTCAGATTTTGGAGTGTATAGAATCCCCAGGAAACACATAGATCAACGCAATGAATGTAAGCCACCGAGGAGGCCAAATAATAATAATAATTTTTAAAACAAGCAGTGAGGGATGTTTAGAGTAGGAGATTTTTATTTTCCTCTGGGTTAATTGTTTATTTGGGTATAAAAGGAGTTTTAAAGTTAACTTCAGTAAGTTGTTTTTTCTTTTTTCTGCTCCCATACTCATGACATAGGCCAATCAAAGACCATCTTTTAAACCCAGGCAGGGATGGCTGGACCTCACAGTGGCTCTCTCGTTAAGTTTCAGGAACCTTGCTCTCTCCAGAGCTCCAGTCTCTCTCTTGACCAGCACCTAAATATTTTGGATGATGAGTGAATGAGTGAAAGCTTTATTCGTATAATGTAGATGACCCTTCCAAGACAGTGGCTTCTCAATACTGTGGCCTCTCTGCCCCTCCAACCATCTTGTCCATTCCCTTACCTCGCCCACTCCCTACTCGTACCCCAAGCTTCGTAATAGCAATAACCGAATATCACTGTATTTCGGTGCCGCAACACCTTAACTCTTATCACCACTTGTAGTTTTTCAGCTTCTTTTCTCAAATATCTCAGCTTCAATGATCTGTCCCCACACACACACACCAGGACCCCTGATCTGTTGACCCTGTCACAGTTTCTGCTCTCTAGTACTGCAGGTTCTCTTTTTCCTCCCTCCCCAACTTCAGTTCCTTGGTAACTAATAGCAACCACTGACTGGCATGCGTCCTTCATTCCCTTGTGGAACTTACCAGGTAAAACCACAACTTTGGCTGAATCTCATTCTCTTTCTGCTCTGCAGTTGCACCCCTGGGGCTGAATATTTGTTGTGACCACAAATGTTAAATGATTCCTTCTGCTGCCAGGCAAGCGCACTGTACTTCCAGCCTCTTTGGCTCCCAGTCTCTTCTATGACTTATTATGGGTTGTCCCTCCCCAAATTCCTATATTGGAGACCTAGCCCCCAGGACCTCAGCCCAGTGACTTTTTTGGAAATAGGGTTGTGACAGATTCATTAGTTAAGCTGTGATCAGGTCATGAGGATAAGCCTTACTCCGATAGGACTGGTGTTCCTATAAAAAGGGGATGTTTGATGGAGACATGCACCCAGGGGGGACTCCACGTGAAGACAAGGTTTAGAGACTGGAGTGATGCCTCTACCAGCCATGGAACAGCAAAGCAGGCCAGCAAACCACCAGAGACCAGGGGACAGGCGTGGAGCAGACTCTCTCTCCCAGCCCTTGCAACCAAATCTCCTGACACCTGGATCTCCTCGGACTTCCTGCCTTCACAAGTGTCAACGATAAATGTTGTTGTCTACGTCACCCCGTTTGTGGGTCACACAGATAAACATGTCATCCTATCATACCTTCTCTCATTTCAAACCTTCAACATCTCTTCCTCATCCTCACTCTCAACTGATGACTCTGCTTCATCCTTCACCAGGAAAAATAGAAGTTGTCAGGAGCCCCTACCCCCCATAAACTCAGAGCTATACACCGGGGCATGAACTAACTGCTCCTTCCAACGGAGAGCCAGTTTGATGTACAAGATGCCATCCCACTCACCTCTGTCTAGTTTAGTAACTCTCCTCCTCTCTACTAGATCATTCTTATAGGAATATAAGCCTTCTGTTAAGAAACTGAGACTCTTGCAATAGTCTACAAGGCCTTACTTGACTGTCCCTCCCAAGACCTCTCTGGCCTCTGCTCCCTTTTGCTTCATCTCCAGTCATCTCTTCTCCACAGTTGCTCCTCAACATTCTTGGTGCACTCCCACCCCAGGGTCTTTGTATCAACGGTCCCCTCCACCCGAAACCCCCCTCTCGATAGTTAATTCCCATAATCGTGTTCATCACATCTTTGCTCGGACCATCTCTTCTCACCGAGACCCTACTAAACCTTGCAGCGTGCCCCTCCACAGTCCCTGAGCCCGGTCAGCAAGCTTTTCTTGGACTTCTTCTTCCTCACAGTACTTACCAATTTCTCTTATGAGGTGTACGAGTATTACTCTCCCAGCACTGCCATGAAAAATGCCAGAGACTGGATGGCTTAACAAGAAAAATTTATATTCTAACAATTCTGAAGGCAAGGAGTTCAAAATAAGGTGTTTCCAGGTTTGGTTTCTTCTCCTGTCTCTCTCCTTGGTTTGCAGGTGGCCGCCTTCTCTGTCTTCTCACACGGTCTTTTCTCTGGACTCATGTCCCTGGTGTCTCTCCCGCTGTCCCAATTTCCTCTCCTCATAAGGACACCAGGCAGATTGGATTAGACTGACCCCAAAAAGCCTCAATTAACTTAATCACCTCTTTAAAAGCTCTAGCTTGCCAAAAACAGTCATTGTCCTCTGAATATACTATGTATTAGGGCATCAATATATGAATTTGTGGACATAATTCAGCCAATAATACTAGATAGCTTACTTATGTTAATTATTCTTTGTCTCAACTTCTTGACCCTGACTCTCTTAGGGAAAGTAGACCGATGACCACAAGCATCTTGCATCCCTTGTTCCCTGCCATGTGTTGGGAAAAACACCTGATATTAAGTAGGCACTTGATGAATGTCTGTTGAATGGATGGATGCAAATCCAGGGCATTGAGAGTTAAGAACAACACAGAGAGGCTCTATGAGTCACTAGGATTTAGGAGATCTAGGTTGTAGCTCCAGTTCCATGATCAGTTATTCTTGGTGATTCTTACCTTCCTCACTTGCAAGAATGAGGTTCTTGTCTGCCAATCTCACTAGATGCTTTTTAGGTTCAAGTGTAGTGATGCATGTGCAAGTGCTTTGGGATCCTAGATTCTCGTTCCAATAGGAGTCCTTTTTGTTTACGCTGTGGCTGATGACAATAATAAAAGCAACGATGGCAGCTGCCTTCTCCTAAGTCCGTACCATGTAGCAGGCACTCCCTCATTTAACCCCCATCAGGCCTTTGAGGTTGCTGCCACCCTATCCAGTTTTCTAACCAGGAAAACCAAACAGTGCTTGTTGAGCATTAAAAAGATGTATTTGCTCTATATTTTTTGGCAGAAAGTAATCTGACCTTTGGAACTTCAAAGAAGCATATGTTTGTAGGTGTGCATGTGTATGAGTACTTAGGTTAGTATTAGAAGTCTATATTTTAGATGATTTAAAGTAAAAATCAAAGATGCGTAGATCAGCGCTGTGTCTCCTGATGTTGTACTCTATAACATACTGTATTATTGTCTAGGCCATTTCAGAATGGTGGCATCTCTCTCTCTTTTTAACTCTTGAAGCTTAGAAGCATTCTTCTATGTAAATCTAATCTAATGGCAGTTCTGAATATATCTATAGATCTATAGATCTATAGATATATATATATATCTCATTTCTTTTTGTTTTCCTAGCACTGTAACAATTGCTAAAGGTCTGCCAGGAGGAATTAGAGCTAAACCCTGTCAGAGTGAAAACCAGAGTAATTTGTGTACAGCACAGTTAAAATTACACCATTACACTTGAAGCTAGTATTATCCTAATGAGTCGAAATGGGGGAAGAAGGTTGCTTAGAAAAGACTGTAAGTGACTTATACTGGTTTCTCACTTCCAATGATAATGTTCTTCAGAACTGTGTTTTGAACACATTATTATACATTTAAATATTTTAATATTCATTTATTCTAATTTCCCTTTTGATAGTTACCATCTCCGTGCCCACATATCAACTCTGACTAGTCACACCACTCTATTTAATATCTTGCTTGGCCAAATTTCGTGTGAATTGGAAACTAGATTTTAGCTGCTTAAGGAGGTTTTAGCAGTTCCTTCGTGGTTCAACATTTAAGACTCAGATACGGATCTAAAATCCTTTCACAAGGAATTACTCAACCTAGAGCTTATATAAATATACTGGGGTATGATCTATCAGAGATACTGTCAATATTTGCCTGAAATCACAACCTAGTTCCATTTTCAGTTGTGTTTGGAATTAAAATAGAAATCTTTATTCTAAAGTGTCAGCTTGGAGTGCATTCTAGACAATAATTTCTGCACACAGGAAAAGACGGCCCGGAAAGCGAGTATGTAACTTCCTGTGCTGGGTGGTGTGGGTATTATAAAAACCATCTGCTCTAAAATGACTCCTCAGTGGCCCCGTAATGCCTGGATTCCTTCATCTCTGCCAGTTGTCTAGAAGCAAGTCTTCTTTAGTAGGTCCCTGTGAAATGCCGATGTCATCTGAGAGGAGTAACTCATGCCCCTTAGGTATGTCAACAAATGTGAGTTACTGAGGAAATGGGGCACAAGAAAGGCAAGATTTGATGGAAAAAGAAAGTCAGGAGAATAAAAAGCCTTTCTGATAAAGGTGGCGCCATATGAATGGGTCCGTGGAGACCAAAGGCACCAGTAAAGGGCCCTGAGTTTGGGAGCATGAGGCATTATGGTAGGCCCTGGTGGGAGAGAGATGGAGGAGGGGGAAGTGATGTCCCAGTTTGTCTGTGTCATAACTGTACAAAGGGCTGGTCTTTCTTACCCACCCGTCATACTCAGAAATGCACTCCCTTACCCCAGACCTTCAATTAACTGCCTTATTGTCAACATTCAGGTCTTAGCTTGAATGTCAGCTTTTTAGAGAGGCCTTCCCAGATGAACTGGTCTAAAATGGAAGTCCCCAAATTGTGTATTTCATCTTGGGCTGTCATAACAAAATACCATAAACTGGGTGGCTTGAACGACAGAAACTTACTTTTTCACAGGTCTGGAGGCTGGAAGTTAAAGATCAGGGTGTCAGCAGGTCAGGTTCCAGATGACCGCCTTCTTGCTGTGTTTTCACATGGGGGTGATGGGGTGTGGGGAAGAGAGAAAGAGAGAGGAAGGGGGGCAGAGAGAGCACAGAGATTCATCCTGGCATGGGGCCACAGAGCTAGTAAGTGGCAGGATGGCATTTAAATTAAAGAAATATGTCTCCCGGACTCACTCCGAACTACTGTGCTCAATCCCCTCAATACCACGGAGGTTACAGAGATTTGGATCTAAAGAATGCCCATGACCAAGTTGGCAAAGGATGGAGTTTTTTAGCTCTAAGTTATTTTAGAAGATTCAAGAAGCAAAATGGGAGACAAGATAAATAATATGGAGTGAGGAAGCAGAGTATGGTGAGAGAAAGGAAAAGAGAAACACAACTGTAGAGCAGGGAGAGAGGACTGCAGTCACCTTCTATGACACTCAAGGAGACTGCGCCAACCTCTACCCCCCTTTGGTGATGGCAAACCCTGAGCCTTCCCCAGCCTTGCTCCCATCTGCAAAGTGGATGCGATGATGCAGTAGGGAAAGCATTTGTTTTGAAACTGGACAAATTGAAGTTCTCATCGTGACATATGTAGACCATGTGACCATGGGTGAGGTCTTGACTCACTAATCTGTTATCATTTATAAATTAGTAGATGAGGACACTTGAAAGTTTATTGTGAATATTAAACCATGTATATACAGCACTATCCCTGGTGTATAGTAGGTGTTCAACAAATGTAGTTTCTCCCTTAACCCTATGGAGTTTTTAGGGACACTAATCTACATTTACACTGACAGGAGGGACGTGGAAAATTTAGACCGATAGAGGAGCAGAAAGGTCAGTGGTTCCAGGTCTCTAGAACTGCAGTTGGCCCCATAACTGAAGTACCAGTGGTCACTAAGCTTTCCTCATTCCTCTGCCTCTATTCCAAAATCAGGTGGCCTTTTCAAGGCCATGTAGAGGAGAGGATGCTTGCTCGATATATGAGCCTGACACCTGAATTCAACACACCTCACCTCCCGCCATAGAGGGTTCCTCTCACTCTTCCTACGTTCAAACTTGAGCTCCGTGACACTTTCAAGTGATAAGTACAATCATGTGTGCCTGTGTGTATGCTCAGGGGCACGTTTGTCATAAGCAAGTCAATCTATTTTTTCAGGTCCTTTTGGGAGTTTGTGACTCCAAAATATTAAAGACTAATTTTCTACCTATTTCCACTGGGTGATCTCTCACTCACATGGTTTTAACCACTACCCTTAGCTGCATTCTCAGGTACTTACTTACAAGGTGTCTCCATCTGCACCATGAACTCAATACAGCGTCTTCTCCTTACTCTACCGACTGTTCCTTATCCCACACAACCTCTTAGTTCGTGCTACCACATTTATGCATCTTTTCTCCACCATCTTTCTCACTCCAGAATCTGATCAATCACCAAGTCCCAGCAATTCTCTCTCTGAAGTTTCTCTTCAGCCTGTCCCTTTCTCTGTGCCCTGAACATGGTCTCCCCAGGGCAGGCCTTTACCACCTCTCACCCTGATGAGTACAGCAGCCTTCCAGTCTTTCTTCTCGGTCCCAAATCTGTCTTCCCTGTCAAGGGCAGACCCTGCCACCCAAAACAAGGCCTGGCCACATCACCCTGTTCACACAACTCCCGTGGCTTCTTGGACAGAGGCCTGTGTCTAAGGCACATAAGCCCCTTCACGGGCCAGCCTTCCTGCATACCTCTTCAGCTCTGTTCTTCCCATGTCACACTCCAGTCACACGGCTCAGCTCACAGTGACCTCTATGCACCCGCTGCTTCATGCCTTTTAGAATCCTGTCCTTTGTGCTTAGAATGCCTGACTCCGTTCTTTAACAGTCTGTTTATTCATCTCCTCCCAGAAGCCTCCCTTGACCCCTCCTCACCTGGCTTCTTCCTCTCTCTCTCTACCCAGTTGGACTATGCAGTTTGGAGCTGCCAGGGACCCTTTGTGCAGCGGTGTTACCCGGACCACCCCTAGTATATGAAACTATCTGCTGCCTCACTTTTGTGTGCCTCATGAAACTGTAAGCTCCTGAAGAACCACATTCATCTTGTAACCCAGTGCCTATCACAGGTCCTGCCCAAATAGTGGTCCTCAGCAGTGCCTATTGCATTGAAGATAGTAAGATAAAAATGAGGTAGTTGTGCTTGGAAGTAATTATATTTCCATATTTGGCAATGCAGGATAGTGAAAACTAAAATAGTAGCCTAGTTATGATTTTATTTTGTGTACTGATACTTAAAATGTTACATATTTTTGTCTTCCTATTTCTTTTCTTTTATGGTATAGATATTTTTCTTTTTTATTTGTAAACTATAGTTGAAGTTGAATATTATGTTAGTTTCAGGTGTACAACCTTGTGATTAGACATTTTTATAACTCGTGAAGTGATCACCCCAATAAATCTAGTACCCATCTAACACCATATACAGTTCCTACAATATTATTGACTATATACCTTATGCTGTACTTTACATCCCTGTGACTGTTCTGTAACTACCAACTTGTACTTCTAAATCCCTTCACCTTTTTCAACCATTCCTCAACCCTCTCCCACCTGGCAACTGTCAAAATGTTCTGTAGCTATAAGTCTGTTTCTATTCTGTTTGCTTGTTTATTTTATTTTGCTTTTAGATTCCACATATAACTGAAATCATCTCGCATTTGCCTTTTTTCTCTGTATTATTTTACCTTGGATAATACTCTCTAGGTCCATCCATGTTGTTGCCGATGGCAAGATTTCATTCTTTTTTATAGCCAAGTAATATTTCATCATATATGTGCATCACTTCTTTATCTACTCATCTATAGATGGGCACTTAGGTTGCTTCCATATCTTGGCTATTATAAATAATGCTGCAATGAACATATGGAGGTATCAATATGTGTGTTTTCAATTTAGCGTTTTGAGTTTCTTTGAATAAATACCCAGAAGTGGAGTTGTTGGGTCCATCTTTGTCTCTCGTTACAGCCTTTGTTTTAAAGTCTGTTTTGTCTGATATAAATATTCCTACCCTAGCTTTTGTTTTGTTTCATTTGTTTCCATTTTCATGCAATATCTTTTTCCAACCCTTTACTTTCAGTCTGTGTGTGTCTTTGAGTCTGAAGTGAGTCTTTTGTAGGCAGTGTATGTAAGGGTCTTATTCTGTTATCTATTCAGTCACCACATGTATTTTGATTTGATCATTTAATCCATTTTCATTTAAAGTCACTGTTGATAGATATGTATTCATTGCCATTTTATTATTAGTATTTAAGAACTTTTTTTCTCTTTAAAAAAAAGACCCTTTAACATTTCTTAAAATACTGGTTTGGTGGTGAGGAACTCCTTTAGTTTTTAGTTTGGTTTTTGTTTTTTGTTTGTCTGCAAAGTTCTTTATTTATCCTTCTATTCTAAATGATATCGTTGCTGGGTAGAGTAATCTTGATTGTAGGTCCTTGTATTTCATTCCTTTGACTCTTTTGTGCCACTCCCAACTGGCCTACAAAGTTTGGGTTGAGAAATCAGCTGACAGTCTTATAGGACCTCCCTTATAGATAAGTAACTGCTTTTCTCTGCTGCTTTTAAGATGGTCTACAACCTTTGGCATTTTAATTATGATATCTTTTAGTGTGGGTCTGTTTTGGTTCATCTTGTTGGGACTCTCTGCACTTCTTGGACTTGTATATTTCTTTTCTTCTCTAACTTAGGGAAGTTTCCTTTCACTATTTTTCACTATTTTTCAAATTTTTCATTTCTTGCTTTTTCTCTTCCCCTTCCAGCACCCTTAGGATGTGAATATTGGTGCACTTGAAGTTGTCCCAGAGGCTTTTTATACTATCCTCATATTTAAAAATGTTTTTTCTGTTCTGATTGAGTCTTTTCTGCTTATTTAAATCTATTGGATCCTCTGCTTCATCTACTCTGTTGTTGATTTCCTGTAATTTATTCCGCATTTCTGTTATCATATCCTTCATTTGTGACTAGTTATTTTTTATGGTTTCCATGCCCTTTTTTATGCTGCTGAATTTTTCACTCAGTTCCTTGAACATTTTTATAGCCATTGATTTGAACTTCGCATCTGGTAGATTGCTTGACTCCATTTTGTTCTTTATCTGGAGATTTCTCCTGTCTTTCATTTGGGACATGTATCTTTGTCTTTTCATTTTGGCTGCCTCCCTGTGTTGGTTTCTATGTATTAGGTAGAGCTACTATATCCCTGGACTTGGTAAAGTGGCCATATGAAGTAGATGTCCTGTAGGGCACAGGGACACAGCCTTCCCTGTCACCCAAGATGGGTAGTCCAGGCGCACCCCTTGTGTAGGCTGGGTGCACTGTTCTGTTGTAGTTGAGGCTTGATTGCTGTTAGTGTTACTGGGAGGGATTGACCCCCAGGGCTGAGCAGGGGCTAGGAGTGGTTGTGACTACATAGAGGAGCTGTTGTGTAGGACCCCACAGAGCAGGATGTGCTTCAGTGGGGCTTTGGTGTCTGCTGAGTCTGCCCCTTGAGTGTGTTGCTTGTGGAGGTGGTTGGTTTGTAGTCCAGCATGGCCTGAAGCTGTCTACTGGACATTCTGGCTCTGGCACCTCCTTGGAGGTGCAAGGTCAACCACTGCTTGTGCCCTGTGCAGGACAACCCAGCATGAGCTACAGAGTTCTGTGCAGATGGCTGCTGCTTGTGCTGGGCTTGAGGGTGCCCAGGAGAGGCCATGGTGGGAACTGAAGCTGGCCAATGTAAGGCCAGGTCTGGGGCCACTTAGCAAGAGGTACAGGGGATGCAGAGGCCAGATGCTGCTTATTTGAGGGATTTTAGGAAACTCCAGAGTATGAGCCAAAGGAGGCCATTTATCTGACACATGTGGGTGTGGGACCAGCCCCTTCCACATCTCTACCCTTCCTACCCGTCTTCATATGGCTTCTTCTGTATATCATTAGTTATAGCACTTCTGTTCAAGATTTCGGGTTGTTCTGAGTGATGGTTTTTCTATAATTTAGTTGTAATTTTGATTGTTGTAAGAGGTTTCAAGTACTGCATTTACCTATGCTGCCATCTTGACCTAACCCCCTGTTTTCCTGTTTCTTAATACCTGCATTAATATCTTCTATACACACTGGTATGAAATTAAGACCCATCTATTAAAAATATACCTTTTTGAGAAATAGTAATCACACACATACCTAAGTAATCAGTGCCATTCCATGGCATTGCTGGTGCCACATTTTGTGCCATGACAATTTATACTGTCTGTAAGAATCTTCTCACATGATCAAAAGCAGTCTTCCAGGACTGACGACCCAGGCTCATCTGTGCACACAAAAATCTGAAGTCAAAGCCCAAATGTAAATTGGAAGGTGGGAAGTTTGGAGTTGGTCAGTGAGATGCTCTCTGAACCTACATGACTGAGGCGTTAGTGGCGCTGGACAAAGACCCACTGTATGAAAGGGATCCTCAATGATGGAGGAGCTTTTGGAGAGTCTGTGATCCCCAAGGTGAATGTGCAGTTGGACTGGTAGGGCCATTTCACAGAAGAAGATGTTCACAGCCCTGGCGATGTGCTCAAAGGGGGGCTCTCTGATGCCCCAGAGTTCACAGAGCATTTAAGAAAACTCTAGATCCCTTTTCATGTGATATCTTGTTCTGCTATGAGTATTAATCCTGGGTGGCGGTGGTAGTTGTGAGTGGGTGGGGGGGATACCAGGCTGAAGCAATCTGTTCTTCATTGACCAACTTATGGCTCCTAAGTGAGTAATCAACATAATCTAAATACTCCAAAATGAAGTATTCTTCTGGGCTCAACAAAATGTGTGTTAGGTTGAAACCAATCAGTAGGAAATGACTGGTGTTTGTTAGTGTTTGAGAGAAGAGACCAGATTCTTTGCACATTAGCATTCCAGTTGGTGCCAACATAAACCTCCAGACCTCCAAGTCACAGACTGTGTTATTGTTTTCATACGACTGAATCTGGGACCACCGGTCAGTCCCATCTCCACCTCTCACTTGAAAAATGGAGCCCCACATTGCTGTAGACTCTGGTGACAAAAGAAACAAAACAACCCTTCTGAGGGGTGAACACTCAGGGAAGGACATTTTTCCTCCAGTTGCTGTAGTCCTGTCTATTGTTTCCACTTAATCACGGAGCAGGGAGGGACACATGGCACAAACCCTGGGTTGACAGTCATGTAAACCCAAAAGCTCTGCACATGGAACTCAGCCCACACAGCAAGGGGCCCTGCTTGTGGAGGAAGCTCCCCCAGGAAGACAGGGTGGTTTGTGCCTGTGTGGATGTAGTGTCTTTGGATTCCCAGGCTGCAGGAAGAGAAGTGGTAATACAATCTCCTTTTTATACTTAGGGAAAAGAATGCCAGTGCCTTTGAGAGGAACAAGGCTGGGGCTTGAGGCACTTGTCTGCCGCTGTCTTCTCTTTGCCAGTGTGTGTGGTGTTGAATCCAAGCAGGGAAGGAAGTTCAATATACTAGACTTTGAACCTCAGCCCTCCGCTTACTAACTGTACCCCTGAGCATGTTACCTGAACTTCTCCAGTCTTAGTTCCATAACCTGCAATATGGTCCAATCATTCTAACTGCCTCATAGGATTTTGGTGGCAATTAAATTTGAAAAAGGCAGATTGAGTGATGTCAGTGAAAATGGAGTAAGTTTTTAGACTTCCAAAAATGACCTCGTCCACAAAAGCAATGAGAAAACTGGCAAACATGACCAGAGGCAATTTTTTAGAATTCTGGAAATTAACCCAAGGTTTACAGTAATCCAAGGAACATTTAATTTTCAAAAAATGACAGCATCTCAGAAAGAACTGGGATTTTGTGGCATTTTAGGTTTTCCTATTCCCATACCATACCCACCCAGCCAGCTCTTGAATTGCCTCGAAAACCTGCAGCCCATAATAGCAGTGAAAACCCATAGTGTGGTAGCAACTGGAAAGGGCAGTGTGGTGTCAGGGTGCCTTCGAACCTCATTCCCAGCATTTGGTCTGTCTGGTTGTTCCCCAGAAGAACTCCCTTGGGAGGTCATCTTTTTTAACCTGAGTGGGTGCTTGCCTTGTGAAAAGCCTTTTCTAGAGTGCATTGGCCAAAACCAAATAGAAGTAGCTGATGAACACCATGACTGCCTGAACAGTTGGAAAACAGTTTAACAAGAGGGCCTGCCTCTCCTCCACTGATGGCAGGGGAATAAACTGGTACAACCACTTTAGAAAACTGTTTGGTGGTATACATTAAATTCAAATGTACCATGCTTTATGACACAGCAATTCCACTCCTAGGAATATACCCAACAAATCTGTGTACATATGTTCCCAAAACGACTTGTTCTAGAACATTCACAGCAGCACTATTTAGAGTAGCCACAAAGTGAGAACTACACAAATGCCCATCAAGAGTAGATGCATAAAAACTCGTGATGTGTTTATGCAATGGAATGTTCTATAGTGAGAATAAACACACTGTAGCTAGACAAAATGTATGGGATGTATCATAAACACACTGAGTGGAAGAAACTAGACACAAAAGACTATATATTATTTAAATTTTATTTAAATAAAACTAAAACAAGCAAAATTATTTTATGTTTATAGAAGTCATGATCATGTAATTGGAAGAATTACCAAATCTGGTTATGACTTCCCCCCTTCTGGTGACTGGAAGAGGAGAAAGGGGGAAATTTGGAGACGCAGAGATAATGCTGCTTCTTGACTTCGATGCTGGTCACATAGGTTTATAACTTCAGAAAATGCATCATGCTATACACATATGATGTATGTGCTTTTATGTATGTGATTATGCAGACATACTCCATTCAAATATCTTTGAATACAAAGAAAAAGGCAAAAGAATATCTATACTTCCATTAACCCATTAAGCCCAAATGATTATAGTTAATATTTTATTTTTTAAATATATTTAACCCATTATGCTATTACAGCTGCCCCAACTTTCCCCCTTTGCTACCCTCCACCCAGTACCCCCACTCCCTCCTGCAACCCTCCCTCCCTCTTAGTTCATGGCCATGGGACAGGTACGTAAGTTCTTTGGCTTCTCCATTTCCTATACTGTTCTTAACATGCCCCATCAGAATAGATACAGGTAGATACAAAATATTCTGTATCTACCAATATGTACTTCTTAATCCCTGCACTTCTTCCCCCCAAATTGATAACCCTTTAAATGATCTCTACATCTATGATTCTCTTCCTATTCTGCTTGTTTGCTCAGTTTTTGGGGGTTTTTTTAGGTTCAGTCATTGATAGTTGTGAATGTATTGCTATTTTAGTGGTCACAGGTTTTTTTTTTAATTGAAAGATTTACTTATTTTGAGGAAGAGAGGGAGAAAGAGAGGGGGAGAAACATCAATCAGTTGCCTCTCACAGGCCCCCAGGGACCTGGTTAGCAATGCAGGTATGTGTCCTGATCAGAAATTGAACTAGTAACATTTCAGCTCACAGGGTGGCACTCAACCCACTGAGCCAAGGCTAGTTTTACTTGATTTTTCCCCCTGTTTTTTGTTATTGTTCAAGTACAGTTGTCTCTATTTTCCTGCCATCACTTTGCTCCACCCCACCTACCCCACTTCTCTCCCTCAATCCCCCCCACCCTTGGCTTTGTCCATGGGTCCTTTATACCTGTTCTTTGACAGTTTTAATGTTCTTTTTCTCACCTAAGTCCTTTTAACATTTTACATAATAATGGCATGGTGATGATGAACTCCTTTAGCTCTACCTTGTCTGGAAAGCACTTTATCTGCCCTTCAATTCCAAATGATAGCTCTGCTGGATAGAGTAATCTATGCTGTAGATCCTTGCTTTTCACAACTTTGAATACTTCTTGCTAGTCCCTTCTGGCCCGCAAAGTTTCTTTTGAGAAGTCAGCTGACAGCCTATGGGAACTCCTTTGTAGGTAACTATCTGCTTTTTTCTTGCTGCTTTTAAGATTCTCTTTAACTTTAACTTTTGGCATTTTAATTATGATGTGTCTAAGTATGGTCCTCTTTATGGTCCTCTTTACATTCATCTTGTTTGGGACTCTTTGTTATTCCTGAATTTGTATGTCTATTTCCCTCACCAAATTAGGGAAGGTTTCTCTCATTACTTTTTCAAGTAAGTTTTCAAGTTCTTTTTTTTTTTCTTTTTAAGATTTTATTTAAGGAGAGAGGGAGAGAAACATCAATGTATGGTTGCCTTTCGTGCATCCCCTGCTGGGAATTGGCCTACAGGGAACTGGCCTGCAACCCAGGAATGTGCCCTGACCGGGAATCGAACCGCGATTGTCTGGTTCGCAGGCCCGTGCTCAATCCACTGAGCTACACCAGACAGGGAAGTTTTCAAGTTCTTGATCTTTCTCTTCTCCTTCCAGCACCCCTATGATTTGAATGTTGATACATTTGAAGTTGTCCCAGAGGCTTCCTAACTTTTTGTCACTTTTTTCTTCTTACTAACTTCCTAACTTTTTAGTTCTTTTTTTCTTCTTACTGTTCTGATTGAATTTTCTTCTTCCTGTGTTCCAAATCATTGATTTCTCAGCTTCATCCACTCCACTGTTTGTTCTCTCTAAATTTTTCTTTATTTCACTTAGTGTAACCTTTATTTCTGCCTGGATCTTTTTTTATCCTGTTGAAGTACCCAGTGAGTTCCTTGAGCATCCTAATAACCAGTGTTTTGAACTCTGCATCTGATAGATTACTTATCTCCATTTTTGTTTAGCTTTTTTTCTGTTCTGTTCTGTTCTGTTTTGTTCTGTTCTTTCACTTGGGCCATGTTTCTTTGTCTCCTCATTTTGGCAGCCTCCTTGTGTTTGTTTCTGTGTATTAGGTAGAGCTGTTTTGACTCCCTGTCTTAGTAGTGTGGCCTACTGTAGAAAAGTACACCTGGGGGCCTTGTGAACCAGGTTGGTGGAGTCTTAAATATGGGGTCACTGCTTTGTGGCTCTGTGTGGGGGAGGGCTCAGAAAAGGGACAATGGCTGCTGCCTGGCCTCTGGGGTTTTCTCTGGGGGGGAGCAGTCTCCGATTCATGCCCTGATGTTAGACACTTCAATTTCTCCCCATATGCCACTGGTGCCCCTCAAGCTGCTGCCCCAGTGCTAGAGCCCAGAGGGAGTGAGTCAGTGTAAGTCCTAAGTCTGTTGTGAACCCTTTAGGAGGAGACACCTGAGAATCCCATAGTTTTTTACATCTCCCCAAACCCTATTACTTTCTACAGGGGACAGGAAGTTATAGGGACTTATCTTCCTGGCACTGGAACCCTGGTCTGGGAGGCCTGGTGTGTGGCTGGGATGCCTCACTCCTGAGATATCCCTCCCAGTTTTTAGCCATTACATGTGGGTGTGGGGCTGCCCATTCTGCATTGCCATGTCTCCACCCCTTCTACCCATCTGAATGAATGTGATTTTTTTAATTCCTTGCTTGTGAGACTTCCATCAGCTCCATTTTCTGACAATTCTGAGTAGTAGTAGTTTTGTAGTTCAGTTGTAATTTTTGCTGTGGTTGAAAGCCTGTGCAAGAAAGCAAACCATATTTACCTATGCCTCCATCTTGAACCATGGTTAATATTTTAGATTATGCTCTTCTATTCAATGTCTGTGCATAGCTGAATACATGTATTCTTCCTCTTACAAAAACTATGTTGTACTGTATAGTCTTTCATAACCTGCTTTTTTTCCATAGCAACATTCTACAACCATCTTACCATGCCCATATATAATATTATGGCAGGAACATATTCAATTTTGTGACTATCACTTACTTAGCCAGTCCCCTATTATTGGGCAAGATGGTTGTTTGTAGCTTGACCTTTTACATGGATGGTTAAAATATGAATCATCATACTCATCTCTCTATATTTTTTAAGTTTAAGAGTAGAGTCGCTGGGGAAGAGGAATAAAATTATGAAGTTTTTTTTTTAAAGCCTGTAGTGCATGTTTTAAAATCATCCTCCCCAAAAGTTGTACTGAAACTGTACTCCAATCAAATTTTATGGAAGGGCCCATTTCCCCTGCCAACACTGGGGATTATGATTGTGGTTCATATTTTCCACTTGACTGGGCCAAATAAATTATATCAATTTATTTCTGTGATTTTTATTACTGCAAGTTGAACATTGTTAGCATGTGTGCAGCAGCCTTTTGTGTTTCTTGTTTGTGAATTGCATGCTCATGTCCTTTATATATGTTGAGAATACCAAGTCTTTGTCCATTTCAGAGTTCAAGTATTATTTTCCAGTTTGTTGTTGGTTGATTTCTCTACACCATTTTTGTCATGCAAGCCAAAGCTATCAGGCTTTTTCTGTAAATAACTTATTTAAATTTGTTTCTAATTATTGCTTTATTTTAGGCATTTAAATTTCTCATCTATCTAGAATACACCTTGGAAATGGGGTAAGATAAGAATATCACTTTTTGTTTTTTAATAAATAACCATTTCTCTCCATTTATTGAATAACCCTTTCTAAGGTTGACACATTTTGGGAAGCAGTTCCTTTTTGCAAGGACCAAGGGAGAAAAGTTTAAAGATAAGACCTTAGCAAACTCTTAAATTCAGAGGAGTAGGTCTCTGCAAAGATTTCATATTGTATATAACACGCTTGAAACATAATTTTGCTTAACAGCATTCCAAGTTGATTACAAACTCTTCAGTCCCTTTTTTATCTGTTTAGGACATTAACTCTTTGTCTTCCAATATATACGTCAAACTATGTTTCAAATGACTTCTGTCTTCCTGCTTGAGGAATAGTAAACTATTGGCAACATTCCTTGGATCTGAGTATACATACACTTGAACATGCCAGAGCAAATACAGGACGTCCTATTATTTACTCCCTCTCACCATGGAATGCCAGCCACACACCAGGTCTGTGCTGGGTGCTGGGGATGCAGCGAGAAAAACTAAATTTTTTATTCTTCCCTTCCTGAATTTATACTCTGGTTATACTGATTGAGCTCTTTCTGTGTTTAGCTATTACTAGCTATTAGGTCAGATATATGAAGTGCATATATGTACATATATGTGTCTATGTTTACATATATAATATATATAAAGTACTTACAACACAGTATACAAACTTAGAAATCATAACTAATTACCACGTGGCACGATGAATATGCTGACCATCAAGTATTCATCAAATTTATGACTATGCTTGTTTGAGCACAGCCCTAAAAGGGATTATTATATTCAGAGATTTCTGATTTGTTGCTTGAGAATCATAATCAGCTCTTTGTCTAAATCATTCACTAGTAAGTGATCTCTGGTCTGGGACCAGCTTCTTTATTGTTAGGTTGCAGCGAAAAAGAAGGATGAGGAGGCAAAGGAGGAAGCAAAGGCAAAGGGAAAGAACAACAAATGGAGGAGGAAGAGGAAGAGAAAAGAAGAAAAGAGGAAAAAGAAAATCTCTACCTAGATATACATAAAAGGGGATTTACTAATTTGTGCATTATGGTCAGACTCATATGTTCAAATAACACCAGGAATCTATCTCTGTGTAATTTTAGTTCTGTTTTTTTCACACGTGGCTTTTCTTTGAGACAAGACATACCCAAACTGTAGTAAATGTAGTAAATGTAGGAAAGGGTACCACCTGGAGCAGGTGTCCCCTAGTTTAGCAATGTCCCCCAGGACGTGAGTGCTTCTCTCCTGCTTACTCTGGCCAGTGCTTCATGTATGGTTCTCATTGGCCCAGCAGAGGCCCCACGCACATTCCTGAGCCAATCACCAGGGCAGGAGAAGAAAGGAATGCTCTCAGTGGCCAGGTCTATGCCCTCTTCCCACACCGTGGCCTGAGAGTGGACGTGATATTGGTCCTGTTGACAGTTGTGTTAGGAGAGCGAGGTTGTTTGAAGGGAAAACACATACCCTAGAAAATTCTGAATAGCTGAGTTAGACAGTCTTGCCTCCTGTCCCCAAAGTGCAGAGTGCTACCTACAGTAGAGGGAAGAAGAGCTCTCCTGGAAAGGGATTTTTGAAAGTGACTTCTTATTAGCAATTTCTTTTAAGGAGAGACATGCCTTCCATTTCCTTCTTAGCTACTAACATTGGAAAACTTGTAACATTGTTTCTTTGCATTTTGTTTTGCCATATGTCACTGACTCACATTTCAGAAGTTAAGGCACATGATATTTCTTTGTTTATTTTGTCAGTCTTTGGTATTCTCTGGAGAGAAATTACATATCTAAGTTTCAGTGGAATCGATTTCATCTATTCGTCTTGTTGTCTCTAGACTCACCTAAATCCTTGTCTTTCACAGCCAGAGGTTTTCCTTTTTCTTCACTCTGCAAACATGTTAGAAGTTGCCCTGGAAATGTTCTCTCTTGCTCCCCTCCTGTCTGGAAGTCACTCTGTCAGTACAGTTGTTCAACAAGTCAACAGGAGCTGCTGGCCTTGTGCTTCGGAGTTTGCCACCATTCTGATCACACATTACCTGTAGGTTCTTGTTACTTTCTGTACATCAGACACCCACCTGCTTATAACAGAAGCTACATCATCTATGCTTGCATTGTATGTCTGAGGTCGAGGTTTGAGGCAAATCCTTAAAATAGTTGTCCTCCCAGGTTACGTGCCTGATTTTATAGGCTGCGTTTTGGGCAGTGATGGAGGTCGTCTGGGGGGCAACCTGCTTACGTTGTCAAGGAGGGAAGCAGTGGACAGCAGGACGCTCGCAGGGGCGTCCAACCCGCAGCTTGCAGGGCGTGTGCGACCCAGGATGGCTAGGAACGCGGCCCAACACAAAATTGTAAATTTACTTAAAACCTTCTTATTTTGGTCATCAGTTTTCTTTAGTGTTTGTGTGTTTAATGTGTGGCCCAAGACAACTCTTCTTCCAGCGTGGCCCATAGATGCCAAAAGGTTGAACAACCCTGCCTCACCCTGCTATGAGTCACTGGTGTGTGTTAAAAAGACATTTGGCTTCCTACCGCCCAAAGTGTGAGGAAGCTGAGATGCTGTGCTTTAGGCTTGTAAATCCTATCTTCAGGCTGCCTTAGTATGTATTTGTGGGTTATACCCTTTATACGGAAAATTCTTCTCAGTCAACTATTTAAATGTATATTGCTTAGCATCCGAATTTCTTATCACTAATAGTTAAATACATGAAAGTCTCCTCTAGCTGTCTTCTAATTATCTGGTGCCATTTCCTCCCCCTTTTTCCAAAGCTTCATTCCCCAACACACATTCTGTGGAGCCCTTGTTCTGGAGGATGCTAATGAGTGTTACCAAAAACGGGTTGGGGCTCCTTGTTCCACTGGAAAAGATCAGATGAAACCAAATTAAGCCAAAGGTGTTGTCAAGCTTCAGATCACTCCGTGCATTTCCCACACTTACGGAAGTGTGGCAAGTAGGACCATCTCCTGGAACCAATGATGCGTGGGGTGCAGCCCGGGTGGTGCCTTTTTGGGACCACCTACCCAGTGTCAGCATTCCCTTGATTTCATCTTCACAGGCTGATCTCTGCCCCTTCTGGAAGGGCTGCTCCTCCAGGGTTTCTCAACAGGCATCATGGGGGGCATCCATGGAGTGAAAACAGAGACCCCAATCCATGACCTCACAGCTCCTCACCAGGAACAGGCCTCTTTTGATCCTACTTACCTTCCCTGAAAGAATGAAATGATAAGGTCAGCATCTGGGGGGTAAAGATTTATGGACCTGGAACCCTCGCTACCTCTCCCATTAGATCTAAATTCCCAGACTGGAGCATTTTAGTGAGATCCATCTCTTCTTTGTCTCGCCCGTAAGTCCTGGCTGACCAGGGGACCAAAATCAGCTGTGAGATCCACCACAAAGAATTTGCCACTGGCCCCCTTCATGTTGTGGTGAGGCGTGCTTAGAGTGTCGTCATAGCATGAGTTCTTAGTTCAGTAATTTCTTATTGAGAATAATTTCTTATGTGATCTAAACTGAGGTAGGTATTGCGGAAAAGACAAAAATATATGACATGATTCCTGACCTCCCAGGGGAAGGTGAGACTACAAGAAATGAAGGCTTGGTGCAAACAGAGCGTAAGATGGCACATTGTTCAGACCAAACTGAGTATAGAGTAGGGAGGGATTAGTCCAGAATCACACTTGAGTCCCCGGTGTGTACACTCTTGTCATAAAGTGCATGGGGCAAGAACACCAGCACCGCGTGAGTGCTGAATAAAAGGTTCGACTCACCAGATACCTGGTGGGGGGGGGGGCGGGGAGGTGGGAGGGCCTCCTTCACGGGACCACTGCTGAGCTTCAGCCCAGAATCTCTGCTGCAGCCCAGTGGCCGCGAAACCTGAATTGGACATTTTGGGTGACTAGCAAATGGTGGAACCAGAATGTGAACCACAAGAACGCCAGCAGTCATGCCAACATATATCTTATGCATGATACGTATTATGGATAGCTTAGAAAAGGAGGTGGTCATTTTGGGGCAGAAGTATCTGTCTTAAGTAATGAGAAATGGACGTCTACATAGACTCTGAAATATTAGTAGAATGAGGAAGTCAGAATGAGGATATTCCGGGAGGGGACTGAAAGGAAATGTGGTAGGTCTGAACTACATCAGAGGCTCTCACACCGGGAGAGCCCTCGTTGCGCCGCAGGTCATCCCCAGCCTCCCGGCCCAGCCCGGCGTTCCTCCTCTGAGCTCAGGTCAGTTATGTACAGTCTTCTCCTCCATCACAGCTCAGGTCCCCATCTGCATCCCACCTTCCAGTCCGCATCCCGCCCCGCAGAGCTGTGCAGCACGCACACTGCACCAGCTTCTCATCCCTAAGGCAACACCAGCCACGCAGCTCACACCACGGTTGGTAAAATTACTGTCACAACTCTTCTGCAGATGGAAGGCAGCTGTCCACTTGGAGCAAAATCAATGCATTAGAGCCATTTTCTGACTCGGGGGAATGAGGTGTCTTCAAGAAGAAGGTGTCCTTCTCTGATGTTCACAAAGGGACTCCGTGGGCAACTGGCAACCCTTGGTTTGCTGAGTGGTCAGAATCACGGGCGCATTCGGGAGGGAGCCGTAGCCCAGACCCTCCGGGCTCGTCCAAGGACAGGAAGGAAAGGGAGAGCAGCCTTTTGCCTTTACGCACTGGTTGAGAATGCTTCCCAGCGTCTGTGTTCCCAAAAGCCCTCGGAAGACCAAGCAAGACGTATAGTCCTCTGTGCCTAAACATCTACGTCACAGCTGAACAAGCGTTCTGTATTGTCTTAGGTGTTAACTGTGTTCACACTCCACATGTTGTATCCACTTGTGCATTTCTTCTCCTTTTAAATTAATACAACTTTGGCATTCTTCCGTTCTTTGTTTAGATGATATGAAACCTCGTAGTGAGAGCAGCTCTAAAACTCCACAGTATTTGGGTCATTCACATACCTTTAAATGAGCTTGTCACCCCTACCCTGTGCCAGCCAGCTGTGTCCACCATGGCGCATCTCTGCATTTGGGGACCACCGAGCAGGCTCCAGGTCCATTTTCCAAAAGCAGGTTCACTGAATAACCGATCTGACGAGTTACTTCTCAGACCAATAACTTAAACCAGGTCTAGAACAGCCGGCCAGGCCACTTAGCCACAGGCACTGGGCAAAGACCAGCCAAAGTTCACTCTAGCCTATGCTGGCCTGTTATTCTAGGCCTCTGAATTTGCAGAATGAAAGCTCCTCTTATGTTCTAAATTAGGGACAGCGTGATGTGATGCTGTGAGCCCGGTTTATACACATGATCTCGTCTAAAGCCTCTAAGTGTCGTTTACTGCATTTTCATCATCTCTTAATTCAATGATTGGTTAAACAAGCTTGATTAAATGTGTATTTTGTGTGGGATTCAACTTTCAGAAGTTTCAACCATTCAAACACAAAGGATATCTATGCCTTTTAAATGCTGTGCTATGCTAATTTGCATCCTTTTTCTTGGTTTTTGTGGGTTTGATTTGTTTTCCAACTGCTTGCTTTATGTGTATGTTCATTTTCACCAACCTATGACAACTTTCCTAATTGCTAAATAGGAAACTTTGAGAAAGCAAATCTTCAAAGGGTTTAGAAATTAGCTCATGCAATATGAATTTTGTAAACTTTATAATTTGACAAATTGGTTATTTAGAATTGCACATTTAGAACGTTGGCCTTTTTCACATGAAGCCATTGCCCAGAGAGCTTTCTGGCTCTTAGAGCCCAAGACACACGTGTCCTGGTGACTTCCTGTGAAAATAAGGCCCTTTCTGGTAAGGGGTCTGCTGTGTGGGATTGGGGGACACGGCCGGACTGGGATGTG
Source organism: Artibeus jamaicensis (assembly GCF_021234435.1). Taxonomy (NCBI): domain Eukaryota; kingdom Metazoa; phylum Chordata; class Mammalia; order Chiroptera; family Phyllostomidae; genus Artibeus; species Artibeus jamaicensis. Next base: position 6,844,335 of record NW_026521828.1, on the reverse strand, counting down.
TCACTTTTCCAACATGGTCACTTTCTGTGTTGTCACCGTGGCTCACCACTGATGCCCCAACCCCTGACACTGGGCCCCTTTCTTCACTCTGCTTTCTAGCATTGGCTACTGTTCAAGTACTTCTCAGTTCTCAACGTCCGGGGGCCTTTGCGGCTAGTCAGAATGCCTTGATTTCACAGCAAAGAACTGATTTTTAATGGTACTTTCAGGTGAATTCCTCCTGCATCCTTTAAAATTCTTTTCTTATTGCTAGATGTCCAAGGGCTGAGCTTTCTTTGACTTTTATTTGTTTCTTGTCTACCTGGGAGTTGGCCGCTGTGACAGAGTAGCGAAGGAGTCCTAGTTGAGGTTATCTGAATGCCGGCAGCTCAAGCGTGAATGTGCTACAAAGCCTCTGATTCCTGGTGGGTTCGGAGTCCTGCTCACTCATCTAGAATTCCAGCCACCATGCAGTCACCAAAATCACTGTACGAGGTCCACCCAGAAGGTGTCCAGCCATGTAATGTGGAAAATAGAGACATTTATTGAAGATAAAAAACACAAGAAATACTATACATAGGACAATGACGCCTCAGTCCCCTTCAAGGTAGGCACCTTGGGGACCTCACACAATTCTAATTGCCATCAGCTGCCCCATTGTATTTTCCTGAATCTCATCGATGGTGTGAAATCTCTTCCCTTTCAAAGGTGATTTCAGTTTTGGGAAAAGCCAGGAGTCACAAGGCACCAAGTCTGGGCTATAGGGGTACTGAGTTCCCTGGGTGATCTGATGTTTTACAAAAAAAACTCTGCATGAGACATGATGCCAGGAGTGGGTGTGTTGTCATGATGAAGCTGCTAATCACCAGTTGCCCATAGCTGCAGCCTCCTGAATCATCTGCATAGTTTCCATGGAAGAATATTCAAGGTTAACACAAAGTTTGATGCATATTTGTTGCTCTACTTGCTCAGTCATTTTGCATGTGACGGCCACACAGTACACATGCTCACTCAGCGGCGTCTACCACCCCCACTGACTAGCAGGGTGAAGTCATCACTGTTTGCGCATGTGCATTCCAGTCCACTCTCCTGGGCTGCTGGGTTATATCGATGTCACACAAACCATTCTCGTTAGATTAACAATGGCTGGACTTCTTCCGATGAGACTTCGTATATGGATTATCATATTTCCAAGGCATAAGGAGACATCATGTAACTTCCTGTACAATGAGATTAAATAATTGCACCTTTGATAGTCCAGAATGTACTCTAAAAATTAATGAGACTTTAAAGTCCTTTACCTTGGTCAATTTTGAGTTTAAACATGAAAGTGTGGAAATTGTTAAGAGAGAGCTTTAACTAATAGGATGTGTAGGGTATAGGAACTTGTAACATGCTACTTTTACTAAAGGTAGCCAATTCTTTAAGATCTCTGTTCTATTTTGTTTAGTAGGATGGTAGTAGGACAGAATCAGGGAAGAAAGGAAGAAATTTTTCTCACGTGTGTGTGTGTGTGTGTGTGTGTGTGTGTGTGTGTGTGTGTGGTTACAGTTCAGGGCCTCTGCCTGGGGGGACATTCATAAAGGCTTTTATTTCACTCTGTCAGCTTGGAGCCACCCCAATCTCCTGAAGGGGAGAAAGGTACAGCCATCTTTCTGGAGGAAAAACCCAAGTCCTAAGACCTGCCCGAGTCCTCTGGAGGAAGTCCTTGCTGGGCGGGTCTTAGCGATTCGTTCTTGGCTTCCTTGACCATGAGTTAATTTCCCTTTCCAGAAACTGAACTTGCCCGACTCTTGACAGACACCTCAAGACCCTTACCCAAGCCCTTTGGTGTGTTTCCAGCAGAGCTCAGGGCGCCTTCCTGCCTCCGCCGGCTGGCAGTCTGGGCGGCGCTGCAGTCGGGAGCGGTGCGGAGGAGGATAGGGGTGCGATTAGCTCTAAATGAAGTTCTGAACCACTGGTACATGAAATGAAACTCTTTTTCCCCCCTCTCTTTCTTTCTTTCTTCTTCCCCTTTCTTTAACCTGAGTTGCTGATGTAAGTGGCTCTAATTTACTCTCCTGGAGAAAACAAAGCAAAATAAGAGGGGGAATGGCAAAAAAGAGGCCTTTGCGAAGTGTCGCGCTTCTATTCCTGATGAAAGGGAGTCATTTGCAGCTTTCACGGTGTCAGTATTAATTTCCAAGCAGTCAAAGCCACCGCTAATTTATTTACAGAACAATCTCCTTGCCCAGAAGCGGGGCTGGTGAGGCAGCGGTTTCTAGGCTCCAGCTTTGTTTGTTGACAGGCTGATTTCCCACAAGGCCGTTCCCACCTGTGTTTCCGTTGTTTTTTAGTGCGTGTCTCCCTTTCTTCTCCCCCGCTGCCACCTCCCCGATGGCTGCTGAAGGCCCTTCTCATCTCCAGTCTCTCTCATCCATTTCCTCCCTGCAGCCCCGAGGACTCCTGGCAGGGCTTTGCAGTCACTCTGCACTTACCCGGAGTCTCCGCTGGCAAAGTCCCAGGGGGCACTGCATTTCTTTCTTTTTTTCCCTTTTTTTTTGTTTCAAGGACAAGATTCAAAAGAGCCTGCCTCACACAGGTTGCAGGGTGCACCTTCAGTCACGTCTTCAAATAGGGGCTGAGCAATTTGAATATTTGTGTTCCCAGAAAGCAGCCCGTAAAAATGGTCCCCCAAAGCCTATTAAATTCTGCAAACTCTCTCAGCTTTGAGGGCTTCATTACAGAGTCCAATTTGGGGCGCTGGCACCTCTCCACCAAAGGACTCCTCTCCAAAAGACGCCTACAATGGAAATTACAGAGTGGCGGGTCTGGTCCCAGCTCGTTGCATATCAAAAGGGTGGGAGGGCAGGCGGGCCGCTTCCCCTGAGCAGGCGTGATGCCTGCCGTGTGCCAGGGCCAGACAGGTAATAGATTGAGATGTTTAGAGCACGTTTCTCATGCAGGCATGTGTGCACCTGCCTCTATGCCATTTTCTAGCTCGCCTGCATGGCCGCACAAGAGAGGGTAAGTCATGCTTTAAAGCCCGTGACCGTGCCACACGGGCACAGGGCAGGAAGTAGGGGTCAGACAGCCGGTCTCCCAGGTTACTTGTTCGCCAAGTCGATACAGACTACTGAGACCACAGAGGACATCACCTCAGCTACGTGACAGGCACGGAACGTTGCCACCTCGGACCTATGAGGCACTTAGCAATTAAGAAATGTCAGGGCTAGAATTTTGCCTGCAGAATAGGTCCCGACTTAATTGCTTAGCCTTGGCACAGCATGTGCCAACCACGTTGTGCCTCTTCTTTTGCAGTTGCGTTTCTGGATTCAGAGATGTGTATTAGTTTGTGTTTAAAGGTGCTGTGTTTCAAACACCCATTCATTTGCAAAAGGAATGCAGCTGAAAGGAGAAGCCCAAAGCCGTGTCTGTCTGGAACTGTACAATTATGTTGTGGGATAATCTGGAAAATTATAAGGACCTAGAGGCCTAGCAAAGGGAATTTTGTTCGCTTTGGTGGTTGAACAGGGAGTCTAAGAATAAGAAGCATCTAAGAAATGGCCTGTGGTTTCCAGTCCCCGGTAATTATGCGAGCTCACCAGAGAGAACAGTTTCACTCGGGTAACAGAATCTGCACTACGGCCCTTGCCCCCTCTGACTCCCGCATCTTCTTTATGCAGACTGCTTCCTCCCAAGTCTCGGAGGTTTGTGTGCTCACCAGGAGTGTGGGACTCCCAGAGTTAGAAGGTTCAGCCATTGCTTAGTTCTCATTCCTGAGCTCGCCGTGACCAAGGACCTCTTCCATTTATTTCAGAAGCGGAAACAATGCCATTTTCATCGCCTGCATGCGTAACTCCGCAATGACTGAAATAGTTCTGCCCAAACTTCCTACCAACTCACCTTCAGGCTGAGTCTAAACAGGGAAAGTTTGGGCCCCAAAGGACAGTTTTGCAGAGAAGTTGGGAGCAGGGAGAGGCACAGCAGAGTGATGAAACTCATTTGACGACTGTCACCTGCCCTCTTCCCATCTCCGGTCTCATTCCTCCCTGTCCCCTGGGGACGCCCCACTTTCCTCTCAATAACGTTAGCAGTTCCTCACTCCCTTGCTTGTCCTTTGGGATGAAGCAAAGGCTTTAAACCTGCAAACTGTATAAATTTTCTCCGAAATAAACTTCAGACTCAGTTTAAATTGGATGGAGAGGCTTCGCAGCGGGGGTGGCAGCTGTGTGTCCCCACTTTTCCGACACAGCGCATGGAGCTGTGGGGGCACCAGTCTGCTGATGTGGGCGGGGCCTCCGCATCTGCCGACTGGCGTTTCTCGTGCATATTTACCTGAACGCAGCTCCCCTGCGAATGGTGAGAATGTGGGAGGAGGCGAGGTTCCCCGCCCCCCAGGAGACAGGCCGCTCAGAGTTCTCATCTAGGAGCTGAGTCTCTGGCAGTGTTAGCTGCAGATCCTATGGACACAGGCATAGAAGCCCATACTCTAAGATGTGCGGGAATCACAGCTTACCCTTAGTCTAAACAGAGTTTTCAGTCCGCATACCATTCTGCTGATGAGGCTGAAACCTAATCTCAGTCAAGTTGAGGCTTCCTCACCCCTCTGCCTCAAGGGGCAGTTTTAGTTCCAGACGAATCAGCATGGTTCCCAGACCTTTGGGAGGTCAGCTCACTGACCCTCCTTCTCAGTGTCTCTTATGAGCTGCTGAGGCCTGGGTGGGGCTCCCGTAGCCCCGGCAGCTCACCTGTCTGCTCATGGCACCTGAGGGCAGGACTGTTGCTCTGTGTCCCGATGTCTCACCAGGGTATGGAGATGCCCGCCAGGCTGCCTAGTCTCCTCTGCCTCATTCCCCACAGGCCATTCTCTCTGGGGGTCTTGGAACACCCAACATTTCTGCTTCACCCCCTTCCCCCCCCACCTCTCCCCTTCCTCAAGTCCAAAGGAACTTTCTGGTTTCCAGGAGAAGCCCAGTCCTTCCAGAGCCTCCTCGTTCTACTCCTGCTGCCTTTCCCAAACATTCTCTGAATGCCTAGCATCTTCCGGTTCTCTAGGCTTTGGAGCACAAAAGCTTTTAAGAAACATTTTTTTCTTTGCTTCACATCCTGTCACAGGCATTTTAAGAATTTGTGACTTAGAGGATTGTGGGGGAGCATGTGTGGAAGGGGAAATCTGGAAGGAAAAGGATGTACAGCTACTGTTCAGTGCAGCCTAACTGACCCGTCCTTTGCCTAGAGATTATCCGAATGACCTTGCTATCAAGCGTCGAGGTCAGCAGGGAACCTAGGTAACGCTGGCGACTAGGACCCTCTCACTCAGCAGTTACTTCTAACAGTCTTTCAGATCACTCGCAGGACCGGTTACTGTCTGTGATTGAACATGTGAGCTCTGGGCTCAGACCCAGTTTCGCACACACCTCACAGCTTGGTGACCTTAAGCAAATTTCCAAAAACTGCACTGAGCTCCAGCTCTCTGTATAGGAACTGCATTAGTGCTGTTAGGAGGTATAGATGGATTTGTGTGGAAAACACCTGGCGCATAGTAAGCATTTGTCTTTCCTTGTTTCCTTATTTATCTCACGTGCCCATGCCTTGGCACTAGATCAGAATTCTTCTGAGAGAAGATCTGTAGCATAACTGCTCAGAAAATCGGGTGGGACTGAGTGAGGTGGTAATTTATAACTAAGATTAGGGGATGGAGGAGAGAGAAATGTTGGTGATCTCACTGGATGAGCAGAGCAACTGAAAGGGGGAATGAGATGGATGTGATAAGTTAACTTTTCTTTCATTTATAGCCAATATATTTAAAGTTGGGAGTGATCAGACTCTACACTGAGTATGGGAGGCTCTTTGGTAAAATTTGTGGTTGGATTTCACTTTTTTCCCGAGCTCCCTAGAAGCCAAAGTAAAAAGGGAAATGCACTATATGTATACTTCACATGATTAAAAGGGAGAGGCATATTTTAAGAAGTCACAGATGATATAAAGGAAGTGAGAACTTTTTCACCTTGACTTTATTATGTGGTCAGTCTATGCACTGGACAGATTAAGAGAAATTGGAGAGGGAGAAGCCTAGAAGATAGACTAGAGAACTAAGTGTTGCTCTCTACAATGAATAGAAGCTGACTCAGAAAGATTCTTCCTAGATCTAGAGCTTGGTATGGACAAAGGAAAAAAGTTACCAGCTGGACAGAACCTCAGAGAGTGTCCCCAAAGCTTTGCAGGGCTCTCCGCTTGCTCTGTCACCTCCCCAGCATCCGTCTTCAGCTCTTTGCGTTGGAGGTGTGGCCTCTGGGAATCCCCTGCCAATCACCGTGCAGCACCCACGAGTCCTGGGAAGCTAAGTTATAGCTCTTAAGACACTTGAGCAGTGCTGTGTCTCGGGGTCGCCATGTGAAATAGTAATCCCTGCTCTTCTCTGTTCCCAAGATAGGTTCTTTTTTTATCCCCTGCCTCCAAATACTTCCTAACACTTATGTTGCACCCGGCACTGTAATATGCATTAGCGAGCAGAATGGAATGGTGTCTGCCTTCTAATGGGAGGCATAAGTAAAGCGACAAAGTAATTAGAGCTTGGGGTAAGGACTAGGAGAAAAAAAAACACACAAGGGTTTGAGGTAGGGAATGTCTGCATTGGAAAGGGTCGAGATTGGGAGGTTCGGGGATAGTCCATTTGAGAAAGTGACAGGTGATCCAAGACCCAAAGGGTCCGAAGGCCCAGACATACAAAAAGAAAGTGGGGGGAAGTCCCTGTGGATAGAGAACAGTGCAAGCACAAACATTCTGTGCTGGGGAAGAGTGTGGCATTGTGGCTGGAGCATCTCAAGTGGGTGCAGGAGGGAGAAGAGGAGCTTGGAGAGAGAAGGCTCCTACCGAGTAAGGCCGTGTGGTCAGAAGCAGGTGTTTTCTTCTATGTGTGATGGGAAGCTATGGAGGGGCTTTAAGGTAGAGTAATGCACGGTCTGACTTGTGATTGGAGAAGTCCACGTGGGCTGCAGGCAACCAGAAACAGAGTAAGAAAAGACACAGAGAGGCAGGTTGGAGGGGCACTGCCTCTTAAGCTGTATGCATGTCCTCACGTCCAGACGCCCGCAGGACTGCTCCGTCCACCAGACAGGCTGAGGGCGGGGATGTGGGAGCCTGGACCTTAGGAAATGTTTGCTTGCTAATTTCTCCTGATCTCGAGAGGGAATTCTGTCCATGCACCATGGAGCAGGCCATAAAATTGACCTTGAAGATGAGGAATTACATGGGCTTTCTAAAAATGACATGTTTTAATATTTCTTGGATGTTATTGTATGAGAACCCTTTAAAAAGAATGGGATATTTGCTTTTTTATTCAATTCTTCAGCTTTAAAAATCCCCTTGACAAACCTTTTTTTTTAACTGCCCAAGAGACAAGGAAGGACAGAAGGGGGAGTGAGAACAACAGGGGTGTGGACAGTTGGGGGGTTCAGTGCCAACTCGGCCCTTGCTGTGTGACATTAGATAACACTCTGCCTGTCCCCGAATCTCTTCACGTCTTATAAACAAGGGACATCCGAAAAATCGTCTCTAAGGTTATTCTTTCAGCTCGTAAGGGCCCGTGATTCTTTGATCTTGGATCAGAGTAAAGATCAAGACGTTAATCATCAGTGACTGATTTTTCCTGAGCAAGAGCCTGGTAGGAAATAGCTTGATGGTTCTCTTCCCACATTTTTGGTCCTTTTTCTGAAACTCCATTTTTGGGTTTGACATGTCAAGAACCTCCTTTGGAAGTAGGTCATGTTCCATGCTTTCCTTCCCGCCCCCCAGTTCACCAAACAAACATGTCCAAGGGCAGTGACGTTAGTCAGTCATCACTTCTGCAGATGTGGGAGCCGGGTCCCAGCACCATGCTCACCAGCAGCCACCCCCTTGCCCGTGCATCTGGGGGGCTTCACTGGCTGGTTTCTTTGTTCTGCTAGATCCCTCCAGGATAACAGGATCCAGGGCACAAGTTCTCTTGCTGTTTCCACTGCCCACAAATCAAGCTCTTAATAGCCCAATAAAATCATGAGATTCAGGGTAAAAAAAAAGTGATTGCATTGCTCAGATGCTAATGAGAGACATATATCTGAAGCAACTGATGAAAGACTGTGGAAAGGTCTCAGAACAACACGCGAGGTGGCATGTAAAGCATCCCAAGTAACAATGTCGGGCACCTTGCTCCAAAGAGAGGTGTCTGTAAAACAGCCTGCTTTTCTTTGTGTGTTTTCCCCATGAAATATTGGGACACTGATGGAGTAAGGAAAAGCAAGGTGGCTGAGTGATTGATTCTCCCATCAGGGTCCTTCTGTCTGCCAAGTTATAGCCACACACATACCAAGCTGGAGGCCAAGTGTCTCCAATATGTTTCTAGAATGCATTGTGCAGCCGAAAATAAATAACTCCTAAGTTGTGTGATTACATAATGATAGCCACATCCATTCACCTGTCTATCAAAGGAGCCCTATTTGAGTTTGAGCTCCTTTCCCCTGGGCCCATGAAGCGTTCGCTGGGAGTCTTTAAAATTCCTATCAACCTTGGGCTAAGTGCACGGGGGTGGAATGTAGTCCCTTTTGCTCAGTAATCCATTAGTTGATGGGTGTGAGCCCGTCAGTTTTCTATTTATTCCTTAAACTATGAAGGTTCACCTGCTGTGCGTGAGACTGCACTTGACAAAAAAGAGTGATAAGTTGAAATAAAATAAATATCAACCATTGCAAGATCTGATGGGCGTTGCTTAAAACACAGCGGGCTTCACGGAAAGGTAAAGGTGAACCAGCCATGACAACCTGACCCACGGTGTCTTGGGCCCGGTGATGCGGACTCTTTGTCATGCCTGGTCCTAAGGGGCTCGCTAGTGGAAGGAGAGTTTTTGGAGAATCGTCCTCTAAGCGTCTTCCCCCACCACCCACAATATTAGCCACGTCTGCCTGAGTCTCTTGGAAGATGGTCAATATATTTCTGAGGCAACCTCTTCATGGCTGGCTCCCTTTCAGTCTTTAGATAAAAATCAAGCTCCTCTCACAAGACGCTGCATGGTCTGGGTCTGGCCATCTCCATGGCCTCTTCTGTCACCTCTCTTCCTGTTATTCCAACCACACAGATCTTTTTCGGGTCCTTTGCTCGTCATAATCACGCTCTTTAACGTTCTTTCTTGCCTCGGTGACCCTTCTGCACTCAGCAGGGACACCAGTTTCTCCAGGGCAGGCAGTGGGTCCTGATGGTCCAAACACAGTCAGGCCTCTAACTGGACGGTTCCCTGTCTTCCCGTGAAGCCCTCAGAACAGGTTTAGTGGACTGCATTGAGTCGCATAGGTGTCTGATTACGGTCTGCGTCTCCCACAAGATGGAAAGCAAAGACCAGTCTGGCTTTGCTCACCCTGGGTTTTCCAGCACCTCACGTAGTACCTGTTGAATGATTAGAGGAATCAATTCAATCTCAAGAGATCTATATGGACAGATGAAACAGAGATACACTGACGACTATTGAGCAATAAGCTTGGGTTTGCTTCCTCATAGCTGAGGTTTATTGTTGGGTACCTAGTTTCAACCTCATCAATTTCCATTATTAGGTCCAATAATTATTATTTTTCCCTATATAGGCAGCCTTATCGATAATGAAACCACTTAGGATGGATATACTGGAATTAACACTTGAAAGAATTTTATTTTTCAAATCAAGAATGTCCATCCTAATGCATATAATATTAAGAAACAACTTGCCATCTGTCCATTGTAGATCAGTTTAACATATTCTCACATGTCTGTGAATCTATGTATCTATTCTACGCATACACACGTGCACTTACCAGAATCACAATTTCTAATATTTACAGAGTATCTAATATGCACCTGCATTGAATGATAACTCATCATGTGGCTTATTCAACATTATCTTCCTAGATGCCTTTTAACATAGTCATTGCCACTTGTTTTTAGTAGATGAGCTGAGAATTAGAAAATTTGAGGGTTTTTTTAAGTTGTTTACAGTATGTAGTGATTGCGGGGTTAACACTCCCCATGTGGATACTAACTGCTGGGTCTACATGTCATCAGGGTTCAGCAGGGACCCTCTGTCCTCATGAAAGGTTGATGAGCATTCATTTTCACCCGGGTATACATACACCCACGCTGCATGGCCATTATGAAAAGTTAACAAATGTCAATGAAGAGCGAGATTGGGGATCCCTAGCCTTTTCGAGTTCTCTTAGATTGAAGAGAAGCTGCCCAGGACCCTAGAATCCCATGCAATAAACCCAGGGGGCAGGTAGGTACAGGGGAAGGGGAAGAAGAAGGGCTCCCCAGCTGGTTACTGGAATAATCAGGGTACTGGCTCAGCTGCCAGTGAACCTGACAATGACCAGGATGGTTGCGTGGACAGGTGGAGATAATGATAAAGCAGAAACAAAGGACATGTCAGGAGGAGAAGATGAAAGGGGAGGAGGAGCGTTCTGTGGGGGACATGGGATGGCACCAGGTATCCACTGTGGGGGGACCCCTGTCTCCATTTGGAATGCCCTCTCCACCCAGCTCCTGGCCCCACCCCTCCGGGTTTTCTCTCAGACACACGCAGATCGATGCATCTTGCTGTGTGCTCATAGCTCCCCATTCTTACCCCTTGGAATACAGCAGGTCAAACATTGTTTACAAAGAAGTATTTATGGGCTCTCCCCTCCCACAACCTGCCAGGGGGTATCAGATTTGGCCAGTCCAATAAACCCCCTTCCCCCAGCTCTGAAAGGTTTTCTTGCTGGGGAAACGACTTAGTTGAAAGTAATGCAATAAGAGACATGGGAAGAGGGAGGAGGTCAAAAGAAAAATCATGCAAACTCAGAATGGACGTTTTGCCAGATGGATTGCGGGCAGTGGGGTCTGATAAGGTGAGGAAAGAGAATTATAGTAGATGCGGCTTTGGCCTTTAGATTTAGATTTCTTTTAATAGCCTCTAAGGTACAAGTGGCCAACACAAGGCCCGCGGGCAAAATCCGGCCCTCCACCTGGTTTTATCCGGCCCGGCACCTCATTTCTACCCGGCAGCAGTGCTGAGCTCTCACTTAACTGTTAAGGAGAAGTTACATTTACAGTCCTAATATTACATTTGGCCCTTTGAAGGCAACCACGAGGCTGATGTGGCCCCTGGTGAAAATGAGTGTGACAGCCCTGCTCTAAGGGAGTTGAATGAAGAATCCAGTCTGGCCGTTACAGTGAGCTTGAATTCGTGCAGATACACTCTCAGATGTGCTGGGGTTACAGTGGCATTGATCTCCGTGTGAAATTACGTTTGCGTGGTTGTTTTGTTCATACCTGTGTCCTAGTGAGGGGAGGAAATGGGTCCCTTTAAGACACACTCGGCACAGTGCCCAACACTATGGAAGTCCCCAGTAAGACCGAGCAAATGAGTTAGAGGAGAGACCACAGCTGCTGGTCCTAATTCATCTCTCCTTGCACCCTCATTTTTTGACCACGACTGTCCTGGCGGAACCCCCCCAAATCCATGGACTGGAAGAACAGACTTGCACAGGGCGCCGCCCTCTTTTATATCAACTCCCTGCAGAGCAGCGGAGTCTCCTTAGAGCACAACTCCCTGGGCGAGGCATTTCCTGCCGAAAGCCTGCTTTCAGGCCTGTGGCTCAGAACTCTCGTTCTTAATATAGAATGTGGCGATTGTACAATCAGTGGGAAAAAGTATGCTAAGTAGATAAAAATCAGGCCCACTGTAGCCTAACTCTCCAGAGAGCAGAGATAAAACTGCTTGATGCTCAAGATAAAAAAAAAAAAAATAACAACATATTTCCAGTTCCGGAAACTGAATTTCATTCCTCATGTAAATATAGAAGCCTTTGGAGGAGAGGGGAGGAACTAGAAGGCAGCCGTAGGAAGGGACTTCGCCACGAAGCTTCGTGACTTTGCGGCTTCACAGCAGACAAACAGCCCTGGGAAATCAACCTGACCTTCCAGAGCAGTGGCCCCCATCAGAAAACTGAGTTTTAGCTTCTCTCTTTTTTTTTTCTTTTCTTCAGTCCCATGTTGTATCAGTCACCAAATCCTGGTGGCTCTGTCCCCCAAATATCCTTTTTTAAATTGAGACATGATTGGTACATACCGCTGTGTACGTTTAAGGTGGTCAACATGTGAATTTACATATTCATGGCCACCGTGGCCTCCGCTAACACCTCTGTCAGGTCACAGAATCATCATTGCTTTTTGTGGTGAGGACATTGAAGGCCTAGGCCCTCTGCAACTCCCAACTGTGCAGCACAGTGTGGTTGGCTAGAATCACAGTGTGGACGACTTCCAATCCTGTCTGCCTCCCTGCTTTCCACTCTCCTCATCTAAGCCCCTCTGTCTTCCCTTGTCTGCACCCTTGCAACAACTCCTAATTGCCCTCCATCTCCCCGCTGCCTCTCTCCAGTTCATGGTCTACACAGCAACCAGGACGATAGTTCTACAATGTACGCTCAGTCCCGTATTTGCGATGTCGAAGACTCACTACTTATCATTACAGTTTACCATGTATTGTAATATGGAGAACAAGAGACGAGAAATGGAGGAGAGAGCAAGACAGACACAACTCGTTAGAGGGGGACTTGCTCTAAACGGCAGCAGAAAGGGAACGGGTGGATTGAAAGCAAAGTGAGGTCAAAATAGATGTTTTGGGAGATATTCTATCTGTACACTAATCAGAAAGTAATATTCAGGAAGGAGAAATTGCTGATGTTGGGGGGAGAGGATAAGAACCCCAGGAGCAACGTCCTTGAGGATGTGAGTAACTTGGAGCATCTCGGAGCAGGCCTGGCCCTGAGCGGGGTGTGCCGGAAAGCGTTCGAGTCCCTGGCAGTCCACTGAAGGGTGAGCTGGTCCATGAGAGCCTTTCTGCTAAGCAAAAGGAGTTGAAAAGAAACACAACCAATCTATGATTTTTGCATTGAACGTGGCTACTGCAGAGTAGCGGGTTTGTTTTTTTTTCACGTACGTAGTCCATTTTCCCATACTATTCCCATTCCTTTCCACTGACTTAAGTAATTTTTCTCACATAGCTGGCTCCAAAAAAATTGACCATGGCCTTCCATGCCCTGCTTTTCCTCATCGGCTTAGGCACCCCTGTCCGCACCGCTCCCGCGTGCTCTGCTCTGCGGCACTCCTCGACCCACCTCCACGGAGAGGGCCCATCACTCTGACCTTCAGACCAGGCCGTGCAAACATCTCCTTCGGCAACTTGTGTTTAGGCCAGAAGTCCCAGACCGACATTCGAGAGCTCATGGATTTTGTTTACTCAACTCAGTGTTTTGAAAGCACTATTTTTGGATTAGATGACATTTAAAGAAATAAAAATTTTACACACACACACCCAAAAAACCCTAGAACCCAACAATATTTATGCCATGCTCAAAAAACAAAAAATGGGCATTGCTGGGCCCACCCTCCCACGTGGGAGCCACTGGCTGGAGGAAGGGAGGTGCTCCGTGTCCTCTTTTACCCTGCTCACCCCCCCCCCCCCATTTAACCAGCACAGCCCCTGTGGACAGATTCGGGGCTGAGAGTGTACGGGCTGTGCCTTAGGCCCTACAGGCAGCAGTTATGACTGGTCTGCCGGGTGCATCCCTGCAACCTGTGCAATGCCAGGCACATAGTAGGTGCTCAGTATGTGTTCAGAATCGAGCTTCCCAACCTCTGCGGTGCCATCTTGCACTCGTGCGTATGCCATTCACGCAAACTTGCTGTTCTTGAACGCACCATGTCCACGCCCAGAGTTCAGATCCTCACACCCGCCCACATGCCCTGTGCCCGTGGCGCGCACCCCACCTGGTTACCTCTTCCTTCCCGTCTCAGCTCCAACGTCACTTTCTCTGGAAACCTTCCCCAGTCCTTCAGGCTAAATCAGATCCCGCCGTAGCACATGCATTTTGCCATGTATGATGTACTCCCATGTTTCTGCATGCATTATATGTGGGATTATTATACCCATGGTATGTAATCATGAAACCCTTGTATAATGTGCATCCTTATTTTTTTCTCTTAAAAATTTGGGCAAAACAATGAGCATTATACATGGCAAAATAGGGTATTTTCAGAGCACTCGAGACTTTGTCTTCAGTGCTGTTATTGGTCTGTTGGGATATACCTGTGTGGTTGCGTAACGTCTGCTTGCCCCGCTCACCTGTAATCTCCCTGAGGACAGAACCAGTGTCTCTGTGCTCACTATGGACCCACTGAGCCTGGCCCGGGGCCAGATGCAGGGTGAGCCTTTGGGGTGAATGAATGAACGTGTGCTTCCATGAAATAGGCCTTCGGGCAAGGAGGAGCCAGCGTGCCGAGGTGTGGATGTCTATTTTACTCTACGGAGCGTTGTGGCATGTCTGGCTCAGTCTAACTGCTCAAGACTACTTTTATCGAGTGTAGATTTATCTTATCTGAGATGGTGAAGTTCCTAACCGCAGACGCCTCTTGTTCACTTTTCAAAAAAAATCTTCTGCATCTGATACAGGGACCTGCGTCTAATATAGAATTCCAGAACTGTATATTGAATGGCCAAACTAATCAACGTAGATTCCCTGTTTAGGTAAAGGATGGTAGCATCCCTACTTATTAACTTAATTCATTACACTCTGTCATTATCTCAAATTGGGCCCTATTCCATAGCAAATGTGTATCAACAATGCCCAGCACAAGTGATCATGATGGCGGTGGTGTGACACCCTATTAGCTCTGACCATCAAGTTTCTGTTGGTCTACGGCCTATTTGCTGAGTTCTCGAGACATTTTACAAGCATCATTACCTTTATCATGTCCAACAATCTCAAAGTAGGAAAAGCATTGAATGTGCAACTGGGAAGACTTATGATCGTGATGAAACAGAAAGTGAGGCAGTTTTACAGGATTATGTACCTACTGGGTGTTTGTGGAACATTCGAACCATGTAAATTAGGCTGGAGCCAACAGGGAACGTGTCTCGCCCACACGGGGTTTAAAACTGTAGCCGTGAAGATTCTGAGTTCACACATGTCTCCTCATCAATGAGCCAGGGCACATAATTAATTGACCAAAAGGCTCCCAGGGATTAATTAGCAGCTGTATGTGAAGCGCGTGGTTCGGACCTGTAGTGCGGAGGACGGCATTCTAGAATGGCCGGGTCTTGGATTCACAATTCTGTCACAGCGGGGGATCTGCTGGGTTTGGAGAAAGTGTTGGGGCTCTCGCTGCTCTGCGGGCCAGCCTGGGCACGTGCGCGTCCAGCTGCTGCCAGCAGAGGGCAGCAGTACGCTGTGCGTGTTCAATTTGCATCCCAGATTAGCAAATCCCCAAGGATTCACAAAGAAAGTGGGTGTCCCAGGACTACCCTAATTTCTTTTCTCTGGGTGTCAACACTGGCCTGAGTAATGGCAAGCACAGACCGTCTGCGTTATGTTGGACTTTGGCTCATCTGAGATAGCGAAATGAATACACAACTAGGAGCTGCCATCACAGACAGGAAGTAACTTTAATTAAATATTGTGAAAGTTGAAAAGTTTTTACAGCTTGAATTTTTGCAAAAGAAAAAAAATTATAACAATCTCTACAGTAGTTAGGTTCTCTAACAATTGAACTGTACAGTGTGTGTCTATTCAAAAAGTTGGATAGGAAGGTGAAAGGTTAGTAGATTTAGAGATGACTTCGTTAAACTGCATTCTAGTACAATATGAGGCCAGGGCGTGTTATGCAATCCAGTCATCAAGAAGCTGTATTTTTCCCCCAAACCGAAATCTTTACTTAATTCTTTTTCCTTTTTCCTTTTCTTCTTAAAGCCATATTCTGTATTCAGGGGAACATCTTTTACTTGTAACAGTTTTAGGAGGGGGGTCAGAGGGCAAGCACATCTTTTTCATCTAATCCATGTAAATAAGGGGCAACAAAACACAAATGTATTTTAAAGGCTCTTTGGACTTTCAGGAAAAGTTCTAACCACTACACATGGCTGACAGATGGGTGGCATTTGTTGTCAAGGTCTGAGCCGGGCACCTCCCCGGCTGACCATTCTTTCGCAAACAGTCAAGGGGCTCACCAGACAAAATATGGCTTTAAATTGTACACATCTTCAGGCCAGCGCTTACCACACGAATTCAGACCACCTTTCTGAGTACCGAGAAGCAATGCGTCCACCTTGCTTACATTTTCCAGTTTTTTTATTATTATTCATCATCATTATTATTATTTCTCACCATGAAAAATCAGCTTTCCTCCCTTCCCTTCCCTCCCACAACTCCCCTCCCCCACCCACCCCAACCCATAAAAATCGCACTCTTGACAGTCTAGTGAAAACCATTGCAAAATCCATACGGGGGGCATGCACAGTTGCAGCATTGTTGTAAATTTCTTGTCTACTAGAAAAAAGTTACATTGTCTTAAGGTAACAAAACAGTTCTTTTGTGCTTTTCGATTTCTTTGTTTTTTTTTTCTTTTGTTTGTTTTTTGTTTTTTTTCTGTTTTTTGTTTGTTTTTTTTTTACAATGTTAGTGATGACTGACAGTTCTGGTGCACAGTTACAATGTACAAGTGAAATGAATATGATTTGCATTGTTAAGGCATCCAATCTGCTGGTTTATATTTATGTGAAAGACAGAGGAAATATACAAGCAGACTTAAGAAAGAATGTTCATTGATTTCTATGAAGTTTCTCCCCTGAATTTAATGCACAAAATGCATCACTCCAGAGGGAGGGATTCCATGCATATTAATAGAGTAAAACAGCATTAGGGTTGGATTTTTTTTGTAAGCTTCCAAAGCAAAGGATACATTTTTTTTAATCTACAGAACTAAATGCTACAAGAATAATATGCTACTATTTTTTTTTTGCCATATATTGGAAAAAACTTCTTAACTTACAAATAATACAAAAATAGACAATGGCTTTTGGGTGGAAATTTTAAAAAAATTGAAGCATGGTTTTAAAACAATACTAAAAATAACTATAAATGAAATGTTTAAAAATCCCATTGAAACAGCTAATACAACTGTAGGTGACCAAACAAATATGCACTTTTCACATAGCCAACATACACAATAAAATAGAGGGTGGGAGGAAAAGGAAGAAAGGGAAAGCAATGTACAAATTCCAAAGATAAATACATTATTTATATGGATATTTTACAAAATCCTCTTTAAAACAGAAAGCCTTTTAATTAATTTTGCAAATATGTGCAAGCTAAACGTAGTGAGCTTTTTTTTTCCTTTGCAAAATATGCCGTAAAATCTTTTTGCGATATTGAAAAACTGTCTTAAGACATTAAAATGTATAAATAGAACAACGACTTTGGCAAAAAATCACAAAAAAAAATCTACAGTATTTATAACTACATACAAAAACACAACAGCAAAGAAAAAAATATCAGGCAAATGCATCCTCGTAGCTTTGCTGCGTCTTTGCTATCCTTCTTTTTAAGAACACTTTCCAGATAACGAGAGCAAACATTTCCGAAGAACAGAAAACTGTGTTTCGGAGGTCTCGACCTTCTTTTCCTTTCTCCCAGTTTTCTCATACTCTTGATTCCAAAGCACTTCACCTATCCTTTGGATCTACTGTGTTACAGATACTAGGGTTGACTGATGGGAGCCCTATCTCTCTCTCTCCAGCTTGCTTTTGTCAGCTTTGGGAGGATATGTGTGGAGTCAGCGTTCGGGATGCGTAAACTTTTACCTTGTGGGTGGTGGGAGTGTAAGAGGGATTTTGGCTTGATCGCTGGAGGGCATCACGTGGAATTCTGTGCCTGGACCCTGTTCCATGAAGATTCAAAGGAGACTCTCACACGCTGTGTGCCACCAAGCTCTCGAGAGGCCACCGGCCTCAGAAGCAGTTGACAGAATGAAAAGCGAGAATGATAATCGGGCTTAAATATGCAGTTTTTAACAATCTGTCTAGAGGCACTGGATTTTTGAGTAGAAGGGAAAAATGTGATCACTTAACATCACTTTGTAACTCTGCAGGCTGCATTTATTTACACAGTTACTTAAGACAACAATACAAAAGAGATAAGTAAGCTTGCACTGCTAAGGGGTGGCCTGTTAAGTTAGATACTGACAATGCACTGTCTGAGCTAACTACCATCTGATATGCTTTAAGGCGCAAAAGCCAACTCTTAGTTTTCTAAAAAATCTAACTGGCATTCCTATTCTGTCCCATACAAGCTTTTTTTTTCTTTTTTCTTTTTCTTTTTTTTACTTTTTTGTAAATATCACCACTTCGTTCTCCCTTTACACAGCTTTAAAAACATCATAAGTTAAAACATGGGGTCTTATTTATAGTGTCCTGTGTGTACAGCTTTACGGTTCGTAAAAGACAAATGACTGCGGAGTGAAGCTTAAAAGAAAAAAAAAAAGGAAAGAAAAGAAAGAAAAAGTGGATTTGCTTTTATGAACACAGAATAAATATATCCCCCAAACATCTGGGAGGTACAACTTTCACCAGCATCCTGCACTCAGAGATCCCTTCCAATTTCAGTATTTGCAAGGTCGGTGATATTGTTTGTTTTTAAAAATCTGCAGTAATTGTGATTCCTCTTAAAAAGGCCTGAGTTAAAAGTTCCACTCTGGGACTTGTATCAGATTACTCTCTGTCTGTAGCAGAATCCAACCTCTTCATTAATAAAATTCTTCAAGGCAATTCTTTCACATGGGAGGAACAATCATGCCAGATATCGCTGTGGGGAGAGAAGGCGAAAGTCAGTGGTTCTGCCTCCAAACTTTCTCACTGAGAAAAAAAAAAAGAGGGGGGGGGGAAACACCCACACACCACTATGTCGGGTAACTGTTCGCCACAAACGTGCTGTCCTCTTCTCTAGAATGGTTTTTGTATAAAATATACACGTCCTTTATTAAGCATCCTCACAGACCAGCCAGTGTGTGTCTGCAACAGAGCCGAAGATGCGAAGCATCCCTTCAAGTCTGATTTCAATTTTGAAACACAACGGGGAAAGTTGCATAGTTTGAATGCCGCAGGGAAACTCACAGCCCAAAACCTTGCAAAACAGTGAGGATTTTCTATTTGTCACTTTTTTTCCTCCCCCTTTCACTGCCAACATATTAAAATAAGTCCATCCCAACTGCTAGCACTTTCTACAAAACGCGGTGGGTGTCTGTGCTCTGGTAGCTCACAACCGATGGCCAGTCCTAGGGCCTTCTCCCTGAGCTCATGCCCGCGAGTGGCCACAGCAGGCCTCGTTCACAGGCCAAGGTGCTGGGAGAAAGTGCGGAGGAGGAAAAGGCAGGTTTGAGTGCAACTGCAGAACATCCCCTCTACCACTGCTCGTGTCGGGCTTGCAGAAGTTTCTGAACACTCCCTAGAAAGTTGTGGCCTAAGGAAAGCTGGGGTGAGATTCCGGGGAAGGACCTCTCCGAGGCTGAGGGTTCTAAGATAACAGGCTGCATGTAGTATTTAGAAGAGCTGGGAATCCAACAGACAGGCGTCCACCTCTGGCTTACTACGATGTCCCCCAGGAGGTGGTTTCTCGTCTCTTGAGCCTCTACCTCTTCAGCTAGAAAATGCAGTTCATCGGTATTTGCAAACGCTGTGATATTGCTATGGTTGTTGAAGATCTAAGTAAAATTAAATACGAGAGGTGCTTGGCCCAGGTTCAGCTCGTACGGAAGATGTGACAGAGATTAGCTGCTACCATTTCTAATCTGTCCCTTCCGCCACTACACTCACTGTGTGACCTTGTGTTCATTGTTTAACATCTCTGGGCTGTTTCCTCTGCCATCAAATAGGCACCATGCCCTACAGCACACTTTACGTGAAGGGTGTGAGGAACAAAGGATGTCTAAAACACCGTGAAAACAGTGTGGCAACTTTGAAATGCACGGGGATGAGAGAGATGTTTACGTTAGAAGCAAATGGCAGCCACCTTTGGCTCTCAGGGATGGCTTAGCGTGCCGTCAGGCGGAACGAGTCATTGCTTTCTTTTTGTTGGCAATTCTAATTTTAAATTAATGTTCTTGTCAGTGATGACTGCATCTAGGAAGTGGCCTTTTTCATTTCCCAAATCTCATGTCTGGAGGAATGTGCCACTAAAAAAAAAAAAAAAAAAAAAAAAACCCAGTACACACACATCCTGCCGTAGACACCGGGCGACCGGGGGGGGGGGGGGGTCCGAGCCCTGTGGCCCCCACGCCCCTGTGCTTCCCCTTCCCCATCCATGACATTTTTGACTCAATTAAAAAAAAAGTATTTTGCCAAACACTTTTTCCGTTAATTTTTAAACCCATCTGTATTCACAAGGAAATTTAATCCACATGTTTCTGATTCATTTACACGTAAATCATCCAAATGCTGTTTTGCAAGAGCCGCTTTGCAGCCCAAAAGCTCCTGGAGCCTGTTTCCTAAGCCCTCAAAAGCCATTTTTCTTAGAAACAGGAAGTAGCTCTTGCCAAATGCAGACCAACTTAAACCCCCAAAGATTTGGGATCAGTTGGAAGTTCAGTCCCCCTAAGATCCAAAAAAGCCCTAGATTTGACTGAAACCTGGAGCTTGGTATTTCAACCCAAGCCTTAGCTGGAGAATTCAGGATGCTTGTAGTTCCAAAGGCGAGGGTGGGGGTGGGGGGGAATCTGTGCATTGCACCAACTCAGCACCCCTCCACCCTAAGAATCTTTTCAACCACGCTGGAGGGGATGTCTAGGTTCCTTATTCAAGGCAGGCCTTTCTAAGCCTATGGCAAAAGAAGCAAGTCTCCTTCCACCAGGATCTCCTGTGCCCCTGGTAGTTAAGGGCGGTCCCCAGCCCAGCCAGGTAATCGGGCAGTGTCAACATGATGCCCAGTAGAGAACTGACCAACTTCCCGCTAATTTGGTCCGTGGGTTCAGCCAACACTCATCAGTCAACATCCCATGGGATGTCCAGAATTTTAAAAAAAAAATCTAAGTAGTGTTTCAGGACCCGGCATGACGTGTTAGATTCATTGGATGAAACCTCCATGAGGGCCGAGCTATAAAGCAAAGCTAGCAGACGCTAGTCTGTAACTAACAGTCCTTCCTCTGGGGCAAGCCAACTCCAGCGCCCTGAGAGCCCAGGCCGGGACCGAGTGCCCAGGGGCGGGGGGGGGAGACTCTGCCAAGGCAAATGCTACTGTGCAGGAACCCGAATTATTTCAAGGGAAGGTGAAGATGTGAATTTAAATAAATTCATAGCTCCATTCATAAAGGTTAGCCAATCATTAAACTCAAACCAGCAAACCTACCTGAGGGTCTGTAGGGGTGGCTTTGGTCGGCCCCTGCATCCCCACCTTTTGGGCGCCGGCCCCGACTTCTCTGAGACCTAATGAAAGGCACGGGGCCACTCTCCAGAAGAAGGGCCCACATGCACCTACGCCCAGAATGTTGCCTATCACACGAAGGAGTTACAGCTCGCTACATCTCACCTGCGACTGCCTAAAGCGCAGAAGCAGGGCCCTTCCTGCTGAGTAAGTTTGAGGGAGAGATCATTGTTTGTGGCCTCTGACACTTCCAACAAGGCCTTTTCATGAACAAACCTCACTGCAGGGCAGCAGGGAGGCACCGGAGCCGTGGCGACCTGCTTGGCTCGTGTCTGTGCTGCGGTCTTCAGCCTCACGTATGTGGGTAGGAGGATGGGTGTCTGCAGCTGGCACATGGACCTGCCCAGGCCGGGCCCATGACACTCTCGGACAGCCCCATGTGCCAAGCTGTCACAAGGCTGAGGTGACTGCCACCTTCCCCGGCAGCTGGGTGACCATGTCCTATGACAGGAGCTCAGAAGACTATTGCTGTGAAAGGCTGTGTTGTTTTCAAGTAGTGGGATACAAAATCAATACTCAGAGAAACTAAGAAAAACAAACCCACTTACCATTGCAAAAAAAAAAAGGTACCTAGGAATAAATTTAACCAAGGAGGGAAAATATCTGAACTTGGAAAACTACAGGACACTGAAGTAGAGGAAGATACAAATAAGTGGAAGCACATCCCGGGGTCATGGATTGGAAAAATTAACATCATTAAAACATCCACACTACCCGAAGCAATCTACAGATTCAACACAATTCCTATTAAAATACCAGCGATATAGTTCACAGATCTAGAACAAATACTCCAAAAATTTATATGGAACTAAAAAAGACCCCAAAGTGCCTTGGCAGTCCTGAGAAAGAAGAACAGAGTAGGGGGATCACGACACCTGATGTCCAACTGCACTACAAGGCCCACTGTCATCAAGACAGTCTGGCACTGGCATAAGAACTGACCCACAGACCAGTGGGACAGAACAGAGATAAACCCATGTCTCTGTGGTCAGTTAATACTCAACAAAGGGGGCACGAGCATACAATGGAGTAAAAAATACCCTCTTCAATGAACGATGTTGGGGGAGAAGTGGACAACTACATGCAAAAAAAATGAAACTAGACCACCAGCTTACACCATATACCAGAATAAACTCAAAATGGATAAAAGACTTAAATATAAGTTGTGATATTATAAAAATCCTAGAGGAAAACAGAGGCAGTAAAATTTCAGATTATCTTGTGTAGCAATATTTTTGCCAATATATCTCCTAAGGCAAGGGAAACAAAGAAAAAAATAAATAAATGTGACTACATCAAATCAAAAAGCTTCTACACAGCTAAAGAAACCAGCATCAAAATTAAAAGGGGACCCACTGTATGGGAGAACACATTTGCCAACAAAACATCAATGTTTTCATCTGAACAATATATAAAGAACTGATATGACTCAACACCACAAGACAAACAATCCAATTTAAAAATGGGCAAAAGACCTGAATAGACACTTCTTCAGGGAGACAGACAGATGGCCCACTGACATATGAAAAAATGTTCAACTTCACTAGCCATCAGAGAGATGCAAACTAAAACCACAATGAGGTATCATCTCACACCTGTCAGGATGGCCAACATAAACAAATCAACAAACAGGTGCTGGCAAGGATATGCACTGTTGGTGGGAATGCAGGTTGGTGCAGCCACTGTGGAAAACAGTATAGAGTTTCCTCAAAAATTCGAAGTGGAACTGCCTTATGACCCAGCAATTCCACTTCTGGGAACGTACCCTAAGAATCCTGAAACAACAATTCAAAAGAATATATGCGCACCTATCTTCAGAGCAGCATTATTTACCATAGACAAGATTTGGAAACAGCCTAAATGCTGATCAGCAGATGAGTGGATTAAAAACAGTGGTACATCTACACAATGGAATACTACAGAGCAGGAAAAAAGGAGGAATTCTTACGTTTTTGTGACAACATGGGTGGAACTGGAAACTATTATGCTAAGTGCAATAAGCCAGTTGGTGAAGACAAATACCATATGATCTCACTGATAACTGGAATCTAATGAACAAAATATAAAACTAAAGAGCAAAAATAGAATCTGAAGTATAGAAACATGGAACAGACTGACAGCTGTCAGAGGGGACTGGTTGAAAGGAGGTGAAGGGATTAGTCAAAGAACAGGCCCCAAAGACACAGCGGTGCGGGGATTGACTGTAGGAGCGGGAGGTGGCCGGGTGGGGGGTGCAGAGGGAGGACAGTTGGGATGACTATAACAGCCCACACAATAAAATGTTTTTTGTTTAAGGAAAGAAAGGCAGCGCTTCCATCAGTACAGTTCCAACATTTTGGTAAGGATAAGACAAAAATGGAAAGTTCTGCAGAGCTGGGGGACTCTGGAGCGACAGGGTAGAATGTGGCCTTCCTCAAGCCACCCGATGAGTGAGAACTGTGAGCTAACCAGGAACAGAACGAGTGAAGATCCTACAGAAATTGAACAAACACGTGCATCAAGAAAAAGACAATTCCACCAGACTCACTACTAGATGACATGGGGCTGGCCAGTCTGGGTCTCACCAAAGTGTGTAAAGAAAAAAATCAGTACGTGGACACTCAGGCCTTTTGTTGTTCATGGTCTCCGCACAGACTCAACGACATGGTCAGGGTTAAACTCACTGCACCGGGGCAGGGTCCAATGGCATGGTGACAGCCTTCTCAGGGCTGTCGTCTCTTGATTAAAGAAGTCCTCTGACGCCTGAAACTGCAGGGGGGCTCAGCTTTAGGAGGAGGGGGTGTCTCTATGACGGCATGGTAGGTGGCTCAGGTCTGACCCGTGAGAAATCAGGCTCCACCTACGAACTCATCTAGAAAAGAATGGAAGGTTTCTCTGCATTTTCCCTTTGAAGCCCAAAACAAAACACAGCTGCATTTCCCAACTTTTTTAATGCATGTCCATCGGTCTTCACATTTGGCAGAAGGTTCTGTGGGCAAAGGTGTTTAGAGGACTAGATGGAGCAGTAACTGGAACAGTCCCCCTGTCTACCTGCAGGGGTCTCAGAGCCTTCAGTCAGCTCAGGTGTGCTGTGGTTGATCTCCAAGACAGGGGTTGGGTACCCTCTGGATTTGTTTGACCACAACGTTTACTTTTTTTTTTAACAGAGCACCTGAGGAGGCTCCAGAAGCGCTGAGATCAAGAGTTGCTTTGTCCTAAAAAAAAGAAAACCTACTCAAGACATAAGGTAGGCTGTGAGCATCAAGGTAGGCTGTCCTGAGAGACTGCAATGCTGCTTTCTGGGGGACTGACCAGGCATGCAGTCACTCCTGTCCTCAGAGGAGACCCAGGGCCCCACACTGGAGCTTCGTGGAACTAATGGGGCGGAGCATCTGCAGCTGCCGGGAGCATGCGCAGGGCGTGCACCGGGGCCCAGCCTGGGGAGGGTTGTGCTTAGAAGTGGAGCAGGCTGGGGGCAGGAAGAAGGACAGTGTCAAAAGTGACTTTGATTTCTCTACTCCTACCTCCTCTGCTGCCACCCCCCAAAAGTAGGCACCTTTGGTCTTTGACAGTGTTGGAAAACCAAAAACCACCGGACAGACCCTCCCGGACACATGCTCCATCAGAAGGAAAGGGGAGCGTGGTCCGCAACAGCAGATGCTGGCAGTGTGTTCCTGGGGGAGCCCCAAACCGCCATGTTCCGCAGCTGCGTGTTACAAAGGGGACAGGGGACAACCTCTGCTGTTGGGATCTGTGCGGACTTGGGTGAGAAGTGGCCCGAAGAGCGACAAGTGCACAAACTCTGCATATGTCTTAAAGCCATGTTGGCGTTACTTACACACCCCCACCACCACTCCCACATGTTCCCTAAACCCAGGAGCCTCCGAAATCCGGGCCGAATCCCTATTTTCTGTCCTTTCTCCCTCCTCGGCGGGCTGCTCACTTCAGACACTGCTGGCTGGTGACACGACCACGGACCTTCACAAAGGCATTTCTTTTCTTTCATTGTTTTTTATCCTCACCCAAGGACTTTTTTTTTTCATTGCTTTTAGAGAGAGAGGAAGGGAGAAAGAGAAACGTCAACACGAGAGAGGCGCCGATTGGCTGCCTCCCACATGCACCCAGACCAGGATCGCACAGGCTCGCCCTGGGACCAGGGGTCGGACCCGCCAGCCGGACACTCGCCCTGACCGCAAATCCAACACGCCACCACCGCCCAGCGACACGATGATGCTCCCGCCAGCTGAGCCACGCGAGCCAGACCCACTTCTTCCCCAGCCCCGCCTCTCAGCGGCTGTTCCTGACGGCTAATCTGCACTCAGCAAAGGTTGCAAGGGGCGGCTCAAAGACAGCAGACTTCTGCTTCCCGTATGTTTCATCCTTATTTAAAACCCATTATGAGTTACGTTCTCTTCAGCATCATGTCCCTAGTTTGCTAGCTGGAGGTACACAGAGGGTGACAGAGCATTATTTTTTACTAAAGAGAGACTTGCAGGAATAGGTGATACCCCGTTGTGCAGGTGGGCATGTCCTAACAGGAATGACATTGCCTGAGACTCAGGTGTAGTTCCACAGGCAGGCAATCTCCCTCTTCCCCCCGAGAGGGGGGAAGCCGATGGGTGCTCGGGGGAGGGCGCAGGCATGCTTTGCTGGGCGTGGCCTTGGCTTGTGCTGCGACCACCTTCTCAGAAACGTTTTGCCCTGGCCCTTCTAGACTTAGGCAGAGTGACCAGAAGCTCGGGTTCTGGAGTCACAGGGTGGGGACTCACTTTGGCTCCATCAGTACTAGCTGTGTGACCTTGGGCAACCTGGGCCTTAATTTCCCCATCTGTACAATGGAAATAGTACTGACCTCATAGGGTTTTCAGGAGAATCGATATAAGGTTACATCAATGTAAAGGCTGCGGCACAGAGTACATGTGTGTATACGTATAAACAAATACACATATACTTATCCACAAGAAACAGGGCTGAGAAGTCCCAAACAAGCCTGCGGACCTCCAATAGTGAGGGTGAGCATACCACGGCAGGTGGGGCACTGTGTAGGCCAGGGCTTAGGGGCCCTGCTGGCTTTACACTGGTCCCCACCGTTCCCTGGCTGGCCCTGTGGGCAGGTACTTATTCTGCTGACGCGTCAGTGTCACCGTCTGCACAATGGAGATGACAACAGTCCTCCCGTTTCATCAGGAAGGGGTGGGGATGAAGGTACAGCATGCTCAGCCTTCAGCACAGTTTCCTCTCCAGGGCTCAAAAATGGCAGATTATTTTATTGATGTTATTTCCCTGGACACATCCTTCCCCTTCCCCCGAGTAATAAAGTGCTTGGGAGATGGAAAGAGGTGAATTTTTGAGCCCGAGTTTCAAGCCAGCTTCTGCCACACCGGCTTTGGGAGTCCTGCGCTCTGACCGCCTCCCTACACGTCATT
Organism: Artibeus jamaicensis; assembly: GCF_021234435.1. NCBI lineage: Eukaryota > Metazoa > Chordata > Mammalia > Chiroptera > Phyllostomidae > Artibeus > Artibeus jamaicensis. Next base: position 6,817,682 of record NW_026521828.1, on the reverse strand, counting down.
GTCTCATCTCCACGGCACTGATGTGGGAGAAGAAATGCGCCTGTGCGGGTTGGCACCCAACACCAGCACACAAGCAAAACATGAGAGACGGTGGACCCACTTTAAAAGTGGGGGGCTTTTTTCTCAGTGAGCCAAGAGGTCACTTCCACTCTTGGTGACTTGTTTTCTATATTCCATGAGGGGGAAGAGAAGGAACCATTTGACTAGGAACCTGAATGCGCTGGTGGACAGAAGAAAGTCTCGGGTGTCTACAAGGCCCCAGTGTCAGGCTCTGGTCAGGCTGTGGCTCCCCGCACCCCGCACCCCGTGATCAGCCGCACACACGTTCACTCTGACGACACAGCCAACAGGAAGGAAGGTTGAGTGACCTACTTCAGGAGAAGGCCAGTCCCGGGAGAGACCCTGCAGTGGAGAACTTGCTAGAGTCCACAAAAGACTGGTCTGCTTATGGCAACCACGGGGAGGAGAAAAGAGAAACGATGGCATTAGTGAGCGCAAACAGGATTCTGAAGCAAATCTGGGCCTGAGCAGAACTGCTGAAGTTGGAAGGAGGACCGCTCAGGCCACAGCAGCAGAGGGGGGGCAGGCAGGGCCAGGGCCAAGGAGAGTGAGCACAAAAGAACCCAACAGATGAGGGCAGAGAGAAGCAGGCAGGCCCACGCTGGCCCCTGGGCAGCAGAGAGGCATCTGCTTTGGGCCCTGGAAGGGTGGAGTCAGGGCATCTGCTGGCCTGGTGGGGCCCGGGGCTCACCTTGCAGGCTGTTCCCATTGGTGCTGGTGCAGGTGGGAGGCGGAGAGGTCTGGGGTCTGACGACTGGTGCGAAAGCACTCTTCTGTTTCACGGCCGAGACCATGTTGGCTGGTGAGAAGGAGAAGATGCCAGAGGAGCTGCTGCAGTTGGAGGGGAGGCTTGTGGAAGAGGCCATGGTGGGGCTGGATGGCACAACTGGGAGGGGCGACGGGAAAGCAGAGGTCAGCACCTCCCCCCGCATCCCAGCGCAAGGTGGCTCGGCCCCGCCCCTCTGCCCGCCGCCCTGCTCAGGCCTCCCCTGCAGCCCGAGCCTTCCCTGAATGCTTGTCTGCTTTCATCATTTGCTACTTGGCACGTGCTACGTTTTTTTGGTGGTAATCTTCTGTGTGTTTATTGTGGGTCTACTATGTCCCAGGTGAGGAAACACAGTGCTCTTACAAGGGAGAGAGTAGCACAAAATAGCAGTAACAGTGAACGTGGCCAACCCTGGAGGCAGGGAAGGGAAGCCAGAGAAGGCTCACAGAGGAGGTGTCAGGGCAAGCACTCTAGGCAGGGCCTGATCTAAGGTTCTAGCAAGGAGGTGGGGGTATTGGGTAGGAGGCCAGCCTGAGACGGCATGGTCCCTGATGGAATGAAAGGCGTGAGGAGGGAGGGTGACTGGAGGCGACACCTGGATTTCAACCGAAGGCACTGGCAGTGTGTCTGTGTGTGTGTGTGTATTCCTTTTCTCCCCCCGAGGCTGTGAGCTCCTTAAGGCTGTAAGTGCACAGCACAGAGGTAGGCGGGTAGGAAGCAAAGTGGTTAAACAGACCAGCACATGCAACCTTTGTGGCTAGTGCAGAACTACAAGTCAGAGTTGCAAATTGCTTATAGCTCCCTTGGAGCAGCAGATTCATGCGTGGGAATGAATAAGCAGTAGGATAGGAGCCTTGTGTAAATACTCCCACACTCTGGTGGGAGGGGGGGGTGTGGATTTCCAGTGACGGGAGAATTAACTTTGGCAGTTCACAGAAAGGAATACCTAGGTGCTTGTGGTTACAAAAGAGCTGGGGAGACGCAACTTCACTACCAACCACGGTCCACTTGGCCCAGCTTTTCACCTTTTGCTAGTTGCTAAAATCTGATTACTTTAGGAGACAGACTTTGCACATACTAAGTCCTCTACACTCAAGACTAGTGTTTTCATCCACTCACCTTCTACCCCTGGCATCTCCTGGGGAACAGTATCAGTGCTGCCCAGTGACTCCCAGGCACTTAAATTGGCATTCTAGGTACTTTCTTCTACTGTGTTATTACTTTCCACATTACATTATGAACATTATATATTGCTTTATCACTCACAAGAATCTTCACTTCTTTTTCTGCATATATCATTGGCCAAGCAAGCTTAAGTTGGGGCCTGTTAGATCCTTTTTACACCTGAGCAAACTGAAACTCAGAACACAGTCCAGTGAGTTGCCCGAGGACCGCAGGTAGGATGGGGAGCAAGCCCCCACTCAGTGCCCTTTCCACCACACAGCCCCGCGAAGGGAAAAGGGGGCCAGGGAGAAGCATCTCCCCCTCCCAGGAGCCCACCGAGGTCCCAAAGGCTGTTTAGGTGGCCTTGCCATTGGCCTGTTGACTTTGGAAAGTTAAGGAAGAGGGAACCGAATCAGCCACAGACAGGGACTGCCATCAGAAGAGGCGCCCCCTGGTGATCAGTTCCCAGCGGTGCATGGTGGAAGCCCACTGCGGGCGCCTTAAAGCACAGCACTGGGCCGCCATCCACGGAGTTTTCCCAAACACTGTCTCAACTGTACTTTATCTCTGAACGAGGCCAGCATTTGTATATATCTCTTAAGGTTTATAAGTGTGAAAATACATTCAACAATAATACCCATTTACATTGCGTACCGCCAGCACTAGAGGTTGGATTTTTGAATATTCGTTGACTTGAAATCCTGCTGGTTCACTGAGGAAGGCAATTAATCTCCTTGGCAAATGTGGCTGTGATATGTGTGGAGGTGGGGAGTCTGGTGGGGGTGGCGAACGGAGGAAGGGGTGAAATATGGTCGGGCAGTTCCATTAGTTGTAACGTCATTAGTTATCAGCCACCACACCAGAAAGTGTGCTCACCAGTGGAATGTCTTATTTTTTTTCATTCTGTGAGAGATATTTCAACATGAGCGGTTTATGAATAATTAAATATTATGGAGGCAAAAATTTCGAATCAGCTGGGCCTGGTGTTTATTGTTTTATTTGCATTTATGCAGATGGAACTGTCCCCTCTGAGAGCCTATTTGAGGATTTAATACTGTATTTGTGAGCACTGAGGAAATCAATGAATGGAAATTAAATGTTCGAAGTTTTACAGGCCAACCAATGCGATCTCAGCCTGACGTTGCCTGGTGGCCACACGGGCTTGAGAAGACAGAGCAATCCAAGCCCTGAAATTGAATTGCTACCATATAGCAATTAGTTTATTGATTTAATTAAGAATGCCACCTTTTAATTTTCAGGTCATGATTGAAACATTTCTGACGGAGTAGATGGGGGACCACGGACGTGACGGATCTATGAGAAGCGGTCTTCCCAGGAAGCACAAGTCGGTGGACCTGGCCCCAAACGCTGCCTCCTGAGCGGACGTAATATAACCAGATTATGGGAGGCCGGGGGGTGTATTTTAAATGTTCAACCAGCTGATTCCACACAAAGTAGAAACGCGAAAACTCAGCTCACACTGAGCATAAAAACTCACCGAGAAAGCTAAAGGCCCCACGAATTGCTTTCAGAAATAACTTGCTTCACAGGCCCAGCCTGAGCTTTCCTCTTCTCGAGGATTAGCGCTCTCTACATTTCCTCTATTAGCAACAGTGTAACTTTCAGTTTTAGACAAGACTCTTATTAAAAAAAAGCATGAATATCCTTCCACTTAACAACACATCCTCTATCATTCTCTGCGTGTGTAAGAGTCCGGCCGCATGTCACACACATGAGAAGTGCCACCCACACTGTCCGAGAAGAACTCAGCGATCTGTCTGTGCAGCCGTCCTCAGAGGCGGGGGAAGGGATCGCAGGGACCCGTGACCTTTCACATGTGAAGGTGCCAGATCGCTGAGGTTTGCTGAGTGTGATCTGAATGTGGTACCAAAGACAATGGAAGCGAAACTTTGAAATAGATGAGGCACCAAAGGACATTTCGTGTATGTGTGTGTGTTCACTGTGCCAGAGTTTTGGGAAAAAATAAAGTGTATTTTTCCAATGGCTGCTTTTCTTTACAATATCAGACACAAAAGGGGTAAATTCCAAGTGTCAGAGTTTAGGTGCCAGGCCACTGGCCTGTGCCCTGTCACCAGCACCACTATCATCATCCCGTCACCATGGTGAGTGCGCAGCTTTAGTGAGTGTGCCTGCCATGGCACCAGGACGAGCTCACTGTGTGGCTTATTTGATCAGAGTCTCACATCAGCTCTATGCGGAGAGGGAGGCCAGTTCCTACTTTACAGGTGAGAAAACTGGAGCTTGGCGAGGGGATGAACGTGCCTGGGGTCACCGGTAAGTCACCATCCCTCTAGGACTCTGAGCTTGGGATCTTGCGATGATACCACACTGCTGCTCTGAGCTGCAGCGAGGTTCTGGCAGTGAGGAAGGGTTTGGGGGGGAGGGGAGCCAGGGAGGGCAGCAACTCCTGCTGGAGACGGTGCTGCCTTCAGTGGCATGCCGTGGGTCGGTGCCGGGCAGGGTGGGGCGCCGGGCATGATGCCGAGTGCTCTGCGTGAAAGCGCGCGAAAAGGCCGGACGCGCATCTCTACTTACTGGCATAGGGCGAGTTGGCAGCTGAGCCGTTGAGGAAGGTGGGGGAGCCGCCCAAATTGGACATGGCGGCAGTGCCGTACCCGTTCATGCTCGTGGTGACAGAGTTATAGTTGGTCTGCTGGGGGGTGGTGCTCGGCACGTACCCGTGTGGCGATACGCTGCTTGAGTTGCGGGTAAAACCTGAGGAGTGGGGACAAAACCGGGGGTGAGGGGGGTGTCCTGGAAGACTGGGGCGGGGAAGGGCTCTGTTTCCTGGCCCCTCGCAGCATCCTGGAGGGAAGGGGTCGGGTGATGGATGGGCGTGGGCTGGTGGCCCGAGCTCTGTGATTAAAATGGGAAGTGAGCACAAGGTGCATTTCTTAGGAGATCATAAATACTTAGCAGGGCCGTGAGAAGTGGCAATGCAGGGCCTATAAATTATCATTTTGGAGCAGAAATAAATCCCAATCTGTGAGCCGTACCCTGAAGCTAACAGGTTCCTATTCCCTGGGCGAGGATGACGGGCTTTGGCCCCTCAGAACTTTAATTCCAGCCCTCTCTGCGATCTGTCATTCACGGTGCATGGTGGGGAGCCCGGTGGTGAGAAGGCTCCACACACGCATCTTCTCGCCCCCTGATCACCAGACAGAACGGCTAGAACCAAAATGCTACAACAGTATTTGATGCACACAAGCTGGGAATCTCCCCTTTTGGAAAAAAAAAATTTAAGTAAAACTTGTTTGGGCCAAATAATTGGGGGGGAGTAGCTTGAGGTTGGGAAGGGACAGGGAGCGGGGGCGGGGAACAGGCTGCTGACCCTGATTGGTGGCCTGTGACGCCTCGGAGACATTCACGGCCAGCTGTCCACTGAAGGAATTCACGCCCATCATTCCCGCGTGGACCGAAGTGTTAGTGAGGGCCGGGAGCTGGCTGTGGTTGCGGGGGACGCTGTACAGGGCCTCTGCGATGTCGGCTGCTCTCTTCAGAATTATCTCCTGAAAAGGAAGAGGACAGCCCCGTTCACTCTCCCGGCAGCGGCACCTCGATGGCGCACTGCAGGCCCTGGGCGCTCCGGGCTCACCGTGGCTCACCGAGGCTCACCGACTGCGTTAACATCCATACCCCTCTCTGCAAACCTTTTGCACCATCATCATGCCCGATCACAAATGGGGGGCTGAGGGTCCTAGAAGTGAGGGTCTCACCCAAAGAGACCCACCTCTTTAAGGATAGTGCTGGGCTGCAGAGCCCTGCTTGGCTGACTGCGGGAGCCATTAAAGCCTTTCCCCCGATGTCCTTGCAGTAAAGGACAGCACCACGGGTTTTCCTTCCCCACCAGTGACATTCAGGGACACTGGGGCCACCCCTGCGGCACACCCACACAGGTGCTGCCCCTCCTCTCTCCTGCGGAAGTCCAGGGCAGGTGGTAGAAAATTGCCTGTGTCCTGAGTGTTGGTGGGACGGCATCCCCTGGACATTGACTCAGGGGACACAAAAAGGAGTGAATAATTTGTCACACTCCTAGTTTCCTCAGCGACTTGCATGCTACACATGGACACGCTCTAGGACACAGAGGCAGAGAATTATATTCTGATCTTGTTATGCTTTTCGGAAGAAAGTAAACCCTTTTTCCTCCTCAACTTGTTCGCAAACCTGAGAGGGATAAAGTGCGAGAAACTCTCTGCTTCATGATGAAGTACACTCCCAAGGAAGATTTCGTAAGGAAAATGATCCCGTAGAAAAGGCAATTAAAAAAATTTACCAGCGAAGAGAGAAAACTGATAACTTCGCAAGTCTAAATGACTTCGGCTCCGAACTCACGAGGGGCTTTTCTATTTTTCATGCTTCTTCGCTGCTCTGGGGAACCCAAGATCCTCAGGCAGACACGGGAGCCCGCGTGGGTGCGAGCCCCCCCCCCCACGCTCACCTGGTTGTTGTGTGGCATCCCATACAGCGCCTCCACCAGGTCCGCGGCCCTTTTGAGGATGACCTCCTGTCCGGAAAGAAAGCAGGAACAGTCCTCTGAGTGACCAAGGCGACATCCTTCCTGTGATCGCGCTGCAGTCCCTGCCACACTCTGCTCAGGCGCGGCCCAACCCCGGGCTGGCGTTAAATCACCCATTCATCCCTGTTCACACACACACTTAATCGAGTCCAAGGTGCGCAGCATTGGCGCCACAAGATAAAATACGCCCCTCAGTCGCCCGGCACAGGCACGACGAAGCACTCATATGTTTATTGCCGAATACAATTGCGAGGTCATTTACTAGACGGCCACAATCGATGCCGTTCGGTGCATGTTATGAATCCCTAAGATGTGTTTATTTTGCACTTAATTGCTTATTCCAGGAACCATGACCTTATCAGGCAGGTCATTTTCAAGGGATTTCCAATCAATCTTCTGCTACTAGAAGCATGTGGCATTAACCTGCTTTGCTTTATCTCCCTGGTGTGGCAGAGCCATGATACGGGGGGTGGGGGGGACACAGTGAACGCGCACACCGGGGCGATGCACTGGCTGTGGGAGGCTTGTACAGGAGGGTTCCCTGAGCCCGTTGCCATGACCAGCACAGGCTCCTTTACAGTGACTCATCCAATTCAGCATCATTTGTCATTTTCCCCACTGGCTCATTCATTCTCCTCCTAGATGCAGGTTCTGCTGTTCGCTCCACTTGGAGAGAAAAGACCACCCTCCTTTCCTCTGGGTGGGCTTCCCTATTTAGCATGGTGTTTGTTTCTTATAATATAGGGCACTCTACAAAAGTGTGTGTGGCGGTAATTTTTTTGTTGTTGTTCTAACCAAAAGCAGTTGTCCTCACGCTGCCCCAGTTTTCTGCAGAGTCATTTACACTGGAAATGGGGAGAGAAAAGTTAAGCTTGATCTGCGGCGTCACCTGGAGGCTTCTCAGCACCTCAAATGGGAAGGCGCGTGCGGTTCTCAGAGGTGGCGTGCAAAACGGTATGTTTACGATTTTTGGCTGTGGGTAAAGTTGCAAACCTGAGTTTAACTTCAAGTGTTTTAGTATCTCTCAATTTTAAATTCTCCACAATATAAGATAAAATAGTTGTCATACTGTAGTAATGACTTGTGGCACACACAACATCCTAAATCCAAAAACGAGATACAGGGGTTTTCAGTTCTTACGAAACATTGATGCTTGCCTTACGCTGCCAGACTCCATGTATAAACCAGTTCAGTTATTTTTCATGGCAGGAGTGGAAAGCATTATAGAATCAATGGGGTTTGAATCAATACATCTGAAATAATTTTATCTTTCTAATGCAGGCTACCAGATAATTCACCACTCTGTGTTTGCAGTATTGTCTGACCACAGCAGTTAATAATTTACTATGGTGCCAGCACACTGAACCTGACCCCCAGATCAAGTTTAGCCTCTGCTGCTCGTGCTGAAACCTGGTGGCTCTCTCTGGCTCTCAGAAAATATGAAAACAAAACAGGATCAAGAGAATTTACTTACTAAGATTTGATTTCTCTGGGTCTATGTTCATTTATTTCATCAAATAAATATTTATGCAAATGTTTGGCCTTGGCAGAGAAAGTATTTTTATCACTTTTCATTTCGAGGGGAAAAAAAAATACAAGTCTCTCGTTTGTCAGAAGCAAGAGGAGGTGCAGTTTCCGCACTTGTGAACTTCAATCCCAGAACACTGCCACCGGGAACTTAGCGCAGTGCCGCTTATGTTAATGAACTTCACAGACCCAAAGATCTGAAAAGCCCAAGATCTTTGAGGTTGTCGTAAACCCCGAAACATTCCATCTACCTGTGTATGCTATATATTTTAACCTCACACATTTTTGGTGACAGACCATTTCAGTGACTTAATCCACTTCTTTCTTTTTCTCCTTATTTTGAGACCCAGACAGAGCTCTCTTCACCACTAATCCTTTGAAAATGAAACACTTGAATCTTGTTGCCTAAAGTTGACCCCCTCTTTGGTCCGTGAAGCCGGGCTGCACTTTCCCTGCAGGTGCACGGCCACCGGGAGGGTCACCGGCCCAGCACCGCCTCACCCCCAAAGGGAGCGGTGCCCCCAGGTGCTGGCTCCCCCATTCCGAAATGTCCTCCTTGCGGCATTGGCGTTGGGGTTGCAGGACAGCCCATGCTCGGGTCTGCTTGGCCGGTGTGGTCCAGCTCTATCAGTCGTTTCCGCAGACAGGGAGGGGTGAGGAAATGTCTGGGCCCTCTGCGAGGCGGCGCAACGGCCCTGCAAGGTGCTCGGATTTCGGTGACCAGAAAATTGCTCTCACCTCGGTGTCATTCCGCGCCCGGCGAACGAGCCCCCAAGCGTGTTTGTGTTGGGGATCTAATATATTGCCTTTCAATCAGAGCTGAGAGCCACTGAACACACAGACAGAACATGACGAGCAGGTCAGGAAAGCAATAAAGATTTTACAGAGCTGTCCAAGGTGCTAAATTTACTCAATAATGGGTTTGGCACCGTAGTGTTAACCTCTCATTTACTACCAGTTTGAGGGACTAAATTGAAGTAGCTGACTTCATTTACCTCGAAATGTATATTTTATGACATTATGTAAGTAGATTGAAAGGGCACTGCAGTTTTAACAATTTAAAGGCTAAAGCATGTTTAAGATGAAACTTGAATATTTATTGTATATTGCACTTAAAGTATATAGAATGTTAAAATGTATTGATTAAATTTGTAAAAGGCATTATAAAAATGGCAGGTAGTATAAAAGATGTATGCCTTTTAAAATCAAATTGATAGTGTAGGCTATCTTCTCTGTGGTCACCAGTGTCATTTTTTTGCAGTTTTATATGGTAATTTGAAAAATCTGTAATTTCACATTAGGAAATGATTGAGCCTGGGATGTGAAAAAAAAAAAAAAGAAATTTCCCATAAGGGGAAGAGCTGGATGTTTCATATAAGCTTTTGTCTCTGAAATCGTTCCTAAAGTCTCATGTTTTGTGGCATTGGGCGGGAGCATAGGATAAGGATCTTTGTACTCTAATGTGCAATTTTAATATATCTGAAAAGAGTGAGCACTTGACTGGTACTAATATCTAATTTTTTCGAGGCATTTATTTGTCAGGAGAGATTTCCTCTTCTTTTCATAATGTTTAAAACATCTCCCTGCTTGCCGTTTAAAACATGAGGGTAGAGATTAGATTCTTCCAAGATAATAGTCCTATCCTTGGAGTTAAAAAAATAAACCTCCTTGGGGAATTAAGGAGACGAATATTAGCACCCTAAACATCGAGAACCCGAGAGCCCCCGTACAGAGCTGGTGTTCGCTCTCAATCCGCACCCTGAGTCAGACTGTTTTCCATTCCATGGCCTCGGACCTCTTCTCTATTAAAGAAATAAAAGATGTTTACTCCTTAAAAACAGCAACTTTTCACTGATGTATTTCCTCTCACAATTAAAACCTGGTCTCTCCTGTCTTGCCATGGCCATCGGCTGATATCTATGTGAATGGAGGTCTGGAGAGAAAAAAAACGGGCGAGCCAGACTAAGTCTAGTTCGAACTTGCAGAAACACTGAGAAGGGCGGAGGACCCACGGGTTCCCAGGTGCAGTCCCAGTGTGACTGTCCTAAGTCTGCCTTTCGTTTTGGAGCCTTTATTAGAAAAATGCTGAGTGGGGTACAAACACAGAGGGAAGAGTCAGCTTTACTTCCTACGCCGCAGCCCAATCCATTAGCAAATAACGTGTGGGCTTCCTGTTGTCCCTGCGGTCACAGACTGGTATCACTGTCCGAATCTTTCAAGGCGCACTGTCTTCCCAGATTCAAGGTACACAGTTCACTGTGATTACCAGATTCCACGCCCCCCACACAGTGTGGTCCTACTTTCTTGTCCGACCTTTCACCCTACACCTACCAAGAACTGCTCTCTGTTCTGGCCTCGCTAGCTCTCCAGCCTAGACATAAAATGCAGGGCTCCTTCCTCTCTCCACACACCCGCTCCTTCTGCCTTGCCTTCCCTTGGAATGCTGACTCCCATCTCGACAATGCCTGCCCGCCCCTAAAGGTGGTGGTGGTGGTGGTACAGTAACGAAAATGGTAACTACGGTCTATTGAAAGTGGGACATCAACTTACTCAGTCTTCACAGAGAGCCTCTTACAGTAACATCCGTATCACCATGTGGCAGACGAGGAAACTGAGGCTCAGAGGAGCCAGCCGGCTTCCCCTGGGCTCACACAACTGACGAGTGGCTGAGCAGGGACTCAGCCTCAGGCCTGTGCGACATCGGAGCGGGAGCTGCTGAGAAGGATGCTATCCTGTCAGAATCGCTTCTGCCTTCCCTGGTACCCCAGCTCCTAATCTCGCTCAGCCTCTGACAAGGATGCTGACCGTACCACCCAGCACAGCAGAGCAGAGCAGTCTGTGCTGTGGGTGCCTTTGCTCTGATGCTATGCTTGTCAGTGCTCACTCTCCTCACTGGGCTATAGCTTCAAGGCCAGGGAGGTGTCTTAATCCCCTTGTCTAAGCCCCCAGCACAAGGTTTCCCGAATCAAGGGCCCTGAGAAATTCTTGTTGAAGAGCTTATTCTAAGATAGTTACCGAGTTTTAGAAATGCATGCTTAATTTACATGACGAAATGACAAAGTCACATATTTAGCCTGGTTTATAAAAGCGGAAGACTTAAATTTGGCGCTCCATTTGGCTCTAGATTCCCAATCCAATATGTAAATTCCCAAAGGTTAACTCTTGATCACGGTGGGGACTTTGATGCCCTCCCCCCTTTTATGAATTCACTCTTTCACTCCTGCTGGTTTGTGCTTACATTTTAATTTTGTGATTACTATAATGAATCATGTTGGGCATAGACGTTATGTCAAGTTATAGGCTCCTAGCAACAGGAGGTTGGTCTTGGTGAACATTAGCCTTTTATTAACTGTACTCTTAGGCCCTGAGAAATAAGCAGGTATCTGCACGCTCCTGGGAGCCAGGCATAGCGTGTCTGATGTGCAGACATGGTTAAGTCATCTCTCCTTCTGCTTCATGACAGTGAAACCTCTGAGAACTATTTACCTTCCACGGATGTCTTCTCTTCAGTGCCTGACCTCAAGTGTGTGGCTAATAAGCTCATATCCACTCCCCAGGCTTCCAGGAGGAAGGGGGGGATTGTCTAATTGTCTGATACTGAGGCCATGCAAAGACCCAGTTCACTAGTCTGTGCAATTCAAACCCAGGTGCGCAGGGGAGATGGCCGCCACTTCCTCTCATCCAGAGCTCCTGTGGGCCAACTCGCAAAGCCAGATGGAGGCCCGTCACCGACGCAACGTCAGTTGTGAGTTTCAGAATCCTATTTTGAGACTCTGGGAGCTCCCTCCTAAAGTTAGGGTCCGGGGATGCTTCAGAAACTCAACAGAACAATCTGTGCTTGGCATTCTGCCCCCCTCGAGTGGGAAATAACATTTTGCAGAATACAGAAGAACACAGAAGCTAAAACTACAGTCATCAAAGTCAAGTTGACTTGGGTGACTACTGAGAAAGAAGAACAATACTCATCTGTCATGGCACATTTTTCTGACACCCATTTATCACCAATCTGCTTTGCCTTATCAGGAGAGTCACAATGCAGTGGACAAAGATATCAGGGACATAAAACAAAGTTGCAAAATCACTCCCGATTTAAAGACGATAAGCAGCTACTAATGAAAGGGATGGAATCAGCATTGATTTCATTCCCCTCCTCACCTCAAAGCTTACTATAGGCTCCAAAATTTTGAACAGTACATTGAGGTCACTCATCCCCAGGGTCTAGCTCCTTCCCTGGTTGCTTCTGAACGTCCGGGTGACACTCCAGATTGGACATCCCAAAAGCCGGAACATTCATCAGAATTGCCCACTCCCCGCGGAGCTGCCTGCGCAAAGCCGTAACTACGACTTGTTCTGAGACGCATTTCTGTGGAGGGTGGTTTTACATCCCAACTTCCTTTGTGTTTATTCAGCCAAATGGAAAATTCCACCACGGTAGGACTTTGCATTCTAAAAAATCACATAATGAGGGCAGTGAGGGACAGAGGAAAACAAACCAAAATAATACTTGAGCCCTGTTTAGTTCCCAATCCTCTGAGACATTCCTCAAATGTTTCATTTTTCTGGTAATATGAACTCAAAATAGAGCTCGCCACGGAGACCATTAGGAACCTTCCGTGTCACGCTGTAAACGCTCTTTCCTCAGAAGCGCCGTGACTGAGAAGAGTCACTTACACTTAGTGTGGATATAATTAAACATGTTTCTGTCGAAAGGGGCCTTCTCATTACGGCTAAAGACCACTTTAGAGGGAATCGAAATGGACAGGGGGGGCCTCGATGGGGGGTGGGTAGCAAGCGGTTGTTCCTAGGGAGGCATGAAGTGGCAAATGTGTGACAATTATATTTTACAGCCCCATATTCTGAAGACTTCTGAGTGTTTTATTACGTAAGAAGCGTTCGTCGAAATGTACCAAGTATGCTGGAGCCCGCTCATGGCCCAGAGTCTTTAAAGAAATAGAAAATTCGAACCGCAATCAAAACCTGCAGAAAGCAAAGGAATTAACCACTTGGAAGGGGCCTCCTGGCATTCATACAAGAGGCTTCGAAAGCATGTCGTCCAAAGCAAACGCAGCCGCTACTTCTCAGCCCCCTGGGATTTTAAGGTTGTTTTCTGGTTCCGGTTAGATGACAGCCCCCCACGCCTCAAACATATTACAATGTATCACCGGGCTGGAGGCCCCTCAGAAAGCTTTGCCTTTGTTACAGCCGTGGTACTGAAGACCCCCAAACCCCATGAAATTAAAGTAGGTTGTAAGCTAACGCAGCAATAGCCACGTAAGACATGCTAACTTACATGATTGACTTCTACAGTGGAAAGAAAAAGGCTGTTTTCAAGCAGCTGTTATTGCCTCCATGGAAAAAAAAAAATCAATGAAAGTGAAATGAACAAGAGATTTTGTCTGAGTTGCAGTTAATACCACTGAAGAGCTATGGATATTAAAAGGTCAACAAATAAATTAGCCGGAGTGTTATGAAATGAATGATTCGGCTTATAATTTTATTGAGTGAAAATTGTTCGCTGCCTATTAGACCAGGTAATTTTTATCTGGTGCCTCAATTACTGTTCCGTAAGCAATAATACAGTTGTAAGAGCTGTTGGTTCGATCGCGTGACCTCTGAGAAGCTGCTAGGACAGCTGACTTTACTGTGATGAATAACAGCTCGGCCTCTGCCAGGGGCCACACCTCCCTCTCCTGCAAGGGGATCTCATAAAAGAAACATTACGGCTTGATGCATTTTACCAAAATGTTCGACTTTTCACGTGTCAGCAGTTAAGTATACGCTGTGAAACCAGGTATTCCTGGGAAGAGTTATGACAATGGCTGCCCCCCTCCTTGGTCTCCTGGCATCCAGCTCGAAACGGTGTCATGGTAATTGGTGAATGGGGGCCTGCGGCGCTTCCCGCCACAGATACAGTGAAAAATGGCATCTGCACCCTTGTGAGCACGACCTGCTCGGAGGTACAGAGCTGAACCTGGTAACCTCTGGCTGGCGCTTCTGATTCCAATTCATTGTACTGGTTTCAGACCAACGCTCTGGGTTAGGTCCTGCTGAGTGGCCTTGGAAATCGGCTTTCTGATCAGGATAAAAGTCTCTGCTTAAAGCGAAGGCTGCGGACAGAGGTACCTCTTTCAGGGCTAGGCTGTAAAGTGAACAACGCATGAAATAAAAACGGCCTAGAGTCAACATTACCCTTGAAAACCTTTTAAGTCGCCAAGGCCTGGGCTCTTAGAAACACAAAAGCCAAATATTAACTACTTCTGTTTCTCTTTGTCTCTTGGCTGCGCCTTCCCTCTCTTTGGGCGGGAGGAGAATCTGGTTTGAAAGTAAAAGGACCACTGAGTAAACGAAGAGATTTATTGTCATGTGTATGTCTGCGTATGTCTGTGTATGTGCATTCAGCCTGTGTATACAAATGTATGTGTATATTTACGGTTTTAGACAAGTACATATATTTAAACTTGAGTCAATGATCAGCGCATGCCAGAACTACGCCGCCCTTTAAACCTGTCTCAGGGAAGCAAAAATATAGTTGTGTTTTGCTTCTAAAATTGTTGGACGTCATCAGTTACTATATGGACCTCCAGACAAATGAATCTGTAAAGGATGATTCCGAGGCGTTTACAGATTGTCCTGATGTAACTGCAGTTCAAGCCCACTGCTCCAAGACCACCGGGGCTCGGTCCTTATGACCCTGATGCTTCACTGAAGCACAGTCAAGGCTGAGAAGAGTCTGAGAATCTGAACACTTCCTAGCATCTCTGTGTCCAAGGGCTTCGGTCTGTAGGCGGACATTGGATGGCTGGGAGGTAGAAATGAGGTAGTCTTTTGCTCCTCCTGTGACTTCTTGAACTAATGAATAATCAAATTCAATGCTCTTTCATGGGGGGGGGTGATAGGAAGTAGGTTGAACTAACAGTCCCCCTGATTAAAATCTCAGTGCTAAAAAAACTTGAAAGAGGTTCCCAAATGAAGCTATTGGAGTAAACTGTTATTACCAGTCCCTACTACCATGAGCCTATAGCTAAAGAGAAAGGAATTATTTCCAAGGTTCGTATGTGTGCATTTTAAATTCTTGCTGCCACTGTGACTTGGTTCAGCTATTTGTAAGGTAACCTATCGATCAGTTCCCTGTTCCCCCCACCCCCCAGCCAAGTTGAGGGATTTTTTTTAAAAGACCGGTTTGCAAAATTGCCTTTTTTTTCTTAAATTCCCTTTTCTTAATTCTAGGAGGCAGTGCTCAAGGATACGGGCTCTGGGGTCCAACAGAGTTGGCTCCGACCCAGGCTCTGCCACTTATTAGCGTGGCAGTGGCAGTGGCGTGTCTGTTTTCCCACCTGCGAAGCGGGGTTGACACCAGCTGACACCCAGTGCTTGTGGAGCAGCAGCCTGCAGTGACGCTGATGACCCGCACTTACGTTCCAGAGAACTCGGACAAATTTCCCGCATTCTATTTTTTTTTAAAGATTTTATTTAGCTATTGCTAGAGAGAACGGAAGGGAGGGAGAAAACAAGGGAGAGAAACATCCATGTGTGGTTGCCCCTCACATGCCCTCCACTGGGGACCTGGCCCACAACCCAGGCATGTGCCCTGACTGGGAACCAAACCAGCAACCCTTTGCTTTGCAATCCGGCATTCAATCCACTGAGCCGCACCAGCCAGGGCACTTCATGCATTCCTAAAGTCAAGGTGTATTGTGTGCCTTGGGTGCTGTGCACAATCCTGTTGGCAAAACTGTGAAAGATCCTGGATGGACAAATGCTGAAGAAGTCTGGTGAGGGAGAAAACCTTTGTCTACCAGCTGCGTCAGCTTGAGTAGCTTACTTGTCCTTTCTGAGCCTCAGTTCCCTCACCTCCAAAATGGGCAGGATACAATAATGACAAGCAGAATAACTTACTGCCAAATGAGTTAGTTGGAAGGTAAAAAGAAATATTCAAAAAAGCGGAATTATAACTCTTGTAAGGGTACTGGGCTTTTTAACGGAAGCTACAATCCCCCTTCTCAGAAAAACAATACACACCTGTGTGTATGTGTATTCTCAACACACACACACTGCTATGTAAAATGTCAGGGGTACATGGATCTTGGCTAAACTCCTGCGGTGAAAGAAGCAATTGGGAACCCCAAGCCCCTAAACTTTGTCTATTATGAAAATGCTGTAGTGGAATTTGCCTGTCAGTTTGCTGGCAGATCAGGAGGAGAGATGTGGGAGATGTACTGCGTTCTATAGCCTGTGTCTTGATGAGAAGGCAGAGACCAAGGTTTTAAGACTCAAACTCAAGCACGCTTTGTCTAACAGTCTATCCAATAAATGGTGCTGGGAAAACTGGGCAGAGATGGGCAAAAAAAAGAGAAAGAAATTAGACCACCTTCTTACACCACATACAAGAATAAACTCAAAATGGATTAAAGACTTAAATATAAGACTTGAAATCATAAAACTCCTAGAAGAAAACATAGGTAGTAAAATCTCTGACATTTCTCTTAGTAGTATTTTTTTTTCTGATATATGTCCTTGGGGAAGGGAAAGAAAGGATAAACAAATGAAACTACATCGAACTAAAAAGTTTTGTTGCACAGCAAAGGAAATCATCTCCAAAGCAAAAATACAACCTACTGAGTGGAAAAAGATACTTGCCAATGATACATCCCATAAGGGGTTAAAATTCAAAATTTATAGCGAATTTATACAACTCAATCTCAAATAAACAAATAATCTGATTAAAAAATGGGCAGAGGACTTGAACAGACACTTTTCCAAAGAAGACATACAGATGGCCAGTAGGACATGCGGAAAGATGCTCAGTGTCACTAATCATCAGAGAGATGCAAATTAAAACCACAAGGAGACATCACTCCCACCTGTCAGAATGGCCATCATTAATAAATCATCGCATGACAAGTGTTGGTAAGGATTTGGAGAAAAGGGAACCCTCATGCACTGTTTGTTGGCGGGGCTGCAGGTTGGTACAGCCACCGTAGAAAACAGTATGGAGCCTCCTCATAAAATTAAAAATAGAACTGGCTCATGACTTAGCAATTCTACTTCTGGGTATATATCCAAAGACAGCCAAAACACGAATTCGGAAAAATACATGCATCTTCCTATGTTCCTTGTAGCATGATTTACTATACCCAAGACATGAAAGCAACCCAAGTGCCCATGAAGAGAGATGTAGATTTAAAAACAGGTATGCACATACACAGTGCAAGGGCACGTGACCGTTAAAAAGAATTTCTAACAACACGGATGGACCTACAGGGTACTGCCCTAAGTGAAATAAATCCGACCCAGAAAGACAAATACCATGTGATTTCACTTCTATTTGGAATCTAAAGAACAAAATAAACAAAACAGAAACACACTGATAGATGCAGAGCAGAAACTGATGGGGCTGCCAGAGGAAGAGGGGTTGAGGGACTGCGTGAAAAAGGCAGCAGGACTGAGAAGTACAAACTGGTGATTATGAAACAGTCGCTGGGATGTAATAATGCACCGCACAGAGAATACAGTCAGTGATACTGAGAAGTCTGTAGCTGGTGCCAGGCAGGCACTTGAACTATCGGGGGGATCACCTTGTAAAGTAGTTGACTGTCTAACCACTGTGCTGTATACCTGAACCTAATTTAAAATAATACTGAATGTAAGCTGTAGTAGAAAAAAAATTTAATTGTTTACATTTAAAAGTATGCTTTGTCTAAGAGTTTACTATATTATATAATATGTTTTTGGGTCTGTATTTTTTTATTTGAGTCACTTTGGTTCCTGGATATCACGGTAACAGTTTCTTCAAATTAAAAAAATAAATCAGCGAGTAAGAGGAGAGAGTGGTGGGTGTCACAGTGTGGAAGATAAAGACACCGGGTTTTCCTTTATGCTTTTCTGAAACCCTTAGTCATCCCCTTCTCTCCTAACAGGCAATGTGGTTAAGCACAGATTTCTTATTTGTATTTGCACTGATGCAACCGCAGGTTTTGAATTACTGATAGTCTTTGCATAAAGACTAAAACAATAAAAGCATAATTAGAATACACTGTATACAGCGAACCCCAGTTTCATTTCACCCCGGCTCTGTATTTATGATAAATCGCTAACCACGAACGCTCTTCGGGGAGGGCCGCGTGGGGTCCCGTCTTTCCGTTGAGCAAACACAGTGCCTGTGACTAGAGTCTACATTTCAATTCCGCAAGTGTACAGTTGAACGGAGTAATATTTGGCACAATGCAGTGCACAACCGCGCCACTAAATGGCTGATTTACTAAATTATTATTAGATGAGCCCGTGCTGTTCCAAATGAAAGTGCAGTCACTGTCTTCCTCCATGGTGTGTTCAAATTGTTCTGTGTTTAAATATTCAGCATGAGGCTAATGTGAACTGATGAACTGAGACTATAAACATTCACTTTCAATACAGATAGAGCAACAGAGATGCAACATATCATGTGGCCTGCAGAGGTGAAAATGATTTACATTTAAGGATGTGCCTGCCTACTTCCATTACTTTAAGGTACTCTCAATTAGCATGGGGCTGCCGATGACTAATTCCCGTGAACAGGAGGAGCAGGATGGTGGAGGCTGAGATTTTTTTCACGCGCCAATGAAGGAGAGGCTTCCACGGGGATTTGCTGCCTGTGCGGTTCAGACCTTGAGTTTTATTCCGTCTGCACCACACTGGCGGAGTACCGTGTCTGCCGGGAGAGCTATGGTTTTGACATTTGGTGTTTTTGTAGACCCACCCAAAGGGTCTACGGTCCATCCTCACTGCCATCCACCCCTGTGCAATCCACCTGCCTGGACAATCCGGATCTTACTCCGCCTACTCCGGCCCCGCCCCCAGCGCCTCCCCACTTCTTTACTGACACCTGCTGGAATGAAGAAGAGCCCTTTGCTCCTTGGACAAATACCACTCCTCCCCTGTCCTCCCCTTTGAGGGTAGTTATAGGCAAGCACTTAAAATACTGTGATCACTTACAGTAGATTAGAATTTTTTATTGGTGCCGTGTTGCCATAACAACCCGAAGACAGCAGATGACTTAAGCTAAGCTTGCAAAGCAAAAGGCTGCTCATCTGGCAGTTGAAATGAATACAGTTCATTTCACAAGTTTCCCATATGGACTCTTAGTGTATGGTAATGAGGAGACCATATGGTGAGAGAAAATGCATTGAGAACAATTGGGCTCCACTGGCTGAGTGGGAAGTCGGGAGAGGAGGCCCGGGTGAGAGATCCATTCCTGTGGGTGTGCTCTCGGTTCAAGGTTTGGTTGAGGTTTCCTTCGGGTTTTGTTTGGGATGGTTGTTTTCCACGGTAGGGGGTGGGGAGGGGGGCGGGTTCGCATTTCTTAATCCTTTCCTTAATATTTCGGCTGTGCGAAATGACAAACATCTTGCAAATTTTGCAATATCATTCATCACAAACTGTCAGCAGTGTTTGCAAATCTGACTTGCAAGATCTTTTAAATGTGTTGTGCTTAAAAGGCAACAGTACTAAGTTTTTAGACAAAGTGCAGGAAAATTTAAGCACTTCTGACAAGCAGAAACATTAACGGTAATCATTTTAAAAACACTCGCATCTTTTTCCTGCATGTTTAGCCGTAAATAATGCTAGAATGTATAAAAGCTTTAAAGTAAAAATATAATAAATACTTTTTATTACGTTTCATAAGGGATGAAAAAGTGCCATGAGCCAGGTACAGGCATCATCTATACGTGTGGACATATAGAGATAAAGAACACCCACTGCTCACTACTAACCAGACCGGAGACCTGGGAGGGCAGCTCATAAGAGATGGATATGAATGCATTAGTTGGACATGGCGAGCTAAATGAGAAGGTCAGGCAGGGCTGGGAGGGCTGAAAAATCACACCACCAATGAGCATAATTACTCTTTTTTAAGTCTATTAAGTGCTGTTGTTCCATCAAGGCTCAGGGGTATAGGACATGGAGAACAAGATAAAGTAATGTGTATTTATTACTCCCACCGGATCAATTTACCAGATATTTTCAGCTCCATAAAGCAAAATACACAAATGCCGCCTTTGTTGCTTTCCTCAAACTGCTTTATTTTCTCCAAAAGAGGGACTGGCTCTTGGAGAAAAAACACGTCAACCCCCCTCTGTGGGGAAGTGCACGGATGCTGGAGAGTCTGAGTAGGATGGGGGTGAGGTGTAGGTGTAGGTGAGGGGCAGGAGAGAGGCGCTCACCCCCGGGGGCAGACAGACGTGGGTCTGCAGATTCCAGGGGCAAGTGCGAGCTCTGTGCTGTGGGAACAATGGGCCTGGAGACCTGGGTTTGAACCTGTTTGCTACGTGCTGGCTGAGAAGCTGTAGCCAGTCACAGGCCCTCTGGGAACTCTGGCTCTCATGCAATGGGGGGCACCCACCCTGCAGGCATTTGCAGCCCCCACTGACTGATAGCTTTCTAAATGCCAGAGAGATCTCTTTGTGTAAACTACACATGAATTCCAATAGCACCGGGCAGCTGCTTTTAGGAAAGAGAAAAACCTCGGCTGGGAAGACTGAGTCAGGCACACTGAGTAGTGGGCCTGTTTTTCAAAATCCACATCTGTCTGATCTGACAGCCCTTTCTCCTGGCCTCGATGCCTGTCAGAAACCTTGAGGAAGCCATGCTGGGCACACAGTAGGCATCAGTGAAGCGGTGCCAGCTCCCTGAGACCCACTGCTAACACAGGGTCTCCTGTTACCCACCGCCCTTGCGCTACTGCTCACTCAGGAAGACAACCAGCAAACTGAAAGGGGACGGAGACGCCTCTGGCCTTCAACACAGAGAGCTCTTTGCTCAGTGCTTCTGGATTGCATTATGCATTTCGTCACCTCTGAGCTTCCGACTGACCACAGTCCCCCTCCCCCTCCCCTCAACATTATGAGAAAAGTCAACCTTCACCCCAAAGTTGGGCACCCATTCCTCTCTCTCTTGCCAGGATCGAGAGAGAGAAAGGCAGGCGAGTCTGTGTGCAACAGAACAGAATGTTGTGATTTGAAAACCTTAGCCTGCCCTTCCCCATGTGCACAAGGAAAAGGAAACCAAACACCATCTGGGGTTAGCATAATTACAGCATTTTAAATTTGTGTGTACAGCAACTATCACTAATGGTGACTTTCGGGGACAAAATAATTCAGAGAGAAGGATTCGGCCTGCTCCCGTCCTCTCATTGGGGAACAGGAGTGAGGTCCGCTCTCCTGGCTCCTCTCACGAGAGGGGCTCCCATAAAACAAAGCCTGTGTAAGTTCTTTGAAAAAGCACAAGCCCCTATACAAAGGCATATTATTATGGAAAGCTGTGTGCTCGGTCTTTGGAGCAGTTTCATTTGACAGAATATGTGGGTGGCTGTATGAATCTAGCTTTGTCTATTCACAAACACATGGGTTTAATAAAGTGCAGTTTGTTTTTTAAGGTGTGTGGTCCGCGGCTCAGTGAAACGCTCCTGTTTGACAAACACTGACCATGATCCTAAGGAAGGCGGAGCCCCTTTTTCTCCCCCTAACAATGGACAGCAAGAGGATAAGCCTCAGTCCACAGGAATAGCTCGTGCTGGCTCCATCCGCCACTTCCTGACCCTGCTCTTGAACTCTCACTCCACCTTCACGCTCAGAGCCAAGAGGCCGGCCGCTGGGATCTGAGTCACACACAGGGCTTCCTGGGGTGGGCTCCAGCCAAGTCCTTGCACGGTCAAGTGGTGGGCGCAAGCTGTAGAGTGTTTCCTTAACACACAAACCCATCGTGGCCTTGATTACCCGTCCCAAACCCAGGACAAGGGGCTGGGAACTTCACCATCAGACCACTGGGGAAGAAGTGACACGTGCCTGGGCTGTTTGTTCAACGTTTCTAAACGTGATGTGCAACCGTAAAAATGGTTTTAAAAGTAAGCGCACGAAACTCAAGCCTACATTCCTACTTGTCTCCTTTCTTCATAGGTAAGAAAAGTACTGCCTGGCTTCTTCAGACCTCATCCAGGTGAAACCA
The DNA here is from genome assembly GCF_021234435.1 of Artibeus jamaicensis. Taxonomy (NCBI): domain Eukaryota; kingdom Metazoa; phylum Chordata; class Mammalia; order Chiroptera; family Phyllostomidae; genus Artibeus; species Artibeus jamaicensis. The sequence goes on along the minus strand of NW_026521828.1, from coordinate 6,795,648 downwards.
AATTTGTTTCCTACTTTCCAATAATCATCCATAGTGTGGCAGTTGTAGTGGACACTGTGCTGAGGCACTCTTAGGTGACCCCCATGAAGCTGGCATGATTATGTCCCTATTTCATAGATGAAGAAACCAAGGCACGGACGATAAATCATGCACTCAACTGGTCGCCAGGATGAGAATTTCCTGCTCTGCTGAGATGGGAGGGAAGAGGCCTCAGAAGCCGAGGTTTTGCTCTAACACATGAGCACACAATCACAGCGACCTTCTGTAGGTAACTGGCAACCCCCCAAAGTGGGAAATATTACCATCGCCATTTGACAGAGAAGGGAATTGAGGTACAAGAGAGCTAAAGAATTTTGCCTTTAAAAAAAAAAAAAGAATTCTGACCCGGATTGCATAGCGTGTCGCCGCCCTCATTTTGAGGTCCGCCCCACCCGATCTGCCAACCGCAGTCCCTGCGACAGACTCCAGAGACAGCAAACGTCAGAAGGAAAGTGAAGACGCCCCAAATGGAAACAACAGGGAGGATCTGGCCCTGCACCCGCGCTTTCTTCCCACCGCTGAGACACGTAAGGCGCTGCCCTTGGGGGGGGGAGGGCACACACTATTTATGTCACTGTGCTATAAAATTGCCGATAAAATGGCCAGGGACTGCCCCAGAGGAAAGGCATGGGAGTTAGGTTTCGTCTAGACAGAGAACCCGAAGGTAACAATCCTTCCGCTGCCCATCTTTGCTATGGGAGCAGACTGCCATTCACTCTTATCATTCGATTATTTCACTACTGGCCAAGAATCAATCAAGGTGAAAGGGGGTGAGGGGTAAAGATGGAGGCCCCTGCCCAAGACAGAGATATGAGCAGACTGACTGATGCATCATCCGACTTCTTCCTCAGGTGACATGCGTTCAAGAAGAATGAACAGCACTGGCCGGTGAACAGCACTCAGCGGAAGTGAGGCTGCTCTGAGAAGCCAAGGGCGGAGACCAAGGCTGCGGTTCTTTCCCTGGGGTCCAGGTAGAGGGTGGACGCAGATGCTCGTCACGGCCCTTCCTGTCTTTGGGCAGCAGCGCCCCCCCCCCCATCCCCAGCCCCTCTGCTGCCTCCTGTACCAGGCCTGTTCGGACAGGTGGCTCCGCCTCCCAGGGCAGCAGGCACAGAAGTAGAATTTGATGATGAACTGGTCTCCCAAAGAGGCCAGCTGAGCCAGGAAGGAGGCCAACTTCATTTTCACAAGTGCTTTAGGAGGAGAAAACAGACCCATCTCTAGACTTACTTTACTCTCATCCACTCATTCGATTTCTAATAGCTTCCGTGTATGTTGTGAATGAAATTTCAGTTTGCTGTCAGGAAACAGTGAACAGTAGCCCCACTAACTGTAGTCCAGACTCCCTTAGCATTGCACCGTCCTCACAGAGCTTGGGTTAAAGGTACCCACTACTCCTGTCATATGTGGCGCTGGATCTGGTGGTCCCTCCCCTGCAGGGCCCGAGCTCCTTAGGAACAGAGATGTGGATGGCCCCAACATGGGCAACAGGTGCAGGACAGAAGTCAGGCAAATGAGAATTCCCTCCTTTCCCCATTAGCAATTAATTCATTAATGACGCACTTGCTGTATGGCATGTGTTGAATTTTTGCTTCAGTTCTCGCCTTGTCCCCCAGTTAGGTGGGATGACTAGAGGGCAGACGTCCTGTCTTATTTCTCCAGATGCCAGATCTACCAACATGGTCCCTTTTGTTCTCCCCTGACCAGGGATGAGGATTAATTTTTGTGTAGGCAGAAAAGCAGTGTTCTTTCTCCTCTTGAGAACTGGGATGATGCAGTGATTAATAATCTGGATTTTGGAGTCAGACTGTATAGGTATGAATCTCAGTTTAACCGTTTACATACTACCTGACCTCAGGCAAATGATTTAACCTCTCTTTATTTCCATCTCTAAAACAGAGGTGGTACTAGCACCAGCCTAAGAGGGTTTTTTGAGAGGTGGAAATGATATCACGTGTGTAAAAATAAGTACAATATTACCTGGCACGGTGTAAGTATTTGCTACTTTATCACTTACCTTAGAGTACCAAGCACACAAAGAACAAAAATACTGAGTTGCTCATCTATGAAACTCATTTTTATCAGTGGCAGAGCTCCCTGCCAATCACCCAAGCCCGAGTTTCCAGAGACCGCAACCCAGAGAAGAGGTGCCCTCACCTTTGGCAAACGCTCAGGGTCTCCAGGGTGCCGGGGAATGACCTTCTGTAACCTCTGGAAACCATAGTCAATGGTGGGCTCGTTGAGCGCTGCAATGGAGAAGCCATAGAGTTAGAGCAGTTTCAGGAAACAGAATGTGATTTGCAACACTGATGGTGTGGACGTAACAGGGAAGTCGAAAGCTTGATCGATAACCTTTGAATTAGATCGTGAAATAACCAGACGAACGTTTCTTTTGCTGAACATCTCCACCACCTTTCTTCTGCTACTGCTCATGGCAGAGAGCGACTTGCTCAAAAGACCACAGAGTAGCAGGTCTTGAACTCTGCTCTTCTGGCCCAATTTTACACTCCTGACATTACTGAAAATAGAAAGTAAAGTGGTGTCTAATAGAGGTTTTAGGGTTCCCTTTAGTCAAACGCGGAGGTCAAAATGCTCTAGTGCTTGTCAGAGAGGATCTACAGATTATAAAAAGCAGGAGAGTTGGAAATACTTGCTTCGTTGCCAAATCTCTTGTGGACCTCCGCTGATACAATGATATCTCAGTGCCTTCTGTGGCTATTAAGCCTGCAAAGAGTGTGGCGAAAGGCAAAGAGCGGGGCACTGAAAATGACCTTGATACAATACCCTCACATCTAAAATGAAAGACCAGTTCATCAACATCAGTGTTATTCCAGGGAAAAGACCGGCCTCCATGGAGCACTGGCTAAGAGCAGTGGGGCCTGCAAGAATTCTGAAAAAGAGGAACAAGCAAACCTGGAATAATATTTGGAGACAATGGGCCTTGTTCTACTTCTATTGGCTACACCCTCCTCAAAGTCTCCTCAAAGCAAACACAAGACCAAGTGGACTTTGGTCTGTCATTCTCAAATTTCCTCCCCAGGGCGTAAAATATCTCCATCCTTCTCCCCCCCCATAAGGCAACAATGGCAGCTCCGTCCCCCACCCATGCCCCTCGGATTTTCTAAGTCATGGGTGGTGGGTGGATGCGTTCTTTTCTTTTCCAACGTAACCAAAGTGTTACGTACTGAATAAAAAAGACAGTCTTTGTAGTTCTGAGATTTAGCTATACATTAAAAAACAAGTTGCCACATGCTTCACTTAAAATGACTTTCCATTAACCTAAATTTTAAAAGTAAGATGCATACTACTGCTAACTTTAAAAAACCATATTAAATTCAAATAGGTCCCCAGGCTAATGGAAGCAATTTGTATACCAACCCAAACTGACTGGCCCACTTTTCAAAATACAGGTATGATAATCTCGTGGTTTTAAAAGGACATTTAAATTGAAAGACTGTGAATTTAGTACATAATTATACCAATAGAACCCTTTAACTTGTCAACTTGTAAATCTAAAAGGCTATCAATCATTTCTAAAGAGGAAATAAACCTTAAAATTCCTTGATTGACAGTGCTTACTTTTTATGTAAGAAAAAAAAAAAAACGGGGTGGGGGAGAAGTCTGCACAAAGTGTCCAGAAATCCATTTACAAAAGTACATTGTTTTACATAGGTGAGTAAAAAGCCAATAATTACACCTCCAAAAGACACATAAATCAGAGTAAGTACTTTTTCCTCACTTGTATATTCTAAGTTAAAGTGAACTTGGGTAACTTTTTTTTAAAAAGGTTTCCCCCCAAATGCAATGCTTATTGAAGTTGTTAATAGAATAGCATTTTCATTTCAGATAATGTAATCATTTTTGCAAATATGAGATGTAGCCATGCTCCCCCCCCCCAAAAACAGCAAACTTTCAACCTGTCTCTTATGGTTATTAACTAAAATTACACACAGGTATACCAAATCTTTCTATCTATGCCAGTCTGTGCATTAAGGCACAATATTTATTATTCCTCTCATTTTATGATTACTTTCTAAACCCTTGAGAAGAATTCTCTTTTCAAATTAGTCTTGTAGAGGAAAAGCCATGGGAGTCTTTGTGCAAGGAATCTGTTCCTCATAAAATACAGGGAATCGAGTCAAGAAATGCAGGAGGGCAGCAGGAGTGAGCACCTGGGTTCATTATACATCACGTCCTTCCCCCACCCTTCACACAAATTGTCAACGAAGAAGTTTAGCCATAAAAATAGCTTTAGACAACTAAATGCATCATTTTAGTGTCTGAAGACATAATTTAGCATCTTGAAATTTGCAATTCCTGGCTTTATTTTTCAGTCTAAGCCACCAATAAAATTGGAATTGCTGACCCACCCCTTCAGTTGCCTGCATAATGAATTCATCCTACTGTGTCAAAGGACTGTGGTTGCTAATTGAATGACTGTCTGATGTATGGGAAGGGGGGCTGTGTTTCTTTGGCCATTTGACCGCCATGCAGCAGAATGACTGACACTTAATACATGCAATTAAAAGAACTGATTCAAATATCATATGGAACTAATAGCCCAAGAGCTGAGGAGAAGCCATTCTGCTGACACAAAGAATCATTGAATTAGATATATTAAACTCATTATTCAAAGAAAAATAAGCATCTACTCTGTGGAAGCATACTATGTTGGAGAAAATATTTTAGATAGTAAAGGAAAGGCTTTTATTTCCCAAGCCTGAATGGCTTGCTCTATGCCTCTATCTTTAAATATGTTCATCTGCCTTCAATTTAGGCACTGAATATCCCAATGCAACTGCCCAGTCTGTGCACAAAGATAACACTAGACATATTCAAGACAAAGCCCGTTGTCCTCAATCCAAAGGTGTCTGATGACTTTTCAGACTGTTGACTACAGAAAAAAAATTTAAACCAATTACTGAGTGGGAGCAAGCATCTGGTAAAGATTCTTTTAAAAAAACCCTGAACACAGATGAACTGTCTATGGAGTATGATACAGGCCTCAAAAGCAACGCCACAGGGAACCAAGCATTTACTGACAGAATACATGGCGAGGTTAAACAGCAGCTCACAGGAACAATATGGTCACTTCTTAAAAAAACAAACATACAGAGACCGAAGAAAATGTGTCTTTGTCAAAACCGTACTTATTTCTAAGCGAGGGCCCTAAAATGCTGTCTCTTCCTCCTCTTTGTGCTGTGCATTCTCTACATTTTCCACAACGAACATATATTTGCTTTTATAATCAAAGAAAAAGGTTAGGAGCAAGAGATTATCGTCAAGATGGAATTTGACCTGCTTGTATAAAGTAATGACATGAGAAACTATGCCTTAAAAGGGGTCTGTATACCCTTTAATAACCTTGCACAGGTTATTACAGACCATAAGAAAAATAAGTAGTATACTTTTGGCCAGTTGTATAAATATGTGACTATTCATAAACTCTCTGAAAATCAACAGAGAAGGTAACAGGGAGGAATCATAAAGAATGGTATATTTATTTCATCAGTGGGGGTAGTTGTACCTTAGGGACATACATCTACCCTGCAAGAATGTAATATAAAGTTAATCCTTCAACAAAGTGACCTCATTGTATTCAAGCACAGGGCTCAGGGGACACCAGTAGAAATGGGGCTAATCAATTTTTTCCCCCTAAAACTTGGGACAATTCCGAGAATCCAGTAGAGAAAGAAGAAAGCTTACTTGGGCATAATTAACCACAAATAAAGAAGCATGAGCATTTTAAGTTGAAAGAAGGAACAACGAATGAAGCTGTAAATTGTAAAAGGAAAGTGATGGCGAGAGCGGCGTCCGTGGCCCTGCTTCCCGACGGCAGGTCACACTCTCTGGTTAGGGTTCGAGGGGGTGTCACCCTAAACCAGTGAGGGCTGGTAACGGAATAAAGGAGGCTCAGAGGTTTAGAAAAATCCATAATCCCAAACAAGAAAAACCTCCATTTTTAAATGGCCAGAATAAAATGGGACCAATGTGGGCATGTTAAAAATTTCACAAGATAATAAATTCTCTGTTGATTCAATCATCATTTTTTAGTGCCTGCCATGTGTTCAGACGGCATTTGTGGGAATTAACCGCTTTGTGTCACAACACTGTAAGCCTTTAAAAATAAACTTTCTGAGAGATGTGTTTAATCCACCCCTGAAAGATACGTGAACCACTCGGACTGTGGAGTTGGAACACTCCGACAGTCGCAGTAGGCTGCCCTCTAGAGGTAGAATCCATTTTCTTGCCTCCCCGAGTGGTTGGACAGTGGGTCACACTACACTCAATGGAGGCACATGTATTTAAAGAGTGACCAGGTTCTTAGTGAGTTATGGATGTTTGGATTCAGATGTCTTCCTTCCACTGACCGGCTCACACTTAGAGGTGGATACACAAGCTGAGAAGGACCTTACGGAGACAGGTGTTGGTACTACCACATGCCTGAAACTTTCCTAGAAATGCACAAAAAGGGGAGCAAGCTTTCAGGGCCAGCGCATCAGCTGAGATTTCAGAAGAGTCTTCTTGCTCACAGCGATGATAAGAGACTGGGGCTGAACATTAGATGGAAATACGGTCTACATGCCTGAGGATGGCATTTCAGCTTGTTCAAAGCCATTTGTTTTCAAAAAGTCAGAGTTAATTAAATGGTTAAAAAAAAACCAACCCACTTCATCTAGCCCTGTGTTGGGACTGCTTATAAACTCACAACTATCAACAACTGAATCTAAAATAAAAATAAAAACAAACACAAACTAAGCAAACAACTAGAATAGGACCAAAAATCACAGAAATGGAGAGCACAAGGAGGGTCAGTCACCTGCAGGGAGAATGGGGGAAAAGGAGCAGGGGATAAAAAGTATAAACAGTAAGTACAAAATAGGGGGAGGTTAAGAATAGTATGGGAAACGGAGAAGCCAAAGAACTTATATGTACAACCCAAGGACATGGATTGAGGGTGGGGAAAATGCTGGTGGGAGAGGAGGAGCTGGTGGGGAATAAAGGGGAGAAAAAAATGGGACGACTGTAATGGCATAATCAATAAAATATACTTTAAAAAAAGGCTGGGGGCTCCTTCCCAGTCTCACAATGTTAGACTCCCGCAAATGAGACCAGTCACTTTCCATACAGAACCAGTCCATGCCCAGCCTTTCTCTTCTGAGCTTCGGCTGAGGTTCTGGTCCAGATGGAGCAGTTCTGGTTGTACAGGACTATTTTTTTCTAGTGTCCAAGTTTTCAGGCAGCATGGCATGCTAAATGCATATAAAATGGTAGCGTAATATGACCAGATTTTATGCACTAACACTAATGACGAGATTACCAAATCCATTCAAAACGTGATAATGAGTAAATCCTATAACTAAATATATATGTGGGTTGTGGTCTTTTTTTATGCCTTTAGCCTTTTTATTTTTTTTAAATCCACTTCACAAACACATTAAATAAAGAAAATTCTCTTTTAGGGGATTTATTTGCAAATTAAAACCCCATTCTCAGTTACGAAAATTGATTTTTCTCTTTTCAGAGTTTTTTTTTTTTTAAATCACTGCTCTGTCCGTAACTTCTTGAGGACTTATTCCGGGCAATGACGGAACGAGAGGCTGGAGAGCGATGTTCCCGGCATCATGGGGAAGGCACTTGGGGTGCCGTTCCAACATCAGAGAGCAGCGTTCCCCTGCTTTTATAGCTCGGCGAGTTGCTGCACTGTTTTAACATAATTCTGGGGTTTTAATTTCCTTTTTTTAATGGTTGTGTGACATGATGTCATTTTGACTGGAAATAAAAAGAAACGCAGATATTATTGGGAAGGTCATATTTATATTCTACTGCCATTTAATGTCCAAACAAGTATCTGGACCCCATGCCAAATACTAAATAGAACCTCACGGCAGAGGCAGTGATGAAACCAGCACCTGGGTCTCCGACCCTCCCTGGTGACTCCTCTCTGTTCGAACTGAAGGGCTAACAGCAGAACATTTCCCTCCGAGGCAGACCCATTCTGGGCACCAGAGTCATTACACATGTGTTAGGCTGAGCCTGTTTGTTTCTCAATGGCCCATTTTTTCTCTCCGTCCCTAAATTGACAACCAGAGGTACACAATAAAACGGCAAGTTATCTTCATGAACCTATCTTTAAGATTGACTAAAATATATAAAGGGGCAACATCAACCAGAACCCTAAACAGGGGCCAGAAATCTGGTTCAGGAAGAAATCTGCTGCCTTCCCAGCCATTTGGAGATTTCATTACTTGCCTAGAGGTTTAACGCACGCACAGCATTCAGGGTTGTCTCTTCAGTGGACAGGATCCACTCCCCAAGAAACCTACACCCACGCCCTTGCAAGCGGAGCCCCTGTTTTCGGTGTGAAACGCTTTTCCAGCCTGGCACCTTGCCTCAGGAGCCAGCGAGATCCAAGAGAGCTTTGGGAAGAGGCTCACCGAACTGCAGAAAGCTGTAACTGAACCAGAAGGGTGTCAGGATGAAGCCAGCACGGGCAGAATTCACCAACACAGGAGCCAAAGGAAAGTTTCCAAACTGGCTTTGAACATGCTCTGACTTCTTATTTGTAGTCTTCAAACCTCTTGATGTGTGGCAACAGCTATGAGATTCAAAAATCAGGCGAAGGAAGTAATACCTCTCTCTACCGAAGGTACAGTTAGTTGGCTTGTGGGGCTGCGTGCTCTACAAAATGTGGAGCCAGAGCAGGCAAGGTAAAGACCAAAGAGAGAAAGGGAACTGGAAAGTGGAGGGAGCCCAAGAGGACGCTTGGAGAAAAGAGATGCTAGACCCTGAGGACTGTCACTTGGAAGGCAGAGAACTTGCGTGTGTTTGGAAATTAATAACTCTTCCAGAAGCAAAAGCAATCAAGAGCAGGAAGGAAGAATTAAGAGGGACTTTCTTTTGTTTTTCAAAATGGAAATAGCTTTGCTGTTTTTCTAAATTTAAAAGAAATGCATTCTCATTGTATAAAATATACAAAAGAACACATGAAAAAGGGGAAAGAGCCGCATAATTGTCCCGCTCAAATATAATCTCTATTTATATGAGTATGTATGCTTTCAGACATTTTCACAGTACTGTTTCATATAAATATAGATTACATACATACTTACACCCAGCTCATTCTTTTTAATGGTTATAGCATATTGCACTATAAGGATGGCCATAATTTCTTAACACATTTCCTGTTAAAGGGGGTATATGTTCCCCCCCCCCCCAAATTTTCACTGATTTAAGAGTGATAATCAACAACACGGAAGAAATTCTTGGATATAAGAATATGCGCATTTCAAGTTGTTCGATATGTGTATTTCCTAACTCTCCTTTATAAAATGTATGCCAATGTATGCTTCCACAGGTTACTTTTAAAGACATCTGCAAAATAAAAATAATATTTTTGCATCCTAAACACAATTCTCTAAGTCATAAGGACTGTAGGTTTTTAATAGGTGTTGAACATTACGATGACTACTTTTAGAGCGTCATTTAAAATGCACTCTGAGGTCATGTAAGATCCCTTTCCCAGTAATATTAAAGTGCTATATAGACACTATTTCACTGACTCCTTCAATATTCTCTTGACATAAATGTCAAAAATTATTACCCCCATTGGAAGCTGAGAAACTGAGGCAAAAAAAAATCTGGCTGCATAAATCAGAACAACTGTTTTACTTACTATTCCAAGATGACTACTTTTTAAAATATTGATAAATCTCTACTTGCAGTTTACTGACTAGACCTGCTACCAAACTGATTGTACAGCTTCTTTTTTACTAAATATCTGTGAAACAGAAATCCAGCACTAGGAGGAATTCTTGTTCCCCAACTCCTGACTTCAGACAGGAGAACAAGTTGCTGGGCTTCATTTCTTTACTTAAAAGCTCAGCACATCAACTAATGGAAACCTGCGAGGAGGCCGTTTTGGTATCTCAAACTTGCCCCACAAATGATCAAGAAACAGTGTTTCCTGTCTCACCAAGTTCTCCTACTTCTAATTTGTAGTCTCAAAAGTGGATTTGTCTTTTGGGAAAAATAGGCACACACCCAGTTGTATTCTTTTAAAGGATCCTTGGTGAGAAGTCATTGGCAGATGTAGAGCATCTTTTTGTACACAGATGCCTTTCTTGCCTTGGAGGCATATACTCCACCTAAAACGGGACCTAGGTGAACGTACCCCAACCAGGGACAAGTGTACTGCTGTCTAACCATAATCAGGGTGATGAGAAAGCTGCCCTCGTTATTGAGTATGATGTGCTCTGAACAGCTTGGCCTTCCAGGAGTTTAGATTTCCAAATTTGAGGCAAGTCTACAGCTAAAATGAAATCCCTCATGTAAACTAAAGCTTGAAGATCTTCATGATATTTTTTTTTGGCTTTCAATCTTTTTCATTTTGGATTTTTAGAAAATTGGGACCATATTTGAATAAGAGGATGATTTTTGCTGTGTAAAGGATGTCGGTGTCTGAATATTGAATACCAATACACTCTTTCTTTCTTAACGTTTAAGGGCAAATCCCTAATTTCCTTCCTTACTGGTGTATCTTCTGATGTAACAAGAGTAATATTCTATAATTGTTCTTCAGATTTCTACCCAAAGAGTTTTGACAATGACTGTTATCAGGGGGGTACAATCGCCCAGCCTGTCTGATAAACATGTTTGCTCGTACACCCCCCCAGCAAGTGTCTGACACCGTACTTTTATCATCCTGTGTGTGTTCAGAATGAGCTTAGAACAGCAATTGCTGGGAATAGGCAGGCGATAAACCGCATTGATTTAACACATCTTGTTTTCAATCATGCTTGGATTTTCTGAGCACGCATTTTTCCTGTACTCTGGCTTGTAGCTTTTATCTGACGAGCTGATCCCTTTTCACTGGAAAATGAAAAGGTCGCACAATAAGACACGGTTTACTGGAACTTGAACACGCACCAGGGAAAGTATTTTAGATAAATACTGTCAGACAGAGTGGAGCTGAATTTCAACAACACAATTGCTAAACAACAATACTTATTACTCTCCTAGAGCAAGCTACCAGCAACGTACGGTTCTCAGCGGGGAGTGGCAGGGTATTGGGCTCCGAAGCTAAGCAACCCTTCTCTGAGCCACGAGCTAACCAAGCACAGAGTTCTGGACTGAGGTCCTACTGGTGATTGTTAATATGACAGTTTTATGAGACAACTCAGACACTTCTCCCACCGTTCACAGAGTCCTTTTGTCTAAGCCAGCAAACAGGTTTCAGAAGGGTTGGATAATGAAGTTACAGCAGAGCCCTGCAGACCAGCAGGCTGAGAGGGGGGGAAAAAAAATCCCAAGAAAAGTGACTCCAAGTAATCCATTAATTCCATTAATAAGACAGGAAAGTACTTGTAACTTGCAGATATTGGAGGATTAGGTGATTAATTGGTAATATTTTAATGGAAGCAAGAGAACTTAGAACAAGTGGGCCATGTAGAGAGCTACAATGGCCTTGCAGATAAGCTTAGGCATTTTTATCAGCCTAAACTCCAACCTAAATAGCATTTTGATATAAAATAAATGAAGTCAGCCTTCTTCAGTATTGACCCAGCCTAAGTGATTATTATTGCTGCGTATCGTTAGCCTTAGACTCAGCCAGAAAGTCTCCTCTACCTGAAGGTCCTTTAGAGCCTGAAACTCTTTCCTCTTAGCTTTAACACACACTCTCTTCATAATTTGTACTCCAGAGTTTCTCATACTTTCTCTGTTCACAGTACCTTGAGTATCTCAGCAATCTATTCACAGTGCCTCTAACACAAAAGAAATATACCAAGAGGTTCTGTTTATTAATTACTTATATTCAAATAGCTTAATGTTTATATTCTAACAATTCAGTAGCTATTTGAAAAGGTACAAATAAATTGGAAGAAAAAATATATACACATAAGTACAACATTTTTATTGTACTAAAATAAAAACATTTACTCACTAATGAGATGTGTGCTCCTGTTGGACACTGCCAACTTCTCAAACCTTGGAATAAGGTTGGACATCACTACCCTCTTTTCTATTATTACACACTGGTTTTCACATGACACTTCCTTTGGATGGCAGCAACCACTGAAAATTCAGCTTTGCACAGCTATGACACGACCAAAAGGAATGCAGTACGAGCTAAGGCTGAGCTGTGACCTTGAACTAGTACTTTGTGTGGTATCTGGCAGACTGAAAGTGTCGTCTCTTTCCCTCAAATTTAAAACATCTCATGGCACCCATGTCAGTCCGCAGGGACACCTTGGTATACTCACGAAAGTTTAAGGAACCTGAATCCACCAAGAAGCATGGAATTAATTCAGTGCAAAGATGCAACAAGGATCCATTATATTCACTCATTGTGTGTTTTCTCCAATTAATAATTATTACAGCATCAGCAAACACTCCCTAATGACTTGCTGCATGCCAAGCATTTTGTACGTGTCCACCCATCTAACCTCTATCACAACCTTAAAATGAAATCCTATTGATATTCCCACTATTCAGACAAGGAAACTGAGGCTTGGGAGAATTAAATATCTTGCCTAAATCCACAGAGCTAACACGTGGAAGACCTCAGATTCAAAGCCAGGCAGTGTGCCTTGCAAGCCCTGCTCTTAACCTCTTTGTTAGAACAGCCAAGTTGGGACAACTAAGAAGCCTCCAGAACAGGCCTCTAAGAGTTTGCCTCACAGGACTTTTCTAACGCTTTTCTTGCTCTCCATGTATCCTTATATCTGCAGTCTAGTCTAGTCCCTTTCTTTGTCTTAACTTACATCCCATGGAAACCTCTGTCTCCTACTCCAGACCATTCGACTTCCACTTCTCTAACAGCACACTCTTCTCCCCTTTGTTCTAACCCTTCTAGAGTAAGTCACAGCCAGATGTGCATCGGCTACATTACCGACCAACTATGTGCCTTTTGGAAAGGTCACATTCTTCAAGTTCTACTTATCTGCAAGGGGAAGGTGTGTGGGGTGTTATTTGTACAGTGCTTAGTATGTACAGTGCTTTGTACATGATAAATACTCAACAGGCAGTTGTTAGAACTCAGAATACCTGCTATGTGCCAGACATAGGGGCAAATGTGGAGAATGCAGGGTTAATTATACATACTACATACTCCCTACTTTCAAGGAACTCTAGAACCTAGAGGAGCAGAAAGACAAACAGAATCTGAAGACAATGTGGTAAATTCGGTATGAGGATGTAGAATTCTAAAAGAACATCAATGTAGTTCACCGGTGTTTGGGGCTCAGCCTTCCCTCCCCCACTTACACTAATTTGAAATTACAGTTCAAAGAATTCTACCGCTTCTGGGTTTCACATGTTACCCTGAACTAGAGCTCTATTCATAGTAGGACATAGTTGTTTTGAAACAATATAAATTCTGTGAGCAAATGGGAAGAAAAACAAGTAGAAAACACCTAATTAAGGTGGGATTCTTCCCCAGACTTGGGATGTTTTACATTGTTTAATTAACTCAATAAAACTGGGTGCTCACTGTATATAAGGCTGCATGCTGAAGAAGATGAAAAAAGGTAACAACACAGGGTTTGGTTTCCTGTGCATCCCCAGCTGGAGATTATCCAGTTTAATAAACTCTTCTCAGCACTGTGATGTGAGGGACCCTTGAGGAGTATGTAATCTCCAGTGGGAAATAGGCCTGTAAGCTAAACAAAAAGATGCAAAACAGCTTTACTAATGGCCTGATAGTGTACTGCACAGAAAAAAAAGACAATTCCTTATAGTGGATCCAGGGAAACATTTACCAAAGAGGTCATATTTCAGCTGGATATGTGAGGATAAATAGGATTGTTCTACTGGAAAGGGTGGGAAGAGCATTTTAGGCCAAAGGAACAGCATGAGCAAAGGCACAGAGACAAAAGGACATGATGTGTTCAAGTAAGGTTAGATACTCCAAGTTGGGGAGAGCATAGCTTATATACTGACTGTTGGGTGTTGAAGAGTAACCATGGGTAACACTATTGGCCTGGAGCCCCTTGCTAAGAGCCCTATCTGGTAGGCAATAGGGAGCTAGTTAAGGTTTTCTGTATCATAGGAATGGCACAATCAGAACTGTAGTTCAAGGACATAAGCATTAGAGTCCAATAAAAGGCAGATCAATTTTAAAGTCAGTGCTATTGCAATAATCCAAGTGGAAAATCAAAGACCAACTAATGATGAGGTGATCATAGAAGAAAAGGGAGATTTTAGAGATGCTTTATAACAGAATTTACATGACTTCAGTACATGTTAGATGTGAGTAGTTAGAAGGAATAGAGATGACTCTGATAATTCTAATTTATCTGAGTAGATGGATAGAGTGGCCACTTAGCAGGAACAAGAATGCAAAAATATAACTATACGTGGAGGGGAAAAAGTCATGAGTTCAATTTCAGACAGGCTGAATTTTAATGCCAATATTACATCCACAGGAAAGTGTTTAGTAGAGTTGGAAACAAAGAACTGAATCAGAGCAAAAAGACTGGGCATGGAGTTAATGTTACAGGCAATGCCAAGATACAGGGCAGAGCAGAAACTGCTGGTGTGAGAAGCGAATGAAGGTAGACAGCTCTGTGGGGAACACTGACAGTTAAGGAATAGAAAAAGACTCAGAGACTAAAAGGACAAAGGCAGGTCCAAAAAAAAGAGAGAGAAACCAGGAGAGAATAATGTCACTGAAATCAAATGGGGAGCTTCAAATGAAAGGGCTGTCCATGCCCCCTAGTGCAGCTGGGTAATCAACCAGGAGAGGTCTGAGGACAAGCTTTCCAAGTTGACCATTCCAAGTTCAACAATGCAGACGTAAGCAACTTTGGAAGACTCAGGAATGCTTGGACTTAGGGGATATAGTTTCCTTTCATCTCAGTAACCCCTAAGCAAAGATCTGAACACACCAAGTGGGGAATGGTTGTTGGCAAACCTGTTTGCCCAACTGAAGCTTAGCTGATGACCAGCGGTGCATGAGAGAGTAGAAGCCACTCAGTTCCAGATCAGAGTCAACAGAGTCCCCAGGCAAAGTATGGAACTCTTTTGGTGATACCCAGTTCACCTTTGATTTGCTCCATTCCTGTTAGAGTAGGAAGGGTGAGGCTGAGAGGCTTTTCCATGGCTCTTGGTTCTTTCTGCTCCCAGTCTTGACACCTCTCTCGTAAGAAATGTATGGAACCAAGCTGATCACTTGAGTCACCCTAGTGAGGTTCTACTGCTTCCAACCCACTCTGGGTTTAGGCCTGTGAACCATGGAGGGCTGGATCTCTTTGCTGCAAGATACTGACAAAATACATTTGTATATATAACCAGAATCTAATCTTCTCTAGATGCTGGTGGTCTTAATATGGGTCCCTGATGACTTATAATCAATAGCTGTTTAGTTAAGCAATTCACTTGTTTTGGAGTAACAGTTATTGTGTGGGCAATGGGTATGTGGCCACTTCCGCAATAACCCCAGGTCTCCCGACGGAGCACACATTACAATCACACATTTGTTGCTATTAGCTCATGAGATTCTGGAAACCAATTTTGAAAAGCAAGTAATAAAGCACCACATAAAAAATAATGGTGTAATTACTTCTTGGTCAGGTTAAACCTACTGTGACGATAAAAACCAAAGGGGATCAGCAAGCATCCTAAGTGAGTTTGCTGTAAATTTGAGACTGGATCTGACCCTCAGCGACGAAAAGGCTTGAACATACCCACCTAAGCCAGGTGCACAGAAGGCTCTTGTGTCCTGTACCATTAAAGTGCTATAATGAATTTATCCCAGTAATGCCTATGTCAGCTCTAAAGAGCTAAAGAGAATGGACCCGTCACTAAATTATCAACTTATCAACCCAAAGGCTTTCAGATCCTCACTTAAATTTAGCATCCCCCCCAACCCAAAAAGAGTGGGGGTGGGGGTTGAAAACTGCATCAGAAAGCAATCACCATGCTGGTGTTATATGTTCTCTAGATATAAAGGACAAAAAAGAAAGTGGGGTGGGAAGGGATCTATTTGGAACACAAACCACACTATTGAGGAGGTAAAGGGAAATGCTGGTTATTGCTGTTGATCTCTAAGCAAACACTGTAATGGTAACCCATGAATGTAACCAGAAGAAAAACACCAGCCTCCACTTTCACTTCTCATCCCTAGTGCCTGAGAGGCTACCCTAGTCTCTTTGGGCACATGAGTGCAGGGGATAGGAAAGAAGCTTAGCCAAATTTATGCCAGTAACTTTTAAGAATGGCATGGTACATTACATGTTTCAGGATGACTCATTTTTCTTTAGGACTACTGTTGGTCATTTTCAGCTCTTGGGAAGAGGTGTGGTTAATGCCTCTGTTTCGCCCTTCTGAGACTTGCAAATGGTTCTCCTAAGGTGCGTGCATCCTGAACAGACTTTATGCCAGGATGCTGACAGATCAACAGAGGACTAATTTTTACTACTAAAAGTGACCTGTATGGTTAAATTCTCAACAACAGCAACTCACATGGAGATATAAGCACTCTTATACATTGAGGGTTGGTTAGACAGGGATAGAGTTTGTTGGAGGGCAAATTGATCATCCACTGGTGGAGAAGATTAAAGGCTAAGTTCAGAAGCTAAGTCATTAAGTTCAGAGACATCCCCCAAAGCAGACCCTGTAGCCACACAAACCACTCCTAAGAATTCTCCAGGTAGGCCAGGCCCACCCCAGCCAAACCAGCCTCATCAAACTTCACAAATGCCATCTTGTAGTTCAAGTTCCTGCTCTTCTTCCTTCAAATGGGAACTTGACACAAATTCTCCAAACTAAATCTTCCAATTCCCTCTAAATTAATGGGTGTGATGAAGCAGCTCAAAATGAATAGTAAATGGGAACAAGGAAAAAGAAATGACCTTCCTCCTATAATCTGTCTCTCCCATCTACTGGCCCCTATTGGAGCTGGTGAATTTTAGAGGAAATGAAAAATACATATTTAACTCCATCTGTGGAATTGACTTTGCCTGAGGCCACTGTGTCAGATATTGTTTCTGAGATTTTCAGAGAGCTGGGACATATCTATGGGGGCAGAGAGACCAGGCTTGATGAACTGCTGACCCAGTCCCAGATGGAAAAATTCTATGATTCTATCAGGACAATAGGTACTGTGACCCTTTAACAGCAAAATCAAACATACTGGATTGCATTTTTCAAAAGCTCCCAAAACAACTTTGAGGTAATAATACCTTCTTCTCAGTCTCTGTTTTAATGCTGGAATTAAGAGCCTGATCTTGATGTGGTCAGAGAGAGGGGCAA
Source organism: Artibeus jamaicensis (assembly GCF_021234435.1). Classification (NCBI taxonomy): domain Eukaryota; kingdom Metazoa; phylum Chordata; class Mammalia; order Chiroptera; family Phyllostomidae; genus Artibeus; species Artibeus jamaicensis. The sequence goes on along the minus strand of NW_026521828.1, from coordinate 6,778,356 downwards.
AACACCTACTCAGTCAACTTCAGAACTTTATTGCTGCCAAGATCCTTCCTTTTACAAAACACACACACACACACACACACACACACACACACACGACCACACTTTGGAGACCCTAAGTGATCCGCGCAAGATCAGACAGGTAGTTAACAGCTGGCTCAGAACAAAAACTCAAGTGTCGGACCCCATCTACCCAAGGTCCCCTGTAGCAGGTGTCCCCAGCAGCCGGATTTAAAATATAAAGGATCACATAAAACAGAGAAGTGGTACTCAGCATTTTACTTTTGTGAACTTATTTTTTTTTTCTTCAACACCCCAAGAGGTAGGTATTCCTATTTCACAGATGAGGAAACTGGGGCGGTTAATGTGGGGACGAGGGGCAGGCAAGCAATGAAAAGAAGTGTGATTCCATCACACCTATGGAAAAGGACATCAGACCCTCCCTGAAATGACAACATCTTCATTACAAGATCCAACTGCCAGTCATTTCAAAGCCCAAAGGCCCTGCATTTTATAAAATACACATGAATGCGGGGAAGGCCAGCAAAGGCTCCCAGGATCCTGAAAGTGTTTTAGAGCATGTCTACACAGTGCCCACAGTTCTGTTGTTACTTTTTTGTTTGTTTGCTTCTTTGCTTTTTGTTAATCTCTCTTAAATTCTGTTTTGTAAAAACACCTGGGATGCTCTGATTTTACCTATTCTTAGAAGCACGGTAAGAATTCTAACTGATGCCCAGTTAGAATGTTCCAGAGACAATGCTCCACACTATGTTACATGACATTAATTCTCAGCTGCCACAGTGACATCTGTGCTGTTATCCTCACTGTTTTTACAGATAAGGGAAAACCCAGATGATGACAGAGAGGGGACGGATCCTACCCAAATTTTACAGCAGTGAGAGAAGAACTAGGAGTCAAACTCAGGCAGTCTGTCTGTGACACTCACCCACCTACTCACACACCCTTTGCAATGGATGGCCCCGTGGAAGCAGTTAGCTAATACATCAGAGGAGTGATGTTATCCTTCCCTTAAGGGCAACAGAATAAAACAAACGATGAGAGATGCCTCAAGTAAAACTGTCCAGCTCCAACTTGAAAATGTAAGTGTATATCCATGTATGCCATATAAAGACTTGACTCCAGTAGTTTAAAAAGGGAAACGTCCCAAAATGGATCACACTTGAGCCTCAAAACCATTTTCTGTGAGGTGTATACTGGTGATGTCACCCATCGAGAAGATGAGCAATGACACGCACTCCTCCATTATCACCTTCCGGATAGTTTCATCTCACCTGGCAACTTTTCCTTAATCAAGCAACTTGAAAATTGTGCAGAATCTTGAGGCGGGTCCAGGTAACACAGTGGAACTCTGACATGCTCTCTTCATTAACTGCTCATAGACCAGAAATGAGAATCAAGCCTCTTCTCCTGGGGAGGCTTTTAACTGAAAAACTCATCTTAATTGAATGCACACATCAATTAACTGTCTTCGGGCTCACAAACCATTAATGCCCCATTTTCAGAGTGTCTCTCTTCTCTCTAGCTTGTCAAAAGGCTGGCACTCTCCAGGCTGTGCTTAGAGGAATGTGAGATTCAGCAGGAATGTGGAGGGGACAGGAGAGGGAAGAAGGGAGGGCATTAAGCACTCATCTTCCCAAGCAAACGAGCATTCTGGGACTGAACAGGGAGAACAGCAAATAATGCTGCCCTTGCAAAATTGACACCCTCCCATCACTGCTCTGAGTCAATTGCAAGGGATTCTACAAATAATGCCATTCCGCCCTCTGAACACCAGTTAAGCAGGCTTCAAATGTGCCTACTGAGAGAAGACCAGGCTTGCAAATAGAGTCTTGTGGATGTAAAGGGATGGTATAATGCTAAAAGGGGGGTGGGGGGAGAAAAAAAAACTAATTGCACATTTCTCTCCTGAAATATTTGGCCTGTTTCAAAGCTCCACTTTTCTTTCTCTCTCTGGAACAGAAAGATCTCAGCAGAGGTTTGAGGCGTGTCCCCAAAAGAGCTGTGTCAGGTTGCTTCCCACAGCATGGCACGTCCGGGTGGAAGAGCCCCTACCTAGATGGACTATCTCCTCTACCCAGGGCAGCAGTCCTCTGGAGGGAGAGGGATGCATCTGTGCCCTTCTCACTGGCCCTGCAGGCTCCAAAGGCAGGGAGCTGTGAGACTGTGTCTCTGATGAGGAAGACTTTTCTAATTAGACTTGGTCAAAAAGATGAGCATATTTCAGTTCTTACTGCATGGGGAACTCCTTGGGCTCTACTGAGATTTTTTTTTAATTGTCATGAAAATATTTGAATCCATCAGGAAGAGCCATTTCCCCAAATATGCATTGCCATCTTTTTAAATGGCCTGATTTTGCTTTTGAAATAAACTCAGAATCTAAGCATGCTTTCCTTGGCCAAGATTTTAAAGTCAACTACAACTTATGATTCCGTAAAACACAGAAATGAGATTCCTGACTCACTATAGCCCTGACCTTGGACTTCCACGTTGAAGGTACCAAATAAGGTCATTCAAATCCCAGACCAATCCCACTCTGCAACGCTGGTAGGCAATAGTGTGCAAGGAGAGTTCCAGTACACCTGCTAGTAATGCCATTACTTGGGGCATAAGCCAGTAAGCTCCCATAGAGCTCAGGATTCGGAGAAAACAAAATAACAGTATTACATGAGGGAGATAAACACGCACTGAATAACAGCAGTTATGAGTTTCCTTTACGTGGCAGGAATATTTTCTTGGCTGTGGGATTCAGAATGTCAACAAGGGAAGCCAGGCATGCCAATTTTAAGTTTCATCAGCCTGCCAGAGTATTCAGAGGTCTGGACAAGGTACATTAACTTCCCCACATTTGTGAAGAAGGAGAGGTGCCACTGACTTGTCCCAATTTGTGTCTTACATTACCTTTCTTCATGATGACATGCCCATTGGAATGGCATAAGGAGCCTCTTTTATTGTCAACAATGCAGGGCACAGGGTTCTAGTTCCCTTAGGACTATGAGACTGTGGTTAGTTCAACACCAGTGAACCCAGCATGAATCCTCTATCAAAAACAGTTTCATAAAACTAAAAATGGAACTGCCTTTTGACCCATCAATTCCACTGCTAGGATTATATCCTAAGAACCCTGAAACACCAATGCAAAAGAACCTATGCACCCCAATGTTCATAGCAGCACAATTTACAATAGCCAAGTGTAGGAAGCAACCTAGGTGCCCATCAGTAAATGGTATATCAAAAAACTATGGTATATTTATACAGTGGAATTCTATGCAGCAGAAAGAAAGAAGGAGCTCCTACTCTTTGCAACAGCATGGATGGAACTGGAAAGCATTATGCTAAGTGAATTAAGCAAGGCTGTGAAAGACAAATACCATATGATCTCACCTTTAACAGGAACCTAATCAACAAAACAAACAAACAAGCAAAATATAACCAAAGACACTGAAACAGAGAACAGGCTGACAGGGACCAAAGGGGAGAGGAGAGGGAATTTCAGGGAAAAAGGGGGAAGGGGTTGCAGGAACAAGTATAAAGGACACATGGGCAACAACAAGGGGAGGGAGTGGAAACAGGAGGGAGGCGGGGAGGGCTGCGGGGGTGGGCTGGGATGGGAGTAAAAGGCAGAAAACTGTACTTGAACAATAAAAAAAAACAAAAATAGTTTCATAAAAGCCAGGGAGAGGCAGAGGCACCCCCAGTTGTAGATATGTAAACAATGAGAAAGAAACTAAACCCAATTTTGTAAACAACCAAAGGCAGGTCTTTTGGGGGAGATTAAAGGCCTGTGTTTTAATATTTAAATGATAGGACATTTCCTGAAATATCAGATCAATTCTTAAAGGGGAGCTGGTCCCACTGCAGTTTCTTTGTGGTCCTCTGTCCAGCGCCCATTAGACAGGGGCCCTGTCTTTGGGAGAGTGGATTCAGATAAATTCTAGAAGAGGAAATAGATTCCATTCCCTCTGTTTACTTTATTACTATTGATTTCTGAATTCCCTCCAATCTCTTTCCCAACTGAGCAGATAATATACATTTAGTACCAAAGGTAATTATCCAAAATGAATCCAGTTTGCAGCTGGGTGATAAAACAGAGAAAGGACACTGATAGATTAAACACTTATACATTTAAAAGTATGGCTGATTGTATTAATATATACTACAGCTTTAATATGCTCACTTTATGACTAGATATAATTTCCAAAGCTAATCGTGGGCTCATTTGTACACTTGGACACATTTTATTTCCACTATTCTATGTTTTACAGCATTATTTTATAGTGCAAATTCTAAAATAATAAAAACAAAATCGTTTCCAAAATGTTTTTTAAAAAGTCTATTTTCTACGAAAAGGAACTATTGAGAATTTTTTTTTAAAGACATGCAAGAAGGGTTAGACCACGTAATTGCCAGAAATGACAACGGGTTTTAAAGGATCAAAGTTAGAAAAAAATAACAAGTCATGTATTATTTTAAAAGTATATAAAACAACTTAAATATCCAGCAATGGATAAGTAAATTTAGCAAACCCACACTGTGAGAGATTATGCAGCCTTTAACATCATGTTTATGAAGAAGGTTTAATGCGTGGGAAAATGCTTAGTAGGCTATGTGCAAAAAGAATATAAAACTCTGTGTGTATGTCCACATACACAGTATAACCACAGATAGGAATGAATGTTTATATACTTGTTATACATGGAAAAAGATGAAAGAAATATATGAAAATGTTAGCAGCGGTTATCTCTGGGTTGCGGGTATTGAATGATCTCTCATTCTGCCCTGTTTTTCTTTAGATTTTCTATAATTGACATACATTATTTGTATATAATATAGACTATAATATAATCACCATAATTACAGAAACCTATAACACAATGACTAAATGGCTAATAGGGAGATGGACAGACGCACAACCTGTGTAGGACGGAAGGTCTGATACACCTTCAATTTGCTCCTGGCTTGGAACAATCAGAGCGCAGCACCCACAGGGGCTGCCATGCCAGCCCCTCTCTGAAAACCCGCCCATTCGCAGCAGGGGGAGCTTTTCTCAAAGTTCTACCAGGTGTGTCCACAGTTGGACACCCAGGGGCCATCTCACTTCTAAGGGTGTCATAGAGAAGGTCTATGGGGAAATAAATACTGAAATACTTTTGAAAGGTAGCACAGAGGAGTGACTGAGAGGATGGATTCTGGAGCCCACGGCCTGGGTGTGACTATGGCTCTTCTGCTTCCCACTTGACTAACTCTGGCTAATGACATCATAGCTCCACACCTCAGTTTCTTCATCTGTAATATCAGACAATAAAGTGCCCACTTCACAGAGATGTTAGGAAGTTGAATGCGTCAATACAGGGGTGGGCGAAAGTAGGTTCACAGTTGTGAGTACAAGCAACAGAGTTTATTCTTGTATGATTATTTATTACTTATTGTACTATGTATTATTATTAACCTACTTTAGTCCACCTTTATATTTCTCGAACCCTTAGTTTCATGTGACATATATAAGTACTTCAAGTATTTGTTGAACAAAATTAAGTTTTGACTTGTACTAATCAGAATAAAGGTACAAATCAAGAAATGGACATGGTCAAAATACTTGTCCAACTGCTGAGTGTAAGATTTTTGATAAGCTCATCTAGGTGACTTTCTGTTGAATTTCAGTCAGTACTTGGAACTGTGATGGTTATAAATGTGGGTTTTTTCCCTGTAGTTTTCAAAGATCTGCCCATCCATACATTTGCGGAACACTGAGGATGACGCTAAGGTTCATGGGCACACTCACTACGTGCCAGCACTGTCTGTCACATTTTGTTTGCTACTCTGTAGTTAGACTCTCACATAAGACATGGAAATAAGTAGGTGTTCAATAAATGTTTTGCTGAATGAAGAAAATGAAAGAATGAAGTACTATATACCACAGCTACATCAGGTTGTCCAAACAGAGGCAGATTTCCTCAAAGGGAAATATTAAGCAGTAGAGTTGAATTATTAAGTTTCTCGGGACCTAAAACTTTTTACAGTTATAATATGGAGACAGTGAGATGGCCCTATCCAAAGAGTGGAGGAATGAAAAAAATTAGTCCATCTAAGAAAAGTGCCACTCAGCACTTAAAGGACCCTTTTCCTGTGGAATCCACAAGGACGAAGGGAACGCCGGAAGTGGAGAAACCAAGACAGCAATGGCCTTGCCAGTAAACAGAACTAGGGTCTATCACTGGTTCTCTGTTTTCTCCCCTTACCAGGTGGAGCGTGACCGAGGAATGTCAAAGCAACCAAACTAAAAAAACAACAGAATGGTAAATTTTACTGTAATAAATTTCAGTATTGAGAGAGAAAAACAACTATTTCTTAGATACTCACCATTGCTTTTGTATACATTTCAGAGTTACTCTTCACACATTGAATTTCTAAATTCATGGTGTCACTGTAAGCATTTTGAGGAGATCTTGGCTCCAAGCAACAAAGGAGGAATGAAATATCCCATGGTTGTAAAATCTTGATAAGTTCTCAGTGTCACTTTTTTTTAATGTGAAACTGCTCAAACCACACAGATAATTATAGATGACCAGATTGTAACTGTTTTATTGCTTCTTTTTCCCCATAAATTTTAATTTTGGAAATTTAAGTGAAAAATGTGGTTTCAATTTACTACAAATTGCACACAATTTGGTTTTAACAAGAAAAGAGAAAGAAAGGGTATGATCTTTACAGTGAATTATGAACTAGAATTTGTTTTCGCTCACTCCACACCACCAGAATAATAAAGCACAAAATTTAGAAAAGCTGCCCTACAAAATGGAAATCATGAACTATAGTAAGAAAAACATAAAGTAATTTTTTTTAATCTACACATGGTTTAAGCAGTCTAATAGGATAATGCAATTGAGCTAGTCTTTCTCTCTTTAGAGAAGCAAGCTGAAGTTAAAGAGGGAAGAAAGGAAGAATGAAGGGTCATGGGAGCGGAAGCTGAGGACCTCCATCCACCATGTAACAGGAGGTCTCTCAATAAGAAAGGCTGTGCACATCTCCATCATAATTCCTCCAAAGGTGCTACTTACTACTGAAGAACTATTACAGACAACTAATACCAAAATCACTGAAATACATACCTAGAAACAGAGCAAAAGACAAGAAAGAGAATTTTATGGAAAGAAATGACAAGCATCAGCTAGGTTCCAGCTACAGTGTGACCAACATGCTTTCTCTATGCAAGGCAGAGGTCAACAGTCAGCAGGTTAAGGACCGGGAATCCCTGATGTGTGTCTGCCCCACCAAAACCACCAGCTGGAAGGCAGACGCAGAAGTCCATCAACCAGCCATTTTTTCTCCCTTGTGCCTCACTTTGGGTTGAATGTACTCTTTTATTCCTTCAGTTAACCACTGGTTTCACCTTCTTAGCAATGCAGACCATTTCTATGTGTTGGGCAAAATAAACTGTTCAGAAAACAAATAATAATTTCATTAAAACTGTCCATCTCCATTGATAGAATTCTCCAAGGCCCCTGTGGCTTAATGGAAGCATCACGGCTTCCACGAATTTCTACTTTCAAAAATGTTTACTTTCAGACATACTGTGACCACCAAATGGTAACATGAGTACCCAAATGTTGTACCCTAAGGTTTTCTTTTTTTGGCCAAAATGGAGTATTTGCTAATATTTTTTTATCTGAAGTTAAAGTTGCAAGTAAAGTGCGCCTCTGACTTTGAGAACACTAAGTTCTCACGTATGAAGGTCCAGCAATAAACTGGGACTTGGCAAACGGGAAGTATTACTCATTGATGAATAATCCCATTAGTCAAAACTGCAAACTTCTGGTCAACTGCATTTTTTACATATTACTGCATGAAGCTCTCCCTGAGGTTTGCCATCCAAGATGACTTTTGAAGGCATCACAATTAACAAGAGGCGATTCAACCTCTTGAAAGATAAAAGCCGACTTTTCCTGCCCGGAAGTCAAGACAACTTTGGTGTTGGTGGAAGGTTGTCCCCTAACTGTGACACTCTTGTTATGCAACCTTCAGGCGATGACTTTTCGCTGAGCACAGGCCCTGCTGAGCAAAGTTTTCACATGTACCTCGGCCCCAACTGTTCAACTGAAGATGCAGTCTGTGCAAAAAGATGGTATGGTAAAATGCGAGGACTTCACAGCAAAATGTTCAAAAACTGCAGTAATCTAGCTAGAGGGAAACCCACTGAAGGGCATCTCAAGAGGGAAGCAAATAAGGCTTCCTCAAAAGTCATTCATTTATTCTTTGAAAAAGTTCCCCATAAAAGCTCCTTCACCCACGCCTCCCACTCTCAGCCTTGTTTCCAAATCTCTACCACAGATCATAAACACCACCCTTAACTGATAAGGACCCCCAGATATTTGGTTCATGGTTCTATGCACCTATTGCTGAGAAAAAGTGTCAGAGAAAAAGATGCTGGACAAGGTATGAAACTCTCTCTACTCCCTTCAATGCAAGTATTGTGTCCCACAGAAAACTAAATTCCAGTGAATGTGCAGGGATTTCCGCTGCAAGATTAATAAAATAAAAATACCCTAAATACCCTCAAATCTCTCACGGGGGGAGGAGGAAAAAATAAGAGGATCGGAGAGGAGTGATGCAGATGATGACAGTGGGAAATTATTTGTACATGGGTTCTAGGAAATTGTAGGACATATTCGAACAAAGAGATAAAAATAAAGGGAGGTAATGGATGGGGTAGAGTTTTCTTATAGTGTCTCACATCCTTTTCACCCGTAAATTCAGTTCATTTTTAAGATGATGGCACTCGATAGCAATGGGAAAAACAGAAGACTGGAATTCAAAGGCATCTTGCACCTTTGGTCCCCTAGGCAAACCCCCTCCTGGTCTGGAGTTCCCTAGACTGCCAGGCTGGGCTGCCTTCCCACGGCCATATACTTACATCCCTATGGAGCTTCTTGTCATCATGATTAGCATCACTGCCAACACAGCCTGCCCTCTATTCATGGTTTCCCTGCTCCTGTTCATGTCTGTATCCCAAGTACTTTGCACCCCACTTTGCACACAGTGGCATTTAATAAAAGCCAGACAATGAAACTCAAGAAAACAACAGGCTTCCCTCTGCTTTAGGAAGTTCATTTTAGTTTTAAAAACCCTTAAAACCTTCTTGGAATTAGTTACTAAAAAAATCTAAAGGTAAGAGAAAGGACAGTGAGTGTGAAGGCATTTTCAGATATTTGATGGGCCTGGAATTCGCACAGGATTTTTTTTTTCAAGGCTGAGACTTGTAAGAGACCCAGTACAATGCCTGGCACAAAGCAGATGCATATTTGTCAGCTGAGCACACTCACATCCTTCAGGAAAGCAAGGGGGAGGGGAAGGATTTCATGGAAAATGGATTCTCAGGGGGGATGTGGAGCATCTCTGTGAAGACTGATGAGGGGCCTACCAGTGGAAGTGAACGTAGCCCCCAAATACCCAAATTTAGTTGGGTGAAAGGCCACCTAACAATCACCTAAGATTCTAAATGAAAAAGCATAGATCAAGAGAGCTGGTAGCTTTGTTGTTGAAAAAAGCAAAGTATGAAACCAGTGGGTTTTTTCTAAGGCTCTCTTCCTGAAATGTCTACCCTCACCACAATGTCTGTGGTACTTTAACAGCTTAGAACACTTAATGGCAAACCTAAGCAAGCGTTGGCATTGACCCCGAGTCCTAACTTACTGAGTGTGTTGTGCCCTGGAAGTGGGCTCACGCTGTCCAGTCCTGATTGAGCCTCTGAGACGCAAGCTCTTGTTCCGGCAGGCTCTTTTCCCCAGGCCAAATCTCAGCCACAGCTAAACTTTCCCAGCCTATGAAGACCAAGTGTTTGGGCTGCCTTCTGACCAAGTGTGAGATCGCTTTTTGCTGCTTATGGGGTGGGCTCTATGGCCTTTCCCAGGACAATCAGTCACCTTGACCGGTGACCTCCAGCAGAGGCAGACAAAACTTGTAAAAGTCACAGGACCCTATTGGGACAAATTCTATTTCATGTGTCTTTTATTTGAATGGCTTACTCCTTTGAATTATGTTGACCATCATGCCTGAATTCATTCCTTACCAAAAATCATTTCCTGGAGTGTAAACATCGTAGTTTTCTAATTCTCTTTTTGTTCCCTCATCATCAACCCATCCATTCCACTTTACTGAACATTTTACTTTCCGCCAAGGCATTGTACTTATAGGGTGATTGAAATGTAAATTCTGTCCTTCCATCTATTTTTCTCATTCCTTGATAACTATAAAGAAAACAGGAAATGAATGAACTAAGTAATGAAGAGGGCAGTCCAAACAGGAAAAACAAGCATAGAGTAAAATGCAAGTGACATACTTTGAATGCTCTTACTAATTATTAGGAAAGTCTGCCACAGATCTAAAATGCAGGCATTTATTGGCCACCAATTCCAGTGTCCTTGAGGTTGAGGTACTGGACGTTAAAGAAACAGTTGATGAGATTTTTCTATATAAAAAAAATTACTTCTGACCCGCATGCTCAGAAAAGAAGATGAAGCAGCTCTTCCCAGACACCGTAGTCTTCAGAGGCTGAGCCGGAGGCTTGTCGTCCCCCCAGGGCTAGACAGGAGCAAAACTCTGGTCGCCCTCCGCCCGAGGCTGGCATGGGACGGATGGCAAGGCACCTGCTCACAGAATTTGAAAGCAGGAAGTGGCCTCAGTGTCCATGAGGCCTTTGGAAAGCAGGCATCCTATACCTTCTAAAGAAAAGGCAGAATGTGCCCTGGGTAACCCATGGTGATCACTACAATGCAACCTTAATTGTCTCCCTTTCAGGCTTACCCTGTATTCTCATTTCAGAACATGTATCTAGCCTTCCTTCTACTGCATCAGATAAGATCTGTAAATGTCTCATTCTAGTAGTCACCGAGGAAAGTCTGGGAGGGAATGAAATGAGGAAGTCAGGCCCATTAGATGATAATTTTAGGGGGGCAGGACTGTCCCCATCTTATACATGGTATCTCCGGTAATGAACATACAATCGATGATTAATAAGTAGCTGTAGAATGAATGACTGGAGAGGTCACAGTGCATCATTTCACATTCTCTTCATGCCCAAAGGCTAAAGATAATACATCCTTAAAATCCTGAAGTCTGAAGCCAGTCTGCCTGCAGTCACATCCAGGTTCCTCCACCTTCCAGTTGCCTGACCCCAAGCAAATTCTTAACTCTTCTTTGATGCAGCTTCTTCAGGTATAAAGTGGAGGTAATAATACTACTTATTTCATGGGTTTTTTAAAGATTAAGTATATAAAAATATGGCACATACTTAAAACAGTATATGGAACATAGTAAGTGCCTTTTAAGAGTTAGCAGCAATTGTCATTGTTATTTATTAACGAGAATCAGGGAGTTCATTCAGTACTATACTCTGGGCCAGGCAGAATACTAGGCACCAGAAATACACTGGTAAACCAATTAGAAATAGACTGTCAGTTAATCAATTCACAGATTGAGAGCTACTTAATGCCATCAGTAATAAGAACTACCATTTCTTTGATTCCTTAATGGACACCATTTATAACCTGGTAGGCGCTTTACTCATATTATCTATTTTAATCGTTACAATAACCAGTGAAGAAGACATGTTTGTTTCTCCCATTATTCAGATAAGAACAGTGAGAGTTCAGTGGTGAGGTAACCTCTCAGAGGTCATACAGCAGGGGTCCCCTTCACTCATTCATTTTTTTACCCACTCACTCATCCAGCATCTACTGGAGGGACTGCACCTAAGGCCCTGGGCTGACGGGAGAGAATTAATATGCATGTGGAAATCATGGTGACAGGCACGATTCTGTTTTCAAGAATCAGCCTATATCAAATTAAAAGAAGCACACAGCAGAGAAGAGTTACAAAAGATTAGTGATGATATGACATTTATCTTTATGAATTTGGGACAGGAACACAAAACCGCCCACAGCTCAGTCTGACAACCTGTTTGCCAACAAGCGAAAAAAGGAGTGTTTTAGAACAATTCAAATGCACCTGCTATTTATAAAAGCAACGATGATTTTCTTTTTTTAAAAAATGAACTATTAGACAAGTCATCTTCATGTGTGTTTTTTTTTTAAATCCAGGCTACAGAAGCTAAGTAATCATTGTTTCAATTAATTGCTTTCTTGTTGCTTGTCACTCTCCTTTCATTGTGAGAAATTAAAGCGTAAAAGCAGATTATACAACATACATTTATTTAAGCTGAGATGTCTTGACATCCCTCATTGTATTTACTTCCCAAACATTGCCTGGTTATTCTTTTTAAACTAAAACTCCTTTAGCTCCAAACCAACTTGGCACACTCCCCACTGCGATACACTTGATAATCATGACTCAAAAATGTGGAGCTAAAAAGGGCTGAGATAATACGCTGTCCCGCCCATATTTACCACCACATTCCCGAGCCACCCAGCTTCGTAATGATGACTTCTTTCCATTCTTTGCACTGTTTGGCAACTACATGTTTTGTGAATACCAAAGAATGCTTTATAAACATTCTCTCTCCTTGCAGCAGATAAATCTTTAAAATTAAAAGACAAAGTTAAAATGACTTCTGCACTTCACCAACGTCTCCCCTAAATGTACCATACATCTTGCAGTTCCAATATTCACAGTTTAAGATTCAGCGATGACTTTCAATCTTACTTTGTGGATAAAGAAGGAGGGATTGTGCTGCAGTTTATTGAAAGCTATTCTGGGAGTTAGTTTCGATGTTTAGCTGTTTTATTCTTTCGGCTTCTCCATCCTTCTTTCTCCATCTCCCCTTTATTGACACCAGGCATCAGCCTCTTATTCCAGGGACCTTTTTTTTTTCTTTTAGAGTCAGACATGGAGAGACAAATATTACAGAAACAACAATTTCAAGGATCTGGCGCAATGACATGGATCAATGCTTATTGAAATTTCAGGAAGCTTGATCTGCTGAGAACATAGTCAGCCGGTGGGGCTCATATTTCTAGATAATGATCGCAGAGTGGCTGTGGGGGGGTGTGGGGCAGGGAGAATGCAGCTTCTGTGCCCACGACAGCATGTCTCTAGCCCTGGGGAAAATCCACAGCTGCTCAGAAACAAGAACTCGTTTGCCCCGCGATGCAGTACAGGCTCTGAGTCTCCTCATTATACACTTCCCTAATTCGACTGTACTAGTTCTAGTTCAACAAGCCCGCCTGTCCCCTACTGTGCCCCACCAGATCACCCCTCTCATTCCTTTCCTCACACGTTTACCAGTCTGATCCGTATGGTGTTTTGCTTCTTAACGTCCACATCACTTTCCTTCCCTCCCTAGAATGTAAGTGTCTTGAGGGCAAGAACCTCACTTTTCTGGGTCACAGAGCCAAGAAGGTGCCAGGAACATAGCAGGCATAAGAACTGTTTTATTAAACTGGAATTTTAATATTATTGCATCCTCTCCTCCATAACCAATAGCATGAGAGCAAAATATTTGAAAATATTTTTTAAAATATTCACTCCTCACAAGATCATCTTAAAGTCTAGAAAGAGCCTAGAATTCCTCGGGAATGAAATGCAGTCTGCCGTTTTTAAGGAGTGACTGCGAAGGCCAGCACAAGGCCAAGTTAATCTGTCACTTAATGTCTTAGAAGTTATAGACAGATACATTTAAAAACTCATGGTTTGTGAATGTGAATTCCAAAGTTTTGGGCCACGTGAAAGACTTTGCTCGGGAAGAGCACCACTGCCTCGTCAAAAACTTGTCTGAAAATACAAAACAATGCCACGTCGCACCATAAGCCAACATTTTTCAGAGGCCAAGGTGGCGTAAGTGGATCGTTTCCAGTTTGGGGACTTAGGGAGACACCCTGCAGATGCCAGCTTCTCCAGCCAAGACAAGAACTCCTTCCACACAGAGAGCCCATTACGTGAGATGAAGATCTGTTTTTGTCCCTAAACAAGCCACATGGCATTGGAACTGCCATTAGCTCCTAGAAGGCAATGAAGAACTTATAAAATCAGAGCCAGTGTGTTATTAAGACCAGGCACAGTGGCTTTAAGGCAATATAGATTTCTGAGCTATTTATTTATTTATTATTATTATTGCGGGTCCCACTCTCCCAGCTGCAACAATCCCGACTCTGCAGGGCCCGTGTAACAAGGCGATCGTATCTGGGAAATAATGAGCGGAGGAATGCTGTTGTTTCTTTCAGAGCAATCTCAGGTGCGATCTTACGCCGTAAAGGACTGGATCAATACTCCCAGCAGCAAGCCGCTCAATACCCCCTGAATTATTGCTTCATTTTTCTTCTTATTATAGATGAGTTGTGTTATTATTTTCCCCCAATCGATATTTTACAACCTTTTTTATCCGTTTCTCCATAAATTTTGTGATTACTTTAAACTGGGAATTCCGGTACACTAACTAAGATGCAGTGTCTGGAAGGGATGGGGGTTTTTTTGTTTTTGTTTTTGTTTTACTCTTTAGACAAAATGCCTGGTTTACAGGCACACGGTAATCAATAGCCAAAGGAACAAACACTTCGTGGAGAAAAGTTTAACATAACCCTGGGCTTGCAAACCAAAAGTGCAAATCCTTTCAAAGAGCAACAGCCCGAAGAGCGCCGAGCTGAAAAACACGGGCAAAGGCACGATTGATCAGCACTTTGCATCTGAAATTTCATTCCTAATGCTTCTTTTCCCTTCCAGTTAAAGAGCCAATGCAATCCCCTTAAATTGTTTCTCACAAAGGAGATAACTCTGTGCACCTTGGAGAGATTTAATTGGCTTCTATAGCTCTCTCCTGCTAAGTGTTTAAAACATCAGCAAATCAAATCATGTAAACTCATACCCTGTTCTGCTGCGGGTTTGCTCCAAGCCTGATTATCTAGATGTTAACATTAGCAGCGCCTACACTTAAGGAAAGAGATCAGGAATATGTTCCCTCCGTGAGTTCCGGGATGACTTAATTCTATGCTTCCTATGAACTAATGTGTGTTACTTGGCAGAAAATACTCAGTGGTAACTGAATAATCATTATAGTGCAGCCCGTAGTAATTACATGGTAATTCACATTAACTTCATAATAAGCACTGTATTTTTTCACTATATCCATCTGAGAATGAGGCAGAATCATAGTCTTTCATGTCTTTTTTTAATGCCACCCCAAATAAAAATAAAGTAAAATCATTCTTAGGGCAGGGGGATGGGGAATATAACCCGGATGACTTAAGCTACAGATTTCATTAGAAAAATACTTAAATCCATTAAGTCTAATTAGACATGACATCCTAGAATTCACAAACAGTAGTTCTAATACACTCATTAAAAAATTTGGGTGGCTTCTCTAGAAAATGGGAGAATATTATATTATAGGCTGTTACATTACATTAAGATCTTATAATTTTATATGGGCTCTTCACTTTTTATGTAAAAGCCTACGAAACTTTATAAGAATAGTTCTGCTTAAATCAATGAGTCTTAAACAACAATGTGCTTCTTGTAACATGTACTTAATATTGCAATAAACTATGCTAAGTGGTATAGGATAAAATGGGAAGCATTTCATTCTGATTGGCTGAAAGGTATCAGGACATAGGGGCTCAATTCCTTATAGCATTGCAGTACCCAATTTACATTCAAATCTCCATTTACGTACATGTTATTTAATTTGGCCAATTATGAAGTCCTAAAACCTCTTTTCCATTATAACGTGGACCCTAGAAGGATTCACACCATGACTGCATCACACGTAAATATATGAAAAAGTATTTTGAGGACAAGAAAGCAGGAGGAACAACTTTAATTGAATACTTATATTAGCAGTTAAATTAGGTCTGTTTTTAAATGAGCCACCCTTAATTAGCTGCAGTCAGGAAAGTAGAATTAATATATTTTACTTTTCATTCCACTCATTACATCTTCATTACATTTAGCATCAATGGACAACTGGGCTTTTTTTTTTTTCCTTCTTTTTTTGCTTTTCACCAACAATTGAGTACCCTTTTAGGGAAGGTCTAAAAAAAAATCTCTTTTATTTGATTTCTAATAAAAGGCCCAAGTAAGGCTTAAATCAGAACCCACTTACAAGATCTACATTTTTTTTAAAGATTTTATTTATTTATCTTTAGAGGGGAAGGGAAGGAGAGAGGGAGAGAAACATCAATGTATGGTTGCCTTTCGTGCGTCCCCTGCTGGGAACTGGCCTGCAGGGAACCTGCCTGCAACCCTGGCATGTGCCCTGACTGGGAATCGAACCGCGATTGTCTGGTTTGCAGGCCCGTGCTCAATCCACTGAGCTACACCAGCCAGGGCAAGATCTACATTTTTTTTAATGAATTGGGATATGCCGTTGATGTGGTGATACCCTCCACACCAGAAGCGGCAGGACAAGCCTCACAATGACCACACTCTCATTCATCACCAGCCGCGCAGGCAGTGAGCACCTCACTGTGCCAGGCACGTGGCAGGGATCTCTTCCCGGTGTGTTTTCATCGCGTCCCTGATTACCATTATCTTGCAACTACTTCTCTTTCATTGACCCTAATGATGATGATTTTGATTCCAAATCACTAAGAGAAAGGTCACCAAATGCAAAAAAAAAAAAAAGCCTATCACGTGAGTTAATAAACTCTAATCCAGAGAATTGAGGATTAGAGGCAGAATGGAGGGTCTACAGATGCTCTGTGGTAGAGAAAAAATACTCTCCCAAGTGCCCACGGGTGCTATGCATGAGGGGATGGTAGGGGATGGTATATTAAGGGGGATCCTGCCAAGTCCCCCCCCCCCAGTCTGGACCTTGAGAAAACGATCCTCCAGCCCAGAGAAGTCCCTCGGCTGCTTTGTAGTGTCTGAAAGATGTCCTATTTTTAAGCTGGGCTTTGACAAAAAGACAGGATGAAGGAAATATCCTTAAATTACATGACTCCGTGTCACCAATAGTGAAAATGGCACCTGCCTTTTCTGCTGGACTTTGATTTACTCAGAAGTGAAGAGAAGCTCCTTCTTATGTCAACAGAAAGACAAGGAAGTAAAAAGACCAGAATAATAATGTAGGTGACACTATTTTTCAAAAATCATATACTAGAGGGCCAAAGAATCAAACCTTCTCTATCTCACCTTTTCCTTGAATGATTTTCATATACATGCAAAAAGTGTGATGTAGCATATATTTGTGTATTTGGAAGTCCATTGACAAAATAATTAGTAAATATATATATGATTTGCTCTGGTTCTATACGGAAATCAATCATGTATTGGTTTGAGAAAGCTTCAGTTGCCTCCTCTACAAAATGGGAAGATGGGTCCATGCTACTTCTGAGGGGCTCCTCATCTCTGAAAGTCAGACTTTCAGGAACCTGTTCTCTCAAATCCTTTCTAAATAAGACCTACCCAAAAGTGAGCGCCAATGTATGCCCTGCACTGACCTAAGCTTTCCACGTGCCTTATCAGGGGAATCCTCACAGCAAGCCTCAGAGATGGTGTCATCCCCCATTGTGCAGATGAGGAAACATTATCAGACTGGTTAAGAAACTAGCTAGAAATTGACTGAGCCGGTAATCAAACTGGGGTGCCTCTTCCCTCCAGAGATCTACAGCTATGGTTTCTTTATAACTAAATGAGCCTACAGGGAATATATATATGCAGTGTGGAGATAAACCTGCTGCTCACAGGCCAAAGAAAAGGACTCTGGTATAAAGACCTATCACTAGCTGAATGGCTTCAGCCAAGTTTTTCAACTCTGGCAGGCTGGTTGACATCATCTGTAAAGATGTCAACAACCTGGGTAACTATGTTATCTTTAAGGCTCACATTCCACAAATGGATGGTCAAATTTTTCAGTCATTCCTTTATACTTTCTTTCATTCATTGATTTGACTGATAAGTATGGAGTGTTCCCACTCTGTGTTAGGCACTGAGAATACAGTAGAGAACAGACAGCTCACATGGAGCCTGTATTCTAGCAAGAGACACAGACTACACACAAGCACACAAAGAAATAATCTGGATCATATCGGCCAGGGGTGCTATAAATAAAAGTGTTTCGTGTGATCTAAGCATCAATGCTAGAGAGACAGCCTAAGACTCTAGAAACCCCCAATCTAATTAATGTTCATAGAAAACTAAAAAAAAAAAAAAAAAGAAGGGGAGTAAAAGTAGTGAAAGTCCATTTTGTAGATTAAAAATATGAGATGCCATAAAGTATAATCAATTATTTGGAGCAATACAGATATGATGTCAGACCCACTTACCACGTGACCTAAATGGCTTTAAATGAACCACTTCTCTCTAAACCTCATTTTTCACACTTTTAAATGGGGCTAAAACTGCTTGTCCCTCCTGCCTTACAGGCAAACAAACAAAAAATTGAATGGGAAAGACTTGGTCGACTGTGAAGACTGCATGTAAGTAAGTTTACTCAATTGCGCAGGCATTAACAGGAAGAGAAGTCACGCAGAGGCTCAATAGCCAAGCCTGCACTTTGGCTCCTGACACAGGACATTCTGACAAGTCACAGTAATCTTTTAGCTTGGATGCTAATAATTTTATTAAGTGAAATTTCCAAGCCTTTAGATGATCTTCCTATGCCACCTGAACTAACCAGTGCAACTGTTTCATCTTTCTAGACTCGAAGAAATTGAAGAAGTACGAGACTACAAATGTGCTCACAATAAATTCTCCAGAGACAGTTTTTTTCCACCCAAACCTCCCGATAACCTCACAGTCAGCCTGGCCCCAGCAAATATTGAAAAAAAATCAGTTAACACTAAAAGGAAACGATGCACATGTGTAGAATGACTGGGAAGGCTTTACCCTGTGCAGATATTTAAATGTGAATACACTTTGACATGAAACAAAGACCTAAATTAACTCCATAGTAACTGTGGGTTGGGACTTCCTGATGCTAACCACAAGGCTGATCCCAGGTGGCTCTGCCCAGGTCAGGCCTTCCACCCATGATGTAAAGAAGTGAACCACAGTTTATGTTAACAGGAAAAGGGTGAACAATTATATTTGAGGCTGAAGATCAGTGGGTAAGAGGGGAAGTCTGCTATCCTGTTGTTTCTGCCCACGATTTAGGGAGCCCAGGTCTCTCTCTATGCCCTCGCCACCCATAGAGAGGTTTGGCGGAAATTCTCCAATCTGACATTAATGAGAAGGTCTCCACCTGCACTTTCGGTGCCCTGAATAACATGAGGGCCACTTATGGGAATGAGCGTATTTTAATTCAAATCAAAAATACTGATACTATGTGGTATAGTATTCAATTCGTACCAAGGATTGCATGTGGCATATGCCCTGAAAACAGGAAAGAAATATCAATGTGCTGAAATACATGGAAAGAATATACCTCTTAAAAATAGTTCTCTTGTTATATATTTGAATAGTTTGAAAGTCTCTCGTATGACAAGGTACTTTCTCAGTTACCTTATTTGAAATTAAGTACTGTTTGAAGCACAGAACAACCATGATTGATGGGGGTTCTGAGTGTTTCCAGAGGTGAGCTGAAGAAGTTAGTCAAAATAAGGAGGAAGAATAGAAAATTAACATAAATGTAGTAATTTTTCCTAGGACAATGGCTTCTTGCCATTACAAGCATTCTTCAAAATAAGCCTTACAAAGATCAGTTTTTAGAACATTGTTGAAAGTGGTTATGTTGGGAGATTTAAACAAAGCGAATAGTAACTTATGGCTTAGGATAAAATTTCCAGTGAAAGCATCATGCACAGATTCAGCAAGAGCCGAGTCACAAACAATCTAGAAGAGAACATCATGGGATTACGAATGGTTCTGGTTTCGATTTTTTAAAAAAATGCTGATAGTGAATATGGCTATAAAGTTTAAGCCTAAAAGTGGAAAAACGATCCTGCTGACCCTTGAACAATGTAGTGGTTAGGAGTGCCAGTCTACTCCTTGCACAGTCTAAAATCTGAGTATAACTTAGGTTGGCCCTCCACATATGTGGATTCCCAATAGTTGGTCTTTGAAAACACAACACGGATTTGAACTGCACGAGTCCCCTTACTTATACTGGGAATCCGCACATACATGAATCCTCCAAGTTCAAGCCCGTGTTGTTCAAGGGTCAACTGTATTTGTAAATAATGTAAATTATGTATGTGATATTAAGTGTAAGTAAAATAATATCTGAAATATTAAAGTAGACATTTGATAATGCATTATTATCTATAAATATGTGTATATGGTTAACGTGGCCGTAAAACATAAAAGTTTTTCATACATGATGTTAAAAGGGCTACAAAAGGAAAGATGTAGCTATCCAATGATAGGGGAATTGAGTACGTAAATTATAACATAGCCATAAAATGGACTATTATGCACCTACTAAAACGTATTTAGGAAGAATTTGAACTAACAGATGAAATGTTTCTTTTACCATTTAAATTACAAAGCAGGATGCAAAATTATATAAACATATTGTGATTTGCTCAGATAAAAAGACATGAGAGTACACAATAAAAATATGTTAAATATTCTCTAAAATTCTTAAGTACTAAAAATACAATGATTTTCTTGAGGGATGGAGTAATGAATCTGTTCAGACTTTTCGGTGTTTTTAACAGCTTCTATATAAAATGCAGTATGTTCATAAGGGTATGATTTGGTTAAAACAGGCAGCTCCAGATCTGTCAGACCTGACACATCCTAGAAATACCCACTGTCTACCATCACCACACTCCAGTTGGAGGGAGCGAGCAAACTCCAAAAACGAACACTCTGAAATAAAGTAGCACCCCAAGAGGTTTACCACGGGGTTGACTCTGGTCTCCCTCAACGGCATCCAGGTCCTGGCTCCTCCACTTATGAACTACTTATCCATGAAGGAGTCATTTCATCTTTCGAAGTTTTCTTGTCTTTAACATGGGCTGATGATGATAAAACCAGCAGCCCATGTTAAAGCCCAGATTCTCAGGGGAGACATGTTTTACATCTAGTAATGCAAAGAGGAAGAAGACTGAGAGAGAAGAGAATCTGAAAGGAAGTGGGGGCAGGAGGGCACGAGAGGGTAAAAGTCCAGAAAGATTGTTGCAAGCCCACTGGGGCGGAAATCCGGTTGGTGGAGGGGAGAGAAAGGGAGCTCCGCACACTAGCGGGAAATGCTGGTCTCCAGTGGAGGGTGGTGGTTCAGGGAACAACCGAAATGTACCTACCAACTGTTACTCTATTTGACTTAGGTTTCAGATATAGTAAACATTTTAGACAGTCTTCATCTTTGTTACAGGAAGTACAGTAAGTACTGCCTCACAGAGCAGGAGGCAAATCGATGGAATTTACTGACCCCCAGAGTTGGTTCAGGATGAAAGTGAAGGGCTCCCACGCTACAGACGAGTGTGCTCTCCGGGAGCTGGGCCCAAGGTCTGAGACACCAGTCAGCCCTCAGGGTTGGGTACTCTCATGCAGTTGGGGATGGCTGATGAATCCCAACCCATGTGGCCACCAAAGAACGTGAGTATAGGACTAATGACCCTGGGTTGCAGGTTTTCAGGAAAAATAAGACAAGAACCCAAACTCAAGGTGTTTATGCTTTAACAAGAAAACAGGGACGTATCTTGTTATACGGTTATGCTGAGGTGTAAACTAATTATCAAAGACTAAAATTGATTCCAGTTTTAGTGTTGATTCCAATTCCTGGTGTTGATGACACATTTTTAAGTGAAAAACAAATTCATATGTAAGGTATCACCCTACTTTGGCCATGAGACAGATATATGCATAGGAAAAGACAAGACATATGCCATTAAAAATAATACTAACATCTAATGTTCACTGAGTGTTCCTGTTTCGAGATTGATAGAAATGTGGGAAATTTTACTATTTTAATTATTTTCGATTGATGCTTTCTAACTTATCGAAAATCAGTATGTACTACATTGCCATAAAGGAAAAAAACACAAAGTTTTAGTGCTCTGGTGGGCCCTATATCACTCAGTGAAAAACGAACAGAAAGACTAGCAACCAAACCACTGCACACGCGAACAAATGTAATCCTCCATCCAACACTGGGAATAAATCTTAGGAGAGACGTAAAGAAATTTAGTTCAGGCTCCCTCCCAACCAGCATCCCTAGGATATCAGAGAGACAACAGTGTGGTGAGGGCCAGAGGGAAGGCAGGGTGGGCGCAGGGAGCGGGGAATGGGCACATCTGTAATAGTGTCAACAATAAAATAAAGTTAAACAGGGAGAGAGAGAGTTTAAAAACTGAAGGGTTAATTTATCATGATACCGGGCAGAAATCAAAAACGAAAGCCCTGAGAACCTCCGAATAGTTTATTGGCTTAGAAAGCCAAATCATGTTATATCATACTAAACAGATTAGAGGTATTGCTTTACGTTGGCAAGAATACATATAAAGCTCAGTTTCTACCTTTATTGTTAATAGCTTTCTAATCCCTGACCAGAAATTTATAGTTTAGAAATGGCAACACATCTTCAAGATTAAAGCCATGTGACAAATAGTTCGTGTCCCTTAATAACCAAATCACATGCCTTAGATTGGGGAAGCTTATCTGCCTTTCCTTCTATATGGTTTCGTGGGTAGGAAATACTTTATATCCCTATTACATGAATGATGAATGGGACTGTTGGTTATGGTCTGTTATTTGCTTGGCTGTAGTCAATATGTTTTCTTTGGACAGGGATTTCTGTGATTTATCTCTCTCCCAGCCTTATCACTTATTAACTCTGGGGAGACAGGAAAAAGCCAAGGCTGTATATAAGGCCTCGTGGCCATTTAGACCTCTCATGTCGGTGAAAATATCCCTTTTAATGATCCTGTTACACTAGCTACTCATGTCCTGATTACACTCCACTCCAAATAGGAAATAAAGGTTGTATTTCTTGGAAAGTATGTGCATAAAATATGCAAAATAATATGCCTCCTTGAGACTAGCTTTATTCTTTGCAGCATCGGCTTTCATTTCACAGATGCCACTGAAGTACAATGGGGGCCTTCTGTGAGTCTTGCTGTCCCCGTCATGGCATCAACGGTGTCTACCTTTGCAAAGAGCAGGAGGTTCAGGATCACCAATGACATTGGCCTGCGTCAGATGGGCAGCAATCGTATTTTGTGAGAAAATCCCCCTCAGCAGAGAAAAGGCTTGGGATGCAACCGCCGAATCACGAAAGCAAAGAGAAGAAACCTTCCCTCTGCCTCCAATTCTTTTCTCTCTGTGTAAATGGCTCATCTGGGATAATATTCAGGACATGTGGACAGGAGCAGCCTGTTAATGTTTCTTTCTTCCTGGGCCTTTTCCCATGAGGACACCCCCAAGGCAGAGGCTCACGACATAGCCCTCTTTCAGCTGAATCCTGAGTGGAGCCAATCTGATGGAAAAGAACACACACTCTTGCCTCTTTTCCCCCCTTCCCCCCCAAGTTTGCTTAGTTCCATCTCTACAGCAATTAATGTATGTGTAGAATATTATCCCTTGCAAAACACATTCGTGTCCATTTCTTTTATCACTGTAAGACTCTGGGAGTCTTCATCGCAGGGAAAACATGGCCCCACCACCTATTAAGCTGAGGAAGCCAAGACTGGCAGCCTAAGCCTGCTGTCTCCCTCACCCCCACATCCAGCCAACCCACTTCCACATCCTGTCCACTCTCCTCTTAAATACCTCCTGGGTCCTCTCACTTGATTCCACCTCCAGCCATGACCACCCAAGTCCCTGCCCCGAACAACTGCAATGACTTCCTAACAGATCCACCGACATCCGGTCTGGTTGCCTATGCTCCATCCAGCTGCCGTTTTCTCCCACAAATAAAGACAGGATCGTGTCCCCCTATCGTTTCTGACACGTCAAGGACTGTCCCTTGCTCTTAAGATGACAACTCAAGTAACTCCTCCCTGGGGCTTATAAGGCTCTGCCCTGGCTTGTCCCCACCCACTTCTCCAGGCTTCCAGGAATTTTTACAACATTCTAAGATGCCGCACTCCCTCCATTCAGTGCCTCCTCACCGGCTCTTCTCTGCTAAGCAGGCCACACATTCTCTTTCCCCAACTCCAGCCTACCCTACCCTTCTCTGATTGCCAGGTTAACTCTTAGTCATCCTCTGGATCTGAGCTCACTGCACCTTTCCTGAGAGAAAATATCTGTTTGATCAGCTGGACTCCCCTGTTACATGCTTCCCCGAGTCTGTTCCTAATTTTCTGAGAACTTAACAGGTTAGAAATAGTAAGCTTGTCAACATTTGTGTTCCCTTTTAGAGTATAAGATCAGTAAAAACAGGGACTATGTCTGGTTTTGCCCAATACCATTTTAGAACGTTTTCTAGAACTAGTTTAAAACATTGCCAACACTAGAACAGGCAATCCACGAATATTTTTCGAGATGAGTGAATGAAGTAACAAAACAGTAGAACAGAATTAGAACCCAGAATTAGAATCTGATTCCTACTCTAATGCCTAGAAAGAAGCAATGTCTTCACTCACATGAAAGCTGGGACATATACTATACCAATAAAAATGTGTTCTAGGGACTGAATCTTTGGATTTTCAAGAAAAGCATTCCATTGCCTGCTTCTTTCTGTTTGAGGTTCCTTTTAGGGAGCACTCATACCACGCCGGGAACTATCAGGGGTTCACCGCTTACTTTGACCTCCTTCCTCCTTACCCGAAGGTACTGTTAAAACATCATTTTACTGATTAAAAAAAAAAGAGTATTCATAATAGAGAGCCACTCCCATTTTTGCTTTAGCAACAACCCCAACTACTGGGTTCTCTTCAAGTCAAACTTCAAGTGAAAAGGGGTAGATGCTTAATTAACAGCTCGTATTTATATTGTGTGTCATCCAGAGCTGAAAGACCCACGAGGACCCGTCAGTCCTGGGCAATACATTGATGAGTTATCGGAGCACACCCACTGTTAGGAAGACACTCAGTCAGCTGCTTTGTCACAATGCGGAAAGTAGTACAAGGCTGGGGAAGGACAGGCCCTCCTTCAGGAGCCTGTGGACTGTGACGTGTCTACCTAAGGCCGGCTCAGGGGAGCTAAGGGCATAAGGAAGTGAATGGGTGAGTGGTCTAGGCACATGTGACAGAGGAGATCCAAGGACAGAGATTCTTCCAATGGACTGAGATGAGCCACAGGGAACATCAAAGTCCCCCGGCCGACCAGCTCCTTTTCCAATGAAGAAACTGGGGACTGGAGCCTGTGAGTGACCCGTCCTGTCTCGCAGGCAGTGAGCAGCAGAGCTGGACCCGGAGCACAGACCTGCCTGTTCCCGCCCAGTGCTCTGCCCACTACCCCACAGTGGCCAGAGAACCAACCCTTCAGAGGGGAAGTGGAGCATGAGCTGGG
This sequence comes from Artibeus jamaicensis, assembly GCF_021234435.1. NCBI lineage: Eukaryota > Metazoa > Chordata > Mammalia > Chiroptera > Phyllostomidae > Artibeus > Artibeus jamaicensis. The sequence continues at coordinate 6,753,057 of NW_026521828.1, read as the reverse complement.
TCTTACAGGGAAATTACAGTGTCCACAGTGGCCTCATATGAAGGGAGTGGAGGCAGAGTGAGGAGGCAGAGTTAGGGAGGAGCTGAGAAGGCACGAGGCCCGGAGCTCTACCAGCTGCGTGGGCCAAGCCACGGGGTCTGAGCTACACGTTTCATACAGTGAGCAAACGGGGAGGGTTTCTCAGCAGAGGAATGTTAGGAGAGTGGCCTTTTGGAAGCTCAACCTGGCATTGAAGCAACGACCTAACGTAAGAAGAGGCTGAGGAACACGAGATTCATGAGGTGCAAACTCTCCGCTTCTCACCTAAAACCGATGATTGTTGATCCCCAGACTGCGTTTGCGGAGGAGGTTTCCAAGAACTCAGAACAGAGCTTTCTGGTTTGAAACCTCTTGAACGCAGAGTTGAACCTGATTATAACTCAAAAACCTTTAAGGAAGCTGGGTACAGACTGAATGGATCATGTTGCTAAGATCTCCAGAAGTGTGGTTGGAATTTGGGATGAAAACTAGAAGAGACGTATGTTGTTTCTGAAAAATCAAGACCAGAGAACTTGACGAATTGGCTACCTTGTTATAATATTTATTATTTAAGGCCATTCCTGAGAACATATCGGATATATCAAAATTATTGCATTCACATTTATAAATCTTTTGCTTTCTACCTTATCGATACTTTGCTCTTTTTGTTTTGGTTTGGGGTTAACTTTTTAAAAAATTTACTGATGGCTGCAGTTTCATTACTAAAATTCCTAAAGGATATTTCTCAGATGCCTAGGGAAATGCTAGAAGAGATAAACAATATATGTAAAATATTTATACCATGGTAGGGACTTGGCAACAAATGAATAAGTAAATAAGAATGGCCATCAGTTATTAATGCAGATTACCAATATCTGTCTAGATGCTCATGTGAGATGCTTTACATACATTTCCCTGATACTAAAAGCAACCCCAGCGAGGCATTATTCCCTTGTAAAGATGAGGCAACTGCGGTTCGGAGCCGTCACCCACTATCCCCCAAATAACCTCTCTAGTAAGCAGTACTGCTGAGACTTGGACCTCCACGTGCCATCTCTTGAACCCAAGGATCCATCACTAGGCTACGCCGTCTCCTTGGAAGTGAGGAAGGAAAGAATGGGGTGTGGAGGCAGGTAATAAAACAGGGGAAAGAAGAGGGGAGGACAGGAGGGAGGGGAAAATGCAAACAGAGAAAAGGGGGGAAAAAAGGAATCCTTGAAAGACTGGTGCTTCTCTTCAGGTTTCACAGAAGATTCAGCTAAAACGGCCCCTAAGATGTGCAAAGTTATCTTGGGCATGAGGTACAAATAGGAAGTATTTCCAGGAAGGGTTATCTTCAAAGTTAATTCTGAGACTAATATACAGGGATTTGGTTTAGTCCTTCTATGGGGACAGTAAGCTTGGTGAACAGTGTTTAGAATGGGGGGGGACCTGGAGGCTGACATGACCCAAAGTGACCTCAGCAAACATCCAAGCCATCAGATGGCCATCCCTTGGGACCCTCTCCAGCTTCAGGGGGCGCAGGCAGCATACGGCTCTCCGTGCACACCTAAGCTGGACAAACGTCATCCTGGCGGCCCATTTGTCTGGTTATATTTTCCCTGAAGGTAGCAGCCTCTCCGCTGGAGGAACAACTAGAATGAAGTAAAGGCTGCGTTTTGGATTTGGCCCCTGCTTAACAGGAAAACCAATTCTAAGAACTTTGAAGAGGCAGCTAATGCCTCCTAAGAGTCTTTTATCAGCTCCAAAGATTGCTTAACACTTAGCAGGAGAGATTACAATTCTAAAAGATCCGTGGCTCTTAAAGAGGTCACAGTCGCAGGAAAGCAAGCTGGGGGGAATAACAAAGGTGCTATGGAGACCCCCTTGCACAGCACCAAGGGTTTATGGTGGGTTTGCTTCCTCCCGGACTGACAGCCCAGAAAGCCAATTATAGGGCTTTGAAAACGGTCCAGACATCTCGGAAAGGGTGTTTGTTTCCTTGTATTAGAAAACATTTAGAATTTAAAGTTGCCTTGCCCTGGGTTGCCGTAAGAATAACCGGCCACAGTAAATAAGATCCCGGCAGTGCTGTTGAACTTTGTGATCTAATAAGCTGGGACTCACTCTGCTCCCTGCTCTGGTGGGGCAGACACCAGAGACCCGCACATCTGGCGCCTAGGCATTCCCAACATGTCCCTGGTCTGAGAAGCGAGGACAGAGAGCTGCGTTCACAGTCCTCACAAGTGGGGCCAGCTTGCAGGCAAATCTGTGTTCAGTCGAATTCCCCCCTCCCTCCCCCAAAAGTCTGCTTTTATTTGCATAGATTAGGGCATGCTGTTCCTGGCTCGGTTATTGTTGGCTGGTTCGTTTTTTTCTTTACAATTATGGATTTTTAGAGACTTCCACCTATACCCACCTACCACCCTCTCACACACATGCAGAAAGCAGCAACATTGCCTTAGTTTGGACTGCTTTTTTTTTTTCAGTCTGAGGATCTTTCTTTCTTTCTTTTAAAGAGAAAAATTCCAAGTGACATTCCATTAAGAAACAAGAGGCCTGGCTCCCCTTCCAGACAACCACCCCTCACATCTTGAAATGCTGTGGATGTTGAAGAAAATGAAGTGTGAGCTTCTGTGGGTGGACAGGGGAGGGGGGATGCCCACCTGCCATTTACAACCCAACCCGATGCCTTCGCTAGTAACCGGTGACCAGCAGAGAGGTGCACTGCGTGACTCACAGGAGCTGGCAGTGGCACCAGCCACCAGCAAGCGACCCTCGGTGGGGGCATTTAATGCTAATGATCAAGAGTCCCATGTGCCGTTCGCCATGGGACAGAGATTCCCTTTTGCTAGAATGATGTCATGTCACTGGGACTGGTAACAGCCAACTACATCAGTGGGGAAGTTTTTATGCCAATTTCTTCAAATTTTTCTTTTTTTAAATTCTTGTTCATTCTGTTACAGCTGTCCCAATATTCCCCTTCATGTCCCCAACCCAGCCCACCCCCCCACCCCGCACCCACAATCAATCCCCACACCATGTCCATGTTCACGGGTCACTCAGACAAGTTCTTGGACTAATCCCTCCCCCTTCACATTTTTCTTTTTTCAACACAGGGAGAGAGGTTAGACTGTCTCCTAGAATACTCAAAAACCAACTCTTCTAGTCTGTGGCCCAGTCTGAGGACAAGTCAGGAGAAGTGTTTTTTTCCCATAAATTTCCTGCACACTTACAAGTGTGCATGCACACCAGAAATTTCTTATTCTCAACTACTCTGCTAGATTTGCAGATCGCCACATTTACCTTCGATCTTAATTCCCTTATGCTGCAGGTTTTCTGAGATGTGATTTTTAAATTGATGGCAATTTTTTTAATGGTTAAAAAAAATTCCAAATAATGACGGGTCCCAAGCTATTTTCTTTTGAGAAGTTAAGTAATTTAATGGGGATGATTTAAAAAAAAAAAAAACTTTTATGGCCAGGTGGCTCGAGGGGGTATTTTGTTGAACACTGATTAAAAATAATTTCTTCTAAATGAGACCTAACCACAAAATGGAACCATTAATGGGCAGGGACGTTGTCACCAAGGCGGAATCATGCCTGATTGCCTCGCGCACCTCCCACCCCACAACATTTTCTTCTTCTTTTTCTTCTCCTTTTCTTGTTCTTAATAGCAGAGTAAATAAGCAGCCAGCAAGGCCTAAATGTTTTCAGCCAAAAACAGAGTCCAAACTCCTCAGAGAAAACATTTGGCCTCCGTGGTTTTGTAATATGTTCCAGAACACCAAGTTCAGCGAGGAACATTGTGAAAAACTCCCATCCCTCGGAATGATGGAGGGGGAAATGTTACAGTATCAGAAGTTTCAATTGGTCCTTTTCCTGCAGGCCTATAATGAGGCTTGTAAAAAAAAAAAATAAGTGCTATGTGAAAGTTCTCATGGGAAAAATGAATGGCAAGAAATCCTAGCTTTAAAAGAAACAGCTAATCTGCTAGTTTGATTGTTCTTCAAAACTTACGCTGAACCAATGAGCCTAATTAAAAACACTTGGCCTACTTCTATAAAGCATCATAGCTTTCTCTATGGTTGGTTTGTATACACCACACAAGTCCAGATAGACTATTATTTTTTCAAGTGCTCACTAACAAAGTGCTGACTTTGTGGAGATGGCTGAGCTAATTTCTTGAACTCAGTGTGAAACCTTAGCTAAACAAAATTGTGGTAATTTTCCTTAATTTGTAAAAGTGATTGGAGTGCAAACAAAATTTTCCTCTTGGGTCAATCCTATAATTTTCAATTAACTAAAACTAATCGTCAAGCAGGCACCAAACCTGCATTTTGTTTAAAGGGCTGGGAGGCATTTCCAAGGGTCAGGATGCATTAATTGTTTTTATCATTTTGAGAGAAAGAGAGACTAAAAAGCATGGCTGGTTTTGTTCCTAGTATTAAAATTCAAAAGGGAAGATGCTTTGAGGTAAAATGTCACAGCACAATAAGATTTGTTCTACCGAATTGTATGGTTATAAGTAGGACATGTTAACAGACTTATCTTCACTGTACCGGTCCTTTACTGAATGAAGATGGAAACGTGGGACCCGTTCCTGGAGACGCACTTTGCAGGGATGACGGCTACCAAGCAGAGGGCCTAGAACATCAGCAGTCCCACTGAGGTCCTTGGACCAGACGCAGCCTCACCTAGCAGCTGGTTAGAAATGCAGTTTCTTGGGTCCCACTTAGAGCTACTGAATCTAAATCTGCACTGTAAATAGATCCCTGGGTATTTGGTTGGCGTATTACAATCTGAAAATCTCCTAAAGTAAATATTAAACACTCGGACCATGAACTTGATGTGTTTCCACAGAGAACCTGCCTGCTCTCTCCATCCGTGGGAGGGAACTCACATTCACCCTGTGACCCTGGCTTCCTACCACAGGCAGGTCCATGTGCTAACTGCAGCTTACCGGGGGAGACAGCACCAACCCAGAATTAAATATGAAAACTACCAATTGTCCATAACACAAAAGCTATGACCAGGTTGGAAGAAAGCCATACTGTTCATTAAAACACATCCGTAACTCTATAAAGCAAACAAATACAGAGAGACTCAAGATTGTCTAGGGCCCCTTCCCCTTCCATTATTTCTCATGCTGCTTCTTCAGCAATCCAACCAATTATTTGGACAGATCCTATCATTCAAAAAATGCAACCAGATGAGTAGTAATAATAGTAATAATAATAATAATAATAATAGCAGCAACTCATTTGGTCATATAAATGGTGAAATAGAGACAGAAAGCAGGTCTCAACAGAAACTAGATTTAAACATAAAATACACACTTATGCATATGAGACCAAGTCACAGACGCCCAAGGCCAAGCCAGCTCTGCCTTCACCACCTGCAGGGGTCTTACCTGTGTAAATGAATCTTCCCGGAGTCCCTTTGCAGAACTGTTTGGACTTGTAGGACAATGTGACTTCCACCACGCCGGGGATGTGCCGAGGAGGTGTCTGCACCCGGATGGCATGAGGAGTGATCAACTAGGGGAGACATTCGGAAGAAAACAGTTGTCATTGTAGCATGGGAAGGACTCATTCTGCAACTCTCCCATCAGCTCTCAACCGACAAAGCTTTAAGACACATAATTAACCTGTCAGTGTTTCAAGACAATCTCGATGGAACCTGTATAAGAGATGCTGATGACAGACAATATTTACGAGTGCTCCGAGCACAGCCATAACAACTTTATCGGAGCCTTCCTACACGGCAGGCACTCTGCTTCCTGGGTGGGAGAGGGAACCTGGCCTAATGACATGGTTTATCTACTACAGGATATCCTTTGGAAAATCTCTGTTCGAAGCAGGCACCCCACTCCAAACTGAGCTGGGCCATGCCTCCCCAGAAGCCGCTGGGCCTGGTGTTTGAACTGAGCCCTTAAACATGTGGAAAACACAGAGGTAGGAAATCACCGGGCCAAGGCGCTCTGATTAGCTGCAGAGCATATGAAATGCCCCTAAAGACCATTTGGTGCATTAACTACCAGAGGCACAATCAAAGGGCTTTAACCTGCCTCCCTGGAATCGCTTATGGATCTGGCAGAACTAAGGAGTGTCCATAAAAGGGAAATGGGCGGTTGGGGAGGGGGCTGCAGAGCGACCACTGGTCCATTACACAATGCCACGTGCACAGTGAGAAAGCTCATTTCTGAACCCTGTTGGCAATCAGATTACGCCGAGAAGCAGAATTCATTTTTTATTACTCTTATCTTTGTTTATATAACTAAAATGTTATTAGTAGCCATAAACCTGGCATTATCTGGTTCTTTGAAAAATCCAGCCCTGGTATTTGCCTGGCTGACCTCTGAGGGTGCTGGATTCTATATGCTCTCTCTGTGGTGTCTGCAGTTGCCCACAGCTTGACTTCTTTTTACATTCACTGAGCTCAGTATTTGTGGTACTGAGTCAGTACACAGTGGGGTTATCACTTGAGTTTGTCCTGAATTATGTTTGTGCTGTTCTTATGGGTGTAACTTAGAAAGGGCTTTTGTTCTCACGTATAAGCCAGGCTCAATGCAAATGTTTTGCCCAGAAAATCACAGGTGATACCATGAGACGCAGGGTGACACCCATGGGTACCAGCCCCTGGGTCCTGCTTGGGTGAACTGCCCCAACCCAGGTCCTGGGGAGGAGAATGGGAGAGAGTTGACAATGCTGAAGTCCACAAGTCCTTTCTGTCAAATGCACTTTCTTGACACATCAAGAAAAGGCTGTCTGCATAAACATCTTTTAAACTTACTAATTAGAAATGCCAATCTTCTTCCACAGACTCTGTGGGCTATTTGTGGGGACATACAAGAGCCACTTCAGGGAAACCATCCTCGTGTGGGACCCCTGGAGACTGAGTTCATTTCCACGGCTAAGTGTTCTGGATGGCTAAGGACTTATCCGGAAAAGTGCACGCCCACAAAAGATACCGACTTCAAATTTTGTTCTTTTCATATTGGAATTCTTCTGAGATGCACACTGTAGGTTTTATAACATAAGCGAAGTATATATCATGTAATTTAGCCATGATAAATCAAGGTCGTCCTTTGGAATACCTTTTGTTACATCTTGCTGTGGTACAGAAAAGCCCTATGTGACTGCGGAGGTTATAAGGGGCTATTCCCCAATGCCCACCCCCTGCTCCCTGCCAAATAGCCCAGATCGCCATTGTTTTTAAATTAGGTCTATTTTATTCCATTTCTTTGTCTCCCCCCCCCCCGGTGTCCTCTGCACCTGCTCATTTGCTCTTCTCATCTGTAAGCACATCAGGACATGAAGTCCAGTGCTGTGCAGAGACCAGGAGAAAGAGAGAGGCTCTAAAGGGCAGTGAAAGATCATCTTCCAAAACCAAGTGCATGTTTCATCTCAATTATTCAGATGGTGTTTTTATGATGTTGGGCATGAACACTTGTTGAGGGTCCTGGGATGTCTCCACTGCATCCCTGAGGATTTTACATAAAAACATCCTTTTGGTCTGAACACTGGCTTGTATTATTATCCCTTTTTTCAGATGTGAAAACAGAATCACAATGGCCAAGTTGTTTGTGCATGATCCTCCCTGTTAGAGCAAACAGCAACACTGATGTAGCCCCCCCAAATCCTATCTTCTCAGAGAGAAGAAACTGTTTGTGTGAAAACTTTTAAAAAGTGATAAACTCAGAATTTTCAGATCCACAGACTGTGTGTGTTGTTTTTCCCCTACCCCTATACTATATCCATTTTTCACTTATGCCCGATTCTTGGCTATGATTTCGATGGTGGAATTTGCCACACTGTTATATTCCACACAGGTGGCGTGCTCCTATTTTTAAGAGCAACTTAGGAGGTAGAGCAACATTAATTCACAATAATACTTAGAAGAACTTTCAGTCACTTGGAAAATCCTTCACCTGCCCTCTCTCAGAGGGAAAAAAATTTAAAGATGGAAAGACATTAGTAACTAGATGAGTGAAGATGTCTTTTTACATACGAGGACTCGTGACCTATGAGTCGTTACACTGAGAACACAATCCACAGGCTTTGTGAATTGATTAGCCGGGCCTGTGAGGAAACTCGGGAACTGATCTGAGACTGGGGAGTTGGCAGAAAGCGTTCGGCTCACAGCACTGAACCAAATTTTCATGTATAATTTCATTTTCAATTCTAGTCAATTGCCCTAGCCAAAGCAGAGATTTCTGTTTGAAATAACTGCGCACCGCCAGTGAGGTGAATGTGAATCATGGTTGGAGCATGAACTCGCCGACACTTTTCTTTCTGGGGACGTGGGTCTGGGAACAGTCTCTGGCATTGACACGTGGAGTTGATGGCTTCCAGAGGAAACACATTTTCTCTAACTTCTATCAGTTTGAAAGCTTAGGCTTATTTACCAATAACTCACGGGATCATAGAATTCATTTCTCAAGGGAATGCTAGTGGTCAATTCAAGCCAATGTTCTTGTTGTAAGACCTAAGGACACAACAATTCACAAAATTCTAGTGGCTTCAAAAACAGACCCAGCCAGCCCTGGCTGGTATAGCTCAGTGGATTGAGTGCAGGCTGCAAACCAAAGAGTCACTGGTTCAATTCCCAGTCAGGACACATGCCTGGGTTGTGGGCCAGCTCCTCACTGTGGGGTATGTGAGAGGCAACCACACATTGATGTTTCTCTTCCTCTCTTTCTCCCTCTCTCTAAAAATAAATAAATAAAACCTTAAAATGGGCTCATCCACATCTTAGGGGAAAGACAGAGTCTGGATCTGGAAGTCTAGAGCCTAAGGTACCCCCAACAGTCCCCCCAACACACACACGCACACCCAGAACATAGTTCCTACATGGTCCAACCTGGGCGAACAAAGGCAGCCACTCCATGCAACGGAAGGAGGAAGGGCTCTCGTGAGTCCACATTTTCCAAACATCCATCACTGGAACACCACTTTCTCAGTTTTGCCATATTTACACATAGGTCACCTGTATGACCACGTACTTCATATATTCAAAATTGCCTTTCTGTTTAAAACATTTTTTATAAAAAGGAAACTTGCTATCACTACCTAGAAAATGGGTATCCCTGGCCAAATTAAGGTGGTACGATAGACAGTAATCTTAAAGTTAACTTGATGTTGTTAAATTCCAGCCAGTTACTGTTAGGTGTTACAGACTCATTTGCCCCGACTGAGCCTGTCCCCAACGACATAACTCAGAAGGACGAAAAGAGAAACAAATGGAGAATGGCTTTATCGCCACGTGCTTTGGTCCTGCTCACTGCCTCTGTCAAATCCCAAACTACCTCCTGCACGGCCTGGGACACACCATACCTCGGGAACTACCGTTCCATCTAAGTGATCAAAGGACAGATTCGCTCTGACTCAACTACCTTAAATTGCACTCAGCAAATGAGTTGAGCTAAAAATAAACATTCTTTTGAAACTCTGTAGCACCTGACACTACTCTCTCCCGTCTTGGAAGTCTCCGCTTTCTTCACTTCTCTGACATTCAGTATAGACCTTGGACTTGCAGCGTGTGCAGTGATTTATTTACCAAAGTACTTTCCTGGTCACTGCCTTCTAAATCCACCCCCTTGTGGGGTGTATATTCCAGGTGGGAAAACGTGGATGGCTGGGCACGTTAACCAAAATCATTTAAAACTCGAGGAAGGGAACCAGTCTCCTCTGCCTGTCAGTGTTTCCCAGACCTCAGCTCTCCGTCATTAGCTCCTGTTTTCCTCATTTTCAAGCTTTTCCTTTCTGCCAACTTCTTAATTGTAAAAAATGTCACGAGTTTCGTTCTGCTTTTCCTTGCCTGACATTTCTTGAGTTTACTCATTGACTCCACCACCTCAGCGAAACTCACTCCCAAATCTACACCTGCAGCTGTGATCCCTCTGGCCAAGCACCAAACTTTTATTAGCAACAGAGTAACAGGATCTCCCCACACTCGTCTAATTGCCACCTCAGTCAGTTCCAACGTGACCCAAGCTAAATTTATCATCTTCCTACCTGTCAATGCATTTCTGGCTTCCCTATTTCCTTTCTCAGTTAAGGGAATGCTATCCTTTGAAACACCCAAAATAGAAAACTTGGGATCACATTTATTTCCCTTCCCGCACCCCCCGCCCCTCCGGCGTCAATTTTCCTTTTACTCTTGCTGATCCTCCCCACCCACTGAACTCCGCTGTCTCTCTGCTTCTTTCTCCTATTCAGGTTGCTGTCATTTCTTAGACTAGTCCAATGGCGCTGTCTAAACATTCTCCCTCTGCTTCTACTTTCTCCTCCAGAATTATCTTCTTCCAATACAACCTCCCTGTATCATCATTCCCTGACCCAAAGTTGCACCTGCCTGTTTCCATACAGAACACATTCCAAACTCCTCGGTATAATACTCAGGGTGCTCCTAGACCTGACCCCCATTTGGCTTTCTGTCCCACTTTCCGCTTTGCCTCCGCACGTTCTGGAGAGCAGGGCGCGTGGATACACACAAACAGCAACCCTGCCTGACACCTTTGCTGTCCGGGCTGTTCCTTGCCTCATCAGCTCCCTTCTCGTACTCCACTTCCTCTCCAAGACCCTGACGGTGTAACTTCTCTTCCAACAGTTCTGCCTGACCCTAAAGCCCCAGTTACCTGTGCCTTTCTAAGAATTTATATAATTGTGGCGTTTACACGGTAAGACTTAGCATCCTTTGTTCTTTGTGCTATAAAGATTTCCCTACAACATTTCTCCCAGCAGACACTTCCTGAGATCAGCAGCACAGGCCAATTCATGTGCTTATCCTCCAAAATATTTAAGTGAATGCCCTACACCTGAGATATTTCCCAAATATTTCTGGAATAAATACTTACATAAGTTAGGTCAGAATTTTGCTAGATGTCTGACTCCATTAGATATAGCAATCTTATCCATTAGAGCCACTGCTCTTAACCTGGTGATACGTAACTCGCATTTTGTCAGTTGCCCTTAAAATTAATTAGCCACTGCTCTCGGGCACCCGCATGAGACCATTGTTTGGATTTCATGTAAGTGGTGAAAGAGGGATCTCCCAAGATCTGTGACTCCCATGAGAAGGGATAAGATGAAATACAGAGAAAAAAATAAAGGATTAAGAAAGTAATACCACCAAAGTAGCCCACAAACGGTCAGGGCTAAATGTCTATTTCTGTGGCATTAGATGGGGTTCACCTTCTTTCTCACACTCTTCCTCCTCACATGCGTGAATTTGTGTGTCCATTTGTACATGGGTGTGCTTGCCCAGGAGAGAATAATCACGTAAATAATACTGGAAGAGATAAATTCACCCACTTCTGGCTATTACGTTTATCATGAATAACTATTACTAAAGATCAAAAGTAGAATAACATTAGTTTTTGTGCAATATGCATTGCATGTGGTTAAATAAGATACATATATATCTGCAAGAAAGACTAAAAGGAAAATCACCCAAGTATCAAGAGAAGTTACCACTCGACGGTCAAGTTGCAGGTAATCATAATTTTCTCAGCATACCTCTCTGAGTTCTCTAACTTCTCAACAACAAGAATTTGTTAACGTTATATTCAGAAGAAATAAGCGTCAAGTGTGGCACGACATTGAAAGAAACCCATCCGGCCCCTGTGAGGCCCGGGAGAGCCCCCCTGTGAGGGGCAGCCTGGCTGCAGTACGCATGCTCCCTTCTCAGCTCCACCTAGGAGCATTTTTGCTTCTCCAGACTCGGAGCACCGGAGCGGAAGATTCCTGCAGTGGTCAGCACTTCGTATCTGTGGCGCTCTGGCTCACACCCAATGATGGACGGTGGACGTGACCTGCACGGGACTTCTGTAGCAACACCCTGCTGTCTTCTAAGTATGCCCAGTACTGTGTGAAGCTCCTTCAGTGACTCTGTCCTCTAGTATTAGGGGCCAAGCTCACAAACGAGGAACATGAGTTTCAGGTGAGTTAAGAAATATGAGCAAGGAACCAATCAGAAGTGGCAAGCCCGCCTGGCTGATGACCGCCACTCTGCCACCAAGGCTGTCCCTCCCTGAGACTGTCCACTGTTTTTTCATAATGGCTGGCTTGTGTATTGCCACCCCCCCACCCCCACTATCAAGAGGATGGACCAGATCCTCAGCCTCTTCTATATCCTTAAAAGTTCTGGGAACATAGTAGGGACTCAAAATGGCCTTTCTCACTGGTGAGAGGCTTGCAGAGAATGATTTCTCAGGAAAAAAAAAAGAACAACAACACCATTCCAAGAGAAGCCTTTATGCATGTTTTCCAACCAGTAGGTCTACATAAAATAAATGCAAATGGAAGTTCCAAGCCACAAAGCCAAAAAATAACTAGGATTACTAGAAAGCACAGCAGTGGTTTTTCATTACTAGCCCTAAAATTTACTATTTTAGCCTTCATCACTTTCAACACTAAAAAATTATTTTTAAAAAAGTCCAAAACAAGGAAAGAAAGAGAAGGGATAAAAGGGAGGAAAATTATGTTTCTGGGAAAGTAATTAACACTGATGACTAGAAAAAGCCTAAAATGGGCACTGGTACAGTGGTTTTTGGGTATTACCCATCCAAGCATCTGGGCTCAAGGTACGTTGGCCCACCCACCCACTGCCACGCTCAGTGCCTCAGTTTCCCCATCTCATACTGCACCAGCCTATCTGCTCTGTGGGAGTAGTTATAATAACAGTAAATACGCTTTATGTTTGGGTAGAGCTCCCTAGAGACCCTAAAGCACTTCCCAGATTAATTTTTTAATTTACGTATTAATAATTCTCACAGCATTCTCTCTCCTCCTCAATGAGGATAATAATATCAATCGCTTTTGAGACAGGCAGAGGGTGCTGAGTGATGGATGTGAAGCAGACACTTAAATAAGGAAACTGTAACACAAAAGCATAACTAAAGCTTCAACACCCAATCACCCAAGGATTTTTAAAGAGGCACCACAGTGGTAGTCACTGAACAAGCAAACGCATTTTCCCTCCTCTCTGGAATATTCATCTTCCTGTAGTTAAAGATGGTGTTTTAGAAAATATGATCTTTGGGAGATCCTGAAAGAAGCTGAGATATGAAGAGTGGCAACTGTGCCGGCTGAGCCTCCGTATTATATCGCCGCTCCCCTGGAGGGGATGCATCGACCAGGCGGGGCCGGCTCTTCTCCCGGGGTCCTCGGTGTATTCTGGTCTGTTCCCTAATCAGAGTTCTCTGGGTTTCATAACACAGATTTTTTTGTTGTTGTTGTTCCCAAGAATTGCCTGTCTCAAAGGCGGTGTATGATTTCTCGGGGAACGTGAGAGACAGCCACTGGAGGCATTTACTGTTTCACAAACATTCTGGTTTCCCTTTGTCCTTTCAACAAAATAACTTTAAACCAATGTTTAGCAAAATATGCTGGGTTACAGGAATTCCCAGAGATGAACTTTATGGGTGAATGTCAGAGGAGACTTTTGAAAGTTAAGTCTCGGGAATTGACTTAAATACTTGACTTAAACCCTAGCTTTTGAATAGCCAGCAGTATTTCTGAACTTGAAATCTCTCTCGCACAAACAAGACTCACAGACACGCAGTAGAGAGGTGTCAATACATTTTCTTATCTAGTCTGTGTCCCACAACTAGAATATAAGTCCCATGAGGATGAAAACTTTGTCTTGGTTGATTTTACTACTATGTCCCCAGTTTTTACAGTACCTGGCCCTCGATAAACACAGGGTGATACAAAACTAGGCTTACAGTTGTATGTGAAATAGTTTCTCCTTGTCTTGTTCTCATTAATTACGGCATCATCTCCCACAGGAAGAGCTGTAAACCCACTTCTGCCCCAACCTGAGCTTGTTGAACACGGAATGAATAAATGCCATGATGCCATCAACCACCACTAATAATTAACTACCAAAAAAAGAAACAATCAGTACTATCCCATTCAAAAACCTCATTATTAAAGGGAAAAAAAGTCAGTTTACTTTGTCCCCACAAACTTCCTGGTGGCCTCAGTAGGCATTTGCAAAACTACGCCACCTAATTCTTCCACCAAAAAAAACTGCCCGAGTCCCTAAAATCAATGCAGTTAATTGTGCAAGACAGCAACAAGATCCTCTTTCAAAATACCAGATTTGGGAGAGAAAAAGCTAAAATATTATACTTCAAATACCTTTGGTTTTGTGGGTTGATTACTGACTTTTGGGGGGAGTGGGTGATTTGTTTATTTTTTTTTAACTTTCTCCAGCTCTCTTCCCAGGACATCGATCTTGAGCCAGTTGGGCCCCATGAAAGACTGGAGCCCATCCCGACCGTCTGGGAGCTGGGACAGCACGGGCGCGTTCCTGAGGCCCAGAGCATTCCAGGAGGACAGGACCGACACCAGCAACGCCGGGTCCTGTGGTTGGAAGCTGCACAATGAACTCTTTCTCAAGGCTTGTTTTTCTAAATCCAGTCGAGAAGGAACATCATTCCTTAATCAGCCCGCCTTAGTTAGGGTCCTGGGTTCCTGCTTGTTTGTTTGAAATAGAAAAAAAAAGGTGAAGCCGGAGACATTTATGGAAGAGGCTGAATGTTATCAGAGTTGGCGGTTTGCAGGGTCAGATCTTTGCCTATGGAATCGGGAAACAAAAATATGAGAACCAAAAGATTGATAGATGGGGTAGCAAGGAATGAATTCACCTTTTACCGAGACTTTGAGGGTCTTTCAAAGCTCTAAGAAAAAGGTATCAAGATACTAAACAGAGACTCATTTAACTTTTTTTTGATATGGTTTAGTTTATATCTGCACACTACATACATTGATGTTTCCATAGATGTTCAATTACTCCTCATTTAACACGTCCCTGCAGGAGGGAGCTTTGCAGAAGACCAAAGCCAACGCCTCCAAATGCAAGGTCCAGCAGAAGAAAGGCCTGCCTGAGTGTGCTCGGCAGGGTACGTGAATGTCTCACAGGAGATGGACAGCAATTTGAACACTTCACCTAACATGTCATATGTTGTGCTTGAGTGTGATATTGTTATGTTACAGGATTACATGCTTATGATTTTGTAACAAAAGCATCTGTAATAAAAAATAAAGGTGTTATTTGTGCTGGACCCTGGACTCTGCCACTCCAACTGTTTTCACCGGAAACCTTTCCCGGATGCATTACACACCGCTCACTGTTTCACAGAGGATGTGTGGACTATCACTGCCATCTCTTCCTTGATGACTCAGGGCCACCATCACTGGGAACAGTCATTAATGTGCTGCACCGTAATAAAGTTTTCCATCTGCTTTTTAGGTTTTCCATTTCTGCTCTTGACATTAACCTGTCACTTCTGCTGTCACTGAGCCTGCTTCTAACCACCTGCCTCTAGTTGGCTCCTCTGCTATGACCTGGGAAAAGAGAGAACACAGTTCACAAAAAATTACTGTTCTGTTTACCCTAAAGTCTGTTATTTTATACAGTTACTTTTTTTTTTTGCTTACTGCTGGTGGCATGCTGAGTTTGGAGAGTTAAGGCTGACATCATTCTCTTCTCTGGATAAATGAGATTTCACGACATTCTCATTAGATGTTAAGACATGGCGTCAGGTGGACTTTGGTTCAAGTTTAACCTCTCTGCCCATCAGTTTCATTATCGGGGGAGGGAGATGAGATCAAGAGAGGGGCCACCTATGTAACTAGTGTTATTACAAGGGTTCATTGATATAATGCCTGTAATGAGTTTAGGAGACGGCCTCACTGGTATCAATCACTTAGTTCATTTCATTACTACTTAATCCTCTCTATAACCAACAGATTTAAACTAAGGTACTTATGTACACCCTTACTGCACAACAAATATATCTAAATATAAACTACCCAACCACATGTGCATTAACAAAAACTAAACTGCAATCCATCTGGTAGCAACACTTTAAAGCATCACTCAATACAACAGTTACTAATAAGGGGCATTTGTATGAATGAATTAACAAATGTCATTCAACAGTATTTTGTATAAATTTATATAAATTAAAGCTTCTGATTTAAGCTTTAAATCAGAAGATTTAAACTTAGACTCTGGGAGACTAAGCTGAATTGACCATGGAATCCTGCTTCTGAAGGAGAGAACACTCCTTTAAATAACAATAACTAAAGAAAGAAAGATATAAGGAACTTATATGGGAGAAATAAGGCCATATAGGAATTTAGAAAGAAGAGACAACTTCAATATTTGGAGCTGTGAGGGAAGATTTCAAACACATACTGGATCTTAAAGGACAGAGGATTGGGCACAGAAAGGTGGGGAAAAACATTGGGGAAGGAGGAATGGCATAAGCAAGGCAGGAGTGCAGAGGCGCAAAGTTACAATGGGTACAGCTCAGTGTGACTGCAGCATAAATTAAGATGGACGGTGGCTTGGCCCTGGCTGGTGTAGCTCAGTGGACTGAGTGCGGGCCTGCGAACCACACGATCGCAGTTCGATTCCCAGTCAGGGCACATGCCTGGGTTGCAGGCCAGTTCCCAGCAGGGGACCCACGAGCTGCAACCATACATTGATATTCTCTCCGTCTCTCCTTCCCTTCCCCTCTAAGATAAATAAATAAAATCTTTAAAAAATGCGTATCTGCCCATCATTAAAAAAAAAAAAAAGATGGACGGTGGGGAAGGATGTTGAGAAGAAAGGGCAGAGCCTTCAAAGGAACTGCCAGAATCCCAAACTAAGGAGCTGTGGCTTTAAGGAGAAGGAAGCCAGTAGGGTTTGAAAAGGAGGAGGGCTTTCATTCAGACCATCAGGAGCCATTGCAGCAATTAGCATGGAACACACACATGAAGTGAATACAACACTACATAGGTATCCATTTTCATCATCAAAGTCACCTGACTGCAGCCAGGTGTGAACTCTGCCGTTGATTTCTATTAAAATTAGAAACCCATCACACGTCTGTGATTTCTATTTTCAAGTTACACGCACACTTGTGTACCTCCTGAATGTACCGCGAACAACTAGCTGATCGTGTTGTCCTAATGTCATCTTTAACTACCCCATAATTACCAATGTAGAGGATAAATTTCAAGTGCCTTAGTCATTAAAAATAAAAATACAGACTAAACCATTTTTAGGAATGAGGTGAGCATGGTTATAACTGTGACTATATTAAAGAGGCCATTAGACTATTTTTAATCTGTTTTTTAGTATGCTGGCTCATTTCGAAATGATTTCCCATAAAAATAACTAGGGCTTGAAAGGTGTTTTTCAAAGTCATATTCAAAATTTAATGCAAGTGATTCAGGCTGCTCCTTTTATTCTGTACAAATAAAGTTTATAATTTTTGCATTAAGTATCTTCTACTTAATAGGTGATCAATAAGCCACAGGTTCAGTATAGACTTGGCAACTTACATGTTTAGGGGAAAGTAGGCAACAATTAATTATTTTAAACCCATGCATTTAATCAACTTTGAATTAAGCCTCGGTATAGATAAAATAAATGACACAGCTAGTTACATTACACCTTCACGATACCATAAAATCTTGAAAGAGATGATATTTGAGAGACTGTCTTGCTCCATCTTTCTTACTGTTTGATTTGAGTGGAACTGTCTCTCATATAAATGTGGTACGGATAACAGTTATTAGAGTGTCAGTGACATGTAAGATGTGGGAAGTATAAGGAAGTGTGTTCAGGGCCTACGGAGATATCATGAGAAAACCCGGTGCGAGCGATGGCTGGATGCGGGGGCGTCGGTGTTGGGAGAACTGGCTGTAATCCCAGCACAAACTAGATAATGAGTTCCCAGGAAAAGTCACTATATGGCTCTGGAACCTCTTTCTCCTCACTTCCAAAAATAAAACAGCTGTACTGGATGACTGGAGAGTCCCTCAAAGCCCTCCCAATGTTGTGACCCTCCACATGTGGCTCAGTGACATCCGGGGCCAGACAAAAGGCCTGGGAAACTTCCGGTGGGAACCTCCATGAGTTGTCGCCATTTGTCCTTTAATGCCACAGAGGAGCAAATGCTGGTTTTTATTTACAATCCTTCCTCTGAGCTGTGTGCACACAGGAGAATGTGGAGTGGAGATAAGAAAAAGGAAAAAAATCAAGAACCACATTGAAAACCCTATTTTCCCACTTTTGGACCCAAGCAGCAAAATTGCATCTCAGCCCCCAAACTACCATTGACCCAAGAGCGTTCACACACAGGTTCCCCCACAAAGGGGCTTCTCTGGGCTCCTCCCATCTCTGGGAACACAGCTGAAGGCAGCATTCACATGGGTGAAAAGCACCGCGTGTGCTCCTGTGTGAGGCTAACCTGCTCATACAGGGGTGGAGTGCTGGCTCCTCCCACCCTTGCCAAGGGGGCCCTGGCTAAAACTAGACACCAAATGTAAGAGCACTTCTGTTCAGAGCCTTGCAGCATCAAAGAATATTGCCCCAAATCATTCCTCGTCTGAGTAATACTCTGCAAAGGTTTCAAGCGATTGGTTCTCTCACCTCTACCCCAGCCCCATCCATTCATGATTGGATTTCATGACTTTATTTCATTAACATGATATGCAGATGCACAGCCACCACCGACACATCCTCCTGTAAGGTGATCCCCGATGAAAGGTTCTGTGGTCTCTAAAGTTTGGGACACTTCATGTACTACCTTTTAGGTAGTCATAGTATGTGGCAGTATTGCCAAAGCTCTACAAAGTCCTAGACCAAGGACTGGCTGAGTTTATTTGACTCAACATTCCCCAAGCTTACCAAGAAAAAAACTCCCTCCCTCACCTCTTGTACCTATTGATATCCCAAAAAACTACCTGGAAGATGAATTGCATCAACATTGTGGTGTAAGTCTCAGGTTTATACCAGATACCCGAATCTCGAGTGCACAGGGGGAAAATATTGACTAAAGACTTATCAAGAGGGAGATCCAATTTTGTGGCTAATTAAATGGTTTTGATGAACTTCGAAGAATCCTTTTGCAAATAGACATGATATTTGCATATTGCAAGTGCGCTCTAAAAGTAAAGAACGATAATGGAAGAAGAGAAGCCACTCCCCACTTTTACTTTGGGAGGGTTCTCCGGGAGTCAACTTATTGCAAAAAGAATTACTAGAATCGTAGCTGATTTTAAACAGAATTTAGTCCAAGCCCTCTATTTTAGGTGGGGAAACTGAGGCCCAATGACCAACAATGACTGAAATCTAGATGCTCTGATTGGGCAACAGAAGGACCAAAGTGAATACCCAGGTAGCCTGGCTCCTTGCCCACTGCTACCCGATGCAACCTTAGCCTGTGCTCAGATGACTTGTCTGTCTGCAGTCTTCTCCACACTCCACTCTCACCAGTTCCACCGCTGTACTTTCCTTTCAGGCAGCTTAAGTACCTTAAACTGCATAAATTCTCCCAGAGACTTCAGTGATTAAATGAAAGGCTTGTGAGACCCTAGAATGCCTAGCACAGAGATCCATCTGTATGTACAAAACAGGAAGCTTGACTGGTCACTCAAACAGTCTACTTCTGAGTATACCACTCATCTGGCCTCCTAAAATCTTGCCTCGAATTTGCAACTGCAGTTGAACCCTGGATTATATAAACATGCTACAAAACTCTCTAACTTGTTTCATAGGAACAAGTTGTTTTTCCAAATAAAACGCCAGATCCCACAAAGCTTAATTTTAATCTGTACCCATCCCAGTACCCAACCCTTGACTACAGGCAAGGCAGCAGAGGTCATTGTTGAGAAATTAAAGCAATTCAGAAGGAGATATGAAAATAATGATTATTTTTACAAACTAGTAGCAGGAGCCCCTTCCTCCACCAAATCACATGTTGGTAGGAAATAATAAACCACCAAGTTCCTCTCTGATCAAGAAAATACTCAACTCACATTAAAAATTAGTGCATATCCAGCCTGTTGGTTTTCTTGGGTTTATATATAAAAATCTACAGATTTTTAAAAGTCTTTGGTGTTAGGCAGAATGAACAGAAAAGTACCAATAAAATAAGCTGCTTCTTAAAAAAGAAAGAAAGGAGAAAGGGCAAGAAACAATGAAGGAAGAGTAACAAAGATGGCAAACCAAATTCAGAGGAAAGCCAAGTGTTCTCCCCAAACGTGGGGGCTTGAAGGAGGCAGCCCTGATTTAGGAGCAATGGAGTTCCACCTTACCTCTTCCCCACCCTCAGGGGACAATCAGTGTGATAAGCTGAGCTACTTATTTGCAAAAAATTGGGTTGGCAGGAGAAGAGCACAGATGAGGTTAAATTAGGCCGGTCCTATTCTCTTTTTTAAATTCTTTAGAAAACAAAACAAAACCCTCCAAATAATAGCATCAGCCACTAATCGAAAATGTTGTCTGCCTGTCCTGGCCCACCAGTCTGCTTCCCAAGAGCTCTCAGCTACAGAGTGAACAAACAGAAAAGAGACCAAAGTTTATCTAAAATTGGAAGACAAAGACCTAGGTTTTAGAGGGACATGACCTCAAGAGACCAGGTGGCTGGAGGACAAAGACTTCAAATAGGTAGGGTCTCACACTAGCAATGAGGTCCAAACAGGTTAACTGCCCTGCCTGAAGTCACTTTTGAAGATAAAGGAAGAGGCTGTCTTCTGCTCCCAATACAAAGCACATGTCCTTCCTAAGGATACAACCTTCCTACCAGCCAGTGGCTCCAACCACAAACATACAGAACGAGAAAATGGAGGGATTTCTTCGACCTCTGATTCTCTCTATGCCAAGTCCTCCTTATCTTAGAAGGTGACAGTAACTGTCCAGATACATCCAGCACGAGACAATGATGATACGGTAGGCCTTACACTCGAGTCTGGAGTGGTAAAATCCTTGGGTACTATTTGGGCATAGGCTAAATCATGGATAATCAGTAAGTAAATTGAGACCTGGAGTTGGACTGTCCAGGTTCAAATCCCGTCTCTATGGCTGGGGAACCACCAGCATGTTTAACTTCCCCAAACCTCCATTCCTCATCAGTAAAATGGGAACCACATGGTAAACAGATGCCGTAAGACTTGCATGAGAGCTGTACCAAATGGTACCTGGCAAGAACTGAAGTTAACTAAACTTAGTCATATTCTGCATTTTTCTATAGGTATCTCATAACTATCTTCTCATACATTCACAGTATCAAGTATCACATTCTACCCAATGGAAGCCTAGAGAAATGATCCCAATATTTTTTGCCCCTACCAAAATAAAGGGTACTTGATACTACTGTTACTATCACTACTGCTGCTGGACCACCTGGGTTATCACACAAGTTTTCTTATCCTCTTTCTGTTCTCCTTCCCTCTCTCAACATTCAGTTTGCTCTCTCATTCAACTAGGCTTTTATTCCCTTTGGAAAAATGTACATCGACGTTCAAATTCCATCTCCAGCACTATTGGGCTGTGTGGTGTTGGGCAGGTTTCTTAATCTGACACTCAGATTATTCTTACATAAAATGGGAATAAGAGTATCTAACACAGGGCTGTCATCAGGACTAAATAAGGTAATACCCATAAAGTGCCTGTACATAATAAACCCTTAATTACTTTGAGCTATTTCTTTCCTCGCCTGAGGATATGTTTATTGGTTTGAGAGAGAGAGAGAAACATCAATCAATTGCCTCCCACATGCGCCTCGATCAGGAACCAAACCCCCACTCTAGGTCTGTGCCCTGCCCAGGGATCAAACCCGCAATTTTGGGGGGTACAGGATGATACTCCCACCACCTGAGCCACCCAGCCAGGGCTGAGCTATTTCTTAATTTCCCACCATTATGCACATAATGCAATGGATTTTTTTTTTTTGTAATTTGGAGCAATACCAAATTCTCTCCTTGCTGTAAAAGGGAGAAAAAGAATCATATCCACCAAATAGCCTGTATGAACACCTAAATATATAAATAGTTTAGAATATTAAGAAAAAAGTTCACTTCTGCAAGGCACATGTTTCTGACTGTCAGGACTATTGTGATGAAAACAGCCCAAATTAAACTCCTTCACCCAGACACCTAACGGCTAATGCTGCAGAGAATTTCTATCTTCTCCATCATTTGGGGAAACTGTGGATAGGTGTCTACAAGGAAAGGGTCATAGCTGATTTAGGACAGAGCTGCAGATGAGAGCAGTTGGGGAGGAGCAGGTGGGCATAGAGGGAGAATGCACCCCTCCCCCTCACCTCCTACTGGACCCTGTGGATTCGTCATCAGGGACTTGTGTACATGGAGGCGGTGACAGTGTAGGTAGGGACAGAGGAGAGATGGGGACAAAGGCATTGTCTTAATGGGTTTTCTTTTCTACGAGCTGTATCTGTTTTGTTATAGAGATACAGGTTCTTTAAAGCAATTTGAATAAATGCAAGTCAGAACTTAGCCTCCCTCACCTGTTCCCAAAAGAGGGCGAGCAGCTGGGGGACCTGGGAGGTGCAGAGCCACCTTGACTAGAGACAAGGTGGGGACCCGTGTTAGTCACTTCCTGAAGGGTGGAAGACCTTATTCTGCACTCAGGGTAGTGTGCTCAGGCTAACCCAGGTACAAAGTTTTTTTGTATTTTGTAGTCTGTAGTTTGTATTTTGGCCCCAGGTTTTAAAAGAAGCTTCAGACTAACCCACATTATTCTCGGAGGGTCAATAAGACTTCCTGCCAGGTTGGAGCCCCACTACTCACTCAGACGTTGTATTGACTAAAAGGACATGGGGCCAGAAGCCCGTTTTCTACTCATTCACCCCCCCTTCCAATTCCCATGATAAGGAACAGAACGATGGAGAGAAAAGGATGAAGATAGAGCCATGAGACCTGAGGCAGGCTGTGCTCCTGAAGATGGCTGCCTTCGGCAGGGACGCAGACACCAGGCTGGCAGCAAAGTAAGTCACGTGTGGGACATTTCTAATTTTGCGACCCGATGGCTCCAACAGAGAATGGGGTGCAGTCGGCAGGGGGACTCAGCCCACCTTTCCTGCCTGGGATGTTCCAACTTGGCCAGCAATTAGTCTGGTGGACTGAGAAGCCCATCCCTGATTCAGCTTGACCAAAGCTTTGATTCTCTGGCCAAACACATACCACTGTTGGCTGCACGGGAAACACACAGGGAGCCACAGGGCTGGCCTGGGTGGTTACTGGCACTGAGAAGTGCACACAGCACAGATGGCTGAGAAAGAAGCTCTGCTTTGGACAGACAAACATAATCCACAGTCCCAGTCTTGACTCTGCTTATCTTGATGGCCCCTCCAGAGAGAAAGCACAGGTAAAATATCTAGATAGGATACACAGCAGTGGGACAATAGCTAGAAATGGAAATTTAAAAAAAAATGTCTGAGTTCTAGCTCCGGTTCTCCTACGGACTTCTTTGTGTGGCCCACATCCACGCCACGGGCTCTGGAGGGCTGCATTCAGATGATGTAACTGTGAGTTCTGAGCCTTGGCATCCTTCGCAACAAAAGGTGCGCACCGAGAGTCTGTACCTGGTGGTGTCGGGAGAAGATGGAGATGGTGCATGTCAAGAGCTCAGCACTCCACCTGGCCCAGAGTAAGGCTCAGTAAAGTTTAGCGATTCCTGTGACCACTTGTGAAGAGAGTGGGATGAATGGGCTCTGTGACACCTTGTAGTCCTACAGTGTTTGTATTCTACACTTGGGTGAGGTAAAAGAGAAGGGGTCCTGGGCAGGCTGACTGAGAAACCTGGGCTCAGAATTTGGAAAGCAAAGGCAACTATGCCCTGGCATCTCCATAGTGGAGATGTTCACATTTTGTAATCTTGCGTTAACTTGATTATTGATTGCTAGGCCAGTCAACTGGCAACGTTGAAATACCGATCAGCGCGCTTCAAAAGCACTGCACGGAGAGCAGAGAGCCATTTTCATGGGCTTGCAGCCACACCTGTGGTGCCTGAGACCTGTAAATTCCTGGGTCTGGAAGAAGCCTGGGGTTCTTCTAGGTTCCCCTGACGAATCACCCAATTTCTGATGAACAGTCATTAAATCAAGAACCACCTGTGCCTAGATTATCTTTGTCATTTGAATGGAATTCATTGAAGGTGGGTCTACAATAGACTCTGCCTACGAATACTCACAGCTGACTACCTTGCTAGTGTCAGCTTTCCCTATGCGTGTGATGACTGTGCGTCCCCTTTCTGACTCCCAGGGTGCAACGGGGCCTCCACATCTTGGCAAGCCCAACGGGGAAGGGACCAAACAAGCACTCTCTCAGTGCTTATGGGGCAGAGGACAGAGTCATTCCAATAAGACATGTTGCCTTCTGGGGACCCCAACCCATCTTTCCTAGCTTCCCAGAGTTCTGGAGACCGGTGCTGGCCCACCCAGACAGCACCCACTAAATTCTACACACTCTATTAGAAATTCAAGTGTAGACAGTATCCTCAACTAGACCAAGCTATTAGATATTAATGTTCCGACAACACCTACCTCACTCCAGACCAGCATGGTACCGAATATGACCTGTAACCCATCAAAGAAATTGTCTCCTATGATGATCACAGTGGCGCCTCCCGTGGTCCATCCTTCGCTCGGGCTGATGGCTTTGATACAGGGAGTAGCTGCTTTTCCACACACATGAAAAAGAGAAGGAGTCTGCTGTTAGAATCAAACTTTAATGATGGGAGACTTGAGAAAAAGAAAAAAAAAAATCTTTTATCTTTTCACTAACAGAAACGTCCCTCAAGACCTCAGCATTTCCCGGCCGCGTTAGGACCTGAAACCTAAGGGTGCAATTTCAGGTTTTAAAAGCATTCTTTTCATTCTTTCTATTGAGAGACATGTATTTTACTCAAATCATTTTCAAACCTGAGATCTCATGAAATGAAACATAGAAACAGTACTTAACTTATGAAAGACTAAAGATTATTAAAAAATGAAAAATGAATGACTGTTTGGAACATGCTGGAAACCTTATAGAACTGCTTCATGATTCAACGTACCTCCTGAAAAGAAAGCCCACAGATTTTTAGATAAACATTTCTGCCCAATGGGAAGAAAAGAGAGAAGGAATGAGCAAGAAATTGTTCTTGCTCCATGCCTTCTGTCTGTAACACTAACATCGAACATTCCTTGTTAAAGATTGTTCCTTTTTTCATTAAATGTTATGGGTCCCATTTTATAGATGCAAAGAATGCAGGTCACTTGGGGTGAACTGCGTAACCAAACAGTCAGGGCTGAACCACAGAGTCCCATGACCTTTGCTTTGTTGTCATTCCCCGGGCATAAAAAAAAAAAACCTAAAACTGACTTTCTCAAAATTTCATGTCTCTTCCTTTCCATTGTAAATGGCCCTTGGAAATGGGAAATAATTTGCAAATATTGTAATTCCAAACAGCCTGGCGGTGGCTGACTAGTGAGCATGGTGTCCTTTCAAGAGAACTACCCGGCGTAAGTGTGATCGTAAGGTTACGTTTCCGAAATGTCTGCGAGGACACCTTCCTCGCACGGAGGGTGTTGAACTCCACGATGCCACACTGTTTTGCTCGTGATTACTTTTCTGAACACGACCAAAGCCAAATTCTAGAGTAAGGAATGTACTGTGCAAGGAGAGAAAGTGAGACCCTCCTCTTTAATAAAAAGTTTATTAAGTATCCAAGACGGACTTTCCGAGCACTGAAGCCAACAAGAGCACCAGTTCATTTTAATGGGGAAAAAAACTGGCAAAAAAATTACTGGACTTTGTCAAATTTGGCAAAATATCAGGCGTTCACTTTTGCAAGAAGAAAAGAAAGTATGAAGCCGGGCCCAGCGGGACCGTTGTTCACGCGCCGCCACACCAACGAGAGAATGGGTTTGGTTTCAATTCAAACTAATCTTATAAAATTGCACAGAGAAATTAGGAAATATCCAAACTAAACATTTCATGTTGGCTGAACTCATATAATGCCATTTACAACTAAAACTGGGCAGTTCTCATGCCTTTTCTCTCCTCCACTCTCTCCTCAAAACAAAATAATTAATCAAGACGATGTAAATGACTCGTGACTCGAAAACCCTTGTCCAATTTTTAACACGCATAAAGGTGGTGATCCAAGTTTCCCGGGCATAGGACTTTTTCTCAAACAAAATTTTTCTTTAAAAGTCAACAAGTTTAAATGCATAACCAAGTACTCCAAACCAATGGTAAAATAGGATGCATGAATTCAAGCAATTTATTAAAAAAATAAACTACATTTAACAACTACATAAAATTCTTAAAATAAAAACAGTTTGGCAACATTCTAGTTAATGTCTCAAAATCTTAACTCTTAATGTCCAGCTCAGTATATTTGGCTGCTGAAGTAGCACAGGAAAGGCCTCGCTGTGTCCCTGGGGACTTCTGGGAAGAGGAGGAGGTTAGTTTTAACTGGACTGGTCTTGAAAGGGTCCTTCCCACTGGGGAAGTGTGGAATCCAGTGGTATTATTGCACGCTGACCCTGTAATTACTTTCATAAACCACAAAATAGTCTTGGTGTTTATATCTGTATTAGTTTGGGAATTTCTTTTAATTTTTTAATTAAAAAAAATCACACAAGTATGCTTCTGTGGATAAATATGGCCTCCTCCAAGTTTCCTCATCATGGTAGAGGAGACAGAGGGTGTGCTGGTGTATCTTTGAGACTGTACTATGGTAAAAATGTCCCAGCAGCAGAGCCAAGACCTGCTGGTTTTAAACTTCATCTCCTCCCTCAGAGGGCATATAAGAGTGTGTATGTGTGTGTGCTTTCAAGTATTTCCTAAGGAAAATGATGCTTTCAGATTCTGTGAGCAACTGTCCAGAAACAAGGTATATGGGCAATTAGTCAGAACTTGTCAGAAGAAAGAGCAGCAAGCTTCCGGAGACAACTTGGTGAGGAGACAATATACGACACTATCTATTACATTTTTGGAGGAAAAAAGCCTTAAAGGGAGTACCCCAGGAAAAGAGTGACACATCCCATCTCTCGATCATCCTGCCTCACTACTCAGCATCATCTACCATCCCAGCCTGGAGACTAGACGCTGTTCTTAGCCCTTTCTAAGTTTAGAGCTCAACTGGTTCTACAGGTGCTCTTACAAACCTGTATGTCACAGCCGTCTTGAGAGGAAGCCCCCTCGGACTCCCCCACTGGGAAGTCTGGAAAATATGTAAAGGAATCAGGGGCTGCTCCACGGAGAGAGATGGGATGGGG
Source organism: Artibeus jamaicensis (assembly GCF_021234435.1). NCBI lineage: Eukaryota > Metazoa > Chordata > Mammalia > Chiroptera > Phyllostomidae > Artibeus > Artibeus jamaicensis. The sequence continues at coordinate 6,725,979 of NW_026521828.1, read as the reverse complement.
AAGAGATGTTCCTGGCATTTAGGACCTGGAGGGTCAGGAGGCTTTGTCAAACAGTGCCTGACACAGCCCTTCTACACGAAGAACTCTAAAATAGCAAAACTGCAAGGTAGAAGGCACTTTGCCTACTTAGGAAGATCGGCTCAAGAGCAGATGTTCAGAACTCACGGATCCACACTGGCCAAATCGAGAGACACAAATGAATAAAGCAGCAGCTCAGGGTTTCAGATCAAGCATGAGAGGGGCAGTCACTGACACTCAGAAGTGAGGGAGTGATGGGAATGGCAGGATGCTGGTGAACTGCTGACTACGTCGTCCCCCATCTAGAGGTGTCTCAGCTCCAGCCTTCGGTAACACCACACAAACACAGGCTGGTGTTGGAGGCAGAATAGGGGGACTCCAGTCTTCTCGCCTTTCAAAAGAAGATAGGAGCCCAGATTTTTATGCAAAATGTCCCAATCTTTAAATGTCGGCAACTAATTCAATAAAATGTGTTGGCTACCCAAGATGTTTGTGGGTAGACTAAACTCACTTTTACCTGAGTCACAAATTCACCAGACTAAATTGAGCCCAGGACATACTTGCAAATACAACCCAAACTATGGGTACCCAACTGTTCCCAGCAGTACTGGCAATAAAATATCTAGGAATCTGGGTGCCCCCGGTGAGAGAGTGGTTCAGTAAACTCTGGCACATCTGTACTAGAGAACGTCAGGAGTGTCATTGGAATGGAAGGAAAAAATTCTACAGACTGATGTAGAAAGATGTCAAAATACATTAGGAAGGGGGTAAAAAGCACTTCATAATCTAGAGTGTGACCCTGTTGATGTTAAAATGGTATCTATGAACATGTGTGTGCATTAGTGTGTGTGTGTGTGCATGTAGATATGTATGAACAGGTGTGACAGACGAAGGTCTGGAAAGACACCCCCTGCGGTCAGAGGGTCCACGTGCAAAGGAACAGGACTGGGGGGACTGACAGAGAAGGGTGAATATTAAACTCTTTTCAATAGACATCTGCAGGGTTTGGATTTTTTCCGTGAGCATATATTAAGGTAATGCATTATTATAATTAAAAATTAAGTAACAGCAGAGCATTTAATTCCATGAGAGGTAAAGATTGTACTTTTTAAAGCAAATTGATACTCATTTGTTTTTAAGCCAGACTGTGCCAAGTAACAGACCCTGAGCTTCTCCTGCCCTCTCCTTTCTGGGTAAGTCGCCTCTGTGGAAGCTCAGACCTCGGCCCCAACCAAGGGCTTGTTCTCCTTGCTCTCGGGATGTCCAGAGAGACTCGGAGGTAAGACAAGAAGAGAGAGTTTCTAGTGTAGTCACTGCGGAAGTACCCCGTGGAATTTGAAGGTGAAAAGACTTACAAAAGAACTCAGTCCAGCCCAGGAGTATAATAATCAACACAATTCTATCTCCAAAAAAATACTACGAAATGGGGGAGGGGGAGGGAGTTTCAATATAAAACCGCTTTTACCAGCCAAATCTTGATTTAATTAACGAACGATTCTTCCTCACCAATGAATCTTCACACTTCCAGGTATCCACAAGAACTGCGTGCCAATTCCTGGTTGTAAACCTCATTAAAAATGGAAGTTTGGGCGTTTTTCTTTTTGCCTCTATTTTTCTATTTTTATTTTTTTACTTCTTCCCCCACCCCCAACAGCCACCAAAGTAGAGGAGATTTTCCTTCCTTCAAACTCTGACAATAACATGATTACCCCACCACAGTTTAGCATAATGGCTCTGGAGCGCTCCTGGCGCAGCGCAGAGTTAAAGTGGAAATTATTAGGTAGCTCTTCTTTGTTATAATAATGATCACTCCACAAATAAAAGCTCTTCTCCCAAAGGTACTGCAAGGCACAAAATGCTAATTCTGAAGATTATGTGCGCGCTTTTATTAAATATTACTCTGCCCTGTCTGTTTGAGGGCCTCTCTGCTCTGATTGTTTTATGAGTACCGTGTTAATGTCATTCCCATCTTGCTAGCAGCAGGCACACATTTTAGCGTTTGTATGAGAGTTGATCAAAGGCCACGTGCTGGGGGAATTGCTGAGAAAACACGGACAAGCGATAAAAATCTAACAGATTAATTGGTTTAAATTTCATTTCAGGGTGTTGAACTTTGGCTCGGGACTCTGATACTACACCGTGAGTCAGGGCCTAATTACCAGATTTCCAATTTGCTTCTGAACAATGGTCGTGGTGAGGGAAAGAGAGAGAAGGAAGGGGAAGGGGGGAGGGAAGAAATCGTTCAGCCTCCAGTACATATTTAACAACTAATGTTCTGTGTGCAGACAACTGCACCTGGGGACAGTGATGTCACCTGCTCTACCTCCACGACTTCTGTGCTGTCTCCCAACAGGAAGGCAGAGGAAGTCACAGATGCCCTCCGCAGGTTAAAATTTTCTGATGTACAGAATCAATGTTACAGATTCGAGTGCCTGCTCACTCCCACTAGCGCATCGGGCTCTTTATTAGCAAGGTGAATTTATAAGCTGGAATCGCCCCTCAGCCTCCAATAGAAATGATCTATTTCATGGCGAGAGAGCAAGGGCCGGGAGCGCCGTGTTTACCTCGGGGTTTATGGGTGGCCTTGGGAATCAGGGTTAATTGAGCTCAGAGGTGCCTGCCCATTGAGGTGAATTAGTGTTGTGTGTAGCAATCAGCAGGGTCCTGGGGCTGCTCTTACTCTTGCCTCTGAAATCTCTTTGTGCTGTGATCAATACCTCACCTGTTAGGGGGAGCTGTACGGATGATGCAGGTCCAGCATTTGTCATCTTTTATTCCCCAAATGAGGCTTTTGCAACAGTTGATGTCCCATTATAGGAGCCTCATTAGACAGACACTGTTTCCCTTTTTTTCTCCATTCCTGCATTTAAATCCGCCGGGGAAACAACACTTAAATCAGTTGGTAAAATGCACAAATTTAGAAATGCTCTCATCCCAGTCTACATCTCAAGATGAAATGCCACTAATGCCAATATAAGGTTATTTTCCATTTCCATCGTGCATGGAAAAGATGTAAACTCCTTTCCCAGCCTTCTATTAACCAGAACCGTCTATGAATGAACATTTCCGCAGAGCAGGTCACCGGTGCCTGCAGTGGACGTGAAGATGTCCGCACCAGCCCTATGGCCATGAATACAGACGGGAAGGGGCAATTGTGTCGGGCTGACTTTAACACCCAGAGTGCTATCACAGTGGAATATGGGCAACAGCACCAGCTGTTTAAATTCCACATCTGCCATTCGGGACGACCTTGAAGCAGTCCTTTCACCCCCCAAAGGCATTTCCCCTCCGTGTCCGCCTCGTGGACTTCTGGCAAAATGAACCAAGGGCCTATTTGTGTTTCGTGCCTGGTGGACAGCACCCTAGTTGCTAGTCAATAATAATTATCGATATGAGTCCCCCATTAACCAGAGTTTATTTATTTATTAGACTACCCTACAGTCTCATCATTCTAAAGAAGGTCGTTTGTTGTAAAACTTCCCTAGGAACTCTTCCAATCCAGAGGCTCACTAACACAGCCAGTGAACTGGGCTAAGGAGGTGGGTTTGGCCTCAGCCCTTCCAAAGCGAAGTGTTTTCTTATGGCTCTCCTTCTCCTGGAATGAATATTAATGGCAATCTTTTCAGAAATGAGGAATTGACTTTCGTTTTATTGTCCCGAACTTTTGAGACTTGGCAGAAATCGTTGGGAAAGCCATGAGCTCAGCTCATTTCTATGGGACAGTGGTAACCCCGTAAAAGCCCAGGGCCTTTCTCCCTGGTGTCCACTTGATTCTGGTGCAGTTGCGCTCGGTAGCAACCTGTTCCAGAGACAATGGGGACACAGAGTACCACCCCTGGACTCAGCACACAGATATCTGCTCTTCCTGTGCAATGAGAACAATGGTTTGTGGGTTCTGGGTTTTTTTTTTAGTGAAATGACTTTCCCAACTGCACACAAACAGATCAGCAGGGCCAACGCCTGCGTTCTTTGATCCTGCCCACGAAGCAGCTACTGGCCAGGAAGAAGGACACACAGAGTGTCCGCGCCAACGTGAGGACTGGCCCCTCCGGACTTTCACCACATACTGGAGGCGAGTCTATTCTGGCCTCACCCACCCTCCAACTACAATGCCCGTCCTGAACCCTCACACCAGCAGGTGACAACGTCCCTTATAAACAAAACAACAACAAAAACTAGACAGTTCCCTGCCTCAAGGGGTAGCAGCCTTTGTAACATTTATGCTCTTGTTCAAATTTGAGTTACTAGATTTATTTCTGCCTTCCTTTTTCCTTTTCAGTAATTGCTTTATGCAGTTAAGCATTTTATGGTTTATTAGGGTTTTATTTTTGTTTTGTTTTGTTATTGGTCTGCATTTATTGCCCTACCCACTAGCATATCTAGTTATTACTTGGCAAAGAATCATAGATTATCTGTGCAAAAGAACCCCTCCCTCTCCTCTCCTTCTCTCCTTGTGTGATGTGTTTGTCATTTTGAAGAGAAATGTAAGCCATGATATAGAGATTTCTCAACACCAGATGCAATTAAATCTATTAAATATTAAATGAGGAGATCAAGAATTTCAAGTGTTTTTAATTCTTTATTCCAAAGTGACTTCACTTGGCAAGAAAGCCCTCTGCTTTGACAGCATTAATGGCTCTCAAAGAAAAAAGGGAAAAATCCTGGTCACGGGATGGTAACACAGATCCCGCCCGCCTCTGCAGGCTTAACCTGGTGGGGCTCCCAAGGTGTATCTAAACTTAGCCCAATAGCTAAGTTCCTAATTACGCCACTTGCTAAATATAGACGAAGCCCAAATTGTATCTACTTCCTGTTTATTTTGTAGCTTTCGTATTCTCTTCCAAATTAGCAAAACTCCTCAACAATCGGTGGGCATGGCATCTGAGCAAGGGAGAGACAGAAATTCTGGTGCAGAGATTGTGAAGTGAACGTTCCAGGGCAAGTCCAGCCGAGATCAGAAACTCCTCCGTGGGTTTACCACACAGGGCTGTTTCCTAGTTTAGCAACTAGAAACCTTTACATTTGGATGTACCTATAACTTCTAAATTGCACTTGAAAGACTTGTTGGTGGCTTTTTGATTTCATGGCGTGCATCACAGCATTGTCTCATGCAAAAAGCTGTTTGTTAAAAACACTTAGGAAGTTCATAATTTTGTAACACAAGGAAGCAAGAATATATTGTTCGCTCTCTGCCTCATGTTTGATCTGCCAGATCCAAAATTAAAATGCACAGAATATTAATCCTAGGACAGCCAATGACATATATTACCACCAGCCTTATCTCTTTTTCTTTTCTTTTTCCTCTCCCTTGTCCCACAATAGTCAGTCACACTGTGGCAAAGTAGTAAGGGAAGTCATCATGGATGGAGGGAGAACCCCCACAATGAATTATTCATGGATCCAACTGTGATACTTGTGGCAGCCATAGTAAATTCACTTGTCTCTGATTATACAGTAAGTAAATAACTCTTTTCTTCCTGACAAGGAGAACTTTCACGTACAAAATTATTTTTATCCCAATTCTCCTTATTATCCTGTTGTAGGAAAAGTTCTAGATATGAAAGCCAAGGAAAAAAAGAGAAACGAAAATAACACTCCAAAAATGGACACTTGAGATTGTATAAGAGGAAACAATTTTGGGGTTAAAAAAAAAAGGCACTGCTTCTTCAAGGAATATGCAAACTTTTAGTCACCAGCAACCTTCCTGGGCCTGGAAAATCGTAAAGGCAAATATGAACAAGTGTAGTGGAAAATCTGTGACGTTCGCCTTGGCTGGAGTCGTATTTTTAACGGGCCTTGAATGTTTGTGCCGGATTACCCAGATGGTCATAGAGGAATCGGCCTGATAGGATTAAACCTCTATGCTGAACTCTGCTCCATCTGTTCGCTAAGGTTTGTCTCTCCTCTCGGAATACGAATTTGTGAGCCTGCTTGGGTCTTGCAGCTGAACTACATTCAGCGTTAAAATATAGATGCATGCAAATAACTGAACATTTCATTAGTTAGTCTCAGTGGATATCCACTTGGTCTTTTCTCAAGAAAACATGTCTGTGAAGAAGTTTCCTCAGAAGGAATTTTGAAGTGTGCAGAACCTACTGTGGTTGATGTTATTATTAGAGGGCTTTGCTTTCTGTGCTCCTGTTGAATTCTGGGACTCATTCGATTCCCTGTCGCAATAGGGGTTTGCACTGATGTTTGCCCATGGAGATAGAAAAGGAAAACCCGATCCTCTCTGCAGGATTTGACTATGAGAATAGAGGCTCTTTAACTAACTGGAGGTCTGGTCCAAGCAGAATACAGTCCTGTGTGTTTTGTTCTCTCCCCGCCCCCATTTATACAATTTGCTACAACGGCAGTTTCTATCATTTTCATAAAGTTTTCTATGTTTTTTTAAGGGGGCCTTTTGTGGAGGGGGAGGTTTATAATTGAGCGCTTCATCTTGAATAAAACAGGCTGATGTTAGTTTTGCCCTCCTGTGCATACGTCCCTGGAAGTGGTGAAGTCACTTATTCATTAGCTGCACTAGTTAGTTTGGGGCACGTTTCAGGGCGGAGGCTGGTGAGTTACCAACAGGCCGACGTCTGCTGGGTGGCTCTGGGGTTTCCAACCCTGTGACAGAGGAAGGAAGTGGGGGGTTCTGACTGCTGGACTCAGTAAAGCAGGTCAGTGTCAGGAGCTTCCAGCCAAGTAACATGCAAATGAATGAGTTGCATGAAAGAGGAATCTTTTAGAATCCTACTTTGCAATGAGTTTGTGGCACTGTGAACACTGGATGTGACCAAGGAATGCTTGTGATGGAAACCAGAGACAGCGACCCCCGGGGCCTTGGCTCGGAGAACACAGGATCCCTCTGGCAGTCAGGGAGGCCTCCATCGCCTTTCTGTGGTCCCCTTAGTCACTCTGGCATCTGGCTCTGTGCTATCATGAATGATAGGGTTAATCAAGCAGCTCATCAAGAAAAATTAGGCTTCCCCATGCACGGGTCTAAGTTCCTATATTTATGCAGCACCCTTAACTGGACAGTCTGGCAGCAGAGAGCAGCAAAACTTCCTGTTTGAGCTGCAGGTGACTTCTTACTGATAGGAATGGACAGCTGCCATTTTGCAAACGCATAGCTCTGGTAGCTTACATTGACAAGAACTCCAGTTGGGTAATAAGGGGAGGTTGCCTTGCTGGAAGGAGGTGAAACTGTGTGATGAGGACCACTATTGCTATAAGCAACCTCATCTAAGATGAACATGCCCCCACACACGGCCCCAGGGTATATTCTCCACGTGGCATTCTAAACAAGGACGCCTGGCTGGACGTTCAATACTGTCACTCAAATCTACTTTGACCAATATGGTGGCCACTAGCCACATGCAGCTATTAGAATCTAATTTTTAATTATATAATTAAATTGTTTTAAGGAACTATTTTCTCAGTCATACTATCCATATTCCAAGTGGTTAATATCTACATGTAATGACTGATTATCATATTGGGCAGAACAGGGATAGAACATTTCCATCATTACTGGAAATTTTATTGGATGGTGCTAACCTAAGGGTCAAATTTAAATACCTGAGCCTGTAATTAATAAAGAATAATCAGAACTATCATTTATGGGGTACCCTTCACATACCAGGAACTTTGCTGGGAATAATTACTAGCAGTGATCACAAAATCAAAGGCTCGTAGGGCCAGACAGTAACTAAAACTGGCTAGGGGCAACACCATGGGAGAGGTGGGGACTGTGGCTAATGCAGAGTATATGCCCCACCCAAAAGGGACTCAACTTCTCATTTTGATCCAGTTGTTGCCATTTGAGAATGTGGGGCCAGCATTACTATCTCTTCTGAATATAAACAGAATTTGCAAATCCAGATTTTCATATAAAATTTCTTCCATTTTGATTATAAAGCAATACTTAAAATAGAAGATAACTTCTATCTTCTAAAGCAAAATAGATAGCTTCTTTAAGCACCATGCAAACCGATCCTAAACATAGCTCAGCTCTGGATTCAGTCCTGATCTGATTCACCAATGTTTGGAGGGCCTGCAATCACCTTTGCATTATTAATTTTTGCACCTACATAACTAATACTGTCACTAACTCATCAAACAATAAATACGAACCACAAGCACTGCCGATTCTACTTCTGATTGCTCAAAGCCTCTCCCAGAACGATACAGAAGTCCCCGGCTAGCCTCCTTCTGCTACGCAGATTTTCTACAAGCAGTTGGGGAGATGAGCTCCCTGCTCCTGAAGGATTTCTATTGTCATCATGCAAGACAGCATAGATAGTGACTTTTTAAGGAAACTGTGTTTTGAATGTGAGCAGCATCTCAAAATCAACCTTGCCCAACCTTTAGCAACGCGCAACGCCTGCTTTGTGCTATTCAGAACAGTAATGCTTGTATTTCTCTCCACGGCCAAGGCTGCTCCTGCTGACGTAGTGGAACTACGAACTTTCATTACAAGAGCTTTATCATTTGGAGCCCATTTCCTCTCCTCCCTGACACGCTGTTGGGTGATGCTGCGCTCCACTGTTTGTTAGAACCCAGATGTTTCCGTGGTGATGACCAGTGATGTCACCAGCACTGGCATGTGTATCGTCAAATCTATCCAGACAGAGTCACGAAAAAGAGTGGGACCCCCTCTTGAACTTCATGGGGACTGACTCAGCTTCCTCAAAAATTACTCTTTGGGGTCTGGGCTGTTCGATCTGGACGGCAAAGAGCAAACACTCACATTTACCGGTTTGTGATTTATTTTACTGTTGGATTTAATTATGTGCAAAGTCCCCTCGAGATATCAAAACCCAGATTATCCTTCCTCAGATGCGAGCTTTCACAACGTTACTGAGCTGCTCCAAAGCTTCCTGGTGTTTCCCATCAGCCTACAGGACCAAGTCTACCCTCCGGAGTGCGGCCAACCTCCCTTCCAGCCTCACTCCCCACCCCTCCCAAATGGGAGGTGGGGCTCGGCTGCCCTTACGGCTCCTGGCTCCGGGGCATGGGAGGCCTGGGCTTACCCTCCAGCTTCACCACTTAGGAGCACGGGCAAATTACTGTTCTTCATCCTCCACTTCTACCACTTTAATCGGAAATAATAATTATAAGAGAACCACCTCACGAGGCTGCTACAAGGGTTACCTGAGTTAATCGGTGTGTACAGAGCTGAGCACAGGGTGCAGTGAATACATGGGACAGGGAATGAAGAAGACAGGAAGTTGCAGGGGAAGAAGGGAGACAATGGGGACGAAGAGAATGAAGAAGATGAAGGCGGCTCTCCAGATCCACGGTCTCTGCACATACGTTGCACATCCCCACCATCTCTTCTTCAAGGAGGCTACACCACTCACTTCCACCCACACGGTATTTCGCAAAAAAAGCTGGTCTTCCGTGTGAAGCTGTATCCTTCCGTGCCCATCTACAAAACTACCTCCTCAGTGAATTTCTTCATGTCTTGCCCATTCATCTGTCACTTACTGAACTTCTCCTTGAACTTGTACCCTGAGGATGTATGTGTGTATGTAAAGCAACCCTACTGCCAACGACTCCCTTGCAGGCAGGGACCTCATCCATTCACAAACTGGATGACAGTACTCTCTACCCAACCAGTACCTGACACTTACCTAGCATCGTTAAGCTTACCCAAACATGATCTCAATTATTCTTAATTATCAACCCTGAGTTGTAGATAAGCAGATATTATTCTAAATTCTACTTAACTGGTGAAGTAACTGGATCTCAAAGACTCACTGGAACTTGAGACTTTGAGAATCCATGCTGGTTGATAAAGTCAAATATTTAAAACACCCAAACTACTTTTAAATTGTGGTATTTATTTAAATTTTCTGCTCGGTTTGGCTAAAGTATTCACTTTAATCACATAAACACAGCCAAAGTCCCATAAAATCTTAGTTGTGCAATTCCTTATTCCCAAGACAGAGGGTGGATATTTATTAACTTTACAGAATATTACAACTCTATTTCCAAGTAAAGTTATTTTCCCCCTAAGACTTCAGCCCCATGTATGACTTATAGTAAAACCTCTCTCTACCTTCTTCCAATTCCAAGTTCAAGAACTGGCATCCTCATATAATGCCACAGGTGCCAATTTAAACACAGGAACATTGAAAATACTGCCAGACTTCCAGGCAGAGAAGCTTTCCTATTGTTACAAGTTGGGCTGCTAAACACACAGAGTTTGAATGTCTAATACAAGTGATAGCAGCACTATGAGAACTTACATTTTTTAAGTGTAGGGCATTTCCCCTTAACTTTCATTTTCAATCTGGACATTATCCATCTCAATGGCACTCGTTATAGACTGTTGCACATATAAAAAAACAATAAAAGTTTACCAATTAAATAGGTTATCATAAAACAGTTCCTTAATAACATTTTCCCCAAGTTTTTTTTTTTCCTTTTAAACAACAAAGGTTAGATTCCACAGGCTTTAGCTAACCAAATCAAGAAGAGGTTCTAAGATTTTGCCAAAGTTGAAAGGTAGAGGAATCTCAGGCCAACTTTATACATTTGTTGCACATAATGGTTACTGGAAGAGCACAGCCGGTTTGATGATTCATCCAGAGGATTCTGGCAAAAAATGATCCAAACTATATTTTTCCCTTCTACAATGAAAAGATAAAAGTGACATTGCAACTGCTGAGACACAGTCCCCTGACCCATCACCCCACACGTGATGTCCCTAAAAGCATCTGCCTTGGGCCCAGCACATAGTAGGTGCTCAGTATTATTGGCTTCTCAACTGTGCTCAAAATAAAAGTAGACAAAGAATAAAGAATTAAAGATAGGTCTCAGTTTGTACCAACCAAGTCCATTCTAACGAGCCTTCTAAATAAGAGCCAAAGTCTACTGCTCTTTGTAGGTACTTTACACAGGCTCCCCTCATCATTTTTATTCCTTTGCCCCAAGGTCAATGAAAGAAACTGATGCACTGAGAAAAGGCCCCGAGCCTGACGTGGTATGTGTGCCTCAATTCCCCGTGTTCCTGCTGCATGTCCCCCAGAACTCCGGGTGACCATGTGGGTTTGAACGACTGGTGTCCTGCTGCTTACAACAGTCGATTAAATAAGCCAGCAACACAGAAGCATATGTTCACCTATAAAATATTGATTAATTTCACAGATTGGGATAAAAATATATTAGTACTTGAGTTCTGCTTTCATGCTTAGTAGTCAGAAAAGTATTTGGGCAAGTCAGGTCTATTTCTGCGCCCTGTGGGCTCCAGAGTGTTACTTTTGTGTTTCACTTGTCCCTCTCTCATTACCGTCTGGTTTCCCATGTCTCCGTATGACCGACCAGCAGCACACGTTTAAGCAGGATTTTGATGACTAGGTCATCTCCCAGCCAACTCGCACAAGGCAGGCTGGCAGAAAAGCTCCTACAACCCATGCCTTGGACTCTCTCTTGCTCCTCTCCAGGTAAATCTGGGTGTTTTTTTTTTTTTCCTGAAGATGCTAAACTCATGCTGATGGCATCATATTCATCTGATAAGAATGATGATCACCTAATTTCTATAAAGTTTCATTTCTGCCCACTGAGTATTTCAAGTTGCAGGGCTGGCACAGGGAGATTGAGATGGGCTGCCCGATAGCGTGACGTGATACCAGGATTTTTTATCTTAACCCAGAAAAGCACCTTCCCATATATCACTGCACATGCCAACTAACGATCCCTGGGGATTGAGCACAGATCTGGCTTTTCAATTTGCCTTTGAGTAACGTCGTCAATTTGCTTCAATTGAAGCAGGAATTATATTACGTGATCAAATAGCAGGAGAATTTCTCTCCACCCCCGAAGTCCACTGTGAGGGGATTAGCATTGACTAAACAGTGGAAAAGAACAGTAGTGATGGCTGCCCTGTGTCAGCAACTTGGAGGCCCAAACACTGCAGATGAAAAAAAAATGACCTCTTTTCGCCCTGACTCGTGTGGCTCAGTTGGCAGGCACCCTTCCACAGAGCGAAAGGTCACCGATTTGATTCCCAGGCAGGGTACACGCCTGGGTGGTGGGTTTGTTCCTTGGTAGGGGCGTGTACGAGAGGCAGTGGATCAGTGCTTCTCTCCCTCTTTCTCCCTCCCTTCCCAATAAATAAATAATAAATAAATAAATGGTTTTAAAAAACCAAATCTTTGAAGGGCGGCCTCAGTTTCCCTCCTTGGCTGAATGGAGAGAACAGTGGTGCCCTTCGGTGATGGCTGAGAGCGTTAAAAGAGATCATGCAAAGTGCTTAGCACTGAACCCAATGGTAGCAAATGCTTGAAAGCAGCCCCTGTAAGAGCAAAGCCACCATCGCTACAGACGCTGGTATAGAGCTCGCATCTCACTCAGGAAAGAGTTCTGTTAGTCTGTGATTAAGAAGATCCCTTGAACCCCTATCTCCAGGTGAAAGAGAAGCCAACCAAGGAGAAATTTCCAAATTTGCCTTTTCAAAAATGGGTCTCAGACCTAACACCTTCCCCTTTCGTCCTTCCCCTTTACCCCTTTCCCGAGCTTCTAATATTTCAATCCCACATGGAATTTTGGGCATGTTTTCCCTCTGCCTAAAAAACTCTTTCCTCTTTTCTTGATGAAACAGCATTCATTTTCATTTTAAATTTTAAACGTGTTCCTGCTTCTTCAGACTTGGCCGAATCCCCTTATTTAAAGCCCTCTGAGCCCTGGCTGGTGTGGCTCAGTGGATTGAGCACCAGCCTGCAAACCAAAGGGTCACTGGTTCGATTCCCAGTCAGGGCACATGCCTGGGTTGCAGGCCACGTCCCCAAAAAGGGGCACATGAGAGGCAACTGCACATCAATGCTTCTCTCCTCTTTCTCCCTCCCTACCCCCTCTAAATAAAATGTTTTAAAAATAAAAGCTCCCTTCACAGTCTGTATTTCTCCTTTGTAGTGCATACCATCACTACACTTCCCACAATCTATGCGCAATTATTTGTTTAATATCAACACACAAAGAGACACATACACGACTCTCCCCCTCATAAGGTCCCTGCCCTGTTCATCTCTGCATGCCTACGTCTAATACAGCAGGCAGTCAATAAACATACGCTAAATAGGTGAATGAGGGAATGGGTGAATAAGCAAATGCATGAACGAAGACTGGTCAGAGTTGTTGAGAGATTGAGCACTAAATGGAGTAGCCGAAACACGGAGAAGCCTCCCAGTGCCTATTGACAATCACCGCTACACCCTCACTGGGCTTCCTCAGAGCACAGGCAGTGGCTCCGTGGATTCTGGTTTCCCAGGCTGAGCTGGCCCCCATTCCAGCTGCAGACTCTCCATTCCCTTGGGGGCTAAAATTAGCCCCAGTCAACTCCCCCCTGCAGTGGGCTCTCACCAGGCAAGGGCCCAGGTGGATCTTGCTGACAGATGTGAAGGTTAGAAGGAAGGGTAGCAGCCAGATGAGAAAACAGAGCCACCCCTTCCGGAGGTACCAGCACTTCCTGTCTTTTTAGGCCTGGCTGGTTCCTGCCTGCCCCACCCCTCCCCCCATGCATCAGTTTCAACACAGTTGCTGCTCTTTCTGTCATTTGAACTCAAATCCTATCTTGGAAATTGATGGGCGATTCTGGCCCTGACAACACAATGTCAGCTTTGCTCAGTGTCCAGCTGGTTCCGTATATATTATCATAATGCGCTGCCCGGGTGGACCCCGGCTGATTCTCTCCCTTGACTCGAACCCTCCCTTTCTGCACTAATTTCTCCTTTCTAACATGCAGACATTACTTGTTTAAAAATAAAAACAGAGTTAACGGCTCCGGAGATGTTTTGATGTTTAAAGTTCTATGAGGACACCAAGTCTATTCCAATGGTGCACTGAACTGAAAAGATTTTTTAAAAAATATGTGACCAAAAAAATGTTTCCCAGGCTCCTACTGTTTCCCGGTGACTTGAAAGAATTATTACTTCCCTCAACCCTTAACTCTGAAACAGTGTTTCCCAAACTTCAGCCCTGGTTCTGCTGCCTCTCAGTACCACTTACGATATGACTTCTTATTTAGTTGTGCTTCTGTTTAGATTAACTTACTTTCCCTATAAATTCAGCCTTGCCCTAAGCAATAATAGCTGGGAGATCATGATTTCAATGTGCTTTGTATTTTTTTGCTTATGCATTGTATAAGCATCGAAGCATATGCTTGCATTACGCATATATATTTATTTATTTAAAATGTATATGAATATTTTTTACTTATTTACTTACTTATTAAAGTTTCTACTTATTTATTTTTAGAGAGATGGGAAGGGAGGGAGGAAGAAAGGGACAGAAACATTGATTGGTGGCAACCAACCGACCCCAATCCCCAGCGACCCAGCCCACAACCCAGGCATGTGCCCTGCGCCATTACACCATCTCCACTGAAGGAGTTCAGAGAAAAGAACGTCAGATCAGGGCTCCCTAAGGCACGAGTGGCTGCATATGCCACACTGTGTGGCTTTTCCAGGCCCCCTGAACCCCACAGCGAACCTCCTGCAGGAACGCCCAAGGTGAAGCGAAGCTGCCTTAGACCTGTCCTGTGGAATGACCATCGCGTTGGGGGCCACTCACCAAGGCAGCGTGTGAGTGGCGCCTCCAGAGAGAGACCCCTCACAGAATCAGCAGGGTTCAAACAACAGATCAGCAGGGCTTAAAGGACTCTACCAAGCCCCCCTCCCCTTTACTAGATGAGGAAACTGAGGCCCAAAGAAACCAAAGTACCTGCTCGAGGTTGGGTAGCAAGGTGGTGTCACTGCTCTGGTTTTATCTAGTTCCGCATGTATGACTGAATATGTCAACCGAAAATGCTCTGAACCCTCTCCTGTCCACACTGCCCCTAAACATCTCATCCTGAGAATATTTGTGACCAGAACAGAGCAACTTTCATCGGCATATTCGCCTCCTCTGAATCCTCTGAAACTCTTGCAAGGGACAGTCCTGTAGCAAGTAAGTAGAAAGAGGCCCTTGATTTAGAACAGTCAATTAGGCAAAGAAATCCATCCGCAATGGTGATGCTTTAATAACTGCATATAAGATTTTAAAATGAGGCTTTAAAGAAGTCTGCCATTTCTGTCCAAAATAGAAGCAGAGAGTAGCCCTCTCCTCCCCCACCCCGTCCCCCACAGGCTCTGTGCTCATTGCTCACTGCGATACCCTAGGTGGGGCTCACTCATTCATTAGGTCACACCAAATACCAAAGCTGGAACTTTCCCACAGTTGGTGGGTTTGTCAAGAAATTCCTGCCAGAAAACAGCCTCCCCAAATCTGTATCGGTTTCCTGTGTTATCTGTAGTGTGAGGCTTCGTAACCCTGCAGGACCTTAGCAAGGACACTGTCAGTCTCTTGACATTTAACTCACAATTGGACGGGTTTCTCATGCTCGCCTTTCTCCCTACCTTGCATATGTGCCAGGGAGCCCATATGGTCAACATATGATTTCTACAGACATGGGTTAGAAGATCCTCGCAAATAAATAAAATATCACCAGCCTCCTTCTTACCTTGCCAGCCCCACAGACAACATACCAGTCATCAAACAAACCCAGCATTTTCTTGATTTGACTAGCACGGGGTGGTATTGCCATGGGAAAAAGAGGTTATTGCGGGAAAATGAACTGTAAGGTAAACATAAACATACACAGCATGCCCCTTAAAAAAGATAAAAAGATAGGCTCTGGCCTAACTGTTGAAAGGTGTATTTCAGACACCGGCAGAGTTGCCTCCCTCGTACTGGGAAAAATAAGGACAGTGGGATGAGAGACGGAAAGAATGTGAGCCTGATGGGTAGGGCGGGTGGGAGGACTCGCAGACTCAGAAGCCCTGGGTGGGAGCCCTACATCCATTGCTTATTTGCTGTGCATCGCTGGGCAGGTTACTTAACCTCTCTTTTGCCTCAGTTTCTTCACCTTACAGTGGGGTGCCCAGAGCAGACCTGTGCCAGCATAACAAAGGTCTGATGAATGTTTGCTGTCATCGTTCTCAGTGCTACCATCACACAGAGCTATGCGGTGAGGGGGAACTGGGGTCCTGTCCCAGACCCAACTCCGACTGATTCTGTGGGTTGGAATACGTTATGAATCCTCTCTAAAGGCCAGTTTGCTCATCTATAAAATAGGGATGATCATTATTCTAGCTCCTTAGATTTGGAAGGATTTGATAAGATGATGTAAGTAAAAATAATTATCCCAGTGCCGGCCCACAGTAAATGCTCCATATTTGCTAGTTGGTACTAGTCCAACGGTAACAGCAATAGCAATGCAAGGACACATACACCTTGTGGCAGCAATGTGTCCTTTGTCAGCAACGCGGTTGGCGGTGTCATACCCAAAAGACGATAACACAGATCACCTGCTTCACGGCGACCTGGGGCTCGTGAACTCTTTAATCTGCCTGCTGCTGAGAGCTTGCTGGCCACCAAGTGCCCAGCGCTAGGATATCTGGCGTTACCTGCTTTATGGATTACTCAGGGGATACGCTGAAATCAGTCCTCACTTACACCCTTGCTCCTTATCTTGACTTCTTACCATGCCCTTTCTATCGCAAGGGAAGACAAAAGATATCTTCCCCACTGCTCAGAGAAAAAGGCCTGATTTGATGCCTGAAAACCTAGTTCATGACACATCTGCACAGTCTTAACTTAATGTTCCCTTCTGGCATCTGGCTTGCTTTCTCAAGTAGGAAAATCAATTGATGAAATGTAACATGCCACCTTCCATAAAAGATGCTGCTGAGACTCTCCTACCTAACTTGGACCCTCCATCAAAATGCTCTTGCCTGAGGGGGCCTGGCTGGAGCCCTGCACCCAAACCAGTTGTGTGAAGGGCCACCTAACTGTAAAGCTCTGTATCGTGCGTCCTCCATCCACCCTTGTGTTTTGAAGATGCACCTATGCCAGGAAGCTGGAAAGATTTTACAGACAACTCTCTTATGGTCCTTGGAATCCCAGAGATGCCTGCAAGCCTAGACCTGCCTGAATTATATGGGCAGCAGGATGGACCCCCCCAGGCCTGCAGCATCCTGTGTGACCCAGCAACCACTTAGCTGTGCAAGCCCTAGTATTCACACTTGCCAGCCAGCATGCCACAGACATGTGCAAAGAACATCGAATGGATTTTGACAGAAATGAGCTACGTGCATAGGAGCAGGTGGCAAACCCCTCTCTAGGTCTCTAGGAAATATCTGAGATGGCCTTCCACTCTTCAATGGCACTTCACTCAGCAAGAGCTATGACTCAGTCACTGGCCACGGCGGCAGAGGAGAAAGAAATTTGGGAGAGTGCATTTTCCTTGTTTAGTTTATTTTCACTCACCCAATTTTAATTTTTTTTTGAGGGGGGTCAGACAAGCAATATACATTCCACAGGTCAAATAACTGCAGTCTAAAGGCCTTAAAAAAGTAAGTAAGTCTTCTCAAGTTCTAAAGAAGTCAATAGGTAAACACTTGCTAAGCTACTTATGGGAAAAAAGTGAACCAATAAGCCAAACCCATCTAGAAAAAGAACTCTCGAATGTTTGACTCTTTCTATTTTGAACACATGCACTACCGATAGAATGAGAAGTGATGGGGGAACAGTTTTGAGACACAGCCGACTCCCTGGTGAGCTTCTCAAGGCGGGAGGGAGGGCGAAGTCATGAGCAACTCAGAGAGACCTTGCCCTGGGCTTTCACCGCGCAAGAGCAGTTCACGTAATTGAAACCGAGTTTAGATGCTTGGTCCCCTGCACTGTTTCACAACTGCCCCCGACCGGGGCCTGAGTATCCCCATGGGCCTGTGTGGCCTGGCCCTCGGCAGCCACCCTGGCCCTCGGCAGCTACCCTGGCCTCATCTCCAGCCATCCTCCCGGTGGCTGGGAGCAACGGGAGCTGCCCCAGTCTCCTTTGGCTCCTTTGGCTCCTTCACTCACTTAAGCTAAATGGCCTTTGTCTAATCTGTCCCCTTTGCCTGGAGCAAACTTCCTCATCTTTTAGATTTGGGCATGAATGTGATTTCCTCATGGAAGGGCTTCCCTGACGCCTTACTCCTCCTCACTCCTTTTATAGTCCCTTTTTTGGGCACAACTCCAGTGAGTTAGTTGTAAGTTTTGTTTAAGATCTTTCATCTCTATTTACATCATAAATTCTGTGAAGTCAGGGACTGTGTCTGCCTTGTGTTACTATACCCAGACTAGCACCGGGCCTGCAGCAGGTACTTCAATGAATGAATGGAGGAAGGCGCGATTTAAAGTCCACTGTACGGACACCTTATTCCTTGGCTGAAGATCCAAAGAATGGCTCAACCAGAAATCACCGGTGGATTTCTCTGTTCTCCTGAAGCCCTATTTCTCCAAAGGCAGCTCCCGAAATAGGTGCCAGATTTGGGGAGGCATGGCTTCAGTTCGGAGCACCAAAAAAAACCAGACATACTAAAAGGAGACCTGATGCTCACCTACTTCTGGTCTCATGGCAAACGTACGAATCTGAGGCCACTCACGCAAAGCGACCTTCCCAGTTGAAGGCAGATTCAGGACCAGAATCCAGCTCGCCCATCGGACAGCTTGATCCTCCTTCTAATAGATCCAACTGCCATTTACTGGCCACTTTTTAGGGCCTCACTGCACAGAGGGGAGAAGCAGAGGCCTCTCCTTCCCATCGGGGGCTCTCTGCTGCCTCTCAAGGAGTAATCCCCCACGCCTGAGCCATCTTTCTCCACATGTGCATAAAACAACAAACGGAAGTGCAGCTGGGCACCGGGAGGCAACAGGCCTGGATACCCAGGGGCAACCGACGGAAGCAAACACTGCTTCTGTGTGGAGCAAAAGGATTAAAGAAGGTCAAATGCTAAAGAGCAAGAATAACACCATATTGTCAGGGACAGCTGGAAGGGCACACCACAGTGGAAAGGTCAGAGCTGACTGGTGGGGGGGAAAATCTGACTCTACTTCTCTAAGGCAGTAATCAGAGCAAGAAGGGCCAGTGAGTCTACCCCCACTTGTTCTTCTACGCAGTATTCTTAGCTTGACCAAACCCCACTGCTGATTTGATTTGACTTATTTTGCGGTCCTGGCACATGTATACTTCACATCTCAACCCATATAATTACTTTGAAGGGAAATTTAATTCATTTGTATCTGACGCCCACAAAAGCTACATTTCCATTGTTTTCCATTTTCAAAAGCAGGGGTGTGTTAAAGCATCTGTATTTGAGCCAAGAAACCAAATAGGACCTCAGGTCAGAACTCAGAAACATTAAAATATTCATCTTCTAAAAACTCTTGATTAACAATAGTTCTACTAATTTTTCAAATAAATATGAAGATTGTATGAACGCATAACAATAACAAATATCCCAAAATCTGAAGAACACCAGATGAGGGTCTTAACCCCACTCTGGGGCAGGGCAGCTGCTGGTGACTGAACTCCCCACCGGCTCAGACTCCCCAAGTGGTCAGGGACGGTCCATCAACAGTCCAAAAGGGGGGAAGGGTGGAGGAAGAAAAAGGAGGGAGGAAGAAAAACACATGCATATCAAAATAAAAGAAAAAAAGGTCCCCTAAAAAAATGAGCATTTAAACTGCTCATCAGACAGCTTCCTGACAAAGCCACGGGAGTGTATTCACAGGCATTTGCATAAACGCTGCCGGTGAGTTCACCATAGCTGCTCGCACTAATGGTACATAAAGTAGTTCAGTCACTTCTCCCGGCGTTCTGTGTCAGGATGATGAGCACCGGCTCTTTGCCTTGTTGCATATTAGATCATTAGATAATAAAGCCTTAGCGCATGCAAGCTGACAGGGTCTCTGCACTATAGCTTTGTGAGGGCACCGCGTTTTGCCACGAGGGAAAAAAAAAAAAAACAGAGAAACCGATGCCACAATTGGCCTTCGACTCAAGTAAACACAGCCTGCAACTCAGGAGAACAATGACAATATGAACACTCCACAAGCCCTTTGAAAATCCCCAGCACACAGTCCCAGGAATTTGCCCAAGTGACGGGAAGACAGCACGGCCACGCAAGCCAGAGCTGTCCGTTACTGCGGCGGGCTTGGTGACAATTCAGGGTCCTTGGCCCTGTGCCTGTGCTTGTTCCAAAATCGAATCCCTGACAGCAGTTACGTCCTGAGTCTGCCTCTCTCCTCAACTGCACATCTGCCATAAAGCCACTGCTTAAGGAGGAAACCTCACGAGCTTAAACTCTCCCATAAATACCCAGCCGAAGAAATTCTCAGTATTTATGAATGAAGAAAAAATAGGGAGAGAGCAATTACCGTGAGCCACAGTGCGTAGGGAGTCACCCGCTTTGGATCACACAGGATTCTAGGGAATAAATTTGCCTTTGTCAACACTCCTACTGGAAATATGGGGATGGCTATTTGAGCACAAAGGTTTGTGAGTCTGTGGGCCACACAGGGAAATGGCATGAATGTCAAGCACAGTCTCTATTTCTTTTAGACGCAGAAAGATTGAGCCATGAAAGGGAACTTTCCTCCGACTGCCTGACAAGCAGGATATAAATAGAGATGTGCCGAGTAGCTCAAAATAATTTGGGCTACCTGTAAATGACATGGTAAAAAAGCCCAGAATGAGGGAAAACGAAGCTTCTTACAGGTCACCTGAGAGGTGAAAATACCTGGTGGTCTCACTGTGCAGCAGCAGTTGGGAGGCAGGAGTATGGCCATGGAGGAGCTGGGGGGCGTGGTTCTGTAAGTCTTAAAAAGGACAGTTTCAAGTAGGACTTTTCAAGGGTGAGATAAAGTATTACCATACCCCAACTCAATGTGAATTAGCATCACCAGTGAAGGAGCCCATAGTCACCCTTTGCTGAGAAGATATTTATGTGGCTATCAGCCTGAAGTGTCTACATGAGTGGGTGGTTATGTCTGGGTGGCTGATTCATTCAACAGAGAAGCAGATTTCCATGTTACTGTCCTGACTAAGAACCTGAAGCAGGTGCCTACCCTTTTATTCTTCTGGAGAGAAGGGAAGTGAGGCTTTGGTGAGAGGGAGGCCCCCTAGCTGCAGGGGGTGGAACATACCCACCTCTCCAATGATGACTAACCGTTAATAAATAGTGAGATATCATCATGCTCTGGAATAATATGCTAATGGGCATTTGTGGACTGGTAAACTCGAGCAGAGGCATAAAATGTTATCTTTAAAACTCAGAATAACAGGACATCACAGCTGAAATATTAATATGTACACCTAGAAGTGAGAATAGTTGCGCTGGGTGGAAGCTTAAAAACTGCAAATTGTTAGCCCACGGCTACCCTCCTCCTGAGTCCCGCCTCACCCTATGTCTTCAGGGTTTACAAATTTTGTAATTAGTTACCAACAATTAAAAATTAGGAGAGTTTTAATTCTTGCCAAAATGGAACATGTGGCCCCACCGGGCTTTCACTCCCCACGGTGACAGCTGCCTGGGGCTGGGTGGCAGAGCGTGAACTCACCCCGGTTCCGCAGCCTCCACCCAGCCCACTTCCCCAACATGTGTGACCTGCCCTGGGCCAAGACGCACATCTTTTACCCCCTCCTTCCCCCTGCAGATCATCACCTTTGTTTTGCCAATAAGAAAATTAAGGATCCCAGAAGGTAAATTGACTTGTCCGAGATCACAGAAAGGGTAGAGGTGAAACCATACACTGAATTTAGGTGTTCTGACTCTTTCCAACACCTCATGTTGCAAAATGATGTTCCTGACCTCCACACCGAAAGGTGTCCTCTCTAGCCAGCTGTTTTTGCTGGTCCGTGTTGGGTTTCTTTGGTGGAGGGATGCTGGCCTGGCGTCATGTGCTCTCTCACTCACTTCCCAAGGGCAGGAATAAGAGCTGAGTGAGGTCTGGACTTGGAGCTCACTTGGGAACTGTGAACCCGTGACTGACACATTTCAAGGGGACAGTCAAGTGTGTCCCCAGACAGGACAATAACACATGGGTCACAGTCCAAATCAAGACGTCAGCTTTTAAGCCAGCGTGCTCCAAGCCCTGGCCGGTGTAGCTCAGTGGATTGAGCGCGGGCCTGCGAACCAGACAATCGCGGTTCGATTCCCAGTCAGGGCACATGCCAGGGTTGCAGACAGGTTCCCTGCAGGCCAGTTCCCAGCAGGGGATGCACGAAAGGCAACCATACATTGATGTTTCTCTCCCTCTCTCCTTCCCTTCCCCTCTAAAGATAAATAAATAAAAATCTTAAAAAAAAAAAAAAAGCCAGCGTGCTCCAAAGTGTGCCAGTGAGTATTTTCCTGCCTTTTCCTGCCTTTTCCTTCTTCCTTTTATCCAAACAGCTCCAGTCATATAATGCCTTAAGTGACTCCAACGGTATTAAAGAGGCAATATTACTATAAAGTGAGGATCAGAATAATTCTAAGTACAGAAATGGAACTGTGAGTATAATCATGAGCAAGTGTTTCAAATGGCCTCCTGCAAAAAGTAATATCCATCCGTCTCGGCACTAATGAAACCATAAAGCAGCAGTTTTTGAAAGATGATGGTTTACCTTAAAAGGACAGCAAAACTGGATGTGGGGAAGAAGCCCTTCTAAGAGTGTTACATCTGGCTAATTAATAAAAAGTGCGGTTTGTGTATTCCTTAAGCACAGAGGAAAAAAACAGGCTAGAAATGATGATAATGGTGTGTCCATTGAATTGGGATGCTGGCAGAAAAAGGAGTTTTCTACCTTATGAACTACAGCACGGACAGCTCAAGGCCCGCGGAAAATCAGGCCATCAGATGTTCGTTCGTGTGGTAGGGTTTTAACAAGAATCCTGCTGACCTAGCAAACTGGAAAGTGAAGTAGGAAAACGAGTGAAGAGGTTTCGTTTTTTTTTCTGAGGAGACTGGAGAACATCTAGCATGGTGACTGGCATCCAGCAGACTCAGTTTCTCTTTCTTAGATGGATGGATGGATGGAAGATGGGTATTGATGAATGGATGGATTGATGGATGGATGGATGCAGGGTGGGTGGCAGGTAAAATAATGGGCGGATGGATAGATGGACAGAGGAACGGTGCATTGGGAATGGGGGGATGGCCAGATGGGGGTATGGACTCAGGTGTTGCATACACCTGTAGCTCTGAGACATCCAGACATATACTCGGTTCCTTCAAATGGCATTCTCTTTTCTTCATTCAAATTTTTATCTGCTTTCCTACTCATCCTCTCAAAGGCAAAACTGATTAGCCAAAAATACAAGACAAATTTGGTGATTTCTCCCCACCAAAGTCTACCTACAGAAAGCAGGCTCTTCTACCATGTGGCGTTGACGGGAGGGGACAGCATGGGGCAAGGGGAACATTTAGTTAAGGCTTCACATTCGGAAAGTGTCTCTAACCTAGAGTTTGGATTTTATCTCCTAATGAAGTCAAATTTGTAGTCGCAGAGATACACCAATAGGAGTGTAAGGAGAATGAAGTTCATTATACAAACAAGTGAATTGTAAGCTCAAAATGTATCCTGATTTTTGCTACTCTGCTTTGGCCTTTGTTCGTCAGTCAAGGGGAAGCTGGACATAAAGCAGTGGTCTAGGTCTCTCTCTGTCTCTCATCAAAAAGGAAAGATACACCAGCCGTGCCCAGCGTAGAAATCTGTGCAACAAGGAAAGACGGGACTCAGAGATATCTTTCTGTGTGTAGCTACTCAGCACCAATATTCTTCAGCAGGACATTTGACATTTGAAATGGGGTAGAAAATGGGGTGGAGTTGGAAGAAAGAAACCAAATAAATTCACAGTTAAAGTAGCAATGCCAACCAATGAAAATGATTCGCCTACCATGTTCCAGATAAGAGGGCGTACCTTCCGAGGGGTCAAGCCGCCGAGCCCTCCGCCCATGCTTGGAGTTATTATGGACAAACATGTTATCAGAGACCGCCAGGACATGGCCATCCACATTGACTGTCGTAGACACCACGACCTGGAGACGGAAGAGAGAAATGAATGAACATTTTAATGTAAAAGCATGGAGGGTAATAAACTCAAGTTAAATAAATAACAGCTGGGAGCTGAAGAAAATTGCATAGCTATTTCACATAATAACTGGTGCTTATGCTGTACAAGTCTAACAAGAGGAGCTATTGATGAGTGGGTCTTTGGCATGGAACGCTTTTGATGCAGTTTTAAGTAAAATTGCACAGTTTATAGTTATACAGCAGAAGGTACACTGTTAACCATAATTTTAACAAGAGGATCTTTATTAGCATATTTTTTTTACACAAGGGTGGTTGTGTTTCACCTAAATTACCCTTCAGTTTAGACACTGAAGCAGATATCACAGTTGATCATGCAAATAAAAAATCTTTTGAATCTTTAAAATATCCCCCTCTCCTCCCACCCCCAATGTGTCAGGGTTAAGAGCAGAGAGAAATGAAAACGAGAGGCTTCAGTGGGAGCTGGGATGCGGCTTTCTCTCCTGGCTGTCTTTTTGGCGGTTTCTGGTATTTTTCTTCCCACATTACTTCAATTAATCGGACTGAAGCCCCCGCCTTGCCACCATCCCCACCACCACTGCTACTCCCTGCTCAGTAAGGGTCTTAGATCTATGTATTAAAGGCAAAAAATAAAATAAAATAAAAAAATGGTGGCACTGGTCCAAGGTACAACTCAGATACCGTGGCCACCTCGAAAACTGACTCTGAACTCAGTTTTCCAGAAGGGACACGGCCAAGGTGTCTCTCGGAGAATTTTGACTAAAACAATGAGAAGAAATGACCTACACTTCTCCTCATATTAAATGGGGGAGAGGATTAAAACTGAAACCCACAGAGATATGTTTATTCATGTGACCTCTTACCACCAAATATAATAATTGTCTGTAATTGCAGCTTCGGCTCCCACCTCATGCTTTGACACAGGGAAACAGCAATCAGCCAGCTCCCGTTTAATCCACCTATTATGTTGACTAATTAACTTTGCTCGACAGTTTATTTCTTCCTCCATTATCAGCCCCTGTCAGCCGCAAGCACCCTGCAGCACAGGGGGGACCTCGGGCTCTTTGATTGATCACCGATAGATTGACATGCAGATTAATTTAATTAGAATCACCTCACTTGAGAAATGAAAGACAATGGCAAGAGGGCTAATAGATCTGCTCTCATAATGAGGCGAACCTCCAGGGCCGAGGCTGAGGATTTCTGATTTATTTTGCTCAATTCCCCCGTTGCTTGGAAAGACTCGCTCTTTAATTGTTCTTGGTTTTGAGAGGCAGGAGTCTCTGCAGAGGTGAAACGCTTTACAAGGATTGGCACATCCTGCGGCCCCAGTTTCTGAGGAAGCCTTTTCTCCAAGTGGGCCGAAGCGGGCACGGAATTCTAGAGCCTTGGGCAATGCCATGGTTTCGTCACCTGAGTTGGGCAGAGGGGAAAATGCTGGGCCTGGGCCTGCAAATGGTCAGCCTGGCCTGACAAAGTGGCCCCCTTTGTGGGCCCCAACCCTACCAACCAACGCCTGCCAAACTTCAAAGTTCCAGTGTTCCCCACTTTGACCTAAAAGTATCCTGGCAAAATATGGCTGATTTTCTGCCCACCCCACCCCCACCTTGTCCCTGCCTCAAAGATGGCAAGGAGCTGCAGGCTGTGACCAATAGAATCAAGCTCCTGGACAGAATCAAGGGGTTGGGTTGATTTGATTGGTTGACTTTTTTTTCTGCCAGACCCTCATTTCTGCCCACCCGAGGCTATGATCCTCACACCAAGCCCCTAGGCCAGGGTGTCAAACTCATTTTCACCGGGGGCCACATCAGCCTCATGGTTGCCTTCAAAGGCCCCAATGTAATTTTAGGACTGTGTAAATGTAACTACTCCTTTAACGGTTAAACGAGAGTTCGAGTTCGGCGCTGGTGCCGGGTAGAAACAAGGTGCCAGGCTGGATAAAACAAGGTGGAGGGCCGCATTTGGCCCTCGGGCCCCGCGTTTGCTACCTGCGTGCACCCCAGGCTCAGACCCAGATGCAGACCCAGGACCCAGGAGTACGGTCATCCTACCTCCCAGGATGACTGCGTGGGGGGACCCTCCAGGGGTCTTCACCTTGACTCCCAGCAGCAGCCGGGCCATCCCATGGTTTTATTTATTTGTTTCACTCTATCAACACTCAAAGTCAACAACTGAGAGCCTGCTCCCCAGTCATTGTGAAACCCCAAATTCCAGCTCAGGCAAGCCAGACAGGGGAGGAGGTGAGTCTGAAGGCTAAGTGTACGGAGTGGTGTTTTGCTTTCTCCATGATTGACCAACCAGATCTGACGCAGCCCGAAGCTTGTGTGCCTGTCTCACCAGTTGTATCCACTTCAAAAAGAGAGAGGGAAGGAGAAAAGAGAAGAAAACGGTCTATTCTTTTATTTTCAAAGAACGACGTGTGTGGGAACAGAGTCCATATTATCTGAGACAACAGAAACTTGCCTTTCTTTTTAGTTAGGGAGATGGCTTCGCGGGACAGCAACAATTATATAACAGCTGGCTCTTTCAAAGAAGTTGTGATTTACTACGAGACCACAACTGAGTGGTCACTGGAGTCGTTAGTGTAAGAAACTATAAAAGGAATCCAAACGGTAACTGTTTCCAGTGTCAGGAAATACAGAAAGTGGTTATTCTAGATGTCTGTCTTCAGAGTAAAAAAAAAAAAGCACTAACAATTCATCACCATGCACCTGGAAGGCAAGGCACTGCAGGCTTAAGACTTAAAATATTCAGTATCATTTAGAGACATTTTCATCTAATCCTTACACTGAACTAAAATGACAAAAACTGTTAAGGGAAAAAAATACTCCACTTCTATGTCTAAAAAAGACTTCTAGGTCTTTTTCTTGGAAAGAGAAGAATCACCAAGACCACATGTGCGATAAAAATCATTTCATTGAGAGACTAATAAAAACTGGAGAAAGATCACACAGAGACTCATCACGCTAATTTGCAGAAAATAAACACCAAGTCCATTCCTCCAAAACTCATGACACAACACATTTTAACTTCCCTATCCCCAAAATAATTTCTCTCGTGTCAATTTGCCAATGATCGGGATATATTCAAGGAAAATATGTGCTTAAGTTAATGCACAGGGCAAGCTGTAAATTAAAAGAAAATCTAACTGCAAAATGCAAAAGGGCACCGAAATGTCCTTTAAAAAATAGGCCCATGGTAGGAGGGAAAAGGGCCCTCACAGTTTAACACAAGATTAATGAGGCGCTGACATGTTCATGCAGGCAAAGGGACAGGCAGGCCTGCCAACTCTTCAACCTTCCCGAATTTCGTCAACAAAGCACAGCTTGATTTGGGGACAGATAAACATGGAAAACGATTTTACGTTTGCACTCGACCACCCCTTCCCTTCCCTCTCTACCCACTTCTTCATTCTCCTTCCCAGAGAGAGTCAGGAAGGGAATATGAGGGACAGGTATGTTTAGAATTTTAGGACATCTGTCAGGATCGAATCTTTAGCCTCTAGAATTGCACGGTCCCACACGGTAACCACACATAGGGCTGTTTGTTTAAATCGAAACCATTTAAGTAACAGTGAACGTTCCGTTGCTCCCTAGTCTCCACAGTCGCACTGCAAGGAGCGGGTAGTGACAAGTGGCTAGAGGCTGCCACGTTGGATGGGGCAGACACAGAACATGTCCATCCCTGCGGGATGTTCTGTTGAGCCGGTGCGGCTGTAGAATCATTTCGAAATGGACTGTTCAGACTCATTCTCTAGGACGCCCAAGTCATGTCTCCTGGATGAAATATTAGTTTGAGTGCATCTGTTTAGGGCTGTGCACATGCATGCTTTTTTGGAATCAAGTTTCTATTTGGGACGAGGGCATAACTTTTTAATATAGCGATCCAGAGACGTGCTGATGAACACCCAGTGAGTTCCGCGGAACCTTCCATCTGGTTCAACCCTCCAGGTGAAGGTATTCAGTGTCAGGGAATAAAAAGGGCAGAAGAGAAGCCTGCAGCTCCCCCTGGACTGCAGGGATTTTACGCCAACATTTTCGATTTCTTGGCTCATCTCAGTGGTCCAGGAATCTTCTCGGCTATACCCTGAATCTAGATATTCCTAAAGGTTATTATTTTTACTATTTACCCTTCTCTATTTAGAATTGGGGAAAAAAATCAACACAAAATTTTTGATTCTCGATTCCCAAGTTTCCCTGGTTGATGTGACTCTGACCAGGTTAACGTAACCTTTCTAGGCCCCAGTGTCCTAGGCTCAGCTGAGCCCTGAGGCTTAGATGGAAATAATAATATACCTAAGTCATAAGGTTACGGTGAGGTTGACATTTTTCAAAATGCCTAGAGTTGCTCCTGGTTCATACTGAGCAGTCAGCAAACACTGTGAACAGAACCCGTATAGCTGTTGCTGGTGACATGTTGGTGATGCTCAACAAAAGGTTTGAGAGAATGTGGTGGGGTGTAACCCAAAGCCCCCAGATTACCATAAACAGAGCCCAGCAGAAAGTACTATTTTAAATAAAAAGATACAGAAATCACTTCTATGTTCACTGGTTCATCAGCCTAAGAGTGAAACCATTTTAAAGACCTCTGTGCTCACCACACATAATTATATAATTTAGTCCTCCTGTGAACTGCAAATTTCACTGATTTTTGTATTTGTGCTTCCTAGAACCCATCCGCATCTTAGCCTGTTACATTCCAGTCTTGAAACTCAGTAAACTCCCACTGCTCTGACAACAGTCTATAAATCAGACATCTTATCAAGTCAGTCTAGTGTGCCCAGTATTTCACAGGAAGGCGAGTTCCCTGGGAGTCTGGTTGCTGGTTAGCATTTCCCCGCTGCCTTCATCGGGCTGTCCCTCTTCCCTCATCTCAGGAGAGCGTGTAGGTCCCAACTGCATTATCTGAGATCCGTGAGCCATAATGTCTGTCTCATGAGCACATTTTCCAAGAGACACAAGCAGCCACATTCGGTCACGGGTGGAGGAGCACACTAATGAAAGTAGCAGCTCACGAGAGAGAAGGGGTTCTGACCAAAGCCTCCAGAAAGAGTTGGGGTCTGTTTCTTTAAACATTTCTATGACAAATATGGAATCAGGGGAAAGATTGGACCATAAAAATATCTTTAATGTTTAAATGTAGAATATCTTGGTAGTAAGTACTCCCTCAAACATATAATAACTTAAGCTAATTCTAAATGACTATTTTAAAAAATGGTAAATTTTGGCTTTCAATGCTGATATATGGTGACTCGGCGCAAGGGAATTAATGCTCAAGTTGGTCTTTACATGGCTTCCTTATCTCTGGATTTAGCTGATTCTATGTTTGCATTAATTTAGGGTCCATCACGTAAAGCATTAAATGCTTTGGCTTTAAGTGCGTGAAATAAAAAGGCATCGAGCAACATTCCATGGAATAATACTCAACAATAAAAAAGAAACAAACTATTGATACATCTGGATGACTTTCCGGAGAACCGTGCCAAGTGAAAAAAAGCCAGTATCAAAGGTTACATATTGCATATTATGGGCTAGAGTGTGTTCCCCTGCCAAAAATATAAACAAACAAACAAATACATATGAAAAATTTAAAAAACAAGAAAAAATCCCCAAACAAAAATTGGTATGTTGAAGTCCTAACTCCCAGTACCTCAGAATGTGAATATATTTGGAAATAGAGCCTTTAAAAAAGTGACCAAGTTAAAATAAAGCCTTGCGTGGGCCCTAGTCCAATCTGGTTAGTGTCCTACAAAGAAGAAGAAATTTGGACACACAGACACCAGGGGCGTTGAGTGCAAAGAGGAAAGACTGTGTGAGGACACAGTGCGAAGGGGAAGATCTGCGAGCCAAGAAGAGTGGCCTCAGAGAGAACCAGCCCTGCTACACCTTGATCTTGGACTTCTAGCCTCCCAAACTGCAAGAAAATTAATTTCTATTTTTAAGACCCCCAGTAGGTGGCATTTTTTTAAGGCAGCTATAGCAAACTAATACACGGCATGATGCCGCTTCCTTAACATTCCTGAAATATCAAAATTTTAGAAATGGAGAACAGATCAGTGTTTGCCAAGGGCGAGGGATGGAGGGAAGGTGGATGTGGCTGCAGACAACGGAGGGGCCTTTGCAGTGATGGAAATGCCCAGTCATCTTGACTATGGTGACAGATACACAGACCTACACATCATAAAATTTTGGAGAACTAAACACACACAAATGACTACAGGGAAAACTAGAGAAATTTAAATAAGGTAGGTAGATGTATCAGTATTCATATCCTGTATAAAATTATACAGTGCAATGTAATATACTGTAGTTTTAAAACATATTACTATTGAGGACTTAGGTAAAGGGTACAAGGATCATGCTATACGATCTCATACAAGTGCATGAGAATCTACAATTATATCAATAAGAATTCAACTAAATAAAAGGCATCAACAATCAAGATGTCTTTCAAAAGGTGAAAGCATATACAAAACTGGTGATCTATAAAAGGGACTATTATACAGCAATAAAAAGAAATGGGCTAGCAAGCCATGAAAAGACATGGAGGAACCTTAAATGCATATTGCTAATGAACACAGCCCATCTGGAAAGGCTACATACTGTATGATTCCAACTATACGACATTCTGGAAAAGGCACAACTATGGGGAGAATGTGAATATCTGTGGCTGTCAGGAGATTGGGAGGTGGCAGGGAAGGACGAATAGATGGAGCACAAGGAATTTTAGGACAGGGAAACATTCTAGATGATACTTCAATGACAGATACACAACATCCTGCATTTGTCCAAACCCATAGAATACATAATATAAAGAGTGAACCCTAGTATAAACTATAAACTTTAGTTGACAATAACCTATCAATATTAGTGCATCAACACTAATAAATGTACCATATTTTGCCATGTATAATGCACACTATTGTTTGCCTAAATTCTTGAGGGAAAAATAAGGATTAACATTGTATTGGGAATTAGTCCTAAAACATAGGTGCCCATTATACACAGGAGTGCATTATATCACATTAACGTACGGTGTTACTAAGAGGAACAGGGAGGAAGGAATTGAGGCAGACTGTGGGAGCTCTCTGTACTTGACCTCAGACCAGCCAATCCAGGGGCTTCCGAGTAACAGTTTTCAGAGTCACGGGGACACCACCACCAGAGCAGGAACCCAAGTTCATGCACAGCTGGACGGCACACTGAAGCCTCCAGTCATCCTCCTTCATTCCAGTGGGGTCGGGTCACCTCCGTGTGGAAACACTGATTATCTCATGCACACGAGAAGCTCTGACTTGGTAGTTTCACGTGGCTTTAATTAGGTTACAATAGAGAGGGTGGGTCTTACTCCATAAATGCCATTAGGTTGACAAATATGTCATCACATACGGTTTGTCAGCCAAAACAGCAAAAGAAATCCTCAGTAGTTATGACACTGCACATTTGCGCAACACTTCCTCTTACAGCTTGAAAAACTGAGGCCCAAGAGGTTTGGAAACATCCTCAAGGTCATAGGACAAATTAAGAGCAGAGGGCAAGCCTGAAGGGAAACTTCCAGATGTCAGGTCCAGTTCTTGCCAACGACGGCCTCTGGCCCTCTTGACCCACCCTCCTGGTATCTTCCAGTTCACATCTCTGGTGTCTTTGTGACCGACTACACTTTACGTATTATTTACATAAAAATGGTTTGCCGCAGTGAGGTCGTCATTAACTTTGTCCTTTAAAATATCCTTCACTGATATGGAATGAGAAATTCTCTAAAACCTGCCTGATTGCTAGTTCCTGTCTGGCTGAAAGATCCCAAATAACTCATTAAAAATTATGGAGGACGCGTGAACCTACAGGATGTAATGGACTGAGACTGCTGGAGTATGGAGCGAGCAAGTGAATTACATCCACACTTCAAGGCTCAAGGCAAAAATATCTCTTCTTTTAACAGGGAGACAAGAATGGGTCATTTTTTTAAAAATCCTTAGGTACCTATGCTAAAGTCATCTGGGCCTGTGACCCATGCTAGACATAAAAAGTTAGTCAGTGAGCTGAACCTTGTCTTTCCCTCTCTGGATAAGGATACTTTTGATGACTCTTGATGGTGTCATTGGCATTTAATGGGTGCTCTCAGGTTTGTGTTCCCGCTGGCCGTGTTAAGCAGCAGTCAGCCAAAACATACAGAACTGTCATGTGTGTGCACTCTGTACCAATGGGCCACGGCACACGGCTGTTGAAACTGGAAGCAAGAAAAGCGTATATTGGTCAACAGCTCAGATCCCAGGGTCAGACAGCCCTAAGTTGGAATCCCAACTGTATCACTTACTGGTTTGTAACCTTAGATAAGTCACCGAATCATAGAAATAAGTCATGAGCCTACTATGTGCCAGGTGGTATTCTCTGTATTGGAGAAGCAGCAGTGAGCAAGACAGATAAAGTATTTGCCCACACATAGCTTCGTTCTCCTTGGGGGCAGAATAGGGTTTTCAGACAGTAAGTAAATAAGCAATGAGAGCAGATTTGGGGGCGTGAAAAGTTCTAAGAAGAAAATAAAATGCAGAGGGTGACACCTAGGTGGGAGCTATTTTTGATTGAGGGAGATGGGGACATTTTAGCTGGAATCTGAGTAATAAGAGGTATCCGGCCATTTGATGAAGTGGAAGCATGTCCTGGGGAGACCGAACAGCAAGTGCAAAGACCCTGAGGCAGGAACGAGTTGCGTGCACTCAGGAAAGAGAAGTGAAGGGAGGGGAAAGGAAAGGCCAAGGTGCTTATCTGGAGCAGAGTAAACAAGAGAAAGAGCGACAGAAAAATAAGTAAGATAATGTATGAAAAACACTGAGTAGCCCACTGTCTTCCACATAATAACAGCTCTGTCTGTTACAACATAAAAAGTGAAAGAACAGTAATACCTTTTGTTGTTGGTAAGTCTAATAAGTACTGGCATCCACACAACCAATATCCATTGGCAACGCTGATCAGACCACACACTTTTATATCTCTCTTTTATTTTACTTTTTCCCCCCAATAACAGCTATATGTAATGTAGGAATTTATTTCCTCTAAGTGCAGAGCTTCCACTCAACAAATCCAGTTCATAAGGATTTCTTCTCGGTGATGCCTTTTTTTTTTTTTTTTTTTTTTTTTTTTTTTTTTGCCGAGGCCCAGCACAGAGCTCATGCCAAGATACATATTTGCCCAATAAGCCCTAATGGTTTAATATATCGGGCTGAAAATTCACCATTTGTATTTACCATGTTATGTGAATTAATCCTGTATTCTGAAACTATCATTAGAGCTGCTTTCAGTATAATTAATCAGCGTGGTGCATCTTGAAATTATTCTGCATGAGCAGAGTGATTGCAGCTCAGGCCCCTCGTGTTCTGTTGGTAAAGAATTAAATTGCGAGATGAGCTGTTTGTCAAAACAGTGTAAGGCAGGGGGTGGGGGACAGAGGGAGAGAAAAAAAAGGGTGAGAATATTTCTTTCATTATTTAAGTGCCTTTCCAAACAGACCAAAAGTGCAGAGGCTGGGCGTGTATTTTAAGAGTCCTCTAATGATATCCTATGGTTCTGAATAAACAGGGATCCGCCAAAATTTATAGAATTCACCAAAAGAAAATGGCAGAGACTTGCCTTTTAACGTCACTTGCCACGTCATCATTTTCAACAGCACATTTTTGGTGGGAATTTTGGCTGAACGATCTGATGGTTTCTCTTCAGATTTTCTGCCCCCAACTCAAATGACCGTGAAGTAAAAGAAGACTTTCATTTCTTCGGATAAACAAGAACTTGGGGCCTATTGTTCTCTCCGCTCAGGAAATTCTTCTGACCCTTCTCAAGATGACCTATTCCTACGCTTCAGCTCGGAGCTTAAGTGTTATCTCCTCAGAAGCTTTCCCTGGTTGCCTACTTTAAAGTAGGTTCCCATTGCCCATGCCACACTGTCATTCTCTCTCATAATCTCCTGTTTAATTTTCTTTACAGCAATAATTATAATTTTTAATGATTTGCTGTTATCAATTTGTACACATTGTGGAAGCCGATGGTAATTGTTCTGTATACACCCACTTTTTCTTCCTAGGCTGTACAACTAGACTTCTGCAGACCTCCCCTGGTTATTCTATTCGGCCACATAACAGATTCCTAGCCAGCGGCACGTGAGCAGATTTGACCAGGATCACTTCTAAGCCCAGGGTTTAAGAAGTCCATGTGCCCCTTCTCTGTACTCTGCAGCCTTTGGCTGGGTGGGTGGGGACAACTTCGTCCTAAAGTGTAGCAGAGACACGAAAGAGCCCGGGTCCCCCCATGTCACTTCCTGGACAAGATCCGCTCATGAACAGGAACACCTGCCTGGTACCATTATGTGAGCGAGAAATAACCTTTTGTTGAACGTGAGCCATTATATATTCTTTGGTCTATTTGTTACTGCAGCTAGTATTATCCTAAGTAATAGACCGCAACTAGGATGCAAGTTTCATTAGGACAAACGCTCTGCCCATCTTGTTCATCACGATGTACTCACCACCTACCACATCCATAAATACTACTGAGTGCATGCACACACGAATGAATGGGTCTGTCTCACATTTATATTCATATGTAGTCGTAGATCTAACATGTATACAGAGATATGGATTTATAGCCCCTGGAGAAACTTTGTTGGAGAGATAAGATGGATTTGGACGTGTACACTTTCCTTCCCAGCCTCCAGGTATTATGGTGTCTGCTGTGATAACAGCTTGCACCCAATTCTCGTCCCTCCCCTCACTATGCTCGTTCTGCCAGCCCCAACAAGGAAAGCTATTGATAAGGATTTAAATCTTAACCTTGAATTGTCTAGCTCCTGTCAGTTCAAAACCAGACCCATGACACGGTTTTAACAGGTTTGTGACATTAGCATCTTTTTAGTGTCAAGAGGAAGAAATGGGCTCATTTAGTCACAGTGACTTTCTCTGCGTAGTGAGCTGTTTCCATCCTTCGCTTCACCCCCACCTTCCCCCTTCCTCCGCACCTCCCCACACCCACGAGACCTGAATGAAGCCTGTATCTACTGTTGTATTTAAGCAAGTTTGTTACCCTAACCGCAGCCTGGGGATTTCAAAAGAAAACATCCATTGTAAATTAAAAAAAAAAAAAGACTGTACCAGATTTTCTACAAGGTTTAT
This sequence comes from Artibeus jamaicensis, assembly GCF_021234435.1. Lineage (NCBI taxonomy): Eukaryota > Metazoa > Chordata > Mammalia > Chiroptera > Phyllostomidae > Artibeus > Artibeus jamaicensis. The sequence continues at coordinate 6,690,922 of NW_026521828.1, read as the reverse complement.
TCCGTATTGCCTTAAAGTAAGAACATAGTCAAGCTCTGCAGAAAGTGATTAATTTCTTGAAAACGCTAAGGTCACACTAATTGACATGACCTGTGTAATTAAGCAGTCTCTGTTTACACACCAGAAACTCGGCCGCTGTGAGGCTGAGTTTGCTTGACAGAATGTCTTTACATGTCAAGAGATCAACCACCTTTCCTATGTCCTCCTCAGTCACCTACACAGTCCCCTGATGGCTGTTCAGAGGAGACGCGCTCTGGCCTGGCTGCGTGAAGATCAGGCTGGCCTGGCAAGCATGCAAAATGGGGTGAGAGCAAAACAGCGTCCGTGGCGATTGGGAAGAGCTGACTAATAAGCGACAGAGCGCATTTTCCATCAGATGTCTCCAGGTCTCAGATTTTCAGCATGACTGGGAAAAGTCACAGTGAGGTGTAAAGAGTAAACCAATTTCTCATGCCAAATAGACAGGCTCTCACCCCTCCTCAGAGGCAACAGCAGCGATTAGTACACTCTGAGGAAAACCATGGAAATTGTAAGTCTTATTCACAGGACACCTCCAACCACTGTCTTCCCGATGCACCTCTTATCAGTCAAGATAGTGCAATGGGGACTGCTCTTTCCCCTCTCACTTCAGTCCTAACACCTGGGAACTTCAGTCCGATTTCTTAACAGAGTGCTCTGTGATGCTGCTTTACCCTGAAGGGCTACTTTGCTCTGGCTCCTTCTAGGTACGGGGTTTTTCTCACCCTAAGTAACTGGCCAAAACCTCAATAGCTCAAGTGAAGCTCAAGCAGTCTTCTGAGTGAGAGCTTCTTTTTCTCAAGTTCATACAACTACAAACTGACTAACAAGTAGCTCTGTTCAGAACCAAGACTCAAGTTCCTCCCCATACACAATAACTGGCGAACTCGGGTGCTGTTCCAGTGTTCTTCATCCAGGTGGTATTTTTAGGTTCTAACACCTAAAAAGAGGTGTTCAGGGCAAACACCTCTTTGGAAAATCCAGTCTTGGCTCACCCAAGATCCAAGCACTTGTGGGTAGCTGCTACAGCTCTCAAATGTTGGAAGACCTCCTTACTGCCTCACTAGGTGTCTGCCAACAGACTCGGGATAAGTCCTTTCCAGCCCCAGAACATCAGAGAACATGTGAGTCAGGCTGGTTGGGTCCAATCACTGCCTCACTACTTTCTAGCTGTTTGACTTCGGACAAATTGCTTAACTTCTTTAAGCCTCAGTTTCCTCATCTATAAAATGGGAATAACCCATACTTGCACATTCCCAACAGGGGTATTGTAAAGATAAAAATGATAACTCATGTAAAATGCTTAGCATAATCTTTCTCACATAAGTACTCAATGTTAGCTTTATTGTAATCATCATCATTATGGTCCGTGTCCATAGATGTACCTCCAGATAAACACATGGACATGGGTCATTAACACATGTGTACGGACACACTGAACACAGCCACAGACATGAACAGTCATCGCCCCGGAACCTACTGCAGTTAGAAATGAAACCAGACGGGGAGCAAAGGAAGGGAAGCTAGCTTGGGACAGAGGCACAAGGGGAAAAAGAAAGATGACCACTGAGTTTGGGGCTCAGTGAACTGAAGTTACTGGAAATATCCAGCAGGCAGCTGGTGTCTAGGTGTGAACCTGGGTGTCAGGTCTCAGGGAACTCAGTGCCCTAAAGGGAACTCAGTGCCACAAATTGGTTAATGCCTAGGAGTAGAGATGATACTAAAGAAATCCTGGAAAGTGCAAAAAAGATCTGAATCTCAAAAGGAAATTTAGGCAGCACCAACATTCACAGGAGAGCAGGCCAAGAGTATCCCCTGGAAGGGGCTGAGAAGGAATGAATGTTGCTATCAAATCCAAGGAAAAAAAGATGGATTCAAGAAGGATGGCGTAGCTACCAGCATGAAATGATGCAGAGAAACATAGGAGGAAAGAGTCATGAAAGAAACAAGACTGGAGGGAAAATGGAAAGGCTGAATAAGGGATTTCTGAAGTTTTGCTTGAACTCTTGGAAGCGATCCATCCATCCTCTGATTCCATGTGCCTACATGCATAAGACCATGTGCTGGTGCTATAAAATGATAATTAATGCAATGTGCATGCATACACAGATACAAAACAAAACGAGTCAGTATCCATTCTGCCATAGGCTCCCTCAGTCCTGTCCCAGGAGGAATGAGTGAGTGATGGGAACAAAGCAGGTTAAACCTGAGATGCAATAAGGAATTGGCCATTGCTGACGCAAAGAGAGACAGTTGAGTCTTCCTCAACTCAAACACTGACTCTCTGGTGGCCAGGGTAGCTGCCCTTCATGAGAGACATCCACCGATTTTAGGGCCAGTTGGAGAAGCACAGGAAGGTGCACTGCCAGAGTCCAGGGAAACCACATGCATTTGAAGGTCAGACAGTATGGACTTCTGTCAGGCAGATCTCACACCCAAAGAGTGCACTCTCTGAGACAGAAGTGCTGTCATCAAGAAGAGTCTATCAGAGGTCATCAAGTATAGGACTGAACCAGGGATTCTCAACCAGGGGCCATTTTGCACCCCCACCCCACCCAGAGCACATTTGACAAGGTCTGGAGGCACCTTGGTTTATCATAACTGGGGAGGGGGATGGGATGGGGAGTGGAGTGTCTTTACTGGCATCTAGTGGTACAGGTCAGTGACAACCATTAAACTTCCTACAGTCACAGGACCAATCACCTCCATCCCTTCTCACCCCTTCTACTCCCTGCGGCCAAGGATCATCAGTCTAAATAGGAAAACCCTATACTGAAATAATGACCCAACTTAACTTTTATCACAGCTATTTTCTCCAAAGGCTTACATTTTTGTTTTATTATTTGCAAGTTACGTATGCATGCAAAATGCTGCCTTTCTTTCATATGTTGTAAAACAAGCAAAATCATCATTTGTACTCCATTGTACAGTTGAGGAAACTGAGGCTTTCCAGAAATTGAACTCGTGTGTCCACATCTCAGTAGCCCTTCTACTAAACAAAGAGTAACTCTTTTGTCTGCAAAAGTAGTTCTTTCTAGACTCAAAAATAACAGATTGAGTTGGTTCCTCATCTCATATACATTCCTGTCATTCAAGGCTCTCAGTTATTTTTACTAACAAGTCCTGTGAGAGCAAACAAGGCTCTGGAAGTCTTACACAAACGCTCTTTTTTTGTCTGCTAATGTCACCAAAGTCTCTCTCTCTGCTTCCCTGACAAGCATGGCAAAGTTGATCCTGGTATTCATAAGCCAGTAGACACAAACTGGTTAATGCCTAGATGAACCAATTCTAACCCAAGCTTGCTCAGACAACATAATAATGGCTCACCAAGGCCAAAGCGAGCTACAAAACAGTTTCTACTAAAACTCAACCTCATGTTTCAAGACACTTAACAACACAGTCAGGGGCATCATATGTGTTTTCACCCCCAAAACTCACTCCAACTCAATTCAAAAAGTCCTGTGTGGGAATGAGAGTGCCCACGTCTACCAGCTTGAGATCAGAAGCCAGCCAGGTGAAACGCATTCTGGGAAACTAGGAGTTCAGGGATTCTCCCCATTCATCTCTGTGAGGACAAAGGATGGCAAGACCAGAAAGATTTTAGAGAAACACTTCAGAATTGGGAAAGAATGCCTTCTTTCCACTGGATTTATTCTTATATGAGACTAATATTAAAGTCTCGCCCCTTTAAAAAATAATCATCTCGAAGACTAAGATCTGGACATTCAAAAACCAGTGCCCATTCCTTCCCTTTCTCCATCAGAGACTGTGCAGTCAAAAATTTTCAGGAGCCTCTCAGAGATCATACATCTCAATCTACACTTAAAACTGACTCTATGTAAGAGCATACAAGATGCACCACACAGATCGTATGGACATGCATGTATGGGTCATCCCTCTGATGGGGAAATTAACACTGACCATGCGAATGACTTAGCCATAAAATTAGACACAGAGCAACACTGGGGACCTAGAACCTTGCTATTGAAGTGTGGTCCAAGGTGTTGCCATCACTTGGGAGCTTGTTAGAAATGTAGAAATCCCCGCCCAACCCCCAGAATGCAATTAAGCATTTTAACAAGATCCCCAGGGGATTCTTGACACTTTCAAGTCTAAGGAGCACCTCTCCAGAACTTAACCACCTTTACTACACTAAAACCCAGCTACCATTCTGTGTCTTGGAAGTTAACCCATTTGTTTTCACATCTTTTTCCTTTAGAAAAGGTATCATCACATGAAGGTAGCATATCGCTCCTGCTTTACCCGGTGCCAGATCTGATGGGTCCTTGAGAACATTTACTGAACAAGGACGTTTCTGAAGCAGAACTATCACCCACATCAGTGTGGATGTGCCCCGTTTAATGGTAACAACTACTAACAATTGCCAAGCATGGAAGAGAAGAACAGAGAGAAAGGAAGGGAGAAGGCAGTGAATTCTAAAAACAGAACAAAGCTCTTACTGACCAGTTTTCTAGTTGTAAACCTCTAGGCCACAGGGCCCACGGGCTGCATTAGGCCCCCCGCCCTGTTTTATCATGCCGGGCACCTTGTTGCTACTTGGCCACAGCACCGAGCTCCTTGCCCCTGTTAAGGAGGAGTTACATTTACACAGTTTTAAAATCACATTCGGCCCTTTGAAGGCAACTTTGAGGCTGATGCGGCCCCCCGTGAAAATGAGTTTGACACCCCTGCCTAGGCAAAGAATTCATTGTTTCTACATCCTTCACTTCACCTGCAGTAGTTTAAGACTATGAGTCCATTCTGGAAGCCACACTAGGCTCAACCAGCGAACGCAGGTGGTGTGGTCCCAATTCTTCTCTAATAAACACAACAGCTCCTAGACAGCAGCTACCTGGGGGACCAGGAGCCTCACCTGCTCCCTGCTCTGGGGAAACAACTAGTCTCTCTTTCTTCTTCTGCCTAAGACTTTTATTTGGGGGGATTATGGATTTTGTTTCATTTTTTTTTTACCTTCTCCTGACATTCGTGTCATTATAGAGACTTCAGAAAAGACAAGACAGACCCACCTGGAATCTCCGCATGTCACGTGGGTTTCCTGCATTCTTTAGGCAATTTTGGTTACATTTGAGAAAAAATTTCAAGAAGAACCTAGGAAGAAACAAATGATCACGATTAGCATTTCAGTCCTGACACAAAAGGGAAAAAGCAGTAAGTCGCGTCTGGTTTGTCCATTCCATGCACATTTTCTGAAACATTCACAATGGTGTTAGAACCCATATTTTGTTGGAAGCTTGAGCCTTAAATTGCTTTGCATCCAAGCTGAGAGGGACGGCTCCCAGCACAGCCAAAAGATCGCACAAAAAATTTAAGCCCCCCAGGAAGTGTCTGTACTTAGAGGGAAAGTCTTTTCCATAATTTAAGGTAGGTCCCAATTGGGTATAATTGCCTGACAATTACTCACAGTCGCTAACAACGTGTAATTTAAGCCCTGTAAATTCACAGATTATGAGCCAGCAAAGTGCATAAGGAGATGGTAAACACTTTTTATCTCACCATCCCCAAACAAAACAGCCTAATTAGTAGTACCCACGAGAAGTAGGTAAGACTTGCACATTGACTAACGTCCTTTGGCTTCTCAAATACGTCCTGTGTGTGAGATCCATGGGCTTTACCTGCTAGGGTGGCCAAGGTGCCCAATTTGCCAGGAAGGGTCCCAGTGCCCACCAGCTGTATTAGTGCATTCATAGTGCCCACTTTAACTTGTAAAAATGCCCCGTTATGGATGACACATGAAACGGTCACCCTATAATTTCGAGGCATGTCTTATGTCACAGTCGTTAAACTCTATCAGGTAAAGGAAGCAGGTATCAAAGGTGCCCTTCTAGGGCATTCATGTCGGCCACTGGCATGTTCTGCACCCGCCCAGGTTTGAGGAAAAGAGGCATTTCCAAAGCCACTTTAAGGTCTTCATTCCCTCTCACTTTTAGGGCTGTGGAATTCACACCCAAATAAATTTTCCAAAACCTTCAGAATGCCTGAAAAGGCCGGTCAGTAACATTCTTAGAGAAACTTTCCCTTCTTCGCCTTTCCCCTGCTCCAGGTGTATGCTGGACTGTGGTTCCCGCCCTGCTGCACGTACTCCGTGAACAGCTCTCACACCTGGCTGCCTGGGCCTCCGGGCAGCACAGTCCATCAGCCAAAGAACGCCGGGCCCTCGGCAATGAGAGCGGAGTACAAAGACACACCGAGTTTAACCAGTCCCTGCTTATTAAACTGTCCCAGAAATGTCCCTCTCCACCCTGGTACCTCGGCATCTGCCAAGAGGGTATGCCATGGGAGTAACTCCTTAAAGAGAGACAATAACTTTTTATCAGCCAAAAGTATAATATTTTAAAATGTAAACATCTTCCTGAAATGGCTCTTTTGACATCATGCAGCATTCAGCTGCCCATCAATAAAAGCAGGCCCCTGAATGGCCTTGCCCCCGCCTCCATGACCTCTCCGCAGAGGCCCAAGGGTATCCACCTTCCATACGAGACACACGACCCATGGGACATGGCGGGAGCCCAAATGCATAAGATTAAATCTGGCCCCAGCACCCCCTCCCCAGCACAGGGAGCAGCACTGCAATTCCCTTGGGGAACTGGCCAGTCCTCAGCTCGTGTCCCTTTCCACTGGGCAGACTAGGGAGAGAATGGGGGTCTGAGGCAGTGGTCTCAATCCCAAGTGCCCTTGCACCGCCCTCTTCCTCTGAGCTCTCAGAAGGCAAGCGCTAGGTGGCCCTCGCAACCCCATGTGGTTTCCAGAAACTGCTGACCGTGGCTGAGCTCAACAGAGTGAATCCTGCCGGGGCTCAAGCCTACACCCAAAGACACCTGCAGTGTGAAGCTTGGGTGCTTTTCCACACGCTGCTAGTTAGATGCACGTATAGAGAAGCCATCCACAACCCCAGGAGAGGGCTGATTCCCACTAAGCTGAAAGTGAAAGCTGGTGTGGAGTGGTGGAAAAGCCACAGCCTTTAGAAACACCCAGAGTGGGGTTCATGTCCCAATGCTCACGAGCACTGCTGTGTGACTTTGGATAAGTCACTGAGCTTCTCTGAAAGACTTTTTTTTTTTTTAATCAAAAATTGGGTATAGCCCTGGCTGGTATAGCTCAGTGGATTGAGCACAGGCCTGCAAACCAGAGGATCGCAGTTCAATTCCCAGTCAGGGCACATGCCTGGGTTGCAAGCCAGTTCCCTGCAGGCCAGTTCCCAGCAGGGGATGCACTAGAGGCAACTATACATTGATGTTTCTCTCCCTCTCTCCTTCCCTTCCCCTCTAAAGATAAATAGATAGATAGATAGATAGATAAATATTTTTAAAAGATTGGGTATAATAGCTGTCCCTACTTTATAAGGCCATTGTGAGAATTAACCGCAATGATGTCTTGTGCCTGGCACATGGCAGGCGTGGTGATGGCAAATGTAATTAATGACTTCATGTATTAGGTCCTTACCTCACACTTAGCACAGTGCAAAAAACTTCATATATGGGTGAGGGGGAGGAGTAGGTTTACAGTTATTCACTCGAAAAATAATACAATAATTAACAAATAATAATAAAAGAATAAACTCTATAAACCTACTTTGACCCTACCCCTTACATTTTCCCATTTAATCCTCCTAAATGACCTCTGTTATGAATCCCATTTTATAGATGAGAAAACTGAGGCTCGGAGAAGTTAAATAACATGTAAGGTCAGTAGTACATGTGAATCTCTCAATCTGGACGGAGGGTGTGTTCTTAACCTAACTATGCCATTGAGTAACCAAAGAAGTAGTAAGGTATTGATACAAATGCCAACTGTACCATCAACAGCTATTGTACCCCCCTCACAACCGTGCTCATTAAATATGCATAAACTGTACAAGTACGAGGAATTATTAGTATTATTATCTTGACGTTAGCAGCATGAATATCGTGCGGGGAGACGTCACCGCCACTCTCGAAACCTCCCGGTTCCCCAGGGCCCATAGTATTTGCCGCCTGTGTGTGTGTTTAAGCCGTTTGAGCCCGGACCCGACAGCCAGATTCAGATTGTGTTAGAAGGAGCTGTCAGCACACCCTCTGGCATCTTCGAGTCAGACAACTGCTAGCCACCGTGAGGGGGTCCATCTGGTGCCAACGTGGATTTTGAAAGACAGGCAAACAGGACGAGAGCTCGGCCAGAGAGAAAGAGAGTCGAGGGAGCCGGGGATCCTCTGCCTACGGGAGGAGCTGGGGCGAGGCGCCTGTCAGCAGCTCATCGTTAGCACAGAAGCTATGCCGGGCACACACCAGATCCCCGTCACCCGAAGCTGCCCTGTCACTTGGCCTGCTGGCTGAAGCCGGCAGAGGATCGCTTGCTGAAATTGAAGGCCTGACCATCTGTCGTGGGGAAGACAGCGCCAACTGGTGCCCGGGGCCTCTTGCAAGCCCTTATGTGGCAAAGACGCTCTGAAGGGCCCATTCTTCTTGGGAAAGCCAGCCCTACCCCAGGGGGAGCCTCAGGAATTCTTTCAAAGTTTTCCCCTACGTGGATGCCAAGTGTCTGACCCTTGTAATCGCCCTTCCTTAAAGGAACTGAGAGGAGCTAGAAGCAGGAGTTAAAAATATCTGCACCCAGAGAGAGGCAGAGTTAGATGTGCGGTGCAAATTGGGGGGATGGTGTTTATCGGGCTGTTATGAAGGCGTTTTAGACCCAGGGACCTGTCTTCTGGCCTACGGAGACTTTCTCCGATTCCGAGGGGCTTTTAACGAAGTGGAGGTTATTGTAACTGGAAACCTCACTTTTGTCTAACGAATTACCACCGTTTGTGCGGCGGGTGTGTTTGATAAAGTGTGTCAGAAGAAAGAGTGTGGCAGCCTTACCCCAGCCGTGGGAAACTGACCTGCAGCGGGACAAAGCCCCCATTGACCCTGCGGAGTTCCAAAGTGCTCCATAAACTCCAGGAAACTGCCCCGCCAGGACTGCACTCTGGTCCTTTGCGGGTGGGGGCAGGGTGGCAGGAAACCTGACACTTTGTCGTTAACTTTCAATACGAATAATGTCATCTTGTGTTCATACAGTGGGTTATTCGATTCAAAGCACCTATGTCCCCGATCTATCACTGAACCTTTGCAGAAATCCTGTAATTTAGGCATGCCAGAAATAATCAACCCATTTAAAAGGCAAGAAAACGAAGACTCAATAAAATCACCTATCTTCAGTCAAAACTAAACGAATACACTACATTGCTAAAAGGACCCACTACGGTAGGAGTTTTCTCCATGAATTACAGGACTTAATAAGTGACCTTAACCATCACTTAGTCCAACTCCCTCATTGTACATCTGAGAAAACTGAGAGGGATCAAGAGACGTGATAACAGGCACACAGGTTCATCAGTTATGGGAGCCTGAACTATCATCTACACATCCTGACTTCTGGTCATACAGGTTTTTCCCAATAGAATGTTAGCTTTTCAGAAGTCAATCCAGTAAGAGCTTCGTACTTGAGATATTGAATGTTTTAGTGCTGGGAAACAACTAGGAAAGTGCTGGTCATAAAACCGAACATGACATCATATTAAAAAGTTGTGTTTAAGTTCATCCGTCAGGCTAATGTAAGACATCAGCCCATCACTGAACATTAGCCAAACCAAACCCACATACTGGTAGAATAAAATTGTTTATTCATGGTTTACTGATACCACATTTTACCAACCGACAGACACTCCATATATTGAGTAGCTTCCATGTGACCGCACAGGGTGCTGGACCCCCAAAGGGAAATCCATTGAATTAACCAAAAGGATCTGACCCATCTATATGAAGTTGTAAAGTAACAAAAAGCTAATTGTGTATCTCCGGAAGACAGCACAGAACTCAGAACCCAGTGGATTTCCAGGAAATATTTGTTCACCTGAACAGAATCCAGGACCCCCACAACTCAGACAGAAGGCGAGTATAGTGGTCAAGGGCAAGGGTTGGAGATAAGACAAGACTGGGTGGATCGGACAATTCCCCTGACTCTCCCTCAGTGTCCTCATTAAAACATGGGAGCAATGGTATCTCTCCCCATGGTGGTTTTCATCATAATTCTAGCTTCACTGTTCAATTAATTGTGTGACTTTAGACAAATTATTTTGCCTCTCTGTGCCTCGGTTTTCCCACCTGTTAAATGGGAGGAAATAACAGAACCTACTTCAGAGGGTTATTGAGAATTCAATGAGTATCATATGTGGAGTATTTAAATAGTAACTGGCATAGAAAAAGCAATAATTATGTTCATTATCATTTATCCCTGGCAACTGGTCACTGTCAAGAGAGAGCTCAGAGAGGTGGAGGTTTTCAAATACAAAAAATGTTCTTCTCTCTATAATGTTAAGGTTAAGAAAAGAAGCAAAGTGCTATATGGCCAACGTGTACAATAAGTTTCACTGAATGACCTACAAAAGGAAAGAGGTGAGGCAGAAACCAAGGAGAAGCCATCATGACTACAGCAGCTTGGTCCAGTGGCCGAGACCCACATAAAGAAGAGAGGTAGCCACTTAAATCATGGAGGACTCCAGCTAGTCACAACTGAAGGGCACACACAGTAAAACTGTCCATTAAGTAACAGCTTGTACGTCATTAATTATCATGCAAAGCATTGCAGTGGATCTGGGCTGAGCAGGTTGAGTTTTTACCTCTCCTGCCCAAACTCGGGGAAATCACGTTTGGATGTCTTCAGCTGCTCTCATAATGTCCAGGCTGGAAAAGGAAAGCAGCAAGGCACACCTAAACCGAGACATAAAAACCCCATTTGCAGTCTGCAGGCTGCCCGAGATTCCTCTGACTTATGCCCCCAGATGGCTATGTGGCAGACAGTATTCCCAAAGATATTCAGAACACGGAGACTCCCTCCGATCCGATGCAGGAAACAGCTGCGTGGGGACAACGGCGGGGTCCCTTCTGCTCAAAGTTCAAGCTGCTCCCACACACACACACACTCACTGGAAGGATAAGGAAACTGCCTCGTGATTCAAAGGGCCTCTCCCCATGGACCAGGTTACTACCTTTGCTTGGACAAGGAAGCACAGACCGTCTGCCCCCAAGACCAAATCTACTGCCCAGATATAACCAAGGCAGACTTTCCAGGAGTACGAGAAATCTCCCAAATTGAGAATATTTAAGCAGAAAGCAGCTGTGTCTACTCAGACCACCCGAGCTGCCAGGGGCTACTTCAGAAAGGCCATCACTGCCCCCGGCAGTCCTCTGTGGAGAGGTAAACACGCATCCCGTGGCCACTGCCATGAAAAATAATAATTCTCTCTGGAAAACAGGGCCGCTAAAACAGCTAGAAAGAGAAAACTGTATTTGCAATGTCAACATTTTGGGGGGGCTGGTTCTTGGTACACAGAAAAGGTGGTAGAGGACAGTTCATCCATGTGAAAATATGATACCAGAAAGTCTGCCAAAATCCCACGCATGTCACCAGGGCGGACTGAGTGAGGGCAAAGGTTGCTGGCTGCCAGACTCACCTTCTCTCCTTTTCTGACAGTATTCAACAGAACGCACCACTGGGAGAGGACTGGCCTTGACCCAAACCCTTATAGTTACGTTGGAGAGGTGAGGAAGGAAGAAAGGGGACGAAGTAAGACCATGGTCGGGGAGAGATCCAACACAGCTGAAGCCAGTCCCTTCCTCCCACGGTGGAAGGTGGAATGACACCATGTTGTGGCGCTATCTTGGGGATCCCAGGGGGGACCATGTGGCTGCCCCTATTATTGGCCACTGACTTCAAGGAGTATACCTTTTCCCCTGGCCAAGGTACCAAAGATCTTGGGCATTTCTGGAAAGTGTTCTCAGCCCGAACATGATCAACTGGAAAAGCATTCGTGACCTCAGAGTTCGAGTTTGGCCTTGGTAAAAGAACATAATTAGAGGCAAGAATTTATGGGGGAGGGAGGGAGTTGTTGGGGTAGCATGGCAACAGACCAAAGATTTTAAAAATAGTTTTAAGAACAAAGGACCCCCAGCAAGTAGGTCTCCTCACACTACCTGAGTCCATCTCTGAAAGGCGGGAAAAGGCAGCAGGATGGTGAAAATAGAGAGGAGTAGACAAATAACTCATGGCCAATGGGGGGAAAAATAAATGGCAATTCCTTAGCAATAACAGGGAGAAGGGGAGTCAGATCAAGGGTGCTGTAGCTCAACGCGACTGCCACAAGGTTTCCCTGGGAATTACATGAGAATGTCAGACACATCCAAAGCATTGTAAGTTTGTGCGTGGTAGAGATGGCACTCATTTTCAGGTCAACTCTTTTATAAAGATGACTGAAATGCCACGTGTTTCTCCCACGATGTATTAAGGTACAGACATTGGCCCTGGGTGGACGTTTGGAATCATCCTGAGAGCTTGATACGCCGCAGAAATGACGCAGATAACAAACCCAAGTGTTAGTCCATTTTTCTCCAGGCTGGGGACAGATGTGTCTTAAATTGTTTCCATTCCAAGGAACATGATCTGCAAGGAACCACCTGACACAGAGCTCCTGCTGATGCGCGGATAGGATTTGAGACAGACGTCAGTCAGGCCTCCGAACTCGGGGTCACTGGTGCAAACCCTTCCCCACACTGGGGAACTGCAAGTGCAGAGATAAATCGGTACTTCAGTAACACTGTGACCCGTCCCACAGAGCCAAGCACCAAACGCCAGGTAGGAGAAGCCTCGACACCCGAACTTCATAGCACAAGAGCAAACACACGAGTACACCACATGCAAGGCCCTGCTCTAAGTCTTTACATGTATTAACTCATTTAGTCTTTCTTCAGTACAACCCTATGAAGCACTATCTTTATTCTCATTTTGTAGATAACAGTGCTGACAGGGTATATAATTTGCCCAAGGGTTCCTAGCAGCTCAGTGGTAGAACTGGGATTTGAATGTAGGCAGTTTGGTTCCAAAGCTTATATCCATGAAGCATATGCCTTTTGTATATATTATACTATGGGAGTATGGCCATTGACCATATATAGCTATACTCTCATCAACAGCATCAAATTTATTCAAAATTAGAGCTAAAGTTAGCAGAAAATTTCTGGTATTGTCACTAGAATATTCCCAATTATAAATTTTAGTGTGTTCCAATTTTGCTCATGACTCTCTCGCCTATTTCAACTGCATTTTAACTGTTATGAAAGCCCAGTGGGTGGGTCTGGTCACAGCCAAACTAAATTTGGAGAATGACAGCCAGAGCAAACCCAATGTGATCTGGGTCTCTGGGGAGGAGTCAGTGAACACCATCTTGAGGATTTAGTTATACTACACATATTGACCAGTTACCTAAGTCACTATCTTTAAATGTCTTTCTTGTAGACAGAAAGCCACAGGTTGAAAGTGAAAGGCTTTTAATACCCCTTTGTTGAATACCCATGTGGTTAAGATTTCAAAGCATAATCATCTAGCATCTGATGTGAGAATTTCACTTTTCTTTCTAAGGACTCAAAGGCTTTCAATATTAATTTCCCCTGTGGAGGTGACAGATGCCAGGGAAAGACCAAAAAGTTCAGATCCACAGGAAGTGAAACGCGGGTTTTTCTGGACACTCACCTCAATACTATTTTCAGGACTTTATGAAATAGAAACATTCACCATCATTCATCTACTGAACCAACAGTCTCCCCAGAGCCTAGCATGATACACCCTTGCTCTTCCCTTAATACCAGTTGTACTCTCATCACAGTGTCTTCAGTTCAAGTTTTCCTCCAGAAGGAAAGCAAAAGAGAAAGAAAGCACTTAAAATCGAACCTTCAGGGCACATTTTTAACTCTGAGGATGAGGGGGTATTTGAGTAATCGTCAAGTAAGGCTGAAGACTCAGGAAGTATTCATCTGTTGTGGTTTTCTAGCAGGGGCTGGATCCAAGAACCTTTCACAGTCCCCATTAATGTCAAGATTATCCCTTTCTGAGCACATTGGTCCCCTGCTCTTCACCTTCCAACATGTTTTGCTTCTGTCACATCGAGCTACAGCCTGTTACCTGAACGTGAAGCTTCCTTCCTGCCTTCATCCTACTCTGCATTCCCGGGTCCCACACCATCTCAGCTTGCCCCGATCGTCGGCCATCCAGGTGCAGCTTAAATGCACAGCGCTCATGAAACCTTTCCAAACGCCCCTGCTAGAATTAACCCCTTCCTCCTCCACTGTTACAGCTCTTGTCACACTCGGTCTTTACAGCTTGCCCTCCAGTCACTTGAGTAATCGTCTGCCTCCTCGCTGACATCACAGACATGTTTAAAGTTCCTTTCTATTCACCATAGCACCTAGTAAAACTGTGTATAAAAAACAGCACATAAATATCTGACTTAAACTCACTCACTGTAAATAATTATAGCATAAGAATTATCTCTTGCCATTTTTCTTTGCTTTTTCTGAATTTTCTCGAAACAGTCATTCCTTTAAGAAAATATAAACAACTTCATTGTTGTCAAAATTGAAGTATTGTTTAGCACAGAACCTAGATAATGTTGCCCCCTTTGCAATGGAAAAATAATGACAAGTATTTTGACAGTCTTTATGCTCTAAGATTTGCCAGTTAATTGAAACGAGAACCGTTCAGAGCTATTCATCTCACTCTCTGTACGTTGTAGATCATTTCTTAGTTTCACATACTAGTTTTGTAAAAGAGTATCAAACGGGCAAAAATTCCTCAACATCAAAGTTTAAAATATTATGTCTAAGTTAAACTTATCATTGTTTTTAAAACATTTATGCATAACCCAAAGGGACAAAAAGCCATGTAACAAATAGTATGAAATGGATGTCCTCACTCCAAAATTCTACAGACCCTTCCAATGACTTTGTTGAAACCCAGTGATGAATTCTCCTGATGGTTCGGTGTTCCTTGGTTTGGCTTATTTATTTCTTTAAGGCATCCATTCCTTCCTTCAGTCCATTGCCCAGTCAGTAAGTATGTACCAAGCACCAGCAACAGGCCAAGCACAGATGCAGAGACACATCCTCCCCGCCCTAATGGAAGCTCTCGGGCTGCCTGTGTCAGAATCATCTGGAAACTTGTCCTGGTGGGAGTTGGTTAGGGGGCAAAGTTCGCAAACATTTTTGATGCATACTGAATCTTAAGAATGAATATCTAATGTACTCAAAAAAACCATCAGCCATATTAATATCAAACGATAAATGCAATGATAAAGTTATGCACCAGAAATTGTGAACTTCAGAGAATGGACGACATCTAATCTTCTGCCATTGAGACCTAGTGCAAACACATGTCAACTCACCTCTGCACAAAAAGGAAATTTAAATTCCTTCACCCATCCCATCTCATCCCTAGCACAAGCCATGGAGAAAAAAAAGAGTTTCTTGGTCGCCAAAGAGAGCTGGTATTTGACAAATTTTTGCTTCAAGCAAGAGGAACAATCTCGTTTTTCTACCAGAAAAGAAGGAAGAAAAAGGCATCAGTGGAAGAAGCTCTTCCTCCAAAAGAAAAGCAAGGTGTCATGCTAAGGAATGGAAATCACTTTGAAACCTATTTAAATCATCATCTCCCTTTTTAAAACCTCACTCCATTTATCTGTTCACTTTCCTGGACACCTCCTCCCTGGTCCTCATCTCAGCATCACCATGGGTTGCCTCCCATCCTGTGGGCTCATGCAGCATTGGGGAAAGTGAATTTAATTTGACCAATGGCTTCCATTGAAAAAAACCCACTGCATCCTAACACACCACTCAAGCAGAGTTCAGACAAAAAAACAAGTGACTCCTTAATGTGAATTTAAAGCTCAGAATCAGCCTCCAGATACAGATGACCAGTGAAGCCTCATGCCCACAGAGCAATGACAATAATCTCATGAGCTCCAAATTATTCCAGTTTATATTACGGGTGATCCAATAAGTCTGTGTGTTCTAGTCCCTAAAAATATAAGAAGAAATGTATCATTTTAAAATCATAATGCAAAATAGAGTCTGACACTTTATTAGGCACTATTTCTCATAATATCATAAAGATACTGACGGAAAATGAAACTAGAGCAATAATGTCGACGAACAATGACATAATTTAGACTTTCGGGGGTGCTTTGTGGCTCCCAGGTCCCACTGTCTTGCCCTCCCTGCATCCTTCACCTACATATCACCCAAATAGCTTCAGTTTAAAAGCAGAAACATGGAAGCAAAATTCCAAAGGCCTGTTTATGGTATCATGATAACCAGTCAATCATAAAACAAAGAATGCTAAATGGGATGAGAATTCAGAATTCATCTAATCTAGGTGGTCTTATCCTAGAGTCCACAGAGGGTCTTCCCAGGGTTCTTGAATATCTCAGCACTGTATCCAAATTTTTGCACACATTTTTTTCTCTGTCGAATGAATCCAGAGTTTTCCCAAGATTGTGGAAGGAGCCTGTGAGTTGACTGCCCATAATCCATCCTTCCCATTTGGTACCAGTTCTCCACTGTCCTTGTGGAGAACTTCCTGGCTCTCACCCAAGAGTCCTAGTATTTCAGTGGCGTGAACTCATTCCACACTTGGGCCAGACAGCACCTGTGATCCAGGCCTGGCCAGTTCTGCAGCACATCCCCCAACCACGCGACTGTGTTAGAGATGGGCATGTGACCTAGTTGCATGGTCATGCAACTAGGCCCAATCCAAGCTACCTGCAGGAATTTTGTGTGGCTAAAGCCAGTGATGGATTCTATTTTGTTAGAGCTGAACCTGCAAACATGTGAGGCTGAGTTTGCTACAAACTTCTTTTTAAAAAGTGAATCCATAATAGAACATAATCCACTAGTATCCTGCCTAACAGGACAAGGAAACTCTGATAGGTAAGGAGAAGAGAGGGTGTGGGGAGCTCATGCCACACGATGCCCTCTCTACAAGAAAGGTGGGGCCAAGTGGAGGTGAAGAGGTGGACGGAATGATGAAACTGAGAAGACAGAAGGGAGGGTCCTAAAATAGCTGTAAGTGTGTAGAAAAGAGAGAGAGAAGCTTCTATCCCATTGAGCTCTAATAACTTGTAGGCTATAAAATGTCAACGTCCTATGGCCTCCTCTCGTCATGATGATAGACAGATAGATACATAGACGGACAGACAGGTAGATATGTAGACAGGTTACATCAATCAGTGAAGTAGGCTGCAAGTAAGACCACAGACAGTAAAAGAAACTATAGGATCTGAAGACTACAAGGGTCAGCTTCAACTCTTCTCCAGCTAACTGACTCCATTGGAAACATAAAGACAGTGTTGCCAGAGCTTCCCATTTCAAAAGATGCTAGAAATTCATATTATTAAGTGTGAGATTTGTTAATCTTCCAGACAACACAAGGGCCAGAAGGAACAAATGCGGGAGACGGTCCAGGTCCGCACCTGCTGCTCTAAGCCATGGCAACCAAAATAGCAGCAACTTGCTTGTCTGTGACATTAGAATGGAGCTTCTATGTGTTCATCTTTAAATTTAAAATAATAATAATAATAAAAGAAGGGCCCATGTGGCTCCAATAAATAAGTTCATTGTTAAAACAACAACAACAACCATAAGCAGTTCTTGTGTTTGAAATAATGGCATGTTCTCCTCTGTTTTGTCATTTTGAGAATCCTTGTTACCCGAATCCAGATGTGGTCAAGCTTGATTTCCCCCCAGACCTTTGGCAGCTGAAAAGTTGAGTGAAAGAAGAAATCAGAAAAGCATTTGCACCCAGAAGCAAAAGAGAAGGCAGTGTGTATCTGCCAGCGAGAGACTGTCCGCAGTGAGTGCAGACAGAGGCAACTTCCCGTGTCTACCTGTTCACAGCTGCATTCTGCAGGGCACTCAGTTCAATCAGCAGTATTGCGTCTTAGCAGCATTTTATCACCAATTAACCATGTGGAAAACCAAACACCTGATTTGGTGCTGTCCTCGGGCTTTTGAAAAGTCTGTGGCCTGGAAAGTCAGCAGTTCGGGAATTTCTCTGTGAAAGAGGACATTGTCAACCCAGGATGAGCAAGTTTCGTCCCTTCTAACATTTAAGAAGAGGACGCCTGAACTGAGCCTGGCCTCCCTGGCTGCAGAATCAATCCCATTTTCACAGAGAAAGTCCCAACTTCACTCAGCGTGTGCCAGACACTGGGCATTTATAAGAATCATGGATTCATTCCTTACACGTCCCATTGGTTAGGTCCTGTTATTATCCCCATTTCACAGATAAACATGCTAAGGCCGGAAAGCTTGGTAAAAGAGCTGCAGATCTCATACCCACCATGAGTAACAGTACCGGGACCTGAGGCCAGGGTACAGTTCACAACAGAGAGCAAGACTGTGGTGTAGGGCTCGCTGCTTATCGTTGCGCTGAGTTTCAAGAGCAGCTGTATGATAGTAGTCCTCTGTTATTTGCAGGAATAAACCTCCTTGGGTGGAAAATAAGTATTCGAACTTGTGCTAGGTTAATTAGCAACCATTCTCCACTGAATCAATAATTCGAAGGTAACAGGCTGTAATTTAGAAACTATGCTTTCCTTAAAAATTCACTTCTTTCCTAAATTTTCCCCCATTGATCTTCAAAAACAAATACTTGCAAAGGATGTATCAGGGGTGGGTAGAATCGCCCGCATTTGATGAATGACTCAACTGAGGCTCCAAGGAACACTCAGGAAACCTAGCTTCTTGTTCTGCCGGGAAAGCAGCAACCAACCTACCTGGCTTACCTAGATTGCTTTTAAAAAATGCCTCCCTCTGCCCAGCAAAGTAACCCTCTCCCTCATGACCTGAACCAAACCCACTCCTGCAACCTTTCTCCCACCCTCAGCCTCCAAGCTTATGCTGCATCCACAATGGACCACTCTTCCCGGTGCGCTTCTTCTTTCCCTCTTGCAGACCTTCTCATCTGAACAACTCATCACTGATCAAGGCCAAATTCAAACATCAACTGCACTAGGGCACTACCCTGACTCTCCCAAAGAAATTCTCTTCTCTATACTTCCACCATCATTATAATGCTGCGAACAAACCAGTTTCATTTCTATGTTGCCCTAACACAAGTTCCCACTTGCCCACGACGACATGAATTTTTATAAGACTGAAGACTTGAAGACCGAAATTTCAGCAGCATCCTGAGTGTCATCGTTTTGGTGCTGCTAATCATCGTACTCGAATCCTGCACTGGGCTATTTATACTCTTTGAATCACTCTCATGCCTTCCCTCAGGAACAGAACAGAAAGGCCAGCCTAAGTGCTTTTGTGCCCCAAGTAAGACAGTTCATTCACCAACAGTCTCCCGATGATGTTGGGTAAAGGTTTCCTATACTAAACACCGAGAGTGGGGAGGGGGGATCCACTTAACTCTGATTTCTTCCTTTTTACTGGAGAGTTACAAGTTGCTTCTTGGTCTCGCCTACTGGAAGGGTCAGTGCTTTAGCTGAGACTGTGACAAGCTTCTCCAGAATCAGAGTACTTTATTATCACATTAGTACTGAAACAAGTCCCATAATTAACGGGATTTATCCTCATTTACTCTGTGAGAGAACTAATATTCAATCCCTCCGCCTCTGTCTAATTACTCTCCTCGGCACAACTGTTTTTTCCAAGTTGACCCTTCCTGGGGTGATCTACAGAAACGTGGGAAAACTTGTCCTCCCTCCACTCCACTTAACTTGCTAGCCTCGACTCGTGAAAAAGCGGAAAAGGCAAACCGGGGTCTGTCACAGCTCACACAATGCCTTTGAATTAGCACGCGTAATGGTGTCACACTTCCATGGCAGTGCCCTGTTCAGAGTATGCGATGGCAGCCACCAGTGACTGGTGATTGTGACATTTCACTGGGTGCTAGCTGGTACTAAATTAGCACTAGTTCAGATGCCCCAGAAATTCAGAACCTGAGACCCTGCAGTCCTTCCAAGAGTACAGCAGACCCGCCTGACGCCTTCTCAGGTAATGCTTCTTCAAACCTGTTCCCTCAACAGGATGGGAGGAGCGTGGCATGTGCACACGCCTCTCAAGGTACAGTCCCCACTAGAGAACCAAATCATCATTAAATAACAAATGTGGAAGGCACTCAGCTTGCTCTTTCTCTCTCCTGATGTTTTTTTCCTTTTAGGCAGCAGAGTAATAATGGAAAAAATCCAAGGCTTAAATGGCATACATTTCGTAGAGACTGGAATTCTGTTCCTGTTTCTGTGAAACATGGATTAAAAAATGTGCCTCCATATTTCACGGCGAGACAGTCCACAGCCTGGTGGGAAGGTGGGCCTCAGAGGAAAGGAGAGGATCTTTGGCTGGCACTGAGTTTTTGAAGAAGTTGGTTCTTTTTGAGTGGAAGGTAAACCTTTCCTGATGAGATCTAGGGCGAGGCTGGGTGAGTGACAGGAGGTGATGGATCAAAGGGGCAGTTGTCCTGGTTCCTTAGACAGTGAGCTGCAGGCAGAGAGGATACTGGCAAACCTCTCCTACCTGCGACTCTTCAGTGGCTCGAGAGACATCTGCAGCTGTCACCTTTCCCTTGTTTGTCTATCAAGGGAAAAATCAGTCCCCTTTTTTCCAAAAAGACACATCTCAGTTAGAATGTAAAGAAACAGCCCATCAGAGGGCTTTCTCCTCTGTCCTCTATTTATCCAAGTGACACGCAGGACATTCTATTGGACTTTATCCTTCAAACAATCACCTTGTGAGGCTGTGTTTACTGGGCACTGAGAGTCCCCTCTGGCCCCCAAGCCTGGGCTCAATCATTCCTTTGACCTATAAGGCCTTTCTGTCCCTCTTCAAGTCCCTCCCTCCATCCAGTTCCAGTCACTATTCTTCCCCTCCCAATAAGACTGTCTAGATTCTCCCATTGGGAGTTAATGCCTTGCTCTTCCATACATCCAAGACATTCAAGATTCGTGAGTATCTTTCTTATGGTACTTACCCAGGTCATTTTATACTTAGCTTATCTATTAGGTTCACTTGGCTGTGAACACCTGAAAGAATGATTAGCGTTGAGGCTTTGCCTAATCTCCATGACCACACTTGGGGCTATTCCTAGCTGAAACTCACTAAGTCATTTTTTGCCTTCCAAATATGCCCTTCCCTTAACATTTGGTCACATGCCTCACCATTCCCTAAAAGTTTACTATTTCCACTTCCAAGCCTCTGTACAAACTGTTCCCACTGCCTGGAATTTTGTTTACTTAAAGGCAATCAATCCATTCTTCAAGGCCAATACCAAAGTCTCCTTGATCATGTTGGCCAAAATAGCACTATTTAAATTCCCACAGCCTTTGTTTATACCAACCATGCTGGTCCCTCAGCCCCTTGTAATTGGTTATCTGCATTTACATTTCTTATCTGATTACTAGCATCTCACTGGAGGCATCATATTTTATACTATCCAGTTTCCTCCACACCACTCAGTAGAATCTTGTTTGTGCATCACAAATATCAATTCTCTGGTGGTAAATGGACACGGATCAAATTTTTTCCTGTAGGATCTTCAGAGAAATAAACGAGTATTGATGAATGAGTGAACTACAGGATTGGCCATAACTTCTATTTCTGCTACTATAATGATAATAGCATCAAAACTGCTATTTTTTTTGTTCTTCTTGTTAGTGTTACTATTATTTGAGTGCTTACTATGTGCAAGATAATTTGTTGAACATTTTCCTAAAATTATTTCATGGAATTGTCACAACAACCCTAAGGTAGCAACTATTAAGGTGGACAGTCTTAAAAATCCATTTCTCTGAGGTCACAAATCTAGTGAGAGAGCCTGCATTCACAGTTCATGGTCTTGCTCACTACACAATTTATAACTAGCTTATCGCTATGCAGAGGATGAGAGGTGATCGTTCCCCACCTGCCTACTCACCCTGGCAGAAGTGAGGATCTGGAGTATAAAACGGCCCCATTCAGAGTTTGGAGACAAGCCACCCTCCAGTGGAAAAGGGTCGCCACCCACTGTTCCCATGGATCTGACCACTATCGCAGTGGCTCCCTTTGGTGCACCTGAGTGCTTTCCACTTTTGGTAGAACAAGAAAAACAGTCTCAGCCTCTTGAATCCCACACTGGCACACTTTTTTCAGTCCACGTTGTCAGCTTAACCTTCACTTTTTAAATCGATTTTATTTACTTATTTTTAGTGAGAGAGGGAAAGTAAGGGAGAAAGAGAGGGAGAGAAACATCGATCGGCTGCTTCTCGCACGTGCCCCAAACTGGGGCCTGGCTTGCAACCCAGGCATCTGTCATGACTGGGAATCGATCCAGCGACCTTTTGCTTTGCTGGATGATGCCCAACCAACTGAGCCACACCGGTCAGGGCATGTCAACTTAAACTTTAAAAAGGATTGTTGCTTCATGCTTTGCAATACAGACAAGTGACATTTCTAATTGCTCAGTTGCCCATTTTTGCTCTCCTTCGGTCCTAGCCTGTGAAACATCTTGGGTTTCCACTGCACGCGTGGCTCAGGGCAGAAACCCCTTTGCCTCAGAACCCTGGCATTGCCATCCTCACGTCACCTCCAACACCCTGCACAGAGGCAAACACCGAGCCTCTCACCCTCAGCTGTTCCACCATGTCAGCATCACAGGCAGCGAGACGCATTCCAGAGGCGGGGGATTAACCTCCAAGATGACACTCTGTTTTAGCTTCAGCCTCCCTAAATCCTCAACCAAAACTTTAGCATCCAGCTCTCATTGGGGACCTTAACTGTAAATCTCCTCTCTTCTCACACACACTCACAAAGGAATGAGTAGAATCAATTTGGACCTTTTCCAGTCACTTGTCCCTTAATTCTCCTGTAGGAGTCAAGGTAATGGGTAAGAACTTCTGTCATTGTGAGCCCCATATGAAAGGCAAAAAAAAGGGAAAATAATGGAGGGTGGGGGAAAACATTATAAACGCCCCGCGTGGGAATTTCTGAAAATACCTGAAACCACTTTGTTTCTTTCTATAAAAGAAACGAAGCCAACCTGCTGGAATGTTGAAAACAGTGGTAACCGAGTTTGTACTCAATTCTTAGAGCCTCGTTGATCAGCGACTGATCCCCGCCATAAGAACAGATCTCCTTTTCACTCGAGTGAGGATCTGCAGGGGTATTTTCAAAAGTAAATAAATGGCCACAAAGGGGAAAAAAATCAGTGAAGAGCTGAGTCTCTCAAGAACATCCCTGACAAAATAAACCCCATGTTTATGTACACTCCCTCAATGGGTCTGAGCCAGAGATCCTTCCTGCAACTTAAAACCAATGGCACAGGAGTTGAGAGAAATGTCCGGAATTAGCTTAGTCAAATGCTGCCTTAAATAAATGCTCCTCTGGTCTTAACAAGATGCTGGGGCCAAAGCACTTTTGTTTGACCTTACCAATTCCCCACTTTTTTGCCATCCCACAATCTTTTTTTTTTTTTTTTGGTTCTATGACATCTGAAATGTAGCCACTTCTTTAAAATTCCAGTTGGCATATTTAAAAAGAGTGTCTAGCTTTCTTCTTATAAGTATTTACTTCTTGTTTAAAAAAAAGTCGAAATACTCAAAAGTAATAAATAAATAACCTCTCCTATTTCTTCTCCCAATCTTTTCATGAATATACAAATTTTATAATGATATAGCCTTTTCTCTGTGTTAAAAAATATTCCAAATGTGATTTTTAAATCCTCAGCATTTTATCATATACAGTAGATAGTCAACAAGTATCCCACTGTTTGACTGTACTTTCAAGTTTTTGCTATTATAAATAATGCTTTGGTAAACACCCTCGTATATAAAATTTTATCCTCGTATCCGAGTATGTCCTTAAAATAGTTACATAGGACAAGAATTTCCAGGGCAAAGGGGCATATTGTTCGAGAATGAGTTTAAGACAGTTTTATTTGAAATTGTTGGCATGAGTCAAGGTAGCTTGGTATTCTTCCGAACTAGGTCAGGAACACCCCCAAAAGTAGCCCTGTTATGCCCAAGGGTGCTGGGGTTTTGATAACTGAGGACCCAGAACATCCATGTTTTTAAGAAATGAATCAACATAGTGACTATATGTTGCATGTCCACAGGTCCGACCTGTCCCCACCCACAGTCACAGACCACACCCGTGATAATGTAGTAGTCATCACAATGAATTATAGTTAATCACAAGGGAGGCAGCCTGCAAGAAGCCCCCCATGGGCCACGGCCACTGCTCTCACTGTGCCGGGCTTGGGGCTGAGAAAAGGACTCAACTTCAGCAAAGCAAGTCACATTTGGACGCACTCAGGGTCCCCACTAACCCATGCCACCACCAAGACAGAAGTTATGTCCAAGAGCAGGGTGAAAGTCCATTTTAAGAGACCTCAGCTTACAGGCTGAGTGGAGTCTATCATCCCTGAGAAAGAGCATCCTTTGTAAAGTAGGCACAGTATTGTGAGCTGGTGCTTTAGGGAAGATTCAAAGCAATTAACCTATGATAGAATTGTCATTTTCTTAAAATCTTACCCAGAAATTGTCCTACAAGACCATCCTATCAGGAGCAGCAGTCCTCTGTTAGACTAACATTTTCTAATAAGTGAATTCCATTAGACCCTCCCCCTAACTCCTGGAGATATTTTCTTTACAACTGATATGGCCTCGGATTTGTAAATGATCGCTTCTCACAGTCTCATGGAACAAAGGCCACCATTTATGACCTGGCCCCAAACAACCAGCTACTTCTCATCCCAAGTCCTTTATGCCCCTTTATGCTAAAGAACTTCACATTTCCTAAGCCTTCTGAGCTCGTCCAGGCCTCCTCAAATGCTCTTTCTTTCTTCTGGCATGGACCCACTCCTGATCTAGAAGAACCCCCTATATTTCAAGAACTATCACAGGTACCACCTTCTCCTCTGAGAAGACTTCCCAAGTCCTCTGGGCAGACATGCAATCTCTCACCTCAAGTTTTCCATGGCACATTCCTCCAGAGTCATATCTATCATTACTCTGTGATTCTACCTACTTGCTGATCTCCCCAGACAGAAATATCCTTGAAGAACCATGTTTTCTCATCTCTGTATCTGCAGAACCTGGGATACAGGTGATAAATATTTCCTTAATTCTGAAAGAGCAATAAGCCTGTAGGTAGCATGATAAAATAATGTGAGTGGCATGATAAAATGTTACCTACAACAGAGAAATAACTAAGAAGCCAAAATAAATGAACTGAGAGCACCAGGAGTCCCCAAGACATTCTAGCTGCGAACCATGTGTACAGAACACCATGGCTTATTGTAAAGAACCCTATGCTGGAATGTTTGCAAAACCAAATTACACTAACAAATAACACCCAGAGTTTTACACTATGTGACAACAATCTTAATTTTTTTCATGAAACAGGGAATATCATCTGTAATAAAAACAAATTCTAATCTATAAAGCCTCAATGGTATAATCCAAACTTTTTCTTTGGTGCATTGTACACATGCATCACCTAAATGATGCCACATCTGATACTAATACCCATGAACCTGACGTTGAATGGCAGCAGATGTAGAGAATTCTCACAGAGGTACCAAGGGAGCAGATCAAACTTATTAGCTCAAGGGTTATCTTAGATATGGAGAGCATTGGTTCTAAACCAACTAGAGTCGGTACTGTGGTCTATTAAAATCTCTAACATCCTCTTGTCTTTCTGATAAGGCAAAGAAACACGGGGAACCACTGTAACTCTGAGATGCTGCCGGGCTGCGAGAATGAGCAGGAAATAGGGGAGTTATCCAGTGTAGCTTGCCTCCCAGACAAGGCATCCCTTCCCAATGTCCCTGACAAACAGCTGCTCTGGCAGGTGTATGCCTGTCCTGGGGACTGCAGATCGAGTGCAGAAGACAGGAAAACACCCTCCTTCATGGACTTAACATTCTAGTGGGAAATGAGACAAAAGCAAGTAAAAAAAAAAATCTCACAAGTAAGCAAGACAACGGCAATGACTAGTTAGAGCTTTTGGAAGAGAAAAGGGGGCAGAGAGGAAGTGACAGCTGGCAGAAAGGGGCCGGTTTTAAAAGGGTGGTCAAAGGAGTTCTTGGAAGCGCTATTCTGGCTGAAACTAGGAGGACAAGAAGAAGCAGCCAGTCAGGCCAAAATTGAGGGGAAGAGCCGTCCTGCAAGTGCACAGGCCAGTGTGGCTGAAGAACAGTAATGAGGACAGTGGTGCAAAAGGTCCCAGAGGCAGGCGGGCTCATTCAGACTGTGACAGAAAGTGTCCCACCTTGGGGAGGCAGTCTATCCCATTCGAACTGGACGGCCCTGTGATGAAGCTTTTTCTTCCTGAGAATGAAGTTCTGTCCTCCCGTCTTTTGCCTTCAGACATTCCAGTCTTAGCTTGAGTCCAGAGACGAACACCCCTCCTCCTTCCCCAAGACAACCCCTGAATTACATAAAGTGGTCACCTGGTCTTCCCAGGCCCATTTTCCAGGATAAGCAAAGCCTATTCTTCTGCCACCTCAGTTCAAGATTTCCAGATGCTCCGCCATCCTGTTTACAGGTTTCCAGACATTCTCTAATCAGACAACACCCCTGCTGAACTATGTCCTTAGAACTGAACAGGTCCCCAAGATGTCACAGGCAGTATGGTAGGTTGGTGAAGATGTCAAGTCAGAAAAACTGGGTTCCAACCTTGGTCCTACCACTTAGCAGCCGTGTGACCTTAAGAAAACCACTTAAATTCTCTAAGCCTCTGACTTCTCACCTGTGACATGGGAATTATAATACTACCTGGGAGGAATACTGTGAGGGTTAAATAACAGAATATATGTAGAATCCAAAGGGCCCTGAATAGCATGTAGTAAATGCTCAATAAAGTTCAGCTGTTACTATTATTACTAGTTATTATTACCACCACCATTATTATTAAATGACCTCAGTCATTCTCCATCTTGGTCTAAATCTGTATTTTCTCAAATGCAAGTTAAAGAGACATCTATTTTTGTTTTACTCTGTTTTATTGTGTTTGCAGTAGTGGGGTCCCAGGAATGGGCTGGAATTAGGAGTCATACAAACGTATATCGAACCTCCTTCCCTCCAGGCATTTCGTATGTAATACAATAGCCCTGAACTGACCACAGTAACAAAGAAAGATCGATAAAGAGTTAAACCATGACACTGGGATGCATCCCGACTCCAGTTACTACAGCAAATGTAACCATGCCCACGTGACTTGGACAGTGCCGCATATACTGAACAATGCTTGATGATCACCTTCCAGGGGGCTGGAGATGAGTCTCATCCATCTTTTCAGTCCTCCTTGGAGCCTGTGCATCTGTTCCCAATAAATACAGGTAAGAGCGAAGGAGGGGAAGTCATTTGGGGAAGTCAGTTAGAGGTCTACCTCGACTTCCGGGATCACATTTAATGCTGAAATGCATACAACATTAGCTCTCAAAGGGACCCCAATGAAACATGTCACAGGCCCAGGAACAGAGGCTCAGAAAGGTGCAAGGACTTGCCCAAGGCCACAGAGCTAACTCGCATCAGCACACTCTCTTCCCCGGGAAACCATTCTGAGCAAACCGGCGGCAGACCTGAGTCCCAGGCAGGTTCTCTGGCCTCCTGCGAAGTCTTCCTGCAGGAACGTCCTGTGGCAGCAGTCTGTATCCCTAACTCATCTGAGCTCAGATTCCGTGGGGAGTGCCAAGTCAAGGCTGGCATCCCAAAGCTGCATAAATCTCTCACCTAAGGAACATCATCATTTTTCTCTTGTCACAACCCTTCCAGCCTAATATTTGACAGCTCCGATTGGGTACTGTCCAAACATTTATTAAAACATTTTAAATGATGAATATATCCAATTATTACTATTAATGCAGCTAATACTGACTAATGAGGGGGAAATGCAGGAGCCGGTGTCCCGCAATTCATTACCCCTGCCTTGTCAACAATTCAAAGCCCGAAACCTAATCATCCATACCGGGCCCTGTTATATTTCACACGTCACTTTTAATAAGTCACTCAGTGCCTATAAATTAATGTAACATGTCGGCGTTTATGAGTGCGGCTTTGTCGCTGTTAACAAATGATGTTCTGGCCCGGTCTACAACAGCTAGGGAGTGACGAATGATGGAGGGTGATTTCTCTCCAAAGTATCAACTATACACTGGGGACTCCACATATCACATACACCTAAGCACACACAAACATACCTGCACGAACTACCAAAGCATGCCAACACACACACAGGCTCACGTGGAGGACGTATCATGCATCATTGTGGTGAGGAGCTGTGTGATAACCACCTGTACATTCTCCTCTGGGAGATTAAATAGGCATCACCGGGAACCACGGCAGTGCCCAAACGTAGTCAATGTCAATTTCAAATCTGTCGGGAGTGCCAGCCTTTTGCTCCTGTCCAGGCCTCAGGACAAGCCGACATCCCTACTCATAACAAAGGCCCAGAGGTGGTGACGGAAAGGGAAAGGCTGACGCGATGCCAAACACACCGGCCATCAGAGGGTCTACATGGTCGTGGCAAAACTGACGGTGTTGGGGTGGAAGAGGGTGCTTATCTGCTACGAACCGGACTTGGAGAGTTTGCATCTCCCTCTAAGCCATGACTTCATATATCACAAAATAATTAGTGTATATAACTTGGGTGCAACTCCACCTCCATGTTTTCATCAGGTTCAAGATTCAGGAAGGGAGAGGATACTTTCTTTGTTCCTCCTGGCCCCTTCAAAGGCAGCGCCGGCTCGTGCACTGAGTCTGGATCTGCACACCTGGGGTGCGCACTACACACAGTGACAAAGCACCGGGCGAAGGAGGCCCAGGATTCCCTAGGGAGTCTGCCTGCCTTCATGGCCCCAGCTTCTCGGAGCTGCGTTCCCGGAGACGGCAGCTCTCTCCCCTTGCCTTGAGTTTGGGAAACTGTAACTCTCCATTTTTTTTTTTTGAAATGCGCCAAAACTTCCAAATGGTTAGATTTTTATTAGCATCATTTTCTTTCTCTCTGCTCTCCCATCTTAACTCTAGAAATGAGTTCGTGTCTATTGTTATAATAGACACGAACATTAACACAATTTTAAAAACTAAGTATTTGGAAGTTTGGAATGGGCCCTATTGCATCCTTATTATGTCCCGCCTTTGACAGGCTTTCAAACCCATAGCTCTCGGAGCCTTTTTTTCATTTATTTCTTTTCTCCTGGCCTACAAAATTCAGAAGATACATCATCCCTTGATTACATAAATCTGACAAGAACTTCTTATTTTTTAAATTTCCCCCTGAAAATTGTGCATCTTTATCTGAGAACCCTCCATGCAGTTTTGTTGCAGGACTTAGCTCAAACCTGGCAGCCGAGGCTTAAACTGGAGTTGCTTAGGAAACAACCAACCAGACACGACCTCTCTAAATCTTTTGCCACACTCTCCATTCTACCATTAAATTAATATTAATAGATAACAGCTTCAATTTAAGTGCCCGAAGATTTGTGTTCTATAAACCCAGAGTTTACCAAGACTCTAATTCTGTGTGTGGCTAAAAGCTCAGTTCTCCCGATGTATATCCAGGAAATATTAAAGAGTTAAATATGCTGCTTTTTCTTTCTTGAAAGTATCACTCAGAAATATAAAGAAGATTGTGATAAGCACTGCAAGCATGTTTTTATTATGTTTATTAGAAAAGTATTTGAGTTGCGCTTGGCCTGGCAGGGACCACGTTGCCCAACTTGTTTTCCTGGGGTCTGTGAATGCCTAGTTCAAGTACTAACACCCTTCGCACACCCTCAAAGAGTAGAGAGAAACTGCCAGTGATGCAAGGGCATTGCTGTCTTGTTATTTGAAAATTGGGCAACGTCTGGTGCTCAAGAATATGGTTTCAAAGTACAATCTGGGGTCATGTTCCACACAGCCAACTGGAAAGGCTCGTGGACCAGCAAGCTGAGTGATGACTAGGTGCCCCAGCCTCCGGTGTTCGCACAATTTGAGGCAATAAAGATGCTAAGAATGCTACAGAGAAGCAAGAGCCATGGCTATACCTTGTCGGGGGTGGGGTGTGGGCATGGCAGAAACAAAACTGGAAACCATTTCGACATGTGTGATGTTGAAAGCATTCACTTGTAACCCACTCTTGAAAAGATTCAAAATGACTTCATAAAAACCAACTCCCAGCAACCGAAGGAGGCATGGTGTTCCCTCAACAAAGAGGGGCCAGGGAAGAAAGGAAAGATGATGCGTGCTTTCCCTTCGGAGGTCTCAAGGGAGCCATTCAACTTCTTCTCCCCGGGGTTGGTATCTTGTGGAGTGTGTCAGAAGGAAAGGGTGCTGCGTTGGGGGGTGTGTGTGTGTGTGCGCGCAGAACTCTGGGCACTGGGCAGAACAAGATGTGGGACGCTGTCTGCTCTGGTTGCTCTATAAAGATGTCAGCCCAGGAGGGGACAGCTGAAAAGCGCTTTTCCCAGCAGAGGCCGTCACCAACCTCAGCAAAATCCCCTGGGACTAGGGACAATTTGCATGACAACATGCTGTTGCCTATCAGGGAGCGGAGCATGGGACACTCACAAGAGAAAACACGGCACATTTCAGTCCGGCCCATTGTAGAAAAGGGGGTTGTGGGTCAGTTTGTGGGGGGCAGAGAAGGGAGGACTCGCCCCCTTTTAGTCTTACTTTGCCAAATGAAATCTGTAACACCCTCCTATTTGCCATACTGGTGGTGGTGGTGGTGGGTTGTTCTGTTCTGTTTTGTTTTCCAGCTTTGGCACAGGTCCTCATACTCACCCCTCCATATTTTTATTATTTGTTTTTCTTCTATCTTTGGGGAGCCACCCAAGTCCAGAGTTTCCCCATTCCCTGCTCACTGCACTCTCCTGCCTTTGCATCCGGGCCAGTGACTTGGAATTACGCCTGAATTACTTTCTCTGTGGATAAAGCAGCAGTTCTATTCTTTAAAAGTCCATTAGACAGAACTAGCACCAAAGAGGGAACGTTTCATCGAGCAGATTTCTGCTCAACAGAAGGGAAGAACACTCTCACAGTGAGAGATGGGCTGCCTCATGAGACGATGGGTTCCCCTTGACTGCACACGTTCAAGGGAGACCAGACACCACTTGGCAGAAATACCAGGGAAGCGAGGTGCTAGTCTAGCTAGCGGCCCATTAACTTCCCTTCAAGACAAAGGAGTCTGAAACCAGCAGAAGCTTAGAGAGGTGCAACTTCTGACATGCAGATTGCTGCAGAAAACAGAGTAAGATATCAGAATCAGATACCAGACACTTAGAAAACACAAAATTCTGCAGTTCCTCATTACCCTCCTACCCCTTTTTCTTTATTAAATAGTGTTCTAAACACTTTCTGAACCCTTTGGAAAAGGGCCATAAAACTGCTTTAACTCTTGCTATTAGGAAAATTACATAATAAATGTAATGTACAGAACAATCAGAATAGGGTAGAAATAGCCAGCAAATCATTCTTACACATGGCCACATGACTGCAGAGGCAGAAACAAAAAGTGTTTGGTGAGAAGTCTTGTTTATGTTACGACAAATGATGTCCTGACTTTATAAGGGGGAGCCATCCCATCACCACAGGTGTATACAGGGGCTGAAGGAACCATGAAGTGTTAGAACAGAGAACCTGGAGTTCAATCACGTCTTTCTACAGGTGAGGAGACAGATGCTCAGGTAGCTTAGTGGACGTAATGACGCACAGCTCATTAGGGGCGAAGTTAGGGCCATGACCTTCCTCAGACCTGGCCTGATAACGCAGGAACCTCTTTCCACAATAATCCACCAAATTCACCCCTTTAAAGCTGAACTTCAGGAAAGCACAAGGCACCAGCTTGGAACAGTCAGAGCCAATGGGATGAAAGACAGTTACCAGGGCAGGTGCAGAAGAGGTACTTGGTGGAATTGCAGCTGTGGCTTTCCAAAATACAGAGTATGGCTGAGACTTTTTTTTAAATGCTTATCCAACACAATGCTGTTGCCAAAACAGACACTGACGAATAGCCAGGAGGGACACAGACATCCCAGCCCCAAGGAGGCCTGAAGCTTCCTTTTGACTTTCAACAGGACTCCCCTATCTACCTACATAGAAAGGTTTCAGTCTTTTCTGATCTGCGGGATATGATGGAGAGAAATAATAATATAATTCATTCACATCTGAATTTTAATTTTAAAACCTGCTTAGCATACAATTAACTCTTGTCAAGTCAACTGTCACAAGCTACTAAGAACTATATAATTCATTCCCGGGCCACCCCCCAGTGTACAGTCAGAGGCATTTACTCCGCAGGATACACAGAGTAGATGAAACAACGATCTAATTTCATCTTCAATCACACTCCACTTTTCTGTGTGTATACTTTTAAGGAAATATTAGTTAATCAGAGCCTTTCTCAGTAGCATTAATTCAAATACAATGGACATGTGCTGAGCTATTATGAAGTGCCAGGCGCTGTCCCTGGGCACAAGGCAAAGTCTCCCGGAGCACATCCTCTTTAGGTAACAAACCAAGGTATTATTCTGGTTCTACGGAGAAATGTAGCTTGTCCAGGGGCTCTTGGACACTCTATAGAATGACACTAATTTCCTACACTCCTATCAACATTAATCTATAAGATTAACTGCCATTTGCAACAACCTGAGCCCTGAAAGCCTTCATTCATTAATAATAGTCAAGTTCACCCCCTGTCTTATCTGACAGTGGCCACATGGAAACTCCCGTGACTTTAGAAAATTTTTTTCATCCATATAGGTGGATCTTCAGTTAATAGGAAAAGAAAATTGAGTAGAATCACATTTAGTTAGTGGAACTTTTTACAGTGTAAAGACGAAAA
Source organism: Artibeus jamaicensis (assembly GCF_021234435.1). Lineage (NCBI taxonomy): Eukaryota > Metazoa > Chordata > Mammalia > Chiroptera > Phyllostomidae > Artibeus > Artibeus jamaicensis. The sequence continues at coordinate 6,658,232 of NW_026521828.1, read as the reverse complement.
AACTGAGTTTCATTAAAAAATGCACCCCTTCACTCTCTCCATCATCTTAGTTTCCACACCCTCCTGCTGCCCATCACTCAACCTCATCACGCTCTTCAGTTGCACTGAATCTCCAGCTCTCTGGAATGACTGCCCCAGCTCTAGCACTATCGCAATGGTCCTTTAACTTCAGTCATTCGTAAAAACACTTCCATAATTTTTACCATTTGTCCATAATACCTATATTATGTATTTAATATTTTATGGATATCGACTCGCTACTTTTACTCCCAATAAACTGATTTTTAACTGACACTTTCCATTTACTATTACGAATGAGAGCCAGTGCAACTCACCTTAGATAGAGGGAAGCAATACAAACAGAAGTCAATAAAAACAAATTTTAAAAATTTACTAAAATTTTGGCTAAAAGCCTATTTCCTGCCAAATGCCATTTATTGAAAAGGGAGACGAAGCTGGTATGAAAGAGCATTCAACGAGGCCCTTGGCCTAATTGGAAGGACTAAAAGAAATTTTACATGGACTTATTTCCTCATTACCAGATTCAGTGTTATTTAAGACCACATAAAGGCACCACTTAAAAACCATGTGCCTGCTAACTTCCAGTCACTCCCAGCACTACATGCCTGAAAAGGAATACTTTAAGAAACAGTGAGTTGGCAGGTACAGGGGTAAAAGAGTGCCCATCACACATGGCACAGAGGGAAAGAAGGCTAGAGGGGAAAAGACAGATCTCATGCAGGAGGTTGGCTAAATGATTTGTATAGCGTTGGAAGTTCCTAAACCAGCAGAAAATTCATGAGTTACCACTGGTGCAGAAGAGAACTAAAATATATCAGCGGTGGGTTATGAGCTGCCGTGAATTTTTCCACCTGTTTTCCCTCTTTAAACACGGAAAATGACAGTGAAATGCCAGAAAAGTCTGGTCTGCAGTGAATCTCCCTTTTGATATTGATTAACATTAGCATGTCCTTTTGAAACTAAAGAATACAAAAGAAAAAAAGAGATGGAAAAGGCAAAATAAACAGGTGTGGGGGAACTGCCACACTACTGAGTTGAGACTCAGTATTTAATTAGGGGCAGCCAGCTTGAAAGCCTCCTTGGTAAATGTCTATCTAAACCAACCACATGTTGGCTAACACTGAGACATAGAAACTGATCAATAGTACAAAACAAAAGGGCTCAGGTATGCATGTACAGTCATACATCATTTCAATAAATTATGCTGTGTGTAAAGACAGGTTTGGGTGTGTGTGTGTGTGTGTGTGGTTTTTTTTTATAACAATCATTCTGGGATCAAGAGCTAAATCATTCCAGCCACATCTTGATTTCTGCAAAACTCGGCAGGAATTATGAGGCTTAACAGCATCCTGACAATTAGCATATTATAAATACAAAAATGATATATTAAAGGGAGAAGAGAAAAAAAAGGCCAGCATTTTACACCTACTGTAATATAATTCCACTACTTAATGCAAAGTAACAGGCCTCAGAGTGTTTGGGATCCTTTCGTATGGTGTTATCTTCTCTATCAGTAAATGAGACTATGTGAACAGTACAACCTATAAATAATTCAAGGCCTGAGATGGCAATTATAGAACCATGCACAACTAGCATGAATATTTTATGAAGGCTAAAACAGCCCTCAGAATGAATCATGGAGAGATGAACATATACACACACATGCACACACACACACCAGGCAGTTTTGGCCAAATTGTATTCCAAGACAAGGCTTCTCTTTGATCCCTGGCCTCCCTTATTTTACAGAAACAGTGCCCACGGTTATATATTTTTCCTTTCTTGAATGTATTTCTTAAAATCCAAACACAGAGAGACGGAGGGGCGGATTTGCCAATAGGGTAGAAGAGCCCGGAAATGAGGGAGGACAAGCCATCTTTAACCCGAACTTGTGCAGAGAATTCTGAGTGATTTTTCTTTTTAACCTCTCCAAATGGACTTGACCAAAAGTATAGAGTTCCAGGGCATCAGAATTGAAACTGAAACCCGTATCACTTCTTTAGGACTCGAGCAAGAACACATCCTACTCAAAAACTTCCCTCGTATAAATAAGCTTTTATTTCTAATTATTCCTCGAGGAATACCTGTGATCTCTGCTTTCACTACATTTATAAGACAAAACAAATAACACTGAGCCGTAAGCCTGAGCAAAGTGCTGCATTTAAAGGAGCAGCGCAGACGTCACGCTGGACTAGGAAACGAGCTGTAGCCCGAGTCCTGGGCTGCTCCTGGAGCCGAAGGATGTGCGCAGCTGAAAAAAATGAAACCATATGAATTCATGTGCTGATTTCTCTGTGCCATGTATTTGTACTGTTTGAATAAGAGTTAATATTCATTTGACTTCTGCAAAGATTAGCATGCATCTTTGTCACCCGTCTCTTGTTTACACACACCCAGATAACATCCCTGTGATGTTACAGAGAAAACACTAAGCTTTCCTACGGTCGATTTGACCATCACCTGCTTTCTTAATCTTGACCTAAAACTTTTCAGACTTTTCCCAGTTCTTTCATAAAGGGCTCTGGTTTTATGATACTTCTGGCATGATTACGTGCATTTTTCAACCGGTTACTACAAAATGAACCTTTAGAATGCTAGAGTCTTAATACAGCAAAGAACCTTAAGATATCATCTGGTCCAACTCCTTCAGTTTGCAGATGAGACAAGTTTGCAAGCTAAAAAATATTCCATGGCATCCTTGATATTAGACACAACCAAGTGAAACAATAAGACCGATGGTAATATGAGATAAAAAAACGCTAGCAACAATAGAAAGCAGTAACAACTTTAAACATTTATGGAGACCTTGCAATAAGGCAGGCGCCCAGCTTGGCAGGCTCTATTTCCTTTGGTACCCACCCCCATCCTTCTGGGTCTCCATGAAGATGAGGAAACAGAGGCTTAGGGGGTTGTGAGTATCCTCTAGCCTAACACCACGACCCTTCCGATGGGCCGTGTTCTCCAGGGAGCTGTGTAGGACTCACTCCTCCCCTCAAGACACTTTTACAATGTGGGACCCCAGACCTTCTGAGTCTTCTGAACGCTGAGACTGCATGTTTTCCATCTCACTGTGCCTGCTGCTTTGTTGGACCCATGAGAGCAAAAGAAAAGGCTCCTACAACCTATACACCACGAGAACTTCAAGAAAAACCAGGCCTTTCTATAAAATATTTGGCACTTCCCTATGACTCAGTTTTAAAGTTCTGAGCCACGGCCCCACTGGGTGCACCTCTTGTGTTGGATCTGAGGCAAGAAAATACCTGGAGAACCTATAAAGCCCCCGGCAACCAATGGGGGGCGCAGGCAGGGCAGGCTAGTGCCGTGTTTTGATAGCCCTCTTTTGGTTTTGTTCATACACAGGAAATAAAAACGAGTGTGGTTCTCCCTCTCTCTCTGCTCACACCCAGCTCTGGGCTGTAATGTCAGGAGGATAACACACGCAGGTCTTTTGACACTAGCGCCCTAATCTGGTATAAACAGAGTGATCCTGTTTGGTGTTTTCTTTCAGGTGCTCACTCCAAAATACTCATGGCTTCAGACCACAAGGTCAGAGAAATGCCCTGTTGTATTGCAAGAGTGTAAGAAACTAAGTAAACCAATTGGCTTTTGGCACGGCCCCTTTAAGCTTCTCCCGCTGCCACCTCCCCTGCAACTACGCCCAGATTTCACCCCAGAGCCTCCACCCCAGGGCCACAGCCCCAGCTTGAGAAGGCACTGGGAAAGGAGACCCAAGTAACTGAATACAAGCCAGCCTCCGGACCCTTCCCTCTTCTCTTCCCGTTGATTCTAGGGAGCTGCAGTGTCATTTACTATTTACACGCACTTGAATGGGTTAATCTCTTCTCTTCCTTATTTTGACAACCATGTTTATCTTTTGAAAAGGCGAGCAGAGGTGCAGGGTGGCACTGCGGTGCTAACTGCTAACACATGGGCTGGCTACATCTCGGCAAAAATGTCTTTCATACTTGTACAGGCACCCCGGCCAAGATCAACACCGTGAGTTTGATTTTCTTCATCGTGAATTGACAGCTTATTTATCTCCATGGAAGAACTTTTTAAGCCCTTTAGTCACTCAGGCAACTTAGGAGGCATTCAGCTGACTGTTCGAGGAAAAAAAAAAAAAACATTATAGCTTTGTAAGAAATAGAGACTAAATTATTTTATTCCCGTTAGGTTGTTCTCCCTTTAAACAGACATTCTGGTAACCCTGAGTGATGACAATAACCAAGTACTACAAACACCCATGCGTGTCCTCTCTGGATTCAGTTGGCATTCTATTTTAAAGACCTTTTTAGATGTAATGCGATGCTGGGAGTAGAAAGTTTTGTGATGATGTGCACTTTGCATGAATTCCCTTCCCAATAATGCTCAGGAAGCTTCCTTCAAATAATCAGGGAAGAGGTCGTTTCCCTTTGCCATAGCGTGCTATGGAAATAACAGCCTTTGATGCCTGTGAAACCAGCAAGAAATAGATCACAAATGCCAACTCCTGAGTCACGATGGAAAAAGAACATAACCCAGCGTGGCTGCTGTATGGAACCAAAACCAAGCGCAACTCGGTCAGGCTGTCCCTCCCAGAGGGACAGGGTTGCTGCTCCTGGAAGAAGTTGAAGCAAATTTGCAAGTAGAAAGTACCCAGAAAATCCTAACCAATTGGGTATGCAAATGCAAAATCTAAAAAGTCTTTTTACCAGTAATAAATCACCTGCAATTTTTGCAACTAACAGCAGCGAGAATATTGACCTGCTATGGTGTGGGGGCAGATCAATATTTATAACTATCAGCGAAAAAAAAAACAAAACAAAACCCAAGACCTGTAAATGAGCATGAGAAATTGACATGGGGAGAGGGAGAGAAAAAAGATCGAGGTTTATTGGATAGGTTGGAGTGATTCCTGACTGCTGAGCCTCCGGAGTCGAAGTTGGTGCCCCACTTCTCTGAGAAAAAGTCTCCAATTAAGACACTAGTTTCTGGTGTTATGACTTCCACATCACAGCAGCAACAATAGAAACTATTTATTGAATCTTTACTGTGCGCCAGGTGTCCTGCCAAATGCTGTATTTCATTCCATTTCATTATCTCATTGAATCCTCACAACAGCCCAGTGATACAGGTATTTACTATTACTGCCCTCGTTTTTCATCGAGGAAACTAGAGTTCTGACAAGTTAAGTAATTTGCCCAAGACCCTACATTTCTACTACTAGCTGGCCTAAATTTCCCTACATGTTCCTAAAGTCCAATGAATGGAAGAAGAAAGTAGACTCCCATCATTTCAATTTTAAAAATTAAAATTCCTAATTTTTCCTGTCCAATCTGTATCATTATTCACTCTTTTCTGATTCCTACCAGCCACTCCGCCTTATTATTATCAGAATTGTTCTTTCTGTTGCCCAAATGTTTTGCACATAAATGTCTGGTGTAAGATGGTCGGCCTGTACAGCATGAACCTGGGCGCTGAAATGTTATCGACAATTACAGTGGTGATCGCACAAACTGGAGGCACCTTCTGTGTCTCTGATATGGCAAAATATGATTCCATCCTACACGGTGTTTGTGAGCACATCTGCCCAAGGGAGCGAATGCACCAATCAAAGTGAATGTGGCAAAGAAGCTGCCCCGAGAGAGGGAAGTTCACATGGAGATGCTCCCCTGTGTTTCTACCTGGATGTTAATGAGCGTGAGGCAAGAAGAACAGGGAGCCAGTATCAGAGAGACTCACAAGAAGAAGCGATGCACAGACGGAGCCCATGTGGAAGGCACCATTGAGAAAAATGAAATCATTCTCAAAAGTTGTAGGAAGTTTATTAGCGAGGAGAGGGAAAGCAGAGAGGAGGACAATCTAGCACACAATGAGCCCCCCTTCTGCAATGAGTTGTGGTTATGAATATTAACTCCTATGGTCTCCAAAGCGTTGAGGGGCAGAGATTAAGCCATGTGCCTCCTCCTCTCTCCTTCTCCGGGACCTGGCTTTCTGGAACACTGGGGCAGGGAGGGCAGTCAGAGATCACCCAGTACGATCTCCACATCTTACACTGGAGGAGATGAAGGTGCAGAGGAGTGAAACGACTGGCCCACAATCACACTACTCATTAGTGGCAGGAAGCCCAGCCATCACAAGAAACCAGGCCTGCAGACGCCTTGCTCTGTGCACTTTTCAAAATGCCCTCTACCTTTCAAGAGGCTCTCGACAAACACTTACAAAGCTCTTTGAGGCTCGGGGCGGTCAGGAAAAGGAAGGAAGAAGAGAAAGTCTGTGCTGCCCACATTCAGACCTCGGACGCGCACAGACACTCACCGCACCACGCTGCCACCCAAGCCTGTGCTGAACAGTTACAAATCCGAGAACCTGCAGCTTTTAGGGCAACGGGTAAGGATACCAGGAAAGCTCCGGGTTAATGACTTTTCAAGGAGAAGGGTGAGCCGGCAAAGTGGAGGAAAGAAACGTTTGAAGGATTTATAATCAATCTGGCCGTGAAGAGTATTAGGTGAGACGCACTGTATGTACACACACTTGAGCACTGCCACACACTTGTGTGCCCAGCGCTGTATTAACATATGTACATATTTGTTCAGTGGAATCCTTCAAAGTCCTCTCCCTTAGAGTCATTTTCAGACATTTCTCAAACATGATGCAGATCAAAATGCAATATACAAAGTCAGGTAATGTCCCCAGCATCAAATTAAAATAGCTAACCGGCCAACAGATGGCGGCTGAAGCAAATCACTTGCCGATTTAAATAAGAACGGCAATCGCTTCACTTGGACACATCTTTCAAGACAGAAGTTGACTGCTCAATGAAATCAACTTCAGAGCCCAGTTGTTGGGAGCAAGAAAAGGAAATGACAGAAAAACAACAAAAAAAAATGCCTCCTTTGTTCCTGGAACCTGGGGTGATTCACAAGCACGGACATCCCCGGGTCTTCTGATTCTAAATCACTAAGGTAGAAATGTCACTCACCCAGGGAATTATTGATTAAAATAAAGAACAGAAATGTTGTCTGCATGGCACATCAACCTCACTTCTGCTGGCAATGGTATGTCATTTAGGTACTGCAAGGAATGAAGGAAAGAAGGGGGGGACTGCAAGGAGAGGAAGGTTCTGAACAGTCACAGACAGGGAGCAAATAACACAAAGAGGCTTTCTGGCCTGAGGACAGAGGCAGGGGCTGGCATTATTTTACATTAGAAACACTTCGTATTCAAAACGGTAATTGATAGCAGTGAAGTGTTGGGGGAAAGAGCCACTTGCGTGCAGGCAGCCTGCCCTGCCAATCAAACTCAACCTTTCTTTGAATGAATAAAAAGCTTCATTGCCCTATTATGCTGATACAGTCAGACAGGACTAAAGTAGCCTGTTTGTCAAGTTTATGTGCACTGCCCCAAGCTACTCAGATTCTGACGCTGAAATAATTCCCTCAAAATCAGCCATGATTTGGGATACAGTTCTCTCTCTCTCTCTTTTTTTTTTTTTTTTTTTTTTTTTTTACCCACACAGTGTAAATTTTACCCTGGAGTTGCCCGTGATGGGCCATAGGTGGGGGAGGGGACCTATTTCAAGGAGGGTGTTTGGCCATATTTTGTTCCCAACAAAATCACGGTGCTGAAGAGTTCTGCACACAGCCTGTGTGTGCGGCGGGCTGAACTGAAGTCTGCAGACATTTGCCAGGCTTTACATTCCTGGCTCCACAGGAAGTCAAGTCTCCCCAAGACCTCTCTCTTCATCAAAAATCTGGGGTAAACAAACCCCAAACTTTGCCTAAGGTGATCAATACAAACAGGGGCCAGGGGCCTGGGGGGGGGGGTTGCTTCTCAGGTCCCAGTCCTTCTCTGCTCCCAGCAGGTCAGTGCTTTGGGCCAGGGAAGGACAGGAAGGTTACTAGTGCCCCCAGCCCTGCATCATGGACGCAGGGACCTAAGGAGGGTCTTCAGACATTGAGGGCAGCAGGGGCTCACAAGAGCTGAAAATGAACCTGCCCTGCCCCAACTTTATACGCCTGTGTGCCTTTGACTTTCTGGTCGCTTCTACTTCAAAATGCATGTGACAAAACTGCTTTGTATTTGCAGAAAAGGAGCCGTAGGTAACAATGAACGTGCAACTGGGCCGGAAAGAGATTTATCAGGCTTCAAGGATTATTGTTTGCCGAGAGATGGTACACACATTACTATTTCACAGTTCAGCTATGACATTATTAACCTACTGTGCAAGGATTTTATTGCCAGATTGGTCCATTTATCAAAAATAAGAGAAACCCAAAACCCCATAAGGAAGTTAACATTTCAGGCAGGCTTGGCTGTCACTTAATGCCATTAATCTATCTATTTACACAAGAGCAAGAAATGTTCATTTAGTAATGTCTCTTCATTTGGTAAAAAAAAAAAAAAAGCCACAAGATGGTACTGGATGCAAGCATGTGAATGTCATGCTCATTGCCACAGGAAAAAATGAGTGTTTTTCTCCTGGAAATGAGTTTGAGTCCCCAGAGCCTGCCACACATTCTAGGTTGCCCTAGGCTACAAGGTTGGTGCTCAACCAGCAAAGAGCAAAGTCTAAGTACTGGAACATTTAAATGCCCACGCTGGAAAGAGAGGGGTGGAGGAAGGTGAGCAGTCCGCCTTATTTTCGTGACCACACACGAGATAAAAATACACAAAGTTTCTTGAAGGGGAAAAAAATAATCTCAGCCAACCTTATCACAGCAATGAGCCCTTAGAATAAAAAAGGACAGGAAAGTGATGGCAAACAACTCAATAATTCATAGAGATGCAATTGATTTTGGACTACAAAGATAGTGGTCTTATGACATATCTTCTCCAATAGGAGGTTTCAATAACACAGGGATGTTCGTGAAGCAATCCACGCGACAGCGTCACACATCACCGGGCACCCGGCACTACGTGCGCACCCGCAGCACCGCAGCGCCGCATCACGCCGCGGTTCAAGCACGGTTCTGCACCGCGGGCCTGGAGATTTACTCATCTGTGGGTGAGGACACGGGCCGTGGGGGGAAGAGGATGGGGCCTGAGGGCTGTGTTTCCATTTTTTACTCTTTCTCTTGTTTCCCCTTACATTCTTTTTTGTTTTATTACTTCTTTATGGAAGAGAAGACAATCTCCAAGCCCATGAAATGCCTGCAACCACTAACATTGATTCTATCAATCTTGTTCCTTCAAAATACACACAAAATGTTGGAAAAAGTAAAGGAAGTCCATCTCAAGAGAGGACACATTTTTGGTGTGTGCGTGCATGTATATATGTGTGTGTTTGTGTGTATACATACACATATGAATATGTACATGCTCCTATACGTATATGAATATATATACACTCGTACATATTTCAAGAATGAATATACATACACTCATACATATTTCTATCTTTTGCAACAGCCTCCCTTCACTTTAGTATGTATATTACACATTGCATATTTAATATGTATGTTATATGTGTACACAATGCATCAGGATAAATGAGCAGAAACTTAGGCTGCGTGGATAGTTCATGAAGCACTCAGTAAGCCCCACCAAGCCCTTCCTCCAAAAGCGGCACCGGGCTTGGCCAAGTGGTGAGTGTTCGGTAAATGGTAGCCTTGAATCTGCACCGGAACTGTACTGAGTGCCTTACGAAATTACTGTATTCAACCTCCATAACACTCCCACAAATTAGGCCCGTTTTATGAACGGGGAGGCTGGGGCTGTGCAGGTTGTGTCCCACAGCGAGCCCGGAGCCTGCTCAAGTCCCACAGCTGATGCGCCTCTAGAGCCTGTGTCCTTCCTCTACTGCTGGTCACCACCTCGCTCTAGCACTATGCCAGGAACCAGGCAGGACATGACCATAAAGAAGTGGCCCCTGCCCAGGAGAAGCTCACAGCCCGTCGAAAAGCCACAATTAACTAAGTAATGTGCACAATTAACTAACAAGGCAGAAACTGCTACACGCCATCTCAGCAGGAGGAAAAGGGGTAAGGGGCACGTGGCAAGCTCAGCAGCATGATGGAAGCCCAGCGGTCCTTCCGGGTCTTTGTTTCCTCTCTGGGACAAACCTACCCCGACCTTTGAAATGTTCGGGCTTGGCATTGTCATTTTTTAATATTTCCTCCCCTACATGCTTAAGTCACAGCCCCAGCGTTTTCAGAGGTTTCTTTTGGTTCTTGGAACAGAAGAGCGACGATGATAGTGAACTCAGTTTTATTCACTTCGGTTATGATCTTAGCAAAAACACAGAAAGTGAGGTACCGTCCCCATTTTGGGCCAACCGGGCTGGCTGGATGGTGGTGCTGTCGGTTCTGTGACAGGGAGATGACCGGCTGACTGTACACGCACCGCGGGCCCGGCGAGGAGAGAGCTGGCACACAGAGTAACCACATTACCGGAGGTTTACTGAGCACCTACTATATGAGCCAGGCACTCAGCTAGCACTCTGCCCACATCTGCTCATCAAACCCTCCTAACTACCCTATGGGGAAGACACTGGCTCCCGTACAGACTAGGAAACAAGGTCCGGGCAACTCACCTGCTGCCCTACTGAGTGGCAGAACCAGGACTCAAACCCCAGTCCACCAACCTCCCAAGTCTACGTTCTTAACCAGTATTCTCTGCCATGATGCTCTGTATCTTTTTTAATTCTTCCCTTCCCAGCACAGTAAAATGCCAAACTATATGATTAAATCTAGTGGGTCTGCTACGCAAAGCTCCTACTGAAGTACTTCTCCACCTGTGCCCTCCCCGTGACGCCCCACCCCCACTCCAAGCACAGTTTGAAAGATGTTGTTGTAAGACGGGAGGAAGAAAGGAAACAGGCCTAGGAACCTGGCCTTGTTGGCAACGCTCCGTATGAATGGGAAGGTGTTCTGCTGCCTGCGCCCAACGCTCCCGTCCCAACCCTTAAAAGGGACCCCCCAATGCCTGCTTTCCAGATTATCTGCAAGGATATAACTGTTATCTATGCAGCCTCTTAGAAGCAAAGTCATAATCTGAGGCATTTCTGTCATCAGCCCGTCACACTGGAAAAGCAGTATGGACCAGTGGCTCAACCACACATTTTTGAAACCCAATAGACATGCATTGCATTGGCAATCGAGTGCTGGTCTGTAGCCAGATGCTCTGTGTCTTCCAGCAATACTCATCAATAACTGACAAAATCCACACTATTTCTGAAGTACAACATTCCAAGTTAGATGGATGGGCATTTGCTTTGCATTGGTACGTTCGAGTCCAAAGCATTCTCAAACACGTGCCTTAGATGGAAGCACTTCTACAGATCTGGGCATAAAGGAAAGTGTGCTCCAGGGGGGACTCCAATCGCAGGGCTGCGCTGAGCTTGAGCTAATTTAAAGTAAAAGATATTTCTGTTTCTCTTTCAAAATGAAAGAGATTGAATCCTGGCCTAACGTCTATAGAAGGTAGTGCTGCTTAACTACTTACTAGGAGGTTAATATTCAAGCACAGGCATAGCATTTTGAGAAAATTTGTACAAAAGAAGACTTCATATTTCAAATGGACACTACAGATGTACAAACCTAGATTTTTTTTTTTTTCAGAGATCCCAATTTCAAATACTCAGCCTTCTTCTGAAAAAAGCCAAGAGTTCCGGCCAAGATGGAGGCATAGGTAGAAACCCTTCACTTCCTCACACAACCAAGAGGAGGGTAACAACCAAATATTCAGCCTCGTTCTGGCATATGGCTGGCAGAAACAATTGGTGCTAATAAACATTATGTTCAATGACTGAGCAAATGAATGGCTTACGTGCTGTTCTCATAACTTTACTTTAAACTTATAAGACCACGAGTCGCAATTTTGATTTGAAAAATACAGTCACTAAGAAAAGGCACAATAAAACAAAACAGGTACCTAGGATGTCTGTTGAGTGATAAGAGTCAAGCCAAAGAATATATACTATCTCTGAGCTAAAAATAAGCCACAAAATTTGCACGATTCAATTTCCCTAGATTTTAAAAATGGGTTTCAATGTATACATAGTTTCTTCAGAAGCAGCCATTGTACCTACTAAAGTACACCTGTAGTGTTGCTACCAAGTTCTTGGGCAGTGAGCTTTACTCCAGACTCATCTCTAGAATGTCCTGTTTATCAGAAGTGGCTTTAACCTGATGTTCATATGTAGATCCCTATCCGTATATAAATTTTTCCAGACCACTCTGAAGGAAAGCTTGGGAGAAGTTACTGTTTAGAATGACCACCTTCAGGGGCAGATTCTATCTTCATCCCCAGCCAGCTCCTCTGTGGTCAGAAGCTTATTTATACTCCTCTATTTATTTTTGCTCTAACCTGGTATTCTGGAAGTGATTTCCACTCCATTTTATGTCACCTCATAGGATCCACTTCAGTGGGAGATTGGGTTATAAAACAATATATTTAAAGCATTTCATATTTATGATTCAAAGGGGACGAAGAGTCTAACCTTGCACTCTAAAAAGTTTGCCAACAAATTTCCAGGGTCCAAGGTGAGGAATTATTTCTATTTGGCCTCAATGTGAATTGTGAAATTCGAATGATTAACCTCACCGCTGGGGTCTGTGTTTCCAAGGGAAACGGGAGAGAAGATGATTTCTCTGCTTAAATCTCTAAATCAGACTTCAGGCGAGGACTCGGCAGAAGTCACATCTTTTGCCATCAAAAACCTTACAAATTATTTATTTGATCTGGAGAGAGAGCCACAAAAGGCAACGCATATTGACAGTTCGACAGTTACTACTTCTGAGTTCTTTTTCCATTTTTCCCTGTTGGTGAAGAAATAAAAGAAGCTCTTAAAAATTCACTCCTCATTTCTTTTTTCTCCTCTGTGGACGTGCGTGCCTGCTGTAGATGTAGGGTATAGAATCAATGCTTGGGCTACAGTAAAAACATCAGAGTATTGACTGTGGCTCCCATGGATCACGGCTAATAAAATGTACGCGGGCCAAACTGTTCTCAGAGAAAGTCATGTACGTTCCTAAGGGGCAAGAATGCGAACCACATCTATAGTCCTGAAACCAATAAATCTGCACAGCTAGAGGAATCTTCCACATCCTACACGCTAAACTTCTTCACTGGGTTGGCAGAAAATGTTTTCTATGGCTCTACGTTCTCAATTAAAAAATGTATACCTCTACCGGATCCCCCCAAAAATTGACAAATTCTACTAAAGACATGGACCTGGTACTGATATATTTTGCAGAGAAAAGTAGGCCATTGGGGAAAAAAAGATGACCAAAAGCGTTCAAGTTCTGTCTCTGGGAATTTGCTCCTGTGTGTTTTTATAGGTTCCCCTTCATCTCCCCCCAAATAAAATTCTCCTCGGGCTTCTATCACCCCAGGATCACTCACCACTACTTCCATCTGTGGACCTAAAATTTTCTTCCTCCTGCTGCCTCTCCCGCTGCCCCACCAGATTTCCCTCCTGTACCCTATCCTTCAGTGGATGTGACTTCTCCGACCCAACACAAGCAGACTTTTATTCCCCCTATTTCTCCCACCAATACGTTAAATAATTCTCTCTTTCCTGTCCTCATCTCACCAATGTTGTCAGTCATCCAGTTCCCACTCACTGGATTCGTTTTTCGCCAAGTGTGTGTGTGCTTCACTGAGAAGAAGCCGCTCACCCCACAATCAACGCCATTCTGAGAGCTGGGCCTCAGCCTCGCCTTTTAGAAAGTGGTCAGCATTCCACGATGTTGATTCAAACCCCGAACGCAATGTGCCTGGCCCATGCAGGGCATTCAATAACTGCTGAATGAACCCTAGTACGTGAATCAATAGGTGCAAAAATAAGTATTTGTAAGCAGAATATGGTTCAAAAAGACAAATTCAAACATTTGGCTAAAGGCAATATTTAAGCCGAGGTTTTTAGTTGGAACAGCTAAAGGGAATCACATGGGTCCTAAGGTTCAAATTTTAAAATAAATTTCTCCAAGTCTAGCAATTTCTCTATTGCTGGATATTGTGTATCGGGAGGGTGGGGGACCCTCAAGGAGGATGTCAGTAAGCATGAGTAGAAAGCTTGAAAACAAGTGCATCGATGGCAATGGCAATGACAATGAGGACAGAGCTGAAAGCTCTCCTAATTATTTGCTCAAACACTCCCATTTTTCAGATTCAAGACCCACTGGGATTAAGGGAATTTGTGAAAAGAGTGAGCTTCTGGCAGAGCCAAAGCAAAAATCTAGGTCTTCTCTACTGACTTTTTCTACTTTTCTTCTCCTATTAATTAGATGTAATAATATTGGATCCCTTAGGTTGTTGTGAGAATAAATAGAATGTAAATATATATTTCCATATACACTAGATGCAAAAAAAATTTGCAAAGTGAAAATCTGTCCCACAAGGGATAATATACAGGATCAAACAATATTGGGTTTTTTCCTAAATGTTCTACTTCTTGAATTTTTTAATTGTTTAATTCCCTGCTGTTCTGGCCATAAGGCCTTTATTCAGTGTAGTGATTATGTTTTCCTACAAAAAAAAAAAACCCTCAAAGATCATCACCATTTACTCATTCATTTAAAAACCCTATCCCCGTGTTTGACACCAAAATAGCCACCAGTCACTTGAACATGCCTCACAGAACATGCGAACTCTCAACAGGCCTCTGATAGTCTTTTTATTTTCCTTTTCAAGACACGGACCCTTTTCCTGTCTAAACCATGGGACTCCTACAGTATTATCGTGCAAACCTCAGACATTTCTTTCTCATTGTTACAAATAGAGACAAGAACTGAAAGCAGCATTATAGTAATTTCTTCCAGGTTACTGTATATTCAATACTTCTATTTATACTTTTCATTTTGTCTGCTGCCTTTTTTTTTTTTTCAGTTCCTCCTCCCACCCCCACCACCCTGCTGCTAAGCTTAGTATCAAATAGATGAGAGTTTTCTATTCTGCAGCTGAGATGATGCCATTTTCTCTTTACTTGGGAATGAATCACTCATGAAGGTGTAGGTATTCTGTTTAACATTTAAAAATAAAGCTTAATAGGCTTTGATGGCATTAGCTCTGCCCTCCTTTTAGCCAAGTCTTCATGATATGATTTACTGTCACTGCGTATCAATGTCCTTTCTCTGCATCCTGGGCCAGTGTCTATCTTACTGTATCATGGGAATTCAAAGGGCCACTATTAGTCGTCTTCCCCTTGCCTGAAATGTTAAAGACAAAACACCCAGAATCCTGAGCACAAGACAGACTTTTTATCCATTCAGGAAGTTCAGCCACAAAACAAACTAGTACGTTAGTCTCTTTTCTATGAAAGAATCACCAACTACTCTGAAAGCATCAAAACTCCCAGTTTCTCACGGCACACACTTAGTTTGGGGTTCGTGTTTGCTTTCTTCTGAGTATGACAGTGGTTTCTGATTGGGGGAAGTGCTGCGACATTCTTTAAACCCCACATCTCCCTCTTGCCACTGCTTCCTTCAGGCTTGAAGACATGGCTCCTGCATTTTGCCAGTTTCTGAAGTTAGAAGACTCGATGCAATGAAATTCATTTTCGTAGGAATTGCACTCCTGTAAGCATGGGAAGGACCTCTAGGGTAGCAAATGCCTCTTCCCTTCTTACTGATGTGAATGCATGTGTCTCCCCAGATGTTCATCTCTTTGCAAGCAAAATATAAATGTCCCAAGCAGCCATCCTGCGCTAAAGCCCCGCCATTGACAGAGCTGCCATTTTCCCAGGTCCTAACTTGGGGCTCACCTTTATTTCCCTGATATTTTTCCTTCTTAGAGTCAGCTAGATAGAGTGTGTGTGCCCATGCACTTGTGTGTTTGGATGTGTGTTTATATATGTGGGTACATGTAGGAACATGAATGCACACATGATTGTGTGTATGGATGTGTATACCGTACACACACAGTAATTAGCTACTCTTGGCTCAGTAAATGCTCCTTGGCAGTATCTTGAATATTCAACTCTGTCCTCCTCTACAGCTTTCCAATTCCTATGGACTAGGACTCTTTTCTGGAATCTCATTTTTCATTCTTCAATCTTGTTGAAAAACAAATGAATCAAACGTTAATATTGGCTTTATTTTTATTTGACTTAAGTATTTTTTTATTTCTGTTCATTGGTTACTGTTCAATCAAAAGCCCTCCTTGTTATGGAGATAAACTACTATAGCCTTTATCAATTTTATCCATAATAATTGTGTGCCAAATACCAAGAAATATTATCTCCCAGAGATCCCTCCCCCCATTTTTTCCATGTCACAGGGAAGAAGGGAAAAAATGGGGTGGAGGGACCAACAGACTACTTGGAAGTTGGCTAGGACTGAAATGCTTCCTTAGAGCATAAACAAGCTCTCAAAATTCCCCATTCTGATCAGACCTTATGATATGACTTTCCTTGAAAAGATGCATTAAAAAGAGGAAAGAAAATAAAAGGAAAAAACAGTGCACCCAGTTCCTACTCTTTATTATCCTTGATTTCAAGCCATAATGATTTTGTTCCCTCAGCATTTATTTCAAGGTTCCCTTTCCCCTCTGTGTTTTGCAACCCTTACTTTATACATAAGGTTATGCCTTTGGTTTTATTTCCAGCAGCCTGACACTTCTCCTCTTTGCTGATCTTTTGTAAGCAGTTTATGTCCCACAATATTTATTCTCCCCCCCCCCACACCATACATTTTCATTACTCTTCCATGATTCGGCTATACCCGTCATATCTGAAGGAGAGAATGCCTGAACTTCTTTGAAAATGCACATGTCAAAACATAATAAAAATGTTTTCATGGCTACATTGTTTTAAGAGAAATGAATGGCCTGCTCAACCACCAATTCCAAATTTATATTCAATTTTGGGAATCTATATGATTAAGCCTTTTTTTTCTCTGTCCCTGGCTATAAAAGACCCGACTCTGGTCTCGCATGGCTGGGATTAGGAGTTAAGGCATTCCTTATAAATCAGTGTAATCTTTACAACAGGGCATTGCCGTACTGAGAATTCCTGTCTGTATTGTGCATTTTCAATTATGTTCCATGTTTCTACTTAGTAAGCCAGCTTAATGCTACGCTGTGTGACAATATTACAACATGTCCAGGTTGGGAAAAGGAGCAATCTTACTTCTCTTGTAAGTTGTTTAGCCTTTGGCACTTATAAATCCCCCCAAAACACTGGGGAAATCCCTTTTCCTTGCTTTTAATATGTCTTTAGATTTATTACTTGAAGAATCTGTTCACTTAATCCTTTGCTGCGGCCCAGGTTCGTCAGCATTCTAATAAAGGTTCTACAAAGGGGGAGGAATAAAACAAAACCACAAAATCAGGTGTTCAAAGAATGCATCAGACTGAAAACGAATTTCCAAGTATATTCTCTATAAGAAAGACAAGCACAGGCAGGAGGCTTTAAATTACTCTGCATAAATCCAGCCCCATTTATCCTGGGCTTTATTCCTAGACAGTTCAGCCAGGGAGGGCAGCGGGACAGAGCCCGAAGGGCCCTTCAGGGACCAAATTACTGTTTCAAATGGGGCTTGTGTTCCAGGTGTAGGACAATATTATCTGAGAAATGTTGCAGAGATTTGGTGTGGCTCAGAGAGCTCTGTTAAAACATTTTAAATGATCGAGGCTATGCCATTCTATAAAGGGGGGGGAGGTTGAGAAGCTTCATTTAAAATGTATTTTAAGCAATTCTGGACAAAATAGTAAAAAGTCCTGTAAATGACCAAAAGGAAAAGTTACTAATAAAAAATGAACATGCTATCTAAAATGCCACTTCCAAGTTCCCGGCAACAGCGGAGGGGCTGGCAGAGCAGTGGGGTTGGCAACAGCAGTGGGGTTGGCTTGCTGCATAAGAAGTCCTCTTTAAACTTCCCCATACAGTTCGGGTGCAAAAATAAAATGCTGAGGGAATATGTGTTATTTGAATTAAATCTGGTTTCTCTTCTTTTTCCAAGCTTGAGTTAAGAACAAAGGTATTCAATTTATACATGCGGTCCTTGAAAATTGCCTATCTCCACAGATAATGAGAAAATACAGGACAGAGGGCAGAGACATAAAAAGTAAAGTTCTCCTAATATCTAAGTGTGTGTGCATCCCTTTCAGGATTCCCCCCCCACACACACTTCTTTGCTCAGACCTCTTGAAATTATCCTGGGTTAAGCCAAGTGGCAGATTATTCTCCATGACGCTAAGAAGGTCCCACGGCAAGAAGCATCAGCCCCTGCCTTTCTACAGTTATTTGTAGCATCTGGACGGCGATCCATCCCTTAAAGCCCAAACCCGACATAACCTCCTCCATGGTCTTAGGGGCAGGATTAGTTGTTCTTTCAACATAATAGAGAAGAGCAGGGAGTGTGGTGAGAAGGACATGGGAGCTCAGCCAATCGCTGTGTTCGAGGGGTGGGTCGAACGACTTCCTGGATTTTCATTCGCTCACGTGTAACACAGAGCTCCCACCTGCCCTACCAATTTCAATGACTTCTGCAACCACCAGATGGGCTAATGCACATGAAAGCATTACTCAGGATAAGTTCCTCCACATCTCTACATCCACAACCCCTCACCTGGTTCTCACCGGAACCAGATACATTTTATAATTCAGAGTTCTCTATATTTCAGAAAGGGATTATGGCACAAATACTACACATACTGTATATTATGTAACACTTCATCACTGAAATGTATGAGTATGAACATTAAATGGAATTTTAAAAGCTTATAATGAGCACCAAAATCAATTTCAGTACATAAGAATCTTGTCCAAAATCCCCCCATTTGTCAATTGAAGAGAATGTACTATCATTTTTCTTTATAAGACTCTAAACATCAATAATAAGTCAGATGCCAGTAGGAAATGTTGGTCATCGACATTATTTATGGAGCATTTACTATCAGCGAAGTTCTCTGGAAAGCATTTGGAAAGTAGAAAAAGGCAGTAAAAGATAATATTTGGGAGTGTTTTATAATAATGGTAATAAAAATCAATAATACATCAACATTTACTGAGTGCCTGCTATGTACCCTAAGCATTTTATATGCATTATCTCATTCAGCACTCACGGCAAATCCCAGTATGGTGCCCAGTCTTCAGATGGGCAGGCTGAGGCTTAAAGAGCGGAAGTCACCCACCCAGGTCAGGGACTGAAGGCAGTGCTGTCATTCTCATGGAGGAGTATCCATGAATAAGATGCTTTTGGGGAGAAGAGTGAGCAATTCAAGCAGGAAGGAGTGATCCTGAAGTCTGCTAACCTCAACTACCCAACCTGTAACCCAGATTCCTTGAGACAGAGGTAGAAATCTCTTCCAGCCTGTAAACATATCTGAAGTTCAAGTTCTCCAACCAGCTGTTGAGATACAGCTTCCAAGTTCCCAAAATAAAATTCCTGAGATCAGCCACTTTATACTTTTGGAACAATTGACACATACAAGCATTTCTTCTCCTGAGATGCATTCTTGATGCAGCAAAAATAAGAAAGGCAAAGAAAAGGAAGGAGGTTCAGATGGGAGAGCGGGCAATTGCAAATTATTCTGCACAACAGATAATAAGTGGGAAAAATTAAAAGGGCAAAGGTAGGTTGACCAAGGAAAGATCCTTAAGACACAAAGACAACAAAAGAAAATAATAATATTGTTTACCCTTCATTGAGTCAAGTTTAGGTCACTTCCAATCACAGTTAATATTCCTTAATCGCTTCTGGATACAGAGCTTTTGAGAACCATGGTGAAATCCTACGTGGAGGCCATATCACAGAATATTCATTTATGTAGTGCTCATTACTATTTACTGTATTGATGGTAAGTAGGTTGGGTTTTTTTCTGTTTTCTGCATCTCCCACAGGTCAGACAGTAAGCATCCAGAGGGCTCTCCATACTTTGCTGTACACACATTTCTGAAAGACTGGCTACTCCATCCACATTTCATTCAGTAATAATAGCTGCTATTTTTGATGGCTCATATGCCTCAAGTGCTGGTTGTTTTCATGATTCTCTCCTTTAATCTTGTTAAAGAGTCTTATTGCCCACAGTTGCCTGATGAAGAGATCAAAGCTTAAGAAGTCTGAGTGGTTTGTTCAAGACCACACAGCTAGGTGGCAGAATCTGGAACTTAAAACTATGATTTCAAAGTTCTTGTTCCTCTGATGCTGTGCACATCTGTTGTACATATTTACACAGTTAGGGTATACGGGACACAACATAGATGGATGCTTTATTTTCCATAATCTCGCCACCTTCTTTCATGACTCCATCAGAACTGTCTCTGCAGCCAGAATGACTCTAAGAAGCTTTTAAAAACCTTTTGTAGAAAAAAAGTCAAAAGCTTTCCGATTTTGATACCTCATTTCTTTCATTAGGGGATCAGAAGCCACCTAGATGTCTCTGCTTCTACCCAGCCTGTCCAGGTGGCTCCACTGGAGTCTCAGGAATGTGCCCGAGGTCATACAGCCAGGCAGTAATGGCCACAGACCTGAAATTTAGGTCCCTTGACTTCAGCTGGAGGCACATTTAACTCAAGAGACATATTGAGCAGTCAGTTTGTGTTTATTAAGGATCTATTAGTCATTCAGTACTATTGAGGGACAAACAAAATCACCCTTGTTTTCATGTAGTTTGAGAGAGGAGCTAATATACACATGAAATTAATAAACAAATTGCTCAAGCTGACTGCATTAATTATCATACATGCAACAAAACTTCAGAAGAGCTACCATCCAATGGTGGAAAAAGCACTGACCTACAGCCACAGGATTTAGGTTCAGGTTCAAGTTCTGCCACAGTCTCCATGGCTGTTTTGACCAAGTTACTTTCACCTTTGTTTTATAAGATGATTAGCTGAGGAAAAAAGAATAATGTCTTGTCTCAACCAGTAAAAAGTGGGTGAGCTTCAGCAATAGAAAGTGGGGGGAAATGAGATGATGTACGAAAGGTGACAAAGCCCTGGGCAGTGTGAGTCACTTGGTTGAAGTGTTGTCCCGTAACTAAAAGTTTGCGAGTTCCATCCCAGTCTAGGCTCTTCCGGGAGGCAACCAATTAATGCTTCTCTCTTTCGTCAATGTTACTCTCTCCCCTTTCCTCTCTCTCAAAAAGTAATGGGAAAAAAAAATGTCCTCGGATGAGGATGAAAAAAGAAAAGGTGACAATATGTGTAGACTGATTGACAAATACTACCTATGACTGTTTGCCATTGTAAGGTCATTGCTAATACCAAAACTGTGTAAAAGGGAACATGTTACCACAGTCCACTTCCCCAGAAGACTCTTACTCTCTTGCTCTTTAAAAAAGACCATGAGTTTTAAGATTATCCTTGGTCTTTGAAACCAGCTGCTGAACACAAGAAACCCACCTTCGGTCTGGAGAGCCCCTGGCCCTTTTTCATAGCTTTAGGTGTTCTTCTCGTACCAATATTTGCACCAACAACTGTTC
Organism: Artibeus jamaicensis; assembly: GCF_021234435.1. NCBI lineage: Eukaryota > Metazoa > Chordata > Mammalia > Chiroptera > Phyllostomidae > Artibeus > Artibeus jamaicensis. Next base: position 6,636,863 of record NW_026521828.1, on the reverse strand, counting down.
CACATGATTGCTAAACACCTGACATCCAGTAGTGTAAGAATTACTGATGTTGACAGAAGAGTGCCTGCCCCTCACGGTACTTTCTTGGGAATTACTTATCAAGACAAATGTGCTCAAGCTCTTGAAGCATGAGGGGCAAATCGCCAACCAGAACCAGAAGTTCTTTCACCACTGAGCTTTGAGGCATTTGCCCCAGTTTTGAAATAAGATATTTCTTTTAATTTTCATAATATAGCTTTTATTTTTTTTCCAACTACTCAATATTAGAGGTTTCCCTAACCGGGGCATTTGTCAGCCTTAAAAGTGAAAAAAAAAAGACCATTTTGAATATAAATGGACATTTTGTTTTCCCCACTTCCACTCTTTTCAAAACCTTAGACTTTCCCCTGGCAGTATTATATTCAGAGCCACTGCCATCCCCACATTAAGTGGCAGACTGTCTCTTGTCACTCAGGCATCTGGCATTTTTACTGCAGAAGCAACTCTTCTCAGTAGAAGGTGCCACACAATATAACCATGAGTCTGAGGAAGGACCTCGTTGCAGGGTGGTGAGACATCTGTGCTGGTGGCCCTACCAGCCCAGGGAAAACAAACCTCTTGGGATGAAGTTTAAAGCAGCCCCCCTCCAGTGACAGGTGAGGACCTGTTTATCGTGAACAGCGACAACGCGGTTTCCGTGCAAGATCGCCTCGTCACACCCCTAATGAACGCAGAACAAACTGCAGCTCAGACTTTGGACTTACACCTTGTAGTTCTCCCGATGCTGTGGAATGCAGATAACCTTCTCTCAATTCTTGAGTTACACAATCCTGTGTCTGAGTAATTACGAGATTCTAAAGGATGCGTTAAACTGTTCCAACAGGTGCCTCTTTAAAAGTAAAACAATTTATGCCTTACATGCCCCCAGAAAGCACTGCAATTCTTTGTAAGTTAGTACGAAACCGTCACACACAACCATTTCCTGGCACTGAAAACACGCCCTGGCTAACTGTGGAGGAGCCTATGGCTTTAGTATAAAACAGATATGTCAGCATGAGAGATAATGCTGCTATGTTTACCATGTTGGGGGCTTTTTTTTTACATGTTTATCATGTAAGTCTATTTGTCAGTGAGCAATTATGAGGCAGAAAGACATTCCTGAGTGGTAGGCATCACACGAAGCGGTAATCTCATCCGGAATTTAATAGTCCTTTTTGTGTGTGTGATTTTGATCATTTTCCTTTTATGAGTGCCGTATGCATAGACTCTTGATTGCTTCTGCAATGGAGAGAGAAGAGGCTGTCCCTCTGAATCCCAATGATCTGCTTTGGCCGAAATCAGACACCAAAGCTGTTAATAAGAAGAACACTTGCAATACGGGAAACCCTGTAATGTAACGACCAGTGCAGGGGGTTAGAAACTCCCAGTACTCCCCCAGGTTGACAGAAGATGGCAATTCCCACTGACGATGACCCAGCTAAGCATCTTCCTCCATCCTACTCAGACTAAAGACTGAGAAAGGGGGATTTAGGGGAGTCATTTTCTATATATTCTGGGTGGTCAGAGCCATGTGTTACAGGATGTCCTTTTCCATGAGGAAGGCACAGTTTTGTGGGCACACTATTAATATGTTTCCCCATGCCCCCAGGCTGTGCAACACAATTAAAAACTGCGAGTGGGGGAAGATGGATTGCTCATTGCCCTCCCACTCCGTGGTCCTTCTTTTGGATGGCATCATCGGACCCAGATGACAAGCCAGGAGGCAAGAGGCTTCCAGCAGCAGCATCTGGCCCTCTGGCAGATGGTCAGGCCCTCCGCTGCCGGCTTGGGTTCTCTCCAGATGTGTCTCACGCTTCTTCTGGTTAGGAGCGGCCTCCTTCCCCAGCAGGGGCACTTCCACACAAAGTCATTTTGGACCGGCAGAATCGGCATGTTCTTATCGAAGAAGAGGATCTTCTGTGTTTCCCTCTGGGGTTGTATTTTATACAAATGTGTATGGACCCAAAGGCACAGGTGAATATAGTCCCGAGGTCATCTTCTGAAGCCCAGGGATGCTAGGCTGGGGGAGGGGTGGGGGGCACAAAAACCAGTCACGCTGTGTCCTTACTCTTCCCCATCCCTTCCTACTCCAACCGTCTCTTTCCTGTTGAAATCAAGTTTTACTGAACACTAAGGGCAGCTCAGAAGAGGAGAAAAGGGGAAGAGAGCTGTCTGTCACCTGGGATGAGGAAGAGCTCTCTGCTAGTTCTGATTGTGGACGACCCAAGCACCGGGCCGAGGAATGGGAGCAGGTACGTGACCTTTCACAGGACAGCTCCCACCGGTCCGCCACCCAGCCCTTCCTACTGCCTTCACAGTCTCCCCACCCACTGCCCCAGCAGGGAGGTGCCCTGAAGTAGAGCACTAAGGTGACTGCTCCCAAGTTTCAGTGACAGTAAGTCACCACAGAAATATCGATCCTGTGCCAGTATCGGCCACTGCCATTTACTGGACCCCGGGCTCTATGCTAGGTGCTTTACAGGCCTTGCTTAATCAGATCCTTCTTTCGTTCCTATGGATCTACCCATTCTACAGAGGAGGAAAGTGAAGTTGAGAGAAGTTAAAAGGTTCCATAAACAGCAGCAGACCATGGGCTTTGAACCCTCCGATTCCAAATTCTGTGTTCTTCTCATTCTACCACAATTACCTCCCCAGGTGCCACGGACAGCATATCCCAAGGAAGCTAAGAGCCATCCTTATCCGTCAACTGGATCTTGAAAATTCTGGAATCTTTACAGTGGGAATAACCTTAGAGATTCTCCAAAGCAACCTTGCAAACAATGTTAGAATTTCTCTCGCACCCTGCTGTAACCCTGTTCTAACAACATATTCCCTGCCCTCAAGTATCATCCGCGCACCTCCCAGATCCCTGAACCACAAGTGCCTCAACTAACCCGACTCACACCCAACTTCCTGTTCACTGCCACCACTTGTGTCTGGTCCTTGCTCTTGGGCATAACACAGAACACGTCTCTCTCTCTCTCTCTCTCTCCCTCTCTCATACCTCTCATTGGACATGTGAACCCTTTGCTCCTGTCTCCACTGGCTTAATTATAAGACAAATACTGCTAGTTCTTTCTAATATTCCTCATGCTCACCTAGTACCACTAAAACTTATCATCTGAAAAATTAGCCTGATTATTTATTTAATTTGCTGATTATCGGTCTGCCTCCTGCAGGAGTGAAGCTGTGAGAGCAGGGGTATTGTTTGTCTTGTGCATGGCTATATTCCCAGCTGCTACAACAAATGAGTGAATGTATTGCGACTTCTGGCTCAAGCGAATGCACACATGCCGTCAATTATTTGTTCATCCACTCATTCATTCAACATTCAGCACTTACTGAGCACAATCGCTAATGATGTGCCAGGAAGAATGATAAATTTAGCCAATCAACAAACATTTACCCTTATAAAAAAAATCACAGCTGGCATTTATTAAGAATTGACCAAAACAAATATTAAGATACTTAACCTAGGTATGTGTTAGGTATGTGATGTCGGTATTCTTTCAGCCGCCTTCTTGGTGATGTGAAAACCACGGTTCAGACAGGTAATACTGCCCCCACCATGGTTTATACTAACATGAAGCAATGAAGAGGAGACCCCAAACCAAATCTTCTGATTCTAAAACCCATGCTCTTACTCCTACACTATATGCTGCCGTCCACCTACTGAGAGTAAGGAGTGCGTGCGTAGGTATTTTTTTAACAGCTGTGGAAAAGGAGAAGAAATTCTTAGAAAACTAACAAGGCTTGTCACGTATTAGGAAACAACCCAAAGATGCAATGAAAACCCCACCTCTAAAATAATTACACATCAATTATAGAACAAGGTATTGAAAGGACTGTGCTCAAACCCTAAAGTGGCTTGAGTAACGGGGTGATCAGAGTGGAGTCAGGCCCCTACCGACTTCTGGTAGGGGCCGAGCAGATTTCAGCAAAGTCCTTGAAGACACACAATTGTTCTCAGAGAAGGATGGGTAAGGGCTCCAAATGGGGGCAGTCAGACCAAGGCTCGAAGGTGAGAAAGGTTCCACGGGAGGGGCAGTAGCGACTGTGCCAGGTGGGAGTGGAAGAGGACCAAGGCCAGGGAGAAGAAACAGGGGCATCCAGAATGTACAGAAGGAAGTTTCCAGAAACAAAGTAGATCCTGTAAGTGAAAAAAGCTGGGATCATGAACAAGCGTTCAGAGGACAAATCTGCCCCACCGTTAGTTGGAGACCCAGGTGTGAAGAAGGACACAGGCGTCAATGAGGAAGGAGTGCCTTCAGGGAGGGAGACTGTCGTGTGGGATTGGGACAGAAACCCGCAACGCTCTCCTTGCCCGTGTCAGCCCATTCACTTGTAAGTAAGATTACTGACGGCCTCCATGCATGAACAGCTTTCTTTATCGTCCTTGGGCTCTTTACCCTCCGCCTTTCTTCCATGTGTCTCTTTTTTCCTTTTTAAATGCTCCACATGTCAGGGTTGGGATGAGTTTTCTCTACTAGTCGGCATCAATTAACAGTTTCACGGTGGGCCAGCAATGGCCTCTCTTCCCGGCTTCTCCAGAGGGGAGTCCCTTGATTAGGGTGTGGAAGGCCCTGGCTGTGGGGTGGGGGGGTCTTCACACTCTGTCCTCCCTGTCACAAGCCTGGCAGACAACAGGCTGTTAACTCCTATTTGGTGGATCTTTCTTTTTTTGCGCTTTTTCACTGAGAACACATGCAGTCTAACTTCCCGGCCATTAGCGGTGGCTGATTAATTTTCAAAGTGAGTTCATTTTAAGCCGCTTCTACAAAGAGACATCTCATTGAGCTGAAGAATCAAGCAAGGATTGTTTTTGAATTGTATTTAATCCAAAGACAATTGGCAGCTTCACAGAGTCACCTCTCTGTGTCCTCTGATTAGTTGTGAGCACGGCCCCCATCCCTGCTTATGCAGATGGAGCAGTTCATGATTCTCCACACTCTTCTGTCCTTACTTTGGGGGTCATCCTTTGCCCACACTCTGTGAGGTCCATGGAGCCGTGACACTACCTCCACTTGCTAAGGTGAGACCCAGAGGCTCAGAATGTCCTCAGATCAAAGGGAGCCACGCCCCTGACTCCTATTTCATTTGACTTGTTCTTGGGCCAGACAGCCAAGTCAAGGTGAGCAAACTGTAGTTTGTTGCTTAAGGGCTCACAGAGCTGATCTGACTTCAAGTCTCACCCCAGCCTGTTGGGGCCTGAATCCCCACCTGTCAAACAAGGAATTTACTAGTACCTATTCACAGCGTCTGCTTGAGAGCGGGGAGGAAAAACCCAATGAGGAAAACCATTCCCAGCTGAGGACACAGCCTGGCACACAGTAGGGCCTCAACAACGTGGGCAGCCATCTTCATCTCAGCTGCAGGACAAAATGCCGTCCACCACAGTGTATTCATGTGGTCCTATTTCAGACCCTAACTTGCAAAACACAAGTCACGAATGCTGAGCCTGTGGCCTTTGTTTTACTTGGGATCCAAAAGCATCTTTTTTTTTTTTTTTTGAGACTAGCATTTAAAAATTGGGAGATTTCACAGAAAAATCACAATTTCCCAAACTTCTCGGAAAACAAGGCATCCCAGCCATACTGCTCTATGGCGACAAGCTGGGCTCGCAGCAGAGACTGCAGCTGCAGACAGGACGCATGCTCGCCAGTTTGTCACAGTCCCCACCCGATGTCTGTCTTAAACGCCACCCATTTCTATCAGGAAGGATTTACACGTGCTTCTCCTTCTCCATCACTCAGACAGTAGGGGGCCCTGCACCAGGAACCGTGACCATGTGCCTGGCAGCCACTGAATTCTCAGATGAACCCCAAGCACTGCAGTGCACGCTCCCGGTCACCCCAGCTCCTCGCGAACCCACCTAAAGGGGAGGGAGGAAAACATTCAGCCCATTTCCCTAGCAGGAAACTTTAGCAGAAATCAAACTGGAATAAGCTGCAAGCAAAGGAGGGTTCCAGAGTCAGGGCCAGAGTGAGAGCTTTTACTTTCCGTATAAGTCTCCCAGTTTGCACCCACTCACGTGGACATTTCTGCTGTGTGACTCCAAACTGCCCTCGAAATATATTTTGTTACTTGGTAATCAAATTGGCTCAGGCCGTAAAGTGCCCTAGCTCCTGTGGGAGTATTTTTTTAAAGCCAGAATTGGGGGATATTGACTATTATTGGAAAATTAAAGGGCCTTGCGCTCTCCCAATCAGGAGATGAGTTGATTACATGGGCAGTTTGATCCAGAGTTCGGACGGTGGCATCAGGCACCGTGGTGGAAATGCGTAAGGATTAGGCCATTTCTCAGCTTTCCTTGGCAGAGTCCTTTATTATTTACAATGTTTACTGCAGGGAAATCTTGGCCTGTGCCATATGTATCTTGCTGAAAAATGGGCCCATAAATGTGGATCACCTTTCGAACAAAGCCAAATGCTGTGGTACTAATTTGGTTCATGAAGTGTGTAATTCTGTAATTCAGTTCCTCTGCACAGAAGCAACATTTGTCTCCTGCTTTTATTAAACTACCATAAAACCATTTTTCTTGCTCATTATTGAAATATGCAACACCAGGGCTGGGGCAAAGGGGATTTAATGACTCAAGTTCTAAAGGCAGGTTAGTGACTCTTCCTCTCGGTGCTGCTGCTTGCAGTGGGAAAAATTAAGAAAACAAGGAACCTGTAAGGAAACCTTTGCCCTTTTCCCATTTAGTGGGTAGCAGGAAGGATACGGGTACAGAGAAAGGGAGCAAAATAGAGCCGTCATTTTTATGAGATTATGTCCATGAAACACGTGCCTTCATTAAAAGGAGCTATTTATGAATTGTTCCTGATTGATTTTTCATATCACTGAAATATACCATTCGTCTCTCTGAGGTTAGCAGCTTAGAAACTTTAGCACTGACCTCCACAGGCCCCAGCTTTGCCCCCACGGGGAAGGTAATACAGTAAGGAGATGGGGGAAAAGGCAGAATTAGTGCTGACTACGCCTCCACCCACAGCTCCCCTCTGTGCCAGTCTGGGTGCTGTCCCATGTCATCCTGGACCAGACCCTGTCCATGACAGCTTCCCTCCCCCACCCCCACCCCGGAACAGGTCATTTGCTCGACTGCCTATCCTTCCGAACTCAGCAACGCAGAAGGAAGCCAAGTGGATTCTGGGTAAAATAAATGCAGCATTTCAGAAACCAGCCATATGCAGAGAAAAGTGTTTTTTTCCCCAGGCAAACTATTTCACATGAAAACAACTCCAAATTCAGCTTAACGTGACATACCACCGAAAGACTCTGTCACCTACCCGGACGTGCTCAGTGTTTGTCTCGTGTTGGAAGTGGCGTGGGTGCAGGGACAAGGAGAAACAATGTGCACACACCATGTACCTGATGTAGAACAGACACTGTGCTCTGTCCTTTGCCCCAGCGAGTCCCAGCACCAGCCCTGGGAGGAAGGGACTGTCACCATCCCCATTTCACAAGTGAGGACCATGGAGAATGGTGACAGGGAGAGCAAGTAGTTCGCCCAACCTCACAGCGCCAGGAGGAAACAGAGCCTGAGTTTACCCTACAGAACGATTTGCTATTCGACCCTGTGTTGTGTAGCATCTGAGGGAGTCCTATCTTGAACAAGTTCCTACGGCACTGTGGGAAATTCCGAGAAATAGAGAAGACACAGCCTGGGCTCTCCCATCCCTTATCACACACAGGGGGGCTGACGCTGACTCACTTTAAACAAGAGCTGAGTGCCCTCTCCTCTCCCATGACTCAACCTCTGCAGGACAGCAGGACTCATCTATTCAAATATTGATGAGCATCTAGGGACCAAGGTGGCTTGGGACTCAGCAAAGCCCTGGGTTTGGGACTTTTGGTGCTAAAACCAAGAAAGCCCCAGGAAAACAGGCCAGTTGGTCACCCTAAAAGTACCTGTGGCTACATACCAGGGGTACAGTAGTGAACCAGACAGAAAGCATCCCTGCCTTCAACCAGCAGTCAGTCTAACGGGGACCCAGACAAATAAATTGTGGGGTGACTGGGACCAGGAAGGAAGTCGGAGCAGACTGACCACGTGGGCATGCTGTCGGTATGCTTCTCTTACATCTAAGAAGTCATCCAAATAAAAAAATCAGAACAAAAAGAAGTAGCTTTTTCAAAGAATTGCAAATATACATTTACTAATGAAGTAAAAAAAAATAAGACCATAATTATGCACGTGGCTTACGAATATGAGGAAATGCTCATGTGTTTTAGACTAATATGAAATGCTCCGCTGACATTTAGAGTCATTTTATAACACATTTGCTCATCTCTGAGAGGTGCTGTGTAAAACTGAATAAATTTAAAGAAACAAACTTTTCTGAACATAAGCAAGAGTTTGGGAAGTTAACGTTACCCAACACCTCCCAAAGCTCATGGGTCTCCTGCTCCCATCACTTGCACTGTCGAACAATCCATAGCCTGCATTTATTTTAGATGAATATGTACCAGTTCTCCTCCTTCACGACCAACCATCGCCCAAAAATGCACCTTTGGAGCAAGTCTGACATCCCAATAGCAAATTGTGTCAACACTATGAAAAAATAACAAATGCTCTGAGGCATAAGCAACCAAAATCAGCACACTTTTCAGTCCGCAGCAGACTCTAGAAACTGCATCCATGCAAACCCCTCCCCACACCACCAGCCTAAGTCATTGAGAAATCAAAAGTCACACTGACTTTTTCCAAAAATGTAACGAAGTAGTTGCAGGAAAAGGAGTCCGAGGAAACGTTAACAAAGGGAGAGGTTCGTTTTTGTCCCAACATCCTCTGGGCAGATAAAAATTACTGAGCTGCAGTTTGGCAGCTGGTAACCAAGGCACAAATCCTGAAACACTGTGTCAGTGAAAACTTCGCGGCTCTTCCCATTAGCCCCATCTTTACTTCCGTTGCTCATTACCTTGTATGATTGCCAATCATCTCCAACATTATTGGGCTGTCTCACACACATATACACACACTTGCACGTACTCTATAGCTTTATGCACAAACTCATTTTTAGTACATTTGGTGCATATTCTGTCTACAGGTATCTATACGGATTTATACATATGTTATCTTTGTTCACGAAAGGTCTGGTCACAGCTATATGACCCTAACGTGACATCTCAGCCCTGGATGTTAGTATGTTACAATGCTTGCTGACAAAAACAAATCCCCAGCTAAACGAACCGTCATCTCTCTCTCTCTCTCTCTCTCTCTCTCTCTCTGTGTGTTTATGGAGCTCCTCCACACAATGTGGCTCGATGTCACCAGCCATTTCTGGTGCCCTTAAGTGCACCACACTGTGTCCTGGAATAAGGGAACAGCTTTGGCCCAAGCACACTGCATATTCTGGTTGGGTGCGCACTGTTACTGCCACCCTGGCTGTCCCCAACTTCATGTTACATATGGCGAAGAGACCTTCAGAGATGCAGACTTGTACCCAAAGAGATGTGTTTGCACCTCCAAACACAAATTATGTTAATCAGGTATCCCAGCCTGAGCCAGGAAGAGGTGATGTGATTATTCTCAGGAAGCCTTGGTGACTAGCAGCCAACTCCTACTGAGAACTCGGACTGGTTGGCGGTTTGGAACCGTGCAGAGCGCATGCCTCCCTCCCCTTAAATAAAGGCTGCTGCTCCACACTCTACCTGTCCAGCAGGGCCCTGGTCAAGCTGTTCCGCTTGCCATGCATCAATGCCACTTTGTTCAGACCGACTGGCTCTCTCCACAGTGACCCTCCTGCCGTCTGTATTATTTAAAGGAGATTTATGGTTGGGCATCTCATGTTGTGAAACACGAGCTGTGACCCCCAGGCTGAGAAGCTGGTAGGGAAAAACATTAATATTATGGCACGGGGGAAAATGAAACTCATAGGCAGCAGCCAGAAAGAAGAACAACAGAATCATATGGATGTGTCGTAAATTGCATCGAATGTCTGAATCTCGTCTCTGATGGAACCTCCAAATATGCCTAGGTAAGGTGGTAGTGCTTGATCCTGCATGTTTTTTTTTTAATTTGCCTTCTTTCTTGCATTTTTCTTTTTAGAAGACAGAAAAACAAATGCCAAATTAGGGCTTGAGGGTAAAAAAAAATCCCAGTTTACTAGACCGCCAAGAACCCTGGTTGCATATTAAAAAGGATCGAATAATTTTATGACCATTAGGACCATTTGAAGTTATGCATACTAAATTAAAGGTAATCAAAACGCATGCCTCAGGGCACACTCTAATCATTGGTAGGGTTGGGAAGAATTCACCCCTCTTTTGACCTCTTGCTCTTTGGGACAAGCGGCACAGGTCATTAGGAAGATGTTTGCAACTGAAGACAGGGAAGAAGCAAGGGAACAACCAGAGCCAGAACTGGAAGAGCAAATTTTAGCGTCTCTAATCTAATCAGATATATATTTCTTGGTTTCCCCACTGCATACATTTGAAATGAAGAGGCTTCACCATCCTAATTGGGCTGTGAACTAAGTCTGACATTTTATTAGCAACTCTAACACTAGCCTGAAACAATGTATTTGTCTCCCTTTGGCCTCGGTGTCCTCATCTGTAAAATGGAAATAAATCTTCAGCATTTCAAGCAGAAACAGGCCAGCCACCAAGCAGTGGTCCTTAGTGTAAGGACAGTTTTAAAAAATGCCTTTCACACACGGATCTAGCTTTTACAAAAGCATAACCTTCTGTCAACATTTCTCTTAGAAAAAGTCACCTCTATTTTCCAGTAACAGTACTTCCAAATTTGTAGACCGAAACCAACATAAAGCTCTGTGGAGGGAGGCGGGGCACCATTCCATCCTAAACCACCTCTTGCTTAGTAAACGTTTCAAGGAGAACTTCAAACTTCAATGACTTTGTTGAGGTTAGATCCTATCGTAAAGAAACAGTATGTTTCATCTCTGCAGCAAAGATGATGTTTTAAAACCATCTATTTTATATAGACGTGATTTCCTTTGCTTAGTGAAAAATTACTTGAGGCATGCCCTCAGACTAGTCTCAGAACTACCTGGTCATCGCTTTCCTAATCTTTAAATATTTCTCAGAACAAAGGGCCTTTACGGTGTATGGAAAGGCATGGAGACTGTGAACACCCCCTTCCCTCGATGCACATCACAGTGATTTGTGCAGGACCTTGAAAAGCACTGGAATGCCCCCAGCCAAAGGCTGGCTGAAGTTTGTTGCAATGATTCAACGGGAAGTTGTAACACCCACCTTGTGGCTCCAAAAGGAAACAGGGCGCTCTCGGGTAATGCACAGAAGTCTATTTCCAACTAGCTCCAGGGGGCAGGGAGGTGGGGGTGCTCAGGGGGGAGTGCTGAATCAGGTGCCTTACACCCAGCGGAGAGCATTTGAGCATTTCCTTCGGCCGAGGAATGGCTCCCAGCAAACTTTCCTCAGTGAGTTATGAGTCACCTGCCTGAACAGGAAAGGTTTACAAATATCCTCCCTTTCATTAAATCATTGCAAGCAAAAACAAAATCTAACACCATTCCATTCTTTTTAATGTTTGAACCTAGTTTCGCGTACTCTTCTAATGTTCCGTCTTCTTCCCTTATCACTGTGTGTTTCGTGCCTAACTCAGTAGGACTGGCTAAAGCGGTCGGCTCCCAGGGGCCAGAGACACGCCCCTCTGTTCTGTCTCTCACCAGCCCGCAGTCCACTAGCGACAACCAGATGATGAAAAGTGTTTGACAAAGACAGAGGCTTTATTAAATTGTGTATTATCCTTGGGGTGGGAAAGAAAAAAAAAGAAGACCCATCGTTTTTTCCATTCCTCCTAAAACCAACCTGCCATCCATACCTGGGACAACTTGAAGCAGCGATGAATTTTCAGCTGTGATAGTGCCAAAAATGAGTAAGTCCTCTCACTCACCCCAGCTCTTCTTGGCCAGGCCTGGGTGGGGGAGGCTCAAGGGGCCAGTCTACCTACTACTATTGCTCTTTAAAACCTCAGCTAAAACCGCTGGGAAGAGGGAATAGAATCTCAGCACCCACCCCACGGGCCTAACTTGGCAGCTAAAATGTAACGATTAAGTAATGCTAATGTTAGATTAGATGATGTTGTCATCCCATTGTTATCCAATTTATTCTACTCTGACATAGTATGAAATGCTTCTGCATCAATAATGGTTAATAAATATTGCCACACCTGAACTCTACTGCCATTTCCGTATGCTTTCACAGACAGGAAACGGCTCTCTCTTCCATTTCTCCAAGTTCATTGTGTTAGTGGGTAAGTAATGACAGTGTCACCTCCAGAGTGTATTTAACTATAAAGAACCTGTTGGCAGAATGACCTAGATATTTGGCAAAAAGCACCTGCTGTTTGTTGACTCAGGGCTCATCTGAGGAGTCTGGGTGGTATGTGTTTACTGAAAAGGGGCAGGGAGGGGTCAGTGGTCTTCCGCACGGACCCTCGTGGACAGACATGTGTCTGTCTCATCCCATTTGTCCATGAGCACTACACACTGCATTCAGCCATTGTTTCCACCAAAAGATCCCGATGAATTATCTGGCCAGAGTTTAAATTAAAACATTCTTAGACTTTAATAATCTGGAGCTTTTTCCATCAAAATCTGATGCTATGCAAAGGTACAGTCTGGGACTACTTCATAATTACTGTGTAGTCCTATGTCCCAAAGAGCAGTGTGTATCACACAGCAGTGTATACATTCAACATGGGCTGGGTCATAAAAATCTCCTGAGGATATTTAAGTACATAGATTCATGAGCTCTGGCCCAGAGCTACTGAATTGGAATCTTTAGGTAAAAAGGGCCTGGAAATGTGTGATTCGACTACTCTTGGGTGATTCTGATGAACAGGAGAGTTTGAGAAACAGATGGCCATGAGGGAGTATTTGGGGGTGTTTTCACAACAGCCCCATGAAAAACAGCAAGTGTTAGCTCCACTGCACGGATACGGGGGAAAAAATGGAGCTCAGCGAGGCTCATTGCTTCCACGGGCCTTTACTGTCTGTTAGTTCTACATCATATTTTATATGTGTCTCCCGCCCTTAATCCTTCGTGCCCTCCATCAACGTCTATCAAAAAATGCGTAGCCCCTGTCGACCCAGAGGTTCTTCTTACAGATGGCAGGGGTGCTGACTGCAGGAGCTGTGCCTGAGAAAACTTCCCCACTGTTTTCGGAGGACGCCTGGCACGCGCATGCCCACTCTCCAACTCCCGGCATCCCTTTCGGCCCACATCCTTATATAATCAACTTCCGTTCAAGAGCGCCTCCCTCTACGGAGAAATTAATCACCAGAAACACTGCACATGAGGATACAATATACAAAGTATCTGTATAATACAGCTTCTTAAGCAATTACCCTATACCACTGGGTCACATTATGTGACTTAATATTTCCCATAACAAAAGGAGACTTACGGGTTTGTTTGTTTGTTTTTTCCTTAATGCACACGTTGTTACATTTTACTTTAATCATTTGCGGCATCCTTTTATATTATTTTACTATTGCATGTCAGTAATCAGTGACAATTAAATTTTTGAAAACTTGCATTGGAAATTCACTCTCATCAGAAACAGGATGAAGACCGGGGCTTTCATGATGCTAAAGCTGAACAAAGTGGAGGACAAAATGTTACACGGGGGGGAAATTTCCCTTGACTCAACGCGCACCAGTGGGCTTGAATGATTCCCGAGAATTTTCCATGAGTGTTTTCTAAAATAGCCTTTTGGTGGTCTGTTCTTTCAACGCCATTCCTAGTAATGTCAGCAGGAAAGGCTGTACCCCAATAAGGAGAAGAAGGGTAGTACGTGCCTGCCCCACCTCAGCACCCCCCACCCTGGAGATCTGGGGAAAGGTTGTGTAAACAACCGGAGCATTGATCGGACTTTTGCATATTGCCTGGGAGGAGGGAGAGCAGAGGAAAAGGACCTCGGTATGGGTTTGGCAGGGCAGTGAGCCGGCCCTCAGTGTCTGCCTCTCGGACACCTTCCCAGGACACAGCGCCTATTCAGAATTCGGGCTCACGGAGGCTTTTCAATCAATAACATATGGCCGCGAAAGCCCCGGTGCTATACAAACAGACTGAAATAAATATGCTCAGCAAATAGAATATCTGTATGTGAAACAACAAAGCTTTTAGTTTAACTGCAGAAAAATGAAAAACAAGTCTACTTGAAACCAGGCTAAATGAGCAACCAGTTAGTCTATGTGAGTTTTTGGAGGTGAATGAGCTTGGCATACGCTGTATTCAAATCATTCAGGCTAGATATCAGCAGTTCCTAAGGATTGGAGGGAAAACTCAGCAGCAGCAGCTTGCTGTGGCCAGGGGCTCACACCCTTTCTTTCCCCGCCAGGACTGAGGCAACGAACACTGGGACCTATCAGCTGTTTAAAACACCAAGTGGCTCCTACCACACCAGCTTGTTAGCCTTTATCTCACATACATTCTTTTCCCTCCCAGATTCATGATCTCAGATTAGGTGGGTGGCGAGGGCGGCTCTAAATATACCTTCCTGTTACCCGAGACCTGGATCAGGGAAGGTGCTTATTAATATCATGGAGATATGATTTTTAATGATCTCTGAAAACAGCCTATATGGGGTGAATAATGGCACTGTCTCCTTGCATGCGTGGTTTGTGCTTTTGTCTCAGACAGGTTCATTTTTCACTGGAGGGGAAAGGTTCATGCCGCACGAGGGGGGTAACCAGTTGATGTTACAAGGCTGACTATTAGGCCCCTTGCTGTTCCACATGTCACAGGGAAGGACTCCAGCCGGCAACCTTAATGCCTACTTCAGCATCTTGAAGAAATTAATGAACACAGCTTCCATGGCAAAACATTTCAATCAACCCTTACCAGCTGTGCCTACATTTAAGAGAAAGAAGAAGCGCAGGAGGGTGGGGGGGCAGGAAATGCCCAGGTTTATCAAAAAAGTTTCTTCGAAAGATCAGCGGAGGGTTTGGCTGTGTCCGGGGCCATGGGAGGCGGAGAAGGAAGAGCAGAAGGAATCAAGGTAGAACGGTGCCAGTGCCTGGTGCCAAAAGATGTGCTCTGGCCCCTGTGTTTGTTGAACAAATTAAGCACGTTCTGGTTTTTCACCTGCTGAAGTAGCAGCAGTGCATATGGCCTAGAAGTTAAAAATAAGGAAATATGCATACATTACCATACTTAATGGACGACCCTCTCCATTTAATATGCAAATTTCCTGAAATATTACTGAATGCCGTCTGTTCTAAATGAATAAATTTGAATTGCAATTAGAATAATCCTTTATAATTAATGAAAACTGTCAATTTTAGTTCATAAGTAATTTGATTAACAGGATGATGGGACACTTATCAAGTTCGCTGGACTGCTAGGCTACGAGAAAACTGACAGTGAGAGCGGGGTGGGCCAGGCACTCGGGCCCCACCAGCCTATCGTCCTAAATTATTGATAACACAAGCTAATGAACTTCAGAAAGTGAACTCCGGGGCCTCGTTTAAAGGGACAGCATCGGAGGGCAACGGACAGTGTGCGATGGAGACCTTCCCGAAAGCCTCTTTGCCGGTGTTTTTGGATCACAGGAAAATAAATGTTTAGAAATGCCAAGGCAAAGGAAAACATTGGCTCAAAACACGAATTTACCATTTCCAGCTGTTGCTAGAACAAAAGGAAACAATAGTCGGAGGATAAATGTAAGAAGAGACAATGCAAAAACATGTGGAATGAGGTTGGTGGTAATGCATCACAGACGCAGGGCACAGCCAGAGCGGTGGGGCCGGCTCCCCTTCCCTTCATTGTTTCCTCCTGCAGATAGACCGGGAACAAGAACTTTTTAACTGCTATTAATTGGACATTTACATAAAGCAACTGGAGGAGGGAAGACTCCTTGGAGACACACATCCAACTCCTAGTTATGGCACAGACACTGAAGGCGTAGTGTGGCCCGTAAAGAAATAGACGCTCAGGGCTAATGTCACGGAGAATGCTGGCATTCTTCTTTTGTCACTGTTCATTAGCATGAAGACAGAGTAAGTAAAAACCAGAAAAGGAGCGATAAAGTAAACTTCCTTTATCTTTTCCAGAAATGAATTCCAAAACTCAATGCAAAAGTGCCAGCTGTATCGAGAGTGAGTCCACATCCGGGGCTTTCACACTCCCTGGCAGGTGAGAAAGGGCACCAGGGGCCTTCTGAGGGGTTCTCTGGGGACCGAGGGTCCGGCTCTCGGGACGCACAGCACCCTGTCAGACCTCGCTCTTCTGTGCCCTCCCCACCTGCAGCCCCTGATAAGTGGGGGTGACTTCCCTGCTGACAAAGAGGCCTCCAAATTTGCTTCATGTTGGCAGAATATGACCACATCAGAGTTCTTGACTTCTGTCTAGTTCCCCTGCACCCGCTGAGAAGTGCCTGATTTCCAAGGCTGGGAATCGTCTAAACAAAAGACGCCTTCACCCTGAAACCCTAGTCAGAATCACGTGGGGATAACCCAGCCACAGTTATCTCAAGATCATCTAGGACTAATTTGTTAAGAATAGTACTAGTCATAAGAGCATGTTATTAAAGGGAACTCGGGCGGAAAATACCAGAGATGCAGCAACCTCTCTCTCTCATCCCTATGGGCCACCTACACCACTACCTCACTAGATTCAATTTAAAAAAAACAAAACTAAATCAAATAAACCCATCACATAATGGTGGTGATAAAAATAGAACCTGCAATGTACTGAAAAATTATTCTAAATGCCAGACATTGTGCAAAGTTCTTTAAGCCATTAAATAGTTAACGTAACCCTGGAAATACCCATAACGTCCCCTTGACAGGTGAATAAACCAAGGCTCAAAAAGATTAGGTATCTTGCTCAAGGGAAGAATCACAACCAGGAAGCGGCAGGGTCTGGATTTGAACCCCTGGTCTGCCTGTCTCGAAGGCCTCAGCTGTGAACCTAATGGGTATTCTAAGCTGATTTCCATTTCATCAGAGTGTGCTTAGAGGCTGGGTATATTTAATTATGCTGTAGTTTCCCTCACTCTTCAAATACATTGTGTTCCCTCGCTTGGGACCACCACTGCTGCTAAGCTGTGCATGCTATTCCCCAGCCAGCTCAGTGGGCATGCATTTGGAGTCACTGTCTCCCCCTTGCATGGAACAAACAGGTCATAAACATTGTCCCTTGTTCTGCAAAGTGTGCCCCAAGCAACCCTTTAGCATCCTCTGCCTCCCACAAAGTGTCTCCTGAAATCCATATATCTAAGACCTCAGTTTTCAAAACAGGATGGGCACCGAGCAAGGCTCTTTGCTGGGACTCGGCCCCAGAGCTCTGTATTGTCACTGTCCTAACCAGCCATCTTCAGCCCTGGGAGATCGGCAATAAAAGCTGTTAGCTCTTTGACACTCAATAAAAGGAACAAACAAGAAACCAACGATGTCCGTGGTTATTAAGCGTCCTATTAGACCTAAATAAAATTAAGCAGCTGGTGGCCCTATGTCGCCACAAAATTAATATTAAAAACTCTCTTTGAGCCATTTAGATCCTTTGTACGTACATTCAAAGCCTCAAGCGCCCTCATTCTTTGCGGCAATACAAGTAATGTCTTTCCTTCCCACACCCTCTGGTCTTTCACATACCACTGGCACCCAGAGGATTTCTTTGTTTCTCTCTATAACCTACTCCATCTGTGCATCCCCAGGGTAATAACGAGAGACACCTACCTGGATACTAACCCCACTGACTAGGGGAGCAGGGAGGTCTTTTAGAGATCTTCCAGCTCAATGTTTCTCAAGGGTCATGTGCACCCACTGGCTTTGGTGATACACTCTCCTATGTTAATAGTTTCATGAATATTAGCAAAAAATTGTAAGTAGCACGTTAAACTTTGGATTTCTCAGAAAGCAATGCTTAGCTCAAAACCTAAGGAAATATTAGGGTAAGGAATAGTGAATAGACTTCTTTCATTATAAAGACAAATGCAGGGTAAATCACACTCCAAGTGGTCCTCATCCACAGCCAAAGTCGTAAGGAAGTCCGTGAAGGATGTGAAGGATGGAATGACCAGGAAAACTGACCCGGTGCAAACCCCACTTTTCCCTCCCGGGATAAACTGGCACTCAGAGAGGTTCGGACTGTGCAGCCACGGAGGCAAGGATGGAGCCGGACCTCGGATATCCTCGGGAGGTGCTCTCTCCTTGACCCAGGGACCAAGGCTTTCCTGGCAGTCCACTCCGGGAAGAAACGGATGGGAACTTAACACTACAGAGCTGCTCCCAAGCCACTGGAGATAAAGGAGGGGAGTGTAAGAAGCAGAGCTCGCCCTGGGGGATCGGTGTCTGGTTTCATTCAGAGAAAGAGTTTTACATAAGATTTTTACCAGGGTCCCACTGATGCAATGAGAAGTCTTCAAATGACTGGCAGCTACTAACGTCGGTCTTTCTTGTGCCATTGAGCCTTGCTCACGGGGAAGCAAATTGGTCTCCATCAGCATGGTCCAGCTGCTCCCAAAACACGGCTCAAGGACCATTTATGCTAGACTTTCCTGGGGTGGGCAGGGTGGGGTCGGGTAAAGTGCTGAATCCAAATTACTGGGAGTGAAGTCCAGTGATTTGCATTTTTAACCAGCTTCCTAAGTGACTGTACTATGAGCTAAGACTTAAGAACCAATACAGTGTTGTGATCCATGACCAGCAGGGCTAACGGAGAGAGATTAGAAGAAGAAACACCAAGTAAGAGACAAGGAGGTTTCAACTGAAGGAGGAAGACTGAGAAACAGAGATTTAGTAATTTACTGAACCCTCAGTAGAGTAAGGCCTTTATGGCAAAGACCCCTTATGATAAAGGTAACTTAGCATTTATGTAATCAAACCTATCTCTTACTCATGCACCCCCAATCCCACACTTAACACTTTCTTTACACCGAGTTCCTTTCTGAAAAGAATGGTGTAACCCTGGGGTTACGATTATTTATCAATGCCCAGAAAAGCATCTTGTATGCTGAGTGAGGCATGATACCAAAATGAAGACCAGCAACAGGAAGTTCCTCTCTGGTACACAGTCAGTACAAGTATTTAAAAAATGCATGCTTTCTCCAAATTTAAGTGAAGGGTGGGCTTGTATATAAAAATTACGAGCTGATAGAGTTTGTGTGGCCTTTCAGCTCATGCATGCATTATCAATGGAGCCAACTCTCCCAATATGCTATGGCTTACGGATCTTTGCAAATGGATGTTGAAAATCTCATTTGGTGAAAGAGCAGATTTTTTTTTTTCATGGTACTGCTGCCTCTGAATCCAGACTCCATCTGTTCGCCACTTGTTGGACCTGCAAGGATGTGCAGACACCCTCCAATATGACATGGGTGGCCACCTCCCAAAGAGCAAGAAATAAACCCGCTTTCATTAACTGCTGGCATTTATGAGGACCTTATAATATAATTAGATTTTTTTTTAAAGTGGCAGTTTAGAATAATAGCAACCTTGTAGAGAAAAATGGCAGCCACGTTACTTGGGTAACATGTGGTCTCAGGAGCCGGGGGAGAAATACCTAGAAGGGGGTCTCATCTCATAGACATGATCGACCGCATTGGAGAGGCCAGTGAGGACAAACTGTGTCTGCCAGGCTTTGCTCTGTGACGTGGGACATCACCTTCTCATGTGCTGGCAGAGAATGGAGAAGCCAAGACACCAACCAAGGAAGCAGATCCTCCTTCAACCTTGAGGCTAGAAAGTTACATCTTGCCAATGTTTAGAGAAAAGGTATCCCAACAGGGTGCTCATCTTTCAGAACAGAATACCAGTGAACTGGGAAGAGTTAAAGTAGAACTGCATCTTCTCTTAGCCAAAGGCTCATTAGCAGCATATGTGGGGACAAAGGATGGGGATGTTCTGGAAGCAAGGACAATGGGGCTCCATTCATTTATCAAACACCTACCAAATGCTAAGCACCAGAGGTATCCATTGTCTCACTGAATCCTCACAAAGGTAGGTGCTCTCATTCCAATTTACAGGTAGGAATGTGAAGTTTATCATGACGAAGCAATTTCCCAACTGAAGGGGGAGTTTAGAACAGGACTAGTTTCTAAGCCATGTTTTCTGCCATATACATTGCGCACAGCCTCACAAAAGTACAGGGGGGAAAGATCTAGAGGGAAAAAAATGGCATCTTTGGAAATGTCCTCTCAATTCCCCATAATGAAAATAATGAGAGCCACGATTGCCTCACTGTATATACATGACTTCATTCTGTCTTCTTAACGGCCCTGTCAGATGTTATTCTGATCCTTAAGTCACAGATCAGAACACTGGAGCCAAAAGGAGCTGTCACATGCTCAAGTTTACACAACAAGTAACCAAACTGAGATCCAAACCCACGTCTGTCTGATGCCCCACTCCTGGGCTTTTCTTCCTCACTATTCTATCTTTTCCTAAAGGTAAAATCTTCCTTTTCCATTCCTCTCAACTGGAGATGATGGTAAACTAGAACCTTAAATGTCAGCTATAAGAAGGCTACAAGGAATGGGTTACTCCCTGCTTTCAAACGTTACCATGTTATCACACCTGGACACACAGGGTAACGCAGTCACAGCCACTGGGAAAACTGGTGATGTGAGGACCAGGAGCCACAGGCAAACCCTCTCCAAGCCCCCCGGAGTCTTGTGAGCCAGTTCCACCTAATGGGCTTGCTCGGCCACTTTGCTTTAACGCAGGGCATTCCATCAGCGGGACTCACTGACATCCACCTGGAGGAAGAAATGACCAAACTGGAGAGAATACCATGAATACGGAGATCCTTGTGTTTTTATTTGCCTAAAAATCTGCGTGTTGCTCAAACAAATGAGGAAATTAGCCATCTGGGAACCTAGCTTGGGTACACATCTTCATCTGTCACCACATTTGGGGGGAAACACTGCGGAATCATTGTAGTGTTTAGGCTTATAGAAAGGAAGAAAAGCCAGCTTGGAAGCAAACTAACACTGAACACTCCTTTACAATTTTGACCTCACAATATGGTAACTAATGATGGTTCTGCAAATAGACTTGGGAAAACAAATGGATGATTGCAGAGGGGAGAACCTCGGCCAGGGTGATGAGCTTCATTCCGCCTATGTTCTCTCTTAATTCTTAACAGGACAGCCAGCCTAAATACTCTGCAGCTCGCCTAAAGAGAGAAAATCTATGCCTTATTCGGAATTCAAATCTTAGACCCAGTGCATGTAATACAGGGCCTTAATAGCTTTCCAAACTCTCATTTGGCCTCAGTTACACAACCAGCTGACACTGAAAATAATTAATGCCCTTTAGGACTCGCATCTGCTCCTATGGTTCCAAGTCAAGGTTTTTAATTGGGCTATTTTGGCATTTGGAGACAATGGCAAGGTGAAATAACCTTTCTTTAATATTTTTGAGGTCAGCAGATAGTCCTGCCAAAGGTCATCCTTCAGGTTCACAAATGAGTCATTTGTATCACCTAATGCAATCTGTGACTTGCAAATTGCGCTGGGATGTGTTAGCGTGCATTAATTAGTCCATGTGATGAATACTGAATTCATCATTACTAGCCGGAGCTCGTAGAGATGTGCCAATACTTGTTTTGGTGGTTTGTGGTTGCTTATTTTTATTTTCCACTCCACTTCCAACCCTAGTCCGAGGTCTTCAACACCCTGAGCCCAGTAATTGGCACACCAGAGTTAACCCTCTCCCTGTGCCATGCCGGGGCCCTGGGGAAGGGTGCCCTGGCACAAAAAAATATTGCAAAGCAGGAAGCAACCACAGTCTCCCTGTCTTTGGCTTGTTTAGACTGTACGGCTCAGCATCAAAAGATGATTCCTTTTCTCCCTTATGATCCATAGCATTCCTAAGAGAGAAAGAGAGAGAGAGAGAGAGAGAGAGAGAGAGCACTGTGTTTCCAATACCTTGCTCAGAGCAGGGCCCTGAGTTGCTCTGGGTCCTCTCAGCTGCTTGGCAGCTCCTGCTTATAATGAAGGCGTTATTAATTTCAGTTTCAGGGGATAGAAAATCAGGATGTGGACACTGTATGGCTACACCATCTGTGCAGCTGACATATTGATTCATACCTTCTTCCCATCTGTCCTTGACACTGAGCACTTACAGAGGTCACAATCTTCTCTTTCCTGGAATTCCCCCCAAAAGCAACGTTCCACCCACTAGGCTCACAGTGATTTTCTTTGGTTGCTATTGTGCACTTCTAAGGAAAATTGGTGGCAGCGTGTCTGCATCTGTCATCTCCCAGGTGGGTCCCTTTGACCCAACATGAAAATAACCGACCACATCAAAAGGGTGCACGAGACCAGCGGCTTTTCCACTTTTACCTTAAGATAGTTGGTGAGGGTCAGGCATTTAAAGTGGATTTTGCAGTTCCCCAGAACTTCATAAATAGCAAGGAAAATTAATGTTATGACTCTAAAAATCAGCACGTCTGTTTTATACAGAAAGGTACAGTCACCCATTAAATTACACGCAGCAAATCTAAAGGTTTGGAAAAGTAGATTTATGGGAAGTTACGAAGCTGCAAACCAGCGGGTAGCCCATCTTGCCCTACATGAAGGATACTGAGAGAAAAATTAAGTCTCAGTTAATAGGTTATTTGCATGTGTTATGTTTAATACACATTTTTTTTAAATGACAACTATCTGTCTCTGTTATTGTCACTTCAGAAGTGAGAAAGTCTGAGCCAGATAACAGTGGAATTTTATTTCAAGGACCATCATTCGCTGTTATTTCCATCTTTTTCCTAACTATTTTCTGTCCAGGTGACATTGGACAGACAAATAACTGGCTGCAAAATGGACATTTTGAGGATTCAAGTGGCCACTTCTCTCTGCAAAGTAAGAAGTAAGTGCTTAATTGCAGTCCAAGTGATCGGCTGAACCCACAATTAGCCAATTAGGTAGTCTATTAGGAGGAGGGACATTCTGAATGCAGAAAGCTCTCTGTGGAGCCCCGAGGCCTTTGCAACAGACTCCAGGAACCCCGGGGAGAGTGTTAGGAGCTTCTCCATCAAAGCAGAGCCAGGCAGCTCAGAATCAGAGAATTTTTTCTATCACTTTTTCCCATAGCTCCAAAATTCTCCAAGTCCAGGTGATAAGTATTGCACAATCTTCCCAATGGGGAAATTTTTTAAAAATATTTTAACAGGTGCCTGTAATCCTTTACCTTTGTTTACCTTGTAAACAAAGTAACTGTCTAACTTTGCCTTACCCATAAAAATCTCCTCTCCCCACTTTCCATAAAATTATAAATTAAAACTTCTCCGACATCTTCAGCCACATCTAATGTTGAAAATGAATCCATCTTTCCGTTACTCCTGAGAGGAAATACTGCAGCTTTCAAAATATTTTAAGGAAATTTCCCTTGCTTTGGAGGGTGGATCTCCGATGACGGAGCCAATTTGATTTCAAAACAGGAAATTTCGTTTTCGTTCTACTGTGCAGCTCTGCTGAGCTCCTGCAACACTGGGGAAGAAATAACAGTGCTCGGTTGGAACACGTGAAGGATCTGAAAACAGCCACATTATACCAAAGGGATATATACTGCTAGCTCCTTTAAGTTGGCTCTAGAAGAAAAAGTGGTAAATCTAAAGAAACAATGGACAAGTCACATCACTTCTGGGTCTCACATTTTCCCCATGTATAAAATCAGGACTGGCCTCATGCACTTTAAGGTCCTTTTCAGGCACAAATCTCCATGATTCTGATATGAAACGCATTTCATGAACTAGTGATAGGCCAGTCAAGCCCTTGCCCCTGGCTAAGGAAAATTCAAAAGCAAAAGTCTCTGAGCTTAAAGTCCAACTGGGCATGGTTTATCACCTCTGCTTCTTTTATTTTCTTTTAGCCTCATTGGCTTTCAGCATCATTTTAATGATCATACTTGAAATTACGTTCACACAGCGTTGTGCCGTTTTAATTGCTTGTTGTTTTAAGCACTTGAGATTTTCCCCCACAGCCCAGATGTGTCATTCACAAAACACCATCCCTTGTGAGAATTACAAGATAAAATCATATGCTCTTAGTTATCTAACTTTTCCCCCGCAACTTTCCCCTACTGGGTTTGCCCTGGGGCCCTGGGAACCCATTAATATGTGCTCTGCCCTATATTGAGTGAGTAAACAACTGGTGGAGGAGACAGACTATTTGGTGAACTGCAGCTTCAGTTTATCGGCAGTTTCCTGCCTCTTCACGGGGACGCTCCCTGCATCCCCCCTGCAGGGGCACCGCGGAGACAAAGGTGGTTTTCAGGGTGGTTTACCTCGGGTCTCTCAATGTGCAAGACTTGCAGGGTGTTGCTAAAGCCACATCACAAGATCCCGGCTGAACACAAATCTTTTTCATGTGTTCAGAAGGAAATAAACTAAATAAAATCAATGATGATGATGATGATGATGAAGCCTACCTATGCCTATTCGTTTGCATTTCAGCAATGATACCAAGCACTGTAGTTCATTTTTATTCAGGTCTACCCATAAGCAGATGATGGAGCTTTCGTCATATAAATACATCCACAAGGAGTTGAAATTTAATCTTCATTTTTTACATATTGCTTCTGAAGGAAATAATGACATCACCACACAAATTAGAATTATTATATTAAAATGTTCCAATCCTGTGGATTATGAGAAATAACTATCATAGTTAAATTAAATCATTGACCCGCAGCCATGAAAATGCCCAGGGTTTATTGTATATTATTTGTGTATAATAGATTGTTTAATAAATTTGGCCATAGAGACTTGAGTAACTTATTAATTGCAACTCAATCAATACAACCACAAATAGAGGATGTTATTATTCACAAAGTGATGGGGGGAGCAAGTCTTCCTTGTTGAGGTGAGGAGGAAGGAGAAGTACAAGGAACCTGGCTCCCTCCACCCACCCCTTGGGGTAATTCCATAAGGCTGCTCTCTGAGGTGAGCTTGTGGAGAGAGAGATTTACTGCTGTATTACCTGGGGCATGTTACTTAGCTTCTTTGATCTTTCATCCTGCTCGACCGTACACATGTGCACCGGGTAATGCTAGGGCTCCTCTGCAGAGATACATTCTGCTGTCTCTGGCAAACAGGAAGCACTCATCATCAGCTACCGTCATTGTCATTGTCCTCATCATCATCGTCATTCTCTGGGCTCTTTTCCTAACTGGATTTCTGGTAGTGAATGCAAGAGATTTCCGGAACTTTGTTTCAGTTCGTAAATCAAAGGGCAGTGCCACTGGTTGTGTTCTTTCTGTGTCCTGGAGCTCCCGATGGGGCCTGCCGTGCCGTGACTTTTGCGTGCCCGTGAGCTGGGCTTGGACGGAAGGATGAGTCTGTGTGTGCTGACTGGTACGCAGCTTACCAGTTCTGAGAGCCTCACTATCCATCCTGATTACACAGGAGTTTAAATGGCTTCAAAACAAGAAAGAAATGCCTCCGTACCTCAATACCAGTAGGCACAGCCTGTAGGATGCTAAATGCCACTCTGGGTCCTCCCCAGAAAACACTAGCAGCCAAGTTCTCAGAGGCAGCCTGCACCCAGGAGATAAGATGAGACAAAGAAAATCACACTGGATGAGACGGATGATGCTGCTGGCTTGCGTTTAGCTAACAGTAAGCGTAGCTCTCACTTACTGATCACTTACTACATTCCAGGCGCTATTCTGAGCACTTTGCACAGAGTCTCTCACTTAGCTCTTGTGACAAATTATACAAGAGTGTCACTGTTATTATTCCATCTTTACAGTTGTGGGAACTCAGGCTCAGAGCATTTAAATAGCTTGCCTAAAGTCAAACACAGCTAGAAAATTGCAGATCTCAGTTTCGTACCCAGGCAGCCTGACCACAACTTGTTTCTCGTAACACTATACTGCGATGTTCTAGGAAGTTGTTCTAAGCATTTAAACATTCTTGGATCTGACCCATCTTCTAACAGAGGCCTCTGAGAGCAAGTTAGAGAGACAGCCCATATAAGGGTTAATTAAGATCTCAGGATATCAGACACACAGGGCTTCAAATCCTGGGCCTGCTCCGTATACGCCTGATCTGAGACTCATCTTTCTCACCTGTGAAATGGGGGCAACAACAGCACCTGCTCCACAGACCTGTGAAGACTGGGTGATATATTTGCGTCAGGTGCTTAGCTTGCTGTAGGGCACATACTAAGTGCTCAATAAATAACCATGTTGACTCATTATTCTCTCCCTCATTTACAGACACATTACTTTAAAATAAAAATAGAGTCCCTGTTCGTTATCACGCTCACCCTGAAACCCTCCCCCTCACATCTGGATGATAAAATGTAATCCTTATGAAAAAAGATAATTTTTCGGCACGATGTTCCCTATCTGCAATTACATCAAAATCACATTAATTGAGCTATAACACTGTCAGGCTCAGCAGCTGGAAAGCGCATCCATACATTCTAAGGAGAAGGCCATTAATTCAGCTCTCTGCGGCGCAGCAGTGAAATTGGGATGTCCGTTCTCCAGCGTGATTTACTGTCTTTCAAGCTGCTTAAGTGGGAACCTCTACAAAAAGATTTAAGTTAAGTGACTCTTGTGCTGCTCCGAAGCTCATTTATTATTGAATTAAGTTTTCATTTCATTTAAAGGGAATAAAGAAATATAGTTTTATCTGAAACAAGGTAAAACATTCAAAAGAAACCAGCTATTATGATCCTGGAAGCTAGTTTCTATATCTGCAAATGACCTCACTCTGCTTATGCTCTGCTGAAAAGCCAAATTTAAACTCATAAATATTACTAATATGCATATTATCTGAGACTTTTGCATGAGAGCTCACCCTTTACTTTTCATACTTTATCATTCCTCTCTTTAAAAAAAATGTTTTTTAATTCAAGACAGTTAGGGAATGGGCTGAAGAAACTCAGGCAAAAATCAACATGCATTTTTGAAAAGTCTAGATTTCCCCTTATGACATGGAGGGGGACACAGAACAAGAGAAGGCCAACGGGCAGAGAGAGATACATGTTATAGATTATCGGTGTGTGGCAGAAAAGTCGACACATGGCGGGCATACAGTATGAAAAGATTCCCAGCGTCTCGGTCCACAGATGAATTGCATGTGGCAGGCAAACAGAGAATAAGTGGAGGAAGCACAGCTATGTGCCTAAGCAAGCAGCCCTTGCACTGTTAGGTACTGGGCTACCGAGTCCCTTTGGCCTCAGCAATGCTGTGTGCCCACTGTCTGGACCAAAGAGATGGTATATTTCCATGTAATGTCTCCTCTTCTCAATCTTATGCAAAACAACCGAAGAGTAACAGTTCCTACTCCAAAAAGTCCCAGAAGAACTAAGCTCTTCTGAATCAACTATATTTTTAAAAATCCGCTAGGACCCCTATAATGGTGTCATTTACACTCCAGTCACATGTGTCTACAGCACAAGACCCTTCATAATTAGGTATATACACTATACCAGCTCACTGCCTAATTAGCAAATTATGTTGAAAATAGCATCCTGCTAATTAACGGTTATTACAGCATTTCTGAAGCTGAGGCTTTAATTATCACCAACCTAATGCTTGTGTACAGAGAAAAAAAAAAGTCCCCCCTTTTTATTAAATGATCAATAAGTGCAAGAGATTATTATAAGGCAAATCTGCTGACAGCTGATTAATTTGTTTGATGCAAAGTTGCTGCATGTTTCATATTATTTTATCGGAGTTGCAGGAAAAAGGTACATAATTTGGTTTCATTAGCAACCTCTGCGATTTATCACTAGAAAATGCACCCGCCTTTTTTGTTGTTGTTTGTTCAATTCCCTCTGTGTTTTTGCCTGTACCAGCATCAAAGTCAAGAGCAGGAAGTTTTAATTAAGTGACACTAATGAGGTCGTTGAAAATGATACTTCAGCAATTCAGCATGCTGTTAAATGTGTTTATTCTATAATGTCATCAAAGGTGATTGTTTTCCCTCCTAACAGATAAAATTCATTACCATAAGCATTGTACTTTTGAGTGTTAGAAATACGAAATGCAAGTTAGTCAGGTGTATCTGTTGCATTTTTTTTCCTATTGCTGCCAATTCAAATTACTGGACCGAAAACAAAACTTTAGCAAACAAGGCTCACTCTGCTTTGTTTTTTTTTTTTTTAAGTCTCCCCTGTTTAGTAATTAACAGACCCTGCCAGTGAGAAACTGAACAACAATGAGCATGCAAATGACTCATCAAGGAAATCTGGAATCCAAGGGAGTGACGAGGGGTGAAGGGACGCTCTGCTCCTCCGAGCCGGGCCCTCCTGTCCCTGGACTCTGACCACACAGCGCCGCCCGCCTCGTGGCTGCACACCTGGGCAGCCCCACTGCCGACTGCAAAGGCTTCTCTGCTGTGTGATTTAGCATTTGATCGGAACTAAAATGGGGACATTTTGGATGCCCTTCCACTTAAAATGGTGCTGGCCTCTGAAATACAATTGCGGTTGCATGACCCGTGCTAGGAAATTCACATTGTGCATTTGCAAGCTTTTGAAAAAACAAAAATGATTTTCACACATCTGAGAGGTCCCAAGGGGGCAGGCAATAAAATGGCTCCATTTTACAGATTGTGAACACTGAGCAGGGTAATGCATGCAATCCGAGGTGAGCAGGCAGGAATAACCCCGGCTCCTCCTCTGAAGGCATTCCAGTTCAGTGATTCAAAATATTCACGCTTGGTTTTTTTAGGTTACTCAAATAATAACTCATTTTCATACCTTATACAAATTTAAAAGTCCTACAATGTTTCTGTTTCTCTTTTAATGTGACAGCCATTAATGACAAACCCTTCATCACAGTGACAGGCCTCCTACCCCGGCTGTTTAGAAACAGTGATGAGCTCCCACGCAAAGCTTCCCGTTTGTAGAGTCTGTTTTCAATGCCTCGGGAAATGCACTCTCCCCCACCAGGTTCCCTAACCTACAGCAGTAACTAGTCCTCCAACGGCACTGCTAATTCACAGCAAACTAAACAGACTCTGCGCTTCTCTGATGACTGTGCAGCCACGGACGGGGACAAATAGGGGCTTCAGGGACTCTTCTTGAGATACTTATCTTAACTATTGTGGCTGAAAAAGGAAAATTAAAAATGGTTTTCCTTCCTCCCCACATCCCCGGTGTAGGCAGGCTGGACCCTGGGGCAACGGGCTGGATTAGATGACCTCCTGCAATGTTTTAGGGTACTCTCAAAGACTGTCTCCACCAAACTTACTGGCTAACTCCCTGGAACATCGCAAGAAAATTAAATACTCAGTTTTGTGAGGCAAAAAAAATCGAACTTAACTTGTCATTTTCAACCAGTTAGCTGCAGGAGAAACTCAAAATGCTCTGGTGGTACATGGCAGTAAGAATGACCACCAGGTTTTTACCGGAGGGTTAAGCATAGGAAAAAAAAACCCCACTAAAATGGCTCAGAAATATTAACAAGGTGGTAAAAGCTCTGGATCCCCATCTAATGTGCATTAATGAGCCACGAGAACACACATCGAGAGGCTCCGGGGCCGCTAACACTGGACAAGGCTGCAAAGGGTTCTTGCAGCTTCGTGGAAGCACAGAATTAAAATATTTCTTAATTCTTCACAGGCGGACTAAGAAAAGGATGTTTCTGGGAGAACCAGGATGTCTTTGCCAACTTGGTTTCCTGTCTGGAATTTAAACTTCAACTCTCTTTGTGGTTTTTCACCTTAACTTTAGTAATCGCCCAAATCCTCCTTAATAAAATGGCACAGGTGTCAGTAAATGACAGCATTGGTGCTGGGGAGGTCCCAGCAGGTGTGCCTGTCCACCCCAAGGGCCCAGGAAGGGGGCGGTAGCAAACCTGGCAAGGCCTCTC
This sequence comes from Artibeus jamaicensis, assembly GCF_021234435.1. Lineage (NCBI taxonomy): Eukaryota > Metazoa > Chordata > Mammalia > Chiroptera > Phyllostomidae > Artibeus > Artibeus jamaicensis. The sequence goes on along the minus strand of NW_026521828.1, from coordinate 6,607,080 downwards.
TGAAAAGCACTTTGGTCCTGCACTGAGTTTAAAAACATTCATGTCCTCTCACCCCATAATTGTGTTTCTAGGACTCTGTTGTCAAGAAAATCAGAGATTGCTCATCAATGCACTATTTGTAATAGTGAAAAGTTAAAAATTGAAAAGTCCATTATTGGCAGATTGATTAAATAAGGAATGATCCATCCACATGATGTAATATTGCACAGTCATTAAAAATATGTAACAACCATGAAGAAAAGGGCTGATGATGTAACATTAGTCTATGTACATACACATATATATGTGTGTGTATGTATATATATATGGTATGTCCCCACAGCTATAGATTTCAATACATCTATTTATGTCAGCATTAAAGACCAGTAGAAAACAGATACCAAAATGCAAACAGTAATTATCTCTGGAAGGTAGAATGAGAGGTAATTTGAATGTTCATCTTTATACTTTGGAAAAATTATTTATATTCAAATATTGAAAGTAACTCAATAGTACTGCAGTATCTTTTTTTGGAATGCACCCAGATGATCTTAGGAATTTTATATAATGGTATAGTTTATAACTAAATATGCCATTATATAATTTATAACATAATTGGTCCAAACATTTTTTAATGTGAACCTCATAACTAGTCCCCCCTAAGAAGCTCAGTGACTACTGAAGTGCCAGGAACTACTGTTAGGGTGCCTTTAAAAGATGCCTTCACGTTTCATAATTACATTGATCATCTCAGTTCTGCAAAGGCTCCTGCCGATTTGCACGAGGCAAGAGCACAACATTTGAAGTCCCAAAATTGTTTCATAGCACCACCTGGATCCTCATGGGCAGGTCATTTCTTTTGTTAAAGTGTTTGCTTATTTTAGAGAGTGATGGACACTTTTTTCTTTGAATTGTTGGAACTTCTGAAGCTACTTTCTAGTTAGGTTAAATGAGTTTGTATAAAGGTCAGGACCTGTGTAGCTAACTTGGTTTTCGGGGAGTCAATTGTGGTGGTAGTTTTTTCTTAATCAGTAAAAAAAAACCTGTTAATATATACATCCTGGGTATTATTTAAATTCTGAAAAATAAAAATTCAAAGCGCAGGAGGGAAAAATGTTTGGATATTTCATTAAACCTTTTCATCCAGACAATTTTCTTTAAAAATGTTTGAAAATGTTTCTCATGAAATCAAAGAGGGGTGAGTTCCCCTCTAAGGAGCAGACTTCCCAGACTCTGCCACCCTTTGGAAGGATTCTGCAATTGCCACAACAATGAGGACAAGGACAGAGGGGCACAGCAAGCCCCCTTGTCAGCTGGCGATGAGGGGATCAATAAATTGCCTAACATTTCCCAATCACATTCGTAATACAACTGGATTCATATGGGCTTTGGGGGTGCTCAGGAAAAAATAACACAGATTTCTCCCTCCTGGAGCATGATAAAATAAATTTAAGCTACTCATCAAATAATTCATGGATTATTTGTGTATTTGTCTTCACCTTTCAAAGGTGGAGGGCAGAGCTGAGGACAGAGACCGAGGCTTGTGTCTTCGTCTTGCTGCACACCTGTCACTTTAGGTGAGTGAGTGACCCAGCCTCTCTGAGCCAATGGTTCCCAACCTGTGCCTGGCTGTCCTCCAAGTGTGTGGAAAAGCTAAGTAACCTATCAGAGAGCTGCAGAAATAGTAGGTACTCAGTTTTGGGGGGTTTCCTTTTCACTTTTAAGTAAACTCACAGAGACAAATCTATTACATTTGTTGATGTGCCCAAAGGAAATGTCCTAAATGAATAAACACATTTGGAGCATAAGCCGTTTAAGAAACCCAGCACCCCCTTTGTTTTCCACCCACATGGAAAGACAATCTGTAGTGACGTCACAAAGTTTTAATTACTCTGTGTTTGGCTCTTCCGATGAATCTCTCTCGCTCTCTCTCTCTCATACACACAGACACACAAACCGTCCTTGTTCAGTGTCTGCTGCCCTGATGAAAACAGAGTATGCACCCGCAGGATGTGTTCATCACGCCCAGCACACACTGACCAATGCCAATGCACAAGTGTGGGTGTACAAGTGTGTACATCATATGGTTACCAAGTAATGAGGATGACACAGATTCTTATGAGTGGCTTCTGGACGCTGACTCACACGTGTAGAACCATGTGTCATTTATGTATAAGCTTGGTCCTCCCTCCCTCCATTAATTCAACCTCTACAAAGCCAACACAGCACAATGCACCGCACATATACACACGCGTGTGAGCAACTGCACTGCACATGTACACACACGTGCGAGCAACTCTACCACTGCCAGACTGACTGGCTTTTTTTTTTTTTTTTTTTGACTGGGACTCGAAGCAGCAACCCCCTGGTTCATAGGCTGGTGCTCAATCCACTGAGCCACACCAACCAGGGCGGACTGGCTTCTTCATATTACCTAGAAGACTAGATGACATGCTGCTCTGTAAAGATACAAAGGTAATTTGGAAGACAGAGGGAAATAGAAGCTTCCAGGGTGAAAAATCACAGACTCTCCTTTCCTTCCTCCTTCCCCAGCTCTCAGGTTCAAAGGTCTTCCACAGTTCAAATAAACCATTCAAATGTGGGCTCTCAAGCAGGCCTTGCAATGGGCAGTGTCAAATACTTGGAAAGAGTGCAGATACTGGCACTGAACCTGAATTTGACTCTCTACAAGTTATTTAATCTCCTGAAACCCCAGTGCACTTAGTAGGTTGTTGTAAAATCAAATGAGATAATGCATGTAGAGTGTTTAGCACAGTGCCTGGCACACAGAGTCAACTAACTGTCTTTGCTAAAGGAAGCAGAAGCAACAATGATAGCCTGGCAGTGAGCAAAATGCTTTATGTACATGACTGTACTTCTAACAAGTCTACAAGGTGGACACTATTGTCATCCCCATTTGACAGAAGGAAAAACGTATGACAGCTCATAGAGGTTAATTTGCCCAAGACCCACTAAGTAAGTGGTAGAACCAGAGTGAAACCCAGCAGGGCTGGCTCCAGAGCCTGAGCTGTTAAATGGCTACACAAAACTTTTTAAATTTATTAGGGTAAAAATTTATTTATTACACAGAAAAGCTGATACTGTGTTGACCTTAAAAAATGATGAATCCAGTCTTCGCTGGCCTCAAGGAAGGTGCACGGGCAGGTACGCGCCCCTCATCCAGCTCCCTGACTGTCACGCGACCCCTCCTCGACCCAAGAGAAGGTGAGAAGGCGGGGTATATCAGACGGAACGTAGAGGCTACAGCTGGTTGGAGGACGTGCTCCAAGGTCACAGTTAAGGTGACCACGGAGAGCACAGCCCACGTGCTCCAAGGAGCTGAGGGCACATTCCAGAGACATGACACAAACGTGCTTGTTGCAGCTCAGCCACCCACTTGCCCAGGAGCCTCCCGGGAGCTGTGGGCAGAGGTGCTGCTGCCCCATTTCCAGATTAGCATAAGCACACCCGGGGCAGGCCTGCCGGTAGACCATCCACCAGGCATCCGCCACCCCTTCCCCCCCCCCACACACACACACAGTTAAAACTAGGTCCGTCCCTTTAAAAGGCTGTAATAGAAGGAGCAGTAGATACAAAATGGCAAGCTAATGCTATCGTCTTCCCTTAAGCGACTGTTAAAAATGATCACACATACCATCACTGTAATTAGCCATTTATATAACAGAATTACTCTCACTCCCAAAGTACAAAATGTACCAGAAGTGGCAGCCACGTGTTCATTTTAAACAAACAGGCAATGGACACCTACTATGTGCTAAGTACGTTCAGACAATACCAACGTGATACCCAAAATCTGCCCAATCCCCAACGGTTTTCCATCCAAATACACGGGTGATTCTGATGGCCACTCACCTCCGCTCCTCCATCCCCACAGGATGTGGTCAGGTAGATGAACTGATTGAATGTACGTGAAGAAAATAAAATTAAATGAAGGGGGAAAAGCCTGGCTCCACCCTCAGACGGCAGGGGGTCTGTGTGTGCTCCCAGGGTGTCTGGCAGCACAGCTCGCCCTGCTGACCCTGCTCCTGCCTTTTGTCAATACCAGCAACACCAGGCAGGCGATATGGGGCCTAATCTGAAAACGGTCTCTGACTTTCGACCTCGTGAACCACCTTGCCTGCCTCCGCTTCCCATCTCAGTTTATCCTGAATGAATGATCAGTGGAGACAGCACAGCTGCTAGGAGTACGGACCTTGGAGATAAAGCCTGTCCGTTCAGCCTCAGCCCCACCACTCACCAGCTGTGTGACTCAGGTTAGTTGCTTTGCATCTGTGAGACTCGGTTTCCTCCCTGGTAAGTGGAGATAATCCTAGTAGCTAAAGTGCTATAAAGAGTCCATGAGATACACGTATAAAGTGCTTAGCACACTGCCTGGCACATGTCAACGTCCATACAGATATCACCGGGGACCTACTACATGAAGGCACGTGCTAGGCATGTGGCGGATACCCGAATGAATCAGACAGCGGTCTTCCCATGGTGTGAACTCACAATCCACGCTGGGCACGCTCATCTACTCCAAGTTACTCCTGCTGCACAACCCTCCAAGCACATTTCCCGGCCAGCATCCGGACAGGAAACTCCTCGCGGGCAAGAATTTTGCCTCGGGGTTTTAATTTTGTTGGTCTTCCGTTTCCCCCCAACATGCACTACTGTATCACGGACAGAGAGGGCGCTAGACAAGCATCTGCTGAATGGGTAAGGGGATGAAACAGAGGGCCGGAAGCCCGCAAAGGCGGGCGCCACAAGGGTGCCATGGCAATTCATAGCAAGGAGAGGTGACTTTTATCCGCAGGTGCCAACGCGGGGGTGGGCATGATCTGAGAAGGTGTTTTGGAGGAGTGAACCTGAAATTCGGCCTTGGGGAACAGGCTGGACTCAGTGCGGCTGACCGAGGAGGGTCACTCTGATCGCCTGCACGAGTACCCGCCCCGCCCTGCACGGTACAATGGTCCGATTTGTGCAGGTGCAGGGACACCAGAGCGCTGGGGGCGGGGTGGTCCTCGGAGCCCAGCTCGCTTTCCTCTGAAGCGCCCGGAGTTCCATCACAGGGGGGCTCGCATCTGCTCTAAAAGATTTTTATTTTCTGCCCAACAACCTGGGGTAGCATCATTGAGAACGTCTTCCGTATGAAAGATTCATCAAGACGATAGTTAGGGAGCCCGGGATTCATTCTGGGCCCTTCAGTGCCCGTGAAAGAAATAGGCAAATTGGACAGAAATCAAAGAAGGGAAAGCCAGGAGGATTAAAGAGAGCGGCCGCGGGAGCTACTTATAAGGGTTCCCGCAGCACCAGCCGGGAATAAGCAAAGCTCAGGGACAACAAAAAGGACTGAGGATCAAATACTCTCCCTGAGCAAGGGTGTAGGCACATCGATGAAGGGAAAGAATTGCTCGGGGTCACACGAAGGGACAGAGCTGAGAGGGATGGGATGTAATTACAGAAAGGAAACCTTGGGCTGGATATCAGGGCGACCGCCTTAAGAGAAGGCTCAATTCAAGGGTGGAACGGCTCCCCCAGGGTGGCGGTGGAAGCCCCATCACTTGAGGTGCATAAAGCCACTGGACAAAGAGCCGGGAAAGAGAGTGAGAGGAACAATCTCCCCGCGCAGGGGGTGGGACAGGTGACCTCACGGGGTCGCGCGGCTCCACACTTCAATGACAAGTCAAGATGTATTTCATCAGGCACCCACTGGAGAAAACCTGAAGCATCGCCCCCCGCCCCACATCCCCGTGGCCATTGTGCTTTCTCAATGCACCACTCAAGAAGCATTCCCATTCACTTCAAGACCCTCCACAGCTCCTCCTGCCAGCAAGGGCTGTGAGAACAATATCTCGCTGCGGAACTGGTGGGTTCACACTTTGAGGCAGATCTGAAGGGGAAATTTTAACTCTGGCTCCATAGTCTTGGCTCCTGGAAATGCAGTATCTTTGTTTTGTTTTGTGTGAGACCCTTTGCAATTCAAAATAAAGTCATTCTCGCTACAACAGGATCCTGAACAGCCAATACAAAATTGGGTTATTTTAATATATTCTCCAAATGAGTCTCTTTTGCTTCTGGAGGAGAGTCCGGCATTTCTAGCACGGGCTATCATGCCCACAACAACCTCTGCAGCCTCACCTTGCACCCCCATCTCTCCACTCCCCACTGCTCCGGCATTATATGCTTTTTAGGGGGTCCCAGTCTGAGTTTCCGCCTCCCGCAGGGTTTGTCCCCAGTGTTCCCTGTACCCCGAACACAGTCATGCTTCCCCTATCTGCATTACTATTAGGCTGCTGTAGCAAAATACCACAGTTTAGGGTGGATTAAACAAAAGAAACTTCTCTCACAGTTCTGGAAGCTGGAGAGTCCAAGATCCGGGAGCCAGCATAGCTGAGTTTTGGGTGAAAGCCCTCTTTGAGATCATCCAAAGCTAATCCCCTCTCAAAGACTCCATGTCCACACCGAGGGGCTGGGCTTCCAATGTGTCAGTCTGGAGGGGACGTGTAGACCACAACATCCCACTGCCCCTCTTCCTTCAGGGCCTAGCCTTAAATGTGAGCTTCGGGAAGTCTCTCCTGAGCTGGCACAGACTGGGTGAGGGCCCATCTCATCGCACCCAACACAACCCTGCCTTTGCTCTGTGGGATCACTTGAGACAGCACGTTCCTCCAAGGACTTAACATGTGTAGGACAAGGGCTGTCTTGGGGAAAACACAAAGATGAACGAAAAACTAATCCTCAAGGACCTAGAACAAACAGGGCAAGAACGCACGTATAAATAATGCGTGCGCCAAGGGACAAAGCTAAGAGTGCCGTGAGACACAGCGCCATGGAAATTCAGGGGCTGGGCCCGCATTTCCAGCTGGGCTGGGAGAAGGGAGTCCGGAAGACTTCCTCAGCAAGGCTGGTGGAGAGCATGAGAGGTGGCGACAACACCCAGAAACTGGGAGTGCCAGACAGAGGGACCAGAATAAGCGAAAGCCTGGAAGCTGAAAATCTCCAGCGCCTTTGGCTCAATAACAGAATTAAGCAGAAATTCAGTTGTAGGGAAGCTATCCTGATCACAAATATCTTAAGTATGAAGCTGAGGCTTTATTACATATACAAGGGCGTGACAATCAGATGTCACTCTGTGGTATGACTTGGTAGGAAGTGGGTATTTGCACTATAATTTGTAAGAAAACCTATTATTTTCTACTTTTCGAGCAGCCAACCAGTGAGCAGTCTGTACTCTGAGGTCAACCGTGTACACTCTGCAGCGTCAGAGGAGGAGGCTACAAAGTGGCCCTTTGCCTCAGAAATTGTCTAAAAGCTGCCATTGTGGAAATTTGCCCTCCCTAGATCTGTGGAGCTCAGGGTATATAACCACCAACCTAACAAAATCCCTAAACTATGGAGTCTGGACATTTTAATTCAGAATTCTGAAAGAGCGTCAGGACATAGCTGGTATGCTCTCTTATCCCTCTCGTCATTAAGGACCTCACCCAGGAGCCCCCTTCCGCCTTTAGCCCTCATCCTTCCTTTACCTAGGGGTCAGCTGCAGCACCTGACCTTGCCCCACCTTCTATTTAGCAGAATTGTCAGTTGCAGCTTCTGCTGGGGAGAAAGCCACAAAGCAACCCAACAGTGTTGTAGCAATGACACCTGCAAATTGCTTCACCTGGCAAAGGGGAGAAGGACTGACTTAGAGACTGTGCCCAGGATGTTTACTCAGCCCACCTGCTGAAACCAAAAGGGAGGATTTATCAAAGAATGTCTGCTCCCACATCAAGTGGGGGTGAGTGGAGGGAGGAGTAATAATTGCAACAGTGTCTACTGCCATTTGCAGAACTGCAGGATTCTAGGCCATTTGTATGTTTCCTCTTTAATCTTCTGAAACTCCAGTGATATTAGCCAATGTGAAAGACCAGAAAACAAAAACTTAAGAGAGGTAAACCCTGGCTGGTGTGGCTCAGTGGACTGAGTGCTGCCTGCAAACCCAAAGGTCACTGGTTTGATTCCAGGTCAGGGCATGCATCTGGGTCGTGCAGGCTGGGTCGTGCAGAAGGCAGCTGATTGATGTATCTCTCACACATCAATGTTTCTCTCCCTCTCTTTCTCACTCCCTTCCACTCTCTCTAAAAATAAATAAGTAAAATATTTTTAAAAGCTTAGGTAAAAATGACTTCCCCTAGGCCAGACAGTTGGCCAAGTGTTTGGCAAGTGGTGGAGTTGGGATTTGAACCTAGGTATGTCTGACTTCAGGGCCTAGGATCTCAACCATTTTGCTATGCTATTTGATTGCTGTATTTCTTAGAACATTCTTGGGGAGACAAAGCTGGCGCCCTTACTCCAGCTTCTATAAGCGTAAACAGTGAAATGGGCTCTTCCCACAGAGTTAGTCTTCTGCCCCCTACTGGTCAGATGGAGGGGTGGACTCCAACTGGAAGTGAATCCCCAATCCAGGGGACTTCCCTGTGGACTAACCCTGGTATAAAACCACTTCAGACAAAAGGACAGCCTGTGAACGAGTTGAACCAATTATTATAATCATTATCTGTGTAACATTTGGGCAAGAGACAGCTCCTGACAGTTTCTCGTGAGAAGTTATGTCTGTCTGACTGAGCAGAATTTAATCGAAAATGTCAGCCACCTTGAAGATCATAAGGGTGAGGCTCTCTCCTCGAGAAAAGGCAAAACCGCAAACAATCACCTGTTGCTGCTTACACGCAGCTCCACTGGGGTGGACAGAAAACAAAGGAGTTGAACATATGGCACTGGGGCTTTTTGTAAGTTGTTCAAGCACTAAATTCTCAGATCTGCTGTGAGAAAAAGAAAAGCTTGTTCCAGACACACACATTTCGGGAGAAATAATAATGGGAGAGGCTGGATCCGTGCAATCAGGACTGGACTGGACTGGCCACGACAGGGACATATGCAGATATTTCCGTAGGCAGCGAGCCGCCTCTGGAGAAGGACTTCTTGAGCCATTCTTCTTCGCTCTTCTGAGGCCAAGCAACCAATGAAACAGAACCACCTGTTGTCCAAGCCTCATAATATTGTAAGTGTCCAAAGAGAACAATTCGTTCATCACCGAACAGAACGGTGCTCACCTGCATTCACACGTCATCCATGCGTGTGAATGCAGTTTCCACCGCATTATCCACATTCAGCTGCCCCTCCCAAGGATCCAAAGCTGTGCTGAGAATCTTGGAGCCTTGGCATATCTGCAAACCCTTTCCAGATGATATTTCTTCAGTACTTTTTGAGATAACAAAAAGCATGTGACTACTAGAGAAAAGGTGCATTTTTCTAAAATATAGAGTATTCTTTTTACTATTGATATTGAAAAGAAAAAGTGGGTAAAGATCCAGATATGAACACATAGATCTTTTTGGGGGATGGCTCTGGAAAGCTGTGCTCAACAAAATAATATCTACATATACAGAGCTACATAAAACGCTTTCTTCCCATGGTGAAGCACTGTCTTCCCATCACCAAATTCAACACTGTGTCACTGCATTTGTGAACTTCCTATCCAGTAATATACGAGGTACAGCAAACAGGAAATCACCAACTAGTTGTCAAAGGCTCTGGATCAGGCCACATACATTCAAATCCTACCTGCAACACTGAGGATTCACATAAACTTGGACAAGTGACTTCAGCAATACCCAGAATTCCACCGGGAAAAAGTGCACAGCACACAATGTTCAGCACATGGTGCACCCACACTACCTAAGACTTGTTACTAAGCTTCTATGGACCGTAGGACTGAGCAAGCAGGAGCAGATTACCGGTTCTTATGAATTTCAAACTGGGGTTAATTTCGTGTACAAAGAAACAGGGAACAAGTGAAGGTTTTTGAAGGAGGGGTGTTGTGATAAAGAAGCCTCCACAGAAGCTCAGACCAGCGGGGTTTGAAATACTATAAGGGAGAAATGAGGGGTGCAGAGGCCACCCAGAAAGTCTGCAGTGATGCACGGCCAGCCCCACACAGCTCTAGGTGGGAATGGTAGAGATGGGGACGGGAAGGAAAGGGCCTTTACAAGAAAAAGGGAAAGGAGGAAATAGAGGAAAGGAGGAGAGCAGAAGGAGAAATGAGGGAGGAAAAAAAGAGAGAAGGGGAGAGAGAAGGAGGAAAGGAGGGAGGGAAGGAAGGAAGGAAGGAAGGAAGGAAGGAAGGAAGGAAGGAAGGAAGGAAAAAGGAAGGGAGGAGAAAAGGAAGGGAGAAGGAAGGAAGAGAGGAGAAAGGAAGGAAAGGAAGGAAGAGGAAGGGAGGAGAAGAAAGAAAGAAAGAAAGAAAGAAAGAAAGAAAGAAAGAAAGAAAGAAAGAAAGAAAGAAAGAAAGAAAGAAAGAAAGAAAGAAAGAAAGAAAGAAAGAAAGAAAGAAAGAAAGAAGGGCGGAGGAAGGGAGGGAAAGAGACTGTTCTAGGTAAATGACTACAATGACTAATCGTGAGTCAGAGATGAATCCGAGGCAGTCATCTGAACAAACTGAATCTCCCGTCTCATCACATCAGTGCAGAACAGCCAGAATGACCCACAGACTAGTCATCATTCTAACTAGACAGTCTTTAGGGGTCTTTCAGGGCTGACTTCCAGAGTCCAAAAGACTCCCAGTGTCCGGTCATTCAACGCACTCAGCAAGTCTCAGTTGGGCGCCCACCATGGACGAGGCGCCGTGTTAGGCTCTGAGAGCACAGGAAAGACGACAGAGAACAGAACTGCTTTTGGGGAGCCTACAACCTAGCTGTGTAGATGGATGTAAAACCAAAAATACAAAAACAGTCATGAATTCCAATTGTGCTGTGTGTCTTAAGTGTATCCCTTAAATCAGGTATCCCTGATCAGATCCAAACCCCTGTAGAAAAGCTTCTCTACAGAATCCAAATACAAGACCTCCTACCTCACCTTCCAACCCAATCTGGCTTCTAGAATCAGGGGAGGCAAGCTGAGTGAATTTTACGTAAGAGTATGTGCCTGCCTTTTCTAAGTAGTAGCCTGTATGCCTGGGAAACTTCTGAACCATCCTAAGACCTCAGATGAAATGGGCAGCAGGACAGGAGGGCAGAAGTGAGCCTGGAATCAGGGTGGGGGGCAGCTGGACTATCCTACGCAACCAAACTGCTGTAAGTCATGGTCAGTCGAGTCACTTAGAACCACTTCTCTCATCATTTATGAGGAAATAAGACTTGGCAAAATCAGTAATAGAAACCACCCAGCAGCCCCTCCACCCCTGCGGGGACATGGGGACAAGGAGGTATGGGGGCACAGGGACAGTTGTCACTGCTTTTACCAGAGCACTCCTTCTTGCCTGTACTCCCCGGCAAAGCACTCCAGACAGTCCCTCACCATGGATTTGTGTAAGCAGGGGAAACAAAACTGATTTCAAATGGGTCAGTTATTAAGGTCCTTTCTAATCTGTGCCCTGACAACCTGCAATTCTGGAGTTTGGGAGGTAAGTGGAAGGACTGCAGCCAACAGCCAAGGATGAGGATGACATCAGAGCAAAGCTAAACATGAGTGTAGAGTTGAGATGAGACTCATTTCCCTCCTCTGTGGACAGGGGGGTCAGCTTATTTTAAAAGCCCCTCTCTTCTAAAGTAAGAATAGCTAAAGCATCCTTACTCCATTAAAATCCAACCTTTGCCTGCCAAACGCTAGTTTCCTTCATACTTTTCTCTCAAACTACAACTTGAAAAATATTAGCATATACTGAAGAATTTGTAGTGTGATCCTTAAAAGCAATAAATCCTTCATTCCTAGAGGGTGAGTGTGCCTCCTAAGAGCTATTTGGGAGCTAACAGGCAAGAACTGCCAAAAAGAACAGACTTCCTCGTTTCTTTCTGTGATGGGGGTGAGGGGAGGGGACGCAGGACTGTGTCCAACATCCCCAGCGCTGTCCCTGGGTAGAGCCCTCCTTCTCTTCTTTGCACAGATGACCTGGGTCCTTTTCATATAGCTGCTCATCTCCGTGATGTCAGGTGGGGCCTGAAGGCGGACCAATGGCAGCGCCTGCTTCACCAGAGAATAGGAAGGTGGTTCACTACCCAACACAATTGCAGCCACGAAGCCCCCGTGGAGAGTACACAGTGGAATGCTTTATTTTAAAAAAGTACGCAACTGGAGCAAGGGCATTACACAAGTAAACAGGATAAGGGCCAAAACTGCTTCAAATGGCTCTCAAGAATATAAGTCTTTCTGAGGTTTGCCTGTTGGGTGTGTTATTTTTATCTATTCCACTGGGGTCGAGCGTGGCCTAGAATCCAGCGGAAGGGGGAAGAACAGATTTTGCACTACCTGCTCTCTCCGTACTCACAGTCCTCATCAGAAGTCGGGGCATGAACACCCTTGACACAAAGGAAGGAGAGTTAAACCCGAGAGGAGTCCGGGCTGAGCTCAGCCAGAGCCAAAGGGACCCTACATGGCTCCCTTCTGTCTCACACCCTGCTCGCCCGATCAGCTCTGCCTTTGACTGACATGTGACATTCTTGTCTTCACGGACAGGGAAGCCAGGCTCTTGATGGTTATCGACATCAGAAAATGTCATGTCTGAATATGCTTCAGCCGGACCTTCCTCCCCCACTTCGTTTCCTGCCTCCTGGCCCTCCGTTTATTTTAATTATCCAATGAAAACTCTCAAGTATGGAATGGCCGCCTGCTGTATCGCACAAGCCCTTAATTGTACTCTGGACTTGGATCACGGCATTTTAACACCCTGCAATGGTAAAAGGCACATTTGCAACAGGAGTAGGTCATGGAATATTTTCTGGAAATGCCAGTGGATTTCAAGACCCCTCCTTTTTTATACCATACATCTGCGATTTCATCCGTGTGTATAGGAGAATAGTAACTTCCATCTCCTCTCTTACATCTTTTCCTACTCCCCTTATAATCTCATGCAATTCCCCAACTTATTCTGTATATTGATGAGTATTCTAATCCATAATCCCTTGTCCCTTATTAATGCACAAAAGCATTTAAGAATATTTCATTTTTGCATTACCATAGTTCCTATACCATGACAGTGTGTCATTTATCATGCTTCTTGCTCTTTTAAAACATTTTCATCAGTAAAAAAACACATGACAATAGAGAAATTGCATTTAGGTTTTTCCCCAAAGAGGCTATGTCAACAAGTAAGATAATGTCACAGAAGACAAAAAAAGGGGCCATGCACAATCTACACATGGCCAATCTGGGACTTTGGTCCAGATGTCTATCTATGCCCCTCTCAATAAATGTGCCCCACTGTGCGTATTTATCATTCAATAAATGTTGAATGCAGTCAAATATGTTCACTGGATGAGTCCTCCCAGCCATCAATGCGTTCCAACGCCAACGGACTTTCCCTCTGTTTAACCAGGAGTCTCCACACTGGCTCTTGCATGTGGGATGCTCTTCCCCTAATTCGTGAGAAAAACCAATGCCCTTCTAGTTAACAACCCCCCAGCTCCGCCCAAACCTCTAGAAAGAGGGGTTCACACTTGAGTGTGGTTCATGTCGCATGCTCACAGCAGCATTTGCCTTGTTCTACGTGTTGTATCACTTTTAAGCAATTCCCAGCCGTGTGTGCTGATGCCTGTTCACAGATGTTTCCCCAACTCTGCTCAGTGACAGGAGAGGTTTCAGGCTAAGCTCCGCTGAGACAGGGGGCTAAGGGGAAATGGACTACCCGTGGTTTTCTGTCTTGTCGCCCAAAGGTCTCTCACTCACACTCGTGAAACTGGCTTCTCTGGACACCCCATTGGGTGTTATTTACTTTAGGACGTGGGAAGAAGCAAGGTTTTAAGTAACAACCTCATTCATTAATCCTCGGGACACACACTCAAGAAAAGATCGCCCGGGCCAGCTACCGGCCCAGAGTCAGTAGCCCACGAAGAATAACGACCTGTTCTTCCCACGAGTGATGCGAATCATCTGAAATCTCGTCGTGGCTGACTACCACGGGAGGTATGGAGAGTTCCTTCGGTGGAGTCTGTGCAACAGTCAGCCTCCCTGCCCACCCTAATGCCTGGTAACTCCCTCCTCAAAGCCCCTAACACGGGGCAGACAGACACCAGGCAGGGGCAGTGTCCCCGCAGCGATGACTCCAGGCTCCAGCCGACCGCTGCCGCGTGGGGATGGCAGCCCCACTTACTACACCTTCTCTGACTTTTCAAGAGAAGGTGGGAATTTGGATACTTACTTAAGTTTCCCCATTTTAAAATATTACTTCAAGCTTAAAAAGAGCAAAGTTTAAGCCAAACAAAACCCGTCTGACTGTGGGCTGGACCCAGTGCACGGCTCGCCACTTTGCAATCCCTGGACTTTCTGGTGCGGGTGGCACATGCTCAGTCCCTCCTTTTGCATTAAGTCTCTTTTCACTTAGCAGGATGTGACTTCCTCAATTGACTAGGAATACTTTTGGCCTGGACACATTTTTGGCTGGATGGTCCCACAATACTATGAGTTTACTAACCAGGGACTCTATTATACAACACGTTGCCTTGCTGAACAAGGTCTACAGGCAGATGTAACATTTCCCCGAAGAGAGAGAATGGAAAGGCAAAAGCAGGAACTTGGCATCAACATGAGTGAACACTCCTCATTCTCTGCTCCATTCTTTTCGCTTCCTGGCAGGTACATGTTCGCAATGGCCATTTCTCATTTAATCGCTAAGTATTTCCACGGCACAGTAACATCCATCATGGACCAGACGTGGGAGTATGCTAATTCCCCATCTTTCTGATAATGCACATATTCAATGGGATCCTCTTCCCGCCAATGTGCGTTCATAAATGCCATTAATAGTAATGGGAGTCAAATGCAAAATATGACTGAATGGGCCCCAGCGCATGAAATACATTCTCAACCACAAGGACAAGCTGGCCCACAGTTCACTGCCTTGTGCTCAATCAGGGGCTGGGGATTCTCTGATTGGGCCCAAAACGGTGATAATGACAAATAAAAAGAAAAAGCCAGGCCCTGTCCCGGGCTTATCCACTACCAGGACTCTCCTTGACTTACAGGTCAGAGACAATGAGGAGCTTTGAAGCTCGGAAACAGAGACCGGGAGCAGAAAGATGCAAACTCACAGGCTTGCAGGGGAATTAATGAAACCCAACTAAACCAGTTCAGCGGCGGCTGCCCTTTAGCCGTCCCACCCACTGAAAGACACTGTTGAAAACCCACCAGCTTTTATTGGCAGAAACAAACAAAGTCGACTACCGAGCACTCAGGAGTTTTTCATCCTGAAAGTCCAGGATGGCTCTGGCATAATAAAGGTCGTATCTCCTAACCACGGTAATGTTCACAGGGCAACCCGAGCTCAGGCCTGCTTCTCAGTGTTCCCCTGTAGAAGGTGTTGCCGATTAAACTATCACATTTCAAAGGGCTCCTTACAGTAAATAGGAAAGAAAGGGAAAAAGAGACCCAGGGCCTTTTGTTAGTCAAAAAGCTAGGGAAAGGCGATAATTAACCCATTTTTGTAGAGAAATCATTTGGACAAAAGTCAAGGGATTTACCACCCTGTCAATTGTTAAGCCCAGATAAGGACATTATATTCCGTGGCACAAAGGGGGACTGAGTTGGTGAATGGAAAGTAGGCCACTACTACAACTTCACCTCACATCTGAAAAAGGACTTTTTTTGTCCTCCCCATGCAGCGATGAACTAAAGGATTTTTTTCCCCCTTGCACTAAAAACATAACTTCAGAGCCTGGCTTTTGCATTTTGTTAAATATTCAAAGGTATTGTGCAATTAGCATGTCATTAATGAATAATTAATTACAGCTAAAGCAGCCTTCAGATTTTTGCAGCTAAATTATTTAAACAGCAAATATAACAATACAATGCAATGCTCTCATTCGGTGTTTTGTTATTACATTATTCGAAAGGAGCAGCAATATTACTTTTCATTAGTTGTAAGAATTCTGTGCAACAAGAAGTGGTTTAAATTTTTTCTTTCCTAAAAGTTGCTTCACATGCCCTAGAAGGGAACATTAATTCAATTCAGATTAGATTTCCCGAGAATTAATTAGCTGCAAATATCTGAAAACTGCGACTTGGGATCCAAGGCTTAGATATCTCAACTTAAAAGAAAATAGTCAACCTATTTAAACCTGTCCTTTAAAAGGACTCCTACACAAAAGTACCCTCTTCTAGATATTTGGTTACAGTCTCAAAGAGGCCACCCTTTAAAAATCCTTTTGTTTTATTTTTTAAAGTAAGCATTACAAAGTTACCCCCAGCAAATAGTCAAGAGTTAAAGAAAAAGTAATAGGTTGCTATTTGCACACATATATCACTACTAAGATGTGAGTTTATATTTATAAGCTGCACATCTGGGATCAGTTGACTTATCCATCTGCTAACTACGCCAGTAAACAATATGTCTAGGACCGTCAAATCCTTGCATCCATCACAAATTCCTGCTTTAATTGTGTGTTTACGTGTTAAAACTCTGCTTAAGTATATTTTAAGACTCTTTTAAGCATTTGTAATTGCTCCTTTCTTCTTCGTATTAACTCCAACACGTTCTATTTACCATTTTGACAGACCATGATTTTCCGAGCCTCCTAGATAAATAAATGGCAGAGATCATCCCGCCAAAGAAGAGGCAGCAGAAACACAGAGGGGTGAGGTTTCTAACCTGGCTGGTCCGAAGAGCATGGACCTCTTTCACAAAACTCAGCGCCGTGAGTCACAAGTTCAAATCTCAGTAGGGCTAGTTTAATGCTCTGTTCAGAACTCAGAGTATTGATCATTATTTATGGCCTTTTTGAAGTTTCTTTTCTCTTAATTAGTCTGCTACCAGTGTGCATGCAGGAGATCCGCCACAGCTGGAGATCTAGGTAAGGGGTGGGGATTTCCAAGGTCATGGAGGAATCGGGTCAGCTGGTGCCAGAGCTGGTTAGAAGTGTTGAGGCCCCCAAAAGTCAAAGAAGAGTGTAACCTGCAGCCTGGCTGGATTTTTAATCCATTGTTTCATGAGCGTGTTGAAAGCACAGGCTTTAAAAATAAATACATAAATAAAAGTGTAAAAAGACACCTTCCATAATTAGGGAAAAAATATGCACACTACTTTACACTAAAGGGGGAATTTTAGTCTGTTTTTCCCAACTTGGCTTTTACATTTAAATGTATATAGCAGGATGTCAAATTTTCACACAGACTTGTTAAACCACTTTTTGGGGAACTGAAAATCTTATGTGCCTAGGTATTGTTGTGCTGATGCAACCAGTTAAACTTTTCTATGTGATTAACCATCATTTTCTCAGGGTACAAGATATCCTTGCAGGGTCCAGTTTCTTAGTAAATGTTGAGGTCAATAAATGGTGGACAGAGGTAAGGATGCAAGCTGAAGACCTACACCAAAGACAAGAAGTCACTCTGGCACCATCCAGTTAAATGGCAGGACAGTGTGGCAGCAGGCGGTTCACCCCGGCCAAGGAAGCCGTGGCTTATCAAAGACAGTAAAATCCAAATGGGCCAGCAACAGTGCCAAATGTACTCATAGGTCTTGCAAACACATAATCTAGACAATCTGAATTAAACTGTAACCGGTTTCTAATTAATTTGGTTTTAAAAGCCACGCCATGAGACCAAACAGACCATACATTTGCAACGAATTATTCATAGGGACTCCCCCACTTAATAATGCCTTTGCAAGCAATAGAAGTGCCCACTGGTACTGGCTACTAACCTAAGGAGGAGATGAAAAGAGGGGAGGACAGATTCTAGGAAGCCTAATTTTTCTGTCCACCCAGAGGGGCCTGGTAGCAATGTGGTGGGTGGTATGGCCTCAAGGCCTGGCTAACCTCAAATGCCAGCCTCACTGTGCCTGAGATGCTAAAATTAGAAACACAGTCCTCTCAAGGCACAGTCCCTTCTAGACACCATCTTTTAGGTGCAAATACTCACAGGAAGAGTAAAAACAGTAAGAGACCAAGGCAGTAATGCTTCCTGTGAATTTATTTCTTAGATGGTTTTTTTCTAGGTCTTCGGGAGCCAAGGAGTGTTAGAGCCCTGAGTCTGTATGAAAAGGCAACTAAAATCATGTAAAAGGGGGAAATAATACTGAAATTTAACATGGAGCATGACGTGCCAAGAGCATTTTTTCCTTCAATCCTCAGGGGGAGCTAAAAACTTACAAAGAAGTAACTACAGAGTCCAAGATTGAAGTTAAGTGGCGGAGGCAGGATTCAAACCCAGGTCCAACTCAACAGCCTGGGATCTTAGCACTCAGCTCTTCTTATCACCAAGCGCCTCACCTCACTCTGTCTCTGTGCAGGTCAGAGAGGCCAGAATGAGACCTGAGGTGTGACTGATTTGCAAACACATGAGAACTGCACGTCAAAATGAGTCGCACCCCATCCCAATCTGTGCCTTTGGGAGACCCCCCTAACAGCACCTGTAGCTCTTCTGAATCCACGTGGGGCTCTGAGTTCACCTTTCAGTTCCCCGACAGGACACGTCACCTCTGATCTACATGTCCTACCAGGCTGTTTTACACCAGACTTGGCACCAAATCACGGCTGACTGTTTCCAAAACTCTGATCAACCCTCTCCAGGTGGAACGGCGCTGCTCCCAAAGACCGTCACAGGAAGGTGCTGCAGTTCAGCGAGCACCGAGGGGAAAAGACGCTCCCAAACCCCACTGCGCAAGGGCATGAGTGAAGGACCAGCAACTGTAGTCTGTAGTCGGGGCGGCCATTCATGCAACAAATGTTGATTTGCTATGAGCTCCTGCTTACACGTGCCAGACACCGCATTAAGTTAATACGTGAGTGTGTGTGTGTGTGTGTGTGTGTGTGTGTGTGTGTGTAAGATTTAGAAGCTTGCCCAAGGTCACAATGACAATAAACGACAAAGCCAAGATTTAAACCCAGGTCGAACTCTACCACATACACTCCAATCCGTGATACTATTCTACCAACCCAGCTGCTACTTTGGAGGGACGTGGCCTTCTGTGGCAAGTCCTAGGCTGCACTTTCTTTCCCTGAGTCATAGCCTAATGGTCTCTGCATGTTTCAACCAGGAGGAGGATGAGAACATCCACCCCTGGAAGGAGACCTGTGCCATGAAAATGAAGACACATGAAGAGAAAAGTTCAGGAGGCTTTTTGTTACTGGAGTCCAGACCTGGAATTTGAACTGAAAGTGGAATTGCAGGACTTAAAAATGAGTGTGTGTGTGTGGGCACACCCATGCACGCACACCCTCTCCCAGACAATCTGCCTATACCAATCATTGGTTCTTTGCATCCTGGACATCATTGATTCTTTGGAAGACAAAATGCGTACTAAAAGAAGGAAGTGCACAGCCTTGTGGGAAGATTCCAGTGGAATTAATAGGAACAGAGGGTCCAGGTGTTAAGCACACTCTGTCACCGCCACACCCTGCAACACCTACACGGCTCATACTAAAGAGTAACACCAGCGGTTCCCACATACCGTGCAAGCACCCTGAGCCACGCTCTCTGCTGAGTGCCTCACATGCCACATGTCATTTCCTCTTCATAAGCACCCTGCAGGGTTAGGCGTCATCATCTCTGCTCTGCAGTTGAGAGAACTGAAGCTTTCAAAGTTTAAACATTACACAAATAACCAATCAAACAACAGAAAAAGTACTTTGCAATGCTAAGCACCACATTGGATGCAAGAGAGTATGAGATATTGATCCTTTCCATCAAGGATCAGGAATTCCAATTGCAAAGATCAAGACACATAGGAAAAACAAATTGATGAGGCAGACCCAAACAGGAAGTCCTGGGAGGACAAGAATCAAGACTGTCTTGTTGCTAGTTGGGTCTCCGAGGCCTGCACAGTATCCAGCCTGAAGGACACGGCGAATAAACAATTGTTGATAAATGTAGAAAAGAGTAAGTGTCAAGCGAGTGCTTTAGAATTCCTGGGACCTATCTGCGGAGCATTTGGTTAACTGAGTTTAAGGAAAAATGGTCCTGACTCTCCAAGACCACTTGGAAGCCCCCAGAGCAAAGGTGCTTTAGTGCAGACAGGACCCCCCCACCCCCAGCCCCGTGGTGGCATGTGTCTCTAATTTTGATTGCACTGGGGCGCTAAGGACCTCGAAAGCTTGATCGGAAAGTCTCCATTTCTCTTTGTCCATATTCTGCCAGGGATGTTTCCTCCACCAAACATTTCATAGTCACCTTAAAGCCAAACAATATTTTTCAAGGGAAGTGACTGGCAAACAGCCATCACCTCTGGTGCAGAAAAAGACCAACATCACTCCCGGGCTTAACTGCCTTCAAGGAGACCCTGGAATGAAGGAGTCTTTACAATCGATCTGATTTTTCCCCCCACTCCCCTTTTGTGGAAGTATCTTTTACACAGGGCTTAAAGGGAAAATAAGAAGAAAAAGCAAAGAAAAAGGAAACCTGCTTTAAATGAAAAATTCCCATCTTGCCTTTGTCAAAATCTTCCCGGCCCCAGTCAGTGCCCCTCCCCCTTTATCCAGGCCTCTGTGTTTCCAGGCAAAGGGGTTAGAAAGCTGTTGAAAAACACGCTCCTGCTGTATTGAGACCGACATCTGACAGAGCTCTGCAGTGCCCTAACTTGGGTGAATTTAAATGACAAGCTCAGCTTTAGAGGGATCCTCTTTTACAATAGAACAGCATGACTGCTTCACGGCAGAAGGGGAAAAGAGGAAGAATCAAAGTTTCCTTCAAATCCCCAGTGGTGCCATTGGCCTGTCAGAAGGTTGTGACCCACTCCTGTTAATCCATGCAAATCAGATGCCTCCAATTTGTGCCGCTGATTGGACTACCACACCTTTAAATTCAGGAAGCAGCTTTTGAGTGAGGTTCCTATCACAGAGTTCAGTTCACCTCTCGTTTTTTTCTTCTTCAAAAACACGGTGACAGCTGACTTCCTTCCCGCCCTGCCCTTGCTCAGTGAGGGAAGACTGTCTGATGGCTTCCTGATTAGCATCCCAGCCAAAGCCGTGTGTTTTTCATGGACTAACACTATCCCCTCAATTACAGGCCTGTTGCTCTCAGCGTTTTCCCCCCACAGGCAGGTTAATGTACACGTCCCACTGGTATTATGGCTCTGCTAACAGTCACCCAATCTCGTTTTTACAACACGAGTGGTGGGGGGCAGGGGGAGCGCTGGTAAAGGCCTGGCATTCCCTGGAACACGCTTTGGAGCCAGACGACAGAATCTTATAAAAACAGAAAGGCTGTTTCCAAACCATCCCGTTCCAAACTTAACAACGCCTCCCAGGTTCGATGCCATGTGCCATTCGCAGTTTAAGCCACTGGGTCATTTGGAGCAGAAACATCCAGAAACAGTTAGAGGCTGGTGTTTTGAATAGCAAGGAGAAACTGGCCTGCGCAATCCCCACATCACGTAAGTCGTCCTAAAGTCATTATGAACTAGTGAGACTTATACAACGCGAATCACCAGAAGGTTTATTCACCTTGCCGAAAATCTAAGAGGTGGAAGGGTTATTTAAAGGACTTTAGTAAGTTGTCACTTTCTAAAACTTGGACAATTACTACCTTAAAGAAACCCTGAGTAATTAACGTGTATGAATAATAAACTGTAATAACCATTTGGCCTATATTTTAGAAAAATACTATTATCAGACACAAGAGAAAGAATAAAATAAACAGGAATAAACTCAACAAATATTATATAGAAAAATTCTAAGGCTACTGAAGATTTGAATAAATGGATATATATATATTCATAGTTTTCAAGGAAGCCTCAACATAGTATAGGCAGCAACTTCTCTAGACGTCAATGCAATTTTATTTGGTATCTTAAAAAGTGTAACCTAAACACTGATTCTATAGTTAATATATAAGAATAAAGAAGCAATGATAAGTTATGAAAATGGAACGGGGTATAATATTAAAGCGTACAGCTACAGAAATCAAAATTGTGCAGTAAGGGAGTAAGACTAGACACACCAATCAAGGGACTAGAGTAGAAAAGCCGTGTCTCTATGTCCTTAGTCAGAGTTGATATTCCAAACAGCAGAACTGCCACTCAGGTCGACACCAGAGCCTCAGTCTCGGAGTCACCACACCCACCCCCTTCAGTGTGCCAAGGGGTCCCTATTAACTGATACTCCAAAAAAGGGGGGGGGGTCTAAACTGAAGGAAAAGGAAGGGGTGTGGGGCAGCAGCCATTTACCAACCAGCATGGGAGCATTTTAAGATTCTGATGAGGAAACGCTTAAACAACTTAAGTACGTTGCAGTTTTAAATCTAGGAATGTGAAAAAAATAAAGACACACTGAAAAAAAAAAGAAAAGAAAAACCGAAAGATAGGTTCTGTGGTGGCTTTAAAACATATCCATAAATTCTATAAGACGTGCCACTTCCAAAGATGGGACCTTGGTCCCCTCTCCTGAATGTGGGCTGGCCTCGGGGACCTGTGTCTAGCAAACCACATGTGGCCCAAGTGTGGCGTGTGCCTTCCGAAACTGGGTCATAACAGGCACTATATTTTGCTGTTTGCTCTCCCCTGAATCACGCAACCCAGGAAAGCCAGCCACCACTCCAGCGGCCCTAGAAAAGCCTGTGGAGTGAGGCACTGAGGCCTCCCACCTACAGCCTTGTTAATGCGCCATCTCGGACTCAGGGCCCTCAGCCCCAGTCCAGCCTTCAGATGGCTACGGCTGTACTTGAATTCCTGTGAATAATAAATGTTTATTGTTTTAAACCTAAGTAAAAATTCATAAGAAAAAAAAAGAAAAACAAATACAATGAATAAGCTATTCACACACACACAATAAAATATATAAATGATGCCAAAAAAATCTCAAAGAAAAATGCTCAACCTCAGCAATAGGTACGAAATGCAAATCGAAACAGGAAGCGAATACCGTATTTCGGTTTACTGAGTCAACAGATGTTTTGCAGTGACGGAGTTCTGTCGAGGGTGCTGGTAAGCAAATCTCCAAAACTTCTGGTGGGAGTGTAACTAGGTACAGTCTTTCTGGAAGGCAACTCAGCAACATGTACCGAAAGGCTTAAAACTACTCATATTCTTTAATTTGAAGATTATAGAGGCATTTAACCTGAAAAAAAAATCAAATTGCAACCCCAAAACTTATAGACAGAAGGTGGTTCATTGCTCCATATTAAAGGCACACACACACACACGCAAATACCATGAAAACAAGCTACATGTTCCACAACAAAAGGATGGTTAAATAAGTGATATCCACAGAATGCAATGCTGGCCATTGTTTTTAAATTGTGAGATATGTTAAAATATTCACAATATGTTAAGTATAAAAAACAAGCTGCAAAACAGGATAATTCAATTTGGTAAATATACAGTTTTAATCTGCGCATAGAAGATACTCTGAAAAAACTACAGAAAATGTTAAAAGAGATATTTTCAAGTCTTTGGATAAAAGGTAATTTTTGTTTTCTTGTCTGTAGTCTCAGGTGTTCTACAAAGAACATGGAGCACCCCTTTAATTTAAAAATTATTGTTAAAATTTCAAAATCATTTTAGGAGCAAGAGCTAAATAACATGTTTACCCCACCCACACACACACACTCCACTCAGTAACATGCTGATCTGTGAAGGGCATTTCTATTTTTAAAAAAATTTTTGTCTAGGTGTCTGAGAGAAAGAGAGAGAGAACTTTTCTAAGAGAGAAGAACGAAAACCCTAAATCCTAGAATGTCTTTTTCCAGATGGAACAGAGAAACATCGATATCTTTCGTAGAAACCTGAGTACTTAGCAGCACAAATGCTCTAATCTTATTTGCTTATTCCTTGCATCTGCCGACGCACAGCCTGATTAACCATCTTCTCATACAAATGCTGAAGGTTGCCAGTTGTGACAGATTTGAACTAACGTTCATGGTAGCACAGGCTGGGTTGAAGTGACTTGATAAAGTCCATGGCAGCTTGAGGGACAGTCTGCACCCCACTATGTAAACAACAGTGTCAAAAAAAAAAAAAGCACTGTCAACAACCAACCCACCCCATACACGGAGCCCCCTTCTCAGATGGGTTGAAAATACAACAGGCATCCGTGGCTCACCTTCCTGGAAGCCCCACACAAAACAAAGGGTCACGCAAAACTCTGAGCTCCTGACTCAAAACGTCTGAGACCAGGCCAGGTGAGGCTGCGGGGAGCAGGGTGGCACTGGGGCACCCCTCGGACCATACACTCCGCCAAAAAGGCAACAGTACCGCACTCGCCAGTCACACTGCTCCCCAGGCCAGACCAGACCACAGCCGCCACAGCCTGCACACTCCCTAGGAAAACGCTTTGTGTGAGAACCATGAGGACCCGAGTGTCATACCGTCACGGGTTGTTTTCTCAGCCCAGGACTCGCACATCTCATCCACTCTCCTCAGTGAACCAGCCCTGCTGTCTACACACAGGGCTCCTAACAGGATGAAACGCAAGCATTTCTACAAGCCCAGGTAGAAACTTACTGTACAGGAAAAAGAATAATGAATTAGAAGTTCAAGGACCGTGTATAAATCCCATCTGTGGGGCCACCATGGTCTGGGACTTTGGGCCATTTGGTTCATTTCTGTGACTTCCACCTCCATTTCTTTAAGAATGAGCTTTCGCCCTGGCTGGTGTAGCTCAGTGGATTGAGCACGGGCCTGTGAACCAGACAATCGCGGTTCAATTCCCAGTCAGGGCACATGCCTCGGTTGCAGACCAGTTCCCTGCAGGCCAGTTCCCAGCAGGGGACCCATGAAAGGCAACCATACATTGATGTTTCTCTCCCTCTCTCCTTCCCTTCCCCTCTAAAGATAAATAAATAAAATCTTAAAAAAAAAATGAGCTTTCACCAGATTGTGGGTAAGTCTCATTCTGCCTCAAAAGACTCACAATTCTATAATTTAGAAAAACAACTCAGGGATTTCTAGAAGTTAGTTCTCTTCTAGCCCAACTTCCTACACCTCTTACATCACAGCTCCTTCACCACCCCATTATTTACCAGGAAAGACAACGAATACTTTTCCACGAGGAAGGCTGGAAAAAATTCACAAATCCACTCCATGTCCCTGGCATCTTAGCCAGTTAAGGTTTGACTACAATGATGCGTCTCTCTAACCTCTTGGTGGCCTACAGTGCGTGTTTTCTTTTGCAGGCTTGGAAGTCCAGGACAAATGACATTCAAGGAAGAATATGTGCTCCAAAGTCCTCTCCACCACCGGACAATTATAGTATTCCACCTGACTTGGATTTTAAAGAAAGGTTTTGAGTCTTAAAAATGTTCAGAGGTTTACCACAGGAAGACCAAGGTTTCCAACAGCTTTGCAATGATACTTTGCCGTGAACTTTCACAGAATGGTAATGGGAGGTTCCTTGGAGAGTTCTATCTCTTACATCAGATTACAGCGAGAATATCTTTAGAACTGACCTCTGAGACATGCCACAACTCCAGCTTAAAGAATACTTCAAACTCCATGACAAACCTAATTTTCTCCAACTGGAACACTACTTTTCAACCCCTTCTTTTGATTGCAGGTGTCCGCCAACATGCGAAACATATTATACAGAGCATGGTGAAGTCGCCGTGGACCACCACCAGGAAACCAGTGGTTTGAAAGGTCCTACTAGAGAAGATGGCACTCAACTCATTTCTATTGTTCTCAGAAAAAAAAAAGATATTAAACCCATTATAGCTTGGTATAAAAAGGCATCTATCCAGCTATTACTGAAAGACAATATATATGACAATAGCTAACCAAAGAATGTTAGGACATTTTCCTCTGCACAACTTACAAGAGTGAAAATTCTTGTCAGGGTTTATTTCTTTCTCTCCTTCCTTCAAAGTTTATTGATTTCCTCCCTGGAACCAGGCACAGCACTTAGAAATAGGAATACGATCAACAATCATAACATGTTCCCTGCCTTCAGGGGACTCGCTGGTACGGGAGGGGTGTCACACGGTAAACCATCACCACCACGCAATGGGAAAAGTGCCATGAGAGAGGCTGGGCGCACACTGTGTCCTAAATCGGCAGGGCCGAGAAGGCTGCTCTGAGGAGCAAATATTGAATTTAACCCTGAGATAAGTTAGAAATAGCCAGATGAACGCCAAGGCAAGGGAGAAGCTCAGAATGTGCCCCTACCAATTAGCAAGACAAACAGGTGCAAAGACACAAGCCACCTCAGAGGGCGTGGCAAGTGTGGGGAGGAGGGCTGCGAGCAATGAGGCCAGGAGGAGCGGTGTGTGCAAGGACTTTTATCTCTGGGACAATGAGGAGCCAGGCTACCCGAGTGACAGCCAGTTTTAAGCAAGAGAGTGATGTCAGAATGGTTCAGAAGGATCATTCTATCTGCTGTGTAGACAACAGCTCAAATAGGGTCAAGACTGGAGGCCAAGAGATAACTGAGATGTTACTGTAGCCATCTGCCTGAGAGGCCACGGTGAACTCAGGCAGAGAAGTGCAATGAAAGAGAAAGGGGGAAACAAACCTGGGCTGGCTAAGGGGGTCCAGAGGCAAGTAGGAGCTCTAACCTGATCAGGTACCTTTAGGCCCAACCTTCCCCAATCTAAGTAAGGCTTCCCAGCCTCAGAAACATACTCGCCCAAGCCCAAGGAAATTCTCTAAGCTTGACAGCACCCTAAAAATGGACACCTAATCCTTTCAGTTCCTCAAACAGGTGGGGGCTGCTAATAACCCAGTGCCCTGATTTTCATTTCTCCCTTGGCTGGCCCGGCCAGCACAGTATAGAGTGTTTACTCCGAAAGAACCACTTTCCATTTTTTACTGCCCTCATGACATAACATCTGCCTACAAGTTAAAAAGGAGCATGAATTTCTCGAGCAGTGGAAATGCAACAGACCCTCAGGAGGTAGAAGAATGTATTTCCCATTCGTCAAGCAGATCTGACTTCAGTAGACAGAGAGAGCTTAAGATGTGGTGTGTCGAACCAATAATCCAGTGTGTTGAGATATTTGGTAACCAGACTAGAGATGTCACGTCATTTACAAAAACAGCACCGGACGGTGAGTCAGAAATTTGGGGGTTTAGCTCTGGCTTGTCACTAACAAGCTGTGTAAGCTTTGTGTCCCTTGCCTTAACATTTGGAAGACAGGAAAATGATCTTTAAGATTCCTTTCAACCCCAAGATTCTAGGACCCTGCCTCCATATAATAAGGTGTTGTGGAGGTTTTGACGTTTTTTTGAGATTTTTTATTTATTTTTAGAGAGGGGGTAGGGAGGAAGATCAACATCAATGTAAGAGAGAAATACTGATCAGTTGCCTTTCATATGTACCCTGATCAGGGACTAAACCCACAAACCAGGCATGTGCCCTGACCAGGAATCGAGCCAGCGACCTTTTGCTTTGAGGTACAACATTCAACCAACTGAGCCCTGCTGGTGAGGGTGCTTTTTTTTTTTTTTTAACAGCTGCCACGGGGTCCCTGCAGCAGAAAGGCACAGAAGTGGAGCTTGTAATTCTCCAGTCCCCTGTGCAGCCGCAGCAACCTCCTTACAGCTTTTATACATATTATTTGTTTAAAGAAAGGTTATTAAAGGGGAAAAAAGCTTGTAAACTTGTGCTCAATGGATTTGCATATTTTCTTAAAGATCCCAACTGTACTCTTGTTCTCCTCTAGGAAGATTAATACCATCCAGAAGTTTAGGGTTTAACTCGAGGTAAAGACTGCTCTGCAGCTTTGGCTCTTTGTGATTGTTTTTAAAAGCCCATCCAGCGAAATCACAGTGATTCGCTGATGCTCATGCTGTGTTTACCCCAACCTCCTAAGCCTTCTGTGGCATTTGAGTCTATAACAGCTTTTGTAAATGTTGATTTAAGATTTGGGATTAAAGTCGGAACACACCACCTGTCTTCAAGTTGACATAAATGTTATAAAATGGGATGCTACACTTTTTCTAATCCTTGTCTCTGAGCAGACCCATATGTAAATTTCACACAGTAGTATTTAGTAGCATAATTAATCCCTACTTTATGTTATGAGTAATATTTCCTATTCCCGACCCTGTAACGTCCTTTCAGAAGATCCATGTTCCAATTAGACTAGCCCATCGGCACTCTTTTAATGAGCAGATTAATCATTCGGATGGGTACAACGGTGTCATCGCAGGTTTTAAATATGATCATCTACATCCTAATGGGGCTGCAAAGCCTTGGCTTACAGCAAAAAAGGTGGCAACACCGGTGTGACTTTCATGTTGCTCTATCTGGGACAATGCGGGACACAGGAAACCTGGAGGGTGCACCGGGGCCGAGTTAGGAAAGTAATCATGATGCAGGCACAACAATGACTTCTAGGGAAGTCACGTTGGGTCGGGTCCCTAGAGCACGTGTTGCTACGTTCAACGTCGACGTGGTAGAAAATCTTTCTCATCTTCTTGGCCACACAGCTTTTCCTTTAGAATTCTTCTCCCGACCTTCCCTTCCAAGAAAGGGAACTTTTAAATGAAAGCAGTTTTGAAATCAAGTTAATTTTTCTTGAGTCTGACCCAAAATGATCAAAAGACTCCCCCATAGTAGTGTGAGGGGGGGAGAAAAGTCTTTCTCAATTGAACAGCTACCTTTTCACATAGGCTTATAGAAAACTACTTATTTTTCTCTGCCTTCACTCCTCTCTACAAAAGCAGCATTATAGCCAAATCTCAGACAGCATCAGTGCTCTGGGCAATACAGGGCATAAACATGGAAAAATAGGCTTAGAGAGAGAAATATCAATAAACTGGAATTCACTATAAATGATTCACCCTGACAAAAAGTATACCCTCAGAAGGCGATTAATAGACCCGAGAAACTCAAACCGAACACACAGCCTCTATTCAGCCCTTAAGTTTTATCATCGTAGCCCTGAAACCAGGTTCTCCCTGGGATTGGCACACTGATATCCTGCTTCCCCCTCCCAGTTAAATTTGTCCCCCCAAAGACAGGCACCTGGCTTGGTCTTAAAAATGTGGTCTGAATCATCTTCTTGGACAGGCAAGTCATGGTTACTTTTTTTTTTCTTAATACAAACAGTGAAGGCTAAATCACTGGAATCTATAGCAAGGGTTAGCTGCCAAGAAATCTCCAAAGAGACCATAGGCTGACTTGAGCAGCTAGTGAAGGACAGTAACGTACGGCAGATGTCACGTCCACGATAAGGAACATAATGGGCTGGTGCTGTTAATACACTCAGGGTAACCCCAGGTTCATCAGCAGCATCTGTAATAGCAACCCAAGTTTCTGGATCTACACAGATTTAAAAAAACCCTTTCAGGAAATAAGACTGTGTGAGGGAAGTACTTGAGCGGGGGTTGGGGAACCCTGCTCCGTGGCTCCTTAGCAATCGCTTCATCCCCTGAACTTGACAAATGCATGCTGCTCACCTTAGAAGAGCAGGCAGCAGGTCCACAGGGGTGCCAGAGGTGCTCCGGGTCCCCTCATGCTCTCCCATAGAGCTCTATTTCTGTTTGGAAGCTCAAGAATGAAAAGTATTACTGTTTCAGAAAGGCTGGACTAAATATAACTTGAGTTGTGGACCAGAATCAATATCTCTTTCCTGTAAAGTGGAGCCATTTTCTACAGAACACAAATGAAGTGTTCAGGGCCATCCAGGTCCTTGCTCTCGGGACACATTTCGCCTTCAGGGCCACACCCATATCTGCCTCCGGGCCTTTCAGTACTTGCCCTGTCAGAACCTGCTCTTAAGGGAACCTTACATGGAAGAGCGAGTGCTGGGTGTATGATGTCTGGAGGGAGAGACTTAGGCGTTTGGTCAGAAGCCAAAGAATCGATATGAGGATTTCAAACAGCAGCAAGATGGGGGAGAAAAACTTAGATGGGGAAAGAATGGTGTGAGATGGTCTTGGGGAGGACGAGGTCCCTGTCCCAACACCCTGCACTCATCACTCGGGAAGCTTCCATAAGACCCATGCTAGCCTTGCTTCCTGCACATGAAGTCACCACCAGGAGGAGACAGCAATTCGATGAGCTTCTTCCCAGGACAATGACTCCGAGAAAACTATAGAAGGGACAATTTTCAAAACACAGGCACTTCGAAAGGTTTGTGAACAAATCCTACGTTGATACTGCTAAGAACAATGGCTTGGTGTCTGTCCATGGGGGGCGGAAATACTTAAAAATCTAGAAGACCTTCCCAGAAACGTGGATTACAAGTGCAATTTCAACATGCTCGCCTTCCCTCCAGTAGGGCTAAGTCATCCCCGATAAGTACCACGACGTGGAAAAACACATGTCAACAACGACAAATAATTGCAAAAAAATAATTATAAATTAGTTCTAGATGTCTAAGTAAGAGCGATTCATTTAACGCTTCCACTGAGATCCTAGTCCAAGAAGAGTTAATCAAGCATAGCAGCTCCCTAATCAGAACAGTGAACTAATGATCCTATTCCTGAGTAATACCAGTCAGATAAAGCTCTCAAAAGGTAGTTAACATCACTTTGGTGGAAAGGAATGACAAGTGCAAGTCCTAGTGGGGGTAATGCATCATTCATGCCCCCTCTCATTCTGACATTTTAACGTTATCTTGTTTTACTGTGTCGGCCTAACACTGCCACTGCTGGTAAATTAAACTGTGAACTTCCAAAGTGGGTGGCAATAAATACAAATTATGAGAGTTCAAAAGATGTCCCCGGAGGTGCACGGCTAGACACAGAAAGTCTCTGGCTTTTCTGTCACATAGCGATAGACAAGAGGCAAAGTAAAATAGGCATTTTTGGAGACAGAAAAAAAAGAGAGGGAGAAAGAATTAACTAACTCATGAGAAAAATGAAGAGAAAATACATGCTTAGAAAACTGATTTGAGCCCTGGTCAGGTAGCTCAGTTGGTTAGAGTATCTTCCTGATACACTGAGGTTACAGGTTCGATCCCCAGTCAGGGCACGTACAAGCAACCAGTGAATGCATAAATAAGTGGAACTACAAATTAATGTCTTTCTCTCTCTCTCTCCCCCTCCCTCTGTCCTCCCTCCTCTTTCTCTCTAAAAAAAAAAAAAAATTATAAAAACTGATTTGAAGAACAATAAAAATGGAAGAGGTCCAGAAAAACTATATAAACATCAAAGGTTTTATTATATACTGGTCTTTTATGTAAAAGACTCCAAAAACCTATTTTGAAATTGAGCAGGATATTTCTAAGTTATCAAAAGTAACAGGCAGTTATTCTAAGTAAAATGTATAGTGGGAAAATATGCATTGACAACATGAATCTTGGTCATCTTATAAACTTGTTAAATGAGCCCTGGCTGGTGTAGCTCAGTGGATCGAGCGCGGGCCTGCAAACCAAAGGATCGCAGTTCGATTCCCAGTCAGGGCACATACCTGGGTTGTGGGGCAGTTCCCAGCAGGGGACGCATAAGAGGCAACCATACATTGATATTTCTCTCCCTCTCTCCCTCACTTCCTTTCTAAAAGATAAATAAAATCTAAAAAAAAAAGTTGTTAAGCGAAATATGAACCATAGTCCCCACCCCAGCCCAGCAAAGAAAGGGGGAAAAAAAAACAAAGAAAAAATTATCTTCTTATAAGCAGTTTGGGGGACACCAGACTAGCACAGATGCCAACTGTAAACATCAAGAGCCCCTCAGGAGGCGGTCCTAGGCCAAGAAAGAAGGCTGTCACGGTCGGTTCTGCAGGAGTTCCATGTGCCTCTCTGGTCCATGCATCTACAAGGGTGAATGGGCAAAACCAGGGTACAGAGAATGAAAATTAAAACGTCTCTATGTAGTCTGCTGGGGGCCTGTGCCAACGTCACATGGCAACAGTGAAAGTCAGAAAGCCACCTCGGGAACAAAAGAAATCTGCCCCCTTTTAGGCACATGAAAAAAGACGGGCCTTACAAGTACAACCAGAGATGAGATTGTTTAATATCGCCTAATACTGAGACTTTCGCTCCCAATTTGGTCGAGTTCCATTAATGAATCTTATAAAATAGTTTATCTGCCTAGCCCATGCCCACAAACCACTCACAGGGGACCGGGACATCATCCTTTCTCCCAGAGTGCAGATATCAGTTGGGCCATATGCAACAGCGGTCTGTTTATTTTTCCCATAAACCACCAGTTTCATAGAAACTCATTAGCATCACCTGTGTTAATTACACTAGCAAACCAATCAACAGCTCCTTCTTAATTAGGTTTTCTTTATTAAAGCCCGGAAATTGCCAAGGAGACAAAAGTCACCTGGGGAAATTATGTGAAAAGGAGTGTTTATGCCAAATTAAACACTAAAATAATAATAAAATAGCCCAGTTTGTTTACAGGAAAAGGAAACAATATTAATATTCAAGGTCACTGGCACACTCCTTATTAATTATTCTCATTATATGAAATTGTGATCATTTCTGCTTCAAGAGGGTTGGGTTATAGAAAGTCTTTGTACTCGAAGTTGACTCACATCAGATTTTAATGGCTGTGGTCAGCGATTATGACTTGCTTATTCTATAAACACGGGCACCCAGGGGTTAAAGCAGTTAATGCTAATTTCATGAGCTCATGTCCCAACTGTAACTCAAAATCCCATATGTCTGTTAGTAAACCTAGGAAGGCATATAAAAATCTACTATGAAAGGAAAAGATACGCACGTGACTCTTGGAATTTGCAATTCTCCTAAAAGAGAAAGGAAAAAAAAAAAGACTTCTAACCCTACCCCTCTCACTTCCAAGAACCTTTCAGCAGAGGGGGGTGGTCACAGCACTGGGAATACAAAAGCTGCTTTTAGAAGGAGATCCTTTCTCCAAGGTTAGACTTATAGGCGGGTTCCCTTGGGACATTTAAACGAAGCCTAGCCAAAGAACTAGCAAGTAGATTGCAGGGAGTTTCCTGTTCTGGTTGTGTGGATGTGGAGAGGGAGGGGGTGCTACTGGGGGACCTAAGAGGTCTTTTCATCTTCAATTGACTGTAAGGCTAAGCACATTTATCGTGGACTCCAACCCTATCTTCGGAATAATGAGATCTGGACACACCCATCAAAGTGGTGATAACAATGCTTAACCTGGTTCTTGCAAGAAGAATGAGTTCGTCTGTGGAAAGTACTGCGATGATGAAAATCGCTGGGTGAGTGACATGTGTTTTTATTCCCATCGGTCCTGGGAAATTGCCTGTCCAAAAAGGCCTGTGAATTCTGGCTCTCTGTAGCCAAATGAGTGATTGTAAAAGTCAACTAGAGTTGGGAGCTGGACCTCTAAGAAAAGTAAACAACCATCAACGAGATCACTTTTCAGCATCAAGCCCCAGGACCCAACCGTACGGCGTGCTCAATGGCTGCCCTCTTAGGGTCTTCTTTGCCCCTGGCTTGGGTTACCACACACCTCCCACTGTAGGTCAAAGCCCAGAGAGGCTCACTCACTGAGCTTGATGAATATTCACCGGAAATCCAGAGGGGAAGTTTGCACTAAGCTGCACAAAAACCTCTTTGTTTTCTCAAACAAATGCCACAGAAGGGTGTTATATTAAGGAGAAGATCATGCAAAGACCACAAGCAAAGACATCACGCATGGGCTCAAAGCTTGAGCAGGTATAAAGAGCAGAAGATTTTTGTTCTGGCCTCTAAATATCCATCGAACCAACCCCTATTCAGCGTCACCTTCAAGAGCTAAATCTCTGGAGGTGCTGTCTCACCTCCACCGCCACCTCATAGAAGTGCAGAAGACCCAGAGTCTGTACTCTGGAATTGCTCCGTTGTGTTAAGAGATTAATATCAAAGTTTAATATCAAAGGAATATAGCTCTGAGGCTAGAAAGGGAAATTGCATGAGGGCCCTTACACCTGGGTCACAAAGAATTTGGATATGAATAGCGAAGTACTTCTTCTTCTTGATCAGCTTGCAAATTGCCACAATGATTTTTAACCTTCCTTGCAGAGACCTCACTGGCTTCTCTGGAGAATGAGACTTCAGCTCACACAAAAGCCATGGCGTCCAAGCTGAGTGTCCATGACTGACTGGTGACCTTTGTGGAAAGACCTTATCGAGGCAGGCCATTGTCTTGGCCACCCCCCTCAATCTGCATTTCCAGCTGCTCCTTCTCCCTCCCTTCCCTTTCACCCTCCCCGCTGGATACCTGGTCCCTGGAACCTCAGCTGAGTTTATTTCACTCGCCCTTACAGCACAGGCACTGCCTAGTTGGGTATACAATTGTCACATAACTAGACAGACGGTTCAGACAGAACTGTAGTAATGGGGTTATCAAAGCAGCTCTTCGGTGGATGGAAAGGATATCTTCCAAATCGCATCTTTAGGAATCAAGGTCCGTTTTAAAACCCTGTTGGTGAATCAGACGCAGAAGCGTCTGTAAACAACAACAACAAAAAACTGAATCTGAAGTTACAGTGGTTTGGGGGTTCCACTCAGGAAATGTCAGGAGACCAAAATACTCAAAGCCTTGCTGGAAATGCTTCTCTTCAGGTTAGGGTTTAACTGCTCACTGGGGTGGACACCTTCACGTTGCCCAAAAACCTTGCCTGTTTGTCCTTTACTTCAATGGCTTTGCCTCTCCCGCAGTGTAAAGACACAAGACCTTTACAGGGCCCACGGGGCCCCAGATGTCCCCTTTACGCTTCTGTCAGCGTCACCTACAGCTCTCCTCCTTGCTCTGCTCCGCTCCGCTCACGCTGCCCTCCTCACTGTTCCTCAGGCCCATGAAATTCTTCACACTGCTTCCTCTGCCCAACTTGACGTCCCCTAGGCATCTGCTCCTTCAGGTCTTTGCTCCATTACCAACATGTCACTGGGGGTTTTCCTGGCTACTGCGTTTCAAACAACAGCCCTGAACCCATTCCCCAAACCCTCCCTTTCCCCATTTTCTGAATGACTGTCCTCAGTAGAATTTCTCCCCCCACTAAAATGTCAGTTCCATGAGAGTAGGGGTTTTTTTCTTACGATTTCATTCATTCTGAATCCCCAGTGAGAGACCAGTGCCTGGAACCCAGGAGGTACTCAATAAATGCTTGTTGAAAGAACAAAAGAATATAGGAAGAAAGGGAAGAAAAGGAAGTGGAGCGGAGAGGTATTATTTACACCCTATTGCTGCATCCTGTCTTTCATTTCTCCTCCTTCCATTCTTTCTTTTCTCTCTTCCCTCCCACTTCCCCTCTTCTAGAATATTCTTCTGCACCCTGCCACTCCAGTCCCACCCCTCGACCTGCTTAACCCTCATTCTTCCTTCACCACTTTCTTAAGCATCTCCCTGGCTTCTCTAACAAGGTCACCCCCACACACACACAAACTCCTCCTACCTCCATTAGGCAGCCCCAGCAAATCAACTAAATACGTGGTGTCCTCTCTTTCATAACCTTATCACATTATAGGTTCCACATGTATGTGTATGATTTTTTAAGTTACTGAGTCGTGGGTCCCCCAACCCCACTAAATTTGTAAGTTCCACGAGAACAGGACCCTATTATCACCATACACCAAGTCACCAGCACACACAGGGCGTGCAATAACTAAGTGTTTGTTGGCTGAATGAGGTAAAAATTTATCCTCTGCAGCAAACATTCATTCATGTACTACACTTAGGTAAGTGCCCCATAAAAGCCTGATAACTCCTAATAACAGCGGTGGACGTCGCAGCTGTGGTCACTGACACTGTCGGCACGTACACGTCATCTTTTGAGTCTCGACCACGCCTCCCCACCTCACTCAGCACCCTCAATTATCAGCGACCACCTTGCCCCCTGGGGAAACCTGCAGATGGCCAGATCTTACAAACTGAAATCCATTTGATTCCTAATGCGTCTTGCTGGCGCTCCCCTTCCCGCAGTCCTCCACGGTAGAACGGACCACTCTGAACGTGTCTATGGCTCTGCGTGCCCCCACAAAGCCACCAATGCAGCTTACTCTCCTTACATCTGTGATCTCTAGCACATATTCAGTGACACACTCAATAAAATTAATTTCAGGGATCTATCCAATAAAAACTCGAATAAACCAGCAAGTACTCTACGCTGAGTGATTTCAAGCCCCCCATGAGGAGATGGTGACCTGTGAGTCAGAGAGCTTCACAACGGCAAAGCCTTGTCTTTTCACTTTCGAAAGCGTGCAGGCCTGAGGAAGAACGTCTGCCAAACCACCCACATCATTGGTAACCTATGATCACAGCCTCCAGGAATGGGTGGCCAGCAGTTTCGGTCCTTCACATCCTGGACTTTCTTGACCACCTCTGAAGAGGCATTCCAAAAATCATCCACTCTGAGCTGTCTGATTTTTGTGACCTACCTCAATTTCAATTGTTTTTGCATAATTTTTTTGAGTTTATTGGTAAGGGGAAAAAATCCCGTTGGAAATATACACAGCTTTGAATTGATTTTTTTTTTGGTAGGCAATTTCTTGAATACACACACACATTATCTCCCTGATAGGCAATAATAGCTCTTTAAGGAGCTGTCGTGATCAATCGTAAAAATACATATTTAGAATACTTTTTAAAGTGTGGTGTATTATAAAAATGTTTTCAAGTGAAAACTGTTTACCCCAAAGACTGTAATGATTCTGAGGATTATTTTGTAAATCCATATTTGAGGCTTTAAGGGAAAAAGAAGCAATTTCTGTCTGACCCGGGAGATCATAAAGACTTCACTGAAGCCGTTAACATTTACTATCTCTCAAGGGCTAAAAATGTTGCTGGGAACATGTTTCCAGGTTCAAGGAAAAAAAAAAACACAGTCCATTCTTCTAACAAAGGGTCTTGGAGGCTTCGCTCTCTCCTGCCCCAAAGGCTGACAGACACAAGTCCATTATACTAACTAATGGCACACTTAGAAGAAAATGCCATCCAGAAGATGTTAGCCCAGGGACCCTGACTAATGGGTACTGTCTAATGTTCAAAGACCCCATCAGCTCTGGTCACTGATGAGACATTCTAAGAGTAGTACATTAAGACCTTGGTGGAGCACGTCAGTATGGGAAATCTGATAGGATGAATTGGATATTTGAGGAGAAAACACTCTTGATTCCCTTTTGTCTCAAGCCTGATTTGGAGGAAAAGAGATGATTAATAATCTCATGTAAAAACCTAGTCTCCTATACCATCTGCATCTCCTTCCACAGACCTGTCCAAAAAAACCCACATGTTTGACTAAGAGCCCTTAGCTTTTATTAGTATTTACTGAAAGCTCTGATTAGTAAAACAGGAAAACAGGGTGTTTTCTGGTTAATAGCAAAAAATGCCATTGACTTCCATGCTACACTAGGAATTTGCTTAAGAAATGAAAGGGTATGGAGAATGGCAGAATATATACTGGACCAGGCCCAGGACTGTGAGTGCTGTGTAATGCCTTCATGGTCTTTTCAAGTTTTTATCAAGACACTTTTATTTTTTGAAAGGAAAAAAAAAAAAAAAGACTTGAGGAATGAAATGAAAGAGAGAAAGAGAAAGAAGAAGGAAAGAAGGAAAAAAGGAAGGAAGATTGAAAGACGTTGGTAATATTATGCACAAAGGACCGGCCTGGGGCAAACTGTCAACAGTCAGCCTATAACAGAAGCCTGAGACTTAACCACTTATTCGACACAAACAGTTGGGATGGAGGCTGACCGGGGGATAACGTCGACACATGTTTCACGTCTCTGGTCCACTTTCACCACTTTTATTCACTTTTTTGTACTACAGAGTTCACACGTCTCTACTGGGCTCCCTTAACAACTTCACCTGTCAGGTCTGAATGACCGGTTAGATTTGATGAGGCCAGGGACGTACCCCATTACAGGCAAAAGGAGGTCAGAGATGATAGCACCTGGTTTAACACCAAAGGAAGTGAAGTCCCTGATATTTAACGAAACGAGCACATTTCCCTTCTTACACCTGCAATAACCTGCCTAATATACTGTTTCAAAAGCAAACAGACCCAGCTCAGTGCACTTCAAAGCCAAGCTTTCATTCATTGTCCAGGCAGAATCAAATTGTTCCTTTTTAGGTAACACACGAGTTAGGCAGACCTAGCCATTCCTACACGGTAAATCGCTGGCCCATTGTGCTGGCTTTATTCCCTTTCCTGTAAATATTCAAGGGTCCCTGAGTCCCTGATGAGAGTACTTAGCTCACATCAATGGTAATGGGACTTAAACATAGGCCTTTTAGGCAGAATGTGTTTCTTTGTTGGGAACTTTTCCTCTTTCGCCCTCTTTCGCCCCTCCCCAAGCTTGATTTCACACCGGCTATGTTTCCAAACCCATAATAAATCACTAGGAATGTAAAATACACTATACTTCCCCCCCGCCCCATGTAGGCCTGGGTCATTTATCATTCTTCTGTGGATTTCAAAAAGATGGTAGTGTTTTTATTGCAAAGGCCTTGTCATTACAGAAACTAGAAAAGAAAGTATTGATCACAATTAGATCATATATTAGCAGCCCGATGCCTGGACTGCTGAGGATTTCAACCTGGATTATTCTCCCCTCTGTTAAAATTCTGGACAGCAATTTCCTTCATGTTAGAATAACTAGTACAAACCCATGAAGCACAGCCTAAAAATGTAATTATAATCACCATGCCAAAAGCAAGCCAGTCAATATCTTCGAGATTCTAATAGTTTCAAGCACTATTACCTTAAGGGTCTGACATCGCAGTACTGATTAAAGAAACATTTTGCCTTTTTGTCTGTATGGGATGGCCCCTGAAGCATAGAGGGCTAAAATATTTATTAGTGAGTATACATCCCGGTTCAAGTGGTGAATGTCAATTCTGGTGTGGCAAGTTACAACACAGCATTTTCATTTCCTTCCAAGCTCCTGGGTGGTCATCCCAAGTAGAGGAGGAGATCTTCAAATCTGCCCCTCCGCTGAGACAAACTCCTCCGGGGGACTTCCTAGGGAGAAGGGCTTCTCTTCTCAGGAGCTCTCACTCTGGTCTTATATTGACAGCCACTATCTGGGAACCAGTGTCAACCAACAGAAACGAGGCTGAGAGGAGCGCTGGGTGGGAAGCACGGAGCGAGGCCAGCCTGACAGCCGCCAGCTCCGCAATCCACCTTCGCTGTCCCGCACGACAGGCGAGCAAACGGAACGACTCATTTTAACTTTGTAGATCTTAACAAATGCAATCGAGATGTGCACCGGAGCCTGGCCCTTTCCCACAGACGACGGCGACTATAATCTCTATCACGAAAACCACCTATCATGACATTATAGCCAATTACCAAATGCAGAGTTAGAAGGTACACGTAAAAAAGTTTCTCCACTCCAGACACTGAAGCCCATGTTTCTTTTGCCGAACTCCACAGTCGAGTTCCACAGACTTGGGATGTGAGAGATATCAAAAGGTGTTTTAGAGTGAATGGCATATTCCACTCACTGCTCTGAGAAGTGAAAGCGTATTTTCTCCCAGTTCACCGAACAGGAAGAAAATGCAGCGTCCAGTCGGTTGAGAAACATCAGCTACCGTGGTCTAATAAAAACGTCCTCCCACAGGGCGTGCACGATTAACTTGACAATTAAACTTACCTGGGTGACGCGCGTTTCCAAACCTAGACACTAAAAGGGGTAGGAGTCTGCTGCATTTAGGGAGACAGGTTCTGCCATTTGGTGAAACACAACAGCACTGCCCTTCCCGGGGCCACTAAGGGAAGCATCTATTCTGACCCTTCACCAGTTCTTAAGGAACAAGGTCCCAGGCCCCAATTCCTCCCGCCTTAGGACAGAAGGAGAAGAGCGGGGAGAGAGACGCAGAGGCTAGAGAGATAGAGAATGGGTGATGCCAGCCCCCAAATTAAGCGAGAACGCCAACCCTGTCTGCCCAGGGGGTAACTGGCATGTCTAATACTTTTCACCGAGTCCGACTTGACAGATGCCTAACCTTAGCTACTGAGTGGAGACAGGCTGATGGGCCTTGGCCATACAGGGGGAAAATTTTTGATGCTTCTCACTTATGACATGATTGATTTTCTTTCAGCGGCCCTTCACTTTGGGAAGTGGCGAGGGCTGGCTCACGGAGCCCCGGTGCGCCCTGACCCCCGACACGCGGCCGCTGTGAGGCTGGAAACCAATGACGGCAGAAACCTAAAAAATCAATAGGCCCTGTCAGTCAGGGGCGAGGCGGACGTCTTTTAAAACCCCACTCACGACATGTATCTGCTGCACAGCTCAGACCTGCTGCACACAGGAGGACACGCTGATTTCCCCTTCCCCTGCCTCATTTGGGTATTCAGCTCTGCTCTGCACTTCACATTTTACCTCCTTATTTTGGGGGGGCGGCATGTGGGGGCTGGGGAGATCTTCATCTTTCAGGCAGCAAGAGAAAGGCAGCAAGCCATGTGGTAAGGTTGGCTCTTCAGGATATTAACAGGAAAAATTCCCTGGAAACTATTTGAATAGTATGAAATAAATAGAGTACCTTGTGGCTGCCAACACAAACAGTGACATCATTTTTTTTTTTTTTAC
This sequence comes from Artibeus jamaicensis, assembly GCF_021234435.1. Lineage (NCBI taxonomy): Eukaryota > Metazoa > Chordata > Mammalia > Chiroptera > Phyllostomidae > Artibeus > Artibeus jamaicensis. Next base: position 6,566,793 of record NW_026521828.1, on the reverse strand, counting down.
ATTATCTGGAAAGAATTTAGATATAAGACTTTTAAGTCTAAAAACACATGGGGGTAAAGCTGCTTAATAGACATGGTTCAGGGAAGAGCATTGTTTAATTTTTCTTTTGGAGGTCTCTGTAAGGTGAAAGACTGCGGGGACACACACACACACACACACACACACACACACACACACACTTCTAGTTGTCTGCTGGGAAAAGCAGCACTAGGAGGACTGCTGAGTTTCCAGGTAGGGTCAGTGTGATATGCTCCATTCAGAGTGGAAGAAATATCAAACACGCATCCTTTCTTCGGGAGACAGACAATGCAAAAGATGGCATTTAGCTTCTTTGTCATCTGGGGGTGGGGGAGGAGGATAAATATCAACTATGACAAGCTAAAAAGATAAGAGAAATATCATCAACTACAATGCTTCCACACAGAGAAAGAAATCCCACACTCAGACAAAAAGAAATAGGAAGTGGAAAGGTCTGCAGACTACAGAACATCAGGGAAGGGCATGACTGGGTACAATTAAAACGTACGTGGTGAGAGCCACACACACGTGCACTTCACAGAATTTCTGCGATAGGCTTTTGTTTTATTCTTTTCAGAGAAATGGGTGTTTATGCAGCCTCTGAAAATCCACCAAGGTAAATATCATCTATTAAAAAGGAAAATAAATAAAATCTGTGCTTGAATTCCCAAACTAAGCCCAATTAAAGGTTTCTTTATGGCTGTAAACCCGACAAGCTACAATTTCCCCCTGTTGCAGTGGGTGGGTGTGTTTTAATGTAATATTAATGAGCCAGGATGGAGGGTCATAAAAAGTGATAGGTTTTTGCGATGGTAAATTATAAATCGGTATTGATTTTTCCCGGCACTAATGCAGCCAGCTTATTGTAAGACACCACAGGCAAAGTGCACTTTATCAGATTAGACTGGGGCCGGTATCAAATATACATGAGAATAAGGATGCATTTGTGAGTTAGACTAGACTTTTCTTCCCTAACAATGCATGAAATTTTTAAGGAAAAAAAAACAGACAAGAATACTGGTAAATTCAACATTTTTTTTTCCAAAGCACAAATTTCCAGAATTGTTGCTCTTGGGACAATTTGTTCCAAATGAATAGAAGACAGCTATAATACTAATGAAATTATAAATAATTTTCTTTGAAGGCTGCTTGCTGTAAGTTTCTCTGGTTAAATTTGTAGTTTAGGACGGCGCCCACAACATAAGGACATGCTTCTGGCCTCTCTCCCCCATGTCCACCCGCTATCATTCTTCTCCCTTGGCCCAGTCAGTCACCGGGGTGGACCACGGCGGAAACGAAAGTGGTATTTTTTCAAATGACTGAGGTTCCGCGCCATCGGTGTTTCATAGTCACGAGGACTTCATTAGACACTTCAGTGTAGAGCTACCGAGAGAAAAGAGGAGCCAAAGAGAGAATAAGAACAGGAAAAGAAAAGAAACTGATTGGACCCCAAGTCCCTTGACAGAGATGTTATTACTTGTCCTCCCTCCAAACATGGGTCAGCTTCTGAGTCACTCCTGTGTCAACAGAGAAGAAAGTCCTCACACCCTGAGCATGTGTTTGCCTTTTGTTCTTTGGAGAGACTTGTCCTTCAGCTTTGCTGGGAATGCTAGCAGCCCTGTCCAAACACTTCCTCCTGGCTTCTTCCTAATAACTGCTTGCACGTTCTCCCTCCAAATCTGCCGCTCTGCTCCCGGCACAAAGGCTGCGCTCGGCCCACGTGACTGCAAAGCCGTGCCCAGCTCGGCGGCCGGTCCCCAGCCAAGACGCCTCGGTCTGTCTCCCTGGCATGAACAGGAACTAGAAACCAGCATGCTCACCCCTAAAAGAGTCTTTTTTAAGAAGTCGGGGAGAACATGTGTTTATTGACAGTTCATTAACAAACATCAACCCCCCTGCGAGCTGTTTACTGTGGAATGTAGCAAAGCGAAGAAGTGTGAATATAAATAACTAACAAAGGAAGAATGAAGAGAAAATATCTCAGGGCTGTCGCCCTTTAATGCATTTTGAGTCTGTTTTCTTTTCTGCTGGAAACGTGATGCTCCCAAAGGCATGTCCGTGCACCCTGGACAGTAAAAACAATAGGTGTTTGCACACTGACATCAAGGACATTAAATAAAACTCTGAAAAACTGCAGCGTGTCATTTCTTCTCATTTGTTCCTCCTCTCCTGTATCAAAAGATTTAAACAATTTTTAAAGGAAAAATAAGCTAATAAATTCCATGCTAATTAGGTTGAGGCTATATAATATTACCACTTATTTCTAAAATATGAATGATTGCAAAACTGCAGCGAAGGTTCACCAAAACCAGGCCTCAATCTCAAGGAGCGTAAAATCTAAGTTAGGGGTAAGCAAAATTGGCAAAGAGCATATACCGTTCAATAAGGTGTTTCTCATTTGTTACATCAATACCCAAAGTGGACCATATTGAGTAAGGGCAGCTAACGATTTCCAAATGTTAAAAAAAAAAATCTTACTACAGTATCCTTGCATCAAAATGACGCCTGCAATTACAGAAACAAGGGGAAAATATTTTGAGACAAGAACAAATCAAGTAAAACCTAATAAAGCCAAAAGGAAATTAGAAAAATAGAAGGTTGTTTTCATGGGAGTTTAATCTTTTCACTGAAAAGTGATCTTTATTACATGTCAAATCAACATCTTAAAGTTCTTTTTTATGAAGTTATGAAAGAGAAAGCATACATTCTTTACCTATGGTAATTTAACATTATTAGTGATGCTAAAACCCTCATTTACATTTTTCATAAAATCATGCAGAAGTTCCCACTGCTTTAGGAATAAAGCTAATAAACAAATACATAAATTAGTATGCTTTAATTAAATGTTATCCCATGAAGTAATATTGCACGCCACTGTCTAATACAAGAACAACTTTCTCACTTAAAATCTAGTACAATATTAAAATATTAAAACTCATTAAAAATTAATTTTAAAATGCTTTACAAACATTCAAGTACTTTGAGTTCTGTATTTTTAAAGGCTTTATGTTGCTGTGGTACGTATAAAACAATCCCTGAGCTTCTAGCAAAAATGGTGCAAAAAAATTAGGGTTACTTTGTAAAACCACACTGATGGACTTAGAAATAGTGCTACTGTTTCATTTTCAACATTCCTTCAAAACAGTGTTGCTAGGACCTTACAGAAAATCAAGAGACACATATAACAAAATAGGAATGAATAATGACTTCAAGTCATTAGTATAAAGATCTAGCACGATTACGTCATTTTAAAAATTCCACGTGATTCACTGAACTGGAACCTGCTTGGGTGCCTACCATGTACCTACCATCAGCTATGCATGTAGGATTTAATCGTCAAATGATGGCTTGGGAAAGAGGATTCCAAATGCACAAGCAGCCTAGGCCAAACCACAAACTCGCTGAACCTCTGTGATAAAGGTCAACAGGTTTTGGAACATGCCTGGAAATGTCTTTAGAAATTCTAGGTCACATAGATAAGTGCCCTGAGACAATGAACTAATGCATGCAAATTGACTGACATTTATTAAATAAATATTAGCTGCTACAGTTGTTACTAATAGTACTATTTGCACAGTAAGGCTCAATCGAAGGTGCAGCTGACCAAAGCGTAAAAACACAGGTAGAGAGCATTTACTGGGGTACATACATACATACATTTTCTCCAGTTAATCATGCATTGAGGGACGATCTATTGTATGTCAGACACTGTGTAGGGTGGTAAGAATGCAGAGATTAACGAACTGAACTAATCTGAGAGCCACAACTCTGTCCATCTCAGCTACTGCTACATCTCCAGATCCTAGCACAGAGCCTGACACACTACAGACGCTCACAAAGTATTTGTTGCATAAATGAATTAAGAACCAAACAAAAATCCCCATGACAAGTCATTTACAGTCTAGCTCCTTTTGCCATACCTGGGCTTTTCCTTCACAAGGCCAGCTTGCTCTCTTTGAAGACTCCTCCCTAGCGAGAAGTAATTTAATAAAAGAGCCATAATCCCTTGATTCGGAGCCTATAATCCAGTTGGCATTTAAGAGAAAAGATAGATTTTGTGGTTTGAAAGCACCACAGTTCCACCCAGCACCCCATGGATGAAGCTCTTAATTTAACAAGCATTAGCCTAAGAGAAAATTCAAGACAAATGTGTGACATGGGGCTACATCTTTGCAGGGCCCGCCACACCTGGCACCCAGCCCCGCTGGCCACACTTCATCTGAGAGGCCCTGGACGCACACACGCACTTCATGCAGCTCCCGAAGTCCGAAGTCCCACACCCTCAAGCCCACAGCAGAACTCGTGTCAGGAACACACCAGTTTTTTATTTCCGTCAAATTACCGTGACAGCCCAGGAGACGGTAAAATAGCACAAGGGTTCCCTGTGGCAGCGAACCTTGAAAAGGTCCTGTCTTTCTTTTGGTTGAAATTCCTAGTAATCTAAAGGCATGAAGGAAGAATGGAAGAAGAGGCCCCAAGGAACCATGGAGAAGTTGTATGTGTGTGTGTGTGGAAGAGGCACATTCACTTCGCAAGCTCTCTGAAAGTAAGACTGACTTGTTCTTTCCAACACAACTAATTTACAATCCCATCTGAGCTCGTGGACCCGAGAGGCCTCTTTTTCCGATATTGGTGGAATGTTCTCTGGAGTAGTATTGATTGCAGAGCGATGGGAAACTATAGGACAAACCTGAACTACTTACGCAAGAAGCTGAAAGACTACCTGCCTTCAATACCGTTTGAAGGTACATTTAATTATGGCATGGATGCAATGACATGAAGAGGAGCGCATCATTTGGGTGAATGTATCAAAGGGTATTGACCCAGTGACTGACACTCCCCATCGGCTTTAATGTCTCTGAAAAAAAATCAAAGGAAACATGAAGCAGGTATTTCCATTTGGAAAGTCAACATTACCAAGTGGGTGAGGATGAAGATGACCAAACCAGAGATAACATGCTGCGTTCAACCAAAACCCAGAATATAGAGGTTCCAGGCCCAAAACAGGCCATTACCATAAACATTTAGAGTATTTTAGTACTTTCTCTAGATAGAATCCCATTCTGCTGCAATTTTGTGTGTGTGTGTGTGAAGTGAATGAAGAAAATAGAACTGTCTCTTCAAATGGAAATTCAGTACCAAAAAAATTAAATTAAAATGCTGGGTATTGTTACAACATTGGAGTCCTTTTAGTTAGCAGCTGATTTCCCACGAAGCTCGTAAACATCCAAGTCTTACTTGGACTCCCAAAAGAAGGTGTAAAATTGCCTACAGGAAGCCTTCTGAGCCTCAGGCTCCTGTGAAATGCGCTGACCGCTTTAGTTGGGTCCACTGCCTACAGGGGGCGCTGACAACAATATACCCAGGAGGTCAGAGCCATAAATGCTCATGTCTTCCCCTGGTTTGAAAATCATTTCTGTGGTTCCGTTCTGATGACTTCGGGTTTCTAATTTCCCTAGGCTTCTCAAGTCTCTGGTCTGATGACCTGAGTTTAAATTTTATTTTTCTGTTTTGTAGGGGCTTGACCGTTTTTAAGAGTTATTTTTCTTGTGAGTCCCACCATCACTTTCTGAAGGCTAAGAAAGCAGTCTCGATAATGTATTCAGGACAATTTTCGTGGTGCCAGTACATGACCATTAAATAACATCAAACCACAGAGTGAGCAGGTCCATCCCGTTCCAGTTTTCTTTGTTGTCCTGATGAAGTCTGTGAGAGAGTCTCAGTTTGGTGCTAGTGTTTCTTGACCACGTGATGCTTGCCAGCGCCGTGTTCAGCAGAGTCATTGGCAGGTACCAGCATCCAGCTACAAGTATCTCCACGCTGCCTCCTGTTCGTGGCATGCATGTCGTGGTCACCTCCCGATTTACTGCGGGTCAGGCTGCACTGCCTCTTAACTGCAATGCCATAAAGTCTCCTTTTTAAATACAGTCAAGTTCAAAGAGCTGATACACACAAATTTATGTTTTAATAGTACCAATGGCACGAGAAGACAGCAAAAAAAGCATGCGAGGGTTCTGGGAATGATGCTTACAAGGAAACCCTGGTGTGAAAGAAAGCACCCTGAGCAGATGAGCCCAGGTTTTCAGTGATGGTTCTGCCACCAACCAGCTCTGTGACTGCGCGGAGGTCGCCCATCGTCGCTCATCTCTACCATAAAGTGAAGGCGTTAAATCAGCATTTTCAACCCGACTGTGCACCACAAGGATCTGGTGGTCTTTCAGGAAATGCTGAGGCCTGGGCTCTGCCCCAGCCCAGTTAAGGCAGAATGTCTGCAGGAGAGAGTGGACATCAGCATTTGTGTTAAAAATTCTCAGGAAATCCTAAAGTCAGGTCAGGGCCGAGAACCCCTGGGAGAGATGATCTCTAAAGTTTTCTGAATCCTAATGTTCCACTAAGAAGGATGTAAGACAAGCAAATGTCTGTTTTTTCTCCCTGCTTCTCATTTTTTCTTTTCTTTTCAAACCTTCCTTCGCTTTCTCTCAAAGTTCTGGGGCCAAATATGTTTTCTGAAGCTTGCTGACATGATGGCTCCTGAATCACCATTATCCACAAAAGCCATTAACGTAGTTTTCCTCTGTCTCCTATCGGTGATAAAGCCATCAAAAATGTTAAAAGTTGCAAGTCAGGGATCCCAGACAGACAGCCCAGATTTCTAACTCCCATCCTTGTATCCAGGAGAAGGAGAGGAAGAAGACAATACAGTTCCTTCACTAGGAAGCCAGTGAGCCCACGAAGCTCAGGCCCTGAATCCAAGCGTAGGCAGGGCTGTGAGCCAGCCCCCGGGAGATGTGCAGACTGGGGGACCAGAGCATTAGCTCCAGGGCTGGTGTTCTCCACACGCCACTTAAGTCCCTTCATCAATAACCACTTACCCCAGCAACTGCACATCAGCAGAGCCATTCCGATCAGCCTGCCTCTTCCGTCCAGCAGGGCCCCGGGTCAGGGGGCAATGGCGTGATAAATGCCAAGCCACAAGCCACACTGTCTCTCCCAGCCCCTGTCTCCATCCCCAGCTTAATTAAGAAACAACATGTTTCCCATCCCTCTACCTCTCTGTCCCTCTCCCCCACCCACCGTTTTCTTTTTCATCTCCCCACACCTTGGTCTGCAACAGGGGACTCCCTGCTCCTTCATGGCATAGCAGGAGCAAGTGAAGGTTGACCACAAGTCCTGCATAAAATCAGGAACAGGTACAATTTCAGAACCAGATTTCTTTAAATAAAAGTGTCACTTCTATCTCTCCCCCCAGCTTTCCCAGGCTGACATGGGCTGTTCTCAGGCAGGGGGTTCAAACTCCAACACCGGCAGGAGCGCTGCTCCCCCGGCCCAGAGCGACTCCCAGGCAAGCGAGCCAGCCCGTGGTCATACGGTCTCCCATTCCCAAAGAACAGCCCGACACACAGACCAAGTGTGAAACCCTCTAGTTTTATAAAGTTGACTTCTAATTCTAATTTAAGAAATATGTGTCTATTCTTCAGCCCAAACCGAATGCATCTGAAGGCTGAATTAAGTCAGAGAGGCAGAGATTTGGGGCCTTTTGTGAATTGGAGGTTGGGGGGAAAGGGAAAGCAAATTCCAAAGAATTTAATCTTTCTCTCATTTCATTGGATTTGCCAGACATAGATGACCCTTGTCTGGGCCTCGGCTTTGCAATTCAATCATTCACCATCCAATTAATAATGATTATTATTCCCATTTTTATGGCTTTTCGCACGCACTTTTGTTAAACAGCCCTTTGAATAAAGCACTGTTGTCGCCACCATTTCCGTGAGGAACCTGAGCTCAGAGACTCAGGAACTTACTGAGATCACACAGCTGTGGGGTGTCGGCCACAGTCAGAGCTCAGGCTGATTCCAGGGCTCCCATTTCTAACCCTGCACTAGCAGTGAACTTCCCATTCTAGGTCTAAGAGGTCTGGAGAAATATCAGGTAGCCATTGGGCAGCTAACGCAGTCAGATTTTCAATAAAATCCAGTTTGCTCGAGGGCCAACTATATGCCCTTGAGCAAACGATTTCACTTTTCGGAGCCTCGGTTTCTTCTGCAAAATGAAAATAGCATTAATATTTCCCATATAGGCTAGTGGGTGAGCACCACATGAGATATTTATGTAAAGGCTTAGCGTAGCGCCTGGAGAATAATAAACACGGGATAAAGTTGGGCTCCTATTACTATTATTTTTATTTTCTTTACTGAGTCGTCACACCTCATATTCAAGCCTCTACCCTAAAGCCACAGAATCTTAGTACTCTTCTGGGCTTTGAGAACACTCTTAAGTTTTCAGAGCCTTTTAATATCTATCATTTCATGTGACCCTCCCAAGAATCTGATGAAGTAGGTGGAGCAGGGATTACCTCATAAACAGATGAGCGAACAAAGAAGGCACAGAGAAGTTTGGAAGACTTCCAAAGTCACACAGGTAGACAGGCTCCATCACCTGGAGCTTTCTTCTATTATTAGACATTCAAGAAAGAAGTAGGTAGGGAAACCCACAAAAAGTAGAAACGCTGTATGTGCCCTTGAGCGCCTGGAAAATTCATGGGAGTTACTACATAACTAACTACCCAAGAAAAAAAACATATATATAAGAGCAGTTCTAAAGAAATGTAAATGAGTTGCAGTTTACATACTACAAACTATGTGGATAAATGCGTAAAGGAAAAGAACCACTGGAAGCAATCACTGGCAGGACTGAAGGCTGGGACAGTGAAATGTGAAGACTTTGCGGAGGAGGACAGCCCGGGGCGCAGGGCCTCTACTGAGTGTGTCTCAGACTCTCGGGAATCGGGATGGTAGCTCACGGCTCACTGGAGCAGCGTTTGGGGAAAGCATATGATTGTCCCCAACTCTGTCTCTGGAGCACGCCTTACAACTTAGATGACTAAATTATTAAATATGTATTTTCAGCATCTAGCACAGTATCTGGCTCTTAGTAGTTTGTAGTGGGAGGGAGGGAGGGAGGGAGGGAGGGAGGGAGGGAGGGAATTGATTTAATGAATACCTCTGCTCAGAAAGCTGGAAAAAGCTGTGAACCCATCTGCAGTGGACCTGGCCCATTCTGGTAGAAATCTGTTGTTTTTCCTGCCCAGTCTGTCTTTTCACAATGATAATATTCCTTTAGTAAACTGCCCCAGCCCATTCTGTGTGATCTTAGAGGAACGTATAACCGTCAGGCCAATCCAAATCTCTCTCCCGAGATGCTGAATCTTCAGACCTGACCTTCAGCCAGGTCTTTGCCTGGCTCCATCCTGAGAGACCTTTGCATTCTATACCCCAGACCCCCAGGGATGCTTCACATCTTTACCTTCCCACCACCCAAGTACTCAACTCTTAAGTCTTAAACTTTCCATTTATTTCTCCAATAAACCCCTTTCTTTTTGCTCAAGTTGTCAAGAAGCAGTGTCTATGGCTTGTAACCAAAGGACCCTCTGCCTTGGGAGTGAGCCTTGCAGTGGATTGGGTTGCTCTTGTATCAGCTGATGCAATCCCAACAGGCTTTAAAAATAGGCCCCACTGTTCTTCTGAGTTTGCCTCCCAGAGCATATCAATAATAATACAGAGAAGTGCATAGTCTGTTAAGGTTGCTCCTCCTGGTGCAGAAGAGAGATCCCTGCTTTCAATATATTGCTCCATTTCTCTCCTCCTGGCTCAGAGTTGGACAAAACAGAGCCAGGGGAGTGACACAGAGAGAGAAAGGAGAAACAATTCCTCGAAGGGATTTTTCCCCTTTGCCTCATTCAGCAGCTGGCATCTCCAGTTGAACCAGCTTCTCCACGATTCCAACAGAAAACCCCCTGGCAGCCCCTGGCCTTGCCCGCCACCGGTGGAGGCCCTCCTCTCTGCCCCGGAGAAGCAGGTTGAAACACCTGCAGTGGACTCCAGCTGCCGCCGCCGCCCTCTGAGGCACCAAGAGACATGATGACTTCCCAGCTCCCGGACACCCATTAATTCTCCCAAGCACCCCCAACATCTAGATGAGCCACCAGCAAAAAAAAAAAAAAAAAAAGGGAAGGACAGCTTGGGGAAGGAGGGCTTCCTGCAAAGCTTTCTCTCCAATCCCCATTGCAGAGCGCTGGGCTTCTGGGTTGTGAACAGACTGCACAACTGGGCCCGAATACAGACCACAGCTCCTGGGCCAAATGCTGGGCAGTTTCTCGTCAGGCTGGAGAGCAGACGCCAACCTCTTCATGTCAAATGATGGATACAAATGGCCATGAGGCTCTTGGAAACCCACAGCCTAAGTGCTTAGTCACAGTGATCACTGTAATCTACCCCCAATTAGAACCAAATGCAGGCATCCCTGGGATCAAGGCTGACAGAAACATGGAGCCCAGGGGCAGCCCTTCTCGCTGAAGTCCTCCTCCCTTTGTGCGGCTCCAAACCCAGCTTATGGCCATAAGAGCAGGGGCCGTGAACATGAAGAACAGAGGACAGCAGTAACTACTTCAAAAATTCTACTCGAGATGCTGGAAGGATGTGTGAGGGGTCAAGTGCCTATCATTGCCATTCATTCATGTGCTCATGCATTCAAAACATATTAAGTACTATAACAGTACCTAAGACGTACTATAGCTCACCCCTTCCTTCACCCAGGACACCACCACTGACGACCTGCTTGCTCAGTGTCACGGGCACATTATTTCTATGCAATGCTCTAGACAGCACAGCCCTTGAGGAGCTTACAGTCTTAACAGGGGGATTAAAATACAGAAAAACAACTAGGAAGTGAGGTGGAAAGGGATACATCCCAACAAAAAAAAAAAAACAGAACAGCGGAGGAACTGAAGAGGGGGATTAGGAGACGGATGAGGAAGCTTCCGGGAGGAAGCAGAACATGAGCATCCTGGCACAGGATGGGATGGATTCTAAACACGGGGTGGAGGCCTGTGGGGTACAAAGTGTAGGTAGGGTGGGAGGAAGTACATAACTGGAAAAACTGGACACCACTGGGGTGGTCTCCTCGGGGCCGCAGGCAGTCATCTCGGCTCTGCTAAGCCAGCTGGAGCCTCTGTGTTGGGTAAGGGTTAATCAAGAAGCGCTCTATGAAGCAGGCTGCCCTGGATGAGGATGCAGGAGCAGATCAGAGGAGGAGACTCTAAGTAGGGTGACCAGTGAGAAGGTTACTGGAAGAAGGCAGGCCTGAACTACCATGGGAAAACCAAAGGATGGGCATGTCAAGACCGGCTCTCCATGAAGCAAGTCCAGTTTCTAGCCCTAACTCACACAGAAACTAAGCTGCGTGGTTTCAAGCAAGTCCCTTACTCTCCCTGTGCCTTGGTCGCATTGTCTCTCACGATTCATAGTGACACTTAATGGGCGTTATTGTTAGGAGGGGCAGATGTGAGTGCACTTTCACTTTGTTGTAGGAACTATAAAAACACAGACTAATAACAGCATTACACCGTTCCTGTGAGGCGGTCCTGTGAGGACGTGTATATTCCAGGCTTCTGTGTCAGAGACCATCTAACTCTAGACATGGGCTCATCTCAGCGAAACCCATCGCTCTCCATTTTCCTCAGCACTGATGAGCCCAGTGATAACAAGAGCCAAGGAAACACGTGAGGACGCCGTAAAAGCATCCCGGCACGGAGCCTTAGGCATAGGTCGTGCTCACTGCCCCCACATCCAGTCATTACAGAAAGACGAGCAGAGCAATAATGTCAGAATGGGAGGGGACCTGAGTTCTGGCCTTTAATATCAGTGTAAGTGTGAGCAATTTACAGCTCAGCCTTAGTGTCTCCATCTGTAAAACGGGGTTAATCATCTCCTAGTACTGATGAGAGTGTTAAATAAATATAAATATGCACCACAGAGCAGAACACTTGGCATGCCATAAGTACTCGATAAATAGTGGCTATTATTCATTGTTATTTTTACTATTGCTGGCATCACAGGCATTGTTTCATTAATTTCAAACTATAATATTTTGTGTATCCACTCTAGAATACCAGATGGCTGCTTAAAAATATCTGAACTGCTGCTTATAAAAACAGTTTGAGACATTCCATTGAGTAAATCACTGGTTTATTGTTTAAGTTGGAAAAAACCTCATATTTTATGTAAGAGATGCCTTTGTAGAGATGGTCTCTTTAACCACATGTTTTGCCACTACTTATTGACAAAATGTTTTTCAAGAAAAGAAAAAATACACACACACACACACAATTGTTCTGTTGTCAAGAAAATATATCAAGACTGAGACGTTCACATTGCCAAAGGATGACAGTATTTGGCTGGCCTAGAAATGTTTGTCATCTTAAAAGTATTTATGCAAAAGCAGAAAATAAACTATTCAATATTTTAGTCACTTTGGGTGACTGAGGCCAGTCATTAGGCTTTAGTTTAAAATGTCCTTGGAGGAAACTCACCCTCTCCCACCTCGCCAGTTTTCTGCTTTTGCATATAAATTTAAACTGCTTAAAGTTTTATCTGGGTTACCTGTGGAGCTTTTGGAGTTTGCAAGGGCTCCAACGCCCCCAACCCACTTACCTAATTCACCCCCTCTGATGTTTATGCAACACATTTTCAATTAAAGAGTTTTCTAGCTCTGAGACCTTGAGCGACTTGCTAACTTCCCAAGACTCAGTTTCCTCTTCTTTTAAAAACCTGGAGAGGGGGAAAGACTGAGGGAAAATAAACCCTGCCCGGCTCGCCACACTGGGCTGAGAATGGATCTGAAAAATCTGTTTGTTAATGGTAAAGCCATTTCTCAACATTTTCCTGACAGAACCCTTAAATAAATCCTTGTAAGGGCAAAAAGGTGTCCTTTTTTGCCTAAATGCAAGTAACTGTGTTGAGTTTATACAGAAGCAGAGACCAAAACGCTCCCAAATGGCTTCCTTAGTGATTTTTTTTCCATCGGAATTAAAGAAATGTATGCCCTTTTGAAACTATTTATGAATGTGTATCGTGTGAAGTTATAAATACATTTAGATCCATTTCTCTTCCCTTCTTATAAAGACATTGATGTGTTTTTTCTGACATGCCTCATGAACTCAGTCAATCACAAGTCTTTCTTAATGGAAACCACATGCCTGCCCAGAACTGTGTAATTATAATGCTAGGATTCTTGGCACTACCAGGAAAAGGGGCATTGTCAAACCAATTAAAGTTTATTTACTTACAGACCATTTCTGGATCAGAATGTTCTTTCTTTTATGCTGATGCTGAGAAAATATATATCTCATCAAGTTGTTGTAACTGTTTTTTTTGGACAGATTTACGTTTCTTACCAATTATATTCCTGGTTTTCAGTTCCTTTGCATGTAACTAAAAATTTCTTTAAAAAGACATCTGGGAACAGCATCGTGAGATGTTCTGTAAATAAGACTTTGCACATTTTACACCGAAATTACTGTGCCTGTCTGTTTTGCTGCTGAAATGTATTTTATAGGATTTATGTCCACTATGGGATATATTAAGAGCCCTGCTGTTCCCTTCAGCTTTCTTAGGGATTGAGCACAATCTACAAAGAAGTCTGCACTTGGTGTCTTGTTCAGCTACTGCATCGATGGATTATCAAGAGAAAAAACATATATTGCTTAAAGTCTCAGTATTTTTTAGAAGAAAAATTCTATTCAGAAAAACAGCAGTGATAATGGGAAGTACCCTGGTTACTTTGGAAAGCAGTGGAAGTAATATTTGGAGGCAGACACCAAGCTAAATGGCCTTGGACAAGACCTTTAACCACTCCGAGCCTTCTTTTCTTGTCTGTAAAACGGGACTAACAATACTTACCCTATGAACTTCGAAAGATTGCTTTGAATTTAAAATTAAATAATGACAAAGCACCTTGAAATATACAAAGCGATTCCCACTGCCGCTCTCTCTGATTCTATTCTATCTAAATCAGAACAGGGATCACAAACCAGCACAAGTAAAACTGAGGAACAAGTTCAGATCTTGCCCAGAACCAGAGATTAACAGATTAAACAAACCAGACTGAACAACTCAGATTCCAGTCTAACTGGGGAGAAACGTGCCAGTAAGGAAATTCAGCCTTACTGGCTGAAGGTAACAAAGTAGGCAGACCACTAAAGGACCTACCTATGAACGTCTCCCTCCACTTTTATCACAGAAGAGAAAGACCCACCCTCTTCTCTTTCTGATGCGGGTTCCCACACTTCCCAGAAAGAAGGGGCAGGCAGCAAGCCATAGGTAAAGCCACTCACACCTTTGGTGGGAATGGGTTTATCAGTCCCTGCAGGTAAGTAAGTGTCTTCCAGAGGGAGGACACCATGAGCTACTCTCTCATCTCTGGGGGCCACCAAATTAGATGACTGTGAGATTCCTCTTTCAATCCTGATATCGAGAGACAAATGGGAAACTCCAGCAATGGGTGTAGAGCTAAATCCAATGGCTAAACTGGCTTTGTGAGCCTCTTGAAACTCTTGCCCTTAGAATCAAAGGAGCTGCATCGTACGAAGTCCACCGTAAGTCTGGGTGTGCCTTGCTACAGGGGGCTGTGCTAACACAACCAAGAGCACCACAACCTGTGGACAGCACTCCCTGACTTCAGGCTCACCTCTGAGGGCAAGAACCCTGAGAACATGGCTGTAACTCCTTTTTGAGTCAGGAACCCTATTCCTTGCAACGCTGTGTCTGAAGCTTTATCTGACTTCAACAACGTACACCCTATTAGCTTGATGCCTCACAATGAGAACAACTGATCTTGCATTGCCATTTTACATTTCATCATTTGAATGGTATTTTATCAGAAATTCATTGCCATCTCAAAATCCCAAATACCCCATTACATCAAGAGACCCAGTAGGGCAAAAAACACAGTTTTGCTCAAACTAATAAAGCAGAAAATTCTTGAATGACTATTTTACTAGGTAAGAATTCTTTACTCTAGACAGTGCTAACAAATTCCCTGGTTCGTTTTGATTTCTGAGCATTTAAACTAACACTGCAGAAAATTTCAGGTTGATTTTTTTCCATCATGCAAAAATCCTTAACAAGAAAGCTTGCTCCTCTAGTTTTTGGTTTTTGTGGGGGTTTTTTTTTTTGCAAATGCATTCTGGATTTAGTATTTCAGAAATGCATCAGTTACATGAGAGGCACACTCTGCTCTCCGACAGCAAACTCAGAGCAGATAGAGCCCTCTGGCACACAAACAGCCATGGACTGAGAGAAGTCAGGGCTTTCTGGTTACTTATCCCTCCACATTGTCCAACAAGGCATCCCCCGATGTCCTGGCCAAGCTTTGAAGAAAAGTCAGCTTCCTTCTTGGAGCTTCTCTCTACCTCAATGGAAGAATTTGGGGAGTGGGGGCAAGAGGTAGGAAAGTAGAGAAAGGGCATGCAAGGCCCTCCCCAGAGACCGGATTTTTCCTTTTCTGCTTCTCCCAACATCCTGTTGTCCTTGGGTTCTTACATCCAAATGGTGTAAAACACTTTGAATGCTAGATATTAATAGCATCTTCCTGGGGTCATATTTTATTTAGCAAGACACTAAGATTTAAAGAAGAATAGGGGAAAATTTTAGGCAGTGTAGCAGATCAGTGTTGGGGAGAACTCTAGATACGTTTGGCTTAGACCTGCTAGGAATGTAGTAATCAGCATGCAAGCGACAGAAAAATTCTGTGACTGTAGAATCTTCTACAGTCACAAGTTCTTCTAAGCCTTGTGAGCCTAGGAGGCTAATCAACCCCCCAGGGCAGAAAGCTTCTGTGCCCCCTGAGCACGGTGTCAAGGAAAGAGCCCACAACAGGCATCATATGAACAGTGGTATGACTCTAAGACATGCCTTTGGTGAAGGTCTCTGAGCTTGGATATATTCTTCAAGCTCGCCCATCTTCCTGCAAGGATTAATTAGACCATTAAAGAAAGAACCCAGCACCCCCCTCTGGCACGGGGTAGCTGAGTGGTTAAATTTTAGTCCCCTCCCTATTCATGTCCCAGGGCACAGACACTCTGTATTACTCCACCTATGGGTAGGGCAGCCTGAGCCTCAAACTATGAGCTAAGAAAAATGATCTCATCTTTGGTCAGAGACGCGCAATGCAATTTTGTCTCATGATGGATAGAAACAGAACGGCACTGTTACCTCAAATCTACTGGATTCCAGGGGTGCAACGATGGGTCAAGTATTGCAACAAAGAGGATTCAGCCTCCCCAAGGTTCTCAGGTCTGTTTCTGGCAGCCTGGCCTCCTGCCTTTGGCTGTAACAGATTCTGGGCCCCAAACCCAACTTTAATTTATTGGTGACCTCATGGCTTTCAGGAGTGTTACACAGGACTTATCTGGAACACACTCTTTCCTACGCCCTATCTTTTATTGGATAAATCTAATGATCATGCTGATTTCTTGGATCTTTTTATCTAGGAAGGAATTTTTCTGGAAGTACTTAGTATTTATTAATCAAATCAAGAAAGACACTCAAGACTTTATAACTTGTAAGCTTATCATTTCTTGTTATACTTTCTTGATAAAGTAATGATGATTTTGTTGTAACTTTTCCTAATTTTTATAAATTATTTTAATCAACTCATTCTATAGGTTAATGACAAAAATTATTATTTAGATTTGGAGGGTTGTGATTTTACCCCCCTAAAATGTGGGATTTCCTTTTACTTTCTCCAAATCTGTTCTCTAAAAGTGATTTCAAGATGTGCAATTATTCTTAACTATTTAGTTCAATTATGGGTATGAATAGATGATGTAGTGAGGAAGCAAAAATGATGGAAAGTGAGGCAAATCTTCGTATAACTTCTCCCCACAAAATTGCATATTTAATAAGTCTGCTTAAGTGGCCTTATAGGAATTGTATGTCTCTATAATCATTACTGTATTTCTAGTTTAAAGGCAACAAATGTAAAGCATTATGATACTCAGCCCGATCCCTCATAAAAGAAGACTCACACACCTCATGGCTAAGTATGTCAGAACTGTAAGACGAACTTTAAATGAAATATGTCACACCTCCTCTCAAGACCTTGGTGGCACAAGGAAGCCACCCCACCACACGTCCCCTTCTCCCACCTCTGGTGCAGATCAGCATCTCGAGGGACCTCGAAAACACATATGAACACTCAAGCTTCCCCATCCAATCGTCTTCCTCATCCTCCACAAAACGGCCTTTCGTCCACCCCTCAAAACTGGGCTGCACACACCACGGAGGCAGGACCAGGTAAGGGACCCACTCAAGCCTTGAAAGTGAACTCAGGGCCTTTGGGGCATTGAATTCCTGGATTGTACTGTGATATCAAAGGTGCACAAGTTCCAGGTGGTCCCATGGACCTCTGGTCCCATAAGAAGGAGCACGGCTTGGGGAGGGCCATGGGGGGCCCTCTGAAGGGCAGAGTCCAGAGCAGTTAACTGGGTCTAAGAGGCGTACTGGACATTCAGTCACATTTTTGAATCAACAGAAACATTGTGCATTCTGTGTAGGTATTAAGAACTTTGCAGTTCCCAATTCCCTAGAACTCGTGACTTCACATACCCAGTGCTGCTTGCCCTCCATCTATTTCTCAGTCCCTCCAAACCCAGATTTGACCTACTAGGAATGCCTTTCACCTTTGCACATGCTGTTCCTTGTGCTATAAACGGCCTTACCTTCCCACCGTCCCCTTCCCCTGTTAATCCTCCTGTGCTAAAAGGTTGAGTTCAAGGCAACCCCTGCATCTAGTATACCTTCCATGACCTCATTTCCTGTGCTTGGGATAGCCATTCCCCTCCTCTGTGGAACCAAAGTATCCCTTTAACAAATCACTAATGACTTTTATCCTGTTCATGCTACAGATCCTATTAAATTGTAATTATTCACTCTGACCCCCAATTCTGAGCTTCTCTGACCACTTATTCATTCATATGTGTGTTCCAAAGCCAAACACCCAACACATGCTTGCTAAAATGAGCTAAACTCAGTTCGTGGTGGTCTGTTCTCAAAACACAACCTCGTCAACAAGGCTTTCCCTAAACCTTTTCCAAAATACTACCCATCAAGCCCCAGACCCTGCTTTATTTTTCTGTGTAGCATTAGCTGCCCCACATTATGTTATGCATTTACTTCCCCATCTACGATGAGAGTCCCACAAGGACAGGGCCTTTGTGTATATTAGTGGCTGTTGAACGCACCGTACCTAGAAGAGGTAGCCACTCAACAAATAATGCAGGCAAGTAAACCAACGCACTGGACCGGTCCGAACTACTTCAGCTCCATCGGACTTCAGTCCGTTGTATATCACTTTGCCAATCCACCTACTGCTGTTATTATTATTTACTTAACAATCCTGCTTTCAACTGACTCACCATTTCATTTGAGTGAAATTATTTTCAAAGAAAACAATACTTAGAAAACCAGTAAATTGAAGACAACCATAAAAAATAGGGCTATCGTGGTTAAATTGAAAATGCCTGTGTGTCTCCTAAAATCATGTTTCAGGCCAATGCGGGTACATTCACTGGCATCTTACCACACTTTAGACAACACTGGTGACTTACTTTATCAGACAGACCTTCGATTCCCCAACGGTGCCGGGTTGCAAAGTACATTATGCATGCGTTTCACCTACTACTGAAAAATATCTACAAGCTGAAAACTTTAGTGCCTCTGTCCCAAGCCTTTCTCTGTCATGGAAGCTTCAAAGGCTCAGCCCAAACACCACGCTTCTCGAATTGCAGGGAGTGAACCTCAGGCACACACAAGCGTTTTTCTGTTTCGTTTTTTTTCTCTGGGTGAAAAAATTCTCACAAAAAAAGAAACAGAATGAAAGACCCATATTGACGGTTCTTACCCCGAGACTCCAGTATGAGACTTGCCTATGATGATGCAGCCTTTGACAGAGGCAATTTCTGAGTCTGGGTAAAGCCCCCAAAATAGGAAATACGGCCAGTGGTCATTCTACACAATAGAGGGATAACTTAAAAAAACACATTTGTACCAATGATCAGTTTCCCTAAAAATCTTAAAATGTCTCAAGAGTTTTTCAAAATTAGTTGCTAGGTTCGGTTTTTTAGGAACCTTTTCCCATCTCGTTAAAGAATTGGTCTTTAGACCTCTCTTGGCTAAAAAGGAAGATAAGATGTTTTTCATATCACAGAAAAGAAATTTTTCCAAGCATTCACGAGAAATTGGTGGGGTTTTTGTCTCTTAAACTGCTGTAGCCATACGCAAATATCCTAAATCAATGCCAAGTAGCTAGTCTTCAGGATTAGACACAGAGCGTCAGTATGCTCCAATGTTACCATGGGAAAAGTGAAAACTAAGTCCAGCTGTCGCTGAAGGCTTTGAACGTACACACTCTGCTGATCCACAGTAGACTTTTTTCTCCTTATGTGAAAAGAAGCACAAAGACTTAATAAGAAATAAAAAGCTACCAACATTTTATTTGCCATTATAGACATACAGATATGAAAATATGCATGAAAATTTTATTGTAAGAATAATAATATTGTAAGAATAATAACTCTTTTCTGATTTTTCACTAGCCTGTTTTTCTTTTCCTGATGTTTTGCTACAGAAAGTTGTTCGTCCATCAGTAGCATTTTTGAGAGAGAACATTGGGTAGAGCAGTTCTCAAATGCTGCCCCACAGAACCCAGAAGGTTACTAAGTCTCTTTTAGGAGATGCATGAGGTCAAAACTATTTTCCTAAGGAAACTACTGTGCTGATATTTGCATGAAAGATGTAAGAGCAATGATGGGTAAAGCAATGATCCTAACTTATTGAGAATAAGGCTATGGCACCAAACCCTACTTAGCAGACATTAGATTCTTCACCACCGTGAACTCACCGTAAACACAAGCAAACACACATGGGCACAGGTTTGCACACACACCACATAAAAAAAATTTCACTGAAGAATGTTCTTGCTGAAGTAGTAGAAATTATTAATTTTATGAAAATATTCAATTTCAGAACATCTTGACCCTTCTTATGACATCTTAATATTCTGGGAGATGAAATTAAAAATAACAAAGCTTTTGGTTGCATGCAGAAGAACCATGATTATGTCCGGGTAAGGTGCTTGTGCGATTGTTGGAACTGTGAGCTGAATTAGTCCTTTCGTTTTGCAAAACACCCTGTTTACTTGCAGGTACAAGCAATGCTTAGTCCGATTTGGGTACGTGGGAAACAAAGTCACAAAAATGAGCAAAGTGAGACTGTCACTTCGAGGGAAACCACTCATAGTCATGTGTTACCAATGACAAAATTCAAGCTTTCAAGTGGAAAGTTGGAATTCTGGCAAATTTGTATCCATCGCTATGAGCTTGGCAGCTTCCTAGTAACTTTACTATTGAGATTTATTATAATATTCATGAGTATAAATTTTTAGCATTCTAGAAGAAAATGTTATATGACTCCATGGATATTTCAGTGAATCAATTACTTTCCAATTAACCAACGCATGAGGCTGTAGAATCATGATAAAAAGATTAAAGTGAAAGATACACCAATAGATTTTAATATGAAGAGCACCAAAAGTTCATTGATATGGTTTCATATACAGCCCTACAAGTAACTTTTTAAAAACTACCATTTGTTGAGTTTTGATATAGTATCAAAAAAGAATATTCTCAGTTATCCTTTTAAAAACTATTAAAATACTCCACTTTTTTCAACCTCATGCATTTAAGAAGCTCATATATTTTCTTCATACACATTAGTCAAATAATATATAGCAACTTAACACAGAAGAAAAAAATGAGAATCCTATCTTATATTAAATCAGATATGGAATACATTCCTAAAAATGTAAAACAATACCACTCATCTCACTAAATATCTTTGTTTCAGCAAACTGTTACTGCTTATTTTATGTGTTACTTCTGTTAACATGTGATGGGTTCACGACTGTCGTTTTTAAATGAATAGGAAATATTTGTATTCATCATACAGTATATATGGAGAGCTATGAGCCACAAAAACAAAAGCTCTTTGAATTCTCAATAATTTTTAAGAGAGTAAAAGGTTCTGAGGCCAAAAGGCTTGAAAAGCACTGGTGTAGTGTTGGGGAGACTGGAATCTGTAGTTAGAGACCCTCAGAATGTAACTCGGCGTTCACTGACTTTGTGGCACCCTGCACAAGTCATTTCATCTCTCTAAACCCATTCCCTTATCTGCGACAACACTCCTTCACCTCCCAGGGCTGTTACGATAATTACACAAAGTAGCAGCTATACTGTTCTGAACACATAATAAATTCTTATAACTACCAGCTGCTGATACCGCCTTAAGCTTGCTGTGTTTGTTGCCAACTTGATGACACAGGTGAGAGCTGTTCAGATTTTGAAAGAGAAGAGAGAAATTGTCCCCAAAAGAGTGACGACTGTGGCATCCACTCATGGGTGATAGGGACACATGGCTGTTTGGTGTAAGTCACAATTTACCAAAATATTGCCTGACATAGTGATTCCACCAGGGCGCAGCTTTCTTCTCACCACCTGGTACCAGAGGAGATTAGGAGCCAAGAAGGGAGGAAATTCTACCACTTCCTGAGGCCACTGAAGTCCTTTTCATAATCAATCACCGGCTCAAACCTGTGAGTGTGCGTGCATGTGTGTGTGTGCGTGTGTGTGTGTGTGTGTGTGCGCATCCTGATCCAAGGTGGGTGCTCAGAGTAGAGCACATCCATTACTATCAATTCACTTGCACAACACTCTCAGGATTCCAGTGCAGTGGATGTACAGAACCTTTGAAACTTTTTGCCATGGTCCTGGGAAAAGAAGAAGCCCTGTAGAATGAGGTGAGATCAAAGAAACGCCATTTGTCTCTCATTTTCCATTTACTCTCTACGCCCCGTGTGATAGGTCGACAAACTACCAAAATAATCATTGCCCAATTTTCCCCTATTATTTTTTTTCCACAATTTGAAAACATAAAGCTCTTTCCACTGGCTGCCTTTCTAATTCTTCGTTCTATTCCTGTTCCAGTGCAAAGAAGAATTTTGCCAATGAAAGTGCTATAAACAGCCGTGCCCTCGCTGAAAAAGGCAATATGCCGTCAGCCTGACATATACCTCGCTTTTCCGCTCATTGTCAACTCTGTGATTGATGGTGTAGTTCATTAATGTGGGGCGATTGTCAGCTTTTCCTGAATAAATATAAAAAGAAACAAAGAAATCCCCACCCCTTTCAAACCAGAGTGAATTATTTCCTATTTTCCAAGCTTAGGTTTGAGGATCCATAGGGCATTCATTTCAAAGTAAATAATGAACATACCCTTTAATGGAAGAAATTTCAGTTTGAGTTCAGGGCTGAAATATATGTATATATTTTTTATATTTTATATTGTATGTGTGTGTGTGTGTGTGTGTGTGTGTGTGTGTGTGTATAGGATGAAATGTTATTCAAAAGAATGAAGCAATTTAGGCACCTAAAACTGTACTTACTTTGAAGCAATATTTCATCTTTAGTATACATAGTCATGCAAAGTGCAAGAAATTACCACCTTTGGAAACCTGGAAAGTAAAAATGGTCTGTCACGCTAAACCGCACGTAACGAGATTCACAAGGAAAGAAAGCGATGGATTGACAGGAGAGCCAGGGACTACAGCTGAACAGGGACGTTGATTAATCTCAGTCCACATCAAAGGGAAGTTTCATGGAAATCACCAAAATAGATTCTCCTTTCGATTTCTTTACTCATATGCATGTTAGGAATGTTTTCTTTGCCAGATGCGTGTACGTACAGAAGCTGATAAAAAGGTATGAAGGTCCCATTTGCCCTTTTATCAGGAGGTAATGCCTCTGTGCCTTTTCTCTGTGCTGCAATCCTTATCTTTCTTCCTGTTTGAACATCCTCATGGGGTCTTTGCTAACTGTTAGTCACAAGATCAACAAACACCAACGGGTGTGTCTTGCTTTTAGCTTTGGTGCACAAAAAGCAACAACCGAAACAAAAACGTCCGCGTGCATACGGTGCCTACAAGGTGATGAACGTCCAGCATTTCACTCTGGGTATTCTGTTCCTGTACAGATTTTCTTGGGTGGTAACATGCTAATGACAATAATAATTTATTCAGAAGATGTGCTAAATTTCTTAAGTTGAATCGGGAAGTGTTTTGAATACCACTGGAAGGCACAGGAAAGGGAGAACCGTAGGGAACAGTGGCGTTCTGCCACCTCTCAAAGAGCCAGCCTGCCTGTGTGTCGTGCGTGTCAGGAGCGCATGCGCAGGGGGCTGTTTTCAGGGTGTGCTAATGCTTCACTGTGTAGGTAAAGGGACTTGAACCCTAGTAACGGCTCACAGTTACTGAGCACCGACCACACGCCAGGCACTGGGCTACTAGCACAGTCGTCTCAATCAACACACACTGCACCTCTGTAGGTCTGAATTACCATTACTCTCATTTTGAAAATGAGGAAGATGGCGGGGGCGCAGTGTGCAGCTCAGATTACACAAGCATCTTATTCAAGATCCCCTATAAGTGGCTTGGAGAGGATGCCCACCCAGCCCTGTCTGACTCCAGAGCCAGAACTGTGAACCACTAAAATTCGTGGGCTTCTGATTAAGTCTGAATTATTGGGAGGAGTTCTATCAAGGAAAAGAGTGATCTCCACTTGGCTTTAAAATGCTTCTTAAAGTGATATCCATTGATTTCTCATTTGCCCCACACCCTAACCACATTGAGTCAGCAGAACAAATAATATTATGTTCATTTTACAGGTGAGGAAAGGCAAGTCCAGAATAGCTAAAGTACTGTCCTAGGATTCAAGTAGCCATCACTAGAAGAGCTGGGATTCAAATTTGAGTCTTTCTTTCCAGTACACCATTATTTTACCATAAAGTGGTAAACCAAAAAAAAAACCCAAATAAATAAATCATCAGAACCTATCAATCAGTGGAAAGGTAACTGTTGCTGCCACATTTCATTTTGCAACTGCTTCACTTAGGGTATAGTAAGTACCGTGTTTTCCTACCAGCTACTAAGTCCTTTGGAATTCTCCAGACCCGCTGTAGGTCACACTGTCTCAGTGGCTTCAGTTGATGGGGCCCCAGAAATTTCAGAACGAGGGAAGGCTGAGAGTCCTGAGAAGTCTGAGGGGGAAATGGCAAAGCTGCTTAAAATCAACATAATGTGAAACACTTCCAGTAAGTAACCAGTCAGCAATATATCCGTCCGTACTTCTTAAATAGTCACAGCGACACTTCCAGCATGTCACAGAATAATAAAAATCAGTTGTGGGAAGTGGAGAATTTTAAAGAGGGAAAAGAGTGCCCTCCTACAAACTCCAGGCGCTCTGTGTCTCAGGGACCCAGACACTATGGCACAATGGCTCCCGTAAGTCCCCGGCAAATTGAGATGGACATATTTTCTGGAATCCATCAGGGCCAGGCCTTCTCATTCACTCAAGTTACCCCACAAAGGAGGAAAGAGTCCACAGGAGCTATAAATTTCTCAATTGGATCTCCTAAGTGTCCTTAACTGATAACACGGCTCTCGCCTTTGGAGTTTTATGATGCCAGAGAATAAAACTTCACCTGTCACCTCTCTGATTTCAAGAACCCAATTCACAGAAGTTCAGTGCTGTCTGCCTCTCCCCTCGACATTATCAACAGGGACAGCGTATGTACTTTCTGCCTCTTAAAAATGTGTTGAGTTATAGGCCAACGAGGAATACGATGAACCGACGCCAATAACGTACATACGCTGAATTTATTCTGTATTCCAGAGGACTCTTTCTTCCTATTTTCTCCCCAGCAAATTGAAAATTATATCTGTAACCTGATTTTAAAGCACTCTGAATGTGCACTTCTCGGAGCTATTAACAGACTTTGGGCAGCACTTTATGTTTCTTTCCTGTACATTTACCGTGGGACATACGAGAGAGAAGAAATTAAAGATCAAGGAATATCAGTGGTAGGAATGCTTTTGTCTCTTCTGCATAAAAGGAAACAGAACATCAACTTTTGAAATAAAGCATTAAAAAATTATGAAATTATGGCCTAGAATACGGTGGTTTCTTAACATTTTACAGGCTTTGGGCCCTTGTGAGAACTTGATAAAAGCCTCTCCCTAGGAAAATGTCCGTTCTTAAAAAAACCATTCCATCTGTTTTCAAAGTTTCACTGTCTCCACCCCCTCGTATTATTTTTTTTTTTGCCTATTGGTTAAGGATCCCTACCTTATAACCCCCAATACCATGAAAACTCACTTCGTCTAACTAACTGACTTGTCCTATGTGCTAATAGTTACAGAAGGCATTCACAGTTTAAAATTCAAGGGCAGCCCCGGCTCGAGTGGCTAGGTTGGTTGGAGCATCATCCTGTAACTGAAAGGTTACGGGTTCAATCCAGTCAGGCCACATGCCCAGGTTGCAGGTTTGACACCCCGCCCCCAACCCCTGACCTCATCTCAGTATATAGGATCCCTGGCTGAGGCACATACAGGACGCAACCAATCAATGCTTCTCTCTTGCACTGATGTTTCTCTCTCTTCCTCTCTCTCTAAAAGCAATGGAAAAATGTCTTCAAGTGAAGTTAAAAAAATAAAAATTAAAACAAAAATAAAATTGCAAGTGAAGTGGCTGTTTAAATTCTACTGTAACCCACACCTCCTGACCTCTCTCTTCTTTACAGGGTGTACTACTTGGTTTATGCATGATTATAGAAAGGAGAAATGAACTAAAAACACTGTTGCCAGAACTGCCACTTAAGATGCAGACCTGGAGGGAGGGGACTTCACCATCGAGAGAGAACAGCGTGCCTTCTCAGGACCATCCAACCGAAGTGTCAGACTTCCGAGAGATGAGTGGGGCTGCAAAGGAAGCCGAGTGCTTGGAGGAGCAGGGTGACGCCGCCAATGAAAGGTGTGACCACTCCCGCTGGGGAGTGCAGAGGGGCCCACGTGACACCACGAGTCCTTCAGCATCGTCCCAGGGTGGAGGCAACTGTGTCCATTTTTACGATCTCATTTTACAAGAGATTAAGTCGGAAAAGGCCGAATGATAGAGGCAGTGTGGGGCATATGAGTGGAACCAACCAATTTGGTCATTAGTGAATACAGCACTTTTATTCCCCTTTTAGAGAAAGAAATACACCGAAAGCCATAATGGTCAAATCACAAAGCACCCAGAGACCCCACTCCAGGTAATTCCACTTTTAATGCTACAGAGAAGTTAAGTTTGCAATTTTACAACTCATACAATCACTATTAAGCCAAAAAAAAAAGGGGGGGGCTGACTTGGGTTCCCACTGGTGATGAAAGTGAAATACAGAATCAATGTGTTGGACTTACACCCAACTGTACCTACCTATGCCCGGTGCATGAGAAAGTCTGGCTCCTCAATGAAGCAGGAAAGCAACTCTAATGTCTATTCTTTATCATGAGAAGGTTTCTGTCCAACTTACCCTCTGCCTTCTAAATCTGTGAAGATGAGACGGTCTTGCAGAATTTTGCAGAATTCTGTTTTTGAAAACTCTCCCTATCTACATAGGCTTTACCTCTCAAAAGAATGTCACCTTCCAATTAATGCAACACAAGAAGGACAGTGCCAGACACATGCCATTGGGTGGGGGGCTCTGTTTTCTCAGGAGCCAGTTCCGATCGGATCTCTGTTCACTCACGTGCCCTCTTTGTGAGACACCTGAAAATTATCACTGTCGATACAGTTTCCTAACAACCCCAGAATCCAGGCAGTTAGGTAGAAACCGGTCATTGTCGGCATAATGAAGAATGTTGCCTGATGTCTCAGATGAACAAAAGAAACTGCGGGGAAAGGGAGGGAGGATCCTACGGAAAGACAAAGGGGATCCAGAACTTCTTTACGGGGTCCACGTACAAGGAAAAATTTTGCATGCCTAAACGAAGGCACCAAAGTAAAAATAAACAAACATACTTGGAAAATCATTATCCAATACACTTTTAAGCCAACTCCTAAAAAGAGCTTTTCTGAAATGCTTTTGGATGACTCGTTTATATGCTAAAATCAATATTTAAATTGTGCTACGAAGCTTATTGTGCACTACATAACCGGTTCTAAGACCTGTAGAGCAACACGGCTTTGGGTCAAATCCACTGAAAACACACTCTCTGCACTTAAAAACTGTGTTCGCTTTGGTTGGGGAACAGGGAGGAGTGTGCTCGTCTCCAAGTGAGAAGGTCAAGAAAGTATTTTTAAAATATATTTCTCCATGAATGACCAGATCGACTCCTGAAAGAAGCACTCATACTTTAAATATGCATTTATGCGCTCTCAAAATGCCCAGTTCCAACTTTTTTTCCCAAAAAGTAGGAGTTCAGAAATGAGGGGAGTTGGAAACATGTAAGTTGCGCTTGTTTAAACCAATAGTAAGTATCACAAGGTGTTAACAAAAGAAAAACCTTAGCGATCAGATGTATGATAAATGCTGGCACTGACTCTGCAGGTCGCTTTCTCTGAGCTGGAATACAACGCTCTGCCATGACAGTCACCGAGGACACCAACAGTCCATTTAATAGTGACCCAGGAGATACATTTTACTCTGTAGTCTACAGGAACTGCTTCATGGTCACTACTTTTCAGAATATTATTTCACCTAACAGTCTGAACGGCTCATCAGATTCCCACATAGAAGAGTAGGGGATTCTGTCTACTTGAACGAGTAGTACCAACCAAAAGTAAAACAAAATAATAAGATGACTGGCCTTATAAGAAGTCAAACTTTTGACCCAGGAAGTCTGTCTCCATCTAGGAATTGACCTGAGACTATAACTGGAGCCGCAGCCGGAGATGCTCATCACAGCGACATTCATGTCTGTGGACAACCGGAATAACCTAACTATCCAGTAACGAGAAACCGCTTAATGAGATACCAAACTGCTATTAAATATTTTCCAAAAATGCCGAGATGTGGAAAAATTCTCATGACATCCTATTAACTAGAAGTTACAGGATTCAAAGCAGTATATACAGATGATCAGGTTTTATTTGTTTGCAACCAAAAGGTTGTGGCTTTGATTTCTTGTCAGGGCACATGTCTAGGTTGCATGTTCAATTCCCAGTCGGGACATGTACAGGGGGCAACTGTGCTCCTCGGTTTATGGTACGTGATTATCTTTGTGTGTGTGTGTGTGTGTGTGTATTTTTATATAGATTTATATAAATCCATTTTATATATATATACATATATATGGAAGAAAATCGATCAAACATGTATCTCTGGGTAGTGGTGCTAATGCATTATTTTGGCTTGCTTTTTAAACTTTCCCCCATAGTCCTAGTTTTCTACAATATGGAATATCAGAAGAAAAAAAAACAGTTGAAAGAAGTCAAAATAACTTTTATCAGTTTCAATTATAATTCACATGCTCTCTTTGAGACCTAAGGGACGCCAAGCACTAGCAGTGGAAGGGGACTCCGGGGGTCTCGGGGCCCCTGTGACCCTGAGGGGCAGGCCTAGCCAGTGGAAGGCCGTCCCAGGCTCATGCTCTCCTGAACAGCAGCAGCTGTGCTTTTACTTATTCTCTGTATATTAGTTTTAATTTGCTGCCAAGTTGAGCCTTTTTCAATGTATAGGTGAGGAGACCACAATCCAGAAAAGGTAAGGGTCTTGCCTAGAGTCGCGTACTTGTTAATGGACGGTCTCCAATTAGAGTTCAAATATCCTATTTCAGATTATCCTATGTCCACGCTGTGGATCTGTCTGTCCAAGGAAGAGCATATGTTTGTAACTAATTGCTTCACAGTGGTAAGAGACCAACAGAGAAGCACCCAGATTTTCTTGCACACCACCCCAACCCTCACCTAATGACTTTAGAACTTGAAAAAGGGGGCCTGTGTAAAAAAATGCCACTGGAAACCAGTTTAAAATAAATCAGACTTCCTTTACTCTGCCAGTCTTGGTCCTCAAGCATCTTCTTTGAAAATGATCACTTGTCTTGTTCATCTTTAGAGTAACAATTCATAGCACAAATGTGAAAAAGATGGCTGATCCATGAGATAACCATTTATACATCACATAGAAAACCACCAATAAAAACCCAAAGAACAGCTTAAGGATTAAATAGTATGTGATGTTAGTACAGCTGACACTTGCTTTTCCATACAAAAGAATCACGTGGGCAACCTCAAAACCATTTCATCTTTGAATAATTTGTCATTGGGCTTTTCAAGTGCATCAGAACTTACTCCCATTGCAATTGTTTTACTTAATCCAAGTCTAAACTTTAGGCAGTCCTCAAAATATTAACCACTGTACCAAAATGCCAACTAGAGCAACTCTGTTAATGTTGGAATCACATTTAAATGATAATGTCTGGTAAGTAGACAAGTACATGGTCCAAAAGAGTAAAGTCTAATTACGAAAACACAAAAGATTGAAGACAGGGCAGAGATTAGCAGGAGCAACTTTTCAGTAAGTTATCTGAGCCAAAGAAGTCAGGGTAACCTTGCAGATGAGAAGCCTGTGGATGACCGGGAGCACAGACACAAAGAGAGGAAATGCAGCTTTCAGGATCCAAATCTGTAACCAGCCTCACCAAAAAAACGTTACCAAAGTCTCCATTTGCAAATGCAAAACCAACCTCTGATCTTCCATCACTTTCAATATCCTATCCTACCTGCCTATTACTTGCACAGTTATTTCTTCATATGTTCTATTGTTCCAAAAACTATTTATCCTCTTGCAAGCAAAGAGGAAATGGTCTGTGCTAGGTTTAAAACCCCGGAAAATACTCCCCTAGAAGCATGACTAGTTTGCATCTTTTGGACAGCCAAGATCAAAGTGATTTAAAATGTTTATTTTTAAAGTAAACCATTGACACTGATCTTTGAAAAACCCCTCTTGCCCTTTAAGAACGGTATTTGTCTCCACCGCTTTTTGAGACACATACCAAAAAGCACACTCTATATTCAAGAAGGCACCAGCGGGATTGTCTGGCCTGATTTATCTGATACAATGTCAATGTCAGCTCCACGGAGAGGAGAGCAGAGCAGACCCCAAGGAGGGCAGAAAAATGCAGGAGGCTGGACCACAAGCACAAGGGCTGCCCTGAGCCCAGCAAAGGGGTGATGGGCACCCCACAGTCCTCCAAAGGAGAAAAGCTGCAAAGAAACACTACTGAGGTAGGAGTCATAAACATTGTTTCTCAGGATCACTTAGGAAGGTAACCTTCACGAGTCTCCAAAGTCTGTTTACAAAGAAGGAAGTTACAACTTCAAGTCCAGTTCTTTCCAAATTATAGACGCGCACGCCATAAAACAGCATCTACCAAATGCCACAAGGACTCTGGGGGAGGGTGAGTCTTTTCCTTTCCAAATCTGGAGGATGATTTGAATTGCATCAGGGCCACTGGGGGGGGGGGGGGGGGGGGAGTTTTCCCAGCCCCCTGACTTTTCCTAAGCATCTCAAACACAACCCTTCTTTTATGAAAACCCAGCTTAAATATTAATGTGTGTTTTCTTAAGGAAGTGGAAGGCAAATCAACTTCCTGGTACCCAGGGTATCTGATTTCTAAAGTGGTCTAACGCGGATTGTCACAGCCCCACCAGATGTGAGGGGTGAAGCCCTGCACAAACGGAAAGGCCGTCTCTCGGGCTCACTGCTGTGCGGGTCCCACGCCTCCCCGAACTGCATCCTCTGAGAGTATATTTTTGTTAGCTGGCTGCCGGAAGCCCTCAACTGCCCGGTTGTTTTGCGATCCTATAAGGACCTTCCCAGCCCTGCTTGTCAGCCCAGACATTAAGAGTGTGTTTGTGTTGGTTAAGTTTGGGAGGCTGGTTAAAATAATAAGTATTCTCATCAGCGACTGCCCCCTCCGCACCCACCTTCGGCAGACTGGAGGTGGGTGGGGTTCAAAAGCCAGGCTCCAAAGTTTGCTAAAGAGCCTATTATGAGAAAACCTTTGTTCTATACTCTGTTGTTTACCTCCTGCGCCAAGAAACAATGTCTTTTGTTACCAACCACCCCCCGGCCTTTGACTGCCCAGTTTGTTTACTGACATTTTTCAATACCAGGCAATACAAAGAGTATTTCCTCATATTAATTCCAAATGTCACACAGAACAAAATTTGGTTCCAAAGAAGCCTAACTAGATAAGATGCCCTCAGTTAAGAAAGAAATATAATGGAAATAAATCTTGCTCTTTAATGTGGACCACCTAACCTTAGGAATCCCGGTCTCTGCCTTTCTTATTTGTTGTTCGGAAGCTGCCTGGCTTGGCACTACTCTCACCAGGCCAGTCTGGGCCACAGCCACTCTGGTCTCTGCTCAGAGAATGCTGACGTGTGATTTTAAGAACATTAAATTTCCACATTAGCTACAGTTCATGATGCCCACCAACGAACTGTTAAGGTTGTTTGTTTTTTTTAATCTTCACCCAAGATATGCTTACTGATTTTAGAGGCAGGGGAAGGGGGGGAGAGAGAGAGAGAGGGAGGGAGAGAAACATCGATCAGTTGCCTCTTGCACAAGTCCCAACTAGGGACTGATCCTGCAACCCAGGCATGTGACCTGACCAGGAATCAAACCAGACCTGCCCTGGCTGGTGTGGCTCAGTTGGTTGGAGCGTCATTCTGTGCACCAAAAGGTTGTGGCTTTGATTTCTTGTCAGGGCACATGCCTGGGTTGCACATTCAATCCCCAGTCGGGACATGTACAGGAGGCAACCAATCGATGTCCTTCTCTCACGTGGATGTCTCTTTCTAAAATCAATAAACATTCTCAGGTAAGAATTTTTTTAAAGTTGCTTATCAGTAAGTCCTATAAGTTACCAGAGGATGATCCATAGATAATTTATAGATTTTTAAGTGCATTCCTTCAACAAACATCTGTTGCGTACCGGGCTAAGCACAGGGGACACGGTGGCAGGTCAAAGCTGACAGTCTCCCCATCTCCCCAGCCTTTGCGGAGTGTACAGACTGAAGGAGAAGGCGGGTGCAAACCAGACTGCCCCCTAAGAAGTTCACCAGCACAGCCCAAGATGGGCCGTCTGGGGAGAGAGTAAAAACCAAGAAGCCTGACCAGCCCAGGGGCTCAGAGAAGCTTTCCTGGAAGTTGGGGTTGAGGGATGAGGAGCAGATTAGCAAGCACAGAGGGCAGGCAGGTACTCAAGGCAGAGGGGTCAAACTGCATCAGAGCCCCGAGGCCAGAGAGCAAACGAGTGTGGAGGGAAGGTCAGGAGCGCTGGGCCAGCGAGGCAGGCGGGCTTCCACCACTGGGCCCTTGCCCGGGACTGCGGACTGAGCCCCGACGGCATATTTAAGTTAAGCACCCAGGCTGCATCCCTGTCTCCTGCAAAACTTGTCAAGATCTGGTCCAAACTAAGGATTTAACACTCTGTCCCACGCACATCTCCCAATCGAAAGGTGGTTTGTTTTATTTTTTGTTTTCAATTACAGTTGACTTTCACCATTATGTTAGGTTCAGGTGTATAGCACAGTGGTTTGATATTTACGTAACTTACCAAATGATCCCCCTGATAAGTCTAGTATCCACCTGGCACTATACATAGTTATTATAAAATTATCTTTACATCCCCATGAACTCTCCTGGAACTGCCTATTTCTACTTCTTAATCCCTCAAAGTACTGAATTTTAATGCGCGTTCTCAGTGTTCCAAAAAAAAAGAAAGAGTAGAAGCCTCTGGTCTAAAAGGTACACCTCTCTTTTCAGCCAGTCTAATACAGTGACAATCTGGAGAGATTCAAACACAGATACAGGTGTAAAATGTCAGAATTAACTCCTTCCTTCACAGAACAAGTTCTGACATTATCTTAAATTCTTGTTACATTGATACTCAGCTTTCCAAGCACACGATGTAAAATTAAGTTCTACGTGAAAAATAGACCATTTGGCAAAGGTATCAACAGAAAGAGAAAAAAATACTTCTCTTCCATGATTTCTTCTCCAAATCTTTTAGGATTCGTGATCACTAAATATTACCAGCTCGGGTGAGGTTACATGGGTAGACAAGAAATTCGCAAGTACTGTTTGGGTAATAGTGAAAATAGAACACAAGGAGGAAATGCAGAAAACAAGCATCTTTCTCTAGCGACTACATTACTGTATAAACAAAATTAAAAGGAATAAAAGATTAGCCATGTTATAGTCAAAGAAGAGTTATGCTATTTTGAATGACTCCCACGACGGAGTTCAGATCTACTATCACCATTATTTCATTTTACAGCTACATCAAGAGTAGCCTAAGTGATTTGTCCAAAGTCACTGTGGTGACCCTGAATATCTGTTTTCTCCTTCATGTGAAGTACTGGAATAACATCTTTAATATTTACCTAAGCATGTGCCTGCTCCTAATAAAAACTGTATTTCACAGACCCCCCTTAGAGCTAGGCAACCACATGACCAAGTTCTGGCCTATGAGATGCAAGCAGAATGCTGGGTGCAGCTTCCAGTGCCTTAAGAGGAGGACTGTGTCCCGCCTGCCTACCCTTCCCGCATTCTGTTACTAGGGAGGCTTCTGGGACAGCCCAGCTCCATACCGGACAGCAGCAGAAACGAGGCCACCCTCCAGATGGTGGAAGAATGTGGTGGAGGGAGAGTGGTGTGGGGCCTTGGTGGGGCAGAGCCTCCCCCACGGCCCTGGGCTGCTTACCCCCAGGCTTCATTTACGTGACAGGAATAAAGTTCTGGCTTATTGAGGCCACTGTTTTGTGTTGGTTTGGGGGAGGGGGTCAGGGCACAGATTCCTTCACTCATAGCTCAGTCTAACTATGACTAACCTATCTGACACTCTCAGTAAATCTTTTAACCTCTCGGTTTCCTGACCTATAAAACAGGATGAGTGATACCTACATGATATTGTGCGAATCACGTGAGATAGGGTGTAATTGCAATTATTTAGTACAGTCCCGGGCTGATAATAAGCCCCAGCAAATGTTAGCTTACTACCATATTCCTCACACAACAGAACTCATGGGAAACTCCCACAGCCTGTACTTGAACCGACACCATTGAAAGCTACAGGGGCTTATGTGCGAGCCGACCTTGAAGATCCTTCTAGAGGTCACGTGAATGTGGCTTAGGTGGAGCCGAGACACCAGAGGGAGCTGCAAAGTCTGTGGGTCTCTGCTCACAGGTGGCTCTTCTCCCCTTCACACCACCTTCTCCTGCCATCTCCGCTTCCAAAGAATGTCTCCCCTGAACTGGCCTGCCCTCCACTCCCCAACTTCAGGAACTCTGAGATGCCCAAGCTCCAGAGAGTTTTCTCCCCAGCCCGCTAACTCTTACATTAGGAACACACCTTACTCTGTCAGCAATGTGAACAGTGGCTCCTTGGGGCAGGTCACCACTTGGAATCGTGCCCTGAGAACTCTCACACATAGGAGAGGAGCTGCTTCTTAGCCAGGAAGGCGGGTACAAACGTTAGCATGGAAGGCAACAATTATATGTAGTGAAGATTACCCCTGAAAGTCCATCATCCACAGAGCACATGTGGACTCGTGTTTACAACCTCCTAAAAATTGAGAACCACTGAGCTGCAATGAAGAAAAGTCTACACGCCTCCAGCTAGGCATTCAAACTCTCCTGCATTTAAGAAAATTATGAAATCCCTTCCATGTCTGGGGACAGGAGGTGACTTTGATATATCCCTTCTTTCCTCTTTTGATGTTGTTATGCAGACAGACTCAAGTCAGGACCCCCTCCACCCACCAGAGCTTATTGCTTGGTTCCTATCTCACTGCAAGAGATGAGTTCAAGCAAGAGACAACACGTATAGTGGAAATGAGATAGAGCAAGTTTATTTACGAAACACATATACGAGCACAAAGCTGCAAGCAGACACCCAGCTAGTCTAGGTGTCCCATGTATAGAGGAAAAAAGGTGTTAGTTTGTTCTATACACTGGAGCCGAGGCCTCCAGTGTGTACCTGGCTAATCTAAGCACACTATTGGGGTTCAGGGGTTACACATCTCAGTGGGCTTCTAGTTTCCCCCTCCTACCCTCCACTTCTAAACCTTGGGAATAACGTACAGCTACAAAGGCTTTCTTTCTCAGCTAGTAAAGGTGCTTTGTCTTAGTGAAACTGCTACAGAGGCACCTCCCCAGCAGAGTCTCAAGGACGCACCCCCCCCGCGCTACCCCCGCCTGTGGGATCCAGGACACCGGGCAATCTTGTCGGACCAGGCTCAGGACTGCTGGGCTAATTGGTGGCACTTGTCTTCCTTCCGCTTCCAGCCTTCTGCACTAAGTTCTTTGTTAGAAGGCCCTGCTTTACTGCCCCTCTGGCCTCTCTTTCCTAGCTGCTACCTAACAATATGAGGCACATAAAACCTCTACAGAGGTCACTTAAATGGGGTAAGACTTAAATGAGATAATGTGTGTGAAGATATTCCATACAGAGTCCAGCACCTAGCCAGTGGATTAGAATCTAGTATTTCCTGGATTGGAATCTCGTGCTTTCTCAATCAGATCCAAAGTCACACTGTTCTCTGAGAAGCTGGAGAGAAGAACCAACCAGCAGGGGCGACACCCTGTTTAAGTCCGAGTTTCCACCTGTGGCCCCCCAACCAGCCACCACCCCTGCGAAATCACTAAGTCATTTGGATCAGTTAAAACGTGAGCGCGACGTGACTCCCATGGTGCCAGTGACCGCTTATCTCCACCGTGGGCAAATGCAAAGCGTTGCCTCTTTTTTCCCAGTGTGAACAAGCCTATAAGCAGCATGAATGCAGACAGCAGAATTGTGGCTCCCGGGAGTTCACCATTTCTTCTGAAGAGCCCAGGTACCAAGGGCTCAGGGCCCAGGTCTGGGATGCCAGATGTCAGCATCACCACTTCTGGAGCTCAGGCGGGGACAGCTGGGTGCACACCTGCCAGTCACCCAAACCTGGGTTCAAGGTGGGAGGTCCCTTTGGAGCTCTATGCTTGGCTCAGAAATGACTGGCTGGAGGACTCATTACAAAGGCAGACCCTTCTTGACCTTTAGGTTGACCTCAGAAGGCAGGAAGGACAGCACCCGTGGATAAGTCCACAGGCCTTCACGCGCACAAAGGCGTGTGCACGAGCACATACGCATGCACACACACACAGAGACTGACTTACAGGGCCAGCCCAGCTCCAGCACTCTGGGGCAAAATGTCCACGAGACACGTCTGTAATGCCAGTCCCACACGTTTCCTGGTCAATTTCCTGGTAGCCACCTTTTACTTTTAAGTGAAAATAACCAGTTAAATTAATTTCAGTAGATACGTTTTACTGAATCTGTATTAATATTATCATTTCAATATGGAATCAGTATTTTTAAACTATTGATATATTTACAATCTTCAAAATCCGACCTGTGTTTTTACCCTAACCTGATACCTTGGTTCAAACTGGCCACGCTGTAAGTGCTCAAGAGCCACGCCCAGGTCGGGGCTGCCATCCTGGACTGCGTAGCTCTAAACAAAGGTAACATTCTTGCAACCCACATACTAATTTTGTTTCGGCTTTCACAGTGATTTATTTTTTCATTACTTGCCATTATTTAAAATAGCCATTTTCTGGCTCCTGTTGAAAGGTCATGTCTGCTAACCCCGGGTTCCAATGTTCCAACAGCAACAAGCAGGTAGCCCTGGGAAGCGACCGCAGCACCTCCCCTTTGGAGGGAGCGTTGGCTTGCTGGTTGCCACGGTCCCTGTGTCCCTGTGGTCCCCATGGCTTCAGTTCCTTAGGTTTCCTGCCTGGCCACACCCCAGCTGGCATAATAAACAACACAGCCACAGCCTATGGAGATAACATCAAAACTGTGGGCTTGTTTAATGTGGTGAGTTTTGAAAAAGAAATGTATTTATGTATTTGTACTTTATTTGTTTTCTTCCCACTTACCATTTATGTTACCATGAACCCTGAATTTAAATGGGGTCAAATGCACGGAGAAGAAACAAGTCCTTGCTTATTGATTCAGGAAAGGGCGGAAATCAGCCTCGGGAAGGAAGTGATCCTGTTTATTCTGCTTTTTCAAAGAACTGAAGACATCAGACTGAGAAGGCGAAGAAGCATTAGAACACCTTGTTACTCAAATATATCACTAAAAGAACCTCGGGTGCTCAAATTCCTAGCATCTATCAACAGTTTTCTGTGTTGCTTATTTCGCACACGTGGCTAATCACCCAAGCAGCCTCCTCCCTCCTCTCTGTGGCTCCCATGTTCCTGACACTGGTTTCCTCTCTCCAGTGCCCCTTGCCAAGACCTGGCAGGAAGCCCTGGCCCCTCCCGGTGCCTCTCACCTTCAGCCCCACCCCCTTTCCTCTCTCGCCCTCACGCTGGACAAGTAAGAGTCTCCCGCTACTCCTCCCTGATCTGTTTTCTCTTCCCTATTAAAACCATCCAGGGACATCTAGATCTAATCCAAGGTTTCCAATGGAGGCTCGAGTCGTTCCATCAGCTACCATACTGGTTCCTTCCCATCAGGCCAATAATAACGTGAATGACAACAATAAT
Organism: Artibeus jamaicensis; assembly: GCF_021234435.1. NCBI lineage: Eukaryota > Metazoa > Chordata > Mammalia > Chiroptera > Phyllostomidae > Artibeus > Artibeus jamaicensis. The sequence continues at coordinate 6,529,465 of NW_026521828.1, read as the reverse complement.
AACACGGTGGCTTCGGCTGTGATGTGGGAGTTAGCTTCTCACGTTGGTGTGGAAGTCAAAATAGTGCCTGAAAATCCCTGGAACTACACAGACGGGAGGGTGTGCACGTGTTTACAACCTTCCATGCTAATTTCTAAGCTGTGCACAAAGCCTGATGACCAGCAGTGCTACATCAAGGGCTCACTCAGAGACGTGGACATGGAGAGTGAAATGGAAAACACCGTTCACACTCTTCTTGTCCTCTTGGCATTCTTGACTCTTTTTCATTTTTTGCTCAACTGCACAGAGTCAAAATCAGAAAGATAAATGCAGGCACAATGAAAACTGGCTGTGATCATAATTTTATGATACCACTGGCTAAGCACTTAGAATGTACTGGGCCCCCGCTTAGCACTTTATAAATATTCCATTCTCAACTTCACACAAAAAAATCTCTATGATGCAGGAGTCATTCTTTTGGTCCTCATTTTACAGGAACTGCCTTGCAGTGGTCGAATAACTTACCCCAAATCTCACAGCTAGTAAGTGGTGGGCTCAGCAGTTGACCCCCTGACTCTTGAGGATCGCCCTTTCCCATAATAAAGCCACAATCTGCATCTTTTCACCTCGTCTTCTCCTACAGACTGAAACTGTATGTCTGCAGCTCCCATCCACTGAACCTGAGATCCACTCACCTCCTCTCCACAGGACTGTAAGCCACTCCAGGTCTTGGACTTGTCCTGTATTCCCATTTCTCCAAACATTTCTGTGTCTTCTCCAATCAGTGAGAGTCCAGTAAGTGTCTACAGATGGCGAGTGTTTAGTCCCCAAAGTTCAGAAGACACCCAAACCGACCACAATTCCCACGACTAGAGAAAAGTTTTTCAATGTTTATTATTTAGACTTTACTGAAAGGGGGGCCAGATCTCCCCCTTCTCTCTCAAGACTCCATGAGAAAACACTTTAGTAAGTCACCACATAATTTACATGTTCTCATTTTCTTCTGTAAAAATTATAAATCTCTGTATCATTTCCCACAACATTTAACAGGAGAATATTTAAACTAAGAAATGTCTTGTGGATATAAATGTCATGCTCACATAACTATGTCACATTATATAACTAAATAATATCCTAAACTTTCTGTGGGTCTGCATACCAGTAGTGTAAATATAACTAAAAAAATATAAGTAATAATTTATGATAACCGATTTGCATTTCCAAATATAAAATGTGTAAAACCCAACTAATTAGCAAGAGAGAGAGCTGAGGTGTTTCTATAGCAACTATAAAAATGCTAAATTATTTTTGTCTACAACGTGTTTTATGTCTGCCTCATTAATGTTTGTTTTTCCCATTTGTTTTGTGGATATTTCCGAAGTAGAAGGTTTCAAAGATTGCAAAGATTCCCTGCTTTGTTGCAAAGTTCAAGGAGGGGTTTCTCACTGAAAGTATCTCATGTGCCAACAGCGATGTGCATTGAAACTATCATCTGAGCTTCTTTCATGCCGGTAGTCCCTTCCTTGGTTCTGAGTCCATCCTAAACTCTCCTGTTCTTACCACCCTGGCTTCTTCCCCGTGCATCTCCACTAAAGAGACAACAGTCTAAGTTCAGTTTTTTATTTTGCACCCTTTGCTGCCCCCCGGATCGTTCCCGACAGCACCTGGCCCAGGCAGGCAGCGTCCACTCCGCTGCAGATAACCAAGAGCCACTAGGCCCGGCTACAGGAGCTCAGGCAGGGACCTCTGCCCCTGGCTCTCCATTTGCCCACCTGAACATGAGGTAGATGGACAGTGGCCTGTCTTCATCATCCTCTGTGAGTCTTTCTAGAGGTTCCCTATGGCCTTTCACGTCAGTCGGATTCCTTCTCCAGGTTTCTAGTCCCCCTTGCCAAAAAAAAAAAACAAACCCAGCCCCATTTTAAACTTATGGCCCACAACACCAGGAGGCTGCAGTCTTCCTTCTTCTTTTAGTGTCTGTTGACTAGTTCTGGCATGTTACTCCTCAAAACCTCAGTAACTGGACGTTATGTCCTACGCATGTATCTTAATTTACTTCAATCATTCTCTATTTTTAAAGATATTGTAAATACTGTTGTAATGAACACAATTGCAAGTGAATGTGTTTTCCATTAGGCCAGATTCCTAGATGTACGATTCTTGAGTCAGAGTGTTTTCGAGTCTCTTATTTTTTCAACTACAGTTTGCACTCAGCACTCTGTTGCATCAGTTTCAGGTGCACAGCACGGCCACCAGACACAGGTCTTGGCTACAAAACGCTCCCTCCAATGATCAGGTGCCCGCCCACCCGGCACCACAGGTCGTTCTCACAGGACTGTTGACTCTGTGCCCTACGCTGTACCCTACGTCCCCTCGAGGAAGCAATTCTTAACCTGAAATCAATGAATCAATTAATGGGATTCATGAGTCCCTTGAATTCTTTGCAAACAAATTTTAATTTCAATGGAAAGATGCTGAGGGTGAATTGCTACACTAGGCTCTAAGCAACTCGAGGGTAGGACAATGTCTAAGTCATTCTGTGTCCCCTACTCAGCACTGGGCCGGACAAGGCTGTACCTCACCCAGCGGTTCTTTGTGGTGTCCCCAAGTCCCCCTGAAGTCTTCACACTCTGTTCTCACCACCGCCTGGCTGCACTGAGGCTGCAAACTTACCGCATCCATTTGACCCCTCTTTCAACTCCTATCTACTCAACCGGCACTAGGTAATCACACTGAACAAGTTTATCTTCCCTGTTTCTTTAGCCACAAACTCCGTGGCAAGAGGCACGTCTCATAGGATTCACCCCTCCCTCCTAAAAGTGCCTGATATAATGAAACTCACAAAGGAAGTAGGTGCTCAACAAATACACATGACCAGGATAAACTACAAGAGTTAAGTAACAAAAATTATTTGATCGTCTTTACGGAATTAATGTACATAATAGGAAGAAGATACACATACATGGCATATGTGTAATAATATACGAATATTCTTAATATGGCAACACTTTGATCTCCCTTGAACCCATCTGAGAAGATGGGCTTCTCTATGTTTTTCGGTCTGGTCTCTCCTGTGCCTTCATCCCCCAATTTCTCTTTGCCACTTCCTTGCTTTAGTAAATTGAAACTGAAGACTCTAGTGCTCAATTACTCTGTAAAATAGTTTCCCGTTGTCTGAGTGGGTGTTAGGGGAGCTAAAATATCTTAAGAGCTAACAATGCTACCAACTTTGAAGGAGACTCGCTAATTTTTTACCCAAATAAAGAGCAATTATACCCACAGGGAGGGAAAGAGATTAATGTACGCCGAAGATCATAAATGGCTCTTATGTATTAAACACTTGGATTCCAAATAGAATTGTTGTCTAACATGAATTCCCTAAATTCTGCTGAGTTCCAAGCCAAACGGTGCCAGCAGCTGTGTCACAGGGGTCGACCTAGGCACATGGAGCCAGGCAAAAGGACGGCCACCACGGCCGATCACGAGTGCAAACAGCCCCGCACGTGAGCCCACTGGCAACTGTCTGCGCTCATCAAGGCAAGCAGGCTCTGCCCAAGAACTCCGCAGCTCCACTGCAGTCTAAGCCGAGTTTAATCAAACACTAATTCCCAGTCTTTGTTGGGTGTTATTTATACCTTCTGTAAAGCACACGGCATCACGTCCAACTGATCATGAACAATGAGGGCGCCCTTAAAGGACGGTACTGTTGACAATGAGCCCGCACAGCCAACCCAGCTGGAAGGGATTCACTTAGAACGCCCCGTTAGCAATAGCTGTAATAATTTAATACCATTAGTCTCCGTCTCAACTGTAAGTGGCCTTAATGGACCCTGCAGTGTTCCTTTAGATTATATACCGATATTGGGGCACAGCTTTTATGCTCACATTACCGCTGCTAATTGTAAAGCCCTTGTGTTGGATACACTCGAGTGTTGCAATAAGTGTCTTCAGTTAACTTCTTAAGGGCACAGCTTTAAAAGGAGCATTTGTCAGCACGATAAAAAAGGCAAGAAAACGTTTCATCTGGTTTCAGTGTCGAGGGAGGATCCTAAAAAGTCTGATTGCCTTGCTCCTTCCCTCTTTGCAACAAGCACTGTTGCTTCAAAACTTATTAGCAGCCATCTCCTCAAAGGATGTATTTTGATAGTTCATGAATGTGTTGTCACACAGCATAATTAAAGCTTACAGAACTATTATCAAAACACAGAGGCAATGTGCTCGGGAGGCTGATGGCTACCCGGCCGCCTACGTCTGCCACTTCCCACAGGATGTGCACTGACTGACCAGCTGGCTTCCAAGTTCTGACACTAGGCATATGGAGGGAAGCGAGGCCTCGGGGCAAAGTGCACGGGCAGGCTTCAGTGAGCAATCAATTACAAGTAACAGCCAAACCCCGCGTGGAGACTGTATATATTCCCACCATCACACACTGCCAGCTTGCCTCTATTTTGACTGCAGTAAAACTTGTAGGGAGCCGACGCATGTGAAACTCTTAAAGATCTATGGTAGGGATTAGCCATAAAAACACTAATTAAGGATGGGCTGAGGAATTAGGGGATGGGCAAAACAGCTTTCTGCCTTGCAGTCTGTATATAATGAAGAAGGAAGGGGACTGAAAGCAGGCCTTGCTGTTTTCAGAAGACTGGCCAATGGCAAAAAGGTACAGGCTGCTTGAGCTGGGGAGCATCACACGTTTCTCAAAGTGACTCCCCACCTCAGCGGTATTGAGAGAGAGAAAGACGGCTGGCTGGGCAGAGAGCAGAAGAACAGCATGTGTCAGCACTCTGTATTTTCAGTGTCTCTTCTTTTGCATTTGACTTCAAAAGTCTTTGTCATTTACTGATTAAAATATAAGAAGAGAATTATGAAATTAAACACCGAAACAAAAACGCTGAAATTAAAAGTGCCGAAACATCCCTGAAATTGAACCTTGTTGTTCCAGCCCTTTCTTCAATACAGCAAAGTTCCTGGGCAGATTTCTCTGCTTTGGGAAGTGTGAAGACAGACCGGGGCCACTTACAGTCATAAAAATCTATGCTTCCCTTGTAGAAAAGAGTCCGCAAATATTCATTTATTTTCTAGGTTGGTGCCAGTATAGTCTCACAAGAAGGTTACTTAGTTTGTGCGATTCATTTTATGCAAATAACTTTAGGCAAAAGAAGAGCACCGAGAGATTACTGAGTGCTGGTTTTGTCGTGTGGTGTGATAGTTGCATGATAGACACAGTTCTAAAACATTATGAAGCAGGAATTACATTTATTGTATAGAAAAGAAAGTTCAAGTCGAACCAAGTAAAGCCTTCCAACTGCTAAGGAAAGTGCTAAAATGAAAACCAACTGTGTTTTTTTTCATAAGTCTTCCTGTTGCCATTCTGCCTCGGGGCGACAACCATGAAGCTCACTATGCTCTGAGTCTTGAAAGCATATTATCAAGGAGTTAAAGCTTTGGTACAGAGAAGCTCTGCCCACACCAAATTATATTAGCAAAGTTAAACATGTATACTTTGGAACATGCAGATCGTGATAGGAAAGGGTTCTGTTTGTTTCCTCTTTACGTTAACCTGCCTTTTACTCACAAAAACACAATTCTAGCAGCTAGTTTCCAAACCTCAAACTCTGTTCAAATTTATAGGGAAAGCCAAAAGCATCCTAAAAGAACAGCCAAAAATATGTTGCTTGCTCAAAGAATATGAGCAAGAATGGTCACAGAGAGAGCCCACTGATAGGAAATCAATCCATGTAAAAATAATCAGGCCTCACCATCTAAATAAAACCATCCTAGGTTAAGTGTGGGGATGGGGAAAAAAGTGGGAAATGGGGGAGGGGAGGGACAGGCATGTGAGAAACATGCACATTTTCTTCAGAACTCACAGCTTCATGAGTTTGTTTCTCTGGAACCCAAACTCCTTCTTTAAATTGCTGCTAGGATTACTCAAGCAAGGAAAGACTAATGGTCAGTGAAAGTAGTGGTTGAAGGTAAGAATTTTATTTCCTAGAATGGGAAAGCCAAGAGTGTTCAGACAAAAATCCCCGTGACGTGGGCCACCCCCGATGCTGAGGTCCTAGAACCTTACATACACACTCTACAGGCCAATTCCCACAGTTCTGAAGGCTCAGCTGATTGAGGCAGAGAAGCCACTAAAGTCATTTGTCACGAATTTCTAATTGCCTGATGGAAGACGCTTCCTGAGAAAGAGGAACCTCACCTTTGCAAACTTTACTGGTTCTACAGTTGACAAGCCGAGACCATAAAATGGTAACTTACAGCTTAACTAACATAACCCACAGGAAGTTAAACCTCAGAGTAACTATGCAATTTCTCCAATGTTACAGCCTCTGCTTGATGTATTTTTTGAATCTGTCTTTTGGAAATTCCTTTACAGTCCTACTGCAAACAAAACCCAAAGAAACAGAAATCCATATTTGTTTTTTACAAGCTAATGCAACAAACACAAATCGGCCAAGCTGACCACGTGCTAGACCCTGAGGCTTGGCTCTTTTCAAACACAGCCCTCAAAGGGGAAGACTTGCTGCTACCACGGATATTCAGAATAATATGTACAAGCTGAGGGGCAAACTAGGTTTAAAGCAAGGAAATAAGCCAATGGCTACCCAACAGAGCAATCGTTCACTTGGAAATGTGAGTGGGGGTGTACTTCTTTAAAAAAATAAATACATCCTATGACTCCTTGTACTTATGCTTTAGAGAATCCTGTCTAAATGAGACTGACTACTAAGCAGAAGTATTCTCCATAGCCCCTGGGTCTGGAAGTAGCCATGAAACAATAAAAGTGAGACTCACGAATCTGCTAGAACGGCCAGCTGTCAGCCACTTAAGACCAAGCGAGAACCTGGGGCTTACAGACCAACATCATCAGAAAGAGCCACCCTGCCTGTTCTCGAAGCCTTGTGGTGGCCAACAGCAAGTGTCTGAGGTTGTGAAGGAATTTCAGCTGGACGGTCCTCAAGTCCTTGCATGACTTACATGTCATGTACAGAAGAATCTACAAAATCCTTTGGCCACCAGAGAGCCATGCATTTCCCTGGTCTGCTGGGCAAACTCAGCCCACACAGAAGGCATCTATCTGATCTCTTCCAGGGGAGAGGTCAAAGGGGACTGAAAGTGAATCACCTCCTTGGTACAGAGGTTTAAAACAACCTTCCCTTGACAGCAGATGCTAAGCTATACACTGACTCTGCTCTTCTTATATTTTACACTCTGACTGATGTTAGAGAATTCTCCCACAAGGAAAGCGATTAAATGATTTCCAGAGAGGAAAAGAAGCTGTTGGGGTCTCCGACTGAGGCTGCCAGATGCCCAGGAAAATAACACGCATGTCCCAGTGCAGAGGTCTACAACTATGGCCCAAGAATATGTTATGATTTTTGGTTTTCCTGCACAGTGTATACATGATGTGACATACTTTTATTTATTGGAGCTGATTTATCTCCACCGCCTTATTGTTGACCAGCTTTTATTTCTTCCTTAACCTTATTAACCCTTGCTAGTATTTGACAGCTTAACACCCTCCATCACTCTGCAATGTTCACCCTGAGAACCGATGTGGAACTAATAGCAGCCTTTTGCTTTCCAATCTCTGAGGTCACAGGCAGCTGCCCCAGCCTGAACCCTGAAAGATTTCTCCATAGGTAGTTCTCTTACGATGGGTCGTCTCTGTAATCTATCACTACAGGTCCGTCTAGATGTTTGAAATGAGATGCGACTCCTGCTAACTTTAGTCACCGCCAACACAGACCTTGGAAGCCGAGGAATAAGCTTTGCCTTCGGAAAAATGCCCTGAGCAATTCAAGTAAAACAACTTGGTAATTTTCTTCTGGGGTGTTTTATCACTTTTCAAGTCACATCCAAGTAGTGTCCATTTGGGGACACCTTTGGTTGGTTCGATAAAACCCACCAGTGAAACAAACTCACCAACTTCTGTTATCTGGCACCAGTGTGACTGAAACACAGCATGGTGGGTGAGATTTCCTAGCCCTGTTTTTCAGCCTGGATTGATTAACTCTAATAAATGCAGGGAGGTGATTTCAGATGACGCCCGTCAAGCTGAATCTTCTAGCCCGGTTGTTTGTTATTTCACACTGCCCTGGGCTCAGTCTTTGACATTCGCTACCCTAAAAGGTCATGAAGTCAAATTCTACAGCCAGACTGAGTATGTATTTTGATGAGCAGGCTCCTGTGTTAATGAAGACTGGTTTTCTTATAATTGAAACTTAGGGAAGAAAATTCCAAGCTGAATACAAATATCCCCAAATCAGAAACCTCACACTTCTAAATGGCCGTGCTAGTGTAAGAATATCTGAACTGTGGGAGTGGGAGGTGGGCTTGGCAGAGGAGGGCCAAGGGGGAAAACTTGGCACAAGTATAATAAAATAAACACAAAAAAATATTCAAAAAATAAAATAAATTTCATCCAAAATTTCATCCAAAAAAAAAAGAGAAAAAGAACATTTGAGACCACAGGGAAGAAAGAGGATAGAGAGGGAAGCCAGTCATTGCTAACAAACCAAACAAACATAAAAGTTAACAACTGTGGGTGCAAAAATAACATTTCCCACCAACAAAGATGGGAAAACCAGAGGCAAAAGCCAACAGAGTCCATGGCTCAAATGCTTCATGAATGTGCGTACCTAAGCTGGCCACCATTGCTCCCACCATCCCAAAGATGCCCCGGGCCTTTTTTCCCTGGCACAGAAAAGGCCTGGAAGCTGGACTCACAGTTCTCTCTGCTCCCAACAAGTCAAAACTGTAAGACTTAGAAGTCTTCCATGTTCTCAAACTTTTCTTCCCCTACCCTAGATACCGAAATCAATGACATCAGATTAGCAAATATTTTTAGGACGTCTGCCTGGGAAGAGCATAGCATAAGGGACAAGAAGAGGGTCAGTGCCACTTTATTTTCTAATCATCACGCTTTTCTGTTTCTGCTCCTCACACTCCCCATCTCCCTAAGCTAAAAGGGTAAAAGTGGCATCTCTGTACAGCACCTACAAATTCCCATGCAGGAGGAAATCCAACAAAACAAAAGGTAAAGAGAAAGAAGAGACAGGGTCTATTTCATTTGGTGTGGGCTCGGCCTAATTTCCATTAACCCCACCCAGTTGGCCCTTCTGGCCTCAGGCACCGATCTGGAGCACTGGTGCATACCCGCATGACATCCAGGATCCAACTGTCCCTCCATCAGAAAACAGGAAAAGGGAACGTCCAGCATTTCAGCAGGACCAGTGCCGCTGCCTGCGTAGCCTGGTTGTATCACGAGTCAGAAAGCCCTACCTGCACAGAACTCCCATTCTTTTTTATTGGTTAAACACATGGACATTATGCTCATTCACTCCAAAGACCTGAACTCAGAGAGGTACTGAATTCCTCCTCCTATTAATCTATGGTCTATCCCAGGACCAGACCCCATTGCCTCCCCATTAAACCTACTTTTCCAAGTCACCACGGAAATAAGGCTTCTTCAGGAAGTCTCCCCAGCCCACTACTCATTCCTGTATTGCATTAGGCTGCGCTGAGGTAGCTTTGCCGCCTTAACGCTCAGCCCTCACTATTTACCGTCATCCTCCCCCACACTATCAGACCTGTGTTCTTCAGACCTTAAACAAATGCAAAAGAATCTACAGAGAGTTTGTCAAAAATGCAAATTCTCTGTCATCTCTTCCCAGCAACTCTGATTCTGACGGAGGCTTGGGACCTTCTTTTGACCAAAGTGATTCACACACAGGTGACCCTCACAGAGCACTGTCCCAAAATTTAGCCCTCAGAGGGTACAGTTCACATCTTAATCACAAGTCATTTCCCGACTCCTCAGTGCTGGGCCGAGCATGTAGCTGGCATTTGATAAACACTTAATTGAAACAAGGATGTTTTGAGTCTGGTTCCTCCCCTCTGGTCCTCACTGTCCAGCCCTCACACAACAGGGCAGACCATCCCCGAATCATACGCCGATCTTGGAAGCCCCTGAGTTGTACAAAGCACTTCAAGGTGGTCGTGCTCAGGGTCCCCCAACACCTATGGGGGGGGACCTTTCGCTTACTCTCTTTTGGAAGAACAAATCAGCCCATTCCTTTTCCAAATAAAGCTTGCAAGGGAAAAAACTGACATGGTCTCGGCAAATAAGGGTTTCTATTATCGAAGTTGGGGCTTTGTACAACTGCTCCCTACTACATGGAGTGTGTCTATTTTAAGTGTGTGGCTAGTGCTTGAGAAATCCCAGCAGGCTCTAGATGAGACAGGACCATCCTCATTAACACTAATGGGAGGTAGGCTTCTGCACTAAAGAAAGAACGCATCCTCTGGGCCAGGCCTACTGGGTAACAGGATGGGAACAGGAAGACCTAGGGTGCAAGTCAGGGGAATGAGAGAACCACCCTTAATTTCATTCTATCCAAGAATCTGGTGACAGGGTAGGGAAACCAATTAAGATAGCCAGTGATAAAAATAGTCATGGGGATGTAAAGTACAGCACGGGGAATACAGTCAATAACACTGTAATAACCACGGATGGTGCCAGGTGGGTACTAGACTTATCAGGGTGATGGACTTGTAAGGTACATAAACTTCTAACTGCTATGTTGTGCACCTGAAACTAATATAATACTGTATGTCAACTGTAATTGAAAAGTAAATTGACAAACATACAAAAAATACAAAACACTGATGGACTGCTGGGCTAAGAAAGGCCAAGCTTCTGAAAAGATGCTATCAACATTCTATGCAATTGAAATGGTATCGTATTGGGGTGGGAGATGAAACACTTACTCACTCATCAACTCTTTTTCCAGCATAGATAGGGCTGGAATGTAATGATGAAGAAGAAGAAAGTGTCTGTTCACATGGAATTACCATTCCCTGGGTAGCAGAGAGAGAATCATACAATTAACAAGGAAACACAAAAGTGATTCCAGCAACATCTGGGTTGCTCACTACCGTAGCCCCTGCACCAGGCCCAGTAGTGTGGACTCCAGAAACATCTGCTGAAGGACAAATAAATGGAAGAGTGAATGGGTAAATGAATAGATGGTTCGATGGGAGGGAAGGTGGGAGAAAAAGTGAACGAGAAAGGCTTCTCTGTGAAGGTGACATTTGAGCTGAGAAGCAAAAGGCCATCACAAATGTTTTCCAGGAAAAGTTCCAGAAAGAAGGAACAGCAAGATTTGGCATGTCAGAAGAAGGCCAGGGAGGCTACAGGGTGGCGAAAGCAGCCCTGGGCAATGGAGACCACCACTGAGACCACCACCGTGGCAGAGTTAGAGACTTAGTGCGCATGGACACTAAGGAGCTGTAGTAGTACCTTTGTCCTGACGCCTTTTCAGAGCCTCTGATACATAAAAAAGATTCAATACCAATGGCCATGGAGAATGCAAAGGCTTGTTTACCCCAAGAGAGTTAGTCAGAATGGTTTAACAATGAAATCTTAGGCATTTGTTTTGCAAACAAAGTGGAAGAATCAATCACAAGTCTCTTGCAAGCCTACAATATGTACAAGACATTACTTTCGATAGCTATTACACCTTTATTATTTAAACAGTTAAACAAACTGGTAATGAAAGTACTAGGATTCCAATGAGGAAATCCTCGATGAGAAGAAAGTAGAGAAGTTACAAAAAGGGCATGCAAATAGTAGATACACATGTGGAAGAGAAGTGTACTCTTAAGCCCAATTTCCATCTATTAAACGAGGGAAAAGTCTATATAATGACAATATGCAGTATTGGCAGAGATCTAGAGAAACTGGCACTCTCAGAAATAAAGAATTGAGCGCTGGGAACGCAAGCTGCTGAAAAACCATTTGATGTTACACATTGAGAGCCATGAAAATGTTGATAATGTCTGAAGAAGTAATTCCTCTTCTGAGATGTATCACGAGGCTTTCAAAGTATTTTCTGCAAAGCCCTAGGGTTCTGCCGGGGTGCCTCAAGGCCGCTGGTGATGATGAAAGTGAAACAGGGTTTTGGGTTTGGGGGCTCTCCCCTGTGACACACAGTTCTGTTTTAGGTATTCTTGAATATGTAACAGGGTTTATCAAAAAAGGGAGTGTGGATACTTCATTTTAAAAAACAAAACTACTCTCTTAAAGAAATTACCCGAATTGTAAAAATGAGCATGTTCATCAGGATTACTTATAATAGTGAAAAAATTTTTTAAATTGTTTAAAGTAGGACAATAATTTATTATTCATTACATGTGGGATAGGTAAAGACATGGAAAGTTATATATGTACAATATAATATCAGAATCACTTTCTACATAATAATTATATATAATTGGAATTTAAAACAAAAAATGCAAAATTGTAGCTACACCATCCTAACTTTGGAAAGATGTACATGGATTAAAAATGCAACATGATGAGTGTGGCTGGACTGTGAGGTGTTTCTTTCCTTTTTACTTCTATCCCAATTTTTCTGTAATCTAGTTAAATCACTCTTATAACTTATTAAAGAATGTCTAACAGTAACCTTGGTGGCCAGGGGCCTGTGTATTATTCATTCATCTCTTCATCTCAGCATTAAGCAAAGGAGCCCTCGGAGAAGAGAAAGTCCACAAATACTGGCTGATGAAATAGATATTTCAATTAAAACGTGATCATGAACGAAGCAGTAGAGAGGGGCAAGAGAGGTCTTTTCTGGGGGAGCCAGAGGAAGGCCTGCTGCAGGAGGGCCCAGGGAAAGACAGCAGAGGGACAAGGGCGGCAGAGCTGGGAGACGGGGCAAGCGGTGCAAGTGTCAGGAGAAAGGAAGGCGTCTAGGCTCCAAAAACGAGGCACCCGAAGGCTATCTGAGGACTATGGGGCTGACATGGCGGTCTGAGGCCACAGATCAAATAGTTGAGGCTTTGCTCAGGAGGCAGAGGGCTCCCATGAACTCTTCTGAGCAGAGGTGACATGATCCGAGCCGGACTTGAAGACTGACGTGGCTGGAGTATGCACAGCGGACCGGACACAGTGCTGTGGGGCACGCAGTTGCAGGGCCCAGGAGACCAGCTGGAAGGCCACTAAGACATCTCAGGCTAAAGCTGTGGGGAGGGACTATACATCAACTCTCCAACAAAATGCCTGGAATCCACAAAGATGTATAAAGTGCCTTAAGAAATCTGTCCATTTCGGGGAATCAGTAACGCTCTCTCTGCCTCCCCATCTCAACCAGGCTTTCTTTAGGGCTCAAGCATGCATGTGCACATCCAGCGCTTAAAGCCTCATCGTTTCTAACATTTGTTTGTTGGCAGTCCCAAATGTTTCCTGTGCTATATAAAGTTTACCTTCGACCTCCATGGGGGGAAGTCAAGGGTGGAGCAGGGCGGAGGAGAAATCTGCAGCGGACTTACTAGCACACTGCTTCCAGTTTTAAAATAATGCATTAACTCTGAGGCCCCAATCAGAAGGTTGCAAAGCCACATAAAGCGCCGGTGATTTAGAGCTCCCTGCGCTACACAGTTCAGCAATGCATGGAATGTAGAAATACGTGGAAACCACAACACAGCAGGGATCTGGCTGCACTGCTGGCAGAGACCGCCGGTTCCCACACAGGCCCTAAATCTGACCCAGCCATGAAACTTTTAAAATTTGTAAAAATAGAACAGTTGGGAAATCTTGGCCACTTTTAGTTAAAATAAAAAACAAAACCTCCATATTTGTGGGTGCAGTTGAAAATCTTCCCTGCTCCTCCCCCCTTTGAAGAAATGTTCATGGTTAAAAAAGAATTTGGATTGCTGGGGGAAGGGAGGTACAAGGAGACTAAATGGTAATGGAAAAAACACAATAAAGATTATATTAGAGCACTTGTGTTTTTCGAACGTCAAACTGTGTTCTCCTTGTAGGTTACCTAGTAAATATAATCCAGAGGCTCTAGAATATGGAGATTGTGTTTGGTTGGGAATCTCCAACAAGATCAATGTGCAGTAAACATTAACGGGTTGTAACAAATATCCTCACTTAATTTTCTGAAGAATAATTATAGCACGGCTACCACTTACTTATACATTATGTGCCAGAATCATATCCTATAATCATATAATCCTTAATCCACAATCCTGTGAAGGTAGGTGCTATTACCCCTGCTGTAAAAATTAAAGAAACAAAGGAAGTTAATTAACTTGCCTGGGTACACGTGGTAGCCACTATTCAAACCCAGGACCATCATATTCCAAAATCCAGCCTCTTTCCATTATATGAATTTCACAGGAATCAATTCCCATCATCTACCCAAAACAGCTGTATTCAGACATCATGATGCACCACTGGTTCCTACATCAGCTCTTATTTACTTTCCTTGGACTGTATTTCTAGCCTCTTGAACAAATCTCTTATCTATACATTATTACTTTTGAATGTATACAATGCCAGTACCTAACGGCAGAGCCTCCGTTAAATTATAGACTTCTACGGGGATAAAACAACTATCCATCTTACACCACCCAGCCTTTTTAAAACATTTCACTAATATTTATTTTGGAACTGCCATGAACAGCATTATGACACTGGCTTCCTTAAAAATTTAGCATTCACAATTAGCACTTGAAATGAGTAGGTCCAGAGAATGCATTTTGTTCACTGCTTACAACCAAATTATCTCAAGAGGCTATCAAGAGCTCTTGAGTCATTTCGTTAACTATGTTCTCCATTTAACTGAGCTCCACGCAGACAGAAGGGGGAGGAGGGGAAAGAAAGACTTAAAATTTCACTTAAGAAAAAAAATGTGTAAGAGCCCGTTCCTTCTCTCTTCCCCTCCCCAAGGTTCTCCACCCTCCCACATCCGCCCCACCCCCAAACTAAATATAGAGACCAAACACCCAGAACCTGAACTTGAAAATTCCCAAAGTGCTAATCAGAAAATCATTTTAGCATGGAGCACAAAAATGAAATGCAACGCTCAACTTCACATGAGCAGCCACACGGAAGACGGGAAGTGGGGCGCACCTGAACTTGCTCTTAGGAAGTTCTGCACACATTTAACCTGCTTTGCAGCCATCTCTTCCTTCCACTGCACAGCACAGGAAAGGCTGATTCTGAGTTGAACACCAGAGCCCTGGCTTTTCCTACCATTAATCGTAAGGGTAGATCCTGGATACAGAAATATTAAAGGATCAACAAACATAAAGTTAGCAGTGAACTCCAGTGATTTTTTTTTCCCTTTCCCTTTTACTGAAGGGAGAGAGGAAGAAAAAAAACATTTCACATGGCTTCCTTTTCTTGACCTCCGACAAATTCCATTAAACTTCAAAAACAATGCTTTGAGATGCTGGAGGATGCAGACAGGAAACTGAAAAAAGACTTTACACAAAAGTTAAAAACGTCTTTGGGGGAGGGCGGGGACGAGGAAGGTTGACTCCTGACAGAAAATCCTCACAGTAACTGACAATACAGATAGATTTGATGTCCTGTGGTGGTGACTGTGATGCACAGGCCTTCAAGGATGGACTCACTGTTTAGCCAGAGTCAAAGGAATATGCAAACGCCTGTAAATCGGAATGGTTACCCCAAAGTTCAGAAATTCATAAAATGCCCTATGGATCACATGCCATGATCTTTTCCAGTTACTTGAAATCACAGTTTTTGGAATGAATGTCGGTCAGCTGTCCATGCTTCATTCGTCTTTAAGACAGAAGGACTCTTGTTCCCATCCCTTTGTTTCCTGAAACCCTTAATTTATGAGCATTTAGTATAACAGCTTAAGCTTCCAAAAATGGTGTCATAAAATTGAGCTTAGATGTCACCATTCATAATTCTGTTATTATAAAATGTAGTATTTGCAACAAAAGCCAGGTTTATGTCCATATTTCACCATTATCCATAAAGTTGGGGCCCTTTCAAAACTTGACTCAAATCCTTCAAATTCAACATTTAAAAAATGACTCCAGAGTGACCTGCAGCAGTGATCTCATGAGGCTACTTTGGGGGAGCACTCCGACAGTGATTTTTTAATTCTGACTTGTTGGCCCCAAAACGCGACAAGGGTTAACCTTGATCACAAAATCAGGAAACAAAGATATAGGCCTATTGTGCAATAATCAGCCCACATTTCAATGAATAAGTAATATTTCTCACAAACCCAAGTTAGATAGTGGATTTATTTAACCTCTTGGGGTCAGGTAATAAATACTAAGTGAATTATTCAGCCCAATGGCTAATCAATACAATTCCATGATATATTTTTTGTGTTTCATAAAAGGTTGTACACTAAAGGCAGTGAGCAATTATGGAAATTGGGCCGGAGCGCCTCTCAATTCCTCTCCGGCATGAAGCCCCAGCAGGCCACCTTGACAGCAAATCGATTAGTGCTCCAGTGAAGCGGCTCCGTGACCTCTGACCCACTTCCAGCGTGGCCTGACAGAGGAGAGAGTATTTTATATTTATTTTATTGAATTAACTCCATCTTGCCTGTACCAATGCTTTACACGTATTAGGCAGCAAGCTACAAGCTACTTCATTGCCGTTGTTTTCCATCGCGCTTGCTAAGCAAGCCCCGCCCCTTGCCCTGCAGATTTCTTTGTCCTGGTTTTCCTTTCACTTTTGGCCTCAATATAGGATTTCAATCCACCCTGAGACTCAGGATGGAACTCCAGGTAATAAAAACCAAGAGGAAAGCACATAATCCTCCCGCAGTACGGGTCCTGCCTACCTGGTCCACTCAGGACCGTACGCTGGCCCCACTTTTTCCCCTCATAAAAACAAAAACCACTCAGTAAGACCCAGCTCAACGCGGAGCTCCTTGAAAAACATATGCAAGAGAGCATCAAGGATTGAGGATATTTACTACGGGAAAATGAAAAACCAGAAGCCTTAGGTATTTCTCTAGTTGTTGTTTAATTGTATTATTGGCTCGTTGAAGCCATCAAGGAGACAGAGAGAGAGAGACAGGAACCAAGCCAGCTGAATTTTGAACACTGTTTCATCGAGAAAGCAAATAAATGCAAAGGCTCAACCATCAACAGAAAGCCTATGGGAAAGAGAAAATGTCCAAATCACCAAAAATTTTTCAGCTGTACTCTGCTGTATGGAACATCAATAAAAATCACCAACATGAAAAGAAAAAGCCAGGAAGAGACTGAGAGCTCCAAGTCAGAAAATCCAGTTGGCAGCTCTGGGTATTAAACAATACCAAAGGTTAAATTAGCAGAAATTTGATACTATACATCACAGTAGTGAAGGACCTTAAACCATATTTGAAGGAAACCAGAGAGAACCATGATTTAGTACAGAGATGCTGAAGTTCAACTACCTGGATTCAAATCCCAGTTTTTCTACTTAACCAGCCGCAGATTTTGTACAAGCCTCTTGGCTTCCCTAAGCTTCCATTTTCCTCTTCTATCCATAAAGACGACCACATAGTCTTGTATGCAGCAAGTAAGGTTGGCTATCATGTTATTTAACCAGACCCTACAATAATTTTACGAGTAGGAAAGTAGTCATTGTTCAGTCTCGTTTTATAAGTTGGAGAACTGAAGGATGTGGAGGACCCAAAGTTACCTTCCAAGTTATTGCCCTTACCAGCTTCATGCATAGAAAACTGTGCTGATAGCTATCCCCTCTGCAAAATATCTGTCTTGGGTTTGGTGAACCTTGAATTTCACCTTTAACAATTCTGTCCTTGGGTTGATCTCCCCAGGGATCAAAAATGGAAGTTCTCCTCCTCCCCCCTCTCTCCCACTACCCCACGCAGTGGTGGAGGCCATCAAACTATTTATTCTGTTCATATCACCTTGCCCTGTCAGGAGAGATCCGGGCCCTGGGGAGCACTGGCGTCACGTGTGCGGAATGAGGGATGAGACTGAAGAAAGTGGGTGAGAAGAGAAGGATTCCAGAGATGTGCTTCAGCTGCTCCATCATCTTATCTGTGATTGACCAGTACTTCCGGATACCCTGCTTCCGACAGGAAGGAAGATAACCTCCTGTGTGACTCTCCCAGCTTCCTGAGCAATGAGGACCACGGTCACCTGCCCACCTGTCACATCAGGCACCCTTACATCCTCCAGCAAAAGAGGACTGAGGTCCGAGTCGATTTGTAAGAACTGTTTCTGCACAAGTGCCCTCACCTAGGCTCATGGGCGGCACCTGAGTGATGGGACATGCTGGCTGCCAAGGCCATTTTTGAAGGACTTACCACAGTTCTGGGGGAAAGTGGCAGGAAAGAGTACCTTAATGTTGCCCCTAGTCCTTCATTGTTCTTTGCTACCTTGGGACTCCTAATCTTTTTTTCCTTTTTTTAATTAAGAAAAAAAAAGTTCTTATTGTTGTTCAATTACAGCTGTCCCCATCCCCCCCATTATTCTCCCCTGCCATACACACCCCTGTTCTTATCTTAGTAGTCCTTTCTCCCTTGACCCACGCCCCACCCCCACCATCCCCTGGTGGTTAGAAAGGTAGACTCGCCTTTCTCTTCCTCTGACCAGCAAACCTCATGACAGAAAGTCCAAGAGCAAAGGAAGCAGTGGAGGGAAACACACCCACCCTGACCTTCTCTACTGAACACTTAGGTATGAGCCCAGACAGTTCATGATTTCAGAGCCAATAAGAATAATGGTTTTTTAAATATGTTCCAGTCAACATGGACCCAGCTAATCAATCCAAGAGAGATATCAAGACTCAGAGTCAAAACAACTTAAAATCGAATGCAGTAGTAGCTCTAGAATATCCATTCGAGTCTAAGGCATGATTATGTTGGGGAGTATGGGGTGAGTGAAGTTTGCAAACTTATGCGGAAGCTAAACTCCACAGCAAGGACACTCAGTTTTAACTTAGAGTGTATGTTTATTTGAGAGGGTCTGGGTGGAATTGATAGAGACCAAGGGAGGGAAATTACGATGCTACCTAGAAGCCATACCTTGTTGCCAATGACCTAGTCATATTTGGCTTGTTTGGGGTTGCCTGACCCATTGTATTAGCAAGACTATCAGCAGTGCTTTCAATGTTCTCCTTGACCTCATGCCTGGGCCTGTCACTGCCTATGCAAGTCTGATACTCAGCACCGACTCTTGCCAGGAGGGGTGATGAGACTGGGTAGAAAGCGATTCTGGTTCAAATGCTGACTAGCTGTGTGACCTTAGATAAGTCGCCTCTTCTCTGGACCCTCATCTATAAAACGAAGAGGCTGCTTCCTTCCCATAAACATTATGTGATTCAAAGTGGTTTGTTTATCTGAATGTGTGAGAAGCCCGAGAGGGAATGTTTACTTCCTTTGGAAAATTGAAATTTCACAGCGAAAGGAGTCTTTTTTTTTTCTATGAAGAATTTTTTTAATCCATTTATTTAATCTGCTGACCCCAAAACCAAAGCAAAGAGAGCCCATGGTATAAATAAGTTGGCCAAGACTCCTAAAAGCACTCACTCACAATTCCACTGTCTTTCCTGAGTCTTTTTTGCAAAATGGCAAAGCGTATTCTTTCTGGTCCCACAGAAAAGAAAATCTTTCACACCTTTGTAAAATTCTATGTATTAAACCATAAATCATTCTTCCCCTCTTGTCCCCTTTCAGAATCTATGCAAAAGTGATTACCTCAGTCATTTCTCAATTTAATTTTCATACTTGGAAAATGCATTTTCAAAAAAGTTATTTTTCACAGCATGTCAGGCTGTGATATTGTACTAGTTAAAATAAAACTACTATATAAACTACTGTGTACTTTTGCATGCATTACATTTTCCTACAAATGCTGTGAAGGAGAATTTTCACAGGCCCTAGGTATATTTATTTTAAATATTACATTATACTTTATTTTAGCGCTATTCCAGACTTTAAGAAAAATAGGAAAGCCAGTTGGTAAAGTAGCTTGGCTATTAAATAACTTTCTTATTGAAGTTCCTCATTTCAAAAGAAAAATTATTTAAATATTAAAAGCAGTTTCACCATGAAACTTAAAACCAACTCACACTATTATTCCTTCTCAAGAGCTGTTGGAATAACTAAAAATGTCCCTTCGGATTTGATTCATGCTCACCTAAAAGCAAGAACTGGGCAGGGAGTAAAACGCATAAAGCATAAAACATGTAAGGTATAAAATATCAAATGAGTGCAACCCAGCATTTCCAATAATGAGGCCCACTGGTTCTTGATGTATATGCTTAGGTTTAAAATATTTCCTGCAACAGCTCTGAAAGATGACAAAGCAAAACAAAAGCTTTTCTTGAAGCAGCCCTAAATGTTATGCCTACAACTGTTTTCAGCTCAAACTTAGTATTAACCATTCTGTAAAGCACCATGAATTTCCTCAAAAAGCCACTCCGTTTAGAAACTAAGGAGGATGTGCACCCAGGTGCTTTTGTCCCCATTCGCATTTTGGACAATGGGAGTCCTCAGTGATGGGCGCAGGGTGCTTGCTGCAGGATCAGCCCCCTCAACAAAGCTGACCCTTGCCCAAAACCAAAGCAACTATGGCCACACAGTGGTACCTCCCTGGTCTTGGAAAACGCTCCTCTCCCACTCGCTCTGTGGCTGAGAGGCGGAAAGAGGAAATGCTTAAATATTTAATAAACGATTCTGCCAAGGCTTTTGAGCCCTTAGCACGAAGAGTTTGAAAGCACTAGTTACTTTACATCCATTGAGGACGTCACCAAAACGGCTGTGATCCTGATTACGGGCGACTCAAGAAACGAGTTTCTTTTCCTTTTCCTTCTTCTGAAGCTGAGTTGGCGGTAGCCTATCTTGAAATCTTTCCGAATTGCTTTAATCTTTCATTTTAGTTTTATCTCAAGCCACATGGAATGTTCACCCTCAATGCCCAAGAGGTCACAGGCAGCAAGTCCCTGAACAGGGAAAGCATGCTCTGAGAGGCAGAGAGCAACAGTGGGGAAAAGAAAGCCAGGATACACCACATGTATTTTTAATACTGCCAAATTTAGCTAAAATGTGCTCCCTGGTAGTGCTTTTAACTAACAAGCAGGCAATATATTGCACTGTAAAATGTTTTATTTTAACACCTTACAGTTTGTAGCTCCGTGGCTGTTGCAGGTATATCCATTAAAAAGCAACACAGGCCATAAATCAGAATTCCATACCTTTTCACAGCATATGAATCTATTCTCCTGCTGCTAAGAACACAGCTTTCATTGATGCCGGTGGGGGTGACATATACTTATACAGGGGAGGATAGACCACTCCATGCATGGGAATTTATGCTTTTAGACAGGTGGCTGTATGTAGACAAGAGACACCAATAAACAGATTTTATTGAAGCTGTTTAGAAACAGATTCTGTGCTACATATTTACAGAGGAACTGTCATCTTTTTCAAAGGGAAATACAGAGGCAAACCCTTGCCAGAGTTATGAACTACAAGCTCATTACGCCACAATGTGGTACCCATCCTCACACACATCCATGGTTATTTGAACTGAACTGGACCAATCGTTGATGCTTTAGCAAGCTAATAGCACTTCTGAAATTTCGCTTATGCTCAAATTAATTGCAATATCCCTTATCACTGCCATGAAAACATTAACTGTAGGGCAGAAAGCAAAGGTTAACTTTTTAATGCTCTGTTCAGTATACATATATACACACGAACACAGGATATAAATTCTCAAAAGAATAGGTTTTTCATGAAGCATAAATCTTTTAGATCACTGCCAAAACGAATAATACACTGGCTTTAAGAGAATATACTTCTCATGTTTAAAAAATAAATAATATACTTCTCATGTTTAAAAAAATAAATACTAAACTAGTCTGTGTTGAATATGGATTCTTTGTGGTTATTTTAGACGTTTCTCTCTTTTGAAACAATATTTACTTTGATTTTCTCTCTGTGTTTTAGTCACTTTCTAAAAGGGAAAATGCAAGTTGCAAACACAGATGTAGAAAATACATTTTTTAAAAATATGCAGCCTAAATTTCCATAATTTACAATAGATATTCACACCTGCACAAAGGGGTTGACATTCAGCATATGTATTGAGCTGTGCGTGATGAGCCAGGGCTTTTACCAGAATAAAATAGCTATTTCCAGAGAAATCCGTAAACTAGAAACAAACCAGCTCCCATCTTCAGCTCCTTCCTGCACTTCATTTTAAAGGCAGTTTTCTAGAAGGGATCAGAGGGGTCAGTCCACTTGTGTTGACTGCACCAAATATTGCTCATGATTGGCACTGTCATGCAGGGGCTTCCAGGCCTTGACAATTTACTCGCATTTGCTTGCATGGCTGTGGTAGAAGGAACCACAAAATACTGATCTATCCAAAAGAGAAAAAAATTAGAGAGTGGCACAGTGGAATTTATGAATGAGAGTGCTTTGGCGGCAAAGCTTTCCCATTATAGCTCTCAGCCACCACAAAACTGCTGTGTAATTGGAAGGAAACTTTTTCCCATGCAAAGAGGCTCGCTGTCCGCACCAACCCCTCAGAGGTGGCACGTTGGCATAAAGGGTCGCACACCTGCAGCCAGCCTCTCCCCCTCACTGGGGCCTGGGCCTCGCCCAGGGATCTGGGTCTGCAAAGAGCACAGGTCACGGAGGCACGGACAGAGGGGCTGTTAAACTTTGGAGGTCATTCACCCTCTTGATTTAGAGGTGAGGAAACTGAAGCTTAGCAAAGCAAAGAAAGCAAGTCTCAGGTGCATGGCCAAAGTCAAAGGCAAAGCTGGGACCAGTACTCAGCATTCCTCCAGCACACCCTAGGCCTGAGTCCGTCCTGCTCCATACATCTGAAAGCTGATCCTATTGCAGAGTTATTTACCTAAAGCCATGATCGACCAATTCAAATGTTACCCCAAATGTCATTCTGGTTGGGAAACAATCAACTTCCTCCACACCAGCTTAGACATATTCTTATTTTCCCAAAGGAAACACAATTTTTTTTTCCTTTTTGTGTATGTATGTGTGTGTGTGTTTGTTTTTTGGTTACCCAGCAACAAAAACTGTATTGAAGCTTAAAATAATTACCATCTTTTTGGCTTTTCTAAAGAAAAAAATCTTATCTTCTAAACAGAATTGTACCATAGGTTTCGTGTTCATTTATATTTTAAATTTCAAAAGATTGAGTTCTTCAGTATAGGGTTCTCAATTTTGATTTATTAATGTACTTCATAGCATAGGTGTTACATATACTATTTTTATGTATCAAATATTAACAGCAGAAAAATTAAAAGTCATGGTAAGGAGCTGCTTTAGGTTAAGTGGTCAGGAAAAGTCTCTTTTCAAAGGTCTCTCTGGAAAGGATAAGGCCTGATTCACAAAACTCAGATTTGTTTTTGCACCTATGACAAGGTGCAAAAACAACAGTAAGGGCCTACTGTGTAACTAAACCAAGTAAGTAAAGAATGTATTAGTTCTACAACACAAAACAATCCAGAAGGATGAATGTTGCTTTCCCTATCTTGCAGATTAAAAACCCCAAAGTTTTAAAAGAATGAGACAACTCGTCCAGGAGGTTTGACACCCTGGTCCACCCGATTCCAGAGTCCATGTTATTTCTACTCCACAACTCTCAGAGGAGCATGGAGACCGAGAGGTTTGCCCTTGGGCCCTTGGTTTGATCACCACTTCCCTGGGGGCCTGTTTCCTGACCCCCACCTTAAGTCAGTTCTTTTTCTCCCTGATATATGCACCCAAATCATCCTCTTGCACTTGCCTTTGTAGCACCTGTGACCTCACCTTTATTTAGGCGATTCTTTAAATGACTGTCTTTCCCACTAGACTGGGTGAGGTCTAAAGAGTCTTTGCTGGCCACAGTAGACACTCACTAAGTGAGTTGAATGAGCAGGCCACGGCTTCAGACTCACCTTTGCTGTAATCCAGCACAAATACATAGCCAGGAAAATTCAAACTACTATCACTGCCTTATTGTGCTATTCAGATCTGATAACAACCACAATTTAGATTCAAATTGTGTCTTTCAGTTAAACATCTGAAAGCAAGATAAAAATAAACAGCTGGAAATAGCTAACAAAAAAAAAAGGAGAGGGAGAGACCAAAATAAGTTTAGAACTCTGCCAAAGGTCTTGATGGTAGCAACAAAACCATAAATGTCTCACGCACTTCATACGTCACCAGGACTTGCAGATGGAAATGATATCAGCTCCACTCTCTGCTCCGGCTCCGGCTCCAGCTCTGGCTCACAGAGACACAGCTCCAGCAAAAGGCAATGTGATTTATCCTGCGTTCTATCACTCCGCGTCCTCTATTAACCAGCACTTGTGCCGTCACAGTACAATGATAAACGGCGGTCATAATTATGGCCCTAATTCACAACAAGTCACCAAAGTACCCTCTGGATCCCAGAAAAATGGCATTAGGTAAGAAGTTCTTTGAAAGTAGAGACCACGTTAGACAATTCTCACAGGGGCTTTCTATAACACATAATTGTTGAATAAAACTATATGGATTGTAGTAACTATGTTATTGTATCTGACATTGATGTCCTGTGTAAACCATATGAAGAAATTCCTAACCAGAATGTTTAACTACATAGACTATCCATTAGTGTTTGTTACGAGAACACTAAGTCAGCCTAAGTGGAAAGTGATGATCGGCTACATAGGGGATGTATGGTCACACCTTCTTATTTAACTAAGAAATTACAATATTGGTACTTTCAAAAGAGCTGTGAGTTAGTCAAGTTATGGTTGGTGTTGCTATTGTTGTTTTAATACACCAGAAACTGCCATCTGGATATTTAAATTCTGACATAACGAAACAACTTACAACTCTAAAAAGAAGTTTGGTATGTTTTTACAAGAGAATCCTACTTGGGTGCAGAAGACAGAGGACATTAACAGAATTAGCCCAGACTCATGACAAATACAAATTCACTGCATTTTTAACATATAAACTAATCATTCTCCTTTTTCCCACTTTAGATCATGTAGAAGAAAATATATATGAACACGTGTATTGCCACAGACGTACCCTTATAATGTAAAAAATTAAAGCAAAATATATTATTCTGAATTATGGGCCCCTGAGATTTTTATCTGTCCATCAAATAAGTAGGCAATGACTCATTTTTTTAACTTTGTTATTTATTCAAAAACACTAGGAGTTAACTGAGCACTGTAAAATTAAGACCATGGGGATTAAAATAGTTCTTCATTTCATACATATCATGTTTCTTTTTCTCATTCATTTGTACTTGCCTATTTCTAAAGAAACTTCTTTATTTTATGCCAGGATATAAGGAAATTAGTTAATTTTCTATAAAGCAAACCAATAGGGGAAAAAAATACCCTCAATGTACCAGAGCTAAAAACAAAGACTCAAAAGAAGGGAAAACGTTAAATAAATAACCTTAGACCTTACCAAATACACTTAATCCTTTGACTAACTATATAAATATTTGCATATCTTTTATTTATGTTTCCTTTCTCTTTTTTGTTATAGAGATAGGCTTTATAAAGTAGTCCTCTTAAAAAATGAGAAAAAAAAGAAACTGGTTTGTTACCAAACTTCCGAAAAGCCAACATCAAAGGTTACACTTTCGGCCTTTGAGACCAGATCATTTGTAATTTTTTATTATTTTTTTAATAATTTTTTTTATGTGGAGAAGAGTCAGAGACCTCAAGAATTCTTATCTGGAGGCTTCTCTTAGCCAAGCTGAGTTGATGGGAATTACTCTTTCCTGCCAACTTTCCCCCCTGAAAAAGCTGTATACATTCCCTCTCTCGCTCTTCATCTCTCTCTTCTGCATGCCCTGCCACTTACAACCCAAAATGAAAATATCTGTATTCTTTTTTTCTCCTTGTATTTAAACAGAGGGGGGAAAAGAGACCTAGCTGTATTGAAGCGTGAGGCTACAATTTCTTTACATACAAGAAATGATCTGAAACTCCCAAGTTTATTTAACAAACCCACAGTGTTTATTTAGAACTAGAGTGAGGGGTGTTGATTTGCATATGTTAGCCTGTGAATTTACTACCTGCATCATTTTAAGGTGCTTAATGAGTGATTCAAATAGAAATGGAATGAAGTTGCAGACAATGACAGTAATGAAACTCAGAGACAATGAAATAGGACGCAAGTCCGAAGCTGTTTCGCTAAATCGAATTGTGCATCCCACAATCCAATTTCTATTGAAACAGCAGCAGCTTGAGATAAAGTTGGCATAAAGTCTTATCAAAATTAGTCAAGATAACATGAACATTAAGAAACCATATTTAGATCATTTCAATTCTCCCATGATCCCCCCTGAAAAAGGGGTGGAGGAGAAACTGATCCAAGCAGTTTGCCGTGATTCTCTTCTCCCTCATCTCCCCACAGCTAACCTGACCCTTTCTTCACTGCTCACTTCCCTCCATTCCTGCACCAGTGCTGAGACTTCGGCACCTCTGGGCCTTCCAACAGTAACTTCCTAACTTGGTCTCCCTGCCCCTGGGCAACGCCCTCTACAGCTCTGTCCATCCCTCCAAGTCAACGCAAATACCACTTCTTCCTAGCTCTCCCGGACCCCGTAGGGAACTGATCAGTCCTTGACTTGGGTGCTTCCTGATACTCCGGCCCACCATCTAACATCTCATTGGTTAGCATTCTGTGTGCATAGGATACAGACACTGGAGGGGAGGGAAAATACCCTCTGGTCCACTTGCCTATGAGCAACAGGGTATCCCACCAGAGACCCTCAGAATTCTCATTGAATTGACCCGTTAGCTTTATTGTGGAATTTAACTACTCACTTAGCTGTGCCGAGTTGTCCATGATGGTAAGAATTCCACTCATTAAAACATGCCTCTATAACACAAGTAGAATGTGTAAGAGCCATTGGCCTAAGTGGGGTGGAGGTCGGCAAGAGGCTCAGAGTGGGCCCACATCGTTTCAAAATTCCTTTCTCAAGGAGCATGTTCGTTAGCTCAGACGGCGACAGCCAGCACTACTGGACTGGAGAATCAAGCTACTGGTTACTTCGCTTCTTTCTTCTTGAAAACAAATGCTTATTGAACTGTATGCTTTGCTGCAAGTTGGTGACTCAAAGCTTGGTAAGATGTGGTCTCTGCCCTCCACAAAGCTGATGGCCGAGACTCAATATGGAAGGAAAGTTTCAAAAACAAAAGATTTGCCAGGACTCTAGACTGGTAGGATCAACAGTGCTCTGGTAAAGTGAATGGGGAGATCCTACTTCACCGCGTCTGCAAACTTCCACTGTGTAAGCACTTTCAACACAAGTGATTTCAAGCTACGATGTGAGACCACTGGACAGAGAAGGGAAGGGATTCATTTAGTGGGTGCCCACGAGCCCCCCAGGCCAGTTCCGCACACACCACTGACCAAGATCCATCTGCCCAGGGTCACAAGCTAAACTCCCCATCCCCCAGTAACCCATCCAATAGACATTTACTGAACACCTACTAAGTGTCAGGTACTGTAGGCAGGAATAAAACAGTAAACAAACAATCGGAGGCCCTGGCCTCAAGGAGGTTACAGCATATTTAGCCAGGAACTGGCCCAGCTATGGAGATTAGTGAAGGCGTCTCTGAGAAATGAAGGAAAAGCAGCTAGAACTCAATAAATGACAAACTTAAATTAACAAAGAAGGGAGGGCGTGTCCCTGACAGAAGCAACAGGAATAGCCCACGAGTGAGGGGTTTGGAATTGACCCTACAAGCTAAGTCACTGATGAGTCCTATGACAGGGAAGGGCACTGTGAAATGTGACTTCTGAAAAGCTTACTCTGGCTCCTGTGCAGAGAGAATGGATTCTAGAAAGGCCAGGTGGCTGCAGAGACACCAATCTGGAGCTATGGCAGGAGTCAGGTGGACAAGGACACAAAAGGCGCATGTGGGTGGTGTGAAGGGGGGTTGAGAGATACTGGCTGTGGGGCATGAGGGAGAAAAAAGCAACACGGACAATTCCCAAGTTTCTCCAACTAGAGGGATAGAGAAACATGTAAGGAACATGAGGAATAAGACCTGGTTTGGGAACCACAGTTGAGAGTCCCCATCTGAACACCAAGCTCTTCCACATGGATTTTATGCCCCCACCTCCCAACCCTCCAACCCTTTATGTAAAAACAGCCCCCTATAAACAAAAACCCGTATCTCTTATCATGGCCTTCTGGGCCCTTCGAATACCCCTCCCTCCCTCCCTCCCTCCCTCCCTCCCTCCCTCCCTCCCTCCCTCCCTCCCGGCCTCCTTTCACACCACTTGCCATACAGCCCATGTACGATTATTCCCCCCCCTCAGCAGCATCCCCTCCCCAAGGCTGCTTTCTCATCCTTGCTCCATGGTGAGAGAAAAATGCTCAACCCCTAACAGAGCCTCCCACTCCCAGAACTGTCTGTATTTAAAAGGAAGATCATGTCTCATTCATTTTCGTATCGCCTGGACCTGTCAAAAGATGAATACCATATTTGGGTACCATATTTTCCACAGCAAAATCGCAACAGCTGGTCTGACAACACGAACACACTTACAGGAAGAAGAGAGATGGAGCTCCAGACACACGATAAGCGCTCACCAGACATTTATCGTATATGAATTTTATGCACTCTTTGATTGATTCAACAGGGAGTTCATCGAATGCCTACTATGCCCATGCGCACAGCAGGTACTCAGGAAAAAAACAAAGAATGAACTCTCAAGTGGCAGAAGCTTCCCTCCCCACTGGTACTTTATCCTCAGCTTCTGTAACAGATGCCTCTGGTACCTGCCTCCCCTCGCCGGGGTCCACTCCGATCTCAGCCACCTATTTCTCCCTAACCAAATGCCACCACAAGAAGGCTTCCTTCCATGGCACCCTAACTCCTCAGGAGCTACCTGGCCTACACAGAAGCACAGCTTATGAGGGAAAGGGTGTCGCACCCACGGACCACCCTCAACCCTTGGGGAAAAACAGCCAGGAAATAAATGCTCCAGCCTCTAGTCCTTCCGGAGATAAATCTAGGGGGCATATTTGAGTCTGCCTCTCCGGAGATCCCCAGTAGGATTGGGCACTACCTCCATGTTTCCTCTTTACCTGTTCTCCCTTCTCCTCAGTTCCTGCTTCATAAGATCATACCCACATAAACTACCTGTACCCAAATCCCTCTGGAAGGTCTACTTTCAGGGGATTTGAAACTCAGATAGCTTCCCATTGAAAGCAGGCACTGGAGTCTCCAGAAAGAGGCTCTTTCACTCTGACTAGTGAAGTTCACGTGAACCCAGGGCGAGGGCTGTTCAGAAACTTCCAGCTCTGTTGTTCTGTGAGGGAATCTGTGGAACACTGCAGTGAACACCACATCGTAGGTGCTCAATACGTATCTTATCAATTTGATCCTGGTGAAAATCCAGTTTCTTCATGATAAAAAGGAGGTGATTTATGTGGCTCCCCAAATTACTGGTTTTGTCACACCTTTCCCTCACATTCTTCAGTTTGGGCATCAGAATATATTTATCAGTATATTAAATGCCAGGGAAATGTCCTAAAACGATCCCGGGGCAGTAAAGAAAGAAGAAAACAAGCACCTGACTTAGACATACTCAGCTATCCATTAGCATGACAAAGTCTGCATTTTATTTAGACATTGCCATTAATAATGAAATGATGTATGATTCCCACTCCTGCCGCCCTTCCTTCCTTGCGCAATCAATTATACATTTAAGAAAATACTTAGTGGGTAGAAGGTTTCTCTAATTAAGCATCACTTGAGGGAGCCTGTGAGATTTTTAAAACCAGAAAAGATCACTCAAACATGCAAGATGGTAGAGGAGGGAAAAAATCCACTCAAAATATTTCAGTCTTGATTAGGGAAACATAAACTTTCATGCCTTCTGGACCGCTACAGAAGGAAAAACTCACACAAACATTTTTTTTAACCCAATAAAGACTCTGAGGTGAACTAAATATTCTGCAAAGTATAACTTATTTTTCTCTTTGTTCCAGTTTAGACGCTAGGACAAACTTGAAATTAGATCTTTTGGGTGAGACTCAGCCCTAAAATTTCTGTCCCTTAGACAAAACAGTCTTCTCTGTCAAAATCGCTGAGGATTTAAGATAGCTGAGTCTCAAGAATTCTGGAAAATATCCAAAGCGAGAATCAAACAGAAACAGCTAGCATATGATTTCCCTGGAGGCAAAGCAAAGGATGGTTTTCCTCACTAAAATTATTACACATCACATCCTGTTGTCAGGAGGGACGCTTATCTTGGGGTGATCTCCAGGATGCATTTGCAACCTGCACGTCCTAGAAAACCAACTCTCCGACACACCACAGCAGACGCACTTCATTTGGCAAGTCCTAAAGCTTTCTCTTTCTCTCCCTCTAGAGGCAGAAAATGCAGCACTAAATAAGGCTTGATTTCAAGGCATTCAGGAGTAAAAGTTGGGATCAGCCCCTGCAACAGCCGCAGAAAGCAGGCCCTGAAAGAAGGCGAGGAGCGTGTCAAGAAAGTTGCACAGAGAAGAAGCAGGACACAGTGGCAGAGGGGGTGGGGTGACAAAAGGTGGCGTACAGGGCGCTGGCTCTCTCCTCCTCTGTCTCTGTCCCCTTCCACTGCACTGTCTTCCATACCTTCCTCCTTCCCTCCCTCCCTCCCCCCCACCCCATTGTTCTGTCTCTGTGTCTCTGAACCCCAGTCTCTCTCTGCATCTTGTTTTCTCTCCTGCCTTTCATCCCCTAGGTCCCCCCAGGACCACGGGTCCTCCTGCCCCCATAACCCCTCCTACAATAGGAGGAAGCAATGACCCTCCAGAATGGACTCTGCACATGGTGCCATGTCCTCAGAGATGTCAGATGTCCCAAGAGGCTGGTGGCTTGGCCTTCAGTACCCCGCCTTTCCCCAGCATCCCTTCCCCCAGTGCCCCTCGGCCCCTAGAGAGATTCAGTCGTAGCTCTCAGACCTGGGGCCAAATGCACTGGGGCAAGAGCTACTTTCTCCCCACGTGTCACAAGCAAATTTTTAAAATACTTGGGCATGAACTCACATCTATTGATTGCCTCCTTTCCTCCAGCCACTGTTCCTCCTCCTAGCCTGTCCCTCCCTGGGCCAGGAGACCTCCGTCCCCACCAGGGCTCGGAAGCCTGGGAAGGAGAGTCTGAGACTCAGTGCAAGAAAGAAGCCCTTCCAGGGCAGGGGGAGAGGGGACGAGACTGGGCCCCTGTGCCCTTTTTAATTCCACATTCTGGCAAAAAAGAAAACCTCAGGTCTGACTTTAGAGCCTTTGACACATAATTGGTAGCCAATTTTCCTAAGTGGTGAGTCAATTTTCTGCTTGTGAAATGTAACTTTACCCTGGTGCACACCAGGCCCCAGGGTTTTCAATGTGGCTTAACAGCAATTATATGAATGTTGGGAAGGGGGGAAGTGTTAAAGTCCCTACATTTACATTTTTTTCATGTTTTTACCTCTTAAAGGGATAGAAGACCATCTCCTATCCAACAAACCCATGAAAAACCCACTTAAAGACAGACACGGATTTCCTGAGAAAGAAAGGCATTTTTAAGCCACGCCGCAGAGGGTGCGTTTTTCTAATTCAAGCATTCGGACCAATAGTGAGATGTAATGGGAAGGCCCACGCCAGTTAGGGGTCAGGGCATCCTTTGCCTTGCTCCCTTCCAGCTATTTTCTTTGCTCCCACCCTCCCACCTCCCCTTCTGCCCTCCAAACAAATGCCCAGGCGGGTGGGCGGGCGCTGGGCCGCTCTGCAGGCAGCCAGCTCGCCCTGCACCCCAGGCGGCTGACGGCTCCCGTCCACATGTGCGACTCATGTTTCGGCTTTCCCTGGCGACAAACTGGAGCCGGGGCCTTTCCGTTTCAGAGGAACTCGGCTGCTGCGTATCGCTAACAACAACACAAACACCGGTGGCCCCTGTTCTGTGCTCGACTGCCCACAGTGCGCTGGGCACCCGGCTGGATTTACGGCAAGGAGCCCCGACTGTTAGAGGTAATTCATGAATCCCCACAATGCACCGCTGAGAGGCACGGAGAGGGGGGGAGACACATCCCTGCTCCCTGGCCGCCCTCCGAGCCCATCACCAGCCGCTCAGCCCCTGCAGTTTGTCCTCATTTCCTTGTCACTTTTTTCACTTTTAGGAAGAGAAAGTAATCTCTACCACCTTCCTTTCATCATAATTTGTTAAAACCCCCAAATACTTAAAATATGTTCTTTGGTCATTAATAATGGCAATAGGAAAGTCATAATCCATTCATCTGTTTACACAAAATTGTGGGGCACACACACACACGCAAACTGGGGCTCACGATACATGCAAAAAAAAAAATGTGTCCCTGTTGTGCACTTTCCTGGAAGATGTAGTGTGTTTGCTTCAGAAAGACCTAATAATTTTAATAAAACCAAGTCTGATCTGGGAAGCATCTACTATGAATGAAGTTTTGGGAAGATGGGAAAGAAAAGAAAGTAATTGGTGTTAAAAATCACTTAACAGGGGGAAATGGGCACTGTGAAAATTCCATCCAAAAAGAAGTCATATGTCATGTAGACATATCTCTATTGCTCTGCAGCCCCAGAAACACTCCTGCCTCAAATCAAAGAGGAAAATATTGTATGTGAAAGATATCCTTTGGACTATCAGACTCAATTTCAAAAGATACAGGAAAAAGCTCTCCGCAAACACACACCCATGCAGCTTTCTACCACATTCTGTGTGGAAAGTAGGCTTGTCGGGTCTCATGAATGCCTCGCTGGTCTGTGGTTATGAGGCTCTGCATTCACCCTTCAGCGAATCAGTTTGGGGCTTCTCTGCATCCCAGCCACAGCCTGTCAAGATGATTCCTTGCAACACCAGCCTCTAAAATCCCACATCTTTCTCTTTCTCCCTAACTCAGACAAATTGTCTTCGAGTTCCTGCCTAGGTCAGCCATTCCAAGCTGGAATTAGGAGATGGGCAGATCTTTTACCCTGAGGACTTGGAGCCCCAGCCCTTCCAAAGAGGCCCGGGGAAGGCTAATTGTTCTAGTGAAGCTCACTGCTCGCTCAGTGGTCCACGAGACCCCGCTGAGCGTGGCTCCTCACCTCTGGCAGGAACCCAGGGCAGGTTCAGGAAACCATCCCGTGTTCCTGCCCTGAGCCCGTGTCAGTGAAACCTGGCACATCTTTTTTTGTGGTTGTAATTTAAATGAGACAACCAGCTGCACAGCTGTTTCGGTCAAATTATGCAGGGCCATGTGGCCTCTCTCCCATCTTTGAAAGTCCGGGGCACCTCTGACCATGTTTGAGGGAAGCCCAGGGGAGCAATGACCAACAAAAGGAAGAGTGATTATGCCAGAAAAGGATGGAAATTTGCCTAAATGAATATGTTAAAAGCTGAGCTCAGAAAATGGAAATGTTCATTTTTAAATAGAGGCAGAATGGTGTCACAATTAAGACCCTGATCTTCGGGGTCCAAAGCAGCAGGGCTGGTATCCCAGCTCCACCACCGCGTTGCTCCGGTGACCTCGGGCAAGTTGTTTAACCCGTCAGAACCCCATTGCCTCATTTATAAAATGGGGGGAAATAACACTCCTCACACTGAGTTATCGTAAAGATTAAATGACAGCGTACTTAGCAAATATGTCGCCCAATAAATGCTAGCCATTATTATCATCACCAACAGTAATTAGAACAACAACACAGAACAGGAAAAAGCCAATGTCACTCACCGTGACACTGGTCATTTCTATCCAAGAAAAAGACTAATTTTATTCGGCCTCTGGCCTCTTATTTTATAGATTATAGAATTAAAGGCTTGCCAAATGTCAAGTAAAACTGATGTGACTGAAATTCCTATAATTCAAATTTTATTTTATTGTGTTTATGCTGCATGCAGTGTTTCAACATCTCTTTCTCTCTCTCTCTCTCTCACACACACACACACACACACACACACACTCACACCAGACACTGGAGTATGAATATAATCATATAGGTAGCTGAACTATACCAATACAAGCCAGCCGATATTCAGATAAAACATGAGTGCTCATACCCAGAATGAAAGAAATAATTACTAACTTTATGTTGACAACTCTACTTTCAATATTCAATTATGAATTGCGTGGCAAAAATCAACTCTTTAAAATACTAAAAGCGTGACCCACTGTATCTTTGCTCCTAAGGGCCCTTTAAAAGCTGAGGTTAAATTATCATCAGATGGCAAAAGGATAAGGACCTCATCTTGGGCACTTCCTTGGGATAAATGACCAGTTGTCCGTGTTGGAAGGAATTGCAGGCCCAAAGCACCGTGAGGCCAGTGACCCCTTGCTGGTCATTAATCGTTACTGAATTCCCTGGAACCAAGGTCATTATCGCTAATATAAACTTAAATAAAAATTCCAGAGACATATGGATTTCTTTTAATAGTTGGTCTTATTTCTTTTGGTTTTTATAGGGCATTACTATAGAATTAATGTTTTAGACATTAGCTCTATAGTTGGTTTTTCTTAACACTTGATCCTACTTAAAGTAAAGGTTTATTAGACATAAAAATAAGAAATTAAGGAAAGCAAACAAAAAGCAGGAAATCCTGAGAGGGCCTCCTCTGTACCTGGAATTCCCAGAAAGTCTTTATCCGTAGGACTTACAGGTTTGTTCCTTTGGAGGCCTACCAAAACATTATAATGTTCAGCGTAAGGACTTGAGAATTTCCAATTTTAAAAAGTACACAGTCTTGTTCCTATCCTGGACCAAGTTCTCTTTCTCGCTCTCTCATCTCTGCACATGGCAAAAGAAAAATATGTTTTTGAGATTTTGTGACTCTAATTTCTTTACGCGGAAGGGAGCTACACTGTCCTCTCACACCCAAGCACAGGGCACTAGCGGAGTGTTATCTTCTGGTTTCATTCCACAGAACACTCAGAGCTCTTTGGCCCTAAAGGGAGTTATCCGCCCCCAAAAGCACAGATACAAAGCGGATATGCCGGCACAACAATTACTCAATGGGCACATTCCACGGGCAACTCAGCGTGTATCTTTCTATGCCAACATCTGGCTGCTCCCTCTGGCTAGATAGCTCTGGGGGGGTCACATAGGCAGCCTCTACCGATGGCCTCTGGGGGTCACCATCGCACGGAGATGAATGTGGCGGCCCATGTGCCTCACATTTTCCAAACCTGCAATTTTCTTTTTACTCCATCCCTTCTCCATCTTGCCCAAGTTATGCCACCGATAAATTTACGTATACCAACTCAACTAGCCTTGCGAGATACATCGCCTGGTGACCTCATCCAATAGCCCCTGCCTTAAGGTACTCTCAGCAATAGATGTGTGCTCTGCTTGTTGCTTTACCCTCTTATTACCCAGCTGATACCGGGGGCAGGGTAATGAAGGGCGAGTGAAAGCTGGTTGAGATATTGCTCCTTGTTCAGTTTTAACGGTAAGGTTGCTATTTACCGTATAGTACTTGCTACCTAAGCAAAAGTTTAATAAGACGCCACTATCCGATGTTAGATAGAAGAGGTGACCAGATTTACAGGAGTAGAGAGGATTAAAATCATTGAGAGACAGGGAACCGTAAAGATCCTGAGTGTCCAATTCTCTTATTTTATAAATGGGAAAACTGAAACCCAGAGAAGTTCAGAGACTTGCCGAGGCTCACATATCTAAAGGACGGCAGAGGCAGCATTAAAAAACCGGGTCTCCTGTGTCCTGGTTCAGCACTCTACACCAGGTTGCTTCTCATTTTCATTATAAATGAAAAATCCAACTTCAGCATGAGCAATTTCACTCCTCAGGCCTGGAACAGGACCAGAGCATGTTCTCCCCATCACAGAAGGCTGTTCTTGAACCTGGGTTTGTAACACAGATAACGGTAACCTGAAGATTAAAAAGTAGTGTAGTAAGTGCATTAACCTCCCGAATCTGATGTATAATGAATTACTTCGGATCTTATGTTGGGAGTGAGACACAGGGGCCAAGGGATGGCAGGAAAAAGAAACAGCTCAATCGAATTGGTGGCAATTTGGAAAAAAGAGAGTCTAACCGTTGGCAATTTCCTTAATAAGTTGAGTGCCCTAGAAGTGCCTCCTGGTACCTGCAGGGCAGTCCCCACTCAGGGACAGGGGTACAGTTTATTTCATACCATAGATGCTTCCTGAACATTTAGAATAAATTAACATGCTGGTTTCTTTGTTTCTGCTATTTGAGGTCAGTGAAATCAGTGGGTGCCTGTCCTAATTGCCTCTATGAGAGGCAGACTCTCAAGACAAGAGCATACTCTGTCATGAAACAATTTGTTATAGGTTTAGTAAAATGATTCTTTCTGCACTCAGACATCAAACTATTTGGGAGCACAGGGAAATTCAGCTTGAATGGTTTGTGATCACTTGAGAAGAGGAGAAAAAGAAGAAGAAAATCCATAAATTTGAAATTTTATCTTATTAAACTAGGACATCGGCCCCAAATGACCAGACAGTGGGTAAGGGAGAGAAAGACAGCTCTTGGCTGCATTCAGTCACATATTTGAGCCAAGAGACAAAGTCTAAAATGTTCCCATATCAGCCCAATCATTGTGGGAGGGCCAGAAAGGGATATAATTCAGAGGCTGAGCTACCTATGGCTTCCTCTCTGCCCCCCAGGTCCCAAAAAAGTACAAAAGATGATGATGACTCCTCCCTCCTTCCTTCCTACCAGCCGAATGCCACTTTGCCTTTGGAATCCCTCTTCTACAGTTCAGTCCGAGACTGTGCCAGGGGCCACTAGTTTCTCTCTGCACTGTAGCCCGAGTGCTGCCCCTCCCTGGCAGTCTAGAAGGAGACAGACCTGCTCAGTCAACACTGCACACCAAGGTGGTTTTGAGTCAAGTTCAGTGCATCCCCCTCCTTCACTCTGATTTCTTCAGAATGATATTCTACGACAACGCCTCATTTCTGTTATTATTATTTCTGGAAAGGACAGTTGATTACATTTGTTTAGGTTTAAATATAAGATAATTGCTTTAAATTAGGACTTACTTTGAAACATGCCAAATTCAATATTTATAAACATCACTGCCTTCAAGAGAAAGATAATAGAGACAACTGCTCGTGACGAGGCATCTGGAATAGAAAGAACTTTTATAAAATTCCTCCTGGGCGATGACTATCGATGAAGAAGCTCTCACCAACAGAAACGAAAACTGCTGCTCTGTGTCCAGAGTGCTATGGCACAACATGAACAAGCGCAGTTGCAAATGACTGAAGTATGTGTGCTTTTGAGAATAAATTAACATTTTATGACGAGGTATTTCATAGCCTCCTCCTCCCCAAGTTACAAGTTCTTAAAGATAACTTAATGCATATGTGCAGGGCATCACCCTGGGTCTTGTTGGAAATATGGAGCTCACGAGTTTCCTTGGAACACAAAATCCAGAAAATACAAGTTACTGCGACTTGCCCCAAGGCCTATCTTGCACAGGTGACAAGGAGAGCAGAGGAGGATCCAGATGGCCCAGGGTAGTGGCAGAAAAGCCCCTGGAATCAAAGCCAGGGACTTGGCCTAAGGTCCTGGCTCAGAGACTAATTAGGTCTTTGGGCAATGTGACTGAGTGTCTTCTGGGCTCAGCTTTCTCATCTGTAAAATGAAGGGACTGTCATGAAATTTCTGAGAGTCCATTCAGTTCAAACGGAAACCTGGTCTCTTCCTGCAAGAACTGAAATTCCTCAGAAAACCTGCCTGTGAGACCGAGGCAGGTTACTGATTAGCTTCCCAGAGCTCAATGATTCCTTCTCCACATCCATGAAATGGGTACAAAAGCCCCTGCCTGTGTTGTCATGGGAACTAAAACAAGTAGGTCACAGAGCTCTGTGTGCTGAAAAGAGCTGAACCCACATGAAACCTTTATTTCATTCCCCCAAAGAGGCAGATGAGTGATAGAATTAAAGAGCGTTAGCCTTCCCAAAGTTAGACATGTCTTAGTAAAGATCAAAGGCTCTTGGCTAAATAGATGAAACTCTAAGAGTAGAATTCCAAGCATCAGCTGGAGTTAGGTAGGAAAACCTTTCTTCCATTCTTAAGAGCTCCTCAAATATCTTACTATTTTTAAACCTGGCTATTTAAGCAAACCTCATTAAGACTTTTCTGCTGGAGCTCACAGACTTGTCCAAACTAGAAAAATATCTAAGTGGGGGTAAGGGAGAAGTAAATGTTTTGTTGATGAGTAAAGATGCCAAATTTCATTCCCGAAAAATCTCCCCCTGTTTTAGGGCCATCGGGAGAAGCACAGAGCTAGCTTAGTAGGTAAGCCATACGGATTTAAAACTTCACTGTGTTGGGGCATACCCGAGAAGTCCCCAGCTGAAGGGGACCCCTGGGAACATGCAGTTCACCCATGGCCCTGTCTTGAAACCAGACAGATGAAGCTGTCTGCTAGAAATCGAGATTCCCTTTCACTTTTCCACAATTACAAAATTGTTTGTGGGTGGCTCCGGGAATCATTTCTAACTGAGAGAACAAGAGAAGCCGCCTTCAAACTCCAGTTTCAATAGGTCTGTGAGCCTTCTGGAAACCCAAAGCTCCGGCACCATTTGCTATCCCCAGAGAATATGAACCACAGATAAAACTAATCCAGTCCAGTGGGAAGAGGCGTCACGGTAGGGCTTGGTCCAATTCCTTTGTAACCCTCAGCCACTGCCACAACTTTTCCTTCTATGTGATACCTGTGTACCTCAGAACTTCAATTCATAATTCATACCCTTGTTGTAAATTCCCACCCCTAAGTGACCCTATGAGGAACACATGCACGTTTGTGTCAATGACCTTCCAGGCAGTTATAGTTCTTTCTTCAACAATCGGGGGCTGCGCACCTGGCTTATGTGAGTTGCAAGTTCTCAGAGAACAGCCTCCAGACCCCCAGTGGTGGACACTCCAGGGTAGCAGCTGCTCCTACCAAGGTAGCCACCGTTTCAGCCAGGCCTCCATAAACCCCCCTGCGCCTACTGTCTGCAACATCTAGGCAGCAAACGAAGCATCTGGGAAGCCACCATGTCTGGGAAACAGAAATTCACAGGCAAGTTCCTCTGAGCATCAGAGAGAAAGAAAAAGACTTGGGGAGAAGAGAACAGGCTCACAATGTAACACAGTATCCCGGAAATTCATTATACCCAATTTCCATGACACATCAAGGAATCGAACCTAATCCTGCTCTGATTATTTTGGGTATGTCATTATTAATGTTGCAGAAATACGCCACTGCCTATCAGTAATCTGATGAAAGAAAAAGCTAACTATTCTAAAGTAATGTTGAGCACCCCATGATTTCAAAGAAACTACTATTAGTAAACTAAACAGCACTCTAAATAAAGAAAATTGCCACTGTTCTGAGAATTATCAGGAAGAATACTGAAACGCTAACACGCCATCCATATATGAGAAATTATTCAAGTATGCATTTGAGTAATTCTGCATTTTAATTTAACCCTTTGAAACATTAATCAAACCATGGCTAATTATAGGAATTAAGGAATTAAACGATGGAATCTTCTAAAAGATATTATTTAAAAGGCAGTTTATACAATTACTTGCATAGATGTTTGCTTTAAAGAGGAAAACAGTTCTACTGTAATGAAAAGGGTCTTAGAAAATTAAATTAACAAGGGGGGACCAGGCTGATATGAAACTAAATTAGCATCAAATGCAAATTACAGGGTACTTAATGGTAGAAACAGGTGCAGAGAAGAACCCTAAATGAGATAAATGAATAAAACATCCCTCTCCACAAATGTGGAAGCTGACACAAAGTCAATGATATGAATAATTCAGCAGCCTCCACACTGCTGTTGAGGTCAGTCTGCCTTGACCTTTGAAACAGGAAGTAAAATTCAGTTCAAATTTGAGTGACTGGAAATATAACAGTTATTTTTTTATATTAAAAAACCCACAAAATTTTTTTAAAATGCAGACACAGGAAATGTGCAATAAAATTACAGTATGAGCTAAAGAGACATTACATAACCAAAGTAGTTGGTAATCAAACCAAAAAATAAAATTTTTACTCAGACCATATTTCAAGAAGAAAATCCTTAAAAGAAAAACAAGGAAAAGCCTATATACTAGTGCTCAATTTACTGATCAAACTCTGAGAATAAATTTCTAAGTTTTTACTCTTTGTTAAAATTGTTTTATTATATGATATGAATGTTGAAGCATGTTATAATAAAAAATAACCGTGTATTTTTATTATTAATGCAAAAATAATCTCTCACACTTGTAAGACAAAATTTGGTTAAATTAGATTTTTTAAAATCTTTATGAAGCTGCTCTTTTTTTAATCCTTCAAACTCTGATTTAATCATGCTGCAGCCCTCGAACTAGTTTACCTTATAAAAATGCAACCCAGGTGCCAAAAACAAACAAACTACCATGATTTTTGTGTGTCTTTTAAGCCTTCTTTTTTCCTTCTTTGCATGCTTCAGAAGTATTTTGCACAGTCAACTAGTGAAAGTACTCCCCTCATTTCCAACTGAATCTGGTGCTGCTGGAGATTAACATGGTGCGACAACGAACCAGTTTCTGTAAGCTAGAAAGACAGCAAAGTGCATATGGCGCATCACCCTCATCCTTATTTTACAGGACAGCATAAAAGATGTTTGATAAGGGTAGTTATCTCTGCCCTCCAACTGGTGCTATTAATGAGACCCACAACTCCGCTATCTACTCTTCATCTATCTACTGTGCTTGTCAGATAAAAGATTATGTTGAAAGATGAGCTTCATTTTATTTTGTGGATTTGGAGAGGGTTAAAGCTACACACACACACATGCACACACACCCCAGCCACCCAGGAAAGAGCAGTGGCAAACTAGGTCCATGATATAATTACCATAGGAACAAGTTTGAAGAATGCTCCTTATAAACCCAAGTGCTTGGAGGAGACAAAATAGAAGATGCAAGGGGTGTGTGTGTGTGTGTGTGTGTGTGTGTGTGTGTGTGTGTGTGTGTTTTTTAAAAATTATTATCATCATCATATCAGCTAAATCACTCCTCACTCAACATTTAATAAAGGGTGATAGACCAAACACTGCTGATTTGGGGCTTGGTGTAATGACTGACCTGAGCGAAGGTTTGTGTACAAAGGGGCTCCCCATTAAATAGGGCTCTGTGGAACCAGCTGGTTCTCATTTCGAAACAACCGGTTTCTCTATCCCCAAGTGCTAAAGAAAATAATCCCTGCGATCTATGACTACACACTTTCACAGAGGCAGCAATGAGAATTTGATTGTGGAGATAATTAAAGTCATTCCTGGAACTTCCAAGGGAAAAAAAAAAGAGGGTGGGGGGAGGAGGTGGGGTCGAAAGAAAGAATAGTCAATGATAGCATTTAAAATTAAACTATGACAAATCATTCTGCACCCAGAAGAGGGAGGAGGACCCCCCCCCCTTCACGGAACTCAGTTGAACCAGCTCTGTTTTCTTCTCTACTGGGAGCGGGGCTCCAGGGTTGGGGGGGGCCAGAGATGCCCTTAGTCAGGGCCAGAGCACCCTCATGTCTGTGCAGCTTGGACCCCCACATTCAGTGTGGATGTTGAGGAATCGAAAATAGAGCCTGAGAAATTCCTTGTCACTGATGACACATCGCAATGCGATTTTTAAAGTTTCAATCTTAAAGAAAAGAGCCAAGGAAAAATCTATGTGGATTCTTTCACACACAGCCATTCCGGGCTGATCCAAAATGCTGAGGCTCTTTTAACATTAAGAAAAAGCAAAGCAGATATCAGACATTCAAAGACACTGTTTTTGTTTTCGTTTTCATGCTACCCTGTTCTTCAGTAAGAACCCTGCTCAAATAGCCTGAATGACATCTGGCTGAACCTATGTGCGCTGCACCCCTGCAGATTTCATGGGCTTTGATTGGGGGGGGGGGGCTAAAATATGTGTAATCGGTCTGTCTGCACTGTCTGCCTGTAACAGGAAGAAGAGATGGACTCAAGGAGGATGACTTGGGGCCTCTCAATTAACCTGATTAGTTCAGCACATTGCCCCCATGAATGACACCTTATCTGGAAAATGAGGGAGAACTTCCTTCCTTGAGTAGAGACAGGAGCCCCCTTAAGCCACAAAGATGC
This sequence comes from Artibeus jamaicensis, assembly GCF_021234435.1. Lineage (NCBI taxonomy): Eukaryota > Metazoa > Chordata > Mammalia > Chiroptera > Phyllostomidae > Artibeus > Artibeus jamaicensis. Next base: position 6,487,598 of record NW_026521828.1, on the reverse strand, counting down.
AGCCTATCCGATGTGAGCGGCTTCTGCTTCTCCTCCCCCTTCCCGGCTCGGCTCGGCTGGCTCTCGGGTCAGAGAGACCAGCAGACTTGGGGCCTGATTGGATTTTGTGTCCTAAGGACAGGAGGCCAGCTCCCATCTGTCCAGGTGGCCTTGGAGAAGGCTGGGAAAAGGGATGCCCTGTGGGCAACTTCAAGCCCCTTTTTTCAGAGTCAACCAGGCACATGATGGGATTGGGAGGAGGGAGGGGGGATTCAGAGGGGAGAAACAGAGGGGGGGGGAGAGAGAATATTCATTAACCCTTCAATCACCAGAGTACTATGTCAGTATCATACCTGCCCGAAAGAAAAAAAAATGGCGAATTCTTGTCTTCTAACATTATGTAAAAACATGTTACCCTCATGCCGATTTCACATGTGATACAGTAACGAAGATCGACAAGTTTCACATGTGATACAATAACAGAGATGGACAAGTACAAAAGCAAAGCTTTTCCCTAACTCTCTGAAATCTGCCTGCTCACAAAGGATGCTGTATGTGTGCGTGTGTGTTTTTAAACATTCACATAATAGACATACTAGTTACAAGAACATATTCTTGAAAACGTGCTTTGAGAGAATGAGAACAGCAGGGTTTTTCCCTTACTTGTCTGTTCTATGATTTACTTGATCAATTAAATAGTTAGGCAGCGAGGGGATTTGCATGGCAATCATGGGAAGATTAACATTTTTAAGTGTAACAAATTTAATATTTTATCTTGCACTTTCTATTTCTCGCCATTCTTTAATGGTAGTGCCTTCTCACTTTATTGTGTAGTTATAACAAGCCTGTCTCTATGCAGAGAGATGAGACCACCAGATTCAACAAACTGCATTTTTAGCTTCTTCCATTCTTTCTTCCATCTCACAAAAACATACCCTCAGCACCTCTTGCACAGGGGCAAGGCGCTGTGCCGTGCACTGGGGATGCCACGGTGACCAGCACGCACCTAAGCATGCCCCCTGGGGCTCACCATCCAGCCCCTAAAGAGTTCATCACCTGCCTCAGTAATACCAGAGAAAACCAAAACTGGCATTTCACAGCTGGGAAGAGTCTTAGAGATCTCTTCATTCCAGGCCTCATTTTGAAAATAGCCACCTTCCACTGAGTGATTTGTGTGCCAGGCACTGTGTGCTTCATCTACTTATTCCTCACCACAGCCCCATAAAGTAGGAACTTCTACTTTGATCCCGGTCTTAAACACGAAGAAACTGGGTTCAGGGAAGTTAAGTGATGTGCCTGCAGCCCCACAGTCACCACTGGCAGAGCTGAGATTTGATCTGAGGTGGTCTGACCCCATAGCCCGTGGTCTTAACCACCGTGGAGGCTGCCTTGGGGGAGTGCAATAAAGCTATGAGTTTGCCCAAGTTCAGTAACGCCGACCAAGAGCTAACAGCCCAGGGATACCACCACTCTGCATCAGGATCCCTATTTAAAATAGCACTCCTCTGTTTTTTGTTTAAGTCCATATATTCTTTGTTGACACTTACAATTCCAATTTTTCTTTCGACTCGGAGGCACCAAAAGTTCACCGAGGGCAGGAGCCGTGTGTGTCGTATTTACTGTTACACCTTCCACACTGCGATCAGTGCCTCCTTGTCCAAGGGACACTTAGCTACCATGGTGAACTTCAGAGTTTGTTTTGCTTATGAGAAAGTTCCATGGGAATCGTGACATTAAGAATAACAATCTGCATAAAATATATTATATTCGACTTGCAAGAGCTACCTGATTTTAAGTACCTAATATGTGCCAAGCCCAGTGCTAGATATTTTAACCCTCGCAACTCTTCAAACTAGAAAAGATTTTGCCTATTTTAAAAATGGGAAAACTCGGCCCTCTGAGGCTCAGGTACTGCTAAGTAGCTATGAAAGGATTTGATCCCTCAGCCAATGGACTCCAAAATCTATGCCTTTCCCGTACTGTTCTGCCTTCTCCTAAATTTCTCCTTGGAAAAAGCAGGAGAATGCCTGCCTCTTCCACATGAAACACAGTGGTTCACTCAACAAATTAAATGAGAACACGAGAACTCAAAAGTCGCTCCAGCAATGGGTACAACTTTTATGTCACACTATTATTTTTTTAATCCAGAAAGTTAAGTGCAAGATCTACTAAGAAAATTGTTTAGGTCAACAAGTTTAGAGTCCTACAGAGAAAGGATAACTATGGATACCAAGAAAAATAAATGAGACTGTATGAAATACTGAAAACAATAATTTTTTTTACAGGCCCATTGAGGAAGGAAAAAAGTCAGGCTGAGAGCTAAGACACGTATAAGTTCCTGACCACTTGCTCCGTCACTCTGCACACATCATTCATGTATACAAGTCACTATTCATTCACAAAGGTCAGGGATTTTGTTTTAAGGGCCTCGTAGGCCAGGCACCTGAGCCTGGTCAAAGGGAATTCGCACAGGGCCAGGATAGGACACGCCTACTCCGATAGCCACGGAAAGGAGGACTCGATTTGTCAAGGATAGTCTGAGATTAGGCTCTGGCTTTCAGATAATACCAAGATCATGCAGAGAAACATGGATTTCCTATACTCTCAAGGCTTTAGAGAGAACCAGGTTAACTCTTAACCAACTTCATTTTCTAAAAACTTTCTAATACATAAAAAAAGAGTTCTATTTTCATCTTTGCTTTTGTCTTTGTAGTGTGAGTGCCTGTGTTTGTGGCCCTGTGAGAATAACCAAACCTGATGCAGGTCCAAGGTTCTCCAAACTAACTTTCTACTTTGTGAGGGACTTCAATCAATAGTGCATTGAAGATTATTAAAATTATATTTCAAGATAGTACTAACAGATCAGAATACTAATGAATGGGAAGCATATTCAAAATGGGAAATTCCAACAGTTTATTGAGCAGTAATAAATTGCAAGTAGCAAGATTGTCTGATCCTCAGATAGAGGTTAAAAAAAAAAAGACAAAAGCTTTCGTTAAATCAGGATTTTGGGGGGGAGAAAAGGTAGATCAAGGAAACCCTGACCACGAGAAAAGGTACCAACCCGACCTTTTACATGAACCAAAATATACAAATTGTACCAAAACCCCATACAGTAGGTATGGTAACCATGTCTAGCTTAAAAACACACAGGTACGGTGTGATCACCATTTTCTCTTTCTTTGCCCCCTGCCTTGGACCTGAAAGCGTTAAAGAAAACAACAGAGGAACAAGTAAGTGTACAGGGTGGGATTTACTGGCATTTACTTTTAATCTATGGCCCTTCGCTCTGTAGCTTATCGGGCCCCTGGCAGTCCTTTTTCCTCTTTTCTATTTCACGAGGAGCCCCCCATGCCGCTACTGAGAGACAGAGCCCAAGTGTCTATAAGCTTTTTGTCAGGTAAAAAGAGAAGAAAGAGGGAAGGAGCGAGAGGAAAAGCAAAGCTAAGAGGCATCTATTAGATGTCACTGGGCTTTTGTATTCATGTCAATGATTCAGGATCAGAGTATTTGAAATAATCTTATTGAGAGGAATCAAAAGGCCCACCGAGTGAGAGGCTGCTCCGTAGCATATGGCAAAGGCACGGACAATATCTTATTAAAGACGTGTTGGCTAACACTATTACTTTTATTATATTACCCAACTATTGTACCTCGAACAGTTAGAGGGACGGTACAGTTACCAAGTGCCATTTCGGGGGTGATTGTGTGGGATCCAGCCGTGTAATTTGCCAGCTCGTCTAGTTAAGTCTTTTCAAGTAGGGTTTGGAGACAAGTTTGGAACGGGAACCAGCACGCACTCCACCTCCAGAAACAGAAATCCCCAAAGCCCACTGAAGCCCACTCTGTTCCTGCCGAAAGTGGGGTATACGTTACACAGATCACGCGCCAATGGCATTCTCTTCCTCGGAATCAGTTTCATGAAGTTTGCCACGTTTACCATACATGACGCCTGCCTCCCACGGAAATATGCATTTTCCTTGTTTTGCATTTTTTTTCGCTTTGATTCTCCACCAGATGAAAAACACATGAACATGAACGTAGGTACATACATACACACACACACACACACGCAGCTTCACACTTCAGCAGGATTAAGGCAATTAAAATTCTATTACAATAAGTACTGTAACGTTAAAACCTTCATTTGCTTTCCGGACAAAGGCTTGTAACTGGAGAAAGACTTTGGGAGGGAGATTTATCTTCATCTACCCACACCTTTAAAGGCAGCAAGCAACCAAAGACAAACCTGTACTGTTCACCATATTTCATTGATTGCAATTGGAGTATTTGGGTCACTTTTATATTGTCCTGGACAGTATACAGTTACACAGCCTGGGTAGGGAGGGATGGGCTGTGGGCGGGGGAGGGAAGAATGAACTGTCTATTTCAAATAGTCCCTCACACAATTTAAAGTGACCAAAATCCATTGCTTTATATGCAAGGGCCTCTAAATAGAGTTTTTTAAAAACTGGTCAATTTTTGTGAGAGAGTTGGAGCAGGTGCTAGCAGTAGGGAGAAACAAGGAAAATGTATCAATGAAGAAGTTGCACTTGAAAAGGTCTTTACCCACTCGAAACAACTTCTGTTTAGGAAAGTAAAAGCGTATTTAATGCAGGGGTGTATTTTCATCACAAAATGACACTGCGCAGTTGCTAGATGATGCACAGGGGACTGCATCCTGCATTTTTGTAGTTTTCTGGAACCATTACAAAAGCAAAGCTATGATGACAAGGGGCAAAAACCCCACACCACCAGCTGACATTCCCCGAGCCAGCTACCAATATGCAAAGCTGATTCTCTGAATATATTTCTTGGAAGTTGCTGCCATTATTTCCTTTACAGGAAAACCACTGTTGTTCATTATAAAGTGTCTGCAGTAGTAGTATGCCACGTAAAAGTACTTTGCATTATGATATATTGTCAGCATATCTGAAATGCATGTTAATGTATCCTTGTTGTGTATTTGGGAATAGCGGATAGCAAATGGGATATGGGCTGCTATTAGCTTATTGTATTTGTTATCTTCCTATCACGGCAGCAAACTGCAGAGAAATGTACGGGGCTCATCTCAGATTCAGAATGGTATTATCTGATATGTGATAAAATTTAGAATGATACTCTCTCACATAAGTCTCATTCCTAATAATCACATATGAATTCCCACTGAGAAAACAAATGTTTAAATATACCAGAGTTAATAAACAACCGTAAATGCATGCTCGGTGTCAAAGCCAGCTTGTCACTTTTAGAAAAATGCAACCTCCCAAACCAACCAAGATGACAGCAATTATCCTACCTTGGGTCGTTTTTAAAGGTGAGTTCCTCTTTTTATTTAACCTGGCATTCAAGGTAAGGCAATCAGGTGGTATAAAGGCTCATTGGAACTCCAAAAAATGCATTTACACCTCTGGTTTTTCATGTCCCAGACAGTCATCCGTGTTTCTTACACGGGGCTTATGTTTAGCAGTTGGTCCTTCTAAAAACTGGATGAAGACCAAATATATTAAGAGTTGAAAGGTCAATGAAATGAAGCCAGTAAACTCTGTCAAAGCCTCTTTTGCAGCTTTAATAAAAGTATATCTTCATGTTCATGTTCGGTGAGGACTTTAATTTTACAGAAGAAGAAAAGAAAAACTGTTAATGAATTTGGGGATTTACTCTGTTCGTAAAAGACAGAAGGAAGTCATTGATTGTTGGGTTCAGATGCCTTCACAGTCTGTGATGATCGATACAAGCATTAGGAAATAGCCCACCTTGCTCATTGGTTGAAAAGCCCTCACATGATTACATCCTAATTCTAAAGTTTTACTGTCATACACATGAACATACATGTTATATATAAGTACATCGGGATCAATTTAATTAAAAAATTCGCCTGGTGATAAGATAATCTGCACTTTTCTGAAAACTCCTATCAAAGTGTTTGTGTCTCTTGGATGAAGAATAGATCTTAAATAAAACTGTTCTTTGAACAACCCTGATGTGGTTAAGCTTTTCTATTGTAATATATAAACAGAAGATCTAGGTGATACACACACACACACACACACACATATATATATATATATATATATACACACAAAATCAACAGGTAAAATAAGCATTCTAATATTTTTACCCCTGAACATTCTAAGTCAGTTAATAATCATTAAAAAATCAAATTAATGTTACTTAAATAGAAGTTTGTTTAATACTGGAAAAAAAACATATATAGGCTTTTGTTTTGGGGGGGGAAGTTACTCGAGTAAGTGGAAGAATAGTAATTCCAAATGGGCTAGGTTTCTCATGCTATGAAATGTGTGTGTGTATGTGTGCACATACATACATACATATATATATATATACATACACACACTATATTTTTATGTTACATGGCAAAGCTTATACCTCCAACATAGTTAAAAGAATTTGTGTGAATGGAAAAGACAACTCTTTTAAGGTTATGATAAGCAAACTCAAAACCTTTAGAGGTATCTTAGTTGACAGGCTTTAAAAATCCATTTTTTAACATTGGCTGTGAGGCACTCCAAACTTGCAGGCTAGCCTATGTCTAAATTCACACTGAGACAGGAGAAGGTAACTCGAGCAAGAATTTCATCCTTAATTATTTCTATTTTTAAAAACCCCCTCTTAACTGCTCAGACTCCACAGCACAAGGAAATAAAGAACTGGGGTCTCATTTTTTCCCTTTGCTTAGGGTCTAATGACTCCGTCAATCATACTGATCCTGAACTGAAAACCCAAACAAACAGACAACTATGGAGTTGCCCTCCATCCTGCTCCACTGAAAATAAGGGACACAAATCTGGCAAAAAAAAAAAAAAAATTCGGGCTCCGTGTGGAAGCTACAGTATAATTTGGAGAAAGACATGTAAGACCATCTGTATTCAGCCATGTCATTACTCAAAGATAGCTGGCTGAGGCAAGGGCAGGAGAATAAGGAGTTTGGTGACGTACAACAAGAGTGGCTGGTAGTCCTAACTAACTAGGTACAGAACAACATGCTGCACACTTAATATATTCAGCTCAGGCATTTATAGAGAAGGTTCTGCATAGAAAATGGAAGGGGTTTTTTTTTTCCTATGGATTCAGAAAAACTAGGTTCCCAATTCAGACTACCCTATGTGACTTTTGTCATTATCATTTTTTCTGATTCTTACAAAGTAAACCTAATTAAGAACCTCCCTCATTAGTCTTCCAGAAAAATTAGCACAGCTTATGCTAATTACTCCTGCAAAATTTAATAAACTCGTTGAAATGGGAATAGTCTAATGAGGTTTTATTTATTGAACTAAGATAACTCCAAGGAAAAAGGTTAGGACACAAGGATATCCAATGTGGTAATAAAACTACAATTTATTCAATTTCTAAACACGAATTTTATTGCGAACCTTTTAAATTCAAATCTGAGTTACTGTGTGAATATGTTAAATCAATCTCAACCTTAATTCAATAACCGCAAGTCATTTTTTGCTTTTTACTTTAACAGTAATTACTACACATAGCCCTTTACCTCAACAATGATAAAATTTGCTGTTATTAGTTCCTGGTCATCAGCTGTTAAATATAATATATTTGACATTTCCCATGTCTACACAGCCCAAATATCTGGATCACTGGGCACAGCCTGGGTTTTACCATTCTTAATCAAGCCACTTGGCATCGGACAGAAATATAACCTGGCAGTCAACCCCAGACGCACGTTTCCTACATTTGAAGGAATTTTCCAACAAACTTTTTGGATGTGACTCGACAAATTGTCACAAGCCAACAGGATCGTTTTTCTTACTGTCTGCATGCTATTATCAAAGAACAAAGTAGAAATCCATTTTCCAGATCACAGTATACTACTGCTCATTTTGTTAATTCCACTTTTTGAACAGACTATGCCAAGCTGATGTCCCCAAGTCACTGGTGGCAAATAATACAGCCAAAACTCAACACAGAAATAGCTTAGCCTGCACCACTGCCGTATGACCAGAAAGCCTCTTCTATCTACCCTATAAATAGTTTTCCTGAATAACCACTGCTAAAAGTATGGGTTTTTTTTTTAAGCAGTGTTCTTCCAAAATCTGAAGGACAAGCAAAAGGAGCTAAAAATTATTGGTGCCCAAAAGGCAACTGCGTGTTAAAACTATGCGAAACCCTAACACAGAGATTGCCTAGACCCTCAGTTCTATAATTACATCTTGTATGCGTCTTGTAGAAACAGTTACTACTGCTACGGAATGATGCAGCCCCATAACCCACTTTTACCAAACGTGCAGCGATTCACATTCATAAACCTGAAAACAAATCAAACCCTAAGGATGTCACACAGATATTATGCAATCAGTAATACAAAATCAAATTGGAAACTATGAAATTCAAACACGGTTGCCTTCCTTGTTTTTTTTTCTCCTTTGCAGCAATTTTATGGAATTGAAAAATCTTTTCTATTTTGCCCTTCCTTGTGTAAGTTCTTGTTGTTACTCTCTTCTCTCGTCATTAATAACGGAAGTTTCACGTAACAGCCTAGACAAGACTGGAGCTTTAAAACCTTTGGCAGACTGAAGGACAAATAAATTCTGAAAACTCAGATGCAAATAAGAATAGCTAAGTGGGGTTCTGCGTATCAGCTGGCACCCCTGCTTAAAAAGACAGTTCACGGGAGACAGGGGCAACAGCCAGCCAATAAACATATGTTGCAACTTGTGCAGACGCGCTGGGTTTCAGCTGTTTTTAACGTTCTCCTCTCTTAAGAGACCAACATTGGCTACACACTGTTTTCTACTTTGTCAAACCCAAAAGAAAAAAAAAGTGAAAAGGATAAATGTCATGAGTAATATCTCTAAAGCCACCAACAGTATAAAGTGCATACTTATTTTGCCTAAATTGTTTGAACTACCCCAGCCAAGAAAAGGTTTTAAGTACCCTACTGGGACAGATGCAGAGCGGCAACAATAGAAGCCACACTAATGCAATCCAGGTAACACAATCCTGTTTCAAAAACACGGCCGGGCTAATTACAGCGCTGCTGAGTCAAGTTTCTTCTGCCATCGCAACCCACAGGAACAGGTCAAAATCAAATGTTATTCAAACCACAGTCATATCAACCTTCTATATCAGAGTCGTGGCTTAAAACCAAACGAAGAACTTAAAAGCTTAACCCATTCACAAGCACAAAAAAAAAAAAAAAAGTGTTTTCATTGAGGGTGGCAAGGTAAGGCTCTTGTCATCATCAAAACCAAAAGGAACTGTGTAACAGAACAAAACGCTTATTTCAAAGTTTGGGGGAGTATTTGGGCGGGGCCTTTGATCAGAACACTTTCTTTTTGATGGATGAGTAAGAAAAACACACTTCCAATAACAAATGGTATTTTGGAGAGGTGTTTTTAAGTGAAACAAACAGCATAAAGGTTATGCCTATTTTTTTTATCCCATTTGAAAATTTAATGGCCCTTGCCAGAAAAAAAAAAATTGCGTGAATGGCAGGCCCACTTTTGCAGACAAACCAGCTCTTCTGAGTCTGGCGGCAGCACAGTCTCAGCACATATTAAACATTTACCTGTGTTTACTCTGAGTCACGTATATTAACACATTTATCAGGCAAAAATGCACATTGTTAGTGAATATTAGTGAGAAATATTTACTTGAAATATTGGATGGAACTGTAAGCTTTAGAAAGTAACGTAACAATCAAAATTAGGCTGAAGCTACATGAGTCAAAATCAACAATCAATGTTTTGTCATAAATTATGATGAAGCAAACACTTTTCAGTGAACTAAAAAATGATAAAGCAAACCTCTAGAAGGTAAAGAATTGGGGAAAGATAGGTAAGTGGGGGGAAGTTGTCAAAAATCGATATTACCAAACCCCAAACAGGGCTTTTGTTCAGCTGTAGATTCCTTCAACGAGGCATCCGTCGGTCTTACTTGTAAGACTTTTTTTCCAGCTAGCGGGGAGTGCTACCTCCTCTCCTCGCTGACAACTGACTGTATCTATACCCCTTGCTGGACATTTAACTCTCGGTGAGTAATGCCGTAGAACAAATGTTTTATCATACGTGTTCCCATAGAATGAATTTCAATAATTAAAATGTAAAAGGAATATTTGAAATGCAAGTTTGCATAATATGAACACACACACACTGACTTGAAATTGCACCGAACGACTAAAACAGATTTATTGTCCCACAGTGATTTACTTGGTCATGTCAGATTAGTAATATGGATCTGTTTAAAAACACGATAATTAAGACAGGCAGGATAAATTAATCAACTTACAATACAGTACGAGCTGCAATCAAACCCCAGGAAATAACGGTAGAAAATCTTGCTTCACAGATCTCTTTAAAACTGCTTTTATGCATAAATAAAACCTTAAAATGTAGATGGATTACATCCAACAGAACTACTGTAGCTAAAAGTGATAATGATTCAAACATTTTTCAAATAAAAGTTAAATATTTATAAGCACCCAACCACATTTCATAAATCACAAACTATTATTATTTTATTTCTGAAGCTTCCTGGCACGGCATGAGGACTGAGCCACAGAAAGTCAGGGAAGAAAAAAAAGATCCCTTTCGGAGCATGAATCAGACACGAAACCAGAGCCATCCAAGAAAACAGGCCTCCAAAGAACATTCCATATGGCTTTCCCAGGAGTCGCAAGAGCTCGGCGCAGATTAGGTCACAGCCAACGGGCGGATTTCGGCCACATGCATTTCTAACCCTCACCCATGAGCGACACGAGGCAGGTGTTTCATTATAACGAGGAATAAGAATCCAGTGAAAGCAGAGTGGTCCCTACCTGTCAATTATCACTGGATCTGAGGGAGTCTCATTTCGGTTGCCACAGCTTTTCTTGTCACAACAGCGGCTATGGAGCAAAAGCAAAAGGATTTAGTACAGCCATTACAATGTAAAATCATCATTTAGGCAGACAGAAGGTTCAAATTGCTGGGTTGCAAATGCTAGAATTACCACGAAGCCATACCTGGCAATCAGCGGATCCCTGGGACAGAAAATTCTATTTGGGTCACCTATGGGTTAATGGCCAGGCTTAACCTCTCCCCGCACGGAGGAGGAGGGAGGCAAAGGGACTCTCCGGGAGCCAGGACTGACAGCCCCGAGATGGGGTCTCCCCATCACTGCCCGAGGTATTGGAAGAGTTCACTGTGAAATGCATTATTATTACATCCACCCAATGAGAATGTGCAGGGGTGTGGGTGGCTCAAATGTTCTTCCCTCAAGATCACACTAATTGTGTGGAAGGCGTCAATAATGAGGGATGAGTGATTTCTCCCCCTCCAGTCATTCTGTGTTAAATGGATTCCTTTTTCTTCTTTCTTTTGTATGGGAGACATTTTCTTCAACCACAGGCATTCTAAGATAAAGCTGTAAGTGTTTGCTTTTGAACCATCTTCATGAGAACAGAAGTACTGCACAACAATTAAGACAAATAAGATACAAGATACAAGGAAACAGAGATGGCCTTGTCCTCTGGCTCTTGAGCCCTGAGCTGGCCACCACTTAAGATCTCTGCAAGCACCATGGACAGTTGATCGAAGGCCCGGCAGCCCTGAGTGTGGGCACCCTTTATTAGGTCAAAAAACACAGCCATGGGCGGGAAAAGAACCCACTATCCAAATCCCACCCAGGCTGTGACCTCAAGGCTCTCAGATGTTTGTTTGTTTGTTTTTTAACTGAGATGCTTCTAAAAAATAAAAGATTATGGTTTTTGAAAATTACCCATGGTCAGTGGAAGCCTACCATCTGAGCCTCATTTGCAAATAAAGCCATGTGTCCACCGGGCAGGCGACACCCAGAGGTACACTATGAAAGCACGTGTTTGACCAGCCACGGAGGAGAGAAGTTACCCAAGTGTGCACTACCAGGCACCACAAGTAAAATGTACTTTCCTCCCTCTTCTTACACAGGCACACGTATGTGAACACACACACACACACTCTGGACTTAGTGAATCATCCAGCCTAAATTTAGAGCTGCCAGAGAGAACCAAACATTGAACTTCACTTGCAGGACCCAGAAATAATACTTCTTCATAGGGAGTCTTTCACCAAAGTTGGGAAGTCTCTTTCCTGACTGTAACTATATCCCTAAGAAGAGAATCGGCTTCCAAATTTGGTGCTAATTCTGTGTGTCTCTCATATGTGCAGAAAGCAATAGCAAGAATTGTATCTCCTTCTTTCAAAACCCCAGCTAAGAACCACTCCACCACCTATAGCCTTTGTCTTTCTGATTAAGAGGAAACGATTTCCTCCAGGCCAGAGTTCTGCTACACCAGCACTCGGGGACAGAAAGCCCACAGTGTCCCAATGCATGAGACACATGAGAGAACAAGAAATGAGAAGTACAATGGTGGGGATCCCTGAATGCTGAGCCTCTACATTTCAAGGGCAGAAGAACACAGTAGTCAAGGACACTGGCTCTGGAATCGGACTGAGCTACCTGCATCACCTTGAGCAACGTGCTCTCGCTCACAGGGTCTTAGTTTCCTCACTTGTGAAATAGAGCAATTGCTGCACCCACCTCTGAGTGGGGGACACAGAGTCAATGCAATCACGGTGCAAAGCCGGGCCTGAAGGCTGGGCCTACTAAGTGCTCAGCATCATTGTCTCTCCTGGGTCCTACCCCCTCCTCCCCGCCCCCCCCCCATCTGAGAAGGGCTGCCCCATGCTCTGCAAAGGAAGCAAGTCTCCAAGAGCAGCCCATCAACAGAGGCCAAGGCCCCCTTTACCCAGGGAGAAAACCATGAATGAGGTGGCCTATGTCTCCTGTCTGTTTGCCTTTTTATTTTCTTTCCTTTTCAAAATAGCAGTGGCCAGTGCAGTCCGCAGGGACCATGTGCCCTCACCAAGGTCCTGCCCAGACTAAATGCCCACCAGAGACTCCTCCAACTCTCACAATGATAACTTTGTGGTAGAACCTACATCTCAACCATATCTGACTCTCTCCCTTTCCACTGCCACCACCCTGGTCTGAGTCACCTTGATTTCCCCTTGGTCTCCTCCAGTGTCCTCTCACCTGGTCTCCCTGCGACAGCCTGAGGGACCTTTACCAAATGTCAATGAGACTGTATCGCCTCACTGCCCAAGACCTTTTAATGCCTTCCCACGGCACTTAGAATAAATCTATGGCATGACATGATGCCAGACCACCTCCCAATCTCCGGCCACTCTCCTCCAACTTGCCAAGCTGCAGCCTCGCTAGCCAAGTTCAATCTCTCTGATATGGCAAGCTCAGTCTGGCCCCAGGCTCAGGCCAGGGCAGGGCCCCTGACCCACTCTGTTCCTCCTCTGACCACCCCTTCATCAGGCAGCCCCGGGACCCCTTCAAACCTCGGCCTCTGGGCTCTTCCCTCTGAGAGGTTGGCACTGACACCCGCCCTTGATCCAAGTTCACTTTTTCCTGGTGTTTCCTTTCAGGGCTCCTAACACAATGCAAACTGCATTCTTACATATCGATCTGTGTGTTTTTGGTTGCTGTCTTTCTCCTTCCACACCCCTCCCTCATGAACTCATGTCCTTCATAAAGGGAGAAACTGTTCATTTAGTTTACCTAAAGAGTAGCATAAGGCCTAGACTAAGACAGTTCTCTAGAACATGTTCTATTAATTAAGTTCAAATATTAGACTGATAGATCAATTTCATAAATGAATATAATGCACTGGGAGGGGAATACAGTCCAAGAAAAGAGGTGATAAAGAAAGCAAGCCAAGCTGCCCCTGTGGGCAGGTTGGGCCCCTGATGGAAGGAAGGGCCTCCTCCCCTCACTCACCCCCCCCCCCCCCCCCGCTCCACTACATACACTAACCCACCTCCCGAAGGCCAGTGCCACAGTCGGCCGGTGACATGGCCTTTGAGTTAAGCATTGTCCTAGCTCCTTAAAATAAAAGTGCCTCTTAGAGAAGCCAGAGGAATCAAAAAACAGCAAAAGTGAGACCCACCCCTCGGTGCCGTGCCCCAAGGGACCCAGGGGAACAGGCAGATTCGGACAGAAGTGCAGGAGGAAGGACAGAATAGGAACAAAATGAGGGGATGAAGGAATGAGGGGGCTGCTGGAGGTCACTTAACACATTCAAAAAAACTCTAGTCAGAGGGTGAAAAATGGCCCAACAGGTTCCTGTCTCTCGGGTCATGTCACTGCATCTCAGCATCCCCCAAACAGGTTCCAGGGCTCCGCTCCCAGTGACGACAGTATAGTGTCAGGGGTGGGAGTCCACTTGAACTGCAAGTGTGTATGTGTGTGCATATGTACAGTATGTACACGTACATGTGTGTATGGAGCCCTGTGCAGCATTAAAGGAATGAAGGGGAGCCCCGGCCAATGTGGCTCAGTTGGTTGGAGCACAGTCCCTAAAACTGAAAGGCTGTGGGTTCTATTCCTGGTCGGAGCACAGACCCACGTTGTAGGTGCGGATTCTGGGCATGTTTGCAAAAGCAACCAATCAGTGTTTGTTTCTCTCTCTCTCCCCGCCCCACTGACCCCTGACCCCCCTCCACCTCTCCCCACACCTCTCTCCTTTCTGCTCTCTCTAAAAGCAATGGAAACAATGTCCTCGAGTGAGGATTAAAAACAATTTTTAAAAAGAATGAAGGTGGGTCTTCATGCACTCTCGTGAAAAGAAGTCTACGTTAGATTACGAATTAAGAAAACCAAGTTGCAACATACCATGTATAGTATGGTCCTGCTTCTGGAGGAAAAACGTGAGGGGGCCGGAGGGAGGGGAAGAGGACTTGGCGCAAGTGCGGTTCACGCCCTCACTTCACGCACGTCTCTGCCCAGGGTCGCTGCCTGAGAAAGGCCCTCCCTGGCCCCCCGGACCACCCTGGCCCCTTATTCTGCTCCACCCTTCTTCCTGGCACTCACTCCATTGTATTTTACATCTATTGGTCGTCTCCTTTACTGTCTGACTCTCACACTCGAATAGAAACCCCGCCCCCCCGGGGACAGGATCTCAGATCTTTTCTCCACCTTCATATCCCCAGCAACTAGAACAGAGCCCGGCACACTTTTGGAACTCTGAAAATATTTTTTGAATAAATGAATAGAAACTTCAAAGCCATAACCTATGGGGAGTGGGATATGAATGGGGAAGAATGGGGGTACATATTTTACTGAAATACAATCTTCAGTCTTCTGCTTTATACTGCATTATGACTTTCCTATTGACAAATTTAAAAATCAACCATCCCTGGGAGGAAGGTCTTCCCTTATCCTGAGCTGACCTCCGGCCCCTGCAGCTCCCTAGTTCCAACCCCAGCACCAGGCAGGCCTGTCCACCTTCCCGTGACAGTGTTTCCTGCCCACAAGAGTCCCCTGTGCTCTGAGTGGACTTCCCCTACTTTCTTCTGCTGAACTCAGAAGGACCCAGAAAGATGGGCACCAACCTCCACCTTACACAAGGTGGGCCTTACCCAAGAAGGACAGCTGAAAAAAAAAAACCCGATTCACTGTGTTTAAGGCAGAAGAGGGCTCAGAAGGAAACAATACAGTACATGGGGCAGCAGATGCAACAGCATTTCAAAGGAAAAGTTATGGTAGTGATGCAAGGACCCACAGGGATAAGTATGCCCTCGTTACTGTGTGACCGATGGGTCTCCATCTATTCAAAAAGGTGTTTCTTAGGCTCCTACTTAAGTGCCTGTCAGGCCTAAAGCAGGTGTCCACCAGGGCCTTAGAGCTCCCTAATTTGCTTTGTCACGGGAAGGACTCCCACTATTTCACATCGGTTCTCGACCTACAACCCGAAGGAGAGCTTTGGGGCCCAGCACAGGAGTGGGTACCCAGCCCCTGGGGCCGTAAGGACATGGCAGACTCAAAGCAGCAGCCTTTCCCCCAGCAGGCTCATGCACTGCCCGGACATTTCTGCACACCCAGGGAAAGGCAAACGTGTGAGTCGCTTCCTTAGCGGCTTGACACAGGTGGCGCATCTCCAGTGAGCTGACACACAGCCCCATCAATCAGGGCAAGAAACAGACGTTTCCTAGTCGTGGGACCTGCACATCCTCGTCTTAGGAACATGCAGCTCTCTCCTAGAAGTATAGGCTCTCTCAACCGGAGAAAAACATTGTATCAATCTCTAAGCTTTGCAGTAAAAAAGGAAAACATCTTACCTCTCAAACCAAAGTGGCTGGAGAAGGAGATATGGGAGTTCACTGAAGAGTCTGATTAATAGTTGCAGAATAAGTCCATTCTTTCCCTCAGTTTTACATACATTGTCAAGGCTTCCCATTCTCTTAAGTAAGATAAAGATTTGCTTTTTTTTTTTTTTTTTTTGCTGGCCAACTTTCTCCTTGCCAGAGTCTCCCTCACTTCTTGCCACCCCCATAAAAACTGGCTTCACTCACTTAGGGGCCTTTGGCAGCTTTTCTCAGGCTTCTTGTCCATCTGGAGCTCCCCAGCCTGTATAGGGAGGGCTCCCCATCTTGGAAACACCCTCCTCTTCTTTCTGCAGCCTCTGCTCAAGCTGCTTCCCCCTAATTCTCGAGCACAGCACCCCTCCTTGCTACATGTGATGATTCCTCACAAATATATCCCTAGGGCTCTTTGCTCTCCACTCTCCCACGCTTGCTGATCCCTTGTGGGCCCAGAGCTTCAACTCTCACCTTCGGGAAGAGACTCTGAACTTGGTTCGTTTTCAGCCTGGCTCTCTTCCCAGTTCCAGGCCACAGGTCCAACCACCTTGCAACCTCTCCACAGAGAAATCCTACCCGGACCACTAGAAAAACGGGCCCAGACACTTCTTCATGCATCCTCTAAAATCCCTGTCCTACCTCACACTCCTCCTCATCCCTGTGGCTGCTGCCTGCCTGCATGTATGTATGTCCTATCTTCTCTGAATGGCCACAGTCCTTTGCCTTGAGTCTCTTCACAGTGGACCTCTCTGCAGCGCAGTCCACCTATCGGCCCACGCGGTTCCCCTCATCTCTCAGCTCTCCCACTGCAGGACTCAGTCCTTTTTGGCTCAGCATCCCACAGTGCTGTGCACACCGTAGGTGCTCAAAGAATGAATGAAAACATGCTGAAGCACCACAGCTAGGATGAACAAAGTACATACATACTTTTGTAGACACTTCACTTCCTTTCAAAGCTCCTCAACCTTTCCCTCTGAACGACTATGTGCCAGGCACCTAGCTAGACACTCAGTACCACTTCTATGGCTTCTACTACTTCTGATTCTGTTAATATTAATACTCTACTAATACTACTGCTACTACTATAAATAATAACAGACATTCAGAACTCCCTATGTGTCAGGCACAATGCTACACACTTATGGGGATTAGAGCATTTAATCTTAACAACCACCTACGAGATAATAGTTTCCCCCCACCTTTCACACATGGAACGCCCGAGGCACAGAGGAAAACTGAGTAACTTCCCTGCCATAGCAAGGAAGACGAACTGTGCCCCCACGGTTACAGCGAGCTGAGGGCTGTCAGAAGAGGGATGTCTGCCTAACAAGGGGCCAGAGTTGAGGACAAAGGCCAGGGATGCGTCCCTGAAACAAGCATGCCGAAGTGGGAATCTGAAATACACAATCAGAATAAGCCAGCAAAAGAGGAAGGAAGAAGAGGCCGGATCAAGGAAGAGGCTAACCCTGAGAACCAACTCATGCCCCACCAGAAACCAGGCACCGACAATGGGGGAAGATCGCTCTCCTCCGCAGAGCGCCCAACCCCTGAAATGGTCCCGTGCACTGGAGAGAGAGAAACTGCTTCAGCCTGCCCAGGGGGCTGGAAGCCGGGCCCATCTACCAAACATAGTTCCTACTTTCCATTCTCATTTAAACACAGGATGTTGCAATGCACCTATAATCAAATCCCTTATGGACTCCAGCTTTAAAAAAAATCCTTCATGGGGGCCATAGTATTTTAAGACTTTAACCGCCAGGTATTAGCAAAATATAATGACAGATTCCAGTTTATCGAAAATGTAGACACTCTGCCAGAATTCCACAGAAAGCTCTGCGCCATTAAGTCAGAGGTTTTGCCTCAAATAGTGGCAATAATTATAATCTGAGTCCTTTAGTCAGTTCATGCCAGGGGGTTCTCCGCACAACAGAACAAAACAGATCTCTTAAATTTGTAACCACCTGAGACACAAATTTCTTCTCTCCTTTCCTTCCTTTTTTTTCTTTTTTTACTTTTTTCCTCCTTTCCCTGCAACAAAACAGAATCATCCCAAGCCCTTTCCTGTTGATGTAAATTCTGTGTCTCCTTTACCACCCCTCCAACGTACTATAAATATAGAGCTTCTGTGACATAAACGCAAAGTTTTATTGTGCTGTTAGCCTTGATAGAAAGCACAGCAGAAAGTTGTTTAGAAATTAAATATCTAAAACATGCTATTTTAAAATCCAGGGCCCTCACTATTTCATGTCTGCAATGAAGAAATTTCATCTTGGGGAGAGCAAGCTGTCTTTCACACCATATGGCTAATGGTGGTGCATAGCAATTAGCCAGGCTGATTAATGGTGAACAGACTCTAATTTTATGCTTATAATTGAGCCTGCATTTGCACCCCTGGTGCAAATTCAGCACATCCCAACTTCCACTTACAACAGGCAAGAAATCAAGAGAAATAGGATGATGTGGAAAGTGAGATTTTTTTTTCCCTAAAGCCCCCTAAAGAGCATCAGATTTGCAATTTAAAGAAACTGTTAGCCACACAATAGATGACAGGTTGTGGAAGAGGGTCAGGGAGGCCTGGTAAACAAACAGTACCCCTTACACATCTACGGGCAGCCAGGAAACCCCATAATCTGTAACATTAACAGGATGACATTTTGAACATGGCTTTTTCCCTTTCAGCCATGCAGTACAAACAGCATCATTTGCCTTCAGTGGCTTAAGAGTTTTATTTTTGCTATTTTTATGTTTCTGAAAAATAGAAAGAACATCAGCAGTAAAGCACAGCAACCAGCATAATAAAGTACTTTGGACCAATGAATTTTAAGAACAAGAAAAATACAAACTGCATTAATAGAGGGTAGGCTTGTATGTGAAAGGTGTAATATATCTTTAAGGATTTCAAGAACAGAATTATTTCTTGCAGAGTCCAAACATGTACAGATATGAGATGCAAATCTATAACATATAGATATTAGTTGGCCTGTTGGTTGAGATCCATCTTCCTGTTTCCTGTTTTGCTGGAATCACATGTAATAGAACACTGAAAAGTCATTTTAATGACATGCTAATTGTGAGAATCTAAAATAGTCTGAAAAATAGTAATACAAAGGATGTCATGTTTTAATGCTTTTCAAAATTTTTTTACTCCTTTAATTCTAAAAAATGCAAATCAGCTGTAATTGTATGATTGTATACATACAGTATAACACTAATTTTTGCCTAATCATATCGTCTAAGAAATCTGTGACCACATTTTTGGGTTTTGCTACTGCTTTAAAGTTAGAGAAAAGCAAACTGTTTTTGGAGTAACTAACAAGTTTTATAAATCACTGAAGCAAAAAGTTGTGAAACTCCTGTATATTTTAGAATAATATAGTAGAATTATGTTTTTTAAAGGAAATTTTTAGATACATACATAATTCTAGATAAAGAAGTCAATATTTGAGATTTTGGTCAGGAAACACATTAAGCCCTTTCTAATTTATTTCCACCTGTAGAGTTTTAAGACTGATTTCTCCACAAGTCCATGAGCAGCAAATAAAACCCGCCCACACTTAAGTCCTAGCAGCATTGGTCAGGGCTTCACAGTCAGGAGCCAGGTCTGCTTTGTGCCAGGGAGAGCCTGCATGGCTAACAAAGCAATTAGGAGCCTTTCTCTGACACATAGTGGCATCTTCATGCTTTATCCAATTACTCAGAATACATCAGGAGCAAAGTACCAGCGTTATCTTATAAAGAATGAGAATTGTAAAGTGCAAGTTCAAAGGTGCTCTCTGGTCTACTCTCCCCCAGGTGGAGGACTTGAGGGGGGGATGGAACTGAATGTGCTCCACAGGCCTGTTTTCAAATGTAGCCTCAGTCTGATACCATGCAAAAATAAAGACACTCATTGGTGCATGACATGAGTTTTCATACCTTTCAGGGACCCTGAGAAATATTAGTCATGTTGTCATAGTTATATACAGGGTAACTAAGATTAAGAGATCAGAGTCAAGGAGGGGGGAATAAAAGAAAATCCACGCTCAATTTAAAGAGAAACGATGCGTATGTCTGAGCGTCATATTTTCAAGTGGGAGAATTAAAAAGAGGAACTATACCTTAAGTCTTAGCAAACAGAGGCTTCTGCTGACATCAATAGAACTCTTACTCACTTCACTGGCAATGCGGTTGAGTGCATATATTAACACTAAAAGGGTTATATTGTGTTTTATTCGATTGAAAGGAAGAAGGGGAGGGTTCTGCTTTGTGCCCATTAACAGTGTGATATCAAAATGGAAATGTATGTCTTACAGGATGAAATCTAATAAATAATTGAGGACCACTCTGATGCCTGACAATTTAGTACAAAATACTCAGATCTAACCGTTCTTTTTAGGTTGTCTGATGGAAGCAAGATCCATGTGCACCCCAAAATAAACCCGAGTTCACCTAGATTCGGAATCCAAATCCGTCTTCTCTTTGCTAATTAAAGGGAGAGAATAAGGTATTTCTTACCTGCACATGATCTCGTGTGTCAGCAAGACTCGGCACATTTCTGGGTTCTTGTCTTGGCCTTCATACACTATGGCCTGCAAACAAAGGCAGGATTGGAGCTAAGAATGGGGTCAAGTAGCAGAGAACAAACTATCGAAATTGAGTTCTTGGTCATTCCACCCCTGCTGCGGGCTAATTAGCTTTCAGGAGCCTAAAGCCTCCGGGGCTGGTACTTTGGTAAGAACCAAGCTGAAGTGAGTGGAAGGGGCCCGTTCCAGTCTGGCCTGCCAGCCACCCTATGATGATACTCATCTTTGCACCAGCGTGTGAGATGGGCGTCTGTCCTCTCAACTCAGAATAAACATAAACCGAATCAGTGGCAAGAGGAAAACCCAGCAGGTTTATCGGGGTACTACTGATGTAAAATACAGAAAAGTGCACAGATGTGCACGTATTTGCCACCTCATCTACTACTTCCAGCCCCAACTTGTAGGTTCCAGAGTGAGCAGTAGGAAACAAGTGGAGGTGCAATCAATGAGTCTGTTCACTCACTGTCTCCTCTGAGATGATTCATCAACCGGGGCAAAAACCCTTCTTCCCACTAACGGGCTGGAAACACGTGCTCTCCAGAGTGTACACCCACCCGAACAGTAATGCTCGCCAGCCTCTGTGTGGACTTAAGGCACACAGTCGTCACCCTAAACTAAGCAGAATTACATCTGATTCTCAAAATGTGGAGACCCAACCCACCTCACCAGCCAGGATGTTTCCGTCCATTTTTAGTAATGTGTGTGCAACAAACATTTTGCTTAAGATCACTGGGAAGTTTCCCTGAGACTTCGGCTTCCTGGAAGATCTACATGTTAATACCTGAGCCAAAGGAGAACTCACAACTCCTAATAGAACAGTGCTCTGCATTGGGAAACATTTTAACTAACTCAACACTGCATCACTGCGTAATACTTCTACAACACAGCTTCCAATTGTCCATAAAATTACTTTCACACATTCACAGACCCCTCAACTGCTGGGTGATAAAACTACTTCAATCAACCAGAGACTATCTTTATTTAATACATTTGGATGCTACAGTACCTTGTAGTTGGCTCTAACATGTTTTATTTATGAATCTTGGACTTTTGGAGCCTATAAGTAATGGGGAAAGCTTAAAACTCCATGTGTGGAGACCCCTGACCAGGCTCTGGTTAAGGTATCTAACTCCGTACAAAACAAAAACAGCAACAAATTAAAAAATGACAAAAAGGGCCTGCTTAAAAAAGAAACAGTTCCCTACCATTGGCCCATCAAAATGATTTTTTATGGTTAGCCTATTATTTTTAAGTTTTACTTTGGCATAATTTTAGATTTACAGAAAATCCTCAGCAATGTAGGAAGTCCAAGATATTCTTTACGCAGATTCCTCCAATGTTTACATTTTACTAAATTTGCTTTTTTACTTTTCTCTATTTTTTTTTTCTGAACCATTTAGGAGTAAATCACAGACACACCCTAAATACTTCAGCATGTACTTCCCTAAAACAAGGAATTCTTTTACACAACCACAGAATAATTATCTGAATCAGAAAATTAACAGAAACAATAACCTAATCTAAAGGCCTTACTGAGATTCACCAATTACCCAATAACATCCTTGTAACAACAAAACAATATGAATTATTGCATTCCGTTGTTACAAGTCCAATATGGAATATTCCTGAGTCTTTGTCCTTCATGACACCGACACTGTTGAAAAAATACAGGCCAGTTCTTTTGTAGAATACCCTCCATTTGGGTTTGTCTGAAGTTTCCTCAGACTTAAAGTTACACAATTCAGGGCCAGAGCACCACAGACGCGGTGCTGAGTTCTCAGAGTATCAAATCTCACTGCCAGCTAGGTCCGCTCCCGGCAGTAACCTCTGCCCACTTGGTGACGGGGGCGCCCACTGTCCATGGGAGATCACCAGCCAGACCCCCACACCTTCCGTAATTCATAACTATCTTTTGGGGAGATCATCTAGATTGTGTTAATATTACATTATCCCTCAAACTTTCATCATCTCGCTATGGCAGCTCACACTGATGATTCTTTCCGGTATTGTTAAAAAGGAAAACCTTTCAAATACCCAAGAAGTTGCTTTACTCAAGAAAAATGCATTACGGTAGTGGAAAGCATTTTGAAAACCAAAAAATTCTATCTGCCTGCTCTATTGACTGCAATCACTGCTGGAAGACCGAAGCAACAATGCAAGTAACTGATTAGATCTCATCCACAGTGCTACAAAATTCTAATTACTCATTTCTGTAAAATCCTATCATTGCTGTGTTTCATACCTTCTCTTAATACTCCTGATAAACTCCGTTTCAACTTTAGTTTTCTGCCATGCTAACTAATATAAGTTACTTGGTAAATACAATAAATTCACAGGTATTGGTGAGGGGTTTTCCCTCCTGTTAAAAAAAAAAAAAGTTTGGTTCTTTTGGGGAGGAGGGAGTATCCATTACCCCAGACCTTGTTTTGATTATTTCTAAATGACATGTATTCCTTTTACTGAGGCTGTCAATTCCATGAAAATCAGTGGGCCCACGATAATATTCAATTAAAGACAAGCTGCAAAAATGCACGTGACGCCACAAACAGTCAATAATCCACGAACCCCCAGGAATCCCGTGTTTTTGTCTGTGGTGACAGAACATCATTTGCTGAAGGCCCAGGGCCTCTGTAATACATCTCTCTACCAAATGCCACACTGCCACTTCACCTCTGGCAGCAGAGTCAAAATGGAGAGTCTTTCTCGAAATCAAGCACAGAAAAATGAAAGCACGAGTCTGGATTTGCTGCGAAGTGGTTAGGAACTCCGGGAAGAAATGACGCATGAAGCTTCTGCTGCTGCCCCTTTCCTTGGGGCCTCGACAGGACAATATTTTTCTGCACCTAAGCACAGAGGAAGAGGTACTCGCTGCTTCTGTGACTTCTGAAATAAGAGCAAGTGAGACAGGGAGCCTTTTCACTTTATGTGTAAAAACTAAAATCCTTCGAATAGAGTCAACTGGAACTTCGGTGTAACAAGGTCAGTTAGCTATGGAATGGAACTCAAAGACAGATCCACCTTCCATCCCACCAAAAGCAGTTTTTGTTACCAAAAAGGCTTGTTGAAACACACACACACACACGCACGTGCGCACACACACACACACACACACACAGTATCAAGTAAAAGTTATGGGCCAGGAGTCTAATAAGATCCAATATAGAAAACCATGATAAATTCATTTTGACGAATATCACCAAGGCAGAGTGTCAACAAAAAGACTTTTAAAAATGCCACCAAGTTCACCCTCCCACTTATCCACACTACTGATAGCCACACGTCAATCAATTCTCTCCCATCTACATTTAGTACACACACCAGGACTGGTTTACAGTTCAGCAAACCCAGACGTTCAGCCTAAAAGGAAAGGGCCGCTTGAATACCAACTTAGGAAAAAGTTTCTACTTTTCTTCCTAACTTAAGTATATGCTTCTGTGGGGTGTGGGTAAAGCTCATTGAGGCTGGATCAGCTGGGAGATCACGGAAGCACACAGACAGCAGCAACCACTTTAAGTGAAACCATTTTAATAGACAGCTGGTTTAGGGCCCAAACAATGGGACACCAAGAAGAAGGCTTATTTTCATTCTCCATAGTAAATCATGCGTCTGCTCCCTGCAAGGAAGGTAGTCTGCATTGGGAGCGACAAAGACAACAACGGTTTAAATAAATCAGTGTGTTTGTTAGGAGCAAGGATGGGAGGGCTGTTACAGAGATGGGCAGGGGGAAAAGAGAAGGCCCAGGAAATATGTTATTTCAATAAGTGAACTTATGGTAAAGCCAGTTGAAGTTTTAAGCTAAGAAAAAAGAGACAATATCAGATAGAAAATAATGTTTACATTAATCCTGCCAATGGCAAATAAATGCATTAAAGTGGCAAGAATGCATGTTTAGGGGGAAAAAGGTATGAGAATAAACAGAGTCAACTTCATCTCAACTTTAAAAACCTGGTGACGTTGACAAACAAGTTGTCGAAACTTGACATATTTGGAGATTTATTTTTCTGATATACTAACCTCCCTTTTCTTAATGCCCTCTTGTATTAGGCAGAAAGAAAATATGTGATTATTTTTCAACTCGATTAACTTTCAAATTTTAGAGGTTTTTTTTTCCAGAATGTTTTATAATTAACAAAAAATAAGAAGGAAATGGGCATCATTAAACTTTTACATCCTTAAGCAACAATGCAGAAGGTATACTGTGAAAGGATAAAATACCATCCATTTCAAATGCCCAATTATAAACTAACCTAACACATCTTTAAAGAGATATAAATCAATCAATAGTGAAAATCCTCCTTGGTTGCCACAGTTTTAGAAGGCATCTTGTGAAGTATGATTCATCCCTGCTTTTCTAAAATATCACTGGGTTTTAAAAGTTATTGAAACTTACTGTGGATAAAGACCACACAGTAAAACAAAAAAATACACAGTGAACATACACCAGGATCGCACTTCAATAGGATGCCAAAGGAAATACAGAGAATTAAGCATGGCTTTGTTTACTTTTCTAATAGTTTTAACTCCTTGTGATCCAGGCCAAAAGAAAGAGTAAGAAGAATATTTTGACTTTGGTTTGTCAAAATCCAAAAGGGTTTTAGAAACAAAATGTTTTTATTAGACTTTTTTGTTTACAATCACACAATAGGAGATTTGTCATCATTAATTTAGAAAGACAAAAAGAAACAGGGAAAGAGAGAGGGAGGGAGGAAAGAAGGAGGGAAGGAAGGAAGGAAGGAAGGAAGGAAGGAAGGAAGGAAGGAAGGAAGGAAGGAAGGAAGGAAGGAAGGACTGTAACAAAAATTCCTAGTTTTCCATTTAAACCAAAAGAGTAAACTTGAAAATATGTTACTCTTTTTTCCACATATAAAATAAAAGGCCAAACATAACATGTTGCCTTATCAGTTCATTTAAAAAAAATTAGTTCATGAATGGGCCTCCTTGAACCAGAAGTAAAGCATCCTCTAAACACAAATTGTCAACAAGGCTTTGTTAGCAAATTACCAAAAAATTGAAACTAATCAAAAAATAATTTGAACACCTACAATATCAACATACTGTAATTAATCATTTCATTTGACCACTAAGTACCACAGCTTGTCATTTAAAAAAAAGAAAAAAAGGGCTAGTTCATGTAATCATAGAAATTTCCAGAAGGTTGAAGAAGCCCTAGATAAAAATTAACCTGCGCCAAAGAAAACACTACAAATCTGACATTTCATAAACAATTGTGTCAAAGAGCAATTCAACATAATAGTGGGATAAAATTTTAAAAATTCTTTTGTTTCAATTAGCAGTTTGGCTACTGTTGAACAAATTACGAAGATGTAATTTCAGCAGCTAAGCAGGCTGTTTTCAGGACTGACTTAGGAAAGTTACAAAGGAATGATATCATATTCAGTATGCTGTTCAGTTATATCACAGTCCTGAATAAAAAGAGAATGTGTACCAAAAGCAGTTAGCTTTAGAATGCATCTTTTAAGTGTCGAAGAAATAAAAATCCCTTATATTATTCAAACGCCAAGATAAAAACTGAATCATTCTAACAACCCCATATTATATGTCCTTTTCCAGGGGTAATAAAAGATATTTCACTCATATGGTTTAACTACATTTACATCTGTATTAGTAGATTCAACTGGCTCTGTCAACCCAATGGGACAATATTAATAATAACAATAATAATAAGAAAAGCAGCTAGTTTATTAAGCACTTCATGTCTGCCCATCAATGTTCTAAGCACTTCACATGTATGAGTTCATATAATTCTCACAACAGAGCTTCGAGGTAGGTGCTACCATCACTGCAGTTAGTTTGATTCCAAGTGTTTACGTATTCTAATTACTCACTAAGACCAAATTATCCTTGTTCAACAACTATGTAAACAATTCACCAACATCCAAACCCTCCTCTTTCCTGCCTCTCAGCAATATAAGTAAAGGCCTAAGAACAGTCTATTGGTGTAGCCATACAAGTTCAATAAATGCATCACTGCTAATATGTTCGTTTTTAATGCTGTTCAAACATTCACATGGAAACAGCTCTAGCGTAAATATCCCCGAACAAATGGCTGTATATTATCCAGGAGGGAGCAGTTGGACCGCCAGACTGGGGAAGTACTAAGCCATCTGGCTCCGGCAATCTCTCCAAAACCATCAGCTTTGTTTTCACCCCCAGACTCCAAACAACACATTTTCCACTGTGATGAGTTTACATTTTCCCAAACACAGGTCCTGATCATGCATAAAAATTCCAAACTTCTTCATTCCTCTATGTGCAAGGAAATTCAAATCACCTGCATTTCTGGCGTTACCAAAGGAGAAAGAAAGCTGCTGAAATATGGCTCCTGACTATGATCTTGCCCTGTCCTTTTTTTAGTTGTTCGTTTCCCCAAATGTATGAAAGAACCTCTCTACTGGCCGAGTGAATTCCTTTGGAACTTATTGATAGACGAAAAATGTGTTTATCTACCAATGAAGAACCATGAACTGAAAGGGTTGTTAATCAAATCTACGGAGCTGTGGCAGGATGTAATGAAACAATCAATAGGGAAAAATGCACTTGCATCAATAACTCAAAGTACCGGGAACATCAAAACAAATATATAAAGATTAGTTGGGAAGAGAAATATGACAGCATTTATGATTATTGTGCCTCAAATCTCCCACGGGGCAAGGACCTTTCAGAGTCCCCTCACCATGCCACCTACCTTTGAATCCTATACATGCAAGGATTATGTGGCTATTAGTTTCCCCTGTCCAGAGGAGGGGGAAAAAAAAGAAAGCTTTTGTTGGGGGACAAGCAGTATTCTGTTTAAGATAACTTTATGGAATTTGGTACCTTTCTTCAAATTATAAAAATGTTACTTTTTAAAAGCAAGATGTTAGGAGAGAAGGTAAATTAAAGGCTATTTAAAGATAAATAACTCAGTGAAGCAATCACAGAAGGTAATCATATTTCAAATGCTACATGAAAATCTGAAATGGGGCACATTAGACCTCAGACCTCCCCCACCAGGTTCATTTGAGCTTCTGCAGGAGATGCTGTTTCTGGATGCAGCAGCCATGAACTTCTGGATTCTACAGGCCTTTTTGCATGCTCACTAATGGAATACCAAAAACAGCAATGACACAAAAACAACCTATTTTTAGTGCAGCTAAACTTGGTTTTGAACAACCCTTCCCAAAAGCAAGCCTCTTATTTTCTAGTTGGTGGATGAATTTTTAAAATATCATTATAGCCTTTGTGGTTTATAAAAGACATTGAGGGATAAGGGGACTCACATCCTTACACATTCATTTCTAACGGAGCTTCATCTTTCTGGTAGAGTCCAAAATTAAGAGTCATTACCCAAAACGGTGTAATGAGACACTTTGAAAAGGTGTGAAACACTGTGTCATACCAATACATCTTGGTTGAGTACATATCTGTTTGATCTCAATGATTCTAACTCCACCCAAGATCAGAAACATTCTATGAAAATATGGAGTACACAGCTAGTTTTGGATTTTGCTTGCCAAAGATTCCCTTTGAGTTTTAACCCCATCTTGTGAGTCAAAGACAGGACATCACACACATAAAGCGGCACCTTTGATCTGAAAAAAATGTTCTGATAAACAAGCAGCTAAGGAAAGACTTGAACTGTAGCTTCATATTCCCTTCAAAATGCATGATGTTATTAGAACTCATCCCATCACTAAAATTATTCCAGTCTACATTCTAAGTATCAAAATCCTGCTTCCATCTAGAAGAATTTTAGGGGGGGGGGGTTGGGTGAGGTGTAACCATTTAATTAGTCAGCTAATATCAAGACTTACTTCTGATGAAAGGGGTCACTGTACATTTAACTAAAATCAAAAATTTAAGAAGTTTTTAATCAGACTTGGTAGTTAATTATCTTAGAATAATTCAAGCTAAATGAGAATCCACTGTTTTACTCATCAGAACTAAAATGTAATAATTATGTCACAGCTAAGGAAAGTCACGCTTCTTCAAACTGACGTGCCTTTTAAAGCCTATTGTGTTAACTGCGTACACAAGAGGCTAACCTACTTCCCAAACTCTTACAGCACATAATCAACCCACAGGCAACCGGAGAATGGACAAGGGATGCCTTTCAAAGTGAAAGCTACACAGAAGGCATCAGACAATTATTCTGAAAGCAAACAGGTGTGACTCCAAAAACTCCTTGATATTTTTAAAACTAAATTCAGAGAATTTTTTTTAAACCTTTTTCAGGTCACTCTCCACCAAAATAAAGAACAGCATACATTGATAATCTTAACTTCCAGGGAGATGTCCCATGATGGCAAATGACTTTCTCATACCTGCTATTATTAAAAATAAACTGTACCTTTCCTGGTTGCCCCCCCCCAACACACACACACAACTGACTTCATGATATCAAGAGGTCAAAGAATGCCTTAAGCTGTAGTTTTTCTTAATCACCCTGCCTTTGTTAGTAAAATGATATTTGATGTAATACTTTCTAAAAATCATAAAAATGCTTTTATAAAAATATAAAAGATCACTTCCCCACCACATGAAAGTGTGTAAAGTCTCTTCAGCTCATAATGAGAAAAATCAATTTCTGTGGGTGCTTTTTTGTGTCAGGGGTCTAAAATAAAGTTTTGAGAGGAGTTAATCACTTCAAACGTGTCCTTATTTTGTGCTCTTTACAATTGTTCCTTTCAGAGTGTTGTCTGTAATTTAGTATTTAAGTGGTCGATGTTGCACAAGCAGGCAGGCCTTCCATACTAGTTTGTGGGGATGTTTTATCTTCCAAATAGTAAATTCTAATAAATGCTTATGGAATATGTGTTAGGGTTCATGATTCCCCCCTACTTCCCCCTCCCATCTTTTCTTGCTGTGATGAGAATGTCAGGGAAGGCTATCGAGGGTATCAGAGACAATTTTTAAAAACAAAACTCCACTGAAGACCTTTTTGTTTTGATATCATGAAAAAAGTTACTGAAATCAAGCTTTTGTGTTTCTGCCTAACAGGAAAAAAATTTTTAACAAAATACAACATGTCCAATTGAACGGGAATTATCATATATAATAATCAAAACCAATTTTACAAAAGACCAAAACTAAAAGTATAAAATGTGGATTTACCCTGAACTATCAACTAAGAAATAAATAGACCTTCACAAAAGTCAAATTTTTAGGCAAATACTTGAAATAGATTTCAATAAACACTTACTATTTTAAAAATACATTTCTTACCCTCATTTTTCTACTTGGTTCACAATGAACTATGAGAGTAATAATTAAAATTAACTATTATTAAATTCTTCCTTGCTGATTTTAAGACTTCCAACAGCTTAATGATGTGCACTTTGAGCATGTTTAAGCCACAGCTTACCTAAAAACAAATTTTAAATATGCATGTATTTTCTAATCTGAAGCCTTCCCAACCAGTGTCAATGAAAAATCACATCCCTTATTTTAAAAGAAAAATGTTTAAGTCACAATCAAGCAAATAAGTTTTAACCCTCTTGCTAAATTGGTAGTTGGTATACAATGCATAACTTTTCTCTTTGTTCTGATTCCTTTCCCTCCATCCAATAAAGTTGTCTTCTTTTTTCTAAGTCCTCCAACTACCTAACCAGCTACTTAATTCTGAAACTAAACTTTTTTTCCTAAAATTAAAAAGAAAAAAGCTCTTGCGCCTCATTAAAATGTCAGGCCTCTTTTCTGATTGGGCTCATAATTGTATCTTTTAAGCCGTAACTCAAACTTAATGTACACTCCCTGACTCACGGGTGTTGGGGAGCTAAAGAAAAATGCCGTCTATGTACCTTTAAGACCACAAGCTCACTCACGCTGCCTGGCTTCCTGCCAAACTTGGAGGCAAAAGCAGGAAGATTTTTGCAAAATAGCCTCTAACAATTGTGGCTCCCTCTTCCAACACGACCACCACCACGACCACCTCCTTTTGAAACATCTGTGAAGTGGCTCATCTGTGCTCTCGGCCCTCTCACCATTCCTAGAGAAACTGCCTTTGCCCTCATCCACACCCCCTCCCGTCCGCCTCCCGAGGGAGGCCCAGGTGGTTTGAGTTTCACAAGTTCCTCCCACTCCACACTGGGGTCCCTGGGCACCTTCTGTGCCCCCTGAGGCTTCCCTGCCGGGTCAAAGAAAGTTGAGACCACATTCTCCCCACTCAGCACCCGGTAGCCTTAATGCACAAGGTCCGAGTTTCCCTTGGAAAGAGCCGTCGAGCCATTTGCCGCGTGCTCAAGTGCATGTTCGGATCAGCCCTTGGAAACCTGACCTAAGGGCCCCGGCCAGCGGTAGGCCCTGGTGTTCAGAGTTCGAGTCCCAGCCCCCTGCTATGGAGCAGCCACCTTCTAGACTCCCCTAAATTTTGCCTCCCTGGAGCACCCCTGCGGCGCGAAATGAAGAAACTTACTTGTTTTGTCATGGAGTCGATGAGGCGCACGTAGAAATCCTGTTCCGTCCTTATCCCTGGGGGAGCGAGGGAGGGAATAGGGGAACGAAGGAGAATTAAGTGAAAGGGGATCTGCGCGAAAACAAACAAACAAACAAACAAAGAATGGGGCTCCAAGGCTCAGGGAATTCCAACTGCCCCGGAGCAGCACAGACAGGACCCCCTCCCGATCCCCAGGATACAGACCAGGGCCTCGGGCCTAGCCCTAGCGGCCTGGCAAGCCGGCCCCCCAAGCACTGCAGCGGGGAATGGGGCTGCGCCCACCTGGCTCCTCTCGCTTCCCACGGCGGAAGCCCCTGCGCACACTCTCCCGGAGCCTTCAGGAACAGATCTCTCTAGCCCCCCTGAGACTTTGGGCCTGGAGACCGGGCTAAGGGGAGGGAATGGGCCTTAAAGGGGGAGGAGGGGAAAGCGGCCCAACAACAGTAGACGAACTACACCTGGCCCCAGGTAAGCACAGGCCCAACACCGCAGTCCACGGGCCAGTCAAGGACTCCTCAGGTGAAACCGCCTCAGGCGAAACTCAGGTGAGGCCAGTATATACCGACGATGGTGGACAACAACTGAGTTGTGCTGGGGCTCTTGTCCACCTGGAGCTCTCCGCGGCCCCTGCCCTCACCCGGAGCCCCCCCGGGGTGCTGGCGCGGACCGACGGGAGCCTCACCATTGCTGTAGAGGAGCTGCAGCCGGTAGTGAATCCCGTTATTGGTCTTTTCGCTGTTGGCTTCCTGGGTTGCATGAGGATGCAAAGACACAAGAGACGCAGGAGAGAGGTCGGCGTGAGATCGTGGACCGACTTCGAGGCAACTTTCCCATCTGGGCCCCTAGCCGGGGAGCCAGACAGGCCCGAGAGTGGCAGAAATTGCGGCCAACTGTGATCCCTCTGCCGCCCCCCCCCCAACCAACCCGACCCTTACTGCTCCCTCTTCACTTCCAGAAAATTCTGTGGGGCGCGTGCAGGCGATCCCCATCCCCCGGGGGCTCGGGCCTGGGCCCTGAGCAGGGGCAGGAGCCGAGCTTGGTCGCAGGGTCGAGGGCGGGTTCAGCCTGAACGCCCTTGACTCTGGAGTGTGAAGCCCGGCTCGACTCTATCCAGCTCTGCGGGCTCCGTGCAAACTTTTCTGGAGCAGAACCTCATGGACAAGGAGCCGGGGTTCGCCCAGGACGGGAAGTGGCTTGGGGGACCCCGCGCAGGAATGTGTTACGCATGCTTTGCACTGGCGGAGAAGCGCGCCTCCCGAAGCGCCTGGGCCTGCTCCCCTGCCGGGGGCGAGGGGCAGCAGCGTTGTGCCCACTTACTTTTTCTTTCTCCACGAACCCCACAAAGGCTGTCCTCTCGATCTCCACGGGCTGGCCCTGTCTGTCGTAGAGGGCCAGGACGAAGTGGAAGAAGTTGGATTTCCTCAGATTGGAAGGCGGTTGCTTCTCAAAGTGAGCCCGGGCCAGACCCACCCCGCTGCGGCCAAAGACGCAGAGTTAGACGGCTTAACATTAACGGGACACGGACTCGCGACCCCTTGTCACCCCGTACGCACGCGCCTCTTCTACCCTCCAAACGCCCACTGGGCGCCCCCCACGCCATCTCCGGCGCCCCGGGCCCACCGGACGACGGAATGTGCGTGTTGTCGCGTGTCCTGTCCTCCACGCGGAGCACAGGGCGTGCCCCCCGAACTCGCAGAAGAGCTGTGAAAGTTCTGTTTGGGTATTGCGCAGGAGGTAAAATGCTGTGAGCGTTTACTCCGACCTGACGCGCGCTACGTGGGGAGAAAGGAAAGTGGCCCTGGAGGAGGCGAACCCGCGTTCGCGGAATAAAGCGCTTCATTGACAACTTAGAGGCAGGGGCATGGGAATTTGGTACCCGCTACCCCCTTGAATCTTCCGTCTCAGCTCTGTGGGTTGGTGAGAAGAGATGGGGAACATGCTCAGCTTCTTGCTGCTGCGACCATCCTCCAGGAAACCTCATGAGCCCCTGCCAGCCGCGGGTGCCCAGCCTCAGAAAGCCACATTCTCCAACACCCCCTCCACCCCACCCAACAAAGCATGTAGAGAAAAGGGATCTAAGGGTGGAACTCAGAGCTGTCAGGGGTGGTCGCTGTGGGAAAGGGAACTGAGGTGTTTTGTTTTGTTTTGTTTTGTTTTGTTTTGTTTTAAGATCTGTCCTGACAAACTTTCGCTGTTCTGCAGAAATCCACTCATTCCGAAATCCTAAGGACCCGGTCTGCGAGATGAGCGCTCCCACTCGGGACTAGTGGCTGGGCCGCCAGGGGCACAGGGCGGCGGTCACTGACAGCCGGACCTGCCCAGCTCAGGCGCACGCACTCACACGCACGTGTCATACACATACACACACACTTTCACTTCAAGCCCCGTTACCCAACTCACTCTCACTACCTACCACCCCCATTTTTATACTCCGTGGGGATGGAAACAGTGTTAGGGACACTTGTCCGCAGCCCAGAGAAAATGAGGATGATGTAATTAGTCATCTTCCTTCTTCCCCTTCCGCCCTCTCTGAGTCCGATAAGGCCTGGGGCCGCCAAATCTCCCACTCCTCCAAGCCCAGTTGGTGGCCTGGGTGTAGGGGGGAGCGCGGGGGAGGCCATTTCTCACTTGGGACCTGGAGTCCCCAGAAAAAGTGGTGAGGTTGTCCCGGAAAGTTCCCCTGGTCCATCTCTGAGGGCAGTGCCTGCCTGCAGGCAACAGTCTAGCATCCCAGGAGCTGGCAGTGGGAGAGGGGCTAGAATAGAAGGGGACCGTGCAGACAGAGGGTGAGGAAGACTCTTAGGAGGTGTCAGAATTAAAGTTGGGGGTTGCTGTTCTTCGAGGTGGACCAAGAAAAAACTGAAAGCTAAGAGAGAGAGGGAGGGAGAACCAGGTAGGAGAAATAAGAGAAGATCCTAGCGTGAAATGGAGAGAGAAAAGAGGGGGGAAATGGGGCAAAGAAAGGGGAAAGAAGAGGGAGGAGTGAGGGAAGAAGAGGAAAGAAAGAATGAAGAAAGGGAGGAAGGAAGAGAGAAGGAGGAGAGGGAAAAGAGAAAAGGTAATGAAGAAAGGGGAGAAAAGAAAGAAGAAAAGGAAGAGAGGAAGGGAGGAATGGAATGAAGAAGAAAAAGTTTTAAAAGAAGGAAAGAAAGAAAAAAAGGAGGAGGAAGGAAAGGATGGAAGGAAGGAAGGAGAAAGAAAAGGAAGGCAGGAAGAAGGAAAGAAAGAAAAGAAAAGAAAATAGAAAAGAAAAGAAGGAAGGGAGGGGAAAGGTCAGCCAGAAAAGAAAGAGCAGTCATAAAAACAGATATCTAACATCATGCTGGTGAGACGCCTCTCGCCTCTTCTGGCTTAAAACAAAATGAAAACAGTCAAAGACCAGGCAGGAGAGAGCGCCGGCAAAGCGTGGGCTCCTCGCCTGGAGCTCCCGGCCCTCCGGCGCAGGCGACTACGGCAGCGCAGCCCCGGAGCGCGGAGTCCCGGAGGCGAGCCGAGCGTAGTGGCGGACGGATGAGCGCGGCCAGGCCCCGCGGCGCCGCCGCCACCGCCTCCCCTCTCCTCTGCCGGCGACTCGCCTTCCCGGCCGCGGTCCCCGAGCGGTACCCACCTCTGCGCCGCCGTGTTGGCGTCCAGCACCCCGGCGCCCTGCATCCACGTCCGCACCGCGTTCATGCCGCTGCCCAGCGGCTCTTCCTTCATGCTGCTTCCACTCCGTTGGATGCTTTCCTGAATCCCAAACATGAAAACAACCTTTTCTTGTGGAAAATCTCCTCCCCCTTGAAAATATTTAAAAAAAAAAAAAAGGAAAGAAAAACGCCAGCCAGAGATTTTTTTTTTTTTTGAGACGATGAACTCGCGCTGGAAGATCAAGGCGGGCTAGAAAGCAAATTTTTTTTTAAAAATGTAAACCCTCGCTCAAAACTGAGCGATTACCCGAAAAAAAGACAGAGAAAAAAGAAGGGAAAATCCAACGAAAAGACCAAAATAAAAAAAAAAAATGAGATGTATGCTTGGCTGTTGGGGGTTGTTTGGTTGGTTAATTTTTGGTTTGGGTGCTTTTTTTTTCGCTTTTTTTTTTTTGCTTTTTTTTTTTTTTTTTTTGTAATGATCACAGGCCGGTGGAGGGCAGGAGGGGCTGGAGTTTCCTTTTGCAGAGGTACCCTTCACTTGAAGAAGCAGGAAGAAAAAAAAAAGCCCTGATGGCAATTTAAGAAACAATAGACTCAACTCGCGCTGCCGGCTTTGCTACTTCAAGTGTCATTTTCCACAACCAGGCAAGTTTTTTTCCTCTCTTTTTTTTTTCCTCCTTCTCTCCCAACCAAAGATGTTTCTTTCCTTCAGTGCGTGTAGATGAGGAGGACGCTGGTTGCCGTAGACAGATACACCAGAGAGGGAGATTGGGGTGGGGGGAAGGGGGGAGAAAGAGGGAGAGAGGAAGGGGGGAGGGAGAGAGAGAGAAGAGAAGGAGAGGAGAGGGAGAAAGAGAGGGGTGGACCCTGCTGGATGGAAATTCTGTTTTCTCCTTGCTAAAATAGAAGTGATTTGCAGGCTTTCCCTATGGAATCCAGTTTGACTCTCCCCAGAGCTAAACACAGGCACACTAACCCCAAAGGGAGGAGGCGGGACCGGCTCCTCGCAGACCCGCCCCTTCATTTGCATAACGTCATTCTTCCGCCTTGCTGCAGCCAATCGCAGCTCAGGAGCCTACTGGCTCGCAGTGCAGGGCCACGCTCCCTCATTAACATCAGTCTCCCGGCGGCTCCCGGGAGCCGGCCAAAGTTCCTCGTAAAGTGGCGAGCGAAGGATCGCTGCGCTCCTGCGTTG
The DNA here is from genome assembly GCF_021234435.1 of Artibeus jamaicensis. Classification (NCBI taxonomy): domain Eukaryota; kingdom Metazoa; phylum Chordata; class Mammalia; order Chiroptera; family Phyllostomidae; genus Artibeus; species Artibeus jamaicensis. The sequence continues at coordinate 6,451,650 of NW_026521828.1, read as the reverse complement.
AGCTCGGGAGCAGCTGGGCTGAGCAGGGCAGACCCGGGCTGGAGAAGGGGGACAGAAGGAAGGGGAGGGAGATATTCTTCTTAAGGATTTGAGCTGGGATCCGCATCCTGGCCCTAGCGGTCTGTTTAGCATCCTCGCTGCACCCTGAGCCCGCTGGAGGCGCACAGGCTGCCCCTTCCCAGGGCGGATGCCGCGTCCTGCTCCGCTGTTCTGGGACGTCGGGGGCAAAAGTGAAGGAGACGGGAGATCCCGGGCAGAAAAAGCAGGATGCGCGTCCCAGGTGCCCACCTCTTCGCTTTGAGGAAGGGGTGGTGGGGTGGAAAATGGGTGCTGGAGGTTGGGGCTGGGAGCTCGCGGAGGGCACTGCCTTCACGCCGGGAGGGGAGTGGGGGACCCGGGCTCTGCCCCTAGTCTGGCCTCCAAAACGCTCTCACTTGGACCCTGGCCTTGAGACCGCAGGCGTTAGAGGCACTGTCCTCGAATGCTCGATTCTCTCCAGTAATCCGAGGATCTGTAAACGGTGGAACGAATGTTCTCCCTGCAGCTGTGTCACGATGCGTTTTAAAATCGACTCAGATTCGACCCCCAGCCCTTCAACCCCGCCCCAAAGTAGTCTTCCTTAGAGTAACTACCAAAGCAACAACGCCGCTTTTCATTAGTTGTTTATTTGGTGTAGGGTTTCTCTCACCCTCATTCTTTTTGTTGAAATGGAGGCGGGGGGGGGGGCGGCCTTGAAACCCTCCCCAACTTCAGCCCCTGCCGTGTGTCAAGACAGAGATGGAGGAAAGAAGGAAGGGAAGAAGAAATGGTCTCCTACCTCAGACCTTTGGCATTATATGCTTGTGGCTGGCAAAGGAAATAACTAGATGTTTCTAGGTAATGTGCCCCATCATTTTTTAGCAGGTTGTAACCTCTAATAAGCACATGGTGAACTTCTGTTTCATTGCCCTCAAAGGAACTCCCTGACTGCAGCCAAATCTGCTAAGGACTCCTTCGGGGAAATTCTTTGCCAGAAATCCAGGTCCCCGTTCTGCTGGCCTTGCTTGGCCCTATGATTTAGGAAGCTCATGAGGTCAGGGATGGAAAAGTACACATGCCCATGTTGGATGGAATGGAGACAGGCAAGAGTTATGCTTTGTCCTCTTGGCAGAGCAGGAAAGTGGGAGCCACTTCCTGATTCCCAAACTAGATGCTATTCCAGGCCTGTGGGTACAGGGCCACTGTCTCCATACACTGTTTTCTCTTACTCACAAAGCCTCCCAGCTCTCATATCATTTAATGTGAACTACTAACATGCAGTCACTTTCTCTCCCGGATACCATAACAATGCCATCTCTTCCAAGACACTCCTATAGAGATCTATCTGATCCATCATGATTCCCATAGCATCTGCCACAGTTCCTGGGACACAGTAGGTGCTCAAGAAGGATGTGTTGGTACAGAGAATTGAAGGATTGTAGGTTTGTGGGGAAGAGAAAGAGGAAAGAGGAAGTTGGACCTTCTCCATCTCTATAGAATTTAAATGCACAATTGAAACTGGGACTACTGAAAACTTCCCAAAACAATAAGCTTAACCTCAAGGCCCAAAGATCCCCAATGAGCCAGTCTCTTCCCCTGCGTGCTTTGAGGGGATCCTTCGAGGGAAAGGCATCAGGAAGCAGAGGCCAGTGTCCTATGATTGAGTCCCAGATAGCCCTGGCATGAGATCCAGGCCTCCCTCTCCTTAACTGCATGCGTCTCTATTTTACTCTGAGGTAACCAGTATTCAGGACTCCAAGTGGGGTCTGGTGAGGTACATACCCCAGTGACAGGGACTACACAATGCCAAAGGGAGGTGGCAAAGGCTCTAGGCAAAGGACAGACCCAGCCACTCCGAGGATCAGGATCAGTGTGAGGCACAAGAGATGGATTTCTGGGGAAGGAGGGGTCAAGGAGAATATAGTAGCAGTCCACAAATGACCTATTTGTTGAGGGGTCTAAAGCTGCCTGATTTAAAAGAGAAATTGGTCCAGAGAAAGAAGCTTTCAGCAGCCTGGTTCCTGCCCCAGAGCCAGTCATCTCCAAGAACTAAGTGAGAGGGAGTAATCTCCACATTGGCCAGGCCATAGAAGGAGGGAAAATAAAAGGGGGCAAGAATCTTTTGCTAAGACTAATGCCCTCTGTGTGCTGGCAGCAGATACCTCACCTGGGGTGGCAGGTGTACTTTATTTTAATCAAGCAGAGTGTATCCATAGCATTTCTTCTGGTGTCCTTGCTTGCTGTGAACCTGGCTTTCTCACCAAGTAAGAAATGGTTAAGTAAGAAGGAGACTAACGAGAAGGTAGAAAAGAGACAGAGGGATGAACCCAGGCCAGCAGAACCCCAGCTTTTGGCGAATTTCCTCTAGCGAATATTGAACTTATGGCTCCAATTTTAAACTTGGAAAAATCCCTTCAACACCTGTCAAGCCCTGATGTAAGGTGACCACCACGTCCAGAAGGCACAGCATGCGGGGGCGGGGGGGAAGGGTATAAAGTGTGTACTGACACTAGTTTCATCCTTTTTACATTGTATCACATCTCTGATGAAGACAGACAGGGTATGCACAGCTTTGCCCAGGCTGCTATATGTATAATATGACTTTAGGGTAGTTCGTAACAGTAATCCCCAACCCCACTCATCAGCCTAATCATATGGGAGGGTGAGATAGACTTGCAGATTTTCAGGCCTTACAGAGCAACATGGGTTTATATGTGGAAGGAGCAATTGGAAAGGCTTGGCGTTTTCCCCTGGAGTTCAGTCTCCAGCTGAGCTCAGAGTTTCTTCCGTGGTGGAAGTGAGCCGGCCCCAGCCCCTCCCCCTCAATTATTCGAAATCCTGGGCAGGGGTGCCCAGCCCTCGGGTCTCCCTGGCTGGAGGAAGCTCCGGCCAAGAAAGTAGGCCACTAACGAACTTCGAAACCTTCTCATTCTTGGCTATCCCATCCTTCTTAAGGCAGAGGGAAATCAAGTCCCTTTCCTGAAGGGCACCAGCCCACGCAGAAACTTACCGGGGTGGGTGCAGGTGGAAACGCACCAGCCCTCCAGAATAGCAGAGGCAAGGTAAATACAGCCGAGCTAGGATTGGCGGGGAGGTCCCGGGGAACGCGCGATCTTCTCTGCTCGTCTGCCCCCAGGAGGCCAGACTTGAGAGCTCTTACTTAGAAAATTCCCTCCATCTCCGTTTCCCGTAGGAAGTCGCATCCCCAGAAGGGGCCGCCTATCCCGGGAAATGTCCTCTTTCGTTTGCCGCTAGCCGGAGACCGCGGAGAGTGAGACCGGAGGAAAGACTCCCGCTTCAATGCCGAGAAGAACGCAAAGGGAAAGATGGGGAGGAGGGAGGCCAAAGGCGCAAAGTCCCTCTGCACGCAGCCTGCGCCGAAGGCTCCGACTGGCAGCCTGGAGTTGCGGCCACGGCTGGGCATTGGCCAAGGCGCTGCCCGCAGGAGGAGAGGGTTGGGAGTCAGCGGCAGCGGGGAAGCCTTGGGAAAGTGAGGCCTTGAATGCAACACAGTCCCACAGGGCGCCCCCCCCCCGCCGCCCGGGAGGCACCCAGACACCAGCGGGATGGCGGAGCGACAGGGTCCTGTGGCCCTCGGGCAAAACCCGGCCGCCACCCCTGCCCCCTCCAAGACCTCTCTACCCGCCGCCTTCCGGGAACTCATAGGAGTCCCAGGACAATATTGCACGGGAAATCTGTCTGTTCCTCCTCCTGGCTCTCAGCCATCTCTGGCAAGTGGCAAAGAAAAGGGAGGGTTTCCCCGACCTGATCTCGATTTTCTCGACCCTCGTCCCGCCAACGCTGCAGAGAAGTTTCCCTTTACTCGCCCTGTGTGACCGATACTTCCAGCCCCTGGGAGCGCACCTTTCCCTGTAGTACAGACCGGGAGACTGGGGCCCAGGAAAGGACAAATTTCCTGGTAGCTAAACGATAGAGAGCCGGCATACAATACCGTGGGGATCAGACTGGGACTTAGGAGCCCCTAAATCTGCCTAGGACGAGGGCTTGGGGCACGGGGTTCGAACAAACCTTTCCCGGAGCGTGCCTCTCGGGTTTCCCCTGGGCGGACCCCAGATAATAATAGATCTCATTTGTTGAAGGCTTTACGGGCATAAACTCACTGAGTTCCCAAAACAGACCAAGAAGGCAGGTAAGAACACTCCCCCTTTTTACAGGTGAGGAAGCTGACGCCCTATGTTTGAAATGAATCGACCTGTGCAGGACCACACTGCTAATAAAGTCGCTGCGCCGAAATTACTCCAGAGCCTGTGCCCTTCACCTTGGCTCCGAACCACTCAATCAGCGGTTGCGCCCATCTCCCGCATTCGCCCCGTGCCTGCCCCCCCCCCCCCCCAGCATTCATAGATCCCTTCAGGTCTCAAGTCCCTGGGTTTCCCGATGACAAAGGAGCTTGGGGGCAGCTGCCTCCTGAGGGCAGGCAGCAGACGGGAGAGAGGACGGGAGAGGGTCGTGCAAAGTCCTAATTAGAGGACTGGACGCTCATCCTTGCGATCAGACGTAGGCGCATGGCACTCCTGGCCTCCCGGGAAGAGGCTGCGTCAGCTCCAGCCCTGGCTGTGCCGCATTTTGCTTTGTGAACTCCAGCCATCCTTTTCTCCCACTCCTAGCTGAGGTCTTGGAGCTCCAGGCGCAGGCAAAGTCGCCTGACTGAAGTAGACTAAACACAAAGACTTCGCGGGGACGCCTGCGACGCCCGTCAGAGGGCAGAAACCTGGACATCTGCGGATGCGCCTTAATGGAGGGAGACCATATGGCCTTGGCATTACCATAAATAGCTAAAAGCTAAGGTTATTCTGAGCGGAGAGAATACAGTTAGGACACTGCCGGAAAGTATCTCCCCATCAACGGGTATGGCAGGGCGCGACGGTACCTCACCCTGGCCCTTCCCAGCAGCCCTCCGAACCGTACGGTTGGGGAATAATCAGGGAAGGGCCCTTGCTCTCCCCCTTGGCCGAAGAAGGCTCCAGGGTGGAGACGGGAGTTACAGGGTGGGAGAAGGGAGCTCCAGGCCGTTTGGAAATTAGCGTCCCTTCAGTAAGGCAAACCCGTCTGCAAGAAACTGAGGCCAGCGAAGATTTGGAGGAGGAGGTCTGTTTGCTTGTGGAGAAGGGCGAGAACAGAGGCACAGCTGAGCACAGAAGCTTGAGTTGCCCCGGTCACTGGGTATTTGCGCATGGCTCACCGCTGGAAGGTCCTTGTCAGCTACCGAGATGTGTGTGGTGTGAGCGTGCATATAGTCTGGTGCGATGGAAGAGTGGCTGCATATTTGTGCGCCCATGCAGTAGGAGCCTGTGTGGGTGACAGCGCGCTTGGGTGCATGTGTGGGCGTTTGCTTGAGGAGGATTGTTGCACACAAATGTGAGCACATGTGTATGTGTATCATGTGTGCATGTCACGCATCTTGTTTATGTGAGGGGGCGTGCGTGTGCAGAAATACAGGTGTGCGCGAGAGTATTTTACACCAGTGGGTGAGCCTCCGCTCACACGTGAATCGTGTGTGTCCGTTTGTGCAAGTGAAATGCAGCAAGGAAGTTCCTAAAATCTCGGTCTGCGTTAAAGGCTAGGTGCAAGGAGATCGCAGACTTATCGCCCCAGGGCCGGCGTCGAAACTTGCTCGGTCGGCCTGCAAGGAGCAGCGACTGCCTGCGGGGCGTGGGACTCGCCCGGCTGCCGCAGGTTAGCTGCCATCTCAGCGAGGGTCAGGCGAAGGGGTTCCCACTGGGGCCCCACGGATGACCGAGACGAGGCTCGCAATGATCCCTGCTGGACAGTTCCGCACCCTTAATTGGTCCTTGCGGACAGTTTCTGATTATCGATGCCGTGTGTCCTCAAGGAGACCGCTTCCGGATTATTTGCTTAGGCATTTATTATCTTTATCACTGTCATTATTTGGTGGCCGTAAGACCATGGTGCCAAACCCACCAGCACAGCCTCACTCAGCCTCTCGAAAGCCACCCCGGGCGTGAGACCCGCGGGTGCGCGAATCTTCTCCTTTGGTGGAGCCACAGCGCCACCTTGCGATACCCCGGTGCCCCACTTTGCAGGAGCCTCCAGGCTCCCCGAAAACGCCTGGCCGCTGTATCTTGGTTCAGGGGACTGGGATGGCTACACCCTTCTCCACTTGGAGAGTTCGGCTCCCTCCCCTTACAGCCACCCGTTCAAAGGGTACCTCTTTTGTGAAACTTGTACAAATTCCTCCTAGGCATCATTAGTGCCTTCCCCAATTTCCCTAGTATTCATATCACGCTGGACAGGAAATATTATTTAAATGCCTCTCTCCCCTCCCCAGCCGGGGGAGTTCCCAACAATGACTACTGTTGTTTGGGCATAATCATAATTATATGATTGTCATATAGTAATGACAACACAAATAATGACAATAAAACCTAGTGTGTATTGAGCACATACTAGGAAGCATCTTATGCAATGTGCCCTACTAAGCGCTTCCGTTCATTATCTCATTTAATTTTCCCAGAAAAACCAATATATAATAATTTTCCAGGCTGCAGTCGAGGCTAGAGAGTCCCTGTGAAAGGTCACATTGTAGAGCCCAACCCACTGGACTCTGTCTGATTCCATGGCTGACTATTCTTAAGTTCTAAGTCTTGCAGACTTATTCAGCTCTATATCCACAAGCTTTAAGACAGGACCAGTCAGAGTGGCCACATGTATATTTATGAATAAATGAACCACTGCCAATTTAAATTCTTTCTTCTCTGACAGAATTGGGCTAGAAAAATGCTGCAGCTATCAGATGCCTTGATTGAAAGGTTACCACAAAGATTCATCCCCAAAGAGTGTTCCATTACTAACCAGCTAGGTGACCTTGGTCCAGTCACTTCATCCTCAATTTCCTCATGTGTGAAAATAGGTTTGCCGTGAGGATTAAATGAGGAAAAATTGTGAAGGACTTGATAGAGCCCCTCTTACAGTGGCCCATATTCAATAAAAGTTTACTGTCATATAATTATTCAGGATAGTTTTAACAACTAAAGCGCAAAACACAAAACTGACTTACCCCTACTCACCCAAAACTTACTGTGACCTCTGTACAAAATGATCTCACTGTTATAACTTCATTTACATCTTGGACATAAACTATGTCATAAAATATGTTGAGTTGGTTGTGGTTGGGGTGTTAATGTTAACCCTGCTGTTACAAAATTTTGAGGGGCAGGGGGAAAAGATATAATTAAACAGTAAATTAGCAGACTTTGACTCTTGCCCTTTCCTCCTGCTCAGTAGATTTTAACCAAGAAAGATTTAAAGACTATAAAAATGCTTATTATTCTGGAAAGTCCAAAACTCTATTTTTTAATGTAGGGAACATTCTAAGCTAGTTTGAGTTTTCCCCACTTGAAACACTTTGTTGCTAGTAACATACTAAAAGTTTAAAAATATGTATCTAAGCAAATGATTATGCCCAAATACAAGAAACAAATGAGGGTTATTTAAACATATTTCAGACGTTCAGACATTTCCCCAAAAGGCTAAGTTTTAAAGGCTCGGGGTCTCTTTTTAGAGTGACCCATTAAACAATCACTTCTATTACCAATTTAAGTGAAAATTTTTCTACTTGAGTAGGCTATAACTTTCCTACTATTAAATTATTTTAGAAAGATTGTTGACTAGTATATTCATGTCATAAAGAGGAGATTTCTCCTTAGAGAAATAAGGCTAATGAAATCCACAAAAAGCACAAATGTGCTTACCCATTGTGTTGGCCCATAATGACTTTCTAGAAATTTCATCACAGCCCCAGTTTGGTTTAGTTCATTTGTACCTGCCTCCCATTCTATGCAATACTCCTGTAGAAAGATGAAGACATGAACTCAGGAAATCTTACCTGTAGCAAATAATGTGTTCAGCAATTTTATTTTAGAGCTGACAGGTACTTTATTTTCCTGATGGTGGATCTGATTCCATTGCTGGTATGAGACACTGGCTTTGTGTCATTTGGGGGGAGGAGTTCTTTTTTCTCCTTTTTTATTCCTAGTACGGTAGCCATTAGATATGCTCACCAGAACTGATTTTTCTTCTTCTGCGTGCATTGTAAGTTTGAAGTCTTCTGATCCCTCTGCATTTAGAAGTGACCCCGTGATTTGCTTTGACAAATGAGAAGTCAGCAGAAGTAGTATGTATTGTGTATAGGCAGAAGCTTTGAACCCCTGTGTCCGCACCACGGCTGCAGGTGACCCCCCCCCCCCCCGACAAAGTTTCCTTCCACCTGCCACTCTTTGCAAAGATAATGTGGAATGGAGACCCTTCTAGCACAGAAGACGTTCTGCCTGAATGGGACGTGATCTTCCGTTACCTCGAACCCCAGAGCATAAATCCCAACCCTCTCTGACGAACATGCCTCGGAAGACATATTTTGGGTGGACAATTTGAAAATTCGTCTAGAGTAAAAAAGTAGACTTTCACATCTAATTAAGTAGAATAATCACATAATGAAGTTAGTCCATCTGAAATCTGTTTCTCGTTTTCTTAGTCAGTTCATACACTTCCTGTAGAAATGCTGAGAGAAGGAATCTCAGAATGATTGCTGGAGCCCCGAAAGAATTTCCAGTGAGCCTTTAGCCCGCTCCCGGGTGCACAGTGCAGGGACTTTCACAGACGCAGATTCTAAGAGGTCACTAGCGATTATACGGAAGAGACACTTCTTCCTCCATTGTGTTCATTTCTGTAATTTCAGGTTGGCAAAGGGGAAAATGCTTGACTCAGCAACTTGTGCTTCAGGAAGAGCAAGTCATTTAAATTTTCTAGACCTTAACCTCCTTCCTATGGAAAATAAGAGTGTTGGACAAGATCAGGATGTCATCAGTTCTATCCACAAAGCGAGAATCCCGAAATACTTGCGTGGTAACAGTTTCAGGAATCAATGCCGCAGTGGAAGGCTCTCCCTGCATTTCTGTCCTCAGCACGGTTCTGTGAAACATTTTTCATTTTTCCACACTGATCCCAACTCAAAGCAGCCACTTCTTAGGCAAGATAGCTAGTGCTTCTTTTCTTCAACCTTAATTTTTTTTTAATGTGGGAATCTGCTAGAAGAGTGGGCTATATAGATTTGGGGGTCATGTAAAATACTTTGTCACTTTCCAGCCAAGAGGAAAAAATGGCCTTTTTATTGGAGAACTGTTCTTTTCAGGTTCCATTATCAGGTCACCTAAGGAAATTCCTTGTGAGTTTTTAGGAAACTTTCGTGAGAAAATATTGATTGTATGACGAGTACGTAGGGTGAAATCATTACCATCTGTTCTTGCTCCTTAGTGTGGCATGACTGATTGCCAGAACCGACACTGTTACCTTGATCTGGCTAACAACTTACCATTGACGGAGAGGTTTCACATGAGTTGTTACTTTGACACAACAAACTGTGCACCCGACATCTCTCCCCCATGTCACAGGGGAGGAGCTGAGCATTAGCTCTGCACGTGGCTGGTATGCACCAGGGTCTGGCTGGGACCCAAGAGCCACAGATTCCTATGAAATTAAGAAAGTTCTTTGCAACTTTACTAGGAAATAGAAAGTGTTGAAACCAGGCCACAGGGCACTCCTTTACAGAAAGATGCAGGATGCTTCTTGGGCCAGACTTTATTGCTACCAACTGATTCCTGGTTTCTCCCTCCTCTAGGCACCCAACAATGATTGTAGTCCTCTCCCTGAAGTCAGGTGTGTCATCAGACTTACCTGAGCCAGAGCATTTTACCCAGAGGTCAGAGAAGCCCCAACCAGAAGTATTACTGAAGGTAGATCCATCAGTTTGGGTCCTGCGGTCATGATCATGATAAGCAGAGCTCTTTACTAATACGTAATTGATTTAATGCAAGCAAGTGGATTAAGGCACAAACCGGGGGATTGCTTGTTACTGCAGCTTACCTTAGCCTGTCCTGACTGATACAGTTTCCTAATTCAAATTGAAGTCTTTTGTAAAAGGGAACTATCTTTTTTGGGGGTGGGGGATGAACTCTTATAAACTTGAGACATATACACATACCTTTTAAAGAGAAAATCTTCCCTGGCCCTCTCATGTTTTTATTTAAATTAATTTTACTATCTTCTTAAATATGCACAAGCATAAAACTAGGAATAAATACTTTATGTATATAACACTCAAACAACTGTGAAACCCAATGTCAAAGTTCATGAAAAAGAAAAATGCCACAAAACCAAAGATTTATACATAAACAACAATAAAATGTGTCAGATGACACTGTTTCATGGGCACTAAATTGCCACGCAAACATCAGTGTGGTTCTGAATTCGATAAAGTGGGTTCCCCAGGGCGTGGTGTGTCTATATAATCATATCTCCATTGTCCTACCACTTTTCTCTCTTTCTGAACTGCCACAACACATTCCTTAGTTCATGTAGCATGGGGAAAGCTTAAAGGAGTCATTTCACTCCCAAATTAGCCCCTGTCACTTTGTAGGTGGGTGATAGCAGTCGAGATCAATGCTGGCACCAATAAACAAACCAGAACTGGAACTCGGAAGTTTTGTGGTAGCATTGGGTTTAAGGTGATTACCTAGATAAGCCTGATTATGCTAAACTTGTTAAGATTCTCATTGAAACGAAAGCCCCAAGCTTTTAAAATTCTTACCAAATCTAGGAATCTTCCCCCATTCAAAAATATATTTCATATGCCACTGAGCTATATTTAAAGATTGTTGAAATGGCATATTTTACATGTCTTTTACCACAATTAAAAATCTTTTTCAGACAAAATAGCACAGGTTTCAGAGCCAGGTATTCTGACTGTCAAATCTTTACTCCCACTGTTCTGATGCTGGGTGGCTTTGAGGCAAGTTGCTTAACCTCTCTGAACCTTTGGCATATCATCTGCACAGTAGTAGTGTGTATGTTAAGTGGTTGTTTTGAAAAACAGAGAGGATGGAATGAAGGGAGGAGTCTAGCACTGTGCCAGTCTATGGAGAAATGCTATGTATTTCCCTTCTGGGCCATTGCTGGGCTGCATTTCTCAGCTTCCCTAGCAGGGCCACATGGCTGAGAGCTGGTCAACAAAACACAGGTGGAACTGATGGAAGACATAGCTCATAAAAACCTCCCACCCAACCTTCCACTCTCCTCCTTCTCTGTCTGTGGGCTGAATCGCAGAATCCAAGACAAGAGCCACTGCTGTAGGGCAAGGTACAGCAAGCTTCTCCTGTAAAGATCCTTGTGGCCAACATTTTAGGGTTTACAAGCCCTGGAGTCTGTTGCAGGTGCTCCACACTGCCACTGTAGCTACAGTGGCTGCAAAGCGCAGGTGATACGTAATAAATGGGTAAGGCTGTGTTCCAATAAAACTTTATTTACAGAAACATATGTAGGAGAGCAGTAGGTCAGATTTGGCCTATGAGCCATAGTTTGCTGACCCCTGCCCCAGGGTGTGCCAGGATCACAAGGTGGCAGGAGTCTGGGTCACTCAGTGACTACATGAGCAAACAGATTTTATACAAGAAATTAACTATTGGGTCTTTGAGATTTCGGGGTTATTTCAGCATTAGCCTACTCGGATATCATTGGAGGAGGTCATCGAGAGAATGTGACCACGGTGAACTTGACCCCAGGCCATCCCTCCCTCCCCTCCTTGAAATGTGCGCTTTGCCCTCGGTCCCCACAGATTCTGTCACAGAGCCTTCCCAACACGTGTTAGTGAAACAAACCATATACAATCAGTAAATAATTACGTGTCTGGAGAAATTAATGAATGCAACATCTTGACATTCTAGGTTGTCATTGTCCTCTCTCTCCATCCCACTACCCTATTCCCAGATACACATCTGGGTTGTTACGTGCACCTTCCCAGATCATCAGAGGCACAGACTTAGGAGGCAGTTTGCTTGGGTAATGAGAATAGAGGCTGGTGAACGGGCTCATTTCTTGTGAACAGGTGGTCCCTTGTACACTAAGTCCCCAGAGCCTAGCAGTCAGCTCCGGACTCTCGCTTGACTGCTGTGGATCCGTTCCCCGCATAGCCTGTCACCTGCAAACCTGCCACCACCACCACCACTGCAGTCAGGTACTTCGTGCCCCTAATTCAGGGTCAGGGAGACTGAAGCCCAGATGGGTTAAAGAACTTTTCCAGAATCCTATGTTGGCAATACCAGAGACAGGCCTGCCCGAGTCCCCAGCGGCGGGCTACTTACCGGTTGGCTTCTGGCGCCTCTGGACTCTCCCACCCTCCCTACCTGAAATATATTTGTTGGGAGCAATTAACCTCGGGATGAGAATTTGTCACCATTCTGCGTGAGTTTCAAATTTTCCCATTACAGGAGGAAATGAGAAAAATATGTCCTAGATCACACAGAGAAAAACGTTTCATTGTCTTAATTGCCTTTCTATTTCAATCAAGAAAGGCATTTAATTATTGCTGAGCTACATTCAAGACTCTCTCTGAAGACTATTACTCTCCCCTGGTGAGTTAACCAAATCTGTGCAAAAATGTTTCCCAAGTCTGAATATTAATATCGAGCATTTATTGAGCACTTTTTATATGCCAACGACTGTCTCAATCCTCGCCATTTATGATCTCCCTTACTCCTCACAGCAAGTCTGTGAGGTGGAAAGACATTTTTCTCCTCTAACAAATGAGAAGACTGAGGCACAGAGAGGCAACAGCTGGTCCAAGTCCCAAAGGCAGTAAATGGCGAGGTTGACGCGCAATCCCAGGGCAACCATGAGGTCACGCCTCTCCTGTCAGCACGCCACGGAGCTCTGGAGCTCCGAAGAGCGGAACCTTCCCCTCCGAGAACATGTGCAAAAGCACCCACGTGACTGGAGTCAGCTACTCCAGTGTCATCTGGACGCCAAGGCTGTGGAATTTGAGGTGGGTCATCAAGAGGCTGTGGAGTCAGGTGGAGAGGGCAGATTTCTTCTGGCTTCTTACACAGTCGAGGAAAGAAGCCCTTGCTACTGAACACCAGCACCCAGGTCCCTAGAAAAGTCCCCATGACCTTCACTCAGGGCCTACTCGAACTCCATCGTCACTGCCAGAAACCACGGGAAAGGAAGGACGTTTTCCGTGATATGTTATTCCGCAGCCATTATTCTTACCTCACTTAACATTTAAGAGAATGAAGAACAATTAACTCAGTATTTATACCCTAAAATTAAATGGCATGAACACATGTGTTGTCTGGGTAAAAAAAAAAAAGTATTTGTGTGTGAAGAATTGTGCCTTTCAACATGCATATACTATAAATCAGAGCAAAGACTGGGCCACATCAGTAGCAAAACTGACACTTGCAATTGTTCATAAGGATTTTCAGTTTCACAATAGGTAAGCGCAGAACAGTAAGACTACTTGTATCTTCAGACCAAAGTGTTTTAAAATTTGGATTTTAAAGAAATTAGTCCTTACAGTAGTCTCAATTTTAATATCAGTTATGTTTAAGTATTTTAATATTCTATTAGCATGACTTTGCATAAGGGTATATGTGGAAAAAATTGATTTTTTTTAAATAAAATAAAATGGTCCTGGCCGAGTAGCTCTGTCTGTTAGAGCGTTGTCCTGATACGCCAAGGCTGTGGGTTCGATCCCTGGTCAGGGCATGTACAGGAACCAACCAATGAATGCGTGGATGGGTGCAAGAGCAAACTGATGTCTCTCTGTCTCTCAAATCAATAATAAAATTTTTAATAAAAAATATGTATATAACAGCCTCTATTTCTCATACACAAGAGCAATTGTTGATCCTTTGTATCTCTGAAGGCTTCTATTCGTACACCTGCTCATTTTGCTCACGTAAATTTGTGTTACCTCCAGGAAACACATTAACACCTAAGAAGATTTCATTAAGATTCGTGGAAGTCATACAGCATCGAGACACACAAGCAGTTGTTGTTCAGTAAAGACTGGAGCCGTGGCCTTGATCGACTAGAACTGGGTAAGAAATCTAAGCAAAGTTGATACTCTCTTCATTTTCCTCGGTGCTAGTCCATGGCCAAGTGTATAGTACTTCATAGGCATTTAAGCCCCCAAATTCCATTATGATAACTTGGACACATTCAGTGTCACAGGAAACTAAAAACAATGTCCCTGAGTTTCCGGTTTCTGATCATGACAGCCATGGCATTCAGATGAAAGACACCAGCACCCCCGCCCTGCCACACACAGGGGTTGAAATGCTCTTTGAAACCTCCTGAAAAGGACTGATGAGCCCAAACAACAGTGGGGTGTTCCCGGGACAAGTTTTGCAGACAGACCTGCAACCAGAGAAACAAGTGGGGCGCTAGACTCTGACGTACGTCTGCCCCAAAGCCTTGCCGGTCATGGGCCACTTGGCCTTCTGCACAGGGGCCTCATGATGGACACAGCTGAACTCGCTTCCACAGTGAAATGTTTTAGGAGACCTCCTCATGTTCAGCTGGGATTTCAAAGAGCTACACTTTCAACATCAGGCCAAAGCTAATCTAAACCTATCTCTCTTGCCCAACATCGCAGGCCTTCTGGCCCCAGATGTCTCAGGAGGACTGGGAATCGGGCCTGAGGCCCTTGTCCTCACTGCCCGCCTTGGCTAAGGAGTCTCAGATCGTGGGATGGTGGAGAGCAGTTCCCATATGGAAGTGTTACCTGACCAGATACCTGACCAGTGTTACCTGACCAGATACCTGACCGAACCAGCCCACGCCTCTCGGGGGGGCAGGAGTACCTGGGCCAGGCCTTGGTTACCCTACACATGATGTCACAGAGCAGAGAAGGCGAGCAAAGATTAGCAGGGACAGAAGGAAACACCATTACATCAGGAGGTTCAGCAGAACCAAGAGAAAGCAGAAACCTCTCTGTGCTCTCTCAGACATTCACAGATACCAGGGGCTAGAACCTCAATGTGTCTTGTTGGGGGGAAATACAATTCAATCCATAAACAATATAATGGAAACTGTAGAATGTTACTTCCAAACCAGTAGAAGAAATAAATGGAGTAATTATGAATACTGAAGATGAAAATTAATATTGATACCAAAGCTTATAGGAATAGTATGAGAAAGGAAGATTATAGGTTGATCTTTTTTATGAACATGGACTTTTAAAAAAATCTATACAGAGTATTAACAAATTAAATTCACAATATAAAAGGATAACATCTCATGAACAAGTGGGGTATAGCCTTTCATTTTGAGGTTGATGTAGCATAATGACAATCAAGTAATATAACCTGCCACAATAGATTAAAAGAGAAAAATCATATTATTATCATGACAGATAAAGATAGCGATTGATACAAATAATTATAATACGTACCTCCTAGGCCTATTGCGATGATAGAATAAATCTGTGTAAGGCATTTATTTATTTTTTTTAATGATTTTATTTATTTATCTTTAGAGGGGAAGGGAAGGAGGGAGGGAGAGAAATATTAATGCATGGTTGCCTCTCATGTGTCCCCTGATGGGAACTGGCCTGCAACCCAGGCATGTGCCCGGACTGGGAATCAAACCTCAATTATCTGGTTCATAGGCCTGCCCTCAATCCACTGAGCTACACCAGCCAGGGCTTGCATAAGGCATTTAGAACAGCACCTGACACACAGCAAACACTCAGGAAAATGTTATCTATTATCACTATTTATAAACTCTAACAAGCATTTCACACACATACACGAAACACATCTAAATGACCAATATGTAAATGAGAAAGTACTCACCCGCATTAGGGTTCAGGCAAATACAAAGTAAAACCAGAACAGATACTACTACCCCCGTCAAATAGGCAAAAGTAAAGAAGACTGACCATACCGTGTGTTGCCTAATACAGATAAGAACTCTTGTAAACTGCTAATAAATACAACCAATTTTTTTATTTTTGTTTATTAGAGAGGGGAGAGGGAGAGAAAGGGGCATTGATTTGTTATTCCACTGATTTATGCATTCATTGGTCACTTCTTGCATGTGCCCAGACCAGGGATCGAACCCGCAACTTTGGTATAATGGAATGATGCTCTAACCAACTGAGCTACTGGGCCAGGGCCTAGTACAACCATTTTGGAAAGCAGTCTGGCATCAGCTACTTATGCCAGATTAGCTACCAATTTTTCTTACCCTATAATCCATTCTTCTCTCTCTCTCTCTCTCTCTCTCTCTCTCTCTCTATATATATATATATATATATATATATATATATATTCTACAGAAAAACATGTTAAACCAACCTAACATTCCAGAAATAAATCCTACTTGGCCGCAATGTACCATGCTCTACATGCTGCTAAATTCAACTCACTCATATTTTGTTCAGAGTTTCCGTGTCTATGTTCGTGAGGGAAAATGTGGCCGTTTTCTCTTTTTTATGAGGTTATTGTCTGGTTTCAGTAACAGGATGAGAGTAGCCTCACAAAATGAGTTTATTTTTTATTTTATTTTTTTTTAAAAGCATGCACGGTTTCTAATGGACAGCAAATAGAAATCCGTTCGTGAGAACATGGCGATTTGACAGCATTATGATGAAGTTCAACAAAGGTGCATGGGGTGCTTGGAAGGTCAGATTCTACAGCTGCCTCCTTCTGCAGCTGCTAATTCATCTGGCTCCTTAAATGGCGGGGAAGCCCTCGTTCCAGGAGAAATAGGAGTTATAGGTTGTTCTCCGACTAAAAGTTCTTCTCATGTCAGCCATCTTTGTCTTTTCTTTTTTTTAATAGCATATTTTTATTCTATTTCTTCCATTACCATTATCCCCATTACCCCCTCCCCACCTCCACTCGCCACCCCCCCAACCTCCATCCCCACTGTTGCCAGTGTCCATGAGTCTCTCACACAAGATGAGTTGAAAAGTGTTTTAGCCTGCTGTTTTTAAAGAACAGTTTGTGAAAGATCGATATGATTTCTTTTTTAAATGTTTGATATAATTCACCAGTAAAAAAGTAATCTGGTTCTGTACTTTTCTCTGTGGGTATATTTTAAATGGCTAATTCAATTTCTGTAACTTTTTTCTTTTTTTCCCCTTTTTTTATTCTTATTTATTACAGTGGTCCCAAATTTCCCCCCGTGCCCTCCTCCATCTAAGCCCACCCTCCATTCCCATAGTCCATGCCTACATCATTGTCCTTGCACTTCTTTTAAAAAAAAATTGGGGGATGCATTGTGTTTAGATAGATGTAGTGGCAAGTGTTGAAATCTTGTGCTTTCCAAGCTGGCTCCCCGCCTTTAAAAAGTGTGATAAAATATACACAACCTAAAACGGATCGTTTCAACCACTTTTAAGTGTGTGCAGTTCAGTACTGTTGTGTGTTCACACTGTCGTGCAACCGACCTTTCACCTCCTGAAACTGAAACTCTGGAGCCACAGAAGACGGCTGCAGCCGGGCGGGGGCGGGGAGGGACTGAGCAAAAAGGAAACAGGACTCGGGCATGGACAGCAGTGTGGTGACTGCTGGGGGAGAGGGTGTAAGGGGACTAAATGGTAATGGAAAAAATACAAGAAAGATTAAGTTAAAAATTTTTTTAAAAAAAGACAACAGTTTGTGATACACTTTCGGTCAATTTCCAGATCACTGAAATGATTGTTTTCAAGTTTCGACCACCTTGGTTGTTTTTGGAGGATAGTATGTGTCGACCTTCTGTCTCCATCAGAGCGGAAGTTAGAAGTCTGAACACACAACCTCGAGTAAAGGCAGGGCAAGGAGCCCTACGTGTCATTCCCCTTAATCTAGTTCCAAGTTCTGGCCAGACCGAAACACTTGCCCTAGGGCTGAGGGGCTCTCTGAAGAACGCAAGTAAATGACTGTCACATGAGCGAGGACGGTAGTTTCCCCGTCAGGGACAAAGGAGCTGTGGTTGGAAATGGACACACAGAGCGCAGGGTTGGCTTCTGGGGACCAACACTCGGCTATGTCTTCACCTGGGTGACGGCTGACAGAAGCTGCCTTCGTAACCATTTCCCAAATAGCCTGTTATACGTGTGTGTGTGTGTGTGTGTGTGTGTGTGTGTGTGTGTGTTTATACAGGTGCACATACGGCATACGCATTATATATAGTTTTATAGGTACATATGTCTGTCAAAACTTATCACAAAACTTACACTATACTTTCAGTATGTGTAGTTTATTGCATATAAACTATACCTTAATAAAGCTTTTTAAAATGGCTCAAAGATTAAAAATCTGTATGGCCTACCCTCCTTGGAAAATGGGTTTGGCAACCTGTATTCGCCTCATCATTAGTTCCAGCACTCACTCCGTCAAGTGCTGTTCAGGGAGTCCGCACGGCCCAGGTCCCCCACTGGGAGGGACTGTCACTCTCTTGGTAAGTTTAGTGGACGCATGTTTTCTGGTCATTGCTCCTTTTCTTGAAGAACCTATTTTCCTCGTGGGGAATTCTCTCTCGCCTACTGCGGCCACCTTGACTTCACAATAATCCTGGACAAAGGGTGGCCACATCGTGACTTAGAAAGAGCCAAATGGACTTCCTCTCTCAGAACCCTCTTCGCTGCCGGGGGACAAGGATGGAGTGGAGCTGGGGGACACCATGAAGCGGGTGTCCCCTTGTGATTGACTCAGTAGCAGTCTTACTATCTCTATGTAGAAGGAATGAGACTGGCTGAGATTCTACTACAGCATAGCATTTTGGAAAAGGGTAAGACACCTTGACTGCTTAGACTAAGAAGAAGGGTCTGCAGGGAGTTTAAAGCTCCCCCTACTACCCCTTGGAAGTGGCCACTGGGAAACTCCTAAAGACACTGCCCATTAGTGCCTGCTGCCCAAAGCCCCAGAGTCAATATGGCTTCTCACCCTGCAGATCCTGGTTCTTTTCCTGTTTTATTTATTTTTTCCCCATGAGCCACTCTTCAGTAATAAAATAAATGCCCTTTTTGGATTAACTTGCCCAGAGTTGGCTTCTATTACTTCGCACCATAGAAGGCTGATTCAGTGGGGAGCCGAGCGCCAGATGGGACAAGGGACCATTAGAGCCACTTCCCACGCTGTGGTCCTAAGATAAGCACGTGTGTAATTAGGCCTCTCTCATCGGAATCAATAGTTATAGATGTGCTGGGAAGACAATACTTGGCTCAGTATCTCAAACAAACATGTTGGCTCTAGACACTTGAAAACAATGAAATAAAGTATAATTTGCAGCCCAGGGAATAGTCTTGAAATATATATAGTTCCAGAAATGGGCTCAAGGTAGACTTACTAGTACCATTCAGCAGCCCTTCAAAGGAGCCTCTGCCAAAGCCCCATCTTTCACGAAGACTGATGTTAACACACACGAACACAATGGAGTGAACGTTGGGAGCCAGGAATCTGTGAACATAAAGGGAATAATGAAATCATAAACATTAATTAGTATGGGGAACAAATGGGGCTAGAGAAAACCTGAAGAATTCTCCTGCAAATCTTAGGTAAGTCTCTCACCAAAACAGTAACAACCACCGCCAAGCTACACGTTGGGTTTTTACTGGTGTATTTAGTGTGTCTCAGAAAACCTTGTATCTCCTTGGTTCAAGTCTTGGTGTACTTTCAATGATAAATATTGAGAAAAGAAAAAAAACAGAGGTTCGTACTCTGAGTTGGGGTCAGTGAGTGGTGAGACTATAATTCTACAGAATTTGGCATGGAAAAAAGTTTCTATTGACTCATAATCAACCTCCTATGAAAATTTCTCCTGAAATCTCACTAGATAGTTTTGTTGCAGATCAGAACCTCCTCCAGTGCCAGACAAAAAGTATCTGTTTGGCTGAACACTGAAACTGACTCCTCAGATTTTAAGCTTCCAATGGCAAATTAAATCCATGTTGCCAAACAGAGGAAACTATGAAAAACTAACTGTGATGCAGAAAATGATTGCTATATCGATCTTTATGCATTTCTGGATCACCTTACCTTATAATGATTTTCTTATATTGTGACCCAGGCATTAAGAAAACAAAACATATTTGATGGAAATTGTTGGCTTTGTCCTTTGTAAATTATTTAGTAACATCGGGTAGCTAAGTAATTGTCTTGGCTCCTATAAAATCCCCTATGCTGATTGCGGCAAGCAAATGAGTAACAGATTACACAAGGCAGGGGAAGGCTCCACTAATATTATGGAATCAACCCTGCAATTAGATGGCTCGGACTTCGATGTCTTCGCTCTGGAGCTCTGTGAAGAATGAAGAAAAAACCCTCTGCACCAAAATTGAAGGGGACCGGGCTTCTGATTGTGTCCTAGGGGATTTGGAGAAAGCTCAAGCAATTTGAAACATCCCCTCAGGTTGTACTGAGCAGAATTCCTGACCTCTGCCACATCCTATCCATCACAAGCCTTTATCAGGAGAAGATGCCAAATCACAAGCCATTTGGTGGCATATAATTGCTTCAACGCTGACAGCACAGGGCCATACATCATCTCCTCTGTTTAAAAGGCAGAGGGCGGTTTAAATGGAAGAAGACAGTATGAAAGCCAATCTCAATAAACACTAAAGAAATTTAAACCAATACTAAAGTGAAAAGAATACCCAAATAAAACAAAAGCTTAAATATAGATTGCAGGAAAAAAACGAGGACTGATGTATGATGTCTAATCACACGCCTTATGGTGTATTAGAAATAGTGAAGAATCCAGAGTTGAAAGAAAGAAAAGAGTGAAAGAAGAAAAGGGAAGGTGAGAGGAAATATTCAACCTTAGAACCGCTTATGAAAGCAGGGGCCTGGTTTGAGATGGTCTGTGAAGTATTGTGGTTGGTTTCATGGATACGGACTTAAATAATGCTGAACCTCACAGGCAGAAAGGTCTTCTGTTCTTAGTGGCAATTCTTTTGCTTACATCAAGAGGAAAGGGTCAGGGCTAGTCTGTCTTCAACTCCTCTTTAACACCTCCCTTTAAAAAGAAAAAAAAAATCAGGCCACAGGCCCTGAGCCTTTGGGCAGATAATAGCATCTAGCTCCCACTTAACTATATTATATTGTTTTTATTATATTTATTTTTGTGGTTATCTTCCATTTATGGCAAGTGAACTAGTTTCTATTTGTGATTGATCCACCTACAGTTTGTTTCTTTATTTACATTTTTGAAAACTGAGTCAACTTAAAGATACACATTTAATAAATTAGAGTACTGGGTGGAAAAAAAAACAAAGGCAATTAATAGTGGGTCCAATGTGGTGGAGAAAAAATCTTATATGGGGCCCTGAAATGATTTTAATTAAGAAATTGCCATCTTAAAATCATGGACTGTCAGAGCTACAGGAGACTTGAGCAGGCAGTCCAGATCCCACGTTACCAAGGAGGAAGAGGAGGCCAAGGCCCGAGACAGGGAGCAAAGGACCAGGACCTGACAAATTTGTGAGATCAGAAACAGGCCTTACTCTAAGTGACTGCCTCTTCCTCCAGTGCTTTTCCCATTATTTAACTTGTACGTTTCTCAAAAGCTATGTGTTGGACTTGCAAATGTGTCCAGTGTTCAAAGGTGTCAAAATAAAGAGGCAAGCCGCTAAGGAATTGATACTCTTTACTAAAACAGATATAACTTGTGCAACTTGTACAACCACAGTGACATCTAGCGGTGTTCTTCAATAGTGCAACTTTTGATGAAACACTGGAGCAGGTTTGTCATAAAAAGCAAACCTCGTTTTGTACCATATCCCTCAGTTTGAGCTTGTCTATTTCCTCATGAAGAGATTTATTTTTTAACAGGACTGCCACCTAAGTGAAATTGTGCCCTTGATTAATGCATCATGTCAAGACTCAGGGGATGATGGTTTGTCTCTTTACTGGTGATGTCACCATATTTTTCAGACCATAAGATGCTCATAGGTTTTAGAGGAAAATAGGAAAAAAATTTTGAAACAAAAAATGTGGTAAAATATTTAATAACATAAATATCACAATATTTTACCAATGTAAATGCAAAGAGAACCCAATAGCAGCATTAATAACCATCATTCCTCCCAAATTTGGGGTGGGGGAAGAAAGTGCATTTTATAGTCTGAAAAATATAGTATATGTGGACTTTGTGATATCTGCTCAATATTTTGCAAACCTAAAAGTGCTAAAATACCAATTAATTTTAAAAAAGAAAGAAGTTTTACTATCCATTAATACTTCTTTCCTGGGGAACACTTTGTAAAGTATATGATTATCTAACCAGTATGCTGCACACCTGAAACTAATATAAAATAATATAAAAACATAAAACATATGTTTAATAAGCTTGAAAAATAATAATTCTTGCCTAAATCAATTATTACTATAGTGGTGGCAAAATGGTAATTCTCTAATTCTGTCTTTTCTTTCTACATGTTTATTAGTTATCATTTTACTGAAAAAAATTCCTATTCTCTTATTATATAGACTCATAAATTCTTACATCATCTAAAACATATATACATTATATATACTACACCTAATCTATAAATTAACTTCTTTTCAAAAATATATAAGAAATGTGGGGGCCCTGGCTGGTTTGGCTCAATGGATTGAGCACTGGCCTGTGAACCAAAGGGTCGATGGTTTGATTCCCAGTCAGGGCACGTGCCTGGGTTGCGAGCCAGGTCCCAGTGGGGACCATGTGAGAGGCAACCGCACATTGATGTTTCTCTCCTTCTTTCCCCCTCCCTTCCCCTCTGTCTAAAAATTAAAAAATAAATAAAAATGTGGGGACTTCTGGCCAAGGCGGAGGCATAGGTAGACACACTGTGCCTCCTGGCACAATCAAAATAAGGACAACAACAATTTAGAAACAAAATAACAACCAGAACTGACAGAAAATCGAACTGTGTGGAAGTCCAACAACCAAGAAGTTAAAGAAGAAACACCCATCCAGACGGGTAGGAGGGGCGGAGATGGGCAGCAGGGCAGAGAGGACTCGAGGTAAGGCGGCGGTGGCGGACTGGGTGGCCTCACACTCGCACGCAGATAAACCGAGCAAAACTGGGCGTCGAGGCAGACCACGCCCCCCAGGGTCCCAGCACCAGGAAATAAAGCCTCAAACCTCTAACTGAAAACTCCTGTGGGTGTTGAGGCGGAAGCGGGAGAAACTCCCAGCCCCACAGGCGAGTTCGTTGGAGAGACCCACAGGGTCCTAGAACGTACACAAGTCCACCCACCTGGGAATCAGCACCAGAAGGGCCCAGTTTGCTTGTGGGAAGCGGCGGAAGGGACTGAAATCCTACAGAGAGTGGAGCAGGTGCCACTGTTCCCTCTCTGACCCCGCCCCCACGTACGGCATCACAACCCAGCGGCTGGGTTGCCCCGCCCTAGTGAATACCTAAGGCTCTGCCCCTCGTACGTAACAGGTGCATCAAGACAAAAAAATGGCCCAAACGAAAGAACAGATCAAAGCTCCAGAAAAAAATATGACTAAGCAACGAAGAGATAGCCAACCTATCAGATGCATAGTTCAAAACACTGGTGATCAGAATGCTCCAGAAACTCACTTGGTACTTCAACAGCATAAAAAAGACCCAGGCAGCAATGAAGGTTTCATTGTGTGAAATAAAGAAAAATCAACAGGAAACCAGTGGTGATGGGAAGGAAACCAGGACTCAAATCAACAGTTTGGAGCAGAAGAAAGAAAGAAACATTCAACCAGAACAAAATGAAGAAACAAGAATTCAAAAGAATGAGGAGGGGCTTAGGAACATACAGGACATCTTTAAATGTTCCAACATCCAAATCATAGGGGTGCCTGAAGGAAAAGGAAGACCAATAAATTGAAGACTTATTTGAACAAATAATGAAGGAGAACTTCCCCAATCTGGCAAAGGAAATAGACTTTCAGAAAGTCCAGGAAACTCAGAGAGTCCCAAAGAAGTTGGACCCAAGAAGGAACACACCAAGGTACATCATAATTACATTAGACAAGATTAAAGATAAGGAGAGAATCTTAAAAGCAGCAAGAGAAAAGGAGACAGTAACCTATAAAGGAGTTCCCACGAGACTATCAGCTGATTTCTCAAAAGAAACCTTTCAGGCAAGAAGGGGCTGGAAAGAAGTATCTGAAGTCATGCAAGGCAAGGACCTACATCCAAGATTGCTCTATCCAGCAAAGCTATCATTTATAATAGGAGGGCAGATAAAGTGCTTCCTAGATAAGGTCAAGTTAAAGGAGCTCATCATCACCAAGCCCTTAATTTAATATGAAATATTAAATGGACTTATCTAAGAAAAAGAAGGTAAAATATATGAACAGGAAAATGACAACAAACTCACAGCTGAACCTACAAAATAACAACTGAACCTAAAAAAAAGGAAAAACAGAAACAAACTAAGCAAACAACTAGAACAGGAACAGAACCACAGAAATGGAGATCACATGGAGGGTTAGCAACAGGGGAGTGGTTGGGGACAGAGGGGGGAAAGGTACAGAGAATAAGTAGCATAAATGGTAGGTACAAAATAGACAGGCTGAGGTTGAGAATAGTATAGCAAATGTAGAAGCCAAAGAACTTACATGTATGACCCATGGACATGAACTAAAGTGGGGAAATGCAGGTGGGAGGGGATGTGCAAGATGGAGAGAAATAAAGGGGGGAATAGGACAACTGTAATAGCATAATCAATAAAATATATCAAAAATATATTGAAAATATCATGAAAGTCAAAAATGTGAGGAACGTTCCAGATTAAGGAGACTAAAGAAATATAACAACTCAATGTCATACATAATCCTGGATTTGATTCTGCCCGGGATGTGGAAGTACAATTGCAAACAGCTAGAAAAGACGTTATTGGGATAACTGGTGAAATTTGAATAATTCTTTGAATTAGATATTGTAGATTAAATAATAAAACTGTACCAATGTTAAATATTCTGTTTTGATCACTTTACTGTGACTATATAAAATAAAAATATTAGAAAATACACACTAAAATATTTAAGGGTAAAGTATCATTGACTCTGCAGCTTATTCTTGAGCAGTTAAAAATCTAACTTTGAGTGTGTGTATATGTGTGTGTGAGAGAGATGAGAGAGCAAATAAGCAAATGTGGCAAAAAGTTAAAAATTGGTGCATTCTGGTGAAGACTACAAAGGGTTCTTTGTACTCTGCTAGCAACTTTTCTGTCAATATAAAATTATGTCAATATAAAAGTTATCCCAGAAAAGGAAAACTCCTTAAGGCTTTAAGGAATTTTAAAGTTTTATTTATTTAAAAAGTGAAATAAAACAAGAGCAAAATAAATAAGTGAACATATACCTGGAGGCTGAGAATTTCCGAGTCTCAGCTAAGTTTCTTTTCACTGCAACACTGTTGGAGATAAAGCTCCACTCTTTTCATTAGGGAATTACTGTGCTAGTCACAGAAATCTATTATAAATTATTAGTTTAAATTCCCCAGATGTCTGAGGAATTCCTCAAAGGCACACATATTTTTATAAAAGCTCACACATTCAATATCACATACAAAAGACTTTTATCTAGCTTGGCTTCTGGCATTAAACTCAACCAACTAGCTGTGATTACTCTTTTTTTACGGATTTTTAAAAAGATTTTATTCATTTATCTTTAGAGGGTAAGGGAAGAAGAGAGGGAGAAAAATATCAATGTATGGTTGCCTCTTGTGCATCCCCTGCTGGGAACTGGCCTGCAGCCCCGGCATGTGCCCTGACTGGGAATGGAACCTCGATCCCTTAGTTCGCAGGTCTGTGCTCAACCCACTGAGCTACACCAGCTGGGGCAGCTGTGATTACTCTTACTTTGGAATAGAATAAGCTGGCTCTGAAAACAAAAATTGCTCAAAACTGTAAATCTCTTAATCGTATCAAGTAAAAAACACAGAGTGCAGGGGAGACTGTGGTTAGAAACAGTGACTCTCTGGATGCGGGGGGTCGTTGATGTGAGCCTTGTACAGAGAGAAAAATAACGTGCAAAATAATCTCTGGTTTTAGCACTAATGGCTGTGGACTAGAAGCACAGTTCTGGAATCACAAGCTGTGTGGTCTGTGAGGCTGACTCATTTAACCACCACCAAAGCTCGGCTTACTCACCTGCAGAATCAGGGCTATTCCGAGGGGGTATACTAGATCTGGCTCTGTACGTGGTGACCGGACTCCAGGTCCTGAGCCAAGCATGGAGCAGTGGGTCATGTACAAAGGATTATGTGCTGGGACATCTTCATCTCTCACCTCAACTGGCCCAGCCTCTTAGGTCTCCAGCATCCACTCTGGCCCTCCTTCCAATCCGTTTTCCACAAGGCACAGCGGCTGCATGAGTGTCCTAAAAGGCAGACCTTCAGCTCAAAGTCCAACCTTCCTAACTGGGTGCAGCAGACCCTTGGTGACCTCATGGTCTGGTCCCAGAGTCTCTGTAGCCTCCCTCACAAGGCCCGTCCCCACCTTTATCTCCTGCGCTCTCTAAGCCCTAGTGCTGTCCAAGAGGCGTGTGGCACGGTGAACATGGTCAGCACCTCCAAGGTCCAGTAGGGCAGTGACCTGCCACACATGGCTATTGAGCACTGATATCTGGCCAATGTGACTGAGAAACTGTATTTTTAATTTTTGAAATTTTATTTATTTTACATCACCTGGCTGTCTGAGTCTTAGTTTCTTCACCCGTGAGCTAAAAGGGTTGGGCTCAAACTAGATAATTTCTTAAGTCCCATTTCGGTTTTAAGTATTATAGTTTGTTCTGCTTTGCCTCTGGTCCAGGCTCGCCTTTTTGAAAGGGATTTGGAGTTGCGGAAATTCCAGTTCTTTTAGAACTAACTGGGAAAAAAAATGGGTAAATGGCATAGAACAAGGTTTTACTGTAAAAGTTACAAGGTGATCTCCGCCCCCCCCCCCCGCCCCATCCTCAAATTGGCTCAAGTAACAGGAATTTGAGGCCAGAAGAGGCAGAAATGACATTGGGCAAAGGAGTCCTGGGGGGATGGGCCTTACTTCACAATTTTGAAATTTTGTTGAAATTTAAATAGCCATATGAGGCTGGTGGCTACCATATTGGACAGAGCAGACACATCAAACCTCTTTAGGTTCCCAAGCAGCTCTGTCCTCTCTTGTCCCTGGGCCTTTGCCCTTGCTGCTGCCTCTCATTCGAAGACCTTTTCTCCATCCAGCATGTCCCCGGCCCCTTGTTGTATGGTTTCATAGGACAGGACATATGCAAAGTCTGCCACCAATACACTTTCAACCACAAAACTTCCATGGTGCAAGCCAGGCTCTATTTCAGAGCAACAGCACATTAGTTATGCCCTTTGCTTTCCACGGACCCACATGCAAGGTGTTTTTTCTCTCTGCCCTTGGCTGTTCATTAATCTGGTGGGTGGAAGGCATCCTTGGTGGGCCACGATTCATCCCATTAATGTGTTTTGTTTGGCTTTCCCAACGTTTTAAAACTGAAGCCAACACACTCAATGGAAGAGGCCTCATTAACAATACGGGTCCCTGGATGCTCTGGGACATCTGGCCGCCCTGGACAGATGTTGGGCATCAGTGGCCACATTTCAAATGTTCAATAGCCACCTGTGGCTTGTGGCCACCGTGCTGGGCAGGGGCAGACACAGGGGTCTCCCGTCATCATAAAATGTTCACTAGCACTGCATTCTCTCGAGGGCAGCTGGGGAGGGCTGCCCCCCAAAGACAAGGCCGGCACTCCTGGGGTCTCGGTGGTCCCCTGCCAGCCTACTCAGCCCTTGACATTACCTGCCTGACCTCCACAGGCATTTGAATTTGAGAAGCTGGTCTATCATTTACTTTCGGGTTTCTACTTAAGTTTGCAGTATTTTGGAAAACACTACTAACCCTATCCCGTTGTGAGGGTACAGTACCGATGGAGTAGGAGCTGGGGGTGATCAGAAAAGTGATTATGAAAGAAGGGATAATGAACCTGGAAAGTAAGTGGGGTGTGGGTGTGACCAGTGCTTCCTCGGTGGGGATTGCACAAGCAGGAAGGAAACCGTGGCTGGAAAATGCTGCGCACATGTAGTCAACACTCAGCGACAGGTGAGCAAAGGCCACTGTCACGTGACCTGCAGGGGTCAGAGGTAACATAAATGAAGGGGTCCCAGGAAGGCCTGGTGAACCAGGCGTTGGAGGTGAGGTAGATGCCCATTTAAGGGGCAGGAATCCCTCGGCTCCCGTTGAATAACACAGAGGGAATGATCTGATTTCCAGAAAACTCAGCAATCCAGATTTTTAGTGTGAAATCTCTCCATGTTAGTTCATGTCTTTCAGAAACTCTGTCCAAGCCAAACCAAACAAGTTTGCCACTTACAGCCAGGTCCCCTGGGGCCGGTTTGCCAAGTCTGAGCCCATCCTGGGAGTGGAAGCGGAGGTCAGCATGCCTTGAAGCAGATTCAAGAGAAGACTGGGTGTTGCGAATAGGAAGGGTCAGGGTGGGGCAGCTGCTGGACCCCAGGGACACTGGCTGCCAGGTCCCAGCCCGGCAGATCTGCAGAGCATCGAAGTCACAGAGCTGCAGAGCGCCGATCCCTCGGCCACTGTGGCTGCCAGACGTTGGTGCACAGGAATCCCTTAAAAAGCTTTCCAAAATCCTGGTGTCCTGGTCTCACCCAGCCCAGGGGATTCCACTGTGCAGACAAGTTCCGGCACCATAGCTACGGTAGGGGACCCCCATCCCAGGAACCTGTCTCCACGGTGTCGACAAAGCTGGGTTTGGGTGTCAGTTTTAAATACTGACAGTTTGTTCACAGTCGGTGGAAAATGAATCCAGGGGTGACCAGCTTAAACGCCTCCCTAGTCACTTTGTACCGAAGAACAAAGAACTTCACAAAAGCACAGACAAGTACAGATGCTAGGGGCCCTATCAAGGACCTCATCGTGCTTGCTTCTCTATCTCATTGTGTGCCATCTGAATGCCAGGGCAGGGAGTGTACCTGGCACTGAGCCCATGCCCTGTCTGAGAGCTACTTAAAAGGTGTTGATTAGAGGCTGTGGGGACACAGGGAAGGCGAGCTGGTTAGAGCCAAGAGGAGGTGGGTTGGGGGCGGGGATACTGGCTGAGGCTGTTTCTACACTTAAGGTAGAACTGAGGGAATGTCAGTTGCCCATTGTCAAAGAATAGAACTGGGGCCTGATGGAGCCGCCTGATGGTGGCTACTGAATGAATGAAACTTGCAAAGGACCCCACACACAGCCATCTACAGGAAATGGTCCCTGAAGTGCCTTTCCTACCACCTCCACCAATTTTAGGAATAAAAAATTATGAAAAACATGTGTCTGTGTATATGTATATACTCATGTCAAGATTAAGC
This sequence comes from Artibeus jamaicensis, assembly GCF_021234435.1. Taxonomy (NCBI): domain Eukaryota; kingdom Metazoa; phylum Chordata; class Mammalia; order Chiroptera; family Phyllostomidae; genus Artibeus; species Artibeus jamaicensis. The sequence continues at coordinate 6,422,480 of NW_026521828.1, read as the reverse complement.
AGACTCAGAAGCCAAACTTCCTGGGTCCCAATACTTACCACTTTGGACTTGGAGCAAATCACTGAATACCTCTCTACCTCAGTTTTCTCCTCTGGAAAATGGGCGTGATAATACACACCTCAACAGGTGAGTGAGTGTAAGGAGTTGTTCTGTGTAAAGAGGTTAAAAGGGTGCCTGGCACGAGGCCAGGGTTCGCTCTCACTTTGTTGAAGAATATCAGAAAAAAAGGATGTGATGCTTGACCTGACGGACATGTGGAAAACACTGGCCGTGAGTTCTTTTCTTTAGAACACAGGGCTATGGGGCCGTGGGATCAAACCGCAAGGGAAAGGGAGGGGAGGCAGTGCACCACCTCTGACTGCTCAGCCCCTCAAACAGGTGGCGATGGTACTCCAAGGACTGGGCAATTCGGGGAGAAGGACCACGTACACACTGACCCCCGACCCCCATGTCAGGGGTGGTGGCTGCAGGGGACCCTCCAAGTCCATGTCTCATAAATGGTGAGCTATTAATTCTACCTTCGTATTGGATTCTAAAAGCATCACGCTGCTAGGTCTCTGAAGGTTTGTTTCCAAAATTCTATGGTTAATTCTGTGTGCTTTGGGGGGGAGGGAGGAAAAAAACGGACAATGTTTTACCTTCAAACATAAATAGTTTCAGACAGTTCTGGGTGGGTAGTCAACCAAATGGCTGGTCGACGGGGTCAGCTTTCGCACGTGCACCTGCACTGACGTGCCGCCAGGCTGTGCCGCTTCGCTGCAGAAGCCCTGCAAGCTGTGAGCTCGGCGGCAGTTTGACCACAGACGTTCCTCAGAGGCCACCGTCTTCCTATCTCTTCTCTAAAAACCTTCTTCCATAAAAGCGGTGGCTCCCAAAACCAGGAACACCCCCTCTCCAGAAGAGCAGGAACATTTACTCTAAATCAAAGCTTCTCACATGTCCATGGGATCAGAATCATCTGCAAAATTTGGAAAAAGATAAGATGCTCAGTCTCCACCGAAAACCTAGCCAATCAGAATCTGCAGGGCGGGGCCCAGGCATCTGTATTTTTGACAAGCTTCCCACCTGCTTCCAGTGCCCATCAAGGATGGAGAAACACTGGCCTCAGGTCATGCAACAATTAGGTGATACCAGAGTGTTAAGTTCTAACAGACCGGAATTGGAAATAAGTTCCAATGAAACACTAGGTCACTTATAAGAAAAACAAAACTGAACTACTGAAATTAGAGAAAAATGAAAATATACAGATTCTACACTTTCCCAAATGAACATCACATTCACCCACGATGCTTCGGGTTCTCTTACATTTTTCACTTCGATCGACACAGGATATTTGCACTATACAGTTTCATTAAATGAGAAGTTATACTTGCCCAATAACCACAGCATCTCCTAGGGAAACAGAAGGGTTTGATGCTAACAGATCTTCAAGAGCAGGTCGTGGTGGAGGACGATGGGAGTGAATTAGAAACTAGCCCACTCAACCCACCTCAGCTCCTGCCGACTGTTGCCAGGCAGGAATGACTAACCTCATGCGGCCCGTTCCTCCGATTTTCTGAGACGAATGAGAAATACAGTTTGTATTTATAGGCTTGCAATGTGTAAAGTAATTAGCAACCAGTTCAGATGTTTTTGAAAACAGTCCTTTGACTGAAGTGCACCATGGAGGCCAAGCCTTAAAGCAAAGCAAAATTCATCAGCCCAGATGTTACCTGGATGGCCCAGATTTGGAATCTCTGTTCTAGAAGTTCAGAGTTCTGTACCTCAATTGAGCTAAGACAACCAAAAACCAACCAACCCCAGAAATGACTTCACCTAGCTGGCACCTAACATTATGCTCTCTGCCTCTAGAACAAACAACATTCTCTGCCTTTTTTGAACTGCTGGGTTTATCCGAGGAACTAGGATCATTTGTTCACTCAGTGGATAGTTAAGAGGGCTGCCGCCCCGGGCCGGGCACTGGGAATCCAGTGTAAGCCAAATGCGAGTTTAGTTATACATTTGCACAGCACATAAAAATACATACAAATTTCATCACTCAGTCAGTGGTAGACGGGCAACACCCTAAGCAGAGTGATACCTTAGAATCACGAGGGCTAGCCAAGGATCACACAGTTTGAAAGGGAGTAAAAAAAACGACAGCCCAGAGCTCCTGTCTTCAATCAAAACTCCTCCCCCATGGCCTGCATTTCCCTCGGTCCGACAGGGTTGATAAAAGGCTGGTCAAAGGAAACTTAGCAGGCACAACACGGCTCAGAAATTCCTTCAGTTTGGCAAGTTCTCGTTTGGAAAGTAAGAGAACATTCCATCTAGAATTGGCTCAGGATTGCTTCCACATTCATAAAGACTGTATTTCCAGCAAATCTGATGTTACATCTTAGAATATATAAAACAAAAAGCAAAGCGAGGGGTTGCTGGTACCTATGAAGAATACAAAGAAAAATTAAGGGTCAAACAGCCCAACAATCATCAAAATAGATTAGGGAAAGAACACGCACATTAGCGTCGGTAAAAGCAAGGACAGGAAGAGGATGCCAGAAGCGTAGTTAGTAGCAGGGTTTGCTGTGTTCCCTGGGAATGTCCTACCTCTCAACCTGTCCACTGGAGAGAAAAAAACTCTCTGTCAAATCTACTGCAGAGAAAGTATTTTTCTGAGTGGCCACAAGAATGACTAGTTTCACAAGCAGCTCCTAGTATTATTTTTTTTTTCCAAGCAAGTAGTGGCTAACAAAATATAATCCTTTTTTTTTTTTCTTTAAGTCATAGCATTCTCTGTCTTCAAAGGCGGGAGAAACAGGTGTGCCTTAGGTGATGAATTAACAAATTACTTGGAATGTATTTGAATTTCAGAAACCAAATGAGAGGCAGTCAACTTTAAAAAGAGAAGTGGAAATGACTGGGTGAGCGTGTGTGCTTCTCCATGGGGGAGTTCTGCTGCCAACGAAAATAAAAATAACTCGAGAACACTAATTCCAAAAGTGAGATTAGGAGAGACGTTTATTCTTTTAAAATAGTTTTCAAATAATAAGCAGCGTGGGAAAAAATAATTTCAAAAACCATACAGCATTCAAAAAATAAAACCTCGTAATTCCTACTTTCAACTTGCCATGTTCTAAAATGTTTCTTCCGTTCTGGAATATATTTAAGAGCTCTATTTTTACGAAGCAACTAGAGTGCAAAACTGACTTTTAAAGGCAGCTTTTCAAAACTGGCACCTGATTTATTATTAATACTTAAACCTCTATACAGCCCTTGTCCCATTACCCCATTACCACAGCTGGGGAAAAGCCTTCCCTCTTAAACTTGGAAACTGCAACATTTTTCCTTTTCCATGAACTAATTATGATCCCAATGTGACATCATGTCAAAACCTTTGGGGAAAGCAGTGTTCCGATGTGAAATTGCTGATGAAAACAGGGCAGACTCCAGAGAACGCACCAAAGCCCTGAGGAGGGAGGGGCCTCCGGAACGCCGGTGTTTGGGAATCGAAGCTCCAGAGACAGACTGTGCAGAGCACGTTCAGACCACAAGGGCAGCAGTTTTATAAAACGAGAACCACCACGCACAGGAAATACACAGGTAACTAGTGTGAGCATTTAGACTGTTAAGTGCTCATTTCGATGTCAAAGCTTGTAATGAGATAAAAAGTTTTTGAGAGAAGAGTGATCGTGGGGGAAAAACAGGAACACATTGGGAAATAATGACGATTGTCACGTGGATGGGACAAGTGGCCTAAAAGGGGCCCATAAGGAATGTGACACTTTTTCACATAGTTTGATCAAGAATAATATAATAAGGGAATAATAATAATAATATAGGGACACCTAATTTTCTTGTTTTCTCTTCAGCAGTGTTGAATACAAACTACATTAAACTTTGTCTTCTCCATGGGTCTGAAGTCTGGCAGTGAGTTGGAAACTTACAAAAATGGCTGGAAAACAGAAATTTAAAAGACCAAGACAGGTGGCATGATACAATGCCATCACCCTTGCATACGAGAACGAGAAGCAAAATTAAGTCAGAGGTTCTCAACCAGTATGCTCAGAGCCATTCACAGGTGTGCTCCCAAGTTCTGAATCATGTGTAAACAAAATTATGTGTGGCTTCAACTGAGGTGAGGCATCAGCACTGCTAATCTGTTCTGTCCAGACCACAGGATGACGACTGAACTGCCACACCCACCCTCCCTGGTAGGGCCGCCGTAGAAGGGTACAAAAGGGACAGACATGCATCGCCGCTGGGTCGGGGGATGTACTTGCTCATTCCTCCCAGAGTGCTTTCCCTTGGCCATGACCATCACAAAGGTTCAAGACAGTGGCTATTCCATCAGCCTAGATCCTTGAGTGTCTGCTCCAAAGCAAACAGACACACAAGCAATGGGTGTGAGACATAAATTTTGTTTTAAAGCCTCTGAGATTTGAGGGGTTTTGTCACTACAAGACAGCTTTCCTGCCTGAAACAAAAGGATATACACACTGAGAGACTGTTATTAGTCCACCAGGCTAGACTGCTGAGCAGAGGCTCCTGCAACCTGGCAAGCAGAGCTGGGGTCTCTGTGCTAATAGGAGGCAAAAAAAGTGTATTTTAATGTGAAATTTAGCCCTGGCTGGTGTAGCTCAGTGGACTGAGTATGGGCCTGCGAACCAAATATTCGGGGTTCGATTCCTGGTCAGGGCACATGCCTGGGTTGCAAGCCAGTTCCCAGCAGGGGATGCACGAGAGGCAACCATACATTGATGTTTCTGTCCCTCTCCCCTTCCCCTCTAAAGATAAATAAAATCTTTTTAAAAATGTGAAATTTGGTGCCAAAGAAGTCTCTACTTTTATTAACACATCTGAGTACTTTCCCTTAAGTCTGTATCAGAGTCCTTCGGTCAGAAATATAAAGTGCTAAAAGCTGGCCAAATTCACCATGCTGCATATGATTTCAACTTCATATGCAATTTAAATCCCTTCACACAAAGCACCAGAAAGTTTAATATTTGAACAAGTACTCTTAACCCAAAGGCTGAAAATCAGTTTTAAATCGGAGATTGCTGCAGGGTCTTACACAATGGCCTGGCTACCACTAGAGGGAGCCATCTGCTCTGTCTTCTGCCTAAGCCGGCTCACCGAAAGGACGGTGGTGGGCACCTCTGAGCTCCACCATGGAGAAATTCATTCTGGTCTCGCCACTTCTTTTCTAAACATGAAACTTTGCAGGCATGAGGCCACAGAACACTCTGAAGCATGTCACACTCTCAGGCTCCCCAGAAAGTTTGGTTGGTAGGTCTTAAGTGGGGTTAAAAAATGTACAATTTTTAAAAATAAGCCCCCAGATGCTTCTGGTGCAGAGCAGGGTCGGCTGCCACTGGTGCAGACTTCAAAGAACTGGCACATTTTCAAGGAAAAAGCTGTGTCCTCTACACGGTATTTTAGACAGGGATCAAGATATGAGAAACCCAGCTGGATAAAAAAAAAGAAAATCTCCTAACAGAATTTCAACAAAACACTTCATAATAATAATAATAATAATAATAATCACAGAAAAAAGTTATCTTCAAATTTAAATTTATTAAGACATTCAGCTATGTCTGTCAGTCTACATCCAATTTTGCTACTAAAATAAAATAAAGTCACATCCCACTTTAGGAATACCGAGTCTGAAAAACACTTTTTTGAGCCAAGCCTATTGTATAAATAAATGACTAATTTCTTTTCATATCAAAATTCCCATAAAAAATTACATTCCCCCCTCCCCAGTTCTAACTTGTCACCATGATGAATGTAAAAATTTAAATATGACACATCCTTGTCAAAGAAAAGGTGCAAAGTCTATTAACAGGTTTAAAAGTGGCAGTTGCAGAGTGTGATCATACAATTATGTACTCATTCCCAAAGTGCAAATATTGCCATAATTTAACACTGTTTCGATTCAGTTTCGAGAATTAAACATTACACAGGATTGAAAAGTACACAAGGGCCTTTATCAGTGCCCTAAAGCCCTTCCCACTTTGGTCCCCTACACTAAGGTGGACTCCAAAGTGTTCACTAGAGCTTTAGTTTACTTCACACAGCCAACAGTGTACAACATATTAACAAAAGTTTCATATACACAAAATATTGAAGACTCCATGAGGAAGTTCGAGAGTCTCAGATTACGTGAATACACCCACGAGGCCCAGTACCCACCCGCCCCTCCCCTGAAGCACATACAGAATATATGAGCGGGTTTCTATCTCTGAATACAATCGATGCTTTTGTATCTTTGATTTCGATCAGTGCTGTACAAAACTCAATAATCACCAGACTGAGCTCTGATTAGCTGAGGGGAAAGGGGTCGAGAAAGGGGCTGGACACCACTCATATTCTGTAACGATAATGATCCTGGCCCACAGAGAGTGACGTGTCAGTCCCACTGCTGCCTGCTTCTTCCCTGGTTCTCCTTCCTGCTCCTTATCTTCCTTTCAGTCCCTTTCAAACACTCACATTTGATTTTATTTATCCCTTACATATCAGGGGCAGTTTCTGAAGTAGTTGAGGTTGAATTTCCTTGGCAAACCTCTACAAGACATCAGCACAGAATATATAAATACATTTCGATTAGCATACATTGTGAAATTTCTCCCACAAGGTCAAGGGCACGAAAGCAGGTGATCTCCACTGAGAGAACTTCCTGTATTAGATCCTTGGAATGTCAAGTTTCCTATCTCATTGCCTCAGACATTTGTTCCTCAAGTCTCAGCACAGACTCCACAGGGAGTTAACTTCCCCTCCGAGTGCCTCCGAGCTCCTCCTGCTGCGTCTCTTCTGGGCTGACGTCAACAGGACACGTTCCATCTTTCGCACTAAGAGCACATTCCTTGGGCTCACAAGTTCCTTCCTGGCTACCTGAACTGCTGGCAATGTTCTCATTATTGTCCCTGGAACCTTCTTGCACCCCAGTCCCTTGAGAACGCTCTTGATCTGGGGGTTCGGTACCTTCCTGTAGTGCGACGTTTTGCCCAGCTGCAGCCTGAGGCTGTGGAACCGGCTCAGTCCCCAACCCTGGAAGCTGGGAGGAGTTTTTGAGGTGGCAGTGGCACAAAGGGCAGGTCTCCTGGACATACAGCCATTTCTTCAGACAGCCTGCGTGGAAGAAATGGCTACAAGGCGTGATCACGGCAGATTTCATGTCCTAAAAGGGGGACAGATACCTCGTAAGTGTCTCTTATCTAAAATCTTTGCTGATACCCCCAAAAATTCTAGTTGCAACAACGTATTTTTCCACAAATTCACCGAAGAAAATCTTTAACACAGATCTTAGAATAAAACTCACTTTATATTTTAGCAATAATTCTCTTGCCATCAGAGACCCCTTTTATACAAATAATGCAAGAACCACTGGCCAAATAAATTTCAAAATTAAGTTTCTCAAATCTCAGCACATTTTTCCTCGTAAACCAAATACGAGGAAGAAACGACCCCTTTCACTGGGTTCTGCCGGGTATGAAGCACGAGGGTCACACAACTGTAGCAATGTGGTTACTGGGTCCCCATCAGTGTGGCACCAGTACAAGCAGAACCTCAGAACACCCGATGAAAACATGACTTTTCCACAGTTGAACAGATTATTCTAGGATGAGATTATTGGCAAATAGACGAAATCAGCCACAAAACACCAGGGTATTGGCAAGGAAGTGGCAATTTCAATTTCAATGTATACAACCAGTTTTCAAGATATGGTCTGTATAAGCCAGTGTTACCCCACTTGCATCAGAGTCACCCGGAGTGTTTGTTAGCCAAGCATATTCTTGGGCTAGATGCTGACAACTGAATCAGGAGAGCCGGAGATGGCACCTCGAGATCTACAGTTAAAGCAAGACACCACATGACTGTTCATGCACACTCAAGTTCAAGAGCAACTGAAACACAAAGTGTTCTGCATTAATATTCCTTGCTTTAGCTATATTTTGGGAAGGAAGGTTTAGAACATGAAGTTGAAATTTAAGATTATACATATGGTAAATTGACCATTAATTCTGTTTAAAGTCTCAAAACAAGGAGTTGTGGCTATCGTAGAAATTCCTTGCCAAGAGCTGGTAACACCTGGGAGTCAATTCTTAAGCAGAAAGCCATCCAAGGAAAAGCAGCCAGCTGGGAAGTTAAGCAATTTGACTTCCATTTTCTGTGTGGTAACAGCAGGTAGTTCGAGCACCTCAAAAAAAGTGATGTGACAACAGGAAATATAAAAAGAGGACACAAATCCCAGAGCTGGAACATTTAGACACAGGCCACTACGCTGATGTGCCCCAAATCTGTCACTGCTGCGCTCTGCCCTGCAGAGCACGAAGCGCTGAGCGCCAAGGAGCCAGGACTAAAACAATGACCACATCACTCAGGGAAACTGACTTTACACGCCTCACACCCAAAGGCAAAAACAACCTGGAAAAAATTAGTTTACTAACAACAAAAAGTGGTAACTGCATTTCATTCTTAGAAAAAAATTCTTATTCTAGATGGTCTGAAAGACACACAAACACATACCCCATTGAACCTGTCCAGCAGCCTCGAGGAGAGAGGGTTCCTTCTCTGTGAGGACTGACACCTAGCAGCCCACACCTCAAGAGTGACTTTGAAGGAACAGCTTCTGCTGTTGCCCATAATTTCTGTCCACACTTCCCACAGTGGAATTTAAGCTGTTAAAAGCTGCTACTCAACCACCCCCTTGCACAGGTGACTGATGACTAAACTCTAGGTCTATTTTTTGTTGTTGTATTTTCAAGCTGATATAAATACCATCTTTCAATTTTCAATAGAAGGGAATCATCAGCTCTACTCAGCACACGTACCACACAGGCAGGCAGATGGTGATGGCACACCAACTGGCTGCCTCTAACACGTCCCCGCCCCACCCAGCACGGAGAGGCTTGTACCCATCGCAGATGTCCATCAGTTCCCAAGTAGCCCAAACTCTCTCCACCTACATAAAGTATATGAACACTTCTTCCCCACCCTGGGAAATTCCAGAAAGAACAGTCAGGATCTTGGCACACCACTTTTCAGAAGTTGCTGACTCCTGAATGATAGTATATATTTGATAGTGCATATATATGTGTGTGTGTGTATGTGTGTGTATATGTAATAAGTGTATTCAGGAGTAAAATATAAAATACACCTGACCTGTTTTTCCTTTATTTATGGGTGAGCAATAATGTTGAAAATAACAATATATTAGAATTTAACGGACCACATTAAGAACTTAATTTAGAAATAAAATGGAAATATTTTATCAGGTCTAATAATTTCTGAGGCCCACTTTCTTTGTACCCAGGAAATAATTCTGCCTGGGGATAACTTGAATCTGGTGAATGTGGTTCAAATCCCAAGGGGTCCACCACGTGAGCCACCCAAGTGGAGTCTTACTGTGCAGCTTACCTGGTAACAGATGGCACAAATATCATTGTGCTTCTCAAGCTGCTCTTTAGTGGCAAGGGGCAATGATTTAATCTTGTTCACAGCATCCCTGCGGAGGAGGAAACTCTTCCACCCCAGCTGGGCCCGCAGCCACACGTTATAGTAGGAATGGATGAAAATGATCATTGAGCCCATGACTGTCCATTCTCCAAAGATGGTCTCTGAGACTCCATAGGCCACCACGCAGAGGGCCACCAGGAACTCCAGCAGGCGGTAAGTGCCATTCACATAGTAGATGACATCATCCATATTTTCTACTGGCTCTTTTCTGAATTCCTCAACCATAAATAAGACATAAATAAAAAGTGTTCCCAGAACCTGAAAGAAAAAGCATGTATGTTAAAACAGAATACGATCAGCCCTGGCTGGTGTGGCTTAATGGACTGAGGCTGGCCTGAGAACTGAAAGGTTGCTGGTTTGATTCTCAGTCAAGAAATATGGCTGGGTTGTGAGCCAGGCCCCCAGCTGAGGGACAGCGAGAGAGGCAACCAGTGTTTCTCTCCCTCTGCCTCCCTCCTTTCCCTTCTCTGTAAAAATAAATAAAACCTTTTAAAAAAAAATGCAGTGTGATCTCTAAGAAAGGTTTTTCATAGACTTTAAACATCGACACATTCCTAACACTTTAAGGATATCACATTACTATGTAGAGGAGACAGTGGTATAATAAAATATGGGTGCTCGTAGTAGCCCAGGTTACCAGAGACTGAAAAGCCTCACCCTGAGATGTAACTTTCCTAAATCAATTTGGACTGGTACTTCGTTTTCTCTGACTCGTCCCCACTTCCTCTTCTTACTCCCTAGGTCACCAGAACCCGTAACATTCTATCTGCATCTCTCCACCTCTGCTGTTACATTTGTTCCTCAACTTTGAAAGAACTGTTACTTCTATATGAGGAACAATGAATAAATCTTTACTGCCAGTGAAGAAGTTATATTTTCTTTACTTCTTCCAGATCAGGCAGCAAAGATCTACCATACAATAAGCTTATTGTTTTCAGGGCAATATTGTGTCTGTGGGTGAATACTCAATTATGTATTTATATGCATCAAAACTACGGATATTTCTGAATGGGTATTTGCTTAAGAAATGCTCTAAACACTGTATTTTATATAGTAACTACATTTTACAGTTACTTAATGTACATGACAGCTCTGTATCACACCATTTAAAAAAAGAAAATTACAAAGTTTAGTTATCTTGATAAAAAAATAGTAAGTGACAAGACAGGTCTAGTATTTTAACACCTACCTTCAAACTTCTATGCTCAAATAAATGTAATGTATTCTAGTAAAAAGGGTAGGAAGTAATCACCAAATAGGCCCCTTACAATCATGAATCCTGGAAGAGTTTAATTACCTTTCTGGAAGGAAAAATAAGAAACTCAGTTATTATATAAGGTTAGTAATTCTAGGCTTACCTGAAGAGAGGTGAGAATGCTGCTGGAAATAATGATAAGGAGCCAAAAATCCATGTGGAAAAACTGGCAAATCATGTAAGCCATGTAAGCAGGGAATATCAGCAAAAATAAACAAAGGCTCACAGCACGGAAGTGTTTCCATAAACTCCTAGAGAAAAAAAAAGAATTATTTTAAAGTGCCTGTTACCTAGTAGTAACACAACCATTACATTACCAACTAATGGGCGTTTGTCAAGCTTAACATCGTAAATACTGTCCTGTGCTCGCCCTTCGCCATGCTGGTCAATGCCCTGGAGTTCAGGGCAAGTCACGGCGCTGACCAAGTGTTTCAGAGCCACGCGACTCGGTCCTTTCCTCCACACTCAGTCAACTGCCAAGTACCATCAACTCTTTTTTCCTCAACAGCTTGCTCCCAGTTTCATTCCCAACCTCACTATTTGAAAGCTAATTCAGGTTTTTGTAGCACTAAACCTTACCAATTTTAACAGTATTCTGAGTTCTTACATAGTACGCCATCATCTTCCGCCCACTCCACCCTGTGGTGCAAACCTCTGCTCCAGGGAGGGCAGGGTCAGTAAGGAAAATGCTCTCTGATGAGCAGGGACGTTAATCCTCACACCTGCTGTGGGTGGGGAAAACTAGGAACCTGTGCTGTAAGACCCGCTAGCTGGTCCTCCTCCCCAGAGCTCCACCCCGGACGTGCCACCCAGATGAGTCTTTCCAAGGCTCTACTAGCATCACATTGCTGTCACCTTCTTTACGTTTCCTAGCCCAGTATTTGAGATCCTTCATTCCCAATTTTTTGGTCCAACCTTGTCAACATCTGTTCCTCCCTATTAGCAAATATGGTTAATTAATTAACTGTGTTCCCAGGAAAACACAAGCCTCCACTCTAATCTCTCTTTTTCTAAGGACTTTATGCCAACTCAAGCTACATACACACACACACACACACACACACACACACACACACACACACAATGTAAATCCTTTATCCAGGAATCACCTACTCCCTCAGAATTCTTAACACCTGTACCAATCACATACTAAACTGTAGTATTATTTCAATTATATAGATATTTATATATTATATCTCTGAACATTTTCACTTATATTTTTATTTTTTATCACCACAAAATTGTATGTGATGAATCTCGACTTCAGGTGAAAATGGAGGCCTAGGTAAACATGCCTCACCTCCTGGCACAAGCACAGCAAAAATTACAACTAGACTACAAAACAAGTATCACTCAAAACTGTCAGAAAATCAAACTGTATGGAAGTATGATTAACAAGGAATTACAGAAATCACATTCATTTAGATGGGCAGGAGCAACAAAGACATGTAGAAGCAAGGAAAGGTGCAGAGACGCAGAATGGGCAGCCCCACACCCATGTGTGATGGATAAAAATTGGGAGGGGTATCTCTGGAGTGAAGGATCCCAGTCCCACACCAGATCACGCAGTCCATGGTTCCAGTGCCAGGAAGATAAGTCCCCATAACTTCTGGCTGTAAAAAACAGTGGGGGTTGGGGGCAGAAAAAAAAATTGCAGAAGTCTCAGGCATCTCCTCTTAAAGGGACAGCAATGGATTTAGGCAGACTCACTACCTCTGGGCTCCAGCACCAGGGCAGCAAATGGAAGGGCACCAGTGGTATATGGGAGAAAGTTAAGTGTCTGGCATCAGAGCGAGTGCTGAGGGACAGTCACCTCCTAACAAAACTCCAGAGGCCAGGCAGTGGCACTGTCCCCTATTGAGCCCTCTGCCACACAAATCCACATACCAGGGACACCATTTGGGAGACTCCATCAACCTGGCTCACAGGGGTTGCCCTGCCCTGGCAAATATCTAAGACTCTGCCCATTACAACATAATAGGTGCACCAAAACAAAGAAATATGGTCCAAATGAAAGAACAGGTCAAAACTCCAGAAAAGAACTAAGCAACCAGGACATAGCCAGCCAACCCATCAGAGGCAGAGCTCAAAACACTAATAATCAGAATGCTCACAGAAATGATTTGAGTACAGGTACAAAATGAAGGAAGTAGTGAAGGCTATACAAAGAAAAATAAAAATATATATATACAGGGAACCAACAGCCAAAAGAAGGACACCAGGACTCATATCAATGATTTGAACAGAAGGAAGAAACAAACATTAAACCAAAAGAGGAAGAAATAAAATTTCCAAAAAATGAGAAGGGGTTTAGGAAGCTCTAAAACAATAAATATTCCAACATCCGAATCATAGGGGTGCCAGAAGGAGAAGAAAAGCAAGAAACTGAAAACTTACTAGAAAAAATAATTAAGGAAAACTTGCCCAATCTAGCAAAGGAAATAGACATGCAAGTCTAGGAAGCTCAGAGAGTCCCAAAGAAGTTGGGCCCAAGGAGGAGCACACCAAGACATATCACAATTAAATTTCCCAAGATTAAATACAAGGAATCTTAAAAGCAGTAAGAGAAAATGAAACAGTTACCTAACAAAGGAGTTGCCATAAGACTATCAGCTGATTTCTCAAAAGAGACCTTGCAGGCAAGAACGGACTGGAAATAAGTATTCCAAGTCACTAAAGGCAAGGACCTATATCCAAGATAACTCTATTGATCAAAGCTATCATTTAGAATTGAACAGCAGATAAAGTGCTTCCCAGATAAGGTCAAGTTAAAAAAGTTCATCATCACCAGGCCCTTATCATATGAAATGTTAAAGGGACTTATCTAAGAAAAAGATCAAAATTATGAAGAGTAAAATGATGACAATATCACAACTATCAACAACTGAATCTAAAAAACAAAAACAAAACCAACTAAGCAAACAACCAAAACAGGAATGGAGATCACAGGGAGGGTTATCAGTGGGAAAAGGTACAGAGAATAAGAAGCATAATTTGGTAGGTACAAAACAGACAGGGGGAGGTTGACAATAATATAGGAAATGGAGAAGCCAAAAAACTTATATGCACAACCCACAGACATGAAGTAAGGTGGGGAATGCTGGAGGGAGGGGGAATGCTGGAGGAAGGGGGTACAGGGTAGAGGGATGGTAAAAGGGAAAAAAAATGGGACAACTATTAACAGCATAATCAATAAAATAAGCTTAAAAATAAAACATCAAACATTAAAGATAAAAAAAAAAGAATCTTAACAGCAACAAGGGAAAAGCAGATAGTTACCTACAAAGGAGTGCCCATAAGACTGTCAGCTATTTTCTCAAAGGAAACTTTCCAGGCCAGAAAAAGGACTGGCAAAAACTATTCAAAGTGATGAAAAACAATGACCTACAACTTAGGTTACTCTATATAACAAAGCTGTCATTTATAATCAAAGGACAGATTAAATGCTCCCCAGACAAGGTAAAGGTAAAGGAGTTCATCATCGCCAAGTCATCATTACATGAAATGTTAAAGGTACTTATTTAAGAAAAAGATGATCAAAACTCTGAACATTAAAATGTCAATAAATTCAAAACTATCAACAATTGAATCTAAAAGACAAACTAAGCATTGCTTAAACACACAAAACAGAACCAGAATCACAAACATGGAGATCATTTGGAGGGTTATCAGTTGGGAGGGGAAGGGGGAAGAACGGGGGAAAAGGTGCAGGGACTAAGATGTATGAATTGGCAGGTACAAAACGGGGGATTTTAAGAATGGCACAGGAAATGGAGAGGCCAGAGAACGTATATGCATGACCCATGGACAGAAACTAAGGAGGAGGACTGCTGGAGGGAATGGCGAGTACAGGTGAAAGAGCAAAGGAAAAAGATTGGGAAAATGATAATAGCATAATCAATAAAATATATTAAAAATTATAAATGTTTGAGCCCTGGCTGGTGTAGCTCAGTGGACTGAGCATGGGCCTGCGAACCAGACAATTGCGGTTCGATTCCCAGTCAGGGCACATACCGGGGTTGCAGGCCGGTTCCCTGCAGGCCAGTTCCCAGCAGGGGAGGCACGAAAGGCAACCATACATTGATGTTTCTCTCCCCCTCTCCTTCCCTTCCCCTCTAAAGATAAATAAATAAAAATAAAAATAAAAATTATAAATGTTTGTATATCTGTATGGGTACACACACAAAAGTCCTACTGCCCAAATTTAAACCCCTTGGAAAAATGAACAATAACTCATTATTCATACAGCAGCTCTTAAGCACAAAGACTTGTTTGAAGTGCCAAATATAACTTGAAAATGCATTTCTGCTTGGTATTTTTCAAATCCCTTTCCAATTATTTTTCAAATCAGTTTCCAATTATTTTCTCCCCTATCCATCTAACTATCCAAGTGCCAGGCCCTATGAGGTAAGCAGGACAAAAGTTATCATAATTATTTCACAGGGGAATAGTTACAGTTACAACTTTATGCTTTTAAGACATGTAACAAATCAAGTGAACTTTTAGACTTAGATCTCAGTTTCTCTTTCTACCTGAACCCTACTGTCAACAGTGCAATAACACACGGGAGAAGCCCCAGTTATGACCAAAGGAGAAGGAACATAATTTTTCTTTTGTTTCGCTCCTCACACATTGTAGTATTTTAATAGATTTATTTCTAATGTGCCTGAATTTAATAAAGATTGTATACCAACTTCTAAAAGATAAATATACAAAAACATGCCCTAACAATCACCTTAAGTAGAACTTAGAAAAACCTCTGTGTGCAATAGAAAAAAAGTGATTTCTACCCCCTATAAAGAGCTACTTACTCTATGTAACCAAATTATAAGCAAACAGATGATGTAGGGCCTTATTAACTCTACAAGGGATTACGGGGAAGAAAGATACTAGATACTTCCATTTCTTGAGTAAATAAAAGCCAAAGTTAGAGCAAATTTTTAAAATAGTGATAAAAAATGTAGAAAGAAATCAGTACCCCCAAACAGCTATGCCCTCTCTTAAAAACAAAACTCAATTACAATCTATATAAACTGAATATACAGACTTAAAATAATTATTTAATGATTTCTTATAAAACATGAACACAGATCATTTAAAACCCTTATGAAGAAATGTAAATTTCAACCAAAAGAGTTTATTAAAGTTTGTCTGCAACAAAATTAAGCTGTTTTAATTAGGCATCAGCATCTGTAATACATTCTCAAATCTGTGCAAAGCATCTCAGGAGACAAAAAAAAGTAACATTAATTGTCCTTCCTACCTTTATATTATAGGTGGGAGGAAAAGTAACCACACACAGTTAAATGCTATACTGTGTGAGAATCTCTATAATTAGCAAAGTAGAAAAGAAAGTGCATTATTAATATGGTAGAAATTAAAGCTAAGCACTTCTGGAAAGTGCTTTACATCAGTTCTTGCCACATTTCTGTTATCAGAAGTTGAGGGACAGAAATAAACCTGTCAATAGCCCTCTTCTGATATTCAAAACATAATTTTACTTTTGTAAAGAAAGGCAGGCAGGAAGAAATGACTGCAACAGTAATTACACTATGTTAGGTGATAAATTTTAAATAATTTTCTTTAGTAGAGCAACTTGCTTTGAAACTACTTTTCAAAATCAAGCTATGATCCACTTCTATGAAGTAGTAATATATTTACATATATATACAAACATGTATTTAAATACCTACCCAACAGAATATATACAGTATACAGTCTTAAATTTATGTCAAATTTTTGTGTGTATTATACATATATACACAAATATTCTTATTTAAGCAGCTAAAATTCAATAAAAACCTTATGTAGTGAAATTATGTATTTTTTCTTTCTCTTGCCTAAACTTTCCATAGTATTATGTTCATATTAATGTAAGCTTAATTAATTAATTAATTAATGCCAAAGGATATTCCCAGAGATGATAAAATAGTACTTAAGTCAAAAACAACCCAATTTAAGTGGCTGTTAACTATTGACTTCGCCATTGAGTTGGGCATCTTAAATGCTTTTAACAAACCTTAGAAGGTTTCTTATCCGGGGACAAAAAGATAAATTTGACAAACTACAACAAAATGCTAATTTGGAATGTTAAAAATCTTCTGTGAAAATTCTATCTCCCAAAACATTGCCTGCTCCCTTACTCAATAAATACTAACACTACCAAATAAGCAATAAAATCAGGTATTTCTTTCCTTTTTTAAAAAAGATGTTATTTATTTATTTTTAGAGAGGGGAAGGGAGGGAAAAAGAGAAGGAGAGAAACATCAATGTGTGGTTGCCTCTCACATGCCCCCTACTGGGGACTGGGCCTGCTACCCAGTCATGTGCCCTGACTGGGAATTGAACCAGCGACCCTTTGGTCTGCAGCAGGGTGCACAATCCACTGAGCCACACCAGTCGGGGCTAATGTGACTTAACTATAGGAATCTTGAGAGAGAAAACAACATAAAAGCCAGCCATATAAGAAAAATAACAATGTAAAGTTGTTAACTCAAGCTGACACCAATTATTCACAGGTTTTCTGCCTCTAAAACAGTATCTAAATCTTCAAACAACAAGCTCACGTAAAGCATATCATAAAAATTTCCTTTAGGAATTTTCTTACTTGTCTCTAGACGCTCCCAGGGCCAAAACAATAGGATCTGCAATCTCCAGCATGGACTGCAGGATGGAAGCCACGACGATGAAAAGGATAATGCTGAGCAGGAATGCCCGGTGCACCACCTGCAGCTCTATCAGACCAGTCTGCACTGCCAGGATCAGCAGCGTAACTCCTTCTGTCATGCCCCTAAAAAGCATACATTTTCAGGAAAAAAAAAAAAACCCAGACCAAAATCAGAATCTCATTTAATTCCAACAGAAAACAACTAAAAGCTTAGACTGTTGTTACATATTTGTGATCATGAGACAAAAAAAAACAAAAAAAACAACCTGGTCAGAATATTAACTTATAGGATCAATGCAATACTATACAACCATAATGTATCACTACATGTATAAAAGATAATAGCTGTTAATTTAACATACAAGAGGAAAAAAGCAATTTCCAAGATAAATAAAGTGTTCTAACCAGACTATGATAAGGAACAATGTATCTCTACCATTCTTAGGTATCTACTGAATCATACATACTTATGTCATGAGATACAAACAGATAAAACCTTTCTGGAGAAAAATGTGCTAATTAATTTAAAAGGAACATACCCTTCAACTCAATAAACTTACTGGGAATAACTTTCCCTATGAACATATTACAAAAGATATGTATCAAGGGAAATAGAGTGAATGATGGAACTTGTTATATGACATCATGGAGACACAATCAGCAAATCCAGACTCTGAAAAATGAAGTAGGACTATCTGGTGTCTACACAAATAAAATGAAAGAAAACAGTACAGGGTAGCAGGGACGTAAATGTTACAAGTGACTTAAGAGACATTATTAAGCGATTGCAATATGGGCTTTATTTGTCTCTTAAATTGCCCAAAGAAAATGTTTAAAACATTTTAGATAATCAGAAAAATCTGAATACCAGCTGGTGTATTTGATATCAAGGAATTCTTTTGTTAGGCATAGACATTCTATTGCAGATATGTTTTTTCAAAAGATTAACAGACTGAAATATTTATGAGTCAAATGATATTACAGCTGGGACAGACTCCAAACGAATGCAGGCAGGGGCAATGGAGGCAGGGACAGAGTGGGTGGAGGTCACAGAGGCACATGCGACACAACACTGCCCGCCCACACTACTGGGGATGGGCGGCAGGTACATGCGGGGTCATTTTACTGTTCTTTCCGCTTTGCTGGTTTGAAATTTGCCTGATCAAAGATTTAAAAACAAGAGACATGTATAAAGACACTTACAAGAGCATTACCTTTTAACAGAAAAAAAAAAAAAAAAGAGGGAGAGAAATAAACCCATATTTTGGAATACTATGCTTTCACTGAAAAGAATGAGATGTATCTCTGTGTGCTGACATAAAAAAAAACAAAACCACTATCTGAAACATGTTAAGTGAAACAACAAGGTGCACAATGCTGTCTATAGTATGGAAGAAAGCACTCACGCGGCGCACACACACACACACCCCTTTCCCAATAAGAAACTTTAAAACAGCCACAGGGATAGAAAGTAAACCAGAGAGAACACAGTTAATATTGAAGTAACTATATATAGTGTCAGATGGGTACTAGATTTACGGGCGTGAACACTTCATAATGCATGTAAATGTCTAATCACTACGCTGTACACTTGAAACTAATACTGCATATCAAGTATAATTGAAAATAAATTTTTCTAAAGGGGGAAGGGAGAATATTTTTTAAAAGAAATCTAAAAACCATCTATAGCTGTTACCTTTGGGGAGAAAAATGGGAAGTAGGGGGAGAGAGTTGTCACTTCTCTTTTTGTGCTTTTTAAATGGTATAAATTTTATAAACTTACACATGAATTTTTTTTCTTTCTTGCCCCCCCCTTTCCATTACAAAGGTATTAGCTGGGACTGGCAGGAAGACTGAACATAGATTTTTAAAAATTTTGTCATTAAGAAAAAAAAAAACCCATTGCCCTGGCTCATGTGGCGCAGTGGACTGAGCGCCACTGGACTGTGAACCAAAAGGTTTCCAGTTCAATTCCCAGTCACGGCACATGTCTGGGTTGCAGGCCAGGTCCCCATTTAGTGGTATGCAAGAGGCAACTAATTGATGTTTCTTGTGCACATCAATGTTTCTCTCCCTCTTCCTCCCTCCTTTCCCTTCTGTCAAACAAACAAACAAACAAACAAACAAACAAACAAACAAACAGGTGAGTGAATGAATAAAATAGTAACATACACCAAAAAAAGTCCCCTCCCAATTTATGAGGTATTCATCATCTACTAATTCTGAAATAACACATAAAAATTTAGAGTTTAAGAGATTATATAAATTTACACAAATGAAACTCCTACAATTAACAGAAATCATGACAACTTCTAGAATGTTTTTCCAATACCTGCTCTTAGTAATTTAATAACCACTCAATTAACTATAATATTCTGCATTCTTATTAATGCATCCTTTGGAACTTTGATTAGTACCAAAATTATATTCAAACATAAAAAAAAACCTGTAAGGAAGTATCAAATACAGAAATCTGATTTTAAAAGGGCTATACTTCAAATGAGGAAAGAACAGCTATCAAAAATCGCTAGAAGAAATTTAGAAAATGAAAGTGTCCAATATGCATTGTTATGTACATAGAATAAAATTCATCTTTTACACATGGGAATTTAATTATTTTTTAATAGTATTTTAATCCAAGTTTTACAAGCAACAATATTTATCATTACTTCTTCAAGTTATATAATAAGATTACAATTTCTAGAGATATTCAGAGTAAACGACTTACCGATTCATGGCGGGATCATTCATGAAAGCTCGATAGCCCTGCAGGTAAAACTTGCAGAGGGTCAGGACACCCAAGGCAACAAAGGAAACAGTGAAGACCAAGCCCAGAAGAGAGTAGGGAGTGCTGCAGCACTCAGCAATGCTAGAAGGAAGGAGGAAATATTGACCTAAAAATTGTCCATTTGGAATAAAAACATCTTAAGCTTTTAAATAACTGGCAAACTTGATCTGATCCTCATTAATTAAAACGCTCCAAACTAAAATTTCGGATAACATCTTCTAACCACTCTATTAATAATTTAAATCCAGTCTTATTACTACTATCCAAACCTGTATTTTCTCTACCCCCTTGGCAAATATTCAGCACACAGCACCATATATGAAACAAAGTCATCTTTATTTTTAGTTATCTAGCATCCTTCAAATGCACCATCTCTTTAAAACTCTAAAGGCTCAAATCTTGTTCAAACCTTAAGAAACACATGATTAACACATTGGTAATATTCCAAAGACACGTGTGGTCACGCACTGTCCGTTCTGGAGAATGGTGGCTGTTCTGATTGTTCGGCCTGTACAGCTGCTGCGGTTACCAGTCGAAATGCCGTTTTTGACCAGACAGAGACAGGGCAGGGTCTGTGACGACCTGTCTCGGTTCAACAGTCTCCTCCACACTGTCAGCACTTTAAACCTGATTTGATTTTGGTTTAGATAAGTTCATTTTATTCTGGGTTGTTTCAAAAGCATGTCCAAAAGTACAGTCCAAGACCATTTAAAAATAATTTTAGTATTGAGACTTAATAAACATTTGCTATGAATACCACCCAGAAGAACAGGAAGAAGGCCTTACTGTTACTCGGAAGCCTGGAAATGCTTTCATTTTCTATGGAAGTATTTCTTTGAACATCTTAGATATTGACTTACTGCCAAGTATTTTGCAAATATATGTAATATTATGTACCAAAAATCCAGATTTAGCATTTATACAGCACCTGAGAAATGTTCGAAGCACTGCATCTTCAGTTTTAGAACTTCGGTGAAGAATTTCATTTGGATTGATGAGGGATTCACTTAGGGGAATCACATCTGTCCGTTGCTAGGTAGCCCTCTGCCTCTGCTATGTAGTTACCCTTAGTACACAACTGCTCATGAGCTAGTATTTTCAATATCTAATGTTATGCAGACCTATGTACGTTATTTTATGTTAGGAATAAAAATATCACCAACCATGGTGGCTGGTAGCTAATTTTATGTCATTTACAGACCTAATTTCTAAAATGTTTGACATTTTTCTCAGAGAAAACAATTTTTTCCCATTAAAAAACAGAAAAATCATGGCTAAAAATACTAAAATACATACTTCATTCTCATTGGAAATCTGAAAGTTTTACTGAAGATCCATACTATTCTTGCCTCCACATTTAGAAAAATCTTCTACAACCTAAGAATATGATTTAATTACATTTTCAAGAGAAACACATTCTTTTTCTCTTGTTTTAGAAAACATTGTGGTGCTTTTCTAAAGAATGTACTAAAGAAAACAAAAGGTTTCAACCTAGCTTTGGGGAAGTGAAAGAGTTTGGGAAATTTGTAAAATTTTTTCTTCCCCTCTCTCTTTAGTGAGACATTTTAATGATTTTTTGTTTCTATTTTTTTAGCTGCAAAAGAGCCTTCTTTTTTTTTTTTCTGTCGGTTTGTTTAGTCACAGTGATCTTGCAAACCTGGAATCCTCCCTTTTGTAAGTAAGTTGTTCTTTGACAAGGCAACGCATACTTACAACCCGGCACACAAGGGCAGCCAAGAGGGCCAAAGAACGAGAGAGAAATTCATCAAAGCGCCATGTGGGAACTTCTCTATTAAAAACCAACGTAAAGTATTCTTAGTTTGAGGGGAAATTTATCCTATGTTTAAAATAAGTAATAGAAAAGTCCGTTTGGCAGTACATCTAAATCTCATCTAAAACTTCGCTATTATTTTCTCACTTTGTCACTAAGTCCAAGCACTGCCACAGCTTACGAGTTGCTGAGCCTACTTCCTCTGCTGCACTTCACTCCACCGGTGTCCATCCGGTTTCAACCACAGCCAGCGCCAGGGCCACGCTTAGGTTATTATTATTCTAACCACTGAATGTTATCTCTCTTTAAATTCAGCTACTTTTTGGATTATTTTTAAATTCTGTGTAAAACCTCAATAATATCTACACAAAAGCAGCAATAAAAACTTAGTAAATAGGGAATTAAAATGTGTTCAATACCAATTTATTGCATGTATATGGAAGCGACTTTTCAATTAAAAGTGTTACTTCCAGGAAATACAGAATCTGACTCAGTAAGTTTATTCTACTTTTTTGTTAAGACGGGTATTGCTTAACAAAAACAATGACCTTTTTATTAATATTTAACCTTGTGTAACATTTTCAATCTTAACATTTAACATGCTCCTTAAGGACTGTAACTTTGTCTTAAACTTCTCATTCCCTGTATCACTTAGTACACAGTATCTCATCATTTTGCATGCTTGAGAAACAATGGTTCTATTAACTAAAACTCAAGGCTTTCACCCACCTATATTCACTTTCCAGAAGCACAGTTTTTTCACTCTTGCCTTTTGAAGGGACTGTGAGCCAGAGAACAAAGATGTGTACCCTGTGCTAGATTCTGAGGGCGTGAGATCCAATCTCCGAGTGGAAACCGACAAATGTGGTTCTAGCACAAGCTCACAGCAAAGGCAGTGAAGTGGGAAAAGTCTCTGATGACTTAAGACATTTTTTCACACTACACATTAAAAACCGAGTCAGAATTCCTTTGGGTTAAACAGTAAAGCACTGTAATATACTCATTTCAGCAATTATTGGACTCTTTCTCAATCATGAAGTAAAACATTAAATATAATGGGGCCCAGTGAAAGCACAAAGTCACAGTGTTTGAACTCAGAAGAGTTCAGGGTCAGCGCTGCTTCTTTTAGCAGTGTCCCCTGGGTGGCTTGGCCCAGTGCCCTCAGCTCCAAATCGGTAATGATAACAAAGGCATCTCTCTCTCAGGATTGCGGAAAAGATTAAGTGTGAAGAAAAGTGCTTATTAGTGTGGCTGGCATATATTAAACACTCAATAAAGGATAGTGTTTTTAGTAACATTTTTCTTTTATTGACCCAATAATTTAACTTGAAATTGAAAAAATAGTTTTACAATTTGCCCCATACCTTTTCACAAACTTGCTGTACTCTGGTCCATACTACAGCCAAATACACCACCATTATTAAATTTCTATATTACAAGAACCTCCCTCTGTCACCAGATCTGGGCAACCACTGAATGAAAACCCTATCTTCATTAAATATGCAGTACTATGATACGGCTGATGAAAGTTAACTTGCAAAACTTACTACTCCTAGTTCAGTTTTCTCTTCCTAAGGTTATGTGCAGTATGGGACACTCTTACTAATTACCTTGTCAAGAAAAGGAAAAGAAGCCTCTCCCGTGACGCAGGTTGATCCCGAGTACTGAAATAGGAATAAATCTGAAGAGCAAATAAGACGAGCCAGAAAACCATGAAAAGTACAGGGACCACCAGCTGATTCCATAGGGACATTCCCAAGGCTAGAAGGCCATATACTTCCACGACCTGAATAAGAAAATAAGATAGAAAAACATCTTGTATCACGTCAATAAACACAAACACAAGGGTTTATTCTAAAGTACTTAAGAATAATTGGATTTTTATTGCAAAATGGTTTTAGATAAATTCTTTTAAAGTTAGCTCTACACACACTTAGCAAACAGCATATTTTAAAAAATGTACTGATTTTTCATTATTATTAACACTTGACCCACACTCATCAAATAGCAACAGTAAACTGCTCTAACAGTTCAGAGATAAAGTCACATGCAGAGTAAAACTACACCAAAGGCAACACCAAGAGACTTGGTGAACTTAACTCCTATCTAATCAAAATGATCAGGACTATCAAGAATGATGCAATATTGCTTGAGGGACTAGGAAAAATAGGAAATGTAAAAGGAAGAATTTTTCAGGGTTTATTCAGGAATGTCATAGATGACAGTTTGATGGAAGGAAGAATAATCATTGAAGTTTACTGTATTGTGAAGCAAAGATAATTGGGGGCTCCCACCCCCCAGATAACTAGCAAGTTTTTCCCTTTGCTCCTACTGTGTACTTATCAAGCAACATTTGTTGATCTGATTTGCCAAGTGCATTAACACCAGGAAACAAGGTACACCAAAAAAAAAAATACATCTATTTTAAGTCAATAAATTAGCTTTCTAGTTTATAAGAAATCTCTCACATAACTGACTCTCATAATCTGAGTTAGCCTACAAGCATAACCATGATGAAGTTTCTGGGTTACTAAGCCAAGGACCAGACCATGGTAACACAACAGGGTTCTCCCAGGCAGGATGCACGTCTAACCCAAGCAGTCACTGGTCTTGCTGGAGCTTTCAATGTGATGTTTCAATCAACTATAAAGATCTGAGATTAAAATACATGGACGTGCAAGCTGTTCTGGTTTCTAATTAGCATCTAAGTAGGAAAAGATCTTTAAGTATTAGTTAAAATACACTGACTTGCAGCTTTTTCTAAATTTAAATTTTTCCTCTATAAATCAATTTTTTTTTTCCGAAAATCTAGTCAAGATGAACCCCTCTTTCCTCAACTAGAAAATACCAGAAAGGAAAAAATGGAATTGCTCAACTAGCTGTAAATTATTAGCAGTAAACAGATCATTGTGAGGTAGAGAGTACTTTTTCTCCTTTCCATTCAAGGAACAAACAACTAAGAAAAAACCTGACAGTTTTCACTTCTTGCCTATCAAATTCTTTCCAGGTTATGAACTACACAACCTGTAACATGTCTTCAACTACAACACCAAGTGATGGATGAATCTTAGAGCAACTGAAAGGGTAAACACGACATTGAAAAATGGTGGCTTTGTCCTTATAGTGATTAAATAAATAGTATCCCATTAATACTTACTCAGTATCTACTGGATTTTTTTTTTGCAAACTAGGATAACTCCACAAGATTGAATTCAAAGAAAAAAATACACAGATTTATCACTTTCTGAATGCAACCACAAACCTTCTTGAAGCACTCTTCATGGAGGCACTAAAAATAACTTCTTTGGAAGATCTACTTTTAAGAATTGGCAACATTGTGTGAGATGAAGAAAAAGAAGGAAAAGTTAGGGCTAAGGCCAAGAGTTTATAGAAATTTTTCTGGGAAGTCTGCCCCTGGGGCTGCAAGAAAAAATTTTACACTTATTCTGTTTGGACAACCTGAGAGCTTCCTGTACCTTAAGGTCATGTATACACAGTCAAGAGGTACAAAAGAAGCCCTGCCTGGTATGGCTCAATGGCGTGAGTGGTGGCCTGAGAATCAAAAAACTGCTGGATCAATTCCCAGGGTACATGCCTGGGTTGCAGGCCAGGTCTCCAATAGGGGGCACTCAAGAGGCAGCCACACACTAATGTTTCTCTCACTCCCTTTCCCCTCTCTTGGAAAAAATAAATAATTTAAAAAAAGGTAGAAGAGAATGCCCATTTCAGTACTCTTTTTAAACCAAGATCAGTTTTAAGCTCTATTTTATATAGTGTACTGGAATTTCTCGATTAAATCAAATAGAAATATTTACCTCCTGAATATATTTTTTGTCTGAGAATAATATTTTAGAGCAAAGTCTGAAAAAAGTAGAAGGCAGAGCATATTATATTGGAAAGTCAGTTCAAGGACATACCTAAAAAATACCCATCCTATTACAGCCCAAAACTATTTAACTTCCCAGTTTAAACAAATTAGGCCAACATAGGGACAGAACTGCAGTTAGAGTAGGACCACAAAGGGAAGGGGGTGCGGGGGGGGGGGGGGGGAGCAGGATTTTCCCTCCAGGTATTCAATTCCGTATTATTTTTGTCTTCATTACAACAAATAATACATACTGAACATCATCTGCCTGGCACTGAACTCATTTGAAACTCACAGCAACACCATGAATTGAGTATGACTTCTATCTTGAGCTCCATATTATAGATAAGGGAAGATAAGTGGCCACCCCCAGGTTACACAGTTAGTACACAGCAGCACCAGAGGGAAAATGAAAAGAAATCACTTCCCTTTACTGCCTCTCAATAGAACTTCCTGAGAATCTCAGATGCTCCTAACCGGGTTGAAGACAGTTGCTATCTTGAAACAATCAAGATTATTACCATGACCAGACTGTGAAATAAAAGTGAACTAAATCTTTAATACATGTAATACTCATGTAGAATTTAATCTTCTTGTGTGTGGTTGTCAGTCTTACCTGAACCAATTCCCTGTATGCAGACTTGGCAAGGTTATAAGGTACTAAAAGATTAGACCCAAGAAAATAGAGAACTTCCAATCCAGTAAAAATCATAGCAAATTTGTTGATGATAACGATCGTCTCCAGAGGAACAAGACAGAGTCGTGCTAGCAGAGGAAGCATGTGTGCGGAAAAAAGCCAAATCTGCTTTGTTTTCATGACACAGGAGCATAAAGTACATACCACCAACTGACCTAAAAGGGGGAAGAAAAGGCATTTAATTCAGAGATAAGGTAACTGCAAAATAAAAAAAATCACAGTTGATTAGGATGATGACACGGCTTTTCTAATTAAGATCTTAGATCAAATTTTAACTTCATCTGACCATAATTACATCTTCACATGGTCTATGAATTCTGAGCAGCAATTCCCAAGATTTGGGGGGAAAAAGCAGCACAAATATCCGCTGCTCTTCATCACATTCCAGATAGCATTTATAATATGAAGAAAGTTTTTAAAGGTCTCATTTAATATTATAATTTAATTATTACTATTGTACATACAGCTCCTTTTTCAAAGGTGCTGAATATTGAACTCTTCTGTTCTATAAGGGAAAACATAAAATCCAAGAGATACAGTTACTTGTCCAAGATTATGCTGTGGTAAGATTTATTATGAAGCTTTTGATCTTTAATTGGTTTTACGGGACCCTGCAAGCCTTCTCAAATGACTCAATAATTAAAGTCAAAGATGAAAAGTTTAAGCAACAAATTCTCAAACAGGATTATGCAAAATCATGTAGAAAAGTAAAAGAAAAAAAAAAACTCTCAGCTTCTTATAAGTCTATCGCCCAAAGGTAGCACTGCTAATATCTTGGGACCATTACACGAAGTACCGTGTGCAAAGCCTTAGCAATATATTTGAAACTTAGTTAAGTGCCAATAATAATATGGATAACCAACAAAAGTTAGTTATCCATATTATTTATTACCTTTTCAGATTTTATGTGCATGACTATACATAAATCTTTTATATAAAAAAAGATGGCCTTGGCTGGTGGAGATCAGAGGATTGAGTGCTAGCCTGTAAACCAGGGGGTAGCTGGTTCAATTCCCGGTTGGGACACATGCCTGGTCTGCAGGCCCAGTCTCCGGTTGGGGGCATGCGAGAAGCAACCAACTGATGCTTCTGTCACACATCCATTATTTCTCTTTGAACCTCCCTTCCCCCTTTCTGAAAATACATAAAAGCTTAAAAAAAATGTGTATACAATATTTTGTAGTCAGCTCTTTTATAATCGGCTGTCATAATAAGTAAATATTTACTATGTAACTTTCTCTCTATACTAATAAATACGTATACATGGGTTTCTTTTAGTTGTATGTTACACTAAATAGATGTGGCATATTAACACTTCAATGTTTTAAATATTTCATAATTATAAAAAGCTTTGTTGCAAACAAGCTTGCATATTTGTGACATACTTGGAGCACATTTCCTAGTATTTTCTTAGACTTTATTCCTAAAAGTGGTATTACTGAGTCAGAAAAAGCATTTCTAAAGCTTTTGACACATACTATCAGATTGCCATAAACAAAACACCCAGTATACAGGGTGCCCATTTTCCCACTGGCTTGCCAACGGTGAAAATAATTTAAGAGAAGGGCAAGGAATATTCTCTAAGTTTTTAAAATTATTTTTTATTGATTTTGCTATTACAGTTGTCCCAATTTTCCCCCCTTTGACCCCCTCCACCCAGCACCCCCACCATTGTTCATGTCCATGGGTTGTGCACCTAAATTCTTTGGCTACTCCATTTCCTATACTGTTACATCCCCATGGCTATTCTGTAACTACCAGTTCATACCCAATCCCCTCACTTCTTCACCCATTCCCCCACACCCCCTTCCCAACTGGCAACCATCAAACATTCTCCAAATCCATGATTCTGTCTGTTCTTGTTTGCTTAATTTGTTTTTTAGATTCAACTGTTGATAGATTTGTATTTTTTCCCATTTTATTGTTCATAGTTTTGATCTTTTTCTTAAATTAAGTCCCTTTAACTTTTCATATAATAAATGCTTAGTCACGATGATCTCTTTTAGTTTTCTCTTGTCTGGGAAGCTCTTTAACTGCCCTTCAATTCTAAATAATGGCTTTGCTGAGCAGAGCAATCTTGGCTGTAAGTCCTTGCTTTTCATGACTTTAAATATTTCTTGCCAATCCCCTCTAGCTTGCAGTTTCTTTTGAGAAATCAGCTGACAGTTTTATGGGGAGACCCCTGTACGTAACTAACTGCTTTTCTCCAGCTACTTTTAAGATTCTCTCTTTATCTTTAAACTTTGGCATTTTCATTATCGTATGTGTTAGAGTGGACCTCTTTGCATCCACCTTATTTGGAGCTCTCTGTGTTTCCTGGAATTGCACGTCTACTTCCTTCACCAAATTCGCAAAGTTTTCTTTCATTATTTTTCAATCTGATTTCCAATTTCTTGCACTTTTTCTTCTTCTGGCACCCCTATGATGGATATTGGAAAGCTTAAAGTTGTCCCATAGGCTGCTTACACTACCTTTGTATTCTTTTTTTTCTTCTTCTTGTTCTGACTGGTTTTATTTACTTCCTTACTTCCAAATCAAATCATTGATTTGATTCTCTGCTTTATCCACTCTGTTGTTTCCTTGTAAATTGTTCTTTCTTTCAATTAGTGAATCCTTTGTTTCTGCCTGAATCGTTTTCATGTTGTTGAGGTCCTCACTAAGTTCCTTGAGTGTCCTTTATAACCAGTGTTTTGAACTCTGCATGTGATAGATTGCTTATCTCCATTTTGTTTAGTTCTTTTCCTGGAGTTTTGATCTGTTCTTTCATTTGGGCCATGTTTCTTTGTCTCCTCATTTTGGCATCCTCCCTGTGTTTGTTTCTATGTATGACTCCCTAGTAGATGTCCTGCAGGGTCCAGTGGCAGAGTATCCCCATCGCCCAAGTTGGGTACTCAAGATGCACCTGCTGTGTGAGTTGAGTACACCCTCCTATTGTAGATGAGCCTTGACTGCTTTTGGCAAATCAATGGGAGGGATTTACCCAGGCCAATCAGCTGCAAGGCCTGGTGTGACCACTGACCACCAACCTCTGCCCTCCATGGATAACCAGCTATGCACAGGCTGGGTGGTAGTGTTCCAGTGTGGTTTGTAGTTGTCCACTGGGTGTACAGCCTCTGGGATTTCCCAGTGGTTCAGGCCAAGGTCAGCCCCCACCTGTATTCTGCCCAGAGCCACCCTGCTCAGGCCATAAAGCAGTCTGAAATATCTGCTACTTGTACTGGGCTTGGAATTTGCCAGGCAAAGCCAAACTGTGAATCTACACTGGCTGCTGTTAATACCAGGCCTGGGATTACTTAGCAAGAGGTATGGGGCTGGGGCCAGCTGATGCTTGTTTAGTGGGATTTAAGAAGTTGTGAAGCATGAGCCAAGACCAGCCATTCATATGGAAAAGTCACCTTTAACAGTTTGGGTGGGTCGGTAAGTTGGGTGGGGCTGAGTCTCAGGAGATCTCCATGGCAGGGCAAACAGTGTTAGCCAGGTTGATGGAGTCTCAGATATGGCTCTAGTCTGCCAGCCTGTCAGGGAGGGCTCAGAAATAATGGTCTCTGCTCACCTTTCTGAGAGAAAGCTCTGTCCCCCAGCTCTCGCCTTGATGCCACACTTCAGTTCCTCCCCATGTGCTGCTGGTCCCTTTCAAGCTGCTACTCTGGTGCTGGAGCTCAGAGAAAGTGAATCTGAGTAAGTCCATGTGTGGGTTCTTTCAGGGGAACTGCTTGGGAGTCCAAATGTTTCTTCTACCAACTCAATCCCCACTGGTTTTTGCTGCCAGAAGTCATAGGGACTTATCCTCCTAGCACTGGACCTTATCTTCCTGGGCTTGGGGGCCTGATGTGGGGCTGTGATTCCTGGGCTCCCAGAGATTTACCTCCTGAATTTTTATCTACCGTACATGGATATGAGACCAGACTGTTCCGCATCTTCGCCCCTCCTACCAGTGTGGATGGACGTGGTTTCTTTAATTCCATAGTTGTCAGACTTCCATTCAGCTTGACACCTGACAGTTCTGAGTGACAGCTGTTCTATATTTCAGTTGCAATTTTGATGTCATTGTGTGAGGAGGTGAACCATATTTGCCTGGGCCGCCATCTTGACCACAGTGCTCTGTAAGTGTTCTAAATTTCTGTTTTGTTGATTACCAGTAGCAGTGACATTACCAATAAAAGTATAAAAAATTTGCAATCTCTTGGTG
The DNA here is from genome assembly GCF_021234435.1 of Artibeus jamaicensis. Lineage (NCBI taxonomy): Eukaryota > Metazoa > Chordata > Mammalia > Chiroptera > Phyllostomidae > Artibeus > Artibeus jamaicensis. Next base: position 6,391,753 of record NW_026521828.1, on the reverse strand, counting down.
AAATGCTTATTCATATCCTTTGTCCATTCTTCTACTCGAATGTACAGCTTTCTATTGTTTGATCAAGACAACCTCCTTTGTTATATGATTCTATTTTCTCAATGTATCATTTGTCAGAATATTTTAATAACTTTTTGTTCTTATTAGCATTAAGTTTTTCTTTTTAAGATTTTTTTTTTTTAGAGAGAGGGAGAGAAACATCAATGTGTGGTTGCATCTCATGTGGCCCCCACTAGGAACCTGGCCCGCAACCGAGGCATGTGCCCTGACTGGGAATCAAACCAGCGACCCTCTGGTTCACAGCCCACACTCAATCCATTGAGCTACACCAGTCAGGGCTATTAATATAAGTTTTTATTGTAAATATTCAAACTTATCAATCTTCTCCTTAATAATTTCCACCTTTGGTGCTATGGTTAAAATCCTCTTACTCAAGAGTATTCAAGGTGAAGCAAAAGTAGGTACACAGTTGTTCATATGGAATACAAGAATAAACTGTGCTTCATGCACTCACCATGTAAACCTTTTGCTCCACCCTGTACAAGTGTATAACTGATTGCCTATGTCTTTTTTTATTAGCCTTTAATTGAAATATTAATACATTTCAAATTTATTTTACAAAATAGGAAGCAGAGATCTAAGTTTGTTTTCCCAGATAGTTTAGTCAATTGCCTCAAAACTATTAGAATCATCTAATTCTTTTCTCATTAATTTGGAATGCTACTTTAGTATACTTCAAAATCTTTTGGACATTTGTGTCTGTTGAAACTTGCAATTTTTTTTCAATGATCTACTCTGATGACAGTACCATACTGTTCCATTTCACTGACTGGACAAGTCTCCTCTCATTGCTCCTTTCAGAATATCTTGGAAATTTCTGAATATGTTAATTTAAGAATCACTTCGTATGGTGTCAGATAGGTAACAGACTTATCAGGGTGATCACTTCATAAGGTATACAAATGCCTAATCACTATGTTGTACACCTGAAACTAACATAACAATTGTATGGCAACTGTAATTAACAGCATAGATGAAACTGGAGACTGTTATGCTAAGTGAAATAAGCCAGTCAGTGAAAGACAAACATCGTAAGATCTCACTTATAAGAGGAATCTAATAAACAAAACAAACTAATAAGCAAAACAGAATCAGAAGCATGACAGCTATAAACTGGGGGGACTGGAAGACTGATGGAAAGGAGGTAAAGGCATTAAAGAACATACATGAAGAACCCATGGACATGAATAATGGTGTAGAGACTGACTACAGAAACGAGAGCAAGTTGGATGGAGAGAAGCAAAGGGGTAAAACATGGGACACATCTGTAATAGTACAAACAATAAAACATCAAAAATGAAAAAAGTGGCCCTGGCTGGTGTGGCTCAGTCAGTGGATTGAGGGCCAGCCTGCAAACCATAGGGTCACTGGTTCGATTCCCGGTCAGAGCACATACATGCCTGGGTTGCAAGCCAGGTACCCAGATGGGGGCACATGAGAGGCAACCACACATTAGTGTTTCTCTCCCTCTCTTTGAAAGTAAATAAAATCTTTTTTTTTTTAATTAAAAAAGTGGTTTTTTTAAAAGGTACCTAGAAGTCCCATTTTTCTCCCACAAAATTAATTTTAATTTTAGCCTTTAAAGACCTGATATTCATATAATGTGAAAAACATTCATGAAGGCATAAAAAAGAGGAAAACCCATGACAACAGAAAACTGAAAAGAGGCCACCAAGTGAGGTATGCCAACATTTTATAGGAGAAAAAACAAAGACACATGAGGCAACTACTGGTTTTGGCCAGGCCTATCCTGCCCCCCCACCCCCCGCTGGAAGGAAGACTGGAGAGGCTGGAACAGACTTCCAGACACCATGCACTGCCCAGGGCCAAGTGAGGCATCCAAAGGAAGAGAGGGGATTAAAATAAAAGTCTGCACCCCAAAGATGAGATCTCTCTAGACCCCCAAACACTGCTACCACATATGTTGCCACCCAGTTCTAGTCACTGACACAGGCTCCCCACAGAGAGGCCAGAAAGACCCCCCTTTACAGAAAATGACCAACTCTAAGGGAAATGACCTACAAACACACTTAAATCAGCCAGTCCCACCGAACACCAACTGTGTTCTCGCCAGTGGATGAGCCTTTTCTAATCACCAACTTAATAACTCACTTTAATACAAATGATCAGTCAAGGCCTCCCAGGTAGTTAAGTAAAATGTATGTATGGCTTAATCAGCCTCAGATATGGGCCTAGGAATCAGTATTCATAATTCTTTAAAAAAAAAAAATCAGGTGATTCCAATCTGGGTTTCAGAAACATTGCTATTTCATGAAAGGAAAAGACCAAAACAAAGAAAAAGATCTGAGGAAATAGAAACTGCAAGGAACAAAAGGAAGCTTCAAAGAGATGTATTTAAGAAATAAAAGACTGCCATACTAGAAAAAAGTATGTAATAAAAACAAGGTCCTAGATATTAAATATATGTAATAAGAAAATACCATAAAAGTGTTGGAAGATGGAAAACTTTAGAAAGTAAAACAAAAATGTGGGGCTGGGTGGGGGGGAGGGAGAGAAAGAACAGGAAAACAGAACTGTAAGAAAGTTAGGGGCTCAATGTACAAGAAACCTTATCCAATGAACAGAATTTCCAGAAAGGGACAAACAGAAAACAGCAGGAATGACACCTGAGAGAGGAGACGGATGGTACAGGAGAGAGCTGATTTTCATCATAAAACTGAAGTATTTCCTGACTTAATACTAAGAAAGATTAGGAATTTTCTTTCTGGCAAAGCTTACTTTCACTGTGCTCAGAGCTATGACATTTAAATTTCCTTGTTCAGCATGATGTAAACTTCCTCTAAGCTCTGAACATTCCCATAAGCTTATGCCAGCATACTGTGCTCAGTCTGGATATGACTCATGTGCTACGATGCTAAGAGAAGACGACTCCAATTTAGGTGGAAGGAGGAAGGAGTCGTACTGTTAGTTGAGCTCTCTCCTGTAGCTCCAGAAGAACAGGAAGTTGTTTACCGTGATGTGCCTATACCAAGGGGCAATTCTGAATAAATCAAAATCTCCATGCACTCCTTGGATTTTAGAAATTAGAAATATCCCCAAGAAATCCACAGCCCTAAAAAATGATGGTATATTCAAATTAGTTTTTCATTGTAACATCATTACTGAAATGGAAGAGGTAGAAAATTAAAATCAAAACTGGAAGAAAACATACTTCTTCCAATAGTTTACGGATTTTGTTTTATGTCTAATTAATTGAATCTTAGGTGAGTCTCCAGATTATTATAGCCACTGAAAGAAACAATTTAAGAAAGTAATTCAGATTAATACTAAATTGTATACTTTACAAACTTTCAATACTTTACAAGCTTTCTAACCTAGCAAATAATTCTCATGCTTGAATGTCATCATTACTGAGTACTCCAACTCACAGGATATACTCATTACCATCATCTCCTATCTTTTAAAATCCATTCTGAAGATCAGTAAGTGCCATAACTTTTCTAATCTGGCTTAAATTACACAGTCTCAATATAATAATAACCAAAACTTTGAAACTGATTGAGGCTTTTCCCCTACTCTGGCTCAGGCCCCGAGACTGTAGATAGAAAACCAGCATGAAAGGGGTGGAGCAGGGCTGGCAGGCTGCACCCTTTTTCTTTGCCAGCACCGGTTCACTCCTTCCACGTACCCAGGATTGAAACAGGTAGAGAAGCAGGAGAGGGAGGGAAGTAGGAAATTCTCTCTGAAAACAATACGGTTCTGGTGCTCCCTGGAATCAGGAATTTAAAACTGATCTTGGGCAATTTTAATGGATTCTTCTGAAATTGTTCCCACACTGTGGATCTTATCTGCAATACCCCTTGTGTTTGTCATGTACCCTCCTCTGGCTCCTGGGAATGTGGAAGTTCAATCCTTATTGGGGGTCTTAGCATCCTTCTAAAGGGGCCTCATGGAAGGACCTAAGAAAATTCCATAGAATCTTGGAAACTTCATCTAGTCCACTAGAAACTAACATCCTTTCCTAAACAGATTAGAAGACACAGAAAAACCCAAGAGTCATTCTCACTCCACAGTGAGAAAACTCAACAGCCAGCCATACCACTGTAGGCCTTTATATCAGATTAAAATTATAACATGAGGGGTATACACAGTTTTTATTTTCTGGTAGTAGCCTCATCTTTAAAAGTGAAATTAATTCACAATATACCTTATTTAACATAACATACCATAAATATCATATGGACACTCAAATTTATATAAAAAATTCACAAGACATTCTGCATCCTTTTTGTACAAAGTCTTAGAAATTGGACGTGTGTTTTACAATTACGGTGTATCTAAATGTGGACTAGCCACATGTGAAGAGCTCAATAGCCACATGTGGCTAGTTTCCCAAGGTGCAGCTTTAGATTTTGCAGGCCTGCTCAGACGCCAGTAGAGGGTGTCCACCCCCCTGCCCCAGCCACAGAAGACATGACTCTAAACTGTCCACCACTGAATTCTCTGGATATGATGGGCTGGGGAGGTATTTCGGAGAAAACAGTCCATTTAACGAAATCATCCCTCAATCTCCGACACTGGCCCTTTTAACACCGTCTGCATGGGTGAGGTTAAGAGTCACAAAACAAGTTTTCTCTCACTTCCTTTTTTGTACCTCTGACATAGGGGGTCCGGTACCTCACTTTACACTGTATCTACATCGTTTTGGGGTCTTATCCAACACTTCTATTTTTACATTCTGCTACCTGAATATTTCAATCATGTCTCAAGTTCTTGATGTTTCTGGCAATTTATTTTTGACCATAAGGTAAAGCTTTCAATAGTTATAAAATAACTTTAAGACACTGAATATTTTCATTTTAATCTTATTCATAATTAGCTTTATTAAAAAGTTAATCTTCCTAAATACTTAAAATGCCATTAAAAAGCACAAGCAACTGCAGGCAATGTATGATTATAAACACATAAACACCAATGCACAAGAAAAAAAGACTAAGAAAATGGAACATTTAACTGCGAGTCACTGAGTTTCCCATTTTTTCTGTGGTACTTATGCACCAATTTTATAATATAGTAAGACTGCTTGGTCCCTACCTACAATCACAGTACTTACCTATTAAGGCTGTGGTAAATCGATTCATGGAGAGAGGTTCTAAATACATTGGTCCTTCATAGGCAGACTCCAGTTCACTTCTAACGTAGTCCCTGAGTAAGTAAAATGATAAAAATGTATTAGATACATTCCAAGCACTGAAGGGGTAGAGAAGCAGCTCAAGCACAGAATTCTTGCATCTGTCCCCACATCTACACTAAGAAAAAATACAGATATAACAAATTATATAGAGATGGCCTTCATCTCCTTCCAAGCTTGGAAATAGAATTCACAGAAACTAAATTTTACTATGCAGGGAAGACAGCCAAACCCCCACTGTGAGATTTTCTTTCTTCCTATCACCTTCCTATCACCTTGCTGAATACTTTATGCCCAGTAAAAAGCCCATTGAGGTGTCATCTCTCTACCCTACTACTTACTAATACCCAGTAATATTATATTAAATTATTCTTCTTTTAACTGTATTACTCCATCCACCCTGTCTAATTTTCCCAAAAGTTTTGTCCCCAGTAACACTAATTAATTACAGGTAAAAATCTTAAACTAGTTAGGAAACTGGCTCATACGGGGAAAATCTTTTAAAAATGTCACTTCCAACTCTACGGAGAATTTACTTAGGCTACAAATTTATTCTGAAACAAATCTTAACTCAAGTCAAATATTCCTCTTTGAATTTAATTCATTTAACCTGTGATTACTGAGAAACAACAAAATTTAAGTAGTAGCCAAGAAGCCTTTACACTCTGAGAAGAAACTTTTATGGCATATGAGGGAAGCAAAAAAAGGGAGAATTTAAATTATTATCAGTAAGTTAAATGGTAACATTAGAAGACAGTTGTTTAAGTTCTTTTGATATTAAAGTGGAAAAATTTGTTTAAGAAATTTCTCCCTCTTTTCTTCAATTGATGAATGCTTTATTCACTGTATTTCAAAACAGTGTGAATGTTGAAGTATTTCTGAACAAACTCATATGGCTGTATTTACTTTTTCCATGAAATTACTTCCTATTAGGCAATCAAGTTGAATTCCTTTAGCACACCATAGTCAAACATGTAATGACCCCTTAAATAGTCAGCAAGGAAAGTACTGCCGAAAATCAAATTTAAAAACTCAAAAAGATTTTAAGAATAGAATCAGTCTGGAGAACAATTACAAAAATCGTAACTAAGCTTCATGGGTGATTTAGTAATTTTCCTCTATTCACTCTATGATAACTACTTCTAACAAATACTGTATTAACAGTCTCTGTCAACTGAAAGAGAAAGCCGAATTCTCAAGAGAAATTTTTTTAATGCAGTGGTTGTCAGCCAAGGGTGATTTTGCCCCTGAAGGAACATTCTGCAATGTCTGGAGACTTTTCTAATTGTCACAGCTTGGAAGGGGGTTGGAGGTGCTACTGGCACTTTAGCAGAGATGCTGACAAAACATTCTACAGTGCACAGGACAGCAAAGTCCCCATAACAAAAGAATTATCCAATCCAGGAAGTCATGAGGAAACCCTGTTTTAATGCAGAGAGACACAAATGCTACATATGTAAATCACATATAAATATCTGATCATTAGATTACTATAGGGAATCATTAACGTAATTACTATATTTTACAGTTTTAGGATAGTATGATAAAGAATAAAGAGGATTATGACTTTAAAATAAAATGTACATATAAACAGCACTTAGATTTATGAAGTCTTTGAAGATGCTATTTAAAGAATAAATTTACATTTAAAAGGGATCTAACTCTGAGTCCCTTTACTATGTAGGCCTATAAAGCCAAATCATTTCTTTTTAGGCATAGCATATCCCTCTCCAACAGATCCAGTTTAAAAAGAGGCCAGGGAAAATCCAAAAAGGCAGAAAGCAGATTAGTGTTTGCCAGAGGCCAGGGATAGGGGAAATGGAAATGACCACTTAAAGGTACCAGGTTTAATTTTAGGGATAAAAATATTTTGGACTGAGGTAATGGTGATGATGGCTGTAAAACATTATGAATGTATTGTATGCCACCAAATTGTTCATTTTAAGAAGTTAACTTTCTTTTGAGAGAGCAAGAGAAAGAAAACAAAAACATCAATTTGTTGTTCTACTTATTTATGCATTCACTGGTTGATTACTGTATGTGCGCTAACTGGGGATTGAACCCTCAACCTCGGCATGTTGGGATGATGCTCTAACCAACTGAGCCACTCGGCCAGGGCTAAGAGGTTAATTGTATGTCGTGCAACTTTCGCTTTAATTTTAAAAAAGGAGGGTGGGGAGAAGAGGGCCTACAAGAGCACTATCCCCAAGGAGAAAAGCCACACTTGCCCCCAAAGGGCCCCAGTCCCCTGGAGCTCTTTCATACGAGGTTCAAACTGAAGGAGCAGATTACAGAGTTGGGTTCCCTGTCGTGATTCCTTTCCCTTGTTTGCTTTTGTCATATTCTAATTTTACAAAACAAAACTTCTAAAAAAATTAATATTCTGTATTTGTGACTCAGAAAGAATTTACTGAACATAGTATATTGTTAGCAAACTGCAAGGCTCTGGGAATACTGTAACAGACAAGACACAGTTCCTATAAGCACGAAGCTTACAAACCAGGAAGGGAAACATACAATAAACACTCATCCTAACAATTATTTAATTACAATTGTGGTAAGTGCTATAAAAAAAGATATAGAATAACTCTGACTGGTGTGACTCAATAGATTGAGTGCCTACCAACCAAAGGGTCACCAGTTTTCCCAGTCAGGGCACATACCTGGGTTGTGGGCCAGGTCCCCAGCAAGGGGCCCATGAGAGGCAACCACACATTAATGTTTCTTTCCCTCCCTTCCCCTCTGTCTAAAAATAAATACATACATACATACATACAAACATACATACATACAAACATACATCTTTTCCACCCTAAAAAAAAAAAGACAGAATGTTGTGGGTGTTTTAAAGTTTTTAAAGATTTTGTAAAGTCATAGCTATATTTAAAATTGTATCTTTTATTATCTTCACACTTCTATATTTTTCATTTAGGTAGTTCTTTTGACTTCTGTCTTTTATTTTAATATCACTTATTTTATTTCTTTTACCTCTCATTATAATGTTATTATAAAAGGTTTTAATTTAACTATTGCTTTATCCTTCCCCACATTCCTTTGGCTTTTTAAAGCCTGTTAACTTTCTAATCCTTTGTATGTTTTTAGTTCTTTTTCACTCTCCATATACTCATTACTTTAATGATTTGTTGAGATTATAGGAGACTAAGAAAGGTCGCACTCCAGAAGAATAATCAGTCTATAGACAACACCTCAAGTGAGGCAGTCCCCCCTACACCAGCTCTCTCATTATGCCTTCTTCTAGGGCCCCGGGAATTCCTCTCCCTCAATGCTGTGACCTCTCCCACTACTGTCCATTAAATTCGTTCAAAAACCTGAGACAGGGGACTGACCAATCATTCCACCAAAGAAATTACCCTCTTCCCCAAGCACCTGAGACCCTCTCCCCTTTACTCATCTCCAGTCCCTCAAGACAGTCCCTGCTCGTCTCCCGTCTGACTGACTCACTGATAAGCCCCACCTCAATGAAGTTAGCCAGGCCCAGAAAATCTGCGCTCTCTCTCAGGTAGCTGAGCCTGGCATCCCCAAGCCAGGACAGTGGCTTTGGTGAGGGCTAAACTACTAGCCTTACTAAGCAGCCACTACAGAGCCGTCCCTTCTGAAAGATGAACCTGAGAGCTGCATCTCAGTCTACACAAAAGTACTGAAATAAAGATGGACATTAACAAAGATCTCTGCATCTAAGTCATGTGCAACTTCACGGCATCTCCTGCTGGCAACAAACTCTTGCTACTGCATCTCAACAGAGTGGGCTATTCACAACAAAAAAGAACAAGACAGTGAGCCTGAATAAGAAAGATCTGGAGGAGGACTCATCCAAAATTCCATGAGTCATTTAGGTCAAAAATTCGCCTGAAGCAAAAGCCACAGAATTCTAATTTTTAACAGAATTTTATAACTATTTTAAGACTGAATTAGATGAGATATTCAAAAGCAGTATAGCAATTTTTTTATTTAGAAGACTTAAACAGTAAAATACATTAAGTTGGTCAGAAGCAAAATTTCCTGCCTTCTGCTTATAACTGAATAAAATCTTTCCCTGCTTAAACCTCTTTTTTACTTTGTCAGCAATTTGTGCAATGCTGACAGTCAACCCTGGGCACTAATTAACGAACCAAGTACTTTACTAAATAAACAAAAATCTACTTCCCTAGTCCCAATAATAGCCTATTCTCCTTTGACTGAAACTGGTTGGGAGCATAAGAATTTTAAGATGTATGAAAAGGATATAAGAACAGCTTGAAATGGGAAAATCCTTGCTCTAAAGAGCAGTGTAAATTATAAAAAGTAAAGAACAATATCTAGGAGCTTACTAATTCAACTTAGTCTCTTAAGTAACCTGAGTTACTAAATAACCAAGGAACAATTTGTACACTCTGGCTACTTAGAACTTTCACACAATGTTAAATCCGAAGAAACCTAACCTACCAGTACACAGAATAAAGCAGTGGGCCCTCCAAGTTATCTTTTACAATATGTGCAAACAAAAAGCATTGCTCAATTTAAGAGATCCCAGAGACTGAGGTGTTCAAATGCCTGAATTTGAGGACCTACCACACCCTCCCTAAGCACTGTGCTAACAATGGAATAGTTCATTTATCCAAGGTTTAATTATTTGAGTCATCTCTACCACTCCATCACCCTGCTTCTCTTTTCAGTGTCTTCCTAACCCCTACTATATGATGGATTGGCCAAAAAGTTTGTGTGTTTTTTCCGTAAAGTGAAAAATATATTTTTCATGTTCACCAATAACTTTAGTAATTTGGTTATTCTGAGTATGTTGGCAATCTCCTGCATGGTATAACGTTGTTGTTCTCAATTAATGTCTCAATTTTCACTGTCAATTTTAACTGGTCTACCTGACCATGGAGCATCGTCCACCAAGAAATCTCCCGCATGAAACTTTGGAAACTACTTTTGACATGTTCTATCAGTCACAGCACCTTTTCCATACACTACAGATTTTTTTTGCATTTTTACCTCTCTTGAAATAATAAACATAATAGGCTGAAAATGTCAATTTTCTTTCACCTTCAGTATTAAGATGACCATACGAAATTTCGATTTTGATTAAGTTTTTTAAAAAATGCATGCTGAAGTAACAGCTGTCACAATACAATCTAACAAAATTGTTTTGAGTGAACTTAAAGACTTAAAATTAAGTGCTACTAGAGCCTTCTTACAGAAAAAAATCAAACAAACTTTTTGGCCAACCCAATATTTAGTGCCTGTTCAAAAGAAGAAAACATCAACACTGAAATGGGTCAATTCTATTCCTGCCAAAATTAAAAGTTAGGTATAGAGTGAAAAAAAATTATTTAAACAATTCTGTAACCTAATAGCAATGGTTCTCAACAGAGGAAAATGTTTTTCCCAGGAGACAACTGAAGCAGGGACACTTTTTGTTTCACAGCTGCTGGGGAGGGGGTGCTCCATAACCGGGTGAGGACAGGCAGGATGTTGTTAACATCCCGTGATGCACAGGACTGCCCCACAGCAAAGAATGACCCGGCCCAAAATGCTAAGTGGCCCCAAACAAAGACATCCTCATCTACAGGTTAGAATTATATAAGCTTTCATAAAATATAGTTAGTTACCTGTATTTTACACATAAATAATTCTTACAGAAGTTTTACATTTGAAACCATACTTATATACTCAATGGAAAAAAGTATACTTTCACGTTTTGAAACCCCTAAGCTCTTAATTCAAGCCATACACATATAAAATTGAAAACTGGTTCAAAAATCTAACAATAAAGCAAGAAATTTAAGAACACTATACTAGAGTTTTAAAATGGTCAGGACAGTTGAAGTTTTTTTCCCCTTAGTTCTGGATAGTCAATTTCTTAAAAAATTTTACTTATTTATTTTTAGAGAGGGGGGAAGGGAGGAAAAAAGAGGGGGAGAGAAACATCAATGTGTGGTTGCCTCTCACGTGGCCCCCACTGGGGACCTGGCCTGCAACCCAGGCATTCAAACCCACGACCCTTTGATTCGCAGCCTGTGCTTAATCCACTGAGCTACGCCAGCCAGGGCTGGATAGTTTCAATTTTAAAGTAGGATTGGTACTGGAAAATACATTCCATATATCACTCAAAAGTAAAAGCATAATTCTAATGAGTTAATTAGAATATTAATATTAAATGTTTATACTACAGCACCTGAGCCCATGGCTTTTCTGAAGTTTAATTCTTCTGAACTGCAAGCTGTATCAATTCTATAGACATTTTTTTCTTTTTAAAATTCATTTAAGGATAATCAGCTTCATTATGTGAGTACAGGTATTTAGGGAAAACAGATCCAACTTTTCAAAACTATGAAATTTTCAATGTAAGAAATTAATATTTGCAAATGTCTTTTTCTATAGTCAGTTTTTGAAGTATTGGATTAATGAGAGTATCTAAGCAGTGTGACTCTTCTTCTCAAGACTGTATGACACTCTGCCTTAACATAACTAGAGTAATGGTGGAAAATGTTTATAAATCATCTAGCAAGTAAGGGACTTGCTCTATAATATGTAAAAAATTACTACAACTCAATTTGTAAAAAGACAACCCAATTAAATAATAGACAAGAGGATCTGAATAAATATTTCTCCAAAGAACATTCATACAAAAAGATGCTCAACCTCATTAGCCATCAAGAAAATACAAATCAAAACCACAATGAAATACCACTTTACACTTGCTACACCAAAAAAGAGACAGATATGAACAAGTGTTAGCAAGGGTGTGGAAAAATCGGAACCCTCATCTGCTGCTGGTAGAAACATAAAACTAGCACAGCCATTTTAGAAAGGGTCTTCAGTTCCTCAAAAGGTTATATATAAATATTGTATGATCTAGAAATTCCACTCTAAGATACACGCTGAAGAATAAACATATGTCCACACAAGAACCACGAATATTTACAGCATTGTTCGTAATAGTCGAAATATCCATCAATGAAAACTTACGATAAACAAAATGTGGTATGTACACATGCACACACATATAAAATATATAAAACAATGATTTGGACAGAAAAATAAAATGGTACATGCTATACCATGGATGAACCTTGAAAACATGGTAAGTGAAAAAAGCCAGGCACAAAGAACCCACATACTATACAATTCAATGTATATGAAGTGTCCAGAATAGGCCAATCCATAGGGATAGAAAACAGAGCTCACCGTTGACTAGGGCTGGGGGTTATGGGAAGTAACTATCAGGTGCAGGGTTTCTTCATGGAGTGATGAAAACTCTGTAAAATCACCCTGGCCAGATGGCTCAGCTGGAGCGGTATCCTGTGCTCTAGCAGACTGCAGGTTCGATGCCTGGTTAGGCACATACCTAGGTTGCGGGTTTGATCCCTAGTCAGGGCATGTGTAAGAGGCAACTGATCAATGTTTCTCCCTCGCATTGTTTCTCCCTCTCTCTCTCTTTCTCTTCTTCCCTTCCCCTCCCTAAAATCAATGAACATATCCTCAGGTGAGGATTTTTTAAAAAGTTCTAAAATCAACTGTGGTGATGGTTTGCAATTCTGTAGATGTACTAAAACCCATGGAGTGTATACTTTACATAGGTATGTGAATTATATCTCAATAAAGCTGTTATTTTTTTAAAAAAAAACTTAGTTATAAAACTGCCACATTAAATCTGAACCATTGTTTTCAAAACTAAAAACTGTAGCCTTAATGTTTTATGTATGTGACAAAGTCAAGCCTCAATATTTATGAAATGTGATATGCTATGAATAATTCAAGCAAGGCACCATCTTTGCTAACCTTTTATGAGACAGCACCACGTAGTGTAAATTATACTAAGAGGAAAAATACTAAAATATGCCGTACCTTGAAATTGTTAGTATGAAAACTAACTCCATTAAGATGGGCAGCCTTAGTTTAGAATCAAAGAAGCATTTGTCAAGGTAACGTTATTTATTAAGTAAGCAAACTACTTCACACCCAGTCTGATTCTAAAACTCATTTCCTGTCCACTAATCATCCTGCCTCCCTGACAGAACAGAACTAAGAATCAGAAAACCCAAGCTCAAGTTAGTCTGGAATTGTCCCCCTTCCAGCTCTTTGGCCACTTCAGTTTTTTCATATGTGTATCTCGTAAGATATTAAAGATCGAAATGAACCAAAAAATAGAAAATGTTACATACTGTAAAATGTTATTAAAATCTTTATTGTTTAAAATTTTAAGTCTGAATTTTCTAATAATGAAAACAAACTTTAAACATCAGAAAAAAATGTCCCTATAAACCAAAACTAAAAAGTTGAAATTGCCACAAGAATGATCAGAATAAGGCTTGTCTTTACCGCTGACCCTTTATTGTTACATGACAGAATTTTGACCTCCCTAAAGAAAAGCCTGGATGGTAATACTGCAGATAAAAATAAAGCTACATGGTATCAGCCATCACTATACCACAAATCACATGGAAACTGAAAAACCACGAGGGAAAAGGCAGGTTCATTGTTTTTGTCACCCAGAATTATAGTAACTAGCAAAGCAATAATTTTAGTATTTAGCTATCTACCTTCAACTTTGAGATTTCTCTGACTTTCAAAATCCTATTACCTGTGGAATATTCTGCCATTTAAAAAATCCTTTTTAAAAGACTAATGACGTAGGAAAATGCTCATAAAACATTAAAAACAAAACATAACAATGTCAGCTAAAATTTGCTAAGCACTTATTATACGTCAGAAACTGGGCTAAGAGCTTTCCATGTTTTATCTTATTAAAACTTTACAATAGCCCCCAAGATATTATCACCATTTTACAACTGAAGAAAACTGAGAATTATCTCTCTGCTAAGTGATACTACAGTTATGGGTTAGTAAATAAGGACCATGAAATATGAACCTATCCTATTACCGATCCTTCATCCAAAAAATGTGGCACCCCTGGAGGGTGACTTATTCCATTATACAGAAATGGAATAAGTAGAAATTGTAGAAATTTCTCCTGTAGAAATTGTGTCTACAGACACAATTTCTGTTTAAAAAAAATGAATAAAAAGACAGGGAGCCATGTCTCCTTTGAGCTTGAGCTGAGATTCGGATGTGTCTGGGTCAGGAGGGCCAGCACTCTGTCCATGTCAGTGCTGGCCCTTGGGGCTATGTAGCCCCTTGGGGCTACAAGAGAAGCCCCAAGTTGTTCTCAGGAAGGAACCTAAGCATACAGGGACATACTAGTATGACACCAGATTAGAGAAGTCACTGTCCACACTTGACAGTAAAACAGAGCATGATTTGAAACCCACTGTGAGGATTGTAAGAACTGCGGCACTGCTTTGGCAGCTCCAGATTTTGCAACTCGGACGTGTGAGGACATACCCTGGGCAAGACAAGAGTAAGTCACCACTCCCCAGGTCCGTTCTGAGTAGAGGAAATCAACAAGACAGGAGAGAAGAGAGGAATGTGGGAAGACCAGCTTTCTGGGAAACACTTGGGGCCTTTGAGAAATAACCTTAATGAAATATTAAGGAGCATGAAACAGGAACTTTTCTGCTTCAACAGGAAGGGCCCAGAGTCAATGATCAATTATTTTTACTTTTTCATATTGACTAAAGTGGTGAAAACTGAAAGGTATTAAAAAACTGGAAGGAAAGACCAGAATTTTAACAAGTGGATCTCTGGGTGATGTAATTTCTACCTGTAATAATTACTACCTATAATTTAAAGGCAGTAATTATTACTACCTTTAAATTTTCTGTTATTTCCTAAAAATTGCCTACAGTGAATGGTATTCTCTACATTTTATAATCGGGGGATAAAAGGGGCTTTAAAAGAGTCAACTACTGAATTCTAGTCATATAAAAATGCTACTTTTATATGAACAATAAAATGACAACAAACTCAGTTATTAACAACTGAACCTAAAACAAAAACAAAAACAAAAACTAACCAAACACTAGAACAGGAACAGAATCACAGAAATGGAGATCACATGGAGGGTTATCAGCAGGGGTGTGGAAGGGGGAGAGATGGGGGTAAGGTACAGAGAATAAGTAGCATAAATGGTAAGTAGAAGATAGACAGGGGAGGTTAAGAATAGTATAGGAAATGTAGAAGCCAAAGAACTTACATGTATGACCCACTGAAAAGAACTAAAGGGGGGAAATTCAGGTGGGAGGGAATGTGTAGGGCAGAGGGGAATAGGGGGGGGGGGTTGGGACAACTGTAACAGCATAATCAATAAAACATTAAAAATGCTATTTTTAAGATTTGATTTCAAGCCTACACCAAAATCTATGTTTCAAACCTACAGACAATTGTATCTCGTTATATATGCAAAATAAGCATCATTTTTCTTTGACTTGGGAGTACATTTTACTACGATTATACACTTCAATCAAAACAGAAGAAATTATACCACCAAAATTTTTTCTACCCCATTACATTTACTGCGTGGATTTAGTTCACTTGTATTTTAACATTCTGGTCCAAAGAAGATGCTCATATTCATTGGCAGACCAGTCTTAAAATTTAGGACTACCAGACCTAAGCAAACAGACACTACCACTAAAGAGGCAGAAGTTCTGAGCTATAAAATTACCTCATCAAATAATTTATATCAGTCATCAGCTATATACGTGGTTGAACTTCTTAACAGTGTTCATGGAAAGTAGTTTATTGGTACAGATGAACTTGAAACTCAGTCATACATTTCAAAAATGGGGACACGTTCTTACCTGGAGATTTGATGGCCAGCATAGAGGAGCAGGGCAGTCAAAAAATATAGGTAAAGCTGAACCAGGTACTGCCTGGGCAAGGTTAGTAGCACAACACTTATAATATAACCTGCAGTAAAAATAAAAAAAAAGATATAAATAAAATAGGGTTCTAGTTCAGTCTTCCCATTGATTACACCAATAAAAAGAGCTTGAAGTAAATTTCCAATTAGGTTTCAACCATGTAAGGAATTTTTACACTTCACTACCAAAGTAAGTTCAGCACAGTAAAATCACCTGATTTTGTTGTTGTTGAAGATTTAAAGCATTTGTTACTTCTTTCTATGTTTCTGTCAATGCTTTACAACTGAATACATCACACCAAGGTAGAGCAGCCTCCTCTACTCATCTACCCTTCCTGGTGTCTGCTCATTTGCTCTATAAAATGCTCTTGTTCTCCAGTCCCAGGGGAAGAAGCCTCTAAGGCTGTCCCTGCCATCCAATTCAACCTCTTATTTTTCCAAGTCCTAAACACCTCTATCTTCCACATCTTCGGTAAGTCCTGATACCAATCCTTACCTCTCTTTTCAAATAAAGTACAGGGCTCTTCCCCAAATACTGAAGGAAACTTAACTTCTCATTAACTTCTTTTTCTACAGCCTACTTTTCTCATTCCACTGACAAATGTTATAAACTATCTGTACCAGTAGCTCTATTTTCTAACCACCTGTTATTCCCTCTTTTCATTCTACAATCTACAAATCCTCTACTTGATTCGGACTCCAACCAGAGGGGTCCGTGTGTTATGGCTGTGCCGAACAAATTCACACGGACTGCAGAAGTCCTGTGGAGAAAAGGACTACAGGCCACTCTCTAAGTGAGAGACCCACACCTGGACAGGCTTTTAATGCTTTTCTGGGAGCATTACCTAAAGGAAGGTCCTCATTCATCACTGTCAGGCAGTAATGATCAAACGATAGATAACATCCATAGCACTAAGAGGACCTATTTTGAATCAAGGTCAAATAGCTAAAGGGTCATAAAACTTTGGGAAACAAACTCATTTCAGGCTTGGATCATTATCATTTAAATTGAGAACATTCTCAGCAAAACAGGTTTCACTGGATTTTATATATTCTTTCTTAGGCCTGATCACCTCAGGGCAGGGAACCTGCCCTTTCCAGTACAAGGCCACACCCTCCGGTATTGTTTTGGGCTTAAACCAGGCAGAGGAAGTAATGCAGTCAAGAGATTTGGAGACTTGCTGCAGACAGAAGGAGGACTCAGGCAATGTCAAACCTGAGGGGTGAGGGTCCATCACCCCTTTTTTCTATAGTCCCCCAAGTCCTTCCTGAGGGTCCCCCCTTCATGACCCTGTCTACCTTAGAGATTGCCCCTCCCTTGAGGAATCTTACCCATCATTGGCTAACCTGTCATGCACTGGGGGCCAAGGGTGAAGTAAAAGGAAGCAGAGGGGGCACCCCTGCCAGGAAGATAAGCTTTGTCTCCTTAGTGGCTTATGGTCCCAAGGTCTTTTACTCAGCCTTAGCCATAGCGGGGTTACATCTTCAGAAACCAGGCAGGGCGGTTCCCAACATCTACCAACCCCTTTCCCCTCTAAAGAAGACAGCCAGTGTATCTTTTGTCTCAGCATCTAAGGTGACTACTCTCAAATTGTGATCGTTTGACTCTGTGACATAAATTTCCCTTTACCCTCTAAACTCTCCCCTTCACTTCCTTTTCACCTTCTCAAATGAACATAGAAAATCCAGTCTCTGGACAACTGCTTTTCTGTGTATAAAATATGTAGCTCCAAGAATCTATTTTCTAGCTTCGAATGTACCATTCCAGACATATGTTAACAAATATTGGGTTGGCCAAAAAGTTCCTTTGTTTTTTTCCATAAGATAGCTCTAGTAGTGCTTAGTTGTCTTTAACCTCATTCGAAACAATTTTGTTACGTTGTACTGAAACAGCTGTCACACCAGTGTACTTTTTAAAAACATCAAAATTGGTGAATTTTTGTATAGCCATTTTAATACTGAAGATGGAAAAAATACATAACATTTTTGGCATATTATGCTTTATTCAAGAAAGGTAAAAACACAACTGAAACACACACAAAAAGATTTGTGCAGTGTATGGAGAAGGTGCTGTGACTCATCAAACCTGTGAAAAGCGGCTTGCAAAGTTCTGCGTTGGAGATTTCTAGATGGACAATGCTCCATGGTTGGGTAGACCAAAGGGAGTTGACAGCAATCAAATAGACACATTAATTGAGAACAATCAACATTTTACCACAGCAGAGATAGCCAGAATAAAATATCCAAATCAATAAAGTTATTGGTGAAAATGAAAAGTGTGTCTGTTAATTTATAGATAAAACCATATGAACTTCTTGGTCAACCCAACAATTACTGAGAACTTACTACATATCAAAGCATCTTAATCATTTGTTACCTTACTAAAAAATCATTTCTTATTCTAAGCAGACATCTCATGACACATGATGCCTGAGTTATATATACTCCAGTGAAATGAAATGTTCTCATATACAACAAGTACAAACTGAGCTCCTTTCCTCCTTGCTCAACAAGCTAGCTCATCCTCTTTCACTCTCCTAAATCCCATGCATGCTGACTCAAACCTTGAGTCATCTTTTCTCTTATTACAAGTCCTGCTGACACTTCCTCAGTCTGTCACATTACCCTTCTTTCCAGTCCCTATGCCACCCTAATCCACTCTGTAACAGAACAGTACACTAACTGCTATTCTTCTTTCAGTCTCCTTTCACCTTCATACATCCTGTATTACCAGGGCAATATTCTCAAAAACCACCACTTTCACGTAGACAACTCTTGTTCTAAGACTTGTAAAAGTTCTAAACCTCTCAGGCTGACATTGCAGGTCTTGCAAAATCTGGTCTTAAATCTACTCTCCTATATTTAATTTCCACTTATTATTAATGAGTCTTGAATAGGACACAGATATCCCTTCCTAGCACCTAACACCCGCTCAGGCTGACTCAACCACGCTTAAACCTAAGGAAATAGTGCAGTGTGCTAGCTAGGGACTACAGAGGCAGAATTCAGATTTCACACACAGTACATCATAACTTCAAGAACAATCCAGCAGAAGCTAGAAATAAGTATTTCCTTTTCATTTCTTAAAATAATTTCCCAAATTAATTTTTTAATCCCTATCTCAAAGGACTTTAGAGTTATTTAAAAGGATGTTTATTGTTTTAGGAAGGCTTTTTAGTGTTTATAGCTCAAGAATTTTTCTAACCAATCTACTGCATATAATTTCTCCTGCCTTTTAATGAACTATCAGATATTATCTTTCCCAGATATTATCTTTCTCTTCTCCTGTATTATCTCATAAAATCAGCTGCCAAATCCTCTAGATTGAACATATTCATTTAATTCATTCTTTCAACTGTCCAGTCACTCAACCAACATTATTACATATAAAGTATGATCAATATGTATTCCTAGACCTGGAAGATCCAAAGAATAAAGTAATCACGGTCCAGTGAAAACATGAACGTGGACAAAAGTATGATACGGTGCTGGTGCTGTGATGAGCAAACATTAGAAGGGCTACAGTTGATTAAGCTTGATCTGGACTTCAAAGTGTGAACAGATCTTTTTACCAGGCTAAGGAACAGAAAAACATTCTAGGAAAAGAAAATAGCAGGAATGAAAACCATAAAAACACACAGGATATGTGCAGGAGACAGTAAATTCTGCAACGAAGAAACTGCATTTTAAGCTAGAATTTGGTGTGAACAGAGAGAGTACTGGGAGGCCACTAGAAGATGGTGCTGTGCTGACAGAACTGGTGGCTAAAGCCTCAACACAAAGCCTTGTCTATGACACCAGGAATTTAGACTAAACTCGTGGTTCTCAAATACTTTAGAGATCCATTGAGGTTAGGAAAGAAAACAAACAAAAAAACCCTACGGCTAACCTATACCCCCATTCTCACATTCCAGTGGAAAAATAATTCTGTGATAACAATAACATATATTGCCCAAGATTTGAGAGGTTATGAATACCTATGCCAAAATGACAGTACTACAAACAAATCCTTTAAACTACAAAGACTAGATATTTCTAAAGGTCATACAGAAAACTAACAACAAAAACTCAGAGGGAGAAATACAGATCAACAAACTATTAAACATTGACAGTAAAATATAATCTTAATCCTCAATGATAAGGTAAACTAAAAGGACAAGAAAAACTTCAGAAGGGCAACAAAATATATGTGACAATAGAGTATGTTAGTATATAGTACATGTTATATATATAACTTGTATATAATAGCCGGTCAAGAAAAGTTTAATTAAACTATTTAATAAATACACAAAGACTATCAGACAGCTACCTAAAATACATATATACCTCTAACACACTACACACGCACATAAATTCCAAATGAAAATTTCAATATAAAATAATAAAACCGTAAAAATTCTACAATAAAACATGATGGAATTCTTTATAAACTCAAAAACAGGAAAGGCTTTTCAAACTGTTTCAAACCCTAAAGGTATGAAAGAAACAATAAATTCAACCACATTAAAAACAAACTCTGCATGTCAGAAAAAATTAAGTATAATCAAGAGAACTGGAAGAATAATCTCAAAGGGTAAATTTCCCCAATATATACCCAAACTCCCACAAACTGGTAAGAAAAGGCTAACAATCCCATAGAAATGTGGGCAAAAGACATTAGCTGACAACTCACTCAAGAGGAAATCCACCTTTTTCTTAAATGTGAATAAATTAAATTTCACTCAAAATAAGAGACATACAAATTAAAACATTTTTTAAAAATCCATTTTTCACCTACTGAAGTAGCTAAATATAGCCCTGATTTGAACAGAAGGCAGGACTACAAGCAATCTCAACCACTGTTGGTGGAAATACAAAATAGTCAAACCCTATGGCGTGTGGTATCACTCAATGGTACGAAGGTATGCACTCTTTATCCAGCAATTTCACTTTTAGAAATTTATCCCAAGGCTCTATTTGTACCCGAGGAAATTAGGGCTATACCAAATTATTTAGTATAATACTTAATAAAGTAGAAGACAGGAGCTATCTAATATGTCCACTAATAGAGTGATTAATTCAATAAACTATGGTGTAGCCGTGTAAAAACACTACACACAGGGTTAGGGAGAGTGAGGCCTCAACACTATCAGCATCTTATGATTTGGCAGACTAGAATACAAACCTTTATTTCATGAATACCTAAAAGCAGAGATATGGCTCTATATCACTAAGTTAAAAGTTTATAAACAAAAGGTTCAAAACAGTGTGTATTGTGCTACCTGTACAAAAAAGGGGAAATACATACATTTAAATTTATATATTTTCATGTATATCAGCGTATTGTTATGTTTACTTACATATACGTAATAATATCTAGAATTATACACAAGGACAAGAGAACTTAGTGCACAAGGAAGAGATATAAGAGAAGATATTTTTCACTGTATACTTATTATGCTTGATTTCTGAACATAAATACATTGCCAATTTTAAAAATAAGAATTTTTAAAATGTGTTTAAGGATGAAATTCTGTAGTCAAGAACATTATATAAACACTAATTCTGACAGAGAAGTTTTCCAACCAAAAAACTATTCAAGCTGAAATGATCTACTCAGGTAATCACTAACCTTACTCTACTATAGCATGTATTAACACTAAGTGTATTTAAGAAGGTTGAAGTAA
Organism: Artibeus jamaicensis; assembly: GCF_021234435.1. Classification (NCBI taxonomy): domain Eukaryota; kingdom Metazoa; phylum Chordata; class Mammalia; order Chiroptera; family Phyllostomidae; genus Artibeus; species Artibeus jamaicensis. Next base: position 6,370,107 of record NW_026521828.1, on the reverse strand, counting down.
GTTCACAAAGTTACATCAGTAAGCATGAATGGCAACTGTACTACAACAGATTCAATTTCTAAATTAATGTTTCTGGTTATTAGGCAGCTGTCTTTATAATAGGTATTTTGATATATTCACACACAGTATATATGATAAGCACATTTTTTAAACCACAGTGTAATACTTTGCTGATTTAAACTAAACGTCTAAGCTAAGTGTTCAATTGTTCTTCTACGAGAGACTGGAATTATTTTCCATAAATTGGCTAACATACAAAGCCTTTAATAAAGGGCTGAAAATTATAGTGTTTCGCAGTATAAAAGAACGTTCTCATTTCACAGACTTTCCCAAGGTAGTGCCACCTAAAAGAGAAGAGTTTACTGCACCCAGATGTTCTGCTTCCAGTGCACACTGCCTTTTCCACTAGACCTTACCTCTACCCACAAGGACTTACATGGTGATCTCTTAAGAGCTGTAAGGAGTTCTCAGGGCTAAGCTTTGGAACTGAAGAAGTCCTTCTACAGATAAAAATAAATCTCATAAAGAAAGGACAACTCTTCAGAATTTTATAAAAGATGCATTTCTTGATGGGCAATTCTAATAAAAATATTAATAAAACCACAGTAGCATATCATTCAAACCATATCTTATGTTATACAGTAGCAACGTCAAATAAAATTATTTATTTAACGTTGCTACTATACATGTGAACTAAATAGTATGCTACTATACATTTATCACATGTATATCACAGCTATACATGTGATAACATTGCTATCATTACATGTGAACTAAAAATTACCCAAAAAATTAAGGATCATGACTTTTAGTGTAGATTAATTTTATTTCTTTCCTGTCTGTATTTCCTTTTTTTAAATTTTTATTTATTTATGTTTAGAAAGAGGGGAAGGAGGGAGATAGGGAGCAAAATGGAAGATAGGGAGCAAAAATCAATCAGCTGCCTCTCGCACACCCCCAACCAGACACAACCCAGGCATGTGCCCTGACAGGAATCAAACCTGCAACCTTCTGGTGCTCGGGCCAGCACTCAATCTACTCAGCCATACCAGTCAGGATTCCTGCCTGTTATTTCTTGACTCCAATTTCTTTAACCTCTCGTCTACATTAGTTTTACCACTAACTGCAAATCATACCAATCACATTTCAAGGAGTACTTTAAATGTCTGGAAAGGTATTTGTAATATTTACATTTTATCATATTAAAATCTAAAATGTTTCCTTCTGCCTTCTAGTTTCATCCCTAAAATAAATGTAACACTGTCTGTTTTCCTCTCCCCCTAACAATCCATGTGCAATGGTTAAGACTATAAACAAGATTCATAAACATTCATCATGGCTCACTGAAAGATGAGAAAAGGTGACATAAATACTTACCTACATAATGCATATTAAGAGCCAAATACTTGTATTGGAAAAGAGGGTTGTTACTGAGGCTACTTCTTTGGATCTGCTGGAAGAAGGAGCTGACATCCCATCTGTACAGGACATCCAACAGCATGATGCTTGGCACTCTCAGGGCCACATTTAACACTGCCTCCAGCTTCTCCTTCGCAGCCATGGTTTTTCTTGGAACGGACCTAAAATTCAGGAGACACAAGATACAAATACAAGTTGTATAAATACAACCTCTACTAGTTTTTAGATATCTTAGTATGAACCTAATGACTTTCCACATACTGTGTAAAAACTGTGTTACAATGTATAGAACTTCTCGGCCACGTCTACTACTTCTGGATAATTATAAAATAAGGTTTGTATTGTGTTTTCACATGGACTCTTTCAGGCTTGCCTAATCTTAAAAATTCTCATTAAATGTTCAAGCCTCAAAACTTATTTTAATAAAGCTCCCAACTCCAAATTCTAGGCAATTACCAACCAAATGTCCTAAAAGAATACTGCAGGTTTTATCCAAAGATAAAGAAAAGAAAAAAATACTTGAAAAGACAAATTTACTCCTATAAAATTATTTGAGATTTATGTAGCTCTTTAAAAACAGAGCAAACATTAAATATTTATTATATTTAAAAAAACCTGCCCTGGCTGGTAAGCCTCAGTGAACTGAGTGCTGGCCTGCAAATCAAAGGGTCACTGGTTCCATTACCAGTAAGGGCACATGCCTGGGTTGCAGGCCAGGTCCCCAATGGAGGGTATGCAAAATGCAAGAACACACCGGCTTCACCCCTTCCTCTTTCTCCTTCCCTTCCCCTCTCTCCAGAAGTAAATAAAATCTTAGAAAGAAAAAAAACCCTAAACTAGTCAATAAAAATGTAAATGCAGATTTAGTTTCTAGCACCTCATTGTCTTTTTCCTTATCACTTACAATCAAAATTGAAGTGCTGATTTTACAATATAGATAAAACCCAGAGAACTGATGGTATGTAAATGTAAAGAAACCATTCTTTGCGATACTGTTTCGTTGAATCACTAAAGTTAAACTCGGTCTGAAATTTCCATAATTTGCTTTCAAGGTAGGAAGATAATTCAAATTCTTCCCATCATATACAGACATGCTGGCACATGAAAGTCAACTACTGTGAGTCTGCAGCCCCTGTCTTTACTGAGCCGTTGTTGAGTAGTAGAGTAAGGAAAAGGAAGAAAAAAGAAGGAACTGAGGATCTCCTGGACAAATCTATTTAAAAGAACAAGCCAGTGAAATACTGCTTTATACAACTGAGGTGCAAATTAAGCCAAGGAATTATAAGAGAATAGGGCAAACAAAAGTGGGCAAAGAACCATTTTAAGAGTAAAGATAATTCTGGATTGTTGCCTCTGACAATATCCTTTTAAGAATTTTGCTGAGAAAGCTAACTACATTTCTAGCTTTGGCAGTAATTTCAGGCATTACAGGACCAACGAAAACATTTATCTCTAAAGAAAATTATAGTGACAGATTTCTATGCTATGGTTAAATATTTGTCAGTATTCCCATTTTACCCTCTAATTTTCATTGCTTCGTAATTCGGTTATTTAAAAAGGGGGCAGTTCAACTTGGCACACCATTATTGTAAGTTTTTAAAGCACTGAAAAACAGATTAATTTCACTGATTGTTAACTAATCATATTATCAGTACTATTGCCCAACATATATACATACTTTCAATAATGCAAAATTAATGTTTTTCATAAATACTATAGTTCTTATTAATTTAAATGAACAAGACCACTTTAGTAATTTTCCTATGTAAGAAAAAAATATTGTGAGAGAATCAAAATCAAACAGCTGTATCCTGGGAGGGAGGGGGGAAGGCCAAATCAACATTTGAATCAACAATAAAATCCCTAATCAACATTTATTGTAAATACATCAGTCAGGAACCTAAATTTCTCAAAGCTCATTATTTTAGGAGGGGGTTAAGAAAAGCCTGGAAAGAAATACAAAATATTCACATTAACATCCTTTCAACACTGACACTGGGGCAATTTTTGTTTCCTTCTTTCTACTTTTTCCTGTTTGCCAAATGTTTTAGAATACCCATGTGTTTTGGGGGGAGTTGGGGGGACTCACTCATGTGCTTGTGCCATGTAAATGACTTAAGGAAATAAAAGCTTATTCTGAGGTTAAACTGATACATCAATGTACTCTTGGGAGTTTAACTCTTTTTTCGTATTGCAACATCCAATATAAATTACTAATCCATTTACAAGCAACAACAAAAAACAGGGAACATTACTGGGTTGATACTTGTGGTCCATATTTATTTACTTCATCTGATTTGCAGCCTTCTATTTTTTAATGTTTTCTTATTTTTAAATGTGCCTACTTTCATCATTCACTGTACCTCTTAAAGGGGTAAAGAAAAAGAGTTTAAACGAATAACCAATCCTGCATTAGAAATCAAGATCTGAACTGCTGTGGTGGGGGGTGGGGGGAATCTCCCCAATTCTTACAGAGAATCAACTCTATTACAAAAGAATGCCACTAGGACAACAGTACATTTCCCTCTTAATTACTTCTACTGGGTCTCACAAATACAACAAGAAAAGAAAATCTTGGATCCCTAAAGCTATCAATACAGAAGAATATCCAAAAGGGCAGATCCCCTAACTCTACACAGTAAACTCAAGACTCAAGCGCCTAAATTAAGAAGGAGCTTGGATAGAATGACATGTATCTGTGTAATAACAAACCTACTGCTTACTAAATGTTTATTTTTGTATGTGAATATTTTAGCAAGTGACTGGCAAGCTCACCATATATAGGGATGTGTAGGAAACAAAGTTAATTCGTGGAAAACCAAATCAATGTTATCCACAAAAGATGTAGAAGGAAAAAAGAAAAAAAATATCCCCTAAACTTACCAATATTCAATCTTTATAAAGCAGAAATGCCACATGATAGGGTGGTGACCGGCACAAAAAAATGCCATACACTACACTCTAGCACCACATACCAAACCAACACCTAAGCAAAATGTTGAAATATTTATCTTGTTTGCAGATACCTGAAATCACTCACACCGGCCAAATCACTATTGCAAGCATGCAGTAAAAATGGAGCTTTCTCTCCCAGAGTAAATAGATTATTATACCTCTATGATGTCTGGTTCAAGCCTAATTTATTTTTATCTCTAGATTTATCGGATAGCTCTAATGAGCATATCCTAGGTCAGAGTGAGCTCAAAATTCTCTTAAAACAAAAACAACACCAAATAATCCTCAAAAGTAAGAACTAAAGACAAAGAAAACTTAAAGGCTTGACACTTCTAAGGCCAAATATATAAGCTACATCCAGCCCAGTTCAATAACATATATTTAATTTTCAACGCAAGATTTTAAAATTTCCGCCTTGAACTATGAAAAGTACTGGAAAAATAATAGTCCAACACAACGTCTCAGCAAGTAACACATGCTCATTTAAACACACTTTAGGCAGTAAAACAGCTCTTAAACCAAAAAAAAGGTCTCTCTGTCCAACAATGGCAAAAAAGGTTCAACAAATGGTAACCAAAAACAAGGTCACAATATTTCATTAAATGACTTTCTCAGGCTTGCAAGCAGTAATCGCTACTTACACACACAGTAATGTCTGTACAAGTATCATGTTGCACGGTTCACCATTCATATTTGTGGGTTAAACACAGGAAGCCTCATTCTACACTTGCCTGAAAACACTGCTCTGGTTTTGAATATGAAGAAAGCAAACAAATTATCACAAACAATACAAAAACCATAAAATGTTAAAGTCATGGCTCACTGCAGTTGAAGAATTATGGTAAATAAATAGAACTGGAAAATAATGTGATCTTCATTTGGATCTGTGATGGATCTATAATGTGATAAAAAAAAATGAAGAATATTCACACCTCCTGAACTCCCTTGTAAAAAGACAAAGCAAAATAAGAATGCTTTGCTTTGTCCAATTTAAAGTTATTCAGTAAAATAGGTAATTTAAGGCTGAAAGTTTCTACATCTTTTTTCATCAAAATAGAAAAACAAAAACTACCATTCATCATTAATCTTTCTTTATCCCATCCAATTAAAAAAATTCTACCATCAGCTAAAACCAACCTTAATACTGACAGATTTTCTGGATATTTACATTTTAGGATAAGCTCTAAAAAATGTAAAAGGATAAAGCTAGAGCCTAATATCATAACTAAACTCAGCCAAAAACTGATACCCAGGAGGAGAATGAATTTCTTACATAAGCACTGGCACATGTTTTAAATATAGCTGGTCTTCCCCACTCCCACTAACTGCTAACTTTTCGTGTACCTGGCTTCCAAATAAATTACTAGCAGTCCTATAGTTCATCGTCATCTCCAAAACGGCAAAGATATGGAGTCCACTCTGAACTGAAGGTACATCTTTCAACTTAAGAAGCCAGTCAGTGGATAGTGGATATAAAGACTGCTACCTCTGCCATTCGGCGCTCAGCCTGGGTCACGACTGCAGCGCCGACAGCTCATCCTCTGGGCATGATTCAAGATTCAGAACTGTACACTCCGTATTTTAAAAAATAAAAAGACATAGTTCTCTCCTTTTCTTTCACACTAGTTTCCTGTTTATTGTAGACCGCGAAGCAAAGCCATCCATTAATTAATCTTTGATGCCTCCGTACTGCAAAGCCCCCTTCCTCTGTCCCCGCACCTCCTCCCCCGCCCCCACGCCTGCGGCTCTCCGGCGCATTTGAACTATAGTAACCCCAACTCAGCTAGCTGCAAAGCAGGCAGCAGCGCGGCAGCAGAGGCCGCCGCTGCCGCCGCGGGATAGGGGATTACGTTCACAAAAACTCTGCCAGGAGAGGCCCGTGCCAGGAAGCTCTCCTGTCTGGCCAAGGGTGCCAGCTCTGCCGCGCCCCACACCTGAAAGCTTCCAAAGAAAGATGCAGGTTTAGTTCTTCATCCCCGAACAGAAATGGGTATCATTACTTAAGGGAGGGCACGGGTCTCGGTTTTCATGAGTGGGGAAAACAGAACTGCAGGAAGATGCAAAAGGAATAGCAGGCGAGAGAGGAAGCGACAGGGACAAAAAAGGAAGGGCTGAGGAGAGAGGTCTAACTGCAAAAATGGACTGATAAACGGGATGCAGAACAAATCGGTCCCCATTCGATGATGGCTTGGCAGGGCCTTTCCACAACCCCCAAACGAACTCGAACCGCAAGAAAGAGAGAGGCTGAGTTTGGGGGCTGCGTAGACCAAAGAAGGGTAAGACGAGAGGAAAGAGGGAGGGAAGGTTGGGAGCAAAGTGGACAAAGATGCAAAGGGAAAGTTGGAAGTAGGAACAAGAGCAAAGGAGCTGGAAAGGAGCAGCTAGGAAAAGAGGCAGCTCAGGAAGGGGCGTACAAAAGGGGTGGAAATGGGATGCTAGGGAGGCGAGGGGGGAAACTACACAGTGAGGGCATCTCAGGAATGCCGGGGGAGGTGAGGGATAGCTCCAGGAGGGTGAGGAGGCGGGGGGCGGCGGCACGGGCACGGGAGCTGGAGGGGCAGAGCGCGCTCCGCGCTGGGGTGCGGGAGGGGCGACAGAGTCAGAGTCGGAGAGCACCCGTAAGGGGTCAGGAGGACCGCGGGAGGGGCTGGCGGTTGGGAGGGAGGGGGCCCTACCGGTGAAGAGGGGATGTGAATGCCGCTGAAGCTGGAAGGAGAGGAGGTGAATGGGGGAAGGGGCACGGGGAGAGAAGAGGAAGGCGCGGGCAACGAGATGGGGGAAGGGAAGATAGGGGAGGGCGGATGCTGGCGGCGGACGGAGGGCGCCGGGATGGGAAGGGGCCAGCGGGGGCATAAGGTTCGGTCACCTCGGGCTGCGGCCTCCCTGCCCGCGAGGCGGCACCGCCAGCAGGCCGGCGGGCTCCGCAACTCCCCGGCTTTCTCGCCCGCCCTCCCGTTCTCAGGCTGGGGCGGCGGCGACCAGCCGGGACAGCGAGGCTCACAGCGGCGGCTCCTCCGCGCCGGGCCTTGGTTGCTGAGTTTCGGGAGGCGGCGGCAGCGGCGGCGGCAACGGTCCGACCCGTGTGGTCACCATCGTCCGCAGCAGCACGCGCTCGCGAGCCGAGCCCCTCAGCAACCGCCGGCGGCCATGGCTCCAGTGCTCTCTCCTCCCGCCCCCGGTACTCTGCAGCGGCCGCAGCCAGGCTCCTGCGCTCTGCGCCTGCGCGCGGCGCAGCCAACGCGGCGAGCCCCTCCCCCGCCAAAAAGCGCGCGCGCCCCCGCCATCACTCACAATCGCAGGAGTCTGGTGGTTAACTACGCCGCCTCAGGTACGAGGGTGGGAGACGCTCGCCCCCACCTACACACAGCTAGGCTCTGGGGGCTATGGAAACGCGTACCACAGTGACACCTGCCCGTGGGCTGTGACACGCGCCATTCTGACAGGTGCACTGTAACACTCCCCAAACACCAAGAGCCTCGCGCATTCACACCCACCCTCACCTGCCGGGACCACGTGGGAGAATTGGAGGGGCTGATCTTCACCCGGTGCAACCGCAGTAACAATGATGCCAGAATGTTTTTTAACTCCCTGAATGATTGGACTAGACTGTCAACCCCATGACTAGCGCAGAACAGGAGTTCAGCAAACCTGTGTTTAATAAGTGAGTAGATGAATGAATAAATGAAAATTGGAACTGTCCACTGAGTATCCTTAATTGAAAAATTCCGACCCCTTAATTTAAAAAAACTTGCTCAAAGGATGTTACCGTATGAAATTAAATGATATTTTGTTTGTCTTATCTTTTGGTCTGAAGTTCCAAACAGATGAGAGCATGGGCGCGCACACACACCCTTCCCAAGGTCCAAGTTCTGCGAAGCCACGAGCAGTGACCCATATTACTACCCTAATTTAAATGTCAACACACCTTTTAGAACAGAATCCGAGCCCCACTTGCCCATAATACAAATCCTGAAGCATGGTGTGTGTGCACAAATGAATCAAGGATATTGCTAGTCTCCCTGGCCTTCGCATGACTGTTTTTCTATCACGACCTTCCTCCACAAATCCCTGCACCCCCGCCCACCACCTTCCAAAAACAAAACAAAAAAACCCAAAAACACACCTACATTGTTTGCGTTTTTCTTTGGTTAGTTCCTGGAGAGCCGGTTGCCACTAGAAACCAGTATAGCCTTTGATGTTGTCAGTGCCTATTACATAGAAGATATACACCTGGAGGTAAAATGTTGCAACTATACTGGATCATCCTGAAAATGGGAGGCTTCAACTTCTGCATGTTACAAGAAGAATTAATGTATTTCAATCTAAATTCCTGTGTTGGGGGCCCTCCTTAGAATTTCAAGTCTCTGGCCTCTGCACTTTAAATGATAATCCCCCCAATTGTGAGCAACCTTTGCACCTTGCTAAAATAGTAAAAGGAAGCTCTGCATTAAAAAAATGTAACCACTGGAGGTATCAATCAACCAAATTCCCAGTAACTTCCCTTCCACTAGTATGCTTTCTATAGAAATTGAATTTTTAAAATTTCTGGCACTTGTATTCATAACTATAGCCACCTTTCACCCTGGTACCTTAGAGTACTTTAGAATAATCATTAAGCCTTCTACATCCCAGTCAGTCATTTTATGAGTCTCTTAATATAGCCTGGTAAGTAAGAAATTACAGAGAATAGGAAACTGCCAAAGATAGCAAAGCCTCATCCCTTGGTCTCCTCCCAGGTTTAACAACTTTACTACTGACTCAAGAAAACAAAAGCCCACAAATATTACGAAAAAAGTGAAAATCTATATAGTGCTAAATTCTCATTGTTTATACTTCTAGCATGAATTACAGAATCTTGAAAATATTACCTTAGTTTTGTTACCAGGTTGGTGTGTGTTGTTTAAATGAAGGAAAGGCCTACCTTGGCTCTCATCTTTCCTTTCTTAAAGAGGAAAAAAATGGCTTCAAAGCCCTATAACCCTCACTGTAAGTACTCTGGACTTCTAAAAGAAAAAAAGCCACATGTCTTTGAATTTTATAGCAGCTGCCTGTAAATGCTGAAGTTCAAAACAAGTAAAGAAAATTACTCTGGTAATAAAAGGGTTACTGCTATTATATGGCTGCAGATCCAGTTTTGGGAAAGCTACACATTGCCAGAAGCAAGTAACCAAATCAAATGAAAGAGAAAAGTTCAGAAAAAACAGACAGAGGGTAGTAGAGAGGACTGCTCAAGAGAAAGAGAGCCAGCACAGGTAAAGTACTTTCTAGAGGCACCCAAACCAGGAAAGGTCAGGGGAAAATTCATGGTAAGTACCTGGAACCAAACTTAAGGAAATACCCAAATGTCACAGCTTGGTCATAAAAGGAATTAGCTTTGAGTGCTAGAAAGGAGTGGAGTGTTTATAACTATAAAATGGCAAACCATTTAGGATTCTAAAGGTCATCTTCCTGTTCATTAAATGTATTCAACATTGAGGAGGAAGTCAGCACAAAGTTTGGAAGATGCATATTGGTTACCACTCTCGACACTCCAAAAAGCTTGTTTCTGAATTCCTTATAAACTGATTATTGCTAATAATCACACAGAAATAGTCCTTTGTTGCAAATCTTCAGATAACTGAGGGACACTTAACTACCTTCTAGATCCAGAGATAAGATCTCAAATAATAGATTTCACAAAATGGGGCCAAAAGCCAAATAATGGGGCTAGCCGACATGGGAAATATAGGGAAAGGAGAATGTTTGTGTATTCCTTTATTCACTCATTGTATTAGTTCCTAATATTTCCTGGGCACTTTGAGGTCTTCTCTATCCAACTCCAAAACAGTTAATTTTCTTGGTTAGAAAAGTCTGAATGATGTATAAAACCTCATTTAATCTAGCTGCCCCCAGAGTCTGATTTTGAAAGCCAATTCTAGGAGGAAAACTATACAGTTGTGAGTAGCTTAATGTCAGGATACATTCTGAGAAATGTATTGTTAGGCCCTTTTGTCATTTTGCGAACCTCATGGAGAACACTCACAGACCTAGATGGTACAGCCTACTGCACACCAGGCCACATGCTATGTAGCCTATTGCTCCTTGGTTACAAGCCTATAAAGCATGTGACTATACTGAATATTGTAGGCAATTGTAGTGCATTTTGCTGTGACATTACAAGGGCTACAGTGTTACCAGGTGATTTTTCAGCTCCATTATAATCCTGTGGGGCCACCATCTTATGTGCCCTCTGTCATTAACTGAAATGTCCTTATGTTGCATGACCAGTTTTCTTAGTCCACATGGGTAAAGGGAGATTCACTCTTTGAGATATAATTCACATACCATACAATAAACCAATTTTTAAATGTACAATTCAGTAGCTTTTAGTGTATTTACAGAGTTATGCAACCATCATCACAACCAATTTTAGAACATTTTTGGAAAATTGGAGAAGCAATAGAATTTATATTGTTTTAATACCAAAATAAATTTATCTTTTTCTACCTTCTGTGGGTCTAATTTATACCTAAGTGTATAGGAGAGAAAAAAATATAGAAACAGGACACCTTTTGTTTGGTTTGGATTTTTTAGACTTTTTCCAAAACATTTTTATTTGGCCAAATTTTCATTTGGAAGAGTTTCAGATATACAAAAGAATTAAAAGAATATTACAATCATCGCTCATATAAAATCACCATGTAGATTCAAAGACTGTTAAAGTTTTGAATATTTGCTTTATCTATGTGTGTGTGACTCATTATGCTCTTTGAGAGTAAGTTGCAGACAACGGCAACCCTAAATACTCTAGTCTTTTTTTTCTAAAATTAAGAGCTTTCTCCAATACTACCAAATTCCACCACCACAACTCACAAAATGAATTATAATTTGCTAAATCTTTTACTGTCCAACCAATATTCAAATTTTCCCAGTTCTCCCTGAATTATCTTTTACAGATAAAAATTTTCCAACCAAGATCCAATTAAGTTTCATTGATTGCCTTAGTTGTTACATCTTATAAGCCAGCTTTGCTTTTAATTAACCTGAGTGTTTGTAACAGTTTTTGAATCTCTAACATCAACAGGGAGAAAAAGATATATTTTTTCAAATTTCAGATCAGCTGGTGTACCTCCATCCTACCCAGCCATTTTCTCTGTCCTGATTCTGATTAAACTTGAAATGGGCAGTACTACAGAATTGTGTGTTACTTTTCAAGCATGATATTCAACAAAATACAATGGATATTGATTGTCATAGACATTTGTTAGGTGCCTCCCCAATATCACCTTTGATGTTCTAGCTATGTAGTCTACTGGTCATTGATCATGAATGGATTAATGAGTTTATCCTATCTCCCACAGTGATTAGTCCAGGGAAAAACCCACGACCCAAGTCAAGCCTTAACAAGCAGAGCAAAATTCAACACCAAGGTTTTCAGCTGAACTACAAGGGAGAGCAAAGTTTCTCTTTTCTACTAGACCTAAAAAAGGAATCCTATAATTTCAGAGACTACAAGCAGCCATCTTGGATCCAAAAGGGAAGAGCCAACTCAAAAATATGCCAAAGCATACAAAAGAACCCAAGACATAAAAAGAAACCAGGTCACAGTGTATGAGCCCTAATCCAAGCCTCAGCTAAAGCCAGCACGTCCACCCCCTATTCTGTAATTATATCAGCCAGTAAGTTACTTTTTAGCTTAAGCCAGTTTGTGGTGTGTTTTCTGTTATTTGCAAGTAAAAAAGTCCCAAGGCATCAATCCTTTTAATTTGCAAGTCAGTGTAATATGCTTTTATGAAGATAAGGAAGTGACTAAAAAAACAAATGCATGAAAACACAGTTGTATAATTTAACGAATTGATATTTAAAAAAAAAACAAACCTTTAACCACTATCCAGAAATAGAAACTTGCTAACACCCCCAGAAGTGCCCACCACACTTTTTCACACCTGTCTAAACTGACTTTAACATAGTCACTTTCCTTTCATCGTTTGACCTCCAAGTCCCTAAATATGTTAATTTAGTTTTGCCTGTTCTTGAATTGTATATGAGTGGAATCATATAGTATGCTTTTTTTTGGGTGATTAGCCTTTTCTGCTTAACGTTGTGTTTGAAATTCAATTGTTATTGTGTGAATCTGCAGTTTCATTCATTGTCACTACACTATTACGTCATATGAATACAACATGTACTTATTCATTCTGCTGTTAACCAACATTTGGGTTAATGAACACCCAAACTCCAATTTGGAGCTACCACAAACCATGCTGCTGTCAGCACTTTGGAACTTGCCTCCTGCTGCTCCTGTGTACACATTTCTCTTGAAGAGAACTGCTGGGTCACAGCACCTGTAGGTATTCTACTTTCTTAGATAACTCCAACTGTCTTCCAAAGTGTCTGCACCAATGCACACCCCCAACCACAATCAATGAGGATCGCTATTACTCACTAGCCCACCACTGGTATTATTACCAGTCTTTTAAATTGTAGCCACTCTACTGGGTTTTTTTAACTTGCATGTCCCTAATTGCTAAGGAGGTTAAGTATCTTTTCATGTTTACTGGGCTTTTGGACTTCCTCTTTTGTGAATTGCTGGAGTCTCTTCCCCAATTTTCTTCTAAATTGTTTGTCATTTGCTTTTTGTTTTGCAATCTTTTGTATATTCTGAATGCATGTCCTTTGTCAATTATATATGCTGCAAAAAGCTCCTCTTGTCCTGTAGCTTCCCTTTTCATTCAGTAATAATGAACATAAATTATTAATTTCAATTTCGTATTTTTATACATAACAATTCTTTTAAGCCTATTTCCCCTCTGCTTTACAGAGCCATTGTGTCATAAATTGAGTGTGCATATCTGAGTAGATCTGTTCCTGAACTCACTATTCTGTTGCTCTGGTTTGTTTGTCTATTCTTGTGCCAATACAAAACTATTGCAATTACTCTATCTAGCTAGGTAAGAAGTCTCAATATGCAATATGCAGTAGAGCAAGTCCTCCCAACTCTTTGTTTTGTTTTCTTTTTTTTAATTTTATTTATTTATCTTTAGAAGGGAAGGGAAGGAGAGAAGGAGAGACATATCAATGTATGGTTGCTTCTGGTGCATCCCCTGCTGGGAACTGACCCCTGCTGGGAACTGGCCTGCAACCCAGGCATGTGCCCTGACAGGGAATCAAACCGCTATCTTTTGGTTCGCAGGCCCGTGCTCAATCCACTGAGCTACACCAGCCAGGGCTCTTTGTTTCATTTTCTTCAAAAGGATCTTGTCACTTTGCATTTCCTTATCAATTTTGGACTCAGATTTGGAATTTTAGCTTGTCGAGTTTCTCAAGATGTCATTGAGACTTAGTTTTCGACAGAGGTCTTGCATCTCCTTTATTACATTAATTCCTAGATGTTTTGTTTTCAATGCTATCGCTGATGGTAACTTACCAATTTTTGTTAGTCTGAATATATTAACAGTAAATCTCAAGAGTTCCTGTCCCCAAGAACTTCCAATCCCTTGGGGTTGGAATTTAGGAAAGACACAAATTTGAGAATCATCACTACTTAAGTGGAAGTTGAATGTCATAGGAATAGATAAAATCATCCACTAAGAACACCAAGTAACATGAGATAAAAAGAGGGCCAAGGACAGCATTCTAGAAGCTTCAATATTAAGAGGTTTGGAGGGCAAGAAGTTCACAAACCTGACTGAGAAGAAATGCTCTGAGGATTTGGACATAAAGTAATATTTGAAGGATCTCTAAGACTTCAAGGGAGATAAGGAAGCATTCCAAGCTGAGGGTACAGTCTGAGCAAAGGGTTAGAGAATGTGAAAATGTACATGGCATGGCCTGAAAATATCTGATAATCTGACATGGCTGGAGACAATAGTTCAGGTGGACAGGGAGTGGTGGAAAGGAGGAATAGAAGGTAAATTAGGGCTGGGCATGGGAGGAGTCTTGTGCTCATCACTGGTCTGATCGTACTCAGATCCATACCCTGTCCTTTGCTTTGTATCCCAGGGTGCTAACCCCAGTACCTACATTTCTCAAGCCACCTTGCCCACTGGATTCTAGTTAGATATGGCCAATAGGGGCACAGATAGTAGACTGGAGGGCAAGAGGAGGGAGAAGGCAGAATATTTCTTCCCTTCGCTCTCTGCTTTGAGCAGCGTCTCTGGCAGTGGTCACGTCTCTTTCACAATCCAGCTCTTGCTGGTATCTCTGGCTGCACAGTCCATCCAGTAGAGCTGGAAGCTTCCTCTTCTAAGTTCCAGATCCTGCCATATACCCTGGTTCCCAGGCTCCAATGACACCATATTCCCAGGCTCCAATGACACTGGCTCCCTGCAGTTGTTGATCTCTGAATGCCCCATGTTCTCATTCTTAACTTTTCCAACACTCTTTAACTAGTTCCCCACATGAAATCCCTCCTGTTGTTACCAGTTCTGCTGTTATGAATAATGCTACAATGAATTTGTTCATATATGTCTCCGGGTGCTTCTGTCCAAGAGTCTCTTTCTAGGGCATATATCTGAGAGTAGAATTGCTACACTGCCTACCTCTAGACTTCTTTTACGCAACAGGAAACCAAGACCATGTGAGAATGGATTCCTACCTCACACCATAGTCAAATTTCAATTTCATATGGATTAAATATTAAAGGTAAACTTAAAAAATTTTAAAGAAGATACAGAATATCTATATGACCTAAGCTAGGAAAGAATTTCTTATACAAGATACCAAAAAAAAAGCAGGTCATAAATTTAAAAAATAAAACATCATTAGAATTAAACATTCCTGTTCAACAAAAGATATGACAAAGAGAATTTTTTTTAAAAAGTGTAACTGTAAGAAGATAATCACAACATACGTAATGCATGAAAGATTAGTGTTCAGAATGTATAAATAATTCCTAAATAAACAAACAAGGAAAAGAGAAACAACCCTCTAGAAAATAGGCCAAAAGACTATTCAAAAAAGAGGAAATCCAAATGCCCAGACACAGAAAAAACCTCAATCTCATCAGTCATCAGGGAAGTGCAAATTAAAAATGTAATGAGAAACCAGTTCAACTTGTTAGATTGGCATAAATGTAAAAACGAGACAATGCCAAGCTTTAGCAAGAATGTATAGTGATATAAACTCACATACTCCTGGTAGGGACAATAGAGACAGAATTTGACACAACTTTGGGAAGCAATATGACATCACCGAGTAAAGTAAGCACATTATCATATACCAAGCAATTCTATTTCAAAGGATAAACTAAACAAATCTGTCTACACATATAGCAAGAGACACCTATAAGGAAACTCCAATGCATGACCGTCCATAATAGTTAACTAAGAGGCAAAAACACTGTCGAGATTCCAATTTCAATTGGTTAATTTGATTTTACTAATGGGGAAAAAATAATGATCTACTCATGTCAGGGATTTTTAGAGAACAGTGAAAATACACTATAAGCACACACGAAATGAGTGAATCCCAAAACAGAGGGAAAGTAACTGCAGAATGCCACCTATAATATGGACCTGTCTTAGTCTGCAGGTTCGCAAAAGTCTCCATGAGGAGAGGGCCCTTGAACTGATAGCTGACAAATGAGAAAGCGTTACCTAGAACAATGCTTCTCCAACCATAGGGCAGATCCCCAAGACCTGGCAGATATAATGGTATTTGCAGCCGTAGTCAAATTTTTAATTATTAAAAATATGATTTTATGCAAAAAAATAAAGAGTTGGTCATTGGGCTTTCTGCCCTTGTGCAGGAAAAACATCAATACTTCTACAAGCCTCATTCAGATAGAATTCGTAGGTTTTAAATCCTCTTTACTATAAACCAGGCTTGAGAGCAAATGATCATAAGTACAAAAACTGGTGCCATTAATAAACCTGGAGCCCTGGCTGGTGTAGCTCAGTGGATTGAGCACGGGCCTGGGAACCAAGCAATCATGGTTTGATTCCCAGTGAGGGCACATGCCTGGGTTGCAGGCCAGTTCCCAACAGGGGGTGCACTAGAGGCAACCATACATTGATGTTTCTCTCCCTCTCTCCTTCCCTTCCCCTCTAAAGATAAATAAATAAAATCTTAAAAAAAAAAAAACCTAAGGAAACTTGACTAAAACATGTGCTTTAGTTAAAATGTTAAAAAAAAAAAAACCTGGAAATATCTGTCCTTTAACTTGGAACTAAAAGAGAGACTTTGAAGAGAAATCCAAACATTTAGAATAAGCTGGGCTGATAGCTGTCACTACAAGAAAGACTTGAGTTTTAGAAAATGTTTCATTACTACATGTGGTGCCATGTGGGTACTATATTTATTGTGGTGATCAGTTCATAAGGCTAATCACTATAACTGAAAAACAAAAAGAAAATGCATCAAATAATATCCAGTTTTAAGTAGCTGCAACCAAAACAGACTTAAAAATACATCAGTTCAATGAACAACTCAAGGTCTCAATAAAGGATGGTTTGGATGAAAATGCCTATCTTTGAGAAACCATAAATCAGCTTTCATAAGAAGCTGAAGGATGGAAATAAAGAGTGAGTGAACTTACACAGAAAAAACTCAGAAGATGAAAGGTCTTGGGAAAAAGGACATGGGGGGGGATCTTGAAATTATTGTATATAACGAATGCATCAAATGATGGAGATTTCATAGAATATTAACAAAATGGGGTTTTTTTGTAAAATTGAGGTAAGAGTCTTATAAAATTCACATTTTAACCATTTTAAAGTTTACAGTTCACTTTTACTGCAATCACAATGTGAGCAACCATCTTTACCATCTCGTTCTTACATATATTGGTATTGGCATGTGTCAGTGATTAGTAACAGTAGAAAGGGAACCAGCAGAATTATCCAAGAGTGAGCTGGTTCAGACAGAGAACAGAATTGGAAGTGGGATATAGTTGAGAAATGGAAGGATCCCTGGAGCAGATTAGTAAAACAAAACCAAAAGACAATAAAAAGCAAGTAGGCAGCTAATTAAGTGATGTTTGAAGTTTCATTTTTCATGGTCATAAAAACATCACATCCACCTCAGTTGATACAGAAGAAATCTGGAAGTAGTAGTACAAGATATCAGACTGGAAATAAAAATGAATATGTCTAAGAAGCAATGCCAATATGTCTGTGGTTAATTAGAGTCTTAAGGTTGCATTTCCCAGTCTTGCTGAAAAAGAAGAAAATGAACCAAACTGAAGCCATAGGTAGAGCACCAAGCAACACAGTTTTGGGTTAGACTGCTGCCTGTGATCTTCTCAAACCATGACCAAAATGCAGAGTATACAGTTTGCCCTTTTTTCTTTTGGGGGAAAAATGTTTATCTAACATTCATCAGGGTGTTAAAATTAAATAAAATATTTATTGTGGCCCTGGCTGGTGTAGCTCAGTGATTGAGCATGGGCTGCAAACCAAAGGGTTACTGGTTCAATTCCTAGTCAGGGCACATGCCTGGGTTGCAGGCCATGTCCCCAGTGGGGGGCAGGGGGGACATGAGAGGCAACCACAGATTGTTGTTTGTCTAACTCTCTTTCTCCTTCCCTTCCCCTCTTTCTAAAAATAAATAAATAAAATATTTAAAATTAATTTTTAAATCCCTGTTGTGCTTACATGAATAAATGGAAGTAAATTATCATCATTTATTAGGAATATTATCATGGGGATGTAATGAAAAGAAGAAAGAATTATAGGTTAGATTCACTGTATCAAAAAGAATAATAACTGTGACTCATATCAAAATTAAAGTTATTAAAATGAAATCAAATTCAGAGACAGAAATGCTAAGAAATATTTAATGGAGAGGCATGTTAATTTAAAATATGAAACATTTCAAGCAGACTTCTGGCTAAGATGGAAGCATAGGTAGACACACTGTGCCTCCTCGCACAACCAAAAGAAGAACAACAACAAATTTAAAAACAAAAAACAACCAGAAGTCACAGAAAATTGAACTGTACAGAAGTCCAAAAACCAAGAAGTTCAAGAAGAAACATTCATCCAAACCTGTAGGAGGGGCAGAGAGGGGCATCTGGGCACAGCTGGCCACAAAGAGGACTCACAGTGAGGTGGCAGCTGGTGGACCAGGAGATCCCACATCCGTGTGCAGATAAACCAGGAGGAACAACTGGGAAGCGAGACAGACCACATAACCCAGGGTTCCAGGTGGGGAAATAAAGCCTCAAGGCCTCTGATTGAAAATACCTATGTGGTTGAGGCGGAAACAGGAGAAACTCTCAGCCTCACAGGAAAGTTCGTTAGACCCACAGGGTCCTAGAATGTATGCAAACCCATCCACTTGGGAATCAGCACCAGAAGGGCCCGATTTGCTTGTGGGTAGTAGGAAATGTGACTGAAAACCAACTGACAGCAGAGCAAGTGGCACTGTGTCCCCTACCCCACCTACAGCATCACAACGCAGCCAGGTGGGTTGCCCTGCCCTGGTGAACACCTAAGGCACCGCCCCTTACTATGTAACAGGCACACCAAGACAAAAAACAGACCCAAATGAAAGAACAGATCAAAGCTCCAGAAAAAATAGAACTAAGCAACAAAGAGATAGCCAACCTATCAGATGCACAGTTTAAAACACTGGTGATCAGGATCCTCACAGAATTGGTTGAATATGGTCACAAATTAGAGATAAAAATGAAGGCTATGAAAAGAGAAATAGAGAAAAATGTACAGGAATCAACAGTGACAGGAAGGAAACTGGGACTCAAATCAACAGTTTGGACCAGCCGGAAGAAAGAAACATTCAGTCAGAACAAAATGAAGAAACAAGAACTCAAAAAAAAAAAAAAAAGAGGAGATGCTTAGGAACGTCCAGAACTTCTTTAAACACTCCAACATCTGAATCATAGGGGTGCTAGAAGGAGAAGAGGAAGAGGAAGAAATTGAAAACTTATTTGAACAAATAATGAAGGAGAATTTCCCCAATCTGGCAAAGGAAATAGACTTTCAGGGAGTCCAGGAAACTCAGAGAGTCCCAAAGAAGTTGGACCCAAGAAGGAACACACCAAGGTACATCATAATTATATTAGACATTATAATTATAATTACATTCTCTCCTTACAAAGATAAGGAGAGAATCTTAAAAGCAGCAAGAGAAAAGGAGACAGTAAGCTACAAAGGAGTTCCCATGAGACTATAAGCTGATTTCTCAAAAGAAACCTTGCAGGCAAGAAGAGGCTGGAAAGAAGTATTTGAAGTAATGAAAGGCAAGGACCTACATCCAAGATTACTCTATCCAGCAAAGCTATCATTTATAATAGGAGGGCAGATAAAGTGCTTCCCAGAAAAGGTCAAGTTAAAGGAGTTCATCATCACCAAGCCCTTACTATATGAAATGTTGAAGGGACTTATCTAAGAAAAAGAAGATAAAAAAATATGAACAGTAAAATGGCAACAAACTCACAGCTATTAACAACTGGACCTAAAAAATATGAAAACAAACTAAGCAAACAACTAGAATAGGAACAGAATCACAGGAATGGAGAGCACATGGAGGGTTATCAGAGGGGAAGGGGAGGGGGAGAATGAGGAAAAAGTTACAGAGAATAAGAAGCATAAACAGTAGGTAGAAAATAAACAGGGGGAGGTTAAGAATAGTATAAGAAATGTAGAGGCCAAAGAACTTATATGTACGACTCACGGACTTGAACTAAAGCAGGGGAATGCTGGTGGGAGGGGGTGTGCAGGGTGGAGGAGAATAAAGGGGGGGAAATGGGACAACTGTAACAGCATAATCAATAAAATATATTTAAAAAATTTAAAAAATTAAACATTTCAATGTTTGAGAATGATGGACTAATTTAGAACTGTTTAATGCTTCTTATATATGCTAGTAAGAGTAATAGCGTAAAATACACTTGCAGGTGGTAGAATTTAAAATTAATATCAAACCAAAGAGCAGAGATGTAGATGGAGAAGAAAATATATGATGGGCTTACTGATAAAATGTGACTACCATTAAGAAATAGTGCATATAAATAAATATGGAATTAACTAAAACGTTAACAAGAGAAAAGGGTAACATTGAGACCTGTCAGGAAGAGACCACCATTAATTATCAGTGACAAAGACACTTGAGCAGAGGCAGTTTGACCTATAGGAAGGCCCTCTTTCCTGACAACTCCCTAGTAGATAGGGGCAGGCTTAGGAAATAGGTGATGGCCTTGGAAGAGTTGATTGGTCCAAAGCTAGACATGTAACCTAAGTTAGACTAATAAGATTTGATCCCAGGATTTTGGGATTTGGAGCTAAGCGACACAGAGACTTGCACTTAAAGTCACATTAACAGCAGTGCTGCAGGAATAAAATATATGGATTTATTGTTTAAGACATTAAACTTGCCTTGGTACCTGGTTCAATATTCAACTAGCACTCTATGTCAGGCACTGTGCTCTGCTAATATCTCCCTCCTTGCCACCATCCACTCTGAAGGTCAAGCTAGCCTCATTAATCTGTTATTTAAAACCAGAAATAATATTTCAATACAAATTACTTGAGGTAATATTTATACAGCATCAAGGAAAAATATAGCACTTCGATGTTATCAATGAAATTCTAAATACTAAATGTAACTTCTGTAAGTTTATTTTAGTATGAATAATAAAGCTCTAGAAATGCCAGAAAAGATAAATGCATACTTGAGAGAAGTAGTAATAGCTATCAATAAAAAGAAAGAGCATAATTCTTCCATTTGGCTTTAGAAACAATGTACTATATGACCCCTATACTCCTCATTTTGGAAGTAGAAGTGATGCAGATTATGTCATAATCAAGCACAGGCCCATCGAATGTTATTGGAAAGCTACTGAATTAAACCCTAGAAACTCTGAAATATAAAATAAAAAAAATATTTGTTATTCAATAAATTCATTTTTATTAATAACTGAGGTCAATGAAATTGATTACCTCAAGGCTAGGAAGATAATTTTCAATAAGGCTGCTTCTAGAACCCTGTCTAATGCTCTATGAACATAAACATGTTGCTAAAGAAATGCTTCCTGATGATGGGATGTATAATGAATAAAGAAATGGTAGCCTATTCATTACAGATAGCTTACTGGTGATCAAAGCTTGCTTTGTCATGTTGTAAATGTTTAGATTGTAACAGTCTAGACATTTCATTAATATTTATGGAAGCATGAGAGATATTAATTTATCCACCTATGAGTCACTGTGGATATAAAAACAAATAAATGAAATTGCCCTCATAATGTGAAATACGCAACATAATAACGATTCAATGTTCTTGTTTAAGATTTGAAATCAAATGTTGATTAGGCAGCAATATATTGTACTAAAATTTCAACTCAGAAATAGTTCATTAGTCTAGAATTTGTGGGGAGGGACATTTGTAATTATTTCTCCCACGACTGAGAAGATAGCGTCTCTGATGCACATGATGACAGATGCAAAGAAGCTGCACAGGTTTAACCATTAACTCTGTGCACGTGAGACTGTCTGCATGGCTCTATGTTACAGGGAGACTTCTCCTCTCTTCTTGATATTTTCCCTAGAAAATGAGAGCAAAATGAAATCTGGACCTTCTGCCACCTGTAATTTTTTTTTAATATTTTATTTATTTTTTCGAGAGAGGGGAAGGGAAGGAGAAAGAGTGGGAGAGAAATATCAATGTATGGTTGCCTCTCATGCACTCCCTGCTGGGAACTGGCCTGCAACCCAGGCATGTGCCCTGACTGGGAATCGAACCACAATACTCTGATTTGCAGGCCCGCACTCAATCCACTGAGCTACGCCAGCCAGGGCTGTAATTTTTTTTTTAAGATTTTATTTATTTATCTTTAGAGGGGAAGGGAAGGAGAGAGGGAGAGAAACATCAATGTATGGTTGCCTTTCATGTGTCTCCTGCTGGGAATTGGCCTGCAGGGAACTGGTCTGCAACCCAGGCATGTGCCCTGACTGGGAATCGAACCACGATTGTCTGGTTCGCAGGCCCATGCTCAATCCACTGAGCTACACCAGCCAGGGCTGTAATTTTATTAACTTTGAAAATTTTCATTCCACTTACTCAATTAAAAAGCAAAATCAATTTTCTATAGTGAATACATATTATTTTTATAATTGGGAGAAATGAACCCTACTAAATACTAAATGTAAATGAGTAAGTAGAGTCAGGTCATAATTTTTTTCCTCCTGTTGGTAATTTTTGGAGCCCGTATTTAAATTAAGCCTGCCAATTTCAGAATGAAAATCAAGTTCTAGAGATCTAGGGTACAACTTTGTGCCTAAACTTAACAATACTGTATTGTACACTTAAATTTTCTTTTAAGTGATGGACCTTATGTCAAGGGTTCTAATCCAATAAAAATATGAAGCCCATGTCATATACATATGTTTTGTTTTCAAAATAAAAAAAAATTTAACTCACTTTATTTCTAAGTAATAAAAGGAAAACGGAGACTTCCAGTTCTGGGATAACATGAAGCAGCTGCACGTCTCTCCACACCTTCTGCTAAGTACGGCTCAATACCCTGGACGATATTATCAAACAAACAGGAGACTCTAAAAGGTGGAGAGAAAGCAAGCTGGCTAGTTACCTTAAAAGACATGGCAGTGAGTTCCCTGGGTTTTCTTTTGCTTCTTATTTCTCAGACCGGGTGCTGAAAATGTAGGCAACCATAATGTCAGCACAAACAGAAAAACCCCCCAAAGCCTGCTGTCTCTAGACAAAAGAGCAGGAAAGGTGTAGCCTAACAAGGGAGAAAACATTCTGTTAATAACCTCTCCTGCAGAAGAGTTAACCTGGGAGACCTGAGTCTGCTGCCCATAAAAAGTCCTGATGGCAAGGTTGGCCCTTGGCTGGCATCTGGGAATTGTACTGATAAAACAGTGCCCTTAGCTGATATTAGAATTTTCTTAAATGATCAGTGTGTCTCTCTGCGCCTAGACTGTTCACGCAAAGGATGTGGTTTATGCTGCAGACCTGTTTTCCTTCTAGGAGTCTGGAATTGGCGATAGGCAGCGGATACATAAATGACTAGCCCTCCCCACAAAAACCTTAGGCACCGAGTCTCTGATGAGCGCCCTAGAAGACAATACTTCATCCCGTTGTCACAATTCATTGAGATAATTAAGTGTATACTGGGCGATTCCACCAGAAGACAACTCTTAGAATCTTGTGCCTGGCTTTCTCTGGACTTCATGAAGCTTTTCCATTTGGAGATTTGACTTTGTAACCTTTTGCTATTAAATCTCATCTGTGAATACAACTATACTGAGTCCTGTCAGTCCTCCTAGTGAAAGAATCATTGAACACGGGAGTGTTAAGACTCCTGACACATTGCCATACTCCAACCAAGTATCATAGAAAAAGTGGTGGTCCCACCCTCATCCATCTTAACAATAGCCCCATGAGAAGCCTAGACCTTCGCCCTTGCTAGACTATATAAGAAGGTTCCCCAACCCACCTCCTAGGAGGGTGTAAGAGATGGCTGAATGAGAAGCCAGAACTTTCATCGTCTTCCAGTGGTAATGAGTTGCCTTCGCCACCTCCCATGTCAGCGAAGGCCAAGTGGGGAGGAGTGGGGAGGCACCCTGCTGCCTCTCAATCACCATGGTCTCGGTGGAGGGCTGGTGGAGAACATGAACTCCCATCCCTGCACAACAGTGATGACATGTCCTTTCCTGCCCACAGAGTCTGGCAAAGGAGGCCTAATGGGAAACCCGGATTTCTACCCCAACCAGGAAGTTACAGGGTGACATCTCCCTTCCCTGACAAATACAGCGTCAGAGAAGGTCTGCTGAAACAGAAGATTTAAATAAGATTTGGAGTCTCATAATGTAATAATACCCCAAATGGTCAGGATACAATAGAAAAGTACCTCTCATACCACCAGCCAGGAAAATCTCAATAAAATGAGAAAAGACAACCAATGGATCATTACAGAATAGACCCGGGGCGGGGGGGGGGGGGGTGAATGATATACTATTACGGACCGGATCCACCCTTGAGCTTCAGGGGTCCCCCACCCCATACTAGGTTCGCCTTGCCTACCACCAGAGAAAGACGTCTCTCAATGCCAGAGATTGGTGAAAAGGAAAGGGATTATTTATTTAAAGAGTTATGCAAATTTAAGAGTAATAACTTAATGTCTTCATTGAGATTCCAAAGTCCTTTAGAACACCCATACATGCAGTCCTTCCTTCCCCCTCT
Source organism: Artibeus jamaicensis (assembly GCF_021234435.1). NCBI lineage: Eukaryota > Metazoa > Chordata > Mammalia > Chiroptera > Phyllostomidae > Artibeus > Artibeus jamaicensis. The sequence goes on along the minus strand of NW_026521828.1, from coordinate 6,345,588 downwards.
GCCCAGTCTAGGGTACTGTATCTCAGAAAAAGAAAGAAGCCCTGGGTTCTTCTCTGCCCAAGCCGCATGGTCCCAAAAAGACGCCACCTAGCTGCAGTGCCTGGGTTTAAATCCCAGCGCCAAACTTCCTCTGCTGCACATTTCTGACTCCTCCCACAATTGCACACCCAGGCCAGTATTCCCATATTTGTCCAGCTTTATTGGGTTGCCACAGTAAGTTCAGGCTGTATAGCCAGTGGTGTGAATCCAATCATCTCCATGCTCTCATACAGGCTCTGTAACCTGGGGGAGTTGCCTCCCAGTTACATCATGGGTTACAGTCACTCCCATCCCCCTGGCTCAAGGCATGGCCACAGCTGTTTAACATTTCTACGGAACCAGTTAAAGGTTACAGATATGTTAACCGATTGTCCTAGAATTTAGCTGCAAAACTGTTGCTATGCAAAACAACTCTCCATTGAGTTGCTCCCTGTTCCATGCGTCCCATCCTCCAGCTCAGAGTTGTGGGGCTCAGGACATCCTATATATATGTATTTTTCTAATACTTCCTGGACACTGAGTTCTGGACCCCATTACAAATCCCTATTTGTCCCCCACCATTGGCTGCACCCTGTTACAAGATACCAACACCAACATGAGATGTTGGAATTATTACAAGAATTTTCTTTCAGAAAACTTGTTTAGTGACAGTCTCACACTGTACTATAAGCCTTGTGAGAAAACAGACCATGTCTGATTTATTCACCAGTACAATCTCAGAGCCTAGTATGTTTGTTGAAGCAGGCACTTACTAAATATTTGCTGAATGGGTGAATAATGAATGAATAGGATGTCAGGAAAGCCTATTATATAATAACACATATTATACATATAATAAATATATATTAGTAAATGCTTATAGTTTATATCATGACTGGAACACAGGAAAGTTTTGAAATACACACCAAAATGCTCATAGCACCATAAAATACATTCAATATTTATTAAATAAATGAAATTGTAGAAACTGTCACTAAACACATTTTCTAAACAAAACACATTATAGACTGTGTCAAGTTTAGACATTTGTTTGAAATACACAACTGTGAAAGGGAAGGATAGCAAGATATCATGTTTATCATTGATGAAAATGAGCCAGTAGAAAGAGGTTAAAAATACAAGAAGAGAGACAGATGCTGGGTTTATAGAAAGCTTCTCGAGGAGCCAGAGCGCAAATATAAAGGTTGCCTTCAGGTAGAAGGAAACCGCCACGTTGCAACAGAAGCAAATTGAGGACAAGTGCTAATACAACTTTGTAGATTAAGGGGTCTGAAGTTGAGGCAATTCCTCTCTGAGACCTATTTTCTTAGGAAAATATATCGTCTGCCAAGAGCAAGGATATAAATTTTAAGATCTTAAGTCTGAGGAAAGCGGCAGTTTTAGAGTAGTCATTTGGGAAAGGATGTTCCACAGAAAAAGGTAAACGTGTCAGGCTGAATTAGGGGCCTGTAGAGTCTGCCCAGGCAGATTGTTGACTTTCGGCTCACTGACTGCGATCTGGGAAAACGCAAGTGTTGTATAGGTATTAAAACAGAGAAATAAAGTGCTACAGTTAAATAATTTTTTTTAAAAAGGGGATTGTTTTTCAACTGGAAAAAGAGGAAGAAAATGGGCTGAGAGAGAAGAGGAAAGGAAAAAAACAGGTCAGGGAAGGTGGAGATAAAAGCAGGGTGGTGGTGGATCTCTGGTTGGGGCACAGGAATGTCCTTTCGTCTTCCAATCCAAACAGGGTCACAGTGATAGCATTTATCATCCAATTTTGTGAAACTGGTTCCATATTTCTTTTAGTCTCTTAGATTGGACAATCTATCAAAACCCTATGATGGAATTACCAGGTAGCTTTAGTTGCCGCAGACAAGTGTGAGGCACTGGATAACACCCTCCGTGCATTAAAGAGGCTCCAGTAAGCAACGGGAGGCAGCTTAATTTTTCTCTTCTTATTGGTAGTTGTGAATTGCCATGAGCCTCCTTAGGTCCACTTTGTGTTTGTCCCTAGTTAACAAGAGCCCAGGAACAAGAGTTCCTGTATCCAAGTGGTATCTTTCAAGCTACTCCAAGGGCTTTTGAATATTTAGCTAAATAGAAGTAGACTTGGAGGAACCAATATCTGGGCAAAGGATAACTTAAAAATCCTCTGTTAAATGGACCGTTTGTCCAAAATACTCTGCTAGCATTATTCTCTGAGAAATACTACTTACTATTCAACGCTTGACAATTATTAAATTATCTATACTCCAGCAATACCAAACTTGTCAGACCCTTGTACAATGACTATTCCATTATCGAAAAGAAACTTTTTATGAATGTTACTTAGAATTAGTGACCTTAACAATATATATATATAAAGTGGCCAAGAATGTGGTTAGCATGTGAACAAGGCAAGGAAGATGATAGGTTGAAAATTATAATTCATCCTAGAAGCCAGTCCCTTGTTTTTTGACCATTTCTTTGGCTGGACTGCTAATGCATGATTTTTGTACAAATTCTTTAATTCGGGATCCCTCCCCCTTTTAAAGAAAAGATTGCATACTTTTTCTGAAAATATGCTTTGCTTTTGTAAAAGGAGCAGATACCCATATATTATCAGTGCAGTAAAAATTACCAAGAAAGGGAAAGGGGGTGTAAAACAGTGTGTGTCTTAACTAAAACATTGTTAAGGAACAAAACTTGGCTCTTTGCTTCTCTTCCCTAACAGGACACATGGACACATGGACGTTACGTTGCTTTCAAACAGAAGGGAAAACACAGCTTGTTCAAGGGCTGGTGCATGTTTGGGGGCAATATTATTGTAGTGTCTTCCTTTTCAAAAGCTAGGTTTTGTTTGGCGCCATATACAACAATTAGCTTGTCCTCCCCCCATATTCTGGCCGACAGCAAGTGATGCACGTTGGGAGTTGGCTGCATGAACCAGGTAGAGAATGCTCTGAACTTCCATTAAAGTCTGAAATTCTTTCGTCAGGGTTTGTAAATTGGTTTTCCTCTTAGAGCGAAGATGGAATGGAGGCGGGGATGGGCGGGTGGAGAATTTGGTACAATGCTATTAAAATCTTCAGTGCAGCTCTTACATTGAGACTTACTTCCTTGATTTTCTGAGTCCCTTAGACCTGCTCCTTTCTTTTCCTAACAATCCTGTTTCCCCCGTGGACTGGGTAAAATAGGTAGAATCCTAAACCGAAGTTACGAATGTTGGTAACCCCTGGTGCCAAGAAAATATCTCAAGTCTTCGGTCCTCAAAGGTCCGCTTTCAGACCTCACTTGGAACGTGGACAAAGCCGAGTCCTCCTCCCGAGTTTCCTGAAGATGTCGGCACCCCTGGGGCAGCCAGCGTACCACCTCCAACCCACTTCACAGCCCGCAAAACCACAGACGTCACATCCCCAAAACACCCTCAGAGCGCGGACCCTCCTGACTGGCGCATGCGCACAACAGGCGAGGGCCAGCGGCCATCCAGGGGGTCGTAGGCTTCCGCACAGTGGTCACAGTCTTGGTAACGAGTGGCTCCCTGGTCGCTACGAGGAAATCCCTGGTATCAGCCATCACGTATTACTACCCAAAGAAAAACAAAGGGAAGCAGCCGTGCTGTGTCCAGCACGTTTCCGTTTGGAACCCCAACTTCCGGTTCGTCGGCCGGTTCCCAACACTGCCTTTCACTTCCGGTGACTTTCGTTCTACTGCGGCCGATTCCTGCGTCTGCTACCGCTGGTTCCGCAGTACTCCAGGTGAGGGGACTGGGAGTACCCCGGCGTCCTGCCCGCGGAGTCACCGTTGGACCGGGAGGCAGCTGCTTTGCTGCTCTCTGGGCCTCCACTGCCGCCGGCCGTGGCGGGCTGGGGGCTGCTTGTGCGCGCCCCGGGGCGCCTCTGCCCTGGGCTGCTGCCCAGGCCCTCGGCCTTGGCCTGCGAGTAGCAGGGGCAGCTGCCCTCCCATCCGGACCCCCTCGCCTAATAGAGCTTTCGTGCGACCCAGTGGGCTTTTTATGTCCCCAAACTTCATTCTCCCTTTGGGGTGTGAGCATCTCTGCCCCTCGTTTTCCGGATTGACACCCGGTCCACTTGGATTTTGGGGCTTCTATTGCACCTGCTTTCTAAGCTGCTCCATTGCAGCCCCTTCCCTCAGCGCTCGCCTCTGCACTGCCCCAGTTGCCGCCGTGGTGCTGTCCTGGGTGGGAATTGACAGTGGTACCTCACATACCTTTTGCAAGGCTTGTTGAAAAGTTAACCCCCCTCCCCTCGATTCCCAAGAGGTTAACTTTTGCTGCTGTTATTTTCAAATTTTCGCCTTTGCAATATACTTTTTAGTCATGTAGTCTTATGCAAATTGTTTTACTTGAGTTTTCTCATCTAATAATATTAGATGTACAATAATATTAAAACTATTTAAATTTGATTCAGAAGGTCCATTTTTTTTTTTTACTGAGGATTGTAACATTTGTTAGAGCAGGTTCTGTCCAAAATGAAACACATTGCTCTGAAGTGACACACTTTAAATTTTTAGTAGAGCAGGTTGTAAACATGTGAGAGGAAATATCGGTGGATTTGTGGTGCTCTTCTTTTAATGGGCATGTTGAAGACACCTGCCACCCTAAGTTCAAATTATTTTTTTAAGATTCAGAATTTGCTGCCTTTCTTGCAGTTGGTTGTAGCACATGAAGAGGACAAAGGTTTCAATAAATAAGTGACAGCATTTGTAAATACCAAAACTTTGAAATTAGAAAATTCATTTCTCCAGTCTATAGGGGGAAAAAACTTAAGAAATCTGTTAGAAAGCTTTATGGAGGAGGAGACCTATATGCTCTTGTTGGTGAGAACTATTCACAACTGTTTATGATGTGCCTGTGGGTTTTGTATTTATTGATCTTTGATGTCTGCAGGTCCAGTTCAAGAGAGAAGGTGTTGGGGGAAAAAACATGAAATTTAGTCACGACCTGTTCTGTTACCAGTTATATGCCCATGAACAGATGATATAACTTGTCTGAATGCCTGTTTCCTTAGTTATAAAAGTGGGACAGTTCTTACCAACAAGCTTGCTAATTGAGATTATCTCCACAAAAAAACTGTCTAGTGTATAAATATGAAACAAGTAATGGTCATTTACTGTTTATTTAACACAGTGCCTGGAATACGTCAGTTTTTAAAAATTTAATTTTACCAATACTTATATAATGCTTCTTACCATATGCCAGCTCCTGTGAGTTATAAATACAAACTAATTTAATCTTCCTAAGAACCCTGAGATACAGCTTGTATTGTCATCCCTGTTTTGCAGATGAGCAAATTTAGGCACTAAGACTCAAGTCACTTTCCAAAGTCAAGATATCTAATAAGTGGGAGAGCTGGGGCCTGAATTCAGATAATTTGACTAGCGTTTGTGCTCTTAATGACTCATTTCACCAGCTCTCAAATGTGAAATGAACAGTGGTCCATCATGGAGAAACTTGTCTGTAGCATAAACCTGATCAAACAGAGAGGGAGGGATAGATAGCTAATTATTGCAGCTTTTCAGGTGAACTGAGAGAATCTGATAGAATATCAGGAAGCAGTGATTCTAAGCCAAAAATTGAGAAGGTAGAGGCATTTTAACCTTGAGTCCTACCAACTTTTGGTATTCGGGTAACATTATTGTAAGAAAAACCAGTTTCTCTACCATCAGGATGTAAAATAGAACTCAAAACTGTACAGCTTGTAAAACTTACACGTTTGGATACATCTTTAAGATATTTTCACTTATTTGTATATGCCTTCCTCCTAGGTATTTTTTTCTGAACAAGATCTGCCTCAACATATGTTTCAAGGATGGCTCTCCCTATCATCGTAAAATGGGGTGGACAGGAATATTCAGTGACCACACTTTCAGAAGATGATACTGTGCTGGATCTCAAACAGTTTCTCAGGACTCTTACAGGAGTGCTACCAGAACGACAGAAATTACTTGGACTTAAAGTTAAAGGTAGTTCTCTCCTCATGTCAGATTTTTTTACGTTGATACAAATTTTTATATTAGCTATTATCTATTCTCTTTAATATGTCTTTCTCTTTGGAGATGTCTCTGAAGTTTCTTTGATAGAGCTATTTCTAAAATTGTTTTATTATATAAGAAAAAATATTAAATGTTACTTGAAAATACCACCAAGATTAAGATTATTTTTGATGCCTCTTATAGTTGGCACGGAAGTCCCAGGTAGAACAATGTAAGTTTTGGCATCTGCCTTTTCATTATAGCTTGTGCCTTGTACTCTCTCCAAATTATCTTTTCTGACTTGAAAGAGTCATTAGATGATTTAAAATGATGATTAGCAGTTATAGGCAGTGTTTATATGCAGTCTAAAAGGGACTTTCATGGTGTCTGTGTTTGTCATATTATTGAAAGGTGTGTTTTGAGTAGCATTAAATCTACAATGATCTTAGGTGCGCAGTTTTCAAGACTTTTTGGAAAACAATTATCTTCATCTGGAACAACAAAATAAACCATGAATTTACTTTGTTTCATGAGTTGAATAAGCAAGTGTGTTCTTTAAGATGGAGTTGGGGAAAAATCAAACTTTTTATTAGTTGGTACTTCTTAGTGTGTTAGAAATTCCTAATTCAGCAATATCAGTTTGTTAATTTACAGGGAAAAAAACCCTGCTGAGGGATCTGTTCCAAACTTTTTAATGTTAGGGTTTTGTATAATGGGATAGTGAAACTAGCACCTGAACTTTAGTGAGAAAACAGTCATTTGCTTGTATTGTAGGCAAACCTGCAGAAAATGATGTTAAGCTTGGAGCTCTCAAACTGAAACCAAATACTAAAATCATGATGATGGGAACTCGTGAGGAGAGCTTGGTAAATGTTTACTTTTGTTACCATTTGTCCCTTTGAAGATATGATTTCCATTACACTTCTGTACCATAGTTTTAATTGTGGTAAAATTATCAGTTTAGAAGTCAATGAAAAAATAAAATCTACACAGTGATTGTGGTATTAACTCAGCAGGAAACAAACACTGGGGAACTTGTTACTAAGTGGCCGCTGTAAGTATAGTAGTGCAAATGGTCAAATTGAATATGGCAAATTTGCCTAGTAAATGAATATAGCAGATTATGAAATGTGAAACTTTTCCCATGGTGTGTGCTTAAAAAACTTTTATACTCAGTCTCTCATTTGCTTTTTTTACTATGAATGTATTTGTTATGTTAAAGATAACGTAGTAAAACAAGACATTTTCATCTTCATAGGAAGACGTCTTAGGTCCGCCTCCAGACAACGATGATGTTGTCAATGACTTTGATATTGAAGATGAAGTGGTTGAAGTAGAAAATAGGTAAGTGCTTTTCACTACCAAAGCAAATTGGTTGTTGTAATGTGAGAAAAAGTGAATGCTGCATCTGATTTTATTTTTTCATTAGGGAAGAAAACCTCCTGAAAATTTCTCGCAGAGTAAAAGAGTACAAAGTGGAAATTTTGAATCCACCCAGGGAAGGGAAAAAGCTTTTGGTACTAGATGTTGATTATACATTATTTGGTAAGTCAGCTAAAATTGTGCTTTATCTTTTGTTATCCTTTTGTTTGTTTATGTTTTCCTTGCATTATGAAATATTTGAAAGCTTTTCCTATTATTCCAAAAGTAAATCATTGATTGTAGAGCACACATACAAGAATAAAAAGAAGTCATCTGTAATCCCAAGACTCAAAGTGACCACTCTAATATTCTTGTATATCTTTTCTTTTACTTCTTAAATTTTTTATTTATGGATTTTAGAGAGAGACTGTAAGGGAGGAGGGCGGAGAGAGAGAAAGAGAAATGTTGATTTATTGTCCCTTTTATATATACATTCATCAGCTGATTCTTGTGTGTGCCCTGACTGGGGATCAGACCCTCAGCCTTGGCTTATCAGGATGATGCTGTAACCAATTGAGCTACCCGGTGACCTATTTTTGTGTATTTTCAAGGGTGTGTTTGTATGTATACCTTTATTACTTTTGCTTAATGATATACTGAACATCTTACTCATTTAATATTATTCATTGTGGATTAAATATCTATATTGTTTAATCACACCGAATTCTAGTTTATGGGTGTGTCATAATTTAACCAAGTCCTTCCCTGTTGATTTACATTTGAATTTTAATGTGGGTTATTTACACATCATTTTTGATATTTCATTTCTGGTTTTCTGTTGTATTATGTTCAGGGCAGATTCTTGAATTTAAAATCTCTCATGTTCAACAGAGAAAGATGTTCATTACATCCTCTGATATTGTCAATAAATGATCAGTTGACTTACCTCTAATTCTACTTAATCTTTGAGTACATGTTGTAAGTGAGTGTACGCTTATTTTAAAATTTGATTATAAGTTAATTGGACCTCTCGTTTTGGTGAAATGTGATTGTATCTGGAAGGTGAATGGCTAAAAGTGAGTGTAAGTTGCCCTAGTTTGTTTTTCAAACTGTAAAGTAGCATCTACACTTTAAAGATTAGATGACAAAAACAATTTACACTTCACTGTGTAAGCCTGAATTCTCTTTTCTGCTCTTCACAAATTGAATGGAGCCAATCAATTAAAATTGGATCCCAAGGGTATTAAATTTTGTGCTTTGAAGACATCTTTGTCAGCCAATGTATGTAGTTTATTCGTAAGTAGCTTACATTTGAGTGTTTGTATTACATTTCCTATGCTTAATTGACATTAGGTACTTGTCCACTATAATGAACTAATACTCATCTATGACTGATTTCCTTTTAGACCATAGGTCTTGTGCAGAGACCGGGGTAGAATTAATGCGGCCATATCTTCATGAATTCCTAACATCTGCATATGAGGATTATGACATTGTTATTTGGTGTAAGCTATATACACATTTTTTTTGTTTAGATTTTCATGGAAATAAGGTTGTTCCTTATGTTATTCTGCCTTAATAAAATGTCACTTAAAATGACCTACTTTTAAATATGAGACAGTTTTCATTCATTTTAGCAAATTTTTGATAATCATGTTTGACTTTCTTGTATCATAATATAAGCTTGTACATATGGTTGCCAAATACCACTGAAATAGTTAAATATGGGAAGAGAGTAGACTATGGTTTGAGAGTAAAATGTCCTCATTTTTATAAGACCCCTCCCCACCTGGGTTAGGAACCTTTCTAATCTTTACTGTAGAATCTTTGGTGCTTCAGTATATTAGGATATTGTTGCTTTCTTCTTTCTTTCTCACTCTGCTTTCAAAACACTTGGAGAAAGTTACATATTTTTAAAAATCAGAGTAATGTGGTTCTTCAGAAATAAAGAGAGGCAGTGTGATACTGCATAAGGAAAGGTAATGAATGGACTAAAGTAGTCTAACTCAAACTGTGGTCTCTGGATTATTCCAGGGACGTACAGGTCTGTGATAAGATAAAGGTAATGAATTGGCTCCAAAAAGTCAATTTACTATGTTGCTGAGCATACCGTTTAGTTTAAATGGCAATTTTTTTTTTGTGGTAAGACTTTCTTGAAAAGGGAAGCAAAATTTTGAAATCACTGGTATTAAAATTTAATCCTCAGTTTATCTGACCTCCTGTTCTCAAGTTACTAGACTAAATAAACCTAATAGATATTACAAAATAAAATGTTTAAAATGGGAAAACTCGAAAACTCCTTTTTCGAGTTCAATTTTTTCAAGTGTGTATTTTTTAAAAGATTATATTTATTGACCTTTAGAGGGGAAGGGAAGGAGAGAGGGAGAGAAATATCAATGTGTGGTTGCCTCTCGTGCGTCCCCTACTGGGAACTGGCCTGCAACCCAGGCATGTGCCCTGACTGGGAATCGAACCATGATCCTTTGGTTCTCAAACCCATGCTCAATCCACTGAGCTACACCAGCCAGGGCTAAACAGTTTTTTTTTATTGATTCTAGAAATAAGGAAAGGAAGGGAGAAAGAGAGGGAAAGAATCATTGGTTTGAGAGAAAAACATCAGTTGGTTGCCTCTTAAACACACCCCGATCGGGGACCAAACCCACAACCCAAGCATGTACCCCAACTGGGAATCAAACACATGACCTTTTGGTTTGTGGAACAATGCCCAGCCAACTGAGGCACAATGGCCAGGGCTAAGTGTACTGGATTTTTTATGAAAGGCCACATGGTTGTATTGTAGTCTATAAATTTTCTTTGTATTTTTCCTTGTAATCAGAGTTATGTCTGTTGTTTCGTGATAATATGAGTTCACAGTCACTAAGATTAATGACTTTAATACATAATTTTCTGCCCTGGCCACTGTGGCCCAGTTAGTTGGAACGTCATCTGGTAAATCCAAAGTTTGCAGATTGGATTCCCTAGGGCACATACCTAGGTTGCGGGTTTGGCCTTAGGACACATGCGAGAGGCAGCTCTCACATCAGTTTCTCTCCCTCTCCCTCCCTCCCTTTCCCTCTTTCTAAAATCTATAAATATGCCCTGGGTGAGGATTAAAAGAACAGTAATAAAATAAAGAATAAATACTTAATTTTTTGGCTTATAAGACACAGAAGAAAGCTTCCTGTGACACAGATTTTTATTCAGTAACTCTGATATCTGAGATGACATTTGAGAAAAAAATTTATACTCTACATTATTAAGATAAACTTAAAAAATTAGAGAACTTTATAATAATATGTTTAAAATGTTATTTTTATAAATTATGATATTTCATGGTTATATGTTGAAAGGGCACCTCAAAGCTAAATAAAGTAGGGTTTTAATTCTGGCTCTGTTTTGACTATGTGATCCTGGGCAGGTTAGTTAATCTGTCTGCACCTTAGCTTGTTCATCTGAGAAATGAAGATAAATAAACCTATATTACAGGGTAGTTGTAAGAATGAAAATACCAGTATAGCACCTAATACTGTGTCTGGCATGTAATAGTTACTTAATAATTAGAAACCTATTTTGTTATCTGTAAATCTTTTTGGTTTTCATCTAAAAAACATAAACACAAAAATATATACTGAATTTAAAAATTGTTTTTCATCTCAAGATTGTTGTCATTGTAGATGCATCATTCTCTAAACTGTTAGGTTAGCTGGCCAGTTTTGCATGGGAGGCGATTCCTCTGGTGGTTGTGTGTGTGTGCTTGAGAAGGCAGGTACCTTTACTGCTCTTTAAAAATACACCTACAGCCCTGGCTGGTGTGGCTCAGTGGATTGAGTGCCAGTCTGCGAACCAGAGGGTCACCGGTTCAATTTCCAATCAGGGCATATATATGCCTGATGATGTTTCTCTCCCTTCCTTCCCCTCTCTCTAAAAATAAATAAAATCTTTTTAAAAATACACATTTAAAAAAATTGAACTCCTTTTTCCCATTTTAAACATTTTACTTTGTAATACCTATTTGTAATTTGTAGTCTAGTAACTTGAGAACAGGAGGTCGGACAAAGCTGAGGGTTAAATTTTAGTATCAGCAATTTCAAAACTCTTTGGTGTCTGATAATGAGCAGATACACAACATGCATTAGTTCATGAATGTAGTTGTCTCAGACCCTCTGTTAAAAGCTGCTACACTCAATGAACACTGAGCTTGCTGAGCTTAGCAGAATTCATGGAGCCTAGCTAATCTTTAACAGTAACTCTCTACACAATATTTATGTCTTTTTTTAAATTGATTTTTAGATAGAAGGCGGGGATGAGGGGGAAACATCAATTTGTTCTTATTTATCCATGATTGGTTGCTTTTTGTATGTGCCCGGACCTGAGATCGAACTTGCAACATTGGTGTATCAGGAAGATACTGTAACCAACTGGACTACTTGGCCAGGGTTCAACACAGTATTAATCTGCTTATATTGACATATATATTTGTGCATTGGCTGGATAGAAGAATATGGGAATCCAGAGACCCTAACTTTAAGTTTAGAACTGATACAGAATAGTACTACAGCTGTTTTAGATAATTTAGGTGTTTATTTATAAATTTCCTAAATTCAGAGTGTTTTGAGCATTTGTTACTATTTTTTAGATACAAGTTGTTTAAACTTTGTCTTGAAAACATGCTAAAATAAATTTACTTTTATAAATACTTAAAATTACCATACATGTATAATTTACTGAATTTTTAGTCAGTCTTGCTTAGAAAACTTATTATATATACAGAAGAAAGGTTTTTTAAATGAAATTCAAGCTATTCATGTCTTGTATTATCATTCCTCATGATTTAGCTGCCACAAATATGAAGTGGATTGAAGCTAAAATGAAAGTAAGTGTTAGAAAATAATCCATTTATGAATGCTTTGAAACTGCATTTGTCTTTTTAAAAGTTCTTAATTGAATTACTTTTATTCTCATCGGAGGGCATTCAGTGGACAGTGTCAGGAGGTAGAGGCCTGTGTGAAGTCCAACGGGCGGGAGGGGTTGAGCACCACGCCTTTTTCAGGAAGAAGCACAGCAGAGCTCCTGGTTCTCCTTCCTCTCCTTTCACTGTAGTGCCTTCCTTTCCATTGTTCTGCTGTTTGATACTTGAAGGAGTGGTGCTCTTTTGAAATAGTGAATGGGGAAGTAATGTTTACTTTATTTTCATTGGTAATGACTTGACTCAGCCACTTATTGACTCAGCTAAGTGCAACTAAAATACTGGCCAGTTAAGTAAGAAGTGGTGGCCAGGGGATAGAAAGTTGGCATTCTGGGAAATTATAGCTGGAATTTTCAGAAAGCCTGGATTTTCCACATTATTATATTTTAACCACATGAATATTTGTATTTATAGGAGCTGGGAGTGAGTACAAATGCAAATTATAAGATTACCTTCATGTTGGACAGTGCTGCTATGATAACAGTGCACACACCACGGAGAGGATTAATAGATGTAAGAAGTCACTTTCCTTTGATTTAACAAGTTGTCTGTTTTCCAGTGTACTTTTGTATTTATGTTGATGGAATAAACTATAGAGTTTAGAACTACATCTGAGTGGTCAGCAGAGTATCTGAGTTTTGACATGGGAAGATGAATTTAAGGTTAGTAGACTTTATTTTTTTTACATTTGAATTTTAATTATAAAATTAAGGGTCTTGATGTAGGAAAGGTCAAGAAAGGTGATGGATAATTGTCCCATGATGATGACAGCACAGGGTTGCTGAAGACAGAGTAGTAGATGAGAAAAAATACTGACTGTCCTCAAGGGAGATACTGGAAACAAACCAAAACATGCTTGTCCTGCCCTATGTGAAACTGATAAGTAAAAAAAAACATGTCATGCTGCATGCATTTTGGGGTGATGTGTGTGAAGCCCCTGAGAAGAGCAACAAGAGCCATCAGAGAAACGGACTGGGCTAAAAATATTAGGGTTCTTCACTTTATTTACTTGTCAAGTCAGTCATATTATTGAACTCCTGCCATCTGCAAGTTCTTGTGATAGGCACTATCACAGGGAATAAAGAGAGGAAGAAACATGGTCCGTGCCTTTTGGAAACACAGACTGATAGGAATTGGGGAGAACCTAGCATGCTGGGAAAGCTTAGGGGGAGGCAGTACTAAAATTGTCAAAATCATGAATAAGAAGATTTAAGTGCATGGGGATTTGTTTAGTAAAGGAAAATATACTATATATATCAAAGGGGAAATATAATTATTACTTAGTGAATAATAAATTTATAAATGAGATGGTACATTTACAAAATCTAAATGGTAAAAAGTTTGGGACATGTTAAACTTAGTAGTGTTTATAATAATGACAAATCAGGAGTAAAAATTCTCACTATACTGACAAGAGGAAATTGGAATGTAAATTTGCGTTTATATAATGGGATACAGCTAAATCATATGATGCAGAAAGTAGTTCTTAACCTTTGTTTGGTTCAGGTTCCCCATTAGCTTAACTGTGGCTGCTGCTGTTTATAAAAAAGGCTGAAGGTAAATAATGTTATCAGAGTATCTAGTTGTTATCTTTGGTACTGACTGGATTATAAATAATGGCAAATTTTCTTTTGAGCTTTTAGGTGTTTTTGATTTTTTTCTACAGTTGACAATTCTACTTCTCTAATTAAGAAAAAGTAGTCCATGTTTGGAGAACAACTGGTACTTGACCTAAACACAAAATGACAACACTATTTAGGATGATGTAGGTTTCCTAACCCTAGGTGTCATAAAGCTCGTCACATTTCTTGAGACCTTGTTGGCCAAGAAAACCAAGAATCTGGCTTCTATGTCAGCTCCTGTATATTTGTCTTTAAGTATTTGAGGGTTTTGTTTCAGTGGTAAACAAGTAGTACAAATAAACTCAGGCAAATACAATTTTAGTAAAATTAAAATATTTCAATAACATTTTTGTCATACATAGAGCACAAAGAAGAAAATAGGCTTTCTTCACATTAAAATAAATTATAGAAGGAGAAAAAGAAAACATTTTTTAAAAAGACTTTATTTATTTTTAGAGAGGGAGGGAGGCAGAAACAGAGGGAGAGAAACATCAGTGGTGGCTGCCTCTCACCTGGCGCCCACTGGGGACCTGGTCTGTAACCCAGGCATGTGCCCTGACTGGGAATTGAACTGGCACCCTTTGATTTGCAGCCTGTGCCCAATCCACTGAGCTACATCAGCTAGGGCAAGATAACATTTTTAAATGACAGCCCTTGGCACCATTTACTTATTATCATTTAATCTCATATAATTAGTATTACCATATGCATCATATTATAAATGAGACTCTTAATCAAAATGTCCTTTTGCCACTAAAAATTAGTTTATTTAAAAAACTTTCTTCTAAATGTGTAAAATACATTCACATTCAAAATAAAGTACATAATGAGAAGTCTTCCTCCCACTTGGGCCCTCTAGCCACTTAATTCTACTTCCCACAGGAAATCAGTTTTATTTCTTATGTGGTCTTATAGACCTTGTGCAAGCACCAACAGATATGAATGTATAAAGGAATTAATTTTTTTGAAGGCTCATTTTAAGTATTCAGAAATAAAAACAAGAACTCAACAAATTGTGGTGTTTTGAAGTTAAGCAATCCAATGCCCTAGAAATTATGCACCTGTGCCACTGAATTAAAAACAAAATCAATTTTCTGTAATATTTGAGTTCTGTATTAAAATATTTGAATATTTAAATTATGTATTAAAAGGGCCAGGTACATTGTCCATCACTAAGGTTCTTCGTTTTTTTTGTTTTTGTTTTTTTTAAGATTTTTTATTTACTTATCTTTAGAGGGGAAGGGAAAGAGAGAGGGAGAGAAACATCAATGTATGGTTGCCCTTCATGCATCCCCTGCTGGGAACTGGCCTGCAGGGAACCAACCTGCAACTCAGGCATGTGCCCTGACTGGGAATCGAACCGCGATTGTCTGGTTCGCAGGCCCGCACTCAGTCCACTGAGCTCCACCAGTCAGGGCCTGTTTTTGTTTTTTAATATTTTATTTATTTTTAGTGAGAGGGGAGGGGAAGGAGAAAGAGTGGGAGAGAAACATCAGTGTGTGGTTGCCTCTCATGTATCCCCTGCTGGGGAACTGGCCTGCAACCCAGGCATGTGCCCTGACTGGGAATTGAACCGTGATCCTCTGGTTCACAGGCTTGCGCTCAATCTACTGAGCTACTTTAAAAACAGACTCATGTGACCTTCGGACTCTAAGGGGAGTAGTATTTGCCCAGGAAGTTATATGACTGCTCAACAGACATCTATACAATTATAGAGAATTTTTTAAATATGTTTTATTAATCATGCTATTATAGTTGTCCCATTCCCCCCTTCATTCCCCTTCACCCTTTACACCCTCTCTCACCCACATTCCTCCCCCTTAGTTTGTGTCCATTTGTCTTAAGTTCTTTAGCTTCTACATTCCCATACTTTTCTCACCCTCCTCCTGTCTATTTTCTACCTACCATCTATGCTACTTACTCTCTTTACCTTTTCCCCCTTCTCCTCCTCCCACTCCCCTGTTGCTAACCCTCCATGTGATCTCCATTTTTGTGGCTTTGCCCCTGTTCTAGCCACCTGCTTAGTTTGCTTTTGTTTTAGGTGTGGTTGTTAATAACTGTGAGTTTGCTGTCCTTTCACTGTTCATCTTTTTTTATCTTCTTTTTCTTAGATAAGTCCCTTTAACATTTCATATAATAAGGGCTTGGAGATGATGAACTCTTTGAACTTGACCTTATCTGAGAAGCACTTTATCTGCCCTTCCATTCTAAATGAACACTTTTCTGGATAGAGCAATCTTGGATGTAGGTCCTTGCCTTGCATGACTTGGAATACTTCTTTCCAGCCCCTTCTTGCCTGCAAGGTCTCTTTTGAGCAATCAGCTCACAGTCTGATGGGAAGTCCCTTGTATATGACTATCCCCTTATCTCTTGCTGCTTCTAGGATTCTCTCCTTCATTTTAATCTTGGCTAATGTAATTATGATGTGCCTTGGTGTGTTCCTCCTTGGGTCCACCTTCTTTGGGATTCTCTGAGCTTCTTGGATTTCCTGGAAGTCTATTTCCTTTGCCAGATTGGGGGAGTTCTCCTTTATTATTTGTTCAAGTAAGTTTTCCACTTGTTGCTCTTCCTCTTCCCCTTCTGGTACCCCTATAATTCAGATGTTGGAACGTTTAAAGATGTCCTTGGAGGTACCTAAGCCTCTCCTCATTTTTTTGAATTCTTGTTTCTTCCTTCTTTTCTGTTTGGTTGTTTCTTTCTTCCTTCTGGTCCACTCCATTTATTTGAGTCCCAGTTTCCTTCCCATCACTATTGGTTCCCTGTGCATTTCCCTTCATTTCACTTAGTGTAGCCTTCATTTTTTCATCTAATTTGCAACCAAATTCAATCAATTCTGTGAGCATCCTGATCACCAGAGCTTTGAACTGCACATCTGATAGGTTGGCTATCTCTTTGTGGCTTAGTTGTATTTACTGTGGAGCTTTGATCTGTTTTTCCATTTGGGCCTTTTTTTTTTTTTTTGGTCTTGTAGTGCCTGTTATGTATGAGGGGCAGAGCCCTAGGTGTTCACCAGGGCAGGTCAACCCAGTTGCTGGGTTGTGACGCAGTAGGTGGGGGTGGGGTCAGAGAGGGAACAATGGCGCTTGCTCTGGTCTCTGTAGAATTTCAGTCCCTTCTTCCTCTTCCCTCAACCACACTAGGCCTTTCTGGTGCTGGTTCCCCAGGTGGGTGGGCATGTGTACATCCTGGGACCCCGTGGGACTCTCCAATACACTCTCCTGTGAGGCTGGGAGTCTTTCCCTGTGCTGAGACTCTGGGTTGTGCAGTCTCTTTTGCTCCCCAGTTTTGCCTGCTTTATCTGCGCCTGGTTATCTGTGCCTGGTTTATCTTCATCTGATTTATGTGGGACCGCCCGGTCAGCCACCTTGCTTGCAGTGCCTTGCTTCCCAATCACCACCTCCCTGGGTCTCCCTGTTGCCACTCTGTGCCCGGAGTCTGCTAGCCGCCATCTGCGTGCCCAGGGTCTGCCCGCTGCCATCATGTGCACTCAGTGTGCCTTGTGCATTCGATGCCACTGCTCTTTGTGCCGTGACCTCCTCTGCTCGGCCACCTGACTCCGCCCTGCCGACAGGTCTGGATGAATGTATCTATTTTAACTCCTTGGTTGTCTGACTTCCATACAGTTCAATTTTCTGTCAGTACTGGTTATTTTGTTTCTGAATTGCTGTCCTTATTTTGGTTGTGGGAGGAGGCAGTGTGTCTACCTGTGCCTTCATCTTGGCTGGGAGTCTGAGAATTTTTTTTTTTTTAAGATTTTATTTATTTGCCCTGGCTGGTGTAGCTCAGTGGATTGAGCGCGGGCCTGTGAACCAGACAATCGAGGTTCGATTCCCAGTCAGGGCACATGCCTGGGTTGCAGGCCGGTTCCCCGCAGGCCAGTTCCCAGCAGGGGACATGCAAAAGGCAACCATACATTGATGTTTCTCTCCCTCTCTCCTTCCCTTCCCCTTTAAAGATAAATAAATAAAATCTAAAAAAAAAAAAAAAAAGATTTTATTTATTTATTTTTAGAGAGGAAGGGAAGGAAAGGAGGAGAGAAATATCAATGTATGGTTGCCTCTCGTGAGTCCCCTGCTGGGAACTGGCCTGCAACCCAGGCATGTGCCCTGACTGGGAATCGAACCTCAATTGTATGGTTCGCAGGCCCCTGCTCAATCCACTGAGCTACACCAGCCAGGGCCTGAGAATTTTTAAATTAAATAATTACTGATAGACTCATAGATGAAGAGCAGACGACAGCCAGTGGCAGGTTGGAGAGACTGAGCAAAAAGGAAATAGGACTCATGGACGTGGACAACAGTGTGGTGATTGCTGGGGGGAGAGGGATGTAAGGGGACTAAATGGTAATGGGGTAAAAAAGAATTTTAGATTATTTGATTAAAAAATGAGAGCTAAAAATAAAAAGAAATTAATTATAAAATCATTGCATAATAAAAAATTAATAATTACACTTCCTTTGACCCCAAATCTTCATGTTGAAATTATGGAAAAGTCTTATCATGTGATTTAGTTCAGTTAGACATGAATGTATTTTTTTGGAAATAAACATTTCTAGCTACATTTTGCTTTAAAGTGCATTACATCTCATTTCTGGTCCGTTCACACAGCCAGCTGTCCCTGTCTTACAGAGAAGAGAGACATACTGCGTAGTTCTGCAGGGCATTCTGCATTATTTCTGCTTTTAAGAAAGGGTGAACCATTGATACAATTCGAGTTAAATCTAAACTTTTATTCTAAGGTAAAGCCGCTTGGTGTTATATGGGGAAAGTTTTCAGAGTTTTACAGCAAAAAGAACACCATTATGTTTGATGACATAGGAAGAAATTTTCTAATGAACCCACAAAATGGACTAAAGGTAAGACATAATTTTACTTGCTTTGCTTATGTAACCTAGAATACGTGGTAGAACTTCAACATTGTTGAGTTTCATAAATTTTTGAAACTATTATATTCTTGTGGTTGCACAAGAAAAGCTTAAATATTTAGAAAAGTTTGTATAAAATTGAACACTCTGTCTTTGGTTAGTTAACTCATTCAGGTATTTTAGTTTTAACTAGCTTTCTCCTATCCCTGGCTCTGCCTCTGGCAACCACCAGTCTATTTTCTCTGGATCTATGAACTAGCTTGGTGGTTTATTTTTATTTTATTTTAATTTTCTTATTCCACATATAAGTGAGACAAGGAATGACTTTTGAGAAGATCTTTAACTTTAAATATATATATACCCTGGCCAGGTGGCTCAGTTGGTTGGAATGTAGTCTCCTGCACCAAAAGGTTGAGTGCTTATTCGATCCCATGTTGGGCTTTATTTGATCCCATGTTGGATGCACCTGGTCGGTGTTTCTCTCTCACATTTTGTCTTTTTCTGAAATCAGTAGACATATCCTCGGGTGACGGTTAAATATGTATGTATGTATGTATGTGTGTGTGTGTGTAATTGGTTTCATGTCTGTTTTACAAAATCTTTATTTTCCCAGCCAACATTTAGGCCCTCCTCATCTTTGGATGCAGAGATGTAATACACGTTTCTAGGTCTTTATGTTTTTAGAGCAGAATTTAAAAAAAAATGAGAGTAGAATCTCAGTAGAATCACTGAAAGAATTCCTATAAGTACATAAGTCTCCACTTCCCAAATTCTAATTCAGGAAAGGTATTTTTAAGCAATCTACAAGAACTTCTTAAATGTCTCTTTTTGAAAACCTGTCTTAAGAAGGTAGTTATTAATGATCTGCCCACACTGACAGGGCAGTTTTGAAATTGAGAAATATTCTGAAGCACTATGTTTTGTTTTCATGGTTTCATAATGCTTTTGGTAGAAGTCTCAAAGATTTCAGAGTTCAGATAACATAAGACTGCTTATTTTAAAAATCGTTAACTTCTAGTACTGTAAGCTTGCTAATCTTAAGATTTAAAATATATAGAAGGCATTGTGAATCATGAATATTGTACTGAACTAAAAGAACTTGAGTTTTGGTCATGGATAAATCAGTTGATACTCTGAAAACTTCGTTTTTATTATCTGTACAAGGAATTGATAATATGAAAGAATTCAGATGATCTAGATATTCTTAGGTTCCTAAAAATGGTTCTTTGGTGTGTGTGACAATGGCCATATGTTGCCTGTACTGCTAGTGAGCCCTTGGATCATTTTTGAAGAATGGTATGGTAAGCAGTGACTGTACTGGAGAAATGTGGAAGTGCATTAGGTGAATAATAGATTTCTTTATTTAACTGGTCAATTGACTTTTAGACTCAGAATTGTTGTATATTCGAGGTTTGTTGTTTAATGGTGCCCAGGACCAAATGCTTTAGCAGTAAAAGTAACTCATCAGGGCCTTGGGTTGAAAATCTTATTTACCCGCCACTGGACTCTATTTTCTCTTTCAGTTTAAATTCCTTCCTGCCTTTAAACTTGGAATCACTTTGGTACATTGTACATTAATAGTTTAAAAGTTAATATGTTGCCTTTTGTTGAATGAAGGAATACATTAAAACATTACAATATACTTACTGCACTACATCATGGTACCACACCTATTTACTACCAGCTCCAGCCCTTAAGCGAGGCTCTGCCAGGCTCCGCATGTCCACTGCTGTTGTGAAACAGCACTGCCCACGCTGCCTGTTTGGAAGTGGGATCTCCTACAAGTGCTTGCTTCCGCACAGACTGACAGCTGCCTGTTTTTCATTGTTACTGTGTAAAACAACCAACCAATGACCCATTTGCATTTTCTCTGGATCACAGTAAGGCTCCATTAATACTTTACTAAATATTATTTATTCAGTCCTTACATGGGCTTTTCATTAGCATGTGAGATGTTTTTAAAATATTTTTTATAATAGAAAAATCCAAATATAAATAGAACTCCAAAGAATTGTGTAACAAGACCTCCTTGTATACATCATCCAGTTTAAACAACTTATCACTTCATGGATGAGTGTGTTTGCTCTGTACCTACCTACATTCCCCTCTGTAATATTTTGAAGCAAATTCCAGACATACCATTTTATTTAAAATTAATATAAAAATATTTTCCTATTTTTAAAGACATTTTATTTATTTTTATAGAGTGGGAAGACAGGGAGAAAAAGGGAGAGGGACATTGATGCGAGAGAGAAATACCAATTAGTTGTCTCCAGTATGTGCCCAACCAGGGATCAAACCCACAACCTAGGCTTGTGCTCTGACTGGTAATCAAACCAGTGACTTCTGCTTTGCGGATGATGCCAGCTGAGCCACACCGGTCGGGGCAAAGTTAATATAAAAATTTTGAAGGTTATCTTGAGTTATATAAAGCTATTTGAGCTAATGTATTTAAAAAAGCAAAACTTTCTATTGGAACTGTAACAAAGAAAAGTTTATTTCTAAACTAAAATTCATAGTTTAGCCAATTGTGATAAAGGTAACATATAATGCCAATCGAGATATAATATCCTTTACTGATTACAGTTCTCCACCCTGCCTGCCATCTTGACTTAAAATGAATAAAAATATATATCTACCTTAAAATTCTTATCATAAAATATACCAATTGTAAAATTTGGAAATTATGACTTTTTGTGGGAGAACTCTTGGATAATTAAGAATATTTATGCAAACTTTAATGATAGATGCTTAAGATAAAATGAAAGAGGAAACAGGTTACAAATATATATACCTTAGCTATATAAAAATTTCATAGAAATAATACTGAAGTGAAAATCATCAATATTAAAATTTATCTCCCTTGTTAGATCAAGCTTGTAGTTGGGTTAACTTTTTATGAGTGAAATTATTCAATGAGTAGGAAACAGCTGGATTGACAGAAGGGGGAAAAGTCTAAGGAGTTATGCAAAGAAAAGCCACGTAGGGTTCAAGTGCTATAAGAAAGCTGGTAAATTAGGTGGAAGAACTCTAAACTTGTACTGTAAACATTATACCATAACTGTCAGTTTATGGAACTGAGATAATATAAAATTAATTTCTAGTATTCACATCTTTGGTGATATTTTAATCATGTTAACTCTAAATAATAGAATTGTGTAGATTCGCCCTAGTTTCTGTATTGTAATGTGAAATGTTGGATAATGCTTGTTTCTGAATAGATAAGGCCTTTTATGAAAGCGCACCTAAATCGAGATAAAGACAAAGAACTTCTAAAATTAACTCAGTACCTCAAGGAAATAGCAAAATTAGATGACTTTTTGGACCTAAACCATAAATATTGGGAAAGGTAAGTGCTAATTGTTTATTTCCTTTTTCATTAATGAATGAAAAAATTGGTGACTAGTTATACACATAACTCTTAATTTTTATTTAAAATGGGTAAATCCTAAGAATATTTTCTAATCCTCTGATATCCCCCCCCCCCCGAAGTGTTTTACCTTTTGTCTTAACCTCTAATTTCTTTAGAAACCCACATCTTAAAATCTTTAGTACTTCTAACAGAGAGGGCCTGAGAGACTGGTACGTGTTTGTGATGCTACCTGTAAATTGTTTTTTGACATTAGTTAATAATAGTCACTCTTTTATTAATCATATGGGAATGTAATCTCCATTCTCATACTGTAAAATAATGTCAGCATAAAATACACTAAAAGTTTTCCTGTTAAAATTAATCTACAAATAATCTCTGTATAGCAGAAAAGTTAGACAACTTTATTCTACTAGAACAATAATTACTTTTGATTTTCCTTTCCAAAGATAAAACTATTACCATCTTGGTGTCTTCTAGCCTTTTTAAAACACATATGTACAAACTGCATATAAACATCAAGATTTTGAAGCAAGGAAAAACCTTCTGAGAAGTGGACAGGATTATTATGTACTACAAGTAATTGTTTGGAATTTGATCTTTAATTTCACTAATATAGCCACAGGAAAAAATTGTTCGTGTAGAAACGACACTTTGGCTTTTCAAATTTTACTTTTGGCTTTCATACCAGTCTGACATATAGGTTCTATTAGAGTCTTGTAATCCTATTAGGAAGGTAAGCACGGATTTTTATCTCCATCTCCACATTGTAGATGATGTAACTAAGTGATGGAGACAAATGCCACAATGCCACAAAGGGAACAAGGTTTGCATCATTGAAACTTATCCAGGTGTTATGATTTTAAGAACTCTTTTCTCACCCCATTACCACTGAATATAGTAATTTATAAATATGAGAAATAGAGATATAGAAGTTTTAATTTAGTGGTACATTTCTATAAAATATGAAGGAAAATTTGTTTGATTCATAAATTAATGTCTTTGCATCTTTGTATCTTTGCACTTTTGATCAGAGTCCCTTAGCAACTTTGACCCATTGTCTTTGTGCAAGAAAAATAAGATCTTTAAATGAAGATTGAGGGATTTGGGGGAAATTGCAGTACTAATTATTTGGAAGGCAATATAAAGTGATAAGAGTGCAGCCTCCAGGACCTTATTTTGAATCTGAGCTCGGTCACTTTCTAGCTGTATGACCTTGCTTAACCTCTTTGTTTCTGTAAAATAGGAGTAAGTTCTAATAGAAAACTCTTGATATAGCTGTTGTGAGGACTAAATGAACTTAGAATATGTAATAGAACAGAGCATGGCACATAGTCAAAAAATGGTAGTGATTATGCACAGTTATTACTCATCTTAAAGTTTTGTTACTAAAATAAACTACTTTCCTTTGTTATTGTGACTTTAGCATGATATGGCCTAGACATCTTTCTTTTATTTCTTGCAGGTATCTCTCAAAGAAGCAAGGACAGTAGTTCCAAGTTATGCTGGCAGTTATTGATACTTGAGATCCATGAACTCTTGCTTTTATGCTAGAAATCATTATAATAGTGCTGGACACTGAAGCAAATACCAGACTGCTTATACTTGGTCTTCCGGTTTTTGTAAATTTAATTTTATATTTTTTGAAGATCATAGCAATATGCTAAAAATAATCTTTTTTCCCTATATGAATAAACTGTTACTCTTGAAAAATATTTTCTCCAGCATTGAGTACAGAGCTTTTTCCTGACCCTGCCCCCCCACATAAAATAGACAAAAATGTACACTCCGCAGTGTAATTTTGTGACTTTGGAAACAAGTTATGTTTTGTGCTCCTGCTTTATTTTGTTGGTGTCTGACTAAATCTAAGACCAAACCCATCTTGAAACTACAACTTTGACTTTAAAAAAAATTTATTCTCAGTAAGGAACCTAGTTTAGTATGCTTAATATTACAAGAGGTTTTTTTTTTTTAAATTCCTTTGTCATAGGCACAATGTTCCTTCTTATTCCACTATCTACATCTCTAAATTCTGAGCTGAGTTGGTTGTATGTGTGTCAATGTTCTTTGAGAAAAAACTGGAAAATGTCGGTTGTAATACTGATGTCATTGTATGAAAGGAAATGTAAGATTGAAGTATAGAACTAAGCAACAAGAATGTTTGTTTTTGGTGGCTAAGTAGAAACATTTTTCCTAAAACCATTGTCATACAAGCAGTTAAGGACAATACATTTTAAAATGGGACATATCACTGATTCAGCACTAAAAAGCATGAACAAAAAGTTATTGTTTTGTTCTAGCTATATCTTGTCTAAGTGCAAACACTGTTTCAGTAAAAAATATCTAGCCATAAACTTAAAAAAATTACTTGCATTGCTTAAGCCTGCAGATATGTAATGTGACCACTGTTTTGTGTTGACAGTATTGCTTTGTACAGTTCTTGTATTTGAAAGGAATCTGATCCTTTCAAATGAACGTGGTGTATATTCTTACAGGACTGTTTCAGTGGTGTAAATAATAAATACCTTTTCTTAAAATACTGTTATCTGCTCTGTGTTATCCCAAATACAGTACTTGCCTTTGTTGAATCACAAAACATTAGGTCCAGGGAAGGACCTCTTTAAAAAAATTAAATGTTTGTGGTTTTAAAAGTGTGTATTTTAGCCCTGGCTGGTGTGGTTCAGTGAATTGAACACTGGCCTGTGGACGGAAAGGTCACTGGTTCAATTCCCAGTCACAGCACATGCCTGGGCTGCAGGCCAGGTCTCTGGCTGGGGGTGTGGGAGAGGCAACCAATCATTTCTCTTGTACATGGATGTTTCTCTCCCTCTCTCTCCCTCATTTCCCCTCTCTCTAAAAATAAATAAAATATTATAAAAGTATGCTATTCATGAATTCAGAATTGGTTTTAGCAACTGTTAAATTATTTAATTCTAATAAGCACCATGTTTTCACAAAGATAAACTTCTCTTTGTGACAGGTTATTAGAGTATATGGTGCAGAAGAGTTTGAGAACCCTTAATTAAAATGATTCAATTAAAGGGTTTCTTAATTATGAAACTAAATATTTAAAGATGAATAGAATATTCATTTCATCGGTACATTTCCCACTGTAAAAGGCAGTTTATGCAAAGTAGGCACAGGAAAGGCTTAATCTTTTTAAGAGAGAAAATCACAAAACTTTAAACAGATATTTTAAACAGGTATTTTCTTTAATTCTTTAAGCAGACATTGCTTAAATATAAACAAATACAAAATTTGGCAAGCCTCAGGACGAAAAACAGGATTAAAAATATTTTTGCCATTAGGTGGTGCCCGAACCAAGTATTACTAGCTGGTATGCTAAATGAAACAATTCTGAGACAACACTGTCCGCCTACCGAGCTCAGCCGTGCTTGTGTTATTAGCACA
Organism: Artibeus jamaicensis; assembly: GCF_021234435.1. NCBI lineage: Eukaryota > Metazoa > Chordata > Mammalia > Chiroptera > Phyllostomidae > Artibeus > Artibeus jamaicensis. The sequence continues at coordinate 6,319,999 of NW_026521828.1, read as the reverse complement.
TTCACAGAGTGTGGAAGTTGGGGGTTGTCTTTGCATTTCATAACTTACTGAGCACATCCTGAAGTTATATATAGTTTTCCTCGTACGTGGCACACACCATAGAGCCAAATGACTTCCTTCAGATGCATATTCTGGTGAAACGGCAGGTCGTCTTTACGAAACAGTAGTTACCCTTTATCCGGGGTTTCACTTTCTGTGCTTTCCTTACCTGCTCTCAATGGTGGTCCAAAAATACCACATGGAAAATTCCAAAGATAATGCATATTTTCTCAGCGGCCGGCCATTCGGAGCTGCGATGAAATCTCCTGAGCGCTGCTGGGACCTGCCCGGTACGTAGAGTGGGCCCCTCGCCCGGCGGCGCGTCGGTGTCTCCTCGCCTGGCGGCGGCGTCTCCTCGCCCGGCGTCTCCACGCAGCCGACGCGCCTCCGCCGTTAGTCGCCATTTTGGTGGTCAGAGTGACTGTCGACGTATGACGTGCTTGTGTTAAAGTCACCCTTGTTTTTGCGTTATGAAGGCCCAAAAGCCCAAGGGTATTGTTGCTGGCGATTTTGATGTGCCACAGAGAAGCTGGAAAGTGCTTCCCTTAAGTGCAAAGGTGAAATTTCTCGATTTAGGGGAAAAAAATATCGTAGCCGGAAGTTGCTGAGATCTACAGTAAGAACGAATCTTCTATTTGTGAAGAAAAACAAAACTGCTAGTTTTGCTGTCGCACCTCAAACTGCAAAAATTAGGGCAGCAGTGTGTGACTGATAAGCGCTTCATTAGGATGGAAAAGACATTGCACTTGCAGGTGGAAATATATGACGTCATAGCTTGATACCAATGCATTGTCAGGTCAATAGTAGCCCACCGCTAAGCCACAACGTACACGACTCAACTCACTTCATTGCGTCATGTCGGCCTTGTGTCATCACAAGAAGGGTGAGTACTGTACAATGTTTTGAGAAGAGAGCAAGCAAGCGAGCACATTCACGTACGCCCTGTTCCAAGGAACTGGGCGACTGTTTTGAGACGCTGATTAGTATGACCGTGTTTGGGAAAGCTCCTAGATTTTCCTGTACTTCCCCTCTTGGGCCACAGGCTTATCCTTTTAAAAATCTGGGAATTATGACAGCGTATCAGGAATGGCCAAAATGGGAGTCAGGAAATCCAGGTTCAGGTCCGAGCCTTTGCGTTTGTCAGTGCTTGGGCAAGGGACCAGACTCCTGTGGCGTGCAGGGTCGTTATGTGTGAAGCTAGAGGTTCCCAAATTGCACTCTGCAGAGTTCAGGGGTGTTGAGGTGGCCTCAGGGCTCTCAGTGGTGAGTAGGGAGGCGGAACTGAGTGGCCGCTAGCTGAGTGGCCTTCAGCTAGAGCAGCTCTGCTTATATCTGTTTTATATGTGGAACTTCATAAAACTGTTTTTAACTGTGCAGAAAATATATTAATATATTCTAAGATTATATATCTTTACTATATAAAATAATATAGTAAATTCATTTTAATTGTGCTGGTAATACATTAATATTAAGATAGCAATATATTAATATACCTTGCACAATTAATAATCATGCAGAAAATAATATAATTATATTATATATCAACATATATGGATGTATTAATACATAAAATAAGATGTTTTTAATTATGCAGGAAATATATTAATACATTACATTATTAATATCTATTAATACTTTAAGAAATCAGAACATTGCAGGTATGATTAAATCCCCTTTGACCCCATTTTCCCCAGGCCTGTGTACATTGGGACTTCATCTTTTTAAACAGATTATTTTATTGATTATGCTGCTACAGTTATCCTGAATTTCCCCCCTTTGCCCTTCCTCCACCTAGCATCCCCCACTCCCTCAGGCAATCTCCCCATCACTGTTCATGGGTCATGGGTATAAGTTTTTGGCTAGTCCATTTCTTATACTGTCCATTTTTTATAGCATCCCCATACTTACATCCCCATGGCTATTCTGTAACTACCTATTTCTACTTCTTAATCCTCTCACCTCTTCACTTCTTCATCCATTCCCCCACACCCCCTCCCATCTACCAATCAAAATGCTCTCTGTATCCATGATTTTGTCTTAGTTTGATTTTCAGGTTCAGTTGTTGATACATTAGTATTTTTTGCCATTTTGTTGTTCATAGTTTTGATTGTTAAATAAGTCCCTTTAACATTTCACATAATGAACTTGTTCGACGATGATGAACTTGAGTGTTTTCTTGTCTGGGAAGCTCTTTATCTGACCTTCGATTCTAAATGATAGCTTTGCTGAGTAGAGCAGTCTTGGTTATAGGTTCCTGTTTTTCATGACATTGAATAATTCTTGCCAGTCCCTTCTGGCCTGCAAGGTTTCTTTTGAGAAATTGGCTGACAGTCTTATGGGAACACCCCTGTAAGTAACTAACTGCTTTTCTCCAGCTACTTTTAAGATTCTATCTTTAAACTTTGGCATTTTAATTATGATGTGTCTCAGAGTGGGCCTCTTTGCCTCCTTCTTGTTTGGAATTCTCTGTGCTTCCTGGACTTGCATGTCTTCAACATTTTAGGGAAATTTCCTTCAACAAATTAGGGAAATTTTCTTTCATTATTTTTTCAAATAGATTTTCATTTTCTTGCTCTTTCTCTTCTCCTTCTGGCACCCCAATGATACAAATGTTGGAACACTTGAAGTTGTCCCAGAGGCTGCTTATACTATCCTCTTTTTTTAAAAAGATTTTATTTAGTTTTAGAGAGAGGGTAAAGGAGAGAGAAAGAAACATCTGTGTGTGGTTGCCTCTCACACGTCCTCCAATGGGGACCTGGCCTGCAACCCAGACATGTACCCTGATTGGGAATTGAACCAGTGACTCTGGTTTGCAAGCCCATGCTCAATCCACCAAGCTACACCAGCCAGGGCACTATCCTCTTTTTTTTTATTCTTTCTTTTTTCTTATTGTTCTGATTGGTTGGGTTTTTTCCCCTTATATTTCATATTATTGATTTGATTCTCAGCTTTGTCCACTCTACTGTTGTTTCCCTGGAAATGGTTCTTTATTTCAATTAGTATATCCTTCATTTCTGACTGGGTCTTTTTTTTATGCTGTTGAGGTCCTCGCTAAGTTCCTTGGGCATCCTTATAACCAGTGTTTTGAATCTTGTATCTTATAGATTGCTTATCTCTATTTCACTTAACTTTTTCTGGAGTTTTTATCTGCACTTTCATTTGGGCCATTTTCTTTTGTCTCCTCATTTTGGCGGCCTCCCTGTGTTTGTTTCTATGAATTAGTTCGTTAGAGCTACTTTGATCCGTGTCTTGGTAGTGTGGCCTAATATAGTAGGTATCCTGTTGGAGTTCACTGGCAAAGACACCCCTGCCTGGGTATTTGAGGTACACCCTTTTGTGGGCTGAGTACACCTTCCTCGTGTAGTTGAGCCTTGGTTGCTGTTGGCAGACCAATGGAAGAGATTTACCCAGGCCAGTCAGCTGCAAGAATTGCCTGTGACCACTGCTGGTAAGCCTCCACCCTCTGTGGAGGATCAGCTGTGTAGGAGCAGGGTAGTGGTGCTCCAGTGAGGTCTGTAGCTGTCCATTTGGTGTGCTGGTCCTGGGATTTCCTTGGATGGTACAGCCCAAGGTCAGCCACCACCTGTGTTTTGTCCAGCACCACCCTGCCTGAGCTATAAATCTGCAATGGCTGCTTCTTGTGCAGGGCTTAGAGATTCCCAAGTGAAACCAAGCTGTGAATCTAGGCTGGCAACTGCTAATGCTGGGTCTTAGGGCTCAGTGAGTCTGTTGCTTGTTTGATAGAATTTAGGAAGTTGTGAAGCATGAGCCAAGACCAGCCATTCATATGGAAAAGCAGCTTGGGTAGGCCCATAAATTGGGTGGGATAGAATCTCTGGGGATCTTCAGTACAGGTCAAACAGTGTTTGCCAATTTGATGGAGTCTCAGATATGGCACTAGCTTGCTGGCTCAGCCTGGAGGGATTTTATTTCTCTGATTCTGTAATTGTTAGACTTCCATTCAACTCGGTTTCTGACAGTTCTGAGTGATGATTGTCCTATATTTTGGTTGTAATTTTTTAAAAAATGATTTTATTTATTAGAAAGAGGGGAAGGGAGGGAGAAAGAGAGGGAGACAATCATCAATGTGTGAGAGAAACGGTTGCCTCTCTCATGCTCCCAACTGGGAACCTAGCTCACAACCCAGGCATGTGCCCTGATCAAGAATCAAACCAGTGACCTTTTGGCTGGTAGGTCACTTATTGGATTCAGTACCCTGAGCCACACCAGCCCTCTCCTGAGGCTTGTGCACATGTCCCAAAACAGCCCTCAATATCCTTGGGGAGGAAAGATGAAATGGGATTGTCTTTTTTTTTTTGTCTGACTTTAGAAAAACATCAACTGCAACTAACATTTGCAGTGTACTGGCAAGGGGCTGGGTGCTGTACTGTGAGCCTGGTCTCCTTAAACCCTCCCAGCATCCTCCTGGGAGGTAGTGGCACTGCTAGCTTACTTGTTTTAGAAGCGAGAAAACTGAGGCACAAAGATATTAAGGAATTACCTAACAGCCTATAGCTGGTAAGTGGGGAGTAGGCTTGGAGTGCAGGTCTTGCTCCAGGGCCTGGTGCATCCCTGTGCTCTGGACTACTCCCAGGCATTGCTTGCTGCCATTTGAGCTCCAGGCCACGTGTATGGGTGGTGTGTGTGGGGAGCAGGAAGCTGACTGGACACTGGTTTGTTTAAAATTTTTCCCCTGACTTTCCCTGTCTTCCAGACCTCAGAGCCACTGGCAGAATGCTCAGTTGGTTTCCTGGAATCCCCCTGCACTCAGGTTAGCAATGGTCCTTTTGCAGGCAGCCAGGGCTGAGATGCCACGTGGGCTGAGAGAAGGGCAGGGGAGAGACAGTTTGTGTTCCTTACTGGAAGGAGACAGGGAGATTAGCAAGCAGCTGCATTGTCTTCTAGCCCATCACACACTGACATCCACATAGGTGGGGGGAGGGGAGTGGGGGGAGGCTGTCCATGAGGGCCCGTGGTGGTGGGCTGGCAGGACACCCTGTGCCTCTGGAACCCAGGCCTGCGTGAAGGTAAATGCAAATCAGCTCCCCAAGTGCATTTCCTGCAGAGGGAGGAATGTCAGTGTGAGCACCTGGTTCCCGCGCCAGTCAGCTAGAATGCTGATTTTATTTTTGCATTTTATGAGCTGGAGATAGGGAATTCATTTCCTTGGTATAATATGACCCTCTGGAGAAAGTCTTGTCCAAATAGATTTTGCTCACACATTCTGTCCTGGAAGAGGGGCCATACTGAAATAAAATAGAGATAATTAAAGTATGATTTATAGGCAAGGTGAATTGGTAGGTTCATGCCAAATTATTGTACCCAGGAAGGTAAAAGGAAACGAAAGAGGTCTTCCTGGGAGCTGGAAATCTTTGTTAAAAGAAATATTCAGGGTGCACACACCCTTATCCCAGCCAGGCTATACTTCAGTCTATTCATCACATTTGCATCCCTTCTCTCTCTCACCAGGCTGTACATCCCTGAGGGCACGCACTGCGTTCATTGCATCTTGGTATTTCTGTGCATGGGGATGTTTTTGCATTTTATTCATAAGAAAGGGGTTCTACACTGAAAAGGCTTTTAAATCTTAACTGACCGAGCCACCCCTTTCCTCCCCCTCTCAACCCAGTCCTTAGCGATATTAGGACCTGCTAACAGTGACCCCTTTATTTCCCCACCCCCTAAAAGTACAGTGTCCAGAATTATACTTCTTTCCAGTTATAAGTAATATATGAATATTAACAATAAGCCTTGATTGAGTACATAGTACTTAACTATGGGTCAGGTATTTTTCTAAGCATTTTCTAAGTGTTATTCCATTTAATCTCACAACTACCCTTGTGAGATAGGCACTGTTATTATACCATCTTACAGATGGACTCACTGAAGCTTGACCAGGTGCTTAAGTAACTGCTCAAGGTCACAGAGCAAATCAGTGGAAATAGCTATTGTTTACTGTGTGTTCACCGTGGACCAGGTGCTGTGACAATCACATTTAACCCACAATCTAATTTCATCATGCCCTTAACCCTTGAGAAGACCTCCAGGGCTTAGAATTTCAAGCACTTTGTTCTTTGAATACTAAAATCCATGTGAGGGCAAGGTCTTGTTCACCTCTCTATCCAGAAAGATGAGGATGGTGCTAGGGACAGAGTAGTACATTAAGAAATGTTTGTTATTAATGAAGGCACAGAGGTGGTGACTTTGGGAGCTGCTTGCCTGGCCCCGCTTTCCAACCAGTGAGTCCTGCTGATGCTCAGACTGCTCTTGGAACAGGCTTTCTGGCCATTGTTCTGTCTACCAGCAAGTGAGGCTATCACCAGGACCCCACCTGGCATCACTGGAATTTGAGTAGTCCAGGGCTTCTCCACGGTCATGCCAGCGATATGGGGCAGAGCCAGGTGTCCCGATGCCAGTTTGTTCCTGGGCAGGCCTGCCTCCTTTTTCTGACTCAGCCAGCAGCCTCTTATAAATGGGGATCTGGTTGTTTAGGAGAATGTGTTTGTTTGATTTTTGGCTTATTATCTACCTTAAAAACAAACATTGGGGGAGAGTTATTATTTAATGTGTGCAGAGTCTGTTTGGGGTAGTAGCGATGGTTGCCCAACAGTAGGAATGTCGTGAATGCCACTGAACTCTACACCTACATACGGTTAAAATGGTAACTTGTATGTTATGGATATTTACTGCAATTATTAAAAAAGCACAAATATGGGTCTATCTAATATAACAAGTCTGGGGTCGGTAGTTACAGGGATTGGTTTAGCTCCTTGATGTCACTAGAGTCCCCAAGACTTTCTGTCTTTACAGTCTTAGCATGAAGGTGTTCATCCTGGGTACAAAGTATTCTCTGAGTCCTTAATTTTATCTGCTCAAGGGAGAAAGAGGAAGGAAAAGGTGATGTTATCCATGACTGTGTCTTTTACCTGGAAACCCCCAGCAGAATTTTCTTACATCTCAATGGCCAGAACTGGGTCTTGTGGCCTTGCTGGGTAGCAGTGGTGGCTGGAAAAAGTGATTCTTAGCTTCCCAACCTTAGAACTGAGGAGAGGCATTAGGGCAGAAGAAGTTGGGGGTGGGTATGGATCAGACAGCCAGTAAGGTATGTCCAGAGTCCTGCTGAAGGTCATAGGGTCACATAGCAGGGCTGGCCAGGCTCATAGCTCAGTCTCCTGGTTTCCAGTTCTAAGCTCTTTTGCCAGGACATTTGATACATTTTGTGGTGGCTAGATTCCCAATGAAAAAAGACCATCCCGGAGAAAATCTAAGAGAAAAACTCTCCATTGCGCATACCGAAATTAACCACAATGCTAAGAAGGCAGGTCAGCAAAGCACTGGGCTTGGCAGGGGCCAGAACATCTGAGCTCTGCCTCAGGCTGGTCGGCAGTTTTGGGAAAGGTCCCCAGGTCCCAGTGCTCATGAAATGTGATTAATTACCATTTTCTTCTTGATTAGCATTGTTCATTCAATCCCCAATAATGTGTTTTGATATCTCTTAGTGAAAGACCCAGTAGGAGACAAATGGTTATTAACTAACCACGTGCTATCAAGTATGGGCTTATAACACAACATGACATGTTTTCACTGTTGGATTAAGTACGATGACAGTAACTTCCCACCATCCTGTAGGCTGGGAAGAGAATATAGTAAGGGTTTCAGGGGACACTTACAATAAGGAATGTAAACAGACATCCCTATAATGACTACTTTGGCATTGCAAGGATGCCCAGATGTGCACACCTGGCTTTTGGAGATAGCAGACAACGGACTCCACTCTTGCTGATCCTACCACTTGCTCTTTCCGTGGGAGGCACCAGAAGGGAATAGGCAGCCCCTGCCCACTGACCCTTCTCTGTGGAGCCTTCCCGGGTGATTCCAGGTCAGACTGATCCTTCTCCTTTGTTCTCCCCCCAGGGTACCATATATACAAAATATTTTAGCATGTACTGGTATAGAAGTTAACTTTTCAGCTCTGTCTTATAAGCTGTGCCAGGGGTAGGCATGAGTGGGACCTATGAGATGGGGGGCTCATGACTTTACCAGGTTGATGTTTTACTTCGTGATGCTTGGGAAACTTGGAGAGTGGTTCCAGGATAAGAGATGAAGAAAGTAAAAGCAAGAGGATCCAGTCCCTAAAAAGGGCATGACACAATTCAGTGTCCTTGTAGAGTTCCCCACAGTCAGGTCGCAGGAACGGTCCCTGAGCTCAGCAAGACACTGACTCTGGGAATCCTATAAAGGGAAAGGGCAACTCTGCAAAAATGCAAATGGAATTGCTACAAGGAGGGGCAGTTCTTCATTGGTAGGAGAAAAATTTGCAGCCCTGGTAAATGTTGGGACAGGATACCCGAGTCAGCTGAGAAAGCCCAAAATATTATGCCAAAGGAAAATTACATTTTTATTAGTTCACAGTTGGAATATAAAAATAAAAACAAATGGAATCACTTTACAGAAAGCACATTCATTACTTAAAAGTAGCACCATTACTTAAGTGGTTCAGCACTTTTGGTCATATCTGCTTGTCAGGTTCACTCACGCTGACCTGTAAGAGTGATTCTTGATCATTTCTTTGCATCTGTCTGCTTTTCTTGTATGGGTATTCAGGAATAACGGGCACTTCTGACAATTTTATGACCTTAGCCATAACTACACTTATTCTTCCTCTTGAATCATAACATCTTTTTACCTTCCAGACGCTTGTGATGTCCCTGCGTCACTCTTCCACGTCTCACAGACAGATGGGGTGGGGATTGCTGCCGACGCTGAAGCTGAATTTTACCTTTTTAAAAAAAATTTTAACCCTTTCTAAATTCAGGCATCCAAAGACTAAACCTGCTTAGAAGTGCAGGTGGCCCTGAATTGTCAACACCACTTCAAGTAAATCTTCATGGATATGAGAACAAACATCTTTCCACAACCTCCTCCAGTGGGCACCTGTCTCCCTTCTCTGTTTGATTATCTCTTGTGTTCCCATCCATCACAAATACACTATGGCACTGGCATCAGAACATTGTGTTCTTACTGGTTGTCCTAAAACTGAGGCACTTGCAGCCTCAACTGAGAAGTTGTCAGTATAAATGACACATAAATTCACATTTTGCATACATAATAGGACCCATTCCATATGGATCAGGTCATAAGAGGGTGAAACACACAGATCTTGGTGCAAAAATGTTAAATAACCATAATAAATTAATAAATACATAAATATTTAAATAATAGTTGCAATGTGCTAGCTGGAAACTCTATAAATAAATTATCTGATTGTTTCAGGAGACAGCATTTAAATATAAAAAATACAACAAATATATTATGACCCTTAAAAAAAAAGCAAATTAGGTAGAAAATATCTCTTTGGGTCTGTTGCATTGTGTCTTTAAGAAATTTTGCATGTCTTCCTTTTTTCCTCCAAGTTTTCATCCTGGGAGCAGAATCTGAAAAAGAATGCCCCAAGTTTATGAGGATTAGAAAGGTAGAAGCAGGCCCTTCATATTTCACATGACACATTATCTGGGCAATTGAGCCATGGGGATTCCATGTCAGAAAGGTCCAACCCTTCCTTATGTGGCCTGGGATTTGGCTGGTGCCTTGCTCACTAGAGACTCTCTTGAAAATTTTCTTAAAAGAATGTCTGATCATGTCGTTTCCTTGTTGAAAGTCTTTCAGTGGCCCCCCCCACATCTCCCCTTGGATGAGGTTCTAATTTCTGGAAACAGCTTGCAATCCTCCTTGCTCTGACTCTTGGCTGACTCTCTCATCTTTGCATTTCCTTCTAGAAAGGCAGGACTTAATGTCTTTCTGTTTACTGCAGTATCCCTGAGCCCAGCATAGTGCCTGGAACAATATGATCATCAAATAAGTATCTGTTAATGAACAAACTTATGTTTCTGACTCTGGCACCTGTGCCAGGCATTCCCTCTTTCCTCTCCTGCACCGTCCTCCCGCACTATTTCCCTGAACCTGGGGACACTGAGTATGCAGGTCTGGGCTGGGCCTCCTCACCTAACTGCAGGACACAGATGCCCATTCGCTCCAGGGTGAGTTATAGTAGCGGTCTCGGGCTTGCACTCGGATCACGGCATCCTTGTGGCATGTGATGTGAGCTGAGGTTTTGTCTACGAAGGGTCTATCTTTCTGCAAAGGAGCAAGAAATATTTGGTAACACAGTCACAAGGCAGGCTGGGCACATTTCTGCAAAGCACCATCTCCCAAAACAAGCACACCGGGTTGCAGGACTGCAGGGGAGTACGTAGAACTCGCGCCATCTACTGACAGAAACTCTAAACATATTCAATTTTTCTATCTACAGGTATTTTGCAGGCCGTGAGGATGAAATTGGTCCAGCTTTCACCTTGTATGAAGGGCCCTTGTGCCCTTACTCTTGTACAAGATTGATGGTGGAACTGGGGCAGATTTGCACTAATTGTCCTGTGGATATTCAGAAATACCACATTCAGACAAACGTGTTCAAATCCAGGTGTTGCTCCTTACTGTGTGCCCATAAGAATATGTCTTAGGCTCTCTGTGTCTCAGATTCCTCACTTATAAAAGAGGGATAGTAATAATGCCTACCTTCCAGAGTTTTAAAAGTTAAAATAATCATGTTAAAACTCATAGCAAAAATCTCTAACCATATAGAAAGCGCTCAAAAATCTCTAACTGTATAGAAAGCACTCAGTAAATATTACCTATTAATGATACAGATTTAAAAAAAATTTTTTTTCGAGAGAGAGGGGAAGGGAAGGATAAAGAGTGGGAGAGAAATATCAATGTATGGTTGCCTCTCATGTGTCCCCTGCCTCCCCTGCCGGGATCTGGCCTGCAACCCAGGCATGTGCCTTGACTGGGAATCGAACCGCGATACTCTGGTTCGCAGGCCCGTGCTCAATCCACTGAGCTACGCCAGCCAGGGCTAATGATACAGATTTTAAGAAGGGAAGATATCAAGATTTTAAATAATATTTATGTGAAATTAACTACAGAATAACCTTTGTTCCTACAAGAAAATTCTCAGACAGTAACTGAACCACTGAGTTTCTACCAGATGCCAAATGCTATACTAAATAAGAACTTTATCCAATGATTTTAAAACTGGAGTCTGAGGAGGCTAAAACTCAATGAAAGTGCCCCTGGGGCCTTGGGATTATTGATGCCAAGGCAAGAAAACTGTAAAGTCATCATCCTAGCCTACATAAATACCAACATTCTGTGTAATAGAATAACTTCACAATATGAAGAACAGCCAAGAATTATACATTTTGGGCAAGACATAGCCTAAATCTTCTATCATCCATTATATTTACTCAGTCAAAATAATAATTTTCGGTCCCTAAAGTCCAGCTCTTCTACATCAGGGCCAGTTCTGAGTACGAGAATCAATGATCAACCAACCATACAGGAGGTGTATGGCCTTTGTGTCTGGCAGTCTGAGTTTGTGTTCTGGTTCTGTCATGGCCTAGCTGTGTGACCTTGGGCTAGTTACTTAACCTCTCTGAGCTTTCCTGGCGTCATTAGTGAAGTTGTGATAATAATACTGCATGTCTTTGTAGAGTTCTGTGAGGACTAGTTGAGATAAACGTGTAAAACCCTTAACATAGTTTCAGGCACAGAGACGGTACTAGATAAACACTAGCTGTTATCACCGTTCATCTCCTCCCCGGCTGGGTCTGCACAAACCTGACCACAGAATACGTGGCACCTGAATCACATCTTACCTTTTCTCTCTTGTTCTTGCCCTGAACCTGAAGAGAAAATGTCAGGGAGAAGTAGGAATGTGGGGTGCTCCAGGTGTCAGGGTACTCCCAGCTGACCTCCACCTGTCGGGAATTCTTTAATGGCTTCACCTGCAGGTTCTTGGGTGGATCTGGTTTGACTGTGGGAGAAGATAAAAACACCCATTATTTTTCTAGAAGGACTTTGGAGAAGGAGTTCTGGACCACTTGCACCTATGACCAGCTGTGAGGGCATAAGATAGGTATTGAACTTCTCTGAGCATGTGGCTGGCAGACATGAGGCTCTTCTGTGGCTGGTGCTCATGCCAGTGCCTGTGGAAGGCAGCTGCATCCTTCAGGGCTGAACCTGAGAGAGGTTTAGAATCCTCCTCTCTGCATAATCAGGTGGACCCTGGCTGTGGACCCAGTCACCATAGTGCTCAGAAGGAAGTTCTTAGAGACAGGACTCTCATATCTGAGCCATTGGGGAAGGACCACCCTACCCTTTCTGTTCAGTCCCCCTCTTTGCACCAGACTTGGAACCAAGCTGAGCCTCTTGCTGCAGATTAGGTAAGAGATTTCCCAGTTAGTGCTCTTCCTCCAACCCATCAAGGGCAGTCTCTCCACAAACACTAGAGCAAGTTCTGTGGTTCTCTCACTCTGTATTTCAATGGATAAATGGTAAAGGAAATGAAAAGTCTCCATCTGCCAATTTAAAAATAATGATGTCCATTTTTGAGGGGGTTTTATTCTCTTTTCAAATGCTAGCGAAAGATGGGCTTGGAGTCATTGAAGTTGGTAGGGAAGCATAGGAATGGTTCTGCATAGGAATGTCATGCTGAAGAGGCTGCTTTGGAATCACCACGGAAGCTGTCTGGGCAGCAGAACAGACATTTAGCCAAGAGCCTGCTTTTTCCTGAGGGTCAGATCTGGGTCTAAGTTGCTAGCAGTGAGATCTGGGACAAGTTGTTTAACTTTTTTTGAGACTTAGTTTCCTCTTCCTTGAAATGCAGATGACAGTATCTACATTGTACTTTGGGAGAGGGTTGCTGAATAAAACGGGTAATGTGTGCAACCCCTTAACCCAGTGCACGGGGCATTGCGAACATGTGGCAAATGTCATCTCTCTTTATGAAGCACATAGACTCAAGCAAACTCACTGATGTCCCTGATGAAGAAGCTGCTGGTATAGTTTTCATACTTGAGCTTGTGAACAGCATCCACCACGACTTCGATGGGCAGCCTCTCCTCGGCAGCTGGGCAGGCACTGCCCTCCTGGCACTCCACCGTGTACTTCCTATACTCCCTGTGGTCCACTCTGACCTTCTCTGCCGAGAGTGTTGCCGCTCCACAGGTCACTCCTCGGGGGTCAGAGGAACTGAAATCACAGACAGACATATCCTGTGTCATATGTTGTGGGCGAGTTCCTAGCGGTTGTAATGGTCTGAGGTCACAGTTTCTCTGATTCATTTGATTTCCTCCCAGGCAGTAAGAACCTGCCCTCCTGCACCCTGAGAACAAGTGTTTCAGGGGTAGTGCAAATGTCTAGAAACAACCCTGCACTTAGATGCTGCTGGCCAAAATGAATCTGGGAGATTTGGGATCCGGAGCCTCTGGTTACATCTCCTGATTAAAATTTTTATTTCATTCTCCCATTTTAATTACAAAACCATACATGCTAATTTTAAAAAATTAAAGAGATGTATATAAAGGAAACCTGTGTGCCTCTTTTAATCCCAGTCCCCCTTTTTACTCTACTCTCATTCCCCAGATATAAACATTATTCATATATGCAAATATGTATTATATATATTTATATGTAAATATATGCTATATATTGTTATAAAATAAATATAGTATTTATATTATGTTTTTGTATACATATATAATATATAAAAGTGATATTTATAATTGGGGAGTGGGATTAGGGTTAAAACGGGGATTGAATATAAATACATCTTCTATTCCAACAGAACTTTTCTGTGAATATTCAAAGCAATTATATGTTCACATTTTTATGCATATGTACACATTTTTGTCTATATAAACAGATTTTATTTTTATGAAATAAAAGGATAAAATTATACATATATATATATACATATATATATGTTTTTGTAACTATTTTTTCCATGTCTGAAGGCATTATGGGGAGTGCTCCATGACAGACCATAGGCACTTGAGTTATTTTGAAGATAGCACATTAAGCTGCAGAGTGCAATAGACCACACTGTATTTGACCTTTCCCCTGCTGATTGCCAGAAGCATCCCAGTGAATGTTTGCCTCTATGTCTTTGTGCACTTGTATAATAAGCATTTCTTTAGTAAGCATTTTCATTCTAGAGATAGAGTAGTGAGACCCCAGAGGTTCCTCAGGTGAATAGAGGCCATGCCAGGATGATCACCCAGGTTCACTCCATCTCCTACATTGTTTGGGAACTTAGATGATGAGTAAGGTCACATGTTAGAGGGGCTAACATAGGTTCTGTAGTATGGGACTCGATTTCCCAGGGACAGTCCAAGTGTTCTGGGCAAACAGTGAACTTGAGGTGAGTGGTGTTCGCAGAAGAAGTTGTTGCAGAGGCCCTGGGAAAATTCCTTGAGGCCTCAGGGCTTTCAGTGCATCCGTGCCCTAGACCTTTTGTTTCTATTTTTGATTCAAGGTGCAGTTTTGGCAAAAGTCATTTATAGCTTCAATTTATCCTTTCATCCCTCCCCAAGGTGCTATAAGCCCTAATGAAGCATTGCCAGGCAGTTTGGATGAGTGGGTTCAAACACAGCTGAGGCTGTGTCCATGTTCTAATGCACACATTTGTTCAGGCAGTCAGCTTAGATTTCCATGTCCTGTCCCCACCTTAGGCAGGGGGGTGGGCATTGAAAAAATATGGATTTGACTTTGTTTTCTCCCTTAGCATTAACTGAAAGGCCATTGCTAGGTCACCTTTATTTTCTTAATGAAATAGTAGTTCTAGCAAAACACCAAGAAACCAGAGTGGTTTCACTTACCCCCTGCTGCTTTTCACACTGAATTTCAGATCAGTACTGATCGCTGTCAGCCACCAGCAGGTGAAATGTCCAGAATAATTCTTTGCTTCACATTTTAGAAAGGTCTTATTTTTGGGCTCTGGAATCAAAAAGAACAACAATTCAACATTTGGAGGTTTTTTAAAGAAAGATTTTGATTATGATTAACACAGGCCACCAAATACTGCAAAAGGGAAGATCTTCCACTAAAGTCCATGGAAAAGGATGCTGCTCTCTGGCAGGCAGTTCAGCGAGGACTGGGAGAGTCTCAATAGGTAGTTGACTCTGCAGGGCATACTATACATCTAACATACCGAAGGGGGTATTAGTTTTTTTCAAGGCTGTCAACCCAGTACTGAATTATACACTGTGTATGTTGGTTAACTAACTTTCATTACTCTCTCAGTGATATCACTGTGACTTAAAGAAACCTCAGTAAAAGCATCCAGACTCACCATGAAACTCTCTCAACATGAGATTTTGATGGCTGATAACTCAAGGTGTCTAGCAGAGGAAAACCAAAGCAAAGGAAGTTGTAGGTTTTAAGTGGTTTCAGTAAGGAACTTGATTACTTACTTCACTAGCTATACTGATAGTGTCTTATCTTTAAGATTTTTAATTTTTATATTTCTTATGGAGAAAAAGAAAAAACTGATACTGTCCAAGGGAATGGAATTACCTTTCTGATCTTTTAAAATATCAGTGGACCAAATTCCATCTTCGCTTTTGTGAAGCAGAAGGAGAGAATGGCGGAGAACCTCGCCTCCCTTGTGACAGGTATACTGGCCAGCATTTCCAAACTCTTTGACTTGGATGGTCAAGTTTTTGCCGGAGCCTAAGACATCACTGCTCTGGTCCGAGCTCCATGTGATGCCATCTTCTTCAGGGGTATCGCAGGTGAGGACCACTGTTTCTCCAGGGGCATCAGGATACCAGTCCAATTCTACAACATAAACTGGGGAGCACAGAGAGTGGAGAGCTGTGCTGTAAGCTCCATACACTCTGAGACTGTGTACTTTGAACTCCCTGGGCATCTGCTTTACTGAAGCACAGCCTTGCCTTTAGCAGCAAATGCTTGCTGAAATGACCTTCTGGTACTGGGCCCTACATGGGCTCAAAATTATGGAAGAGAGACCCAAAGTTATGAAAGTTTTATAAATCCCTGACCAGCATGGCTCCGTTGGCCATTGTCCCACAAAGCAAAAGGTCACTGGTTCAATTCCTCGTCAGGGCACATGCCTGGGTTTCAGGTTGGGTCTCTGGTCAGGGCTTGTATGAGAGGCAACCAATCAATGTTTCCCTATGTTTCTCTCCCTCTCTTTCTCTCTCCCTTCCTCTCTCTCAAAATAAGAGTTTTGTAGACGCCATCGATTTGTTAAATGGCAGGCTGCTGTTAATAATCAACATTTGATTAGCTGGCATATGAAGAAGGCCTTGATACACTGGAAAATGCAAACTGCACAAGAGTCTTTTGCTGAAGGCCTGGTGGAGATAAGACACTTCGAGTACAATTTCAGTCTCATAGGAAATAAGACAGGGCACAGAATGTCAAGAAAGACTGACCAGAAATGAGATCCTATCTCCACTAGCTGGCTGGAGGACTACATCATAGGTTTGACAGTGAGGATTAAATGGAAAAAAAAAAAGTATATAGAACATTTAGCACAGTGCCTGCTTCAGTAAACTCAGTGTTAGTTGTTACTGTTATTCATAGACCAAAGGGTCAGGCCCCTACACAGAGAAACTGTCTTACCACTTCCTATGGGGATTTTAGTATTTCCTTTCTACTACGTGAAACTCACCAATGGAAATTTTATTGTCTCTGTAGTTTTGTAAAAGCTATTTCACACTCTTATGAGGCAGTAGGTCTTAGTCTTCCCATTTTACAGAGGTGAGTACTGAGACCATGAGGCTAAGCAAGGTTACAACACGTTAGAAGCACGAGAGCTGTATCTCAGACTGTCTTGTCTCCTTGGCTTTGCATTGGGTATCTAGTGCCAGCATCTAAACTGGCACTCAAAGAATGGCTTAGTACATAGTATTTCAAAGAGGGTTTCACATCAAAGCCCCACTCATGCATTGGTTATTAATTAAATAGAATCAATGTGGCACTTCTCGAACCATGATCATCAGACCACCATAAGCAGCATCACCCAGGAATCTCTTAGAAATGCAGATTCTCAGTCGCGGAACCGAGAACTATGGGATGGGCCCAGTGATCTGTTTTTTCATGCTCTCCAGATGGTTTTGATGTCTGCCGTGAGGGTCCCTGGGATTAAGAGCCTGGAGTCACATATGTCTGGGTTTAGAGTCAGCTCTGTCTCTTATTCTGCTCTGTGGCTTTGGACAAGGCCTTCAGTTATTCTAAGCTTTGGCATCATTGTCTTTAAAATTAGCAAAATATTAGTACTTGCTTCAGAAGGTTAAGATGTGGATTATACAAGCCTATCCTATAAGAGCTTAACATAGTGCCCTTAAATGCTCTTTAACTGGTGGCTCTTGTTATTAGTGTTCAAATGTAAAGCATTGTGGAATATAAAGTTCTCATTTTACATCAAAGGGATTTACAACTCTTTTTTTTTTTTTTATCTTTAGAGGGGAAGGGAAGAAGAGAGGGAGAGAAACATCAATGTATGGTTGCCTTTCATGCATCCCCTGCTGGGAACTGGCCTTCAGGAAACCGGCCTGCAACCCCGGTATGTGCCCTGACTGGGAATCGAACCACGATTGTCTGGTTCGCAGGCCCGCGCTCAATCCACTGAGCTACATCAGCCAGGGCTAGGATTTACAACTCTTGAATGAATAACAAAGACAGGAGGTAAAAAGCGTCTGTGGCCCAGCTCTTTGGCTATGTGGCATGAACTCACGTGGCACTTTCTACTTTCTCTAGCTTTTCTCTATTCCACTGATGACTGAGCATCATGGCTATTTTCTGTCATAACTAAGACTCAGAAGCTCTGGGGCACCTTTGCTCAAGAGTAGGTGAAAACAGCTTTAACGGGGAGCCCGGTGAGGAGCCTCTGGAACGTAGTGCTTGGCTTCATCTCATCTGGTCTCCATAGTCACAAGCCCTCCTAGGGCTTCTCACACTGACTTTCAGAAATTTCTGTGGTTTACCAAATTAGAAGTAACCAAGGGTTAACTCTGCAAGAGGCAAGGTTTCCGAGCTCACTAAAACTCCCATGGTTGGAAGGGATTTGGTGTAACCATCTGGCTCAGACCTTTGCTCTTCCTCAGGGAGGCAACCCTCCTGGGGCAGAGGGGAGGAAGGCTGGATTTTGATTTCCTGAAATTATTAAGAATAGAGGAATAGTTCAAAGTTTCTTTTTGTACTCTCCTATCAAGCAGTTATTTATGCTCACCAGTAGAAGAGTCTTCATTTTAATTTATGCTTATTTTTTTCTCAGTTCTCTGAGGATATAGGAAACAATGACTAATATCCTTCTTTTAAAATTTTCTTCAAGCACAAGGGCACAGGCTTTGAAGAAAGACATAATTGAGATCAAGTCCCCATTCCATCCTTACCATCCTGTGTGAAATTGGGTAAATTGCCTAATCTCTGTAGCCTGTATTTTCAACATCTATAAAATGGGGTAAAAACAGTCCCTATTTCATGTGGTTGTTGTGAGAATTAAATGAGATAGTATGTACAAATAAATATTAAGTATTATTATTATACAATTAAAGACAGTATTGTCAACTTATTATGTTGGCTTCAATAAGAAACATCTGAGGATCTCTCAGAAACAATTAACAATCAGTTAATACATTAACAGTCTACGGAGAATGTATCACTTTGTAACCCCTGGTTTATAGTTGAGGAAACTCAGGCTCAGAGGTGACCCTCCTCAAAGTCACATAATATATGCCAGAACCAGCCTGCGAACCCAAGTTACTGTGAGCCTAAATGCTATACTTTCCCCGGAGTGCATGGTCAGAGGTATGTCGTCTAGGTGCCAACCGAGGAGGCGGTGTCATGTGGTGGAGTGGGAAATGATAGAGCACAGTCACTATCGCTAAACTTTTCAAATCCTTCACTTTGGAATTTTAATTGTATTACACATTTGGTTTTAGTAACACTGGCAAAGCCCCTGTCTGTCTCTTTTCCCACCACAGTCCACAGAAAGCTCCTTCTCTGCCATCTAATATGAAAGCCAAACACCTTCACCAGTGAAAGAAGGACACATGGCCCGTGTTTTCCTAGAGTCATCACTTTGGATAGGAAGCCCCAAAGCACAGGTGCCCATTTCAGTCTGATTCCCTTCCCCCCCAGGGGCTGCCTGAGAGTTCTGGCCTAGATCTGGCCTCCTTGGAGAATAGGGAGTCTAGTTACCATCTTTCTCCAGTTCCCATATGGCCAGGAGAGGAGATGCCAGGAAAACCAGGGACAAGCAGGAGAGGACCAACTGCTGCTGATGCATCTGTAGGAGGGAGAGGAAGAGAGGAAGAGAAAGAGGAAAAGAGAAGAAGAGGAAAGAGACTGTCAATCACTATTCAGTTACCATTAGAAACCATATTCACATTCTGTGCACATTGCCTTTAATCTTCATTTTCTACTTCCTTCTCTACACCGTCAGGTTAATACTAAGTGAATTATAGGAACCCTTATGCCAGTCTCTGGGCAAGCACATCTCCAAACAGAGAATAGACTAGGTGAGGCTGAAAGAGATCTAAAGCCAGCCTTCTGATATAATCCTCTTATTTGTAAGATAAGAAACCTAAGGATCAGAGAAAGAACTTGTCTGGATCAACATTCAGCAGTTATTTACTTGATACTTACTATGTAAAGGGCACTGAGCTAGAGCATTTGGAAGTAAAAAAAGTGTTTACCTGGATCGTGCCTTTTAGGAGCAAATGCTTTCATTCAACAAATATTTATTAAGTCAGGGTGTTAAATGCCTGCCCTCTGGTTGGAGAGATAAGCTACTGAACTGTAGCACAAGGCAGTGTGTGCGGTGACACCAGGGCTAAAGGACTTCGGCCGGGGAGGAGAGGCAATATAGAGGCAATCTTTCAAAGTCTGCCAATGACCTGGTCACCAATCCTTGTCGGGATTTAGTTTCTCTCCTTGTTTAGACTATAATTGCTCCAAACTGAAAGATTACTCCCTCCCACATAATGTAACCAAGTGGTTCTCAAATTTGAGCATAAGTCAGCATAACTGGGAAGACTTTTTAAAACACTGATTGCTGAGTCCCACACCCCAGAGTCTTATTCACCAGCTCTGGGGTTGGGACCTGAGACTCCGCATTCCTAAAAGGTTTCCAGGCAAAGCTGATGTTGCTGGTCCAGGGACCACCTTTTGAACCACTATTTAACCCATGTTCAGGTTCCTGGGGCCTCTGAAAATCAAGATGTTCCATGGGAGAAGACCATAACATAGTGTGACATGTCCACCATGAATGAATGAAATACGTAATTTTCTAGTAAATCAGGCACTGTCTTATATTGAAACTCAATCTAGATTAGTACCCAGGATTTATGAAAATCTTTAGACTCTGAAAATTACCCCTCCACGCCCTGTGAATTAGATAGAGATGAATATTATTTAGTTTCAGGCTGAAACACATCCATCTGTCTTGGAGATCACCCATGGTCTGCAGCAACATAGTTTCAGAAACCACTGTCTAAATCATATGAAGAACAAGACTCAAAATTTTCAGCCAATACCTTAAAAATGAGCATCTCTTGTTTGATGTGACTGAATATTGACAAGTCATGGCTGTGTCAGGACTGCCCCTGATCCTAGGGAAACCTTGCCATGCACTCTGTTCCCATTGATCGCAGAGGCTGAGACAGGGCTAGAAGCAGGCCTTCCCATGCACTGTCAGTGCTTTTGTCACTGCAGCAGGGAGCTTTCAGGGGCACGTCTGCCTGTTTAGTTCAAGCTGTGACTGTAGCAAAGCTTGAGTTGCTACAGAGCATCAGTTAGTACATTCATAGGCTTGGAGTCAAGCGGCTATGGGCTTCAGTTCTGGTCCCACCACTCACTAGTTGCGTGATGCTGGTCAAATTACTCTCTGCACCTCAGTCTCCTCATATATAAAATGGACACAATACCCATCTCAAAGGGAAACTGCAGTGAGATGATATGTTATGGAAGATAACCAATAAGAGGTTAGGGAAAAGGAAGAGAAAAGGAAGTTGGCATCTCTTTGTTTCATACATAATGCAGAGACAAAAAGTTGTGCCTGGCTATAGGGAAATGTCATAGATGTATTGCAATCACACAGGCCTGTAAAACCCAGATTTCAGCACTCTGGGGAGGGAAACGACAGAGATTCCTGGCATCTCCTTGAATGTTCTCTTGAAGCTGGGGTTTTCCTTTCTATTATGTGCCCAGCACTTCCTTTCTGTACCTCAGATACATTTGAGAATTCAGGTAAATGGCACTTTAGGATCGAGGGAGATCTGATGCCCGTTCTAAGAAACAGCTTTCATTTTGGTTATCACCTACATTTTAAACCGCAGATCACTGGCAGGGGGTGGGACCCAGGGGAAACAGAAAGGGGGCCAACCTGTAGTTACCCCGTGGTTCCCTGGACCAGCTGATAGCAGGGGGCTGCCTCCCACAGCATCCCAAGTTCGGGAGGCTTGAGGGTTAATTTTCTTTTCATGCCATTTCATAGGTTTTCTAAACTCTTGAAACCTTGTATGAAGGATGCAGGGAATCTAGGGCCTTTGATATGTTAAGGCTCCCTTGTGCCAGTACCAAACATGGGTATGACAGTAACACTTGGGCATCTCTTTCTCAATTTTTACTTTATTACTTTTTAATTAGAAGAGAGAATTATTATTGAAAAACAAAAAGACATAGTCACACAAGGCATAGCACTTTCAAAGGGCCCTGGTTCTAGAGCCAGGCAGGCCCTGCAGCGGCATCTAGCTCTGCCACTCATTAGTTATGTGACTCTGGGTAGGCCACTTGTGAATCCTCAAACTCTGAGTCTGTGAAATGGGTGTTTTGTGTGGTGAGGAGTGAATGAAGTAATTCATGTAGAGTGTCCAGATGGTGCCATTTGCTGTCGCAGAGCCCCACCCCTCATTTCATGGCACTTTCTACAATTACATAGTTACTTATTTAATGTATAGTTACTTCCCTGCCACACTGAGCTTTTTGATGTTAGAGATCATGTCTGTCTTTTTTCATACTGTATCCCAGACTTTAGCATATAGGGATTTCATGAATTATTAGAAAAAGCAACAAATGTACAGAAATCATAAAATTTCAGGTCCCAGTAAAATAAATCTAAAAGGCCACTTTCTAACATCTTGAAATTCCATATTTGAAAAAAGTGGGCAGTCACCTGGGGTTTGGTAATTTCTTTGTTAGAAATGATATTTTAACCTAATCATTATTATTTAAAATTTTTTTCAGATCATTATTATTTTTAACCTGAAATTGTTGCACACAATATACTTGAGCAAGTATAAGATACCACCAGCACAGAAAAGATTACCATTTTTTCTTCTCACAGATTTTAAAGTTCTTCAAAAAGTAGATTTAAATAATAGCAGTTGCTTTTCATTTTTTAAGTGGGCTCAAGTTAGTTAATCCACTTGAACTGATACCTCAGATATCAATCTGATTAATAAGCCCATCCCAAATATGGGAGCATGTATGCTATGTAACATAAATTATGAGGTAAAAGTATGAATTCAGTTATTTGTTGAATAAATAATTATTCAATTATTGATTCATTATTATTTAATGAATGAAAGGCTTTAAAAAAGTTTACCATACTAAGGCAAGCAACACTCTAACTTTGTACAGTACATTGACTGATGGGCATTGGTATTGAGGAACACATTTATATACATACCACTTTTTAACAAGATAAAAAACAAACCTTTCTATAAAATGTGCATTAGTGCACAAACCTTGGTAGACAATTACTATTAGTTGACTTTCTAAATTGATACATTATACATGAGTCCCCAAAGTGTCCTGGCAGGTAATTCACCAGGAATGCTTCCAGGAATCCACCCATCCACAATGCCAGACAGAGGGGTAGCAGTCATGGTACAGTCCTGTGGAGGGGCTGGCAGGGGCCAGGGAAGTGCTTACCTTGCTTCTGGCCGAGACACAGAGTTCACTGGATCTGAAACCCTTGTTTCTTCTCTTCTGTTGCTGCTGCTACTGGAGCTTATATACTCTGCTCTTACCAAGCTTTCTGATGGAAACTTAAACTAGAAACTGACTTGTTCTAAGTTGCAACACTGAAAACAACTCTCAAAACCTTCTGGGGGAATTTCAACAAGTTCCTTTTTTTTCCCTGTGTGTATTAATAATGCTGAAGGAACACAACATCAAAATCCCAGGTAATGAACTAAGAGGAAATGACTTTTGGGTGGGGGAAAATGAAGGAGATAGGATGCTGTCTTCTCTGGCTTGGCATCATAGCCAAGGTGCCTAGAGACAGCAAGCAGTAGGCAACTTCCCTGGGCTCCCCAGCTTAGAGAAGAAGGAAGGCAGAGGATTGGGCATGAAGAAGGATGAGGTCACACAGGAGGCTGAGTTCAGGTCAAGATGGAGCAATTTTATGCTAGAGGGCCCCAAAGCAAAGTCTGTGGTATTTTTGAAGTAAGAGGATGAGATGAGGGGCAAAGAGCTTAGTATATCTGGAGCATCCTACCATACATTTTTCCTTTAACATCTGGATTTCAGGGATATACAATTACCACACGTTGTGGCTCCATACACCACACACACACACACACACACACGTGTGCGTGCATGCGTACATTCACCCCAGCACATTCACATAGACACAGACCTGGGGAGATGATAAAAATGTGTGTATTACTAATAAGACTGAAATGTGTAAAGAGACACGGCCTACACTCATAGGTACTTGCTCATACAGACAAATAGGAGCAGAAAGTGAAATACCCACAGGCAGACATAGAGCCAACTCATGCCTGCCACCCTCGACATACCCCCATAGGCACCTAGAGTATACCCTCACACTCATTTGCACAAAGATCTGTGGCTCCAGGAGCTCTATGCATATGCACAATATTAGCTGAATTATATAGAAATTCCTAGCGGAATTTAACATCACCAAGAAGGGTGGAAGATTGTCTTTAAACCATCAGTGACACCAAGAGCAGGCCGACAGAAACGGGCCGTACCCAGAGCCGCCGACAGAGGGCGCCGCTGCAAGGCAGTGTCCAAATGGCCAGCTCTGGGAACTCACCCGGATGAGGCAACTTCTCCATCCCAGCGCCAGGACCCCAGTCCATGCCTAGGGGGAAGTTCCTGGGGCCTGGGCGAGTTTCAGGTGGGGCGCAGATTCCCGTGATAACTTTCTGTTCGGTCTCGGTGCGGGGGTGCAAGGAGGGGGTGCGAGGTGGGGGGTGGTGAGAATGGGAAACCTAGGCGAGAGCGGCCCAGCTTCCCAGTCTCACACTTCCTCCCTCCCTTTGTCCTGAGCATGGGAGTGAGGGGCGCTTAGCTGGCAGTCCCACTGGTGATCAGACCCTGTGCCCTGGCTTGAGCCCAGACGTTACCTCCAGCTCCGAGTACCTTCTCCCATCTCCTCTGTCCTCTTGGCTTCCCAAAATTTTGCCACCTAGGCTTCAAGTAAAACGGTTGCACAAGAAAGCAAAACAACCTGTATCCAAGACACATGATTACGTGAACAAAGTAGATTGCATTGTTTACTGGTTGTATGATACCATTTGTGTGTGTGTCAGTGCACATGCACTTTTTAAAATGCTCATGCCTGAGTGATGGGGAAGGGTTCTTCCCACTGTTCCCTTTTTACAGTTGACCTTTGAAAAACACCGGGTTAGTGGCACTGATGCCTTCTCCCCCAGTCCTGTAACTTTTGACTTCCCCTAAACTTAACTACAGTTGGTTTTCTGTATTTTCTGGGGATTGGTTCCAGAATCCCTATGAATACCACAATTCATGGATGCTTCAGTCCCTAATATAAAATGGTGTCAAACTTTGATATATAATCTTCCCTGCACATATGAGGCTTCCCAACCATTGATGCAAAATATTGTTTTGGATTGAAAAGAGCAGATTCCCAGGGCTGACTGTATTTATTGAAAATAGGTCTGTATATAAGTGGATTCGCACAATTCAAACCCATGTTGTTGGGAGGGTCAGTTCTATATGATATTTACACTTGCTAAAATATGTATCAAATTAGGGAGGAGTTATTTCTATAAAACTCTTTGTTTTTCCCCAAATCATCATAGATTACTAAGCAGAAAACTAATTATGAAATTGACATGGGATAGTTTAATTCATTTACATTAAACTTATAGTACCACTATAGTACCACTGTAGATGAGCCCTTCTGTAACAGCAACCCCCCCCACCCTGGGTAAATACATACATATCCATAAAATAAGATAAGACAAAAAACATTTTATGAATGTGCTCATAAAAGCATCTTCAAAATCAAAAAAATTGATTTGGAACATAAAATCTAAGTAAAAATAGTATGCTAATTATGCAAAAGAAGCTTCAAGGTAATCAATCCCCTGGCCCCACTTTTCACTTAGATTGCAGCTGCAGGCCAGTCTTATAGAAAAGTGTGGGGCTACCACTGTTCACCTACACCATGGACACAGTAGGTGTTTAAGAGTGTGGAATCTGCAGTTAGTGACCTGGATTCAAGCACTGCTCCGTAAGTTCTTTGACTTCTCTAAGCCTCAGCTCCCAAATCTGTAAAATGGGATAAATAATAGTATCTGGTCATAGGTTTGTTGTGGAGATTAAGTGAGACATGATGTAATGCACTTAGCATCCCGGCTAAGTGCTTAATAACTGTCTGATTTTATTCATTTACTTATTTGCCCTGCCTGTTCAGAGAGCTTTAGTTCACTAGGGAACACTGAAGATGACAAGTGGAGTGAAAGAAGACAATTAACATGAGATCTCTTAATAGTCTTCTTACCACGCAACCACATGGCTACAGCTGAGCCACTAATTTGGCTCTGAGCATACAGGTAACCAGGATGAGAAAGAACCTGCACCCATCCCATCAGACTATTTTGATGAGACCAGTTCACCCACTGAGAAAGTCATTTTCATATTTCATGTGCATATAAAAAAATTCATGTTCTTGGGATTGTGGTTCAGATCTGGGGTAAGGCTCTGGGACCTGCATTTTAACGTGCTAGCAGGTGATTCTGATGTGGGGCCTCTGGCCTGCACTTTGAGACACACTGCACAGACCCTGTGCTTCATTGCCTGGAGATACATCCTATGCCTTACTAATCACTGGAACCCCACAAGGCTGGCCAGCACTCTGGCAATGTCCATCAATATCCGTTGTGATGACTTCACAGAAGAGCTTAATCACTTTGCTCCACTTCACAATCCATATCCTGACCCCATGCAAACTGACCCAAAGCCAGGGGTCTCCCTGCGTCTCTTCGTGTGGGAAAGGAAGGTGTACTGACAAAGAGCAGGTGTGCTGAGCTGTAAGATGGAGTGGATCCCCCTAGAAACTGAAAATAAGTTGAAGGATTTTTTGACCATGAGATCTTTTTTTAAAGAATGAGGTTCTAGTACATGTTTCAAATAAAGGAGAAGCCACGTATAGTCTATAAAATTGAAATGTTTAAAAGAGTATACAAGCCATATACACATACCATTGCAAAAACATCAAACAGTACAACTATATGTAGAATAAAAAGATGAAGCCCTGATTCCCGTATTATCCACAGGTCACTACTGCCAACATTTTGGCCTGCTCTCAACCCTTCTCTGTGTACTTATATCTATCTAGGTAAATACATGAAATTGTACTACATAGGTTCTTCTGCAAATCTGTTTTGTGCCCAGTGGCTTCTTATGTCTTGCTAGAGGTCACCTGGAATATTCTATCACAATCAGTCAGGCTTTGTTCTCCAGTTAGCTTCTCTCAAGCTCCCAAAATGGCTTCACAATTCCAGGCATCAATTCACACAGTATAATAAA
This sequence comes from Artibeus jamaicensis, assembly GCF_021234435.1. Taxonomy (NCBI): domain Eukaryota; kingdom Metazoa; phylum Chordata; class Mammalia; order Chiroptera; family Phyllostomidae; genus Artibeus; species Artibeus jamaicensis. The sequence goes on along the minus strand of NW_026521828.1, from coordinate 6,293,281 downwards.
AGACCACTTTTCTTGTGTGTTGCTCTTAGAAGCAAAGACTTGATCCCAAAGCTCCATAGTCTTCTTAAGTTTCCCTGGTCTCCCACAAACTGATCACTGAGATGGAGAATGAGCTTGCAGTGAAAGTGTTAGATGAGTTAGGTTTGCCCCTGAGCTGTGGAGAAGACCAGGATCCCAGAGGAATGGGTAGGCAGTCAAGGGCTATGTGTGTCTGTTAGATGAGCCCAAGTGGTTAGTGCTGCCAATGAATTGAAGAAGTATGGCAAATGTGTAGATGATGAGGACACAAACGATCCGTTGTTTTTGTAGGGATACTTCTGGTTTAGGGGCTCCCATCTGCCATCTTAGAGATGTGTTTTCTGACGGGGGAAAAACCCTGCAAGTTCTACAGCCAAAAATTAACTGTGTGTCTGAGGGATGTCATTGTAGATGATTTTTGTTTTCTTTTCTGTGATTCCCTAAATTTTCCCAAATGTCTATAATGAACTTGTATTACTTTTCTAATTGAAAAAATAGTATTGAAAAAAGAGATGAATAAAGTACACAGAAAAGACAGAATTTTAAGGGTTAGGAATTTGCATTCTAGAACCAGACAGTCATAGGTTAGACCAAGATTCATATTTCAAATATAATTGATGCTCCTGTATTATAACCTCTTCTTGGAATGAAAGTTACCAAGTCACTGGTGCAGGGCAGTACTTTATGAGTGGAGAGGGAGAAGCATTTGTCCTAAGTGTGTTTCCAGGAGACAGAGGACTACCTGAAGTGATCTGATTAAATTTTTCACGTGTCATTCAAGTACATATTTTTCATTTTAATCCTTTGTAAAAGACTCCTAAAGTCACTTTCATTTTTCAAGGGACTAATATGTCTTCACCAACCTCCTCCTCTTCAACAATGACTCTAATCACATTTTTACACTGTCATCCTTCCATCCTGCGCCCATGCTAAGAGCACAGGGAATGTCAGAGGCAGTCACTGTTGAAGTTCATCATCCAAGCCAGCATCTTTGGCTTGGGCTGGATGGATTGCAGAGTAAGAGAAATGTTCCACTTTGATACTGATTTTTTTATTTGCATATGGAAATCTTTTTCTCTTCCTCTCTAAATGCAATGAATGTTAATCCTAGTGAAAAAAAAGGGTGTGTGGACAACCAGAAGGAAGTGGGTGTGTCCTAGGCTATAGAATTGCTTAGGTGTTTAAATGTTTACACTGGAAAGGTGTGGAAACATTTGGTCTAGTCTTGCTGTCAGCAGAGACTGGCAGAACAAGGCAAGGTGGGACAAGGTGGAGAGGACAGGCATCTGGGGTTACCATCTGTCTGATGGTCCCTTCCACATCAACTTAACCAACAAACAATTATTGCGTATCAACTGGCCACCCCATTTGTAGGATGAATTGTTAAACCACATTCAATAAAGCATATTCCTGCTGCTACTCACCCTGGAGCACAGAATTCGCTAGGCAAGAAATAGCTTGACCCAAAATCAGGGCCTGTGAATTGGAGCATCTCCCATTGTGACTGCTGGTTTGGTACTTACATAGAGGCTACATTCTTTTCTTTATTCATGGGATTTATATTCATCCAGGCCTTTATTGTATCTCACTGTAGAAATCTTGTCTAGAAGATAACTGTTGATGCAGGTCTCATGCCCTTTCATTTCTAATTTTTGGCTTTAAAATTCTTGTCTGTCTATCTATCTATCTGTTTTTATTTTTGATGGTACATATAAAAATAACTCATGCCCCTGGTTAAAATAAAACAAATAGTATAAAAGTTATTCAGTGTGTCTGTTTTCCTGAGGTGCCTCCCAGATTCTCTGGTGTGAAAGTTGTTTACACCAAGATCCAACTCAGGCTGTCCTAAACTCACCCTGCAGATTTGCCAATGACCCTCCAGCCTTTTTACTTAGGTATGTAACAACCATATAGACAAAACTTAATTTCATTTATTTATTTATTTTGACTTGATGAAAGATGTTCCTTTAGATTTTGGCAGATAGAATCCTAAGACATGGGCACCGCCATCGTTAGGTTTCGCTCAGGTTGGGAAGACTTGACAAGGCACGGAAGTTAAATGATGCCAAGACAAACATGTAGCAGGGTAGCGGGTGATTAGTAACCAAGTGAATGTACTCCTCAGGCATTACTGTGTTCAGGGTATAAGCACCAATGACAATGCAGTGCCACTGTGTATATTTGGGAGGCCTGAGAAATTTAGCTAAAAGGAACAGCAGCATCCTCAGTGATACCTGGAAGCACCAGAGCAAACATTCTGGAGTTGGACAGTCTTGTGTTGGATCTCAGCTCTGTTCTACCGTCTGGATGATCTTGGGGAAAATACTCTGTGAAGCTCTCTGAGGCTCAGTGTCCTCATCTGAGGAAGATGGGGCTCCTGATAGGACCTACCTCAGGGTGTGGACATAGGACCAAGTTCATTTTGCCTTGCAGGTGGATCAATTGATGGTAACTGTTATTAAAATTAAATAATATAATAAAGTGAATGTGGTTGGTTGTGAAGTGAGTCTCTGATCCCCCTACATGCACAATTATTAAGTCATATAACATAGGAAAGTTTTGATAATTATTTGTCTTTACTTGGTCATTTTTTAAATTGATTACTTTTCATTTGTCCAGATATTTGCTGAGCTGCTACTTCATGCCAGGTCCTATGGTAGTGTAGGAGGAACTCTGTTCCCATTAGTGACATCATCACAGTTCCTAGGGGGTAATCAAAGGCTTGGTTTTTCTCATCTAGTACTCACAACAAAACTGTGGTAGAAACTGTCTTGCCCACTTTGCAAATGAGGAAACAGAGGCTCATAGTGATAAAGTTAACTTGCCATAGCAAATGTGACTGGTAAGTAGAGAAGCTAGGATTGACATATCATGTGACTGAGTCCATCAGTGCCACTGTCATGCAGTGCCACCCTATGTTGTGTTTATAAATTGAGAGCCACTCAGAGTAGCAGGAAAGGTATTGTCCTTACCTAGCCTTCTGTAGGAGGCCAAAGGGATAAGTGGTTTTCTGAGTACCTGTGAAATAGCAGTGCAGATAGCTCTGGAAAGGACAACGATGCCTCCACATATGAGGGAGACAGGTGGGGAGTGGCGGGGGGCAGAAGGCTCAGGAAATGCAGTGTGAGTGGATGAAGACAGCACTCACATTTCCTCCCACTACAAAGAGGGGAGTGACAGGGCACTTCGCTTCTATAGCTGTGAGCTCCCCACATACCACTGGACAGATACCAGGGTGCACTGGGCTTACTTTTAGGCATTGAACATGTGAAGGGCTGGTTAAGCGGAAGCAAGCAATGGGTTGGGGGATCAAGCAAACACAGTCAGCCATGAACTTGGGGCTGTAGTGTCAGCCAAGTCTAGACAAATAGGCAATAATTCAACAAATACTCTCCATTTCTATCATCCTATTGAGTAATCAAAGTTCCATTTTGATTCTTTTGGGTTCCAGTTATGAGTCGAGCCAGGAACACTAACAGAATTTGGTATTCATTGCTCAAGTATCGCTACTGGCAGTGATCCATATATTCTCTAACAAACAAGACTCTGTTTCTGAGGCAGAAACTTCCCCTGAAAATGATCTATGAGCATTAATGGGGAGTCCTTGAATACTGTCCTTAGAGTAGCAGCTAACATTTATATAGATTGCTTATTTCTTTCAGACATCATTCAAGAGCTTTACAGTTAGTTCTTGCTACAGCCCTGTACAAGCAAAGACGCTGGGGGTAGAGACAGAATGAATAAGTTGCCCAAGGTCTGCTAGCCAGGAGTGAGCAGAGTTGGCATTCATGCTCTCACACACTACCCTTGACCACTTCTGCCCAGGGCTAGTGATGCAATTGGCCCACATTTCTATCTGAAGGGCTGTTTGCCAGAAAAGCCTTCTGAATGCTTTGGGCTTGACAAGGCCACAGTCAAAATACCTTTGTATGACTTAAACAGACATTCATTTATTTGACATTTATTGAGCAACAAGTATGTACTAGGTCTTTTGCTAAGTCGTATGGGTGCAGCTGTGAGCAGAACAGACAGAGACTCTGGGCCCATGGAGATACATATTTGTGTGCAGAGGACAGATACTATTAAGGAAATAAAAGGAGTGAGACACAGAATATCAGACCGAGCTACAGTAGACCAGAGGAGACCTTTCTGATGGCATTTAAGATAGGACCTGAAACTAGATTGGAGGAGAGCAAGCAAGAAGTCCCCATGATGGGAAAGGGCTTAATGTGTTTGCAGAACTAAAAGGAGGCCAGAGATGCCCAGCGAGGCTAAAGCAGGCACTGTGGTTAGAAAGGTCCCATGCTGTGGGCACTTTTAGCACTGACAGGTGGAAAAACAGCCAGGACAACCAAACAAGACCCAAAAATGCTTTGCAATAAGATCAGACAGAAATGAGGTCCTTGGGAACTGTAAAACAGTACTGACTAGACCAGACATTCCAAACCATCTCAGTTTACTGAGCCCTAAGTCCCTTAGTGAGTATTTTTCATGGCACTTTTAGGCCAGAATGAATATCTAACAATTCCACTTATTAAGTAATTAGATACAGCAACTTAATAAGTCTTTATGTCCTAACAACTTTTTAGTAGACATTTGAAAAAATGATATACACAAATGGAGAGAAAAATGTTTTTTTATCATGTTCATAAATTATTCAGTTGCTAATGGATGTGTGCACCTTTTGGGCACTGTACAAGTCCTCTGCCTTTGAAATCAGTGTGGACACTACTACCTTCACTTCCTGTCCCACACTGATTTGTTTTGCTTTTTATCACAGTAACTGCTGAAAATATGGCTTTACAAGGATATGCCATCATTGAAAAGAATGTGGCATGGTCTAATTTGACACTATGAACAACACTGACTTGGTGCACTATTCAACAGATGTTGAGTATCCTATGTATCCATGGAAAATTTTAATATTTCACAGCACTTCTGTGAATTTACAAGGTACCCTTGGGTAATACTGATTACAGTTTGGGGACCACTGAACTAGACATATTGGTTTCAGACTGTGGAACTGAGATATTCCTTTGCCACTAAAGCCTTTTCCAAAGCCATATTTGAGCACATAATTACATTTTGTGTGAGGATTCCAGGAAGGAAAGCTGCCACTCTTTTGGAAAATTATATATTCTATTTGCCCATAAATCAGTATGGACGACCCAAGCATACTAACCCAGACTGGCGACTTTGGATAAAGGAGAGAAGGGAAAGAATGAGAAGTGCATACAGATATTCAGCAATAGCATGAAAGCACATGCTGTTGTACAAAGAGGAAATGAGTATGCGATGTGCAATAGTGATTTTGGGGCCCCAGATGAAGAAATGAATCTTGAGATTCTGAAGGGTTGGTCGGTTATTGTCAGAACCTGAAGTTCAGCTGGTTAAGCTTTGGGGCGTTGCCTTTATAATCAGGAACATCCTGCCAAAAGGTAATTATAGAACATGCAGGGAAGGAATTCAGTACTCAGCTCCACCAGCACTTTCCTTTGGTTGTTCTCATTTGTTTCCTTAGCTGGATGCCATTCTCAGTGAGTGAGAGAAAGTGCAAGGATTAGTGAGCAGGGTTGTGTTTGAAATCCTCCAGAACTTTAATGTGATATACCATGTTACCTCAAAGAACAGTAGTCTACAGAACCAGTTGGGTTTAAGGCAGTGTAACTTTCTCTCTCTGTATGACAGCATGTATGCAAATTTTCCAGGCTGGTTGAGACAATTGCCATGAGAACTGAAACTAGTTTTCATGGCAATTGGGAGATATCCTTACATCATCCTTATGATGGATCGATTCAGGAACTCAGCCAGAGATCACACGATATCACTCAGAGGTAGTATGTATCCTTATTGGTCAACACTTTAGTCATGAAAAAATACACTTTGAATGAGGAAGAGCTCTTAGGTCAGCTTAGGCTCTCTTCTTTTCTCTTGGTGATGACCAGAGATACTCCTTGGGGGAAATCCTAGCCTTGGAAATTTTTACACTTGTAGTCGTCACGGTGAATGGTCCAAGTTCTCTTTGCGAGGTGTAGCCATTTGAGTTCCCTCCTGGATCCACTGACATTTGTGATGTTATGCGACAGGGAGAGTAGTTCTAGTGGCTCTGTTGGCAGGTGGCGGTGGGGACGAGAAACAGTGATATATCCTTTCCAATTTGGATGACCTGAACTGGAGCAGCTTTTCTTCACTATGTATTACATTTAAAGTAAACTCATGCTACCTTTTATGGTGGAATGTAGGGCATAGTTAAACAGAATAGACTCCAAGAGCCTAGGTGCTGAAATACTAACTCCAGCATTTTATTGTTTAGATCACATTGTGAAAGGTGCTCAATCTTCTGTGCTGCAATTTCCTTAGTTAAAATGAGGATGATTTTTTCCCAGTACCTACCAGAAAGGGCAGTTGTGAAGACTGAATGAGATACTGCATAAGTAGATTGTAAATTTCTTTGAAACAATATGATAATTTTTTCTTTCTCTTCTAAGTCAGTCCTTAGAGTAGTTGGGCACAGAATTGATGCTGTTAGTTAATAATTTTAAAAATTGCTCAGTGCTCATTTCTGAAAGCCCAGAAAATCTCTGAGATTTTGTATGAAATCTTTTAGTCATGAAACTATCACACGAATAGTCCTCATTTGTGGTTTCAGATTTTCATATCTCATTTTCTGCTATACTCACTTGGAATTATTGTATTTGAACTGAGTATGTCTTTGTTTAGGTTCTCATTGTTCCATTGCAACTTTCTGGAGCTAAGGCTTGATGTGAAGGCTCCTTATTATGCTAAACTTGCAGGGATAGAAAGGTGAAGAAGTAAAGAATGCCATATATATGATCTGGATGGCATTGGAAACATCAGAATACTAGGGCAGACTTCTAATCAAGATTGAGGCATAGGTAGACACTCTTCGCCTCCTTGTGCGATTACAAAATGGAATTACAACTTAATCTCAAAACAGATGACACCCAGAACTATCAGAAAATTAAATAGTATGGAATTCTGACAACCAAGGAGTTTTGAGAAGCCATATTCATCCAGACAGGTAGGAAGGGTGGAGATGTGGAGACAGGGTGAAGAGGCAAGGAGACACGTGTTGCATGGAGAGGTGGAACAGGCACAGGCAGTCCCACATTCATGTGTGGTGGATAAAAATCATGAGGCATACCTTGGGAGTGAGCAATCCCATCCCCAGGCCAGATTGCACAACCCAGAGTTCCAGTGCTGGGAAGATAAGTCCCCATAACTGCTGGCTATAAAAAACAGTGGAATTGGGGTGGCGGAAGAAACTGCTGTATTTTCAGAGAACTTAACTTAAAGAGCCTGCACAGTCTTAAAACCTACAAAACCCTACCAGTTCTGGGATTCAAAACCAGGGCAAGAGTCACACATGGGGACTGGACATAGGGCAAGTGGGGGGCAACCCCCAGAAGCCAGGCAGTGGCACAGTCCCCTCTCCAAACCCTCCTCCCACACAGAGCCACAAAGCGGTGAAGCGGGTTGCCCCACCCTGTCAATTACCTAAATCTCCACCCTACACAATTTACAGGTGCCTTTTACAGGGAGTCAAAGCAGCTGTAAATATACAGAAACAGAGAGGCTGCCAAATTGAGGAGACAAAGAAATATGGCCCAAATGAAAGAAGAGAACAAAACCCCAGATAAAGAACTAAACAAAGTGGAGATAGCCAGCCTATCAGATGCAGAGTTCAAAACACTGGTGATCAGGATGCACAAAGAGCTTATTGAGTACAGCAACAACATAAGGGAAGAAATGAAGGCTACACTAAGTGAAGTAAAGAAAAATCTACAGGGAACCAAGAGTGAGGGGGAGAAAGCCAGGATTCAAATTAATGATTTCAAACATAAGGAAGAAATAAACATTCAGCCATAACAGAAAAAAGAAACAAGAATTCAAAGAAAATGAGGAGGGTGTAAGAAGACTCTGGGACACCTCCAAACAGGCCAACATCTATATCATAGGAATGCCAGAAGGAGAAGAGGAAGAGCAAGAAATTGAAAACTTATTTGAAAAATAATGAAAGAAAACTTTCCTCATTTGGTGAAGGAACAAGTCCAGGAAGCACAGAGAACCCTAAACAAGTTGGACCCAAAGAGGACCATACCAAGACTCATCATAATTAAAATGACAAAGGTTAGAGATAAAGAGTGAATCTTAAAAGCAGCAAGAGAAAAGCAGAGTTACCTGCAAAGGAGTTCCCATAAGACTATCAGCTAATTTCTCAAAAGAAACTTTACAGGCTAGAAGGGACTGGAAGAAGTATTCAAAGTGATGAAAAGCAAGGACCTACAACCTAGCTTACTCTATCCAGCAAAGCTATCATTTAGAATTGAAGGACAGGTAAAGTGCTTTTCAGACAAGGTAGAGCTAAAGGGGTTCATCATCACCAAGCCATTGTTACATGGAATGTTAAAAGGATTTATTTAACAAAAAGGAGAAGATCAAAACTATGAACACTAAAAAGGCAACAAAGTCACAACTATCAACAGCTGAACCTAAAACAAACGAACAAAGAAACTAAGCAAACAACCAGAATAGGAACAGAATCATAGGTATGAAGATCATTTGGAAAGTTATCAGCTGGGAGGAGGAAGGGGGAGAAAAGGGGAAAAGGCTCAAGAATTAAAAAGCATAATTGCTAGGTGCAAAATAGACAGGAGATGTTAAGAATAGTATAGGAAATGGAGAAGCCAAAGAACTTATATGCGTGACTCATTGACATGAATTAAGAGGGTAGAGATTGCTGGAGGGAAGGGGGAACTGGGCAGAGGGGTTCAAAGGGGGAAAAAGTGAGACAACTATAATAACAATAAAATATACTAAAAAATAGAATACTAGGGTGACCATGTTCCATCTCAAATCCATTCAAGTTCAGTTTTTGAAAATTAAGGCTTTATTTTATTTTTAGCTATTCAAAGTTCACAGCAAAATTAAGAGGAAGGTATGGAGATTTGCCTTATACTTCCTGTATAAGGCAAAGCCCCACTCATAATCAACATCCCCACTGGCGTGGTGCATTTTTACAACTGATGAACCTACATGGGCACATAATTATCATTTGGTTCACAGTTCACACTAGGGCTTACTCTTGTTGTTGTGTGTTCTGTGGGTTTGGACAAATGCATGCAATGACATGTATTGTGTTGACATCATTGTGTTATACAGCATATTTTCACTGCCCTAAAAATCTGAGTATTTATCCCTCTTCTCTCTCTCTACTCTCAACACCTGACAACCAATGACCTTTTTACTTTCTCCACAATTTTGCCTTTTCCAGAATGTCATACAGTTGGAATCACACAGTATGTGTAGCCTTTTTAGATTGTCCTCTTTCACTTAGTAATAAGCATTTAAGGTTTCTTCATGTCTTTTCATGACTTGGTAGCTCATCCTATTTTTACTGCTGAATAACATTCCTTTGTCTGAATATAGTGCAATTTATTTGTCTCTTCACCTACTAAAGGACATCTTGATTGCTTCCAAGTTTTGGGAATTATGAATAATGCTGCTTTAAACAGCCATGTGCAGGTTTTTGTATGGGTGTAAGTTTTCAACTCCTTTGGGTTAATACCAAAGAGCATTACTGCTGGATTGTGTGGTAAGAGTATATTTAGTTTTGTAAAAAACTATCAAACTGTCTTCCAAAGTGGCTCTACCCCCAATTTGATTTAAAAAACAATATTGTAATCACTACAACAAACATGCTTGAGGGTTGAATTTGACTGTACTGACTGATAGCAACTTCTGGAAAGGGTGCATCAAACTTGTGAAAGTGTAATGTACCTCAGAATTCCACACTAACAGTTGTAGTGAACATGACTTCTCTTGATAGCTCCTTGATCCTCATGAAAACTATGACAAATGAACAATTATCTCCTCTGCAAAGAGCTCAGGACAAAAGTGCTTTCAATGTAATGCAGACACCAAACACATCAGGAAGCTGAGGATCCTCTCTAAGGAAATATGGAAGCAGGTGCATGCTCGCTCATCCATCCATCCATCCATCCATCCATCCATCCATCCATCCATCCATCATTCACACTTTCATGGACTGCCTGGTACATTATTCGGTGAGAGAAAAATCTCTCTTCATAGGAGTTTACAGTTTAGCAAGGGAAATAAGTCAAGTGCTCAGATGGGGGTTAAACAGTACAGAATGAAAGAAGTCCTCAAAGTCCCAATGAAGTGCTGGGGCAATCTTAGGGACAGAGAGACCACACCCATTTGGGAGGATGAAAGCAGATTACATGAAGGAGGAGATGGTCTCAGTTGATTTGAAGGAAGTGGTGATATTGTGATTAGGAGAAGAGGGACAGTCTGGGAATGGGCAATGAGATAAGAAAATGCAGGAGAGTGTCTGGGGACACTGATGAGACCTGCTCCCCTGGAGTTTAGTGTCCACCAAAGGAAAAGTGGAGAATGAAGACAGAAAGAAGACTATGGATATACAGATAATTGGCAAGAATAGTTGAGCATCATAAGCAAAGCTTGGTTAAGACCAGACTGAAGTTCTTCATTGAACTTGGACTATTTACCCCCAACTCTCTATCTCTTGGTTTCCTCACCTGTAAAATGAGGATAACACTAACCCATTATTTACTTCTTGTAAATTTCTTGTGAGAAAAAATACTACTTACTGAGCAAAAACCATGTGTCAGGTACTATGCTATATGCTATATGTGCTTTAACTTATTTTATCCTTACAACAACCTTAGGAGGAAGGTATCTTATAATTCCCACTGATATCTGAGGAAAATGAAGTACAGAGAGAAAAAGTAACTTGTCCCATGTCACAGAGATAGGATGTGGCAAGGCAGGGGTAATGAGATACTGTTTAGTGTATGATTTGGTTCAGATCCTGCTTGTGAGCTCTTAGCTTAGTGTCTGTCTATAGCAAACACTCAATAAATGCTGACTATTAACTATATTACTATTAATTCTATTACTATTATGATTTGTTTAGAGGAATCTGAGTATTCCTCTAAACACCTTAGGTTTCATGGAGGAGGTGACATTCGCAGTCAGCCTTGAGGCTGTGTAGGCTTTGGGCAGGTAGGGATGGGACAGAGGACTTTTTAGACTATAGGCATAGCAGGAGTTGTGCAGCGTGGGGATGGTGCATTGGGCTGAGGTCTCAAAGCTGGATCTTAGCCTTTAAGGGAAACAGGAGAGAAGGGTTCCGCTGACGAGACAGGAAAATGGCCTAGCTGTCTGGCCATAGACAGTGTGTCAGCATTCGACGTTTTAAATATAGGAAGTAAGGAGAGTGGAGCTTAGCTCAACTCCGTGTAGTGATCCACAGTGCCCACTCTTGAGGGTGCGCTGTCCTCCAGGGGAGCCCTGCAAACCTGAGTCCTTGAAGGCAGGTACCCAGATCCCATGGTTATGCCCCAGGCCAGAAAAGGAAATGAGGTCTTGGAGATCAGGAGTCCCTCCTCAGAAATCCATCTTTCTTTCTAGACTCCTCTCTCAGTTGGGAAAGGCTGTCATGGGGTGCTTGTGTGTGCTCAGGGATGAGAGGAGAAAGAGAAACCAAATAGCAGAAGCCCCTCATCAAGTCATGTGGCCTTCTGCACTAACTCTCCTGAGCCTCCTTCCTGCATAGCTGCATAGCTGCATAGCTGCATAGCTGCATAGCTGCATAGCTGCATAGCTGCATAGCTGCCTCACTGCCTAGCTGCCTGGCTGCCTTACACCACCTCCAGGGCCAGGTATTTCTGGGTGAAAATGAGAGGCTTCTCGAGAGGAACTGAGAGGATACAGATGTGGTTTTGCCTTAAGATTTTCTGATATGAACCACTGGATGGATTCATTTGGAAAGAGAAAGATGGGCCTGAAAGTGTGATGTAAGTGCAGGCATTTGAAGTCCCTACCAGGGAACACACAGGGGTGAGTAAGGGTTCTACAGAAAATTACCTCTGTGGAATCTGGCTGGGAAGAGGGCTGTTGGAGTGGAAAGTGCACAGAAATGGAAACCAGATCACTTGGGTCGTCTGGTCCAGTATTTTCCAAAGGGCAAGTGCCATGTGGGGTGATTTTAACCTGTAAAAGAATGATGCATTGAACAGTTACAAATTAAAATTGAGGATGCTTCCCTATTTCAGTGTTATTCTTTCTGTTCTTTTGATGCCAGCAGGGGGAAAGGCTCAGTTTTGGGCCAGTATATTTTTAATACCTCCTCAGTGTTTGTGGACTCTCTTTCAGAGAGGTCACCTCAACAGAGGCTGTAGCAGGCAGGAGCATGTGTTCTAGAGGGTCTCATCCTCTGCTCACACTGCTCCTTCCTGGGGAGATACTTTTTAAAAAAATATATTTTTTATTAATTATGCCATTATATTTGTTCTATTTCCCCCCTTCATTTCCCTTCACCCTGCATACCCCCTCCCCCACCATGCCCCCTTTAGTTTATGACCACGTGTTCTTTGCAGTTCTTTAGATTCTATATTTCCCCTACTAATCTTGCCCTCCCCCCTATCTATTTTATACCTACCATCTATGCTACTTATTCTCTGTACCTTCTCCTCCTCCCACTCCCCTGTTGCTAACCCTCCATGTGATCTTCATTTCTATGGTTCTGCTCCTCATTTATCTGTCCTCTTAGTTTGCTTTTGTTTTAGGTGTGGTTGTGAATAACTGTGAGTTTGCTGTTCTTTCACTGTTCATATTTTTTATCTTCTTTTTCTTAGGTAAGGCCCTTTAACATTTCATATAATAAGGGCTTGGTGATGTTGAACCTCTTGAATTTGATCTTATCTGAGAAGCACTTTATCTGCCCTTCCATTCTAAATGAAAGTTTTGCTGGATAGAGCAATCTTGGTTGTAGGTCTTTGGATTTCATGACTTGGAATATTTCTTTCCAGCCCCTTCTTGCCTGTAATGTCTCTTTTGAGCAATCAGCTGGCAGTCTGATGGGAACTCCTTTGTAGGTGACTGTCCCCTTATCTCTTGCTGCTTCTAGGATTCTCTCCTTTATTTTAATTTCCTCTTCCCCTTCTGGTACCCCTATAATTCAGATGTTGGAACATTTAAAGATGTCCCGAAGGTTCCTAAGCCTCTCCTCATTTTTATTGAATTCTTGTTTCTTCATCCTATTCTGTTTGGTCATTTTTTCCTCCTTTTGGTCCACTCATTTGATTTGAGTCCCAATTTCCTTTCCATTACTATTAGTTTCCTGTGTATTTAGATTCATTTCAATTAGTTTAGCCTTCATATGTTCCTCTAATTTGTGACTAAAGTCAACCAGTTCTGTGAGCATCCTGATCACCCGTGTTTTGAACTGTGCATCTGATAGCTATTTCTTCATCACTTAGATTTATCGGCTCTGGGGCTCTGAGTTCTTGAGCCATGTTTTGATCTGTTCGTGCCAGTTACATATGAGGAGCGGAGCTTTAGTTGTTTACCAGGGTGGGGCCACCCAGGTCGCTGGTTTGTGACGCTATACCTGGGGGTGTGGTCAGAGGGGCCACTCAGGTCATTGGTTTGTGACGCTATATGTGGGGGTGGGGTCAGAGAGGGACAATGGCAGTTCCCTCTGCCGCTTCCTGCCACTGGGGCCTGCGTGGTCTGTCTCACTGCTAGCTCCTTCACTGGTTTATCTGCGTGTGAATGTGTGACCACGATCAGTCCTCAGCGGTTCCACTGCCTTGCGCCCTCAGTGGGTCTGCCTGCTTCTCCACACCTGGGATCTGCCCACAGCTGCTGGCGCACCTGGGTTGTGCGCCTGCGTTGGTCCAGTGGATCTTTCCTGCCCGACCCTGCTCTGCTGCTGGCTCTGCCCCTCTTACCAGTTTGGCTGAAGGATTCGTTGTTGTCGGACTTCCGGGTAGTTCAATTTTCTGTGGTTTGGCTGCCTTTTTGTTGCTAAAACTTGGTTGTTTTTAAACTTAGTTGTGGGAGAAGGCGTAGTGCTTCCACCTACGCCTCCATCTTGGCGGAAGTTCCCCCTGGAGAGATACTTAAAGAAACTTTTTCTGCCCTGTCTACTCCCTCCTCCGAGGAATTTGGATTTAATAGGTCTGGGGTGGGTATGGCCTGGGCATTGCAACTTTGAAAAGCTCTCTGCAAAACATTTTCTAATTAGCATTGTTTTATATTTTATTTCTTAATCTATGTGTGATGAGTGATACTGGCTTTCTATTTAAGATAATGAAGTAAACTTCCTTAAGTAAAAATATTAAGTGCCTTTTAGAAAAGAATGATGCAGGCGGTATTTGAATATGGCAAAGAAAATATGGCAAAGACAGGCACTGAGTGAACATTGGGAAACTCTTTAGACCCTTACTTAGCTCTACAATTTCTGACCTCATGTAGGTCTAGTCTTCTCAACAATAAAATGGGAATAGTTATCCCACATCATCATTTTCTCAGTGGGTTTACCCTGAGAATCAAATGATGGAGCTTTTAAAGTTTGGTTTGATGCACAAATGGAGAAAAGAAATTAAAAGGAGATGATCCTTGCTGCAGGGGGTGCTGATTGCAGATCTATACAGGACTGGGTTTGGGACATCTTAGCCTAGGGTGTTTGGAACTGCTGATTTCCAGGTGTCATCTTCTCTCTCCACCATCCCTCCTCAGGATGCCCCATGGGTCTCCATTAAAGGTACCATAACCTCCGGTAATGATTGATTTTCTTCGGCAGCAGTAACGGAAGAACAGGAGGTCCCACTAAGGCCCCCAAGGGGTGCAAGTTAGAGTGGGAGCTGGACAGCCTGTTTCCTGCTCTCTCAGTCAGGATATTTTGGATGCAGCAGTGCACGTAGGAGGTGCAGGCCTTGCTCTCTGCAGACTGAATCCTAGTCCTGGTTTTGCACTTCACAGCTCAGTGTCCTCTTCATAGCTGCCCCTACTCCATCATCGGTTTCATCTCCTACTACTCATTTGCATCTCCATCTTGCTCCAGCCACAGTGGCCCCCTTCTTGTTTTTCAGAAACATCATACACACTCTTGTCTCAGGGCCTTTGCACTCTCTGCCACCTTTATCTGGAAAGTTTATACTTCAACTGGACACATGGCTTGCTCTCTTTCTTCATTTGGGTCTCTGTTGAAATGTACTTTTTCATAAAGGCCTTCTATGACTACCCTATATAAAATAGCACCCTCTAGCATACTCTGCCCCTGTCACCTTGATTTATTTTCCTCCATTACACTTCTTGCCAACTAACACAAAATAAATTTACCTGCTTATTTATCATTTGCTTTCCTCTCTAGAATGTAATCTCTAATGACAGCAAGAATTTTCTTCCGTGTTTATTTACTGCTGTATTTCCAAAAACTAGAACAGTATGTGGTATATAGTAGATAATCTAAAAACATTCACTGAGTAAATAAATGGACTCTGCTTGGAGCCAGAAAGTCTAAATTAGATATTTCTGAATCTGTCATTTATCAGCCATGTGACTTTGAGCAATCAAATCAAACTTTCTAAGCCCCACTTCCTTTATTTGTATAATGGGGACAATTATTGTCCCCAAGTTACTGGATACAAAAGCCTTTTATGAAGTATAAAAATAATGAGACATTTTTAATAGGGCCCAAAAAAGTCTTATATATCCCAAATTCCTTTCTCTTTGGATTTTCAGGGTGTTAAAAATTTACTCCTTTGGGATAAGATATTTTGTTATGTTTGGCTCTAGTTAAAACATAAGTATTTTTCCTGGAAAGGGTAACACTGTCACACTTCCTAGCCATGATCATGTCAGCAGGAGTTGGTATGAAATTCATCGCACTCTACTCGGGATATGGGAGAGGTATGTTTCGGTGGAGAAAGCAGCAGCAAGTGAAGATGTGGAGCATGAAAAAGGAAGTTCTGGAAGGGCCATTTTAATTGGGCACTGGAGATAAAATGAAGTTCTTTATTAATCAGGTAAACCTAGGTGATACTACAATAAAAAACCACTTCAGCAGGGAGAGGAGTTTGGGGGACCAAATGGTAATGGGAAAAAAGGAAACTTTCAGAAACAAACAAAATAAAACAGAACAAAACCACCTCAGATTTTCAGTAGCTCAGCCCAGGAAAGGTTAGTTTCTTGTCCATATAGATTCAGCTGTCATCCCTTATACTCTCCAGAAGTTGGGTCCAGGGCTCATTGTGTCATTATACATATCTGTGTGTGAGACTGTTGGGAGTCTTAATTAGACAACCTTAATGCATTTAACAAAGTTTTATGAGGCTATTAGAATCCTGTGTCCTGGAAGAAGATTTTACAGAACGTATAGGAATGTGTTTGAATTGTGATTCTGTAGCTCTTTCCACATAGAGTTTAGCTATAATTATAGAATTTTCTATCAAAAAGTTTCATTGTATGGCTTATGGAGGAATGGGACACATACATTATTTGTGTTTGGTACAATACTAAGGGCTTTAGACATCTTATTTCATCCTCAAAACAGCACTCTGAGGTAGATATGATGTCATAGTGAGGAAGCTGAGATTCAGAGGTGTGAAGTAATGTGACTTTAGTCACACAACTAAGTGGCAGAATTTAGACCAAATTCAGGTCTACTTGGCTCCACAGTCCATGGTCTTAACTACAGTGCAATGCTCTCCACCCATCCCCACCTCCAGGAAATACATCCTGAATGCATAACTGCCATAAGTTTATCAACAGACCAAAACTGATGATGACAAAGATGTTCATGATGATATTGATAGTAGTTTGGTGGGAATTTATTTTATTTCATAGTGTTTGAGCTTTAGTTTAGACTGTCAAAGATGGCCTGTTATATGCGTCTAACATTCCCAGCATTGCGATCACTCCTTTGGGCTAAGACGTTGTCTCTGGTAGACCCCAGTTAAAATATAAATCTCTCTCCTGGGAGCACTAATAAATTAACACCAATCATTATGACTATATCAGCCAGAAACAGATTCTATCATCAGGGAACAATGAAGTGGAGCAATTTAATATAGTATGTACTCAAATGAAAAATTAAATACAATTGAGTGGGAAGTAAATTTCACATAAACATAATGAGTAGGCCAGTGAAGGAAGGTTTACATAATTGACACTAATTACCAGGAAATGCTTCTTGGAGTAAGTGACCCTTGACAGGAGTCTTGAAGTCTTGATTGACTTGAAAACCATGTATTTGTCTAATAATTGAAGTTTTCTAAAATCTTTATAATTCTCTTTTGATTTTTGTCTACCTGTTTAGTCTACCTCTCTGCATCTTCTCTTTCTTTGGGAAATGCTTCTTTCTCTAAATTATGTGAATTTAGTGGGAACCACCATCTTTCTAAAGCTCTTTTTCCTAGATAGTGTCAATTGGCTTGAAGATAGGCACTTGATCCAGTCTGGGCCAATTATAATACCCAAACTTATGGCCACAGTTGATGAGTTCAATGATGGATACCTGGCCTGTGATTAGTCAGTCTATTCCATTTGTAGGATTCTTGAGTTTAGGACTAGAAAAAATGACTTGCTTCCCCTACAGGTTTGTGCATTCACTGTGAATTCTGGGATATTGGAGCTATGGGTGGCTGGTCTATTTTACAAATGAATGAAGTTGACCTGAAGAATGGACAGAAATGAGAGGTACAAAGAAGACCTTGGAATCATTTAAGTCTCTGATACCAGAGGTCTCCAAAATCCACTTTTATGCACTGATTTGGTTGTTCAATCTTTATATAAATAACTTTTAATAATCCTGCTATTGCCACCAAATATCTTTTGTCCTTTGCCAGTTTGAGTTGGCTTTTTGTCACATGCCACAAAAAGAATCCTGAATAATACTTCATTGTGACTTCATATTGAAATAGGCAGAAGAGGTATCTTTATTTTACAGAGAAGAAATTAAGGTTCAGAAAAAAAAATGTAACTAAGATACTAAAAAAGATGAGTTGATTCAAATCAAGAACCCAGTCTTCTCTCACTGGAGCAGACATTGGTAGGACAAGGAAATGCAGTCAGGAGGAGTTCACTGGCTTAGGAGACTCAGTATATAAACTATCATTAAATAGCTCCCATTGCTGGAGTGTTCTGACATCAAATTTTGGTATCACTTTAGTTTGGGGTGCTTTTGTTTTGTTTTGTTAGCAAAACCTTGGCTTTTGAGGAAAAGGAGGAAGTCTAATTCCACTACAGCACCTACTTTCCATTTTCTTGTGTTTTAGGTCCCTGGTGTTACCCAGGTCTGAAATCAGCCATAACTGTCAGTTTGTACATTAGTGAGGTGTCCCTAAAAAGGATGTCTTTTGATAAGGACTAATTTCAAAACAATATCAAATGATTGACTGGCTCTTGTCAAAGAACACCAAAATCCACACTGACTTAGGGATCCAGAAAGATCCAGAAAGAGCTATTCCTTGAATTTAAGGACAAATTTTGCTTATGCTGTCTTTATTTTTTTTAAAGGACATTTAAAACTTTATGTCATCTCATTTCAAATAAGATTTAAAGTGGCTTAAAAGGATATAAAGTATAGGAAGTCAATAGGTTAAAAGTAGAAGAAAAGATTTTAAATGACAATAAAGTGGGGGCATAGGGTTAAAAGTGTGGCTAATAAACAATGAATGTGATATAGTCCCACACATATTTGACAGAGGGTCCTCAAATTGGGTACAAGCTTACTGCATGGTTGGAGGTGTAAAGGGGGAAACCCACTCAATTACACGGTTTGCAATGCCTATGAGAGAAAACAAACCAATCCTTAAAAGTACAATTGCATCTGATCCTGTGACCAAAAATACTGTGTCCCTGGGTTCTTATGAAGAGAGCACTGTGTTACATAATGTCAAAAGCCTCACTTCTTCCAGGGGACCCAACGATGAGATTCATGTTCCTGGTTCACATATCTGGGAGTATTAGTTCCCAGATTTTAATCATCTTTATGATTTCTGTCACCTCTACTTACTACATTAAAAATTAATTTAATATATATTTTTCAAGTCTTTAAATTTATGTAAAAATATTTTATTGAAGTATAATTGGCAAACAATATTATATTCATTTCAGGAGTATGTGATTCAACATTTACATACCTTATGATATCACCACAATAAATCTAGTAACCATATACAGTTATTATGATATTATTGACTGTATGTCCTGTGCTATATGCTACATTCTTGTGGCTCATTCATTATATAACTGGAATTTTGTACTTTTTATTCCCCTTCACCTTTTTCATCTATCCCCGACTTTAACCTAGTATGTTTTTTTTTTAATGTAGATTTTATTTGAACTCAGTTTTAAACAATTTCATCTTAGCAAGGTAGATGGGCTAGTTGTATTTTCCTAATTTCCTTTAAATTAAAAGGAAAGTATTTTTCCTTTTAATTTAAAGGAAAGTTTATAAGTATTAAAAGTCTATTATAACAATTTTTTCATGTATCCCCAGTGATATGAGGGCTATACCTTGGGAGACACTGGCTTAGGGGAAAAAAATCCAACATTTGAGTAACTGTGGCCTCATTACATATTTCTCTCTGGAGAAGTATAGCCACCACCATCAGTGGAGAGAAAACTGAGGTTAAAGAACTTATGCAGCGGCGGTGAAAACTGAAGTCTGGTGATTAAAGCCAACTTTTAGCCTCTAGATGAGTGTACCGAGGGCCTTTTCCCCAAACGGACTGTTTGCTCCTTTGCTTCCTGGTGGAAAACCTCACCCTTGCTTGGTCTGTAGTGATGCCTACCTGTGGTTATTGGAACCCAGTCTGCTTGACTAAAGGGAGGAAGCTTATCAGACAGATGTGAAACCTAAAAGAGGAACTTTATCATCTGCCATGGACAGCTCTACCACTTCGTGCCCTGTGAATTTTTGGGAAGTTTTTTGTGGCTCACCAGATGCTCATTAGGCAGGGCTACTTGTCCTAGGTTGGCTTTCTCCACTGGTGGAAAGTACGGCTGGGAGATTTGGAATGGTTGCAGTTTGATTTTGATTCTTGGCAAGTTCTGTGAGCTTTTTTAGTAAGGCATTGTGCTGGGTTCCTCCTAATCTAACATTTTGAATCAACTGGCAGTGGCTTTTTGATGACAACTTGAGCAGGGTCAGAATGGATTTGTACAGAAGTTCACATGCATTTCTACAGAATGCTACAGAAAAATCCTGTGCACATCTTACCAGTTTCCCAATGACAGTGTTCTTAAAGATATTTAAAAAGTACTGAGTTTTGACTTACATATAATGAAATTCACTCTTCTACAGTATATATGCATGATTTGATGAGCTTTAACAAATATATACAGCTGAGTTATTGCAATCACCCCAAAACGTGTCTTCATGCTCCTTCTAAGTTAACCCCCTCTCTCTATTTCCTGCCCCTGGAAACCTCTGGTCTATTCTCTGTTCTTATACTCTTGCCTTTTCTACAACTGTCTTTTAAATGGAATCATACAATATGTAACCTTTCATGTCTTTTTTTTTTCACTTAGCATAATGCTTTGGAGATTTACCCAGATTTATTTTGTAGCTTACCTTTTCATTCTTTTGTAATAATATATTTTATTGATTATGCCATTACAGTTGTCTCATTCCCCCCTTCATTTCCCTCCACCCTGCACACCTCCTCCCACCCACATCCCCCCCCTTTAGTTCATGTCCATGTGTCATAAGTTCTTTAGCTTCTACATTTCCCACACTACTCTTGCCCTCCCCCTGTCTATTTTCTCCCCAATGTCTATGCTACTTATTCTCTGTACCTTCTCCCCATCTGTCCTCCTCCCACTCTCCTGTTGCTAACCCTCCATGTGATCTTCATTTCTATGTTTCTGCTCCTCATGTAGCTGTCCTTTTAGTTTGCTTTCGTTTTGGGTGTGGTTGTGAATAATTGTGAGTTTGCTGAACAAAAAATATGAACAAAATATTGTTCATCTTTTTTATCTTCTTTTTCTTAGGTAAGTCCCTTTAACATTTTATATAATAAGGGCTTGGTGATGATGAACCTCTTGAATTTGATCTTATCTGAGAAGCACTTTATCTGCCCTTCCATTCTAAATGAAAACTTTGCTGGATAGAGCAATCTTGGGTGTAGGTCTTTGGATTTCATGACTTGGAATATTTTTTTTCCAGCTCCTTCTTGCCTGTAAGGTCTCTTTTGAGCAATCAGCTGGCAGTCTGATGGGAACTCCTTTGTAGGTGACTGTCCTCTTATCTCTTTCTGCTTCTAAGATTCTCTCCTTCATTTTAACCTTAGCTAATATAATGATGATGTGCCTTGGTGTGTTCCTCCTTGGTTCCACCTTCTTTGGGACTCTCTGAGCTTCATGGATTTCCTGGAAGTCTATTTCCTTTGCCAGAATGGGGAAGTTCTCTTTTATTATTTGTTCAAATAAGGTTTCCACTCGTGACTGTTCCTCTTCCCCTCTGGTACCCCTATAATTTGAATGTTGGAACGTTTAAAGATGTCCTGGAGGTACCTAAGCCTCTCCTCATTTTTTTGAATTCTTGTTTCTTCCTTCTTTTCTGTTTGGTTGTTTCTTTCTTCCTTCTGGTCCACTCCATTGATTTGAATCCCAGTTTCCTTTTCATCACTATTGATTCCCTCTGCATTTTTCTTCATTTCACTTAGCATAGCCTTCATTTTTTCATCTAATTTGCGACAAAAATCAACCAGTTCTGGGAGCATTCTGATCACCAATGTTTTGAACTGTGCATCTGATAGGTTAGCTATCTCTTGGTCACTTAGAAGTATTGGCTGTGGGGCTTTGATTTCTTCTTGTGTTTGAGCCATAATTTTTTGGTCTGGTCGAGCCTGTTACATATGAGGGGCGGAACCTTAGGTGTTCACCAGGGCAGGTCAACCCAGTTGCTGGGTTGTGACGCTGTATGTGGGGGCAGGGTTAGAGAGGGAACAATGGTGCTTGCTCTGCTCTCTCTTGGATTTCAGTCCCCTCTGCTGCTTCCCACAAGCAAATTGAGCCCTTCTGGTGCTGGTTCCTGGGTGGATGGGCTTGTATGTTCTAGGACCCTATGGGTCTCTCCAACAAACCCTCTGTGAGGCTGGGAGTCTCTCCTGGCACCTTCACCCCCACAAGTTTTTTCAATTGGTGCTTATAGGCTTTATTTCTTGGTGCTGGGGCCCTGGGTTGCACAGTCTCTCTTGCTGCCTGGTTTCACCTGGTTTATCTGCGCAGGAATGTGTGACAGCGGTCAGCCAGTTGCCTTTCACGCCTCACTGGGACTGCTTGTTTCCTACCCTTGTCCAGGGTCTGCTAGCCTCATGCCCGCCTGTGTGCCTGGGTCTGCTAGCCACCACTTTTTTCTGCTGAGTCTCCTCTCTGCAGGCCGCTGACTCCACCCCTCTTACTTGTCTGGATGAATGGTTGTGGGACTTCCATGCAGTTCGATTTTCTGTCTGTTCTAGTTGTGCTTTTGGTTCTGAATCTTTGTTGTCCTTAATTTTGGTTGTGCAAAAAGGCACAGTGTTTTCACCTACGCCTCCATCTTGGCCGGAATATTCAGATTTTTTAATGTATCACTAGTTTGTTCCTTCTTATTGCTGAGTAGTGTTTCATGTTGTGCTACTATTTGTCCACTCACCAATTCATGGACATTTGTGTCATTTTTAGTTTTTGACTATTAGGAATAAAGATACTATAAACATTCTTGTATAAATCTTTGGGAGGACATATGTCTTCATTTCTTTTGGGTAAATTCCTTGGAGTAGGATTGCTTGGATTGTATGGTAAAAGTATGTTTAACTTTATAAGAAACTACCAAACTTTTCCAAAATGGTTGTATAATTTTTCATTTCACCAGTAGTATATGAGAGTTGTAGTTATTTCGTATCTTGGTCAACATTTGGTTTTGTCAGTTACTTTGAAAATTTTAGTCTTTTTAGTGGTGTCTTACTTTTGAGCTTTTTTTTTTAATGGCCATCTTCTTTGGTAAGTCATCTATTTGAATCTTTGTTTTTTGACTGAATCACTTATTTTCATATTATTGAATTATAAGAGTTCTTTATATTTAGGGATATAAACCATTTATTAAATACGTGATTTAAAAACATTTTCTCCTAGTCTGTGACTAATCTCTTTACTTTTTAAAAAGCAGTGTCATTCAAAGAAATTTTTTTTATTTTTATGAAGTCCAATTTATAAATTTTTTGTTTTGTGGTTTGTGCTTTTTGTGCCCTAATACATTTTTGTTTAATGCAAGGCCACAAAGATTTTTTTTCTATGTTTTTATTTAATAGTTTTAAAACTTTTATATTTAGGTCTGCAATTCATTTGAATTAATTTTTGCATATGGTATGAACTAAGGGTTGAGGTTTGCAGTCTTTTTGCACATGAATATTCAATTAGTTCGGCACCATTTGATGAAAAGACTTTTTTCCTATTAAATTATCTTGATACTTTTGTCTAAAATTAATTGACACTATATATGTGGGTCTGTGTTTGGATTCTGTCTTCTGTTATGTTCATCCATGTGTCTCTCCTTATACCAGTATCATATTATCTTAATAACTATAGCTTGATAGTAAATTTTAAAATCATTTCTAGTAAGTCCTTTAATTTTGTTATTTTTTTAAAGAATTGTTTTGGTTATTTTAATTTTGTTGTATTTTAATATAAACTTTAGAAGCATTGTGTCAATTTCTATAAGAAATAAGCATGTTGAAAATTTTTTTCTGCTAGTCAGCTTGTGAGGTTGTTCTTTTTTAAAAAATATATTTTATTGATTATGCCATTACAGTTGTTCTATTCCCCCCTTTATTCCCCTCCACCCTGCACAACCCTCCCCCACCATTCTCCCCCTTTAGTTTATGTCCATGGGTCTCAAGTTCTTTAGCTTCTACATTTCCCACACTATTCTTGCCCTACTCCCATCTATTTTCTATCTACCGTCTATGCTACTTATTCTCTGTACTTTCTCCTCCTCCCACTCCCCTGTTGCTAACCCTCCATGTGATCTCCATTTCTATGTTTCCGCTTCTGATGTAGCTGTCCTTTTAGTTTGCTTTTGTTTTAGGTGTGGTTGTTAATAACTGTGAGTTTGCTGTCCTTTCACTGTTCATCTTTTTTATCTTCTTTTTCTTAGATAAGTCCCTTTAACATTTTATATAATAAGGGCTTGGTGATGATGAACCTCTTGAATTTGATCTTATCTGAGAAGCACTTTATCTGCCCTTCCATTCTAAATGAAAGCTTTGCTGGATAGAGCAATCTTGGATGTAGGTCTTTGGATTTCATGACTTGTAATACTTCTGTCCAGCCCCTTCTTGCCTGTAAGGTCTCTTTTGAGCAATCAGCTGACAGTCTGATGGGAACTCCTTTGTAGGTGACTGTCCCCTTATCTCTTGCTGCTTCTAGGATTCTCTCCTTCATGTTAATCTTGGCTAATGTAATGATGATGTGCCTTGGTGTGTTCCTTCCTGGGTCCACCTTCTTTGGGACTCTCTGAGCTTCCTGGATTTCCTGGAAGTCTATTTCCTTTGGCAGATTGGAGAAGTTCTGCTTTATTATTTGTTCAAATAAGTTTTCCACTTGTTGCTCTTCCTCTTTCCCTTCTGATACCCTTATAATTTGGATGTTGGAGCATTTAAAGATGTCCTGTAGGTTCCTAAGCCACTCCTCATTTTGTTGAATTCTTGTTTCTTCATCCTTTTCTATTTGGTTGTTTCTTTTTTCCTTCTGGTCCACTCCCTTGATTTGAGTCCCAGTTTCCTCTTCATCATTATTGGTTTCCTGTGCATTTTCCTTCGTTTCAATTAGTTTAGCTTTCATTTGTTCCTCTAATTTGTGACAAATCAACCAGTTCTGTGAGCATCCTGATCACCAGTGTTTTGAACTGTGCATCTGAAAGTTTGGCTATTTCTTCGTCGCTTAGAGTTATGGGCTCTGGGTCTTTGAGTTCTTCCTGAGCCATGTTTTGGTCTGTTCGCGCCTGTTACGTTTGAAGAGAGGAGCCTTAGGTGTTCACCAGGGCCAGGCTGCCCAGGTTGCTGGGTTGAGATGCTGTATGTGGGGGCGGGGTCAGAGAAAGGCAATAGTGGTCCCCTCTGCTGATTCCTGCTACTGGGGCCTGCGTGGTCTGTCTCACTGCTCGCTCCTTTGCTGGTTTATCTGCACACAAATGTGTGACCGCAGTCAGCCTGCCGCCTTGTGTCCTCAGTGGGTCTGCCCATTGCTATTCCACACCTGGGATCTGCTCATGGCTGCCCGCATGCCTGGATCACGCACCTGGGTCAGTCCAGTGGATCTTTTCTGCCCGACCTCGCTCCACTGCTGGCTTCACCCCTCTTACTAGTCTGGCTGAAAGGTTCATTGTTGTTGGACTTCATATAGTTCAATTTTCTGTGTTTTGGCTGTGTATTTTGTTACTAAAACTTTGTTGTCTTTAAACTTGGTTGTGTGAGAAGGTACAGTGTTTCCACCTACACCTTCATTTTGGCGGAAGTCCCCTTTTAAAAAAAATATTTTATTTATTTATTTTCAGAGAGAGGGGAAGGGAAGAAGAAAGAGTGGGACAGAAACATCAATGTGTAGTTACCTCTCATGCATCCCCCACTGGGGACCTGGCCTGCAACCCAGGTATGTGCCCTGACTGGGAATCAAACTGGCGAACCTTTGCTTCACAGGCCCGTGCTCAATCCACTGAGCTACACCAGCCAGGGCTGCCTGTTGAGATTTTGATTGAGTTTATTTCAAATCTGTAGATCTTTTGGGGGAAAATTATCTCTCTATGTAGGTATTTCTCTATTTTTCTCAGCAACATTTGGTAGTTTTTAGCCTAAAGCCCTTACGCATATTTTGTAACATTTATGTCTAAATATTTAATATTTTGGATACTATTGAAAGTAGTATTACTTTATTTCAATTTGCAATTATTTGTTGATGTGTACAGAAATGTAATTGCAAGAAAAACCAAGTATTTTGGCCCCGTATCTTGCAACTGTGCTGAGCTTTATGAATACATTCTTGTAGTTTTTTAATAGATTCCTCAGAACTTTGTTTGTAGACCCTCATGTCATTAGCAAATAAAGGCAGTTTTCCCTTTGCCATTTTCATGCCTTTTTTAAATTTTCACTTAATACATTGCTAAGACCTCTAGTAAAATATAGAATTGAGTTGGTGAAGGTAGACACCATTGCCTTGTTACCGACCTTTGGAGAAAGTTAGCCTTTTATCATTGACTATGATGCTAGCTCTAGGCTTTTTGTAGATGCCCTTTATCAGATTGAGGGAGCTCCTTAATATTCCTAGTGGGCTGAGAACTTTTACCATGAATCGATGTTAACTTAGTCGAATCTTTGTTCTGCCTTGGTTTACATGATCATGTGACTTTTATTTGTTAGTTTATTGACAGGATTAATTACATTTATCTGTTTTCCAAACTGAACCAACATTTCACTCCTGGGCTAAGCCCCACTTGGTCATGATGTATTATCTTTTTCACTGGACTCAGTTTGTTAATATTTTGTCAAGGATTTGAGGATTTAGGGTCATATTTTCCTACAATGTTTTAATAACAAGCTAATGCTGACCTCATAAAATGATTTTGGAAGTGTTTTACTCTCTTTTAATTTCTGAAAGAGTTCATGTAGAATTGATATTGTATTTTCTTTAAATGTTTGGTAGAATTCACTAGTAAAGTTGTCTGGGACTGGAGTTTTCTTTGTGGGCAGGATTTTAACTGTAAATATAATCTATTTAATAGTTATAAGGCCACCCAAGTTTTCTCTCTTTTCTTGAGTGAGTTTTAGTCAGAAATTTGTCTATTTTATCTAAGTTGTCAAATTTACTGTGCTGACAAAAGAATGCCCAGTCTATTAAAAAGTCTTTTTTTAATCTTTTATTTTGCTTATTACTTAATAACTAATGTCCTTAAAAATTTGGCTTCTATTATATAATTTTTTTATTTAGTTATTTTTCAAGTACAGTTTTTTGTCTATTTCTCCCATCCCAGCCCCTCCCTGCCCCTTGCTCCCCACCTTCCTCCCATTTCCACCCCCCTTAGTTCTCATCCCTGTGTCCTTCCTATTTGTTCCTCCAAATCCCTCCCACTTTTTTCTCCTTAAATTCCCTTCCCTCTCCCCTCTGGTCACTGTCCCCCTGTTCTCTATTTCAGTGTCTTTGTTTTTATTCTGCTTGCTTGTTTGTTTTGTTGTTTGGCTTTCTGTTAAAGGTGAGATCATATGGTATTTGTCTTTCAACGCCTGGCCTATTTCACTCAGCATAATGCTTTCCAGTTCCATCCATGTTGTTGCAAAGGGTAGTAGCTCCTTCTTTCACTCTGCAGCATAGAATTCCATTGTGTATATGTACCCCAATTTTTTGATTTATTCATTTACTGATGGGCACCTACCTGAGTTGCTTCCAAATCTTGGCTATTGCAAATTGTGCTGCTATGAACATTATGGTGCATAGGTTCTTTGAAATGGATGTTTTAGGATTCTTAGGATATGATCCTAGTAGTGGAATTGCTGGGTCAAAAGGCAGGTCAATTTTTATTTTTCTGAGAAAATTCCATACTGTTTTCCATAATGGTTGTACAAGTCTGCAATCCCACCAACAGTGAACTAAGGACCCCTTTTCCCTACAACCTCTCCAACATTTGTTGTTTGTTGCTTTGTTTATGATAGCGATCCTGACCAGTGTAAAGTGGTATCTCATTGTGGTTTTAATTTGCATCTCTCTGATAGCTAACGATATTGAGCATCTCTTCATGTGTCTTTGAATGTTCTGTATGTCCTCCTTGGAGAAGTGTCTGTTCAAGTCCTTTTCCCATTTTTTAATTGGGTTAGATGTCTTCTTAGAGTGGAGTCATGTAAGTTCTTTGTATATTTTAGAGATTAAACCTTTGTCTGAGGTATCATTGGCAAATATGTTTTCCCATACAGTTGGTTGTCTTTTTAATTTAATACTGTTTTCTTTGGCCATGCAGAAGCTTTTAATTTTGATGAGATCCCATTTGTTTATTCTTTCCTGTATATTCCTTGCTCTAGGGGACATATCCGTAAAAATGTTGCTGCGTGGAATATCTGAGATTTTCTTGCCGATGTTCTCCTCTAGGACTTTAATGGTGTCACGGCTTATATTTAAGTCTTTTATTCACCTCAAATTTATTTTGGTGTATGGTGTAAGTTGGTGCTCAAGTTTCATTTTTTTGCACGTAGCTGTCCAGTTCTCCCAACACCATTTGTTGAAGAAGCTATCTTTACTCCATTTTATGTTACTGCCCCCTTTGTAGAATATTAATTGACTGTAGAGAGTTGGGTTGATTTCTGGGCTCTCTGTTCTGTTCCATTGGTCTATGTGCCTATTTTTATGCCAGTACCAGGCTGTTTTGATTACAGTGGCCTTGTAATACAGTTTGATATAAGGTATTGTGATCCCTCCTACTTTGTTCTTCTTTCTCAAAAGAGCAGCTGCTATTTGGGGTCATTTATGGTTCCATATAAATTTTTGAAGTGTTTGTTCTATGTCTGTGAAATATGCCATTGGTACTTTAATAGGTATTGCATTGAATCTGTATATTGCTTTGGGTAGTATGGACATTTTGATGATGTTAATTCTTCCAATCCATGAACAAGGTATATGTTTCCATTTGTTTGTGTCTTCCTTGATTTCTTTCTTCAGGGCTGTGTAGTTTTCTGCATACAGGTCTTTTACCTCCTTAGTTAGGTTTATTCCCAGATATTTTATTTTTCTTTTTGCTATATCAAATGGGATTTTTTCCTTGATTTCTGCTTCTGCTGATTCATTGTTGGTATACAAAAATGCCTTTGATTTCCGGATATTGACTTTGTAACCTGCTGTTTGGCCAAATTCATTAACTAGTTTGAGCAGTTTTTGGGTAGAGTCTATAGGATTTTCCATGTACACTATCATGTCATCTGCAAACAAGTGACAGTTTTGCTTCCTCTTTTCCTATTTGGATGCCTTTTATTTCCTTTTCTTGCCTGATCACTGTGGCTAAAACTTCCAATACTGTATTGAATAGAAGTGGTGAAAATGGACATCCTTGTCTTGTTCCTGATCTTAGTGGAAAAGCTTTTAGTTTTTGCCCATTGAGTATGATGTTGGCTGTAGGTCTCTCATATATGGCCTTTATTATATTGAGGAATGCTCCCTGTATTCCCACTTTGCTGAGTGTTTTATTATCATAAATGGGTGTTGTACCTTATCGAAAGCTTTTTCCACGTCTATTGATATGATCATGTGGTTTTAGTCTTTGCTTTTGTTTATGTGATGTATTACATTTACTGATTTGTGAATATTGAACCATCCTTGCATCCCTGGGATGAATCCCACTTGGTCATGGCGTATGATCTTTTTGATATATTGTTGGATGCGATTTGCCAATATTTTGTTGAGGATTTTAGTGACTATGTTCATCAGCGATATTGGCCTGAAGTTTTCTTTCTCTGTTGTGTGTCTATCTGGTTTTGGAGTTAGGATGATGCTGGCTTCATAAAAAGAATTTGGGAGTTTTCCATCCTTCTGGATTTTTTGGAATAGTCTGTGGAGAATAGGGGTTAGCTCTTCCTTAAATGCTTTGTAGAATTCTCCTGTGAAACCGTCTGGTCCAGGGCTTTTGTGTGATGGGAGTTTTTTGATTACTGCTTCAATTTCTTTTGCGGGTATTGGTGTGTTTAGATTTTCTTCTTCTTTTTCATTGAGTTTTGGAAGATTGTATTTTTCTAGAAATGTGTCCATTTCCCCTAGGTTTTCAAATTTCTTGGCATACAGTTCTTCATAGTAATTTCTTACAATCTCTTCTATTTCTGTGGTATCAGTTGTAATCTCTCCTCTTTCATTTCTGATTGTGTTTATTTGTGTCCTCTCTCTTCTTTTCTTGATGAGCCTACTTAAAGGCTTGTCTGTTTTGTTTATCTTCTCAAAGAACCAACTCCTGGATTCATTGATCCTTAAAATTGTGCTTTTAGTTTCTATGTCATTTAATTCTGCTCTAATCTTGGTTATTTCCTTCCTTCTGCTTGCTCTGGGCTGTCTTTGTTGTTGTTCCCCAAGTTCTTGCAGGCGTAGGGTTAGGTTGTTTGTTTGAAATGTTTCTGTCTTCTTTAGGTAGGCCTGTATTGCTATAAACTTTCCTCTCAGGACTGCCTTTGCTGTGTCCCGTAAGTTTTGGGTTGTTGTGAAATCATTTTCATTTGTTTCCAAAAATGTTTTGATTTCTTCCCTAATTTCATTCTTGACGCATTCATTGTTTAATAGCATGCCATTCAGTCTCCATGATTTTGGGTGCTTTGGGTTTTTCCCTTTGGGGTTGGTTTCTAATTTCAGTCCCTTGTGGTCAGAGAAATGCTTGGTATGATTTCAATTTTCTTGAATTTTTTGAGGCTCATTTTGTGTCCTATCATGTGGTCTATCTTTGAAAATGTTCCATGTGCATTTGAAAATAATGTGTATTTAGCTTCTTTGGGATGAAGGGCTCTCTATATATCAGTTAAGTCCATTTCATCTAGGGTGTTGTTTAATGTCGCAATATCTTTGTTGATTTTTTGTTTGGAAGATCTGTCCATTTTTGATAGTGGGGTGTTAAAATCCCCTAATATGATTGTGTTGCTGTCAGCATCTTTCTTGAAGTCCTCTAAGATTTTCTTGATATATTTGGGTGCCCCTATGTTTGGTGCATATATATTTATGATGTTAATGTCTTCTTGGTGGATTCTTCCCTTGAGTATAATGAAGTGACCTTCTGGGTCTCTCTTTATGGCCCTTTTTTTGAAGTCTATTTTGTCCGATATGAGAATTGCTACCCCAGCTTTTTTTTCTTGTCCGTTTGCTTGGAAAACTTGTTTCCAGCCTTTCACTTTTGGTCTGTGATGGTCTTTTGTCCTGAGGTGGGTGTCTTGTAGGCAGCATATGTGTGGGTCATGCTTTCTTATCCATTTAGCCATTCTGTGTCTTTTGATTGGAGCATTTAATCCATTTACATTTAAGGTTATTATTGATAGGTACTTATTCATTGCCATTTTTGTACCTGTCTCCCTCTTTTCCTTCCTTTCCTTAAAGCAGTCCTTTTAGTATTTCTTCTAGAGCTGGTTTGGTGGAGGTGTATTCTTTTAGACTTCTTTTGTCTTGGAAGCTCTTTTTTTTTTTTTTTTTTTACCTTCTATCTTGATTGAGAGCCTTTCTTGGTAAAGTAGCCTTGGTTGTAGGCCTCTGGTTCTCATTACTTGGAATATTTCTTGTCATTCTCTTCTTGTTTGGAGTGTTTCCATTGAGAAGTCAGTAGCTAACCTTATTGGGGTTCCCTTGTATATTACTTCTTTTTTTCTCCCTTGCTGCCTTTAAGATTCTTTCTTTGTCTTGGAATTTTGCCATTTTGATGATGATGTGTCTTGAAGTGGGCCTCCTTGGGTTCCTCTTGAATGGGACTCTGTGTGATTCCTGGATTTGTGTGACTTTTTCTCTCATCAAATTGGGGAAATTTTCTCTCATTACTCTTTCAAATATGTTTTCTATCCCTTGTTCTTCTTCTCCTTCTGGTATCCCTATTATTCATATATTATTACGTTTCAGATTGTCTTGCATTTCTCTTAATCCCTGTTCATTCTTTCTGAGCCTCTTTTCATTTTCTTGCTCTTTCTGTGAGATGCTTTCTACTTTGTCCTCCAACTCGCTAATCCAATCCTCTGCCTCATCTATTCTACTTTTGAAACTTTCTATTGTGTTCTTCAATTCGGAAATTGTATTCTTCATTTCCTCTTGTCCCTTGCTGATATTTTCTGTTTCCTTTTTCATGTTGATGTAGTTTGCAGAGAGATCATTGTAGTTCCCCTGTAGTTTCTGATAGCTCATTGTGAGCTCTTTGAATTTCGTAATAGCCAGTGCTTTGAATTCACTATCTGATAGTTGATTAGCCTCTATTTTATGTAACATTCTTTCTGAAGTTTCTGCTTTTTCTTTCATTTGGGGATTGTTTCTTTGTCTTCCCATTGTTTGAGACTCTTCTTGTTAGTCTCAGCTTCTAAAATTGATCTGGTCTGACTCCCTGGGTTTATAGTGTGAACTTCTGTGGTTTAATACCTGTGAGTTTCAGTGGTGCAGACTCCTTCAGGTATCTCGATGTTCTCCGTCTCCACCAACACTCACGTTGGTCCTCACGCTGGTCCCCTCACTGGTCGCCTACCACTGCTGAGTGTCCCGGCTCCTGTAGCCGACTCCTCCAGTGCCCAGGCCCATTGCTACGGCAGCGGCACAGGGGCTGCGAGTGTCATGGCTCCTGTAGCTGACTCCCTGGACACCAGGCCTATCGCTATGGCAGCAGCACAGGGGCTGTGAGTGTCCCGGCTCCCATAGCTGACTCTGCTGCTGTCTGGTGTTTCAGTGTTGGTCACAATCTCTGGCCTTTTAATTTCATAAATGCTGGGTAACTGATGGTTTATTGTGCTGTTTCTCTATAGATCTGCCAGGATTTTCACCCATGAGTACAGGAGCTAGAATCCACTCCGTCCTACTCCGTCGCCATCTTCCCAGCATTCTCCTACTAAAAAGTCTTATAAGAGCTTATTCGATCCAAAGTTTGAGGACATGTTCTGAAGCAGAATCTCAACAGATTGAGAAAGTGCTAAGAAGAATGGCAGTATTGCAGCTTATTTTTAATATATTAGAATAAAAGGAGATGTAAGAAGGGTTACATGAAATCCATTGGTGATAAATTAAAGAAACAGGAGAAAACAGAGCAGGAATATCTCTTGTGATGGGATGGAAAGCACAATTGAGAGACACGTACTTCTTTTACATTGGCACGTACAGGGTAGTTAACATTTACAGCACATAGAGATGGTGTGCAGGGAACAAGATAATTTGAGGGGTTCTGCGGTCTCTCACTCTGGTGCCAGCAGGTATGCTTTTGAGGAGTCTGGAAAAGCAAATTACTCTGACATTTCTCCAGTATTTTATCCTAGATACACAAAGACAATAGCCAGCCTTACTTGAGGTAAAGATTGACCTTTGTCAATGAAGCTCCAGGCCTAGGACATGACTTATCACCATGACCTGCTTTTAATTAGGAATTTTTATGTTCAGACCATCCTGTGTTGTTAGTTTTGGTTTCAGAGTTTGTAAGGCCTACAATGGGGACCCCCCTTAGCTTGTCAGATAGTATGTGGCCTCTTTCTCATTCACAGCTGCCATAAAATTGTTTAGAATATTACCTTATTCTTTCTAATGTCTGAGGGGTCTTCAGGGACAGTCCTTTTATTCATAACATTGATAGATAGTTTGGGTCTCAGTCCTTTTTTCTTGATCAGTATTCACAGAGGTTTATCCATTTTATTATCTTCCTAAACACCAGCTCTTGGTTTTGTTGATTTTGTGTACTATATTTCTGTTTCTTATTCCAGTGTTTTCTGCCCTTATCTTTATTATTTCCTTCTTACTTGGGGTTTAATTTGCTCTTGCTTTTCTAGTTTCATAAGGTGGAAACTTAAATAATTGATTTAGACGTTTCTTCTTTTTTAATATGAGCATTTAATGCTATCAATTTCTCTGTAAGCACTGCTTTCTCTGGATCCTACAAAATTTTAAGCTTTATTACCATTTTAATTTAGCTCAGAATATTTTCTAATTCCCCTTGTGATTTCTTCTTTGACCTGAGAGATATTTTAAAAGTATGCTGTTCATTATCCAAATATTTAAGCATTTTTTAAAGATTTTATTCATTTATCTTTAGAGGGGCAGGGAAGGAGAGAGGGAGAGAAATATCAATGTGTGGTTGCCTCTCATGTGTCCCCTGCTGGGAACTGGCCTGCAGCCCAGGCATGTGCCCTTACTGGGAATTGAACCTCGACCGTCTGGTTCACAGGCCCATGCTCAATCCACTGAGCTACACCAGCCAGGGCTATTTAAGCATTTTCTTGATGTTATTCTGTGGCTGATTTATATAGTTAATTCTATTGTCATCAGATAATATACCCTCTATGTTTTTAATCCTTTTAATTTTATTGAAATTAGCCTTATTACTCAGAATATTATCTTCTTTTTGAATATTTTATGGACACTTGAAAAGAAAGTAATTTCTCTGAGAGGAAGTATTATATAAATTAGGTTGAGTTGCTTGACAGTGTTGTTTTAAGTCTCCTATGTAATTATGTTTTCTAGTTTTTCTATCAATTATTGACAATAAGGATATTTAAATCTCCAACTATAATAGTTGATATGTCTATTTCACTTATTGGACATTATCTATTCACATATTTCATTTTCCCCATTCTCTCTTCTCCTTTTGGGACTGAGACTCCAGTTTCATGTATGTTGGGAAATTTGGTATTGTTTCATAGATTTTGGGGTTTTTTTTACTGATTGTTTCTCTCATTTTATGTTTGTATGAATAGTTTCTATTGACCTATCTTCAAGTTCATTTATTTTTTCTTCTGCTGTGTCCAGATTGTTGACAAACCTGTCTGGAGAATTCTTCATCTCTGATGTTGTATTTTTTATATTTAACCTTTTCATCTGACCCTTTAAAAAATAACTTTCATCTCTTTGCTGAAATTCCCCATTAACCATATATTTTGTGTGTCTTTTAGTATCAGATCTTTTAACACATTCATAGTAGTAGTTATAATGTTCCTGTCTGGTAGCTCTAACATCTGGGCTATTTCTGGGTTTCATCTATTGCCTGTTTTATCTCTTGACAGGAGGGTATTTTTTTTCTTTGTGTATTTTGTGTCTTTGTGTATCTTGTTTTTAATCAAAGGCTGAGCATTCTCTGTAAAGGAACAGATAAATAGTATATAATGCCCAGAATAGCATATGTGCCATGGAATTTGTACGTCTTTATGTGTAAAATGCTCATTGACCATCCAAAGTGAGTGTTATTATTCTTCCTATTTTAGAGCCAAGAAAACTGTGGGGAGGAGAAGACAACAATACAGCAAGTAGCAGTGCCAGGGATGAACTCAGATTTGAATTCTGGTGGATCCTTTACCTAATTATGGTGTGGGATCTGGTGGCCCTGGGGAAATGGCACTGGAGTGATACAAGATTGGACCCTAGGAGGCCAGTCAAAGCTGTCCCAGAGTGCAGCCATGGTATTGAATGTCTCCCCAAAATCACTAACTGAAATGCCCAGAAGCAACACAGCTCATATAAGTAAATACACACAGAGATATTATACTCGTAAGGCTCAATATTAAGGACAAACTAGGGAGTGAGGGGACCATGGTGAACTGGTTGCACATGCTTCTTCCCAGAGGGACAACCATGATTCAGTTCTAAGGCTGACCATGTTAGGTGCAAAAATGAGATGAGTGTTACTAGTTTTTGCGATGTTTTGAGGGAGGCCAGAAATCTGAAATATTAAATGTGAAGTATCCTGATTTCAAAGGTAGGACACAGGTATAATAAAAAAGTTCGTGCAGACCACTTTGCAAGGATTAAGCAAAACAAGTCCATAGGTGAGGTCTGGTTCTCAGGCTGTGGGCCTCATGCTCCTGGTGGTAGCAGAGGGGCTGCCCAGACATTGCTACAGCTGTACACATGGGGTTTTACCGCACATGCTTTTGGCCAAAGGGCTACATGGCAGACTCACAGGCATTCTCTACCAACATGAAGCCAGTCACTGGTTATATACCCTTGGCTTCACCAGCCTGGAAGTATGGTAGCTGTTAGCCCACATATACTCCTGAGTAAGGCAGTGTGAGAAAGGCTCTCCAGTGTGGTGGTTCATAGTCTGAATTGGCATCTTTGGCCTTCCATTTACTCAGTATATTGTTTACTTTCTGTACCAGTGATTTATACATAGAATAAGAATAATAGGGTGGCTGTGAGATTTTAAAAGATAATAAATATTAAGGACTTTAAAAAATAATCTGGCATCGGTAAGTGCTCTCCAAACATTAGCCTCATATTTCTTCCTTTCTGGCCTTTATCTGAGGCATTTATCTGCTGCTCCTGATGCATTGGCCCCTGACAAAATTTACTCAGTGTTGTCCAGAGCACTCAAGATGCCAAGGCTGCATTTATTCATTCATTAAGAAAACATTTATTGAGTGCCCATTATGTGCCAGGTTCTTTTCCTGGCATTGGAGAGTTACCAACTGTGAACACAGTTGAGAAGGAGCTTACATTGTAGTGCACAAGACTGGTGATAATCAGGAAAACAAGTAAATGAACAAAATAATTTTCAGTTGTTCACCGCTATGAAGAACACGAAAATGGTGATAAATGATAGAGCATAAATAGAAGGACTAGGCATGCAAGAAAAGCCACTCTGAGGAGGTGTCATTTCATTTAAAATTTAGAAGAAGAGTATTTCAGGCTAATGGCACAGTAAGTACAAAGGCCTTGAGGCAGGGATAAGCTTGGCCAGTTGAGGAATCAGACAAAGGTTCAGAGTGTCTGCAGTACAGGGAATACGTGGATAA
The DNA here is from genome assembly GCF_021234435.1 of Artibeus jamaicensis. NCBI lineage: Eukaryota > Metazoa > Chordata > Mammalia > Chiroptera > Phyllostomidae > Artibeus > Artibeus jamaicensis. The sequence goes on along the minus strand of NW_026521828.1, from coordinate 6,256,964 downwards.
GAGGAAAGGGGTCGTAGATCAAGACAAAGATTTTAGTTATATTGTATTTTGGGCCCTAGGTTAAAGTGACAAGACCTGACTGGTGTTTCAAATGGATCACGATTGCTGTAGAATTGAAGATGAATTGGAGAGAAATAGGACGGGGAGCAGAAAAGACAACAGCCCCGCTGTGGACTACTATGGAAAAGGTAGAGGACAAAGGGAGAACAGCTCTTCCTAAACTTTTTTCCTTCCCTCCCTTTCTCCTTCCTTCCCCTGGTTCACTAGCTGTTTTTGAATGTCCATTATGTGTCAACAATGCATTAGGCAAGAGGAATACACAAATATATGGTATCATCATGAGCTCTGCTACCACTGAACTTTCAGTCGAAGTCCCTCTCTGTGTGCTGGGTCCTCAAGCAGTGTTGTGTGTACACCTGGTCCTTCATGAACATCATTCCTACTGTGGTCACTTGAAGCACATGCACTTCTATGTAAGCTCACCACTAGGGAGAGTGGCTGTGTAGGATCCTCTCCTCCCTTGGCATTTTCCTGGCAACTTCCTACCTCCCTCAGCAAAACAAAGAGATATAAATGTGGAGCTACAAAATAGATATGGGGGCAGGAGGATAAAGAGGCCTCTGAACCCATCTGCCAGGAGCCTGGAACTTTGTTGAAGCCTTTACTCATGTTTGTGCACATGAGGTGGCAGGGGTCTCAACCTGCAGGGAATCATTGAGAGAATTACAGGTCATATGAATAAACTTTGTTTCTGGTCTACTTTCAATAAGGGCAGGCTTTTGTTTTTTTAAGATGAATTTTTTAAGGTAGTGAAACAACATTGCCTAGTCTGGAGAATAGTTTTTCAGATTCAATTCACAACCACCAACTCATGTGTGAAATTCTGGGTGTAACCACATTTCTCAAATGGTAAAGAAGATGGACAATCTGCTTTCTTCAAATGAAACCAAGCACCTAATAATGGTCTTTCACTATCTGTTAGTCAGAAGTCTATGCAAAGAGCTCCCAAGAAAGTCTGCTGGGTGAACAAACTTATCTTCATCTTTTTTTACAGAAGAGAAATACCAGTTACACTTTTTAATGGCAAGAGGGACATTTTCATGTAACAAGAGAGCAACAGGGAGTAAAATAAAATTTAGTAGGTTTTATACATCAGGAATCTACTCATTTCGAGTGAACAAAGATAGGAGAGTTCTGGCAAAAGGACAGGTGAAAATCAGCTTGAATCAATTGCAGAAATTTTTTTCACGGCAATGGAGTCTTTATTTCAGAATATTATTCAGAGACTTGATATGCAAATGAATGAAAGTAGATGTTTTGAAGGTGGGGTGGTAAGTAGGGCTCAGTCTGTGGCCACCCACCCCAAATCTTGCCATCCCTGGAAAGTTGTGGGGCCTTAGTCCTTCAAGGAACCCAGTTGGGGCCTCTTGATTAAAACCATTATTAATACAAAGATTGTATTAATAAACTTTCCCCCAAGTTAAATTATATTTAGAGTATATCAAATACTAGGCACTTTGCTACAATTTATATACAAAGTACTACACCTGATCCCATGAAATGAGTATTATTACACCTGTTTTCAAGATGAGGACATGATCATTCAGGATGGCTTGATTATGTGCCCAAAGTTGTGTAGTTACTAAGTGGTAGCTCTTGGCTTCAAACTCAGGACTGACACAAAAGCTGCTTCTTTTAACCAACCAGCCGTACTGTCTGTCTCTTTAACGGCTTTCTTCAGGTATTATAAAGAGCAGAAGGGTGTCACAGGATGTTTACAGAAAGGAAAGAGGGAGGAGGAGGAAAAGGAGGAAGAAAGAGTAATGTGGAGGAGGAGGCAGAGGCAAAGGGAAGACTTAGGCTAATGACAAAGAGGAAATAAGTGTAAAATGATAAAAACCCAAGGAGCCAACTGCTAAGAAAGGAAACTCCATGGAAAATCCAAAGAAAGAATATCACGAGGAGAGAGAGAAAGGAGGTGGGGCTCAGATGTAAAATCACTGCTTATACTAGTGACCGAAATGCCAAGATTTCAGCTAGAACCAGACCTCTGATTTCTATCGTGATCTGATTAGTCATTCAAAACCAGTTTAATGTTCACCAACAAACAGATTGGACCAGGACACTAACCCAGGACACAGGAGTCTGTAAGTGGAGCTTGGCAGTCTTTTGGGGCACCAGGCTCATGAGGCCATATGGTACCCATCCCCTGGATGGTGGCTTTCCATGATGTCAAACAATCATTTTGCCCCCATTGACAGAAGCTCTAGCTAGGTTGCTGAGATGACTGGGGTTTATGGACCAACAGTGAAGTAACTAACCTAGGGGACAACCCAGAAAACAAGAATCTGGCTGTGGGATGTATTTTCTGAAAGAATAAAGCAGGGAAAAGAAACCAGTGAGAAAGCTCTTGTCTTATTTGTGGTGACTGGTCTCCATCATTGGTTCACTCATTTGTGCCAAATCAGTTGCCAGTATGAATAGTATCAACACCATGGTCTTGGGTAGAGTTGGTGGCATAGGTCCTACTGGGTAAGTGGGTGACAGCTGGAGTAGAAGCACCTGCCCCAAGTGACATAGGGCAGATCACTTCCTGATTCTCTGCCACCTATCACTTCTCTGAAGCACCTGTTTGTATTTGCTTCTTACCAACTTCTTTAGATAAGGGATGTGGAGTTACAAGGCCGGAATGTTATAAAGCATCTTGAGTCTCCTGGGAAGGAAAGGAAAGAAACATTCATCAAAGACTTGTATCCCAGGCAATTCACAGAGCCTTCTCAGGTCAGATTTTCCCCAAGCTCTACCGTAGGCAGTATTAGCCCCATTTGATAGAAGATATTCAGAGATTTCTGAGATTGGGAGAAACTGTGCTGGTTGTCCAATTCTTCTCCACTCCTTTTTGCACCTCTTTTTCCTTTAGGTGCCCTGTACCTCTTTAACCTCTCGTGGTTAAACATTTAACCTCTTGTGGTTAAGCATTTTTGGTGCTTAGCACTAACCAAAGTGCACAAGGTAGGTGACAAATGGCCTTGGGAGGCAGTCAGGAATAGAGTAACAGGGAGAGGAGGGTGATTACTTGGGCAGTTCATATAAAGACATTCCACTCTGAGGAAAACACACCACTATGCCAGTTTAATGTTTAATTTTGTATTGCCTGTCATCAAAACTAGCACATTCTTTGCCTCTTCTCAAGTTTTGCTTTCTGTTGGTAGAAGTGGGTGGCAGCAATGAGCTAATCAGATAAGCTAACCTCTACTGAGGGGTAAATTAGCTAATGGGCCGCACTCCTCCCATGACTTAATGCCATACTTAGGTTAAGTACATCCCTTCTGATAGTGACCCATGGGATTGACAAATGATGGGAATTCACACTTCTGCGCCAGCATCTCTGCAACTACACCCTCAGGCAGCCTCTGGCACAGGGCTGGGCAGGAACTGCCATGGGACCCAACCTTGCTTCCCTCCAGCTGTGGCATCAGTATAAGCTGGCCAGAGTCTTATGATTGAACTGGAAAGTCTGCATTCTGTATTATGTGGTGGCCCCATGAGGAGTGGGAGGGTGGAGAGGCATGACAATTTTTAAGTCATTTAATACTATTTAAGTTAATCACATTTGAAATCCCTAATAAACATGTACTTTTTTCAAAGTTAATACATTTGTGGTGAAAAGGAAAAATACCTAGGAAGGTATGAAGAGTAAAAGTCCCTGTCCCTCCTAACTCTCAGTGTATTTCCATCAAGAAAGTAAGTACTGTGAACTTCTCGTCAGTATTTAAACTGAGATAGACCAGCTGTAGCTTGAATATCCTATCCTCAGAGAAACAACAGACAAACTTTATCTTCTTTACCTTTTTCTACCTCCAGGGCAACAGATTACAAGACTGGGACCTTGTTCTTACATATTTTGTTTTCCATACTTTTGGCTTTCTCTGTCCACTGCAAGTAGAACCCCACTTTACTCTCACGTTTTCCATTTCAGAAAATGCCTTTAAAAAATCAGTGGCTTATACTTGAGTGAAGAAAAGATTGTAATGAATATAAATGTGGGATCTGGAAGGAATTTTCCAAAATTATAGAAGCCGTGCGTCCCCAGAAAAATGAATACCTGTAGTACTATCTTGGGTTTGTATAATGTTTCACTGTTTGCAAAAGGGCTTTCCTATTCACTTTTGTACATGACCCTCTTATCAGCTCCTCATATGGGGGTAGGCAGTATGATTTCCACTGTGTAGATGAGAAAACCAAGGTTCCTAGAGGTTGATTCCCCAAGAGCCAATGCATGCATTGTCCTTGGGGCATGGGCATGGCAAGCCGTACATCTCACTGGCATTAACAGTCCTGTGGAGGGATCTCAGGTGTGATAAGAGAGGGTGGAGATGTAAAGTATTTCCTCAAATTGCAATACTTTGCAGGCTGGCTGTTTTGCATAAGTTGGCAGCCAGCCCTGGCTCAGGTACTCTGCTGACTTCACTTTCCAGGTTTAATTTGGCTCCTGCTTTGGGGTTTCCCAGACATGGGAGTGGCACCACCACTGCTTGAAGCAAAGGATCAAGTGGGGCTACTGGCTTTCAGCCAGATTAGGCTAAATAATTAAACCTCTCTGAGCCCTAACTTTCTCACCTTCAAAATGGACTTAATAACACCTACCTGTAGTGACTAATTTTTTTAGGACTGTTAAGTTAAATGAGAAAATGCATGTCAAAGGCTTAGAGCTATGGAAAGTATGCTGTCCATGCCCAATAAATGTTAGCTGTGATGGTGAGCACAGTGGATGGTGATGGTCCAGGTCCTGCAAGCAGGCTGCCTGGGTTGTATCTCACCTCCAGCAGTTTCTGCTCAGCTATGAGTGAGCACATTACTGTGATTCAGTTTCTTCAGTGGTAAAGCGGCAGGGCGAGAGAAGGTGTCTCTGAATTGCTGTCACATTGAGATGGTCCATGCAGGGTGCTTAATATAGTGTGTGGCATATCATGGACACTCAGGGAATGCTGTTCCTCATGATCACTGAGGCAGAGACTCAGTGAGACTTGGTCAGGGATGGGTTCCCATGCAAGTGGTACCTGGGTTGTATGCTGGCAGGTGTAAAGGAGAGAGCCTGGTGAAGAAGTGGGGGAAGGTGTCACATCAGAGCTGCCCAGAGGTTTGAAAGCACAGGGTGTGCCCTCAGAGTTAATGAGGGGTCTGGTGAGTTTGGGTCCCCAGGTCAAGGTAGGATGTGGGACAAGTTGAGGTGGAGTGGAGGCAGTATTTGGGACCCGAAGGGCTTGTATGCTCTCATGAATACTGGGAGCCAAGAATACTGGGGGAGCTGGGCCCCATCTCTTGAAGGTAACCATATTCACAGACAAGGAATTAGTTGGTTTAAACAAGTCTTGGTTTATTGACATCTGCCAACCTCTGTCTGCTAACCAAAGGCTGAAGGCTCAAACTCTGGCTGGCTGCTCTGGGAATAAGCCATTAGTCAACTAATGACTTCCACTTTGGCAGAGAAGGAAATGCTAATAGCTGGAGGCTGAGCTTATGATTAGAAGAAAGGAAAGCTGTTGTAATATTTTACAGAGGTATAAAAACAAGTTGACTTCATGTTTCCAACAGGGCTTTATTACCCATTATCAGATAGGAACAAATTTGTTTATCAGATTGCCCTAGAAATTAAGTCATTGAGGCTGCCAGAGAAGTAAATTCTGAGGTGGGTGGAGGAGGAGGAGGTGTTGGGGGATGGTAATGGTGGTAATTACAGTTAAGAGACCACAGGGGCAGCAGAAGGGTGGCTGGTTCCTCATCAAGGAGGTTGAGTAGAAAGAGCACTTGACATGAGTCTAGAGTCATGGGGGCTGGTCTCACCTTGGCTCATAGGGTCTCAGAAACAGTGAACAGTGTTCTGCAAAACAGGGATAATAACACCTGTTTGAGCGGCATGACCAGGCTGTGGGATGATCATGCGTGAAAGCTTATGCCTGCAGAGACACTTTCTAAGGTGCACCTAGAATAAAACCCAACTCAGCCCCCATTGCCTAGGCCTTCTGACAGATTACAGAACACTCCAGTCTCTCTCCTAACTTTTGTGCATTGACACGTTACCGCTTCTGCTAGAACTTTCTTTGGTCATCTCTTCTCATGGCTTTTCTGCCTCATCTCAGCTTTTATGCCACTTCCTCAGAAAGGCCTTTCCTGATTTATTAAAAGTATGCTCCTTCTCTGAACCTCCACTGTCCGAGAGAGTCAGTGGTTAAGGACCCAGGCTCTGAAGCAAGACTTCTTGGGTTCACATTCAGCTCTGACACAGACTAGCTGTTTACCTTGGGTAATGACCTAGTCTCTCTGTGCCTCAGTTTTCATATCAATAAGATAGAAAATAGTATTACCTCACAAAGTGGTGGGGACAAAGGATGACTTTAATCAATGTCAGTTATTGAAACGGTTATAGCACTCTATTTTTTTTTTGTCTAGCCCTAAGCGTGTCTGTAATCAGTTCATTTGTATGTATGTTTATTATCCAACACCCACTCACTTCCATCATGGGACTGCCATGAGGGCAGAAATCATGTCTTTCTCATCTGTTCTCATGTACCACATGCATAGCACGGTGCCTGACACCGAACAGGTGCTCAAGAAATGGTTGTTGGACCAGGAATACACTGAGTGAGTGTTTCCCGGAACCGAACTCTGAGTGTGACTGAGGCAGTGCGGGGATCGGAGAGGAACCTGTCAGATGGCTGTGCTTCCCATTCGTTCTCTGCTGCGCAGTGCTTTCATTTATGTAATGAGCCAGCAGTGAAACCCCAGACACCTGAGTGCTTCCCCTCCAGCCAGCCCAGTATAGATGACCACAAAAAAAGGGGAAGAAAAAAATAAGAGAAAGACAAGCTCCAAACTGCATGCTTCTTGGGGCAGAAAAATGAGCTGTCTTTTTCCGAGAGTCATGTGAGCATTGCAGCTGACAGCGGGTTTCACTGGGCCACAGAGTGGCCAAGTGATGAGGAATCAAAGGCCCGGCCTGGGTGTCAGCAGTCAAAGCTTTATCCACCTCTGTCCCTGACCTGCTGGGCAACTTTTCTCAAGTCACTTTACCTCTCTGGGTCTCATCAGCGTCCTCATCTACAAATTGAGGCAATTGGAATAGATGATTAGAGTGCCATACAGTTTTGGTTTTGTGTATAGATCTGCTGTGATTATTAATAATTACCTTTTTCATCCTGTAAAGGACTGGTGCCAAATGATGAATTACAAGATTAGTTTGATTCAAGTCTTTTCCTGTTATCATATTTTGTCTAATTTTTTTTTCTGACTACCTGCTCCTGCCTCCGCCCCACCCCAGATCCAGGCTCAAACCAGCTTCATGCCCTGAGATGCTGACCTCCAGCCAAAGAAAATGCCAGTACTATGCATCTGTTCTCTGGCTTCCAGCAGGGTTTGGTGATGGGAGGCATTGCAGCATGGGAAAAGAGAGTAAGGGCACTAATTCCCTGCTGCCCCTTTCACTACAACCTTGTCAGTGGCCACTTTTTATAGCCACAGCTGCCACTGGGCAGGGCTCTAGAATGTTACTCTTTCCCAGCTGCTTCAGGCCCAAGCATGGTAATGGCTTCCCTGGGTGCATCACTCTTCCCAGCTGTTCCCTTAACTCTGCCCACACCTCTGTATACAGTCCCTTCGTCCAGCTCTCTTCAGTTAAGTTTTGAGTGTCTGCCTATTTCCTGCTGCCCTTGAACAAATACAGGGCTCTTTTATACAGGGAGAACCTTAACCTAAAAGTAGACAGCTATGTTGATGTATCTTGGGTTTCTAGGATGTGGACTGGCTTGGGTATAATTAATAGCATGAACAAAGGGGAGGGGGCATGCTGATGGCCTTCGAACCAAATGCCTTTGGGAAACACTGTAGCAGCATGAAAATAAGATTAAAAAACTTACAGTGCTTGCTTGACTTGTAATAGGCATTGGTATAGAAATGTGCGTTGAATAAGTAGTAAGAGTTCTATCCCCTAATGTTGTTATGAACATTTTCAAACTACAGAAAGTTTAAAGACTTGTACAGTGACTATCCATATATTCACCATCTAGATTCCAGAAGAAACATTTTTCTGTACTTGCCTTATCACGTATCCATCCAACTATCTAATCCCCTATCCATCTACCAATCAATCCATCTTATTTTTAAATATATTTTAAAGTAAATTGCAAACATTATTATATTTTTCTTCTAAACACTTCGGTAAAATAATAAGTTTTTTTTTCCTTGCAGAAGCAGTTGGAGTTAATTGTCAAACTTTCTGACAGTACGATATATGTAAAATGAAGAGAAAATCTCTCAGTTCTCTTCTGTCTCTTGTTCCCCAGGCATCAGTGCTGGTGAGCAGTTCCAAATATTCATACAGACATAAATTTCCGATATTTTACAAAGCTAGAATGATAGCATTCTGGTTCTTTTGCAACTTGCTTTTAAAAACTCAAGTATATCCTGAAGTAATTCTTTCCCATCAATAATTACAGTTAATCTTAACTGTTTTTAATGGCCATAGATTTTTATATTATATAATTTCATTCTTTTAACCACTTATCACTGATGGACATTTATACTGTTTCCATTTTTTGAATAAAGTAAACAATGCTGCAGTGAAGATCCTTATGCCTTGCTTCATTCAACAAATATTTACTAAGCACCTACTATGTGTCAGCATGGTTCTATACTCTGGGAATACTAAAGGAACAAGACAGATAAAATCTCTATGTGGAAATTTCATTCTTGTGAGGAAGAAAGTAATAAGTCAGAAAACAACAATAGCAAAATAAATTTTAGCTAGCTATAAAGAAAATAAAGCAGAACGACATGATTCATGGTGGTACTTTACAAAGATGGCCTGGGAAGCCTGCTTTGAGGAGATCACATCTGAACCGAGACTTGAATGATGAGAAGGAGAGAGCTATGCCAAGTCCTAGGGCATATGTACAGCAAATGCAAAGGCCCTGAGGTGGGAACAAGCTTTGTGTGTTTGAAGACTAGAAGCGGAGCCCGCATGACTGAAGTATATAGCAAATGGCTGGAAATGAGGTTAGAAACATAACCAGTGGCCAGATCATATAGGGCCAAGGAGTCTGGATGTTATCCCTAGTGCAGTATTTCAGATTTATTTTAATTACTGGAAAGTCATAGAATAAAACTAGCTCTTTCTGACCTGTGTGGAATGGAATGTGAGCTAAAAATTTCATATATCTGCTTTACTGCAGCATGGGAAGTCATAAATTCACCCCAGGCCATGTGGCATCCTTTAAACACAGTGGACGTCAGAGTGAGAGAAGTCTGTGTTCAAATTCCAGCTCCACTGGTATACATCCAAAAGAAATAAAAGTAAAGTCTTGAGCGTTTGCACATCCATGTTCATAACAGCATTATTCACAGTAATCAAAAAATAGAAGGCAACCCACTATCCATTGATGGATGAGTGGATAAATAAAATGTGGTATATACATACAATAGAATGTTGCTCATCCTTGAAAAGGAAAACAATTCTGACACATACTGCAACATGAATGAGCCTGGAGGATATTGTGCTAAGTGTAATAAGTCAGGCACAAAAAGACAAATACTGTCTAGTTCCACTGTATAGTGGAATGGTGGTTGCCAAGGGCTGGGAGAGAGAAAGAATGGGGAAGTGTTTAATGGGTATAGAATTTCAGTTTTGCAAGATGAAAAGCATTCTGGAGATTGATTGTATGGTAATGTGAATGTACTTAACCCTACTGAACTATACATTTAACAGTGGCTACGATGGTAAATTTCATGTTATATGTATTTTGCTATAATTTTAAAAATTAAAAATTTTAGTTCTATCACTTAGGGCATTGTGACTTGGCCAGTTAGTCCCTCTGTGCTTAAGTTTTCACATATGAAAAAGGGAGACAGTAATATCTGCTAGCTCATGTGAAGACAGGATCAGATGCTTTCTGGTTCTTGTCTTCCTTTGCAGAATTTGGAACCTCAGGCTTCCCCATCATTCCAGGCAACTAAAACACCCTGTCAGTGAATTCCAGTAGAATTGTCCTTGTACCTAATATACAGTAGATGCTCAGTGGACATTTGTTTACTGACCGGCTGACTGACCCTACCTGTGTGGACGTGATGTAGTAGGAAGCTATGTTCTGGTGCATAGTTAGCGTTCCATAAGTATTATATTTATGGAACAGTTCAATGAACAAAGTTGATGACACATATGGTCATGAATTTTAAAATAATCTGCCTGTTCCAGAATATACAAGATTTTTCTCATCTAGTCCTATATGAGTTGCTTCAGAAAACAAACTAACTGAAAGCCCCCCTGTCTGAGTCTCATGTAAGCATCTGTATTAGTTTTCTGTTGCTAAAAAATAACAAATTGCCACAAGTATAGTGGTTCAGACAACAAATTTATTCCCTTTCATTGTCGGTTATACTTCTGACATGGGTGTCAATGGGCTAAAATCAAGGTATCAGCAAGGGCTGCATACATTACTTGAGATTCTAGGGAAGGATCTGTTTCCATGCACATTTTGGTTGTTTGCAAAATTCAGTCTCCTGTGGTTATAGGACTGAGATCCTGTTTCCTTGCTAGCTGTCATGGAGGGCCATTCCCAGCTTCTAGAGGCCTCCCTGTTACTTGTGGCCACTTTCTCAATCTTCTGCGTCAGCAGTTCTCCTTCTCTCTCATCTCTCTGTTTACACAGGGAAAGGTTCTTCACCTTTAACGACTGCATTAATTAGACTGGGCTCACCTGGGCAATCCAGGCTACTCTCCCCTTTTCAGGGTCCTTCATCGTAACACGACACACCAAGTCCCTTTAGAGATTGGATATCCTCTTTAAAGCATGAGTATCTGAAGAGTTATTATTCTGTCTATCACAGCATCCATTATCACCTTAGAATGAATTACTATCTTTTTTAAGAGCAGGTAGTTGTCTCCCAGTAAAGAGCTTTGGGAATTGAGACCAGCGAAAGGGACATTTGGATGAAGGGAGGAGAGGTGAGGCACTGGTGATAAATGCATTGGCAGCCCAGGAAGGGATGCTACTATGGCAAAAGGTTCCTGCCTTCATGGAATCTGGGTTGCTAAAAGAATAAATATTCCCAAATGCCAAGAAAGTTAAACTTTGTGTGTCTTACAGTTTCCCTTCAGATCAGTTTTGTCCAGGATAAAGCAATCTTCACCTGCCATGAATAATCATAATACCTTTCCCCATGATTATCATCAGTTGATTGCTTGGGTTCATTTCTGCCAGTAGTTTAAGGATGTCTTTGCTGGCTCAGGAAAGCTTCCAGGAATTGTCAGAGTAGGTGTACTTTCCGCTCACCCAGCACCAGCCTGGGGCATTGGCTGTGCATGCTGTCGTTGGCTCCTATAGCAGATTCAACCACCAGTCAGGGATCTAGTGGTGCCGATGCAGAACCTTAGGTCACTTGCAGGGTGTCCTCTCCAGAGAGTCTAATAAGTTATGTTTCTAAGAGGCCATCTGTTTTAAGCTTTTTTCTATCTTTTCTCTTTGCCATTTTCCTTCCTCCCCCATCTCTCTTTTCTTTCTCACTCCTCTCTACTTTTCTCATGTTTTAGGATCAAAATAATGAAAAGGAATAGAAACTAGTTTAAGTCAGGGAATAACCCAAAGGGAATGGGGCAGGGTGGGATGGGGCAGTGTGCTGCCCATTGATGTAATAAAAACTGAGGTGAAAGGGAGGAGGAAATGTCCACTTCTGGGGCCACCGGGATTGTATATAGGTTTCAGGTAAATCATGATTGCAATTCTTCTGTGTGTCATCCCTACAGAGGGTTGGTGGGGAGACTCTTGCGCAAGGTTAGCTGTGAGCTCAGGGGTGTGTTGGGCTTAGACCTAGAAGCCACAGTGGGAAGCCGAAGTCCCATCTGCGCTAGTAGAGGTCATAGCTCTTGGGAACCCATATTGCAACACAGAGGAAACTCCCCCTTCCTGCCTCTGACCACACCCTCACTTCTCTTACACCCGGGCTTCCCAGTCACACCAGTCATGCCAACGGTGGCAGCTCTGGGAAGACATTTTGAAAAGGGGTTGGTGAAGTTGAAATCTGTGGTGTGGTATCATCAAGGATGCTCCTTGGGAAACCCAACAGGAAAAAGAGTCAGTTGAGCCAAGAGAAACCACCAGGCCTATCTTTTGGCTTGTGGCATTGCTTACGTTTGAATAATAATAACCAAATTAAGAATAACAACTATAATATGACTGTTGAGCCACAATGAGTGTGTGCTAATCACAGTTTTACAGGCAAGGTAGACATTTTCCATATGCTATAAGACATTGAAATTAAGGAGGAGAAAGGTTAGGAGAATTGTCAAAGGCCACCACGCATGTGTGGTGGGGCTGAGATCCAAGTTCAGGTTCACTGATTTTTCTTTCCCTCCCCTCTTCCCCCTCCTCCCTGCCTTCTTTCCTTCCTTCCTCTCCTTCCTTCCTCTTCTATTTTCTTTCTTTCATGCTTGCTTCATGTCTTTTTTTAAAGATACAAAACGTCACACACTCAGTAGAAGGCCCTTTCTGTCCCTCCCCTGTCACATTCCCCCACCCTCCTACCTAGAGGCGGTCTCTCAGCTGAAGTTAGAGAGTGTCCTTCCCATCTGTCCTTACATGTGTCACAGTTATAAATGCTGTGGAGCATTGTGTGGTTTAAAAACTTACATATATGAAAGGGGCTAAAAGTATTCATTAACGGAGAAAGAACTACAAATGGCTGTTAACTGTGAGAAAAGATTTACCTAAAAGATTCATCAAAAGAGCAATACGAATTAAAATCACATTGAGATACCATTTTTTAAAACTGTCAAATTGGTCAGTATTTCAGATTCAGTAACAGTTCTAGGAGAGGCTGTGGGAAAGAGACACGAGGACTTGGACTGTGGGTGAGTAAATTGGTATAATCCTTGTTCAGGGCGGTTTGGCGAGCTCTACCAAAAACGCAAATGTGTGAAGCACTGCAACGGAAATTTCATTTCTGGGAGTTCGTCTGTAGATATATTCATTAGCACATGTGTTCAAGGTTATTCACTGAAGTATTACTTGTTAAAGGCCTAAAACAATCCACACAACCATCAGTAGGGGGCTGGTTGAATAAATTGTGCATCTCTATAATGGAATCCTCTGTAGTTATAAAAAAGAATGGAGGCACTCTCTATGCTAATGTGGAAATTTTTCCAATGCATATTAAGTAGAAAAAAATCAAGTACAGAGGAATATGTATCATATGTTCCTTTTTGTGTAACAAAGGGGAAATAAGCCTGTGTATTCATTTTTGTTCATATGTGCATACAGAAACTCTGAATGTTTACATCTAAAAACCAGTAACAATTTGCACGTGGGAGGAGAGGGGTAGTTGAGGGAAAGGAGGAAGACTTTTAAATTTATTCCTTAAAATTTTTTGAGCAATGTGGATAGATTATGTTACCTATTTTAAAAATTAAATTAAAAAGTTAGAGTGAGATCATACAGTACAAGTCACTCTGTAACTAATCTTTTTCAATCTGGTTTATGTTTTCAAGGCCTGTATATGTGGTCATGACCTTGATCTTTCCTTTAATTATGCTGCCTTGAACTGTAGAATCTGACAGCTGGAAATGCTCCTGGAGATCACCTACCTCCTTACTTTTATATTACAGAAAAGGAAAATGAAGGTGCAGAAATGTCAAGCGGTTTGCCCAAGGTGGCCCTGCGGGTCGATGGCAAAATTGGGGTTGGCCTCAGATCTACCAACCCTGACTGTCTGGGGCTGCCTCCCTCCCCTCTTCCTAATTCTTACTAAGAGGTTAGTAACTTAATATGTTATTCTTTCCCAGGGATGTTTGTCTTTTACAAACAAAACAAAGAGCCCTGGATGGTGTGGCTTGGTTGGTTTGGAGTGTCATCCCGTACACCGAAAGATCTCAGTAACTGAGATCTTTGCAGGTCACCTCCTCTGGTCCATCCCTCTGCCATCAGGCAGGACCCCATTATCCATCCTGGTAGGTGAGGACCTTTTAGGATTTACCTTAATAAATGATCCCAGTTCTTCTGGAGTTCTTATAGTCAAGCACTGTCCCAGAAGTGGTGAGAATACAAAAGCCCTAAAATATGTGATTTCATCTTAGATTAAATACCATAGATGGCTGTTTCTAAAAATTTTATACCAAAATAACCATGAAGAGACCAGCAACAATGTGAAGATGCCCTTCCCAAATTTGGGATTTTGATCACATTTGAGATTTTAACTTAAAATTTCCTGCAAATGCTCGATTCCACACCATAATATAAACATGTTTGCTTTAATGTTCACATTTATATTCTATTAACCATCCCCCCTCAGTCTTCTAGTAAAATCGATGCTCTAAGAAGATATGTCTTGTTGACCTATTGCATTAGATATCTTTCATATAGACCTCAGCCTGGATCTTTGTGTACTCAAGTTTGAGAAGCATGAATTAGCCAGGAGGTGGCAAGCTCCCTTTGTAAAGGACCAGACAGTAAATATTAGGGCCATAATATTTCTGTTACAACTGCTGAACCCTGCCTTTGTAGCACTGTAATCAAAGAGCCATAGACAAGACATAAATGAATTGACATGGCCATGTTCCAATAAAATTTTATTTATAAAAACACATTTGGCCAATGGCCTAGATCTGGCCTGTAGGCTGTAGTTTACCAGCTTCTGGCATACACAGTAAATATCCAAGAGTTTATCAAAAGGAACTGTCTTCAGCTGGGACAAATAAGGAAGAAGAGTGGGAGTAGAAATTTCATTGATCATTGAAGGCTACATAGTATTTCCAAGAGCAGAGAGGAAATGACAGCATTATTAGTAGAGGACCTGTGTCAGAAAAAGCATATATTTTGAGGCTTATGTGTAGGTGGGTGACAGGGAGGACAGTAAGTAGATCAGTTTGGCTGGAGGAAGGAACTCTTGTCTGAGAGAGGCATTCTAAAACGTCAGGGCTAGAAGGGACTTTGATGATCATTTGCTTCTTATTGTACAGATGGAGAAACTGGGGTCAAGACTGATTTCAGATCTGCAAAGAGGCTGAAGTATGGGGATCCATGAATACTAAGATAAGGGATCTCAGCTCTGCCATGCAGGTCAGTGATGTTCCAACATTTCATCACTCAAATACTTATTCCTACATGCCACATGACTAGATGTCCCAGGTGGAGTTCTTCGGGATAGAATTGTCATCCTCTATACACCATTGTGAAATAGCACTGTAGAGATGGCGATAAGACACATTATGGAGCAATCACCTGGACAAATGCCAAGGATCCAGAAGCTTTAGCTTCTTGTGTTGCCATCACATTGCTCTGCAGAGCCAGACCAAATCCTGAGCTCCCCTTGGTTACATAAGAAGCATGTGCCCTCATCTTTCCATCGGAACCAGTGGTCTCTTCCTTTCCCACTTTTCTGCCTCCTCTCACCACCATCATCAAAGTCATAAATGAGCTGAGGACACTGGAGTGAGAGGCACCACAGCCTCATTTGACCCAGACATTCATTCCTTGGTTTGTTCCCTACTCATTATTGAGCACTTCTCATGACCTGGGTGCTGAGGGCACACAGTGAACAAGGTAAGCAGGCTCCTGCCCTGTAGGGCTCACATTCAAAGTATGGGTGGGGGGAACATAAGCAAAGTAGAAGTAACAAATAACAGAGTTTCCGATGGAGGCAAATGCTGTGAGCAAAATTGAACAAGGTATTGTGGCAGTGGCTGGCGGGGCTTTTTGGGCTGGTCTAGCAGGGATGACCTCTTTGAGGAGAGAACTGAGGGTTTACTGAGCACTCTGGGCTGAGGGATGAGCAAAGGAAAGAGGCACTGAGTGTTGTTCTGTGTTCGAGGAGCAGAGAGAAGGTCTGTGTGCCTGCAGGGTGGTAGGTGAGGGCAAGATGGACAGTAGACGAAGACAAAGGGGTAGGTAACATAAATTGATGTGCTTGAATTTGGTCTATCAAATTACTCAATCTGGTTTATGTTTTTAAAAAATCATGCAGGCTATTACCTGAAGAATACCTTGGGTGGATTATAGTAGAAGTAGGATAATTGATGAGGCTAGTCCAGGGGCGAAGTAATGGTGGCTCCAATCAGACAGTAGCAGTGGAAACTGAGGGAAGTGACTAAATTTGGACATATTTTGGAAGCAGAAGAAATAGGGTCTGTTGAGCAACTGGATGTGTGGGTTTGGGGTGGTGCTGGTGAAGAGAAAGCAGAAATCAAGGATGACTCCTTGGGTTGGGGCTTAACCCCCCAGTAATTGTGATATCTCTTTGGTTGCTGTTGAGGCTGGAATGCTGGGAGATGAACAGTTTCAGGTGGGGAACGCAGTCAGTCCAGAGACCTGTCATGGGTATGATGAGTGAAAAGACCTTCAAGACCCCCAGGAGGGGACATGCAGTTGGAATGTGGAGGTACATTTTTTGTGTATCTCCAGTCTTAAAAGATGAGCATTCTCTCTCACAAGCGCCTGAGACTGGATTTGTTTGACCACATATCTTATATCTCCTCCCTGGAATGTCTGGGATGCCTTAAAAAAATCTGTCCATTCCATGGATCCATTCTAGGTTCTGCATTTCACCTCCACCATATGGGCTGTCCTTTCTGCTCAGCCTCTTCCCACCACCTGACTTCTCTGCCCATCCTGCTTGGCCTCAGAGTGAACATGTTTAAGGGCCCTGATACGTGTTGCCAAATAGCTCTTCCTAGAGATTGTGCCACTTACATTCCTATCAGCAGGAAAGGCGTGTCGATTTCTCCACATTCTCACACAGGGCAGTATTATTTGACAATTTGATAGATGGAGACACATTACAGTTAGTATTGCAAAGACATACTTTTAAACAGCCAACTACTCTCTGTAAATTGAAACACACAGTCACTGAAGCACTCACAATCACACACGATTGTACAGGAAGTTTAGGGTTCAGACGAAAACGATGGGTAACATTTTTTGAAATCCTGCTGTGTGATGGGCAGGGTGCTGTTCTGCAGACATGGCGCATCTTTTGATCTCCACAGCATCCCAACACAGCACATGTCATTATCATCCCTTATGTTCTAGATGAGAAAACTGAGGCTTGAAGACATTTAGTATCTTTTTCCAATGGCAGAGCTGGGACTCCTGTTGCAAGTCTGTGGGAGTGCAGAGCCCAAGCTCCTAATCCTCACCCTCCTTCCTCCTGTCCTGACAGGGAGGCCAGCCCAGAACTGCTCCCCACCCAGGATGACAGCATTAATGGAACTTTTTTTTGGTAATTCTTGTCACCTCTTAGCATCTCCTTCTTACCTTCTGTGCCACAACACTTCCCAAGGTTCTGGGGTGGGAGGTGACTTCCTGCTGGTGACCTTCTCCTCTGCTACCTCTTTCCTGTTGCACAATAGTGTGGTCAATTTTATTTTTCCCTGATAACAATAATGATATATATATATATATATAATGAGTCCTGTGCCTACTATGTGTGCATGTCCTGTCTGAAGCACCATCAGTTCCTATAGCTTCCCATGGGTACTTACCATTGTAGACATTTTATATGCTTGTTGTAAAAAAATTGAGCAATAGAGTACCTAAGGACTGCCCCAGCTAAGATTTGTAATGTGTTCCCTTTCAGCATTTTTTCTTGGCTTAAGTATTTTTAATATATTTGTATGGGCTTCACATTACACATGCAGTAAAGTTATATGTGTTTGCCGATGCAGTTTTGAGAGAGAAGCAAGGAAGAAAAGAGAATTTAAAGTATGGGCAGTTCTGTTCCCCATCCCACTGAATCTGCTGCTCCCTCCTGGGACTTTGGTTCCTGGGGGCTTCTCATCTTGGGAGTGTCTCACTACATAGACTGTGGTTCTAGGTTTAAAGAGATGTGCTTTGAATTCAACATGGTACCTCATTCAAACCAACTGTTTTAGCTGATGGGCACACTAAGAGTCAGGGATATCAAACAGGGAAACACTGGCCAATCGAACTTGCTGAGATGTGCCCATCTTCCACATGGTGTCATGCTAAGGATTTCAAAGGTGACTTTACTTTTGATATTTTTGCCAGGAATACAGACTTGACAAGTAAATCCCTTTACAAGATGCCACTCCAGGCCAAGATGGAGGCGTAGGTAGAAACACCTTGCATCCCCACACAACCAAATCTAAAAACAACAAAGTATTAACAATAATAAACACAATCAAACCACACAGAAAATTGACAATACGGAATCCGAAAACAACAAAATGCTCAGCTAAACCGGTAAGAGGGGTGAAGCCAGCAACGGAGCAGGTTGGCCAAAAAGATCCCCGACTGGGGTGGCAGGCAGCCGAAGGCACAGATCCCAGGTGCGGGCTAGCTACAGGCAGACACAAGGAAGAGGCGTGGCTGGCTGTCTGCGGTCGGTCGAGCATTTGTGTGCACATAAACCAATGAAGAGGCGAGCATTGAGACCACACGGCGCAGGGCAGTGGGCTCGCACATTTCTGCTCAGATAAACAGGCGGGGGTGAGTGGTGGGATGGACTGGGTGAGCGCCATTGCTCCCTCTCTGGCCCCACCCCCACATACAGCATCACAAACCAGTGACCTGGGTGGCCCCGCCCTGGTAAACAACTAAGGCTCCGCTCCTCATACTTAACGGGCACGAACAGACCAAAAATGGCTCAAGAACAACTCAGAGCCCCAGAGCCAATAAATCTAAGCAATGAAGAAATAGCCAAACTTTCAGATGCACAGTTCAAAACATTGGTGATCAGGATCCTCACAGAACTGGTTGATATTAGTCACAAATTAGAGAAACATATGAAAGCTAAACTAATTGAAATGAATGGTAATGCACCGGAAACCAATATTAATGGAAAGGAGACTGGGACTCAAATCAAGGGAAAAGACCAGAAAGAAGGAAAAAATGACCAAACAGAAAAGAATTAAGAATCAAGAATTTAAAAAAAATGAGTAGAGGCTTAGGAACCTACAGGACATCTTTAAATGTTCCAACATTCAAATTATAGGGGTACCAGAAGGGGAAGAGGAACAGTCACGAGTGGAAACCTTATTTGAACAAATAATAAAAGAGAACTTCCCCATTCTGGCAAAGGAAATAGACTTCCAGGAAATCCAGGAAGCTCAGAGAGCCCCAAAGAGGTTGGACCCAAGAAGGAACACACCAAGGCACATCATCATTACATTAGCAAAGATTAAAATGAAGGAGAGAATCCTAGAAGCAGCAAGAGATAAGGGGACAGTCACCTACAAAGGACTTCCCATCAGACTGTCAGCTGATTGCTCAAAAGAGACCTTACAGGCAAGAAGGGGCTGGACAGAAGTATTCCAAGTCATGAAAACCAAAGACCTACAACCAAGATTGCTCTATCCAGCAAAACTTTCATTTAGAATGGGAAGGGCAGATAAAGTGCTTCTCAGATAAGATCAAATTCAAGGAGTTCATCATCACCAAGCCCTTATTATATGAAATGTTAAAGGGACTTACCTAAGAAAAAGAAGATAAAAAAGATGAACAGTGAAAGGACAGCAAACTCACAGTTATCAACAACCATACCTAAAACAAAAGCAAATTAAGAGGACAGCTAGATCAGGAGCAGAACCATAGGAATGAAGATCACATGGAGGGTTAGCAACAGGGGAGTGAGAGAAGGAGAAGGGGGGAGAAGGTACAGAAAATAAGTAGCATAGACAGTAGATAGAAAATAGATAGGGGGAGGGTAAGAATAGTAGGGGAAATATAGAATCTAAAGAACTTGAGACACGTGTTCATGAACTACAGGGGGGAGAATGGTGGGGGAGGGGTGTGCAGGGTGGAGGGGAATGGAGGGGGGAATAGAACAAATGTAATGGCATAATCAATTAAAAAAATGTTAAAAAAAAAGATGCCACTTTACTGTTTACCGCTGAGATCACCCTGTAATTTGAGGTTTAAATCAAAGTGACTTAAGCTCTTCATCCTCTTTTCTGTGGGAAGTTCTGCACTCTCCCTAAGATTCCTGCCATCTCTGGGGCAGACCTTCTCATGGTTGGCTCTGCTCTGAGTCCACTTCTCATGTGAAGCCACTGTGCACTGCCCCCAGCCCCCGGGTCTTTTGTGGAATGTGACCTCTGCTTTTTGTTCTCACCTGGCCTTTCTCTCAACTGTGTTCTTAGCAAACTTGAAACAAGATCTGGAAATTTCAGAGGTACTTAAAAATTCATAGTAACACCCACAGAATGAATTACTTTTCCTTTCACTGTTTCTGAGCCATGGGCTTTGGGCCTATGGAGAAAGAGGCAGGACATAGAGGTCTCTATCCTCTTAGGAGTGACAAGAATGTACATATTCCTCCAGAGCTGAGAGAACACCTTTGGGAAGTGGCACTTGAGCTGTCCTGTCATTAATTCTTCTCCCAGTTAGGGGCTAACTGCCTCTCATTGGGGAGCAGAAGGGGAAGAAGTGGCTGGAGCCCAAGTTGGGATATCTATGTAGGTATAATATAGGGAGTGGCCCTACAGCATTCTGCAAAGAACTCAATGTATGTGCCCCATGAAGGGCAGCCACACAGAGCTAGCCAAAGGCCAGTCCCTATTACCCAGGGACACAGCAACCACTGAAATAAAGGGGGTCAGCCTCTCACCCCCTCACCCTGGGCAGCTAAGTAAAGAGACACCTCTGCCCTTCCATTCTCTGTCCTGCCCCAATGTCAGAGGACATGTGTAGAGGAAAAGGGGGTAATGAGAACAGATACCCCTCCAACCCCGCTTCTTAAGATGCAAGTCTAACCTGTGCATCCCAATGTTCATAGCACAATTACAATAGCCAAGTGTTGGAAGCAACCTAAGTGCTCATCAGTAAATGAATGGTTCAAAAAACTATGGTACATTTACACAATGGAATTCTATGCAGCAGAAAGAAAAAAGGAGCTCCTACCCTTAGCAATAGCATGGATGGAACTGGAGAGCATTATGCTAAGTGAAATAAGCCAGGCAGTGAAAGACAAATACCATATGATCTTACCTATAACAGGAACGTAATCAATAAAAGAAAAAAGCAAACAAAATATAACCAGAGACATTGAAATTAAGAACAATCTAACAATAGCCAGAGGGGAGAAGGGAGGGGGAGTGGGGGGAAGGGTTTTCAGGAACTACTATAAAGGACACGTGGACAGAATCAAGGGGGAGGGTGGAAGCAAGGGAGGGATGTGAGATTGGCTGGGGTAAGGGGGAGCAGTGAGGGGTAATGCAGACAACTGTAATTGAACAACAATAAAGTAATTTTTAAAAAGATGCAGGTCTAGTGTTTTGCGTTTTAGCAGGGAGGCAGTAAGAAGCAAAGTCATTGCTTGAAAATAATTTTAAAGTTGTGAAATATGTAGGGCTGAGCTTTATTGGAAACAAAATGAGACTGAACAGTCTCTAGTAAATGGAAATAAGTGATATTGGATGAAGATAATATTAAGCGTCATTCAAGAGGGTCTGAAAGCCCAACTTACCCGTTGGTGGTAAGTTTGTGTTTGAAAGCCTGGCAAACTGAAGTTCCCTAACAAACTGGATACAATTGAAATTATTGGGCATCAGCTTTTCAAAGACTCTGTTCTTATGGCCAAAATGCCTTTCCAGGAAGATTGCTCTTTCCCCAGGTACCTGAATATGCCCACTTTCCATGATGATGCTTATTCAGTCCTGGAGAGGTGTACTCTTGATACATGGGCCATCATCAAAGGCCACACTACAGGGGAAGAGGGTGTCACCAGAAAACCTTACAGCCTCAGTAGTTTGTATGAAGTGAGTAAGAAAGCATTGGAAAACGTTATTTCAGAGTGGGTGTGAATGAGTGTCAGGCTGCTCTTATTCACGTTCACTGCCATGTTCTTCCTTTCTTACTCTGAGTCACAAGTCTAGCCCCCTGCTTCTTAGAGCAAGCAGCCTGGCAATCCTAAAACCAGGGGTCCAGGATGTCACCTAAATTGCCCTCACTGAAGGCATAGCTGTGTGCATAGAGCAGGGACCCCCTACCCCCAGCCAACTGGTCTGTGGCCTCTTAGGAACTGGGCCACACAGTACGAGGTGAGCTTAATGCATTGCAGTCCAATCCTCCCAAAACCATCCCCCACAGCTCTGTCAGTGGAAAAATTGTCTTCCACAAAACTGGTCCCTGGTGCCAAAAAGGTTGGGGATTGCTGGTGTAGAGAATGAGATAGCGAGAAAAAGTCACATGGAGGACCAGGAAAGAAAAGAGACTTAGAAGATGGGCCATTTGAAAACTAAAACTGCCCTGACTTTTTTCACAGGCTCAGTCTTGGAAAGAAGAAGAGGAAGATAGGCTGAGAAGGGTGGTTAATTTTTAGCAACCGTTTGAAAACTGACAACTGAGGAAGAGAGACTAGAACCACAGACTAAGCCAACATCTTGCAGTTCAGCATCATTTGACCATTTAAAAAGTCCCAGTCCTAATAGGGGTTGCCCCTGGATAAGGGGCTCTGTTTGAACTGGAGGAAGGTCTGGTTGAAGCGTGGATGAAGTCCAGGGTCCCTTCCCCAAATCACTCCCCTGTAGATCCCATGGTCCTGTAAATCCCCAGGGTTAACCTTTCTTTTTCTTTTTCATTCGGCCACAATTATGAAGCTCATTTAATGCATTTTACTAGGTGTCTCACTTTACAGATGAGCTCACTGAGGCTTGGAGAAATTAAATGATTAGTGCAAGTTGGTAAACCACACAGCCCAGGATTAGAATCCAGATCTATTTGATTCCAAACTCTTTCTGCCACACCAGTGGTGCCAGTGTGTACTGACATTCTTTTAGGGTTAGGTCTCTTCTCTGTCAACTTCGTGACATGGTCTGCTAAGCAAATTAGCCAGAGCTCAGGCTTTGGGTTCAGGAGGGCTTAGGTTTGAGTCTTGACTTCATTTCACACTGTGATCTCTTTCATTTCTCAAGTTTCTTCATTTAAATTTTCCACTAGAGAGGAAAAAATGTGTCTAGCAAACATCCCCTCAAGTTAGGCCTGAGATAAGAACTGACTGGTCCATAGCTTCCGGCTTGGACAGGGTTTTAGTCATTGTGAAGGAGCCCAGTGACTCCAAAAGAAAGGCCTAGGGGCCGAATCCTCCCCTGTGGGCTGAGGGGAACAGGGATGTGGGTGAGGGTGCACATGGGATGACGACACTCCCCTTAGCCAGAGAGGCAGACAGAGGCCTGTGGTGCCCTGAGCCCTAAAGGCAGGATGGCACCTGTGGGTGTGGGTGTCTGAGAGTCCCACGAAGAGCACTGAGTTTTTGCCTCTCAACTTTTCCCTGAGAGCAGACAGCAGGTGCCCCGCTCTCCAGGCAACCTATCGTCTGTGTCTGGTATCGGTATTTGGCCCCTGTTGTCTGTGCATCTGGGCGTATCCTGCCTGTGCATCCAGCCCTGTCATGTCTGTGCATTTTCTTTGCCAGATGGCTGGGCCACCCACAGGCTGGCTCACCTTCTGTCCTTGTGATGTGGCCATGAGCCAGCAGGGGAATGAGCATCCTGGCGTGAGGAACACCCCTCACCCCTCTGAACTGCCCTCCCCACCTGTCTTCCTGGACTCAGCTTCTTCTAGCCCCGAAGAGCAGAAGCTCAGAGCAGCCCCAGACCACTTCTTCTGGTGCCATTGCTGAGACATGCCCATCTTTCACTGCCTGTGTCAGGCCATTGTCTTCCTTCAGGTCAGGTGGTGGGTCTTGCACACAAGCAGGTAATGATTACAGAAGAACATGTTTCATGAGGAAGGGCCGATCACCTGGTTACTGCCACCAAAGGTCAAGTGAGATAAAACATTTGGCCATTGGCTTTTGCAAAGCATAGCCCATTGTTGATCTTGATATTTCAGAGATAACAAACTTTATAGAGTTGTCACATTTGCTGCCCTCGAATTTCTGGGTAAGGATTCCTGAGATCATTGAGCCTAAAGATGATAAAGCCAACATTTAGGTAGCCCAAATTTGAACCTTGAATCTGCTGGTAGTAGCTGTGTGACACTCAGCAAGTTACTAACCCTCTCTGAGGTTTACTTTACTAATCTGCAGAAATGGGGTGATAATGCTGCCTGTCTTATAAACTGCACTGAGGCAAGAATTAAGTAAAATCATGTATATAAATGCCTTGTAGGTACATAATATTTTAATTTTTGTTATTTTTATTGTCAGCTCAGGAGTGGTACCTCTATTTCTGAAAAAAAATCAGTGTCCTAATTTTAAGCAGGATTCATTTTAATGTCAGGGAATCTGATGGAAATTTCCTTAAGGGTTGAGACATTCTTCTCCTTGTGCCATCCAAAATTCGAAGCACCAAACTGGGTCTAATCTGATCACATCCAGCTGCTTTGAGCAGTTCCTCGTTGCCACCCGGGAAGAGACCAGGATCCCTGCCTGGGCTTCCAAGTGCTCCTGGGTGGTCCTGCCCCTGCTGTCCCCCCCCCCCACACCCTTTAGGTTCTCTCGGTTCTCCAAAAGTGCCCTGCTTCCTCAAGCATCTGTACTTGCTGTTCCCTCATCTACAAGCTCTTTTCCCTTTTCTCTTCCCTCTGTTAATTTCTCATCTTTCCTGGGGCAATGGTCACTCCTGTGGGAAGCCCTCCCTGAGTTCCTGGGTCAAGTCAATGTACTTCCTAGAAGCACCTGTAACTTTGGTGCCTGTTTCATGGTACTTGGCACATTTCTGGGTGTACATTCTTGGTGTGAGTCTTAGTTTAAGGCCTAACATGACCACTAGGCTCTAAGTGTGTGAGAGCAGGGCCAGGCCCGTTTTGTTCACCGGTGCATACCTTGTGTCAAACCTGGGGCCTGGCACATAGTAAGACACAGTGCAGAATTGCTGACTAGGTGAATAAACGAGCAGATGGCTTTCCATTTGCAGAGCAGTGCAGGTGTCTCTGAAGGGTTGTGTGAAAGGCACACATAATACCAAATCTTATTCCACTTATTTTAATTACAAGTCTAGGGAGTGAGAATAAATCTTGCCCTTGAAATATAATAAAGTCATCCTTTAAAATCCAGACCATCTTTTCCACTTGCTTATTTTTTAATGATAATTTCCTGACAAAACATAAATAACAGCATTTAAAGTAAGTTCCCAATGTGGGTTAGCCACTAACTAGCTGCTGGTCATAGACACACCTTTTAAACTCTGCGTGTCACTATTTACCTTATATGGCTCTTGTGAGGCTCTGGGTTGGTGGCAGGAAAGCCCTTTGAAAGCAGAGTCTTATTTATTATCCATTTTTCTCAGCCTTATTAATGACAAGGAGGAATAGGCTGCGTGCCAGAGATAGCTGAGTAGATTTGCAGGACTGGACGGTTGAGGCCACAGAGATGAGTGAAAGGGAATAAGATTGGTTGAGAAACATGTAAGGGGGAAATAAAGGAAGGAGGGGAGCAGAGACCATGAAGGCTGGGGATTTATGTTTACCAGCTAAGCAAAAACTGAGGGCTGTTGGTTTCTAAGCTGGGGAAGGTAACCTGAATAAAATCACTCTGATGGCTAAGTTTGTAGAAGCCACAAGAGGGAAGGAAAAAGAGTAACCTGCCTTGGCTTTCCCTACGGCTGCCTAGGAGAGATGCTGGGTATCCTCCTGGTGACCTTGGCCACTCAGGGCTGCGGCTGTATGGACAGGTCTGGGAGGCTGTGCCCTGCCTGGGAGGGCTGAGCTGCTGCTGCTGGGTTTGTCCATCAGGCAAATTCTGCTGCCCAGTGTAGTCTGGGTCTGGGGGGAGCACGAGGGTTGGAGCTCCACCATTACTGCTGGCTCTGTCGGGCAGGCTGGGTTTCTCATGTGGACTCCTGCCCTTCACGTGTTTCATGAAGAAGGGCTGATTACCTGGTCACTGGTGATCAGCCCTTCACCAGTGACCAGGTGGTCACTAAACACCAAACACCTAAACCCAAACACCAAACCACCTAACCCGGCAAAATTGCTGCTGGACCCATGAGTCATGTCTGATGGCTGCACTTGGGCTATCCAGTTGTGATCCCATTTCATCCCCATCTGGGGGCTCCTGGTATATCCTCACCCTCTTTCTGCCAAGGACAGAGACCTGCAAACTAACCTGTCTGTCTTTACGAGGAGACAATCCGGTGCCTTTCCTCTGTACTGGAAGGAGAGACAGGCTTTCCCGTCCTGTTTCACAGTACCGCTGTCTGTCAGTTCTTCTTTCCCTACCCCCCCCCCCTTTGCCGTAGCATTAAGTAGTAGTGAAGCTGGTGTTAACCCAAGCCAATTGAAAACCATTCATTCATTCAGTCGTTCATTCACTCATTCAACAAATATTCCACAGATCTCCCTCTAGGTGTCCTACACTGTGTGGTACTGTGAATACTGTGGCGATGGGGACAGAGAATTTATGTTCCACGAGGAAACAAAGTGTCAGCCTGTGAGAGGTGCCGTGCCTGAAGATAATGCGGGGAGAGAGAGTGGTGGATGCACTTGTTGTCTCTGAAGACCAGGAGAGGCCTTTCTTTCAACCCTCCCTCCTCCCATGCTGTCAGCGATTTAACAAGATTCCACAGGGTTTCCCTGGCCTCTTTTATCAGTGCTAATGAGCAGCTGGGGGTTGGCAGAGTAGCTGCTATGATTAAAAAAAAAAGGGGGGGTTTCCCCTCCACTCTCTACATCCCTGGCCTCTGAAGGAGGCCCAGCCCAGCCAAGGGGAGCAGGTGCAGAGCTCAAATTCCGATTAGGAGTAAGGATTTCATGGCCTGTACCGCTGGAAACAGCTGGCCAGCTGAGTCTGCCGGGAGGAAGGAGGAAGGGAGGAAGCTTCAGACAGCTTTACATTAAGGGAATCAAAAGACAGAGGGGACACACAGAGTCAGAGTAGGCTCCAGGTATGTCCCCCTGTCCCTGATCTCCCTGACCGAATCTTGCCATCAGTCACTTTTCTGGAAGCTGAAATGACATCTTGAAATCTCTTTTTTTTTCTAAGATAGAGAATTGTAGGAGGTGTGATGACTTTCCATCTCAAAGAAAAAAATTTTTACCTCAAGTCGTAGGCCCTGTGTGATTCGCAGTCCCTGCTCCCTGGGTTGGCTACATAATTTTGGTGTGTCCAGCGCAAACTGACAAATTGGCCCACCGCCTTGTTGTGATATCTCTGGGGGAAGTGATTCTTATCTTTGTGCCTTGGTTTGACGGCTGCTGCCTGGCCGGTGCCTGGCACCTGACAGAGGCACTATTTGTTGCTGTTGAAGAAAGGTGTTTGAGTCATGATGTGGAGGTACTGGGAGGACTTCTTTTAACATGTATTGAACACTTACTGTGTGCTAGGCACTGGGCAGTGGTTCTTGGCCCTGGCTGCATGTGAGAAGCATGCTAGGAATTCTTAAAAATTCCAATGCCAGGCTCTCCGCAGCTCTTGACCAGTTCTGTCAGGCTCTAGTGGGGGGTGGGCCTCAGTATTTTCAAAGATTCCAATGTGAGGCTAAGATTGAGGACCATGGGGTCTCTTCACCTCACTAGTTGGCAAAGGCTGGTGTATGGGGTCACCTGGGCAGCTTGGTTTCTGCTCAGATACCCAGGGACATCTTTAGAGGTGAGGACCAGAAAGTTTGGAAAGGGGCTGGCTGTCCTGTTAACAAGGTCCCCAGGGAATTTTGATGTCACCAAAGTTTGAGAACCTGAATTATCTTGTCAAAGCCTGTGGTTGTGCCCATTTTATACACAGGAAAGAAGAGACTAAGGAGGGGCCAGTGGTTTGTCCACAGGAACAAGGGAGGTAACTGCCCGACCTGCGACCCAAATCCAGGGCTTCTGCAGTATGGTCTGTGCATACCTGTGGATTGCCCTGCCTGCCTTCTGTGGGAGAAACTTTAGTGTGCTCCAGGAATTATTGTCCAGGGCAAGTTGGTTGTGAAAACAAAGATAAGATTAAGTAGGGGTGGCGGGGACATGTAAAACTGTCTATTTCGAAGATGGGCAAGTTGGTAGTATTATCAAGTCCAGTGGGTGAACTGACCTCTGTCTCTAAGGTCACGGAGCCTTCACGGGGCAGAGCTGGGATTCGGGCCCTGTCTTCCAGACTCCAGATCTGGAACAGGTCCCCCAGACCCTCAAGTGCCACATTAGCAAGTATATCATTAAGTACCTAAAGCATCCAGAATTTTGTTGCTTTGCCTGGTACTTAGTAAACTCTCAAGCGATGAGGAGTAAATGAATGGCCAGAGGGATGGCTGGGTGGGTGACGGAGTAAGGCAGTGAAGGGGTCTGTCTGGGCGGCACACTGTGTGGTGGGGTTGCTTTATCTATTTTTAAATAGAGATGAGACCACTAGAGGGCGATATTGGACAAGGGAAAGAAAATGCTTCACTGCTGTTTTCTGTGGAGAAAAATAATACATTTGCGGCTGTGGATTTAAACCAAAAGAGGAGGCCCTAATTCATGGAGCAGTTAAAGCACCGCTTTTCCCTACTCTTGGAGGCTCAAGCCATGGCAACTCATGGGGTTCCCTCTGACCTTCCTAGATTTAAAATCAACAGACCAAGGGGAGCAAGGGGAAACCTTGGTAGGCCTGAAAAGTAGATATTGATTGATAATGAGGTTTGGAAGAAAAAAAGAACATTTTGTAGCTTCCCAGACTTTTACAACAGTGATGAGAGTCAATGTTTCGAGAAATGGTATCATCATGAAGTTGTATGCTGAATTAATTTTCCATAAATAAAGCTGTACATTTTCCCAGATTGCTTTTTCTGCCCCATCGTGAGTGCTCTCCATGGATGAACATCCTCTCCCCTCCCTCCAGCTGCCTGGACTGCTCTCCTTGGGCCCTGGTGTCAGACAGACCTGGCTTTGCATCTGGGGTCTGTTGGGCAGATTAGGGGTAGCCACTGGTTGTGTAACCTTGGGTAAGTCATTTCTTTGAGGTAAGAGTTGTCCACTGGAGAAGAGGGAGACAAAGGACACCTTTACCAGTCTGAGGTTCTGAGGGAGATTGTGGGTAAAACGTCCTGGCTCAGGCCCTCATGCTGAGACTTCAGCACAGGGAAGTGTTTTTCACCACCTTGCTCCCTTGTGTATGAGCTTCCTTGTGATCAAGGTCAAGACTGAGAAGCAGGCCTCTGTCCTCTTTGGAAGTGTTTTCAACTTGTTCCCTTTGCCTTCTCTTTTTTCCTTTTATATTTGACCCCAGAAGATTTGCTGTCAAAAGAGCAACTAAGTCTTTAGTGAGCATTAACCAGTCGTTCTTCTCTGGGGCTGCCATAGCCCCAAGGTTTGCACTTAATTATTATTTTTTAAAATTTATTTATTTTTTATTGATTATGCCATTACAGTTGTTCTATTCCCCCCTTCATTCCCCTCCACCCTACCCCCGTCCCCACCATTACCCTCCCTTTAGTTTATGACCATGTATCTCAAGTTCTTTAGATTCTATATTTCCCATACTATTCTTGCCCCCCCCATCTATTTTCTATCTACTGTCTATGCTACTTATTTTCTGTACCTTCTCCCCACTTCTCCTCCTCCCACTCCCCTGTTGCTAACCCTCCTTGAGATCTTCCTTTCTATGTTTCCACTCTTGATTTAGCTGTCCTTTTAGTTTGCTTTTGTTTTAGGTGTGGTTGTTAATGACTATGAGTTTGCTGTCCTTTCACTGTTCATGTTTTTTTAACTTCTTTTTCTTAGATAAGTCCCTTTAACATTTCATATAATGAGGGCTTGGTGATGATGAACTCCTTGAATTTGATCTTATCTGAGAAGCACTTTATCTGTCCTTCCATTCTAAATGAAAGTTTTGCTGGATAGAGCAATCTTGGTTGTAGGTCTTTGGTTTTCATGACTTGGAATACTTCTTTCCAGCCCCTTCTTGCCTGTAAGGTCTCTTTTGAGCAATCAGCTGACAGTCTGATGGGAAGTCCTTTGTAGGTGACTGTCCCCTTATCTCTTGCTGCTTCTAGGATTCTCTCCTTCATTTTAATCTTGGCTAATGTAATGATGATGTGCCTTGGTGTGTTTCTTCTTGGGTCCAACTTCTTTGGGACTCTGAGCTTCCTGCATTTCCTGGAAGTCTATTTCCTTTGCCAGATTGGGGAAATTCTCCTTTATTATTTGTTCAAATAAGTTCTCCACTGGTGGCTGTTCCTTTCCCCCTTCTGGTACCCCTATAATTTGAATGTTGGAGCATTTAAAGATGTCCTGGAGGTTCCTAAGACTCTCCTCATATTTTTTGAATTCTTGCTTCTTCACTCTTTTCTGTTTGGCTATTATTTGCTTTCTTCTGGTCTACTTCATTGATTTGAGTCCCAGTTTCCTTTTCATTGCTATTGCTTTCCTGTGCAATTCCATTCATTTCAATTAGTTTCGCCTTCATATGTTTGTCTAATTTGTGGCTATAATCAACCAGTTCTGTGAGGATCCTGATCACCAGTGTTTTAAACTGTGTGTCTGAGAGTTTTGCTATTTCTTCATCACTTAGATTTATAGGCTCTGGGGCTTTGAGATCTTCTTGAGCCATTTTTGGTCTGTTTGTGCCCGTTAAGTATGAGGAGCGGAGCCTTGGACTCCCAGGTCTCTGGGTTGTGACGCTGTATGTGGGGGCGTGGTCAGAGCGGGGAAATGGCGACCCCCTCTGCTGTTTCCCACCGCTGGGTGAGGAGCAGAGCCTTAGGTGGTTCCCCAGGGCCGGGCCACTCAGAGTCGCTGGGTTATGATGCTGTATGTGGAGGCAGGGTCAGAGTGGGGAAATGGTGGAGCCCTCTGCTGCCGCTGGCCACTGTGTCCCGTCCAATCGCCCACTCCCTCGCTTGTCTATCTGCGCACAAAAGCCCAACCACAGTCAAATCTCGGTCCTGCTCCCTCGCTGTTTCCCCGCGGTCACTTGCTTGGTCGCTCACTAGGTCCAACCCTGCGCCTGGGTTCTGCGTGCCTGAGTCTGTCTGACTTAGTTTTCCTGTGCTACCGCGCTCTGCCAGCTGCTGGTTTCGCCCCTCTTACTGGTCAGGCTGAAGAATTTGTTGTTATCAGACTTCTGAAAAGTTCAATTGTCTGTGTTCTGACTGTGTTTTCTGTTGCTAATATTTAGTCGTCTCTAAACTTGGTTGTGTGAGAAAGCACGGCGTCTCCACCTATGCCTCCATCTTGGCGAAAGTCAGGTTTGCACTTTAGAAGGTACTTAAACTGGGGAGGGACCCAGAGGGATGAATTTCAAGTGGCACCCTCCAGACTCAACTCCTATTTGGGACTAATGATCATGACAGTTATTATAACACTTCCTGGCACACCTGGTGGGCTATGCATGGGCAAAATGCTTTAAATGTGTTATCTCCTTTAATTTCCATGGAAAACCCTGCAAGGTAAGGGTTTTACCATGTTCTGTTTTTTTTTTATGAATGGGGAAACAGAGGATCGGAGAATTTCAGGAGCTTGACTGAGATCGCACCGCTATTAAGTGGCAAAGCCGGACTCCAACACTTACTATGGGGAAGGGGCTAGGGGTCAAACACACATCCTTGACTCTATTCCAAAGTGACCGCATAGCCAGGTGTCGTGTGTTGGAAAGGTTGAAAGGAAGGAGGGGACACCTGACAGTGAGACCTGGAAAAGCCTTAGCAGGGTGGTGTGTGTGTGGAGGGAGTGTTGTTTGAGCAGTACTCTCAGGGTTAGTTAGGGTTCTGGCAGGCAGAGATGAGGAGAGAAGAGGGCATTTACAGGCGAAGAAACCAGCAAGAAGGAAGGCAGCAAGGTAGAGCAAGGTACAGTAAGGTTGTACATTTGGAAAGCTTGGGTTTATTTTTGGGGCCTGGACATGCCCAGTAATTGATCGCCATATGAGGTGTGTGCTACCTATCATTATTTGCACTATAGAGGAGAGAAGAGAGGTAGAGAGAGGGTTTTTAACCAAGTCCAGATCATGCAGCTAAGTGGTAGAGCTGGGATTTGAACCATGATCTGTTTGACTCCAAAGCCTCCTTAAGGTGGAGATCACATATGGATCTCAACTCAGTCACCAACTAAGGGAAAAGCTCTAATACCTGCAGCTCTTGGGAGGATTCCTGGCCTCGTACTCTCCTACAGGAGCTGAACCTCAGGTCCTGGTGGATCTCTTTGTTAGGATCAATAGGAATCCTGGCCCTTTTGCATCTGTGAACAGAAGCTGCCTTGGCCCTGAAGGGACATTTCTAGGGCTGAGGTAATGTCCACAGATGAACCAGGGACTCTTTCAGGCACAAAAAGCTCACTCAGTGGAAGGTAAGATGTGAGGGGAATGGAGGGGATTCCCACTGTGAATTTAGGGGAATCTCCAAGGTCTCAGTGAGAGTGGAGACTCACCTCCATGTCTTCTTCATGGGGGAGGGAAGAAGGGAGTGTGTGCATGTACTCCTTCCTTCAGTTATTTCTCTAATCATGACACACACATCAAGCACCTGTTCAGAGAAGTAGCAGAGAATGAGATAGGCAAAGCAGTCAATGAGCAAACAAATCAAATGCATAGTGAGTTAGATGATGGTGGTGGGTCATAATGGAGGCAAACAAACCCGGGGAGGAGGCATAGAGGGTTGGTGGGCTGGAATGTGTCTGCATGTGTATCTTCATTCTAGTTCCAGATGGAGCTAGACTAGGTTCTTTTTTTCTAAACAAGCAGGTCATTGTTCAGTGAACAATAAACATTGTTCATTGTTTACCCACATTCACCCATATAGGTAAACTGCAGGCAAGTCCAAATACCTGGCAGGGGATGCAGAGCCCAGAAGAGGCATAAGGGTGGAGTTACCCCCCATTCCCTACAGGGCCAGCACGTGCTGAGCTGATGGGGTACAGGCGGTTGTGTCCAGACACCTGCCCCTGCCCCACACCAGGGGGTGTGAGAACCCCCCTGGGTGGGGGTGAGAACAGAAGGATCTCAGTGGTCAAGACCAGGATGGACACGTGTTCTGGTGGCATAGCTGCCCTGGAGAGGCAGAGGGCTTCTTGCTTTGTGTTGTGAAGGTGGCTGGGCCACTAACCTGGTGCGAATTCAGGGCCTGCCATTCCCTGACATGAAACTTTCAACTCAGAGTGTGGCTCAGAGCCTATCATGTTGTTACATGTCGCAGGGGAGCTGCAGTGGTTGGACCTGCATCAGTCACCTTCCGTTAAGGTGAATGTTAACATGAATATTGCAGTGGGCACAATTCAGCTGATGACAGATGGGCGGTGGCTGGACCAAGCAAGGCCTTGGGAGCATGTTAAGGAGTGTAGGCTTTAACTGAAGGCAAGGGGGAGACCTTGCAGAGGGCTCGTGCTTGCATTTCAGAGTCGTCATAGGCATGGTGGGTGAGAATTGGAGAAGGACAGAGATTGCTCCAGAAGTTGTTGGGATTCTCTCTAAGAGACTCTGGCAGAGGGAAAGACTCAGGAGGCAGAAACAACAAAACCTGTGACGGGTCACTGTGGGGGGCAGGGCAGGGGTGTGCCAGGAGCTGGCTCTCTGGTTTGGGCTACTGCCACATCATGGAAGTCATCACTGAGAGTTCTGGAGGAGAGAGTTCGGGGAGTCGGGGGTGAAGCCGGCCAGTGTGGAGGGCATGCTGAATGGAGGCAGGTCTCCAGCTCTGCAGACAAACCTGGCTGGACACATGGATATGGGACTCATTAGCTCTGGATGGTAATTGAAGCCATGGGAGTAAGTGAGGGAGGGGTGACAGTGTGTTTGAATATTCAGAAGTGAGCTAAAAACGCTTATTAAAACAGGAGATGTATGTATCCAGAATAACTAATACCCTGCTGGGGTAGAAACCCAAGTCATTTTCACGCCCTCATTTTCCTATCTGAGGAGCCACTGGGGGCCTGGGGTGGGCAGAGAACCTCTGGTCTCCTGAGTATTAGCTCCCTTCCTGAGGCCCCAGGGTGGCTGATCAGTTTTTGATAGTAGTTAGTCACTGTACACCCTCCCAGCTGAGTCAGCACAGACACCCTTTCTGGGAAGGACACAGGAGGAGCTGTTGCAGACAGCACCACCTGCCTGTCTATCAGAGGGCCTGGGAGGGAGAGAGGCGTGGTGTCCAGGCCAGTGAGCTGCAGCATCTTATCTACCCGAGGCTAAGTAATGACACTGCTGGCAACCATAAAGCATTTGCTGGGCATGAGGGCGCATGATGCATAATTTTGGGACTAGTAGCAGATTTGTCTTTTTGAGATGTCTTTCTTGGGCCACTTTTAAAATAATAACAGCTGACATTGATCGAGTCCTCACAAGATTCCAGACAATGTGAGTCTCAATTCATCCTCAGAGGCAGGCACTGCGGTTGTTCCCATTTTGCTAATGAAGACCCCAAGGCTTGGAGAAGAGAAGAAGCTTGCTTAAGGTTGTACAGTTTGTAAGTAGGGGGCCTGGCTGTGAGCCCCAGTGGGCTGATGCCAAGACTCCCTCAGTTGACTATTGTGCCGGACAGTTAGAGCTGAACGTGTTCCATCATGGAAGCCGCATCTTTGCCTCACACTGGCCTTCGCCTGACCTCATGGTCCAACACACCTGGAGCTCATTCACAGGTCCCCCCGCCATCGACTGGCTTGCCTACCTACCTGTCTCAGTCTTCCATCTTCTGTGCCTACCAAAACAGGATTTCTAGGGTGAGTTTGAGGGTAAGGACACTCAGTGGTCATGAAGCACTTAGTTTCTTGCCTGGAATATTGCAAATGCCTGGGGTAGGTGGTCTTTCCCCAAGGTGGCCATGCCAGTATCTGTCCCATTCCTTGTGCTGGTGACACTCCCTCATTGACCACTGGGTTTAGATTCCTTCCTCTTGAAACTGGTGCACCTTTGTCATCTTCTGGGCCAACAGAGTAATGATAAGTAACACCAGGTGACCTCAGAGGCTAGGTCATAAAAGAATCTGCTCGGCCCTCTCACTGTGTCTCGGGACATGTGCCCAGGGAGCCATAGCCAACATGTCAAGTGTCTGTGGCCACCATGCTGCAGAGAACATGTGGGAAGATTCCGTGGAGACAGAGCAATACCTGAGGAAGCCCAGCTGTGCAGCCCCACCTGTCTGTGTCCTCCCACCCTGGGCACTACGCGGAGTGAGTGAGGCTGACAGCCCCACCTTTCAGCCACCATAGGTGACACTGGGTTGAGCAGAGACGAGCTGTCGCACCTGGCCCTGCCTATATTGTACATTTGTGAACAAAGCGAAAGCTTTTGTGCCAAGCCTCTTTTGAGGCTGATTGGTTATGCAGCGCTGGATGATGAGAATGATGCTCAGCAAATAGCTTTTGGTAGTATTACTTCTGCCTGGGTGGGCACTGTCTCTAATTCCAGAAGTGAGCTGTGAATCAGGAGGAGGATGTCCAGACATAAGGTGAATTTTGGTCCTGGACAATCCAGAAAGTGTCAGCTCTTAGCTGTTTAGGGAGCTAATGAGAGGCTATAAAGGCTGAGTGCTTAGTCTGCAACCAGAGGGTCTGGAAACTGCAAATCAGGGCAGCCAAGATGAACACTCCCATAGGTGGCAGTGTAGGGAGGGAGTTCCTCCTGTGTCTTTCTCGGTGAGCCTCTGTAGGCCAAGATGACAGTGCATTGTTTTCATCTTTCCCCGACACTTCCTTATCAATAATATTTTAGCCACTCCACAGATGTTTGGGATGGAGTAGGACAGGACTCATTGACCTCACATTTCAACTGGGCAAACTGAGGCACAGTGAGGGGAGGTGACAAGATTCAGGGATAGCTGGTTGGGGCAGAGCAAAGGAAATATTCTCTTTTAGTGTTCAAAGCCTAGCTCTTCAGATTGCTCACTGTGCAATGTTAGGTAAGCTACCTAACCTCTCTGTGCCTCAGTTTCCTCATCTGTAAAAGAGAAATAAATATGGTACTCTTTCAGAGTGTTGTGATAATGATTAAATCAGATATTCCATGTTAAGTGCTAAGGACATCACTGATATGTAGGAAAAAGCTAGGAAGTGGCTGAATTTGGGAGTTAAATCAGGTCATATAACCCTAGGCTCCAAACTGGTGAGACCAACTCCCGAAAATTCCCACCAGTTCCCCAAAAGGAGTCCAGACAGCAACATCCCAGGTACCTCAACCATTCCCTGTAGAACATGCTTGAAGTCCTCCCTGGCGCCCTTCTGTTCGCTGTGCCTTGAATACAGGAGGGCCTGAACTGAGGGCACCACCACCATCTCTTTTATTAATGCAGCTCAAGATTGCATTGGCTTTTTGGCAGTCACACCACACTGTTGAATCATCTGGGGCTGGCAGTCCACATCCTAAGTGTTCTCACCACATGTCAGTCTGCATTCTTTCCCATCTAGGATTGGTGCAGTTGAAGATTTGAAACACTGACTATAGAGTCCTGTAGCTCATTACATTTTTCTCATTTGTTGTTGCCTGCCTAAGAGAGTTGTCTTCCCTGGGTACCTGGGGACACCTCTTGCTTCTAATACACCCTCCCTTTTTTCTTATGTTAGCTTGAGTGGCTTGCTGTTGCTTGCCACAAAAAAGCAAGCCATGGACTGCCTTCTGGGTGGTCCATGGGTCGGAAGAAAGAAGGAGGGGCGTGGATGTCCTGGTAGAGTGCAGAGAAATCAGATGGGGGAGTGGGATCTTGTGCCATATGCTACTTCTGAGCCCTCCTCCTTCATCAGTATCCACAATTTTGAACCTCAAGTTAGTCACTAACTTTATTTTCTTTTTCTGCTTTCTTTTATGTCATCTCTTCTTCAAGGGAAGGAATGCAGACTGCCAGGACAGACAAAAAAGGAGAGAGACACAGGGGTATAAGGAAATACCAGGTAAAGAGCATTTTGGTTAGTAGTTTAGAAATGTTACCCCACTATACAAGTAAGAATCTTGCTCAAACCAGCCCAAGCAGATTAGTGTAATTTATCACAAGAATGCAGTTTACGAAAGTCAGGGGTACAAGTAGCTGGTGGTCATGAGGGACAGGACCAGCAATGGGGCAACACCAGGAGCTTGGGGTGGCTCACTGTGTGGACCCCCACAGCCCTCACTTCTGTCTCTCTGTCTCTCTGTCTCTCTGTCTCTGTCTCTCTTTCTCTCCTTCTCTCCACGGACTGGCTTTCTCAGCTTTGGTGGGTATATGACATAACGGAACCCCAGCCCTGCTTCTAGCCTAATGAATGGTGTCTTTGTACCCATTAGATAAGCTGCCTGTTCTCAGAAATACTTTACTCCCATCTGCTGTGAGACTGTCTTAAAAAATCACAGGTAAATGAGGACCAGAAATGTAAACCTCCCCGCACACCACCACCAGAGTTGAGGGAAGCACCTGCCTGTGTGTCTGCTGGGGCTGCAAGGGTGCCCCGGAACCTGGCCCCAGCTTATCCTCAGAAGCAGCCAGCAGAGAAGAACCAACATTCTTAACTCCCAGCCACTTCCCCCAACCACCCCACCAAAAAAGAAAGCCATTGGTCATTTTGGGCCAGGTGTCTGTACTTCACTCTGCTGTGGCGGGAGCAGATGCACCGTCTTCAGAGAAGCGGCTGGGTAGGTCGGGCAGACCCTCGAGTGCTTGTGTATAGGGGTTAATCACACACACATTAGGGCCAACCTATAGTTCCTTTCAGGGTGAATCACTCTGCAGGTCATCTGATCCATTATTGTCTGGTATTGTTGCTTAAATGTCACTCACTTGGTAACTCTTACTTGACCCCCTGAGGAAACAGTCTCACCTCACTCAGCAAGGGAAAGGTACAGGGCTGGTCTGGAGGCCTGGCACAGGTAAAGCTGAGACAACGTGAGTGGTGCGGATGTCCTCGTAGGGTCGGTCTCTCAAAGCCATTGATGATGGGAATGTGCCTCCCCTCTTCCTCCACTTTTTAAGTTGATTAGAGGTCATGTGTGTCGCCTGCATTCTAGACTTACCAGGCCCTATGGTGACATTAAAGTTTTGGGCTTTGCAGCTACACTACGTAAATTCAAGTCCCATGTCTGCTACTTCTTAGCTGTGTGGCCTTAGGCAAGTTATTTATCTTCTCTGTGCCTCAGTTTTATTTATCTTCTCTTTGGCTCAGTTTTCTGATCTTCAAAATGGGAGAATTCAGTGAGTTAACTAATGTGTGCACACACTTTTAACACAGGGCCTAGCACATGGTTAGCTCTCAGTAAATATCATCAGGGCCTCAACCACCCAAGCAAATGAAGAAAAAAATCAATAGTTATGCTTCTTTAAACAATGGAGAGAAGAAACTCATACTCATTGTAGTAATTTTAATCTTTCTCAAGGGCTCCTCATGTCTTCCCAACCACTCTGATGTGCAGTAGGTACTGAGAGAAAAGGACCCAGAGCTGTTTCTTGAGAGGGTGTTCATAAATGAGCTGGTACCTTTTTATTTTTCAAAAAAATCCAGAGGCCAATGACTGTAGTTGGTATTTTCTCTTCCTTTTCTGGGAAGGTTCATGGGTTGTTGGCACTAAATAAGCTTAGTTCTCTGCAGCTTCCCACAAGGAAATTAAAATTTCAGATCCTGCCCAAAAGTTTAGTTATCACTAATATAATCATTGGTGCTGTCACTGTTCGTCTGTAGGAGCCAGGGGTGGCAGAGTGGGGGCGGGGATCTAACAGCAAAAAGAAAACATTCTTCCCCTGGCTCTCCCTCCCAGACACTCAGGCATGTGCCTGTGTGTGTGCAGGCACACTTCATCATATACACACACTCACACAGTGTGACACACTCCCTCCAGCACACACCAGCACAACCACACACATCTGTACACAAAGGAATGGGCTTTCTCAAGGGCAGTTATGATCCTGACTTAGTATCCTGAGTTTTTTTAACTTGACTCAGCCAATATTGTTGGGCTGCCTACTTAGCCTGAGCTAAGCCCTGAGGGGGAAGGTGGAGGAGCTACAAGCTCAATTATGTCCTAGTTCTGCCTTCTAGGGATCCTAAAGCCATGTATGGGGGGTGGAGAGCGAGACACCTACCAGCATGAAATAGAAGGTAGATTGTGATAAGAGCTACATGGGGTGTTAAAGAGTTGCCAAAGTTTGCCTTATTTCTTGAACTATTTTTATGTGATTCTGAAGTAGCTTCATACTTTCTCAGTGTGGTTTTGGAGTCAGCCAGCTTTGTTCTGCATCAGTCTGGATCTGACTACTGGATTGTTACTTAATAGTAGTGGCACTTTCAGAGCTTGGTTTTCCAGTCTGTAAACAGGATGTTAATATCACCTCCCTGTATGTGTTAAGATTGCGTTTGGCTGCAAACAACAGAGGTCAGATGGCAGTGGCTCAACCAAAGAGGAGCTTATTTTCTCCTGGAACAAGTAGTTCAGGGCATTTGAGGGCTGGTACTGTTGTTCCAAGGACTCTCTGAGGGCCCAGGCTCCTTCTACCTTGTTGCCCAAGCATGCAGGGCCACAGGGTGTCTATTCCAGTTTAAGGCAAAGTAGTAAGAGACCAGCTGTACCTGCACCCTTTGGAGAATGTTCTGGAGAGCCCCACTTAGTGACTCCATCTTATACTTCATTGGCCACAACTATGAAGGATGCCCAACTGTACCTGCAGAGAAACCTGGGATATCAAGTATTTTAATTGGACACACTGGCACCTCAAATTGAGGTCCTGTGAGGAAGGAGGAAGGGGAGACCCCAGCAGTATCTGCCACACTATCTTGGGGAGTTGTTGAAAGGATTTCCTGAGATAGTGCTTGACATGAGATCCCTGTTATTATCGACTGATACTCTTCCCAATGTCTTCTCTGCAGAGCACCCAGAGAGGTGGCCAGTGGAGACTTGGTCTCCCCACTGTGCTGGGACACGCTCGCCACCGCCTGTCTGAATCTGACTCATGCCCTTTGACTCAGCAGATCTCAGCAACTCCAGAGAAATCTCTCTCCTCACTTCACTGGTCCTTAAAAGTGTCACCTGCTCTTTCAAAAACTAGTAGCACAAAATGACTACATTACTCAAATGCAGCTTAGCATGTATTTCCAGATATGACTAAATCTATTTTCGTATATTTATTTTTTCCTTCTAACTAGTTTATACATTTCTTGAGGGCAGGAATTATGATTTACCCCCCACCCCATGCCATCTCAAAGTTCTTATTACTGGTTCTTACAGATGCCCACATTGAATAGATCATAGAGCATTCTGAGGTAGCCAGCTTTTCAGTTACTGGTAGTGCTGGGGATGTGATATGCCAGGGGTTCACTTACATGTGTGCAATACTGAATAACACTTGGACTGTTTGCTGTTCTGCCTGCACTATTTTTCAGAGCTCAGATACCCAAGATGTGGTCTAGTAAACATGTGCTGTGGTCAGGTTTAGAATGCCTATCTGGACTGAAGAATTTACTCACTCGTTTGTTCATTCATTCATTCCACCCACTGAGCACTTTCTGTGTGCTAGGCACAGCACTGAGTATGGACTCTGCTTTTTGTGCTGCCTCCCACTACTTCTTCCCATCTTGAGGCAAGATAAGCTCCTTTGCTCAGCAATACTCACTTTCTTCAGGTTTTGACTCAGAGGGACTTCCCTGGGCCCATCAATTTCAAAACCATTTCCTAAACTCTACTCATCCACTTGCTTTCAAGGGGACCCCTGACAAATAATTAAGAAAGAAGAACATAAAGTAGGACTATTGTGGGTGGGAAAGCCCCATCCATATCTGTCCCTTTTCTAGCCAGCTCATGTCCTGGTCCCTTTGGGATCCCCAAATGAACTACCGGTAGCCCCTCTCTCCCAATCCAGTAGAAAGGAAAGGATTTGTCTTCAAGCAAGATTGGATTTCATCCCTTAAAATGAATGAATTCAGCAAATAATTTCTTAGTCCTTGTTGTGCACAGGTACTGTGCTGGCATGGGTGACAAGGACACAAAGATATTAAGTCAGTTAAGTAATTGGTAAAATATTTGATTAGACTGTGCTAGCTAATGGGATGTCTTTATCTTTGTAAGACTCACAGAACACTCTGTATGTGCTAAGCCCCATATTTAATGCCTTACATGCATTTTCTCCTTGGCTCCTCTGAAGATTTACAACAACACCCTGAGGCAGGTGAAAGAATAATTATCCTTTACCTCATCCAGCCTCCTGCTTTGTGTTGAATCCAGAAAGGAGGGGGACAATTGGACTCCTAAAAATGGGCCCTGATATTTTGGGAAGAGACCACTTGTTGGTCAAGGTATCCCATGCCATAGAGTCTCTACATTGTGGTTTGAGGGGACATCATGGCAAAGTCTTAATATGGGTGAGCCAAAGTTGGGGCCCAGAGAGAGGACACAGCCGAGTCACATTATCAACAGAGCCAACGAGATGCTGAGTCAGGTGGAGGACAATCTGCATTTGCTGTGCCATTGTAGCATCAGTTGTGGACATTTTAGGTGTGGGTATGGCAAGGGGAGAAGCCAGGACCCAAGCCCAGGGGATGACATGCCTCAGCAGAGGCCAGACGGGACATTGGAGGTACCTGGACCTGCCAGGGTGACAGGTGTTATTTGGAATGAAGGGCCACATGAGGCCAGGAAAGTAGGAAAGAGCCTTCTAGGAACTTAGATTCTCCCCAGGGGAGACACAGAGAAGGGAGGGGGAAGCACTTTCTATTAAATTGAATAAATTACCCCAAAGAAATGGGCTTTAACCAAAGAAGTGATGGCATTATCATGATGTAGAAAAAATAGTTTTTACCATTCTCAGAAATAGTGGCTCTAGAATTGTGACTGAATTTTTATATTCACAAGAGAAATTTAAGTAAAAGCATCCTCAAATTTCTTCTTTTCTGTTCTTCTATTCTTGACCTTCCTCTCAGAGTCTCTTCGTAACCCGAAGTGCCTGCCGCAACCAAGGTAGATGTCAGACCTATGAATGATGGCTGAGGCCTGGTCTGTAGACGCTACAGTTGCCCAAAGGAGCACACATTCAAATTCATCTTTCAATTGATGGAGAAACCAGAGGATGACTCACCCCTTGGAGCAGAGGGGGAAGTCACCTTGACCTTGACTACAGTCCCTCTGGCTTCTGGTTTCTTCTAGTTAGGATTGAGATGGCCCTGTGAGGAGTGCATGAGAAAAGGGGGAAGGAGGTACCAGGAAGAGAGGTGGCAGCTATTTTGGATAAGGGACTCTTCTGGTCCATGGTTCCATCTTTACCTGACCCAGGCTCCAGTTCAGAAGTTCAGCTCCTTTCTCAGCCCCCTCTCAGAGTCACACACACAACTCTCCCTTGCTACCCTGGTGAGGACTGATTGCCGAGAGGACTTTTCCTCTTCCAAAGGCAGAAAAAGGAAGGAATTACAGAAAAGAAAAACAATAACAAAAAAATCCTACTCCGTAGAGAGAAGTGGGGGCTGCTTGACCCCTCCTTTCCTTAGTGTATAATTGCTTCCTCACCAGATGAGGTTGTTGAGGAAATTGAAATATAACAACCCCCACAGTATGGGTTCAATGTACAGAAATTCAATGTACCAACTTACAAAGCAGATCAATTAAAAGGTGATTATTTATTTTATAGGCAAATACTTTATTTTCAGTGCAAGATTTCTTTAAGCAGCAGTTCTCTAGGGCGTTTAAGAATTTGCTTGTAGATCACTGGTATTTAATGGAAGACAAAGGGATGCAGAAAAACAGTTAGGAGCCATGGTATGCTATAGATCTAGGAGGAATGAAGAAAAATGAAAGAGAACTTCTGAGATTATGTAAATCAATGGGAAGACAGGTTGGGTTTCCTGAATTCAATTTATAGGCAGGATTGGATAACACTATAAAATGTTAGCTTTTGCAAAAACCTAACACTTACCATTGCTTGCTGAACTTGATGGTTTAATTACATGAATCCTCACAATAGCCATGAGAGGTAGGTAGATATTATTATCCTTATTTTGTAGATGAATAAACTGAGGCCCAGGGTAGGGAGAAACTTGTCAAAGATCATAAATTACATTCACATTACAAATTACTCCATAAATCAAAAGTCATAAATTCAACTGTGGGTGTGTCTGTTTTTTTGGTATGAAGCATAAGTGGTTAATCAGCAGTCACTCTTCTATTTTAAAAATGTTCTTTAAAAAAGCAAACTATTTTTGGGTTGAGTGAATTAGAGAGTAAACATGAGTCTCACTGTTAGTTTATTTTCACTGAGTGCCCACACTCTCCTCCAATGATAGTTCCTCCAGGATGTGAGCTGGAACTCATTAGAAATGACCAGGCCTGGGGGAGAAGATAAAACCATGGTTAAAGACATTTGAGCCCTTTGGGACAATTTATTGTCTTGGATTTCATTTTTAATAGGAGACACTGATTCACCCAAGAAGTCCTCGGGTAAGTACATGGTGCCTCTCACTGTCAAGGGTCTCTGGAGTGTCCAGGCCTGTGCTGCCTCCTGGGCAGGGTCTCCAAGGAGGTACCAGGTGGGGAACTCCTTGGAACCTTGCTCAGCCTGGTGGTGTGCAAGGATGATCTCTGTCTTGCCATGAAACAGGACATGTGTCCAAGTAGTCCCTTATAAGGCTACTATTTTTTCTCAAAGATTTCTCCATTCATCCCAATGGGAGGGTGAGACCTTGGCCCATAAGATCAGGTTCAAAGTGTTGAGGTAGGTCACAGAGGGGCAGAGAGGACAGTGGCCATGCTGAAAACCAGATTCTTCTGGTTAGCTGGATGGGTCAGAGCGATCCATGGTGGGCCTCAGGTCCCTTGCCTGTGGAATAAGGATGTGATGACGTGGTCTCGAAGGTCCTTTTCAAAACTGTGACAGAGTTAGAAAGGTAGAGGTGGGGGTAGTGGTGTGTGTGTGTGTGGGGGGGGTAGAGTAGGGTAGGCATCCTGGAGTTCAGTTCCCTGCTCAGTTCCTTCCCAGACTGGGGTGTTGGCATTATCATAACAATGACAGCAAGAGAATGTTGGTTATTTCTAAGTGCCAGATAGCACACTAAAACACTGCAAATACTAGGGCAATCCTCTCATAGGACACTGGACATAGTCGTTGTCTCCCACTTCACAGTTGAAGGAATGGGAACACAGAGGGACTAGGGTGACTTACTCAAGGTCACGAGGATCTAGGTTGTCTAACTTTAGGCCCTGTGCTCCCAACCACTATAATCTTCATCTGTGAAATGGGAATAATGACAAACCTCATACAAAGTTATAGGGAGGATGAAGTGAAATCACGAATTATAGTGCTTAGCACAGTTCCTAGCACATGGTGATAGCTTGTTAAGTAAATTGGGTTTATTTAGCTTAAGGAAGCTAATGAGAACAGGAGACTTAATTACTGTCTTCAAATATATGAAGGATTTTTAATGATTCACTTATGTTTGATGACTATTGAGCCTCTACTGAACCAGACTTCGTATAATTTTTAAATCTGTCTCATCCAGGAAGAGAATTTAATTTAAACAGGAAAAATTTCATTAGACATAAAAATAACTTGACCTTCATACTGGGTATAAAATTCCAGAATAAATTATTTCAATTAGCTGTGAAGGTTGTATCCATGGTGTTTAAACAGAGAACTATTATTTGAAGAGCTCCAAGGCAGAACCGTGCAGGTTGTGTGCTGCACACAACCGGGGGCTTCCCATTGCTCCGTAACCTACGTGAATAGCGCTCTCTGACATCGCCCAGTACACAACCAGCATGGCCCTGGGGGGCAGTCTGTTTGCCCTGAAGTGTTTAGGTTGAAGCAGGTTCTATTCCAGGTGCAGGAATTCATGGCTTTGAATAAAAGTTGAAAGTTGACACGATTATCTAGGAAAGGTAAACATGTGGCTTGTCCATTATAACTCACCACTCAGGGTTCTGTGGTAGTCACAGACGATGGACATGGCCTCATAATCCCTCTCAACACTCCAGGAAGCCGCTATCAATAAATCAGACCTGTCACTTTAGCTGAAACACAAAAGTTGTTTAGCACAGCCGTCAGTAGCCTGGTCTGGAGTAAAAATGACTGGCTCAAATCTGAGCAAGGCCACATACTAGACTGGTGACCTTGGTAAATCAGAAAGGAAGTTTTGGGCTGTAAATAACAGAAACCAAACTAAAAGAGTTTTGACAGTAGGAAAAAGTTACCATCTTTTTGTTTTTTAACCTAGG
Source organism: Artibeus jamaicensis (assembly GCF_021234435.1). Lineage (NCBI taxonomy): Eukaryota > Metazoa > Chordata > Mammalia > Chiroptera > Phyllostomidae > Artibeus > Artibeus jamaicensis. Next base: position 6,212,000 of record NW_026521828.1, on the reverse strand, counting down.
ATGTACATGTATGTACACACACACACATATATTTTCTATTTTTAACATTTAGACGTTGGGTATGTCATGTAATTGCTATTGCTAAGCTGTGCCTGTGCTCATGCGTGGATCTTGCAGAGTGGTGATGGCTAGGTGGCAACCACCCTCGGGGTGCAGAGGGAAAGGGACCCTCTCGAGAAGCACTGTATCACTGAAGCTCCTGATGGCACATCATACACGGAAAAACCCGAACATTGATGACTCTTAGTGGAAAAGGGATTCAGGAGAGTTAGACCCTCCACGTAAAGCATATTTGGAGATATCGTGACTGGTTTACTTTATATATACATATATTTCTATGAATGTGCAAGAGTGATATGTGGTGTAAAATATCTAGACCTGATCCCCTGAACAACACTGAGGTTCTGCTAATAAGGGGGCGTCCGAGTAATAACCACTCGTGAGTCAGCCGGGAGTGTCCACCACACTCGGAAGGTAGCATCGTATCTTTTCTTCACCTCAGTATCCTTGTGTGACATGGCAAAAATACTCACTGACGGGTGTTTTGAGGATTAAACAATAAACGCAAAATACTTAGACTAGTTGCTAATATATAAGGGTCAGAAAGTGTTAGCAATTATTGATATTATTCTTATTCTAGTTGTTCTTACAATTATAATGCCACCCTAAATCAAGGTAATATACTGGGGAACTTACGTTCTGGTTGTGGAGGCACGACTTACGCTTGGAGAACTAGCAGAGGGCCTCTTCCCTTGCACATACTCTTCCTCGTGTCTGGAACGCCATTTCTCATCCCTTCAGCGCTGCCTCAGCCTGGCAAACTGCTGTTCACCCTCCCATGTCAGCTCAGTTGCTTCACTCTTCCCACACTTCAAATACCCTGTCTATGCTGAATACTTTCCTAATCTCCATCATGATAGCAATGTTATATTGTGATTACTAACACATAACACAAAGTTGGTTTGTAATATGTGATCTTACTGAATAAAAAAATGTTGTAAATGACAGAAAAACCCAATCTAACTGGGTTTAATAAAAAAAAGTACAGACTTCATACCTGAAAAGCCCAGAGGTTTGGCTTAATCTGGGGACTCAAATGATAGCATGGACACTCAGTTTGTTTTAGTCTCTCAGCTCTACCTTTCCTACTGTTGGCTTCATTTCCAGCCTTTCCATGGTATCCCTTGACACCTCCAGATTCTCATCTTTCCGGTTGAAGCCCAGTGGCAAAGAACACATTTGTCTTTCCCAGAAGTCCCACCAAATGTCTCACTGGTTCTGATTGGGCTCATGTCCCACTTGGTCAGGGGTGGAGTTGGGGCGGAGGTTTCCTGCTCTGGAGCACATGGACTGAGAGTGAGAGAGGTGGTGATTCCCAAGGGGAAGTTTGGGAAGTATTACAAGCGGGGTAACAGATGCTGGACCAAAAAACATTATATGTCCCCTATAAAATGCATGAATGTGTAAATAAATGAATTATACAGGGCCAAGTGATAGAATCTGTTATAGTGAAGAATGTACCATTGAATTTATGTTAAAGCAAAATAATGGCTCCCCAAGAATGTCTCTCTTTTAATCCTGAAAGCTGTGAATATGTTACCTTACATGGCAAAGAGGAATTGAGGTTCGTATATGGAATTAAGGCTGCTAATCAGCCAACCTTAAAATAAGAAAGTTACCCTGGCTTATCTGGATGGGCCCAATGTAATCACAAGGGTATTTCAAAGGGGGAGACAGGCAGAATATGATGTCAGAGAGATGTGACATGAGAAGGACTCCTTTCACTGTGGCTGACTTAAAGATGGAGCAAGGGGCCCATGAGCCAAGGAATGTAGGCATCCTCTGGAGGCTGGAAAAGGCAAGGACATAGATTCTCTCTTAGGCCTTCCAGGAAGGAGTGCGTCCCTGCTGAAAACTTGATGTAGCCCAGTAGGACTCTTTTTGCACTTCTGACCTAAGAAACTGTAAGATGATAAATGTGTTGTTTCAGGCCTCTAGATTTGTGATAATTAGTTACAACAGCAACAGAAAACTAATGAAGTTTAAAAAAGTAGAACAGATATCCTCTATAGAGAGGATATGAATGAATGAATGACTAATATGGGGACATATAATAAAATCAGGGATAGAGAGAAAAGTGCCACAGAATTCAAAGGAGGGAAACATCTTTTTTTGGTATAGTCAAGAAAGGGTTCTTAGGGAAGTCAGGCTTGTGGTTGTAGTATTTCATGAGCTTAACAAAAGGAGAGAGATTGCTGGCTGAGAAAAGGTAAACATTCAAAGGCAGGAATGAATCTACATACTGTGAAGGTCACCGAAATTTCAGGTTACAGTGGAAAAGAGTATGAGATGGGATGGGGTAGGTAAGAAAGGTTCTTACCTACCCCAGCTGATGGAGGTTCTGCAAATCTCGGGTAAAATGTGCCTGTTTGTTGCAATTAGTCAAGAGAAGGTAGTATAGGTTTTTGAGTAGAAATGTTTCATGATGAAATCAGTGGTGCCTGGGATAGATTAGGGACAATGCAGGTCAGAGGTGGGCCAGGCTGGCAGTGTGGAACTGGAGAGCAAGCAGCCTGTCTGCAGGAGCAATAGCTGGAACTTGGCAACTGAGTTGAAATAGGAGTGAAATGAGGGAGGGAGCAGAGAATTTTGAAAGGCAAGCAATCTGAACTTGGTGCTCTTGCCTGTCTGTAACTTCAAATAGTTAACAAAACTCCCAAGATTAGATGGAAATGTGAGGCATTTGTAAGTTTTTCTGGGAAGGGGGTCCACATTCTTTATCGGATCCTCAAAATACTCTGTGACTCCAGAAAGGTAAAAGTCATTGATGTGTTTTTAATACTTTATTGAAGAATAATATACATATATGCAAGCATACATATAAGTGCACAGCTTGCTAGATTTGCACAGACAGATATCCCTAAGCAACCAGCACCCAGATCAAAAAGCAGAACCCTCCGGTTCCCCAGAAGCTGCCTCTCAAGCCTTTTCTACCATGCCCCCCGCCCCTTCTGGACATGGTAACCCTGTACCTTGAGTTCAGGTAGGTATTAAGCTGGGGCTACAGCATGTTCAGCACCATAGGAATGTACCCACTATTTCTAGAAGCAAGTATGGGCTAAAACTGCACATTATCAGGCCTTTCCTCCTGGGGTTTTCATATAGAATCGGATGAGAACCACTTTAATGCTTTCCAAACACCCCCATGTAGCTCTAGCTAAATGCAGAAATGCTGCTAGCAGACCCCCTCCCTGGGTTTTGACCAGGTGACTGGTGGCTGAACTTGAGCTCCCCTCCGGGCCTAAAATCTCTGTGCTTCACTCCATTTTGTGCATTAGCCACCATAATCTTGGGGGCTGGGCCTCAAGAAGAATGAAATCTAATTTGATATTTCATTTTATGAGTTGATCATTATTTGGTTTCCTTTCCCTGTTCAGAATCAAGGGCCAAGAACATAGGCTCTTAAGTACATAGTTACCGTGGTATTTTTTTATGCTGCAGTGAGTGGCTAAAATGCATTGGAGGGTAAGAGGATTAGACAGTGAATGGCATCTTGTAAATATTAATAGGAAGTCATCCTGTAAGGGTGATATAGTGCATTCCAGCAGACCTGAGACTGGAAAAGACAAAGATGAGACATAATAGGGTTCAGAACCTATGTGCCTTTTCAAACAATAGTCAGATGAATAATGGTAACTGGATTTCAGATGCAGCTTCCACCTAAGCACATAAAAGCAGGAAACCCAAGCAAGAAGAAATGAGGTGAAGTTTTCTGTGGCCTCACCAAGAATGATGGATACTGTCAGGGCACAGAACCCAGAAAAGAAAATTACATTTCCTCAGAGAAGGCAAAGGTGGGGGAGGGAGGGGAGATGACCATACCTTCCTTGGTCCAGGTCCAAGGAAGAGAGATTTTGTCATGGGTACACCCTTCCCGCCAGCCACCTCTGGCCGGTCACAGCTTATTGCAACAGATTTCCAGGGGCTGCCCTTATTCTTGAGTTCGGCTGGAGTATTGTGATATTGATTTCTGTCAGGATTGCCGTCTGCTGGGCTTTCAAACCCTTTTTGTTTTGGAGAGAGTTTCATTATGATGGTGTTTGTTCTCCTGGGCAGGGCCTGACCCTGGGCAGGACTTAGGAAGGCTATGGGGTCTGCGTGGCTCACTTGTCCCCACCCTCTTTTCTCCCTCTGCTGCTCCTCAGGCTCAGCTCTCTCTTCTTCCAACCCAAGTTGCCCTACAGACCTGGAAATCCCACCCCTCTCTGGGGCTTGAGTTTTTAGTGTTCGAACAGCTGTCATGGTCAGAGGCCGAACTTTTAGTGTCACCTCCACTTGGCTATTATTATTTTTAGAGAAAATATGTGACCAGAGCTAATCAGATTTCAGAAAAGCTCTTTAAAATGTTAATTTTTCCTAATTGTAATAGAAAATGAATAAAATATAATTGAACATAAAATATCACATAAAAAGTTGCTTTGACATAAAAAATAAAGGTGCCCTGAAAACTTTCATTTAAATGTGGCAGAGTAAACATCTCTATTAATCCCACACCCAGCTAAAATGATATTAATTAAATGAGGATGGTAAAATTCATAAAAACAAAGAAAGAGAGAAAATGAGAGAAGTCAGCAGAGTGGAAGATGGGAGGTAGGAATGATAGGGTCTATTTAAAGAGCTCAGGAAGCTGAAACCTAGGAGACTGCCAGGTGGGGAACTGCAAGGCACAAGTTGACTCACCCCACAGAATGCCCAGAGGGTCAAGCATTGGAGGCACTGGGCTCCGCTGGCACGGATGGTCTGAACACAGGATGACAGGTTTAAGGAGCAGTTAGACCCTCGTGGCCTCTCTCCCTACTTGGCAGCTATGCAGCTCTCTTTCCCATCCCAGCCGCAGATACGATGTGTCTCCTTTGTAGAGGGGAAGCTGAGAGGTTTGGGCCACAGCTGAGTGTAGGAGTGATTCACCTTATTAAAAACAGGGATTAAGTCAAAGGCTTTATGTTGAATGTGTAGGTCCCAGCTTCCATGCACCAGTCAGCTCCCAGAATGAAGCCCTCAGCATCGCCCCTTCACAGGTAGGTTGGGTGGTTGTTCCCAGGACCAACACAAAAGGATCCCACAGCTCCTGGGTCCTTCCGGATCAGTGCTTCCCTTGTAAGTGAAGGAACAGCCAAAGCACCAGTCTTAGTCCATTTGGACTTCTGTATGTAACACAGTACCACAGACTGGGTGGCTTATAAACAACAGAAATTTCTTTTTTTTTAAAGATATACTTTTATTTCAAAGTACTTTCTTTTATTTTTTAAATATATTTTATTGATTATGCCATTACAGTTCTATTTCTGCCCCTTCATTCCCCTCCACCCTGCATACCCCCTCCCCCACCATTCCCTCCCTTTAGTTTATGACATGTCTCAAGTTCTTTAGATTCTGTATTTCCCATACTACTCTTGCCCTCCCCCCTATCTATTTTCTACCTACCATCTATGCTACTTATTTTCTGTACCTTCTCCCCCCTTCTCCTTTTCTTACTCCCTTGTTGCTAACCCTCCATGTGATCTTCATTTCTATGGTTCTGCTCCTGATCTAGCTGTCCTCTTAGTTTGCTTTTGTTTTAGGTGTGGTTCTTAATAACTGTGAGTTTGCTGTCCTTCACTGTTCATATTTTTTATCTTCTTTTTCTTAGATAAGTCCCTTTAACATTTCATATAATAAGGGCTTGATGATGATAAACTCCTTGAATTTGATCTTATCTGAGAAGCACTTTATCTGTCCTTCCATTCTAAATGAAAACTTTGCTGGATAGAGCAATCTTGGTTGTAGGTCTTTGGATTTCATGACTTGGAATACTTCTTTCCAGCCCCTTCTGGAAAGGTCTCTTTTGAGAAATCAGCTGACAGTCTGATGGGAAGTCCTTTGTAGGTGACTGTCCCCTTATCTCTTGCTGCTTCTAGGATTCTCTCCTTTATTTTAATCTTGGCTAATGTAATTATGATGTGCCTTGGTTTCTTTCTCCTTGAGTCCAACTTCTTTGGGACTCTCTGAGCTTCCTGGATTTCCTGGAAGTCTATTTCCTTTGCCAGATTGGGGAAGTTCTGCTTTATTATTTGTTCAAATAAGTTTTCCACTTGTTGCTCTTCCTCTTCCCCTTCTGGTACCCTATAATTTGGACGTTGGAGCATTTAAAGATGTCCTGAAGGTTCCTAAGCCTCTTCTCATTTTTTTTGAATTCTTGTTTCTTCCTTCTTTTCTGTTTGGTCATTTTTTCTTCCTTCTGGTCTGCTCCTTTGATTTGAGTTCCAGTTTCCTTTCCATCACTATTGGTTTCCTGTGTATTTCCCTTCATTTCAATTAGTTTAGCCTTCATTTTTTCATCTAATTTGTGACTAAAATCAACCAGTTCTGTGAGCATCCTGATCACCAGTGTTTTGAACTGTGCATCTGAAAGTTTGGCTATTTCTTGGTCGCTTAGAGTTATTGGCTCTGGGGCTTTGAGTTCTTCTTGAGACGTGTTTTAGTCTGTTTGAGCCTGTTACATATGAGGGGCGGAGCCTTAGGTGTTCACCAGGGTGGGGCAACTCGGTTGCTGGGGGCAGGATCAAAGAGGGACAATAGTGGTCCCCTCTGCTGCTTCCCGCTGCTGGGCCCTGTAAGGTCTGTCTCACTGCTCGCTCCTTCACTGGTTTATCTGCATGCGAATGTGTGACTGCGGTCAGCCTGCTGCCTTGCACCCTCACTGGGTTTGCCCATTGCTACCCCACACCAGGGATCCACCAATGGCTGGCTCCACGCCTGGGTCAGTCCAGGGGATCTTTCCTGCCTGACCCCACTCCGCTGCTGGCCCCGCCCCTTTTATTGGTCTGGCTGAAAGGTTCGTTGTTGTCTGACTTCTGTATAGTTCAATTTTCTGTGTTTTGGTTGCATTTTTTTTTACTAAAACTTTGTTGTCTTTACACTTGGTTGTGCGAGGAGGCACAGTGTTTTCACTTATGCCTCCACCTTGGTGGAAGTTCCTCCAGAAATTTATTTCTCACAGTTCTGGAGGCTGGAGAGTCCAAGATCAAGGTCCTGGCGTGGTTGGGAGGGGCTCTCTCCCAGGGTGTCTTTTAGTTTTGGCCTCACATAGGCCAGGTGGCTCTATAGGTGTCTTTTATAAGAGCATCCATCTTCTTCATGAGGGCACCAGCCTCATGACCTAATGACCTGTCAAAAACCGCACCTTCTGATACTATCTTATTGTGCACTGTGGTTTCAACACATGAGATTGGAGGGACCAACCCATTCAGGCCATAGCAGCCTCCTCTCAGTGCAGCCAGATACTGAGCATAACTTCTAGCTTGAAAAACAGATTCCAAAATGAATTAACCGGACAAACAAAACAGTGATAAAAAGAAAGGTTTAAAAATATGTGATAGGAGGACTTCCGCCAAGATGGAGGTGTAGGTGGAAGCACTTCGCCTTCTCACACAACAAAGTTTAAAAACAACAAGGTTTTAGCAACAAAAACGGAGCCAAACCACAGAAAATTGAACTATACGAAAGTCTGACAACAACGAACCCTTCAGCCAAATTGGTAAGAGGGGCAGAGCCAGCAGCAGAGCAGGGTCGGGCAGGAAAGATCCATGGGACCAACCCGGGCGCACTACCCAGGTGTTCCAGCAGCCGTGGGCGGATCCCAGGTGTGGAGAAGCGGGCAGACCCACTGAGGGCGGACCGTGGTCACACATTCGCACGCAGATAAACCGGTGAAGGAGCTATCAGTGGTGAGAGGGACCTCAAAGGCCCCAGCGGTGCAAAGCGGTGGAGAGAACCTCCATTGTCCCTCTCTGACCCTGCCCCCACATACAGCGTCACAAATCAGTGACCTGGGTGGCCCCGCCCTGGTGAACAACTAAGGCTCTGCTCCTCATACACAACAGGCACGAACAGATCAAAACATGGCTCAAGAACAACTCAGAGCCCCAGAGCCGATAAATCTAAGTGATGAAGAAATAGCCAAACTTTCAGATGCACAGTTCAAAACACTGGAGATCAGGATGCTCACAGAACTGGTTGATTTTAGTCACAAATTAGAGGAACATATGAAGGCTAAACTAATTGAAATGAAGGGAAATACACAGGAAACCAATAGTGATGGAAAGGAAACTGGGACTCAAATCAATGGAGTGGACCAGAAGGAAGAAAAAAATGACCAAACAGAAAAGAATGAAGAAACAAGAATTCAAAAAAAATGAGGAGAGGCTTAGGAACCTCCAGGACATCTGTAAACACTCCAACATCTGAATTATAGGGGAACCAGAAGGGGAAGAGGAACAGCCATGAGTGGAAAAATTATTTGAACAAATAATAAAGGAGAATTTCCCCAATCTGGCAAATGCAATAGACTTCCAGGAAATCCAGGAAGCTCAGAGAGTCCCAAAGAAGTTGGACCCAAGAAGGAACACACCAAGGCACATCATCATTATATTAGCCAAGATTAAAATGAAGGAGAGACTCCTAGAAGCAGCAAGAAATAAGGGGACAGTCACCTACAAAGGACTTCCCATCAGACTGTTAGCAGATTTCTCAAAAGAGACCTTACAGGCAAGAAGGGGTTGGAAAGAAGTATTCCAAGTCATGAAATCCAAAGACCTACAACCAAGATTACCCAGCAAAGTTTTCATTTAGAATGGAAGGACAGATAAAGTGCTTCTCAGGTAAGATCAAATTCAAGGAGTTTATAATCATCAAGCCCTTATTATATGAAATGTTAAAGGGACTTATCTAAGAAAAAGAAGATAAAAAATATGAACAGTGAAGGACAGCAAACTCACAGTTATTAAGAACCACACCTAAAACAAAAGCAAACTAAGAGGACAGCTAGATCAGGAGCAGAACCATAGTAATGAAGATCACATGGAGGGTTAGCAACAGGGGAGTGGGAGGAGGAGAAGGGGGGAGAAGGTACAGAAAATAAGTAGCATACACGGTAGGCAGAAAATAGGGGGGAGGGCAAGAATAGTAGGGGAAATATAGAATCTAAAGAACTTGAGACACGTGGTCATAAACTAAAGGGAGGGAATGGTGGGGGAGGGGGTATGCAGGGTGGAGGGGAATGAAGGGGGGAATAGAACAACTGTAATGGCATAATCAATAAAATATATTTAAAAAAAGAAAAATAGATTAGTCAGACTGTGAAATGTTCAGTGGAGGATTTTGGACTTCATTTTCTAGGCAGCGGGATGACATGGAAGACTTAATCAGGGAAGTGATATCTGTATATGAAAATATATCCATATTTTCAATAAGTAAAAAAATACGTGTTAGTATTCTTTTCAGAGAGCTAAGAAATTATATCTGTGAGACAAGAATACAATGTTGCAAAAAAAAGTACTCTGTGTTTTAACAGTTCAAAATATGGCAATAGGGAATAAAAGTTACGCTGAAAGGCCTCATGAGAAGGTAAGGGAAACCTCCCTGAAAGTAGGTGGAAGAGAGGAAAGACAGAAGACAGGGAGGAAATAGAGGCTCTGTCTAGGAGGTTCCACCTTCAGTTAATAGAAATTCTAGAAAGAAGGAATAAATTAAAGAAGAGAATATCTAAGAAATAATTTTCCTAAAACTGAAGGACCTGAGTTTCTAGATGCTAAGTATCCTCCAATGTGCTCAACACAATGACAGTAAAAGGACCCTCACAAAGCACATCATTGTTTAATCCCAGAATGGCAGAGATGGGAATCTCAAAGCTCCCAGGGAGAGGAACCAAGCCACATACAAAGGAGAGAAATCAGAATGGCATGGGCCTTTTTACTAGCTGTAATTATTGGAAACTGGAAGTCAGTGAAGTGGTGCCTTTATATTGTAAAGGGAAAATGACACCTATTCTAGAATTGGTTTCCTAGATAAACTACTAATCAAGTGTGAGTGTTGAAAAAAGGCTCTTTAAGATATGTGAGAGCTTAAAAACTTTCCCCCTATGGCAAGGACAGCAGGCTTGCCTCAGCCATCCAGCTGGGACCTGCCAGCATCACCAGCGGTATGCCACAGCTCTGGGTAAAATGTCAAGGGATGATCAATCGAATTGGCCTCTCCCCCTACGTAGAGGTGTGGTCAGAGACAGATAGAGGGACGGAAGTATGTCATTCCAAGAGGAGAGTGGGGAAAGATTTCCCACAACACCTAGCAGAGAGCATCTGGCACTTTGGGCTGCTCAGTAAAAGTTTATTAATGAGAAGCAGCCAGTTATCTGAAACTAATAAGAAACACAAAAGGTACAGGAGCTCAGAGAAGGCTTCAGGGAAGGTGGGGCACTTAGAGTTGTCTACTCCGTCCCTCTGTGTCCTGAGTCTAGGGGGCACAGCTCCTCTGAGATTTTGTCATTAAAATGTTTCCCTAAGTAGTCACCACACACACACCTAGTGGTATAGCCATGAAATACAGGGTCTGGCAGAAGTTTCACCTGCTTGAGTGTGGTTTGTAGGGTAATAATATGGGTGTAATAATTTATAGTTTTAATTTGAACATTTCACCTAAAATGTCATATGGTGTGCTTGAGTGTGGTAATGTTATGTTACAGAATTACGTGTTTATGATTTTGTAATAAAAAAAGGCATTATTTGTGCCGGACCCTATATAATTGCCTGCCATCACTTCTGATGGGTGTTGGCAAGCACTTTTGGATCAGTTAGTAATTGTCATGGAAGTTGTATGTAAATAAATAATATGATCCAAAAATCCTCTCATGTAATTTCATTACATGAAAGTTACCTCATAAAACTTGGGCTTTCTGAGGGATTAATGACAAGAGGAGCAAACAAATCTCAGTGAAGCTTCCATATACACTTGATTAGCAACTGAATCATATCTACAAGTCATATACCAAAGTGGAGTCCCTTTAGCCCACCATTCTTATCAGTAAATCACCCCTGCAGCAGCCCCCATCCACGCTTGGATTTGGGATGACAGGTGTCACAACTGAAAATTTTGATGTCTCCACAATCAGTGACAGAAAGAAATTGTGGGGTGTTGGAATTGTGTATGTAGAAGGGCTGAGCAGGAAACTTTCAGGAGACAGTGAGCATCCCCATGTGGCTGATTAGTTAAATCTGCTTACCAGTTACCCTGTTTCTCTGTCAAAAGGAAGTATTTGAGCCCTGGCTGGTGTAGCTCAGTGGATTGAGCGCAGGCCTGTGAACCAGACAATCGCGGTTCAATTCCCAGTCAGGGCACATGCCTGGGTTGCAGGCCAGTTCCCAGCAGGGGAAGCATGAAAGGCAGCCATACATTGATATTCCTCTCCCTCTCTCCTTCCTTTCCCCTCTAAAGATAAATAAATAAAATCTTTTTAAAAAGTTTAAAAAAAGGAAGTATTTGAGGCTTGTCTTCCAAAGAAACTGCCTTCTTAGGGGAAGAAGGTTATTGGCAAGAAGTTAGGGGTGCTTGGGGATACTGGTAAAATATGTGGATGACCAAATTTTGTGAACCCCCAGCAGTGTCCTCCTATGTTTGTGAGAGACCACACTGGGGCTAACCCACTTGGTTCATTCAATCCCTGTCAAGAAGCCAGCAGTGGGTAGACCAGCTGGCTGGACCTCAGACCATGCCCCTCTCACGTGACCTGGTCAGCAACTGTGTATCAGTGATCGAGTTCTTCTCAGAGTGGTCATACCAACCTCCCACTTTTGGTGGTAGGGCAAGGACAGGCTCTGGGTGCTTTGGGATAAAGGGCTTCCTTAGAATCTCTCCCCTTCCATTGGCCAGACTAGCTGCAGAGCCTCAGATTTGTCAACAGGGCCCAGCCCCTGTCCCCATCTCTGTAGGTGGACCTCCTCTTCTTCTGCGGCTGAGCTTCGACCATGTAGCAGATGGCCAAGGGGCATGGCCACAGCCACCTCCAAGCTCATAGTTACCGAGCCTAGCAACCTTGGGAGAAAAACAATCCCCCCCAACCTATTTCAGAAGATTTAGAGCTCTGAAAAAGACTAATTACTGTTTCAGGTTTTTTGTCCAGTCTTTGAACCAGTCTCTCTAGCCAGGGGAATGAGGATGGGCCATATGCTAGTTCTTTCAGAGGAGTGGGCAGGGAACTGAATTCAGCAGTGCTGCCAGACTCACACTGAAAGCAAAATGAGGGAGCAGCGACATCACGAATGTGGATGTGTGCATGGGGAGGCTGTTATCCAATGAACAGGAGGAGAGAGAGGTCAGATAAAGCAAAGTAGCAGATGTACCCCACACCACAGAAATGAAAAAAAAAATAGAGCAATAAGATGGGGACAAGGGCTGGGCCCTGTTGACAAATCTGAGGCTCTGCAGCTAGTCTGGCCAACGGAAGGGGAGAGATTGTAAGGAAGCCCTTTATCCCAAAGCACCTAGAGCCTGTAAAAAGAAGCAGAGCTTGGAGAAATTTTGGAGTAGAAGGCAATACCTTCAGAAGATTTCTTTAGGGTGCTGGAGACTATAGGTGTGGCTGGAGAGGAAGCAGTTAAAGGCATAGGCCAGGCCTTGACATTGCTGGATATGTGTCAGCAAGAGCCAGCCACACCTCTTGCCATGTGAAAGTCAGCTGTCTGTGCCTGGCTGGAGGGCCAGGATACTGACCCTTGGTAGTCACTTGTTTTAAGTTTATTTTCTCTAACTTAAGAAACATGTCAGGACCTCCTTCTCATGGCTTTAGGAGGTTTCTTTGCTATTGCTGGTGGCCATTGAACTGTCAGGAAACCTGGGAATTTAGCTAAAGGAAATGTAGTATTTTTACTTAAGCCCTGGTGAAATTCACAGCATCCAGAAAGGCAGTTTGCATCATGGTACAGTGAGCTCTGATGGAACACCATGGATATGGAGGGCACTATTGAATGTTTAGATAAACAAAGGTGACCAGTGAAGCCGCAGGGAAGATTGGGTGAAAATCTGGTGATTTCCTGGGAAGAAGAAGTAAATGAAAGAGGCATTTCCACTGACATATCCCCAAGGTAACATTTTGGTATGGCAGTACATATCAAAATCATAAATTTGTTTACCAGGGATGGCAGCCGAGACTGAGTGATAGAGGGTGCCTAGAATATTGTGTTGGGAAGGATTCGGAAGCACTGTCTGGCCTCAGCCAGGAACAGTGCTATAATGGATACAATGAAGCATCCAGTACCATAGAAATACAGCATTTCTATGGTAAATACAGAAATACGTCGCGGGTGGTACACATCTGCTACAGTAGTCTTCATCAGGGACTCAAGAATCTCATTCCTGAGGTTTTTTCTCCCAGGAAACAATTACTGTGGGAGAAAAGAATACTATGTGCCGCAATAGTGTTCTCCTTGGTCTTATTTCTTATAGCAGTAATTGTCCTACAGAAGAGGAATGAATGGTCACTTACGACATTTACATTGTTGACCATGAAGACCATGTAGAAACATGAGAAAATGTGTGACATAATAATGTTGAGTAAAAAGAAGAGACTTATGCGCATGTAACAATCGCAACTAGGTAAAAAAAGACAGATGAAATACACATATTTGTGTGCATGTAGGGGGTTATTTCATTCATGTTCTCTAGTGTATGGAGCCCTGTTCTTACCATCTTGCAGGTATGTACTAAATACTTGTTGACTATTTTAGTGCTAGCTTTATATACTTTTACAATTAAAACAGCTCTCCAAAGAAGGAATTAAAGCTAAATCAAAACAAACAAAATATTAAGCTGTCAAAAGTTCATGTCTTTGTTTACCCCCTCAGAATTAAGTTTTCCTGCCTTTTTTGGTCGGTTCCGCATCACACTTAGGCTCATTCTACGACTTCACTGAACGATTCCAAAGCCCCAAACTTCTATTAAAGTCCTACATGCCATCACACTTAGACTGCTCAGGTCTTGTCTGTTCTTCCTTTGCTTCCAGAAACTCAGACTTGGGTTTCTGAAGTTCTGAAAGCAACCCTGTTTATGATCCTTTCAGGAATTGTTCATTTGCCCAAAGAAAGTTTTTCTTTCATTTTGTATCATCAGATTGGTAACTAACTGTGAGAATGACTTAACAGCATCTCAAAGGCCAGTTGAAAGCTTTTGATGGAATCCAAAATTCAGATCTGAAATCTGTAAATATAGATTGACAAGCTGAGGCCGGTTATTGAACAGACCTCAGATGTTGACAAAGCCTCTGCTCATTGGAATGAACTCTAAATATGTTGACAAGTGACCAGTTACTGCGTAACTTCACTAACTTCAGAAACTCTCTTAATATCCTCTAATTCCATCAAACAACAGTTCTTTTTCTCTGAACCACACAAAACATCCATAACCCTCGGCTAGGAAATTAAAGTTTATTTTCAATTTCCTTGGGAAGGCAAAGGCAAGGGTGAATTAACAGTCTGTAGCTTGTCTGGAAGTAGAAAAAAAGCACTGAAAATGTGGGGAGTTACAATGTAGGAATACCATCCAAAGACAATGTAATATTTAGCTGATGGTAATCTCAGAAGATATACTTGGCAGACAGAGGCTGCTGGATGAACAGGCCCTGTCTCTGGGACCAAAGTGAAAATGGAGAGGGGAGGCGGTTGCAGCAGTGATTTAGACCAAGAAAAAAGCCATAGTTTATCTGTCTACACCAATCTGATATACTAGACAGCACAACATCTTTCCATTTCATTGGGTCCAAAATAGTCAGTTCACAGTCACATTGAATTTGCTTGTGAAGTAACAGGTTTTTGTCTCTGTTTATGGAACAGAATATCTTCTGTTCCTAGCCCTTTTTAATAACACAGTTTTTCTTATTACAACAATAATTTTTGCATGTATAAATTTTATTGAATTCTACCAAGTTTATTGAATTTTACTGAAAGTAGGTAGTATATGAACATAAGGGATAGAAAGTGGGCAATAAAAAATGGTCAGGGAGACAGGTAAGTTAAAGAGACAGTTATAATTCACTGTGAGACAAGGATGTATTAGTTGCTCTCAAAGCACAAAGGAGGGGCTTAACATTGGTTGGGAAAGGCTTTCAGGGGGAGGTGACCGGTAAGCTAGTTCTCAGGATACAATGGCTGAAGTGGTAGAGGAAGTATCCTGTACCATCTGTAACCCTTCTCAGAAGGAAAGAGCTATTAACACTTACGTGGGTTTCTGTCAGTGTGTTTTTCTTTATACACATGCATACAGATGTATGGGTAGATGTATAGGTATAGGTACGATGATAATATTTGTACAGATGTAAATAGATTTAAATAGAACTGTGATCATAATCTCTGTTTATCCTTTAATGCTGTCTTCTCCATGTCTTTAAATAAGTGTTGAAACATGGTTTTGGTCGATGAATAAGATTATACTGAGTAGATGTTTCATAATATATTTAATTATTCTCTGTGTCAGAAAATTTCCTCCCAATTCTGGCTAAATTCAGTGGAAGAGGAATTTACTGGAATAATATTAGGCAGTCATTGCATCTGGAAAAAAAGACTAAGAAAAAGGGCAGATGTTAAGACAGCAGTGGGAACCCTGTTTGCAGTTGATCACAGAGATACTCTGTCTTTAACATTTTTACATGTACTTAAGTTTCAGTGTTCTGAGAAAAAGCATCTTGCTAGCCAACGTGCATAGTGTTTCCCACCCTCCTTACAAGGTGACAGACAGTGAGAAGTGGGGTCCTGACTCCAACCAAGACTCACCCAGTGGGCCTTCCCCCAAACAGGAAGGGCATTAGGATACGGCTAACAGAAAACCCCCAGGAAATCCACTACCTTCCCGTTGTTAGATTTCTATGCGGTTTCCATTTCCCCCTCTTTTCCTTGTATTATAGAACTGTTGTGAACATTCTATATAATCTGAGCATCTGTCTGATTATCTCCTAAAGATAAATTCGCTAGAAGTGGAATTTCTGCATGAAAGAGTATGAACATTTTTTAAGTCTCTTTATACATACTTCCAAATTACTTTTCTGAAAAGTTGCATCAATTTAAACTGCCATTGGAGTGGGCCTGTCCCTGTGCCCTGCATGGGGCACTGACATTTATAGAGAGATTCATGCCCACTCCTTTCTAGCTCATGCGCATTTGTGCAGCCTGTAGCTCATTTAAATCCCACTTTTTTGAAGTCAAAGCATCTTGTAGCAAAGTGAACAATTCAGTAAGTAAATTGTTTATTTTTGTGAGCTTATTTGTGATAGTTATCTTTATTGATTTTTTCCCCATTTGATTAATTTGAGGGCTGCTTCTTTGAATAAGCTGTAGAGAAGCTGTTTCTATTTTTATTTGGGAAAGGAAATGTTTGCAAAGCAGTAAGCACATCTGAAATAGTACAGCAAGGGTGTCGAACTCATTTTCACTGGGGGCCACATCAGCCTTGAGGTTGCCTTCAAAGGGCTGAATGTAATTTTAGGACTGTATCGTTGTACCTACTCCTTAACAGTTAAGTGAGAGCTCATTGCTGCCGCTGGATAGAAACAAGGTGCCAGGCCGGATAAAATAAGGTGGAGGGCCAGATTTGGCCTGTACACCTTGTGTTTGCCACTTGCGTAGTGGAGGATTGAAGTCTGCAGGTGAGGAGGTTTTGGGAAGGGTGCTCACCCTCCTTTGTTGTGTAACTAATTGATGCTATCTTGGGCATCTCTCTCCCGGACCTCCTGGAAATGGGCAGAGCACATCCCCAGAAGTACAGGTCCTTTCAGAAAGTCACAGCAGGGATATGAGACCAGCAGCCCCTAACTCCTGGTCTTCCATCAAGAGAGTGTGAATGGGGTCCAGGAAGGAGCACTTGACCAGGAGTCTGGGCCCCAGGACTCTGGTCCTGCTCTACCATCAGTTAGCTGTGTGATCTTGGAGAAGTCACTCCACCTGTCTGGATTTTACCTAAGGATGGGCCTCGAGATCTTACAGAGACTTCCCCTTCTGATAGCTGAAGATCCTAAGGTTACTTAGTTTGGATTTTTCAACATCATCCTGTCTTAAAAAGAGAGTATTGATCAAACCATGACTTCTATTTTGCTCTCAGGTAGGAAATAGCCCAATGAATAAGCACATGTCTTTTCCTCTTGTCCTGGGGTTCAGAGGCTTCTCTAATGCTAGCAAGACCTGAACAAAAGTCAGGCATAAGGCAAGCTGAGTGCTTCCAAAGAAAGCCACTTTTTTTTCTATTTGCATAATTTGATTCTAATGTTCTGTCTCTGTCAAGTTCTATCCTACTTATAGACATTCATGCAGTGGGTTATATTGTATTATTTTATTGTTGGTCATTAACTAAGAGTGAGTCAACTTTTAAAATTGATTTGCCTAGCTTATGTGGCTTATTAAGTATTCCATTCACGAGGACTAGAGCTAAGTCCTGATTTTGGATCACTGGCGTGAACAACCATCACTGTGTGTCTGTGCTTGGCAGGTGGCCAGGTTGATGCCACGCTGTGATTGGTTGGATGCTCTCATGGCCACATGGCCTCAGGTCCAAGGCAATGATGCACATTCATGGGACAGCAGGTAGTGGTGACCTCTCTGGTTGTGAAGGAATGTCAAGCTCATTGAAAAGTTTATATAGCACAGAATGAGTTTCAATTTTCCCTAAGTAAACATCTGGCAAGGCCCAGAATTGTATCCTATCCAATTCTGTAGGTAAAATTCCCCCAAACATATTTCCCCTGGAGAAATGTTGAAAAGATATGAACATTTATATTTGTCTAATTTAAGCAAATCTCACTAATGTGAATGATGCAGAAAGATACACAGTGAAGGATTGGTTCACATTCTCACACTGGCCTGAAAGGAAGTTCATTATGGTCCAGAAAGAGGTTCACATTCACTGAGACTCTTTCTATATGAGGTCTTTACAGCTATTAGACTCTAGTTCGGGGATAGCAAATAACATGGCACCTGTGCCTTGGCACTTCCTCACAAACCCAAGCTGCCATCACTAATGGAAGGTAGCATTTTTCTTCCTGCTGAAACAGCCAGCCAGACATCCAAGGAAGGACTGAATCACTCTTCTTGCCCAAAGGTGTTGACCAGCTTGTCTTTATGGGAAGTCACTTCTAGAGAAGAAAGGAGATACCGTTACTTCTTGGATAGGATGGCCTAAATAAAATGGAGTGTTTTTAAGCTCATGAAATAATGTACCAGAATGTTAAATGACCTTTCATTGTGTATTCAGAGGCTTAATTAAGTCCCCAGCATTGAGGACTGTGAGTGATCAGTATCCGTGCCTCTGGGGAAAAAAAGGTGGTAGACACTGGACACAGTCATGAAGAGTTCCTGAGAGTGAGCAGAAATGGTCCTTCCCATCTATCACTTACCTCCAGTCTATGTGAGAGGAAGAACAGAAATTCAAGAAGATGCAATTAAATGAATATTTTAGGAGGAGAGAACACTGACCATCGCTCCCACTTCCAGACAAATAAGAGAGCACCGATAATGAATATCTGAAGGTATTAGGGTGCATCCTCTTGTCCAGAAGACTCTCAAGGCTGGAGGATGGCAGGAACCACCTGTGATAGCAGAGCCAGGACAGAGGGTAGCTGTGGGCACAGTGACTCTTGCAGTGTTTGTAGGGCAGGATTTTACCCACTGGCAGAATAGGCACAGTGGAAGGAGCCAGGTTGCAGCCATTCTGACAGGGCCCCACCACCAGGGCTGCCTGGCTGCTCCTTTTATCCAAGTGTTGGTTCAAATGTTACATCCTCTGGGATGCCTTCTAATGAGCACCTAGGCTAATAGAATACCCTCTCCAGTAGTACTCTATTGCATCACCTGGTTTATTTCCTTGGTAGCACTTACAATGTGAACTTCATTTTGTTTTCATTCTCAGTTTATTGTTTGGTATCTGTCTAAATTTTGGAGAGGGGTGAGTTAGGAGTGGACAAGTAAAGGTTTAGGAAAGGCATCTCAAAGAGGCCCCTCTTTAAAGAGTAAAAGAAAAGTTTATTAAATGTAAGTTCCATGAGAAGAGGGACTATATTCATCTTATTCACCACTATTCACAATGCTCAGAACAGAATCTGGGACATAGTAGCTGCTCAATAAAAATACGTAGAACAAGTAAAACTTGCTAATCAAGAGCCCTAAGAGACAAATAGGCATCAATGAGAATAGCATTTTCTCAAGTTCATGGTCTGCTTGTCAATGTCTGCATTTTGTGGTAGAAGAGGGCAGGAACTGGAATAAAACTTGTGTCTTCTCTAGGTTTCTATTATTTCTATGTCTTACTGCTTGTTTAACTGGGAAGCAACTCTTCAGCAAAGTTCTTTCTTTCTGTGCTTTCCTAATCCATAAAGTCTGTTTCCTGATAGCTCACATGGGCTCTCAGTTGGTTTTGATTGATTTGATTGGCCGTGATACACTCTCCTTAGCCTTGACATGGCTCCAGGCTTCAGGGAAAGTTGAGTGCCTGCCCAGATGTTTGCAGATGATCTGGAAAGATAGAACTGCACAAAGGCCATGCATTTGCTAGTATTGTCTGTGGCTTTTCTGCACATCCTCCTGAGGGACATGAAATTAAAACCATTTGCATTAAGTTGTATCTTCAATGAAAATAGGCACATATATGAAAAGAACATGGAAAAGCCAGGTATTTGAAAAATCATTAATTTTCCAGGCTTCTGATTAGAAGAATCAGAAATGAAATCTCTAACAGCCTTAGACATAGAGTGATTAAGGAAATCATACCCCATGGCACCCATCCTTTCTGTAAGACCTTTTGTTTTATTTGAATAACACTTTGCACTTCACAAACATTTCTATTGATATTATGTCATTTGACTGAGAAAAAGATAAACCATCTGGTTAATTTAAAATCCCTCATAATGTTTAAGAATTTTCTGGGTGTTCAGTAAATAAATAAATGCTTATTCTTATGCAATGTTGAGACAGAACCCTTCCCTTTAGAGTTAGGATTATATATCAGATTAGTTTTGAATGACAGATCCCATAAAAAGAATCCGATAGGGATGTTTTGAGAACTGAATGTTCAAAAAAAGTCCAAACAGGTCCACATCTAAGATTTGCAGAGCCCAGGGTGAGAGTACCTATAAGTAGAGGACCACTGACATATGTAGGAATGTTTAAAATCTGGACACTAACTCAGGAAATAGTTAAATAAAATATTTTTTATCCTTCTACTTTGATAAGTAGACTTTCATAATGCTCTTCCACACCACAAGGGGCCTTGCGGGAGAGTCCACACCATCCCCACACCCAACCTCATTCGAACCCTCAGGAGTGTGGACCCTGGGGAGGATGTCTGTGTGGTCTCAGAAGTGACCTAAGACCATTGAAGCAGGAAATTCTACAGTGCTTGGTACTTAGTGTAAAAGAGATGCGTGCAGGCTCTGAGTAGATGCATTTCTTGGGCCCCTGGCAGTCCTCACTCCATGGGGAGATGTGTACTCAGAAAAGGAAGCAGACATGCCTCTCAAAAGTGCGGAGACCTGGCAGGGTCCTTCTTGCCTGGGTCTAAAGGGGGCACTAAATCCAATGATAGTTGAAACTAAATGGAATATTATTTGCTCCTCTACTAGTGTCTAGCTACCCTTTAAGTAAAGCACTTATGAATGTTATAGTACCTAAGACTACACTAATCAAGGGCCTATTTAAGATGAAACTCAATTTAGTTTTGATTTTAAAGAATTATTTGGGGGCACTTTGGATGGAATATCCACTCGTTAGAACTAATAGACCTAAATTAGAAGCAGAAAGTAGGAAGATAAAGCATGTTGACTCTAGACTGATGAATCAAAAGAGCAATAATCACAATAATGCTTTTAATACTATAATTCTTTGTTTCCAAAGCTCTTTCACTTATATATGTATCATTGAATTATTATAAAAATAAGTATTAATTCTTTGAAGTTTGAAAGGTATATACTCCAGGCAAATAAAAAGGAAATCTTATCTGACCCTTTGAGGGGTACACTTTTAGACTCCATTAGCCAGGGGGAGGAAGGGGAAAGTTTAGAAGGATGCGTCAGATGGCAGACAGCTTTGGGCCAACTTTGGTCTGTCAATAGTGGCTGCTGGGAGTGCCTGATTCATAATATCTCAGGCCATGCCCAACCTCGGTGGTTGGTAATGAATTAGCCATGCCTGTCATGGTCAAGGTAGGGGCCATAATAGCAATGTATGCCATGAATGTGCTGCTTTGGGCCTCAAAGAATGCATGTGACAGACAGTAAGAGCATGTGGACCACTTGGGGTCACACTGAATCTTTTGAAGCTGTCAGCAATGAGGAAAATCAATCTAAATTCTTAACAAGAATTCTCATGTGCTTGAATATTTCTGTCTTCCTGGAGCAAAAATGATCCATTTCATCTTTCTTTGAGAAAAATGCTGCTTTGAACTTTCCTGGTGTGAAAAAAAAGATGGGATAGACCTCTGCTAAGGTGTTAATTAGTGATAACTGGATTAGTATTAGGCTTAGATTCTTTTGTCCTCTTTGCCACTAACTAGCTGTGTGACCTTGAGCAAATCTCTTGACCCATCTGGACCTCAGTTTTCTTATCTCCAAAATAGGGATACTATCTTGATAATGTCTCAGAGTTTTGTGAGGCTTAAAGGAGATAGTAGCACAGCAAGCACTGGAAATATAAAACATTTTATAGATGTAAACCATTATGATTTCATTGAAAAATGAGGAAATTGGTCTAAAGTACCAAAATGTGTTCCTTGGAACGTTAGTTCCATGGGACGTAAGTAGATGCTACACTAAAGCCATCAAATAAACAGAAAGTATTCTCTGGCCAAATGAATTTAGAAAACTCTGGTCTGAATAAACTTAAATGGCCATCTTTATCAGGAATTATTAGTGTCTTTACTTTTTAAGATACATTGAGAATCATTAAAATTGGGAAGTAGTATACAGTGGTTTACACACTTACTTGGACATAACGCCCTTCTTTGCTCAAAGTATTAGTCCCCTCAGAACACAGTCCTTTAAGACATCATTGAACAATCCATTCTCTAAGTTCCATGGCAACTTGAATGCCCTCTGATTACTTTGTTTATTTGACAAATGTTTATGGAGCTTCTATTATGTGCAGATACTGTTCAGTGTACAAAACAGGGGGGAAAAATCTCTGCTTTTATAAAGCTTAGTGGGATTTGATGTCACTCATCCAAAGGATGCTTGCACTTTGCAAAGTGACTGCTATCCCTTAACACAAAGAAATGAAATGTTAAAGTAGAATTGTTGAAAACAGAGAAAGGCTAGTGGGAAAAAATAGTCTGTGAGCAAGTGGTGAAGACTGCCCTTAATTGTGCCTTCTATGATTCAGCCTCTGAGTTGAGGTTAAACAGTGAACGCTGATCTGAAGAAGCAAATGACCACTGCATCCTGGGGGCACAGATATTATTCATTCATCTATTTATGCATTCACCCATTCAGCACATACTTATGGGCACAATCTACATCACACACAGAAGTGCATAGGGTTCGATCTGTACCCTCAGAGCGAACTTCCAGGCTGTGATTGCAACACTGTGTTACATGTGCCGTGGTGGGTGATGTGGGAGCACATCATCAGGGTATCCAACCCCAGCGTCAGAGAAGCCATCTCAACAGAAGTGACATTTAAACCGAATTATCTAGAGATTGATCATTTGTTTAGCAAATGGGCTTGGGGTGGGTGAGGAAGAATGCTTTAGGTAGTAGAAACAGTAAGTGCAAAGGCCTAATTGTACTGGTACAACCTAAATGGCCTAAGGCACTCCCATTGCACTTGTACAACCAGAGTGGAATGGGCAGGAGAAGATATATTGATAATTAGGATTCTGTGTGATTTTTTTCTTGAAAAAGAGCTGTGTTGCTGAAATAAATCTTTAAAGTCATTGGGGGTTTCCAAGAGGAGATTTCGAAGGCCTCTGCCATCTTTATAAATTCTTAGATTCTATTCCTTATATCAGTGTCCCTCCCAAAAGTATTTGCATTTTTATGGGGGATTTTGGCAGATGGAGAATTCTCTGAATTCTTAAACCCAAAGGAACATATTGCTACTTGCAAATGTATTCCTTAGAACTATTTTAGTGATAAATGACAGAAAACCCAACTCAAGATGACTTTAGCAAAATACGGAGTTAATTATCTTACATAACAGGAGAATCCAGGGAAAGTCTGACTCAGAGCTGGCAGACCCAGCCTCTCTCCGAGTTCCTCTGTCTTCAGGTAGTCTTCATTCTCAGGCTTGCTAAGGAGCAAGAAGACTGCCAGCACCTCCGTGTCTCCATCTTCCATGTCTGATATTCGTTCTGATCGTACCATCTTACATCAATATGCCCATGTCTCGACCAATTACTGTGGCCAGGAGCATGAAATTATAATTATTGGACAGGCCTGGTTCACATGATCCAGTACTGGTGCAGGAAGTGGAGGTTAACTGGTGGTCTGTGGCCACATGTGGCCTGAGACAAGAACATTGCTTAGCACAATGGCTTTTTAAAAAATTTTTAATCCTCACTTGAGGACATTTTTTCATTGCTTTGAAAGAGAGAGTGAAGAAGGGAGAGAGAGGGAGAGGAAGAGAGAGAGCAACATCGATGTAAGAAAAGAGAAACAAAAATCAGTTGCCTCCTGTATGTGCCCAGACTGGGGACTGAATCTGCAACCCAGGCATGGGCCCTGACCAGGGATTGCACCCACCTTTTATTGTACAACTTTTAGTGTATGGGATGACACTCCAACCTACTGAGCCATACCAGCCAGGGCATCTGTTACAATGTCATAAATACAGTTGGATGTGGGTGCTTTGGACATCCAGGCCCAGTCCATTCCCTGTAGTCCCCATACCTCCATGGGAGCTTTAGATGTTTAGTCTGTCTGCCTGGACTGGGAAGGGATTTGATTTTGAAATTCCTGGTCTAATTCTTTTATGTAGTAGATTTTTAGGTACTTACTGAGTGTACTATGACAGATTTTTAAAAAAGAAGAAACCTGCTCTTAGCCCAGTAAATTCTCCTTCAAAGCATCACCTTGGGGGTGATGTACACTTTCTCCAATGATGCTGCCTTTGCTCAAAAGGATTTTCAAGCTCCTCTTGGAATTGTTTTCAGAGACTGAAGCAAATTCTTTGAATATCTTCAGTGGTGGCAAGTTCTTATCCTTTGAAAGTGGTTCTGATTTCTTGGGGAAGCCAGAGTCACTGAGAGCCGAGTGTTGATGAACAGGTTGGCCGGCCTGGCTGCCAGAGCAAAGTGCATCCATGCAGTTGTGAGGCTGAGATCTTTGTCGCTCCCTTTACACTTTTTGTTTTATTTTTAATTTTGTTGATTTAGTAGCCCAGATGCTCACATAGTTCAAATTGCAAAGGGCAAAATAGGATAAATGGTGAAAAGTCTCCTTCCCCTATTTCTTACCCAGCCACCAGCTTCCCTTCCAGGTTTTCTGTGTATTCTTCCAGAGAGTCTATCATGTCCTGTAAATGCCTTGAATAAGGCCTAGAAAGGCATCTATAAATAACTGAAACATTGCTTGAATAGTGGCCTCTTAAGATCACTTTACAGCTTGTGTTTAAATTCTGATATGTTTATGCCAAACACAGATTTCATTAGGAATAAATTGGTACCTTCCAGCCATAGAATTGGGACCCTGAGAAGTCTTCTGTAATGGAAGGTGGTCTCCTGGCCTTGTTACCCAAGCCGTGTGAGAGATCTGATAAGTTACTTTATCTCTTTGAGCCTTGGTTTCCTCATCTATACATAACCTCATAGGTTATTGTGAGGACTAATTGAGATGATGCAATAAATATTCCAAAGAGGGTGCAATGTTTAATTTCATGTGGCAACTTGACTAGGCTATGGCACCTAGTTGTTTGGTCAAACACTAGTCTAAATGTTTCTGTGAGGGTGTTTTGTAGATGTGATTAACATTTACAATCAGTTGGCTCTAGGGCAAGCAGATTACCCTCCGTAATGTGGATGAGTCTCATCCAATCAGTTGAATCCTTAAGAGCAAAGCCTGAAGTTTTCCAGAGAAGAAGGAACCTTTCCTTAAGACTGCACCATTTCAGGGGAAAAGGGGAAGGATTCACAGGAACAAGTATAAAGGACACATGGACAAAAACTAAGGCAGGGAGGGAATGGGAGGGAGGTGGGGAGCACTGGGGTGGGTGGGCTGGGATGGGAGTAAAAGAGAGAAAACTGTACTTGAACAATAATTAAATCAATTTTTTAAAAAAGGACTGCACCCTTGAATCCTGCCCGAGTTTCTCTCCGGCTGGCCTGCCTTGTGGATTTCTAACCCAACTGCAGCACCCTCTCTTACCTGAATCCCCAGTCTGCTGCCCTGCCCTACAGATTGTGGGTGCGCCAGCCCTGCAGTCGTGTGAGCCAGTTCTTTCAAATAACTCTCTCTGTCCGTACATGTGCCCTATTGCTTCTCTTTCTCTGGAGTACTCCGAATGATGCAGAGGGAGAAAGCTCTGGATCCTTGTGTGTTTAAAAATACCCAAGTTTTAGTTCTGGCTCTTCTACTGACTAGCTGAGCAGCCCCGGGCAAGACTCTTAGTACCACTGAGTTTCTAGTTTCCCCACCTGCCTGTCGCCTCTCAAAGTTGCTAGAGGAGAGATACTATGAAAATGATTTGTGAAGCACCATATACATGGAGGTGATTATTATCTGGATCTGTCTTCCTTTGAATGTACCCATGTCCTTAGGGTTGCCCTTTGGTGGCCTCTGGACCTCCACTACTCTAGAGGTGTACCTTTGTCGGGCACTGATTCTTGTCTCTATCTCTGGCTATAGAGCCCATACCTAGGGAGTGAAATTTAGTCCTATAGGGAGTAGATGACAGAGGGTTGAAGGGCCTCGCTCCAGGCCTCAGTAGGTTCTGTTCCCGAAGGCATGAGGAAATAAAGGAGGGTAAGAGGAAGTAAGGGAGGAATTTGTGCGGGTCAGAGAAGGGAAGGGGGAGGAGGATGAGAGAGGAAGGGAGCCATGTGCTGGGATGGGTTTCCAGGGGACCAGGGCTGATTGGCTGGGGTAGCTAGATCTGTGCTACAGATTGCAGACTGATTGCAGCAGATTACGGGAACCTAAAAGGGGCCTTGTCAGAGACCATGAATGCAGCTCTGAGTGTTCAGTTTCTTCCATCCTGGGGACAGAACCAATCAAGCAGGAGAGGGTCAGGAGGGAGCACTATGAATAACCTGCTTTCTTTACCATCCTAGTGCTTCAAAACACCACTTGGTGCCATTTCCTTTTTTTTTTTTTTTTTTACCTTTGCCAATGACTCAAGAGCCAGCACTTGACTGGGATGAAGTCTTCTATAGTATCTGAAATTCCCCTATGTTGCTACCTATTCCATCTTAGTGTTCTTTATCTCATCACCCAGTCTTTTTCTTTCACACCACTTATCACAAGCCAAAATGATTTGATAAATAATTATTTACAAAAATGCTGTCTCCATTGGAATGTGCCTCCCTGTGCTTACCATTGAGGCATCCTATCTACCGGAAACTCTGGTTTAATGAGGAAGTCTGTTGGCAGAGGGAGCAAAGTGCCAGGTGCATAAGTCAGGTGATGAGAGACCGTGGGGGCTTAGAGCTATAGCTCTCATTCCCTGCTGCACAGCTCAGTCACCAGGGGAGTTCTCATGATTGCACCCTAAAGATTTTGACGCTCTTGATGTAGGTTGGAGCTGGAGCTTCCTGGTGATTCTGGCAGGCTTTCGGGCTTGAGGATTTCTGGAGCAGTAGGAGAGGTCAGAGAGGATTTAGCAAATTCCTCTTGGGTGGGAACGTTTCCATTCCTTCTTCAGATGTGGCTGATTCACATTCCACCTGGTGTACCTTTATCTCAGTATCCCCACTGC
The DNA here is from genome assembly GCF_021234435.1 of Artibeus jamaicensis. NCBI lineage: Eukaryota > Metazoa > Chordata > Mammalia > Chiroptera > Phyllostomidae > Artibeus > Artibeus jamaicensis. The sequence continues at coordinate 6,185,256 of NW_026521828.1, read as the reverse complement.
AGCGTGTGGGCAATGCAGCTTGACAATGTTGCAGTGTGTTGTGTGGATAAACAGCTTGTAAAATGGTGTTTAAATGGGAAGCATTGGGATGAAGAGTTCCTGGGACTTAAAAATGACCTCATTTCTGTTTCATTGTAGGGATTGCTCTAGGCCATACTCCTAGCAGTTCTGGGTTGTCAGTAACCACTGGGCAGCAAGTGGTCAATGCCATGAGGCCCTGGTGTAAGGTATCTGCTAGCACAGCCCAGGGTAACTGGGGGACCCTGCTTGCCTCATCCTTAAGTTGAGAAAGTGTGAGCTGATGCATAATTAGAACCATTAACTGGCTCTCAATATGGAGAAAGATCTGTGATACCTTCTCACAAAGGAAATATGAAATAGTAAACACGTTGCCAGTTATGAATGGGGCTAAACACACCATTAAACTGAATGCTAATGGCTCCTTCCTGCTTCCTTTGAACATTTCACCGTGGCAACCAGCAGGTGCCCTTTTCTTGCCTTCCTTTTCATCTTCCCATAATTCTCTTCTGCCATGACTTTTGGATGATAATGGGCACATGCCTAAAATAGTAGGTATAAAGAGAATTTGACTTTAAAAAAAAAAAAAGCAGATTAGGTTGGTGTAGGTTTCTAGCTCTTCAGGCTATTTGCTTGTAGAATATAGCAATCTCAAAAACTGAGAATAGGCCACAGCAGGTGGACATCTCTAATTGGTATATCTTTAATATACTGCATAATAAAAGCAGCAAGCCTGGCCTGAGTTCTGAAGCTCAGTTACTAAGTTGTGGGAGTTGCATAATTTAGTTATTAAGAATAGGAACCCAGGAATTTGATACTCTTAGATATAAATCCTGTTTTATTGCCTAAAAGCTGTGTGACCTTATGTAACTTTCTCTCTCTGTGCTTAAGTTTCCTTATCTGTAAATCGGGGATAATAATAACCAGTTTCATAAGGCTATTGTAGGGGTTGAGGAAGGTGAGGGTAGAGTGGGGTAAAGGGTAAAAAATAGGTATAGAGCTCTTAGTATAGTGCCTGATACATAGTAGGTGCTTAACAAACTAGCCATTCTGATGTTGATGCTGATGACTCACAACTTGCTGGGTGACTTTAGGCCAATAATTTCCTTAGCTTCAATTCTTCTGTGGGAGGCAAACTAATAACAGTACCTGAGTCATTTGTTTAAAGCTCTAGATAAGGATTAAATGATGAAAAATATTTGGCACAGGGCTTGGCTCCTAATAAGAGTTTGATAATGACTTACTGAGTAACTGGAAAAAATAAATAAGTGCTATATTGATAAAGAAGATCAATCATCAGACCCCAAGCATTTAATATTAAACACGGAGGGAGAAAAACCAGATAGCTCTGAACTCTTTGTCACTTGCATTTTTAGTAGCTACAGACCTTCCTTTGCTTCCATTCTTCTTATTGTAGTCCCTCTTCTCAGCCCTTGTCAAGGGTATGCATTGGAAAAAAGAAAACCAGGTGCTGACATACATAAATGAAATTCCAATAGCACAGTGGGCACTGAGCAAGGCCATGGGCAGGAAGGGCCAAAATTAACAACGGTCTGCACACAATCACTCAGCCTTGTTGGCTGGAAGTCCTCTTGGTCCCCTGCCCCAGCATCTCGTGTCCAAAGTTCTCGCCCTACACTCTCCCTCCCCATCTAGGGGCCCCTGTCCGGAGAAGTGACTCACACTCTGAAGCCTCCTCACATCCTATGCTGGCGCCAGCTTCCCTCACGCCCTCTGTGAGTTTGTCCCTGGGAGAAAGCAACCTGGTAAAGCCATTATGGGCACCACCACTTAGTCTGCTGCTCTCCTGGGAGGAACTGAAATACCTTTTAAATAGCATTTATGTTTTTAATTTGTAATTATAACAGCAAAATATCCTTATTTTAGCAAATTTCTAGGGGAAAAAACCCACGTATGTGTAACAAAATAAAAATCCTGAGGTCCAAGTGACACCCCAGGCCAATTAAATCAGAATTTCTAAGGGTGGGGTCCTCTATATCAGCATTAAAAAAAAATTTGAGGTAGCATTATTATCCCCATCTTAGAGATGAGGAAACTGAGACTCAGAGAGGCTAAATCACGTGGCTGATTTATGACGGAGTTAGTCTGGCTCTGGAGTCCATGTTCTGGAGTTAAAATTGTTGGAGCAAAAACTATGAACATTGCCAGGTTGCCCACCAGAAAGATTGTAGCCATTTATTTCTCCATCAGCAGTATATTAAGACAATGAAGGTGTCTTTGAGTTTGAAAAGAATTCTGCAGCCCAATGGAATCCATTAATTTAAAAATTATATATACAAAATGTTTTTATAGTAGGGTTTTTCAAAAATGATATCTAATAGTTGTACAGTGTGGCTTTACAGTTCATAAGTGATGTTCTAAATGTACAAGCTGGTATAGCTTTGGTGGAGGTATTTTGTGTTTGCGCCATTCTGTGACCCGCACAGTGTGCGATCCCTAAGGTTGCCTCCGAGTATTCATCTCTCAACAGTTCTATTCTGTTTTACACTCCTCTTTTTGGGGAAATGTCTTTGGTAAGACAGAAGAAAAAGAGAGATTTCCATGTGTAGTAGTTCACAGAAGAGGTGCTATAAGAGAAGAGATGACATTATCACTTAGAGAAAAGATTGTGTGGCCGAAGGGCCCAAAGCTCCCTCCCTGGGAGAATCTGACTCGACTTCCTCCAGATTCTCACGGGATTGAATGGAACTGTTTTTCTGGGAGTCCTGGAAGGAGACAGAGGGGCCCGAAAGGCCAGGGGAACAAAGGAGTCCCAGGGAGAGGAGGCTAAGGGTGTGAGAGAAGGGACTTCTGAGCCAACTCAGGGGGTCCCTGTGTGCCAGTGCATCTCAATGAGAAAACTACAAACTCTGTGTACCATGCCCCTGGTTCTGTGTGTGTTTGTCATTAGCTTGGTTATTATTATTTTTCTTTTGGAAGAGGATTGCAACCACTCAGAGAACTGTGTTGTGGTTCAGACTCATTGTTTTCCTAGCCTTCTAAGGTTTCAACTGGTCTAGTTAGTTTAGATTTTCATTTCTCTTGTTAATGGCATGTTCCTTCCAACATTTTTCTATCTGTAAATAAGACACTCATTTTCATTTAAATCTGATATTTTAATCCTCCCTCTTCAGTCATTGCTTCCCCATCATTTAAAAATATGCAGATATCTTCACATTTGCTGCCAAAAGTCTCAGATGAGGAGATTCACCTTAGAAGCCACCATTTCTCAACAAGTTACTTGCTGTAAATCTCTTTAAACCTCAGATCTGGACACCTGCAGAAGGAGCCTCTTGCAGGCCACCGACAGCCCCTGGGTGGCTGAATCCATTGTCCTTTCTTGGCCGTATTCTCATGGCTGCTGCAACATTCCAAAGTGTGTAATCTTACTTTTGAGTGCCTTCTCCATTTTGGGAGCAAAGAATGTCCTCAGGAAGGACCCAGAAATACCGTTTCCCTTCTTGGCACTTCTGCCTGTTGGGCTGCCTAGTTTTGTTCTATGGCTATAAATAGAGGAGGGACACATTGTTTGCCCCTGCACCTTTCATCTGGACTATATTTTGCCTTTGGCAGGCAGAACAGAATAGTGGAAAGAGCACAAGCTTTGGAATCAGACAACTTGGGTTCACATCTCAGCTCTGCTGCTTATTTACTGTAGGGCCTTTGATGAGATTTAAAAAAAAAATGTCTTTGAGCATCAGTTCCTTCTCCTGTAAATGGAGGGAAACAATAACATCTGCCTCTGGGAGTGACCACATAGCAACATGAACAGTGTGGAGACACAAGGCCCAACCAACACCAAGTAGATGTCCAATAGATGTGAATTCTCTTCCTCTCCTCAAAAAATGTTTTGTCTGTCTTTGTCACCTTAGGCAGTAGCTCTGTACTGACTCATCACTTGTACATATCCTGTAAAAGTTGCCAGTCCATTAAGTATTTTAAAATATGTTCTTGTTTTCTATATTTTAAAGAAGCTGGTCTTTAAAAAAAAATGCTAGAGCTAACTACCCCTTGGTAAAGGCCCTCCCTACATTTTCCTCTGTATAACAATAGCTTTTCTTTTTATACTTTCTGGTATAACAGGCATCTCTCATCTGCTCCCTCCCCTTTATCCTATTCAGCATCTACTCTATTTTCTCATGGAAAGACTACATTCTCTCCCTTGGGGAACTGTTTCTCTTTTACGACATCTGGTTCTAGGGGCACTAAGCAATGTCATGTGACCACAGCTCAACCAATTGTAGTGTCTCTTGCCCCAGAGATACTATAGTGATTGGCTCAGTTGTGGCCATGTGACTCATGTTTGGTTTATTGTGGTCTTTACCTTGAATTTTATATGTAGGTTCTGGGAGAGGGAAATCCTCTTTTTCCTTGGGTAATGCTAATCTGGGCTGATAAAGCCTGGATCTGCCTATACTGTATCTCTTCCATTTTAAGAAGGAATGAGCCCAACACATGAAGAAGGACAGAGAGCTGGGAGATGGGGTGAGAAAGGAGGAGGGAGGCTGAGTGAGGTGATACCATCATTTGATTTCCTGAGGCAGCTCTAGTCCTGGCAGTCTAAGATATGAGCCAATGAATTCTGATTTTTCCTTAGCCAGATTTTCAGTTTCCGTTCTTTGAAATCAGGGATCCTAATAAATTTATTGGTTTGTTTGAAGTAATGACTACCTTATAAATGAGAGTTGTGTTTTTGTCACAACAAAATCCTGGCAATGAGTCTAAGTTGCTAATAAGAAATAAAATCATATATTGAATTCCTACTAAGGTTAAAAAGATCTGGGATTACAAGGCCTCTATTACATTTAGTGCCTTGCACGTATAAGGTCTCCATATATATTTAAGGATAAAGTAAAGCATGAGGGAGGATGTGATTTGTTCAGTCCATCAGTCACCATCCAGTTCAGGACAGTCCCATTGGCTAAGCTGCTGTCTCCCACATGAGCTTGGCCAGTCCACAGCCTGGCTTTCTGTGGGTCCAGTCAGCTGTGGGTAGGGGCCCATGATGTAGAAAATAACCTCTTTTGCATGAGGAATTCTTTAAGTGTGGGTACAGCAGGCTCTCAGTCTCACAAAGGGGACAGAAGAGCAGCCAGGCACTTAACTTGGCTTGTCTGGGCCATTTGAGTCCTCTCCTTAGAGCCCTGAGTGAAGGGTTTGCAAAACTATTGGTGGAGCTCCAGAAAAAGCTGAGTGACTCCTGTCCTGCTGAGGGTCTCCCCCTGAGCTTCTCTTCTAGAGGAGAGCCATGACCCCTGACAAAGGGAGGATTCTGGGAAGTCATGGGAGCCTGAGTCACTGCCAGAGGATGGCTGACTCCAGAGTGACCCACTGAGACCTGCTGGTGAGAAACATGCCCTAGGCTCGAGTGAGGCCGCCACGGTCACTGCTGGGGATGGGAGCCTGGGGAAGCAGTAACATTCCCAGTGTTGGCCAAGCCTTGTTCCCTTACAGGCTGACATTGGCAAGGAAGGGCCTCTCATCTCCCCCTTTAGGGGTACAGAGGAGGGCTCTGGGGCAATGTCTTTTCTTAGACATCAAGCAGCTGCCTGTGGAGGTTGAAGAGTATGAGCAAAGCCAACCAAGCTGGAGGTGCCTGGCAGAGCAGTGGGTGGGTGGTCTTTGTCTCTTCTAGGGGACTTGGCTTTGGGAGGTGGACATTTGAAGTTGATTTTAATCTTGGCCTGTCTACAAAGCAGCAGAGTTAACTGGGGTGCAGTGAGCCATGATTGGAGGGGCACAGGATTGGGATTAGTTTGTTCTCTCTAAGCAGTTGTAGTAGAATAGAACTTTGTTAACACCTGGCCTCAGAATTCCATTTGGAGAACTGTCTTAAGACCCTGAGGGCAAATTTGGCAGGAGACAAAGTGATGAAGTGAGAACTGGTGTTTTGTTCTTTTTTTTCCATAAAAATAAAGAGGGAATTTGGGTTGAGGGAATTTGTAGGAAGAGTGGAAATAGAGGAGGAGAGGACCCAGTGAGAAAAAAATTAGAACTTGATATTTGCATTACTGGAAATTTTAAGCACAGGAGTGTCTAATTTTTGATTGCACATTTTGTGTGTGTGTGAGTGAGGTAAACCTTTTCAATAGACACACACACACACACACACACACACACTTTATATCAGTGGGTCTTGGTAGGGGGAGAAAAGAAAAAATGTGGGAAAGGTGCTGAGTTCCTTGTTTGTATTGGTACAGACACCACACACCCTGGTGAGATTATTTATCCATAAACTAAAACAATTCAGTGGGTGTGGGTGACTAAGGCAACAGGTAATAGAAGTCCTCAGAAATGTGGGGAGGAGTGAGGATCATCAGTTTCATGTCGGCTGGGCCTCAAACGAATTTTTATTTGATCTCAAAGAACAGGCATTCAGTAGGATTCCTTGGTTATTAGTAACAGAAATAGACTCCTGCAGAAAAGCAACTGAAGGACTTGATCAGGTGGGTTCTGGATTGCTCACAGAACTGAAGGGCTTCAAGTTGAACAATCAGGGCCCAATGAACAGGAGCTTGGGCACCTTTTCAAAGTGTCCCCCTGGCCAATCAGCCCAGCCTTTGGTCATACTTACAGGGATTCCACCAAGATCAGCCCTCAGAGAGAGGAAGCCCTGTGGGCGATTTTGGGTCACATGAGCCGCACCCCTACACATTTGGCTGAAGAAACATGGAGTAGGGGTGTCATCATTCATCATGTTCTCAGGACCACATGTTAGAATAAGAGACTTTTTAAAGGAAGTAAAGGGGGCACTTCAGTCAAAACTCAGAGGAAGGGATGTTGGGCAAGCAGAAATAGCAGATGTCCACACCAACAGGATATCTGTGCACTGTAGCTGCTGACATGAAGGTGGAATAGGTAAGACGGCCCCTTCCCTTGAAGTTAATTTCACAACAGACCTATGGTTAGAACTGAGTAATGCTATAGCTTGTGGCTGGAAAATGGGGAGGAAGGAGAGAGGCTGAGAATCCAGCCCCTTATCTTCCAGTGCTAGGCCTTTCCCTATACCAGGCCCCCTGGCACCTCCATGCCTCTGAGCCCCTGCTTGAGCTGTGTCCTCTACCTGGAATTTCCTCCCCTTTCTTTGCTATCTGTTCATTCATTTTGTTCTTTAAGACTCTAGGATATCAGCTGAAAGAAATCTTTTCTAACCTTCCTCTTCTCCATGGGTTAGGTGTCTCATTTCTACATATATCTTTATTTTATTTCATTTTTGAAGTATGTATTGTTTGGGAAAATAGTTAACAGCAACACATGGTACAAAGTTCAACCATGCAGAAAGGCATAAAGTTGGGCTTCCTTTTACCTGAGCCCAGTTTGCCCCACAGAGGACACTGCTCTTTTCTGCGTCTCCTTGAAGAACACACACGCACGCACGCACGCACGCACACACACACACACGCACGCGCTCCCATTCTCACTGGAAGGGCCTTTCTCCCCAGACTCTGAGCCTTCTGAGGGTAGGGCCTCCTTGTTTGCCTCTGGGGCATATAGGGCAGTCTGGCTCCCTACAGAAGTTCAGCAGCCAACTGCTAAGAGCTGTCCTCTTACAAAAGGGAAAAGTGGGAGGGAAGGGGGGCGGATTCTATCTGAGATCACTTGGTGCAGAGCTTTGTGATCTATGAGTTGCTTTTAATTTCCTGTGCTTGCAGCCTGGCAGCCTGATGAAATGAGGCAGATAGCAGGGTTTCAGATCTGGACCTGCCTGGCCCAGGGCTTGTTTGCTCACTGCAGGGCCGTAATCTCCACACCCTGAAGAGAAAAGAACTGAATGCACCCCCAGTCTCTTGGGTGAGGGGGGCAGAGAATGAGGCTGCTCAGTCCCCATACAATTCCCAGGGGCCAGTGCAGAATTCACCACTTGGACTTTGAGGGCAGCCAGAGGCTTGGTCCTGGCTCTGCTGTCTTTAGGCTAGTTGCCTCAGCTCTCTGAGCCTAAGTTTCCTCGATCATAAATGGAAGGTATTAACAGGAATGACCTTGTTGAGTTCTTATGAGGTTCAAAGAGGATGAATTCAATGTGTGAGGCAAGAGCCCGGAACCTGGCACATACTAAGTTGATGGCAGATATTGTCATTCTCCCTGTTTACTGCATGGTTACTGGGATTGGCTCTCAGCAAGAAGGTCCAGTTGGTGACTTTGTCTTCTCTCTTGTCTTTGAGAATTCCTTTCCCTTCCAGGTGCTGTGTGGTCTTACCTTTCTTCATCTCTTCTGGTACAGACCAAAACAACTCCAATACCATTACAGTGCCTACCACATCATCACCTCCCACAGATTCAGTGTTGACCTTGTACCAGGCTTTGTGCCCTTAACGTAGGGGTCCTATCTAACCTTCACAACAATCATTATTCCCACTTCGGGACTGAGAAAATGGAGTCATGGAAGGTCAAGGTGATTTCCTCCAGATTGAGTAAATACTTAGACCAACAGTCTGGTGGTCCTTCTTGGTAGGATGGAGAGATTGAATGGATTACCCCCATCATTTGGATTTTATTTTCAAAGTGGTCTTCGAAGAGAGGTAAGAGCTGAGTCCAAATGAATCAACTGATAATGGGAGCAAGTCAAGCTTCTTTGACAGGCTTAGGGAAGAGAGAATTTTGTAGGGGACAAGGAATGCCTTCCCACTGCCCTTGAAATGAAACAGAAGCCATTGCCTACTCCCTCTAAAATTAAGATCAATCCTGAAATCCATGAGAGAACAGTGCGAAATTCCTCACTGCTTTGGGCAGAACAGGTGACAGAGTGGCCATTCCCTGGGAATGCTACTCCCTGATGCACAAGATTGTTTAGCAAACACAAACTCTTTCCCAGACTCAAGATCCAAAGAAAACCAAAGACCTTGCTCCCACTTCAATGAAGTTCCACTCTTGAGTAGCTGCAGGACTTCCCACCACCTGCAGGTGTTGCTGCTGGCTTTCTGCCCACCCGATGCTTGGCAGGTGACAGGTGCAGGAGAAAGAAAGATGGAGTCAAGTGAATAGGGACTGGTCACTGGCCTGAAACATGACACGTTTTCTGGCTCCACAGGCTCTTTAGTCCAGTTTCATTCTTTTTACAGAGGGGACACCCAGGAACGGGAAATGATCAAGCTTAGTTTCCATACCCACAGCCAGTAACTGACTTGACCAGAATTCATTGCACTTGAAGAAATGTCTTCATCTTCTTCCTTCCTTGTCCCTTTCCCTCTGTCCCTTTTTTTTCTTTGCTTTCCCCTTCACCTATCCCTTCTCTCTTCCCAACCTTCTGTGTCCCCAACCTTTTAAAGATGAATAGAGAGGCCATCACGTGCCTGAACTCACACCAGGGTGAGTTGCAAAAGAGGTGCTGAGACTCCAAATTCTAGCCCCCACCTAAGCAGCAGGGAAGTCCTGGCTCTGTGATTGATTAGTTCTAAATCCTGGAGCAAGTTTATTTATCTCTCTAACCTCTGCCTACTTGTCTGAAAATGAGACAATAACAGCAGCTACTTACAGGGTGACTATGAGGACTAATTGAGGTATATATGAAGGGGGAACCCAAAACAATGGAAATTACCTTCTGGAGGGTGGGCCCCTTGTAGTACGGGTTTCCTCCACTAGGTGAGTGTTCCAGGAACCCACCTGTATTACTGTACCAGCTGGTGTTGTTGTGTGAGGCTGCATTCAGCTTCAGTGAATTTTTTGAAGACCTTTTTAATACCCATTTTACAGTGGGTGATTTATGAGTGCACCTGCCCACACTGTGCTGAGTTCAGCAGTTTTGGACCAAGAAATGGCATGACCCCAGTGCCCCACCCTCCCTATTCACCCAGTCTAACTCTAGCCAACTTTTTTTTGTTTCCCTGGATGAAAAAAGTCCTCAGAGGGGAATGTTTCTCCAATGTGGAAGAGGTGAAACAAAAAAATGGCAGAAGCACTAAAAGGTGTCAAAATCAATGAGTTCAAAAACTGTTTTGAGCAGTGGAAAAAATGTCTCAGTAGGTGTATTGTATCAAATGGAGAGTACTTTGAGGGTGAGTGAAGTTTAAACATTTAAGAATAAATATACAATTTTTATAAGTAAATTCTGGGCTTTTTTGGGTCCCCCTTTATAAAGTGCTAATTGGTGTACCTGGCTCTTAGCAAGTACTCAGTGAATGTCACTGGTATGCTCTATGTCCTGACAATCCTAAACATGGTTATCATGTAATTGTGTAGATTGTGTGCATACTAACTGATCTTATGTGTTAGACTTGAACTTAAATTGTGTTCTGCAGTGTAAAAGATTTATTTTGCAATGCAGCTTAAAATGGAATCCATTTTTCACTTGGCAAAGATGAGTGCTGGTGAGCTTGTGGTGAAATGGGAGGTGTCGCTTTGATCAGGGCCACTGCCATCACACAGGGCACCGTTACACCTCCTGGAGTCCTACAGGAAGGTGAGACTGGCTCTTGTGCACTGACTGATGATGGGATGGAGCTTGGTGTCAACTCTGGGAAGGCCAACTTTGGTGTTGTGCTTTAGATGGTCTAGAAAGTTAAGCTTGGAGCAAAGGAGGATAAGCAAAGCCCTAATGTCTACAGAGGAAAAGATGTGACCTGTAGGGATGTGGACAAAACAGTAAGCATTCTTTAGGGAATGACATTAAAACAAGGCACAAAACTGAAAATGACTCATCCTGTATGGTCAAGTGCAGGAGAAAAGGTTCAGACTGTTGCTCACTGAAATGGATGAATGACCCCTGAAAACTGGAGACCTTAAAAAGCCATCTGCAATTCCACTTGGATGGCTCACAGACCTCTCAGGTTTACCTGTCCATACCTGCACTCTTGATCCCACCCCACCCATTGAACCCTTTTCAGTTGGCTTTGCAGATGCCCAGTCCAAATACCCAGGAGGTATCCCTGATTTCTCCATTTTCCTTATCCCATCCAAGTGATCAGAAGTCCCTTGTTCTCTGCCTCCATCATGTATCCTACATCTGTCCCCTTGTTACTCTCTTCCTCACCTGGACAATTATATACCTGTAACTGCTCTTGTTCCTACCCTTGCCTCTGTGGATCCATTCTCCACACAGTGGGAAGTGACCTTAGGGATTTGGGCAAAGACCTGAAGAGGGCCTTTTAAAATATAAATCAGGTCATGTCACTTTCTTGTTTAAAATCCTCATCACCAAGATGGGGATGATTAGCACACCTTCCTCCTAGGTTTGATGTGGGCAATGAGGGTGAGACCTCACCTTAAATGGTTAGCACATGATGAGTGCTCAGGGGCAGTAGCTGTTCTCATGGGGACATGATAGTTCCTGCCCACTTGGACCAGATTCTGCGGATATTCCATTGATACTGATTAGGAGACAAGAGACCTTTCCTCATTTGTTCACTAGTCACCTATCTTCATTAGCTCTATAGTCTTGGATTAGTCACTTAGCATCCTCTGATTTTCAGTTTTTTCACCTATGAAATGGGAGCAATAATTGCACCTGCTTATACTGTTGTTCTAGTTATTAACTGAGGTAGTGCACAAAGCAGCCGGCATGATGCATGTCACATAGTAAGTGCTGAACAAATGGTAGCTATGAGCTGTTGTGATTGTTACACCTTGCTCCCTGTCTGAGAGATGGCCAGCTTTTACCAACCACCATTTATGCTGCCCCCCACTGCTATGATTGCTATAGTTTACCTACCTCTGGGGTAAGGGCTAGTAGACTCTAGCGCTCTCTATCTGGTGAATAAAATGAAGGCGGACATACTGGGATTACATCCTCTTGCATCTGCCTTGGCCCCTTGCTATTTGGGGGCTGTATGCTGTATGGGTTTTGCCGGTCAGGCCTTGCCACAACAAGGCCTAGAACTCCATGAGTGTGACTGGCTATATGTTCTCCACCCCCTTGTTGACTTTGGCATTCAGGACTTTGGAGCAGGGCTGCCATGGTTGCATTCTTGAGAACAACAAAGGGAAAACAGTGAAGCTCTAGCCAAGTTCCTTGAGCTCTAAGAGAAAGAAACAGAAACAAGTAACATGAGTAACAACATGAAAATGAGACTGGAGGTGTGTTGGAATGAGCTGAAGGCCATAGGGGCATGCTTTAGGAACAATTGGCTGTTTCTGTTTGGTTGCCCAGATTTAAAAAAAAAATCACTCTGGGTATAGTAGACCAACTGAAGGGAGGTAAAATTTCATGTTGGAGGGGTGGAGACAGGAGCCCTGGTGGCAGGGCACCTGGAGAGAGGGATCGATTATGGGAAGACTGGAAAGAGAACGTAGTAATGTCTATAGCAGACTAACATTTTCCTCTGTGGTGTGTAAGGTAACCCTCTCTCCATTCCCCAATTCAACTTGCAATAATACCAGCATTCTTCTCCAGTGTCTGGGAAAGTCAGTTTGTTTCGGGGAATGTGGCATAGTGTTGAACAGAAACTCAAGGTTGGCATTTTACAAGAGCAGAGGTGGTCATAGGGAAGCCTTCATAGATGGATCATTATTGCATAAAGATGCAGTACATAAATCTCACCCCCCACCTGAAAGTTTTTTAAAAACCATGTTATACTGGTTTTACTATATCAGATCACTATATTAGTGGGAATTAATAAGAAAAACAGGTAGGGCACTTGCTGGTCCAAGTATCTGCCTTTCATCCTCCGCTCCATCCGGCCACTCCCTCCAGCAAGAGAGGAGAAGGGAGAGAGAAAGAGAGGGAGAGAAACATCAGAGGACTTCCGCCAAGATGGAGGCATAGGTGGAGATGCCATGCTTTCTCCCACAAACAAATTGAGACACAACAAAATATTAGCAACAGAAAACACAACCAGAACACAGAAGATTGAACTTTATGGAAGTCTGATAACAACAAATTCTTCAGCCTGACTGATAGACCAGCGAGGGAGTGGGCAGTGAGACAATGGAACCGAGCAGACCCCAGAGGCGAGAGGCAGCAGAGGGGGCTGCCATTTCCCCGCTCTGACCCCGCCCCCCCAATACAGCATCACAACCCTGGGACCTGGGAGGCCCCTCCCTGGCAAACACCTAAGGCTCCGCTCCTCATAATTAACAGGTGCAAACAGACCAAAAATGGCTCAAGAACATCTCAAAGCCCCAGAGACCATAAATCTAAGCAGCAAAGAAATAGCAAAACTTTCAGATGCACAGTTCAAAACACTGGTGATCAGGATGCTCACAGAACTGGTTGATTATAGTCACAAATTAGAGGAACATATGAAGGCTAAACTAATTGAAATGAAGGGACTTGCACAGGAAACCAACAGTGATGAAGAGGAAACTGGGCTTCAAATCAAGGGAGTGAACCAGAAGGAAGAAAATAATGGCCAAACAGGAAAATATGAAGAAACAAGAATTCAAAAAAATGAGAAGAGACTTAGGAACCTCCAGGACATCTTTAAATGCTCTAACATCCAAATTATAGGGGTACCAGAAGGGGGAAAGGAACAGCCACCAGTGGAAAACTTATTTGAACAAATAATAAAGGAGAACTTCCCTAATCTGGCAAAGGAAATAGACTTCCAGGAAATCCAGGTAGCTCAGAGTCCCAAAGAAGTTGGACCCAAGAAGAAACACACCAAGGCACATCATCATTACATTAGCCAAGATTAAAATAAAGGAGAGAATCCTAGAAGCAGCAAGAGATAAGGGGACAGTTACCTACAAAGGACTTCCCATCAGACTGTCAGCTGATTTCTCAAAAGAGACCTTTCCAGAAGGGGCTGGAAAGAAGTATTCCAAGTCATGAAATCCAAAGACCTACAACCAAGATTACTCTATCTAACAAAACTTTCATTTAGAATGGAAGGACAGATAAAGTGCTTCTCAAATAAGATCAAATTCGAGAGGTTCATCATCACCAAGCCCTTATTATATGAAATGTTAAAGGAACTTACCTAAGAAAAAGAAGATAAAAAAGGTGAACAGTGAAAGGACAGCAAACTCACAGTTATAAACAACCACACCTAAAACAAAAGCAAACTAAGAGGACAGCTAGATCAGGAGCAGAACCATAGAAATGAAGATCACATGGAGGGTTAGCAACAGGGGAGTGGGAGAAGGAGAAGGGGGGAGAAGGTACAGAAAATAAGTAGCATAGATGGTAGGTAGAAAATAGATAGGGGGAGGGCAAGAGTAGTATGGGAAATATAGAATCTAAAGAACTTGAGACACATGGTCATAAACTAAAGGGGGGTGGGGGAGGGGGTGTGCAGGGTGGAGGGGAATGAAGGGGGGAAATAGAACAAATGTAATGGCATAATTAATAAAATATATTAAAAAGAAAAAAGAAAAACAGGTTGGGCATAACCCTCTCCTCCTCCCACCCTTACACCTTGGAAAGAGAAGTCAACATGGTATAATTAAAGTCAAGTGGAGGGATCCACTTTAAATTATGTTGTATCTTTTGAAATGGGGAGAAGTAGTAAGTACTCCCTAAGACTAGAGAGAGGCCCAAGAAACTGTTGATCCTCAACAGTGGTGTTTCTTTTATCTATTGCTGCTTGAAGAAACATCCTCCACAATTTGGTGGCTTAGGACATTGATTTTGCTCACAAATTGTCAGTTTGGCTAGGATTCAGCAGGAACAGCCTATCTCTCCTCCACTCAGCTGGGGTAACTGGAAGGTTGAGGCTGGAATCCTTTCACAGTTTGTTCACTCCCATGCCTGGAAATTAATGTGGGCTGTGAGCTGGGTCCTTACCTGGGGCCAAGGACCAGGATGCCTATACCTCTCCAGGTGGCCTGGGCTTCCTCCTCACCACCTGTGGCTGGATTCCAGGAGTGATCATCTTGGGAGAATGAGCTGGCAGGAGCTGTGTCACCTCTTCTAAACTAATCTGGGAGGTCATGCAGCATCACTTTGACTGTATTCTACTCATTACAAGTCAGTCACCAGGTGTATTAATTTTCTAGGGCCTACATAGTAAAGTACCACAGAAATTATTTCTCACAATTCTGGAGGCCAGAAGTATAAGATGGAGATGTAGCAGGGTTTTGTCTTCTGACACCTCTCTCCTTGACTTGTAGGTAGCTGTCTTCTCCCGGTGTCTTCAAATGGGCTTCCTTCCCTCTGTGTGTCTGTGTTCTAATCTCCTCTTCTCATGAAAATACTAGTCAGATTGGATAAGGACCCATCCCAATGGCCTCATTTTTCCTTCCTTACCTCTTTAAATGCACTGTCTTCAAATATCATTAAATTTTAAGGTACCAGAGGATTAGGGCTTCAACATATTAATTTTGTGGGGTTGGGGGCTTGGGGGGAGACACAGTTCAGCCCATAACACCAACACTGGTCCATGTTCAAACAGCAGGGAAGTAGACTCCGTATTTTTATGAGAGGAATGTTAAAGAATTTGCAGGTGTGTTTTTAAGACCATTGGATCAAATCAAGGAACATGTATAAAGGAACCAAGGACAAGGACAGCAAGCGGGGGAGGATGGAATGTGGGAGGGGTGGTGGTGGGCAAGGCAGAGGAGAGTAGTTGTGGAAAAACGGGGACACCTATAATTGAACAATAATAAAAAAATTTCAAAACCCACCACTTCACCTGGGTAAGTTGCAGAGTTTTGGCAAGTCCCACCATTGATGGGGCCCTGCGCTCCACCTCCACCTCTCAAAAGCTGGTGGAGTCTGAGAGAACAGCTGGACTGTGGCTTGCAAAAAAGTCCCAGTGCCCAGAGGTGTGAGCAGCATAACAGCACTGATTGTCATCAAAAGGGCCATGGGTTTCTAAAATCTGCATTTCAGCAGGGAGTTTACTCAAGACCCTTCTCCTGTTTCCTAGCCTTCAAATAAGATCCTGGATTCCTGATGAATTAGGAGGTGGAAGGGCTCTCAAAATCACGACTCAGACTGAATTTCCCATCAACCTGGTGCAGGAGGGATTAAGAGTCAGGTTTAATTTGACTTGAAGTAATGGGATGTTCCTGCTAACTGAGCTGTGAAGTAAAATTCATACTCCTTCCTGAGGGCAAGGCATGTATAGGTTACAGTGGGGTAGGGATTACATCAGCCTCTCACTTTAGGTATCTCTGTTGCTCCCCCTCCACTCACCCAAAACAGTATGGTAAGAGAGACTTCCCAACTCACTCTCTCCATTCTGACACGTGTTCCAAACAGCTACAGTGGCAACTGATGCATTTCCCCCTGATGTCTTCCACCATGGGCATGGTCAAAAAATAAATTCAAATGGCATTTAAGTTGAAACAGGTTAGGGCGTGTAGGACAGTTAGAGGGAGCTGACTGTGGAGAAGACCCCTGGGCAGGATGGGGTGCCCATGTGCCATGCCGCTCCCATCTACCCTGCCCACAGGGGCACCTTCCCACACAGCCTGTTTTTTACCTCCCTTTACAATTCTTGAAATGCCACTTATAACAGATTCAATTAAGGCTTGAATCTGGAAGGCTTAAAGGGTGATCAGTTGGTTCATTAATTTGGAACAGGACATTTTGGTTGAATCAGGGGCTCATTACTCACTTCTCCATTAGTATAAAGGGGCCTTGGTTTCTCCTGGGGTGAGGTGGCTGAGCTATTTGCACCTACATAGTTGGGAACACAGTGGCTCCCTAGGAGAAAATAGATAAAAACTCCAGCTTAATCTCTTGGAGGCTCAGAGTTTATGAAATATGTTTCATGGCCTGTAGTGACCTCACCGTGGTCAGATTATAGAAAGGGTAATGAGGCCTCAGATAGAGGATTCTCTGTGAGGGTAAAGGAGAATGGACTGATGGGCTGTCTTTTGCACCAAAGGTGAGATGCCAAAAGGCATTGTTCCAGGTCTAGGGGAGAGGCTGATCCAGCACCATTCCCAGCACGTACAGCAGTTGGATAACCCAACCTAACTTCTAAACACTCTTGTGTTCAGCCTCATGTCAACTCCAAGTCTCTGGCTTCAGAAAGGACAAACTAGGCAAGCAAATGCCATCTGAATAAGATGACCTCATTGCCTGTTCACACCAGTCTCCATAAAGCAAAAAATTAATAACTTTGGCTACATAAAAATTTAAATGAACTAGTATAAAGGATACATGGAAACAGCTAAGGGTGGTGGAAATGGGAGGGCGGTGGGGAGCACAGGGGGGTGGGCTGGGAAGGGAGTAAAAGGCAGAAAACTGTACTTGAAAAATAATTTTAAAAAAAACAGTAAAAATTTAAATGTTCTTTATGGAAGCAAATTTTATGAGGTGAAGAAACAAATGATAAGATGGTACACACTATTTGCATCACATACAATGGAGAAAAAGGTAATGTCCTTATTTTATGAAGAACTCATACAAATCAATAAGAATAAATCTAAGTAAATGAACCGAGAAATGCGGAAAGGATATGAAAGGCAGTTCATATAAAAACAAATGAAAATAGGCAATAATATTACAAAAAGATGTTTAGCTTTCTTTTAATTAAAGGCATGACAATCTGAACCACAGTGAGATGCTATTTTTGCCTATTAGATTGGCAAAAATCTAAACATTGGGGTAATATTCAGTGTTATTGCATGAATAAAGAAACAGATTCTAATTCGCAATGAACATATTACTAAATGTAATACTTTTGTTGGGCATTTTGGTAGTGTCAATCATAATGGTAAATGCATATAGCCTTTGAGCCATGGACAAGAGTTTAATCCACATATACATTCACAAAAGTACACCAAAATATAGATACAAGAATGCCTACTTCAACATTGTTTGTAAAGGGAAAAATGGGGAAAGGCCATAAATAGGGTTGGTTATTCTAAGTATGGCATGTCCACATGGTGAAATACCATGCAGCCAGTAAAAAGACTGCACCTATTTCCAAGTTATTAAAGGAGAAAAGCAAAGTGCAGAATAGCGTGCCCCAAATAGTCCCATTTGTGTGAATATTAAAGAATATATATGCTAGTGTATGTATAAAAAATTTCTGGGAAGAGTCACACAAAAATTTTTGGGAATTGGGGTACTCAGAAGTGAAAGGAATTTTAGTTGTTTAATGTACTCCTGTTATATTCATTAAAAACCGTTTGCATGCCTTGTTTTTATTTTAAAAAAGAAAGGCTTATAGGAATCCCCCTATAGTATAATAGCTTATTACCTATTTATGTTCCATCTGAGTCTGTACTTACTGGTTAGGGTAGCGACTAGTGAAAGATATCCCTGTGTGGGACAAATGACCTGTGGTAATGCCACAACACGACATCATGTGAGATACTGGAGGCAGGCTTGGAGGGCCAAGGTCCTCCATGAACAAAGTGGAATAAAAATAGTGAAATATCTGAATGAGTGTTGAAACTTCTCTGTACTTATAGACTGGTGGGATCTAGGAAAACTTGGATCACAAAAATACATGCTTTCCCTTCAGTTCCCCAGCTTCTGGCCAGTTCTGATCCAAGTTTTAGGTAGAGTTGCTGATTTGGGCCAAATTAAATGTGCTATTCATTATTAAATGAAAACAGGGTTTTGCAGATGTCTGTTCTTAGGCATAAAACCCCAAGAATGAAAGAGCAGTCCTTCAACTTTACAGACATTCTTATTTTCCAAGTAGCAGGGCTGGCCAATGCAGGGACAAGATAGAAGTGCTCTAGGGTGATTCTGCATAGGAGCAGGATGAAGATGCCAGCACCAGACCACCCATCCACACAGTGAACAACAGTAAGAAAAGTGTGACCCTGTCACGTCGGTGTTCTGCATCTTCCTGTCTTAGAGCCAAAGTGTGTGGGCAAAGAGGGTGCAGTCATTTCCAGTGAATGCAAGATGTTTTTTCTCCTGTTTTTATTCACTGTGAAAAAAAATAGTTGTTTATAATAATAGTTTTTGAACTTTAGCAGGCATCTGAATCCCCTGGCAAACATCTTAAAAGAGATCACTGGGCCCCATCCCCAGAGGATCTGACTCCATAGGTCTAAGTGAGCCAGAGAATTTACATTTCTCTCAAGTTCCTTAAATGATGCTGGTGCTGTTAGTCTTAGTCTTGGGATCATATTTTGAGAACCACAGGTCTAGAAGGAAACTTTATCAGTCTTTTTTCTTTCCCATCAACAACCTCCCATCCTTTAGCTGTTCTCATGATCTCTCCTTGAAACTCACCTAAAAACCTGTCTTCTTTTATGATTCTTAAACATTGTACCTCTTTTTCCCTTTCCCTTTCCAAGCCCTGTGCCCATGCCAGAAAAACCCATCTGGCAGTGGCAGAAGCTTTCTGAAAGGGCATGAAGAGAGAAAAACTAAGCAGGCAAAGCCAGAATCCTCTTTCACAGATAGAGAGAAGACTAAGAACACTCATGTGTTAATTTTCAACTTCTTCTTGGACAAGCGGACTTTAATCTTCTACCAGGGGCTGGGCATACCAGCAGCACACAGCAAGGAGGAGCTTTGGTCTCTGAATCTGCCCTGGAGCTGCTTAAGGATGGGGGCCACAGAGGGTCCTTTCGATCTCCTTCCCAGAAGGGAAATTTTGGCAAGCACAGAGAGGAGTGATCCAGAATGTTTGTTTTTAGAAGCTCACTCAGTGGGGCCTGGCTCCCTGCAGAGCCCTGTCAGCTCCTCTCTCCTGCTTCTCATTCTCCCACTTCTAGGACCTCCTGCTGCCTCCTCAGTGGGGTGGCTCTGGGGGGCTGCATTCTAGGCAGATGTCAAGCCACACTCACAGGGATTACCCCAGAGGGGACCAGGGCCCGTGGAGAAACAGGAACAGGATCATTCTTTTGTAGAACATTTCTTCTCTCAGTTTTCATCTTGGAAAAGGAAGGAAAGAAAGAAGGCAGGGGAGGGAGGGAAAGAATCTGCTTTAGCATTTACTTAGGTGGTACAGACTGACCAAATCCTGCTCAAAAAGCCATTCTTTCTCTCCTCTGGGTGACATTAATCTCCTAAGTAGAGGCAGCTCTTGTCAAAATCCAAACATACTTTTCTGAAAGGAAGGGGGTACTCAGTCCAGCAGTTAAATGCATGGTGTTATAGAGCAGTGCTTTCCAAACTCTGTGGTACACAGGAACCTCTGGGGGTCTTGGTTCCGAATGCAGATTCTAATGCAGGAGGTCTAGTGGGGTGGGAAGAGGCTCTCTGCATGTCTAACAAGCCCTGAGGTGATGCTGCTCTTGGTCTGTGGACCACACTTTGTATAGCAAGGTTGTAGAGTATGTAGCACTACAACCTTAGAGATAAATTTGAATCCAGTTCTTTCACAAATAAGACAGCGGGAGCCTTGAGAGGCCGGGTAACTTTCCCGTGGCCACACATCTTGGTAGTGGCAGAACCATGTCTGGAACTGGGTACTAGAGCTCCCAGTCCATGTTCCTTCTGCCTCCCTAAGAAGGAAGCAAGGCAGAAATGTAAAGCAGATGCTGGGCACAGTAGAATGTGAACATTTAAAAGAAACTTCTGGACCTGGGGAAGCCAGTATCCAAGTTCACCCTGCCTGTAGTGCCCAAGTTGGTAGCCTATACTGTAAATTTCCTCACTAAGGTCTTCACCGGGTGCTACTGACCAGTCACCTGACAACTGCAGATCTGGGAAGAGTGAAAATGCTGGTGTTTTCCTGAGTTCTGGTTAAGTCTGGTAATTTATGGTGGTTGTCAAGTTAGAGTTTTAAGTGCGTACCTTTATTACCATCAGGTGGCTCCTGGAGAGACAGACTTGTTTGGAATAATGGGACCAAGGTGGGGCAGCCAGATCCTGGCCAGGAAACCCTCAGGGAAATATCTAAGAACAGCGGGTTGGTATTTTGAAACCCAGTGGATGTTCAATTCCCGAGAGTCTTCATACTTCTAGGTCCTCTTGTCTTCATGTTGGTACCCCCACCCTCATTGTTTGGAAGGTAGCAATTTATCCAAGACAGCTGGTGTCCAAGACACCTTGGAATCAGAGATTACATTTTTCAGAATGAAAAACATTTGTTCTGTAGTGTTGACCAGGCCAAACCACTGTGGTGAACTGGATTACTCCAGGAAGGCACCCTGGATTGGCTCTTTAAAGACTCACATTTCAGGTCTGGTTCTTCTGCTTATCAGCCCTTTAGAGTGTTTCTAGGGAAATGGTACTATTCATTCATTCACCCACTCGTGTATTCATTCAGTCAATCAACAAACACTTATTAAGTACCAACTTGTGTGCCAGAATTTAAAGATACCAAAAATGCTCTATGCTTTCAAGGGATCCACAGTCTAATGTGGGAGATGGAGAAACAAGCTGTAATTGAGAGTATAAAGGAGAAATAGTGATGTCGGATTGGTTGGTAGAAGACTTTGTGGAAGAGGAGGTAGTTGAACTGAGTCTGGAGGGAAGAGCTGTGGCACAGAAAGAGCCTTCTTGGCAGAGAGAGCAGCATGCTCAAGGCCCAGGCCTTGGACCTGCACAGATCACTCAGGATTGCAAATTGTGCGTTGTGTTGGACCACAGGGTTCATGGTGATGCAGTGTGGATGGGGTCAGGTCACAAAGATCCTGTGTACTGAGCTAAGGCTTAGTTTCAATTACACAAAACTGTGAAGAGACAGTGGATGTAATTGGTTATAATAATAATGGCAATAATTATAGTCATCATTCTAATAACTGCATTCATTAAGCCCACTGCTGTTATATTTAATTTTCACAACAAACCGATGAGGTGTGTGCTGGAGTTACACCTTCACACTGCTGTGGAATATGAGGCTCAGAGAGGGTGCATGGCTGAAATTCTGATGTAGCGTGTTCTCAGCCCCATCAGATCCAGAGCACCTTTTCGTAACAGATATTTTTAATCCCCTTTTATTGTTGCAAAATGAAGTTCAAACATAATATCCACTTAGCTACATAACTCTAAAAGACAACATAATGTTCATTGGTAATGTAAATAAAAAATAAAATGAAGATAATTTGTAATAAAACAATAGGTATTTCAACATGGAAATGCTCACACCTGGCTATTCTAAAAGCGTTATGAAATAGTTGATGGTTGTATTTATATGTAGAATTACCCTGAATGCAACAGTTGCTGGGTTCTTGGGGATATTAACAGTCAGCAAAAGCAGACATAATCTTTGCTGTCCTGAGCATACAGTCCAATGGCAGGAAAAAAAATTCATTAGCCACACAAGTACCTGTATAAGCATAAGGACTATGCAGGGAGGTGGTTGATGCTATAAAAGCATAAAAATAGGGGTAGGGAGAGTCACAACCAAAAAATTTTGAGAAGATTTACCCAGTACATTAATATTCAAGCTGAGATCTAAAGAATAAACTTAGTGGAGTTATATATGCCTAGCATATGGTAGATCTTCAACTAATATTTGTTGCATGAGTGAATGCATGAATGAATGAATGAATGATGGGCATGTGCAAAGACCCTGTGGCAGGACAGCCAGTGTAGCTAGTGAGTGGAGAGGATAAGGGCTGTACTATGAGAGAAGGCCAGAAGAGGACAGGCCATTGTAGACCCTCGAAGTTGTGTTGAGGATTTGGTCTTCAGCCTAAGAGCAATGAGGTTGAAGCCATCAAGAGTTAGTCTTTATAATATGATGTGGGCTTTGAGAAGGTCACTCTGACTGTGATTTGGGGAAGCACATGGTTTGGAGGGGTAGGTGGTACATGAAAGCCACAGAGAAGGAAGAAAAGTGGGAAGGATGTTAGAATGCTATACAGTAGTCCAGGAAGCTGGTGGCCACACTGTGACCATGTGACGGATGTAGAGGTAGACAAAACTCTGAGAACTTCTGTTAAGACTCTGCAAAGCACATGGCTATGAACTGGAATCCAGCTCCTCTTCTGTTAGCTCCCACTGCCCCGGGAGCCTGTGGATACAGGTAGAGTGGACTGACCAGAAGGGGTCTGAAGCCCAGGACGCAATTGTGGCTCTCTCGAGTGAAGCAGCAGGTGAGGCAACATGCAACTTGCTTTTCACCTCCCAGAGCTACAGTTCAGGGCAGGGTGTCTCCTCCCACCTCAGTGCTGAGTTCTACAGCCAACCACATAATCTGGGCACCTGTACTGCTTTTACCTGGGGAAGAGAGAGACCATGGCTCTGGAGATCAATGGTGGTAAATGGGGGAGAAGGGAGGAAAGGGGAGGGGAGGGGAGTTCTTTATTCATGCCTTTGCTGTTCCAAGGTGTTGCATGAGGCACTGTCAACTCCTTAGGACACAGGAGTCACTGAAACAGGGGTTGTACATCTAGGATTCTCCATGTGTTTCTTTTAACTTTTTTATGATAGAAAAGGTCAAAGTTATTTAAAAGTAGAATAGTCACAAATCCACCATCACCTCCAGCAATGATCAGCTAAGGAACAATCTTGTCTATGTCTCCAATCTCTCTCCCTGCATCATTTCAAAGCAGATCCTAGGAAGTATATAATTTCATCTGTGAATATCTTGATATAAGTCTCTAATATATAAGGGCTCCTTAATTTAAAAAATTAAGCACATTAACACCATTGTCACACTAAAATACTAACAGTTAGGAATATTGTATTTTAATTATGATATATGTTATGATGCATTATGATGATTACCACATAATACATGTGCTCTTTTCACTAATGCTTTATTTTTAAAGTCTCTGTTGTTTTATATTTATTTTTTTATATTTGAATCAGAATCCAAATAAAATCCAAATGTTGTCATTGATTACAATGTCTCTTTGGTCCCTGATAACCTGAAGATTCTCCTTCCCTCTCTCTCTTTTAATTTTTTTTCCTTTCGAGTGTTTTGTAGAACAAACTGAGTGAGTTGTCCTGTAGAGTTTCCTACACCTCAGTCTTGCTGAAGACATCTCTGTTATGACATTTAGCAGATTTCCTGTCCCTTGTGTTGACTGTAAAATGGGAGTTGGTTGTTGAATTTTGATTAAGTTCACAATCAGTTCTTTTTGGCAAGGTGGCTTCATTGGTGGTGCTCTGTTCCACTACAGAAAGTTCACTGATTGTGTCTCCGCAAGATGAGCAGTCATCGATCATTGCTCAGATCTATTAATTCATGCTGCAAAATGGTGATGGACTATTTCTGTATTCCATCTTTTCTTTTCACTAGCTAGAACAGGGTCCCGACCTCTGGGCTGTGGACTGGTACCAGTCTGTGCCTGTTAGGAACTGGGCCACACGGCAAAAAGTGAGCTTGAATGTAATGTGCTTGAATCATCCCAAGCTACCCACCACCCTCCCAATCCATGGAAAAATTGTCTTCCATGAAACCGGTCCCCAGTGCCAAAAAGGTTGGGGACTGGAGCTAGAATATCTCTGTGCAGAGAAACTTTCCCCCGTCAACTATTTTGTTCTGCTGAGGCATAGTTCTAATAGAAAAATATAACTTATGTTTAATTTACTCACCAACTTTCTAAATAATATGTTGGTTCCACAGCAACCTCTAAGGGTTGCTTAAGACATTAGAAACCTTAAGACATTAGAAAATGTCTTAAAATATCATGAATTTAAATATGTTAGGTGTGAGTATTCCCTTTTTAGCCAAGAGAAGCCTCTTTAAGTTGGGTCCTGGGTTGTTTCAATGCCATCCTCGTGATTTTCGGTAGCTTCCCTGTTTTGTGGTGTGACAAACTTTCCAGGCTCATTGTGCACATTTGCTGCCCCAGACGTGTTGTTTCTCCAAGGGGCCTGGCTTCCTATGGTGAAAAATGGTGTTTCAAGATGACATGCCAAGCACCAGGAGTGCTCACTGCTCTGGACTGTTTTGTAGGGCTTTTCTGTGGATAGAGCTAGAAAATATGTATCATACAAATAGTTTTTATTCAAATTCAGGATTATGAGGTTTTGACCCACCTTCATCTATCTTACATCTGGATTTCCTTTCTCCGATAGTTTTCTATGACACCCACAAAATTATTCATTTGATTTATTCCACCACACACTCACAACAGTCTCGGAGTAACAATACTACCACCATTAGTGGTGGTAGTAACAACACAACCACCACCATTACCATTAGTAAAAAAGGTTTGTTTTTTCCAGGGCCATTGTCTTTACGATGTATCTTAATAGGGACATGCAGCCAAATAACTGTGCTTTGAAGTCTCTCTGAATAGTTCTTCTCCATGTGGTTATGCCAATGACTGGGTACACATTTAACTGCCTTTGCTTCATCTTATCTGGAATTTTTAGGGAGCACTTTTAAAAACGAGACATATTAAAAGAAGTCCTTGCTACCTCCACCCAATTTCCTTCCATCCCTATAAGTAACAACATAACATTTTTATGATTTACTTTTATTGCATAAATGATACAGATACAGGTAGAGAAATAATGTTTCATTTGTCTAAATTATACCCACCACCTCCACTTTCATAAATAAATTATAGTATATTATATACATTATTAACCATATTATTGTTTTGCTTTTTTTTTACTCAACATTATATTTCGGGTCACAAAAAAAATGGATTCAAATTCTACCTATGCCACTTTTGTGATGGGCATGTCTCCTATGCTCTCTGAGCCTCAGTTTCCTCATAGGTAGAATCAGAGCAATAATAACCCACTTTTTAGGGTTGTGACAGGTAGCACAGTGGGTGGCAATAGTAGGTCAACACACAGTGGCTCTAATGGTTTTTACAGGTGTTAATTATATTTAGTAATTTTATGCACCTCACAATTTATGAGACGTTTGTTTTCCCCATTAATATCCCACAGTGAAGCTTAAGAGGGCTGGGTGGGAAATTTGAGAGTCATTGAATAAGGACTCAAAGAAATAGAAAGCTGTTACTGACAAGAGCCCCAAGAGACCTCAGCAACTATCCTGCTTGTTTCATGGGGAAAGGTATAGAGACCTATGCAGACTAAGTGATTTGGCCAAGGCTGCAAACTAGGATGGAAAAAGTGTGCTGGTCATGCCCATTGCAGTTCTTTTTCAAGGTAAATTTTCTTTAAAGAAAAGTTCATCTTCTGCAGTTGATAGAAATTTCTCTGCACATTTCTGTGTTTTCTGTAAAAGGATAAACTGGATGGAAGGGACAAGGTACGGGTCAGGGAAACTATGCCTTGAAGAAGAGTTTCTTCCCTCCCTTGGTGTGCAAACATAGTAACAAGGACTGGGGCTGATCCCTATCACTGAGCAACCAGCTCACGAATGTATCCTGTTGGGGATTGCAGGGGTGATAAGGAAGTTCAAGGAACAGTCTCTTGCCCTCAGGGGGCTTTAAAACAACTTCATGCTCATTTAAAAACGGAACATGGCTGTAAAAATATGTGTCGGTTCTTAAAATAATAATAATAATGCATTTTAATTACATTATCTTCAGTTACAGCACTCTTGGAGATGCTTACTATTAGTACTATTATTTTGTTTTATATGTAAGGAAACTAAGGTTTAAGTAAGGTTTTGTGACTTTCCCAAAACTGTACAGTGAGTGAGCAGAAAAGCCAGTCTGTGATTCCAGTTCCACTGGTCTTAATCAGATGTGCACAAAGTGATGGTGTATTTCTCCTCTAACCCATTTCTGGACTCATGTGCTTGGGGATAAAGAGAAGGAAAAAACAGGAAGGATATTTCAGAATCCACTAATATTTAATGGATTAGCTCGCTCATTCACTGATTCATTCATTCATTCATTCATTCATTCATTCATTCATTCATTCTTTGCTTCCTAAGTGCCTTAAAAATTGAGACAGCCTGGGTTCAAATCCTCACTCTACAACATACTTGGTGAGCAGGTGACACCCCTTGTCTGTGCTGCAGTCTCCTCATCAGTATAATGGGTATAGCAATATCCACCTCATGGGTTGTTGTGAGATTTAAATGAATTAGTGTGTAAAAGCATTTAGAGCTGTGCCTGGCCCATGCTAAGAGCCTATACTCATTGGTTGTGTTGCTATGGCTGCTGAGAAATCCGTTTGGTGATCCATGTTTTTGTGGAAAGAATCAGGAGTCCTGAGTTCTGGTTTAGCTCTGTCACCAATGAGCCATGTGATCATGGACAATCTATCTATCGTCCTCGAACCTCAGTTTTCTCACATCTAAAAGGCAGGGCTTTGACCTCATGTTCTTTAAAATCTTTCTACCTTCAAGTGTCAATATTTGGCAGGGTCTGCCCTCTCTCCTCATCATAAATATGGAAACCAACTTTAATAAAGTAGTCTTTATAGTGGGGAGCTCATTTAAAAAGCAGCTTTATTTCACTTTCAAAAAAAAATAACAAAAGGGAGGCTGATGCCTTGTGTACAAGTGTTTCTCCAAGTGTGTTTCTTAGGCCACCCCCCTCAGAACTACCGGGGCTGCTGTGCAAAAAAGAGGCCTGGACATTAGCTCAGGCCCACCGAGTCAGGGCCTCTGGGTGTGGGACCCGGAAAACAACTGTTGACTAAATACCCCAGGTGATTCCTGTGGCAGCTCATGTTTGAAAACCACTAGAGAAGAGAGAGAGAGAAAGAATGCCAGTGTTGAGTCAGATAAGCCAGAGCAGGGTTCTCAGACTTGAACATGGACTCAAGTCAGTTGAGGAGATCTGGATTCAGGAGGTTTGAGGTGTGATTTGAGAACCTGCGTTCCTAACAAACTTCCAGAGGACGCTGAAGCTGCTGGTCCACACTAGGCTTCCTAGCTCCACAATTGAGCTGCATGACCTTGGGAAAAGTACCTATTTTCTCTCAGCCCCAGGTTCTTCAACTACAAAAAGGGGGAAAGTAGTGCCTACATCATAGGATTGTTAGTTGGATTAAACCACATCATGCATTGTGTGTAACCTGCTTGCCACACCATGTAGCATGTCGGCAGCTGTAGAACACACTCTGAGTGTCTACTGCTGTAACACAAGGTCCATTGATTCAGACACCCAGGAGTTGGGATGCTGAGAATGGGCAGTTTTAATGAGGATGTAGGTGACTCTTATGCACAAGAGAGTTAATAACCCCATACGCCATCTCTGTCAGGGACAGGTAAATAAATCCCCAGTCCCATTCGAGTTCTCCAAATCCCACAAGCATTCATGAGTCACGTGGCGATGCCTTCACTAACACTGCTGCTCCACAGATGGTGCAGGTAATGAGAGTTGTGTCAGGCAGCTTTCACTGCTTCCTCAGCAAATACATTCTCAGAAGGCTCCTGTTTCCCTACAGGGTGTCAGGCATGGGCTCAAATCATCAAATACATGAGCATGACAATGTAACTCAACTACCAGGGCACTCACGCCAGGAGATAAATAGGAACGGGTGCCTGAGATGGAATGCTGAGCCCCAGGCTTAGAGCTCTCGAAGGCGACCAAGGTTCCTGGGGGAGAGAAGCCATTTGCACAGTAAACCATTTCCCTTTCTGTGTGGGGCCTCTGGCTGTAACCTGACCTGATTTAGTCTCTGAAGTTTTCATTTAGAGAGTTTGGGAAGTGCAATTCAACAAATCTTTATTGAGCATCTATCATGTCAGGTGCTGTGCTGGGTGCAGAGACACAAGAACAGCAAGACAGTTAATATTTCCTGCAAAGGTGGCAGGTAATAAGTACACAAACTAACACATGGATAAAGAAGACTGTTTTAGATGCCGATGAGAGCTAGGGAAGGAATAAATAAGCAGAGACATGTAACAGAGAGAGAGAGTGAGACTGTCTTTTGAAGAGGGTCAGGGAAGGCCACTTTCAGGAGGTGAACATTTAGAGAAAGCTCAAAGAATGAGCATGAATTGGCCTTTCGTAGAGAGGAAGAGCATCCCAGGAAGAAAGAATAGCATGTGTGAGGCAGAGAGCTCAGCATGTTGCAATAAAAGGAAGAAAACGAACATGGCCGCAGAGTGAGTGAGTGAGTGTGTGTGTGGTGGGGAGGTTGCCCCAAATGAGGTGGAAGAGATGACTCATAATAACAGACAGCACTTCTGGAGTACTTACCCGTGCCAGGCACTGTTCTAAGAGCTTTGCCTGTAATAATTCCTTTCACGTTCATCACAGCGACTCTTATCATACCCATCTTACAGAGGATGAAGCTGAGGCACAGAGTGGCACCTGTAACCTTTTCCAGGCCCAAGCCTTCTGGCAGTCTCATCCGAGCCCTGATCGAGGCAGTGAGTGAGACAAGGCACGGAGAGTGACCAGCACAGTGCCCGGCACAGAGCTAGTGCTTTGCAAATGTAGTTTTTGTCATTATTTCCCCATTTTGGACCATGAGTTTTCCATGGGGGAGACCTAAAGAGCCACAGCTAAGGTGACTGTATAATTGTCATCCAAACTGAGACAATTTGGAGAGTGCAAGAAAGTACTCTTTTTAATTAAATAATAATAGCAAGCTTAAACTGGGACTCTCCCTGGCCAGCCAGAATGTGTGGTTTCTGGAACCACAAAGCCCAGATCCAATTTCCCAGGAATTCACTGGCTGATGGGGAGCCACTCACAAACTCCATTGCCCCCTCATTTCATGGGATTCAAAGCCTCTCCAAGGCATGGACAGTAATCCACCTATTTCAGATTTCTTTTTTTACTGAAGTCAAAGTTTCATATAACAAAAGATTTTAGTGTGAACATGTGGCTTTATTATAATAAAATTTTCTTTGCAAAAGCTTTAGCAAACCCTGCAGGCACCATTCTGTATGATGTAACAGTGGAATTCCTCTCTCATGTAGGGAGAAAACACTTTGAGTCTAAATTACAATGTCATAAGGAGAAGAAAGCAATTAATTTCAGACTCCACTAACCTGGGATTTTATATTATCTTGGGCAGTGGCTGAGACTGATACTGCCTTTTGCTTTAGCTATTGGTAAATGAATTTGTAAAAAATGCATTTTTAAATATACATGAAGAGGTGCTGGACACAGGGTTCAAAGGAAGTTAAAGCTACATGATCACAATAGCTGATGTATTCAGAGTGCTTACTATGTCTCCAGTACTGGGCTAAGATTTTTGTGTGTATTAATTTATCTAATTCTCACCTCAGCCCTGTGAAGTAGGTACATGAGGAGGAAATTGAAGCCTAGAGAGGTTTGCTTAATTTTCACATTTAGTAAGAAAATGATTTAGCCAAAAAACAAATTTCTATTCTTCAATATCTCTCAAGAAAATTAAAATATTTTACTAATATAATTGATATGAGAGTTTATCCAGGGATGCAGAAGAAATAAAACAAGTGGCTCAAATTTTACCTTCACTGTGAAGCTCACAGGACCTTGTATGTGTAGTTTGTATTCTAGTTATAAACTTTCCGTTTTGTCTTCCCTCTAGGCTTTGAGCAACTTGCAGATATATCCATATCTGTGTATTTGGTGTCCAGCACATTGCCTGGGGTGCATAGTGGTGTTTCCTACTTTGTTTATTGATTGATTTAACAAATGTTTATTGTTGGACTTCTATATGTCAGGCACTCTGCTAAGTGTGGGAATGAGCAATGGAGATGGCCCACCTGAGTCTTGTCCTGATAGAACGCATTGTCCCACCCTCACCCCTAATGCATCACTGTTCAGTGAGTAGTCTCAGGAAGGCCAAATTGAGACACCACGCTGGAGGAGGCTTAAATGTCCTCTAATTTGCCTCATAGTCTTGGACAGACAGAGCCCTTAAGTTGACAATAAGAGGGGAAGGTGGGCTGATACCCAGGCAGGTAAACATAGTGCAGTTTTTCTCAACCCCTAGTATGCATAAAAATTGTCTGAGGCACTTGTGAAAATCACAGATTCCAGGCACTGCTCCCAGAGGACATGAGTTAGTAGGTCTGACACTACAGATAGTTGACTCATTTATTTATTTATTTATTTATTTATTTATTTAAAATATACTTTATTGATTATGCCATTACAGTTGTCCTATCCCCCCCTTCATTCCCCTCCACCCTGCACACCCCTCCCCCACCATCCCCCCTTTAGTTTATGTCCACATGTCTCAAGTTCTTTAGATTCTGTATTTCCCATACTATTCTTGCCCTCCCCCCTATCTATTTTCTACCTACCATCTATGCTACTTATTCTCTTTACCTTCTCCCCCCTTCTCCTCCTCCTACTTCCCTGTTGCTAACTCTCCATTGACTCATTTATTTAAAAAAATATTTATTGAGATCCTACTATGCACCAGGCACTGTTTTGGATTGTGAGGTTCAGCAGTTAATGAGGTAGACATGTCCATACTCTTAAGGAGCTGACATTCCAGTGGAGAAAATAAAGATGAATAAGTAAGATCATTCCAAATTGGGAAGGAGTGTTAGGTGACGGGTTGAGAAATGGCCTGCAGGAAGGGATAAGGGACTACTTTATGGTTAGGGGAGACCTCTGTAAAGAATCAACATTTGAGCTGATTCTTCAACCATGAGAATGGATCAGCCATGCAAAGAGTTAGGGAAGAGAGTTCTAGGCAAAGGTTCTCAAGGAATTGCCATGTTCAAGGAACAGAGAGGAGACCAGTATTGGACTAAAGTGAGCTACAAGATGAGGTCAGAGAGCTAGGCAGGGACCAGATCATATACAGCCTTGGAAGCCTTGCTAATGAGTTTCAGTTTTATCCCAAACGCAGTGTGAAGCCTTGGACAGTACTGAAGCAGCTGAGAGCTGTAACCCTTAGACCACACTTTGAAAAACACTGGTAGTAGGGCTTGGCCTCGGCCACAGAAACAGGATCTCAGAAATCTCACCCTATCACCTTCCCACCCCATCCCCATCATTTTCTCTGCTCCGAGGAGCCATTGCACAGTGGTGACCATATTCCCCTGTCACTGTAACTACCTGAGGGCCACATGGACATGTTTGGGTGAGGAGCTGTGACAAATAGTTGACAGTCACCTCATAAAATGGTTGTAGCTAAGGAGGGGGCATATGCTCCTTCAGAGGCCCCAGTATCCTGAGGAGAGAAAAAACAGCTGTTTCCTTGGCTCTCATTAAGGACTTAAGCCTTCTTCATATTGAAGAGCTTCCATAAACAAAACCAGAGATTACTGGATGTTCCCACAAAAGTTGTTTGTGTAACTGGAAGGCATCTGTGGAAAGGGGAGCTCTTGGTGTTGGCGAACGGCATGACAAATGTTCTGTCCCGAGGCCTGGGGGGCCAGCAGGCCAGGGCAGATTCCAAAGCTGCATGGGATCGTCCTTCCTGGATTAATTTTGTTCTTGAAGATGAGTCCCCAACTTACAAGTGATCATAATAATGCCTGTTTCTAAGTCTGCCTCAGACTCTGCTCCAGTGCGGAGTTTATCCTACATAAGGATATCTTCTCTCTGGGCAGCTCCGGGTCTCTCACCCTAGGGATGATGTTTGTTTTATCTCCCTCAGGTGGAAGATAAACTCTTCTTTTGGGTTGCTCTTGCCTTGAGGAGTTTCTTTGTCTTACATCCCCCAAATGCAAGATTATTGTGAACTTCTGGAATCTCCCAGAGAATAAAGGCGACCCTAGATGTTGTTTCCTAACAACTCCTTTGTGAGCATTGTGTTATACATCCTTTAGACCCTGGCCAGCCATCCACCCTCTCCTCCGAGACTTTGCCTCCTCTCTGGCCACCATGTCTGTAGGGTGTGATCCTTGCTCTATCCACTCAAGGCTGATCGGATGAGATACAGACACCTGCCTCAATGGGGGACCAAACAGATTCTCTGTCCTGAAGATTGAAATGGAGAGGCAGAGATGGTGGGCATGCCCAGCTGGTTGCTGGGCTCAAAGACATATGAACTGTAGATCTGGACTGTTCGGTTTGGTTGCCACTAAACATTAATCATTTGAAATGTGGCCAATCCAAACTGAGATATTTTGTAAGTAAACTATGCATTAAAATGTAAAGACTTAGTATGAAGAAAAGATTCAGAATATCTCATTAATTTTTTTATATTGGTTGCACATTAAAATATATTTTGAATATATTGATTAAAGGTATATTTTTTAAATGAATTTTATCTTATAAAATGTGACTGCTAAAATGTTTAAATTACAGTTGTGAATCACATTGTATTTGTATTGGAAAGTGCTACTCCTCCCCCATTTTTTTTATTGTGGTAAAATATACATAACGTAAGGTTTACTATTGTAGCTAATTTTAAGTGTACAATTCAGTGGCATTATTCTCAATATTGTGCAACCATCAACACCATCCATTTTTAGAACTTTGGTATTATCCCTAATAGAAGTTTTGTATCCAGTTAAACAGTAACTCCCCATTCCTCCTTCTTCTAAGCTTCTTGTAACCTCTATTCTACTTTGTTTCTCTGAATTAGACTTTTCTAGGCATCTCATCTCCATGGAATCATACAATACTTATCCTTATGTGTTGGGTTTATTCCACTTAGCATAATATTTTGAAGTTTCATCCATGTTGTAGAATGTATTAGGATTGTATTCTTTTTCAAGGCTGAATAATATTCCATTGCAGGTATCTGTCACATTTTATTTACCTGTTTATCTGTTGATGAACAGTGGGGTTGTTTCTATTTTCTAGCCATTGTGAATAGTGCTGCTATGAACACTGGTGTACAAATAACTGTTTGAGTGCCTGCTTTCAATTCTTTTGAGTATACACCTAGCAATAGATTGCTGGGTCTCACGATAACAATGTTTAACATTTTAAGGAATCACCAATCTGTTTTCCAGGCAGCTACACCATTTTACCTTCCCACCAGCAATGTACAAGGGTTCTAATTTCTCCACATGTTCACCAGTACTTGTAATTTTCAGATTTTAAAATTATAACCAACCTCATGGGTGTGAAGTGGTATATCATCATGGAAAGTGCTATTTTTAATCTTGTCACTTGTGCTGAGAAAGAGAGAAAATAAGAAGGGGTAGGAGTTAAAATGGATAGGGGGCTAGAAAGACAGGGTAAAAAGAGAGAGAGAATGGGAGACAAAAAACATAAAGAAAGTCACAGAAAGTAACAGATGACAGGTGACCCTCTCATCTGTCTGGGTTCCTGATGACAGTTCGATTCTTGGTTTCAGTGGTCTGTGGAGAGGCCCACCAGCACTTCCCATCATTGGGTTCTAAGAGACACACAATGCCATGATCTTACAATAAGTTTTTCTTTTTTGGCTTAAGCATGTTTGAGCTTACTTGCAATGCAAAGAGATGCCTCTGAAACATAATGATTTATAGATTTCTGAATATAGGGATAAGGTTAATGAGCAGAGATACTATGATACAACATAGGATGGAAAATACCTGACAAATATGTGGCATGTTTGCTACCACTTTCTTATCCATGCAAGTCAGATTTTGGTGATTGGTCACAGCCCTAGGTATGACATTAGAATCCTTTTCAATGATGGATCTCTAGTTAGCCACCAGAGACTAGAAATGGCAAAGGAGGGAAACCCTATTTGTTGTTCTTGGGAAATAATTAAAAGAGAATTTTTAAAAGATCCAGAATTTTGGTTTTACGAAAAGTAAATTTTTTGTCATTTCTTTTTCTGTGCCTCAGTTGCCTTGTCTGTAAAATGGCAACAATGATAGTACCTACCCACAGGGTTGTTGTGAGAAATGTGTGCAGTAATAAAAATGAAGGCCCTGGGGAAGCATAAACACAGATGCAAGTTGCTGTTTTGACCGAGATCCTCAGCTTTCAGGGCCTGTCGGGGTCTCTTGTCCCCTGTCCACAACCTCAAGACACTTTGTAGGAGAGGCACCACAAAAACCTGGGTTTCAGAGACAATTCCCAATAACCCTTGGAGAGGAAATGAAATTGTCTTTAGAAGTCAGCAGGACCCATCAATTATGTCTTCCTGTTTTATTTTCTGCATGGAGGAAGTTGGCACTAAGAGGCGGTACTGACCAGGCAGATTTGGGAAAATGACTCATCTGGAATTTGCTGGAGGAGTCTGAAATTGGTAGAATTTCAGCCTTTGGGAGGAAAAAAAGGCTGTGTATGTGTGTATGATTTATGTGCCTAAGTGCTGTCTGTCCCCGAGGCAACTAGAAAGCAGTTCTCAGGGAGCAAGGGCACCGTCCGACTGGGTCTGGGCCTGACGCAAGCGGTATTTCTTCTTGGGTTGTTACAGTGTTTGCTGAAGGGACCAGAATGTGGAGTTAGGCAAATGAAATTTACTCCTAATTATGGCAATTTATGGCATAATGCATGACAGTTTTTATTTCAAATGATCTTTCTCACTTGCCTAATAAGTATAATCAGACTTGTGAAATCATATGGTCTAATTCAGGGTTCCAGAAATACGGCCATCATACTCATAGTGCACTGCTTTGCCTGTTCAAGCCCAAAGAATAATGTGGCCACTTCTGAATAATATGTGTGACCAAGGGGGTGTATGGATCAAACACTGTTCATTTTTCTGGGGCCTCGCTTCAAGAGCCCTTATCCTAAAAGAAGTCAGGAAACAATAGAGTGAGGAATTATAATAATAGCTAACAGTGATGTTGCACTTGAACTTTGCCTTGTCTGTCTTAAGCACTTTACATATGTTCATTTAATTTAATCCTCACATCAACCCCCAAATACAGGGATTGTTATTATACCCATTTTATAGATAAGGAAACTGAGGCAAAGAGGGATTAGGTGATTACCCAAGACCTCATACCTGGTAAGGGGAAGAAATCACATTCTGTGAAGACCTAGGCCAGCAGGCAGAGAGAAATGAACTCCAGAGCTATTATGAAGGAAGAGTCAGTTATACTCATCTCCAGATATAGCAGCACAGAATGTCAGGACGAAAAAGGAAGTCAGTGACCATGGAGCCCTCTCAGCTTATTTTAGAAATGAGGAAACTGAGGTTCAGAAAGGTTAAGTGATTTGCTCAAGGCAGGGGTATCCAACCCATGGCCCAGGGTGGCTGTGAATGTGGCCCAACATAAAATTGTAAATTTACTTAAAGCCTTTTTTTGGCTCATCAGTTTTCATTAGTGCTTGTGTTTTTAACATGTGACCCAAGACAACTCTTCTTTTTTCTAGTGTGACCCAGAGATGCCAAAAGGTTGGATGCCCCTGCCGGTGGCAGAACCATGGAAATAACTCCAGTGTCCTAACTTCCATCTCTTGTCAATCTGTGATTCCCTCAGAGCCAAGTGGACCGGGGTGAGTCTTGTCCAACAGTTGCCTGTGGCCTTTCAGTTTGGATCTCCTAGGAGACCTTCTGCTCCTCTACCGTGAAGGATCTTTCTTGCAAAGGGGGAATTAAGGTCCCAGTCTTGGAGTTCAAATGTCACTTCTGATTCCTCTCTTTTTTTTTTTTCTCTGTCATTGTCATCAGTACCCCCACTTCACATTTCTGTCAGACTGTTTTTCTCTTGGTAGTACCGGACAGTTCAGTCTTCCTCTGCTCCAGAGTGAGAGTCCTCCATCTCCTCCAGGATGTGGTGGAGCAGAGGACCACACCCCTGGGCCACAGTGATTGGTCCAGGGTTGTGCATGGGACCTCAGCGGAGGCAAGGACACTCAATCCTGGAACATAGCAAGGGGTTATTCTCTTTCCTAAGGAGTTGCTAAGCTTGTAGGGTGCAATTCTGGTAGGCAATCTGAGAACCTGCTGAGAGCAAAGCAACACTGACAGAGAGAGAGAGGGAATTCCCAGTGACACCCAGCAATCCACAGACTTCTCAGTTTCATCAACCAATACTTTTGTTTTCTGCTAAAGCCAATTCAAGCTGGATTTATGAAAATTTATAACCAAACAATTCTGCTAATGCTCCTATCTCAAAACAAGGAAATAGATTGGTATTTTCCCAATCTATTGTTTCCAGATTTTCCACTAATTAGATAAACATTGGGTAGCTACTAAAAGGAAAGGCAACCAAGACTGATAAAGATGAGTAGGACACAGTTCTTGCCCTTAAGGGCCTAATGGTCCGGCACAGGAGTCAAGACTCATATGTAATTGTCTATCATTACAAAGCATAAGAAATGACCTGAAGGAGATGCGAACGGTGTACTGTGGAGGTGTAAAAGAAGAGTCCACACTTAACTGGACGGCAGAGTAAGGTAGCTTTCCTGTAAGTGTATAGGATTTCAGATAGAATTTGAAGATTGGGGAGGAACAAGAATTTCAGACAAAGAGACTAATATAAACTTAAATGTGGAAGTGGGAAATATGGACATAAAGTGTAAACACAAAAGGGGGAAAATTGATTGTCCAGTTTATTCAGAGCATGTGTTTTAAGAGGAAAAGTAGCAGGAAATTCAATTAATTGTGTCCAATAAGGCACATGATGACCATATTAATATTGTATTAATATTGTTTCACCTAGATTGATTAGGACCATGTCTGGCAAATCGTTGTATCTCTAATACATTAAATTTTTACTTAATAAATAACTTGATGAATGTAGAAGTTCCAGGAGGGCAGGAAACATGTTCATCATGGTCTCCATTTTATCCCCAGCACAGTGTCTGGCAGAGTGGATGCTCAATACGTGTTTGGTGGATAAGTAATATTGTAGAAGGCTTTCAGTGTCAGGCCAAGGGCTTTGTACCTAACTCAACAGATAGTAGAGAATCCTCAGAGATAATAGAGAAAGCCCCAACATTCAAAAAGCACATACTTTGTGCCATCTACTCTGTAAGGCATGACGTCACTAGGGCTGTGCTTCAGGAAGAGAGGCTGTGCAGTATTAGAGAGGAAAGAAGACACGTTGGGATGGAGAGTCAGCTAGCATCACTAATAACTCATCCTGAAAGTTATTCGAACCTGATTGTGAAGAGTGTTAAGAGAACAGAAAACAGGACAGCTGTGGAAGTAAAATGCAGGATTTGGTACCAGTCACAGAAAATAAATCTGAAAGAGATTCTGAGGGATGATGTGGCAAATTATATTTTCCAAAGATGACCACAACTGTATCTCTTTCCCCAGCACATCAGAAAAAATAAAGCCTGGTTTTTCTACTCTTTAATCTGAGTGGGGCCATCATGTGCCTGTAACCAAGAGAATATGATGGAAGTGACATACATGACTTCTGATGGAGAGTGATAAAAAGTGGCTCAACTTCTGCTTTGTTGTTTGGAATAAATCGACCTTGATATATTTGGTCACTGTGTAAGCAGCCTGACTGCCTGGTGGCTGCTGTGCTATCAGAAGCCCAAACTTGCCCTCATGGTGAGACCCCAAAGAGACCCTAAAGCCACACCTGGAAAGTGGGAGAGATGCTTGAACAGACCCAGCAGGTGCCACCCCCTACTGTTCCGGCACCACTGAAAGACCTTGCAGAAGAATCATTTAGCTGAGCCCTTCCTGACTCCGTTACATGGCACTGGATGACCATGTAGTCCTCTTGCAGAGATGTAGGTGGGGGTGAAGGATGGCAGGCCACAACTTACCCCTCCCACCAAAGTGGCCCTGGTGCTTAGCACGATCTCTGGCATCTAGGGTATGCTCAAGAATATTTGTTGAATGAATGAATGAACATGGTCAGGGAGATAGAAGATGAAAATGTAGGTAGTGTTCAGCAACTCGAGGGACCTTATAATTCCAAAAAGAATCTGAGAATGAACAGTGGACTCTATGACTCCACCAAAGTCATATAAGTAGACTGCACAGTATGTTCAGTCTTTTTTTCATGGGAACTTTTGCGGACACCTGTCTCAGGTGTGGATCCTGTAAGAGAATTGAGGAGAATTTGCCCAGTGAGATGTTGGTGGCGTAGTGGTGAGCATAGCTGCCTTCCATTTGCCCCAAGTTCTAGGACACTTTTACTCTGCATTCTCCCTTTGCATTCAGACCAGGGACAAAAAGGAGTGGGGTAGGCTCTGTAAACAACAAAGGGAATGAGAAAGTTGCTGGTTTAATTTAGAAATACCCATGCAAGCCATACTGGTTAGCTTTTTAATTCAAACTAATGAAAAAATGAAAGGAAATGAGATGTTCCATGAGATTTAGCCAAACACTGAATAGGTTTTATGGACGTGACTGCAAAATTAGTTGTGGATGTTGCCATGAAAAAAAGACTGAACATACTGTACGGTACATCAAAATTCTGCCTGCCTGTTCCTAAAAGTCGGGGGTGCTCACTGTGAGGTTTCTGGTGGGCTGCTGTAGGGGCTCTGTTGTGATCCCACTCATAATTGCCTGGGAAAGGATAAATTTTAAAAACTTTAACTGTAGCCTCTGAGCTCTAGTCCATTGGGTTTTCTTTTTTCTTTTTTTTGTCCAAGGCACCAAGGATCAAACAACAAAGACAGAAAACTTTAAAATTAGATTCTGAAATTATTTGCATGTATATGTAGTATATGTATGTATGGGTGTTGCCATACACACACACACACACACACACACACACACAATGTAAATTACATAGAGATGAAGCAATCTTTGAATTAGAAACCATGAGAAAAGCAATCATTGAATGGTTATAATGCCTTTTTTGCATGGAGGTGAGTCTTTCACATGAATTTGTCTGTATTCAACATCTGAAATTATTTTGGGTAATGACTTCTGATTGCCTGAGTGTCTGGACCTAACCTTGGTCCTTCTGCAGAGCAGAAGGGAGACATTTGAGCTTTGTATTCTCTTCCTTCTAGCTGATGAGTAGTTGAGGAAGATTTCATGTTAATACAGCAAGAACCTGTGGGCTAAAGTCCAGTTCATTTTGCTTTGTCATATAGATTTTCATACGTCATCTGAGTTGCTAGCCATCTTGAAAATTGGATGGAGAGATGAATACATTTTATTCCTCATTACTAGCAAGCCTTCGAGTGTTAGTGCCCCACGCTCCAGCCAGATCGAGTTTTTCTCGGTTCCTCCAAGCATGTTAAACTGTTTCCAGGTTCCAGGCCTTCTGCAGGGCTCTTTCATCTGCCTGGTATGCTTGTTTTCTGTTCTGTTTTCCTAGCTGACTTCTCAGATCTTAATTTACCTGACCCTTCTACAGAGAAGACATCTCTCATCCCCCATACTCCTCCCCACTCCCTCTATTCTCTGTTACAATTCCATTGTGCTTTCTCAAAGCACTCTGCTCTTTCCACCACTTATGATGCTATAGTTCCTTGTTTGGTTATGCAGTGCTATCTCCTACCACACTGTCTGGGCAGGAACAGTTTCTGTGTGGTCCACCTCTGCTTCCCCAGAACCCAGCAGAGTGCCTGGCATATGGATGC
Organism: Artibeus jamaicensis; assembly: GCF_021234435.1. Taxonomy (NCBI): domain Eukaryota; kingdom Metazoa; phylum Chordata; class Mammalia; order Chiroptera; family Phyllostomidae; genus Artibeus; species Artibeus jamaicensis. The sequence continues at coordinate 6,145,410 of NW_026521828.1, read as the reverse complement.
TCGCAGTTGTTCAGTGAACAAAAGTTCCAGTAACAGTAGGTTAGTAATATCTAGGAATATTGAACTTTAAAGATGGGAAAATCTTAGAGGTCACATGAAGCTAACCCAAGACACCGATCTGTGTTAATTGAAAGCACTTTGGTTATTTTTATTCCTTTCTACAAGTGTACTAGAGCTTATTTATTCTTCTGATAAATTGCATTTGGTTTGTTTCCAGTTTCTTGCTGTAATAAACAATGCAGCTATCAACATTCTTTATGTTTTTTTGCACACATTTGTGACAATTTCCCTAGAGTATCTGCCTAGAAGTGGAATCAGAGGTAACAAAATATGCGTTTCCCTATCCTGACAAGATAGCACCACTTATTTTCCAGAGTGGCTGGTGCTTCCAGTCGTCACGCCCAGCAGCTGTGTCTGAGCGTTCCTGTTGCTCTGCTTTCTTGGCAGCCTTTGATTGCAGCAGATTTCTTAACATTTGCTAATCTTGTGGGTGCGAAATGATGATTTCAATTTTCACGAGTCCAATCTGTTTAGACCAGAGGTTGCAAACCAGCTGTGCCTGGCTGAACGAGGCCAGCAGTCTGGATGCTATTCACGGATATGTTTTGTTTGATTGAAAGGTGTTTTTTTTAACTAAAAGATTGAATAGTTCCCAACATTTGAAAATGGAAAGAGTTCACTTAAGAATCTGTATTTCTGTTTTTTTCCCCTGTTGGAGTAAAAAAAAATGGGAAGACACCACACAGGGCCCATATTCACATATGACAAAACGGGCACAGCTGAGAAGCAGCTGCCTCTGCTGGCTTGACACTGGGATGTGTTCTGCAGCTGGCCCCAGGCCTGCAGCCAACCTAAAACTTACCTATCTTTGCTTCTTGGCTCCTGTAGGCTCCTGTAGGCTTTCACATCGTCTGCCCTGTTTTAAGCATCCACCAAAGAGAGAAAGGCCCAGAAGTGGTGTGGCATGGCAGTAGATGAGTACTTCACCCAAGTTTAGCAAGGAATGGCCCTGCACAGTGGAGTACTGGGCACATGGTTCTGGATAAAGACTAGAACGGTGGCTGAGCTCACGGCTACTTTCTCCCTAAAACCCCTCCCCATTCATCTCCCTGTGCTGTGCACTCCCACATTGCTTCCTCAGATGTGATCCTCTCTGACCCTGAACTTGCTGAGCCCCTTTGTCTGCACTCCTCTCCTGCCATTCATGTCTTCACCATGTATTAGGTTATTTGTGTTCTTGTCCTCTTTCCTGTCTTTTGCTGGATGTTCCTTACATTTTGGGACCATGTGTTTACATGTCTGTCTTTTAAATATTGTTTCTTTTGGTCTTTCATGGTACTTTAAAGTGATGGCTTGCACATAGAAATTTCTTTAATTCTGTTCAACAAACGTTTGCTAAGTGCACATAAGCCAGGCCTCATGCTAGGCACTAGGGCCATGAGATGCTGCTATTGCCTTTAAGGATCTGACAGCACCCTGGGGAAGGGACCACATTTGTTCATTCATTCAATCTTTCAAATAGCCAGGCACTGTGCTGGTTCTGGGGAGCGAAAACAAATGAAGATCCTTGCCTTGTGGAGCTTACAGACTAGTGAGGGGATAGATGTTTAGTTGCCTCTGACCCAAGAAGTGGAATTTGTTAGGCATGGACAAGCAAGGTGAGACTTGAGCTGAGGTTTGAAAGATGAGTAGAAGCTAACCAGATAAAGGAGGGAGGAATATTTGTTTTGTTTTATGTCTATGAAGAACAGCTAGCCTGCCTGAAAGCCTTAGGGTGGGAGGGAGAGGCCCAGCTCCTGTGAGCCGGGAAGCAAAGTCCGTGTGGCTGGAGCTGAGAGTGTCAGGTGCAGGCTATGGTGGGAGATGAGGCTGGGGATGTAGGTAAGGTTCAGACCCCAAATAAAATGACTACAATCAAGTATTTAGGGGCTAAAGTAGAGGTATGTGCAGTTGAGACACCCAGTTGTTGATTGAATTAATGTAATGCACTGGGAAGTGAATACATTTATGGATGACTAACCTAGAAACTTACTGTCAAATAGAGAAGATGAATAGGATGTCCAGCAGACAGGCGCTTGTTGCTGTTCAATTGGGAAGGGGCCAAGTAGATGTTAGACATGTCAGAGACCTGCCAATTCTGCATTAGCTGCAATAAGGAGAATCCTGTGAGCCTGGAGACATTATAGGTGGGTGACTCTTTGCCCTCACACCTGGCTGGAAAAGGACTGGTCTCCCCTAGGCTTCCATCATTCCTGAAAAGAGGAGGACTGTGGTCTGCGGAGGATTAGCTGACATAGGTCCATAACAAGCCAGCCCAAAGTCATTGATGGCTTGTGGCACTTACCTGTAAGGAGCTAGTCTTATTCCTTAAGCTCTGCCTGGCCAGTACACCTGAAGGCTTCTGGGGCACACAGTCTACCTAAGTCAATTTTCCCCTCTCTTTGCTGAGTTGAGGCTCCCTGAGAGCTTCCCACCCCCTGAGTTGGTACTCCAGGCCACTCATGCAGCAGAGCTGTGTCAGACACACCACTGAAGTCAAATGCATCCTTGGGGAAGCCCCCCTTTGACCCAGCGTCATTCTTAAGAGAGGAGAAATTTTGTTCCTCATAGAACTTATTGTAGTCGATTTCTGAAAATTATAGCTAGGAAGTGTAAGACCCTGCTGCCCTGTGACAGATTATTGGCTTGTTTTGTTGTTGTAATTTATCAGGTATCAACAAAAGGAGCTTCCTGTCACTCCAGTGCTTGGTGCCACTTCTGTCCCTTTGCTCAGCCTGTTCTTTGGCCTGGGGTACCCTCCCTCCTTTTTAGGGCCATGTCTTCCATAAAACCTTGCTTAATAATGCCACACCACAGTTACTATATCTCCTTCCTGACCTGCCTGTCACTTTCACCAAACATTCTCTATGTTTCGGTATTTGACTCTATTATTTATTCACACACTTTAAAAATGTGTATATGTTTTGCTTCTTTAACATGATTACAAGTTGATGATAGGCCACTAAGTATTTGCTGCATGTATTAGTGACATGGAAGGCTCAAGGTCAAGGACTGAATTATATTCTTCTTTGCTTGTTCTTATTATATTGAGCTCATTGATAGGATTATAAGAAACAGTAAATATTTCTGAAGCAAATCAAATAAACAAGTTAGGCTGGAAAGTAGTATATCACAATGGTTAAGAGCATTGACTTATGGAAGCAAGTATCTCCAAGTTGCCATTTAAGGACTTGGACAAGTTTAGTAATTTCTTCATGCCTCAATTTTCCCATTTGTAAAATGGGGATTGCAGTAGTGCCCACTTAAAAAAGGTATTGTTGATGATTGAATAGGATAATGCATATACACAAAGCTAACCTAAAGCTAAGATTAGTTGCAAACAAGACTGAACACCTTAACTGTGCAGGAATGCTGAGGGTTTGATTAGAGCTTCAAGATTATTAAAGGAAGAAAAAAGTAGATGGTTTGTTGGAGCTTAGAACTGATCTCAAACTGCAAGGCCTCCAGGGACCATCCCAAAGGGAGTGACCATTAGACGGTAGAGTAGGAGATACTGGAGAGCAAAACGAAGTAGAATGGAACACACGGTGTTTCCCCAGTTCGCAGCTCTGTACCATGCCAGTGGGGTTACTCCCCTTTCCTTCTTTTTCTGTCCTCAGAGAAAAAGGTTTGATGGCTTTTTCATTTGTTGGGATCTTAGTTTGGTGACCCTTGTTCAGCCTCACTTGAACCCTTGCTAATTTCTCTCTCTCTCTTGAAAGAGAGCCTCCACCTCGGACCGTAGTCCTTTGATAGATTATTGTATATTTTAGTGGAGTTCAATATCATTGTTCTTCTATTTATTTTTATGACTTTTACTTGTGTTAAGTATTTCTGGTTTTTCTACTGATAGTAAATAAAATTTCTTTTCGCATTTATTTTTAGGAAAAAAAGGAAATAATTAAGACTTAAGTGAATCATAGTATTGGAGTGCCATGGTTAAATAAGTGCCATGAAGGTGGAGCACAAATGACTGATCAGAAAACCCCTGGGCTGGTGATTATTAGGAGGGCCTGAGTGCTACACCAGTTCTGCCCTTTAGGAGTTATGCAGCCTTGGAAGTTCATTTCACTTGCTTGAATCTCCCATTTTTCGATCTTTAAAGTGAACAAGTTAGACAAGAGAGACTTGCTGTGGTCTTGTGTCATTTGCACTTTCTAGCACTTGGTCGGGGAAGGCAGACTTGTCTTTAAAGGACTTGCTTTGCTTGGGAAGTGAGGAGTGGTGACACTGAACAGTTGCACCATGCCAGGGACACGCAGGGTGTATTTATTCTCTGGTTGTATTTGTTCCCATTCACCAGCCCCAAGTTACCATCTTATTTTAGGACTGAAACTGTTTCAGACACCCGAACTCTGAATTAGCAAGTAAATTGATAGCAACCTGTGGCTAATTGAAGTCTTCCTTATTTCCTCGGGTTTCCTTTTTTATGACCTTGGGAAAATACTCTTTTCACCCCTCTTAAAGAAAATATTCTGTTCTCTATTTTCTATCATGCCCACCGCTATGACTTACCAAGCTTGTAGCATGGACTGGGCACCCAGGAAAGCACTTTAAGCATATTATATTGCTTAATCTTGCAACAACTTGAAGAGAGATATTGCTATTATCCTAGTTTTACAATGCGGGAACTAGGGCTCAGAGAGCTTAAGTGACTTGCTCAAGGTCATAGTTTGTAAGCAGTAGATGGGGATTCAAAGATGGGTCTGTTGATTTCCAAAGCCATTGCTCTGAAATCAGTTAGTATTTTCTGTATTGTTTTTTTAAAATCTTAAATGGAAAATGAGGGGGTTGAGGATCTAAAATGAAATATTTCTTTCTTTCTTTTTTTGTTACTTAAGTGCATTCAAGATATATTAACAGGATGGAATACCATCAGGTTATTAAAGTCGCAGGTGTGTGGGCAATGCCAAGGGAGGGACGTACTTATGTGAAATACCACTTGTGAAAAACCAGTACAAAAAGAAATGTGCATCTTGCTGGCAGTTCTATTAAAGCAATCTTAATATACATTGACACAGACTGTGCAGAATTTGAGGGATAAGATAGTTCATAGCTCTGTGTGTTTTAGAGTCTTTTTTCCCCACAAGGTTACTTAACTCCTAAGTAAATTTATATAAAGGAGTAAGCACATTTTCCCAGAAAGTGAGTAACTCAGAGGTAATATTTAAAGGAGCCCAGCTGTGGCTTGACCGCTGGACTCATATTCTGGGCCTACCTGAAATATTTCATGATTAGGTCATTCCTGTTTGGGAACAGATTGAATTAATAATCTCTAGTGAACTCCCAGTCTTCTATCAGCCTAAATCAACCTCACTGAATCACAATTTAGTGAGAAGCTTCCTGTTCCTAGAAGCTTATAAACATTTTATGTAACCAACCTCAAGAAGCATGCACATGTGCACACACAGGAAATATTTTGCAGACAGTTTCAGGAGACCCGTGGGCCCCTGGGTCTAAGTGAAGCGCCCTGCTGTAAAGCTTTTCTGAAGTCCTGGCTTGGATGGTTCGAATGAAGTGGGATGAACCTGAAAGGATTGGGGTTTCAGGGCAGGAAAGCAGCAGTATTCATCCCAGTGGCCTTGTGTGTTGCTGTGCGGTCCTATAGGGTTTTCATAAAGGACTTTACAACTACTCTCGAGGTTGGGCAGAGGAGATGACACTGGCTTTAAGAGTGCGGACTTGCATTTTACTATACTGTCATTATTATAAACAGTTCATTACTTGATTTTGATTTGGAAATCTGTACTGGCCAAGAATGAAGTTTTAAGGATTATATAAATCTTTTCATATTGAGCTCGATAGAAAAAATTTTTTCTCCTGAGTCTATTAATCTGACTTTTTCTGTTATACAATTAATGAGGTTGTTGAACACATTGAATATATGGACAATAATGCCACACTTTTATAGTACAAATGTTACAATTAAGTTTTACTTTTTGTTTAAATGTGTACTAGTGTTCTATTAGGAATAAGAAAAGGTCATTTTCACACAGGTTTCTTATCGTACACTTGCTCTAGCAAATTTTAAAAGGCCAGTGTTACAAAGTCTGCAACTTACCATTCTAAATCTGTAGTCTGTCAAACACCTACAGACAGACTTCAGTACATGCTTTACTCTCCTTTGCTCTCATTTTCTTATTTCTTGTTGGAAATCAATTTTATGTAATACAGAAGACAACATTTAAAGGTCACTGTTAAGACCCCATATATAAAACTTGGCCCACTGGTACCATTCCATCTTTACTTTGCCAATTTCCAGATTAACCTTAGTTTTATCATTTGAAAAATAAAGTACATTTTTGAAAGAATGAGTTTTAAGAATAAAATTAAAATAGTTCCACTTTTAAACTGTGATGCATTTTAAAATTTGTAATTCAATAAAGTTTCTTGTTATTAAATTGTAAAAAAAAAAGAGTGCAGACTTGGAAGCTAGTTGCTAGAATTAAAATGCCAACTTTGTTATTTATGACCTATGTAAAATTGGGCATGCTACTTTATTTTTCTAAGCCTCTGTCTCAATTTCTGCAAAGTAGACATGATGATAATGATGAGGATGACATTGGGTAGCTCATTGTAAGCACTTAGCACAGTGCCCAGAGCAGAGAAAACCTAAGTAAATGACTTGCTTAAGATTAATACAGTGAGCTTCTATCCAAGGTCATTATCAACCTCAAGTCCACTTTTCATAGTTTATTATACATTATAATGCATTCACTTTCTATTATCTTTCTTGGATATAACTGTGTAGCTACGTATAACTGTATTTGTGTGTGTATATGATCCAGCACAAATAATGCCCCTTTTATTACAAAATCTTTTATTACACAATCATAAGCATGTAATTCTGTAACATAACAATATCACACTCAAGCACACCATATGACATTTTAGGTGAAATGTTCAAACTAAATCTATAAATTATTATACCCATGTTACCACCCTACCAACCACAGTCAAGCAGGTGTTACTTCTGCCAGACCATATATATGTATTTTTTCCTTTCACATAAATTACAGAGCAGCTTTTCAGAGAAATTAGTGAAAGAGATCAAGAGAAATTCCTGCCAGTACATCTTATTTCATAGAAGATTAAATTTTGTTCTTATTACATACTTATAAAATATTACTATTTAAGTCAAAGTCTTCACTGGATGAAACTTGTTAACAATTTATGTGAAATTGCCAGTAATTGGTTCAGCCTCATCTCTGCCATGCTACCCATACATCCCCCCCTGGGGCCTCCTTCCCTTAGTGTGCCCCCCACAGGGCCTAAGGTGTGGCTTCCTCCCCATCCCCATCTTTCACAACTCTCTTCAAACGTTACTTCCCCAATCTTTCCTAATCTCCATCCTGACACCCTCCCTCTACCCAGTTTACACCTAACCGGCAGTTTCCCTGCCTTTAGTTCTCCTTTATTGTACTTGCCTCTGTTTTTAATTAAATTGAGTGATTATTTGACTTATATCTGTGTTCTCCACCAGTGGAGGGTCTGAGGGGATCAATAACCTGCTTTAGATTACAGAATGGTAGAGGCCCTGCTGCCTGCCATGATTTCTTCAGGCCCAGGGACACTTTAGGAAGTGACAGGCAGGCGTCTCTGCAAACCCCTGCGGGGCTGGGAGCAGGATTCTGGCATTCTCCAACACCCCAAGAGAGCAACAGCCTGCTGCCAGTCAATTAGAAGAGCAATCATTGGAAACCAAGTCCCTCTGACTAATGAGGTACCTGAAATTGAGATGTCACTTACAATCTCTTTCCTCCTTAGACTGTCTGGACCAAAATTGTAAGGTATTAAGAAATCATTTTCATTTTTCTAAGGGAAATCAAAACACTTGAATGTTAAGAAACAACTTGTCACCAGAGAGAAAGTTAAAAATGGGTTTTAGTATTAGCTTCTTAATGATTTTTGAAATATGCAAATCATGCTGGAGCAGATATGCCACAAATGGATAGCTTTCAATGTCCTGTTAAAATCTGGGATGCCTCAGAGACTACAAAAATAAAATTCTAAACACAAGTTTATTCTGGCAAAGGCTCAGTAACCATTTTGGATTGCACCAAAATATTTAATTGTCTCGGGCACAGAGGATCAATGGCATTCTCCAATTGGTGAACTTCTTATGTGGAGATTAAATGAATCATGGGATTGTAATTAGTTGTAATTACAGCAATAGCTTCTTCTGTTTTTGTCTCTTTGCTGAGGCAGTTGTCTGTGATGGCTTTGGAATAACTTGTTCCTGAGTCTGGGAAGGGATCCGAAAAGGAAGTTTTCCATTCAGCTCTCATATACCCTACTTATGCTTTCGGACAAAAATTAGTTGCTTTTAGAGTTATTCATTTTTGAAGGCTTTTTATTTCCTCTTCCTCAAACGGAAGCACTGGGTTGGGGAAGCATGGAGGCCAGCCACAGGCACAAAACAACAGTGTCACTGCTGGATGGACGCCATGCCTTATGTGGGAGCTCTAACCATGACACAGGGGACCAGAGGGAGGGCTGTTCCCTCTGTCCCTTCCCTTGGTCCGTTCCCTCCAGAAGGCTGAGAATAAGAAGCTGCTGCTTACATGCCAGGCCCTTCGTATGAGCAGTGTTTTCCAGCTGGGGGTATTAATAAGGGCGAATTACTACCAGGATGTCTGGAGCACATCCCCTGTGGGGCACTGGTCCTACTCTTCCTTCTCCAACCTTACTGCTAGTTCTGTTGTTTCCCTCCGCTTGATAAGAGAATCCTTCGGCAAAAATATTGTTTCATTCCTTTTGTGGAGCCTACTCTTTAAAGAGATGTACTGTCACATAATCCTTGCCAGGGCTGTGGATGGAAAATTCTGGAAACATCCTACCCTGGGCAAACATACATTCTTTACCTGATTCTAGGCCCTAATGAGGGTTGGACACATAGAGGACAAGATCAGAATACATTCACAGCTTCTCTTGGAACCCTCTAGAAGGAAAACATCTTGTGAGGTTTTTATTCCTCAGAAGTAATAAAAATAATGAGCAACAATTATCTAGTGATTACTGTGTGCCTGCCAGTCGTGCAACAGATCTTTCATGCATGCACACTACCTTGCCAGTACAGTAAAGGAGAATGAAGCCAGGAAAACATTGCTGACCCAGCCTTTCCCCTTGGTATGCTGACATTGCAGTGGGGAGCTGCATGTTTGAAGCCCCACATTTGAGGTTCTTTATAGTGAAAAAGAAATTAGACTTGCTTGGTCATTCTGGGAACTGGAGTTAGGGGCGAGGCAGTGGAAATTACAGGGAGGTGGATGGGTTGGGCCTGTAGTTCTCAAGCGTGGTCCTAGACCAGCAGCATCAGTAGCACCCAGGAACGAGTTCAGATGCAAATTCTCATGTCCCACACCAGACTGACTGAGGCAGAGATGTGGAGTCAGCCCAGCAAGCTGCTGTTTTTACAAACCCACCACTGATTCTGAAATTTGCCAAAGTTTTAGAACCACTGGATACACCATAAGGAAGAAATGCTCTACCCAGTAGAGTTTTCCAACAACAAACTGAGGTGTCACTGTGTGTGGGGTAGAGTGCCCATCACTGGACGTGAGCATGCAGATGGCTGGAACAGGAAGCAAAGGGTTTGGACTTCAGCATCTCCCACGCTTTTCTAGTGATAAAATAATTGTATAATCATGACACCAATGGGAGCTTGAAAAATGTAATGCACACTTGCATTAAATAAAGAAGACTGTTGAAATGCTCCCAAATGAAATGCTTGCTGCCAGAGATTGTCAAAAGTTATTTTTATACTCCACAATGTACAAAAATTAGAATAATAAGATTACTTTTATTATTAATGTGTTCATGTGAACATTGCTGACACTGACATCCCCTTTCCCAGATACCTGGTGCTGTAGCAAATCAAACACTTGGTGTTTGTTCCCAGTCCTGAGAAATGCAATCTAGAAAAAACTGGAAGGTAGCGGAAATTAAATTTGAAATGTCCCCACCTTTTTCCATGACTTTTTCAACCCTCCCTCTCTCCCCCTTTCTCCTCTTTCCCTGACAATGCTCCATCCTTGCCTCCAAAGTCCTTAGGACCCAGTGTGTTCATCTCCCTTCCCCAACCCCAACCTTCCCAGTCTTTCCTTGTGTTCTTGCTCCCAGGAAACTAATATTCAGGCCTTTCTAGCTTATCCATTTGATCAGCTCCGTGCTTGTCCCACAAATTGCAGGGCACCTATCTGCTCTCAAATCTGTGCTGATGGGGTACCTGTTTGCTTTTTCACTGGAGCCTTGTAGAGCTAATGCCTGTTGGGGGAGAGTTTTAGAAAGGCAGCCTTGGGGAGGGGCACGACATGGAGATAATTTCTCAGAATTGGCCCCAGAGTGATTGCCTTCATCAGCATTATGCAGGGTTTTGTTGAAAGTAAGTTCTCTGCGTCCACCCAGATACATTGAGTAGTGTCTCTGGAAATGGGCCCACAGATCTGTCTTTTTAAGTATCCCACAGGAGTTCTATGCTAACTCAAATATGGGAACCATAGTTAGCCCCCTTCTTGTCTCCTACAAAATCATCCTTCTAAGCCCAGTCAAGTCCAAACCTGACCTGTCGAGTATTTACAAGAGAGATTCTTCTCTGGAGTTCCAACTTTTTCAGGAACTGAGAATGAAGGTGAAATACAACAACTGACTTGGCCTGAATTTAATACAGGCTGTGAAGAGATGGGATGTCCTCACTGCTTTCATGTGACCCAAGCAAAGTGTCCATCAGCTACTTCTTTGCAGGTATAAGTCTATTTGCATTTTTCCAGTAGGTCTGAGGATGGGGTTGGGGTGGGAGGATTACAGCATGAAGGCAAGCAGACTTTACTCCGCTTTCCCCATAACTACTACATGTGAATAGAGATCTGTTTATGGTCACTTATTGTCCCCACGATATTTTGCCCTCATTTACAGTGGGTATTGACATGATTGAGAGGCAGCCCTCTGGGTTTCCTTTGCAATAATCTAAAAATAAACAAAGCCCAAAGGATTCTTTCCTTCCTCCCATTAATCTGCAGGTAGGCAGATGGTGCCCAATAACCTGATCTGAATTGCCAGTAAAGCTTGTCATCGTTTTGCTAAGCACTTGCTGTTAAATTTTAAGGGATGCTGTCAGGTGGTGTGGAATGAGCTCTGAGAAAGGTTACTCAGGCCTGTGGGGCAGGAAATCATGGAAAGGGAGTGAGTCTGTATCCACACAATCTCCCTGAGAAGGAAGGGGTTTAGTGGGATAAGAAGGACTGGGGAGGATTCTGAAATTGTAGGTTGAAGGGAAAAGTGTGGCAGAAAGGGGAGAGTTGGCAGGAAAGTAGCATTTTCCTAACTTGAGGGCACCCAAGTAGTTAGTTTGGGGTCACCAACTGTTTCTTGCTTATTGTTACCATTCTTATATATTTTGTGGATAGTCGATGAATGCTGGGCAAATGGATGATGCAAACCCTTGATTAGTGGGAAGTTTAACTGGAGTAAAGAGGAAAGGAAGAAGGACCAATGTAGGGAAAGGACATGAGCTTCCACAAAGAACTGAAAGGATGAAAGAAGAAGTCCTAGGCTGGAGGACTTGGGTTTTATTTTTTTTGTCTTTTTAAAATACTTTATTGATTATGCCATTACAGTTGTCCTATTTTCCCCCCTTCATTCCCCTCCACCCTGCACACCCTCCCCCACCATTCCCCCCCTTTAGTTTTTGTCCATGTGTCACAAGTTCTTTAGATTCTATATTTCCCCTACTATTCTTGCCCTCCCCCTATCTATTTTCTACCTACCATCTATGCTACTTATTCTCTGTACCTTCTCCCCTCTTCACCTCCTCCCACTCCCCTGTTGCTAACCATCCATGTGATCTCCATTTCTATGGTTCTGCTCCTAATCTAGCTGTCCTCTTAGTTTGCTTTTATTTTAGGTGTGGTTGTTAATAACTGTGAGTTTGCTGTCCTTTCACTGTTCATCTTTTTTATCTTCTTTTTCTTAGATAAGTCCCTTTAATATTTCATATAATAAGGGCTTGGTGATGATGAACTCCTTGAACTTGATCTTATCTGAGAAGCTCTTTATCTGCCCTTCCATTCTAAATGAAAGCTTTGATGGATAGAGCAATCTTGGATGTAGATCTTTGGATTTCATGACTTGGAATATCTCTTTCCAGCCCCTTCTTGCCTGTAAGGTCTTTTGAGAAATCAGCTGACAGTCTGATGGGAACTCCTTTGTAGGTGACTGTCCACTTAGCTCTTGCTGCTTCTAGGATTCTCTCCTTCATTTTAATCTTGGGTAATATAATGATGATGTGCCTTGGTGTGTTCCTCCTTGGTTCCACCTACTTTGGGAATCTCTGAGCTTCCAGGACTTCCTGGAAGTATATTACCTTTGCCAGATTGGCGACGTTCTGCTTTATTGTTTGTTCAAATAAGTTTTCCACTTGTTGCTCTTCCTCTTCTTAAAGGGGTACCCTCTGGTACCCCTTTAATTTTGATATTGGAATGTTTAAAGATGTCCTGGAGGTTCCTAAGCCTCTCCTCATTTTTTTGAATTCTGTTTCTTCATTCTTTTCTGTTTGGTGATTTTTTTCTTCCTTCTGGTCCACTCCCTTGATTTGCGTCCCAGTTTCCTTTCCATCACTATTGCTTTCCTATGCATTTCCCTTCATTTCAATTAGTTTAGCCTTCATTTGTTCCTCTAATTTGTGACTAAAACCAACCAGTTCTGTGAGCATCCTGATCACCAGTGTTTTGAACTGTGCATCTGATAGGTTAGCTATCTCTTGGTCACTTCAAAGTATTGGCTCTGGGGCTTTGAACTGTTCTTCTTGAGACATAATGTTTTGGTCTGTTTGCACCTGTTATGTATGAGGTGCGGATCCTTAGTTGTTCACCAGGGTGGGGTGACCCAGTCACTGGGTTGTGACACTGTATGTGGGGGTGGGGTTAGAGAGGGGCAATGGCACTTTTTCTGCTGTCTCTTGGATTTTGGTCCCCTCTGCTTCTTCCTGCAAGCAAACCGCCGCCCCCCCGCCCCGGGTGCTGGCTCCTGGGTGTGTGGGTTTGTGCATCCTTCAGGACCCTGTGGGTCTCTCCAATGAACTCTCTGTGACCATGGGAGCTTCTCCCAGCACCTTGACCCGGAAAGTTTTTGCAATTGGTGCTTTTAGGCTTTAACTCCCATTGCTGAGGCCCTAGTCTTCTCAGTCTGTCTCGCTGTTCTCTCCTTTGCCTGATTTATCTGGGTGTGAATGTGTGACCCGGTCAGCCAGCCGCCCCGGGCCCTCAACCAGGTCTGCTCGTTGCCACCCAACACCTGGGATCCGCCAACCGCTGCCTGCATGCCTGGGTCGGTCTAGCCACTTTTTCCTGCATGACCCTGCTCAGCCAGTCGCTGACTCTGCCCCTTTTACCAGTCTGGCTTAATAGTTTGTTATTGTGGGACTTCCATACAGTTCAATTTTCTGTGTTTTGGTTGTGTTTTTTTTTTATTTATTTTTTTATTGATTATGCCATTACAGTTGTTCTATTCCCCCCTTCATTCCCCTCCACCCTACCCCCCCGTCCCCAGCATTAACCCCCCTTTAGTTTATGACCATGTGTCTCAAGTTCTTTAGATTCTATATTTCCCATACTATTCTTGCTCCCCCATCAATTTTCTATCTACTGTCTATGCTACTTATTTTCTGTACCTTCTCTCCCCTTCTCCTCCTCCTACTCCCCTATTGCTAACCCTCCTTGAGATCTTCATTTCTATGTTTCCACTCCTGATCTAGCTGTCCTTTTAGTTTGCTTTTGTTTTAGGTGTGGTTGTTTATAACTGTGAGTTTGCTGTCCTTTCACTGTTCATCTTTTTTATCTTCTTTTTCTTAGATAAGTCCCTTTAATATTTCATATAATAAGGGCTTGGTGATGATGAACTCCTTGAATTTGATCTTATCTGAGAAGCACTTTATCTGTCCTTCCATTCTAAATGAAAGTTTTGCTGGATAGAGCAGTCTTGGTTGTAGGTCTTTGGATTTCATGACTTGGGATACTTTTTCCAGCCCCTTCTTGCCTGTAAGGTCTCTTTTGAGAAATCAGCTGACAGTCTGATAGGAACTCCTTTGTAGGTGACTGTCCCCTTATCTCTTGCTGCTTCTAGGATTCTCTCCTTCATTTTAATCTTGGCTAATAGAATGATGATGTGCCTTGGTGTGTTTCTTCTTGGGTCCAACTTCTTTGGGAATCTCTGAGCTTCCTGGATTTCCTGGAAGTCTATTTCCTTTGCCAGATTGGGGAAGTTCTCCTTTATTATTTGTTCAAATAAGTTTTCTGTTGCATCCGCTGTCACGAGAAACAGAGGTTCGGAGACTTTCAGAATTTTCAAGATGTTACTTTATTGGCCAAGTTTTACCTGCGCAGGGGCGAGCTCTCTGAGTGTCCGAGGACACTATGCTCAGGAGAGCTGCAGATGAGAGCCGCACCCCGGCGCTTACAGCTATGTCCTTATATAGGGGTATGCAAGCAAGCTTTGAACAGAAGCAGATGTGGCTGTTAGCTATTGGCTAGCTCTAAACAGCTGATTGCCATTGGCTTATTAGGGAAATTCAAAAGGCTCTTTGTGTAGTTGGCGTCAGCCCTTTTAGGAAGTAAAAATTTCCCTATTCCTGGTCAGCCTAACTTTAGTTCCTGGTCAGCCTAACTTTATCCGGGGCTCGTTTGGGATTGTCCCTTTTCAACATTTGTTTTGGACCTCAACATTTTCCACTGGTGGCTGTTCCTTTCCCCCTTCTGGTACCCCTATCATTCGGATGTTGGAGTGTTTAAAGATGTCCTGGAGGATCCTAAGACTCTCCTCATTTTTTTGAATTCTTGCTTCTTTATTCTTTTCTGTTTGGCCATTATTTGCTTTCTTCTGGTCCACTCCATTGATTTGAGTCCCAGTTTCCTTTTCATCGCTATTGGTTTCCTGTGCAATTCCATTCATTTCAATTAGTTTTGCCTTCATATGTTTGTCTAATTTGTGGCTATAATCAACCAGTTCTGTGAGGATCCTGATTACCAGTGTTTTAAACTGTGCATCTGAAAGTTTTGCTATTTCTTCATCCCTTAGATTTATAGGCTCTGGGGCTTTGAGATCTTCTTGAGCCATTTTTGGTCTGTTCTCGTCCGATAAGTATGAGGAGTAGAGCCTTGGACTCTCAGGTCGCTGGGTTGTGACGCTGTATGTGGGGGCATGGTCAGAGCGGGGAAATGGCAACCCCCTCTGCTGTTTCTCGCCACTGGGTGAGGAGCAGAGCATTAGGTGGTTCACCAGGGTGGGGCCACTCAGGTCGCTGGGTTATGAGGCTGTATGTGGAGGCGGGGTCAGAGCGGGGAAATGGCGGCGCCCTCTGCTACCGCTTGCCGTGGGGCCTGCTCAGTCCCCATAGTCTCACCGCCCACTCCCTCGCTTGTCTATCTGTGCAGGAAAGCGCAACCACAATCAACCCACAGCCCTGCTTCCTCGCTGTTCCCCTGCAGTCGCTTGCTGATTTGCTTACTAGGTCCAACCCTGCGCCTGGGTTCCACGTGCCCGAGTCCATCTGACTGAGTTTTTCTGTGCAACCCTGCTTCGACAGCTGCTTGTTTCGCCCCTCTTACCGGTCAGGCTGAAGAATTTGTTGTTGTCAGACTTCCGAAAAGTTCAATTTTCTGTGTTCTGGCTGTGTTTTCTGTTGCTAATATTTAGTTGTCTCTAAACTTGGTTGTGAGAGAAAGCATGACTTCTCCACCTATGCCTCCATCTTGGCGGAAGTCCCTGGTTGTGTTTTTGTTACTAAAACTTTTTTGTCTTTAAACTTGGTTGTGTGAGGAGGCACAGTGTTTCCACCTATGCCTCCATCTTGGCTGGAAGTCCAGGACTTGGGTTTTAGTGCTGAGTCTGATATTATGGCACAGAGAAAAGTCTCATCAATCAGCAGATGAAAGAAGGTGAGAACCACATTGCTGAAGTGACCTGTTTCCTTTGTTTGGGACTAGAACATAAGACTCCAAATCTCCTAGGGCTGTTTCTACAGATGTCAACACATTTGCTGCTCTCTTGCATGCTCAGTGGATGGTTTATTGATTTTTCTAACTCAAAGTGGTTAATTTTGTTGATTTTTTTAAATGTCAAAATTAAGTGGCTAGAATGGAAGATAGATTAAGATACTTTTTAGCCTCAAAATTGTGTTGTGTATTCTATTCTATCTGTAAAGGGACACATTTGTTTTGCTTTATTAGTACCCAAACTGTTAGTGTCCTTGAACCAGCCTAACTCAGTTATGAGTGTGGGAAAATCCTGAAGGCTCATTGTTTTTTAGAAGAATCAATTGTGGCCTGGCCACCTCTGCCCCAAGGATGAGACATCTTGCTCTAGTGCTAGACTTGGGTAGCTTTTACCTGCCTAATATCCACTTGCTTTATTCCTGTCATTATTCCTCTTGGAAGAACTACCTCTCCCTCATTCTCATCCATGTGGCTATGGTTGGACTGACCCTGCTCCTACCTCCACCCTCCAGGGGTGAACACTTGACTAACATTTAGCCAGTTGGAGTATTCTACACCCTCTGGCCACCATGTTCAAGGAGGAGAACCTAAACCAAGACAGCCTAATGAGACTCAGCCTTGGGTTTTTTTTCCAAAACAATTGAGAATGAGGTTCCTTTCCTCCAGTGTCACTGCATTATGTGAATATAAGTTAGAAGTTGCCTGGACCTGAAAACGAAGCTAACACAGAGGGAAACAAACTGAAAAGTGGAGGGAGATGTATTACTGATGACACGATTTGACCATTTGTCTCAAGCCATACCTGAAGGTCAGTTTACCCCCAGATTCTTCAGTTCATTGAGCCAGTGAATCCCCCCTTTTGCTAAAGTTTGTTTTACTTGGGTTTTTCACTTGCAATGAAAAATGTCCAAACTGACACAGTCACTTTAGTACTTAGGGTAATATGCAGGGAGAAGAAAAAGGGACATTTGCAATGTAATGAGCAAATACAGTAGCGATCTCTTATGAGCTATTGGGACTGGATAATCTAAGCCTGTGGAGCACAGCAGGCTTTAGCAATACTACATTGTTATAGCTAAAACACAACTGAGCAGTTTATGCTGACCTGCAGTCACAGAGGTGGTATGGCATATGGGGGTTTGGCAGGCAGAGTCCTCAAGTTCTAGGAAGTTTGTGATGAATGCAGATTCCTTGGCTTTACCCAGATCTATTGACTCAACATTTGGCAGTAGAGGCCTGGAATTTGCTTTCTTAAAAGATCCCCAGGGTACACATTAGTTTGAGATCCACTCTCATAGTTGTGAGAGGTCAGACTTTGAAATTAGAAGTTCTGCATTTGAATGGCCTCTGCCCTTTACTACCTGTCTGACCTTGGGCTCATAACTTAATCTCCTTTCAGCCTCAGCTTTCTTATCAGTAAAATGGGGATCACAATACATCATAGATTGGGAGGATAAATTAAATAATGTGTGCATATAAAGCACTTAAGCCTTGTTTTTATCTCAGAATTATTCAGTAAGCATAGTTATTATTATGACATAAAACCATGAGATCAGGGAGCAGGCTGAGAAAAACTCACTAGGAACAGATAAAATGTTGGAGTGATGGTGCTCCCCAGAGTGTATGGCGTGACGTGTGTAGTGGTTAAGACTGGAGGCTCTAGAGTCAGAACTTCATCATCAGATCCCAGTGCTGCCAGTTACCAGCTGTGTAGCCTCCTTGTCTTAGTTTCCTCATCTCTAAGGTGGGATTAATGATGGTACTTAACTCACAGTTTGGGGGGGATGATTAAATAAGATAACAAATGCAAAGACCATAAGCAATACTTACTAGTTTTATCATGACCATTTCCCCTCTTTCCAATTATAATATGCTTTTCCTTTGTGCTTCACACCCACATTGCCTTATTCCTCTGGGATCCACTTCCACTGGCTCTTGCCCCTATTATTGAATGAAGAAATTAGATGCAGAGAGAGGTCCTTCCACTTGTAGCTCTTGACTTGAGCTGAATCCCCGTAGCAAGGGCTCTGCCTGGGGAGTCGGGGAGGTACCTGCTTTGTGCCGAGGGCCTGATTCTTGTGTGAACTGCCTATGTGTTGGGAGAACCAACTGAACAGCCTTCAAGTTAACATTTGCAAAGTGTCAAATCCCTGAGCATTTCCTTTCTGATTGAGCCCCCAGGAAACCTCAGGGCCCAGTGTATTAAGAAACGAAGAACAAGCTGCTATCTTTGGGCTGTAAGTCATGCGGATGGATGTATCACTCTAGTCCTGCCTTCTAGGTCTGTGTAGGCACTGAACATTCGAGGATCTGCTTAATACATGTTTTAAGAGAAAATAATCTAGCAAGCCACACAAGGAGAATATAACCGTAGGAGCAGAATGACTATGTGTCTGTGCTGTCCCAGGGCTAGGAAGAGTTTGAAGAAATGTCTGAACCTGAAATACATTTTCCTCATCTATTTGGGAAAAGATGACTTTTAATGTTTCTTTTAACCTTGATTATTTAAGATTTGCAGATCCCAGATTCTATAATATTATTCAAAGTTACTTCTCTTGGGAAGTCTCTCAATCCCCCTGAGCTTCCAAGAGTGGAAACAGGATGAGTGGCATCTGCAGTTGAAACCAGGCCATGCTGCTGAACAGTTGGCAAACCTAAGTTGTTCTCTTCTCGCTAGAAAGGGTGCAGGGTTGCATATTAATTCACAATTACTCATAAAGTAGACAGCAAAGCTTCTCTTTTGTCAACACTTGGACATACAAATTAGGTAATATTGATTGGGCTATGAATCTTTCATTTCCACCTTGCCTCATGGTGCCAATCACCTTAAATGAGGCTAGATTAACATCAGAAGTGACTCACACTTGGCTAGGTATCTGAGTCTAGCCCCCACAGACTTGCTGTATTTTGGCTTCAATTTGTCAGCTGAATTCTGTTACTAACTATTCAAGCGCAAAGCAGAACCTTATAAGCCTATCTCCAGTTTATGCTGGATATGAACTTGTGTTTCAAAGTGATCTTTGGTTCTGACAATATGGCAGAGAAAATTCATAGGGAGGCTGAATAAAAAATAGAAATGGAATTTTATAAATTACTCTGGCATGAAAATCCACAGGAACAAGAAATAAAGAGAGAAATCAAAGCCAGGACCATAATGGAGAGCTGGCTTTTCAGCAAAATATGTGACCCAGATATTGGCCCTAGGAGCTAAAGGTTGGGGGTTTGATGCCCACTGGGGCAGAGAAGATGGGGGGCTTGAGTCCTTGCCAGGTAGGGAAGCTAGAACGGAGCTGGAGCTTCAGCGTAAAGCCTTGATAAGTTGCGCTGTCCATGGAATGGCAACTCTCACAACTCCACAGTAGAATCTAGGAAAGAAGCAAGACATTTTGCCACCTGTCTAGAGAACTGATTTAAAAGTACAGAAATAGGTATATCCAAAAAACCAAAACCCCAGGTTTGTTCCACATGTGGGTATGATACCCAGATGTATATAGCTTATAAGTTAGCACCAACTGGTTAGGTCCCTTGGGCTACAATAGAAGCAATTGTAAAACTGTTTATTGGGGCATTTTTACAGCTCAAGGCACAAAGGACTTGCACAAGGAAATTAACCACCATGAGGAAGAGTCAGCAGGTGTAGCAAAAGGGTAATTAGTGCCCCCAAGAGTCAGAAATAATCTGTAAGAGACTATAAAATAAGAACATTTGAAATTATTAAAGACATGAAAGAATGAATAGTATGATAAAAAAGAAGCAGCAATTTTATACAGATACACAAATAGAAAACTCATATGTAGTTTTTGACCAACTGTGTTTCTTTGTCTAGGACTAAGGAAATTTTTTCCAGGACACAGGGTTTTCAGAGCTATTATAGAAAGTCGGGTAAACCAGGATGGTTGGCCACCCTACTTCACCTGGTAATTGAAGATAGTTTAATAAAGGGACTATTTACAAACTTATGGAAGGGGTTTGGGGAACCCAACAAGGTACGGTTTAAGCAACATCCTGGACCTAACAACAATCGGGAGCCATTACTACCCCTGAGCCTGAAGGGGCCAGAGGATAGTATAGCTGCTGAAACTCAAGAGAAATAAGGTCCATGCCTGACAGGAGCTCTTAGTGGAGAGAGACACGTCAGTTTTCTCCCACCTTCCCTCCTAGCTTCTGTTGGGGCCTCCTGCTGGCTAAACTCAGCTGACAGCCAGAGGACAGGGGAGCCTAGGAGCTAAGCCTTATAGGTCATCCTACTGAGACACAGAGCAGAGAGCAATGCAGAACAGCGCTCAAGAGCCAAACAAAGACTAATCAGGACAGACACACCACTAAATTGATCACCTGAATCCCTGTATGTGAAACCTCCCATGTTAAAGCAGTTTATGTAAAACAGGACGAGGAGCAAGAAGAGCAGAGAGGAGAGTTGAGCCCTGATGCTACTCCTGGTATTCACATTCAGTGAGACTTTGAGAAAGTTTCTTTCTTTATATCAAACTAATACGTTAATTATTAAACCTTTCTAGAACAGAAGTCTCAAATTGGACATCCATAGGTCAGATTTTATTGCAGAAATTGTTTGGCCTTCACAAAGTTTTCAAATAAATCTGAATGACCCAACAACATTGAAAAAACCAACAATTCACATGAAAATCTAGATTTCTAGATTCCTTCGAGTTTCTGTGTGGCAATAACTGCCTAAAGAAACTACTTTTGGCAGAGTCCTATATTCTCAGTTCCCCAGGGCTCTGCTTATTTATAAGTTCCCCAGGGCCCAGGGCCATTTATATTCTTACCTGACTGATCCCAATAGGAATTTGAATTCGTAACCCTTGAAAGTGTTCTTCCAGCTTTCAGCCTTAACAATCTGTGAAATGCAGGGTATACTATATTTTTTCCATATGAACATAGGTCTTTTGAATTTTCTACTGTAGGTAGATTGGGAAGCTGGCAGGTGTTATTTTTACATATCTTCCCTTACATCTTAAATGCTACACATATGCTATTTTATGAAGCATATGGTTTCCCATGTGCATGACTACACTTTGTTGATTTTTCCTTTTCTAAGTTCTCCAAAAGCCCAGTAGAATAAACATAAGCTGCCATTTAGAAAACAATTCTGAGGAAGAAACCAGCTGGGGCTGAAAAAGTGAAGGGCTCCAGAGAGCCACCAAGTGACCAGATTTGGGGTATAAGATTCCATGGTTCATAAAGACCAAAATTCTTCTTTTCCCCTTTACATGATAGACAGTGAGCATGGGTATGAAACAGTTCATGGGTGGGATTGCCTTTGTTTTTTTGACTTGTGGGGGAGAATGGAGCAGAAAGGTAAATTTAACCTCTCTGTGCCAGACGCTTGAATGGAGATACCCATAAATGTTTTACTGGATGATGGGCCCTGGATTTTTCATCTCCTGCCAACAACCACAGCAGGAGTCAAAGCAAGGAGAATCTTTCCTAGGCTCAGGATAAAGATTGATCTGGAAAGGGGTTTTCTTCCGATACCAGCCTTGCTTAAGAGATGCTCACAGAGAGTCTGTCAGGCCAGGAAACTTTGAAGTAGGTGGCATCAGTAGGAATTGCACTAACATTCCCAGAGGGACAGAGAAACTGTCACGGTCTATCCAGCATTTTGCACCAGAACCAACAGCTTGCCTGGCTCCTCAAGGTTTTCCCTTTCAGCCTTCCCCCAATACTCACACTGTATGCTTTTCAACCACTTCTGGAAAATAATTAGTCCAAACAATTAAAGTATTGAAAGAGAAGCTCCCAACTCCTGTTCTAGAATAAGCAAGGATTGTGGGTTGCATACAGATGCTCCTCAACTTACAGTGGGGTTACATCTCAATAACCCATTGTCAACTGAAAATATCCTTAGTCAAAAATGCATCCAGTACACCTAACCTACTGAATGTCATAGCTTAGCTTAGCCTACCTCGAAAGTGCTCAGAACACAATATTCAAACAGTACTGGCAGCGCATTGCACTGTGAGTATCAGTTGTTTACCCTCAGGATCGAGTCACTGATGGGAGCTGTGGCTTGATGCCACTGCCCGGCACCACAAGAGAGTATCATATTGCATATTTCTAGCCCAGGAAAAGATCAAAATTCAACCAAATCGAAACATTTCTGAGAATAATGAGGCTCCTATTAGTAGTTATGCCAGAACAATAGGTATAAACCAGGACTGCTATGGGAACACAGAGATGTGTGATTAGCCTATAGTTGAGAGACAGAGGGAACTCCATAGTGGTATGGGAAAACACATGGTTTTTGAAGAACTGAGAGAATTGGAGCCTGGTTAGTGTAAGGTGTGTGTGTGTGTGTGTGTGTGTGTGTGTGTGTGTGTGTGTGTGTGTGTGTGAAGAGAAAGAGACAGAGAGACAGAAGAGGTGGAATAGTGAGACAGGAAGCTGGAAAGAGAATTGCAATGTTAGGTTCTGCAGATATAAAATGTTTCTTACCTTTCGAATTAACCGTGAGTGGTAGATGCTATTGTTGGCCTGCATAGCATTCGTTTTTCCTCCTTCCTAACAGAAATCATTCCCCAAGTAACCACATACTTCAGAAGAAGCTTACCCAGTTCCAGTGGTGGGTCTAATTACTCTAAGGGTCATATCTGTCCCTTTTCCAGGGATTATCTTATGGGACACATGACTCACTTCTAGTCAATGGTACATTAGGGGAATCTCTTGGAGAATTTCTAAGGAAAGTTCTCTCATTCCAAGCAGAAAGCCACAAAAAGGGATTATCACGTCTTGATGTCATGTCTATAATCACTACAGCCCTTTTCATTCCAAATCTGATGTTGATGCAATAACCGATAGCAGAGTGAAGAAATGAAAAAAAGCAGGAATCTAGATGTCTTTGTGAGCTTCTAAATAACCAATCCCTGCCCTGCCTCTTGATGCTATCACATATGAAGGGATACTTGCTTTATTTCTTAAGTCCTTTTGAGTTGAGATTTTCTGTAACTTGGGTCTAATAATGCTCAGATACACCATGAAGCTTAAGATTGTGAACTAATGGCCTTGACTTTGTAAGAACTGGAGGAAACGAGACCTGCATGTCACTTACTGTCACTCTCACTTGTTTGACAATTATAGCTGCTATTTATTTTTATCTTGTATTTATTGTTTTTCCATGTGATTCTTTTGAACATCCAACTAGTCTGGAAAATTTTTGAATCAAGCACTAAGATAAACTTTTTTTTGTCTTTGTAGCTCCACAACCTTTTATATAATCCACAATTTTTTTTGTCAATTATTAGCCCCATTTTTATTCCACCCACATAGATTCTTTCAGAGGATGACCAGAATGCTATCTCTATTTGGAGGTAATAATTAGTCTCATCCTCACTGGCTTCCTCTTGAATGTGGAGGGAATTACTGGGTGAATGAGCAGGAACATGGCGGCTATGTGGCCTGTTGCCCCTGAGTACTACTTGGAGACCAGCCTGGCATGGAAATGACCAGATGTTTGAAGCTGAGCCACTGTTGAGTGAAATAAATAAGTTTCCTTTCATACTTCCCATCTGCACAGACAGTTTCTGCATTACAAAACCACTGGTGCCTATAATCTCACATGGCAACAGTTGATCTCTTAACCTCTTTCCTCTCTAAACTTGGAGTTGGAAGGCCCTGGAAGTCCAATTAGACCACATGGGTGTGTGTACACTAGCGTCCATCTGTCAGGCACTCTTGGAAGCAGTGTCTCAACTTAAGTCATTGCCCGAGTACACAGGTACTCCTGGACTTGATGGAGTCACCTATAGAACATGAGCAATGTCCAGGTATAGGCAACAAGAAGGGAAGTAGGGTTCAGTAGGAGCCAAGGGAAGAGGAGGGTCCAAAGTGGGGTGTACCAAAAATGGGCTGATCTTACAGGTCAGAAGCAATCTCTCTCTCAATCTCTCTGTTCCTCTCTCTCCTCTCTTTTTCATTTGACATTGCTTTTTTTTTTTAGTATACCTATAATGTACGCTGTTCATGAAAATTTTAAGAAATGGAGGAATGTATAAGAACAATATCAAAATCACCTATTTATTTACTCCCTAATATTTCAGTATATATCCTTACATATTTTTTCTAGCTATGTGATTATTTATTTAGTAAACATTCCCAAAAGTTTATAATGCATTCTATGTGTATCAGGCCTCTTACCAGACATTGAGAAAAAAGTTGTGATCAATAGTATGCATAATCCTTTATCTCATGAAATTTTGGTCTAGCAGAAGTCACATACAGACATAGAACTGCACTAAGAAGTAGTTAATCTCGAGTTTGGCAAACTTAACAAAGGACAAGCACTGAATCTTTTGAGATAATGGGGTTCCTAGCCTAGTCAGCATGCATCAGGGAGTGCACTTAAGGGCCCAGAAACTGAGATCAGAATGGTGAGAAATCACTGCCTAGTAAGGGAGGACATGTATTGGGCCAGGGAGGCAAGGATAGGGGGCAGGCAGGGAACAGATGGGAGTGAGAAAATTCCTGGTAGAGGGTTACCTTGCCTAAGGTTCTGATGAGGGGCAGGAAAATGGGGGCTGGGTCTTATAGGACAAGTGTAGGCAGACTACACCGCATAGGTCAAATCCAGCAAACCGCCTGCTTTTTAAAATAAAGTTTTATTGGAATAGAGCCTGCTGATTCATTTATGTAATGTCTATAGTTGTTTTCACTCTATGTTGTAGAAAATGAGTAGTTGCTACAGAAACTATATGACTCTCAAAGCCTAAAATATTTACTGTCTTCAATTATAGAAAATTTACTAGCTCCTTTCACTGGCCTTTGTAGAAAAGTTTGCTGACTCCTGCTATAGGGCCTTATAGCTGGACACATGGTAGAATTTTTTTTTATCACAAGTACAAGAAAGTCTTTGAGAGGAAAACAGAGAAGGAACCTAATCGGATTTCCTTCTAAAAGGAGCACTCTGGCCCAGGGGGAAGGACAGATTAGCCATGGGGACTCTGGATGGACACAGCTGTAGAGTATCCAGGAGAGAAGGTTGGATGAGGGTGATGCCAAGTGGACAGAGACAAGTAGGTGGGTTTGAGATCTCTTTGAGAGTTGTGTGGGACAGGACTTGGCCACTGATAGGGGAGACAAGTAGAGAGGCTTCTAGGCGCACTTCCAGATTTCTACCTGATACATGTGGATGGAGGGAGAGGGCGCACTGGTGGAGGAGCAGGATTGAGAGGGGAAGTCATGGGCTTTTAGCTCATGCCTAGTTGACCACCATGAGTTAATATAACCAAGTCCGAAAGTATTCAACATGTAGATTGTTTCTATATTTTTGTTTAAAAAAATGATGCTTTGGTAAGCTCATACATGCATATTTCTGATTGTTTCCTTAGGATAATATTTAAAACCAAACAGTTGGCATATTTTTAAGCTCTTTCATCTGTATTGCTATGTTGCCCTCCAGAAATGTTATTTCGATGTCTACCTCCACCAGTATGTACTACTGAGGCCAATATTTGAGGCAAATTGCCCCAAAATTGGATTTCAGAATCTGTTCTACGACTTTTAAAGAAATCTCTATTACTTCTTTCTTAAGATACTACTCTTTGAAAAATTGTTCATGTTCGAGGGGATTTTTGAAGTGCTGGTCTATATGTTGTTAATCCCAAGAAGGAATATGCTGGCTAAAAATGACTCCTTGTGGTTAACTGGCCCAAATTCATAATGAGAGTCTAGCAGACATTGTTTACAGAGGCCTCTCACATGCACACGGAAAAGCCACAGACTAGGAAAAGCCACATAAGCTACCAAGCCTTCAACATTGGATTCTTTCCATCTGAGCCAAACGTTGTAAAGGAGTTCCTGGATTGTGCTTTGACCAATGGGCTAAGAGCTGCCCTATGCTATCGAAGCTGTCTAACTATATTCTCATTTGCATTGTTTGCCAACCAATCACAGAGTCTTTCCACATCATCAAGTCAGGACAGCGCTATTAGAACCAAACGGAGCAAATTTTTATTCCTCATTTGCATAAAAATGGACCAATCAGGGACTAGGGTGGGAACTTTATAAAAATCTGCCTCATCTCTGTGTGGTGGGGAAGAGGAGCACAATTTTACTTTCTGCCAGTCTCTCCAGTTTGCAAACTGGTTACCTGAATAAGTTTTCTCCTTTTACCACACCCCCGGTTGAGAACTTCTGTTAGCCCTGGATTGGTAGCAGCGACCGTTTTGCTGACAATGTTGACCTTTTTGTGGTGGAATAAGAACATTTCTTCAACACTGTGGTTGACGTCCAAGGTAGGAATCCTGGCACTTGAGTCTTTCCAGTTCTACCTCTCCTTGGTAACATAAAAGTTAACCTGAGTCACATTATATCCCTAGTATATGTTAGGTGGGGTTTGGGGTCACATATTTTCTGTCTCTAAAGAGGCTTTTGTTTATGTGACACAATCATCTCCTGACAAACTCAACAGCCTTTTATCCAGGCTGGTGCCCAGGACCTCTTGGCTTAAGGAGCAGGTCTGTAGCATCAAGGAAGCTTCTGAGGTCACAATGTAAAGTGGGAGGTCTGGCTTTGGAGCCAAACATGAACAAGAACCCTGGATCAACCTATCACTGGCTGTCTATCTTGAAAGGTCACATGACTGTTCTGATGTCATTTTCTCATATGTGAAATGGGAGTTTTAGTAGCTAGTTCATGAGTTTTTGTGAGGAGTAGCAACGAAACCTGTCAGGTACTGATTCCAATCCCTGGCACTGGGTAGGTGTAGAATAAATGGTGCTTTATTGAAAAATAAAGCAGGGATAGTGATGTCTGTGAAGTTTGTGGGCCTGCTGCTCCCCCTACTCCCCACACAACTCAGCCTGAGACTCTAAAGTCTGTTAGCACGCCAGACTGATCACAGCTCCTTATTTAAGATTGAGGAGTTTAAGACTGATTATGAGGAGGGAGTCATGATGAGTTAGGTTAATTTCCAGTCCCTGTTCAGGTGGTCAGCTGGCAAATGGAGGAAAGAGAATCATGAATGAGGTGGGATGTGAGGCCTGTATCCCCAGATGTCTTTCTCCCCTGAAATCTCTACTGAGTATTTAGGTTACAATGTTATCTTTAAAAAAATACAGATATCTTCCCAGGAGGTACAAGACCTTAGCACAGGTTCTAGAGTCGACTGGCTTGGGGGTAAAAACCAGCCCTGTAATTTCCTAGCTATGTGACTTTGTGCAAGTTACTTCATGTGTCTGACCTCAGTTCCTTCATTTATACAATGGTAGTAATAATAGGGTTTGGAGAGGAATAGATGAAGTAAAACCTGGGACCTATGTGCTTGACAAAAGTTAGCTATTGTAAGTAGCTATTACTAAACCCTGACAAGAAGGGGTGGATGGCAACATGACTCCACTGAAAATAAGCTGCTTTGTCCTTCACATGAGCGAGTTGCCCTATGTATTATGCTT
Source organism: Artibeus jamaicensis (assembly GCF_021234435.1). Classification (NCBI taxonomy): domain Eukaryota; kingdom Metazoa; phylum Chordata; class Mammalia; order Chiroptera; family Phyllostomidae; genus Artibeus; species Artibeus jamaicensis. Next base: position 6,117,977 of record NW_026521828.1, on the reverse strand, counting down.
TGCAAAATAGGCACTGTTTGCCATTTCTGTTCCACTGATGAGTCTCAGAGAGATGAACTGGTCCTGAGTCACAGAGCTTCATCAGGATGCCCTCAAGAAACAGGGCCTAGTGCACACTCCCTTTCAACTGTGGCCATAACAACTGTCCCATGTAACTTCTCTGCTTTCCTAAGGAGAGCCAGTGGTGGTAGCCCTTGAAATCTACTTGTGCCCCTCCCCAAGAGAGTCTGTGCTGGAGAGCCCCCAAATGCTTTCCATTTCAGGGAAAGATAGGGCTGTTGGCTTGCAGAGCGACTTGCAAAAGCAAGGTCAAATCTCAAAGCCAGAGGCCACAGAGTTTTACACCTCAGTTCCTACAGCGATGACTCATCATTTAGAGATGAAAAATCACCTCTGACACAACACAGGCGACTTATTTACGGACGATTGATCCCATTGTGTGCTGTGGCCAAATCCACTTCTGGCCGCATGCCTGGTGTCGCTGGGAAAACAGCACAGCTGATGCATCCTGGGTACATTCCCATCTGCGGGGCATACTGTGGGCTCCTGGGGGAAGTGAGTCAACAGTCTGTCAGTACTGTGGGTTTAGTGTCGTCATGTGGGTTCCGGTGTGAGAGTTCTTAAATAATGTTTTCCACACCCCCAATCCCACAACCACAATTAGGATGTCAAACCCAGAGGCCAGACACAGAAGTCCTCACTCTTCCACCAGCTCTAGATCTTCCACCTGCTAGAGAACCCTTATTCCATTCAGTATGTGGTTGATCAGTGCCTGCTCTGTACTGCCCCAGCATAGGAGAAAGAAGGTCTCCAGAAAAATGGGTATAATCCAGATGAAACTGAGCTCAGACAAAAAGAACTATAATATCTTCTGTTTATTAAGCATTTACTTTGTGCCATGCCTGCTGCACTGGGAACTGACAGTTTATCCTCTCCAAAGCTCTCGGTTGTATGTCCTGTTGTTTTCCCCATTTTACTCTTAATGAAAATAAAACACAGAAGGTTTAAAAAGCTTGTTCAGAATGGCACATCTGGGTCAGTGGTAGAGTTGGGTTTCAAACAAAAGTACAATCAGTTCTTGCTGTTTGTGGTAGTTATGGTCTATAGTCTCCCCAAACACCAAATTAGCAAATACTGAACTGTTGCTCCTAGGAGGAATACAGGGTGAGGCTCCTCCTGTTGTCCCACATCAGTTCTGAATGTGTGTGTTGGGTAACTCACACTTTTCACTGCTTTTCACATGTCCACAATCTACTGTGAAAGTGTCAGGAGTCTTGATTTTGGAATTACAGATATATTTTGGCAAGCAGCCAAATTCACAAAAATGGAATCTGTGACTAGTCTTGCAGAGCATGGTTCTGCCCCTCTTCACACATGACCCCGCTGTGCCCAGAACCCTCTAGGATGTCCTCCAGGATGCCTTCATGCTTTTGGGAACCACCTTGCCTTGAGAGTATCCTGGACCTAGTGATTGACTTCTAATGAATAGAATGTGGCATAAGGTGGTAAGATGGCTTCCTTTCTCTTTCTTTCTTTCTTTCTTTCTTTCTTTCTTTCTTTCTTTCTTTCTTTCTTTCTTTCTTTCTTTCTTTTCTTTTCTTTTCTTTTCTTTTCTTTTCTTTCTCTTCCCTTCCTTCCTTCCTTCCTTCCTTCCTTCCTTCCTTCCTTCCTTCCTTCCTTCCTTCCTTCTCACTTTCTTTCTCATGAGCAGGAGGGATCATAATGTTATTTGTCATTTTATTAAATTTATTGTGGTGACATTGGTTAATATAGGTTTCAAGTGTTCATTACTGTGATATAAAGAGGGAAGAGAGAGATTGAGCATAAAAAAATGAAAGGCCTCTGAGAAAACTATCTGATTCCATCAGAAAGAGCAATATAAGGATAATAGGCAAACCAGAAGAAGAAGAGAGGGAAGAGGATTGGATAAGATGTCCCCTTGAAGATTCGATTATAAAAAGACTATATCTTTCATTTTGGGCACTCCTTAAAAAGATATTTTAAACTAGTACAAGGAGAAAAACCACCAATGTGAAAAAAAATGTGGAATAACACATTGAACATTTTGATCCCAATTAATAGGTTTGTGGGTCTAAATCTGTGACCACTAGGCCAGTGGTCACGTGCACAGTGAGCATTGGACTCTCCTGGGGAGATTGTTAACATTTGCATTCCTGGGTCCAGCTGTCAAGAGACTTTGATTGTGCAGCCATGGGATGGGGCCCAGGAATCTGCACTTAGACAAGGACCAAAGGTGATTCTGCTCTAGGTGTTTTAGGACCAGTGGGAGGCACCACGACTTTTGAGATCCTACAAGAAAACCCTACAGTCAGACTTGGTGTAACTAAGATGCTCTGGGATGCCCACTTCCAGGTGGGTGTCTCAGTGGCACCACAGCGATTGCTGACACAGGGCTGACTATGACCTAACATGACACACCTTAGAAAGCATAATTGTTCTACTTGAACTCTAGCCCCAGGAGGACAAGGTACGGGAGCTCCAGCTTTCTCTCATTTGTTTTTCATTCCTGTGTCCTCCAGCCCAGTTCCATGCATACCAAATCGGTGAATTTTATCAGAAACCTTTAATACCTTAATGTAGAAATCTGTAGCTCCATCTGGGCTTTGGAGGGGAAAGAAGAGGGATCATCTGAATTTGAACTTTCTGTATAATATCACTAACACAAATAAGTAAGGGATAATTCCACTTCACACACCAAAGGATGGCATTTACGAGAATGTGGAGGTCAATGCAGATTTTGCACAAATGACTTTTTTCCTGCTTGGTGAGTTAGGTCACACCTCTCCCTTGCAGCAGCATTTTAGCTACAGTGTGGGAGGCAGTGAGAGCCATCTTTTGGAAGGTGGTCCTGCCCTTTCAAATTAACAACTTGCTTGCCTTTTGGTCAATCCCCTGCTGCCTGCTCCAGAGCCATTCTTTCCCGAGGGGACCACTCTCCCCACAAGGGAGAAATGAATGTGGCATTGCAGTTTTGCAGGGGCAATGCATCATTGCAAGGGTGGGCTGGGCTCTTTGGCTTATACTCTGACCATGCTGTGAATGCTCAGTTCAGAACACTGGGTTTCTGCAACTGACTTCTCATCTGGTGGATATCATTTGTGCAGGGGTGGTGGGAAGTGAGTGATGCCATGTAGTTTCATAAAGATACTTGTTCTAATGAAATATTTCAAGTTCCAGTGCTCCAAATCTTGTTACGATGTATACTATGGGAAGAAGTGTGTGTGTGTGTGTGTGTGTGTGTGTGTGTGTGTGTGTGTGTGTCTATGGAGAACAGATCAGGTTTATCTCCTCATCTGTTAGAAATAACAGAAAACACAACAGGAAACAGAGATCAGGACGCCCATTTATGACACAGAATAGTCAGGGTATTTCATGTAATGACTTTGAACTACAGTAAACCCCAAAGACTTAGGAGCACAGATGTTGGACTGAATCTTGGCTCCACCACTTACTGGCTCTTGGGTTTGGGCACCCTCCATAACCTTTCCAAGTCTCAGTCTCATTGGCAAAATGAAAGTAGTGAAGGTATTCTCATTTCTGGGTTATTCACTGGGTTATTACAAAGTTGTGATGGTATATGCAAAAGTATTTATGTGCCTGGCATGTAGCAGTTGCTCAGTAAGTGTTAGCTTTCTATTCATCAGGTTTTCATTCAAAATACATGGAGTGCCTTTTTATGCACCAAGCACTGTTTCTAGGTACTGAGGATAAAGCAGTGTACACACAGACAGGAATTCCTGTCTTCATGCCCAAAGGGGTCAGATAAGTAAAATGCAGCTTAGTGGTGATGAGTGCTATGGCCAAAAACAAGTCAGGGGAGGGTGCTGGTGATGGCATCCTGAGCCCAGGCCCTGTTCCCAGTGTGCACCTGAGCTGTGTGAGGACTGCAGTGTGGGATGTAAGGAGTGGCTTGGGGCCCCAGGCAGCTTGTGATGACTGAAGAAGTCTGAGATAAAACACATGAAGGGATTATGCTGACTTGGCAGAGAGAGTATTTGGGGGTAAGATGGGGACACGGGGTCTTTCAGGAGCACAAAGAACTCTGGGTTCCCTTTTTATCCCTTGTGTGACTTAGTGCAAGCTGGGGAAGGGGTAGTTTTATAGTCCATTGTTACTATCTTTGCTATAAAAGGTTTCCCAGTGCTCCAAACGGATCAGATGAGATGAAGGGGTCTTCTGGACCTCCAGAATTTTTATTGCAGAATAATGTATATTTCTGCAGGGAGACAGTTCGTAAATTTCATTCCATTCTCACAGGATCCATGACCAGATCAGGGCTGGGACTGCTCGTCTCCGTGATTTGTGAGATGGGTAACCACACCAGCCAGTGCCTGTTTATACTTGACGTCCTTGCATAACTGAATGGGGCTCCCTTTTATCCTCCAAACTGCCTGGACAACTGACTTTACGATGTCCCAAGCTGTAAAGCCCCCCTACCTTAGTTCTTTGTCTGATATACATCTGCATCTCAGGCTTGAGAAAAATTCTCAAACTCTGTTCAAGCAAGATGTTGGGACCACTGGTTACACTGCTCACTAACTGCTCATGTCCCCAGGTAGCACCTGATTGCAGAAACAGAGGCAGGGGTGGCTCTACTTTAGGAACCAGGGGTAAGTTCTCAGAAGATTCCTTCCAATGTACTGGAGAGTGTGTTTCTGTTCATTCCCTTAAGCCCAGTTTCTCGTGTTTCCTCATCTTCCCAAATTGATATTATGACATTGAGCTAACTTGGGCAGTAGGCAGGAGCACAGAGCACCTGGATAATCAACAGGATAGATGATCAGAGCTGACAGTCCCTGACGCTGGGGACTTAGGTGACAAAAACCCCCAATCTGTTTCCAGTGAACCGAACTTGAGATATGTATCTGCATGTCCACAGGGCTTATCTACAGTGGTGGCTGGAATATCCCTCCCCTCTGACACTTAAAATGCCTGAATTTTGCTTCTTTATCAGCAAAACAAAGGTAAACGAAAAACAAGTCAAATGGCATAAAAAAACAGCAGAGTTAAATATAGATGGGTGACCAAATATTAGAATTAAGAATTAGAATTTCAGAATTAACTTATAATTTTTTAAAGAAAGTCACCTGACTTTTTGCCTTTTTCTTTTTTGTTATCTCCTAATGAGGTTATCACTTTGTCTACAGAAGAAAGATTTTGGCTAATGACTTTGGACTACTTTGGGTCTTTTAACCTTGGAAAGCCAGGAAAGAGAGTTAGGTTAAGCATAAGAGAAAGACGAGAAGAGCAAGAAATGGGGAATCAGGGTGTCCACTGAGACACATATTTCAGCCTCACTTGTCTTTATCATTTTTCGGGGGCTTAGGTTGGGAGGTCTGTGTACTTCAGTGAAGCATGTTAAATTTGCTCTAGGGCTTTGCTGTAATAAGTTGCATCCCACCAGAGATGGGTTTTCCAAATGACTGCCACAGGCATACCTTGCAGTTTTGGTTCCAGACCACTGTAATAAAGTGAAACTAATAATAAAGTGGGCTGTAATCTTTTTGTTAGTGGAGGGTCTTTCCTGCAGTTTGTAAAAAAACACAACACCTATAAAGGACATTAAAGCAAAGTGCAATAAAATACGGTATGCTTGTATTTATTATATAATTGTTAAACATAACAAAAGATTATCCAATATAAAATTATCTGATTTGTTTAAACCAAACCTCCTTAATAAGCTATGCCACCACACAGACACATACACATTCCTTTGGAGCAGAGGGAGGCCTTCGTACTCCAGCCTTTTCACAGGGGCTTGCAGTGGTCCACATGGGTGTGGATGGAAGCTCCGAATGCTCTCTTTTTCCCAGAAGCCACCTAACCTAGCACTGGGGACTGGATCCAGGGCAATGCCCAGGGTCCCCCACCAGAGGCAAGACCCTCAAGCTCCAGGAGCGCACCTTGGACTAGAGATATCCAAGTTTCCATCTCAGGGAGGACCTTCCTGAGGACCACCTTCATCCTTTCTAGAGAGTAGATCTGCATCTGTGACTGCCACCTGCAGGGCTTGGCACATCAAGGGCAGACTGCCATGGCCTCCTCACTTTGAGTGAGGGGAGCCCACAACCCCCTTCAGTTGAGGACATGGGTGTAAGAGCCCCCTGAGAGTAGAGGGGAGGGAAAACTTCACCTTCTACATCTCCAATGGCTATTGGCAGGGTTGTTTTTTTTTTTTTAATCTACCATCCTCATTTTATAGATTAAAAAAATATAAGCCAAAGACGTTCTGTGATTATTCCAAAGTTTCGTATCCTCCTAGTTAATAGATCAGGGATGAAGATCCAGGTCTTCTGATCTTTGGACCAAGCTTTTCCCCCTCCCCTTTTCCTCTTGTCATCATTCTGGGTGTGTTATCCTGGGGGAAAGCTATTACTCTGTCTCTTTCTCTCCCTCCCAGCTGAGAACTTTTCGTTTGTTTTCACCTTCCCTGCTAAGCAGTGGTCTTGAATTTCTTTTTTTTTTTTTTAAGATTTTATTTATTTATCTTTAGAGGGGAAGGGAAGGAGAGGGGAGAGAAATTTTTTTTCTGGGGAGAGGGAGTGGTTGAATTTCTCAAGTATTGCAAGTGTGAATTGCCTGGGGTTACATCTCCTAGTTGGAGTCTATGGCAGTCAATATCTTCCCAGGACAATCAACAAGTACTTATTAGTCCCCTGATCTTTGTTCAGCTTTCTGAAGATGTATTACATTTAATTCCTCCTAGAGCAAGTGACAGACGTTCCTGTCAAAGTTGCTTAAGAGGGAATTTATTGACCCCAGAACGCAAGCATGAATATCAAGTCATGGGAAGAGCAGGGCCACAGCTAGGACTTGGGAAAATTGGAAGCAGAAACTTAACATCAAGACTCTCTGTTTAGTTCTCATATCCACTAGACTTCATTCTCTACATATTCGGAAAAGGCCCCTGAGTGTTTCCTGATTTTACCCTTTCTGCTTCTGCCACTGAAGAGAGAATGCCTTCCTCACTGTGAGTCTTCCAAAGCCTGTGGAAATTCTCCGATTGGTCTGATCTAGGTCAGGTGGACAAAATAGCCATGGCGTGGGTGGGGAGTGAGGGGGGTACTCACCCAACATGGACCTGAGGTGGCTCCTGTTGTGCTTATAGGACAGCTTCCTTTGTAGAAGGAGTGAAGAGGGGAGGGCAGTTTCACAAGGGAAGGAAAGGGAGGCCTAGAAAGACTGTCTTAGTCTGCTTATAGACTGGATGGCCTAAACAGACTTTTATTTCTCACCATTAGGGAGGCTGGAAGTCCAGGGCACCAGTATGGTTGGGTTCTGGTAAGAGCCTTCCTCCTGGCTTGCACACAGCCACCGTCTCACTGTGTTCTCACCTGAGCTCCTCTCTGTGAAGGACCAAGAAAGGTGAAGAGGGAGTACCAGCTCTCCAGCATCTTTTTTTTTTTTTTTAATTTTTATTTATTTATTTTTTTAGAGAGAGGGGAAGGGAGAGAGAAAGAGAGGTAGAGAAACATCAATGTGTGGTTGCCTCTCAAGTGGCCCCCACTAGGGACCCAGCCAGCAACCCAGGCATGTGCCCTGGCTGGGAATTGAATCAGTGACCCTTTGGTTTGAAGCCCGAGCTCAATCCACTGAGCCACACCAGCCAGGCTCAAGTGTCTTTTTTATATGGGTCCTAATCCCAGCCTGAGGACCCCATGCTCGTGACCTCATCCATCCCTAATTTTCTTCCAAAGTTCCCCATTCTCCATTGAGGGTTAGGTTTTCAACACATGAATTTTGGGGACTCAGAAACATTCAGTCTATAGCAAACTGATATTGCATCCAGTATATCTGGCCACAGGATCTTACAATTAAATGGGGAGTTAAGATTTACATAGAGAAGCAGTGGTGATAAAAGACTGCAGGTCACTGATGTGTCATTGATTATCTGGAGGAGGCCAAGAAGAGGGTGGGTATTACCAAGGATGATGCCACACACTGCTGGCCTTCTCAGACTGGGGTACTGGGGTAGAAGTTGCTTGAATCAGACACAAGTATGTCCCAGGGATCCATCATTCTCTCAGCCTGAATCCTGGAGTAAAGACACATAAGGGCAGATTTAAACCTAAACCACAGATTGCAGTTTAGTCTGGCCCAGCTGAGCCAAGCCAATTCAAAGTTAACCTAATTCCCATGAACATGAAATAGATACTTCTTGTTGTAAATCATTGAGATTGGGTGACGGAGGGAGGGGGCTGTTGGGGGGTGGTGTTTGGCACACAGAATTATCACAGCAGGAATCTGAATAATATGCTGAATATCCCTCCACCTACTTTGGTGGGGCATGAGCCATCAAGAAAATGCTGCATGGCTGTGGCTCTTTCTCAGGTACAAAGTGCCCCAATTCTCTGCTGGCTGCAGAGTATTGAAGAAAAAGCTCATGCAGTGAACTCAGTGCTTTATTCCCTACACCATAAAGCTCAGGATCCAGACCTAGCAAGAAACAAACATGAGGCTCCCTGGATCTGACCTTGTTCATACTGGAAAATCTACCTTACAGATGTTTCTCCTACAGCTTGAATCTTTGTAATGCAAATTAGATGTGGTGACTGGAGAGCACACAGTCTTAACTGTGTAGCACTTCGGGGTTCTGATATAAATCACAGAGGAGCTGGCACCACTGGAAAGAGACAAGATGGTACCTGTCATGCTGGCTAGTTTCTCAGTGTGGCTTCTGTCTTGTTGGCCATGCGTGATCGTGAACTCCTCTACAATTGATTTCATTTTATGCTGACAGTGAACAGTGAAGGTGATAAATCTATGAAAGAAATTCTCTAACTCAGAATTTCTTTTTCTCCAATGCTACAAGTTTCTCCTTTGTTTTAAATGGGAAGCAGTCAAGGATAATGGTTCAGAATTAGATTTCTTTGATTTAGAGTTTGAACCCAGGAAGGCCCCATGAAGAAATAGTGTAAAAATGGCTTGAGCTCTCAGCCTCCGTGTCTTCATTTGTAAAATGAAGGATGATAATAGTGTTTATCTCAGAGGATTATGATGAGTCATGAAATAATCTTCAAGGCCCTAGCAGAGTGCCTAGCTGACAATAAGCAGTCAATAAATGATAGAAATTATTACAAGCCAAAGGTGGTTAATGTAACTTTTCTTAGGAAGGCAACTGTTCATTACAGAAAGACAGGCTGTGTTATGGCATTTACTTTGACCTTTTTATTATTGGGGAGAAAAACAATTTAGAACCCAAATCATGGTTAATTTATATGCTATGTTTATGAACAACTAAGCTTTCTCCACTTTGGTTCTCCAAGTGGAATAAGGGTCAATGACATAGAAAATTTGGACTCACTGTGAAATGAATCCTTCCGGAAACTTAATTTGGTTGAGATCAAACAGACCAGCCTCTCTGGTAATGAACTGCGGGCAGCCTTCCAGGCAAATGTGTAGTGCACTTGGATTCCTCCGTACACACCACACTGGAGGGACAGCAGCTGTACTGAGGGCAGCCAAAATGAAATTCTCCTTTAGCGAATTTGCCAGGAAGGTAAGGAGAACATTCCGACAGCTAATATGTTGCCCAAACGGCAGGTGGCCTCCTTCTCAGTTCTATGCTTTTCCTGACTGTGGAGAACACCAGCATGGATACCCTTGGGTTTGTGGAAAATAATCCCAAGTTTATTCCTTGCAGTTGCCAAGGAAAGTTTAGTTCTTTTAGGAAACTGCAAGTTGATAATGGTTGTGATCTACAAAAAAAAATTTGTTATAAGGCAAATTTGGTTGTTTACCTTGAAAGATCCTATAGACTACAGTTGCGTGTGTATGTTCATGCACATGGCAGGTGCCCCTTGTTTGAAATAAGCCAGCAATTTTCACTTTTAAATTATATGAATCTGCCATTAAATAGAACATTTTTTCCATTACCAAAGTATTCTGTTTCCTAGTCCTTTAGCTTTCTCCCAGCCACATCAGAATGCCTTGAACTCAGAGATAGAACTAGGGAAGTTTGCAAATTTATTTTCTGTGATACAGAGCTTGGAATTTGCTCCCAATTGAGATAGATAGATAGATAGATAGATAGATAGATAGATAGATAGATAGATAGATGATAGATAGAGCAAGGCACAAATAATGCCCCTTTTTATTATAAAATCTTTTATTATAAAATCATAAGCTTGTAATTCTGTAATATAACAATATCACACTCAAACAACCCTATGACATTTTAAGCCAAATGCTCAAATTAAAACTATAAATTATACTCATATTATTACCCTGCCAACCACACTCAAGCAGGCCTTACTTCTGCTGGACCCTGTATGTTATGTGTGTGTGTATCTATATGCATATATATAATTATGTATTTATTATTAATTACATATTAATTATTTTCCTTAGTAGAAGTAATTAATTTAATGTGTAACCCTAGAGCAAAGATCAGTATACCTTGTGAAAAATTAACAAAGGGTCACTAGTAAAAAACCACTTTCTTTTATATTTTTAAACAAAATATAAGATACTTCAGCTGTCTGACAAAAAAAATAGGGGATATGTTTGTATTTCTTTGAAGGTTAATGTTGTTAATTATCCTTTCATATGCTTCTTGACCATTCAAATATTTTTTCTGTGAAGTGTCTGCTAAAATTTTCTTCTATTTTAAAAAATTGTGGTTTTATTTTAAATTAATGATCTATAGGAATGTTTAATACATTTACATTTGATATGATTACCAATAATTTGCTCTCTTGCTATCTGTTCGTCTTCTTTTCCTGGCTCCTTTTGGATTAGTCAAGTATTTTCTATTTTTCCATTTCATCTTTTCTAGTGGCTTTTACCTATACTTCCTTTTTTATTACTTTAATACTCATCTTGAGTCTGTAATCATCCTGTAATTTATCACAGCCGACCTTAAATTATTTTTATACCCACCCCTGAGCAGTGTTAGAACCTTACAAATGTATAATTCCATTTATCCTGCTTCTGACTTTTGATCTGCTTGTTATATATTTTACTTCAGACATATTAGAAACCTGAGAACATATTCTTATACATTCTTTAAACATTTAATGGTCCTATCAAGAAACATTTTTAAATCTTCTATTATATTCATGTACATATTTAACCTTTCCGTTTCTCCCGGAAGCTGTGAGTATACATCTGGGCCGTTCTTCCTCCAGCCTGAGTATTTTCTCTTCCCTTCCTGTAGTGCAGGACTGCTGGTCATGCATTCTCTCCGTGTTTGATTGTCTGAAGACGCCTGAGTTTTGCCTCCACTTGTGAAGGATATTTTCACTGATGAGAACATTTTAAATTGGTGGGTTTGTTTTTTCCAGCATATTCAAGGTGTTGTGGCGTCATTTCTGATAGAAGTCAGTTACAGCTCTCATTGTTGCTCCCACAGATGGCATGATTTTTTTCCTGACTGATTTTAAGATTTTAAAAAATTTATCTTAGATTTTTAGCAGCTTGACTATAATTTACCTAGGTGGGGTTTTTATTGTGTTTATTCTGCTTTGTGTTAGTTATGCTTTTGAAATGCTGGTGGAAAATTTGGGGCCATTATCTCTTCAAATATTTTTTCTTCTCTAGTCTTTCTTCGCTATTTATGAAACTTCAATTACACTTGATAGTTGAGTTTATATTGTTCCACAGGTCTTTGATATTATTATTTTCAGTTTATTTTTTCTCTGTGCTTCAGTTGAATAAACCTGTTGACTCACAGTTTGCTAATCCTTTGTTCTGCTCTTCAGCCTATCTAATATATTTTTAAAGATATGGTATACTTCAGTTATAAAATTTCTGTTTGGTTCTTTTGTATAATTTTTATTTATTTGATAAAATTCTCCATCTCTGACTCTATTTATCTTTCATTTTCTCTCAGTTCTTTAACATACTTAGAATAACAGTTTCGTCATATGACACATCTGCGGGTCCGAGTCTGTTGACATGCGTTCGTGTCTCTTCCCTGTGGGGGGCATTTTTTCAGCTTCTTCACAGTCATGACTGTTTATTGTATTTCACACACAGTGTGTACAATGCCATTAGAGATTGAAATAGATCATCATTTCTTCCCTTTTGTCTGACATGAAGCTATTATTAGGGACTGAACTCATCGATTTAATTAGCAGATGAGCTGAACTGGGGCTGGATGGCCAGTGGAGTTAGATTTATTACACCTCTGGTTTAAATGTCTTGAGAAAGATTGGGCCACTCCCTCCAAGGTTTTGGGACCTAAGCTCAACAAGACTAAGAGATCTCTCTCTCTCTCTGCTTTCCACACCTTATTCTAGGCATTCTGATCAGGCACCCACAGAATATTGTTCCTATGGGGGAAAATCAGCGGGTGGGAAGGGCTGCCTCTGAGTTTGGAGCTTTTCCAGGTCCCAGTCTGCCGTGGCAGCCTGTGCATAGCCTGGAACAGTGTGGCCCATTTCTCCTTGTTCCCACCATGCGGCTTTGCCCCTGGCGAGCTTGCCTCTCACCCAGACTCAGCAACTCCCCTCCAGGTGAATGTCGTCTCTTATCCATACACATCTAAAAAGGCCTTCTTTCTCTCCGAATTCAGATTATACAATTTTTTCCATATTCACAGACTTTAAAGGCTTTAAAGAGAAATAAGATTTTTTAGTTTATTTTTTGTTGTTTTTATGAAATGATAGTCTTTTATGGGCCTCTATATTCTAACTGATAATAGAACTCATGAATTTGATTCTGATAAATAAAGTAGTAGATTCCTTAAACAATTCATTTTATTTTTCAAATAAGGTGTTTAGTAACTTAGCAAATTATAATCCACTTACAGATCCTTTTTTTCATTTGTTGTGCCCAAAGCCAGCTAACCTTTAAGATTGTATTTCACTGCTTCTGGAAAGTTTGAGATAGAGAGATATGAAAGACCCATTTTACAGAAGGGAAATGAAGGCTAACTAATATTTATTAAGTGCTATGATGGAGCAGTATGTCTCTAAGAGCTCTGCTTGGCCCTTTACATACATCATTTTTTTTTTGGACTGCAAAAATATTTATTGGGCCTTTACACCAGGGTGGAGGAAACTGGTAGAGATAAAGGGTGCATGGGAACTAATGGGGACAAAATCCCAGCCAGGGAACATGACTAGAGATGAGAAATAGGTCTTTCCAAAGGAGGAGAGGAGCTGAACTTTGAGGTGTTAGACTTAAGAATAAATTTACTTGTTCCTGATTGAGTGAATACCAGGAATCTGGAAGTGCAATATCAGGACCCCAGATGCAAGCTACCCGTGTTAATGCTTGATTCTCTCTTCAGAATAGGACGCTTATGCACCACCTTATGTCTTATCTCAACCATAGCACAAACATGCAAATGTGGGATGCTCAGCTATCCTGAATTTTTCACCACAGTAAGGAATTTTAGTTACTTTCTTTGTTCTGTTTCCTGGGAAAGATTTTGTTTGTCATTGAAATAATGACACCACGTGGCACTACCCTAAGGTGAAGGGTTGGCTCCAATGCTTTTAATGCAGCTTGGGCACAACTGAGGAAATTGTGGGTAAGCCACATTATTCTCTGTGGGAAGTGGTGCACTTTGAATGATGTTCTCCCAAAGTTACAGCGATGCCTGCTGAAAAGAAAATGAGCAGTTTCTTCTTGTTCTTGTCACTTAGTGCTTATTTCCACTCCATGCAATTTCACTTGCCATGCATTTCCTCTCCTCTTCCTTTCCCTCTTATGTCCCAAGCATTCCCATCCCTTTCTCTTCTCTTCCTTCTATTTTTCTTATCTCTTCATTCTTTTTCTTCTCTTGATAAAATCATAAGTCCTGGTAGTGATTTCAGTAATATTATTTTATTTCTCATTTGGGGGTGATCAGTATTATTTTATCATTATCCTTTAATGCTTTCACTTTCACATAGTGCTCTTACATTTTTCAAAACCCTTTTAGATGTAATAATAATGATGATAATGGTGATGATGATGATAGCTAACACATAGTGCGCTTACTCTTACTGGTTACTATTGTAAATGCTTTACATGTATTAACTCATTAAAGACTATCAAAAGCCCTTTGAAACAGTTATGATTTTTACCCTCATTTAGCAGATGAGGAAACTAAGTCACAGAGAAATAATTTGCTCCTTCAGTTTACAACTTGGCAGAACTGTGATTTTAACCCAGGCAATCCAGTTCCAGGGTAGATGCTTTTAAGCACTGCCTCAAATTGTCTCTCATATTACTTTAGCCAATTTTTATTCTAAGCTATGAGGTCTTTGGGGAAGATACTACTTTTCTTATTTTAGAGATTAAGAAGCTGAGCTTAAAACTGGTCAGAATATCCTGGAATGATGGGTTTGCACTAAATCTCTGAAGAGAATAGGTCTTCAAAGTGTTAGGAGTGGGAGGGAAAGTATGTGTGCGTGTTTCCTCAGGGCCTCAGATGTTTAGGGAAGATCTCCCCCTTACATCTTTATTCCAGGCCAAAGTATCAGGGATACTTAGGGTTCAATATAATAGAAAACCTAACTAAAAATGACTAACACCATAGATAGATTTATTTCTCACCAAAAAAAAGGCAGAAGAGCCAAGGATGGTTGGTAATGCAACAAAATCATCAGAACCCAGGTCTTTCCATTCTGACATTCTCAGCATTTTAGCTCTTTATCCTCATCCTTGGATGCCTCATGATTGCAAAGTGGCTGCCTTGGCTACAAGCATCACATTATCTCCTGACCACATACAAAGACAGAAACAAAAGTGGCCAAGGTGTTGAGAAGTTGCTTTACATGTGTCTGTCTTATATCAGGAAGGAACGTACTTCTCAGAATACTTCCCCTTCTGTTTCATAGACCAGTACTGGGGCATAGGCCATCCATCACTACAAGGAGATGATGGAAAAGTGAGTATGTGACAACATGAGGTCAAGTGCGTCACGACTGAATTAGCAGAAGCTATTACGATTCATCTCTCAGGGCTGTGCACACGGCAGCCCAAACAAAATCAGAGTTCTGTCAGTGCTGTATTGTGGGTGTGGTAATTTACTTTAAATTACTTCAGAATAAGTGCCGTGATGTGTATATGTGCAAGTTAATACTAATCAACACTCCAGGAATGAGTGGTTAATTAGTATGTGAAGAGTCCTTATCTGAATCAATAAATTTAGGTTAGTTAATTAGCATAAGGGGTGTTAGGAATAAGTTTTTATTGGCAAAATGAGTTGTGTTGAAGATCAGTTAGGAGTGGGGTAGCAGGATCCACAGCTTGTGCATGAGTAAGGTAGAAGAAACTAGCACGCTTAGCTACGTGGGAATTCTAGAGCCCTTTATTTGGCCTTGCATCCTCCCACAGAGGGTCCCACCTGCTGGCTTAGTGACAGGGCCTCCAGTTACACTTTAAAGGGATCTGTTTCTGATGGAGTGTTCTGCAAATGGTTTGACAGAGAACCTGAAGGCAGAGAGAGGAGTCTCTCCGAAGACACAGAGCTGTTGTTTGTCTACCTGCTAATGAACATCTGTATGCTTGGTGAATTTTGGCTGAGCCTTGCTGCACTTTAAGACACTATCTTAGAGCAAGGTTGCAAGAAAAGAGCTGTGTCACCTGCCTCTAACCACCACAGGCTACAACCTCCATTAACAAGAATCTGATGTTTGCCTGACAACCAAATTGTCTGTTTACCTGAGTTAGCCAAGGGGGAGTAGAAGATGGTTGTTGGCGAGACCGCCAGACCAGCACTGTCACATAACAAGATGTCAAATGAAAAGCACTGCAGCAGAAGCACCACGAAACAATGGAAATGAAATCCCAAAGTGAGGTGATAAGCCAAAATTCAGTTAAAAAATAACCAGCTTCAGGGTTTGAATGATCAAGAACAGATTTGGAAGAAGAATTTGTGACACGCTGTCTTTGGATTGATTCGCTACTTGGTGAATCCCCTCCTACAGAAGGGGAGGTGAGAGGTGGTTGTCCCCTCAGCAGAGGTGTAAGGAGGGCACTTCGTCAGAAGACCGCTCAGCATGCTGATACACATCCACTGAAGTTGGAGGCGGGCTCAAGGGACTAGTGTTGGATGCACACTTGAGAAACCTGAGGACTTTCTACTGCAGATGGCAAGGGGGAAGGAAATGGAGTTGCTGCTCTATGGGGAGCAGCTGCTCTCTCCTCCATTGGCAGGTGAAGCTACATGGCGATTTGGGACCAGGTGTAGAATCTGTGGTAGAGATGCTAACATGGAGCTGTTTTAAAAGGAATCCTGCCCAGAAGGCAAGTTACTCCAACAGAGAGCTTGCACAACATGGCCCTTCAGAAAAGTACACTGAGTCTGAGGAGGGAGGTGGGGAGCAGTCACATGAAGGAGAAATTCTACCTGCATCGGGAGAGTAGCAGACACACAAATCCAACTGGAGAGACACGCTCAGAAAATAAGGAACCTGTGTAACTCTTGAAGACTGGGAAAACCCTGTCTCCCAGCAGAGCCAGGCTATTACATTCTTTCCTATTGTCTTTCATACACAAACAGGGTAGAAAACAGAAGCCACAGTTGGTAAGCTGAGGAAAAAGAAGTGGAGAAAGAAACGAAAAGCTGACCTCACGCTCTGCTCAGAAGGCAGGTGGCTGGCCCAACCTGAAGGAAAAAAGAAAGGGAAAAACCATATGTCTTATTTACAATCAATTTGTTTTTAAATTATTACAAGGGACTAGGCATCATAACTACTAAAATGAGACCATGTCTGCTATTTAAGGTGGTGTAGAACTTTCTGTTACCCAAGAATGATCCACAAAATCATGGATCTTCTGGCATCTCCATCAGTCACTGTACACAAACAAAAGGGCTGAGGGAGACAAGCCATCCGGACACGCTGACTCATATGAATGAAGCGCCTGACAGGGGCCAGGCCTGTGCTAAGTAAGCACTTCATGTGAATTTGTTCAAATGGCCCTCACAACATTTTGAGGAGGAGCTCTTATTAACACTATTTGCAAATGGAAAAAAAATAAAGGCTAGAAAGGCTAAGTAACTTGCCCACGGTATATGATAGAGCCAGGGCTTGATATCTCTGCTCCAAGTCTGGCTCTGACCACTGCCTTTTTAAAAATGTAGGCACCTAAGCAGTGGAGGCAGCATGGAAACAGTACCTTGTTTGGAATCAGGAGACCTAAATTCAAGTGTATCTCATCAATCTCTTATAATCTGTGTGACTCTTGAGCCCTTTACTTGGCCTCTTTGGGGCCTTACTTTTTTGTCTGTAAAAAGAGTCATAAACAATTTTTTTATTCTTATGCAAAAAAGGGAACTTTGATCCTTACTTCACACTATGCACAAAAAAATTAAAATAAATAAAAATCCTAAACTGGGCATTATAAAAATTTAGAATTTTTTGTTTTAGGAAAGGCACCACTAAGAAAATAAAAAGACAAGACACAATCTGGGAGAAATTTTTTAAATATATTTTATTGATTATACTGTTACAGTTTCCCATTTTCCCCCTTCATTCCCCTCCATCATGCACATCCCCTCCCACCCACATTCCCCCACTTTAGTTTGTGTCCATGTGTCATAAGTTCTTTGGCATCTGCATTTCCCATACTATTCTCACCCTCCCCCTGTCTATTTTCTATCTACCATCTATGCTACTTATTCTCTGTACCTTCCCCCCTCTCCCCTCCTCCCCCTCCCCTGTTCCTAACCCTCCATGTGATCTCCATTTCTGTGGTTCTGTCCCTGTTCTAGTTGTTTGCTTAGTTTGTGTTGTTTCTTTTAGGCTCCGTTGTTGATAGTTGTGTTTGTTGTCATTTTACTGTTCATATTTTTGATCATCTTCTTTTTCTTAGATAAGTCCCTTTAACATTTCATATAATAAGGGCTTGGTGATGATGAATTTCTTGAACTTGACTTTATCTGGGAAGTGCTTTATCTGCCCTTCCATTCTAAATGAAAGCTTTGCTGGATAGAGCAATCTTAGATGTAGGTCCTTGCCTTTCATGACTTGGAATATTTCTTTCCAGCCCCTTCTTACCTGTAAGGTCTCTTTTGAGAAATCCACTGACAGTCTGATGGGAACTCCTTTGTAGGTGACTGTCCCCTTATCTCTTGCTGCTTCTAGGATTCTCTCCTTCATTTTAATCTTGGCTAATGTAATGATGATGTGCCTTGGTGTGTTTCTCCTTGGGTCCACCTACTTTAGGACTCTCTGAGCTTCCTGAACTTCCTGGAAGTCTATTTCCTTCACCAGATGGGGAAATTCTCCTTTATTATTTGTTCAAATAAGTTTTCCACTTGTTGCTCTTCCTTTTCCCCTTCTGGCATTTCTATAATTTGGATGTTAGAATGTTTAAAGATGTCCTGGATGTTCCTAAGCCTCTCCTCATTTTTTTGAATTCTTGTTTCTTCCTTCTTTTCTGTTTGGTTATTTCTTTCTTCCTTCTGGTCCACTCCATTGATTTGAGTCCCAATTTTCTTTCCATCACTGTTGGTTCCCTGTGCATTTTCCTTCATTTCACTTAGTGTTGCCTTCATTTTTTCATCTGATTTGCGACAAAAATCAACCAGTTCTGCGAGCATCCTGATCACCAGTGTTTTGAACTGTGCATCTGATAGGTTGGCCATCTCTTGTTTGCTTAAAAGTATTGGCTATGGGGCTTTGATTTGTTCTTCTGATTGAGCCATTTTTGGTCAGGTTGTGCCTGTTATGTATGAGGGGCAGAGCCTTAGGTATTTACCAGGGTGGGTCAACCCAGCTGCTGGGTTGTGACGCTGTATGTGGGGATGGGGTCGGTGAGGGAACAATGGCACTTGCTCTGCTCTCTCTCAGATTTCAGTCCCTTCTGCTGCTTCCCACAAGCAAATTGGGCCATTCTGGTGCTGGTTCCCAGGTGGGTGGGCTTGTGTACATCCTGGGACCCTGTGAGTCTCCCCAGCGAACTTTCCTATGAGGCTGGGAGTCTCTCCCAGCACCTCAGTCCCCTAAAGTTTTTCCAATCAGTGCTTTTAGGCTTTATTTCCCAGCGCTGGAGCCCTGGGTTGCGTGGTCTATCTCGCTGCCCGTTTTCGCCTGGTTTATTTGTGCACAAATGTGTGACAGTAGTCAGCCAGCCACCTGTGCACCTCACTGGGTCTGCTTGTTGCCACTCCATGTCTGGGTCACCAGACACCACTTTTTCCTGCTGCAACCCCTCTCTTCCAGCCACTGACTATGCCCCTCTTACTGATCTGGATGAATGGTTGTCAGACTTCCATACAGTTCAATTTTCTGTCTGTTATGGTTGGTTTTTTGTTTCTAAATTTTTGTTGTCCTTAATTTTGGTTGTGTGAAGAGGCACAGTATGTCTACCTATGCCTCCATCTTGGCCATAAGTCTCCTGGGAGAAATATTTGCAAAATATCTATCTGATATATGTTTAAAGGACCTGCATCTGGACTTGCATCAAGACTTCTTATCACTTAGTAACAAAACAAACAGCCCAATAAAAATGGCAAAAATCTGAATGGACATATTACCAAAAAAGAAATTGTAATGACAAATAAGCACATAAAAAGTTGCTTAACATTACCGTATTTTATCGTGTAGCGTGCTCCCATGTATAGTGCACACCCGTGTTGTTGGCCCAAACTTTCAGAAAAAACACTTTCATTTTAATTTTTAAATGATTTATTTTATTAATTATTTATTTACATATGGAAACAAAACTGATTATCATATTCAGGGGTATTATTTTGCATTCAAATATAGTTATTGCTTTCTAGAGTTAGACTTTCAATGCATAAGCATAAAAAATTTAAAATACTTTTTTTATTTCATACTTTATTATTTTTTTAATTAATTTTATTTAGTTATTTTTCAAGTACAGTTTTTTGTCTATTTTTCCCATCCCAGCCTCCCCCGCCCCTTGCTCCCCACCTCCCTCCCATTTCCACCCCCCTTAGTTCTGGTCCCTGTGTCCTTCCTATTTGTTCCTCCAAATCCCTCCCCCTTTTTCCCCTTAACTTCCCTTCCTTCTCCCCTCTGGTCACTATCCCCTTGTTCTCTATTTCAGTGTCTTTGGGTTTTGTTTTTTTTTCTGCTTGCTTGTTTGTTTTGTTGTTTAGCTTCCTGTTAAAGGTGAGATCATATGGTATTTGTCTTTCAGCACCTGGCCTATTTCACTCAGCATAATGCTTTCCAGTTCCATCCATGTTGTTGCAAAAGGTAGTAGCTCCTTCTTTCTCTCTGCAGCATAGAATTCCATTGTGTATATGTACCACAATTTTTTGATCCATTCATTTACTGATGGGCACCTAGGTTGCTTCCAACTCTTGGCTATTGTAAATTGTGCTGCTATGAACATTGTGGTGCATAGGTTCTTTGATATTGATGTTTTAGGATTCTTAGCATATAATCCCAGCAGTGGAATTGCTGGGTCAAAAGGCAGGTCGATTTTTATTTTTCTGAGAAAATTCCATACTGTTTTCCATAATGGTTGTACCAGTCTGCAATCCCACCAACAGTGACCTAAGGACCCCTTTTCCCCACACCCTCTCCAACATTTGTTGTTTGTTGCTTTGTTTATGATAGCCATCCTGACTGGTGTAAAGTGGTATCTCATTGTGGTTTTAATTTGCATCTCTCTGATAGCTAACGATATTGAGCATCTCTTCATGTGTCTTTGAATGTTCTGTATGTCCTCCTTGGAGAAGTGTTTGTTCAAGTCCTTTTCCCATTTTTTAATTGGGTTGGGTGTCTTCTTAGAGTGGAGTCATGTAAGTTCTTTGTATATTTTGGAGATTAAACCTTTGTCTGAGGTATCATTGGCAAATATGTTTTCCCATACAGTTGGTTGTCTTTTTAATTTAATACTGGTTTCTTTAGCCATGCAGAAGCTTTTTATTTTGATGAGATCCCATTTGTTTATTCTTTCCTTTACATTCCTTGCTCTAGGGGACATATCAGTAAAGAAGTTGCTGTGTGAAATATCTGAGATTTCCTTGCCAATGTTCTCCTCTAGGACTTTAATGGTGTCACGGCTTATATTTAAGTCTTTTATCCACCTTGAATTTATTTTGGTGTATGGTGTAAGTCTGTGCTCAAGTTTCATTTTTTTGCACGTAGCTGTCCAGTTCTCCCAACACCATTTGTTGAAGAAGCTATCTTTACTCCATTTTATGTTACTACCCCCTTTGTTGAATATTAATTGACTGTAGAGAGTTGGGTTGATTTCTGGGCTCTCTGTTCTGTTCCATTGGTCTATGTGCCTGTTTTTATACCAGTACCAGGCTGTTTTGATTACAGTGGCCTTGTAATACAGTTTGATGTAAGGTATTGTGATCCCTCCTACTTTGTTCTTCTTTCTCAAAAGAGCAGCTGCTATTCAGGCTCATTTATGGTTCCATGTAAATTTTTGAAGTGTTTGTTCTATGTCTGTGAAATATGCCATTGGTACTTTAATAGGTATTGCATTGAATCTGTATATTGCTTTGGGTAGTATGGACATTTTGATGATGTTAATTCTTCCAAGCCATGAACAAGGTATATGTTTTCATTTGTTTGTGTCTTCCTTGATTTCTTTCTTCAGGGCTGTGTAGTTTTATGCATACAGGTTTTTTTACCTCCTTAGTTAGGTTTATTCCCAGATATTTTATTTTTCTTTTTGCTATATCAAATGGGATTTTTTTCTTTATTTCTGCTTCTGCTGATTCATTGTTGGTATACAAAAATGCCTTTGATTTCTGGATATTGACTTTGTAACCCGCTGTTTTGCCAAACTCATTAATTAGTTTGAGCAGTTTTTGGGTAGAGTCTATAGGATTTTCCATGTACACTATCATGTCATCTGCAAACAGTGACAGTTTTGCTTCCTCCTTTCCTATTTGGATGCCTTTTATTTCCTTTTCTTGCCTGATCGCTGTGGCTAAAACTTTCAATACTATATTGAATAGAAGTGGTGAAAGTGGACAACCTTGTCTTGTTCCTGATCTTAGTGGAAAAGCTTTTAGTTTTTTCCCATTGAGTATGATATTGGCTGTAGGTCTCTCATATATGGCCTTTATTATTTTGAGAAATGCTCCCTGTATTCCCACTTTGCTGAGTGTTTTTATCATAAATGGGTGTTGTACCTTATCGAAAGCTTTTTCCGCATCTATTGATATGATCATGTGATTTTTGTCTTTGCTTTTGTTTATGTGATGTATTACATTTACTGATTTGCGAATATTGAACCATCCTTGCATCCCTGGGATGAATCCCACTTGATCATGGTGTATGATCTTTTTGATATATTGTTGGATGCGATTTGCCAATATTTTGTTGAGGATTTTGGCATCTATGTTCATCAGCAATATTGGCCTGAAGTTTTCTTTCTTTGTTGTGTCTCTATATGGTTTTGGAATTGAGATGATGCTGGCTTCATAAAAAGAATTTGGGAATTTTCCATCCTTCTGGATTTTTTGGAATAGTCTGTGGAGAATAGGGGTTAGCGCTTCCTTAAATGCTTTGTAGAATTCTCCTGTGAAACCATCTGGTCCGGGGCTTTTGTGTGATGGGAGTTTTTTGATTACTGCTTCAATTTCTTTTGCTGTTATTGGTGTATTTAGATTTTCTGCTTCTTTTTCACTGAGTTTTGGAAGATTGTATTTTTCTAGAAATGTGTCCATTTCCCCTAGGTTTTCAAATTTCTTGGCATACAGTTCTTCATAGTAATTTCTTACAATCCCTTCTATTTCTGTGGTATCAGTTGTAATCTCTCCTTTTTTCATTTGTGATTGTGTTTATTTGTGTCCTCTCTCTTCTTTTCTTGATGAGCCTACTTAAAGGCTTGTCTATTTTGTTTATCTTCTCAAAGAACCAACTCCTGGATTCATTGATCCTTAAAATTGTGCTTTTAGTTTCTATGTCATTTAATTCTGCTCTAATCTTGGTTATTTCCTTCCTTCTGCTTGCTCTGGGCTGTCTTTGTTGTTCCTCGAGTTCTTGCAGGCATAGGGTTAGGTTGTTTGTTTGAAATGTTTCTATTTTCTTTAGGTAGGCCTGTATTGCTATAAACTTCCCTCTCAGGACTGCCTTTGCTGTGTCCCATAAGTTTTGGGTTGTTGTGAGATCATTTTCATTTGTTTCCATAAATGTTTTGATTTCTTCCCTAATTTCATTCTTGACCCATTCGTTGTTTAATAGCATACCATTCAGTCTCCATGTTTTTGGGTGCTTTGGGTTTTTTTCTTTGGGGTCGGTTTCTAATTTCAGTCCCTTGTGGTCAGAGAAGATGCTTGGTATGATTTCAATTTTCTTGAATTTTTTGAGGCTCATTTTGTGTCCTATCATGTGGTCTATCTTTGAAAATGTTCCATGTGCATTTGAAAAGAATGTGTATTTAGCTTCTTTGGGATGAAGGGCTCTATATATATCAGTTAAGTGCATTTCATCTAGGGTGTTGTTTAATGCCATAATATCTTTGTTGATCATTTGTTTGGAAGATCTGTCCATTTTTAATAGTGGGGTGTTCAAATCCCCTACTATAATTGTGTTGCTGTCAATATCTTTCTTGAAGTCCTCTAAGATTTCCTTGATATATTTGGGTGCCCCTATGTTTGGTGCATATATGTTTACAATGTTAATGTCTTCTTGGTGGATTCTTCCCTTGAGTATTATGAAGTGACCTTCTGGGTCTCTCTTTATGGCCCTTTTTTTTGAATTCTATTTTGTCCGCTATGAGAATTGCTACCCCAGCTTTTTTTTTCTTGTCCGTTTGCTTGGAAAACTTGTTTCCAGCCTTTCACTTTTAGTCTGTGATGGTCTTTTGTCCTGAGGTGGGTCTCTTGTAGGCAGCATATGTGTGGGTCATGCTCTCTTATCCATTGTGTGTTTTGATTGGAGCATTTAATCCATTTACGTTTAAGGTTATTATTGATAGGTACTTATTCATTGCCATTTTTGTACCTGTGTTCCTCTCTGTCTCCTTCTTATCCTTCCTTCCCTTAAAGCAGTCCTTTTAGTATTTCTTGTAGAGCTGGTTTGGTGGAGGCATATTCTTTTAGACTTCTTTTGTCTTGGAAGCTCTTTATTTGGCCATCTATCTTGATTGAGAGCCTTTCTGGGTAAAGTAGCCTTGGTTGTAGGCCTCTGGTTCTCATTACTTGAAATATTTCTTGCCATTCTCTTCTTGCTTGAAGTGTTTCCATTGAGAAATCAGTAGCTAACCTTATTGGGGCTCCCTTGTATGTTATTTCTTTTTTCTCCCTTGCTGCCTTTAAGATTCTCTCTTTGTCTTGGAATTTTGCCATTTTGATGATGATGTGTCTTGAAGTGGGCCTCCTTGGGTTCCTCTTGGTTGGGACTCTCTGTGATTCCTGGATTTGTGAGACTTTTTCTCTTATCAAATTAGGAAAATTTTCTCTCATTACTCATTCAAATACGTTTTCTATCCCTTGTTCTTCTTCTTCTCCTTCTGGTATTCCTATTATTCGGATATTATTACGTTTCATATTGTCTTGCATTTCTCTTAATCCCTCTTCATTCTTTTTGAGCCTCTTTTCATTTTCTTGCTCTTTCTGTGAGGTGCTTTCTACCTTGTCCTCCAACTCACTAATCCTATCCTCCGCTTCATCTATCCTACTTTGGAAACTTTCTACTGTGTACTTCAATTCGGAAATTGTGTTCTTCATTTCCTCTTGTCTCTTGCTGATAGTTTCCATTTCCTTTTTGATGTTGCTGTAGTTTGCAGAGAGATCATTATAGTTCCCCTGTAGTTTCTGGTAGTTCACTGTGCGCTCTTTGAACTTCGTAATAGCCAGTGCTTTGAATTCACTGTCTGATAGTTGATCAGCCTCTATTTCATCTAACATTCTTTCTGAAGTTTCTGCTTTTTCTTTCATTTGGGGATTGTTTCTTTGTCTTCCCATTGTTTGAGACTCTTCTTGTTAGTATCTGCTTCTAAAATTGATCTGTTCTGAAACCCTGGTTTTATGGTATAAACTTCTGTGGTATGATCCTTGTGAAGTTCAGTGGTGCAGACTCCTTGAAGTTTCTTGATGTTCTTCGTCTCCACCTACACTCACGCTGGTCCTCGCGCTGGTCCCTGCGTTGGTCGCCTACCACTGCTGAATGTCCCGGCTCTACTAGCTGCCTCCTCAAGCACCCAGGCCCGTTACTACTGCAGCGGCACAGAGGCTGGGAATGTCCTGGCTCCTGTATCTGGCTCTCTCTGCCACCCAGGGCCGTCACAGGGGTTTGGAGTGTCCCGGTTTCTGTACCTGACTCCCCGGAGTCTAGTCCTGTCTCTATGGCCGTGGCACAGAGGCTTAGAATGTCCCAACTCCCGTACCTGATTCCCCAGTGTCCAGTCCCGTCGCTATGGCAGCAGCACAGAAAAATTTAAAATATTTATATATTAGTGCTAGCCATGTATAATGTGGATCCTTATTTTTCCCTCAAAAATTTTGGCAAAAACATGTGCATTATACATGGCAAAATACAGTATTAGACATTAAGAAAATGCAAATTAAAGCCATAGCAAGGTATCACTAGATGCTTACTGTACCGTATATTAATTATATTTTTGGATTTTTATCAAGACCCTTTATGTGGGGTTCTTATTGTTCCCATTTTACAGGTAAGCATACTTTCTTGTCTGAAGTGGAGACTCAAGGTCACCCAGCTAAGATGCAGGGCAGCAGGGCTTAGAACTCAGGGAATCTGGTTCCTGCCCCAGGTGCTACTATGACTCTATTAGTGTGCTTTAGTGTCAGCTCCATGAGGACAAGGACCTTGCCTGTGCTGTGCATTGCTGGAGCTCTAGCACCTAGCACATAGTAGGCACTAATTAATGCTGACTGAATGAAAACCAGCCAGTGTACAGTGGAGTGCAGTCAGCTCTTTCTACCTTAATGGAGCCTTTGTGAATGGGCCACACATTCCCACTATGGTTTGGAATACCCTCTTATGATACCTTTTTTGTGGTCTCAGAAAACTCTACAGTTAGTCTTGGGCAGGTTTTTTCCACCTTTCTCTTTGCCCTTTCTGCCCTCCTTTTCTCCTTCATTCCTCTTTCTTCTCTCTTTTCCTTTTCTCCAGTGGGCTGCTGTGGCTTTACCTTACCACATCCATTTGGAAAGGACATGGGGCAATGCTGACCTCCAGGACCAGCTGTCCAGCTTGCCAGGACAGTGCCATCAGAGACAGTGTGTGCAGACTCCTAAGCCGGCCTGGCCTTCGGCCTCCTGTGGCCAGTCTTTGTGAGCCTTCCCCACCCAGCACTGCAGGAGAGGCTGGCTGGGCCATATTCCCTTATGACCCATGGAAGGTTTGTCAGCTCAGAATGTATCCAGTGAGGAACACAAAATGGTTCTTTCTAAGAGAGAGCCCAGAAAGGTCAAAGAATAGTCCCTGTGGAGGAGCAAAACATCAGGATCCAGGTCAAGCACCATGGGGGTAACTTGGTGGACCCATCTTCTTTGAGTTTAGGATAGGAGAGACAAGACAACGAAGTTCACTTTCTCTCCTGCTAAGAAGGGAGGATGGGGTTAAGCAGATTTGCTTTCAACTCTTGAATCAACAGTGAGCCCGCCTTGTCTGCCAGGCCATATGGTTTGCAGAGAAGCAGGCTCAAATTGGGTTTTTGGCAGGTGGAGAGAGCTATGCTGAAAATGACAGAGTCTAGCAACTGGAGAGGCAAGGAGGCTGGCAGATGAGAGCCTGGAGAAGGGGCAGGTGGGGAGCAGGAGGAACACTAAGAGAGAGGAAGTATTTTCTGGTAAAGAAAGGGGGAAGAGCATTGTTTGTCTTGGGGAGGAAGGCAAGGAGTCCTGAACATAGTATGTGCATGATGCCACACAATATTTCCCAAGCTTTTTTTTTTGGTGCCACATCTGTGTGCTATACTATTTTTAGTTAATATTTGCCTTTATACTGACTCTTGAAAAACCTTATTTTAAAAGGAATATGTCATCACTACCACATGTGGAAAGCTTGTTGTAACTGGATGATAATCATAAGTATAAATAAAGGAAAGGCAATATGGTGATATTAAAGTCTAAGTAGATACTATTGCCTACTGAAGACTCTGGAATTGGACCACTCTTTCTTTTAAAAAATAGAGTATTAAGGACATAATAGCATCAAACTAAGACTTCTTTGATATGATCAGAAAGTTTGAAAAAGAGTGATTTTTCTCACTGCATGAATCAGCATTGTTTAATGCAGCAGTAAGTCAATGATGCATGTTTCACTGGAACATTTTAGAAAACCCTGGGGGAGGGCACAGAACAAACATGGCCCTAGGAAGTCAGAGATAGGCTTCCAGTTCCAGCTCTGCCACCAGGGTCTTGGACACATGTCTTTACCATGGGTCTCAGTTTTCTCATGTATTGGCAGAAATAGAGTTGAACTTCCCAAGAAATAGCAAATTGGTTTCATCTTTCATGGTTACATATTGAGAACAATGCCGAAGCTGTGTTCACTCTGCTCAGTGAGAAGGAATGCAGTAGGGCGTTAATGATGTCTGCTACAGGTGCAGAGCTCAGAATGGTGAGATGCGTGTTGGCCATTTGCTCTTCCTAGATTAGAACATATCTAGGATACTACCTGATTGGGACAGCCTCTGGTTGTATGATTTACATAATTACCCAAGAACAAACCACAGTTTGCTCATGACCAATAGCAAGTATGAAACGAGACAATTTTTGTAAGTGATAGGCAAACAGTTGAGTTCAACAAACCCACATCCCCTTCCAAACATACTAATCACCCTTAAAGGCTGACCACTCTCCTCCTGATTTCCAAATTATTTGTGTCAGCTGTTTTTAAATTTTATATTAGTGGAATCAACCAACCTGTACATTTTCGTGTTGGACTTATTTTGTGAGGTTCATCCATGGTGTCACATGTACTGTAATTCATTTCATTCTATGGCTATGAGGTGTTTTGGTGTATGAAACTACCAGAATTTGTGTCTGCACTGAGTCTAGGCATGCATGAGCTGTTTGCAGTTTTTAGCTCTTGCCTGTGCACTGCTATGAGCTCTCATATGTATCTTTTGCTGCACATGGGTGAACACTTGTGTGGGGGGTAATCTGAGGACTGGAATTGCTGGATGAGAGAGTATGCATACGGCTGAGCTTTAGCAGAGACAGCCGAACTGTTCTGCAGACTGGTGGTGCTAATTGCACTGCCAGCAGCAGTGTATGGTTGTGCCAGCCCCTCTACATCCTCCCAAACGTTTGGTATTGATTCTTTTCCATGTTAGCCCTCCTAGTTTATGTTAGAATTTCAGTCAGCTTATGTCTAAGGTGAACTCAAGTGGTATAGTACTAATTAGAAGACTCTGCATGGCTTTTCCCTGGCCATTTCTTGTTGGAGGTGACCCAGTCCCCTCCCTTACTCCTTTCTCTGGGGAATTCAGGAAAATATGCGCAACTATGTTTTCACCATCGTAACATTTTGGAACTGAAGAGGTAACATAAGATTATCTATTTCACTTCCTGATTATACAGTGGAAAAAACTAACAGCAGGAGAGATGAGTTTATTATTAAGACCTTTAAGCCTGCTAGTGCCTGAGGTGGGACTAGGACTCAAGCTATCCATCATGAATCCACTGCTTTTTCTGTCTCTCTGTGCTGTTCCTTTAATATAACTTCCAAATTTCACTACCAGACTTGACAGTCAATGGTAATTCTCTGGGTACAGCAACACATACATACTAGGTCTGGACTGCCCAACCACCCGTGCAGCCCACCCCTTTGGGTAGTGAGAACAACCAGGGTGAGGACTTCAGGGTAGAGTAGATGAGCTCCATTCCCCTTGTTGTGTGCCTGGGAGTTGGGATTTGAGATTGTCTTTCAAAGTTTCCAGAAACCCCTGTAATCCTCATTTCTCATCAGCCTTGGCATCTGCCCTTTAATTCTGCATCCTTGTTTTCAGACAGAGCTCAGGGTGGAGTGCAGCGATTGTGATTTCTCTGTCTCTCTCTCCCTGCATTGTGTATCTTTTTATGTCAGTAAACTGGTCTGTTCACTTTTTCTTATGGGAGAGTAATCCCAACATTTACTGAGTGCTTACCGTGTACCAGGCATCGTATCATTTAATGTTCACAAGAGTCCATGAGGCCAGTACTATTTTATCTCTATTTTATAGATGAAGTGTGGGTGCCTTAAGGAAATCAACTTGTCCAAAGACCCAGTATGAAGAGGTCAAGCCAGGACTTGGACCCGAGGAGTCAGGGCCATACTCTCAACCACTGTTCTGCAGCTCCATTACTTTAAACTGTTGTCCTGGGATTGAGTGCTGGCTCAGGGCAGGCCTTGCCATATTAAAAAAAAAAAAAACATATCAGGGAAAGTCTGAAGCTATAAAGCAAATGCATTTCCTTGCTGAAGGAACGCAGTGTTGTTTCAGTCTAGTGTTCCACCAGGAACTCTTGAAGTGTTTGTTTTCACAGAATTTACTCCTTGATGTGGGGGCTTGGCAGAGTCAGAGAAACTCAAACAGAGCATTGGGGAACTTCTAACCTCCAGTGATCATTGGGAAATTAAGACGAAACATCTCTTCCTCAGAAAGGAGGCTGGAAGGCATATGAAATCATAGATTTTGGCGCTGCTTCACAGGTAAGCGTACCTATGGATGTAAAGGGAGTGGGAGAAGATAATTGAATTACACAAGGTAATTTCAAGAGGGCTTCCTATACAAGAATGAAAGTCCACCTGCCGTTTTTTTCCCCAAGACTAAAGAGGAGCCTATGGCAAGGTTACGGTGGGATGTTTAACAGGAAGAAGTCAAATGTGCATCTTCTCCTGATGGTGAAATAGAGAAATAGTTAGATTAACTTATATTAGGGAGAAGGATGTTGAGGAAACAGAGTTAAGAAACTATAAAAATTTATTTGGAATTTTGGCTAAGGGTAGAGATCAGTGTTGGAAATTTGGGTTTTAAATGCTTGAAGCCTGCTTCCCACAGTATCCCCTTTACATATATTTATATTATTGGGCAAAAGTGGGTTGCATAGCCGCCCCTCAATACAGATGAAGCTGGAAAAAAAGGCTGATTAGTAAAAGTGAAAGAGTGTCAAAATTGGCTTAAAACACCATGATTCATTTCTTGAGACTGGAAAAAGTACTTCCCTGAACAAAGTCAGGGTTCTGCTAGTAGGAAGAAAGCTGAGACTGACTATAGGGTAGGCTCTTCATAGCACCTGCCACAGGTGCTATGCTATCCATGTTCTTTTCCCAAGCCCTTTTCCATTCATATTCCTGTCCCATCTTCACACCGTTCCAGGGAGTCAGGTAGGTCCTGTGTGTTAAAGAGCTACAAAGTTAGACTTTGGTGGATGAGTAGCTCCGAGTACTCTGTACACTTTCTAAAATGTGTTTCTCAGAGTGAAAACTGACTTCCGCAGTCAAGATCTTTTAGGGGAAATTGTATGTTTAAAACATATAACACTTGCTGAACACCTCTTTTAAGACAGGAACGGTGCAGAGAGCCTTAGATATCTCAGACACCCTACAATGTAGCTCCTGTTATGATCATCTTGTTTTTATAGATAAGTAAGCCAAGTTTTGACAGGTCACATAACTCTTCAATCACATACAGCTGGAAAGTGGTAGAAACAGGATTCTGATCAAGGGAATCTCTTTCCAAAGCCTATGTCTTTTTGAAAGAGCACCACAAAGGTAAAAGAGTGCCTTTCCCTGGGATTTCTCAGAGCTCTTACTGTACTAGAACATGTTTTGTAAAAAAAAAAAAAATGTATTAGAACCTCCAAGTGGAGGATCTAAATTGTTGACCACAGAACTCTCTGCCGCCATACCTCATTTTATTGCCCTTCACTTTGTTGTGCTTCACAGATGTTGCATTCTTTGCACATTGAAGGCAAGACCCTCCACCAGTGAAAATATTATGACTTCCTTTATCAAGGTACTTTACTGGGATATTATGACTTTCTTTATTGAAGTGGTGTGAATCTCAGTTTGAAATATCTCCAAAGTATTTGTATTCCTGTATTCACCAAAGATCTGGCAGGACTTTGGCAGGACTTTGGCAGGACTTTGGAGGATTAGTGTCCCGAGTAACACATGTCTGAAAATATTGGTGTAGTGGAAAACACATTGAACCTTGAGTCAGAAAATATGCGCTCCCTCTTTCATTCCCCAACCCAGCAGCCCTGAGTGACTCATCTAGGTGATTCCATCTTGCCTCTCAAAACTTCAACTTCTTGTTGTAGCATATCTTCTCTGGATAGCTTTTCCAGATCTCTAGGCCTGCTTTGGGTGTCCCCTTCTGTGACTTTGTATTGCTCTGTGCAGTGATTTCCAATGGGGGCAAAAGTGCTCCCTGCCCGAAGGACATTTAGCAATGTATGGAGCCATTTTTGGTTGTCACAACTGGTGTCAGGGCAGGATGCTACTGGTACTAGATTAATAGAGGTCAAGGATACTCTGAGTATCCGTCAGTGCATTAGACAACCCTCCCTGCCCCCAACCAGGAATTAGCTAGCCCAAAATGTCAAGAGCTCTGAGGTTGAGAGACCCTGATTTGTTATTATTTCTATCCGAGCACTTATCACTCTTTCTGAATCTTGTATTCACTTGTCTGGGTTGGTTCTTTACTCAGCTGTCAGCTTCCTGATTAGAAATCAGGGCTTCTCAGAACGTATAGGTCACAGGCAGATCTTAACATTTCATGCTGAAGTAATGAAGTTAGTGATAGGCTGGGGTCAGCACATTTGGGGGTGTTTACCTAGCCCATTCTTGAATACTGCTGCATATTATAGTGGTAGGTCCTGTCACCTGTGTTTGCACTACACAGCTCTGCTCCTTTGTCCTAGTTATTGGAACAGAGGGGGACACCAGTCCTCACCTCAATCCATTATATGTTCTCTCCAAGGAATTTGGAGTTGATAGTGAGAGGCACTAGGCAGTCTCTGCTTGTCACTTGAACTTGAGGGCTATAGGACAGCCATCTTTGGCCATAGTTTGTGAAAAATATAATGAAAGAAGAAAGATGAATTCACTGTAGATAAGTCCATGCGTGAGAGAATGCCACATACCAGAAAAAGTAACCTCGGTTTCCAGTGGCTTTCCCCTTGCTGGTTCCATGGAGCCCATATGTGTCCCCTTGCACTTTCCTGGGGTTTCATTTCTACACCCTTCTGATAAACTCCCTGTATTTTATTTTAGTCTGAGCGGGCTTCTGTCTGCACAGAATCATAGAGTTTAGATTATGCTACAATTCAGAAAACATGGCACAATTTTTGTAACCTTTAATACACAGTTCTTCCTTCCTCCAAAACAGGAGAGTTTGGGAAAGAAAAGAAATAGTGTTAGAGAGAGCCTAGGAAATGGACATTAGAAGGCACCTCTATCATTCCATTTTTAATATTCTGCAAAGGGCAGCTGAAAAGGCCATCCCTATTTTTAGATGATTACCCAGAAAGAGTGACTAATGTCTGGGGGGCTTGCTTTAGACTCTAAACTCTATAATGTTACAGAGACATGAATTCCTCTCTGTAAATGAAAGGCATTAGCAATTTATTTGTTTCAATGCATCAAAAGAGGCTCATGGAGACAATTATTTGCTGAAGGGATACATGACCTTGTTGGACCTGACATTTATTTTATCTTCCTTTGAAAACAGTTAAAATCGCACAGTTAATATTTCACACTTCTAATCTTTCACTTCTTAGTAATTACCACAAAGAAATAACAATAGTAAATTGTTAAACCTGGCCGTTAACTTGGAATAGACTTAGGAATTACTTTTTAATGAAAACAAACAAATAGAAAACTTCTCTGACTTGAGAAAATAAATAAAGAAAAGCCTCATTTAAATAGAGTCAGGAAACCCTAAGGGGGAGCTTTTATGCAGGCACCTTTAGTAGCTGCTTTATAAATTTGGACAGGAAGAAGCTTACTTTACTACACCAGCAGGAGGAAGGGAAATTTTCTCCTTGCCCAGCAACATTCCAGCCAATGAGAAACCACCTCACTCAGCCAATGAGAAGCCAACACAACCCTGAACTCTGACTCTCCTCTAATGAACCTCTTTTCAAAATGGCCCCTTCCAACCTCCTCCTTTCCTCTATAAATTGCTTATGATTTGCCATAGGTCATTATGTCCAGAGTTGCAATTCCTCTGCTATCCCCAAATAGACTAATTTTTTTGTTGATTAAAAATAACTAGCTATTTTATTTTTAGCCAGGCTATACAAAGGTTTCGGGGATATGACCCAGTAAACAGGTAGTACACCTGGTTGCTTCTAGCTATGATGACTGGAGAAGAACAGGAAACAGCAGCCACAGTTGCTGGTGTAAGCCCAGACATAAAGTTTGAGTTCTGTGGCTGGCTCCAAGTTTGCCCTGAGAACAGATTTTAACAATTAATGTGTGTTCAAATGCAGGACCGGCCATTGCTCTAATGTGGCCTACCCTTTATTGTTTCTTGACCTCCTCCCACAAGTCTGAGAGAGTTTTCTAGAGAAATAGCTGTAACATTCCACCACCTATTTTGTCCTTGATTTACCCAGCACAAATGCCAAGTAACATTTACATGATGGATTAAGGACCCTCTAAGGTCATCACTGTTCTCCATGGCAGACTTTATATTTGCAAAAGCTTGACTACATTCTTGTCAACAAACAGCCATTTGTTCTTTTCTTTACCTGTCAAAATTTCATCCCTTATTATTTTTTCTTGGCCTACTCATCATTGCTTTTAGATCTCAAAATAATTTTTTTCTTATCTACTTTGTTTTTGTGATCCTCAATTCCAAACACCTTTCTCCTTGCTGGTGGTTGAATTACAAAAGCAAAACAAAACAACAGCAATTACCTGCTTTCTTCTAGCCTTTATTTTAGGCTGTAGATCTTCACTGATGTTGAGTATATGAGGTGAGCTCCTGGTTTGGCAGCTGTTTGCTTTTTGTTTGTTAAACCTCCAGTCTCAGGATTAAATGTGGAATAAAGAGTTTAAAACATTTTATTAACTTCTTAGTCAAATAGTAATCTCAAATACAGAAATTTTTTCAACCCATATAGAAGGATCTTGTACATTGACTTTTTAAAAGTATAGGAAAAAAAATAAGATGATTCCTTGGATGTAAGGTCAATAATTAAAGTCAGGATATCTTTGACTGCCTGGAGAAAAATCCCATTCTAGCTCCCTTACATTTTTTCTTTCAGAAGCCTGTATTAGAATGTGGAAAAAACAGCAGGGGGAAAAAGGCTGTAATTTTAATGGGACTACAGGCACCACTTTGAAATATTGAACATCTCCACGAGAACAAATATAATAGCTTCCACCCGATGTCATAGCCATGTGTCCTCTTTAAGGATCTAAGCATGTAGGCGAGTTGTGCTGACGTAGAATATGACTGGATCTTTCAGGATGCTGAAGGCTATCACTTGCAGGACACTGTCGGCTCCCTGCTTTGTGACTCTTCCATGAGCCAGGGCTTTGATTCCAGTGTTCTTTCTCTAAAGCCATGACCACTGCACCCGGCAGTGACTCAAGCAGATGGCTAACTGTGACAAGCCGCTTCTGATTGCTAATAAAAATACCAGAAGCTACACTGCATTGTGTACAAATACGTGAGGCTATTGCTGATTCCTTTGTGTCTCTAGATTCTATTTTGAGAGCGGGTTGATCTTTTCTGTGCAGAACACTCACAGAATGAGCAATCACATCAGGTGTGTGTTTGAAGCAACTACTGCAGTTTGAGGAGTCAATATTTTTATCAGTCTTTAAAACCATACCCTTACCCTCTAAGGTTTCTGATAGACTGCCCATGATTTGGTGGGGTGGGGAGAGTAGAGAGAAGAAGAATTTCAGTCTTCTGCAAAAACCATCAAAAGCATACCCAAATTGAAAGACTAACTCAAATTATATTACCTGTCTGTTCCCTAAAGAAATGCTGCTAATGAACAAAACAATGAGAAAACGTACATTTGGGGTTTGGAGTAGGTAGAAGTGGGGGGGCAGAATCTAAATGCTGAGTAATCCATTCCCTGGGTAATAAGTCCAGGAAGAGTTGAGAGTTGATTTTTAACTTACTTCACTTAGTATATTGCATTGATTCACAAACATTTCAGCATCAAACCAGCTGGGGAACTTCTATAAAATTGTAGGTTCCCAAGCCCCACCTCAGAGGTTCTGATTGAGGACATTAATTTTTTTTTTAATTTTTCTGATTGAGCACATTTAGACTGGAGCCAGGGAATATGTATTTTGAACAAGAAGCCTAAATGATTCCAGCCTGCTATTGCCTCATTAAAATATGATAGTAATAAGTTTAAAAGTCATGGGACCAATTGCAACTCTAGTCAGCTAACTACTAACTCTGTGGCCTTAATCTGTTGATCATGAAGATTCTGGGTGGAGCAGTAAGAAGTAGTGGGGACAAAAGATGATGGATAAGGTATCTGAAAGTCCAGTTTCCAGTCCTTGCCCTGTCATTTATTAGTTATGCAATCTTGGGCAACTATCATTGGGAGGCTCAGTGTCTCATCTATAGAATGGGGCCCATAATTCATGCCTGGCTTACCTCACTGGACCATGAGGATCAAATGAGAAATAACTTTGTAAAACATTGCAACTTGAAGTCACAATAATTTTATAGGGGAGCAATATTTCCCCCCTTCAGTACAATGATTGCATA
Source organism: Artibeus jamaicensis (assembly GCF_021234435.1). Taxonomy (NCBI): domain Eukaryota; kingdom Metazoa; phylum Chordata; class Mammalia; order Chiroptera; family Phyllostomidae; genus Artibeus; species Artibeus jamaicensis. The sequence goes on along the minus strand of NW_026521828.1, from coordinate 6,082,424 downwards.
CTCATACTCAACATCCCCAGACCTAAACACCTTTGCTCCATGAACAAAAGGAAGCCTGGTAGATTCTAAGGGCTGATTCCAAATGCAGTCATCATGACCTAAAAGACTGTGGTTTTCGAATTTCCAGCTCCACCTTGAATCAGAGTGTCTGGGAATATGGGTGGGAATCTGCCATTTTAATAATGCCAGAGATCATTCTTATCATATTAGAAGTGGGGGAGGCACTGGCAGGTAGTAATGGAGGTCTAGGACCTAAGAATTCACTTGGACCTTGCATGCCTCTTCTCTACTTCCTGTGGTCCAGAAAAAAAGGAAATGTGTTGGTTCCTTGATCCTCTTCTTAATCCCACCCTTCTTTTCTATTCCATCTATTTTTGTTACCTCCCCTTGGCCGGTCCAGCTGCATACCATTCCAGCCTTGCTGTCTGCTCTGAATTCATCCCCCTCTATCAAAACTCTTTCTTTTCCTGCAGGGTCTCAAGTTAACTGGCCCCAAATACAGTTCCTATGAAGTCATGTGTCATATATTCTGGCAATCTCAAGACTCAGCTTTTGTTTTTAAACAGGTTGTTCGCGTTAGAATTTTATTGAAGTATTCTGTCAAGGCCTTCCTAGTAGAGGAATATACATCATTAGCTCCATGTCAGCCAGGACAATATTGGGGACAAGAGCCCCACCCCCCAGCCTGTGTAGCCATCTCATACCAAGCCAGCTAGTGTCCATGCAGGTCTGCTTGATTCCAAGTACCCAGTTCCTTCATCTTCTGCCCTGTCCCTTCCCTCCATCTGCCTTCCAAAACAAGGCAGCAGGGTGTTTCCTCTCTGTACATGGAAGGTCCCCTTTCCTTGGCCTTTTGTCATTTTGTTACCCCACTCCAGAGAGCACCCAGCTCAGCTCTGATCTGGATTTCCTGGATTTCCTAATGCCTCTGCTTTCTTTTCCAGAGAGCTAGCAGCCTCCCTCCTGGCAGGGTCTGATAGCCTATGGAGCCTTGTTTTTCTGTTTATTGATTTCTGGTGTGATATGGGACTCATCATATCAGAATTTTCAAGGCCAATGTTTCCCCAAAGCACCATTAATAAAAGCTCATTCTACCAGTACTGTGCTTTCATGAGGGCAGTGTATGTTCCACCAACACCTTTTAAGGATTGTTTTTGCCTGGTTTGAAGGATGGTTCTCTCCAACTGTTTTGTTTTGTTTTGTTTTTGGTAAATGGGGAGGAAAAATAAAATGAACGGTAAATTGAGAAGATAAATACACGGTGTAGGGTTGAAGAAAACACTAATTTTCATGGTGTCCAGAGATGATAAGCTCTCCAGTTGGTAGGATGTAAAAAAAGCCAGAAAGATAAGGGTGAGAGAATGCTGGGACCTAACAAAACCAGAGGAGCCAGCACATTGTTACCTTTTAAATAAGATCCCATGTCTTACAGAAATAGTTTTAGGAATATTAGGCTGAAAAGTCCTGCTGCATCTCATCAACGTCTAAAAAGGGTCAACAGACTGGGCTGCCTCCTGTATTCATAAATAAAGTTTTATTGGCCTATTCCCATTGTCTAAAGCTGTTTTCACTCTACATTAGCAGAGTGTATGTATACACTGCACTAGCAGAGTGTATGTTACCATGTGGCCCTCAACACCCCAAATACTTGTTATCTGGTCCTTTAAGAAGAAGTCTACAGATCCTGGTCTACAGTGATAGATTTTCGAAAGCAGCAATTTTCAACCTATGAGCTGCAAGAGGCACACCGGTGCGCAGGAAGAATTTTTAAAACATGTGGTGCCTGACTACTGAGGGGCACTGTCCTCTATTCCCTTCAGTTGTCAAGTAAAAAAGTAACAATGGCCAACACAACAAAATCTGATGAGAATTTTAGTAATTAGTTTATGTGTACCATGAGATGAAAAAGGTTGAAAATTGCTGCTCTAGAGTACTCCTTTTTCAACCTTTTTCTCTGAACAACAAAATGCAATTTTTAAAGAATGTTTTAAATGGGGAAGCCTATGAACAAGACATGGGGTGATATGGAGCAGTATAGGAGTCACAGAACCCACCAGTGATGTTGCTAAAATCCAGGGTCCCACGGGATAAAATTTGAAAATCATTCAGAGCACATGGTTCTTGAGGGTCTTGTGTTACAGCACATGCAGTTGGGGTCTGCAGTCATGGGAGGCTATGTTCTGAGAAACACATTGTTAGGGATCATTTCATCATTGTGTGCACCTAGATGGTATAGCCTACTGTGGTAATCTTATGTGCCATAATTTTATATGACTGGCAGCACAGGTGAATAATGTATCAGGCTAAGATATTACAAGAGCTACAACAGCATCACTGGGCAGTAGGAATTTTTGGGCTCCATTATAATCTTATGGGACCACTGCGGTATACATGTGGTCTGTTGCTGACCAAAATGTTATTATGCACTGCATGACTGTATTTAGTGACTGGAACATAAAATATACTCCAGGCAGATATAATAAATGAGTCATGGAATGAGGTGCTTCCATCAAGACCCCAATTCCCATGGCCGCTGTCAAATCTGTCTGCCTTCTGTCATTTAAACTCTCCCAGGAGGATTTATACCCACTGTCTGCTCTTCTACATCCTCGTGTTGCTAGTCCCCAACTTTAGCCCCATTGCTGTGCTGGCACTGGGCCCCCCAGTGATATTCCTGGCCACCACAGTCATGGACATTCTTCAGTTCCTGCCTTCCCAAAATCCTGAACTTTACTGCCCCCTTGGCTTCTCCTTATACCACAATCTCCTGGCTATTTTTCTCTCTCTTTGACCTTTGCTTCCCTGTATACATTAAATAATATACTTTATGCATAGTCAGCATCTAAGTCTAAATCTAAATGTTGAGTCCTCACAAGTCTCTATGTTAAGTCCAGATTCCCTTCTAAATTGCAGACTCACTTATCCAACCTCCCATTAGACAGCTCCACCTTGCACCCCAAACTCAACCTGTACTGATCTGAATTTGCCACTGTCCTCACAAGCTGCTTTCTCTTTCATATCTTCTGTCTCACTTGAGAACACCATCTCCTGGCCAGTTCTTGTCAACTTCAACTCCAGGAACTTGGCATCCCAAATCCACCACCAGACACCAAATTCTACCCATTTTGTGATCTAAGGATTTTTTAACTCAGTTCTCTTTCTCCACCCCTTATCATATCTTTTTGGATGGCTTCAGTAGTCTCTTACCTGGTCTCCTGAAGTTTAGACTATAACACATTCTTCACTGTGCAGCTGCGGGGATTATGTCACTCACCCATCCCCCAATACTCCTTTACTTACGTGCTCTCCATTGCTCCCCAGTGTACGTGGGATAAAGGCCAAAATCCACTAACATGGCTAAATGGCCTCAAAAGGCCTGACCTCTGTTTGTCTCTCCAATCTCATCATGCAGACTTTCTTCATTCACTGTCTCTGAGCCGTGCTGGTATCTCTTCTGGTCAAACATGTCAAGCTACTTCTGACCAAAGAGACTTTATTCATGCTTTCCCTCTGCCTGATATGGTCTTCCCTAAATAATTTCTGTTCATCCTGTTTAAGATCTTAGCTCAAACACCACTTCCTCTGAGATGCTGCTGTCCCTGACCGAATCAAGTTGGATGTATATTATGTAGCCAAGTTCTAATGACAGTGAGGTTTGAACCAGTACATAATTGGGATCCATTTGTTACAGCAGCCAACATCACCAAATGTGGTTACCTATCCTTTTATGGAAAAGAGACAAGATCATCCTTTTCCCCCAGAACCTCTTCTCTTGGGAGAGAATGAGAAGTGCAGGGGAAGGTTTGGACATCAGAGTGTGGGAAACAGGTGATCTAAATTCCTGAGCCAGAGAAGGAGCATCAAACGATATAGGAGCTCAGCTTATGGAGACTTCTTCCCCAGATCTCCATCTTCCAGCATGTGTGAATGTGCTTATGTCCAATTACGCCTTCATGCATTGAAGGTTCCATTTATATCTTAAGTAGCATCAGAGTAAACAGTCCTCAAGAAGGCTTTTTATACATGCAGAACTAACAAAATTCTCATTTTTTCCAATTACCATGCAGCACAATAATAAGGTTTATTATTAAATATGTCAGATTCACTTTGTGGTTAATTTATTTGATCACAGTTCTAAACTTTGTTCTTGAGTGCGGAGCCTGCAAGGTTTGTTCATGTTGTTGCTCACAGCTTAAGAAATTAGAGGGATACTTCTTACTCTCCTGTGAGAAACAGCTTTATGGCTGAGAACATTGGAGGACATTTCATCAGCATCTAAATTATATAGTTCTTAGTTTTTGACCATGTAGACTGATACAGAGAGGTGCTGAGGAGTGAGAGCCAGGGACCTGAGGTTTACGATGGACCCTCTGGTCCCACTGGAGCCTGGCTGTTTCCTGCCACAGTCATGGTCTGTTAGAACAGGCTGGGGTTTGCTGGGTACTGTGCAAAGTGTTCCACACCTTAATCAACCTTTACAACAATCCTGTTAGCGAGGTAGAGTGTTTTGCCACTTCCTTACATAAACCTTGAGAGAATACGGCACTTGCCTAGAGTTGCAAAGCCTGGGCACTGGGGCTGGATTGAGGTTAGTAACTTTGTTCTTCTCTTCCAACTCCTCTGCCAGTTTCTCCATTGTATGTGTGAGAGACTCTCAGTCCTGGCTGAGGCAAACTGTGAGGTGGGGCACTTTCTGTTCAGTGCTCCTCTGCTGGTTCTGGAATACGCTAGGCATACTGACATTGATTTGGAGTGAGGTAGGAAGGCTCTCATTGCATGTGTTTCAATAATTATATATTAAAAAGTTTATATTTTATTCATATTTTACAAGTATATATTCAAAAATACATACCATATGCTGGATGCTGAAGGCAACCCCACTGTCAACAAACTTATGATCTACTTGGGAAAGGATGAAGAGTGAACAGACAAACTAATACAGTGGGGTAACTGCTATAATGGGAGAAGCATAGGATTCTATGGGAGTCTCTAAATTGAGAGCCCATCAGGGAAGGCTTCCTGGAGAAAGGCGCGTCTATGCTGAGCCCTGTAGGACACAGAATAAACCAGGAGAGGGGGAGAAAATGGAAGAAGAGGGTCCCAGGCAACAGAACCAGGCCTGTGGTATGGGCCAGGAGAGACTTGCATACAGCCTGTTGATAGTACACTGGCTTCACCAGATCAGCACTGAGTGGTCCTTTCCAGCAAGTCCCTGCCTGCTACAGTACCTGATTTTCTCAACATTTACTTATTCATTAACAAATATTTCTATCAGTAAAGCAATCACATTTATGATTTACTACAGGAAAGGCACTGGGTGAGGCACTGAGGAGAATTTGAACTCTATGACCCTGCCTCTATCTTCAAAGAGTTTACTGAGTGTAGGGTTGGAACATCCTCAGAGAGAAAACAAAAGAGAAAATTTAAATAATAATGTAGACATTTAAGTAGGGAAAGAAATGTGCCAGGATGAAACACCCAGGCTCTGGATTCAGAACCTAACGCTACCACTCCGGAGCTATGCACCCTTGCACAGGTTACTTAACCTTTCTGAGGCTCAGTTCCCCATTTATCAAACTGGAATAATGAAAGATCCCTTTTTGGACTATGGCAGAGTTTAAACACGTAATGCTGTACAGTAGTTAGCATGCTGCTTAGTGCAGAGCTGGCTCTCAATAAATGTTTTGGCCATTATGATATTATTATAATTAATTCACGCTAGAAACACTTGAGTGCCTTGTCTGTGATGCCTTTTGTCCTTTTTATTTGAGGTTTCTGGCTTCATGCCACAGTAGCCATTGCCCTAGAACTTGATCGTCTCCCATTGGATTTTATTCTCATGTCAGATATTATCTTGCCAAGAAGCAGAAGCCAGGAGCCCTGGGGAAGCTGGTTTGTCTGTCTCAGAAGCAGACCCCAAAGTCTCCTGTGTGCCTCCAAAGTCTCCCTGGACCCCTTGTCTCCCCACACTGTTAAAGAGTCAGGGGGCCACGCTCTCTTGACTTCTCAGCCTCCTATCCTCACTTACTTGGTGGTTAATTGTATACTATCCACTGATATATTTTACCATATTAAAGTATACTTTTATATATTATTAATGCTATTAACATCTAACATTTGCCAAGCTCATACTATGCGTTGGCATGACTTGGATCACCAAGTCATGCCAACGCATAGTATGAGCTTGGCCTAGCTTAAGGGATTGAGGATTATGATGCTGGGTTGAAACATCTAGTTTTAACCATTATGGAGTATATAGACAAATAGAATCAATAACCAAAAGCATATTTGTTAAGGAAAAACAACTAAATCTAGTGAACTTACCTATTAAAGAACAATTAAGGATTTATTGTGTTATAGTTTCTATATAACAACACTAAAAGCAACTTTCTACCTATTTATTTATCCATTTATTCAATGCATGATGTATGTCTCCTGTGTTTCTCAGCCCAGTGCCTGGAAAAACTGAAGTGCTGTCAGAACAGGCTGGGAAATGGCAAGGGAAAGCAAGTTTTGCTGGTGCTGGTGGCAAATGGTAGGCTTGGACTTGTAGACAAGTTAATTTCAAGGCCATGGTAGGCCATGCAAATGAAAACGTCCAATCAAGCTATTCGCAATTTGGGAGTTGAAAAGATAGTTCAGAACAGCCATAGTTTTAGGCATTCTTTCTAGAGGGAGTAGCCACTTCTAATAAAAAGTCTTCTGACATCAAATTGCCAGTGAAGGGGACACATTTTACCAGGGTAACACACCACCAGGGCTACTTAGGCATCTTTGTCCACAGTGGAGAAAACTGACTGAGACCCCAGGGGGCCTTATCTTTGAACTCTACTGTTCTGTCTTAAAACATCACCTGAATTTTCCATTCAACTTCACAATATGCAAATAAGATTTTAAATTACTTTTAAGTAAAACTGACTCTGCAGGATGACAGGTGGCATTTCATCTGTGGCTTTACGTAGGACAAATGATCCTGGCACACCCATGGAAGGGAGCTCACACTTGAGCTTGAGAAGCCAGGCATTCAGCAAGGAATGGTTATACTATTTTTTTTTGACAGGAATCTGATCATCACGTTGGCCAGCCAATTAACAGGAGAAGCCCTAGGGAGTGAGTAGGATCCCAGATGGAACATATTTGATGAGAGCGAAACTATCAGGACAGGTCTGGTTGCCCAGAGAGAATATGGTAGAGGGAGTTGCCTGGGTGACATCTAGTCTTGGGGCCTTATAGGATGGAGTGAAGGACCCCAGAAGAGGGAAAGAAGTTTTGGATTCTGGGAGTACTGTTGACCTCCCAGTGGAAGGAGAGGGAGAATGGTTTGGGTCAGCTGATCTGTGAACCAGGGACTCTTGAAAGTTCTCCACAGGGCCACTAACAGGCTGAGATTTATCTTCAGAGCAGAAACAGATTGCCAGAACTTCAGTCCCACAGCATATTTCACTGGCAGATAGGGTGCAATTTCCCTCCACAACACCCCCCCCTAACCCCAGATGGGGGCATTTCAAAAGCAGAGGAGGAAAGGGAGGCTGGGAGGGGAGACGTGGGTGGAGAAGGCAGCTGTCAGCTTCAGCGTGGGCTTCAGAACAACTCCTGCAGATGTGGGCAGAGCACCAGCTGCCAATTCCCTGAGCCTTGGGCAAGTCCCCAAATCCTGGCATTCGGGAGGGAGGGCACTATCCAGATTGTACAAGAAGATTCAGGGGCTTCTGGACACAGAATGTAGCCTCAGGATGGGTCCCTTCGCATATGAAAGGAACATCTATCCTTGCATCAAAGTAAACCAATTTGATCAAGATTTGTAATGCAGATGAGCATAATTAAATTGAAGATTTTAATTAGACAGAGTTTTGATGAAACTTAACAGGAACAGGCAGGAACATTCTTGCTGTCTATTAAACATAATCCCATGTGGTGAAGAGCTCTTATAGTTGATTATCTTTAATGACTGCCCAGCTCTCAACTTCCTCACTGGTGTTCCAGTCAGCCTAGAGGAGGGTAGGGACATGGGAGAGAATTGTGGGGAGAAAAGAGTGAGATGTGTAACCCTTGGGTGGTGACTCTTTCCAAGGAATGTTGGTGCTAAACTCTCAGAGTGTCCACTTACTTGCTTTTCATCTGTCAAAGCAGAGAAATGGTGCAGAATTAAGTTGAGGGTTGTTTCACAGTCAAGAAGAGTTGGGAAGGAGGGGGCAGGGCTCCCTGCCGGCTGAGGCTCCTCCAGACGCCTCAGCCCATTGCTTCCACCTCCTGTCGTAAACCTTGAGTCTTCTGCTAGCCTTCCTCAAGAAAAAACAGAAAAAAGGCCTCTCTCCGGGGGCAGAGTTCTGGGAAGCACCTTCAGCCCAGAGAGCTGGATGTTAGCAAATACCACACTGCTTAAGAAATGAAGGAATGAACAAAGCAAGGTGTGAAGAAGTGATTCACCCTGGAACTGTGCTGACAAAGACAAATTTGAAAATATGGGCCAGCCGTGGTTGCTACCTTTTTTACAAAAAGTGTGTGGGCTACAAAGAGAAATTCTTTTTTCCTTTCTCATCTCCCTATTTTTTCTTTATCCAATCAATGTTTACTGAAGCCTCTTTCTATAGCAAGCATTCTACCAAGCACTGTCCTTGTGATGCCAGCGGATTAGGGGGAGAAACAGGGAGTAGGTATATATTTGAGAAGTTCTGAGAAGGAATTAGAAGCCATACTACTTTGGTTTGGGTCAGGGTTAGCAAACCGCAGCCAAACCCACCTGTTGCCTGTTTTTGTAAATAAAATTTTGTTGGAACACAGACACACCTACTGTCTGCATATTTTCTACAGATAATTTTCCTACAAAAGCAGAGTTGAGTAGTCATGACAGAGACCTCATGGCTCACAGAGCCTAAAATATGTACTATCTTGCTAATTATAGAACAAGTATGCAGATCTTAGCTTAGACAATCAAGGCAGACCTTGAGAGAAGATGAGACTCAGCGCAGAGCTGGTGGAGGAGGGTTTAGCCAGGTGTGGGAGGAGCAGTGGTGGCAGCCTTATCAGGGGAGGAGTTGGGTTTGTTTAGGGACCTGGAGATAATGGTGGAAGGACACAGGCCTAGGATGAGATGGAAGAGGAGGAAAGCGTCTTTCACTCAGATTCTACAAATGGATTTGGATGTGAGGTGGCGAGATAACGTGACATAATTTTTAAAGAGCTCCTCGGCCCTGGTGGCCAGAGTGGCTTGGAGGAGAAATGGTTCCTGCTCCCGTTAGATGGGGCAAGAGAGGGTGGTGGCTTGGATCAAGGTCATGTCAGTAGAGATGGAGAGTGATGGGCAGACTTGCAACACATTTGGGGGGTTAAATTGACAGGATTTAGAAATAAATGAAGTGTTGGATAGGGTGAAAATGGGAGGGGTCAAGAATGATCCCACTCAAGATTATGGCTGGACGGGGTAGGTGAATGGTGGTACCATTTGCGGAGATTGAGGAGATGGGTTGGGAAAGAAGTTGGGTGGAATGATTTAAGAGTTTCTGATTTTTCATCCTCATTAAATGGAGGTTCATGTGAGACTCCAAGTATAGATGACAAGAAGACAGTTGGGTATATGACCTTGAAGTGCAGTTGAGAGGCCCTGCTGAAGACAACAACTTGTGAGTCATCTGCATGTAGGTGGTGTTTAAGGAGCAGGACAGGAGAAGCTCACGTAGGGTGAGAAGGAAAGGGAAAAGGACACAGGACCCGTGGCTGATGGTGTTCCACAGTTCACGTGGCTTGGATTTGGCCTGTTGCTCATTGATATTTATCAAAGCATCAGGCTGAGGGTAAATACTAAAGAGACTTAATTAAAGAATATGCATCTCTTTGTATAATGAAAATGTAAGTAGTGTGTGTATTGTTTGAATAGTGCATGAATGGTTTGCTCTTTGGAGTTGTTTAAAGTGGTGGTTCCTAATCACAGCTTCCCAGCAGAGTCATCTAACCAGCTGGTGAAAACTGTGCATGCCATGAGCTCCTACCCAAAGTGGTTTGGTAGATCTGGGATAAGGTGCCAGGAACCTGTTTTCAAAAGACCCCAGGAGATTCTGATAGAGTTTGGCATTTGGTAATCACAGCTATCCCAGATATTTCCAAGGCAAACTTGAGAATTTTCCATCCAAATAACCATATCTTGTAAATTCACAAGGGTTAAAATTTGTGCAGTTGGGGTACAGTATAAATATTATGTTCATGCATACACTGGAATTATTGAATTATCACAATCAAGAAATGTATATTATGATTATGTACACACCAAGTAGAACCACATTGTTCATTTTGTTCATTCTTGAAATTTAAAATGGGAATGAGGAATATGAGAGGCCGTAAATACTCACAGTAGATGTCCTCGACTAGAGACCCCATGTGGGCTCTAGTTCATCCACAAGTCCTCATTGTGTTGTATACAACATGTGTGCATGACTGTGGATTTTTATGGAGGGGGGTGTTTCATAGTTTTTAGGAAATTCTCAAAGGGTCCTGAGACCCATAAGTAAGTGTTAAGTCTCATAGATTTAGAAGACATTTTTGCTCCTTTAAAAAATGCCCATCTTCAAAAATAGCACGAGGCTAAAAAAGCTTTGGGAATGTGAATGATTGTAATGCTATATGTTAGCATTAAAATCAAGAGCAAAGCAATATCATTTCTAGTAAGCCTGTAAATAAACCAGGCTTTTGCTATATTATATCACTATAAAACAATTCCCTGAGGTCCAAGGGATTACATGCTAATAGAAGAAAATGCTTCTACTAAACCGTGCAGAGGATAGAAAATATTCTCACTGATAGTTTACACAGATCTCTCCATGGCAAGCTGGTTATTTTTGCTGATCATGTTGATCACTAAAACACTGTGCAGATTTTTTCCCCCGAGTTTGAAATGTTGCAAATGCATTGTGAGGCCTAAAGGCCTTTGTTACTAACTCAACAGCATGCAAATGCACTTCAGAAAAATGCATGTCGGTCCTAAAACCAGGGCAAGCATGGTTCGCTTACAAAACAGTTGTCTTCAGTCTTCCACATCAACACATAGAAATTTCCAAGGTTAATTTAACATTCTTTGAATGATGCTGACATCAGAGTTTGTCGGGAAAAGAACACGAGATGCCTCATGGTGGTGGGTAGACTTGTCTCCCCTGATCTACTGTCCCCAACCTGTTCAAATACATGAAGACATGTATTTCCATCTCATTAAATGATGACCAATCACCCACCTGACCAAAAAGGAAACCATGGCTACCATCTTGCCCCTTTCTCTCCTCACTGCTCACTCCTAAACCCTGTTGCTCTTACCCCTCCAACTTCTCATATCTCTCTGCTTCTTTTGGTCAGGGCACTGACATTTCTTGTCTGGATGATTGCACTGGCTTTCTAACTGGTTTCCCTCACTCCAACTGTAACACCTCAACTTTGATAAATGAGTGTGTGTACCCATCCCATGTGTCTAAGTGCCACTTGACCATCTACCTACTGGGCAGAGGATGGGGTAGGCAGCATTTCATATCCTTGTCCATTCCACCCCAGCCTGCATTTCATAGTCTACCCTGAGACAGAGTCCACTTCTCTGCTGCAAGTTATGGGCCTACAGAGTCCAGCTGAGGCCATGCCCTGAAGACTCTGTCCCTAGCAAGAGGTTTAGAAGACTCCATTTAAAGAAAGGCCCTTTTTGGCAGCAATACTTTTTTGATGGCCTTTTCCAGTCTTCTTTTCTTTTCTAGGGGAACTCTCACTCTCATAGGTCCCGGTGGGGCTGTTGATCCTGGGGTCCCGGCTCCACAATAGGAAGGATCTCTGAGCCAGACTGGCCAGTCCATGTGTCCCCAACACTTCCTAGGCCACCATGACTGGCTCATGTCTGGGCATGGAACCAAGCCAGTTAGAATCTCCTGGGATTGATCATTGAACACAGATGAAGAGAAATCATCTTTCCAGTGAGGATACTAAGCTTTAAGGATATAGGTGTGTGGCTGCTGGTAGCCATTTTCCCACCGAGCAGTGAGATTGTATCTGTAAAATATAGTTAACAAAGATGAGGGATGGTAATGGTGGCAGTGGTCACACATGATGTTTACGGAGTGCTACCCATGTGCTAAGACCTAGTCTAAGTATTCTAAACGTACTAACTTAATATTCACAAACCTCATGATTATTTTTATCATGATTATAATGATTATTGCTATGATTATCACTATTTCACAGGTGAGGGGACTGTGAGGGATTAAGTAACCCAAAACTTCAAAAGTTATTCTGCGGGGAAGCACAAGTTGAACCCAGGTGGCTTGACTTCTGAGCTGTGCTCGCCACTGTTTTGCTCTGATGTCTTCTAGCAGTGTTAACTGAAGAGGAGGAGGAGGGGGGGTGGAAGGAGGCCTGTGTCCTGAGGACATTGCTGAAGCCCTTGGACTCAACCTTGTCTGAACCCAGGGCTCCTGGATTCCCAGGAGTGACCAGTCCAGTTCCTTTTTTCTTAACTTAAGCCAGTTTGAGCTAAGTTACTGTCCCTTGCCACTTGCCTAAAACATTCTGCCCTTCCATCATCTTTCATTCTGTCTCTTGTCTTATGGCTTTACCTTAAACAATAACTTTAAAAAATAATATTAGGACATTGTAGATATTTGGAGAATACAAAAAGTTATCATGAAGATATCTAAAAAGAAGATGATATCTTAAATGAAGGTATCATAAAATTTGCAAGTGATAAAGCAATTCAAGATAATTATTTTTGTTTTTTTCCAGTCTTTTTCCTACTTATATATACATATAAACACATATAAGGTTGTATACATATATAATATTTTCACTTAACACTATATGATGTATGTTCCCCCATGTTAAATGTTTTTAGAAGCATAATTTTAATGGCAGCACAACTTGCATGTGTGCGTGTGAGTGTGTCTTGCTATGTGCTTGACCTCATTCCTGGTCTAACCTTCTGCTCTGGAGCCAGGAAGGACACTGCAGGCTGTGAGGACAGGTTGGCTTTCCGCTGTGTTCCTTGGCCAGTGTCTTAGTGTTCAGGGCCATGGAGATCAGCCCTACAACTCACATCAGCCCTGTCGCAACTAAGCCTCCCAGCTAGGAAGGTAACTGTGTCAGAAGTGTCACAGGCAGAGGCCCTCTTGTAGCTTCTTGTCTCCCTGCCCATGAACAGAAGCCAGGAGGGCTCTGCAGCCAGTACGCTGGGAGTAAGACGTGCTCAGGGAAAGGTCCAAGCCTCTGTCACAGATCAGCAAGCAGGAAGCCAGGATGGCTCAGCAGCTCCAGGCATGATTTATTCTAAGGCATGCAGAGTTACCAGTTAGCACAGTAAGAAAACTCTTTTTCCTGACTTTTTAACTCCACACATCAATAACAATTCGCTTGGCAAAGCCCCAGGTGCTGGATCTAAATATGGGAACCACCAGGGGGAAACAGAAGGATAACATCAAGAAATTAGATTTAAAATACCAAATAAACTCTTTCCACTGTGTCCTGCCCCTCCCCCAGTTAGTGCTGTATAAAGACTAATAGCATTTATGAAGCATTAAATACTACATAAATAACTAATTATGGATGTAAATGAGAAAAAGAGGAGGTGAATGGAAGGTGAGTGAATGTCAGTCACATATCTGATACATCTCTGGATGTTACCCCAAGCCATGAGCAGTGGTGAATTAAGAAGATAGGCTATAACACCCTTACCCAAGAGGTACCTAAGGCAAAGGCTAGTGACAGAAGTGGTGCTAGACAGTCTATAGCCAAGGAGTATGTGAAGCATGAGGAGTTCAAAGCAAGGCAGCCACTGCAAGTCAAGTATAGTCACAAAGCAGGTGCATCTACCCATCCATCCATTCATCTATATTTCATTATCTGTCAGCTGTACTACTGCCATTACAATTATTAACTACTCAGTTGTGGACTTACTATTAATTACTACCATTTATTGAGGGCTAACTTGTGTCAGATTTATACAAAGTGTTTTTTATATTAATCATCTCAGTGAATCCTCATGACCTTTGAGCTGGGTGTTTTTATTTTTACCTTAAATTGATGAGAAACGGTAGCTCAGAGAGCTTAAGCGACCTTTGGAAGGTCAAGCAGAGAGTATGTGTCAGACCCACAAACCATCAGTCTAACCATTCTTTCCTCCGTGTTGTAGCTGTCAAGTTTCTGCCACGCACCAAGCTTTGGCTTAGGCATTGAGGCTACAAAGGAGCCTTTGATGGGGGCCCTACAACACTAATCTGTGGAGTAGATGTAACTGGAATTGACTAGATGAGGCCTTGGAGTGAGAAGGCTCCAAGATACTGTCCCTGGGACTCCCCAAAAGCAATGTTTAGAGTGTCATGGTAACCTCAGGAAGACATATCTGACTGCGTGAGTGGGTTGAGGATAACTCAACCTGGATCTGGAGGAGTGAGTCATGTTTCTGAGATAGAGAAATGAGAAACACACTCTAGGAGGTGAGTGGGGGTGGGAAACAGCACAGGCAAAAACAATAATAATTTAAAAAGTTGTAAGAATTTGGAAAATACAGGAAAAATTTATGAAGAAAAATTTTCAGGGAGACCTGAGGATTACAGTTATGGTGAATGATTTAGTGACCACATGGCAGAAGTGAGAGGATTTGGGACCCAAGGCATTTCCTATACCAAGCTGTGTACATTTGCCTACAACTTATTGTAAGGGCCTAAAGGTACAAAGGCATCAGTGCCGTATGGAGCTGACAACTAGGCAGCCAGGCCCTCCCAGCCATCCCCCACCTAGGTGTCCATCCCACCACCCCAGCTTTTTTACATTGGATCTCCTTATTTGCTTGACTATTTCAAAGCACATATCACTGAAGTATTATATGAAATTGTTTCTTTTGCTTCTCTCTCCACTAGAATATAAGCTCCATGATTTTGTTTATCTTGATACTTGTCAAATAAATAAATGAACTTAACATAAAAAAGGAACAGAAAATCTTGCCGCTAGTGAGAAGCAGGAGCAATAAAGTTTTGTGATGGGCCAGAGGCCTGTCACTCATCTGGGACTCATGCTTTCTCCCTAATTGCTTTTAAGTGGTTTGGAGTCAACATCACTTCTATGTCCCTTGAATGGCTTGTGGCCTTTAAGAAGCAATGGTACTAGGCCTGTGGTCCAAATGCTTCCCTTTACCCACCTTCAAATGCTGGCAGGCAAATTGCTTGCAGACATTGCAAATCAGTCATGGCATTTTTTCCTGTAACCTCAGAATCCTTGTCAATATCACACTCCAGACAGACACTGCTAATCAATAGGAAGTGGCATTAGAGAAGACACTCACTGTTCATCCTGGCCTGAACTAAACAATAGATGTGAGAAGGGAGTAATATAAGCAGATGCAAAGAGGAAGGGACAAATGTGTATTCCAAAGAAATACCACAAGCTAGAGCAGCACGGAGACCATGCAGCACAGAGAGTGTGAGCATGAACAGTGATGTCAAGCTGACTGGGGCGTAGTCCTGGTTTTACAGCTTTCAAGCGGGGTAGTTGTGAGCAAGTTACTTAACCTCCCTGGGCCTCAGTGTCCTCATCTGTGAAACAGAAATAATCATCATATCTACATTGTCAGAATTTTGTAGGTGAAATAATAAAATAATCCACATAAAGCACTTAACCCACTGACTAGCCTAGGACACAGTTAATAATCAGTAAATGCTAGTTATTAATTTTTTTAATTGTCAGATTTATAAGTACAAAATTATCCAGAGGCTGGATCTAGAACTTCAAAAATGTTTGAGCTAAAATGGGTCTACTTCCCCTCAGGAACATATAAGACAAAACCATTTTCCACTCCTTTTTCCTATATTTATTCATATTTAAACCACTTTATAAAAACATTAAAGAAAATCTTTTAAACAGTAAGCACTTACCCATAATCATAGCCCTTTTATACAACTCATATTATTTTTTACATTCCTTCCCAGTCCTTTCCCAAATACATTTGTGTGTAATTTTTAAAGTAATGATTGCCTCAGTGGATGAAGCCAGTCACATGGTCACACCGAACTTTAAAGGAGGTAGGGAAATGCAGCTCTGGGTGCAGCTGGGAGGAAAGCTGGAGGTGTTTGACAGACGGCAGTAATGACCACCACCACTCCTGTGCTGTTCTTCCCCTCTGGGCTCCTTTCATCTCCTCTCTTCCGGTGATGTGTTGGGAAACAAGGGCCCAGGAGCAGAGGGGTGGAGGAGATCCTTATTCCTTCCATTTTTTATTTGCAGAATTCAGGTTACCTGGCTTCTATTTCCTTTTAGATCATTTCCTGGCCTCTAAGCTCCCCATTCTTTTCTCATGAAGAATAATTCCACTGTGACATATAATGTTATTACTCCCAAATTTTCATACCAAATCCTCAGCTAATAAATGCACCTGCTATTAGCAGACCTCATCTTCCCCCGAAGGCTGTGTGTGTGTGCATGTCTATGTGGTGGGGGCATTAAAAGAAACCCCCCTTTTTTCAGATACACAGATATTTAAGTGGGTACTTCTCTTAATTGGAAAAGTCTTCAAAGGAGCAGATTGTTCAGCTTCGAAGTCAGGAACATGGGACCAGGCAGTCATGGATGCAAATCTGAATCCCGCCCTTATCAACTCTGTGACTTAGGGAAAATTTTTAACTTCTCTAAGCCTCAGTTTGCCAACGTGTGGTGTGAGGAATTATATTAGCTCCTATGTCTATATGGAGCTGTAATGAGGATTTAATGGTGACAGTCCTGGCACATAATATGTGTTCAATAAGTTCTGGCTCCTATTATGATGCGTCTCTTCTCCAACTAGAAATCCCTTTCTTAACCTTTGTGACCAGCACAGGAAACAATGGAACCCTCATCTCCTTGAATGTTATCTCTTCACTTATATTAAATCACAAATATTAACTAGGGATTCTTTGGTTAAAAGTACCAGAAAACCAAACTCGAAATGCCTGAAGCAAAAAGAAAAAAAGTATCAGTCTTCTGTAAGTGAGAGGTCAGGGATAGCTAGGCTTCAGGCACCGCTGGAGTCAGTTGCTCAAATAATGTCCACAGAGCTCACTTCTCTGTCTGATGTTTTTATTTTCTTCTATTTGGGGCTGATTTTCCCTTGATGGTGGTAAAAAGACAGCTAAACAGCTTCAAGGTTATATCATCTTCTCTCAGTGACCATGCTGAAGAGAGACCATTTTTAATAAAAATCTCAGAATTACCTTTCGATGGAATTAGATAAAGCTGATGGTTATGCAATATTGCAAATGTATTAAATACCACTGAAAGGCAGACTTTAAAATGGTTACTTTTATATCATGTGAATTTCATCTCTATAAAAAATAAAGCTAAGAAAATATTGTCTCTGCCAGGTGCCAGAGTGCCTGCAGGGCTGCGGTTCAGAGGAGGGCTGGCCATCCTTCCCCACCACCCGCTTCCTGCCCCTGCTCCTGCCTGGATGCCTTAAACAGGAACTGCTGTGTTTCCGAAGCAATGAGAAAGTTCCTTCCAGGCCTCCTTTTCTCCCTTACTTTCTTTCCCCTGTGAGAAAAGTCATGTCCTTCCAGGTTGGTAAGGATAGGGAAAGGAAGTGAACCCTTTCATGTCTTTATTTTGAGGATGTCTGCGGACCTGGTTATCAGCTCTGGGTGCATCTTGTTACCAGTTATATGGTATATGCAGAGGGACCTAAGGCCTTTCCAGTGCTGCTCAGAGCCACCCCTCTCCTCAGGTGCTCCCGGAGTCCCTTGCTGTCACCAGAACAAGTGTAGCTCCCCCTGTGTTCACTTCTTGCTGGCAGGAGGACACTGGCCTTGTTTCTAGGCTTCTCTTTAGGGAACATCCTACCCACTTCCTTATCCGCCTTGACATGCTTAGTGTTCAACAACCATTACCAAAAATATGGCATGAAGCTATTTTTGTAGCAAAATGGGTGTATTTGTTGATTTCCTTTACACCAGTTTGCATTTTAAATTGAGGGCAAGGGCCTTCCTCACCATCAGTTACCAGTTGTTTGGGCCCCATTTGTCCTACTAGGTCGATGGATACATGACCCACTGGTTAAAAGGACAAGTAAGCTTGTTCTTTCGAAATCTATCCTGCTCAGAAATCTAGAACTTCAAAGGAAAACACAAAGACCTTTTTATCCCCTTCCTTGGTTGAATTCATTTCTTCTTCGGAAGCTGATTTCTCACTGTAATCGCCGGAGAAAGGAGGCTCGGGCAGGCCCGCCATGAAGCTGATCTGCAGAGGCAGCCCCCTGGGAGCCTGTTTTCCTCAGGAGGTATAATTTTGGCCAAAATCATCTGGGAAACTTTCCTCTTCTCATTTTTCTGCCTATGAAGACCTTGTTAATCATGCCAAAAACGCTTCACATTTGTATAGCCATTTTAGTTTTTTCCAAATTCTTGTCACATTAATCATCTCACTTGATCATCACAAGTCTCTAGAGAGGTGGGTGGGGAGGAGACTAGAATTCACAGATTACACATGAAGGAAGTGAATCCGAGACAGGTTAAGCAGCGTGCCCAAGGTCACACACCCTTTCAATCAGTGAGAACCAGGTATAGAGACTATTTATCCAAACCTCTAGCTGTGGACGTGGACTGAATCACAAACACCGGTGGCTGCCCTCTGTCTACATCAGAAACGCAACTGTAAAAGTTCCAAGGAGTGAAATTCCCCCTCTGGACATATTCAGTTTTCCCTCCTCATTAACATGTGGCTCGGTGGCCCAGTTGTGCTTTGGAGTTACGTGTATCATGCTGGTGACTTGCTGTTCTTTGTGTTGTCAGCCCAACACTTGCAGAAATCAAAGGATGGTGGAGTGGCTTGGGTAAATCTTCTTTTGATCTGTTTTAAATGAAATCCTATTTACAAAATACACTTCACTTCTTTTAATGTGCAGTTCACTAATTAGCTCACGTCTGAGAGCACTTTCCCTGAGAGGAAAAAAATTAATTAGCTCATTCCACCTTGAAAAGACACAATTCTTGAACTAATTATGGTATTTGAATGATTAATCTCCTTTAAATACACATGCGTTCAGGAGTTTTACAGTTAGGGAGAATGTATAATGAGAAAGAGGATAGAAAGCCAAGGGAAAAGGCACAAGATAGCAATTCAAGGCAAAAATTACGCCCTTGTGGTCAGAGAGAAAGTTTGGGGATACTTTATTTTCCAGGTAAATGTCATTGATCTGCAAAATGATGAGGTGGGCAAAGTTTGTTCTTAACTCTCCTCAGATCTCTAATTTTTTATCTCTTTTATAGCCCCCAGTTACTCATGTCTTTAAGGTCAAACTACATGTGTGTCTGCTGTCAAAGAGAGAAAGAGAGAGATTTATACTAAATTGTTAATGACTGATAGAATTTTTCATCTAGCTTTACTCCTCTCACAATTATTTAGTCTTTAATATGGTGCTGAAACTGTATCCTCATAAATGCTTCTCTATATGTGGATTTTAGGAGATAGCATATATCCCTTTCTGATTAATTGACAGTGGCTGTCTGATTCATGCCATAACCTGTGTATAATGGCTTTATGAAAAATAGTGCTCTGATACATGGTGATGTGTGCCATGGGCACAGAAATTGGGAACGGCCACATCTAAATCATGTACTTATATTTTGATTGTAGCTTGTAGGAGAGCAGTATTTGTGGTAGCAGGGAGAGCTTCCCAGGGTTCATGAAACCACCTATTTTAGGGTATCACCTATGTCACTCAGAGGTTGGCTGCCACTACTGATTGTATTTCCAGTGGGTAAATGTTTCTATTCAAGTCAACATTTATGTTGTAAACCCCTTGTGAATAGAAAGTATTTCTTTTTGTATCTCAAGGATATGATTTTTATTTGGTCCTAAATAAATAATTGTTGAAAAAATCACAAAAGAAATAATGTTGTAAGTGGGGAAAAAATGGCTTATGGAATAAAAGTTTAAAGCTGGGTGAGACTTAAGGAAAGGCATAATATAAGAGAACTGCATTAGTCAGTGTTCTTTAGAGAATCAGAACCAATAGAAGATAGATAGGTAGATAGATATAGATAATATAGATAGATATCTATGTCAATGTTTATCAGTATATCTATAGATGTAGGTAAATACATATATCTATTGATCTCTATCTACCTAGTAACTTATATGAGGATCTGACTCATGAAATTTATAGAGGTTGAGAAGTCCCATGTTCTACTGTTTGCAAGGTGGAGACCCAGGAAAACCAGTGATATAAGTTCAGTCCAAGTCCAAAGGCCTGAGAACAGAGGAAGTGGGAGGTTTAAGTCTCAATCCAAGGGCATAAGAACAATATCCCAGCAGAGAAGAAACAGATTCAGCCTTCCTTCACCTTTTTATTCTATTCAGACTCTCAGTGGCTCAGATGATGCCCACCCACATCAGGGAAGGCCATCTGCTATACTGAGCCCATAGATTCAAACTCCAATTTCATCTGGAGACATCCTCACAGACACACCCAGAAATAACGTTTAGCCAAATATGTAGGCATGCTGTGAGCCAATTTGACATAAAATTAACCATCAGAACACCCCTTGGATGGGCTGCTAACTAAAATTAAACAGAGATTTTAACACTAATCATCCTGGCAGCCAGCACAAAATGCACAGCATGTTAGGTTATATGCTCATTGTATAATTTAAAAACCTATGAAAATCCATCTGTCTGGACAACATTTTCTCTGTCACCAAGTCCTGGGAGAAGTGTATCAAGTGGCTTATCTTCAATGAGTAATATAATAGCCAGTATTTTTTAAAAGTGTTTTGCAATTGATAAGTGATATTTTTTAAATGGAGTGTCTTGTATCAACTCTTTTAAGATATAGTGGACCTAGCATTACACTGTGACCCAGTGAAGATATTTCTGAAATAAAAAAGTAGTATGATAGGAGGGTTGTTCCCACCTTCCTCCCAACTCCAAGGCGGGCTCCAGCCCTCTCTGTGAGCCTTGTCCCTGTGCCTTACTCGCCTGTCAGGGCCCCTGTGCCCTGGGGTGGAGCTGAGTCTCTCAGTGTGAGGTGGAGGCTGAGCCCACCCTCAGATGTGGAACAAGGTTTTACATCTCCGCCCCATCAGGGAAACTGAGGCACGCTGCAGTGCAAGGAGCAGGGACAGGTGTAGCCCTGCCTCTGCCCCACATGTTCAGGTGCTCTTGGGTAAGTCATTTTCTCTCTTTAGCCTGCGCTTCCCTTGGAAATATAGAGTTGGATTATCAGGGGTCTGCAAATTTTTTCTATGAAGGGCCAGATAATAAATATTTCAGGTGTTGCAGTCCCTAAGTTCTCTTTTGTAACAACTCAAAGCCAGCATTAGAGTGTGAAAACACCCAGAGACGATATGCAGAGAAGTGGGTGTGTCCATGTTCCAGTGTAACTTGAAAAAGGCAGACAGTAAACTGGATTTGGCCCACATGCCATGGTTGCGCTTCCATTAGACTATATAATCTAAAGGCAGAGCTATGCAATGGAGATGGAATGCAAGCCACAAATGCGAACCCTAACATGATTTTTATTTTTCTGATAACCACATTTTTAAAAGTAAAAGTAATTTTAATAATATGTTTTACTTAACTCAATATATCCAAAACATTATCATTTCACCATACAATCAATGTAGAAACTTAGGCATGACATAATTTTCCCTCTTTTTTAACAATAGGTCTTTGAAACCCAGGCTGCATTTTGCCCATCAGCACATCTCAGTTGAATTAGCCACACTTCACAGGCTCAGCAGCCCCTTGTCTGTAGGGGCTGTCACGCTGGTCAGAGCAGTTCTAACAGGCTCTACTCTACATCTGTTCCCCACATCTGCCAAAAACGGAGCAAGGCAGTGTTCTCTTTTCTCAACCCTGATAATGTAATACGCAAGTCTGCAAAAAAGGTCGGTGCCACTTCTGGGTGACTTGCAGACCAGCTCTACTGCAGTTAGGAAATAGCTGGTACCTTCATGCGGAGCTTTAGGGAATGCCTCCTTGCACCCACCCCAAGTACTCTCCTAAGTGAGAGAGAAGGGGAGAGAAGGGTGGACATTCATTTCTTCCTGGTGGCGGTGAAGAGTGGGGGTGGGCTAGAGGCTTTGCTGGAAAAACCCACCACAAACACAATATTTCTCCAGAGTCTCATGTTATACTTTGAATACTTTAAACTGTATTCAGTTTTGCTTTTTATACTACCATGTCATCTTTTTCCATTTTTAATTTGTATTTGTTTCCAGAAAGATGTATGTACCATACTTACCAGAGTGCCCTTGGGCATAGGTTCATACAACAAGGTGTTAAACTACAAGCTTTAACTGAGGCTCCAAGACGCATAGATATCACATACTAAAGTCAGCTGCAGCAGGCGGCAGTGCAGAAATTTTCTTTGAGAATTGGTTAAGTGACTCTTAAATCAGTCACCCACAGCGAGGGTATGAAAAGGTTGAGAGAGAGGATTTGCGGTGAGTGTTTCTATGGAGAGATCTGTGCTGTGAGTCTCACCCTGAATGTAGCCAGGAAGCTTATGGACACATGGGGACAGAAAGCTGTAGGGTGAGAGAGGGACGGGTTAGAGCCAGGGGCAAGCTAAGGAGAAGGGGCTGTGCTGGGGTTGCCTCCAATCCCAGAATTCTCCCGAGTCTGGGCACCCCTGGGGACCACACATGGGCCGTGAGTAAGAAGGAATATATGGGCATTGGGCAGAAGGGGGAGGAAAGACATTGGTTCCCTTCCCACACCCCCTACACAGGTGACAAATATGAGCAACTGTGGGAGCTTTGACCTTTCACCTTTTTAGGACCAAATGAGGCTTCACTTCAGGAGTTCAGAGTAGTAAGTCAACTTTGTGTTGCCTGAGAGGGACCAGAAAAGGGCTCCTCCCCTCAAAAAGAAAGAGAATGTAGTAGAACAAAACATGACTGTGTAATACATTGGTTTAAGACTCTTGACCTTAGAGTGTTATATACTCTTGGATGATATATTTATGTTCAATGAGGGGCAGCTTCCTGCCTATTAGATTACCTCCAAAGATAGGAATTTCAGGCCCCATTCACTAGGCTGGTCAGGGTAGTATTTGGTGGGGCTGGTGACCTTTCTGGTTCCTCAAATTATACCAGATGACCACCTGTAGTAGTAATGGTGTCTACAGTGTGCAGATGGCACACAATCTTAGACAAACAGGGAGATCCAGTCTAGAGGGGGGTAATAGTAACGGCAGCAGAAAATTGTTCACCAAGAGAGCACCGCGTGCTGTGCACTGTACTTTCTCACACCAGAACCTAACGTGGGAATGATTATACCACCTTATAGAAGAGAAAAGTGAGGCTCCGAGAGATTAAGCAACTTCATCCACATCCCACAGGCAGTAAATAGTGAGGATGAGATTTGAATTTTATTTTGTTCACCTTAACCACTACTATTTGTTGATCCTCTTTCCCAGCCCAGATGTGGCCTTGGGCCTTCTATAAAGTACTTCTCTGCCTCTGTTCTTTCTTTATCTTCCTCCTCTCTCCCAGAGATTCCATTCTCAGTTGAACACAAGTCCTTCATCTCTTTTCCCCTCACCTGGGATGCATAAAATGAACGGAGACTCAACAATTTTGAGCCAGTGAACATTCCGGCTTCAGAAATCATGGCAGGAATCTTAGCTAAATTCTGCAAAATGCTGGCCAGGCTAGAAAACAGAGAGAGAAGCAAGTCTTACTACTTGGTACAATCAGGTCACAATTTGTTAGCATGGGACTGAAGATGGAAAGGGATTTCTCTGGGGGTTCCGATCAAATGTCATGATTGGGGCTTATAGGATAAAAGCAAAATGCCTCTCTATCATTAATTTGCCCTCCTTTGTTGGCTGCCCTGAGAAGGCACCTATTTGGTACCCACCATTGTAAACCAGTTTGCCTTTGGGAAATGGCTCAGCAGTTGGGCCCCAGTCTCTTGCTTCCTTCTTCCAGAGCAATGCTGGAGTAGCCCGGCAGCAATTGCTAGGCACCCTCAAAATAGCTGTTCCCCGTTAGCATTGTCTGTGAGAACATTATCACTTGCTTGTTCTGCCCTGAACAAGCTGAATTATTTTCTTAGGCTTCCTTGACAGCACTGTGAAAACTGGTGTTCAGACAGCCAGTGTCGTCAGCCATGCAGCAGCCCTATTGCTAGAGCAGCACTAGATTCAAATGACGCTTTTTGACAAGTAGCATCAAATTTCAGATGTACATGGGACTCTTCCCAGAACGAGCTTCTGGACCTGGAAGGAGTCCAGAGGAACATTTTTTTGCCTGGGTCTTCACGTGAACTCTGCCCTTGGATGTACATTTGAAAAAAGATGACAGAAATTCCTCTCTGTAAGGAGCTGATCTGATCCCTGATGAAAATATGTTCAACTCTGAAATTAGTAGAGATTAGTGAAGAGAAATGAATGATGGTTTGATTCTGAATGTTGGAGCTTCCTGGCCAAGAAGGGGCAAGACTGAGAGCTGGGAGAAGTAACAGTAAACCATTGCTGAGCAGGTCCAGGCAAGGAGGATTGAGAGACTCATCTAAAAGTCTTCCATTGATCCATTGATTTTCAAAAATGTTTATTTAGCACCTAATGGGTGCTAAATACCAAGATGGATGAGAATATCAACAGAAAGCATTTTCAGAACAGGAATATTTCGGTCAGTCTGGGCTGCTGTAGTAAAATCCTGTGGACTGGGTGGCTTAAACATTCGTTTCTCTCGGTTCTGGAGGCTGGCAGTCTGAGATCAGGGGACCAGCATGGGCAGGTTCTTGGTGAGGGCGGTCTTCCTGATTATATCCTCATACAGTCCATCCTTGGTGGGTGCACACAGAGACCTCATGCCTGTTCCTCTTTGTAGAGGAGAAATCTAAGGTCTTCTCCTCTTTTTACTAACCCCATCCTGAATGGGTCCCACCCACATGACCTCATCTAAACCTAAGTACCTTCTCAAGGTCCCACCTCCAAATATCATCACAAATATCATTTGGATATTTGATATCCAAATATCATCACATGGAGGATTAGGGCTTCAACATATGTGTTTGCAGGTAACACAAACATTCAGACCACAGCAGTGTAACTATCAGCTGGGCTCTGGACACCTACTTGAAATGTATTGTTCTATTACCCACCTAACAGCCATATAATATAGATACTAACAATATGCTCATTTTAAAGATGAATAATTTAAAGCCCAGAGAAGTTAAGGAATGTAATTCAGATCAAACAACTAGTAAGTGTCAATCCAAGACAAGAAACTTGCCCTTGGTCTTTGTCACTATGAATTCTTCCCTAAAGGACCAAAGCTTAGACAGATGAATGGAATGAAAATATAAATCAAGGTAGACACTACAAACAAGACTTTTTGGGGGGTGATATATTGGACAACATACTCTGAAGGCCTCTATCTCAGTAATCTGTTACTTCATGACGTACCACTGCAAGATTTAGCAGCTTTAACCAGCAATGGTTCATTATTTGTTTTAATTACAGGGGTTGGCTGGACTTGGCTGGGCAGTTCTGTGCCACATGGTTTCATCTGCGGTAACTCATATGGCTACATTTGCCTGGAAGCTCAGCTGGGTCTGAAATGTCTCTGATAGCCTCTGCCTCTCACCTTGTGGCCTCTCAGTGGGTTAGCCTGAACTTCTCAGATGATGGATCTAGGCCCCCGAGAGAGGACAAGCAGAGGCTTCAGTCCTGTTAGAGCGGAGACGTAGAGCTAGCAGTGTCAGTTCTACAGCCTCCCATTGATCAAAGCAAGTCACGTGCCAGTCCATGTCCAAGGGAAGCAGAAATGCAGTCCAGGTGCTGCTGGGACATGCAGCATGCATAGGGGTGGGAAGACTTGTTAGTGTCTGTGTGAGCTTTGGGCCTGCCACACGGGGAGCTGAACCGGAGACATTTTATTAAGCTGGGCCCCTCAGAGGGAACCAACGTGGTCCCCGGTCAGTAGTGTATCCTGGAGCCCCGAAGAAACAGATACAGATCCTTTCCGTAGGAAAGCACCTTCAATATACACCATCAAAATTCTTACTATGTTTAAGTATGAGGCTCACTTTAAAATTTACCAAAAACACAGGTAAAGAAGCCACCATGAGTAAAAAGTGGTGAAAACATCAAACAATACAATTAGGTCCCCATCAGACTTCAGATTTTGAAATGATCATATACAGGATATAAAATAACTATGGATAAAGTAGATTTTTCAACATAATATTTTTATTTGGTGGATTAACCTTTGGCATGACCCAGCCAATATGGAAGAGTTAAACATTTTACAAATTATAAATATAAGTATTGCTGTTAAGCTAATGTTTGAGCTAAATAGCACAGAAAATATAGCTTAAAAGAGTAAAATGGAGGACAGGGCTGAAGAAATAGCCCTGAAAATAATGCAGAGATGAGGAGATGGAAAATATTAACAACTAGGAGACATGGAGAACGGGGCCTGGCTGGTGTGGCTCAGTAGACTGAGCGCAGGCTGCGAACCAAAGATCGCCAGTTTGATTCCCAGTCAGGGCACATGCCTGAGTTGTGGGTCAGGTCCCCAGAAGGGGCACGCAAGAGGTAACCACACATTAATATTTCTCTTCCTCTCTTTCGCCTTCCCTTCCCCTCTCTCTAAAAATACATAAATAAAATCTTTTTTAAAAAGACTTCGATTTAAAAAAAAGACATGAAGAATGGAATGAGAAACTATTGCTTGCATTGTCTAACAGAGACCCAGAAGAAAACAGAAGAGGGGATTATTCAAAGAGATAATGGCTGAGCATTTCCCAGACTGATAACCAACCCGAATATACAGGTATAGGAAGCACAATGTAAGTCGGACAAGTAAAACTTAACCCATGTCTAGATGCACAGCAATGGAACAAGAAAAATCAAAGACGAAGAAAAAAATCTTAAAAGTGGCCAAAGAGAAAATGCATGCCCTTCATAAAGATTAATGTTGATTTCTCAACAGCAACAATGGGTTTCAAATAACAGAAGAAGATCTTCAGAGTACTGAGGGAAAATACCTATCAAACTAAAGTTGTGTGCTAGTAAAAATTGTCTTCTAAGAATGAGAGCAAACTAAAAATATACTTTCAGATAAACTGAGGGATTTTAGCTTCAACAGATCTTCATCAAAGAACTTCTGCTGTCTTTCAGGGGAAGAAAAATGACCCTTTTTGTACTAAGATTGTTTAGCATAGGAGAGATAGAAGGGGATTTCCTTAACCAAATGAAGGATATCAATCAGAACCCCTATTGCCATCTTATTCCTGGTGGTGATATAGTCACATCCTCTTGAAAATGAGGACTCAGCTAAGGAAGCAGCCACCTGCAGCCCGTGTTCCATAGGAAGCCGACCTTGAGATAGAGGTCAGCATACAAAATGCTAACTAGGGAGTGTTTCTGGAATCAGCACATGCAGAAAGGAGAAGAAGGAACCCAGTTTGGGCAGGAGAATGTGAGCTTGGAAACGCATTCACAGAGGCGTTAGGGACCTGGATGGCCCTTTAGAATGGTGCTGAATCAGATTACTGAAGGCCTGGGATCTAGTCCTGGTGCTGACGGTGGCCATCTTGCCACCCTGAAAGGGTGCTTGCCTAAAAACAGAGCAAAGGCAGAATCAATAGTTGGAAAAGACAACTCCCTGATAATGGAAACTGAAAAAAGTCCTTCAGTGTTGGATTGAGAGACACATCGTGGGGTGGTGGAGGAAGTTAGAAAGGCAGGACTCAGGTTTTCCTCTACTATAAATATACTGTAGGACCCTAGAAAAATTGATTAACATCCTGGCCCTGTATTTTTCATCTGTAAAATGGAGATTAATAATAGTAACTCTCTGGTAGGACAACACGGTGCTTGGACACACAGAAAATTCTCAGTGAATTTTATCTACTAATCCTTCCATTAGTATTCTCAAATACCTCCTTTTCTACTCTCTACCACTTGTCCTACTCTCCTTTCCCTGTAAAAACTATTTATCCCAGGTCTACTGGCAAAGAGAGAGAGTGAGAGGCTGAGATTATCAATCTAATCCCCAGGACAAAGAAAAGCAATTTAATCCTGAAACAAGAGAAGAAAAAGTAGTTTCTTGCCAAGGAAGATGCTAGCAATGACTGCTTAACAGATGCCAGCCTTGTGGGCTTTCTTTGACACTATCAGACGAACTTCACTATCAGCCTAATCTGGTGCTTCCAACCCCAGAGAACTTGTCTGGAAGTTGGGGAGGGTTAACAGAAGATACCGCATGGCCCTCCTAGTTGCATGGATAGCATGTGGGCTCCACGTTGCTTAAATCCTGGTGTGCTGTGAAGAAGCCAGAGAGCTCTGGGATAGCAGTGTCGCAGAAGAGCCCCTCTCTTCCAAAGAGGATAAGAATTCTAGAATCCAAAGAGCAGAGAAGTCTTGAGTGGAGGGGGCCGGGGAATCCTCTTTTTACAAATCAGCACCCAAGTTGGGAAACTTGCCCAAGGTCCCTTATCTAACTTAGAAACATCTTCTTAGTACTTTCCTCTGCTAGAATCAGGAGGAAATTTGGGCCCAGGTGGAAAATAGATTTCAGTTTAACTGCCAACTTCAGTCAGTTTTTGGTGTCTGGAGCAGCATTGTATTGAGAAATATTCCCAGTCTGGCTTTAGAAGAAGATAGTGCTGTAATCACTTAGCAATGTCTGTCATGGACAACAGTCAGGAGTGTGAGGTCTGCTACAAATTTGTTGACTTTGAATTCTGGGGTAACAAGGTGGTTGCAGCAGGGCTGGGGGTGGGATGGTCCAAAGTTAGGTTGCCTATGATCTTTTCTTGTCCTTCTATACTGGTCCAGTATTTTTATTTATCCCATTGTGTGTTCTCTTTTTCATGTGGTTGGAATGGCTATGAGTCATCACTCCAGACTCCCATCCCACCTGAGTTAGGAAGATAAATTGCAACATCAGGCCCTGAGCCAATCAGATAACAGCTTTTTATTAGTTCTTCCTTTACAGAGGGATGATCCCTTGGCCAAAGAGATACCATCCCAGTGCAAAAGACCAGCCTGCTGCAGAAACCTATTGTTGCCCTCTCTTTGATTTCTTTGAGGTACAGATATTATAGATTCTGTAATGCAGGAGAGGCTTCTGGAATCATCTGGTGAGATCTAATTTTACAGATGAGAAAACTGAGGTCCAGAGGAGAGAAATGGCTTGTCTGAAGTTACGGAGGGAAATGCAGGCTGCCAGTCTTCTTGTAACACCACATTCATTTGCTTTATTCCTTGTCCAACTTTATGTCCCCTATTATAGTGATCAAACTTTCTGTGCAGGAATATTTCAACAAATAACCAATGGCACACTACAAACTTAGCAGAAAGGAGGCAACACAAATACAAAGTGACAATGACTAGCTCATGTCTCAAAAGCATGTAACAGAAAGTGACAGATGACTTGAAATGTTGGTGATCGTGTTATTCTATTAAGAAGTGTCTGCCTTTCTTAAGGCACATCAGAAGTCACATTAGACATCTTTCCTTCAGGCCCAGAATGTAACACATTCCTTTATGTGTAATATCTGCTAAGACAATATATGACTTTAGGTAGTTGGGCATTTTGATAATTTGGAAAGTTTTGACAGTTTTGCACTTGAACAAAAATGTTTTGGACCCTTCTTCGGACAAGGAATGTTGCTGGGTGTTAGTAAGACAGCGATGATAAAGCACCATCAAGCTTCATGAAACTCACAAACTGCATGGGGAGTCTAATAGACACACACACACACACACACACACACAGTATGGTGCTGTATACATGAGATTACAAATATGTATGTGAGACTCAGTGTGGCACAGAGGAGGGAGTGCTTGACTTGGGAAGGCAGTGGGACGTGTTTTGCAGAAACAACATCTGAGTTGGGTTTGAAGGATAAAGAGGAGTTCTTTAGTAGCTCTTGTGCACTGACCCATGTGATAAACTTAATATGTACCCAGTGCATTCCAATCACTGTGTTAGGTCCTGGAGGTTGCAATAAATACATAAGATAGAGTCCCTGGCCTCTCAGATCTCATAGACTAGCCAAGAGGTAAATATATCAACAAAGAATTTTATTACAGTGTGTTAAGAGCAATAGTCATTGGCTGAACCCAGGGCAGTTACAAGAAAGGCCATGTTGAAGAGTGAACTTGGCTGAACATTTTCTCTCTATGTTTGTAATGCTCTTTTTTAGTAAGTACCTATGAGTCATCCTGATAGCACTAGAATATCAACAAGAAAGTGACTATTTATAAGAGAAGAAAACTATAAAAAAAACTGATGGAAACCTAGTTATCTGCATCCATTTAATAAAAATCACTGAGTATCTACCAGATGCTTGGTGCCATATAAATATATGGAGATATGAGAGAGAGAGATATCAAGTGCCCATAAAAATCAAGGGGTTAATGGCATCGATAATGTAGTCAGCCTGTCTGGGTTCAAATCCCAGCTTCTCAATTGACTAGCTATAAGATCTTGGACTAGTTGTTCAACCTTTCCATACTTCAGTTTTTACATTTGCAAAAAATAGATGACAAATAAGTCTGATTGTTGGGATATTAAAAACATTAAAATAGGCAAAAGGTTTAACCTAGTCCCTGGTGTATAGTAAATGGTCAATAAAAGTGTTACCAGTGAAGAAACAAATGATAAACAGATGCTGAACTTGAAGAGCCTTGGAATGAGTTTGGACTTTACCCTCAAGTAATAGGAAGCTGAAAGGTTTCTCATGTGTTTGTTTCTTATTGTTTTTAAAGTATAGTTTACATTCAATATTATTTTGTGTTAGTTTCCCTTGTGCAGAATAATGGTTAGCTAATCATATACTTTACAAAATGCTCCTCTGACATTTTCAGTGCCCAGCGGGCACCATACAGAGTCATTACAATATTAGTGACTATATCCCTGTGCTGTACTTTACATCCTCATGGCGGTTTTGCACTACCTATCTGTACTTCTCAATCCCTCCACCTTTTTCACCCAGTCCCCCGACTCCCCTCCCCTCTGGAAACAAGCCTTCAGTCTTTTTTTATGTTATATGTGAGTCTGTTTCTGTTTTGCTTTTTCATTTATATTGTTCTTTAGACTCCATATATGAGTGAAATCATGTGGCATTTGTCTTTCTCTGACTGAATTATTTCACTTAGCATAATAACCTCTAGGTCCATCCACGCTGTCGCAAATGGTCAGATTTTGTTCTTTGTAGTGGCCGAGTGATATTCCATTGTATATAGATGAAGGTTTTAATCAAAGCAGTAACACAATCAGATTCGATTTTTAAAATATTTTAATTTAAAAACTTTAAATACACACAAAGCAAAGAATATAATTTAATCTCTTATACATAACCCTCAGATTCTATAGTTATCTAGATTTTGTCACATTTGCTTCATCTATCAATTTTTTCTTTTCTTTCCTTACAATAGCATATTCCCAACTCACCTTGTCTAAATTCTGCCATTTCTACAAGGATCTCTGCTTCCTTTTAATGGGAAGGTGTTTAGAGACCACAATCTAGGTCCTAGGCTTTCTCATTGTTCTTGGGTTGCTATTGCTTCTAGGTCTTTTTAGTGGACAGTTGGGAAATAAATATTTTTGAAAAAGAATCATGAGTTCATACTGATATTTGCAATTCAGTCTGAGGGCATATGCTAAGTGAAATAAGTCAGACAGAGAAAGACAAATACCATTTGCTGTCACTTCTCTGTAGGATCTAAAAGGCTGAACTTGCAGAAACAGACAGTGGAATGGTAAGTAATGGGCTGGGGTGGAAACTAGGGAGGGGTTGTTTGAGGGCACACACTTGCAACTAGTAGATAAAGGAGTTCTGGAGATCTAGTGCACAGCATAGCAATCACGCTCAGTAACACTGTATTATAAACTTTTTCTCATTCCTGCCACTCTGCTAACTGACTCATTGAAGCTTATTCCTTTAGTGTAAGGCATTGACCTCCTTAAAAATTTCAATATGGCTGTGTTTCACAGAAATACCAATGCAGTTTGACTTAAAAATAGAAGCATTCAGTTTGCTGGAAGGTAGTTAGTGATGGAGAAACAGGTCAGGGGTAATGGAGACTGATTCATCCTCAAACACTCCTTGGAGCCCGACTTCCCCATGAAAGCACTGCAGCATGGCTGGCACTAGAAAACCCCGTGCCTACAGGGCAGAGAAGAATTCTTCTTAGAGAAGCTCCTGATGCCAACCAGGCAGCCTCTCCTCCCCAACTTCTACAGCGTTGTAACTCAGAGATAACTTCCTGCTCATGTCCTTAAACTCTTGGGCTGCATGGTGCCACAGACTATGTACTTGCTTAAGCGGAAGGTCCTTCATCTCATTGGGTGTCCTCATTGTCATCACCTGCAGCCTGAAACTGTCTGACTTAGCTGCTTATCCCTTGTACCCATATCTGCTTTACTGCACAGCCTGTCCCTGTGGGAGTTACCAGGCATTTGTGTCTCATGGGTACCAATTCTGCTTCCCACACTTACCCCATAGTCTGAGCAAACCTTCTTTCCCACCCACTGGATTATTATTATTATTGGCTATAGAGCTGTCTGACCAAGGAAAGATGCTAAATCATTGCAAGCTCAATATTTTCTATAATGAGTTCTATAAAATTATGTATGGGTTAAACCAAAAAAAAATGGGTGCAAAAGTGGCTGACAGTGTGCCCGACACAGAGTAAGTGCTCACCAAAGACTTGGGTGATTACAGGAGCCTGGGCAGGGTCCCTGGTTGGGGCAAAGGATGTCACTCTGGTGAAAGTTCATCTCGTCAGGGTGAAACAATTTAGGTATCATCCTCCAGATGGACAGAGAGGAACAAGATGAGTTGTCCCTGCCAGTCTAACAAGTTTGATGTCACTGGGCTGTGAACAGTAGTTTTTTCCCCCCTTGGAAACTATTTGGGCCCATAAACCTTGTTACCACTTATGGGCCCAAACATAAAGTTATTTGATCAAACTTGAGTAGTTTAATAAATGCTACAAATTTCCAGAGTTCCAAAGCTTCTTAAAATGAGCTTGTTCCATTATTTATCAATTCTCTACATAGCATCAGCCCCAGTCAACTAATCGTTTATCTTGTCCTAGAGCGAGGAAATCAATCCATTTTAGGTAGATTGTGAATAGAGTTCTAGAATTTAGTAGCCTTTGTGCTACTAAACTCAGTTAAACAGGTCCCCAGGGATGAGGGGGTGGGAAGGAGACAGCACCGTAGTGGAAAAAGTGGTTTTAATTTTAACTTTTATTTTGTATTAACCATTTTCCCACACTGCTTTGTAAGTCACAGTGAGGAAAGAGAACAAAACAATAAAAGCAAAATATATTCAAATAAAGCCCCACAATATAGCATAGTAGTAGGTGGTAGCACCCTTGGAAGCTTATTCCTTTCAATGCCTAATTTGCTTGTGAATTTGAAATTTTAGAAGGCGTAAGAAAACCTCAGGTTGGCTTGTTTAAAAAGTAGTTTAGAGTGCTTTTGAATCAATACAAAAAGTGTACCCCCAAAGCTCTCCTCTTCCTCCAGGATACCATCCTTGATGTCCTTACCCATTTTTTAAGTAACAACCAAAGAAGATATTAACCTTGACTTTTCTAGACTTTGTTTAGGGCCGCTGTGTTCATCTGCTTCTGTGCCCAGTGGAGCTGCAGCACACACACACTGAGCTCCCTGAATACAGATGCTTGCATTTGGTAAAAGAAGAGGGAGTAGAGGAGATTCAGGAAGTGTGGGCAAGTCCACCCACCATTCTGCTTAGCCCTAGTCATTATTACTGGTTTCAGGACTGCTCTAACCACAAAAGTGCTTCTCTAGGCCAAGTGTGAGTTTGAACGCTGGCAATTAGAAATTTTTTTAAATATGATCTCAAAGCATCTTTATTTTGTGGTCAAAGGAAGAAACAGGAATGTCCTCTACACCTAGAGAGAAGAATAATAGTATGCTTTCCAAGGGTGGTGATAGCTACGTGCACCAACATCAAACCAACCCCCACAAGAGATGTGACCACTGTGTGCCAGATACGGGAGGCACAAAGCAGTGTGGCTGCCCAAGTCACAGCAGTGTCCTCTGTGGCACCTTCTGTCCTGTCTTCCATGGCTGAATCTCCCTTCCAGGAGATTCCCCCTCCCAGGAGCTGAAAACCTGAGCAGAGAGGTGCAGGCAGGGCTGTCTCTGCAGCAGAGTTACTGGAGTGGCAGCCCCAGGTACTCCCAGGGCTGACATGCCCCAAACTGCACTTTTTTAAATCCTAATTGTTTGGCAACTCTTATGATTCTGTGAGTTTTCCTAACATCTTCAGGGAAGTGAGCCAGAGTTGCTTTTTGTGTTTGCAGGGAAAGAACTTTAATTAATAAGCCGAGTATTGTCCCATTAAGTTAAAAGCTCCTTGGAATTAGAACTGAGTTACTAACAAGAGCTAAAAGGCCCAGAGGGTATCTGCTACACAAACTGCTCTGGATGGTACAAAAGAAAGATGCCAAAGGGCAGAATGTGATAATTCAATGCCCTAGGCTGGTATTTCCCAAGGTGGGTTCCCTGGAACCCCAATCCAGCAAGATGATCCCCAATGAAATTGTTCCTTGGTCAAATAAATTAAGAGAAATGCATTATACTCTATTCCTCACCTAGAAAGTCATCAAATAAGCCCTTAAGACTTACTTCAAAGCATCGGAACAAAGATATATAGTTTACTAAACCACAATTTCTAAAATTTATCAAATAGCATCTAATCTTCACCATGTCTGTCCTTCTACACTGACCCTGACCCTGACCCTGGCTCCTATTAACACATGGCTCCTATTAAAGCATTAATAGAGGCTAAGAGGCTATGCGTAGAGAATCTCTGCTGAAACATTTCCTGCAGCTTTGACTTTACCCTCACACCTCTGGTCAGAGGTGTGATCCCTCTGTCATTCCTCCGGTGAGTACTGGAACTGTGACGTGCCTAGCCCTGTGCTGGGTGTTCTAGGCCAACCACGGCATAGTGGGAGGAGCCACGCAGGATGGGTTAGAACCAGGTTGGAGTGCCAGCTCCGGTCTGGAGTTCAGAACTGGCTTTGATCCTTTAAGTGAACACTTGACCTCTTTCTGAATCAGTTTCCTTGTCTCTCAAATGGAGCTGGTAATACTGACCTCACCTCACCACTGAATTGTTAAAAATATCTAATAGGATAATGGATGTGAATGTGAGAGCACTTTGTAAGCTGCAAGGCATTAAGTGAATATAAGCTATTAGGAGGATTAGATAACTTAAGAATGATGTCAGGTGTTAGAAAGAGAGAAAGCACCGTAGTATCACGGGCTCATATCTGTGATTTTTGGTTGTTATAAATGTTTTAATACCATATCACAGCTGAGCATTAAGCATGTCAAGATAATTTACTTATCTACTGAAACAGGAATTTTTGTGTATCAGTTAGTTGTTTCTCATAACAAACCACCCCCAAACTCTGTAGTAATCAATAATCAATACTTATTTCTTGTTTATGTGTCTGAAGATGAGCTGGCGTTCAACTGCTCTGGGCTGGACTTGGCTGGGTTTGGCTCTATGCTGTGAACTCCAGGTCTGCCTGCCCTCTATGTCTCTTCTCCTCGTTGGACACTTAGCAATGATGGTGTCAGAGGACAAGAGGGCACATCAACGTTCCAAGCTCATGTCAAGCCCTGGCTTGATCATATCCATTAATATCCCATTGGACAAATCAAGTCATGTGACCAATTCAGACCCATAACAAATTACTTCCAAAAGCATTATTTTGTGTGCAAGAGGCAGGGGGAAGTAGAAATACCTGAAGACAGAAACTCTTTCTGTTTTTCATAAAAGCCTAAAAATTACTGAAGTCAATCAAAAGTAAAAGAATGGCTCCAAAGTTAACCAGCAGAGAAGGGAAGAGAGTTCACAAAATTTAAAAACAAGTCAGTGTTAGGATGGAGAGATTATTGGTTAAAGCATGGCTCCTAACTATAGAGCTGCTTTGACTAAAAAAAAATTGCCCTAGCCCTACAAGGAGCTTGAAATAGTCCCCATACTTAAAGTGACCACTGAGCCCCAAGCCAGAAGGATGTCACTGGCCACCATGACAGCTTGGAGTTTGGAGCCTGACCCCTACTCTTTGCATACCATCTAAGGTCCTAGATGAGATGGGACCCTGGGAGGATGCAGGGTCTCATAATGATCGAAGCTGAATTTCCTGCAGGCCTGGGCACTCAGAGGCAGAATAGGTTGCTCTCTAAACAATGAAAAAGATGTTACATATCTCACACACCCGTATTTATAACCTAAAATTCATACCTGTTACATCGGCTATTTTATTTTATTTTTGCTATTAATAGATGCTTTTGTTTTGAAGTTTCTTGCTAAACTGAGTGAATAAAAACACAGGACACCCAGTGAAATCTGTATTTCAGGTAAATAACAAATCATTTTTAGTATATCCTATGCAGTATTTGAGACATACTAATACTAAAAAAATATTTCATGATATGTGAAATACAAATTTAATTGAGCATCTTGAATTATACCCAACACTCTATGTAGAGTTCTGTAAGCTCAAAGCATTTTTTAAATACGTTTATTTTATTTATCTTTAGAGGAGAAGGGAAGGAGAGAGGGAGAGAAATATCAATGTATGGTTGCCTCTCATGTGTCCCCTGCTGGGAACTGGCCTGCAACCCAGGCATGTGCCCTGCTGGCAATCGAACCGCGATACTGTGGTTCACAAGCCCACGCTCAATCCACTGAGCTACACCAGCCAGGGCAGCTCAAAGCATTTTTGGACCAGTCAGTGATAACTTTTGGATGACCATTTATGGCCAAGTCAATAACTATCCTTCTTGAGGACTGGGGTTATTCCAAAGTCATTACGGAAGAAGTAGAAGGTAGGCTTCCCACCGGGGACACTAGAGGGGTGCTGAGTTCCTGTGTCCCTGGTGACGTGACTGCTTTGCCAACAACTTGTCTCTCCATTCAGAAGACATGTCAGGCAGGAGCAGCAGGAATTCTCACATCCAGCCTTCTTCCCTGACCTTACTAATTTAGGATGGTTTCCATAATGTTATGGGCATAACTGGGTAATCTAATAAAGGTGGATTAAATTACAGCCGAGTATTTTCAGATCTGAACATGGGAAAAATGTATCCTATTTCAAAAAACTGTAAACCACCCCACACTGGTTTTGTTTTTCTTTTATCTGGGAACATGGCAAACAGGAACTATCTCGGGTTATTGTGTGTGAAAGTTCTTGCAGCTGTGTTGATTTTTGTAACAGGAAGGAAGGAAGGGAGGGAGGGAGGAAGGAAGGAAAGGAGGGAAGGGAGAGAGGGAGGAAGGAGGGAAGGAAGGAAAAGAATTGTATTTTATGAAATAATAAAGATTATCAGGGACCTGAACTACAGCTTCAGAAATAAATAGTTCATGTAAAAAAATAATAAAAGCACTAATCTTGACCACTACCACACAACACCCACAAACACACATACACACATTTCTGAAGGCTCTTATGTGAGAAATGCTGGCTACCAAATCACTTAGGAAATTCTATGAGCGGGAAAAAAGAACATGGATTTGAACCAAGTGAAATATTGGCCCTGTTCAAGTTCAGCTGGCAGTATATGTAGATACAGAGATTTTGATCTGGTTCAACAGGTTTAGAATATTAGTGTGGTGAACTCTAGTTTTTGGTTCACAGTGGAGGCTGAGTCCCAAGAGAGAGAAAATAATGTTCTTTCCCACTTTGCATCTTTAAACAAACCCTGTGTTTCTCTTTATTTACTTATTATTTGGCAATGTTAGCTTTGCCCAGTGATCAAATGCATAACAGAGCATCTCTGGTGAAGTAGAGTTTGTTTGCTTAAAACTTGTGGATATTTCTTGGCCATTTTCTCATGAGCAGCATGTGATGGGCAGGACCCCTGTCAACTCAAAAGGCTGGGGTTGACCAGAAGACCATTGGAAATGCAGTCTAATTCTTTCTTGGATACCCTCCAAGAATTTTTTTTTCTTTTTGCCTCAGCAAGTGGATTTGGAGCTTTCCAGAACCCAGAAGATTCCAGATGAGATGCTCAGAGCTCCAGAAAGCATAAGGAGCTTTCCTTAATTCAGACAATACAAATTCTTAATCTATTGGCTGAAGCTGACCTCTTCATATTTTAGGTATGAAGTGTCTGAAAACAAAGTGAGACTATATGCAAAGAAAAAAAAAAACCTTTGAAGAGTATTATAAAAGAGAGACAGAGAACAAACTGTTTTAAGCACTGTAGAACTCTTTAGAAATACCTATATAGTCAGTGTAGAAATTATAAATAATCCTTAGTTGTTTATTTTTAATGTTTTCAAAAATCTTGAAGAAGAAATGGGTAAATCCTGTCCCACCACCATCCCTCCACAAACATACCTCTCACATCCAAAATATATGTAAAAAGCATGAGGGTGTCTATCCCAGTTTGGCTACATACTCAGCACAATATCCTAAAATTGCTGTAAGTACAGACTTTTAAATTCTACCACATTGAAATTTCAAGCTATACAGAGCCACAATCGTTTGGTTTTGCAGACGACTAAACTGAGGTTCAGAGAGGTGAAGTGACTTACCCAGTATCACATGATTCATGCTCTGGAGCCAGGACCAAAACTCGAACCTCCTGTCTTTCGGTCAGAGCATCAAAAGAATTGACACTCATCATAGTGTTCTCAAGGCCTCACAACAGCCCACGTCATCCCAGAGTGGTGGTCCTGGAATGACTGGCCCATAGCCACTCTGCAGTTCTTACTGGGCAAGAAAGAGAGCTCGATGCTCCGGAAGATGTTGAACAGTCCCATGGTTGGGTCAAAAGGATTTCTGCCTGACTTTTCCTCACTCATAAAAGTTCCCAACAGCCCAGTTTCCACATGCATTTATAGCTGTTTTGCATTGTTTGGGGGACATTACATTCTGTATATTCCCCTTTTCCCTATCAAAAAAAGAAAGTCTGCTCACTCAGGATTTTCTAAGCTGTCTTTAGAGAGTCCTACATGCCTACAACTTGCTTTTCATTAGGGTCCTCAGGACTTGACCTTTAGGAGCCTTCTGTTTGTTAATCACCATGAGATGATGAATCAGAGGAGGACAGGGTCTATCAGCTTCCATTCCATCCCATTCCTTCATGGCAACAGCTGTAAACCCTGACACTCAGCTGACAGAGAAGAAAAACATTTGTAAACATCCTGGGATTAATTACTCCTGGGATCTGTCTGCCCATTGTGCTAATCAAGTAGGAGACTTCCTTGTATTTCTCATCTTCATTTTCTCAGAGACCCCAGAAAACAGCCCTCCCTAACAAAGTGGAGTGAATCTGATTAAGACAGGAACACAGCAGCCTGAACTCTTCATCACATCATCAGAAATGAAACAAGTGTGTGTTTGTGGCAGGGCAGGTGGCATTCAATGGAGAATGCCTATGTGACCTTTTGTCTCCTGGAGTCCACTTTCACCAGCCAGATTAGCATCTGAGGCAGAGAGTGGAGGACCTCACCTCTAACCTTGTGTTTTTGCCAAAACTAATTTCCTTTCCAACATGTAAGGCCTTAGCCATGGGGTCCTCCTGGCAGGTCTGACTCTTCTGCCAAGGTACGAATGCCAGGGTCTTTCTTTTCTCAGAAAGGAACATGCTGTCTCACTGGCCCCAGATGCCAGGTCAAAGCCCCATTAGTGCTGGCCATAGCAAGGTTAAGGAAAGAGTTTTTTTGGAACAGAGGGGGAATGGCAGGAGTCAACAGAAGTCACAAAAGCGAGAAAATTTTAGAATCCTTAGGTCTATAACATGGCCTTCTAGGCCCCTCCTGATTGATGTCTGATTTTCCAGCTTCCTCTCTCTTCACACTCCCTCACACCCTGTGCTCTAGACACACTGGCCTTATTTCAAGGCCAAGTTTTCTGCTCCTCACAAGGCCTTTGCAGAGGCTGGTTTCACTCCTGGAGCATCCCCATTGCACCAGGGATGCCCCCTCCCCTACTCCTTTACCCAGCTGCCTCCTCCCGGCACTCCGGTCTAAGTTCCGAAGGCACTGGCTCATTTTTTTGCACGTAGCTGTCCAGTTCTCCCAACACCATTTGTTGAAAAGGCTATCTTCACTCCATTTTATGTTATTGCCCCCTCTGTCGAATATTAATTGACTGTAGAGAGTTGGGTTGATTTCTGGGCTCTCCATTCTGTTCCATTGGTCTATGTGCCTGTTTTTTTGTTTGTTTGTTTGTTTGTTTTTTTAAGATTTTATTTATTTATCTTTAGAGGGGAAGGGAAGGAGAGAGGGAGAGAAATATCAGTGTATGGTTGCCTCTCGTGTGTCCCCTGCTGGGAACTGGCCTGCAACCTAGGCATGTACCCTGACTGGAAATCGAACTGTGGTTGCTTGATTACCAGGCCCGCGCTCAATCCACTGAGCTACACCAGCCAGGGCTAATGTGCCTGTTTTTATGCCAGTACCAGGCTGTTTTGATTACAGAGGCCTTGTAATGCAGTTTAATGTCAGGTATTGTGATCCCTCCTACTTTGCTCTTCTTTCTCAAAAGAGCAGCTGCTATTCGGGCTCGTTTATGGTGCCATATAAATTTTTGAAGTGTTTGTTCTATGTCTGTGAAATATGCCATTGGTACTTTAATAGGTATTGCACTGAATCTGTAAATTGCTTTGGGTAGTATG
Source organism: Artibeus jamaicensis (assembly GCF_021234435.1). NCBI lineage: Eukaryota > Metazoa > Chordata > Mammalia > Chiroptera > Phyllostomidae > Artibeus > Artibeus jamaicensis. Next base: position 6,041,793 of record NW_026521828.1, on the reverse strand, counting down.
GACATTTTGATGATGTTAATTCTTCCAATCCATGAACAAGGTATATGTTTCCATTTGTTTGTGTCTTCCTTGATTTCTTTCTTCAGGGCTGTGTAGTTTTCTGCATACAGGTCTTTTACCTCCTTAGTTAGGTTTATTCCCAGATATTTTATTTTTGTTTTTGCTATATTGAATGGGATTTTTTCCTTGATTTCTGCTTCTGCTGTTTCATTGTTGGTATACAAAAGTGCCTTTGATTTCTGGATATTGACTTTGTAACCCGCTGTTTTGCCAAATTCATTAATTAGTTCAAGCAGTTTTTGGGTAGAGTCTGTAAATGAATGGATCAAAAAATTGTGGTACATATACACAATGGAATTCTATGCAGCAGAGAGAATGAAGGAGCTCCTACCCTTTGCAACAACATGGATGGAACTGGAAAGCATTATGCTGAGTGAAATAAGCCAGGTGTTGAAAGACAAATACCATATGATCTCACCTTTAACAGGAAGCTAAATAACAAAACAGACAAGCAAGCAAAATAAAAACAAATACACTGAAATAGAGAACAGGGGGACAGCGACCAGAGGGGAAAGGGGAGGGAATTTAAGGGGAAAAAAATGGGAGGGATTTAGAGGAACAAGTATAAAGGACATAGGGACAATAACTAAGGGGGGGTGGAAATGGGAGAGAGGTGGGGGACATGGGGGAGGGGTGGGCTGGAATGGGAGAAATAAACAGAAAACTATACTTGAAAAACAACTAACTAAAAATAAATAACAAAGGTGCTGGCTCAGGTTGCCCTCCCCAGACTTTCGGACTGGGCCAGGCCCACCTGTGCAAAAGCTCTGCACACCTGTTTCCATTGTAATTTTGCACATATTTGTGGGATCATTTGAATGATAGCTACTTTCCCACAATGGCAATCTTCATGAAGCCAGTTCTGGTGTCTCGTTTCCCTGGTGTCTGCAGTTCCCAGCACACGTCATAGCACATCAGTGACATTTGTGGAATGGGTGCATCCTGGGTAGACGTGGCAGGCATGGTGAGGGCCACGGTGACTGATGAGGAAACTAAGCCCTAAAGAAGTTAAGCACCTCGACCAAGGTCAAAAGCAAGTTAATAGCAGAGCAGACACCAGGAACTTCACTTCTAATACAGCGTGCTTCCTATAATTACAAGTAGGTAGTTCATGCAACCTTGGTTTTAGTCTTGACTCCTCCATTTTCTTCCAGGTAACCTTGACCAAGTTATATAACTTCTCTAAGTCTCATTTTTCTCATTTGCAGAATGGGGTTAATAGTATACCCATACATTGACATAATCAATGGCATAACTATAAATCGTTATTCTAGGAATGCCTCAAAAATCTGGACTTTATTAAGTAATAATTTGTGATCACTTAGGCAAGAATTTGGCTGGTGTTGATGTTTTCAAAGTCTACAAAGAACTCCAAGCTCTTGAGAGCTGTTTGGAACTTGAGGGGAAGAGAGGAAAAAGAGACCAAAGATTTAGAATGCAGGAGGAAGGTCTTACCAACATTTGGGAGGCAGTGTGCTTCAACTGCTGAAGAGGACAGGTTGTTTCTAAAATGTCAAATTAGACATTTCAGAAGCGTTTATTTACAGATAATCCTGTTATAATAATTATAAATATTTTTCTCTGTTTTTCAAAGTGGGTTTCCTAAAGATTTCTGCAGTACAGTTTGTTATTAGCCTGCCTTCAATTAGCATTGGTGCTTAAAGTGACAAAAGCGCACATCTTGTGCAATGTTTTGTAACTGACCTTCTCCCTGGTCTCAGCAAGCCCGTGTCTCCCAGCTCCAGTGCTGCCACTCCTTCGGCGTCTGGCATGAGCAAGCTCCTCCTTTCCCCCCGAACTTTTGCTGTCCCCTTTGTCAGGAGCACCCTCCCCCAGATCTTCACGGAGAAGTTTTCTTCTCATCCCTCCAGAGCCAGGGCAGGGGCGTTCCTTGATGCACACCTTTCCCTAAGAATCCCCTCATCCTCACCCTACATTATTCAGGTTGCTCTGACTTCCTTCCCAGCCTCCACAGAGAATTACCTTGTATCTGTGCAGGTTTGTGGAGTGCACATAGTAGGTGCCTGGAACATATCAGGTGCTCAGGAATTATTGATAGAACTAATGAAATGTGCAGTTTCTAGACAATTTTGGAGACTGGGTTAGAAAAAGTGCTGATCCTATTAGACCTGAATAAACTGAACAGAAAGTCTTTAAATCTCTTTAGCATGAGAGTTCTTTCTCTCAGAAACAGTGCACAATTTTAGCATCTTCACAGCAGATGTGCTGGAATATTGGCAAACATCTGGTAGTCAGGGAGATGAGAACTGTTTAAAGGGTAGTTGAGACTGACTGATGTTTTAATGGAACAATTGACAATAAACGTCACCTTTCTCTCTCTCTCTCTCTCCTCACCCTACCCACACAATTCCCCTACCCTTTAGGAAAGCTTTAACTGAGAAATGCTCGTGACAAAATGCCTTGTTTTGTGAAATTAATTCAAGCTGGAAGAAGGTAGTAATGTGTCATTTATACAGTAGCACAAATTTCAGGCTCAATAAATATTACATCAATCATCTAGGAAAGCTAATATAAACAGTGTGTTGTCATTGATTAATTTATTTAAGAATATCCATCTAATTTACTCTCAGAGGAGCCTCATGGAAAGTTCATTATTTGATGATGAACATGTTGATGCAACCTTATACTAATGAGCAAAGTTACTGACCCACAAAGATAACACGCCTTGTTTAAGGAAATAAGGAAGCCGCAGGGACAGATGGGAAAGAAGAATTTGGACTCCTCCCTCTCTCTTTCTACCTGTCTACACCCCCTCTTCCTTGCTCTGGATTTTTTCTTTTCCCACTTTCAAATTGCTTCTCCTCTTTTATCCCTACTCCCCTTTCCACCATTCTCTAACTTTCATTTCAAAACCGGCTCTCAGATACTTGCCTTTGCACACACATCTGTATTGAGGGGAGGGGTAGCTGGGTAAAAAGAAGGTGGTTTCTCCAACTGGTGCTAAAAAAATGATACATATAAACACAGGCACCCCAAATCAGCCACCTAAAGAGATTAGGCAAATCATTTAAGAAAGTGAACCAGGCTGAGAGATCCAGGCAGTAGAGAGTGGTGGGGACTATGGCAAACTGGAGATGGCCTGTGCCCCATCTAGAGAGGGTAGCTGCCACCTAGTTCCAGTCCATTTTTGCCGTGATTAAATATTAATTCAGTATGACCACATATTTAAAACTAGATATCTTGTATTTTATGGGAAATTTCCCAAATTTTAAAATCTTATATAGACCCCAAATTAATATTTGGCTGGATTCAGCCTGTAGGCTGGAAGCTTATAACTTCTACCATTAAATATATTTGGCTCAGAATCCCCAACAAAAGCTGAACCCACTCCACTTCCTGGGTCCTCATTTCCCTTTGCTCTCACCACCACCACCACCCCCCACATACCTACCATCTACTCCTTTAAAAAAAATTATTTCCTTCCTCTCTCCTTACTCTCTCTGTGCCCTCTTTCTCTTCTCCTTCCCTTTGCCTCTGATGTTTACAGAGTAGCATTTCCCTAAATAATAAGAGAGTCCTGAAAAATAAATGAAGGGTGGGGTCTAGAAGAGTAGGGACTCATTCACTAGGCTCAGGCTGAAGGTCGTGAGGCAAAAGGGGACAGACAGAATGGAGTGAGGGAACTCAGCTTGGCCACAGCCCCTGGGCACTTACCAAGATCCAGCTTAGAAAAATGTGTGAAGAATAAATAAATGCCAAGGTGAGGAGGCAGGGGCTCCCAGCAATCCCCATGCTCTTACACTTCCCTTCCAGCTTTCCCCTCATGGTTCTCTAGTCCCGTAATAACAGCATCTGAAGGTTCCAGAAGGCTTTTCACACGATCCAAGAACAAGTAAACAACAGAGGAAAAAGTCTCTCCTGTGTCTTCCAAAGCAAAATTCTGGGCTTAGGTTGTGAAGCCAGAGTGGACCCCAGCCTGCAATCTGTCTGTCCTGGTGGGAGACAGCCAGCCACGTCAGAGTCCAAGATGGGAACCATGGAAGGAGCTGACCTCAGCCTCAGCTTTGTCCCCACGTCCCAAGGCACCATTTAATAGCCTGTCCCCCAAGAATGGAAAAACAGGATATGTAGAGGTCACAGGTCCTATGCTTTACATGCATTACCCCATTAATGCTAACAAGTCTCTATGGTAGGTGCTATTAGTTCCATTTTATAAATGGGGAAACTAAGGCATTCAAAGGTTAAATAATTTATTCATGGTCACAAATAAACCCTGTTCAGGATTACTATGACAACTAAATGGGATTCCGTATGTATTTATTAATAAGATGCAAAGTACCAAAGAAGTATTCATTTTAATTTTAAACTAATTTGCACAGACCTATTACTGGCAGATAATATGTTAATATATTACCCTTCCCAGGAGACTCATTCACTCAGTAAATATTGATTGCACATCCACTATTGCACCCTAGTTGTAGGGATACCTATGGAAGGTTCTAGAATCTACATGACTTAGTCCAAAGGGGAGCCATGACAGATGGATGACGAGGGTCCTCTCCTCCTAGCACGTGACCTTAGATTAGGCTTACTACTTGACCTTGTTCTTAAGTGAGTTGTTATTTCCAGAGAATGCACAGTTCAGTGGGGAGAGCTTGCCCTGAGGGCCCCCCTAATTTGCAGAGCAGTTGAGGCTCTCTACTGAATCCATCGTCTGCCAGGTGAGTGGATGATAAATCTTCAAGTCCTTGCTCCACTCAACGCCACATTTGCTACCTTTGCCTGTTCAGCATCAAGGCCCCTTTCCAGCCTCTCTTTCCCCCTGGGTTCCAGAGCCACGCCCATGATTACTTTGCACATGATTATAAATGGCAGGTTCTGGGAGAGGCCCTGAGTAAATCTGCTTTTCTTCCCGTCTCTTGTGACAAACCCTTTTCTCCTACTTTGGGACATTTAAAGGACATCCAGAAAGACCAGCGATGTGGTGGCCCAAGAGTACATATGGGAAGATACTGGGATTCAGGCCAGCTGGTGCTTGTCACTTCGGAAAATGTCTTCCCATTTTCTCCATCAGTGAACTGGGAAGGCTGGCCAGGATGTGCTGTGGGCTCCCTTACTGTTCTCACTATTATGGTCCCAGGGATTCCTTAGACACAACACAGACCCAAGGATTTTCAGGGGTGTCCGACTTGCGGCCTGCAGGCCGCATGCAGCCCAGGATGGGTATCATTTGTGGCTCAACACAAAATTGTAAATTTACCTAAAACCTTTTTTTGGCTCATCAGTTTTTGTTAGCATTTGTGTATTTAATTTCAGCCCAAGGCAACTTCTCTTCTTCCAGTGTGACTCAGAGATGTCAAAATATTGGATAAGATCGACCACTCTAGGTAAAGCCAGGCTTTCTCACAAGCAGAGTGGAATTCGCCTGTGCCATTCAGGGGTGAAAAGCTCTCCCACCTTCCCCCATGATGCCATTCTCTTCTCTGAGACCAGAAACTATCATTATTTGGGGAAACCGAATCCCTGTTAGAATGCAATATTATTAGAAAATCTTAGCTTTAAGTATTCTGAGCTCAAGAGGAAAATGCATCTTGAGACTAAGAAAATTTTCACTGTAGCATGAAGTTGGTGGTTTCCTGGAAAAATAAGTCAGATAGAACTTTTGGGACTTTGCTGGAAGGAAACATTAGATGGAGTCTCCTGGGAGGAGAAAATTTGTCTCTCACCGCTGCATCCCTAGTGTGCCTGCACTCCTCGTCCATCTTTAAGTGCATCTCTGTTTGACATACCAATGAATGAACAAAGCTCAGCTTTGAATGAAGGGAGGTGGAGAGAAATCCTGGGAAGAACCTTATACTTTCACATTGAGCAGATTCAATGTGAGCTGAGAAAGGGCAGACAAGTCCAAGTTGCTAGAGAGGGAGGTCTGATCTGTGTGCCTGGAAAAGGAGCCTGGAAGAGGCTGGGAGGGCAGAGCAGCAAGCCCATCACCAGCTTCTGTGCCTTGGCCTCGGCCTTGTTCATGCTGATGGGGCTCCTGCTAAGGAGGCCATCTACTCAATGGCCGTGAGTACAAATGTTGGAATCAGAGAGACTTGACCTGTTAACTTACCAGCTGTGTGACACTAAAAACACTACTTTATTTCTCTGTGCCTCTGTTCCCAGTATGGTAAAGAAGGATGCTAATAGTAACTAGCCCAGAGGGGTATATAATAAGGGTAAAGGTGAGACTGTCTGCAAAACACTTGGCCCAGTGCTAACACTGAGAAATGCTCAATAAATAACAGTGATGATGGTGATATTGAGAAAAGGACAAAGAACAGTTAATGCTAAGGAACTGGGTTTAGGAACGCCAGTGTCATCTGGTGTGCGTGTTGATGGGGAGGGGGAATGAATCACACCATGTCATTTGATACATAGGGTCAGCATTCTGGGCAAGTCACTCATCCCCCTCATTTTTACCCCCTGCAAAATGACTATAAGTATATGTACCTCATGAGATTTGGGGTGGGGGAGGATTCTGTTATTCAGCAAATATTTATTAAGCAACTGCTGTGTGCCAGTAGCTGCCCTGTGCACTGAGGATACATCTGTGACAAGAACATAAAGATGTCTGCCCTGGGAGCCACATGTGAACCTTTTAAAGGAGTTTCTAGCACTTAGCCTTCAGGGAATGGAAACTAAGATGGTTTCAGAGGTGGAAGAAGATAGCTACAGCCTGATATAGCTTCCCAGACCGAAACCCAGCTTTGCCATTTTCCTAGCTTCGTGGCATGGGACAGTTCTTCATCTCTCTGGGACTCAGTGTTTTCTGTCCATATAAAGGGTGTGACAAGTCCCTTCTTGAGGGTTAAGTATTAGCAGAAGTGAAGTGCCTGGTGCACATTAGGCCATCTGTGTATGTTGGTTCCCGTATTCATTTCCTAGGTGATGAATGTGGGGGCTTAATGCAGCAGTAATTTTTCTCTCACAGTCCTGAAAGCAAGAAGTCCAAAAGCAAGATGTTGGCAGCTTTGGTTCCACCTGGAAGTTCCGAGGAAGAACCTGTCCCATGCCTCTGGTTCTGTTTCTGAACCAGAGCTAGTTTCAGGCCATGTGTTGCAAGGCATCTGAGACCTGTAGCTGCGTCCCTCCAACCTCTGCTGCATTCTCATACACTGCTCTACTCTGTGTCGATATGTCCTTTCTTCTTGCTATGAGGACACCAGTTACTGGACTTAGAGCCCACTCTAATCCAGCATGACCTTATCTTAGTCACATTGGCTAAGACCCTATTTCCAAATAAGCTTACATTCTGAGGTTTCAGGTTCCATTCCAGGTGGACATGAATTTGGGGGGTCAGTGTTTAACTCACCATAGGTTCTTTCTAGCCCCTCTCCCCCATTGCAGGGCTTCTGAGCAAGGAGAGTGGGATACAGCAGCCTTCATGGTCAGAACCTCGGGAGGGGTGTGCCTCCCTGTGCCATCCGTGTCACCTCCAAAATCAGATAGAATCATGCTGTCCTTCTGCAGTTATTACAGGGAATCAGCTAGAGGCCTACAGATACTTGGGAATCATCCTGCTGGTCAAGAGGGCAGGTTTCCTCATGTGTGTCCACCACCAAGAAATGAGGCATCACTCACTGTGGGAAATGAGTCCCTTCTTTTCAGACCAGTTCATGATTTAACTCAAATAGTTGAGTAACTCATAACCCAAGGTATTAATGAGTCAATCCATTACCCTTCCTGGCTATTATATTTACATTTCAGCAGAGACCTTCTGGAGGCAAAGTTTTAAACCAAGGGAATGACTCTAATGGTGGAAATTTCAGAAACTTTGGTGGGCCACCGTGGGAAGGTATTTGGAGAAAGATAAAGCTTGGCCTTCCGGTTTCAGTCTGCCAGCATTTCTTGAGCAGCTCCCACATGCAGGGCCCTGATCCAAACACCCGCACAGAACCGCTTAAGAGTCAAACCCAATTCCTGCCTGTCAGGGATTCGTGATAAAGTAACTGCACACAAATAGCAGGAAAGCAAGGCGAGATGCATTATGAAACAAATATGAAGGGCATCTGTGGGAGAGGCAGGGATAAATTTCAATGGTAATGAGGTGGGAGGTTATATTGAAAAACCTTGAGGAACAGGCAGATTTTAAAGTGTGAATCAACAAGTGGAGGTGGCGAGGGATGGCCTTCCAAGCAGAGGACTCAGTATAAGCCAAGGCCTGGGGAAAGGCACAGAACCCCAGGCGACTGCACGCCATCTGGCCCAGTGGCTGGATTGTGGTGTGAGGCTGTGTGGGAGGCTGAGACCAGAGAACTAAGCCAGGTCTTGGAGCTGGAGGGTCTGGACTGTCAGGCTGAGGCCGTGGGGTTCCATCCCTACAGCCACAGCTGATGCATGAAAGGTGCTTAAGAGCATGTGGCTGGCTAGTATCATGCTGCTGTGTCAGCTTGGGACATCACCTGAGTGCACTAACTTCTCAGAGCCACAGTCTCCTGGCCTTACAATTTAGATGCTACCAATTCTGTTTCACAGCCTCCTCGTGAAGCTTTGGTAAAGCAATGCATGCCACAGCTTAGGAAGTGCCAGGGACACACTAAGCAGTTAATAAATGCTCATTATTAACTGTCAAGAATTTGGCAAGAGAAGTGACAAAACTGAGGGTTTGTTTGTTTGTTGTCTGTTCAGAGTGCCAGCTCATGGATAACTAGACAAAGTGTCTGGCTGGGTGAAAGAAACTGAATGGAGTGTGGAACAGCTACATTTTGGCCTAAGGTGGGGCTGGTCCAAAGTTTGGGGCAGGCTTCAGGGAAGGAGGAGACAAGTCTGCATCCAGGGGTGAGTAGTCCTGGCATCTGGCATCTTGAAGGGAATCTCAAGGTTCATCAGCAGCTGAGGGAATAGTTTGCTTTGGTTGTTGCAGGAGAAGCAGCTTCTCTTCTTGAGAGAGTAGAAAGGAGCTCAGTGTCCAGAGCTGCTTAATTGAAGGAGGCAAGGCAAAGGGAACAGCATGGACAAAGGCCTGGAAGTGGGACAGAGTGCATGGAATAGCCAAGCGGGGGATGGGCAGGTGCACTTATCTTGCAGTGTCCTGGTACCGACTGTTAACAGTGCCAGGAAGATGAGCCTGGCACCCGGTGTCCTGCATCTGTCTTGTTTATTCCAGAGCCCATGTGCCCTCCCTCTCCTACTGTCCTTCCTGTCCCATTTAACGCTCGGCCCCTCCTGAGAACACTTTTCAACAACGCCAGCCTATGCAGATCTCTCCCTTCACTGAACCCAGTTGTGCTTGACAAGCTCATGCTATTTAGCACTGAGTTGTTCTTTAAGCTGCCAGACAAGAAGGATAACCACTCAGGTTTGTCATGTAGAGCAAATGAAACGAGCCTTCTGATGTGCTCAGTAGAGTACCTGGTACCTAATCATTGCACAGTAAGCATTGGGAGTTCTGCTGCTGCTCTTCCCCATGCACATGGATATTATGATAATGGCTTGGGGACATCCTTTGGAACAACACACTCCTGGAGACGTGGGTCCGTGGGCATTAACTATTATGCCAACCTTTTCTCTCCCACTCAAAAACATTCTGAGAACCCAGTGAATGAATATGACATTATTATTGCAGTAATCTTGAATCCACTCTAATTCATGTTTACTTTTTAAATCATCTGCCAACATTGGTACCTTAGCTTCATGAGTCACAGATTGCTTGTGGCATACTTCATAATACAGGGTGACTCACCAGTGCATTGTGGTCCTGAAGGTGAGAGCTTCTGCTCTAAGTTTTAGCTTGGATTAAATCTGCCTTCTTGGTTAGATTATACATTCCTTGAGGACAGGGACCTGGCTGGCTTCTTCCTTTTCTACCATGGTCCCCAGTGGTTGGCATGTAGCTGTCATTAGCTAGTCATGTGCTGATGAACATGCTTAGCACTTTAGGCTTATATTCCATCCACAATGCTTGTAGAAATATATATGTTGCTCAAATGCTAGAACTTTCAGAGGTACATCTCTAGCTCTGCCCAATTCCTATGAAAACCTCTATGATATAAGAAAACCTGTATATTCATCAGGACTTTTGAGGGTACAAGTGATAGGAACCTAACTCAGACTTTCTTAAGCAAAGCTGTCAAGAATTGATTCATATAACTAAAAAGTCCAAAGGTGTAGTTAAGTTCAGGTAAGGCTGGATCCAGGTGTTCAATTTTTATTAGCAAGAATGTGTCTCTTTCTCTCAACTCTGTTTTTCCTCTTAAATTGTCTTTATTTTTAAGTGTGTTCTATACAGCTGGTGGCAAAAACAGCAGCCAACAGCTTCAGGCTTCTATTCCATCAGCCTGTCAACAGCAGGCGAAATCCTGTCACTTTCCCAGTTATTTTACACCTGACGTTCATGGGCTCAGGATGGGTCACACGTCTGCATACCAAACCCAGTTCCTTGTTTGACCAAGTATTGGTCATGTGCTGAGCTTGGACAGACACTGTCCAAAACAGAGAAGAAGCTTCTTTGGAAAGGATGATTTCCCAAAAGATAATCTTGATGCAGTTTTGAGAGAGAGAAAATGGATGCTGGGCAGGCAAATATTTTCAACATTTGGCGATCCTGAGTGAGGGGCAATAATTATGGGTAGCAGTAACAGCTATTTCCCTGTCAACTGCTGTCACCATGGTGAAAAAGATACCAATCCATTGCATCATCTGTGGGCAAAGGGGGGCCTCTTGCAGCATACTCTGGACCCTGACTTTGGTGCCAGCAATGCAAAGTGGCAGTTTCAAGGCCCTCACAGACAGAGCCTGTCCCTGTCAGACTGACCAGCGGCTGATGGCATTTGCGGAGCTACGTGAAGGGGGGTTTTGCATGTAAGTGAGCACAACTTACATAACCTGCATGGGGGATGCTTAGGAATAGCTGCTGGTCAGTTAGCAAGAAAGCAGATGCCCTTGTTCTGCTCTGGTTGCCCTGTCTCAGGAGGTGCCTTCTCCTGTGGCCCTAAAGAAGATGATAATCTGCCATCCAACCCCCAAGCTCAGTTTCTTGTCCATTATCTTCAATTCCCCACAAATGAGAGTTGACCCTGACTGAGAATGTAGCTGCCTCCCACCAGGGAAAAAATATGCTGGTTTGGCCAGGAGCATCTTCATCAAGATGAAGTTCTTCTTGGCCAGGGTGCTCTTAAGGAGAAAGAAAATACAACTGAAAGGTTAAGTCTTACTTGCTGTGATAAACACCTTTCCTCTTGTTGTGTTTTCCTGCTAGAGAACTATACTGAGTGGTCTTAATTGACATTGTGGCTCTTAGACAATAATTCATTGACAGTGAGAGTGATGGGCAGAACAAGGACCATAACATTTTCAAATAATGAAATAAGAAGTGACCTTCATAGTCATCCCCACCCTATAAGCTTTGTGAGTTCATCAGCTCAATCTGTCTTTTTCACCGCTGTGTTCTCAGCACCTGGCATAGTGCCTAGCACTCTGGGTGTTGTCACCATTCCTATTACTGTATTCATGGCAGACATCACAATCAATCACCTTACTCTTCCCCCTTGATCAAAAGAATGCCCTCAGAATCATTCTCAACTCAGAATCCTAAGGAGCTAATTCTGGCCCAGTCAAAACTGATTTGCCTTTTCTGACTAGAGGCTTGTCAAAAGTTTTTCAGAATCTTAAGAAAATATTTCTTTCAATCATGCAGGGGTTTTTTTTGACGTTGCTTCAGAGCTCCTTCAGTCTACATCCTTTGCATCATTCTTTAGAAGAAATGTAAAAATCAGATATTAAAAATCACAGATTAACTTCTGGGGACTACACACTCTTCCCAGCATTCTACCCCAGTGACAGGTTAGAGGTTTAGGTGCTCAGAGAAGATCCCCAGGAGTTCCTTACCTTCCTTTGGTACTGACCATTTTAGCATTTCAAGTGGTGAAGAAATAAATGACACTTGGAATGAACAGTTCACTCAAGCAGCACACTCCTTTCCTTTCAGATTTTAGCCTAAGTAGCATTAGGAAATAGTCAATTATGGACAATTTGGGCACCTGCAAATAACTGTGCAAGTCAAATTGACTTTATGTATAAGAGGAACATGTCCCTGGAAAACATCAACTCAAATGAACCTACTCAGCAGGGCCATAGAACCAGCCAGAAAAGATTAGAAATAGGCTGGTCAAATGACTGTGGTAAAGTAAGAAAGGGTCTGGACAACTCGAATAGTTGGAGTTGATAAAAAAAAAACTTTTTTTATTGAATTATAGGCACCCAGATTGGCATCAGTCCCAGTGAACAAGTTAGTCCATATTTTCTAGCAAGAAGTTCATGCTTTTAAATTCAGGAAGAAAGTAAGGAAATGGTCATTTCAACCTAGGTTGGCTTGAAGGGCAAATTCAAGGAACATAGGAATAGAGTCTGCTAGTCCAGAGGCTCCCTAAGTATTATTGGGCTCTGAGGGGCAATCAGCCATCCCCTGCTATCTGCTGGCAAAAGGCAAAAGCACCTGATGTCAGTCTTCATTCTGGGATATTACCAGAATGACCTAGTAATTGAACATGCAGGGCTCAGTAGCAATGTTCTGACTCAGATTAGCAGATGGGGGTTGGGGTAACTCTGCCCATCAGACAGAACTCACTTTTATGTCTGCATCAACAGCTGAAGCAATTGTGTTCATGTTAGGAAGGAGAAGTTTGGGAGGTAGATCCCAGCACTCTCAGAGAGAGGGAATTAACCTCTGAACTCAGGCTCTTGTACATAAGTGGTCCTCCCCTGCTTATGAGGATGAGTATAGATATCTACAAAGTTCCCCAATTTTTGGAAATTATTTTAAACCAACCTCATAATGTGCGGGGAAAAAGAGAAATCAAAAGGGAAATAAGGAACTGTTTTTAACTTAATGAAAATACAGCGTATCAGAATTTATGAGATGCTACAAAGTAAGACTTAAAGGGGAAATTTAGAGCACTAAAATGCCTATGCTAAAGGAGAAGAAAGGTCAATGCAATTACCTTCACTCACACCTAAAAATCTAACATTAAAAAAAAGAGTAAGTTAAAACTAAAGCATAAGAAAATAATAAATAAAAATCAGCAAACATGTCAATGAAATAGGTAATAGAAAAACAATGGAGAAAAATCATTGAAATTAAAAGCTAATTTTTTGAGATCAATAGAACTCATAAACGTCTAACCAAACAGAGTAGGAAGAAAAGAGAGAAGATATAAATTACCAAATATCTGTAATGAGAAAAATAACAGCACTACAGATTTTATAGATATTAAAACAGAAATAAGAGGATATTACAAACAACTCTGTTTCTATGAAATAAATAATAAATGCCTATAAATAAACTTAAATAAACTGGACAAATTCCTTGAAAGACATAATCTACCAAAATTCACTAAAAAAAAAAAAAAAAAAGAAAGAATCAGAACTTATAGTGAACAACTTTCACATACACACATGACCCCCTTTCCAAACTCAAGAACTAGATAGCTTCTTTGGGGAATTCTCTCAAACATTTAAGGAATAAATAACATCAAGCTTTTTTTGTATTATTTTTTGAAGAGGAAGTACTTACCAACTCAGTCTATGAGCTCACCATTACAGAAGACAGCATTATAAGAAAAGTATAGTCTAGTATTCCTCATTTATATGTAGCAAAAAATCTCAGCTAAAAAGTAAATCAAATCTAAAAATGTATAAAAAAGAATATATCATGATCAAGTAAATGACATTGTGAGTTTATCCCAGAAATGCAAAGGTGATTGAACATTTGACAAATCACTATAACTCACCATATTAACAGTCTAAGAAAAAAATATACATATAATCATCAAAACAAAGAAAATCTATATCTCAGCAAACTAGGAATAGAAAGAACTTTCTTAACTTGATTAAAGGCATCTCTAAGAAACCTATATTAAACTTAATGATTTAAAAAAGTGAAAAAATGCTTTTTCCCAAGATCAGAAAGAAGAAATATGGGTCCATTCTCACCACTTCTCTTTGATTTTGTACTGATATTTCTAGCTAATGCAATAAGGCAAGAGAATAAATAAATGGTATAGAGATTAGAAAGGAAGAAGTAAAAGAAACAAATGGTATAGAGATTAGAAAGGAAGATTACTCACAAATGATATAATCTTCTATGTAGAGAATCCTGTGGGACCTACCAAAAAGCTACTAGAACTTGTAAATAAGTTTATCAAAGTTCCAAGATGCAAAGTCATTATAAAAGGCCATATTTATATATAATAAAATGAATAAGCAGAAACTAAAAATGTTAAAAACAATGTCATTTACAGTAGCATCAAAGATATAAGTAGTTTGAGGTTATAGCCAACAAAATATGTGTAAGGCCCATGGATTAAAAACTGTAAAACACTGCAAAAGAAATTAAAGAAGATCTAAATAAATGGAGATATAGACAATGTTTATGGATCAGAAGACTGGATATTATTAAGATGTCAATTCTCCAAATTAGTCTATAGTTTTATTACGGCCCCAACCAAAATCTTAGCAGACTATACTGTAGAAATTGACAAGCTAGTACTAAAACCGATGTGAAAATGCAAAAAAAAAAAAAAAAATAGGATAGCGAAACAACTTTAAAAGGAATAAAAAAGTTGGAAAGATAGCACTACCTGATTTGAAGACTTATTACAAAGATACAGTAATCACCAGTATGATGGTAGTGTCAAAATAGATAATAGATAATAGGATCAGAGTAGAGAGTCCAGAAATAGACCAACAGATATAGCAACAACTGATTTTTGGTAAGGATAGAGGCAATTCAGTGGAGAAAGGATAGTCTTTTCAACAAATAGTGCTCAAACAGTTGGATATCTGTATGGGGGACATGGTGAGCAGAACTTTAATTCATACCTTCCTTGTAGCATATACAAAAATTAACTCAAAATGGATCATAGACCTACATGAAAAACCTAAAAATATAAAACTCAAAGAAGAAACCAGGAGGAAAATTTTATCACCCTCGTCTGGGAAAAATTTCCTAAATATAATATAAAAAGCACAATTCATGAAAGAAAAATTGATATATTATACTACATTAAATTTAAAACTTCTGCTATTTGGGTTCTGCTATTAAGAGAGTGAAAAGACAACCACAAAATGAGAGAAAATATTTATAAATCATGTATCTGACAAGGAAATTGTATTCAGCATCTATAAAGAACACTAAACCCAATAATAAGCAAACAAACAACCCATTAAAAAAATGGATATAAGATCTGAACTTACACTTCAACAAAGAAGATATATAGATGGCAAATAAGCAAATTTCAAAGATGCTCAACATCATTATTGTTAAGTAAACCCAAATAAAACAATGAGATACCATTACACACCTACTAGAATGGCTAAAATTAAAAAGCCTAATCATACTAAGCCTTGCCAAGGATACAGAGCTGCTGAAGCTTCACACATTGCTGATTAGTATGTGAAATGGTCTGACCATTTTGAAAACAGTTTGGCAGTTTCTTAGAGAATTCAACATACACCTACTAGACGGCCCAGCCAGTGCACTCCTAGGTATTTATACCCAAGAGGAATGAAGGCATGTGCCCCTACAAAGACTTGTACATGAATATTTGTAGGAGTTTTGTTTGTAACAGCCAAAAACTGGAAATGTTCATCAACAGGTAAAAAGGCAAACAAAACTGTGGTTTACATTGAAATGCTGCTCAGCAATGAAAACAATGGACACACTGGTACACACAACATGAATGAGCCTCAGAATCATTGCACTGACTGGAAGAAGCCAGGCAAAAAATGGGTATTTACTGTATGATTTTATTTATGTAAAAAATTCTAGAAAATAGAAACTAATCTATAGTGAGACTAACAGGCAAGTGGCTACTGAGGAGTGGGCGTGGGTTAGGGAGGGGTGGAAGGGACGGATTTTAAAGGAGCACAAGTAGATTTTGGTGGGGATGGATATATTCATAGTCTCAATTGTGGTAAGTTTTCCAGGTGTAAACACATACAGATTATTATATACATATGTCAGTTATACCTAATAAAGCTGCTTTTACAAACATGTTTAGGTTGCATGTGATTCGGTGTGGCCATACATGATGGAGGTCCTGAGGTGAGAGGCTTAGGGGTGGGACTCTGGGACCCATTGGTAGAAAGGGGACCCATAAACGATGTTCCCCTTTGACGGCCACTGGAAACTGGATTGCTCTGCCCCTCCTCCTGGATGTTGCAGCAAAGACAATTCTGGCAGGCAGATTGTTTGTAAGGTGTTTAGCACATGATAAGTGCTTTCTTTGGTTCCTGTTCTCCCCTAACTGGTTCTGGTTTTTGTTTGTTTTTCTTTCCTGATGAATCTCCAAAGTAGGGATAACTATGATCTCACAGGTCAAACCTGGATTACTGGTAGTAGCTGCACAGAGCACTGCACTGAGAAGGTGGGAGGTAGTCTGAGGGCTCCCAAAGATGTCCACACCCTAACCCCTGCAACATATGAATATACTGGCTTTAATAGCAGAAGGCACTTTGCAGATTGACTAAGGCCTAATCTAACCACAAGTTCTTAAGAGAAGACAACACTTCCTAGCTGTGATCAGGTAGCAGCATGGGAAGGACTTTGAGATGTGGGAGGCTGTGTTCATTGGACTGGAGAGAGACCTATAGACTCTGGAAAAGACAAGGAAATGGATTCTCTTCTTGAGTTTTCAAAAATGAATGCAAACCTGCCAAAACCTTCATTTTAGCCCAGTGAGACCTGTGTTGAACTTCAAAGCTGCAGAACTGAAGATAATCAAGTTGCACTGTTTTAAGCCATTAGCAAACTAATCCAAGCAGGAAGGAATGTTGTGCTCAATAATGTCTACTGTGGCTGTCACAGGGGGAAGAAGGTTGCATGCTATGTGTCTGCCATCTTGGCTTTCATTTGCAAGGTGTGCCAACATGGGAGTTGGGGGAGCTCCTTCATTTATGGTGTCTACTGCATGCCAAGCTCAGTGCTAGACTCTTTACATGTGTTCCCTCAATCATCTTCACGTCAGTCCTACCATGAGGTAGTACAGTCAGCTCTCTGTAGTCACAGGTCCAACCAACCACAGATGGAAAATACTAGAATAAAAAATATCCCAGAAAGTTTCCAAAAGCAAAACTTAAATTTGCCATGCACCCAGCACTACACTGAATCCATGCAAATGAAGTGACATGTAGCCATACCTTGCTATACCTGTATGCAAATACAGGAAATACTAATCCGTTGTATGAAAGGGACTTAATCGCCCAAAGATTGTGGTGTCTGTCGGGGGTCCTGGAACTAATGCCCACAGATATTGAGGGCTTGATTGCATCACTTCCCCTTTCAGTGGATGGGGATTAGAGAAATTAAGACCTTGTCTAAGATGTTAATGCTAAATATATGGTGGGTTTTTTTTTTTAATTCTTCCCAGCTTTCAAACAAAACATGGAGTCTGGAGAAAACCTAGGTGAATTAGGTTTCAAGTGTTGATGGAAAACAAGAACAAACACAGATGAAGAGCCTTTGTCTTGGAACAATACTCCTGACCCTGTAAGTGCTGCTCCTAATGTAATTAGCACAGCTGGATCTCTGAGAAGTGTCTTGGGAGTGGGTAAGGAGCAATACATTTCTAATATTTGGTAATTACCATGAAAACGATTTGCTCCTTGTTTACGCTTAAACTTCAGCACAGAGGAATGCCTCTTCTTTTCTCTCAGTACAATGTGTGTGATACATCCAGCCAGCTGCCTCACTGGCCCCCTTGAGCAGGGGCTTGTTTCTGCCTCTGCTGAAGGGGCCACACAGCCATGCACCCTCCTCACTCTTCCAGGAATGCTTCAGGCAGCCATCCTGTGGATAGCACTGCTGGATTCTCTCTCTCTGCTAGTGAAATTGCAACATCATGTGTTGGGGGAAGGGAGGAGCAAGACCCCAGGCATCCTTCAAAACAGAGCTATGGAACCAGGCGGGGCCAGTGTTGTTTGCAATTTCACTATCTTTATTTTGACGGAAGTTAATGAGTTGGAAAGGCAGGAAGGAAATGTTGAGAGCCTAGCTTAAACACTGATTAATTCTACAACTTAACCTCTCTAAGCCTTTTTTTAAAAATCCATAATACAAGAGTATTAACAGCCAGCTCACAGAGATGTAGGGATGGCTGCAATTGATTAAGCATGTGCGATGGGTTATGCATTGTGTGAAGGGCATTTCATGCAATCCTCACTTACTCCAACAGCTTCATGAGAGACGTACTATTATCCTGTGCTACAGATGAGGACACAGAGGCTCAAAGAGAATTAGTTACTTGCCTAAAATCAAACAGCTAGTAAAGGAAACTAACTAAGTCATTCAACTCTAGACTCAGAACACATAACCATGTGATAAAGTACTTCGCATGGCATCTTGCATAGGGAACATGTTCAATAGATGTGAGCAGGAGCTGTGTTGGCTTTAGTACTGGCATTCAGTATGAGTTGGGATCTCAGGTCTCCATGTGCCTGCCTGCCTTTTATTGCCTATTTATGGATATAGGAAACCACACAAATAGCAGCAGCCACCCATGGACTGCATCCAATCAAGCCACCCACCAAAAACAACCATGATCTTGACCTTTGTGGAAATAACAGTCTTCATCGGTTCAGGCTACCATAACCAAGTTTTATAGACTGGATGGCTTGTTAACACCAGAAATTTATTTCTCACAGTTCTGGAGGCTGGAGGTCTGAGGTCATGGAGCCAGCGCCATTGGGCTCTGCAAAGTGAACTCCTCCGTGTTGCCAATTGCCAGCTTCTTTGTGTGTCTTCCCCACTAGGAGGAGGGCAAGAGAACTGTCTGAGGCCCCTTTCATATATTAATTTGATAACAAGAAATGTTGTACATTTGAACCTAAAAATAAATGTATACTCATAAAATAGTTTTTATCAGTTTATATAGTTGGTGACTTCTACATAAAATTTGTCCACAAAGGGTGGGTTCAATATACTCAAAAAGGTTGGAAATTTATCATTGTGCATACATCCATATCCCAGGTAAGTCTGGTCTCTACAAAGGCTTCTTGGCCACCTGAGCTCATAGCAATTTCTACCCCTTAACTGTGTGTTCCACTTGTGTGACTTGGTCTAGGAGGCCATGGGACAAAGGGGAGGTTTGCATTTAGGAGTTGAAATGCGGGCTTCACTCCTTACTGGAGGGTCTGTGTGACCCCCTTATCTGCAAGATGAGGCTGGTGCTGCTTGCTTCCTATTCAGAGGGGTCGATTAAGCTAGATTTGGGGCAAAGATTCTTTAGAATCAGCGAAATGCTATGTGATTATAAATTATTAATCTTTCATCTTATGTTACTATGTACAAGGGGGACCCAAAAAGTGGAATTTTTTATTAAAAATTGTGTATTTATTCTTACATGTTTAAATTTCAGTCACCTTCAAAGTACTCTCCATTTGAGGCAGTAAACCTATCGAGACATTTTTTCCACTGCTCAAAACAGCTTTTGAACTCAAAGATTTTATGCCTTTTAATGCTTTTGTTGTTTTTTGTTTCACCTCTTCCACATCAGCAAAACATTTTTCCTTGAGGACTTTTTTCATCTGGATAAACAAAAGAAGTTGCTTGGGGCGAGATCAGGTGAATAAGGAGGGTGGGGCATGTGGGTCGTACAGATTTTGGTAAAAAACTGCTAAACACCCAGAAGGCAGGTGCTCTCGTGAATCACCCATCATGAAGTGGGCAAACATGTTGAAAGAGTCTTTGAAAGAATTCACTGAATTTGTACAGACTCTCACAACAATGCCAACTGGTACACTGATAACAGGTGGGCCCCTAGAACACTCAGGTAGTGGGGGAAGCCTGTACTACAAGGGGCCTACCCTCCAGAAGATAATTCTGGGTTTTTTGGGGGGTGCCTCCTCATATGTATGTTTATTATGTATTTATATAAGACTTAATTATCCAAATGTACATCTGTCTAGCCTCACTGCAGTAGATTAATTGCATTTATGGCCCCATTTCTTTTTTTTTCTCCCTGTTATCCACAGCCTTTATCGTGCAACGCTATAGTGCCCTCCCACTTTGATTCTGGATTTGACCATGTGACTGGCTTTGGCCAATAGTGTGTCAGCACAAGTGACCCAAACAGAGGCTTGAAAAGCACTTGTACAAAAGGGCTTGCTCACTCGCTCCTGTACCTTCACCATGAGAGCACGCCCAAGCTAGCCTGCTAGTGGAGAGCCAAGTTAACTAGTCAGTCACCCCAGTTGAGGCCACCCTAGACCAGCCAATAGTAAGTCAGCTCTCAGACATGTGAGATTAAGCCATAAGAATTACCCACCTGAGTCTAGATTAAACTGTCAATGTGCAGATCTGTGAGCTGAATAAATGCTCACTGTTTTAAGCCCCCAAATTTCCTAATGGTTTTTTCCACTCATTATTGTGGCAGTAGACAAGTGCCATACTCCCTAACTAGGAGAGCAAAAATCTTGTCTTGTATCTCATCCATCATAATGCTGAAGCTCTCCAATTTCCCCAACCCTCTTAAGAGAAGCAAGAAAAATGGAATTCTAAGATTGTTGAAAGCCTTCTAACAATCCAGTGTTCTGTGGGGTAGTTTTTCGTGAAGTGCTTTGTTTAATTTCCACAATATCTTTGCAAAGTAAATCAACATGTTCTCATTTTGCAGATGAAGAAATGAAGGGTCAGAGAGGTGAAGAACATTACCTAAGACCGTGCAGGAAGAGTGGCAGCGGGATTCTCCCCCAGGTGAATCTGTTTCTCCTGAGACTTCTCCGTTCCCACTGCCTCTGCCAGCCTTATGTCCATTGCCTTGTTCTCCTACGGTGTTGTTTTCCTTCCACTTGAATCATAGATCCATCTCTCTTGGGTTTTTTCTTCCCTCATCACACTGCAAGATGATCTATTTATTAGTATACTGATTTAACACCTAAAAATTCACAAATTATCAATTTCCTTGTAATTGTTTCTAAGAAATATTCCTCACTGTAAATAACTGCAGGGGGAGGGTGCTTTCCAAAAATCTTAAGAATCTAGCATTTTCTTAGCCCAAATTTGGCCCTCATTCTAAGTTTCTGGCCCCAATATTTGAGTTGTTCTCCTCTCCACACCCAGAAGAGGTTATTTTTAAGTTGCAGCTTTATCCAAAAAGCATTTTTAACAGAATACCTTGGAAGGTCTTGCACTTTCTCTTCAGCTAAAGAATGGCCCCTCAGCCATACTGACTTGGTCTGGGAGTTTATTTTGGTTCCTGCAAAAGCCACATGTTTTCTTTTGACGAAGTCATCAGAGTGTTTTGCTTCCAGGCCCTTGATCATATTTCCTCAAGGAAGGTTGGACTCTCTGTGAGCTTCCAGAAGCAGAGATGTGCGCACTAGTTGATACCAGGTCAGAAGTGGAATAGCCACAAACTAAGGCCATGCCCGTGGCTCTACCTGAAGACCTCTTACCCAATTCCTTTCCTTTCTTCCAACCCATTCCCCTCTCCTCCACAAAGAGTTTCTTGACTCAGGTTTCATGATACTGCCTCTCTTTTCTGAATGGTTAGAGTCTAAAC
The DNA here is from genome assembly GCF_021234435.1 of Artibeus jamaicensis. NCBI lineage: Eukaryota > Metazoa > Chordata > Mammalia > Chiroptera > Phyllostomidae > Artibeus > Artibeus jamaicensis. The sequence goes on along the minus strand of NW_026521828.1, from coordinate 6,020,233 downwards.
ACTTTATAATGAAATACTTAGCACACCCATGTGCCAGGCTCTAACCTCAACTGAAGATAGTGAAGCCACAAACAAATAAGATACAGTTGGATAGTGACAACAATAATTTGTTAAATATAATAATTGGATAAATGAATAGGAGGGTAGGGAGGACTACTACAGATAGGGTGATGCTGGAAAAGATCTCTAGGATGGTGACATTTACATTAAAGTATCCAACCCTCTCCTCCGAAGGAAGAGTGGCCTGGGTGAAGACATAAATGCAAAGGCCCTGAGGCAGAAAGTAGCCTGGTCAGCAGCATGGCTAGAACAGAGAGGATGAGGGACAGTGGTGCAGGATAGGACTGGAGAGGAAGGACTGGCCCACCAACTATGCTGGAGTAAGGAGTTTAGATTTTGCTCTAAATACAGTTAAAGTGTTGGATGGTTTTAAGCAAAGAAATAATATCTGATCAATGTTTACTAAAGACCCCTTTGACTGCTGTGTTGAGACTAGATTAACTAGAGATGGGAGAGAGTGATAACTATTTTAGAAATAATAGAGATTTGGGTAAAGATAGGAGAAAGATTGTCATGATTGTTTACCAACTTTTCTCTCTCTTTCCTCTGTATATTAAGTCTATTTACTCCTAAACTTGGACTGAATCTTGTGTTTTGTCCTATTATTTACAAACACAAATCAGATTAGAACTTGTGGTAGGTATTTAATTAACTCTGCATAGTTTTAAAGGTAGGTATTTAAATTGGGCATCTGGTCAACCCCCTTAAGCTATACATTAAATTTGGAATGTACCTGTTAAATTTGGGAATCCTTGTGGTTAAGCTAAACTTTTAATCTGCCACCTAGTAAAATTTTCCACGTCAACCTTCTTCCAGACTGATACACATCAAAAATTCCCATGATATTGTTACCATTGTGAAACGGTGGCCTACCTACTTCCAAAAGTATGGCCACCTGGGAAAATAAGCCTCCATCTTATGTATGCCATTATCTGGTTCCTGTACCTTGTGGGCACTCACTGTCCTAACTGATATAATTGGTCTCTTGAACATCGTTCAGACATGCCTCCACCTGCTTCCACTCTGTGAAACAGTGACAATGGTGGTAGTTCCTGGGGCTCTGCCAGACACCATTTCATGGCTTTCACACATTTACGAGGCAGCAAGTGACACCTGAGAAGACTCCAAGCATTTCCAATGCCTCCTCTTCATCTAGTTCCTCACTTGCTGTCAGATTTCACACCTCACCAACAGAGCTTATTATTCAAGGTGGCTAAACAACTCCAGGTGAAGTGAGAATATCTTGACCTTTATCTGTGAAGCATCACCCTTTGTGAAAACCGGAACAGTGTTGCTAATGGAGGATGAGATGGTCTGCCAAGCATTTCAGTTCCTATAGATTTCTTAGGTTTATTTGAACAAGCCTTCTCTCTGCCTTTGGTAGCTGGCTGGACCACAGAGATGTAGACCAAATGGAACCGAGGATAAACTTGTAGTTTCATCTTAAGCCAAAGGTTTTTTGGAGTATGAGACTAGTCGATTATTTAGTATAAGATTTTTAGAAACAAAGGGTTTTAGAGCCAGGAAGGGTCTCATAGGTCACCTGGTCATCTGGAAGAAAGGAGATGTAGAGCAGAAACCTTGTTTTAATTCCCTGTGATCTTGGAACTATGCAATTTTACCACCAAGGCAAGGCAATCTCTTATGAATAAGGTGTCTGTAATGTACTAGGCACTGTAGTAGGTTTTATGCACATAATCTTACTTCATACTCTCAAAACTCTCAGGAAACAATGCTAATATCAGCATATTACACATGAGGAAACTGAAGCTCAGAATGCTGTAGTAACTTGCCCAGAGCCATAAAATCTTTAGATGATATATTAGATTACATAATCAGTTGTAAATAGTCACTTCTGTCTCCCCATATTGGAGTATATTCCCCTACCCAATGGATGTTAGGCTTGGCCATTTGACTTACTTTGGCAATGGAACATGAACAAACATGGCATTAAGTCATCCAAGTAAAAATTTAAATGTGATTGTTCAGTTCAATTTTGTTTCTTCTGTGCCCTCTGCCATGAGGAGTCACGCCCCCGTTGTTACTATTCTGTTAACCTGAAGCCTGGAATAAGAAATGGACTGAACCCAGGGACTTCCGCCAAGATGGAGGCATAGGTGGAGACACAGTGCTTTCTCACACAACCAAGTTTAGAGACAACAAAATATTAGCAACAGAAAACCAGCCAAAACACAGAAAATTCAACTTTTCGGAAGTCTGATAACAACGAATTCTTCAGCCTGACCGGTAAGAGGGGCGAAGCCAGCAGCTGGCAGAGCGGGGTGGCACAGGAAAACTCAGTCAGACAGACCCAAGCATAGGGTTGCAAAGGGCCAACCCAGTGAACAACCTAGTGAGCGCAACCCAGTGAGCGACCGGCGGATCCAGTGAGGGTGAAGGGTGGCGGGTTGACTGTGCTGGCGCATTCCTGCGCAGATAGACCGGTGAGGGAGTGGGCAGTGAGATGGGACCCAGCCAGCAACAGGAGGTAGCAGAGACTGCCAACATTTCCCGGTTATGACCCCGCCCCCACATACAGCATCACAAACCCAGTGACCCCACCCCAGAGGCCCCACCCCGCTCCTAAGGCTCCACTCCTCATACTTAATGGGCGCGAACAGACCAAAAATGGTTCAAGAACATCTCAAAGCCTCAGAGCCCATAAAATCTAAGTGACGAAGAAATAGCAAAACTTTCAGATGCACAGTTCAAAACATTGGTGATCAGGATGCTCACAGAACTGGTTGATTATAGTCACAAATTAGAGGAAAATATGAAGGCTAAACTAATTGAAATGAATGGCAATGCACGGGAAACCAATAGTAATGGAAAGGAAACTGGTACTCAAATCAAAGGAGTGGACCAGAAGGAGGATAAAAATGACCAACCAGAAAAGAATGAAGAAACAAGAATTCAAAAAAATGAGGAAAGACTTAGGAACCTCCAGGATATCTTTAAACTCTCCAACATCTGAATTATAGGGGTACCAGAAGGGAAAGAGGAACAGCCACCAGTGGAAAACTTATTTGAACAAATAATAATGGAGAATTTCTCCAATCTGGCAAAGGCAATAGACTTCCAGGAAATCCAGGAAGCTCAGAGAGTACCAAAGAAGTTGGACCCAAGAAGAAACACACCAAGGCACATGATCATTACATTAGCCAAGATTAAAATGAAGGAGAGAATCCTAGAAGCAGCAAGAGATAAGGAGACAGTCACCTACAAAGGAGTTCCCATCAGACTGTCAGCTGATTGCTCAAAAGAAACCTTACAGGCAAGAAGGGGCTGGACAGAAGTATTCCAAGTCATGAAATCCAAAGACCTACAACCAAGATTGCTCTATCCAGCAAAACTTTCATTTAGAATGGGAAGGGCAGATAAAGTGCTTCTCAGATAAGATGAAATTCAAGGAGTTCATCATCACCAAGCCCTTATTATATGAAATGTTAAAGGGACTTATCTAAGAAAAAGAAGATAAAAATATGAACAGTGAAAGGACAGCAAATGCACAGTTATTAACAACCACATCTAAAACAAAAGCAAGATAAAAGGACAGCTAGATCAGGAGCAAAACCATAGAAATGAAGATCTCATGGAGGGTTAGCAACAGGGGAGTGGGAGGAGAAGGGGGAGAAGGTACAGAAAATAAGTAGCATAGATGATAGGTAGAAAATAGATAGGGGAAGGGCAAGAATATTATGGTAAATATAGAATCCAAAGAACTTGAGATACATGGTCATAAACTAAAGGGGGGAATGGTAGGGGTGGGGGGTGCAGGGTGGAGGGAAGTGAAGAGGGGGGAATAGAACAACTGTAATGGCATAATCAATAAAATAAAAATTTAAAGAAAGAAATGGACTGAAGGCCCTACCACTGCCTGAAGAAGAGCTGTAACAACTGACCTGCAGCCACTACTGAGTCACATGAGAAAGGAAGAAACAGCTTCATAAGCCGTTTAGACTTATGTTATACAGATGACCTTGTAAGCTACTAAATACAGATTGACAGAGCCAGAACCCACACCCAGGCTTGTCTGCCTCCAACTCAGATGCCCTTTTGCCCACTTCACATTCCTGTCTGTCTGTTCCAGACTGTTTTGGCCTTGGCCAACAGGTAGTGACTTTTTACACCCATGCCTTTAATCCCTCCCCTTTCTAGCTCTCAAGACATTTTCTTTTACCATTTTCCTTGTATTCAAAATCCTGCTCACACAGGTGCCCTCCTACCAGCTCTATTCAAAGAATGAATCTTCCCAACTCACAAAGAAAAAGACAGTCTGTAATGAATGAACTCCTTCAACTTCTACCCTACATTTTTCAGATTTATTTATACCATGGCTCCTCCTTCCTTTTTGCCTCTCAGCTTCACAGAAAAGCTGTCTCATCTCCTGTCCAAGGTAGACCTCTCAACTGTTCTCTTAATGCTCCTTCAGAATCCCTCTAACAGTTATCTCTTCTTTTTTCGTTCACTTCCTTCTCCTCATTTTCCCCCTGCCCACCTACAAACATACAAGTCTTCCTCTTTTTCTAAAACAAAACAAAAAAATCTTTCCTGATCTTCTCTTTTTCTCAGGCTACTTTTCTGTTTTTTTACATTCCTTTGACCCCAAAATCCCTTTGGCACAGAATTGACTTTCTCACTAATGTTGTTTCTTCACCACCCTCACTTTTTCACCATCTTTTTTGCTTGTCACCAACTCCCTCCTCCACCCATCAATTTCCAGATTCTTCCCACACTGCCATGGTGGTAACACTGTCCATGCATAGCACCTCCATGGGTTCCTGATGGTCAGAGCCAATGAGTTCTGGTCAGTCTTTGGACAACTTGTAGGGTTAGCAGATAAAGTAAAAAATTCCCAGTTATATGCAATATTTGAGAGATATATCTATATGTATTTCAGATACATGTTAACTTTATACACCATATAATAAAGTTCCACTTTATATATAAAGTTAACATATGATATATATCATAGAATAAAATATATATAAAGTTAACATGAAATATATATGTATATACATATATATACACACACAATAGGATATACGTGTGTGTGTATATATATATATGATAGGACAAATGTGAATTCTTTAATATGATATTCAAGACTCTTCAAAATATGATCTCACTCTGTTCTTTCCATTTTACCTCCTGACACATCTATTCATAAACCCTACAATGGATGATTCATTATTTCTTCATCACAAACTAGGTATATCTCATTTGCAATACTCATGTATTTCCTTTGCAAATATTGCAAAAAATATTACCATCCCCTCTACTGAACAGACTTACTCCTTCTGCCCTGCTTACATACTCTGTTTTTCTGGAAAAGTTGTATATACCCTGCAAAGACTAGTGAAATGTCATGTCTTCTCTAAAAGCTCCCCCAGTTCCTTCCAAAAGGAATTTCCCAGGATAATTCAGCACATGGTAGATTTTACATCAGATTTGTCAGTGAGTGAGTAAGTTTTCTCAGACAAGCTCATGTGAATGAGTGCATCTTATTGGACTCACAGGCAAAGAGAATTTGGTTCTACTACACACTGACCTCAGTGTTCAAGTTTAGGTGGTAACAAAGCGTGTGTAGCTTAGTGTCTGTGATGGTGGTGGTTAGGCTCTGTCACCCCACGTTGCTGACATGAATGGACTGCTCTGGTCAGCTGAGCAGATGTCCTTCCTATCCCATCTAACTCCAAATGTGCCACCTAAAACTCTCCATTTTGTCAAAGAGGGCAACTACCCGAAGCATAAAATAGGATTTGCTGGATGACAAAAGTGGTCCATTCTTGGACCAACACCTTAATAAATTAATAATGCCCTCCTCAAGTGCTATATTAAGACAAATTCTAAAGCCACATCCAGATTTACAGAGAAGAGTGTCATGCTTAATTAGTTTTGCTCTCCATAGACCTTGAAAAATGTATTTATGTCATAATTTTGCCATCTTTTGAAGAACATTGAGTAGCTACAATCCTATTCTGGAGTCACCAAAAACACTTCCATGGTTACATTTTTAATGTAAAATCTGTGTTTGCCTAAAGCCCTCATGACAGTGACATTTTCTTTAAATGGCATTTTTGTTTATTAGACTTTATAACTCTTAGGAATATTTAACACAAATATTTAATTTCAAGAAAACCAACAAATACTTTTTGAGTACATAGTGTAAGGCAAAGAAGCATGTACTATAGTCTCAGCCTTTGAGAAGATTGCTCTCTGGAAAAGAGAAACAAGCCATAAAGTCATTAAAAGTTTTTCTTTTTTACTCATGAGAGTTGAAATAATGATACAAATAAAAAGGCTAACTATATCACAATCACTGCATGGTTAATTGCCAAATGAGTACTTTGAATTAGTGATGGGGAGAGCATGAAGATATTTGTTACAGACTTGATCCCTTCTGCAATTTGAAGAAAATGACTGGTGAGATTGGGTTCTCGCTAGACAATGTAAGGCGTGATATGCACAACGCATTTCTGTGGGCTCTAACCACGGTGTCTCTGAGGAACAGTAAGATATAGATATTAGTTTTAAACAGATGACTGGCTGCTGGTAGTAATGACTGATTTACATTTTATTTTCTCTAAAAAGTTCCTCACCAGTTAGTCTTCTTGGTGGATATTTGAACTGTTTTGAGCACCCAGCGCCACTATACTTCCCTTCCCCTCCATATGGTGATACACATGGGGCTTCCCACTTCTTACCCCAGGGATAAAACCTCTGTCCCAACACTTAGATATAAGCCAGCTCCATGTCTTGGCCACACTGATGGAGTTCAGGATAGACATGTGACCCACACCAAACCAATCAATCAGTTAAAGTTAATAGAGGGACTTCACTTGCAGGGCCAAGAAGACACTCTCACTTTCCCACCAGGCTTGAACTTAAGAGGCTGACCTTGCTCCAGCTCCCTTGTCATCACACAAAGTCTAAGAACAAGGGCACCACACAAAGGAGAGTACTGCTGAGTCCAGAGATAGGGTCCTCTTAGCCTCTCTTTGTCCTGAATCTAGTTGTGCCTGAAGCAAGATTCAACCTTGAACTTTTCAATCAGATGGACCAATAAAATCTCTTTTCTTGCTCAATCTGTTGCAAGTTAAATTTAAAAATCTTTAGTGTTAAAGTCTTTAGCCTCAGTTCAATTAATATGTGGAATATAACATCGAACACACTTCACATTGACATATCTCACACTACCTCTTTTACTTCTTCCTAAGTTGGCCCACCCACTAACTTCCTCAGCTCCCACCACAATTTTCTGAAGTCAATTTGGGCCAGTGTTATTAATCCTGGTTGACAGAAGCATTGACTGTGACCCAAAGAGGCTGAATTACCAACACTCCCACTGGGAGTCCTCAGGACTAGAGCCCAGATTCTTCTGCTAAAATTTTCCCCTTCCCAATTTTGCCCCCACATTTTATTACTGCACCTGCCTCTTGTCAGAATTGTGATCCTAATTTGATTTGGGTGGAATAGAGACATCTTTCTTGCTGAAAAACTTTATAGAGATTGCTGCAGTACCAAAGAAATTTTGTTAATTAGGGCTTCTCCACTTGTAAAATTGTCCCTGTTAAAGGACAATTACAAACCTACCTGATGGGGCTTAATCCATATAATAGAATCGATGATGATAATGATGATGGTGGTGGTAATGATGATGATGGTAGTGTTGATGATGACAATAAAACATTAGAATGAGGAACAACTCCAAATGGTAGCAGGCTCCAAAAACCTAAGATCTAGAGAGAGACTGATCACATTTGCTACTTGTAGTGACCACCACTGACAACTCTTTGCTCTTAGCAGCTTTCACCCGTGGCAGTCACACTCTGTGCTGAATTAAGATGTGCTCAGGCTAGGCAATGGAGTGTACCATCACTGGAAATCAGACCCCCCAGGGGCTGGGAGTCAGTGGAGCCTGGCATATAGGCTGAGCCACTTGGCAGTACAATATCCCCCTTGGGGAGCAAACTGGAAGCAAAATAAATGAATTTAACAATATATGCCATTGTCAAGAGTAAAACTGCTTCCCCTATGCTGTCACTTGCAAGACAGTAAGATAATTCTGTCCTGCAGAGAAAGGGTTCCCAGTGAGAAGGGTAGAACTTTCTGGTGGGTCTCAGTGTCTTCTCAAGTAGATGCCAGTTTAGCATTTGTCAACTTCACCTTGCTAGTACCAAGAGCTGATTCACCTTTAAGCCATGGTAACTACTACCCATGACATACTTGTCCTTCCTCTAAGCTTTGATGGGTCTCCCATGGAAAAATTAATTTAACTCCCTCTTCTGGGCCTCCTGGGAATCTTAATGCAGGACCTCTCCATTTGACTGAAGTACTCAGAAGTACCCTCCACTCTTCTACCCCGCCCAAATCTTTGTGGAATAGTATTTACTATTCCAAAAACACTGATATCCTATGATTTGTAAAGATGATTTCCTTATGTTTAAGTCAAGTTACTACAATCAACTTCAAATTGACTATGAATGTTCATTCATTCATTTCTTTAGCACAAATTTATTCATCACCTACCATGTGAAAAGTACCAACATGTCATAAACTCAAAGTTCAGACTATCACAGTGCAGTGCCTAACCCTTGACTTGGCACAAAGCAACATTCAATAAACATTTGCTGAATAAATTACTAAGGGAGTTAAAGAAATTGAACACAAAGGCACGTGCCTCAAGGAGCGTGCAGAAAATGCCCTGCTATGTAAAACTGAAGAAAAGGATTGTTAAGATCTGCCCCCCACCCCTAAAACTCTGACTCCATGGCTCCCAGTCTTGGTTAGAAGATATATAAATCAGAAGGCTAAATGACAGAGCAGAAGATGTCACATTCAATAATAAGGCCATATTAGAGATAAGGATGGATAGTGCTGGAACTGATCAGAGGAAGGAGAGACCCCTGTGGCCTGGGGAAGGACTTGAGAAGGAGATGGGATGGCATGAGACCCTGAGGAAAAGACGTGCTTGGTGTGTTCACAGAGCTGGCAAATCTGGGATTTATTCAAGTGGAACAGAAGAAGTCAATGTCTGTAGATCCAATTGGACAGAGCTTTATGGCCAGAAGAAAAAGACACGAACAGGATTCAACTCTTCTCCATATGTGAAGTACTGTTCTACCTATCTGATGGACTATCTCTGCAAACATTCAACATTATTTACGGAGCATGTCTCCTCATGTGCTAGGGACAGTGTCATGAACAAAATGGATAAACTCCTTGCCCTCATTGACTCCATTCTAGTGGGACGAGCCATTCTAGTGAGGTGATGCCCAGAATAAATATGTAGTGGGCAGGATGGTGCTAGGTGCTATGGAGGAAAATAAAGCAGGAAGTAGGGATGGAGATTTGAAATAGAATGAAGGTGATGATCTTAAATAAAGCAGCCAGGAAAACTTCACTGGTATTTGAGTGAGGACCAGAAGGAAGTGAAGGAGTGAGACTTGCAGGTGAAGAGCATTGTCAGCAGAGAGAATGGCAAGTGCAGGGCCCTGAGGCAGAGTGTGCCGAGTATGCATGAGAAACAGCAGAGAGGCTAGTGGGCTGGAGCTCAGGGAGGGAGCACCGACTAATCAGAAAGAAGGTCCAATAGGTGACATGGGTCAGATGAAGAGGGACTCTGAAGCTATTGTGGTGACCTTTGAACCTCAGGTTGACTCATGAGCCACCTGCCATTCATTCTCCTTTACAGAGGAGAGGATTGAAGCTCAAAAAGATATTATGACTTGCCCAGAATTCTACAGAGAACAAGCAGCAGAGCCAGGGTTCAAACCCAGGCCGACCTGGCCCCTCTACTTCACTTGACTCCAACCTCCCCTCTTTTAGCTCAGTCCATTCATGCACACGTGTGGGCACATTCACACACACACACACACACACACCACTGCTTTCAGTCTTCCAACATACTACACTCTCCCCCACTCAGTGACTTCATGCACACACTTCCCTCTGACTGAAATGCTTTCACCCCTGCCCTCCAGCGGACTAGTGCACCTGTTGGGCCTTGGTTCGAATATAACAAGGTCAGAGAGGCTTTTCCTGACTCTCCACTATGAACTGGCTTCACCCCTTCCCCACTACCTTCTCTCTCAAAGCCCCCAGGCCTACCTTTGTAATTGCATATTTATTTCTGTCCATTTAACTTTTTCCTCCTCCCAGACTGTCTCTCTACCTAGCCCAGTGCCTGGCACATAAGAGGCACTCAATAAACATTTTTAAAATGAATGACAAGAGCAAAGGAGTAAAGAAAGGAAGTAGGAAGAAACCACAGAAATGTACAGGCATCTCTGGGCAAGAGAGACCAATGGCTGCAGTGAGAGAGATATGGGCCTATCTTTGGCCCTGGCTGCTTCCTCCTGGATTTTGGAACAAGACACAGCAGCTCCACAGTCTTAATACATACATCACGTGACTCATCCCCTTCCTCCAGCCTCTGGAATGAACGTTATTTGGAGTAATTGGCCAAGCACTTAGAAAATGCTAAGGTTTATTTTTAAATGTGATTAAGACCTGTCTCTTGCTTTCCAGAAAATCACATGCGCTCCTCAGAGATACAAAGTACTCATGATCGTTAAGCAACTCTTAAAACCAACGTTTTTATCTTGTCTTTACAATGAACTTGCTAAGCTGGTTTAGGGCAAAACATAACTATCCTCATGTGGCTAATAGAGAAACTAAGAATCAGGGGCAATTAGATGTGTACCATCCGAGGCCACATAGCTGGTTGCTGGGACCACGTCAGGGGCCGGTCTCTAAACCAGACAGCAGCCATGTCCACCCACCAACCTGCCTCTCACTGTAAATTACAAATCTCCGAGCAAATAATGCAGATGGTCCCCCAAACAGAGGAATAATCTAGACAAAAGGAGCCAACGCTTTCTTGATTCAGTGTTTTCTGCAGCAGGCAGGGCAACCAATCCTTCTAACTAGGCCACAGGAAGCTTGTTTCTCTTTAAGAACCCATTAGCAAGCTGGCAAAATCTCATCCCATTACCATGTAAATAAATAAGGATAAATTTTCCCATCTCAGCCTCCCAGGGCTGAACCAAAGCTCTCCCCCTCTGCACATTTTTGATAACCTGCTCATTCTGGAATACCTTGCAATTAAAGATAGCATGTGCTGGAAGTCAATAATTCATCTTGGAGGGGAAAAAAAGAATGAGATAATTAACATTTTCTGGCTGGCTTTGGCTGGGAAATACCTTAGTAAGCACAAGGACATTTGTGGGGCTATTTCCATCACAAGGGTAGAGTAAATAAAATGGATCATTTCCCTCTCTGAACCTGAAAGGCCTATGTCAGGCTGGTTGGCCCCAGGGCTCAGATGAGTTGGGTTCAGAGTCTCCACCTGGGGTGAAGGAAACTGACCAGCAAGGGCAGCCATGGGGATGGGGTGAGTGGGTTATAGGGGTTGAGGAAGGGTGTTTCCAAACCACTCCTTCTTAACCTTCTAGCCTACACCCCAAGCTTCAGCTTTTCTGTGATCTCCACTTTTTTTCTTCCCTGACTCCTTTATCAAGTCATGCAACTTCACTGAGCCTTGCTTAGCTTGCCCTTCTGTAAAATGGGAAAGAGCATGCCTAGCAGGCAGGTTACCGAATTGAAACTTTATCACCATCATCAGCACCCCACCACTAGCCTCTATGAATCATTGACCATGTGTCAAGATTTATGATGTGTTGAATGTAATTCATTTGCATCATAGTATTTGATGCCCACTGGGATAAATGGCTACTCTTTGAACCTCAAACAAAGTAAGCTAGAAATAGAGTTTTTAAAATTCTGTATCACACAGTGGGAAATAAACTAATGAAACACATAACCCCCAAGGGGGATGTTGCAGCCAGTTGGAGAGGGTTTGAGTATATTTATGCATGACAGAGCCATAAATGGATGCTGGGATATACCTAACCTTTAGGTTGACGTCAGGAGGAAAATGGCTTTTCTGTCTCTTAACCAAGATCAAGAGTGGGTACAGCATGACTGTGCCCTCTGGGTGCTCATCCCATGGGATTCTGTTGGCAGCAGAGTATCAGTCTGTGGGGACTATGGGTCTGTCCCAGTATGGCAATTCTTATATTTTATGGTGTTATGATTCCTAAGATGAAATTTTTTCAGCTATAACTCTGGTTTCTGTGCTGATCCCCTGACAACTAGCTCAGTCTCTTTCTTCCCTCTAAATTCTAGTTTCTTGATCTAAGTAGTGAAATATTGGACTTACTATAACAAGACAGCAAAGAATTGTCCTAAAATGTCTGAATGCTTTACCCAGCACCTGGAAAGTTGTCTCCCCACTCATCCTGACTTACACACTTGTCTTCACCTCCTTCCCTTCGTGCTTGAGGGAAGGCTCATTCTCCAGTCTAAGGCTAATCCTCAGTGGTACTTGGGATCCTACCCGATATGTACCTCCTCTATGACCTGACCTCAGCCCTTAACTTTGTCTCACTGTCCTTTACCCTCAGACCTTCCCTAGCCCCCAGCTGGCTCCTTTCCAGATGCAACTAAATGTATTCATGTCTGTCTTTCTTAAAAAAAAAAAAAAAGTCCTTACTTGATCCCTCATCCTTTTCCAGCTACTGTTTTATCTCTTTCTGTCAAAGTCAATGACCTTTGAAAGCCACCTCCCTCTGTGCCTCCAGCTCCTCACCCCAAACTTGTTTCTTCCTGCTGTCAGGCTAGCTGGGCTCCTGCTCAGCCTCTGAAACTGCTTTCAGCTAGACCATGCTCTCCATGATGAAATCCAACAGGAGCTTCAAGTCACCTTACAGGATGACTCTGTGGTGGTTGACGGGGGCGGTTCCTTCTTAAAACTCTACCTTTGGACTTCCCAAAACTAGATTTTCTCGTATTTCTCAAAGTCTTTCTCATTTTCCTTTAAGGATTTCCCCCGAATTGAGTCCTTTCTAGGTTGTACACTCCTCTCACTCTATACTTTCTTCCTGGGAGGTTGCATGCCATTGTCCAGTCCGTTAGCCAATGACTCTCCATCCTGACCGTATCTGCAGCCTGGATATGTTCCCCTCAGTGCCTGTAGGCTATCCCCACTTGGATAGCCTACAAGCCTCTTGCATAGTTCCCTATTGCTGCTGTAACAAGTTTCCACAAACATAATAGCTTAAAACAACTTAAGTTTATTCTCTTTTCGTTCTGGAGGTCAGAAGCCTGAATCAGTCTAAGTGGTCTCAAATCGAAGTGTCAGCAGGGCCGTGTCCCTTCTGGAGGCCTCAAGGAGAATTAATATTCTTCCCCATTTTAGCTTCTCCAGCTGCCTGAATTCTTTGGCTCATGCCCCTGCATCACTCCTGCATCCGTGGTCATATCTCCTATGACTCTTACCCTCTTATCTCCCTCTTACAAAGTCCCTTGTGATTACTGGGCCGGCCCAAATAATCCAGGATAATTTCCCTGTCTCAAAATTCTTAATTTACATTTGCAAAGTCTCATTTGCCATGTAAAGTAATATAGTCACAGATTCTGGGAATTAGGATGTGAACATCTTTGGGCAGCCATTATTCTGTCTACCACATCCCTCAAATTTAGCATGTCCAAACCTCTTTTACACCAAGATGCCCCTGCCTTGGTAGTGAACCACCCTCCACCCCACTGGGCCAGCCAGGAATGACGCATTATCCTTCACTCCTTTGTTCTCATCCCTACATCCAGATAATGAGCCAATCCTATTGATTCTTACTATCTCTCAGCAAAGTCACTTCTCTCCACCCCTACTGCTTGGTGAACTGTTCATGGCACCCAAGCCATCATCACTTCCAGTCTGGACTCCTGCCACACACTCTTCACTGCTGTTCTTGCCTCCAGTTGCTGTCCACAGAGCGTTCTCTTCAAAACATACATATTAATCATCTTAAAACTCATAAAGTTCCCCTACTACCACCATGACCTTTAGAAGGATAAGAGCCAAGCTCATTAAAGTAACTGCAAGACCTCTTATAATCTAGCTCTCTGCTTACCCTTCAGGCCTCATCCTCTGCTACCCTCCTTGCACCCTATTAGTTTTGAACTGCACAGAACCACTAGCGATTGCCAGATAAGAACTTTGGATATTGGCACATGTTGGTACCTATACCCCCATTCCCTTTTCCACCACTTGTCGCCCTTTCATTGCACAATTCATTCTTAAAAACTAGCTCAATTATCACCTCCAAAAAGTCTTCCCTGATGTGATATATGGCAAAACTGGCCTGAATTCCTTACCCCTCTCTGTACCCTCACCTTTTGCAAGGTGGCTTAACAACTCATGTAGTTAAGAAGTAGAGTCTGTTTCCTCACATCTTATTCTAAGTTTGACCATATGGCTTGCTTTGGCCAAGAGATTTTAAAAGCTGTCACACAAGGAGAAGCTTACAAAAGCAATTGTACTTTTTTTCCTCCTCTGCCTTTACTATAAGAACCTACCCAGACTAGCCTGCAGCAGAATAGATGTGTGGAACTCAGCAGAGTTAGGGCAAAGCAGACCCCAGCCATGGCCGTCTTTGACCAACCAACAGTCAGAAAAAGTTCAAATATGTAAGAGCGCCCAGCCAAGCTCAGCAAGTGTCCCACTGCATTGCAGCTGTCTGGTTACTGTCCTTCCTACCAGCACACACAGTCCATGAAATCAGGGTCTATATCTAATTTCTCCTCAGCCTCGTACCTCCATGCCTTGCATAGTTCCTGGCATGCAGTAAATATCTGATAAATAAATTCCAGCAGAGCGACTCCAACACAGTTTTTTCATCTCACTATGGTTGAATGGCAGCTGCAACTTACAAATGCTTTCGTTTGTCATTCAAAATAAATAAGCCCTTCTCTGACCCTCTAAACCCCAGAGAGCAAGAGAGCAAGTATTCAATCTAGATGCAAGAAATACTTTGCACAACAACAGAGAATGGGATGCACAAAGACATAGAGTTGGGAATGAATCTGCCAAATACATGCGTTTAACTGGAATAGAGCTTCATGAGAATCAACTGTTAGCACAACTGGGATCTCCTCTCAGCTGAGCTGCTTATTAGTGGTTTACCCTGGAGAAATTAAATCACCTTTCCAAGCCTCAATTTTCTCATCTTTGAAATGGGGACAGTGGTGCCAACCTCGTGGATGGACCTTCCCATGCCTCTAGCCTAGCAGGGAAACAAAGAGAATGGAAAAGAGAGGATGTCAGCAGCAGTTATAACAATCATTTGCCATGGCAGCTGCTCTGATTTGTAACACCCCAAGATGAAAGGGGGCCCTTATAAAACCCAAGGTAAAATTTCCTGTCAACCTTGGGGATTCAGGCTTAAAATTAGAGTGATTTATAGAAGGCTAAGGCAGTGATATTTTTTGCATTCTTGACTTTGTAGGCTACTGAAGTTCATGACTGCTAGACTAGGTCCAATTATATAAAGTCTTAAATCTTGGCACAGGGAGATGACAGATTCCCCATGTCCTAGAGAACATCCTTTCCTTTCCACCATGTGGGCCTCTTTCGACCCTGAGTTGTAGTTCTTTTCCAACATGAACTTGTGAGTTAGCTTTGGGAAGCCCCACCTATAGGCCTCACCTACCCTATTGGTAAAATGAAGGGTGTCAACAAGATGAGCCCTATGGACTCTTCTAGTTAAATAACTGGGAGCAGGTCCTGTGGACTGGCATACTGGATGTCTCTTTGACTCCACTCCAGTGTGCAGAAGTGCAGAGGCCGGAAGGCTGAAACCGATGTGTCCCTGACTGCCTTCCAGCTAGGATTCAGATGTGATTTATGTTAGTCAATGAGATGTAGATGCACAAGATTACAACTGACTCCAGGCGGAGGGCAGAGTGAGGGACATGCATTTTGCCAGTGCAGGGGGCAGAGGTATAGCATGGTTCTGGAGCCAGTGGCCGCGGTGGCAGTCTCCTCACTGTGCAGTTCTGGAGGCTCAGTTCTGGGCTGTCCTTTGCAGAGCTGTCTCCCTGAAAGCTTGCCTAAGAGTCTGTCTGTTCAGCCAACCCAAAAATTGTATGAACTATTTAGTAATAATCTTCCAACAATAGCAAAAATAGTAGTAAACCCAGCTGATTTATTTATCATTAAGTCCCTTTCTAATTAAACTAACTGGACTGGAGGAGATTCTATTATCTGCAGCTAGGACCTCTGACCATGTGGAGGAGGAGGAAGGAAAGAGGCAGAAGAGACAGAGCAGAAGGAAATAAGCAAGGAAGAGCAATCAAGTGGGCAGCTTACTTTAGCTTTAGAGATTTCTTAGCAGTGAGGTAGACCCAGGGGAAGATGTTCAGGGCATACAACATTGTTAAAAATGTGTATAATACCCATTTTTTGCAAAGAAAAATATATACACATACATTCATATCTATGCATATTAAACATTTTAAAGAATATAAATGAAATTAGTAGCTGTTATTTCAAGAGAACAGAATCACAAAGTGTTACATTACTATTAATGTTTCCATCATGAGCATGGATGATGATAGTGGATATGTCTCATCTCCTCTGGACCCCACTGTTACTCTCTAATCCCAGCCAGCTGCATGTCTATCAGACACATTCATCCTTGTAAATAGGTGAACAAATGCATTATCTCTGAAAATGAGCTCTTTGGCAAAAAAGAAAACTGAGGCTGAGAGAGATGTGTATCTGATCCAACGTAACTCCTTTTAATGCGTTACCTCTCCCAGGTACCAAACACCCATATATTGACTGGAAGCACTGGTTTCAGAGTCAGCATCTGGTTTCCAATCCTGTTTGGTCATTTAACAGTTGTGTAGCCCCAGGAGTTTCTTAACTTCTGTGAGCTTCTGTTTCTTTCATCTGAAACTGGGTGTGATAATGGTCCCTACCTCCCAGGCTGGTCTGAGGGGTCCAGTTAGACCCTGCATGTGAAAAGCTCACGACACTGCTTGGCAAATTCTGCTCAATAAATATTAGCTACTACCATTATGTTCTTACTGTTAATAGGATCCCTCTATGCATATTTCTTTAATTTGGAGAGAAATAAGGGCAAGAGCTTTTCTCCTGGGACGTGTTAAACCAGGCCGATTGAGTTCTGCAGCAGTGGGGATGCCACCCTGATAATCATCTTTGTATTCTCAGCACCCAGCACAGTGAATGCTAATTGGAATGAATGAGTAGGTAGAGGCACAGATGGATGGATGGATGGACTGAGACAAATAGATAGGTGGGAGGTAAATAAGTGAATATATGGATGTGGGGAGGGAGGACCTTAAGTGGCTTAGTGTATCAAACGCCTGGGTTGAGAGGAGGAGCTGAAGGATGGTTGAAGGGTGGAATGGGTGGGTGGGTGGGTGAGTGGGTGGGTGGATGGGTAGATGGGAGGAAAAGAGTCTCCGGTGACTTGTTGTGTGGGGAACACCTGGTTAGATGGGAAGGCTGGTGGCTGGGCCTATAACTGGAAGGATGTGTGGACAGCCGGACAGGTGGCTGCTTCCTGGTTTTCCTCCCCTCCATCATCACAGCATACCCTTCCTCACTTCTAAGGCTGTAAGTCACCCAGACCCTGCCAGGGCTCCCCTGAGGGTTGAGCATCCTTAGTGAGCTCCGTGGTGACCCAGAAGCTCTGAGCAGGCCAGGCCATGGGGCTGTGTGATGGGCGGGACAGTGGCCCAGGGGCGCCTTCCTCACTGGCCGGTTGCAATGCCCCGCCTGCACTTGGCTGGTCTGCATTTTGACATCGGCTCTCCAGAGCCTTCGTGAGTTATGATGCACATCCAGCAAGGCTGATAAAAAAAGGGGTGGGCTTCTAAAAACAAAGGGCAGTGACTCACCACTGGCTGAGGAATCCTCCACAAGCGCAGGCAGCTCCAGGACTGGATGGAGGCTGCGACACAAGGGGTGCGGGGATGCAGCAGCCAAGTGTCTCGAAAGCAAAACAGCAAGGACTATGGCGCCAGGTCGGAAGGGAGCCCAGGAGTTTTCAGGCCTATTCTGCTGCTCAGAGCTCAGACGCAGCCTTTGTTGGGATGAAGAACTCTGTTTGGGGGGTGGCAGAGTAGCAGGTGGCTCACACTGATCCTTTCCTATGTGTCCTAAACACTCTCTGGGGCTTCATTCACTTAATTCTCAAAGCGGCAGGTACAGGGAGGTAATATGACTTTCCCTTTTTTCAGATCAGAATACTAAGGACAGAGAGAGAAAGGGACTTGCCATAGGCAACACAGCTGGTACAACCAAGCCTCTCAATCTATGCAATGAAATTGTCATTTGACATCCACTGTGGAACGCCTGCTGCATGCCTGGTCCTGTGCTGGTGACATGGAGCTGGGTGAGTGGTCCTGCTCAGTGCCCATTTCTACAAGTGTTTACCTGAGGGAACTGAGTACCCCCCAAACATCTCTGAGACTCACTCTGTGACGAGCGCAGTGGCAGAGGAGACAGATGAGATTTACAATGGTGACTAGGGCAGTCCCCAGCCCCCATTCATTTGCTCATACACCAAATAATTATTAAGCATCTACCATGCGCCAGGTGAGCAAGAAGACCCTGGCTGGCCCTTGCCCTCAGGGAGCACTCCCTGCAGAGCAGACGGGTAAACGAGGTGAGAGAAGGCTGTGTAAGGCTGCTAGAAAGGGACAACACAGAGGGGGAGTGCCAGACACCCCAGGCAGTCAAGGATGGTGTCCGGAACGGAAGCAGCCTTGATGCCAAGGCTAGAGGGTAATTAGAAATTAGCACTTGGAGAGGAGGTGGGTGGGCAGGGAATTTCAGGCAGCGAACAGTATGTGCCTGAGTCCCCAGTGTGACAGACCGTGGTGGGTGAAAAGAACTGGAAAACATTCTGTGTACCTGCAATAATGAGGGCAAAGGAGGAAGAGTGGTGAGAAAGAGGAAGTGGAAGCCAGGTTAGGAAGAGAAACCACTAAGGATTTGGGACATAGCCAGAGGGCAAATGGACTAACAACTCAGCACACAGCCAGCCGCACTCACAAGGAGGAGATGACATCAGCTCTGTTTGTACTGAGAGGGCAAAACCGAAGCCAGTGCTGGTGGGGAGGGAATGCAGGGAAGGCTTCATGGTGGAGGAGGAGGGGGTGTTTGGGCTGCACCACTGTTCATTAAAAGAGCAAGAGGAGAAGAGATAAAGGAACAGTCTTGGAAGTGGCATGGATGCCAGAGAACCTCATCCAGGCTCTTCATAGACGCTCGTGAAAAGGCCAGGGAGATGTTCGGATGACCAAGGCTAACGCAGCATCATTCCTTCGGGGCCCAGGTGTAGATGAAGTTGCCCGCAGTGAGCACCATGGGAACGGAAGACACAGCCCTGGTCTTTAAGGGGCTGATATGCATGAGTGCCAGCAACTGGAAAACAAAGTTGCTTAATTCTTCAGCAATATATGTTCCACAGGGTGGAGCGTTCACTGTGGCAGGTGCTGTGACAGACACTAGAAATCCACTGGGGAACAAAAATAGACATGAAGCTCATTCTCCTGGAGACTAATTCTAGAAGAAAAAATATTAACGAAAAGGAAAAGACCCAAATCAATAAAAAGACCCAGGCATAGGTGTGGTACCGTAAGAAGGCAGGAGAGAGTCGCTCTGTTCTGGAGAGCCTGGGCAAGAATCTTCAATGATGTGACGATGGAGTTGGAGCCAAAGGATGAGAAGTTGGTAAGAAGGCAGAGATGGGAGGGGAGAGTTTGGCGGGCAGAGGGACCAGTGTGTGTTCAAGCTCCTCTGGGAGAAAGACAGTTGGGGTAACTGGGATGCAGAATGAGGCAAAAGTGAGGTTGGTCAGCAGCGTTTTATAAACTGCCATAACTATTGGGAGTTGTATCCTAGCAACAATAAAAATTGAAATGTGTATGAACTGGGCAAATTATAGGCAACACACTCCAGTGCTCTGGATGTGCAAAGAACCAGAGGAAACGGACTCACCCTTTACTGACCTCACTTGGTATTCATCTCACCTCATTTAACTTTGGCAGTAACTCTACAAGGTTCTGATCTCCATCATGTTAAGGAAAAACCTGAGGCTCAGAGAAGTTAAATGATTTGCCCATGTCCACAGCTTGTTAAGTAGAAGAAACCAAGATCCCAGTGACAGTCTCTCTAATCCCCCAACCCTTCTAATGGATGGTTAACCTCCCAGAGGTTGGGACCAGGAGTCAGTGTAGAGTAGGACTTGGATAGCCTGAAAGGAGGTGAAAAGGCTTTAGAGCTCAGGCTAAGAATGGCCTAAAAGAGAAGCAATGCAGGAGCTGCTTACATGGATTATAGCGCAGGCGAGGAACCTATACAAAGAGGCTGCTCTCAGAGGCTTACCTCTAAGGGTTATGGGTAATTCTATTTTTTAACTTTTGCCTGACTGTGTTTTCTTACTTCTCCATCATGAATAGATGTTTCTTGTGTAAAAAAGGGAAGTAGTCACAGTTCTATTTTAAGTGGCTCGTGCAAGCTTTTTCAGTTCTTGCAGGCAGTATCTACATCTTATTTATTTTTTCATCCCCCTGTAAAGCCCAGCACAATGCCTGGCACATAACAGGTGCTTGGTAAAAAATAAGTTAAAGGCTGAAGTAGTTGGAAACAAAGGTTAAGGATGGTCGAAGGTCAAATCTGGCTTTTTTTTTCCTGAAACAAAGTTCAGATCCACATGTGAAAAATCATTTTGTCTTGAGACCAACTCTGGGAACCGTGACTTCGCCTGAGTCACCTTCATAGCATGTAGTGCCTGTACCCTCACTGCGTGCCACTCACAGCCAACAAGTCCCTCATAAGTTTCAGACGCACTCCTTCAATGCGCCAGCCACGCACAGGCTCAATGGGGGCATAGAAACAAGAGCAGCATAAACCAGGGCCCCTTGCCAGATCAAATCTCTTGGTGCTGAATGATTTGGCTGCATCCAAGCAGGCAAGACCTGAGAACACTCCCTCGCTCGGGAGGCTGTCTCTCTCCTAACCAAGTGACACAGCATACCATGATGTTACAACATTAGGTTCTTAATCACGGAAACACTGGCATCTGTCTCAGCGGAAGCTCCCTCCCAGATGGCGTGCCCCCCTGGTATTGCCGTCTGGAACACTGTGCGGTTTCTTAAATGTCTTGAAGCTTCCAAATTATCCTCTACACAATGGCAGCCTGTTAATTAAGTGGTTCCTTTATGATTGCATTTGATAAATATGAGATGAGAAGAGCTTATTGAGATGGGAAAATAAAAGCAAGGCAAAGCAACAGGGAGGAGGTCTTAGGGGCAGAAAGGCTGCTGAGTGGGTGTCATCCCATGGGCTCCAAGGGAATGGTGGTAGCTTTGGATGGACAGAAAGGAGAAGTCTGGGATTCACATTCACACAGACAAAGCCCAGCCAGACGAAAGTGCTGTGCAGGACACTTCATGGCCTCCGTACTTCTCCACGGGGGCAGGGAGGAGGCTGGAGACCTTCCAGTTCTTCCTCAGAGCTGAGCAACTCCAGCCACTCACTGCTCGCCTCTGTGCAGCTGTCAGTCACACTGCCAGGCGCTGTTTTGACGCCAGTCGTCAAGATTCGGAAAGTGCAGCTCCAAAAAAGGTCTCTGCTTTGGAAGCAGTGTTCCGAGTTCTTGGAGCAGCAGATGACTGGTGACAACATATAATTAAATATAAACTCTGGGGCCAGAGAGCTTGCCTTGGAGGGTTGGAAGTTTCAGGTCTGACTTGTTAAACTTGGCCTTCACCAAAGAGGAGGTAACTTTTGCCAAAAACAGTGCTCCAGGGAATCAGGCCTAAAGATAAGTAGAGGCTTTAGATGAGAAGAGATCTCAGTCAGCCTCCCTCCTGCCTCCAGGCAGAAACACATGAGCCCCAGGCTGGAGAGAAGGACCAGTGATGACTGAGGACTTTGGCTCTCCTGCTGATTTGATCTTAATTCAACCATGCAGGCAACAAATATCAACTGGGCATCTACTAGGAGGAAGGCTGGTATCTGGGGACATGGTGACTAGGCTGCCGGGCTCCTGCCCTTAAGAACTCACAATTCTGTGAGCCACTTGGGGACAGAGGCTTTGGCTTTCATTTTTATACTCCCAACACCTAGCACAGTATCTGCTGCCTAGTATGTGCTCAATAAATGTTCGCTGAATAACTGCATGAATGAATACTATTTTGCACCCTCTCTTATAATTAATATTGTTCTATGTCTTTGTTAACTTCCTCCTTCTGCTGCTATTACTGCTTCTGTTTCTGGCTTTGGTGGCAATAGACACCAGCCGAGTCTCGCTTCTGCACTGTAACATTTCCCATACTGAGAAATAGTTAATAATTCACCTCTGGCCTTCATTCCTCCAGCTCCCTCTCGTCTTCCCCTGGTGTGAGCATCTGCCCTTGGTCACCTGGAATAAGAAAATTAATTTCTTTTGACATCTAATGGTCCTTTACAGCTTGCAATGATTTTCGCTTGTTCGAGTATGATTCCTCCTAACAAGCCCCAACATCGTTCAAACTGCACCCACCCAGACACCACCCCAGCCCCCACCCCAACTTCAAAGTCCAACATTAGCAGATTTAAACTTTCATTCCACCAATACAGTGACATTCAAGGTTTTTTTCACACTGTAGTATAAATTATACCAGACTCTATGCTGAAGGTGGGTTATGATATAGAGGCAAGAGAGCTGGAAAACCTCAGGAAAGCCCACAAAATTTGCCCCAGGTCAGACCTGCTCAGCAACAAATCTTTGACGGGAGCGCAGAGATTTAGCAGTTATTAACATCCCTTTTATTAACGCTGTCACTATCGTTAGCACTGTTACCATTCGTGTGTTTCTGCTGCCTCAACACTAGTTCTACACATTTCTGCTTCTTGGATGAAATGTAAGCTTGACTGTTGATTATTTTTTCATAGCTATCCACCAACTAGACTGATCTTTCTGTTTTTATTTGTTTTAACTGTCAACAGATACTGTCTTAAAATACTCACAAGCTGTATCCAAGGGAAAGGTTTCGATGGCTAATGAATTGAAACAGAACTGAAATGAAAAGGAAAGGATTTCTTTTGGGTAACAAGCACAAGACAGCATTGTCTTATGATGAAGGTACTTACTTCCTTGGCTGTCGTAACCAGTTTCTTCTTCTTCCCAGGAATGGGACATCCTCAGTTTCAGAGGTTGATTTTGGAGGATGTTTGTGAAAACTGGTTAAACTCTTTGTCACATGTTCCAGTGATAAGCCAGTAGCATCCTTGGCTGAGTACCTCCCTCCCACCAGCAGGAAGTTACCCGACTTTGTCCTTACTATCACAGCCACCACCAGACCTGGGGGTGTGAAATGGGGTGGTCCCATTTCACATCAGCTGTCCTTGTGGAAGAAAGCTGATAAGAGACTTTCTCACTGGTCAGATTTTCTTACTGCTTTGTGTCCATTACCCAGTCTATTCCTTTGGCTTTTGATCTCTTACTTATCAAATTCCATTTATTTCTTAACTCCTCACCTAAGGTCTGTTTGGACTTCTCCAGATGCTTCTGAGATACATGCTGCTGCCCTTTTGCCTGATTCCCTCTAGCTTCCTTCCTGGTCTCTACAAGCCATGCAATCACAACCACCACAGAACAAATTCAGAGAACACAAGCCATAACTTGTCTTACAACCCCTTGAGATAACAGAGTGTAGCAATCTGGCTGCAAATTGCTGGACAAGAAATGGGTCACAATCTGCCACAAACAGGGCCTTGCTCATCCTGATTCTTCCCATCCACGAGGTAAGCACTTCCTCTCATGACCACGGCTGCACTCTAACCCTTCTTTTCTCCTGACTGGCCTGACTGGTAAGATGCATGACACTGAAGGGCAAGTGGCAAACCCATAGAAGAACTAGTGTTCAGCTCTCGCCTCAGCCCTGCTCACAGAGGGAATCTATAATTCCCTGTAGACCCATGGAGGACAATGTTGTTGCTGTTTTAACAGACTTTATTCTTTAGAGCAGTTTTACATTCACAGCAACATGAGCAGAAATTACAGGGAGCTCCCGTATAACCGCTGCCCCTTCCTACACAGAGCCTCTCCCACTGTCAACATCCTCCACCAGAGAGGCACATTTGTTACAATGCATGGACCTACACGGGTACATCATTATCACCCAAAGTCCATGATTTACATTAGAGTTCATTCTTCGTTTGGACAAATGTATAATGGCATGTGTCCATCATTATAGTGTCATAGAGAATAGTGCCACTGCTCTGAAAATCCTCTGTGCTCCGCCTGCTCATCCCTCTTTTCTCCCTAACCCCTGGGAAATATTTATCCTTTCACTGTCTCCAGAGTTTTTCCTTTTTCAAGGCGTCAGGTATTTTGAATTATACAATATATAGCCTTTTCAGATTGGCTTTTTTCACTTAGTAATTCTCATCTAAGTTTCTCTCTGTCCTTTTATGGTGTGATAGCTCACTTCTTCCTAGTGCTGGATAATATTCTGCTCCCTGGGTGTACCACAGTTTATTGATCCATTCACCTCCTGAAGGACATCTTGGTTGTTTCTAGTTGTTGGCAGTTATGAATAAAGTTGCTATGAATATCCTTGGGGAATATTGCTTTCAGTTATATTTCTTATCAACGGTGGCCCCTTGAGGAGCAGGGATGAGTTACAACAAACACGTGACTCAGTGCGTAGGATACATTGCCAAACCAAGACTTCCCAAACACCCATCCTCAAGTTGTTTCTAAGTAAGTCACCCAAGGGCTTGTGAAAGCCATGGGTGTTTGAGCCCCACTCCCAAAGACTGATCGAGTAGGCCTGAGAAGTCACCAGGTATAAGGAACACAGGCTTAACTTCTGAAAGGAAGGAAGCAATGGAAAGTTAACATCTTTTTGTTCTCACCAAGGGGATCATGTACAACGAGGAGGCTGCAGACTGACATCCAAAATTCATTTGATGGGGACATTTTGTTCTTCTCTGAGCCTCTAGGGGAAATGACATGGTGACTAAAAAAATTTTTGATATGTGCAATCCTCTCCCATTAAAAGGAGCTAAAAAAGCCATGGGCACCAAGATGTGAACTATTTCCTTCAGGGTAGAATGGAGCCACTAAAAATAGCCTTGGAAAATAAGGAGTTGTAGAGGTTCAACAAGGAAAACAAAGCAGAAATAAATTTGGCTCTGAGTAAGAAAGGAGGCAAAAGAGACGAACCCTCACAGACAGTAGAGAGAAAGAGGCTATTAACTGAGGTTCATAAAAGCAGGTACATTTGTTCCCACTCACGGAGCTGCTGGCTGGCATTTCTGCTGCATAAATCAGTCCCTTCAGAGCAAAGGACGAGGAAGCAGAGAGTCCGCTAGCATAGGCAAAGGTATGCCAGGGTAACAAACAGCCCCCTGTCTGGGAGGCTTAAAAGCACAAAGGTTTGTTTCTCATTTATGCTCTTTGTCCATTGCGTGTTTAGTGGAGGCTCTGCTCCTTGCAATCTCTAAGGAACCCAGGCTGACAAAGGCCTGATCTCCATATGGGCTTCCAGGACCACTATGGCAGGAGTTGGAGGTACTGCACTGTCTGGTATTGATGATTCAGTGCCTCGGCCTGGAAATGACATGTAGCACATTCATTCATACTTATTGGCCAGTGCAAGTCACATGGCCCTGCTTGTGTTCAAGTGGGATAAGGAAGTGAAATCATACCATGTTTCCATGAGGAGAAGAATGAGAATAGGTGCAAACAAGTCTTCCGGTTCCTAAAGCCAGAAAAAGTTGCTGAGGGAGGGCAGGTGGGGGGAGGGCACAGTGGAGAGAAAGGTGTCTTTGGAACCACCAATTTGCAATTTGAGTTTCATCTCATTCCTTACCAATCAAGAGAAGCAGACCCATCCAGTGCCCCTGAGGGTGTTCCAGGCTCCATGTCCTGCCTGCACGTCAAAGGACAATGTAGCGGTGAGCAGCCCAGACCCTGAAGTCAGCCAACCCCGTTCATGTCTGGAACCAACTTGTCGTGTGACCCTGGGCCAGTTAGTTAATCTTTCTGGTAGATAAGGAAACAGTACCTTCACATAAGACAACAGCTCCTTCCTTTGTGGTGGTGTTGTGAGGAGTGAGTGAGATCATCTAAGAGCTTTAGGTCAGAGCTGCTTGAACAGGGCTGTGCCCCGCAACCATTTGGGAAGCTTGTTATCAAGCATGTCTGACTCAGAGGCCTGAGATCTGGCATTTCCGGCAAGCTCAGGTGACGCCGATGTTGCCAGGTCACGAGAGGTTCCAAAGGTTCCACTGCCCTTGCCCTCCTTGAATGGCAGTTACAGCTGCTTGTTGGTGCACATGTTCATGTCTGATGCTTCCAGAGCCACATGTGCCACGGAGGCCTGGTGGTTAACGGAGCAGGTGCTAGAGTCAGGGACCTGGGTGTGAACCAAAGCTCTGCTACTCATCAGCCCTCTGGTTTGGACGAGTGGTGGAACTTTTATATGTACATCTGTAGAATGAGCACAGTAATACCACCTTCCCTCATCTGTGATTCCACAGTCCAAAGAGCCCTGAAAACCACTAGTTTATTTACCAGCGGCAAAAGCTGACCTACATGGATGTGAGGCTATTTATAGCCTTTGTGTTCTCCACCTTCTGGGACTATTGCTCTCTTTCATCACAGAAGTATGAATGTGTTTGATGACGAGATGCTGCTACATGTTATCTTAACACTTACTGCAAACTGATACAGGCCTTCTAGTCAGTGTACAGAAATATTATCCTAAATGAGAGGATGGAGAGATTTCTTACTCTGTCTTAACTGAAAAATTCTGAATTCTGAAATATACCTGGTCTCAAGGTTTTAGAGAGGAAACTATGGACCAGAAGTTTCTTTTTCTGCAGTAATCGAAGGGAGTAACAAAAAACATGCTTGTGAAACATGTAGCACATACCAAGCACAAAGTAAATGCTCAACAAATGGGAGCTCTTACTGAAATTGTAGTTCCTCCAAGGCTTCTGGTGGACAGAGGGGAAGGGAATGTGAGGAGCAGTGCCTAGGCTTTCTCCTTTTAAAAAATATGCATGGAAATGAATATGTACAGTGAGTGCAGACAGGGCGGCTAAACAAAAGCAAGACTTGGGCAGGTGGAAAGGGCTCTCTCCTGTGCCTACAGAAGCCACCCAGCTGGAACTCAGCTTCACAGGCAGCCAAGGATGCTTGCTTTCCTTGAGGCCTCTCTGAGCAAACTGTGGAGAGTCTCACTTGAGCAAGAACTCCTCAGGAGGGAGGAGATGGGATCCTCAGTCTGTGCTCTGCCATTCACCTACCTGGCGGGGCAGAGCTCTGGGATCCTTCCTCATCTTCATCGGTCTCAGTCTGTTGAAAATGGGGCGATAATGCAGCCCCTGTTCCTACTGCCTGATTTTAGGGGACACATACAAAGCAGTCTCCAATGTGAATGCATTTTGAAAGGGAGAATCTGTGTTCACAAGGAGAGTATAATTACTAATTTGACAACAAGCAGGAGATGGGTGAAAGGGCTGACTCCACACGGGGAACTCTGGTTAGCATGCTCTTTAATCACATTTCTGTTGGCAACTCTAATGGCATTGTTATTTGCACTTGGCTCCCTCACCTTGGCCAGAGCCATTCGTGCTTGTCAATTAGGCCAGCCAATTGCGTTTTCACCAGATGTGAATTAACTGAGCCACTTCATCCCCACCATGGCCAATGAAATCAAAGCTTTTATGTACTGTTTTTCAGGCTGACAAATGACAATTATTTGAAAGAAGGCAAATATAAACAGGACACTGATTAGAAAACTTATCCTCCCCCCATGTCTATCTTTACTGCATCTGCAGACGTTTAGGCTAATGTCTTTCTTATTGTCTCCATGTCCCATCTTTAGCTTTAGGGTCAGACAGGCCAGAGAGAGACCCAACCCAGACTCCTCGACTGCCTTGCTGTTTGTCATTTGACAAGTCACTGAACTCTCCGAGCCTCGGTGTCCTCATCTTTAAAATGGGGGCAATTGGAGCTAGCTGGCATGCGTTTAGGTATGTAAACAGGGGGGTGAATTTAAATGTCATCAGGGGGCTGGAAGAGAGTCTGAGAGCATTCAGGGGTGCAGCTTCAGAGGTCAAAAGACATCACCTCCTGTTTGTGTCCCCCCTTGAGTTCAGCCCACTCAATAAACAGGGTACAACTACCAAGCGCTTAACTCACATACTGGTACCTGTCTCAGCTGTCAGATGATAGAGATTATTCCCATTATCTTATCTTTTTTTATAATTTTATTTATTTTCTTTTTAGAGGGGAAGGGAGGGAGAGAGGGAGAGAAACAACAATGTGTGGTGCCTCTTGTACGCCTGCCTCTTACTGGGGACCTAGCCCACAATCCAGGAATGTGCCCTGACTGAGAATCGAACTGGTGACTCTTTGGTTCACAGCCCAGCACTCAATCCACTGAGCCACACAAGCCAGGGCAACTATTATCTTAACACTCACTGCAAATTGATACAGATCTTTTAGTCAATTACAGAAATACTGTAGTAAATGAGAGGATGCAGAGCTTTCTTACCCTGTTTTAAAAAAATGTTTAAGGCTGCTGTCTTCACAGGCAAACTTAGAGCTGTCTTTAGATCAGGCTACTGTGTGATCTGTTGATATACTGTAATCGAGACTTGCAAGGGCCCTTCTCTCACCTTGGAACATCATGGCAGCATTGTGTCTGCCACCAGCTGCAGCCACAAGGTGGAAACATGGGGTTACTGATGTGGCCCGTTATCTTCCTGACACCTGGTGAAGGTGTCATGAAAGTTGGGTGCCGTTGGGCTCCCACTCATGGTCCCCCATCAAAATCTTCCCGTTCCAGGGATCCTTTCCTCCTGCTTCTGCTCTCTGCTTTCTGAACATGTCTGATAAATCAGGCCATTTGCTGTCAGAACTCCAAGAGTGCAGGGGTCCACATGCAGATCCTCACCCTGCCACTTGCAGCCTGGGATCCCGGGGCAATCATCTTCCTCTCACCTGGTGTCTGTATCCCTCTCTGTAAAGTGGGAGTGGCAGTGCCTGCCCTGTTTCTCTCACAGGGACTCTCAGGGCTCAGGTGCAGCTATGGATGTGGGCTTGGGAAACTTGAAAGCACCATATACGTGATTGTCAGGATGCTCAGGGGTGCAGCGTTCTCCTTCATGGAGCCTGGATAACACTGCATGAGAATAGGCCGGCCTCAGCGGACTTCAGAGGTGGGAGTTCTAGCAATAGGTCGGTATGGACCGCATTTTGACAAAGCTCAGGCTGTCCCACTGAACCCCCACTGCACTCCTGCTGCTAAACACCCAGTCCTGCTTCTGGCCTAGTGGCTCCCAGACTCGGTGTTTGACCTGACTCACCCTGGGATCCACCCGAAATTCTCTGTTCTTTTCTTTTTTTCGGTTACTATCAAAATAAGAAGCTTCTTGGGAATTCTCTTTGTCTCCCATATAAACACTGCCTGGGCTGGGCACTACACGCCCCACGGCAGCCAACACAGTGGCTCCACTCAGCGCACCTCTCACACCAGGGACTGCCTTTTATTTCTGGTCCAGTGCAGACCACCGCACCTGCCCATCTGGTCAGTCACCTGTGCAGCATTCTGCACTGGCCCAGAATCTTCTGAGGAAAGACCTTTGTCCCCACTGCTGACAGACAGCCCCAACCCTCTGGAGCCAAGCAAAACATTTCCATAGTCCCCCAAGAGGTAATGTCCAAGTCCAGTGTGGCTCCAGACTGAATCGAGCAATTAAATCCACATCTGCCCCTGCCCAAAACCTCAAAAATGTTAACATCTTGCACGTGTCAAGAGGGTTATTTATGAAACTATTTGCTTGTCAACCCCAAAAGGACATTCTGTACTTTTTTGCTGGAATACTGTATATTTATGAGCCATGGCTCAAAAACTAACTTTGGCAGGGATATTTATCTGGGAAATATTCTATCTGCCCCTCGTGAGGCACAGCCTGCATTCAGTCACCAGCACAGTGGCAGGGCAGGGTCCGGGTAGAAAGCTGGTCCGTGGCTCATTGCTGCCAGGAATGAATCCCAGATGTTTGCTTCTTCAGGAGGAGGGTTTTAGTTTCAGAGAAGAGGTGCTCTCTCTCCCTCTCCTCTCTCTCTCCCTCTCCCTCCTTTCTTCTTGCCTCCCTCCCCCTAAATCCCCATTCCCAATCTTGATTAGTTAGCTCTCAACATTTAGAACATGCAGTCTATTTGATTCCTCCCACACTTGAAGCTCTAGCATCCCTCCCCCTTCCCAGACCTAGTCAAGTCTCCTGGTTTGGAGGACTAGCTTCTGGGCTCCCAGTTTTAGAATCTGGTTATCTGTCCTTATGTGTGACACATAGGGCCACTTGGAGAACAAGGGAGGTTGGTGTGATGTGGGACAGACTCTAAACTGGGACAGTAAAATACCCATAAGGCTGGTAGCACCGGCCTTCCCCAGGGACAACCCCCTTGACTGTGCACCTCCAACATGTCCCCATGTCAGCTTCACCAACAAACAGAGTCTTCTGTTAATAGAGACACGAGTCCATTCATCATCCCAGAGAAATTCTTGCTCTCTCTTGAGCTAGGGCAATGAACTTATTTATTTTGCTGCTCTCTTCAGGAATGAAGGACCCAAGGGAAGAGCAGCCTGTGCGTGTGTGTATCTTGTGCAGTGATAGATAGAAGAACATGTATCCTGGGACCTAGAGAGACCCAGAGGAACAAGAGAGATCTGCAATTCAGAAGTGACATGTGTGATCGATCCTCATGCAGGCTTGGCAGTGTTTTCCCATGGCTGTAATGCCTGTATTTTTGTCCTTAAAAGCCTTTGAACCTTGATTAAGGGCTTGTTCTGAAAAGTCTTGATCTGTAATGACACACCTGGTAGGTATTCTTGGGAGATAAAGTCCTTTAGCTAGCTTCCTTACCATGCCACATAATAGTAATACTAAGTTATTACCATCATTGCCACTTATCAAGTACTTAGCATTTAGCACACTCTATTTCCAATCCTCAGAAACTACAAAGATTTTATCACCCCTGTTTTACAGGTGAAAAATGCTGAGGCACAGAGAGGTTGAGTAGTTTTCCAACAGCCACAAGGCTGATTATAAGTAGAACTGGTATTTGAACCCAGATTGCCCTGGCTCTGTGATTGGAGGCAAAAGAGATAAGAAGTTGAAGGAAGGAAGGAAGGAAGGAAGGAAGGAAGGAAGGAAGGAAGGAAGGAAGGAAGGAAGGAAGGAAGGAAGGAAGGAAGGAAGGAAGGAGGAAGGAAGGAGGAAGGAAGGAAGGAAGGAAGGAAGGAAGGAAGGAAGGAAGGAAGGAAGGAAGGAAGGAAGGAAGGAAGGAAGGAAGGAAGGAAGGAAGGAAGGAAGGAAGGAAGGAAGGAGAGGGAAAGTTAAAGCATAAAACACAGCCATCAGCTTTTGGGAGTTTGGTGTAGTTTACCCCCAACAGCTCCCCCAGCCTCGGTTGACCTTCTTGAGCGATGCACGCTGCCTGAAGGACACGTCCCTGTGGAGGGGGCCCAGTGTGTCCATCCAAGGGTGCTTGGGGGTGGAAGGTCTCTGTGGGAGAAGACACATGTCATCCTTGGGCTTTTTGGCATCAGCAGATCTAGCAGGAGGTTACTCAGGGCCAAGTCAGGAATCCAGAAATCCCTGAAAGCTTCTGGGGCTGGTTACTGGGACTTAGACTCCCCCAAATGTCTCTGTGTGCCAAGGTCAGGGCCCAGAATTCAGTTGTGTCTCTACTCTTTCCTCCCCTGCCCTAGCCTGAGCCCAGCCATGATTGGCATTTTGCCAAAGGGTGCAATGTCTTCGGGAAAAATTGGAGACTGGCTGTGGGAGGGTCCCCAGGCGCATGAGGACAGGCCAGGGTATATAACTGTCCAGACTGGGCATAGGCACAAAGCCAGAGAGCTCCCAGACAGCAATGACGCCTGGGAGGGAGGACCCCGTGAGGAAAGGCCTCGGGCAGCCTCCAGACCTTGTTGGAAGGGGGCTCTGCCTGGAGTCTTCATCCAAAAGCAACTTGTGTCTTGGAGTCACCAGTACTGCATTTCCGAGTCTCCATATCCCATGAGTTTGAGTGGAGAGAGGGTAGGATTGTATCACAAAAGCCCCATTTATTAACCCCTGGCTGGTTCTAACCTTTATCATGCTGATACAGGAATTTAAGTATATCTCTTGATGCTTGAGAAATGAGAAGAACACTGTACAATCTAATAAAGATTAGAAGGTAGTAGGCAGGTATTTTAACTCTTAATTCAGTTTCCTTCACTTCTTAGATATAAGACTTTGGATGAGTTACTTAATCTCAGTTTCCTAGTCCTTAAAATGGAAATAATGAAATACCACCTCCATAGCGCTGTTGTGAGGATAAACTAGACCATGAATATAAACAAATTTGGTTCCTGGCACATAAGTACTCGGTTACTGTGAGCTTTTTATTGTTGTTATTATCAATTTAACTTTTTGAAGATGAAATAAAACTGAGAATACGCTTGGGACACTGTATATTCATGTGGGGAATTATGAGTCCCTCTGTACAAAGAAGTGAATTAAGTTCAGAGATGTTACCAGGTTCGACCAAGCTGCCAGGCATCACTGGTTTGGGAAGTGAACTTATATTGGAGATTATAAGATAATTTCTCCCAGGCTGACCTTATAAAAGGAAAATTTATTTGCTGGGGAGGGAGGTGGGCTGGTGGAAGAGCTCAGGACGTGGAGGGATGCACTGGATTGGGCCAGCTGGAGTTGTTAGACCTTCCCAGGAGGACGAGGCCTCTGAACTGTGCCTGTGCCAGTCACCCAATGGCCCGCCCTTGCTCAGGTTCTCTGCCTAAGGGAGGGAGGACCGCTACAAGTTGGAAGGATGGGTTTTCCAGATTTGGACTGCATGCCAGGCACTGGGGATGTGGGTAGAGCAACTGCATTGGAGGTAGAGAACCCTAAATTCAAATTTTCTGTTAACCATTTCCTTGCTGACCTTGGGCAACTTATGTGGCCTCTTTGAGCCTCAGTCTCCCCAGGCTCAGCTCTCCCTCAGAGGACTTTAAAAAGAAAAATCACCACACTCCTAGTGGTGTGGGATTTTGCACTCAGTAGTTCAGAGGACCACAGGCAGGCGACCAACCATTGTAAAAGGAGTCTCTTATTTGTGCAGACTAGATTCATCACAAATTGACCAGGTCACAAATTCCAGATACAGCATTTCCACTTTCACCTGCAGACCGTGAAAAATGTGGGGATTGCAGCCCCTCCTAAACAACATGTTGTTACCAGAATATGAAGGGCAAAAAGATGTCCACACTGGGCGGAAAAAGAGTACAATAAAGATACTTGGATTAGGAAAGGCACAGGCTTTTTAAGTTCACAAGAATAACCCTTCGGGGCAGGCAAAACTGAAAGTGGTTGAACTTTGCTAAGGATCAAGCCCCCGAGTTAGCAAGTTGGCACAAGGACTTTCGGTAGAAGAGGCCTTATAACACCTGCCCCACAATCCCTGGGACATCAGTAGTGGGGTGGGGGGCATCTGAACCCTGTAGACCAGAACAAGTGCTGATGCCAGAGCCATTTTCAATTAGAAAATGCAAATCATCCTTATTCGAAAATGGTGAGGAAGTGTTTTCATTAAAATATATTTTAAATACCAAAACAGAAGAAGGAGGAAGAGGAGGAGGAGACGGCCATGACAGCTGCAAACGCCAGACTGGTTTCCCTTCCCTCTGCAGACCTGAGCTTGTGGAGGTAGTCTACGTCACACGCAAGCAGTTAGCCCTTTCCCACTGTCCTCTGTGCCTGTCCCTCTTCCACTGTGAGAGGAGGCACAGGGAGGGCCACACCCCCGTACAGCTAAGTCCTATTCAAACAGCTCCCAGGTTCTGATGTTCAAATCACAGACATGGTTGCTGCTCCAGAATCGCCGCACAGTTTCTCATCATTACAGGGGCAGCCCCATAATGGCAGCTGAAATCATAATTAACGTTATTAGAGGCAACAAGAAGGGGCCCCGGAACTACCTATGAGTAAAATCAGCCTGCAGTAAACAATCCACACCAATTGTCCAGAAAAAAGAAGCTCCCATCTTTACCCTCACATCTCCCATTCCCTTTCAATATCTGTTTCAGAAAGACGAAGACATAAATATAGATGAGAGCTCAAATAAGAGGCACATCAAAATATTTAATGGTAAGGGATCTCTGATTCAGATGCTTCTTATTGCTCTTGTAATTGCCCCTTTCATGACTAATGGGCTTTCTGGGCAAGACTGGGAAACTGAGACAGCCCCGATGTAGCAGCCAGTTTGGGGGCTCCCTCATGTCATGTGACTGTGCTGTATCAGGGTCCAGCCTCATCCATAAAGTGCCAGATGCTATGGAATAAATGTGAATGTGTCGATAGGGATGCTTGAAGTGCTGGAATATTAAAGCTAGGGCACAGGGAATTCAGGCTAGAGAGTTGTTTAGAACAGAGGTGAGGAAGGACAAGACCTGGTGTCAACCCTGCCACTTACTGTGTGACCTCAGACAAGCAACTGAACCTCTCTAAAGCCCGGGGTTCCCACCTATGAAGTTTTATGGGGCTATTGAGAGAATTAAATTAAAACACTGATACAAACCATATAGCCGAGGGCCTGGCATATAGTAAGTAGTCTGTAATTTATTCATTCAAAATGTGTTCAGCGAACAAATAAACAATGACTTGATATTTTTAATGGAAATCTCAGGCCCAGAGGAGACAGGTTCTTGGCCAAGATAACTCATCTAATCCTTAGAATTCATGAAACCCAATCCGTAGGCCAGTACTGTTGCCCTGGCCTGGGAAGTGCAGTCTCAGTCATTCCTCCCACACTAGGACTAGCCTAGTCATGGCGAATCATGCCTGCCTCGTTTGGGGGACAGTCACCAACAGAGCAGAAGAAGTGAGTCTGAGATTTTGCTCCACTTTCTGCTCCAGGGAATTTGCTGCATCCTAAGCCAGGTAGGAGTCCGAGGCCAGGAAATCAAGCAGAGGGCAGATGCTTAGAAGCTAAGACATTCACTTTCAAGAGCTAGAAAGGCAAAGATTGGCATTCATAGATGTAAGGCTGAGGGTCCTGTTTAAACCCTCCAGGCCTCCATGAAGACCAAGAATAAGGATGAACAGGAAACAGACAAACTTCCACTAACTCAGTTTAGACCAATCTCCACCACTGATTGAATAGGCAGTGGAAGAAAATTAAGTTTCCTCTGGAGAAAATAACATCATCTAGAACTGCCACAATTTTTCACATACAAAGTCCAATAGTTTCCTCACTGTGGCCCCGAGAAGCCTGTCGACTTCATAGAAGACCTAATGGGAATTCCACGGAAGTCTGAATCCCCTTGGACAGGCCCAGGCAGATCCCAGGAGCAGAGCACGGGATAGGGAGAGGGATCCGGGGTGATGAGACGACGATGACAATTTGAAGTTGTGAACTGAGAGTTCAGCTGCCTGGAATTGCACTTGGAAAATGAAAAGCTGCCTACGGTGCCGTCGGCACGCAGACGTGGAGACGCTATGCAGAGAGCATGCAAAGCAAATGTCAGCAAAGAAATGATTTCCCTTTTGACCAGCTCTAAAATTGGCTTCCAGTTATTAGAATAATGTAATAGTACAGCTAGAAGGGCCTTGAAAGTTTAAGCCAAACCTTGAAACCTTTTGCTTTTATTGACTGACTCCCCAACATGGGAACTGATCCTCCTACTTCCACACAAAAAAAATGAGTTCTTTCAGCCCTGGCTGGGTGACTCAGTTGGTCATCTTATACTCTAAGGTTGCAGGTTCAATCCCCAGTCAGGGCACTTATAAGAAGCAACCAATGAGTGCATAAATAAATGGAACAACAAATCAATCTCTCTCTCTCTCTCTTTACCTCCTCAAATTAATAGTGCTGTCTTAAACACATATGACCGGACTCCTCATCCAGCCGGGCTCTTTCCCAGCATCACCGCCTTGCTGAGGCTCTGAGCTCAGCCAGCTCTAGCCAGCAGCCCATCAACACCGCAGACAGCTTCAACAAGACTATAAATGCGATGTTAGACCTCAGGTGAGAGATAACACGATTCTCCTCAGCAAAGAAAGCCCTACTGGGGAAATGCAGCGGGATTCCAAAGCAACTGAATTCTTCATCTCCCCAAGGCCACCACAATTTGCCGTTTATAGCGCTGTCCTGATAAATACAAGGGAAGTCATATTTCACTGCCATTATTTAACTTAGTCACGATGTCCTGGCTTTTATAAAGCCACTTGGGCAGGATGTTTTCTATCAAGTAACAGCTGGGCCTTTAGAAAGCACAGAGCTGGCGCATCCCTCTGTGTTGTTACCTTGAAAGTCAGGGAGCAGCCTCCGTCGGGGAAGGGCAGCCCACGTGGTGGCGCAAGGGCCAGGTTGTAATCCTCTTGGCACTTTCTGGTCTGGGTGCTGTGGGCACCTCTCTTGAGCTCAAAATAATGTGAGCCACTTGTTCAGTTCTGTGGTGAGAGCTGACAGGGCTCCTGTCCTATCACCTCCTTGACAAGCTGCTGAGGTAGGGACGGCATTGATGAAGGCTTAGCGGACTTGGGACTTAGCGGACAATGGACTTGGGGCCATAGGAACTGGTGTGACAGCTGGGTTCAAACCCAGTTACAGGAAGTTTGGCTCTAAAACCAGAATCAGTTCGTTGTGCTGTGGTCTGTTTGTTTTTGTTTGTTTGAACCCGTGTCTCGTTGCCCTAGCTTCCTCATCTGCATGTAAGCCCAGTGTCAGCTGAAGCTGCCCATCCTTCAGGTATCTAAATAACCTTGACTCAAGCATCTTCCTATCCACAGCCTGGATAGGAAGTGGGAGGCTATAATGTCTCCAGATAATCAAGTAAGGGCTTTTCAGTGAATGTAGCTTGTCTAGATTCTCCAAATGCCTCATCATGGTGGTCTTGGAGCTCGCATCTGCCAAGTGCTTTCCCTGTTCACCCCATACCAACGTTCCCAGATGAGAAACTCAGGTCCCATCCATTAAAAAATAGAAATACATAAACAGAATTACAGCTGGGAGTCCATGGGGTTAGTGACTTTAAAACAATTTGAGAGGTCACAGCATAAAGTTCAGCCTCCCCCTCTCCATACACCATCAACTCTTCTCGGGAACAGTGAAGCTCTCTCTCTCAACTCTTCTTCTCCCTCCCCAAGGACCCTGAATGCAGCATTTCTGTCCCTTTCTCAAAAATGTTGAGCTTGGCCAACAGTCATGGACAGCAGAGACTCACCTGGCCAACCAGGTGATGCAGGTAATGCTCTCACCAAGCACCATCCCAGCAATGCCAGAGCTTCTCCAAACAGTTGTCTTGGGC
Source organism: Artibeus jamaicensis (assembly GCF_021234435.1). Taxonomy (NCBI): domain Eukaryota; kingdom Metazoa; phylum Chordata; class Mammalia; order Chiroptera; family Phyllostomidae; genus Artibeus; species Artibeus jamaicensis. The sequence goes on along the minus strand of NW_026521828.1, from coordinate 5,982,931 downwards.
ATCTGCTAAGCACACAAGCCTTTTTCTATGCATGGCATGCAAAATGTAGTCAGGATGCCCAAACTGTTCTCTGGACCCCTTGGATCATGAACTATTTTCAATATTTCCAAAATCAGATAACTAGTGTACCACTATCTGCAACAAAAGTACGTACAATATCAGGTGTCTTTGTCTGGGGCTTGAATTATATCAGCTCTATGTGGTGTCTGTGGTTTGCTCCTCCGATCACAGAACTCTTGAGACACAACTATTCCTGTTTCTGGTTAGCTAAAAGAGAGCACATAAAACCCCTATTACTTAACATGTGTTCATTCACTCCTTCGGTGAAAGTTCATTGATCAGTTATTTTCTGCCAGGCTCAGGTATTCAGTGATAAGCAAGATAATGTCCCTGCCTTCAGGGTGGTGATAGGCAGTAAATAAACAAATACATTTGCATAATAGTGTTAGTGACTTGAGGACTTGAAATTTGGAAATACCTGCCTCTGTAATTCCCTCATTCAAACCCAGTCTGAAGAGTTCTAATTGGTTTTACAAGTCTTTCTGCCATGGTTTTAACCTAGAACATATTCCAACCAAGGATGTGACTCTAGGTGAGAACTGGCATTTGGCTTCATTATGAACATGAAAATGTGTCTTTTCGGAGGGGGTTTGTGGAGTTGGGCAAAAAAGGGGAGGGATGAAGCAGAAAAAAAAACAAGTCGTAGAGACAACAGTATGGCGATTGGTTACCAGATGGGAAGGGAGGGTGGGGAAGTGGATAAGGGTAAAAGAGATAAATGGTGACGGAAGGAGACTTGATTTAGGGTGGTGGACACACAGTTTACAGATCATGTATTACACAATCATATACCTGAAACCTATATAATTTTATTAACCAATGTCACCCTCAATAAATTCCATTTAAAAAATGAAAAAGAAAAGAAAATACTTCTTTGGGGAGCCATATGATGCTACATCAGCAAATGCTACAAGCTGCAGAGTTACACCTCTAGTTGAGTATGTGATTTGCCTACACTCTAGCTTGGATCTTAATTTACACCTGGGTGCCCAAGCCTTTTCCACAGAAAGGGAAGAGGGCTGAGGAAGTGGCTCAGAAAGAAAAAAGCTCCTTCACGTTCCTCCCTCCTGCTTTAATCTCTGCAGAAGCACAATTAACCAGGCAGCGCCTGCCCACTGCTTTCATCATGCTCACTCAGAGATGAGCTTTCTCCGGGCACAATCAAGTGCTTTCAAAGCTAAAAGTCGTGGCTTTTCAGTGAATGTAGCTTGTCCATTTCCATTTCATTCAGAACATGAGGGAAACAGATTGTGCTTTGTCAAGTGGATAAAAAGAGAGGGGTGGCAGGGAAGACAAAAGACCAAAAAGAATCTATATTCTAAGAGCATGTGAGTTACTCCAAAGTGATGTTTAGATCTACAGGACAGTGATCAGCCTTTTAAGATTTCATAGACCCAGAGAAGGTAGAGTTGGAAAGGATTGTAGAGACCAGCAAGTCCAATTCTGTGCATTGACATAAGGGGAGACTGAGTCCCCAAAAGAAAACACCGGTCTTCCTAAGGCCCCATGACTGGTTGGTGGCAGAGTAGTGACTAGAACCCTGACATTCTGTCCGGTGCCTTTTCTGTCACACTAGACTGTTCCCATATTCCCTTTCATCACTTACCCTCTTTCAGTTGGTTTTTCTAAATTTGTTCCAGTGCACAGAATCTGCTCCCTTGTATACTAACCCTAAAATTCTCTAGTTTTCCAAGACCAGTCTCTATTCCATGTGCTTCAAGAAGTTAACCCAGTTATTCTAGAAATAACTTCTTCATTCTTTGAAACCACAGCATTTGTAATCTGAGTCATTCGCTTGTTTGTATTGTAGCTTGCGAGTGACAATTTACAATTTAAATTGTCCTAAGTAAAAATAAAAGGGACGATTTGTTCTCTGGAAAACTGAAAAGCCCAGGGGTAAATCTCACTTCTGGCAGGACTGGATCCTGAGACTCGAGTGACAGCATCAGCACTCAGCATGACTCTGTCCACCTCTCTCCTCCGGGCGGGTTCCTGTCCCGGGATCTCCACCTCGAGATGGCAGGGTGGCTGTCAGCAGCTCCATGTCGAGTTTGTCCGCAAGAGCAGCATCAGGAAGCAGCTTCTGTCTTTCCCAGCCGTTCCACACAGTCCCCACGTAGGAGTCCGCCTCATTGGCTCTGCGTGGGTGCGTGCCCACCTCCTTCTGGACCCCAGAGGTTATGGTCATCATTAGATGGCTGCGGCACAAGCATAGTGGTGTTTGGTTGTTATTAGTTCATAACTTGTAGACAATGCAGCATGCTGCTGTTACCGGTGAATGAAATCGACAAGACTCGATAAAGTTAGTGTGGTAACCATGGTGTTATAGTATAACGCCTCACCGGGGGCCTCCTGAGACCTGTCAGGACCTCCTGGCTGATGGGCCAGTTCTGTTACCACCAACCCAAGTGCCTCTTCCATTGGGAACTGGGGCATCTCAAGTAGTTGAAGTCTTTAAACATTCCACAGCCTATTATTGTCTCATGGCATGTTCTGCTGATAATACATCCTTTGAGTTTACAGAGTACTCTATAACTTTTGTTAACAGTTTGGTTCAGAGACAGCATTTTCTGATGACCTTCTGTCCATCTTTTTTTTTTTTTACCTTCTGCCCATCTTTGAAAAATCACTGGAATGTGGTGCTCCAATTGGTCAGGGCTGGGTCACATGACTTCCTGAGCCGCTTCAATACCTACAAGGCAGAAGTGGCTATAATGTTGGATTCTTTAATAGTATAGTTTTTCTTAGAGAGTGCTAAATGCTCCTAAGAACATGGAGTGTGGAGCAGCGATTCTGAGGAAAATCAGGTTTCTTGCCAGAAAAAGAGGAAATGGTTGTTAGGGAAGAAAAATGGTGATTCATCATAGGTGGTGTTTTCTTATTTTTTCATGTGTGTAAACCTTGATTTTCCAAATCAGTTTTAAGCTTCTTGAGGGTGAAGACAGAGCTCAGTGTCTAATCGATAATCATCAATACATTCTTCTTCATTAGTCAAAAGCAAACATTTATTTGGCACCCACAGAGAACCAGGTGCTATGATGCTTTGAGGAGTCTTAAGTATCAGATTCGGACTCCAGTTCGCTACAACAGACATCTCCTGAACATCTAACATATGCCAAGCACAGTGCTAGCACTGCGGTTACAAAGTTGAACACAATATAACCTCTGCCCTTAAAGAGCCTCATCTAATGGAAATAAGACCAGTAATACCACCATTTATTGAGTGCCTACAATGTGCCTATATTTCACATACATTAATCTTAAGTCTTAGCACCCTCCCCTGGTATGACATATTATTTCATTATGATTTTAATGAGACCCAGAGAAGAACACTTAAACTCTGATCATCAAGCTTGGAGGTCAAATAAAGCATTAAGAATGTCCAAAGACACAGGGCTTGTATGTAGTAGAGTGGGGAATTCTGGGTGTAAGGCATCTCAGAGTTGGTTCTGATCATTTAGGTATGTAGACATCAAAATATATAATTTAGGTATGTAGACATCAAAATAGTAGGGGAAAGGGGAATCCATTGCAGTGGGACTTGTAGATGTCTCTCTCCTCTGAGGAATTCTAAGAAGCCCTTAAGACCTTACCACTCCCCTTCAGGTACACACCCGTCCCCACCACTTTAATTTTACTTCTGAACACACTGCATTCTCAATCTTTTTCTGTATAAATTACAAAGCCATTCAACCATTAGAGGAGCTCAGTGCCAGATAAATACAATATATTATAATTACCATTTTGATCATAATTCTTTTTTTCTTTAATGGAGCATTCTTTTTATGGCCACTGAACACTACTTCTAGTTGATTAGGCTTTTAGTATTTCATAAGTTTCAATAGGAAATGAGCAGGATTAGTACAGTATCTTGAATAATGAGCTATTAATGTATTTTTAATGACCAAGCTGTTCCAACAAGAAACTTGTTGATTTTTGTCACTGTAACATTATTGGAAAAATGACCTGCATGTGGACTGAGTGGTGTATTGTTATGTGAAGTGGGATGAGGTTTTGGTGCATTCAGGGCACTCCTTTAGAAGCCCAGCTGATTTAGGAGAGTTGTCACAGAAAGAGGGAAGAGCTTAGATATGAGACTAAAGTATGAATTGCAACGTTTTCTGGTATTCTAGCCATAAAAGTCTGTATTTATTTCTCATAGAAGTTTTCATTTCCTCTCCTTTCTTCCTTGCTTTTTAATATCTATTAACCCATTTTACAGATGGGTAAAGTGGAAAGGCTTGTCCTGCTTCTGTCTGGATCTGACTTTCAAAACAACCATGGAATCAGTTTACTAGAGTTTTGTTTTGTTTTTCATAGGAGAGGTAACACAGTTTCTCTGAGTCTTGTTTTTTTCATCTGTTAAATGGAGATAACAAAATGTGTGTTTCATAGGATGTTACAAAAAGGAAATGAGATCATTCACATGAAGTACCACTCGATCTTCTCCTCCTTTAGTCCCTACGCCAAGTCAATGAATGTCCCCATCCTAAGACAGTACTTTTGGGGGAAACTTTGTATTTTAGTAGCCTCTAATATCCTGCTTGGGTTGGGGCTTCCTGAGGTCAGGGACTATATCATGCACACATTCCTTTTTAGTCCTTCCGTGTACACAGCTCTGGGCACAGAGCAGGTGATTGATAACCATCTGTCAAACACTGCTGCCCCGGACCTCCCAGCACTTACAGGCTTTGACTGGCTCCAGCAGACTTCTCCAGGAGCACTTGGCTCATTCAGTGGTTGTTCACTGTGACATTAGAACTTTCTATTTCCATGGTAGTAAGAAATTTAATTGTAAGGAATCTGTGAATAGACACCATCTTTCCAGCAAAAATGTAGCTGCAAATGCTTCCTAGGGTTAAATTTGAAGAGTAATAGTAAATAGGGTTGACCCAAGAAGAGGAGGAAGAAAGGAGCCAAGTATCTGGCATATCTGTGTGTAGTGTTTTATTTTAGATAGCGATTTTGGGTAACTAAGTAGATTGGGTTATTTAAGGTAGTTAAACAAACAAACAAAAAAGCTATTTACATGTTGCCTCCTTCTCCTTCTCGTTGCTCCACTCTCCCCAGGGGAGGGGCACTGCCTTTATCTCCATGGCCTTGACAGCTCATCACACATCCTCACTCCATCCAGTAGGGAGAGGAAACAGAGAGGGAGTGCGTTCTTTCCCTTTAAGAGCACCACCAGAAGTTGCACATGCTTCTGTTCCTAGGTGGTTGGTTAGAATTTAGTCACAAGGCCATTCTAACCTGCAAACAAAGATGGAAAATACAGTCTTTATTCTCTGTAGCCAAACACCCAACTGTAAATCATATAAGTCAGGGGTTTTATTGCTGTAGAAGAAGAGAGAAGGGTTATCAGGATATATGACTGGAAGTCTCAGACACACGCCATTTTCATGATGTACTTCCTTGTAGAAGGAAGGAGTTCTCAACCTACCAAAACAAAACAACAAACATGACATGTCATCCTAGATCGTAAAGCCCAAGAAACTTCATGGGGTCACCTGTGATGGTTGCCACTTTAGGTTTTAAAGGTGAAACCACCTGTTACGGGCCTCAGAGGCCCTCGGGAGGCCATGGCTTGCTTGCCCGTCCTTGCCTCCTCGGCACCTGCAACAGAACCTGACTCAAGGTAGAGGTACAATAAAACTTGTCAGTGCACCTGTACACGTTTCTCAGTTTTCATTGTCTCACTGTGTGGGAATTTCTGGGTCTGGTCCATTAAAAGCACAAGTTGGGAATCATTTGGGGCCCCATTTGACAAGGAATGTTAGGAATCTTCTAAAGTGACTTAAAAAAAGCTCTTATGAAAGGGGGCAGAGAGAGAGAGAAACATCAACAATCTCCCAGTCAGGGTGGACTTCGTGAAAAGCCCTGAGCAGCGGTGGCCCCGCTTCACAACTTCCTGTGATTTCAGGCCCTCTCGTCCAAAAATGTCTCCCATTGGCTGAAATTCTGCCACTAGTTCTTTCTCCCCTGACGATGGAGCCACCAGATGAAAGGGGCCCCAGTTCTTGAACCGCTTCCTCTTTCTCTTGGTTAGCTGAAGCCCCATAGAATGCCCCTAGTTTCAGAGCGGGCACCACCACCTGTCAGGTCGCTGTCAGTTAATGACACTGTTATCCACGGCAGCAAGCAGGGGCCTGAACGCAGGAGCAATAAGAAGCCATTTTTTTAAAAGATTTTATTTACTTACTTCTAGAGAGAGGGGAAGGGAGGGAGAAGGAGCAGGAGAGAACCATCAACGTGCGGTCGCCTCTCGCACGTCCCCCACTAAGGACCTGGCCCACAACTCAGGCATGTACCCTGACTGGAGATTGAACCGGTGACCCTTTGGCTCACAGGTCGGCACTCAGTCCACTGAGCCACACCCGCCAGGGCAAGAAGCCTTTTTTTTTTTATTGTAGGGAGGAGCTTCTAGAAACAACAGACTGGACTGAGGGGAGAAGGTGAACAGACCAACCCAGCCAAGAGGCAGCCTGAGCATACCGGGCACGAGGGGTCCGGGGAGTGGACCAGAGACCCAGGCTCACAGCTACCACCCCCCTAACTTCCCAGGTGGTAGGTAGCAGGTGCTAGAGAAATATTTGTGGAAGAAGTCAGTGGGGTACAATATTTATTCAGTTAACTTATTTAATAAACACATATCACGCTTACTATGCGCGAGGCACCATTCTAAGTACTTAACAAATATTAACTTGAGTTTCACCAGCCAAAGGCCTTGTAGAAAGTCAGAGCATGAGAGCCATCTCCACTCGTTTCTGCCTGTGTGACCTTGAAGTACTGATTCATGCCTTCGGAGGCTCATTTTTATCTCCTATAGAAGGGGTACCATAATGAAAGTACCTCAGAGTTATGGTGAAGACCTATAAAGCTAAGAGCCATAAAGTTACTTTATAGACTGAAATCGTTAGCCAAGCATAACCAATACTATAAGTAAGCCTCGGACTGGCTTAGCCTGTAGAGCCAATAATAACAACAAAGATCATCCTCGTGGTACGTTGTCACCGTGGATTACCTACCTCGTGGGCTTTGGAATCGGGTGACTTCGTGCACGTCTATCAGTTGCATGACTTTAGGCAAGCTGCTTCATTCTCCGTGGTTCTGTGTTCCCCTCTGAAACAATAGGGCTAATAATACTATTTACTTCTTAGAGTTGCTGTGAAAACTTTAAAAAGATGATAAAAATAAGGTGCTTAGGACAACAGCCTAGAGCAAGGATGTCAAACTCACTTTTACCAGGGACCACATCAGCCTCTCGGTTGCCTTCAAAGGGCTGAATGTAATGGTAGGACTGTATAAACGTAACTGCTCCTTAACTAGGGGCAAGGGGCTCAGTGCTGCCACCGGGTAGAAACAAGGTGCTGGGTGGGATAAAACAAAGTGGTGGAGGGTCAGATTTGTGTTTGCCACCTGTGGCCTAGAGTAATGCACCATAAATGGTACATGCCTCTCTGCCCTTGTAAGCCTCGTTACAAAGTGGGCAATTGTTGTTATTGTCCTTATTTTCCGGAGAAGGAAGTGGAGGCACAGAGAGGTTAGGTCACTTGCCCGATGCCACATATCTAGGGAACGATACAGCTGGGGTTCCTGGACAGGCCTCTCTCTGACTTGGGCATCTTTGTGGCTGCCTAAGCAAAGATTCCCACCATCCATAATGACACACCAGAAACACTGAAGAAATTCCTGAGCAAAAGAAAGAATTACAAAGCTAGAAAAGAGATAACAAGTACCTAACTTCTCTCTAAATGCTAAGTTGTTGCAAAAGGAGAACACAATCCGTCAACACGGATGTGGGGACTGGAGAGGCTCCCAGAAGCCATCTGCTCCCAGCTCCTGCCCAACGCAGGCATGGCACAGCTGGCAGACTATGACCAGACTGAGCCCCTCGCTCCCCTGGGCCATCACCCAAACCCTGCCATGCTGTATGTGGGTGCTAGTCAGTACAGTGTGAGTGGAAGGCAATGGCTTAGCATCACCTCTTCCTTCTAACTGCTTGATGCCATTGAGCAGGGTGACCTAAAAAGCCACATTTGAAGATGATGGAGCCACCAGGCGAGAGGGGCCTGAGTTCCTGAACCACTTCCTCTCAAAGAGCTGCCTGCCCATCAAACCCAGCCAGCTAAGACTACATGAGCTAAAATAACTCTCTTTGATGACTGAACCATTGTATAGTTTGGGTCTGTTTGTCACAGCAGCTGGCATAACTAACCAATGCAGGGAGGAGGAGGAGGGAGAGCTTTCTAATGTCCCTGACCATTGGCCACTCAACCTCTGCTTAAGTCTTTGCAGTGGTGGGGAATTTATTTTCTCCTGAAGTATTCACTGGCTCCTCATCCATTCGATCACCAGCTGTTTACTGCGTTCATACTATGTGCCAGGCCGCACACTGGCACTGAAGAAGCAAGGATGAACCAGACACAGAGGCCTCTGTCCTCGTGAAGGGTGTTCCTCAGACTGGTTAGTAGACAAGTGAGCGGCAGTAAGCACAATGTTTATTGGCTCTGATAAGTAACTTAAAGAAATACACAAACAGACTGATGGCGCAGAGAAACAAGGGCGGGGGAGCAGCCGATTTGGCTGGGGAAGTGGGGAAGGAGTTCATGGAAGCCTTCTCTGAGGAGGTCACGACACCGGCACAGTTGGCAGACAACTTTGAAAAAAAAAAAAAAGTTGCGTTTGTTGTTGTTTTGCTTGTATTGACAGAAAAATGTGTCTCCTTTAGCTCTACCTCCAGTCCTAATTGTAGAGTCTGGGGTCCCGGAGAAGTCTATTTTTCAGTTGACAGCTTGTCCAACATCCCACTTGTGCAGACAGCTGTCACATCTCTCCTATCCCCCGGAGATCCATCCTCACCCCAAGCAGCCCACAGGGTTTAGTGGCCCAGACACCTGCTCGAGTATCTGCTGCAGGTGTTAGAAACAGCAAGTAGCTGGCACCAAGGACCCAGGCAAACAAGGCGGTCCCATGCAGAGGCTGTGTGGGCCACCCCCAGCACCTCGGGGATAATTGGTCCCACTCCATGACGCAGCTTGCTCCTCTCCCCAGGGCTGCTCGATGGCTGCTGGCTCCCATCAGACGCTGATTCCTGACACTGTGAGGGAGCAGCAGGGTTAGGGCCTTTGGGGGCTCCCAATGGAAGCCTCTCTTTTCTCTCTCTCCAAAAATTTATTTTATGTTAAAACCATGTCCTTCACCCCTGGTTTGAACACCAGAACAAACTTCCCTGTCCCCAGCGTTGGCCTCAAACCGCAGGCATTTGGCTGGAGAGCCAAGGAGGCAGCGGGAAGAGCTACTTGGAGTCAGGCTCCTCCAGATTCCTGCCAAGTGTCACTCAGGAGGCAGGGAGGCCGAGTTGTACAAAGGCCCAGCCTCCTCCTCCTCAGAATTACCCAGAACAAGTCTGCCCTGCCCCTGCAGAAGCTCTCAGGAGGCAGGGGCTTATGCAAGCTCTGGGGGCCTCTGGGCTAGCCACGGCCCCTGTACTACCCGCCAGCTCAGGGGCTGGACTGAGGCCTTCGACCCTAACATGGTGCCCACAGGTTCTTTTCTTGCTTGGTTTGGAGGTAAAAACTGCTGCTACTTGTTTTCTCATACTTTCCACAAAGATCATTTGGGGCAAGAGCAAGTTGAGGCTTCCAGAAGGTGTGGCATTATCAGGGAAGCGAAGAGTGGTACAATAAACACAGGACACACTCTGCCCAGCTCCTTCCATGGCAGAGTCGAGTCGTACCACCTGTACAGCTGGCCTTCCATGGTCTTCACACACCTTGTCCACTCCCTGGGGTCTTCTCCACTCAGTCTGACCTATAGATATGGGTCCCCTGACTCATGGCTGGTCCTCCTTCCTCCCCTGCACACCCTGCACTCAGGTGAAGGAGTGAGGCACCTAGGGAGCAAAATTTAAGGAAGTGCTCCCTCTCCAGGTCATACAGGTTCAGGGTCATCCCTGAGAGTAAGTGCCTCCTTAAATGTGGCTCTCTAGGCACCTCCCTCACCTCACCTATTCCGGGCCCTGCACTAGCCACCCAAACTGCTTTCCATGAAGTTCCCTGAGGGAACATTTTATTTCTTTGATCTCCCCTATCCCCTGTCCACTGGAAAGATCTGAAGATGGCTTTATACTCCTATGTAAAGTATCAAATCCAGCTTGGAGAGATAGAAGTGTTTTCTTTTGTTTGGGGGTCAGATAGTACTTTAACTTTTGTTGTTGCTGTTGTTGCCAATGTTTAAAATTCAGAAGAGCTCATATTTTAAAAAATGTTCTGGTTTGTCTTGAAAACACAGATGATAAGGCCCCTCTGGCTGGAGCTGGCCACGCTGTTCCTTTAGGCTCGTAGGCACAGCCTGGACTCTCCAGAACCCACTGTCCCACCTGTACCAGCTCACCATTTTTATTGCCTGCTCAGCCCCCTAGGCATTTGAAGTTGCCACCTTTGGTCTAAGGACAGATTATGTCTAGATATAAAGTGCAGTTTCTGGCAGCAGTGGCTGGCCAGCAAGGGGTACCAGGCCAGGGAGAGGAAGGGGGAGAATTCCTGATGTCCTTCAAATCAGGCCACGAAGGCCCTGTTCCAGCAGCCAGGGCGCATGAAGAACTGACACCTGCAGCTTGGGAGAAGAAACATGTTATGTGACAACATGAGAAGGGCTGCTGGGCCAAACAGACTAACCCTGAATGAAAACAGCACTGACCCAGGGTTGGGAGGCCTGCCTGGGTGACCCACATCTACCCCTGTAGTTGTGTTGAATACAACTCCTCCTGAGCTCCTCACCCCTTATTAAGGAGAGTTGAGAGGGATTATTTTTAAGGTCCCTTCCAGCTCTTAGTCTCTTGAATTGAGTGCTTGCTATTCTTAGGGGGAATTAGTCTAGTAGAAGAGTCTCAGAACATTGTTCGAGCTTAGCTTAGAAGTGCAATTGAGCGAACATCAGAAACGACATTTCATTGATAGCATGGAATTTTGTAACTTTCTCGGCTCTCCACTTATCCTTTTATAATTTCTCTGATTCTGCTGAGCATATACACTTACAGGAGCTCAAACAATAGCCTGACTCAACAATTTCTTTCCTTAACAATCACTTGTCTGCTTGAGAATTCACTAGGCTTGAAAAATAGTTTGCTAAAGACTGTCTCTATTTTTAAAATACCTGAGGAGAAGAAAGCTTCCTGTCCACACCAGGGTTGGCAATCATAGTGGAACCCAGTGCGACCAGCATCAGCAAATATCTGGGCAGCTGTGCACCGTGTGAGCTGAGAACCAGGAACTGCAATCAGATTAAAGCCCAGTCCTTGTCCTCAAGGAGTTTCCAGTTGGGCGGGGGGGGGGGGGGGTGGTTAGCACAGTGCCTCCAGAGGCCAAATGCAGGACAGAGTAAGATAAACGTCTACCTGACTTACAAGGGGCCAGGAGGAGTCCAAAAAAGCAAGTAGTGACATAGGCCAAAGGACAAAGAAGATGAGGATGAGCAGAAAGGAATTTGGGCCCTAGTAATTCCTTCGTCTATGGAGGATAAAGACTTCTCACTGCCACCGTCACCTGCGACACTGGGATGTAGAGGTCACAAGAGAGGCTAAGTCCTGCTGTCACAGTGCTTACTTTCTAGGGAGGAACAGATGAGTACGTCGATGTGCCCAACCATTTCAGATCCTGCTGAGTGCTATGAAGGTACTAACTGATTGATCATCAAGGTGGCAACTACGAGTTGGACAGGGAAAGCTTCTCTGAGGAAGCTCCAGTTGAGCCGTCATGAGATAGCCTGGGGAACAGCGCCCCAAGTCATGTCCAGACATTGCACATGGCTGGATATCCCTACGGGGAGGGACAAGTGCCCCCAGTTCGGAACTGATGTGGACCATATAACAGCTAACACCATCAGGCCACTGGAGCTAATAATGGGTCTTTCTTAACCCAAGAATCTGACATCCAAAATGGTTTTAGCCACCAAATCAGGGGCAGCATGAATTGCTCCCCTACAGAGAAAAAACAAATGCCCTTCTGCAAAATGTAATTTTGCCTCCACATTCTCTGGCATACCCGACTTCTTCCCCACCCACTTTAGTAAGGAGTGAGGGGGCAGGGGTGATGAAGCCCGGTAGTAAGTGGGGTACTCCATTCTAGGGCTCTTCGTCCCCAGACAAAGGGCGGGACAATAGCTCCTATTTGCTTTTTTTAATGCCAGGACCAGCCTCCTGTAACTGTGACTTGGACACAGCAGCTTCAGGAATCTATTCAAGCCTCCCCACTGTTTAAGGCAGTCTTCATAGCTATGTTTGTCTGTTTTTATTTTTATTGTGTTTTTTGAAGATAACAAGAGGAGAAAATAAAGTGTGATTTGATTCAACAGATATATTCCATGTACCTCCCTTGTCTCCATTAGACCAGCGTTTCCCATGGGCACCAGCCAAGACACCGTGCATTTGGGGACTGCCAGTCCCGGGCCTGGGCCCAATAAGGGGCCAAGCCACAGGGCAAGACTGAGGCCAGATGTGTTCTTGAACCCCAGGCTAAGAAATTTTACTTTGTCTCATAGGGTACAGACAACAGGGAGCCATGGAAGACTCTAAAGCAGGAAGCATCACTCATTCGATATCTGAGGGGATTCGGGGTTCATACGCACCTTTAGCAGAGCCAACCCCCTGACCCCCAGGCCCTGAATCTCAACTCAACCCTGTTTCTTCACTGTTTGGCACAATCCAGCGCAAGGGGCCCAGAGGTGGGAGCCAGGAGGAAAACAAGCAATGGCTTCGGTGCTCAGGGTGGACTCTTATCCCCAAAGGGTCACAGGGCCTTGCCTCTGAAGCAGGGGATGATGAGTTTCAGCGTGACTCACAAAACAGATACAGCCTTGGCAGCATTTGAGAGCATTTGGGAAACTTCTTATCACGTTTTGTTTTGTTTTGTTTTGTTTTGTTTTGTTCACAGGCCCTTAGAATAAGCTGCAGAAGTAGCCTCTGAGGGCTCGGATCCCCCATCACCCTCCAGCTGCCATGAGCTGCCCAGGGCCTTTCCGGACCTGGCACCGCCCACAGCCCTTTATCCGTGTGGTGGTCTTTCCAGAACGGAGCCTACCTACCACAGAGGGAGCAGCGTTCACCAGGTCAGCTCCGGGCAGCGGTGAAGAATGACTACAGGCTGTAGATAACCACCACCACAATCATACTTGTGACTGAGCCAGATGCCAAGATCGATATGGGTATCCTGTCATCTAGTGGCCAGAACAGCCTAACGAAGTACGTACAATTACTTTCTTCATTTGTTAAATAGACTGAGGCACTGAGAGCAACTTTCCCAGTCACGCAGCTAGTGTTTGACAGAACCTAGCTTCAGACCTGGTTCTGACTCTAAAGCCAGATCGTTGGCTCCCGAATCTCCCATTTCTCAACACTTCTTTAGGCACTGCCCCTTCCTCTGGCCACCAGCCACCCATTGCCTGGCTCCTGACTTTCCTCAGGTCCACATCCAGTTCTTCCCAAGCACAGCTCCTTTTTCAGGACATGGTGGAGTCTCAGCTCCACCACAAATTGATTCTATGACCCAGGAAAAGTCTTTTTATCCACCCGGGCCTTAGTTTTCTCATTGGTACAGTGGGGGTGCCCTGCCCATCTCAGAGTCAGAACGGGGATGAAATCAGTTCATGTCCCCCAACCCCCCAATAACCTGTGATGGGTACATAATCGGAAGGTCTTACGCTGGTGCTGCAGAGGCAACTCTCAGAGTCAGAGGCTCGAGCCCTGCCCGGGGGGCAGCGAGCACCCAGGAGGCCTCCACAAACAGTTTTGAGGGAGAGGCTTCTGCACCGGGGAAGCTTGGTACCTGCCAACTCTGCTGGCAAAGCTGGCTCTGGGCTTTTTCTACAGAGAAAGGTCACATTCCACAGCCAGGCAGCCCCACACAGGGGAACAGCCCTGCCCGAGACATTCACTGGAGAAGTGAACAGGGAAAGGGCTCTGTTTGTTTATAAAAGGTTATGAGTCTCCAAGTTCTCCTGTGTGTTGCTGAGGCGAGCAACAAACACGAGGAGGGGAGCATGCAGGCTCCGTGCTCTGAGCTGATAAACAGAAGCACTGTCTCTTCAGGGCTGGGGCCAACAGTTTTCCCAACCGGCCGGCTCTGCACCGCTGTGTTCAGGGCTCAGGCTTGGGTCTAATGAAACAGGGCCCTGGAGCGACAACCCAGGGTTTGTGTCATATCTGCTGCGTTAGTTTCCTGGAGCTTTTGTGACAAAGAAGCACAACGTGGGTGGCTTAGAGCAACAGAAAATTTCACAATAAATTTCTAGCGCTGGGGGCTAGAAGTTCAAAATCAAAGTGGCAGCAAGGCCATGTTCTCTCTGAGACCTGTAGGAGAAAAGTCCTCCCTGGTCTCTTTCAGAGTCTGATCATGTTTGTGCTCCCCATCAGGCCGAACGTCCAGTTCACGCTGCATCTGTGCCTGGAGTCCAGGCATCAGAAGCCGAAAGGAAACCAGACTGGCCTGAATGAGTCTCCTGAGAGAAGTTTAATTGAAAATCACATTTATCCTTTATTCAGCCGTTCTCAAACTTTATGTCTTCAGAACACTTTTTTACTCTTACAAATATTCAGGACCCAAACAGCATTTGTCTGTGTAGGTTATATCTACCCATACCTAGTGCATTCAAAATTAAAGCTGAAAAATCTTAAATTTTTTACTAATTAATTTCAAAAATAATGAAAATCCCACATAGCATAAATAATATGTTTTTTTAAATAATTGAATTTTCCAAACAAAAAATTAGTAGAAAAAATGACATCGTTGGACATTCTGGAAATCTCTCTAACGCTGGGGTTAACAGAAGACAATGGGTTTTCATATTCATTTCTGCACCCAGTTTGTTGCATGTCTTGCAGCCTCTAGAACACTCGACCGTACACATATGAGGGAATGAGAATGGAAAAGCAAATATTTAAACATTATTGTGAAAATGGAGTCAACCTCACAAACCTCTTGAAAAGATCTCAGGAACCCCCAGAGGCTCCCAGACCACAGTTTGAGAGCTCTTGCTCTCACCTCTAGATCTTCCATGCCTTCTCTCCTGAGTTTCAAGTCCAAGCTACAGCTGGTTCGCCCGACAGCCACATGTGCACCCTAATTGTTAGCCTACTAATGTGGTCCCACCCTTGAGAATTATTTTGTTCACTGGTCTGTGTATAACCTCTGTGTCTTAAGGCATAACTGATATTAAAAGCTTTGCTCAAAGAGTCAGGGAGCCTGGTTTTGCCACTTACTAACTGTGACACCAGTTGTCCCTTCTAGGCCTTAGTTCATCCACTTGCCAAATAGATACTTGTTTACTTCACAAGACTGCTTAAGTATTAAATTGAATAGTAGGCATGAAAATGCCTTTAACACATTGGTGTGATAGGACATCATACCATTCTTTCAAATCACTGCATCATTTGGGATGTTTTGGGTAGTCAGCAGCGGATATAATACAACTACGTGGGCATAAACTGATTGACCCGTTTAACTGAACAGTCTAGAGGGGCGTGAGCCTGTGTGTGCTTTGACCTGGTGCTTCATGATGGCGTCCGAGCTCTGATGTAGGTCTCTCCTGTGCCCCCTGCTCTGCTCTGGATGGCTTCAGTCTCAGCCCCCCTCCCTCCCGTCAGTGACGATGACTGCTAGACTTCTTCCCATCCCATCTCCTTAGGCCACACTACCTGAGGTGAAAGAGAGCATCAATTCCATAACCTTCCATGAAAGACGGAAAAGCGTTCTGACTCGGAGGTCCTCAGCAAATGTCTCCCCTTGGATGCAAACTCCAGCCAATCCCTGAACCAATCGCCAGAGTCTGGGTAAGAAGATAAGCTGACTGGCTCGATCTAATCGAAGTCCTCTCTGGAGCTGGGGATAGGATGACTCACCCAAACCACTTGGCTTGGAAATTCTTCATTCTGTTAAGGAATGAGGTTTGCCCTAACTGGTGTGGCTCATTTGGTTGGGCATCGTCCAGCAAAGCAAAAGGTCACCAGTTCAATTCCCAGTTGGGGCACATGACTGGGTTATGTGTTTGGTCCCCAGTCAGGTTGTGTACGGAAGGCAACCAATTAATTCTCTCACATCAACATTTCTCTTCCTCTCTTTCTCTCTCCCTTCCCCTCTCCCTAAAAATAAATAAATAAAATCTTTTTTTAAATGAGAAGGTAGGAATAGTTGTTTGGAAAGCAGTCAGTGAATGTCCAAGATAACATCACTGATCTGTATTTATTGACCAAGGAAGATGATCACAATGTATTTAGTAAAATCCCCATCTACAGAATTCACATGTATGCATGTATCCATGTATGTGTATAAATATATATATCTTAGTGGCCACGACTAGTGGATGGGATTATGGGTGACTATGCACTTTCGTTTATTAGTTTGTTTTCTGGTCATCTAAAAAGCTTTTATATAATAGAAAGTATAATACTTTATGTAAAGTTTCCAATCAGGGACAAGTCTAAGATCCTATAGATTTTTGAAGCGCAGTCCCCAGCCATGCCATCCTTTACTCCCAACACCCGGTAGTCTTGCCTCCTAGGACCCAAGGCTGACCTTGGCTCATGCAGCCCAGGGGACCCCTAGGGAAAGGGCTGAGCCAGTGCAGGAAACTTACATTTGCTTCAACACCTCTAAAGAATCACAGAACCAGGATCTCTTGCTCGGAATAGAAAATAGTCTATTTTCATTCATATGCAATTCTGATTTTTATTGGTTCTTTTCCCCTGTCCTCTCCTCTCCCCAAGTTCTCCGTCAGCTCCCATGACCTCATCGTGATATTTAGTGTAATAGTTTTTTCCCACAGGTCATCAACTTTTAAAATAAATATATTTCCATCAACGGAAGTTGCAGAGTCACCAAAATTATTATACCTCAGTTCAGAGTCACAAGCTCATTAAAGACTGATTATTGTGCTTTTCCAAAAAGAATGGCAATAGAAGGAGCAGGATGATTCTTTTTCATTTAACTAGGGAAAGAGATGCACAGGCAGATTCACATAAAAGGCAGCAGTCTTTGGAGGAGGTAGCTGAGATAGTTAATAGGTAAGAAAATGAGGGAACAACAACAGAAGTCTTGCTTGACAAGCATTTCATTGGCCTCTGAATTTCCCTGGAAGACTCTAACAGCAGTGAGACAGTTTAGTCAGAAGGGAAAAGATTCAAGAACAGAAGTCAGGAATTCTAAATCCTATACTGCATCTTATTCCAGGAGGGACCTTGTCCACCTCCCTGGACCTTTGAAGTTGAATAAAATCAGAGATGGCAAATGGCTGACACCGCCCCACCACCCCCCTCTTCATCCTCCTGGTGGCCATCACTAACCCTTTCCCAGTGAGCCCAGATGCGGTCTGAGAACCCGCGCTGTGCTTCAAGCAGCCATTTGCCACTTATCAGTGAATGCAAGAAGCTGTCTGATCTCCCTGGGCTAACGATTTCTAAAATGCCCATGAAATCCTGACTCTGGTTTCCCTTTGCTGACCCAGGCTTACTTCATTTGCTGAATGCTTACGACTGACATTTAATAATCAGTCATAACATTATTACCATCGTTCAGAAAAACAACGGAGAGTCCTAAGTGCTTACCATGGAGAGGAGATTAAAACAGTGGCAACACATTCCTCCGCATGTCAGAGGAATGGTCCTGTGCAAGAGACAGGAAAATCTGTGTAACCCCGAGATGGTGACTCAAGACCCTGGGCTGCCCCGTGCACACGTATTTCTCTACCTCTGGATGTATTTCCAGCAAAGCGGGCTCAGCAACACCCCAGGGAGGCTGTAGAGCAGGGTCACAGTTATGTGAGATGGACCCAGTGGAAGTGAGGCGACCAAGGGGCACATGTCCAGTCTGAAGGGGACAGGAACCAGGATGTTCCAGACAAGTGCAGCCCCGTGTTTGTCTCCCCCTGCCTCCCCAGCCTCCAGCTGTCCTACCTCCTTTCGTTCGAGCTCCCTCTTGTTGTCTCCCTGCCAGGCAACTAGCAGTGCCTGCCACAGATTCATGACTGCATAAGGAGAAGGTGGCATAACTACATAAACAAGGAGCCATTGGAACACAGAGTGAAGACAGACAGATTTGGTGTGATGGGGCTAATGGAGACCTCCTGGAGAAGATGGCGCTGGCTCTGGAGGGGCTTGGAGGCCAACAAGCAGAGACAACAAGGAAAAGGTCCCCCAGGCAGGAAAATAGCACAGGCAACAGCATGGGGGCAAGGAAATGTGGGAGCAGAGGGCCTGCAAAGAAGGGAACAATACAACTGGAAACATGGGTCCCACTCAGATCACAAAGGTGCTTGGATGCTCCACCAGGGAAACTGGATTTCACGATGTGGTTTAGGGTGTTCATGTTGCGCCCAATCCTCAGCTTTCCCAGAGCAACCCTCCTGGCCTCTCGCCTCATTCCTCACTCAGGCCTCCCTGGAGGAGAATGGGAGAGAGGCAAAACTCATCTGATTCTGTCACCCGCTACTTAATCTCATCCCAACTGGTTCAGAAGGACTATGAACTACACCACTTCCTGGGTTGGGTTTATTCAAATTATGTGGTCAGTCAACAAACTGAGGGCCCATAATGTGCCTGGCACTGGGGACAAAATGAGGGACAAAGCAAACTATGTCCTGCTTTCTTATTGCTTACAATCTACTGGAGGATATAGATGATAATTAAGTCAATAAATAACAAAATAATTACAAACTATAAGAGCAATAAAACAAATAATTATGGTGCTGAGATAAGGAATGGGAGAGGTGGAAGTGGTCAGAAGACCTACAGTAGACAGGATAGTCAAAGAAAGCTCTCTGAGGATGTAATGTTTAAACATAGGCCAGAAGAGTACAAAGGAACCAGCCAGGTGAAATGAGGATGGAGGGAGGAGATTTGCAGAAAAAAGGATGGCATGTGCAAAGGCCCTGGGGCAGGAAAGTGCCAGGTCAGAAAAAGCTGAAACTGGACCAGGGTAGGCAGGACATCAATGGAGCAAAGACAGTGATTCTCACAGACACTGGTATTGACCCACTGACAAGTGGAACAAATCTACTTGAAATGTATCCTGCTGGCCCTCGTTCTATTATACATCCTATGGGAAATAACTTCCCAAGTATAATGAATACCTCTGTGAAGCCAAGAGGCATCCATCCATGGCCAAAAGGAAGGGGCAGACAAGCTTGCCTATACTGTGGGGTGGAGCGTAGCAATGGAAAAATGGATGGTGTTCCTGTTGGGAAATAAACCTTCAAAGAGAAAAGAGTATATATCCTTTCAGTTTCTTCATAAGTCCATAAAGCTCTGCTTTCTTAGCCAAACATGCCACATCCTGGGAACTTCAAGATACCAAGTGTTAGCATCTTTCAGGAATTTCCACTAGAAGAACAGTGCTCAGTGGCTTTTCAGGAGAGAAGGGAAAAATTTTTTTAAGAATAATAAAAGTTTCCATGCCAATCAGAAGGGAGAATGGTGGAAGAATCACAAGTCCCTGGCAATTTCTCCAAACCAAGTAGTGAATATGACCTAGAGGAGAGAATTAAGCAAATATTCTTTATGAAAGCAAGCCAATACTCCAAAAGCATCGATTGGGAGCACTGAGGCTCTTGCTTCATATGTAGACACTGAGCTCAGCTCGAAGATTTGGGTTCAGTAAGAGGGTGAAGGGCCCAGAGATTGTCTTTCTCACCGGGACCAAGTGTTTCTGCTGTCACAGAAAAACACTGCCTGGCTTGGACTGGGGGAGAGGGCCATCAGGGTGAGGAGGCAGCGGAGCCAGAAGAAAGTCAGGGACAGAGATTCCTTGGGACGTCTTCGCAACTCCGGACTGTGTTCCTGTGCAGCTGGAGTCACACCTGCCTCAGCCTCGGTTCTTCGCTCCTTTTTGCCTGTGATCACTCATCACCCTCCGCATACATCCTCAACTCCTGGCGGTGCTCCCACTCTGCCCAGCCCTGAGTATCCGTATGTCCAACTCTCTGCCATGCCCATTGTGTCTTGACAAGAAGACACAAACAAGGCTTTTGGGCCACAAATCTCCAGTCCCCTCCGCTGACCTGACTAAAGCCAACACCTCCACCTGTTCAGGAAACGAACCCCATTTCTCCTCTCCTACTCAGAAACTTGGCTGACATCTCTGTCCCCATGCTCTCCCCTGTGAACATTCAGTCCTCCATTGGATCATCCCCTAGGCCTATGGACTTGCTGTAGCATCTCTCATCACCTTGGCTCCTACAGCCCCTCCAGCAACCACCCCCATTCCTCTGTCGCCCTTAGAGCAACCCTCCTTGAAAAAGTTGTCCCTACTTGCCACCTTCAGCCCCTCCTTATGCGCCATCTCTGTCGTCCTCTTCAGCCGGGTTCCAGCCATCCACTGTACAGAAATGCAGTCCTCTAGGATCCCTAGCCCCTCCTAATACCACTGCACTGGGGGTTAGGGTTTCAAAATAAGAGCTGGGAGGGGAAAACAAACATTTAGGTAATAACATACAATAATTTAAGCATCCAGGTGTATCCCCAGCCACATCTCAAAATAGGCAAAATTAGTTTGCAAGTTTCCAGTTCCATAATCATCATGTACCCCCCGTGGACCTGCTGGGTGCTCAGGTGGAAGTCAGACCCAGGCCTCCTCCTCCACAGTCAGACTCAGAGCCTAGATTGTTGTTCCTGTAGAGTGATTTGAGAAGACTTCTCTTGGAAAATGGTCTTTTAAAAAGGGTAGATACACTGTGCACTGTTTTTCTTCCTCCTCAAGTGGTCATGAAATTTATAAAATTCTAAATCCTAGGATAGAAAAACCTGCTTAATTTGGTTTAACCTAATGCTTCCCCAATTTATTTGCCCACAGAATCCCCATTTTGCAAAGTGCCTATTTGCATCCTACAAATGTATGTTCCGAGGTACAACCTTATGTAAACAATACCCCACCCTGATGCTTCCACCTCACCCCAGTCAGCCCAGTCCTAAGGGGTGGGTTCTCCAAGAGGGGTCTTAGCTAGGCCTGGGGTCCTCCTTTTCCATGGTCCCCTTCTTTTCACTTCTGCCAGCCTAGTGTCTTTGTCTGGGCTCCAGGGATCCTGGAGGGAAAAGACTGGATGTCGATCTAGTGCCAGGCCTAGGTAAGTGGATTTCGTATTCACCAGGAAGTTGCTCCCTGGAGCAGCCCAGAACATGGGGCTATTTTGGTCCAGGCAGGCGATAAATCTCCACACGGAGACAGCTGCCCACTCCTCCTGTCAGGCTGCCCTGTGAGATGTTCTCACTCTCCGCCATCCCCCTGCTGCTCTTCTCGAATGTCACCCTAGCTCTGCAGTGTTGAAATAGAGCTGGGCTTACACAACTTGCCTGGATGATGCATGCTGCCTCCCTGCCTCTTTGGACTTCCTTTCTGCCCAGAGTTACAAGAATCCAGAAGTAGAAGGAACTTATCAGTCGAGTGCATTGAACAGTTGAGGAAACAGGCATAGAAAAGCTCAAAGTCAGTAATTAGAAGCAGTAGCCCAAGCTCATGAGCCCCAGGTCCAGGCCAGTTTCCATCCTCTAATGAAGAGTTAGTAATGTCAACAGGCTGGAAACCAGCTATGCCTGTATCACTTTCTGTGGCATGAATATATACATACATATCTGGGAAGAATATATGTACATATTTATGCATATTCTTTTAAAAATTACCAGTAGACTCATACTTAGTGCTTCTGCAATTTGCTTTTGTTTTCTTCAGTTACCAGTGTTTAGAACGCCTTCCTCCCCCATGATCATAGTTTGCTCTCCCTCCGAACACAGTCCTGGTCTGCCCGCCGCAGCTTTGCCTTTCCACCAGCCTTGCTGAACACAGCAGTCAGAGAATCTTTCTAAAATGTAAGTCAGATCCTGTTACCTTCAGGCTCAGAAACCTTCAGTGGCTTCCTATTACTCTTAAGACAAAGGCCAAACTGATCTCTGAGGCCCCAGGTGACCTCGCTCCTCACTCCCTTCCTGGCCTTAGCTCGGCAGCCACTCAGGCTTCTTTCAGTTCCTTAAAGCCACCCAGCTCCTTCCCCAACCCCACAACGCACTCAGGGCCTTGTAGAATGCTTCCCCCTCTACTTGAAATGCCCCCACACATGCACACACACACATGCATGCGTGCACGTTCACATCTGCACACAGACACAAGCCTCATCTAGTCTTTTAAGATTTTGTTTACTTAGTTTTAGAAATGGGGAAGGAGGGGTACAGAGAAGTAGAGGGACATCGGTGTGAAAGAGAAACATCAGTCGGTTGCCTCTTGTCCACGCCCCAGCCAGGGGCCTGTAACCCAGGCTTGTGCTCTGACCAGGAATCAAACCAGAGACCTTTCACTGTGCAGGACAGCGCCCAACCAACTGAGCCGCACTGTTCATCAGGGCAAACCTCACCTGGTTTTGAAAGTTCTGCTCAGACATGACTTCCTCTTTCTCCCGATATCCTCTCCACTGCAGCCTCACTCTAGACTACATCAGATCTGTTACTATGAACCCTTATAGCAGCATCTATTTCCCTTTAAGTCTCTATCCAGGTGTATGTTTGCATATTAAGTATTTGCTGAATTATGTGATGAGCATGTACCTTCGCTGTGAGACTGTAAGGTCCATGGGGGCGGGGGAGGCTTTGTACACCACTGTATCCTCCACACTTAACCCAGCACCTAACAAAGAGTAGACCCTCAGTTAATATTTATGGACTGAATGAGTAAATGGAAAGGCCAAAGGATGAGTGCAAGTTGTACTGGAAATATTGCCCAAGGAAAAGATGAGCCTTTGCCTGCGGTTAAGAAGGCAAGTACAAATTGCAGGCCTCAGATACAATCTGACAGAAAGAGCACCTTCTGTATTTTTTTACTTAAAATCACTTTACTTCCTACTCTGAGCCCTCAGTCTGCCAGAGTGGATGTGGAAGGGAAAAGTCTTTATTAGGGGTTCCTGCTCCCTCCTACCCATGCACAGGAACACAGTACATTGATGTAGTACTCCAGAAACAGAAAAAAACGTCTGCAACCTCCAGCCTATCATGGAAAGCACTGATATCTTCCAGGCCCACCCCTACGTAGGGGTGTCTGATCTGTGGCCCAACACAAAAGTCATAAATTTACTTACAATGTTATGAGATTTTTTTTGTGATTACATGTCACAATGTATTTAACGTGTAGCCAAAACAACTCTTCTTCCCCTGTGGTGCAGAGACGCCCAAAGGTTGCACACCTGACAGCCCTACTTGTTCTCCGGGCCCCTCATGGGGCACAGCCCTCCACGGTGACCCAGGCCCCTAGTCACAGGGTCCTGCCTTCCGGGGGGAGGACCAGGCCCATCCCCACAAGGTCTTCTCATCTCCTCAGGGAGTTGCTGCAGGACCTCCACGCACAGCAGGAAGCCCCACTCTGAGAACGTGCCTAGGAGACACGTCCCTCCTCTGTTTGCTACCCCAGTCTGCCCTGAGCCAGACCTCTCTTCCCTTTCGTTCCAGGGAAAACTGGCTCAGTCTCTTCCCTTCTCCTCCCCTAAGGACACCTAATGGCATCTCCTCCCAAGATGCAGATAAGCTGTGGGCTGCAGGCTGCTCCTGCCGACAGGAATCCCTAAGGTAAGAGGCCCAAAAGGGCCAAGCTGCTTGCATAAAATGAGCATGGGAGAAGAGAATTGAAGAAGCTGAAAAACAAATTAATATTCCAATAAATCATCTTGCCTCACAAGTCACTTTGATACCTTACACGCCCCCACTTCCTGTCTGAACTGCTGCCAACTGCTATTTGCAAGAAAGCCCTGATCACTGGGGCTCAGACCTTATGTGGAGAGGGGGTGAGGATCTGAGGAAAGGTAGGAATTTGAAGAGGGACTAGGGGGAGGGTAAAAATACTGATAGTCATGAGGTGGGGCATCTGGTAGGCCACTTCCCAAAAGCCTACCCTAGCAGATTCTTCCCCCTCCCTCATAGGCACAGTGCCACCCCGCCCCCCACTTCCTCCCTGTACTGCTGTAAGGCACTTTTCTGAGATCTTCACGGTAGAAATGCTTCCACCTTCCTGGAACTTCAGTTGGGTTTAGCCTGGGGAAGACAAGAATGGTAGACTCAAGAAGAGGACTCTTGCAAAGGGAGGTGGGCTGGTAGGTGAAGCTAGCCCTCCCAGTATTAGACTGTGAGACAGAACAGGCATAGGTCAGCTCCTTCACAACTACTCAACCAGAAGGATCTGCTTAACCCCATGGAACAGGAAGGAGGTCGAGCTCCTGAAATGGCATAAATGTGCCTACTAGGGAAATCCTTTGAGTAAGTTATGACCTCTGGGCAATTGGAAGACAGGCCAAGGGGTGGACTGTGAAACCATGGCCTGCAGATAAAAAAGTTAGTCACACACCCTCAAGCCCAGGTGTCCTCATCTAAAAAGCCTTCACCTGAGCCCCGCTGTAACCTCTGGCAGCTCCCAACCGTCCTAGGAAGACCTGCCCAGATCCCACTATGGCGCCAGCTCTTGGGTGAACCACAGGAGGCTGGGATGACTTTTTTCCTAGCTGATCTGTAGCAGCCACTCAGTTGGCTCGTGCCTCAAAGGCAGAAATTCAGCCTGTAGTTCATCGGCACTGGTTTCTGCCAAGGGTCAGGGAAGGGGACAGACTCTGGCCTCCCACAGGTCCCTGCCTGCCACATGAGCCCAGACTCAGACTGTGGCCAGTGGAGCCAGTGATTACACAGGACCTGAGTGTTAGTCCAAGATATCATCTGAGGTGGAGTATCTCCTTACCACAGGCCTGCCCGGGCCGGAAGTCTCCACCTGGATCCCAGTGGTGATAACCAAGGGGCTGATAAGTGCCTTACCATACCTCCGCCTAGGTGGACGTAAGACTGTGGGGGACCGAATACCGACGACTGTGTCAGCCCCCAATGAATGCATGTTGAGTGACTGAACAACTGAGGGGAATACGTGGATTTGTATCCACAAACAACAGATTGAATAGACTACACAGTTCGGAACATTTTATATGCTATGGAGGATATGAAGGTGTTTGGGGTAATCTTCTTAAAGGATTACAGCCCAAGTGAAGACACCAATGAGTGATGTTCATCTGATAAACATTCACTGAGCACCCACCCTGTGCTCGTCACTGTGCTGGGACAATGTCTGTCACCAATGAGGGGTACACTCAAGAACCTCACTCTCATGAGTAGGACAAATAATTAAATGAGTAATTCACAGTAAAGTCCAGTGGATACTTCTGAGTGCTGTGAAATGCAAAGTGAAGAGAACTTCACTCGAAGGCACTGTTCAGGAAGAGGCTTCCTGGAGAAGGCCGGGGACAGGAGAGAAGGCGGGCTGTGCTACCAAAACTTGGAGAGCAGGCCATGGTGCACAGGCCAGCTCGGAAGCTAGTGCAGAAATTGAGACGTGACCAACATGTCATATTCAAACCCCACCTCTACTACTTACCCTGACTGCACCTGGGGCAACTCTCTCACGTGGAGCCTCGGCATCATCGTCTGTGATTAGATGGTGGTAATAATGGTATTTATCTCAGGATGGCTAGGAGGGATCGATGAGGTAAGTGACACAAGGAAAGATCTCAGCAGAACAGGTCTCCTTGTTCAGTAGTTAACGTTATTGTTATCGTAAGAGCTTGGCTGAGGCTGGAGCCAGGGAGATTATAACAATAGGCCGAGTCCAGACCATCCTGATGGAACACAGTCATGGGACTTAGTGACAGGCTGTGTCTAGGTATCAAGGAAGAGAAAGAACTGGTAATGACTCACTCATTGTTGATGAACAGTGTGGAAACTGCTCTGAGCTTTGAATTAGGGTGTCAGAAGGCCTGTGCACCTTACGAGGTGGTGCTAAAGAGCAAGCAAAAGGGGGGTGTGTAGGCCCTTTGGTCAAATTGTGAACCGCCACCAACCTGTGAATTACCATTATCCTGAAGGTTCTGGCTTGAGAACCTAAAAGTTCATGTTTTAGATTGTATCCAACAAGGGAGATTCTAGATTTCTTTTTCCTTGCTTTTTATTTGCCTTTAATGGCTGTAAAGCTGTGCTTTCCAAACGTGACTATCTCTGCAAATCCCCTGGGAATCTCAGTAAGTGTCGTTGGATCCAGTGGGTCTAGGGTGGGGCCTAAGAGTCTGCAGTTCTAGCAAGCCCATGGCTGATAGTGCTGCTGGCCCAAGGACCATGCTTGGAGCAGCAGGTTCACTAGGGGACCGCACAGTGGCCACATGCCTCAGGCTGAGCTAACAACATAGCCTAAGGGAAGAGAGGGCCCTGTGAAGATGTTCCCGATCTGTTGCCGCCAGGGTTCAACCTTTAGTGACAGTCACTCTGTGGTGTTTGTTCAGTGTCCAGCTCTATCCTAAATGCCTGGCAAAAATGTATTCATTTAATCCCCATAACATCCCAATTTTGCCCCTATTTTACAGATAAGGAAACTAAGGCCTAGAGAGGTTAAATTTCTTGCCCAAGTACACACAGCACAGAGTCTTTATACCTCCAACTCCAGAGCTGAGTCCAGAGCAGAGAATAATAAAATAATACATCCTGTGAACAGTTGGTCCCTCCAAACCACAGAGCAGAAAAGCAGCTGCTGACATATCACCCACTGGCAAGACTGGTTAGAGCAGAGCCACTCAGTGGCAGTGGCCTAAAGAGACAGGGTCAGATCTGCTCTGGTTCCCGTCCTGGCCGAGGTTCTTCTCCCTTCCGTGTTGTGAGCTCTGTAGGATCTGTCCAGTGATCTCTTCTTTTTGAAGGGCGTAGCTTTAAATCCTGATGTCGCCACTTCCTAGTTACCTCACTGCTCCAAGGCTCAGTTTTCTCCTCTGTAGCATGGGTACAATAACGGTATTGACCCTTTTGAGTTCTCGAGAGGCTTAAAGGTGACCGGGCATGCTGAGCACATAGCCCAGTGCCCTGTCCCCAGCATGGACTCCGTAACTGTAACTGGTATGATTATTAAGACAAAAGTAAGAACAGGCCCTTAGCTCATGTGCTGTGAATTCAGCCCACAACCACCTGGCCCCATCTTCAGATGGGGCGGAAGCCACCCAGGGTCTCATGGTGCCAGCGGCGTGAAGAACTTGTACTTCTGGCAGGAAGTTCCAGGCCACTGCACCTGCCAGCCACGTCCAACACTGCCTCTCCTAGAAAACAGGGAATGTGTCACAGTTATGGGGCCCTTTATCGCACTTCAGGGAAGCTCTTTGCACAAATATTTGGATCAACTCTTCATGACGCTGGCCCCAGGCCCACTGTGAGTCAGCCTTGCAGTCCAGCTCGGCGCCACACTGCTCTGGCAACGGTCCTGGGGTGCCAGTCTCCAGTGCCGCCTGCCTCCAACTGTCCCCTCCTACCTGCAGTCATCAGCCGCCACCCTGAGTCCCCTGGAACCTGGAATGAAAGAGGAAGGGGTTCACTGATGTGAATGACAGTGGTCCAGGAGTCACACCGGCCCTCCAGGATTTGTTGTATGCTATTAAAAGATACTCCAAGTCATTTTGTGGCCTTGTGGGTTCTCAGCCGATGCCAGCTAATCCCAGGCTCCCTTTGTGTCCCTAATAGAAGGGAGCACCTTATGTGAAAAATCCCACTTCGTGCCTTTCTTCTAAAATTTAGTTTAAGAAAATAACTAGAGTCAAATGTGATATTCAGCCATTGAAAATGAGTAAGATCAGCATGTAGGTACAAAGCAAGGGACTCGCGAAACAGAACTCTTCTCAGTGAGGTGGACGTTAGAGACAACGGACTCACAGGACGAACTAGGGGCAGAGAGGACTGAGGCACCTGGTGAGCGAATCGTCCTCCTTTGATTCTCTTCTGTGCCTTCCAGTTCCATCGGTGAGAAGCTCTCCTTCAGAGTAGTGTGTCTTTAACACCCTCTGACACAAGCCAACCTCTCTCTCTCCTGTAAAAGGGAATACCAATAGCCCCCTTTCACAGAGTTACCATGAGGACTGAATGAGTAACTTCAGAGGAAGCAGGCTTGGCACAGAGCACTTGGCCGATGCCATTGTTTGGCAGCCAGCAGCCTCCGACTGGACTGTAATTGCTTTGCTCTCATAGTTCTTATGGTTAATGTTCGATCCCATTCAGGGACGCTCTATTTGTTTTCCATTTTTAGTAGTAATATAAGGTGCATTTGTAAAAGAGAGGTGCTCAAAATTTAGCCTAAAATAGTATATTAACAGTAAAATAGATAACATGAGTTTGTAAGAAGCTCACTGAAAGTAATATTTAATGACTGAATTTGGGAAGTTCGATCCAGTTGAATTCATTATTTAACTAATGAAGACCTGAAGCCCAGAGAGGGAAAGTGACTTCCCTGAGGTCACACAGAAAGCTAGAGGCAGAATGGTTGTAGAATCTAGAACCCTAACTCCAAGCCCAGTGATTTACCCAAGTAATGTATTCAGGTCCCTAAATCCAGTGTCACAAGAAAGGACCAATAAAAGGGCACCTTCAAATTGAGTGGCCACTCCCTTTGAAGCCCTGGAACTGCGGGCATTATTGTGGGAGGCCTCGATTACGGTTACGATGAGGCACTTTCCTCACACACAAAAAAGGAAATGTTATTTTCAGGTTTTCAAAAACTTCAGGCAGGACACAAAAACAACTCAGAACCCAAGATACTGTTTTCACTGGATTATGAGCAAGATATGCCTTTGGCATCCTTTTCTTCCCCTTCATGAAAGCATATTTTGGCTGAAGTAGAAAATACTGTAATGATTTTTTTCTAAAAGCAAGAAGAGCAGGCAAGAGGGTATCTGTGTCATTGGAGAACAAAGGCAGAATTTACATGGTCCGATGTAACCACAGCCTAACGAGATTACATTGTGAGGGGAAGATCAGTCCAGTGGCAGTTGGAGAGCAAAACCAAATCGCTCCTCAGCCTTGGTCTGAGTGGTAACTGGCTCCAAAAGTGACATCGGACTCTCAACCTTCTTCATCATTTTTCTCCCATAAGCAGGACTGAAGGTATCTTCTCAGTTCTAACTTTCCTTGGCATTGATTTTTTGCAAATGCTAGTGCCTAATGAACAGGTTTCATGCTAATAAGGCCGGGTGACTAACCCCACCCCCACCAGCATCCACAGCAGCAAGCAACACACCAAACCAAGCCTCTGGAGAGGTCCTTCCCTCCGGAAGACTGAACTCACATCTCATGAACAAAATCTGGAGCCATGAGTGAAACTAGAAGAAGGGACCTCCCTGGGAGTACAAGATCCTGAGCACGTGAGGGTTGCGAACTCCAGTGTTCGTGGAAATGGGAGGAGCAGGCCCGCTGTGGGCAGTGGGGACCTGAAGATCATGTGCCCTTCGAAAGTGGCAGCAGCCACTCAGTTCTGGTCGTCATGTGTTGCCTCGTAACATGGGCCCAGCATTGCCAGATCTCTCCATCTTTAGAGAGAAGCCAGGAACCTAGATTTTACATCCTATTTTTTCTAATTTTAAATGTTGATGACTAATTTCTTTCTTATCCAGAATTCAGTGTAGGCTCAACACAGGCATCTAAGCAGCAGACCCAGCCTCCTGGGGCCTCTGCTCTGCACTCTCTTCTGGGACAGCCTCACTCCTCTCTGTGCTTCAGGCACAAAGTGTGATCAGTGACACTCCAGCCTGGCCCTCACTAAGGCTCTCAGTCTGCATGTCTCAGCACCAGCCTCTCTCCTGATTGTAGTGGAGGTGGTGGTGGTGTTTATTTTGGACCAACATTTAAAGCATGGATGGAGAAGGAGGCAATGAAAGACACACAAAGAACCTAGTCAACATTATCCAAGAGGGCAGAGAAGTCAGGATGGTCTCTTGTTCTCTCTTATAGCCTCAACCTTGAACACAGTGCCTGGTACACAGTAGGTGCTTAATTAATGTTTGTCAGTGGATGACAAATGAAAGGATAAACTGGAAGACAAATAGAGGCACTGTGTTGTCCATAAGGAATAATAACCAGGGTGTGAAGCAGACAATACCATTCACTATAATGGAATCAGAGATGAAAAAACTTGAGCTTATGAAGTCAGAGGTCAAACAAGGAGAGAAAAGAAAGGTAGAAAATTTTAAGTCCCACAGCCTGAGTCAAAGTTGGGATATATCATTTGGAGACAGAAAGCTAGATGTGAGTCATTGCCCTGCTAATTAGTAGCCTCACGATTCAAAGCAAGTCATGAACCCCACTGGGCCTTGGTTTCTACATCTGGAAACTGGGGCCAGGATTAGCTATCTCCTCGAGGTGACATGAGGACCAAATGAGATAATGGATTTTAAAATGCTCTGTAAACTGAAAAACACCCCAGAAGTGGGAGAGGGGGACAGGAGAGTCAAATCACGTAGCGGACTGTGAGTCAGAAGGACAGTGCAGGGCCAACATGTGTCTTGGGCTGTCTGCATCATTTAACGAGTCAAGACAGCTGTTGGCCTGTCCTTCGGCTTGAGTCATCCTGATTAACAGGTGCCTTGCCAGCCAGGAGTTTGACTCTAAGATGACTGGACGACTTAATGGGGAGGAGCTCCCTCCTGAACTTGGCTGGTGACCGGAGAAAGCTAAGACAGGAGCCAAAAGGGAAAACAACTTTCCCCATACAGCCCAAGGACAACTGGTTTTCAATAAAACTCATCCTATAGTCTGTCTCCAAGGGTACCCATGTGACAGTTCTTCCAGGGTCTCAGTGGTAATGAAGACAGCATGCCAACAAACAAGCTCAAAACTCATTCAGGGTGTGAATTATTTATGATTATAACATGCAAGTTTACACAGATTCATTAACAAAAATTACATCTGGCAACCACTTCCAAACAATTGCAGTAACTGTGGTTTTAAGTGGTGACTGAGATAGTAAAATAGAGCAGCCATCCTCAAGCCTGCAGAATATCTCTCCTTGACCTCAGCAGCTGCAGGCTAGATAAATGGTTCAGAATGAGGGCTCTGGAGACAGACCTGGTTCATTTCAGCTCTGTCACCTTGGGTCACTTACTTAACCTCTCTGCATCTCAGTTTCTCCAACTGTAAAATGGGAATAATAATCATAAGAGCTGCTTTGAAAGTGGTTGTAGGATTAACAGAGATGACCTTTGCAAGATGCTAGGCATAGTGCTTCTCTCAGAGAAAGCAGTCCAGACGTGGTAGAAAGCAGGTCTGTTTCTACAGCCACTTCCGAATTCCATCTTGGATTTAGTCCATTTCCAACTGGGATCTGGGGAATTCTAGACTGTTAAAGGAAGCCCCACTTAATTAATGCTAATGAGGACAGAGGGATTTTTCTTTTCTTCGGGCCAGGGGGTATCTTGAAGACCCACAAAAAACTTTGGGGAGACCTAGAGGACCCCAAATTAGAAAAGCTATAGGTCACTCATGAGTGCTTCAACCAAAATGGATCGATTTTGATCTAATGGGTTTTTTTGTATTAGAGTGTGGTATAGGATTTTGCTTGATGAAAAGTTTTCACTAGTGGAAGTAATTCAACCTCTTCATTTTATGAAAAGAGAAGCTAAAACCCTGAGATAAGTGGCTTGTCCCAGGATAACTTATGAATATGTAACAGACACAGGACTGGCTTTTATGTCTCCAAATGTTTGTTAAGCTTAATAGTAATTAGTCTAAATTATTAATTATTAGGTGATTAATATCCCCAGTGCAACTACTCTGTCAGATCAAAGTTATATTCAGTCCAGTATGCTTCTTTTCCTTTGAGACATGGGCTAAAAAGGCATGATCTCAGGTCCAGAGAGATGAGGAATGTCACTAAGGCATATATATATTCCTTGTGCCTGGGATCTGAAGTACAACCCAAGAACCTTCAACTTCTGTGGCTTTGCTCTGGCTTTTATTTTTGAACTGGCAGAAGAGCAAGCCAAGCCCATTTAAAAGAGATAGCAAGGAAGTAAAGAGGGTGGGAGAAACAAGAATGCATGGAATCCAAATTAGAAGAGTTGTGAATGTGCAGAGAGTGTCTAGCCCCCAGGAACACCATTAAATCACCATCATCCCGTCCCCATGTGCATCCTCAGAGCCAGCAGCTGCGAAGTGTTTATCAGAGCCAGGCCCGATGCCAAGCACTTTGCACATGTTTTCTCATTTGAATCTCTCAAAAACCCTATGAGGTGAGTATTATTATTCCCATTTTACAGATGAGGAAAGAAATACAGAGACATTAAGTAGATAGCACAAGATCACAACACGGGGGCAGAGCCAAAGTTAGAATTCACATCACAGTGACTCTAAAACTCTTGCTCTTAACCATGGCATACAGTGGACTCCTATACCCTACAACCATATGGAACTTGAGCAGATTCAGCTAGATACATTTAAACAAAGAAGAGAGGCAACCAGAAAGAGAGAAAAATAACCCAATAGTTTAGGTGGTTCCAGCTGTCCTTCCAACCATTGACCGTGGCCACCTTTTATAGCATTATCACCACTAAATAGGGAGAGTGATTCCAGACATGTTTTCTCATTTCACCTAAATGTAGGTCAGCTGTGTCATCTGAGGCTCCGAGAAGCAGCAGCAGTCTGGTCCAACACTGGGAGAAAAACTGCTGCGTTTTGGCTCTCATGGTGTCCAGCAAGGGCAAGTTGTTCTGAGAGATATTCAAGGGAAATTTCTACCACACCGTTTTTCTCCTGGGTGCTCACTCTAGAACCCAGTCCCCTTAGACGTTGTGCATCCTGTCTCTGAACTGATAGAGAGCCTGATGAGGCAGGAGAGCCAGCTTCTGGTCCTCACTATGCCACCAACCTGGAGGGACACCCCTTCTCATTCTCTGTTGTATGAGGGGCTGAACTAAGCTGACCACCGAGGAGCCCAATGATGAAGAAGCCAGGACCTGGGGTTTGGGGGTAGTGTCTGAAGGCTGCGGGAACCGGGTGAAACCAAGTTGAGCTCTACAAGGGGCCTGTCCAGACCCACAGGAGATTCTGGCTTTTTACACAGTAGACACCCACTAACCCCACCCTTCCAGGGAACTCCATGTTGCTTAGTGGTTGAGCTTTCTCCTGGGTCTGTGGGCAGATGAAAGGGGACAGCTTCTTGGCCTGGAGGCACAGTTGCAGCTGAGCTGGGGCTCAGACTTGGACCTGAGGAAACGAAGACAGGCTGTGGAGCCTCTCTCCATCCAAACCAACCGCCCTCCCTACCCTGGCAACTGGCCACTGATAATTCATAATCTTGCTGACAGAAGAGAGGTGGGGAGCCAAGAGAAGACAAGAGAGCCTTTCCAGCCCACTGGGATCTGAGCTGTTGCATCCAGAAGTTTCTTTTATCAAAAATGAGAAGGGACAAGAAAAAAGTTGACCAAGTGTGATTCAGAGTCTGCCATTGCACATGGCTGGGCTGCCTGGCAAAAAATGAGGACTTCCTCCTTCAGCCAGTGGTTTTGTTTTCCTCGTGCCAAGCAACCAACCACATCGGCCTTGTTTTCTTTAAACAAATTGACCCGTTTTATTCGAATAAATAGACCAATTGATTGAGTGCCATGGAACATAGCCTTCATGTTCTCCTGCAACTTAGCAAAGTTTCTCATATAACAGCTTTGCATGCCTGCCCAGGCTGATAAAACATACAACTCAATCATCTAGGGCCCTGAGCCAAGGTGATTGCTGGAGGAGACAAACAGTCCATGTAATGAAGGTCCAAGGCCCCGTGGAACCCAGTAGAAAACAGTGCTCTTTGGGGCTGGAACCTAGTAAGAGATTCAGTCCTCCCGCAGTGCAGTTTCAACGATAAATACTGAAAGGATCCAGAACAGGCAGTTCTAGATGGAACCATTCTGCTGCCCACACTGACTTTGTAATGCAATACCCCCAACTCCTGTGGTCTTCCGCTTGGAGAGGTTCCTCTGTCCCCAACCAGATGTGCTCTGTGCGCCAGCCTGCTTGACAAGCAAAGCTCCTCTCTGTCTCCAGAAGTTAAGGCCAGTACCCGTGTGCTACTGGTACACTTACTCTCCAGTTTCAGGAAGTTCTGTGTGTGTACACAAATATGTAATTAATATTAATGGTATATCACATACCTGTGAACTATAATACAACCCAAGAATCTTCCTCACTTATTGCCTACCTTTTATTCTCAAACTAGTTTGTGGGGGTAAGTCTTTCCTTCTCTTTCCAGGCTAGGAATGTCTCTTGTTTCTCTAAATCAAGAGAATCCTAGTGGATCTTAAAGTAGGGCTCGTAAAGTTTGTTTTCCCATCCCATGTTTGACTTTCTGTCCTAGAGCCCAGTACAGAATTGGCCTACAGTTGCCACACAGTAAATGTTTAGAAACTTCATCAGGAGGCTGGTTAAAAGGCTGCCTGGGGCCTGCCCCAACCAAAGGCAGTGTCAGGTCCTTGGTTCTGCTTCTTTGACCACACTAGAGCTACAAGGACCTTCCTCATCATCTAATAAACATGCATACATGACTGTAAGCTCCTCCAGTACAGTTTGGAATTCCCCACTTTCCCAGGGCAGCCCCTGAGCCAAAGACTCAAGGTCAAGTGGTTTATTTCAGAGGTGATCCCAGGAAGTACTGCTAGGGGTTTGGGGAAGTAAGATGGAAGGGAAAGCAGCCAAGATTGGATGTGTTCATGAGCAGCTGAGTCCTGTTTCCAATGGGAACCTCTGGGACAAGGTGGAGAACGTGGCCCAGAAGCGTCCCCCCTAAGGGGTATATTCTGCCAGCTCCCATCTGTGAACTGAGGGCTCCTCCTAGAGATACCAATCCTCACACTGCCAGCTCCTGGGCTGAGCTTGCTGCTGCTGCCCACGAAAGCCCTGAGGCAGAGTGGAAGGAGCTGGCACTGAGAAGCTCGTGAGTGAGGGGAGAATGAGTCCTGGGGGGAGGGGAGGGACAAGCAGGACCCTGACAGCCATGGTTACAGCTGGACTCCTGGGGCCCATCGCAGTGCCTGGCATGTAATGGCTGGTGCTCAAATACAATATTGCACAAATGAGTGCATTTATTCTATTGATTTTAATAAAACTTTTGAATATTTTTTAAAAGGAGGATACTTTCTTCAAAGGAAATCTTACGAGAAAAGTTCACAAGGTAAAGGAGATTAAAGATCAGTCGAATGACTGAAGGACCAAAGTCCCGTTGCCTCCCTGCACTGTACACAGGCAGCTGTGAGGAACAGCCAGGTGCCTCGGAATGAGAGATAGAAAGTCCCGATTTAATTCATTCCCCTCATTTTATAGACGGGATCAGGAAGGGGCTGTGTCTCTGGTGACACCATGAGTTAGTGCTGCAAACCAAAGGCTGCCAAGGAGAGTTGGTCACAGGGCATGGACATGCCTCTGAGCACGAGCTCAGTCTGAGCAGGAGCCTCTGCTGGAAGCCCCTGGAAAGCCCTGGCTCGGGTAGATGCGCTGCCTGCAAGGCAGGCGGGGGAAGAGAGAGCCATCTGTTGCAATGTCGTGACACCCCTACTGTCTCCAAGAACACAAGTGATTAACTTTGCTGTCCTTCCCATCCCATCGCTCCAGGGCCACATGTTAGCAGCCAGGAGGGATGTCAACACCTCCCATTGTCACCATGACTGCATTCACTTTCCACAGCTGCCAGAAGGGCTGTCATCTTGGACAGGCAGACCCTGCACCGCATGTAGAATTGAGTCCCCTCTTCCCTGGGAAGGGATGCCAGACGTGCTGAGGGGGTGGGCTAGAGAAAAAGTCATGAAGAACTTAAAAACACATATTTATGCTAGAAATCCAAGTTCAAGACCACTAAACTGGAGTGAACTCAGTCTGGATAGAGAAAAAGATTGACATGTAGAAGGAAGTATTTCATTAACTTTCAGGAGCTCTTGGATTTCCAGTGGCAAACTTTGGATCCACACAGCCACCCCTCTGAGTCTAGTGCTTTTGCAGCCAATACTGGAAACCTGGGCTCAGCCATCTTCCTCTTTCCAGTCCTGCCATCAGTCTGAAAACCAGGTGAGGCAGCCAAGACCACCTACCAGTCTCACCAATGCAAGAGGGAAATCCCTCTTCCTCAATCTCTCTGGAGCCCCTGGGCCTTCCCTCTGCTGACCACAAGGAGAAGAGAAATAAATGGTCTGGTGCGAACCCCGGTGGAAAACAGCTCTCCATCTCAGCCTTTTCTCCAAAGAGGAACATTCAGCAGACCGTTCCAGCCAGGGCAGCGTGCCCAAACTCCTCGTTTTCACAGATGAACATCTGAAGCCCAAAATGGGGAAAGTAACTGGACTAAAATTTTAGTTATTCAATAGAACATCTACAATTGAAGTAATAGTTTTTCCTCATTCCTGGTCCAGTACCTTTTTTTAATACTAATTTTTAATAAAATCAATCTTTTTTCTTTTTGCTCTACTTTTTCTTTTCTTTTTCATTTTTATCTATGTATTTCTGTATTATTTAATGTTTAGCTCTGTGTCTGGCACACAAACTCTTGTCCAATATCTGTTGAATGAAGGATTGTATGCCTATATGAATGAATCTCCCCTCTGAGGGAATTCTTGGGACTTCTTTTTTTGGCCTTCAGAGAACTCCTAAATGGTACAAACACTCGCTTATCAGACGAACCACATTCTCGGTAGGAGCCGAGGTTTCCAGATGGAGGGCAGTAAACTTGAGTTAAAGATTAGCGGTGATGGAGAGAGAGCAACATTTGGCAGCGTGTCCTGGGGGGTTCTTGGATCCCTTTCAATGGCCCAAGGCAGAGACAGTTCATCCAGAGCTTGCCTTGTGGCAACACTGGTATCGTTTCCAGTCCTAAAATGCTGTAATCCACTACACCAATCGACAAAAAATTAGGATGTCTCTGCTGCTGGATATGATTACATGTACACCCTCCTGATGTGATTAGGGGGGTGGTTATTTTGATCCAAAACAGCCACAGTGGTTTCCACCTACGAGAGAAGTCTCCGACATTAGCCTCTCCTTGCAGCCCAGCTTGTCTTGCGTTGGCTTTACCTAGGTATCATAAGCACTAGAGCGTTGCAGAGCAAGCCACAGGCTTTATCTTTGCTTGTGTAAGTTTTGCTATTTTCTTTTCCATAAAACAGGCTCACTGTAAACACAATTCTTTTCCAACAACACAGACACTGCCGATGAAGAAAATAAAAATCACTGTCAACGTTTTTATGAGCGCCCTCCCTTTCCCATCTCTGACTCTGTTGTCCACATGTTAACCCCATCGTCCTGGCGTTTCCTGTCCCCACACTGGGGAATGTTGGAGCACGAACTTGGAGCATGTTGGGCTGTCTTCATTTAATTCTCACAACCTCCCCACACTGTGACAATCACTATCCCCGCTTTATAGGCTGAAAACTGAAGCTCAGAAAAGTTGTGACCTGCCCAAGGGCACACAGCACTAAAGTGACAGAGCTGGGTTTCAAATCCAGGTGTACCTTATTCCAAAGATCAAGTCTAAAATATATACATCACTTTTTATATTTTTAGTATGTGCCAGACACTGTGCTAAATTCCTTATATATTAACTGAGACCCTTACAGACAGTTGATAAAGTAGCTTTTATTCTGTTGTTGGGAAATATAAAGCATAGAGAAGCAAAGTGATTGCCCCAGACTCGCACAGTTGGTAAAAGGCAGAGCCAAAAAACAAAGTTGGGATCTCTGACTCCTCAGTCCATGCTCTTGCTGGGAACCTGCACGGCGCCTCCACTCCCCTGGTTGAGGCAGATTTACATAGATGTGGATACATACTCTACACACTGTTCTGTAAATTGTCAGCTTTTCACATAGGTAAGGGTAGTGGGGTTTCAGTGCTTGCCTTTGAACTTGAAATGACATGACATGGTCCTGATCCCTCTGGCCAGCACTTGGCCCTGACCCACCTGGTGTCCCCTGCTATTTTATCACAGCCCACACCCTGACCATGCATCTCAACCTCTGGCTCCCTCTCACTC
Organism: Artibeus jamaicensis; assembly: GCF_021234435.1. Lineage (NCBI taxonomy): Eukaryota > Metazoa > Chordata > Mammalia > Chiroptera > Phyllostomidae > Artibeus > Artibeus jamaicensis. Next base: position 5,945,033 of record NW_026521828.1, on the reverse strand, counting down.
CTCAACTCCGCATGATGGTCTCGCCTTCAGGTTGTCGGTTTATCCCCACCTCTGGAACTGGGAGCTGTGTACAGGCCCTCTGACCCAGACCTCAAGTTCCCAACAAACCCAAATCCCCGGGGTTGGCCACTAGGACCACTCTGCTGTGCCACCTCACCCCATCCAGCCCGCTCCCCAGCACTCGAACTTTTAACACAAGTCCGTATCCTGCAAGCACTTGCCACCTGCCCGAGATTGGCTCTGGCTGGCTAAACAAGCCAGCAACAGAGATTCTATCCCGTAACCACCAAATGCCCTGAAGTTGAAAATCAATACCCAGTGTTGCCACCTGCACTTAGATGAGGAGATGAGGGTTTCTTGGTAAATATGCACAGACTACACTCCCCGAAGTTGTCTGATGTCCATTGCTCTGCGTAAAGTAATCTCACTGTGTGACTTTGAGCAAGTTGCTTTAGCTCTCTTGCCATTAGTTTCTCTAGCTGTCAAAAAGAAAAAACCCAAAAAAACAAAAGCAAAAAAAAACAGGTATAAATAGATGGTCCCCGGCCTTGGCAAACTCTGAAATTCTGTTATCCTATGATTAAAGAAATAACAAGCCTGGCAGATATTACTCCTTTCAGTGTTTTTGTCCAATCATTTACCAAATTAATGAGGCCATTTATGCAATCCAACTGCAAAGTTCACTTTTGGGGACAAGGGGGCCGAACGTTAAGTGGATGGTAGGGTGCTGTCAACAGAGAAAGGAAATCCAGGGGATCCTCGTGGAAATGGGGTGCATCTTGGAATGAGGGAGCACTTTTGGTGAGTAGAAATCTTATCTGGCTGAAGCCAAGATAAAATCTACTTTTTGAAAATGTTTGTTGTCTTTTAAGTTTGGCTCAATCACTTGTTTTGCTCTGTTCCTTATGTAATCTTGTGGGATGCGGTATCAAAAGTCATAAATCATTCATGGTGCTCTAAAAGAAATCACTTTTGCAAAGCAGATGCAACTTAAAATGAAATGGGAGAAGTTTCTGAATGAAACACAAAGAAAAATATAACTCATGCGGTTCGTAACACATGGATCACTAATTCTCGCAATCACTATGTGGCTTGGTTTTGTTTCTGGCTTCTTGGTGGTCTTCATTTTAAATGGAGACTGAGTTAGCCCTGGCCAGTGTGGCTCAGTTAGTTTGACTCCAGTCAGGGCACATACACCTGTTGTGGGTTTGATTCCCTGGTCTGGGCGCATAGAAGGCAACCAACTGATGTCTCTCTCTCTCTCTCTCTTCCTCCCCCGACCCAATAAAACTCAATAAAAATATGGCCTCAAGTTAGGATTAAATAAATAAATAAATGGAGACTGAATTAAAGATGTAGCCTGTCACAACTATACCGTGTTTTTTGAGGAGTCTCAGAAAAGAGGCTATATTTACCGCATTTGCACAGACAGCTGAAGCTGGCAGATTTTATTTCCTGCTTCAAGAAACCAAGAAAGCCCCCTCTTTGTCCAAAATTCCTATTTCAATATGCCCATCACTGCTGTCCATAATTCCGTGGGTTAGTTAAATTCCCTTTGTAAATATACTCTTCCCCAATACCCACATACAAAAAAATAAAAAACAAGTAGCCCCAACAGAGAGAACCCATAAAACTAACTCCTGAATACTAATGCCTTAAATAAATTTGGTTAGCTTTATAAATTCTAATGTGGCCACTAGCTGTGATGAGGTTTCTAATAAACAAGAAAATTATGGGTTTCTAGAAATCTTCCATATTCATGAACTTGTTGGTGCTTCACAGAAGTAGGGAGCACAGGTATGTGTTCATTTATTAATTCATCCCCACCACAAATTTTACTGACTGTCAAGCACTGTGCTAGGGCACTAAGGTTCAGACAATACGAAGCTGCTTGCCCTTGAGCCCCTCACAGTGTATAGGGAACCTCTGACCAGAGTTGTATGGGAGACACTCAAGTTCTTTTATGCTGAGGGGAGAAGAACAGCCACAGGTGGAAGTACCATGGAAGTGGGTGTCAGCTTTGTGTAAGAAAAGCATCTCAGTTGTTAAGGTTCCCCAGTTAGAGAAGTGAGGGAGTCCACATAGCCAGATTATTTCAGAAGATTCTGAAGAACTAACTCTCAGAGTTTCTGTAGGAGCCATTTCTACATTGCACAGGCTACAAAGTTAGCCCTGAAAGACAGATAGATAGAGATAGATCCACCTAGTTCCAAGTCCCAAAGTCCCTCAGTACTTACCATGATTCACTCATTTATCCAACAAGCAGCTAATGACTGGTACTGACTTTGGGACTCTCTGGCTGGGTTTAAATCTTAACTCTGCCACTTTCCCCCGTGAGACTTTGGGCAACTGAGCTCCTCCCTATCTCAGTTAGCTCATCTATAAGACGAGAACAATAATCATTCCCGCTCACAGAGTTGCTGTGAAGGTGAAAAGAGAAGGTTTGGAACAGCGCCCAGCACATAACACGCAGTCAGTTACTATCAGACATTGGTAGCAATAGGAGCGTGTATCGGGCACTGGGCTGCACCCTAGCTCACCAGGGTTGAGAAAAGAGCCATGAACCCAACCTTTCTTGAGTTTAAAATCAGCCAGGATGTGGGAGAAGATAAAAGATGTTAAACTAAATGTGACAAAAATACAAATACAGCTTGGAGCTGTGACAGAAGGGAAAAGAGAGTGCCTTGAGGACATATAATGGGGGGGCTCATTTAGATTGGGGGTGTGCATAAGATTTCTCTGAGGAACTGTCACTTAAGCTGAGTTGCAATACAGTTCTACTCCAGCACCCAGCAGTGTAATGAAGTGCCTCGGGGCTGGGCCTTACTTGAAGTCAACAGAGAAGGGAGCCGACCAACTCCGTGAGGGTGTGGAGTCACCTGTCAGTCTGAGTCCCAGTTTGTGTGTCAAGCCTCCCATCACACAGTGAAGGTGTAGACAGGATCTCTTTGCTTTAGCTTTTAGTTTCCATTTTATGTTGCTCTTAACTGTATAAGCTCCTGAGTTTATCCATCCAACCATTCATTTATCCAGTCCGTGGGGGTTTCAAAGATATGTAGCCCCCAAATGCAAGGAACTTTTATAAGAGAGGCTGATATGTGCACAGGTTCCTATAAGCAAAGATACACTGAGGAGGTAGAGGAAAATGTTATGGAACTTTGAGGAAGCTAGAAATGCAGCGCAGATGAGGGGATGAAGGGAGGATTGTTTTAAAGGTGGCACATTGAAGCATGCCAGCAAATTCTAAGCAAGGTGAATTTGAGGGAATCAAATCTTACTCAGCATTTGAGTTCTAAAAATCAATGCATGAAGCCAAAAAAAAGTCATGACTAGACAATACTCAGAGGTACCCTTGAAAATCCCTTCAGCAGGGACTGTGTTGGAAAAATGATGTAATCTCTCTTAAGAAATCCAATATAGTCAGTGTTTCCTCTAGTCCTGAAACCAATTGCTGTTGCCTCAGCGGAGCATCAGATGAATGTGTGAGCCTGCCTTGAGGGACTAGGTTGTGTGAAAAATAGGAATACTTAAATGCAGAACTCACACACAGTGCAAGGTCCATGGGCGAGGAGAGCAGGCTGGCCTCACCATGCCTCCTGCATCCTCTGCGAAGGGCGCTCCCCAACTGCCCCATGGAAAGTGGGCAGAACTGCTCCCCGTAGCCTCACCGTTAGTTCCCTCTCGCTCTCTGCCTCTCTGTGTCAATCAATTAGCCTATCTCTTTTTATTTTTGCCAGATAGTTAAATTTGCATGCATTAAATATAAATATGATATGCATGTCCAATAATACTATGATTAAAGACCTGAGATCAGCAAAGAGCTGGGCTTTCAGGAAATAGCTCAGTGACACAATACAGCCAAAATTCAAGATCTGTGTTACTTTTCTAGGGCTGCCATAATAAACCATCACAAACTGAATGGCTTAAAAAAAAAAAAGAAAGAAAGAAATACTCTCTCACAGTTCAGAGGCCAGAAATCTGAAGTCAAAGTGTCATCAGGACCACGCACCGCCTGGAAGCTCTAGGAGAAATGTGTTCTTTCCCTCTCCCAGCTCCTGGTGGCTCCCATGTTTCTTGGCTAATGGCAGCATAGCTCCAGCCTCCATCTCTGTCTTCAAGTAGCTGTCTTCCCTGTGCTTCTGTGCCCTCCTTTTTCTTAAGAAGACGCCTGCCGTTGGAGTTAGAGCTCGGTCTAAATCTAGGATGATCTCATCTGGAGATCCTTAACTTAATTAACATCTTCAAAGACCTCATTTCCAAATAAGGTCACACGCATAGGTACCTGGGGTTAGAACTTGGACCCGTCTTTTGAGGGCCACCATTCAACCCACCACAAGGATCAAGAAAGAGAAATAAAAATGGGTTGGAGCTCTATTTTGATGGCTGTAGAGTGCCAACTTCAGATGTCTCTGAGGGTTTAGTTGTTTGCAGATTTACAATGCTGTTTAAACATCTCGTACTGTAGGGTCTCCTACTCTACCTCCCTGCCTCCATCTGACATCCTGAAACCCTGCTCCCCATACTTTAGTCACTCAGCAGAGCCCCTGCAGTGCAATAAGCCTTGACATATTTTAACATCTGCTTTTCCATGTCCTAATCAAAATTCCCATCTCATATCCCATCCTCTATACAAGTGATGGTTAATCAACAAAAATAATCTTTATGAAGGCACTGGCTTGTCAACATTGTTAAAACTTGTACACGTAGCCCTTAAAGTGTGATCATGTTAATACCAGCTCCCACTGTGGAGATACGCTACTGCCAGAGACACTGCCAGAAGCTGATGGGGAGGAGAGAAACTCTCCCAGCTAGCTGCTTCTTCTTGTCCCCAGAGCTCCTACAATTGGCCAAACTCAGCTAGACCCAGCTGATACAGAAGTCTGGGAAAAGTAGCCTGAGAGATCAGCTCCCCGTGACACAGAGCAAAGGCATGGATCTGAGGACAAGTAGGCTCAGGACCAGCACGTACTATTACTCCTCATTTTACAGAGTAGGACATGGAGCTCAGAGAAGGTGATTAATCTCCCAGAGTCACATAGCTAGTAAGCATTAGTGTGGACCTTGGATCCAGGTCTATCTGAATCTAAAGTCTGAGTCCTTGCTCTCACCACCATCATAGACAGTTCATGGCTTTGTCCAGCTGCCTTGGTCAAGGACATAATTTGGGGTTCCAAGAGGCTGCTTCGTGGCTATCACAGCAGCAAGAGGACCGTCTCTGGGTTTGAGATTTGGATCTTGTGAAGGACATGGAGTTGCCTCGCTGAGACCTCCCTTCAAGGAAGCACTCACAGTGCCTGCCACTGTGAGTGCTATGAGCTCATCTTGGCCCATAACCCCTCAATGTACCCATACTAGGTGATGATGGGTCACTGTGGGTCACAGTGGAAACACTGGGGGTGGTGTCACCTCCTTTCCTCTCACACAGTCTGCAAGCTTTCAAACCTGCCCTCACTAAGATTTCGCTGGGTAATTTAGACTGATAGGCAAGTGAAAATACTATCAGATGATGAGGCATTTGGTCATTCTCTTGATGACCATCCTCTGAAGGTCTCTCCAGAATGAGTCACCAGGAAAGTATTTGGTCTCCAGAAACACAACCACAAACTCTTAAACCTCACATCTATTTCTTATGCAGAGGCCAGGAATGTCTTCTGAACCATTACTAACCTGGTGGCAGGAACTAAAACCCATCTCAGAATTGCTCAGCACTCCTGGAGAGGCTGGGCTCTGCCTTTCTGCAGGATGCTCATTCTGAAGAGCCCAGGGTGCTTGGAGAAGTGCTCGAACTCACTGATTTCTGACTGCTCCCCCCTCTGCCAGGATGAAGGCCTGGAGCTTGAAGGGGCTTCTGGAAGCCATCAAGTCCACCTCTCTGCCCTTGACAAAGGGCTTCTCTTGACGCAACCACATTTTTTCTTTTAAAAAATATGAAATTCCCTATTTTCTTGGTTACCCAATCAGATGGCAATGAGCTACAGAAGCTCTGTAGGACTGTAGCTGGCCTCCCCCACATACTGTTTTCTTTCTCTGCCAACTAATCCTGCCCTTAACCTTCTTAGGTGTCAGTACAGAGCCTATTATTCATTCTTCATTGACATTTCTTCTCAATCCCTGAAGCTGGCAGTGACTCACCTCTCTTCTCATCAAAGGGCAGCAGTGGGCTACACACAGCATACTGCATGGAGTCCCTGTTAGCTCTTCCCTGATGCCTTTCAACAGAGGCACTTGGAAAACTTTCTGACTTGGTGACCTAGAGGCAAACGTGCAGATTTCCAATTTCACAGCCTGTGGACTTAAATTAAGCAACTCCCTGGGTCATACTGGGGCCAGGACTCTGGGCTGGCCATTGGGGAGCAGAGTCCTCAGGTCCATAGAAAGTTACTTTAACAAAGGTCTTCCCTAGTTTGAACCTACCCCCCCACCATTGAAATGCTCTTAACACAGAAGGGGAAGGATACTTTAATGCAAGCCTCTTTCTGAAAACAGTGTCCTTGGATTTTCCATAGAATATTTTTATTTTTCTGAAAAGAACTGAGCCCCTATTAGGCTAAATGGGACTGAAGGAGCTTGCTCCCAGACAAAACGTGTGTCTCCACAGCTCTGAGGAAGTCCTATGGAATGGCTCTTTCCTAGGAGCTTGTATCCAACTTCCTAGCCTTGTGGCTGTTTGGTGGAATAGATTCTCCTCCTACCTGTTCTTGGAGCCTGAAACATAGTGGTGCTTGGGTAAGAGAAGGGAGCTTCTGATAGTGGGGCTTCGTGGAGAAAGTCAGTAACCCTTTTAGTAAAATTGCACCCAAGCCCTGTGTGAAGAGGTTTGCCCTGCAAGGTAAAGGTTTGTTGTCCATAAGATGTTCTACCTTAACAGCAGGCCAGAGTTTTTGTCTGTATCCTCCCAACCCCCATCTTCTAGCCCTCATTTCTGTTTCACCCAAGCCTGTAACCCCACAGCCCCACCCAACAGGAGAATCTGAAAGAAGTCACTGAGACCCCACAGTGGAGGTCAAGCCCAGGGAGAGATGGAATTCTGGGATTAAAGCCAAGTCACAAATGTGTGGCCTCTGGGCTATGCACAGTGCTCAGAAGTGCTGGTTTGATCCATAGAGTATCTTTATTTAAAATTTAAATGCATATATAAAATGGAGAGATTCCACGTAAAAATACAATTTTCTACTTTCTCTTAAAAAAATAAAATGAAAAACATCTGGCTCTCCTAGCACCCCTGCATGGCCACCACCAGTTGGATCTAGTAGCCAGCACCAGCCCCTTTACAAGGAGTACTCACTCTCCAGTTTGCTTCTCTTAAACCAGAAGTTTCACCTTTCTGCATTACTTCCTTGGCCCTGGCAGGCACCCAAGTTTGAGTCCCTTGGATTATGGCAGGGAAGGCAGAAGAAAGAAAGAAGGTCAAATGAAAAGAGATTTCCCTGATGTATTCATTGGGTTGCTTTGGGATACAAGTAACAGAATATCTGACTAAAAGTTGCTTAAACAACCAGGACCGTTAATACTTTAACAGAAAGGCTAAAAGCAGGCTGTTGGATGCAGGGCTTGATCAGTATCTCAGCAATTTCAAGGTTCTAGGTCAGCTTTTGTGTAGTGTCCTTGGACTTCTCCTCATGGTGGCAAGATAGCTGCCACAGCTCCAAACAACCACACCCTCACTCAATGACATATAAAAGAAAGAAAAAAGAGACCAGAGTGTCTCCTCCCGTGTCTCTCTCTTATCAAAGAGCCAGATCTTCCCAGAAGATTCCAAAACTTTGCCTCAGGTCTCATTAGCTACAGATGGACCATGTGACCACCTGTAAATCAAACATTGGCAAATGGGGTAGAGTTGTCATGTTTGAGTAAGACCAAACATGGTTCTAGTAGAGGGGTCCCCTTTAGTACATTGCTGCCCACACATTCTGCTGAAAAGGAACGTGGAGAGGATGGTACACCTACCATCTGTGAAAGGGTGGCCAGACAGGGCACCCCAAAATTCCACTGTAATAGCCCCGTGTGAACTGAGTTACTTAGGAAGAACTGAAATGTGCCTGAGGGGGATCAGCCACTGTGGTGTTTGTAGGGGATACAAGACAAGGCTGGAATACAAAGTACAGTACTATTTGTCTCTTCTTCTAGACTCTCTGTACACCCAGCTGAGAGTAAGACCATTTTGTTACAAACTCTACCAGCCTTCCCTTCCCATAGGGACCTGATTCTTGTGTTCTGGGTATTCACTGGCCAATAGGAGGACAGGTTTCTATCCTGATCCAGTTCCAGAATTTGCTCTCTCGGTTTTCTTCCTGCTTGGGTTGCATTAGAGGGCATGGCCCTTGGGATCAGGTCTGAGACTCAGCCCTGCAGCTGGAGGGCATGCCATTCATCTGGGTGAAGCTCTTTCCTGAAGGGACTGATGATGTGGCTTTTGGAATGAGGATCATGGGTCATAAATCATGGCTTATTGCTAGATCCTTTGTCATCTCATCTTTGGCTCTCTGTCCCAAGCAGCCTCAGAGCCACAGGCTCTGGGAAACAGCAAATAAAGCTTTAGCTCCTGGTCCAGTGTGCCCTGCCCTCTTATAAACCACTCAGTTAAGCTGGAAGGACTGAGCAACGCTGATGGCCTCAGAAGGCCCCGGGACAGTAGGTGGACCCTCTCACCCCTTATGCCCACTGCACCAAATTGAAATGTTATACAAGAGCCAGAACTGGAAGAGTCCATCACACCCTCTGTCAGCCAGGTGCCCAATCCATGTCCAACAGCTCATCAGTTGGCAAAGTTCAAAAACTGAGAAATAAAGTAATTATTTTAATACTCTATGTGATGTCATGCTCTTCAGCCCTCTTTCAAATATGTTCAAGTCCCTTATCTCATCGGATCCTCCTGATAACCTTGGGCAGCCCCTAGGACAGGGGTCACAGGAATAAATCTCAGACGCCATAGCCACCATTTCACTGGTGCCTACTGCACACCAGGCACTGTGCCAAGCACTTCACACCCTCTGTCTCATTTAATGGTCTCAACAGCCCTGTGGGACATGGACTGTTACTGACCCCATTTTACAAGTGAGAACCTAAAGCTCAGAAAGACGGTGCAACTCACCTAAGGCCACACAGCTAGCAAGCGACAGAGCCAGGTTTCAAGTTCAGGTCGATCTGGTTAAAAGCCTGGGCTTTTAATAACCACTACGATATTCTCTCAGCCTAGGAAGTGGTGTTTTAATGGTGGCTGGAGTGACTGCCCTTTATCTCAAGAATAGGATGGGTGTTATACCATTAAGGTGACTGTCCTCCACTTCCTGACTCTTCCCTCCCTCCTCAGCCTCACTTCCTGCTCTCTTTTGCCCTCTGTCCTCCCTCAGGAATAAGTTCAAAACACAAGTGCTGGATTTGGTGCCCTGTATCCTAGAAAATCAAGTTCAAGGTGCTTCAGCATGGTCTCCTGGGGACTCCAGAGCTAAACTAGGCCCAAGAATCAAGATGGAAACTGACAGGCAGGAACAAATGGCAGGCCAGTCTCAGGCAACCCCACCATGTTGGGGAGGTCAGGACCAGCAGACCCGGAATGAACCATTTAAATCAACAGAGTTCAAGCACAAGCTGTGACTGCTACCTAAGCCATGTTCAGGGCCAGAAGCTAAGGGCCAAAAAGAATTTGCGTGTGGGCAGAGCACAGGGTCTGCACTAACTGATGGGGTCCAGTCTACAGGGTCTCCCTCAACCAGAAACAAAGGTCCAGACACACACAGGTGCCAGTGGAGACCAGTGGGAGCTGAGAGGAGAACCCACACTCGAAACAGGGCTTCGGGCCAAGCAGGAGTGCTCGCAAAAGGCCAACACGACAAACACGCCCAAGCAGTCTTGGGGGTCCCTGTTTCCTGCCAGGTGCAATCTGATCAATTAATCCTACTGAAGTGTTATTGGCTCATCATAACTTCATATCCATCCCTCCCAGGATGTGGATATGGATCATAATGAAATAGCATACTTGCACCATCTCTAATTCTTAGCATGGTCACCAAAACGTGTAAGTTGTCAGTGAGTCCCCATTTTAGAGATGAGCAAACTGAGGCTTGGAGAGATAGGTGGCCTGCCAAGGTCTTTTAAAGAAAGGGGCAGGTTTAGAGCCCTGGTCTTCCTGGCTCCCTAGAAAATATTCTTTTCTCTCTAGCCTGCATGGTACCCAAGAACTATAACTGGGCTCCTCCTGCGCTAGGAGATTAAAGAGAATATGCATGAACCCATCTTCTGGGTGCTACCTCTATGTCAGTCAGTGTGCTGGGTGCTAGGGGTGCAACAGTCGATGAGACACAGAGTCTGCACTCAAAGAACTCATTGACCCCACCGTCATCACCACCAACCAGATTGTGCTGGTGTCCCTCAAAGTGCAGCAGAGAGTCAGCTGCCTTTTCCCACCCTGCCTGTGATGGAAGGTTGAGCTCAGCAACATTTTCTTCATGCCACTTGCTCTGCTCATTACAGAAACCACACTGTTGACAGAGGCAGAACTGTTGGACCAGCGGATTAGACTGGATCATTTTGAATCTAAACTGCATCCTCCCTGATCAGTGGCCCCTGCCGGCCCAGAGAGGTTTCTGTTTGCTCGGAGCTGGGAGGATTTGCTGGGATTAGCATACAGATTGTTGCACACTGGGGAAATGGTACCAGTGCTGCACAGCGGACCGGCTGGAGCACAGTCAGCTCCACTCCTCGCCATGGACCACAGTCCCGGAGTGACACAGCGCTTCTCAGGGCTCCGGCAGCAACAGGCGCCTGCCTCCAAGATGACACAATGGTGGGAATGACATCTCTTGGTTATCTTACCCTCACTGAAGCTCCTTAGGAATGATTTCAGCCCTCTCTCCAGCAACCAGAGCTATAAATAAAGATTCCCAGGGGAGGCCGAATCCTGCCCTCATCCCGGCCACCCATGACTCATCGCAGAGACAGATTCATCTTCCATCTCCTTGATTATAGGAAAAGGGAAGTGAGAGTCTGTCAGTGTACATGGGTGCACACCGCTGTGCTCTTCTGCATGCTGTGTGAATTTAGGTGCAATCTGTATACATGCTTGTGTGTCTGTGCATGGAATTCTCTGCGTACATGTGTCTACTTATGGCCAAGTATTTCATTTTAAGGGGGAGAGGAAAGGTGTGTTCTCATGCAAGTTTTGGTGTGGAGACTGGAAGCTAAAACTCCAAGTTAAATCTCTACTACTACTTTCCAAACCCTTCTTCGTGCACAACCCTATGCTAAGCAAGGAAAACAAGACGCAAGCTCTATAATCTGATGGACTACAGCTGCTTGAAGCAAATAAAATTTCTGAAGTAGCACCAGCAGTTCATGAGGAAAAACGAAAAAAGCCTGACGTAACAGGAAAGAACCACTCACTCACTCATGGAGCTCTCCTCAGCGCCTGGCACTGACTAAGGGCCTCACGATATACTCCTCCCCACAACGCAGTAAAAGAGAGTTTCTCATCCCAGTCTTCACAGATGAGGAAGCAACCCCAGAGAAGTTAAATAATTTGCTTAAAATCATGTGAGCCATGAAGGTCCAAGGTAAAAAATTGGAACTCAGGGCTTTGGGCACAGCCTCTGAGGCCGTATCATCCAACCTTCCCTCTGCTGTTTGCATCTCCCCTACAAGATCCCTGCACACTGGTCATTCAGCCCTTTGGTAGGAGAAACTCAGCCCTTGAGATAAACCATTCCACCTTGAGGCAGTGCCCAACTGCAGGCAAGCTCTCTCCTGTGTTGAGTCCCTCATCTCACTTTTGCCCATCAACTCCCTCATGTCCTCAGAGGCTAACGAGGCCATTCTAATTCCACTTCCTGTCCCTTCCCTTCAGATAAAGATGACAGCCATCACCGTGCTGTTTCCTCACCAAGCCAGGCTCTTCAACCATTCCATACCTGAAGTAATTTTGAATCCTTAAATATTTGTACATCACCGTGTCCCTCCTGCTGGTGTCCATGGTGTGGGCACATTTAGACTGAGTAAATATCAGTTGAGTAAATAAGGAGATGAGTGGACCCTTGTAGGTAGATGGCATCACAACGTATTTCATTGAGTCTTTTGTCTTAATTAAGTATTGTGTGGTTTCCAGGTACAGAGCCTATTTTGGCTAGTTCAAGTAAAAATTTGAGGTTTAATGGAAGGATCCAAGGGACTCTAAAGAAAGCTAAATGTAGGAAAATTAAAAGGCCTTGTGGAATGAGAACAATATCAGAAAGTGCTCACTCTCTCTCTCTCTCCCTCCTCATTTGTGTTTTCTGCTCCCTAACTTCTTTTTGTGTCTGCACCATGTCCTTCTCTTGCTACACTGATTCCCCCTCTATTGCTCATGGCCCAGCATGGCAGCTGTCCCAGAGCCATATTCTCACTTGGCTCCATGTCCATCAGCATGTAAATGACAGGAGCTCTGTGTCCCACTAGAGAGGAATGGATTGGTCACTCTTCCATGAAATGGCCACTCTAGACCAATCAGTGAGAGCTGGCAGGCACAGGGAGGAGTCAGCTAGCACCAACATTCATCCTTCAGTACCTCTTTAGCAAGGATTTGAAGGGTTTGTTAGAGGGGAGAGAAAATCTTTTGGGAAAGGAATATGGGTGAATAAAAATGCTTGTATCTCTTGTATACCTTTAAGGACCAGTATTATAAATTTATTTGAGAGGCTCAGACTGCTCTCAGAGAAGCATTTTATCCTTAGGATGTCCAAACATGAGTGCTAGGGACTTGCAGCCTTCAGAACTTCCTGTGCTTCTAGAATTCAGCTTCAGGGCCGTGGAATCATGAAAGGCTTGCCCAGTGACAATAAGTGACCTAGAAAGAGTTCAAGCTTCCCTTCTGTGGCACGTGGTGTTACTGAAATTAGTAATGACTCCTTAGCATCTTGTCAGTGATCCTGGTCATCTTCAGGTTCAACCAGCAAGTCCTAGACACATAAATAGCCCATTTTCTTCTTCCCTGTATGCATGGGGAAGGAATGTGTGTATAGCATGATGAGGGTTATGGTTGGGGAAGGGCTGGAGAAAAGGGGAATGTGACTGTTTTGCAAAAGTAATTCATTGGATTATAGACTAGAGAGTCCCTTAGAAATCATCTAGCCATGTAGTTATCAAACTGTGTTCCTCAGACCTCTAGGGTTTCTCAGAAGTCCCTCAAAAACAAAAAGAGAAGGTAACAGGGAAGATTGAGTAGGCAGACTTTCAGCCACCACCACCACCTGGCCCACCAGTATTTGTTCAGCACCCACAGCAATTTGGGTATTCTTAATATTATATATTGGGTTGCTGTTTGTTATTTACAGGTGAGGAAACTGTGCGGAGGGGTGGAGTGACTTCCTCATGGTCACATGACTAGTGAGAGCCTGAGCTTTGCTGGTTGCCTTCTATGCTGACTCCCAGAGCCCTCTTTCTGCTGGCACAGGTCATACTGAGACAAGAAAGAGAGCAATGATTTTTGACAAGGATAAGTATTATGACAGCTGACCATCTGTGTCTGCAACCTGCAGCAAAGCATCAAGCATTCACTACTGGTACGTTCCCGTCGCCCAATAGCCCGAGCATACAGCTGTGCTCGGCAGTGTTCAAGCAGGACAGTGATGAACTGGTAGCTTCAGGGCTCAAGTCTTCTAAATGGTCAAACTTACTCCTTGGGTGCCTATTTTGCAATTAGCTCATTCATAAAGGGACCCTGTAACAGTTAGGGTAATTTAATTACAATCAACAGAACCGAACTCTAACTAGCTAGATAGAGGGACTGAGAGAGAATGTTGAGGAGCTCTCCAAATTGGCAATGTCAGGACACCATGGCTGGAATAAATTAAGGTCAACCAATCTTCCTAGATATAAGGTCATCAGAGGGAGATTGACAGATGAGCTCAGTTCACATGACCACCTGCTTAGTGGCCACTAATGTTCTCTTGTCCAATTCCTATTCCAGGCTCTCCAGGCCAACATATTTACAGCTCCTCTTGTGCCAAACCTTGATGACATGGTTCTGACAGTCACAGGCTGTCTAGATCAGAAGTTGGTCTGACCCCTTCTCTTCTCTTCTCTCCCATTCTGACCTAGCTCTTGTCATGCCTCCACCACTCTAAGAATCATAAGACCAAACTGTTGTCAAGCTCCCACAGTTTCCTTGTGTTCTTAGTATCTTACAGCCTGATAGTATGTCTTTCATTTGACTCACACATACAATTTCTTACCTTGCCCTCTTTTCTAGGCACTTGGGAGAGGTTTATTTGGGGCTGGAGTAGAGAGCAAGATGCAAATAGTGTAGCATCCAAAATTATCCCCCTTCTTTCATAAGCCATCCAGGAACTGGACTCAAACTTAGAGTCAGTCCGATTCAAGAGTTAAGGGGCAGCCCCTGTTCCCATTTTGGTTCAAGAATTTTAGCCTAGAGCAAACAGTCAACTCCAACACATTCCCTCACTGGTTCTCCTAGAAGGCCTATGGGGACTTCATACAAACAGAATCTTTGCGTCAGAGTCCCAGCAGCAGACACAAATTAGACCCACCCCGTGGAATTTGCTGCAAAAACATTCACACACATAACCTCCAAAGTCACTTCTAACTCTAAGGGCTCATGATTCTCTGATGAAGCAAAGGGGATTAATTTCTAAGAAGGGGGTAATGAATATCTATTCAATGACCCATAATTCACTCTGCCAGATTCTGGAGACTTCCCGATCATGGAGAGCAATCCCATGATGCTGCACTTCTGCCATTTGCCTGGGAGTTTATGACATCAGAGAGCAGGGTCTGACCTGACCCTTGCAGGAAAAATGTTTTCTAAACTATGAGATATTGTTTCTACTCCCAGAACCAAACACATCACTTTCTGTTTGGCTCTGGCCAGTGGATCAGCCACCAAGGAGTCCCTGATGGTTGATTCAACCAACCACTAGCAACAGCAAGGAGACAGTGGTCTGTGCCATCTGCTCAACAAACAGCCTTCATAGTGGCCAAAAGCCAAGAGTAAATTAAAAAGAAAAAAAATCTATTCAATTCTGCATGTGGAACTAAGCTATGTTTCAGGATGGGGGAGCTTAAAAAAATTGGTTGTTCCATGATACTAAGGAATATTTTCCCAACCCCCAAATGGCATATCATTATGTTTTAAGTTGTTTCTTCAAATAGCAATGTTTTTTTCACCAAACCATCCACACTGGTCCTTCTTTTTTAAAAAAGTGCACAATCAGTGACCACAAAACACAGCAGAGGCATCTCAATGAGCTAAAATGCTCAAATCTACTGTTCTTCAATCCAGAACACTATTTGAGGAGGACTTGCCAGCTTGGGTAGAGGGAGGATTCTCAGGTAGGTTCCTGAATTAGAAAAAGGTGGATGCTTTGGTGTATAATCAACTATATCCTCAGCTCAGTTACCCAATTCACTGTAGTGAGTGACAGATGCTGGCATCTTGACATCAGCTAAAGCTGGTTCTTAGTAGCTTGGCTTGAGGTATTTCTGAGAAGGAAATAAAAATGGTACATTTTAGTTGCCCTCTCATTAGTAGAGTCAGGGACCAAACTTAGCCCCACTCACACTGAGAATGCTAAGTAAAATCAGGCTTATGAATCTCAGAACAGGAAACAGACTGGGAGAGCAAGTAGTCCAAAGCAGAAACTGATTTAAAAACCAGTAATAATAAAAATAACAATAGTGAATTTTAATGATGGTAGAGATTTCTGTCAGATGCCTAGCCAGCATTCCTAACTCACTTCCTTTCCCAACAGAACTTCAGTTTTCTTTGGGCACCCAACTTTCTTCCATGTACCCTCAGGGGAAACTGTGCCCCTCACATCCAGGATGAGTTCCATAGGTCAAGTGCTTCTTACAACTACAGTGTAACCTTGGTTCTCCAACTTAATGCATTCCAGAAAACTGTTCCAGAAGCAATTTGTGCAGAAACTGAAGCTCCTTTGTTTGTTGCCTGAGAAATGCATGACTGGTATCAGTATGAAATGGTTGTCAAGCAGAGAATGGAGACCTGAAGTTTTGTTAGACAACTGAGACATTTTTTTTCTGTGAACAGCTTGGTCAAGAACCAAAGTTTGACTGTAATTAGTGAGAGTAGGCATGTGACCCAGTTCTGGCTAATAAGATATAAGCAGGTTTGGTGGTGGAATACAAACAAAAAACAAAAAACAAGAAAGTTTCTCTACGTAGTCTGTGGAGATACATCCTTCTTCCCCAAGACACTGATGCATCTAGATATGGTATCTGGGAATGAGGCTGCCACATTGATATGGGCCTAAAAGTGGAGCCAACTCTCAGGATCACAAAACAAACATGGGAAGAGCATGGTTCTTGATGAGATCACTGATTAACCAACTTTGAATACATCCTCTCCTTGAACTTCTGATTACCTGAGTTATTACATTTCCTTTTATAAGCCACTCTGAGCTGGAGGTTTAGTTACCATAAGTTAGAAAGAATGCTTACCATTGCCAGTTCTTGGTACCCTAGGGGTATCATTTTCCCTAATCTTCATGGCAACCCTATAACATGCATATTATTGTTATCCCATTCTACTTTTGAGGAAACTAAGTCTTAGGGAGATCAAATAATTTGCTCAGAATCAGTTGAAAGTTGTGAAGACTAGATTTAAAATCTAAGCAGCCCAATCTACAGGGCCTGCACTCTTACCCTCCACGCTTTATAACCCAGCAAAGGGAAAGACTTACTACCAAAAAAGCACCATAAGTCAGTATCACTCCACACTTGAAACCAGGGCCCAGGGTTCTTTCAATACTCGTGTAGAAGGTGATGACTTCAGAGCTCAGGAGCCAGTGGGGACTCTTCTACCCTTTCCCCAAGGCATCCCTTCTCACAGAACCCAAAGTCTGGCTTAAACGACTGGCTCTTCTCTCTAACCATCGGCTACATGGCTGGCTCTCTGTGCTCATCTCCTTCCACCTCTTTCTTCATTGCAGCCTTTTATCTCATTAATTGACTTTCTGCAGCCATTGCAAAGAGACGTATCAGTCTCCTGGAAAATATCCCAGGATAGGGGAAAGATCATTGCTAGTAAGGAGGCCTCACCAGCAAAGAAATTAGTCTGCTGCTGGGGGTGTGGAGGATGAGTTGGCAGGTTTCCCATGCTAATCAGTTTCAGTCTTGATTCAGTGGGTCTCTCCCAAGCCAGGTGACAGCTCTATAGTGTCCAGCAGTTCCAGACATGGAAAGAAGGCAAACACTTGAAGCTCCTTCAAGCAGAGGATGAGTCACCAGGAGCTCCACCATAGGAACATCACAGGCCTGGAATTGTCCACGAGTGAGAGGACAGGCTGATGATGGCCTGACAGGGTGACATCACCACGCTAACAAGAGAAACAGGAATGAGGAGCCCACGCTTGCATGGGCAGTTCTGGAAGTGGGGCGGCAGTGGGGTGCCATAGTTGTGAGCATGGTCTTATAATTAAGCAGATGTGACTTTGACTCCAAGTTCAGTTACTTGCTAGCTGGTAAATGCAGAGAAAAGTGAGTAATGGAATTTCTGTGAACCTCGGGATTATTTCCTCTGTGAAAAATAAGAGTAGGATGGTTGTATTAGATGTGATGAGCATTATGCCTGGCACATAATAAATGCTCAATGCCTTTGAATATAGTGATACTGGCTGCAAAGATGATGACAATAATGATGAAAACTGAGTGGATGGCAAACGTGTGTTCATTCTCATGGTCAAAGTTTCTCCTTCTTAATAACAACCCCAGACAAGGCCCTGCCTCATTTGAAGGGACTCTCATCTCCTATTTTGACCCAAGTTCCCACAGTTATTCCCTTCTTAAGGAAAGCAAAATTCAGTGTACTTAAACTTTACCCAAACAAGCAACTGGCTACAAAGATGATTTTCTATCATATCAAGTTGTGTTAAGGGAGAACACCCACCTCAGCTTAGTACAGCCAATTAATCAGACGACTACATACAGAACTGGAAAAGGTGAATCAACACAGATATGGTTAATTTCAAAAGGGGATATTTTTATGGGGTGACTAAGCCTCAGCACTCAAAGCTAGTATAATGATTTTATCAGGTTTATGGTGAAAAGACTTGAACTATGTTTACTCAAATTTATCCATAGGATTCCATTTGCATCTGCCAGTGAATATGGTGTGGTTATCCAGTTGTCCAAAAGACATGACTTATTTGACATGGCTTTAGTGAAGATTTTCAACTAAGTTTTTTAATCTGTTGGTTGAAGTAAGGCTGTGCAGGCTATCATTTGAGCAGTGCATCATATTTAATTGGCTCAGCTAGTTGTTTCTGTATGTGTAAAGCTGAAATATACAGAAGATGCGACACAGTGCAAAGTTATAACTTTGCTCCACAGAGCCCTAGGGGTGTGGTGAAGGTGTCACTCAGGGTCATGACTAAGGGAGCACAGGAATTCTTAGAACTCTAGAATGCCCACCCCTGTCTTCACCCAGAGCATCTATGTCTGGTTTCTATATTAGGCTTCTACATAACGTTACTCACAACTTTAAAAAACGTTTGGAAATCAACCTCCTGATTGAACTCACTCATATTTCAGGAGAGGAAATTATGACCCTGAAAAGTCAACTGACTTGTCCAAGGTTGCACAGCTAGCTACTGTGAAATATGGACTCAAGTTCTAGACTCAGAGATCAGCACACCTGCCTAAGAAAAGCTACTGAAGCTTTCTCTTGAGAATACACACTTAGGATCTTCGTGACTGTCACTATAAACACTGCTACTGTCACACACCTAGCTGTGAGTGTGTGGCCCTGTATTTGGTACCCTGGGGCTTAGAAGGGCAGAGTGCAGGGGCAACATCAGGAGAATCAATGCCTGAACAAAGTTTTGAATAATGCATATGAGTTTACCAAATTGAAAAGTGAAGAAATTGGAGCATTTCAAACATCAAACCTCTTTGATTGGGAAACATATTATAAATGCAAGGCATGTTGTTCTCGCCAAATTATCATGTGTATGAGAGTCCAGTCAGGGAAAAGGAAGCACATTAGTATTTCAAATCAGGGGATTTAATCCAGGGAACTAGTTACAAAATATTGGAAATGCTGAAAGAACAAAAAGGGGAAAGTGAAGTCAGCCAGAGACTAGCACAGAGCAGACAGCAGCTACTTCTTTGAGGGCTGGGACAGAGATGACAGTGTGTTACTGTCCAAGTGCAGGTGTGCACTTGTGACTTCACCACTGGGGGTGCCAGAGAGTGTGATGGTACCACCAAGGAGGGACCACCTAATCAGTACCAGGACCAACAGGGAGGGCTGTTCCAGGCTGGTACCAAGCTATAGTGGCTGAGGATGGAATTATCACAGATGCTGTCACTCCCAAAGATCACATGAAGGCAGGAAGGAGGGAAAGAGGGAGGGAGGGAGAGGCAGAGAGAGCAAGAGAGAAAAGAGCAGTGCTTTCTTACCTCCTCTCACCTTTCAACTTCCTATCAATTCTTCCCATTGGCTGCACCTACAAAGGGGGCCTGAAATCTGCAGTTTGCAGGGGTCCAGGCCCTGTGATGTAGGGCAGACCATGAAAGGGCAAGAATTGTGCAGAGAATAAGCAAGAAATGACTAGCATGCCCTATTTTCTAAATCTAATATTCGTTCTGGAAATTTCCCCAGGGTCTGTGCTTCCTCTCCACTACAAACACACATTGACACACTGACATACCCACATAGGAACAAGTCTAGAACAACCCAGTAGTAGACATTTGCCATTTTTTCCCTTCCCAGTACCTGAAACTTCTTCCTATTTGGGGAAATCCCCCATGGTACAAAGGTGAAACTCTACAGCCTTAATTTCCCAGCTCCTCATGCAGCTAGGTGGTGGCACATGAGCAAGCCTCTATGAATTGATGCATCTGTTTCTGGACTTGGAGATAGTAGCTAAAGAAATGATGAAGTAGAGACATGGAGGTTCCACCACGATGGAGAAATAGCCACACCCAGTTTCCAAGGGCTTTGACTACTAGGCCTTTATTGAACTGGCTCTCTCAAGTGATTTGGCCCTTAATCTCTAGCATCCCCAGGGTTTTGAGAAGTATCCAGATATTTCCAATAATTTCATTTTGGCTTAACTCATCTAGAGTAATCGTTTGTTGCTTGCAACCCAAAACATCTACAAGCATAAACTCCTCTCTTGTTTTGTGGCTAGAGATCTTATATCTTTTTTCTTTTTTAAAATATATTTTATTGATAATGCCATTACAGTTGTCCCATTTCCCCTTTCATTCCCCTCCACCCTGCACACCCCCTCCCCCCATATTCCCCCCCTTTAGTTCATGTCCATGTGTCATAAGTTCTTTAGCTTCTACATTTCCCACACTACTCTTGCCCTCCCCCTGTCTATTTTCTCCTCACCATCTATGCTACTTATTCTCTGTATCTTCTCCCCATCTCTCCTCCTCCCACTCCCCTGTTGCTAACCCTCCATGTGATCTCCATTTCTGTGGTTCTGTTCCTGTTCTAGTTGTTTGCTTAATTTGCTTTTGTTTTAGGTGTGGTTGTTAATAACTGTGAGTTTGCTGTCCTTTCACTGTTCATCTTTTTTATCTTCTTTTTCTCAGATAAGTCCCTTTAACATTTCATATAATAAGGGCTTGGTGATGATGAACTCCTTGAATTTGACTTTATCTGAGAAGCACTTTATCTGCCCTTCCATTCTAAATGAAAGCTTTGCTGGATAAAGCAATCTTGGATGTAGGTCCTTGCCTTGCATGACTTGGAATACTTCTTTCCAGCCCCTTCTTGCCTGTAAGGTCTCTTTTGAGAAATCCACTGACAGTCTGATGGAAACTCCTTTGTAGGTGACTGTCCCCTTAGCTCTTGCTGCTTCTAGAATTCTCTCCTTCATTTTAATTTTGGCTAATGTAATTATGATGTGCCTTGGTGTGTTTCTTCTTGGGTCCAACTTCTTCGGGACTCTCTGGGCTTCCTGGACTTACTGGAAGTCTATTTCCTTCATCAGGTTGGGGAAGTTCTCTTTTATTATTTGTTCAAATAAGTTTTCCACTCATGGCTATTCCTCTTCACCTTCTGGCACCCCTATAATTCAGGTGTTGGAACATTTAAAGATGTCCTGGAGGTTCCTAAGCCTCTCCTCACTTTTTTAAAATTCTTGTTTCTTCATATTTTTCTGTTTGGTCATTTCTTTCTTCCTTCTGGTCCACTCCATTGATTTGAGTCCCAGTTTCCTTTCCATTACTATTGGTTCCCTGTGCATTTTCCTTCATTTCACTTAGTGTAGCCTTCATTTTTTCATCTAATTTGCGACCAAAATCAACCAGTTCTGTGAGCATCCTGATCTCCAGTGTTTTGAATTGTGCATCTCATAGGCTGGCTATCTCTTGTTTGCTTAAAAGTATTGGCTCTGGGGCTTTGATTTGTTCTTCTGATTGAGCCATTTTTGGTCAGTTTGCGCCGGTTTGTATGAGGGGTGGAGACTTAGGTGTTCACCAGAGCAGGGCAACCCAGTTGCTGGGTTGTGACACTATATGTGGGTGAGGGGTCAGAGAGGGAACAATGGTGCTTGCTCTGCTCTCTCTGGATTTCGGTCCCCTCTGCCACTTCCCACAAGCAAATTGGGCCATTCTGGTGCTGGTTCCCAGGTGGGTGGGCTTGTGTACATTCTGGACCCTGTGGGTCTCTCCAACAAACTCTCCTATGAGGCTGGAAGCCTCTCCCCACACCTCAACACCCAAAAGTTTTTCCAATTGCTGCTTTTAGGCTTTATTTCCCAGTGCTGGGGCCCTGGATTGAGCGGTCTGTCTCACTGCCCATTTTTGCCTGGTTTATCTGCACTTGGATGTGTGTCCACAGTCAGCCAGCAGCTTTGTGCACCTTACTTGGTTGGGTCTGCTCATTTCCTTCCTGCTCCTGGGTCTGCCAACCACTGCTTTTTCCTGCCATGACCCCTCTCCACGGGCCACTGGCTTCACTCCTGTTATAGGTCTGTATGAATGGTTCATTGTCTGACTTCCATACAGTTTAATTTTCTGTCTGTTCAGGTTGTGTTTTTGTTTCTAAATCTTTGTTATCCTTAAATTTGGTTGTGCATGAAGGCATAGTGTTTCCACCTATGCCTCCATCTTGGCCAGAAATCTCAAGATCATATATCTTGAGTCTAGTGCTTAATTGCCCATAGGTTTTAGGGAGCTTCATCTCCTACAATATCCAAGAGAAATAGGCAATGGAAGTTAAGTAGGTCTTGGCATAGAACCACCCAGAAGTCCTGAAGGGCTACAGTTTTCTGTGAGCCTCCAGCATCCAGAGTTGTAGAAACATGTTATTTCCAACCATGAAAATCAAGAAAAGTCATTTTCCTTGGGGACTAAGTTCAAAACCCAACAGCAGACACTGGGTTGTCTCTATGCTTCTCCCACAAAGATTTGTGCCATCCAGGAAGCTCTAGGCTTTGTTGCATCTCCTGCTCTTTCCCAGGCCAAACACCATCAGACATTTTTTATCTCTACGATCTCTACCCCTGCGATTTCAGAACCTCCAACCTCCTTGAAGTTCCAGCCAAGGACCTCCAATTGGTAGGATACTTGCCCTGCTCCTCCTGTGCTAAATCATCTATTAAACTGGTCATCTACTGCTATACAATGAATCATCTCAAAACTTGGTGGCTTACAACAACAGTAGTCCAGTATTACCTGTCATGGTTTCTAGGGGTCAAGAATTCAGTCAGAGCCCAGTAGGAATGGCTTATCTCTGCTCCACAGTGTTTGGGGGCCTCAGCTAGAAAACTCAAAAACTGGAGATTGCGTTCCTCTGAGGGCTGTAGGCTGGCACGGTCAACTGAAACACTTCCCACGCATGGCCTCTCCCTGGTTTGTGCTTCCTCACAACGTGGCAGCTTCCAGAGCCAGGAGGAAGCTGGATTGCCTTCTGTGCTCTAACCCCGGAAGTCAGGTGGCATCACTTCCACCACATCCTGTTGGTCAACACAGTTACTAAGATCCGCCCCATTTCAGGAGGTGGAAAGAGAGACCCCTATCTTCTCAGTGGAGGGCTGTCATTGTCACACTGTAAAACAAACCTGTGGAATGGGAGATATATTTACACAGCCATCTTGGAAAAATACTTTCTGGCACAGTCACTTTCTGTAACTCCCAGGTTAAGAAGGCCTCTCTGGACTCATTCTCTTTGGATCCTATAGCAACTCATTCTGCTCCTGTTCTACGTATCCCCACCACCCACCATCCTCAGTGAGTCCAGAACACCCTTCACCACCCACCTTCTGAGAAGGAGGCTGCACTCAGTGAGTCCCAGACTGTCTTCTGGATCCTTCTTCTGAAGAAAAACAAATAAATGCAAATATCATCTCAGTATTGCTCCCTGCTACACATGTGATCCCAAAGATATTAATTTTGAGTACTCCTCAGAGCTATGCGTGGCTTTATAGTTCACACTGTGCTTTTGTTTGCACAGACTCATTTCATCAGTAAACTCCAGCTTGACTTTTCTGACAAAAAAAGTAAATAAATGAAACTACACAGTGTTAAGTAGAAACATGGCTCAAAAATCACTCACACAACACCTTCCCAGCTTAAATTCTGCCACCTTTAATTATATTCATGAATACCCAGCACCCCCAGGGACTGACACCTCCTGGTAAAATATGTTCCACATCAGCAAACTTGTTGAGGTGGGAGAGGAAGCCAGGTAAGAAGGTGGCTTATACAACAAGAGGAGGCCTTGGCAAACTTGAGTTAATGTTCCCAAGCTAAAGATTGTGGAGAAGCTGGGTAATTTGGAGGCGGAAAGGCACCAAATAAATTGACTGTGCTTTAGCTCTCAGGCAAAGCATCAGTGATTCATCGCTAAGAGTTTTCACAACACCCTCCCACAGCCGTGCAGCCTCCGATCTTCAGCTGGAGGGCAGGTCTGACTCCATGTGAGACGAGGGCAGAGTGGTGTCAGGGAAGCCAGCAGTAGGTTCAAACTCTAGGCTACTCAATGGCAGAGAGATTGCAGGCTCCGATCATGGTAGGGGAGAGTCTCTTTTAAGTTTTTACTGTGACTGTAGAATAGGAGTCACTTGAACTTGTCAAAAAGCTTGAATTGTCAATGCTGAATTTTGAAATGGTTTCCTCATGGCAAATAGAAATAATAACTAGCCTTTGAAGAGGCTTGGTTCATGCCAGTCACTGAACTGTGTGACCTTTATAGGTATTATAGGGTCAGCTACATGCTTCCACAGAGTGCCTGCCCCAATTCCCAGCTCTTGTATCAGTTCCCCACAGCTTAATGGCACCAACCAATTTTAAGTGATCAGATGTGTCCCTAGAATTCTCAGGTGTCCCCCCCATCCAGATAAAAGGTGTGAGCTCAGGAAAGAGAGGGAAAATCTGACAATCTACTATTCACTGAACGTGGGTGTGGAAGGGCAAAGGATTAGGACCACACAAGTCTCTTATTTCACAGGGTTTAGAAACTTAATATAATGTGAAACCAATGACAAGTTGAAGACCACCTTAGGTCCTCTGTCAAATCCATTCTTGTTTTCCGATGTAATCATCTCAGGGTAACACACCTATCAGCCGCACTCCACTGGAATCTCATGTCTCACAGCTCCTCAACAAAATCCTTAAGGACAGAAAGTACTGCCCAACACCAGGAAGCAGAAGCATCTTAGTTCTCTAAGTCACCAAAATAGAAAGAGGCAGGATCACTGCACATGTTCAAGGAGATAGCAGGTGGCAGTGCCTCACTCAATGCCCGGCACATTGGAATCTAAGAATTCTCTTCTGCAATGAAAGAGCCCCAAGCAACCAAGCTCTGACCAGATCCCAAATTATTACTTACAAAACATGAGACCATTTGGAAATTGCCCACTTTTCTTTTTGCTTTCTCTCCAGCAACTCTTTGAGGCAAATTAGCAATGGCTTTATCTCCATGGAGCTGAAGAGGAAATCAAGGCTCAGGAAATCGAGGGAGTGACTCAAATTCACACAAGGAGGTGTCATGGCTGGGATAGAAGGGATGCTTTCTGGACCCCAAGGGCTATTTCCCAGGAGTCCTCTGCCTCTCCTACTGGCTGATTTGTCTGTGTCTTAAACTAGCCCCACCCATGGATGAAGCAGGTAGTCATGTAAGCAGACTGACATTTTTAACAATTTCTGTGCCCCAAAAACGTTTCATCCAATGGACTTGCAAGGTGTCTGAAATCCTCGCTCACCTCTCTTCAAGGTCAGGTGCTCCAACAGAGCTGACCCATGTGAGTCTTAAAAAGAGCCCAGGCCTGTGCTTGTTGGTGAACATTTGAGTCAAGATTTTGCTTCTGGACTCCCATTGCCTTCATCTATAAAATGAAGAGTCTTCCAAGTCTGATACTGCTGGGACATTCTCTGTCACTCTGATTTAAGCAGACATTTAAGGAGTCTGGCCACCTCTTCTTTGTTTACTTATAAAAGGCCCTGTAGCAAGATAAGGACAAAGAGCACTGGTGCCTGCAAAGAAATGTTCCTGCCAGAGTTTGGCACAGCTCCCTATTCCAGTGCCATCTAGCTAATAACACACCACCCCTCCCTGTTCTCCCTCCTCACTCTGCCTGGCCAGGCTAGCAAACCACAGGCAGACAAGTCCTGGGCAAGGCTGCTCTGGGGTGTCTCCATTGGCTTTGCCTGGTTCCACTTAGAGAAACCAGCTGTGCTGGTGGCTGTGGTCCTGCCCAATGTGTGTGGCTGCTTCTGCATTGCCAGTGAAAAGCACTGAAGGATGGCCTCCCCTGGCACCAGCCACCACCACAACCCCACGAGTTCTCTGGTTTCCTACGAACACAGACAGCCAGGGTAGGGGGAGAGAGAGAAGAGAGACCAACTCAAGGGATAGCCATGAGGCATGGGACAGAGAGAATTATCACCCCTGGACCTTAAAAGCCACCAGATCACACCAATTTCCAGAAGGGATGTGTGTGTGTGTATGTGTATGTGTGTGTGTGTGTGTAAACTAAAACTCTGGTAAATTTCTAATTCTCAGTGATATCTAGAAATTTCACCTTTGGTTTATGTTCTGACCTAAAGAAACAGACAGACATTGGGGATTGTTAGCACATCAAACATTTATTATAGGCTCTAACAAGGTGAGTTTTTAATATTTTATTATAAAGTTACTAATTATTGACCACTTGCAAGATGTCAGCCAATATCTAAGAATTTTACTTGTATTATCTCATTTAATCCTTAAAACATTCTTCTATTAATATTATGTTACCATGGCCATACTGACTGTTTTTTGTGGGACTTCTCACTGTCTGATGCTAGTATCAATGATTAGAAGCTGAGCAGAGGTTTGGGAGAGAACCATTCTGAAGGCAGATCTGAGCTACTCACTTTAGTACAGGAAAGCAAATAGACTTTAGTTCCAGTGCCAGCTACAGTTGAAAACTGGGAGCAACCGAGAAGGTTGAGAGAAATACTAAGATTAAGTCTGAGCTTAGTTGGAAAGAGTAACATAACTGACAGGCAATGCCTGTCATGGAGGGAGAAGTGTCACTACTTGTGACAAGTAGTTGCCATCCCTGCTGAAGAACAAACCCCAGGTCCATCCTCCTGTGTAGGGCTTCTGTTTTTACCCACACAGGCTGTGCTCTGTATAAGTCTAGAAGGCGCCATTCACGTGGATTTCAATTAAATGCAACACAGGCTGCCCTTCAATACTGGGCAGCCCTGCACCTCTAATCCCTCATGGAAACGAAGTAGGAGACGATGACCCAGGCTATAGAGATGGGTCCTTAGAGAGCAGGTGCTTCAGTGCAAAGAGCTCCAAATGGGAAAGAGTGTGTCCTTGGCCCTGCTCTCAATTTTTATGTGTCCAGGGCAAACTCTTTACTTTTGCTGGGCTTCAGCTCTACAGCTTATGAAATGAGCTACTCCGATCACAAGGTCTCCCCAAATTCCTGCCAAATGCGTGTGTGGTGAACTTTGTTGTTGATTTTACTCTAATCCAACATCTCCAACCTCTTGTGACATCATACCCCAATTTTGTTACAGGGGAGCTGCCCTCGTGACATTGTAGCCCAATTTTGTTTGGAGGAGCTGCTCACCTCACACTCAATTTTTAAACTTCACTGCAGCCATGAACCTATGATTAAGCTAAACAGAGCAGTGTATCTCGTCCACCCCAGACCCCAACCAAACTGACTGGTTCGAAGTCGAACCCATAATCCAAACAGGGCCAATGAGACTCAAGTCCGGGGATTTTTCTAAAGCTAGCATAGAGATGAGCTTCACCTCTCCTATTGTATATGAACTTAGAAGAATGTAGCCCCAAGAAGTGTTGGCCATAATTTGGGGGAGCATGAAGGGACATCTTGACTAAAAGTGGAGCCCTGGACTTCCGCCAAGATGGAGGCGTAGGTGGAAACACCTTGAGTCCTTGCAAAACCAAATCTAAAAACAACAAAGTTTTAACAACAATAAATGCAACCAAATCACACAGAAAATTGACAATACAGAGTCTGAAAACAACGAAATGCTCAGCTAAACCAGTAAGAGGGGCGAAGCCAGCAGCAGAGCGGGTTGGCCAAAAAGATCCCCGACCAGGGTGGTGCGCAGGTAGCAGAAGGCGTGGATCCCAGGTGCAGGCTAGCTATCGGTGGACACGGGGAAGAGGAGCGGCTGGCTGTCTGCGGTTAGTCAAGCATTTGTGTGCAGATAAACCAGTGAAGAGGCTAGCATGGAGACCGCATGGCGCAGGGCGGCGGGCTCGCACATTTCCGCACAGATAAACAGGCGGGGGCGAGCAGCGGGACGGACTAGGCGAGTGGAGAGGACCACCATTGCTCCCTCTCTGACCCCACCCCCACATACAGCGTCACAAACCAGTGACCTGGGTGGCCCCACCCTGGTGAACATCTAAGGCGCCTCTCCTCATATGTAACAGGCACAAACAGATCAAAATATGGCTCAAGAACAACTCAGAGCCCCAGAGCCAATAAATCTAAGTGATGAAGAAATAGCCAAACTTTCAGATGCACAGTTCAGAACACTGGTGATCAGGATCCTCACAGAACTGGTTGATGTTAGTCACAAATTAGAGGAACATATCAAGGCTAAACTAATTGAAATGAATGGAAATGCACAGGAAACCAATAGTAATGAAAAGGAAACTGGGACTCAAATCAAGGGAGCAGACCAGAAGGAAGGAAAAAATGACCAAACAGAAAAATATGAAGAAACAAGAATTTAAAAAAATGAGGAGAGGCTTAGGAACCTCCAGGACATCTTTAAACGCTCCAACATCCGAATTATAGGGGTACCAGAAGGGGAAGAGGAACAGCCATGGGTGGAAACATTATTTGAACAAATAATAAAAGAGAACTTCCCCAACCTGATGAAGGAAATAGACTTCCAGTAAGTCCAGGAAGCCCAGAGAGTCCCGAAGAAGTTGGACCCAAGAAGAAACACACCAAGGCACATCATCATTACATTAGCCAAGATTAAAATGAAGGAGAGAATCCTAGAAGCAGCAAGAGCTAAGGGGACTGTCACCTACAAAGGAGTTCCCATCAGGCTGTCAGTGGATTTCTCAAAAGAGACCTTACAGGCAAGAAGGGGCTGGAAAGAAGTATTCCAAGTCATGAAATCCAAAGACCTACAACCAAGATTGCTCTATCCAGCAAAGCTTTCATTTAGAATGGAAGGGCAGATAAAGTGCTTCTCAGATAAGACCAAATTCAAGGAGTTCATCATCACCAAGCCCTTATTATATGAAATGTTAAAGGGACTTACCTAAGAAAAAGAAGATTAAAAAGATGAACAGTGAAAGGACAACAAACTCACAGTTATTAACAACCACACCTAAAACAAAAGCAAATTAAGAGGACAGCTAGATCAGGAGTGAACCATAGAAATGAAGATCACATGGAGGATTAGCAACAGGGGAGTGGGAGAAGGAGAAGGGGGGAGAAGGTACAGAAAATAAGTAGCATAGACAGTAGATAGAAAATAGATGGGGGAGGGTATGAATAGTAGGGGAAATACAGAATCTAAAGAACTTGAGACAGGAGTTCATGAATTAAAGGGGGAAATGGAGGGGGGAAATAGAACAAATGTAATGGCATAATCAATTAAAATAGATAAATAAATAAAAATAAAAATGGAGCCCTTACCAAAGAAGCAAAATCAGAAAATAGTGAACTGTATGCCAGTTGCGTTGTCTGAGGCCTGTATCAAGCTACCCCTGAAGCCAGGCATTCTCTGATATACGAGGTATATATGGAAAAAAATCCAGCCATCATTAATATAACAAGAATGGTTCGTGCAACATCAATGTAACCTGGCAGCCAAGGAGAGTGGACAGAAGCACACATACATGAACAATGTCAACTTCACTGTACTAGTCAGTACGGTTGGTAGACACCCGTCGAGTAAACATGTGTACTGTGTGACCTTCACATTCAAAGTGACTGATGAGTAGAGCAATGAATCTGCATCAGATTTTGCATTAAACTTGAACATTTCTCTGAGAAAATTATTCAGATGATTTAGGGGCCACAGCTATGGGCAACTGGTGACAGACAGTGTCGTCACAACAACATGCCTGCCCATATCTCTTGCAGAGTTTTTTGGTGAAACATCAAATCACCCAGGTGACTCAGCCTTCACTACAGCCCAAGTTTGGTGTCCTGCAACTTCTGCCTTTTCCCAAAACTAAAATCACCTTTGAAAGGGAAGAGATTTCAGACCATCAGTGAGATTCGGGAAAATATGACAGAGCAGCTGATGGCAATTTGGAGAACTAT
Organism: Artibeus jamaicensis; assembly: GCF_021234435.1. Classification (NCBI taxonomy): domain Eukaryota; kingdom Metazoa; phylum Chordata; class Mammalia; order Chiroptera; family Phyllostomidae; genus Artibeus; species Artibeus jamaicensis. The sequence goes on along the minus strand of NW_026521828.1, from coordinate 5,915,298 downwards.
GTGAGGTCCCAAGGTACCTTTTTTTTAGCAAAGAAAGTTTTTCAGGAAGTTGCCTATGTCCAAAGACAGGTGAGCCAGTGCTCAAAAAAGATATGAATCCTTGATTACTTTCAGGGGAAAATCATTCATCATGGCGACTAGGGGAGTTAGGGTTGTGGTCAGAGGCATGTTCTCTTCTGACTGGTCAGGATTGGGGTGGGGAGTAGGAGTCAGTGCCTCTGGTCCTGGTGTCAGCCGTGGTGTTGCTTCCCTAGTGTCACCACTTTTCTGGGTCAGGAGCTGAGACACCACTGAAGTCTAGATGTTATCTGTAGTTTGAGGACTCTGTCTCTGGGGTCCAAGGCTTTGTTCCAAAGATTGTTTGGCGCTGATCAGAACCTCATTGTCCTGAGGGCTTGATGATTAGAGGAGCAGACTCGCAAGGGAGAAGGAGGCAGGTGAGTCAGTGTGCAGATGGGGCCAGTTTGGATCAAAGGGAGGAAAGGAGAAGAGTTCACATTAAAGACATGAGGTTTCTATGTGGTTACATATCCTGGAAGGAAACATTTATTGTATTCTAAGTTTATTATGATGATCTCTATTTTCCTCATGTAAAGTAAAATCCCACTGATTTGGGCTCTACTACATCAGGCATTTCAGGATTCAACATGTCAACATAAGAAACTTCCAAATCTGTAGAAAAAAATTATGAGTTTATTTGAGCGGACCAAGGCGCCTACTTTGAATGGGACAGAGGCGTCATTGTCCTATGTACAGTGTTTCTTATATCTTGTATTCTCTTAAGTAAATGCCTCTATTTTTCATAGAACATGGCTGGATACCTTCTGGACAGACCTCGTAAACCAATAAATCCCTTTTGTTTAAGTAGTCTGGTGTGGGCTCTGCAATCAAAGAATCCTAACTGAAAACATGAACTTATGGGCTAAGAGAGAGCGAATGTTGCACCCTATGACTGGCTGAAACTGGTCCCAGGTCACTGACAAGAGCCCAACAGAAACCAGCCGCAGTGTGGTGCCGTGAAATGTTCAGTGTGCATCCCAGATTCCTCGTGAGCACGGTTCTCATGCACGTCCCGTGCACATAATGGGACTGGGAAGCGAAATCAGTTATTAGCATGTGTCCCAAGACTTCCACTGTGAAATGAGTGTTGTCGTCAAAGCTGTCACCTGGGGAAGGAGGCTGTGGATTTATTTCCTTATGTCAAAAATGCTTCCAGTCCCCCGTATGAAGGCCTGCAGACCTGGGGTGCAAAACCTCCAATTAGGACGCTCTCTAGGTCAAAATTTCAACAAACTTTTATTGACTGTCTATTAGGTGTAAGAGGCTATGACAAGCACTGAGAGATGAGCAAACAGCAGTGAAAATCCCAGGGCCTCAAAGCACTATACTTTGGGAGGAAAAAATAAGGCATGTGGCCAATCCATCCAAGCATTGTACTCCTGCTGGCTCATGAAACTAATCTTCAGATGTTAAGTGAGCTTTCAGGCACACCCTCAGGCTCTGCTCCATCCCATTTTGGATCCTTCTGTGCTCTGTAGTGAATCCTGTGAGGCACCTCTTTTCTAAGAACTGCTCCCTCCTTGTCTGCAGAGGCGCCATAGAAGTCACCCAGCAGGATGCAACCATTCTCCCTGGCCAAGGTGGACGATCCAGGGCTAGTCACCTGCCCAAGCTGAGGCAGTAATAGAACCGTTACCTAGTGACAGCTGATTGGTCCAAATGTAAGCTCCTGGCGCTCAGATTCACCTGATCCCTTCCGTGGGAGTTTTAGGACAAGACTTGTATAAAGGAGCCAGCTTGTTTTGTGGCTGCTTACACTCTAGAAATGTAAAAATTAGGACTTTTGTGGTCTTGTAGCTTATCATGTGGGTCAGAGAAGAAGAGGGTTTCTTCCTGTTGGGGGGCGGGGGACAAAGAAAAAATGTGCTCTGTGAGGCATTGGCCCAAGTGTCCTAAACCCGTGGGTTCAGCTGCTACTGAAGTCCAGCAGAGGTTTTGAATTGCTTATTATACTCAACTAACACAATAAATTTCTGGTTTTGCTTCCACTGAGTGGAGGTAGTTTTCTAGAACCAGGAATCCATATAAGCACATGGTCCTGAGAGCTCTCATGTCTTTAAAAAGAAAGACTTGCTTAATATCAACATGAACTAGTGAACTCGCTATAAAATGTAATTTTGATTCTATATCATTCAACTTCCTTAAAGTCAACCTTGAGAAAAATCCAGCACCTTTCTAAAAGCTCCTTAAAGGATTTCTTGTTCATCTCAGCTGTCCTCATCACCTAATAGATTCGGAAAGAATAAAGCGAAGCTGAAGACATTTGAATGCCAGCGACTGGCATGCTCACTCTTGGGGCTATCCCACATGTTGAATCCCACCCTGGTGACAGTCCCCTGTTGCATGACTGAGCCGCCTGCATAATCAGTAGCATCGTTGATGGCAGAGTCTGTGTTTCCCCCACCTTTGGGTTTTCCACACAATCCAGCACAACCTGGCACAAAGCTCAGAGAACGTTTGAGCCTTAAATGAAGTAGATGAAATAGGGCCTCCGTGTCCCTGTCCATAAAGTGGGAGCCTCAAACATCTGCCTTTTGAACAGTCTGTGAGAGGGAGGAATTACTCTCAGTCTCTCCGCCTGTGGGAGGTGAGAAGGAGGCGGGTTTCTTCCTTCTGTGCCACCCACAGGTGTCTGCGCCCCTCCCAGTGAGTCATCTGGGAGCCAGACACCATCCGTCTGGGACAGAAGCTGTCAGGTACTGGCTCAGGAGCAGCAGGGCCATAAATCTGTGCTGAGTCCCCTGTGGTTACCTAGGGAACACTGGGGCACAGCCAGGAAGGGGGCACTGCAGCCAGAGAGGGCTCTGGCCAGTGTCCAGGCCTCCAGGTGACAGCCCAGCGGGGGGGGGGGGGGGGGGGGGGGGGGCTTCCCACTCCCTAGCCTGGAACCCGTGTCCTGTACCCTGCAGAGAGCAAGGTGGCTGGCTCCCAGCCAAGAGGACCTGGAAAGCACCAAGGTCCCCCTACCAAGCATTCAAAGAGGCAAAAGGGATCCATTAGCAAAATGAGTGTGACAGGAATCAGGGCAGCTGGAGTCAGGCCCTGCGTTTCACTCCTTCACCTTTACACAAACCATCATAGCAGGTCCCTCCCCAGCTCTGCGGGTGTGGAGACTGAATGAAACAGTGTAGTAAACCACTTGGCAGCAGCCCTGCCCACAGCAAACAATTAATAAAGCAGCTGTAAGTTTAACTGTTGTTACTGGTATTGGTGGGACTAATAGTACGTTACCCTCACTGAAATCTCCCATGTAGTATCCCACTTTACAGATGAGGAAGCCGGGCTCAGGGGGACTAAGTGGCTTGCTCAAAGGCCTTCTATACTAAGACCTGGATCCACTGGTAATGGGCACTGGCTACCCTGAAGCACGGGAGTTATGCTCGTGGGAATAAGCCCTGCATGAGCGCGTGGGGAGGATGGACTACATCCCACAGCTCTGTGCAGCTCCGTTCCCATACAGGCGCCCTCACTGTGGTCGCACAGTGGCTGGAGACCTCGCTCCTGGTCCTACTTCCTTCATCTTCAAATCTCACGGCAAAGGGGTCCCTGGGCTCCTCTGGCTGTCTTTGGGTTAGGGGCCCCCTAGAAACACAGAGAAGTCTTAGCCTGGATCTGTGAGGTGAGGGACTGAGGGGATAGCTGTGGGTGCCGGGTGAGGGGTCCGAACAGAGTGCACATGTGTGTGCATGTGTGCATACCTGTGTGTGTGTGTAAAGTCTAGAAAACATTTGCCAAAATGTTTACAGTGATGTCCTTTCAGGATAATAGAAAAAAGGGCAATTTCCTTTTTTTTCTATACTCTTCCATAATTTTACCAAAAGCACAATTTACTTTGGTAATTATTTTAAAAAGCAGTTTTTTATTTGCTTAGTGATTAAATAAAGTAAATAACATATACTTATATTAAGCATATTTATTTTTGAAAGTATGGAGCTGGGCATTAGGGGCTTCAGTCCCGGTTCTGGCTCTGGGTGACCACACTTACCTCACTTGTCTGGCCTCGGTTTCCACCTGTGAGATGAGGGAAAGGCCACACTGTTTCTGAAGTCCCTTCCAGCTCTGACTCTGAATGCGTCCCTACTGTGTACACACAGCAGGCAAGGGAGTGTGGATCAGCTGGGTCCTGGGGGACCCACTTGAATGCAAAAAGAGGAATGGTTTTCAAATAGAAACCAGTTCTGAATGCAAGTGGCACTCTTATGAAGTCAAAAAAGTTCCTTCACAAGTTGGATATGCTCCCCAGAACCACAAAGAGAGACCCCTCCTCTGTGGAGACCAGCTTACCTACTCTGGCCCTGAAAAATCTCTTCATCCATTAGTGGGAAGAAGAATTAGTATGACTGAGTGGGCCTTCTGGGTGTCAGGCTCAATCTAAAGTGCACTATACACAGAATCTAATTTAAACTCATAGCATTTGTGGCTGCCATCATTTGTTTGGCAAGCAACAAAGTCTCTAGAAGTATTACTTAACTGCCATACTGCTGTTAAATATGAGTACATGGCACCTCCATAAATACCGCAAGAGGAAACATCACTTTTTATTCATCTTTGCATGTCCCTCAGGCCCTAACACTGGGCTCAGCAGACTTGCTGATCATCAGATTCCTCCCCCGTCATCAGGGCTGCTGGGGCTCCATAGAGGGTGATTCCTGACATCAAGGTTTCACCAGCTCATTGGAGCACACACCTTCGGCTAAGAAAGTGATGAGCTTAGCTCACATTAAAGGGGAGGAGGAGGGGCAACAAACTAGGTTATGATCCATGGTTGGCAGGAAGCCATCCCTTTGAAGAGTTGTCCTAACACCAGGCCTTCAGGAAATAGGTCATTGGACTGGCATGACTTTGACCAGGAATAGGAGGTTAGACAAGGTCAGGATTCAGTGGTGGCTGGAGGCAAATAAGAGCATTGGGACCTTGGGCAAAGGTCAGAGTTGAAAGGAATGGAGGCTTACATAGAGGAGAATAGATCCCCAACATTAAAGTTGCTGCAGTAATAGGAAGATTAAAGAAATGATAGCTAAAAGAGACAAACAGAAAATTCAAGAAAACAAACCTCCTCCTGCACAATTTTGCCCACAGGAAGCTGTGGTTTCAGGGATAGATGGGCAGTTGGGATCAAAGAGAACAAAAAGAAGACCAAAAAAAAAATCTCAAAAAAGAAAGCTCATTAAAAGACAAAAGTTTCACAGATTTTGCTTTTTTTGACTTTCAGTTAAGATTGCAATCAACCTGCCCTTTTCATTCATTCATTCACTCATTTGTGTACTTACTATCTAATAAATATTTATTGAGCACCTACGATGTAAGAAACCCCTGGCTCTCATTGAGCCTGAAGCCCAGGGAGGGAGGCAGATACTGATCCAATAAGCACACGGAGGCTCTGGAACCCCAAACCAGGGTGAACGCTGTGAGGGAGGAGGGTGCAGTTTTCTGAAGGCAGAGAAGGCACCTCACCTAAACTGAGGTGAGAAAGAGCAAGACAGTCTTTCCCTGAGGAAGTGACCCTGATCTGAGCTGTGAAGAACAGGATGGTCCCTGGCAAGGAACAAGAAAGAGCAAGTGGAGGCCAAAGTCATTTCCAATGGGTCCAGCTGAGGCAAGACTAACAGGACGGGTCAGCAGAAAACCTGGGTTTGAGACCTAGATCCTACAAGACCCGAGACATCAGCCAAGTCATTTGTGCTTTCTGGGCCTCCTTCGATGACCTGCAAAATAGGGGTGATGGGCTAAAATAATGTTTCTCAAAATGCGGCCTGCCAGCCTTCTGCAGTGGAATCATGCGGGTGACTTGTGAAAAATATGAACCCCTGGACATCACTCCAGACCTGCTATGGCTGGGACCCAGGAATCTGAATCGAAAGGCCCCCCCCAGGTGGCTCGTGCCCAGGGAGATTTGGGCGTCTCCGGCTGTGTGGGCAAACCTCGGTCTGCTCAGTGGCTGCATGTGTCTTTCTTCTCCATTCCTTGGCTCCCAAGAGAGCAGCACCAAGAAGCCATAAAGTGGGTCGTCCCCCAGATGGAGCAAAGGAATGTTCTGAAGTTTTCAGGCAACAACAAAGGACTGAACTCTCACACCTAGAGCTGCTTCAGGGACAAGTTCCCCAGCTTGACTTGAGAAAAAAAACACCTCCAGACTGAATACTTTTTTCCACTTGGCCCCTGGAATTTGATCAAAAATATATGTATATTCACTGGGGTCTGTTCTCTGCCCTTGTCTCTCCTTCTCTTCTTCCCTTTCTCGTGGATCTGGGCCTCTCTGTGATATTGGGGCCAGGCAGAGGTTCTCATGTGCCCCCTTTCCTTCCCTGTCTTTCTAGGGCATGAATGGTCAGAGTCTGGGGTGATAGTTTATAGTCTTTGAACCTCTTCGGTCTGATTCATGAGGAAAGTCCCTGTTGACACTAATTGTACAGTGACTGAGAGTTATGGGCTCACGGCGCTCCGCCTGCCTGCTGGACTAAGCTGTTTCCCTTTGCCTCCTCACAGAGAGCTCGTAGGGCCCACTGCCCACCACATCCTATGCCCCAAGTCCACCAACACCCACACAGGCTTTGTCTCTAATCCTGCCAGGAGTTCTCTGCATAAGGAAATATTCCAGCAACCCTGAGCATTCCGGGTGTGGTAGAGGCAATTTCAGAAACTGCATCTCAAAGACCAGATATATTACTTCTGCCTACCTAGGATTCTTGTATTAAAATGAGATAGTGTATGTAAAGCCCATAATGCAAGCCAAGCCCACGGAAAGTTCTCAACAAATGTTAGCTGTTGTTATTTGTATTGTTGCTATTTTTTCAGCCACTGGGCTCTTTTTAGGACTATTTATATGAGAGGGAAAAAGGAATCCATTATATCCATTGGCAAGTAAAAGGTTGGACGATTCACTGAGAAGCCAGCTAGGAAAATCTGTACCTTAATTCTCCAGACTCTGAGACATCTGTTGTATGTTTTTATGAGTACACAAAATACCAACAATGACATATTTATTGAGAGCTTCCTGGGTGCCAAACTCTTGTTGAATCCTGACAATAACTCAATGGGATAAATATTATTAAAACACCCATTTTACAGATAAACAAACAGATAGAAGTTTAAATAAATGAATTAACCTCCCCAAGGTCACAAAGCTAGGAAGTGCCCGAAACTAAAATTTGGTCTGAAGTTCCAATGAGCTACTTCCTTTGGTCTGACTGGCATCTCTCAAGCTGTCTCTGGAGTCTGGATTCCCTCTCTCTCTCTCTCTCTCTCTCTCTCTCTCTCTCTCTCTCTCTCACACACACACACACACACACACACACGAGTTGGTTATCATCACGGGATCAATAACCTTTGTACTCCTTAAAGACAATTATCAGGTCTTCCACTCTTCTCGGAAGACTGGAGATCCTAACCTGACATGTGACCTTGAGCTCACTTGAGTCTCCTTGCAGGAGCTAGGAGGACAGATGGAACCCCTGGACCCCACCCCAGAGAAGGGCCCTCATTTGCACTGGGCAGCAATACTCGGCCCAGGGCAACTTCCGCCTTCCTGAATCCACCCACATCCTGGGCTTGCTGAGGTTTGCCCAGATATTCCTGTAGTTTTGTGTGGCCACGAGGTCAGCCTATAGCCAAATTTGGGTAATCTGAGGGGTGAAAAGTATCAATTTTGAGTCCAAGTGCCTCTGCCCTAATCCCATCTCTGGGTAGCATTGGGCATGTTAATTCATCTTATCCTCAGTTGCCTCACCTGCAACTGGGGCCAACAGTGTCTTCCACAGACATGTTGTTGGGAGGACTAAATGGAATGTTGCCTGTGAATGAGCTTAGCACAATGCCCGATGCATCACAGCACTCAATCAGTCATATTTAATTAAAGTAGGACCATGGGAAGAGGGCAGTGCCTACCTCTCAATGGATAGCTCTCCAAAGGCAGGGGAGATATTTGGAGGCCCCTCTAGGAACTAGTGACTCGCAGTATGCAGCTAACTGCCATTAGACAAGACTGCTCCTGTGTAGATGTTTCCACAAAACCTCCCTCGAACTCCACCCCCCAAGGACAGTCTCACAAGGGGCAGAAAAACTGAGACTCCTCCTCCTTCGCCTTCATCTTTTCAGGACTCCAAAGGCAGCCTTCCAAATCTGCTGGTTTGGCATCCAGTAAACAGCTGAGAAATGCTGGGCATTTCCTGTCCCAGCATTCCTCATGCACGAAGGACATAGGCAAAGAAAACTGCCTTTCTCACACTCTGCCCTCCTCCGCCATGCCCATGGAGGCTCCAGAGTGATGTACACACCATTTCCCAAGCATGCCCCGCCCCATCCAGGGTCCCACCCTTTCATCTCTGCCAGAGAATAGATGAGAAGTCAGAAGTCACCCACTGACTCCACTTCCTTGCCTTACTCCCCAGGGGCCTAGTCTGTCCTCTCCAAAGCTGCGCTCTAGCATTTAATCCAGATACAATTTTTAGAAGCCCCTAAGGAAAAAGGTTTCCACCACTTCCTGTAGACCTTTCTGAACTTGGGCGCCACCACAAGTGAAAATTCCCCAAAAGGGTTGGCTGGTTTGGTTCAGAGGGCCACAAGAGAGGAAGAAGAGGGAGGGTGGAGAAATCTGAGACCTACATCACATATTTTATTTGTTTCCTTATTTAACTCGTATCTCTGTTCAGTGTCAGACACAGTTCTCCACGCATCCTCAGATGCACATCCCCATTATTTATCTTAGGCTGCAAACTCCGGGAGGACGGGAAAGGCTGGCGTCCATTCACTTTATTCAGTTCTGGTTCTGTTCCATGATGAATGGGGAAAGGCTGGATTGGTTCTGTTGCCCAGGACTGAAAGAGGTCATGCTGAGATACAGTTAGCAGCAGGAGAGAGACCCAGCAAACAAAAATAAGTGATAGTAGGGTGAGTATCAATTAATCAAGGGGCCCTGAGGGGAACTTGGCACTGAGGAAGAGCCCTGTAAGGAATTCAGGAAAAGTGTGGAGTAAAGTGATGTGCCCATAGCTTGCAGCAGCTTCTCAATGAGACCTAGGACCTAAAAAGTTAAAGAACCAAGGAACAGCCCTTTCCCTTATGAAATGTAGAGTGGGGAGGATAAGATTAATGCATATAAAACCACAGAGGACATCAATCTAATAATAGGAGTTGTTTGAGGTTGCATTTTTTATGAGCCAGGTCCCAGCCTATGCATTACAGACTCTTCTAATTATCACAACCACCTACTATGTGCATTATATCAAAAAATAGAAAGTATTATCCCCAGGTCTCTGGGGTCTGAATGTGTTTATGTAGCTTGTCCGGTCATATACCTGGTCAACTAAAGTTGGGATTCAAACTCAGAACCTACTCCAGACTGCAGAAATAGGTGATCCCAAAAAAGAGTCATGAGGCAAAAGCTAATCCCCAGGCTGCTGATACTGGCTGTATCTGCAAGCCCCTCCCCCTTTCTGGGCCTTGGTGCCCTCCCATGTAAAATAAGAGGGATGGGCCAGACCAAAGGTCAACAAACAATTTCTACAAAGGGTTAGAGGGCAAATATTTAAGACTTCACAGGGCACAGGGTCTCTGGTGCAGCTACTCAACTCTGCTATTGCAGATGAAATCACCCACTGACAATGTGAAAGGGAATGGCTGTGTTTCAATAAAACTTTATTCACCAAAAAAAAAGGCACAAGGTGAGATTTGCTGCAAGAGCTGTAGTTTGCTGAGCCCTGGGCTAGGCGATCTCTAGGGTCCTTCTAATTCTGAGATTCCTCAAGTCCAAAATCCTAACTATTGCAGTGCGGCCTTGAAAAGTCAGCCATAAGGAGCCTATTGCCACAAGTTTTGTTTTGTTATGTTTCCCTTTAACCTTTAATGGTTTCAGCACTGTGATTAGAAAGTACATTCTGGCAGGGCAGCACAAAGGCAGCTCGGGAGAGTTTTAGTGCCAGTAAAATCATCGGCAGCCTGCCCACGGTGTTAGGTATGGAAAATGACATTGGCCTTGTGGAGACATGGTGCAGTCACTACCGCACACTCAGCTCCAAACCAGGTCACAACCTGGAGGCCTTTCCCTGGTCAATTTTGGGGTCACTATGGATTCCTGGACAAAGTGATGGGCAAAGCCCATGGCCATAAAGGGATAGCTAGAACCATATAAGAAAATGCTACACTCTCCTCCTGGCCCTCATCTCTGCAACACCTTGGGCTGATGTGGGCAACCTGTTTACCTCGCCCCACCCTCCAAGGGAGAACAGACCCATTCTCCAGTTCCAGAGTTAGCAGGTTTAGCGCCTCCACACTCCGTGTCTTGTGCCTTCGCATCCCAGCCCCCAGGTCAGTGCTGTCCCCAAATCGAAATGTGAATGCAGTCCCTGCTGACGTGGCAGTTAATCTTCACCAGCCCACTGCCAAGGGCTGCGCCTGAGCTCCCTACCTTGCCTGGAAAGGCTGTGTAACGAGAATTTCTGAGTTGGGGGAATCTGTGCTCAACAAAGATTGACAAATTGTGATTACCAGAGGGAAAAGCAGGCTTGCCCCGAGGGGGCTGAATTCCCTCACTCCCAGAAGCCTCTGGCCTGCTGCCTTCGGAGGCAGTGGAAACGGCTCTGCTGAAGCCAGAGTCCCCTGCCCAGGAGAAAGCGTACCTCTCCTCCTCCCTTCAAGTCCCCGGAGACCCCAGTGTAGCCCATAAAACAGATGCCTCCCACCTCCAATTCTTTTTTTCATCTTTAGCCTCATTCACTGGGTGCTTTGTATCCCAGCTGTACCAGCTGCTAACCCAGTGGCCTTGGGCAACCATTCTCAGACTTGGTTTCTTTGTTTGTAAATGTCAATAATAATAGCATCCATCTCATAATGTTACTATCAGGATCAAACCTGATAATGTCCATAAGGCATTTGGGGCACCCAACCAACACTCAATAACTCTAAGCTGATATCATTCCTATTACTCTGCGCTAGGCACTTTACGCACATTCGTGCATCTAACCCTCACCTCAGCCCTCTGAGGCAGGGACCGTTACAATCTTCATTTCACAGATGAGGAAACTGGGGCTCAGGCTGCTTAGATAGATGACTCGCCCAAGGACACACAGTGAATAAATTAGTGCAACTGCAGCATAAATCCAGGCCTGTTGTATGCCAGAGTTCAGGCTCGTAATCACTTTACTCTCCTCCCCAAGGTCATTTAGCAGCTATTAAATGAGGGAAGTGGGATTGGCCTCCAAGTCAGCTCTCAGATTCTCGGCAGACTGGTGCTGGCCAAGGAAGGCCGCCTGAGGAGCTCCCCTGCAGGACCTTCTGGCCAGGACAGCTCTGCCTGCCATCCCCTCCCTGGCCTCTGCCTCACTCAGGAACCTGATCACATCCTGTCTTCTGCTGTAATTTCTTTCAAGGCGAACGCTGAACCTTCTGCTATCTTCCTTCCTTCCTTCCTTCCTTCCTTCCTTCTTTCCTTCCTCTATTCACTCACTCATTCCTTCTTTGTTTTTTTAAATCAGTCTGGTGCAGAGAGAAGGATGCAAGCTTTGGAGCCAGATGACAGTGCTCTGAATATCAGTGCTGCTTACTCACTGAATAGGCTTGGTCGTGTCACAGAACCTTTCTGGGCCTCAGTTTCCTCATTTTGTGAAATGGGGATACTTCCTACCTTGCTTTGTTGTGAAGATGTGCATAAATGCACACAGAGTACCCAGTACAATGCCTGGCACATAGTAGGTACTCTCTGAAGACTGCTCTACCATCCTACTCCTTACCCCTGGCACCTAGATCAGTGCTAAATTGTTTGCTTGATTTAGTTCATCTTTGATCGGCCCACAGCACCTAGCATGGTGCCTCACACAGAGCAGAGGATCCTGTATATGGCCGCTCAAATGGAAAACTGGAGAGAGCTAGAGAGGAAGAACCACGCAAAACTGCATGGCCACGCATGAGAGCTCTCCTCTCAGAGACCCTCTAAGCAGATCTCCAAATCTCCCATTGCCTTAGTCTCCCCAGAGGCCAAAGTCAGTGGCAGCTTCTCCTAGACGGCTCACAGAAATGGGAGCCTGCAACATCAGAGGTTTGTAATGTAATCACGGATAATGAAAAGGTTCTTCTCCAAGCCTCGAATGAGTCAGAGCTCTGTGCTTGGCTCTGGCCCAAGGAGTACCAAGAAAATGAAATATCGTCTGTATCCTCATGACACCTAAACAAATGGTCAATTCCATGGGTCAGATATCAGCCGGGGGGGTTAAGAGGCATCTCCAGTGACGGGAGGGGAGGAACAGCAAGGAAAGGACCATTAGCAAAGGTTGCTTTAGTGGGGTCCTGGTGCACGGCTGCTGCTCAGGCTAATACCTGTCTGCCTTATGGTGGGATGTTTGTGGTGTCCTCATGAAAGACACCAGTAAATGACAACACGTCTGAAATCAACAAGGATTTCAAACCTCTCGAAATGGCTCAACAACCTCTTCCACATCCTGACACCCGAATCCAGCATAAGTTCTCATCTAGGTAACATACTGTTCTCTTTCAAAACAAGTATAAACCAACCCTGAAATCTCAGATCTGCTCTTTTTCTTTCCCTGGCCTTTTGCCACCATAGAAAAATGTCTGATAGGCTGAGTTTTCGCACTGCAGCTGGTGACCGTGATTATGTAGACACAGCCTCCGTAAATTCAATGGTGTGTTGCTGGCTGTTCCATAGCTGGTGAGATTAGTGCCCAGGGAAGTGGGAAATGGGCCACTGCCACCGGTATGTGGCTCGGAACTTGCTCTTCATTCTGTGCCACCCTTTCTCTCCCACATCCCTGCTTTTGTGCTAATTGCCAGCTTCTGCCAACTTCCTGGCATTCTCTTCCTCCCCCCACTCCCCAGGGGAATTGACTAGTTCAAGAGAAGCACCATCATCCTAGACTGAAGAGACACAAAGTGGTGGGAACTGAGTGTGTGATGCTCCGCTCTTCCATCATTGTGGAGGAAGAGGAGGAGAAAGGGCAGCAAGGTGCCTTCAGGGCTCACTTGACCCGCCAAGGGAAGCTGATTACCTGGGGCTTCCTCCCTCTGGGGCAGAGGAAGGAGCCCCGCCCTGGGGGCCAGGGAGCCGGGTGTTTGATAGCCAGCTCCGCACCTGCTGCTGGGGAGCTCACCAATCCCCGCTGCCGTGGACCACCTCCCAAGTGGGAAAGTGGCAAGAGAGGGTTCCAATAGCTCTTAAAGAGTGAAATCACTATAAATCTGTGAATCTCTTATTTTAAAATCTTCAAAACCAACTTAAGCCAGTTTAATTAAAACAGGAAAAAAATTCTGTTTTCAGGGCTGTCTCCACCACAGATGTCTTGATCTCAGGGAACTCCTTGAAACTGTGTGTTTTGTGCACTGGGGAGTCTGTACATTTGGGTGGGAAAAGGTTAAAACTGTATGTGTGTGATAACCACCTACCCTCCCAAAAATATATATTAAAAGTAAGGAGGAATTCAGGGCCTTCCTCTGTGTCAAGGAGCTGAAATGTAAATCGCCCCGAGCAGGTCCCTTGGCCCTGCAGCTCAGGTGTGGAGACGGTCACCGGGAGAGGAGAGAGCCCTAGGCCCGGCTGGTGGACGGGAGACGGAGAAGCATCGGGCTTTGCTTTTCGGTCTCCAGCTGTCACAGCCCATTGCTCTGCCACGTGTCCACTGGTCACACAAACTCAGGATATACAGACTCTCTCCGAATCACAGTTTCCTCGCCTGTCAGTGGAGACAGGTTATGCTTCTCTCAATGGGATGTTGGGAGGAATAATGGCAAATGAGCAAGGACTCGGCTATCAATAAATATGGGCTCCCTCCAGCACTCATAGCTTGGGGGCCCCAAATTTACTACGTGGAAGTATGTTCCTTCTGTAACCATCAATTCACTCCCTATCTCAAATTTATATTGTATAGTCACTATGGAAAACAGTATAGAAGTTCCTCAAAAAATTAAAGACAGAATTACCATATGATCCATCAACACCACTCCTCAGTATATATCCAAAGCGAATGAAAGTAGGATCTCAAAGAGATAGCTGTACTTCATGTTCGTTGCATCATTATTCACAATATCCAAGATATGGAAATAACCTACGTGTTCAATGGATGGATCGATAAAGAAGATGTGTATACAATGGAATTCTATGCAGCAGAAAGAAAGAAGGAGCTCCTACCCTTTGCAACAGCATGGATGGAACTGGAAAGCATTATGCTGAGTGAAATAAGCCAGGCAGTGAAAGACAAATACCATATGATCTCACCTTTAACAGAAAGCTAAACAACAAAACAAACAAGCAAGCAAAATATAACCAAAGACACTGAGATAGAGAACAGGCTGACAGGGATCAGAGGGGAGAGGGGAGGGAATTTCAGGGGAAAAGGGAAAGGATTCACAGGAACAAGTATAAAGGACACATGGGCAAAAACTAACAGGGGTGGAAATGGGAGGGAGGTGGGGACCACTGAAGGGGTGGGCTGGGATGGGAGTAAAAGACAGAAAACTGTACTTGAACAATAATTAAATTTTAAAAATGCTTTAAAAAAGATGTATATATATATACAATGAAATATTATTCAGCCGTGAGAAAGAAGGAAATCCTGCCACTGAGAGCATTGTGCTAAGTGAAATAAGATAGACAGATGCTGTGTAATGTCACCCATATGTGAAATCTGAAAAGCCAGACTCAGAAAGTTGAGCAGCAATTACCAGGAAGTGAGGGAGGGGAGCAGGGAAATGCTGGTCAAGAGGCAGAAACTTCCAGTTCTGAGATGAGTGAGGTCCAGGGATCTGATGTCCAGCGTCACGACGGTAGTTAATAGCATTGTGCTATATATTGGAAAGTTGCTAAGAGAGTAGATCTTAAAAGTTCTCACCACAGAAAAAGCTTGGTAATTACGTGACATGATGAAGGTGTTAGCTAACGGTATGATGGCAACCATTTTGCAGTTTACAAGTATATCACATCAACCTGTCATATGCCTTAAATGTGTACAATGTTATATGTCAATTATGTCTCAATAAACTTGAAGGGGAAAAAGCCACCACCTACCTCGCTTCTGGGGGAAGGATGTGACACAGCAGCCAAGTGTTCCACTTGGGACAGACCCACAGTTGGGTTCAGTCCCCGGCTTCTTTCCTAATGGCTGTGTGGACGTGGGCAAAGAGTCCAACTCTGCTGCATCTTGGTGTCCCTTCCACAAAATGGAGAGGACACTGAGGAAGCTCCTCCTGTCATAGGGTCATGAGGAAATGCAGAGAGTGCTTAGCACTCTGTCTATGACCAAGTACCAAGAACTGGAGTGTCGTTCCATAACATCCGGCTCTCCCGGGGCATCTCTTGGCCCACGCCTTCTTTCCCAAGTACCGTTCGCCCACCTTTGGGAGTGTGTCCCTAGAGCCGAAAGTGCCGTGTGGCCAACAGGCAGGAGGAGAGGGGATCCAGGCATAATCCAGATTCCCCAAGTCCCTTCCCCCTTTGCCCAGTGATCTCTTACCCCTGATAGGCCACTAGCTGGTTCCTCATTTCTTGCAGGTCTTGGCTCAAATACCATTTCAGTGATGCCCTGAGCACCCATTCAAACTTTCAAATGCCACCCCCCACACACCATTTCCCCCTCCTAGCTTTATTTTCTGTTATACCTGTTGGCACACCACACGCCTCAGGGTGTGCTTGCTTTTTAATGAGTGTCTTCTCCCGTTAGCATGTAAGCTCCTGGGGGCAGGGGGCAGGGGTCTTTGCCTGCTTGGTTCGGCGCTATGCCCCCAGCACCTAGAACAGATCCCTGAGCAGAGCGTGGGTTCTCAGTTAACAACCTGTTGAATGAATGAGTGAGTGAGTAGCTGAGTGAATATGTGAGTGAGTGAGTGAGTGAGTGAGTGAGTGAGTGAGTGAGTGAATAGGAGAAGAGAGGCCTTATTTTTATTTTCATGGGGAGGTAAAGGATAGGGGCTGGTGTCTCATGTGACTCAAGTCCCTCCCACCTGCCTAACCTTGGAATTCTTCCTCTTTTAGGTGCCGCACAAGTTGCCCGTCCCCCTAAATCTGGGGGTTGACTCCAGACGCTCCCCATTGGAGGTAAGCACCCCCGCCCCACTTTTTTAAATGAAGAGTGAATAGGAGGGGAAAGAATCCCAGGGGGGCGCCTCGGGGTGGGGCGCACGGCATCCCCGCGCTCAAGCCGCTTTCCCTCACTCCCCCTCACACACGGGCGCGCGCGCACACGCGTGCACACAAGGCTGGCCCTGGGGCGGCGGGGGCGCCGCGGCGGGGTGCGGGCGCCTTCGCTGGACCCGCATTGCCCCCTAGTGCCGCGCGGAGTCAGGGCGCCGGGCTCCCCCGCCTGATGTCACCGGCGTGCAGTCAACCCAGCGGAGGCTCATTGAAAGCAGACCCTCCTCGGCGCTGGCTGGGCGGAGGCGCCGCTGTCCGCAGACCCGCCGCGGGCCCGGCCCGGCCGAGCCGAGCGGGCGCCCCCCGCCCGCGCCCCTCCTCCCGCGCTCCCTCGCGAGCCCGGCCGGCGCGCCTGACGTGGACCATTAACTTGGAGCTGCCGCCTGGTCCCCTCTCTCCTCCTCCTCCTCCTCCTCCTCCTCCTCCCTCTGACAGGCAAGCGAGCGGCGGTGCAGGAGCAGGCGCGCGCTGCCGGCCGGGCTGCGTGGGGAGATGACTCCTGGCCGGGAGGGCGCCTCTGGGAAGAAGACCACCACGGGGGAGGCAAAGTTTCAGGGCAGCTGAGGAGCCTTCCCCGCAGCCCTTCCAGCCCTATCAGCCCCGTGGCTATGGAGGGCGGACTCTAAAATGAATCCCGACCTGGACACCGGCCACAACACATCAGCACCTGCCCACTGGGGAGAGTTGAAAAATGCCAACTTCACTGGCCCCAACCAGACCTCGAACAACTCCAGACTGCCCCAGCTGGACGTCACCAGGGCCATCTCCGTGGGCCTGGTGCTGGGCGCCTTCATCCTCTTTGCCATCGTGGGCAACATCTTAGTCATCTTGTCTGTGGCCTGCAACCGTCACCTGCGGACACCCACCAACTACTTCATCGTCAACCTGGCCATCGCCGACCTGCTGCTAAGCTTCACCGTGCTGCCCTTCTCGGCCGCCCTGGAGGTGCTGGGCTACTGGGTGCTGGGCCGCATCTTCTGTGACATCTGGGCCGCCGTGGACGTCCTGTGCTGCACCGCCTCCATCCTGAGCCTGTGCGCCATCTCCATCGATCGCTACATCGGAGTGCGCTACTCTCTGCAGTACCCGACGCTGGTCACCCGCAGGAAGGCCATCCTGGCGCTCCTCGGCGTCTGGGTCTTGTCCACAGTCATCTCCATCGGGCCTCTCCTCGGGTGGAAGGAACCAGCACCCAACGATGACAAGGAATGCGGGGTCACCGAAGAGCCCTTCTATGCCCTCTTCTCCTCACTGGGCTCCTTCTACATCCCTCTGGCGGTCATCCTGGTCATGTACTGCCGCGTCTACATCGTGGCCAAGAGGACCACCAAGAACCTGGAGGCCGGAGTCATGAAGGAGATGTCCAATTCCAAGGAGCTGACCCTGAGGATCCACTCCAAGAACTTTCACGAGGACACCCTCAGCAGTACCAGGGCCAAAGGCCACAACCCCAGGAGTTCCATAGCTGTCAAACTTTTTAAGTTCTCCAGGGAAAAGAAAGCAGCCAAGACCTTGGGCATAGTGGTCGGGATGTTCATCTTGTGTTGGCTGCCCTTCTTCATCGCTCTGCCGCTTGGTAAGTTGGGGCCCTTGGCACTTTCCAGTCTTGGCTTTACCGATGAGCTTTCTGTAAAGTTTTTCTTATGGGTTTTGTGTTTTCATGCAGTGTGTGTGTGTGTGTGTGTGTGTGTGTGTGTGTGTGTGTGTGTGTGTGTGTTTGGAGCCTGGAGAATACCGTTCATTCTACAAAGGCTTTGCAGATTGGGTATCCGGCTAAGACCCAACTCAGGTGTTAGTGGAACATGCTAAGGGACTAGTCACTTGAAACAGAACCACAGGAGGAAAGCCTGGTATGTGGAATGACTCATTCAGCAGCCTCGGTTTAATAATTAAAAAGGCCACTGGACTTGAACATCACACCAGCCTTATTTCAGTAGTAATCATGTGTCGGCTAAGGCAGCGTCACGAATGCAGCATACAAAGTAGTTTGTAGTTACCGCAGACGCGGCATTTGGAAAGGAGGGAGGCAGCTTGTACACAGAGAGGCAGCTTTCATTCAGCGTCTCCAGGGCTCTTGCAGGGAGCCCCACGCTGCTCAGGAGCTTTGCAGAGGCTGTGTTCCCCTTCCTCCCTTCACGGCTTGCCATCACCTCAGTGCACTCCTTTCATGATGCGTTAATAAGAGCATTTTACAGCCCCACGGCCCCACAGCGCCGTTAAGTTATCTAAAGCCAGAGATTCCAAAGAGCAGGAAGATGACCTGAGGATCACACACTCTCACACCCCAAGATGTTCCTGACTCTGGTGATTTTGGAGAAATCGCCAGAATTAAATGATAGCTGTCCTTCACCTTCAGCTGCCAGACACCAGACCCTGCTAAAATGAAACTGAGTCCTTCCCCTCCTATAAAAACATGTCCATCTTCTTTTGTTTGGTAGTCCTCCTGAGTTGTTCCAGAGACTCCCCCCGACTGAGTTCTTCTAAGGAAAAAGAGGTCTGGTTAAGAGGCAAACCTAAAGGACAGCGTGACATGCTATCTGCATGGCCTGGGGGACACTTGTCCCTCCTCTGAGGCCCCGGTCCAGTGGGATTTCTCCTCCTGTCTCTGGGGACGCTCCGGAAAAATGAATGGAGGGAGGCGATCACGACCAAGTCATGTGCCCTGGTACCAGGAGAGGCACCGGCAGCTGCATGCCGTGGACCACACGCACCTGCAGTCACACCGGCGGCCCGGGTAGAGCTCCACACAGCGGAATTCCTCAAGTAACCGAAACCCTGAGACACGCTGCTGCTTTCAAGAGAAAGAGACAAATGAAAAGAAAGCAAATTGATATCAGGAATTTCCCTTTAAAAAAGATAAAGGGAAAAGGCTGTGTAACCTTCTCTCCACGGTGTCATTTCTAAGGCCAGCTAATGTCCGTCAGAAGTGTTTCCCATGTGTTAAGTGGACAGGGTTGAAGGCTCTGCCCTCCCCGACCCCCACCAGGAGTGAGCACATCTCACTGCGGAGAAGGTTTCTTTCCTTTCCCAAGGTCTAGGGGCCTTTTACAGGCTTGTTGGGTTAAGGTGGGTGACACTCAGACTGCATTGGGCCACACAAAGATTGGGGTTGTATGTGGAAGTGATATGGCCACCTATTGTTAGCTAAGTGACCTTGGGCAAATGACCACTTCTCTGTGGGCTTCAGTTTCTGCATCTGCATAATAGGGCTAATTACGATGTGCTCCACGGGGTTTGCACGGACACATGCAAAGGACTTAATACAGTGGTGCACTGACGATGCTCAGGGAGAGTTAGCTCTTAGTACCACACTCCCAAGCCCAGGCAAGCCCTCGGCTGTACTCATGTGCCAACCCCACACCTATTACTGAAGGCTCAGAAGAGAACTGGGCCCTTCTTCCTTCTGCCCCTGCCCCCTGGCCCGCAGAGGCTAGGGCCAGAGCATCCTCAGGAAGGAGCAGACCCCAGCAGGAGTCCGGGGGTGGGGCAGTCAAAGGTGCAGGCTCTCACTTAGGGGGGCAGGGGAAGCAGTTCCAGGTAGGAGAAGAGGCTGCCAGCCTATTGAAATGCTCTGGGGCTCAGGAGCAACCTGCTTGTCATGAGAGCTCTGCCATCAGGTAGATCTGTGACCTAAGGCTTGTTGCTTTACCTCTGTGGGCTTCACAGGCTGCTTCCGGGGAACCACACAGGGTTGGACTAGATCAGGGCTCTCAAACTGCAGTAAGTATCAGAAGCATCTGTGGAACTTGAGAAACTTTCAGCTTCTTAGGCCTAACCCAGAGAATCTGACTCAGTAGATCAGGTGGACCCCAGGAGTCCATGTGTTTAACCAGCCTACCAGGTGATTCGGAAGAGGTGGTCCACCGACCAGGCTCGGAGAACCACAGGTGGGACAACCCGCCGGCTCCGTGCAGGCTCCAGCCTCCTGGAGGCTGCAGTTTTAAATGCTGCAAAGCTTAGCCCTTCCACACAGCCCTGCCCTTGGTGGTACAGGGTGCTGTGGCCTCTCTCTGGGCCCTGCCATCAGGGCTGCCCTGAGTTTCTTCTCACTCACATCCTCTCCACTTTCCCCATTGCAGAGACCGTGTCCCCCTCACATCTCAGGTCCTCGGCTTCCATGCCATCGAAAGTGGGACGTTCTTGCTACCATGGTGCCCTCAGAGCTCGTTTCTCCTCTCCTTGCCATGAAAGCATCCATGCCGTTGTCTCCCCGAAGTGTCCCAGTGTGCTGTCCCTGACCCCTCCCTACCCATACTCTTCTCCCATGGAGACCCAGGCCTTAGCAGGTGGGGAATCTGGACTCCAGGCTTTTGGGTTTGGGATGGGCTCTGAGAGGTTCACACGAGCTTCAAACAGTGAAGGTGCCTAATTAACATGTTCTTAATATATCAGCAAGAGCATCCAACCAAAATGTGGGTTTCTACTTCTTCTGAGTTCAGATAACACCCAAATAAAAGTAGTGTGATATAGAACAATAACTCCTTTGGAATCCGAAGAAGGTTCCAAATTCTAAATTTTCCATGAAAGGCTTTCCACTCATAAGGCGAGAAAGCAGATCTGGGGGACGGTGGTTGGCCAACACAAGTGCAGGTAGGAGTACCTTCCAACTGGTGACTTCCGGGGGCCAGACGGCAGGAGATTTCCATAGCGTGTCTGTGCCCTCCACGGGAGAGAAGGGTTGGGATTCCTCTGGGAAGGAGGGCAAATAGCCATGCCCCCTGCAGGGTCCTGGTTAGGGGCCCCGTTTGTTTACCTTCCTCCCTTGTTTTTATTTTTGGGAGCAGGGTTGGGCTGCCTGCAGAGCAGGGTGTCTCATCTCCTGCAGAGCCCTCCCCACCTGTAACACCCTCCCTACCTCCTCCCCTCCCTTTCCCTGAGGCCTCAGACCAAGTTAGGCCAAGGACCAGCTCTTACTTACTCGGGAGCAGGGATGGACTCCACCAAACAAGGACCTCTTTATTCAGCCCCTGGAATCAGGCCACGCAGGGACAGGGAATAATTGGAATATAATATAGCAGCATTGCTACTCACTGGGTCATGTGCGAGATGTCCGAGGAATCTCCAGCTGCCCAGCATTAGAGTGAAGGCCAGCTCCCACCTGCCTGGGAAAGGCCTGGTCAGGGTCTCAGAAAGCGGCTGGTCTGTGGAGGAGGCACACTGCATTGGGGAGGATGGGGTTGCGGGGTGGTTAGGGGATAGCAGGAAGTGCTGGGCAGCCAACTGGTAGCTGGGCTTAGTGCATTACTTAGAAAACACTGGAACCTTGCCTTGCTCCAAATCTTTCTTCCATCTTTTAAAATGCTGAAAGGCACCAGGAAGCCATTATTGAACTAACTGCTTTCCCCTCCAAATAAATGAAGGTCAGTTTCAAAGAAACAGTTGTACTCTCTATATACTGGAACCAAATAGGAATTCCTCTCGCCATGGGCTTGTTCCTCCAGTCCTCTTATTCAAAGTGGGGCTGATGAATCCCCTCCTCCCACGAGAGCACAAGGGAGGGCGAGGGTCTCAGAGATGACTCAGGACAGAGCCCCCCCACAAACACACACTAATCCTCCAGCTCAGAGGGTTCAAAACACAAGGATTTGAGTTGCTCACAAGGAAAGCCGTTAGTTTAAGAGAGAAGAAATTTTTACGCATAGGGAATCCTTCCTGGAAGAGGGAACTCCTACTGAAGAAATATATATTTGATCCCTAATGAAATCATTAAGACTTCCTAAAGCATCTACTGTGTGCCAGACACTATATTAATTACTGGGCTGTTGGGCCAGAGTCAAACATGGCTCCCGCCTGCTGGAGTCTTACAGCCTAGTGAGATCTTATTATCATGGAGCACATCCTGTAAGGCAGACACTCTGTTAGGCCCTCTACAGACAGCATCTCATTAATCCTCACAGCTGCACTGCAGGACAGAGTACTTGCTCTGTGTCTACAGATAAAGATACTGAAGCTCAGAGAAGTTATCTTCTCACTCAAGGTCACACAGTAAGGAACTGACTGCATCAAGAGTTGAATCCAGGTCTGTCAGAACAGGCACCAACCTGTTCTTCTGCACCCAGGAGGTGTCTGGTCTTTCTGCTCTCTGGTTTCAAGCTACTCTCATTGCAGATGCTCTCCAGGAACCCCAGAGCCACCTTGCCGAAAGATGGTTATTGTACTTTTGTTATAAATCCCTACCTTTCCACTCACCCCTGAGAAAAAGATGCACGTACAAAATGTCAGGGACATTCATCCAACATCCCAGCCTAGGGCTGGATGTTCTCCACACCTCCTGCACTGTGTGGGGTGTGGGTCTCTCAAGGTTGGGCCTTTTACCATTCATTCACTCCCTCATTTCACTGAATAAGTATGTATTTATAGCATGCCTACTATGTTCAGGCATGTGCTAGACATGTAGTGATGAGCAAAACAGCCATGTTCCATGTTCTCATCGGATCTAGTTTTAGTGGGAAACACAGATAATTCGGAAAACCCAAGCACACAAACGTGAATGCAAATTAGGATACGTGACTTGAAGAAGGGGGGTGAGATGCTATTAGAAGTCTATAGCGGGAATCAGAATATCATAGGGGTCCCTGGGTGACATTTAGGGAGAATCCTGAACAGTTTGGAGGAGCTAACTCAGTGAAGGCAGTGGGTAGAAGAAGAAGGGTCTGGGCAGAAGGAAGGGCACACGTGCAGAGCCTGAGGCAGGAGCTGGCAGGAGGCTAACAGAGCCAGGAGAACAGGGGAGGTAGGTGCAACTGCAGACTGGAGGTGTGTTCAGAGGCCAGACCATGCAGGAACTTAGGCAAAAGTTATATTTTATCTTAAGTTGCATTGGCCACTACCAAAGGGTTCAAAGCTGACGAGACAGGATCTGAATTATGTCTTTGAAAGACAACTCAGGCTCCCACATGGAATGCAGACCAGAGATGGGGCAGTTAGACGGCCACAGTCCCAATGAGAGCTAGTGGCAACTTAGACCAAGCTGATGGCTGTGGAGATGGAGAGACGTGGACCAATTCTAGGGCTTGGGGTTAGGTTGGTTCTGATGCAGAAGGGTTCGTGGGAGCAAGAAACGTGTCTGGGATAACTCCGAGGTTTTCAGGTGATGAAGGTACCATTTGTTGAGATGAGGAAGGTAGGAAAGCGGGGTGGCATGAAACACACAACCAAGAGAATTCCTCCCAGGATCTTCCTCGGGCCCCATTCATGAGGGCCCATAAGACACTACCCCAGGAATGAGCTGCCAGACATTCTTGTGAGTTGAGTAGCCAGAATGTCCCAACCCAAAGCCAGAGAGCAGTGATCAACAGTTAACCTAGCTGCTCACCAGAAACATGAGGGCTTGGACCCCCCGCAGACCTATTCTATCAGTCTCTCCTGATGGAGCTGAGAATCTGGATTTTTAACAAGTTTTTGCAGGTGACTCATGCAGCCAGCACAGATGGCATCAGTCCTCTCCACGCCTGGGAACCCCTAAATCAGCACTCCATGGAGAGCCCAGAGAACTTGATGAGGCCTCCCCTGGCACAGCCAGAAGCATCCCATCCTGCCCAGTCCCTCTGAGTGCACCTGGTGGAAGGCAGGACGGCTGGTAGGGCGGAAGGTGAATTCTTTCAACTAGAGCTCCCCTAAAGAAGTGGGGGAGGGCAATGAGCCCTGTGGAAGCAGCATCTTCAATGTGGCAGGTGCACTGCTCAACCCTGATACGCTGTACCACCGTAATGCTCACAGCCGCTCTGCAGAGCAAGCGTCTCCATCCCCAAGTCAGTAGGTGAGGGAACAAGAGTTCAGAGAGGTTCGGTAACTTGCCCAAGGTCACACAGCTAGTAAATGTCAAAGTCCGTTCGACTCCACTTTTGGCACTCATCACACGTTCATGATTATCATTCATTTCGTAATTATAGTGCTTCTAGAACATTTTTCTGGTGTCTGGTGCCATGGGTGATAAAATTTTCACTGCTCATGACCAAATGAGAAAAAAAGTAGAAAAATTCTGTGTTTTTCCAAATGTATTTAATACAAAATGACTGTCTTTTTATTCTAAAGACTATGTCCTTTCTATTTTGGGACACCGAAATAGCATTTTTTAGTAGAATCATGCTTTTTTTGATGGAATGATGGTAATAAGTGGTGGTGATAGAGTGTGTGTGTTTCATGTCTCACTTGCAAAATAAGGAATTGGTAATTCTGTGTCCCCTCCAAAAAGACATTTTTTGAAGTTTCACTGGGAGAAATTTCTAAAGCCTTGGAACCGTGAGACACCGTGGCGGTTGGGCGCAGTAACTATTTGTGGAAAGGAGCAATGAGGGAGGGAGGGACAGGATAGAAAGCAGGGAAAAAAGGAGGGAATGGGTCAGTGTGAGCCTCGGCCTTGCCTTGAGATGCAGAGGGAGGGGAAAGGTGGCAGTGGAGGGTCCTGCCTTTCAGGTACAGCAGGACGAGGGCCCTTTGTGGAGGTGCCCTGTCCTGCTGGGGCAGAACAGGCCACAGCAAGGCCACGGGAGCGTGTGTAGCTGCGGTGACATCACAGATGGGCCTGTTCAGATCTGTAATACCGGAGATGCCTTTACCTGAGTACATGTGTGGCTCGTGAAAAGAGCCAGGTGGCCCCAGGCCACACTGGGAAATCGCTTTCTCCCGTGTCTGCGGGTGTCACCACAGTCCCCATGCTCCCTGAGCACGTGTGATAATAATGGTACCAATAGCGACCATTTATTAGGTCCGGCCGTGCGCCGGGCTCCTTGTGCTGCATCAGGCTCCAAGCGCGTCCTGCATGTTCTCCCCTGACCTCCTCTCCAGAAGCTTACAGAGGGGACACGGTTATTGTCCCCATTTGACTGATGAGGAAACTGACACCCAGGGAGACTGTGGGATTTGCCTCGGGTGGCCCAGCTGATTAGTGACAGGACCTGGATTATGCCTAAGCAAGGAGGTAATGCTAAGCAGTCCATCACTGGGGATACCCTCCGTGCGGGGCTCTGAGCTCCTGTATGGAGATGAGAGCCTGTTCCGAGAGGGAAAGGGAGGGTGAGGGGCTGCCTACGTGTCAGCAAGCAAGAGGCGCAGTATCCCGGTGAGCACACAGAAAATGTCAGAAGAAGTGGGTCTTCCTTCCTCTAGCAAGGGAGGCCAAAGTTTCCCTTTTGTCATGGGTACTGCAGACTTTTTTCAGCTTCACAACTTATTCTTCGTCATGTCACATAACATTTTTAAGATTTTAATGAAATTTGGGGAACCAACAAATTTGGAAGACTTTTTCACAGTTTAGTTTCTGACTGCATGCCTTGCAGACCTTGATTGACCTCCACCACCCATACCGGTGTGGTCTTAGCACAGCAGGACCCTCTCCTGTGAGGGACCAGCCTCTGGTCCTGCCTTTCAATGTCCCAAGTCCAAGAGAGTCGGCATTGTGGACAAGGGACTATTTCTAGAAGCTGTTTTTCCACTTTGCCCTGACTCTGGCTGGTGATAACCTAGTTATACAGAAAGAAAAAACTGCAAACCACATATGTGTATTCAACAGAACTGAAAATGTCTCTTAACTCTCAGCTAGTTCCCCCAAATGCCCACGGCTCTATACCAACCCCACACAAGGGAAGATCTGACAGGGGGAGGGGGTCAGAGTGCAAGTAGACAGTGGCCCTAACCAACTACAGTAATAGATTTTACTTTTGAAAAGTTCACAAAATCATACAGAGAAAATAGTGCTGAGCTTCCTCCCAGGGCCCTGGAGGGCCCCTGAAGAGAGACCGGAGTAGGTGCCCCTCGTCCACACCCAGGCACCACAGGGGTGGCTCCCTACAGCAGCCTCGTGACTGGTGGGCTTCCCTGTCTTCTCTCCAAACCAGGACCTTCTCCTAAGCAGTGGCCACAGCTTGCCTCTCTGCCTGACTCAGGTGGTCGCAAAAGCTGAAGGAAGGCGTGAGTGCACAGCTCAGCGAGTTCAGAATAAGGAGCATACTCTCAAACAAATTTGCCATTTCACAAACACACCTCGTATTTTCCTGTCCCTGCGCCTTTGTTCCTCTTGTCCCCTGTTCCAGGAACAGGGTGCTCATCCTGCGCCCTGTGAACAGCCAAATGCTGCTGCCTGTCAGCCCCC
Source organism: Artibeus jamaicensis (assembly GCF_021234435.1). NCBI lineage: Eukaryota > Metazoa > Chordata > Mammalia > Chiroptera > Phyllostomidae > Artibeus > Artibeus jamaicensis. The sequence goes on along the minus strand of NW_026521828.1, from coordinate 5,889,019 downwards.
GGTCCTGTGGACGCCATTCTCATGGCCGTGCCTGGTCCCCACTCCCTTTCCAGTGAGCGCCCCAGGTGTGCCTTGTGGTACTGGCCACATTTGTCCATGGGGACCAGGACTGATAGGGATACTTTTAACCAAGGAAACTGTTGCAAACCTCTGGAGGACAGGGTCCAGCTTTGACACCTCTTCTTGTTTCCCAGCCCAGAGATGAGTACCTAGATGACTCCCCGTAAACACGGCAGTTGAAGCTGTGATTCAGGATGAGCCTTTTCCCCCGTTTGGTAGGTCAGGAAGTGGGCTCAGAGGGGTAAGTGACTAGTCCCATTCCCTGAAGCCACCGCCAGCACAGTGAAGGGAGCCCCAGGGGGGAGGAGAGAGAACCTGGCCCCTCAGCCGCAGCCGTCCAGAGAAAGATTAATAGTGGCAGAACAAAGTGAGCATCAATTAACAGAGAAAAGATGCAACTTTCACGTGTGTATTTTCTGTGGGAAATAGGAGTCACTGTCAATGTGGGTTTGACCTTTTTAAATCTTCAGTTAATTTACCCCAGTTAACACGAGTGAGTGCCTGAGCCGGGATCTGAATCCATGGCTGGCTGACCCTATGTACTTGGCGAATGAGTAGATGAAGGAATGGATCTGTTTCAGCACAAGGCAAATGGTGTGATCGGAATGATGAGTGTCTCAGGAATGGAGGGGAGATAGAAAGAAGGGTGGGCTGGAGCAAAGTTGCGGGGGAGGAGGAGGCGAGCTCTGTCTGAAGGACTTGTAAGGCTGGAGTGGCTACAGGGGAGGCATCTCACCCGACCCGTCACCCTCCCTCCTGGCATGACAGACCGTGAGTCAGCCCAGGGCGCAGTCCTCCCTGGCAGGCTTGTGTTCTCAGGACTCTGGCAACATCACACTGGTGACCACACCTACCCCAGCACATCTGAGCCCCCTTTGGACACTCAAGTGCCCCTCTCTGATGGGAGCACACAGATCAGGCTATAAAAGTTGCACCAATGAGCAGTTCAGACCAAAATGTTCAGAAACAGAATGTTCTAGCGCATGTGAGTGGACCATCCCTCACAGAGCCCCATTCAACCTTTTTTGTAATATAGGCCCACAGCGACTTGTTCCCCTGAAGCTGGGATGCTTCGCACGCTTGGCTTCGCACACTTTTTGAAATTCTTTAAGACCGAGTTTCCTGTCAGGCTGACGTGCATAGCTCAGAGGCTGAGCTCAGCACCCTGGCCGGGCCCCAGAAGGAGGTTAAAATGGGACCAAGGGCAAGTCCGGCTCACTGTCATTCACAGGCACGGGCCCCAGGCGCCTTAGCACCAGCTCGGGGCTGGGCAGGGAGCCAGGGAGGCAGCTGGTGGGGGGGGGGGGGGAGGTTCCACCAACTGGAACAAAAAAAATTACATCTCCAATTTATATATTCAGGCCATAAATTGCCCCCTGGCATCAAGAGAAAGTGATAGGCCCCTCTTTCTGCTGGCAGGCACACTGTCTCAGTGTCCCTTTGTGACTTCGTGTCCCCAACCCTTCAGAATTCATCTTAACACAAGGGTTCCGTGAGCCCCTGTGACAACCTGGTGAAGCCCCTTTGCAGAGTAGACATGTAAAAGAAGAGGCATGGGATTTCAAAGAAAACCAGTTAGGTGGAAATAGTTACTATAATGTTGAAAAAGCAAATTTATTATGATAGAGTAAAACAATGTTCTTCGTTACTAACACATTAAATAAACAAGATCTACAGCAAGTCAAATAAACAACTTCTATAATTTTGAAGTACTGACAAGTGAAAATATTTCAAGATATCTGCAATAAATGTAATGTGATATCATAAATCTGATTTCTTTTGGTGAAAAATTCTGCTAACTGTGGCTTGTTGCCCACATTCCTATTGAAGGAAATGCTAATTTACAGCCAAAGGTTAGTTTGGGGGGAGTTTTATTAAAGATAATGTTTCCCATTCAAGTTTATGGTCCCCCAAAACAACAGCCTGACTCCCGACATAATAAATATCTACGTCAGGCAACGAGTTTTTTTTTATCTTTTTTATTTCCAAATATATAGCCTTAAGACCACAGGGAACTAGGATTATACCATTGTGCTTTGTAACAACTTTGCATGACTACTTGTAGCAATTTTAGTATCTTTACTAGAAAATAATGCATAGACTTATTTAACGAAAAGGGGAAAAAGCAATGAGAAAACTCTGCCCCCACCAGACCCCAGGTTCACTGCCATTGTGAATCCTCAGTTTTTTCTCCAGAAGCAACACTTACCAGATTGTTTCCGGAAACATCCTATTCATCTGTAAACACATATGGAAGAATGTGTGTGTATTTGATGTGTACACATACGAAATGTGTGTGTTTTCATGCTGTTTATTTTTGCACATGGTAATTTATAGATGATTTACGCATAGCAGCATATCTTGGGCATGGTTCTGTGTCAGAATGTTTAGGGTTCCTGCTTTCCTTTTTGTGGCCATATAGTAATCCATTTTATGGACTACTCTCTTTTACTTAGCAACTTCTCAATTCAATGGCACTTAAGCTATTTTACCTTTTACTATAATACACATCATTGCAATGAATACTTTTGTATATCCATCTGTGCCCACATATTCAGGACAAATTTAAAAAATGGAAGCACTGGGGCAAGAAATATTGGGTATTTTAGGGCTAAGCTAATTATGTTCAATTTTACTAAGTAAGGAATTTAAAATACAGTAAAATGTGAAGTTGTGTTAAAACACATAGGTTAGCCCTGGCGAGGTAGCTCAGTTGGTTAGAGTGTTGTCCCAATACATCCAGGCTGTGGGTTCGATCCCCAGTCAGGACACATACAAAAAGCAACCAGTGAGTGCGTAAGTGGAACAACAAAGTGATAGTTCTCTGTCTCTATCTCTGTCTCTCTCTCTCCCTCCCCTCCTGTCCCTTCCTCTTTCTCTCTCAAATCAATACATAAAACACACAGGTCAAATCTATGTATACTAAGCTATCATTTAGGAGGGTCGCTCATGATATTTACATTTAAAAAGTTAGGCATAGAGTAATATGTAATCAATCCCATTCTTAAAAGCTACTAACTTAGTCACCTCAGGGGGTAAAATGAAGTGAACAGGAATAGATTAACTTTTTCTATATACTTGTGTATTATTTCATATTCAATTTGTGATTAAGAAAATGTAATATACTATAAATTGAGTTTTGATAAAGTTATAATGAGGACTATTTTTTTGTATTTTTTATTTTATTGATTATGCCATTACATTTGTTCTATTCCCCCTTCATTCCCCTCCACCCTGCACACCCCCTCCCCCGCCATTCCCCCCCTTTAGTTCATGAACACGTGTCTCAAGTTCTTTAGATTCTATATTTCCCCTACTTTTCTTACCCTCCCCCCTATCTATTTTCTATCTACTGTCTATGCTACTTATTTTCTGTACCTTCTCCCCCCTTCTCCTTCTCCCACTCCCCTGTTGCTAACCCTCCACGTGATCTTCATTTCTATGGTTCACTCCTGATCTAGCTGTCCTCTTAATTTGCTTTTGTTTTAGGTGTGGTTGTTAATAACTGTGAGTTTGCTGTCCTTTCACTGTTCATCTTTTTTATCTTCTTTTTCTTAGGTAAGTCCCTTTAACATTTCATATAATAAGGGCTTGGTGATGATGAACTCCTTGAATTTGGTCTTATCTGAGAAGCACTTTATCTGCCCTTCCATTCTAAATGAAAGCTTTGCTGGATAGAGCAATCTTGGATGTAGGTCTTTGGATTTCATGACTTGGAATACCTCTTTCCAGCCCCTTCTTGCCTGCAAGGTCTCTTTTGAGCAATCCTCTGACAGTCTGATGGGAACTCCTTTGTAGGTGACTGTCCCCTTATCTCTTGCTGCTTCTAGGATTCTCTCCTTCATTTGAATCTTGGCTAATATAATGATGATGTGCCTTGGTGTGTTCCTTCTTGGGTCCAACTTCTTTGGGACTCTCTGAGCTTCCTGGATTTCCTGGAAGTCTATTTCCTTTGCCAGAACGGGGAAGTTCTCTTTTCTTATTTGTTCAAATAAGGTTTCCACTCGTGACTGTTCCTCTTCCCCTTCTGGTACCCCTATAATTCAGATGTTGGAGCGTTTAAAGATGTCCTGGAGGTTCCTAAGCCTCTCCTCATTTTTTTTAATTCTTGTTTCTTCATATTTTTTTTGTTTGGTCATTTTTTTCCTTCCTTCTGGTCTGCTCCCTTGATTTGAGTCCCAGTTTTCTTTCCTAGTTTAGCCTTCATATGTTCCTCTAATTTGTGACTAAAATCAACCAGTTCTGTGAGCATCCTAATCACCAGTGTTCTGAACTGTGCATCTGAAAGTTTGGCTATTTCTTCATTGCTTAGATTTATCGGCTCTGGGGCTCTGAGTTGTTCTTGAGCCATATTTTGATCTGTTTGTGCCTGTTACGTATGAGGAGAGGCGCCTTAGATGTTCACCAGGGTGGGGCCACCCAGGTCACTGGTTTGTGATGCTGTATGTGGGGGCGGGGTCAGAGACGGAGCAATGGCGGTCCTCTTTGCTAGCCATATCCGCCTCACCGCTCGCCCTCGCCTGTTTATCTGAGCGCAAATGTGCGAGCCTGCCGCCCTGTACTGGGGCCTGCGTAGTCTGTCCCAATGCACGTCTCTTCACTGGTTTATCTGCGTGCAAATGTGCAACCTCAGACAGCCAGCTGTGCCATGCCTTCCCGTAGCTACCCTGCACCTGGGATCCGCGCCCTCAGCTGCTTGCGTACCACCCAAGTAGGGGATCTTTTTGGCCAGCCCGCTCCACTGCTGGCTTCGCCCCTCTCACCAGTTTAGCTGAGCGTCATTGTTTTTAGACTCCATATTGTTCGATTTTCTGTGGTTTGATTGCGTTTATTATTGTTAAAACTTTATTGTTTTTAGATTTGGTTGTGCGAGGAAGCAAAGTGTTTCCACCTACGCCTCCACCTTGGCGGAAGTCCCATAATGGGGACTATTATATTTTTACGATTTTAGGAGAAAAATCTTTTTTCAAAAAAGAAAAAGATTATTGTCCTTAGTCATTTCTAATCTTGACATACATTAATATAATTTACTTGATTAAAACACACACAAGCACACACACACACACACACACACATCACCTGCTATTTGATCTCCAGCTCTAGAACAGTTAAAAACTCCTTTGACCACTTCTGCTGCTGCATATAGTCCTGCCCACTCCCCCAGTTCAAGAGCATGTTGTTTGTTGATTTGTTGTTGTTTTTTTTTAGGAGGAGCTTTTTAAAAAAGATTTTATTTATTTATTTTTAGAGGGAAGGGAAAGAGAAAGAGAGAAAGAGAAAGATCAATGTGTGGTTGCCTCTCACACACCCCCTACTGGGGACCTGGCTTGCAACCCAGGCATGTGCCTTGACTGGGATTCAAACCAGTGATCTTTTGTTCACAGGCACACACTCAACTCACTGAGCTACACCAGCCAGGGCTGAGTTTTTGTTTTATTTTTTTCAATGAGAAAATATTTCACTCTTGGTAGCAAAAAAATAATTCACACACAACAGCAAGATATAAAAAGAGAGGAAAAGTCACCTATAATCCTACCCTCTGTATAACCATGTTTCATATTTTCCTGTGGAACTTCCCAGAATATTCCATGTGTATGAGTATGTGAGTGTGTACACAGATAGGATCATCTAGTACTTTTATCACTGAACATCAAGCGTGGATTTCTTGACATTTTTACAAATATGAATCTTTTCATTTTCATTTCTTTTTCACATCTTCTTAATGCTGCATCACATTCCATAATAGAAGGTATCATGATGTACTTAACCAAACCACTTATGACAGCCCATTTATGTAGATAGGTGAGACATACAGAGAGCACAGGGTATCACATCCACAAGGCCCAAGTGTAGAGTGGAAAGAATGTCCCTCTCACTTTGCTGTTCCCCAGCTGTTCCATCTCACTCCCACTGTGAGACAGTTGATGTTACCAGTTTTTTTCTTATCTTTCCAGAGCTATTCTATGCACAGGTAAATATATTTGTGTGTCCTTTTTTCATGCAAATAACATACTCTAAACACTATTCTATGCCTTGCTTTTTTCACTGAATAATATATATCTTGGCAATCTTTTAACTTCAGTATAAATAGAGTCACCTCAATTTTTAATAGCTGTATAGTATTCTATTGTAATTTTTTCAGATAGACCTGTTTTGAAACATATTTATGTCATTTCAAATTGTTTGCTATTACAAACAACACAGTAGTAAACATTCTTTTTTGTTTTTAAATACATTTTATTGATTATGCCATTACAGTTGTCCCATTTCCCCCCTTCATTCCCTTCCACCCTGCACACCCTCTCCCTCCCATATTCCCCCCTTTTGTTCATGTCCATGTGTCATACGTTCTTTTAGCTTCTACATTCCCCACACTATTTTTGCCCTCCCCCTGTCTATTTTCTTCCCACCATCTATGCTACTTATTCTCTGTACCTTCTCCCCCCTCTCTCTTCCTCCACTCCCCTGTTGCTAACCCTCCATGTGCTCTCCATTTCTGTGGTTCTATTCCTGTTCTAGTTGTTTGCTTAGTTTGCTTTTGTTTTAGGTGTGGTGGTTAATAACTGTGAGTTTGCTGTCCTTTCACTGTTCATATTTTCTATCTTCTTTTTCTTAGATAAGTCCCTTTAACATTTCATATAATAAGGGCTTGGTGATGATGAACTCCTTGAATTTGGTCTTATCTGAGAAACACTTTATCTGCCCTTCCATTCTAAATGAAAGCTTTGCTGGATAGAGCAATCTTGGATTTAGGTCCTTGCATTTCATGACTTGGAATACTTCTTTCCAGCCCCTTCTTGCCTGTAAGGTCTCTTGAGAAATCCGCTGACAGTCTGATGGGAACTCCTTTGTAGGTGACTGTCCCCTTATCTCTTGCTGATTCTAGGATTCTCTCCTTCATGTTAATCTTGGGTAATATAATTATGATGTGCCTTGGTGTGTTCCTCTTTGGGTCCACCTTCTTTGGGACTCTCTGAGCTTCCTGAACTTCCTGGAAGTCTATTTCCTTCACCAGATTGGGGAAGTTCTCCTTTATTATTTGTTCAAATAAGTTTTCCACTTGTTGCTCTTCCTCTTCCCTTTCTGGTACCCCTATAATTCAGATGTTGGAATGTTTGAGGATGTCCTGGAGGTTCCTAAGCCACTCTTCATTTTTATGAATTCTTGTTTCTTCTTTTTTTTTTTTGTTTGGTTGTTTCTTTCTTCCTTCTGGTCCACTCCATTGATTTGAGTCCCAGTTTCCTTTCCATCACTATTGGTTCCCTGTGCATTTCCCTTCATTTCAATTAGTTTAGCTTTCATATGTTCCTCTAATTTGTGACTAAAGTCAACCAGTCCTGTGAGCATCCTGATCACCAATATTTTGAACTGTGCATCCGATAGGTTGGCTATCTCTTCGTTGTTTAGTTGTATTTTTTCTGGAGCTTTGATCTGTTCTTTCATTTGGGCCATTTTTTTGTCTTGATGTGTCTGTTACATATGAGGAACAGAGCCTTAGACGTTCACCAGGGTGAGGCAAGCCAGTTGCTGGGTTGTGATGCTGTATGTGGGGGTGGGGTAGAGAGGGAACAATGGCACTTGCTCCACTCTCTCTTGGATTTCTGTCCCCTCTGCCACTTCCCACAAGCAAACTGGGCCCTTCTGGTGCTGGTTCCCAGGTGGGTGGGCTTATGTATGTTCTAGGACTCTGTAGGTTTCTCCAACAAACTCTCTTGTGAGGCTAGGAGTCTCTCCCAGCACCTTTTCAATCAGCACTTTTAGGCTTTATTTCCCATTGCTGGGGCCTTGGGTTACATGGTCTGCCTTGCTGCCCGTTTTTGCCTAGTTTATCTGCATGCACGTGTGTGACCGCGGTAGCCCTGTGCTGTTTGCACTCCTGGGTTCGGCTGCCACAACTTTTTCCTGCCATGACCCCTCTCCGCTGGCCACTGACTCCGCCCCTCATACTGGTCTGGTTGACTGGTTATCGGACTTCAGCACAGTTCAATTTTCTGCCTGTTCTGATTGTGTTTTTGTTTCTAAATCTTTGTTGTCCTTAAATTTGGTTGTGCAAGGAGGCACAGTGTTTCTACCTACGCTTCCATCTTGGCTGGAAGTCCCAGTAGTAAACATCCTTGTGCCTACCTCATTATTTTCCATATTATCTGTAAGATAAAATTCAGGAAATGGACTAATCTGAGTTAATGTTTTCACATTTATAAATACTGCCAGATTGTCCTCCACAGAGATTTACAGTTCCCTAGTGAGCATGTGCAAGAGCCCACACATTCACCAAGGGTGTGGTACCAAACTCTGTAATACTTGCCAGCTTGGTGGGTCAAATATTTGTGAATGAGGCAAAGCATCTTTCTACCTGTTTAAGATAAACTCTCCCCTCGTGATCCACATTCATCCTGAGTTTGTGGCTGTGACAGATATTCTTGTACACACATTTTTCGTCTTTTGTGCATCCGACCTTGGATCTCCTTAGGATAAAGTCCACTTTGAATGGCTAGATCAAGAGGTAGACTCGTGTGAAAGGCCTCAGACACATACTGTCAAATAACCCCATGGGAAGGTGTAGCAGTTTGCACTTTGACAGGTGTCTCTTGGCAAAGCTGAAGGGACAGCTCTTTATACTGGTAGCTCCTCACTGGCTGAGGCCCAAGAAGTTTCAGGCATCTGGGTGACAAGTTAGCTTCCCTTCGGAGGTGACAAGGCGGCTTGAAAACTTCAACTCCTTCCAACTAATCTGGTGTCAGCTTCCCAAGTTCAAGGCTAACAAGCTGCCCTCTTGGAATACAACACCCTGTCCATCAGGGGAGCCAGAGCAGGCAGCAGCCTTGGAATGTGTGTACTTTACCCCGGATCTGAGAACAAAAAGCAGTCACCCACGGTGTGTAAACGGATTTGATCTTTCTCGGGGCTGCCAGGCCCGGCACAGCCCGCATCAGTGGTTGAAGGCTTTGGGGCTGACTTCCCAATTCAAAACCATAACAAAATAAAAGAAAACACTGGAAAACCATCGAGTGTGCAGCCTTCGGAGGGCGAGTTCATCAGGAAGGATTCCTCTGGGCACGCCGGCTTGCCCCACCCCACCGTGGGGGCCGTGTGGAGGGAACACAGTGGACCGCCTATATTTAGACAAGGGCAAAGCAAATGCACCACCTTTTACTTGCAAAATTCAGATTGGCTCTGGAAGATGCCAGCCTCACGAATTAAAAATTGAGGTGAGCACCATTCAAAAGCAAAGGAGATGGCTAGTTGAGCAGATTCTGCCAGGAAAAGAGGCTTTTTGAGAGGCAGTCAATGGGCCCCGGCCAGTCAGGGGAATAATTTAATCCTGACCTTGAACGGCTTGCTCTGGAAAGAAAAGCAGAGTTATTTTCAGACTGTACTAACTCTAGAGGTGTTGGAACCAACATCTAGGACAAGACAGGAGTGGGTGAACTTTGACCCACTGCCACAGGGTCTGGAGATCAAGTCGATGTTAAACCAGGGGCCTGGGATCAATCAGGGATTCTCAGAACCTGACCAGGACAGCCTCCTCTACCACCCGCCTCTGTCACTGCATCCCACCCCCGTCCGGTGAAGAGGGCGGGCACCTTCCCTTCCCTGGGACATCCTTGTTAGCCCTTCAGGAGCCCTGTTTGTATGGCAGCTTCAAGTACTAGAAAGAACAAGAACAGAGAAATCAGACGAATCCTGGTCTGAAGTCCCAGCTCCGTGGCTCATCTCTCCAAGCCTCAGTTAATTTGTCTGTAAAATGCAGGTGAAATCATCTGCTCTTAGGACTTTAGTGAGGAATAAGTAAGCAAATGGCTGAAAAGGACCCAGCCAGTGCCAAATCCTAGTAAATATTTCATAAACATCAGCTGTTAATATGAGAAGCCTCTAACGTACTATTGACTTTGGAGGAGGTGTTTAATAAGTATCTGTTACATCATTGTGATCATGACTAATTCTATGAACGGGCCCTGTCTTTGGGGGTAAACAAAAATGCGACCAGTTGCTTCTCATTTAAAGGTTATGGCATCCCTTTCTTAAGAAGGACGGAAAGAATGAAAAAACTAAGTAAATCGAGTGCCGAGTGTGATGATCACATGCTCAAAGTATCAGACGACTTTCACCTACACTTCTGCTCATGCTTCCCTCTTCTTAAAATTGTTTCAGTATTTAATTATAAGATATCTGTTATTTCAAAAATAACAACAACAATAATTTAAGAGACACCCAAGATTCCTCTACCCAGATTTAACAAATCTTAGCATGTTGAATTTGCCAAATAATCTTTTTTCTCCTAAGAAGTGAAGTGCTACATCTAAAGCCCCCACTCCCATTCCCATTCATTTCTCCCCTTCACAGTGGCAGCCATCAGGATGCGTGTGAGTAATGAACTCCTTCTCTACACCTTCTTAAACATGTTCTCTCAGAAGCAAGGAGAAGAGTGGACAAGACTGGAACTCTGGATTATGTCCGTCCTGAGTTCAAATTCTGCTCCTGCTTCTTTACTGGCTGTGTGGCCTCTGGCAAATTGCTCGACCTCTCTATTCCTCCTTCCCCCACTCTCTACAAACAACACTTCCCCTGGGTCATTGTGAGGATGAAGTAAGGTTACTCATGTAAAGCAATGGTTCTCAACCAAGTGGGATTTCTCTCCCAACCCCCCAGGGGACATTTGGCAATGTCAGGAGACATTTTCAATTGTCACAACTGGGGTGTGCTACTGGCATCTGGTGGGAGAGACCAGGGATACAGCTGAACATCCCCCAGGGCTTGGGACAGCCCCCGAGACAGAGAATTATCTGGCCCAAGATGTCAATAGTGCTGAAGTAGAGAAGCCCTTGTATAAAGCGTGTGGTCACTATTTCATAAGGGTTTGGAAAAACTGTCCCATAAACACAATAACAAAAGGATTATTTTTATTTACAAGGCATCGTGCCAGATACTTTCACATATGCTATCTCACTAGTACCCGGTGAATTATCTCTTCCTGGTTAAAAAAAAAAGAGGCAAGCACTGTTGCTTCTGCACATCTGAGAGTATCTATCCTAGTCATTCAGTCAGTGCTAAGTGTACTTAAAATGTAAAATCTCAGGCTATTAGATTAACTGGAAGTTGGTACTCGGAGCCTAACCTTCCTTGCACTCCAGGAAGAACCAATTGTATCAGCACTTTCAGTCACAAAATTGGCTCATTTAAACCACAAATATACCTTCCATCTAAGCAGGCCCAGAGAGAGACTGGCATGGCAAAATATAAATAAGTCATCGTGATTAAGTGAATTTTCGGCCCCTGTTTACAAGCACTGGCTCTCAAAGGCTCAAGAAACCACAGAGGCAGGGTGGGAAGTGAGGGAGAGGCAACAGCCCAGAGCCCTGCTTCTCTGAACTACCCGGGCTCGGAGGGCTCAGCGGGTTCTGCCCACGGCTGTTCCCCAGGCCACAGCCTCTGCCTGTGTCTCTGAAGCCGACTCCTCTTCTCTGTAAGCTGTTCTCACCTGTAAATCAGTTGTGTTACTACATTTATATTAAGGTTACTTAGAGAATGAAATGGGGTAATCATAAAACTATTCAGCCCAATGCTTGGTGCATACATAGTAGAAACTAGTAAACTCTCGGTTTTTCCCATCTTTTCCTACACACCAACTGTCAAAGCCACTCAGTTCAGGATTGATTCTCTCGGAGTCTCCTTTGTTGGCCATTATATTAGCTAAGAAGGTGAGTTAATCCCCACCAAGGTGTTAACTCATAATAGTGGTTTTCTGTGTTTGCCTCCAGAACACCATCAGCATTTCAACCAGGGGCCCTCAGTCCTCAGAATTGTGTGGGTTGGGAGTGATGGATGGTGGGAGTGTTAGGGAATATGGTCGGCCACTGGGGAGCCGTTCCGCATCCTTCCCGTCGCTCTGATACAACTCCAGCGGGCAGGAATCCCAGGGAAATGGGAAAGGAGGTTTTGACATTTATACACGCCTTCAAGTTTGCACCTGGCTTTGAAGAGGGAAAAAAATGAATGATAGGCATTTGAATATCAGGATAGTTGGGGATGATGCAAAAAGAAGCGAAATCAAAGACTAAATGGGTCATTTGCCAACATTTAATACAATTGCTTGAAACCTGCGTCCTCGAATGTAATAAAGCTTCACTAAAAAGTAGTTATAACAACTAATAAGGCCCTAATTAAATTAGCTTTCACTGGGCAAGCTGCTTGCTGGGTCCTAATTAGGTTACTCGCTGCCATCGGCCTGGCTGGAAAACAAAGGAAGATTCTGTCACGTCTCCAGTGATGTCTAGAAAGCCAGACCCCTGGCTTCACGCAGGAAATGCTTGAGAGGCTCTAAGTTTGGGGGGCAGCCAGTCCACGGCTCTCTCACCTCCCCCCAAATCATGGTTTGTGGCCGGAGTGAACACCTTCAGAGGCCGCACTGCCCCTGCGGGCCAGCCAGTGTCGAAGATGGGCAGAGCAGTTAGAGATGAACATCCCAAGAAGCGCATTCTACAGAAGAGGCAACAGGCCACGAGGAAGGGATTTATCTAAGGTCCCGACAAGGAGCAGTGACCGTCCCCTTCCCCTGGTCTTCACCGGGGGCTGGAACCAACCAGAACTCCTGCCACTGGTATGGATTTTCATTTGGGAAGAGAGAGAGAAGCAAACAGTTTTGGATTCCCAGAGGCTCTTACCTTTGAAGCCGTGTGCTTGCATGCGTGTGCGTGTGCATGTGTGTGTGTGTGTGTGTGTGTGTGTGTGTGAAATGATTCAGTCCCAGGTGAACTGCTGCCCTGTTTGCAGGGAGGGTTGAGCTCTCCCCAAACCTGTCTTTGCATTGCTGCCTCACGGATGGTCGTAAACCACAGACCCGGTCACGCCAGGACCCTGCCCACCTTCCCCCGGGGAAACTTCTGAATTCCTGCACGTGGCAGAAAACTCTCGTCACAGCTGGGCTTCCACCGACCTCGTCCCTCACGATCAAGATGTTTAAGGGCTCACCAAACAAATGCCTCACGGAGCAGGGCAACCTCAGATAAATTACTCCATTTCTCTCAGCTTCCACTTTCTGCCTATTCGATGGGGATGACATTTTACTTATCAGGCTACTAGGAGAAACAAATGGCAATAAATCAGATAAGCCGCACGTGACCCGCACAGGACAGCCTGTCTTCCCTCTGCAGCCTGGCTCATTCCTGTCCTGAGCCTTCGCACGCGCTGTCGGCTGTGTCTGCAGCCCCCGCCCTCTTCTCTGCACCACGGATTCTTCCAGTGCAGACGCCCTTTCCCCTTTGCAGCCTCCCGGAACCCCTCAGGCACTGCCTGCTCCCTCCTGTGCTTTCCCCGCCCTCCCTCCATCTGCCCCCAGGAGACCGGGCCTCACCCGGCCCAGGCCTGGCACTCAGTAACAACTCAGTCCATGGACACAGTCTTATCACAGGAACTGTGAGCAGGAACGGCGACCGGTTCCCATGTCACTTCTGCCCTTGTCCCCAAAACTGAAATACAAATGCTGTGCACACACACACCAGATACCAGAGGAACAGCCCTGGTCGTTTTTTCCTTCTCGTGTTTCTCTGTGGTGAACACGTATTGCTCTTGTACTAAGAAACAAAACAATGAAGACAGGTCTTTAAACCGAGCGAGCCGGAAGCACAGAGGAGACGCACGAAGTGGCAATGTTCCAGGCTCGTCCCTGAGAAAGTCAGGAGTTGCCCGCGTTTCGGTGCGGTGCCTCTCTGACTGAAGGCGTCTCGGCCTCTGAATTTCTTCTTAGTGGTCCCGTGACAAAAGCTGCTTTGGAGCTGCGAGGTGACCAGACAGAGGGAGGGTCCCTTCCCCAGGATCTTGAAGGGGACTTTTGGGAAGCTGTGTTTATGGACAGGAGAGAGTAAATACTGTGTGTCCCACACAGTAACCACTGGCCACAAGAGGTAAATCAATTTCAGATTCGTTAAAATTAAATTAAAATTCAGTGCCTCGGTCACGGTGGTCCCGTTCAGTCGTCACACAGGACTAGCCGGTACGCTGGACGGCGCGGGTTTGGAGCACGCTCACCCCCACCGTTGCAGGGGGTCCCCCCCCCAGGGGTCCCCCCCCCCCGACGGCTCTGACTTAGGGTTTCTCAGCTTGCTGCAACCGTGGTGGGCGGTGCCTTGAGGAGACGAGCAGGTCCATCTGTCCTGTGAACGTGCTGGTCCTTGTTTAAAATAATTCCTTTGTGGTGATGTAAAATGATGCGGCTACGTTGGAGAACAGCTTGGCAGTTCCTCACGAGGCTAAACATAGAGTTGCCCTCTGACCCGGCCGCCCCACTCCCGCTAAATCGCCAGAAGAACGGAAAACATCCGCTCACACAAAAACCTGCACACAGTGCGTGATTGACAACTAATTTTTAAAGCTCTTTATTAAAGTAAATGCATACACTGAGAGAATCTCTGTAGGAGATAAAAAGAAATTGAATAAAGAGCAAGTGTGAAAGAAAGAGACTACCCAACGATAATCAGATGTTTTGTTAATTGAGCTCTTCAGCGTCCCGAGGAAAACAAACTTCAACTTTGCCTTGCCCTGAACATCCCCACAGGGCTATTTCCTCTGATTTCCCCTCGAAACAGCCCCAGACCTGAGGGTCCCTAACTCCTGCTCCAACCTGATTAAAAGTTGTTGGTTGGATGACTTCCTGTCTATGTCCCCTCTCACGAACCAGGTCTATCTAGGCAACGCCTGCAGAGTCTTTGATGCTGCTCCCTGTGGCCTGTCCTCTGCCGAGATGACTGAAGACTTTGCATGTGACCTACTTAGGGGGTCAGGGGAAAGAAGAGATTTGGTTTTCATTTGATTTTTCCCCCAATTTTTTTCAATCTTTTCTTCCCCAGATCACAAGGGGGAAAAAAGGAAAAGATAAAATGCAAAGGAACACAATGGAACACTTTCTCATTTTTGTAGCTACAATTCTGTGATGGTGTTCTTCCAATCAGTTCGTTATTACCTGGGTGACTGACTGCGTTTCACAATTGGCTCTCCCTCCCTCTCTCCACCCCCCACCCTGTCTCTCTGACTCTCACTCCCCGATTTTATTTTTCCGGGTTCTCTCTTTTGAATCAGTAGCTGTTTGTCCTTCTATGAGGTTCTTCATCCAAGACTTGCCCTTTGTTTACACTGGCATCTTACAGAGATCCCTTTTACCTTTGTGAACTTAAAGCAGACAGGTCCTGTTCCCTCTGAACCTTTCTAAGTGTTTTTTTTTTCTTTTTTTTAATGAGGCACTTCTAAAGATACCGATGTATTCCAATGCCCCAGGAACAAATGGCCCCATTTGTTACAGTGAGAGCCTTGGCAGGCTGCTCCATCACCACCCAGCATCTCCTGGCCCGGGGTCGCGCTCCTGTGTCTTTGCTTCTCACCTGTCCAACTGTGATGCACTGTCCCGTGGGCCGCTCGTTCTTCTAGGTGCAAATTCCATCTGCCCTGTGAGCAGTGATCGAAGTAGCACAAGGTCTCTGTTCGTCAGTCAGTAATTACACAACATACGGAGAAGGGCCAGGACTTAGCCAGAGACACTTCGGAATAACACTGGGAAACCTGGTCTCGCAACACGCCAGATTACAACTGTATCACAGAGCCCTAATAAGAGACGGTTGTTTGCTGGTGATAAATGAGTCAGAGGCCTCTGGTTGGGAGGAGATTAGCGGAGCCTTGCCTGTGGCACCGAGGGGGCACGGCCACTGTGGCACAACGTGCCGGGTGCCTCGCCTCACACCCACTGCCTCCTGCAGATGTAAAGCTGCCTCCCCGGGGTGGGAGGCAGGCCTGTGATCAGTCTGATCCTCACAGATACGGAAACTGCAGTGTAGAGATTGAGAAGTTTATGAAGATCACGTGGCCAGCTGTCTAGGAAGTACCTGTGACGAGCTGGGCACTCTTTTAGGCACTCTTGATACAAAAGAGAACAAGATGGGCAAAGCCTCCACCTGAGCAAAGCTTTCGGTCTTGGGGTGGTGGGGCAAGGAACAAATAGTGCCTGCGTGCACGGACGACATGCTGCTCAATCACTCTGAGTGCTGCGGTGGAGAGGAACTAAATGAGGCGGTGTGCCGGGAGGGGCGGGTGGTGCAGATCATGGAACGGCCCAAGAACCTGGAGGGGAAACGGTTCCCTACAACTGCAACCTGAGTGACTAGAAGGAGCCGGCCATGCAGGGATCCGGGGTAAAAGCACTGCAGGCAGCAAAACGGTGGATGCACCAGGCCCTGACGTGGGGCTGTGCTTGGCACAGTCGAGCAGGAAAAATGGCAGCCAGAGTGCTGGAGTGAGGAGAAGTGACAGATGATGTCAGATGGAGAGGCAGTGTGGACGTCTTGTACAGCCCTGTAGGTCAGGATCAAGGGCAGAGGTTTCAGTAAGTGCGGGAGAAAGTCACTGGAGATCTTTGGAAGGGGAAATAATATAATCAGATTTACATTTTTTTTTAAAGACTTCTGTGGGCAAACAGAACGGACAGTAGAGTCAGGGAGGCCAGTCAGGAGGCTGGAGCAGGGTCCAGGAGAGAGGCAATGGTGTCCTGGGGCTATGCTCTGTCCTTCGGTCTAAAGGTCTAGACCCCTCAGGCCAAGGCGGCATTTAGGGTTTACAGAGAGCTCTCTGCCTTCCGGAATAAGTTGACATGACACCTCTTTGGGCCGTATCCCATCCTAATGGACATGTACAAAGTGTGTGTTGCTTATTTTATTTAAACTTTGTATTAAACCGTGACATACATACAGAAAAGTGCACCAACCATAAGGACAGGGCCCGATCCGTTTTCACGGAGTGAATGCATCGCTGTGAGCAGTGTCCAGGACAGGAGAGAAAAGACTGCCTGCACCCTGACAGCTCCCCTCATGCCTCCTTCCAGTCAGTCTCTGGGTCCAAGTGTGTTTTGCCAGAATGATGTTCTGTTAATCCTTTTGCTGAGTCTTACTTAACCGTGACCCCTTTTTCTAAGCTGAAAGCCACGTGCCCTTCGCATTCAGAGATTCTCTTAAACCACCAGCCGAGAAGATCTGAGCTTTGCATTCCGTGATTCGAATGACGAAAACAGCGTCTTTGCATTCAAGATTATAGATTGTAGAATAATATTGAATGCACTCTTTTCAAACTTGACATAAATTCTCAACCCCAGACCCCCACTTAAGAACCACATGGCACAAATTCTGGGGAGACTACAGATTGCCTTTGTCTGAAAGAAGAGTCTGGAAACCCAGTGGCATAAACTGGACTGGGATCCATGAGTTTACAGTGCAGGCCGATGGCATGATTCCGGGTCTCCGCTCAGGGGGCAAAACACTGGAGGAGAACTAATATTTACTGAGCACTTATTATGTCCCTGGCCCAGAGCTAGGTGTTTTAGTGTGTAATCTTAGTTCATCTTCACAACCCTTTAATGGTGGTAGCATTCCCTGCATTGTACAGATAAGAAATCCAAGGCTCAGAAAGATGAAATTACTGACCCAAGTTCTCAGGGCTTCTAAGTGGCCAGACCTGAACTTGGCCCCATCCTCTGCTCCTTTCCATCATTGAAAGCAGCCTCTCTCGCGCTTCTGTTCCTTTGACCTAGACTGAGTGAATTGGAAATGTTGGTCTCCACATTTGGCTGCTGCAATAAGCCTCGTTTCTTCTCATGGTTTCTCTTCTACCTTCTTTTTTAATACACTGACTTCCAAATTAGCAGAAAAGCTGTTCATAAATGAAGTAGGGCACCTGGCTGTAACTTTGCTTCTTTCCAGACACCAAGGGCCCTATAAGCCTGATGAAGCGTAATGCTTGCTATAAACGCAGGAAAGAAATGAATGAGCACAATTTATATCGCCCAGCCCAGAGCCTGGCCGCATGCGGGGCACAGGAGCCTTATTGCTTCACCATGTTGTCCGTTACTGAGAAAAGAGGCAGCAATTAGTAAAGCAATCCAGTTTAACCATGTTAGCATCTCTTGGGGGAGCGGGTCATGTTCCCCAGCTTTCTGGAAGCTCTTCCAAGCTCAAGCTGTCCCTGGGTTTTTTGGCTTTGCGTCATGAAGGGAGTTGATTTGATCAATTACATTGCTGGTGTCTAATTAGTAAGCATTGCCACGCTTGCCCATCGGTTTCACAGAGATTAAGCTTGGGATCCTGACTGCAGACCAATTTTTGTACCTGAAAGTCACTGTACCTTTTATCCTCAACCCATACCAGGTTCCCCAGAGCTCGTCGTCACAGGACTTTAGCCCAGCGCTGGAGGCAGGTTTTCGCCGTCGTCCGGGTAGCTGGGCCCCTGGGGCCCTCCCGAAGCACAGCCCAGACTGTTCACAAAAGCGCCTCGGGGTAAAGCCCTGCTTTCTGGCACCTGCCAGCTGCCACGCGCTTTGCAAAAGGGCTTTCACCTTCACCCTTTCATTTGAGTTTCCCTGTATCTCCAGAAGGAAAGATGGTACAACTTTCATTTTAGACATAAAGAAAGGAGCCTTCACCGAAGTGATTACTCAAAGCCACGGTGTTTCTCAACTTAGATTAGTCATCCTTTTTTTTTTAATCCTCACCCAAGGAAATGTTTATTGATGCTAGAGATAGAGGAAGAGAGAGACAGTGAGAAACATCGATCGGTTGCCTTCCATCCGTGCCCAGACGGGGGGACCCAACATGAAACCTAGGCGTGTGCCCTGACCGGGGATCAAGCCTGCAACCTTCCATGATACACGGGACGACAGTCCAAGCCAATGAGCCACTAGCCAGGGCTCATCATCCTTTTTTAAAAAAATAACTTTTATTGGGTTATGTTTGTCTTATTCCATAAGGTATTTGTATTCCTTGCAGACAATTTAGAAGATACAGAAAATCAAAAACAAAATAATGAAAAGCCATCCTCAAACATAACCACTGAAATATTTAATGCACATCGATTCAGCCATTCTTCTATGGGATGATATTGCACATACTATTTTGTAACCTCCTCTTTGTCTTTTGATGTACTGTGAATATTTTTCCCAATCATATCACTAATTTAATCTTTAATGGTTGAGTTGTATGGACCATTAAACCAATCACTTATGTTGGATATTTGGAGTCATTTCCAGTTTTTAGTTACGATAATCATGTGGCAACAAAACCCTTGTATCTATATCATCACCAACGTTCATTTAGTTTGTGTCGTCTCAGGCATTGCACTGTTTACCATGTATTATTTAGTTTAACCCTCCCCAGAATCCTATGCATAAATAATACTGCCTCCACTTTACAGATGCGGAGACTGAGGACTGGAGCCGTTAGGTAACTTGCCCACAGTGACATAAATAATGACCACAGAGCCAGCAGCTTTGCCCACTAAGATAAATCCTTCGAATTTTAATTTCAGGATAACGAAATGTCTGATATTGTGAGGTCTCTGAGTCATATTACTTCAGAAAGTGCCCCAGTTTATACTGCCACACTCCAGGTGTGACTGCCCATTCACTTACATCATCGCCAACACAAGGAACTGCTCATTTTCTTTGGCTCGTTAGAGAAGCGAAGCCCAGACTTCTCAAGGCCTTTGCCCACTCGTCAGAGCACGCGTGCCACCCAGCTCCCGGCTGAAACACTGCTGTTCTTTCAGTGAGCGCTGCTTATCCTTTTTGGTCCATGGGCCCCTTTGAGAATCTGATGGAAGCTATGAAGAAGCTATACAGGAAATGCACATACACACATCACATGACCCTTTAGTTTTCAGGGGTTCGCAGACACTGTTAAGTGCTCCTGTGCTTGCCAGAGTGTTGATACACCACCAACATTGAGCCTAAAACTAAAAACCCAGTGAAGTGCTGGTTTGACCAGATTGTTTTTAAAACAAACAAACAAACAAACAAACAATCCTGCAGCGTAAGGAACCAGCTCAGAAGAGGCTCGAATAAAATGCCCAGGCACTATATTGGTGCACTAGCCATGTAAGGAGGAGGTACCAAGGTCAAGTCTCTGGCCTTAGGTTGTGCTGTCCTCTACCAACCCAGCAAGACCTCAGAGCGGATGGACCTGCCTCCATTTGTGCACTTGACCAGCCACCAAAGAACAAGTCTGAGATCATCCTGCCAAACGCACTTCCTCAACACTCTGGTGCTTTTTATTATCTCCCCTTGTACCCTGCTCCTTTGTGATTTGTGAAGCCTTGTCCCAGATCAGTCGAGCCTCCACCAGCCCTCCCCCCCGCTCCTGTCACAAGCACTGGATTAGGACAGTGGGGGAGGGAGTGTGAGATCCAGAGTCTCGCCCGTCCATCTGCTGTGAATGCTGCTTTGCCAGGCAGATCTTTCTGGGAGTCCTTCTTGGCGTGAGCACGTTTCTGAGAGTGACGTGGCCGTTTTTCGTAATGATCCATCGAGGCTCGGTGTCATTTTCAGGATGGGGGAGATGGAACATCCAGTCCCAGCCTGCAAGGAAGGAGGTGGACAGAGGAATTAGGTGGACAGAGGAATTAGCACAGTCGAATGAGTTGCCCTTTGGGGTGACCCAGTGGAGCATGTAGCTCCATCTGGATGGACAGGCCGGGACAGCCAGGGCCCCAGGAGACCCACACAAAGAAGGATGCAGGCAGCTCCTCCAGCTGGACCCGGTGTTGTCCTGGCCTTGCCACCCATCCAGGGCTACCTTTTGAGTCTTGTTTTACCACCTCCTTTTCAGGAACTTGGGAGGAGTGATGATGGGTAGGGGCTGTCTTGTCCTTGTATTACCTGGCTTAAATCTGTTTTAATCTCTGTTTTTCTCCATCCTATAAAAACCAACCCTGTGCCTCCTCCCCTTGCTTTTGTTCCTGGCGTTGCCGGTCTGCCAATGATGGAAGAATTTCTGAGTTAAACATCCTTCTCCCCCCACCTTCCCACGTGCCCGGGACTTACCTTCACAAGGCCAGGAGATGGCAGGAGGATGACTTTTCAATTCTACATAATTGCTGCTCCTTGGCTGGGCAGATGAGCCACCTGAAAACTATTTTCACGCCCAAGCCCAGCTCTTCTTTCCCCCTGCACCCTGCACTCCCCTGCGGAATCGACTCCACTTTTTAAAACATTCTTTGAGTCCTTGGTTTCTCGGTGGCCCACCTCACAAGGTCAAAACAGCAGAAGACAGACAAGGAGGGACTCATGGGTTCTGATGAGAGACTCTGCTACTTAGTAGCCCTGTGACTCTGAGCAAAGTGCTTCTCCCCCACCCCACTCTTCCACTCCAATCGCTTCTCTTCCAAGCCTTGATTTCAGTGTCTGTAAAATGAGGACAGTGACTGTGTCGTCCACATAGAATTGTCTTGGGTACTGAGTGAGATCGTGCATGTTAGGGGTCAGGTACCGCACTTGCCACCTATAAGCTCTTCAATAGAGGGTAATTGCTATTGTTGTCGTCATCAAATTCAGATCACTGCCATCTCCCAGATTTTCTCTGAAAACACCGTGAAGATGGAAGTCACATGTAACTGTTCTGAGAGTCAGCATGCGTGCTGCATGCTCCGTGGCCAGGCCTCCCCTCCCAAGAGCTAGAGAAGCTGCCAGCTCTCTGAAACACACCTGCCCCGTGGCACCCCAAGGGCATGGGGTACTGTTCTCTGCCCTTCCAGCGTCTGTCTCCTCGAAATGTGTGACGGTGGAATCATTTCTGCAGCAAAATTCTCAGAAAGCAGCAAAGCCAAACCAACTCTCTGCCTCCTCCCTCAACTCTCTACCACATACGTCTCTTCTTCCCTCCATAGAACCTGCGCACCCTGGTTTTCTTCTAGGCAGCTGCACCCCAGCTGTTCCAGGGGCCGTCAGCTTGTAGGAGTTGCCCTTGGGGTGGTGCAAGCACCCAAGGCTCTGGGCTCAGGCCAGGAACTGAGCCCGGACTCCAGCACTGCGTGATCTTGAAGCAATTTCCTGAATCACTCTGAGCCATAGTGTTTTCATCCATGAAGTGGGCATAATAATTATATTCACCGAATAGGTTTGTGGGGACTGACTAAAGGAATCACTGAACTCTTGCTTGCGTGGCCAGGGTGATCTTCTGGGCTAAATGCTCGCCAGCTGCAGCACCTCGGAGCTGCTAGTAAAGTCGCCATAACATGGGGCAAAGCCTGAGGACCTCCCACAGCCAGCAGGACTCTAACAACGTACATCAGAGTGAGAACGGAGCCTCTGTTTGCATGGAACGAGGTGGAGAAAATTGTACTTTCTGAAAATCTAGATTTTCTTTGGGAAAATACCTGAGTTAGAGCTGATGGTGGGACATGAAACCCGTCTGTCCCACCACGATCCCCATCCTCTCCTCCCTGCTGCCTCAACAAGGCTGATGCCAAAGCTACTGCAGAGAGAATAGAAATGCTCACCTTTTAAAAAAAAAAGTAAGAATTTGGGGCTTTGGAGCAACCTGGGAGGAGAGGAGCTGAGATGGGAGAGGGCAAGGAGGGCTCATTGCCGGAAAGTGCTAGAAGCAGAGCCCAAGAAGGAGAGACAGGAATGAAGTGAGTCGGCTGCCCCACTCTGGAGACTCCTCTGAGGGTTTTGGACACCCAGGAGTTATGGAAAAGGGACACTCGAGATAGTCTCAGCCAGCTTTCAAAGGGCGGGAAGCACCCCCCACCCCCCACCCCTGCCACTGATGTGTGTGAGCTACCCACGTACAAACAGCACCGGCAGTAACATCGCACATTCTCCCGTGGCTGCAGCAAGCCCAGCCAGCTCTCTGCCCTCCGTGCCATCTCTGAGTCAAGTGCACTATCGTCCTTCAGGCACGTCCACCTGAAAAGTCTCCTGGTGGGCAAGGAGTCTCTGGACCATGACAGGGCTCTAGTGAGAAGACAAGACACCGTAGAGAGAGCCAGCTAGCATCTCTCACTCTGTGGTGGAGAAACTCTGAGGGCTGCAAGTGACAAGGAGGACATGGCCCCCGGTGGGAGTGTGTCCCAGACTAGGCCAGATGAGTGCCAAGAAGATGCAGAGCTGTCCAGAGGTCCCAGGCCAGCCTGGGCCCGGCCAACCAGTTTGGATGTAGGGGAGCGTTTGGGTTGTCACCCACCAAAGGACAGGGCAGAGGGCCGAGCCGGGGAAGTCAGCGGACCGCTGCTGGGAGAAGGCGTGAAAGGCGTGCGCCGAGCCTGGCAGCCTGAGGGGCCCGATCTCCGCTGATTCCCCGGGGCCTCTAATTGTCCCTGTTCTCTGGTGACTTTCATCCAAAGACACCAGGCCTCTCAGCCAACCAGCAGGTTCATCTGCTGCCTCAGAAGGAAGGATCAAGTGACCCGAGGATGTGTGTTCCAGGTATAGGAACGGAGTTCAGAGTCCACAGCTCAGTGACACTCTGGCTGCACGTATATTTCTGTCTTTCCCCCCTGATTTCTATTCCACCTCTAAAATGAGGTGAACACAAAGCTTACAGTCTGAGAAGAAGGGGCTCTACTGACTAATGCGCCTTGTTTCATACATGAGGAGGGTGGGCACCCAAAGGTGGTGATCTGGCCTGGAGGTTGACCAGCTGCTCGCCTATTAGCCTCATGAGCTGGCTCTTTTGTCCCTCTGTTTTCCATCTCTCTCTTCCTCTCTCTCCCTACATCTCTCTCTCTCTCATTACAAAAGCAATGACTGTTCAGTGCAGAAAGCACTTCAAATACAAGGTGAAAATCTTGCCGTAGAGCCACCCTCCAGAGATAAACACTGCGAATAGTTTGATGATTTTTTCCTATGAACATACTGACGCTCACATACACACACACCACATTTTCTGTAAAAGTCATATCACACTAGGCATTCTTTCCTGAAATTTGCTTTTCTCCTACTTAATTCTGCCATGAACATTATTCCATGCACCATAGCTGACCACTTTAACAGGTGTACGATGTGTTATTTCATAAATGTATTTGCTGTGGTCATATTTCGTAGTTGTCTTTCCATATTCCATATTGGAATCTAGGTTATTTCCCATTTGGGGGGAGCTCCTTGTGTTTTTATTTCTGCTCCCTTTTATGGGTGACACTGTAGGATAAATTTCTGGGTGTGGAGTGCTCAGATCAAAAGTTGTGCATATTTTTATTTTAGTACGTAACACCACTTTTCTACCCCAAATGTATACCCCTACCCAGGACATATATCTGGTGGGAAAAAAATATCTGTTTTCCCACACCTTTACCAAATTGAGCACAAGCAAAAAAATTTTTTGGCCATTTCCCCCATTGTTCCTTTTTACACTCTGGGCCCCCTGACGTCCCTCACTTCCAGGAACACATGAAGCTCCTTTGTGGGTAGAAAACTTTGCACATTCTGACCTTCCGCCTGGAGTGCCCTCCCCCGCAACCCTTCTGCCCGGCCAGCTCCTGCTCACCTCTTCAGTCCCAGAAAGGTCTTTCCCTGGCAGTGCTACGACCGCCCTGCCCCGCCCACTTTACTTTGGTTATGACTTTTTTTCCATTATATAAACATTTACACTACCTTCTAACCCCACTATCTGAGTATTCTCAATTTCATTTTTTTATCTCAAGCAATTTTTTAAAAAGCTTCTAAAGTAATAGACCTGTAGGATTTTTGCCACTTTTTAATTTACATTATTTATTTTCTAATTTTATTGTGTTTTCATTCATCCTTGGCTGTACATTGTACTTACTGGCTTATCCATGTGATTTGCTTTGTTCTCTATCGCGTTGTTGTTTTTTTTTCTCTTCTTGATTTGAAACAGAACTTTGTGTGTTAGAAATATTATTCCTTTTACCATTGTTTGAATTACAAATGTTCCTCTCAATTCTTCTTTTAACTTTGTTTTTGAAGTTTGTGACATTATAGAAATGTTTCAGTAAATCTCTCAGTACTTTTCTTTACAGACCCTGGGCTTCTGTTATGCTTATTTCAAAATTATGAAAATATTTACTGACACCTTCTAATATTTTGATAATCTTTACACTCAAAATCTTGGATCCATCTGGGCTTCTTTTGATGTAAGAAGAAATAAAGTAGAACTCCAGCTTTATTTTTTTCTAAATGGCTAACCCGTTTTCCCAACCCTGTTTTCAGAATAATCTCTTTTTTACCACAAATGTTGAAGCAGCATATCCATAAAATTCTCATGGATATATAGTTCTCTCTACAAACTGCATAATTTCATTGCTTTAGCTGCCTTTTCTTGCACTTCCTGCTGTAGTATTTCTTTCTCACGTACCGTGATTTTATGGCAGGCTTTAATATCTGCAGAGACAAGTCGACCCATCTTCCTAATCCCACCCCACCATTCTCCTTATGTGTTTCAATTGACCTGGCTGTTTTTCCATGGTTATTTTTTCATATCTCATATACTCCATATATTTATCTTTGGATCATTTAGGTTGCCCCCTACAAAACAACACCACCACCTCCTGTTGGTATTTTAATGAGATTGTCTTCAATTTCCCCATTCACTTGGGGAGAACTGAAGTTATCTTGGATAGAGACTTCCTGTACCAAAGCTATTTCTCTCCTTCATGCATATCTTCTTTTATGCCCCTTTACCAAGTTCTATAGCTCCCTTCACGTAGATCCCACCAGTGCTCAATTTCTAAAAGTGTTCTACAGGGAATTGCTGTTTTCGGTGAAGTCAAAGTGTGGAACACTCAGTTTGTCATCAAAAATGGACCTTTAACCGCTGCGGACCCCACACCACCCCATCTGCTCTCAACTCGGGGCTAAGCCGGGAGGTAGCTTTCCTCCTGGAAGATGGAATGGGTCCGTCGATCAGTGGGTAGTTGATGGCACGGCCATGTGCTCAGACCCGTGCTACAAAAACAGGACACAGACCCCATCGTCAAGGAGCTTTGACGCTGCCTGCCTAACCAGTGCAACATCACGTCCTTTAGCAATGACCTTCCATGTCAACCCATGTGCTATGGACTCTGTTTTAGTGGTAAATAAAGGAGAAGAGCCTGGAGCAGTCAAAAAGATTTCAGGAAGGAGATGGGAACCGAACTGGGCATTGGCCTGTGCTACCATTTAAATAAATAAAGAAGGAGAAGACAACGGAGTGCAAGCAGGGGGTCACCCCACAACCACTGAGGCAGCACCTGCGTGAACACAATACATGAAGAGCAGGTTATGTGCTTAACAGATCTTTTTGCATATTCACTGTAAGCTAAGCTCTGTGTTGGGCGCTAGAGAAACCAAGGCACAGAAGATCTTGGCCTCAACGAGCTTGAAACAGGGAAACAGACTCTAAAATTTAAAGTCAATCCAATAGCTCTTAAGATAGAAATCTGTGGAGAGAATAGCACAGACCCTTAACATGGTGACTTGCACACCTTGTGGGTGCCTGCGGCCGGGATTCAGCAGGTCTGTGAGACCCTGAAATTATATGATGTGAAATGATTTACATAATCAGTATTGTTAGGTTAAGAACAACTGAGGCAGAGTGATTCAAAATTCTTGGCCTCTAGATACTTGTGTTTTAAAAACCAGAGAAAATATATGTAAAGACACTGTTACAAATAGCAAGTAAACAATTTTAGCCTTCCCTCAGCCCACAGGTGTCCCAAGAGTTTAGAGGCAATCTTCTCTGTTGCAGAAACTGACCAGGTTGCAGCCAGGTGGATCTGGCTGTGAACCCCGCTCTACCATTTAGTAGCTATGTGACATTGGGTGAGTTCTGTACATTCAGAGACTCGATTTCCACATTTGTTAACTGAGAATTGAGAATTACAGAACCCACCCCTCCCTCCTGCCTGTTGTGAGAATAAAATTAGGTGCAGTGTGAGGGTCACTTGGATCTTGGCAGGTTCACAGCCAAATCATTCCTTCCCCCTGCTTTCACACTTCAGAGGGAGTTGTGCATCGTGGGCTGTGGTTAGGAGAAGAAGGCATCTGAGCCAGGCCTGGAAAGGGTGGAGAAGAGGAGGGGAGAGGAAAGGGCTTATCATAGCAGTGGACTGCATGGATAAAGGGTTAGGAGCCAGAGGAGTCTACTCACGTTGCAAAGAGTCAGACCATCACAGCCAAGTTGAGCAGGTCTTAAATTCCAGTCTAAGCAGGTTGAATTTGATCCCATAAACTCTAGAAGCTGCTGAAGAGTTTGGGGCAAGAAGTCAGTCCCATGGTGAGGTGGCTCTCAGCCCAGCCTCTGCTCATCCATGAATCCCAAGACACCCAGAAAAACCATTTTTAAAGTAAAATTGAAATGTGGGCTAAGGCCATGCTTCTCACCCTGGGATCTTATTGCAAAGAAGAGTCTGACTCACTGGATGTCTGAGATTCTGCATTTCTAACAAACACTGGCTCATATCCACGCTGCCTCTGCAGGAACATCACTTTGAGCAGCCAGGGGCTGACATACTTCAGTTTTTTATTTTTTTTCACTATTATTATTGTGTAACCCATGTCGGCTGAGTACCTGTCATGTGTCAGGCACTGTGCTCAGTCCTTGGGGGAGAGAGACAAATCAAACATGAACTCTCTTTTCTGAAGCTTACGTTCTAATCAGGGGACCTGAGGCATAGCCCTAAGCAACTGGAACTCAAGGTAGAAAGTGATAAATGCTACATTTGAGGTTCAGTTAAAGTGTTGTGACAATTTAGCAAAGAGAGAGATTGTTCCCATTTGAGGAAGAAATTGCCTAGTACTTAAAAAAATAAATAAAAGCTTCTTTTTCTCAATATCAAGCAATGAGTAAGATAGGACTTCGGAGCTGAATTTTAAGTCTAGCTCCACCACTTACTAGACACGTGACTTTGTTAATCTCTTTAACCTCAGTCTGCTCATCTGTGCAATGAGGCACAACGAAACAGGGTTGTGTGAGCGAAGTGTTAGGCAGAGCACCTAGTAACTGGTTCCTAGTTCATTATAAATGGCAGCTCTGGTGATTATTATTGTTTTCAGCATTTGCTTTAAAACTTGACATGAATCTGTTGGCCCCAAGGATACTGTATTTGTTGGACAGTTTTATGATCTCATTCCAGGGTTAAGTGGCAAATGAAAATGGAAAACCCTTGAAGGGACTTTCCAAATCCAAGGAAACCTCCCTTACAAAGCTGGTACTGAAAGACTCAGCAACTGTTTTACATGGCTTGCATGTTTATCGAGCCAAACTGAGGAGACATGGCTTGGCTGTAGGTGCAGCAGCTCACCTTCCCTTCCTCGGAGGTGTAGTATCACGGCCTCCAGCAGACCCAGGCGGGGTGGGCACAATCACCAAGGGGTGCTGTGGACTGGAGTGTGGAATGGCGCCCCCTAGGGCAGGGCACGGTCGTGCCAGGCTGCCTTGGGAGCGGTGACTGTTGGAGGAGGAACTGGAAAGAGCCGGCTAAGCATTTAGCCCAGCGGCTGGCACGGAGTCAGCTTGTTCAACGGTAGCTAGTGTTCCACAGACATGCCCCATGGTTTAGAAAAGCGGAAGTTCACAGAGACCTTGTGTTCACTGTCCAGATTTGTCGAATGGCCTCTTAAGGATACTCACTGGGACCCTGTCCAGCCAAGAAATGCTTCTCCCTGTGCTGATCCTGCTCAGCTTTAGCTTTTGATCTTTGAACTTCACAATCCCTCTAAATCGCCTTAAAGCAGGCAAGGCCCAAGTGATGGGGTGGGCTCACCGCACCACCTGCTTGTGCTTTTACCCATCCCCCTCAAACTTCACCTCCTCCTCCCCCCACCCAGGTGTCCAGCTTCCAGCCCTCCCGAGCCCTTTCAGAAGTGTTGTCTCATTTGACCTGCTTTAAAAGCCTCAGTAAGAGGCTAAGGGAGGCATCGGAATGCAGCCGTGGGGCCACCGGCAACTGCTTCCCCAGGGTTGTGCCGGCTACTCCAGTTCAGTACAGATCTGAGTGGTGCGCAGACAGCTTGCCGTGACAGCCAGACCGGGCACCATTCTGTGAATCGCGTATTCAGTCAATCTGTCGGTCCCTGAGTAAATGTTTATTTAGCCCCTGACCATGCGCCTGGGGCTGGATTCTCCAATGAGGACATTATCCCACGTTCGCTTCGGCCTCAGTCCCTCAGGTTCCTCAGAGAGGAACGTCTCTCCGTGCAGGGCCAGCTAGTCCTCAACACCCTTCAACCCCGAGAATCTCCCTTTCTGAAAACGAGGGCAGACCTCAGACCCACTGCTGTCTGGAGTGTTATTTTTCTCTACCAGGACATTCTATTTATAGCAAATAATGCAGGTTTTAAAATAGTGATAAAAAGCTTCCTCATTTTTTTTAAGTTTAGGTACCGAAAGGGAGCGGACTTCGGGGCGGTACGAGCAGGGTAAAAGCAGGCGGTCTGGGTGGTACAGTGACTGAGGCTTAGGAAGCCAGAGACTGAGGTGGGCGAGGCTTAACCATGTGAGGGCTGCGGACTCCTTCAAGCCCGTGATGACAGCTGCAGCTTCCCCCCCAGAAAAATGCATGAATGCCGCATACAATTTCAGCTGGTTCAAGATCCACCAGGACCCACGCTTGGGTCTGTATTAGAAAGAGCAGTGACATAAGAGTCCTGGCACTTGGTCAGCACGACTCGCATCCCCTTCCTCGTCTTTGCAGCAGCGATGCTGGCCGTAACGGCAGCGTGGACGACAGCAATAGTCGTTGTATTTGAAGCAGTCAGGTAGCTGCACTTGAGGGCTCTCAACGTGCCCGGCACTTACTGACCCTAAGTTCATTCGTCCACACAAAAGAGAACTGCCACCTTCACTATTTTCCAGGAAACTGCAGCTGCGCTGCCCAGGGAGCTTCTCCCGGGCCACACAGCTGGGAAGCCAGATCTCCCTGCCTGTGACTTCTGAACAGGACCTTACCCACTAGCCACCAATGCCTCAATAAGTGTTTGTGGAACCAAGTGAATGACAGCTTGAATGGATTCTGGTGCTCCTTCTGTCCTTCACCAGCTGAGTGACCTTGAGCAAGTCACCCATCCTCACGGAGCTCCCATTAAGGAAGGAGGTTTCCAGCCCTGGCAAGCCATGATTCTAAGACACGAGCAAGGAGCACTGGACCACTTCATAAGCATGAGAAGGGGAGCCAGGCTCAGGGACATGCACAGGGAGTTTGTGGCCATGTCACAGAGCTCAGCACAGCCCTGACATAGCAGAAAGCAGGCTTCCAGGATCTCGCATTTCCTGTTCATATGTGCTCCCTTCTCCTGGCCACTTCGTTGCCCCCCAAAGGTCTTTTTGGATGCCCAGAGAAAGGGACCCCACCACCGACCCTCTTTCATGCCAAAGAGGCTCAGGACCTTCCTTAATTAATAGGCCTCTCAGCTCCCACCAGGGCAGGCCAGTGTGGCAAAGAGGGCCCCTATTTCCAGTAGCTACTGTACGGCCCCAGAGAGAAGTGAGGGAAAGGGCGGGGCGCAAAATACGCCGGGAATCCCAGGCCCCTGGCGGTTCAGTCCCTGACTCACACTGCCCCTGTGTGGTGGGTCTAGAGAAATCTAGAAATATGGGAGTTTAGATGCTGTTCAGCTACGGCAGGAAAGCTTTCATGGACTAAAGGGAAGTTATGGAGGTTGGCCCTCAACGTGAACGTAGGATTCATTCATTCTGAAACAGAAAGGCGAGCAACCCAGGCAAAGGAGTCTGGCAGCATCCTTCGTGTGGGCAATGTTCAGGTAGAGCACGCACAGGAGAGGGCCTGACTACTCACAAACTGCTGTCTTTCTGCCCCCGCCCACCCCACCCCCTCCCCCTCCAGGCTCCCTCTTCGCCACCCTGAAGCCCCCTGACGCCGTGTTCAAGGTGGTGTTCTGGCTGGGCTACTTCAACAGCTGCCTCAACCCCATCATCTACCCGTGCTCCAGCAAGGAGTTCAAGCGAGCCTTCCTGCGCATCCTCGGGTGCCAGTGCCGCGCCCGCCGCCGTCGCCGCCGGCGTCGTCGCCTGGGCAACTGCGCCTACACCTACCGGCCGTGGACGCGCGGCGGCTCGCTGGAGCGCTCGCAGTCGCGCAAGGACTCGCTGGACGATAGCGGCAGCTGCCTGAGCGGCAGCCAGCGGACCCTGCCCTCGGCCTCGCCGAGCCCCGGCTACCTGGGCCGCGGCGCCCAGCCGCCCGTCGAGCTGTGCGCCTTCCCGGAGTGGAAGGCGCCCGGCGCCCTCCTGAGCCTGCCCGAGCCCTCCGGCCGCTGCGGGCGCCACAATTCAGGCCCGCTCTTCACCTTCAAGCTCCTGGCCGAGCCCGAGAGCCCCGGGACCAACGGCGGCTCTAGCAACGGGGGCTGCGAGGCCGAGCCCGACGTGGCCAACGGGCAGCCGGGCTTCAAAACCAACATGCCCCTAGCGCCTGGGCCTTTGTAGGGCCCCGCGCGCCCCTTCCTTTCCCTGGGGGGGGAAATCTCGGTGGGGGCGGGGGAAGGGAGGGGTGTGTCCGCGCCTGGCAGACCCGGGCCCGAGGGCCAACGGGGGCGGGCGGGGGCGAGAAGAGGGGCGGCTGCTTTTCTGGCAGGGGCATGGGTGCCAGGTGCAGAGCGGAAAGCTGGGCCGAGCATGCTGAGAGCCTGGGGGCCCGGACGCGGGCCGCGATTACGCCTCTCTCCCTCGGTGTATATATCCCCGCGTCCCTCCGTACCTGTATTTAACCGTGGGTACACGTGCGTGTGTTTGTGCGGTGTACGTGTGGTCTGCATGTGTGCGTGTGTGGGGCAGAGTGAGTGCGCGCCCAGGAGCCCGCGGGGGCCTTGTTTGTCTCGTGACTTTGTACCTCTCAAGCCCCTCTGACCTACAGGGAACGCTGGCACTTGGGCGGGATTGGAAACAAAGTCGGACATTAAAGTTAATTTCTTCTCTGTGCCCGTGAGTAGTTTCCGGTCCGGTGGCAGGCAGTGTCTGGTGCTTCCTTTCCCTTCCGGTTCTTCTCTGTCCCTCCCACTGCCCTATGGACAACAGTGGTGGGGGGCCCCCTGGGATCCATTACTGCTTTCCAGCGCTGTACAAATCAGTCCATGTGGCTGCCAGTGACCCCTTCCTTGGACTTGACCCATAAATCCTGTTTGCCTGCTTTGGGCTCAGCAATATTCTAAGTCCTCCTACTGTGGGCAGCACTGGACAATGTCTAGCCTGGCCCTGACCTCTAGGGCTCCGATCCTGGCTGGGGCTTCCTGGCTGGGACCCTCGTTGTGCCTGTCACCCAAAAGGGATGGGACCCAGGCAGAGGAATGGGTGGGTTCCCTTCCAGCTGCTGCGTGACCCCAGGCCAAGCATCCACTGTTTGCCTGTGCCCACAGAACCTGAAAAAGAAGTCCAGGCTGCAGAGAGTTTTCTGGATAAGACACGGACCCATGTGGCCAAGCAACACAGTAGGCACAAGAACCCTCCTAAGCTCTTCTGACTGGTCAGCCTGCCTGGGAAGGAAGCTGAGGAGAGTCACACAGAGGTGGGTCCTACCTTGGAGAAGGGAACCTCAGCTCTGGGGTCAGGCCTGCTGCCCCTACCGTCCGACTTCAGGAAGGCACATCCCCGCCCTAGAGCTCAGGGTCCCATCTGTGCAGTGATGGGGTTGATTCCAAGGTCTTTGCTACCTCTGGAAGCCTCCGGTTTGCTCAAGCAATAACCGACAGAGAACAAAACTAGGGACATTTTTCTTGTCTGCAATTCAAAAACTTCATGAGAGGGACATTCCCACCTCAGTCCCCTTTTCTCCCTGCTTTCCTAAGTTAACCCTCATAATTTTTCAAATGGCAAGAGTCCTTTCCAATAATATTAACACATGGATTGTTTATTCTGTCATGAGCAAAATAGAAAATGCTTTAAGGGACTAGAAGCAGTTGTTCATGCTGATGAAAAATGGCAGGGGTATCAGGCATGGCTGGGTCTAGGGGCTAGAACAAGACTGTCAGCAAACTCGCAGGCGCTTACTCTTTTACCTAGCTACCACTTTTTAGCTCTTTGTATGTCGTCCTTGTTTTCCTTTCTTCAAAGAGCTTTCTCATAACATTCTTACAACTTGAATACCGCCCCCCCAAAGAGACTTCCTACCAGTTCTGCCAGAAAAAGTCCTGAGAAGCCAGAGGTTTTATATCACAGTCCTCTTTAAGACTGATGAAAGCTACTGATACACTTTCAGGAAAATCCACACACTAAAAAATTTTACGTTTTCCTACGATGTCTGGTGACTCGCCTGTGTAAGATCTGATGAACGAATCCTGATAGCCCAGGCCCACAGGGTATTTAAGCTCAGCTGGGTTTTGGGAATTATCTAGGCCAAGCCCCTCGTCTGTACAGAGGGGGAAACTAAGGTGGATAACTTGACCACATCACAATAACTGGACCCGGGGCCGCCGCCTCCCTGGCCAGTACCCTGTACAGTCCCTGTGCTACCATCTCCGGATAGAGCACATCGTCCAACAGAGGGCAGGTCTCTTCTTGCCCCTGCAGAGAAAAGGTCCCAGGGGAGAGGAGCCTGCATCCAATTCTCAGGGAAAAAGAACAGTTTGGCACAGTCGTCTGAAAATATTTTGTTAGCAGCACAAATCTTTCAAAGCCAGCCTTATACGGAATCCTGATACAGGTGTGGCCCAGAGTGAAGGGGGGAAAGGGACACAGCCTCACCCTTCTGGCTGCCTCTTCCCCCTCCTCCCCCTCCGCCCTCCGCCCGCGCCTCTGGCCTGCCCCAGCCCCCAAGGACTCCACACGGTGAGGTTTGAAAACTGCTGGTCTAGTTCAAATGAACAGGACTGGCAGTCAGAGAGACCTGGGTTCAGGTCTGTACTCTTTGTGACCTTGAGCGATTCGACTTGCCTCTTCTGGTCTGCTTCCCCATCTGTCAAATGGATATGATCGTCACAGCCCACCAGGGAGCAAAGGGGACTCAGTGAGATCATTGTGGTATAAACACAGAACCGTAAATCACTGGGCAGATGCAAGTTATAATTTGGACCTCGGGATATCTGAAGCCACAGGCACTGAGGGCATTTCCGGAGCCACTCAGCTCCGATGACCTCAGGCCTTGCTGGTGTTTGGAGGCCACCCAGGAGGCACAGGGAGGCAGGGCCGTCTCCTGCCTCTTTCCAGAAGGAAGGGTTACCAGGCAGTGGCTCGCATTCCCAGAAGATGCTGGGTTCCAGTTTACCCCCGGCCGGAGCCTGCATCATGCTGACCTCTTCAGGTCACCTCCCTGTGGTGGTGGAGGTGGGGAGGCTCAAAGTTCAAGAGCCCCGTGGCGTTGTACTCTGACCTCTGGGTGGCAGCAAAGCAGCCCTACTTTCCACCCAAAGGCAGGCTGAGTCCTTTGTTACCACGGAGGCAGGCAGAGCAATGCATCTGCCAATCAAAGAGGTAAGTGGCTCAACGAGGTGGGTTAATAGTTAATCCTCCAGATCTGGGCTCAAATCCCACCTCTGCCAGTTGGTAGCTGTGTGGCCTTGGGTATCACGTGGCCTGGGTCTAAGCCTCGGTTTCCTTAACTATTTAATAAGGAGGATTACAGGGCCCACTTCACAGGGACATTGGAGGATCAAATGAGATCCTGAGCCTAAGAAACCGCCATGCCAGTCACGTGGACAACATCCCAGCAACAACGTACCGCTGCTAAGGTAGTTGTTACTTCTTTATAAAGTTTAGAAAACCTGAATAGCGCGACAGCAAAAACACATTCCATGTAATTCATCAGATGCCAGGGTTTCAGCAGTCAGGGTCCACCCTGAAGAAGAAAGACACAAGCGTACGACAGAGTGAAAGAATCCCGTGTCCCTCGGTGGGAAGAAACACATTCACTCAAAGAGGCAATCAAACCTAAACTGAGAGCAAACATGAAATCTAATAAGTGTGAGTTTGTTACAGCACAACAGATTACAAAGGGAGGGTCTAAGATTTCTACCAGTCTGACCTTGGAATTCACTTTGCTAACCATCACCCCCCAGCACCTAACTGCAAACGTCCATTCACTCTCGACAGACCTAGTGAGATACTGGGCAAGATTTAAGGTCTGCACCTTCTGGCCTTGACTTGAAAAGTAGACAGAGGAGGTGATAGGGAAAGATAGAAAATTGGGCCTGGAAGAGATAGATGTGCTTTGTGGTTTGATTGGTTTTCCCCAGCTTCATTGAGGTATCGTTGATAAATTAAAATTGTATGTATTTAAGGCTAGAACTTTATGTTTTCATATACATTTACATTGTGAAATTGGATTATCACACTCAAGCTAATTAATATACCCGTCACCCCACATTACCTCTTTTTGTGTGGCGAGAACATTTAAGAACTACTACTCGCACCCTGGCTGGTGCGGATCAGTGGGTTGAGCGCCAGCCTGCAACTGAAAAGTCGCTGATTTGATTCCTGGTCAGGGCACATGCCTGGGTTGTGGGCCCGGACCCAGGTTGGAGGGAGTTTGGTTGGGAGTGTGAGAAGCAACTGATCAATGTTTCTCTAGCACATCAATATTTCTCTCCCTCGCTTTCTCCCTCCTTTACCCTCTCTCTAAAAAAAATAAATAAAATCCTTAAGGACAAAACGAACTACTATTTTAGCAAATTTCAGGTGTACAACAGAATGCTATTAATGAAAGTCCCCATAGTGTACGTTAGGTCTCCAGAACCTATTCATCCTGCATATCGGGAACTCTGTGCCCTTTAAAAACATCTCCCCTGCCCCTCACCCCAGCCCCCTACCATTCCACCCTCCGCTTCTGTGAGTCCACCCTTTTAGATTCCACGTACGAGTTTGGTCATGTAGTATTTGTCTTTCTGTGTTGACATTTCACTTAGTAGAACACCCTCCAGGTTCACCCGTGTTACAGCCAATGGCAGGGGTTCCTTCTTCTTTAAGGCTGAATAATATTTGAAATTAGGGCAGGCAGCTCGGTGCACCCCAATCTTGGGGACCTCCACAGTTTGTTTAGCACTTTATTGGTTTGCTGCAGCAGCCATAACAAAGTGCGACGGATGAGCGGCTTCAACAACAGAAATGTGGTTTTTCCCAGTTCTGGAGGCTACAGGTCCCAGATCAAGGTGTCAGAGGGTTGATTTCTTCTGAGGCCACTATCTTTGGCTCATGGATGGATGTCTTCAACGTGTGACCTCACACAGCCCGTCCAGGCTCCGTGCGTGTGTGCAGTTATATTGAATTACGGCCCACCCTAATGACCCTGTTCTCTGTTACCTCTTTAAAGACCCCGGCTCCACACACAGTAACAATCTGAAGTGTTTAAGGTCTAAAGCTTCAACATACGAATTGGTGGGGGGGCCACACCTCAGTCCATAAACACTATTAGTGGCTCAGAACAGTGGGGACTAAAGGCATGTTGGGACACGGCAATGAGGTAGCACTGTCTCATTTTCAGGCTTAAAGAAGTTTAAGTAACTGTCCACGATGGTGTTACTTGCAGAGATCCTGGAGGGGGCAGGATTTGAATCAAACAGCCCCCCGACCTTGCTCTGCACACTTACAGAAATCCTTTGTGTGTGGGAGGAAGTTTCTCACCTTCTTGTTTCTTCAAGGGCCCCTCTCCCCCCACCTCCACCTGCCCCAGCTGTGCCTCTCTGGTCTTGGGCTTCTAGAAAAGTCAGGAAACCTCACAACTTCTGCTCCCCCTTTTATCCACACCTTACCTGAAGATTTGAAGCACAAAGCCTACTGCCTGCTTGAAATACCGGAAAGGGACGGGTGGGGGTGGGGGGCAGAAACATACATCACCCAGTCTCACTACCCAACCGCCTGACCGACCCCCACCTGGAGGGTGAACAGTATGGCAATGCTCCTCGTTGGTGCACGCTGACTCAGCCGGGCACAGAGCTAACGCAGCCCTGGGCCACCCCACACAAGCTCTTGCAGAGCAGGGACACGTGAAGAAGCTTCTGCTGCAGCGTTCAGGGTTGAGGCGACCTCCTTCCTTGCCTCCCTACCTGATTCCAAGATGAGCTCAGCAGGTTTCCCAGGAAGGGCTCAAGGGCTTTCGCACCACAGCTGAGTGTGCAGGGCTTCCCCCATCCCTACTGGGTCCCCGATGCTGCCCGGCCCGGGCTCTGACCCCTGCACCCTAGGCAGGGCTTCCCTCTCCCCCCACCACTTGGAAAACACCTGGAAGATGATGTCAGAGGAATAAGATGCCCTCGTGACAAACTCTGATCTTGAGTTAAAAACAGGAGAATTGTGCTTGGCACAAGGCATGGTGAGAGCACTGTGAGACGTGCAGGGCAGACACTTCCATCTGGTACCCGCGGTTTGCAGCTCTGAGAGGCCTGGGTCTTTGCCCCAGGGAGACAGCGAACTCCTGAAGCACCACTGTGGTCAGCCTTTCTCAGCTTGCAGGAAGCAGTCACTAGGGAGGTGGTGGGAAAAAGGGAACTCACAGGGGCTCCCAGGGAGTCTTTCTAAGAGGGCCTGCGGTTGGATAGATGGAGGCCGCTAGCCAGAAATATTAATTATTCACCTGCACATGACCTAGTGTGTTCCCTCTGACGACTGGGACCAGGGCTGGCCAAGTTGGGAAGGAGAGCGGCTCAGCGGCTGGCTCTGGTATCTGAACCAAAAGCTTTCGGCACCAAGACCTGGGCCTTTGGCTCTCAAACTCAGAGAGTAAAAGAACCACTTGGGGTCTTACTAAACACACAGACTCCCTCCACCACCTCTGGCCTCTTCCAGCTGATTTCGTAGGTGGAGGGCAAGCCCAGGAATCTGCACTTTAGCAAATGATCCCAGTGGTCCTTAGACCACATTTTGATAAGCGCGGTACTTCACATGCACCTCGTCAGGAAAAGGGCCAGATTTCATTCCCCTCGAAATCCTCTACTGCCTTCTGGGACCCGCTCTACTAAACACTGAGTTGGAAGAGCCGCTTCCCCCCAACCCCAAGGCCTGCTAGCTCTCCGCTTTAAGCCAGGATGGCTTCGGGGGAGAAAGCTCTCATCTGACCCTCACTTCTTAGATTGTTTACTTCCTCACCGAGCCTCCCTGGAGGAGGGAGCCGGGCCTCAGGGCAAAAGGGCGGTGTTGTAAGAAGCTCAGGGAGCCTGTTTGGAGAAATCAAACAGCAGTTGTTTTTCATGCCTTTTAAATCACACCGGGGAGGTTTCAATTTCTTCCTTTTGCAGGCTCATACATATTTGGCGTTCCGCTTGTTTCCTTCCACTGCCGTGAACCCTGATCGCGGGCCCCCGGAAGGGGGCGCAGTGCGTGCCTAGGTGCGCGGGTCTCTCCTGCGGGCCCAGCGAGCCCGCCCTGCGGCGTCTCCGGCTGCGCAGTCTCTCGAGCCGCTTTTCGCCTCCCGGAGACTGGCGTCCTTCCTCGGTACGTGCAGAGCGTAGGAAACAGTTCTTTAGACACCGCAGTGACCGCTCCACGCCCCCCTTCCCCTGAGCAGGTGTTCGGAGAGGGGCAAACTCGGCTTTCAGGCAGACCCGGGCGCCACCTGCTGTCCAGCGCGCCGCGGCAGCCGGGCTGTAAAGGAACAAAGTTGCTTTGCAATTCGGCCTGCACCGCTCTCACTACTTCCCCCGAGACCCCCTCCGGTGTCTCAGCTACAGCTAGACATTCTAGAAATCTAGATGCTTAACTCTGGCTTCAGCGGATCTGGGAGTCCCCTAAACAGCTTTGAAGAAGGTAGCATCTCTCTACGTTTTTCTGTAAGAGTGATATACAGCTTTCCTGAGTTAACTACCATTTTATGACCTGGGAACCATGTCAGACAACGTGCAAGCCGTGGGTGGTCAGTGGTAACCAAACAGGTCACTTCTCATGGACCTTAAGTGACCTTTACTAGAGTCTGTAGTAGGCTGAATAATGGCCTCCAAATCTAGCCAGCTCCTGATCCCCAGTCTTGTAAATATTACCTCTTCTGGCAAAAGGAACTTTGCAGAAGTGATCAAGTTAAAGATCTAGAGATGAGGAGATTATCCCGGGTTATCCCAGTGGACCCAATGTAATCACAAGGGTCATTGTAATAAGAGGGGCGCAGGAGTCAGAGACAGCCAGAAGGTGAAGTGACAACAGACACGGAAGGAGGGAAAGGAAAAGGTTTGAGGATGCCGCGTTGCCCACAGTGAAGGTGCAGAACAGGGGCCCGGAGCCAAAGAATGTAGGCGGAGTCCAGAAGCTGGAAAGAGCCAGGAAACAGATTCTCCTGGAGCTGCCAGAAGGACCTGCCGTCCTTGTGACCTGAACTCCGGGAAATGGCTTTCTCGCTTCCAGCCCCCCAGTCCTGTAAGAGAATACATTTGTATCATTTATGCTATTAAGTGATTTGTTTCAGCAGCAATAGGAGCTAACGCACATCTTAGCAGGCGTCAGACCCGGAGAGTGGGGAGGCCCCTCACTCACAGTCCTTTTCAATGTTGGGGACCTGGGTTGAGCAGGAAAGGTAAATTTCAGATTGCATTCTTCCGCCTGGGCTATACAGAGGTGTGCCGGCGACCCCACAGAGCTGCAGGGTAAGCGTCGGGCCTCTCCTTGAGCACCAATTGCCCTGGAAGAAACAAATTTAAAAATGTGAAACACAAGCCTACCTCGGCCATATTGCAGGTTCAGTTTCAGACCGCTGCGGTAAATCCAGATGTGATCTTTTTGACTGATGGAGGGTCTTGCCTCCAATTTGTAAAATAACCATCTGTGAAGCGCAAAAAAGCGAACCACAGCAAAACAAGGTATGCCTGTATATAACTAGAATGTTAAGACAAAACAAAGGACTTCAATGAAATGTTTCTCTTTTTGTCCCAGACAGTCTGAGTTATACATTCATTCTCCCCTGCCCTTGGTGATATTTTGGTGGAGAAATCTGAAAAGATCGGATTAAGGAAACAAGTGACTTGGAACTAGCTTGGAAGGTGCCGTTAGATAGATCTCCGCAGCTCGGTGGAGGCCTCCAGGCAGAGAGTGAGGCAGGAGAGAGAGGCGGGAGCCCGGGGAAGACTGCTGAGGGCGGGAACCAGGCCTATGTGGAGGACCGTGGATGGCAAAGCGGAGGGGAAGGTGGGAGAGATCCCAGAACGCAGTGCAGCCCATGGGCCGCTGCGTCGGTAGGAGAGGTGTGCAAGGTGGCCTGGGTTCTGGAGGCCTGGGAGGCACAGAAGGAAATATTTTGTAAATTGATCATCTGTTGAGAGTGTGGAGACAGAGACAGCCTCATACAGTGCTGGTGGGTGGTGTGAGTTAGTGCCGCATTTTTGAGAGCGGGCGACTTGGCAGCGCCTAAAACATTTTAAATGAACGTTCCTTCAGCAGAGCGCACATAGGCCTGGGAGCCGCAGGGGTATTCCCACAAAGCCATATGAGGATGTTTCCTGCAGCGTGGAAATCTTGTAACTGTCTGTCCAGAGAAAAATGCTGAAATAAGTTATGCACATCCATGCCATGAAACTGTGCAGTGGTTCAAAGAAGGACATCACTCCCTATGTGGCAACATGGGAAAATCTCTGAAATATGGCGGACACGAGAAAGGGCAGGCTACCTAGCCACACCCAGAGCTTCATTCCACGCAGACAATTTTCAAGCCGCGCGTACCCGTGCATCTCAGCAGGAAATGGGAATGAGAGCACCAGGAAGGGAGGGATGGGATGTTTTCTCTTTTTACTTCATCTATTTCCTATCTGCTTTGTTTATTTTACACAGATAATATAGTCCTAAAGTAGTCAAGTAAGGTTTATTTTTCAACCGTGGTAAAATACACTTAACATACAATTTACCATCGTGACTGTTTCTAAGTGCACAGTTCCACAGTGTTAAGTACATTCCCTTTGTTGCACAAACTGCAGAGCTCTTTCATCTTGCAGAACCGAAACTCTGCTCACCAAGTAGCAACAGTGCACCCACCCTCCACCTCCCCACCCCGCCCCTCCACTCTCCCTTCTCCCTTCTATTTCTGTGAGTTTGCCTCCTCTCGAGGCCTCGCAGACCAGACGGTGTTTGTCTTATTGTGACTGGCCTCGCAGACCAGACGGTGTTTGTCTTATTGTGACTGGCTTATTTCACGTCATAGAATACCCTCAAGGTTCACCATTGCCATAGCCTATGTCAGAATTTCCTTCTTTTTTAAGGCTGAATAATATTCCATTGTATTTATGTACCACATTTTGTCTATCCATTCTCTCCTTAATGCACATTTGGGTTGCTTCCATCTTTCGGCTTTTGTGAATAATGCTGCTGTAAACATGGGTATAAATATCTGTCCCGGAACCTGCTTTCAGTTCTTCTAGGTAGACATCCAGAGTGGAATTGCCGGTTCCTATGGTAATTCTCCGTTTAATTTTCTAAGGAACAGCAGCACCATTTCCCGTAGTTGCTGCATCGTTTTACGTTCTCACCAACTGTGCAAAGGGTTCCAGTTTCTCCACCGCTTCACCAGCCCTTGTTATTTTCTGGGGGTTTGTTTTTGTCATGTAATAACCGTCTGAAAAAGTGTGAGATGATATCTCCTTGTGGTTTGATTTGCATTTCCCTAACGATTTGTGATGTTGAACAGCTTTTCATGTGCTTCTTATCCACTTGTGATTCTTTTTTGGAGAAACATTTATTCAAGTCCTTTGCCCATTTTTTAATGGAATTACTTACTCCTTTGTTGCTGAGCTTCAAGTAAGTTTTTTTCGTCAGTTTTATTGGAGTATAAGTTATATAAAATAAAATTCCCTCTTTATTAAGTGTACGGTTGGATGGATTTTCACAGTCGTTTGCAGTCATGAAATCAACATCACAGTCAAAATATAGAACATTTTCATCACCCCTGAAATTTCTCTAATGCCCCCCTCCAGTCCCAGCCTCAGTCCCGGCAACCTCTGATTCTTCCCATAGTTCTCCTCCCCAGTACGGAGCAGTGAAGCCCTCCGTACATCACACCCTGCCAGGTCTGGCTCTGTCCCTTTCGCACGATGCTTTGAGATTCATGCATCTTGTCGCACGTGTCAGTAATTCATCCCTTTGCATTGATGGGTGCTATGCCCTTATGTGGATAAAACACAACTGGTTTATTAGTTCCCCACTTGATGGACATGGTGCTGTTTCAAGTTTTAGGTTATTATAAATAAAGCTACTGTGAACATTAGCCTGCAGGCTTTCGTGTGTGAACATATATATGTTTTTCTTGCTCTTGGGTAAATACCCAGGAGTGAAATTTTTGAGTCGGATGGTATAAAAACTTCCAAACTGTCTCCCAAATCAGCTGGACCATTTTGTGTTCCTCCCAGCAGTGCCCGGGGTTTCTGGTAGCTGCACGTCCCCACCAGCACCTGGTGCTGTTAGTCTTTTTAAGTTCAGTCATTCTAGTAGATGCGTAGTCTCTCTCATGGCTTTAATTTGCATTCTCCTAATGACTCATCGTATTGACCTATGATTCCATTTATATAAAATACCTCGAGTCAGCAAATCCATGGAGACAAAAATACATCTGTGGTTGCCAGGGCAGAGAGGAGTGACGGGCCATTGGCTCGGGTGGTTTTCCAGGGATGGTGAAAACGTTCTGCAACTCGGCAGTGGTGAAGGCTGCACGACATTCTGGAGGTACCAAATGCCACTTACGGTAACTTTCATGTTCTGTGTGCTTTACCACTATAGAAAACTGGAAGTTACTTTGCCCTCGTGTCCACTTTAGGAACCCTAGTTCCTTCGCCAGCGCAAGAAGGAAGTGGATCTCATTCTGTGCTTCTGATCCTAACTGTTTAAGATGCCGTAACCAACTGCTCAGGGGTGGGCGTGGCTCTGCCTACATGTGGGGCGGTGGCAGTAAAACAGGCAGTACTGTTGAGCCATGAAATGAGGCTGTGCTCTCTTTTCAGTCTTTTACTCCATCTGATCATACCCAGTTGTCAGCCTCAGTCTGAAGCTGAAGCTAGTAAATCTCTAACACTTGCCAACCTTTCTCTGTCTCGTGAATATATATTTATTTATTTATTTA
The DNA here is from genome assembly GCF_021234435.1 of Artibeus jamaicensis. Classification (NCBI taxonomy): domain Eukaryota; kingdom Metazoa; phylum Chordata; class Mammalia; order Chiroptera; family Phyllostomidae; genus Artibeus; species Artibeus jamaicensis. Next base: position 5,846,257 of record NW_026521828.1, on the reverse strand, counting down.
TTTATTTATTTATTTATTTATTTAAGTAAAATAGCAGGCTTAGGCTGAGAGCTCGAAGTTAATAGTACTGTTTTCATCGTATTTACTTTTACTGAAAACCCTTTAGAGCAAGCGGCACTGACAAGCGGGTGACATCACATTTTCCATTTAATATAAATTTTATTAAGTGGAAAAGGGTGAAATTATTTCAGCATTCCGATCGATAACAGAGGAGCACAGAAAGAGCAAAAATCACAGTGTGAATGCACTCGTGACCGAAGTACACTGTTCGGTCACTGCTGTTACCTCTCGGGAACTGCAGCCCCTCGAACCTTGAGACACCACGGGCTGCGGACCACGTCCTGGCTCAGCACTCAGACTGTCCCAGCCCCCACGCCCCCTGCCACTCTGTCACCACAGTGACACTCTGGGAGTGGGCCAGAGAGGCCTGCCGTTTGGAAAGGAAAGCTGAGGAGACCGGAGCTGGCTTCTGGTCCTAGGCCTTTCTAGCTGACGCTGACCGTGATTAGGGGTCTGCTGTGATTCCATCACAATATTTCCCAGCAGGGAAAGGGGGGGACAGGCAGAAAAATGCTCGGTCACCCTCACTGCCTCCCCAACCCCACCCCACCCTCCAGAAGGGGCCACGGCAGCCACCCCTGAGCTAAGGAACTGCCAGGGCTGACCGCCCGCTTGGTGAAAGGAGGAAGGGAACGAGGAGTTCAGCACCACGCACCACTTTGAGAAACTGTCCGGCTCACGTACTTATGTGATTAAGTCCGAGTATTAGTCAGCTCTGGCGGCCACAACAAAGTACCACGGACGGGGTGGCTTAAAAACCAGGAATTTGTTTTCCCTCGGTGCTGGGGGCTGGAAGTCAGAGGTCAGGGTGTCAGCAGGCTGGCGTCTACAGGGCCTCTCTCCTGGCCTCGCAGGTGGCCCCTCCCCGCTGTTTCCTTATCTCCACGAGCATCCCAGGTGTCCCTTCCTCTTCTTATCAGGACGTTGTCAGCCCTATTGGATGAGGGCTGCACCCTTATCACCTCCGTTAACCTTCGTTATTCCTTGTAGGCTGGATCTCCAAACAGTCGCAGCGGGGGTTAGGGTTTTCACATATCACTGTTCAGTCCGCGGCAGTCAGGTTATGGGGATCTTCTGGACGCATGCACGGCACACGGTTGTTACTGTCACTTCCGGGGGGTGCTGCTGGGTTCCGAGGTCGTCCTGGCTCAGCACTCAGACTGTCCCAGTCCCCAGTCCTGCTCCTCCACCCGAATTATTGTAAATGGTGTTCTTTTAAAAGGCGGTAATGATGATAAAGGGATATTAATGGAAAGAGGTGACAAATTTTAGCCTGCCTAGTACATGTAAAGAGATAACCCAGCCCTGAGTGTCGAGAGCCCCGGACCCCACTTCCAGGTGTCTAGGAAGCCTGCTTTGCAGGCACTAGCACGCCAGGTGGTCCCCAGCCCATCAGTGGTAAGATGAGGGGGTCTGTGGGAAACACCACCGTCCTGTGACCAGACCGTAGGCCACACGCATCTTTAGGAACCTCCCCTGCCTCTGTCCCCTTAGACCTGTGGGCTCACACATGCCCTGCACTCCCCCTGGGTCCCCAGCTCTGGTGGCACAAGGTCCAGCACAGTGGCCACTGGAGCAAGGAGGAAGGAGTGGGGTGGGCTTCGGGGTCTGAAGGTCTGCAGCCCCCCACAACCCCTCCACTCACTTCTCACCCTTCATTCTTCCTGTGAAGTCAGCCCTGCTGGCAGAAATAACAGCTCAGGAGCTTAGGCAAGAAGTCAGAGGAATGAAGAGAAGTTGCTTCAGTCCCCTGGATTCATGTAAACCTCCTAATTGCCTCCATGTCTGTGGTTGTCAGCCACTAATTGTCAGGTGTTTCGTCTCTGTCGGCATTTTCATACACTGTTCCCCTCTGTGAGTCATGATCAGCATTTAACCAGGGCTGAGCTGCCGTGGAGGCTGCGTACCCGAGCCACGACCACAGTGGGCTGGAGGGTGGGGCCGATTTTGAGGCTGTGGTGGGTTTTTGAAGCTGTGAGCCAACGTGGTAGAAAGCGCAGTGATGTAATAACATCTGCATTTTAATGTGCTGGGCACCGCGTCATGTCCTTGGTGTCCCCTAATCCTCGCCAAGAAGCCTCAGATGGCGCTCTTCTGGGCAAGAGGCTGAGTCCCCAGCTGGGCAGCGGGGGCCGTCAGTGGAGACCTGTGTTTGGCAGCACAGAACAGAGACAAGTGACAGCGGTTTGGACGCGTCAGAAGATTTTTTGTTCCTCTCACTTGAGGAGTTTGCAGGCAGCCAGTCCGGAGTAGTGTGGCTACTCCGCAGTGTGGGGAGAGGCCCCTGTCCCTTCTGATGCCTGCCTGTCCCCTCCTTCCAGAGCGGCCATCATGTCCCTCTTTTGGGCAGGAGAAGGAAAGGGACAAGAGCAGAAGCCACGGACAGTTGACTCTGTCCCCCTTTCAGGGGGATTTCCAGGAAGTCCTATCTGTGCTCTCCTGTTGTCTGCGAGATGGCCGCTCTGTGCCTGATACTGTGTTGACCATCACCCGTATCATTGCACTGAGTTTCCATAACAGCCTTTGAAGGAAGGCGTTTTCATCCCCTGGGTCTTGCATCATTGCTGCTCCTATTCTGCTAAGTAGTCCGAGGTCAATCACTTTCCCTCCCTGCCCCTCAGTTTTCTCTCTTGTTTCGTGAGGAATTGGAACAAATAAAGGAGTTCTTAACTTGGAGTCTGCAGGCCGCTGTGGGGACATGGATAAAATTCAAAGGGGGTGAGTCATGCATTTGGATGGGGAAAAATATTATATTCCTGTTTTCACTAATCTCTAGTTCAAATCAAGCTTTTCTTTCTATTATGACTATAGGAATCTTAGCAGAACCTGTGACTTTCTCACCAGAAGGAATCACAGATTTTAATAGCACCTTTCAGTTTTTCAGCTATGTTTAAATAATGTTTTTTCTCATCACTACTTCAAAATGATGGTAGTTATTACACCTACCACATGTAATGAGATTAGAGGTACACATATCTCCATAATGTGATTTATGTCACCAAAATACGTTTAAATCTTTCAGTAACATAATTTTATTCCTTTACAATCCTGTGTGTTTTGTTTTATGCACTAAAAAACATTTTTCTAAAAAGGGGTCCATAGGCTTCGTGGCCTGCTGGATGAGTCAAACTCCTGTGCTAAGAAATCTCTTAGCCCCTCTGGCTATGAATGAAACTCTGCCACTAGCTATCACGGTCATCCCAAAGAAGTCCCTTTATCTCTCGAGTTCCTCAGTTTTCCCTTCTGTAAGATGGGAATAATACATGCTTTGTCTAGCTCAGAGCTTCCAGGAGAACCAGAGTAATCTATATTAAGCACGCCCAGTTGCAGAGTTTATGCAAATGCCTTACATGGAGTCAGCTTCTGAAGTACTAAGCAAATGCTGAGTGTTACCAAAGTATTCAACTTTAGCTCAGTTTCCCAGAGATGCTGATGTCTTTCTATTGCTTCTGGATGAGTGTCCTGCCACAACCATATATTTGCTGATGCCAGATTGGGATTGAACTAGTAGAAAATTCAATAATAAAGATGGAAGTGCACCTTAAGTGCACTTGCATGAACCTACTTAAGAACAGAAGGAGATAGAATGAGATTTCACCAATGAATCATACAGCTTCAATAGTCTAAGGCTCTTTGGAAAACTTGAACCAAAACACCATGGTTTTAAAAAGTCGTAGATCAGCAAGTCATTTTCTCTTCAATCTCAACATACAGGGATAATGGGACAAATGACAGGAAAGTTGGTTTCCTTTATAATCTGTGCCTTTCAAATATCTGTACCTACTTATTAAATATTTATTCACCCAAGAATTCTGCTGAGATGGCCATAATCAATATGTGAAATGGGAAAGTAAAGATCTACAAATATCTTAGTTGTTAAATTATGTTTTAGAAAGAACCTTAAATTATGTTTGGCACCTTACAGAATGCTTGCAGACTTGAACTCAAAGACACAGGCAGTCGGCGTGGCCAAGCCGGTATTCTGATCAGTGTCCTCAGGGATTTATGGAAACACTTAGGGAGGCGTGTGTTGGAGAGGATGTTTGGGCTGTGCCATGGAAGCCGCCCTTTTCTCTGGCTTCGAGAGAATTTCAGTCTGAGGCTGAGATCTGGGCGGTATAGAGAATCCAGCTGAAAGTTTGGCTTGGAGGAAAGGTTTATGCCACCAAAAAAGAAAAAGAAAAGCCTCTTATATTTAAATAAAGAACAACAGAGAATAAACCCTGTATTGTTTTGTTTTTTTGTCTTGGGTCTAGTAAGAGATCACTCATTTATTCATGCATTTGTTCATTTGTTCACAAGTGTTTCTTCACTGCCTCCTTTTGCAAGACGCTGTGCCAAAGCACTCGGGATAAAACCAATGTAGCCCCTGCCCCAGGGCAACTTAAAGGCTATTGTCGATAACATTCAGATGTTTAAAAGACAGGCTCTGTTCTGAGTATTTTAACGTTCAACCTCTCTGAGCCCCCACCTTATCATTTGTAATAATAATACCTAACAATGTCATCCTTTTATACAATATTTGAGTGCTCATTGTGCACCAGGCGCTGTGCTGGGCTCTGGGAATTTCAAAACAGGGAAGAAAGACAAGAGGTCGATCTCTGTGGCTCTTACAGTCTAGTAGAGGGAGTTACAATAAGTAAATAAATACTCAGGATTGTTACAGATGTGATACTGATATGAAGGAGATGTACAGGGAGTTTCTTTAAGTGACACTGAGGCAAGACCTGAAGAACGAGAATGAGCAGCCTGTGGGAAGAGCATCCAGCAGAGGAAACGCCGAACGTGGGGTCTGGAGACAGGAAAACACCACGTTTTGGGAACAAAGCAGCTTTGTGTCCGAGGGGAAAGTGGCACAGGTGAGGTCAGAGAGGCGGGGTCACATGCACCTTATGGATCGAGAACAGGAATTTTAGATTTGTTCTGATTGCCATGGGAGGTTGATGAAGATGGATGAGGCTCATCTGGGATTATGTTGTTAATGATCGGCTGGTGGCTGAATGGTGAAGGGACTATAGGAAACAGGGTGCAAGGAGGGAGGCCAGGGGCATTTTAAGGACTACGTACAATCACAACTGTGAAATGATGAGCACGACCCCTGACACACAGAAGTTCTCCGTGAAGGTCGCTGGCTGCCGTTCCGGGGAGTCCAAGCCTGCTCTGTCTAACACAGGTGGCTCCTGAGCATGCGCCATGGGGCTAGTGCAGCCACGGAGGGAAACTTCTCATTTTATGTCATTGTAATTAAATGAAACTTAAATTTAAAAACTAATATTTGATTCAGTCATTGGGAAGTAGATATTTTTTAAAACTTGGATACGTGAATCTACTTTTCTCACCATAAGTGTTATGAAACCTGAGTACAGACTCCAGTGTCTTCGATGAAAACGTGATGTCTGGGTTGCAGGGCACTGTAGGAGTGAAATACACATGTGATTTTAAAGACTTGGTTTGAAAAAGGGAATGTAAAATATTCTTTTCATTTTTATACTGATTACATATTTATATGATACTATTTTGGACATACTGGATTAAATAACCTGCTACTTAAATTCATTTCCCTTCCTTTACTGTTTTTAATGCTGCTACTAGAGATATGAAATTACATCTGTGGCCAATATTTTATTGCTATTGGACATGCTGATCTAAGGGAAAAAAGAAATATGGAACTTTAAATGCTCAGCGTGTTAACTCTTGATTGTATCTCCTAACCAGAGATCTCAGTGTGAGGAATAAAAAGCAGTAGCATCTTTGGGAAACATGAAAGAAATACAGGCCATAGCTCTTCATTGTGTATTTCATTAGCATCTCGTCAGCACCCCTAACTGTTTCTGGTATCAGACCTGCTTTGGCAAGTTCAGGTGCCCAACTCTGGGGAAGGTGAAGTGCCGGGGTCCAGCCTCGGCAGGTCTCAGGATCCCCGAAGGATGGACGGCGCAGGTGACAAATGAAGAGTCAGACACCAGATTGGATGCCGGAGAACAGCCAGCCTCTGTGGGTCTGACCGAACTCTCAGAATTTGATTTAGGCTTTATTTTTATAGAGATTGTTACATAACATTAAATGAACAGGTGCATGGCATGATCAGTTAAGCAGAAAAACCGATATGGAGGTATCAAGGAAAAGTACAAGAATTTCCATAGATTCAGTTACGTTAAACAAAGGTTGTTTTGACCAGGAGGCCCATTAATCAGACAATTAGAAATAGCTGTATGTACAGAGTTTAAATGTCTTATTGTTTATTAAAAGTTCTTAGAATTTGGCATGGGGCAAAAGGATATGTTAGACTGAGCAGAGGTTATAGGAAATTTATCATAAGGCCTTTGTGATGTCTAAGGCCTATCTTTCTGTCTAAAATGTTTATGTAATATGACTCTGACTCTTTGGTAATTGTTTCTACGTGCTTAGTTTACAATAGCTAACCAGTTTCTCCTGGTTTTTTTTTTTTTTTGCCTAATTCTAATTAATATATATTCCTGTCCAGGGTAGGGAAGGGGCTATTCCTCACCAACTTTTAGATGTTCAGGGGCTATCCCATTAGGGGGGGACTTTTGTTCTATGGCCAAGAAATCATTTTGTACAACTTCATTGGAATCATTGGAACATTGGACCTGAAATGCAGGTGTCTAAAAATCCCACCACCTATTAATCTCAAAGACAAACATGCAGGGAGAGATAGACAGGAAATCCAGCCACAGTTGCCTCTGCTGTGCAGATGCATCTCATCCGTCCTGACTGTGTCAAGGGACGACTGTTGGTCGGCTCCCAACAGTGAAGCATGATCCCAGCGTGCAAAAGCTTCATTCCCAAAGCCGGGCTCAGTAAACCTCGTGGCATTAATATATCCATCCACTTTGGGCACAGAAAGGACTGAGTCAGTCTAGCACAGATGTATTAAATCTCTAGCTGCAGGGAGCAGAGAAGCACAGAACCTCCCAAAAGTTTAGCACAGCACATGCGTAAGAAGTCGCTGGGGAGGCAGGAGTGATTTCCATTTCTGCCTGTTGATTCTCCACAAGGCAATTTATTGTAAGTTCAAGTTTGTGCCAGGGTCTGTGAAAAGTGGTTTAGGTTTGTTATCCCATTTAAGCCTCGTGAAACCTCACGAAGTAAGTATCAAGGATCAGTGATTTGTCCAAGGTCAGGTTCCCCGGCTGCCAAGAGGCGGAGAGGGGATTCAAATCCAGGTTGTCTGACTTTAGAACCTTCACTCCTAACCACCAAACTGGACAGCAATCCTGTTGCCCTGCCAGTGACCCAAAGGGCCACCCTGAGGACAAATCTCCTCCTCTAGTATCTTCCCTCGCTTCCTGCCGTGCTGGGGGTTGCTCACCTCTCCCCAGTCTTCGCCCTGCTCCCAGCAGAGCCGGCCACAGACCACGGGGGCAGCTCCTTACTGACTGAGGGGCAGGTGTGGGCCATTAAGACCGGCTGCTCCCTCAGGTAGAAAAGCAGAGAAAGTAGCGTCTTTGCGACTCTGATTTATTGCTGTCCCCACCGCAGGGTCTAGTCTGAGGCCTAGCGTTCACTCATGATTTATTTATTCATGTTCAGCTTCCTTTCTTTCAACAAACAGGTGCTCAGTTCCCGGTCCGAGGGGCGGGGTATGAATGAAAGCTGCACAAATAGCATTATTAATGACATTATTGGTTCTCACTAGCAACACTAGTAATAATTAAATTCCTATCACTGTTAATAATTGATCATAATAGTGGGAATACTGTGACGCCTTCAAGAGTAATAATTACAATGACAGATGTTTATTGACTACTTACTGTGCTAAGTGCTGTTAATAGTATTTTTTACTTTTTCAAGCACTTCACTTTCTGTGTTTCAGATAAGCCACGGCACCATTTAATTCTTACAACAATCCCGTAAAGTAATTCCAGAAGTCTCCAAATCTCTTTACGCAATTCATCAGAGCACTGAATGTCCAGTATTTGGACTGTAATTCCTTGAAGAGGATCACTCACCCACGTGGTAACAGAGGATATTCATTTGTAAGCAAGGCAGACATGGTCTCTACCCTGGGAAATAACAATAGAACTACCCTCTCAATGAAAAAAATTTTTTTCCCTTTTACAGTGTGGCCGTCAGTGCTAAGACACACAGTCTCCAGGGTTCTAGGAATTGATCCGTGAGCTTCCATCTGTAGAAACCTGTTTCTTGCTTTGTGCTCTATGCTTTAGCAACATCCAACAATTTATTGGCAAAATTGGAAGCAAATGGAGACCAGCCTTGAAGTTTCCCTGAGCAGATAAAACCAGTTTAGTCATTAATTTAGCTTATGGCCAATCACTGGGGAAAATAAACAGTCGCTGCTTCCTCACTCACTATATAATCTGCTTTATAAGACTGTACGCTGAGCCTCATTGTGTTTTGAATGCTGCTGGTTTGCAAGCTGTCTTTTTGGTGTGTGCATGATACATTTTTACTAATCACCACTTCAGTGACTCATGGTCTTACTTAGGCTATTTCTGGACCTTTGACATTTCATGGCACCTGAACAAGGCCCAAAGGAGATGAACCCCTGCAACCCCGGGGCCGGTGAGCAAACCAGGTGCCAGCACCCAAAGAGCTCTTTGTGCTCGCTACTTTCTCACCAGCGTGGGGCTCTTGGGGTAAGTGCTTCTCCGTTACAAGCTCCCCTCTCTTTGCCTTCAGAGCTGTCCAACTCTATTGGGCATGTTTGCTTTCCATTTCTGGGTTTTTTGTTTTTTTCTGGTATGTTTCTGTTGAAGTTTCTAGGGAAGTCACCTGAGCTGTTTAGAAGTAGGGAAAACACATTGGAAAACAGGGCCCCTTGTAAGTAAACTGTTTTAGGGAATCCAAAAGCGAGACAGGTTACACCTTGTCCTTGGACCAGGGTTTTGTGCTGTTCTTGAAAAACGGGTGAACCTTTGGATATTTGGAATTATAATGGCTATTCTGGGGAAACTTGGTTTCAGGTAAGTCCACCTTAAGGAGCACACTTGAAAAGGAAAAAATCTCAACGGAAGGCATTGGTGTGCAGAAGCTTTTTAGATACGAAATGACTCCAAACATAGCTCTAAAAATACCTTACGGCATGCAGATATGAATCTTCAGTTACAGACTCTGGACATCTGAGATGTCCAGAATCTGAGATGAAACAGAATGTGGATGTAACGCTCCTTTTGAGTTTGGTACCTGAGACATGGCTAAAAAGTTGACAAGGTCTCTGTATCTGTCCATTTATGTATGCCCATATATGATTGTATAGATATGTGACCTTTCTCTACCTCTGGATGGTATTACCAAAGTTAACTTGTAAAAAGCTCTGTTCCATTGGTTTAAAGACAAGCAAGCTCTATACAAATTAAGTATGTGCTCAGAAATATAGAAACTAACCCAAATATTTTTCAATTTTGCATGACCTGGGATAATCTTTGATACTAGTTTAACAAAAACAGTCATGTCTTAGAGTTCCCAGTATTGAACGTACTGCAAATGTACAGCTTTATCTGGGTTTACTAATCAAATAAACTCATGTTACCTCTGTTACAAAATTAATCAACAACAAAAATAATGACATGATGGTCAGCTGTTTAATGTCCAATCCAAAAGCAAGTGATTTAAATAAATTTAAATAAAAGTTTATAAGTTCAACTAAATCATTAACATCCAAATCATTTCTAAATAAACTTTCCCCCAAATGCTCCGAATATATTCATAATGTCCTCTTGAAAGGCACACGTTGAAGACCATTAGAGGGGAAAATTTTATTTTTGGACAAGGTTTATGCTTCAGGATTCTTCTATACACTGTTAGAATATGAGAGGAGTGGAGGAGGAAAAGGAACACCATAGAACCAGCCTTCCTCTGTTCTTTTCTTCCTGAGTCCTAACGCGCAGTCTTGCCGTAACCCAAGATGGCAACCATCACTCACTTTGCAGTCCGTACGGTGACGTCACACAGCGTCGTTCCACTACATTTCCCAGGATGCTCTGCCAACAGCGACGCCATTGGTCGGCGCCGACGGAAATGCACTCGACTGAACGGAAGTAAAAGGATCTCAGAGGCTAGGAAGGTGAAGAGGAGAGGAGCTGCGAACCTGTGAGTAAGCACCTGGGTCTTTCTATTTGGCAGTGGGGGTCGCAGTCGAGGTGCGAGGTTGGGGAGCGCGGGGCGGTCCTTTATTCTGGGGCCTTCAACTCCTGCGTTCTTCCGGTAGGCCTGGGAGTGCGCAGAAGCAAAACATTGCTGTGCCAGTTAAGTCTCCTCATTTAAATGTTGCTGTTTTAAGTTTGGTTGGGACGAGCTGGGGCGAAATTGTGTAGCTTGTCGCGACACAAAGGTCGTTAGCGTGGTTTTGCTGCGACCGGAGGGGTGGGGCGGTGACGGTGTGACTCAGCTTCTCGCGCAGTGGTTCTCAGTTGGCTGCATATTAGTATCACCTGGGACGCCTTTGAAAACTACAGATGCCCTAACTCAACGCCAAACCAATAAATCAGAATTGTGGCGTCTAAGCTCTGGGCCAAAGCGTTCCAGGTGTTATGCTGTGCCTAATTTTAACCCCCACGGGGATCCTGATTTGGAACAGCGCCAGGGCTCCCTTTCCAGTATAACCAGCATGGGCTTGATCTAACGGATTTGGGTGAAATTAATGATCCCTGGGCACCGATTGCATTTTGAGCTCCATCAGAAACTTATTCTTGCCCTTCGTGTGGTGATGTTGGAAGGACGAGGAGTATTTTCTTATTTACAACCTAGCTGTTCATTTGAATAAAGATTAGGGTCGTTTCCTGTATCTTGGCGTTTTAGCTTGTGCCTATTTCTTGTTAACCCGACAAAATGCGAGCAGTGGGAGTGGAAGAGTCACGTTAAAATCGGTCTCTTTTGTTTATAAGAATTTCTGAAAGGGATATCAGTTTGTCATTATTTATAATGGGACTCATATTATTAGGACTCATAATAACCTAATATAATGAATTCTAATGAAAGGAAGTTAGGGTGTGTTTTGAAACATGATAGGATTGCTTATCAGAATAAGCACCATTACCAAACGTGTTTTCTCCTTTCCCAGAGCCATCTTCATCCCCCTCACTGATTCATCATGGGGGAGAAGTCAGAAAATGGTGGGGTTCCAGAGGATCTGTTCAATGGTTTGAAAGTTACAGATCCCCAGGGAGCAGAGTGTGCCGTCCCTCCCGTTTCTCATCCCAAAGACCACCAGCCCCAGAGCAAGCTGCTCAGGGAGGTTGAGGCTCATCCGCAGGAGGACCAGGGAGAAGAGGAGCACTTTCATGACTGCAGCGCCTCCTTTGAGGAGGAGCCAGGTGTGGTCAGGGTTGAGGACAAACCTGATGATGGTGTGAATTCCTCTGAGTTCCATGAAGAATACCTGATGGAACTGGAAAAAAATATGCCAGATGAAGAGAAGCAGGTAAGTAGTTTGGGGATTGTTTGTTTGTTTACTTGTGCATGATCTTCCATGTAAACTGCTTTTTAAAGTGAGTAAATGTGGCTGGCCCTGTTATAGACCACTTCATCTGTGGTTAAGAATAACTTGCCCATCTGTATCTTCATTGCTTTAGTACGGATGCATGCAAGATAAATCAATAGCATGATAAGGAAGCCTAGAATGTGTCTGCTTAGCAGAAAAGTTTCCATTTTTTCGTGGACTTCGATTTTTTAAATTATATTTTACTGATTATACTGTCACATTTTCCCCAATTTTTCCGCTTTAATCCCCCCTCCACCCCCAACCCTCTAGCCTCCTCTCAGTTCATGTCCATGGGTTGTACATACAAGTTCTGTGAGTCCTCTCTTTCCTATTCCATTTTTGACCTCTCCCCATCAATTTGATGCCTACCGATTATGCTTTTTCCCTGTACCTTCCCCCCCATTTCTCCCCTCCCCACTGAAAACCCTCCATGTTATGTCCATTTCTGATTTTGTTCCTCTTCTAGTTTGCTTCGTTTTTGTTTTTGTTGCTTTTATTTTTTTTAGGTTCATTTGCTGATAGTTGTGAGTTTGTTGTCATTTTACTGTTCACGTTTTTGATCTTCCTTTTCTTAGATAAGTTCCTTTAATATATCATATAATAATGCTTAGTGACGATGAACTCTTTTAACTGAACCTTATCTGGGAAGCACTTTATCTGCCCTTCTATTCTAAGTGACGGCTTTGCTGGAAGGGTAATCTTGGATGGAGGCCCTTGCCATTTGTGACTTCAAATACTTCTTTCCAAACCCTTCTTGCCTCTAAGTGTTGGGGGGTTTTTGTTTTTTAATAAATCAGCTGATAGCCTTATGGGATCTCCTTTGAAGATAACTCTTTCCATCCTTCTTGCTGCCTTTAAGATTGTCTCTTTGTCTTTAATCTTGGGTAACTTGATGATGATGTGCCTTAGTGTGTTCCTCTTTGGGTCCAACTTCTTTAGGACTCTCTAGGCTTCCTGGGCTTCCTGAAAGTCTTATTTCCTTCACCAGGTTGGGGGAGTTTTCCTTCATTATTTGTTCGAATAAGTGTTTGATTTCTTGTTGTTGTTCTCCTTCTGGCACCCCTATAATTTGGATATTGGAACATTTTAGGTTGTCCTAGAGATTCCTCAGCTTCTCTTCATTTTTTTGGATTCTTGTTTCTTCATTGTGTTCCCATTGGATGTTAATTCCTTCCTTTTGTTCCAAATTGTTGCTTTGAGTCCTGGTTTCCTTCCTGTCACTGTTGGTTCCTTGAATATTTTGCTTTATTTCACTTTAAATATCTTTCATTCTTTCATTTTTCAGCGAAGCTCAACCAGTTCTGTGAGCATTTTGATAACCAGAGCTTTAAATTCTCCATCACATAGATTGTCTATCTCCTCCTCGCCTAGCTCTTTCTGAGGTTCTGCACTTTCCTACATTTGAGCCGTATTTCCGTGCTCAGGGCCCCTGATAAATTGTAAAGGGGTGGGCCCTGGGCAGGGCAACCCTCCTTGCTGTGCCTGGTGCTGCCTGTGGGGGAGGGGCCAGAGAGGTAACTGGTCGCCTGCTCTTCTCTATCGCACTTTCCAATGAACTCTCATGTGAGACTGGGAGAGTTGGCCACTGTAATCCATAGCAACCTCTGAGTCTCAGTTTCCCCGTAGGTCAGCCCCTCCTACGCAGCCAGCCCTGCCCTTATGGTCCGCTGCTACTGGTCTGGTGGTTCTGTTTGACTGTTTAATTCCATGGTTGTCGGAGTTCCATGCAGTTTGGTTTTCTGGCACTTGTGGTTGTTTATTGATTTTAAATTGGTTTTTTCCTCCTTTTGGTCAGGTGAGAAAGCAAAGGGTTTCTATCTACGCCTCCATCTTGGCCCGAACTCCGACTTTGATTTCATATGTTCATCTTGTGTAATTATTTTCTAACCTGTATATATATATATACCTTTTTAGCTTTTTTGTGACCTCATCTATGGTTGGCTGCTGAAAATCACATAATGGGACATTGTTTTGTCAGACTTTAGAATTAGGGAATGCTGCCTGTTTATGTTAGTCCCTTGTTAGCAAAAACTGACTGCCTGGATATCCTGGTGGTGGTTTGGCCACAGAGAGGAGTGATTGGGGTTTGTATCAGTTACACAGCCTTCTCAAGGACCAGAAATGTGTGTGGTAAGAGCTATAATTTGTTAAGTACCTAGAATGTGCAAGCTGTTAAGCCTAAAATGTTAAGCTCAAAATGAAAGTGTTTTCATTTTGTCTTCACAACACACCTTATGAAACATACTACAGTGTTGGCATTCCTTGAGAGAACCGTTCCGAGTGGTAAAGTAACTTGCCCAAGAACACACAGCTGATAAATGGCAGGACTGATTCTAAAACCCAGATCTGCTTGATTCCAGAGCCAAAGGAAATATAATGTGGAATTTAATGACAAAATTAGCTGTTTCCTTACAAAGCTGATACACTAGAAAATGTACACCTTCCTGCTTCTTTGTCTCTGGGCCTCATCCTTCACTACGCAAGCTTTCCCTTTTGGAGACAGAAGTCTTGGTGCTCTACGCGTCCCTCTGATCTCATAAGCAAGGTCATTTGAAGAGTCACTATAATGTCTCAGCTTATGTGTGGAGAACTTGAACAAGATTTGTAGCTTAGCCTCTGAAGAGCCGCCGCGCTGAGCATGTTGGGATGGATGGGTAATGGGCTGGGGTGATACACGCGCAGCCACAGCGGGAGTGGACAGGTAGCAGGAGGTGAGAGGAGCATCTCTCTTGGTCCCTCCTTAGGCGCTTGTTGTTACTAAATCTGTTGGTTTCAACATGCTCGTGTTAGCCATTGTGCTAGTTGTGTGCCACCAGAAGAGGAGGGTAAGGGGCAAAAATGAGCCAAGTTCAGAAACGTAACTCAGCAGAAGTGACTTGGAAGATTAAATCAATATCTGATAGCGTCAGGGAAATGATTTCTCAGAAAGTGTTTGGTTTAGCTTTCCTATCACTGATGCAGGCTTTTTGGAAAAATTTTTAAATGGTAGCAAAGCTTTTCTGATGCCTTAATATATTTTGCTGATATTGCAGTGAATTTTCTACAGTGCTGTTGGCTCTACAGTCGAGTGGCGTGGCTCAGGTGTTATACACTCTCTGCACCCCATTCTCAATTTAACAGAACTGTGTGTGTTTCCTGGCCAGGAAATCACATTTGAAGTTCCAGAAGTATTTAAAATTATTTTTACTGCCCATCAATTAAATATTCTGAACAACACAATACTTCTTAAACTTTAAAAAATTTATAATTTACGTACAGTGAAACTGTTTCTGTTCTGATGTGTGCAGTTCATTGAGTTTTGATACTTGTGTGCACCTGTGTAACTCACACCCTGTCAGGAAGGAGAACACTTCCGTCCGACCAGAGACTCCCTTTGTGCATTTGTCCATTCATTCCTCTCCCAACCCTGGGACCACTGTTCTGGTTCCTGGCCCGTGGGTTGGTTTTTCCTGTTCTAGACTTTTCTGTAAATGTAATCACTTTTAAAATATAAAAGTTTGTAACAATATCTCCTGCGATGATAGCCATTGTTAATTTCAAAGAGAGTGTAAACCATCAACTCCGCTGTAAGAAAACACCCGTGAGAATGCAGACCGCCTCTCGCTTACTGAGGAGCTCTTCTGTCAGCTCTGTTCCTGCTGTCCTGATAAATGTCTGTGTGAAGTGCTCATTGGGAGACCAGAGAAACAGTGCAAGTGTCTTCTTTGCTACACATGGTTGGTTAGGTTGTACAGGTCATTGGGAACAGGATATCTTTAAACTTGACTCTTAAAATAGACAAAGTTTAGATAATTCAGGAACAAAAGTAAGCACAAATGGCCAAAAAAATGTGAAAAGACTTTAGCTTTTCTAATAATGTAAATGTAAATGAAACCGTACGTCTCATCTGTCAGAACATTGATCTGATATTGACAAAAAGTGGATATAAGAACTCATGCTGGGAGTTTACATTGCTACATCATTTTCGCGGGATCCAGGGAATGCGTTTTTATGTGAACTTCTCCATAAACCAGGGCTGGCAGAGAACCTCTGCCGTGCTGAGAATGCTCTGCACTTTCACTGTCCGGCATGGCAGCCCCTGGCCTTCGGCGGCCGTGTTTCCACAGTCACCTGGCTGGTGAGCGCTGGAAATGTGACCCGTACGGCTGAGAGGCTGAAATATTTTATTTTCATTCATTTAAATAGTCACGTGTGGCTGGCGGGTACTGCGTTGGACAGAACAACTTTAAACCTCTGATTCTCTTCTAGTGATTAAGGAAGTTACTAGAGACATACACACGTATATAAGATGTGTCGCAGCATCGAAATTTGGGAAACTAGAAATAATGTTAAATAGAGGGTATTACTTTAAATATATTTGGCATTTCTAATGCAGTAGTGTACACTGAACTCATTGAAAAGGAGATAAGTCATGGCAATGACATTTATATTGGGCACCACGGGGGGTTGAGGTGAAAGGGGTAAATTTTTTTTAAAGCTACAGGGTGGGGGTTTGGCCAGAAAAACGTTTTCGTACCTGTCAGCCCTTGGCTGGTGTAGCTCAGTGGATTGAGCGCGGGCATGCAAACAAATAGGACCACGGTTCGATTCCCGGTCAGGGCACATGCCTGCGTTGCAGGCCAGTTCCCAGCAGGGGACGCACGAGACGCAACCATACATTGATATTTCTCTCCTTCCCTTCCTCTCTAAAGATAAATAAAATCTTGAGAAGAAAAATGCCTGTAATGTAGTGTTACATGAATTAAGCAGATGTGATAATATGATTTGTAATAAATTTATAACTGGTGTTAGTCCAGTTCTTAACCACGGAGTACCTACAACCCTTGGGATTTCCTAAGTGAGAAGAGGTAAACGTGTATTTTATTCCTAACAATCCCCTTTCAGCCACATCTGACTTAATGTCAACAAGGTGACTTTTGTAAAACCTCCAAAGATGAGGCCTGGTTGTCAGTTGGGGGCTTTCAGCCCCACCCCACCCCTTAAGGGCAGAAAGGGGCTGGCGGTTGAGGTAATCACTAATGAGCGATGATTTGGTCAGTCATTCTTACCTGATAAAGATTTCACTGTGACTCCAAAGGGATGGGGTTCAGAGAACAGAGTTGATAGATCCTTGAGGGCACTAGGGGGGTGACCCACCCAGGGGCATGTATGGCCCCTTCCCGTGTGTCTTACCCTGTGTGTGTCTCCCATCTGGCTGTTCCTGAGTTGTATCCTTTATACCAAACCACTAGCTAGTAAGTCCATTGTTTTCCCGAGTTCTGTGAGCCACTCTAGCAAATTAAGTGATTTTGCGGAACTGTGGCCACACCGAGGAGACAGAGCCAGACGACACAGATGACTGAACTCCCAAAGCAAAGTGATGACCTAACCAGTGGGCTGACTACATCCGACATCAGGAGGGTAGTTTACTAATAGTGTGTTTTCCTGTAACCCTCACCTGTGCTCACGGTCTAAAAAGGGCTTATTTGGGGGCAGATTTTAAGCAGTACCAAAATGAGGAAATGTATCTCTATTAAATTGAGTTTTGGGAAATAGACTTTTTGAGTCAAGAAACAAGGAAGTGTTTTCAAGATTAATCCTCAAAGATCCATCATCAGTCCTCATAAGAAAACCTTTCTGATCAGACTTAATAGGAGTCAGGTTCTGACCACAGCTTAAATCCAGAGATCCTCCCTCCAGACTTCCTGATGGCTTCTAAAAGTGATTTGTGGAAAGAACAAAGTGTCTGATTTCGGACAAAACTCGAGCTTTCGCTTATTTTTAATGATGAAGAATTCCCTTTCGGAATAATTCACAAGGCCGCTGGCCCTGGCCCTGTCGGTGTGGCGTTTCCTCATCCCACCTGCACTGCTCTAAAGTGAGTTTTGTTGCAGGTGCCTCCACCTTCCAGCCCTTTAACAAGTATGTGCCTTTTAAAACCCGTCCTTTTACCCAGATGCAATTGATCTCTGTTGATCTCTGGGCCACTGACTCTGACTTAAAAAGTTTATGCTGTTTTATCTTGTAGCAATTACTCTGCAGAGCTGCAGTGGGCAGCAGAGAGCCGCTTATAGGTTTACAACACGGACATGGCTGATGTTAACCTCTTGGCTTTTTCCCTGTTGTCTATTAAACACAAGCTCACTGCAGGATTATTTAAGAGAATTATTTAATGCCAGCACTTATCACTTAATAACGATAGAAGGCATATACACTTGTAAGTGCCAAGTCAGGTGTGTTTCTGTGTATTCACTGACCCGAAGTGCAGGGAATGTTCCCAGTCAGCCGCTGCACTGAGAGGTCCGTGGAGGGGGGCGGTGGCTTTAGGATTGACAGAGGATTGGAGGCCCACCTTTGGACATTTTGCCAGGTTGCACAAGGATTTAAAGTTGTATCAGTTGGAGTTCTCTAGGATTTTGAGTACAGTCAGAAAGCCATTTCTACACACCGAGGTTAAAGTGGAATTTACCTCTGTGTTTTTCCTAGTACTTGTATGATTTCACTTTTTACATTTAGCCTTCCAACCTATTTGGAGTTTACTCTTGTGCATGGTGTTAACATACAGCTCTGATTTTACCCTTTTCCAAATGACCACATTGTCCCAGACCATTTTTAAGTCATCTTTGCCTCAGTCATCTGACTACATTTTAATGTCATCTAAGACAAAGTCTGTATCCTTTTCCAAGTGCCCAGCTCTCTACTACGTGTTTGTCAGATTATCATTTAAAGCCTAACTTAGTTTATAAGGGCACTGTTATCAAAATAAAGAACCTTGTTTAGACTCAGATTGGATCACCATTCAGATTTGAGTGATGATAAAATTGAAAAGTAACTAGAGAATCGAAAGGTTTAAGAAGTAGAGAAACAGACATCCAGTCAAAGGGGGGCGCGTAGGTGAACACACCCGCCTCCACGCGTAACCATAGCAAAAATACAAGCAGGCTACAGAGTAAGTGTCGTCCAGAGTTGTCAGAAATCGAGCTGTGTGGAAGTCTGACAGCCAGGGATTTAAAGAAGCCACACTCATCCACACCGGCAGGAGGAGCAGAGAGGTGGAGGGGCATAGGGACAGAAACAGACGGTCCCACATCCACGTGTGGTAGATAAAAATTGGGAGGGATGCCTCGGGAGTGAAGGATCCCAGCCCCACACCAGACCACCCAGGCCAGGGTTCCGGTGTCAGGAAGATAAGTCCCCATAACATCGGTCTGTTAAAATTAGTGCGTGTTGGGGTGGCAGGAGAAACTGCAGGATTCTCCAGAGACTCCTCTTGAAGGGCTCACAACAGACTTGGGACTCAGTAGTCCCACCCACTCTGGGGTTCAGCATCAGGGCACCAGTAGCACACGGGGAGACGGTGAAGTGACTGGCATCAAGGTGAGTGCCAGGAGACATCCTCCTCCTGGGCAGAGCTCCAGAGGCATTGTCTCCTCTCCGAGCCCTCTGCCCCATACAACTTAATAGGTGTGCTGGTCTACAACAGGCCACACTAAGACAGAAGGTCAAAGCAGCTCTACCTAATACACAAACACACACAGGGAGGCTGCCAAATTGAGAGGACAAAGATGTATGGCCTGAATGAAAGACCAAAACAAAACTCCAGAAAAAGAACTAAGTGAAATGGAGATAAGCAATCTATCGGATGCTCAGATCAAAACACTGGTTATCAGGATGCTCCAGGAACTCATTGGGTATTTCAGTGGCATAGAAAACACTCAAGCAGAAATGAAGGTTGCATTAAGTGAAATAAAGAAAAATCTGTAGGGAACCAACAGTGGAGGGGATGAAGCCGAGAATCAAATCAATGATTTGGAACACAAGATAGGAAAAAGTATTTAATCAGAACATCAAAAAGAAAAAAGAACTTAAAAAAATAGGAGGATAGGACTACAGCCTCTGGTACATCTTTAAATGTACCAACATCTGAATCATAGGGGTGCCAGAAGGAGAAGAGGAAGAGCAAGAAATTGAAAACTTGCCTGAAAAAATAATGAAAGAAAATTTCCCTAATTTGGTGAAGGAAATAGACATACAAGTCCAGGAAGCACAGAGAGTCCCAAAGAAGTTAGACCCTAAGAGGACCACACCAGACACATCATAATTAAAATGCCAAAGGTTAAAGGTGAAAAGAGAATCTTAAAAGCAGCAAGAGAAAAGCAGATAGTTACCTACAAATAAGTTCCCATAAGACTGTCAGCTGATTTCTCAAAAGAAACTTTACAGGCTAGAAGGGAGTGGCAAGAAATATTCAAAGTAATGAAAAGCAAGGACCTACAACCTAGAGTACTCTATCCAGCAAAGCTATCATTTAGAATGAAAGAGCAGATTAAGTGCTTCCCAGACAAGGTAAAGCTTAAGGAGTTCATCATCACCAAGCCATTATTACATGAAATACTAAAAGGAATTATATAAGAAAAAAATAAATGGTGAACATAAAATGGCAATAAATTCATAACTATCAGTAATTGAATCCAAATAACAATTGAATCCAAACTAAGCCAACAAGCAGAACAGGAACAGAATCATAGATGTGAAGGTCATTTGGAGGGTTGTCAGCTGAGGGGGGAATGCACAGAATGGGGGAAAAGGTACAGGGAGTGAGAAGCATAAATGGCACGTACAAAATAGATGGGGGTGTTAAGAACAGTATAGGAAATGGAGAAGCCAAAGAACTTACATGCATGACCCATGGACATGACCTAAGGGGAGATTGTTGGAGGGAATGGGGATACTGGGAGGAGGGGGGAAGTTGAGACAACCGTAATAGCATAATCAATATAACATATATATTTTAAAAGACTTATTTATTTTTAAAGAGACAGGAATGGAGGGAGAAAGAGAGGGCGAGAAACGTTGATCTGTGAGAGTTGAATTGTTGCCTCTCACACACCCCAACTGGAGTCCTGGCCTGCAACCTCGGCATGTGCCCCAACAAGGAATCGAACCAGTGACCCTTTGGTTCAGAGTCTAGTGCTCAATCCCCCAAGCCATACCAGCCAGGGCACAATAAAATGTTTTTTTGTTGTTTTTTTTTTAATGGAGAAACATACTGTTGAATGGTCTTTTGTAATAGAGTATTTCAGAGCTCTTTAAGTACAGTTTCCTTTGTAATGCAAAATTCTTTTACCCTGTGTCCAAGAAACTCATTTCTTGGAAATAAGTTACCTTTCTTTAGAACAGTGAAGCATGTAACTCTACTTACCTTTTTACAGCACTTTCTGTGCCTTACTCCTGCAATTTTAGTCCCACACTTTGGAAGACAGTGAGTCGTCTCGTGGTTAAGAACATGAAAGCTTAGACACATCTGTCCTGACCATTATTTAACTTGCGATAATAATAGTACCAGCCTCATGAAGTCATAAGGATTGAATGGCTAGCACATAGAAGGAACCAGAAGGTATTAGCCATAGCTGTCAAGTCAAAATTCAACATGAATAGAGACTGCAAAATACCCGTAGGGGTCTGGAACCTCTAAGATCTCTTAAAAGTCATTTTTGAACACGTTACCCCCAAGGTGTCAAGCATAAGTGAATTCAACAATGTTTTAGAAGTATGCTAACCTCAGTCAATTGTCCATGAACTTTCCTTAAGAAAAATGAATTGAGTTTTGGTTGTGGCTGTTGGTACGGGGTGTGGGAGATAAGTGTTTTGAACTTGAAAGGGGCACATGAGAAGCTTCTGAGGTTCTGACAGTTTGTTCTGTTTCTTTTTCAGTAGTAGTTGTGTGGATAAATGTTTTACAGCAGTGTATTAAGCTGTACATTGTGTGTATTTCTCCATGTGTTTGTCTGATTCTATCAATTTCTGAGAGTGAGGTATTGAAATCTGTAACAATTGATGTTGGGTTGTCTATTTGGAAGAGAAACAAGGGCATTCCTTGCATAAGCAAAACAAAATGGAATGAAGACTGCGCACACAGAGTTAAAGAGATCAGGCTGTTGATAAGAGAGATTTGTTTGTGGAGGGTAGAAAGAGGAGTTAAGGTTGGATAGGCTGGAAATTTGATGTCATATAAAGAACAAGAGATTCCTAACCTGGATGTTCTTACCCATAAAATGGATAGTTGAATAATTCCATGCCCACCTCTTAGAATTTTATTGAAAAGCAAATAAGCTAATAATGTATGTGACAGCGAATTTTAAGCAGTGAAATGCTATGCTAGTGTCAATATTGAACTTTGACTACCAGGCTGAAAAGTCTGTGGTTGTGGTAATGTTGACGCACTCCATTTAACCCTGCCCGGCATAACTCAGTTGGTTGAACGTCATCCCGCTGCATGAAGGGTCACCGCTCCAGGTCCTGGTCAGGGTGCAGGCCTGGGTTGCACCTGTCCTGGTTGCCTGGTTGGAGGTGAAGAGACAACCGATCGATGTTTCTCTCCCACTTTCCCTCTCTTCCCCTCTCCCTAGAAATAAACTAGTAAATCTCCCCCCCTCTCTCCCTCTCCCTCCCCCCATATATATAATCTCCCATTTATCTCCCATTTATCAAGGTCATTGTCTGGGGTTTCCCTTGACACTGCCAGTGGTGATTTTACAATGCAGAACATCACTGTTTCCCCTGACTTTTCAGGGTTGGGGAGGAGTGAGGGGTAAAGAGCCCTGTCAAGTTCCTGGGTTCCCGCTGTTACGGAGTAGGATTCTAGAGCAGGCGTCTGCCTGCGAGGCCTCCCTGGAACGCGTGGAAAGGCACTGCTCGAGGCCTGTGAGAGGGCTCCTAACTATGTCAGACCCGAGCCTGGGCAGGTCTGCACCTGATGGTGCTGCAGAAGGTCGGCGCCCACTTACGTGTGACTGCACCCGGCACTTGGCGTGGTCTGTGGGACTTCCGCACTATAAAGTCTGTCCTTGGATTCCAGTAACATTACGCAGTATGCATGCCGTCCTTTGGAGAAAGACTATGTTCCAGCAGCAGAATAAACCCTAGTCTTTGCACTGGGATCAAGTTGATCTCTTGGCACAGCTGGGAGAGAGTGCAGCTTTCTGTTCAGAGTGCTATTTTTAGCTGTTTCCAAGGAGATGTTCAGCAAGATATTGATAATTGCATCAAACCTCAATTTACACAACCTGTGGAAGCAGCAGCTCCTCTCCAGTGTTTGGTGCTTAATGTGTCACTGGGTTGTAATTGATCAGCCGAAAAAATAAAATGCCTTCCAGAGAATAATTGGCCTTAGAAATATGTCCTGGAGCCCTTCCTTCTCTTTGCCAGTTCAACTTTCAGTCCTAGTTAATAAAAGGTGCCGTGTCCTGTCTTGGACTCGGGTTCTCCCTTGAACAGTAAATCCCTCTGGGTGTACCTTGGATCGAGGCTTTGCCCATGGGGGTCCTAATGTTCCAAATGTACCAGAGAATGATGAAACCGCTAGCACATGCGCACTCACACACACTTCACAAGAGCCTGACCTGGCAGGCTGAGGGGTCGCCTGTGGCCGCGGAACACTGCGGTGAGCCGGACCTGGGGACCAGATTCCAGACAAAGAGAGTCTTGAATTAGAGTCAAAGGAGAAGAGGTTGAAATTTCTTAAAGGATGGACCTCATACTCTGTTAACTTGATGAGTTGCCTTTCTCCAAAGAATTTTTGGTTTTGAAATAACTTTTAAAAAAATATTAAAGGTCTTTATGACCTGTAGTGCATTTATTTATGAGATCATCTGACTTTCTCTTTTAACTTAGTAACATATGACCTTGCATTGAAACCAACTTTTCATTTCACTACCAAAACTTTATTGAATAGTGATGCATTATATGTGTATGAATTTAATATTAGTAGAATGCATTCCCTAATATTTGTAGGGTTTTATTTTTACCTTAATTGAAGTTGTTCGTAATTTTAAAATTAGATGTATAGGGGTTACTGGTTAATAACAGGTAAATGTTATATTTCGGATGTACATCATTATAATTCAACATCTGCATACTCTTGTGTGTTTGCCACTCAAAGTCTAGTTTCCTTCCCTTACCGTGCATGTGACCCCCTTTACCCACTTTGCCCTGCCTACCACCATTCTGTGGTCTGTGAATGCGAGTTCATTTTGTTTGCCCATTTGTTGCTTTTTGTTACATCCCGATATGACTGAAATCATAGTTTTTGGTTTTTCCCCTCTGACTTATTTCACTTAGCATAATACTCTTCAGGTCTGTCCATGTTGTTGCGAACAGCAGTATGTCATCTCTTTTGTGTCTGAGTGGTTTTCATTGTGTGTGTGCACCGCGTCTTCTTTGTCCACTCACCTGTCGGTGGGCACTCGGGTTGTTTCCATTTCTTGGCTACAGTAAATCACGTCGCAGTGGACACAGGGGTGCATGCATCTTGCCGAATAAGTGTTATTCAGATTTTAGGGGTAGATACCCACAAGCTTGCCGCATCACATTGTAACTCTATACTTCAGTTTTTGAGAACCCTCCTGCCGTTTTCCACAGTGGCTGCACCAGTTTACATTCCCACTGGCAGAATAAGAAGGTTCCCTTTTCTCCACATCCCTCCTAGCACTGATTTGTCTTTTTGTGAACTTCTATTCTCACAGGTGTGAGGTGATATCTCATTGTGGTTTTGACTTGCATTTCTTTAATAACTAGCGATCTTGAACATCTTTCATATATCTGTTGGCCATCTGTGTATCTACCTTAGGAAAATGTTTGGGTGCTCAGTGTTGGGAACTGCTCTGCCTGGTTTCAGGAGTTGTAACTGCCCCCATGGCTAAGGCTGAGTGAGCGACCTCCAGAATTCGAGCCACTGAGGAGACAAAGCTTGTCTCCTGTCCCCAGTGCTTGGTTAGTCTTTGATGGGTACGACCCCTCAGAGGAGGGGCAGCCTAAGCCAGACACAATCACTTGGGAGGCCATCATGGAAGGACTGGGGTGGGGGGGCTGCAACAAAGAGGGAGTGATGGACCCTAGTCCCCTGGCTATCCTGACATAGCCCGAGTCCCCATGTCCTCTGGGAGAAGCGCTTCCTGGCTCTAATCCACTTAAGCCTGAAAACCTATGATGAGGAAGGCGGTGCAGCCCTTTGCTAAGTGGGATCCAGGGTAATCAGGCCTAAGAAAGAATATGTAAAATCCTGTGAAACCTGCTTTGTTTAGAATGCTCTCATTTAAATAATAAGGGTCCAAGCAAGAAGTTTGTTCCTCAAAGGTTTATGGCTCTTTAGCTGTCGGACCCTGACTGAGAAAAAGCCCTCATAGTTGTTTGAATGCTATCTATTATTTGATCCTTACCCGTATTCTTGTGCAAACAAACCCAATAAAAGCCCCTTGAGGAAGGGGCTCTTGGTCTTTCTCCTCTGAGAGATTGGCCGCCTCTCCTCCCCAAGCAGATCATGTCTTGGTAGCTTCACTTTTGGGGGGGGGGGGGGGGCTTTGCGAGCAAAGTTGCCCCCACAGCTCAGCCTATTTTTTAATTGAATTGTGGTTTGTTGCCATTAAGTTGTGTGAGTTTTCTAAATGTATTTAGATGGCAACCCTCATCAGAGATGCAGTTTGCAGATTTTTTCTCCTACTCAGTAGGTGGTTTCTTCATTTTGTTAATGGTTTTCTTTGCCATGTAGATGCTTTTTAGTTGGATGTAGATCTGCTTTTTTTCCCTCTCCTTTTTTCCCCACTTTTTTGCCTTTGTTGCCTTTGCTCTTGGTGTTAGATTCAGAAAATCAACACCGACACCTCTGTTAAGGAGCTTACTGCCAGTGTTTTCCTCTGGCAGTTCTGTGAATTCAGGTGTAGCATTCAGGTCTTTAGTGCATTTTGAGCTAATTTTTGTGTGAGGTAGTGGTCTGGTTTTATTCTTTTGCATGAAGCTGTCTAGTTTTCCCAGCACCATTTTTTTTTTTTGAAGACAGCTTAACAGGTTTGTTTGTTTGTTTAAGATTTTATTTATTCTAGAGAGGGGGAAAGGAAAAACAAGAAAACATCAGTGTGTGGTTGCCTCTCATGTGCCCCCTACTGGGGACCTGGCCCACAACCCAGGCATGTGCCCTGACTGGGAATCCAACTGACAACCCTTTGGTTCCTAGACCAGCACTCAGTCCACCAAGCCACGCCAGCCAGGGGTCCCAGCACTGTTTATCAAAGACACTGTCCCTTCCCCATTGTACATTCTTGGTTCCTTTGTCATAAATTAATTGACCATGTATGCCTGCGTTCATTTCTGGCCTCTACTCTGTTCCATTGACCTGTGTATCTTTTATGCCAGTGCTGTATTTAGTACTTAACATTGCTTTGGCTCTTCGGGGTTGAGATAACTTTTAATTAGATTTATTGTGGGGTTTTCTTGGCTTATACATCCAACAGCCCTTCATACTTAGAGGAGTTCTCCTCTGTTGTAGTCTTGTTGAGTGACAGTATCCCATCTCCCTCATTTTGTTTTCTGACAACCAAGGTGTGTGACGTACACTTGGCTCATTTGATGCTTCTGATTAACACTGAACGTGGGGCAAAGAAAGGGGAATGGTTAGGATTCATTTGCTCCTATTACAAGCCTGACTTGGCCAGATTCTTCCACTAAAAGACACTAATGTCTCCTTGCATCTTGACTTGACTGAGCTGCTTTGAGTCTTGCCTGTTTTATAAGCTTATACCTTAGGCCTCTCATTGATTCTGTAAGCACCCCATATCTCTCCAGTAAATCTACCCCCCTTAAAATATTTTGCCTCAGATAGTCTTTTTGCTTACATCTAAAAATCCTAACCAGAACGGTAGAGAACACTGAAATCCAAGCACCTCCCTCCTGGGTGGCACCACGTAAGTATAGCCACGTTCTACCTTTGAGTCCCATCCCCACTTCCCATTTTACTTTTTCTCCACTCCCTTAGAGTAGCCCTTCTTCAGATGTGTTATATCTTAAAATGAATGATTTTATCTGCTGTCATATGGCACATAGTAGATACCATTAAGAATTTGATTCAGGCTATACCTCTGTTTTAGTTTCTGTATTAAAATTCATCAAGTGCTCTGTTTCATATACAGAGTACAATAATAAGGCATTCAGGAAGCACCCAAAAGCATATTTACAAATCCCCAAAGACATAATATTTTTATTTTGGTTCCTAATCTTAAGAGTACCAGTTGTTTGGGCTCTAGGCTTCTCCTGTGCATGCAATACCCTGCTAACTGTATTTCCTCCATTTGAAGTGTGCATTTAGTCTGAAGCTTCAGGTATGAAGGAAGCGGCAGACGGCTCCCGCCTGCCGGTTCTGCTTGTGCCACGCTGCACAGACATCAGGGCCGAGGGCGCATGGAGACGCAGCACGGGTCGTCTCTGCTCTGCAGAGTCACGTGCACTCTGTATGCGTGGGGTGGGTGCAGGGCCACCTGTGTGAGTTTCCAAGCTGTTAGAAGAACTAAGAAAAGGGAGATTGGTTTATCTGGGTGCCCTCAGATTTCCTTGTGTTCTCCTGCTGACAGCATACTGCCCTGACCCTGCAGATGAGGTGTGTCCCCCCATAATGCACTCGGCCGTCATACCTGTGCCACCTTCCTGACATAAACCCCAACTGTAGCTAAATAAGTATAAATGACTCCTTCTGCAGAAGAATTATAGCTCATATATGTGGAGCCCTTCCTTGCCAGTCACTGTATTGGGAGCTTTACAAGTCTGTAAACAGCCCAGCCATTGTAATATAACAAGAACGATTTGCTCCACATCGATGTAACCTGGCAGCCAAGGAGAGTGGACTGGAATGCTCATGCGTGAACAGCGATGACTTCACTCTACTAGTCAGTGGGGGCAGTAGGTGCCATTGAGTGAGCATGTGTACTGTGTGGCTGTTGCATTCAAAATGACTGAGCAAGTAGAACAATGAATCTGCATCCAGTTTTGTGTTAAAGCTTGAACATTCCTCTGTGGAAACTATTTGGATGATTCAGAAGGCAGCTGGTGATTGGCAGCTTCATCATGACAGCGCATCTGCTTACGCATCAGATCTTATGCAGAGTTTTTTTGTGAAACATCAAATCACTCAGGTGCTCAGCCCCCCTCCCTCCCATAGCCAGGATTTGGTGTCCTGCAACTTCTGGCTTTTCCCAAAACTAAAATCACCTTTGAAAGGAAAGAGATTTCACACTGTTGATGAGATTCAGGAAAATACAGTGGGGCTGCCGATGGCAATTGGGAGAACTGTGAAAGGTGCCAAGGTGCCTGCTTTGAAGGGAACTGAGGCATCATTGTCCTGCATACAATGTTTCTTGTATCTTCTTCAATAAATGTCTCTATTTTTCCTATTACATGGCCAGATACTTTCTAGATGGACCTCATCATGTGTACATTATTACGTTTATCCATAAATGCATTACATCGCTTATCTTCACTTTTTAGAAGAAAAAAATAAGGCTCAGAAAGATCTGGAAGTTGTCCAAGGTCATGTGATTAATAAGTAGCAGATCCAGAATTTGAATTTACACTGGTATGTGTACCAGTGGGTATATTGTTTAGTTTCAGTTTGAGTAAATAGAAATTAAATACCTGAATTACCATTTGTGCAAAAGATAGCAACATAGGAAATCCAGATTTCCTGTTCTAAACACAATCAAGAATGCAGTTGATGATTAGCCAGGTGATTGTGTTTTTCTCTATATCTGTTAGAGATTTAGAAAGAACTAACCCAGATCCGAAAAGTCAAGTTGCTACCTATTAAATAGCCTGATGTGTAAAGAAACCTGACCTTTTCATTCACTTAAAATAATACCGTGACAAGTTACGTGATTCTCTGTTCTCTCTTAGAAAAGGAGAGAAGAAAGCACTAGCCTGAAGGAGGAAGGAAATGAGCAGTTTAAGAAAGGAGGTAAGAGAACTCTTCCCACGCTGATGTCTGCTCATCTTGGCTCCTTGTTCTTCTGCAGAGTCTGTGAGGAAACCCCAAAGAGCATTTGGAATCAACTGCCAAATAAAGTGCCCACAATACACTGCTTCCCCAGGCCTTGGCATTTTGTTTTTTACCAGGTTCAAATTGTTCTCAGCTGACAGGAACCAGTGAGCTTGTGTCTCTTGGCACAGGCATAGTTCTTCTTTTTTGTAACCCACTGTCTGTAAATCCCAAGATGGGGAGGGAAAACCGTGCAGCTGTTGCTTTGGAAAAGTCTAACCTGGAATGTTAAAAGGCTCTTTGCTGCATTGCTGTGAAAGCAGGGCCCCGTCCTCGCTTTGTGGCAGTGCTGTGAAACCCAGCCCAACGGTTCCAGCAGGGCCTTGGAGGAATTTCGCTTGTACCTGGGGGGGCTCTTCGTGGGCCTTTTTTGTGGATGCTTTGAAGAGTCTCGTGTTGTCCTTCTGGATTTCCCACATATGCTTAGGAATGCCATATTTTGCTGTGTATAATGGGTGCTTTTCTGCCCAAATTTTTGAGGGAAAAATAAGGATGTGCATTATACCTGTTTAGTACTAATTCTATATCTATATAAGTGTTTTTAATTATTTTATTTATGCTTATGCATTAAAAGTGTAACTCTAGAAAGCAATAAAAATGTCTGTATGTTCGAAAATAAATGCTAAAATTCCTTTAT
Source organism: Artibeus jamaicensis (assembly GCF_021234435.1). NCBI lineage: Eukaryota > Metazoa > Chordata > Mammalia > Chiroptera > Phyllostomidae > Artibeus > Artibeus jamaicensis. The sequence goes on along the minus strand of NW_026521828.1, from coordinate 5,817,262 downwards.
AATACAAAAAAGGGTATCTAAATGTAAATAAATGAATTAAAATTAAAACAAAAAATTTTTTTTCTGAAAGTTTGGGCTAAAAACATGGGTGCACATTGTGTATGGCAAAATATGGTAAGTTGGGTTCATTCTGTTAGTTCAGGGGAACTGTTTAATCTTCTAATAGCCTTCATCACGACGTAAAGTGTAGATGCTTTAAGAATCTGGGAGTAGTGATATTTTCCCCCAGTCACTTTTAGGTTTAAAAGGTTTTTTTTACCTTCTGGTTTAGCAGTCAGTACTTCTTTTGTTCTAAGAGAACCAAATGCTTCTCATATTGAAAACATAACTCTTTGCATTTTAGTGCTAAGTATTTCTAACCTAGAAAGATGTCAGTAGGCAGTTTTCCTTCAGGATCCTGACCGTCATTCTGTGTGTATCGGTGAATATATGCATTTATCACCACTTGGTCTTTAGTCAGCGGGCCGTTGATTTCACACTTCCGTCTCTTTCATCTGTCCAGTGTCCAAATCCCCTCTCAGAACTCCTTACTAAATTGATAACTTAAATGGAAGCTGAACATTTAGAGTGTTCTTTTGGCATCCTTTGTGCAGTGAGTGGAAGGCTGTGCACTCCGAGATCCTCTGGAGTATGGAATGTCAGGAATAAAATCATAATGACCTCTCTCCTTTGACCTTATCCTCAGATTACATAGAAGCCGAAAGTTCTTACAGTCGCGCCCTTCAGATGTGCCCATCCTGCTTCCAGAAAGACAGGTCCATTCTGTTTTCAAATAGAGCTGCTGCGAGGATGAAACAGGTATGTAACTCCGGCCTTTTTTTAAACAAGCACATGAACTTGCAGTGTTTTCGTAGGGTAGCCTCTCCCTAAAAACTAGCCTGGGACCTTAATCAGTGCCTCCTTTTTCCTACCCATATACTTCTCTGCTATAAAGGGCACGGGAAAGATAGAAATGTATTTTGAAAAACTGGAGTCAGATTGCCGTTCACATTCTTCATGAAAGTGGCTGAATGAACACTTTGATGGCGAGAAGGCTGGCAAAGTTTCTGCCAGACCCGGGCAGGCTACTGAGGCCAAGGCCCTGGTGGTGCGTGGCCCTGGTGGTGCGGCTCCACGGCCCCACGCTAGGCCTCTGGGATTCTAGACAGAGGCCCAGAGGGAGACACTGATTAAAATCTGGATTTCACGATGCTTGTTCCTGAGACTCTGATTTTTCTGTTGAAAGTATGGATGTGTGAAGAAAGGTCCACCGGTTGGGGTGGGAGCCTAAATGCAAAGTAGGTCTCAGGGGAAGTTCAGAAGCATTTTGCCTTTCCGTAGGGTGGAGCACCTGGTGAAGCAGGGCGAGTGTAGAGGGGCTCTACTTGAGTATTTTGTTGGCAGAAAACTTTCAGGTTAGAGCTGTCACCGTGTTTGAATTTTAGCTGGGAAGTTGCGTGGTTTTTGTGTGATTATTTGAGGAGAATTCTGCATCTTTACGAGCAGTTGTTAACGATCGGCTCACGTCATTGAGCTTTGGGCCATTATGACTGAACCAGGCTGACACGTATTAATATTAGCATTTTTTTTTAGGACAAGAAAGAGATGGCCATCAGTGACTGCAGCAAAGGTACAACTTTTTTGGTCTTGTTACATGTCTATATCCAAGAGCATCACCTCAGCTAAACCAACCAAGAGGCAGGCAGTCAGGTATCCCCTTCCTCTGAGGCCTCTAGAGAAGAAGCTTTCTGCCCTGGCTGGTGTGGCTCAGTGGATTGAGCGCCAGCCTGCAAATCAAAAGGTTGCCAGTTCAGTTCCCAGTCAGGGCACATGCTTGGGTTACAGGCCAGGTCCCCGGTTGGAGGCGTGCAAGAGGCAACCAACGGCACACACCGATGATTCTCTTCCTGTTTTTCTCCCACCCTTTCCCTCTCTCTCTAAAAAAAAAAAAATCAAACAGGCAGAAACCTTCTGGTTTGGCCCTTCTTAGAGGGATTATATAGTAGTCATCTTAGGGTCTTTTCAGATGGATATTCACCAGTTTTTCTGTCTTCTGAGTGTATAAATGTATGTGAAGAAAACTCAAAAGCACTTTGGTGGCCAAATCTGATGGAACAGAATTTACCTCCCGTTGGGTCCGAATTACTTTACTGTGAAACGGAGGATCTTGGCTGCCGTGAGGGCATCTGGATCTGCGTTTGGGGGTCAGTTTCTGTTAGGGAGCTCGTGCTCTCCTCAGACGTAACAGTTCTTCACACCAGCTGCCCATCATTTTAATGACCCTTTCAGGTTCCACACACTGAATCTGCCTTTGCTGTCCGTCACCTGAGTTCTCTCTGGGTCTTTGCATCCCACCAACAATACGGAGACACCCAGACTTAGGGCCACTGTTGTTCGTTTGGTTTTCAAAAGTGTCGTGATGGAACAGGCAGCTTTTCTTGCCTTTCTAACCAGCTCGGTGTAGAGAGCACAGGTAATCACTTTTCCATCATCTTACTACTCACCCACTCATGAATTTTTCTAGCTAATTATTACTTCTTGTAATTTGCATTTTTTGTTTTCCTCTGTTTGGTTAATTTTTTTTTTTTTTGAGAGGATTAGAAAGAACCTTATGTTGTCTAGTCAAACCCTCATACGAACCACAGACTCCCTTTTCTGTTATTTTCTTTCATTTGTCAATCTCTCTACAGGGGTTCTCTTTTCTTTATATCTGGTGCTTCTTCATAGTATCTGAATGGGACCATTAATAATACATTAGAATGTAGCTAACTACTTGTGGTCTGATACTCTCTTGGCCTGGAACTAATTCTGAACATACTGTTTCATTTGGAAGACAGTGCTTAACTGCAATTCATATGTGATGTGTAGGTTTGAAAAGTTCGGTTTTCGGAGTTCCTTTCTCTTATAAGCAAATGATGAGAAAATGCCTGGTGAGCTTGATTAGCAGGGCCCTAGTACACAGTAGGAAATGGTTCCTTTCCAGCTGTAGCAGCCTTGTCAAGGAAAGTAGCAGCCTTGTCAAGGAAATAGGGGGAAGAGCGTGTTTTCCAGATGTGTGTTTGGATCTGATTGAACCAGTATCCGTGTGCTTGTACGTAGTCACCATGGCAACATGCACGGTACTGTAGGCAGAGCACACTGACACTGGGGGGGGTGTTTGGGGGTGTGTGTGCGTGTCCTCACCCCACCCCAGCGCGCGCACAGCAGAGCACTTCACATCTTCTTTCTGGGGTCACGTCAGAGTTCATTACCACCAGTCATATGGGTCAGCATTTAACACCTCTCACCTGAGGGTTTTTAGCCTTGGTTAATAAAGAAACTTGAGCCCTGACCAGGTAGCTCTGTTGGTTAGAGCATCATCCTGATACGCCAAGGTTGCAGGTTCATTCCCTGGTCAGGGCACATGCAAGAATCAACCAGTGACTGCATAACTAAGTGGAACAACAGATCGATCGATCTTTCTCTTTCTCTTTCTCTTCCCTGCTCTCTCTTTCTCAAAATGAATTGGTTAAAAAACTTTTTTTTTTTTTTTTACGAAAAGAAACTTTCTATAGCTGGGTATGTATAGGTCCCTTTCCTTTGTAGTAACAGCGATCTCTCCGGTTTCAGCCATTCAGCTAAACCCCAGCTACATCAGGGCCCTCTTGCGGAGGGCGGAGCTGTACGAGAACACTGACAAGCTGGACGAGGCCCTGGAGGACTACAAATCCATACTAGAGAAAGACCCGTCAGTACACCAAGCAAGAGAAGCTTGTATGGTAAATCTCATTTTTTTTTTTTCTTTTGCTCGTGTTGCTACGCAGTGAAGTTTAAATAGTCCTTTGGGACACAACTGCATTCCATTTCTATACTTTTGAGGAGCTAGGGGCTGATTGAAATACCTTAGCACCCTGGCTGGTGTGGCTCAGTGGGTTGGTTGTCGTGAAGGGATGCGGGTTCGATTTCCTGTCAGGGCACATACCAGGGTGTGGGTTCGACCCCCCATCCAGGCACATGCAGGAGGTAACTGATCAGCCCTTCTTTCACATTGGTGTTTCTCTCTCCCTTCTTGTCTGTCTAAAAGCAATGAAAAAAATGTCCTTGGGTGAGAATAAAATAAATATAGATGTGGTAGAATTTGGAAATGGCCGTGTGTCATTTAAGCTCCATTCTCAAAGCGTTACCTGTGTAAATCGTTAATCTCTAGGTTTGACAAGAATTCTGTTTCCTTGTTACCCCTGTGGTTATACTATAGTTCCGACCAAAGTGACTCTAAGTGTTATAGGTAATAAATCTCTGGTTTTCTTCCCATCCTTATTCAGTCTCAAGTTTGTACTTCCTGTCTCATGCCCAACATGTTGGCAGTTGAATGTATCCTAAAGTAACCTTCTTACTTTTCTTAATGATTTCTGTTCTTGTTCGTGACGCTGCAAATCCTTTTACTTCTAAATGTTACAATATTTAGGTCAGTTGTAAATTAACTACATGTTACTGCCCCACCCCCCTTAAAAGTAACTGTAGGTTTGTACTTCACCTTTAACAACTGTCTTCGTCCCTGATGCACAGAGCAGGGCACACTCCGGAGGGTGTGCTACTAAATTGGATGTGTGACCCAATAATATGGATCATTGGATGTTCGACCCAAAATAATGCGCGATCAGAGCAGTTTGAGAAACGCTGGCTGTGACTAAGCAGTCTTCGCTGCCAGGCTTGGCGGAGGGCCACTGGGTGGGGGGGCCTGTCGGGGTCCCCGCTGCACAACAGAGAGATCGCAGGCCCGCAGGCTGGTGCAACGCCGCAGGCATGTTTTAGTTCATCCGACTTACTGTTTGTTTTCAGTGAAGCCGCTTACCGACACTTTAAAACAGGGTTTGCTAGATAAAAATCGAAGCACACTCTTGAAAATACATTGGAAGATATGGGCGTACTGGATTCTTCTTAAACTCCCGGACGGTGGTACTTGTCGGGGGCTCCCCAGTCCCACTGCCGGCCACATGCCTCCCCGCCCCTCCTCCGGTCCCTGCCCTCGTTTCCATTCCCTGCCCTGCTGGGTTTCCCACTCACCTCAAGGAGTGGCTGTTCCACCCGGCAGACCTGAGAAATGTCGGCTGCTCTTTCTGCATTCGTATCTCGGTGGTTCGAGTTTTTTTGCTCTGTTTGTACACATACTGGAGGCGGAGTCCTTCTGTGATAGCAGATGTGTCGTTTGTCTAGAACTGGAGTAATGCAGGACAGCCTGGTTTGGATAATTAAAATTCACAAGCAGCTGAAACCAGTTGTAATCCTCTATTTGACTTTTAACGTATCTCTGGATTATGGTAAGATCGACCAGATTTGACATGAGGAAAGAGAATACCTAAAATCTTGGCCAGATTCTTGCTAGCCTTTATCCTTGTCATAGTAGTGTTAAGCCTTTTGTGAAAGGAAGCCTTTTATGCTAGTTAGGTGCATAAAGAATTGTATTTTAAATTATTAGAACTGAGTTATTACTGGAATCTCAGAGTACATGGGGCCAGTTGCAGAGCTAAGTGACCTTAGGAGTCTAAACGAGATCAGTGGTTCTCGGCCTGGGATGATTTGGTTCCCAGGACATTTGGCAGTGTCCGGAGACGTTGTCATGACTGGGAGGGTAGGGGGTAGGGTACCACTGACACCTCAGTGGGAAGAGGCCAGGGATGCTCCCAACATCCTGTCGTGCACAAGACAGCACACCCCCCCCCAGCAGGGAGCCGCCTGGTCTGAAATGCCAGGAACGCAGGGTTGATGGGCACTGAGCCAGAGGACCATCCGGGACCATCCACTGTCGATCTGACCCTTTCTCGATAAATTAGATCATATAAAGGAAAGAATTCAATTTAAATATAAATGAGCAAAAAAACTAAAGATACGAATACCACCCAAATCTCACCACCTAAGTGTATACATTATACATACTACTGTAAAATTCTGATAGGTGTTTTTTCCCCCAGAGTGTTTTTGTATATGTATTTATTCACCAGATTTTTAATGGAGGTTTTCTTGGGCCACCATTGCCAAGATCTGGGCAGAGAGCAGAGAACCAAACAAAACTGCCTTCCTGTAGCTCGCCCACCAACAAATGCTCGGTGTTTCTGTAACATCACGTGTCTTGCTTATCCTTGTCTCACTTGCACGTTCGTGTTTAACATTTTTCAAATTCAGAATAAGCTGAGGGATTTGGGGGGACTTTTGCCGACACCTTTCTCTCCTCTCTCCCCTCAGAGATTACCTAAGCAGATCGAAGAACGGAATGAAAGACTAAAGGAAGAGATGTTAGGTGAGTTTGCTTCCCTTCTTCTCTCTTGACCCCGGGAGCCGGGAGCAGGGTGGGCACCACGGTGCTTCTCTTCGCTGGAGGCAGACACAACCATCCGAGACAACTTCCGGGCCCTTGGCCTGTTGTGGGCAGCAGTTCTGGAGCAGCTGCTTTTACTCCAGAGGGACTGCTGTGGTGTACAGAGGCTGTCAGCTTTTCAAAACCGGGCTGCCATTTTATTTTTCTTGGAAAATGTCCCTGCCTTCAACGTGCAAACCCAGTTCAGTTCCAGCCTGGGTGCCAGCAACCTGTGTCTCCGGTTGTGAGTGTCATGCAGACAGCCGAGTGTCTGCACTGAGTAAACATCATCAGGGTCTCAGCCCATTGGGATACGGTCAGGACAAGCCAGTGCCACATCAGACCCGAGGGCAGTGTCGTTCAGAAATGCAGGGACTCTGAGAGGCAGGAAGCAGGAGCGAGCAGGGCGGGGAAAGGGCCATGGGTGGGGGGCAGGGCAAGCACATTCCTTTGATCCATGTTTTAGTTCTCTTGTTTGCCAAAGCGGGTAGTTGGAATAGTTAGAGAACCCCTGTCGTGAACAGTGCTTGACTGAGGGGAGTTCAGGTTCCTGACTAGAGACCTGCCCAGAATGTTCTGCTTAAAGCCTGTCTGGTACTTCCCTGCTCAGGGTCGGCTCTGGGGTCTTCCTTGTGGATATTTTCCAAATCTGCATGTGAGTTACATTTAATGTGTTGTAGTCACATGGGCCTAAAGGATAAGTTATGTACAGTAAATTGAGCCTGGCCATTTGTGACCTCAGGGCATTGTGTCCAGAGTACAAGAACAAATTTTCCAGCAGTTTGCTCTGACAGCGGAGCTGGCCGCAGGGATGCCACGAACCTAGACAGTCCGCAGCACCTGACCCTGCTGGCTGGACTCGGACCACAGGGAGAGCCGTCCAGACTTGGACAACTTCTAGAGCCTTCCCCAGTTTTTTCCCCAAAAGGCTCTTGCCCTAATTTACATATTTAATTAAACTTTACTCTGTGTTTGAGCAAAAAAATTATTTTGGAACTATTCTTATCAGAGAGTGAAAAGAGCATTTTCTCTCCTATTCTAATTATGATGCTTTATTTTAGCCACAATAAAATAAGTATTTGCATTTAGCTGAGCTGGACTTCATGCTAAAAGAGCTACTTTGTGAAGACGGCCCTGGGCACGGAGCAGACGCCTGGGCACTGGTCTCAGGCTTCCTCACTGTCTCTGAGCCCGCAGGAAACCATAGGGGTGGGTGCAGACCGAATCCTGCTGCGCCGTCAGTTCCAGCTGGAACCGAAACGTCCATCTGTCCCTGTAAATTCTAATGAGCCGAGGCGTCCTGTCCCTGGCTTTGGGTTTGCCATGTAGTTTCCCTTCATGTGAAATGCGCACATTGAATTCATTCTGTCAGTTGCTTCCATAATGAAATATCCCATCAGACTTAAACAGCTTAAGTTGCTTGGTAAGTAACATGTGGGTTCGTTGTTACATAGTAATAACTATGAATCGCTAGGCTCTTTTATCCTTTGTGACTGCAAGGCCTGTGAGCTGCCCGCGTAGGAGAGCCTGGGGGGCAGGAGCCACTCCCCACGAGCTTTCTGCCGCCTTTCCCTCCCTGTTGTGGGTGACGGGCCACGGTTCCGAGCCGTCTGGTCTGGGAGGGCAGGCGCTCTGAGTGCAGGACGTCACTTCCCGAGAAGAGGAGCAGGGTTTTGGCAGTGGATACGTGAGGTTTAGTGCTTGTGTCTGTGGGATGCTGGCTTCTGCTGGGGGACTGGCAGTGAAAGATTTAAAAAACTGCTTGGTGTCATTGGTCAGTTCATGAAATTGTGTGATTATTTAACAAAAGGAGCTTTTATTTAGGTTTGCTCCATAATCTTTGACTTGCTCATTCCTTTCTAACTTCCTTCCTGTTAGAAGACCTGGCCCCCCACCCTTGGGCAGCACACGCTTGCCCGTCCCCTCCTGGCCTGCCGGTTACAAACGCCACCAGGAGTGGGGACCGGGACCGGCAGCCTCAGTGCTGCGGGCCTTGCCCAGCACAGCAGGGCCGCGCCGGCCTCAGCTGAGGAGGGCAGTCAGCGGCTGAGGGTTTGCATTTGTCTTTTTCTTTGGGAGGATTAGCTCATGGCCCCGAGAGCCAGGGAGTGTCAAGTTTGAAAGGACCTGAGGGGCGTGTGTGGTCCATGTGATGAGCTTCAAACAGGTGCCCTGGACAGAGCGCCTCAGGAGACTCGGGTTCTTTTGTTGGTTTTGAGCAGCTGGTGGTCCTGGTCATCGATGCCGCTACTGGTCTTTGCTCTCATCTAGCAACCTTCCCACTTTTAAAAATACTAGAACTTTGTTGTTAAAAAATTGCGTATGAGCCCCGGCTGCTCAGTCGGTTGGGAATCGTCCCACAAACCAAAAGGTCTCCGGTTTGGTCCCCAGTCGGGGACATGTCTGGGTTGCGGGTTCAGTCCCCAGGTGGGGCACGCACAGAAGGCAGCCAGCCCGTGTTTCTCGCTCACACGAGTGCGTCTCTCCCTCTCCTCCCTCCCTTCCCCTCTCTAAAGTCAAAACTAAATTTTAAAAAATCCTATATGAAACCATTTGAAGTATTTTATCTGTATAAATTGAAATGTATGTCATTTATAATGAGTGTAGATAGTGAAACACTTTGAAGGAAAACCGATGGGACATTTCAGGAGAGCTGGGTGGGGGAGGCTCTGCCCACAGGAGGGGCGAGGGGGCCGATCGCCGGGCAGCCCCGTGGGAGACCGGGCGCTGGAGCTGACGTGGGTCTCTGATGAACCAGTTTAGGTTACACATGACAGGGTTGTGGGATGAGACTTTTGTCACCATCATTTGCACATTGTTTTATCCTGTGTCTTGGCCCAGCCATGAAATCCTCAAACAGGTGGAATTGCTAAGATTCTGTAAGTTGGTGGTTCTTCTCGGATCTTCTGTTGCCTCAGTGTGTCGGACTGTGAGGGAGAAGACAGAGCCATCTCTCTTCTCCAGAAGTAACTCGGGCTTCCTTTCCTGTCACTGTTAGAGGGACACTGCTCCCAGGCAGCCCTGTCCCTCTTTGTGACTAGAAAGAGCTGTTTTCAGTTTTTAATACCAGCCTTCCGATCAAGATCCCACTCAGCAACAAAACAAGTTATCTTTCGAAGCTGCTTCTCAAAATACAGTGCCCAGACCAGCCTCACTTGAGAGCTTATCCAAAAAGACACATTTCCAGCCCGCTGAACCAGAAATCGGGGGTCGCGCCCAGCACTGTGTCGTAACCCCCTGGGTGTTTCTGATGCGCACGCCGAGTTAGTCCCGCAATGGTGCGGGCGCCAAAAGCAGAGCAGGGCGTGGCCACGGCCGTGAGGCGGTGTGAAGGGGCTGGCGGTCAGCAGCTCTGCCCCGAGCTCCCTGCTGGGCAGAAGCAGGCATGTCACTGAGTTTCATCTTCACCTCCGTGAGCTGTGACTGCAGCAGAGGAAAAACAGAAAGTAGACCCATCAAAGGACACAGGCTCTGGGACGAGTGCTGGCCAGATCACCTGCTGCTGAGCAGAATTAGCGAGTGGCTGCTGCTGTGTCACAGGGAACGGACTCGGAGGGACCTCTGTCCTCACTGCCAGGCTGCAAGCAGGGCTTTGGCAGGGTGCCTTCGTTCTCCAGGGAGCAGCAGGTGATCTGGCCACCACTCACCCCAGATGCTGTGTCCTTCGGCCGGTCTGCAGTTCAGACAGGAAGCCCTACTCTCCTGGGAGACAGCCGGGCCCCTCACACTCATCTGCACAAGTGCGGGCTCCGGGCTGGACAGCAATGAAGTGACCGCACTCCCAAGGGGAGGTGGAGGAGAAGTGGTGTCATCCTTTGAAAAGCAGGAGCTTCTGTAACCACCAGGAGCTAATCCATATTTTGTAATCAGGTAGGAAGACACGCTCTGTCCATTCCCCGTATTTATTTGAGTTTCTGCTTTTACCTTGCAGGTAAACTAAAAGATCTTGGGAACTTGGTTCTCCGACCTTTTGGACTCTCCACAGAAAATTTCCAGGTCAAACAGGATTCCTCTACTGGCTCCTACTCCATCAATTTTGTTCAAAATCCAAATAATAACAGATAACAAAGGTAACTGTAGCTTTTAAAGCCAGCTGGTACATTGTGTGCGGCTCGCTGGCAGCTGCTGTGTTTACCTTCTAAAAGCATCTTATCAAAGACAGGCTCTCCAGTGCTCCCGGCTCCCTCTCCCGGTCACCGTCTGGGAGAACCGCGCTTCCTCGTGTGATGAGCCTCATTTGGTTTCCGTTTTAATCGGTGTCTGCGCAGCTGCCGTCTTGGGTTCTGGCTGGCCTTTGTTGTGTCCAGGACGAAGCCTGTGGAGGCTGACCTCCCGAGCCTCACAAACCTGCAAGCGCAGACCCGGTCTCTCCTGGACCGGCGGACCTGCTTGCTGGTCAGAGACTGCGCAGACGGGGCTGGTGGCGCCCTGCCTGCTGCCCCCGCTCCCTGGTCACGCGCACTGCCCAGGCTGCCGTGTGTGGGCTCCTGATTCTGTCTGTGGTAATAAACGCTTCTGTGATGGTCTGAGCTGCGTTGTGAACTTTTTCCCCCCTAACAACAGCCGAGGTGGGCAGCCCCCCTGAGTGCCACCGGGTTCCACAACTGCCCAAAGTCTGAGTCCCCGCCGTGAAGACGACCTGGGAGAGTTGACCGGTCTGCCACGGACCGAACTCGGAAACCACCTGACAAGCTTTTGGCCTCTCCGGGTCCTCGCAGAGACTTGTTAAGTCATTTTCATTTTGACCAAGCATCTAGCTTGATTCCAACTTAAAGTAGCTTCTTTCAGGAGTGGTGGTATGTGAACCCCAGAACAAAGCCTTTTTTAAGATGGTTTTTTTTTTTTGAGAGACATTGATTTTTGTTGTCCAGCTTATTTGTGCATTTGTTTCTTGATTCTCGCATGTGTCAGAGGTCGAGCCTGCAACCTTAGCCTGTCGGGACCCCCCTCTAACCACCGGAACTACCCAGCCAGGCCCCCAGCTGCACAAACCCAGGGGTTTCGAGGGAGTTTGTTGTTGTTTGTATTCACTAACCGATGCTGGTGAGCAGCTTTCGGCTGTTCTGCTATGATGTCACAGGGCAGTGACTGCAGGTCTCCTCTCAGAAACGAGGTGTGTGCGTGGTCTTGTGGATGCAGTAGCCCCACCGAGCTAAGGGCCCTGCTGGTTCTGTGACCTGCGGCCAGAGGCCCTTCGTCTGTGTTGGTGTGTTGTAGCAAAGTGAGCGCAGCCTGGACTCTGATTTGCTAAGCTTGTCTACCAGATCGAGGTAAATTCTTCATAGAGTTTACTAGGGGAGAAGGAAAAAGAACACGGTTAATGTTGGTTTGCTTTCTTTATGGTAAGTCTGACACCTGGTTTTCCCAGGAAGGTGTATGTGAGAAGTCCCACGTGTTGTGCAGGAGCCTCAGTGGAAGCCGTGGGGCCGGCCGAGCCGCCGTGGCGGCCGGAGCGGTCCTTGGAGCCCGCGGCCTCGGTACCACGTCCCACTCAGTGTTTGCAGAGCGTTTAGGGTCGTGGGCATTACAGCTGTTGACATTTACCACCTTAGAAATTAAAACTGAGAGATTTCTTAAATATTTAGTTAATTCCTTTAAAAGAAATACATTTCCAGTTAATATAAATATTTTTAGAAAAATATCCAAAGCAAAAACACATTTTACTAAGAGTAACATTTTACATTTCTGCAAATTTTTCAGCATGAGGCTTGATAGATTCTCATGTCTGCATCTGTACTGATTGTCACAATATGTTGTGTAGTCTGGAAAATTCTACTGCATACTAATGACAGGATGAGTGAAAAAAGCAAATAACCCCCTAGTAGTGCTACGAATATATTATGAAATGGGCTATATTTTGAGAACCGATGGTTAGATTATGACTTGAGTTCAATGGCTGCCACCAAGCAAAGGTTGCGACTGAGGTTCCGGAAAGGCTGAGCTCCAAGCAATAGAAGATGGACTTGTGTGCCTGAAAAGAGCCGTCCTTAGGGTACCGGCCACCCTGCACAGGTGAAGAAGCGCTGCTTCTCAGGCCCCCTCTGCTCTGCTCTCCTCCCCTCTCCCCGCCCTTCCCCACCGCCCTCCTGAAATCTTACAGGACGCCGAGCAAGGCCCACGTTCAGTTCTAGTGAGTGGGCCGCATAAGACGCCTGGAAAGGAGAGAAATGGAATCTAGGTAGGTGTGAGTTTACTTAAGCCAAGAAGTTTTTATCTACCACTATCACTTTTCTGCTTCTGAAATCTGGAAGAAAAGTAGAGATTCAGACTTTTCGAACATTGGACAATAGATAAACCCTGAAGCAGTTGAAAAATAGGTGTCAGTGTAAGGGAGGAAGGTGGCCTGTATTTGCCTACTGTTGCTGACGTGTATGATTTCAAGTTCTGCGACGCCTTTCTCCAAAAAAAGTATGCCAAAATTTACTTTGAAGGTAAATCACAGTGTGACATTGTATATATTCCTATTCCAACAACATTACAGTGGATCAAAGTAATTCTGGATCTCTTTATAGAATATTTCTGAAGACTCAAAAGACTTTGGGGGGGGGCATAATATGACTGATCCCTGTCTGTCTCCATGAGCAAGCAGACCAAGAGCTCCTAGGAGGCAAGGAAGGCCCTGTTTATATTTGGAACAGCACCGACACCTGCTGCTCCCTGGAAACTGAGTAAATTGGTCTGAAAGGACATTCTTCAAGTCCCGCTGTGGACCACAGCTACCCAAAAGTCTTCCGGTTCTGGGCTTTCTTAGTACCTGTGTTTTCCAGTGTGTCCTTGGCTGCTACTTGTTATGTTATCTCAAGGTAAGTAGAAACTTGTTCTAGCAAATGATTCAAATGTTAGCTTAGAAGTTTATGTGCTATGTTCACCTTCTAAAGAATGGGGTGGGAAGCAGTGAAAGGCAGCCCTGGATCAGTCAGGGCCAGTGGATTGATCTGTGACTCTGGGCACTGCTGCGAACGGCCGCAGCACCTCGCTCAGGGTTCCAGTTACCTTTTGGCGGTAGAGGTCGTCCCGATAGCTGTGCTGTTCCAGCCACTTTGCCACAATCCTCAGCTGGGATTTCTCAAGTGAACCCTATAAAGAGTCAAGTGAGCCCATCATGTGTAGCCGTGTAGAATGTGCTCAGATGCTGAACGTCGAACTTGGCTTCTGTGGTTTTTGTAATTGAGAGAGAACATTGATTTGTTATTTTGCTTGCTTATGTGTGCACCCATTGGATGACTCTTGTATGTGCCCTGACCAGGGGTCTAACCCACAACCTTTTAACGGGATGGCACCGTAACCGACTGAACTACCCTACCAGGTCTTTTCTGTTGTTGTTTTTTTAATTGTCATGTTTGTATCTTGGATATTTGCAAGGATTTGTCTTGAGGCTTTCAGAAACCCCCAACTTGTCCTCCGGTTTCAGCTTCCCACTTTCTCCCACATTTGCATTGCACCTTGGACTGCCCACTGTCCCCTAGCCACCTCTCCCACTCTCCCACTCGCGGTTTTCCCATCCACTGGAGCCTCTGCACAAAGCCTGCCCAGGGAGTTGGGACTATTGCCACAACAAAGTCATAGCCAACGGTGGTTTTTCTGTACAGATGCACGTCACAGATCCGAGCTGTGGTTAAATTGTTCTTTAAATCCAGCCTCTCTTCTAAGAACCCTTGACTTTTTCACAGGTTTCCCTTCCATCAAAAGCAGCGAGGCTGGGTTTTTTCTATTCTCATGCCCTGTGACTCACCCCACATACCCTCCTGCCTTACATGTTATCATGCTTATAGGAAGACACTTACTGCACCAGGTGGAGATGTGGAGGCTGCGGAGTGCCTGGACCTACTAGCTAATGACCGGAACACTGCAGCCCAGGCCTGCATCTGGGCTTCAGTACAAGGACGGGACCTCATACTTCGGACCTCAGACTTGCTCAGGTGTAATCAAGGCACAAATGTTTGCTTAATCCATAAATGACAGGCAATCCATTTTCGACAACATCTTGTGTAGTTAAGGTAGGGAACCGCTTTCGGAAATGCTGCTAGGCCTGGAGATTGTTTCTGGTGCCCCTCCGGTCTTGGAGCTGGCCTCTGGACCCGTGCCGAAACACGTTTCACACGGCGTCAAGCTAGGTTCCAGACTGAGTAAGAAAGAGCAGATGCATTTTACTGTCTGCACAGGATCCTGGGATGGGAAGCAGGTTAAATGTAAACCTGACTGTGAATGTATTTGCCAAGGTTGTCTGATGCCCAAAGCTAAGCAGACCTGCAAATCTTGTCTTTTACAAACTGGTTTAGGAAAACTTGGGATGTGGAGGGGCAGGCTCTGGTAGGAGACCGAGGAAAATGGAAACAGCCGTGCAAGTTAATAGCTTTTCTCTCTTTGGGAAAGATCTTTGAAGGGAGAGGTCCAGTAACCCTCCAAGACCAGGTGCACATCTGAGGCACTGCACAGGACAGGAGAAACCCGGGCTAAGTCTGTCTCCACGCCATTACCTTCAGCCCACCGCTGAGGTAAGGGGGGAGCCTGAGCTGCAGGAGCTCAGTCTCCCAAATGACTGCCGTTCATGTGCTGTGACCACTGCCCGGTCTCATCCCTCCCTCTCTTCTTCAGGCATTGAACTCTAATGCTCCTGTCGGTGCTTACCGTGTACTTGGTACCCACCCCCACCTCAGAAATAGCTCCTTGGGTCAACTTCAGTGATACGTCCCTTTCAGCCTGTCCCCCTCGGTACTGCACTAGCCAGACAGTCCTTCTGCCATGTGGATTTCCTTTTAAAAAGGAAGTATATGCATGTTGTACCAGGAGGGACTAGAAAATCTGTTCCTTCGGGGAACTGCACAATTAAAGCTGTACAGGGAAAGGAGGTGGTCGTTTCCACCCACTTCCTGTGTCCTGTGGAGAGCTGTCCTGAGCCCACACTCCACTCAGTCCACTACTGCTCCCGAGAATTAGAAAGGATTCCTTGCTACCAGCCAGCCCAGGAGGTGTGGCTAAAACCACTGCAGAGCACCAGAACGGCTTACAGATTGGTGAGGCTGCCCTCGTATTTCAGAGCATCAACAATTTCAACCTTCCTGACTCATTAAGTCGGTAATTGCTGAAGTGAGGGGTGAGTACATAGGATCTGCTGTGCTAGTGTACAGGTGTTTAAACCATGCATTTTCTTCTAATTTTCTAACCCGCTGAGGTCCGCCTGCTAGGAATAAACTCCGTCACACGGGCATGATACTCCACCAGCCAGAACTAGAACAGGACTCCCTCCCTTCCTGTTCCTTTTCCTCAAGGGGACACTGGAAGCTCCCGTTTCCCACTTTGCTAAAGCAGAGCTTGCTGCCCCTCTCTCTGCCACTGTTAACAATCTGTGGCTGAGTCAGTCCCAGCTACTGGTTTCTGGCTTGCTGAAAAATACGACCTACTCAGGTGGGAACCCATCAGGCACCGGGGCTCCGAAGCGGTCAGGAATCACAACAGATGGGAAGGGAAACGACCCAAAGCCTGGCCAAGAAACTCAGTCTCAGCTGTGAGGTGCTGTAACCTCACTGTCCCTGTGGGGGGCTCTGTGCCAGACACCCCACCTGCACTCACCAGGCAGCCTCCTTGGCACGCAGATGCGCTCCAACTCCTCAAACACAGAAAGCCACAAATGCACACGTCTTCAGGCACACCAGAGACAGAAGTCCTCGGGGAGGCCAGGGAATGGAGTGAGCTGAGGGGAGCCGTGTACGTTTCAGAGGATGGGGGCTTTGTTGGGCTCACCCGGACACATGGTCTCGAGCACACCAGACTTTGGTAGGGAGGTGTTAATGGCCCCCAGAATAGGATGTACTGTTTGCAACTTTTACCTGGAAGGAAAGGTCTGATTGCCTAGGGCTGCGTGATGTTGGATTCTGCCATTGGCAGAGCTGGCGTCAGAGGCTGGATTTACAGCTTCAGCTTGTCTACAATAGCTCTTCCAGGCCGTCATTTCCCCCAGACCTGTGAGGACCATGCTTACTGTCCCTTGTACGGTGGTCTGGTGTCTCCTGAAG
Organism: Artibeus jamaicensis; assembly: GCF_021234435.1. Taxonomy (NCBI): domain Eukaryota; kingdom Metazoa; phylum Chordata; class Mammalia; order Chiroptera; family Phyllostomidae; genus Artibeus; species Artibeus jamaicensis. The sequence continues at coordinate 5,800,939 of NW_026521828.1, read as the reverse complement.
CCCTGGCAGGGCTCTTCCAGGGCCGTGACACTTCAGGACCCCTCTGCCTTATCACATGGGACATGCTGCCTTCTTTAGAGCACAGGTTTCTGCTTTAGACTCAGGATCCACAGGAGTTAAGGTGTGAGCTTTAGGGAATTCAGAAACATGAGATTATCAAAGATTTCTCTCAAGGGGGATATCAAAATCCCTGTCTCCTGCGTTTTGGGTTTTGGTTAAATAGGAGCTGAAGGGCTTGCTGAGCGAGACCCCTTTTCCACACCCCGTTTTGGCCTGTGCACGACTCTTCTGTCAGGAAGGTCACTGATAGAACTGAGGTAAGAGCCCCCGTCTCTGCCTTAGACTAACGCAGTTATTCGTATAGAAGCATCTTTTAATATATCACCAACTCGCCTTCCCTCCTTCACGTCAGAAGCTTCTACTTACGTGCCTCACGGGAATGAGGAAAGATCTAATCTCCAAAGTATTCTTAACTCTTAGGGTCAATGACCTAGTCACTTCCTTCCTCTGGCACAGTCTTCTTGAGCCTTCTTTCATCCCAGATTTCTTACCTTATTGAGATCCAAGCAAAGGAGTTGTTAGGCCATGAAATTTCATAAGCAGAGATTTAGCAGGACCCTCACCAGTGGAGGCAAATATGCTTCAAAAACACTGCTCTATTCAAAGCACTAAGGGAAGCGTCATCACTGAAAAGAGGAGAAACGAGCTCAAATACAAAAGCAGCAAAACAGTCCCCGCCTGCTGTGCGTATTTGCGGTGCTGGCGCAGTCCACGCCCGACTCCAGAGCAGGAATCTGAGTCTGCTGATCTGAAGAGGGTACCAGAAAGATCCTAAGTGTATCCAAGGGTTTCATCCCTCGTTCCCTGTATCCTGGAGTTGTGTCTATACACACACTGGCGCACGTATAGGACACCATCAGCTGCTGGGGGGTGAGAGGGACAGACTCATCTGGGCCTAAAGATAATGAGCTCACGGCTTGTTTACCTCCCCTGGTCCGCTCTACCTCCCTTATCAATAGTGGGAAACTTGAGAAAGAAAAGATATTACCGGAGCCAGATTCCAGTGGCCTCCTTTTTACACTCATTTAAATAGGCTGAAATGGGAGAATGTTCGATTATTAAAGACTCCATGTACACTCTGGAACACCAGGCAGCCTTCCAAAGGGTTGCTTTACACAGATGGGGGGAGAGTTTTGGGGCTTGGGTTAAGAGGCTAATTTTTTCCTAACAACAGTATTTCTGGTCAAATACTTGCCCTCCCTTTCATATTGCATATGCTGGGCTTTTAAAGAAGCAACCCTTTATCCATAGACGGGACTCCTTAAAATTGAAACAAAAACCCCACCAGTAGATGCTTATTTACTTACATCCAGCCCTGTGCTGGTTCCGTGAGGAAGCAGTCCTGTTTGTGCAAGGGTCTCACCGCCCAGCCTCCCCTCCAGCCTTAGTGCTGAAGGACCTACAGGTTCTGCGAAGGAAGCAGTGCCACTTAAAACAGCTCTCTAATGGACAACTAGTTGGATTTTAATAGTTAAAAAAATAATAACCTTAAAAACCTAACTCCTAAAAGATAAACAAATAGTCTTTAGGTAACTAAATTTTTAAAAATATCAAGACTTTATTGGATAAATGTTACACAACATTCTTTAACATTTGTTTCAGCATACTTTAGATGAAAAACGGTTTTTGTCATTCAAGTCTACAAAATGAAATAGGCTTCTGAAGATTTGAAATGCAGACAAAAGGTAGCATGAAGCAAAGCTTAAATATTAAGCAACTAAAGCAATGAAAGTGAAATAGCAACATGGTATATCTAGATTTTAAATACCACTAAATTTCATTTTTTTTTACAAGTGAAAAATCTGGTTTATAACAAAACACCCTTGAGAATTTGTCATGAGAAAAAATTAGGTATTTAAAACCTGATCTCAATTCTTTTGCCTTTACCTTACTCCTTGGTCATTCCCATCACCTGCAACGAATAACCCTAGAGCTTGACTGAAACTCCTGACAAAGACAGCCCATCCTGACTTGGGATGTCTGGTGGCTAAAGTTAATTCTAGCCACAATGCAGCACGTCGGGAAGGGCACCTGGCGGACGGGACGGCCAGACTGGCCAGGCCTGCACCCCAGGGCCGTGGGGTCCGGGCCACGGAAGGACGCACACTCCCGGACTCCCTGCTGGTGTAGTTCCTGAGCGGGCTTCTTCACAGGTGTGCTGACTTCGTGATGAATGCTTCCCCAAAAAGACAGTTTTAGAAAGCCAACAGAACTTTTAATCGCTTACAGTGTAATTAGGATTTATATTAAACTCACAAAAGCAGAACTGCCTACCTTTTCCTCTTGATTTGTAAAGCAAATCCTTGGTCAGGTATATTAAATGTTCTGAAACTCCCCCAGATCTTTTACTAAGCCTGAGTGTGGAGCCCAATGATTCCAAATGTGTCCAGTGAGAGTATGGAAAGTTTAAACATTTAAGCCAAATGCTCAGTTATCTGTTACGTAGCTTCAAATGATTTGTTTTTTGGCATTTTTTCCCCTTTTTTTGTATTAAGTAATCAATAAGGATTATCTTTCTGGTTTAAAAAATAAATCAAGTATTGCCACTAAAAAACTTGTTTTATTATTATTAAAAGTACGGCACCATCAAATATAAAATGCCTTAAAAATGCAGTACTAACAGGTCGATCTGGTTTCTCATTGTTTTCTCCACTCAATAAAAAAGAAAACTTTCTTTTTAAATATGTAGTTTCCAAAGATAAAAACATTACAGTCTCCATTACTGACATACTCTGTTCATGAAAAGCCTGACACCGTCTTCGCAGGTCTGTTCCTGCTTATTCCCCAGGCCAAGGCCCACCTGACACCTGTAAGAATTTCTCGCACTGAGATGGAAGGAGGGCTCTCTGTAAAGGCCCACATCACAATTCAGATTTGTCACCATTTCTGATCGAGATAAAATTATTGATGGTAGGAAAATAAAAGCCTTTCCAGCTCGGTGTAGATTTAAAAACTAGCTCTTAGAGTATACATTTTCACTCCAAGATCAACACTAGCCCATCTACTTTGACTCAGAATTTAAAAGTATGTAATTATGAAAATGTGCACAGAATGTTAAAATACTGGTGTCAAATAAATACATCTTAACATGTTCTAACAAGCAAACATATATTCAAGGTAATACAGCCCTGCTTTTTCAAAGAAAGGAAAGATCCAAATTTTCAGGGTGAGTGGGGGTACCTTGCCGTCCTTTCAGTACAAAGTCAAACCTTTCCCGTTGTCTCCACTTGGCACCCTGAGGGGAGCACGGGCCTCGGCGCATGTGACGACTGCGGTGTCACAGGCGAGCCGTTTCAGAAACGCCTTGGCTCGTATCTGAACTGAGTAACGTAAACCTTGGAGAAAGCACAGAGTTTCAGTATGAACGAGAATCGCCATCTCTGCCGTCTCCCGTGCCTTTTAGGCCTGTCCGAACTATTCCGACAACAACTTCATAATCGAAAGAAGACAGCGATTCTTCGCACGTAAAATTCAAATGAGTTCCTTGCGTATTTCACATCACTCTTCTCATGCATAATTTATTGCAATAGTTTATATTTTAGAAAATATTCCCCTACTACCTTTTCTTCGGTTTAATATAGCACCATTTGCAGGTGCCCCTTGAGAGACTGTGGGTTCCGACCACTGCCTGAACATTCCACTTCTTTGTGCAGCGTTACCAGTCTGAGTCCCCCATTTCCCTCGGTGCTGGTGTTCCGGTGTCCTCCGTGTCGCTGTGGGATGGGTCTGTGAGCCCGGCAGCCTGCTAATGTCTTTGTGCTGCAACAGAAGAAAAGGAAGTTAAGTAATTCTATGAGAAAAGTGATGTCCTTGTTTAAAGTAGTAAGCCCTGTATAGATTGTGGGATCACACCTTTCTTTTAAATCAGTTAAACTTTATGACTTTTTTTTTTAAACCACTTACTGCCAACTTGAAACCAGCAGAAGCAATCATTTTTTCTGAAGCATATCTGGACAAATTTCAACACAAAATTGTCTTCTTCACATAATCTATCTGTCCTTGAAGATTTCTGATGAAGGGAATTTCAGCTGTGTTCTTTCTACTGCCATTTCACAGGTTACAAGACTAAGTCTGGGAGTCAGCTTAGCTGCTGTGGACTGCTAGGGAGTTCCAGCAGCCTTCCTTTAACATAGGCTACCTACAGGTAGGTAAGAGCCAATTTACATACAAAACCTGGCTACGTAAAAATCAGCTGCAGATCACACTGCACATGTGCAAAGAGCCAAAAAGAGGAGGGTGGGAGTGGCCTCCCCGGAGGAAGACACGGCGCATCCGAAGGCATCAACGGCACCGCCGTGCTGCTGGAGGCCCACCGACACGGCCCTCCTTGTCAACACGCAAACGTCAGCAGAGGCGCTCTGAAACAGACCTACTACAAAGAGGACTCTGAACAGAACACTTAGAAAGGACAAGGCTTAGGGAAATTACCGCCAAATGGCATGAATAGAGTGCCTACTGTTCTGACCTCCCTTTATTACCAAAAAGTAGCAAGAACCCCATTGACACCCTCTACGGTCCCTGGAAGCCCAAGTAACAGTAAGTATTTCAATACCGAAAAGAGGTGATTCAATAAAGAGAACAACAGTGAGGGGTTTTGGGTCAGATGTATTTTTAAACCAAAGATAGGGCATTTTCAGTGGAGTAAGTAACAGACAAAACAAATACAGAATTCAAAACGGAAAAGAAAAGCCATCCCCACCCTTCCCGATATTCGTAATAGGCATCTTTCCTGTACCTGAACTCTTTCTAGGTTTACTTCCAACTGCTCACGGGCCTCACTTACTGGATCAAGGCCTATAAGTACAGTTCACGTGTTCTATCACATTCCTTCTCAAACAATGAAAATTAATTCTAGCCACAATGCAGCACGTCGGAGTGGAAAGGGGAATGTAGTCCTGGCTTCTGAAGGACCAGAATGATTAACACTTAAAATCTGACATTCAGCTAAGGAAGTTTTTCTTTTCTAAAGCTATTATACTAAAATTCAGACTCAGAACTTTGGTAATAAACATCTCACTTTATAAACTGAAGGAGAAAAATAGTAACTAGCCAGTCCCATGTACGTTTCCATTTCCTTCTATTGATGACTGTCACTCTCTGACTTCATTCCGAGTGAGGCCTACTCAAGTTGGCAGGAAAGTCAAGGACTAAAACAGATCACACTACTCATACGAGAGGTGCAGAAAACCGAAGACACTACTCCCTCAGGAGACCATTGTAAGGGGAGCTGCCAGCCCTACACATTTAAGAATCCCGAGTATCCCAGCCTCAACCTCTTCCGAGATGTGCCATTCTGACCCAGCTCACACGCAATGGTCCAGCCCAATTACAGCTCTCCACTAGCTGCAAACACCAGAAGGTTAAATAGCCTTGATTCGGGGAAGCAAATAACGATCACAAATTCAAAAGCAGCACAACAGAATCCCTCAACCTTTCCTCCTGTCAGCCCAAAATGAGCCTTTCAGGCATTACTCAAGGTTTTCATAAATGTGCTTAGATTACAGCCACTTTTCCACACTCTTTTGCCACCCTGTGAGTTTTGTAAATAATGGTTTTGAGGTTAATCACTAAGAATATATATGCTTATACACATTCTTATATGTACATTAAGAAGGAATGACTATTAAGAAGTTAAAGTAATGAATACAAAAGTGACAAAGAAAGGCTGAGGTAGTGAAAAGGTAAAGAAATCCACTTTTGGCCGTCCAGGGAGGCTCAGCTGCTGTTTGACATAATTCTACAACCTGACGCCCACCTCCTTCCACCGCAGGAGTCTCGGAGGAGGCCGGCTCTGCCTCTAGCTCAGCAGGGAGAGCAAATGGAAAGTTGTTTTCACTCATTAGAACGATCACCTAATGACGAACACGCAGCTACTGGTGAACTCTAAGGAAAAAGAACTAATGGATTCTTTTACAGCTAGCCTAATCTACTCGGGGAATGACCAAGTGATGCCATGGTACCCTCTTCACTCTGTGGCAGGGCTTAGCACAGACAGACCTGCCCGTTTCACTGTTAACTTCAATGCTCCCAGTCTGAATCCACAGTGGTCTGTCAGACACTGTAAGGGAGCAGCAGGACTCGTCACTGTCTGATGTAATAGCTGCCATTTGTTGAGACCTATGGTAGAAAAAACCAAGTTAACAAAAATAGAGAAGTCATTTGAGTTCTTTTTAATCCATTTTACAAAAAAAAAATTTTAAAAAGACCAAAATTCAGTTGAATTTTCATAATGAATTTATTCTACATAACGTGCTTGCTTCACAAAACGTGAAGCTTTGGCTATAAAATAAGGGAAACGGACTTGAGGTGTATGCACCAGCCTTGGCCAGGAGAGGGCACTACTTGGCCGAAGACACTCCGGCCCAAGTCAATTCAGCAGCAGAACACCTTCAGCCACAGCCAAGATGCTGCCCTCACATTTAATGTTCATGACAAAAAGAATTTTTACTAACCTAACACTAGCCTCCTTCTGGAATATCCCTGACCTCAGTACTCAACAAGGGGTGAGGTCCCCATCCCTATCGCATTATAACATTAATGAGACCCTGTTTTGTAGAATAATTAAAATGTGCCTGAATCCCTTTCTCCTCTGAAGCCAATGCCCATCTCTGCACAGTGTTCAGACCCTGAGTTAACACCTGCTTGAAATAAGCTTGAGAAGATCAGCTTTCTCACTTTGGCTTTCAGAACTGAGACTTCACTTACTAAGCACAATTTGAATGAAAAAATTGCTATTTTAAGATTAACAAACTGTATTTGCTAGTCTGCTGCACTCCCTACTTTAAGCATAAATTTTTTTAAAAAGTCATCTACCGCATCACTATAGTAACTCGAGTCACTGAGTTAGATACCGTTTGGTCCTTATAATTTTTAAAATGCTAAGTTAGAAGCAGTAGTACATGATCAAATCTTTTAAAAAGACTTTTCTGACTTTGAACAGGAGCAACTGTACACACCTGATCAATAAACATAATTTCAAACTTTAACCTAGAGCAATTTTCTTAAATGAGGCTTAACAGTGAAGGTGTTTCCCCTTTTGTTCATGGGAAAACTTAAATATACCACTAAATGGAACAGCAATCACACCAAGAAGAAAAGGAATCTGAATGCACATGAGTTTACCTTTTGAACCTCTCCCTCCACAAGTAAAACTTGTTAGGTCTCAACAGTCATTCTCAAGAATCTCCTTTGCAATTCTAGGCAAGAGAGTCAAGAAGCCGCAACAAAGAGTGACCGACGGTTCCTGGGCATTTCTCCTCAGACCCCAGCGCTTGGCTCATGAGCCTTTTGTGCCAATGCTGAAGATGAAGTTGGGGGCTCAAGGTTTCTCTTTAGAAACTGACCACACCTACAAGATCCATTACAAAAAGCCAGAGAGCCCCTACGGTGATACAGTAAACGAAGGGACCCCCTCTGTAAAGCGATTTCACTGGAATTACTCGTTTGCCCATTAAGACACAGCTGACATGTAACGGTGGCAACTGTTCCTGGGAGGCAGCAGGGGTATGAAAGGACAACTCGGAACAGGGTGAGTAAACGATCCCTGTTTAGAGCACGTGGAAGAAGGAAGCAGAGGAGGTCACACTCTTAGAGCACAGCCCAGGATGGGAAATAAAGAATTAAGATTATACACATGGACCTGTTAGCTTGCTGAACACTCAACATTAAATATTCTCTTAATACAATGCAGTACGGTATAACATGAGCAAGCAGGAAAAAGCATGAACACTACTCGTTCACAACAGACATTCTGGCTTCTAGCCTTGGTGCTGTTTTCCCAACCAGTTATTTCCAGGGTTTTCTACAAACTGAGCCTAGTCCTTCCCCGCACACCTGCATGTGGCACCCCAAGCCAGGGGCCCTGCTAAAAGCTGAACTGTGGAGGAAAATCACAGGTTTGTCAACAGCATCTGAGAAATAAGTAAAAATGACTACCCTCTGGAAAATGTGACCACCACGCACACAGATCAAGGCCTTGGAATGTGAAGTATTTCCCTCCTAGAAGGGGAAACAATCTCCTACTCAATCATACCAACAGCAACAAAAAATAAAATGTCCAAATTAATGTCCACTTTTCACCATTCAGCAAAATATCGTTAAAATAGTACACCACCAGGGTCCCAGGGGAACACATCATCCACGCAAGTCAGCAAGTTCACACAAACAGCTGGCCAGGGTAGCGCTGTGGTTCGAACAGCTCTGGAAAGCTCCCTTCAGGGGACCTCTGCTCCACGGACGCCGGCTGCTCAGACGCTCCTCACGTCTCTGCAAGGATGTGGGCTGTGCTGGGACTCCAAAGTGGTGACTGGTCACCAGCACATCAGTGTCGGAACAGCAATCACTTCCCTCAAGTAGACTATCATTTCTACGTCAGGCCCCATGCTTGGCCTGCAGGAGGGTAGAAATCAGAGAGTAACAGACTCCTGACTCCTAGGATTTATGTGATACATAAATGAATGGGGCAGGTGCTGAAATGTTAATGCACTTCTCCCTTCACCGTAATTCCCTCGACCTCCAACCCAGCCACTCTCCACACATGCCTGCTGGAAATAATTCATGCCTACCTCTAGGTATGAATGGATGGTCATCCTATGATTATTGTAATTTCCATATAATGTTGCTGGTAACATTTTTTTCACTTACACTATGTTGCAGGAGGATATTATGAAAAGCTACCTGAATGAAATTTCAATACTGTGCAAAGAAAGTGGTGGCTGTGGCAATGATAGCAAGTATTTGTATGTCTTGTACTGAACACTTTCTAGCTTTAAATGTTTAAATGAGTAAATTACCTTATGAGGAAACAATAATACTATTATTTCCATTTCACAGACAAGGACATTGAGTAATCTAATGTCACACAGCTTTAAGCGGCAGACCCCTTCGAATCTAGGAAATCCGGCTCAAGAGCCTGTACCTGCAACTGTGTGTGTCTGACAGCTGGAGAACGGCCTGGCCTGGCTCAACGAAAGCCCGGTGTCCGGTGCTCCTGGTGCACAAACGCCCGCGGACGCCCCACCTCACCTGCGTCACTGGCAAGTTACCAACCCCGAACCATTCATTTCCACCTTTCACACTCAATGGGAAGGACCCTCACATGTCTACAGAACATTCTCCCCAAGCAATAAACTCTCTTATATCTTATGGGGGGGCCCGGGGTGCAGTATTATTCCTTCTAGGCTTTTTCAATAACTTTTAGGTGCATCTTTGTGTTGAAAAGAACTGAGACAGAGGATTACAAAATTATCTGAAATATTTTTTAAAAGACCTCCCTAAAACTTGATATGCGATATTATTACAAACTTTTTAGTTTGTGTCAAACAAAGAAGTATGATAAAAGCATAGCACTTCAGCTATGAAGTAGCTGGTTTTCCTTCTAAATACTGACTCAAGGGTAGAAAATAATTTTAAGAAGTTTTAAATCATTTTTTCTGGTTAAGACTCAGATATCTAAGGCAACAAAAGATCAACTGTCACATTCTTATTACACAAGGAAAATTTTTTAAAAATCTCAACTCATGTTTAAACCAAGTTTTAAGATCAAGTATTTTTAAACGGGCCTGTTTTCAACAGCAGAGCTCTAAGAACTTGTTTCACAAGTGTCCACCAGAAGAGGGCCCATAAGTCAAACATGTACTGTGAACATCTCACATATTGTTAAAAAATGAGAACCTGACTCACAAATTCAGTATTTTGATAAAATCCTGATAATTGAGTCTACAGTTTCTTCTTTTCCTTTACACCTCCCAACAACCAACCTTTAATTCGTGGCAGGAAATAATAAGAAAAAACTCAAGTTTTGTGATTAGTCTTTTTCAGATTAATTAGATGCATTAAAATTTGATTCAGCCCTGGCTGGTGTAGCTCAGTGGACTGAGTGCGGGCTGCAAACCAAAGGGTCGCCAGCTCGATTCCTAATCAGGGCACAGGCCTGGGCTGTGTGGGCCAGGTCGTCAGGGGAGGCCACAGGAGAGGCAACCACACACTGATGTTTCTCTCCCTCCATTTCCCCTCTAAAAATAAAAAGTAGTTAAAAAAATTTTTGATTCAATTCATCCCAAGATGGATTTAAAGAAATAGTATAAAAAGCCACTCTTTCCTACCAGTATGATACAGAAGATGATCGCAGAATTGTATTTTAAGTTATCTATCTGTCAAGGCACATTTGTTTTCCATTAGTTGTAGACATAAAAAAATGGAAAGTATAAATACACAAATTTGAAAATGTGGGGAAAATAGGATGCCATGTAAGTAAGTTTTGGCATCTAATTTAATTAATTTTATAACAAATAATGTAAATGGTTTCCATATTCACGCATTTATCCAAAACAATTTTTTTTATCACTGAGAGAGAAAGGTTTTGACCTAAAAACTTACTCTTAACAGTATTTACTGGGTAAATGCAACCACGCTACTGCACCCAGAATCTCACTCAGAGGCAGCTCCAGCGTTAAAGGCAGGACCGGCGTGAGCACGTGGCGTGAGCACTTGGCGTGAGCACTGCGCAGGGACCCTGGAGGCCCGGCGGCCAGCAGCACGTTGCCTACCATCAGTGCTGACCGCGGAAAACACTCCTGTGGCTTCATTTCCAAACACCTTCTAGACCAGCATCCCAAATTGAAAAGATTTCTATCGAAAACCAAATTATAAGCCCTGGTCTGGTAGCTCAGTTGGTTAGAACACCGTCATGATTTGCCCAAGTTCAGGTTCAATCCCCAGTCTGGACACATACGAGAACCACCAATGAACGCACGAACAAGTGAAACAAGTCCCTGTTACCTTCTCTCTCCCTTCCTCTCTATAAATAAAAATAAATTGAAAAAATTTTTAATTACAGCTGGTGGTGATGGCTACACAGTGTGAATGTACTTAATGCCATAAAACTGTACACTTTACCTAATGGGTAAAATAATAAATTTGAGGTCCAATGTTTAACAACATAAAATACAAAATAATTACAGTGATCTATTAATATGACAAGGAAAGAATTTCCATCTAAAAATCACAAGGAAAGTAAAGGAAAAAAATCCTTGAGTCCATAAATGTTAAGTCTCTTACCTGAGTAAAAATTTTTAAAAGAGTTGAACTCTTTCTCTTCTTGGTGTCAACTATCTGTGATAAAGGTACTGTGACATCTTGGAAAACTAAGAATATACAGACCATGTGTATCACTACCACCTTAAACTTCCTATTCTTTTATTCAAAATAGCGTATCAGAATATTAATTGCTAAAGCTTCCACTTAATTCTATTCCCTTTGTTGAGGTATAGTTAAGTGTACATACACTATATATACAGAATACGAAGGGCCTATGAACCAAGTCAGAACTAAGCACAGGTAACTAATGCAGCTCAGCCGTTCTCTCTCCCCCGGCCAACTGGCATGGCATGGACCAGCCTCCTGTTCCATTTCTGAATTCCCTGTGTCAGGCACTTCAACCACAACGTAACCCCCAAGCAAACCCTAAACGTGCCCCAACTTAAAACTAAGGTCTTCACTGTCCCTGCCAATTCCCAATTGGAGGGCATCCCCTGACTCAAATCCAAACACCCCGGAATCAATGACATTTAGACAGCTGCCAGTCTCTTCTCTGCTTTGACTACTTAGCAAAAGTGAACCAATGCAGCACAAGCCACAGAAAAGTCCACAATTTAAGGGGAAAGCTAGTTTTTTATCCAAATTATACTTTCAAAATCCCAATTCAGCTATATAAAGGATATATACAAAGGAAATGTAAAGATGTAGCTTTCCTTCTGCAAAACACATTAAGTAAACCCGCTCAAAGAGGGGTAGCAACGCAGTATTTTACAAATTAGAAACTCAATGTATAACTGGTTTTACAATTCCTTATTTTATTGCCTGCAGTCCTATATTCCTATCATACTTAGCACTAATATAAAATTATTATTTATAGATTTCTCATCAAAACCACATCAAGGCGCTGGTCAGGTGGCTCAGCTATATCAGGAGGATGCAGCAGGTTCAATACCAATCTGGCCAAGTGTGGGAGGTTGCCATTAATGTTTTTGTCATGCCCTTCCTCTCTAAAATCAACACATCCTCCATTAAGGATCAAAAAAAAAAACAAAACACCTCAGGACACACTACTAGGCAATGTAAATGGCCTTCCCACTATGTATTTTTAGGTCTCTGGTTCCACATCTGAGTTGAATGAATCCTTCTAAATGAAGTCAGTTTTCTAGTCTACAAACCCTAGAAAACTAAAAAGGAAATAACTCTCACAGGTTTAATTTCTGAGAATTTCTGGAATTAAATTCATCTTTGGCTTTGACAGCTCTTCTCTTGCTTTCTCCCCTTGCTAATCCTTGGTTTTAGCCACTTAACCACTGGAGATCTGGCCCAAGCCTAGTTTTCGCCTTTCAAAGGGAAAAATTACCCATTTGGTTAGTTCCATGCAAGTAAATGACTTCTTTTATCATTTTAAAGAGAAATGTAAAGAAAAAGGAGCTACAATCACCGAGTTCTACTCTAGATCTGAAAATTTATCTAGCTGCTTAAGAAGTTATTTCAACAAGACATTAACATAAAGCTGTTAGATTAGTGTGCAGCAGTTCTTTAAAACTTGTCTACTGAAATTCCAAATGAAATACGCCAGACTGCTAGTTGATAACAGAGGGACCGGTCTGCTTAACTGGAGATCATGCATTGTGATTATGCTTCAAAGGGATGGACTACATCAAGTTGAGTGTCATTTTTGTACTCAACAACCATGACTATTTCTTTTTCCCTATGGCTTCTGAAACCGATCAAATTTGGTTTGTCACTATAGCACACTTGCCAAAGCACTTGATTTTATTAGCAGTTATCACCGTCGAAACCAAGATGTTAACACAAGACTCACCTGGATCATTACAGGAAGCCTTGGAATTAAATATTTTAGGTGACCTTTTGCTCTGCCTTGTTAAACTCTGAACCTCAGAATCAGACTTTCAAAAATATCTGAACAAGTTCATTAATCTGAAACATAATAAATCTTCTACGATACTTCCTTAAAATTCCTCAATCATGTGAACTTTCGACCTGTTATCAGTTTTTTGAATAGTATACTTATTTCTGTTTGCAGGAAAGAATATGTTCTATTCAAGTGAAACATCTTTTTTTTTCCAATTGTGTGTTTATTATAATCAAAAAGCATTGACTCAGTTCCCCAGAAGAAATTCTTTCTTTTGCAGAAATCAGTATATAAATCATAGAAGTCCATAACCTTCAGGAAGCTGACAGAAGTCTATTGGTTTTAAATCTCCATTAATCTTTGCATCATTAATTCCATAGTATCTAATGCATTTCAAAGTGGATTACTTAGAAAACCACAAAAATATTGCTCTTTAAAACGCAGTTACCAAAAGTGTTAAATTGACATCAAATTTACAAGTTAGACACAAAAAGTACAAAAGGAACTTAATCTTTGGATCAACTTGCCTTTCATGGGCAATCTTATGTTTTTCAGACACAAAGCTAAAAATGGAAAATCATATCAAATCATAGAAACGCATGGACCATGTAGAAAAATTAGGAGCTAAGGGACCAGCCCCAAAAGCAATGATACTGGAGGCAGAAGACCAAGGAGAAGAGACTGATTGGAATTATCCAAATATTAAAAAATGAAGCATGTAATAATGAAATATTAAGACTAAATATGAAAAAATTAAAACCCATACATTTATGAGAAACTGGAGAAGGGTTTCAAATCTGTAAGCGTATTAGACCTTTGTACTACAAAACCTCATTTTAAGCATATTGTCTATGCTCAGATACTATACTCTGTGAGAGCAAGTAAGAAATAAGTTTGGTTTTTCACCTCCTCTATAGCTACAAAGAAGTTTTCTACCGTCTTGAAATTTTTCAAAGCTTTTTGAGAAACACACACAAATAATTTGGATTTAGTCGATTTTATTTACAGTTTGTGTTTTTACATCAGAGCATTACACAATTACATTTTCTCATTTTCTGACCTGCAAACAGATACCTTAAATGGAAATATTTTTTAAATTATCAAATTAGGTACATCCAAAATGCAACAATTACACATATGACAATTAATTCACAAAGTGTAATTCATCAGGACGTATCCTAAGAATTTAGGAACAGCCAGTCAGGAGAAATCTGACCAAATGTAGCAATAAACTATTTACATATCCAAAGACAAACAAACCTATCTGAACTCCCAAACCTTAAGTTTGAAAGTTTTTGTTAAATCCCCACGGAACAAAGGAGAGTGATGAGTCAACCCTAGCCAGCCTTGACAGTCGGAATCCCGAACACTGGGCCAGTTCCCCAGTGTGCGGCTGAATAGCAAGCATCTCAGTGTCAAACACCTTAGTGTCAAGAAGCTCTTGCGCCACTATGCCCACAGAAAAGCTAAGTGTTCATTCATTAAAAAAACAAGTAGTCATTTAATATGCACACTACTCCCTCCCAGCACACCAGCCCTTACTGCAATCCCAAATATGCAACCTGTGTCACACGGTGACAGGTTATATTTAAATATAGTATGTGTGTACACATACACACATACACACAGTACTAAGTACAAATGGCAATTAATAGTCCCTGCAAAAATTCATTTTCAGTTGAGGCTATGGCTCCTATGCCTTGGGATGGTTTTAGACTTCAAAACCGAAAAATACTGCTAAAATCTCACTTCCTTAAGATAAAATTTGATTGCTTGTTCAGTTTAGCTTCTCAATCTAAAAATGGCTATAAGTTTTTATTTTTAAAAAGCAGCCAACTGAGTGCAATTTCTCTCCAATTTGGCCACACTATTTCAAAGACGTTATCCCTAAGTAGACTAGAAAATCTGTGGCGCCTTTCAATGGTTCTTGCCTACCTTACTGTCCACGTTCACGTTTCAAATTGTGTCAACAGAGCCCGCACTTCGGGGGTCAGCTGCTTGGCAGCCTTAGCTGCCTCTGTGATGGCCTTGCGATACAGGCCCTTTCTCTTCTTATTAAAGCGTGTTTGGAAGTTTTCTAAAAAGGGGGACAGTTGCGAAAGAGCAAGGAAAGATGTCGTTGGAGACCCGAACCATGAAATACGGGCCTCCTGTCGAACTAAGAGGCCGTTATCTTTCCGGCTCACAGTTATAGTAAGAATACGGGCTGGCCACCAAGGGAAGCCATATATCTTGGCCCAAACAATGTCCCCTACACATATGGTCCTGCCATCTGGTGTGACGCATTTAGAGACGTTTTTGGAAAAGACTTTCATTTTCAAGGAATTACTGAGCTTTTTCTCTTCCTTTGAAGAGGAGGATGTGGAGGAGGTGGAAGGTGCATGCATACTGCCTGGAGGAAAATCAAAGCTTTCAGAAGAACTACACTCAGAGTTGGAGGATTTCAAATCATCTGTGCTATCAATGCTACACACTGAAGCACTGGAAGAGTCAGGTTTCTTTTGATTTAGGGTCATGTAAACAGAGATATTGCTTTTGCTGCCCTTTTTGCCCAGTGTCTGTGGTTCATCCTGCTCACCAGGCACAAGCACTTCCTTTGTGTCCTGAACCTCACTGCTGGCCTCTTCAGGGCCTTTTGAGGGACTGTGATTTTCTGAAGGGGCCTCACCTGCTGAGCGGGTAGAGGTGCAACGAGACTGGGGCTTGGGTGCCAGCTTGCCACTCCGCATTTTCTCAAGTCCTGTCTTCAGAGAAGAGTCATTTTCTTCATTCCTGTACCTTTGTGGTTTTAAACGAACCCGGGGTGGAAGGGAACCTGAGCTAGGATTCTGGTATCGACGTGTGAAATGGACTTTTGAATGTGCATTTTTGGACGTAGAGGTTTCACTTTGCTTCTTTTGTGCCTTTTCTTTGGCAATTTTCAACACTTCCCGAGCTTTCGCATGATCCATGTTCTTACTCTGGAGCACTTTTTTAGTACTTAACTGAGCTTTTGATGTGTTTGCCTGAGCAGAAACTTTGACTACTCTGCCTCTGCTGTGAGCAATATTTGAAACCTTAACCACAGCATTTCTTTTCTGGCTTTCATTTTGGTTTTTCCCGTCTACTTTATGGTCAGTTTTCAGTTTTTTGTTCACAGTAGTTACACTTTCACTTCTCCGTTTTTTATCTTCATATTTAGAAGAGTCACTTGCACTACTACCTTTTCTAATTTCCTTTTTTTCCGCAACAACACTGTTTTTGCACTTGTCACACAGGACTTGCCTGGGTCGTAGTTTAATAGCATTCATTATTGAAGTAGGTTCTTCCCTGTACATTTTTCGTTTGGGCCGTTTAATTTTCCGAGGAGGTGGCTGAGGTATCGACTGGTTGTATGTGTCCCTGATAAACAAAGGGGGAGGATAAGGTGCTCCTTCATGGAAGAGAGGTGGTGGTTTAGAAGTCCACAAGCTTTCAGCCAGGCTCGGCTCGGGCAGCGGGACAGGAGAGGGGTCATCGGGAACAGCACCATTCACTTCACACTTAACTTCCGTCCCCTCTGGGAATGTATTACTTTGCAGCTGCATGGCTTCGGGCTTATCCTTATATTCCCTTTTGGGAAATACTGTCACGGGGATCCCATGGGGCCCAAACCTTTGAAAGAAATGGAAGAAAAAAGGATAAAAAAGTTAATGGCTATAATACAATTTCTTAAACAAGATCTAATATTTATTTGCACCTTTTCTGGAAATTATTTCATATTAAACAACAAATACAAAAACCTATTAACTACCTCCCCTCCAAGACCCCAAAGCCCTCCATATTTTATTGGTCCCACATTTTAGGTTAAAATAGAAATAAACACTTTCTCTATGCAATGCCAGCATAGCTGGACTTATTTAGAATAGACCTTTCCAGTATTGAATCAGAAAGGATACCAGGCACCTTAATATTAAACATCTGACGTACGTTCACTGAACTATACGCAGAATGTCCAATAAATGCAATTATAAATTTACAACATACACATCTTCCTCTGATTACACGGCTTTCAAAAAAGCTTCATAAAATAAATTCAGCCTTAGCTACGCCCAAAATATTGAATCAGTAAAACCCCATTTCTACTTTATTAATCACTAAAGTTTCAAAGAGTTGCCCCTTTAATCTCGCATCCGAACTCTTAAGCCATTCATCCATACCAACCCCATACAAATACTAGAAACTCAGATACTGAGAAGCGGTACCTCAAAAGCAGACAGATACAGAGCTGTGGATTTCTAACTCTTAAAAATCTTATCACACACTAAGAAATACAATGTGTAGGCCCCACTACTATGGCTCACCGGGTTGGCCATTATCCAGGAAGCCAAAGGGTTGCTAGTTTGATCCCGGGTCACCACACATGCCTGGGTTATAGGCCAGGTCCCCAGTTGGGGCTATGCAGCAGGGCAGCCAATTAATATTTCTCTTGCACATCAATGTTCCCCTCCTTCTTTCTTCTTCCTTTCCCCTCTCGAAACAAAGGAAGGGAAGGGAATAGGAGAAGGAAGTTTATTCTTGTACTATTATAATTTATTAATTGTTGTATTTTCCATACATAGTTAATTAATAAGTTATAATACAAGAATAAACTGTTTCAAGTACTTAAAACCGTGACTCTCCTTCTGCCCCAACATGTACTTTCACATCACAGTCCAATAAAAATGTTTATGTATGTGCACATGCCTGCGAATATACATAAACACACCCTCTCTTTTCACGCTAGTCAGATGCATTAACCCCTTACAGGTCCAAATTCATGCAACACAAATCTATACCATTCTCAGTTTCTATTAAAACAGGGTCAATAACCTTGTTTTTTATGTACAATTAGAAGTTAACTAGCCCTGGCTGGTGTAGCTCAGGAGATTGAGCGCGGGCCTGCGAACCAAATAACCACGGTTCAATTTCTAGTCAGGGCACATGCCTGGGTTGCAGGTCAGTTCCCAGCAGGGGACGCATGAGAGGCAGCCATACATCGATATTTCTCTCCCTCCCTCCTTCCCTTCCCCTCTAAAGATAAATAAATAAAATCTTTAAAAAAAAGTTAACTGTGGCTTAATCTGCCTGGGCTAAACATCAAAGCACCCTCACTCTAAACTCACTATACTCAGATTCCTGCACATAAAAATAAGTCACACTACTAAATTTCATCATGTGCATGTTATACATATTAATTTTAAACACTATGAGTCAAACAGCATTAAACACAATACAATTATTGGACTGGCTAAAAAGTCCTTTTATTTTTTCCATACAATGGCTCTAGTAGTGCTTAGTTGTCTTTAACTCCATTCAAAATAATATTGGTAAATTGTATTGTGACAGCTGTCATATCAGCTTGCATTAAAAAAAAAAATCAAGCCCTGGCTGGCGTAGCTCAGTGGATTGAGCGTGGGCCTGCGAACCAAAGGATTGCAGTTCAATGCTCAGTCAGAGCACATGCCTGGGTTGCAGACCAGTTCCCAGCAGGGGACACACAAGAGGCAACCATACACTGATGTTTTTTTCCCCTCTCTCCTTCCCTTTCCCTCTAAAGATAAATAAAGAATCTTTAGTGCTGCACATGGATAAGGTGCTGTGACTGACCAAACGTGTCAAAAGTGGTTTGTGAACTTTATTGGTACTACTGACATTTTGGCCAAATAATTCTTTTCTGTGTGGCCTGTCTTATGCATTGGAAGATGTTTAGCAGCACCCCTGGCCTCTGCCCACGAGAAACCAACAGTGAGAGATAGCCGACATACTCAAAATATCCAAATCCGTAACGTTACTGGCGAAAATGAAAAATATGTCTTGTCTTTTACAGAAAAATCTAAGCGGGGCTTTCGCCCAACCCAATATAATGCCAACCCTTAAAGGCAGAGGTGCTCAGAACTCAAGGATTAACTTCGGGTAGTCAGGCAGAACTCAGACATTAGATGCAGATGTTTTGTATGGGTGTTTTCCCAAAAGGTTCAGAACATCTGTTAAAAAGAAATCTTGACATTAGGCAAATAATGGCTAGGCTGTGGACACACCTAAAATCGGGCAAGGATACAGGAAGGGCCAACACTGCCAGGGCATCTGCATCTAATAGTTTTTTTCCTGAAGCATTATTAGCTTGACGACCACAAACCAGCAACCTACAGCAAATACTCAGAAACCACAGAGGAAGAGGAGAGCCTTTTTAACCTAAGGTGGGGCAATTCAGGGTCTAGGCCAGCCCACAAAGGAAGGGCACCCTCCTCACTGTTAGACTTTGCGAAAAGTGGCTTTTTATTCTAGCACAGCAGCTGGTACCTAAATGTTTGCTTCCTGACTACTTAATTGCAAGGCATTTTGAGCGTTTAGCCTTTTCTTATATTAAGTGCTCAACCACCTTTTCAAGACGACAGGACAAAGCAGAGGTGATTCTTGCATTTTATCGTAGGGCTACGTAAAATCATACAACTTATCTGAGGTAAGACTACTATAAGTATTAACAATAAAAGTTTCTAACTCATTAGAAGCCATCCTTTTGCCCCCATTATATTTTCAAATATTTCCACAGCTGAACAAGCAACAGATTTTCTTCCCTTTTTTAGGAATAACTAAACCATAGTTACATTAACATCTGACATTTCACAGCCATCTCTTATCAACCCTGTACACTTCAGGTGTTACTAACCCTCTCTAAACTCAGTTTTCTCATGTATAAAATGGGTTAACATTCTTTCCTACCTTCAGGATTAAGGCCAATAAATGCCAGCCATTTTTCTTGGCTAAAATTTACTTCATTTTAAGTAATTTGAATTAATTTTCAACAATGAACTAGATCTTCCTATATCTTAAAATTTATAATCTCAACGTGAGGATAACCCAGACAATCATTAAAGTTGTATATGTCAAAGTGTGGAATCAGATGTGTTTACCCTCATGGGATTAAGAACATTAATTTCTCACCTGGGTTTTTTCCCCCTTGCCTCTCCCTCCTAAGCAGATAAAATACAAGCATTAAATGTTTTAATAACACAGGAAGATGCTTAACTGTACAGATAAATGGAAATAGCACCTAGAGAAAAAGAGAAAAATAAGTACAAACTAGTAATTCTGGGTTGTGGATGATTGGCAAAAGCTGAAAAATAGTTTTAAGTAGTAAAGAGTCCCCGAAAGAACCAGAAAGATAAAGCACTTCAAGGGGGATCAATATTCGACTCCATCCCAGTCACCAGGCCGTCACCCTCACGTGGGCAACACCACGCACGTTTCCACTGAGCGTGGAGAGGCTGGTTGTGAAATCAGTTTCAAGGGTTTTGCAACTATGATTAAACTTTGAAAATCAGTGTAAATATATGTAACAAGAATGAATCTGCTTCATATATGTGTATATATATGGATTCACACATAAAATGTATTTGTAACTATGCTCAAAAGTTTGAAAGCTATTAACCTATGCAACTGTAACTTTAATAAGAATATAAAGTAGCAACAAAGCTACGGTGTCTTAAAATCCTCAAATCTAATTTCTCAAGAGCTGTCTTTGGAAATCTGCCACACAATACTCTGGGTGTTTGAAAATAGATTCCTAAGCCTGCTTTCCAATACCAGATGCCAACACTCGCCCAAGGTGGAGGCCAGGACCTTAATTTTTAGCAAGCACTTTTGCTTTAGCTTTTCCTAAGGTGAAGACATTTCTGTCCCACATGAACGCTCAAAGGGTAACCTCAGCAGAGGAAGATTTTAATGGCAGTAGCAAGGTAGAAGGCTGATCAGAATCCCTTGCCCGAGCTTCTTCTGTAAGAACTTGCAAATATTCCAGGAGTTGAGTAGTAAGATGCAAAATCTCTCTCCTCTTTTTCCCACCCCTTCTTTGTACAGCATGACAATATTAACATTTTAGAGACTCACTCTACCACTTCCCATTTTCAGTCTTCTTTAACCACTACCCAAAAGTTCTGAAGGAAAACCATTCAGGTGTTACGGTGTAAATAAAAACAGCATGTGGGGCCCTAGCTGGCGTGGCTCACTGGACTGAGCATGGGCCTTCAAACCAAAGGGCTGCCAGTTCAATTCCCAGTCAGGGCACATGCCAGGGTTGTGGGCCAGGTCGCCAGTGGGGACACGCAAGAGGCAACCACACATTGACGTTTTGCTGCCACTTTCTCCCTCCCCCCCAAAAATAAACAAAATCTTAAAAAAAAAAATCTTGTGGGAAAAACCAGATGAATTGTATAAGAGACCTCTCTGGCCCCGGCTGGTGTGACTCAGTGGACTGGGCGCTGCCTGGCAGACCGAAAAGTAGCTGGTTCAATTCCTGGTCAGGTCACACGCCTGCGTGAAGAGCCAGGTGGTACGAACGGCAATCGATGCTTCTCTCCCTTTCTCCCTCCCTTCCCCCTCTCTAAAAATAATAAATAAAAAATTTTTTGAAAAGACCTCTCTGTATGATCTTTGCCACTTCCTGTGAACCTATAAAATGTTTTGAATATAGCTATCTTCTCAAATCATTTAGAAGTAACGACTGCCAAAATTTTGAGGGAGAATACTTGGGCTTAACAGTTATTTTGTGTCAAGGCAAGAGAAAGTTGCTGTGAAAAAGAATCCTGATTATATAAAGGTGAAATAAATGTAAATGTAGAATATTAAGCCAATATTCAAAATGTGACTATTATAGGAAGTAGGAGAATATTTTCTATTATTTGTGTTCCACTATAAATTATACGTTTTATTGATGATTCTAGCTTTGACTAAGTGAAGCCTTTATTGCCCACTGATAAAATTATGGTATTTGCTCAAGATTTCTAGCATTACCAATCAATCCTACACCTAAATATGCATCACTTCTTGGAGTGAAGTGCATAACCATCATCCAAATTCCCTTTCCAAAAGAATACCTCAAGTAAAACAAAAAATGTTACCAACTATTCGATTTTTTAGAAAGCCAGACATAGTGATAATTCTTACCTCTTATTTTGAAAATGTTTTTCAACAGCTAATACAGTGTTCATCAGCTGTAAGTTCATAGCAGCCTCAAACAACTCATCGTGACCTAGGGTTATATTCTCTTTTCTCTCCTTCCTGTTTACAAGTTTAACAGTGCACAACTGATTCTCATTTTCTTTCGTCCAACTCTGTTGCCAAGCTCCAACTGCAGGAGATTCTTTCTAAATACTATAAACTAAAAATAAAGAAACAAAAACTAAAGCATTACAAACTTTAGGCACACAAACATTGAGTTCTGGAGAATTCAATGCTCAGAACAGCAGCAGCTCAGGGGGTCAGACAGGCCCCCATGTTCTGGGTGGACTGAACCTCTTGTCCATCACACAAAAGACAGAGAGAAAACTTTCCCTCCCAGAACTTTTTTCCCTTAAAGAACCTACAGTAAGAAAAAAATTACATTCAATTAACCACTTAAAAAGTATCCAGATTTACTCCATTCTAAGGAAGCTTTTAGTAACTACCCCTCCTTAAATGATAAAGGAGGGAAAACTGTGATGCTTATTCTGGTTCACATTTCATCTGATTGGTTATGTACAAGTTAACCTCAGCACAAATGAATTTCAATAGTCAGCCACATGCAATAGAAAATCTTACAAAATAAACATGCATGTCTATGACTCAAAAAATTAAAAATATAAACCAGCATACCCATTTCTGGGTATATCCAAAATAACTGAAAACAGGCAGAGCTTTAGTTTTGCAAATGAGAAAGTCCTGGAGATGTTTTCATAACGACGTGAATGTACTTAACATTCACTGAACTACGCACTTAAAAAATGGCTAAGGCGATGCATTGTATGTGTCTACCACAATTTAGAACTGTTTTAATCGTGTGTCTACCTAATGGAGAGTGAAAAAGTTGGGTGAGAAGCAGTATACTTTCATGGTGCAAGGAAACTACTACCTGGGCAGGTGTGGCTCCTTTGGTCGAGCATCATCCCGTAAAACCAAAGGCTGCCAGTTCAATACCCAGTCCGAACACAGGCCAGGGTTGCAGGCCTGGTCCCTGGCTGGGGCACAGAGGCAAGAGGCAATCAACAGATATTTCTCTCCCCTTCTTTCTCCCTACCTTCACATCTCTCTAATAAAGTCCTTAAAAAAAAAGAAAAGAAAAGAAAAGAAAAGAATAGTAACTACACTGGAGAATAGCAACAAGACTGACCTGAAGGAGAATCCAAGCGAACATCACCGATGGAGAAAATCATCATCCCATGACCACAGGTGAGGTACCCTGAGAACAACCCTCAGTGAACCCGAACCTCTCATGAGCAAGTGTCAGGCAAACCTCAACTGAGGTATAGTCCCTATTACATAAACTCTACTTATTTTTTAATGATTTTACAGGGAGTGAGGGGGAAAAGAGGGAGAGAAAGGAAGGGAGAGAAACTTCGATTTGTTGTTCCACTTAGTTATGCCCTCATTGGTTGATTCTTGTATGTGCTGTGGCTGGGGATTGAACCCACAAGCTCTAGCACATTGAGTCAATGCTCAAACCAACTGAGCTACTTGGCCAAAACACATGTGCTCTATTTTACATTGCAAATAAATGCAATACATAATCATTTACTGAGGCGGAAAAAAGCTTCAAAGAACATTACTGGAAAAAACTGACAAAATAATGAACTATGCACTGCAAATTAGATACAAGTAGTCTTATCAATACTTTGAATTTAAAGCTATATTGTGCTTATATAGGAAAATATCTTTGATCTTAGGGAATAAGTGCTGAAGTATTAAGGGATAAAGGAGGATGACGTGTATAACCTACTTTGAAAGAGTTCTAAGAAAAAATGTTTATATGAAGAATGAAAGCAAATGTGGTAACATTAGTAAATCTAGATAGTTGATAATATTTGAAAAGATTTCATACATAAAAAACTTTAAGTATAATCTTAAATTTAGTTTACCTCAGTTCCACCAAAATGTTTAAGCATATTAAAAACATGTGTCCTGCCCTGGCTGGTGTAGCTCAGTGGACTGAGCACAGGCCTGCAAACCAAACAACCGTGGTTCGATTCCCATTCAGGGCACATGCCTGAGGTGCAGGCCAGTTCCCAGCAGGGGATGAACGAGAAGCAACCATACACTGATATTTCTTTCCCTCTCTCCTTCCCTTTCCCTCTAAAGATAAATAAATTTTTTTTAAAAAAATGTGTCCTATATTAAGCATAAATCCCAGCAAACCCACCTAAAGTACCCGTAAGCACAAAATCTACATTCAACTACAAGTATGCTAGTTATAGTCAAACAGCAAAACCCGAGGTCCAAGCCCTGGGACCCACCTCCGCAGATGGGATTAGGATGGGAGAGTCATTGCCAAGAGGCTGAAACTTCAGAGGGAAAGAAATGCGAGTAGAGCTGTGTGAGCAGGCAGCAGGCTGTGCAGGAAATGGACTGCTCCTTGAAGGGCTGAAGCTGATTGGGTGAAGAGTGAAATAAGGAATGGCGAAGACTGGTTACCCACTTTTGAATGCTGGTAACCAACTAAGTGGATTTAAAATGAAGAAGTAAAACACTGCACAGGTGGGTAAAAGCCAACAAATGACCATACTATATAGCCACAGGAGTCACCAGTGAGCAAGGTGATTCCTTCCTCCATAGGAGATGAAGATTCAGAAGCCTGCTTCAAGTGAAAAATAAAAGATAATCATCCATCTGGCAGAAAGGAAGGAAGGTGTGTTGTAAGGTTAGGTAAGTGTGATGACTCACAAATACTAGTCTCTTAACTAGGCAAGGCCAATGAAAGGGCTGAAAGTGTCTAAATCACTTGGTTAAAAACTTAAGCTGTTATACTAGTCTGGATCCATCAGTTAGTAAATACATAGAAAATTCCCATTCCCAAACTTCCAAATGTGCCATTCTCAAAAGTGATTCATTTTCAATTAGGTTTTTAAAGCATACAGGAAGCAGAGAGAACATAAGGACTCAATTTCCCTAATGAGACTTTAATTTTCTCTCCATGACAAAGACCAGAATTTCCTCCCAAAACCATCCGCCCAGGTGTTAGTGGCAAGAAAAGACTGAGACACATCTCCCACCCTCCACTTGCAAACAGCTCCTAGTTATTTCATCCCCAGGAAAATGTAAATGCCATGTGGTCTTCCTTACTAATTTAAAGGGGAAAGTATACTTCACCAGTATCACCTGAAGTTTCTCCATTCTTTCAAGATGTTTTAAAGATGCAGATTACACTGTAACCCACAATACCGCAGGATCTAGGTTAACTGGCTACTCAAGCCAACCCATATTAAATGACTATACTAGCCGTTGTCACATTCACCGGAATTCCGCCACTTCCTACCACTTCCTAATAGTTAATGCTTATGCAGCCTTACTATGTGGTACGCACCATTCTAAGTATTTACTCATTTACATTAATTGATAATCATCACAACTGTCCTATTAGAAGTGCTGCTGCTATCCCCATTTTGTTGTTGAATGAACTAAAGAACAGACAGCCTGTGATCTTCCCAAGATGACACAGCTAATCAGCAGCCGAGCTAGGGCATGAATACCAGCAGTCAGCTCCAAGTCTGGTTCTGAAGGACTGCCCGCCCTCACTTTCCCCTCCGCCCACTTCGCCACTAAGGAAGCGGCTGTCCACGTGCTCTTTTCTGAATCCTACAGATGCAGGCAGGCTTCACAATTCATGATTTTTCTGGTTTGCAAAAGATGATAAGCACCCTATTATCAAGCATATTAATATTTCACTAGTAAAATTTGAAGCATTTATACTCAATGGAACAAACAGACCTACTAGCCTCACATAATTTCAGGTCAAAAAAGTAACAAAGTTCTGTTTTCAGAGCTTTAGGATTTTGAAACTGCAGTTAAGTAACTTAATAGAATTGTCATCAAGATAACAGAATATACATAATTGCTTACCATAAGGGCATAGTACACAATAAGTAGGCAAAATATATGTGAACAATTACTATATTAAAATTAAAATGTATTAGATTTTATTACTTGTAAGTGACTAATGTTCTTAAACACCCCACATATTACAAGGGCAATCTGCAAGGATATGGGTACCCAAATAGGTGAGAAGGAAGGATGATGTTAGCAAAATAAAAACATAGGATACACCAACTATGAATAAGATTCCAGAAAATCTTTTTAAATTAATGGGTAAGGAAGGGGGCTGCATGAAAGTCTCATAAGAATCTCTCTCTAACCATAGAAATTTACTCAGTCTTTTAAATTCTATTCAGTCCTCGTATCACACATAGCTTTTGAAGATGGAGGGGGGAAATCTAATAATGTGAATTTCAAGCTCCCACGCATGTACCTCCTAACAATCCTCTTAAATACTTGCCTTGATAACTAGGCTTGAAAATAAAAGTGAAAACTATGCAGGGTGACTAATCTCTTGGTGTCTCTGGGCCACAATGAAAGAAGAGTTGGCTTGGGCCACATATTAAATACATTGTAACATGTAATCACAAAAAAAAATCTCAATGTTTTAAGTAAATTTACAATTTTGTATTAGGCTGCACTGATAGCCAACCTAAGCCACATGCGACCCACAGGACACAGGTTGGACACCCCTGCAAGAGAGAAAACCTTTATGCGTGTCTTCTCAAAAGCAGAGATAGAAATAACATCTATATAGTGTTCAAATTATAACAATAAACTCTTTTAAAATAAGCATCCAGCTTTGACCAGTGTCGCTCAGTCGGTTGGGCGTCATACTACAAAGCAAAAGGTCACCAGTTCGATTCCAAGTCAGGGCACACGCATGGGTTACCTCCGGTCAGGGCACGTGCAAGAGGCAGCTGACCGATGCTTCTCTCTCACACTGATGTTTCTCTTCCTCTCTCTTCCCCTTCTCCTCTCTTTAAAAAATAAAATTTAAAGAAAAAACTATCTTTAAAATAACCACCCCCAGCCCTGACTAGGGTAGCTCAGTGGATTGAGCACAGGCCTGCGAACCAAAGGATCTCGGTTTAATTCCCCATCAGGGCACATGCCTGGGTTGCAAGCCAGTTCCTAGCAGGGGCCAGTTCCCAGCAGAGGATGCATGAGAAGCAACCATACATTGATGTTTCTCTCTCTCTCCCCTTCCCTTACCTTCTAAAGATAAATAAATAAAAATTTTAAAAAAATAACCACCCCCCAAAAATGGTAACAGCCACAAAGTGGCAAAATATTTTTCCAAGCTGATACATCAGACTCACTTTTGTACATCACTTAGAGCAACATGCTTAATATTTTCCCAAAAATGAACACTGCCAAAAAAGGACCTTTTAAATTATTAATGTAAATACTCATCACAGTTTTCAAACACTTAAATAGAATTCCATTGGTCCTGGCTCTAAGATCCAATAAGCAGTTTAAAGCAGTTAAAATTATATGTTTCCATTATGATTTGTATGTACTTTTTAATATTCCTTTCATTGTTATGTTCTGTAGGGTTCACCACACAGAAGTCTAATTATTTCTCAACAGAAGAACTTTTTTAAAAAGGAAAATGTAATCAATTTATTTCATTATTCCTATTTTAGCATAAACAGGTTGTTCAGCAACTTGTAATTCAGTCTTTAAAACCCTTTTCCCACCTGGTCACCCAGCACTTCAATAAATGCCGGGCCTGTGCTCCAGAAGCTCGTCTCCCTCTCCTTGTGCACACGTGACTCCAGTGTTGCCAGGGCCAGGCCAATCAAGGCGTAACAAATGATATCTAATTTAAGACCCAGGACCATAAATGAAGAAATTCCAACGCCAAAGTGCCCAAAGAGGTCACTAAATTGCAGTTTGCATTTTCAAAGCAGCAGCTGTTGCCTGGTTGAGTGAGGAACCGAGCCCTATCAGCCTACCGAGGTGACACACCACCAAAAATCGTGAGCTAAAATGGTAATGATAAAATTTAGTTAGGTGTATTATAACGGGTTATCACATCTTCGAGAACTATCACTCAAAAAGGCACTGTCAATATACCCACTACTATCTGCCACTTATATTTTAGGCCATTTACTTAAATCTCTCGGAGCCTCAGTGAAACTGGATTAGAATTTACTTCATTCACTGGCTGTTCAGAGTAAAAGGAAACAATGCATCGAAAGTGCCCGACACAGTAGCTGAGTGAAGTGGAAAATACACTGTAGCTATTATTAATTACGGAAAGTAAAGCCTGGCCACTTTCTTACATGTTAGGAATATGAAGAAAAGTGAAATCAAATATTATAAGCACAAGTTTTACAAAGGTAAAAACTGCACTATTCTGCAGTAAAGTGACTATATAAAATTGGTCCATAGAGGCCCTGGCCAGGTGGCTCAGTTCATTGGAGCATCGTCCCATGCACTAAGGAGCTGAGGATTCTATCCCTGGTCAGGGTATATGCCTGGGCTGCGGGTTCGATACTCAACTGGGAGGGCGTGTATGGGAGGAGACCAAGTGATGTCGGTGTTTTTCTCTCTCTACCGCCACCTTCCCCTCTCTCTAAAATCGATGAACATACTGTATCCTCAGGTGAGGATTTGAAAAAATTTTTTCCCATTGGTCCAAAGAGAAAAAGAAGAAAATTATGGTCTACCTAAATTTCTAGTGGGCAGATTTAATTATTTGCAAGTTTAATGACCAGTTATGTAAAAAAGACCTACATCTACCACCCAAGGGGCCCACACCTACATGTATTGCTTCTTTGTAATTTCATCCATTTGAAAGTAACCACTAACTTTTCAAACAGGCTTAACAAATTTATCACTCTACTATCTTGGCAAAACCCCTTACCCCCTAAGAAAATTAATTATCTCCAAACACGGTCTGAGAATCACCTGCATCAGAAACACCTTGTTAAAAATGCAATGTGAGAGAGAAGACCCCAGAGATCTTGTGCACGTGTCTGAATCAATTCAAGAATTTAAGAACAGGGCCAATAAATACTAAGAAATAAGGGTGCACTTTATAGTCACAAACACCACTGAGGACATCTTTCAGTTTTTTATCAATGTGAAATTAACTCGGCCATAACAGAGAAGATGAGCACATGATACATAACCTCTTTAAAAACCCTTCACAGGAAAACTGATCTTAGGAAGATTCAAACTAGATGCACTGAGAGCACAGTACACAGTGAAGTATTTACACAACACACACCAGAAAAAAAAAAAAAAAGAACTGAAAATTAACTTCATTAGAAATCCCAAGTCCAATAAAACATTCCTGGCATAGTTTGTGCAGAACACATCTAGTTATCTAGTTTATACAATTTAGTTAAATTTATTTTTAATCCCATGACATGACAGGATTCTTTACACTCAAAACTAGGTATTTAACACTGAACGACTAATCACTTTAAAAAAAATTTCAGACCCTGGCTGGTGTAGCTCAGTGGATTGAGCGCGGGCCTGCGAACCAGACAATTACGGTTCGATTCCCAGTCAGGGCACATACCAGGGTTGCAGGCTGGTTCCCTGCAGGCCAGTTCCCAGCAGGGGATGCATGAAAGGCAACCATACATTGATGTTTCTCTCCCTCTCTCCTTCTCCCCTTCCCCTCTAAAGATAAATAAATAAAATCTTTAAAAAAAAAAATTTTTTCAGTCTAACATGCATTGCAAGACCTCACTCTCAGCACAGCGTGTATACACCAGCACGGCAGTGGCGTCCTACAGCTGTCTGGGTCAGCAAGTGGCTGGCCCTCCCCTTGTGCTCGTCTACTGTGCGAGGCCTTTATCAGCACCTTGGAATATGAGCAGAATCAGCACCAAAAAATAGTTCAGCGTTTTAAATATGCACAACTCAACACAATCATTTAAGCATACTACCAGAGAGCCTGAATTCTCAACCTGGATGCTTAGTATAAGCTACTGATACCACTACTCACTGCTTCACCAGAATGGCTGTATATTTTTCCCACCAAAAGTAGGGCTATTGCACCATACGTTTCATGGTCTCTGTAAAGAAAAAAAATCATTGTCTTGGTTTATATTTCCTTTAAAAAAAAACAAACAAATTTTCTACAAATTAAGAACTTAGTGAAATATGAAGTTTTCTAAAGAAATTACCTCAATTCTTTTTAATGCAATAGTATACTATATACACACAGTCAATATTTGTAAAAGATCAATTCTGAAATACAAATAACTACAACCTTTAATAAGTATGTACCACTAAGTTAAAACACACAAAGGTTTTTTAAGCATTAGTCTTTACTTCATGATTCCTTAATTTATATCAGGCCCCAAAATGGAATTCAAAGAGCTTTTTCAGGATTTCAAAGTGGCTTGATAATTATTTTTTAAGATACGGGGAACAGCACTAAACAATGTAAATGATCCAGCCCTGGCTGGTGTAGCTCAGTGGATTGAGCGCGGGCCTGCGAACCAGACAACCGTGGTTCGATTCCCAGTCAGGGCACATGCCTGGGTTGCAGGCCAGTTCCCGGCAGGGGATGCACGAGAGGCAACCACACATTGATATTTTTCTCCCTCTCTCCTTCCCTTTCCCTCTGAAGATAAATAAATAAGTAAGTTGTTCTTTAAAAAAAATTTTTTAAAGACAATTAACAACTTGAAGGAATGCTTATTATATAATGCTAAATGAAGAAACAAATGTACACAAGTCAAAATCTCAAAAGCATATTGTTAAAGAAAAGGAAATAGAAAAACCAAACTGAACTTATGGGTTACTTGATTATTTTTACCTGTTAGTATTACACTATTGTCTGATTTTATCAATAGGCAGGTAATTTAAACTACCTAAGAAAGCTGGGTATAAAACAGTGGAGAAGCCTAGCATAAACTAGAGAACAGACTGCTCACTTTAAAGGCCTTCAGTTTCCAATAAATACTATGATACATAAAATCTGTTTTAACCCGATACTCAAATATCCTCATCTTTAGGGTTATCAGCCACAGCAATCTACACTGAAGAATAAGAGGAGGAAGTAATCATCAAAGCAAGATGAAACAGGAAAACCAGACCCCGTCGGGCCACCCTGTTCACTTTATGTATATAGAAACTGAGACAAGGTTTGTTTGCTTGTTTATGTTTAAACAAACAAGCTGCCTTTTTGTCGGCTGCCTACAGTCAGAGTGAATTAGCCTCAGAAGAACTAGAGACTGGAGTCCAGAGAGACACAGATTTACCCAAATTCACAGTGCTAATCAGAGGCCAGTACTAGAACCCAAGTACCCTGACACTGTCCAGATCTACACTATTCAGAACCACTTTTCGTTCTGTTTTTTAATCATTTGTGTCCTGCTTCTTTTTTCCCCATAAAAAGATTATCCTCAAAAATGTGCTATTCACCCTGGCCAGGCAGCTTAGAGTGTTGTCCTGATGATAGGCCACAATTGCCAGTTTAATCCCTGGGCAGGGCACAAACAAAAAACAACCAGTGAGTGCAGAAAAGAATGTTTCTCTCTCTCCCCCTCTTCTCTCAAATCAATAAATAAAAATAATACCTAAAGTAAAAAAAAAATGTTCTTCAATCAACTAAGTCTAAAATTAAGGCAAAAAAAAAGTAATACAATGAGCCCTGGCTGGTATGGCTCAGTGGATTGAGCACCGGCCTGCGAACCAAAGGGTCACCGGTTCAAACCCAGTCAGGGCACATGCCTGGGTTGTGAGCCAGGTCCCCAGTGTGGGATGTGTGAGAGGCAACCACACGTTGATGTTTCTCTCCTTCTCTTTCTCCTTCCCTTCCCCCTCCCTCTCTAAAAATAAATAAAATCCCTAAAAAAACCTGTAATTTAACAATGATAATAATACAATGACAGGAAAGAGAAGATGTCAGATGGTTGACAAAAGCAAACTCTTGATCAATCCACATATATATGAAATCCTGTAACCTAGGATCAAATGCTATCTACATGGTGAACAACTCTTCCAACCTTGAAAGACATTTGTCTACCATGCATAATGTTGGAATAAAATAATTAATAAAAGCAGTAACTAGCCTTTTTTTTAAGACTGAAGAAAAGTACATACATTGAAGCGCTTAGTGGTGTCCCAAACATTAACTCTTTCCAACTATCACTGAACGGGCAAGAACCAAGACTTGGAGCCTAGTGTGCATTCGCGCACACAGCTGAGGAAGTGAGGGGTCTCCAGGTGGAAGCTCTGTGGTGATTAGCTGACTGAAACTCCACTGAGCTCTGACACCCACAGCCTTGGAGTAACCCAGACTGCTACTGAAATTAAAAGAAAATTTGCAGGCCAACTAACTTTTAACGTGAAAGTAGAAATACAGGCCTTTTAGATTCAGATCAACCTATTCATATTTGAAGCTCTTTGTCATTTACAAGCTAAATGACTTCCCGAATTAAATGAACCTGTTTCCTCCCCCCTAAATGAAAATACCACGAGCGTTATAAAGACTAAATAAAGCATGTGGTGCAAGGCCTGATACATAACAAGCACTCAACAGGAAGCTCTTACTTTTACCTAAAGGTCTACTTCAGTGGCCAAATTCGAAATAGGACACAAACTGTTCTTAAAGCTACTGATGACTACAGCCATGGTCTTGAGAGTCCACTAACCCCAAAGCGCACATGGAGGTACACAGTCAAGATGAGCACAGATTACAAAAGATACTGACAGTTTCATTTTTCCAAATTATATTATGAAAAAGGGATACCCAGTTAGTCAAGCCCTGGACCAATAATAATTCCTTTAAGTGCTAAATTTAAAAAGCCCTGTATTTAATTTCCTTCCCACTTCTAAATTGGGTGCCTCCCAGGTAAATTAACAGAAGGCAGAAACTGTGCCTAATCCATACCCAGATATACCTCTGACATATTGTGGCTCAGTTACAGCCCGCTGTAATAAAGTGGGCATCACAATAAAGCAAGTTTTAATCTGTTTCGTGGCGGAGGGCTTTGCCTTCAAGCTTGTAAGCAACACCTGTGAAGCACAATAAACCAGGAGTACTTGGGAGGGTGTCTCACATACAGCTGTGCTCAATAAATATCTGTTGACTAAAAAGTTGTTTCCCTTAATTGCTTTTAAAAATTGCTTTATTATTAACCTTTTACATATTAATGTTTTGAAGTGCAAGTACTAAAAAGTTAAAGGTTAATAATAAAAATAGCTGCCCCGACAAAAGAAATTGCTGTTTATAAGAAACATTGTTAGCAAAATAGATAAAAACTTTAAAAATTACAATTTGCTCACAAAGAAAATTTAAAAAAATAAAACCATGAGCACCTCAAAACAGGAAAGCACCATCCATTCCATTTCTAGAAACAACTTACCTTTTTGCACCTTCCTTTTGCAGATTTGAAATCCAGATTCTCACACAATCACCGGCCTTCACTTCTGTTTGATTCAATAGCATACACACTACTAGCTCTTTCACTATTGCATACATCAGTACAAAACCCACTGGTGTTATGCTGCTAACTATGAAAACAAAAAATGAAAAAGTCCAAAGTCAGCATTTTTTTAAAAATCTCTTTTAAAAAATGAGATTAAACAGCATGCATAAATAATTGTAAAGGGTCCCCATCCTTTCACCCCAAACATCATACTTCAGAATGTATTTTAAATAGTTTGTTTTTTTTTCCTCAAATGGGAAAGAATTCTTGTGCCTTGATGGAAGGACAAGAAGTTCAGAGTGAAACACACTAAAACAAGCCATTTCCACACAGGCGAGATGCCGTCAATGTGTGTGTGTATGTGTGTGTGCTGTTGTAGGAAACAGAACGGAGAGCGGTGAATGGGAGTCTGCACTTCAGATCTGCAAAAGAAGAGTGAAAAGATTAATTTTAACTCTAGACTTAGACTATCTCGTCTTGCCTGTTTAAAACAATGCTCGTAATCACTTGTTAAAAGATAAAAATGTGCGAAGACAGAGGTTTGTCTTTGATACATAAGTTCAAACTATAGTTACAGTGTTATAAGTCTGTAATCAGACACTTTGATGCCGTACTATCTTGATACTCAAAGTATTTTAAAAAATCAGATCTTTACAACTACCGTCATAATTAGTCAAA
The DNA here is from genome assembly GCF_021234435.1 of Artibeus jamaicensis. NCBI lineage: Eukaryota > Metazoa > Chordata > Mammalia > Chiroptera > Phyllostomidae > Artibeus > Artibeus jamaicensis. The sequence continues at coordinate 5,767,042 of NW_026521828.1, read as the reverse complement.
TGTGTTTTCTGCTGAACAATTATCTAAGCAGAACTGGTGCTAACAGTTAAGAATAACCGTCAAAAGGCTCATTTTAAATAAACGCTCATCCCCATAAGGAGTGACAGGTAACCTTTTGGGAACTCCAGTGCGGACACCCCTTTCTCCAACTTCATTAAGGGCTAATTTGAGAAGTGCCTCACAAGCAATCTCCCCAACACCCCGTTTTCCGCAAAAAATCCTCCGTATTCTACATTAGCCACCCCCTGCCCTCGCCCAGTGTGGGTGAGTCGCGCGGAGGGAGACCAGAGGTGAGGGATGAGATCGGTGAGAGCGGTGCGATCCGCCAGCCCGCGGTGCACCTACACCCCCATCCGGTGTCACACCTGCGCTGGCAGGCGCTCACCTGGGGCAGGGACCGCCCCCTCCCGGCCTCCCGCGCCTGCCCCACTCGGAACGCGCGCCACGCGGGGCCCGAGGGCGATGCGGGCAGCGGGACACTGGGGTGGCGGCAGGCGGGGGTGAAGGGGCCACCCCAGTACACACCCTCCCTAGGGACCGAGCGGACCTGGGCGGCCAAGGGGCGTGGTGGGGGTGGGAGAGGTACCTTTTGGACAGATCCATGAGAACCCCGGAGAAGAGCTTCTCCCCGAGGCGGAACGACACGACGAGCGCGTCCTCAATGATGTGGTCCAGCGTAACCCGCACCTCCGAGCCGGGGATGAGTTGCGACACGGCGGAGTCCCCGCCCGCGGGCGGCACGAGCGCCGGGGTTGCGGGCTGGGGCAGCGGCGGCTCCGGGGTCTCCTCGGGAGCGGGGGGCTGCTCGGGCGGCGGTGTTGGGGAAGGTGGAAGGTCAGGCCCTTCCTGAGAAGCGGCTACCGCCGGCTCCACCACCCTGGCGGGCTTCTCTTCAGCCTCCAGCTCCGGCCGCGCCGTCTCCGGGCTCCGGGCTCGCTCCCGCGGCGGCGAGAGCGGAGGCTCGTCGGCCTGAGGGGAGGACTGCTTCCCGTCGGCCTCGCCGTCGGGCACAGATGCTTCAGTGGCGGTGACCGGGAGGGTGTCAGTACCGGCCTCGCTGCCGGGTATGGGCTCCATCTCCGGCTCGGCCTCGCCGGCGCCCCCCTCCCCGGGGGACGCTGCTGTCGCTGCCGCCTCTGCAGCCACGGCCGCCATTTTCTTCCTGGCTTCTCCCTCCTCCAACTCCGGCTGCAGCGGCACCGCTGCTTGGTTCCCTGGGCCTTCCCCTCCCTCCCGCGAACAGTCTCGTCCCGCCCTTTATCTGATGCTCGTTATTGGCACCACGCCATTGGTTCTGTCCTACACTCCTCCCTCACTTGTGATATTCCATTGGCCAGATCCGGACGTCTATTTTCCAGTCAGTCACCCCGCCCATGCAGAGTAGGAACTTCTCATTGGCCAGGTAAGTTGTCAAATGTCGAATCAGAGTGGAGGAGTGGAAAGGCGAGCTCAAAGTGGGCGGGGGAAGTCAAAAAGCTCAGCCATATACGTATCGCTTCTTTCTATTGGCTGGAAGGGGAAATAAAATTTTAGGGTTGGCCTACATGCCTGCCGGTTATCAGCCAGGCTTTCAGAGGAGGGAGAAAGGAGGGAATCACGCGGCTTGATGATTCTTTCAAAGGCGATGGAGGGGAGGGGTAACGAATGCGGGAGGGAAACTGCTTCCCAAGAATCCCTGCGCAGAGGTCCTTAGAATAAATGTTATTTCTAGGCGCGGACGTGCTTGCTGCTCCTTGTGAGCATGACAAGTTTTCTTGGTAAGGACAACTGAAGTTTGAAAATAATTCTACAAACACTTTTTGAAAACAGTTTTTGGTTTCCTTTTATGTCAGCACTGTGTTAGCTGCTGAGGATAAAAAGATGTGCAAGACATTCTCTATAACCTCATGGTAGCCGCTCCAGTCTCACACAAGAAAGGAGTATTTTCTTTGACTTCACTTTCTAGGAAAATGCTAATGAAAAGAGAAGGGACAAAAACACAATGTATTGAACCAAGAATTTTCAACTTTTTTCATCTCATGGCACACACAAACTAATTACTAAAATTCTGAGACACACCAAAAGATATATTTTGCGGCTCTAACAAAAAAAAACTGGTATAATTTTTGATGCACTCCCACCAAATGGCTATTGCTCTGTTGGCTGTTGGCATTTTTTAAAATTTGGCAATCTAAGGGAAAAGAGTGAGTACCTCTGACTGGAACAGTCAGGTGTTGCGTGTTTTAAAATTTCTTGCAGCACGCCAGTTGAAAATCACTCACTGGGGAAAGCTGATCAAAGCTCCAGAGAGCAGTCCGGCCACATCATCCACAATAGCACTACCTGTTCTCTCAAAAATCACTGGGAAACAGCTGCACCTGGTTTCTTCTTTCAGCGATTTTTCTTCCTGGCCCCTCGTATGCCACAGTTACAGAAAGTGCCTCTCTTCAGTGTCGTGAAGCTCCAACTTCTTTATTCTTACTTTAAGTCTCTTGGTTTGTATGTCTGGAAGAAGCTACTGAACTCAGATTGCACCTTAGAGTCAGTGTAATCTCCAGAAGAGGTTGTAGTCATTGAGAATTCCTAACAGGAGGGAGGGGAGAAAAACTGCCAGTATTGAGGAACGTAAAAATAAGATTCTAAAGAATTACAACTAACATGTGAGTACCTACTATGTACCAGGTACTGCACAGACACTTAGGATACATCTCATTTAATCTTTACATCTTTACAGTATTCCTATGAGACAGACTCTATTATTACATACCCATTTTAAAGAAACTGAGGCACAAAGATGGTGCCCAAGCTGACTCAGCTTATAAATTATAGAGTCACAATTTCAGATTGACAATGGAAGGACTGAAAATAGCAAAAAGTAAATATCACCATATGTTCTATTTCAAGCCACAGGACTCAAGAAAAGGCCAGGAGGAAATCCCTGTCAGGGCAGGTTCAGCATCTCCAAGGAAATGAATTTACTGCGTGTCCACTCCGTGCCAGAGATTTTCCCATAAGCTCTCATTTAAAATCCTGTGAGTTAAGTTTTTTTTTCTCTTTTACAGATAAAGAAACTGACCTAAGCCAGGTTAAGGATCTTTTTAAAGGTCACACAGATGGCTAGAACCAAATCCTATCCTAACCCAGGTCTTTCCAAGTGAATGACTGTTTCATTTACTCATTTATTGAAAAGTAATTTATCTCCTGCCAGTCTGAAGTCTACAGTAAACAGACAGGGATCCCACCTTACAGGGTTTTCACCATTGTTACTTTGTATATAGTTCACCATTATCAATTAATTACACATAATATACAGTTTTATGAGACTCCTAGACCCACACTGAGTTCCCACATTGTATAATCTCCAACAGGGAGAAAAATACAGTTCAGATCCTAGGACCTTATTAGCTCTTATAACTGTAATTCATTGCAAGACACTGCAGTGAATTATTTAAAGTAAGGATTTATGGCAAATTGTGGCATACCGAGTCACTCTCCTAAATCATTTCTTCATTCTGCAACTCAAGAGCTTCTCCTAGCCCTCGGTGTACAGATAAAGTGTACCCTCTTCTGCTTGTCTTTCAAGGCCTCCTTGTGTTCTACTCTTTCCAGGTCTGTTTTCTACTACTCTTTGAGCTTCCTATTACTGGAAAGATCTGGTCATAAATTTTTTTCATCCATTTATTCAACAAATAAATATTGAAGGCCTACTGTGTGTCGGTTACTGGGCTAGGGAGGAAGAAGCCGTGCAGAAAAATACCTGAAAGACTTGATACTTGGCCTTCTGGGGCTTATTTTTCTGGTTAGGAAGTTAGAAAATAAGTAAGAAAGAAACAAGATGACTATTGATTGTGAGCAATGCCTTAAAGAAATAAACAGGGTAGGGTGATAGGGAATAGTTGGGGAGGGGAAAAGAATGTCTAGTTTAGATAAGGTGGTCAGAAAAGACTTAACTGAAGACACAACATTTTAGCTAAGATGCAAAAGATAACAGATAAAGAGCCAGCTGCTGACATTGTTTGATGACTATTTGGGTCAAAAGGAATGGCAATTACTGAAGTCCTGAGGCAAAGAGGTCTCATTCCAGGAATGGAAAGGAGACCAGTGTGATTGAAGAAAAACAGCAAGATAAGCAGGTGAGATAAGACTGAAAAGGAAGACAGGAACTAAATAATATTTTTGTACTACAGATACAAAAATAAGAGATGCTGCCCTTCCCCAGCCCCGGGGGGAGTTCTGAATCTAGTGAGAACCAGTTTTCATAAGTGCTGTTGTATCCTGGTCACTTCTGTATTCAGTTTCCACCTGGCCCAGAATCAGCACAGAGAACTTTGGTATTTGTGGCTCGATGGTTAGATGAATGGACGGATAGAGGAGTAGATGGATGGCTAAATGGTGTCTTAATCTGTTCTGGCTGCTAGTACAAAATACCACAGATTTGGTGGTTTATAAACAACAGAAATTAATTTATTTTTTATAAGATTTTATTTATTTAAGCCCTGGCTGGTGTAGCTCAGTGGATTGAGCACGGGCCAGCGAACCAGACAATCGAGGTTCGATTCCCGGTCAGGGCACATTCCTGGGTTGCAGGCCAGTTCCCTGCAGGCCAATTCCCAGCAGGGGACGCACGAAAGGTAACCATACATTGATGTTTCTCTCCCTCTCTCCTTCCTTTTCCCTCTAAAGATAAATAAATAAAATCTTTAAAAAAAGATTTTATTTATTTACTTTTAGAGAGATAGAAATGGAGAAAAAAAGGAGAGAAACATCAGTGTATGAGAGACATACGGATCAGTTGCCTCTCACATGCCCTCAACCAGGGTCCAGCCCACAACCCAGACATGTACCCCAACTGGAATCTGAACTGGCAAACTTTCGGTTCATAGGCCAGTGCTCAGCCCACTGAAACACATCAACCAGGGCAGAAATTTATTTCTTAATGTTCTGGAGGTTGGCAGTGTATGATCAGGGCATCAGCATGGTCAGATGAAGGCCCACTTCCAGGCTGCAGACTTCTCTTTGTATACTCACGTGGCAGAAATGGGAGGAAGCTAGCTAGTTTTCTTGGGTCTCTTTTGGAAAGGTATTAACCTCACTCATGAGGGCCTTGCCCTCATGACCTAATCACCATCCAAGGCCCCTCCTCCTAATACAATTTAGGGGTTAGGATTTCAACATACAAGTTTTGGAGGGACACAAACATTCAGACCATGGCAGATTCCATGGTCGATTGGACAGATCGTTAAAGGGATGGATGGGTGGGTGGGTGGCTGACTGGCTGGCTGGATGGATCGATGGCAGGGAAAAGAAATTCAGCTGACTACTCAAGCACATCCTCAACACTGCAAGCAGACTTTGATCTCAAGCTCTGCAGGCGATGCTACAGTTTGGTGGCTAAAAACTGAGAGAATGGAAATGAATGATCTTGTATGTGACTCCCAGTTGGCCTCTGACATGATCTTAGGCAAGTTGCTTAAACTCAGTTTCCTCATTTATAAAATATCTTAATAATAATAACTAACTTCCTATCAGGTTGGTGGTGGTGTGTGTTTTTAAATTATGTAACATACATAAAGTACTTAACATAGACTCTAAATCATCATAAGTGTAAGTCAATAATTGTTAGTAACCAGATATACAAATTCAGTCTCATCATCCATTGTATCTGGGGTTGATACTCTAGGGCTCTGACTCCCAAAAACCAAATTCATGAAAGACTGAGTAGGCCCTGGCTGGGTAGCTCAATTGGTTAGACAGTTGTCCACATACACCCAGGGTGCAGGTTCAAGCCCCAGTCAGAACACGTAAGAGAATCAACCAATAAACACAGAACTAAGTGGAACAACAAGTTGATGTTTCTCTTTCTCTCCCTTGCTTGTACTCTCTCTCTCTCTCCAGTAAATAAAATGTTTCTTTAAAAAGACTAAGCAAAAGTCCAGGCAATGGGCTGTTGCTTTATAGAGAGGGATAAATATCTCTAATTGTAACTTAGTGAGGTTATGAGGGTTTTTTGCTTTGTTTTGATTTTTAGAGAGAGAGAGAGAGAGGGTCTCTCTGTTTTAAGGCCAGAATCAAGGTGCCAGCAGGGGCTGCAGTCTCACTGAAAGCTTAACTAGAGAAGGGCCCATTTCCAAGCTCAGTCACATGATTCTTGTCAGGATTCCATTCCTTGGTGGCTGTTGGCCAGAGGCTGCCTTCAGCTCCTTGTCACATGTGCCTCACCATAGGACAGTTCACGGGCTGCAGCTTGCTTCAGCAGACCCAGCATGGGAGAAGAGCCAGAGAGAAATAGTGCAAGAAAGAGAGAAGCCACCATCTTTTATAGTCCAATCTCAGAAGGGGTATCCCCTCACTTGCACTGTGTTCTGTTCAGAAACGAGTCACAAGGTCCAGCCCAAACAGAAGGGGAGAACATTATACAAGGGCACAGAGTACCAAGAGATGGGGATAATCACACAGTTAAAGAATGAAAAAATATATAGTTCAGAAATTGCCCCCCAATCCCCACCCCCCACATACTCACCCACAGACTGCTAAATGCCTGATACCTCATACCACCTGCCCCTAGTGACAGATCCTCACTTCAGCCCGGCATGTGGAGAAGGCTATCATATTTCAAAGGTAGATCCCAATATTGAGGACAATCCGTATAAAGAGAGTTGTCACTGATTCAACCCCAGATTAAACCTGATTGGGGTGTTAGATTCTGAACCCCCCTGATTGAACTCACCCCTTCAAACAAATTCTAAGAATGTTTATTTACTTGGTATTCTTCTCAGTTGGGGTCTTCCATCATTTACTTTGGTAGGTATTAGATTATTAGACCCCAAATAAGGACTTTATTTTATTGCTTCCTTAGCATTGTGCTGGGCCAAGTAATAATACCCAATACTGATCAAGCGTTTACTTCATATCATAGAGTATTACATCAATTAAAGCTCACTATATCCCTATGAGGTACATCCCATAATTATCACCAGTACAGATTTAGGAAACTGAGGCACAGAGATGTTAAGCAAGTTGCCCAAGCTCACACAGCAACCAAGTCTAAGTCAGAGAGTAAAACCTATTTGCTCACTGATTACAAAGAGCTCCTGTGACTTCACTGGGAAGACTATCATTTGCTCTGAGAGCATTTAAGTGCAGCCTTCTGAAGAATGGTTGGAAACCTCAGCTAAGGAGATACATGCATTCTGAGAGCCATCCTTGAAAAGCCACACACCCAACATCATTTTGTCAGAGTTGTTTCTGAGTCATCACAGTTCCTCTCTGTTTTGGTTTCCTCATCTGTAACATGGGGATGATAATAACCATCTCTACCTCGAATAGTTGCTGTGGAAGTCACCTTAACTTGGGTCATGACTGTGCAGAAGTAACTATTCTTATCCCACCCAGCAGTCTGGAGGCCTGAATGGGAGCAGGGAGGTGTTCTGGTTCATCCAGTGTAAATTCTGAGCCACAAGCTGAGGTCAGGCACTGGCCTCAGTTTTTACTTCATGGCTGTTCACTTCCAAGTAGGTATTTCACTGCTTTACCCCCAGTTATTTCTCTGACTGCATAGTTGCTACATATGCAAATACAAAAATGACCTGAATATTCACTTGTAAGTTGCTCTGGTTCTTTTTTTTTAAACCAAATTCCTACTTTCTATATTTATATTTGTTCGCTTTAAAAAGAGATTTTTTAAAGAAAGGAATGTGTGTACAGCTATACAAAGAAAGAAGCCCCTTGTTTAATCTTTCTTGTTCGTCACGGGGATCACAGTGCCTGGCATACAGGAGGCCTTCAAAAATGTTTGTAAAATTCATAAGCAAACGACTCAACAAGTGAACAGTTATCTCCAGGGGTTTGGATCACTGCGGGTCTTCTTTTCCCTTTGCCCATCTACATGCCCCAATTTTCCTGATTTTCTCATTTGTGTACAATGAACATGTAGTTCTTAGGGGGAAATGTTTAAATTATTATTATTTTTTTAATTGATTTGAGCCCTGGCTGGTGTAGCTCAGTGGATTGGGCACAGGCCTGTGAATCAAAGGATCGAGGTTCAATTCCCAGTCGGGGCACATGCCTGGGTTGCAGCAGGCCAGTTCCCATCAGGAGACACACGAGAGGCAACCATACACTGATATTTCTCTCCCTCTCTCCTTCCCTTCCCCTCTAAAGATAAATAAAATCTTTTTAAAAAGTTCATTTGAGATTGCATACGCCAGAAACATGGATTTGTTGTTCCACTTATTTGTGCATTTTTTGATTGCTTCTTGTATGTGCCCTGCCCTGAGATCCAACCCTATGGGACTGACGCTGTGACTAACTGAGCTGCCCTACCAGGGCTGTTTAAAGTCTTCATCACATAAATACACAAACAAGTGAATAAAATGGGGCCTGGGTAGTCTTTTTTTTTTTAAGATTTATTAATTAATAAATAAATAGGGGGAGGGGACAGAAAGAGAGAGAGAGAATCATCCATTGATTGCCTCTCTTACACGTCCCACCAGGACCAACGGCAACCCAGGCCTGTGCCCTGACTGGGAAAGGAAAGGGGGACACATCTTTGAGTCACATCTTCTTTGCTGTGGTGTGTTTGCTGGGTGAAGGCAAGCAGCGAGTCCCAGAAGAGTTTTTCAAGGGCTCTAAATGATTCATAAGGAGCTCTTCTCCTGTAGCAGAGGCCAGGGTCCTGGTTTTCTCCATGGCTGGCACGGCATTGGAGGTAGCGCCCCTCCCTCCCCCCCCCCCGCATCATAGTCCCTGAACCCCTACAAATGACCCCCTTCTCTTTGAGTTGGTGCCTCTACCCAAATCCACTCAGCCCACTGCATCCAGGTCTGTGGATGATGATGAAGAAGGAAATAGACAAGGCAATTTACTTGTCGTCCTCTCTTTGTTCCCTTGACCTTGAGGCACTTCACTCAGCAGAGCTCGCTGGTGGGGGAGCCCGGCAGAGTCCCGGAATGAAAGACAAGAGACTTTGGAGGGCTCTGGGAGCCTGCACTCGGCCTCTCCGCTTTGGTCGCCATAGTGACTTCTCTCTGAAGCCTCACCCCTGTGGTTTTTGCTGGATGTTCATTCATAATAAAGCCACCTCTGCGTTTTCCGCCCACTGGGGAACAGAGCACCACATGCATTCACAGTCACGTGGCTGACACACTGGGCCTTTAAAACTGTGCCTGGTGTGTGCACACGTGTTTGTGTGTGTTTGTGGCAAGGCTGGGGGTGGAAATCCTCTGTGGTGCAGAGGGAAAGGTCAGAGCTAGGGAGAAATTGAGATTTCTCTGGTTCTGTTTCCTTGGTTTACAGAGGAGAGGGGTCTTGCCCAAGGTTGCTCAGCCTCTCTAAACGGCAGCCCGACTGGAACACTGGAGCACTCCTGGCCCAGTGCTCACACACCCGACATACAGAGACATGCAGGGCCCACTGATCTTATCCCAGATTTTCTAACATATTGGCCTTTGGTGCTCAGCACTAAAGTCACATTTCCTGGCACTGTCACTCAAGGTTACCAAAATTTATGGTGATCTTGACCTTGACCCCCTAGTGAAAGGCCAGAAGTAGAGCTCCTATAGCAAGACAAAGCACTCCCATTTCTAATACAGATTTGCAAGTAAATTAGCTCATTTAATTCTCAAAATTAGTCTGCAAAGTGACTATTATTCCCTTTTAAACTGAGAAACTGCAGCTTCAGAGTGGTTGAATGCATTGCCTGGGAGTCAAAGGTGAATTTGAGACCTAACTCTACAATTTTCTAATGATAAAGCATGACATATCTCTCATTAGTTTTGGCACTGCCTTCAGATTCAAGGACATCCAGTCTGGTCTGTTTCCCTGCTGTGTGACTTTGGACAAGTTACTTAACTTCTCTGAGTCTCCATTTGTAAAAATAGCATAATAATAGAACCTCTTTCATAGGGTCATTGCAGGGATTAAGTAAAGTAATGTATGTAAATCACTGAGCACTGTGCCTTAATAAGTGGTTTCTATTATTCCAAAATTAGGAGGCATTCTCCTGCTAGGGCTGCTGGTTATCCACAAAAAGAGAAAATCTGCATCCCACTTCCAGTCTGATCCTGAGCCCAAGGCCTTCCTTTGTGTCCGCCTAGGAACTGAGTGCCTGTGGGGGGGGGGGGGGGGAACTGGGGGAGGAGGGGAGACATGCCAAAGAGAGGAAAGTGAATTTCATAGCTTGATTTTGCATTTTTAAAAGATTCAGATTAGGAAAGGGAAGTGTTGTAATCTTTGTCTCTGTAGCTTTGCTGCTCCACCCTCCCAAGCTAGGTGGCCGACAGCCTCCTGCAGTTATTGAACTCGGGAGAGGCACCTGGTCCATATCCAGATGTGTGTAAATATAAAGTGTGCATCAGGCCTTAAAGACTTAGTGGGGGAAAATATTATAAAGTATCTCAATGATCATTTTTATTGGTTACGTGTTGGAATACTTTAAATAAAACACATGATTAGAATTAATGTTTACCCATTAACTTCGATATCTTAAATATAGCTACCAGGAAATTTCCAGGTATGTACGTGGCTCGCCTTGTATATACGAGACTGAACCGGTACAGAACAATCTACTTCCTGCTCGGCTGACCTGTGCATGGCATCTCCCCATGATTCTCTTTCAACTCTCAACAACAATGTTGTTCGGAAGATACTGTTATCTGCATTTTACTCCTGTAGGAGAAGCTTAGCGACACCAGCCCTTCATTTTGCCAAGTAAGGTTGCCAGAAACCACTAATACTATCACTTCATAAAAGTAAGACTGTTTTTAATACTAACAAAATTAAACATTTCAACTAAGTGAAACAGTGCATTGTCCCATACAGCTGTCACCCCATAAAAGCAGCTGGCGTTCCTTTATTTTTTTTAAGATTTTATTTTTTAGAGAGAGGGGAAGCAAGGGAGAAAGAGACAGATGTGCGAGAGAAACATCTATCAGTTACCTCTCCTGTGCCCCAAACTGGGGCCTGGCCCGCAACCCAGGCATGTGCACTGGCTGGGAGGCAAACCGGCGACCCCTTGGCTTTGATGACACCCAACCCACTGAGCCACACCAGTTAGGGCAAGCTGGCATTTTAAGAGCTTATTACTTTTCTAAATCCCATGAGGTTGGTACTATTATGCCCCTATTTAACAGATGAGGAGATTGAGGCTCTAAGAGCCATTTGGCTAATTCAATGGGGGCTATAGGATTTGAACACACATCAGGTGAGGGAAGGAACAAAATTTCCTTTACCCACAAGGTTCTTCTGACTGATAACCAAATAGACATGAGACAGATTAGCAAGAGAAAATAACCAAATGCAATACAGATATATATGTATGGCAACGCCACATACATAAGAGAGTCAGAGACCCCACCTGCAGGGAAAGTTCAGAGGTAGAAAGGGAAATTGAGGTCTATGAGACATCCTGAGCTAGGGATGAGGTAATACACCTTGGGGCTTCAAAGGGTCATGGCAGAATGGTAAGAAGAGCAGATGTTTAGGAAATGAAGTTTGCCCTCCAATACAGTTTAAAAAGTATTGATATCTCTGATAATCTTTTACTGTGGGCAAGATTCCTGATTCAAGGTCCTCTATCAGGGGTGTCCAACCCACTGCTGGCTGCACGCAGCCCAGGATGGCTATGAATGTGGCCCAACACAGAATTGTGAATTTACTTAAAACCTCTTCTTTTGCTCATCAGTTTCCGTTAGTGTTTGTGTATTGAATGTGTGGTCCAAGACAACTCTTCTTTTTCCACTGTGGCCCAGAGATGCCAAAAGGTTGGACACCCCTGCTGGGTAATTAAAGGGAGGGATAGAAGTTTCTCTTGAACCTGAAGCAAAAACTGTCTTTAGCTCAAAGTAGCCTGTATATCACTGAAGCACATCTTGGGGTGGCTCATTCTGGACCCCCATACTGGTAAACTCTAAAGCTTGTTCTGCATCACATCTGCCTCCCCTTAATTGTCGCAGGAAGTGACTGCAGTTTGCATTTGGCTAAAAATTAGATGAGTTTTGAGTTTTTGTGGGGTTCTTTTAAGAATCTCATTATAGATTCATATCCTTTCCTGCCCTGGTCTGTACCTGAATGTGGGAAAAGGTAATCACTGTTGAAGTGACAGGATTACTTAAAAAGAAGCCAAACACATTTGCCTTCATCCTGCAGAAAAATTGAAGAGGAATTTCTATCTAACCAGCCCTTCTCATTTTCCCTTCAAATAGGAAATGTCAGGAAGCTCTGGCTACTCACCCGAGCCCACCAAGAAGGCCCCGGGGCTGCACATCCAGTAAAGGCCAGGCTGTAGTTGGGCTGCCTGCTTCTTCCCCCCTCAGGCCTTCAACTGCATCCTTCCAGGAAGCACCTGAGGCCCTGGGGGACCAGGGACTGCCAGGGGGTTACCACTCCAAGGCAGCCCCTGTACCCCCTGACAGGATTTAGAACCCAGCTCTCCATGCCTGAGTTACAGTTGATTTCGGAGCTCAACCCTTACGGAGGTCTGCCTGACTTGCAAAGCTAAGAGGAAATTGGCTCAGCATTCACCTCCTACTCCAAATTCCAATCCCAAAGTTGCAGATTTGCAGGCCTTGAGGAAGCTGGCATTTTAAAGTCACAAGTATAAGGGGAGGCCATGATAATCCCATCTTTTAGCCAGATTGGGCTTTGTGAATATGAATGTTACTTGCCAGGTGCTTTGCAAACATGCTATCATTTAGTCCTCAAGCAACCTAGAAGGTCATCCATCACACATGTAAGAAAACTGAGGCTACGAGAAGTGAAGTGACTTATTCAACGTCACACAGCTGGTGAAGGCTGAGCTAAAAGCCAACACCAGGACTGTCAGACTCCAAAGCTTAGAACTGTGACCTAGTTTGTTCAAGGTCACATCATAGTAGTAAGTGAGGGAGCCAAAACTCCAATTAAAACAAAAATGAGAAGTCATGCCTTCCCCAGCAAAAACGATGACACCAAACGAGAGCTGAGGGGCGACAGTATGAGCATCCTTTCAGGCACTCAAGCCTCTGCACTTTGATATTTACCTTTTGGAAGCAATTTGATATTACATACAAGGACCTTAGCTTTTTCAATTCTGTTTCTAGGGAAGCAATTTTTTAAAAACTTTATGTATAAAGAAGTTTATCACTACATAATTAAAGGAGAGAAAAAGGAGCAACCTAAATTTCACCAACAGGAATTTGTAAATGGATTTATAATGTGTTCACCCAATGATATATTCTGCAACTTTAAAAAAGTGTTCAACTTTTTAAAAATTTTTATTTGTTTACTTTTAGAGAGAGAGAAGAAGGGAGGGAGAAAGGGAGAGAAACATCAATGTGTGGTTGCCTCTCACGTGGTCCCCACTGGGGGACTTGGCCTGCAACCCAGGCATGTGTCCTGACTGGGAATCAAACTGGCAACCCTTTGGTTCGCAGCCCGCGCTCAATTACTGAGCTACACCAGCCAGGGCTAAAACTGTGTTAAACTTTTGAGAAAAATTTGCATTCACATGAAAAATGTTTATGGCATGCCCTGACTCATGTGACTCAGTGGGTTGAACATCATCTCATAAACCGAAAGGTCACCAGTTTGATTCCCCGTTGGTGCAGGTGCCTGGGTTGCAGGCCAGGTCCCCAGCTGGGGCCTGTGTGAGAGGCAACCAATCAGTGTTTCTCTCCCTCTCTTTCTCCTTCCCTTCCCCTCTCTCTAGAAATAAATAAACAAATAAAGTCTTAAGAAAGAAAGGAAAACGTTTGTAAGTCTAAAAGTGTAGAAAGTACTACAATGGTTAAATGCATATGAAAGTGCATTAATAAAATAATCTCAAATATTAATAAATAATCTCAAATATTAATAATGGTTTTGTTTGAATGTTAGAAATAAAATCCATTGTAGTTTTTCTTCTTTCTATTTTTCTGCAGGATAAAAATTTTCCATAAGGATTTTTTCCCTTTAATGGGTAAATATTGGCCAGTCTAAAGAGTATTCATAAGTGTGTGCTCTGTCTCTGAAAGCTTCTCCAAGAGAAGGAAACCCATAATGAGTAATATCCACATCTTTGGAATAAGAGTAAAGCAGCTCAACGTGGCTAATTTGAGGAGAGAATGACAATTTATCCAGACTCTGCACCTCCCCCTCTCCTATTTACCCCTTCGCCTGTTTCATTTTCTTTTCCCCACCAATTGCTATATGAAATGATAGGTCTTATTTACTTCTCTACTTATGTACTTAATTGCTGTCCAGGGGGTTCCCCTTGCCCCCCATTGTCCATACCCGTGCAGCTAGAACAGTCTCGGGCAGTCAGTGGGCCTCCATAAAGATCTGTAAGAGGAACGAATTCATTCTTGCCGTGACATTCCCCTGAGGCCAAAGTGCTGTTATATTCACTTAAAATCAGCAGCTCAAAGGAGAGGAACTGAGAAGGGAAGGATAGGAAGTTAATTGGACAATATCTCTGATCTAGCTGGCAGCCGGCTTAAGAACTGTTGGCAACTTGCAATGGATCGGGGAGATTCCCATAATAAATCACTCCCATTGCCCACCTTACCAAGAGAACATTCCATTGGTAGCCAAAAGTACTAATAAAAAGAACTATCACATTTGGGGGGTTTACTGCATGCCAAGGGTTTGTGTATTAATATCATTCATCTCCATGATAGCCCTTAGGGTAGATATTCTTTTCTTACTAAAGAAACAGAGTCTCAGAAAGGTTAAAAAACTTGCCCAGATTCACCCAGATGGTTGGTGGTGGAGCCAAGATTCAAAGTGAGAACTCTGTGGTTTTCATTCCTCGCTGCACATGAGAAAATGGAGATTACCAGACCCCACCTCAAGTCACCCCCTCAGGACTTCCCAGAGTGTGGCCCTGGGACATCATGACCTGAACTCCACTAAAAGTTGAAGGCCCGGGCTTAGTTTGGTCTTAACCCAAAACTCACTTTTTTAACCACTCCCTGGTCTTGACTCCAATACTAATCATACTTTGTTACTGCCCCGGAAGGATTTCCTTTTGGTAGAGCCATTCACGGTCTTTGAGAAGGCTTTGGTCCAACGATTAACTTTTAAGATGGGACTTTGCTCTTGAAGTAATGGAAGATGGCAGCACACAGGCTCGGAGGATTCTAAGAGAACAGGTCTCAAAACCCAGATGAGGTACTATCTCCTAGCTCAGGAAAGCCGCCTTTCACTCACCCTGGAGCCCTGTACCCTCCTCCTTGTCTCTGCAGCGTCTCCCTGTTCATCCCTCAGACCACAGTGTCCTGCCTACTCATAGGAACTGGTATCCCCCACACAGCCTTTTCTGTTTATGTGTAGAGTTATCAACTGGTTGTCACCCCTGGCGCTAGCCCAAAAAGAGCAAAGACCAGCCCTTGTTTCACTCATCTCCAAACCTGAGCCCCAGGCCTAGCATGCAGTAAGCACCCAGTAAAAAATACCTCACCTTTGTAGCCCTCCAACTATGTATGGGTCAGGGACTGTGCTGAGCACTTTATATATTTTCACTCACTTAATTCTTAGAACCCTCTAATCCCCATTTCACAGATGAGCAAGCTGAGGTATAGAAAGGTCAAGTGAGCACTTAAGCTTAAAAGGCTCCAATATACCAAGCTAGCCAATAGCAAAGCCCATATTCAAACCCAGGCAGTGGAACTTCAAATTTGAAAGTTTTGATTGAGGGTTTAATTAATAGCCTGTGGAATACACCCCCCCACTGCCACCCACAATTCATCTGTTGGAGACTACAGCTAATGCCTGACCAGATAGGACTGATTGGTGCATCCAGACAGTGTGGCCAGAGCACCAGCCCTGAGAGACGCCAGGTACCCTGGGGAAGAATGGGTTTAGGAGGCTGTCGAGAAGCTGCATTCTGGCTCGCAGTTCTTCCATCTGCTGCGTGGGTTAACCGTTCCTACTGGCAATAGTAATGTGAAGACCCAATGACCTAATGCACACGAAACAACTGGCCCCAATGCATCGTACCTGGCAGTAGGTGTTCCACACATTCGTTTCCTTTCTCTAGTCAGTCTCCCCTTTCTGTCATCAGAGTCTAAAGACGGTTCTAATAAGGCTCTAGCTTTTTCTAAGGAACATTCCCCAGCTGGGATACACAGGCAGCCGCAGCCTTTGCTCACGTGCGCCGGCTCCCTCACCAAGCACTTTCCCCTGCTCTTTCTGGCTCGTCTCTCATCAAAGTCCCTTCGATTTCTCCAGCGTCGCTAGGAGACAGACTTGTGAGGCCTGGCCCTGCATTCCCTGAGGTGGCCAAAGCAGGGCCTTGGAAAGGTGGACACAAGGGGAAGACACAAAGGGCAGAATCAATAGGAAAAAACTGTCCTGAGAATGAGGGCAGAGCTCCTGCCTCTAAAGTTTCCACCCTGCACAGGTTCAAAATTGGAAGATTAATTTTTTAATTGCCAAAATCATTGTAGCTTCCACCACCTCCAAAATAGCTCCCATTATCATCAAATTTGCTATAGTGACCCCCACTCCCACCACATCTGCCACCACCACGACTGTCACCCAAACCACCGCAACCTGGTTCATCCAGGTTACAGCACAGGCTATTATTTGGCAATAAAAAGAAATAAAGCACTGATACCTACTATACCCTGGATTATGCTGACGAAGCCAGTCCCAAAGGACCACATAGTGTATGATTCTGTTTTTGTGAAATGTCCAGGATGGGCGAATGTGCAGAGGCAGCAAGTAGATTGATGGTTGCCTAGGGCTGGGGGGGGGGGGGGAGTGGGAAAGAAATGGTCAGTGACTGCGAATGGGCAGAGATTTCTTTTTGGTATAATGAAAAATATTCTAAAATTGATTTTGGTGATGGTTACTCAGGTCTGTGAAAAGGCACTGAGCTATATACTGTAAATGAATGACTGGTATTTGAATTATATCTCAATAAAACTATTATAAATATAATAAGGTCTGTGCTGCCACATGGCTTCTCAGGGGCTCTGTCAATCACTTAATGAGTATTTATTGAACCCTCCCATGTGCCAGGCACCATTCTGGGCTCTGAGGAGAGTGGTTTACAAGCCAGACAAGGGCCCTGCCTTCATGAGACTAACCATCTAATGAAGGCAGGCAGAAAAAAACAGGCTTTAGAGAGATCATTTCAGATAGTGGTACATGCTTGTAGACAGACTGAATTGGTGGTGGTGGTTTTTTTTTAATCCTCATCCAAATATTTGAGAAAGAGAGGAAGGGAGGGAGACAGAGAAACATCAATGTGAAAGAAATATCAACTGGTTGCCTCCTGTACTTACCCTGACCAGGAATCAAACCAGCAACCTACGTGTGTGCCCTGACCGGGAATCAAACCCGCGATATTTTGGTGTGTGGGATGGTGCGCCAACCAACTGTGCCATCTGGCCAGGGCTTAAACGGATGCTTTAAGTTAGAAAGTGATTGGGTTGAAGGGGGAAGTTAGCTACTTTAAATAAGGTTGCCAAGCAAAGCTTGTGTGCGGAGGTGGCCTTCCGCTGAGTTATTCAGTCATTCATTCATGCATTCATCTATGCAAACAGCCCTTGAGCTTCTGCAGGCACTTTGATAGGAATTCATTTCCCTGCAAACTCAGCTTCAACCAACGCTCTTTCTGAGTGACTAATCTGTTTCCTTGCTCAAGTCAGTGCCCAACTGATTTGTGAGAAATCTCTATGGCATCTTTCCCTTTCTTTGTGGGAGGGAGGAGGTAGCAAAAACTGCTTCCCCTTGGGACGGTAAAGTAAAAATCTTTCAGCAGTTACAGAGAAAATCAGGATATAAAACAAACATTTTCTCAAAGTCAGTGCCACAGACTAAACACATTGGTTTTGTTCAAGCCCCCGGGAATTTCTCCGTATCTTACATAAACCTGGTTGACAAGTGAGAAATGAAGCCCCAGAGGATGAAGCTGTGAGTTGGCCAGGCCATGGCCTTGGCCCGACAATTCCAGTGGGCCCTGGGGTCCAGATTTGGATGGTGCAGACCAGTTCTCTGAGGTTCTTCACAAGCTCGTGGCTTTCCATATGAGACTCTAATCCCAGTCCAGTGATCAGACAGCATTTGATGGCCCAGAGACCCCTGACTCACGAGGGTGCACCACCAATATGAGTGCCACTCAAAGTGGGTATTTCTGAGCTTAACTACAGCAAGCAGCCCCTTTATTGGGATCTGAGGGAGAGGCACAAAAGGCAGACTGACCTCTGGAAACAATGGGAAGAATCTATTGCCCAAATTCTGGCCCTGGTTCTGCCACCAACCAAATCTGTATTTTACTTCAGTCTCATCAGGTCTTTGGGCCTTAGTTTCCCTGTTTCTGAAGCAAGGGGGTCAGACCAGTTCTGGGATGACTAAGACCAGACCTACATTCTGCCATACGTATCCTGTCATGGCAGATGCCACTACCTGATCACGGCACTCTTGGGGAGCAGCCTCGGAATCCTTCTCCACACAGTGTTCTAATCAGGTACTGCCAATGGATCAGAGTTGGCACACGGCTTAGCAGTCGGCAGCCCTGTGCCTGAACTGGGTCATTTCTAAGGGCCCCTCCAGCTCTGATCTCCTGACGCATTTTAGCCTCTAGGCTTGCAATCACAACAGGAGGCCTCCAAGGAATGGTAGGGAAGATATTAGAATCAAAAAGTCCTGGGTTTGAATCCCGGCCATTCTGCTGACTACTTTTGCAATGTTGGGTGACTTAGTTCTCTTTGAAAACAGGATCAGAGTTCCTGACACATAAGGGGTTGTACAAATTAAACGCTTATAAGGTACCTTTTGCTTGCACGTGGGACACAGACACACCAAGCAAATGTGCACACCAAGAAAGAGGTGCGCACTTGCCTTCCATCCTGCTCTGGCTTCCCTCTCTGTCTCACACAACAGACTCGCCCTGACAAGTGGCTTCTGACTTGTGCGGCCTCCCCTCCTCCACAGACTGTCACTTCTGCCAGTGTCAGATTGTTCCCCTCCCTTCCGAAGTTCCCTGGGGCCTGCCCTCATGCCAGGGAACTCAAGCAACCTGGCAGCCCTTTGGATAAGGCAGAAGCTCAAGAGAATCATTAGAGAATGGTGAACTGTAGGCCTCTCCCACCCCATACCTGCTTTCTCCTTCAGCCTCTGCTTAATGACAGCAGCACCAGATGCTGCGTGCAGGTGGGAATGTAGTGTCCTAGAAGCTGGGCTGTTTTTTATGCTCTCGGTATAGGTACCAGGGGCCAGTATGGAGAAAGTTGCTTTATAATTTCTCTAGACCAGAGATGACAAATTCATGGCCCAATTATCACCAACCCCTTCACAGACACCACACCCCATCACTGTGCTGTTGGAGACACTGTAGCCCTCTTCCGCCAAGAGAAAGGCTCAGAGAGAGACCTGGCTGAGCTCACCCCTGCATCCCCTAGCAGCTGGGGAAATGCACAACTCAGTCCTGGAGCCGTAAGCCTGCAGCACCCAGCAGGATCCACCATAAGTGTTCACATAGACATTGCTTTCCTCCTCCCAACCAAGAAGGGGCTTCAGAATTCTCCCCCAGACTGTGCTCCAGCCAGCCATCAGCAATCCTTGAGGACTGGCAGGCGAGAAGAAACATATTTGTCATCTCTAGTCTAAGCTTAATGCGTCATTTTATAGAGTCAGAAACTGAACCCAGAGAAGGAAAGACATTTGCCCAAAGCCACACAGATGAGTTAAAGTCAGAGGCAGGACTAGAATCCTAACCCCTTGACTCTAAAATTGATGCTCTACACTTGTACAGATTTATATTTAAATTAATCAAAGTTAAATAAAACAAACAGCTTAGTTCTTCATTTGCACTTGCCACATCTGAAGTGCTCAATAGCTACATGTGGCTAAGGGTACCACAGATGAATAGCACAGTTTCATCACTGTGGAAAGTTCTACTGGACAGCTCTGGCTTGGACCCACTACTTCATGCTGCCTCTTTATCTTCAACTTCAAAAGTTAGGGCATTGCCTAAACACCTGTACCTCCCTTAGCAACCCATCTGTGGATGGGTGGTGATGGTGAGCAGTGACGTGGGATACGTAAATGTGGATGCTCACAGAAATATCTACAAAGTGCAACCCCCTACTGGGCAACTAGGGACCCAGAGATGGATTCTTCTCCTTAAAAGTCAGTATTTGTAAGGAGAGATGGACACATCGTACTTCGCTTACTCATTCATCCAACAAACCTTTACTGAGTTCAGTCTAGAGCCAGGCACTGAGCTGGGTGCTGGGGACATCAAGGTGAATCAGACACGGTCCTTGCCCTCAGGCTGAACCCCACTGAACTGGGGTTCCGTGGGAGAAACACAAGGTACAGCTTGATGGGGAGCACTCAGCAGGGACCTGAAGAATGTGTGTAATTTCATCAGGTGGCTAAATACTCCAACAACACAAAGGACAAAGAAGGGAGTAGGCACAGGGTGACTCTACCCCCTGGGAGACCTTTGGCAACATCTGCAGACATTTTTGGTTGTCAAAACAAGGGGAATGGAATGCCACTGGCTTCTAGTGGGTAGAGCCCAAGGACACTGCTTGACATCCTATAAGGAACACATGGGACAATTCCCACAGGGTGGAACGGCCCTTCCCAAAATGTCAGTAGAGTCAAGGTGGAGAAACCCTGGGCACTGGAGAGGGGCAGGTCCAGTCTTCAGTCCCACAGGTGTGCGCAGGGAAGATGAACAGGAACACACAGGAAGTAGTGAGCCAGCTGGGAAGACACTGAGGAATCTTAATGCGTTCAGTGTCAGGATTAAATCTGAACGCTAGAAAGGCCCCTTGGTCACTGGGTGAGAAAAGGACTGGAGGGCGCAGAAACTGGGGGAGTCTCGCCAGGCTGTGGGCAGGGTGGCCGCGGAGATGCAGCTGAGAGCTCTGGGGCAGCCGTGGGTCTCAGCGATGGGCTGTAGTAGAAGACACAGCACTTGTCACAACTGTGACTGAGTGACTTGTGTAATCAGCTGCTCACAAATGCTGTTCTTCTCCCCTGACTGTAAACTCCGGAAAGCTAGGGACCACATGTTTTTGGACCCACATCCTGGTCTTGGGCAAATTACTTCTGAGCCTTCCTTTCCGCATCTATAAAGGGCAAATGATACTGATAACCTCCTTCAATTAAATATAAAATTAAATGAAGGATCCAGCAATTCCACTTCTGGGTATTGTTAAAAAAACTAAATGCATCCCAGTAAATTTTAAAGATCTTACCAGCTTTCTTTACTCAATGAATCCGGTGGCAACCAGTCTAGCAGACAGAAGGGGGCTCTGAGAAGTAGTACAAAATGAAAGATTTCTACACGCTGAAGGGAGCGGAAACAAGAAGGCAGTGCGCTGAGCCGGGAGGCAGAGACAG
Organism: Artibeus jamaicensis; assembly: GCF_021234435.1. Classification (NCBI taxonomy): domain Eukaryota; kingdom Metazoa; phylum Chordata; class Mammalia; order Chiroptera; family Phyllostomidae; genus Artibeus; species Artibeus jamaicensis. The sequence goes on along the minus strand of NW_026521828.1, from coordinate 5,745,742 downwards.
GGTCACTTCGCCTTAGCAGATGGCAGGGGTCTCTAAGGCAGGTGACCTCACTAGTGCTGGTTGCTGATGGGCTGGTGTACGATTCATTCCCAGGAGAGCTAAAACCGTGATTAAGTCCTGGTTTGTGAGATGGGCCTTAACATAAGTGACTCTATTTTGAGCCTGCTGTCTTGTTTTTTAATAATATACACCCCAAATAATTGAAAGCAGAAACCTGGTCAGATATTTGAATCTCCTTGTTCATAGCAACATTGTTCACAAATAGCAAAGAGGTGGAAACAACCCAAAGTCCATCAGTGACAGGAGACAGGCTAGTAAGCCAGGACAAATGGAACAGGGAACCCAAGACAGACAGTTAAATGACAGTTTGCAGCCACCTAGTAAATCCTGTCTTCTCTAAACCAAGGACAGTTAAAAGTAAACCGTTGACACTTCTCCTCCCCAACCAGAGAAGAAATAGCTTAAAATTACCCTACTCAGGGAGAGAGAGGGTGAGAGTGCAGAAATCCAATTAGTGGCATTTGCCAACAACACTCAAGGACAGATGAAGTTAAAGGAATAAATCTCATTGTGGCGCATCAGCATAAAACTGATGAATATTCTACGGAGATCCTCCCCAAGACCTCCCCTAAACCCCTCGGCCCCTGCTCTCTCTCTCAGGAGCCTCGCAGTTCCCTTCCTTCTCCTCTTCCCCCGACAAGGCATGAGTCTCCTAAATTCCGAGGGACCCCAGGAGGCCTGCAACCAGCCAGCAATGGGCAGCAGCAGCTCTTCCCAGGCGAACCCCCGACCCTGCCCCCAAAGCAGCCCAGCCGAGGCTCCTTTCCTCATCTGGTCCCTCTCCTGTCACTTCTTCCAGCCTAGGCCTTTCCTTGTTCCACTGTCCCCAGCTGTAGTAAATGTCCCCTAAAAATCGCCTGGACTCGTACTGTGAAATCTTTCCTGCAGGACTGAGAGCCCACACACTACTGGCCGGCCCTCAGCAGACCTGCTCAGGGCCAGTCAGTCCCCTTTCTGGAAACGGAATGAAGGATCAACAAAATGTGAAGTATACATATAAACAGAATATTATTCAACCTTAACAAGGAAGCACATTTTCGGGCCTGCTACAGTATGGAAAAACCTTGAAAACACCATGCTGAGTGAAATAAGCCAGACACAAAATGACAAATATTGTGTGGTTCTACTCCTATGAGATGCCTAGAATAGCAAATTCATAGAGCTGGAAAATAGAATGGTGGTTACCAGGGGCCACCTGAAAATGGTAAATTTCATGGCTTGTGTAGCTCAGTGGATTTTTTACCACACCAGCAGCAAACAAGGTTACATGAGATCATTGTATAAGGCCTCTTAGCCTAGAGCCCAATGCTCAGTGTTACCACTTTTTTCCTAGCGGTACTTTAAGCAAGAAAGGCACCGAGAGCTAGAGGTGCAGAAGCAGGCAAACCGGCGACTACTGCCTGTGGTCTGCACCGGGGACTGGTTCACAGCTGAGGCAACAACGGCTGAGACTTGGCTGCAGCACCGGAAGGGGGAGCTTGGGGAGGCCACTATGGCAGCGCCTGTGAGCCTGAAACCACCTGGCTACAAATCTCTGGTCGCTGGCGCCACAGGCTTAGCCTGCTTAAACCGAGCTGCAGCTGGGTGGGGTCCACGTGGGTGAGCCCTGCTTTGGAACTGTCTGAGGTCCCATCCTTTGTCCTCACTATCTCTGGGCCTGAGACATTTGCATTTGGTATGCTGACTGCGGACCTGTTCTAGCAGCTGTGAAACCACTGATAGGCTTTCTCTGAAACCCCAGGGGACCCGCAGAGAATAAGTGAGCTTGGCTCTCCCAGCGTTTGTCTAGAGAGAAAATAGCCGGAGCACCTGTTCTTAGAGGCATCGTTGCCATGAGATCGCCTTTGTACTTCCTTTGTATAGATACAATTTTAGAGGAAAGACCTTTAGGAGTCATCTTAGTCTAACCCACTCCAACAAAAGGCCGGGGAAGGAAACAGACTTGGCGTGCAAAGGCTGTGGTTCAAATCTCATCCAGCCACTTCAAAGCTTTGCAACTCAGGCAAGTTATTTAACTTCTGGAAGCCTCGTTCCCTCTCAGTAAAATAAGGATAATAATACATTCCACTTGGAGACCTTCCGAGAATGAAGGCCACAGTGGAGTTGAAACTGGCTGACAGGCCCTGGCCAGGTAGTTCTGTTGGTTAGAGGATCATCCTGATACACCAAGGTTGCGAGTTCGATCCCCAGTCTGGGCACATACAAGAAGCAACCAGTGAATGCATACAGAAGTGGAATAACAAATCCGTGTTTCTCTCTCTTTCTTCCTCCCTCTTTCCCTCTCTTTCTCTCCCATTCTCTATCTCTCTAAAATCAATAAATAAAAAAAAGAAACCGGCTGACAGCTGGCCACCTGAGAGCACTCTCTACACCAGCCTGGTCTCCTCACGCTCCACCCCTTGCCTGGTGCTGTGTTTATCCTCACCGGAGGGTGTTGGCGTGCGGACTTGTGGGTTTCATTCACCCCCTTCCTCCACTAGAGAGTAACTCTGACCTGCTCTGCCAGCAGCTAGGGCTGCACATCACTGATATTTAATAAATGTCTGTAGAATGCATAGCACTCTGGTATCGCTCTGGGCTTAGATCAGGCTTGTTTGTTCAAATGTCACACAACAAATGGCCGCTTTAGGGAAATTACTTCAGTAACTGTTGAGAAGCCATCAGCCTAGGAGAGACATATTTAGCTGTGTGGACGAGAGGTACCCTGTCTCTCCAGGGCCCCGGAGAGTAAATGAAATGAAAGCTTTTTGTACCAGTACCTCCTCTGGTGGAATCCGGGGTCAGGTAGCCCAGGAGAAGTACTAGGGGGCTGAGGGTAAGAGGTAGGAAGAAGGCGGGTGTGAAGTAAGACAGAGAAACAGAGTGGGTGAGGGGAATAAAACTACTCAGAACTGAATTGGCTTTTCTAGGATTTTGAGTTCTTAGAAATTATTGTGTTGAACCAGGGCAGATTAGTAGGCTCTGGGTCCAAACCTATCTTCATCCCTACTGCCTATGTGATCTGGAGTCAGGTTTCTTGCCTCTCTGAGCCTCAGTTTCCTCACCTGTAAAATGGGATGATAATAACACAAGGTACTTTATGAAGTTATCCCATGGTTAAAGGAGAACAATCACATAAAGGTCAGCATAATGCACTGTTGAAATACACTGCTAGGCTCAAGACGGAGCCACTCAGGCAGCGGGGGCCAAGTCAGCAAAACAACACTTAGGTAACTTTCTATCTGAAAATGCTCTGCCTAACTGGAAGTGTAGTATCTCCAGTCAGCCAGTTCCCAAACACCCACCTACCTCTGGGCTCTGTACTTATTTCCTTGTTCCTTATTCATTCTCTCTCTCTTCCTTGCTCCTTATTCTTTACTCTATGACAGTTTCCTTCCTTCCACCCCATTAAAAAATATTTTTTTTGCTGATTTGAGAGAGTGCACGCATGAGAGACAGAGATCAATTGTTTGTTCCACTTATTGATGCATTCATTGGTTGATTCTTTTCTTTTCAAACCCTCACCCAAGGATATGTTTATTGATTTTAGGGAGAGAGGAAGGGAGGGAGGGATGGGGGAAGAGGGAAAGAGAAATATTGATTAGTTGCCTCTTGACCAGGGATTGAACCTGAAACCTAGGTATGTGCCCTGACTGGGGATCAAACCCTCAACCTTCTGGTGTGCAGGGGGCAGACAATGCTCTGACCAATGGCCCCAGGTGGCCAGGGCTCATTGGTTGATTTTTGTATGTGCCCTGCCTGGGGATTGAACCCACAACCTTGTTGTAGTGGGACGATACTCTAACCAACTGAGCTACTCAGCCAGGGCTCCTTCTGCCCCATTTTACAGTCTCTGGATGCTTGAAAATGAAGATTGCTCACTTCATGAAGTATTAAATAGAGATCCTTTATATCACCTAAATTGCCTTCTTTAAGCATTTTTAACAGTGCTCAGCACACGGGAGTGGCTGAATAATTCTTAGCTACACTTTCATCCCAATGAAATACTGAGATCCCGAGTAGAGACAGGACGGCCAGCTGGGGTCAGAGCACAGGCTAGAAGTCATCGCTCTTGGTTCATGCTCCTGGTTCCACTATCTGTTGTGGCTGCTATTTCTTGTCTCCAAGGGCCTCAGGGTCTAAGAGGGGAACCTGAAAGTGTAAAAAATAAACCTCAGGAACATACACGGGTGACCAATGAGGCTTTTGCGCAGTATGGTAGATGACCACTTTGTGACTTCAAGGTCTTCAGAAAGATGCCCTTAACCCAGAATGATGGTGATGAACACAGTTTATGTCTGCAAGACACTGGGTGAATGATTTAAATGAATTATGTCATTTAATCTTCAAAGCAACCCTAGGGAGTAGGTAGGAACTGTCCAGACTCCCATTTTATAGAGATGGAAACTAAGGCCATGAATTTAGTTCAAGGCCATGTTAAGAAAGCTCTAAGCAAAAAAAAAAAGAAAAGAAAAGAAAGAAAGAAAGTTAGTTCTAAGCAGAGCCTTTCTATGCAGCTTCCCCACTCCTTGTCCCACCACAGAATGAAATTCCCATGTTAAAACATCCTGCCTCGGAATCACAGCCTCACCCCCTGCAAAAATTCAAGACTGTATACTAAGCCTTGCCAGCTATGCACACATCAAAATGTGTGAATCTGTTCTCAGTAGTCTCCCAGAGTTGAAAGAACTATGAGCAATAATGAGAGACAATTACTATTGTGTGTTCACTTAACCTTTAAAAAGACCACAAAGTAGGTGCCATTGTTATTCTTGTCTTACATCTGCAGAAACGAGCAGAGAGAGTTTGCGTAGGCGGGCGCGGGAAGGGCACAGCTGATAAATGGGGCAAGGCCTCGAACCGGGGCTGCAGGTAGTCTTGTGAGCCTCACTGCACGGTCCTGCCTTGTGGCTGCCTCCCCTTCCACGTGCTTAATATTGATCTCTCTCCCCAGGCTCAGGTGCTCCTTTTTGAATCTGGAAGAAGCCATAAATACTCTCTCAGACACATAACTGTAATTTTAGGGAGTTCCAAAAGCCTCTGATATTTACCAGAGAACCTCCAAAAGGTCACCTCGACCCAGACTCTCCACCTCTTATCTTCTTCCCTGGACGTCTCCAGCAGTGGCCCTCAGCCTCGCTCAACCATCTTTAAAAGCGGGAGCTTCCTGTCTCCCCAGGCAGCTCGTTCTTCAAACAGCAAGACTCAATAGAAACTTCTTCCCTCCAGGGAGACATCTGCCTCTCGGAGGTCACTGCACAGAGCCTGGAGCCTCAGAGAACAAGTCGGCTCTCAACTCCCAGGCAGCTCTTCAGAGGACAGTGGTTGGTCCATCCCACCCTATCCCACCCGCTGTGATGATCCCATTCCCTCCCTCCTTCCTTCTCGGAAGGCTTCTGAAAGGCAGGGGCCGACCTCTCATCCTGCTGCGGCCTCCTCAGCCAGGGTCTTTTTCTTTTCTTATAAGTTTATTAATTTCAGGAGGGGTGGGGAGAGAGACGTGGATTTGTTGTTCCACTTATTTACGCTGCTTCAGAAAGGATGCCCTGGGCCCCGCCGAGGGCAGGTGTTGCTGAGAGAGCCCGAAGCACAGGTGCAGATACCCGACACTGGACTGTACCTTTCTGGGCCCACACTGTCCTTCTGTAAAATCGGGGGGGATGCAAACCCACAGGCTCACTGGGGCCAAGCCAATGAGAGGAACATCAAGGACTACTCATTCTGCAAAGAGGTAGGTTCTCTTCTGATTTCCTTAAAACCTGCTACCCTCTCAGTCTCTCATTTCCAATTTCTGAAGGCACCATAGAGGCAAGCTAGCCAAAGTAATAAAAATAAAAATGCCAAGGGCGAAGGATAATGGCACTTGGCCTTGATGGAGGAAACCAAAGGGTCCTGTGGCCCCTCCCTGTCCACAGGAGCAGCTAGCTGCAGGATGCCTGCTCTCTGTCTCCCTCGGCGGCTGGGCGGCTGGGCGGCTGACACTCGGCATTGCAGCCAGTGCCATGTGGACAAGCAGGCCGTGTTAACAGATCTTGTGAGCTTTTTAAAGAAGTTGAACACATGAGTTTTTATGTGAAATATCCCAATTTTTAAAATGTTGGCTCAAATTTTTCTTAAACCGTAGGAGGGCCAAATACAACATGTTCTGAACTGTAAGCCGCCAGTCTGCAGTTTCTGGAGTTGGGTGTTCTGAAAGCTCCCTTTCCTCTGGAACACTCTGCAGAAGAAGTGAAGAGGGTAGGAGGAAAGGAGGAAAGGAGGGAAGGAGGGAAGGAAGGGAGGGAGGGAGGGAGGGAGGGAGGGAGGGAGGGAGGGAGGGAGGGAGGGAGGGAGGGAGGAAGGAAGGAAGGAAGGAAGGAAGGAAGGAAGGAAGGAAGGAAGGAAGGAAGGAAGGAAGGAAGGAAGGAAGAAGGCACTACAGGGAAACCTCTCTGAGTCATGAGCCTGCTGGCTGCTCGGTGGGAGACAGGGAGGAAGGCCTGGCCTTTCTGTGCTGTTAGGCTTTGCTTAGGTTAACGACCTCTCCTCTAGCTTCCAGCTTGTACTTGGGAGAAACATAATGGCCCCAGGCCTCAGGAGTGTCTTAGCAGGTCTGAACAGCATGCTCTGGTTTGTGGTTGGAGAGGAGGGGCCTCGCTCCCAGGGCTGGTGGAAGGAGGGACGGGTGGGGAGAGACACTGAATCCCAGGCAGGAGGAGGGCTCTGAGCCCTAGGCTCAGGCCAGGCTGCCCTGCACTCTGGCTTGCTTCTAGCTCCCCGAGGAGCCCCGGATGTTTCCAACTGGGCCTCTGTGTTAAAGAGGGACTGTACGGCCCATGGCTGATGTGGCTGACCGCCAGTCTGGCAGATGGCCAGATCCCAGAGCTCACTGGGAAGGAGTATAAACAAGGCCCCTGGTGGGCAGCTGTGACCCAGGATGTTCCAGCAGAAGAGAAGTGAGGAGAGAGAGGGAACGCCAGAGGGACCCTTCCACATATCCCTCGGGCGGCCCAGGACTCAGGTATCAGTCAGGGACAGGATGGGGCTCCCCAGGGCAACAGGCAAGTAGCTGTCACAAAAAGGGCTGCATGAGCCCACTTTTAAGGAGTCTTTCTGTTCCAGCCTCCTGAGCCTGTGACCCCACAGCACAGCTCTGTGATCCAGCTTTCCTCACACTGGAGACATTCTCTGTACAGAGGACATCTGTGGTTTTCCTTGCTTGGAAGCCACCCTGTTCCTCCTGTCAGCAGCGCCCTAGTTGTCCCTCCTCCACTCTCAGTCCATGAAGTTTGGGTGGGGTTGAGGTTGACCTGGCCTTTCTACCCTCGTCACTCCAGGGTAGGCATGCGTGCCGGGCCTGGCCTGGCTGATCAGCCTGTTTCTCCCCCCGGCCGGGTCCAATAAGACCCAATCTGAGGAATCTTGAAACTTGGGAAAAGAAAAATTGTCAGCTATTGCCTCCGTGCACATCTGGAGGGGCTGGGGACCATCTGGACTCCTCTGACACGGGAGGAGCCTGTTTAAGAATGAAGCCATTGCAGAAGAAGACAGCACAGAAAGGGAGAGAGAGGGGCAGAGAGGGAGGGAGAGGGGAACAGACTAACCCATTCACTGGTGTGCATGAGACGGAGGGACCTGAGACTTGACAAAATGGTTTGAGCCCCTGGATCCAGCTTTAACTGATGAAGTCTTAAATCCCTGGACTTTTGGTGAAGGGGTCCAGAATATGCCACATTGGCATAAAAATTATTTTGAGCAGAAGGCATTTGAATGCCTAATACCTCTTGTCTGCCTAAAAGCACAGACCCCAGAAAGAATTCCTCTGTCATAAACAGAGAGCAGCCGGGGAAGACTGGCAGGCATCGCCATGCGTGACCAGACCTTGTCAAAAAAACATGGTACGTCCACCTCTGCCCCTTAGGGCCCAATTATCTTTCATAGAAGTCTCTTGTTTTCCTGTAAAAGCCCTTCTTCCTCCTCCCCTCCCCCTTTTAATATGGTATATAAACCCCCCAGTTCTAACCACCTTATTGAGTCACATTTTTCTGTAAAATCCTGTATGTATGTGATTAAATCTTTTTGTTTTACTTGTTATTCTGTCTGTTGTTAGTTTAATCCACAGGCCCCCAATTAACAGAACCCAACAGAACAGAGGAAAAGCTTTTCCTCTCTGACATTCGTTTTATAAGGGAAAAATCGCCCCCTGACATCAGCTTCCGTGACTCCAATATTCCACACAAGTCTCTGACTGACTGTATAACTTACCTGGGAACTGAAGGAGCCAGGGAAATGAGGAAGTGATTGTTCTCAATTTTAGCTGCTCGCTCGACCATAAGGACAGGGTGCACTTAAAGGAGGTACAGAGCTGATTGTGTTAAGTCAGCTCCTGGAACGCCAAGGGGGGGCGTAAAAAGACCACAACCACAGCATGAGGTTTAAGAGCCAATCAGCCATACTATCACGAGCTGTCCACAAGCTCTAGTAACCGGTCCTTGGTCAGATCACGCATGGTCAGATCACGCACCTTAGTATAGCCCCTGAGCCAATAGCTAACTGCCACCTTCTGCTTCTGGAAGTTGCTTGCTTGCTCGCCTCTATAAGAACCCTAGCCTGTAAGCGTTAGGCGCGACTCTCATTTGCAGCCATTCTGGCACTCGTGTGTCTCCGGAGGCACCCCGAGAGTTCGCCCCTGCGCAGGTAAAACTTTGAAACTTTGGCCAATAAAACACCTCTGACTACCCAGCAGTCTCCGACCCTTCTTGCTCGCGAGGACGGGATGTAACAGGAACTAAATTCCACTTTACTTTGTATAGGGCAGAGAAGAGCCTCTGAAATCACAGAAATCTGCCCGTGCGGTCTCCAGCCCCTGGCTGTATTCCTGCCCTGCCTGCATCCCCAACATCCCCCTGGGCAGCCCTGGGCAGGGCTCAGCTTGCAAGGGGGACTGCTGCGGGCACTTGTTCCTCTGCTGATTCCACACACAGTTTTGGAGCACCAGCTGTGTTCCAAAAGGAAGTTCTCAGGGTCTGGTGAGAAAAAGAGACCAGTAAAAAGAATGGATTCATGATCTGCTAGCAATAAGCACAGAAAGGGGGCCTGTGGAGACGGGAGGGCAGAGGGATGTCCCTGAAGCTTCCTGAAGGACCACGACTCCTGAGCTGGATTCCACGGGCTGAGAAGCCAGTGGGGTAGAGATTAGAGGAAATGCCTTCCAGGCAGGCAGAAGGAGCAGCATGAGACACAAACTCCAGGCAACAGGAGAGGCTGTGGCCTGTCAGAGGAGCTGGCTGGGGACAGGTACAGGGGCTCCTATCAGGGGACAGGGTGGCTGAGCCACTGTTTGACAAGCTGGCTTTGAGGAGGACTGCTTCCTGTGTGTACAAAAACCTAGATAGCAAGCAACACAGCTCAGCCCTGACCCCGAGGCCAGGAAAAAGCCACAGTCATGCTCCCGGAGAGGAAACAAGCTAAAGGATCCCCAGCCGGGGTCTGGGGTCGGGGGGTAAGACAGAGCCCTTGAGCACAGTATATTGGTAAGCTCCTCGCCCACACAGAAACCTTGGACCTTCCGACTGGAAATGACTGTAGGGCAGTGAAACCAGGGCCCAGTGCGAAGTCTTCCATCTTTTCTCCCGCTCCTGAGTCCTCCCGGAGTGCCCCTTCCCTGTCTGTGTCCTTGAGCTCTCTACAGGGCCTGCGGGGACAGGTACGGCCATGGGTAAAAACTGGTATTTTTGGAGTCAGACAATCCTGGGTGCTAATCCTGACTGGGCCCTTAAGTGTCACCTTCTTATTCAACCTCTCCATCTGTCTCCTTTTCTGCAAAATGAAGCCAACAGCAATACAGATTAAATAGAGTCACACATACATGGCAAAAGCCATTTCATTCCTCTACTTTTCCTTTCTATATTGTCTGCAGGGCATTCCTGTCTTTGGGATCCGCACCATTCTACATGCTCTGTTGAGACTTTCGGTCACAGAGCCTGGGCCTCTTCCTGGCCACAGGGAAGGGACACTGGTTATGCCTAGACAGTCATGATGTTCCCTTCTGGGCAACAGCGATCGGTCTCTAGGATGAGCTCAAGATTCCCGCAGGCAACCAGAGTTTGCCTTGGGAAAGGATCTTTCCTCCACACAGTTACTGAGCTGGAAAAATGTGAGTTTGGAGAAAGCCTGTCTAACTGTGGATTAAGTCATTTCTTACAAGGAAATAGAACCAACATGATGATGGTGACGCTGAAGATGGTGCTGATGATGGTATCACCATGCATCTCTTGAAGCCAAATCCACTCCTGGACTTCCCAGTTCCATGAGCCAATTCAGTAGCATTTTTATCTAAGCCAATTAGTTGGATTTTTTTTTTTGTACAGGCAGCTACAAATCACTTGGCTTGTAAGTCCTGAGCACAGTATCTGTCACCATAGGAAGAGCTCGTGAATAATAACTCCAATAATGAAGAGGGAAAAAATGCTCTTATGTTCCTTCTCCACCAGCTTTTTCCCTCCCAGAAAATACTCTCATCCCTTTCCTTCTAAAGTGGGGACCAGTCTACTGGCTGCCTTAGCTTCCCATTTGCAAAGACGGGCTGAGTGCGGGTGAGGGATACGGTGACAGGCAGGCCAAACTACTCAGTGCCCACTAGCCAGCGTGGAAGCTGCAGCAGCCCCACAGAGGTCCCCAGCCTGCCCCGACTGTGACTTGATTGGCTGCAGGGCAGAGTGGGCATAAACGGGAGTCCCACTGACCAAGTCTGAATCTCACTGCTAAAGCCGAGTGACTGTGGTCGCTTTATCTCTCTGGGCTTCTGTCTCCTCGTCTGTAAAACCAGGATAATGACAACCTCTGTTTCTCATAGAAGTTGCAAAAACTAAATAGAAAAAAAAATAAACCTAATATTAATATTGTGCTTAATATGTTCCAGGCATTGTTCTAAGCATTTACAATGAGTCCAATTAAATTTCCTAATAAGCCAAAGAGATAGGTGCTATTACTCCCGCTTTACAGATGAAGGAACTGAGGCTCAAAGAGGTTAGTAACTTGCTCAGGGTCTCACAATAGTAAGTGGTAGTGCTGGAATCTGCATCCAGGCCGTCTGATCTGAGTCTACATTCTCACCCACATCAGTGTGGTCCAGGCAGGAGCACAAAACCTACACCAGGGAGTTCAAGAGAAGGCATTTAAGATGGGCATGTAGCTAGAGAGGAGCTAGAAGAAATGAAAACCAGGGAAGGGAGTGGGGGGCAAACTAGAGATTAACAACTAGAAAATCACCATTTCCCCAGGGCTGAAGAGACAAAGGGAGGGATCAGTGATGCTGCAGCCCAAGAGCCATGGCTACCTCACGGGAGTTAGGACCCTGGAGGAAGAGTCATCCTCTGGAGTCACTGCCACAGACAACAGAAGTGTTGGTGCATGTGTGTGTGTGTGTGTGTGTGTGTGTGTGTGGGAGTGGGGGTGGGGGCTACATCCTGTCTTCTCCCCAGCCTGTTCCCTAACCTGCCAGTACCTCCTATTTGGCCAAACTTAATAGGAAGTCCGTGGGCAGGGGCATCTGGAAAACATAGTTCAGCCCCCGAGATGCTGAGCCCAACAGGGGACGGGCAGGGAACAGATCTCAGGGCAAAAATGTAAATGACCTGCACACCCACTGTGCTGTACAGCCTCCTTATGAACATGCAGGGCACACGGGGGCGACTGCTAGGAACGGAAATGGAAGACACACGCTGTGGGGGCCAGAATTTAGGTCCCTGACTCCCGGTTCAAGGTCGTGTCCAGCACAAGAGTAGACCCCAGCAGTTACTGGCACCCGGATACCTGAAAAGCAGGGAAGGGCAACTGGGGCTCTTGATGATGCCTCTTGCTCTTGGCCTCTGCCCATCTGGAAGCTTCTGCAGAGAGCTCTGCACAGCTTGGTGCAGATCTGCCACCAGAAGCAAGCTCTGTTTTTCTCTTCAGAGCGAGTAGGAGCAGCCTGAAGCTTCCCAGCAACTGCTTTGGGCTTTGAGAGAAACAGATGCAACTGCTGCCACAAATCAGGAGGCAAGGAAGTGGGGTGAGGCGCCTCCTAGCTTCCCATATCCTCCTTTTAGAAGGGTTATCATCTCTGTCCCTACGAGTCCCCTCAGTCTCCTCTCCCCTGTGAGCCCCTCTATGACCTCGGTGAGTAACTGGGAAGCAGATGCCACCGCTGCACTGGAAGCAGGCAAGACCCCAAAGGTGAGAGCATGAGCATGAGCGAGATCCAGGCCGAACGCAAGAGAAGATGTGGAGTCTGAGCCTGTTTTGCCAGAGTCTAGTAGACGTGGTCTTGGGAACCCTTCCCTTTGAGCTAGCTAGAATTCTGCCTGTAGGAATTTATCACACAGATAATGCTACACAAGGGCACAAAAGGCTTCTGGACAAGGCTACGCACTGCACTGTGCATTGCAATTAGCAGGAGACTGGGGGAAAAAAACAAGTGGGCAATAGGAGGTGGTTTGACTAAGCAAATTATGATGTATTTAAACAAAGGAATGCTCTGTGCTCTTACAAGGAAAGATACCCATCTGTATGTGCTGAAACAGGCTGATCTTCGAGACAAATTAAGTGAAAAATGCAAGAGACAGAACATTGTGTCCAGTATGCTCACACTGTTGGGTGGAAGGGGTGTTTTATGTATAGTTACACAAGCATCTCTTGCGATCCAGATCTATTTGGTTCTTAGTTCTGATAGCGAGGGTTCAGAAAGCAAGGGAGGCGACATAATTGGAATCTTTGATTCCTGCATGTCACCCCAGAGAGCAAAGAACAAGAGTTCAGGAGCAAATGGTTCATCCAAGAGGCCATCAGAATCCATTCTGTTCTGATGTGGAATCGTGTGGGGAGCACTGTGAGGATAGGGATATCTGTGTATGTAAAATCTCACCCCTGGGACCAAACACAGGAAATTGGTTAGTAGCGGTTGCTGCCAGGAGGATAATTCGACCCTAGGGGAATGGGGTGGGAGGGAGACTTATTTTTCAGTTTTAAAACATGGCCCCACGTTCTTTGAGAGGTGGGACCTCTGTCCCCTCCTGCTCGATCTGAGCAGGTCTGCATCTGCTCAGCTCAATAGAGAATGACGCAAGTGATACAATGTGACCTATGTGGCTAAGTCATAAAAGGTTATGCAGGCCCCGGCTGGGTACCTCAGTCGGTTAGTGTCACCCTGATATGCCAAGGCTGCGGGTTCCGATAGGGCACATACAAGAATCAACCAATTAATGCATAACTAAGTGGAGCAACAAACCAATGTTTCTCTCTCTCTCTCAAATCAATAAATAAAAGTTTTAAAAGTCATACAGCTACATCTTGTTTCTTGGTTTGCTTGCTCTGAGACACTTGCTCTCAGATCTGGTGACTGGGAAAAGCCCAAGCCACAGCAAGTAGCCCCATGCAGGCACTGTCGTCCTTGGTCGCATCTGAGCTGCAGCTGACAGCTGACGTCATGTGCCAGCCTTGTGAGTGAGCCATCCTGGGACTCCAGCCCCCGCTGGGCGGGCAAATGACTGTACCTTCAGCTGTCATCCAACCACACCACCACCAGGTGCCCCAGGTGAGAACCACCTGTATAAACAAAGTCAGCACACAAATCTGCAAGAAGTAATAAGACGTTGTAAGCCATTAAGTTTGAGAAAGTTGTATGTGTGTGTGTGTGAATATTAAGTGGAAAGTATATACTATCACATGTATTACCTATCCAAACTTCAGAGTGTCTTCCTTTTTGCTGTTGGTGGCATAGAGAAGGCAACCAATCAATGACTCTCTCTCACAACAATGTTCCTCTCTCTTCTTTCCTCTCTCTTTAAAAGCAGTGAAAAGAATGTCCTTGGGTGAGGATTAAAAACATAATAACAAGGTGGCCCGCGGGGGCTTGGGCTGTCACACAGAGGCTGAAGCAGGCATGGCGGGCCGTCTGGAGCCGCCTGCACTGTGCTCCAGAAAAGCCAGCTCAGAATCGCCCAATCTCTGCATTTTTTAAGAGAAGCAGAAATCAGACTTTTAGCTGCGAATTACTCCTGTTCTAATGTTGGCAACTGCTTCTTTTCTTTCTTTTCTCATCTTTTTTCCTATACTTCATCTTAGTCAAAAGGCTGAGAAGTGATCTTCCCCTCTCCTCCCCACCCCAGACTGAGAAGCAAAACAGAAGCAGCCAATTTGCCTCTCCGGACTAGATGATCTCTACAGAGGCTTTGGCACAGACATCTTGACTTCCAGCAGAAGCTCTCTGGGGAGGCAGCTCACATTCCAATCCCAAGAGGCTCAGATCTGAGAAAGGAGAGGGAGTGTGAAGGCGGAGATGCCCCAGCCTTTCCTGCTCCCCGCCCTGCCCGCAGTGGTGGGGAGGCAGGGCTGCTGGGAAGCCAGGCCTCGGGGAACTGGGCACTGCCGGGGGGCAGCTGAGCCTGTGATGAATCAGCTGCCAGAAGCTGCGGGCCTTCCCAGAGCTGTCAGGCGGCTCCCTGGGACCGACCGGGCAGCCAGGGCACCAGGGGAGACTAGGCCTCTGTTGCAGCGGAAAATACCCCCGCCCGTGCCAGCCATTGTTTCCCCGTCCTCCTGACCCCACTGCTTCTCCAGTGAGAACCCTGCCCCTGCCCCCTCCTCTGACCGACCCTCCTTGGTGGAGGGGCATCATCGATCCAGTCCACAGCGGTCTTTCTGGGCCTTCCCTCCACCCCCAGGGTCTTCGATTCCCCCGAGCCTGGGTCCATTCCATCTTCAGCTGACTTGTCTTCCTCTGAGACACAGCCTGGCAGAGTGCAGTGGTGTGATGGATGAGCTAAGAAGCTCTGGCTGGCGAGTGGGTGGGCAGACAGCCAGAGACACACTCTCACGAGATAGCAGAGCCCCCTGGGGGAGAGCCACAGCTGTCAGAGGGTCCCTGGGGTCCCCCCACTGCTCATCCAGAATGATGTGGTGGCGTTCTGGGCCACTGTACCAACGCCCAAATAACCACATGGGCGTTGGTACAGTACCTGACACACAGCAGTCCCTCAGTCACTGAGAATGCTTCTTTCTTTTCGCACTTTGGAACAGACACAAGGAGATGAAGGTGAACTTCTCAAAGCTGGGAATGTCTGTCATTCAGCCACGCCCCTCATCCAGGTGTTTCTAATCTGCCCATTCACTCATTCATTCATGCAATCGGAGGGCTCGCGGTGGAGACGGGCACTTTGTTGTGATTGCTAGTGCGGTGTGGGATGGCAGGCTGGTTTGAACGCAGGCTTCTATGGCTTCCCAGCTGGGTGACCTTGTGCAGGGCACGTCACCCCTCTAAAGCTGCAGATTCTCTCTCAGGGTTGCCACTGTGAGATTCAGCCAGATAATACGTGTAACCACTATTTAGATAATACAGGTCACAAATGAGGAAACCCAGGGAAGGGTGTGGATTGGTGCAAACTCACACAGCAAGCCAGTGGCAGAGCTAGGGCAAGAGCCCAGACATCCTGACTGCTGGGTCAGCGCCTCTCCCACCCTGTCCCCGCTTCTGGCGGTCCACCTCCTTGCTGCTCCAGCCTTCTGCCTTTGAAGATGTCGGTAGCCAGCAGATGGGAGCAGACAGGAAATGCCCGGGTGCCTTTTACTGGGTGAAGGCATTAAGTTACAGGGGGTGGGCAGATGGGCGGCCATTCGGGAGCTAAGACTGAGTTCCTGTCAGTTCCATTAGTGTCTCTGATTAACCCATTAGCACCCACTGGAAGCAGGGAAAGGGATGAGTCCTGAAGCAGTCAGCTTGGATGAGGCCCGAGGGAGCAGAGCTGGGAAGCCAGAAAAGGAGTCTCTCCTCTGGCCTTGGAAAGTGGGCTTCCTTAGAGAAGGGGTTAGGTAGGCCAGGCATGACAAAGACCCAGCAGGACTCAGAATCAGGGTGACTCAGAGCTCAGTGGAGCCCCTTGAGCTGACCCTTTGTACAGATGGGACGAGTGACCAGCAGAGAAAAGGAATGTGTCTCCGAGTCCATCACAGAGAACCCTGGGTTCCTGCCAATCACACCACTTAACAGGACTCAAGGGTGTTACAGGAACTATGGCCAAAAACGCAGCCAGCCATTATCAGGACACTACTAACTGCTTTACGTACATTATCTTATTTTATTCTCAGGGCAGTCCTGGGAGGGAGCCCGATTTACCCAGCAAAACTGAGGTTCGGAATGTTCGAGTAATTTGCCCCAAATCAGAGAATCCGCAGAACAGCCGAGATTTGGACCCAGGCAGCCAGATCACCAAATCCTCCCCTTTGTCATTCTGCCATCCTGCTGAGCAGCAAAAACAGGCAGAACCACTTTTGACAAACACATCCTACAGAGTCCTTCACATGGACCACACTTTTTATGTCAACCACATGAAGACGATATAATCATGCTATTCCGAGGTGGACAACCCAAGGTCCAGCAAGGCCAAGAAACCCATTTATCACATGTACAAATGCCATAAGAAATAAGAGGCAAACCCTTGTTCATCTCCCTCCAAAGACCAGGCTCTCGGGCCGCCCTCTCTGAGCAAGACGACCCCCATGCTGACCACCGTGTAACCTGGCTACCTCCTCGCAGGCATCCAAACCAATTCTCCTTTGTGCCCATCAGTGCGTTCACTCCTTCCCCACGTACAGTGCTGCGTGCCTGCTGGGTCTGCCAGGCCCTTGCTTATGAGACCGTAAAATCCCGGCGCCCGGCAGCTTATGTTCTCCTTGAGGGACAGGACAGAAAGACAGGCGACTCCAATAGGGAAGGGGTGAGTATGGGGTGTCATGGCATGACCTAGTCCTAGGGGACAGAGAAGGCCAAGCTGAGTCTTATAAGCTGATGAAGACATTGTCCAAGCAAAGAGGACCAGCCTTTGCAGAGGCCTGGATATAGAAGAATTCCAACACAGTTTGCAGGAGGAGTGAACTTTCCTCTACCCTCAGGGTTCTTTTGGCTGGTCTAATAATCAAATAGACATGAGGCAGATTAGCAAGAGGAAATAATTATATTTAATACATGCATGTGAGTAGGAGACCCCACCTGCAGGAGAGGTTCAGAGACAGAAGGTAGGGAGGGGTAAGCTGCCTTGGGGTCTTCAAAGGGTCTTTGCAAAATGATAAGAAGAGCAGAGTCAGTAAATACAAGTTTGCCCTGCCATGTAGGTGGGTCAAACATGTCATCTCTCATAATTTCTTATTATGGGCAAGACCCCTAATTCAGGTTCTTCTAGTTAGTTAAAGGGAGGGGCAGAAGTTTCTTTTGAGCTTGAAGCTAAAATTGCCCTTAGTTCAAAACAATCCATATACCACAGAAGCACATCTTGAGGTGAATGGCTCTGAACCTCAATGCTAGCAACAGATGAAGATAAACAGAGGCAGAACTGGAGATTCAAGAAGTGGTTGGAGCCCTGGCTGGTGTGGCTCAATGGATTGGGCACTGGCCTGCGAACCAAAGGGTCACTGGTTCGATTCCCAGTCGGGGCACGTGCCTGGGTTGTGCGCCAGGTCCCCAGTGTGGGGCATGTGAGAGGCAACCACACTCTGATGTTTCTCTTCCTCTTTCTCTCTCACTTCCTCTCTCTCTAAAAAGAAATAAAATCTTAAAAAAAAAAAAAGAAGTAGTTGGAGGTCTGGCCGGGTAGCTCAGTTGGTTAGAGCACTGTCCTGATAGGCCAAGGTTGCTGGTTAGATCCCTGGCCAGAGCACATGCAAGAATCAACCAGTGAAATCATCAATAAGTGGGACAACAAACTGATGTTTCTCTTTCTCTCCCTTCCTCTCTCTCTCTAAAAATCAATGTAAAAAAGAAGAAGTAAATGGAGTACGGACTTTGCCCCCGACACAGGACAAAGGGGAGCCACAGCGGGAGGGAAGATTTGCATCTAGAAAACTCCTGGTCTGCAGGAAGGAGGTGGTGGGTGGGGTACATGGCTGGAGGCAGCTTGGTGGAGTTTCCAGAGATAAGGAGGGCTTTGGTGATTGACTGGGTCTGGGGTGAGGGGCAGGAATGACAGGCAAATGGCAAGGTGGGGGTTGGGGGTGAGGAGCCAGGGAAGAGAAGTCTGGGGAAGAGGGACCCAGTGCCCTTGAGCTGCTGAGTGTCCGGGGTTGTGTCCAGAACGTGCCTGCACTTACTGGCCTGGACTTCAGGCCTTACTGGCCTTAAGGTTCTGCAGAGAACAGACTGTAGAACTTTTTACACTGTGCCTCAGTTTTCTCCTTTGGAAAATGGGTAATAACGTCACTGCACAGAGTTCTTGTAAAGATTCAATGGATGTGCAATATATAATTGATGCAGAAAGCACTTAACATGACACCAGGCACGTGGGATGGTTAATAAAGGTGAATTGAATAACTACATGAATAGACTATTCCTTGGCTGCAGCTGATAGAAGTTATTTGACAAAAGAGTTGATTTAAAAACCAAAGGACATTTTCTGCTCTCCAATATTCAGGGCGGGGTTGGAGGGTAAGGCAGAAGTACCGTTAACGCCCATGTTACCTGGACAGGACTGAATGGCACCCTGGAGACACACACACACACACACACACTTCTGCTGGGGCTGCATACCAGCTACAGCATGAACAATAATGTCAATGTCATTCATATGGTAGTTCCTCTGTTGCCTGACTCAACCATCAACCATGCTGACTTTTGTATTTTGTCAGAGAAACGGCTGCACAGGCCCCAAGCTCGGAACCCTCTAGGTCTCCTCTTTTCCTTTAACCCACGTCCAATATGCTGGCAGGTTGTTTTGATTCATCCCTGAAAATACATCCCGAATCCACCATCTGGGTGGAGGTGGGGAACAGAGCCACAGTGTTCTTTGTCAGGGGCTACTGCGAGTTTTTAAAAGGCAGATCAGGTCCCGCCACATTCCTGCTTAGAACCTTGTAAGATTTCCTAGACAACTTGGACTAAAATCCAAACTCTTCCCTTGCCCGCAGGGTTCCGTGCCATCCGGCCCATTGCTCTGCCCTGTCCCTCCACTCACACCCTCGTGCCCTGCACTCCAGCCCCCGTGGCTTTCTCTCCATTCCTCCATTTCTCCAGGGCGCCATGTCTCCTGCCCTCACCTGACTTTCTGCACTTCCTGCAGGTCTTCACGGGAGATGGCCCAAGTGACACATCCCCAGCGGGCTTCCCTGGCCGCCCCTGCCTCTGCCCTCCCTCTCTTTCCAGCTGTCGGCCTATGTGATATTCTGCCCACACTGTGTCTCCCACAGCGGAGTGTCAACTCCATTCCAGTGGCAACCTGGCTTGCTTGCTCTCTCCTAAATGCCCTGTGCTCAGCCACATCCAACACATAGTACGTGCTCGACAAATCTGTGACGAGCTAATGACTCACTGTGTCTGGATCCCCGTCCACTCTGTAGGAGATCAGGAACTTGCAACAAAACCATCCAGCCCACATGGAGCCCCACCATGTACCGGCCCTGTGCCAGCCCATGGGGCAGCCACAGAGACAAGCCGAGTCTTGGGCTGCGGGACTCACTGACCAAGGTTGTGTGAGACGTGTACGCACACTGGAAGGCCAGACAAGGTGGACGAGCCCAGGTTCTGCCAAAAGCTGCCTGGGCTCAAAGTAGCTGGAGAAAATGCCATATGGCTCCTGAACCCTGTAAGAAATCTAGGTCCCCTCTGTGTCCCAAGGCTGGGCCTCTCACCCGGGACTCGCCCTGCCTGGACCACTGTCCTCCACTGCACCCCAGCCCTCCCTGACTGTGACTCATCCTGCAGACCCCAGTCTCCACATCACTGCCTCCGGGAGGCCTTCCCTGATCCCTCGTGTCCCACCTGGATGGTATCTTCACTTTCATTGTTGTAGAAAGAGGAAGGGGGAGAGTGAGAGCGAAACACTGATCGGATGCCTCCCGTACATGGCCCGGCCAGTCCCAGCACTCATCACTGGGCAGTGTCGGCCTGCTCCCTGTCTGTGCCTCAGCGCCTCACCCCACTCCACAGGGCTATTTGTTCCAGGGAAGTGAAGACCTTGACCAGTGCTCGGCATAAAGCGGGAACTCAAGAAATATTTGTTTTCCAAGTAAACAAACACGCAGACAGAGGCTTTCCTGGGAAGGCAGAATTTCATCTTTCTGAGGCCAGGACAAGATTCCCTCTATATATATAGTCACAGCCCATTCTTTCATTTTCTTAAATAGGTCTGTGATGGTACACATTTCAGGAAGAACCACATTGTATACATTGATTCGTCTCCCTCCTTCTCCTCCTGGTACACTCCCCTGGGATGCTCTCTCTTTGTTGCACAGGCCCCAGGGCAGGCTTGCACCCTGAGTTTCCAGGCCTCTGGAGCCTCGGAGCCTGCTCCTGCTGGAAGGGAGAGCGTCAGCTCTGGCGTTAGCATCCTCGCCCTGTTGCTGGGTTGAGGCAGAGGCAATGCTGGGGTGAAGGCAGAGGGTACGTGGGCCAGGACGATTCCTTCCAGGCTGGAAGATTCCCAGGCTTCAGGGCAGCTGGGGAACCCCCTGCAGAGGGGAAAGACTGCCTCTGTCCCACATTTCCAGGTCTCTGCCTGCAGGTCCTCCAGGCCAAACTCTGGAGATGTCCCATGGCTTGAGGAAGGGTGGGGGCAGGGGCAGCTCAGGCTCTGAGGTTTAGAGAAGAAAGGATTTGCTCCAGGGGGATGCAGAGAAGGGACATACCCAGTGTGGCTCATTCTGCCAGTTCTAGCTCCAAACCTTCCCCTAGAGTGTCATAAAGACAGTAAAAATATCAACTGTATAGTCCTTCTCTGCCCAAACGTATGAATCCAGGTAATTAGATTAAGGTGAAGGGCAGGAGGGTCCAAAAGGGAATCCCAACAGGGTGCTGCAAAACAGGCGTAGCTGGTTCCCTAATTCTCAGATTCTCTTATGGGGAGCTTGGGGTATAGGAGACTCAAGTCTGTCCTTCCTTCCTTCCTTCTGTGTTTTGTTGCTTGTCATTTTTTTAATTGATTTTGAAAAGAGAGGAAGGGAGAGAAAGAGAGAGGCAGAGACATCAGTTTGCTGTTCCGCTCATCCTTGCATTCACTGGTTGACTCCTGCACGTGCCCTGAGCAGCATCGAACCTGCAACTTTGGCACATGGGGATGATGCTCCAACCAACTGAACATCCTGCCGGGGGTCAAAAGGGGTCAAGTCTTATTTTCAGTTCAGGGTTGACAGCTCCATTTATGAGTCATTACTGAGTTGCAAAGAGTGGGGAGGAGTAAGACATCTCTAGTCAAATCCAATTTCCTATTTCCCATATTTTCGGACAGGGAAGGAACTCACAGCCATTCCCACAGTCCCTTCCCTGCTCTTCACTCATTAATCAAGGTAACTTGTCTGCTAAACAATGCAAGTTCTTGCTCCAGATGACGAGTTTCTGTTGCCCTGCCCTGAAGGTCCTCTGCCTCATGGGAATGGTGTCCCCTGTAGTGTTGCTGGGCACAACCGGTGTAGCCATCCTCGGTGGCCCTGCCAGGGTGCAGAGACAACCTTGGGGGCTCCAGAGGGACGGTGGGGGTGGGGGTGGAGGTGCCTTGGATACTTCTCTGTCCTGCTCCAACCTTAGGAGGTCCTACCTCATCTCTTACACGGTGGACTAAGACTTCATTTGAAACAGGACGTCCCATTGCTCACCACAAGGTCACACCCTGTGAAATCCCTCCAGTAGAAAGGCAGTGGGGGAGGCGCAGGCACTGAGTCTGAATCCCAGGCTCCACGGCTCACTGCCGCTGTGACCCTGGGCCAATGAGAAGACTGAAGGAGGTGGTGCAGGCACGGGGCAGCGCCCTAACGACTGCCTGATAACTGGCTGTGATGCCAGTGGGACCACAAGGAAGAGGACTGTCTTTTCCAGCTCTGCAGGCAGAGCCTGGGCAGGGTCTCCACCACAACACTCTTGACATTTGGGCCAGGTCATTCTTTCCCGAGGGGCTGCCCTGTGCCCCCTGGGGCGTTTGGCAGCCTCCCTGGCTTCCATCCACGAGATGCCAGTCACACTCCCTCCCAATTTAGGACAATCAAAAAGGTCTCCAGATATTGCCACATGCCCCCCAAAAGATGAAAATCACATTGGGTTGAGAACCACAGGTCTTGGGGTGGGGGGCTATCTTGGGTCCTGCAGCTCCTTTGGCCGCAGGCGCAGGAGGACGACTGTGGAAGGTAACAAAGGCTGCCTCCCTGCCCGGGAAAACTCCAGGTCAGTGCCTCTAGAGAGATGGGAGAGCAGTAAAACGAGAGAGAGTGGGAGGGGGAGGGAGGAGGGAGGAAACTGAAGGGGGTGGGGGGAGAGGGAGACAGACTGCAGACAATGGGAAGAGATCAAAACAAGGCTGAAAGAACCTCAGGCTCCCAGGTCCCTAGTCTGGAACACCCTCCAGACTCATCCCTGGGACCTCTGGCAGGGAGTCTAGGGTCTTTTGCTCCTGTCTAAGGGATCGGTGGGCCCCACCCCCAGGCTGAAAGGGGAGTGGAAGAGGAGGGAAAGGCACCCAGCCGGGTCCTGCTCTCCCTGTCCCCTCCCACACACTGCACCCCAGGTCCTGTCCACCACGCCTGTGAGGTGCACCAGAACCTGACTCCTTCTCCCCACCTGGTTCGGTCACCCTCCCTTTGTGTCTGGCCTCCTGACTTCCACCCTCGCTATTCCTACCCTTTATTCTCTACAGAGCAGAGACACGACATATTAAAAATGCAAATCAAATCATGCCATCTTCATGCTCAAAGCCCTCCAAAGGCTTCCCTGGCCCTCGGAATTAAATCCAAACCCCGGGCAGGGACTTCAAGCATATGTGGCTGCCCGCCCCCAGCTTTTACCTGAAGTTCCTCTGTAATCTATACAGATGTCCCTTTATCAGACGGGACTTCTCCGCCCACCCAGTCTGCAAATACTTCTCAGTCACCAATACAGCGTCCTGCTGTGCAACCCTGACAGCAGTTTCGACCACACGAACTGCCTTGTTTCTTTGCTGTCTGGCTCTCCTCGCCAGGAGTCTCAGTTCCTGGAAGGCAGGGGCCTCGTCTATCATTCTCTTCCACGTCCCCAGCACCCTGTGTCTGGCACAAAGTCGGATGTCCCAGGTCACAGTGAGGAAGGCGGTTTGGGGATTTCTTACACCTTTCCTGTGACTCTAATGATGGACAGATCGTGGTTTCAGGAGCCCTTTTCCTCCTTTCAACAGTCTCTGTGTGACTCTTTGTGAGTGCCTCAGTGTTGTTATTATTAAGCTGGCTTCCCTCCCAGGAAGGATACTCTGGGGAGTAGTGGCAGGCCCGAGATGGTAGTGGGGGGAAGGGGACAGCAGAATTCGTCACCAGAGGGCGCTCCAGGTCACGCATCCTGATTAGAAATCCCAGGCAGTCTGGGCTGGGTGTGGCCGGCTGTCCTACCTGCTCGGGAAATGGCTCTGTCTTTCTCTCTGTGGGCCCCTCCCTCCCCATCCTGCCCCGCTTCTACCCGATCTTCACGTAAGCCCCCCCTCTCATCTCCACCGGCAAACCTGCTTTTGGCCCCACCCTGGGGTGGGTCCCAGTGTCAATCACCGGCAGGGAGACGGATGCCCCAATGATGGGGTCCCTGCCCACTTGGGAGTTTGCAGCCTGGTCTGAAAACCCCAGAACTGCCTGGAGGAAGAGGAAGAATGCCAAGGATTCAGGCCTTTCTGTAATAAGTGGAGCTTGCTGTGATCTTCTCCATGGAGGGGCCTACTTCCTTACCCACCCTCCCTACCTGCAGCTGGGCCCTGTTGCTGAGCCCCTCACTACACACTTATGGGCCATGTGACTTTATGAGCTAGAAAGGGCTTAGGCAGAGTCTCCCCGTCTTATCTTACTGAGGGGTAAGCCCTGGTAAGATAGCAGTGAAACATGGTGCTACGCCTGGGTTCAAACCCCGGCTCTGTCCTTTAGGAGCTGGCTGACTTTGGGTAGGTTCCCTAAGCCTTCTGAGCTCAGGCTGCAGAAGGAGTACCACCCTCTTACGGTTGTGGGAGGTAACACACGGAAGGACTTAGCCCCGGGCCTGGTGTGAGCCACTCATCTTTATGAAAGTGGCCAGCCCAAGGCCACTCGTCAAACTGAGGGGGCAGACCTGGGCCCAGAATCCCCATCTGCTAACTCTCAGGACCCCGCTCCTCCCGCACTGGTGGGCCCGGGCTGTCTGGAGCGGAATGCCACATCTGGCTGAGTCTATTTCGGGGAGAGGTCTGTGTTACCAGGTGATGTCATAGGGCTGTCCCCAGGTGCCTTGCCTGTGTTTTCCCGACTTGGGCTTCTCCACCCTTCCTCCCGCCTGGCCACAACTGACCTTTCTTCAAACCCAGCCCGGGGTTGGGGAGGGGCAGGTGGTTTCACACATGCTAGGGGAGTATGCACCCCCATGGCGGGCGAGCTGCCAGCATCCAGGACAGGTTCTGACCCAGCCCTGCTTCAGAGGACTTAATCCTGCAGATGTGACATAAAAGAATGCACGATATTTTCCACTTCAGCTTTGTTTCTTACAGCAAAATTCTGGAAGTAGCCTGAACACTCCTCTAGCAAGTGAGTGGTCAAATACATCACGGCAGCTGGTGGAATGAGATACTAGGCAGTTGCAAAGAAGAATGAGGACCTTTTTGGTATCAATATGGAATATTCTTCCAGCTGTTTTAAATAGATCAAAATGTGATAAAGGGCACACATATACACATAAGTGTGTACATATCTGCGCACATATGCACCATGTGGCTTTAAAGGATACATCGGAAACTGACCCTGTTGTTGTCCGGGCTGGGGGATCAGGGTAGGAGGGGCCTGGGCTGTGAGGGCAGATTTTCTTTCTAGCCCCTGCTGTTACCCTTGATATTGAAACTTAGGAATATATCATCTGTTTTAAAAAATTAATTTTAGGCCCTGGCTGGTGTGGCTCAGTGGATTGAGTGCCGGCCTGAAAACCAAAGGGTGGCGGGTTTGATTCCCAGTCAGGGCACACGCCTGGGCTGCGGGACAGGTCCCCAGTAGGGGTGGGGCGTGTGAGAGGCAACCACATACCGATGTTTCTTTCCCTCTTTCTCCCTCTCTAAAAATAAATAAATAAAATCTTTTTAAAATATTAATTTTAAAATTCTTTTTAATGAAAAGGAAATGGTGGCCAAAAATATATAATAAATATAATATAAATCATATGCTGTAATATATTTGGTTTTGAGGGAACCCAACGGGGGTTCCTGCTCCCCTCTCCATGCTCCTCTTTCTTCCTCCCCCTCCCCCCCTCCTCTTCCTCCCATCCTCGTCCTCCTCCACCTCCTCCTCTTCCTCCTCCCTTCCTTCTGGGAGCTGCCTTCCCTGCACCGGCCCGCACTCACTCATTCCCTTACTCACTGATCCACGTTTCCCGTGTTTGCTCACCACCTGTGCTCTGGGGCAGAAGCAGGGACGCAGGCAGAGACTCTACTTTCTGTTGTCTGGGGAGGGTGGCGAGGAGGGGGACAGATACAGTGAACACACCGCTGCCCAACAATGTAACTGCAATTACAAAAGTGCCCTGAAGAACTTACACAGAAACATAGAAATGGGTGGGCATAGGGTAGGGATGGTGGAGGGAGGGGCTCTAGGCTCTGGGGGTGGGGTGTGGAATAAAAAAAAATCTGCAGGGTCTCCTCCTCCACTGCCAGCAGTGCGGCTAGTGGGGTTATGATAAGGGCTGAGTCTTCTGCCTACCTTGGGACCCAAGGTCTCCCTGTCAAGAACAAGGCCCCAGTAGTAATTAGTTTGTTACCTTGGCCAGGGCTTGCCCTCTTAGTGGGTCTACCCAAGAAGGCCAGGGTGAAGGTAAGTCAACTCCATCAACTTTCCAGACCATGCGAGCACACATGTACAAGACCCTCCTACACACGCAGATACAAGGACACAGATACACACTTTCCACATGTGCATGCAGTTTCTGTGTATACCACAACAGATATAAATGTACCTGGGCAAGGTGTGCTTTTTCATTTTTGTACAAGAGGCACAGAGATACCCATACTGGTCACACCACTATCAACAATGAATTCACCCATTCCTGCCCACAGCCGAGCAGCCACAACACACACCCCTGCAGCTCCGAGGGGCTGGGCCACCTGGCTGCCAGCGGGGTGAGGAGCCCCTGGCAGAGGCAGAACAGCTCCTCCCTGGGACTGACAGCACGCCCTGCAGAGCTAGGAAGGAGGACCTTGCAGACCCAGGGGGCCCAGGAGGCAACAGGTCAACTCCAGGCTGTGATAATTTTGTTTCCACCCTCTGAGGGGAAAGAAACCCTCCCCCTCCTTCCATATTGACACAAAACCCACTTTGCCCACCAAAGAAGCTCTTTTTGTTTTCTCTATAGGCAAACAATTGAATTAGACATCACATTAAAGTGAATTTTCACCATTATTGCCACTGAGCATCTAGGTAGAGAGAAAAGCCTGGGTACAGGCAAGGAGGTACAGAATAGCACAGTGAGTGTGAGCGATTCAATGGTAATGACTTTGCCACAGGGCATGAACCTGAGACTGAAGGTGAGGCTGGGGAGGGGGCAAGGCCACAGTGGGCCCCCGGACTTACCTCTAGACTCCGGTTGCCCTGTCCACTCAAGCCGACCCTGGGGGCCATAGGACTTTGTACTTAGGCCTTTATCTTCCTTCCACTGGTCTTCTCAGTACAAACTCCTAAACCAAATTGACAAATAAGAGATAAGGGAGATAAGGTAGCAATAAGTAAATTCTTTTCTGGCTTGTACATGAGGTTATTTGAGCTTTATTTGCTAAATGACCCTTTTGTACCTCCAAATGACCCTGAGGAGTTATCAAGGATTTTTTTAAATTTTAATTAATTTAAATTATTTTATTGTTGTTCAATTACAGTTGTCTGTATTTTCTCCCCACCCCTCCAAACCCACCCCCCTCCCTTGCTTCCACCCTCCCCCTTGGTTCTGTCCATGTGTCCTTTATAGTAGTTCCTAAAACCCCTTCTTCCCACAGTCCCCTTCCCCCTCCCCTCTAGCTATTGTTATACTGTTATATACCAGCCAGGGCTATACTGTTCTTAATTTCAATGACTCTAGTTATATTTTGTTTGCTTTTTTTCTTTTGTTGATTATGTTCCAGTTAAAGGTGAGATCATGTGGTATTTGTCTTTCACCACCTGGCTTATTTCACTCAGCATAATGCTCTCCATTTCCACCCATGCTGTCACAAAGGGTAGGAGCTCCTTCTTTCTCTCTGCTGCATAGAATTCCATTGTGTAAATGTACCAGAGTTTTTGGATCCACTCATTTGCTGATGGGCACTTATGTTGCTTCCAGCAGTTGGCTATTGTAAATTGTGCTGCTATCAACACTGGGGTGCATAGGTTCGTATCAAGGATATTCTTGTTCAATTAGCTTTTATTTATCCTTTGACAATGTACATGCACCTTTCAGCAATTTCATTTTCCTAAGTTTAATAAAAAGCATTTTCCAAAATAGCACACACAGTGTGTCCCATTTTGAACGTATTTGTGTGTACATTTATCTGCACATACAAGAAGGTCTGGGAGGATGTGTGCAGCAACTGTAAGACATGTCAATTGTAGATCATTCTTATGTACTTTAGGCTTTTCTTTTTCTGAATTTTATGCAAAAAGTACATGTTACTTTTATCACCAGGACAAAATAATTGCAAATTAAAAAATAGTTCAATCTACAGGGCCCAGCAGAAGAAAGGCTTGCTTGAGTGTGGTTGGTAGCGTAACAATATGGGTGTCATAATTTATAGTTTTACTCTGAACATTTCACCTAAAGTATCATATGGTGTGCTTGAGTGTGATATTGTTGTTACAGAATTACATGCATATGATTTTGTAATTTAAAAAGGGCATCATTTGTACTGGATCCTATATTTGTCAGCCAAAAGTATGAAGTTGGTTGTAAGGTGGTGGTAATTAGAAAAACATTTCATGGACCTGTAGGAAAAGGAGACATGAAATCAATTCGTGCAGGAATCTTCCAGGTGTCCTCAGGGGACCTGCCCCACCCTTACCAAGGGAGCCTCATGGCCCATCCTCTGAACCCAGGCCAGTTACACAGGTAAAGAGGACCACAGAAATGGCTCCAACCTCAGGGAAGGTTTGATCCAGGTGGAAGTATGGGTCACGTGTGCATTAAAAGCAAACCAGGCTTAAAGGAGAGGTGAGTGGGAGAGAACTCACCAAGAGGTGGAGAGATAAGGGCTGTTCCCGGTTCCAGCACCCAGCTGACCCTCAGCTGACACAGAAGTCACTTCACCTCTGTGAATCTCATTCTCCTTATCAAGAGCTACAATGACAATCATTGGGATGGTCTGATGATAGGATGAGATAGCCTATCTGTGACTGTTTTGGGAACTCTGAGGTGTGGCAGAGGTCACCTGCCAACCTGCCACAGTGTCTGCAAGGCAAAAGAATACCTCCCTGTGGTGGAAATTCAGACCCAAGCAGTAGGCAAGGGTAGACCATTTGTGGGCAGGGCCGTCTTCAGAGGGGCCTTTAAAACCCCACCCCGAGGGCTGCAGCCCATGAAGCTCTGACAGCACGGCACATACAGTCAGAGAGGGCACTCGCGCCTCAGCTCAAAGACCCTCGAAGCTGGTTCTCCTCTGCACACCCCAGGGAGAAAAAATAAGAACAGCCAATTCCTTCTCCGAATGTCTGACGCTTTCCATAATTTAACTGCCTGCTCTGGATAATTACTTTGCTTCTGCTTACGAGCTTAGAGCAATAGCGGTTCCCAATAACTAGAGAATTAATAAGGCTAAATTATAATGAGTGTCCTGCAGAATTACACACCGCATTAACGCCAAATGAGTTCATTAGAAATTCATTAGGAGTGATTCCTGTGGCCACAGCAGGAATTAATCACAGGTAGCTAGCGGCAGGAGAAGAGGGGATGAATAATGGCAAGAGCGACTGGAGGGAGACCTTCTGGCACCTGACTTTGGCCCGAAGCAGTATTTTTCGGGAATCGGGGGTTGCTCTGGTTCTAAGTTTGGCGGTGCGGTTGCTTGAATGTTGTTGGCGCTACCTCCCACACTTCCTCCTGGTCATGGCCCCAGCTAGGATTAGACGGGCAGACAGACACAGCGGGCGGGCAACCTTCTTCTCCAGTGCTGGGGAGCTGAGGAACCATATGGAAAGACCTACAGTTCTTGCCTGCCTGGCACAAATTTCCCCTTCCTCAGTAAACACTTTCATGTTCCTTCCATGATTCTTAAAGAGCTACTCCTCCTTCTGCTGCACCAGGCTCTTTCTGGGACTGTCAGTCAAGACCCTCCCCCACCCTAGGAACTGATATGTGTCCCTAGCTAGGCCGATTGGACTTTCTCTCCTGGTACTTTTTAATTAACTAACATTGATTAAATATGTGCTAGGTGCCAGGCCCCTAAGTGCCTTTTTTCACATTAGATAACATGTTTATTCTAACATAACTAGAATAAGTATACAAATGCGATATTTGATGTATATTTACAGCTTATCTTGTTCAACACAGTCTCTGATACTTCAGTTCTCTGTAGCATTATTCCTTTTTTGTTTTAATTGAAATTTTCAGTTAACGGTTTACATTCCATATTGTTTTGTGTTACTTTCAGGTATATAGCAGAGTGGTTAGGCAATCATATGCTTTACAAAGAACTTTCCCTGATATCTCTAGTACCCACCCGGCACCATCCATAGCTGTTCAAATATTATTGGCTACATTTCCTATGCTTTACTGTGTATCTACGTACCTTCTCATACATGTCACCTAATCCTCCCATGTCCATAGAAGGAGGGTGTGATTGTTAGCTCCATTGTGCCAGCAAGGGACCCCGAGTGCAGACAGAGGTTCCGTGACCTTTCCAGTAACTGTCCCAGCTGGGAGTCTGAGTCTTGAGTGGAGGGCTGCAGGACGGGGGAGCACTGAAGGTCGCCATCCTCCACTGGCTTATGACTCACCAACAGAGCTTCAGCCCCATACCACTTGTCTCAAATAATACTGTGCATGTTAGTAGTCGTTTTGAGTGATACTTTTGTTTTTTCCATGTTGTGGCATTTCCCACTCGCATGTGCAATTTTTCCTACCTAAACTGACTGCCCAACCGAGGGAACTGGTTAAATATTAGTAGTTGCAATATGTCTATTCAGGAGATTACTCTATGGCCATTAAAGAGATGGCTGGGGGCTGGGATGGGCACTTGGTGGTGGGAGTGATGTAGGGGAGTTGATAAGACTCGTCGATACGGGGAACGGAGCTGGGTACCAGCCAGTGATGAGGGGAAGGACTACAGGCAGAGCTGTTTAAAACCTGGCTAGGGGAGGACCACGAATGCCTGTAGTGGGGTCGGGCCCCACTCCCACCCAGGCTTTGTGCCTTCTCTTGTGGTTGTAGTCAGCAGTCCTGACGATGGAGAAAAGATTTAAAAATGTTATTGTCCAAAGATGGAACCTGGGAAGCCAAGGTGGCCAAAAAACATTGAAGGTCCCAGCAGAGGAAGTGATGTGCCCATGGGCTGGATAGGAAAGGAAGTGAAGCTAAGAGCAGGGGATGAGCTGTGAGGCTGGACCTTCGTCCAGTAGAGGCTGGGGACTGTCTTCCCCTGTGTACCTCCATTCCCTGACACGTAGCCTGGTGCTCAGTAAATACATACTGAGTGAGAGAATGAATGAATGTATGGCTTGTAACTCTGGTACTAGAGATAGGGACTGGCATTCTGTTCCTCACTGCAGTGGTAGCCAAGTACGGCTTCAGGGCAGGGAAAACTGAATTCAAACCCTAGCTTCATCAACAACAAGTTTGTGATCTTGGACACTTAACACACTCTTGCATATTCTGTGCTAAGCTCTGAAAAAAGTGCTTTATAAAAGTTAACTTATTTAATATTCGTAACGACCCTTTAAGGTAGGCACAATTATGTTCCCCTCTGTGCAGATGAGAAAACTGAGACACAAAAAGACAAATAACCTGACCAAGCTCACACGACCAGCAAGTAGCAGAGCCAGGGTTCAAATCTGGGCAGCCTGGCCCCACGGTCCCTATGTCGTCTAATTTTTAGTGGTTTCTAATTGTTGGTAAACGGAGTGCTAGCTGGACCTTCCAAGAGAATACTGAATTTCTGAGCCTGTGATAGAGTGAGAAGAAGAGTGATGGAACCACCTTCAGACGTCCACTTGGCCTGGACATCGCAGGATCAACCCCAGTTAGTATTTCAGATGCTTGGTTGAGGAAAGAAAGAGGAAGGGGGTCTGACTGAGGGATCTGTAACACCAGTCGGTCAGGGACCACACGAAAGGCCCTGCAAGCTGTCCGGGTTAGCTGGCTGCTAGGAGGCCCAGGGCCTCTCCTCCAGTCAGGGACTCAGATGCCCGCCTTTCCCACCCCCTTCACCAGTTACTCTCAGAATTAATGGTGGCTGAGTTGAGGCAGGAGCCAGAGCCCAGATGGGAAGTGGGTGGTCCAGAGGGATTCTCCTTGGGGCACTTCTTTATCTCCGCTGGGGTATAATTGCTCTGTTGGTTCAATTGCCCCCATAAAACCTCACTGTCAGTTCATTTACTCCTCATGAAAGGCTCTTAATGCATGCCTGTGTTAATAGGTGAACCCCAGAAGAGGGAGAGAGACTGGGTGTGGGTGGGAGGAGTGCTGGGGGTCAGATGCACGCACAGACTCCGGTAAAGGGAGTGGAGCTGACTCAGGGGTGCTGGTGCCAATGTTATCCTTTCCACCACTCCCCTCTGCCATTGACTCTGACCTTGGATGAGTAGTTACTAAGGAGAAAACAGTCCTGATGTGCAAAAGAAAGTCAATGAAAGGGTGTTAAATGGGGGCCTGGAGAGCCCATCTGGCCCGCCTGGCCAGCTCTTGCTAAATCCCCCGGCCTGGAGATTCTCAATGTGACTGTATATCACAACCACTGGGGAACCTGTCAAATGCAGATTCCAGGGCACCGCCCAGATCTACCTAATCAAAGTTTCTGGATCAGGGCCCAGGGATTTCCATTTTTCACAAACCCTCCCCTCCTGCACCCTCCACAGTGTATGATGAAGACCATGCTTTGTAGAACACAGCCTCAGAGTCTACTATTCCAGATCAATCCGAACAAATAAAACAAAATGAACAGTATCCCAGTGCCTGCCGGGCACATCCGCTAATGAAGTATGAGACGCACTCTCTCTTAGAAGGAATTACAATGTAATTGGGAGATAAAAGACACACTTTGTGAGGAGTTAAATTAATGCTACAATAAACAGTAATTCAAAATAACAGGCAGATAGGCTGGACAGAATGCCAACGAGTAAGAATAACAGAACATTCAGGGAGCATCTATGAAATCCTAGATTCAAGGCTAAGCACCTTATTTATATACTCTCATTTAATCCTCCTTTAACCTCATGGGAACTCTAGATGACAGTTATTTTTATCCCCATTTAACAGTGAACGAATTAAGGCTCAGGCTCGTTTGTCCATTCCTGTCGGGCCAGCCTTCCCTGACCCCTAGGAGGCGGTGGTCAGGGTGATGTCTCTCTCCGCATCATTATGGATGGCCTTGATCTCATTTATCACACTGTGTCGTCTTTGCCTGCTTACTAGGCTGGGTCTCCCACAAGACTTGAGGACAGACACTTGGTATCTGTCTCGTGCACAGTAGGTGCTCAGATAACACTTGATGAATAAATGAAAAAGGTTGTGTATCTGAAGTTTCAGAGCTCACACATGAAGACTTACACATAAGACTCTTAAAGCCCAGGTGTGCCCCGGGGCCATGACAAGGAGGATGTACACACGAGAGGGATTCCTGTTAGGAACAATCTGTAGGTTAGAGTAATCAAGGAAGGCTCCCTGGAGGGGGTACATTTGTAAGGACAATTACAATTTAGAAAGTCAGGTGAAAAGTGAGCAGTCTTTCCAGATAGGCTGGAGCACAAACGTAGGATTCTCTTTAGCGCATGCTTCCTCCCAGACTAGAGAACCTAACGGATTTCGGGAGGTTGTACCCTGCCCCCTACACCTCTCTAGCTTATTTGCCCATTGCCCCCTTATGTTGAACTTATCACTGGCTATCTCTGTTAAATTATTTTCACCCAAGTTTACAGGAAAATGGCAAATGGTCTATTGTTTCCCCTGCCTAGACCAGGGCAACACAATGTATTCTACTAGTGGATTTCTCCATTTGGAAAGTCCCTTTAAATAATGAATGGAACGGTTTTCAGTTTCCACGAAGAAATAAGGTCCATAACGTTTAAAATACACTGCTGACTGGGGGTGGTAAGACAAGACAAAATAGTATCTTTGGGTTTGAATTTTGTTAAAAAGAACAGAAAAACCCCGGCTGGTGCGGCTCAGTGGATTGAGCACCAGCCTGCAAACCAGAGTCGCCGGTTTAATTCACTGTCAGGGCACATGCCTGGGCTGTGGGCTGCGGGCCAGGTCCCCAGTGGGGGACATGCAAGAGGCAACCACACGTTGAGGTTTCTCTCCCTCTCTTTCTCCCTCCCATCCTCTCTCTAAAAGTAAATAAATAAATAAATAAAAACTTAAAAAAAAAAAAGGACGAGCACGAATATGTTTGTGTGCCTGTGGGAAATGTCTGATAGGCTCAGCAGAACGGCTGCTGCTCAGGAAAATGAGAGGCAGCGGGATGTGGGGCTCTCACCTTTCCCTTACGTTCTCTCGAGCTCTTATCCTTTGTAGACCTGGAGTATGTATTAATTTTACAAGCGGAACACAAGACCCTGTAGTGGGATTACAGGTATCCTTGAGTTTTGCTTTCTCCCAGGTTTCCTGCTATGAACATCTATTACTTTTGTAGTCAGAAAATGTAAACTCTTTCCTCCATAAAGGTTGTTTTAAAACAATAAAGGTATCAGTTCTCAGGATGGCACCACCTGTGATGTTGCTGGGCAGAATGTTTGGGGAAAGTACTAAGGATGTCTAAAATGCTGCGTCCCAAGAAATTTAGCACCCAGGCCAGCTGGGTGTAAACCAACTCAGTCCCAACATGGCAAAACATGTTAGAGCTCTGTGATGTGCCTGATCGCATAACTGTAATCCCAACCTGGGGCTCTAGCTCAATGAAATGCTTTTGAAAAAATCCCCTGCATAGGAAAAAGCTCACTGTGGCCTGGCATTTATGGGGTAAGCTGGGATCCCCCTAAAAGCCAACAAAAAACATTGTGTAGCCATTGCTAACAATCGACATGGTGGTTTTTCAGAAACATGGGGCTGTGTTTACAAACAAATGCTGGGCAAAGAAAAACCGAACGAATATTGTACTTGCATGGAGATTATAACTATTATGTATCTTTTTTACTTAGAGTCGGTGAGAAAGAAAGCAAGGATGAGAGTGAAAGAAAAGAGTGAAAGAGCCTTGGCTGGCGAGGCTCGATGCATTAAGCACCTGTCTGTTAATCAAACAGTCGCTGGTTCTATTTCCACACAGGGCCCATTCCTGGGTTGCAGGCCAGGTGCCCAGTAGGGGGAACTTGAGAGGCAACCACACATTGACGTTTCTCCCCCTCTCTTTCTCCCTCCTGTCCCCTCTCCAAAAATAAATAAATTTTAAAAAGAAAAAGAAAAGAGTGAAAGAGAGAAGAAGAGAATAGGAAAAAAGTTAGTGTTAGGGTAATGGGATTATGGAGAATTTTTGGAAATGTGCTTAAATGATGTTGGAAGTTGTTTCAGTAGTAAATATGAATATACATAGGGCTCCGTGACTTTGGGCAAGTTCCTTAACTTCTCCAAAACTCAGTTTCCTTCTTGGCAAAATGGGGTCAATAACTGTACCTATGTCATAGAGTCATTTTGGAGATTAAATGAAATAATTCATGTGAGACACTCATCATTGTGCCCAATGCATACTAAACAATAAATGTTAGCAATTATTGTTATTGCATCATTATTGTCAACAAGGGGAAAATACTCATATGCTCTAGGAAGGAATGTAAACTGTTAATACATTTCAGAAAGGCAGTAGAGTAATAGATATAAATATTTTATAAAAACCCTTTGTTCCAGGAACTTCATGGTTAGGAATTCATCCTCAGCAAATAATCTTAGTAAATAATCTGCCATGTACACCAAGAGGTGTGAATGAATATGTTTAGCTCAGAGTTATTTATAACAGGAAAAGATTGGAAACAACCTAAACATCCAGAAATAACTATGTAAGTTCTGAAACATACATACAATAAAATACCCTGGAGCTGCTAAGAAGGATATGATATAGTTCTATGTAATGATATAGACATGAGCTGTACCATTACATAAAAAGAAGTTATAGGACAATATAACCTCATTTACATAGGAAAGTATATGTATGCATTTATAAGTCTAGAAGGACAGACACCAAACTGTTATCAAAGGCTGACTCAGCCAGGACTGCCAGTTGCCCTGAGTTATAAGATTTTAACATATATAATTTAGCATCAGAAAATCCATGATGATGATGATGATGATGATGTGTGTGTGTGCTGGAGGATGGTTTAATGTGTGTGTTTATGATTTTTTTCCAATAACACTCCTGGGTTAAGAAATTCCAAGACTGGAGATTGAAGACTGGTAAAATGTGGCAAAGCTGGTTTCATCAGTTTAGAAACTCCAGAGTCCCAGCGCTGGGGGTTAGCAATCGTGGTGAGCTCTGCTTTGGATGGAAATGATGAGGATTCATGGAGAGCTGGCTCTAGAAAAAGAGAGAGACTTGCAAACTTCTCTTCATTAATAACCAGAAGGATGAGAGCCTTCGCAGAGCACTTTACGCTTTGCATCATCAATCTACTGGGTCCAGAGGACAGCCCCGCAGTGCAGGCAGGGCAGGAGTTATCACGGAGGAGATGGAGTTGCCAGATGACAGAAAAGGAACCAGAAGTCGGGGGTCTAAATTCCTAGCCCTCCCAGCACTGAAGCTCGAACAGAGTTCATCAAGCCCATGCCTGCCACAGAGTGGATCTTTACGCACCCTGGCGCCTCTTCCTCAAGGTTGGCTCCTAGGGTCCACAGGCTGCTGCTTTATGCTGCTTGCATTCTCTGCATCCTTCTTGTATCTATTCTTCAAGTGCTCTTTGCTGCAGCCAAACTCATTGTTTCCTTTCCTCCTGCATCACACTGTTCCCTTCTCCTAGTATGTTCTTAGCCTTCTCCAACCTGACTGATTATCCTAACAGCCAAATCCCATTGTGCCTTCAAGACCTGTATCAAATGCCTTCCACACCATGATACTCCAGCCACCTGGACACGGTTGTCCCAGCCCTCAGGCCACACATCTGCATTTCTCTTGGGGCACGCCACACACACTGCTTGCATGAGAGTTTCTGCAGTTGTGTGTTTTGTCTCTGGACTAGCCTAGATGCTGTCTTGGAAAGGATGTGTGTCTCATCCAGTGTTTCCTCTGTGCCCCACGCACAAGGAGCTCCATGTGTTGTGGTCGGTGACTACAGGAGTGAATAAGAGGTGGTAAGCATGGATGAAGGGGAGATGCAGATGAATGGGGGGGGTGGACAGAATGGATGACACCTCAAGCCCTGTGCAGTGCTGGCCCTGGCCCTGCTGGGAAGGGCAGTGGACTGCGGCCGGCACTTCGCCGGGTGAATAACCTTGGGGCTCTTCTCCTCCGGGCCCTTCCCACGTCATAAAACATCAAGCACTTCCTGTTCAGAGGCAGGTGGAGAAGCGGGGTGACTTAGGGGGCTGAGCCTCAGCATCTGGGAGGGTTTATAAGCTGGGGCAGCAGACCCTCAGCACCACAAACCTTCTTCCTCAGCCCTGTGCTCCCTGGCCTCCAGGTCTCCAGGCAGCATGGCCTTCAACGGCAAGTACGAGTTCGAGAGCGAGAAGAATTATGACGAGTTCATGAAGCGCCTTGGTGAGTGGGGTCCTAAGAATACCTTCTCTGGGCTGCTCTGTAAGAACCTGCACTGGTCTGGGAACCCAAATTCCTGGGGTAAAGTGGGACAGGACTTCATTTATTCATTCATTCACTTCCTTAACTGATGGGTACTTCTCTGTTCCAGGCTCTTGGGCTAATAAAAGCCATAAAGACTCTAACTTTAAAACACTTACGGAATATAAGTATAACCAATTACTTAGTGAAAACTTAGGGCCCAGAGAAGCTGAGTTATTAGTTGAAGGTCATAGAGCTAGAGAAACTGGTATAGAGACTTGACTGGTTTATTCATTCAAACATTTATTGAACACCTACTATATGCAAGGGCCAACCCACTGTTACTGAGGGGGCACCTCAGCTCTTACTCAAGGTCACACTGTAAGTCCCTAGAAGGGGATATTAGAACACAGGACTTTATGATGAGACGATGAGCGGTGTCACCACAAACTGCCTTGTAAGAAGTGAGCAAGAAGTCAGCACAGGGACTAGCTTTGACAAGCTACGTACTCATTCAGTCCTTCAACAAAGGCCTCTTACTGAGTTAGGTTCTGTGGGTGGAGAGATCAAAGGCCCCACACCTTTAGCTGTGAGGTCTGCAATACTCATTGTGGGGAACCAATGAGATGGTAGACTCAAGAATCCTGCAAAAACCCTGGTGCTCCATCCACATCTGAGGCAGTGCAGCTGTTTTCTTCTTTGACACGAAAACAGCTTGTGGTCCCTTTCATTCCAGAGCTTTGCAAGCTTGGCAAGTTTCTATTGCATTATGTTACTGTCAGAAGAACAGCTATTATTTATTGTCAACTACACAGCAGGAGCTTTACAAGACACACTTTACTCTTTGCAACAGCCCTGTGAGATGGGCCTTCTTACCCTATTTTGTGGATAGAAACACTGAGGCTTGGAGAGGTATTTGCCCAAGCTGCATGGCTCATGGCAGAGCCGAAATGTGTGCTTTTAACCGTCGGGGTAGCCTGCCCCAGAGGAGGCGAGCACTTTCCCAAAGCCACGGGTGTAAGCAGCTCTTACATGGCCCTTCTGTGTGTCCCCCACACCAGGGCTGCCCAGCGATGCAATTGAAAAGGGCCGTAACTTCAAGATCATCACAGAGGTCCAGCAGGACGGGCAGAACTTCACCTGGTCCCAGCACTACCCAGGAGGCCACTCCATGACCAATAAGTTCACCATAGACAAGGAGTGCGACATGGAGACCATGGGAGGCAAGAAGTTCAAGGTGAGTGGCCACTGGAAATGCTATTTATTTCACATTCCCTCATTGATAGATACTCACCAGTGGATAGCCTAGGTCGGAGATGTAGGTTGTTTACAATTACAAACGATGCTGCAATCAATACCCTTGGACAACATCATCATCTTCCCAACAATGAACGGTCATGACTAAGCCTGCAATTAATAAGGAGGCTCACCACACGCCTAGCACTGCTCTAAGCACTTGACATGTGTCATATTCAGTCACTGAATCCTCACAGTAACTCTATGAAGCAGGTATCGTTACGACGCCCATTTTAGTGGCACACACGGAAGGCACAGCAAGGCTAAGCCAGTCGTGCAGGTGACCTGTGTCTTTGGTTTATGTAATCGTATACCTACAAGGCAAATGAATCCCCAGAGAGGAAGGCTGGGGCTGCAGGCAGGCCCTGCACCCCTGAGAGGCTGGCCTGCATCTGGGGGCCTCTGCTGACTTAGACTCAGGGTTCTGCTTCTCTTCCAGGCCACGGTGCGCATGGAGGGCGGGAAGCTGGTGGTGGATTTCCCCAACTACCACCAGACTTCAGAGATCGTGGGCAACAAGCTGGTGGAGGTGAGTGTCCTGCTCGATCCTGGCAGCACCAATATGTTCTTCTGCCCCCCCGCCATGGCCCCTGAAAGGCAGGCCTCCGGGCAGGTGGCTTTGTAAGAACTCTCTGTGTGTCAGGTCCTGTGCTCTCGTCAAAATTCACAATAACCTTGTAAAGAGGGATTTTTGTCTACATTTTACAGATGAGAAGACTGAGGCATGGGGGGCTAAGTGGCCAGCTGGAGGGCACACAGCTTTTATGACAGTGATGGGATTTGTGACTCTGGCACCCACTCTCAGTGACCCCCAAGGCCCAAGTCTGGAAGCCCAGAGTGTCGGTGAAGGAGAAGTCCAGGAGACCCCCACAGGGCAGCCAACACTCTGCTCTGTGATGAGATTTTG
The DNA here is from genome assembly GCF_021234435.1 of Artibeus jamaicensis. Classification (NCBI taxonomy): domain Eukaryota; kingdom Metazoa; phylum Chordata; class Mammalia; order Chiroptera; family Phyllostomidae; genus Artibeus; species Artibeus jamaicensis. Next base: position 5,706,685 of record NW_026521828.1, on the reverse strand, counting down.
GGCCCTTCCTGCTAGATCTTCTGATTTTTCTAGAAAGGCTAGGAATTTGCACTTCCTTAGCGAAATCTCCAGATTGTTAATGTTGGCAGCTAATTAAACGTTTTTAAAACTCCTGGCAGGGCCAACACACACACACCTGTGGACTGACCCCTCACACACTGGGTGCTCTGTAAACAAGGTTAGGGGTGCTCTCCCCAGGGGGCTCTTCCACGTCCACCACCCCACCCCCAAACCCAGGGCTCTGGAGGGTCCCTCAGGGGAAAGACATGGAGGTGAAGTTAAAAGGAAGAGCTTGCTGCTTGCCTCTGCCGGACATGAGGGCCGACCGACAATAAGTGCACAGGCTGTGACAACATGTCTCGGTGGCCTGGCGCCCAGGGCCCCACACCCAGGGCCCTTCACCGAACCGTTTCCTCTTTTGGCCTCTCCCATAAAACCTTATGCTTCCTGAGGGCAGGGGCCACATCTGCCATCACCGAGCACAGCTGCCCACAAATACCAAATGGGGCGGAGGTTCAGTGTGGCCTTTTGACCTTAGACAGGTTACTTGACTTCTCTGAACTTCAGTTTTCTCACCTGTACAATGGGGACAGCCTCACAGTGTTGATGGGAGGATTCAGTGGGATAATGCAAGGGAAGAGCCTGACCTGATGAACGGAAATGAACAGACGGTGGGGAAGTGACCATGCAAAGAGTCATCTGCTCAGCACTTTCGCTACACTGAGTCTGCGCAGTGATTCGTGTAGGAGATTGGGACACCGAGGCCCAGAGAAGTGGAGCAACGGATTCATTTCTACTCAGGGCTGGGATTGGAGGTCAGTCTTCACCAGCTGTGCCCCATGGTCCCCTCGGAGTCCCAGCACTGACCCCTTCTGTTCTGCCTGCTTCTTTCAGATCTCCACCATCGGAGGTGTGACCTATGAGCGTGTATATAAGAGGCTGGCCTAAGCAACCAGGTGGGGCTCCGAGGGGGCTGCAAAGCCACCAATAAAGCTGGTCCAAGAATGGGCCTTCTGCTCACTCCAGAACCTCTTTGTCTTTGTTTTCTGGTGACTTGGAGGCAGGTTCTGGCTGGGGGAGGGTGGGAAATTTTTGAGGATGGCTACACAGGCCAACCCTGGTCCTGAGATCCCTGTTGGGTCCATGTCATGGCAGAGGGAGCCTTGAATGTGAACTGAATACCCTGAGCCCCTGCAAAAAGGCAAAAGCAGTGGCTCAAGAAGCACTGTGGGCACACTTCTGTGGACCCCACTCTGCCACCCACCACTGTGTGGGTGGACATAATCCTTTAAAGGGAACAATGTCACCTGGGAGGGGAGACACAGTGACTCTAACATGGGCAACAGGACAAGCATAGCAGAATTGACGTGTGAGGGTGGTGAATGACCAGTCCAGGAAAGGCCCCCTGCAGCTGGGCTCCAAGGCTAGGCAGACACTGGGTGGACACCTGGGGCTTAGCTGGGTAGGTGGCCTAGCATGTCCCTGGCTCTGCCACTCATTTCCTATGGCGTCGTTCCTTTGGGCCTCAGTTTACCTACTGGTACCAAGGGGGTGCCAGGGGACCAATGAGGGACTGAGGAAAAATGACAGTCCATAAGGTGGCAACGGGGCAATGAGAGTGACAGGAGGGGATGGGACGGGGGTGTCACAGTTTGCGCTAGTAGGTTAGTCAGGGGGCCTGGGAGAAACTGAGAAAGGCTGCGGATGGTGGGGGGCCAGGAAAGGTGGTCAGAAGGTCACCAGATCCCCTGGTGGGTGCCTGGAGCCCTGGGTCAGGAAAGCTTCTGAGGCAGCACTTGAATTTAGCAGATGCCCCTGCCTGGTTACTGCGCCTGCCCAGGGTTTGGGAGTAGGAACTCTGGGCTGGCCCCTGGCCAGATAATCCAGAACCCAGGGCACTGAGCCGGCCTTTTCTCCTCTCCCACCTCCTGGGAGAGTGACCACATCTGGGTATCACCCCATGTCTTTCTGTATGACAATTCACTTATCTTCACTACAAAGAAGCCTTCACCTGGTTTGTAAGCACGAGAAGTCAATGTTATGTGCCACAAATAAAACATTCACAAAGTTGGAACTGGACCATGTAGACTTCACGCTCAATTCTGTTGCCTGACCAAGGCCCTGAGCCTGAGACCTCCCTTTTCAAAAAGGCTGAGACATGGAACGTGACAGCAGCATCAAATAAGAAACTTCCTCCTTGGCTAATGGCAATCACTGCCAGACCACTGAGAAAGAGAAAGAATACAGTCGTCCCCGGATCCACAGGGAAGATGTTCTGAGACCCCCCTCCCGGGGACTCCTGAAACTGCAGACAGTGCCAAACCCCATATACACTGTTTTTTCCTGTACACACATACATATGATAATGTTTAATTTACAAACAAGGCACAGTAAGAGACTATTAATACAATAGAATGATTATAACAATATACTGAAATACAAGTTTTGCGAACATGGTCTCTTTCTCTCAAACTATCTCACAGCGGCCTGTACTCACCCTTTTTGCGATGATGTGAGATGACGTAACACCGACGTGATGAGATCAGGTTAATGACGGAGGTGGTGACAAAGCGTAGGCTACAACGGACCGCCTGACAATACGGAACAAGCACTGGGCGGCTTCTCGGGGACATATCCAAATTGCCAGCGTCACTACTTTTGCGCTTCCAGGTCATTATGATGTAAAATAAAAATCACTTAACAGAAGCGCGGTGATACCAATACAGACGGTCTGACAACCAAATGGGCGACTGACGGCTGCGTAATGACTGTGGCGCCCTGACGCTGGCTGCGTCCCCCTGACGCTGGCTGCGTCCCGGGCGGGAGCCAGCGGGACTCGCGAGATTTCATCACGCAACTCGGAATGACTCGTAATTTGAAATATGAGTGGTTTATTTCTGAAGTTTTCCATTTACTATATCCGGACTGCGGTTGACCACAGGGTAACCAAAACTGCAGAAAGTGGACCTGCGGATAAGGAACTATTGGAGTAACTCTAAGAGTTGAATTACCTAAATCGCCGTGAATATACGCGTCCCATGCGTTATAAGGCGTAAGAAACAAGGGTCTGTGCACCCAGCAGGTGCTTAGTAAGTGCTGCTTGACCTAAGGTACTTGCAGGCTGTGTAATCTACAGCCTTTCACTCTCCGGGGGCCAGCCTTGGCTGGGACAGAGGGCACAGCTAGACCACTAACAGCAGTTCGCTCCTTGGCTCCTCCCACAGTCTGCCCTGAAGCTTGTTTATCCTTCTAAGAACAGCCCGAGCTTCTACCCTCTCCACCAGCCGCGGCACACAAAGCCAGGACCCCATGAATTCTATCATTTTGCCAAGACTTATTGCTAATTAAGTGAACTAGGTAAGCATTAAATTAAACTAGCAGTGATGCTGTTTCCCCTCCAGACTGAGTAATTATTCATAATGAGCTTGGATAATAAGTCTCTAAATAAGAGCGAGTTAACCGTAATTGGGCTAAAAATTGAGAGAGAGAGAGAGAAAGGGAGAGAGACATTGTTTTTACTTTGGAAACTGATTCAAGAGCAAAGTCAGCCCTGGTTGGTGTGACTCAGTGGATTGAGTGCTGGCCTGTGAACTAAAAGGTCACCAGTTCGGTTCCTGGCCAGGTCCTTGGAGAGGCAACAGAGCAATGTATCTCTCACACACTGATGTTTCTCTCTCTCCCACCCTTCCTATCTCTCTAAAATAAATAAAATCATTAAAAAAATAAATTGTACGAACTTAACTGTATATAACCAAATGCAGAAGAGTCTTGCTCCAACAAAAAAAAGAAAATAAAATAAATTGTTAAAAAAACAAATTCAAATTATTGGCAGGGAAGGCATTCTTAAGTTGGTGTTGGTATGGATTCAGAGACTCATGGAATAGCAGGATCTCAGAACTCACCTCGTTTAAAGTCTGTATTTTACAGCTATGGCAACCAAGGCTCAGAGAGGGAAAGACATTAATGTAAGGTCACACAGCAGCGACGAGTCTCTGGGAGTAATGTGCAGTGGGCATCTCTGGCTGATGGAGTCTAGTTGCTCATCCAGCTCATGAGGGTGAATGGGAATGAGGTGAATTAGAGTCAAGTGTCTGTTTTGCTCACATCTTGGGAGAGAGGTTTCCCCAGCCAGTAAAAGGGACAGTGGGTAAGGTAAAAGCATGGACTCTGGAGTCACATTGCTAGGGTCTGAATCCCTGTTTGACCCCCCCAGAAGCTGAGTCACCTTTAGGTAAGTTCATCCATTACTTTGAGCCTCGGTTTCCTCACCTGTAAGTGGGGATAGTCGCTGTACTTACCTAACCGAGTAGGCATGCCACAAACACACTCAATAGTAGCGGCTGCCACAGGGCCACCATCACCTCCATGATCACCACCATCATTGATTCTCAAGCCAGTGTGATGAAAGGCTGAGGAGTGCCTCTTCCATGAACTTTTGAGGCACCAGAGCAAGCCACAGGGTCGCTCAGAGTCCTATCTCGTCCACAGGTAATATGGACTACGCAGACCTCCCCTTGGGTCACAGAGGAGTTGCAAGTATAAAGGGTAAAAGTCCGCATTGGTGGCTTTGAAAGTTAGAGGAGCTGCATCGTTCTGCTGTGACATTCAAGTTGCTGCAGTCACTCCCCACTCAGTGCAGGTGCCCTTTACCCAGGCTCTTCATGACCTTCACACCCTGACCCTTGAGAGGCAGCTCTTCCACTCTGCCAGGGCAAGCACATCCCTCCTGATCAGCTTGTCTGGTGAAATGGGAGCTTTACAAACCACCACCAGGTGGCACTCTCCCCCCCCCCACTACAGTCAATGAAATGTGACTGTGTGTTGGGAAGGGCAGGGTAAGGGGTTCAGGCCATAAAATCCTGAATGATTGGACCTTGGTACTAGTGTCATTTAGGGTGACAAGGCATTGGAGGCCACGTGGCTCCTCAAGTCAGGCATATGCAAGTGTGAAAGCCTCTCCCACCACTTGCCCGTGGTGAGATGAGCTTCCCTGAACCTCAGTATCCTCATCTGGAAAACGATGACGACTCCAGCTCATGGGGGTGTTGTGAGGGCAAAATAAGAGCAGGAGGAATAAGAGAGCATGAGCAACGTGTCAAATACAGGACCTGGAACATAGTATGTGCTCAGTGAACAGCTCTTAAGGGCCCTTCTTGGTTGGCTCTCTGAGAATGGGCACACACAGGGTCAGAGCTTTCAGAGCAGGGAGAGCTACCCAAGCCTGGCAGTGCACCGTCATCACCTGGGGGTCCTGCTAAAAGGGCAGCCCGAGCCATAGCCCAGACCTGCTGGATGAAGCTCTTCAGATGCAAAGACCAGGGAGTTGTCATTGTGAAGGGCTCCCCAGCCAGGCATGACAGAGACGGTTCCACTCCCAATCCTTCCATTTTGCAGATGGAAAAACTGAGATCTAGAAAGGGGAAATGACCTACCTGGGTCCACACAGCTATGGAGTAGTAGGCCTGACTCCCTGTACATCCTGCCTGTAGTGTCTCTGGCAAGGGCAGGGCCCTGAGCACCGGTCAGAGCTGGCCCAGCAGAAGACACCTGATCACTTGCGTTCTTCCTATTTTAAACCAGAGCTGGGTTGGAGGGAGGTGAAGCTCAGAGGCTCACCCAAGCCCCCAAAGGAAGAAACCCATTCATTTACAATATTCCTCCTAGGACTCACTGTTGAATAATGATGCCATATATTCCATGCTTTCTTACCATAAACCTGAAGTGAAGGCTGATCACCATCCTGACTTACCAAGGAGGAGAGAGAGGGGCAGAGTGGAGAGCTGGCATTTCTCATGGTCACCTGGCTCAGGGCAGACAAACTCAGACCTCCCACTTCTCAGGCCCAACACTCTTGCACTAGAAGTTGCAAGCTTGCAGCCCAAGGGCCATTCTAACCTACAGTGTATTAACTGGCCTTCTGTTGTGTTAACATGTCTAAAAATTTTTAAAGTAAATGAGAAATAGATTTCCTAGAAAAGTGTAGCTTTCCAGTCTTTCTGGAAATCTGAAGGTTTGGCAACAAAGAGCTCACATCCCTGGATGGTGTTACTGGCCAGAGCTGAGCAGAAGCTGATTCCTCAGACGGACACTGGCTCCAGCGGTCCCCACTGCCAGCTGGATTCACTGTCGTGACCTATCTGTGCCTGGTGGGTCCCTGGACTAGAGACACCTGTCAAATGCTATGGCCTTTCTGCTGCAATTCAAGTCACGGGGTCTTCCCTGCAGAACAGAGAATGCGGTAATGAGGGCTGGTTAAGATTCTCTCCTAGGCATTTGGTGCAGGGATGGCCCAGAGGTGGGGTCCCTTCAGGGGGTGCTCCAGGGGAGCCCAGGCCTGTTCCAGAGCTCGGCCTTTGTGGGTGGGGCACGGGAAACCCCTCCCCATTCAGAGCCTACGTGGGTGGAATGGGGAAAGGGGGGCGGCAGGCAGACAGATGGAGCTGTCAAGCACGTTAGCCCGTGGCAGATGTGCAAGAAGCTATGTTTCTGTAGTTGTCTGCTGGTGAGCACGCTGTGTGTGAGAATGCCTGCCACTCTGTAAGCCAGAAGCGCAGATGCCAGGCAACTCTTTTATGAACCCACATCCATTACTCTGTCCAGTCTTCCCACTGGGTGAGAGGGACAGCTAGGAGCCTTCCACTCATTCCAAACCCTGGAGACACCACTGGCTGGCAGGGCAGCTCCAGACTGCTGGGGATTGAATTACAGCTCCTTCCTTCCCCACTGGTTCCTTGGGTGAGTAACCTCTGCGTGCCCCGCTTCCTGACCTGTAAAATACAGCTGAGAAAGTTCCAGCCTTGTAGGGTTCCGAGGGTGATGATGGGAAATGCCAGCAGAGTCCTTAGCGTGGTGCTTTTGTACACAGTGAATGATGCTCAGTAACACCGGCTGCTATGATGGGTGCTCTCACCACCAGGCAATGACATTCTCGATGTTCTGCTGGGGGTAGATAGTTTAGGACACATCAAACCAAGTAAACCAATTAACAGGAGCATTTCCAAAGCTTTTAACCATTGCAAGGAAAATAAAAGGAGGTTATGGCAGAATAATTAGGGGTGTTACAAGAGCCCACTTTGGGAAGTAACATGTGAGTTGATGTCTCTCAGCCTTGGCACTACTGTCATTTTGAGCCAAGTAATTCTTCACCGTGGGCGCTGTTCTGTGCATCGCAAGATGCCGAGCAGTGTCCCTGGCCTCTACGTGCTAAATGCCAGCTCCTCCCCTCCTCCACTGTGACAACCAAACATGTCTCCAGACGTTGACACGTGTCCTGGGGAGCAAAAGTGAGCCCTACTGAGAATCATGGAAACAAAAGAGAATTCAGATGTGAGAACAGGTGGTGGAGAGATGGACTTTGAACTGGAGGACATAAGGAAGCCTTGACTCTGATTCTAATCTAGGCATCTGCAAGGCTGAGCCAATTCCTGGAAATAAATCTTTCTCACTAAATATGTAATAGATTCTGTTTCCCTGGAGAACCCTGACTGAGTCAGTGGGAGAGCTGGGATGTCCAGCCTTAGCCCGGCTGCCCGTGGCCCCAGAGACCCAGCCCCACAGGAGCCAGTTCTTCGACCACCCACTCCCCCCAAACTCCCAGGAGTGAGACCCTTGGGCTGATGTGGAAGGGAGTGGGGTGCAGCTGGCTTAGAGGACTAGGAGGAGAACTCAGAGACCTACAGCCGGTGACATGTTTATTAAGGGACACCTTTTACTGGGGGCCCCTCACAAGCCCCCAGCCACAGAACAAGCAGACACAATAACATGAAATCCAAAGCAGTTGTATATAAATAGGAGGTGAGCAAAGGAAAAAGAGAAAAACAAACGAACGTGCAGTTTCCTATGTGAGTGTGACCCAGTGGCAGTGCCGTACCCACACCCAGTCTCTTCTGCTCCCACGCGGGGACTTTCTCCTGCGGGGACTGTCACCGTCAGGCCCGACTCAGTAGCATGCCACTGCTGCAGGCAGCCATCCGCCGGTCTCCCGGACAGGCAAGTGAGTCAACAAAACCAACGTGGGTTCTTCTTAAAAAATAAGCATAGGGAAAAATGCTTTCGTGGATCTTTGCACCTCTCAGTTTTGTGGGTGAATGTGTCCCCAATCCAACCAAAAAAAACACACACTTGAGCACAGGCCGCGAGTCGGGATAAGAACATATTGCACATGGCCCCCCAAGTGGTCCTGAGAGCCCCCTCGCTGCAGAAACCCAAATACTGGCTTTTGATCCGAACGATTGCTTGCCTGTCGCTGGTGGTGGCATATACACTATACACCCACCTCCCCAAATCCAACGGGCCTTAGGCACACATTCCACATGATTACCCTTTGCTAGCAGCCAAACTCAACACGGAGCCTGGCTTTAAACTCAAGCACTAGAAGCAGGCAGAGGAGGCAGAACCTCTCTCTACCCTTCAACAACCTTTTACCTCTGGTCCTACAGGTGAACACAGCATCCAAAATGTGGAATCTTCTGGAATCCAGGGACTGGAAAGTGGTTCTCCCCAACTGCACGCTTTTGAAAAGGGAGCTGTGACCCCACTGGTCAGTCACAAGCCGGGATACAAACCTACAGCCCGCGCATGGGACAGGCAGGCTGGCAACCAACATCGTTTTTCTCCAAAGGAGCTTTCAAGTATCACGAAATCCCTGATACAGTATGTAAACAAGACTTCCTACTGAACAGAGGGCTAGGTCACTTCGGGAAGCAGCAGCACGTGAAACGTCTAAGGGGGGGGGTCGACAGTAAAGGCAACACAGCTGTCCACTGGGCCTCAGAGGGCAGACGTGCAGGCCCCACCCGCACAGGCCCCCACCCTATCCATCGAGGTCCTGAGAACACGTCCGGATGCCCCTTGCTCTTCAGTGGTGTAGCTGCCATGCGCAAAGAATAAAGGGAGTCTTTGATGCTGAACACCGGACGTGAGTCTGCAGACGGCGTCTGCATCAGCTCCCAGTCTCCTGGCCTCTCACCAGGTGTTTCTCGATTCTCCAGGCCCCTGCCCCAGGGGACGGCCACCAGGCCATCCCCCTGCACCACAGGCATGTGTGGAAGAAGTTTTCCAGAGGGATGCTCTTGGGTGAGGTATCTCACTGACTGTTTTGCTCCGGGTCCGTTTTATTTAAAAAGAACACAGACCCTCTCCACTCCAGGGCAATGAGGCTCTGCAGGGATGGTCTCCCAGTCGCCTTGTTCTGCTGAGCCCCCCTCGTCAGCATCCTCTTCCTCTGCCTGGGTCCCCAAGGCCTCCCCAGGTGGGCCAACAGGGCCCTATCTGTCAAAACAGCCCGCAGGGAACGTGTGACTCCCGCTGAAGTAGCTGCTTCTGTAGGTGGTGGCGAGGCAGTGCCGGGGCTCGGCTGCAATGGCCATCTGCATGCTGAGGGACGTGGGGAGGGGCACGGGGCACATGTCCAGGGGCTGGAGGGAGGGATACGGGGTGTGGACGGATGAGCCCGTGCCTCCTGAGAGCAGGCTCCCCGAACAGTGGGCCTGCAGTGAGTCCCGATAGGCCAGACACAGGTCCTGCACGGGGCTCTGGAATTGTCCCAGGGCCGCCGGCGTTGGCTGGCTGAGGGTGGGGTAGGTGGGTGGCTGGAACAGCATCTGGGTGGGGGCTGGGGACGTGCCGGGCACCATCGCCAAAGCCTGGCTCTTGACTGTGACGGCATCCTTGAGGACATTGTCATAAGCTCTGAAAGGAAAGGACCTGGGTGAGACTCAGAGGCAAAAGGCTGACACCTGAGAGCACCTCCACCTGCCCTGCTAAGTGGGGTCTGTGCGCTGTCACTGCCAGACTTTGCCCAGCCTGTGCTCAGAGACAGTAACTGCTCATAGGCAATAACTGCCTCCCGCCTGGCCTCAGTTACTGTCCCACAAACCTCAGGCCTGGGATCTCCGCTTGGGTCCAAGTCCTGTAAAGACCTCTTCTGACTCCTCAAGACTAGCCTCGCTGTTTTGCAGTCACTCCGCCCACCCCCCTCACAGTCAACACCCTCGGTCATAACTTCCAGGTTACTGCCTGGCCCCACGCCGTGCGGAGTGTGAGCTCCGACGAGGAGGACCCCGTCTGCTTCTGTGCACTGCTGTGTCCCCACACCTGGCACAGCGCCTGCCCACAGGGCAGACCTCCGGGCACTCAGATAAGCCCCACCTCCACCTTCAAGGCACTTCCAGCATCTCTATCCCAGTTGGGTCACTCCTGAGCTAGAGGATCTCAAGCAAGGTGCCCACGGAGCCTCAGTTTCTCTATCTGAGAAACTCTCTAACTGAAGGGGAACATAAGATAGGGGCCCATGGAGCTGCGGCAGGCCTGGGAAGGGGCTGTGCCAGCACGGCAGCCAGGAAGAGGCAGGGCTGGTGGCCGAGAATCCCAGGCCCCTGTCAGCAGCCCAACCAGGCCAAGTTCTCTGGCTTTGGGTAGTTTCTCAAAGGCACGAGTTTGAAGACAAAGCCCAGGAAGCGGGACTGAGACTTCAGGTAAGTGAGACGAGGGCAGCTACATCTGGAGGCGAAGAGGTGGCTCTTTAGGGAACTAGGCCCGTGTTCAGTGGGGCCAAACATCTAGGAAATGCTGCCACCTGTCACGTGGAAGAGGGACTGGGTGTGACCAGGCAGGATCTTTCTGTCCTATCCATCCTCCTCCCTGAGGTCACCACTGACCTCTTTCACCTCTGACATCAGTCTCATGGTGTTGGGTCTATGAAGCCTTGAAGCATCTTCTCTGATACACTGAATGTTTCCTCCCCAAGATTCCCAAGGAAGCTGTGGCCCCGTAAGTTAAACCACCCTTAGCTGGCTAAGAGGTCAGCTTTGTGGCCACACCTGAAAAAACAGCTTGTAATGAGAGTCCCTCAATGCAACCCTCTGTGGACTGATTGATACGCTGGGACTCAGATCCAAGAGCCAGATGCGCAGAAGGTTGTGCACATAACCCCTCTCTCCCTGACCCTAAAACTGTAAACCCAAAGCTGCCCAAAACAGGAAGGACCAACTCCCCACACCCCAGTACTAGTGAGAGTCCCCATGACCCACGAGATGTGAGACTCCAGCTGGGGGATCCACCATAAGCCTCAGACTTCAGGAAATCGCCTGAACTGGAGACGGACTTACACCAGCAGGATCTCGATGCAGGTGCTGAGATGTTCCAGGGAGTAGTTTGAGATCCTCTGCAGGTCTCTGGTCCAGTAGGGAGAAAGCTGAAGGCAAATTCTAGAGGCTCCAACGCAGGCCGCAGCGACCACAGAAGGCTGGAATTTGTAGAAAATATGATCTGAAAGGGAATCAGAGGGAGTCAGCATCGTAACGCTTTGCCTCCTGGTGCCCTGCCTGCGTGGTGCCCCCTAGAACTGGCAGACGAAACGATTAGGTTCACAGCTGTTCACTGCTGCGCTGCGCCACCCCCACCAGGCCACACACATGATGAGAGAGTGCCAATGGCCGCATGTGCAGTTCCTGCATCTTAAACACCTTGGCTCAGTCCGGGGATTCTGATGTCGGCCTAGGGCAGTGACTCTCACAATACGGTCCACAGCTTCTGGGGGCCGCACGGGGCTGCTGACAGGCTGCAAGGGGACCACAGAACACCTGTCCTTTCTTTGGTTGTTAGGAGTGAATGACAAGCCATTTCAGAGGCTACTTATTAAACAGTAATGAAGCCTGGACCACAGTAGGCACTGCATGAAAACCTGTTGAATCAATGCATATAAAAATGAATGACTACATTGAATGAATGCATTTTGAGATCTGTAACTAGAATTGGCACTTGACTTACATTTACTGAAGAATCCTCCCCTGCTTTACCTGAGTGACAAATAAAAACTGCCCGAGTAAAGAAGATGCACAGTGTGAGGTTTTGAAACATGTACACGCTGTGAAATTATCTGAGAAACCTTCATGTCCCACACTAAGCTACCTTACAATTTGGCAAAGCTGGCGCTACTGATGAGCAATTTTCCTGAAGGGCACCTGGTTATTAGTACATTGCCATGCTGTCTTAAATTGTTTATGATTTTTGATGACTTCGACCCTTGCCTGTTAAAGTAAGAAATCGGTCAGGGTGGCAGTAAGCTGACAGGCACAGCCCCAGGGTTGGACTTGGCAGGTTCAAATTTTAGCAATGACCTGCAGTCTGTTCCTCCTGAGCATCAATTAAGGAAACTGACTGGTACAACGAGAATAGCAGAAACGATCTTTAGGTGGAGTCGTTGGAAGGTTCAAATGACGTAATGGATGCAAAGCACTAAAAGTGTCCGGTACACAGTAAGCACCCAATTAATACTTGATAGCACAACTGTTGACACTGTTAACACATGACCATTTCGGTTTGTGCTTTGCATCAAACTGAGTGGTTGGTCGGTCGATTCAGTGGAGTCAACTGGGTGGGTGGTCGACTCAACTGTATCTCTGACCCAGTATTTCACCTACCACCTAGATTTTAAGATACTGGGAAGAGTGAGATTCACAGACAAGTCCCCAAACAGGGTGACTTCATTGCTAAAGCAGATGCAAACATAACCCCCCACCCCCCCGACCTGTATGACAACAGCTCTTCCAGACTGAGTGACCTGTCCTATTCAGATCTGCAGTGTTGTGGGCTACCATAAAAAATTACCAGGTGACCACTGTTTAAAGGATACCGGTGGCCTGTATTAAGCTGCTGGGTCTCTTTTACACATGATCAGTAACACAGTGGGTGACTCCTTGTTTATCCCTTGCAAAGTGAGAGTGACAGGTGCATGGGCTGCAGTCCGTAAGGACTCCTCGGAATGGACATGCATGCCCTTGGCGCCACGCAATCCCAGCCCCTGGGCCCCACCTTGCAGGGTGACCTCCAGGAAGTAGTGGGCGTACTCCTTGAGGCACTCTTTGGTCTTGCGGGGGCAGGTGGTGGGCCAGCTGTGGCAGTGCTGGTCCTTCTGGCTGACGGAGGCCAAGAGGTAGTAGTCCAGGAAGTGGGCAGGTGTGGGCAGGCAGAGGTTCCAGCTGAAGGCCTCCAGGAGCAGCAGCTCCGTGCTCAGGAGCTCCTTCTTGGTGAGGGTGAAGTTCTGGCTGCTCAGGATCCTCGTACTGTTTATCTGCTCCAGCTTGGGTACGTGGTCTTCCCTATCCTCAAATTTACCTGTGGGAGAAGCAGAGGTTACTGGGAGTCAGCACTGGCCTGCACCCGGGAATTTAGTAAAGGGCCACCTGAATGTTCCTGGATGGTGCTGGCAGGGAGGCCAGGAGGCCAAGAAGGCCCCACTACCAAGGGAGGAGGAGCACACACACGGGATCTGTCACACCTGAGCTCGAGCCCCCAAGCGCTCACATCCGCGGTGTGATCTCGCACAGGTATCTCGCTCTCTCTGGGCCTCAGTTCTCTCATCTGTAAAATGGAACTTGGACCTCATAAGGCTTTTGCCAGACGCAATGACAGAGTACACACCCAATGTTCGGCCCAGCATGTGGAACACAGAAGGTTTTCGAGAGTTGTCGTCGCCCACAGTGAGGGCTTGGGGGGTGCGGGGGATGGCTTTCCTGTCTGGTCATGACTAATTCTGGACCCCAGGACAGCTCAGAGGGGCAGGTCGTAGTCAGAATGACACTACAAATCTGACCCTGTCCCCCCAGATGTGGAAAGCCCTTCCATAGCTCCCCACTACCGGAGTGCTGAGTTTGAGCTCCACTGGTGGGTTTTTAATCCAGGTCCTCTCGGAAACAGAGTCCTCGGAAAGACTGGGAGGTGGGAGAAGACAGGAGAGGGGAGGAAGCCCAGAGGTGTACTCGATCCAGTGTGTCACCACCGCGGACAACTAATGGAGCCCGTCCCTACGAGAAACAAGATCGAACATGAGCCTCGGTCAAGGGAACCGAGGCTCTGACAGACCAACCCCCGACATCGTCCTCAGCACAGAGAAGCAGCCAGCGGCAGCGGGTGTCAGGGTCACGGAGGGTGCAGGTTCTGGGGCTACGGGCGGGAAGTGGCAGCCTCCACGGTGGGAGGCTCTGCAGCTGTACACCCCTCGCCGTGGGGAAACCACGCACACCTGGCAGGGGCCTCCGTCACCACAGTTCAGGAGGCATCGCGCTCTCCTGGCTTCCTCTACACAGCGCCTCTGTCTGGGGCGCCCTTCCCCACCCACCCCCTCTTCACTGGGCCATCCTCGCCTTGTTCTCTACCTTCAGAGTCACCGCGCCTCGGAAGCCTTCCCTGACCACAGTCCCCATGCACTGCCCGACCCCACCTCAGCCGGCCGGCCCCAAGTCCTGGCCTCACTCTGGTCACCTGTGGCCTCCAAGCCCAACCTCACTGGGTGCAGAGCAGCTGCGGCACGAGCGCCAGCAGAGGCAGCTGTGCTCAGAGCACACGTCTGTGCCAGGGCAGGGAACGGCCAACAAAGCGTCCCCACACCTGTGCACAACCGCCAGCGCTTCCGGCCCAGTTCTCACCAGGCTCTCAGGGTTCGAAGGAGGGAGGAGAAGGGAACCAGCACAGGCTGCCCTCCCGCAGACCCAGCGGAGTCTGCAGGAAGGCGTCACTGAGAAACGAAACGCCCGCGCTGGGAAGCCCGTGGTCCATCTTCTCAGCGAGCCTGACGACGCCCACTAGGTGGATGGAGGTGGCAGGACATGAACCTCTGGTCTTGGACAGGGAGGGGCTGAGCGAGTGGGAATGGACAACACAGCGAGGAGCAGAGACAATGGCCAACCTGTTCCTATGCAGCGCACGCCCAGCCCCATCTCCTTTTGGAGCCCCATCCCTCAGGCACCACCTCCAAAACACACACCTTCCCTCGTCATCACACTCGGGAGCGACGCAGGCAGGGAAAGGCGAGGTCAATGCTGCCCAGGGGGAAGAGCTTCTTGTACAGCTGAAGTCCTGGGCTGGGGCCTGGCTGACCAGGCTTAGCCTCGTAACCTCCAATGGCCTCCACCCCCAAGCGTAGGACCCAGCCCCATGGAATTCGGACCCTCTCCAGTGTCGGTCCCCTCACCCACCTACTATGTGTCCCCCAGAGCTCAGAGGCCACTGGATGTCATCAAGGTGCTTCTGGCACTGAGACTGCTTGTTTAATACTGAGTATCAATATTCCCAGCCAGCAGGCCATGAACAGGTCTAAACCCCATGAGGACAGGAAGGAACCATGTCCCACCCATTGGCTGCTGTGCCCTCGTGTCCCAGCAGTCCCTGGCACATAGCAGGTGCCCAATGAATGTTCCTTCAGAGAAGGAATCGTTCTCTCTGGACAGTGAAATTTCAGGCCATTTGAACTGTCCTCATGATCTCAGATCATCTGTGTGCCCTAACTTTTTTCTGTTGATCATGTATTCGTTGTGCAATTTTCACAGGTACTGGATAGATATACGCTCTTCCCAGGAGCAGATGGTGTCTCGGTGAAGGTCACAGTCCCGGCAGAAACGTGCATCGTGCTGGGGGGCGGGAGGGCAGTGAGAGCCTTTCACAGCAACCCACTCCGACCAGCAGATGTGCTGCTCAGTCAGCTGCTTTTCTCCCTGCTTTTGGTGCCTTTCAAATCTTCCAGAGGTCTCCTTTCCCTCCAACCACCAGGCCCAAGAGGACTGTTACCCTGACGTGGAAGCAGCCATGGTGACTGAGTCTGAATTCACCTGTAGCTTCTCAGGGACCCACTAAGCTACAGGCCAGAGCCAGGCAGGGGGGGTGATTCCTCAGTGTGTTGTCTCTGAACCTGACAGCACTGAACTGACGGGCCTCTCCTTCCCCACCTAGGAAGATGATGCCCCGGGGCAAGAAGAAATGGCCACGCAGAACGGAAAGGGCTCCTGTGGCCGGCACGCAGGGCTGGACGCACACTGATCCTCCCAGGCAGGTTCTATTCAGGCGCCCAGAGACTCAGAGAAAAGGCTCTGAGAACTCAGCTCCACCCTTAGGAGCAACCCACAGCTTCTGCTTTTAACTGCTGGCCAGACACTCCCAGCTTAGTGGCTATTCCCCAGCACAAAACATTTCACAGCCAGAAAAGATTTTATGAGTTTCCTGGTGTTGCACGTGCCTGGCAGACATTTCCTCCCCTCCTCCCGTGACCGTGAGGGGGGCCAGTCCTTTGTCCCCAGCGCTGCCACCACCAAGCGCTGCCACTCAGCTGCCTGCTTCTTATCGACAAGACAAACGGCACAGACGACAGATGCCTGGGAGTCTTCAAAGCAGACGCACCCCCCACAGGAGCGTCCCCCCAGGGAACCCCCCAGGGAAGCAGGGGGCAGAAGTCCAAGTCTTTCCTAGCCAGAGAAGAGCCACAGACTTTCTTCAACTTGTTCCATGTATCTAGAAATTTTTCAAAGCCACAGAAAAGATGAATGAATTGAGATGACCCTTCACCCAGATTCACTAATTGCTTCACCCACGTTTGGGGGGTGTGTGTGCACAAGCGTGTATGTCAATGTGGGTTCTGCTCAATCATTTCTAGCAAAGTTGTGGCTGGGATGTGCCCCTACACTTGTGCGTCAGCATCTATCCCGGAGGCCACTTTCCTCCATAATCACCAGGCCGCCAGCAATCCTGAGCACGTCAGCATTAATGCAAGAACACTGTCTAATATTCAATCCATATTTGACTTTCTGCAAGGATCCCAAAAATGTCTTTTCTAACCTTTTTTCTTTCTTAAGATACAGGATCCATCAAGGCTCACATATGGTATCTGTTATGCCTCTCTTTAGTCCCATTGTTTCTTTGTTTTTCATGACACTGGCTCTTTGGATGAATTTAGGGCAGTTGTCTTATTATAAAAGAAAGAGAGAGAGAAAGAAAGAGAGAGACTGGAAGGCTGGCCTCCTATTCTGGACAGTCTGATGGCTTCCTCATAATCAAACAGTTTGGGCCAGAAAACGACAGAGATGTTGTTTTGTGTTTCTTACTGAATCACACCAGGAACTGTGGAATGTCAGTCTGTCCCAGAAACAGCCATGCTGCGTTTGATCGATGGGTTAAGGTCATGCCACCAGGTCTCTCCCTTTTAAAGGGACCGTTTTCCTGTGAAATTAATGAGCAGTCTGGGAGGTGTCACCTTGGGACTCTGTGAATATCCTGTTTCTCAAAAACCTTCAATAGTTTGACATTCACAGATGATCTGCGCTCTCCTGAGTAAATTATTACATTGATGCCGTCATTCCATCTATACTTTTCTTTTTGGATGATCACTCAACTGGCACCTTTTCAGAACCTCTGGCCACCAGCCCCGCCCCCAGGGCACCTGGGTGATGCTAGGCAGGTAGCACAATGAGTGGACCAGAACTTTCTTTCTTCCTTGCATTTCAGGAGAGTCTTTTCGGTAATTTCAAATTCTGACCAAATATAGTACGTTAAGAAAAATTAAATACATCAAGTTTATTTATTATCAGGCATTTTTAAAACAATTTTCCTTTTCTGTCTATATTCAGGAAATAACAAAAATAAACTTATTCCTGGCTGGCGTAGCTCAGTGGATTGAGCGCGGGCCTGCGAACCAGAGTATCGCGGTTCCATTCCCAGTCAGGGCACATGCCTGGGTTGCAGGCCAGTTCCCAGCAGGGGATGCATGAGAGGCAACCATACATTGATATTTCTCTCCCACTCTTTCTCCTTCTCTCTCATAAAATAAATTTAAAAAATATTTAAAAAAATAAAAAATAAATAAACTTATTTTTTCATATCTAGGCTCAGAGTTCTAGGATATTCCTAAAAAATAAAAAATAATGTAACGGAAATTAAAAAATGTTAAGATGGTTCAAAGTAACAAAACTGTAACTGACAGTGCTAATGGGCACCTTCCTAAAGCTTACATGTTAAAGGTTTCCCTCAATGAGTACATCTCAATTTTGGGGGGGTTGTTGTTAACAGCAGCCCATTTACCTGAAACACACCCAAGGACTTCATTATATTCAAGAAAAGAGCCTAAAATGTTTGGGCCTAAACTCTCAACCACACACTCAGCCACGGTGGTGAGACACTGTGCCCCCCCAGGCCCAGGAGGGGAAATGCCTCCACTGGCTCTCACCCCCTTCACCTGTCTAGTTCAGCGGCATTAAGCACATTCACACTGCTGTGCAACTACTCTCCAGAACTCTCTTCATCTGGCCAAACAAACTGTAGATCCATGCGACAATCATGCTGTCCCCCCCTCCGTCCCTGACACCGGGTAACCACCATTCTATTTTCTGTCTCTCTGAATCGGCTACTCTGAACCCTGGCTTTGCCTCTTCCACCTACCGTCCCAGTGATCAAGCCTTATTCGGACCAAACAGGATGTCCTGACTTGTCTGAATTAGGTCCAAGAAAAACAATACTCTTAATTGCTTAAATGAGACAAACAAAAACAGGCCTTATGTTGGAAAAAATTAAATATACCAAAAAAAAAGAGAGAGAAAATATTATAAGGATTGCTCATGGATGCATTTCCACCCCGCTCTAATTACAATCATCTGCATTTACATCTTTTTTATTTATTATTGAGTTCAGAAAAGACAGGGAAGTAGGGGGTAGGAAGGGAGGGAGAGGGAGAGACACAGAGAAAGATACATCAATTTGTTGTTCCACTTATTCCTGCATTTATTGGTTGATTCTTACATGTGACCAGGGATTAAACCCGCAAACTTGGCATATCAGGACGATGCTCTAATCAGCTGAGCTAACCAGCCAGGGCAGAACTAGCTTTTAAGGCAACATATGGCTATTTTTCTTCCTTCAAAAAAGTGTGATGCCTTTAAAAACAGGCAAAGCTACTGACCAGGCTCTGCTGGACACCCGGGGTAGATGCTACAGTGCCTCCAGCCTCCTCCCCCTAGACTGTAACCTTGAACTCCACCCTCCTGCTGGTGGTTCCAAGGTTCCCAGGGAAGGAGATAAAGGAGAGCATGGGGTGCAAAGCCTTTCCCACTTGGACCCTCCCCACTGGGGTGGGACTTCCCAAGGTCGCACAGCTAATTAGCAAGAGGCAGAGAACTTGAACATCAGGATGTGAGCTCCAGAGGGCTGGGCAGCTGCAGCCAGGGTTCCCTGTGCTCCCCTGAAGCCCCGCAGGCTCCTGAAACCCCAGGCTGCCCCCAGGGAGGTCCAGCCTCTGAGGACCTGCTTGTTGTGTCCTACACAAGCTACTCTGTTCATTCTGAAAACAACCAGAAGGCAGGAGGCAGGGAGTGTTTTCCACATTAATTAGAAGCTCAGAAAGGTGGAGCCACCCCATCATCCAGCTAGCTGGTGAGAGACAAAGCAAAATGCAGAGTCTGGTTGTGTGCTTCATGAGCATGGGACCCCATCTGTTGAAGAGCATTACGCATCTCCGGCACCTGGCACAGCATCTGGCATAACAATGGTAACAGTTAGACAGATACGTGACTCCATGAAGGCCAGAGCTTTCTAAAGTGCAAGTGGGAAATCTCCAGTGTAGTCACGAGGGTCCCTGAAATCCCGGCCTCTCCATAATGAGTGTTTCTATCTGGGTGCAGAATTCCCGTGGGTGAGGGGGTCCGGCCAGTTGCAGCCCCACCCCCATGCGACTGCCCCATTCTCCACAAACACTGGTCTTCAGCTTCCCCTCTGCTCACGCTGTGGAGTCGCTCGGTCCCAGAGCCTGTCCTCGAAGGCGTTGTGCAATCGACAGGGCACCGTTTTTTCTTCCAATGATGGAAATGAAGTTGAAGAGAGAGTCTCTACTGGTGTGCTTCCTACAGTGAAGGACCAGCCAGCTTTTCATTAAAAAACAAAGAACTCTTTGGCTTCTTAGTAGTTATCAGAGGCTACAAGGGTGCTTCCTGCCTATTCCCCAAAGGTGCATGCTCATAGGTCCAGCAGACAAAGGCCCTTCCAAGGAACCAGGAGTCCGATTTTGAGCAAGCTGACAGAGAAGGCAGGAAAGGACTCTGAGGCCAGCACCCCCAAAAGGCCGTTTCACTTCCTGATGCGGCACCAAAGGGCAGAGCACATGGAGGATGGCCCTCCTGGGCTCTGGGAGGCTGGGCCACTCACTGGCTGTGTGGTCTGAGGCGAGTCTGGGGCCTATGCACTGTGACTGACAGAGGGAGACAGAACCTGGTGACGATGGCACAGGACTCGGCGTGCTGAGAAGGGTGCCCGGTGCTCCGCGAACACTGGAATGCACTCTTGCTTTGTACACCTCTGCGCAATTCAGGACCAACCGAGCAATCCCCGTCACAGGTTCAAGGACAGATCCGTTTCTTGGTAGGATTTCACGAAGAGGAGAGAGCAAGGGAGAGCCAGAGCAAGCAAACCCTCCAGCTCTAACACAGTGTTTTCAGGGAAGAGAGGGAGCTGTGGGACCACGGGGTAGGGCAGGGGGAGCCAGGAGAGACCCGGCTGCTCTACCTTTGAACACCTGCTGCAGGCTCGGCCGACATCTCGGCTACCCCAGGGACCCGGAGGTTACAGAATGTCCTGGAGAAACAGGCTCCAATCTCAGCCATGCCTGGCTTCAGGGGCCCACTGGGTGGGTCTGGTGCCTTCCCAGGCTGAGCTCACTGCCCTCCTCGGGAAACAACAAGCGCCCTTCCCGAACCCCGCTCCTTCCTCTTTAAAGCAAGGCTGCATCTCTCTGGTCTCTGGGACAGAGTAGCCCTCGACAGATGCTGAAAGAATGAATGAACACACGTTTAGGACAGGCTGAGTCAATTCCTGAGTACAACTTTAGAAATAAGCTAGAGACGAGACTGGGCCATTTTTTTTCTTTCAAGAGGAAACTGAAAATGCCTCCCCAGTCAGAGGTGGCATCCAGCCAGCTGGGTCACACACTGGCTTCCCTTCTGCCTGCGAGGACTTCCCTGTCTCAGGCTGCAGGAACTGGTGCAGTGACTTCACGTGGTGGCCTCAGCAAATCTGGCTCCTCCTCTGTGCTCCTCTTCACAAGGGACCCAAATAATTTCACTGTCTAAAAGCAGGGACCATGGGGCAGGCACGATAATATGTCATATAGATAGCTGACATCTGGAGCCAGGGTCGAGCAAAGGGCTTTGCACAGAGAAGCGGAGTTGTCTCCTGCAACAAAAGTCACTGCCAAGCAGAACGTTCACACCTAGCTGGCAGCGGCTGCTCTGGACCAGGCCTCGTGAGGCCGTGGTTTCAGGAAGGGCAGAACGTGAGGGCAGTGCCAAAGGCATGGGCATCACGGGACCTGGGTAGTTTGTTCCAACCTCTGCCCGGAGCAGCAGGGCAAGGAGAGGCACTTGTGGCCACCTCTGTCCAGGTTAGAAGGGGAGCCGCTTCCAGACACCAGACCCACTCCTGAGGGCGAAAGTTCTCACCCAGGCCAGCTAATGTGGCTCAGAAGGCAAGAGCTGGGGTCTCTCAGCAACCTCTCCATTGCTGGCCAAGGCTTCCTGCTGCAGCTACAAAAGGAAGTGAAATCTCTAGGACAAAGGCCACTGATGTGATTAGTAGCTGAGAACAAAGACTCAGGGACAGCCAGGCTGGGTCCCCATCCTAGCCATGTACCCTGAGGCCAGTTACTTAACTTACTTGGCCTCAGTTTCCTCCTCTGTCAACCAGGGAAAATACTGCTGCCTACCATGGGGTTGGCCAAAATTCCATTATGTTTTTCCCATAAAATAAAAGACACATCTTCTGTTTTCACCAATAACTTGACTGATCTGGATATTTTGACTAGTTGGCTGTCTCCCACTATTGGCTTCCAGTGGCTAGGGGCCAGGGGCTCTGCTAAACATCTTCCAATGCATAAGACCGGCCACAGCAAAGAATTCCTTGGCCAAAATGTCACTAGTAGCAAGAAATTTCCAAACCACTTTTGACATGTTTGATCAGTCACAGCGCCTTCTCCATACATTGCACAAATCTTTTTTTTTTTGCATTTCAGTTGTTTTTACCTTTCCTGAAATAATAAAGCAGAATACACCAAAAATGTTGCTTGTTTTCTTCCACCTTCAATATTAAAATGGCTGCACAGAAATTCACCAATTTTGATAAGTTTTTTTTAAAATGCACAATACAATCGAACGAATGACGATAAGGACAACTAGGCACTATTAGAGCCATCATATGGAAAAAGCCAACCTAATTTTTAAGCCAATCCAATCCACAGAATTGTTCTGAGGAGTAAATGAGTAAACCCATGCAAAGAACTCAGACCACTGATTAAACATTATCCATTCCATGATCACTAAGGCCGGAATCTCTACCCCACCCTCGAATTCTGAGTATATCTAAAAAAAAAAAATGTACTGAGTTTGCAACTAACTTTTATTCTTTATATTTTTTTCTACACTCTAATTTTCTGCAAGAAACAAATATTACTCTCTTGCTGAGGAAAAACAGCTTCAAGTTCACAGAAGACAAGACACCACGGATGGGACCCTTGAAGCCAGAACTGGAAGGTAATAAATGCCAAAAATGGTTCCAGAACATGGGTCTGCCCTAGTCCAAGACTAGCCTGCCATAAATCTGCTTTACAAGTGCCCACAGGTCAGCAGGTATCAGACTTTCCTAGAAGCGTTCCAGAAACCCAGCATGTCAGTGACAAAGAAGAGACTTCCTGTCTAGACACTGAGACACTTATAATTAAAATGAAGACTTCGGAAGCAGAGAGAGAGGCACGTTCCCTGAAGGCAGTCTCAGAAATTTAGGCAAACACAACCACCATAAAAACAATCTCTCCTCTCACCACCTGACGTGTAACAGGCTGGTGTATTTCCTTCGGGTCTGAAATTGGGTTAAAAACCAGCCGAAGCTGCCTCGCTGGTACCAGCGCCGACTGGGCAGTGGGGAGCCCAGAAAAGGCAGGCTGTTGTGATCCTGGCAGTAAACTCTCCACCCCATGGAGCCCCCTGGGCGAGGCAAGGACGAGCTACAATCCCAGGGCCAAGGGACCTAATGAATAAAGGACTCCAGTGCCTGCTTCCACGTCAGCAATAGCAGGAGATGGGCATGTTGCAATCCTGGCTGTGAACAGGGGGCACGGTACTACCAGACACATGTACTCACTGCAGGAAGGGCTCAAGGTTATAGCAAATAAGCAGTAAAAACAAACGCCTGGCTCCAGCAGCCGCACCGCACACAGCATGGAGAGCGGATGGGGGCACCCGACGTCACCGTCCAGGTTGCTTTCCCGCTCACTGTGTGGGCCAGGCTGTTCTCCCAACAGGAAGGGCACTCGGGTTTTTCTCAGAAGGGCAATTAGCTTATTTTTGGCATGCACCCAGAGTCCGCTGGCAGAGCCTGGACTGAAGGCTGCTTCTTTAGGACAGGGACTTGGTCTGTGTTGTGCTCCAGGCTCAGCACACAGTTAGGTACATGTGTGCGAAATGAATTATCTTCAATGACAGAGACTGTACGCATTCCTTACACTTACCACCATCTCCCCAGGGCTGAACACAGCGTCTGGCATAGAGCAGAAGTAAAACAGACGTTTTTGAATGATTTACTTGTGTGGGGTCAAGGGCTCCTGAGCACGACACGTTACATTAACTCATGCCTCCACAAAACAAACAAACAAACAAACACCCACCCTCAGAGCCCAGAACCCCAGTCCCTGCACAAACAGGCCTGTGCAGTAGACTTGCTAAGACAAACTGTACCACTTCCCGCCCAGCCAGCTGTCTGATGGGGCTGGAAACCCTCCCTGTGAAAGAGCACTAACCTGCCAGTCTGCAGAGCCGTCAACGGGAATTGGAGCATCACCCTGTTCTCACCCCCTGTAGCCCTGCGCCTGGATTTGCACACAGTGTGGCCCTAAGGGTACAGACCCCCTTTTCCGTCCACCCTGTGCTGGGGTGGCCTCCAGGGCTCTGCCACCAACGAGAAGGTTTTCCCATCCTGTTGCAGCAGCTTTCGGAGGGCACAATCAATGATGGTCACTTCACGGCACATACCCTACATAAGCCCGTCCTACCTTCAGAAACGTGGAACCGTGGCTGGGAAGAAATGCCATATTCCTCCCGGGCACTGCTGCATGAGATGGAAAGAGCTGTTAAATGATCACTTGCGTGGCACCAGCTATGTTTCCTTGCACATTTAGGTTTACTCCTGTAAGTAAACCTCACACTCTGTCCAAAATACACCCCTGAAAAAGGCCGCCTGGAAAAATTGCCTCCCCTTTGCAGGTGCTGCTTACACCTGCCCGGAGGCATCTCAAGCATCTCCAGTGTGGAGAGCAGGTGGGCTTCACCTTCCCGGGGATGGGAGACAGCGCCATCCTTCATACTTTCTGAGAAGAGGGAGTAAAGTAAGACGGCTTTCAGGTTTCCAAACTCTCCAGCGGGTGGCCCCATCCTGCCCCACTGCGTGCCGTCAGGGAAGCTGCTTCTCAGAATCAGCAGTTACCAAATGATCAAACCAGGCAGGAGGGGAAAGGAGGATGCAGGGGTGAGTGCTGGGGCGTGCAGGTGGTTTGCTGAGAGAAAGGCCTCTTCTAGAATCCCCAAGGCCCACCACCAAATACCTGGTGGGCACTGGTACCTGTGCTATGAGATGTGCCTAATGATTTCTGGCTTTAGGAGCCTTCGAAGCAGTTGGTGTGGGAACTCATTCCTCACCTGGACATCCGGGCAGGACCCGGCAGAGAGGCAGAGCGCAAATGCACTCCCTGCGGAGAGCCCAGAAGAAAAGCCACAGTGGACACTTAGCGAGGGGCCAGGGTGGGGAAGGGACATCGCTCCTGTTCTGATAGTTTGTTATTTAGGTGGAAGGCAGGGTTCCAAAGACTCCCACAAATTAAGTTCAGTTTAAGGGAAAAAGGGACCTCATCAGGGTTGCTTTTACTGAAACCTCTGCGAGGTAATTTAGCACTTGCTATCAAAACTTTAAATGCACATACCCTTTGACCCAAACAACACCTCTGGGAATGTATCTTTGAGACACTCACTCCAGTGTGCAAAGATACAGGGAAAAGGACAGTCGTCATATTGTGTATAGTAGTAAAAAAAAAAGAACGTCAGTCTAACTAGCCATTGACAGGGAGGTCAGTGTGTATGTATATCACGGAACACGGCTGTCAATAAGAGGAAGACAACTGCACAGTCTGATGGGAAAGATCTCCCCTGATATACTACGAAGCAAGCACCTTAGGTGTGAGCCCAGCTGTGTGACATACAGTCGATTCTGGTTGTTCGAAATAATTCCAGCAAAGTTACTATAACACTGAGCTAGTGAACAATGAACCACATTCCTGGGGGAGACACAGGGTGGGTCACCACAACTGATCGGTGCATAACCTTGTTTTGTGTATTTCCATGTAATATTTTGTTGATTCATTATCACGGACCTCATAGCCAAGAGCACTGTAATTCCTGCCCCAATGAAGCTTGTCTAACATACAAATTTTCCCCCAAAAGGTGCACACCATGGCCGTCTTACGCTTAGGACCCCTGGACAGCTTTTAAACAGCAAAACCACCTATGAGCAGACAAGTGAGACAACGTGGCACTAAACACTGAGAAAAGGACTTGCTTTAAGTGAGAGAGCTGAGAGGAAGGAGAAGGCAGGGCGCTGCCCCGCTCCGTCTCAGCTGGGCACACGCAGGCAGAACTCACACTCTTTGGGGGCTCTGCACGTGTCCGTGAATGGCCGCAGAAGTTCTGCGAGTACCGATTTGGGGGTTAAAAATAAATTTCAGCGAGCAGGCGAATTCACAGGTACGGAATCTTGGAATCATGAGGATCGACTGTGTGTTTGTACATGCTCAGCACATTTCTAGAAAACGCACTGGACCAGTCTGGAACGAGACACAAGAACCAGCTGCTCCCAGAAGTTACCTGTGGAGACTGGGATGGGCAACAGACGGAGAGAAAAAGAAGAGAAAGGGAGGAAGGAAGAGAATCTGGCGCTCCTGCTCACGGGGCAGGCCCTCTGATTCATCCCGCTATCCCCGCCTCGGAAATGAAAACAGATTTTCCCAATTACGAAAACATACAAGTAAACCTCGGGATGGAAGAATACACTGCAAACTGTGGGGATGGGACTATGGTTTCGGGAGAGAACTAATTTTTTACGTACACTAGGTGGGTTCTTCATCTTTTGGAATTTTTACAATAAAAATGTATCTCATACTTAAAAAAATTTTGTTAACCCTCGCCCAAGGATCTGTTTATTGATTTTAGAAAGAGAGGGAAACATCAGTTTGTTGTCCCACTTATTTCTGCATTCACTGGTTGACGGTTGTACGCGCCCTGACCAGGGACTGAACCCACACCTTAGGGTGTCCAGATGATGCTCTAACTGGGCTGTGCCCCACAGACAAGAAGGTCTTCCGTTCAAGGTCATGCTACCCTAGCACCAAGGCTGCTGGTTCCGACTCTTGCCCTCTGGCTTTCTCCTTCCTCTCTCCGTTCTCTTGCTGCTCCGTGCCCTGGGCTAAGGACTCAAGGCACCCGGTCACCTCCCAGGCAAAAGCAACAACCAGGCAAAAGCAAAACGCCAAGTTTACTCTGCAGGTGCAACATAGAATTACCATTTATTTGACCAGCCCTTGATTAGGTTTATATCTCCAAGAAGTGAAAACAGCTGTTCAGACAAAACCAGTTCCTAACTGTCCGTGGCCCAAGGGTGAAAATGACGCAAGTGCGTATCAACAGACAAAGGAATAAACGGAGGAGGTACATCCATAAAACGGAATAGCGCTCAGGCATCAGGGGGAGGGAAGTACTGGTCCATGCTACAGTGCGGACAACCTTGAAAACGTCAAGTGAAAGGAGCCAGGCACAAAAGGCTGCATGTTACAGAATTCCTTTTACAGGAAATACCCAGAACAGGCAAATCTGGGTGGACAGAAATGGGGTTAGTGTTTGCCAGGGGCTGGGCGTGGGGAGGAATGAGAGGTGACTGATAATGAGTACCAGGGCTCCTCTGTGGGGGATGGGCATGTGTTGGGGCCAGACAGAGGTGGCGGCTGCCAACACTGCGCTTGTACTAAAAAAAAAAGCCACAGAACTGTACACTTAAAAATGATTAAAATGGTGAATTTTATGTTGTGGTATGAGTCTGACCTTCATTAAAAGGGATAAAAATAAAACCCTGAGCTGTGTGACGCTGGGCAAGTTATTTGACCTCTCTGAACCTGCGGAACGAGCAGATGGCAGCACGGCCACAGAGGCTGCTTGTGGAGGTTCCACGTGACGTGCGTGTGAAGTGACTGGCACAGGGCTGGGTAGGGGGAAAAGGACCGGGAAGCGACACAGCTGCCGTTGGCCAGAATGACGGATATTGATGTCACACTGTCCCAGTCAACTCACCTGAAAGCCAACTCCCCTGAAAGTTGCGGGGTTTCTGTATTTTCCAGTTACTCTTTTAATGAAATAATAACAAAAGGGCAGTTGGGGTTGGGGTACTACATGAAAGATGAAAAGAGAGGTCTCCTCAATTTATGGCATATTTTTAGCTAGACTATTTTTAGTCCGTCCTGTGTTAAGCAGGAAACCCAGACGACGAACTTGGTCACAGGGAGACGACAGGATGGCTTTGCCACTGGTCCGCCTTGGAAAGACCTATGAGCTGTTCTGTTCCCACCTCCCTCCACAGGCCTACAGACACGGGTCCAGGACGGACTCGTTTTTATGGGGGGCAGAAGGGCCCGTATACAGGCAGACAGGCTCCATCTGTGCAAAGGCCCTTATCTGGAAGCAGCTCTCAAAACCTAAGCACTGACAGGTGGGGCAAGAAGAACCGCGGCTCTTCTTATCTGGGAATTATCTGGTATAGAATTAGCCGAACTTCAAAGTCCTGAGGCAAGGTGACCCCCCTCGTAGCGGACAGTCCGAACAGGGAGAGGGGAGGGACGAATGAATAGGATTTCAGGCTGTCATGGAAACTTTTCTTTCCTTGGGCCTCTGAGCATATGGCAGGTGTCCTGAAAACTCCCGTCCCGCCGCCCGAGGCTGGCTGCTGCCCTCAGACATGTGGGTGGGGGCGTCTGCCTCTCTGTCTGCAGGGCCCCCTCCCTCAGCCTCGGCCCCAGCAGCACAAAGGAGTCTCCAGTGTGCGCCTCACATCCCAGCTCCCCAGACAGACGCTGGGGGAGAAATCTAAGTCCCCTGCCCCCAGCGGGCCTCGATGCAGCCCGCAGATCACAGCCAGCAGCGGGCCAAAGGCCACAGCGCAAGCTCCTCCTGGGCCGCCTGAAATGCGATGCCCGTTCTGCCCCCGCTGACAAGGACGGCTTGCAAGCCCCTCATCTCTTCCCAAGACCAAAGAGCTGCAGGTTGCTTTCGGACTTGAAGTAGCAACCTGGGTGGACGCAGCCAGGCTGGCTCCTCTGGGTCACCCGGGAAATGAAGCTGGCTCAAGGTAGAGAAAATCACAAACCGGGAGGCTGGGAAGCCAGAGCAGCCGAAGGGATTATAAATAACGGCAGGTGGAAGGTGCCAGGGTGGAGAACAACACAGAATTCTGAAAAGCCTAAAGCTCCTGGAACTGGGTGACAGTGCTCGTGGCAGCCCGGGGCCGTGTGCCAGAAGCAGACAAAGCCACAGGGGGCGGGTACTGCTCTTCTCGGCATCGGTGGGACTCAAGGGTGGGGGAGTCCGCCCACACCACAAAACAGGACAGTCACACATTGTGGTGGAGACTGTAAAATCTGATCAAATTTTAAGAAGAAAATACCAGATGTCAAGGAAATGTCGCGATGGCTGGGCCACCTTGGGGTACCCGCTCCACTGCATTAAGGGTGACCTGGGGCAGTGTGGACATCCAGGTCCAAAGAAACCCTCACTCCATTCATTTCATTTATCCCATAAATAGTATTACCGTGAGGTCTTACTCTGCACCAGCCTCCTCCTCCCTGAAACTCAACTGCTTAGTGGGGAGATGGGCGTTGATTAAAGGTGCGCAATGCCACCCTGGCCAGTGTGGCTCAGGTGGTTAGAGTGTCCTCCCGTAAACCAAAAGGTCACGGGTTCAATTCCCAGTCGGGGTACATACTTAGGCTGCAGGTTCAGTCACTGGTCAGGGCATGTAGGAGAGGCAGCCACTCAGTGTTTCTCTCACACATTGATGTTTCTCTCCCTCTTTCTCCCTCCCCTCTCCTCTCTCTAAAAATCAATGAGCATGTCCTCAGGTGAAGATAATAAGCAAGCAAACAAATAAACAAACATGGTTCCCTGAGACCTCACTTGCCCAGGGCAGGGGGGCAAGGCTTTCTCGGGGGTGCCAGCGTGAGTGACATTAACCGGAGGAGGGAACAGGAAGCTGCTCGGGCAGAGGGAACAGCATGGGCAAAGTTCTGGGGGGGCCTGCCGACTATCTGCTGACTACATAACAGGTCCAGCTTGGGCCCCCCCCAAGCAGTCACATTTCTGAACACCTCCGGGAGCAGCGGTTGCTAAGGTTCCGGTCCCCCATACCAGGAAGCAGGTGACACAGGGTTGACGGCAAAGGTTCTGGCACTGCGCTTTGGGGCTCAAATCTTGTCTGCTATATACAAACTGGGTGACCCAAGGCAAGTTTCCTAACCTCTCTGTGCTTTGGTAAAATGGGATACTAAAAGTGTCTGTCTCCGGGGTCACTGTGTGGACTCCTTAAGATCAAGAGGCTAAAATTACCCTTCTCGCTTAGCCTGGTACATTACATATGCTAAAGAAAATGTCGATGGTTATTATTAATAATATTAGTTCCCACTCAGCTAAGGATGAACACAGAAGATGTGCACCAACCATGGAGATACTCCAAGATCTGGGAGCACCCAGGCTCACCGAGGAGGAGGCAGCCCAGGGGAGGAAGCGGGTTCCACGTACTTGCGAGCAGGAGGCAGGAGACCGCGGCGGCGTACAGCTGCTTGGAGCTGGTGATGTTGTAGCGATCCAGGAAGTGGTCCAGCAGGTAGACGGCCAGGTGCCGGGCCGCGGGGCAGAGCTGGCAGTGGCTGCTCAGCAGGGTCAAGATGTCCACAAAGAACCGGCGGCTCTTCAGGAGCGGCGAGTGGGCTCGGAAGGTTGGCAGCTTCAGTTCCTGGAAAAGGCAGGGCAGAAGGGGCGGGTCAGGACTGCCTCTCGAGAGCCTCGGATGCCCCAGAAAATCGAGGGGTGGGAGCCCGCCTGCTGGTTGCTTAGGGGGCACCGATTCCTTCCATACCCTGTTGCTTTTCTTCGAGTCCCAGGATGACAGCTCCTTCATTCATCCCAGGAACTCCCGGGCCCGGTCCCATCCACTCTCACCCAGCACAGGCTCGGAAAGTGCCGGGGACCTTCACAATGACAGGGCCAGGTGAAGGAGACAATCGGCTCCATTCCCAGGGAGAGGCTGGCTACCAGAGACCCGCAGGCCACAGCAGAACACAGGGGACCCACATCCAAATTCGGGTTCTGCTACTCAACCAAGCGGTGCCCCTGGTCACCCGCCTTCACCCATTTCCTCCTCAGCAGCTGAGGATAAAATGAAAAACGAACATGAAGCACCTAGCACACAGTACCCTCTCGCAGCCCACGGCTTAACTCCCTCTGCGGCTGGGACCCTGAGAGGCAGCTTACAAAAAATTCAGTGTAAAAAAGCTGTTAGTTGTTATTCATTTATTTAGAAAATGTCTTAGCAACATTTTGGGAAAGAGGGAAAGCAAAGAGATGCAAAAATGAATAAAAACAGGAAAGGAGGAGCTGGCAGTTTTATCCAGGCATGAACAACAAGCTCTGGGACCAGGAGATATCTGTGCATTCACTCATTTGTTCACTTATTCATTCGTTCAAGAGACAGTAATTCATTCACTTCACTAAGTAAGTTTCAAGTACCTTCTGTACATCAGGCCACACTGCTAGGCACTGGGAATACAATGTGGAATAAGACAGGCACAGAACCGAATATAAGATTAACACTATAAACCCTTGGAAGAAAACAGAAGCAAAATTGTATGACTTTAGACAATGACTTCTTCGCTATGTCATCAAAAGCAGAAGCAACGAAAGACCAAAACAGCGAAGTTGGACTTCAAAATTAAAGTCTTTCAAAGACACCGTCGAGAAGGTGGAAAGATGGAATGGGAGAGAATGGTTGGAAGTCATATACCAGTAAAGAGACCAGAATAGCCCTGCCTGGTATAGCTCAGTGGATTGAGCGCGGGCCTGCAAACTGGACAATTGCGGTTTGATTCCCAGTCAGGGCACATGCCTGGGTTGCAGGCCAGTTCCCCGCAGGCCAGTTCCCAGCAGGGGACGCATGAAAAGCAACCACACATTGATGTTTCTCCTCCTCTCTCCTTCCCTTCCCCTCTAAAGATAAATAAATAAATAAAAAATTTGGAAAAAAAAAAAAAAGAGACCAGAATATATAAAGAACTCTTACAATTCAATAATAAAGATAAACAATCTAACTTAAAATCGGGCAAAGGACTGAAGAGATATTTCCCCAAATACACAGAAATGGCCAATAAGCACATGAAAAGATGCTCAATCATGGGGAAAAGGCAGCTTGAAACCACAGTGAGATCCATCGCACGCGCATTAGGGTGACTGTCAGAAAAACACAGACACTCTCACTGAGGATGTGAGAAACTGGGACCCTCATTCTGTTGCTGGGAAAGCAACACGGTGCAGCCACTGTGGGAAACCATGTGTCAAAATGTGAGACTCCCCCCAGACCCAGAAATTCGGGTCCTTGGTGCACACCCAAGAAAGAGGAACACATGTGTCCACACAAAACCACGGCTATGCACACTCACAGCCGCATTTCGGGAGTAACAGTGAAATGGAAGTAACCCAAATGCCCATCCAGCGATGAATGGATAAACAAAATATACCATACCCATACAATGGAAGGTTATTAGGCCCCCAAAATGAAATAAGTACTGATACATGATGGTAAGTGGGGAAAAAAAGCCAGTTATAAAAGGCCACGTACTGCCCTGGCTGGTACAGCTCAGTGGATTGAGCGCGGGCCTGTGAACCAGACAATCGCGGTTCGATTCCCAGTCAGGGCACATACCGGGGTTGCAGGCTGGTTCCCTGCAGGACAGTTCCCAGCAGGGGACGCATGAAAGGCAACCATACATTGATATTTCTCTCCCTCTCTCCTTCCTTTCCCCTCTAAAGATAAATAAATAAAATATTTAAAAAATAAAAAAAAATAAAAGGCCACGTACTGCATGATTCCACATACAGGAAATGTATGGCACAGGCAAATCCACACAGACAGAAAGCAGATTAGTGGTCACTGAGGGCTAGGCATGGAGGTCAACGGAAGGGGGAGATTAACTACTAAAGGATATGGAAGTTTTCTTTGGGGATTATGAAAATTTCTGAAATTAGATAGTGTTGATTTTTCACAACTCTACATATACGAAAAGTCATCGAACTGGACACTTTAAAAGAGTGAATTTTATGGTACATGAATTATAAAGATCAATAAAGCTGTTAGGAAAAGTAAAATGGACACGTCGCCCTCTCGCAAGGAGTTCACAGCCCAGTGGGAGCGATGGTGATCAGGTAACAAGACAAGCACAGAATTCCAAACCGATCAACACGAGGAAGGAAATCTATGGCCACAGCACGAGCCCTCACCCCACCACTGCCCGGTCTTCCTGGAGGAAGCTGAAAGGGAGACGTTCCCACGAAAGGGAAGGGGACTGCGGTTTCATGCTGGAATCTCCTCTCCTGGCTGCTTCCCCGGAGAGCCTGTGGCCAGGACACAGCTCTCAGGAAGCCCAGGACTTTGCTACTTTTGCCAGGGAAAGTGCTCCAAGCCTGAATGTATTAGTTCCTTTCTTCTATTTGTTTACGCAGGAAGAAACTTGCGTTTGAAACAGTCCTGTAACAACACCCCAGCCGGCTTTACTCCACCTGCAAAAGATCTGAGTCTGGAGGTCTTGCGGTGTACCCTCCCCCCGCCCCAACCTTTTATTTATTCTGTAATGGCGGAGAAGAGCTTTTCCCCCAGTAAGACTTCTTGACATATGATTTCCAAACATTTCTCCCACTCTGTGGAGTGAATTCTTTGTGTATTTTTCATCCTTCTCTGCATTATTTGATGAATTAATTTATCTGGCAACCATGGGACTTCCAACACTTGGAGGGCAGGGTCTCATCCTTATTTTCCCATCACCCCTGTGTGACTAAAACACAGTCAGCTGCCAGAACACTAATCGATGAAGAAATGGAAGGAGGGAGGGGGAGAGGAAGTGTGGAGAGGAGGACTCTTCGGGCCTTGGCAAGAACAGAGTGTCCTGGGACCTCGGGGGGAAGGCATGATCTGAAGAGAGGAGCAGGTCCATGGGGCCTTCAGGGAAAAGAGATCAATGCAGCCAAGCTTTGGAAGGACGTCCAGGGCTTGACCTATTGAAGCCTGCTGAAAGGAATGCTCAGCAGGAAAAACCGCACCTGCCAAGCCACACAGGTGGTACACCTGAGTGTTTGGAACAAGCAGACAGAGGGGCAGGCCTGGACAAAGCATGCTGGGTGGGTGGGCAGGGTCCCAGCTTGTATGCCCTGCTAAGACATCTGGCCTGTCCTGAGGGCAATAGGGAGCCACTGCAGGATTTAGAGCAGAGCACCCACAGGGGCAGAGTGGTCAGGCGTTGTGATCTCCTGGCCAGCCAACCCCCGAGTTACGGCCAGAGAGCTGGTAGCAGCAGCCGATGGGAGGCTGCAGCTCTCCCCAACAGCAGTCCACCTCCCCACCCTCCAGCAGCCCCAGGAGGTTGAAGGCTACTCGTGAATCTCCTCTAAGCCCTAGGGCTTTCAGGCTCTGGACGAGAAGCAACCACACAGATCCCTGGCTTTTGTATAGGAGCAGCCGCTGGAAACCAGCCGAGTGAACTTTGGCTCAAGCAGCACAGCCATCTTCACGGCAGTTCAAAGCCCCAACACACAAGTCAGATAGGCAACATCCTGACCTCCCTCCCTGCTCAACTCAGCAAGCTTAACTCCCTGTGGACTTTCCTTTGTGCCAACTGGGAGCACGGAGCTCAGAGCAACACACCGCAGATCTTACCCCTGTTCGAGTCCCTGGGGAAACAGTCCACTGGTTTGGGCAGGTTCTCACAGGAAGTGACTGGTGCATAAAAGAAAAAGTTACGGACCTCTGCTGTGGGCACCAATGCATGTCAAGAAGGAGTTAGCAGGTCGGGCTTCCTAGAAGAGGCTCGTCTCAAGGGAAGCAGGATTCTGAGAGCCACATAGCTGCTGGTGACACTGTCGATCCCCATGTTGGCTCGTCCCTCGGGTCCTGGTTTAAATGTCCTTCCTAAGAGAGGCTTTCTCGACCCCTCCCCATTCCAACTCAGGGTCCCTTGTTCTTTTAGCACGCTGGTCCCTAGGGTCATGTATGTACTTATGAGTGCATCTCTCCCTGCTAAACTAGTTCTGGAAAGCAGGGGCCATGTCCATGTGGCCTACCCCATTGCCCAGTGCCCAGGATGTGCCTGGCACGCAGGCAGGTGCTCAAACAATACAGGGGAAAAATGATGCCACAGAAAAGGCAGAAAGGAAACTTAAATGCATATGACTAAGTGGGCAATAGGGAGCCGCTGCAGGGTTTTTTCAAATGCATATGAAAAAAAAGTCAAAAAAGGCATAAGAAGAGCTTACGCACTGTGCGATCCCAATGACAGGACATTCTAAGGAAGGCAAAACCCTGGAGAAAGTAAAAAGATCAGTGGGTGGCAGGGGTTGGGGGAGCGGGAGGGATGAATAAGCAGAGCACGGAGGATTTGTAGGGAGTGAAACGTCTGTGAATGACACCGCAACAGGGGACACACGTCATTATGTCATTTGTCCAGACCCACAGAATGTACACCACCGGAAGCAAACCCTGTCGTAAACAATGGATTCTGAGGGGGGTCCGTGATGTGTCGGCGTAGCTTCACCGACGGTAACAAAGGTGCCGCTCTGGTGGGGGATGTTGATGATGGGGGAGGGTTTGCAGGTGTGGAGGAGGGTCTATGGAAAATCTCTGTATCTTCTGCTCGATACTGCTGTGAACCTGAAACTGCATAAAAACCTAAGTCTACTAGAAAAATGAATACAGGACATCCCTCCCTGTACCAAATACACTCCTCCCTTGGCAGAGTGTGTCGAGTCAGGCAGTTCTGGGGTGGGATCTCAAGTCCGCCACTCACTAACCGTGGGCATGTGACTGCTGAACCCCTGGGCCCTCATCTGGAAAATGGGGGTCATGCGGCCATAAATCTGTAAAGTACCTGGTAGCACTCAGCAAGCATTAGTGGCCTCTCTCTCAAGCTGAGCCATCCAGCCTCAGATGCACTGAGCCTTTAGCCTCTGTCCTGGTCTCAGAGGAACCAGCTTTGTCCAGCAGAGCAAACCTTCCCGTCTGCACGAGGGCTTAAGGCCGGGCCTGGGGACCTCTGCAGGAAGGGAGCCCCGCCCACTCCCTCCACAGCGCTTCCAGCCAAATGGCATTCGGAGCTGGAGCCTCAGCTTCTCCCCCCCAGCACTCAGAGAAGGGCGATTCTTTGGCAAATGGACAACAATGTGGGACTCTGGCATGCTGGCCCTGGTCAGTTTGAGAATCCAAACTGATTACTTCCCTAACCCAATTAGGGGGAAAGGCATTCATCACAAGGGCTTTGCTCTGAGGATCTGCATTCCCCTCCCAAAGCACTCTTGACCTGAGTCAGCTTGAAGGCCACAGCAGCCGGGCTTGTGAAGCTGCCCCCTCTGCTGAGCAGCCTGGATTCTGGAAACAAAAGAACGGCCTGCAAAGCTCTCTGGTGGATTAGGCAGGCACTTGGCAGGCAAGCTGGCAGCAGCCAGCGGGGGGTGGGGGAAGGGGCCCAGGAACCAGGCCAGGCAGGGCGACCTTCCTCTCAGCAGGGCCTGGGACAGCTTCAGGGTGGCCAGCAGAGAGGCTGCGGGGAGGGCACGGATGAAAAGGGGTGGAGGGGCGGGCAGACTCTCCCTCCCAGGCGGCTGGCTTTTTATCACCTGAGTCACACAGGTACCTCTACACAAGAGCAGATGACCAGGTGCCACACAGGGACAGGAGACCCTGATGGAGTTCCCAGGCAAAAAAAAAACAAACCCCAAAACCCACAAAACAAAAGACCCCACAAAAAAGCCCACGAGCCCATCTTATAAAAACCTGCTTTTGTTATCTCAGTAGGTTTTTTATTTTATTTTTTAAAATAGTAGCAATGGGCTAGAAAGAACTGTGAGATAACACTGGAGTGTCAGCTGGTTATCTCTGAGGGCTGGGACCTCACATGGTTTTCTATTCTCATGCTTTTCAACACTGGATTGTAAAACAACATTCACTGGATTGACCACTTTAATGTTTCAACTACCATGTTTCCAGTTTGAAAGAAAAACTGGAGAGAGTGGGACCAGATACTCACGGTATGAAGGCCCGGTTCAAAGTGTAACCCTGGGATGCCCTTGATCACTTTGACAGAATTAACCCTTTAATAATAGTAACATCCCCAGGCCAGCACTGTGCTAACTATCCCGCGTCATCCACCCAGCATGGGAAGCCCCACCGAGGTCCTGCCCAGAAATAGTCTTTTTCTTGTTGCAAAATATAAAGTACGTGTTCGCCGGCAAATTTTCAAAAGTAGTAACGAGTAACAAGTATCACTTACAATCCCTCACAGAGAGGGACGCACTGTCGGGTTTTATGTGGACCCCTCAGGTGTTTCTCTGCGCGGATGTTCCCAGGCCGGGATGGGTCTACCTGGGAGTCCCACGTGCCGTCAGACGCACCGGGAACGGTGTTGTCCGCGCGCGGCTGCCTAGCCTTTCGCCGTCAGTTGGGCCGTGAACCCATTTTGGACACCTGGGCCCTTTCTCTGCTTTCCGGTCTCCATTCAGGCCACTCCTCAGCACCCCATGTGGCCCCACAGCCAGAGTTACTGTTGATGGATGTGTCTGCTTATTTATGAAACTGGCGTGTGGGGGAAAACTGAGTCCCCCGCCCCGCTCCCCCAGAATGTGACCTCCGCCCCGCTCCCCCAGAATGTGACCTCCGTGAGAAAGGGGGCCACTTCTCGACTCTCCCAGTTCTGGCTGCACTGGGCTCACAGCTGGGGCTACTGACTATCTGTTGAATGGAGTGTTTTGCGTGATGAATGGGGGTGTGGCCCGAGTCAGCGCCAACTGGGGGTTGCTCCCTCTGCCTGTGGCCTGATCTGCCCTCTCCCCCCAGGCACCCCTCACCTAGCCCTGCATCCTTCCCGGGGGTGTAGCCAGCAGGGTTGGGGGAAGTGCGCCCCTGAAAGAGAAACCGTGGCACTCCTGGGACTAGAGGAGCGATTCTAGGGGGCAAGGGAGGTGGTGGGAGCCACGTTAGGCTGGAGTCCTCTAGAAACCAACCACTCTTCTTGCTGCCCAAGATCTCGTCTTGGGAGTCCCGGGATAGAAAGAGGACGATGATCTGAGAGGCACAGCATTCCGAGAAAGGCCAAGGACAAGAGAATCGAGACGTACAAGAAACCCCAAACCAAACTGCAGACAGAGTGGGTGGGGCTGCCTGGACAGCCTTCTGGAGATCAACGCCCTCCCCCACACCCAGCTGACCTTGGCAGAGGTGGCACACACTCCACACCTGTGCCGGGCTCAGATATGCATGGAAGTCTGGGCCAGGCCAGCCCAAGGGCGGTTAACAAGACCCCAAGCCCACCGCCGGCACTGTGGGGCAGGGCCCCCCACCTGTCTCTGCTGAAGGACACGGGAAATTCAGTGTGTGCTCTTCACACACAGGCTCTGCAGGCTTTTTGAAACTAACCTCAGAGGAGTTTGAAGGTCACGAGCACTGTAAAAGTTCAGCCAGTCACCCCTGGTTTCTCAGACCAGGGGTGGAAGGGAAGGCTTCATTTTAACCCTTGCTGTCCTGCACTGTTGCTTTCTAACGGCCTCACAATTAAGCCACTCTTCCTTCAGATGGCAACTGAAAAGTCACTTCTGAAAAGTCTCCTGGCCATGCCCCTGTCGGATACCCCCAGGCATCTAGGACTTCCATCCAGCCACCCACCCGCCCACTCCACTGTTCTTCTCCCCCGGACAATAACCATCGCAAGGGGAGGGACAGGGTTCATCTTGTTCAGCTCTGTGACCCCAATACCTGGCACAAAAGAAGCCCGATAATGACCAGAACCTCCAAATTTGGGGGATGGCAAGTACTTCAAAAATTAAGAAAAAATTATTTGTTCCTAATCTTGGGTAGACTAAAACTATTAGTCATAAGGAGCAATTCTGCATTCTCGTGAAGACCAGAGGGGAGGTAAGGGGAGCTTGGGATGTTGAATTCCAGGGGAAAGCAAAAGCTCTGCCCTTGCCCTGGGGTGGCGTGTGCCTCAGTCTACCCAGTAGCAAGAGGGTTACCCAGGAGGAAGCAGGCCAGTGCTTGCAGAGGACTAGGCGCTGTGAGAATTACCAATTGCCCTGCCTGGTGTGGCTTGGTGGATTGAGCACGGGCTGCAAACCAAAAGGTCGCTGGTTCAATTTCCAGTCAGGACACATGCCTGGGCTGTGGGCCAGGTCCCCAGAAGGAGGAATGTGAGAGGCAACAATACATTGATGTTTCTCTCCCTCTCTTTCTCCTTCCCTTCCCCTCTCTCTAGAAATAAATAAATAAAATCTTTAAAAAAAGAATGATCATTATGTATCTTATACTCAGTCATTTAAAAGGCAATGTCTCCCAATGTGTGTTCCACGATACCCCCAGTCCCGAGACCCACTCCCTAAAGAAGAGGGTTCCATGGGCCACTAGTTTGGGAAACACAGCGTACAATGTTGCTCCTTCCTAAATGAAATCACGCATTAGTCCATTAAAAGGCCCCTGAAACATTTGTTTGGGAACCACTCATATTGTTTGGGGAAACTCTAGGTTAAATTTATTCATCCTTGGACGATGACCGCCCCCCCACCCCCTTTTGGGAAGACAGAGCAGCGCCCCCCCCATCCCAAGCCTGTCCTAGGAAACGGCGCTTTCGGGTGCTGGCGGCTGCGCACTGGTGTGCCGGAGAAAACAGCCCCCGTTCGTCCACGTGGCAAAACCCTGGCAAAAATCCCTGGCTCGATGCCTAATAGTCTGATCATCCTAAAACAGAGATTTACCGAAAAGCTCACCGAGATTAAAAACCACAGCTTCCGCCTGCAGAGCTGCCCTGGTAAGAATGTTGGGATGTCCACAAGAACCTTCTGGTTTGCAGGCTAGTGCTCAATCTGCTGAGCCACACCACCAGCCAGGGCACGGATAATTCTTGCAGCGCCCAGTTCTCCGCAAACACTGGCCTGCTTCCTCCTGGGTGACCCTCTGTTGCTACTGGGTAGACTGAGGCACACGCCACCCCAGGGCAAGGGCAGAACTTTTGCTTTCCCCTGGAATTCAACATCCCAAGCTCCCTGAAGCTCCCCTCTGGTCTTCATGAGTATCTGGAATGCTCATTATGATGAAAAGGTTTGCACAACCCTCTATTTTATACATATGTATTACATACGTATAATTTGTGTACATAAATGTGTGTGTATATATGTCTATACAAAAATTTGCCAGACACTGTGCTCCATGCATTTTGTCTCCTCACCCCCCACCAGACCCACAAGGTGGGGATTATCAGCGCCCCAGTCTCCCAGACAGGGACGGCTCAGAGAGGCTAAGCGACCTGCTCATGGGCACCCAGTTAATAGATGACAGATCTGAATCTGGGTTTGACTCTGTGCTCTTAACGCTGTACTTTGAGGCCCCCCACACGATAGTTTAGGTTTCTGTTTTCCTTCCCAAAAGCGTTACGTTGAACCCATTATAAAATATCTGATCACTACAGAAATTTCAGAAAACACAGATGAGTACAAAGAACATAAATATCACCAGCCATCCCATCAGCTGGAGTTAACTTCCAGTATGAACATGCGTCAGACGACGCCCTTCCAGTCTTGATTCTCTGCACACGCACCCCCCTCCTCCTCCCTCTCATGGGACCGCCACCCCTGATGGCTGTGACTTGAGTGAGGATCTCCACCCGACGCCCACCCTCCAGAGGTGGGCCCAGGCAGCGCAGCATTAGCACCCAAGGAACAGAAGTGCAACGGCCAAGGCCATGTTGCAGGTGGTGGCGAATCCTGGACTTGGACATTGGAGGAGCCGGCCAGGCCTGCGCTGTGACACTGCCTGGAGTGTGACAACTGCTTCCTAAACAGCCCAGGGCACAAGGCACAGCTGAGTTGCTCTCCCACAGTGGCCACTAGAAGAAAATCCCTCTTGTGTCCTGTGTGTGTCCACCAGGGCCAGTGCGCCACACTCATCCTCACTGCTGCCCACTGCTGCCACCTCTGGAGGGAGCCGGGGCCTCCAGGCACTGGGCCGGCCGCTTGGGAAACAGCTCCAGGGGCTGAGTCTGCCTGAGAACAGAGTAGCAAGACGTGAAGAAACCCCACAGGCAGCCGGGTAACTGGCAACCGAGGTGACCAACAGGAAGCAAAGACTTGCAAATTGAAAGGGAAAAAGACAGGGGAGGGGTGAGTGGGTTCTTCAGAGGCTATAGGAACACACATCACTGCCCTGGGGGGCCCTGGGAGGCCGGAGGATCACCCCACTTCCCCTCTGCCTCCGTTGCTTCATAAACCCAAGGAAGCATTTTCGGTAAAGAACCAACATGTCCGCGGAACCCTATTTCAACACTCTGCAAAGGGTGGCCTGTAGCCCAGGAAGCTGAAATGCTAGTGACACCCCTCCTGCTGTCATGCAGCCTGGAGCTTCCTTTTAGTAGAGAGAAAGGCCACCCCCAGCCACCAACCACAACTCTCCCAGCCCCCTGAACTCGGCAAATGCAGAAGGGCTCCAGACACACCTCCTCTTTCCCAGGTTCAGAGCCATCGCCAGGCATCCAACTGCGGCCAAAGGCATGTCTGCCTCCCTCAGGGTGGTCCCCCTCCCACCCACACCACTGAGCCCCTCCAACACCCCCAGGGACAACACCCGCAGCCTTTTTATAACCCCACCCACCCAAGTCCTTCACTTTCACCCAATGAGAATGCGTCCCACACGCCTTCTTGGGTGGGTGTGCCCCTCATTCTCCCTGTTACTGAGTGCAGGGGTCACCCTTTCCCTAGAACAGGCCCAGTATCTTTGGGTCTTTCCTCCTGGGTCCTCCTGTGGCCTCGAGAACTCTCTATTCCACACTTCCAACCCCCACCTCCAGTTTCCAGATCCCTTCTGATGGAATCACCGTGCCGCTAACATGCAGCCCCGAACAGGTCAGGAGAGTAACCTCCACCCCCGCCCGCTCATCACTTCAGCTGGGACTCTGCTCCCCTGCTGATCTGTGGTCCAGGGTTCCTGCATCTGTCGTTGGCTGACCACAGGCCCTGGAATTTCCTGGGGATCTATTGAAAAATGGAAGCTTCCTCCTGTACTGAATTGGACAATTTCTCCCCCCCCACACACACAAAAATTTATGTCTACCAGAATCTCAGAATGTCACCTCATCTGGAAATAGAAACTTTACATATAGGATCAAGTTTAAATGAGGCCCTAGTGGGTTAGAATGGGCCCTCACCCAATGACTGGTGTCCCTATAAAAAGAGAAACAGAGACACAGACGTGCAGAGGAAAGACAAGGCAAGGACGGACACAGGGACAAAGCCACAGGGAAATGGAGGCAGGGGATGGAGTGATGCAGCTATAAGCCGAGGACACCAAGGTTTGCCAGCAACCACCGGATGCTGCAAGAGGCAAGGACGAACCCTCTCCAGAGCCTCTGAAGGGAGCATGGCCCTGACTTTGAACTTCTAGCCTCCAGAACTGTGACAGAATCAACTCTGGTTATTTTAAGCAACCCAATCTGAGGCAATCTGAGGAATCCACGACACTCCCTATTTCCTGATTGACAGAATCAGACCTTCTGGCCAGGGAGCTCTGACCCTGTCTGTACTTTGCAAGCCTGAGGCTGGGCCTGTGAGTTCCATGAAGGCAGAGAGCTGTTCAGTCGTCACTGACAGTTAGGCATCGCTTAACGATGAGGTATGTTCTGGAAATGCGTTGTTCTGTCAGTTTGCACACCGCAGAGTGCACCTACAGGAACCTGGACGGCAGAGGCCACTCCACACCTAGACTCCAGGTACAGCCCATCGCTCCTAGGCTACGAGTCTGTGCAGCAAGTTACTGCACCAAATACTGCAAGCACCTGTAACGCAATGGTAAGTGTTTGTGGACCTAAAGATACCTAAGCAGAGAAAAGGCACAGAAAAAAGATGGTTAAAAAATCTAAAAAATGGCGCTTGCTATGAACGGAGCCTGCAGGACGGGAGGGTGCTCTGGGTGAGGTACTGAGTGAGAGTGAAGGCCTAGGGCACTGCTGGACACCACTGCAGAGTCTGTAAACACTGTCCCCCCCAGGCTCTTCCCAGCTTCTTCCCACAGGGTCAGAAGTAGGACAAAGAAGTGGTCCGTGCTGCCCCGTGACTAGTGATACGGGCTGGACTGATTAGAAATTCATGGGAACGCGAGGAGAAGCTGGCTGGACAAAGCACAGATCCCGACGGTCCCTTGTCAGGAGGGAGCAAAAGGGGGTCTGAGCATCAGTAGGAATAAGGGTGAAGATGGAGCGCTGAAGGAGCAAGGCAGAGTTTGGCTGCTGCGTGCTGGCGCTGTGGTCAGGTTAAGGAGTTCGGTGGCATATTCGTAAATGAGAGGGTGTTTAACGTGGAGAGGGGAGAACAAAGAACTCAGTATTTTGTCTTCGGAAATCTGTTTTTGGTTCCACTGACCCTGTCTGGCACAAAGGGTTCTCTCTGGCATTGAACTGATAGAAGAAATAAAACTTGTCTATGCTTTACATCATTATGACTGACAACATGCCCCAAGTCCAGGAACGGGCTGGCTCCACACGCCCACAGAAAGCTTCGACCAGTGTGGCCACGACACTG
Source organism: Artibeus jamaicensis (assembly GCF_021234435.1). NCBI lineage: Eukaryota > Metazoa > Chordata > Mammalia > Chiroptera > Phyllostomidae > Artibeus > Artibeus jamaicensis. Next base: position 5,663,939 of record NW_026521828.1, on the reverse strand, counting down.
AACACTCATGAAGGAGGCTCCCGTGGACCTGTGTCCTGGTGCAGGACCTAGGGTCCTCCGCAGAGAATTCACAGCAATGTGCTCTGAAGACAGTCAAACTAGACCTGGGAGGGCTGCCCTCTGAATACACAGTGCAGGGGGGGGGGTGGCTCCTCCGTGTGAAAAAGGTCAGTGGCTTCCCAGTTCGGATGGAGTCCATGCACTCAAAACTACGGTGCTGTGGGTGGGAGGGAATCTCCCGCCAAACCCCAAGACACTGTTCCCGGCAGAGAAGGAAAAACCTCTTCCTCAACAACATATCTTTCCAGCTCTCACAGGGAAGTCAGCTCCTGTATAGTGTTATGGGTTCACGGTTGTTTATAAGGTCCGTCGTTAACCAAATTTCCTTTATGCAGCATAGGACACGACATCCCTGGTGGCTGGCAGTGCCCGGCAGGTGGTCAGCTGCTAAAAAACGGTCACTGAATGCAAGAATGAATGTGCATTTGGTCAGGACATTTACCTTTATTTAAAGCAACTTTAATAATCAAAAGTTGCTTCGAATATGTACATCAAGCATTTAATGGTGTCTGGCATACTGTGGGTGCCCAATGAATATCAACTCCCTTAATTTAGAGGGAATCTTTAAAGGTTACACAGAAACCAGCAATTGCCAGAAGAAGCTTTCTGAGAACAATGGGCAGTGTGACAAAGGCCCATCACGGTCAGCAACAGAAGATTACTTTATTTCAACCAGTAAGAAACCTGCAATCTTTCACTCCTTTTGTTGGCTGGTCCTTTGTATCCTAGTTCCTAAAACTCACGAGGGTCTCTAAGTCCTGCCCTGGTTCAGATGTCATCCCTTGGAATCACTGCCAACACCCAGTCTCCAAGGCCAAGGTCATCTCCCAGTGACCCAGCATTCCCTACTCACACCCCTCCCTGTGCTCTGAGGACAAGAGCAGACATCCAGGGAGATCCCTGTCCCCAGAGCCAACGCTCCTGGTCCATCTCCCTGTCTTGGCTACTCACCAGAGTACCACCTGAAGGTCACTGACGTGTGACCTTCAGAAGCTGCCCTGAGCCCCAGTAGATGAACTTCCTCCACACCTCTCTCTGCCTAGCACACTTCTGCTTATCCTTTGAACCCAGCTCACACAGCACCTCCTCTCTGAAGCTTTTCATACTTCCCCAGGGAACTGGATGTCACTGTTGGTACGCTGGTTAATAGCTGAGCTTGAATCCTGACCTCACCCTCGGCTAGCTGTATGGCTTCGTGTGCATTATTTATTTATTTATTTGAATTTTAAGAAGTGTTTATTTGTGCTGAACTGATGACATGTATGGGGAGCAAGATCTCAAATGCCCCAGAGAGGAACAGTTTTTCAACTTCTTTTATGCATTTGAAATTGAGGAAGGTGCTTAAAGAAGATACACAGAGGTGGGAGAAAACAAGTGGGGACCCGGGTACAGGACAGTTAAGACTGAGTGCTCTCTTGGGGTGTGCTAACCTACATACACAGAAACAATGGGGTGTGACTACACCCCACGACCTGCCCAGTCATTTATGATCAGCTCACCCTGTGAGGCTAGTAAATGATTTCATTCTCCCAACTTGAGCGTGTCCCATCTGTAACATGGTGACAGTTACAGTGCCTGCTAGAGTAGACCGTCTGAGGACTTCATCAGCGGAAGGGGATGTATGTCAAGTGAGCACCCATTAAAGTGGACAGTCACTTCCAACACTGAGGCCCCGGGGCCTGGCTGGCAGAGCCTCCCACGTACTTGGGGCTTGATAAATAACTGCTGGATAAAGAGGCTTTCTGCCAACTAAGCCACAGAGAAGGTCCAAGGCAATGGGCCAGAACTCTGCCTTCCCCAGACTCACGGCCAGCACAGGCTACTCACACCCGCAATGGGCCAGAACTCTGCCTTCCCCAGACTCACGGCCAGCACAGGCTACTCACACCCGCTAGACTTCCTCCTTCCTGCCCAGAAGGCTGCATCCTCCCCTCCCCCCAGAGAGGCCTCCGGACACCTGGGAAGATGTCAGTAGGGGTTTGTCCAAAACGCCCCCAGAAATCACTTCATGGCCCATCTTCAGAGTGGCCAGGCAATAGGAACCCTGAAGTATTAAGGGATCAGGGGGTACGTCTGCAACTTAGTTCCAGGGGAAATACATATAAAGATAGAGAAAGAGAATGGTAAAGACGATGGGTCCGAAGGTTCGCAATTGTGAACTGTGCTGGCAACCCTTCTGTAAGTCTGAAACTACTTCAAAACAGAAAGTGAATGCACAGGAGAGACCAGCAAGAGATTGCAACTCAGAGTCAACAGTCCAACGTTACTCCCCCGCCCCCGCCCCCCGCCCCCGCGGGCCTTCTCACCTCCTGAGGTGCCCAGTGTCAGCCCCTCCGAAGCAGAAGTTCATGTTACACCATCACTGATTTGAAGGCCAGCCCGGTTGCAACTCCTCAGCTTGTTGAAAGTCAGACTCTAGAGAGCAGGTTGCCAAGTTTTACGGCTCTAGTTCTCCCACCCAAGAGAGGGACCCTGGCCAAGTCCTTGAGCCCTTGGAGGCCGTTTCTCTAGCAGAAGGATGGTGTTATTGGCAGCTAATCCCCCTACCCCGCACGCAGGACTATTTCAACAGTGAAGTCCAGGAAGGGGATGTGTGGGCTGAAAGGCACAGACCTCAGATAAGGTGACCGTGATGTGCACAGACTGATCCCCAGGGGGGTGCTTAGACCTGAGGAGACGCGGTGTCTGCCTGCCCCTCAAGGGCCTGGGAAGCTGGATCCAAACGAAATAATCACATTTATAAGTGCGTAATTTCAAGCTGTGCTGAGTGCAAAGGAATAACCAGGGTGGTCTGAGAACACATACCAAGGGACCCAGCCCTGACCTTGTCTGGGTCTCAGGGAAGGCACCCGAGGAAGTGAGGTTTGGGCTGACAGAGAGAGAACAAGCAGATTGACATCCCACAAGAGCACAGAAGCGTATAAACCACTCGTTAGTAGTGAACTCCCGTTAAACAATGCCGTGGGGAAATTAATAGGCCAAATCAAGGATAGAGGACCTTCATCAGGACAAATAACCTGGTTTTCCCAAAAATCAATGGCATGAAAAAGTTTTGTTGTTTTTTTTTTAACAGTGATGGGAGGCAGGGAGACCATTAGAATATAAAAGACTTAAGAATACATTTTAAAATATGGAATTCATGGACCTCATCTGGACCATGACTTGAACAAACCAACTACAAAGCCATTTCTGAGTCAGCTAGGGGAAACTAAATATGAACTAGACGATATGAGGTATTAATGAACTGCTATTCGTTTTGCTAGGTGTAATGATGGCAGAGTCGTTACATGACAAGAGCCTTTATCTGTTAGATGTTCATCGGTGAAGTGTTTTCACTCTCTGGGACTGAGGTAGGGTGGAAGGTACGCAGAGATCCATTCTACTGTTCTCTCCGTTTTGGTGTACCTTTTAATTTTTCTAAAATAAAAAGTTTAAAAAAAAAAAAACGTGGCTCACGCCAAAGGGTCGGAAATGCTCTGAACTGCTTGGATTTTTTGCAATGACCAGAAAAATTATTTGTCACACAGCCCAAAGCTGTCTGCCATGCAAGACACACTGAATTGTACTTCAATGTGTAATAATATTTCGGTGAATGGATGCATCGCAGTGGAACCAATTTCCTTCTGACGGCGCCTCGGTCCTTTCCGACTTTCCCTTCCACTCACCGAGTCTCTCCAATTCCTGATGCTCCCGAGCCGATGAACCTGCTGCCCTCTCCTGTCTCCCCCAACCCACCCGCCCAAATCACTGCGCGATCGTTTCCAGACTAAGTCTCTTGTGGTACTGGTGTGGATGTCCACGTCACAAAGAAGGCTTAGGCTCTGGCACCATCTGCTCCAGGGACCTGCAAGGGACCCCAGTAACTGCCACGTGGGTGTAGAGGGCAGCACACACTGTATGATGGGGCCGAGAGGGAGTTTCCTGGCCGGGAGTGGGGAAGGTCACTTCAACAGCCCTCACCCGGCCTGATACAGGTCTCAGGCTGGTTCCTGCTGCAGATAGGATGCTCTGCGTCCTGGGAAGTGTTCAGAGTTCCCGACCCCTTCCCTCCAACCTCCCGTGCTTGTCTCACTCTGGGTTCTGCTCCTTCTGGAGCCAAGAGACTCCACTTTGACCTACCCAAAGGGCGCTGATTTTTTTTAAAGGATAATATCCAGGGTTAGCAACATGCTGGGAAGCACGCATTCTCCCACAGCCCCCACAGAAGTGCAAACTGGCCCAACCTTCTGAGACTTTATTAGCTGGTGACACACAAAGTTCTGAAAGCCATGCCCTGTGACTGGCAGTTTCTGTTCAGGAAACTGAGCCACACTCACAGACAGAAGCCCAAGATCACCTCCCCCTCACTGTGTAAAACCAGTGACATGCTACAGATGCCCCACAAGACCACAGAGAGGAGAGTGAGGGAACACCCTGCATTATAATCACACCATGGAATACCACTCAGCAATAAAAAGGAATAAACTCAACATATTAATGATGTGGATGAATCTCAAACACATTACATTAAGAAAAAAAAGGATACAGAAAAGCGTACCGACGCGTAACTCTATTATATGAAACTCTAGGAAGGACGAACTTCGTCTACAGAGACACAAAGCAGATCTGGACAGCCTGGGGTTGGAAGCAGGGCCGGGTGAGTGACGATGGAGAAGGGGCACCGGGCAATCCCGCAGGCTGGGGGCAAGATTCTCTATCAGGGTTATGATAGCAGTTACATGAGGGTATATATATGTCAAAACTCACTATAAACTCTGAACTCATGCACACCGAAGATCTGTACGTTGCAGTGTATCTAAATTATACTTCAATTTGTAGTAACAAGCAGCTCCATCTAAATAACCAACTAGGAGACTAGTTAATCCAATCACAATGTACCTCCACACTTAAATGTTATGCACGACACTGTAGGAAAATAGTTAATGACATAGAAAGTTACTCAGTACATACAGTAAAGGAAAAAATTAAGTCACAGAAGTGTAATATACTACGATGCACATTTGTAAAATAAAATATATGCATTTGGATAGGAAACGAGGAAAAAGAAATATTCCAGCCATTCCTTAAATGCAAACATATTGAATATCTACTGTATACCTTTATTGTTACAATGAGCAGAAAAGATTTTTTTTTAAATCCCTCTGGTCATGGAGCTGCTATTTGGTGGTTTCATAGAACATATTTAAATGATTAAAATGCAAACATTAAAAAAGTCCAGCGGTAAAAGGAAAGAGTGTGAATTATATCACCCCCCGTGGTGGACACACACTTGTGCTTGTTCACATACAGAATAACTAAAGGATTTGCAGGAAACTGGGGGACCTTTCAGGGAGGGAAACCAGGCCAACGGAACTGGGTGGGGGGCCAGGAAGACTATTTACATCCCATCCTTCACAGAACTTGGCTATTTTTCTTTTACCACCTTCTTGTACTCTGTGTTCTAAACAAACACAATCAATAGTTTCTAATTCTATGCTCCTGTCTGATCACCAGGAATTGGGTGGAGAAGAAAGATACAAGAATGTGTGCATGGTGTACTGTTAAATAAACAAAGTGTTCTGAGCAAGACACTTTCAGGTTTTACTGAAAAAAAAAAAAAAAAAGTCCAAGTAAAAAATGCACTGTGATCACACACATGCAAAAGAAGCAGCACCAAAAGGCCAACTTCCAGGTGGGGGGCCTGGGGTGGCGGATGGGGGTCGGGGGAGGGGAGGATTCAGCCTTCCTCTCTGTGCTGATACTCGCTGTTGCAGTTTTCTAAACAAACAAGCAAGAAAACACACCCAGTGCATGTGTAATACCTTAAAATGGGAAACAAAGAGAAAAGTGCAGAATCACAGTGTCACCCACTTCTGCCAGGTGCTCAGACACACGAGAGAATGGTTGGCTGCGGTTCCCTTACGCAAAGGGCTGTGGTTTAGGAAGACAAAGAACAAGTCAAGGGCAAGGGCACAGGGCCAGCTCAAAGACTGTAATGGCGTGCCCTCACTCAAAGAGCACACGGGCCAACCAGAGGGCCCAGAGAGCCCCTTCCCCACGTCACAACCCACAGGCGCCAGAAGCTGACCAGTGCTCCCACACTCGCTTTCTCCTGAGACACCAGGAGGCCCGTGGGGCAGGTGTCACTCCAGGCTTACAGATGAAAGGAAGCCTATGACATACTTTGCCGCTTCTATAGAGAAGATGCGCTGAGACCAAGTCTCGGCTGAGTGTTGAAGACACACTGAGCGTTTTGCTACCTAAGGCACGAAGGACCCAAGAGAGGACGCCAAGTTCTGTCCTCGGCTTCCTACAGAATACAGGTAGGGCGCTGGAACTGGGGAGTCTCCAAGCTGGACATCACCTCGAATGGCATCTCTTCCAGCCCCCGACCCCATTTCTCACCAACCTCCCGTCCTCTGTTTGTGCCCACCTCGGGGGGCTGCCCAGATCATCGCTGCAGGCTGGGCAGCAAGAAACTCCTCCTTATACTAACAGCCTCACCCTCATCTCCAGGAAGGGACCCAAGGGCCACTTGCTTAGGGTCCGAACATAAGGCAGCCTTGCCAGTAGGTAAGAGCTTGTGAAAGCCAGCATTTGGGTCCATTCCTGGAACTAAGTTGGGCAGGCCCGTGCCACTGCCCATGTCTGGAATACTTTCTTATGAGAAGAGCTGGGTGAGTCTCATGGTTTGGGAAGAACTGACCCCGGGGTGGGGGTTTGTGCAGAAGTCCAAGGAGGGGAAGGGAAGAGAAAGATCAGTGAAGGGCGACCTAGCTAAATCACTGGGCACGAACCTGGGTCACCGCCTCCTGTAAGGGGACAGATGTTCAGCCTTTGCAATGAAGAAATTCAGGGAATTTCAGGGGAGGCCTGAGAAGAAAAAATTAATGTTGGGAGAAGTGAAAAGATGCACAAGCTTTAGAAGTCACCAGGAAATGATGTAGTTTTAACTCAGGGGCAAGGGACGGAGCGGGAATGAGATTCCAGCTGTCGAACGTTCGGGCAGGACAGGGGGGCCCGGGGTGTCCCTCTTACTCTAATAGCGCCCCACCCCCGCCCACCACCACCACAAGGACAGGCGATAGCAAAGGCCCAATCACCGCAAAGTGAGACGCAGCACACACAGGTGAGGCACCAGGACCCGCAATCAGACCTCCCCAATGTCCAGACCAAGGCCCGAGCCCGCAGCTGGCAGCTTCCTGGCGTGGCTTCTTAAGCCCCCGGCTCTGGCTAGGCCATTGTACAAAACACAAACTACAACTCAGACTGCATGGTGCAACCAGCGGCAGGGCCTCAGCTGTTTCCTGCCTCGTGCTTCTACTCTTTGCTAAAATGGATGTTCTTTTAAATAAACTTTGGCTCAAACTCACACCCTCAGAGTCTTGAAGTTTCCTACGGATAAAACGGAGTTGGTTCCGGCACTGGGGCAGACATTCCTGTGCTCGGCATCCTGTCCGAAACACAAGTAAATGCTCAATAAACAGTGGCCACTCGCATCGTCATCACTAAAGGTCCTTTTGGAAAATCTTTGTATAAATTCAGTCACAAATCAGTAAAAAAATGTCCCGTATCTGCTCGTTCAAGAAGCATGGTCTCACACGCCAAAGTCCTCTATGCGTGCAACGAACCACACTTCGGGAGTGGGAAAACCAAGTTTGGCTCTGCAGATCTCAAGTCCGGGGCAGGGTGAGAAGACCCCCCCAAGGTCTCTCGTGACTCCAATCCCAGGAAAAGACAAACACCCGAAGGAGTAAGAGGAGCCTGTGGCCCACGAAGATAAACCTACCAGGTCATGCCCAGTAGAGCCTGTCACAGGGCTTTGGGAGGGTGGGATTTTCCCCCCAAGTATTCCCAAATCCCCATATTCAGAAAGTCCATATACCATAGAAGCCTTAAACCACGGCATAAGGGTCCTTGAACCTTTCCTTTGCTTACTAACATAACCACTTCCTACTAACCAGAGTGAAAACTGTGTCAGATGGATGTAAATCAAAAAGAGACCAGACCGAGTTCTATCTATTCTGTTGTTCTTTAGGAGATAACTATTTGAGGAGAATGATGGAACCTCTTAGCAGAAGTATGGAGGTGATGACCTAGGTTCAGCCAATAGTTCTTAGTCTAAGATCCTTACTCTGCACTTTGGTCCATGCCAATAAACTGCTTCTGTGGAGAATTCTACTTCTAACCCCTCCCCCATTCCTCTCCTCCCTGTCACCCCCGTATTATCTGAGGGGAGAAGATGCAAGTCTGTAGGAAGCTGGGAGGCAGCCTCCACCTGGTCTTGTGCCTGGCACCACGGCCATTCGCACAGACCACACAGCCAGGCCAAGGGCATCTCCTGGCACATGCCAAAGCCCCACCTAGGACCCCTGGGAAGCACTCGTGCAAATCCATTCGTTGTGCCCCAGGAGAGTGCCCCTGAGTCTGTCCTTCCCTTCTGTGCTCTCCCAGCGCTGTGCCTGGGCAACCGAGGCAGCGGACACCCCTCGGCCTGCTCCACGCCGGACACTGCTCCGGGTGTGCTGAGAAGCCAGACATTCCTCATGCTTGCAAGGAACTCACAGTTGAGTGAGGACAAATTACTACACAGGGTGACAAGGACCATGAGAGAAATAAACTTGAGGCTGGGGCTAGGAACCACGCTGGAGGGGAGAGAGGCCTGAAGGACAACGGAAGGTGGCCCTCCCCCTCTTGTTGGTCCAATGGAATCACAATGTCTTTCTTCTGAGGACTGCCTGTCAGGACTGTGGACCGCCCGAGGGTGGTCACAAACCCCAAGCCTTACCCTGGCCACACAGACGCCCATCATAAGTGGGAAGACAGGACGCCTGCCCCGTCCCTGCCATGTGTCGCTCTCACACAGCTGGTAGGTTCTTCCACCCACTCCTAACAGCCCATAAAACACTTCCTCCAACTTGCCAACAAGGAAATTGGAAGAGTCAATCTTCTCATCATGCCACACAGTTCGGGGAGGTCCTGTTCTAGGCACTGAGGCCTGGCACCGAACAAGGCGCACACAGGCCTATTCCTGTGGAGCCTGTATTCGGGGGGAAGGTCAGTAAAACAGAAAATAATTCCAGATGTCGGCAAATGCCATAAAGAAAGCTAAATAGGATGACTTGATTGGACTGACACAGAAGAACAGTAGCAGAGAAAAGCAGATTCCAAATACAAGGAAGAGCCAGTGCAAAGGCCCTGAGGCAGGAAGGAGCTCGACTTACTCAAGGAAGAGAAAGGGGGTCAGTGTGGGAGGGGGTAGGGGACAAGGTAGAAGGACAGACCAGGGACCAGCTGTGTCAGGTATTACAGGTGGTGGTGAGGATGGGGAATTTTATTGCCAACACAGCACGGGGCCGTGGGAAGGTCCTTAAAGCAGGGAAGTGACACAGTCTAAGTTCTGGCTATTGCAGAAGAAGGAATGACGGCAGCCAGGTTGAAAGAGGTTTGGAGAAGTTTAAGCGAGCAGCTCAGATTTTACCGCCCTCAGATATTATCGCGCACATCCAACCCCAAGGACCGTTTCCATGGCGTCACATTTTACACACTGCAGTATCGTGTTCCACAGGAACAGCGCATCTGACAAAGTGGGGCTCCCACAACCTCTGTGGTCCCAGCCTCCGTCCCGCATCAGTCAAGTGGGGACAGCTGCTCGTGGCTGTGTGGCAACGATTCAGCAGCAAATGAAGTAACGTGCTTTGTACTCAACTGGCCGCATTCAACGAACAGTGAGTGTCTACTGTGTGCCAGACGCTCGTACAGTTGTTAGAAATGACTTATCAGAGTACCGTATTTCTCAGACTATGAGACACTTTCCCCCCATATTTGGGGGGGTGCATCTTATAGTCCGAATGTAGTGTGCCTGGCTCACTGTGGGGGTGTGTGGCCTATGTTACTTATGTTATTAAATATTTTACCACATTTTTTGTTTCAAAAAATTTCCCTCTATATTCCCCCTCTAAAACCTAGGTGCGTCTTGCGGTCTGGTACATCTTACAGTCAGAAAAATTAAGCAGATGTTTAATGCAAAAAATTAGTCTGGGAAAAATCAAGAGCCAGTCCCCACTCCTGGAGGAAGGTGAGGCTGGTGTGGGTACGGGGTTCCCCTTAGTCTATGCTTTTCTCTCCATTAAGCCAAATTTTCTCGAGAAGCATCTTTTTTGAACAGGGTCTGATATTTCTGCTCCCTAGCAGAAAAGAAATAAAGGAGAAAAAAGTCAACATACTGGGAAGGTAAGACATTATAACCAAAGGAACCCAGGATTTACCCTATCAGACCAGCTTCAAATCACAGGTGACCTTGACCATCACCCTGAGTGAGTTTTCTATTTTTAACCTGTAAAACCTGCACAAACCTGTCCTCCCTCAATGCAGTGAACTAATCTGGCACTATGGCATGGGTGAGGCACAATTAATGGGACCTGCCTGCCCTGTTCTTTTGAGTGGGTAAAAGAGAGATTAGAACACACATTATGAAAGACGGGATTCTCAGGTAACTGAGCTGTTTGAGTTTAAACAGTTCTTAGAAATCTTTCCTGCTGGAAAGGGGCAAATGAGGTCAAAGTCATTCCTCTCAAGCTTCCAGCAGAACTGCCAACCACCTGAGCCTATGATAAGCAAGGCAGCCCAACTTCCGTGACAGCGCTCACTAACTCATTTAGCCACCACCTCCAGAAGAGAATCAAGCCTGCCTGGTCTACTATCCCATGGCCCCTGATTTTTTTTTTTTAAGATTCTACTTATTTATTGAGAGAGGAGAAAGGAGGGAGAAAGAGAGGGAAAGGAACATAGATGTGGGAGAGATACATCAATCGGTTGCCTCTCACATGCCCCCACCTGGGAACCTGGCCTGCAACCCAGGCATGTGCCCTGACTGGGAATCAAACCAGTGACCTTTCAGTTCACAAGCCAGTGCTCAATCCACTGAGCCATGCCAGCCAGAGCTGCTTTTTAATTAAACCACTGAGACAGGATTTCTTCTCCAGATGCCCAGAACATGCTGCACCTTGACCGTTCTGCTGCAGGGAGAAGACCAAGGGAAGCAGAGAAAGTCACAGCCGGGCTAGCAACACAGGACAGAGATGGACCAGTAGGTACAGAAAAAAGGAAAACATAAGTTGGCCAAAAGACAGCTACTCCCAGGTGAGGAAGAAACCCTGATTAGCTGGTAACTTCTGAATCAGAATTCCGTGGACACCGGGTGTCCACGTCTGTGTGGGGAACCGGGGAACCCACTGAGAAGACCTCTCCATTCCTGTACAGGGTTGAACAGTGTCCCCCAAGTTCATGTCGACCTGGAACCTCAGAATGTGGCCTTATGTGCTAATAGAGTCTTCTCAGAAGTACGATAATTAGTTAAATTAAGACCAGGTCATGCTGGATTAAAGCAGACCCTGTTCCAATGACTGGCGTCCTCATAGGAGAGAAAAAAAAAACACAGACGGAATGCCATGTGGCAACAGAGTCAGGCTGCAATGGAACGTCTACGAAGCCAAGGAGTCCTGGCCCTTGGACTTCTAGCCTGTCATGTTCAGTTCTCTCACCTGTGGTACTTTGTCAGGGCAGCCCCAGGAAACCAATTCGCTCTATTTCACACCTGCACCCCAAACCACCTGACTGTCCCAGTCCCATCCTAGGGGTGGGAAGCAACACACACACACACACACACACACACACACACACACACACACACACAGGCAGTGCCTCCAGCCCACCTGCACTTTTCCACCTTGTCAATGCCCAAGAGCACTCCTGCCTTGGAGGTGAGGGGAGTACAGGGATCGCATTTCAGCTGCCCCCCACCGTCTGCCACCAGAGGCAAACTGGCAGGGGAGTGTTTGTTTTTCTCCTGGCATCCTCCTTACTCGGAGGGGCTCCTCACCGAGATTCGTATTTCTTAAATTTTATTTTGTCCCATCCTAGAGATACTGGGGGGAGGGAGTATAACTGTGATACCTTACACTATCCTTTACCTAATAGTTTTTATATTGAAGCACTACTTTTACTTAACTTTCCTTTAAGAGGAACTGCTACATGGTGACAGTAAATGGAAAATCAGCATCCTTTATCCCATGCAAAACTTGTTAGATACACGTTCTTAAGTTGCACATTATTTTTAAGCCCATTCATTCACCTTTTTAAATAATCTAGGGTGGCAATACTATGGAAAATACCACCTTAAAGAGTACAGTGATTGTCTCGGTTTAGCTGGCCGGGTGCTCCGGGCGCCTAATCAGAAAAACCAACTTAAACTCTCCAATCTCATTTCTCCTCCGGATCCTCCGAGAGAAGAGGCTCAGGGCTGGAGCAAAGAATGGCACCGGGAGTTCCCAGGTCCCCCGCGGGGCGACCCAAGCAAACAGGGTGAGAGCGAAAGAGACATTAAATATTCAGCCAAGAGAGCGACAAGGGAGGGGACGAACTGACCTTCTCGCGCAGGGTGCAGTGGACGTCCGAGGCGACGCGCCCTTCCCACCAAGGCTCATCCATCACCGCGTCTGCAGCGCCGCGATCCGAGGCTACCGGGCTCTCAGGGCGCACCCTGCGTGGACATGGGCTACCTCAGCGGCCGCAGCGCGCTCCCCGCTCCAACCCCCTGCATCTCTATCCTCGCTCCTCCGGGATGGGAGACCCTCCAGCCCACCTCAGGAGAGCTGGTGGTCGCCTCCCGTCCCAGGAAGGTGGCGGTGTCCCCTCCCCTCTGTCCGTGGGACCTAGGGAAAGACCTGGAGCGCTGCAACAACTCGCAGAATTTTTATCTTCCCTTTCGCAAAAGTTGCAGAGAAAGTTGCCGACTTCGTTAGATTGCCCGAGGCTGCGGCTCTGGCAAAGGCCACCAGCTCGCCGTCCCAACTCCTCCCCCGCCGCCCAGCCTTTGTCCTGCTCCCACATCCTGCCCTCGAGCCGGAGCGAAACTCACTCATTCCTCTCCGGGCGTGGGGGGCTGTGGGCACCTAGCCTCTCCCAGAACCGAGGCGGGCCCTCGGGTGCACGCACGCTGCTGAGCCCTCGCGCCCTGCGCTCCACGCTACCGACGGCAGCCTCCGCAGCCGGGCTCGCCCCCGCGCCGCCGCGCCCCAGAATGCGCTCGGGTGCCGCCACGGCTCGCTGCCTCCGGGCCGCCGGGGGCCTCCCCCTCTCGCTAAGGGAATTGGGGGCCGGGCCTCGCGCATGCGCTGCCAGCCCCCGCACCCCGCGGGGCGGGGGGCTGGGAATTGGAGTCTTTCTTTCGCCAGCTCTGGCTTCGCTTCCTGCCCGCCCTCCTCCCCCGCCTGTGTGGAAAGCTTCCTCTCACCTTGGTGGAGACTCCTGGTGGCCTCCTGGGCACCCCGCGGGCCTACACGGGGAGCGGGGGAGCTCTGGGACCGCGCCGCCACCTGCGCGCACCACGCGCGAAACGCGCGGGCAGGATGTCCCCCAAAGTTCTGTCTCCTGCATGCGCTGCCCTAGCAAACCTTAACGTCGGTTCCTCCTGTCCTTTTCTTTCATTTTTTTAACTTTTCTATTTCCTTCCTCCCTTCTTCCTTTTCTCCCTTCCTTGCTTTCTTTCTCTTTCCTTCCCTGCCTTCTTGCTTTCTTTTTGGAACCTGTCCTGCGATGGGGAGGTAGATTTCGAAACGGACAGTTCCCACGAAAGCTGCAGAAAGACCGCTCTTGATTATTCACGAGTCTCTACTTCCAAAAGAGGCTCAGTAAGTCAATTGGTGTTTATTGTGCTACTGCAAAGTACAGATCTTCCCATACACTGAAGGAAAAACAGGCTTTTTGGAGGGTCTGGTGGGTGGAAGGCATTATCTTTCCAATTTAGTTGGTTTCGAAAAGGCGCTCCTTTGAGTCCCCAGATCTGATAGCACAGCGTTGGCTGTCCTCTCGGCTGACTGTTGTTGTGAGACTTACAGAGATTCAGACTTCCAGACCAACAGACCTATTGCAAATCCACCTGCCAGTTGGATGATTTTTGCCTAGTTCCTCACGCTGTCGAAGCCTGGGAACCCTCACGGCTAAAATGGGAATAAGAATTGCACCAACCTGTTGGAGATACAATCACTAAATAAAACAATTCGTATCAAGGGATAATGGCCATGCTGAGTGTAAAACGGACGCAATACACAGCTGTTACTAAAGAGCCTTTAGTTTCTGACTGGCTTCCTGCACGCAAATGCTCACCTGGAAAAAATTTTAAAGTCAGCTTTGATAAGCTTCAATTGGAGCTTGCAGAGCCGTTTGAATGTAAAGAAAGAAAAATTATGAACTCTTGTAAAAGCGTCAAATACCCAGGAATAAACCTGCTCTAAAGTACAGACTCTTAATGGTTGAAACAAGAAAGGCTTGAAGAAATGAAGGTGAAAATATCAACTTCACCCACGTTAACTCTTTTAATAAAATTGTAATGGCCGTGGGTGGATGGGCAAGGGATGACATAGCTTTCTAATACTTAAAGAGAAGAATACCTATGAAAAAATGCTAAGATATTTTAAAATGGGGGATAGACTTATATTACCAAATCCTAAAACATACTGCAAAGCTATCACTGAAATAGTGTGATGTTGATACACGAAGAGATGAATAAGCAGCATCAGTGGAATAATTGAAAGCTTAGAAACATAGGCAACATACATTAAAATTAAACACAGGCCCTGGCTGGCGTAGCTCAGTGGATTAAGTGTGGGCTGCGAACCAAAAGGTCGCCAGTTCGATCCCCAGTCAGGGCACATGCCTGGGTTGCAAGCCAGGTCCCCAGTGGGGGGCCATGTAAGAGGCAACCACACATCGATATTTTTCCCCCTCTCTTTCTCCCTCCCTCCTTTCTGTCTATAAAAATAAATTAATTAAATCTTTTTAAAAAATTAAACATAGAGTAAATGGGACATTTCACTTTGGTGGGGAAAAGGATAAATTCCTGAATAAATTAAGCCAGGGACATTAATTTGGGGGAGAAACATACAACTAAGAATCTATTTAAACCATCACTAAAATCAATATAAGAAGCTGTCGAATGATGAAACGAAAAGAAGTTAGTACCGATTTTAATGTTTTTTGTTCCAGGGAAAACGTTCCGTGGGCTGGGGAGAACCGCACCTCACAAACAACAGCGCTCTCTGCCCGCGGGATCTGGGGCGGGAGCCAGTTTCATCGGGACAACACGGAAACAAGGCAACGGGGCGTGGCTGTGTAGGAGGGTGGGATGTCCTTCCACGGCTATTTTCTCGGTAAGGTAAGCTGGTGAGAGCCGAGTTGGAAGTCTGTGATTGGTGTCTGCTCAAGCTGACTTAGGCTTCCATCTGTGACAAGGTGGGGCCCCTGGGGCCGCCTCTACTTTGTGGGTCCCAGTACAGTAGTCCCCCCTTATCCCTGGTTTCACTTCCCACAGTTCCCGTTTCGCACAAGCCAAAATAGTCTATGGGAAAACTCCAGAAATAAACGATTCATAAGTTGTCCATTGCTCACTGTCCTGAGCAATGGGACAGAATTTCACACCATCCCACTCCGCCCTGCCCGGCACGGGAATCATCCCTTTGTCCAGGGAAGCCACCTTGTGTGTTCGGGATACTAAGATGCTTGGAGAGAGAGACCACATTCACGTCACTGCTATCGCGGTACACTATTATAATTATTCTATTATTAGTTATTATTTTCCTCTTTCCCTGGGCCTAATTTATAAGTTGAACTTTGTCATAAGTATGTATGGATAAGAAAAAATGTCGTCTGTGTAGGGTGCAGGACTTACTATCTGTGGTTTCTGGTGTCTGCTGGGGGTCCTGGAGTGTATCCCCTGTGGCTAAGGGCTCACTCCTGTCCAGGAATTAACGTTATCAAACCCAAAGGACTGAACAACGAAAACATCACAAGACAATTAAAGGAAAATAGAGGTGAATTATTTCAGAGGAGAAGGCCCAGATATTAAGGCATAGGAAGAAATCACAGGCAGGATATATACAATATGCAAGGCTTATCGAATATCATCAAATGGGCAAATGACAAACTGAAGATGTTTTTTAAAAATGTGACAAAGGGCGATCTCACTATAGAAATCTTATAAATCAGTGCTTAAAACGCTAACACCCCAAATGCAGATATGGATGAATTCTGTGTAGAAAGACTGGGGTACATCTCTATGAAGGGGCTCTAAAATCATAGTATGCGGGGTTGACCAGTGGCCAGTGTTGCTGTGAATACAAATTAATAGCATCTTCCTGAAAAACAATATAACTCAAAAAGTGAAAAAATGTGCCATTTGCTCCAACTGTTTCATGTCTGGAAGTTTAAAAAAAAACCAAGAAGATGAAAAGATGAGTACGAGGGTGTATTTACAGGGGTTTTTTAAAAGATTTTATTTATTTATGTTTAGAGAGAAGACAAGGGAAGAAGAGAGGGAGAGGAACATCAGTGTGTGGTTGCCTCTCTGGAGCACCCTACTAGGGACCTGGCCTGCAACCCAGGCATGTGCCTTGACTGGGAATCAAACCAGTGACCCTTTGGTTTGCAGGCCAGCACTCAATCCACTGAGCTACACCAGCCAGGGCTATTTACAGGGGTTTTGTCACAATACTTTTTTATTATAGTAAATTACTAAAACAGGAATTAATTAAATAATGATTTAGCTCTTAAAAATATTTTTAAAGAGAATGAGTAAAGACAGGAAACGTTCAGAATATATTAGGTGAAAAAGTTCAAGTATGACCCCACCCATACCCCACTCAGATACACACACGAGAGACTGAAGAATACCCATGCAATCACTAACTGTGAGATCAGAGTAGTAGGGTTGTGGGAAATTTCATTTTAATTTTTATTCTAGCATATCTCAGTATTCTAAAATTTTTCTATAAGAAACGTGTGTTACTTCCATAATCAGAAAAAACGGATGAATGTGATTTTAAAATAACCACATGAAATGCTTAGCCCGTGTGGCCTGCCACGGAATCACGTAGTGCTAAGTCTTGTTTTGTTTCTGTTTTTTTCATAGCTGTCTTACTTCTTTTTCAATAACTTTTCTATGCTGGGCACACTGAAAGAAAGGCCTTTATTTTTCTCTAATTTGGAGCCCTCTCTTCCTAAACTTCAGTTCTCAGTTATCAGGAGTCCCAGTAGGGCGAGAGGGAGGCAGAGACTTGGGGCTTTTTTCCCAAGGATTATTTTAAAAGGGTTCTAAACATTGTCCATACTCTGCAGGCCTCTGTGTATCATTTTCAGGAGCCTCGGATTTTCTCAGTATCTCTGAAGCATACAAGTACATTGCACAGAGTGGGTGGGGGAGGACAAAGAGGGTAGAGGGTGGCGGAAGGAGCTGGACTTCCAGTAGTAAGCAAACAATAGAGTGTATGGATATTGCATTAGAAAGTTTTCCACCTGAAATGTATATGACATTATTGACCAATGTTGCCCCAGTAATTTTTGCAGGCTATTAAAAAATAGCCTCTGAAAACCTCAAACCCTCGCACTGATGTTTTAGGTGGTGATTCACTGTCCACAGGTAGAAATGGTGGCGGAGCCCTTAGCAGAAGAGGCTTCCTCAAGTGGACAGCCAGGGGACAGTGTGACTGGAGTTGACTGCTCCCACCCACACCATCCCCACCAGGCCCAGAAGTCTTCCTCCCTCCCTCCCTCCCTCCCTCCCTCCCTCCCTCCCTTCCTTCCTTCCTTCCAAAACAAACCTTTATCAAGTGCTCACTCGGAGCCAGTTATCACCCAATCCTTTGAATCTCACATACTGGGAACAAAAAATATTTAGAGCAGGATGATCTTCCCCATCTACAACCTCCCCAGGTACAAAATGACCTTTCCAATCTTCCTTGGAGGACAAATCCATCGACTATTCCCAACTGCTCACTGTAACTTTCCCCATTCTTTTCTATTTTCCTGCGATACAAGCTCTCACGTGACAGATACATACCTGTCCTCACCCCGGGTCCCAGACCTCATTCTCCTCTCCAAGGACAAACAGCACCTTATGTTTCTTCCCAGAAGTGACCCACGCATTTACTAACATAGACATTCGCGCCTTTTCTCCTTTTTAAAAAAACTTATATATTTATTTATTTTTAGGCAGAGAGGAAGGGAGAAAGAGAGGGAAAGAAACCTCAATGTATGGTTGCCTCTCACATGTCCCCCCACTGGGGACCTGGCCTGCAACCCAGGCATGTGCCTTGACTGGGAATTGAACCAGCGACCCTTTGATTAGCAGGCCAGCTCTCAATCCACTGAGCCACAGCAGCCAGGGCCCTTTTCTCCTTTTATGCAGATGATAGCATACAGTGCGTATCCTTTTGCACCTTGGTTTTTCCCTTGGTTGTTTCACAGCAGTGCGCACAGAACTGCAGAATCAGCCACAATTGTGTAGTATAGCCCCATGACAGTGGGTGTAACCCGTCTTCTTTTGCTGGACATTTAGGTCGTTTCCAGTCTTTTGCTGTCATAGCCACACGGCTGTAAATATCCCAGGGGACAGGGAGGTCAATGACATAAATTCTTCAAGCACTCGGCTTTTCAGAGGAAGCTGAGGGCTGGGCTTTGAGTAGTGTTCCCTTGGTATCTTAATGGTTTTCCTTGCTCCGTGAGGACTGAAAGCATGAAGGCTGGCTCTGTTTACAGGGACAGAAGGAAGACATCCGGGCAGTAAACGCTCAGACATAAGCCTTGTTTACCACTCTGGTCTTTAACCAAAAATCACGCCAATCCCTTAAAACGTTTCTAGATAGTCAAGAGGGCATTAGCCCAATCCTTTACGATCCTTGACCAGAAATTCTTGAGATAGAACTCCACTGATTAGGCCTGCGGACCAGGCAGGAAGAATAAAAAGGCAGCACTTTACCAACAGGACTCAAAACCTAGGACATTTATAAAGTCGGACATTTATAAAACCTAGGACATTTTGTGTGTGTGTGTACTTAAAAAAGAAAGGTATAAAATAAAAATGGTACAAAAGGCATAAGTAAAAAGTGAATCTCCCTCTACTGGGGCGAGTTCACGGTGCAGGAGGCCTGTGCTCAGAAATGCCCTACCATGTACGTTTCTTAGGATTGTGTTATGTGTTGAATTGTGTCCTTCCAACAAAATACACCGAAAGCCTAACACCTACTATATCAGAATGGGACCTCGTTTGGAAACAGGGCTGTTACAGATGGGATGTAAGTTTTGCGTGGCATTTCCATGGTTATGGTGTGAACTGAATGCATACGCACATACGAGCACGTGTTTGCTGGTCGACGGGCACCCCAGCCATGAGGCCAGGGACAGCAGGGATGGGGGGGACTGTGGTCAGGCAGAGAGTTCGGGGTGAGTCTAAAGTGAGGAGCCCCTTCTGCACCCCTCTGATGGTTCAGAATTGGGGCCCATCATTGCTGCATTGCTAGAAGTTTTAAAGAAATAAGAACTCGAGCTGTCTCCTGACTTTTAAACCACTGTGTTGCCCTTTTTGTGTTTGTTTTAATGCCTCCAGCCACGCCAGCGGCAGCCCCAGCTCAGGAACTCTGGAGCAGGTGTGCGGTGCGATAAGGAGCCTCCCAGCCTGACCAGGAGTCTGTGAGGAACAATGGAGCGGGACCCTAAGAGCCCCCCAGACTCCAGGAGGAGGAAATAAAAGCAGCCATTAACTTCAAAGCCCCTGCGCCTGCCCCCCTCCTCTGACAATGAACAGGAAGGAGACTGCGACAGGACAGTAAAGAGCCACCAGATAAACCTGCTAGGGACTGCCTGTGGGACCCTTACGCACCAGCTGAGGCAGTCCTGGCTGTCAGCAGCAGGACACTGCTTTTCTCAGACCACAGAGTACCTCCGATCACCTTCTCCGAAGGGCTTCCGCAGCTTCCAAGTGTGCAAAGACCCAAGGCTGAATAGCAGAGGATGAAGGTAGCAGCCATTCACCTGGGGAGACAGAGGCTGGGCTGTCGGGGAGAGTGCTGGGCAACCGACTATTATAATATGTTGTTATTGGAAAAATATCACTTTCCTTGTAACACGATTAAAGCTTGATTAAAGTGTTAAGAGCCTGAACAAACCCACCCTCCTACACCACCAGGCACCCATGTGTTATTAGCGTGCTGGTACCCTTGGCTGGGCATACAGACAGTTGGGAGCCAGGAAGGACAGACAGCTGATGCTCCCGGTGTCTTAACTGGTCTCCCATTTTTGTCCCTCCAGGTTCCAATCTGTAGTGGGCGTCACTCACACCAACCTTCCTAAGGGGCCCAAAGTCTGCACACCGGACCCCACCCCGCTCAGCTATCCTTCACCGCCCTCCGTGTTTCCTGGCCTATTACCTTCTGCTCCCTTCAAAATGAATATTTGGGGTTCCCCAAATAGTTGTGCTCATAGCATTGCCTTTGCTGAGACTGCTCCCCTGCTGTACATTTTACCTGGAAAAACATTACCTAACTTTAAACCCCAGCAAACCCCACCTTTGCCATAAAGTTTTCAGCAACTACTGCCCAGTCCAGAGAAAATTTTCTCCCTTGAGCTACAGCACTTTTCACATGCCACATGCATTATGGTTGCTGATGTCTTATTTCCTGAGCAGCAGTACACGTACCTCCGAGGCAATAAGGCAAGCTGCTACATTAGTGAGTGCAAAACAGCAGCCCGTATATTTTCAGAATTGGGAATCTTCATAGAGAATCCTGATTTCCACCCTGTCTTGAAGAATCAGAAAATCTGGAATAGTGCCTTCCTATAAGGCAGACTATAGCTTGTGAGCCAAACCTGGCCTGTCAGCTGTTTTTGTAAATAAAGTTTTACTGGAACACAGCCATGCCCATGTGTCTACATATTCTCTGTGGCTACTTTTATGCTACAATGGCAGAGGTGAGCAGCTGTCACAGAGATCAGATGGCGCACAAAGCCTAGGTGCCATTGGGGCCTCTAGCAAAAAGGTTTGCTGACCCCTGCGGTAAGGCACCAATGGTGGGCGACCACAGAGGTCCTCTTTATTATACTTTTTATTTACTGAATTCACCGGGGTGACACTGGTTAATAAAAGTATGCAGGTTAAGCTTCTATAGCACACTGCCTTGTAGGAACGCTCTTTCGAGGGAGCACGAGCTCTCCATTTCCCTCCAGGAATCTCACATCGAGCCTGGCCAGGTGCAAGTATTTCTCTCACCCTCGAAGACCTTCGATCCCTTTGCACTTTTCGTCCTTATGAGTCCTCTACATGACACTCCAACGCAACGTCATAGCCATTTTGCCAGGTAAATAGGGCAATCTTGAAAAAATACCGGAAAACATTATACTAAATTAAATGATCAAGTCTAATAATACTCCTCAGTAACTACAGCTACTGGTAAAGTAAGTTCTTTTAGTTCAGAACTTGGGTCTCGAGTCCGATTGCCTGGGTTGACATTCCTGCTGTATCGCCAGCCAGCTGGGTGAGTCAGGTGAGGGAGACTGAGTCTTAATTTTCTCATCTGAACAATGAAGATAACATCAGCACCTACCCCAGACGGATGGAAGGGTTAAGTTCCCTCAGTGAATATTTACTGATACTACCCTCTGCCAGGCTCTGTTCTGGGCTCTCGAGACAGAGTGAACGGAAACGGCAGTCTCCACGCACCAGGAGCTTATACTCTAGGGGGAGAAATGGGTCAGCAGACGCCACCAGGGTGGCCCTGGGTGCAGCCCGCCTCTGTGTCCAGCCAGGGCTGTGCTGGGCAGTGCTGACTGCCTCTGGCTGCCAGAGTCTCCTGCAGGGCAGCCTAGCAGCTGGAACCAGCTTGGCCCTCAGACAAGCGCAACCTGGAATTCAGGGAACGAATGCTCCAGGAGCAGCCCTCTGCTACTAGGGTGGGGGTGGGGTGGGATAAAGGCTTCAGCCCCGCCCCGTCTTTCGGCAGGAAAACTCTGGGAGGCATCCTGTGTGCTTCCCAGAGGTCCTGGTGAGATGAAGACCCTCCCCTCCAGAGGCCGATTATATGGGGGGGGGGGTGTTCAGAACAAGTCACCTCAAGGTGTGTTTCTGTGGCATGCTGACTGTTTTGAGCTAAAGGAGATTTTAACCTGAGCTTAGGAGAAACTTCCCTTTAGCTCCCTAGAAGACCTTGAATAAGGGCCCTTGCCCATAATAAGACATTATCTGCCATAATCTCTCTTTGACCCGACTACATGGCAGGGAAATGTTCTGTTTACTTCTGCTCTTAGCATTCTGCAAAGGCCCCCCATGCACCTTACCTCCTCCCTGGCTCAGAGTGTCTTAGGTACCCACGTTCCCCTTCTGTCTCTGAATCTCTTGTGCATGGGGGGGGGTGTCTCTGAGTCCCTCACATATGCAGGGTTCCCAAACACATGTATATATTAAATTTAGTTACTTTCTCTCGCTAAGCTGTTTCTCGTCTCTTTGATTATTAGACCAGCCAAAAGAACCTCAAGCGTAAAGGAAAGCTTGTTTCTCCTCCACAATCACACCCTTTCATGGACTTTGTACCCATCCTATTCTCACCTTCTCCGCATCCTCACCCCCGCCTCTGGCAACATCTTCCAAATAGGCCATCAGCACCCGCATCCTTGTCTTAGCCTCTCCTTTTGGGGAAATCCAAAGTAGAACAGACATAAACAACCAAAACCAAGAAAATACAAAAGGGTAGTGAGTGCCAGGCAGAGAATTAAAATCGGCGTGATCACAGTGCGTGAGCGGAAGTCGCATGACAAGCGGACGGTGGAAGGCCTCAGCCGAGACCTCAGGGACCAGAAGAATCTGGCCACGCACAAATCAGGGGAAAGAATAGTCTGAGACACGGGGGGAAAGAATAGTCTGAGACACGGGGGGAAAGAATAGTCTGAGACACGGGGGGAAAGAATAGTCTGAGACACGGGGGGAAAGAATAGTCTGAGACACGGGGGGCAGCTGCCGCAAAGGCCCAGCGCAGGGTGTGCTCCGCATGTCACGGAAGAGAAAGGTGAGGAAACTGGGAACTTAGTGGGTGAGGAAACGAGGCGGAGAGGAAGGCCAGATGGTGAGAGACACTGCAATCTAGGACTAATGACTTGGGGTTTTATTCTAAATGCCACGGATAAGAGCTCACAGGAAGATTTCAAGCAAAGCAGTAACGTGGACTGATGTGCGGTTTCCAAATCACTCTGGCTGCGGTGTGAGCGTGGGCTAGACTGGGACGTGGGAACGAAACACCCAGCGGTGGTGGTGGGTGACAAAGCCGGCTTAGACTAGTGTCAGAATAATGGAGTAGAAGGTTTGGGATGTTTTTACAAAGACTGGGAAACACACAGGGGGCCTACTACGCGCCAGGCACACTTCTAGCATCCTCCATACACTAACTCAGTAGTCACAAAATCTCTTAAAGGTGGGTGCTAGTCTTGACCTCATCTCACTGATGGGGAAATGGAGACAGAGAAACACTGAATAAATTGCCTAAGGTCACCAAGAGCGGAGATTTGAACCAAGATCATCTGACTGCACTGTCTAGACTCTCACCACTTGATTAAGGCCCATCCTAGAAACCATCGACTTGCTGAGGGATCAGGTACAGGAAGAAGATGCTTCAGGCAAGACCTCATCCCTCCATTTCCCCAACACTCACAGCCTCACCATCGTGATCTGCCTTGAGACCACAGTCAGGTACTGGCACCCTCCAGCTTAGGTCTCCCGGGCCTCCCCTCACTCCTGAGACT
This sequence comes from Artibeus jamaicensis, assembly GCF_021234435.1. Taxonomy (NCBI): domain Eukaryota; kingdom Metazoa; phylum Chordata; class Mammalia; order Chiroptera; family Phyllostomidae; genus Artibeus; species Artibeus jamaicensis. The sequence continues at coordinate 5,640,284 of NW_026521828.1, read as the reverse complement.
CGAATCCTCCTGCCCACCATCCTCCCTTGCCTGACCCCATCTCCTGAACTTTGCCATTTTCCCTTTGGACCCCAGGCCAATTAAAAACAAAGCCCCCCACCTCCTCATACTCCTCTGTGCGCCATAGCCTGCATGTCGAGCCCCCTCCCAAACTCATACATTGAAACTTAATCTCCGGGGTGATGGTGTTAGGAGGTGGGGCCTTTGGGAGGTGATTAGGTCATGAAGGTGAAGCCCGAATGCATTCAGGATCACTGCCCTTGTACAAGAGTTCCCCAGAGAGCCCACTCGTCCCTTTCACCATATGAGGACACAACAAGAAGATGGCTGTGTGAGAACAAGGAAGTAGGTTGTCACCAGACACTGAATCAGCCAGCTGGCACCATGACCTTGGAGTTCCCAGCCTCCAGAACTAAGAGCTAGAAATTTCTCTTGTTTATAAGACACTCAGTCTATGGTACTTTGTTCCAGATGCCCAAATGGACGAAGACACTCGGCTTCTAGCACCCGCCCCGTGATTCCCTCCCACCTCTCTGTGAAACAGAGGTAATAGGAGCAAGGATGCAGAAAATGGAGCCCTGTGGCCACAAGTCAAGGATGCTGTCACCCACCAGAAGCTGAAAGAGGCAAAGAGCAGATTCTTCCCTTGAGCCTTCAGAGGGGGCATGGCCCAGCTGACATGCAGAGTTCAAACTTCTGGCTTCAGAACTGTGAGAAAATCCATTCCCGCTGTGTTAAGCCACCAAGTCTGTGGTGATTTGTTGCGGCAACCCCGGGAAACTCACAGAGATATCTGATGGACATCTCTAACCCAACATGTCCAACAGCAAACTCTTCATTTATTCACCTCCCACTCCCACCCACCAGAGTCTTTCCCACCTCAGTAAAGGGTGACTTGAGCCACACAGTTGCTCAGGCCAAACCCCTGGTATCTTCACTGACACTTCACTCTTGAGCATACCCCACATCCAAATCATCAGCAAACCCTGTGGGCTCTACCTTCAAATTTAGTCAAAATCAGATCACTTGGAGCCCCCTTCCCTGTGACTACCTGAGTCCAGGATCTCTTGCTTGGATTATTGTAATCATGTCCTTGCCTCTTACTGTCTATTGTCAAAATAGTAGCTGGATCCCTGGCTGGTGTGGCTCTGTAGATTGAGTGCCAGCCTGCAAACCAAAGGGTCGGTGGCTCGATTCCCAGTCAGGGCATATGCCTGGGTTGTGGGCCAGGTCCCCAGTAGCAGGCACATGAGAGGTGGCCGCATAATGGTGTTTTTCTTCCTCTTTTTCTCCCTCCCTTCCCCTCTCTCTAAAAAGAAATAAATAAGATAAAAAGATTAAAAAAACAATATCTGAAGTGATGCTGTTAAAATCGAAGCCAAACTTTTTCCTTGCTCTGCTCAAAACCCTCCAATGGTGCCCCAGCTCACCAAACATAAAGGCCAGGTCCCTACAAGGGCCTTCAAGGGCCTATGGGATCGGAGCATCTCAGCCACTCTGATGTCGTCTCCTGCTACTCTGCTCCTCCATCCAGCACCTCAGCAACTTCTCACTGAGAAGGCTGGGAGTTCGGGAAGGGAGCTGGTGAGGTTACCAGACTACATTTTGTGCCATTTGACATCTGTAAACATGGATGAGACTGATCAACACACCTGTGTGTTCTCTTAACCTCCAGTAGGAAATGAGTGAGTGCAGAAAGGAGAGGGTGGCTTTGGCCAGACCAAGGTTTTGCTGGCAAAGAGTGATGGGAAGAGAAGAGTAAGAACGTGATGAAGGCTGTTTTTATCAGGCAGTGATCATAGGTGAGAAAGACAGCTTTGAAAAGATAGCAATAAAACCCAAGACAGAGATAGAACTAACAAATGCACAGGACTCTGTACAAATAAAATAAAAAGTATATTCCCAAGTTCACCACTCCCCAGAGTGAAATCTTGACTGCCTCTCAACTCTAAGAATTTATAATGAACAGCATATTTAAAAAATCCTCTGATTTAAATACACAAAGATTTTCTTACCTTCTCCAAATATTTCAGCCTAATGATATGGTGGTTTTCTCTCATGTGACAAATTGTCACTGGCTTGCTTTCTGTGACACGTTCACACTGACACGGAAAGGGCCTTTTCATCTGCTACCCATATCTGCCAAGTGGCAAGCTGTGGTTGACTAATTGGAAACACATATCCAAATGGTCCAACTGCATTAATGTGTTCTGGGTACCCAAGGCCATGGCCACTTTCCTTTAAGTGTCAATATGATTCAAAGATTTGGTTAAGAAAAATAGTTTTATTGCCACGTTCATAAAATAGAAATGTTAATGAGTAGAATGTCAAAGTCACATAGATTTTAAAGAATAAAAGGGATCAGCAGAATTCAGAAGCTGGGCCATGGAGCAAAAAGTCAACAGATGGTTGGTGTGGCGGGGAGGCTCCATCTGCCAATGTCCTGCTAATTTCAGATTAAGACGAACCCTCCGTGTCAATATGGCCGTCCGGGAAATGATGTGGCATTTCTGAGATAAGCACCTACATGGATGGGGTTGTCAGTTACTACAGCGAGCCGTGACTGCAGTACACGGCTGTGGGTCCAAGTCTCGGGTGTTGTTCTGGTCCAAGTCTCGGGCAGCAGCCTCACTTTCCTTATCCGTACAGTGGAAAGCAGTAATTTCCACTCTATCACCAGCTTTGGAACGTTTCTGGTGTTTGAGGCAGTGTCTTGTGAATGAACCCATTTGAAGAGGTACCGCTTGTCTTTAAGTAGAAAAAGTCTAAAATGGGAGGGGTTTCTTTGTAAAATGTTGATTTAAAATGTCATGAAGCAGACAGGCCCCAGCTCACAAGGTTGTGTGAGGATTAAATGAGTGGAAATGGGGTGATGTGCACCAAGCATTTAGGAGAATGTCTGAGCCTGGGTCGAGGTGGGATGCGGACGGGGAGTTGCATCTCCTAGTCTGTTGTGCTGCGAAGATTGTCATGTGAGCTCCTCAGAGCTAAAACCCGGTGGAGAATGGTAGAAAAAATCAAAAATAAAAAATAAATTAAGAGGGCAAACATCCTTACCCTGGTCTGTGGAGTTATTTCTCACCTATAATTGTTATAACCAGGTCAAGGTGGTACATTTCTCTGGGGTTGTTTTCTACCCCACTCCCTTTATTGTGTTCATCACTAGGACACATTCTTAGAACTAGGGCAGCTTTGGCCACCCCATGAGCACCTCCGCAGGGGGTCCTGGAGTCTTCACTTATTTCTTGTTTACAGGATGCCCATCTATGTAAAACCTCTGTTCAAAATGCAGGGTCAGGGCTCCCCATCTCCAGGTAAAAGCCAAGGTCAGGCCAATGGTCTGTGCCGCCATACACGGTCCACAATGCCCACGGTTACTCCTCTGACTTTAGCTGCTGTGACTTCCTGACCCCACGCCATGCAACCTGCTGTCTTGGGCCTTTGAATTTGCTATTCTCCCTGCCCCGAAACGCTCCCCTCCCACCCACACAACACCCTGAGATAGTCTCATCTTACCTTCTAAAAGGTCTATAGCCTCATCTCACTTTCTAAAAGGTCTTCACTCAAATGTCAGCTTTGTAGTAACCTTTCACTGAAGTTGTGACCCAGCCCTAACCAGAGCCCTATTTTATTTCCTAATTTATTTTCTCTCCATAGTAGTTGGGACCATCCAACATACTATTTTACCAACTTCTCTAGGTTGTTGCTTATCTCTCTACTAATTAGACTGTCAGTGAGGAGCATTACCATCTTCGTTTAATGAATGAGGAGACTGAGACATAAAGTCAAGGAAAAGTTGGGTTGGGTTGGGTTGAACTGGGATTGGGCTTGTCTGGCAAACTCTAGTTCTGAGGAATTGAGAACTCACAGTTCTAAATGCAACTTTTCTACTTAAAACTCATGTTAACTGGCATTGTTTGCTCCCCACCTGCCTTCTCTCTGCCCCTCAGAAGTAATGGTAGGAAAGGCCAATGGTGCAGGCAATGGTTTCTGCTTGGCCATGGGATCCAGTTGACCTTGGGCAGATTGATTCATCTCTGCCCCTCTGTTTTCTCATCTGTAAAGTGGACTGATAGTGCCGCTCCCCCTTGTCTTGCAGAGTTATCCTGAGAACAAAGGGGCCTCAAAACCAGTGGGAGTTGGTGTCTAGGCCTTGTCACCCACAAGCTGCATGACTGGGTACCAGCCATACAATCTCTGATAACCCCCCGCCCCCAAGTCTCTTATTTATATTATGAGGAGGGCACATGAGGTCATCGTGAAGCTATCAGATTCTGAGTCTGTGAGATAATTGCTCCAGAGGTTCTGGAACAGGCAGAAAGCAGCCTGCTGACATGAGGTATTGTTCTTCACTCTCCATGCCCCATCTCTTTCCAGTTTCCCATGGGCCACTGGGCTCAGAGAGGGTCAGATAAGCAGTTGTGACTTGAGGGAGCCACAGGTGGGGCCAGTGGGAGGGGTCCCCAGCAAACTTCCAAGGCTCCAGATGCTCTCAAAGGAGCAGATCAGTCCCTGGTAAGGGTGCCAGCAGCACCTAGCTCTGGCAGTGCCCACCAGGATCGGCTGACTGTTCTCTTCCTCCTCTGAACTTGTCTGCGGGCTGGGTCCGAACCAGCCAGAAGGTGGCTGGAGGGCTTCGGAAATGCAGCCCTGGCTCTCTCTGCCCATCTGTCAGAGTAGTGAGATGTTACCCAGGTCCCTCTGCCTCCACCTGTCAGTTCCAGAAACCCAGTGACCTTGGGAGAAAGCTTCTGGAAGCAGAAATGGTGAATCATGCAATCCCAGACTGTGCAAGCAGTAAGGGGACTTGGGGTCACTGAGTCCAGCCAGCAAGATGGCTCTTTGCTACAGCAGGCCTTCCTTGTGGTTTCCTGGGCTGCAGGCCAGTGGGTTTCGACCTGGCTGCAGGCCAGACTCCCCTGGGGAGTCGGCAACCTTCCCAACACCCAGACTGCTCTCTAGGCTCATTGCAGCAGAATTTGGGGGGGTTATAATTCTAACACCCCACCCAGGTGATTCCAATGTGCTGAAGGGAACAAAGTTTTGCCACCCTGAAGCTGCTTTTTAGGATATTGATTTTAAGCTGTTTATTAAGGAGCAAGACTCAGAAAGAAACGTTGACCCTCCCACTTTCCTGCCCAAGAGATTCAGACAGAAAAACCTGCTTAATCACTCTAGGAATCTCTACCCTAGCGTGAGTCAGGAAGACTCCAAGATTGTTAGCGAGATACCCACTGTGTCCTATTGCTTCTCTGTTGCCACCACTGACGAAGTACACTGGGTTCTTCCTCATTCCGAGACCTCCCCCATTTCTCTCCTTTTCTCCTGTCCTTAATGTTCTCTACACCCAGTGCTGCCTCCTTGCCTTCCGAATTTTTATGCTCACATGAATTGCCCATGCACATGTTTGTAAACATCTGATTTTCTCCCGATGTCCTGTCTCTGTTGATTTGGTTGCTAGTCTGGCTAGGAAAACTAAGGAGGTAGAAGGAAGGGTACCAACGTTTTTGGCCTCTGTAGCGCTAGGAGGGTGGAGGGCCAGGGCTGTGGTCCTGATGGAGCCTCCGGAGCCAGACAGACCAGGGTCTGGGCTCCTGCTCTGCAGCCCCGCCAGCTGACCTCGCAGGGCCCTCTGCACCCTGCTCCCTCACCTGTGAGAAGGGCATCATTGCTCTACACCTCCCTGAGATGGTGTTCTCATGCCCAAGGCTACTAAGCCATGCAAAGTAAATGGCACAGAGCTTCACACCTAGTAAGAGGCCAGTAAATGTTTATTGTCATTGCTTTCAACGTCAAGCATCCTGTGAGGACGCCATTCTTTTGGCGATGCTTAAATGTCCTTACAGCTGTACAAGTCTTCTCGATACCATGTCACCTGCTCGCTTAAAGTCACTCTGCGGTTTTCCATTATCCTCAGGGTCAAGACAGACGTTTTTAGTTTGACCTGGCAATTTCCTAGATCTGGGCTCAGCCCCTCGATCTTCTGCACCCTCTCCTCCCATGACCTGGGGGACGGGACTGCTTTGATCTCCCCCACCAACTGCCACACTTTGCCCTACTCTGGGCCTGCTTCCCAGGTGTGCACTGTGCACTTCTCAGCTTCGTTGTCGCTCCAGCGGCAGAGCTCTCCGTGATCTCGTGCTAGGGCAAATCCTCACCTTGCCACTCTCGTGGCACCGTTTCACAGCTGACATCTCACAGACATTCGTGTGGTCGTTTGTCCAGCGTCTGTCAGCCACCTGTGCTGCACTCTAAGCTCCAGGGGCACGGAAACCAGACCTAGGTTTTGCTCATCCCGGGGTCCCCAGGGCCCGACTTGGTGCTTGGCACATAGTCATAATGACATAGTAATGTGACTTGACTTACTTGGTGCTTGGCACATAGTAATACATAGTCACTGAGCAAATCAACTGGCTCAATGGGCCACTTGTTGAAGTCCAGCCATTATTCAAGTTCTTTCCTCTAGAGCATCCCAGAGCCGTTGGTGCCTGGCCCCAGGACCACCCTGCAGCAGGGGACAGGCACCCTCAGGACTCTCGTTTTCCTTTCTTTCCATTGCTTGTAGAGGGTGGCTCTTCCAGACCCTGCACAACCCCCTCCGAACAGGTTCTGGTTGTGCAATGCCTGGACCCAGACTCTGACTCGGGGACGTGGGGCTTTTCGAGAGCCACTTGCCCCCACAGTTCCGAGAAGCGGTTCAGGATTTAATGCCCTAGTTAGCCTTTCACCTCTGAGGCCCTTGATCTCCACGCAATTAAGCCCATACATTAATGAGTTTTAGGGAATAAAGGAGCCCCAAGTGGGATATGGACTTTTCACGCTAGGAGGTTATTCTGGATAATTATTGGCCTCAGCTTGGAAACCAGTTGAGGGCGGGATGAATGGCTGTTGTGGGCTTACAGGGGCATCAAGGAAAACAAATGCTCCTGATGAAATGGACCTCCTCCTTTTTGTTTTCAATCAGGGCCAACCTGAGGCAAAATTAGAAAGTAGATGGAAAATGTCTTAGAAAAATTAAAAAGCAATTTGCCCATAGCCATCTGTGGGCCCTTTCTGAGAGTTTCTCTTTTAGCAGGAAGCAGGGAGTGGCTGAAAATTTTAGAGATGTTCTTAGGGGTGAGCAAGCAACCCCACCCCTGCGGCAGATGCTGGTTAAGGAGTCGGACCTGTGAGCTTACCTTCCAAGTCACCCTCAGGGTCTATTTTCAGGGTTCACCTGGGCTTTCCTGGAAGGAACACCAGGAAAGGGGAAAAATTGGGCATGAGAAAAAGAAACACACTCATGTGCCACCCCCATTAAATAGAGCAGAGTTGGAGTCTTTCCTGTTTACGTTTTCCGCTGGCCGGGGGACTGGCAACACTGGCTGTTTTTGAGAGCAGACTAAGGGGCTGTGAGGGCCAGACTCACAGGCTGCACCCAGGAGGCGGAAGGGTCAGGCCAGGTGCCGCTGCCTCGCCCCCTTCACAGTCCCACCTGCCCTGGGAGATTCTGACTCTCCGCCTGTCCTGGGCACCACAAGTGCCTTCCCCAGCCTTGCCACAGCAGGTGCTTAGGACTTGTCTGCTGAACCGACATGAAATCTTTAATCCACTAGATGGGATCCTGCGTTGTGGGAGGAAAGCGTTTGGGGCCCCACCCCCTGCCACTCAGGGGAGCTTCAGAATTCCAGCCTTTCTCATTTCTCTGGCTGCCCTCCTGCAGGGGACACAGAGAAAGTCAGGGAGGACCAGGCCAGTGTAGCATTTGCCTGAGAGGTGACCTTTGGCATTCTTTCTAGGACTGAAATTTCTCCACCTGTAAAGGCGCGGGGGCGGGGGGCGGGGGTCGCTGTTGAGAGGCTGGAAAGAAACAATATATGTAAAACCCAGCCTGTGGCTAATGTTCGGGAACAGTTAGTCATGATTTCTATTCTAGCTCAGAAAACCCAAGAACAGCAATCTGTCGGAAGTCTTTAGCGAAAGCAGAGGGCTGAATGTCAAAGTTCAACATTTCAGAACATGCTGGCCCGCTTCAGCCAGCTGTTTTATGTTTCAGGAATGTCAGGCTCTCTTCTTGGCTCCACGTTGGAGGCAGAAACATAAGCGTTCAGTGCCCAGATGGAATCTGAGGTCATCTGATCCAACACATCATTTTACAGATGGAAAAACTGAGGCCACCAGACTAGAAATGTCTTGGCCAAATCTGCTCAAGGAATCTGAAGACGGAAGTAGGGCTGGAACCCAGATTGCTTGTTTCCTGGACAACCGCTAGAGTCCTGCCCCATGCCAGCTGTGCCTGCAATTTAGAACGAGCACAAAGTCCCTTTAGCTAATGACGCTAGAAAGACATGCAGCTCTTGTGTTTAATTCTTTTTCTGTCCCTAGCAGAAGGTCATGGGTACATAAAACAATGAGCCAGAGTGACGTATGTCTCTCTCTCCTCCTCATCTTCTTCCTCCCTCCCTCCCTCCCTCCTCCCTCCCTCCCTCCCTCCCTCCCTCCCTCCCTCCCTTCCTTCCTTCCTTCCTTCCTTCCTCCCTTCCTCCCTTCCTTCCTTCCTTCCTTCCTTCCTTCCTTCCTTCCTTTTTCTTTCTTTCGCCCTGAATATAGAAAACAGCCTGGAGACCTGGGTAGGTCTTCCAGGCTCTAAGGCTCAGGACTGAAGGTTTGTGTAGTAGACGTGCCCCCCCTGGTGGACTAAGTGAAGATGACAGGCAGGAAGTGAAAAGAGTTTCCTCCTGGAGGGGCTGCTGACGACTCAGCCTCCCTCATCTTGCCCTAATCCCAGCACTGGCAGATCTTGTCTTTATTTAAAATGTCGATAGTTTGTTCATCACAGAGATTTTTTTTGCATTAATTTCGATGTATTAAAATATTACACTAATACGTTATCCATACAGGGCGGGGCAAAAGTATGTTTACAGTTGTGAATATGCAAAAGTTCATTCTTGTGTTATTATTTATTAATTATTGTATTATTTTCCATACAATGTAAAACTACTTTTGCCTCACCTGTATTATTGCAAGTTTTATATTATATATTCTCTCTATACTGTTGCAATAGTGTATTCCTGATTAAAATCTGACCTCACCACTTTCACTAGTGTGGAGCTTAGTTTATCTTTGCCAACGGCTGCCTTTCAAAGTGTGTCCCTTATGAGAAAAGACCCCGGGGTCAAGGGCAATTTTATTGCACAAAGATGCAGTGGGCTCTGGGTTTTCGTCGATGCCTGCAAACGTGAGGGTCTAAAGGTAGGCAGGCCCCCTTTGCTGAGGCTCACGGTGTGGGGTCAGTCCCCCAAAGTGTCTGGAAAGGCAACCTTCTTGGAACACCTTTCTCGTTTGGGCCTCCATCCTGCGTCACCTGCCTGAGGACCCCAGTGGTTCACCAAGGAGGCAGCCACTCAGAAGTGCTAGTGGGTAAATCAGTGCTCCTCCCTGCTGTCAGCTGGTTACCAGAGACCCCCTGCACTGTGTCACCTGCTTCTGCCCACCTGCCACAAAGCCAGCACTCCTGTCTCGCCACCTCCAGCAGTCCCGGACCACATCCAAAGGAGACGAGATCCCAGAGAGGGTTCCTGCCAGGTTCTGCCCCCATGGCTCCCCCACCCCCATCATTCTCACCAGGCTCCCAAGAGGTTCCCCGGCAGGGTGACAAAAGAGCATGGGCTTAGGTCAGGCCCAGAAGTGGCCCTGCTCGTCTTGCTTGGGTTGAATTCATTACCCAGGGTACAAAGGGTTAAGTTCACTGCCTTTACATGCCTGCATCCCTGGGGGAAGGAAAAGGAAGTGGTTAAAATTGCTCCTAAAAATATTAGAAAAATAAAAAGGTGAAAAGAACTGTTCACAGAGATTCCTGCACAAACTCACTGGGGCGCCAGGCAGAGCACTGACCTACACATTGGGCTTCTCAGGTACATCCTAGCTCCACACTTTTTGTGGCCCAGTGACAATGGAGTTATTTCAAATAAACTCCATTTTATTTAGGGAGGGGACCCCCCCAGGCTGTGCTCCCTGTTCCTGGGGCCCCTTTCCAGCTAGAGGTTGGTGAATGCCATCTGCCGGGGAGCTGTGGTTCCATCAGAAAATTCTCTCCAGCAATTGACCTGGGGAGCCCTCTCCCACCAGCCGCTTTGTACTGTGGCTTCTGGTGCCTCAGATTCCTGTGCACTGGAAACCCCTGGGGCAGGGGTGACTCATTTACATGCTACCCAGTCCCACTGGTCCGGTGTCTCAGAGCTGTGGTTCTCCGGCATGCGGGGGTACCCCCATGTAGCTCACCAGCTGAGACGTGGGCCTGCAGGAGATGTGTAGCCAAGAATAAAGTGCTGAAGTGTGAGATGGATTTGACTCATGCACGGAGAGGATTCAAGGTCATCCCCATATTGAGGTCCTGCTCACTCTTGCATCCTGACCAGCTTTCTTGAGTGGAATGAACTCTCCATAGCCCGCGAGGGTCTATATAATCTGGCCTCATCTCCTTGGTTACTTCCCTCCATTCCTTTGGCCTTCGGGCAGTTCCTCAGCTACACTAAACTCTTCAATGTCAAGGCCTTTACACTGGCAGCTCCTTCTGCCAGGAGACCTCTTCCCTCACCCAGCCTTCTGCATTGCTGTCTCCTGCTTCAGTGCTCAGCTTAACAATTAACCCCTTCCTGGTGCTGGTGGGAAGAGACTTCAGAGGGCCTTGGGTCATTGGGGGGCTGGAAATATTCTGTTCCTAATCTGTGTGGCGGTAACAAAGAGTGCACATGTAAACATTCATTGAGCTGTCTAAGATGTGTAGACTTTACTATATATAAGTAAACCTAAAAATATGGAATAAAAAAAAAAGCCCACCTCTTCCCTGTCTCCTGTTATGCTGGTTACTCTTGACCATGGCATGTGCATTTCCATCCTGGCACAAAATTACATTATTTGTGTGTTTTCTTGTAAATCGTATACCCCACTAGAATGTAAGGCTCTTGAGGCCAGAGCCTCTGTCTCTCTTGTTCCCTGTGGTAGCTCCCTGAGTGTAGCACAGTGCCTGTCACCCAGTAGGTATTTAAAAAAAAAAAAAAGTGAATAGATAAATGGAAGGATGGATAAAAAAAGCTTGGATTTAATGGTGTAGAAAAAGGGGGGAGAGGAGGTCGCCCTGAGTCTGGAAGATCCCGGCTCCCAGCCCCAGCAGACTGTCCAGGGGTCGTGCTCTGTAAGCAGAAGTCCAGGAGCCTGTTCATTGTCCCTGCAGACCCAGCACGGGCCCGTCTACACTTCATTGGGGTCGTCCTGGTCGGCGTAGATGAGAAAGCCTGTGAAGAGGCTGTCGGTCCAGTAGGGGTCGTAGAAGAGCCCATTCTGCTCTGAGTAGAAGATCTGCAGCCAGACCTCGTCCCCCTGCTTGAGAGCCAGGATGGTGGAGCCCGAGGCCACGTCGTGGTTGCCCGTGTTGGCGTCGAAGGTCCGGATGCGGTACTGGCCATTGTGCACCAAGCCGATGGCCAGGTGCTTGTTGGCCAGCGTGATGTCGTAGGTGAAGAAGTAGATCCCCGGCACGCTGCAGACGAACTTGCCGCTGGAGGCGTTGTAGTGACCGCCCTCGTTCATCAGGATCTTGTCGAACTTGATGGGCAGCCGCTCCCGTGGGTAGCTCTTGGTCACCGCCACTGAGAAGGCGGACTTGGCGTGGCCACTGCCGCAGCTGCAGGGGCCCGGGAGGCCCGGCTCCCCCTTCTTGCCCTTGGGCCCCTTCTTGCCTGGTGTGCCGTGCTTCCCCGGGGCGCCGCTCACGCCCTTGGGGCCGCGGGGGCCAGCCCGCCCAATGGCCCCGGCTTTGCCCTTTGGTCCTGGCTTCCCCCGGTTACCTGTCCGGCCCGGGGGACCTGGAAGATAGAGCAGCTGGAGTTATGAAGGGGCCCTCGGAAACGTAGGCAGAGGCTGTGGGCCTTGGCTTTCCATCTTTGGAGCCAAGCCCCCGAGTAATGGGAAGCACAAGAGGGCTTTGGAGTTGCAAATCCCCATTGTGTTAACCTGGGCCCCATCTCGCAGTCCCATCTGGAAAACGGGAACGGTGACACATTCCAGAATCATTGGGGGTCGGGGCAAAAATAACACAATTCACAGCCTTTTCTTTTCCTGCCTCCTAAGGAAGAGTCTGGTTTGTCTGCCCAAACAATACACAATGGGTTGTGCTGGCAACGGATGGGAAGAGAATTGAGAGAAACTTTTTGACCTCAAAACTTTGACCTGGGTGAAATCCCTGCCTAGTGCCCCATCCCTGCCCATGCGCAGGAGGGAGTTTAGTGCAGCCCTGCTCACCATAGTGAACATTATGAATGACTAACTGCCCACTTGCAAGGGGAGATGATGAGGAAATTATGGTCCACCCATAATGGGCAGTTCTATGCAGATTTTAAAATGAGGCAGACTTACGTACACTATATGAAAACATCTTCAAAGTATCCCGTTAAGAGGGAAGAGCCGGTGGAGGAATTTTTTTTGTTCAAAGCAACCCACAATGCTACTTTATACCCATTTAATTGCATGGAAGATTGCCTGATCCATAGTAAGCACTTGCTGAATACACTCGGCCTACCCTAGGCTACATTTCCTGTGGAACAGGTCTTGGTTCTTCATGCCCGTATTTCATAAAATGTGCATTTCCTTCAGGATGACATTTTTGGCCCATGATTATATAGAAAACATTTATTTTCATGTCCCCTAAACTCAATACAACATCTTAAATAAAACATATGATGGGTAAAGAGTTGAGTCACGTCCCAGCACAAGTGGACAGTTGATATAATAGGTAAACAGGCAGAATCAGGTATAGGTGTTTTGAGAAGCCTGCTGAATGCCAATCAAGGATCCTGCTCCTGAAGGTTGTTGGTGCTGAAGAACATTCTAGCCTCATTGTGACAAGGCAACTCTTTATTTACCACTGCATAAATTGAACGTATAGAAAGTAAAATAGGCATTTTACACCCTAAGAAGATACTTTGCTCCTTACATGTATACATTTTACTGTGGTTTAGAGTTTTGGGTGAACATGCATTTTTATTTTTCTTGTTTTAAATAAGTGGGAAATAGATTCCCTAATAGTCTTTTCTCGCTGAACATCTAATTTCAAGAACTGATTGCTTCCACCCAGCAATGCCTGGCATTATCGTACACTGTGTAAATACATAGAAAAAGGCCAGGGAACATACACATTTAACCAGTTATCAGGGGTTACCTCTGGAGGATGAGAGGTGGACAAGAAAGGGGTGCAAATTAAGGGGGACTCCTGTTCTATTTGTATTGTTTAAATTTGTTACAGTGAAAATGTATTTGTGTATTACTCATGCAATTAAATATAACTAAAGGGAATGGGGAAAAATAAAACTAGGAAAGGTCACAAAGTTGTTCCTTGAAAAAATGAAGATAACCCTGGCTTATATGGCTCAGTGGATTGAGCACTGGCCTGCAAACCAAAGGGTGGCGGGTTCAACTCCCAGTCAGAGCGCATGCCTGGGTGGCGGGCCAGGTCCCCAGTGGGAGGTGCTGGAGACACAATGACAGACACATTGATGGTTTTTTTCCTCTCTTTCTCCCTCCTTTCCCCCTCTCTAAAACTAAATTAAGTCTTTCAAAAAATGAAAATAAACACAAGGTGGGGGAAAGCTAGGAGAAGAGGAGTAAAGAGAGACATTTTGGACTTAAGTTTTTTGGGGGAAATGAACAATAGGGAAGCTTATTGGAAAGCAAGGTGCTTCCTTCTTGATGACTTTCCTGAGACAATTCAGGAAGAGCTGACTTACTCTTCAAGACCTTTCTGGAGATGGGTTTACACGTGTCTGTCAGGGGCAGGGGGCTGGTGGTGGTCCCGTACTCTGGCTGATCCAGGCGTAAACCGGAGTTTTATCTGGGTTACACACATCAGGGTTCCTGCTTCTCAACACCGCCTTCCTCAGTGTGTTGGATTAATTCTCAGCACAGATTCAGTACATGGCAGGAAAGGTGGCCAAAGGCAGCCCCAAGCCTGCATCCTCGCAGCCCTTGGCCGAGAGGGAAAAGCCAGTAGCAGAGACCTCTTTCCTGCCCGAGGGTTCCTGGGGTGAGCGTCGGGGAAAACTGGGGCTGGCCCTGTGCAAAGCACATGTCCACATACGAATCTCCCACTGCAGTCGGGAAATGGGGTAATGCTCTGTCAGTGTGAAAATGCCATACAGATAAAAGCTATTATTTCCCTACTGTTTTAAGTGTGCATTCTGGGGTGCTGCTGGGGTGACAGTTTGGAGGTATAAGGAAAGTCAAGGCTAAGAGGGTGTGTAGACAGTATTCAATGTATTTGCTGGCTGCCTGGCATCTTTTTCTTTGTGGAACTGCACTTCACTGCTTCATGGGGTCCCAGTGAGGCTGTCAATCACAGTGACCAACTGCCCTCATCACCCAATCACACACGTCCAGGGGTGGGCACAAGTCCCAGTCCAGGCAAGTGGTGGTACCTCACTTCCGTGATCAAAGGGATTGGTTCAGGATGCACGAGTGATCGGGGAGGGTCAGTCATCCTGGGATTTGCTCTATGGATCAAACCATGATGAGGAAGGCTTGAGCCCACCAGGAACCATTACAGGACTTCCAGCCTTTGCGAAAACCAACACACAGAGAGAAGCAGAGCCTGGATAACAATATTTGAGCTCCTGGATCCAGCCTTTTCTGAAGCTTAACTCTTGGACTTCTCCATTGCATGAGCCAATAAATTCCATTTGGGGCTATAAATTGGGTTTTTGCCACTTGCCACCAAAAGAGATCTGAGTAGTATTTCAGGAAACTTGCCCAAAGTCATTCCGCAAACCAGTGGTGTAGCTGGGGAAGGAGCACAAGATTTAACACCCACTGCTTCTCTCAGGAGAACACAGGGCTCGTTTTTTAAAGGGATGTTAATTTGGCTGATCATGACACGGGTCGACACCAGCTTTCAGCTCTCTGTGCCAGACGCTGTCAAGACCAGGTGGCACAGGAGGGGCAGGTGCTGGGCCTCTTACCTTCCTCTCCGCTGTCCCCCCGGTCCCCGTCCTGGCCATCCTGGCCGTCTTTGCCGGGAAAGCCCATCCTTCCCACCATTCCTGAGGGCCCTGGAGCTCCTGGGGGACCGGGTGGGCCCTGGGGGCCAGGCAGGCTGCAGACCAGTTGAGGGGAGCCCTTCTGGAAATCCCTGCGGGTGAGGGCGCCCAGCAGAGGGTCGGCCGCACAAGGGAGCGCGCAGGCCAAGAGCACCCAGGGGATCATGGTGTCACCTGTAGGAGGCAAGAGAGCTGTGAGCAGGGAGCGCGGCCACTGCTGGCTGTCAGAGAGGACGCAGGGGAGGAGGCAGCAGCTGGGAACTGGGTGATATTTCTGGCTCCTGCTTGCCCTGCATCACATACATACGAGTAGCCGGACAATGTCATCATATCCTGCGTATATACTTGGATGAGCTGAGTCATGGGCCCAGAATATACTTTAGAGGGTCTTGGGGTGAGGCACTTGTCCTCATACCACCCTTGTCCCCTGGAGTGGCAGGATGTATGGCCCAGTGACAGCGGACTGGGGCGAGCTGTGGACAGAGAGAAACAAGCCACAGCTTCATTCAAATATGTGACCCAAATGGAAAGCTACAAGGGCAGAAATACTTCAGATGGCAGGTGATGATTTACAACTTGCTGCTCCTTCCAGGGGGCTCGGGGTAGCCCATCGTGGGGGGTGGGGAGTGAGGCTTCAGGGCTGAGTGACACTGGTGGGCCATGGTGCCACTCCTCTGCTGGGTGCTCTCTGGGTGCCAGGCATGGGCTGAGGGCCTTCCAGATGTTTCTTCACCCTCAGACATCCTTACCCGGTAGGTACGGGCGAGGAAATGGAGGCCCAGAGAAGTTCACAACGTGCCTGGCATTCCGTTAGCAGGTGGCTGGGCATATCCAGAGTGTCTGCCCTTTTGTCCCCGGTTACAGTGTGTCCTTCATTTTTAAAGTTAGAAATATCCATTGAAATAATATACTCACATCATTTTAAAATCAAACAATACTATTAGGCTTATAATAAAAAAAAAACTGGTCTCCTACCCATCCTTCACCTCAACCCCCGCTCCAAACTCCTTCTGCTGTTTCTCCTGCAAACTGGTGCCCTACACAGTCCGCCAGCCCCAGACTCTCCATCTTCTTCCCTCTGGACTTGATGGGGAAGAGTCTTGGGAAACTGGTCAGTGTGACTTGTGAGCTGTGAAACATCGACACTTCCGCACTTTGGGGCTCCCAGAAGGGAAACGCATTCTGCAAGCAGGTTTGAACTGATTTGGAAAGCTGCAATCCGCAAACGTTTTGGACGAGGGAGAGAGGCAGGAAGCGGTGGGAGCGAGTCTCCTGGGCTGGCGAGAGTCCTGTGAAGGGCCAGGCACACGCAGACAGGCGGGAGGGAGGGGGCAGCATGTGCTTCAGTTGCCCATCCCCTCTCTCTTCCGACCTCCACTCTCAGACACACACGCTGGGCAAGAGAAAGGAGGGTCTGTTCTCCAGCCTCTCGGGACAGTAAGGACAGGGCTCAGTGACAGCTGGCCCAGGGCAGGGCCCAGCGTCAGGGCGGAGGAGCGGGGCTCTGGAACATGCAGGGAGCAATGGCTTTCTGGGAGCTGGAGGTTCCCGTGGCTGGAGCCAGGGACTGTTTTGGAAATAAAGGCGGGGTGACTGGATTCCAGTTCCAAACCTAGAGGGCGGGAGAGCATAGTCTCCGTGGCCCCAGAACACCTCCCAGAAAAACAAGCTCCAAATAGCCTTGCTCCTGGCCTGGGCCCAGCCCTCCTAGGTCTGGCCCCAGCAGGCTACTCTCCACACCAAAGTGGTGAGAAAACCTGGGGTGGGGGTGCATGACCCCAAGGAATCCACACAGGTTAACTCTTCAGGGTCTTTTAAATAAATGCAGCATCACAAACTTGGGGAGAGCCCCGAGCAATGGTCTCATCTAACCTCTTCAGTTAGGGACAGGGAAACTGAGGCAGCAACTAACTGGCTGTAAGGGGCGTCTACAATGCCCCAGGCACTGGGTGCCACTTTCTACCTGAATCCTTTCATTTGCAGCTTACAATAAACCCTACGAAGGTGGAAAACTTACTGTTCCATTTTTCAGAGGTTCTAGGAAGTCACATGACTTACCCAAGGTCACAGGATTGGAGCAATGGGGACAGCACTTGAACCCGAGTCTACGGGGCTTGGAAGACCACACTGAGACCCCTGCACCTTGCTGCCTTCTCCTGGAATTCCTCCTGGCATTTCTGCTTTTATAGAAGAGGAAACTGAAGCTCCGAGAGGCCAATTTGCTCATGTTTACACGACTAGCTCGTGGCAGAAGTTATATTTGAAGTTGGGTTTGGCTGACCCTGATGCTCAAATGCTTTCCATTATGTCAGTGTGTCTTTGATTTTTCCTCCTAAATATTCCAAATTACAGGAGAGACCTTGAAGTATGCGGCCAAGCTACACAGAGCAAGAGAAGAGTTCTTGGATATTTTGTATTTTGTCATTTTATACACACACGCACACGCACACACACACAAGACACGACTTTGAAAATGTTAAGAGCGATGCTTTTTCTCCCTTGGGGCCCTTGAGTAAATTGGTGCGTGACGAAAACCTTCTGTTCTTTGAGAGGTCTGCACTTGGCTTAGCCAAAATGATGGGGGTCGGGGTAGAGGGGACAGCCTCCTGGGCTCTGACTCCCCGCCATGAGCCTCCTTGGAGTGTTAACTACTGGGTATTTCCAGGGGCTGATCCAAAAGACCAGGGTGCACGGAGGCCATCAGCTCATTCCTTACTTGGACCTGGCAACAGCAGCCTGCCTGATCTCTTGGTCCTCTCCCTGCCCTCCCCCATGGACACTCCATGCTGAAGAAGCCAGAGGGACCCTTTAAAAGCGTAACTCAGGAGCTTCACTTCCTGGAGGATCTTACTGCAGTGGCTACTGGTTGCAAATAGCAAACCCCTGACCATGTGGCTCACCAGGCCCTAAATCACCCAGCTCCCCCCACAACCCCACCCTAACCCAGCTCCTCCCCACCTCTTCCTGCTCCTCCAGACACCCCTTCTCTTTCAGACGGAGCTCTGTTCTGCCCCTCTTTTTTTGTTTTTAAGATTTTATTTATTTATCTTTAGAGGGGAAGGGAAGGAGAGAGGGAGAGAAATATCAATATATGGTTGCCCCTTGTGAGTCCCCTGATGGGAACCTGCCCGCAACCCAGGCATGTGCCCTGACTGGGAATCGAACCGTGGTTGCTTGGTTCCCAGGCCCGTGCTCAATCCACCGAGCCACACCAGCCAGGGCTGTTCTGCCCCTCTTTCTGACAGGGGCTCAACCCTCTGGCACGCTGGCTCTCTACCCTGTGTTTTGGCATAAATGTAACATCCTCCAAGGCCTTCCTGATGGCTCTCCCATT
The DNA here is from genome assembly GCF_021234435.1 of Artibeus jamaicensis. Lineage (NCBI taxonomy): Eukaryota > Metazoa > Chordata > Mammalia > Chiroptera > Phyllostomidae > Artibeus > Artibeus jamaicensis. The sequence continues at coordinate 5,621,885 of NW_026521828.1, read as the reverse complement.
GGTCCCCAGCTCCTCGTTTGTGTTCTTTCCAGAAAGCTCACCTGTGTTCACCTGTTCCTGCAAACTCACCTGTATTCCCTGCCTCCACCTGCCTACCTGCTTCTGGGCCTGCTGCCTCCCCATCGTGTCCCCCATTAACACAGAAGCTGGCCCACTCCCGTGGGGACCGCAGCTGACTTGCTGTCTCCCTGAGTTTCCAACTTTCTTGCACTCAGCAGGTGTTTAAGAAATACTTCCTTGAATAATGAATGTTTGATACCCAGAGTCTACCCTCAAGAGCATCCACAAAAGAGGAAAAACACGGCAGTGGACTAAATCCAAAAGGGCACCTATGCTCTTGGGTTTCAATAAGTCGTCTCCCTTTTCGTTTTTTTTCTGATCCAAACCAGACCTAATCCCTCCTTCCTTTTGACCTCCTAGAGCACAGGGACCCCAACCCAACTCGGGGGGGGGCGCGTGCAGAATATTTTTTATATAGCAGGTGCTCCATACATATCTGTTCAACTGACCAGAGAGGGAAAATGTATTGGTCCCTCCTCACCTTTTAAAAATGATCTTAGCTCCTAAATTGTCCTTTCTGGCACGAGTTGAATAGCGGAGGCTGCATGACAGTGTCCCTGGTGAGAGAGAAAATGTTGGCTGGTGGAAGCCCAAATACAGAATCATGAGTTGCTAAACTTGGACGGAGATCTTCAGTCTGGTTTTCATTTGCCCACTGCCTGGCCTCCTCATCTCCCCATTAAGTAGCTAATGATTCACAAATATACAGGTTCTAGGAAAATGTTAGGTGCTACAGGGCCCAGCCTGAGCCTTCTTCCTTCTTCCTCTTCTCCCACCCATAGGACCACACCTCTGCACCTCCACGCCCGGCCAATTCCTTCCCAAGGGCCCTCCACCCAGACTGTGGTGTGGGAAGGGCCAGAGGTGGGACCTCCGCCCCTCACTGACTTTACCTAAACATGGTCCTACCGGTAGAGATGCCGGGACACTTGTCTGGGCCTTGAACAAGGCTGCTAGGGCTGAGTTCTGAATAATGTCACCCTGGACGTCAGAGGATATAAATTATGCTCAAATAAATTTGAGCTGCTCGTGGTCCAGCCGTGACACACCGATAGATAGGGGTGGTGTTTGGCTCAGGGATTAAGAGACGTGACACCTGGCCACTCAACTATCCAACGGGAACCGCAGAGTACCTACCTGTCCAAGTTCATGTAGCTACAATGAGAAAATGTGTTCCAAGCTTCTAGTGCACGGTGTGAGAGCAAATGCTCAGCAGACGTGAGAAATCTGCCTAAAATGCCCCCTGATGTGGAGGGGGCACTCTCCTTTCTCCAAAGCCCTTGGAGGGCCACCTGCCTCATCCTTCCCCACTCAGGTCTAGTAACCTCTCCCCAGAGGGCCCTGCCCCAGCTCTGGATCTAAAATAGCCCGGGTCAGACCTCCCTGGCCTGTCTTCCAAAGCATGTGGCTCAAGCTGAGATTATATCTTTTTTTCTTTACTGAGTTGTTCACTGTCTGTCTCTTTCCCTTGGTGTGGACGGGCCAGGAAAGCAGACGCCCTGTCCCTCTTGCTCTGTGTTCTGTCACCAGAGTCTAGCACGGCGCCCACACACATGCAGTGATTGCTCAGCTCACAATCGTTCCAGCCTTGAAGGGAATGGTCACTGATAATAAAAGAGCAAAAAGATCAAAACCGGGCGGATGACAAAGCCACGCTTGGCTACTGAGGGAAACCCAGTGACATGAATGCACTTGGATTCAGAAGACGCATCCCAGCTTTGTAACGCACTGGTCAAGTGACTGTGGAAAAGTCATTTCCTCTTATCTGGGCTCCCATCTCCTCAAGTACAAAGTGGAGACAGTAAGTCTCAGCCGGCTGCCTTGCAGGGCTGTTCTGAGGATCCAGAGGGGTAATGGGCGTTGAGAGCAAAACGTGATACAAAAGTTAGAGCCTCCTTTAAAATTATAATTGACGACAACTGCAGCTGAACTAACAGCATGCAGACCCGACCTGGCACTGGGCCCCCCCCCCAGAATATTTCACAGGGAGGCCTAGTTCTGCCTGGGGAAGGATACCTGAATCTGGCCTAACTGGGCAATTAATTCTCCCAGTGTTTGGAGTTAAAAAGGAAGGGCTTGTGGTTGGGATGGGGGCCGGGCTTGCTTGCAGATGAAGTGCGCTAAAAATTGGCTTTAATGAGACTGCAAATTCTATAATGAGAGACACCCCACGCCCTCCCTGAATTCCAGGAAGCAAATTGGAAACAGCCCTCTCCAGGTTCTCTGAGGAGCTGAGACACCAACTGGAGGCGGGAGGGTGGGTGCCAGCGACTTACACATGGTGTTCACCCAGCACCTCCTCTCCTGGGCTGTCCAGACCACGGCCCATGCGGACACCCCAGCATGCAAAGTCAACAGTGCAGATCGTGACAAGTCATCGGACCCACTGGTCACAAGGCCCCAGAAAATATCTGAGCTCTCTCCTGTTTTCCGCCCCCTCTTTCTGGCTCAGTCTAGAAGAAGAGGTTCGAGGCCAAACCATGACCTAACGAGGTCTCGGAAGTCAGGGCCTCAAGGGGTTTTTCCCAGTGGCACTCCCGAAAGCAGGCCAGGAGTCAGCCTGGTGGGCGCTGTGCTGACACCCCAAAGCCTTAGACACCAGCAAACGTGGCACGTGATGTGGTGGAGTTGGAGCCCACCCTCCAGGCTGCATCAACTGCCTGTGCAGCGAGGTCCAGAGTCAGGCTCTGGGTGGCTGAGGCCAAAGCCCTCGAGCTCTGGACCTGCTCAGCACAGCAGTGTGCGAGAGGAATGCAGCAGATGTGCCAGGCGTGCGGGGAGGGAGGGGGCCTGAGGGTGTTCAGAGCCCCGTGCCCAGCCTCTCCCGAGGGCTGGGAGCCTGTTTGCACAGTGCTGTCCAGCAGGCAGACAGCACGAGGCCACAGGCCACCTCGAATGTCTCTACTGCCATGTTACAAAGGTTTAAAAAAAGCAGATGAGATTAATTGTAATACTATATGTTATTTAGACTCATACATCTCAAACACCATCACTTGTAACCAATGTAACAATTACCAATGAGGTACTTTCCGCTCTAAATTGGCACTCAGTCTTGGAAACCTGGTGCGCATTTCACGCTTGCAGCACATCCTCATTCAGAAAGGCCACATTCCAAGCGCCCAACAGCCACACGCTGACTACTGCATTAGCTCTAAGCAGAACTGCTTGGGCTGAAACCCCACAGACCAGCTGTGGGGCTTTTCACAAATTACTTATCCTCTTTCCCTCAGCCATGTTCTTTGCAAAATGAGGACGACAATAAAAGCATCTACCTTACACGGTTGTTATGATGGTATAATGCTCCTAGAATAAGGTTTGGCATAAGGAAAGAGGTATAAGGGCATTATCTATTATTATTTTATTATTTCTTGTCCTCCTGCAAATCAAGCAAGCTAATGGGTGTTGGAAGTAACACCCGGTACAAAAATTCAGACTGCGTGTATAATTGTAACTGTCACCAACTGCGGCAAAACTAGTGAAAACAACAGCCTTGACCTTCCTCCAGGAGTCCTGCAGCATGTCTGGGGGAAGCCCCTGTAGTCCTCGAATAAATTCTCCATGTTCACTTAGGTTAGTTTGTGTTGTGTTTCTGTCGGTTGTTCACAGAAGAGTGTCCTTAGGGAGGCTGGGCCTTAGTTCCTGCCTAGCCATTCTGTGCTGAGGGAAGTCATGGGGTCCCTGCCTTGGCCCCACACCGCTAAGTCACCTGCATGACCACGCTCCATAACACGGGTGACTAATAAAGACAGAGAAATCAATGGGACGGTGCTTAGTTCTTCAAGTGACAGAAGGCCAGTGGGACATCACGTGAGCTGGTGCTCCGCACCATGGTCTGGCGAGGGTGCCCAGTCAGTGACGGCACCCATTTTTACTGCCTCTGAAGTCAGACGCTGGAATGAAAAGGTGTGGTTGCTGCTCTTAGAGGCACATGGTCTGGTTATAATGAGGATCCAGCCTGGCGTAGCTGTGTGACCGGGACAGAAAGCACACCTCCCCCTTCCTGTCTCTGTGTAACAGGCTCTCTCTCAAAGGTCAGCCAGGACCACGCTAACGGCAGGGGGAGGAAATCTGGGGGCTAGGTGATTCCTTGGAATGGCACAGAGGGGCCACGCTCAGAGATCTGGAAACTGAGAGGGAGAGAAACAAATTCCGAGCTCCAAAGGGTTAAGGGGAAAGACTAGGCCCTTGACTTCCCTGGGCCCACGGGTCTCCATGGAGCCCCTTCTGCTCAGGCCCTATAGACGTTCAGAATAACTCCACAGAGATCTGACATAGGACTAGCCTTCAAGAAGCACAGAGATGGTCTGGTGGTTAAGAATCATTTTCTAGCTATTTAACCTCTGAGCCTCAGTTTCCTCATCTGTAAAATAAGAAGAAAAAAAAAACAATACCATATGATGGTATTTGAATCATTTGAATTTGAAATAGCATGATATGAACATATTTATGATTTGCCTTGATGGGTAAAAGTTTGCCGAGAACCTTGCAAGGCAGCATGAATTGCGATCTGCAAACTGTGTTTATGCCACGTGACAGCCTGTTCAAACCGGGAAGCAGAAATCCTGCCGTGCTTCTTGTGGCAGGTGAGTTCTGATTACACCAGTCTGAATGCCGTGAGGTCTTTAGGCAGGTCTCCCTGAGCAAGTCGGTTGCTGTACCTCCCTCACAGAGCGAATATGAACATCAAATGAGATCACGCGGTACCTGGCCCACAGGAAGCAGGATCATTCTGATGTAAGAATCATATGTGAGAACGAGGAGAGAGATGATGGGAGAAGGTTAAAAGGACAGCCCTGGTGGGCGTATGAGTTTGCCACCCTTGACCTTGAAGAAAAGGGGGATTCTCCGTGAATATGTTCTCCATGCAAGTTGTGTGTTCTCGTTCCAAAGCTTTCTTTTTAAAAAGATGTTATTTATTTATTTTTAGAAAAAGGGGAAGGGAGGGAGAAAGAGAGGGAGAGAAACATCGATGTGTGAGAGATGTATTGACTAGTTAGTTACCTCTTGAATGCAGCCAATTGGGGACCTGGTTCAAAACCCAGGCATGTGCCCTGACTGGGAATCAAACCAGTGACCTTTTGGTTTGCTGGCTGGCGCTCAATCCACTGAGCCACACCAGCCAGGGCTTATTTCAAAGCTTTAATGCTCATTTTCTCCTTTAATCTCCCCACAGTTCTAAGAGACCGATACTATCAACCCCATGTAGCAAAAGAGAAAACAGAGCTCAGAAAAATGAAGTCATTTTTCCCAGGTCAAAACTGGGATAGAATCCAGGCCTGTTGGCTCTGGGCCTGGGGTTCATGACCCTGTACCATGGACGGCCCCTCTGCTCAGGCACGGGACCCATGTACACATACCTTCCAGGGCTGCTCTGCGAACAAGCCATTTACAGAAATCACAAACCCAAGGGAGGATTATTTCCTTGAACAAAGATTCAGCAGAGAATTCCTTTAAGACATAGAGTAGAAGTTAAGTAACAGAAAGTCAAATTTCTGCAGGAGTTCATCTCGCGAGGACAAAGCCTGACTGGCAGGAAGCCGTGAGTGTGCACACCCCTGTGAGACCCCACGGTGAGTATTCTGGAGCTGCCGGCAGCAGACACTGGGACTGTGGAGAAGAAGTCCTGGTCGTCTCTGTCAGCTGCAGGGGCACATGAGGATGAGAGAAGGAACAGCAACACAGGGCAGGAGGGAGGGATTTGCAGAGAAAGAAACAGCTTCCGGGGGAATTTGTTGAATACTTGATGGAGGCAGAGTGTCTTCAAAGGTGAACCCAGACTCGTGAAAGAAGTCTCGGTTTGTTTGTGCAGGGACGAGCTGAGACGCCGTTGTAAGAACAAAGTAGGCCTGTATAGGCAGATATACGGAAAGATGGCCAAGACACAAAAAGTGAAAACGGCAAACAGCAGTAGGGAACGTGAGGTACGATTGTCTTTGAGTTAAAAAAAAAGACACATAAATGCATACATGAAATCTCTGAAAGGACGCAACATCTTGTTAAAGGGGCTGCCTTTCAGAATTGAGAGATAGAAAGGCTGTTACCTTTCCCTTGCTGTCTTTTTGAAGTGCCTGCATTTCTTACAATGAACACTGTTAGTTTTATGTCAATTAAGACAAAGGTAACCCTGCCATTGCCGATGAACAGGCAGGCAAGGCTGGTGTCCCTGCAGGGGCTGGGGGCAGTCGGACATCGTGCAAGGAACAGGGTCTGCAGCGTGCTCTGTGTGAGAACCAGTGGGGGTCGGAAAGCCTGGGGGCTCGGATGGGGTGGCGGGTGAAGCAGCCATAATGCATGTGATCACCAGGTAACAGAGTAAGGCGGAGGACTGTGTAGACAGAGGTGCAGAAACGGAGAGTGGGAGAGGACAGACTTCAGACAGTGCTCAGCTTTGGGTTGGCAGACACAGGACACTGTTGTTGCTGTTGCCACTGGTTCAGCGTGGCGGGGACACAGGGTGTCTGGGAGACGGCCAGTCGAAGGAGGGGGCTCTGGAAGGGCTCCAGGCAGGAGAGGTCAGAGGTGAAAGGACAGGGGAGGACCACCCTGAGGCTGTGCAAAGCACTGATGGTGTTAGGGGAGGGGCCTACCCTGGGAGGCCACCGGGGACCATTGCCAGGTTCAGCAGAGAGAGTCAGTCCTGGAAGGGGCACTGGCAGTGGGGATGGAGAACTAAGAACCAAACGTGGGGGAGGAGGGAGAGCGAAGAGAGTTGTGAAGAACTGGGTGCAAATCTCTGCTTTCCATGTAGTGCCTTTTGAGCTCAGTTTGCCGGTCTGTATAATGTGTTTCATTAAGCAAGTGTTGTGAAGAGTAAATGAGATGATATATGTTGACTGCGAGTCAACCTATTGTTAGCTTGGGTATTGGACTCAGACTCAGCAGGGTTCAAATCTCTTTATCACCACTTACTAGCTGTGCAACCCAGAGCAAGTCGTTAACATCTCTGAGTCTGGCTCCTCTTTTGCAGATGCAAATAGGCTGTTGTCATGGAAATGGAAGAGCAGGAGCAGAGGGCTGGCAGGGCCTGGCACGCACAAAATAGGCGCTCAGTAAATGGTAAAACTATTGCCAGCACCAGGTAAACCACCGAGCAGAGAGCCTGGCACACAGTAAGCGCTCAATAAATGTTAGTTCATGTTATACATAGTTCAGAAGGCACAGGTCGAGAGGTAGGAATCCGTGGACTGCCCAGCCTGCAAAGAAGGGCTCGCGGTCCTCCCCCTCCTCCTACTGACTCCCATCCCCTACCCCGCCCCGGCGCCGCGCATCCCCACTCCTCCCAGCCCGCACCTTCCGCAGACAACCCGCGGACACTCACCCTCGCAGCTGTCCGCCACGTCCCGGAGCGTCCGGAGCTACAAAGCCATCGGCCGGGCTCCGCGTCCCCGCCTCCCGCGCCGCCCCAGGCATACTTTTCCCATCCCGTCACCGGCGGGAGCGCCTTCCTCCGGGTCACGTGGGCCGCTCGCAGCGTGGCGATTCCCCCTTAGGAGTTGGTTTGGAAAAAACTTTTCAGCGCTGGCGGCAACTTGGGTGTGTCAAGGCATCTCTCCGTGTGTAGAACCTGTCCGTGTATTTGGAGGGTTCCGTGCATGAAAGTGATTGTTACCCAGGCATATGCAAGGATGCGGGTACGTGCGCGTATGTCTGTTGCTCGCACATGAGCTTTCGTGTCACTGTGGACCTGAGGGTGCGTGTGGGCATGACAGCTTACAACAGACTCATTTCCCTGGGTGCTGAATGTTCATGTACTTGAGAAAGAGAATCAGGCACACGTGTGTGTGCATGCATAAGTGCTTGTGTGCAAACACACATCAGAGCTCGTGTATGCACATGTACATGCACATGCAACTTGGTGTGCAACCAAAGAGTACTTCAGCTGCTGGGTGGACACGGCAGTGGCTGGATGTCTGTGCACTGGGTGCATGTTTAAATGTGAATACGAGCACACATAACTGCCTATCAGTATGTATATGCCTGATGTCTGTGGCATCTGCTTGTGCAGTGGCTCATACCTTGGGTGTGTTTATATGCATGCACGCCTTGGTGTGGATTGTGTCCAGATGTGTGTGCATGCATAATAGTGTGGGCAGGTGCCCCTGGTCGTAGTCACCCTCATCCAGGTGACAAGCAGACACGAGGGGAAAAACGGTCCTCAGAGGCCTGGCTTTTGCTCCCTTCCCTTCCTTCCACTGCTCTCTTCCACCAGCCACCAGTATTTCCCTGGGCCGCCAGAACATCTGGCTAGCAGATGGTGTATGACCCAGGGTTTACAGTCAGAATTCTAATGCAGGTATGCATTTGAACTCTAATGCTGGTTCCACCATGTTAGACAAGTCAGCTACTTTGTAGATGGTGTTTCATTTTCTGAAAAGTTGGGAGAATAATATTACTGCACTGTCTTTGCCTCTAAAGTTGGGACAGTCGCCCATAAAGGTGTTGGTAAGCCACTGAACTATGTAGAGAACTATTACTAATACTACATAAATATTATTTGAGGATGAAAGTTAGTGGCTCAATGACCAGATCTATTCAGCAAACGTTTAACGAGCCTCTATTATGTGTTGGTCCCCAAGCGAGGTGCCGGGGAGACAGAGCTAAACCAAATAGTCGTGGTGCCTGCTCTCATGGCAGTTGAGTCCGGTGAGGACAACTCAGGGGGTTTCAAGTGAAACCAGTGCCACAGAAGAGAAAAACACTGAGGATAAAACTGGGGCGGGGGTTGGGGGGAAGCTTGGGGAAGAGGTTTCAGTTGAGCCCTGAGGGATGATGGAGACCTGTCTGGGTGCAGGGGAGGTGTGAGTTCACTACATGTACGAAAGATGCTGTGTGAAGTAAAGAGTAGTGTGCTGATTCACAGATGGCTGGAAAGGGGGCTTTCATCCGCCACCCGAAGGGTAAGTCGCCACATCTGGGTAGGTCGGTCTGTTTCCAGATGTGTCTGGATCGGAAAAGGTGAGGAAACCCTGCTTAGAATGCCTGGAGCCCCTTCAGAACCTAAAGGACTCAGGAGATCCCCCCTCGCAGGGTAGAGTAGGGATCTCTGTGTGTTACCTTTGGGGCGACACTTTAGCAGAGGCTGAGACCGCTGGCCTGCTCTTGCTGTTAAGGAAATGGTTAACCCCTGGCAACCAGCAAGCACTTAACGTTTCCTGGCTGCGTAAATGGAAGAATGAGGGATGGATGGTTTTCCAGGTTTGGAAAGTTCCCCAGGAACCTAGGTCTCCCGGAGCCAAGCGGAATCCCTGGGGCCTTGTCCCGAGGGTGCTTGCAGGGGGAACGGCTTCCTGCAGCAGGGACTCCAGAGTACTGGGAAATGGCTGTTCCGGGAACTGCCTCGAGCTACCACGGGGCTCAGAACTCCCTCCCTCTAGCCTGTTTCTGTGTTTAATTCAGCCCACAAACGTCTATTACCTATTATGAGTGTGGGGACAAGGAAATGAACTTCTGGTCTACGAGGAAAATGAAGGAGAACACACATTCCTCGAAGAGGTCAAATGCAGTCGCGCAGTAAGGAAGGTACAAAGCATTTTAAGAAAGGAGAACACCCTGGCTGGCATAGCTCAGTGGATTGAGCTCGGGCCTGCGAACCACACGATCGAGGTTCGATTCCCAGTCAGGGCACATGCCTGGGTTGCAGGTCAGTTCCCAGCAGGGGACTCATGAGAGGCAACCACACATTGATGTTTCTCTCCTTCTCTCCTTCCCTTCCTCTCTAAAGATAAATAAATAAAATCTCTAAAAAAACCATCAAAATAAATACACAATTAAAAAAAAAGAAAGGAGGAGAACTAAATAAAATTTAATATTAAAAAAACTAAATAAAATTTAATATTAAAAAATAAAAAAAAAAGAAAGGAGGAGGCTAGTCCCTTTCATTTGATTCAGTTCAATTCCTTTCACATCTGTTTGTACCTAAAGCACATGCCCAGCACCAAACAAGGAAAGACGAATGGCATCGTGATACTGATGGCCACAGATGTGCATTTGGGCTTGTCCGCATCTGTCCAAACCTGTCTCAAGTGTGCCTTCCCATATACTCTACAGAGGCTGGGAAACGAAAAGCCCATTTCCTAGACTCCTTGCTGCCGGAGCGCTCACTGTAATTTAGGTTTAGCCAGTCCTGTGTGCTTGTGCCAGACTGAATTTTTAAAAAATTGAGTTAGGTGCTGAGCCAAAGAGGCAGCGTGGCTCTGGAGTTCTGCCAGTGGCTGCCTCAGACTCCACCCTGGATGGTGGGTTCCTGTAGCTAGGCTGGACCAGTAGCTGCTCCCTGCACTCCTGGCTTCCCTGTTGAGGCAGAAAGTGGAGCTCCCTTGTGAGGCCGGTACAGAGGTGGAGTTCTGGGAATCATTGCTGGAGGCCCAGGCCAGAGCTCTCTGTGTAACAATTCTAAATCCTCTTGATTCTCTATAGTAAATCTTGTCTGCTTCACATAGCAAGAAGGGTTTTGCATCTTCACTTGGACCCTCGCTGATGTGGAAGTCAGAGAAGGGAGAGGAATGTGGATCAGAAGCAGCATGGGTGGAACCCGGAGGACTGCCTTTCTTCCCTCTCCCCATTCCGCCTCCTCTCTTCAACCTCTCTTCAGATAATCAGCCTTCGTATCAATTAACCAGGTGATTAGATCTGAAACAACGACAATGCACAAGGCACTCTGCTTGATGTTGGGCTCACAGTGGTGAACAAGTAAGCGAGGTCTCGGCCGCCATGGTGCTTATGAGGATACAGAACTGGGTTCAAGTAGCACCCATATAAGCGTGCAATTCAAAACTGTGGTAAGACTTATGGAGGAAAAGAAGAGGGAACTGTGGGCGAGGATGGTGGTATGGGGCCTGTGAGAGAACTTATTTTGATTGGGAGGCCTGGAAGATCTTTTACGCAGGTGACACTTCAGCTGAGTGGCAAAGGATAAAAAAAGGCTAGGCATGAAAAGGCAGCAGTGGAGGAGCGGCGAGAGGTGCCAGGCTGAAGCACTAGTGTGTGTGAAAGCCACAGTAGCCTTTGTCCACATCTTTCTAATCCTCCCCTGTGTGATAGCTGAAGGATGGAACCCAGACACCTCGGCCTTTCTGCAGCCTAACTGAGAGCCCTCTGTTTTCACATCTTTCCAGCCATTTCTCCTATTTTTCCTGTGGGTCAGGGTTTCTCCACCTCGGCACTATTGACATTTGAGGCTGGACAGTCTTCATTTGTGGGGACTTTCCTGTGCATCACAGGATCTCTAGCCTTTATCCTCTAGGAGAAAATAGTACCCCCCTTACCCCCTCCCCCATTGTAACTACCAGAAATATCTCCAGCATGGCCAAATGTCCCAACAGGGGCAAAATCACCCTTCATTGAGAACCACTGCCCTTGGTAGCCCTGCTTTGGTGGGGGGTGGGATTTCTTGGTGGCTCCTAGATGCACCTCCACTTAAGCAGTTTCTTCAAACTAGTACCCACTGTCGTGCATCACAAAGCCTTGGCCATATATCTATGAGAAATTCATGGTTCTTATCTGCCAGTATTCCTCTGTCCACTGGGGAAGTCTGTAAGGATGACGCTCACGTGTACGAAGTGGTAGGGAAAGGGTGGACCCTCCCAGTGCCCTGGCTGCCCTCTGGCTGCAGGGGCACGTGGACCAGGTACCCTTTCCTTTCCTGTCCAGTTAAGAGTCCATGTGGTGGGCATGAGGCCCAAGCAGAACCAATCAGTCTTTCCATGGGCTGTAGTAGACCGCTCTGCCTGATTTTAGGAATTGTATCTCTACCCCTTGTGGCTAAGGGTGAGAGACGACCTTTGGAATGCCAGCCGCAGGAGACAAAGCCTGTCTCTGGTAGCAAACGCTGCCTCAGTTCCTCTCCCTGCCCCCAGAGCTTGGTTGGAAGTCAATGACAGGTAAGACCCCTCACAGCGGGGGGCAACCTAAGCCAGACTCGATCACCTGGGAGGCCTTCATGGAAGGACTCAGGGGGCTGCAACAGAGAGCAATGGACTCTCGCCCCCCAGCTTTGTCAAAGCCTGAGTCCCCATGTTCTCTGGGAGAAGCGCTTCCTGGCTCTCTGGTCCCCTTAAGCCTGAATACCTGAATACCTGGGGAAAGGTGCAGCTCCTTGCCTGGCTAGAGTGTGTCCTGGGGAAAAATCTGGCACCACAAAGACTTGCTGATAAACCTGTGAAATCTGCTCTGCTAAGAGTGCTTTCATTCATATGATAAAGGTCCAAGAGGAAATGAGTATGTCTCCCAAAGTTTCTGCAACTCTCTTCCTGATAGATACTCACTCAGACCGAAACCCTCAGATCTCTTTGTAATGTTATCTACTGTTTGATCCTTGCCGCCCTGTATTCCTGTGTATTACAACCCAATAAAAGGCTATGGAAAAAGGTGCTCGGGGCCTTTTTCTCCCCAGAGAAACTGGCCACAGCCCACGCCTCCATCGCCAAACAGATCTCATCGCTTCTCGGCCATATTTATTCACTCATGTGTGTCCGTGGCTCCGGGGGGACCTCTCGAAAGTTGTCGCCCCCACGATGGGCACTGCTTTTCTTCTGATTGGTTAACTGACGACAGAGCCCTGGGTTGTGCAGAGCCTATTTCCTGCCTTGGGGAGGAAGCCTGCTTATAACAGGGGTTGATGACATCAGTGCACAACTAACAGCAGACTCACGAAGAACTGGCAGGTGGGAGCAAGTGCCATGACTGCATTATTACACCCTTTGTCCACATCCTTGTGCTAAAACATTCACATCCTCGTATTCTCTTTCTTTGTTTAAGCTACTTTGTTGGTTATCGTGGACAAATACCTGAATACGGTATTCTTCAGTGCCTATATCAAATCTTTCCTCTTCCTCGCAACACAGAACAGTCTGAAGAGATGCTTTCTTTGAACTCCTAGTGGATTGTTTACAGAAGCCAGCAGCCAATTTTGTGCCTCTTCTCCCAACTCCAAGTTCAATGTCTGCTCATTAGCAGTTTGAAATGGTCATAGTGGGAATAACGAGACTACAGAAATCAGCAAATGCTACAAATCAAGGCCGTCTTTGCCCCAACTAAGCCCCCAACCTGCTTGCCAGCACGTCACAGTCTAAATCCCTGGTCAGTTGCACCATCTGGACATCAGTCATGGACGGATGTGTGACACCTCTTGCTTCCCGAACACAGTGAGGTTGGGAGGACGCGTACCCCTGGCCTACACTCCATCTGAACCTTCAGATCTCAAAGCAGGCAGGGTCCTGGAGAGTGATCTGGGCTGTGCTCTTCATTTCACGGGAGGACAAAGAGGGCCAGAGACCTCCAGTGACCTGGTAGTGAGTTGTGCAGTCAAGACAAAGGAAATCCAAGACCGTTTGGTCTTGCGTCCATTATTAAAATGTAGGCCTTCCTGTTTGCCTTTTTCAACCCTTTCTCCAATTTTTGTACAGAAGAGTATTTAGAAGTGATTGCTGAATCATTCCAAACAGCTAATGGCCAAGACCCAAGCTGTCAGTATTTACTTTCAACCAGGGGCTGTGGGGCTGCAAAATTCTCTAGCGTGAGATCATCCCAGATGGAGTCTCACTAACGAGGCAGAGATGGGGACAGCTGCGGAGGGGGACTTGCTGCCACAGGATGACCGTGACGTTGGAGTGAATGCTGGCAGCTGTGTGTGTATTATGTCACTTGGAGTGAAACAAGATGACAGCTGAACTGCGGGGAAGGCCTTGCAGATTTATAGAAATGAGAAATGTACAATTTAATTTTTGACATAGCTCTTCTATTTCCTGTAACATATCCCGAAAGCGAGTGCAGGGATGTCCTTTGCAACGTTGTTTGAACTGATAGAAGACTGGAAACAATCTAAATTCTTAGTAACAGGGGAATAATTAAATAAATCATTTTGCATACATAGAGACAGACTTCTATGTACTCTTATGGAATCATCTCCAAGATAAATTGTTTACTGAGAAAAACGAGCAGAACAATGTGTTTGGTTGTCTCCCATTCAAGTTGAATAAGAAGAGGTGAGGAAAACACACACAAACACAAGGATGTAGGAGCATCATCTGTCTCTGGAAGGATATACAAAAAAAAAATGACAACACGAGAAGTTGTCTCTGGGGAGGGCAATTGGAAAACAGTGGTAAGAGGGAGACTTATTTTTTACTGCATGACTTTTGGGACAATTTAATTTTGAAAACCATAAAAATCTATTACTTATTTACACCCCTCCCCTCCATACTTTTTTTAAAAGTATATGCTGTGTTATAGTTCCTGGAAGTTCTTCCTTTGCTCTTATGGGTATGCTGGATCTGGGGATGTGGCAGAGTTTGGAGACTTAATCATCATAAATCCCCAGTAATTATATACTTGCATTAAAAAATATTTTAAAGAGCAGTCTGTTGCAATCATCCAAGTTTGGGACAAGTGTTTCTCCCATTTTACAGCTAAAGAAACTGAGGTGCAGAAAAAGGCCATCTTCCCAGTGTTTCACAGGGAGGGAGGGGCAGAACCGGGATGGGAGTGCAGGTCTGGTCCGGTCATACGTTCTGTCTACTGGACCACAGTTAGCGGGCAGAGGAGATTTCCTGGGGAGGAAAAGAAGAACCAGAGACTTCTGAGAGGCTCTTCTGATCCGATTTCAGGAGAGATAAAGTCCCAGCACAGATGAAGTCAGACCGAAATAGACACAATTTAATTCAACGGGAAACGACCCAGGAAAGATCCAGCCAGTTTCCAGATGGAACTTGAAGGGCCTCAGTTGGGGAGAATTCATTCCAGAATCTGATGCAACAAGCTCTTGATTAGGTTTCCCAACTCAGTGTGAGGACCAGAAACGAACAGACATTTGATTTGAGGAAAATGCCCTGGCAGGGGCATCCAAACTCTTGGTGTCTCTGGGCCACAGTGGAAGGAGAGTTGTCTTGGGCCACACATTAAATACTCAAACACTAATGCAAACGAAAAAAATCTCATGCTTTAAGCAAATGTGTGATCTTGTGTTGGGCCACATTCATAACTGTCCTGAGCTGCATGTGGCCCCTGGCTGCAGGCTGGACAGCCCTGGAGAGGCTTCTGCTTTAGAGAATCAAGCTTTGAGAAAGCAGCATACGAATGAGTATAGAAACCAGGACTTTGCCAGCATCACTTTGGGAGGAAATACGAGAAATGAAAGCTCTACCGCCGCCCTTTGGTTTGGAAGAAACGCAGAAATCCCCAACTGGGAAGATGAGGCATGATTAAACTGCATAAATGAAATTTAGCTAGCAGCTACAAACTGCTAGCTGTTGTGAAGCAGGAGACAAATTTCTCTAACTCTTGTATTTCAAAAGATTTCCATAGATTTCTTTTAAATAACGCTCCACTTAATTTATGATGTGAATAATAAAAAATTAAAAACCTTAAAGCATACGAGAGTGCCTAGTATGCTACCACTTATGAAAGTATGCGCTTTTATGTATAACCATCTCTTTAAAAATAACCTAGTAAGAGTGGCTGCCTCTGGGAAGAACCATGGAGCTGAGATGAGGTGGGAGACGCAGCCTTCACTGTACTGTTTTGATTCATCATATACCTGAAGCACATACTAAAAATGAAACACACGCCCTGGCTGGCGTAGCTCAGTGGGATGAGCATGGGCTAGCGAACCAAAGGGTTGTCAGTTGGATTCCCAGTCAGGGCACATGCCTGGGTTGCGGGCCAGGTCCCCAGTAGGGGGCACATGAGAAGCAACCACATATTGATGTTTTTCTCCCACTTTCTCCTTCCCTTCCCCTCTCGCTAAAAATAAATAAATAAAATATTTAAAAAATGAAACACACTCTTTTTTAGAAAAGTCCAAAGGGAAAACGTGCCTTTCTAACGGAGAGCTTTGGTGGTCGGCCTGTTAAGCAACACATACCACACCTGAGTGTGTGACTCGGACCCACTTTCGGTGACACTGCGGTGCTGAGTGCATGGAGGCCCCGCAGCTACTGTGGAATCGGGCCCAGTAGCAGTAGACACTAGTCGGTTTAAATGTGCGGTTTTCCCACACTTGCGGAGCCAGTCCCCTTACGTGCTCTCAGAGGGGGCAGCACCAGCGGGCTGGTACCCCTCCTTCCCACTTTCGTGCTACTAACACATGTGCAAGTCTAGCCGAAGCCCCTTCCTCACTGAGTCATACTTCCAAGGGACCTCTTTTCTAATCTCAACCTCTCCCTCTGTTCACCCCGAGGCAGTGATGCTCACTGATTCCAGAATTTACTATCTCTGTATCCCCTTTGCCTTTGCAGTTCTCCAATTCCTAGTTAATGATTCTTTATTGTAGGTTCTATTTGTTGAAACGCTGGTATGTTTTCTGTTTCTTACTGGACCCTGTTTGATACATGAGCACCTGCTCATTTATACACAGACAGCTGCAGCAAAACGCTAAATGGATCTAGGAAGTAGGCGTATCAGTGTTCATTGTATCACTCTTCCAACGTTTTGGTATGTGTGAGACCCGTCATAATAAAACCCTGGGGATAAAGGTCCTCTGAAAATTTGGATAAGTATCAGTGCCAGAATAAAAAGGTAAACCTGATAAAGGGCGAGAGTCCAAAATCATGGCATGGGGCTTTTGTGAGTAGAAGGAAATGATACATTGAAACCGTTTGCTCCAGAAACCAAACTGATCCCACTGTAAAAAAAAAACACACAAAAAAATCGAAAACTAAAAACAAACAAAAATCTCAAAACAAACAAAACAAAAATAACCAAGTTTTCCGTTTATATCTAGGCCAGGTTCTTCATACTGATGTCGGTGTCACCAAAATTCCAAAATTAAGCAAATAAAATATGGCCTCCGTGGGAAAAAATGAAAAGGTTCTCTTGGGAAAACTTGCCCACCAGTTTCATCTTACAGGGAAGAAAACTGAGGCCCAGGGTAGGTGAGCGCTGTACAAAATCACACAACAAAATGAACGGAGTCCAAACTTTCCCATGGGCCATTCACAGGGAGACTGAAAAGCAAGTACACAAAGCAGTCTTTTTGGTTGCGTGTGGCAGGAAACAAATGGCCTTAAGCAAAAGAGGGAGTTTGTTAGCCCAGGCGACTGAAAGGAAGAAAAAGACAACAACTATGACTGTATTTAGGGCTGCAGCAATGTCATAAGGGATTTGTCTCTTTCCTCTTCTGGGCCTGTCTCACTGCTTCACCCTCTGGCCGCAGAGCTGACCCCTGGAAGCTCCAGACTCAACATCCTGCGAGTTTAGCAAGTATAGAATCTTCCCCACGGATTCCGGCCAAAGTACTGGAGCAGACTCTAATTAGCCAGGACTGAACCAGACCGACCCACAGTGGGGTAAGGAACGTTCCTTAGATAAAAATAAGGGTGCTACTGTGGAAAGTGGGTGAACGAGTGTTGAGCAGGGCAGAGTAAGAGATGACTGGTCTGCCGGACCACTTGGTTCCTATTTGCTGAGAGCTATGGAGGAAACACAGCCATTAAGTAGCTGAGCCACCAGCTGAGTCCATTTCTGTGAGATTTAGAGCAAAAATGTAAAACGCTAGGAGAATAACCTTAGGTATTTTTATTTTCAAAAGATAAAGTACAAAACACAATGGATTAGACAATCACCTTATACTGACCTTTAAATGAAGGTAAATTAAAAGCTTCAAATTTGATCTTTCCAAGTGCTTGGTCGATATAAAAGCCAGGTTTAAAATATTTTGAATTTAGTGCTGAAAGGATTCTATATTGTCATTATCAAGAGCCTAATTAAAAAACCCCCTGAAATATAAGTAATATATTATAAAATTTATCCTTTATTTGGTTTTAATTCCCATTGAATGATGTCTGAAAATGCTGACTGACCTACCCATTTCAAGAGCTTTTGGTGACTTAGAAAAGCAGCCAAGATGTCAAAAAATCCGCAGGATCACATAAGTTTTAGAAAAAAAGCCATTTATACCTTCTCTCCCCAGCCCGGTTTCCCAGTGACTTTTTGTGTTCTGGTGGTTACCAGCTCCAGCAGAGTTCTGTCTGCCAGTTTTGAGCCTACAGATAAGTTTAGGTGGGGCACTTTAAATTTGAGCTACGAATTGCTTTTTTAGAGATGTTTAAAATCAGGTACTTGGCAAAACTGTAATACAAAAAGTTTGCTTTCAACCAATCATGCACAGAGTGACATCTGCTGGTCATAATGATTATGGCTTCATCCTGTCCGTGGCTCCCCTTTGCAATTTATCGATGACCTTAATTATATATTAAAAACATAGGCAAGTTATCTTTTCCTTGGAGAAAAAGAAGCCAACACAAATGACTTATATGTGCTAATATATGCATCATTGTGGGAGATTTTTTAACTAAAAAAAGTTAAGTTTCTTTCATTTGATCAAGGAACATAAACTTCTAGAATTTGAAAATGAATTTAAAAAAAATCAGCTCTCCCCTTTAAAATGTCCTCCAGGTTTTTTTGTTTTCGAGCAGAAATGAATGAATTTCGTCTAAGGGCGAATTCTAGTGGACTTCACAAAAGACCGTGAAAGGTCGTTTGCTTCTGGCATTTCATCCGCATCCTGCTCCTGGGCTGTTAGGGCCCAGGCTTCACGCCCATCGCTACTCCTTCCTGCCTTTAGATATGCAAATGCATGAAGCACACACTCATCCAGACTTATTCCTTTACTAATTTAGGAAATCTTTCCAACCGTTCTTGACCTTAGATGACACTAGAAACAACTAAGACGTATTTTGTAACTACATTTTTAAATGAGAGAAGGTACGTATTTATACTTATTGACAAAAGTATTTTGATGGGTGATAACATTTGGTTTTGTGTAGACAAGACGAACTTCAAGGTGCGGTATTTAGTGGCATCTCACTTTGGTGGTCACATTTCATTCCCCTCCAGGTCCCCCCCACCAATTGCTCACCATTATAAAATGCTGTGATGACCCACCTTGTAAATAACACTTTGTGGAAATCCCTGATTCTTCCATGTGGAAAATTTCTAGAAGGAAAAATCCTCAATCAAAGGGATATGAACAACCAACAGAGGAACAAAAATGAGTACCGTAATGATAAAAAAATTAAGAGTAATAGGAAAGAAGATGGATGTTGTATATATTCAAACCTTACCTGTCATCTGGAAGAGTCAATATATAACTTCTAAAGATAAATCAAACCTGGCATATGTCTTTGGCATATTACCTGGCTATAGGGGTGGAAGCATGAAATGTTAAAGCAGAAATGGGCAAGGAAATTGGGCAGGAAGAACAGTGTGGCTTTTTATTATAGAACTCATTTTTTCTCCAGCCTTGAGCACACAGCACTTTGATTCAACATTAAAGTTTTGAAATAAAATGTAAATTTATTTAACTAAATATATATTTTGCCGAATTATCATTCAGAAAGACTACAATAACTTAAATTCCCATGGGAAACTTAAAAAAAAATATTTTATTTTTAGAGAGAGGGGAAGGGCAGGAGAAAGAGAGGGAGAGAAACATCAATGTGTGGATGCCTCTCTCACATGCCCCAACTGGGGACCTGGCCTGCAACCGTGGCATGTGCCGTGACTGGGAATTGTTATACCCAGCTAGGAAAATTACAGCTAGGGCATTACCCAACCCTGGATCTGCAGTTCCTGGAACAGGGTGATGAACAAACATCCGGGAACAATTGGGTTTAAAACTCTAGCCAAATAAGGTAACTAACCCGGGCCCACCAGAAAGTGCCCGCCAGCAGCAGCACCCACCAATCAGGGACCCTCGCCGTTTTTAAATAAGCCAATAGCTAACCGCCACCTCTGCTTCTGTATGCCTCTGCTTGCTTGCTAGAAAATATAAATACCCAGTACCCTGTAAGCCAGGCGCGACTTCCATTTTGGAGCTCTGAGTAGCTACGTGACTCCGGTCACAGTTGGGGAAGTTCGCCCCTGCGCAGGAAAAATCTTTGGCCATTAAAATTTTATCAATTCGGTTCCGGACTCCAAGAGTGTGTATTTACCCGCCGATCGTCTACAACAGGAATCAAACCAGCGGCCCTTTGGTTCACAGCCTGTGCTCAATCCACTGAGCTACACCATCTAGGGCCCTGTGGGAAACTTTCTGATGGCTCTTAATTACTATAGTGCCTTCACGTCAATTTATTATTTATATTCCAGTACATTCAAAAGTTTTAAACCATGCTAGAAAAATACATATAAGGCCGTGGCTGGTGTGATTCAGTGGACTGAGCGCTAGCCTGTCAACCAAGAGGTTGTTGATTTGATTCCTAGTCAGGGCACATGCCTGGGTTGCAGGCCAGGTCCC
Source organism: Artibeus jamaicensis (assembly GCF_021234435.1). Classification (NCBI taxonomy): domain Eukaryota; kingdom Metazoa; phylum Chordata; class Mammalia; order Chiroptera; family Phyllostomidae; genus Artibeus; species Artibeus jamaicensis. The sequence continues at coordinate 5,601,592 of NW_026521828.1, read as the reverse complement.
CAGTTGGGGGCACGAGAGGCAACTAGTTGATACATCTCTTACATACTGATGTTTCTCTCCCTCTCTCCCCCTCCCTCCCCCTCTCTAAAAATAAATGAAGGGAAGATAAGTGTAGGAGAAATAAGATGAGGCCAGACGACCAATGACTCCATCAGAAGCGCTGGAACGCTGGTTAAGAATGAGGATCCTTGATCACCCCAGACCTCCTACATCAGCATCTCTAGGGTAAGGCTCTGGGGACCTCCTTTTCGCAGCCTCCATGACCTGGAGTCCTGATGCAATTCAAAGAAGACAAAGAGTAACTAATAGGATATTAGGATATTTATTAATGTCGTATTTAGGGCATGGTAGCTAGAGGAATGGACACTGCGAGACTAACTCCAAAGAACGCATTTAAAAATAAATCCTATATAAGCCAGAATCATCCCTTCTCCCTCTAGGACATTTCATAATCCTCTTCTGATTCCGTCGATCTCCCCGCAACAGCCCTCACAGACGGGAAAACAGCCGGTCGGTTCGTCCTTTGACTCTTACTCTTAACATGGAGACGTGTGTTCTGAGAGGTCCTGCTTTCTTTCCATCTTGGTTCCAGTCCTCAGCCCACTGAACCACTTTGCTGGCTATTCTAGTGCTGGGGCGTCCTTTTAATGTGTCACATCAAGAGGTTAAACAGACACTTAGAAGAATCCTATGTATTAACTAGGCAGCAGTAATCTTTTCTGCTGCTTGCCTTTTATAAAACATACGTACTTTCACATGACTCATGTGAAAATTAAAAGTTAAAGATGCTAAATTTTTCAAACACAGGATTTGGTATACCATAAACATAAAAGGAAAGAGACAGAATTATAGCTTAATTTTACAATGGATTTCAGAATATACTGAAAATTTTACATTTAAAAAAAGTGTATCAGCTTACAGCGACTTCCGCTGTAGCTGTAGCTTTTGTTCAATGATGTCTGAGAAACGAGGAACTTTTTTTGAAATGGCCACACGGATGTCTTCGCTCATATTAATGCAGCTTCTGGACTTTGTTTTAAAATGTAAAAGTGATGAAAATCCCAATTCACAAAGGTACGTGGATGCAAACGGTATAAGGATTTCCAGAGCTGTCTTTGCCAGGTCTGGAAACGCCATAAATTGAACACACCAGAAATCCTCAAGCTTCATGGTCTCAAATTCCATTAAAATCTGGCCACTCGCTCGCAATTCAGCAAGATCATTTTTCATTAAATAACCATCATCGACAAAATCCAAGTTAAAAAGAAATGGATCCAGTATCCATTTACTTGCCTCTTCCAGATCTCCCACAGAAAAATACCCGTGGAAGGAGCTGTTCAGCTGTTGCAGATGCAGTGTGATTTCCGCGGCAATGCTTCCAGCTTCATCGTCTGAGTCAATGACTTCTTCAAGGAAAGGAAAGTTGGTGAAATTTCTTTTCTCAATTCGCTTTAGCCAAAACGGAAACTTCCTAATAAAGGCAGATAACTTCTCTCTAGCTGATACTGTGTTCATCCCAGTCCTTTGCATAGATGCACTAAGTTCATTGAGGTGTTTGAATAAATCTGCAAGGTAGGCTAGCTGAATTTTAAACTCTTTACTTTCAAAGCCATTAACTAAACTACTGCTTTGGTGGTGAAGAAACTGATTTATTTCTTCATACATTTCAAAAATATGAGTGAGTATTTGGCCTCGGGAAAGCCACCGCCTTTCGGTGTGGAAAAGAAGGACACTGTACTCTATTCCGATCTCTTCAAAAAAGGCCTGAAACAAGCGATGATTGGGAGCTCGCCCTTTGATGAAATTTATTACCCTCACGACAGTAAACAGAGCATCCCTCAGTTTTGTAGGCAATGTCTTCGTGACAAGTTCGTGAGGGTTCAACAAACAATGTGTAATCACAATGTGAGGTACCTCTTTTTTCACACAAGCAACAAATTCTGAATTTTCTCCAAGCATAGATGAGGCACCATCAGTACAAACAGAGCCACATACATCCAGCCCTATCTTATGCTTCAGAAAGAAGTCTCTGAAGACACTGAACACATCTTTTCCTTTCATGGTTAACTGCAATGGTTCACAGAATAGAAACTCTTCTATGATCTCTCTTTCTTTTATGTAGCGCACAAACGCCATCAGCTGACTGCAGTCGTCCATGTCTGTCGTCTCAGCAAGCTGAATACCCACCTGAAGAGGACTGGCTTTGATGTCTTCTAGAACTTGCTGTAGGATATCTTTGCTCATCTCATCAATTCTCGAATGGATCACATCATCTGATAAGGGTACCTGCTGAAGCTTCTTCTGTGCATCTGGACCCAAAACTATATGTGCTATTTCCAATGCACAGGGTTTCACTAGTTTTTCAGCTATTGTATGAGGATTCTTCTCCTTGGCACATAAATATGCAAACTGATAGGAGGCTTGTAACAAGGCATCCTCTTGAGATGCAACTCCAAAAGCTTTGAAGGTTTTGCTCTGATCAGATGGTGCTGGCATATGCTTCAGGCTACTGAGATCATGCCCACCGACACCGCCATGCTGTCTGTTAAAATGGTCAGAGAGTTTTGATGGTCTGAGGTCAGCATTTGAAAATACCGAGTTACACAAGACGCACTGTGGGCGTTGAGTTCCATCAACCTCCGTCGTACAGGTGAACCAGTAACGAACATAGTCATCATCCCATTTGCGTTTCTTCGACATGGCACCCTGCGATTTTCAGGTGGTATTCCAGAGATGCTGCAGAATTTTGCTTTGGGAATAAAATATAACCCACACATTAAAAGTCAGTGGCTCAAAAAACAAACAAACAAAAAGACAAAATAAAAAATCAGTGGCTAACCAAACTAAAACAAAGCCACATCATATACCATCCTGTCATTTGTGTTCATGTGAAGAAATAGCCTGTTAAGATATCAGTTCAAAGTAAGCCATTCCAATAGCATGACATTCCGACATGAAGCTAGAAACTCACAGCTTAAGTCCAGCAAGATCTATGTGGGCGATTTAGGTTTACGCAAGTTGTGAATACTCTTAAGTCCTCTACTGGTGAATTGCAGTTACGGCTTAATTTGCTTTGAAAGATATATGTTCTGAACAAATATGGTACATTTTGATGCCCAGCAGGGGCATCTCACTACCATCCCCTCCTTCCATCCCAGGCCAATAATGTATGCACAGCCCCTGGTATGAAGCCCTGAATAGAGAAGGAAATAATTCACTAATTACAATAAGGAAGGGCAGGTACTTTGGCAGAGTGGCTAGTTCTTTTTACTATGGGGTTGACCAAAGAGTTCGTTTAGTTTTATTGGTATGATGGCCGTAGTGGTGCTTGTCTTTGACTACATTCAAAACAATTTTGTTGGATTGTATTGTAGCAGCTGTCATATCAGTATGCACTAAAAAAAGAACAGCAAAATTGGTGAACTTTTGTGCAATGATTTCAATATTGAAGATGGGAGAAGATACACATTTTTTAGCATATTATGCTTTATTATTTCAAGAAAGGTAAAAACGCAACTGAAATGCAAAAAAAAAGAGATTTGTGCAGCATATGGAGAAGGTGCTGTGACACCAATTGAACGTGTCAAAAGTGGTTTGTGCAGTTTCTTGGTACTATTGATACTGTGGCCAAATACTTCTTTGCTGTGGGCCTGTCTTATGCATCAGAAGGTGTTCAGCAGCACCCCTGGCCTCTGCTCACTAGAGGCCAAACAGCAGGAGATAGACAACATAGTCAAAATGGTCAAATCAGTAAAGTTTTTGGTGAAAATGAAAAATGTGCCTTTTATTTTACAGAAAAAAGTGAAATGGACTTTTTAGCCAACCCAATAATTAAGGATTAAACAGGACTGCAAAACTATTTGATCCTTAGGTTGGGGCTTTGACTGCAACCTAAGCAGAGAATTTCAAACAGGTCTGATTAAAACACCCTTGACACAGAAGTAGAATACAAATATGGCTCAGAGTTTCCTGCTGCTAAAGTGTAACACACTGTCAGCCCATGATTCATACTGTCTAAATAGAAAAGCAAAACAAGTTGCTTAGGAGAAACACAACTATTCCTGTCACCAGTGTTCAAAGATAAACTTACTACCCAAAAAGCTTTCTTGTGTTTTAGAACCTCGCAATTTCCACTTTCTCCTTTGTGGTTGTTAGTAGTCACAATATTCTAAAACATATAAATATTGAAAAAGCATCATCATAGTCTGGAAACATTGTCTATTTAAACAGGTGTAATAATGGCATGGCTGTCTTTGAAAAAAAGCCCTCACTTACTAGAAATACAGACTCAACTATTTACAAGTGAAGGGATGAGATGCCGGGGGTTTCCTTTGATATAGTGAACTCCAGCACACACGCGCGCACACACACCAAAAGTGGGGTGGAGATAAAAGAAATAAGATCGGCCCTGAGATGTTAACTGTTAAAAATGGATGATGGGTACACATACTCTATTTTCTATTTTTATGTATGCCGGAAACTTTCCACAATACACAGTCAAATAAGCAAACAAAAAGCAGTATCTTGTTAAGATAGATGCCATTCTTTTTTAGAATGATTCTTTTGAAGGCATCTTAGGATGCAAAATCTGATATAACAAAGCAGAATGTTTTTGCAAGTTGATAAAGTACAAGGGTAGCTATGAAATTGACATAAAAAAAAGTTAGAAGTGAACATCCCCACAACAAATACTTGGGGAATGCTAACACATATACATTTCAGCAATGACAACACCCAAGTGCAGTTGCAAACCTAAAACTCCAAATTCTACTTCTGTCTATCCTGTATCAGGTGCGGGTGCCCAGGCAGGCAGCGGATTTAATCACTGCAGTTTATAATGAAAAGCAGATAGCCAGGATAAAAGGGACGAGCAAACGCTCCAGACACAAAAGCCTGTGATTCTGGCTTTGTCACTTACAGACTGGGACCTTTCCAAGTCCCAATTCCTCAACTGAGGATGACAATAGCACCTACCTGATAGGGTCGTTGGGATGTTTATTTATGAGCATGCGTGAAAGGCACACGCAGCTCGTAACTGGCAGCAAGGACCTGCTGGTGTTATTAAGGACGCTTAGGAGGCAGCCCCAGGGTGCATTGGGCGCCGGTGGCGACGAAGGAAGACTTGGCTCTGTCTCCACCCGCCCTTCTCCGAGCCCCAGGCGCAGGCCCCAAGGATGCTCAGGATCCTTTTAGAAGCCTGTTTCGGGGTCTAGGCCACTTTCCGCTCAGGCTGGGGCCTAGCCCCTGGCCGCCTGAACCATTCTAGGCAGTGGTTCCTTAGGTGCGACCTAGGAGCAGGAACCTCCGGAGAGGAGTGACACAGAAGCGCCCGCAACCACCTCCGCCCCAGCCGCGCTGGGCTTCCATCCGGGTTCTGCGGCTGGCTTCCCGCCCGCAGTTGCGGGCGGACCTCCCCAGCACGCAGGCGCCTTAGCAGCCGGTCCCCGGGGCCCCAGGTTGGGGGGGCGGGGTGGGTTGGATAAGGAGCATGCGCACGGGCCGTGAACCCCTGCACCCCCCAGTCTCCCAACCCCCAGCCCCAGACCCGTTTTTTTTGCAGATTGTGTGCTTGGAGCTGGGAATATTTTCATTTTGTCTGCCAGAAAAATGGAATCTAAGGAATGGAAGACACTGCAAAGTCTATATATCTCTTCAGAGCTTTGGAAATGAAATTTTAGAGTGTCAGGTGAGCTTGTAAAAGTCCAGTAATTTACCATTTTCTATGTGGAATCGGTGACGAAAAAGAACAGGAAGTCCATTGTCCTCCCGAATCACACATTCAAGCCGATGAGACAGGCTATCCATTCCATTAAGATGCTCACAGTGGAGGGTGTGCTTCCAGGGCTCAGGGGCTCGGGTCCTGTTGCCCAAGCAGGTCACCCTCCACCCCTCCCATAAATCGGAGCAAGTGGAGGAATTTCCTGAGAATCATCATCTATTTTAGAAAAAAATATCTTTATTTATAATTTTTTTAACGGGGCCATAAAGTCATAAACCTAGATTAGAGATTAAATTTGAGAGATAAACTCCAAAGGAGGAACTAGAAAACATTATTTAAAGAAACAAACACAATCATAGCACTCTGTCCTATTTGTCGTATATTTTAGTCCAGAATTCTTATATACTTAGGGAATGGCATTTAATTTTTTTTTTTTTGTATAGTCAATCTTGTTAGAAGCATCCCACAAGGCTGGAAGACCAGAGAGTGCTTAAGAATGTGGGCCACAAGTATCATCTTCAGGTGTTGATGGTGAATTTGGTAAAGACTGAGGGCATGCTCCAGGTTCCTGTTAGCGGAAGAAATCGCAGAAGACCAGCTTTCCTGGCTCCAGCACTTTGAACTTGGGCCTTGAGCAAACTAAGAGTCATTAAGCCCAAGTGCTTGTTGCAAAGTACAACACCATCCATTACTCCACACAGTTCTTTTGAGGAGATGTTATATATGGAAACTACAGCACACAGTTCCAGCACTCAAAGGCATCTATTATTGAGATAAAATCAAAGCATGTATCTTGAGAAATGTTCCGGATATTACCCTTCTTCCTAACGGAAACACAAATAAGACATGATTTCAGGAATACAGAATTCTCCCTAAAATCAGAGTAAATTAGGTTTTGCAGGAGAGGGGATAGAGGCCCAGAAAAGACAGGCGAAACATTTTTTGAGATAAAGGACCCTGAAAATCTGATTTGCCCAGGCTCCCTCAGAGCCCTATCAATAGCCACTTTTCTACCAGATACTTAAAGAATGCCACAAACCATTTCATACACACTTAAGTATTCTCAATCATATCTTTATTAAAAAAGATAAATAAGATACAAAATAAACACCAGCCTCGGACTTTATGTTGAACTACCCTATGTTAAAGTAGGAATATGAAAACTCAAACTTTTGACATTCTTAAAGTGGTTAAAATTAGATCTATTTGTACTGCTGTTTTACTTAATTTCCTACCAATCTGAGTCTGGATACCACGTGGATATCCACAGAATTTGACAATTAGGTTCAGCTCCTCTCTCAGCAGAATTACTTCTGTGTATGTGCTGCCATCGGGAGCACCAGAATTATTTCTGAGATACTAACATAATGCAGTATCTTAGTGGATTTTGGTAGCTGAGAAAATCCAATGAGCTGTTAAAAGTCAATGTACTCATGTCGAAGGTTTGAAACTTGTTTTTTTTCATGGACCCGGTCTCACTGTCAGTATTATTTTCACAATGTCCTTAGAAGAAGCCTGAGGATCATGGCAATCTAGTAGCCCTACAAGCTATCCTCATAGTTCTTTTAAGAAACCTTCAACCTCAGGTTTTGCTTTTGCAAATTTTATGAAGTGACACCTGCTGGATACAAAGGCTAGGTACAAGGGAATTTTATAAGCTTTTAAAGTCAAATTTCATATTCATGATTGTTACATAGAAGCAATCACAATTAAAACAAAAAAATAGTTATCAAAAACTATAGCCTCTATGGCACAGGAAAGGGTTTCTGTCCATAGGCTCATCTCCAGAATGGTAAAGGACCTACTCACCTCTGATTCACGAATGGAAAAGAGAGTTCTTTTTCCATCCAAAGGCTAACACATTTAGTTGTGGGTGTAAGACACAAGCCAATATTTTACAAATCAAAAGCATATTAACAAGTGAAAAACAGAATTATTACCATAGGGGATAAAGTTATTCACATCTTCTATAAATTTCCTTTCAGACTGAATTATTTTAGCTGCAGACCAGGAAAACCTTAGGAGGCAACGACAAATGACTATAAACTAACTAGCTACAGTATAGTTACTACTAATCTTAAAAAATGAAGCCCAGCCTGGCCAGGTGCCTCAGCTGGTTGAAGCGTCAACCGAAACACCAACAGGCTTCAGGTTCAATTCCTGGTCAGGGCACAGACCTAGGCTGCGGGTGCCTGCGGGGTGGGCAACGAATCACTGCTTCTCTCTCACATCCGTGTTTCTCTCTCTCTCCCACTCTAAAGTCAATAAACATATCCTCGGGTGAGGATTAAAAAAGAGTCAAAGTGAAAAATAAAAAAAATGATTCTAGTTTTGAGGAAGAGTAATCTGCCTTTAAAATGTGTGCAAACTCTAGATAAAGTGCCATAAACATTGAAGAAATAAAGGTTAAGACTTAACTGTTGAGATGAAGACAGTCTTGAGAGAGAGAGAGCACGTGTGTGAGAGGTAGTACAGGGGCAAGTGAACCGAGGCCTCTTTCTGTATCACTAACATAAAATTGGAACTACAGTCTTAATCTGCACTTAATGTGCCACTTCCTTGGTCTTCTTCTGTTTCTTCAGTGTGGAAAGGAATACATTTACCATAGGACTTCTGGGAGCTTTATTAAAGTCAGGCAGCAAGATGAGCAGACACTGACTTTTCCATCTACAGTCATCGGCTGCGTTTATCACAGGTGACCGTCTGTGGCGAGTTTACTGCCCAAGGAAAGAGGCCATGGGGTCATCTGGCCTCTGCCGCTTCATTCTATAGGCCTCCATCTCCTCCTCCGTGGGTTCCCGAGTTTCATAGATGCTGTTGTAAGGCCGCTTCCTCTCATCGACCTGCATGAGCTCCTTGACATGAAGAAGGCGGGCCTCCTCTGCATTCAGTGCCTATAGTGAGAGGAAACGCATGAGCGCCATGGCTCTCCACCAGCTCCTTTGGTTCCAAAGTGGCGGAATACCACAAGACTCCACTGAATATAAACTGCTGCATCAAAAACCTAGATTATGCCCTGGCTGGTGTGGCTCAGTGCCAGCCTGGGAACCAAGGGGTCGCCAGTTTGATTCCCAGTCAGGGCACATGCTTGGGTTGAGGGCCAGGTCCCCATTTGGGGGCGTGAAAGAGGCAACCACACATTGATGTTTCTCTCCCTTTCTTTCTCCTTCCCTTCCCCTCTCCCTAAAAATAAATAAACAAAATCTTACAAAACCAAACAAAACAACCACCCTCACCCCATCCCCAGATTACCTGAAAGAGCTTGGGAGTCAGCCCTTCCACTATCAAGCTGCAACTAATCACTATTTGGCTCCTATGATTATCATCGTAGGGCCCAAATCGTTCTACGATATTTTCAATGTTAAAGAATTTTTACTAAAAAGGGTAGAAGGGGGGATAAATGGTAACAAAATTAGACCTGACTTTGGATAGCTACCACACAATACGATATACAGATAATGTATTATAGAATCGTACACTTGAAACCTATATAATTTTATTAACCAATGTCACCCCGATAAATTAAATAAAAAATTAGAAAAACAAGAGTGAACTAGATGTTGGGTGATTATGATGCATCAATGCAGGTTCATCAGTTTTAAAAATGTACCACAATGTGGGGGTGTTGATAAGATGGAAAGCTATAAACGAGGTATTATAGAGAATAGTTGTACCCTTCTCTCAATTTTGCTTGGACTTAAACTGCTCTAGTAAAATAAAGGGTTTTTAATGTAAAAAAAAACCACTTTTTTTTACTTAATAGCAAAAATTGAATGATGTTCATTTTACTCACAGAAGCCCACATGTGATGCTCCTGGTGGAGACTGTTAATTCTGAAATTTTCCAAGGACTTGAAACTTACAGATTATTGAACTAGAAGGCAATTCTTTCTGGGAAACATGTCAATCATGCTAAAATCACAGCTTTTACAAAGCATGTTTTGCCTGTACACTAGTGATATTTGTCAAGTATTTGACGAAGGAGGCAATACCAAGGCACACAGAATCTCCGCTCACGAGGTGACATGAGCGAACTACCCAGAACGGGAACTCATTTCATTTTTAAATTGAGCTTGGACATGGTACTAGATAATTTATTTCCTAAGGTCCTTCACCAATACAGAATACCTGTGGTCATTTTCATTATTTACACTGCACAAAGTACCTTTTTCAGTTTTTCATGTTTCTTTTCTTCATCATCATCGCTATCTGAACTGCTCTTTCGATGCTTCTTCCTCTTCTTCTTTTTCTTCTTTTTGTCCTCTTTTAGTTTTTCCTGATGCATCTGACAGAGAGGATTAAAACATAGCATTATTAAGCAAAAACAAAGCTTTAGTGGAAGTTTTAAAGTCCTCTTTCAGGTGTTTGAAACTTCAGGACTTACCTCCACGAGGGTTTGGGGTTTTTTCACAGATTCTTCTCCAGCTACGTCATTTACAATACATTCCTCTGAATTCTGCAAGAAAATATATGCAACTGGGCTTAACTATCATAGTTACCAATTATGCAAAAAAGTTAAAATGTGAAGCATGAGGATACATGTTTCATACAGACTTTGACTTGAGGCTCTGGCTGCTTCACAGCTCTGAGAACTGGAGGACAATTACTCACCATGATCTCTTTCCCAGCTTCTCCAGTACAATAGGAATACTTGATAAAAGAGTGACAGCATTTGTATCCCCATCGGCCTTCTTTCCAATAAGATCCCCAGATATGCTGCAAAGAAAGAAAGAGAAAGAGATGTTATTTAAAATGGAAACTGAGCCCAGGCTGGTGTGGCTCAGTGGACTGAGCACTGGCCTGCCATCCGAAAGGTCACTGGTTTGATTCCCAGCAAGGGCACATGCCTGGGCGGTGGGCCAGATCCCTGGTTGGGGGTGTGTGAGAGGCAACCAATGTATCTATTGCACATTGATGTTTCTCTCACTCTTTCTCCCTCCCTTGCCCTCTAAAAATAAATAAATAAAATCTTAAAAAATAATAAAAGAACACACCCTTAAAAAAAAAAAAAAGAACCTGAACTAGGGACTCTCATATACTATTGATAGGAGTATAAAATACAGCCTTTCAAAGGTAACATAGGAGGAAAACAATAAGGATTCCAGAGCTAGTTAACAAGCAAAGGTTGTCCTGACCTCAAGTGTGAGAAGCAGGCTTTATAGTACAGTGGTTTTATATTCTTTCTAAGACATATTTAAAAACTTACGATGTGTGACTTCTCTTGAAAAATTAAGGACTATGACATTCTGGGCCCACATTCCTGCTTGGCAAGAATTAGCTATTGATGAACACTGAATGCTCCTAGTAGACAGGGTCTGTGTTCTTTGCTTTGTTCAATGTGCCTGGCTCACTTCACTCACGTATGTTTACTTGCCCGACTGCCACAGGTAGTTAAATTTTTAACCTAACTCAGAGAGACAACTGTGGTTTGGGTGTTTTAAAAGTATAGCAAGTGACATTATATGCTTTATGACGTGATGCAACATGAAGCACCCTATATCACCTTTGAAGTGTTCTTGTCAAACACTAACATAACTAATAAAGCCTTTAAATGTGAATTCCTGTTTACAGGAATTACAAGGAATAGAGAAAAGTTATTTATATGACTGGAAACCAGTCAAGTGTAGAATGGAACACTCTACAAGGTAACTGGCCTGATCTGTTAGGCCTGATCGGCCTAAGTCACTGTCGTGAAAAAGGAGAGATACACTCTAGAAAAAAGGGACATAACGACCAAATAACAATCAAAATAAACTTTGATTGGAGTGACTCAAGAAACAAACAAAAAACCCTCCAAAGAGCTATTTAAAAGCCTTTTGGAGTACATCATGGCAAATGTGAATAAGGCCAAGAGATTACATGATATTAAGGAGCTAATGTCAATTTTCTGAATTGCTACTGAAGCTATGAAAAAAGACTATCTCTAATTTTAAGAGATACATATAATTTTCACGGGTGAAGTGTTATAATATCTGTAATTTCCAAGTGTTTCAGTCAAAGCATATATGGCAACATGTGAACAGACTAATATTCTTTTACTTTTTTTTTTTGATTTTGGAAAAATTCACAAAACAAACTTAAAATGTAAAAAAACCCAAAACCCGAAATGCACAGGAAGGATTCAGTAGTGAAGCTGTAACATACAGATATGGCCCAGAGCAGGACGCCGACAAGGACACGCAACAGGTCTGGGACGGCACATACCGTGTGATTGTGGATCTTCACGTCCTCCTCGTACTTGGAGCAGGCCACAGCCCGCTCCTGTCCTTTGATGACTGTCCCGTGTCTCGAATACTCCACATAGTCTTCTGTCTGAGCTAAAAGCAGCTCAGCTGGAGGGGCATCCAAATGTTCTTGGCCGCCATACTAAAAGGACATTGAACATTATGATAAAGATTTGCATTCAACTGCTTACTGAAGGGTTTATTTCCAATCATAAAGATTAAAGGAATATTCTTCACAGGCCTTGTTATGCAAAACACAGTGAAGCAAATGCCACCAAATTTTCACAGACAAAAACAAGCTGTCTCAGTTGCTATTTATCTGCTGGATGTGGCCACGTTCCTCTATCCTGCACACACGCTCATTTGCCACAACTTTGATGCTGCTGCCCTGAAGGGACCGAGTCTGCTTCTCCACTCCTTAAATATAGGGTGGCCATACCAATTGTTGTGGCCTGTGGGAAGCCTGCACATGTGATGCACACAAAGGCCTGGAAAGCACTCGTGCACTGGGGCACACGTTTTGCTTCTACCTCTGGTGTCCTGAGAATGCCAAGGAAGGAAGCTAGACTAGCCTACTCAGGATGATAGCCCAGGAGGGGCAGAGATGAACTGTTCAGATAAGGCTCTCTTCAGACAACCTGCTTGCCAACTGCTGAGAGACCAGTGTGAGGCCATCCAAGTCCACCCAGCCGCAGATGAGCAGGCCCAGACCAATACAGAATGAGAAGAAATAGGTGTTCATTTTAAGCTGTGAAGTTTTGGGCTGGTGTGTTTGCTACCAAAGCTCAGGGATACAGCTATACTAATACCGTCTGCCAGGTGATTAAGTCAATGGAAAGAAAAGAACTATTCCTGGTAAATTAAAAGGGACTCTCTTTGGATAGTCTTTCAAATGTGGATCGAATGCTTATTAAGTAGTACCTTTTCTTTAGGAAACGTTCTTTAGCATTTCTGTCAAAATTACCTTTTCCAGGATGCTCTCTTTCTGCTGTTCTTTGAAGTCTTCTTTTTTGACTTTGAAGGACTTATACAGCAGTTCCAGTTTGGTAGGATCGGCCTGCAGATGCACTTCGGATCCCTTGTCATAGGCTTCCCATGCAAACACTAGGGCAATTCAAAGCAGTAAGTTGTCAGCTACATGGTGTTTTAAATGCCCCAAATGTCTTATGAGCTGGTATGGAATGCCTTGACAATACAGCAAATACTTACACTGCGTCTGAGCCATCGAAATGGTATCGCCTGTGTATCTAACAAAGTTATCTCCCGCATAGCTCACTCTGCAAATACAAATTTAAGAAAAAAAACTATTTCAGAGATTGATTTAAGAAAATTCTTTGACTCAACCTCAGATGATATTCGTTTTAATGTAGATTCAATTTTATAATTAAAAGCAAACCCCCTCACCCCTCCATCTTGAAATCTGTACATTTAACTTGACTACTTGTAAATGTACTTACTCATCCGGATTTTTCCCTGCATTGGCATAGGGATTCTCCCTCATTGCTCTCGTTTTGGGGTCATAGTAAGCAGAATTTGGATCTAAATTCCGCAAATACTAGAAGAGAAAAATATTTAAAAACTCTATTACTGTTTACTTCCAACAAAAAAATTTCAGCAGACTAGAAGTTGGTCACAATCAATTCTGTGTGTGAATGCATTCTGGGGCACAGATGGAGGAAAAAACAGAACGATACCTAACTTTGGAATGATTGACTACATTACTCGTATAATGCCCAGATATTAGAAGAATAGGTACATTTTAGGCTGGGATGACAAATTATTTTTTAAATGTGTACATTAAATTGTTCAGGCTTACTTTTGCAATATCTTCACGAATCCTAAGATTCCGAACAGTAATCCGTCTCTTAGAGTCAAAGTTTTGTCCAGGCATGTCAATATCATCTGCGTATTTATCTTCATCCTCATCTTCGCTATTATGATCTTTTTCCTGAACAAGGGAACGGAAAAAAATAGTAAAAAAAGCAAAATAGCATTTAGCTATTTTCCTTTCATTTCCCTTTAACCATACCCTTATTCACTTGTGTTCGTTAAAGCTGTTAGTACTAATTATATTAGTAATAATTATATTATTATACTAGCCATCAGAAATTAAAAGTTTAACATATAACCGGATAGGACAAATATTCATTACCATTTGAGAATTTGGTTCCTCTTCTCCCCACTGGTGTTTTGGAGAATTCTGCATCATAACAGAAGAAAAAAAATTGTTATTTTATTCTACTAAATCTATTTATTATTTAACATTTAAAAAAAAGTTAAGATAGCCCTGGCTGGTGCGGCTGAGTGGACTGAGCACTAGCCTGCGAACTGAGAGGACACTGGTTCGATTCCCAGTCAGTCTACATGCCTGGGTTGGGGGCCAGGTCCCAGCTGGGAGCATATAAAAGGGAACTAATTTATGTATGTTTCTCTCTCACATCAATGTTTCTCTCCCTTTCTCCTTCTCTCTAAAAAATAAATAAAATCTTTTTAAAAAGGGGGATGGGCAAAAGGGGGAAACAACATTCTCTGTGTTTCTACTTGTATGTATTTACTTAAGAAACCCTGAAAGAATCCACAAGAAGAATATAAAAGGTTATGGGGGGGATGAGGGGTAGAGACAGGGTGGACGGAGAAAGGTGACTTTTTTGATGCACATCTTACATTGTTTTAAGCTTTCAACCATGTAATTTATGTAAAAGTAACTAAGTTTGTATTTAACACGACAGAGAAGACAAGTCATCATTGAACTATATATTGTTTCATTGAAGGAGCAGGTGATACATGAGTATGTAAAGATAAATCCACATAAAAAACGTGTTATTATAGTTACACACATATATAACACGTGTGTGGGGGATGTGGCGTGGGACCTAGAAAGACCTACTTTGAAATGTTAGTAGTTAACAAAGGGAATATATATGCTTTTAACTTTTTATTTCACTAAATATGTATAACTTTCAAACTCAGAAATACTAAAAAAATATCTGGGATCCCCCCAAGTTGCTAGGTCGACAAAGGACATTCGTATTGCTACACAGACAGCTGCATCTCTGTGACGGAGACTGCTCTGCCACATGTAGTTAACCTGAACATCAAACTTCCCAAGTGGCAAAAATGATCAACGCTCTGATGCTTACTCGGAAAATTATACTATTTCTATGACAGAGAATATGTTAGATTAAAAGAAACAGGCCATTTTTCTTTTTCCAAAGTTGATAAAAATAATCACAATAGCTACTAATACCAAATGTTTACTATGTGATATGTATGCTAAGCCCCTAGACTCCCTAGGGGGTAGCCTACTTTAGGGTTGATAAACGGAGGCTCAGAGAGGCAAATTAATTCTTCTAGGACCACCTGGTTAGACAGGAGGCAGAGCTGGATTCTAGCCTCTGTTAGCTGTGCTGTTAACTTTAGTGCTAAAATTGATGTGCTAAAATGTTGGCTTGCAGGACAGCTTACTTCACCAATCGCCTCTCCAGAAATTTAAACCATTTCCATTTCTTGCTAATGAAAAACATTCTATGATGAACACCTTTGTGTACAATAATTTTTACGAGTACTAGAAAATTCTTTAGCATGGAGAATCTGCTAATTTAATTCCAGAAAAGGTATACAAGTATTTTATGGCAATATTCTTTCCAAAATGATTACATTAATTTATATTTGCCTGAATACTATAAAAGTGTCAGTTTTATTCTTCTCAATAGCAGAAGATACATAAAATAAATTCTCGTTTCAATTTTCACTTACTAAGATATGAAACTTTTTTATTAATCATTTTTATTACTTACGGCCTGTTCCACTAATTTTCCAGAGGCTAATTCTTCTTGGAGTTTCTGGGCTTTCAGCGTTCGTTTTGCCTAACCAAAAAACAAAACAAAACATCTGCAATTTACTTACAATATTCAAATGAACAGTTAATTTTTCTAATACATTTAAGAGGAATAAGTCTATTGTTTTCAGAAAAGGTCGGTGGACAAGGTCATCTCTCTGCAATTTCCTGGAGCTCTAGACCTATGCTCTCTAAGGAACAGCAGTTACAAACTCCTGTTTGTACCAGGCGTGAATGGAAGCTGAGCCAGAGAGGACCTGAGGTGAAGTGCAGAGAGCAAGCCTGTCTAAAACGGCGGCCACCTGACTCCAGATGACTGATTCCTGTCAGGCAGGCCCAGTATTACCATATATTTCACTGTTCACAAGAAGATAAAATTTAGATTATGTAAAATCTCATTATTTTTCAATGTTAACTCCCGCTTAGAGAAATAAAAAAGCAGTGTGACTATGGTTTTAAATAGGGGTGAGCAGGTGAAAACGTAACAGACAAAAACTGAGGCTGAATTAAAGTAAAACTCGGTTTTCCGAAACGAGCTGCCTGGCCCCCTTCCACCGCCCTCAAGTGCTCTGAGACGACTGTAAAGTAAGCCCATGGGCAACATACAGTCTGGGAACTGACTTTATAACCTTAAGAAGCCAAAAACTTTGGACACTATAATCTGTTCTCGCACTTCCAAAATTTTCTGCAACCTAAGTCAGGGAGTAAAGGACAACGTGAGAATCAAATACGAAGAAATTGCTGCCTCAGTGTATGCTTATTATTTAATTAGGCTTACATAAAAATGCCACCATTTTAAAACTCCTTGAAGACTCAAAAAATAAGAGTTGCTAAATTAGACACAGCACCAACTGTACATTCGTTAAGAACACCAGGAACGCAGGAATTTTGCTCACCAGATCTACTTTGGCATATTCTTCTACAATTTTCATGTGTTCTTCCGGATTGTAGCCATTCCACCGATCCCTCTTCCCGTCGTAGTCAAACGTCAGCTGAGGCTGCATGTGTTCGTCTGGAGCTATATTAACCCCTGTAAACTTCGCTCCAACGCGCCTAGGTCTCTGGAAAACAGGGTAAGACTGAACCTTTCCCTGGGTACCTGCAGCCCAGAGGAAAATCTCGTAGGATGTTTATAGAGCAGGTATGGACATACCGTGGGACTTTACAGTCTCTTTTACAGATTTACCAGTTAGTCTTCCAGAAGAAAAATTTAAAGATGCTGAATTAAGATTACTTTCATGCGAACTAATTTTTGTTTAACTGGTAGCTAAGAATGGGTAATTTCAGAAAAAAGAATAAAGTGCCCTGGCAAGGCGTGAAGAAGGAAGGGTGGTGACCAGTTTCCTCAACTCTCGAAGGGGCACGTACCTCGAAGCAGTCCTTCTTTTTGTGTGTCATGGCCCCGCAATTTTCACACGCTCCTTTGCGGTACTTAGTAGCTATGGAATTCTGTGCGTGAATACAAAGAAAATGTTTTATTTATCTGAGTACGTTGGAAATAATATTGACTCTCATTATATTAACACAATGATTTATTAGTTAAAAGGATAACCAGTGAGAGTCTCTACACTTTTATAAATGAGAAAGCTTAAGGACTTCAGCAATATAAAATTTATAAAACGAAACACAGGAGGTAATGTTACGTGGATTGCGAATTTTAATACCAGATAAAAAGTTATGTAATCCACTTCTCCTTTACATAGTATTGTATTCAAGGTCATTACATTAAGTAAAGTTTTTAAAGTAAAATCTCCATTTACACACGGCTAGGTACAGGGTGCCTACACACCTCCTTCACGCCCCTCTTGTACCACTCTCCAGATGAGCTGTACTGCCTCTGTTTTTCGGGCTGTGGTCTCTGATGCTTTAAAGTAGGTCTTTTGGATGGATCAATATACCATGGTACCGAAGAAATATACTGAGGAATATGAGGGTTGATGTCTCTGTAATAAAATGAAAAATGTTTTTTAAGAATAAAGTTTAAAGAGTAATTGATATTACAATTACTAAAGGTAGCCTAAACAGAATCTCAGAATAGAGATACTGCAGTTGGGAGAGGAGAGGATATGCTTGATATCTCCATAATATAATTTTAAGAAAAAAAATTATTTAAAGTGGAGTGAGAAAATTGTCCACAAAGAAACTAAGAATAGTGATATAACTGAAGGAGAAAGAGAGATGTATTTTAATGAGATAAATCATGTATCAGACCAAGGGGTAAACAGTAATGTCTTCGAGTTGATGAAAATAATGGATTAAGTGTATTATTTAGACACGTGGAGGTAACAGCGAGAAAAATTAAAAAATACAAAGATTTATAAGTAGTCAACTCCTGTAGTGGGACGGGGAGTAGGAAGGGTTGAAAGGGACTATAGGGTTCACCGTAAGTCCTTCAACATTATTTGATTACTAAACCGTACACATATGAGCTTCATAAAACAAACATGATATAAATGTAAAGATAACTTCCTGTCAACGAATGAGGAATTGATAAAGGAGACATGAATCTGAATTTTGAATGAACAGATAGTGCAAAAAATTACTTACTTTCCTTCTTCATCAACTTCTGCAGGAGCATTACCCAGTTTTCGCTGTTCTTCTAGCTCCTTCTTCTTTCTCCAGTCCTCTCTGGTCATCTTCTTTGGTTCCTCCAAACTCATTTCTTTGGACCCCGACAGGGGGGCAGCATTAGCTGTATCCACAGCGGTAGCCGACATTGTTATCTGGCTTCCTCTGTGAAAAGGAAGAAATCTGTATTAGTGTAAATAGGCCTTCACAAGTTCATCTATCAAAATTACCTTCTAATGACACATACTGTGGGTAACAAATACTGTCTCATATGTTCCTATTCTTTCATAGTATCTGTGAGGAACAGTTCTCTTTCTCCTAAATAAAAGTCTCCACTATTGTAGTTACTCCCTCAATTCTAATTTACAAATGAAGAGATATACATATGTGTTTAAAATTTCTTAAGATTCTCTCATACACGTTTCCAAATTCCTTTGTATGTAAATGTTAAACTTTCCTACCACACTGACCCTTAATGAGTAAACAGGGTCTAATCTGTGTTACCCTTAAAGACTGAATGCCTTAAGAGTTATCTATATTTATTACCTCTATTTGATCATCCGCTACTTCCCTCTTTAATCTCTAATTTAGCTTCCAACCCTGACCGCTGTGAAAAGTTACCACGAAGTTATCAGTGGACATTCTTTTCAGTACTGTTCCCTCTCTCTGTGCTATATTCTTATCCCTTGGCTTAGGGGACCCTGTATTCTTCCGGTTTTTCTTGTACTCCTCTCACTGCTCCTCTTGTCTCCCTTGCTGATTTATCCATTTCTGCCTAGTTAGTTAATTTTGGATTCTGCACGGCTCAGTCCTATAGCCTCTTTCATCACCCTGAACACCACTAGTAGGACAAGCTCATCCATTTCCACGACTTTAGTAGCCACAATACACCACTGTGGGCTCAAATTTATTTCTCTATTCCAGACCTTTGATCTGAGCGTCTGATACACATACCACTGCTTACTTCACAGCATCTCCACTTACATGCCTCAGAGACACCTAACCTCAACAAATTTTAATTTGAACTCATGCTCTCCTCTACAAAATCTACTCTCCTTCCAGTTTCCTCTCTTAATGAAAAACACCATCATTCATCCCTTTACCTACGTGTTCCAGCTAACCCCCACATCTATCTCATCACTAAAAATTATGTGCACCTTCTGAATACCATTCATATTCATCTAATCCTCTTTTCAATGCTATTGCCTTGGTATTACTCCTTTTTCCAACTACATGCCATGTTAAATATTCCAGCAGTCATATTCCGACAATACAAAGAAACAGGTAAAATTACTTTTGCAGTACTTTAACCCAGTATTTCCAGCTTATCATGTCGCCATAAAAAAAAAAACTTAAAAAATCTGATAGTGATGTTACACTTGCTTAGACTAGCCACCTTTTAAGTGCTTAAGAGACACAAGTAATAACAGCTATCACATTGGGCAGTGGAGCTCCAATGACATAATTTTCACTTTAAAAACCACTAAAGACACAGTCCTGGTTTGACTAGGCCGAAGTACAATACCATGTGTAAAGTTTAGACTGCGGATTCCTTCTCGGTGCTCGTTCCCTGTTCCCTCCTCAACCTGGTGCTCCTCATTCCCCCTGACGATGTATCTTAAGAATTAGAAGTCCGGCCTATTTTTCCAGGGTTCTCGAGCTTAACCTTCCTCTCCTTGTACACGACCCGCCGGCGCCACCGCCTCTGCACTGTCCCATCTCCCTCACCTCCCCCCACCTTTCGCACCATCCGCGCTCTCGCTCGCCTCACTACTCTCCCCACCCAAGTTCTCAGAATAATTCCTCACCCAGTCCTGTCGCACTGGACCCCAAAGCCACTGGACGGACGGAAACAAAGCCAGTAAATCGA
Organism: Artibeus jamaicensis; assembly: GCF_021234435.1. Classification (NCBI taxonomy): domain Eukaryota; kingdom Metazoa; phylum Chordata; class Mammalia; order Chiroptera; family Phyllostomidae; genus Artibeus; species Artibeus jamaicensis. The sequence goes on along the minus strand of NW_026521828.1, from coordinate 5,581,374 downwards.
TGTTTACTTCCTGTATTCAGTGCTTTCCGGCAGCCACCGCGGGACACATGCGCACTAACAACTCTTTGGGTCCCAAGATCCCGAAACGTTAGTCTCGCGAGATTTCGAGGTTTTGCTACTTCTCTGACTTTCTCAAGTTAGTACTGTGTAAACCCCAAATTTGTCGATGTCACGTCCCACCACCCAACCTTAAAAACCTCCAAAGCAACGTCGTCCAAGAGAAACATAATGCCAGCCGTAGGTGTCATTTAAAATATTACAGTAGCCATATTATGACAATAGAAACAGGTAAGATTACTTTTGCAATATTTTATCTAACCCAATATATTCAGGATATTAATTCGCCATAAGAAAAAAGTAAACTAAGTCTTTAAAGTCTGATATGGATATCACACGTACTCAGACTTGCCACATTTCAAGTGCTTAATAGCCACAAGCAGCTAATACCTATCATGCTGGGTAGAGCTGCTCCAGTGACATACTTTTTACTTTGAAAACTACTGACGACAGAGTTCTGGCCTGTCTTGGCCTAAGTACGATATCTGAAACTTAGGATGGCGGCTTCCTTCAAGGTACCCGTTCCCCGTTTCCTCCTCAACCTGGCGTTCATTTCGCCTCTGTGGTTGTACCTAAGAATGAGAAACTTGCGGCCCATTTTCCGGGACTCTCCAGCTTCACCTTTCTCACCTACAACTCTGCCTCCTCCAACCTTGTTTGCTGCCGTCTACCTCCAACCTGGTTTTTACTACAGTTGCAACCAATCCCAGAAATATAATTGAATTACCCAGTCTGGAATTTTCTAATCAAGCATATCAAGGAAAGAGGACTAGCACCTTTGTTAATTTAAGAAAAAAGATTTATTTGGACCCATCTGAAGACATTGTGTGAGAGCAGAGTTTAGGGATGTTTATATAAGCAGGAGGGCAAGGAAAAATACAGCCGTGCATCAGCTGTTTTAGTTACGTGTATTCAAAGATTAGTAGGTTTACATCAGGTGGAGAGAATATACAGCTAAGGCAGGGTCATCAAGCACCTGGATCCCGAGTCATGGGAAGGGTTCTCAAAGCAATTATTTTTACACATTTTTAGGATGTAGAAAAAACAGGCGCTGACTGCCTTCTATAATCGTTTATCTTTTTAATTAGAGCTATTGGGAAATATATGTGGCTAGTCCTAGGGGAGTCTTGGTGAGGAATTTACTGTGTTGCCTTGGTTACTGATCAAGTTCCAGCAGCAGCTTAGACACACTTTCTCAAGTCCCAGTGTGGTTACCTGTCACATGGCCACTTTTCATCTGTTACCCCATGGAAAGAAGAATATATCTGCTTGATAAATACCTTCCCCTTCTTCCTCCAGCAACTCCTGCAAAAGATGTCCTGGCCCCCAAATAATTCTTTTTTCTCTTTTGTCAATATGTCCCTCGCCTCATCCTTCTTCCTATATAAGCCTTTTGAACGCTGGTGTAGTTGTTAGGTGGGATGCAGCCTGATTCATGAATCCTTAAATAAAGCCAGTTAGATCTTCACATTTAACTCAGCGGAATTTTCATTTTTAGTTCCACCTATTCTGGTTATTTAAAAAAAGTATCAAAATAACATGTATTCCTTTTAAGACATAAAAGTGAAAATAGCTAACATTTTTGCCTCAATAAGATAGCCCATTTTAATATCATCTATTTTTTTCTTATCAAGACCTTGCAGCCCTGGCTGCTGGTGTAGCTCAGTGGATTGAGTGCAGGCCTGCGAACCAAACAACCGCGGTTCGATTCCCAGTCAGGGCACATGCCTGGGTTGCAGGCCAGTTCCCAGCAGGGGACCCACGAGAGGCAACCATACATTGATATTTCTCTTCCTCTCTCCTTTCTTTCTGCTCTAAAAATAAATAAATAAAATCTTTAAAAAAGAATTTTCAGTGCCTAGAGTTTAGGAATGTAAATATTAATTTTGATTCTACAGGGCAATAAATAAAGGAATAAAGTGTCAGAGAATAATAGCCTGAAAGGGAGTAGTCTATGAATAAAAACCTGCACTTGGTTTTTATCATCTTAAAACAATTACTGAAATTTGCTTGGAAGTGCTGAGGTGTATTAAGTTCAAACCGCATGGCACCAGCCAGAGAGTTCCTCTCCCAGAGGATTCATAGAATGTGCTGGGCAAGAGGGAAGAATCTTTTGTAAGGTTTGGGTTCCTCCCCGGAGGATTAATTTTGAGGAGGATTTAAGGAAGCAGTTCTGGGTGGGTCGCTGTTTGTAAATCGGGACTAGGATACATTGGGGTTGATTAGGATCTGTGTGCCCTTGTGAAGGGAGGGTAGGGTAACAATTGGGTATCCCACTAATTGTTTGGAAGAACAAAGTAGGTCTGAAGCATCATTAATAAGAAAACCGTGGTCATTCAAAGAGGAGGTAATTATGGCATTTTCAGTTACTGAATGACCTTGGGGGACAGTGCTTCCTGTTGTAAAGGGAAGATGTACCCCTAGGGCGGTATAAACCTTGCAGCCCCAAACCTTAGGAGGTAGAAGATCCCCACTTGGAAGTTGTAGATGTTGTACAGTTTTGGTTTAAAAAATGAACACTTTTGTGTGCCGATGATATAATATGGAGCTAAGGCATGTAGAAGGTAATACAAGGAAAAAATAAGGGGAAGGGTAGGAATTAAAAGAAAAAGGACAGGGAAGAGGTAATAAAGATATGCATGGTTATTTTGTTCTCTTTTCTTCACTGTCTTGAGTTAGGATCCTTTCTTCTAGATGCATTAAGCAGCATTCAGTAATTGTTTGCTGAATAAATCATTCAATTAACTTTGGTCCTGAAATACCAGGGAGGAAGGGTCAGTGAGCTTCCATATTTTGAGGACCATGTCTGTGCCAGTCCCTATTAAATGATAGACTTTTTAAGGAAGCCCGAATTATGTATTCATTAGGATCATCATCTTGATCCTAAGATACAGATTCCTGTTGCCACACTAGAAACAGCATCCTAGCCTGAAATGTTGAGGAAAGGCCTTCAGTTAGGGGCTAATCTGTCTATTCTTAATTACGATCATAATAGAATGACTCAAATATTGATGTTTGATCTACCTGCACTTACATTTTTTTCTTAGTTTTTCATTCTGCTCTGCTGGTGTCCTTTAAACCTAATATGGTCATTCCCCCCACCTGACTGTGTATTTTTTCAGCTGTAATGTATCCATTTTTCCTCAGTAATTTTCCTGAAGACTATCATGCCGTAAAGGTGGGTAGTCTTCAGGTGGGGCCGTAAAGGCATGGTAGTCCAGGATGCCTCTTCGTTTTTATTTCATCTGGTCTGTTTACTCTCTGGACGAAGAGTTGATCAGTCGAAGACTTTAGGAAAACAGTTCTGTTGCCAATTACTTTTTGAACCTCACAATCATTTCATTTAAGAACGTCTTGGACCCTAAGGTGTCATAGGAAACAACAAAACTGTATCCCGATATCATAATCATCATCACAATTATTTGTAATTATAGACCATATTCACTTCTCTTCTACCTGTGTGGGGAGCAAGTTAAAAAGGCCCTGAAAGTTAATTTTTAAGGTGTCAGGAGGTTTGATTGTTTTTTTTCTTCTCAAGAAACAAGCTATAATCTAGGCCCTAGATTATATAGCTCTGGGGGAAAAAGCTTTAGGGGCGGAACCCAAGGGGTTTAGGTTCCTCCCATTGGTTCTTTCGGGGGAACCTCCCTCCCATTCCGGTCCCGCCCCTTGGGCAGATGAGCCAATAGGAATGTGAGTTATCGTTCAAACGCCGGGCCGGGCGGAGCGCGACAGCAGGAGGCTGAGCCGTGGGTAATTTGGTTGCTGATCCTAAAGTGGGTGACTCGAGAAGCTGCGAGTGGCTGTGTGGTAGGCGGGGTTGTGGCGAGGAAAAAAGCGTTTGAGGGCTGGGGGCAGAAGACCCGGGACTGGGAGCCGGTACCTGGGGGTTGCGTGTGGCGGCCGGGAATGTGGGGCGCGGCGCCGAGGGCCCGGGACTCGGGGTGGGGGGTGGGTCAGGGTCAGGGGATTTGGAGGAGGTGGGGCAAGGACCGCGTGCCCGGTCGTGGGCTTTCCGAGTCGTCTGTAGGGCCGAGTCCGTCGCGACCCCCGACCGTTTGGTTCTGATGAGTACCCGTGTCTCTTGCCGGCTGCAAACTGCCAACTCTTCTGGAATTTAGCGTTTGACGCATCCTTCAAAAGTTAAGAGCTGGATTAAGTGCCCGTTGGCACAAGCTCGGGCTTCTCTCTGCTTAATGTAAAGTTCGGTTTGTGCTACACCTTAGATTCTGTGGTCTTTCCCAACCCCCAGGTTCTAATATTTCTTTTACATCCTAGTTAAATCAGAATGGCTACTGTGATCTTTGTGGATAAGGAAAACGGAGAACCGGGCACCCGTGTTACTCCTAAGGACCGGCTGAAGCTGGGGTCCCGGCCTTGTAAGTATACAGGCTGCAATCAGGTACACAGGTATTTTGGATCAATTGCGGATGTGCCCTGGAGTCTAGGGAGGCATTTAGTGTACTTTCCGTAGGTAGTTAGAGTCAAGTTTGCCGAATACAGGCATACCTCCTTTTATTGCACTTCGCAGATGTTGCTTTTTTTTACGAATTAAGGGCAAGACCAAGTAGCAGAAAGATTGTGACTCGCTTTGTACTTGCTTTGGTCTGCAACTGAACCTGCAGTATCTCTGAGGTGTACCTCTACTGCTATTACAACGTGCCTGTTATGAGTCTTTTGCATGTTCAATATTTGAATGAGATTGACAATTGCCATGCCATGGTCGAAAGTGGGGGTTGAGTTTGCGGTGAGAATTAGAAGTCAGCTTTCAAGTTGCACAGGTGTGTATTGCCCAAATAATCTTATAGTGCTTTTTTTTTTTAAAGCTGTCAAAGCTTTAGATGGGAGATCTCAGGTTTCAACAACGCATGTTGGCAAAATGTTTGATGCTCCACCAGCCTTACCTAAAGCTCCCAGAAAGGCTTTGGGAACTGTCAACAGAGCCTCAGAAAAGTCAGTGAAGAGCAATGGACCGCTCAAGCAGAAACAGACAACCTTCCCTGCTAAAAAGGTAAGTATTGTCTATAACAACACTAAGTTTAAACACTTCAGCACTTTGACTCTTAAAATGACATCCTATCTGGCTTTTTTCCCAGTGAGAAGGGCAAATATAGGCTAGCAAACATATTGGCAGAAGAGAATCATATTGTTTTGGGGAACTTCCTCTGTACCTGGAGATCAGAAGTCTCTGAAGCAGCTGGTGGATATTGTTGCCTCACCTGCCCTTAATGACTTGAAGCAGATTGGTTGGGAGCACAGGCTTACCTCAGAGATAGTGAGGGTTGGGTTCCAGGCCACAGGCCACCGTAAAACAAGTAGCGCCATAAAGTGAGTCCTTTTTTGGAGGGTCTTGCTTTCAGTTTGTTAAAAAAAAAAAAAATCTATGCAGTGCAGTAAAGTGAATGTGATAAAATGAAGTATGTCTGTATCTACTTACACATACAGGAAGTGCTTTGCATGTAATAGCTTAGGTGCTGCCATCCTCCACCCCACCTCCCAGAGCAAGCATCAACACGGTTAGGTGATAATTTGTTAGCACGTCCACCTCTATGTTTGTGTACTAGCTAGTGAGCTAGTGCTATAGGTCAGTGCATCCTAGGCTGAGAAAGATGACTTGGCGTGCATATTAACACTTTATTCGAATGATTGTTTTGTTTAATATGTATTAAGAAAAAACAATTAAAGTAACATTGAAGGAAACACATGGAAAAATCACACTTCCAAAAGCATTTAGGATTAGTTTGTATTCTGGCTGACTCAGGATCCTTTCCTCCTCTGGTAGGCTGAGCAATTGAGTTAATTACCTCTGCTCTGCATTCTTGATGGCTTAGGCTGATGGGAACTAATACTGAAATTTCAGACTTTTGAGCCTCAATACTAGAATTGCTTGTTGAATTGTATTTGTATGTAATCACAAAACTAAGGATGGAAAAAAGGAAATAAGGATCATGATTCTTAGAAGTCGGCATGAAATTGAAAATGTTTAAAATGCAGTGAAGCCTTCACGTCTTTTTTTTTAAATTCATTTTAGGGCGTGAGAGGAAGAAAGAGAGAAACATCAATTTGTTGTTGCACTTACTTATGCATTCACTGCTTGCTTCTTGTATGTGCCCTGACTGGTGATCAAACCCGCAACCTTGGTGTATCAGGACGACGCTCTAACCAGCTGAGCTACCTGACCAGGGCAGCCTTCACATGTTTTGAAGAAGTCCTCTCATTGACTCTTACTTTCTTGGCTTGTTCTAGGTGACTGAGAAGATTGTTACAGGAAAAAGCTCTGCTCCTGCCTCAGAGGACACCTACCCAGAAATAGAGAAGTTCTTTCCCTTCAATCCTCTAGGTAGTATCTTTTGGTGTTACAGAAATGCCTTCACCTTGAATTTCTTAGAATCCAATTCAGCTGTAACTTGCTTTGGATACGAATACGACACATTACCCAAAACTGCAATGATACTGTCTGAATTGGGGCTGCTTTGAACAGATACACTTGTTAGTAGATTTATTTGTGGGGCATCATCCTAGGTCAGAGGGGAATTGGAGCAGTGATGTGGAGAACCTTTTCCCCTCTCGGGGGGCAGGAGATGTGTTCACTAATCTTGAACAAGTCAGTCTGTAGTGGACAGCCCTAGTAAGCCTGTTAGGAAGTGGGTATTATAGCAAATTAAACAATGCCTGAAAACTTCACATAGCCAGTGAAAACATGATTTTTTTTTTTTTTTTACTCCATCAACCTGCTACATGTATCTGAAACATTTTGATTATAGAACCAGGTTTTTTGGCTTTAATTTACTCATATTTGAGGAGAGGCTACTGTATGCCAGACCACACCCTGTTTGCTCGCTATTCGGAGGCTCTGAATTTGTCCAGTTCTGAACAAACCATCTCACTGTGAGGGTGGAGCAAGCAGAAAAATGGCCCGTTAGGGGGAACTGGAGCTAGCCTGGAACAACAGGGAAGCTTTCAGAAAGTGATACAAAGTGGAGTCTTGAAAGCCCTAAGGAGACAGGTGGGTGAAGAAGAGGATGGGTAAGGCCAGAGCATTGTACATAGAAGTGTGTGCAAAGATCCTGAGGTAGGACCCAGGACTGGTGCGGTTCTGGGGAACCGAAAGCAGAGTGAAGGATGATACGGGTGAAGCAGTGGGGGCAGATCAAGCAGGGCCTTATAGCTTTCTCAGCTGGATTTTTTGCCCTTTCACCCAAAGGGCATTTGGTCATTTCACTAGTACACATCCTGGCTGTCTGTGGCTTTTCTCCATTGCAGACAATTCCGCAGTTAGTATTCTGGAAGTTACAGTGTTGAGTTTGTGAGTGTGCCCAGTGAGTGAACTTTAGGAACGTTGTGTGATGACACTGTGAGAGCCTCTGAGCTGATGATTACTCTTCTGACATTAGGAAAATGAGGTAGGTTTAGGCCAGGAAGGAGGGCTCCGGTGTGCTGTGTTTCAGGAAAAAGGCATGGCCAGGTTTGAAATAGCAGCATAAAGTACTGAAGCTCCCTCCTGCTTCCCCCATGCTCTCTGTTTGCAACTATTTAAAAATGCCAATCTTCATCAGAAACACAGTGGGTATCTCTGTTTTGAATTGGGGGGTGTATATGCCCAAGTCAGCATCTTTGGTAATTGGCCATTGTAGTTCGTTTAACTTCGATTTGGATCTTTGTTTCCCTTTGATAATGTGACTATTTGTAAGAGATCTTCGTGGATAAAGGAAACTAGCCCTCTTATGTCACAGACTTGTTTCCTTCTGAGTCTTTTGTCTGTTTCCCTTCACAATTTCGTGTTTTTAAAAATAATTTTATTAATTATGCCATTACAGTTGTTCTATTCCCCCCTTCATTCCCCCCTGCACCCCTCCCCCACCATTCCCCCCTTTAGTTCATTTCCATGTGTCACAAGTTCTTTAGCTTCTACATTTCCCATACTATTCTTGCCCTCCCCCTGTCTATTTTCTACCTACCATCTATGCTACTTATTCTCTGTACCTCCTCCCCCCTTCTCCTCCTCCCACTCCCCTGTTGCTAACCCTCCATGTGATATTCATTTCTATGGTTCTGCTCCTGATCTAGCTGTCCTCTTAGTTTGCTTTTGTTTTAGGTGTGGTTGTTAATAACTGTGAGTTTGCTGTCCTTTCACTGTTCATCTTTTTTATCTTCTTTTTCTTAGGTAAGTCCCTTTAACATTTCCTAAAAATAAGGGCTTGGTGATGATGAACTCCTTGAATTTGATCTTATCTGAGCAGCCCTTTATCTGCCCTTCCATTCTAAATGAAAGCTTTGCTGGATAGAGCAATCTTGGTTGTAGGTCTTTGGAGTTCATGACTTGGAATACTTCTTTCCAGCCCCTTGCCTGTAAGGTCTCTTGAGAAATCAGCTGACAGTCTGATGGGAACTCCTTTGTAGGTGACTGTCCCCTTATCTCTTGCTGCTTCTAGGATTCTCTCCTTCATTTTAATCTTGGGTAATATAATTATGATGTGCCTTAGTGTGTTCCTTCTTGGGTCCAACTTCTTTGGGACTCTCTGAGCTTCCTGGATTTCCTGGAAGTCTATTTCCTTTGCCAGATTGGGGAAATTCTCCTTTATTATTTGTTCAAGTAAGTTTTCCACTTGTGGCTGTTCCTCTTCCCCTTCTGGTACCCCTATAATTCGGATGTTGGAGAGTTTAAAGATGTCCTGGAGGTTCCTAAGCCTCTCTTCATTTTTTCGAATTCTTGTTTCTTCATCCTTTTCTGTTTGGTCATTTTTTTCCTCCTTCTGATCCACTCCTTTGATTTGAGTCCCAGTTTCTTTTCCATTACTATTGGTATGCTGTGTATTACCATTCATATCAATTAGTTTAGCTTCCATATGTTCCTCTAATTTGTGACTAAAATCATCCAGTTCTGTGAGCATTCTGATCACCAGTGTTTTGAACTGTGCATCTGAAAGTTTGGCTATTTCTTCATCACTTAGATTTATCAGCTCTGGGGCTCTGAGTTGTTCTTGAGCCATGTTTTGATCTGTTTGTGCCTGTTACGTACCAGGAGCAGAGCCTTAGTTGTTCACCAGGGTGGGGCCACCCAGGTCGCTGTTTTGTGACGCTGTATGTGGGGGCAGGGCCAGAGAGGGACAATGGTGGCTCTCTCTGCCGCTTCCCCCCCGCTGGGGCCTGCGTGATCTGTCTCACCACCGCTATCTCCTTCACCGGTTTATCTGCATGCGAATGTGTGACCATGGTCTGCCCTCAGTGGGTCCGCTGCCTTGCACCCTCAGTGGGTCCGCCTGCTTCTCCACACCTGGGATCCGCCCATGGCTGCTGGCGCACCTGGGTCATGCGCCTGTGTCGGTCTGGTGGATCTTTCCTGCCCAACCCCGCTCTGCTGCTGGCTTTGCCCCTCTTACCGGTTTGGCTGAAGGGTTCGTTGTTGTCAGACTTCCGTGTAGTTCAATTTTCTGTGGTTTGGCTGCGTTTTTGTTGCTAAAACTTTGTTGTTTTTAAATTTGGTTGTGTGAGAAGGCGGAGTGCTTCCACCTACGCCTCCATCTTGGTGGAAGTCCCGTGGTTTTAAATTAAGTAGTCACTCATTCAGTTCCGTTTTGACTTCTGGGTTTTACCAGGCTTCAAAAGGATCAAATTCCTAGTATGTAGGCTTCAGAGAACTTCCATACTTGTTGGCATATCTGGACAATGCTTTAACCCATTGAGCAGCCCAGCCAGGGTCCTCTTTGTTCTTATCTTTTGAGAAAATGGTAAACCTCCTTGCAAAGAGGAAAGATTCAATATTTAAATCTTACTTTGTTACTGTCAAGAAAAACCAGTTTTAAATAACACAGACAGTGGTTCTCAAATTTTTGTCTAATCACTCTCTTACACTCTTAAAAATTAAGGAGGACCCCAATTGAGTGTTTTTATATTTCCTGTATTAGAAATTGAAGTGAAGATATTTAAAATTATTAATTGGTTAAAAAAAACATTGTGTTAATATAAATAACTTAAAAAAATATAAAATAACTTTTCCAAAACAAAAAAAGCTTATTGAAAAGATTGGCATGGCTTTTTTTTTGTTTTGAAATTTGCTTTATTTGGTTCACTGTGTGACAGCTGGCTTCTCCTTTGATGTCTGCATTCAACTGAATGCATCTGTTTCAGTTAAAGTGTATAAAGAAAGTCTGGCCTCGTGGGGATATCTAGTTCCGAAAGGGGGAAGCGTTTAATAGTCTTTTCTGATAAGTGTAGTTTTCTTTGATACTACACTAAAATTCAGTCGGTGGCTGTTTCTGAACACACAGGGTGAGATCTGAAACCATACCACTGAACATTTTATACTCTGGCAGTAAAATGACTTGGTCTTCTTCGCACTTCACATGTATTTTATCCTTTCATTGATCACACATTGGTCATTGAGGAATATTGGTTTCTTGAAAAAAGTAGATAAACCAAATGCTGAAATGCTTCATTATGCCAGATGAAGAGCAGTTCTTTAATCACCGATCTTATCAGAAAAGTCTGAAGTATGATGAAGCTGTGATCATTAGTTTTAATGATTGCAGATAAGTTTTCCAAAGCTCTAGTTTTTTTCTCGAAATTGTGAATTTTATCATTGGCAACAAGCACTTTTTTTCCTGAAGGGATAGACTTCTTTCTTTCCTCTGAGAAAATGGGCAGCCAACACCTGACTCTGAGTAGCCACAATTTGTTTTTCAGTTCTTGCAACTAAATGGCTTTTGGAAAAAGGCTTCTAGTGTAGCTTGCAGGTCAAGCAATTGCCCAAACCCTTCTTCTTTGAGATCCCCGTCATACTTTAGTATACAGCAGAGTGCTTTCTGGCATACTTACTTTCTCACCATACAGAATATTACAAAGATATAGCCTCAAAGATCGAGAGCTAAAAAAAATGAATACTTTTTACTGTACCTGAAACCGGCATTTTTCTACTGCAGGTGAGCGGTAGGGAGGAACGTGGCGTATCGCCCCTTGCCGCCGTCTAGGGCACACTGCCTTCCCCACTGTTGCTTTTGTGCCGTCGCTGAACGTGCCAGCGCAGTGGGAAACGGTGTTCATGTTACTAGAGAAACGGTTTTCACCTCGTGGACCCGCTGACAGGGGCTCAGGCCCCCGGGAGTCCGCCGACCAGACTGAGAACTGGTGCCCTGACAAAACCCTTTCTGTGCGTGGCAGACTTCGAGAGTTTCGACCTGCCTGAAGAGCACCGGATCGCCCAGCTGCCCTTGAACGGAGTGCCTCTTATGATCCTCGAGGAGAACAGGAACCTGGAAAGGCTGTTACACCTCGGCCCCCCTTCCCCTCTGAAGATGCCCTCTCCACCGTGGGCGTCTGGTAAGTGCACAGCGCCCTTGTGGCAGGGCCGCGAGCAGTCAACGCCAGGACACTTGCATCACCGTGTGGACAGCTGGGTGAAAGGTTAGCCTGCCAGTGAGTTCTGTCCTTTGAACTTCAGGATGAGGTTTCAGAACAGTAAAAGCTATTCTCAATTGGTAGCTCAATTAGCTCCAAATGCCCAGACGAAATCAAGTCATTCTGGAGTCTGGCCAGCCTTAGATGGAGCAAAACGAGATGGAACTTAGCATGTGGCTTTGTAGGTTATAAGTTGAGGTGTAATAAACTTGCTTGAAATGGGAATTCCAAGTCACATCCAGAGCTTGTACGGGATCGAGGCATCGGTACGGCAGCACAGAATGGCAGAACCTCACTGCACGGTGTTGGAGGTCTCGGTTCAGAGTGGTGCTGAGAGGCCCTCGTCAGGGTTTTCTATTCTGATGAGATAACGTCCACTCTTTCATAATTTAAAGTTTGTAGCTTACACGTGTGGTGTTGTTGACCCTTACTGGTGTGTAGGTGGGGCAGGGGTTCATTAGACACGGGAAAAACAACCGATGATTAAAAACGACAGCTAACACCTGTGTGGAGACGGGCCGTGAGTGAAGGGTTTGCAGACACTGAATAAGGAATTGCTCTTTTCCAGATGCGCTGCAGTCTCCCTCGAGCATCCTGTCCACTCTGGATGTTGAATTGCCGCCTGTGTGCTGTGACGTGGAGACTTAGCTTCTTAGTGCTTCCCAGTTTGTGTGTATGTATTCATCGTTCGTGTTAATAAAGCAGTTCCTTGACAGACTCTTAATGTTGCGGTTGGTATTTGTAATTTGCTTCCAACAATATAAAAACTAGTGTCATTAGAAGTGTTAATAGATAAGGATCTGTAATCTGACAGTAGAAGTTCGTCTGATCTGAAAAATATAAAACCCTTTGGTTTGTTTTAACAGCTTATGTTAGAAGCGGCCACTCCTCTCCCTGAGACGCACCCCCTCAGTGTGTACTTGACCGCTTTGTCGAGGCTGCTGACTGGTGGCAGTTGGTAGATCTTTTGAGTAGAAGAGCGACTTCAAGCTCACTAAGCATCGTTGCTCGGCATTCTTTATTGCTGGTTCCGTTGCGTTTCCAGTGACTTTAATACCCAGTATTCAGTGATCAGAATTTGAGAAGCTCAGCATCTCCTAAGAACTCCACTTCCTTGGGATCTTCAGTTGGGTTCTTTGAAGATTGCAGCAGGTAATTCACTGGTGGGAAGATCTCTTCTTGAATTCTGACGAGTCTATAGGTTCGTGCCACCGCCCCTGCAATTAGGATGCAGGACAGTCGCGTCACACCCCCAGCCGCCTCCCTCTTTCTGCCTCCCGTGTGGCAGGGTCTGCAAGCCACACCTGAGTCAAATCTGCCCTCTGGCCCCAGAAGCTAAGAAGGATTTTTATATATTTTAAAAAATATTTTATTTATTTTTAGAGAGGGGGGATGGGAAAGAAAAAGAATGGGAGAGAAACATCAATGTGTGGTTGCCTCTCGTGTGTCCCCTACTGGGGACCTGGCCGGCAACCCAGGCATGTGCCCTGACTGGGAATTGAACTGGCGACCCTTTGCTTCACAGGCCTGCACTCAATCTACTGAGTTACACCAGCCAGGGCAGATTTTTATATTTTTAAAGTGTGAAAAGGACAAAACAACAAACAAGAATTAAGAAGATGTCACAGACCATATGCAACCCATACAGCCTAAAATATTTACTCTCTGGCCCTCTGCAGAAAATGTTTGCTGTTACAAACCTCTGCTTTATATAGTCATGCCCTCGTCCCGCCCCTAACCCTTGGAAACCGGCAGTCTTTGTCACTGTTGTTTTGTCTTTCGGAGAGTGTTGTGAGGTGGCAGTGCGTGGTGTGTAGCCTTTTGAGACGTTGGGAAGCCTTTGAGGTGTGTTCATGTTGTGGTTGTCAGTCTTCCCTTTTTGTTGCCGGACGTACCATGCCACGGCTTGTTTGTTCATTCGCCTGTCGGGGGACATGTGGGTTGTTTCTGGTTTGGGCATTTATGAATGAGGAGCTGTTGTGACTATCCATGTACAGATTTTTTTTGGTGAATAGAGGTGTTTTTCTCTGGGGTAGATGCCCAGGAATGGATTTGCTTGTTCATAAGGTAAGCATATGTTTAACTTCATAAAAACCATCATGCTTTTTCAGAGTGGCTGTACTAGTTTGCATTCCACCCAATAATGTCTGAGAGTTCCAGGTGCTTTGCATCATTGTCAGCACTTGGTATTGTCACTGTTTTTTATTTTAGCCATTCTGATTGGTATGCAATATTTCCTTGTGGTTGATGAGGTTGAAGAACATCTTTCCATGTGCTTATTTGCCGGGTGGGGATAGGAGGAGGTGGGAGTAGGTAGTTTTCTCACTTGTGTTGTGCTCTCCTGAATACTATAGGGGGACCCTCTGCAAATGCCCACAGTTCTCCTTCAGTGCTCTGCCCTGCAAACTAGCTGCCTTGGTCTACCCTGACTCTGCTCTCTCTCAGTGTGGGGGCTTGGCTTGGGCCCTCCTTTCTTCCCCACCCTGGCAGTCATAGGGTGTACCTCATTTATTTCCCATCCTTTAGGGGTCATTGTCCTTTTTGCCTGATCTCTATTTTCTTGGAAACCATTGTTTGATAGATTCGTCCTGTTTGTTAGTTGTTTTGAGCAGGAGGGTAAATTGTTCCTGATTATTCCATCTGGATAGGAATTGAAAGTTCCACCCTGGCTGGTGTGGCTCAGTGGATTTGAGTGCCGGCCTGCAAACCTAAGGGTCACTGGTTTGATTCCCAGTCAGGGCACATGCCTGGGTTGCAGGCCAGGTCCCCAGTAGAGGACACACAAGAGGCAACCACACATTGATGTTTCTCTCCCTCTTTCTCCTTCTCGTCCCCTCTCTCTAAAAATAAATAAAATCTTAAAAACAAACAAACAAAAAACTGTCCAGGTGTCTCTTTTTTTAAACTGAGATAAAATTTATATAACATAAAATTCACCATTTTAACCTTTTTAAAGTGTACAATTCAGTGGCTTTTAGTGCATTCAGTGTTGTGCAATTGTCTGATTTCAGAACATTTCATCTCCCCACAAGAGAGACCCATGCTCATTAGGCAGCCATTCCTTATTTAATTAAATTAATTAGTTAATGTTTAGATACTTTTATTTTTTTAGGGGGTGAGGGAGAAAGAGAGGGAGAAAAATATCGATCAATTGCCCCTGGTATGCACCCTGACGGGGGACCGAACCTGCAACCTAGGCATGTGCCCTGACCTGCGACCTTTTGCTTTGTGGGATCATGCCCAACCCACTGAACCACACAGGTCAGGGGGGCTTGTTTAATTTTTAATGAAGCCCTGCTGCTCTTGGGATCAAGTTCCAAGGCTGTGCAATGGCTCCTAAGGAGGCGACATGTGAGTCCTTCCCCGGAAAGCCCTTCTGATCAGGGCCTGGCTCACACCTGTCCACCCTTGAGCTCTCCACTGAGATGCTTCTCTCACAGGGAGCCTTTCCCGATAGCCCAGGATTGGACTAGATGCCTCCTATTTGCCCAGTTAGCCCAGACACTTAAACGTCTCCTAGCGTGTCCCACACTAAGCTGTGTCTGTTTGTCTGTCTGGCTGTTGTGCTGCCCGAGGAGCCGGCGGAGGTCTGTCCTACTCATTGGTGTGTGCTTGTGCCTGGCATGTGGCAGTGCTCAGGTGTTTGCCGAAATGAGTGAATATGCCATCAGTCCTGGGGGGATCCAGGCTCCTAGAGACGCAGTGACTGCACCATGCCTGCTGCTGGCATCATGCAGCTTCAGGGCCAAGGAGCCCTCACAGGTTGCACCCTCACAGGTTTCCACGGAGATCGTGTCTGGGTAGAGCACAGGCCCAGCGGTCGCTTCCTGCGCCTGCCATAGCTGCGTCCTGTTTGTGTTCTCGTGGCCCTGCCCATCTCCCTTCTGAGAAGGTCCAGGTTGTCGGGGTGGGAATGTGAACTGGTTTTCTTGCTTCAGTAACTGCTGCCAGTGATGTTTTGTTGACCTCTCTTCCTTGCTAGGTAGTGGGTGATTCTTAACAACATCTCAACAGATTCCATAGCTTTCCAGTTACTTTTGGTTAAAGTTCAGTTTGGTTTGGAATATAATCTTCAGTCCCATTCGTTTTAAAGCTTCAGTCTCCAACTCACGGCAGGCCGTCCTCCTCCCTCCCCTGGCACAGGCTCAGGCTGGGACCCAGCACGTGTGGTAATGTTCTCTCCACAGCCCCATCCCCCTGCGGACGTTGGGCCACACCCACCCCTCCTGCGGCCCAGGGCCAGGGAGGCTGCTGGAGGGAGAAGAGATTCCGCTTGCGGGACCGGCCACATGCTGGTCATGGGCGTGTCCTGGCTTCATCCCAGGTGTTGGTGGTCTCTGCTCAGGTATGTGTGTGACCACTTGTTTCTCTATGTCTGTGGACCCTGTCCCTCCCCAAAATGGTCCCATGCCTCCTCCCATGCCTTGCCCAGGGGGTTCTCCTATTGCTTAGTCCAAGGCCATCCGTGACCTCTGCCCCTCCATTAATAACCACTGGGTTCCTTGCCATACACTTTGAGGGCCACAGAGAATGCGATGGGTTCAAGCTCTCTTGGGCACCCCACGTCAGAGGATCCCCAGGCCCTGCAGTCCTGGGCTGCTCCAGCAGGTGAGAGATCTCTGGACCAGGAGCGGGCACCGGTGTTTAAGTTCAAGTCTCCATGCCAGTGGCCCCCCTTCCTCCCCACAGGGTGGTAAGAAGACTGAAACGGACACACCGCATCCTCAGGCTCCCAAAATGCTCCTTCAAGAGCCCTCACACCTCACTTGGCTCCGTTGGTGGCAGGAGGTGGCCCACAGTCCCTGAGCTCTCCCCTTCTTACAGGTCCAAATCTTCCTGTGTGGCTTGTTTAGAGTGACCGTTGCCTAGGGAACGGGGAACCTCCCTCCCACCGCCACGTGGCTTTTCCCTGCAGATGCCAGAAGTCCAAACCTGTCCTCCCTCCTGGTGGTTGGTGCTCACGGGCCTGGTTCGGGCATCTTGGCAAGCCCACTTTATTTTTTTAAATTTTTAAAAATATTTTATTTATCTTTAGAGGGGAAGGGAAGGAGAGAGGGAGAGAAATATCAATGTATGGTTGCCTCTCATGTGTCCCCTGCTGGGAACTGGCCTGCAACCCGGGCATGTGCTCTGACTGGGAATTGAAACGCGATCTCTTGATTCATAGGCCCGTGCTCAACCCACTGAGCTACATCAGCCAGGGCACGGCAAGCCCACTTTAGAACATGCTGCACTTAGTTGCTTTTGAGGACATTAGCCATGTTTGCTCAAACAAGAGGAGCAATCAGATGGCCAGTCTTCTGTCCCTCTCCAGCTAGAATGAACGGCTGCTGAGAGGTTATCTTTGAGTCTCCAAGTCCGAGGCCTGGCCTGGGGTAGGCAGACAATGAGTCTGTGGAATTGTGTTACAGCAGGTCATGTGGCAGCCAAGTGGCTTGCCTGCTTCCCTGTGTGCATGGGTTCCCAGGAGGATTTGTACCTACACTCCCTGTACATGAGGCCTCCTTCCTGGAAGAGGAGCCCAGAGTGAAGAGCTCTTTTTCTCCAAGCTGCAGGCCTGGCCTTCTTCTGGAGGTGGGAGGGGTTTCCATGGTGATGGCACATACCGCCCCACCCCTCCATCAGGCAGTCCCCCTGCAGAGGGGGAGCTGCCTGCCATGGGTATGCCGCGTGGAGCCCAGGCCACAGCCGGCACTGGCTTCCTGCACCTGTGCCCCGACTCACTGGAAGGGGCAGCTCGTTGGGGTACCCAGTGGTATAGTCTGGGTCAGGGCACAAGTCGGCAGCATCTTCATCTGATAGAAAGATCAATAGCTAATTGAGCACACTCCTCTGCAATTCCAGATTCCAAATAGCTACTAACCAGAGCAGGAAAACAAATAATCTTTCAGTCCTGGCTTGTAGTTGGAGGCAGAGGGGCGAGGGTGGTGTGGGAGATGCTGAAGGAGCTAGTCGGGTGGAGGGAGGTGGGGAAAGCAGGCAGGGAGTCATACCTTGAAAAGGAGACAGAGGAGTGGGAACAGACGGCAGCACACAGTGTGTGGCCCCTCGCAGGTGCTCAGCCGCAGGACTGTTGGAGGAACAGTCGGGAGGACTGTTTCATGGGAGGAACGTGTTCCTGAAGACCACGCTCAGTTATTAGCAGTTGACCAAATTTAAGACTAACTGTGTGCTTGGGCTGCCACACAGAAGACCGCACACCCCGGGCACTTAAACAACAAAACTTTATTTTCTGACAGCTTTGGAGGCTAGAAGTACAAGATCAAGAAGTCAGTAGGGCTGGTTGCTTCTGAGGCCTCCCTCCTTGGCTTGCTGGCGGCTGCCTTCTCCCTGTCCTCACAGGGTCTTCCTCTGGGCCGTCCGCGTCTTAATCTCTTCTTATAAGGACACCAGCACGTCTACCCTAGACTCCTCATTTTAAGTTAATTTCCTCGTTCATGGCTTTCTCCAAATACAGTTACATGCTGAGTACTGGGGTGAAGACTTCAACATACAAATTTGGGGCAGTGGGGTGGTGGGAGACACACTGCTTAGCCCATGACAAGTTGTCACATGTTAAAGAGATGAAGTGGTGTACCAACGGCATAAACACAACGTACACTTCACTTTTCGACCTGTTGAAACTCGGAGAGATGGTCCTGCTGGCTCTCTGGGCAGCACCGTGGTGGTGGGCAGAGGAAGCGCCTTACGAACAGAGGCAAAAAGGGAGGCAAGGAGGACGTTCCTCTGTTGAAGCTCGGCTGGTGTCGAGACCACTGATGGTGATTCGTATCGTCTGGTCTGTGTTGGTTTTACTAAAAAGTGCAACAATCAGGTTTGGAAGACCTCACCAGGTCTGCCAAATCCCAAAGATGGTGCAAATCATGACCTGACAGGGCAAATGACTTGAAAGAAGTGGTCAGTGAATTGATTCCAGGGCCCTCTGGCTCAGTGGGCTGAGCTCTGGCCTGCAAAACAGAAGGTTGTCGGTTTGATTCCCAGTGAGGTCACATGCCTGCGTTGTGGGCCAGGTCCCCATTTGGGGATCACGTGACAACCTATCGATGTATCTCTCACACACTGATGCTTCTCTCCCTCCCTTCCCTTCTCTCTAAAAGTAAATAAATGAATTCTTAAAAAAAAAAAAAATTGGCCCTGGCTGGTGTAGCTCAGTGGATTGAACACAGGCTTTAAACCAAAGGGTGGCCACTTCAAATCCCAGTCAAGGCACATGCCTGGGTTGTGGGCCAGGTCCCCACTGGGGGCCACGTGAGAGGCAGCCACACACTGATGTTTCTCTTTCTCTTTCTCCCTCCCTTCCCCTCTCTCTAAAAATAAATAAAATCTTTTTAAAAAGAGGCATTCTCTTTGTTAAAAAGAAAAAATAAATAGATTCCAGGTAGCATTGAAGAAGACAGAAAAGTCTTGCCAATCTTTCTACTCTGTGATGTCGTTGTTAGGAAAGTCAAAACGCTGAAGAAGCCCGGGTTTGAGTCGGGAAAACTCGTGGAACTTAATGGTGAAGGTAGAAGTTCTGGAAAAGCTACTGGGGATGAGACAGGTGCTAAAGCTGAACGAGCTGAGGGATCGGAGTCCCAGTCCGGGAATCCGTTTCCAATTCAGACATTTAATGGTGACAAAAAATTCTCTTTGTGATATTTTTAAAAACTTTGAAAGGTGACTTGTGGGGGCAGCTTTGCCCGCAAAGTCCCCCTGTCTGCCATGGATGAAAGTGAAACTACCAAGACATCTGCTTGGGGAGGAGAGGTGGCCAATCTCTCAGAGGAGAAAGGCCAGGAGCCTCTTCTTCAAAGGCTTTTATTGGGTTGTAACACACAGGAATACAGGCGGTAAGGATCAAATAGTAGATAACATTTCAAAGAAATCTGAGGGCTTAGTCTGAATAAGTGTCTGTCGGGAAAGGGGGTTTGCAGAAACTTTGGGAGACATACTCATTTCCTGCTCGGACCCTTATCATATGAATGAAAGCACTCTTAGCAAAGCAGGCTTCACAGGACTTTAGGAATTCTTTCTTACGTCCAATCACCCCGGATCCCGCTCTAGCTGGCAAGGGGCTACACCGCCTCCTGCATCATAGGTTTTCAGGCTTAAGTGGATTAGAGCCAGGAAACGCTTCTCCCAGAGAACATGGGGACTCAGACTATGTCAGAATAGCCGGGGGGCGAGGGTCCATCACTCCCTCTTTGTTGCAGTTCCCTGAGTCCTTCCTTGAGGGCCTCCCAAGTGATCGTGTCTGGCTTAGGTTGCCCCTCCTCTGAGGGGTCTTACCCATCATGGACTAACCGACCATTCATTGGGGGCAGGGGATGAAGCAGAAGCAGCATTTGCTGCCAGAGACAAGCTTTGTCTCCTTAGTGGCTCACATTCCGGAGGTCGCTCACTCAGCCTTAGCCATGGGGGTTAGTTACAACTCCTGAAACCAGGCAGAGCGGTTCCCAGCAGTGAATCTCGATACATTTTGAAAAATAAGTAGGTGCTACATTCACCATTTATGTAGGTAGTCCCGCCACCACGAGCAGTAGCAGCAGCCGCCACCCCGGCCACTTCTCAGACATGCGCACAGCCCACAACCAAGAAGGTCTGACGGACTGGGACACACGGGGTTTGGCCTCCGCTCGGCTCCAGCCATCCCCACAGCCGCCGAACACAACGAAGGACTGCAGCGATGGATGATGCCCTGCAGAACACACCAGCGGAGCAAGATCCAGCGTGGTCGTGGGAACTTTAAAGGCTAAAAGATCTAGTCATCACACCAGCCACCATTTTAAAGGAGAAACCAGACCCAAATACCGTGGTTTTCCCAGCTGTTTCATGGATCACATCTTGACACTCTGAGTGGTCCTCAGAGTCTGGATGGAAGAGACCACATATCGAGCCTTTTCAAAACCTGTCATTGCATCCTAGCTCATCTGCTTTGCCCTGTGCAGTGGAGTTATTTGAAGGAACGAAGGTATTTTGAGGAGCAGATTTACAGTTCGACTCTTTCGGCCAAAGCTCAGCATGGGCAGAATGCACTGATCTGCTCTGAGGGCAACTTTGCCAGAATTTGACAAGGAAGAGCTTATGGAATGTATTCAACCGCTTGTGAACCTGGATCATGAATGGGTCCTGAATTCAACATCTGCGGGTCTGTATATTCCTTCTCCACTCACTGGAACTGAGCCTTGGAGTCAAGAGGTCTCCCGGAGCCGTGGTCTTTGTGATCTTGAGATAGAGGGGAACCTTGAACCCAGTGTCCCTCTGGGCCAGTGCAATGTCTGTGCGAGCGAGGGCAGCTGGGCCTGGGGCCTGCAGGGTGGGTGGGAATCACACTCATCCCTTTTTGCCCAACGTGACGCGATGGATAGTGGGAGTCAGTTTCTGTGGCGCTGGGGAGAAGATAATCACATAAGGGAAGTTGGACTGGGAATCTTTTTCTTGACTGGATAAAAGAGGGTGGAGAAGAAGAACTGGCAACTCCTCCGCTAGATGACATCGTTCTCCCAGGAGTGACAGGCGGAGCCCTCTGACCTGGCAGGCAGCGGGGCGAATTTAAGGTGTCGGGGAGGTCCCTCACCCTGGCTGACTTGACAGTAGCCCTGGAGCAGAACGGAGGGAAGGACACGTTTGGCCCGCCACAGCTGGCGTTGTTGGCCCGTGTCTGATAGATCGCGCACAGGGCAAGACTACACATTCCATCTGTGGAGGATGGGCCTGTGCTTGCGAGCTGGGTCTGGGGCAAGTTGGCTGATAATTGAGCGAGGATGAGAAGAGAGCAACTAGATGATCGTCGTATCCTGAGTGGAAAATACAGGATATTATCTGTGCACAGACTGTTGCTTTTGAATGATGACAGATTCTTTGCCTACCTGTTTTTAGTTGCGCATATTGTGGCTTATATTACTGGTGTCGGCAGGGCGATTGTTTCCTCATGCCAGAGAAAATGAATTGCAGTCATCAGACAGTGTTCTGCAAACTCGGTTTTGGTAGTACCATCTCATCTTGCCTTTCCTTAGAAAGGTAATAACGCAAGTCGCACAGCAGAGAATTTGCCTCAGTAACCTCAGTGCCTCCCTCAATTCAGGTCCGAAAATGTGTGTTTATTCTTTAGCATAAGTCATATCCTGCTCCTCAACCAAATGAGGTGTGTGTGTGTGTGTGTGTGTGTGTGTTGAAAGCCGATCTGAGTAAATTTCACAGGTAACACCTTCCTGTGACACAGGTTCATCTTCAGAAAGTGTTTTGTTTCTTCAAATCAAGCCTTGGAGAAACTGGGTTTGCTCACTTCACGTTTTTCGCAGGCCCCGAGTCCCTCCTAAGGCGGATCTCCCGCCTCCTCCGGACGCCGCAGTCCACTCTGAGCTCTGCGCGTGCGTCAGCCAGACCCAAGCGCCTTTCCGCCTTTGCCCTTCCACCCGCATTGTATGTAGTTGGGTGTTCGAGTCCCCGGGCACATGATAGGTAGTCAGTAAATAGTAAGTGAATACTTACCTCTTAAAAAGGTTTATATAGATGACTTGATCATCCTTCTTATTTTTTAAAAAATTAAAAAAATATATTTTATTTATTTTTAGAGAGAGGGGAAAGGAGAAAGGGACACCAACGTGTGGTTGCCTCTGGTGTGTCCCCTACTGGGGACCTGGCCTGTAACCCAGTGCCCTGACCGTGACTTGAATCAGCGACCCTTTGGTTCGCAGGCCGGCACTCACTCCACTGAACCACACCAACTAGAGCCATTCCTTTTATTTTTATTTCAAATTTGAGTGCACTTCCTTTCATTTATGGGGAAAAATGTCTGCTGAGTGTTCCCTATGTGTCGGGCACTGTTCTAGGTTCTAAGAATAGAGCGCTGAACAAAACAGATAAAAATGTGTTCTCATCCCAGCTAGAAGGAACACATTATCTACAAAATAATAAGTCACACCATGTGCTAGAAAGTGATAGGTGCCTGAAAAAAATAGAGGAGGGGAGAACATATGTCTGTGGGTGGGTGGGTTGAAATTTTAAATAGGTTATCGAGGGGCTCACTGGGAAGGCACTTTTGAAGAAAAATACTTTTGAACAAAGGTGCTTTTAAAGGAGTTGAAGAAAGAGTCCTGAGGATATCCAGGGATCAGACTGTCCAGGCAGAGGAGAGAGCAGGTGCAAAGGCCCTGAGGTGGGAATGGACTTGGCATGTTTGAAGAACTGGAGGAAGGTCAGGGGCTGGGAGTGAGGGGGGATGGGAGACGGCGCCAGAGAGGCGGTCAGCGGCCACATCAGGTAGGATCTGGAAGGCTGCGGGAATGAGTTTGGACCCCCAGTGTCAGTCCCTCCGTGGGCGGGTGGTGGTGCAAAAGATTGTTGGGGACAGGGTGGTGGCTGAGCAGGGAAGATGGTGCGTAGGTGCTTGAAGATCAGATTATGGAGCGGTTGAAGTTAGGGGTCGTGATAATATCCAGGAGCTGACCAGAGGGAGCGAGTGACTGAGGGAGGTGGAGGGGGATCGTTGAGGCATTTTGAGAGCAGGTCTTGGGCGGAACAGAGTGAAGCAGTGGGGTTTGGAGAGAACGGCGGTGAGCTGGGGGCCCAACCTTCAAGGAGGGAGGGAGGGCATGGCTCCGGTGTTTGCAGCAAGACGGTCAGGGGATGGTGTAGTCAGATGACCCGAGATTCCAGCTGGGGTTTTCGGGAGGCAGAGGGGGCATGGTCTGGAAGTGACCCCCGTCGGGGTGGTGCAGGCACGGGGAGGCCAGGGGAGGGTTGGTGACCGGGGCAGGGGTGGCGGCCAGGGAGCCAAGGTTCCCTCTGGGTGTGCAGTGTGTCTTGTACTGACACATTTATTCATTTTAATGAAACATAAATGGGAGTATCACTTCCTAATACTAGGTTTCTTAGCCTGGGTGAAATCGAGCGAGGATTTTTCAGTTCTTTTCCTGAGAGGTGGAATAATAGTTAGGAATTAAGTGTTTCTGCCCTTGGGTCTTTCTAGAGCGGCATCTAGGCTTTAGGCAGGGCCCCTCCGAGTTGCTTGAGGGAGTCTGCCTCGGGCTCCTCCTGCCCCAGAGGCTGCATCCAGGGCCCAGAGGAAGGAGAAGGTAACTTAGGAGACACGCAGGTGCCAGGAAGAGAGCAGGCGTGGAGGAAAAGAGGAAGAAGTGGCATCCGAGCAGTTACCAGGGCTGTGGGGATCACTGCCTTTTCCTTTGCCCCACAGACCACGCGTTACAGAGCAGTGCTTCTCCAGGGGCTCCGGACACCCCAGGGGTCCCTCAAGATCTGTTCAGGGGTGCACGAGGTCAAGACCAGGTCAACAACGGAACTAAGGATGTTATTTGCCATTTCCGCATCATCCTCTCACATGTGTGTCCTGGAGTTTTGGAGAAGCTATGTGAAGTGTGCCATCACAGTGGACTGAATGCAAATGTGGAGAGGAGAATCCAGCTGCCTTCTTTTAAGCCAGATATTAAAGAAATCTGCAAAAAACATAAAACAGTATCAGTCTTCCCACTAAATGTTATTTTATTTGGGGAAAGAGTTTTCATGAAAATGTATTAATTATATTAACATTAAAAGGGGTTGTTACTGCAATGTTTAGGTCAGTAAATAGTTCTAATAGTGTACCTATTGCTAGATATTATCTTTATAAACAAAAGCTCTTTGCAGTCATTTAAGAGCATAAAGGAATCCTAAGGCCAAACAGGTTGAGAGCTGCGGTGAGTGGGTAAGAGGCCAGCATCTGGAGTTCGTGCGCTTGCGTGCAGACGCAGGCCTCGTGATCTTAAGCGAGTCACTTAACCTCTCTGACACTTAATATCTTTACCTGTAAACCAGGCTACCTCGTGCAGTTGGTGTGAGCAACAAATGAAATGTGTTACTATCACTTTGTACAGTGCTGGGCACAGAGTGATCATTTTATAAATGTTGATTATTTCATCAAATAATACATATAATAGTATGAGGGGGGACCCCTCAAAAAACAGAATTATCTTCTGGAGGGCAAGCCCGTTGTAGTACAGGCTTCCCCTGCCAGGTGAGTGTTCTAGGAACCCGTCTGTATCACTGTACCAGCTGGTGTTGTGGTGAGAGGCTGCATTTGGCTTCAGTGAATTTTTTTTGGAGTCTCTTTCAGTGTGTTTGCCCATCTCATCATGGGTGATTTACGAGTGCACCTGCCTACACCATGCTGGGTGTTCGGCAGTTTTGGACCAAAAACAGCACAACACCCATGCCCCACCCTCCCTATTCACCAGATCTCACCCCGGCAACTTTTTTTGTTTCCCTGATGAAATAAGTCAGAAGAGGTGAAACAAAAACAGCTGAAGAACTAAAAGACACCAAAAATTGAGGAGTTCAAAAACTGTTCTGAGCAGTGGAAAAAAATGTCTTGGTAGGTGTATTGTTTCAAATGGAGGGAAATTTGAAGGTGACTGAACTTTAAACAAAAGAAATGCACATTTTTAATAATTAAATTCTGGTTCTTTTGGGTCACCCCCTTGTATATGCATAACCCTGTGCTAAGTGCTGTGAAGGATGTAAAATGCACAAGTCACGGCTCTTACTCTGAAGGCATTTGCTGTCCGGGAGGAGAGAGATTTCCAGATTTGTAGTTGGTACCTTTGGGTTCACCACCCAAGCTCTACCTGACCTTGGGCAGTCCACTTCCCATGGCGTAGTTAGATAATAAAGGCATCCATGGTGGTCCACTGAGGAGACAGTAAGTGCCCACTGTATCTCTCAGGCGTCATTGCTGCTGCCTCAGTTTAACACTTGGTTTTGTCTTTCTCCTCGAAAATTAGGCTCAATCCTTCTCAGCTTCCTCTGTCCAGAATCTGCTCTTCTTCCTGCAATCACGAAGTCATACCACTAGAGGGCACCTCCTGCCTTCCTGTCCATTCACGTGCTGCTTTCTCTGATGTGGAATCGTTCTTTAGGTGTCTTCAGGGCATTCGTGCTTGGTGAGGGTGGTAGGTCTTGTCCGAAACACCCGCCCCTGTATCAGTCAACACACACTCACAGAGATCTCTTTAAATAAACCTGGGAGGGACGGGAAGGGGTTGGTGGGAGGAAGATTGTGGGCTTCACCACGGTCACCTGACATTTCGCCAGCAGGTTCTTCATGCCAGGGTTGCGCTCACTGCCTCACGTGCATCCTCTCGGGGAGTCTCAGAGCAGCACTGGGGCGTGTGGGCATGGTGCTCATTTTTAATAGCTGGAGACCCGAGCTCGGGCTGGTTAGGTGACTGGTGCAAAGTCCAGCTCAAAGGCGGTTGGAGCAGGTTCAAACCCAGGAGGAGTATGCTGATTGCAGAGGAGAGCAAGGTGGCCTTGAGCTGGAAGGAGGGAGGGAGGGAAGGAGGGAGGCCTGGCAGGTGGCAGGGTTTGGACAGAAGGAGATGAGCGAGAGAGTTTGGTCAGGCAGGGGAATTACACTTCGGACTAGGAAATGGTCTCCATCGGGACCCTCCTGCCGTGGTTGTGCACCCTTAAAGCAGGGAGCTGGTCTCACCGTCCTCTCACGCTACTTCTCAACCTCACCAGACAGCACTTTGTAACACTGCCTTTACTATCCTGAAGTGAAATTCAAAGGCGGTATATGCCTATCCATGTGTGGTATATGCTTACATATCATACTAAAGAAAATACAACTGAGTATCAGGCTTACGTCCGGGTGTCAGCCTGCAAGCGCAACTTTCCAAAGTGTCCACCAGGGGGCGGCATATTCCTCCACCCCTGCCAACCTCAGGGGCCTACCTCGTGACATTGGGCTGTCTCCCCTGCCATTGTAATCACACCGCGCTAGAGTCCTACTGGGGTAGCCTGGTTGGCTCCCCGAGGTCCCCTGAGTGCTAAGGGTGGGAAGTGGGGTATAAAGAGAGGAAGTCACAGAGTGTAGAGCTGACCCTTGAGTCATTGTGATAGATTTCTTGTCACATGCACACACCATGATTAGAGTCATGTGCTTTGAAGTTTTAGTTTTGTTTATGGAGCCATTTGCTTTAAAGGGGATTATGAAGTAACATGTTTGTTCTATTTGCATTGGAATTATTGTTGAGGTTACTTTCTGCTACAGCAAGCGGTAAGTTATTCATTTAGTCATTTTCTTTAAGTTGACTCAGTTTTTCTTTACCCTAGAGACATTGGAGTATATTTAAATGGAAAGTTTAAATTAATGTATAAATGGAAAACTTGTATCACTTGGTATAATTAGAGGGCAACCTAAAAAAAAAGAGAAAACAAAGCTGCTACATTCTTGCTCATACTTAAGCTTCCCACCAAACATTCATTCTCTCTCCATAAAACAGGAGTTTAACAAGTGTTAGAGATATTAAAGATATATTCGTGATGATAAGCTGAGAGTGTCTTTAAAGTAATCAGGACTAACAGAGGGGTATAAGGGAATAGTCTTCTTATTATTTAAGAGAATCCACATAATTTTACAGCTTTTGTTGTTTGCCCCTAAAATCACCTCTCATACAGTGGTGGTCAAAACGTCTTTCACTCTGGAGACGTTGATTCGCTGGGTGGCTTCCTGGACTCGGAATCAAGGGACCACTTACTAGCTGTGTGTCCCGTTCTGCACCTGTCACTTGCCTCCTCAGTCCTCCCCTGTCAAATGAGGACATTCTTTCGGCGATAACAGTCTGAGACTCTCCAAAGCCCTGGGTCTCCTTCCATTGAGGGCGCCTTCCTGTTCTGTGCTTAGACTTCCCGTTGAAAAGGGTTGGAGAAAGCCAAGGGTTCTCAGAGGAGTCCCAACCAGCACCCTCTCATCTGAGACGCAGTTTAGCCCGGCAGGGCGGAGCAGTGAAGAGCTGAGACCCTGGGGTCCGAGAGACCTGGATTTCCGTCTTCCCTCTGCCCCCTCCCGGTTTTGGGACTTGGAGCGAGGCACCGCACTGATCTGGCCCCAGTTCCCCTCCGTGCAGCGTGGATGGTCGCACTGTTTGTGTTCACTGGGAGCTTGGCGTGATAATGTGCACGCCGGGGGCTTGCCACGGGGCCTGGCCCGTGTGTTAGCAGTTGTCCCTGCTGACTCCTAAGGCATTTAAAGAAGGAGAAACAGATGTCCCAGGGGTAGGCCACTGGGGAGCGCTGTCTGGGGCCCTGGCCCCAGTGTTGTTAACCTGATGGAGTGAGTCCCCTAGGCACCCGAGAAGGGGAGGCCTTGTCTGAGGAAGGTGAGTGTGAATGTACAAGGCGGTCCCACCCACACTTGGCCTTGGTGGTGATGCGAGGGCTGAGCATATTCTGTGTGGTTTTAAGACTGTTAGAAGTTAAAAATTTCTGTTTTATAGCACTAGCTGAGTGACTTGTGGCTTTGTAGCCCACAGGTTTCCTATGTCTCTGCATGGCTCCTGGGTGCAGGGGCCTGCAAGGGTGCGCATGGGGCAGGAGACAGTGGGGGGAGCAGCGGAGGGACAGAGTTAACCCGTGGTGGCCCGCGATCAGCTCTGCCACCAAGGCAGGTGGGGCTGGGCAAGGAGGCTGGGGCAGCAGGGTCACATGGTTTGCTCATGCTCGGGGACACCTGCCTGTGACCGGCAATCCTAGGGCCTTGCAGACCAGATAGCACTGTCTTGATGGAGATACCCTGTTGGCATGATCGTGTGGCTGCCACCTAAAGCAGAAAGAGAGTTCTGCTCCTTTCTCGGCAGACCTGGATGAGATAGGCCTCACTTTGGGGGAGTTCCTGTACCCACTGGAGTCTCCGAAACAAAGCCAGCTAAGCTGTCTGAAGTAGACAGGGATCCCATTGAAAACAGGTCAGGGGGCTCATGGAAATGTTGGGAAAGCTGCAGAGCAGGCACAAGATAAAGGGCAGCGACAACGGAGGCCTGGCTTCAACGAGAGCCACGGTGTGAGAGACAATGCAGCCCCAGCCCCACCTTCCTGACCTCTGGCCTCTTGGGGTTTAGACTCAGCTCTGGACTGAAAGACACCCAGCAACGGGGTATTTCAAGGGCATGCTTCCCGCCGCTCCACCCTGGGCCTCGGGTTCCCCTCTGTAACCGGGAGGCGGACAGTAAGTGTCCAGGACTTGCACCCGAGAGGGGGAAGGGAAAGAGAGGAATGGGGAGGAAGAGGCTGGGAAAGCTAAGTGGGAAAATGGGCTGGAGGAAGCTCTTGCCCCGAGAACAGCAAACTGCTAGATGGCCTTGGGCAAGTGACAAAACATTTCCGAGCATCAGAACCAAGAGCAAAGTAAAACTGGCTCCGGTATTCTGCGTCCCGAGAAGGCGGTAGCGTTTTGTGTCCCTGGGCATTGTTACTGTCAGATGAAAGGATGAGAGAGGCCTGCAGACCAAGTTCTGCGTTCAGTGTGCAGATGTCCTCATCACCGCATCAGGATACCCGCCTTCCTGGCATTCGGCAGGAGGGTTTTTTTTTTTAGTTTTTTTCTTTTTAAGAGGGAGTGAAAGGAGGAACCCGATGCACATGACATTGATGGGGCTGAAGAAAAGTCCCTATTTAGAAATCTGGTACAAAGCAAAGTCATCGTTTTTTAACTTGGTTCCGACTCACTGGCCTGACTCGTGCTTCTGCCACAGGCCGTGGGGGAGGCTCCCAGACCCAGGTGCCCACGGCAGCCCTCCCACGTGTGCGGCCGGAGCTGCAGGGGCGGCGGGGCCTGTGCAGTGGCAGTGGTGTCAGGCTGGTGCCCAGCGACACCCAGAGGTTGATGCTTATGCATGAATCCTAACACCTTAGGTCATGACCTGGCCCCCCTGTGGCCGCCTTTCGGCCTACTGCCCACCTCCATCCGGCTTATTTCACCTCTGGCCGGCTCCCCCACATCCCGGGGAGCATTGCATTAGCTGTCTGCTCTGCTTGGGGTATTCTTCCCTGGGTCTTTGTCTTAAAATCTTAAAACCCGCCTCTCATTCTAAGTTTTGAAGTCGCTTCCTAAACCCTTGCTGACACCCAAGCTTGGAGTAGGTGTCCCTCCTTAAAATCCCAGCATCCCTTGCAAGCCCCTGTCCCAGAACCATTGTGATTGACAGCCTGCTGGGACTCGGCTGTGGAGTTTAAGGACTTTTTTTTTTTTAAGATTTTATTTATTTATCTTTAGAGGGGAAGGAGAGAGGGAGAGAAACATCAATGTGTGGTTGCCTCTAGTGCTTCCCCTGCTGGGAAATAGCCTGCAGGGAACTGGCCTGCAACTCGGGCATGTGCGCTGACTGGGAATCAAACCGCAATTCTCTGCTTTGCAGGCCGTGCTCAATCCACCGAGCTATACCAGCCAGGGGCTTTTTTTTCTTTTTTTTTAGGACTCTTAAGATCCAGCACTGTGCTCTCTTTACTGTTATATTTCTGGCTCAGGGTGTAGTGCTTAATGCACTATTGTGCCTAATGAATATTTATTGGATGAGTTAGACAGAAACGCTCAGATCTTCCGACAGCTTGGAAATTGAAAAGGGTTTGGCAACATCAGATCAATACATGTTTACAGGGACCCTCATTTCTCTCTCCATCTGCCTTGGGAAGCTCAGATTCATGGCGTTCACTAGACTCTGGAGTTGGTCTCCAGCTTCCCCTTCACCTCCCCTAACTGACCTCCACGTGGGCTGTCCGCCTTGTCATTTCCATTCTGAGGGCCACTGCACCCCTCAGGAAATTCCACGGCTCCTCAGCTTTCAGGACCCGCTTTGTCCCGGAAGGTCTGGCCACAGCGTTCCGGGCTTCACCCTGCCTGCTCCCCGGGCCCCTCACTGCGGAGGGGCCTCAGCGTCGTTACTGCTTCATTCTCTTAGTTCAGGCTGCTTCCTCTGAAAGGGAGCTCCCCCTTTCCCTTCCCCGAACCCGTGTCGGTCGGATCTGCCTCCTTATCTTACAGGGCTTGCCTTAGACTCCTCTTCTGAGCTTCCTAAAATGGTTTGTGCAGGGAGGAACAGGTTTGGAGAGAGCAAGTAGCTAGGTTCAGGTAGAGACACCTGCCATGACGATGGCCCGCACTGGTCACCATTTATTGATCCTAAGAGCCAGGGATGAGCATTTCACCTGCCTTATCTCATTTATCCTTCCAACAGCTTTTGGAGATGGGGGTGGGGAGTAGGCTCTTTAAATATCCTTATTGTGCAGCTACAACAACATTAACAACAGAGGTTCAGGGAGGTGAGTGGATTTCCCCAGTTACCCAGCGAGACAGTGGTGGAGCCTGGCGCGCGCGGGGAAGGACTGCGCATCTCTCCAGACCCTGCGCTGGCGTCCGCGGGGCCTCCTTCAGCCCTTCCAGGACCCTCCGCGCGGCCGGCGCACACAGCCCGTTGCTTGGCTCGTGATAAATGCTCCGCCAGTCTTTGAACTGAATGAATGCTTTCTAACGGATGTTGAAAGTATGATCTTCTCTCATCGATAACAGGATGGCATGTAAACGTGGCCCTTTTGTTTATTTGAATAGGAGTTCTGCACCGGAGTGATATGAAAAAGTAAATAGTGCGAGAACGCATAGAATGAAAATGAAGTCTCATCCCCTCTCCCTCTGGCCGCCCAGCCCTAGGCCCAGAGGCAGCTGCTGGTCCCAGTTTCTTGTTTGGCCCTCTGGAGATGGTCCCTGTACGTGCAGCACAGGTGAGTGCAGCGTCTTTAGAGAAATGCCGTGGGAGCCGCTGTGCACTGCCCTGCATCTCGATTCGTTCCTCTGGA
Source organism: Artibeus jamaicensis (assembly GCF_021234435.1). Classification (NCBI taxonomy): domain Eukaryota; kingdom Metazoa; phylum Chordata; class Mammalia; order Chiroptera; family Phyllostomidae; genus Artibeus; species Artibeus jamaicensis. Next base: position 5,550,318 of record NW_026521828.1, on the reverse strand, counting down.
GGGTGGTCCCGGAGAAGGTTCCGTGTCTCACACACGGGCCGGCCGGTGCACGGAGCATTCGGTGGACCCCAGTGCCCGGGGCTGTTGAAACGGGCGCCGTGCTGACGGACGTTACACCGGCCCCCCTGCTCTGCCGCTACAAACACTGCTGCAGAGAACACCCTTGCACACGCCTCGTCGCCTCGCCGTGAGGGATCTGTATCCCCCCACGTGCAACTGCGTGCCCCATGGTTCTAGCAGACATCTTGTCAGGAAACATAATTACCATCTGTCGCGTTGGCCAGAAAGTTCGTGACGTTTTTTCTGTGTGGTGGCTCTAGTAGCACTCAGTTGCCTTTGTGATAGCTGTCATATCGGCATGCATTTAAAAATCTTATCAAAATGGGTAGATTTTTGTGCAGTCATTTTAAGAAGTTGGAAGAAGATACGCAACAGTTGCAGTGTATTATGCTTTACTATTTCAAGGAAGGTGAAAACACAACTGAAATGCAAAAAAAAAAATTTGTGCAGTGTATGGAGAAGGTGCTGTGACTGATCAAATGTGTCAGAAGCAGTTTGTGAAGTTCCCTGTACTATTGACATTTGGCCAAATACTTCTGTGCTGTGAGCCTGGCTTATGCATCGGAAGATGTTTAGCAGCACCTGGCTTCTGCCCACTAGAGGCCAATAGTAAAATGGTCAAATCAGTAAAGTTTTTGGTGAAAATGAAAAATGTGTCTTTTGTTCTATGCAAACAATGTAACAGAATTTTTGATCAACCCAATACAACTCCCCAGCTCCCTCTTCCAAGTGTAATATGCTTTTCCTACACTTAAGTACATTACAGTTGGTAAGAATACGTGTGTCTTGAAAGAGGCTCACAGATGCAATTCCTTCATATTTACCCATTGGACAAGTGCTCGTCCGGCCCGTCCTCTGCACCAGACGCCCTCTGTGCGGGAGGCGGGGCCCTCGGGACGAGATTCGTTCCTGCCTCTGCTCATTTGAGGATGCGGCCCAGCCGGGAAGAGGGTCCGGAGCTGGGTGAAGTTGGTGTGTGTGGTTCAAGCCAGCCGGTTTGTTGTGTCCTGTCATAGCGGCCGAGCTGATGGAGACCACGTGACACCAAACGTGTCGTCGAGTGAAAGGAGGCGGGTGCGGGGCGTGTCCTGACTCCGTGTTCGCGTCTCCGAGAGACGCGCAAGGGACTGGGAGCCTGTGGGGCAGGGGCCTGGGGAGCACGGGCGACAGTTTCCCCTGGATGCTCTTGTCTCTCGAACTTGAACTACGTGTGTATAGCACACACTCAAACAGAATGATCACAAACACACGCTTGTGCCCAGTCCGATGACACAAGTCGTATGTGAAGGAAAGGTGAACAGCTGCCTCTCCTACCCTCCCGTCCCACCCCCCGAGAAACCAGTGATGTGTATCTTCTCATCTCCGTTTAGACGTGGGCACACAAAACATAAACACGTCCGTGTTTTCTTCGTAAAACCGCGTAACCAACCTCTGGAATCAAGTTGCAGTGGGTCTACAACCTGCGTTCCCCGTGTTTCTTGGAATACCACGGCCATTCTCCAGACCAAGCCGTAAAACCGGCATTTATTGTGATTATCGTTAGCAGCAGCCGCAGTGACAAAAGCACACCCATCCTATGGAGGCTCCTTAGCTCCCTACTTAGAGCGCATGTACGTGGTTTCCTGCGTGTGTGTGTGTGTGTGTGTGTGTGTGTGTGTGTGATGCACGTGCACTGCTCCTGCCGGCCCTGCAGTCGGTGTTGTGTTGGTCCGCCTGCCTCTGCGCTGCTCTCAGCGGCCTGGGGGGTCCTGCGGGCTGGGGCCGGCGGCCCGCCCCCTTCCCTTCTGTGCAGCGTGGCCGGGGGTCACGCGAGGAGCTGGGTTTGGTCCAGCCCTGCTGTGAACCAGCCCGCGGTGCACCTTTGAGCAGGTCCCTCCCTCTGACTGGGCGTCAGTCTTTCCATCTGTCGGAGGGAGAGCTGGGCTCCGGGATCTTGAATGGCCTTTTCATTCCCAGGATTTTCACGGGATCACACGTTCCCCGAGGAGAGGGCCTGTGTTTGTTTTATTTGCTGTTGTTTCCTGAGTGTTACGCACCGACTGGACATTCCGTGGCTGCTCTTTGAATGAACGAATAAATGGGTTCTTTGTCTTGTTTAATGTCACGAAGCTCACTGTAGCGGAGCGGCGTGACCTCTTGTTGCTTTTTTCCTCTGCATCACACTGCCTTCCGCCCCTTAGATATCTTTGCCCTTGACCTTTACATCACGTAACCACATGATTGTTTCTTCTGCTGCTGCTACTCATGTGATGTGTTTCACTGTTGATATGTCTTTTACATATCAGGCCAGGGTTCTCATTTTAGTGCCACAGTTTACTACCTCCGCGGCCCCGGGACAAACTGACCCTGTTTCCTCCTCTATAAATAGGGATGAAAGTTCAGTGTTTGCCATGCAGATGTGCTTCAAGGTAAATTATCTAAGAGAGTAAGTATAAACTAACAAAATGCCTGGTACACAGTAGGAGCTCGATAAATAGTTGCAGTTGTGGTTCAAGCAGGGCGCAGCCTGGATGAATCCCATTTGAATTTGACAAGTGAGCGTCTGTTTGTTGGGAGACAGTGGCCTAGGTGTTGAGGTGACTCAAAGCTGTGTGACAATGTGCCCTGGCTTTCAAGTAGCTCATCACAAAGTCCCAGCAACATCAATTTTGTAGTGAGATTTCACCAGTTTGGTTAAGCACATTGTTTCAAATTGTATTTATTATTTAGGGTAGTTAGCACATTAAAAGACACATATACACAATATAGAGTTGTATGCATTTGCCTTAGTTTCTGTATTTTTCTTATTCCAAATGCCTGGATCATTGTTCAAGTCTTGTTGTTGGTTTTAGAAGGTACTTGGGAATTGGGGTGGGTTGAAATGGTTGAGGTGGGAAAGGGTTGGAGGCAGCTGAAGGCTTATTTTCTTTCCTTTTCATCATAGAGAGTCTGAGGTTCAATGGAATTCTGTTGATTTAGAGAATTCCAGAGAATGCCTACAACGCAGTCAGGTTCCAGAGAAAAAAATGCAGAGGATGGGTCATCTCAGAGATGTTAACCATGGACACTTCTTACCTGCAAGTTACAGAGGCCAAGCCAAATGGCTTAAATAACTGAGCTTGTTGCTTCATATAACTGAATTGCTCAGCAGTTGTGCTGGCTTCAGGTGAGGCCTGATCCAGGGACTCCAGTGATATCTGTCAGGAGCTTTCTTTTGGTGATGGCTTCATTTTCAGCTCCTACGTGGGACACTCTGGCACAGGCAGCCCCACAGTCATGCATCATCTAGGCAGAGAGAGGGTCTCTTGGTGACCCTTCTTAAGCCTCAGAACTGCATCTCTCTCATTGGCTTGAACTGGGTCATGTGCTCTTTCCTGACCCATTTTTATCATTGCTCAGAAGAGTGGTTACAGCCAATCAGTGACCACCTTTGGAGGAGAGCGTGGGATCCATTTCATTCAAAATAACAGGGTTGAGAACAGAGGAGCGAGGGTTTCAGGCAGGAGATCTAGTGTTCGGCAGGAAATGGATGCTTGGCTGCCAGCATGCCCTAACTGTCTCCTGGAATAATCAAGTACTTATATGCACTACCTACTCTCTGTTGGCCATAGTTCTAATAAAGATTTTATGTGCGCCTATTCGTTTAATGAAAACCCTATGAAATGCTATTTCTGCTAGCTCCAGGATGAGGCAACGGAGAGAAATACACCAAGTAGTTTGCCCACTTGTTAAGTGGAAGCAAGAGAATTCAACCTGGACCATCTGGCTGTGGGCCCTCTGCTTGGCCATCACGCCCAAGGTTTCGCCAGACCCGGGTTGGGACTGAAGTAGCTCTGTTCCACAGGATCATTCCCCTCCTCCTGCTTGCTGTAAGCTGTGTTCTGTCCTGGGTGCTTTTGAAGTGGTGTTCCTATGTTGTTCTGGATCATTCCACTTAGTTGGGACTTTTGGGGTAGCTTGGAAGTCCTTTCAGGCTTTTAGGAGTACAAAGGAAAGACAAAGTAATTTTTAATTAAAATCACCTCTAAATTGCACTTACCTTTGATCTAGAAATATTTACTCTCTACTAAAGCATTGGATGTACGTTCCTCGTGTTTTATCAGCAATCTTTCACTAGTAGCGTGGCAAGTAGTGCTTCTCAGAAGTTTTGAAGGACGAAAGCAGAAAGGTTTGCAGAGGGGAGCGCTTGGTGGGAAGAAGTTGATGCCCCCTTTCTGATCTTCCCTTTTCGCCTCTTTTTTTCCTTTTTCTCTCTCCCAAACTGCCCCCACCCTGCTTTTATAAAATGAATATACTTGGATTTTTTTTAGATGTTGAAGCACAGGTGAGAAGATGCAAGAAAGACCTCACATCATCCCATTTTCCTTCCGTACACAACTCCTGTTTATTTGGTGTGTGGCTTTCACTTTTTCTTATGGAAATCACATAACAGCAAGCATTTTATAGTGTTATTTTCACTTTAAAAGAGATACAGACAATTCAAAAATGTTATCAAGCATTCTTTAGCATCAGTATCTTTAATAAAAAAAATTTACTTTTCAGGTACAGCTGACATTCAATATTGTAGCATCATTTTAAGTAGAGCGGACATGCTTATTTGGTAGATGCACCACAATGTATTTAACCAAGTCCCTATCTAGGATGATTGGATTTGCTGCCAAGTATTTTGAGGTTAACGCAGCTTGGTGCATGAGCACTGTTTGCTAAATCTTTGCTACAGTGTTGCCTTCTTGCTGGGCCAGGGGCGTGTGGGTGGGGGGTTGGCTATCTCAGTATGGCAGCAGGTGTCCACTTCCAGAGCTGGGGATGCTATGTATCCCTTCCCGGCCCACGTGTGCTGTTGTTCCCACCTCCAGAGATGCTCGATGGTCCCCTCACCCATTTTCAGTTTCAGGAGCAGACGTCTCCCAGAATGCAGGCACACAGTTGCATCCTTATTGTTCGCCTGCCCTTTTATGTAACAATGTAGCGTGAACCCTCTACCGGGAACAAAATTTGAGAGAGCTCTCTGCGTGTCCAGCTTGGGGAAAGGCTGCACAAGAAATACAGATATTCAATAGGTGATCTTTTTGCTCTGTCATTTTCAGAGCCTGCCGTGGACCGTGTAGTATGTCTGGCACTTATTTAAGCTTTAACGAAACCTCGTCAGGGAGGAGTTTTTCCCCTGTAGTATTAGAAATTCATTAGAAGTTGTTAGGTTTTCTCAGCTGGAGTTGACACCAGCTCTTTCTGCTAGTCCTTGCTGTCTGTCCTTTGTAGGCACTGAACAAGCTGGAGAGACCAGCTGTGCACAAATGAGAAGTTAAAAGCGTCAGTCAAGGCATGCATGGGGACGGTACATGATGTGACGAAGGGCGGGGTGCTGGTTGTGACCCTTGGTGGCCTCCTACTGCTCATCACGCCCCGTACGGCCCACCTGAGCAGCAGGGCATGTGGTTTTGTGGGCTTTCTCTTCGGACACAGCTCACCCTCCCTTGAACCTGCAGAAATGAGGGTGACTTCTCTTCTGATTCTGGGCTCCAGCTGAACCGTAAGCTGACCGAGATGCGGCTCTAATTCTTACCCCAAGAGATGCTGTCTGTCTGGGGATTTCCTGGGTTCAAGAGCCCCAAGCGTCTCAGCTCCTGAGTGGGCTGGAAACACAAGTATCATCGTGACACTTGGGGGTATTTTTTATAGCCACATATGTCACAGTTTCCTAGTCCTGAATCAAAGAGTCGGAGGGTCACACAACTCAGGTATAACGTCCCCATGAGACACAGGGGCATACTTGAAGGTCATCTTTCCAGGTTGACATTTCTGTACCCCTGAGCCCACACCGTGATATTTAAAGTGGATAGTGGCAAGATTCTCAAGCTTCCTGCCTGCGCCTTGTGAAACGTGGAGCAAAGCCGTGTCTTAAACGTGGAACCAGGAGTGCACCCGACTCTGGATGCTGTATGTACGTGCTTTGCTAGGGCTCGTGGGAAAAGCTGACCGGCTTCAAAATTCAAAAAGAAAGAGACTGAAGTCACAGCTCCTGCAGTTTTAATTAAATGCCCCTCCAATATAACATCAAACTTTATGTTGATTCATGAACTTTAACTCAAATCCTATGTCAACACGAGTTTCAGTTACCACAGTGCTGTGCCAGATGGAGGGCTGCCTGTATGAAGTACTTACCGTGGGCTGTGGGTGCACTTGGAAATGGCCAGCACGATGGTAGAGAGTCGGGGGAGCGAGTGAGTTGTTCAGAAGGAAGAGTGGCCTCGAGTGGACTTAAAACAACTCAGGGCTAAAAAAGTTTCCTGTCGTTCCCCTGCCTCTCAAGTAACTGGGTAGAAAATAGCTCCGACCCAGAAACCCTGTAACTTTTTGCTTTTGTGGGCGTCTGTGGAGAGGAGGCATGGGGTTTGGTTACACTGGGGCCCCCAGCCAGGAAAGGCAGAAGGTTCATAGTCATTTACTTCCCCACCTGGGATGGTCTCACTAATTCTGTACCTCTGAGAAGTCATCCGTGATGCAGAGATGGTAATGACCGCGTTATGAGCATTGAATACGGTACTGTGGGTGAGCTGCCTAGCACTTTCCCTTGGCGTAGAAGTTCTGGAAACCGTGTTGAAGCTCACGTCCATCCTACTCCATGCCTCCCTCGCCCTGACAAAATAGGAATGATGTAAATTTTGATTATGGAAGGATGAAGCTAAATTCCCACATCGTCTGTGAAAACCTGGCTCGAGGTGAGAGGGTCTCTTCTTATGGAGACCGTAGGCAGGCAGCGGACGTGCCTACAGCTCGCAATGGATTGATACTTAGGCCCTGGCTCTGTGAGTCCACTTGCCAGTTTCTGGAAAACCCTACCAAGCCAGCCCCTCGTGTTGTGTGAAGCCCTTAGGAATGCAGAAATCCAGTTAACTGACTGCAGGGTGGTAATGCACTTGGCAGAGACCAGCTGGGCTTGGGTTTCTCCTGCTTGTTCCTTCTGAGTCTAGCCCCAAGTGGAATATGTAAAGTTTTTAAATGAGTGTCACTCACTGAGAAAAAGTTCAGTTAGGTACTCTCTCTTACTTTGGTGACTTACCTTTCATCCATCCAGTGTTGCAGCCAATGCTGAATAGTGCGCAAGGTCAGCTCAGAGCCGACTCAGATGTCCGGGGCCTGGCCCACACCCCCCACCAGGAGCTCCCCTTCCCCACAAGAGAGAATCTCACACAAGTGAACAGTTTTGGTGTTGAAGCCCATGAGAGGCAGAGGGGTGCAGGGTATGGCGGCCAGAGATTTGAGCGGAGCAAACTTCAGTGCGGAGCTCGCTCTGCCATTTCTAGCTGTGTGTCCCTGGGCAAGTCGTTGGGTCTCTCGGAGCTGCAATTTCCTCCTTGGTAATCTGAGGACGGTGCTCATCACTTTTTAGGGTTGTGGGGAGGGCTGGGTAAGAGTCTGTGTGTGAGTACTGTGTCTGGCACACACGTGCTCAATGAATATTTGCTGTTTAAAAAGTTATCTGTAAAGAATAAACGCAAACTGGGTTAAAGACCTGAATGTAAGACTCCAAACCATAAAACCCTAGAAGAAAGCATAGGCAGTAAAATCTCGGATATTTTCTTCTTCTTAATTTAATCTGTATTGTATTTCCTCCCATTACCCCTTAGTCCCCTTCAGACATTTCTCACAGCAAATTATTTTCTGATGTGTCTCCTCGGGCCAAGGTGGCAAAAAAAAAAAAAAAAAGGAAATAAGTGGCACTATGACAAGCTAAAAGGATTTTGCACAGCAAAGGAAGCCACCGACAAAATGAAGATAACTTACTGAGTGGGAGAAGATACTTGCCAGTGATACCTCTGCCAGTGGATTGATAGACAAAATTTATAAAGAACTCAACACCAATGGAAAAAAAGTGGGCAGAGAACCCGAATAGACACGTCCCCAAACAGGAGATACAGAGGGACCATAGATGTATGAAAAGATGCTCAATTTCATTAATCAAAAGAGAAATGCAATTGAAATCACAATGAGCTATTGCCTCATGCTTGTCAGAATGGCTGTCGTCAATAAATCAATGAGTATTGGTGGGGATGTGGAAAAAGGGGAACCCTTGTGCACTGTTGGTGGGAATGCAGACTGGTGCAGCCACTGTGGAAAACAGTATGGAATTTCCTCAAAAAATTAAAAATGGAACTGCTTTATGACCCTGGGCTTCCACTTCTGGGTCCATATTCAAAGAGACCCAAAACACTAATTTAAAAGAATATGCCTCACTGGTGTAGCTCACTGGATTGAGTGTGGGCTGGGAACCACAGGGTGGCTGGTTCCATTCCCAGTCAGGGCACATGCCTGGGTTGCAGGCCAGGTCCCCAGTGGAGGCCATGTGAGAGGCAACCGCACATTGATGTTTCTCTCCCTCTCTTCCTCCTTCCTTTCCCCTCTCTCTAAAAAAAATAAAAAATAAGGTAAATAAAATAAAATAAATGAAAGTATTCTTAAAAAAATAAAAAATATATGCACCCCAATGTTCATTGCAGCATTATTTTCAATAGCCAGGCTATAGAAGTAACCCAAGTGCCCATCTTCAATGTGCCATTTACTTTGCAATAATCCACTGTTCAAAAGCTTGCTGCCTCTCAGACAGGAGATAAGTACATCATAAATCAGCCTGCAGTGATTATCTATCCACATCTTCTATTGAAGAGTGGATGGAAAAGCAGCAGCACCAATATGCGTGCAGTGGAATAGTCCTCAGCCACAAGAAAGAATGAAGTCTTACCATCCGTGACAGCATGGGTAGACCTACAGGGTGTCATGCTCTGTGAAATAAGTCAGACAGAAAGACAAAAACCGCGTGATTTCACTCACATGTGTGTCATCTAAAGAACAAAATAGAAAGGGAATCATAGACACAGAGTGGATGGGTGGTTGCCAAAGGGGAAGGGGGTGGTGGGCTGAATGAAAAAAGGGAGTAAGAAGTTCAGAGTGGCAGTTAGAATAACAGTCACGGGAATGTACAGCACAGGGAATATAGTCAGTAATACTGTAATAACTGCGTGTGGTGCCAGGTGGGTACTGGAAATACTGGGATCACTTGGTAAAGTATGCGATTGTCTAACCACCATGCCTTACACCTGAAACTAATATAAAATAATATCGCATGTGAGCTGCAATTGAAAAAGAAAATAAGTTATTAATAATAGAAGTTCAAACCAACTTTTTGGGAACCTGGCAAAGGTGAGCAATACATTCCTTCCGAGAAGCTCGGGGAGGTGAGTTACTGTACGTGGAAGTCGAAACCTGTGGCCGCGGGTACCTTTCCAGAGACTCTTGTCTGGGAATCTTCAATCGCAGTTGCATGTTCCAAGCGCCTCCGGAGTTCTTCCCAGTTTGGGGAAAGGGGCATGAAAGGGTCCCCAGTGAAACAGTTACTAGTTGTGCGACCTTGGGCAAGTCACCCCAACCTCGTGGGAGGTAAAATCCCTGCACCGGTAAAAGGGGTGTCACACCCTGGCTTCCCGACCCCCCCTTGCTGTAGGATTAGGAAAGCTCTTGCCGGCGACGCGTCGAGCCGGGTGCCTGGCACAGAGGATTCCTGTAGCTGCGTGAGCCCCGAGACCGCTTTGCACACCCGCACGTTGGAGAAGAGCCCTGGGAAGGAGGCTCCCGCCTCTCCCGCCTCCCCTGCCTGCCGCATCTGCCTACTTCCAGCAGCCAGTGCCCGGTGCACAGCATCCGCTCGTCCACACGCTGAGCAAATCCAGGGCCCTCGGATCTGCAGCAAGGAAAACAAGATTTCTGCCTGATCCTCATCCTTTCCAAAAGGCCCGTTCTTTTAAGAATACTATATAAGTAAATAAATATATATATATGCCTGCACACATGTTATTGACTTACTTTTATTTTTGGGTAACGTTACATTGAGGTTTTGACCGAAACTCAGCCTGCGCACACTTGAAAAGCCAGCAGGGTCGTTGGGCAGCGAATAAAGGTCCCGGGACTTCCCCGCGGCCGCGGAGAGTACAGGCAGGAAGCCGGGGGACCTGGCGCCCGACCAGAGCTTCCTCGGGGGAGGCTGGAGCCGTGCTCGGGCGTCCTGCCCAGAACGCTGCAGAGCGCGCGGGCCAGAGCAGATGTCTGCTCCCGGGGCGCGCTGCGGGAGGGTCCCACGGCCTCCCTCGCTGGGTCCGCACCGGGTGGGCGCCGGAGGGAGGTCGAGGCCGCCCCCAGGGAGACGCTGACACACCGTGAGGCTGCAACCTTCTATTCCGGCCCAGCCTCTTCCCCCCCTTCGCTGCGCCCTGGAGGGAATTCAGAAGGGACTTTCCAGAGAGCGTTTGCGTGCAGGGTGTGGAAATGGAATAAAAGCATATGCAAATGGGCCTTCGAGTGCCTTCCTCCACCCAGCGATCAAGGGCCGGTCTCCAGAAAGATGCTCTGGCTGCAGACCCTTGACAGCTCCTTCCCTGGACGGCCCCGCGGGGGGCCGAGTGCGGTGGTAAAACCCAGACCCGGGCAGGGAGCCAGGCCAGCGGGGTGGGCGGGGTGGGCCGGAGGGAGTAGCAGGGTGAGGAGGGGGAGGGCCGCTGCAGCCCTGGAAAAGGTAAAGTAAAATCTTAGGAGCTCCCTGTACGTGTGCGTTGGGAAAAATAATCACTGCAGGCTGATTTATGACGTCCTTATCTCCTGTCTGAGAGGCGGCAGGCTTTTGAAGAGTGGATTATTGCGTAGTAAATGGCACATTGAAGATATAATCAAGATGCTTAGGGTGCATTGAATGAGTTAGAGTTAAAGTAGGGGAGACTCCTGTCATGGTGTATAACTATGACAATTTGGCTCGCAGATACTTCCAGTGCCTTGGTGAAGATGAGGTTCCATTGCCAGGAAGGAAATATTTCCAACCTTTTGTTATTTTCAGGGTGGGGTAGGGTGGGGTGAGGAAGCCGTGTAGGAGGTATACTGGTGATCACAGGCTGTACTCCCTGGGGTTGTAGACTGGAGCCTGGGTTTAGCAAGTCACAGACTCTGCAGGGAGGAGAATGTGAGCTCGCGCTGCCCAGGACGTGTGGTGTGAGCTGGGGACTAGGGGCTGGGATTGCGGCCGCTACATTGTGTTTACTGTGTTTCTGTCTTTTCTTTTTTAAAAAGATTTCATTGTTGTTCAAGTACAGTTTTCTCCACTTTACCCCCACCGTTGTGTTTCTGTTCTTGATCTCATTCAATCTTGTCTTTAAATATACGAGTTTTGTTGGTTTCTTTTGGAATTAATCTTTCTTTCTTTCTTTTTTTTTTTTTGTTGTACTGAACCGGACTTGTATCCATTGGCAAGAGTGTAGCTTTTCTTTCTTGAAGGCTTTGCTATTGTATCACTGCGTTTTCTCGTCATTGGGGACCTTCACGACCCCTTGTGTCTTATTTCGTTTGCCTGCTTGGGGTTCCACAGGGTTTTGCCCTGAACCCTGACAAGCGTGGTGAGGCCCCGAGTTGTTAACGATGGCTTTGTTACGAACGGCACGGACTTCTCTTCAGGTGTTTGTTTTCAATAAAAATTACCTTGCCGTCCTGGCACGTGGCACTCCTCAGAACAGGTAAGCAATGGCGCAAGAGCCCTTGGCGGTGGAGCTCGCGGAGGGAGAAGAAGGTAGGAGCCTTGACTTTGGGGTTTGCTCGGAGGGCTTGCAATGACCTGGGTGGTTAGCGTGGGGTGGGTACTGTCTGAGTCTTCTCTTCATGATCCACCACGCCTGGGCGTGGACCGGGTACCTGGTCATTCTTGTCCCTCCGAATTCTTGTCTTCCCATTTCTCTCTGGGCTGTGGAAACCTGGTGGTCTCTTCTCAGTGTAGCCCTTGGGCTAAGTCTGTAGCAAATGCAGGGTCCCGTGCAAATAATGCTTCTTTTTTTTTATTACAAAACCTTTTATTACAAAATTATAAGCATGTAACTCTGTAATATAGCAATATCACACTCAAGCACACCGTATGACATTTTAGGTGAAATGTTCAAATTAAAACTATAAATTATTACACCCGTATTATTACCCTGCCGACTACACTGAAGCAGGCGTTCCTTCTGCTGTACCTGGTGTATGTTTTCTCTGGTCGGCAGCAATTTATAGGTTTGGGTGTGGTCCCACAAGCCAGCTTCTGGGCACCACTGGAGTTCCACTGGTGATTCCTCCGTCTGGTTTTTCTACAATCTGGCAAAAGTTCCTTAATTGGGTCTCAGGCTCAGTCTTAATAATCACAACAACAACAAATTCTTTTTATTTTAGCAATAACCAATGAAGTCTTTACGATCTACAATTTGCAAAGCATTTTCATGGAAATTACATTTGCATGTCATTCTTCCATAAAATTGGTGAGGTTCGTGAAGACAGTAGAATTGGTACAGAATGGGAGCTTATTAAACAGTTGTCGAATGACTGAGTTATACTCATTTTACTGCCGAGGAAATTGAGAATCGAGGAGGTCGGGTGACCTACGTACGTGAGGCCACAGTGCCCAGCAGGGAGTCCACTCCGATCTCCTGACTCAGTTCCTCCCCAGACCGGCTCTGATACATTGTTGGACAGGGTTTGGGCTGCCCTTCTCCCGCAAAGTGTCTTTGGTTCTATGAGAAGAGACACTGGGAAAATGCTATCAGCTGACTAGACTATCAAACAGGGGACAGAGAGCCTTGTCTACCCCCTCCTACAGATTTTTCTTAGGTTTCTTACTCTGCAAGAAATTTATATCCTTAAGAGACACTACTATTTGGAAGCGTTTCTTATTGGAGACAGAAAGGCAAAGGTCATGCTGAAAAAAAAAATGACCGTCTTGAAGCTTTAGTATTTCTTGGGGGCTGGTGCATAAAACTGCATAGATCTCAGGGAAAGCTAATGCCAGAGTTTTGGGTGTTGCTGAAAGTTTGAGCTGAAAGTTTTTTGTAGCTTTGTCTCTTGAGGTTCGGGAAAGAGTCCCACAGTGCCACCATTCTGGCGGGGGAGGGGACCAGCCGCAGCCTGGCTTAAGATCATTGTTACCAGCTGCTTCAGGAGGAAACGTCACTCTGATCAGCTCAAGTATTAAAATAACAAGAAAAGAGCCCCTTGTTCTGCTAACGGAGAGCAGACGTGGGAACACCAAGATGCGGCTCTAGGGTTATGCCTGTGCACCAGTAACAACATCCCATCTGCTTGCCAGAGACTTCCTCCAACCAGGAACAGAGGGCAGGAAGGAGAATTTACCTCCTAAATCGAAAGCTGGTTAGAGAGGCCTGCCAGTGGGGATGGGCCCCAGGGCCTTTCCCATCGACTTCTGTAATCGGAGAGGCAAGGCCCTGGCTACAAAATTTCTCTGGAGGAAAGCCACAGAACAACTCGGGTTACTTCTTTCCCGAACCGATACTCCTTTCCTCTTCAAAGTGCAATGGTGTCGCCACCAAGGTGGTCTCAGGCCCGCCAGCCTTTCCCTCGATGGGTTTGGTGTGTTGTTTAGAAAAGCCTTTCTCAAGTGAGGTTGTAAAGATGTATTGTTACATGTGCTTATGAAGCATGTATGGCTTTACTTGTTATCACAATGTTTACTTGCAGTTGGCTCTTTCATCTCTCTGACGTGCAAGACAGATACGGTTTTTCACTCAATAGGTGCCAGTCTTTCCCGCTGCTACTTTTTAAAGCAAGCTTTTAACTTTAGGCGGGTTTGAGGTTGATGGAAGAGTTGCAGAGAGTACAGAGGGCTCCTGTGTAGCCCTCTCGGCTGCTTTATGATTGGGAAGGGTGATTTTGCAAGGTCCAAAATTCCCCTGTGTACAACGATGTCTTCTCAGAATCTCACTTTTCTCCTGTTGATGGTTTTGCTTTTCTGCTCCCCAGTCACATGTTTAACTAATATTGTTTCTAGAGAGGTCCCAGTTTTTGATAGGGAACCTGAGATCACACAGGGCTTTTAAAGAGGTCCCATCCAGACTTCAGGCAGGTAAAAACATCATTCATATTGCTGACAGGCATTGCTGCTGCGGAGGTGACCGGCCAGGAAGGAGCACAGGTGTTTCTCTGGCACATCGGGAAGGGGGTCAGCCGTGGTGACCCGCCTCCTGTGCAGAATGCCTTGTTCTCTCAGCACCAGCTTCGGACACACTGGCAAGGACGAGGCTCTGCAGTGGGCTTCCTTTTCCTCAGGACTGTCGACATTTTGGGACTGATTAATGCTTCGCTGTGGGGGCCATCCTGTGCCGTTATACGATGGTTAGCAGTGTCCCTTGCCTCTGCACACTGGGTGCCAGTAGCTCTCTCGATTACGCATGGCGATGTGCATTATCTTCAGACACGGCGAATATCTGCTGGGGTCTCAGCTCTCCCCTCACTTCGAGAACCACTCCCGTCCTGGAGTCGGGCTGCCTGTGCTTGTCCCTGCTCCACTGTTCGGTTTACCAGGGAACCTCCATTTCCTCCTGTAGAAAATGCAAATAATGGTGCCTGTCTCCTAGCAGGATCCTGTTAAAGAACAGCATGCAACTGAGTAGAATGGAAGATGTAACCAGCTGGATTATGTGAGTCATGACTCAGGCAGCGTCCCGTCTAGCAGCTCGGAGGCTGCTCTGGGGAGGTTGCACAAAATAGAAGGGCTCTGTACGCAGAAGGCTAGGCAGGAGAATTATGAGCAAAAAGAGAGAAAGGATTCTTTTCAGTCCAGGTCATCTTCTTTTGGGGGGAAAGGAGTAGCAGGGATTTTATCTTGCAGGGTCCCTTGCTAGTGTGGATCAGGAAATCCCAGACTGATAGGTTTCAAATTCTACTCCTCGGAAAGGCTGAAACTGTAAGTAGGTGAGTTATTAAGGTGGGTTTGGAGATGTGGCTTAGCATAAGCGACTCCATTTTGGCCTGTTGTTTATTTATTTTTTAACAGTCCTGAAGGCCAAACAAGCAAATAACCATGAATCACTCAGAACAGACCCTGGAAGGATAGGTCTAACACAACATCAGCTGTTACTATTATTTCAAAAACGCTCCATTTGATCTCACTTCTGACAAACACCCAGACTTTCCCGTCTTTCGACCACCTCCACATCTTCCTCACCAAGGAACCAATGTGCTTAAATCATAACGATATTCACCAACAAATTATGTGTTCATGAAATGGAACTCTATTTCCAGACTCCAGAACTGTTAATTAACCAGTCCCCTGACGAACTCATGCAAGCTGCGTGTGGATTTTACTCGCGGCTCAGAAGAGCAATTCCAGCTAGTTAATAGGCCTGTGAGGAACAATTGAGCTCTGTGGAGCAGCAGAAGGGCCCAGAAAATGATTTTCAAAGCAAGACGGTAACGACAGTGGGGAGATGGAATCTGGGGTGAGGGGAGACTGCGCAGTCACTTGATTTGTTCAGGCGCTGGCTTCGGGAACGTGGTGTTCATTTGCTGTGGACACACACCCTCATCCTGCAGTTCAGAGTGGGGTGGGTGAAAGCCTCATCTTCCAGCCATTCACGTTATCTTGTCGCCCAGACGTTGTTTTCCCTTTTGTAGCTCCAGCTTTTGCAAACCCTCGATGCTTGCTATTCAGCTTTCCTGAGAGCCCCTCTCATGGAGAGGGTGACTTTTAATAAGATTATTAAATTTTTAAGTAGACTGTGGGTGATGTGGGTGTGTAAGCTGTCTCCACCTGTGCCCGAAGGACTCATTTCCTCCACTGAAACCAGGACTTGGTTTGAAGAGGAGACAGGGGAGCCCTGGCCTGAGCTGGGGGGGTCTGAGGGCCCGGCAGGGCTTGCTGGTTTGATGGCCTTGGTGAGGCTTGGTTGGTTAGTTCACTTAGCCAGTGTAGCTGGGTGCATAGGAGCCTGGGTTCTGGAATGATTAGGTTGAAATTCCAGTTCCTTCACGTGCTGGCTCTGTGGCCCTGGGCAAGTCACTTAACCTTTCTCACCTATAAAATGATACTTGCTGATAGTACCTGCCTCATAGCTTCGCTGTGAGTTTTAAGCGAGATAATTCACCCAGCAGCTGGCACATAATAAGTACTTAGTATATCTTTGCTATTATGATCATTGTTACAATTATTATCCATTTCTGTGTTCTCCACAAGAGGGTCGTTGGGCCGGGGGTGGGGGATCTGCTAAGTCAAAAGTGACATTTTGTGCCTCCAAAGGGCGGTCAGAGTGTTCTGACAAGTGAGCACTGAAGGCTGTGAAAGTGTCTGGAGTCAGAGAAGCCCCCAGACACTGGTACCTTAGTGACCACAAAAGTCAAGGACGTGGGCAGAGCCCGTGCATGGAGGGACAGACCCTTGAGGCCGTGGAGACAGGGCTGTGGAGCTTGGCATTGGTTTCGGAGCCTGAGGTGGCCAGGCTGGGAGACAGAGTGGAAAAAACCCCACCTCTGCAGAGCCGATCCAGCCACCACGATTTTTGCAGGCTTTGAGCATATTCTGTATCAGGCTCTGTCTGATGCCTGGCTGACTGGGCCCCGGAGCCCAGAGGTGCTGAGTGCCTGGTGCATGGGCTGCAGTCATTGCTTTGGTGAGCTGTGTCTTAGAAAGTCTTTTCATCTCATTGCAAGAACTCACCACATGGCTGCAAAGGGATTTCGTTGGACACAAACGGCTAGCTCAGTTTAACACCGAGATAACCCTGCAGTTTCTGACTGGCAAAGGTTTGTTGACCCAGTGTCTTTCATATCACCATGTCCACTCCAGTCTTTCCTCCTAAGTCACAGATCTAAATGAGATAATTATTTCATTAAAAAAAAATGAAGTGCTATGTCGGGGACTGCTTATTTTTAATAGCAAATATAAAGCAATGTGGATGGATCTCCCTCCTTGAGACCTGTTGGGGGTAAACTGGAAGACCAGGATTAAGCTAGCTTGGATAGGATTTTAGATTTGCACATTTATACTAGATTAGTAGTTTTTCTAAAAGCCTCGCATACCGGAAACCCACTTTTAAATTCTGACTGATTCCATGTAGCAAGAGCAAAGTGCCACAGGAGAATTTTTTTTCAAAATCATTTTTATAATAACTCAGTTTTTATTTTTCCCTTTGATAGTGGGAAAATACATAAAAGAGAAGGGGATAAACTTTTGGAAACAGAAATGAATAGCTTCTTTATCATAATGCACCAAGACCCAAGCAGGAGTGAAGTTTCTTCTCTAAGGGCAAATTATACATTTACCTGACGGAGTCACACAATGGTGCTCTGTCTCAACAGAGAACTCAGTTTTTCAGCTTGTTATGGATTTCACGCACTGGGGAAATGCTAATAATACATCCAACAGCAGTGTTGATAAATGTGAGTGGTCAGTGGGTAAAAGACCCTTGTGTTGTTCTTTTGTTTCCACGGTTTCTGACTACAAATCTCACGAACCTGACGAAAAGGCTCATAGCACTGAGTTCATCCTGGTAAATAGGTAGCAATCACTTTGCTGACTTGTTCTGCCCTGCCCTCTGTTTGGTGGAGAAATGGTCCTGACCGTGCAGCTTAAGTTTGTTTTGACCCGGAGATGCAGACCGAGGAGCAGGAGACTGGAGGTCCTGGTTAACCCCGGCGCAGGGGTGGGGATTAGGCGCAGGGAGCTGACCACGGTGGCTGAAAGGGTGTGCCATTCAGACCCTGGTGGCCTCTTATGTCCCCGTCCGCTCCCTGAGGCTCAGAGAACTTGAAGGGACCTGACCTGGAAGTTCCGGTGGTCTTCACTGGGCAGAGAGTGGGGGAGTGATTGTCTGGGTCAGAGACAGATGGGGGTCTTCCGGAGGGCAGAAGGAAGTGACTGTTGGTCACAAGGAAATATAGAATTATTAGTTATCACAAAATAATTGCTCGAGATACATTTTCTAACCACCTACCATGGGCTGTGAAGGGGCAGCGGGGAGAGAGGCTGGAAATCTCATGGCTGTTTTGGAGAGGTTCACAGTCGTCCGTGACTTGACTGATGGACTCAGGACCCGGAGGACCCAGGGTCACACTGCATGACCAGGCGGTGGATACTCGGGACTATTTCTTGCCCCCTCCCAATGGTTCAACAACCCCAGCCAGAATATTTTTTAAAATGCAGTTGGGATCACACCCTTTCCCTGCTTCTTCTGTCCCCTGTTAGGGTTGACTCCAGATTCCTGGGGCTGACCTGTGGCTGCCTGGGCCTCCCTTGCCTCTGTGCCTTCCTGGTCTCGTCCTGGCCCCCGCAGGGCCCCTGTCAGTCCCCACCGGTGTGGCCCGCCACATCCTAGTTCAGGGTGTCTGAACATCCTGTCCCCTCTGCCTGGACCTCCTTGGACTTGCCCCTCACCAGACCACGTCCTGTTCGTCCTTCACGATTTCTCCCGAAGCGTCGTCTCCTCTTCACAGGATCGTGTGCTTTCTCGTTGGTGGCACTTCTGCCATTCAAGCTCACTTGTTTTCTGTGAGACTGTCACTGAGCTCTTGGTCTGTCCTGTTGTGTGGTGATCTCCACGAGGATGAGGACAAGGGCCAAGTTCATCTTGTTCCCTGCTGTATCCCCAGCATCGGGTCTGAGTCCTGCTGGGTGAATGCACGATGACTGGTGAGTGAGTGGATGGGTGGACGTGGAAGGAAAGATCCCTCTGGGTCAGTGCAGTTGTCCATTCCAAGCATCTCCTAGGACCAGGACACTGGGCACGTGGTACTGGACACCTGTTTGCCTGCCCTCGAGTTCCTGTGGCTTCCGGACGGCAGGGGTTGGACCACAGTGGTCTTTTCATCTCCAGTGTCCGGCTCACACAGAAACTCCATGAAGGTCTGTGGGAGGAAGAAGGAAATTTGCAGGAACGAAGGGGCTCACCTGGGTGTTAAAGCAAGCGTGGGGGTGAGGGGGAGGGAAGAGCAAATTTCAGTAGTCAACAGCAGAAAGAACTGGGATGCAAAACACGATCAGGGTTAAAAAATAACCGCTGAGAACCTGAATTAGAAAAATAACCCACTAGTCACCAGACACAGCTCGACAGGATGTGCTCGCACTACAGATGGGGGGGGGGCGGGGCAGGGAGGGCGCCTGGAATTTCCCCAGCTGCGCCCAAGGTCTTGAGTGGTGGTGCCGTGTTTCAGCGAGCTAGCTGTCCACCTCAGGAGGTGCGTGCCTTTGGCAGATGCTTAGCGAGCACTAGTTCATAAACTGATCATTGAAGGGCATGAAAATTTGCTCTTGGGCCTGAAAGAAGTCTTCTTCCTTTTATGCATAAAGCACAGATGTACATCTAGTATGTACATCTAGATGTACAACAGCTGTGTACTGTACCTGTGGTATTAAAATTCCCTGGTGGGGGAATTAGGAAAACAGGCTCTTTCAGGGGTGGTAACGAAGAAAAGGCTGGGAGCTGAGCCGCACCATGTCAGGCACTATTTGGGCTCACGTGCCCACCCCAAGGAGCTTTCACTCTGGCGGGGCAGATGGCAATGAGCAAGGCAGTAACCACATTTGTCAAAGAGTGAGAACCCTGTGAAGAAAAACAGGGCAGGGGACAGTGCATGGGCGTCAGCGAGGGAACATCTGCGGTCATTTTAGGGCAGGGGTCCAGTGACCGAGGAGGTGACGCTGGCGGAGAGTCTGGGAGGTGTGAGGGGTGCGTGTTGTGTGGTGGCCCTGAGTCAGCCAGGAGCCCCGTGGGCAGGGTGTGGGGGAGGCCCCGGAGGAAAGGCGTCTGGAGACAGGACAGGGGCCAGACAGCAGGGCCCTGGCAGGGCCAGCTGAGGGCGTCGGATTTTGCTTTGAGTGTGATGGAAACTGTTGGAGGGCCTTTCAGGGGAGCGACATGATCTGATTCAGCTTTTGATGAGATCCCTCTGGCTGCTGCTTGGAGGATGGACAGTAGAGGCAGCGATGGATCCGGGGGACCAGCAGGAGGCTGTGGCTGGGCTGGGTGGGAAGTGCCGGTGGCTCTGGGGGAGGTGAGAGGTTAGGCTCCCATGTACTGTGAAGGCGGAGCTTGCAGCGCTCACAGAGGGGCTAGGGGAGTCCCCCAAGGATGCCGAGGCTTTAACCTGGGCCAGTGGTTTGCACTGAGTCAGTGGGAGGAGCCTGCCTTCCCCGGGGGTCAATCCCGGAGTGAGGTCTCCCTCCAACCAGCTGTGGGCCTCTGCTGTGGACACCAGGTTTAGCATCTGTTTTCTGTTGCCTTCCACAGTTGCTTGTTTTTCCCCAAGGGAAGAAATCACTTAAAAACAAACAAACAACACACTTCTAGAGGCAGACAGTGGGGCAGCATGGATAAAGTTGTTAGTTATGTGTGCTGGGGTGAGTGTTTGAACTGCTTAACCTCTTTCCCCTTCCCTGTGTCTCCATTCTCTCCACCCCCCTCGTTCTGGAAGGTGTGAGGGGTGCGTGTTGTGTGGTGGTCCTGAGTCAGGACCCCCCACTTCCTCTTCCTCCTTCTTAATTGAATTTAATCAATTAGATGATTATTGTGTGGTCAGCTGGGGGTGGCGGAAGTGTCTGCTTCTCCGCCGTGAGAGTGGAGGGAGGTAGGCGCGTACGGTGTCTTGTTTGGGGCCCGTCAGGCCGTTGTCACTTGGGGGTCTTTACATTGTGTGGCTCCCCCTCTCGTCACATTTCTGTCTGTCTGGCTGCCATCTCTCAGGGTCGTTTGAGTCGAAGCACTCTGGGGTGTGGGGGTAACATTTCCCCCTTTAAGGCTTGGTTTTCCACCTTGTGAAAGTGGAAGCAAGGCCGACTGAAGCTATGAAACGGTCCCTCCCTGTGGGCCTTCGCACGGTACATCGGGCTCTAAGTGGAACAGGCCGCATGGAGTTGAGGCCGATGGAGAAGCTGCTGGGTGTCTCCCCAGGCAAGTGAGTGCATTCTGAGTAGGTGGGACTGAGGCTGCCCCATGAGCAATGGAAAGCGTTCATGTAGTAATCACCAAATCGGGCAGGTCCCCCCAGAACACCGAGCGCCCGGAGCTTCGGCTGGGCCCCGGGATGAATGGAGCAGGAAGCCAGGCGCGAGCGAAGGCCTGAGGCACTCACAGGTGTCTCGCAGCGGCAAACGGGGACAGGTGTACGTTTTGGCAGAGGTGCACAGAGGTGGCTGCCTCTCTCCTCTCTGCACTTGCGGCCGACGTCATGAATCTATCACAGCACTCATTCCTGAGTCTGTTATAAAAATAACACTTGCTGGGTGTTTGCTGCACGCCAGGCACTGCGTTTTACAAATATCCTCCTGCTCACTCCCAACTACAACTCAGCGGACAGATCGCTTGTTATACCTTCAGGTACGGACGAGGAGGCAGGCTCAGAGAGGTGGTAGCTCGGGCAGGCAGCCCAAGTCCAGAGCCTGTTCCCTGGCCGCTGTGCTTACTGACTGCAGATAGGCCGCAGACTCCCTGAGAATCCCTCTGTCTAGTAAGTTCATTGTCATCTGCTTTATAGAGATTGTGGGGCTCAAGTCCATGTGCAGTGGACGCTCATTTGTTTGTTCACTCATCGACTGGGCAGTACTTCCCTGCCTCTGCCTTGTGCCAGGGACAGCGTTAGATGCGGAGGATTCAATAGTCAGTGAGACCCAGTCCCTGCTCAGGGGGGACACCAAGTGTCCCGCACTTGGTGGGAGCATCACTTCTCGTCTGGGACTCTGAGTCGGTGGGAAGGCTCGGAATTTTTGTGGTTTGGGGCTAAGTCAGTGCCGCCTTCCTTGTGTTGAACCAGGAAGTGTCCCAACTGATGATGGAAATCAGCAACAATCTGAAAAATGAATTATGATGCCCCAGCAGGCGCCCTGGACCAGAAATTGGGTCACCAATTTTACCGACTTGAATGACTGCCTTTTACTGCCTTGAATGATTTAGCTGTTTGACCTTGGGCCTTGGTTCTAACTCATGGTCAAGCAATGCTGTCTCATGCACTGGTTTACTTTGCTCCTTCCAATACCTGACTGGAAGGAGAAGGTCTCCCACGTGCAGAGGGAACAAGACTGCCCGCCTCTCAGAGCTGGTGGGAGAGAAGCTGGGACTAGAACCCAGTGTCACTTCTAGCTCCTTGTGTTTATTATCTCATCATGCTGGCGTCTTTGTGACTTTAGGCCTTTAGTTTCCCCATTTATAAAATAAGGAATTAAACCACATGGTCTCCACAAGTTTCCTTCCTTTCTTCCTTTCTTCCCAGTCACTGGAGTGTCTGCCATGACCCCGATGTCATGCTAGAAACTGGAAATAATGTCGTGGACACACACACACACACACACACACACACACACACCCCGAGAAAGGTAAAAGACAACCTATAGAAAGAAAATATTTTCAAATTATGTTTATATATGTGGGGCTAGTGTCCAGGATATAGAAAGAACTCTTACAACTTAATGAAGAAAGACAAACATCCCAATTAAGAAATTGGCAAAGGATCTGAATACTCACCTCTCCAAAGAAGACACACAAATGGCCAGTAAGCACGAGAAAAGATGCCCAACATCATCAATCATCCTGGAGACGCTAGTCAAAACCACAAAATATCAGTTCCCAGTAGGATTACCCTCAAAGGAAAGATCATGACAAGTGTTGGTAAGAAGGTGGGGAAATTAAGACCCTCATGCACTGCTAATGGAGTTGGAGAATAGTGTAGCCACTCTGGGAGACAGTCGGGGAGTTTCCTCAAAAGGTGAAGCATAGAGCTGCCATGTAGTTCAGCAATTCTACTCCTCGGTGTCAAACCGAGAGAAATGAAAGCACGAAACTACACAAGAGCTTGTGAGGAAGTGTTTGCAGAGGCGTTATTCTAAAAGGTGAAATATGGGTGCAACCTAAATGCCCACCGGCTAATGAGCGGACAGGCAAAATGCGGTAGATCCACACCACGGAATGTTATTGACCCATGAGAGCAATGAAGTGCTGGTAGGACTGAACCTGACACATGCTGGGCCTGCTGTGGCAATGGCAATGGCAGTTTCCACCTTCTGGGGGAGGGCTGGGAGCCACCTACGTGCTCTCTGGACTTCATTAGGCTGTGGATTTGATGGGGAATAAAGGGTGTGCTTCATCTGTTTTGAGAACTCATCTCTGATTTATCATTGTCTCTTGGTGTCTTGAAATGTCCATCTCAAAGACTTTGAAAACATGATGGTAAATGAAAGAAGCCAGCCACAGAAGGTCACCTGCTGTGTGATTTGGTTTATATAAAGCACACAGAATAGGCGACTCTATGGGGACAGAAAGCAGATTGATGATTGCTTAGGGCTGGGGGAGGTGGGGAGTGACTGCCAATGGGTGTTCAGTTTATTCTGGGGTTGATGAAAATGTTCTAAAATTGCTCATGTTGATGGTTGTATCCTCGGTGAATGTACCAAAACACCAGTGAATTGTATGCTTTCAGTAAGTGAATAGTATGGTGTGTGAATTATATCTCCATAAAGCTCTTACAGATATTTATATGTGTATTTAAAAACCCTAGCATAGCCTCTGCTCTTGTGAAAAGTGTGACCTTGTTGGGGAGACACATATTAATCAAATAATGATTCAAAGAGATTTGCAGCTACAAATCGTGGCAAGCACTGTTGAACTAGATGCTATGAAATGAGAATAGCAGGCTAAGGAGGGTTAGCAGAGAGGTATTAGGCAAGGACGGTATTGAGGTGCTCTAACAGCAGTGGGTAAACCAGGTAGAGGTGCAGTTCAGTAGAGCAGGTGTGCAGCAGTCTTGGGCTCATTTGCAGGTCTACCATTCCAGGGATCTTCTAGAAGGTTGCTCGGTCCCTCCCCTGGTGTTGGGGGCTGCCCTCATCTGCATGGCCTGTGGGGGCCCTCTACCATGTCTACTATCCAAGCAGTGAGAAGCAGGGTGGGAACAGCGGACGGCTCATCAGTTCCGCTCAAAACTCGGTCACGTAAGCCAGGAAATGACATCATGCACCAGGTGTCCATGCGCCCGGATTAAACTTTGGGGTTCTAGGTGGACACAGGTTGGGCGAACAATTAGCAGTGTCTGCCATAGATGGCCTCTTGGAGGAAGCGGCGCCGCAGGTGAGAACCAAAGGATGAGCTGGTGTTAAAGAGAGGGAAGAGATTTCCAGGCCGGGGGAGAGCGTGTGCAAGGGCCACAAGGAGGGAAAGACCAGCTCTGATGCTTAGTGATGTTCCACGATCCACGTGTCCACCGTGCACGTGCCCTCAGATGCTCGGGCTGCGTGAGTGCCCGGGCTAGACCGGGCACCGGGGGGCAGCTGCTCTGGGTTCACCTGGCTTTTCTCTTGTATCTTCCAGCTGGGGATGGGCCTGGACTGCACGGAGGGGGGCTTTGCGCTGACTCGGGAAGGACGCTGTGTACCCTCAGCTTTGAGAACTGAATTCCATGGGTTGTGTCATTGTCAGACCTGTGAAGTTCAGTTCTTCAGCTGGGATGGCTCTGTCGTCGTGGACTGCAGGGACGCTGGAGAGAGCAGCCCCACGGTCAGCCGAAGAACTTGCAAGACTGGAGACAGAGGGCGAAGTCCCCAGTGCTGAGGGAACAGGGAGGGTGGGTTCATGGGAAAAGCACTCATTTTCACTGCGAGAAGCCTTGCATTCTGTGCCGAACAGGGTTCCAAGGAGCCGGACGAATGCTCCTGGCGAGTCCTTGCCGCGGCTGCTGCTGCAGGACGAGTTTATACGGACTGGTCACTCACAGCGAGCCGGGTACCGGACTCACTGCTTTCTGTTCTCTTGGGCAAATGACCGCAGTGCAACTGAGACACCTGGCACTGCCCTGCAGCGATTTTTTCCCCTTCTTCCTGGGAACATTACAAGTATTCTTCTGTATAAATTGCTGAGGTCATGGTTCTCTTTTAAGATGAGAAACACGGGTACGTCCCTCTTACAATCCCCCTCTCCCTTTATCTGAATCTCGACCTCCCTGCATTCTGTGAAAATATTAGGGCTACATTGTGTCTTTGTATTCCAAACAAGACTGTCCTTCTACTCGCCCCCAGTTTCTCTCAGGGAAAAGGGATACGAGGTTGGGAAGGTTCCCTCTGCTTGCTGGCAAGCTCGGCTGTGTGCCGTGGGCCCCGCCCTTCTGCTGCCCTCCTCCAGGACCAAACCAGCTGGGTCTGCTCCTGGGCGGGGGCTTGCTATGAGGATTTCCACTTTCAGACAGACGGCTGGGGGCTGGGTGTGTACCGTCTGGACTTTGTCAGGCTTTATAGTCGACGGTGAATAAAGAGTGTGCTTTGTGTTTTTGGGAACTCATCTTCCATTCCTCACCGTCTCCTGGCGTCCTGAAAAGCCCACCTCACTGGAGTCTGCAGGCCAAAAGCGCGGCCTGGCCCGCGACCCTCCGGCACGCGGATGCCCACTCTGTCTTCTCAGTGACCCGTTTACTGAGTGTGTAGAGTGTCCCAGGCACCGGCCCAGGGCGTTTTGTGCGCGATCCAGTGACTCTCACACCAAACCTCAGCTGGAAAATGAGGACAGATGAACAAAAGTCTGTCCTGTGCACCTCTGTGGGTGCGCAGGGGTGCTTGGTCCCTCCGAAAGCCCCCCAGCACGGGTGTGGGGTGTGGGTGTGCTCTCTGGGCTGCGCTGATCCTGTCAAGGGCCTCCCCCACTCCTCTCCCTCTGCCCACTTCCGCCCTTTGCTTACTCAACCCTTAGCTGGTGGTGACTCATTCTAGAACCAGAACAGGGGGGAAACTCAGCTGAGACCAGAGTTTAGGGTCCTCAGTCCTAGACCCCCAGAGAAAATTCAGAATTTACGTTAGGGGCTTCAGTACTCTGTTTCGGATCCCTTCTGCTGTGAATACCGACTTAGACTCAGAGCTCCGACTTCCTACAAAAGACATTCTAATTGCAGGTGAACTCGTCCTGAAGCAAACCTGATGGATGGAATGGGGAGTATATACCTGCGTGTGTGTGCACACACAGCAACCTGGTGGGTCACGAGGAGTTGGCAAAAATTCACAGTATAAAAGAACGCTTCATTTCCTGTGAGGATTTGTGTTCGGATTCCACTAGTACATTTTCCGAGAATTTTGGAGGTTGTATTTGCTTCATCTAAACTTACTTTATAAAAGTGGAAAAAGCAGGGTGCAAAACAGTTAGGATTATATGATTCCATTTATGTAAACTTATGAAAGTCTAGAGGATTATGGGCATTGAAAGAAGTACATCAGTTACTGTTGGGGAGTACCTCTGGGGCGGTGAGAGTGGAGATGCATTTCCTTCCCTTGTACTTTTCTCCATTGCTTGATTCTCATGCTGAGCATGTTTGATTAAAAACAACAAAGCTACCAGAAGATGCGTCACGCACAATTGTGATGAATCCAGACAGCACGGACGCTGGGCATTGGTTAGAAGTTTTGTTGCAGAGATGTGTCGGGGGCGTTGGAGGGAGGTTCGGGGTGTGTTGGGGGGGGGGGGGGGGGAGGCAGTGCAGGGAGGGATTCCAAGAGGAGCGTGTGTAAGTCCAGTGGGTAGTGGGTGGTAAGGTAGCAGATTTCTTTTTTCTCCTTTGCTTATGCTTCTCTGCCCAAATAAGAAAGGAAAGAACCCTCAGTATACACATGCTGCTTTCCAAGAATTCATCATGTACATCAGTGGTTTTCGAAGTGTGTTTCCTGGATGAGCAACATCAGTATGAACCAGGAGCTTGTTAAAAATGCAAGTTCTCAGGCTCCTCCCAAGACCTACTGAGTTAGACACCCTGGGAGTGGGGCCCGGCAATTTCTGTTTCAACAACCCTTCAGCTGACGAATGCACCCTAACATTTTAGAACTGGCGTCAATCATGGGGCACCCCCTCCACTCAGCTGAGGATGTCGGTGTGAATGATGCTGGCCTTGGCCTGGCTGGTGTGGCTCTGTGGACCGAGTGCCGGCCTGTGAACCGAAGGGTCGCCTGTTCGATTCCCAGTCTGGGTGCATGCCTGGGTTCCGCGCCGGGCCCCCAGTGAGGGAGCGAGCGAGAGGCAGCCACACATTGATGTTTCTTTCCCTCTCTCCTTCTCTTCCCCTCTCTTTAAAAAGAAATAAATAAAGTCTTTAAAAAATGATTTAAAAAAAGAAAGATGCTGGTCTCCTCCTACACATACATGTGGGGCTATTCTTTGCAGTTTGTCTCTGAAAAGTGGGTGCACAGCAGGACCCCAGAACCCCAAGTTCACAACCAGTGATCATCTACACCAGGGACCAGTAGGTCCGCAAGTTTTTAAAGTGCAAACTTGAGGTGCGTAAAGTCACCCCAAGAGGTTGTGAGTTGCAGCAGATTCCTGGGGCCCCCCTGACCCGCAGCCCCAGCGTCTCCTGGGGTCCCCCATTTTCACTGTCACTCCTGGGAAGTCCCATCGAGGCATTTCTCAGGCAACACGTCGAGCAACAGTTTTAGGCCTTTTCAGACTTTCTTTTTGCTCCTGTACCCCCTTCCACTTCCTCTTTCCTTCTCATCCTTTTTCTTCTTGCTCTGGGGTCTTGGGAGTAGACTCACTCTCCGTCTGGCTCGTACTTGGAAGGAGACAGGTCTGCCGTCTTCAGGTAACAGCTCACACTGGTGGGATATGTGAGGAGGTTGGACACACTACTCAATAGTCACGACCTGTCCATGGCTGCTGGGAGTCACTGACCTAGGGACACACTGGCTTCCTGAGTCCCGTCGACTAGTACAGTGAAGTCGTCATTGTTCACACATGTGAGTCCCAGTCCACTCTCCTGGGCTGCCAGGTTACATCAGTGTCGCAAAAACCATTCTTGTTACATTAACAATGGTTGGACTTTTCTGGACAGACCTCATATGTGTGTGTATAGTGTGTGTGTAGATTTATTATAGGAAATTGGCTCGTGTGACTATGAAGTCCCACTGGACAAGTCCCAAGATTGCAGGTGTGTGATCCAGGCAGAGACCCAGGAGAGCTGAGGGTGTGGATCAGCCTGAGTCTGAAGGCCTGAGAACCAGGAAAGCCAAGGTGCAGTTTCAGTCCAAAGGCCGGCGGGCTCAAGACCCACGACGGATGGATGTTTCAGTTTGAATCCAAAACCGGGGAAAACCAATGTCCCAGCTCAATAATCAGGCAGGAGGTGTCCCCTCTTCCCAGCAGTGGGTCAGCCTTTTTGCTCTGTTCTTGCCTTCACTTGACTGGATGAGCGCCGCCCCCCCCCCCCACCCCAGTAGGCAGGGCCAACTGCTTCCTTCAACCTGCTAACTCGAATGTTCAACTCATCTAAAAAGCATCCTCTGAGACACACCCAAAATGATGTTGGATACAGGTCGACACGAAATTGACCTTTACAATTCCTTTTAAAAATATGTTTATTTCTAGGCCCTCTTGCTCCTCCCCGTTCTTTGGATAATAGTTCAGAGAAACGGTCCATAGCTCGGGGGTCTGGGTGGTGGAGGACAGTGAGTGGAAAAATGTGCTGGGGTGTGGGCGGGGAATCGGGCAGCTTGCCACTTCCTCTTTGGTCTTCACAGCACTAAGGGGCTTTGGGGGGAATTCTTATTATGTCTATTTTTATTTAGGTATAGTTGGTATCCAATCTTACATTGGTTATATTCGTTTCCCGTGTACAATATAGCGATTTGACATTTTTATACCTTGCAGTGTGATCACCCCACTAATTCTAGCCATCACCTTTCGCTGTGTAAACTCACTGGCAGTATTGCCAACTTTATTCCCCGTTGCCTTTTCACACCAGCGCCCCCTCCTGCAGCCCTGTTCCCCCCCTCCCCTCACTGTTTTTGAAGGTGAGACCTGCTCCT
The DNA here is from genome assembly GCF_021234435.1 of Artibeus jamaicensis. Lineage (NCBI taxonomy): Eukaryota > Metazoa > Chordata > Mammalia > Chiroptera > Phyllostomidae > Artibeus > Artibeus jamaicensis. The sequence continues at coordinate 5,521,676 of NW_026521828.1, read as the reverse complement.
GTCTCCTAGGGCAGCTCTTCCAAGTGGAAGAGCTAACTTTGGTTGCTCCCGGGAAAGCGCAGACAGCAACACCATGGCAACTTTCCTATATGAGGCGTTTACCACTGCACTCATTTACCAGGAAGATATTATCCCGATTTGCTAGATGGGAAAACTGATGCAACCTCCCCGGCCTAACTTTCATGCACTGTGAAGTGTTGCAGCGGGGATGTTAACCAAGGCCGCCTCACCAGAGCCCGAGTTCTCTCCCAGGTTGGCACTGGGCCTTACGGTTTGCAAAGCCTTTTGGCACACTCTAACGTGTGTGCTGGAACCGGCACTCCCCAGTGGAGCGCATGGCATCACCGTCATTCTAGAGATGGGAAAATGGAGTTTTTGAAAAGTTAGGTAGCTTGTCTGTCCCCGTGTCCTGCAGCTAGTGATGGGTGAGGCTGAGCCTCAACTCCAAAATCTGTGTAATAAAAGGATCGTGTTACCCAAAAAATGCATAGGGGACACCTCAGCTTAGAAGGAATGAAAGAATAAATATCCCCCTGCTTCTGTGTCTCCTTGTCACTAACACTAGAGGAGTGGATGCTGAGGTCCACTCTGGCTCACCCGTGTCTTCAGGAAGCATGAGGGGACCTTCCACACGGCCAAGTCCACCCTCTGGGGCACACTCAGACTTTAAAGTATCTCGGAATGACAGTATCCATTTCTTAAAGGCACACAGTAGGTAGCCTTTAAGAAACCATGATGCATTTCTGCTCTTGGTCCTGCAATGCTAAGACTGGTCAGATTCCATCCATCTCTGGGCAGCCAATGTAGTTTCTTGTTTGAGAAACAAAATTGTCTTATATAACATGAGTTTACTGCAAAGAATTTTGCAAAGGCAAAAACATATAAATGAGAAAAAAACTTAAATTATCTGAAAATTTTTATTGTACAATGATTAAGCATTTTTCCCCTGAGAACTTGAAAAATTCAGAAAAATCATAAAGGAAAAAACCATTTTCCATATGCTCATGGATTACCATTTGGGGTTATTTCTTTTCATTTTTACTTTTTTAAATGTAAGTGAAATCATCCCTCAAATGTAATTTGTGTGTGTGTGTTGTGTTTCTTTTCATTTTTTTTAACCATTTTATTGTAAGCATTTTCCCATGTTCGCATGTGATCTTTTCTATACATTTCCAATGGCCAGACATGCGGTGCCTTGTTAACAAGATTATTTCCTGTTATTGGACATTTAGAACCGGTCCTCCTGATTCCGAATCTGCTGCTTCTGCAAGTCCCCCCACCCCATATCTGTCTCTATTTTTTTTTAGTCTTTTGGTTACATTGCTTCACACTTTATTTGTGGTGGTTTTAGGAGTGTTGAAAAAGCTTAGCAGCTTCATTAATGTGTAATGATGTTAGTGTTAAGGATCTACTATGTGCCAAGCTCTATTTCAAGGCTTTGAACAGATACTCATTAAAGCCATCAGTCTCTCACACAGCAGTAGATACTGTTATTATTCTCATTATACAGATGAGACCCCAGAGGCACAGAGAGGTTAAGTGTCAGGATGCATTCATTTGTTTCGAGCAGAACATCTGGCTTACCGGACACTTACATAAATAGGCATTTATTTTTTTCTCCTCTCATCTAAAAATTGGCACCTCTTAGCATTGGTTTGGAGGCTCGGTGACGCCCAGACTGCTGTCACTGCAGTCTTCTCTGCGCCTCTTGGCTGTAAAATGGCTGCGACAGCCCTGGACATCACATCCCAGTTCAGGGCAGGAAGAGAGTGAGACAGATGGTGCCGACTGGACACTTGGGCTTCTTTTATCGGGAAAGCACCTTTTCTTCCCAGAACCCCTGCCTCCCCACAGCAGAATCCCACTCATGAATCATTGTGATTTACCTGACCTCTGCCAACTGCAGGAGCAGCTGAGAAGCTTTGCCAACCTCTGGAGTGGGAGATGACGACAACAGAGGGGTCTCGGTCAGCCAACCGGCAGTGGCCTCCACAGGATGCTTGCCAAGGTCAAGCGTTGGTCTTCGTCTGGCCCCGCCGGCCTGCTTTGGGCAGGGAGTCACGCCCATTGGCTGGCAGTTGCTGTTTCGCGTGTCTCTGGCTGAGATGAGAAGTGAGCCCAAGCCTGTCAAACCTCATCTCTCACCGAATACGACACCACGCAACACATGCTAACATTTTTCATCAGTATTAGTGTCACCACAAAGTGCCGTTAAAATAGAAGTGGTTTCATACATTATTTATCTGCCCTGTGTCCGCCGAGTCATTCTTTTGCCGGAGAGCCCTTTCCTTGGCATTTATAAATGGGGTAACAAATCTGCAGCTCACTGGGTTTGTATCCTTAGGCTGTGGCAGAGGGAGAGGTGGGTGGTGAGCTGTTCGGGCTCAAACGAGTTGCTGTATCTCCCCTCAGCCCTGAGCACAGGACTCACCTGACTCACCTGCCTGACTGCAGGGGAGTGGGCTTGGGGCTGAGCAGGGGAGATTCCGAAAATGATCACTGTACCCCCTTCATGAAAACCTGCCTGTGTCCACACAGCAGGGTCCCCCAAAGGACCCACTATTTATTAGCAGCTTTCAATTGTGGTTATTTCTTCAGCGTAAATCTAAAGAAGCGGTTCGCAGGGGTGGTGTGTCCAGGGCTGACCGGGAGCGGGGGATGGAGCCACCTGGGAAGCAAGAGGTAAAAAGGGTGCGGCCCACCCATGGCCACGCAGCTCTGGCAGGGACCTGCTTTTGTTTTTGTTTTTTACAGCTGAGCGTTGTTTATTTTATTTTGCATTTTCTAGACATGTATATTTAATTTAAAATTTTTTATGGAATTTGCTGGGGTGACATTGATTAATAAAACTATATATGCTTAAGGTATACAATTCCATAGAATTGATACATCAACAGTATACTGTATTGTGTGTTTACCACCCTGGTCCTGCTTTTGTTTTTCCCTGATGAGATGGAATATTTTAAAATTGGAACAATTATTCGACAAATACTTTTTGATTACTTCTATGTATTGGGCACTATTCTAGTGGGGGAGCACAGTAATGAATAAAATAGTCACTACTGTCCTCATGGTGCTGACTGTCTAGTAAAGGGGAGATTTCATATAAAATCTGGACTTCTGGCTTCCTGAAGTAGCAGAAAAACTGAAGTCTGGGCTGGCTTTTTTCCACTTGGGTCAGGGGAGACACTGGCTCCCTTTTCTCAGAGATGCGGCATGAGTTCTGTAGTTTGTCACACTCCCCACTGCTCCCTATTGTCTCATTTGATCCTCAGGGGATCTCTATAGAGTGGACACATTATTAGTATTACTACCACTTTCAGATGAAGAAGTTGAAGCTCAAAGAGGTACAGTGACTGGCCTGAGGTCTCCTAGCTACAGAAGATGAAGTGGGATATGACCCCCATCCTCTGGGACTAGAAGCTGAGGTCTAGGTTACTGTGCAGAACCGTGATTCAGGTGGCAGGAGCAGAAGTATCACCGAGCAGAAACATCTGACCCACATAAGATCAAATTTGAGAGCTGTATCAGCAGGAAACAGATACTTCAAGCTGAGTTTCAGAAACTATTTACAAAGGCGTGGGCACAGTATAGGGAGACCACAAGTCACAGTGCAGAACCCCAGATTAGTAATAGTGGGGTTCCATTGCCACTCCTAAGTCTTTGGGGGCAGATGAGGAACTGGGGAGACAGAATTGAGGAGAGGGCTGCCCTCCTTGAGCTGAGGCCTCTGGATGCAGCCAGCTCTCGGCGACCCCACAAGGAGGGAACTTGGAGGATGAATGCCCCAACCTCACCAGTTCTCTCTGCTCCTTCCCATTGGTCTCCCAGCAGCGCCAAACCCACCTGGAAGTCCAAGGGGCGGGGGCCCATTGATTCACTTCTGCAGGCTCTGGGGGCACGGACCAGGGTACAGAAGAATGGAGAGAGCCTCGCTGGGGACAGATGAAGGCATTCGGCACAAGAGGCAGGTCAAAGTCAAGGGTATTTTAGGGGACAGTTGGTGATGATGGATAGGGGGAGATGGGAATGAAGACTGGTGAACCCAAGGCTCAGTTTTGGTGGGGCTGGGGAAGCCTCGCCCCCTTCACTCTCTCTCCCTGGCAGCTTTGTTGGGCCAACCTTGCCTGCCAGAAGAGTCATTGATTCCATATCAGAGATTGCAACATGGGGCTCGAGACCTTGGCCTTGATGAGTTTCCGAGTGGACAAGAGGCTGAACTATGTGGTGTGGTGATACTTGGAGTTTTTCCGAGGAGTGGCTGAGTTCACTAAACCCTATTTATAGGGAGTTGTGTCTTAAACACCCAAGACGGGTCTGTTTGTTAGTTTTTAAAATTGAAGTATCATCGATATATTGCATGAGTTTCAGTTTTACAACATAGTGATTCAATAACTGTATACATTGCGAAATGGTCACCACAAAAAGTCTAGTTACCGTCTGTCACCACACACAGTTACAAAAAGCTTTTTTTAATACGGTGAGGACTTTTAAGACTTACTCTCCTAACAGCTTTCAAACATGCAAAACGATATTCTTGACTATAGTCACCGGGCTGCACATTCCATCCCTGTGACTTACCGATTTTATGACCGGAAGTCTGTGCCTCTTGACCCCTTCCCCAGCTTTGCCCAGCCCTCCGTGCCCCCTCCCCCCGGTAACCTCCAGTTTGTTCTCTGTATCTGCAAGCTTTCTTTTCTTTATTCATTTCTTTTTGTTTTTCAGACTCCACATATAAGTGACATTGTATGGTATTTCTCTTTCTGTGTCCGACTTATCTCCCTTCGTAAGAGACCCCCAAGGTGCCTCTGTGTGGTGCCCTGGTAGGTTTCATTATTATCATCTCTTTCATGGCCGAGTGGGGTTTCACTGTGTGTGTGTGCACCTCGTCTCTCCATCCACTGATGTCTAAGTCGTTCGGTTGTTTCTGCTCCTTGGCTGTCGTGCACAAATGCTGCAATGCACACAGGGATGCACACCTCTTTTCAAATTAGTGGGTTTTTTCCCTCCAGATACATACGCAGAAGTGGAATTGCTAGATCATGTGGTCGTTCTGTTCTCAATTTTTTGAGGAACCTCCATACCGATTTCCACAGTGGCTGAACCGGTCTGCATTCCCACCAACGGTACACAAAGGTTCCCCTTTCTCCACATCCTCACCAACACTCGTTTCTTGTCTTTTTGACAATAGCCATTCTTACTGGTGTGAGGCGATATCTCATTGTGGTCTTCACTCATAATTTCTTGATGATTAGTGATGTTGAGCATCTTTTCATGTGACCGTTTGCCAACTGTGTGTCTTCTAAGGAAAAATGTTTATTCAGGTCCTGTGTCCTCTACTTATTTGTTTAAATTCGTCGGGGTGACATTGATAATAAAATTATGTAAGTTTCAGATGTACAATTCTATAACACATCATCTGTACACTGTACTGTGTGTTCACAACCCAAGTCATGTCTCCTTCTGTTACCATGTATCCCCCTTTACTCTCTTCTACCTGCTACACACTCATTCTTTATTGATTTTTTGTTGTTGTTGAGGTATATGAGCTGTTTAGACACATTGGGCATTAACCCCTTGTCTTTAGTTTGCTGTGGTCCCACTTACTTATTTTTGTTTTAGTTGTCCTTGCCTCTGGAGTCATATTTAAGACAGCATTGCTAAGAGCAATGTTAAGAGATTACCATCTAGATTTCCTTCTAGAAGTTTTAGGCTTTGGTTCTTCCACTGAAGTCTTTAACCACTGTTGAGTTAATTTTCACAGGGCTGTGGAACGGAGTTCCGACTGGCAGGACGTGAGAAGTCTCCCGTGGATGTTGGTAGAATAGGGTGTTCTCGCTGCTGAAGGGGCGGGTGGGGGAGGACATTACCCTAGCAGGTTGGGCTGCCCCAGACCGAGACAGCCGGGAAACAAGGTGAGGGAACCCAGGTCTTGTGCTTAGCCTGGGAAGGAGCCAAGACACTTTAGGAGGTCACGGTTCAGCGAACCACTGCGTTAACCAACCCAAGCCCCGCCCACTTCAGGTCCTCCTGGGAGAGACAGCGTGTGTCTTGCTGTCGTCCCCACAGACACCGAAGGCTCCGCTCTTTACGCAGCGGGCAGATGCGTGAAACTTGGAATTGCAGGGGCGGAATGACTGACGATTCTGACACGGTGTTTTCGAATTCTAAAAGTGGTATATAAATGTGAAAATTCAATCAAAATGGAAATGTTATAAATAGAAACAGAGAGTCTCCCATCAATCTGTGTCTCCTACCTACGTATGTTAACGTAATGTTAGAGAAAGTCGATCAGGACAGACATACTTGACAAAAAGTCTTGGATGTTTCTGCACAAATACATGTAGATCGACCCCATCCTTTGAATGACTGTGTAGCATTCCAAAGCCTGGCTAGATCGCACTCTTTAAAACCTAAGGTAGGTGGTGCTTTTTAAAAAGGCGGCCCCTTGTTAAGTATATTCAAGTCCCCAACCTCTGCCCTCGGTCATTTCCAGCAAGCGTTGCTGTCTTCCGGCGAGGCGTGCACAGGGACAAGCGCGTGGCCCTGGACCCTGTGGGAAGGACACTGGATTTGGGGCCAGGCAGGTGGAGGCTGGGACCCAGCCCTAGCATATAAGCTGTGTGATCTTGAAAGGTGACTGGGCCTTTATGCCTCAGTTGTCTCATCCCTAAAACAAAGCGACGATAAAAACCACCTCTTCAAGTTGTTGTCAGGGACAGAAATAGGGTTGTGAGGCGTCCACTGCCCAGAATGGTTGTTCGGTGAGTGACCACGATTGTTCTAGAAAAGGAGCCGCCTCCATGGAGTAGTTTGACTGTCTTTGTCCTCACCATGGACACCATGGACAGACACACGCGTGTACATGGTCATCTGAAATTAGTCCTTGAAATTACTGAGCGACAGTCCACCAAATGGTGCAAAGTAGGTCCACAGGAACAAATAATCTAGATTTACTTTCGAGTCGATCCTGTAAAAGAATAAACACTGAGCCTCCATGTTGTGGACAGATGCCTGCAGGCAGAGTTTGAGCGGTTTATCGAAGAGTCCAGAAAAAGACGTCATTTAAACTCATAGGCTCAATGAAGCAAGGTGGAGTCTACCAGGGAAAAATGTAAACTCCAACCATTTGGTTCCTTTTCTCTCCTTCTTGCACAATATGGTGTGGGGGAGAAGGAGGTGCCACAGCAGGCAGGGGAAGGCTCCGGGTTCCACGTGGCTGACATTCAGTGTGGAGCCTTAGTGTGCTCCGGCTGTGCAAACAGCGAACGTGACCTCAGTCCGGGTGCAGAGACGCTGGAAGTTTGGAATGAGGAAGGCAACGCCTCCTCGTAGGTTGTCCTCCTCAGACCACGCGCTCTAACACGGGGAGGGCCAGGAGCTGCATGTGCCGCGGAGGACTCCGGTGTGCTTGCCCGAGGCAGAGAGCGTTAATGAATCACGTTCCGCTGGGATGATGTGGCCTTTGAATCCTCTCCACAGTCTTAAGAGCAGCCAGTGTGTTTCAAACGGAGCTGCCTCGCACGCTGAAACCTACTGGTAGTCAATGGGCTGCATGTTCTTCCCGTGACCTCCTTCTAATGGGGATGGCTCATGCTTACATCATGGGCTCCAACCTTTTGTCAGCTGCAACAGATTGGGCACAGGCCCATGGGCTGCTTTGAGGAGCTTTATCCAAATGGGGAAACAGACTCACTCATTGATTCTCTCCTTTGGGAACTCTCTCTGCAGGGGAAAAAGAGAGAGAAATTCAGGGAGTTGGTGGCAGGCCCAGGAGCTGAGATGTTCACGGAGAGAGGCCACGCTGTAGGAGAGGACAGATGGAACACAAGGAACATAAGAAAACAGAAGCGAGAATGAGGAAGGAGAAGCTAGGAGGTGGGGAACGTCTGTAAGGGAGAGGGGATAAGGAATTGGTGGTGGCAGCAGAAATGGTGGACAGAGGAGCAGAGAGCACTGAGCATAAATGTCACACAGCTGCCAAGGGACTGGCAAGCTCTCTTGTCCTGTGGGTAGAGAGATTCAATAACATTGCCAGCTGTGCTCTTCCCAAAAGGCCTCATCAGCCCTGGGTCCAGTCAGGCAGGCCATGAACTTGATGTTCCTGTTTTTCTTAAGTCCACAATAAACACCTCCTATTACTTGAGGTACTTGAGGTAGCCCGAGGGAATCTTTGTTCCTTGCAACCTAAAGCTTGTACTTAAGGTTCCTTGTCTAGTTCTGGGCACCATATTGGCAAACTGGAGCGGGTCCCAAGGAGAGTGGTCAGGAAGCCTGGGGAAGTCCCCGCAGGAGGAGTTTTCAAAGGAACGAGGAGAGTTTATCTAGAGTTTTCTCAAAGTAGGATCTCCAAGAGCAGCGGCCACTAGAGAAGATGGAACTTTCTGGGCCCACCCCAGGTCCCCTGAATCGGAAACTCTGGGGGTGGGCCCAGCCCTCTGTGGTTTAGCAAGACCTGCATGGCTGATGCATGCTCGACTCTGGCCTAGACAGGCCCAGGCAGAACATGAGGACCACCTCCAGGTGTTTGAGGGGCTGTCAGGGGGAGCGGTGAGCCAGAGCCTGATGAAATGGGGAGACAGATTTTAGGGCAAGAGAGTAGAGTCTTTGCCAGCAGTTCAGGGGCATCTGAGAAGGGTTTGGGCCTGGGGGGATGGCGAGCTGCTGGTCCTGCTGGTGGGTGTTATGGAGGTTTATGAGGTCTGCAGGGGAGAGAGGGGGAGGCCGAAAGGGGAAGTGTGAATTAGGAAGATGGTAAATCAGGAACAATGACTGAGGTCTGGCATCCAAGGTCCCTCATTGCCACGGCGATGGTGGGGGTGGGGAAGTGCCAAGCAGCGTGTGTAGGAGCCTCACGTGTGGCTGGCCGAGGCAGAGGTCTCCGTCAAGAAACAAATGCTGACATGTAGGACTGGGATCCCGCCCCGGGATCTGCTTCTACCCTTATCTCTAGATTCTAGCCCTTCACTGAATTGTCTTAAGCAGAGGCAGAGACTCCAATATTGGGGCAAACAGGCGGAGGCAATCCGATCGCTCCCCGAAGCCTCTTGGGACAGGAAGCTGCACCTGGAATAATGAATATTAATGTCAAATTGACATACTGTGTTTAGTGGGTAAGAGTGTTGGCTGTAGAATCAGAAGGCCAGGGTGTGCAATTGCAGGAACATGAAGAAGTTCATTCTTTCTGCCTTATCTATCTATCTGTCTATCTATCTATCTATCTATCTCTTAAAATGAGGCTATACTAGTTGCTATTTGATAGGGTTGTTTTAGGGTTGAGCAGTTTGTATCTGTTTTCACTGCTATTACTGTATCTCGCCGAACTCCTACATTGCCTGTGAGGAAGGTAGGGTAGGTCTTATCAACCCCATTTTACAGCTCCCAGGACGGAAATGAGGTGTGGGGGGAAGACCAAGGCTGGCGCGACACTGATTCAGCATTATTGGCCGAATAGATCTGGGACTTTGTCTTCCTGACTCCTAGTGGCTGGGACAGGGGACAGATTCAGTATGTGCGCTCTGTAAAGAACAGAATCTGTCTTTGAAAAGGCAATATAGGTATGAGGGGAAAAGTCTAGAAGAAGTCCAGAAAAAGGTGTGGGGTGAAACACAGGCCCCCTTCCTACCTCCCTAAGCCTGGCTCCTGGTGCCTTTCTGCTGATGGACCTGGGCCTCACTCTGGAGCTGTACAAGCCTCGTGTGTCCAGACGCCTGGGCACCGTGTCTAAGGCCCCTGCTGCTCCCGCCCCTGTTCCAGGCCTGTGTGTGAGCAGGCTTGCACCTGTAGGGCAGGCAGCGCTGACTTTTGAGGGTGGAGGGTGGCGGTTTGCGACCTAAGCTTGCCCTTGGAAAGAGAGACCAGTAAGGTCTCAGGCAGCACCAGTGACAGGCCAAGTGCTGGGTGGCCGCCTTTCGCCTCCGCATGGCTGGGGGCCTTGGAGTTCCTGACTCTGTTCAGGACGGTGCAGGAGGGTGGCCCACCTCCCCCTCACTCTGAGTCTGGCTTATTATTATTGTTTTTGTCTCTTTCTAAAAGTGCAGCCATTCTGCCTGCTCCTTGCCATCTGCCTGGGGAGTGCTGATGGGGACCCTTGGGCTCCAGGCTGCTAGATGGTCAGACACAGGGCCCAGGACTGGGCTGGGGATGTGGGCCGGGCCGGGGCATGCCGCAGGCCCAGGACCCGCATCTCTGTGGATCCTCCTCTTCCTCCTGGGGCCTCTGCTCACCTGACTTCTGGGGAAAAGTCAGACACTTCCCACTGTGATGATGCTGGCACTTTCCCAGCTTAGAGGAACAGTCACTGTGTTTATTACTATTACCACTATTGCTTTCAACTTCTAGAAGGCACTCTTACAAATACTGAACGGCCTTGGTGGCCTGATATTTATTTCTCTCGGGAGACAAGCGGTGGGGCCACCCAAGAATGCAAGACCAGAACTGGAGTTTGTGGCCAGGGCTGTTTGAATGGACAGCAGCCGAGCCCCCGCCCTCAAATTCCTGTCACTTAAACGCCCTACAGACCCTTGCTTTCAGGGTCTCTAGGTCTTGGAGCATTTTTCTGAGGGCCAGGTCTCCAGTGGCCCATCTAAAACTTGGGTGGGCTGGGCCCATCGTTCCCAGGGAGAGGTGTAAGTACAGGAAAAGCCCATTTGTCACAGGAGAAAATCAGGTGGGAGGTGGACAAAGGGACTTCTAATGTCCTGCCCTTGTGCACTTTGGCTCCGCCTTCTCTTACATTGTGAAGAAACCGGGGTGTGTGATTTGGGGACCTCATCCTCAGACCAAGGAGCTGAGAGGAGCCCTGCGGCTTCCTTCCTTCTATGTCTTTGCCTTTCTCCTTACCCCCCACTGTGTCCTGCCTGGGGTGGTACAGCCAGCAGCCAGAGCTCCTGAGCCCTGTTATTTAAAATAAAAAACCAAAAACTCAGCTGTCACCATGGCAACCTGCATCCTGCTCCACTGCAACCAGAGATACAAAGAAGCAGTGAAAGGGAAAGTTTAATAAGTTTTTTAAAAAATGAATTTTACTGACAGCGTCCGTCTTTTTGGGAAATAGAAATGCTCTGTTAGTGGCGTTATCGAAATACTGTTTGTTTTGTGCCCCTTGGCTTCTGGAGGGTCAGGGTTCACTGCTGGCTTTCTAGGGCTGCCTGTGCCACCCCTCGCCTCCTTTAGAAGGGGTGAGGGCTCTTACCTGGCATGCAGGCTTTCTGAAGGGGCTTGAGGCTGGGCTGACTCTAGAGCATGTCTGTGGCTTTAATCTCCCTTCTATTTCCCCAGCATCAAATCGGTGACATCGGCATATTCAAAGCTTGGAGAGCCCTTTAGGATCAGAAACTCTAAAGGGCTATTTTGCGTGTGTGTGTGTGTGTGTGTGTGTGTGTGTGTGTCTAGCAGCCATTCCCCTACATCCTGGGTGCTTGGCCGCTTGCTGTGTGGCACAGGTAATTCAGGTGGAGCCCAGAAACTTCCCTGACCACAGCGACTGACTCACGGATGAGCATGTGGCCCAAAGGCACCAGCGGGGCAGTCCTGGGGCTTTTGTGTGGTCCTGCCTTGAGGAAGCCCCCTCTGTCTTTCTGCTGTGGGGATGAGAGGCTGGAGCTGCTGGAGACCCCTGCCGACAGGGGCAGGCAGGCCCCCAGGTGGACTAACCCGTGGGAAGCAGAGCTGGAGGACGGAGAAATGAAACCAGGCTCAGGTGATGTGACTTGGTCTCCCGGATTGAGTCAGCCCCAAATTCATGGCTTTTCAGTTTCACAAGCAAATATATGTCCCCTTTTCTACCCTGAGGCTGTTTAAGTTGGGTTTCTGGCACCTGGAAACCAATAATTTTGATGTTACTTACTCCAAGATCTTATTTTACAAGTGCAGCCAGGGCGGGGAGGCTCCAATGAGGCAGGCGTCACACAGAGAGGCAGCCCTGAAGGTCAGGTCTCCTGACATCCTCGAAGCCTCCAGCCTGCGAGTCCCTCAGCCCTCCAGCGGGTTTCCCACTGTGCAGGGACCAAAGCCCAGCGGATGGAGGCTGACTGTCACTAAGTGTAATTATGGCAAAGACAGCAGCCCAGCTACCCTCCCCAAGGGCCATGGTGAGCATTTGGGGTGATAGTCAAGGGCAAAAATCTGCCTTTTACAGGTGAGGAGTAATCCTGACATGTGGCCCCAAAAGCAGTGACCACCAGGGGGTGCTGCACCGAAGCCCGGAGAGACAGTTCACCTGCTTTATCTGTGGAGATGACCTCTGTTTCTTGATGGTCTGCACAGATGCGATTCAGACATTCAACCAACACTTGTGATTTCATTAATTCCACTAAAAAGCATTCACTGAGGGCTTCCTGGGTGCTAATCACTTTTCGGGAAACAGATTCAATAGTCAACAAGGTCGCCTCAGTGCCTGTCCTGTAGGAGATCCCATTTCAGTGTGGGGGTGAAAATGATCCGAGAAACACAGAATTAGGGACTGTGGGAGTCTTACGAAGGGAGAGGACCGGGTGCTGTGCGAGCCGATGAGCAGGGCTGGTCTCATGTACTGAGACCAGGGAAGCTCTAGCTGAGCTGGGCAGAGAAGCAGGGGTTAGCCGAGAAGGGGTGGGGACGGGAGGTTCGAACATGGGGAGCCTGTGTGAAGCTGGGCGGGACTTTGAACGCATCGATGCCAGTGTTTGCTGGCCGCCACATGCCAGCATCCCCTCTTTTGCGATTTTAGCTTGTCCTATTTCTGCCCCCGTCACACTCTTAGAGCACATTTGTCCCACAAGTCCCCGAGACAGTTATATAATTTATTTTCAACCCAGGATCCTCGATACCTTAGCCTCACCTCTCCGCAGGTTCCAATCTGCTGCGGGCTAACGCCTAGTTATTTGCATTTATGGGTGTGACGTTAAAACATGTCCCGTTATAACCGGGTCTGCTTTTACGGAGAAGGATGCGGGTTGCCGCTAGCCCCTCGTCAAGCGTTTCTTTCCGTTTCTTTTGTCTGCAGATGAGTGACTGCAGTAAAGCTTTCTGCCACTAGAGGGCAGGAGCGCCAAGGCAAAGGACTAAAGCCCGGAGGTAACACACCGGCAGTCGGACAGGGTTTCCGCAGGTCTGGCTCGCATGAAGTTCCCAAGCCCCAAGTCCTAAGAGTCTCAACTTGGAAACACAGGTGTATTGACGATGATGATTGTATTCTGCACATTGTTGATGGTTACAGAGGCTAGTGCCAGAAGAGAAAATTTTTATAAAAGGGGGCTTTTGGAGGCGGACGTTCCTATTGCCTGTAAAACAGGGGAATGGTGCCTTGGACTAGAATTTAACCTTTCTGAGCCCTTCAGAATGTGCGAAGGAGCCCAAGGGCCCTAGTCCTGGCCCCCGGTATGCTGCTGCAAGACCTTGCTGAAGAGGCATAACCCCTTGGGGCCTAACTGCCCCCTTATGAAAGGATGGGATGATGTGAAAAGTCCCTTCTGGGTCGAAGAATCCAGTGGTGAGGATAGCTGGGCCCTTACACTCCTGCTACGGCGATTTCCAATCTGGGGGCTCTCTCCTATGCGGCCGTCTTGTTTTCCTGACTCACGCCTTCTTTCATCTGAGCAAGCGATTGTATTTAACACAGAGGAATGCAGAGCTATGGGCAGTTTGGACAAGTGCAGGGAGGGACACTCTCGGCTCTTTCGAATCCACCCGGACAGTCAGAATGCTCTTTGCCTTTGATGGGATGAGGCGTTTGGATCTGATCTGGGAGACTGACTGGGGCGGTATTTGCCAGAAGCGAGTCCCTCCCTGAAAATCACGTGAAACCTCTCATGACCCTGAAACCCAGAGCTTCATTGAACCGGCGCACCCACAAGGCTGCCAGCTGATGGCCGGGGAACAGCGCCTCCCTGGGGTTGGGTGGTGATGAGCTTTAAGGCCCTTCGCTGCCTTGTCGTTCTAGAATTTGAAGACTTATGCCCAGACAAGAGGTCTGGAGGAGGCTGGTTCCCACTGCAGGCTTGTTCTAAGAGGAGCCCCCATGGGAACGCGTCCCCGGGGACCTGGGCTCCCATCCCCACGTCCCCCCTGCTGGATCCAGCTGGGGAAGGCAGTGGACTGGGCCTTCTCTCCAAGTTCTCTTTCATGAAACACCACAGAGACTGCAAACCAAAATAAACCCAAATAAGCAAGCACCAAAACCCTGTACAAAATCTTTTCTCTGGCTGCATCAGCTTCTGGAATTCACCTTCCCAGATGACTTGGTCCCAGAATACAGAGTGGGAAGGGCCAGCAGGGGTGAGGTGAGGCTCCGCTTGGTGTCTGGGGTCGTCTTCCTCTGGGAGACCCTCTCTGGGGCCTTTGCCTTTGATGTTCACTCTCTCCCATCCCCCCACTGGCTGATTGACAGTCTGCCGCTGCTTCTCACTCATTCATAATACTCTCACTCCATGAGGCCTTATACTTACCTTCAGACTCCATTAATATAGATTAGCACCACCATTTTTTCTCTAACGATTATTATAGTTTTGAGATATGTTTTAATGGAAGTTCTTTTTTTTTTTTTTTGGGGCGGGGTGGCATCAGCATCACCATTTTTAAAGACTGCGGATGTTCCATTATGACTGTCCCATGGTTTTCACCAGCAGGTCCCCACTTGTCCATCCGTGGCACATCCTGGGGGTCACCTGCATTATCTTGTCATGGGCAGAGTGACAGCATCTTAGGGATCATCCCCTCTGGCTGGTTCAGTTTACAGGGCCACTGGCTTCTGGCTGATGGCAGATGAGGACTGGGACCCAGGTGTTCTACATTGTAAGCTGCTGGGCTTCCCGAGGGTGGTCGTAAAGGGCAGAGGAAGGGACCACACACCCCTGTGCTTGGCAGTTTACAGCTTAGTAAGAAAAATATCCCCTCTTACACATTTTTATAATCTCTCCCATGTTTTCAGCCATGTCTGGCTGACGGCTAAGTGGGCAGACTTGGCCTGACCTGTTTTCCTGGGCCCCAGAGCGGCAGTTCAAGGCCCTCCTTGCCCCCTCCCAGGTCTGCCGCACCTCTGCGTCCCCGGGACTGAAGTTCCCAAGGGCGAACATCACACAGAGCCTGCAGCCCAGTCACAGGACGGCTAAATATAAACCCTGCAGACTGCAAATAAGCCTCCGAGATCATCTGCTCCTTTGTTTGGCTTATTTGCCTCCCAAATCAGACTGGCAAGGAGGCATGCGCACCGTCCGTGCTGGGCAGGACCCGATGGGTGTTCGTGTCCAACAGAACAAGCCAAACAAACACCGCTGTGCAGGGAGCCAAGTCATCCCCTTTCTCCAGTGGAGCGGGGCCTGCTTTGCAGGGGAAGCGCACAGTCCCCAGGCTTTGATTTCCAAAGCAAATCGCTGTGAGTCACATCGCCATCGGGAACAGTTGTAACGGTCTGGCTGTGGGCTGAGGCAGCCAGTCGGCCAGGAGCACCGGGTCGGGGACAGGAGACATGCTGTGGCGTGGAGTGCGTCTCCTCTCTGTCTCCTCTGACATCTTCCCTGCCTCAGGGGAGGGTGGGGAATGGGGCTAAATGAAGCGGGCAGGGGATCCCGGGTCCGGAGCACGACAGGTGGGGACAGCGACCCTCCAGAGGGACAGGTTTTTAGGTGGAAACTCCTCACCCATCAGTGATGTTGGGTGGGTTTTGTAGCCATGCTGCATATTAGCCGCCTGTGATCTAGAGCAAGCCCATCTCGTGTATGGATTTCTTAGTGTGTAGGGTTCAGGGGGTCCTCCAGAAAATTACAGTCTTAGGGAAAGCCCCAAGCTGTTGTACTGAAACAGCCATAGTGGTGAGGACCCTAAGAATGATTGGTTTTCCCTGAGATTTGAGGTCCGTTTTGACTGCTGGGTGGTAAGAGGGGTGAGGAACAGGAAAGAACCTCTCTTGGGAAGGGTCTAGGGTCTGCTTTCTGTCTGGAAAGGACCAGTGACCTCTGCTGCTAATTGAGTTAACATCCATCTTTATCTTGAATTCTTTATCAGTACTTTATGCTCCTGGTCATGTCTTCCTTCTTGAACTGTGCTCGTCCCTTGGCTTCCTTCTGTCTCTCTGGTCTCCCCTTAGTCTCTCCTCAGGTTCACCCTCCTCTGCCATTCAATTCCGCACTTCCTCAAGACTCTTCCTGTGCTCACTTCTGGTCCCACCCTGTATTCTCTCCCTCCATGATCTTATCCTAGACGATGACTTCGGTTCCCACCTGTGTGGACAGACTTGAGTCGCACATATCCCTCAGCTCTGATGGCCTATTCGACATTTCTACTTGGATATCTCAAAGGTACCTTAAGCTCAACATGTCCAGAGTCGAGACTGCTCTCCCAGCGGTGGCCCACCAACCTGGATCTCCCCTCCTGTCTCCTGTCTGATCAACCAACACTGCCGTCTGGTTAAATAACCCAGCAACGCCACCCTGAGCATGCCCCTCCCTCTCTCTTCCCATATCCAAACCATCGGCCAGCCCTGATGATTCTCATAAATATTTCTAAATCTGTCTTTTTTTTTCCTTTCATAATCTCCATCCTAGTTCAAGCTACATCGATCTCTTGCTTGGGCTACAAATAGTCAATAAAGTAGTCATAAAAGATCTTTGTCAAAGGCCGTATTGGATCACCCATCCCCTCCTTTCTACTCCCAGTATTTCTACTCTGACCTGGGCCTCCAGTTTCCCTTGGTGCTCTGAGAAGGGCGGTTAAAATCCCGGCATTCATATGGTACTCACATTCTTGAGCACTTTTTGTTCACATTATCTAACTCTCAACCAGCCTTGTGTGAGTGGGTCACACTCACGCCACTTCAGGGATCTTATCTGTGTTCCGTGGGGACAGTCTCAGAGAGGGGAGTTAGCTCTTCCGAGGTCATCCTCTGGTTGGGGAGGGCCTTCGGTCTCCTTACCGCTCACACAAACCTCACTCATTGTTTCTCCCCTTGTCAAAACAGGGCTTTGGATTAGCCCATGCTGTTCAAGGCCTGTTCTAGCTCTAACAGTGTGATTCTGGGGCTTGTGAGG
This sequence comes from Artibeus jamaicensis, assembly GCF_021234435.1. NCBI lineage: Eukaryota > Metazoa > Chordata > Mammalia > Chiroptera > Phyllostomidae > Artibeus > Artibeus jamaicensis. Next base: position 5,504,673 of record NW_026521828.1, on the reverse strand, counting down.
CCCAGAAGTAAGAGCAAAAACATTTCAAAGGGAACTTTATAGTCAAGGCTGAGACAGACACAAGGCTCCAAGTGGAAGCTGTCTTTCTCCAGGTCGAGTTCCTGATTAGAACACCAGAGACGACAGGACCATTCTCTTCCCCTGTGGCAGCTTCTTTGGCCTCTCGGTGAGAAGATTGAGATGGGCCGAGGGGTCATCTTGCTGGGGGAAGACTGAGCATGGAAGGGGTGACGGCCTTTGCTGTCGAAGAGTGTGATGAGGAGTAAAAACAACCCGCTGTGAAGGGGCCCTTGTGATGACTTGAAATAAAAGCAGGTGGGCCACAGGAAGAGAGAATTTGAGAGAAAGAGTCAAAGCAATGGGGGGCCAGGGATTTCGGGTTCCCAGATGCGGTCCCCACGGTTTACATCTGAGACCACAGCAGGAGTTTCTCTGTGTGCTAGATCGGTCGGTCTCCTCTTGGTGTGTGTATCTCAAGCTACCGAAAGGTTGGGAATGGGCTGAAGGAACAGGAGGGACTCCCTTTGGTGAGACGGCCATTCTCCATGAACTCTTCATTAGACTGGAAATAAAAATACAGTCATTTCTTATTCTGGGCATACATATTACCAATGGCCAATCTTTGGACCATGCAGAGCAGGGATGGTGAACAAGTTTGTCTGCAGAGTCTCCGAACATTGGTGTGGTGGTGGTTGTCTTGAACACGGGGAAGAGAAAGCTTCTAAAGCCAAACGTGGGATCGGTGGGGAAATGTGTGACGATTGATTGGCAATGTCTGCCACGGCTGGAGAGTGAGGCAGTGGGAATGGAGGTCACATGAGTCAGCGCCACTCACCGTGTGGTTTGCAGGTGGGACTAGGCCTACAAGTCATTTGTTACCCATGATAAAATGAGTACAAAGATCGGATGTGAGCAGTTAGAAACTTTTAAAACAATTTGACATTGCTGCCTCATCCAAGTGTATAATTTCTGTGTTTTGTGAAGAATTGATCAATAATGGATTAAAAATAAAAGTAAAACCTGGTCCATTACCAGAGATAGTTTGAGAAGCACTGACCTAGAGGACTGTAGTTGACCCCATTAGTTCTTGTTTTAGCGTCTGAACTGCCCCTGACTTGGGGAGCTGAGGAACGCAGCCAAAGCCCTGTGCGTAGGCTCATTTACTGAGTACAGGTGTTTGCCAGCTTTCCTCCTCCTGCTTGGCAGAACAGTTAAGATAATAACTACTCAGAGATTGCCAGAAATGCCTTCCTGGCCTTCTCTACTTACTCATTTCTACTTTCCGTTTATTCCGGAGAAGCTTTGTTACCATTGATTTCTTCCAGTGGAGAGGCAGGGAGGCCAGCAAAGATGTCATGTCCCTGAAGGAGCCGGAGAGCGACCAGAGAGGCAGCTGTCCAACATCAGCTGATGAGCTGGCCTGGGTGGCCACTGGGGTCATGCCTGCGTTCATTCATCCATTTTCCTATTCACGCCTTCTTTTTTCCCCTTTATTCTCCCCTTTGCCCTGCACGCCCCCTCCCACGCTTTTCCCCACCTTACTTCTTCATGCCCATGGGTCACATATGTAAGTTCTTCGACTTCTGTATTTCCTATACTATTCTTAACCTCCCCCTGTCTATTTTCTACCTACCATGTATGCTACTTATTCTCTGGACCTTTTCTCCCTCTCTCCCCCTCCCACTCCCCTGTTGCTAACCCTCCATGTGATCTCCATTTCTGTGGTTCTGTTCCTGTTCTGGTTGTTTGATTAGTTTGCTTTCGTTTTTGTTTTAGGTGTGGTTGCTAATAACTGTGAGTTTGCTGTCATTTTACTGTTTATATTTTTTATCTTCTTTTTCTTAGATAAATCCTTTAACACTTCATATAAGAAGGGCTTGCTGGTGATGAACTCCTTTAACTTGACCTTATCTGAGAAGCACTTTATCTGTCCTTCCATTCTAAATGAAAGTTTTGCTGGATAGAGCAATCTTGGTTGTAGGTCTTTAGATTTCATGACTTGGAATACCTCTTTCCATCCCCTTCTTGCCTGTAAGGTCTCTTTTGAGAAATCAGCTGACAGTCTGATGGGAACTCCTTTGTAGGTGAACTGTGCCCTTTCTATTGCTGCTTTTAGGATTCTCTCCTTCATTTGAATCTTGGCTAATGTAATGATGATGTGCCTTGGTGTGTTCCTTCTTGGGTCCAACTTCTTTGGGACTCTCTGAGCTTCCTGGATTTCCTGGGAGTCTATTTCCTTTGCCAGATTGGGGAAGTTCTCCTTCATTATTTGCTCAAGTAAGTTTTCAATTTCTTGCTTTTTCTTTTCTCCTTCTGGCACCCCTATAATCCAGATGTTGGAACGTTTAAAAATGTCCTGGAGGTTTCCAACCTCTCCTCATTTTTTAAAATTTTTGTTTCTTCATTCCGTTCTGTTTGAATGGTTCTTCCTTCTGGTACACACTGTTGATTTGAGTCCCACTTTCCTTTCCATCACTGTTGGTTCCCTGTACATTTTCCTTTATTTCACTTAGTATAGCCTTCCTTTTTTTCTCTAATCTGTGACCATATTCAACCAATTCTGTGAGCATCCTGATTACCAGCATTTTGAACTGTGCATCTGATAGGTTGGCTATCTCTTTGTCACTTAGTTGTATTTTTTCTGGAGCTTTGATGTTCTTTCACTTGGGCCATTTTTTTTTTTTTTTGTCTCGGCACCCTATTCATGCCTTCTTATTCGTTCTGTTATCTAACAGCTCTTCCTGGAGTGCCAACTTATTGGAGTGCCAGGTCCTGGGGATATAATGGTGACCAAGACAAACAAGTTCTTTGCTTTCTTGAGACTGATAGGCTGGGAGGGGAGACAGACATCAAATCAGTAATGTATATGAGTTATGACAAAAATCCTGGTAGGTGCTCTGGTGGGGAAGCACCGATTGCTCTGAGAACGTTTAGCAGGTGTGCTGTCTTAATCAGGACACCTTGGAAGGCCCCCCGAGGAAGTGAGGGGTCTGCCCTTGTGTCTGAACCATGCCAGGTGACTGGAGAGCAAAGTAGGTGACTGAAGAGGTGGGCCAGGGATGGATGGCCCAAAGCCTTGCAGGCCACAAAAGGAGTTTGCTCTTGATCCCAAGAGCAGTAGGGACCTGATGGAGTCACAGCTATGGCTAGGCCTCTTAAAAGGCCCTCAGCTTGGTGAGTGAGAAAGCTACCTGACCAACTTGATGTGATATAACATGAGCCGGGCTACACCGGGGAAGAATTGGAATGAGTTAACAGATGCAGTTTGACCCTGTCACTCTCCTGCTGTAAACTTCTAGCTGCCTGTTGTTCCCGGCACACAGACAGAATATATTCATGTGGCCCCACATGACTCGGTTGCTCCCTCCCTCCTCAGACCCTCTGGGGTTCTCTCTTTCTTGTTCTTCCAGCCAGCTGTCTTTCTTCAAGCTCCCAGATAGCATCTTTCTTCCTATTGTGTGGCCTTTTGGTTGGGATGCTTTCTCTATGCCCCCACCTCACCCCTGCCAGCCTCGTTAATTCTCTTGTTTTTTTTTAAGGCTCAACTTAAATATCCCTGGCTCCCTATAGGACTCTGTATTTCTCTCTCCTAGTGCTTGCGACAAGTGGAATTCTTTTCCTCTGTGATTAGTTTTTTTAATGTCTGTCTCCCCTGACACAGCAAGCACTCAATACATACTGAACAGATGCATACGCGTATGCATGAATGAATGAGCGAATAATGAATGAGGGAGAAGGCAGCTGGCCTGGCCAGAGAGGGTAGCAGCTCTGCTGTGAGACAGTGGGCATGGCTGTGGGCTTGGGGCTGAGCGAGGAGGAGTGGGCATGACCCACTCAGAACACAGCCATTTCCTCTCTGTTGGCTTTTTCTTTCTCCCAAGCCTGTGCGAAATGAGTCACACCATGATGAAGCTCTCGAAATGTCCACTTTCGAGGGATTATCGATGCCAATCCTTAGCTCTTTAGGAAAGGCGTGCATCCCGGGTGGATAAACTGTGCTTAGTCCCTCTGTGAATGAAGACAACCCTTCAACCTTAAAATTGCTCAGGGCTAAAGAGCTTCTTAAGGGGTAAGGTGCTCTGCAGCGTGACAGGCATGTTGGAAGGCTGGGGCAGGGGCAGCCGAGCCCTCTCCCTGAATTCCCATTTCTCCCTGGCTGCACATGCCTTCCTGACCTTAAGGGTTTGGTTCAAGAGCCAGGAAGCCTGACATCTCTACACTTTCCTGTAGGAGCCATCTCTTAACTGTGTCACAGCTTATCCCCCAATTTTGTGGCTTCAGATAATGTTCTCATTTACTATCTCATGGCTTCTGTGGGTCCGGAGTTCAGAGCACCCGGCTGGTGTCTGTTGCAACGGGTGTGGGACCTCAGCTGGAGTGAGTCCAAGGCTGGGGGCTGGAGTCATCCAGAGACTCGCTCACTCATGAGTCTGGCAGTTGAATGTTGTTGGGTGGGGGTCTAGCTGCATCTGTTGGCTGGGACATCCAAGTGTGGCTTGTCACGTACTTGGGCTCCCTCTCAACAGGGTGACTGGATTCCCAGGGCAAGCAACTCGGGAGAGAGAGCCAGGCGGAAGGAAGCTGAAGCCCCTTTAGGACCTGGTTCTGGAAGTCACTCGATGTCACTTCTGCCACATTTTGTTTATTAGACGAGAATCACCAAGTCCCAACTATGTTTAAGGGAAAGGAGATTACACTCTGCCTTTTTTTACAGGTGTGTTTTTAAAACCACCATATTCCCTTAAGCAGAATCCCAGAGAGAACCCTGGAATAGCACTATAAGCTCAGGAGCGAAGGAATGGCCCCATAGCAAAACATTTTATGTCTGAGTTTTTGTAGAATTTTGTACCCTGGGCAGTGCTTTGGCCCAGGCTCCCATCTCCCAGGAGGGAGATGCACTGGCTTCTGGGCTCTTGTTAAATAAACGCAGGACAGTGTGGTTTTATCATGTGTGAGGGCTGTGGGTGCCACCCACAGTTCACCCTCAACCCTGCCAACACTCCAGTCACTGCCCTGGACCACTGGGCAGCTCCTCAAAGTTCGGTAATGAGTGACGGTGTTTTAGAGTCACTCAAAGAGAAAGTAAATAAATGAGCCACGCTAATCGTGATGAGTTATATTTAAGAGAAGTTTCTTTGACTGAACTAGTTTAAATGTTAATTTTATTACTCAAGAGGGCACTTTGGCACTCCCTGTCATTATCAAACAATTAAACTGTAGATCCTTGTTAATTTTTACTGCCTTCCTAGGGTAATTAGTGGCATGTAATGTGAATTACATCCGATTAATGAATAGATATTTGAATGTGAGTGGGCAGAGCCTTTTGTTTGGCTCTCCAACAGGATCCATGGAAGGAAGATGGGCGGGCCCTTCCCCGAAAGAGGACCTGTCCCACCCCCATCTGAGTCTCAGATTCACCCTGGCTGTGCAGAGATAAAACACCTGGCCATCGAGGTTTCGGGAAGGTGGGATGGTTCTGACACCCTCCTTGAGTCCGAGTTGGTTGTTGAGAAAATGGACAGTCCTTTTGGAGCAAAGACTTGGAAACCCAAACCAGGATTTTGAGATTCCCAAAGTCCTAAAGGATGACGGTCCCTTGAAGATTCATTGTTTTGGTTTGTTGAGAGGGCCGTTCATGAAGCGCCTGGTGTTTGCCTGGCGCTTCATTAGCCAGCATAATATTGTTAATTCTCAGTGCTGCCTTATGAGATGGCAATGATTATTTCCAATTTACAGGTAAGGAAAACTCGTCTCAGGCTTACAAACACGGGATCATAGAGTAAGTGGCAGATGTTGGCCCTCAGCCCAGGTCTGGCCGGGTCCAGAGCCCAAGTTCTCAACCACTGAGTCTTACTGCCTGTCGGTCGGACCATACCCTCAGGCTAGTGGCTCTAATTTATTTCAACGCTTTTCTTCTTTGTTGATTGTTGAATTAATGAGATAGAACATGAGTGTTGAGAAGACCTCAGAGACGCTATGTGGTCCCTGCATCTTACAGATGAGGAGATGGAGACCCACGGGAGCAGAGGGGACCGTCTGAAGAGTGGATGAGAAGTGCATCTTGGTCCCCGTGTAGCCTAGCGGTAGCGGGAGTCCTGGCCACCAGTGGATGCCCTGAGTCCTGCTTGGCTGTCACCCTCACGTCCTCACACAGAAGGCCAGCCCTTCTGGAGCCTGCCCGAGAGGCTATGGGCAGGCCACATTCCTCTGTGTGGGAGAACCGGAGCCAGCTTTACCTTGTCCATTTGCAGCTCCAATGTCACCAGCCTGCAAATACCAATTGTGTTGGCACATGCCTGCTTGGCTGACAGCATGCTCCCCCTCTAAGTCTCCCCTGGTGATTTCTGGGATCGCCAAGGCTTGACTGAAATAGTCCCAGAGCCAGCCTTTCCTCCACGGTCTGCGTGGCTTCCCTGCTCCTCTGTTCTGCTCCCTCCTGATAGGTAGAGTCCACTGCCTGGGGACCCAACCCTGAGGTCCGTCATGAGGACAATTTGGCTTTCCGTGCCAGGGGCAGAACTTTGCTGGGTGGTGTGGTGGCCCGGCCTGGTGCCCTGTGGTCTCTGTGTTCCTGGGAACAGTGAGCCCCTGACCATCTCCCCTCAACCAAAATGTCACTGGGATACTTGTGAGTTGTGGTACTATCAGTTTCTGGCCTTCACACCCTCACCCACTGGAGCTCAAGTCCATTCCCACTGGTTCCTTCCACCCTCCCCTGTCCTCCCCTTGGACTTTGCTCCTCAGTCCACCCTGCTGTCTCCACCCTCAGTTACCGGACAGCAGCCTCCAGACCAGGCCTTCTGCTGCGTGTGGAGTGGACAGTGTGACGGACATTGTTATTTGCTGGGCCCTCTTTCCTTCCTTTCTCACAGAACCTCCGTTTTTTGGTGGGGAGGGGCAAGAATTTGTCTGACTCCAGTGACGACTCAGTGCTTGTTCTAGACGAATCAGGTTACAGTCCACCCACCTGCCCCATCCCGCCCCATCTGCAGGCGTGTGATCCTGAGCTGGATAAGAGGTGAGGGGAAGGATGGCTGTCCCTGGGGAAGGATCTGTTCTCCTGAGCAAAAGGGCAGATGGGAATGGTACCTGGTGATGCCACCCCGTTTCCTGTTTTCCTGCCTCAAGTGGGGGGCTGATGGCTGGAGCTGGGGAAAGCGGGGTGGGGGCGGTGAGGCTGCGTAGCAGGAAGGCAGAGCAGAAAAGTCAGGGCACCTGGATCCCGAGGACTGGGTTCAGCTGTCAGCCCAGTCTGCCTGCACCTTCCTCTAGGCTTCTCATTAGGGAACAATCAGTGCACTTGAGTGACAGGTCACAGCCCCTGCCCCCACGGAGCTTACACACAATCAGTGGATGACAGAGATGCTGGGAATGGAGCGGAAGGGTTGTCAACTCGGGCAGTGCCTGCGTGCCAGCTCAGCTGTTCTCTTGCTTATCAGAGGAGAAGAACAGCATTCCTTGGTTGCCGGGCCTTTGCTCAGAATAATTAGTCCCTCTCTATTTGCTTTTGCTTTTGACTTCTAACTTCTCAGAGTAAATATGAGCCAGGAAGGGCTGGTCACGGGAGCAGCTGCCCCTAGGAACCTGGCTGTCTGCGGGCTGTGGTGGACTGTGAGCTCATTTAGAGAACACTCCGGATCGATAATGACTGCAGTTCCACCAGAGGCAGCGTTTGAAGCCAGTGATTCTTGCAGGAGCTGTGGTTACATTTGGAGTGCTCAGGCAAGGCAGGGAGGCTCTCGCCTTCTCTCCTCCATACAGGGGCGAGCAGTCTGTATTTGGGCAGTTGGGGTTGCCAGGTCAGCCGGCCCTGGGAATGGTTGGTTCACAGCTCTGGATTATTCTCTCATGGGTGGCAAGTTCTGCTGAGGGAGAGGCCGTGGAAGGTGGCGGTCTAGAGCTCCAGGTCTGAGAATGCAGACAGTGTCTCCTTAACAAGCTGCGTGGCTCTGGGCAAGTTGCTCAGCCTGGCCGAACTCGATTTCTTTATCAGGTCATTGTGGATAATCACAGCAGATAAGGCTTTCCTTGGACCTTAGTGGGCCTTTCATGAATCTTCCAAGAAGCATGTCCAGCCAAGGGCTGGGATATGAGGAAGTGAATTTGTGAAATGCATAGAAATGAAAACACCCCAAAATAGTAAAGGTGAAGAGGTTACAAAACAAAATGAAAACACAAAACAAAACCCAAACCGTGTTGGGAGATACCCTGGGCTTTCCCTGGGGTGTGGGGTAAGGAGGGCTATGTCCTCCTAATTCTTTGCCCATGGTACTGCCAGGATCAGGCCCTGTGCGTAAAAGGTGAGCCTTCCAGACTAAAAACTAAAACACACTCCCCCAAAATGGAGGCATGAATTTCTATTTTTAATGATACTCAGAGTTTCTGTATTTTTAAGGAAAGAAATAGACACCTTTATGCTGCTGTGGATATATACATATTAAAATATTTTAGGGCAGTTTGTCAGTCTGAATCAAGAGCCCAAAAAGTGGTCATGCCCTTTGACTTGTTGGTGCCATTTCAGAAATGGACTCTCAGGAAATAAAAATATGGTTGTGAGAAAATTTAGTTAACATGCTCTTTATGCAGCATTGTAAAACAGAGAAGAACTGTTCAATAATTCTCAAATCCTGATGCATCTGTACAGTAGAACACCATATTCCTGTTTAAAAAATCTAGAGCAGTGCATTGAGTGCCAGCCTGTGAACCAAATGGTGGCAGGTTCAATCCCAGTCAGGGCACGTGCCTGAGTTGTGGGCCAGGTTCCCAGTAGGGGGCATGCAAGAGGCAACCACAGATTGATGTGTCCCTCCCTCTCTTTCTCCCTGCCTTCCCCTCTTGAAAAATAAAAATAAATAAAATCATTAAAAAAAATCTAGAACAATATTGAAAACCTAAAAAGTTCAAGATGGATGCAGACTTAAAGCGTGAAGACTGTGGATTTATACTCTTGAAGTTGAAACCCACTTCAATGCTTTCTAGCTTTATGACATTGGACCTGTTACAGAAATTCTCTGCACCTAGGATATTTCATGGGAGAACAGGGGTTATAAATAATAATTATCTTATGGGATCGTTATAAGTAAGACAACACTTGTAAAACTCAGGGGACAGTGACAAGCAAAAGGCAAGTGACTTATCGTTAGGTGAAAACCATTAAAACATGTTTAAAGAAAACAAGGAAAGAAAGAGAAGAAAAATGTATCTATGCAAAGAAACAAGCTAAGATAGCATTTATTTATTTATTCAACACGTCTTTATCGAGGACCTCCTGTGCAATGGACTCTGGAATACAGTTCAGAGAGGAGGTCCTCATAAGAATCTCTACAGGTGATTCTAGAAAGTGCAGATGGGGACCCATCCAACATCAGAAATCTGGATTTCGTAGACATGGCCCGAGGCCCAGCTGTCTTCACCTGGAGTTTGTGCCACAAGCCTTCAGAGACCGCAGTGTCTAGGAAGGAATGAGGACTCAAATTTTTTTCCTGGTGTTTTGTAAAGTTTCTCCAGCAAGTAAGGGTACTCTTTTACAATTAAAGGTAACCACTTTATATGTATAAACATTCAGCAGCTATGCCCCTCCTGTCCTCCTCTTCCCATGCCCAGGGCAATTCTCATGTTTTCCTCATGGACAGAAACATATCACCAAGACTCTGGATTAGGGACTGCCTCTGGGAATGTGCGGTGGAGCTGTGATTCTCAGCCACAATCTCACAAAGGGAAGGTGGATGGTTTATTTTTTGTCCAAATCATCTACTTGTGTTTGAATGTGCACCAGGGCAGTCTCTGTGCTGCAAAGGGAACCTTTTTAACGGTGCATTTCATTTGATTTCTTTTTGCTGCAAATGCTCCTGACCTTGAAATTCATCCAGTGGCTCTAGTAGTTGGTGCAGTTTCCAGAGTCATTTGTATGGACGCTGTGTGATGAGGAGGTAGGGGGAGAAATCTCCATAGTCATCTCGTGTTTGTAGCAGGTGAATTTATATTTTATGGATCTTGGTTAAATTGATTTTTTGTGAGACACACCGGAGTGTTTGCAAATATGAAAGTTCTTGTAGTGCCGGTCATTTGTTTGCATTTACAGGAAGAATAAAAAGAAGAAGAAAAAATTTGCTCTCTCTGCCAGCAGACTCCATCATTCCCCGGAGTGTGGGAGGGGAGGGCAGGGAGGGCTTCTAACAGGAGAGAAAATTAGAGGCAGAGAGATCAAAGACAAGGGGGAGAAGCTGCCAGGGAGGGTTGGTCTGCTCCAGGAATCATTGGCAGGGTGCGGGCTGCAAGTTTTCAAGTATTGGGTGGATCTCACCAGAGATAACGATAAACACAACTGCTGTGATTAAAGGCTTTAAAATTCCTCAGCTCTCTTATGAGTGAGCTCTGTGGTCCTGACTTGGGTTCTTTCTGGCCTGATCTTAGCAATTACGTAGATTCACAGAAAGATACCTGCCAGCTTGGTTATATAACAACTGTGTTTTTAATAGTTTAAAAAACATATCTTTCCTAATCCCAAACTAAATCAAGCTAAACAAGAATACCTAGCCTTATATCAGTTGGTTCTGATGCCCAAAATACTTTTTAAAACAATTTTTAAAAGATTTTATTTATTTATCTTTAGAGGGGAAGGGAAGGAGAGAGAGAGAGAGAGAGAAATATCAATGTATGGTTGCCTCTCATGCGTCCCCTGCTGGGAACTGGGCTGCAACCCAGGCACGTGCCCTGACTGGGAATCGAACTGCGATCCTTTGGTTTGCAAGCCCCAGCTTAATCCACTGAGCTACACCAGCCAGGCCAAAATACTCTTTGTGTGGTCTGTCCTTCCAATAAAGTTAGGCACAGTCGGTATGTAGCATGCAGAGCACCCGTCCTTACTGCTGAGCCCATGGCAGACATCACTAATCAATTACAGTACTCTGTACTGCTGAGGACAGATGTCAGCCCCAATATTTGCACTGATAGTCTCAGGCAGAATACTCATTTGGGGTCGGTCTTAAGCATGGAGTTGGTAGTTCACCTATCTAGTAGAAGTTGTGAGACATTCTCTACTCCACAATATTTCTCCCATTAAGCAAACTGGATGCCTGAATTTCTCACCCGGATAGCCATGCCATCCCTTTTGCCTAAGGCACAGTTGGCAAACACAAAGCATCTACACTGCTGTTCTTACTGTAGTTCCTCCCATTTTATCCTCGACAGGAACCACTTGTAAATCTCAGCACTCACGGTGAACTCAGCTGTGACTGTAGAATCTTTCTCAACAGAGTTCTCCTTGCAGCTTCTACCAATTGATGGGATTTGTGTGAAACAGAAAAGGCGTTTTTCATCGCTGGGTTTCTGAGAGTGAGGGACCAAAGCATGTGCCACTGAGTGCTGATTATGAATTATTTTATCAGATCAGTGTCACCAGAGGGTGGAGGGTATTCAGATCCTTTAGAGCAGTGGTCCCCAATCTTTTTGGCACCAGGGACCGGTTTTGTGGAAGACAATTTTTCCATGGACAGTGGGGGTGGGGTGGGGGTTGGTTTCGGGATGATTCAAGCACATTATATTTATTGTGCACTTTATTTCTATTATCAGTATATTGTAATATATAATGAAATAAGTATACAACTCACCTTAATGCAGATGCAGCTGTACAACTGAAGCACATCAACTCCCTTGCCACTATAGAGCCTGCCACGGGATGCAGCTTAATTGTCACTTGCCACTCATGGATAGGGTTTTGATATAAGTCTGCAAGCAATTGATTTATTATGGTCTCTGTGCAGTCAACCCTCTCTGCTCATGGTAATCTATTTGCAGTTGCTCACCAACACCAGCATCACCACCTCAGCTCACCAGGCATCTGATTCTGGTAAGGAGCACGCAACCTAGATTCCTCACGTGTGCAGGTCCCAGTAGGGTTCCCCGTCTACGATAATCCACCATCCACCGTGGACCTGACAGGAGGCGGGGCTCGGGCTGCACTGCCAGTGATGGGGAGCGGCTGCGAATACAGATGAAGCTTCTCACTTGCCCACAGCTTACCTCCTGCTGTGCAGCCCCTGCTCCTAACAGGCCGACCACAATCCTGCACTAGGGTCTGGCCTCAGTTTCTATCTCTAACCACAGCCTGTGTCTGCCCAGATGAGCCTTTCCACTTGCTTTCATACATCTTATCTTTTTCTTTTTTTGTGGGAGAGGGTCCTCTGTTCACTCTTTCCCCCACCCAGAATACCTTCCATCCCAAATACCCAATGCTTAGCATTATTTCAGGCTTAGTTTATGGTTCATTTCTTTTTGCTAAGTTCTCTCTCTTTTTTTTTTAAATACTAGCAATGACTATTTTAAATGATTTTGTGGTTTAAATTCTCATGGCTTTTCAATTCATTGAACTCAGTTGGCATCGAACAGTTTCCCCTGAAATGTCTATTCCTTTCAATGTCTACGTGTTCGAGTTTGTTAACCACCAGCAGTGAGCCCTGCCAGCAGGGACTGGGCCTCCGTCTTCCTTTGTGTCGAGTGTACGGGCTGGGCCTGGGGTGGTGGGAGGAGGAGCCGCTGACGGAGGGGGATGCCCCCGCTTCATCTGCTGTGCGCTCCGGTGGAAACCCCTCTCTGTTTCCATCTGAGGTCTTTTAAATAAGATTAAAAACATAGATGGAATATCTGTGGGTTTCCCCAAGAAAAGCTCCTGCCTGCAGTGTTGAAAGAGATGGAAAGGGCGGGTCTGGGGGGCTCTCTGCAGCCCACGGCGGCCCCAGGCGCTGGGGGACGGGGTGCTGAAGAAAGCCTCACTGCCCCTGGGCTGTTCCCACCCCTCCGGGAAGTCAGGAGGACACCCCATCTTCAGAAATGTTTAGTCTTCTGTCCCGCCCTTAGGCAAGAATTGCATTCAATTGAAGTTGCCCGTCTCTCTGTTACTCTGCCCGCTTAGAATGAGGTGTCAGAACAGGTGCAGCTTATTTCGTATATACGATATATGTCTTAATAAGTTTTTTAAAAAATAAAGCTTTTGTGCTGCGTAAGATGATACAGGTTTTATTGTGTGAGGCTCAGAGAAGATAGATATCAGACTTCATAGTTGCTTTCAGAGCTTTTTCTATGTGTTTCCAAATCTCAGAATGTTTTATTTAAAACTATTTTCCTTAATTACAGTGTGAACATATTTGCATTTTTATTTTACTTAGGGAATAAATTCATAACAAATCCATGAATTCATAAAAATACCGGATGCAAACTTGGCAGGAGTCACTGAGCATGAAACTGATCCTTCTTTTCACAGGAATGGATGCTTAGGCATCACTTACTAAGACCAGAAAGTTCAATGGAGAAGCGGAGACCCACGGGCCCTCGCTTTGTTAATACAGCTTGGAAAACTGAGCCCAGCCCTGGCTGGGGTAGCTCAGTGGATTGAGCACGGGCCTGTGAAGCAAAGGGTCACTGGTTCGATTCCTAGTCAGGGCACATGCCTGGGTTGCAGGCCAGGTCCCCAGTAGGGGGTGCATGAGAGGCAACCACACATTCATGTTTCTCTCCTACTCTTTCTCCTTCCCTTCCCCTCTATCTAAAAATAGATAAATAAAATATAAAAAACCCAAAACAAACAAACAAACAAACAAAAAACTGAGCCCAAATTTTCTTCCTTATCCCAGCATGCATATATCCTGTCTCCACAGCTTGTTGGTAACTTCCTTGACATCAGCTCCTAACCCAGGCAGCCTGTCTCTGATTAGCTGGGTGACCTTGAACAAGCAATTAGAGCCAGACCATTAAGTCCCAAGTCCTCCCGTGTAAGATGAAGAGGCTGACCGAGCTGAGGTTTTCTGCTGTGTTCCGTGGTGCCCCAGGTTTCCCAGGGTAGGTCTTCATTCACCGACCGCTCCCGTGAGAACAGCTCTATTTTTACTACTATTTTTTGGTGTTACAGTGAAGATTTTAGATGGAAAAAATAAACAGGATGATTCCTAAGTTACTGTTCACCTTTAAAACATTCTAATTTTAGGTCTAACTTTCTATACCCGAGGGCTAGTTCAGTGAACAGAGAAGTGCTTAATGAATTTTATTCGCTGTGCCCTAGGTGATGTAGCTCAGTGAGCTGAATGCTGGCCAATGAACTGAAAGTTTGCCAGTTCAGTTCCCAGTCTGGGCACATGCCTGGGTTGTGGGACAGACCCCCAGCCCGGGGCATGTGAGAGGCAACCAATTGATGTGTCTCTCACACATTAGTATTTCTCTCCCTCCCTCCTTCCCTTTTTCCCTCCCTTCCCTGCTCTCTAAAAATAAGTAAATAAAATCTTTTTAAAAAACTTTATTGGCTGAGGAAAATTTTTGTGAATGATGACTATCATTTATTGGCTCCCTAGTATGTGCTAAATGCTTCAAAATTATTGTTTCATTTATTCCTATGAGAGCCCTGTAAAGTAGGCTCTTCTGAAATCCTCATAGAGACCCTGAGGTTCTTAAGCGACTTGAGTAGGGCATATTAACAGCAAGAACTATGTTGTTTTAAGACGATTTACAGAGTAGTCATGTTCAGGTTCTACTTTCAAAACCTTTGGGTTCAACTGCAGTTTCCCCTTGTATCTCTGGTCCCTTCCATCCACGAGTTCATAGCTCTCCTGTAGCAAAGTGTTTAATAGTGTCGGGGAAAAAATAGAAAATGATTTCCTTCGAGATGTGTGCTCTTAAGTATTTAACCCACAAAAGACAGAGGACTACATGGAAGGCCCCAGTGAGATGGGTCTCCAATTCTCACACAGTGACCGCCAAGATGTCTACTGAATCTAAGGCCATGGCTCTAGTTGGTTTCTGCCTTCAGCATCCAAGGGACACTTGTCCTCTAATAACTGCCCCCACCAGGCCTGGAAACACGGATAAATTGTACTCCCTGGCTGGAGATGAAAATTAGGGAACCAGGGGGTGAGGTCGGGTCAAGGGCATTGCCTCTGGATTCTTCTGCCGGTGGTAGAGCATTATTTAACCAATGTTTCTAACATATTCTCCATAGGTAGGAGGAGGCTGAAAGAGAGTACTCCCAGGAGTCGTGGAAAGTAACTTCCCACATGTCCTCTTAGGACTCAGCGTGAAAATTCCCAGGGGTGCATATCTAAAAGGAGGGTTCCTGGCTGGTAAGGTGAGCCACGCTGACCCTAGGGCGAGGTAGGGTAGGGCACATGGTGAGCACTGACTCATTGTCCTACGGGATGACCTTAGGTTTTCACTCCCATGAGCATCTCCTTTTCCTGTGTCTTCATCAAAAATCTGAAGAAACCTTTTTAGGTTTCTTGCTGGCATTGAAATGTGCATTTCTCTGATGACTAGGGGAGATGAGCAGAGGATTGTCTTTCTTTTCCATGAAGCTGTGAGCTCCCCAAAGGTCATGGCGTAATTCGTAGAGGTAGCAAATAGAAGGTAGGTGACCTGGGCCTGGCAGTGGGAAATAGGGAGTTACTATTTAATGTGCAGAGTTCTGTCTGGGATGATGAAAAAGTTCTGGAAATGGATAGTGGGAGGAGAAGATGTTTGTACAACACTGTAAATATACTTAATGTCACTGATTTGCACACTTAAAAATGATGAATTTTTTATTGTATATCTTTTACTGCAACAAAAAGAAAATTGCAAAAGCCAGTGGTATAATTCAGTCCAAGTTCAAGTCCAAAGGCCTGAGAACCAAGGGAGCCAGTGGTGTAAGTTCCAGTCTGAAGGCGCACCAACCAGGAATGCCAGTGTCCCAGGGCAGAAGACACTGTCCCAGCCCAAGTCACGGAACAAATTCACCCTTTGTCCTCCTTTTCACACTATTCAGACCAGCAATAGATTGGATGATACCCACATGAATTAGTGAGAGCTACCTTTTTTATTCAGCCCACCAATTTAAATGCTAATCTCTTTAAGAAACATCCAGAAGTAATGTTTTACCAGCTATCTGGCCTCCCCTTTGCCCAGTCAAGTTGACACATAAAGTTTACTGTCACAGATGGTCTGTTTATTATGTCTAGCCTTGACTATAGACTCCCTGAGGGCAGGAACCATAGTTCACTCATCTCCTATAACTAACTCGGCACCTGGATCTCAGCAATTAACAGTAAATGCATGAATAGGTGAATGAACAAGCAAGTGAATAAATGATCACATAAACAAATGATTGTCACATAAGTCTTGAGGTGGTTGAGTATCCACTGAGATTTCGTGCGTACATGGGCTTTCTGGAGAAAGGGTCTGCAGTTTTCGGTAGAATGTCAGTGGGGCACGTGACCCCCAAGTGCTTAAAACCACAAGTGTAGAGACAGGATGGGATGGACTAGACGCCTCCCTGTGGGTGGCCCTTGGCAAATATTTCAAACAGGTCAAATGCAGGTGCGCAGCAGGCAAGCTGACGAGCTGACATACTGAAACTGGAAAAGACATGGGAGTTCGGGCTGCCTGTGACCACCAAACCCAATGAGCAGAGAGAGGAATTGAATCTTTATGGGTGCTTTAGTCAGATGGGTGGCGATCTGAGAAGATGAAGGGTTCATACCCTGACAGACCATCTTGTCTTTTCTTTCCAGCCCAAGGTTTTTATAGCAGGGAATAAATAGGGTATGGTGAGCGGTTTTGAAATTCAGGGAAAAGTTCATTGGATTAGAAAAAAACAACTTCAGCATTCTCGTCCTGTTCGGTGGTCATCTCGTCCTGGAGTACAATGGCTCAGATAACATCTTGAGTTGCTTTCAGTCCCCTTGAGGAACAAAGGTGGAACTGCTTATGGTCTCCTGGGGTCAGGGTAGGTCATACCTTTAGTTCCCGGAACAAAAGCTTTTATAGGCATTGATTACTAAGCTTATTAGCTATTACTTAACCTAAAAATTTCCAACTCTTAAGTCCCTTATCAATACCACACTGTTTTCATAAAATCAGAGAACTGGGAGACTTCAAAGACAAAGAGGAATGACGAGCTTCTGAATCAGGTTGTTTGCAGTAAACTCTGATTTCCTCTCTTGTTTTTCTGTGTGTTTTACTCTTATATTTTGTAATCAACTTCTTTTTCAAGTCTCTAACATTTTTAGAGGCCTCCCCAAAACTTATAGCCCTCAATTATTGTGCCCACAACACTGATGGAGAGAATGGCTTTGAACAACACCTGAAAATTTGTCTTATTAAGAAAAATTAAAAGATAGGACTGGCCAGCATCCCATTGTGTGGATGCATTACAATTTCATTAATCCCACCCAGTGAATAAATACCACTTGTTTGCATTTTTCTCCTTGTACATGTGAAGCTTCACACACTGGGGTCCCTACGTCTGGCTGTGCATGGGAATCACCTGTAGAGCTATTCTGTTCCCAGGCTTGGACCTCACTACTGGCAGCCTGATTGTCTCGGTTTAGGTGCTGCCCAGGCATGATGAGTCTTTTTAAAGGTCCTCAGGTGATTCTAACGTGCAGCCAGGGTTGGGGACCTTCGTCCCACATGTACCTGGGACCACTTGTGCTGTGTCTTGTCTAGGCAGGACATTCCCTTTGAGATCTGACATGGACTCAGGAGGAGACTCATCATTATCTTTGTAAAATATGGGTTGAGATGATTCTCCAGGTCAAGACACACCATGTTGTTACCACACCGGTGGTGGCAAAACTGTCCTGCTGTTCACCTCTGCTCTAAAACACACACATGCACACACGTTCACACCCTCCCCCAGCACAGATGCTTGTCTTTTAATTGCCAGGGAGGAGGGAGAAAGGGCATTAAAAAAACAAGCATCATCCAGGGGATCGGGATGGGAGCTCATTCTTTATCCTTAATAGAGTTTCTACATTCATTGTTTTCGTTATTCAAATTCTTGCAATGAAGATATATTCAGTGCAGGAATATTAGAACAGATTAATAAGTGAAAAAATATATAAGCCCCTATTTTCAATTTAATGAAGAATAATGAGAATCAAATCCAATCATCTTAATTGTCAGCAGTGTTCAAGTCCAAATGTTGCATTTTGGTTTGGAAAACACGAGTGACTAGCAACAGGTGCAGGGATTTTGGAAGGCAAATCCAGACACATTGTTAAGGAGAGTATGTATGTGTGTGTCTGTGTCACAGGTGGGCACAGGTAACCAGGTTCTTGGTGATTGGGACAAAGATTTGAACCGAACACCCAGAGTTTATAGCAGAGAACATGGGAGCAGGCCAACTCCAAGCAGAGATTGACCTCGTAGGCTGAAGGGACTCTGTTCTTATAGGGCGGATCCTTCCTGGCTAGTTTTGGCAGGCCTTTACTGTGACAAGTAGTTGTAAAGCTACGGCACATGCGGTCTCCCATGGTTTTCCTGATTGGCCTCCAGGGAAGGGGGTCCCACAGTGTTACCTAGTTGACCCCCCTTCTCCTGGGGTCCCCCTGTACTAGGTTTGCCTTTCCCTTCACCAGAGAATTGTAGCTCTCCATGTTAGAAATTGGTGAAAAGGAAAGGAATTATTTATTCAAGTTATACAGACTTAAGAGTAATGACTTGATGTCTTCATCAAAATCCCAAAATCCCTTAAACACCCACAAACACACACAGTCCTTCTTTCCCACTTTGCCCAGTTTAAGGTACCGTATCTCAGGAAAAGAAATAGAAAGCCAAGTGGTGATTCTCTGCCAAAGCCATGTGGTGGATCTCTGCTAAAGCTACACACATGGTGATTCTCTCTCACATGGCTGCAGGAGTCCCCATTCTGGCCAAAAGCCCATGGTTCTCCCCTCAAGGGCTGCCGCCTCTGCATTTAAATCCCCGTGCCAGTCTTCTTCTGCAGCTCCATTTCCGACTCCTCCCACAATCAGCTACACTTGCCAGGACCTCCATATCCTCCCAGCTTTACTGGGCTGCCATAGTGAGTCTGGGCAGGCGTGGCCCCATAGCGTGGGGCCAATCATCTCCAAGTTCTCACACAGGCGCTGTAATGGGGGCTGGGAGTTGCCTCCCAGTTACATCTTGGGTGGAATTCATTCCCTTCTCCCTGACTCAAAGCAATGTCACAGCTATTTAACATATCTATGAAACAAGTTAAAGGCTATAGATATGTTAATATCTATATAGATATGACCATTCTAGAGGTTATCTGTGAAACTGTTGCCATGCAAAACAACTCAATGGCCCTGCTCCATGTATCCCATGCCCCCAGCTCAGACTTGTGGGGGTGAGGACATTCCATATTTTTAATATTTCCTGGACACCCTGGAAAGTTCTGGACCCCATTACAAATCCTTCTTTTGGGGGCCCTCTGGCTGCACCCTCCTACATCTGTGCATGAGACCTCAATCTCTTATTTATTTATTTATTTATTTATTTATTTATTTATTTATTTTTGAGACCTTAATCTCTTAACAGCTTTTCCCCTTAGCAAAAGAACAAAGCCAGCCCCATTGTGGACCCATTTGCCTGGCAGGCCTGTGACCTTGTTAAACATGAGGCTGTTTTACTGTTCTAAGCTTGTGTTTCCAGGACTGGAAATGACCAGAAATAAGACACTGAAATCGAGAAGAGGCTAACAGTGACCAGAGGGAAGAGGGGAGGGGATTTTCAGGGGAAAAGGGTGAAGAGTTTGCAGGAACAAGTATAAAAAGGACACATGAACAGTAGCAAGGGGGAGGGGTGGCAACCTAGGAGGGAGTTGGGGAGGGCTGGGTTGGTGGGGAGGGGTAGGGGGAAAAGGCAGAAAACTGTACTTGAACAACAAAAAATGTTTAGCCCTGGCTGGTGTAGCTCAGTGGATTGAGTGTGGGCTGCAAACCAAAGGGTTACTGGTTCTATTCCTGGTCAGGGCACATGCCTAGGTTGCAGGCCAGTTCCCAGTGGGGGCCACATGAGAGGCAACCACATATTGATGTTTCTCTAACTCTCTCTAAAAATAAATAAATGAAATTTAAAAAATGTTTTAAACAAAGAAAGAAAGAAAGAAAGAAAGAAAGAAAGAAAAAGAAAGAAAGAAAAAAGAACAGGACTAACAGTCCTCCACAGCCCCAGGCAGAGGTAATATTGGAACAAACTACAGCCTCAGTTCCGATGCCTCTCACAGCCCAGGGGCCACCCAGCAGCACCCCTACCCTTTTTAATCCAATCGTAGTCCAATAAAAGCTCAAAGCCCCCACCCCGCAATGCTGGTGTACCTCTCCACACCATGCCCCTCCTCTCCTTTCTTGGAGAGGAAATAAAAACTTTACTCTCTATACCAGGGGCATCAAACTCATTTTCACCAGGGGCCACATCAGCCTCGCAGTTGCCTTCAAAGGGCCAATGTAATTTAAACTCCTTAACAGTTAAGGAGTAGTTACATTTACACAGTCCTAAAATGACATTGGGGCCTCTGAAGGCAACCGCAAGGCTGATGTGGCCCCTGGTGAAAATGAGTCTGACAGCCCTGCTGTGTTCTTTCTTCTCTTTATGAATTCTTTCACAGCTCGCATCACCGACCAACCTAACACTCAGTGTTGATTACTTTATCGTTGATAATGTGAGCAGATTCCCTGTGGGAAAGGTTCCCTCTGTCAGATGGGCCATAGGAGAGGTCAGCGCTGATGGGGAGAGAGGAAATTCAGGACTGTGGGTCTCTGCCTGCAGACAGGAGGCCTCTCTCAGGAGGCGGTATCATCAGTGATGGGTGTGGGATGGGACAAGGACTTGAAGATCAGTCTGGCCATTTTTTTATCATGTTGCCAAGCAATTAACTTCACCAGGGATTACTAGGTCTGATTCTTGAACTCTTTTTCAAAAATTGGGGCAAGTGAAGACTTTAGAAAAGCTGACAAAAATAATATTTCTCCCCCCCATTTATATGTCCCACCCAATACACAATTCATTTTGAGAACCTCCAGTGGTTACAAGAGAAAAAGACTGAATGCAATTTTATTTTTGCTAATCAAATCGAACAATTGGTCTTTGTAAATCTCAGTAAACACACAACACATTAAGGACTTCAAATTCTATTTTGTTTGTCTTCTTTGGGTCACTGCCCTTGAAATAAGAAAGAGCCAGATAAATAGACATCCACGGAAGAACAATAGAGATGCCCAGCCTTCTGTTTGTTTAAATAATAGCATATCAAGGGCTTTATCCTTTACTCGGATACATAGCACAAAAGAATAATTTAATTTCCAATTGAACAAAAGAAAAGAGACCTACACCCCCACCACAGTTTATTCTCTGTCTCCGTGGTATCCTTCTGTTGAGCAGAGCTAGGGAATTTGCACTATTGGTTTATTGGTGCCGGAGGGTCTGGGATCCCTGGATGAGGCCAGAGGGGAAGGTCTCTTTTTTTTTTCTTAAAAAAAATTTTTTTAATTGATTATGCTGTTACAGTTGTTCTATTCCCCCTTTCATTCCCCTCCACCCTACCCCCCCATCCCCACCATTACCCCCTTTAGTTTATGACCATGTGTCTCAAGTCCTTTAGATTCTATATTTCCCACGCTATTCTTGCCCCCCCCCCATTTATTTTCTATCTACTGTCTATGCTACTTATTTTCTGTACCTTCTCCCCACTTCTTCTCCTCCCACTCCCCTGTTGCTAACCCTCCTTGTGATCTTCATTTCTATGTTTCCACTCCTGATCTAGCTGTCCTTTTAGTTTGCTTTCGTTTTAGGTGTGGTTGTTAATAACTGTGATTTTGTTGTCCTTTCACTGTTCATGTTTCTTTAACTTCTTTTTTCTTAGGTAAGTCCCTTTAACATTTCATATAATAAGGGCTTGGTGATGATGAACTCCTTGAATTTCATCTTATCTGAGAAGCACTTTATCTGTCCTTCCATTCTAAATGAAAGTTTTGCTGGATAGAGCAGTCTTGGTTGTAGGTCTTTGGATTTCATGACTTGGAATACCTCTTTCCAGCCCCTTCTTGCCTGTAAGGTCTCTTTTGAGAAATCTGCTGACAGTCTGATGGGGACTCCTTTGTAGGTGAGTGTCCCCTTAGCTCTTGCTGCTTCTAGGATTCTCTCCTTCATTTTAATTTTGGCTAATGTAATTATGATGTGCCTTGGTGTGTTCCTTCTTGGGTCCAACTTCTTTGGTACTCTCTGAGCTTCCTGGATTTCCTGGAAGTCTATTTTCTTTGCCAGATTGGGGAAGTTCTCCTTTATTATTTGTTCAAATAAGTTTTCCACTGGTGGCTGTGCCTTTCCCCCTTCTGGTACCCCTATAATTCGGATGTTGGAGCATTTAAAGATGTCCTGGAGGTTCCTAAGACTCTCCTCATTTCTTTGAATTCTTGCTCCTTGACTCTTTTCTGTTTGGCCATTATTTGCTTTCTTCTGGTCCACTCCATTGATTTGAGTCCCAGTTTCCTTTTCATTGCTATTGGTTTCCTGTGCAATTCCATTCATTTCAATTAGTTTCGCCTTCATATATTTGTCTAATTTGTGGCTATAATCAACCAGTTCTGTGAGGATCCTGATGACCAGTGTTTTACACTGTGTGTCTGAGAGTTTTGCTATTTCTTCATTGCTTAGATTTATAGGCTCTGGGGCTTTGAGATCTTCCTGAGCCAATTTTGGTCTGTTCTGGCCCTTTAAGTGTGAGGAGTGGCGCCTTGGACTCCCAGGTCGCTGGGTTGTGACGCTGTATGTGGGGGCGTGGTCAGAGCGGGGAAATGGCGACCCCCTCTGCTGTTTCGAGCCACTAGGTGAGGAGCAGCGCCTTAGGTGGTTCACCAGGGCCAGGCCACTCAGGGTCGCTGGGTTATGACGCTGTATGTGGAGGTGGGGTCAGAGCAGGAAAATGCAGAGGGAAAGGTCTGAGTCCCTGAATCAAAGCCCTGGGAGGGGCCGGGAGACCTTGGGTGCAGATGCAGGAGAGTGAAGTGAAGGTGGGAACTTGCGGAAGTGCCTACTCAGTTGCCTTTTATTTTCTTAGTGATTTCGAGAAGCAAAGTCAAAGGCTGAAAACGGGAATGGGGATTTGAGGTTTGCAGTGATGGGAAAAGGCATGAAAAAATCATCTAGAAGGATGGAACAGTGCATGGACTAACAATTGGAGCTGCTCAAGGCTCAAGGTCGACTTTACAGGAACCCAGTTGGTGTGGCTATGTTTTTTGTCCCTTTAAGCTCTCAGGGTGCAGGTGCAGAGCACCTTGGTTTTAACTGAGAAATGTGTGGTTTAGCCAAGAGAGTGGGACAAAGTGAGAAGAGGCCAGGGGGTTGGCCCAGAGGGAGCGGTAATAACAATGGACCAGAACGCTGAGCCTCTGGTCACTCACTGTCTCTCCCTCTCCTCCATGCCGCATGCTGGCTTGGAGAAAGGGATGCTCCAGAGGGAGATTTCGGAGAGGAAGCCCTCCACTCCCCTTCTTGGGTTTTTCTGGCTGGACTGATAATGTGGACACAAAAGCAGGCGAACAGAACAAACAAATAACGTGTGCACACGGGAGGTCATAGGTGATGCTCCCTGAACCAGCCAACTTGTTATACTTACCAGGCAAAGACACAATGCACTTCTGAAGAATCAACAGGGCACTGGGGTACCCCTTAGTGAGGAATCTGACGAAGTTTGGGCTTAGGTAGAAATTAGTTTCCGTCACCACCTTGAGCCTGGATCCCTTCACTGTACTCGTAAGGGCGCCTCCCTCTGCCTCTAGGTGCGGGTGGGCAGCTTTCATGTGGCACATTTACCTGCTGCTTTCCAGGGGACAGACAGGTCAGAGTGTTCTTGCGTGGCCAGT
Organism: Artibeus jamaicensis; assembly: GCF_021234435.1. Taxonomy (NCBI): domain Eukaryota; kingdom Metazoa; phylum Chordata; class Mammalia; order Chiroptera; family Phyllostomidae; genus Artibeus; species Artibeus jamaicensis. The sequence continues at coordinate 5,481,028 of NW_026521828.1, read as the reverse complement.
TTTAAAGTGACTTTACCTCTAAGTGATGTCACAATGGGCTATCGTGGGGCAGCCTCCCCCGGGCCTCAATGGTAGTGACAATGAGGTCTGGGGCCTGTGGCGAGGCCATGGGGGTGACTGCTGAAGTGGGATGGAGAACAAGCTCATGGGGCGCAAGAAAATCAAGGAACTGGGGGAACAGGACGTGGGAAGGGTCAGAAATGTAGGTGCTCTGGATGTTGCTGATGCGGTCACAGGGTATCGCTTAACAAGCTCCTCCTCTGGTTTTTGTGCTTTCTGTAAACTGGTTGTGATAAAGACTTGTTCAGATTAAAGTTTGATTTTTAGGAGGGGAGGGGGTAAGATAACACCATAGATATTCCTTTTAAATTTTGAATCCTGTGACTATATCAACTATTAAAATAAATAAACAAGCCCTGGCTGGCATAGCTCAGTGGATTGAGCGTGGGCTGTGAACCAAAAGGTAGCAGGTTTGATTCCCAGTCAGGGCACAAGCCTGGGTTGTGGACCAGGTCTCTAGTGGGGGCCACATGAGAGGCAATCACACATTGATATTTCTCTCTCTCTCTTTCTCCCTCCTTTCCCCCTCTCGAAATAAATAAAACTATTTTAAAAATTAAATAAATAAAAAATAAACAAACATAAAATTTTAAAACACAAAAAAGTAACGAAACTTCAATTGGAGAGAGGACAGACAGGAGCTAAATACTCCAGAACGAAGCACCCGAGGCTGGGAGTGGGGCTGAAACAGGAGCGGTGGTCCGTGGTGTCGATGTGGGAAGCTTTGGAAAACCTTTGTTCACCCAAACCCCAGGCGCCCTGGGAGAGCGATAAGGCCGTCTGGGAAAAGCAAACAGCAGGATAGTCACAAGGACTGGGGCTAGCACCCCCACTGATAGGACTAATTTTCACATTTAGCTTTTGTACTCTGCTTCTGCCCCGTAGATAGAACTAATTACCGCATTCTGCTTCTGTATCCCGCTTTGCCACGTAGACAGGAAGACCCCGTAGGTTATATAAACCCCAAGAATCCTTTGTTCGGGGCTCAGAATTTGGAGATTGACTCCTCTGGACCCGTACACGTTAATAAACCTTGTACTCCAGAATCCCTCGGTGTCTGGTTGCTTCATTTTCCTATAACAATAACACGAGATTAAAAGCTGCAGGCATTTTACAGGAGAAGGAAGGAGAATGTTCTGGAAGAGAGGGAGGATACTACCCCATGCCCAGGTCTGGTGGACGGGAGAGAGTGTATGGTCTTGACCTGATGGATCTTCAAGGAAAGTCCACTGTGGCCCATGACAAATTACTTCCTTTCTCCGACTCTCTTGATCACGGAGATGGGAATAATAGTCCCTACCCTAAAGGTGCCTGTGTGAATTAAGTGAGACCAGGCAGTAATGCACTCAGCAGTGACCGGTGGCATGATAACTTCAATAAATGTTAACTTTTATGGCGTATGAACTTGAAGTGCACACACGCTCTCCTGTTAGCTTCCCCCTGGTTTGGCCGCACAGCAGAGCCACCTGGTCCCAGTTTTTAAAAAACACAAATGCATCGGTCCCGCCCCCAGGGATTCTGATGGATCTGGGCGGGCCAGGGCCGGGGTGTTTTTATAAGCCCCGAGGTGGCTCTAATGTGCAGTGAAGGCTGAGTGTTATTGGTTCTCAAAGTGCTCAGCCCTGAAACAGGGACATTAGCATCACCCAGGGATTAGGTAAAAATGCCCAATTTCCCTGGTCGCCTGAATCAGAAACTTGGGTGAATCAGCAGTCCGTGTTTTAACAAGCTCTCCCGGTGATTCTAATGAACACTCAAGTTGCATAAGTACTGATCGAGGGGCAGCAGTGCCAGGTGGTCATTTCAGCTGTCCGGGGCTCCCACGAGAACCAATAGGCATCTCGGGTGCTCGAGCCCAGCCCCCGCCCCTCCACGGGCTCCAGCCTGCTGCACGTGCTCTTCCTCTCTCTCTCTCTCTCTTTCCCTTTCTTTTGTTTTCCCTTCAGGGGAGATTGGTGAGATTTAGGATTATTTCTTTTTCTTTCGGATTACTTAATTTTGTTTTGTGTTCTGTTGTCTTTGTCCTGTTCCATTCTCCCAACAAAATGGAGGTGCCAGATACTGGTTAAATAGAACTGAACTGGGTCAGCTCCTGACCCTGTGGGGATGCCCAGTTGTGGTGCTGTGATTAATGATAAGTATATATATTTGGTCTTCCTCCTCAGTCAGACACACAAACGAAACCCTTGAAATTTCTGAGACGAAAGCGGTAAAGGTGCCTTTTGTTATGTTAGTGATGACTTTTGAAAACCACCTGAAGGTGGGGGCTGATTGCCAGGAGGAGCAACCTGGATGAGAGACCTGACCTTTCAGTCCCACCCCCTGACCTCCGGGGAGGGGAGAGGGGCTGGAGATTGACTTCACCAATGGCCAAAGATTTAACCCATCAAGCCTAATGACGCCTCCAGAAAAACCTGAGAGGACGGGTTTGGGAGGGCTTCCGGTCAGCGAGCCTGGGGAGGTTCAGCTAGTTTCCTGCGCAGAGGGCACGAAAGCTGTGTCCCTTCCAGCTGGCTGTTCCTGAGTTACATCCTTTCACAGTGAACCTGCGATCCCGTAAGTGCAATGCTCCTTTGAGTTGTGTGAGTCGCTCTAAATAAATTAATTGAGCGTAAGCAGGAGGTCACTGTTCCCTCTAACCTATAGTGGACAGTCGGAAGACCTGGGCTTGCCACTGGCATCTGAAGTGGGGACATGGGGTGGGACATCTCATGGACTGGAGCCTTCACCCTGTGATAGCTGATGCTACCTCTGGGAAAATAGTGACAAATTGAGTTGAATTGTCAAAATCCACTGGGCACGGGAAAATTACTTGGTGTGGGAAGAAAGGCACTGTCCCGTCCCCCCACCCCCCACCAGGGACATTGGAATTAGAGTCAAGAATTTTATCAGGATTAAAAAAAAGTGGCTCACTGGGCCCCTCTGTGATGACCCAACTGAAGGGTGGTTTTTTGACCCTCATTTTGCCTGTTTCACACCCTCGTCCTTCCACACTCTTGATTTTTGTGCTCCGCTCCTGTAGGAACCTGTTCTTGGGTTCGGATCCTAGTTCAGTCACTTGTAATTTAGTCCAAGTCATGTCTGCTGACCAGACTGGATGCGCCCAAGGAAAGGGACTGTGTCTCCATTGCTTTGTGTCCACATGCTTCCCCAAGTTCAGATGCCTGCAGTAACGTGCCACTGGCCTTTCTGAGTGGCACCAGGGTAACCTTGGGCAAGTCATGGCCCTTTTTGGCACCTCAGTTTTCTTATGTATAAAATGGGCTTCATGATTTTTTTTAATTTTAAAATTGTTTACTGTAATTCTTCATAAATATTTTATTTATTTTTTTTTAGAGGGGGAAGGGAGGGAGAAGGAGAGGGAGAGAAATATCTATGTGTGGTTGCCTCTCACACGCCCCCAACTGGAGACCTGGCCTATAACCCAGGCAAGTGCCTTTGTTGCAGGAAAACGAAGCAACCAGACACCGAGGGTTTCTGGAGTACGAGGTTTTATTAACATGCAGGGGCCCAGAGGAGTCAGTATCCAAATTCTGAGCCCCAAACAAAGGATTCTTGGGGTTTTTATAGTTTACAGGGTCTTCCTGTCTACGTAGCAAAGCGGGATACAGAAGCAGAATGCGGAAGTTAGTTCTAGCTATGGGGCAGAAGCAGAGGACAAAGGCTAAATTCGAAGGTCAGTTTTTAACAGCAGGGGTGTTCATCTCAGTCCTAGCTAATGCACTGTTGTTTACTTATCCCAGACAGCCCCATCATTCTCCCTAGGGCGCCTGGGGCCTGGGCAAATAAAGGTTAAACAGAGGTTCTTCAAAGTTTCCCATATCACCTTGGCCAGGAATTGAACCAGTGACCTTTTTTTGTTCACAGGCTGGTGCTAAATCCACTGAGCCACACCAACCAGGGCTAATTTTTTTTTTTTTAATGGAAAGAAACAAGTACAAGCCATTACAGAAAACATGAGACGCTTCACAAATTTGCGTGTCATCCTTGAACAGGGCCCATGCTTGATCGTGTCCGGTCATTCTGATGTTAGTCTTTGTGCTGTCAAAACGAGCACTGGGCTTGATGACATTGAACCTCACACTGCTGGGAAGACTGTATAAGACAATGCACGGCAACGGCTTAGGTCAGCACCCTCCCTGCAATATAGCGAGCTCTCAGTGAATGGCACCTGTGAGTGATTGCTGTTAAACTCCTTTCCATGCTATGGAAGGGTAGGTTTTATCCCCTGGGCTGTAGGGAAGCTTTTGGGCCCAGTCGGTTTCCCCCCGAAGTGCAGCGTCCCTTCCGACAGGGACACCTCCTGCAGAGACACCCTGCCCCGGCTCTTCCAATTTCCCACGGTCTCACCCATGTTGCCTGGAGCCCTTCCTAAATCTTCTCTTCAGGAAGTTTAATACCTTGCAAAAGTCTCAGCCTGTTTTAATTGAATTATTTCCTTCAATGTCAGGTTTAAAGCGCACTGACAGGCTCTCAGCTCTGACTGAAGGCATTAAAAAAGTCAAACAGTGCACACCATGGCCTAATCCTTGAGGGAGATAGAAGCGGAATCCCCTCTGCAGCCCTTTCATTTTCTTATGTTAGTTAATAAACATACTTATAACATCTGCTTTTTCTTTCCTCCCTGCATGCTCTTTAGTTGCCTTAGTAAGGAAGAGAATAAAACCCTGACTATAACAAGATGTTGGGGAAGAATTTACCATCTTGATTTTCAGGGCTGGAAGGGATTTTTGACATTACCTGATCTAACCTGCGTAATTTACCTGGCATGGAGCAGGGGTTTAGAGTAGGAGATGGCTTGGCCAAGGTCACAGAACTTAACCTCCAATGAAAGCAGCTTCAAAAAGATGTGTCCTTTGTCCTGGACAAGGTTTGGGACATCCAAGCGAGTGGGCCAGGGTGGTGGGTAAGGGTGGCACTCTGGCCTCAGCCTTCCAGGGGACGAATCTCAGTCCACCTCACATTGTCTGCCCCTGGGAAAGTCACTTAGTGTCGCTGGAACTTCAGGGCCCTTACCCCAAGTTAGGGATGGTCATAGCACCTAGTCAGAGTGCCATTGAGCAGACTATAGTTGACCGAAAAGCTCAGCACTGCCCCGGGCACATATTAAGTGCTCAATAAATTTTAGCTATTACAGGCACTGGAGAATTTTTTGAGAGGCTATTGTTTGGGATGGTAATGGGAAAGCCCTCAATGTGAGCATTTGTGGCCATGGTTGTGTGTTCCCCCCAAACAACTGAATTTCTGGACCTGTAGAAAGTCCCAGAGCTCCCTCATTTAAGGATAGACCTGTCTTCTAATGAGAGTAGAAGGGCAGGTGTCAAAGGTCAGTTCTATCAGAGAGCACTGAACACAATACTGTCTGAGCTGCAGAGTGCCAAATGCAAGTGAAGTTAAGTGCTTAGAAAATGTGGGAGCTCAGGGAAAGGGAGGTGCTAGTAACAACAATAAAACCAAAGCTACCAAGTATATTAACATCCATTATCTCATTTGATTCCCAAAATTATATGTAGTTATGTGTTCTGTGGATATTGTGTAGTGGGCCATCAAGAGCTCTCCTGGATAAATGAATGAACAGTGGATGGGCATTGTCTTCCCTTGAATGACGAGATAGGGACTCAGCCTTGGCTGTGTAACTAACCACCCTGAAGCGGGAAGCAACATGACTCGTTCTTCATGCTTTTCTAGGCTGGCCAGGTGCCTCTGCTGCTTTTGCCTGGACTCAAAATGCTGGATGTTGGCAGGTCAATTGGATTGGAAGGTAGGAGAAGGCCTCATTTGTCTATTTGGCCATTGATGTTAGATGTAGGCTATGCCTTGTTTGTCCCCACATGGCTTCTCCAGTAGGTTGGGTTAGCTCCTTACATGGTGGTCTTGGGGAAGCATTCCGAGATGCTGGAGGGAGAAGCCGTAAGGCTTTGGGACTTAAACAATGTTCTGTCTTCTATGTTCTATTAGTCAAAGCAGGTCACAAGAACAGCTGAGATGTAAAGGTTGGGGAAGCTCCTTTGTTGATGGCAGAAGCTGTAAAGAATTTGTAGCTACATTTAGTTTACTAGGAGATCAACAAATATAATCCTTTACTAGCATTTGGCCAAGGTCAAGTCTGGACCATACTTGAACTTGGATCCGTTGATTCCAAGGATTGTGACCTTTCTTCTATAGGAAGATCACTTTTGTTGCAAGAGTAAACTTAGTCCAGGATGAGGCAAAGGCTTTTCTATCCTTTGATGCTGTGGGACATGGGGCACGTGGTGAGTCTGTTAATAATGTCATAATCCTGTGACACTGTGATTTGGATGTAGTGTTGTTATGTATATATATATACATACATACATACATACATACATATACATACATACACGAAAATATTCATTGTTGTGGTTTTGTAACTCCATGTACTTGCTTTAAAATGCAAACCTAATGATAGTTTTCCCTTCCAGGAGAACCAATGTGCCCAGGTGCAGCTTAATTTAGGTTTCACCTGCTCAGCTGTTCACAGAATCCAGGCCTAGGAATGTAAGCCCTTTACAAATGCTAAGGTTTGAGTAGCAGTCGTATGGTCCCCACGCCTTTGGTTGAGGCTTGAGAAGATGAAACAAGAAAGACTGAAAGCCAAAAAAGAGGTTAAATTTTCAAGTTAACAGGGGCTCCTTTAAAACCTCAGAAAGACCAGAATAGTCTGTTGAATATAAAACCTGTAGGAGAATGTGCCTAAATAGCTTCCCAAACTGCAGGGATCTTTTCTGGGTAGCAGGAGAAGAAAGTGATTCAGAAAATGAGTTGCTGGTTTTCAGTGCTTGTGATGGCACTCTTTAGAACTTGACCGTGGCCTGGAAAAGTACTGAATGGCACTAAAAGTCGTTTCTTAGGGGAGAGTAATAAAGAATGAATATTTGGTCTCCCATTCTTGCCTGCTAAGGAGGAGGAGAATCGCTTCTCAACCCCAGGGCTCTGTAGTGTGGAGACCCCTAGGAAGTGTGAGGAGAGGGTGCTCTGCTGGAGAAAGGGCCTGAGGCCACCCAGGGCACCTTTGGGGACAAGGAGGTGCAAATGGCCAGGGAGGGCTTTTGGGAATTTTAGAATTGCTCTGTCATTGTGGTGTAATTAACTCCTTTTTTTTTGTGCATCTTCAAGATTCCTTTTCTAAAGACTTTGCTTCTCTTGGAGGCCTTAGTAGGAGGATTTGTGTTTGAGTGTGATATCACTCAGAGAAGCCACAACACAGGAGCTGGAAGACCTAGTTTTATTTGGGTTATGCCAGTTTTTTCCCAATCTTACATTTTCCAGGAGATTTTGACCTTTTCCACCATGAATCTTTTTCAGTTGCTGGGGGTTTGAACAATCTTACAGATTTATTTATTTATTTGTTTATTTATTTTGAATCCCTCGTCACACTGCGGATTGAAGTGAACCAACACAGCGTGCTACCACTTCACCCAAAACCTACCTTGCCCTTTCTTGACGACTCCATTCGTCAAGAGGCCCAATGTGTGTTTATAAAAGGCGTACAGATTTTAATTTTATTTTCTAATGAAGTTAATTTTGTTGTTATTAGGGCATTTCCCTAGCGGCGAGTCTATAAGGCCCATTCTAAGTGTCCCCTGGGACCATGGAGCATGTCACTGACCCAGGAGCAGGCTTTTTCCAGTCCCGGCGAGGGCTGCTCTGAGACGTGTGTCCACAGGCTGGCCTGCTTTCCCTGGCACAACTGTGCAAGTAATGTAGAAACCATGGTGGTGCCCCAGAGCCCCCCCGACATTGGAGCCAGCAGGCATTAAAGTCATGGCCGTTTGTATTGCTCGGAGCATCCGGATAGGTTCATTACTCATTATTACAGCCCATTACCATTGTGTTCATTGCCTCCTTTCTACCCTTTCATGTTCTTTTTGTGGCTGTGGGAGAGGGCAGCTGAGAAGAAGGCGATTTGGATTAGGATGAGACAGATTTTTCTGGAGCCAAAATAATAATGAGAGCATATATATCTATACATATGCGTATATATTCATGCACACAGAATAGGTTCACTGACCCTCTTGACAACCTGAGGACGTAGGAGTGTCTACATCTTGTAGAGGCTGAGAGACAGGAAACAAGATCATGTAACTAGTAGGTGGCGAAGCTAAAATTGGAACCCACATCTCTCGGCATCAGTCCTTAACCCCTGTGCTACAGCGTCCTTCCTGAATGACAGGATGTCTGGGTTCTAATCCAAGCTGGTTGCTCTTTCACAAGTCAGTTCTTCTGCCCAGATCTTAGTTTTTCACATGTAAAGGGAACCGTGGACCGGATCTCTAAAGTCCATTCCAGCTGTGTGAGTCTGTGATTCCAGTATTTGCAAACACTTTCTGTGTGCTGGCATGCTGGTCTTGGGATGGGAGGGAAGGCCTTCCTGCCTTCTAGGTGGGCAACGGGGTGGGTCAGACTCTAACAGGAGAGAGAAGCACAGGAGTGAGAAGATTGTAATGTACTAGGTGCATAACAAGCAGAGGTGATGCTCAAAATAGTTAACTTGTTTAGTAATATAGACCAAAATATAAAAATGAAACTCCTTTTAGTCTATATATTCCATATTTTTAAAAACTGTTTGGCAAATGATGTAAGTTGTAGTGCATATCATGGGTCAGATTATTCTAATTTTCAAATCACTTATTGAATTGCAGGATTTTTCCAGCTCTATTGAGATATAATTGCCATAAAACATTGTGTAAGTTGAAGATGTACAAGGTGTTGACTTGCTATCCTTCTCTATTGTGAAGGGATTCTCGTAATAACATTACCCAACACCTCCATCACATCATGTAATTACCATTTAAAAGTATTTTACTTTTAGAGAGAGGGGAAGGGGGGGACAGAGAGAGAAACAGCAAGTGTGAGAGATACATCCTTTGGTTGCCTCTCACATGCCACCAACCAGGGACCTGGCCTGCCACTCAGGCACGTCCCCTGACTGGGAATTGACCTGGAGACCATACGGTTCACAGGTCAGCACTCAATCCACTGAGCCACACCAGCCAGGGAACCATTTCTTTTTTGTGGTGAGAATATAAAAGATTTACTCTCAGCAACTTCCAAGTATATATAAAACAGTGTTATTAACTATAATCACTGTGCTGTGCATCAGATCCCCAGAACTTATTGATCTTATAACCAACTGGAATTTTGTGCTCTCAGGTCTCACGCGTTCCTACAAATGTTATGATTTTTAGAAAAATTTCTGTGAAATTTTCATTGGAATTTTGATGGGGATTGCATTGAACTGTAGACTGCTTTGGGTAGTGTGGACATTTTAACATTAGTTAATTTTCCCAATCCATGAGTGCGGACCATCTATTTTCTGTTTTCCATTTCTTCCGTGAAGGTCTCATGGTTTCCAGCATGTAGATCACTCACCTCCTTGTTCGTATTTATTCCCAAGTATTTGAATTTTTGGATGATATTATAACAAATCATTCTCTTAATTTCTCTGATAATTTATTTAGTGTATAGAAATGTACCTGAATTTAATATATTAATTTTGTGTGTTGCAACTTGACTGCATGTGTTTATTTTAACAGTGTTTTGAGCAGTCTTTGAGGTATTTTTTCCTACATAACATTATGTTCCCTGCAGGCAGAGGCACTTTTTCTTGTTTCTGATTTGTATGCCTTTTCTCTCTCTTGCTTTCATAGCTGCTCATCTAGGACTTCTATAGTGTGTTGAAAAGGAGTGCTGAAATGGAGCTTTCTTGTCTTGTTCTTACTAGAACCACTGAGTATGAGGTTAGCTGTGGGCTTGTCATATGTGGCCTTTATTATGTTGAGGCACATTCCCTCCATACCCAGTTTGTTGAGAGTTTTTATCATGAACGTACGTTGAATTTTGTCAAATGCCTTTTCTGCACCTATTGAGGACGATCATGTGATGTTTTATCCCAATTTTGTTAATGTGATGAATCATACTGATTCTGCATATGTTAAACTCCCATTGCATCTCTGGAATAAATTGCATTATTGAGTTTGGTTTGCCAATATTTTGTCAAAGATTCTTACATTTGTGTTTATTGGGGGTCTGAGCCTGTAATTTTCTTGCAGTGTTCTTGTCCGGTTTTGGGATCAGGGTAATGGCTGGCTCTGTGAAGTGAGTTTGGAAGTGTTCTGTCCTCGTTATGTTTTAAATTTTGTTGATGTTCTTTCGGTGCAGTTGCCATGGGCTGATTGATGCCCTTCAGAACCATGATTTGACATGAGGCACTGCCACAGCCTTTCAATGACTCCTCCAATAAATGGATAGCAACTAGGGTCCCAGAGCCCTGTGTTTTGTTACAGCAGGAAGGCAGTCAGGAGTGCTGCTCATGAATTGGGATGGGTGAGTGGCTGCCCTAACACCCAAAACAAATTTAGGCTCCGTGAGCAAGAAAATACATGCTTGCTATTACAAGCTTAGTTTCGTAATGTTTAGTTTTGCAGCAGTATTGTTGCAGTAATAGCTGTCTAATACACAGGAACAACTTGGTGCATACCAGTATAAGTGAGCACTGAGACTAGATGATGAGATATTTCTTCTTACAGCCATTTCGGCTGCCTGAGAAAGTGTTGGGGAGGGGGACAGAGGAGGCAGGGTTTCAGGGGCAGAGATATTGAAAGGTTTCAAAGGGACAGTGATAGAGATCAACTTGTTTGGAGGAACAAATAAAGCACAAGCACCCAGGGAAAGGCCTCTTGGCTTTTTGATATATATTTTCTTCTTTCTTTATAACTGGGGCTTGCAAGCCCTCTCTTGTAAACACTCATGTCACTGATAGGATATCCACTGGTCTAGACCTGGAGAAAAATTTGGGGAAACATATCAATTCCTTTAACGTGCCCATTGGTTTTCTTTGACTGAGCTACTCCTTTTTAAGAATGTATCCTAATGAAATAATTGAGCAGGTGAGAAAGGTGGTGTAAGAGGTTTTTTCCCCCTTACTTTATAGTTTAAAATAACTAGATATCCAAAATAAAGAATATTGGATAGTTTGGCTGTCCAACAGTAGACCATTACTTAAAAAAAATCAATACATACAATCAATGAAATATTATATAGCTTTGAAAATGAAATTGTAAAAGTGTATTGACAAGATGTTTTTTATAATGTATAAATGTGAACATAGCCTTCATTGTGTGTTTATGGGATTTTGATTACAAAATACTGGATGAGTGTGTACACACACGTTATTGGAGACAAGTCTATTCATTAGGCTATTTGTGGAGGCACAGTTTATGTCTTTGGCTATGAAAGAAATATATTGGTTATGACTGGGGTATGGACCCCGAGTAATAAAAAAAATCTTAAGAATCCCAAATTGCTGCTAACTTGCCCTAGATAGTAAAGGAGTGTTTTGGAGGGAGGCAGGTTCCGAGGAGTCTGGATGGTTGTGTATGGGAAGGGAAGAGAAACTCGATATTTTTCCTTGGCCTCCCTCCTACCCTCTGCCTCCCTGACTTTCCTCCTCCCCAGTCCCAGCACAGCCCAGGGGGGACTTTGAGAGGAGAGAGATTCACTGTGGCCGAATCTAACCAAAGCCTCGGGCAAGAAATCCAGTGTGCATGCTTCGAGACCTGGCAGCATGGGGGAGGGGGTGAAATGGGGAGTGTGGGGTTGCTACATCCCCAAGGAATTCTTGTCACGGGGAAGTTTTGATACCTGTTCTCATACGCTTTGTGACCCTAGCTCAGTGGGGAAATACAAGCCCCTTTCCAAAGGTGATCACTGGCCGAGTCAACTGGGAACTGGTGAAGAACTGAGGGAGGGGTGTGGAGAAGATCATTAGTATGATTGGGCAAGAAAGTCAGATTTCAGTCCCACTCATCAAAGGAAATGATCTGTCTGGAGAAGCAATAGGGACACCAATCTCAATGCTTGTCACTTGATTTGTTGCTTAGCCATTCATTAGCACAGAGTATTTGCAGGTGTTTGTGAGTGCGGCGTGGAGAGGCAGGTAATCAGAATGAAAAAGGGCCGGAATATTAATCAAAGGGAGTTGATTAGGCAAAAAGTCGGTCTGTTGGAGGTGTGTAAAAAGACACAACTCTGGATTCTTTAATGAGAGGATGGAATTGACAGAAAATATTCTTAGAGAAATCTAGAAGCTTCCATTTGAGGGTCAGACAATGACTAAGTACCATGGCTGTGGGGACTTCCGAAAGGTGGGTCAAGGGCAGGAAGGCGGGAGGCAGGGTGACAAAGAGCCCAAGGGTGACTCTGCTGCTGGGAGGTCCATGAACACCCTACATGGAGCATCCAGAATGGGTGGATCCTGACATGTAAACATGCCAAGGACTGACTGGGCACAAATGGGTTTTTAATGTGCATTACTTTCCTGTAAGAATTATTTGTCGGTGATTATTTATACTGGACTTAATCAGTTAGTGTTTGCAATTGGCCTGCAAATGTGGAAAAACATAACTGCACAACCTTGGCTCTTTGAGACGCCCTAGAAGTCATCTACCCCTTCTCCCCTCCTGTGCGTCTCATGAAATGGGGCCCAGAGAGCCTGATGCCTGGCCTGAGGTCACACAGCTGCTTGAAGACGAAATGAGGACTGGAATCCCAGTGGCGAGGTTCCCGGTCATGCAGGTTTCCATGCCCTTTGTTATAAATTGTGCCTTGTATCTGGACAGAGGCCAGGCCTGTATCTGAGTGAAACGGTGTTTTCTAGATTCATCAGAATCACCACTGGGTGTTTTTCAAACATAGCCCTATCTTGAGGCCCAGCTGGAACTTCAGAGACAGAATTCTGGGGTGTCAGAACAGAGCCCCAGGAGTGTGTATTTTCAGAAAACTTCCTAATGAATTTCTGGTGTCCTTCCCCATTGTCCCTTGCCCAGTCCTGTGTAAGAACATGGTTTTAGGCACGGATTGGCAGAAGAGAGAGTTCTTTCTAGATGTCCACACAATTCCAGCTAGGGAAGGCTTTTGCCTGAAGCTCTGTGACTGAGTGACTTTCTTTGGGGCCCACGTGCTGAACACCCTCCTTAGATATTTCCATTTGCCCTGGCCGAGTACCTGGGTATTTAGAGTGTCATCCCAATACACCAAGGTTGTGGGTTCGATCTCCGATCAGGGCACATAGAAAAATCAACCAGTGAGTGCGTAAGTAAGTGGAACAATAAATTGATTCTTCTCTCTCACTCTCTCCCCCCCCCCTCACGCCTTCCTTCCTTTCTAAAATCAATAAAGTAAAAAAAATTTCCATGGGCCCATCCTTTGTACCGAGAGCAACAAACAATGAAGGCGCAGCATGAGCCATTGTCAGATTGGCTCCTCCAAGTATCTGTAGTCCAGAAAACTGCAGGATGTAGTCTCGTTCAGGCCACGTGAAGCATTGATCCCTAAGTACCAGGCTATTGGCATGTTTACCCAATGGTGAGTGTAAGTTATAACTGGGGAGAGGAGGCAAGTCTAGAGATGAGTCTCTCTTGCCCAGTGTGTTATCTGTACTCCTAAAATAGTACCTGGCACATAGTAGATGCTCAGTAAATATTTGTTGACCGAATGAATGAAAGGGAGCTGCTTATTGGGTACCAGCTTGAAATAGCTGTACTTAATGTATCGTGAGTCACTATGTGTCCTGTTTCCAGAAGTGTGGTTGGATCTGAGTGTAGTTGGGACTCATCCAGCAAAGCTCCGCGGGGCCTAATGTATGATGATAAATCATAACCCTCCCAGGTGCTCAGAATCAATTTCACACCTCATCTGTTATCATGAGCAGAATGTGTGAGAAAGTCCCCTCACCATGGTAATATATCAGCTCACAAAAATAAAAACGCCTGAAGACCAGAAAAAAGAACACTGTTCTAGTCCATGGTGCTTAATCAGCTCCCCAGACATTGATGGATTTCAGGGGATATTTACATTTAAATCACGGCATCCAAATGTCTCAAGCAGAACCCAGAGTTATGGGCAGCATGGAGGCAATTTAAAAAAATCATTTCTTATTATCTGTAGTCAGAAACGAGGTCTCTCTTTGCAGAAGTATTCTGTAAAAAAAAATAAGAGAGAACTCAGGCCAGGGAACTATCCAGAGCAGTGCTAGGCTGGCCACCAGCATCCCTACCATGCCCATGACGGACATCACTAACTTATCGAGGTGTACTTCCAGCACCTCTTACAGTCTCATTGCTTCTCACGCCAAGGCTGTAAGAAGCCACTGCTTGTTGACCGGAGAGCTCATGTTGAACTGAAACTCCCTGACCACCACTGATCTGGAGCTTGTCTTTGGCTATTACTGCTCTGGAAAGCTAACATCAGTAGGTAATGAGAGGATGGAGGGAAAAGCCAATGAAATACCATAGGTTCGGAAAGCACCTTGAGGTAGTGAGCTGGTGGATTCTCTTCTGGGCAGGGTAATACTCAAGGCCATTGGCAGAGAGGATTTCCTCAGCGGTCGTGTTTGACCGACTGAGGTTTTGGGGCTGAATGCACAGTGGCAACTTGGTGACGACATAGGTGCTTGTGCCTCACTCAGGACTTGCTGGACCAGAACTGCTGGGTTTGAGGCCAAGGACACTGCACTGGGACAAGGATCCCAGTGTGTCTCAGTCACTCTAAAGGTGGGAGAGCCACAGCCCTGTGGAGACCCGGGTTCTCATCCTAGCTGTGCCATTCGCTTGCTGTGTGAATGTGGGCACATCCGTCACCAGCTTCCTTATCTTAAGGAGGAACAGTTACATCTGTGCCATCTACCTCATAGGGCAGCTGGGAGTCATTTGAGATGAGACACCTGACAATGCTTTGACTAGGAATGTGCTGTTCTGCTGTCCACCTGGTGAACCTGGGGAGTTGGCGGCTTGGGGCGGACTTCTGAAAGATGATTCTAGGATAAAACAACTATGGGGCATTTACACAATGGAATACTACTCAGCCATAAAAAAGAAGAACATTTTATCTTTTGCGACAGTATGGATGGATCTGGAGGATATTATGCTAAGTGAAATAAGCCCACCAGAGAAAGACAAGTGCCATGTGATTTCACTCATCTGTGGAATCTGATGAACTGAACCGACAAGCAAAATAGAGACAGACATGGAGACCAGGTTGACAGCGATGCAGTGGGGGGTGGGTGTTAGGAGGTGGAGGGATTGAGCAAAAAGGAAACAGGACTCATGGACATGGTCAACAGGGTGGTGATTGCTGGGGGCATGGGGGTACAAGGAGCCTAATTGGTCATGGAAAAATACAATAAAAAAAGTTGATTTTAACATTATCAGGAGTCGGTGATCTGGTAAAATCTGGAATGACGTAGGAGAACGACAATAACTCTGCTGAAGAGACCTGGGCGGTGGTCATCGACCATGGGTACCAACTGGAATCATCTGGGGAAAATCTAAAACTATAGGTATACCTCGTTTTCTTGTGCTTTGCTTTATTGTGCTTCACAGATTTTTTTTTACAAATGGTAGCCAGGAAAATGATGACTCACTTTATTGTGATATTGCTTTCCTGCATGGCCTGGAGCTGAACCCTCGATGTGTGTGAGGTGCGCCTGGGCATAAGCTGGGGCCCGATCCAAGACAGAGTTAAACAGAGTCCTGAGACTGGGCGTGGGCCCTGGTGTCTCTCCTCAGGGCTACGCTGGTTTCTGGCCTTCTCAATACAGGGCCCATCTGTCTGGGCCTCCAGCCCGTGGGCATCCCCGTATTCTCCCAACACATTTCCTTTTATGTAAGTGACGCAGTCTCATATCTGTTGCTTGCGACCTGTAAACCTTAACTGGTGTCTCATTAGCTGACTAACCCTCCAAGCCAGGGCCTGTGGCTGTCGTGATTCCTCTGGCTCTGGGATGACGAGTGGGCACCATTTCTGACACCCAGAGCAGATGAGCTATAGTGGGTTTATTGAACTGACAGCATAGGTGGGCACTCAGTGAGTGGTCGTGGTGGCTGTTTTGAACACTGTGGAGATACAGAGGTAGGGAAGACTTAAATGAGCTCACAGTGAATACAATTTTGTAAGTAATGGAATAAAAGTAACTTTTTCTTGGAACACGGCTACTGTCCTTCATTTATGTGGTGCGTGACGGCAGGAGTAAGGAGTAGCAACAGACGGTTCGGCCTGAGAGGCCAAGATACTCACTCTCTGGCTCTTTACAAACCGCATTTGCTGGCTGCTGGTCTAACGGGTCGGATGGTGTGGATTGGATACGTGCACAGGTGCTGCACATCTTCCTTTCACTCCTCCAGGTCGACTTTCCACCCCTTCCATCCTGCTCCGTGCCCAGGGGGCTGGTCTGTACTCCAGGGTCAATGGCAGCTGAGCTCGCTGTGTGGTCCTGGGGTCAGCAGCACGCCAGCATCACCTGGGATCTGGAAAAGTCTTGACTCTCAGCCCAGGCCAACTGAGTCAAAAACTTTGGGTGTGGGGCCAGGAATGTCTGTTTTGTCAGTTCTCAGGTGGCCCTGACGTCTGTTCAAGTACGAGAACCACTGGTCTATGGCACTGAGTGCCCTTGCCCTTCAGTTTGTGGTCCATGCTCAAATGAGCAACCGAACAGTGGCTGCCTCCTGTTCGCCTGGCCACCCCGTTTCCCAAAGCCTCACTACCTTCCACCCTGTCTACAGCCTTAGGTGGAAAACCATGAGTAACAATTCTTCCTGAAATGGCCTCCTCCCGCCACTTGCACTTGTGTCCCGCTGGCTTGCTAATTTCAGTTTGGGAGTTGGAGACCTAGTGACCACTGCTGTCACGCAGGGCTCCGTGGTGGTTCAATAAATGCTAATAAACCATCATCTGCAGTCTTAATAATTGCTGCCGCTCAAACCACAACACCAGGACGAAGCTTACTTGGTCTGAATAGGATTAGAAAGGGCGGAAAGAACAGGTCTGGAGTGTGCAATGGAAATGCCAGTGGAATGTTAATGACCATGGCACTGCTGGCCTGTGGAGGGTGCAGCGGTTCGGCATGAGAGCCAGGGCGGGGAATCGAAGGCAGACCAGACGCTCCTGTGTGAGGAACCTAAGAGTGTGGCTTCAAACAGAGCCCAGGGAGCCTCGGGTGGTTTTCCATAGCTCTCCTGCTGTTCAGAGGGCTGTTCCCGGTTTTCTAATTTGCTCTTTTTATATACTCAGAATCACCAGGATGATTCAGCCAGGAGCTGTCTTAGGGGCAGGTTTTAATGAGTGGCTTGGAATTCAGAAAGCGGCAGGGAGGTAGGTACAAGTTCCTGAACCCCTATGCCCTGCTGACTCTGTCCCACAGTCCAGGGAAGCGATGCTCATGCCCACAGTGATCCAGACCCGGGATGCTCACAGCCAGTCTCTCCACGAGCTCGGCATCTACACACAAACGCACAGAGCATTCCCAGCATGGGGTGGGGTGGGGTGGGTTTATGGACAGACTGGGCCACAGGCAAGAGACCATCTCCATGTGTCTCAGCCTCTGGTAGACTCTTATGTGTACAGAATAATTTCCTACAGACCTAACTGCCTGATAGATTGTGCTGCCTAATTGTTTCCTTCCCCTTACCACAGGCGCCTCCTGGTAGGCTATATGTTTTGGTGTAATTATGTTGGCTCAAACCAGGGCCCAGGCCATTTTAGCAACCCAAGGAGCGTGCTAATTGTCCTGAAGTATGCTGCCTGGCGTGTGCCTCATTGCTGTAGTGGTTCTAATGGAACTTCTAATTAAGAATAAGAAGAGAGGCATGGCTGGGGGTGTTCCTCCAGCATCAGGGGTTCCAGGGGGGCCCCTCTCAGCACGCCAATGGGAGCCTGCCCAGGGTAGGAGCCAGCTGGGGCAGAAATTAATGTGCCTCTGCTCTGGTTTGTCTGCCAGGCATAGCGCAGGCTGTCAGAACGGTAATTAGAGCCAGGCCAATGTCAACGAGTCTTCCAGGGCGCCAGCCTTTCTCCTGGGCTCTGTGGCAGTGGATGGAGGGTGTGTCTGCAGAGAAGTGGGGCGGGGAGGAGGCTGGGATGTTTAAGTTGCTGGGGGTACAGTTTGAAACTCTGAGGAAGGTTGTGAGATTGGACTCTTTGGGCAAATCACACATCGTGCTGCTCCTTGAAGACCAGGCTGCCCTACTTGTGAAGGGGCTGGGAGTCTGACCTGGTTTGGAATACTGGTCTACCTCTTAGTGCATCTTTGGTTAGGCTCCTTTTTTTGAGTCTCTGTTTGCTTACCTGTAAGTTGGTGATAAGTTACAATTGAAATTTTGATGGTATTTTGGTGGCATCATGGACATAGAACTCAGGAATGTCCATAGCCCATACCCAATCTTGGCCTCCACTTTCCCATTCTCCTCCCCTCTACCCAGACTGGTGCCAGAAGACACATCCACAGGATGGGAACAGTAATTTTTAAAAAGATTTTATTAGTTCTATTTTTAGGCAGAGGGGAAGGGAGGAAGAAAGAGGGAGAGAAACATCAATGTGTGGTTGCCTCTTGCGTGCCCTCTCCTGGGGACCTGGCCCACAAACCAGCCATGTGCCCTGATTGGGAATCAAACTGGCACCCCCTTTGGTTTGCAGGCCAACACTCGATTCACTGAGCCACACCAGCCAGGGCTGGAAACAGTAATTTATTTATAACTCAGTCCAGTGGCCAAAAGCGAAAGAGAAGAAAGTGAGCAAAAGAGAGGCTGGCTTCCACCTGAGGTGAGTCTCAGCCCCGTTGTGGTTGCTGACCCCCTGGAAGGAAGAAATCCAAAGCAGAGAAAGGAGTCCAGGATATGTGTGGAAAACTTTTAAGACAGGTCATCAAGAACTAATGATTTTCCGGGAATTTTGATCATTGGGTCATCACTCAGTCTCTGCCAATGGGGAAGAGAAGACAGGTGGCTGAGACGGAGACTTCCTGGTACGGGAGAGGCAGAGGAAATAAATGTCCTGCCTCTGCCTCCTGGATTTGTGGTCAGGACTAGATGAGAGGACATTCTGACAAGCCTGTCTACCCCTAGCATTGGCCAAGGCTTGGCTCTAGCCCCAAGATGACCTAGAAGGGATTTATTTCATGACCTGTGACCTCAGGCTCTAATATTCTAGAAGGAGTAATTAAAAAAAAAAGATGAGTAGTCAGCAGGCTCATGGGACAAGCTAGAGTAGCTGAAGGGACTGTGAACCTCCTGCAAGTTCATGTCCTCTTTCTGGGTCTTGTATCCCCCACCCCCCCGCTTCCTTTGTCCCTTAAAAAGACGATGGCTCAACTAGAAGTGTGGCAAATGTTAAACTGCCCAGGGTTCCTTTTTTTTTAAATTTTATCTTTCAATTACAGTTGGCATATAACATTTTATTAGTTGCAGGGGTACAACATTGTGATTAGACATTTATATAATGTAGGAAGTGATCATCCCACTAAGTCTAATAGCCATCTGGCACCACACGTAGTTACTATAGTACTGTTGCCTATATTCTCTGTGCCACGCTTTATATCCCCGTGACTATTTTTGTGTCCGGCAATTTGTACTTCTTGATCTCGTCCCTTTTTTCACCCATGCTCCACCCCCTCCCATCTGGCAACCATTAGTTCATTCTCTGTATCTATGAGTTTGTTTCTGTTTTGTTTGTTCCTTTATTCTGTTATTTAGATTCCACATATAAGTGAAATCATACAGTATGTCTTTGTCTGATTTGTTTCACTTAGCATAATTACCCTCTAGGTCCATTCATGTTGTCACAAATGAAAAGATGTTCTTTTCTTTTTATGGCTGAGTAATATCCCATTATATATATATATATATATATAGTATATAATATATACATACCACATTTTCTTCATCTTTATTAATGAACACATCAGTTGCTTCTATATCTTGCCTATTGTGAATAATGCTATAACAAACGTAGGGGTGCATATATTTTTCTGAATTGGTGTTTTAGATTTCTTTGGATAAATATCGAGAAGCGGAATTGCTGGGTCACATGGTAGATCTATTTTTGATTTTTTGAGGGACCTCCATGCTGTTTTTCACAGGGGCTGCACAAATCTGCATTTCACCAACAGTGCATGAGGGTTCCCCTTTCTTCACATCCTCACCAGCACTTGTTGTTTGTTGATTTATTGATGCTAGGTTTGCTGACAGTAGTGAGGTGATATCTCATTGTGGTTTTAATTTCTATCTCTCTGATAATTAGTGATGGTGCTTATCTTTTCATATGTCTATTGGCCGTCTATGTGTCCTCTTTGGAAAATGTATATTCAGGTTCCCTGCCCATGTTTTAATCAGATTTTTTTTATGGTGTTAAGTTGTACCAGTTCTTTATATTTTGGGTATTAAATCCTTATCAGATGTGTCGTTGGAGAATGCCTTCTCTCATTCAGTAAATTCTTTTCAGCTTGTCCTTCACTGTGCAAAAGCTCTTTAGTTTGATGTAGTCCCATTTGTTTATTTTTTTTCTGTCTCCCTTGCTTGAAAGACATATCCCCCAAAAATATTGCTAAGAACAATGTCAGAGAGCTCATTGCTTTCTTCTAGGAGTTTTATGGTTTTAGGCTGTACATTTAGGTGTTTAATCTATTTTGAGTTAATTCTTTCTTTTTAATTAATTTTATTTAGTTATTTTTCAAGTACAGTTTTTTTAATCTATTTCTCCCATCCCAGCCTCCACCGCCCCTTGCTCCCCACCTCCCTCCCATTTCCACCCCCCTTAGTTCTCGTCCCTGTGTCCTTCCTATTTGTTCCTCCAAATCCCTCCCCCCTTTGCCCCTTAACTTCCCTTCCCTCTCCCCTCTGATCACTGTCCCCTTGTTCTCTATTTCAGTGTCTTTGATTTTTTTTTTCCTGCTTGCTTGTTGGTTTTGTTGTTTAGCTTCCTGTTAAAGGTGAGATCATATGGTATTTGTCTTTCAGCACCTGGCCTATTTCACTCAGCATAATGCTTTCCAGTTCCATCCATGTTGTTGCAAAAGGTAGTAGCTCCTTCTTTCTCTCTGTTGCATAGAATTCCATTGTGTTCTATTGTGTATATGTACCACAATTTTTTGATCCATTCATTTACTGATGGGCACCTAGGTTGCTTCCAACTCTTGGCTATTGTAAATTGTGCTGCTATGAACATTGTGGTACATAGGTTCTTTGATATTGATGTTTTAGGATTCTTAGGATATAATCCTAGCAGTGGAATTGCTGGGTCAAAAGACAGGTCGATTTTTATTTTTCTGAGAAAATTCCATACTGTTTTCCATAATGGTTGTACCAGTCTGCAATCCCACCAACAGTGAACTAAGGACCCCTTTTCCCCACACCCTCTCCAACATTTGTTGTTTGTTGCTTTGTCTATTATAGCCATCCTGACGGTGTAAAGTGGTATCCATTGTTTTAATTTGCATCTCTCTGATAGCTAACGATATTGAGCATCTCTTCATGTGACTCTGGATCTTCTGTATGTCCTCCTCGGAGAAGTGTCTGTTCAAGTCCTTTTCCCATTTTTTAATTGGGTTGGGTGTCTTCTTAGAGTGGAGTCGTATAAGTTCTTTGTATATTTTGGAGATTAAACCTTTGTCTGAGGTATCATTGGCAAATATGTTTTACCATGCAGTTGGTTGTCTTGCTAATTTAATACTGTTTTCTTTAGCCACACAGAAGCTTTTTATTTTGATGAGATCCCATTTGTTTATTCTTTCCTTTATATTCCTTGCTCTAGGGGACATTATCAGTAAAAATGTTGCTGTGTGAAATATCTGAGATTTTCTTGCTGATGTTCTCCTCTAGGACTTTGATGATGTCATGACATATTTAAGTCTTTAATCCACCTTGAATTTATTTTGGTGTATGGTGTAAGTTGGTGCTCAAGTTTCATTTTTTTGCACGTAGCTGTCCAGTTCTCCCAACACCATTTGCTGAAGAGGCTATCTTTACTCCATTTTATGTTACTGCCCCCTTTGTCGAATATTAATTGACTGTAGAGGGTTGGGTTGATTTCTGGGCTCTCTGTTCTGTTCCATTGGTCTATGTGCCTGTTTTTATGCCAGTACCAGGCTGTTTTGATTACAGTGGCCTTGTAATACAGTTTGATATCAGGTATTGTGATCCCTCCTACTTTGTTCTTCTTTCTCAAAAGTGCAGCTGCTATTCTGGGTCATTTATGGTTCCATGTAAATTTTTGAAGTGTTTGTTCTATGTCTGTGAAATACACCATTGGTACTTTAATAGGTATTGCATTGAATGTGTATATTGCTTTGGGTAGTATGGACATTTTGATGATGTTAATTCTTCCAATCCATGAACAAGGTATATGTTTCCATTTATTTGTGTCTTCCTTGATTTCTTTCTTCAGTGCTGTGTAGTTTTCTGCATACAGGTTTTTTACCTCCTTAGTTAGGTTTATTCCCAGATACTTTATTTTTGTTTTTGCTATATCAAATGGGATTTTTTCCTTGATTTCTGCTTCTGCTGATTCACTGTTGGTATACAAAAATGCCTTTGATTTCTGGATATTGACTTTGTAACTGGCTGTTTTTTGCAAATTCATTAATTAGTTTGAGCAGTTTTTGGGTAGAGTCTGTAGGATTTTCCATGTATACTATCATGTCATCTGCCAACAGTGACAATTTTGCTTCCTCCTTTCCTATTTGGATGCCTTTCATTTCCTTTTCTTGCCTGATCGCTGTGGCTAAAACTTCCAATACTATATTGAATAGAAGTGGTGAAAGTGGACAGACATCCTTGTCTTGTTCCTGATCTTAGTGGAAAAGCTTTTAGTTTTTGTCCATTGAGTATGATATTGGCTGTAGGTCTCTCATATATGGCCTTTATTATTTTGAGAAATGCTCCCTGTATTCCCACTTTGCTGCGTGTTTTTATCATAAATGGGTGTTGTACCTTATCGAAAGCTTTTTCTGCATCTATTGATATGATCATGTGATTTTTGTCTTTGCTTTTGTTTATGTGATGTATTACTGATTTACGAATATTGAACCATCCTTGCATACCTGGGATGAATCCCACTTGGTCTTGGTGTATGATCTTTTTGATATATTGTTGGATGCGACTTGCCAATATTTTGTTGAGGATTTTAGCATCCATGTTCATCAGCGATATTGGCCTGAAGTTTTCTTTCTTTGTTGTGTCTCTATCTGGTTTTGGAATTAAGATGATGCTGGCTTCATAAAAAGAATTTGGGAGTTTTCCATCCTTCTGGATTTTTGGAATAGTCTGTGGAGAATAGGGGTTAGCTCTTCCTTAAATGCTTTGTAGAATTCTCCTGTGAAACCATCTGGTCCGGGGCTTTTGTGTGATGGGCATATTTTGATTGCTGCTTCAATTTCTTTAGCTGTTATTGGTGTATTTAGATTTTCTGCTTCTTTTTCACTGAGTTTTGGAAGATTGTATTTTTCTTTTCTTTTTTTTAATATTAAATTTTATTTAGTTATTTTTCAAGTACTTTTTTTTTTTAATCTATTTCTCCCATCCCACCCCACCCCCCTCCCGGTCTCCCCACCTCCCTCCCATTCCCCCCCCCCTCAGTCCTCGTCTCTGTGTCTTTCATACTTGTTCCTCAAAATCCCTCCCCCCTTTTTCCCCTTAAGTTCCCTTCCCTCTCCCCTCTGGTCGCTGCCCACTTGTTCTCTATTTCAGCGTCTTTGTTTTTTTTTTCTGTTTGCTTGTTTGTTTTATTCTTTAGCTTCCTGTCAAAGGTGAGATCATATGGTATTTGTCCTTCAATGCCTGGCCTATTTCACTCAGCATAATGCTTTCCAGTTCCATCCATGTTGTTGCAAAAGGTAGTAGCTCCTTCTTTCTCTCTGCTGCATAGAATTCCATGGTGTATATGTACCACAATTTTTTGATCCATTCATTTACTGATGGGCACCTAGGTTGCTTCCAACTCTTGGCTATTGTAAATTGTGCTGCTATGAACATTGTGGTGCATAGGTTCTTTGAAATTGATGTTTTAGGATTCTTGGGGCATAATCCTAGCAGTGGAATTGCTGGGTCAAAAGGCAGGTCGATTTTTATTTTTCTGAGAAAATTCCATACTGTTTTCCATAATGGTTGTACCAGTCTGCAATCCCACCAACAGTGAACTAAGGACCCATTTTCCCCACAACCTCTCCAACATTTGTTGTTTGTTGCTTTGTCTATGATAGCCATCCTGACTGGTGTAAAGTGGTATCTCATTGTGGTTTTAATTTGCATCTCTCTGATAGCTAATGATATTGAGCATCTCTTCATGTGTCTCTGGATGTTCTGTATGTCCTCTTTGGAGAAGTGTCTGTTCAAGTCCTTTTCCCATTTTTTAATTGGGTTCGATGTCTTCCTAGAGTGGAGTCGTGTAAGTTCTTTGTATATTTTAGAGATTAAACCTTTGTCTGAGGTATCATTGGCAAATATGTTTTCCCATATAGTTGGTTGTCTTGCTAATTTAATACTGTTTTCTTTAGCCATGCAGAAGCTTTTTATTTTGATGAGATCCCATTTGTTTATTCTTTCCTTTATATTCCTTGCTCTAGGGGACATATCAGTAAAGAAGTTGCTGCGTGAAATATCTGAGATTTTCTTGCCAATGTTCTCCTCTAGGACTTTAATGGTGTCATGACTTATATTTAAGTCTTTTATCCACCTTGAATTTATTTTGGTGTATGGTGTAAGTTGGTGCTCAGGTTTCATTTTTTTTGCATGTAGCTGTCCAGTTCTCCCAACACCATTTGCTGAAGAGGCTATCTTTACTCCATTTTATGTTACTGCCCCCCTTTGTCGAATATTAATTGACTGTAGAGAGTTGGGTTGATTTCTGGGCTCTCTGTTCTGTTCCATTGGTCTATGTGCCTGTTTTTATGCCAGTACCAGGCTGTTTTGATTACAGTGGCCTTGTAATACAGTTTGATATCAGGTATTGTGATCCCTCCTACTTTGTTCTTCTTTCTCAAAAGAGCAGCTGCTATTCGGGCTCGTTTATGGTTCCATGTAAATTTTTGAAGTGTTTGTTCTATGTCTGTGAAATACGCCATTGGTACTTTAATAGGTATTGCATTGAATGTGTATATTGCTTTGGGTAGTATGGACATTTTGATGATGTTAATTCTTCCAATCCATGAACAAGGTATATGTTTCCATTTATTCGTGTCTTCCTTGATTTCTTTCTTCAGGGCTGTGTAGTTTTCTGCATACAGGTTTTTTACCTCCTTAGTTAGGTTTATTCCCAGATACTTTATTTTTGTTTTTGCTATATCGAATGGGATTTTTTCCTTGATTTCTGCTTCTGCTGATTCATTGTTGGTATACAAAAATGCCTTTGATTTCTGGATATTGACTTTGTAACCGGATGTTTTTTGCAAATTCATTAATTAGTTTGAGCAGTTTTTGGGTAGAGTCTGTAGGATTTTCCATGTATACTATCATGTCATCTGCCAACAGTGACAGTTTTGCCTCCTCCTTTCCTATTTGGATGCCTTTTATTTCCTTTTCCTGCCTGATCGCTGTGGCCAAAACTTCCAATACTATATTGAATAGAAGTGGTGAAAGTGGACAGACATCCTTGTCTTGTTCCTGATCTTAGTGGAAAAGCTTTTAGTTTTTGTCCATTGAGTATGATATTGGCTGTAGGTCTCTCATATATGGCCTTTATTATATTGAGAAATGTTCCCTCTATTCCCATTTTGCTGAGTGTTTTTATCATAAATGGGTATTGTACCTTATCGAAAGCTTTTTCTGCATCTATTGATATGATCATGTGATTTTTGTCTTTGCTTTTGTTTATGTGATGATTACATTTACTGTTTTGCGAATATTGAACCATCCTTGCATCCCTGGGATGAATCCCACTTGGTCATGGTGTATAATCTTTTGGATATATTGTTGGATGCAATTTGCCAATATTTTGTTGAGGATTTTAGCATCTATGTTCATCAGCGATATTGGCCTGAAGTTTTCTTTCTTTGTTGTATCTCTATCTGGTTTTGGGATTAGGATGATGCTGGCTTCATAAAAAGAATTTGGGAGTTTTCCATCCTTTTGGATTTTTTGGAATAGTCTGTGGAGAATAGGGGTTAGCTCTTCCTTAAATGCTTTGTAGAATTCTCCTGTGAATCCGTCTGGTCCAGGGCTTTTGTGTGATGGGCGCTTTTTGATTACTGCTTCAATTTCTTTTGCTGTTATTGGTGTATTTAGGTGTTCTGCTTCTTTTTCATTGAGTTTTGGAAGATTGTATTTTTCTAGAAATGTGTCCATTTCCCCTAGGTTTTCAAATTTCTTGGCATACAGTTCTTCATAGTAATTTCTTACAATCCCTTCTATTTCTGTGGTATCAGTTGTAATCTCTCCTCTTTCATTTGATTGTGTTTATTTGTGTCCTCTCTCTTCTTTTTTTGATGAGCCTACTTAAAGGCTTGTCTATTTTGTTTATCTTCTCAACAAACCAACTCCTGGATTCATTGATCCTTAGAATTGTGCTTTTAATTTCTATGTCATTTAATTCTGCTCTAATCTTGGTTATTTCCTTCCTTCTGCTTGCTCTGGGCTGTCTTTGTTGTTGTTCCTCGAGTTCTTGCAGGTGTAGGGTTAGGTTGTTTGTTTGAAATGTTTCTATCTTCTTTAGGTAGGCCTGTATTGGTATAAACTTCCCTCTCAGGACTGCCTTCGCTGTGTCCCATAAGTTTTGGGTTGTTGTGAGATCATTTTCATTTGTTTCCAGAAACATTTTGATTTCTTCCCTAATTTCATTCTTGACCCATTCGTTGTTTAATAGCATACCATTCAGTTTCCATGATTTTGGGTGCTTTGGGTTTTTTTCTTTGGGGTTGGTTTCCAATTTCAGTCCCTTGTGGTCAGAGAAGATGCTTGGTATGATTTCAATTTTCTTGAATTTTTTGAGGCTCGTTTTGTGTCCTATCATGTGGTCTATCTTTGAAAATGTTCCATGTGCATTTGAAAAGAATGTGTATTTAGCTTCTTTGGATGAAGGGCTCTCTATATATATCAGTTAAGTCCATTTCCTCTAGGGTGTTGTTTAATGCCACAATATCTTTGTTCATCATTTGTTTGGAAGATCTGGCCATTTTTGATAGGGGGGTGTTCAAATCCCCTACTATAATTGTGTTGCTGTCAATATCTTTCTTGAAGTCCTCTAAGATTTTCTTGATATATTTGGGTGCCCCTATGTTTGGTGCATATATGTTTACAATGTTAATGTCTTCTTGGTAGATTCTTCCCTTGAGTATAATGAAGTGACCTTCTGGGTCTCTCTTTATGGCCCTTTTTTTGAATTCTATTTTGTCCACTATGAGAATTGCTACCCCAGCTTTTTTTTCTTGTCTGTTTGCTTGGAAAACTTGTTTCCAGCCTTTCACTTTTAGTCTGTGATGGTCTTTTGTCCTGAGGTGGGTCTCTTGTAGGCAGCATATGTGTGGGTCATGCTTTCTTATCCATTGAGCTATTCTGTGTCTTTTGATTGGAGCATTTAACCCATTTACGTTTAAGGTTATTATTGATAGGTACTTATTCATTGCCATTTTTGTCCCTGTGTTCCTCTCTGTCTCTCTCTTATCCTTCCTTCCCTTAAAGCAGCCCTTTTAGTATTTCTTGTAGAGCTGGTTTGGTGGAGGCTGGTTTATTTTGTCTTGGAAGCTCTTTATTTGGCCTTCTATCTTGATTGAGAGCCTTGCTGGGTAAAGTAGCCTTGGTTGTAGGCCTCTGGTTCTCATTACTTGGAATATTTCTTGCCATTCTCTTCTTGCTTGGAGTGTTTCCATTGAGAAGTCAGTAGCTAACCTTATTGGGGCTCCCTTGTATGTTACTTCTTTTTTTCTCCCTTGCTGCCTTTAAGATTCTCTCTTTGTCTTGGAATTTTGCCATTTTGATGATGATGTGTCTTGAAGTGGGCCTCCTTGGGTTCCTCTTGATTGGGACTCTCTGTGATTCCTGGATTTGTGTGACTTTTTCTCTTATCAAATTAGGGAAATTTTCTCTCATTACTCATTCAAATACGTTTTCTATCCCTTGTTCTTCTTCTCCTGGTATTCCTATTATTCGGATATTATTACGTTTCATATTGTCTTGCATTTCTCTTAATCCCTCTGCATTCTTTCTGAGCCTCTTTTCATTTTCTTGCTCTTTCTGTGAGATGCTTTCTACCTTGTCCTCCAACTCACTAATCCTATCCTCCGCTTCATCTATCCTACTTTTGAAACTTTCTACTGTGTTCTTCAATTCGGAAATTGTATTCTTTATTTCCTCTTGTCCCTTGCTGATAGTTTCCATTTCCTTTTTCATGTTGATGTAGTTTGCAGAGAGATCATTATAGTTCCCCTGTAGTTTCTGGTAGTTCACTGTGAGCTCTTTGAACTTCATAATAACCAATGCTTTGAATTCACTATCTGATAGTTGATTAGCCTCTATTTCATCTAACATTCTTTCTGAATCTAACATTCTTTCTGAAGTTTCTGCTTTTTCTTTCATTTGGGGATTGTTTCTTTGTCTTCCCATTGTTTGAGACTCTTCTTGTTAGTCTCTGCTTCTAAAATTGATCTGTTCTGAAACCCTGGTTTTACGGTGTGAATTTCTGTGGTATGATCCTTGTGAAGTTCAGTGGTGCAGACTCCTTGAAGTTTCTTGATGTTCTCTGTCTCTACCTACTCTCACGCTGGTCCTCGCACTGGTCCCTGCGTTGGTCGCCTACCACTGCTGAATGTCCCGGCTCTAGTAGCCGCCTCCTCAAGTGCCCAGGCCCGTCTCTATGGCGGTGTCACAGGGGCCTCCGGTGTCCCTGTTCTTGCAACTGACTCTCTGTTGCCCAGGCCCGTAGCTATGGCATCGGCACAGGGGCCGAGAATGTCCCAGCTCAGGTTCCTGACTCCTCTGTCGCCCAGGACCGTCACAGTGGCTTGGAGTGTCCGGCTCCCAGGCCCGTAGCTATGGCAGCAGCACAGGGGCCACGTGTGTCCCAGCTTCAGTAGCTGACTCTGCCGCTGTCTGGTGTTTCAGCATCGGTCACAATCTCAGGTCTTTTAATTTCATAAATCCTGGGTAACTGATAGTTTATTGTGCTGTTTCTCTATAGACCTGCCAGGATTTTTACCCATGAGTACAGGAGCTAGCATCAGCTCCGTCCTACTCCGTCGCCATCTTCCCAGCATCCTCCATTTTGAGTTAATTCTTGTATATGGTGTAAGACAGTGAACCAGTTTCATTCTTTTGCATTTGTTCAGTTTTCCCAATACCATTTATTGACGAGTCTGTCTTTACCCCATTGTATGTTTTTGCCTCCTTTGTCAGATTAATTGGCCATATAGGCATGGACTTATTTTGGGTTCTCCTTTCTGTTACATTTTCTATGTGTCTGTTTTTATGTCAGTACCATGCTTTTTTGATTACTACCCCTCTGGTGTAGTTTGATACCAGGCAGTGGGATCCCCCAACTTTGTTCTTTTTTTCTCAAGGTTGCTTTTGCTATTTGGGGTCTTTTGTGGTTCTATTTAGAAAATTTAGAAATTTTAGGATTATTTTTTTTAGTTCTGTGAAAAATGCCCCCAGTATTTTGGTAGGGATTTGCTTTGTGTGTGTAGATGCTCCATGTTGGGTGGCTAGATTTTTATGAGAGTTGTGTTGTCTTATTGGATTGATCTCTTTATCATTATGAAATACCCTTTTTTGCCTCTTGTTAGAGCCCTGGTTTTTGTTATTGTGACTTTTTAAAAGTATATTGTATTGATTATGCTATAATACAGTTGTCCCATTTTTTCTCTCCTCTACTCCCTGTGCCCTGCACCTCCCCTCCCACCAGCATTTGCCCCCTTACTTCATGTCCATGGGTCATATATATAAGTTCTTTGACTTCTCCATTTCCTATACTGTTCTTAACCTCCCCCTGTCTATTTTGTACATACCATTTATGCGTCCTATTCCCCATATCTTTTGCCTCATTCTCCCTCCTCCCCCTTCCCACTGATAACCCTCCATGTGATCTTCATTTCTGTGATTCTGTTCCTGTTCTAGTTGTTTGCTTAGCTTTTTATTTTTTAGGTTCAGTTGTTGATGGTTGTGAGTTTATTGTCATTTTACTATTCATAGTTTTGATCTTCTTTTTCTTATATAAGTGCCTTTAACATTTCATATAATAAGTGTTTTAGTGATGACAAACTTCTTTAACTTGACCTTGTCTGCAAAGCACTTTATCTGAGCTTCCATTCTAAATGATAGCTTTGCTGGATAGAGTAATCTTGGATGTAGGTCCTTGCTGTTCATGACTTGGAATGCTTTCCAGCCCCTTCTTGCCTGCAAGGTTTCTTTTGAGAAATCAGCTGACAGTCTTATGGGAACTCCTTTGTAGGTAACTGTCTCCCTTTCTCTTGCTGCTTTTAAGATTCTCTATTTATCTTTAATCTTGGGTAATATAATTATGATGTGCCTTGGTGTGGGCTTCCTTGGTTAGAGACCTAGTTTTAAAGTCTGTTTTGTCTGATATAAGCATTGCTACTCCAGCTTTTTTCCCTTACATTTGCAAGAAAATAACCTTTTCTATTACTATTCTTTCAGTTTGTGTCTTTTGATCTAAAGGTCTCTTGTAGGCAGCATGTGTATGAATCTTGTTTTTTTTTTAAATTTTATTGATTTTGCCATTACATTTGTTCTATTCCCCCCCATTCCCCTCCACCCTGCACACCCCTCCCCCACCATTCCCCTCCCTTTAGTTCATGAACACGTGTCTCAAGTTCTTTAGATTCTATATTTCCCATACTATTCTTATCCTCCCCCCTGTCTATTTTCTATCTACCATCTATGCTACTTATTTTCTGTACCTTCTCCCCCCTTCTCCTCCTCCCACTCCCCTGTTGCTAACCCTTCATGTGATCTTCATTTCTATGGTTCACTCCTGATCTAGCTGTCCTCTTAATTTGCTTTTGTTTTAGGTGTGGTTGTTAATAACTGTGAGTTTGCTGTCCTTTCACTGTTCATCTTTTTTATCTTCTTTTTCTTAGGTAAGTCCCTTCAACATTTCATATTATAAGGGCTTGGTGATGATGAACTCCTTGAATTTGATCTTCTCTGAGAAGCACTTTATCTGTCCTTCCATTCTAGATGAAAGTTTTGCTGGATAGAGTAATCTTGGTTGTAGGTCTTTGGTTTTCATGACTTGGAATCCTTCTTTCCAGCCCCTTCTTGTCTGTAAGGTCTCTTTTCAGAAATCAGCTGACAGTCTGATGGGAACTCCTTTGTAGGTGACAGTCCCCTTATCTCTTGCTGCTTCTAGGATTCTCTTTATTTTAATCTTGGGTAATGTAATTATGATGTGCCTTGGTGTGTTCCTTCTTGGGTCCAACTTTTTGGGGGCTCTCTGAGCTTCCTGGATTTTCCGAAAGTCTATTTCCTTTGCCAGGATGGGGAATGTCTCTTTTATTATTTGTTCAAATAAGGTTTCCACTCGTGGCTGTTCCTCTTCCCCTTCTGGTACCCCTATAATTCGGATATTGGAGAGTTTAAAGATGTCCTGGAGGTTCCTAAGCCTCTCCTCATTCTTTTGAATTCTTGTTTCTTCATATTTTTCTGTTTGGTTGTTTCTTTCCTTCTTCTGGTCCACTCCTTTGATCTGAGTCCCAGTTTCCTTTCCATTACTATTGGTTTCCTGTGCATTACCATTCATTTCAACTAGTTTAGCCTTCATATGTTCCTCTAATTTGTGACTAAAATCAACCAGTTCTGTGAGCATCCTGATCACCAGTGTTTTGAACTGTGCATCTGAAAGTTTGGCAATTTCTTGGTAGCTTAGATTTTTCAGCTCTGGGGCTCTGAGTTCTTCTTGAGCCATGTTTTGATCTGTTTGTGCCTGTTACGTATGAGGAGAGGTGCCCTAGGTGTTCGCCAGGGTGGGGCCACCCAGGTCGCTGGGTTATGACACTGTATGTGGGGGTGGGGTCAGAGCGGGAGCAATAGCAGTCCTCTCCACTTAACCGGTCTGCCTCACCGCTCACCCCCGCTTGCTTATCCAAGCGCAAATGTGTGAGCCTACTGCCCTGTGCCGGTGGCCGGGGCCTGCACGTACTGTCTCAATGCTCTCCTCTTCACTGGTTTATCTGCATGCAAATGAGCGACCAACTGCAGCCAGCCAGCTGCACATCTCTTCCCTGGGTTCTGCCCGTGGCTAGCCCGCACCTGGGATCTGCACCCTCGGAGGCCTGTGTACCGCCCAGGTCGGGGGATCTTTTTTGCTCGACCCAATCCGCTGCTGGCTTTGCCTCTCTCACCAGTTTAGCTGAGCAGTTCTTTGTTTTCGGACTCCGTATTCAATTTTCTGTGTGGCTTGGTTGCGTTTATTGTTGTTAAAACTTTGTTGTTTTTAGATTTGGTTGTGCGAGGACGCAAAGTGTTCCCACCTATGCCTCCATCTTGGTGGAAGTCCTGAATCTTGTTTTTTTTAAATCTTTTTAGCCACCTGTTTTTTATTAGAGCATTGAGTCATTTACATATAAAGTTATTATTTATAGGTATGTAGTTATCATTATTTTAGTACTTGTTTTGGGATTATTTCTGTAGTTCTCAGTTCCTTTCTCATTCTCTTGCATGTTAATGATTTTCTATGATGTCGTGTTTGGATTCCTTTCTCTTTATTTCTTGTCTGTCTGTTGATTTTTGATTTTTGATTTGTGGTTACTATGTTCTTTCTATATACCAAGTGATTTATAGCAGTCCATTTTAAGTTGATGGTCACTTAAGTTCAAACACATTGGAAAATCAGTACCATTTTTACTCTTTCCATGTTTGTGTTTTTGTTATTATTTTTTACCTTTTTTTCGTGTGGGTATTTTTGTGTATTCCTTAACTTATTTTGGAATTATACATGATCTTCCTACTTTTGCCATTTAACCATTGTACTAGGTTTAGAGTTGGTTGATTCACTGCTTTTATTATGTATTTGCCTATGACTGTGAGATATTTTTCCCCATATTTTCTTATTCATATTTTAATCTGTTCTTTTTAAAGAAGTTCCTACACCAATTATAACTGGTTTATTGTTGATGAACTCCTTTAATTTTTCTATTATTTGGAAAATTCTTTATCTCTCCTTTGATTCTAAATGATAGTCTTGCTGGGTAGAGTAATCATGGTTTTAGGTTCTTGCTTTTCATCACTCTGAATGTTTTGTGTCAATCCCTCTTGGCCTGAAAAGTTTCTGTTGGGATATCAGCTGATAGTCTTATGAGAGCTCCCTTGTAGGGAACTAACTGTGTTTCTTTTGCTGCTTTTAAGATTCTCTCTTTGTCTTTACTCTTTGGTATTATAATTATAATGTGTCTTAGTTTGGGCCTCTTTGGGTTCCCCTTATTCAGGACTCTTTGTGCTTGCTGGACTTATATGTCTATTAGCTTTGCCAGGTTACGAAAGTTTTCAGCCATTATTCTTCAAATAGGTTTTCATTCCTTGCTCTCTCTCTTCTCCTTCTAGTACCCCTGTGATGTGAATGTTGGCATGCTTGATGTTGTCCCAGAGGCCCCTTAATCTATCCTCATCTTTTAAAATTCTTTTTTCTTTTTAACCTTCCCATCAAGTGTTTTCTGCTACCTTGTCTTCCAGATTGCTTATTCAATCTCTGTTTCACCTGATCTGATGTTGATTCTGTCTAATGCAGTCTTCATTTCGGTTATTTTACTCATTTCTGACTGGTTCTCTTTTATGTTTTCTCTTTGTTGAAATTGTCACTGAGTTCTTCTAGTCTCCCCTTTAGTGCATTGAGCATTCTTATGAACAGTGTTTTGAACTCTGAATCTGGTAGATTCCTTGCCTCCATTTCATTTAGTTCTTTTTCTGGAGTTTTGTCCCATTCTTTCATTTGAGACATCTTTTTTTGTCTCCTCACTTTGGTTGCCTTCCTGTGTTTGTTTCTATGTATTAGGCAGAATCTTGGCAGAGTGACCTTAGGTAGTAGGTGTCCTGTGAAACCCATGGCACAGTCTCCCTGTTCACCTGAGCCAGGTGCTCCAGGGGTGTCTCGTGTGTGGGTTGTGTGTGCTCTCCTGTTGTAGTTGAGCCTTGATTGCTGTTGGCAGGTGAGTGACTGGGAATGACTCCCAGGCTGGCTGTGACTACACCAGATGAGCTGTTATGTTGGGGCTGAACCCATGGAGTGGGAGTTTTTGTAGCAGGGTCTCTGGTGTCATTTGTGGGGCTGGTTGGCTGGTCCCTGGTGTGATCTGAAGCTGACCACTGGGTGTGTTTGTTCTGGGGTCTTTTGGGAGAGGCCCCTGAGCAGACCAAGATCATTGTTGCCTGTGCTGGGTTGGAGGCACATGTGAGAGGCTATGCTGTGAATCAAGGCTTGCTGCCACCAGTGCTGGTCTGGGGACACCTTGGTGAGCACCACATTGTGAGCTGAGGCCAACTG
Organism: Artibeus jamaicensis; assembly: GCF_021234435.1. Lineage (NCBI taxonomy): Eukaryota > Metazoa > Chordata > Mammalia > Chiroptera > Phyllostomidae > Artibeus > Artibeus jamaicensis. Next base: position 5,446,699 of record NW_026521828.1, on the reverse strand, counting down.
CCACATGTTCCAGGTTCATGGCTGCTTATTGAAGCTACATTCCAAGACAACACTGGCTGCAGCTTATGCCAGGCTTGGTGCCATGTGATGGAAGTTACAATGCAAGTTGAGACTGGTCTCTGCTTGTGCCATGCTTGGGGCTGCTCAGCAAGAGGCACAGAACACGCTGAGGCCAGCTCCTGCTGGTTTGGGGTTTGTGGCCATTGAGAAATTTTGGGAAAGCTCCTAGCAGGAGCTGATGCAGGCTGCTTGTGTGCGAAAGCAGCATAGTGGCCCGCCGCCCAGGGTTCTTGTACTTGCTTCTTGAAAGAGAACTTTCACTGCCCAATGTACGAGTCTCTCATAAATGGGGTTGGCAAATGTATGCTTCTCTTCACACTTCTGTCTTTTGCATCCTGTGAAAGGAACAAAAATGTATTTGTGTATATATAGTGTGTGTGTAAAAGATGGGTTGTTTTAAAGACAGGATTGGAGGAGGCTCAGAAGCGGCAGTTGTTGGAGCACAGAATTCATTTTCGTCTCTGCAGATGGGAGACGCTGAGCACTGACTTCTTACTGGGGTAGCCCTTCCCTCCCCCAGGCTGCCCTTTTGCAAACAGGGCAACGTGGGGCATTCTGGAAGGACTCCATAGTTAGACAGATCTGACTCACTTGCCAAGAGGCCTTTTTAAAAATTGTACCTTTTTGTGTTAGTCTTCCTGCTCATTTTGAAATGGCCAAGCAGCCCTGGAAAGGATTGCTAGTTCCTAATCTCTGGCTGGTGAGGTGGTTGAGGAGTCCTTGCCGAGGGGCTTCAGGGGACCCCTTTCTAGTCTCAGCTCTCGATCTAAATTCCTGGGTGGCTTTGGGCTTGTTTACTTCTCTCTCACCAGAGTTTTGTCGCCTCCAGAAATGTCTTTCACCTTGTCTATGGGAACATAGGTCAACAGGGGTAGGAAGGGCTCATGATACTGAAAAACAAACAAACAAACAAACAAACAAACAAACAAAACAAACCCATTTTTCCCTCAAAATTTAGTCATGTGTCTGTCAACCAGTCTCCATTGGCTGAACAGGGGCCTGAGGACAGACTCTAGGTGGCCTTGGTCCCCAGTGTGAGCTGTGAGGGGCTGGCCCTTGTGGTGGGCTGATGGGGGGGGGGACAAGCGGGGCTTGGGGACAGCACTGTGCCTGGAAGGTGTACTGGAGACTTGTCTCGGTGCTTCATTTAGGTAGTGAGCAGCTCTTCTTTTTTGGGGGGTGGTAGGAGATGCTGGTGGAGATTATAGGAAAGGAAAGCTCCCCTTTCCCCACTCCTTACACAGTTTAGCACCTGGACTGTGTCCTTGAAAGCCTGGGTCAGGGAAAAAGAGGCCTCCAAGTGCTCTTCAGACGGTGGAAACGGGGCTGCCCTGCCCCTCCAGAGGTGCTTGCAGCCCCCTAGTATCTGGTGGTCTGAAAAAGGCAACTGGGGGCCCCTCATCTTCGCAGACGTGCATTTGCCCTCCGGCCTTCTCATCCCCCCCTGCCGAAACCAGCCTCATCTCTGATTTTCTGTAACAGCCAGAGTCACAGTAGGTGTTCAGCACTGAGCACTGGGCAAGTAGCCGAGAGCAGATGGCAGGGGGTGGGGGGTTAGGGGGGTGCCTCTGCCATGGGATCTTCCACTGTGTGTGTGCGTGCATGTGTGTGTTTGTGCATGCATGCAGGGGAATCACATAGTAAGTCCATTTACCAGGGCTCATTCCTATACTGTAACCAGCACCCCCCAAATAGCTTTTTTTAAAAAAAATTAATTTTATTTAGTTATTTTTCAAGTACAGTTTTTTTGTCTATTTCTCCCATCCCAGCCTCCCCTGCCCCTTGCTCCCCACCTCCCTCCCATTTCCACCCCCCCTTAGTTCTCGTCCCTGTGTCCTTCCTGTTTGTTCCTCCAAATCCCTCCCCCTTTTTCCCCTCAACTTCCCTTCCCTCTCCCCTCTGGTCGCTGTCCCCTTGTTCTCTATTTCAGTGTCTTTGGTTTTTTTTTTTTCTGCTTGCTTGCTTGTTTTGTTGTTTAGCTTCCTGTTAAAGGTGAGATCATGTGGTATTTGTCTTTCAGCACCTGGCCTATTTCACTCAGCATAATGCTTTCCAGTTCCATCCATGTTGTTGCAAAGGGTAGTAGCTCCTTCTTTCTCTCTGCTGCATAGAATTCCATTGTGTATATGTACCACAATTTTTTGATCCATTCATTTACTGATGGGCACCTAGGTTGCTTCCAACTCTTGGCTATTGTAAATTGTGGTGCATAGGTTCTTTGATATTGATGTTTTAGGATTCTTAGGATATAATCCTAGCAGTGGAATTGCTGGGTCAAAAGGCAGGTCGATTTTTATTTTTCTGAGAAAATTCCATACTGTTTTCCATAGTGGTTGTACCAGTCTGCACTCCCACCAACAGTGAACTAAGGACCCCTTTTCCCCACAACCTCTTCAACATTTGTTGTTTGTTGCTTTGATAGCCATCCTGACCGGTGTAAAGTGGTATCTCATTGTGGTTTTAATTTGCATCTCTCTGATAGCTAACGATATTAGCTTTTAATAGATGCACTGCAGTTTAGGACCAGACTAGTTCCCACCCTGAGCGTTTGGGGAAACTGACTGAACCTCAGTTTGAGGTTGAAGCTGGTGAAGGGATTTGTCTGGAGTCAAAGAAGAAAGTGCTGGCAGAGCCAGACTTGATATCTGGCCTCCTGACTCCCAGCTTGTTTCCCAGTTCCCTCTCTGTTCTGTTCCGGTTATTTTATAGTTTTTTTTTTTTTTTTTCCTTCTGGCTGCAGGGAGAGCCCTCAGGTGCAGCAGCTCCTCCGCGGCTGCTAGGTGGCGCCAGAACGCCTCTGAACAACAGGCTGCCAGTCTGGGCTCTGGCCTGAAAATGCCTGAATCCTGAAGCTTGACTGGCTGCGCTCCTCTTGTACCCTGAAAAGGCCTCCTTTTGGGGCATCGCCCCAGCCCACGGCCCCCACCTTTTGAATCTGTGCAGTCCTGCCTGAGCCCCACCCTGCCTCGGGTTCTCTGATGACCTGGGAGAACTCACGCCTGTGGACTGATTTCTCCTGGAGACTCTGTGTGCAGAATGGGAAGTCCTGGCTGGGTGATCAGCTGGGGGAGATCGGAATTTCAGGTCCCCGTAGGTGCTGCTGTCTTCCTTACTTACTGAAGCCTTCGACTGGGTGAACAACCCAGCTGAACACGGCGTGGTCTTTCCCCAGGTCACCTTGCTGGTCTGTGGCAGAGACGGGGTGGAGTTCAGGCTCGTTAAGCACCGTACTACCTTGTCTCTCATGAGGATGTTGAGAAGACCACACGCTCTGTGGTCTGGTCTCTCCAGCCCCGTCTCACATTTGTATAGCTCTGTGGCTAAGAAAATGTACACAGGCTTTGGTTTCAGGCTTCGGGCGTTAGAATGCTGCCTTGCCACTTGTTAATTGTGGGACTGTGCCAAATGTATGTAACTGCTCTCTGCCTCAGTTTCTCCTTTTGTAAGTGGGATGTGGTAGATTACAAATGGTCTCAACTCTCTCTGTAACTCCTCTCATTAAACGTGGGTTATATTTTTTCACCCCCTTGCAACTGGGCTGGCCTCGTGACTGGTCTTGGAGAGAATGTGGTGGCAATGAGGACGTGTGAGTTCTGAGCCTTGGTGTTGAGAGACTTCGCAGCTTCTGTTCTTACTCCGGGAACGTTGCTGCCGTGCGACAAGGCTGGCCGACGTGTTTGAGGCTGAGAGACCATGGGGAGGGTGGTCCCGGCCACCCCGCCCAAATTGCCCACTGGCAGCATTGTGAACATGTGACTAATTGTGTTCATTGGCCAACTTTGGGGGTGGTTCGTATGTCACCAAAGGGCAATGGACAAGGGGAGAATAACAGTACTTGCCTTGCAGGGTTGCTGCGAGCTTACTGACAATGCATGCTCAGCTCAGACCAGCACCAGCCCGCAGTGGCTGATGCAGTTGTCACTGCTGACGTCGTCCTGGGCCCGTCCTCCTGCTCACCGGGTTCCAGCCACATGGGCCTCTTTTCTTCTTTCCCTTAATGTTTTTTGATTTCATCTTTATTGTACTTTTTCCCCATTACTATTTAGTGCCCTTAAGCCCTCTTCCTGCCAGCAGTCACCACACTGTCCACGTCCACGAGGCCGTTTTCCTTTTTGCTCAACCCCTCAACTCCTTAACCTCCCTCCCTGCCCCCAGCTGTCATCCTGCTCTTTATCCGTGAGTCGGTGTCTCCATCTCTGTCACCATTTAACTTCTTAGTTCAGTGTGTTATTAGAGTCCCCATATGAGTGAGATCAGATGGTGTTTGTCTTTCTCTGACTGGCTTATCTCACTAGCACAGTGTTCTCAAGGCCCATCCATACTGTTGCAAAGGGCATCATTTCTTTTTTACGGCCCAGTGGTATTCCGTTGAGTAAATGTCTCATAGTTGTTTTATCCACTCGTCTCATCTACTGATGGACACTTGGGCAGCTTCCACATCTTGGTGACTGTGAATGGCATGACAATGGATGTAGGGGTGCTCACGTTTTTTCACCTTAGTGTTTTGGGTTCCTTCAGATGTATTCCCAGAAGTGGCATAGCTGGGTCAAAAGGCAGATCCATGTTAAATTTTTTAAAAAATATTTTATTTGTTTATTTTTAGAGAGAGGAGAAGGGAAGGAGAAAGAGTGGGAGAGAAACATCAATGTGTGGTTGCGTCTTATGTGTCCCTTACTGAGGACCTGGCCTGCAACCCAGGCATGTGTCCTGACTGGGAATCGAACCAGCAACCCTTTGCTTCACAGGCCCATGCTCAATCCACTGAGCTACACCAGCCAGGCCATGTTAAATTTTTTGAGGTGTCTCCATACTGCTTTCCACTGTGGCTGCACCAGTCTGCATTCCTACCAACAGTGCAAAAGGGTCCCCCTTTCTCCACATCGTCATCTGCATGTGTTGTTTGTTGATTTTTTGATGCTGGCCATTTTGATGGGTGTGAGGTGATATGTCGTCGTGGTTTTAATTTGAATTTCTATGATGATTAGTGATGTTGAGCATCTTTTCATATTTCTATTGGCCATCTGTATGTCCTCTTTGGAGAAGCGTCTATTCAGGCAGGTCCTTTGCCCATTTTTTAATGGGTTTGTTTTCTTGTGTGTGTGTGTGTTGTTTTGTAAGTTCTTTTATAAATTTTGGATATTAACCCATTATCAGATGTACTGGTATGTTTTTCCATTTTGTGGGTTGCCCTTTAATTTTGTTGATGATTTCCTTTGCTGTGCAAAAACTTTTTAGTTTGATATTGTCCTATTTGTTTATTTTTTCTTTTGTTTTCCTTGCCTGGGGAGATGTATCTACCGATTATTTCCTTTTTCAGGGCAGTTATACTTAATTCTCTGCTGGTTAAATAAGGTCTCAGCTGAAATTTTGGATTACTCTGGGACCCCCCCCCCCCACCACCATCTCTGCTTCTAGACCGTAAACTCCTGGAGGGCAGGAGTAGGACTTTTCTGTTCCCTCTTTTAAGCTTGCCACCTGCCCCAATGCTGCGGACAACAGACACTTGCTGGATATATGCTGAATCAGTGAATGAAAAGGGGCTCCTGACCAATAAAGGTTTGAGGTTGTGGTCAGGCTTCCAGGAAGGGGGTGGGTGGCCAGGTTAGGGTTTCAGAGAGAGGGGACTGTGTGTGCTGCTTCTCATTCCTGTAGCCCTTTTGGTTTGTGTTGCATTCTTCCATGGGATCAGACACTCTGTGCCCAACCAGGCTGTGATTTTCTGTAAGGCAGGGAGGAGTTCCTGGCAGCCCCTAGACATGGCACCAGGCATGTATTCAGTGGGTAGATGGATGGATGGATGAATGAGCAGATGAGTGAATGCAAAGGATGGATGGATGACAGACCAATCAGAATTGCAAACAATTCTGAAAAAACGTTTATTTTTTTCTTCTAACAAAGGATGACACATTTCCAGCCAATCAGTAAAAGAACATAAAAGTATAAAAATGTATTAAGTGCAATCATTAATATGATGTCGTAGGTGAGTAGTTATGCGGCATGGTCACAGCTGATTTGGTTTACAAAGGGCAGGAGTGGGTGGCCAGTTGCCCCCGCTGGCCAGGACCGAGCAGGTTCCCAGGATGTGGGACTTGCAGCACTGAGACGGGGAAAATCCCAGCTAATGGGGAAGGTCAGTCATGCCCGAGACAGAGCAACATCCCAGTCACAGTTATGGTTTGGCATTTAGGTGTCAGGATCAGGCACTTTCTCAACTTCTCTGTTACCTCTGTTCCTCTCAGCCTGAAATACAAATCCCTGTGTCATTATCGAGGGTGTGACAGCTTTGAAAGCTTTTTCACCTCCTTCCACCCCCTCCATTTTGACTTGATTCATGGACCAAGCCTTGGGGCAGGGCAGTTCCACCCTAATTTGTAGGCGGGGATTCCTGCTTCAAGGCTCCTGGCTCTAGAGAGCAAAGATCTAGGTCCCAGCTCCCCTGAGGCTGTGCTCTTCCCATTCCTCAGTTCTTTTCTGAAATAGCCTGTCTCCTCTGGCTTTCGGGGCTGGGAAGGAATCGCATGGAGGAAGGGCCCCTGAGATCCAGTTTTGGCTCAATCCCCTCATTTGGGAGAATGCATATCATTACATCACAGGACTCCCCTGGATACCCACCAGCTGGCCAGTGCTGGTGTTGTTATGTGGGAGTCAGTGAAAGTGACCCAGTGTTTTGGCTCCAGGATGATGCTCCAAACAGCTCCTCCAGTTCAGGTTTGTCTGCAGGTGTCAGAGGACCAGCTCAGCCTGCCGTTTGCCAAGCTGGCTGTTGAGCTCATTTTGGGCATCGTTGCTGAGAAGTTTACTCAAGCGAGGTGGCTATGACTCTTGGGCTCAAAGACTCATCAAGTTTATTCCTAACCAAAAGGGACTTTGCCTAACGAGGAGGCACCACCTGAAGGAGAAAGGGTTTAGTAGCCCTCCCTGACTTACCTTAAAAGATGAGGGACAGGCTCTCCTTGCCCACAGGAGACCTAGCTTCTCTTGAGACCCTGTTAGATTTCTACCATCCATTTTTTTATTTCAACACTGTTTTGAGTGATTACATTTTTGGAATTTACTACCTCTAGGGTTAAGAAGCGCATGAAGTCCTTCTTTTCCCTGCAAGCGAGACTCCCTGTGAGTCTCCCTAATTGAATGGACGCACGTGCCTGTGGCCTCCCGATGGTGCTTCTCTGGGCTAGGCTTCATGAATAGGGTTTGACATTGACCCTAGCCTTAGAGGAGTCATTGTTTGGGCTCCGAGTTGCTCCTGTCCTGTGGGTCTATTCTGGGTGCAGGTGTGCTAAGATCTACTGGTCTTAGCCTTTTCCTGTTCTGAGAGCTGGATGAGTACGAGTGCTTTTCTTTAAAAATAAATACAAATAAATAGCTTTACAAAAAGTGCTGCTCTCTCGGTAGATTCCCGAGGCTGCGGGACACAGGGTCTGTCAGCTGAAGCCTGGGTTTGGGAACACGCATTTCCCTTAGTGTGCAGAAGTCCGCTCAGAATGAACAGAAGTTCTTTCTGCCTCTTATACCTGCTGTGGCCCTACAGCCCCCTGGCGTGTCTGTGGCACTGAGTTCAGGTCTAGCATTAATCTTTACGTGTGGTTTTCTTTGGCTTAGAGACAAACAGCGACCCGACTCTTTGTGGTTGGAAGAGACATTAACGCCGACACGGCCGTCTCTGCTCTACCAACAAGATGAAACCCCTGTGTGTATGGCTCTCTCCTGAAATGGAAACCCGGGCACCCATGGGGTGAGGTGATGGTTTGACAAGCCCAGAAACTTCCATTGCCTGAGAGGTTGCCTGGGTGGATATATTTCTTGGAATCTTGGAAACTTAGGTATTGGGCCTGTTAGGTTCTACTTATCTAGCAGATGAGAAGAACGTCTCTGAGCAAAACATTTGGGAACTCAATACCATAGAAACACAGCCTCTTTAGAAAACTCTGTTCGCAAGACGTGCTGCCCGGCAGCAGGAGAGAACTAGAGGTCGACTGGTTTCCAGTCTTTTTCTGTTTTTTTGGTCAAACCCCTTGGGACCAGCACTTCCTCCAAGGAAGTCAAGACTGGTGGGGACGAAAGTAGGACTGGCTCCTTCTGTCCTTTGTGAAGAGGAGGAGTCTTGGGTTCATGGGGCCGGGCCGGCCTGGGCCTGGGCCTGGGCGGCTCCCTCTGAGTCTGTGAGGATTTCTGCAGGCCCCTCATATGGTCATCGAACTCTGGGATCGGCGATGGCTGCCCCTGCTTGAGCGTTGATATGCTCCGGTCTGTCCACTGGGGGGCGCCCCGGGAGCCATCATGCCGCCCAGAAGGAGGTGCTCTCTGGCTGGGAGTTTAGCTGAGGCGTCTGCAGAGCACAGGTCATCATCCCTCCTGTGCTCTGTTCTGCTCCTCTCTCCGTGCACCCCCCGGCTCTCCTTGCACGTCTGCTTGGGAGGGCCGGAGCTCTTTGGGCTGCTGGTTCTGAAGTCCTGTTCAGGGACAGGTGGCACCGGATGGTGGGGGCGCTGAGGTTCTCTGGGCACAGGGGCAGGCATTTGTCTGCCTCTCCAGCTCTGGATTTCCAGGTCTCTCTTGTCAGTTGGGAGGCTGTCAATTTTCTGAGCTTTGGTGATGAGGGACTTCCCATACGTCCCTTGTAGAGATAAGAAAAAGTACCTGGTGGGGAAAAAAGAAATAACAGAGTCAAGCTTTTCTGATTTTTGTTGACTTCTTGAATTTAAGCATTGAAAGAGATCTTTGAATCCAACTCCCCACCCAGGGCACGGTCCTTTTGGCTGCGTTTCTGACTGATGGTTATCAAATACATGCCTGAGCACCTCTGGGATTTGGGAGTTTGTTCCATAGCAACACATAATAGCTAACGTTGATTATGTGCCAGCACTGTTCTAAAAGCTTTAAATATCGCTAATTCGTCTCTCCCAACAGTCCCACGAGGCTGGTGCTTCCTCCCCCCGCCCCCCTGCCGTGTTACACACAAGGAAACAGAGGCAGTGAGACAGGGATCTGCCCAGAGCCACTCAGTGGCCCTGCCGGGGTCCGCACTGAGCCCTCTGGATCCCTGGGTTTTCTCTTCTTTATCGTGTGCAGGGCAGTTCTTTCTCTCTCGGCTGTTCTAACTGAGGCACATGTACATGCTTCGCAAGAGCAGCCCTTTGTGGACGTTAAGTGGTTTCTAAATACATATTCTCTTGAATCTGGGGGCCATGCGATTTTCATGGCATTGCTGAATTTTCATGATTTGCCAGATGGAGAAACTGAGGTTCCAAGAGATGGGATGGGTTTTCCCGGGTCTCCCATTGGCTAACACAGGGTTCCTTTTCCTGGCCCAGCGGCGTGGAGTCAGTTCCCGACCTGGGACTGGGCGTCTCTCCCTGTGCCTGGAGGGTTTTCCTGTACCACGTTTGGGAAAAAAATAAGGTGAAAACAATTGCGTGGTCTCTGGAGAAAGCCTGCACCATCTAGTGATGCTGGGCAAGCCACGTTCCTTCCCTGGGGGTCAGTTTCTTTACCTAAAAAGTAGACACCTAAGGTCTTTCCCTAAAGTAATCCTTTTCATTAAAATTTGTATTTGTAAAGCCTTATTACAGAGAGGCCCCCATCCTGTCACCGGCGTCTGAAGGCGTTAGGCAGCCTCACAGTGGGTGGGGGGGGTTTTCTGCAGCCCCCCTGTGGCTTCAGGTCCCCCCCCCCCTTCTTCCTCGTCTCACTCAGGGAGGCAGTCCAGGTGTTAGGGTCAGGAAAGACTCAACTTCCTTCCTGCAAACTGGCATCTTCTCTGTTTAAAACTGCCCCCCGAGCCACCACTTTCCTTCTCTATCCATTCATTCCAGAGATCCCCACCAAGTCCCAACCATGGGCCAGGCCCCCCGCACCCCCCCCCCCCCCCCCATTGAGCTGAGAACAGGCCAGGCCGGTTCTTGCTCCCCCGAGGCACCTGAGCAGAGTTGGAAGCAGAGGAGCAGAAAGACACAGTGTCAGACACTGGATCGGGCATGAGACACCTTCCTGGAGGGACAAACATTTCAGCCGAGGACCAAGGGGTGCATAGGAGGCAGTCTGACAAAGGAGGTGAGACCGAGTCCACGCACAGTGGCTGGAGCGGGGAAGTGACACAGAAGGGGTTGTTGGGGCCAGAGCAGGCAGCGACCGAGAGCCCTGTTTCGGTCCCTTGGGCTGCATCGTAAAGGCCTTGGGAAGCCCTGGGGGGATTGCAGGCACGTGACATGGGCTCACTTTGACACAGTGGTAATGGGTTGGAGCGAATAAGAGACTTTTGAAGTGATTTGGGATGAAGGGGTTATAACCTGTCCACGGTGGGGGTGGTAGGAATGGAAATAGCAGTAGAGCTGAGAAAAATGGAGCAGATAGAAGTGGCAGTTCTTGATGAAGGGCTAGACGTGGGCATGAGGTGAGAGGGGGTATTGAGGATGAGTCCCAGGGCTGCCCGGGTCCCAACTGGGTAGCATTTGATGGAAGAAACCCTGGAACAGACCCAGGTTTCTTGGAAGGTGCTGGTGATAACAGGAGGATTATGACTTCAATCACAGATGTCTCTCAATTTCTTCAAAACCACATACCGAGCGAAGGCGGCACAGGGGTAGCTAGAAAGATGTATCTGGAATTCAGAAGTGAGATCTGGGTTGGGAATTTACTCTGGAGATTCGTCTGTAAAAAATATTTACCTTCACAAGAGCGGTTGCTATGTCTGTGGAGAGACTGTGAAGGGAGAAGACAAAGGAACTGAAGACCAAAGCTTGACAATACGCCATGTCAAGGACACGAAGCAGGAGAAAAACGCAGCGTGTTGGGGCGCGTGTCCGAGGGCTGGTGTCCTGTGCTGTAGCTAATCAAGATGCTCATTATGTTTTAAAATTCATGTGTTAGCTTCTTCTGTTTTTATCTGCCAAACGATTGACATGTTCTTCTTTTGAGAGAGGTATAGTTCTTTTATTCTGGTTGAATTAATTAGACCAAGATTAGTGAGGTCATGGTCAGTGGGCCAATGATCACAAGGTTGGTGAGTGAACTCTACCTCCAATATGACAAATACAGCTTATAACCTTAAGTGAACAAATAGGGCAAAAATTCTATCGTGTAGATTTCTAGAACAGACGTTAATTTTTCCAAGGTTACAAGTCAACAGTCCTTGGAACTATTAAAATAATCCTTTCTCAGAAGAAACCTTTTTGCTTTACTTAGTAAACAGAATTAAACAGAAATACAACTTTGTGGTGATAATGTAGAATAAGCAAAGATTTAACTTATGTGCTATGGTAACCAACAAGTAAATATTTGCTCACTTTTTCCTAATGTGTCTGTTGAGCAAGCTGGAATGCTCAGTGCTTGTCTTTTCAAAGCATGTGTTAACAGTCTTTCAGACTTTGCAGGGCTTCTCATTAAGCTGGTAGCTTTTCGCTCCAAGTGTGTTTTCTAGCCAAGGGTAAGACAAAGACTATGGGGCTGATAATTTTCTATTTCTATTCGCCTGCCCCCCCCCCCAAAAAAAAAACACAGAACAGAAGAGATCAGTCCTTGATCAGTTTTGATCACAGCTGTGTTTAACCCCAAAAGTGTGGACAAAAGTATTTAAGCCACTTATTTGATACCCTTTTTCAGCAAGGGCACGACCCTCACCGTCTCTCCCGGGGTCCAGCTCCCGAGGAGGTGGGCTGAAGGCGGCGTGTGGTGGGAGATGTTGTCTTAGTCTTGCGCTTGTTCTGAATTGTTCCCTACTCTTGGCTCTCAGGGCCCTCTGTGAATACTCGTCTCTCTGACTCTTGGATTATAGTCAAACTGAGGTCTGGATCGTTCACTGCACTGCACGCTTCTTGAGAGCAAGAACCCCATTCTTCTGTCTCTTTAGCTTCCTTTGCTCGTTAGTCTGAGTGCAGCCATTGCTACAGGAATCGTGCTAAGTGTTGGTTGTATAATAAGGGGGATCCCTTCTGTCTGGGAGTTAGTGGGCAGCCAGAGACAAACAGGCAATTTATTTAAAGGGCAGTGACAGATACACCCAGGTCATGGAACAAGCAAGAAAGGGGAACCTGTTTCAGTCTGAGGAAGGTAGGTGAAGGCAGGGAAGGCTTGGAATGGCGCTCCCTAAAATACTGTCAAAGGGGGAGGGGCTGGTGCGGAGGGCATTCTGAGTAGAAGGAACGCAGGAGCTACGGTGGGGAGGTGAGGGGCCAGGGGCGTTTAGGGAAGTACAAGCAGCTTGGTGGTGTGTGGGCCAAGGGTCGAGGCCGGAGTGGGGGAGCTGAGTGCACTCAGTGCATGTTCAGACTCAGCCAACACGGGTGTTCCACATGTTGGTCTCTTCGGCCTGCAGCCTTGCACAGAGGTCAAGGTTTTGAGGTGGCTTTGGGAGAGGACATGGAGGCCAACCTAGGTTAAACCAGCTGCCATATTTATTAAAGGAAGCCCTGTCAGCTGATTTTGGATTAGCACATGTTCTGCACAACATTGCGATGGTCTGTTTTCCCGACAGCTTATAATGATCAAGTGGCTGAATTGGGATGTTCAGAGTGGTGAGATCTCAAGGATGGAGGGAGGGGCTAAGTTTTGTCTGTGGGTACGTGGTTGTCAAGTTCACCGATTGCTTGACTGGACAGTGCGGACGGAGACTGGAACCCTGGCCACCAAGTTGGGAGAGTCTAGCTCCCACCGGGATTCGTGGTGAGTTCGTGGGCACATTTCTGGTCCCTTCTGGCACTTGAGTTGTGCCCTGAGCAAGTGGGACTAGAACCACAGCACCTCCTGATTTCTAGGTGATAGAAGAAGCAAAATGATGGGTTAGATACAGTGTTCAATAAGCGCAAGCTCCAAGGAGACCCAAGGCGTTGTTGCTAGTTCCCTGGAAGAGGCAAGTGCAGAGGGTTTAGGCTGAAAATGTTAGAACTAGTCCCTGGGCACGAATGATTTATTTGGCTAATACATCTTGTGCGCGTGTTAACAAATTTGAGTAATATTAAAAAGTTGGCTGTTGCGTGCAGAATTTGAATTTGTGGGAGAGATCTGAAGCTTGAGAATGCTTGGTGTGATCACTCCCGGGGGCAATGATGGGGGAAGGCACCCAGGTCTTCCTCCCCACACCCGTGCTTCAGCTGGTTGCCTGCCTGTCTCTGCAGGCCTTTGTACGAGGCTCTGGGGCTCACAAAGGACCGTCGAGCTTTTCAAAATGACCCCTTACACACAGCAAAATTTGTAAGGCTGGAGGATGGGAATGACCACTCTCTGTTTACAGATGTCACATCTGACATGGCCATGCTGGATTTGGTGACTTGGCTACACTGCGGCCGACCTGGGGACCAGAGTCCATGCTATGTGTGCCTCCAAGTTCATTGTTCTTTCTGTCCCCAAAGATAGATAAGCCCTATCTTTGAAAACAGTAGCCTCAACATTCCCTACCAGGAGGCAAACTCCTGACTCTGGGTTATGAGAATGGCTTATTGAGGGGAACTGGCTGGCGGGTTGTAGGAAGGAAAGAGGCCTTCTGCTCAAACCTTGGGAGAAGAGCCGCGACCGGTGTGAGGAAGCAGACGAGGTAGAAAGTGGGGTCTGAGAGCTGGCGTTCCATCACGCCGTAGGGGTTGGTGGGACTGTTGCAGGTGACGCAGGTGGCGTTGTACACCAGGGACATGGCGAAGTACATCAGGAAGCTGCCTGCCAGCACCAGTGCGTGGACGATGGTCTGTGGACCAGAAGAAGAGAAGGCCGTTGAAGCAGGGCCTGGGTCAGCAGGCAGCGCACTGACTTCCTCACCTGGTTGAAGCTTTCCTGGGTGGGGGGAAGAGGCACAAGCACCCCCAGCACCCCTAAATCTCTCTCTCAGCCTTGGGTGATAATTCCCAAGTTGTCCTTTGGTGTTTAACCGCTTCTCTGCCTAGACTGTTTTTTTTAGTTGTTAGGAAATAGAGTCATATTTTGTATCACTTTTCCCCTCTTCAGTATGATGTTTGTGTGACAAACCCATTTTTTTCCCACACCTGGCTGTGGTTTATTTCCCAAGTTCAGTGACGTTGTCTAATCTTATTTTGCCCTGCCTGCTTTGTGCTGCTTTCTCTCCCCATTCTTGTCCTCTTTTAAGTTTATTGACTATTTTGTATAATTTTATTTCCCCCTTTACTAGTTTGAAAGTTACGTACTCCATTTCGATTCTTTCAGCAATTACTCGATAAATAATAATAGGCAATTTTAACTTACCGCAGTCTACGGTTTAGAACTCCTTTCTCTCTTCCTGCAAGGGCTTTGGAGTGCTTTGCTCTGTTAACCTCCCCCCAGCTTATCTTACTGCTACTGTCTGTTTCAATTGCATCATTATAGTTTAGTGTGGTCAATATTTATTAAAATTTAGTTACGTCTACTACTTCGTATGCCTTAATTCCTCCTTAAATCTTGGACCTCCCATCAGTGATTTCTTTCTTCTTCATGTAAGTACACCCCTCAGAATTGCCTCTACTGGGAATCTGCTGGTGATCTCTTCCTTACGCTTTATTTTACTCTCATTTTTGATGGACACAGCATTTCTGTTGGCAGTTATTTTCATTCAGCGTATTTAAGATGGTACGCCAGTGCCTCTCGGCTTCCCTTGTTGCTGCTGAGAAATTAGTAACTCTTTTCATTTTTATTGCTCAAGTTCAGTTGTCTGCTTTTTCACCCCCGCCGCCTGCTCCCCACACACAGGAGTTACTCACTTTTCATTTGTTGTTCCATAGAACATCTGTCACTTAAAACATGGCCTGCTTTTATAATTTTTATTTTGTCTTTGTTTCTATAGTTTCTGTAGTTCTTAGTGTTCTATAGTTTCCTTTTGATATGATATATGTGGATTTCTTCTTATCTTGTTTGGGTTTTACTGACTTTCTTGAAACTGTGGGTTGATGCATTTCATCACTTCTGCAAAATTCTCAAGTCACTATCCTTTAAAATATTCCCCCCGTATCATTTTCTCTCCCATTTCTTTCTGGGAGTTTAATCAAATGTATGTCAGACCTGTTAAGATACCACAAATCGCATTTTTAATTTCAGTGATGATTTTTCAACTTAAAGAGTTCTAAATGTTTCCTAGGTTTCCTTTACAGTTCCTAGTAAAGTTATACCTTTGTCTCTTGCCTCCCTTCCTCATAAAGCTCTTGCTTCTCATAAAGCTGTAAATCCAAATACTTGT
Organism: Artibeus jamaicensis; assembly: GCF_021234435.1. NCBI lineage: Eukaryota > Metazoa > Chordata > Mammalia > Chiroptera > Phyllostomidae > Artibeus > Artibeus jamaicensis. Next base: position 5,431,488 of record NW_026521828.1, on the reverse strand, counting down.
TATTGTCATTTTTTTTTAGTTGTTTTCTTGAGCTCAGGCCTGAGACCCAGCAGAGCCGGACTCCGCGCGGCCTGGCACCCTGAACGCCTGCTGCCTGCTCCTGTCCAGTACCTTCCACTCGTGTTGCGGCCTCTTCTGAGGTGGGTGGTTCTTGGAGACGTTCATCCTGTACTTAACCATGGCTCTCCCTTTTTGGTTCTATCACTTTGTTCTATTTGCCTGGGGCATCAGTGAGAGCAGAGGGGGTTGTCAAACGGGAGCTCGCTGATCCCAAAGTCCCCTTGGGTGGCTCTTCCCAGCCATCACTGAGCATGTCAGGGCCTGGTCTGGCCCGTGACAGTGGAGGGGGAGGAAGTTCCCCTGTACAGCGCAAGGAACACACCGTGCTTACTGGGGGCAGTGTAAAAAATTTAATATGTGTGTTTTCAGAAAGAGTCACTTTAGCTAAGGACAAATCTTTCTGTACAGTCTCACACTATTAGCACAGCAGTTAAAAACTCAGGAGTCAGACTGCCAGGGTTCAAGCTTCTCTCTTGAACTTGCTTGGGGCAAGGTTTTAACCCTTGAAATTCAAATCCAGGGTTAAATGCCTGCTTTCTGGACCCCCATGTTGTTGTTTTTTTTTTAACATCATCTTACCTACTTCTGTATCTGTAAATGGGAATATAAAAAACACCTACCACATTCATGTATTGCAAATGGTGACCATAGTAAGTCTGTTAACATCCACCACCTTGCAACGTGTGTGTGTGTGTGAAGTGATTACACTGTTTACCTTAAACTTTCAGAGAGCTGTGCGTCTGTTAAATCTCAAAACAAAAGCCCGACAACCACAAAGGGCTCCGGGAAGTTAAATGAGATAATACCTTAAAATTGTGTAGCTAGGAACCTGGCATACAATTTAATGTCTTTGTTTTTATAATTATTGACTTGAAGAACTTAATGAAAAAGCTGGCGTTGCCCTTTTAGATACTAAAATGGGATATTTCAGCTTGAGATGTGGTTACATAAAGTTAGTTTTCTAATCTTTCACCCTGAAATTAAGGGGGAGCACACCTCTCTTCCACAGCATGATCAGTCTGATGTTCTCCTGGCCTCCAAAAACACCCTTCACTTTTTAAAATTAATACCAATTTTTGCAACTAATTGTCTCATTGTTTTATATATGTTAGCTTCATCTGCCTGGCAGCCTGATGAGCACGTTGAAGCCAGACATTTTACCTCCCACACTTCCTTCATCCTTGTTTAGGAGAGACACAGGGAAAAGCTCAGTATGATTTATCGAGTGGATCAGTGGTAGGAAGTACAACGGATTTGAACGTGAATTTTAAGCCAGCGAGGCACTTACCCAGGTCTTCATTTCCATCGCCTGGTGCAGGAGGATGGTGGCGAGGGAGATGGTGTTGATGGGGGTCCCAAAGGTGAAGACGTCGACATCGGAGTCCCTGTAGGTCTGCAGAGGGGGAACGAAGGGGGACCGTTAGCTGTGCCCGTGGGCTCAAGGCTGTGTCTTTGACACAGGGATTCTAAAGCATCAGTGAAGGCGGGTGTCAGGGGGTGGGGGGGAATGGGGAGAAGACCCAGCTGCCACCTGTGTGGAACTGACCCACAGAGCAGACAAGACGAGAAGGGAAGTGGCGGGGCTACATTATTTAGAAACCCATTTTCACAGGGAGTCACCATGGGCTTTCCAGAAGCAGTTTACTGAGCACCCACTAGGCGTGGTGCTAATTGCTGAAGATACTTTGTGTCTGCCTTCAAGGAGTTCACAGCCTACTTGGCAGGGTTAGCAGCACGATTTAAGGGGGCAAATGCCACAGTGGAGGCAAGTACAAGGCACGCTGGGTGTAAAGAAGAGAGGCTGTGTCAGCTGAGACCGTAAGAAGAGGAGTTACTGTCTTGACGGGCAGAACTGAGGTTGTAGAACTTCAAATAGTCCTCGAGGGTGGGTCTGCTGAGCTCACAATAGGAGCAAGGCAAGCAGAGGCCTGGCCGGGGAGGGATTAGTAAGCCAGGAAATTCAAATCAAGGGTAAAATGCCTGCTTTCTGGACTCCCATGTTGCTAATTGCAAAAGGATACAAGCCGTGAGGCTGGGTAGACACTGCCGTTTACCTGGTGGCAGTTATCACACCTTCTGGTTCTCTGTCCAGGAGAAATACAGATCCTTCACTCTCTAAATTCTCACGCTACACCGGGGAACCAGACTGAGACGGGGCTGCTGTCCTTGCTGCACGCACTCTTGTTTTTATTTCAGGTACTGTAGTATTCTTTATATCTTGCTGCCTGAATGCTTGCTGTCTTGACCCAAGAAGCACAAATCGAAATCAAGGGTTGTAAATTCAAATCCCTACAGTGCTCCCTTAGGAAAGAGTAAATAAGTGAAGGCGGCCAAGTATAAGACAAAAGGGAGGGGTGGGGATTATGGCAAACTGGAGAATATGGGCCCCATCTAAGCAGGGCTGTGCATCAACTCTGGATTTCTGCCACGAGGGAACAATGATCCAATGCAATGTGAGCGTTCAGTTTTTCAAAACCTGGCAGAGAGTGGAATGTTTGGAGAAAGTAAGTGTTCTGACTTGTCAGATGCCCTCGGCTGGATGTACTCTGCAGGCCACCTGCTTTGAACCTCTGCTCTGAAGTGTCCAGAAAGACACTACTAGTTGAGGATGTCACGTAAACAGGGCCAGCCCCGCCCTGTGGTTTGTCTGGCTGGAACTATGTGACTTACCAGGTATGGGACAAAGAAACAGATGAGGCTCTGGTAAAAGGCATCCACCATGGAGATCCAGAAAGTCCGCAGGTTATAGCACTGCCGGAAAGAACACAGCAGCAGTTACCGCCCCCCCCCAGGGGCCGTCAGCCGCAAAGCAGCAAACAGCACCTGCCGGTGAGTGAGCACGTGGGCAGGCAGCCCCCCTGCGCCTTTGGAGGGTTGTAAATTGGTGCAGCCACTGCGGGAAATGGTATGGAGACGCCTGACAAAATGAAGGAGAGAGCTGGCGTGTGATCTAGAAACTCCACTTCTGGGTATTCTATGAAGAACACAAAAGCATTCATTTAAAAAGATATATGTACCCCTATGGTCATTGTATATACATATATGTGTGTGTACTTATACACACACACTGGAATGTTCAGCCAAAAACAAAACAAAACAAAACAAAACTTGCCATTTGCAACAGCGTGGATGGACCTAGAGGGTATTATGCTAAGTGAAATGATTCAGGTAGAGAAAGACAAGTACCAGGTGATCTCACTTATATGTGGAATGAAAAAGAAAACAAATGAATAACAAAACCCCTCTTTAAAAAAACTTGGTAAGTTTAGAGATTCCAAGGCTTCTAAACGGCATTTTAAAAGAGGATCTGTCACAGGCCAGGGTCACAGTTTGCTGAGAGACTGAGCTCAGTGGCTTTGGACACAGCCTCCTTTTGTGCCGTCCTTGGGAAAAGGGAAAGTAGTCACAGTTTTTTCTTTTGCTACATTAACTTCTTTTAATGTTAGGGACACAGCCAGCCAGCGCAGATGCGGAAAGGGGGGGCCTGGGATGTACATGAGCCCTCCCCACGTCTCCCCCGCCTGGGGCTGCTGTGTTCCCCTGACTCTGGGTCAGGGCTGGGATTAATTCTTTGTTTTCTGTCCACAAATGTCACCAGCTCTCAAGCACCACACCTGGCTTTGCTGTCCTTTCCCCCAGGTGCAAGGGACTTCCTCTCAGGTGCTTCACTGTCCCTTTTCCCAGAGCTCCTCCTTGGAGGCAGCTTCCCTCCCTGGCTCCTGCCTCCTGACCTCCTGAGTGCCTGCTATCTGACTTCTCCAAATTGGTCAGGTGCCCCTGTGGCCTCTCCGGGTCTTTTACAAAACTGATGGCTTCCCAGGCCTTCTTTACCTACTTCAGGGGTCCCCCAACCTCCGGGCTGTGGACTGGTACTGGTCTGGGCCTGCTGGGAACCGGGCCACATGGTGGGAGGTGGTGAGCTTGGATGTAATGCACTTGAATCATCCCCAAACCATCATTCCCCCCTTCCCACCCTGGTCTGCGCAAAAGCTGTCTTCCATGAATCAAGCCCCTGTTGCCAAAAGGTTGGTGACCGCTGGTCTACTTGATACCAGCAAGTTCTAGGCCACTTGTGATCTTGGGTTTTGCCTTCCCTGATGTGTGGTGGGAGCCCTTCTTTATGATGAATGCGTTACGCAGTGCTGAGCAGACCGGCTTCCAATCCCAGGTGTTCCAATAAAGGCCTGGAGTTGGGGGGCTGGCTTCATGTCCTCGGCCCTTTCAATGAGGGCAGTCCCATAGCACGTGGTAAAATTAAGAAATTACTAAAAAAGAAACACAGTCACTGATCCGGTCCATCACCCTCAACAGCAAATGAGAACCAGGCCATGAATGGGGAGCGAAGTTACTTGGTCACGTGGGAGGTGAGTTGGCAGCGTGGTGACTAGAACACAGGGCTCCTGACCCCCAGCCCAGTGCTCTTGCTGTGACAGGGAGAAGTGAGGCCACCTCCCCCTGCCCACCCTCCCGGGCCCCTCACCTCGGAGTCCTGGCCGCTCTTGTACAGCTCGGGCAGCGCCAGGAGCGTCTCCGCAGACACGTCTTTATCGAGGATTCCGAAGACGAGAGGAGGCAGCGAGGTGAAGAAGAGATTGAAGAAGATCATCTGCCAGTAGTCGATCATGGTGGAGCCCGAGAAACCGCAGAGGAACTGGTACCAGAAGAGCAGGCTGACGTAGCACTGCGGGCAGAGACGGCGTGGCCTTGTGAGCGAGGACCCGCGTGCTCGGGAGCCTCTGACGAGTCACCGTGCTGACAGGGGGCTCAGTCTCCTCCTTCCCGACATGCGAAGTCAGGTGAGGATGGAGATAACTCAGATCCTCAGAGCAGCAGCCCCGGACACTATTGTCACTACTACCACGACTAACCACTGACTGCATTCAGGACCTGGTTAAGTGCACGATGCTGGTTAAGTGCACAGGTTTTGGAGGCAGAGAGGACTGGTACTGAACACCTGTCCTGTCACTTAGTAGCTGTGTGACCCTGGGCAAAGTGCTTAACCTTTCTGAACATCGTCTTGCCTCCTTTCAGGTGGGAGTAGTGGTACCTCAACCATGGCCCGTGATCCTGAGAGGCAGCAGGGACTAAAGGAAGACGGACGGAGGGAAGAAGACTGTGTGAGGAGGGGTCCCTCTCTCGACACTCTTCTAACGGTCACACAACTCTGGTGAGCCAGACAACCTGCTGCCTTACAGCTGCGTTCTGCTTGCTAAAGCTCTTTCTCTCGCAAGCCCTCCCCCCTGAGATGGGCTGGCCGCCACTACTGGCTGTGATAATGGGGAGCCATGCCGTGCTGTGGGTTGGTGACGTGAGCAAGGCTACATAAGCAGCATCCTGGACTCAGGACCAAAACTTCTCCGCTCTGTGCGGCCGCAGCACAGCAGGTGACGGGCACTGTAAGAAACTGTTCAGCAGGTTTGCGTTCAAGCTAGAATTCTCATTCCCTAACTGCCGGGCCAGTGTTATTCTGAAGAGGCTCTCTATTTATTATTGTAATAATAATACAAACATGTTAATACTACCGTTACTAACACCGATAATTAGCATTTGAGCCAGGTGTGTGATATATGATATATCATAGTATATTAGTATATTACTAAATGTGCTATACATTATAATTTGTCCCTACAGCCTTGCAAGATTAATATTACTGCTAATAATACGATTATGCCCATGTGTTATATTAATGGTATATCTTGATAATAACATTACTAGCCCCACTCCACGGGTGAGGACTCTGAGGCTCTGAATCATCAGCTACCCCCCTGCCCACGTTCAGAGCTGGACGGTGGCACAACCTGATTTTCAAAGCTCTTGCTCTCCGACCGCCCCAAGCCTCCTCGGTCCCATCTCTCTGGGTTGTGCAGTACCAAGGCCGGCTGCGATTCTTCCAGGCCCAGGAGCCTCATTCTGGGGCTTCTCTGCCCGGATGACCAGTGGGAGGCTTCCTGTCCCCACCAGGCTGTTAGCACCTGCTGCCACCACTGTCCTCATCATCCAGCTTAACCTGGAGAAATGAAGCACTTACTAGGTGAGGTGCTGTCCGAGGCACCTCACAGACAGCAGCTCACATTTGCACACAAAAGTCCTGCGGGCTAGGTAGTAGCATCCCCATCGCACAGGAGGGGCCTGAGACACAGAGAGCTTAAACAAGTTACTTAGGGCCACGCTGCTGTTCGCTAGCAGAGCGGGGCTGGGATTTGAACCTGGTCTGGCTCTAGCCCATCCGCCCTGAGCTCCTACACTCCACTTACTCTCACGGGGACCTATGAATGGGAAGTTCTTGGTACCTGATAGGTTCTCTGTAACTAGTGGTGGATGTTACCGTTGGCAATGCTTTGCCTAACAGTAGCAAGCAGTGTTGAGTACGAAGGAAATGTCAGAGAAGTCAGGGGTGGGGTGGAGAACGCTGGCGAACTGGGCGTGAGACAGCTCACAGCCTTTCTGAAGCTCCTTGCTCTACCCCACAGGCGTGGGCGGTACTGAAGGGCTTCACCGGGTCCTAGTTAAAGGGATAAAACGCTCTGTGCCTCGCTATCACTGGCTCAGTTTCCCATAGAAATGCCCTTACTGAATTATCATTTAATATTGACTTTTATTAAGGGTGGTTAGGAAAAAGGCTGACCACAGACAGGTTAATTTTCATTCCCTACAAAAAGGCCAGGGAAGGCAAGTTCCCGAAGGTTTCTGTGTGGCCTTTTTCTAAATAAAGGTCTGCTTGACAAATTAATCTCTGAATTTAGAGCAAAGACAATATGGTTTCCCCCTGCCCCAGAACTGGTCTGCTTGTTTCAATCAGGCGTCGAATACTTAGGATTTTATCCCAGGGTCGTGGCACAACTTTCCTCCCCTGATCTGTACTTTCATATTTTCTTTATAACTTCCCTATTCTCTTCGTGTTTTTACTGTGAGTGACTTACGCTTCTTTGGAATTAGGTACAACCTATGCTGTAAAATTATACATAAGCTGTCTGAAATAATTTCCTATAAGGACTGAGACTGTCAAGCCCCACCCAGTCAGCAAGGGGACTGGTTAACCAAGGGTTTCATTTACTCTTTCAGGTCGTGGCCGAAAGGTGAATTTCTTCCTGGCTTCCACTGAGACCCTGAGTCTCACTTTTCTACAGGGAGTTCAGAGAGGTCAGGACACTTAGTAAACTGTTGGCAAAAATGTCTGGAGCAGGGAGGTCATTTGGGTTCTAGTCTTGCTGACTCTCCCATGCTGTGTGCACCTGGAGGCGTCGCTTACCCTCTCTGAGCCTCAGTTTCCTTGTCTCCTAGAGACATGGCCATAGCACCCTGACCTTCCTCTAGGGAGCTATGTCTTGGTTCTTTCCTGCCCGAGTGCTTATCAGTCTTTATGCTTCCCAGGAATCACACAGGGATCGTATTAAAAATGCACGTTCTGAGTTAGCAGCTCTGGGGTGGACCATGGGGAGCTGCATTTCTGAATGTGTCTCCAGAAAGCTAAATGCTGCCGGTCCCTAAACTGTATTTAGAAAAGCAAGATTTATTGAGACCAGGAGTTGACAATCCAATCCAGCCAACGATGCTGGGCCTCAGCCACAGCAATTCATTTGCGTAGTGTCTATAACTGCCTTCATGTTGCCACAGAAGAGGTTGGATGAGTCACAAAGCTTAAAATTACTATGTGGCCTTTTGCAGAACAAGTTTGCCGAGGCCTGATTTGACTGTAAGCTTCGTGAGGGCAGCGACCACATCTGTCTACATAACCAGTGCCCGAGAATGTCCCTGACACAGATGTTCAATAATAATCTGAACAATTTTCATTTATCTCAGGCTGGAGTCTTAACACTACAGAGTGTTTTCTTCCTCCGGAGGCACTGGAGGACTTTGCTTATTTCCACTCCCCCCGTCTGGCCGTGGTCTGGGAGCCTCGGAGGGCGTGCCTTGAGGCCGCCCAAGGAGCCCCAGTGCGGTCATTAACGCGTTGGTCACATTTCCGAGCAGCCGGGGTTTGAAGCCCCCCTGGAACTGGTTTCCCATGTGGGAGTCACAGTTCTCCACCTTCTCATTGCAAAGGGGCGATAATGGGCGTCAGTATCGCTGTAGCCAGCATGGCATCGGGCTGGAAATAAATATCATTTAAGCTTTGAAAGCACGGCTGGCTGGAAACATCTCTCTTTCTAGTTCACAAATTTAATGCGGAGAGGAGGCTGGGCTCATTCAAAAGAACTATTCCCTGAGAGGCCAAGAGAAAAAAAAATTAAATGGGTATTTTGAATTCTAAGTAAACAGTCTTTTATGCTCAGACTGAGTTTTCAAGGCAGACTGCGTGACTTTGAGGAGACTTGCTGGAAGAGTATCCTTCAGCTTATTGAATTAACATGATTGTTTGCCTTGCTGTTTATACATATTGACCTCTGAGCAGAAGTGCTCACTCCTGGGCCCGCAAAACAGCCGCAGCGCCTGCCGGCGGGACTGGGGACTGGAGCAGGAGGGGAGGATGGAACTCTGAGGCTGCCACTCGGCCGCTGTTTCTCTCTTCCATCACCCTCGTCTTGGGGCTCCCCCACCCCCTTTCCTTATGCAAACGGGAACGGATTCTCTGTGGAGGCTCTTGGGGATTATTCAAAAGTCCTTGAACTAGATAATGAAAAACCTCAGGCCCCAGTGCCCCTCCCTTAGTACAGCAGTGCCCTGACTTCCTCCTGTACGCCTCGTTCATCAAGGGCTTTTCAAACAAGAACCTCCCACGGTTCTACTGCCTCGGCTGGTGTGTGCCCACTTTGGATCCTTACCAACAAGACAGAAGTGACCACATTTTGTAGGAGAAGCCTTGTTTTTGTATTTGTATAATGCTGCAGACAGGGCCATAGTCTCCCTATGTTGATGATGAGGAAGCCAAGGTTCAGAGAGGCTAAGTGACTGTTCCCAGGTGATCTCCCTACTCAAAACATTTTTGTCAGTAGATACTTTATTTAGCATCCTGGCCTTTCACCACTGCCTGCTGGGAGGTGAGTGGTGAGGCAGAAGAGTCAGGCAGAGTCTGCCTGAGGTAGAGTCAGGCAGAAGTCGAGGACTTCACCCTCAATCTTTACCTGCACGCCCCCAACGGGTGGACTGTGGGTCTTGCGTTAGGGCGGCTGTATCTGGGGAGGACATCTAAAAGTCACACCAGTTGGTCTTCAAATCCTTCTCTTCCTCGAAGCCAAAAAATAAATTTCACGTAGGAAGCAACAGTGATAAAAAAACAAAGGCTAACTCTGGGGTGATCACTACATGCCAGTTATTTTATACAAGAGCTCTTGTTCAGTCTTCTTAGCGAATACATGAAAAAGGCGCTTTTGCCAGCTCCATTTTACAGACGGTGAAACTGAGGTGTGTAGGGCCATTACTGAATACAGGAGCCTAGGCTGGAACCAGCTGTGTCTGACTGCGGAGTCCACGTTGGTAACTGCTCCTGCTGCCTCCTAGGTACCATGTGCTTTCCCCATAGCACTGCTGTCCTCACAATAACATCACAGAACAGCTAGTATGAGATGCATGTTGTCAAAGACAAAAATCGAGGCACAGAGAAGCGCATTGTCTTGCCCGAGGCCCCGGAGCTAGTCAGGCCCAGGACTCCCAAGGCGCGGGTGGGAGGTGGCCGTGGGCTACTCACCACGTTCTTGTAGAAGTAGTACACCACCATCCTGGCCAGCCGTGAGTAACACCAGTGGCCATGCACAAGCAGCAGCTTCTTGAGGTGCCTGAAGCGGGAGATGGCGAAGTCGCTGGCCATGACAGCCTGCGGGGGTGGAGCAGAGATGTTAGCCTCCCACCCTGGCTGCCGGGGCACCGTAGAGGCTCCCCCAGGGCAGGGCTTTGTGCTGGACCCAAAGGGCCATACGTGGTGCCCTTGGGTGGCTCTTTTGACTTGGACACCCCACCCTCTCCTCCAGGAAATCCAAACCTCCCTGGAATCCGATAAGGGCAGGTCAGGAGGGGCCCACAGTCTAGCTGGGCCTTCATCTCCATTTATCCGACAGGCATTTACTGTGGCCCCGCATGTTTCGGGCACCATGCTAGGGATGCAGTAACGGCCTGGAGAGTTGGGGCTTCTGGGAAAATAATCCTCAAGCCTCTGAACACCCCTGGCTGCCTGCTGAGGCCGGCCATCTGCTCCGCTCTCAGATGCAGTGTGTCTTGTGCCCTCGGGAGACACGGTTTCTACTGCTCTTTTAAGACTCCGAGGTTCGGACAAGTCTGGTCATAAAGCCTGGCGTGAACCTAGGGTGGGAGGCCTGGAGTCAGAGGGAGGTCTGGTCTTCTGAAATGGGGGGACTTTATGACGTTGATTAAATTTAGCTTTAAATCCTAATTCTAGAAATCTCTCTCTCAACATGTTGCCCCCTCCCTCGCTCTGTCTTTCCTGCAACCTTTCCCCTGGATAAGCAGCAACCCCCAAAGCAGCAGAAGACAGTAGCCAGAACCTGAGAAGTGGTTGGTCGCCTGGTCTGGGCAGCACGACAGGCTAATGATACATCTTGACCTCACTTATGTTTCAGTTCTGAGCCCTAAGGTGACGACCCCTGACTACTGTCCCATGAGACCAGACAGAGGGACAAGCAGAAAAGACCTCGTTGCTGTCCTCAAGACCTGGAGAAGCAATTCATCACCTTCTCTTGCCTCTGACACTCTGCTCCCAGCGCACGCCCTAAACCACAGTGTCTTACGATTTTGCCCTATATGATCTGTCACCTACACACCTTTGGGGAGTCAGGTCTTTAACATTAGCTCCCTGCCTCTGGATTAGCCAATGCAGTATTAAAACTCTCTGTGGTGGAAACTCCTGTTTGTGCATTCCTTGGGGCCAGCGCATGCAGGCAGCTGGACTTAAGGAAAAACATTCGGGTTCTGGGAACACTCCCCTGAATGGCTGGGTACCACTGGGCTTTAGGACACAGCTATTGCCAGCTGTCTGTAAAAGGCTCAGCACTTTTGATCTTCTCTGGGCTGTGAAGCACCTGGCAGTAGGGGGCTGGTGACGGAGGTTTATGACATGGAAGCCTAACTTTCAGATGATAATTCCGCAAAACTCTCAGGGAGAAGTTTACCCCACACTGCAGAATTGCCTTGACACCCCAACAGGGAGCAAGGAGAGCGAGGAAGAAATGAGAACAGGTGGAGGGAGCTGTACCTGCATGCCTTCCTGTCCAGATATTCCAATCCCAATATCCGCAGCTTGAATCATGCTGACGTCGTTTGCTCCATCACCTGAAAGGAGAGAGGTCACAAAGGGTCTTTATTCCTGGTCCTGCTGCTGAGGGACACGGGGGAGGGTTTTATACAAATGGCTCTGAAGTGTCCCATTTGTACTTAATTGAATCCTTTTAACATTGCTCTAAATAGCCCTCCAGGAAAAGTCAATTGCTACAGTACTTGGCCTGAGAGACGTTTTTTCTTCTTTGGACAAGGAGTCCTACTTTTTTAAAAAAAAAAAATCAACCAATATTTGAATCCTTTTTCTAGGCACCAGGTTAGGTGTTGGGAATTATTGGTGAGTGAGATGTGAGCTTTGCTTTATAGTTTACATAAAAGACCTACAAATGCTATGATGGACTTTAGTGAGGAGTAAATGGAGAATCTGAGCAACATAGGCACTTGGCAAGAGTAATCCAGCCAGTGAAGAGACCCAGGCAAATCGGAACTGAGATCTTTCCTATTCCAAGGCTGGCATACCTTCCTTAACTCAGTAAATCATGAACTGCTTACCACATCAAGACCACTGGGATGTCTGGACAGCTAAGTCGTTAGATTACCAAGGGACTCTAAGGACAGGGACAGTGTCCGATTTTGTTTCTGAATATACAAAAACGAGACTACTTTTTTTGACTGAGGTACATTTAGTCACACTGAGTTGCCATTCAGTGAATAATTCAGAGAACTGGAGGTTAGGGCCAGGTCGATTTTTCTGTAATGATGATGGAAATGTCTTGTATCTTGACTGTCCAATATGGAAGCTACTACCTGCATGTGACTATTGAAATGTGGCTGGTGGAATTCTATTTAAACTTTAAATGTACATAGCTGTGGATAAGTAAGTGGCCAGCCGTTTGGACAAGGAGCTATATAGCTTGCGAGCCCGAAGCTTCCTAATGCTTTATATTTCACACTTGAGTTGACCAAACTTTTTCTGTAAAGGGCCAGATGGTAAATAGTTTAGGCTTTGTTGGCCAAGAAGCAAAACCATACAACTGTCCTTACATTTAGACGAATAAAACTCATTCTTAGCATCCCTATAAAAACACACAGTGGGTTGGATTCAGCTTGCGGGGCGTGGCTTACACATTATACTGACTTCACCCTGGACCCACTGCTTTCCAGTAGGTCCTCATCGTCTGCAATTAAATCCGTATTAGACTTCACAGAGTATATGGCACCGGGAGAGAGAACTTCCTTCCCCTAATTATTTGGCAACAAAGTTTACTGATCTTAAACACTTTATCATTATAAGTAGCCATTATTCTCATAATGACTTTTTTTTTCCTTGATAGCGGAGCAGCACGTAATTTTAATCTTTCCCTGTGGCAGAACAAATCCACCCTTTACCCTCGTCTGTTAGCAAACCAGTGGGAGTAGAGGTGTATAATCAGGCTGTTTCTCGCCCCGCTGGCTTTGTTTCTGTCCCTATGGGAGTGAAGCCAGTCCCTTTCTTCAGGGAATCAGTCCTGGGCTATTCCCTTGTGTGTGTCTGAAGTTTTGAAGAGGATGATTCAAGGGGATAAAATTAGAATGTAGGGGCTCAAGTTCTGTGCCCTGTATTTTTTGGTGCCCACTCCCTAATTTCTCTATTTATTTTTACTTGGCTTTCCCCGGAATACCAGGAGAAAAAAAAACAACGTATAATAGGCTTCTTATATGGAATGCCAGGAAGGAAAATCTCTCCACGCCTGTGTAGGAAGGAGAGAACCTGAAACCATCTGTAAGCAGGTCCCTAAATAAATGCACTATTTACGCTTCGTGTGGTGCGTGCCAGGTGTGTGGCGAGACGGTGCGTAAGCCTGGCACTGTGCCTCTGTGCCGGGACTCCTGGTCTCCTGAGCGGGCCACCGCAGGAAGCATCGGAGCACTTGGGGGCTACGAGGGCTCTGTGTCAGGGGAGGCCGCAGAGAAAAGGGAGGTTAGGAGGGACTGGCAGAGGGAGGGTTTTACAGAGGAAGTAGCTCGTGCAAGGGCCTGGATGTGAGAGAGAGGACAAGGCTCCTGGAGAATGGGGAGCGGTTTCGTTGGGTTGGGACCTGGGGAGAGAGATGGCTGGAGGGTTAATGGAGACCCGATCAGTAAGATTCTTGTAAACCAGGGTTGGGTTCTCCTGGAAGGTTCTACTTCTCTGCCTCCACTGTGATTAAAGTTTGTTCTCCCATGAAGAATTCTTCATTGACCAACAAGCCAGCATTTAATCAGGTGTATGCTTTGTGCTGGGCCTTGAATTTAGGAATAAACATACAAAATTAAATATGGAACAGGCCCGACTTTGAAATCTCCCCGCCAGCCATCGACGCTTGGCAGCATATCAAATCCACAAACCCCTGAGGTTCACGGCATTGTGCCGTGTGGGAAGTATGGATGGGAGATGGTCTGCATCCCAGAATTGAGCTGGCCTGTGCGTACGTTACTGAGCTACCTGGATGCTCCAAAGTTGAGGCCCCTCCTGGCTTTGCCCTTCTGCCAAGTCCTAATTTTTCCTTAGCTCACCTGCTAATCCTGAGAACTTTGGTTCACTCTCCCACTCTGTTTAGCCTGTGCTTCATCTCCTGGTTGCCACATCTTGTCACGTTGACCTCTCTCCCTCTAAGACAACGACCTTCAGCCTAAGCATCTTGACTTAGGTGCCTGACCTCCCGCATGCACGACCACCCCCACCTCTGGCCCAGGCCTCTCGTCAGAGCAGCCTTGCCACAGTGCCACCCACACATGAGCATAATGGGTACCTATGGAAAGCGTCATGACGCCCAACTGGTCTCGCACCAGCTTCACGATCACGCTCTTCTGCAGCGGGGTCGAGCGGCAGCACAGGACGGACCGGCAGTGCTGAGTCAACTCCAGAAACTTCTTCTCCAGTTTTCCCTGGAAGATGGTGTTCAGTGTTTTCCCATCGATGACCAATCCGACCTTTGGAACTGCCGCTCCTGCCGTGGGGGCGGTTGTCTCAGAAGGTTGGCGCCACCCAAAGAGCTTGCGGTCTGGCTTCCGTGGTCCATGAAATTGCTTTACCTCTTCCAGTGCACAGTTGAGGATGGATTCGCAGGTTTCCTGTAAAGATTCAGAATCACGCATATGGTCTGAGTAAGCAACACTGGAAATGTATGTTTAAAATCTCACTTTATCCTTCAGTAAAACAGTTACAAAACTCTATCACCACACAGATTACTTACCTGGGAATCATTCTGTGATTTTTATGCTTCTCTGCACTATTTCAAATAGCATCAAAGCAATATTAATTGGGAATCAAATTGATGTCCAAAACAGGGGAGATGGCTTGGGAATGGGAATGGAAATGGAAATGGCCCAGCAAGATAGAGACAGATACTGGGATGGTGTGCGATAATAAACCAAATCAGACAGTAAATAAGGACAATATATCACGCTGGTATTGTGCTTTCTATGAGTCACAGTCATTTCAGCTCTCCTGTTTTCCTTGGGACATTCCTGTGTAGTAACTTTGGAAGGGGGGGTGCATTATTATCCGCTTTCGTTTAGACATGAAGAAATGGAAACAGTGAAAGTGTTAGTGACTTGTCCAAGGTCATCCAACTTAGTACTAGAGGCAGATCATTACCACTCAAATTATGGCTTCTGAATTGTAAAACTACCTTAACTGTGTGTTTATCTGTTGGTGTGAATGTATTGGTGAGGCGTAGGTGGAAACACTTTGCCTTCTCGCACAACCAAATCTAAAAACAACAAAGTTTTAGCAACAAAAATGCAGCCAAGCCACAGAAAATTGAACAATACGGAGTTCGACAACAATGAACCACCCAGCTAGACCGGTAAGAGGGGTGCAGCCAGTAGCCGAGTGGGTCGAACAAAAAAGATCCCCCGACCCAGGCAGCCAAGGGCGAACCCCAGGTGTGGGGTAGTGACGGGAGGACCCAGTGAAGGCGCTGGCTGACCGCGGTCACACATTCGCTTGCAGATAAAGCAGCGAAGGAGAGAGCAGTGAGATAGACTGTGCAGGTCCCGGTGGCAGGAAGGAGCAGAGGGGACTGCTGTTGCTCCCTCTCTGACCCCACCCCCACATACAGTGTCACAAACCATCGACCTGGGTGGCCCTACCCTGGGGAACAACTAAGGCACCTCTCCTCATACGTAACAGGCACAAACAGATCAAAACATGGCTCAAGAAGAACTCAGAGCCCCAGAGCTGATAAATCTAAGTGAACAAGAAATTGCCAACCTATCAGATGCACAGTTCAAAACACTGGTGATCAGGATGCTCACAGAACTGGTTGATTTTAGTCACAAATTAGAGGAACATATGAAGGCTAAACTAATTGAAATGCAGGGAAATGCACAGGAAAGCAATAGTGATGAAAAGGAAACTGGGACTCAGATCAAAGGAATGGACCAGAAGAAGGAAAGAAACAACCAAACAGAAAAATATGAAGAAACAAGAATTCAAAAGAATGAGGAGAGGCTTAGGAACCTCCAGGACATCTTTAAACTCTCCAATATCTGAATTATAGGGGTACCAGAAGGGGAAGAGGAACAGTCACCAGTGGAAACCTTATTTGAACAAATAATAAAGGAGAAATTCCCCATTCTGGCAAAGGCAATAGACCTCCAGGAAATCCAGGAAGCTCAGAGAGTCCCAAAAAAGTTGGACCCAAGAAGGAACACACCAAGGCACATCATAATTACATTAGCCAAAATTAAAATGAAGGAGAGAATCCTAGAAGCAGCTAGAGATTAGGGGACAGCCACCTCACCTACAAAGGAGTTCCCATCAGACTGTCAGCAGATTTCTCAAAAGACACCTTCCAGGCAAGAAGGGGCTGGAAAGAAGTATTCCAAGTCATGAAATCCAAAGACCTACAACCAAGATTACTCTATCCAGCAAAACTTTCATCTAGAATGGAAGGGCAGATAAAGTGCTTCTCAGATAAGATAAAATTCAAGGAGTTCATCATCACCAAGCCCTTATTATATGAAATGTTAAAGGGACTTACTTAAGAAAAAGAAGATAAAAAAGATGAACAGTGAAAGGACAGCAAACTCACAGTTATTAACAACTACACCTAAAACAAAAGCAAACTAAGAGGACAGCTAGATCAGGAGCAGAACCATAGAAATGAAGATCACATGGAGGGTTAGCAACAGGGGAGTGGGAGGAGAAGGGGGGAGAAGGTACAGAAAATAAGTAGCATAGACGGTAGGTAGAAAATAGATGGGGAGGGTAAGAATCGTAGGGGAAATATGAAATCTAAAGAAGTTGTGACACGTGGTCATAAACTAAAGGGGGAATGGTGGGGGAGGGGTGTGCAGGGTGGAGGGGGGGAATAGAACAACTATAATGGCATAATCAATAAAAAATAAAAATAAAAAAATAAAAATAAAACTGGATGTGAAAGTCTTACTGGTTTAAAGAAACTTATTTTTTCTGATGTCTCCCCTGAAACATAGTGAAGAAGTTATTTTTTTTTAATCAAGTCCCCTTCACTACTTTTGATTATATCAAATACAAAATCAGATTTTGGTTCAAAATATATTCTTCATCCTCTTTACCTTCTGTAAACCTCACTGTTAAATGAAGATGGAGACAAAGTGGCAGGCAACTGGGTCACCAGCTTTAATAGCATCGTGTTGCTCACTTGGTCTTTACTCGGCAGCGTAGTTTTAGGCATGGTGCAGGGTGACAGTTTTCATTTACTGTTGTGCCAAAAATTCCTTCTGAAAATAAACTTTTAAATGCTCAAAGTGAGTCAGTTTAAGTGAAATCATTCAATAAAAAAATAGTGCAGGTAATATGCGGATTTTGGCAAGAATTGCGGTAGTTGTTCTGAAATGACAGGTTTGGGAACTATTGATTCTAGAAGCTTCTGAGAATGCTGTCATTTCGTCTGGAGTGAGTGGGACTGCAGTTCATTATTCCCGATCCTCCCTTTAGGGGATGCTGACCCGCAGTCAGGTGTGCACAGAACCCAGGGGGCCACAGGAAGCAGTGTGAGGAGCTGCTGGTTGTAACTGAAACGCTTCTTGGGAAAGAGATCAAGACAGTCCTTGCTGAAGCCGGGATCACCATAAATAAAGATTCCTTCAACTCAGGACTGCAGCAAGTCACTGGGAATGCAAACTTCCAAATAAAAATCTCCAAA
Source organism: Artibeus jamaicensis (assembly GCF_021234435.1). Classification (NCBI taxonomy): domain Eukaryota; kingdom Metazoa; phylum Chordata; class Mammalia; order Chiroptera; family Phyllostomidae; genus Artibeus; species Artibeus jamaicensis. The sequence continues at coordinate 5,414,107 of NW_026521828.1, read as the reverse complement.
TTATTTCAAACTTTCTATGTATAATCATAGTAGTTACCATTCATGTAAGATTTAGCGTATGTGAGGTACTGGGGTAGGCAGCCTGTTAGGTGATTCTCGGTGATTTCCTCCCCTGGTACTTATGCCCTCGTGAGACCTCCTCCCCTTGAGTGTGGGCTAGGACTAGCGACTCCTCTCTAGCGAAGAGTTCAGCAAAAGCGGCAGGATGTCACTCCCCCAGGTAGTTTATGAAGCCTGGTTACCCATAAGGCATTCTGCCACACTCGTCCTTGGACGGCTTGCCTCGGGGAAAGCCAGCTGCCATGATGTGAAGCCCTGGGCGGAGAGGCCCACATGGCAAGAACAGAGACCTGCTAACAATCATGTCTATGAACTTGAATGACTCCTCTCCAGTCCCAAATGTCCCACCCAGTTGAGCATTTTGATGAGCCCACAACCCTGACACCTTGACTGAAAACTCTAGAGAGACCTTGACCCAGACAACATACCCACCCAGGCTACTCCTGGACTGCTAACCCTCAGAAACTATGTGATAATGAAAGTGTTGTTTTCTGTTTTTAAGCAATATATTAACTAATACAAATACTGTGCTAATAAATATTTGCCTTCTATGATCTTATTTAACTGTCCCAAACAGCCTCTGAAATAAACCTTTTTAATTTCTATTTTACAGGTGAAGAAAATGAAGTTCAGAGAGTTACGGTATCTGGACAATATTAAGCCCTCCAATATGTTGTTAATGGTAACAATAATAGTTGCTATTATTAGTTCCTACTCAACATTACAGCCCCATCTAAGATTCCGTGACACATCGACATTTCAGGGGTGGGTGGTTAATTCTCATCTTACCGATGAGAACCTTGAGGTCTACATAGGCCCCCTAACTTGCTTACAGCTTCAAGATGCATAGCAAAGCAATGGTAGGCCCCCTAACTTGCTTACAGCTTCAAGATGCATAGCAAAGCAATGGTAGCCCTAAATCAATTTATAATAAATGAGGCAGATAAAAACCCTTGGAGGAAATACTCACTGAATATGTAATTACATTAAATGGATGCTTAAATAAATCTGGGGTTTAGAGTGGATTTCCCCAGTGGCTGTCTTGACCTACCTAGGCACCTACTCCTTGTCCCCAGACAAGGGGACAAGACAGACTCCTGGGCTTAGCACCCCAGGGGTGTGGGCAGGGCCTAATGTTCAGGCACCTGCTTGGAGGGCCCCAGACAACTTTCAAAGCTGACGGTGACTGAACTCAGTGTGGAGTGTGGCCCACCATTCTTTAGGAGCTTTGGCTAATTAATCAACAAACGTCCCAGCTTCCTGCAGGAACGCACTGCATTTAACAGAACCTGCAGAAGCAGCCCCTTCTCCCCCTGCCCGGCTCACATCACAGGTTTGCAATGTCCTTCTGGAATCACCTTGAGTGAAGGAATAATCTTTGCAAACAAAATTTCCATTGTCAGCAGGGCAGGAAGACATCAACACTCTTGCAGGGATTGAGAACTCAAGCAAGCTGCAAATTACTTTTTCTCCTAAGCGTAATATTAATGCCAAAGATTTCCCTGAGATTATTTTCATTTTGAAAATTCTTTGGGGTTTCATCTGACTGTAGCATCATCTGTGCACCTGACAAGAAAGTAAATGATTTTTCCAATTAATTTAAACGGCCTCCGGCACAGTTCACAGTATATACTACCCTTTAAAAAAATGTGTATGTGTATTCTTCATGAAATAAAAACCAGATTTAAACCTCACAACTTTCTGGATCCTGATCAGCTTCTGTCATCCTTCTTCCTTTTTTTTTTTTCTGTGCTGGTCTTTTCTGTCCCGTCTTCCCTCTCTCTGCTCTGTCCTTTCTCTGTGGCATGCTCCAGGCGTCCCGGTCCCTCCCCCCCCCCCCCACTGCCAGGTGGTGCATTCCTTGTCCATGCCCACCTCTCGTCCAATCCCTGCTTCCCTTTGGTAGCAGCATACAGGTCAACGCCCACTTCCCATATTCATCAGCCTAGGAGGAGAGGGGGGGAGTTTACTTTCTGCAGTGGGCACTGTGAAAATAGGCTCTTCCTCCTAAATATAAAATGGTGTTACAACTTTGAACACAGGTCTTCAGACTGTGCACAGCCCTGTTTCCAAACCTTGCTCCCTGCCACTTACAGCCTATTTAGGTTGGAAATCACAGTGTTCACTGTAACTCTGCTTGTTTCTCTCCTATCCCATCAAAATGTGCTGGTTTCACCTGTCATTCCCTTCAGGATTTATTCTGTGGCAAACCAATTCGACCTACAAGTTGGAGCTGGAATTTTAAACTCGGAATTATTTCAATTTAAGTTTTTTTTTTTGAATGGATGAGTTAATCCAAACTATAATAAATGAACCATTGAGGTTCTGAGAGCAAACGGTATGGTATCATACAAACAGCAGTGGCCTGAAGGAGTCCAGCTTTCTAGGCTTATCTATGAAAAATTACAAGGTGACCCTGGGCAGGTGACAGCCTCTGAGATCTTCAGTGTCCTCACACACAGAATGAGGAGGCTGGGCCAAGGGTAGAATTCAGGAGAGGCCTAACTTTCTAATATGTGCTGTTAGACCTAATATAACACTGGCTACCCCTACGTGGGTGTGAGGTACAGGGTCCTGGGCTGGATGACTTCCAGGGCCGTCTGAGCTCCAAGGTTTTGGAGGGGTGGCCTCCTCATATACCCAAACACCACCCACGAGCCTGTCTCCAGTTGGCCTGAGGGCCACGCCGCCCTTGGACGCGTGGACCCTGCTTTGTCCTCACCTGGTTTTCGGTGTTGAGGGAGTACACGGTGTCGGTCTGATCTAACAGTCTGCAGGAGTAGGCAACGTTCACTGCTGTCTCCTGCTTATCTCCAGTCAAGACCCACAGCTGGATCCCGGCTTCCCGCAGAGCGGCCACCGTGTCCGGCACGCCTTCCTGCAGCCGGTCTTCGATCCCAGTGGCTCCTGGAGGGATCGAAGACACCAGAGGGCACAGTTAGGGTGGAAAAGTGGCTGCTTAATTTCCCCAAAGCCCTATCAAGACAGGCAGGAATTATTGAATATCTTCCATGTTCTAGGCTGTGCTAAGCACCCCGGATACAGCAGTGCAACACAGAGCTGGCCCCTGCCCTCTTGGAGCTCCCAGGCCTGTTGATAAGGGTTTATAACTAAGCTACATGAGCAGCCCAGGGTACCATGGAAGGTCAGAGAAGGCTTGCTGACAAAGCGCCCTTTCAGCTCAGACCTGGAAGATAAAGTCCAGAGGTGGAGAAGGTAGAGAATTCCAGGTAGAGGGACCAGCATCTGTCCAGGCCCAGGGGTCAGAGTGACAGAAGATGCAGAAAAGGAGGCAGAATGGGGCGAGAGAGGGGCCGAGAGATAAGGCTTTTCAGATCAGGGCCTTAAAGGACTGGGATTTATTTCACAGCTGAGAAAGCTATTAAAGGGGCTTAAGGCGGAGAGTGGCAGGATCAGTTCTGAGTTTTCAGAACACCATTCTAGAGAACTGATTGGAGTTTGGAGCACGCAGGGTGAATGAATTCAGGGCCGCTGGGACTGAGCATGGGCCGGGAGCAGAGCTGGGGGCACCGTGGCAGTGGAGTGGAGAGAGACAAAGAGACCGAAATCTTCGCTGTGCAGCCGCTCATGGCAGAGTTAATAGGGACCCAGGTTTTTGCTAATATTCTGGGAGAGAATTAAACATGCAGCTTCCCTGGTTTTTGAATCGTCTCCAGCTTTGCACCAACCCAAATACTGGATAGCAGTGATTAAGCAAAAATAAACCAGCATTTAAATTGAGATTCATTTCAGGGCACAGGCCCGTTTCACTCTGGGCAGGAGCGAGGCATTTCATTTCTTTCAGGAGTTCTGAGTGACAATAGGTTGGCAAACCAGTTACGCTGGATGCATAGTGAAAAGATCATTTCCCTGTGGGAGCGACCGTGAATGCCGGGCAGGCTTGGAAGGGCAGTGTGGTTTCTTGGTGGCACGGTGAAATCTGCCTGGCCCTAGCTGTCTCTTTCCAGAGCCACCTTGAGGGAAGAAATATAGCCTCGCTGTCCCCAAATGTGTCTGTTCTGTGTTTGAGGCCCAAACACGCAGGTAAACCACCCCAGGAAGAGGGATGGCTTGGCCTCATCTTTCCGTCCAGGGGTGAGCTTGGGAGGTGGGCCTCTGAAGTTGATTCATGTTACAGGAAGGCAGAGTGAAGGAGGAAGGGGAAAAGCACATTTGTGTGAAAGAGAAAATGAAATGGGATGGCTGGGCAAACCGTCCCCTGCCAAGGAAGCAGACAGGTCCTGACAAGTGCGTTCTCCTTTCAAGCTGAAGAGCCCTTCTCACCAGCTGAGACCAGAAATGAGAAACCTTGGCGGGTGAGAGGGTTCAGCGCCCTAACGGGATGACGCTCCAGTGACCTTGTGTGGCGGACAGAGCTGTGGCCCAGCTACCCCCTGGTTCCTGTTGCAATGAATTCCTCCCACCAGCTCTCAAGGGGGCCTTGTAAAGCCACAGACAAAGGTCCCTGTGGTCAAAAAATGGGAACAAAAGGGTGGAGGAGGTGGGGAGCAAAATTCCGTCCCCGGATGCCACCCATCTCACATCTTGGTGCTACCTTTGTATGGATAGCAAGGCATCATGCTCCTACAGGACCTGGCCAGGCTGGGCAGCGTGGGGGAGTGAGTTTTATCCAGAGAAGCCAAGGCGCAGAGGGCTGCAGGGATGTGTCCTTGGGCCAAGGTCTCAACAGGCGGAGATGTAGCCCTTGCACCTAAGGCAGCGTTATCTCGGGAGAGCAAAGAAAGCTGCCACGGGCCCCTGTGCCCATGCTGCCCCCGTGCATGCTGCCCCCACAGGGCCTTTCTGAGATCTTACTCCCGGGCTGAGAGATTGACTCTGGTAAGTAAAGCTCCCTTCTCTCTCAGCCATGCTTTCCGCCCAACAGAAATACACAACGCTGTCTCTGAACTGTGGTCTGCATGCTGCTCCTCTTCCCCCAGTGCGTCGACCTTGCTTCTGTGCAGGAGCAGCCGGAGTGATCTCTGTGAAACGCAAATCTATCCCCGCTTTCACTCCCTTTGCCTCTCTGAACGTTCGGTGTGTAATTTACATGGATCTTCAAAACCTGGGTCCTTTCTCCTCCAACCTCGGGGGGCCGGGCACAGCAGACCTGAGGGACCAGCAGGCCCCTGCTTTCTCTCCATGCCAGGAACACTCACACTCCCCCTTGGCCCGACCAAGTCCGCTTTCAGTCCAGCCTGCCTGACCCCTCCTTGGCCCCCAGGCCAGGTTGGCACCTTTTCCTTTGTGCTTCCATCCCAGCTGGTACGTCTTCCAGGCCAGCCCTTACCACACTCTGTTTAATTACTCAGTTAATCTGTTTTCTCGCTGGACTCTGACCTATGCGAGGGCAGGTCCTGTGCTCTCGTTCCCGGTTGTAGCCCCAATGCCTAGTGTACTGTTTTGGCACACAGCAGGTGCTCAATAAGCATTTGAGTGAATGCAGAAGCAGCAACCAAGGCTTCACCCGCAGGGAGTGCAGGGATGCTCCCGGGCACCCTGGGGAAGCTGCGTGTGGAGTGTGGGTGGCAGGTTGGCACAGCCTGTGCGTGCCAAATATCCAGAAAGGCACCCCGGGGAAGGCTCCTAATTGAGACACATTTGTAACAGTGTCAGAATCCGGGCCAAGAACTCCCTTCCCAGATTGCTGTGCTCCTATTTTTCATTTCATAAGGACTTATTTTTAGCTACCGAGTAAGGTGAGTTGATTCTCCAGATGCTGTGCGGTCTCCATCAGAAGCTCCTCTCGGTTTTCAAGGGCTGCCTCAGCCTCATGCCGGAAACTGGCCCACCGCCGGAAGTCCTCCTCGCTAATGACCTATGGGACAGGGATAAAGTCATTCACAACTCTGAGTGAATCCCTCACCCTTCCCATGTGTCTGTTTGAGCTTCTCTACACATTTTTTTTTAAGAGGGGGAAGAAGGGAGGGAAAAGGGAGGGAGAGAAACACTGATGCGAGAGAGAAACATTGATCAGTTACCTCTCACTCATGCCCCGACCTGGGGACCAAACCTGCAACCTGGGCATGTGCCCTGACCGGGAATTGAACCAGTGACCTTTCCCTTATGGGACGACACCCAATCAACTGAGCCACACCAGTCAGGTCATGTCTACGTAATTTGATAGGGCTTTGTCCTTAATGATTGTTTCTTTAAATGCACGGATCAATAAGTCAGTTATGTTCCATTATCACCAAACATCTGTTGAGCAGGCGCTGCCCTTCTCCGGGCACTGAAGATACAGCAGGGGATCAAGACAGACCGATCGCTGCGCACCTGGGCTTATGTGCTATCAGAGGGCAGGAGACATTATCCATGTGAATACTTTAAAAGAATAGGTTATTTCAAGGAGTCCCATACAGAAATTAAAGAGGATGATATAATGACATGTGGGTTACTGGGTTGAGGACAGCTCTGGGAGGAGGGGCTGTTTCATTGGCATCTTCAGGTTTCTTAGACCAGGTGATGTACAAGTTGAGATCCAATGATGAGAAGGGTTCATTCATGTTGTCCATGGGGATGGACAACAGCAAAGGCTGTGGAACAGCATTGAACTTGGTTTTGTCTGTTCCTTCAACATGCTGGTTGGCTAAAGGATGGGGAGCCAGATAGAAAGGAGCCAGCAATGAGGTTTGAAAGGTAAGCAGAAGCCAGATCTTGCATAGCCTGGTAGAAAGCTCTACCAGTTTGCTATTGGAGGTGGTATCCAAAAACCGGAAGAATACAACTGGAGGACATCTCTTCCTCCCATGGAGTCCCACGGCACTTTGGGAGCCTTTTGTGGGCATTACATGAAGACTGTCTCCTAAAGCAATGGATAACTCTTCTGTCCAAACATCAAATATATTTTCTCTCTGTGCCTGGCTCTACAGGGAGAACCAAGTGGACACAGGTGGGCCTTTTGCTCTTATGAAATTCTATGTCTTATTAGAGGAGACAAAGTAGGCACATACGATTTCAATGGAAAATAGAAGGTGGTAAGGGTATAATTATAATCTACAGAGTAGTAAACACTGGTGGCTGTCCCCTGTACATGTGTCCCTTAGTTAATCTCCATGACAACTGTGGGAGGTAAGGAGCAATGACACCACCACTTTACAGAAAAGGAAATTCAAAACTCCAAGAGGTGAAGAAACTCACCCAAGTTTCCACAACACGTAAGTGGTGAGACTGGGACTTGGACCAGGTAGGTCTGGCTTAAAGTGGGCACTCATAAACTTTGACATTTTGGGGGTTGCCTAAGCAGCATAGAAGAGATGAGCTCTGGGGATTTATGGAGGAGAAATCAGGGTAGCCATCTGGAAACCTGCCCGTCATAGCTCCCCTACCTGATGTAGGTGCCTCTTAGCTGCCCATGCTCTGGGATATGCAGCCCTGTCTGCCTCCCTTGCCAAGTTAAAGACCTGCGGGGGGTCAGGTGGGTCATCCATGTGACCAGAGCTGGGCCAAGGGCAATGCTACTGGGAATGGTGAGGACTGTGACTGACCACAACACAACAGAATATGTTCCTCCTCAGGCATCAGTTGCGACATGGCTGTAGCTGTTTGCTGCCCTTTGAGAATGGAGACCCGCTTTGACAGATCCTCTCCATTTTCAAGAGAAACCAGAAATCTAGATTTTTATGGGATCACATAAAACTTGCCAAATCCCAAATCTATGCAAATAATGCCAATTTTAAAAGAATACACTGAAGGCAAAATTACATTTAAAAGTACTTTATGAGCTAGTGGTTACCAGCTTCCACATGCCCTGTGAGGCAGGGTACCACAAAGCCATACTGATGGAACCTTGCCGTTCCGATTTCTGCCTCAGCAAAACTATCAAGGTCATGGGTCTGTGGTGAGTTCAGAAGAGCTCAATTTGAAAGTTATCACAGCAACCAACATTAAGAGTCTTCTAAAAAGAAATGGAAAACACAGAACCAGGGTTGAGGCCCCTCAGCTACGTAGAGAGGAATCTGTTCTCACCTTCTTGGCGATGCACAGAGTTCGAAGGCCATCTCTTGCATACAAATCTAGGTGCTTCTGGGTCCGGGCTCGGATTCTCCTCACCTTCTTTTCCACATCCGCATTGGTCACTGTGAAAGAGTCATTGTCCCCCATGAGGTCATGTGCAAAATGCTCAGGGATCCCCTTCCTAACATTCTGGACTTTTTAAGAGGGGGAACCCCCTTACAGCCCTCCCTGGAGACAGGGGAGCTCTCCTGGCTCTCAGGGAGTCCAGGAAGGTGATGTGCTAACTTTGGGAGTTCCTTCATTCCTCTGCTTTCTCTAGCTGATCCTCAAAAGCCTGGCTGGGCAGAGCACTGTTTCAGGAGGGTAGATGGTCTGTGTGTTATTCCCAAATGCCTATTGGCCTCAGAATTCTCTGGGACCTTCAACAAATAATAAGATTCCCAGGTCCAGTCGAAGCTCTTCTGAACCAGGGCACCAGAAATCTGAATCTTTATTATTATCCACAGTGTTTTCTTTGTAGCTGTTTTAGCCCTGGATGACCAACTATTTGCTAAGTGTTAGACATAGATTCCAGCACCTTCTCTGGCATCTACTTCAACCCTTAGATTAAATTAGGTCTCAAGACAGCTTTGGGTCCAACTCTCATTGCTGAATTCTTCGCCACATTGGGTTTGCTGAATTAGGCTTTCTTTCTAGATAAGAAATGGTCTTAGAATTTTTTTTTTTTGCATTTTCTACCAATCTAGTGTTTAGAATGAAAAATACTTCATTGTGTTGCTCACAGTCCCCTTTAGGAAGTCCGACACAATACATTTCTTTTAGAAAAAGTTATCTTTTTCTCTTGAAGTTCCCATACTTTTATCTACCAGATAAAAAGAATTTTTCATCCTGGGTTAGTGGGTATGGGGCAGGATTGATGCTATCGCTGCTTGCTTTATCTAAGATGCCGCAGACATCACCAATCAATTGCCGCTCTTTACAAGCTGAGCTCGGAAAAAGGGTCAGAGTTTATTTTAAAAACAGGTCTAGATAGAGATCTTCAGAGGCTCTAAGTAGTAAACAGATTTTGTGCACCTCATCCATCCCTCCATAGAATGCAAAATTAAAGATACAGTATTTAAAAGTAAGATAGGTATAAGAAAGCCCAACGAGCTCTGGTTTCCCCCCCACAATAGCAGTCTAAGGCTGTTTTTATACACTGCAGTATTTCTCTCAGAGATTATTTTCTCATTTTTTCAAAGGTGTTCCTGTTTTCCTGGTGCCTTAAGCACAGTCTTTATGCATTGTTTTCTTGAGCACTATTTGCAATATTTTATTTTCAAAGGCATCAGTCTCTAAGATTAAATCCTTTTGCCTATCTGGTTACCTTTGAATTGACCTGTTTTGCTTGGCCTAATAGAAACCTTGGCATCTAACTGGATGTTCGAACTACATCGCTATGTTAAACCCCAGGTTATTTTCCCCCTCATCCATTTCAAAGCTGTAGTTCTCAACACTTAATAGCAACGTTGCTCATGTGTCTTTCATTGGGAGCATCTCTAAGCCATTTTGCAATCGGCTGAGGAACAAATAAAAAACATCTCCAGGGCAGCTCTGGTGGCCGTGGCCCAGGGACTCAGAGACACTGCATCCACTTGTCTGCCAGAGTCTGGAAATGAAGAGACCTCATTAGCTCTCTTCCCATTCTAAACACTCATCAATCCCTACGAACCTCTTGGCTTTGCTCCACGGCTGATAATGCAGGAGGCACAGGGCTGCCTGGACAGTTCTAAAGCTTGGCTGGATCTACTATCTCGGGAGAATCGTAGCCCCATCGCTGTCCTCTCCTTGTTAGTAATCAAGGAGTGGCTGTGCACTGATTCCTGCTGCTCCAAAATTGGACACTAATAGGGAGAGACTTTGGAACATTTTTCTGGCTCAGTGCAGGTTTATGAAAATCTATTCAGGAGAGGCTGGGGAGAGGGATGATAAACAGGGACACCTGAGGCTTCCCAGAGTGAACGAAGCCGGTGCAGAATTCCAGAGGCAGGGAGGGAGCTCTGGGCTGGGCTTCGGGGACCGTACCTGGGTGGAGAATTTACCCCTAGTTACCATGGCACTTCTCATAGGTCACTTCCCTCTCTGGGTTTAGTTGGCTTCTCTCCAAAATTAAGAGTTAGGGTCACGGCACATTCTAGGGTATATGAATGGGTGTCCTAGTCAAAAATAGTGTATGGGTACTCCATGTTTCAATGAGTTTGGAAAACTAGAAACTGGGATAATGAAGAGGCTTTCCTTTTACAAGACCATCCTTCTCTAGGTCGAGGAGACACGGAATGCAGTGTGTGTTAAGGAACCTGCTTTGAGGAGATCAGTGTGTGGGCCCGTGCCCTTGGGGACTGGCTGGGCCGAGTGATGCTATAACTGGAACTCGCCATTGCTGTTCCATGCTGCTGCTCTTACCCCTCAGAGCCCAGTCTCCCCGGAGCCCTGGGGAGGGGCACTCACCGCGGGCAGGGTCTTCCAGCAGGTCCATGATCACCGAGTCGGCACCCTTGGTGTAGACGGTGATCTCACCTGTCAGCGGGTGCTTCACCACCACAGACATTCTCTTCCTGACAGAGTCAAAGCCCAGGGTGCAGAGGACATTGAAAGTGAGGCAGATGCCCTGGGGCAAGCGCACGGTCACCTGCTCGGGTGTCCGGGACACGAGTGTGAAGCTGTAGGCATTGGCCGCGTGCACCAGGGCGGCCTCATCAGGGCTCTCGGCCTCGTAACAGAGTTCGGAGCTGGCCAGGCCTAGGGCCGGGTCCTCCAGAGCCTCTTCCGAGGAGGCGCCCGACCCAGATGCCAGCATGTCACCTTGGTCCCATGTGCTGCTCCTGTAGCCGCCATCAGTGGAGTAGCTTCCACTGCACACAGAGGCATCGTCCTCTTTTTCATCGGACTCCGTAGTGGGCATGTTGGCCCCCAAGCTCTCCCCCAGGTCGGTGCCAGAGGGCGCGGTAGATGAGAAAGATTGGCTGAGGCTCAAAAGCTTCAACTTCTGGAAGAGCTGATGGATCTTCTCCAGGGACATTCCCAGAGTCTTGGTGGAGGGGGGCACGGTGACCTTGAGATCAAAGGGGGGAAGGAGAATGTTACTCTCAACATTGGAAAAAGGTATCAAGCTGTCTTATGGCAGACTCTGAAGGTCATTGTGCTTTAAATAAATTATTTGGGTTTTCCCAGGTTGTGGGCAAGCCTTCTCCCCTAGGTGAGCCTCAGTTTGCCCAGCTAGAAAATGAGACTGTTAGTCCAGGTATTTCCTCCACTCGTGACATTCTTGGAATTGGTAATGACCATCCACTCTAATCAGACACAAAGGAAAGGAAAGGAGACAAAAGCCAGACCCACTCTAAGAGTTCACATTCCCCACGCCCTAACCACAACCTTCATTGCACTTCATCCTCCCAGCAACTTTAAGGGCTACTATCATCCCAATTCATGGATGAGGAAACTGAGGCACAGGGAGGTTAAGTAAATGGGCCATCATCACCCAGCCTGAGAGCTGGCACTCAGGGCCGGTTCTGTGTGACTCCAGAGGGTGGGATCGTCCGCTCCCTGCCAGCTACACCCTCCCTATTAACGTAAACACTGGGAGGTGGAGGCTGTCCTCCCCCAGATGGTACTGCCTCCTCTCGTGGAAACAGAGTTTATTTCTCAGGTAACGCTAACGTCCTCTCAGAGTGCCCCGGAGACTTCTGATAACTGGGCGACTTTTCAGTGCCTGAAGTGACTTTTCAGGGTGCTTTGGCATCTGGACATAAGAAGGGAAGGCTCTGAGTGGGTGCCTGGGTGAATCTTTTTCTTAATTTCATAGTCACAACTTGTGACACCAAATATTCTCAGCAGTGACTCACACGGGAGCTTGGCAGAGAGTCCATGGGTAATGAAAGACGAAGCTGTCTTCATTACTAAAGCAGAGACCAGTATAGCATGATGTCACGGAGTCACACAGATGGTTCTGTCAGGTACTAACCATACAACTCTTGTGGAGTTACTCAAGCTCTCTGAGCCTCTGGTTCTTCACTTGTTAAGCCCAAAGCCATAGCACTGTGAGGATTGAATGATAGTGCAACTGACATGTTTGCCATGCAGCCTGGCATGTAGCAAGTGCTCAGAAAATATTAACTTTTATTATCTACCCTGCAGACAGACAGACAGACACAAAATTTGAAGGCTACACAGAGAGCTCATAAAGAACCTTTTTCATTTTATTTATAAATGAGGAAACTGAGGCCCAGAAAGTGTATGATTTCAAGGTCTTGGAGTGATGAAACGGTGACACTGTGGCTAGGCCCCAGGTGCCTTGTCTTCCTATTCAGGGCCTCACCTCTTGCCCTTCCCCCTTCCCCCCTCCCCCCTGCCACCCCACCTTCATCAGTCCCTACCCTCTGCCTGGGCTCAGTGGTTGTGGAGACCATGACGGAGTTGCAGATGGTTAAGGCGAGGAAGAAGTCAGCGATGGAGGAGGTGGTGGAGAGGGCCGGCTTGGCGGGTCTGGAGTCTGGCAAGGTCCCCAGCCACAGGGCAGCCTCTTGCACCTTGGTCAGTAGGTTTTTATCTGGAGTCACATCTTTTTCCTGAAAGAGAGAAGCCTGGGTGAGTCTTACCTAAAGCAAGGCCCCTTCCAGCAGGTTCTTTGCACACCTGAGGCAAAAACGATCATCTTTGCTCTACTCCTGAATCTAGATGGCTGCCCCTCCCCTGAGCCCGGCACTACAGACTCTGATTTGATTCCTCCCTTTCCCCCACCCACTGGGATGTTATAGGCTCTGGCAATTCTCCCCTCACAGTACCTTCCTCCGTTTTTGATGCTAGCAGCCAGGCTCAGATCCTGCAGCCCTCAATCCTGATTTCTGCATCACCCCCAAACTGATGTTTCTGTGTCTCACCTATTTCCCTTCTAACCCTTCATATGTATCACCTGTGCATGTTCCTAAAACACAATTTCCCTGAGGTACTCTTGAACTGGAAAGACCTTCAGGAGATCTTCATTGTTAACACAATCAATTTACTCACTTGAACTTGTTTGCAGTCTGCACTTCCACTCTCTGCTCCCACCATGTCTAAACACAGACCTCAGCTTAGCTGGGTGTCTCTTTGCTGCCTCCTGGGTGAAGACTCCTGTTTGGTGCCTCTGATCTCACCTTGCTTGGAAGGTCCCTTCCTGTCCACCAAAACCCTACTTCAACGTCAACAACCATGAAAAGTCCTATGTGCCCATGAGAGCTTATCCCACCCACAATGAGTTCTCTGTCTTCTGAGCCTCAAGAGCAGGCTCCTGACTCAGAGCGTCCACAGGACTCAGGCAGGCCTGGTGAAGGAGGGAAGCGGGCCCGAGTTCAGAGGAGGACACTGTGGGACCGTGTTGGATGTGAGCGCTGGCCAGTCAGTCCTACCTCACCGAAAGGCTGGCAATGGCTCTGCTGTTAAGACGCTCCGGTGCTGGCCTACTTTGCCAAGCCTCTTGATTACTTGAGGTAAAGCCAAGATGATCTGGAACTCATTATTATTTTCAATCTGTGGGCTGGATCTGTGGGTTTCCAAGTTTTGACATCTTTGTAGAAGTTGCCACTTGTGCCACCCTTTGGAATCCAGCACATAATTGACCTATGTTGTAAGGCCAAATTTCTTTCATCCTCTCTAGAGATGAGGTTAGAGCCTCAAGGATAGAGAGAGACTGCATTGACCACAAAGCTGTATCTTCTAGAACTCTGACCACTGCTTTGTTTGAAGCCAAAGTTCAACAACTGCCAGCTTTCAACAGTTAGCTATGGTAAAGGCTGTTCTGCAGAGAAGTTTCCATGTGAAACTTGGAATCAGTTTCCATGATACTTTAGTAATCAGAGTTTGGTTGAAAGTTTAGAAGAAGGAATGTACAGTGATCCTCCCAGTTTCCTCGTATTTCAGATGAGGAAACTGCTCCCCGGGGAGATTACGTGTCTCACCCAAAGTCACTCCGTAAGCGGGAGAGATTCCTTCACTTGATCCAAGATCATCTGACCTGAGAATTCATACTCTCAACCTCTATGCCAGGGAATAACCTTATGAGAAGAAAGGGCTCTGGTCCTTGCTGGCAGCCAGCATCTTCAGTGTCTGGCATCCCAAGCACAACGGATGGGTTTGTGTATCTAATCCTTAGTGCTCAGCAGACAGACCACGAGATTATAAAGGGGTTACGGGAATCTTTCGTCATGAAATAGACTTCTTTGTTGTGGGGGAGAGGGGGATACAGGAGTGGGGTGCTTTTAGTCCTTACCACAGATACCCAGAGCTGGGAACAAGCTTGGAGGTCATCAGAGCCAACCCCCTTATTTTGCTGACAGTAAAACCCAGTGGCAGAGAGAAGGGGTGTGAACCGCTCAAGATCACGCGCTGAATGCCCAGGTCAGAACCAGGGCAGTTTTCCCGTCACCCGACTCCCAGCCTCTGACACACCTGCTTTGCTGCAAGCTATGCATTATGTATTTCCGAATGGTGACACGGTTAAAGTGACTTAACGGTTGTTTACACCATGACCACTTACCCTCTAGTCTCAGTACCATCAGGAGAGATGGTCATGTGTCCCCAGTGCCTGGCAGATGGCACCACGCAAACCTGTCAGCTGACTCCTATCTAGGACGCCATGCTACCTCACCACGGGTCAGTTCATGGACCCCTCTGTTCAAACTCCTCTTTGGTGCACTTGCACCCAATCAAACAGGGATGCATTTTTAAAAAATCTCTGCAAAAGACCTCCTCCTCTTTGGTGCTGGCAGTGGGCCCGGCCTGCATGTGTCCGCCACAGATGTCACTTAACTTTATCCAGTCGCCACAGACCTGCTGCTGCAGGGCAAGGTCTCAGTGGTTACTGTCGCCCACAGCCCACTGGTTTCCTGTCTGATCTGTTAACATTTAGGATCGTGGCACTTAGGACAGTTGGAGAAAGCAGTGCATTACCCACCTTGGGGCTCTTTGATTAGTCTACTTCTCTGAACGAAAAGAAATATAAACTTGCGGGGCCACCAGTTGTTCTGGTGAGTGCTTTGTCGTGGCCAGACACCCAGCTGGTTGGATTTCTTTCTATTGAGGATGACCTAAAGCTCGTACGAACCTTCTCTGAGGAAGGTGACCTCAGACCTCACACGATACCTTATGGATCCTGTTATTATCCTCACATGCTTTTACTGACACCTTAGAGCAAAGTCAAGTGCTTTGCTAAGTGCTTCCAAATACATCATTTAATCATCAGAACAGCATTGAAATAGTTACTCTCAGCCTCGCATTTTAATTAAGGAGTGACTGAAGCTCCCTGAAGTAACTTGTCCAAGGTCACAAAAAAAAAAAGGAGCTGGTACTTGGATGCAGTTCTGCCCAATGTAAAACCGGAACCCTGAAACACTGCGCCAGCACTGCCCCAACTTCACAGGCACACGCATCAGCTGGGCACCTGGTTAAACACAGATACTGATTCTGCAAGTCTAGCACCTGGGTTCCCACCAGCTCCCTAAAGCGGTGCTCACGCCCCTGGTTCCAGCACCACAGTTTGAGTAGTGGGTGCTGAGGTCCACAGAATGGGCAGGGGCGGGAGGAAGCAGACACTTCTCTGCTGGTGAGTGTCTAACCTGGTACAGCCTCTTGGGAAGTGTCAATCAAAATTTAAAAAATGTTTGTACTCAGAATTTAGTAGTGATGGTCTCTGAATAAACACTCTAGAAAAACTCACACACGCGTATAAACAGATGATGGCTCCACCATCCAACAATTGCTAACAGCCATTATAAAAAGGGATAAAGTAGCACTCTACTGAATGTCTGTCTGCCTGTCTACCCACAGGGTGGGGCAGAAGTAGGTTTACAGTTATTCTTATGGAAAATAATTCAATAGTTAATAAATCATAATACAGGAATAAACTCTTTCACATGCTTACAACTGTACACCTACTTTTGCCCCTCCCTGTACATGGAGTATTTCCCAAGATTCATTAGGTGAAAAGGAAAAAGCAAAGTCCAAAACAGTGTGTGGGGTATACTTCCGTGTGAGGTCAAAGACATGCTCACCTGGATGCAATGCTTGTTTGCTTCCTTGTAGGCAAAACACCGCTGGGAAGGACACAGGGAACTATGAACCGCGGTTGCCTCTGGGGTGGTGGGGACAGCGAAGGGAGGCGGGGAGGGAGACCTACTTTCTACCATTTGCCCATTGGTTCCTTTTCACTGCTTAACCACGTGGTTGCACTTCTGTGGTGGAAACAAGCCTCCCTGGGTGCAGAGGAGCTGGAGGCTGAAATACTGTTCAGGGCAGTGATGCTGCCCCGGCTGATGCTGTGTCCTCGATGCTACCAGGTCTGCTTCAAGTACAGGGAGAGCCCAATATCTGTAAATTTGTGTTTAAATGGAAGCATGTGAATTGTTGTGGTAAGCCTTCCCCAAATGGGACCTAAGCCCCAAGGGGGAAAAAATACTCAGGGGCCTAGCAAGAAGGGCGTTTTCCGTCTTTGGTGAGTAGGGTCACTGTGGCCATGTGTCCCCATACGGGACCCCGGGTACTAAGCGAAGCACCGCTGAGATGGCCTTCATCTGTTCCTGCCCGTGTGGTCACATCGCTTCCAAAAGATTTCCCTGCGCTTGGCTAATTAAACCAGGACTCTCATCTAACCTTCCGGTGGGGGGGGGGGTATGCCAGGGTGTATGTGGGCCGTCCCTCCCGCCAGGAACAGACTGGAGTGCTGTGCAAACCTCTCACTAAGGAAGAAAGGAAGACTGAGATAAGGGAAGGAGGCGAAGGGCCAGGCTTTCTTTCTGGAGGGGAGGCAGTGGTGGTGACGTTTGGGAATACATGGGTCCCCAATGCAAATTTTAAGGTCAGGAACATGTTCTTCAGTCTGATGGTTCTGGAAAGCATTTTGCAAGTGGCATTTCTAAACAAAGACTCTCTGCTCCCATCTTGGCTGCTTGCTGATGGGGAAAAAGACATTCGTCTGTCCGTCAACAATATTAAACGCTGGCTCAGCACTCACCACTTTCCTGAATATATTGCCCTACCCTGAAGCCACAAATTTTATAGCAGCCAATTAGGCAAAAGATAACCCATGCTTCATTGTTCTTTGTAGTAAAATAAAAAAGCCAGCCTTTGTTGTTCTCCTTGAGACTCATTATATTTTTGATTTAGAACAAAGAGCCCAGGAGACCAAGACCAGGCTCCTTTGGAATGCAGTCAGCTGCTCTACCACGATGGGGTACCCAGGGGCTTCAGAGATAAGTTCTGACTGTGTCTTTGAAGGGAAGGTCCAGACCTGCTGGTGCCAGCAGATGACCAGACCAGACTGAGTGTCATGTGGTGGGCGGGGGGCAGAGGAGGCAAGCTCCGAGAGCTGGCCGAGAGTGGGAGGGGTGGGAGCTGGGAGATCCTCTGGGGCTGCCCGGACGTGGACTAATTCCAGGACCTGCCACTCTTGCCACAGATATATTTTTAAAGATATCATTTGTTTATTTTTAGAGAGAGGGGAAGAGAAGGAGAGAAACATCAATGTGTGGTTGCCTCTTATGCACCTCCCACTGGGGATCTGACCTGCAACCCAGGTATGGGCCATGACTGAGAATCGAACCAGTGACCCTTTGGTTCACAGGCCTGTGCGTAATCCACTGAGCCACACCAGCCAGAGTTAGCCATGAATGTTTTATAGGAGGTATAAGAGCCCAACGAGGCTGTGTAAATCAGTCCTTCAGCCAATGCCCTCCAAGCTGGAGAAGGGGCCTATGTGAGCCAAGGGCAGACTATTTCCTAGTCGGGGTGGATGGGCATGCTTCCAGATGCCCTCTGTCTTGGTTGCTCACTAGAACCACCAGAAATAAAAGTATGAATGCTCAGGCCCTGCTATAGCCCAAATATACCAGAATCTCAGGGGAGGGGGCCCAGCCCTGTTTTTATTAAAAATTCCTATTTCCCTTCCATGTCTCCAGATATGTGAGCATGTGTCCAAAGCAGAGAGCTTTCTCTGAGGAAGGTTATTTAAAACCTCTGTTAGTTACCCATCCATCTAGAAGGCATGATTTCAATGATTAAATCCTCAAAAGGAACTCATGAGGCACAACTTTTTAAAGGTGGGGACATGGAGCCCTGGCAGGGTGGCTTGGTTGGCTGCCGTGTTGTTCTGCACACCAAAAGGTTGTGGGGTTGATCTGGGTCAGGGCATGCACAGGACGCAACCCATCATGCTTCTCTTTCTCATTGATGTTGATGTGTTTCTCTGTCTCTCTCTGTGTGTGTGTGTGTTAATGAAAATAAATACTGGCAGGAAATTCCCTGGAAGGATCATTTTGAAAATCTAATTTTCTAGTAATGGGATAAGAGCACTTTGGGTTCCTCTTTAAGCGTGTGACTTGTTCAAGATGCTGGGGTTCCCTGTGCCCTTTTCAGTAAGTGCAGAAGATTCCAGATGACGTGTCCCCCAGAGAGAGAGCTTGGTGCCGAGGAGTGTGGAATGGGACAGAAGCCAGAGGCCCCGGTTCTGGCCATGACTGCGAGGGAATGCTGTGAAATCTTGGAGAAGAAACTCAATTTCATCACCCTCAGCCTGGATGTTTAGTGATGGATGTCCCAGTGGATCAAATGTGAAGGGACCATATGCAGAAAGCCCCAGACCAAAGCTGCAGGGTCCAGTGACCACAGGGGTCAGGCAGGTAGGTGGAGGGAGTTTTGACATGGGTAATTTTGACATAGAGGTTCTTGGCTTCACAACAATTTAAGGCTCTTTTTGATGATCACACTTTTCTTGAAATGCATAAGCCAGTAACCTTATCTCTTGTTTTTCCACTTTGTTGAAACAGAAGCATGGCAAATATTCCTCTTTCTTCGTACCTGTATCATTAGAAAAATGTGTAATGAGCATGCTGCTGGCTCTCAGCTCAGTGACAGGGACAGACAGAGAAGCGGGGTGGGGGACACCATGATGAACTGAGGATAACATGCCCAGTTTAAATGACATCAACTCTGCAATTTGAGCAATTACTTCCATGTGGAAATGCTGGCTCAGTGTGGAGAAGTTTCCCAATTCCTTTTTTAAAATAGAAGCCCTAAATCTACGTTTATGTGAAATCCCCTGATTTCTAAATACTGAACTTTGGGATTTAACAAGAATGGTGTAAGCTCAAGAAAACAGGTAGGAAGATTAGACGCAAGACTAAGGGCTAGCGTCCTGAGAGCCCTTCAGGGTTTATACTCCCTTTGTTTTTCAGAGCCTGGAGCCCTCTCCCATCTCTCCCTGACAGAGACCACTTACAAATCGAAGAGGAAAAGGCAGGAACTTACTATGGAACTGCTGAAGGCCACAGGGGACTGTGCATTTTCCCAGCGCCCCACCGACCTTTGTCGGGAGTGGCCCTGGATGGGCACCCGGGCGCTCTGGCTCCTCTTCAGAGGCTGGACCCCTGCTTGGCTCCTCGTGGTTGCTGGACCCTGGCTCCTTCTGGCTGGGAGGGACAGGCACTGATATTGGGTCCACTCTTCACTGTCTGAGTCCAGCTCCTTTGGGATCTCCAGTCGCTTGGCTGCAAGAAAGGAATCCTGTCGTTGCCCCTGACATACCTTGGCTGGACCATGGTGGGGGCGACCCCAGACTTTGGGAGTGGAAGTCAGAACACAGACGAAGAACATGGTGCTGCTCTGAAAAGTAGGGAGTTGCCTGCCCTGACTGGAGAAAGGGGTGCAACCAAATGACAGGTTCAAACTCTGGCTCTACTACCTCCTAGCTACGTGGCATTGAGCTTCGGCTATACTTGTGCCTCTGTTTCCTTGGGAGTTTAAAAAAAAAAGTACCAAACTCTAAGAGTTGTTTTGAAGCTTAGAATGCTCTGAGTCTGATAATGTAGCTGTTTTGATTATTAGAAAGAATCAGAAGCTCCCATGTAAATGGTTAGCATTGAGGCAAAGGGAATTGGGTTCCCTAGAATGTCGCCACGTTTCTCCTTCTCCATCCATCCCACCCAAAAGAATAAATGCCACTCTCTTGGGAGTTTCTTCTCTTAATTAAAATGTGTGTGTGTGCATGTGTGTGCATGGGGCGGGGGCCGGTGTGCAGATCAGGGTGACTGAGGGAATCAGATCAGTTTTAAAGGTCACCTTCAGTCCACAAGAGATGACAGTCTGGGCATTTTCTAGCCCCATCTTTTACGATGAAGCTTTGCCTCTGAACATCCAAGAGATCAGTTAGCATGGAAGGCATTTCTGGGATGTGTCCACCTGACCACACACCTAGACCTAGGCCTGTTCTCTCAGGTAAGGTAGACCAAGAAATTCTTAAACCTTGGAACCTAACTGGGACGTGTGGCAGGGCCACACACAGGCGGTCCCTGACAGCCTCGTGAACAAATGCGAGTTCACAGGTGATGTGAGAAGCACCGACCTATGACAAGAAAGCCACAGGGATGTAGGATGCTACTTCTCCACGAGCCATGCGGCCACTGTGGAGAGCCAGGATGACGTCCTTTATCACCCTTCTCTGGGAGAGCAGGATGATTCCCTTGGAAAGGACAGGGAGCCCTGGGAGGCCTCCTACCATTTTCCTGGTGAGAATACTCGCTGCCCACGATGGTGCAGCGCCGGAACACCATCTTGTTCTCGGTCAGTGTCCCTGTCTTGTCAGAGAAGATGTACTGGATCTGGCCCAGGTCCTCTGTGATGTTGAGGGCCCGGCACTGAATGGATGAATCGGTCTCTTCGTCATACAGGTCAAGGTCATTGTGTAGGAAGAAGACTTGCCCGAGTTTCACCAGCTCGATGGACACATACAGGGAGATCGGGATCAGCACCTGCGGGAGATTGAGACCCATCACGTCAGGCACCAGGTTGGGTCTTTGTCTCAGGACCATGTCTGGTGGGTGGCAAAGGCTTTCCATGGAAAGCTGAGGTTGGCTCACATGATGGACGTGCTCTGAGAAAGGAAAGGTCAATGACTCTGTGTGCCCCTTGAAATTCTTGGGGGGATCTGAAAAACAGACATGCCTTCTTCTAGCAGGGGAGTCTGGGATGAGGCAGGCACTTGCCACTGGTTGTTTAATGTGGAGCGGGGAGCAGGTGAGACGCTGTCCTGCCTCTGTGCAGAGTCCCTGGACTCCCCCCTTAGATCTCAGTGTCACTGAGGGTGGCTTCCCATCTGACAGGGATTCAGACCTATTGTCAACAGCTGGCCACGGATTCAGTGACTAATATCCATGGAGCACTTGCTGTGTGTTGCCTGTCATTCTAGGTCCTGGACACGGTTGTGAGCAGAACACTATCTCTGGCCTTGAAGACCTCAAATTCCAACAAACAGATAAATATATATCAGGTGGTGGTAAGTCTCATAGAGAAAAAGTAAAGAGGTAGAGGGTGATGGCTGGGAGGGACCTTGGAGTGGACGCCTGAAGGTGAGGGTGTGTCTCGGGGCTATCTGTGGGAGGAGGAGCTTTCCGGCAAACCCTGGACGGGTGTTTGGGAGGTGAGAGTAGGTACATGAGTGAGCAGCTGGGAGGGAGGGGGTCAGGGTCCAGATCACTCAGGGCTGATTGGCTGCAGTACGGACTTCGGACTCCAAGAGGATGTGAAACCACTGGAGAGGCCTGTGCAGAGCAGGGGTGTGATCTGATTCACACGTAGCAGATTACTCTGTTAAACGAATGAATGAACCAATGACTCAAAAACATTTGCCAGTAGAGGACAATGAACCACCCTCTAATAGGGCAAACATTAAAGGCAGATGAAGCCTCCTCGTCTTTCATAGATTGTAATTTCTTATAGAGCCTGAAGATCTTTTTCGTCCTTCTCTCATGTAGGTGCTCTGTGTTTGTTTCTTTCTCCTATATAGGGTCAGTTCCTTTTTTAAAAAAATTAAAATCTTGACTTATCAAATGCTCAAGCACCTGTGATTTCTTCCTCTCAGTGTTTAGGGCTCGACAGTCATTCCCTGAGCTACTTTACTTTATTCCCAGGTGTTAGGTTCCACCTGTTCAGTGCCTGGCAAAGGGGCAGGTGCACGTGGGTCCCTGTTGTAATCTTACTCTGATGTAGAAGAGCCTGATAGATATTTTTCTCTACTAGTATCTGGGGGCCAGTTTCCCTCACAACACAGGCTGGTCCTGCCTAGTCCCCAAATGCAAATATTTTCAAAGACCCACAGGAAAGCAATGAATGTCTCCCCATCTCAGTCCTGTTAGTTCTTTCTTGGGGCTGGCATTGATTTTCATTTCACACAGTTGTATGGGTATTGGCCACAGGTTTTGTGACCATGAGTGAGAGCGGACTTCCCACCTGGAGCAGGATGACCATCGTGAGGAACATGTAGAAGCCCCCAAGGGCGAGGGGTAGGAAGCTGCCCTGCGCATCTGGCACATCGAAGGGAGGGTGCTCTCTGAAGGTCCCGTTCCAGAGGCTGTGACCTGAGAGGAGGCAAAGCCAGGGTGAGACAGAATCTCCACTTAGTCCTGAGGCTGGTCAATTGCATCAGCCCTTGACCTATTCCTGGAAATGAGCGTGTTTTGGAGCAGCCCACCCCTGTTCTATATAATTAGCTGTGTGTGTGTGTGTGTTTGTGTTCCTTTAGCTCTGCAGTGGTCCTTCCTGTAGCCTACACATCAGTCTCTCGATAGGCATTATGTCTGTCTCACCACAGGTGACTAGCACGGGCATTACTTATATTTCCATGAAGTTCTGTTATATCGGGTTTGGCAAAAGGGAAAGGGATACGAAAGTGCATGGCTGGGGAGTCCTGACAACCCAGACCTTTGTCTAGTCTCTTTCCCTATGCATGTCCTTGTCCATCTACCCACCCATCCATTCCTTCATTCTCCTACTCATCCGTTCTCTGTTCATTCATGTCTCCATCCATCTCTCCATCCATCCTCCCTCCCTCGGTCTGACATTCATTAATTCAAGAAGGAATCAGCTCTAGTTCTTGTCCTTGAGAAGTTCCCTGCCAAGTCAGGGAGCCAGATGTACAGGGACAAATCTCCCACAGCTTGAGAGGTGCTATGCCAGAGCCTGCAATGCTCCGCGAGCACCTGGTGCAGGCTGAGCCCTCTGTCTCGTTGCCTGCAAATGGGGAGAAGAACACCCATCATCTGAAGATTAACCAGATGACGTGCATCCAGCACCTGCTAGCCTCTCCCTGGATCTCAGCATCCTCATCTGCCCTTCCCCATAGGGTTATTGTGAGGCTAGAAGAGCCTAAATGTGTGCAATGCTCTCAGCTCTAGAGTAGGCACTATAGGGACTAAAAAATAAAATGCTGCCTGGCCTCCAAGATGCTTCTTTTCCCAGGAGGTTGGGCCAAATGCCATCATATGTGGCAGGAGAAAGGAGACTCCCAGGCATGAGGTTAGGGGCCAACACATGGTACAGAGTAAGGGCCACTGGCCTTCAGAGGAGCCAGAGACCCTGGGAGAAGCCAGAGAAGGCTGCATAGTGGAGGAGGCCTTGCGGGCTCCTGGAACCTGGGTGGGTATGGGGTGCTCCGAAAGGCCTGGGAGGGCATGCTTGGCCATTAAAAAAAAAAAAAGACACACTTGTTACACAATCAAGGTAAATGTGTGATAAAGAACCGGAATGGTGTTGACTAAGAGCTTTCCCATCCTGCAGGGCCGTCTCTGTGCATTAGTCATCATTCTCAGGAAGAATAGGATTCCACCTCTCCCATACCTGCTCAATTTATTTATCGTGTGGGCGATCTGCCAAGCCACTTCTGGCTTGTCTGTGCTTTATCTCACTGTGTGACCTTTATAATCATTAACTTCCTTTCTCTGGAGACACAGTGAGATGATCTCAAACGTCCTTTCCAGCTCTGACACTCCTTGAAAAGCAGGTCCTGAAGCAAAGGTGACAGTTCCTGCAGTGTCTCAGAACACACGATGTGGCCACATGGAGTCGGATTCCTTGCTTGTCTGTGTCCCTCCCTCCAGGTGCCCTCCTCCCAGCCGTGGGCTGCTCGCATGGGGACTGCCATTAGACACGTCTGGGAAGTACTAATTAAACACTGCAGGCTGTCCAGAGGACTGAATTCCTCCATCTTCCCACTGGTGGCAGCACAACACATGCTCTCGGGCCCTAGGAAGGTCTTAGACTTTAAGACACTCTCCTTTAAAACCAGTGAAAAGGATGGTAGCTGGCGCAGGTGACTGAAGAGCTAACACCACCGCTGCTCCCAGTGTGGGGTCAGCAGGGGGTTCTGGACTCAGCACGCGAGTTCTCCCTCTTGCCCTTTCTTGGAGCTTTTTAGGGGCCCCTTAAGGGTCCTGAGAAGTAGCCTCAGGTGGGGGCAGAGTGGGTGAGAAGGAGGGTCCCTCAGTGCCTACACGCCAAGGCTCGGCATGAATGGCTTGGACCACTCACACCTTGCCTCCCTCAGCTCTCCACCCTGTGCAGGTGGGAAACTCAGCCCGGCTAGGTTCTGATCAGGTCACCACTCTTGCCTTGCTCTCACTGCACCAAATAGCCAACTGCTCCTCTGTCCAAACTGATTGCCTTTTCTACCTCTGTGCTCTCCCTGGGGTCAAGAGTGACATCTCTCTTACTTTGCACATCTGCCTGCCCCCTCCTGCCCCTGCCCCCTACCTGCCGACCTTCTCTGGGATTGCCTCCTGCTCCTTGATGCTTCCACAACACCTGTGGTCTCCAGTCCAGTGAAGAACGCCCCCTAAGGTGTCCACATCCCCAACCCCGTGGCCTGGGAATATGCTATCTTACATGGCAAAAGGAATTCTGTAGATGCAATTGATTAAGTTAAGGATCTTGAGATGAGGAAGAGCATCCAGGATCATCCGGTGGGCCCCTTGGTGTGATTACAGGTGTCCTTATAAATGGGAGGCGGAGGGAGAAGACAATGTGAGGAGTGTGAGATGTGAACTATCAGAGTGTGTTAGCGGAGTAATACACATTGAAGGCAGGGGAAGGAGCCATAGACCCAGGGACACAGGTGGTCACTGGAAGCTGAAAAGACAAGGGGCAGATTCTCTGT
This sequence comes from Artibeus jamaicensis, assembly GCF_021234435.1. Lineage (NCBI taxonomy): Eukaryota > Metazoa > Chordata > Mammalia > Chiroptera > Phyllostomidae > Artibeus > Artibeus jamaicensis. The sequence goes on along the minus strand of NW_026521828.1, from coordinate 5,389,101 downwards.
CTGGGGCCCCCAGAAGGAGCCAGGCCTGCAGACCTCTTGATCTTATTACGGTGATATTGATCTTGGACTTCTGAACCCCAGAGCTAACAGAATAGATGTGCTGTTCTAAACCAGTAAGTTTGTGTTAACTTGTTGTGACCCTCCGGTGGGGACAGACTGTTACGGGTCCCGTCCACGTGCCAGCTCCTTCCTGCTGCACCAGGAGCTCCAATGGACTCACCTTGTTTCATCTTCTCATGCTGAGAGAGGCCTGGCTTCCGTGAGTATTTCTTGGACAAATAAATAATAGATGATATTCCAATAGTTTCAGTAATTAGTACTTCTAGGAGATTTTCACACACATTTTTAGATCCCTGGTCTCTTGTGACAGGACAGGGGAGGCCTTACATTTGATGAACTCTATTTTATAGAGGAGGAAACTGAGGCTCAGAGAGTCGAAGAAAAAGATTACTGTGGCAGTGTGTATTGTTCTTTCCAGAACATTCCATACCTATCGCTCCAATGAGGCACATGAGGAAGAGGAGCCCGATGCAGAAGAAGATATCAGTGTTCATGCGGCGCTCGATCTTGCTGCGTTTGTACCGGGGGCCGCTGTTGTTCAGCATGGCTTTCGTCTCGTGGCCTTTGAGCAAAAATGAGGTTGTTAGTCTCCGGAATCCAGTCTGCCTCTGGCCTGGATCATGGCCTTCTCACAGGAGCCCACAGCCCCGGTGGGGTTCCTCCCCCAAACTGCATCTGCCCTGCCTCAGGGGGGCTGCTGAGAACTGCTGCAGGGGCCTCACATTATTGAGCATCTTGACATGCCAGGCCCTGGTGGGCACTGGTAGGGCTGCCATGCTTGGGCTGTGCCCTGCACAGATCTAGAGGTACCCCTCATTTTGCAGTTGTCATAGATTTGTAAGTTAATGGTGGCCCACTTCTGGTGAATGATGGTAAGTGGTTTAAAGGAAGGGCTTAAGCTATTTTGAGGAAGGGCTATCTTTTTCTAACTTGCACAAAGGCACTGTTAGTGCTAGTGGTGGTAGATAGTGCTAAGACAGATGACTCACCTTTTGGTGAAAATATACAAGGAAATAAATAAATAACCAAAGGTAGTAATGTGTCCCATGAAATAAACAGTCAATGAAGGGCTAATAAATGGGATGGTTTCAGAGAGCATGGTCACCGAAGGCCTCTCAGAAGAGATGACATTTGAAGAAGACTTGAAGGGAGAGAGAAGACTTGGGAGAAGAGGAGGGGGAACAGCAGGTGTCAAGGCCCTGGGGCAGGACACTGCTTAGGGCCAGCTGTTTTCCTGTTAGTTTCTTTGTCTGAGGTGTGGGCATGGCTTGGGCAAGAGAGGTCGGGCCTGAGGCCTTCACCCTGACATGAACTGTGCAGCGTGACTCATGCCTTGGAGTTCTGCCCACATAAAGTTTTGTTCAAAGAAAGGACAGCAAAATTGGAAATCTATCAATCTCATCCAATCACCCCTTTTCCTAGTTGGAGAAAAGTACAAGGAACTTGCCTAAAATGGAAGAGTAAATTAGTGCCAGAGTGACATGGGGCGCCCGGACCCCGATTCCCATCCCGCTTCCCTTCCCACCAGCACACGGCTGAGAGTTGAGCCGAGACTCTGCGTTCAGAGCTTGTGCTTGGGAAGGGCTGAATTTTAACTGCCATGCTGCCTTCCTCCGCAGTCAAGTGACAAGCCACCAATTACATCTCTTCTGTGCAAAACTGAAGGAGACGAATGTATCAGCTCCAGCAGTGAATGGGTTTAATGCTGTTCAGCTAGTTGCCCCATGGATTTAAAGCACAACCAGATGGTAGGAGTGAGCAAACTCTAGGCTTGTTGAATGGGACCGGGGTCACTGCCATTGCGAGGGGCATTCCACAGCACGGCGAGCACAGGACGACCGTGTCGATGACACTGCGCCTTCCTGCCTGCCTCAGGGTCACCCCACACAATGGGGCCTGGGACCACCCTCTTCAAACACCTGCTCCTTCTCACTTTCACGTTCCCTCTGTGCTTTCAGCCAAAGTTGGCCTTAAGGGGGAGGCAGTGGGGCGCAGCAGTTAGAACGTGGGCTCTAGAGTCAGAGTTAGACTCTGCAGGTCCTTGACCTTGGGTTATGTGGAATTAATCTTAGGAGACAAGTGACCTTGACAGACTTAACTGCTTGGCACCTCAATTCCCTGTGTGTAAAATGGGAGATAATGGTTGCGTGTGTGTTTGGGGCAGGGGAGTGGATGAATATACACTGAGCACCTACATGCATTCCTTGTACACAGCAGGGGCGCACACCTCTGCATTGGGCCTCTTCCCTGGAAAGCTCAGCTTGGCTTTTTTTGGGCTTTGACACCGAGCTGCTCCAATTTTGCCCATCCATACTATCCAGGGAGAGACTCTACACCTGTCGTTCTCAACCAGGGGGACTGAACTCCTCAGATGACATTTGGCGATGCCTTGAGAAATTTTGGTCATCACAGCTTGAGAAGGTGCTGCCGATGGCATCTAGTGGGTAGAGGCCAGGGATGCTGCTTGACATCCCACAGGACAGCCCCACCACAGAGAACAGTCTGGGCCACATGTCAACTGTGCCGAGGCTGGGCACGCCTGCTCTAGGTAACAACACGGGAAATGATTAGTACCCTTTCAGTACACCTTTGAGAGGGCATTTTGTACCCCTCACAGATCATTTCGTGGGAACCTTATGACCCTGCAAGGCAGGAACTCTCAGTCTCCCTGTGTTGACAGCTTAGCTGAACCAGCGCAGGAACATGCTGCTGGTGAGTGGAGTTTGCCGCAGGCAGCCCGACGCCCCTAGAACCACAGTGAACTCTCTCTCCAAATCTGTCCCCTCACGTACCACTCCCATGGGCCACACAGCGCTTCTTCTGTGTTTCTGACCACTCAGAGAGGCCAACTCTACACCTACATGGGGTTTCTTGGTGGGACAGAGGTTATCTTCAGTGGGTCTGCCGGAGGGCACTGAACTCCATTACTGAAGACCATTATAAACAGTCACCTGAACCAACAAATACAACCTCCCTTCCCTCAAATGAGGGAGATGTTTAAATGCTTATTTTTTTCTCTGACAGTCCCAAAAATGATTCTTAGGTAGACCGATGGTTAAAATGCTCTTCTATGTCCATCGAAAGTGGGGTTCTACTCAGACAAAAAAATTTAAAAGAAATCACACAACACAGCAAGCAAACTAAGTATTACAAGGTGTCCCAGTGAGTGGAAGCCCTAGGGAAATGTATTCTGGAGTCTTCCAGCGCAAGTGGAAGCCTTGGGGAGACTGTTTCTCTGCAGAGGAAGAAGCCTGCAGTTGTTATCATAACAACAGACACTTACTGGGAGCCCACTGGGTCCGGGCTATGCATTCCAGGGATACAGCCGTCTTAAGATTGCCCTGTAAGACTTTAGATTTCATAGTAAGAAATGTTGCTGTCTTTTTTTTTGTTCAAGAAAGTGAAATTGCAGTGGCAAGGAGAGACCAACCATCATAACTCAAGCCATAAAATGAATGAAGATAATGATAAAGACTTAACTGCAAAACAACACAGTGACCACCGGTCACGCCTTGGCGTGTTAGATACAGTGCGTTTCCCGTGTTGGGTCATTTGATCCTCACTAGTGCTCTCTGTGAGGCAGATGTTTTCCCCATTGTATAGATGAGGAAACTGAGGCATGAAAGATGAAGTTGTTCAGTTTGGTGAGGTTATTCCTCAGGCTCAACAACATATACTGCATCTTGCCTATTAGTGTTGCAAAACCATTTGGGGTGAATGATCAGGCATCTTTCTCCCTGTCTTGTTCAGCTGAGTGACAGTCACTGGGACTCTAATTATGGCTCCTGTGAACTGAATGAGCAGCTGGGATTCCAGCCTCAGTTTGCTCAGCTGGGAAATGGGAAGTTTATATGATCTACCCCTTGGAATTGACGGGAGTTCCCCCTGACTTGGAGGTAGATTTGGAGGAGGGCACAGAGGAGGAAGGATAAAAGAAAGGGACAAAAGGAAGTGTCACCTGCGTAGATGACGATGCCAGCAGCCACCTCGGTGTTTCTGATGGTGCAGCCTCGAAGCAGAAGGCTCTCACTGCCAAAGCCGGTCCTGGTCTGGTCAGGATGTTCCCTGGGGGTGAGGAAAGACAGGGGGCAGTTTGGTGGCCTCTCCATGTCACTGGGAACAATGGAACCTCAATGGCATCCCGGAACTAGAAGTGGTGAGTCAACACGACCCCTACCCTACCTCTGTTTCAGAAGAGCGATACGAATTCGGAATCTAATCTCCAAGTTCAGGTGCAACTTCTGGTTGCTGCTGGGAGGCTGGACCATTAGAAGGGCATTACCCACCCTAAGGAAGTCCTCGTTTGCCCACCTGAAGAGCAGCCCTCTGAAAAAGCCTGAAAACGGTTCGTGGGGGAAATAGCTTCTGGCCCTGTGAGGACTGTGGTCCGTTCCCCTCAGGCTGGGTTCACCTGCCCGCTGTCCCCTAGTGGCTGGGACTGGAACTGCATGGCCTGACCCCCGAGTCTTGGGTAGACACCAGGCAGTCCTGCCTCTGGTAGGGGAGCCAGGTAAGGAGGGGCCGCTGGCGGGCTCCTCTCCTTCCAGCTCCTTCTCTCACTGGCCCAGCTCCTGAACCTCCCTCCTCTGGCTCCATCACAGAAGATGGACCGTGGCCCTCAGTGCAATATACAGGGAGGCGGCTTCTTAAAGGCGGATAGAGTTTTTTCCTTGTTCTGGCCCAGGGAGCATTGCACTTTTCACCCCACACTAGAAAATTTCGGGTCCAGGCGACACAGTGATTACCTGGCGTCTGGCCCTTATTCCACCCAGATGGCTTTCCTTTGGGATTTTTAGGAATTTTAACTATAACTTCCCCATAACACTGGGGAGACCAAAAATACTAATCTGAACCAAAACTTCAGGGTTTTTCCTCCTTCTAACTTTCCAATAGTTCATTTTCCAGGTCTGGTATATGCCTTTTCCATGTATCAACTCAATCGTCATGACAGCCTGCTAAGCTAGGTCATGTGATCACACCCACATTACAGATGGGGAAACTGAGGCAAGTTCACAGACCTCCTAAGGGGCAGATCAGAGATTCAAACTCAGCAACTCAATATGCCAGTTACTCCTCACCGTGTTTATTAACCTGCTGTCTCTCATGTTATTTGACCCTTCAAGGCTCTGGGAAGTAAGCAGGGTGATTACCCTTCCTTGTGAAACAGGTGAAGTTCGGGGAGGGTGACAGATTTTTCCAAAGACCAACACCTAGTGAGACATCCCAGGGCTTGGGCACCCATGGCCCACATGACCCTGACCCCTGTGTGGCTTCACTGCTCGAGGGTTTGCAAAGCGGTGCCCCGGGACCTTACACTGAATCAGAGTCACTTCCCTGGGCTGGTCTTCTGAATTTAACAGGGATGTGTCTCCGTTGGGTGCTAGCATATTGCTAACTTTTTTCTAGCACTTATGTGTCTAACTTTCCCATCCAGGGTGGCTTGGGCAAATGATCGTCTGTAGGCAGAGCAGCCTCTCTCCACCTTGACACTGCTGACACCTCAGGCACGGTCTTTCTTTGTTGTGGGACCGTCCTGTGCCTTGCAGGCTGTTCTGCAGCACCTCTGGCCTCTCTCCACCACATGCCAGTGCCCCCTCCCTAGTGTGACAACCAGAAATGTCTCCAGACATTGTAAAGATTTCCTTGGGGCGGCAGAAGGGGTGGGTATCACTCCTTTTTGAGAACCACTGCTCTATCGAGATCTTTTTGTTTAAAAGTTGCATTTTCCAATCTGACATCCCTAACTTTCAAACAGAGGATTAAAAAGGATGCAGGACCATAGCGGAGGATTCTCCATCATTCCATGGTTGGCCACTAGGCTGACCTAAGGGACTTTTAGGGCTCACTCATGAGGCCTGGGCAGGTGAGGGAAGGCGTCTCTGGGGGCAGCAACCAAGGAGAGGGAGTGCTGGGGGTTAGGTGGGAAAGTTCTGTTTGAGATGGGGGGATGAACCCAGGTGGAAAGCTCCGAGAGGCTGGCTGCTGGACCAAGTTGTTTGGGGCAGAACAGAACCCCAGGGATGAGGCTGTTCTGGAAGAGGAAGGAGAGTGACTCCAGGAGCAGGTGACTCGGGATGAACCCAATTCACAAATCCCGGGTGCAAGGGACGGACTCCCTGCTGGGGGGCAGGTGGCAAACTCTACCTTGCCAGATCCCCGCCACGAATCCTCCTCTCCCCCAGGAGTCCATGCCCTTCTCTGTCTCCATCTGCTCGCTCGGTGGTTTCAAAAGGTCAGTGGCGTTTAAAAGCTGCTCTTCCTCTTGCGTTGTTCTGACCCCGTCCCCTCTCATGTTGCTCCTCATGACGCCCCATACGGCCTGAGGAAACGTGGATGGAGGGGTAGCACGGACACTGGTCTTCCCACTCCAGCTGGTGGAGAGGTCACCCCAGCAGGGCCGAGGGTGCCCACAGCGGGGAATGCACGCTGGCAGGGGGCTGGTGGTGGCGTGACAAGATCGGGTGTAAAGCCAGGCTTTGCCTTATACCTGCTGGGCACCTTCAGGTGAATCCTGAAACGTCTTAGATCATCAGATTCCCCATCTGAAAAATGGAATCATTTTTCCCTGGGTTGTTGTGTGGATTGAATGTGATGATGCTCTGTAAAACTACTCTAAAACCTGTCCAAGCACTATATAAGGACATTTATTCATACCTATTACCTTTTTTTTTTTTAGTAAGACCAATAGTCTAATGTGAGAGCACAATTTCAGTAAAATTTAAAATTCTTAGGCTGAACCAAAGTTGAGGAATAACAGTAATTGCATCAGCAATAGCCACCATTAACTGAGTACTCACTCTGGGTCCGTGGCTGTTTTAAGTGCTTTGCATAGGATAAACAACTTTATTCTTGGGAAAGAAAGATCTTGTAAGGTAGGTATGATAATCTTTATTTTACAGATGTGAAAACTAAGGCCCAGAGAGGTTAATTAATTTACTCAGGGTCACACAGCTTCATTAGTGATAGAATCTGCTTTCCAACCTACGTCTGCCAAACTCCAAAGTCCTTGTTCTCACCTACAATGCAATACAGGGTCTTCCAGAAAACCAATCTCAGTTAAATCTACGCTGCCTCCCCTGAATCAGAGTGTAGTCTTGATTCTGATGCTATTTCACCTCAGTTCTAAGAAACAACATTATGAAATCTAATCCTGCCAGATAATTAACTGTCACTCCAGCAACAAGAAACAGAATCAGAAAAGTTTCACAACTTAGGTTTCTCTAGCCTTTCTTTGTGATAAAGAAATGCATTTCCTCCAGACCTGAATGCTTCTCTGTTTGGCCATTTTGAGAAAAAAAAAAAACAAAAAACAAAAAAACGACGACAATGTTTTCTAGCTGCAGAGAAGATGTTCACTAGCAGCTCACGGGCATGAGATACTTACATGTAACCCTTGAATTTGCTGAGGTGGTTGTTGGGTTTCTCACACACGACGGTGCTGTGGAAACATTCTGGTTCGAACTGTACCCCCTGTGAGAAAGAGAACATCACGCAGTTATCATTGTTATTATTTTTGATGTCGCGAGGTTATTAAGAGGGATCTAGTTTTAATAGAATCATCAGGGAGCTAATCATGATTAGAACCATTGCAAATAAGGTAATCCCTGATTTGCTGTGCTGTGCTAGTCATAATGACTAGAGGAAAAAGTTAAATCCTCATTAAGGAGGAGAAAATAGATGCAAACAAAATTTGGATGCACAGCAGAGAAAAGCTGGATGACGGCATTTCTCTGTCCTGGGCCTTTTAGGTTCTGCAGCAGCATCTCTGGCTTCTGCCCCCTGGATGCCAGGCCTAGTTGTGACCAACAAAAATGCCTGGGGTTGAGTCGCTGGACCAGCTCTGCCCGACAGACCTTCCTGCAGTGATGGGAGTGTTCTAAGTCTGCTCCGTGTGGAGGCCATGAATGGCAGCTGGCTGTTGGAACATGGTAGGATGGCTAAGGAATTGATTTTTAGATTTCATTAGTTTTAGTTAGAGTTAAATAGCTACATGTGGCTAGTGGCTTCCACACTGGAAAGCAAAGAAATAGATGATCAAAAAGAAGAGATTATATATCATTCCATTTAGAGATAGCTACAGTTCATATTCTTGTGTATGTAATATTTCCGGGGTTTATAAATATATATATATACACACACACACACTTATGTATGGGCACACATATACCGTGATACATTTCGAAATGGAGATTTGGTGTTTATATACTTGAACACATTTTACATCTCATTAAAATTTTCTACATCCTTATTAGTGCCTGCATAGAAACCAATTGTCTGAATGCCACCGTATTTCATTTAATCATTTCACTCTTGAACATTTACATTGTTTCAATTTCTCCTGCTGTTACAAAAATTATGGGGAAATAGTTGCTATTAAAACAAAGTAAGCAGCATTTTCTGTATTCTCATTTCTGCCAGGCTCTGTGATAAGAACTTTACACTTATTATTTTCAAGCTCCCAATGATCCTAAGAAGTGGGAATTTTAATTATCCCCTCTTTGGAGTTGGAAGGACTGTAGCTCAGGAAGGTTAGGGTGGCTGCCCAAGGTCACCCCGGCATCGGGACTGGGACGCAAGTCTCACTGCAGACCGTCTGGTGTCACTTGCAGAGCACACTGCCCTCCGGTGAATATTCTTGGGGCAAAGTACTTTAAACACGTCCTTGGTTTTTTCTCCATTTTCCCTCTTTCAATGGGTAATTTACTTGTATAATCTTTTATAGTCCAATGGGGGAGGGGACACAACTAGGGGGAGGGAAATCTTGCTTTTTTAATGATATTGCATACTGACTACGACTGCATTCAACTCCTGAGCCTCAGTCTCCTCATCTGTAGAATGGGACCAGCACCGTCTCCTCTGTGCATCTGGTGTGCCCCAGAAGATAGGATCAGTGTGGGGAAGTTGTGAAAGGGCCAGAGTGCTAAGCAAATAAAAGGAAGGAGTGCTAGAGGCGGGGCTGCAAATGGTTTCCTGCCTGGAGCTTTTTGCACGGGGAGTGAATTTACAGCTGGAAGCTCCAAGGCACAGCTGCTCAAAGGGGCAAATTGATTAGAAGAAATGATAGCATTTTTCTGGCTTCGTGTAAATATACCATCCACTGGATCTGTGGGGATACCGGCATAAATAAACTCTCCAGTCTCTTGAAATAAATTACCCATCTAAGAGTTTCTAAAAATATGGCCCTCTTCCCTCCAGGTATCGATTCTTTCAGGGACAAACACTTGCCGGGTTCTGAGATGATGACAAATCATGCGGTAATTTGTCAGCTGCTTTCATGCCCCTGATTAAGCCGTGTGCTTCCCTCCCAATCCACACCATCAGCCCATCGCCGGCTTCCTAAATCCAAACTCATTTCAGAGAGGAGTGGCCGTGGGGTCTGAGAGCTTAAGGATCCTGCTGTGTAAGTCCCCGTAGCCAGTTTAATCGGACCTGCTGGATCCCCCTCAATGGCCAAGTTTTCCTCTCTCGTCCCTCCAAGGGGCTTCCTAGTGACCTTCTTCTTGAAGTGCTTTGCTTGTCTTCTGGGCTCTGGGCTCAGGTCCTCTGTCTCTCCTCAAGGAGGAGTGACCTGGCCCTTTCTAGCTCCCTGTCCCCTGGGCACCTTTCTCCCCTCCTGAACATGGGCGATGGTAAGGGATGTGTGGACCCTGCTGTGGCCAAAGGCAGACCCTGAGGCTCTGCTTGGACACATTTCCTGAGGCTCACTCCCAGGAGCTGAGAGAAGAGACTAAGGTCAGCAGGGCTTTGCCATGCCCACCCCCAACTCTGCCAGGTCCTTCATTTAATCAGTTCTGATTCCCTTCGGATTCACTCCTCCGAGTCCACCTAACCAGCTCTTCTCTGTGCACAGCCTCTTGATGGAAGTCCTACCGACAGCAAAATGGCTCATAGTCCTGGGAGCCATCAGTCAGGGTCCAGACAAAGACAAGCCCTTTGCAGAAAGGAGAGTGGGTATCTCTGCATCCACCCACCTTGAGCCAAGTCTACCTACCCTGAGCACTTACTATGTGCCAGGCACCTGTTCTTCACTTCTCATAGTAATTTTAAGAGGTTTTGACAGACATGCAAAGGGAGGCTGTACTAAAGCCATTGTTTTATGGTTGGTAAGTAACGAGTCGGGATTGCAATTCATATAATTGGAATCCAAAGCCAGTTGGAATCATGATCATCGTCACTGTTGTCGTCATCATCATCATCATTTATTCCTCTTCCTTCTCCTCTGTTATTAGGATTATTATTGCTACAGCTTCCATTGAATGCTTATTTAGTGTCAAGAAACAACTAAGTAATTTCATACGTGCTATTTCCTTCAATTCCCCAACAAGGGCCTGACTAGTCTCCCCTTCACTCATTCATGCATTTCAACATTTCTGACTGCCCATGATTTCTGAGCCATAGGGAAGGGAGAATCAGAGAGGAGAGGTAGGTAGTGGAGAGAAATCAATGATTGCAGCCATAAAACAACCTAAAGTCCCCAGTTTAGGTCATGTGCATCAACAGCGTTACCTAGGAGAGCATGGGAAGTTCAGCCAAGGGTTGGTGTGTAACCACTCTCCGGGTTAAGGTACTCCTCACCCGCCGACTGCCGAGATGTAGCAAACTGCATCCTCCCAGGCCCCCTGGGAAGCCCAGGGGGAAGCAAACAGCTGGAAGTATATTCCATTTTGCTTGAACTAGCCTCCACTTTGACTTTTCTAGGCTTCCTTCCCACCGATCTTCACAGCTGAATTTCAGGTTGGTCTGTGCCCAGGATTACATAAATGCATACAAGTATGAATGATCTTCTGAAATTCTTTGGACTGGATCACTGTTCTCTGGAGACTCACCATCCATTCTACTGCTTTCCCATGAACAACCTTTTCTTCTTAGGAAACTACCTCCCATCCCGGGTTCGTAATTTCAATGGGAACATATATCAAGATGCCTTGCCCACTAGACTCTCCCACTGTGGGACTCTGACTTGAGTGGAGTGATTCAAGGAAGAAAAAACAAATGAGAGCACTAAGTCAGTGTGGCTACCAATCTCTCCCACTGCGCTGCTTCCTGGTTCTGGTTCCTGGGAGCTGTGCCGTGGGCTCCCTTCTTCCATGCCACCTTCCGCCCCGTTTTTCCAATAATTCTGTTCTGCTTAAGTTAGATCACTTCTGTTGCCTGCAGACAAATCTGCACTGTGCCTAATCGACACAGTGGCTTACTCAGTCACATGGGCATATCTGGGCCTTTAAAAAGTAACGATGTTTATTAATTTGGTAAAATTATAGTCCAGGAATAAATGCTGCCTCTTATTTATTTGATCTGATTTGATCTTCCCAACTCTCCTGCGACAGGTTCAGGGCAGGTTATTCCATTGTTTGGGAAAGGACACTGAGCGCTGATTCCACTTAGTGACTTATGCAAGGTCACAATAGCTCGTGAGCACGCAGGTTTGTCCAATTCTAAAACATGCATTGTTCTTTGCCTGATGTAACCGTTTAACCCTCTGGGCCTTTTTCATGATTTCCCCTTCAAGTTTTCCATATTGACAAGTCTTTTAAACTTACACAAGCTCAACAGCTACACCTCTTAAGGACACATCTATCCACAACAGACCCTTACGATCTCTCCTTCCTTTGAGCCTAGACAGTTCTTAAATATCCATACCACTCACTTTGAACTTTTCTTACACTTTTAAGTGTCAAGTGCCAAGCTGTTCCTATAAGCCAGTTGGTAGATTAAGCTTTGCGACTGGTCTGCAAATTCCCATATGCACCAAAATATCATCTATAGACAGGGTAAAAATAAGCCTCACATATATGTTGTTTTCCAAATTTTTACATAGGAATTCTTGAAATCAATTATGAATTCATTAAAAAAAGCAATCAGATTCATAGTAACTTTTTATATTATTTTCTTAAATAATTGACTCTGAATGGGCAACTACTTTCAGGGAGGAGAGCTTGGAAATGAGGTGGCTTATCAAAATTTTTTGATAGTCACAAGGGTCTTTATAGCTTATAAAATGGACTCATACTCCTAAAGTCTTAGAGGATAGGAAGTGTATCTTAGACCAGTTTGAAAGCCCTCCTTGGCTGTTAGGAGGTATTTAAGAAAGATGTTATAAATTGAAAAAAGAGAAATCAGCTAAACTCTTTCCTTAAACACAGAATGCATTTATTTACTGAGTTTTTACTGGGACCCTGGGACACTGTGGAAGAGGAGAGTTGAGCCAGGGCTCACCATGCACCTGTGCAGCTCTGAGCGTCTGGTTCCCACACAGCCCTCAGGCCAGATGCCCAGAAGAAAAACCCCTCTCTCCCATCTCCCCCCCCCCCCACACACACACAGGGGTTAGGATGGTAGTGCAGGGGCAGGAACTCATCTGCAGAGTTCCCGTGGGCTTTGCAGGTGTTAGGGGTGACTGGGCACACAGTCTCCGCCAGCCCTGGCAGCTGTGCAGGAGGGACAATGCAATCTTGCAAAAATACTATTTAAAGCTTTGCCCTCCCTTCCTTCCTTCCTTCCTTCCTTCCTTCCTTCCTTCCTTCCTTCCTTCCTTCCTTCCTTCCTTCCTCCCTCCTTCCTTCCTTCCTTCCTTCCCTCCCTCCCTCCCTCCCTTCCCTCCTTCCCCCCTCCCTCTCTCCTGTTCTCTCATTCTCTCTCTCCATACTGGTTTGGATACACTGTAGAAGCAAATGTTCTTCACGCCCCAGCTGCTGAGCCAGCTTCCCTTCCTGGCATACAAATGAACCCACAGACGTCTGAGAATCCCATCTGAAAACTAATGACAGTTCCCGGCACTTGGTAACCTTCCTGCTGCCGGGTCAGGCAGGAGTTCTTTCCAAGATCAGCCACCACAGGATAGGGCGACCCGCTGTCATGGCCCCTCTGATCTGGATGAGGAAATTGCCTGCGTGTCCAATCACTCCTTGTCTCTGCTTGTGGGACTGATTCCCGCCAAAGCACCCAGATTGGACTGGAGGGCTGAGGGAGGAAGGCTCTATCTTACAGTCTGTTCCCTCTTCTCAAGCGATAAACACTGACTAAATTTAATCTTGCAATCCCTTTTTATAAGTTGACATAAAACTATGTTCGTGTTAGGTGTCAACATAAGGCTACCGAGGTTGTGGCAAAAGAACTCAGGTGCCAATTTGAAGATGCTCCCACTGGCTACAGATGGGACGGTCAATAAGATAATAACAGCACTGATTTGACATCCACCAAATATACTGAAATCCACAAGTTCATGTGGAAAATAAAGAAGAAAGACTCATTGGCCACCTTTGGAAGATGCTAGGGAGTCAACTCATGAAACACTGACATAAACAAACAAAACTCAGATCCATCCAGGATCTGATTTAGGCACTACATTTAACTACCGATGTTAGGAATACGTCATACCAGGAAATGTGCTAAATGGCACTGCAATCAGCAAAACCAAGACTATGGGAGATTTTACAGGGCAAACAACCTGGTTTATTCAGCAACAAAATGCAAACATACAAAAAAGAAAATAAAAAAGAAAGCAGAATAGTCAACCTATAGCGTAAAAGAGGTTTAGGAAACTAAACTCGATCTTTGGCCTTCTTTGAGTCCTGATTCAGAGAAACTGAAAACGTGAAGCACTGACTTGCAAGTCAATGTCAAGGAATGATTGTGAATAGTTTAGGCATGACAGTGATAAACTGGTATTTTTAAAAATTGTATTCTTAAGAGACAGATATTAAAATATTTATGGGTGAAATGTTGTGACATGAAAGATTGGCTTCAAAATAATTTGCAGAGAAAAGAGGGGATATGGATAAAACAGGACTGATCATGAGTCAATTATTAAAATGAGGTGATGGTGAGCCCAGGTCTGCGAACCAGAGGATCGCGGTTCAATTCCCAGTCAGGGCACATGCCTGGGTTGCAAGCCAGTTCCCTGCAGGCCACTTCCCAGCATGGGATGCACTAGAGGTAACCATACATTGATGTTTCTCTCCCTCTCTCCTTCCCCTCTAAACATAAATAAATAAATAAACATTTTAAAAAAATAAAATAAAATGAGGTGATGGTACATAAAAATTCATCATAGTATTCTCTGTCCTTTTGCATATACTTGAAAGTTTTCTGTAATAAAATTCTTCTTTATCTTCTTTTTAGAAGATAAAGAAAGAAAGGAAGGAAGGCCCTGGCTGGTATAGCTCAGTGGATTGAGCGCGGGCCTTTGAACCAAAGGGTTGTGGTTCCCCATTCCCAGTCAGGGCACATGCCTGGGTTGCAGGCCAGTTCCTGGCGGGGGATGCAACGTGTGAATGCATCAACCACACATTGATATTTCTCTCCCTCTCTTCTTCTCTTCCCCTCTAAAGATAAATAAATAAAATCTTTAGAAGGAAGGAAGGAAGGAAGGAAGGAAGGAAGGAAGGAGAGTTTAAATCTGAAGAGAGTCAATTGCTAGCAGGGCTGCTTAACTGCTTTTTTCTTTTGTGACATGGGGTGATCAAAAATGCTTATTTCGTAGGGTTATTTATGAGGAGTAGAAAGAGGTAACAGGTACCTCACACTTAGAAGAACTGTCTGTGCCTATTTAATGTCCTCAATCAAGTTATTGATGTTACTTGTTATTATTATATGTTATTAAGTAGATCCTATGTTAACAGAACCCGAAACAATATGATCGTGGCTCAACACTGAAGCAGTGTTCAACAGGGAGAAAGACTGAATGTTAACCTTAACGGAAATCTGGAACAACCTGTCAGGGGCAGGCCTCATTGCAGAATCCACCGGGAAAGAGGATTTTTCTCTGGTTCTCAGGGCAGGCAAGGCTGAGATGACTCACTGCTTGCTACCTTTTGCTTTAACTTGAGGAGTGGCACCGCTGAACTGGGATGGCAATAAATGACTTCCTGTCCCTTCTCAATCTGTGAGCAAAGTGCACCTCTGCCTAAATACAGGGCAGGCAAAGGTCGGTTTACAGTTGTTCACCTGGAAAGTAACGTGATAATTACTAACACAAGAATGAACTGTGTTTCGTGTTCTCACAACTGTAAACCTACTTTTGCCCCACCTGGATGTTCAAGTCGGCAGGCACTTTCACTGCGGAGGGCCCAAGCTCCAGTGGCTGTTCACAGTTGAGGAAATGCCTGAGCCATCAGTCGGATGCAAGCTAGTTAAAAGGGAGAGCCAACTGAGAATCTTTAACCAGAGCAATAAACAGGTAAGCACAATGATTACAATAATAAATGATGCCCGAGGCCAGGGCTTCCCAACTTTAATGTGTACACAAACCACGGGGTGGGGGGGTCTGGTTAAACTGCAGATTCTGGTTCTCTGTGGGGTAGGGTGTGAGTGTCCACACCCACGCCTCACTTGGTGTAGCGAGTTCTTGGTTGGCACCAGGAAATAATCAGACACATGCTTCAGTACAACCCAGGCATTGGCGATTTGAATGACAGGTAATAGCTGTTCAAGAGAAAAACCACAGGTCCCAATGGCATCACTTGCGTTAAAGCTAATGATACCAAACCTAGATTTACTACCTGGTCTAATTGCCATGTCAGCCTCTCTTGGTCATGTAACCTTAATCAACCAGTCTGGAATTTTCTGGTCAACATCAATGAAGTAGCCTGTCATGTTGGGTTCTTGTCACCCTCCTCCCCCACTTTGCCGTCTGACCCCATAAAAAGAAGAATCAATCTGCACTATAAAAACCCTCATCATTCCTTTTCCTCTAAAATATGTCCTAGTCTAAAAATAATCCTTTCTTTCCTTTTGTTAATAGCTCACTTGCCCACCCTTCTTCTCATGAAATCTTTCCATGTTTGCAGCTCCCCAGAGCAGCCTCCTAGCTGCTAGATAGGACCTGAGTCATGACTCACTTAATCCAGCTGGTTACATCTTCAGATCTATTCAGCTGAATGTTGTTCTTTAACACCAGGAATGTGTTTGATGTGAAATAAATTGGAAGAATTAATTTCCGATTCTTTGGTTTGGATGTTGCTTCATTTCCCAAAATGAATGGCACATACTTGTTTTCAGATGTTAAATGCCAAGTGCCCATCTTGGAAATCCCTTTAAAGATGAGTTTTCAGGCAGCGGAATGCCACTGGAGAGAAACTGTACCATTTAATTCTCTAAGGACGTCCTCTCAGCATAATCCCAATTTGCGATTCCTTCTCTTCCTGTCCTTTTCCCCAGCAAGGGGATATGGCAATACATATTTCATGGACAAGTCAATACTTTTGTGAATTGAAAGATGGCCCATCACAATAAAAATTTCGACTGAAAAAAGAAAAACTGGCTTGGTCCAAGTTGAATTCTGAGAAAAGGGTTTTGAAACGAACTCTTTGGCAACCTTGAGATTGATGCTCTGTCAGAGAAGGAAGAGTCTGTTGAGAAGCCCTTTCATGTTTTAGAATTCCCTTGGAATCTCAATGGGAAAGGAAAGAGTGAACTGCCCAAGCTACAAGGATTGTCAACTTCTCCACCACTCTGCCCATTGTGATGCTGGGTGTTCTACGGTCCAGTGTAATATTTTGCCCCAATTTCCCCAGGAATGCCCAAAATTACTGTGCTGAACAAGGGTTCTGAGGTCAAATAAGTTTGGAAAGTTCAGAGTTAGAGAGTTTAGCCAGCCTCTTGACTCCAAACCTTCTTGGTTTGGAGACCTTAGTGTGTTGATATGTATTGGAAAGGCCAAGGAGGGTCCACAGGCACAGGCTTTGACTAGGAACCTTGTTTTTCAAGAACTATGGCTTGAGCTAGGGGTTTGGCAGACTCTGCCTTGAGACACTGGCCAAGGGGAGCTGGAACAAGGTTCCTGTGACTGACTTCGCACTGACAGAATGTGGCCACCTCTCAGCATCTGTGACAGGGTGACAATGGGTGTGGGGATATGTGGGGGGTGGGAGGTTTCCAGAAATCCCTGTGGTTAGTGACAACCCTTTCAGCAAGGTAAAAGTCTCATAGATAGTAGGGATTTAGAGAAAAAACAAGCTAACGAAAGCCATCAATACTTATTTAAGATATTAGATTTCTAAACAATCCATATTTGTAGGTGTTCAAAATCTGAGGCAATCAGTGAAATTTGCCTCTTCCATGCCTCAGCATTTTCACCTGTAAAATGGGGCTAGTAATGCCCACCTCATACGGTGGTAGCAAGGACTAAAATAGACAGTGCAGGTAAGAAGCACAAAGGTGGTAGTTTTGTTCTCACTGCTCTAAGGCACCTTCCTTTTATTGTACAGCTTTTCAAGGAGGTGGTGGTAGGTTCACGTCAAGATAATCTGGGAAAACGCTTAAAAAATACATGTCCAGACCCAGGGCATGTACTTGGAAAAAAAATACCTGTAATGTAACTGGGGACAAGTTGTTAAGCTGTGATCTCACCTCTTCTGCAGTCATCCTTGAATAAAATGTTTTTGTGGTTAAGCATTTAGAAAGGCTACCGTGGCAGCTGCCCCCTCTCTTCCTTGGGGTTTATGGAGAAGTCCCGTAGGACACAGCACTTGTGAACTTGTAACCTATTGCCTTCTGACCTTACCTGACTGTGCAACATGTATTTTTCTTGCTACGGTCATCAACATTTTTGTTCAACATGCTGGAGAAATGCTATAGTATAGAGTCAGCCAGAAGAGAATTCTATCCAGATCCAGAAATCTTTTTGCACTAAAGACATAGGGGGAAGTCAGGTAGCAAAGAGCAGCAAGACTCCTCTCCCCCAGGGAGCTAAATCTACCTTTATTCTTTCTGCCACTTATTACTTATATGCGGAAAGAATATTGGAAATGATAAATGTGTATTTTCAAATAAGCATCTCTGGGTCATCTCAAGGTAACAAAGGGCTAGGGAGATGAGCTACTGACAACCTTAACAGCTGAGATTCCAGACGAACATGGCTTTGAATCCTGGTTCCGACACTTCCAGGCTCTGTGGCTTTGGACAAGTAACCTTCTATATGCCTCAGTTTCCTTATGTGTACAATGGGGACAATAACAGCAATTGTCTCATTGGGTTTTTATGAGGATAAATAAGGTCATCATGCAAAGCCTTAGTAAGGGCTTGATAAAGAGCATATTATTATTACTGTTATTACCTAGAAATGGAAAAGATACACTTGAAAAAAGTAAGGGCGGGGGGGAGAATCAAGAATGAAAAGAGAAGAGAGAACTCTGAAAAACTTCAAGCTCAAATAAATCTTCCACTCTTCACAAACGAATTTACCATTTTCTGTAAGTCATTACGCCCAGAACCCTGGGAGGATTCAGGGTCAGAGTTTGAGCGATGTTATTAAATTGGCTCCTCTCTAGCATTGGAGCGGAAATGACCCCTTCATCTGGCTCTTCACTCTAGTCAAATCCCAAACTATCTGACTAATTAATATACAAGGAACAGCTGGGGAGCTGCTGCCAAAGACGGAAAAACCCAAAACAGAACAACCGACTGTTACAGCTCAACACTACCAAAATGAGTGCCCAAGAGAGAGTAAAAGGACTTAGAATTGCGATGAGGATATTGAGGTGAAGAGGCGGATGGGAGATTTATGAGCAAATACAAGCTTCACTGTTCCCAGAACTTTAAAAAAATGAAATAGAATAGAAATTCCCAGAACACTTTGCATGCAGTTTAAGTAAGGAAGTAGCTTTACACACTCACATGCCTGTTCACACATGCACGTGTGCATGGCGTATTTCTTATTGTGAAGTGTGGTTAAGAAAGTCTGAAAGCCCCGGCTCTCAGGGCCCACGGGGCCCTGTGCCTAGAAGTGGGTCATCACTGTGTGTCTGGAATGGCTTTGTAAGCTTACCCAGACCCGGTTCTGCCTTTCTGTGAACACTGGGGGCACATGGTCCGAGTGGTGAGGACAAGCAAAGGAGAGGAAGCTCAGATGCCAAGCTGCAGTGCAGTGGCTGGCTCAGGTGAGGCCTGGAGACCACGAGGGAGACGGGCTGCCTCAGTAACCACACCCAGCAGGATGAAGGCGAGGTGGCCATGGCAGGTTCCATTCCCAGGGCAGCAGGGGCAGCTGAGGCAGCAGCGACAGACCATTCACCGTGTGTCTGCTCTGCACCAAACCCTGTAGTCTCTTCCTTGCCTTCTTCATTTCATTCAAACCTCGCAGCAAAACCAGGGGATAGCTACTATCATTCCCATGGTCGGGACGAGAGAACAGACTTTCCGAGGGCTGGATGAATCACACAAAAAGGGACTTTGTGAGAACTGTTCACACAGTACTTTGAGAGAGGCGGAGTGAAGTATGATGAGTGGTCTCCTCTTGAGAATTTCAACAGAGACAACTGAACTCATGAGAACCATTCGCTCTCTTTTTCCTGGGTCCCCTGACCTGTCTGATCCCTCCCCAACCAAAGACTGGCTGAGTGAAGAAAGTGGATGAAGCTTGTTCTTTCCCATAGGCAGAGAAAGGTACCAGATTGGAAATCAACTCTTTCAAGGGGAATTTTAATTGAAAATGAGAATGTCACACCCAGTTTCAATCAGTCAACTTATTGCCTACGGACACCATGGACGTTTACTGCCAACTCTTTACTGGTCTCTTACTGTGTCTATCTGCGTGTTAAGTAATTCATGTACCTATCAGTCTTTAGAATTATTCTCTGGAGGGGGTTCTACTTTTTCACCCATTTTCAGATGGGGGAGTGATGGTGTGAGGGAACAATAACTTCCCTAAGGCGAGACAGTTAATAAATGGTGAGGCTGGGTTTGGAGTCTAACTCCATCCAGGCTCTAAACCACCAAGCAATAATGGCTTCCCCATGATGTCCAAGGTCCCACGCATGTATGTGTGGGGATTAAACAAAAGTGTCAATGGTTGCTCTGTGTTCTCAAAGAGGCTTTGGGCAGGTCTATTGAGAAGGTAAAATACACACAAATGGTAACCGTTAATGATAACTAATTGCTGTGCATGCTGGGGTCAAAGGAATACTAGAGAAGGTTCCTGGAGGGAGGGCTTGTCGTTGGAGATGAGCTGAGCTGAGCAGGATGAGCAGGGATTAGATAAACACAGGGAAGCGGGTTGGTCCCAGGGTAACTGAACAGATACTAGACTCCTGGGTTTAGAGAGGAGAGCTAGTTTCATCAGATGAACAGACCGGGTCTTCATTTAGAAACTCTGAGGCTTTCAGCAAGTTATTTAACTTTCCTAGGCTTCCCTTCCTCCATGGTGATAAGGGGATGATACCTATTTCAGAGGGTTGCCGAGAAGATTGTACCTGAGTGGTTGGGAAAGGAGGCAGCCATTACTTCCCCCTCTACCCACCAGATTAAGTTCAGTTTTCCAGTGGAGTTGGCTTGCTTCTTCCATCTGACCTTACCCTTGAGGATGTTAGAAAGAGCCCTACCTGCTGAAAGAAGCCCTTCACCACACGCCTCTGTTTGAGGTTTGTCTCTCCATCCAGGTTAGCAGTTTCCAGGTGGCAGATCCCGCTGGGGTCGGAGGAAAAGAGGAGGAGTATGTCGGCGGGGACAATCTCATTGCAGTGCATCTGGATGAAGTCCCCCACACGCACATCCTGCCAGTGTTTCTGCACGTAGCTCTGCTCTTTCCTTGGGTGGGAGAAAGACAGGGTCAGAGCGAGTTCTGAGGTTCTCCGGAAAATCAATAAGTGAGTGCAGGAAGGTTCTACTCAGACCTAGATAAGTTAGCCTGCCACAAGGCTGCTCTGAGTTATCCCTTGCCCCCAGAGACCTCCACCAGAATCTCTCTAGAAAAGAGAAGCATGATCCATAGAATCCCACCCATAAAAGATCCATCCTTATGATCATTGAGAGTTTTGATTGACTGCTGGCTGCTGACTGGGTACTGTGTTCAGCTTTGCTTCCTACGAAGGGGAAAAATGGAAAGCAGATGGTGACTATACAGTCACATGAGCATGTATTCTGAATATACATCTTTCCATACAGTAGCTAGTTATCACGGTAGAAAGCACGGTCGCAGGAAACTGGGGTATAGGAAGACTGTTCCTGATCACATAAAGAGAGTAGCTGTGGGAAAGCTGAGGGTACAGGCCACTGTCTGGGAAGATCTGAGTGGTTCTGAAACAGAAAAGTCGGGGCCATCAGGGAATTAGAACAGCACCAGGAACTTTGGGTGGAACCCGCAGTGATCATAGAATTAGAGAACTGAAGAAACTTAAGGATATTACATACTTTCTCTTCCCATCCAATTCAGCAAGCTCAGATAATAACAGTCTGAGCAGCGATAAGGGCAAACTTACCATTTCTACTGTGCCGAGTTCAGGTGTTAATTAATTGTGCTTCATCTACTTGCATA
Organism: Artibeus jamaicensis; assembly: GCF_021234435.1. NCBI lineage: Eukaryota > Metazoa > Chordata > Mammalia > Chiroptera > Phyllostomidae > Artibeus > Artibeus jamaicensis. Next base: position 5,367,791 of record NW_026521828.1, on the reverse strand, counting down.
ATAACCCACTGGAGTAGAGACTATTGTACCCATTGTACACATGAGGCAATTGAGGATGCAAGAACAACTTCCCAAGGTCTTACAAAAAAATGCATCTGGAACCTGAGCTGCGGGCCAACACATACCAAACCCCACAGTTTTTACTGCTTAGGCAGGCTCCCTCCTCAGAAACACGCCCCCTCTCCTTCCAGGTTGCAGGGTGGCCTCAGAGTTGCCACCACTGGAAAAAGGGCTCACTACTCCCCAAGGCTATGCATTGCACTCCAAGGAGCTCTTATTTCAAAAAGTCTTCCTTCTCCTTAGCCAAACATGGAGCTAGCTTTGCTCTCCCAGGTAATTGGATCCATCCCCTCTTCTTCCATTTGAAAAATAATTTAAGGCATCCCTCAGGTGTCCCAGGAAGCCTTTAGGATCTGTCAAGTTGCATTTAACTGTCCAAGTGCCTGGCAGTTGTTCTTGTGTGACACAGTTTCGAGATCTGCCCTGGGGGTGTGGACTCTTCCGTCTCCAGTGGCATTTAGAAATGTCCCTCTTGAAATGTGGGAGTTGGAAACAGACTAGTAGTCCACATGGGCTCTTTCTGATGCCCAGCTGGCTTGCAAGTGGAGGCCTCTGAGCCCTGCCAGGCCTGGAGAGGCAGGCCCTCCTTTGCTGTTTTTCTCTACGGAAGCTGAGCGCCCCCAGGCGTGGTATTGTTTCTGTTTCTACTGGAATCTAGGCTGCCCTGGGCATGTCAAGCCTACTCTTCCAGAGAGACAGAGACAGAGACAGAGAGAGAGAGAGAGAGAGAGAGAGAGAGAGAGAGAGAGAGAGAGAGAGACATGACTGGAATGTCCCATTTCTCCTTTGACTTCACAAACATCCCCGAGGGATTTGATGTCTGCCTCCCTGCCTTGGGGCCCTCTGCGGAACCCCGAGCAAGTCCTCCTAGGACCCTATTTTCCTTGTCATAAAAGACCCTCGCAGAGGACTCTCTCCCTCATAGTCCCTGAAATGAATGTGCTTCCCTTTGGAGGGCCGAGGGGGAGATCTCAGCGTCTACAAAGCAATCGGGGCTGCAGCCCTGAGAGCAGCGGAGCGCCGGAGAGCAGCCTTGCAGCCTTCAAGACCCACAGAGCCCTGCGGGAGTGCCCGTGGTTCCAGGAGCTTGGTGTTCTGGTTGGATCCACTCACGGGCAGCACTGCTCCATTAGCTTTGGAGACCACGTCTGCGGAGCAGGGGGCAGTGCACCCACGGCGGTTTGGTGGTAATTCTCTTGGTGGGAAAGCACGTCGCGGCATTTTAAGCATTCTTCAGCATCTTTTGAGCTTCCTCTCTGCCCCATACCCCTTCTTTTCCACATGAAGAAGAGGAACAGCTGTCCCAGGCTGCTTCTCAGTGTGATTTCAGAAATGCACGTATCCATCTATGGGTGTGTTTAGGGTGGAGCCTCCTCCATCGGGCGTGCCAACATTGCTGTCCATTAATTTGCTGAGGGAAGGAAATAATTTGTTCAGGGAACAACTGGTCTTTCTTCAGAGCAGTTTAAAGGGAGCACTGTTGAAAGGAATCGGAATGGCCCCACTTTCTATGAGAAAAGAAATCTTACAGGGTAATGCACTATGGCTTTCTCTACTGCCTCCCCTCTACCCTTATGAGAGTGTGCTTTTAAAAAGCCTTCTGAAATATTAACAGTGACATTGCTCCAAGGAACAAAGATTTTTCATCCGACTTGTCTATCTTCTTCCCCACACTTGCTCTTTGATATCTGTGTCCTGTCGGATAATGCCTTTGTGGATGGCGGGGTCTCGGTGGATTGCTGTAATCCCAGCATTCCACCTGGTATCTGACATCGGTTTTCCCAAGAACACATCTAACTCGGAGCAGCCTCCTGACCATCAGCACTTTCAGAGCATGGGGGGCAGGTTTGCAAATGCCAGCTGGGGGTGCAGCAGATGCAGGCTTACCAACGGCAAGGTTAGCACACCTTCAACGATGGACACTGAATCTCATTCTTTCCCCTTCTTACCAAGGACTGCACTGCTTGTTATGGGATGTGGGTTATTAAGATGGTGGAAGATGGAAGGTTATGGACATGAACTCATGGTACACATTTTTATGAATAGTCACCCCTGTGATTTGGGCTGGAGAATTTGTCTTGTCAAGTGCAGCCACAATGATAGGAATCACAACAATGGAGCCGCCCAAGAAGCTGTAAGTCAGACCAGCCTCAGTCTTTCCTTTGGATGTAACCTGCTCTTCCTTAGGATGGCACATGGTGGTGAAGGAGCACTCACTCTCAGTCCTGCTCCAGGCTTACCTCCCCAAGCTGGGCATGCCCGGCTGTGGGCTGTGCTTCCCCAGTAGAGCCACGCCTACCTCTAGGCACCTGTCCTGTCCTGTGTGTCTGGGAGTAACAAAGGTATGAAACCAATGCGATTTTGGGTGTGTTGGTTCTTAAAAAATAATGGGCTTTTTTGTGGGGGAGGGTTTAGGGAATATGATTGAGTGAATTAGCTGGCACATAATTTAAAGAATCACATTTATATTAATCCAAATAGGGCTAGGTTATGAAATCAGAGTCAAATTTTGTGGGAATTTTAGAAATAAAGAAAGGAGACAGCAGGAACATTGCCTGGGCGCTGGGCCACTCTGTGCTCATCTCCCGACCCTCAGGGTCCACTTTGTCTTTTCAACTGTGCGGAGCGTGACCGTGGAACAGGTGAGGATGCACAGCCCCAGGAGGTCCAGGCAGAGGCGGAGAAGAGTGGCGGAATGCAGCTGAGGTGGAAAAGCTGCGAGCTCCTGCACTCAGTGACACCCTGACATGCCAGCTGCTGGCTCCCACCACCCGAGGAAGTCATTCCCTTGTTAATCCAGCCCGTGTGGGACAGCTGGCTCAGGTGGACACATCGACACAGTCTGCATCACCTCTCTGCTCAGTGAGTCCACACCTGGGGACTGACTGCTATTTTAGCTTCATGGAATGTCCACTGATGTTTAAAAAAATAAGCCAAAAAATCAATGTGGCTTGGGATGAAGACTCCATCTGGCAGATTCTGCCTCCAGGAGAAATTAAGTGGGGCAGTGCTAAATGGCTTTCTGAGAGGCGATAGAGCTTATTAAGTGGTAACTAAACACCAAGGGAGATTTGTAACCAACTGGATGCTGTAGTGAAGCAGGTAAAAGGAGAGGGGGTAGCAGAGGAGAAGATGCTTAAGGTTCCACTTCTCAAGTGTGTGGGTTTTATAAAAAGGGCCTCAAGAAGCTGGAGTAGAGGGACTTTATCAGGATTAGTTCCCTGATGTGGGACTTTTTATTCAACATAGGATGATGCGCTGACCTGGGCTGTCCTTCAGGAAGCGTCAATGTCAAGCCCAGAATGGGCAGTGTTCCTACCCCGGGGTGAAAGGGCAGAGTCAGGGAGAATGAGTGCAGTGCAGGGATGAAGAGCAGGCTTGGAGCCCAGCATCTCCACTCCCTCCCTTGCCCTGTGTGATCTTGGGCAAGTTATTCAACCTCTTGGTGCCTCCCCTTTTTTCAGTGGAAGGTAATACATGCACTTGCCTCAGAGGATTGGCGACATGACACAGATGGAGTATGGAGCTCAGGACTTTACCCCCAGTGCTCGATAAATACAAGCTTCTTTCTGGCTGGTGTAGCTCAGTGGATTGAGTGCAGGCCTGAGAACCAAAGCATCACCAGTTTGATTCCCAGTCAGGGCACATGCCTGGGTTGCAGGCCACATCCCCAGAAAGGGGCGTGCAAGAGGCAAACACTCATTGATGTTTCTCTCCCTCTTTCTCCCTCCTTTCCCTTCTCTCTAAAAATAAAAAAATTACATCTTAAAAAAAATCAGGTCAACTGATCTTAAAGAAGCAAAGGCAATCCATTGGGGAAAGATGGTCTTTTCAACAAAAGGTGCTGGAACAACTGAACATTTATATGCAAAAAAAGATAGACACAGACCTTATACCCTTCTAAAAAATTAACTCAAAATGAATCACAGACATAAATGTAAAATGCAAACTATAAAATTCCTAGCCAATAGGGTAAGAAAAGATTTGTCTTGAACAGGAGGCAGCAGAAAAGGAGCTTTGCTAATCTTTAGCTGTTTTAACATCCAATCTCTCTCTTCTTGTTAGGGACTCAGCAGTGGAAACTCCCATTAATGATAATATGTGCTAATGTGATATACTAGAACATAGTACAGATAACGTATATCATCTAATACATAATCTAACCTAATGCAATAAGCATAATAAACTTATATATATCGAGTGTTGGTCATGAACCAGGCACTTAACCTATATGACCACTTAGCTATGTAACAATAAAACAACTTCTGTTGTTACCATTACCTCTATTTCACAGATCAAAAACGTAGACCCAGAAAGCTGATCTAACTTAGGTAAGGTCCCATAGGTACGTCTACCAGGACGTGTGAATGACAGTGTAAGAGCTTTGTGGGTCATTGTGGTCTCCTGGTTCTGTCTGGGAATGAGCCACCAAGCAGATGAAGTGTCGGAAGCTGGTGTCACAGGCATCAAGGAGGCGGCGTGGGGGACAGCAGCCTTGCGGTTGGAAACTGTGAGCTCCTTCATGGCAAACCAGAGGCTGTAAATCTTCACCCGCTAACATACAAATCGGGCCTGTTGACACAAGTGCAGAGCTTTGGTGACACTTGAATTCTTGTTTTATGACTCTTCCACCCACTGAGTTTCAGGGAAGACCTAATGCGTCCCGTCCTGGAACAACAAGCTGAATTGGCCCAAATGGTTTATGGCCTCTCTGCGCGCAGGGCGAGGCAGTGGGTGGAGGGCGGCACTCGCAAAGTTAACGCTTTGGAGAGGAGCCAGGTTTGCTGGTACCAAGTGCAGACCAAAGGCCTGTGGGATGGACGTGATGGTCTGCTGGTCTACAGTGTCCAGGCAGTGGTGCTTGTCATCCGCATGCTTCAAATGACACTGATGTTGCTTTGTTGTCCGCATTTTTCAGATTCTTCCCCCTGGCCCATTTTGTTGTGTATTACAGCTTGTGGTCCACTTCTGTGGCAAAGAATTTGTTTTCTCTCCTGTGGTTCCAAACCCTACCCTTTCTTTCTTACTCCCCTTGAGTCAAGCTCAAGGTGACTTCTGGCTATCAAGGTCGTAGAACTCTCCTCAGTGATATGTTAGCTCACATTTTCTGAGTGCTACTCAACACCGGGCACTGTACTAAGAATTTTACATTATTCATCTCATCTAATACTTGCGGCAAGCCTGGATGTAATTTTAGGGTGAAAATGAATTTATGATTGTATTTAGACATTAGAATGGCCCTGGCAAACCCTAAATTCCGCCCTGTTCATCATTGGATCTCCTTTGGGTTTCCTGGAGAGCTGTGATTCAGAAGAATTAGTAGCAGCAAGGGGTCCAAACGGCTGCTTTATGAATAGCTGCACAAGCATGACATTCTAACGCATGCTCTGTGTTAGCGGTTGGGCTGAACAAAGTGGCTTAGGCTCTGGGCTGGATGAGGCCGCCCACATCCCTTGCCTAGATCTAAACCTTGGTGTGTGTGCTCAGGTGCAGTGTGGAGACGTGAGGGGCTGGGAGGAGAAGAGATCCCGGCTCCATTGGGATTTCTCGAGTTTCAGTTTTAAATTCTGTCCTTGGAATAGATGAGAAATGAGAGCACAGAGCACAGGTGTTTGCTTTTAGAACATTGGAACCCTGCGCACTGGTACATGTGGCTCTGTGAAATATCCTTGCTTTTTCCTAGTAAAATAAGCAATTCCTCCCTTGTACATATGGAGAATGCTGCAAGAAAGATGAAGGCTCAGACTGGGATTGCTGTGGATAAAATTAGAGTTGAAGGGCCTGGAACAAATTTTTAAAAATTACCTAGTGCTAATAGGTATGGTGCAGACACTGAGTTAAATGGTTTATAAGGATTATCTCATTCAAGCTACCAGAAAGGTGCTTGTATTGTCCCCATTATACAGATGTTGAAATGAAGGCTAGAGGGATCAAGCAATTCCATAGGTTTACACATTTAGTGAGTGGTGGTTCTGTGATAATCCCAGGTCTGATGCCAAAGTCCTGCAGTCCCAGGAGGCCTCTGTGACATCCAGGCAGATGTCACATTTTAAGTGCCATTGTTGAGACGGCTTTACCTGTCCTCCTTTCACACTGCATTGCACTGCCTACTTCGTTTCTACAGCTGTGCTATTTCCAAGCCCTCTTGCATGCATCTGTACACCTTTGAATAAAATATACCATAGAGAGATTATGATCACTGTAGTAGACCGCTCTGCCTGGTTCTAGGAATTGCATCTCTACCCCTTTTAGCTGAAGGCAAGAGACGACCTTTGGAATGCCAGCCGCAGGAGACAAAGCCTGGCTCTGGTAGCAAATGCTGCTTCAGTTCCTCTCCCTGCCCCCAGAGCTTGGTTGGAAGTCAATGACAGGTAAGACCCCTCACAGCGGGGGGCAACCTAAGCCAGACTCGATCACCTGGGAGGCCTTCATGGAAGGACTCAGGGGGCTGCAACAGAGAGCAATGGACTCTCGCCCCCCAGCTTTGGCAAAGCCTGAGTCCCCATATTCTCTGGGAGAAGCGCTTCCTGGCTCTCTGGTCCCCTTAAGCCTGAATACCTGATGGGGAAAGGTGCAGCTACTTGCCTGGCCAGTGTGTGTCCTGGGGAAAAATCTGGCACCACAAAGACTTGCTGTTAAACCTGTGAAATCTGCTCTGCTAAAAGTGCTTTCATTCATATGATAAAGGTCCAAGAGGAAATGAGTATGTCTCCCAAAGTTTCTGCAACTCTCTTCCTGACAGACACTGACTCAGACTCTAAAGCCCTCAGATTTCTTTGAAATGTTATCTACTGTTTGATCCTTGTGCCCTGTATTCCTGTGTATTACAACCCAATAAAGGGCTATGGAAGAAGACTCTCAATGCCTTTTTCTCCTCGGAGAAACTGGCTGCTGCTGGCCTCTTTCTCCCCAGAGAAACTGGCCACAGCCCACTTCTCCATCCCCAAACAGATCTCATCTTGTCTTGGCCATATTTACTCATTCACGCGTGTCCATGGCACCGGGGGGACCTCGCGAAAGTGGTCACCTTCACAGATCACCACTTGAAGATGAGACACATGGGGCCCCAACTGCTTAAGTGGTTTTGTTCAGGTCGTGTGGGTAATTAGCAACAGACCAGGATCAGGACCCCTGGTGGCCTTATTCTCAGGCTTTCCAATGGGGGCCCTGGTAAAACAGGCAACTGCTACACCGACACAGCAGGCTGCCGGCCAGGCGCCTTTTCTCCCACAGGAAACCAGTTCTCAGGGCCACGCAGTTGGAAGACCAGCCCCTGGCCTGCAGCACCTGCAGTTATTTTATTTTATTTTTGTAAAGACTTTATTTATTTATCTTTAGAGGGGAAGGGAAGGAGAGAGGGAGAGGAATATCAATGTATGGTTGCCTCTAGTGCATCCCCTGCTGGCCTGCAACTCAGGCATGTGCTCTGACTGGGAATTGAACCCTGGTTGTTTGGTTTTCAGGCCTGCACTCAATCCACTGAGCTACGTCAGCCAGGGCACTTGCAGTTATTTTTATGTTATGGCAGCTGCCTGACTTTGCAGAAAAGGCAGTTCCCAAATCTTGGTAAAAGTCAGAATTTAAGGATTTCTCACTTAAATCATTCTTCTCAGTTTCTGATATTTTTTGACCATGGTCCTTGGGATAGCAACATAAAGCCACATGCACAACTTCCAGGTGACGCGTGAACAGGCTGGGAGTTGAAAGGTGCTCCCTCTGTGTGGCCAAATGCTGTGCACCCTTTGATGCCTCCTGAAATGTCACCTCCTTGGGGCTTCCCTCAGCCTTCAAGTTTCTCACATGCAGATGAGTCATCCTATCCCTTGCTTGACTGTGGCCCCTTTGTACATGGGCTACCAAAACAAATGGGCCACTGTAGCTGTTTACAAATTCCTCCTGACCCCTGGACCACTGGGAGCCCCTCGAGGACACACAGGGCCCAGGGCAGTGCAAACGTACTCAGTCCTGAATTGGTATTTGCTAAGCAGATGAATGAGTGAGTGCCTGGCCCTTTAAGCGCTTTTGCTATGTGACAATATACAATATACAAAAATCGGCCTGGATTCTCTTGGTTCCCACTCCTGCTTCCTTAGTGCCTGTTTTCTGAATACAAATAAAAATTTACTAAGCTGGATGAAAAAAAATCTCTTGCTGGGTATTTTTTTTTCTAGATTCATTAAACTGAGCCCTGGGAGAAACAGAGCTAATGCAATTCTGAAGCTAATCTCTCCTTGAAGTCATTCCATAAATCTGATTAATGGGTCACCTTTAGACCACAAGCACAGTTGCTGTATTAAAAGAAAATGCTCTAACAGGATTGTAAGTCTGTTAACAAGGCTTCTGGTGTTGGCAAAAAGATTCCCTCGCAGTCTAAACACGTCTAGGCTGGATGATGCATGGGATTAGCTTGGGCAAAATGAGAAGGGCCCTAGTATTCAATTGCACAAAAATGAAAACAACCTAAAAAAAGGGCATCAGTTTCTCAGATGTGTGAATCTGAGACAAAATGGATAGAACTAGTGATTGAGATATAAGCTATTATGTTGCTTCTCAGAAAAAAAATTATCCCCTCAGATCTTGTATTCTTTGTCTGATGTCCTGTTATGTATCATTGATATCTGACAAGGAAGTACCATTGAGCATCCATCAGTTAACAAAACAGCTAACAGAATCTAGTGTTCGCCAGCTTCCTATCCTGGGGTTTTTCATAGAATTGGTTCACTCCAGAGTTTGAAGGACTTTAGGAACATGCATGTGGAAAACAATTTATAAAGAATCTAAACTCAAATATTCTTTACGAATTTTGAGAATATTGGAGGTGGCCTCTTGAACATCTGCTCACCCTTCTCTCAGAAAATCTCTCTCTCTCTCCATTTGGGTTTTTTATCTTCTCTGGGTAGCTCACATGTGCTTTCAGGGAAGCAGCCTGCATGTAGGAATCTGTGGCTCACATATAACCTAATTAGCATAATCCCATCTCCTGCTCACAGGGACTGATTCAAGGACAGGTATGTGACCCACTGTGGTCACTGAGGTGTGAGGAGGGACTTGACCTCCAAGAGTGCTTCTCGAGTGCCTTTCTTTCTCTCTTTGTCAATTATCACATGTAGATGTGAAGGCTGGAGCTGCTGCAGCCATCTTATCACCATGAGGGAAGTTTGCCTGAAGATAAAGATGATACAAAGGGGGACTGAATGAAAAGGACAGCTAAATGTTGGGTCTAGGATACAGACTGAACCATGCCTCATTACCTGCCTCATTACCACCTCAGCATGTTTGTACTGACTTAAACCCAGAAGTGTCTTTGTTGCTTAAACTCGTTTGAGTTGAGCTTTCTGCTGCTTTGAGGAGAAGACATTTCAACAGACACAACTGAGTTAAACAAAGCTGGTTAGGTTACTTACCGAGGGTCTCTCGGAACTTTGATTATGTTAATGAGTACTGGTGGGTTCTGTTCTTTCACAGTGTATTTCCAGTGCAAGATCTAGTCTGACTCCAAAGCATTACAAAAGTGTAAACTGAGACTCAGAGACTTAAATGAAGTCTCTAAGCTATTACATCAATGGCGGGATTGAGCTGCATGGTTTCATTTATATGTGGATCTCCGTGCAGTCCCTAACCATGTTGTTCAAGAGTTGACTATATTAGCCATGAGCCAAAGATCTGGGCCGAGAGGGTAGGCTCCCTGACTCCTAGACCACACCCCTGTTTGCCCAAAGCGGTTAAGAGGTTCCCTCCATGAAGATAAATCTCAAAAGGAGAATCCAATTATTCTTTTGCAGAGAATCCAGATTCCTAGGACACCATGAAGCAAAAGTTGCAAAGCAGGGAACACCCAGGCAACATAACTTTATGTCAAATAAAATAGGTCTGAAGTATTTGGAAAAAAAAAATCAATCAGTTACCAACATTTAAAAACCAGGTTATTTCAAATAAAAATATTAATTCTATCTCCCCTAATAAAACTTGGGCAATCCAGCAACATTAGGCCTTTACTGTATGGTGCAAAAATAGGTTTATATTTGTTTGTATGGAAAAATAACACAGTCATTAATAAATAATACAAGAATGAACTTTGTTTTGTGTACTCACAACTATAAGCCTACTTTTGCCTTACCCTGTATGTGGGTAAGGCATGGGTACATGGGTACATGGTAACCAGCTACAGCTCAGAGGCCGTCTCTGCCTCCTGAGATGAATGCATGCCCCCTGCCCCCTTGCCACAGTCCCCACTGCTCTCTACTGCACCCTATTGCCAATGCCAAGTATCAGTTGCCATGTATAAGCACACACACACAAATGTGGCTTTCCTGTTTGTATCCAGTCTATTTTATTCAATTACCTTCCAGTCCCTGTAATCAATTATTTGGCTCTCCTGGAAAAGCAATAAATATTAACAAATATCTCCAAGGTTCAGTAAGTTTGCACCAACACTGAGTGAGTCAATGATGAATAGGTTTCTTTACTGGGTATTTTTTTCTTAGTCCTTCATGGACCATGGGGCAGGAGGGCCAGCATATATATATATATATATTTGCCATGGATGTTTTTCTTCAGAGACATCTCTTTGTCCTTATTTTTCCACTAAATATACTTTGCCACAAAACCCTGAATGCCCCTCTCTGCCAGTGAGCCTGTGGACGAGGGTCTCTTCTTGCTAGGATTGTTACCACCCCGGTTTTCTGCTGTCCTGGAAGTTATTCTGAGGAAAGAACCACAGCAGCCCAGTCTCTGAAGGGCCAATACCCTGCACAGGCCAGCCTGTGGTCTGATCAACCCTGACATTATCCCAAAGAACAGACCCATTATTCTGGGATGCTTCGGACAGGATTTCTGGCAGAGCAGGAAGAACAGGACCAGGCTAGTTGAGGTCCACATGCACTCCTCCCTGGGATCCAGCTTCCTGGCTCACTAGCTTCTCTGAAGGGGGGAGGGGCAGGGACAAAGAAGAAAGAAAGGAAGGAAGGAAGGAAGAAAGGAGATAAAGAAAGAAAGGAAGGAAGGAAGGAAGGAAGGAAGGAAGGAAGGAAGAAAGAAAGAAAGAAAGAAAGAAAGACAGAAAGAAAGAAAGAAAATAACAACAAAGGAGAAAGGTGGAAATGAAAAGCTATGCTTTCTGCAAAACCAGTCTCTTCAAAGAAAGGTGTCCAACCCCCACAGTTAGTTCTTCTCTGTTTATCACTCCTTATTCGCAGGTGAGCCATGACTCAATCGCAGCTCTAGCTTGTGCCAGCAACATTCAAGACAATTAGGCCAAGCTGAGAAAACAACCACAAATCCGAACAAAAGCTTTGTGATTCAATTTCTTAGACGCCGCAGGTGTGGCCCTGCCGCCTGGAGGCCTGAAGCTCATCCGAAGCTGACAGAGAACATGGAGCCTTTCTTGGGGTGACCCGGAGACAATGAGTCACCTGCATGAGAAGCTTCCCTGGTGACAACTTTACAAATGGAGTTTGGCTCAGCAACCCTCTCTCCCCCTAGCTCCAAACGGGTGGTCTTCCCCTCCACGAGGAAGAGGACCCTTCCTTAGAAGGTTGCAGTCCCTGCTCATACAGCTGCAGCACCCACTTTGAAGCCGGAATGACCAGAGCCACTGCGGAAGCTGTGCTGAATTACGGTTGACAAAGTCAGGGGGAAACCATCAGACAGACAGTGCTCTGTGTGCGAGACACATTTTCCTGATTCTCCAAGACGTCACACCCTCACCCGCTCATGAGTCCATCATCTAAGCATCTGCTGCCAACCCAGAGAGCGCTCAGTCAGGCAGCCTGTCTGTGAGCCAGGGCTTGGCGGCCTTGCTTCCTTCCAGCCCACCCGAACGGGCACAAAGTTGAGACCCACCATAACTCTACTTTCTTCCCTTCCAGACCAAGTGCATGTCCTTTCCCTAACCCCTGAGGCTGGTCAAGGGCTCAGTGGAACCTTTGTAAAACAATGACACATATAAAATAACAAATAATGTGTCAAGGCAGGTGGTGTGTGGCGTTTACTTTGGTTGGGACAACGTCAGAGAAGAAGCTGAAGGACAGGCTTGATGAGGGATGTAATATGAGTGTTACACTCTAAAAATCAAGCCATCATGGCTTATGTTGAGCTCAATGAAAGCCATTGAGCGTTCATTACATGTTAGGCATTGTGCTAAGTGCTTTCCAAGGATTTTCTTGTGCAATTATCGTGACCACCCCAGGAACTGTCCCAGTTTTACTAATGATGAAATGAGGCTGAGAGAGATTAAGTGAGTTGCCTGAGGTCACGTACTTCTCCGGTGACAGATACAGCGTTTCACCCAGGTGTGGAGTCTCTGTTGCTGCTTCTCCTAATACAACTCTCTGCAAGGGGCTCCCCCGGCAAACAGTGATGCCTCTTGCCCTGGAGGGTGTCCAAACCCGCTCCAGGGTGCACATGGCCACACAGGATGAAGGATACATGAGCTTTTATGCAAGATTCTTAAATACTAAACACGTTTGAAACAGCCAAGGGAATGCCAGAGAAGAAAGTTACTGAAGTTAAAATTACTGAACAGCTTCACTGAGGTAAAACGACATTCTCTCCCTCCTCACCCCTTCTCTGCACAGCAGCTGCAGGGGTAGCACCCACAGACAGAGCAGACTGGGCCCCCAAGGCGAGCCAAAGTGTTTCACATTACCTGCTATAGACGAGGCACTCTCTGTTATTGATCACCTTATCGGATCTGTACCTCCGGAGGTCTTCCCAGGCATCCTTGATGGCCGTGACCCCCAGGATGATACAGATTGGTATCAGGTTCACCTCAGGCTGGAAGGCGTTGACCACGGGGACAAAATTCAGAACCGCGATGCCCACAAAATAGATGTTGGCAAACCGGTGCAGCTGCTCAAAAATATTCTTGGGCACAAAGGACAGCACGGTATACTTGCTGGTCTTAATCTGGTTCCCACAGTAGTGCCTGTTGGGGTTCTCTTTGTGGGACCCTCCTTCAAAGGGCAGGCTGGGGACCACTACTCGTTTCTTGTCTTCTTTCTTCTTCCGCCTTCTCTTCCCTTCTTCCTCTCTCATCTCTGCTCAATCCCGTCTCTTTAATTCTCATTGAATAGCTTGTGAGTTCCACGTAGAAGAGGCTTTTCCCTGTTCGGTTCCATTGTTCAGCAACCAGCGAGTCATGTCCCTGACATCTTTTACCTTCCTTCTCTGCTAGAAACTTCTCTCTCCTTTTTAAAGGTAAACTGAAAATAAAAAGCCAGTGTACAAACACCCGAGGAAAAATCTAACAAGGAAAGAGTTTGCACAGAACAGGTGTGCACTCGCCAGACCACTTCCTCCTACCTCCTGAGACTCCACCCTCTGGAATGCAGACGTCACCCACAGGTATCTTTCTTTTCCACCCTCAGCGGCTGGGAACAGGTGTGCCAACTCTGGGCCCTAAACCCTACCTGGTTAAGTTCTAAAAGCAGTGATTTTTTAATCCAGTGGCTCAGACGCTTGAAACATGGTACTCAGTTGTGTTGGGAGACACTGCCTGCCACCCCTCAAAGATCTGCTCCTAAACTTGGTCTCCTGAGATGGGCCAGTCAACACTAGACTTTTTAGCCCTGTTCTGAATAAGATAACATCCTTGTGTTTAATTATATGAGTGTTTACACAAGTTAAACTAAGGTTTCTAAGTCTCAGCACTATTGACATTTTGGGTTGGATAATAACTGTTTGTGGTGAGGGGCTGTCCCATAGATGTAAGATGTTTATTTACCATTAGCCTTGGCCTTTGCCCATTAGATAGATACCAGTAGCAGCCTCTTTCCCGAAGTGGCAACAAAAATGTCTCCAGACACTGTCAAATGTCCCCTGCAGGGAAAAATTGCCCTTTTGAGAATCACTGAAATTACGTGAACTTAATACGAGAGAAGAGAGACCAATCTTTTGAAAGTGCTGATGAGTTTGCATAATCGATTTGTAAGAGGACACAGAAAATGACTCCCCTTACCTTTCATATATCTGGATGTGGGAGCAGTTTATCTCTCTGTCGAAGCGGTATCTCTTGAAGTCCTCCACGCCATCCTTGACCATGATGATGAACAGCACGGCAGCCAGTGGTAACATGGTGATTTCCCTGTGGAAAACCTCCATGGCCGGCATCCAGTTCAGAATCACCAGGAACAGGAAGTACAGGTTAGCCCACCTGCAGGGGGCAAGCAAGGTGTGAGTGAGCATTATGGAGAAGAAAAATATACTCTCCACACTCTTCCTCCCCTCCCCTTGGCCCTTCTCCAACTCAAGTGACATTCTTTTTCAGTGTCACCTCGAACATCACGGAAAGGATTTTGATGCCAAATCTATCTAGATTCAGACTTGGTTCCTACTGTTTACTTAGTGTGTGACCTTTCTGAGAATGTTCTGTCTTGTGTGAAATGGGAATAGTGTTGCCCACTTTAGAGGGCTCTTAGAGATAGTACATGGGTCTCATTTATGTATACAACAGAAGGTTTGGGGGCATGGTAGTTGCTCAGAATAAATGGTATTTTATAATAATGATTACAAAATCTAGGCTGATATCTAAGTGCAAGTTTTGCTTTATAATTAAAAGGCAATTTTGCATATATTATCCTAAAAGAGTGGCTTGCATTTTCAAGGTTTCCAGGTGCATCGTGCTCCTCCTTGCCACAGTGCTTTTGCACAGGAAGATCCATGTGTAGAAACATTTTCCTGGCTCCTTTCCCTGACTTCTGCCTGCCTCTTTTCACCTAGTTAACGCATTCTCCTCTTTCTGAAGAAATGATGATTATACTTCAATCATCAGTTCCTCCTGGAAGTCTTCCCTGTCTGTCTTAATGAGGCCAGACTTCCCTCTTGCTCCAGCAGCACAATATATGTCTCCTTGAAAATATCTATCTGGGTTAAAATATTACATCTATTTATGTAGTTTGTAAAATTAATGTCTCTTTCACTGAACAAAAAACTCTGGATGGTCTCTTTTTTTTCCCACATGTATTTCTAGAACTCAACACATGGCCTAACACAGAGTAGAATGGTTATAAATACTTATCGAATGAATGGCAGGGCATCTCAATGTACGTGCATTTGGATATTAAAGAAAAGGGGGCCCATGGGACACATGGGTACACATGGGAACTCTGGGATTCTCTGAGTGGCAGATACTTGGTCACAGTGAGTTTTGCTTGGCCAAGGGCGTGCGTACCTGTGAAACTGCTCCAGGAGATTCTGGGGCAGGAAGGTGAGGAGTGAGTACTTGGTCGTGCAGATCCTGTTGCCGCAGTATCTCCTGGAGACCTTTGCCCAGTCCCGGTGGAATGTGTCGTTGTTGGGGAACACCACCCGCTGCTGCGTTAGGTTGTAGCTCTGCCGCCCCTTGTCTGGGGACAGCAGTGGTGTGGCTTCTGACGGATGCTGGAGATGGTCATCTCTGAATCGCCACTGCCACCGGGGCCAGGACGAGTCCACCGAGAGGGCCATTCCCTGCAGCCGGCTGCGGTCTGGAAACACACATGAGAAGTGACTATGGTCAGAAGAAATACATGTACGTGGTGTATCGGCTCATCCTTTCATGCATCCATCCATCCAGGGAAGATTCTGGGATACAGAGTGTGGAAAGTAGGTGCAATCCCCATCATCCATGTTTGCTCTAGGGTGAGAGACATTGAGCAAATAATCATATAAATAATACACAACTAATACGGGGATAAGTGCCACGAAAGCATTTAAGGGGGCAGGGTTCTGATGACCTATTATGGCCACCAGCCTGATGGGCTGTGACCCCAGAGGTCAGAATTCTAGCTCTGGCTCATTGCTATCTCTGAACTGTCCCTTCACCTGGCTGGTCTTCAGTTTCTGCACGAGCTTTTTGTGAGGAACAAATTGGGCAGTATGTAAAAGTCTGTTGAGATAGATCTTAAAGGGAAAGGTATTTATTCTTTAGGTCTTCTCCAGCTCTAAAATTTTCTGATACGGATGATATTTCAGAGAACCCCATTTGGGGCCAGAATGTCAAATGACAGTGATAGGTGGAACAAAAGAGAGAGATTCTTCTCTAGGACGTCAGGGCCCCAGGTGACTGGGATGTGCTGCGTGGGGTTCTCGAAACACCAGCTGGCTTTTTCTCACCTGGTCTCTGGAGCTGGGGCTGGGAGAGTCCTTTTTTTCTCTCTACTGTTTGGGAGGTTTTGAAAACGAGCACTTGTCAAGCAGACAATTTCTCTAGATGGTGGACGAATGATGCATTATCCAGGGTATTTCTGTTTCTGAGCTCTTTCAATGACAGCTACAAGCCAAGTCCTCAAGGCTCCTTTCAGCCAAAGCTCGCCTGAAGACCCAGAAGGATATTATTCAAAGATATCCTTTGTAGTTGCAAGTTGTATGTAATGGGGCTTCTTACCTAGTAGGCTCGCAAGATGATTTTCTTTTGAATAAATGGATGAGCGAATGTCAGCTATTATTAATCATACAATGAGCTACCCCTTCTATCATTGTAAATATGATTCACTTAAGGAGAAAAAGTCCCACTTCTAGTTTAAATGGTAATATTTTTCCCTTCATGGTGCCCATGTGATCTGACCCTTATCATAATTCTCCTCATGACTTTAATCAATCCAAATGATTTTCAATCCACAGACTCCAAGGCTATAAGAAGCTATTCAGAGTCTTAAGTGAGTCCTTGTAGCAAGCATGAAAAAATAAATGCAATTATAGATGCCCTTCATAATGTGACCAAAAGCAGTATTATGACATTTGACAAGCCAGAAATAATATTATATCTTCTTTCTCATTATAAAAATATGTCACTCTCATGGATTTTTTTTTATTATAAAAGGAAAGGAAATGAAAAGATAATTCGTGAATAGAGTTGAAAATGCAAATGAGAAATATTGCCTTGGCTGGTGCCGTACATATGGGACTTCTCATAATTGTAGGTGGTAAGATTGTCATAAATAAAGAAGTTGGGTTGATATGGGGGATGCAGGTATTTTAGGTGGGTGGTTTAAAAAGCCCGTTTATCATAATCATATTCTTTATTAACAATGTAAAGTAAGCTTCTTTAGAAATAAAGCAGATATAAAATGGATGCCAGACTAGTGGATGAGAGTTAGATGGACATTTCCATAGTTTGAGAGTATCTTCCCCCCAGTTATTAATTAAAATGGTAAAAAGAATGACTTTGTAATAGAGACACCTGGCAGTTACCACCTTCCCCCCAAGGATCAAAGCCCACATCCTCAGGGCGGGGTAACTTGACATCTCGTGCCCCCTGATATGATGATGTACTTAGGACATGACATTGCCTTTGGCAGTCACAAAGAAACACTGAAAAAGTGCAGATTGGGGGCTAGTCTGCGAAACAGCTAGCCTGTGTTTTTCAAGTGTCAAAGGTCAAAGAAGGGCAGAGGACTGTTCCTAATTTTAAAAGAATGAAAAGAGATGACAATGACATGTGATGTGTGATACTGGACTGGATCCTGAAGTAGGCGGAGGTAAGAATGGGATTAAGGATATTATTAAACAATGGGCAAGATTTGAATGTAAAAGCAGACTAGGGAATGGTATTTTAATAATACTGAATTTCTTGATTTTAATAATTATATGGTGGCTATATAAGAAAATGTTCTGGTTCCTAGGAAATCCATGCTAAGTTTGGTGTGGGTAGAGAAGCAAGACATCCCAATGGTTCAGAAAATAATGTCTATATTTGTATGTGTGTGTATATGTGTACACACACAGACACACATACCACAAGGAAGCAGAGCCAGGAAGACTTCCTGTAGAAAAGAGTATTTATTTTCACAGTCATGTGAAAAAATGCATACGAGTTAGCTGGGTAGGGAGAGAAGTTGTGGAAGATGGTTCCAGGTAGCACTGTTTCTAGGAAGAAACAGTTCACAGGAGTGTCCCACCGAGTACACAGAAGTCAGGGACACAGAGTGGCAAAGGCTGGAGAGACAGACCAGGTGGCCTGTGAAGGCTGTTCCCTAAGCCCCAAGTACGAGGGATCCTGAAGAGCCCTAGGCAGGGGGGTGAGCAGATCAGAGCTGCTCTGGCCCAAGTGCCCAAGAACAGGCCACCAAGGACCACGAGCAGTGACGGGAAGGCAGCTTCTTAGTCCTCGCTCCTACTTTCCTCTGAATAAATTACTGCTTCCCAAAAGCAGAAAGGGAAACACAAGGGAATTGTATAACCCTTTTATCTGAGGTGTGGTTTATTACTGCTTTCAGGAAGGGAGGGGCAGGCCTGGAGCAACTCTCCAAGCCCCTCCCAGTTGGAAAGGCTTTCTCCTCACATTTTTTGCAGTGGCACCTCCTACTAATAATAAACTCTAGTTTTGCTGGTTCACACTCAAATGACTCTGGCTTGAAGTGGCAATCCTCTCCAGCACCAACATCATTTTCCTTGTGCAGAACGTCCCTTAGATGGTGGTTGCGGGGGACATTTCTACCTGGTGGACCATTAGCCTAACATACTGGGTTAATTATAGATTGCTGAGAAATCCCGTTCTCACTTCCAAACTTTATCCTACTTTCTAATCAACCCCAGTTCCTTTCTCTCTCTTTTTTTTAAAGTATTTTTTTGAGAGAGAGAGGAAGGGAAGGAGAAAGAGAGGGAGAGAAACATTAATGTAGGAGAGATACACTGATTGGTTGCCTCTCACATGCCCCCAACTGGGGACCTGGCCTGCAACCCAGGTATGTGCCCTGACTGGAATTGAACTGGTGACCTTTTGATTCTCAGGCTGGCATTCAATCCAAAGTTACAGCCAGGGCCCTTCCTTTTCTATTTTAATGAATCTTAATAAACCCCATCATTAGCAAATTCCATTTTCACTCCTACGGGTCAATCAGCCAGTCATTGAATCAACAAGTAGCTATTGAAAGAACCCTTGTTTTACAGTTGGTGAGTAAAACCTACATATCCACCCCTCTCTTCCTGGAGCTTGCATTCTAGTAAGACTGAGAGCTTTTTAAATGCATGCCCATAGAAATAAATGTATATTCACCAACCAGGATAAGTGCCACAAAGGAGAATGGAATGCTAAGGCAATGTGCTTGTCTTATAGAGGGGCGTGGCCTTGTCCTTGAAGAGGTGGGGCTTGAGCTGAGGTCAGGAAATGAGGGAGAGGTAACTGGATGGCCTTCTGTGTGTATGCATGTGAGTATCTGACTGTGTTGTGTGTTTATGTGTGTGTTTGACATACAATATGTGTGTATGTGTTATGTGTATGTACATGTGTGTCTGGAAGTAAGTGACCATCCCAGGAAGAAGCCACATTTGCAAGCTTCCTGTGGCCAGAGTAAACATGTTGACTTTAAAAACAAAAGGAGACTCAAGGAGGGCTAGAAAGCAGAAATAAGTGGTTACTCAAAAAAATTATTTTCCCTTCATATAGAGCAGGGGTGTCGAACTCATTTTCACTGGGGGCCACATCAGCCTCGCAGTTGTCTTCAAAGGGCTGGATGTAATGTTAGGACTGTATAAATGTACCTGCTCCTTAAGAGTTAAGTGAGAGCTCAGCACTCCCACTGGGTAGAAATGAGGTGCTGGGCTGGATATAACAAGGTGGAGGGCCTTATGTTTGCCTTCTGTGATACAGAGTTCTCTAAAAAGCATATCGGTTAGTCATGACTATGGGGAAAACCCTGTAAAATTTAATCTACACTTGGATTCTTGGTAAGTAGTACACTAACCTGATATTAGAATTAATTAGAATCTAAAAAAGTTTGGTCTTTACCACAGGGGTTTTTAAAACACTCTGTCTTGAGGACAAAATATGTGAATCTCTCTCTCTCTCACACACACACGCACAATGATTTCTTGTTAGACACCTAGTTAACAAACAATAAGCACCTTGGAAAAAATCATCTGAAGTTAGTATAATCAATTAGTTATATCAGTTTTGCTCAAATTGCAATCAATCTCAAATCTCCTTTTTCTAACTTTTGCCATATCTGAATATCATTTATTTCATTAAATGCAGTATGTTTTGTCAACTTGCCTTTTAAAAGGGAAAATATCAACTTTGGGTTTATGCTAGAGCATAAATTGATATCCACAATTACAGGATTTGACACACCACTTTTTTCCCCATGGGTACTAACAAGACTTATTTTTTATTAAAATAAAAACTGTTGGCCTGTTATCACAACCTTGTAACAGACCTGCTGTATCTCTATTGGCTGTCCTGAAGACCAGGTTCGGAAACATCACCAATTGCTCAGAAAGCACCATCATTTTCATTTCATCTACTAATGCATGAAACGCTGCTAACGTTTCAGCAAGTTTTTGCTTGTTTGTTTTCTACATACATGTCAAAACAGCAACGTTGCCAAAAGGTTTTCATCAACCCAGAACTAAATAAAACCCCAGTGAACCAGATTCCTATCCGTTCCATTAGCTGTCTAGTACATCAAGGAAAGATTTGCACGAAAACAACCTTGTCATCAATTGCATGTTCATTTCACCTTTTTTCACATATTTGATTAGATTTGCTTGAAAAAGTGGCCATCACTTCATGAAATTTTGTGCCCATTTTACCCATACCCATTTTACAGATGAAGAACAGAATACAGGCGAGGGGAACCGAACAACTCCTCTCTAGAATCTGTCATTTCTTCCTGTTTCCTTTAAGGAAAACCTATATTTACTAGCATCCAAGATGTGCCCTCCCATCCCAACTCTACCATTTTAGTGTTTTGAACCTAAGATATGTCAACATAATTGATATGGTAACATTTCTTTTATTTCTTTTTATCCTCACAACATATTATTAAATTGGTGGCAGTAGAGATTCAAGGATATGTATTTGGTTGTAAGCCAGATTATAAAAGTCACAGTTTGAAATTCCCTTACTAAGGTTTCCAGTTGTGGGACTTGCCCAGGAAAGTTGAGTGAGACCTTTGTGGGAAAGGAGGGTCAAAGGAGAGACCTTATTCTGCAGTGGAGTTTTCAGATAGTCTAGACGTCATGGGGACAGCTGAACTTCTGAGCCTCCATTCACCTGGTTCTCAGCCACTGGGGGTCTCAGCCACTGGCTGCGTGTGCAGCTGGTCTCATAAGCCCCAGAAAGTGCTCTGTCCTTCCTGATGGGAGGAGAAAGAGCTGTGATTCACCTCATTCACAGACTAACAAAATATGTCCGATAATTCGGATGCCGGAGCTGACTTCCTCTAGAGAGGAAAAAACATGGAATAAGAAGCGCATTCAGGCCCTTGCACAGGGTGGGGTGGGGACTGTCGCCTTTGGAGGTTGGCGGGAGTGAAGATGAGTATGAAAGGGGAGGGGAGAATGAGTAAGAAAGAGCAGTCACCTGAAATAAAATTAACCAAACGATGCAGTTCTGTAGATGATAATGAAAATATACAGCAAATGAAATCCTTCCTGGGAAAGGAATGAGCAAAGGGTAAATTTTGACAAAACTCACGTGTCCTCAACACGCCATGCTCAGCCTCTATCGGTAATTTGCGAGTGAATGCATTTTATCCCCGATTGGTTTTTCTCTTAGCTCCTCAGCCTTAAGAGCCTTACTCCAACAGATTTTCAAGGACGACTATTTTTTAAGCAGACAAGAAGATATTTCTGTAGTCTGCTATGTTGTTCTTCATTATGCCCCCAGTTCATTAGTGTTTAGGGCATCTCTGGTTACCCAGCAGGCTGACCTTCCTTTCGGTGGATTTGGAGCTCAAACCTCTCTCGTAAGCTTTGGACGGGATTAACACACTCCAGTACTAACTTTCCATCTCCACTTCTCTAGGTAGATCAACTTTAACATTTGAGAAACTCAGATTCTGTCCAAAATCCATGTTGGTTTCAGTAGTGCCCAGGTCTGTGAATAGCATCTCCATTTACCCAAATGACCTAGGCACTTCCAGGCTTCTCCTTTATGTGCTATAGCCAATCTATTTCTTAAATTCTATCCAATTTTGCTTTCTAAATAGTCTTTCAACTCATCTGCTTCTCAGCATTTACCACTTTCAATCTAAAGGTACTGCCATTTCCTGTCTTGAACCACTGCAATAGACTTCCAACATTCCTGCATCTCCCCTGACTCCCTTTCCAATGTAGTCTTCACATAGCAGCCAGTTGTTTTCCCACAGTGTAAGATCATGCCAGCTTTCTCTCTCTCTCTTAGAGAAAATGGAAGGGAGGGAGAGAAACATCAGTTAGTTGCCTCTTGTACATACCCCCAACGAGGACCAAACCCACAACCTAGGCACATGCCCTGGCCAGGGATCAAACCCCTGTGATGCCCAACCAACTGAGCCACACTGGTCAGGACTCAGTTCTCTTGTTAATGCTTTTTATGGTTGCCTTTGTGTAAAATCTGCCTCCAACTCAGACCCACTGTATCAGAAACTCTGGGCATGGGGTGGGAAATATGCCCCTTTAACTAGCTCCCAGGTCATTCTACGTAGGGGTTGCCGAAGAACAAACCTGGAGAGTCACTGACTTACGCACTCACACATTTGCTCTCCATCCAAAGCGACCTTTCCCCATTTGCTTCCCTATAATCCAAGGCTGGTTTCCCAGGTACCTTCCTAAAGCAAGGCAAACGATCTTGGGAAACAAAAAGACAATGTGGGCAATCTTTTGGGTTTGTTTGGTAAGAGGCAGGTAAAATGAAATGCGTGATTTCATTTCTTATATCCCTCCAGGCAGAAATGTGACTTCACTTAAACACTGTCTTATAGATTGTTTTGGTTTACTCTACCGACATAATAATTAAGTTGGGTCTAATTAAAAGTGAACAAATTGCTTCCAGAGACGAAATAAATCAATGCTGAGCTGAAGGGTGAAGAGAGTTGTGCCAAGTCTGCGGGGCTGAATGCAACTGCAAGACAAAAGTGCACACTGATGGGCTCAGTTCAGCTCCTTGAAGCCCGTGCATGGCTGTGTGAGTGAGGAGTTCACTGATCCACCCAGGAAAGACTGAGGTGGGGCAGCCTGGGAAATTCGGGAGGAGCCTTCTCAAGGTCAAATGGACTAGTCACTTGGTTTAGTGCAAAGAATATAGGGTCAGATTTGTGAAGTGGGGTGGGAAAAACTGACATTTTAGCATCTCCCTCCAGAGTTTTCTTAAGGCGGGAATATACCCTGATCAACCTTTGGGATGAATGGCAAGGGATCAAGATTCATGGGAAGAGGAAAACAGAGAGGGAAGGGAGAGGGAGGAGGAGCTGGCAAGAGCTTGAGAAACAGAAATTAAGGTGGTAGCAGGTTGGTGTGTGTGTTTTCAGAAGAAGATACTTTTTTTAAAAGTTGAGATAGAATTGACATATCACATCATATTAATTTTAGGTATACAACATAATGATTCAATATTTGTGTATATTACAAAACGATCATCACGATAAGTCTTATTAATGTTCATCACCACACAGCTACAGAAAACTTTTTTTGTGATGAGAATTTTTAAGATCTACTCTCTTAGCAACTTTCATATATGATATAGTATCATTGACTATAGTCATCATACCATAGTCATCTGTAGTATTATTAGCTATAGCCATCCCTATGACTTATTTTATAAGTGGAAATTTGTACCTTTTGACTATATTTTACCCATTTCTACCCCCACCTCTGGTAACCACCAATCTATTTTCTGTACTTAGGAGCTTTTTTTTAGACTTATAAGTGACACCATTTTGTACTTGTCTTTCTCTGTCTGACATTTCACTTAGCATAATGACCCCCAAGATCAATCCATGTTGTTACAATTGGCAAGATTCCTTCTTTTTTATGGCTGAATAATATTCCATTGTATAAGACTTTTATTTTTTAAAGGATTGATTATTCACTTAAAATACATATGCTGTTATATTATAATGTAATATCCCTCCATGTCACTTTAAAATTGTTAGTAAAACTTTATAACACAGAGTGGCCTTGTATGAATGGTATCATTTGATTGGGGGGTAGAGGTCTAGAAATCAAGAAGGACTTGTCCTCGTCCTTGGCTCAATGCCAAGGGGAGAAGGCGAAAGAAGAGCCACAAGAGAGTGGAGGATGAGAAACAGAGCAAATGGTGGAAATCAAACCAGAGACGAGTGGAAGAAACTTAAGTCCCATAGGAATTCACAGAAGTTGGGGTCAGGGGCAAGTGGTGGCATATGGTTTTCCATGACATATGGGCTGGGGGTCAAGTTGATTTCAGCTGGAGTTTAAAGGTCAGGGCAAGCCAAGCTGACACCTGGTTTACATGTCCCACCAACAAGCAATGTGGCTGTGAGCAGGTCGGTTACTCTCTCTGGGCCTTAGTTCCCTCCCTTGTAAAATGAGGGAGTTGGACCAGGTAATCACTAAGGCCCATGTTCTTTGACTTTGGGTTCAATTCTCACCTGGACTTTTCTGACTTCAAGAGTTTGAGTGACTCTGACAGGGGACCTTGAAGAGGGCAGACTGTTTACTCCCCTCTATGACAGCAAGTCCCTACAAGGTACGTGATCTTAGCTACGTGACTGAGTCTTTTCTCTTTTCAGCAATGCAGCCTTTTTTTTTATTCATCTGTTTTGGTTGAGTTACTCTCTTTTACATGCATTGGGCTGATCATTCTCATATTTCCAAAGAAATAATTGAACCCTCCAATTTTCACTCTTGCTTCTCTTTTATTAGCTTAATATATAAACAACAAGGTTTTTGAAAGGTCTCTATATGCTCCAAATGTCTATTCCCAAAGTAGGGAGGAATTTCAGGAAATATCCAACTGTCTGTTGGACATCACCATCTGGGTGTGTTTTAGGAATGTCAGTCTCAGTTTGCCTCCAAATGGACTATCTTCACCCCTATATCTTCCCTGGCCCCCTTTCCTGTCCCCTGGAATGGCAGTGCTACCCTTTCCGTTGCCCAGGCTTTCAATTCCTTTCCCCCAATGTACCAGTCTTTCACCAAGCCTTGCTGATTGTAACTCAGATGTATCTGTCGGTTCTCTCTTCTCTTCTCCGAGCCCCTTGCCACCACGCCAGTCCTGGCCACTTTCATCTTTTGCTTGAATTATTTGAAAGGTTTCATAGTTTGTCCCCCTCCTCCCAACTTTGCTCCTCATCACTCTGCGTTTCCACGGTGACATCAGAAAAGTTGTCATCAAGTTAGAAAGCCATCCACGTCATCACCTTGCTCAAAGCCCTTTCTGGCTTTCAATTTCCCTCGGTCAGGATTCCAAACAAAACTTTAATATACTCTATGACTCCTTTCCTCTGTGAGATGGATACAGCCTCTCTGTTAAAGCCTTGTCTTTTGTTAATCTCCCTTTCATGCTCTGCTCTAGTCATAGGAAATTATTTTATTTCCTTTCATGTCTCTCTCACTGTCACCACCAACACCAGCAGCACTTTCTACCTCCCAGGTCCCCAAAACCGAGCTACTTTCCCTCCATTTTTTTTTTTAAGGCTTAGATGCCACCCTTCCCAGAAAATCTTCCTCGGTTTTGAAGTATGACTGAGGGGCTACTCATGTGTTTCACGGTGCTCTGTCCTTACCCCGTGTTAGCTACTAGTTCTGTGTGTTGAGACCATGCACTTGTTGGGATTGAGGACTTCTACAGAGCGCTCACCACTGGACCCCAGAATCTCATGGGAGCAGGGACCACTCTACTCCAGTGCCTGGTAGGGTCAATTGTCATTTTACCCAGCACCTCCGGGGAGCAGTTAGCACTTTGTACCGCCCCTTCCCTGGTACAATGATAAGCACCAAGAAAGGCTTCATTTCTTTGATGAATAAAAACATTTGCATTTCAATATTATTTTTAAAAATCTCAGGGAACTTCCCCTTGACCCACCCACCCAGACAATCCTCTGAGGTAGGTAGGTTGGGCCTGTATCCTAGTGGGTCTCCTCGGCCATGGGGTTAAGTTCCTCATTGTGCCCATTCAGAAGAGTCTGTGGCTAAGAGTCTTGAGAGCCAATAGAGGTTCCTTTTCCTTGTGAGCAAGGAAAGTACAAAGTTTTATTACAGTTCTGAGAGTATAATAAAAAATATATTAAACAAAACAATCAAGGTGGCACAGTAAATAAAGTCAATATAAATGACATTCATTTATATTGAATAACAAAGGCATGGATCAATTTCACTGAGAATCTGCTCCCAGAACTTTTTTTAATGCTTGCCTCCCCTCACACCAGAAACTTGAAATTAATTTTGTTTATAGCTAACATCTGTTATGAAGCATAAAAACAAAACCCATGGCATTTGATTTCTGGCTCCTTCAGTCTCAGTGACTCGGAATGACTGGATTTTTGAGAGAGGTAAATTACTGGGGAAGTGTTTCTGAAACTCCCTTCCCACGACACATGTCCTTAACTCTGTTCAGGAGGATTTCTGACCAAAGCACTTGGAACAGCATGCTCTCACGCCTCTCAGCAAAGGCTCTCCCTATATACTCAGGGTGTAGCACCAAGCTCAAAATTCACATGCTGTCAGTATTATTTCACAGACATCTTTACTTCCGGCATGCCATCTTTCTGTCTAACCCTCTAGTTTCCTGTTTTCTTAGATATGACTTGATATTTGCATATGTTGGAACTGAAACTGTCGAATTAACCAGAAGAGCTGCAGAAGTAAATTTGCTTAGATGGAATTTTCATATTTGGTATGACTGTGGATAATTCTGAATTTGTCTGTATTTTTAAATATCCATCTGATTGGTCTTTTTTCTCAGAAATAATAGAATGAAGAGAGACTAGGTGACTTGCTTGAGGCCACAAAGGAATGCAGCAGTGGAGTTAACACCAGTTTCTAAATGCACAGCCCAGGCGGCTTGGCTTTTGTTTTTTCTATTTCAGTGTGAGTGGTGAATGCTCACCCCTACATATTTTATGACTATGATTGTCCCCGTTGATTTGTTTAAAAATAAACTTTGGATTTCAGAATAATTTTAGGTTTACAAAAACGTTGCAAAGACAGGATAGCGTTTCTTCAACCAAGAGAATCTGCTGATCTTATAGAACCAGGATACATTTGTCAAAATAAGCAATTAACACTGGTACAATACAAACTACAGACCCCATTTGGATTTCTCCTGGATGGTTAAAAAAGTTCAACTTACAAAGAATTTTGATTCAGAGAGAAGTACAGAACCTGACCCCAATGCCACAGTGATACTTGATCATCGGCACCCAGAGAGTCAATCAGTCAAAGACTTGTTTACGAATTGTTTATTTTTTCCTGTTCTATATTAATAACCTACTTTTCAGACAGTGAGAAACCCGGTCCTGCCATTGGCCAGATATGGACTTAGTTTACAAAAGCCCCCATGTGTGACCAGTCTGGGGCGGCCGCTGCCCGCTGCCCTCCCTTCGTAGCCACACTGCTTTCAGGACGACTCGGGAAACAAAGGGAAAGGTTTCTTACCATCTGGTCCCCTGACCCATGCCTGTGGTTTGGTTGGGGTCAGTAGCTGCCACTGTAAAGGAACACTGGGTCAAAGTAAAAGCAATACACGCCGGAACGTAACTACTACTCTCTGCAGGGGCGTCCTTTCGTGGACGGACCCTGTTGGCAGGCTGCACACTCATTCTCCTGAAGTCGCTGTTGCTCGAACAGGCTCTTTGGTTTGCTTTATTACCCCTATATTCTTTTTGAAACATACTAAGTGATCTTCTGTAGGGACCCACACTGCTCCTTGCTCTCCCACTGTGGTAGGGCCCCTGAGCTGGTATAGGGTTGGGGACAGGAGTCTGGCTTTCAAGGCTGGAACTCCGGGCTCTCTGTGACAGCTAGTCCTAACCTCCTTGTATCATCTGAGATCCTGAAAGCATTCCCAGTTATTATAAGACCCATTAAACCACAAGCAAGCATGTTTCTGCACAGAGACATTGCTTTGTTTGGCTTATTATTCTGACATAGGAAATTGAAATAAAAACAAATTAACACTTGTAGATAGCTACACTCACCCTCCCTCCCACTCCCTAGCACTTCATTCTGTCTTTTCATGAAAGCGCCAAGAAGATAACACCCCATCTGGTTGGGGGTAATTTATTTCCAATTTTCTCAATCTTTTTTGAGCTGTGCATGTGGAGATTTGGTGGTGTATTACATCTCCAACATAATGGTTTCTATCATAAGAGCTTTATAATTATCCAGTCTATACATACTGCATCGAGACACCTTTCCTTTGGCCCTTGGGACCCTTAGGGAGACAAATGGCTTTGCTCTCCAGCAATATGGGGAGAGGGGCCATTGCAGACAGCATGGTGTACAGCAGACTGTGATAGCGGCAGATTGTGGGTATGGGTTTTGGAGTCTGAAACACCACAGCATATGTATTGAGAAGGGAGGTAAAGGGCGAGTTTGAGAGTATTCCATTCCTCCCTTCTGCTGCGCTCGCTCCTGCGGCACTGAGACTTGTCCTACGTAGTGTTGGAAGAGCTGCCAGAACAGGGGAAAAATCCATCCTAACTACAGCTTGCTTTACCTTCATGATGCCAACAAACCGAGATCCCTGAATTCGCTCATGGATTGAAGACCCCCTAGAGACTGAGAGTCAGTGTGTGTTGGCACCGGGATAGCAAATAGGCAAGGGCCACACACCAGAGAGGCAGGCAATGGACTCGTGTGCATATTGGGGCGCTTTATACATGACAGATGTGGCCTTGCAAATCAGTGTGGACAGAGGGACTACTCAATAGTGTGGCGACCATTGTTAACTTGTACAACAACGAGCACTTTCTACATCACACACAACAATAAATTCCAGGTGTATTAAAAGACCTCCCTCCTGGTGGGGTGGGGAGGGGTGGATTTAGTACAAATTCAAAAAGGAAAAGACAAACATCCCAGCAGAAAAGTAAGAAATGACAGGAAGAGGTTGTTGACAGAAGAGGAAATCCAAGTGGCTTTAAAGGACGTGAAATTATCTCGAGCTTCACTAGTAATCAGGGAAATGCAAATGAAAGTGAGAGCACAGTAATACCTGGCTACACCATCAGACTGGGGGAAAAAAATAAGAAGTTTAATTTCATTGGGATTTGACAAAGATGAGACTCCACGGGCGCTTTCTTATCCAAAGTGCTAGGACCACTTTGGGACACAGCATAGCTTTGCAAGTGTGCCCACCCTTATTCTCTCATTTCCACTCCCTAGGTGGGCACCCTGGGGAAACAAGCACACGTGGCCACCAGGAGACGTGTGCAGACGTGTTCAGCGTATCGTTTCCTAAAAGCTAGAAACTGGAAAGATCTTCAATATCCAGCAAACATGAAAGGGAAAACTAAACTGTAACATGTATAAAGTGAGATATTATATGGCACTTGAAAGACTAGTTAAAAGTCTCCGTAGGCTTAGTCATTATTTTCCTGTGGGGACTACGCTAAGTATTTTGCATGTGAATATTAGTTCATTTCATTCTCCTGACCATCTTGTGATGGGGGTAATATCATCACCCCCATTTTGTAGACGAGCCATCTAAGGTACAGAGAAGTTAATTTCCCAGGGTTCCATAGCTGTCAGTGGCAGAGTTGGGCTGGGAATGATCCAGTCTAATTCTAGAACTGGTGATTAATTAATTAGTTTTTTAAGGATTCTGTTTATTTACTTTGAGAGAGAGGAGAAGGGATGGAGAAAGAGAGGGAGAGAAACATCAATGCACAAGAGAAACATCAATCGGTTGCCTCTCTCATGCCTCCAACCAAGGACCTGGCCTGCAACCCAGGCATGTGCCCTGACCAAGAATAGAACCAGTGACCTTTCAGTTCACAGGCTGGCACTCAATCCACTGAGCTACACCAGCCATGGCTAGAATTGGTGATTTCAACACTATACCTGCCCCATAAAATAAACACAATGACTACCGAGCAATAAAAGCACAATGCTGAACAAAAATTTCAATTTGGAAGATGATATACAGTATGATTATTACTCAGGGTTAGGTTCAGCTACATTTGAAACAAATAAAAATGACAATGAGGCTCCAAGGCCATGAGGGACCC
This sequence comes from Artibeus jamaicensis, assembly GCF_021234435.1. NCBI lineage: Eukaryota > Metazoa > Chordata > Mammalia > Chiroptera > Phyllostomidae > Artibeus > Artibeus jamaicensis. Next base: position 5,337,840 of record NW_026521828.1, on the reverse strand, counting down.
AGGCCTCACTGCTCTGGCATCCTTAGCATCGTGCCAACTTCAAGGTGGGGTCATGAACCCAGGGGCTGCTGGAGCTTCATCTCCCACACTCACATTCTACAAAGGAAGAAGAAGAGGGGAGGAAGAGCAAAAGGCACACTGCTGGCTGAGACCATTGAGGGGTCATCTAAGAAGCCCTGCCCAACGACCTTTGCTTCCACCCCAGAGCTGGCAAGAGAAGGTGGGGAACGTAATCCTTTAGTTGGGTACCTTGTTGTCCAGAATAAACTACATGCTTCATGAAGAACAGTATTGAGTAGATACCTAGAAACTTCTGTCATAAATACCATTTATATAAGGTTTAAAATGATACTACATATTATTTATGGATCTATATATACTTATTATAGTACAAAAGCATGCATGGGAATTATTAATACCCAATTTAGGGCAATAGTTATTCTGGAAAAGGAGGGAAGGAGAGGGATTAATAGGGAGATACTACAATGAACTTCCACACTTAAAAAAAAAAACCCAGCAAAAATGACATGGTGTTAAAATTTGGTAAGTTGGGTGGAGGGTAAGGCCTGGTGTGTCTTTTGGAGTTTCTGGTTCTCTCCTTTTGGGCAGTGCATCCCCTCTTCTTGTAGGACAAAGTCTAGATGCCCCCGGACTGCCTCCCCTGTTGAAATCTGAAGCCCTCACTGAACCTGAGTCAGTTTGTTCCAAAATGCAGTATTTTTGGAGCATGCCTGCATTAACAGGACTAAATTGGCTGAGAGCTTATCAAATGTCAAGCACTAAGCTAAGGTCTTTGCAAGCATTAACTTATTTAATCTTCACAAGAGCCCTGGAGCTAAGAGCTGAGGTTATTTCCATATTTCAGAAGGGGAAATAGGACTCACAGAGGTTGAATATCTTTCCTAAGTTTCCAGAGTTCACAGAGGCAGAGTCCAGATTGGAACCCACACTTGCCTGACCTCTGAAGCTGGGCTCCTAATTACCTTGCTGTCCAGAGACCCTTCTATGAGCTCTTCCGAGGTCCAGTCACTCACTCAGCCTCATCTCCTCCTAAAGAAAGAACCCCTGGTGTGTATCTGAAAACCAGGGATAAGGTGCGATGCTGGGTCTGGAATGGGAAAGCAGACTGGGTTTACCAGGGGATTAGTGGGATCTCAGTCTGGGTGGGTCACACAGAGGCAGGCTGAGATGAAGGAGCAGGAAAGACAGGGACTAAGTGCTCAGACTGGTTGACAGCCGAAGAACTAAGTACTTCTTCAGCCCTTTGTTATCCATGTTCTCGCCTCTGCAGGGCAGGAGGCGATGAGGGGCTGGAGGTGGGACTCTGGCCAGGAAGCGTGTACACACTCTGCTGTCCCCAGTGCCACTTCTCTCTGACATTTAAGCAGGGCTCAGCGCCCACGCCATGCATATCTCTGTCTGCTCACTCCTCCCCTCCAAAGAGCTCCTTGAGAACAGAGACTGTGCCTGGTTCAAGACCTGCCACAGGCTGGTGCAGGGCAGGGACCTAAATGTTTGTTACATAAACAAATGAGCACATAAATGAACAATAAGTCAACTCAGTAGGATGGAGGTTTTGTGGAGGCCTCTGAATTGGGACCAAGCACCCAGAACAATAAATACCAAATTAGTTTCCATTTCTTGAGGGCAAAGTCCATGTATTATTCATGTATACTTCGCCCCTGGTGCTCGCTGAATAGCTGCTGAGTTGAATTGAGATGAATTATCAAATGAAAACAGGGATTTATAATGATGGCCTGGAATTGTATGAGGCATTCCAGAGATCCATATAGAAAGAGCCAGGTTGTTTTGAGAGTGATCCCAAATGTCTAGTAAGAACACCGTTATTGTCATGGTCAGAAACAAAATAACTATGGCCACCGTTGATTTGGTCTGTCCTGTGTGCCGGGTGCTATTGAGTGGATTATTACTAAAGCTTAACCATCACCTTGCAAGTAGATTTTGTAATTACCATGTCACAAGGAAGCGACCCAGACCCAGGCTAAGTGACCTCCTGAAGACCAAACTGATCACGGAGGACCCAGTTCGGACTTAAGTGCAGGTCTCTCAGGCTATTGGGGCAATTAGAATTTTTTTTTCCTTTTGCAGCAGTGACAAAGGGCAGTCAAAAAGTTGCTTGTCTCCTTGAGAAAAGGTTCTGCAATGTCCTGCATCTCCTCCCAGGGCACCAGTGATCTTATGGCTACTCTGAATATACTTGAGCTGCAACCACTAACCTAATTGTTTCAGCTGGCAAATTTAGTTGACTTTATGTAAGCCCTTATTTCCCACAGGGGTGATGTTATGAATTGGTATTGCTCTGTGGACACGGTATATACCATAAAAATCCCAACACTAATCATGAAAATATCTGAAGGGAAAAAGAACCCCTCAAATAGGTGCTTTTGCAAACATACATCTGTAAAAGACTGAATGTAAAATTACATTGCAATTTTTCTTCTTTTTTTTAAGAGGCTTTACAAAAATCTGAGTGCAGTGGAGTCTGAAATGAAAATGTTGGCTTTCTCTCCTGGTACATCTCTCTCTACCAAGCTTCTTAAGCTCTCTTCTTTGCTCTGGGCTTCTTTGAACTGAATTAAAATTAAAGTCAACTCTCTTAAACTTCCCTTATGAGTTCATATGCCACCCCTACCCCCTGGGTTTACAGCCTTCTCTCTCCAACAATTCTTTACACCAGTTGAAATGCCTTCCTTAGCGTGTCACATGCATTAGCTTTCGAAAGAGAGATGCTCCCGTGGTCAAAACTGTGGCTTTGATGGAGACGCAGATGATTCGTATGTGTTTGCATCAATCCATTCAATCAAAAGTCTTTCTACTCTCCTGACTCAGCATATTGTCTTTGATTATTGGGGGTGTCACTCAGTCAGCTGGGGACTGGGCTACATGGGGGGCAGCAAGCCAGTTTCAAGGCAGGTTGTGGGTGCCGAGGAGTTGTGTGAGTGTGTGTGTGTGTGTGTGTGTGTGATGACTTAACAGAGTATAAACGTGGGAAATTGCCTGTAGGGCCTTCCTAGGCTGGGGACAGCAGACACGAACTGCTCTGTTGGGGTCAGAACACCTAGGAATTCAAGGACAGTGACGCTCTGTCCTATGGAACGTTAACACCTCCCGAGCAGTGAGGGTTCATTCATAGGTGATTATGGTGATGTTGACCAGATTTATAAGATTGATTTTTATCAGAGGTACAAAACAAAGATTCAAGGTGTAAAAAGGGATCTGCTGCATCTCGATGCGGTCATCCCGGGCTAGTGCCAACCCTGCCGCCTCCCCTCTGTCCAGGTCCACTGTGGTCCAGGCAGGAGCTTGGGATGGGGGTGCTGAACAGGTTGCCGCAGTAGAACTCAAAATGTCCAACGACCTTGCTGCTGCCCATCCCTCATGCTGTCGGCTGCTCTGCCTGCCTTGGGTTCTACGAGATATGCGGATTCCTTCCAGGGCTCCCTCCTTAGTAGAACAAAACCAGAAAACAACTCCACATGCAGACCGTTGCCTTGACCTATCAGGACGCTGTATATGCAATCAGATCCAGACTTCCTGCGTGGAAACCCCAGCTCTGCCACTTACCAGCTGTGAGTCCCACTTACCCTCTTAGTATCTCAACTATCTCCCTTGTGCGGGGGTACTAGGGTTGTCGGGATTCATGAGATAATATTTCTAATTCATTCAAGAATGAAAGCCCCATAGTAGGTGCTTTCTTTATAAGTAGTTGTTAACTAAATACATTTAAAAAACTACATTTTAGGCAATTCATGGACTTATGAGTCCACAGGTGTGTGTTAAAAGTTCCCTGATTTGGATTAAATTTTTTGTTTATATTCAGAATGGGTTATTATTTACTTACAGATTACATTTTCTGGAATATAATTTATATAAATACTAAGTTTATTCAGCCCAACGACATAAAGAATAAATAATAGAATTTAGCTTACTTCTCTCCTCCTAGCTCAAATCAGAGGAAATAATTTTTGAGGATTCATTCATTCGTGCATCGATTCACTCACTCATCCTTGCATCCATCCATTCATCCACCCGTGTATACCTCCATCCATTACACCAGTTGTTCTCCCTTTTCTCTTCCCATTGGGTTGTGTTAGCTCCCTGTGAACTGATGACTAGCGTACTCACTGAACCTGTCTAACTGTTGGTTGCTACTTCAGCAGCTCCCAAGGACTTGAAATATTCATTCCACACCAAATGACCTTTCTGCTGGCTGTGAGCATGTCAAAACACAGGGAAAAAAGACTCAAAACACGGACCAAAAAAAAGTAAGGCATGGAGAACAGGACTTGCCGAACCAAATGAAGCAAATCTTATTTACAAACGACCTCTCACCCCTGAGATCAGCCCAAAGTAAGAAGCATCTGTCATCTTTGGGAACATCCAATACTCCTCACCCTGACAAGGGGCCTCTAAAGACCAGATTCCATTTCAATCTAATTGCCTCTTTGCCCTTTCCCTGTCTTCCTCCAGCCATGCACAGCAAGCTAAACCATCTTGGGATGGAAAACCAGCCTGGAGATGAGAGGCATCTTGACAGCGGAACCCGGGGGTGGAGGCAGGGCAGTGGCTCTGCTAATTAAAGAACACCACAGTGAGATTTTGGCGAGAGACCACGTTGCCTGGAATCTTGGAGCACCTGTGGACGGCTGCATTTAGCTAGAATGCTCCCCTTCACTGAGGCTTCGCACAGGGAGATCTTTCTGAGCGAACTGTCTAAACTACGTGTGGTCCTCCTCTTAAAGCCCTCCTTAATGTTAGTGACCAAATTTTCTTAGCTGCAAATGGACAACAGGCATGAGTGTATGAGACGGACAGTCCATAGGTTAGGCAGAGAAGTCATGAGAAATCCAGGCTGAGTGATAAATTCTTTCCTGCTTCTACTCATAAGTATTCACCAAGCATATGTGAAGGTTGAAACACTGATGAACTTGTAGGTGAGATTCTTGGCCTCATGAAGCTTACACTTTGGTGGGGAGGAGAGAAGCCAAAGGAAAAGAAACAAACACCATCCCACTAGATGGTGTTAAGTTCTCTGATGGAATTAAGTGTGGAGAGACCCAGAATCTCGAGAACAGTAGCTGACACTTGCTTTTCACGCACCAAGCACAGTGCTCAGCATTTGCTTGTGACAACTCATTTAACGTTCACAATCTTATCATTCTGATTAGCTTTCCTGTTTGCCTGATGAGAAAACTGAGTCAGAGAGAGCTTAATCCTGATTTGTTACCATATGGCAACTCCATCCTTCTATTCTTGGCCCCAAATTGTTGTGTCATTTTCCCTTTGCCTGTCTCTCTGTTGGACTTTATACCCAAGTATACAATGAATCAGAAAATACCACCTTCTTTACCTCAATAAATATACAGAGTCCGACCAGGGCTCACCTCCTCCACTGATGTATTCTGATCTGAGCCACCATCGTCTCTCACTTGATTTGTTGCAATAAACTCCTAGCTGGCCATACAATCTATTCTTGTTCCTTAGAACCTATTCTTAAAAGAGTAGCCACAGCTGAAAAATGAAAGTCAAGTGATTTCACAGCTCTGCCCCAAATGCTCCAAGTGGCCTCCTATCTCTCTGCTTGGAGTAGAAGTCCTTTCTTTGTATTTGGATTCCTCAGCCACCCCTTTCTTCTCTGGCCACCTGTCGAAGCTTGCTCACCTCCTGCTCAGTCTGCTGAAGCCACACTGCCCTCCTACTTGCTCTTAGGGGACAGCAGGCATGTGCCACCTCATAGCCCAAGGACCTGCAGTTACCTCTGTCTTGATACCCACTAAGCTCCCCTGATCTGGCTCGAATGTCATTTTTTTTTCCACTGGGAACATCCCCAGCCACCCTATTTCTAAGTGTTCTTTATCATTCTTCCCTACATTTTTTCCAAAGCGTTTATCACCACCTGATATATATTTTTAAAGTTTTTTTTTTAATGCTTGCTTTCCACTACTAACATATAAACTGCATGAGGGTAGGGGTTTCTGTTTGTTTTGCCCATTTTATCTTTTAGATTGCTTACAATAGTTCTTTGTACAGAGGAGACACTGAATAGATATCTGTTTAATTACTGAATTAATTACTGAATTTTCCTGACATGATAATAATAAAAAATTAAGGTCAAAAGAGATAATGACGCTTGATCTAGATGAGGAAGAGGAGGAGAAATGACTACAAGTAAGATAAAGAAAGGGCTAAATGCTCAAAGAGAAGTATAATTTAAAGCTAAATAAGAGAGGCCAAGCATAAAAATAGCCTGAATAGATGCTAAAAGAAAAAGGGGCTTGGATGTATGTCTTAGTTCACCTCTGTTCAGTCTTCCCCGATTACCTGAGATCAGTCAGTCCCCCACTTGGCTGATTAAGAGTGTCTTGATCTCGGAGAAGTGACTTTTCCTGCAGACCTTGCAGGAAAGATAAGGGCAATGTCCCAACGTGGCACCCTCTTTCCCAGCCCTAATTGCCTTGGACTCTGTCACAGGCTTATTGAGGAGTTCTGAGACAGAGCTCCTTATCGCCGCGATCATCCTGATGGCCACGTTTGTGGAGAGAGGTGCTGGGAAGGAAGTGGCCAACCTGGTGACTCTTTACCTGTCCGGAAACGGAGGCCCTGAACCAAGGTGTTGTCGTCTTCCTCTTCATGACCGTAGCTCTGTAGGAGGAGTATTTTGAGGGGAAGTACACACAGAAGGACGATCTCAATCACAGAATATGAGTCTGGGGAAGGGTCAGCTTTCCCCCAAACCTCAGAACAATTGCAGGCAGCTCTGGGATGGCTGCTGAGTGATACACAAGCCTAACGCAGCATGGCACGAGTTCGGGGTCTCCCGAAGACCTGGCTGCAGGACAGGGTCAGGGTCACTCTGGGGTGCTTTAGACTCTTTCTCCGTGAGTGGCGCACCATTTGCCAATGCTAGTGAAAAGTGCAGAACTTTTCTTGGGCAAGTTTCTTGGCATATGAGTTCAGCCACCCCTGTTAGCTCAGGAGAGAAGCCCGGGCAAGACTGTTGTGGAAGCAGAGGTGAAACAGGCTCAGGCATCTGCAGCAGCAGCCCAAGCATTTTGGGAAAATGCATTTTCATCTTCAATTTACACCAGATCTGGAGTGGAGTGAAATCATTACAATGTGTTAACTCCTGCTCATCCCGCCCCGGACAGCTAGCTTTGTATGACAGATACCTTCAGGGACTGTCCCTAGGGGGTGGGGCACTGTAAGGCTGCTGAGGGAATGTGGTTCCCCTGAGTTTGCCGTTTCATCAGTCACAGTGCGTGGAAGTGACATCCTCTGATCCCTAGTGGAGATGGAAGGTTGGTAAAGGGAAGAGAGAGAATGAGCACGTGGGAGGGAGGCAGAAACAGAGAGAGACAGAAAGAGGGAGGGAGGGGGAAGAGAATGATGAAGAAAGGATTAGAAAATAGAAGACTATTTAATTGATTGGGTACCTATCACATAACAGCGTGATATTAAACACATGAAAAGCGTTAGCTCGGACATGGTCCCGACCCAGCCTTCCGTCACAGGGACCAGCCAAGCCACGCGTGAGCTGATCCTCCGTGAGTGAGTTTGGCTTCACACAAGGATGGTCTCCGGCAAGCGAGCTCTTAGCTGCTCCTGACACCTTTACAAGGGGCTAAGATTACATGGAGAGGGGCTTTCACAAGCACCACGCGGTGCTTTTCCCGGCCCCTGGCATCTGGATGGAGGATCTGGTGAAGTGGCGTCAGGAGGGACGCAAGATCGAGAGGCAGGTGGTGATCCTGGCTCAATATAAAGTTCTTGTAGCTACTTTAACAAATTCACTCATTTGTTCAACACATATTTATCAAGTGCCAATAACAAAATCATATGTATGTATAATTTACATATAAATATAAAATATATAATTTATATAAAGATATATGAAATTTAAAAGATCTTCAAAAAGAAACTGTGACCAAAGGTGACTTTTGTTTCAAGGCCGACTGTCAAAGCTAATTCCTACACATGCTGTGACTTTATTGAACTCTAGGAGAGCCCTAAGTCCATGCACAACAGTGTGTAAACCACTCTGGGCCTGAACACTTCAAGTGGGGAACTTGAACCTCAAGTTCCTGAGAATGTTATTCAAAGATCGGAAGGCTACTGGGTTTACTTCTCTTGTTTTTTTTCCTCTCTAGTACTAAACAATTCCAGTCCTAGATTGATTTTTCTTCCCTTCTGTAATCAGCCCAGCAAAGGCCTGTGACCTCAATGCAAAACAAAGGCTGAATTAGCACAATCAGTCCTCAAGTTACATAACAGCGTTAGCTACTACAAAGTACAATACATGAGGCCCCCGAACAGCACTAGTTGCATTTTTCCAGCTGAGTTCTGCCAGAAGGCGCCAGGGTGCAAGTCTCCCAACCTTTGTCTGACCTTCCTCCCCAACATGCCACTGACCAGCTTGGGGAGATCACCATCCCGACAGCCCTCTAAGCAACTCAGCTCCCGTGTCGGTGGAAGTTTATAAGCACAAGGAACAGAAACGGCCTCGCTTCCCTTGCCCTGGCCTCCATCAGGGAGCGATTCAATATGGAGTAATGATCTTTAAGAAGTTGCGTGTTTATTCTGCAGGCGGTTTCTGCTGCCTCCACTAGTGGCCTGAGCCCTCTGCCAGGCTCGCACAAACAGCTCTCCTGGAAGCAGTCACGCTTTATGAACTGTTCACAGGGAAAGCACATCACCAGCTGTCAGCAGCTGCACGCTCTTTTACCCTGAAGAGCTAGGAGAGGAAGGAAAGACAAATCGCTCTGCAGAAATGCTTCTGTAAATTTAGCAAACAGAATGGCTACACAGAAGCATCGGATGCTCCTCATTTTGCTAATGCCATTAGTCAAATTATCCAACTTCCCTAGCAGGTCCAGAGGGAGGAGGGGAGGGCCCTTTCCACTCTACGAGTGAGAGAGAAATTAGACAGAGATCAGGGGCTTGGGTCCGAATCCTGCCTCTGTCTCAGGTTGTCTCCAGGAGTCTCTCCTTGCCTAGGAATGTGCTAGAAGAGCCAGTGGGTACCCAGCCTGTACATTGCCATTCCCAGGATCAAATCAACAAAAACAACCACAGCAGAATGCAAAGAACGAGAAAACTATTATCAGTCAAATATGTTTTGTGCTTTACATTTGTCAAGGACACTTTCTTCCCTATAGCTTGGTGGAGCCTTTCACTATCTTCCTAAGCAATTAGAGGCAGATAATATTAAGTCCATTTTAGCCTGATTGAAAGCTGACAGTTTGAGATGAGAGAGTAGGTCAAGATAACAATTAAGGACACATCTAGGAACTCAGGTAGGTCTCCTAACTGCTAGAGCAGTGGGTCTTTTCATATATACTGCTCTGTGTAGACCACCGTTATCATTCTCTAAATAACCATTATTTTCAGAACTAGCTGTTGAGCACTTACTAGAGGCCAGGCTTTGGGCTGCACGTGTCACAAACACTTTACAAACTGAAACATTAGAACGACCCTACGCAGGAGAAACACAGATGTGAAAACTGAAGCTTCCGCAGATCAAATGACTTGCCAGAGAGATTCTTTGATCCACAGCAAACTGATACGCAATCTTGGGCAACTGTACCCCTCTGATTCTTGGTTGAATGGAGTTAATGACACCTACTCCTGGTCTTCCAAGGTCTAACTAGCCTGGGGACCATCTGGGATAACGGGTAGGAGAGAGTCTTGAAATGTGCGAGGTGATAATCTTCTCTCACAGCAAGTAGGTGGCAGGGCTGGGGTCTGAATCCAGTCCTGCGCATTTTCAGATGGAGGACATGTGAGCATGATGCTAGCTATACAGCATACTAATTTCATATTTTAAAAAGCCGTTACCTAGACGCCTCATTGCCGGTCATCTACACAGTAGAATTAGGAGTCCATGAACTCTCTGCTGATTTCAACAAACTGGGCAGCAAGTCTTTTGAACTCTCAAATTCCAAAAGGCTGTTTGTCATGCAGGGCACGCAGGCAGCAAGGGGTTAAGGCTGGGCCCTGAGAAAGAGGCAACAGCTACTTTGGCTGTGCCTGCGATTCACCTCTTTCTGGCACATCTTTGCTTTTCACTGGCTGAGCAAATAAGTATCACCAAGGAAACGGTCTTTTTTTTCCCCTGTCATTCTGAACTCAAGTGTAGCCACTTCAAATGATGACAGTAACTACATTTGGGAAGGTGGAGGGAGTGGGGGAAGACTCCTAGGTGCCTAAGAAAAGGAAGAGAGATCTGGGGGATGTTGAGGGGGTCTTTGGTGACTTCCTAGTTTCTGGTGCTGGCTGAGGTCACCATAGACATCCTACGGACATCTTGGCTGGTACTCTCATAGTGAATGAAAGGTCTGATAAAATAAGTTTTAATTGCTTTTAAAGAAATGATTCTTCTTACAAAAATCCCTAAAGCAATCCTCTGGCTGCCTTGAAGTCATTACATCCAGCTCCTTCCAGCTAAAATAGGAGGAAAGGGAATGAAGTGATAATTAAAAGTAATTATGATGGTGATGATGGCGGTGGCCATAGTGTGTACCGAATGCTTGCTCTATGCACAGCAGTTTCCCAGACAGTTCATGCGTCGCATTTTATTAAATCCTCACGACCACCCTGGGGAGCTGCTATTATTACCCCCATTTTGCAGATAATAAAACTGAAGCTGAGAGTTTCAGGAATAAAGTTTGTACAATGAAATGAGTAATTTCTACTGTTTCATCAAGGATCTTTAAAAATGAAATTGGCTTTCTGTATTTTAGCCCCAAGCCACGGTGGTAAATAAAAAAAGGTGAATAGCACAGCCGGGTGCCCCTGCCTCGGTTCAGCCTGGAGCGTCTGACTCACGCACCATCACTGCAAATGCTAACACCGCAAAAAAGACAAATAACGACTTTGTATTATAACAGTATAGTTCTGACCTTGCAGACATCCCAAAAGGGTCTCAGAGATCCCCCGGGGTCCATGAACTGCATTTTGAAAATTACTGTTTTTGGCTTAAACCCTGAGTCTGACCAAACAGAACAAAACAAAAACAATTATTTGGGGACCAAGAGGAAGGTTCTCATGATCACTTGATAGCTCACCCCCTGTGCACGCGGGTTCATGTCTTGGGGCGAGGCCACATTTTCCTACCACATTTACTAGTATTTTTCTCTTAGTGCTAAAAGCCACTCGGTCCCCTCTCCGGACCCCACTCTTGTGTATCAGTGATGCCTCTTCATGGAGTCAAGCCTGAGAAGAACCCGTGTGACCGGCTCACAGGCTTAGACTCTGCTTCTCAGGAAAAAATTGTTAAGCAACTGAGTTGATATGGCCAGGGGCGACCAGAGTGACAACACAGCCCTAGGGTCTTGGCCTCAACCTTTGAACCAGGGCATGTAGACAAAGAACAAATTTAGCAGTAGAAAAAAAAGTAACATTGAGGTACACTTTTTTTTTGAATCCTTACCTGAGGGTGTATGTTCACTCATGGGGTGGCAGGGACGGAGGGACGGAGGGAGCGGGAGAGAGAGCAGTTGCTCAGCTGCCTTCTGTTCGCACACTGACCAGGTCTGAACTCCCAACCTTTTGCTGCACTGGACAACACTCCCAGCAAGCCACACGGCCAAGGCAAGTTAAACTTCTTACTGCACTTTGCCATGTACAACACACACCCACATTCTTGTGCGCATTATATACGGGATTTTTATACCCATGCCATGTGATGATACCCATGTATAATGCACATCCTTATTTTTCCCTCAAAAATTTGGGCAAACGAGTATGCATTATACATGGCAAAATAGGTTATTTAAAATGTATCTAAAATATCACGGGGAGCTCATAGGACTGTATAGCTCAAAGGTGCCTCTGAAATCATCTAACTGAGAGTTCTCACTGGGATGTACTTTGCCCTCCAGGGGACATTTGGCCATGTCTGGGGGTCATGCTCCTGATTCACAGTGGGTAGAGGCCAGGGATGCTTTTAAGGGTCCTCCATTGCCCAAGATAGCTCCTGCAAGAAAGAATCGCCGAGCCCCAATGACAATAACGCCAAAGCTTAGAAACATGTTATGGTTTGACTCTCTAGAAGCTTAACGTTTAGGTTTCAAGTTTTATTTGAAAGTTATATTTTATGAGCAGAGCGTAAAGAAAATACAGCCCAAGGGAGGTTTATCTTGTTAGTTGCGCCATCAGCCCCAGACCAGCGCAGGTGCTCTGTCCCAGACAAACCAGACACCGCGGTGACCCCACATAGCTGAGGGCGGCCACGGTCAGGGCTCTCAGATGGGCCGCAGAGCTTGCGGGCCTGTGGGCCAGAGCCTGGGACTGCTGCGTCTCCCCACCCACCCTCCCATCAGCTGACTCTGCCTCCACCTGCTGCTGTTGCTCCCCGGCCCAGGATGCTGTTGTCTGCCTTTCCTGGACAGTGAACAAGTGTGTTTCCTGGCTGGAACCACGGCTTTCTGGCTAGGCCGCTGGAACCTAAGAGTCCCCGAAAGTAACTCCAGACGCTGCTGCATTGCGTCTGCCTGGGATCAGGGCAGTTCCTTTTTTTTTTTTTTTTTTTAATCTATAAAAATATAGGGGATTTGGTGCCTGTTTGTTCCTAATCACTTTAAAAGCTGGACAGTCTTTCACCAAATTTGGAGAATTATATTTGGGATATTCTGACTTACAATATACAATTGGAGGCAGACGTGAGTATGCCCTGTGGAAACTAACGTTAACGTTTCCACAGGAAACAGGGTCTTTTCCTTGGAAAGATGACCTAAGACAGACAGGCCTGCGTAGCTGTCAATGGGGAGAGACACCTCATGTGTATGAAGTCCCTGTGACTCAAATCCAAACAGCAGTTTTGGTATGAACCCGCATCATAAGACTCAAAGGCATATCTCCATTGCTGGCTCTTGTTTGCAGTCAGCTGCTGCTTCTGCTGGCAGCAGCAAACCAGGGTGGACAGCAAGCAGAGCAGTCGGAGGGGAAAGGTCATGCGTGGGCAGCCCAGAGGCAGCCTGTCTGACTTCCACACTGGGTGCTGTGACCTTGAGCACATCACCTAACACCTCTGTGCCCCGGTTCCCTATGGGGTGGTTGCAAGGCTGAGATGAGTGTTGGTCCAGGTCTCAGAGTCAGTAGTGCCCGGTGTACAACAAGTGCTCGGCAAGGATTAGCGGCCACTGTTATTACCATGGTCATTGTCATTATGCCTTAGCAGCGCATAATGGACACCAGCTGATTCCATCTCAGATGCTGACATTCTATATAAGGTTCCATTTTTTTTAAAAAAGGTTTTCTGCTAAAAATAAATATGAAAAACCACTGGGAAGCTTCATTTTCACACCTAGTGGCTTTGAAGACTAAATGCCACCCAATATTAAAACCAGATTTTTCTTATTCTGAAGTCTGAATCAAAAGTGTCACATGACAGACAGGAAAGGAAGTTCAATGAAGCAGTCTCAGATCAAATACTGCAGGGCTAAGCAGGGGCCTCCCTGCCTGGTCGTTGCCCTTCACTTTCAAAGGAGTTTATTTAGCCTTTCAGACAGGTTCATTCTCACTGTCCATCATGGGAGTTTGTCAAGATATCAGCCAGTGCAGGGGTGTTGGCATCATGTCCCACCCAGATGTGGGTGACTTGGTCAGAGGAGGGCCCTAGACAAGCATCAGCAACACTTACAAAGGACTGTACGTCCTCTCAAGTCCAGAGATGGCACATTCTCTGACCTTGGACTACCTGGGTTCAACTCCTGGGCTTTGCCATGTACAAGCTCTGTGACCTCGGCAAGTTATCGAATATCTCAACCACAGTTCAGAGAGGGTATGTGATTCACCTGAGGTCACACAGGAAATGGCCCAGCTGGCACTGGAATTCAAGGCTCTCGACTGGTGGCTGCCCATCTTCAGTTTGTAGATGGGCTTTTAGATGGCTTAGCCTCTTAAAAAATATTTGATTTAGCCACCACGATGGAGAGGAATTTGACTTCACCTGAAACCCAGGAACTCCAGCTTCTATTTCCCCATCAGAGAATTAGGCATCATTCTAAAATCTGCTTTACAGAGCTGACATGAACACTAATTGCAAACAATCCTAAAAGCTCTTGGTACAATGCCTTGCATTCAGAACACGCATGAGGAGCTCTAGTCATCAGTGTCTGTCTGTCTGTCTGTCTCTCTTCCCCACTCACTTATAGCTCCCTCATGTGTCTGCATTTGGAGCCCATGCTTGAAACCACAGTGCTAAAATAGATGCCGAGTCTCCCTCAGAGAGGAGCCTGGGAAGGTTAAGCAGGAGGAGAGGAATTAGTCAGCATTAGGCTGTGGCAGGCACTTTCTAGGGGCTTTAAACTGATCCACTTACATAATCCTCAGAACAATCTGACGAGATCACTAAAGCTATAAATGTTGTTTCTCGAACTCAGGTGTAAGCTCCTCCAGTGTGGGCTGGTGTCCCATCCCTCTGAATTTTCACCACTGTAGTCAGCAGGATGATCAAGGACATCTCATCCCGTTAGGAAACTGTGACCCAGAGATGGGACGTGAATCACCCAGCATCACACAGCAAGTGGCAAGGCTGGACTTGAACCCAAGGCTCTTTGCTGTGGTGCCAAATGGATGCTCATGACTATTCCTATTTTGCAGGTGGGCTTAGTTTGGCCTGTACCATGTTTTTGAAAAAAAATTCATCGTCAAACTTTTTAAAAAAATTGTGAGATTTTCACATGCAAATCCGGATTCCTGACTCCTCGCTAGGTCTGGCCTTTAGGGGCCTTGGTGCCATGAGGCAACAGTGGCTGGCACTAAGGAGTCTCTGCCCTTATCTGAGATAAGCACTCCTGCTCACTGCCTCCTACAGACTGCCATCTTCCTGTGCTGTGGCCTTGTGCGGTGCCTCCCTGGCCTCTGCACGCACTTGACGTTGTCACCCTGAGCTCCTGACTAGTCCTTTTCCAGCCTCCCCTGCGCCTTCCACAGGACTGGACTGGATTAACCAGACAGCAGCCCTTTGAACAGCCTGTATTCAATCAAACTGTGTCCCCAGGAAAGATGTTAAAGTCCTAACCCCCAGGACCTACGAATGTGACCTCGTTTGGAAACAGGGTCTTTGCAGATGCAATCAAGTTAAGATGAGGTCCTACTGAGTTGAGGATGTGTTTTTGTAAGAAGAGATGAGACACAGATGCGGACCCCGAGGGAAGACAGTCACTGGAGGTTAGCTCCCACAAGCCAAGGAATGTCGGGGCTCCCAGAGCTGGAAGAGGAGGGGACGCCTCCTGCCCTAGAGGCTCAGGGGGAGCCTGGCTCTGCAGACATCTTGCATTTCTCGCCTCCAGGACTGTGAGAGAGAAAGTCACTCGGTTTGTGGAACTTTGTGACAGCAACCCTAGGAAATGAAAACACAGCCCTGTCACACAAGCCTTCCACCTCTTGTTCTCAGAGCTGGCTTTTGTCCTTGTCCTCCCTTCTTCCCAGCAGCCTTCTCCCTCACCCACCCTCTGGTGCATCTCTAGCAACCTTGTCACTGTCTGCCTCAGGTCCACTGAGGGCTCCGGGCCGGACCGATGCCTCCTGGGATGAAGAGGTCACTGAGCCCAGTTTAGATTTTGGCACATAGAGAGCCGACAAAGTGGGGGAACTATTTGCAGGCATCGATATGGCACACAGCTGGGTGGCGTGGTTGCCAGGCTGCCAGAATCAGCTGCCGGAACCTGAAATACATCCCGTGGGTCACTGTAGTACCAACTTTGGAAGCTGTGAGAGCAACAAGCTTGCCTAGGACTGTAAATGAATTGGCCCAGGCACCCCTTCTCCCTCCCCAGCATCTCCAAATCAACGCCACCAGTTCCTTAGCATTCAGCACATCCCTGGGCTGATGAAGCTGGGACAGGCCACTTGTTCCCTACAAAGCAGGTCATCAACAGCTTTTCTCTTTTCCCTTCCTCATTGCTTAATCCATCCACTTCCTAATGCTAATGGATTTTTAAATAAGCCTAGGACAATTGACAGCATTTCCCAATTAAAACCAAATACCCTTCATCCACCCTTTACACAGCCACTGAGTAAGGAGGAGCATCCAGGAGCACAGGCCCAGCTGGGTGTCTCTCCCTGGCTCTCTGCCTCCTGCTGACTCAGCTCAGTTCTCCCCGCTGCACGGCCCCATGGGACCTGGCTGTGCAGAGGTGCTCTGAGGTGCAGGAGGGACTTCCAGGGACCAGCTGGCATGATGCTGCCTGAGGTTTCTGAGCGGGACAGTCAGAGACAGGGTTTTTCCTCGTTCATGTCACCTGGTTTCATAACTGCTGAATTCAGATGCTCTTCACAGGAAGGGAAGCAATCCCTACACAGCTGTAGCAATTCCCAGAGAGTCTGAGAGGGAGGGAGGGCTAAGCGTCTGGAGAAGCATATGCCCTCCTTTTTTATTTTTGAAAATTATTATAAATAAAAGAATACTGCTAATGCTTACTGGGTGCCTACTCTGTGCCGGGCCCCTCACATAAATGATCTGTAATTCTCGTAAGGACATTGTGGAAGGATTATCTCATTTTACAGATGAGGAAAAAGACACAGAAGTTCATCGATGGCTTGTCCAAGACCACCTACCTAGTAAATGCCAGTGCTGATCCTAGGTAGTCTGACTGCATGGGAGCCAAGTTCCCGGATGTCAGTGCAAATAGCAACAGGGGAATTGCACTTCCTTCTTCCTCTAAGGCTCAGGCTGGCAGTGATAAGAAGGAAGCAGAGAGGGTGCAGGTTGTCATTAAAGACAGAGAGCAGAAGGTGCTCTGAATTGTTCTGCGGTAGTTGCTCTCACGCACCTGGTGGTGGGGTCAACACTAGCTCCCTCATCATGTCCTAAGGTGAATGCGTCACCTTTTCATCGGGTTCCATGGGGTCCATTTCAAAGTCAGAGCACACCCACACGCAATCTCACACAAAAGCTTTGACAGGCACCTTCTACAGGCTGAACATGGCATGACCGACCTGGCTCCTCTGTGATGGACCAACACCATGCCAAGCCCTCTCCATCACTGCAAATGGCCCTGTCTCTCCCTCAGCTGCCCAGCAACTCGGGCTTCACTTTTCCCTTCTCCGTCTCTCTTTCGTCCCCGATACGTTTGTTGACTCTAATTCTTAGAACTTCTAGAATCCGCCTGTGCCTGTCCACGGTCCCTAGTCTTGTCTTCCCCACCACTCACACTCTTAATTTCCCTGGGTCTCCCATCCCTGTGACTGCTCGGCTCCAGAACCATCCTCCCCTCTGCTGCTGGCATGACTTGGATTATGCTGCAAACCTGCTTAAAAGGCTGCAAGGGCTCCTCACTGCTCTGCAGAGACATTCCAAACCCTGAAACACGACTTATTAGATAACTCACGACGTAGGCCTGGCTACTGTGCAGCCACGAATGCCCAAGCCAAGTGCTCTCATGCTGTGCTCCGGCCATAGTGGCCTCACTGCAGGGCCCGGGCCCCAGGTTTCTCTCTCCTCAAGGCCTTGGGGAGATTTTACTCCTGTAACTGGGATGTCCCAGGATATTTTTGCCTGGTGTCCCCTCCCCATTCTTCAGATGCTGATAAGACATTTCCCGTGGGAAATCTACTCCCCCCAGACCTATGTCAGCACCACGTGCCACCTACGCCCATCACGCCCTGTCCTTATGTCCCGGAAGAACGTGCCCTTATATTGCAATCATTTGTTTAGTTGTCTTTTCCAGACACAGAGCTATGAGAGGCTGCAGAGGGTTCATTATTACGCACAGCACCAGATGTGTGGTGGGGCTCAGTAAATATTTATTGCTCTCAGTTTCCTTGGTGCTGCTCATTCCTGTCAAGCCTGTCCCCAGGACCTTTGTTCCTGTCCCATCCCCCCTCCCTCAAGTTCTTCTCTCTGTTCTGTTCAGAAAAAGTTGTTGCAGGTTCATGCTGAGATATCACTTCAAAATATTTGACCAAAAAAAAAAAAAAGCTTAGGGTTGTTTTCTTTTTCTCCTCTAGTCTTCCATAGTGACAGGCTAAACTGAGCATACAGTGCATCTGGGTTGCCACGGTAACTAATAATGGTCTGGTCCTTTCACTTTCTTTGTGGGGGGGGGATGTGTGTCTTTTTTCTATAACAAGCAAGAGATGACAATTTACCTTACCATCTGCTAGATACCTAACAGCCCAAAGAACTTATTTTCAATAACCTAGCGCTTTTGCATCATTGTGGCAACTGTCCTGTGCTGGTAAAAATGGTTCATCAGAATACTGTCACTGGTACCTTCCCCTTGGTTGTCACTCTGATGTCTCACAAAGTGCTGGCAGGAGGAATTCTGAAATGTCTGACACGAAGGGTCTGGAGAAAAGAGTGTGCATGAGTGTGAGTGTGTGTGGACATGTAGAAGTGTCCGCTTGTGGTAGAAGGGGGGCAGGTGAAGGGGAAGCGATGTTTCACATTTCCGTCCTGGCTGAACTAGGTCATTAGATGCACGCACTCAGGGACTCTCCGAACACGGAGTCTTCCCTGTGAAGATCAGAAGCAGACTCTCGGGCTGGGATCAGTGTGCGTCCTCTAACTGGAGACGGTGTAGGAGTCAAAGACGGCTGCTCGCAGATGCTAAGTAGGACAGGCACATTTCCAATCTTCAGTTTAAAAAAAAGCTACTTTACATAAAAAAGATATTTGTGCATGCAAAAGAATAAAGATAAACCGGAGCTGATTCAAACTCCAGGGGGCAGGTCTTTCCCATTTTTTATTCCAGGGAAAAGACAAAAATACGATTTCCTCCTTTTGTAGAGTCTTTAGATTTCTGTGGGGCATTTCTCTTTTGGGTCACCGGTGCTAGGAGGTAGGCATGGTGGATTACCCTGAAGTGCAGAAGGGCTAAACGAGCCATCAGAGTCACAGAGCAAGGTCATGACAGGCTCAAAGAGAGTCCAGGCCTGCACACTGGACATCCAATAGCTATCCTGCCCACCATAACGAACTCCCTCTCAAGGGTGAGCTGGGCCTTTGGACAGTCCCCATCTCCTTGGCATCTCTTCCATAGGCAATAACAAATATGCATGGAAAAAAAGCCCCTGGGGCTAGACATTTAAGTGCCAGCAATATGGTTAGTCTTCTAGAAGATTCTCTATCCCACGTTGAGTTTTCCGCTGCTGCTGCTGTAACCCCATTTTCTCCTAACAGCTGCCCAGTGTGGTCAGTACTAATATGACCCTGGTTTTAAAAATAAAGAGGCTCAGGGTGCAAAGTCAATGCCTTGTGGAGCCAAATGAAAAGAGAAGAGAAAAGGAAAGAAGAAAGCAAAAAAAGCAAAGAAAGCAAAGAAAGCAAAACTCTGATGGGTAAATCTTTTACATGCCTTGTTCTGGGCCCTGTGCTAGGCAGGTTCACACGGAGGATCTGATTTGCCCTCCTAGCACCCCTGTGGGGGGTATTTATTCTATGCACAAGAAGACTGAGATTCAAAGAGGTTAGACCGGAGGTTCTGGAGGTCATGTGGCAAGTTCAGAGCAAAGCAGGGCTGTCAGTCCAGCTTTACGTGGCCAGACACAGCCTGTGCCTTTAACCATTGCGAGATGCTGTCTCCCACATGTAGTGCAAGTCGCATCGGTTTCGAAAGGCTGCAGCAGAGTGGTCACGGTGGAACAACCTCAAGACTGAAGGTGGGCTGTGAGATGCTCTTAGCTGTCTACGCACTGATGTGGGGAATAAGAACACAGGCATTCTCAGACAGGCTCCAACAGGTGTTCTAGCATGTTCAGTGAAACGGACGCAGTGTTGCCTGGTGAAAGGGCATGGCTCTCCACCACGAATCTGCTGTGTGATATTGAGCAAATTCTCCCCGCTCTGGTCTCCCGTTGCCCATATATAAAACCTGGCCATTGGACAAGATTAGTGCACAGGCCAGTGCTGATGAACTAACTGGGAGGGGCTGCCAGAGCTCTGCATTCTGAAGGACTCCGAGGTCCACCTGTGCCCTGATCCCTTAGGGACCTCTGCCTCAGAGGTTATACAGGGCATTGGAGGAGGGGAGGGGTCTCCCATGTCATGGACCCACACTCACAAGACCAATGAGCAATGAACAATGACAGCTTTTTCATCTTTGTTGATTCACCCAGTCTCTTTAGGAGCAACTTCAATTTCATACTTGGGGTGGATCTGTAGTGTCAAGCTGTAAGGAAGAGTCCCTAGGTCCATGAGTGAAGAATTTGCTGCAAAACGCCCACCTTTTTCCTTCCCAGCCCCATGGACATTCACAGACTTCAATCATTCCAAACTTATACTTGTGCTTTTTTCCAGATTAAAAAAATTGAGAAGATTTCAGTCTATTTTTTCCTCAATCATTAAAATGATCAGAAAAATGGATGGTAGGATAGGAAGAATACTTTTTTAAAAAATTAGGATTTTTCACTTTGGAAAGCAGGCAGCTTAAAGGCAATGGGATGGAAATGGGTCAAACCACAACCGGTGAACTCAGAGGGACTGTGGACTCTCTGTGAAATACACGGACATGAAGATCTTCTTTGGAAAACTGATTGAAGGCGAGTATGTTTAGGGCAAAAGTCTTCGAAGTTTTCAAAGAGCATTTTGGATTTGGGGGAAGTACTTGGGGGTGGCGGGAGGGGATGGGGTGTTTGTGGCATTTGGTCAGGGGCCCCTGGCTTCATTTCTCAACCTTCACCCCTCATCCCCCTTGCTTTCTGCTTTGTGAATTACACTTACATGCGAGATTTAGTCAGAGTAAACACAACAAGTGTGAAAACCATGCATTAGATAAATAAAAGAAAGTACTGTTTCACATAACAGAGAGATAAATTAGTAAACCCATTACATTAAGGAGTATGCCAGAGGTTGGTTAGGAGAAAATCATCAATTCAAAAAGGTTGGGACTTCCGCCAAGATGGAGGCATAGGTGGATATCCGTGCCTTCTCACACAACCAAGTTTAGAGACAATTAAATATTAGCAACAGAAAACATAGTCAGAACACAGAAAATTGAACTTTTCAGAAGTCTGTTAACAACAAATTCTTCAGCCTGACTGGTAAGGGGCAAAACCAGCAGCTGGTGGAGCGGGGTTGCACAGGAAAACCCGGTCAGATGGACTCAGGCATTCGGAATCCAGGTGCAGGGTTGGACCTAGTGAGCGACCGCACAAGCGACCGCGGGGAGCCAAGGAGGATGCAGGGCTGCGTGTTGACTGTGGTCTTGCATTTGTGCATGGATAGACAGGCGAGGGAGTGGGTGATTGGACCTGGGACCCAGCAGGTCCCCATGGCAAGCGGCAGGGAGGGCGCCGCCATTTCCCCGCTCTGACCCCACCTCCACATACAGCGTCATAACCCAGCAACTCTGAGTGGCCCCGGACCAGGTGAACCACCTAAGGCTCTTCTCCTCACCCAGCAGCGCAAAACAGCAGAGGGGGCCGCCATTTCCCCGCTCTAACCACGCCCCCACATACAGCATCACAACCCAGCGACCTGGGAGTCCAAGGCTCCCTTCCTCACACTTAAAAGGCACGAACAGACCAAAAATGGCTCAGGAAGAGCTCAAAGCCCCGGAACCTATAAATCTAAGCAATGAAGAAATAGCAAAACTCTCAGACGCACAGTTTAAAACACTGGTCATCAGGATCCTCACAGAACTGGTTGATTATACCCACAAATTAGACAAATATATGAAGGCAAAACTAATTGAAATGAATGGAATTGCACAGGAAACCAATAGCAATGAAAAGGAAACTGGGACTCAAATCAATGGAGTGGACCAGAAGAAAGTAAATAATGACCAAACAGAAAAGAGTCAAGAAGCAAGAATTCAAAGAAATGAGGAGAGTCTTAGGAACCTCCAGGACATCTTTAAATGCTCCAACATCTGAATTATAGGGGTACCAGAAGGGGGAAAGGCACAGCCATCAGTGGAAAACTTATTTGAACAAATAATAAAGGAGAATTTCCCCAAGCTGGCAAAGGAAATAGACTTCCAGGAAATCCAGGAAGCTCAGAGAGTCCCAAAGAAGTTGGACCCAAGAAGGAACACACCAAGGCACATCATCATTACATTAGCCAAGATTAAAATGAAGGAGAGAATCCTAGAAGCAGCAAGAGATAAGGGGACAGTCACCTACAAAGGAGTCCCCATCAGACTGTTAGCAGATTTCTCAAAAGAGACCTTATAGGCAAGAAGGGGCTGGAAAGAGGTATTCCAAGTCATGAAAACCAAAGACCTACAACCAAGATTGCTCTATCCAGCAAAACTTTCATTTAGAATGGAAGGACAAATAAAGTGCTTCTCAGATAAGGTCAAATTCAAGAAGTTCATCATCACCAAGCCCTTATTATATGAAATGTTAAAGGGACTTACCTAAGAAAAAGAAGATAAAGAAGATGAACAGTGAAAGGACAGCAATCTCACAGTTATTAACAACCACACCTAAAACAAAAGCAAACTAAAAGGACAGCTAGATCAGGAGTGGAAACATAGAAATGAAGATCTCAAGGAGGGTTAGCAACAGGGGAGTGGGAGGAGGAGAAGGGGGGAGAAGATACAGAAAATAAGTAGCATAGACAGTAGATAGAAAATAGATGGGGGGAGGGCAAGAATAGTATGGGAAATGTAGAATCTAAAGAACTTGAGACACATGGTCATAAACTAAAGGGAGGGTAATGGTGGGGATGGGAGGGTAGGGTGGAGGGGAATGAAGGGGGGAATAGAACAACTGTAACAGCATAATCAATAAAAAAATTTTAAAAAAACCCCAAAAAGGTTGGACCATTTTCCGATACAGGAGCCCAATGATACCTAACATTACAGTGAGGAAATATCATGCCCTCTTCCAGCATAGATGCTTCAGGTGGACCACAGGATGGAAGGTCTAAACCCCCAGCTGTGAAACTGCTCCTGTGTGGATGGCTCCCAGCTTCTTCTGAACGACCTTTCTAGAAACACCCTCACTGCCTCCACAGTCCTATTTGTTACAGACTTCTAGTTATTACATACTACATATTTCTAGCAGACTCGCTCCTGAGCTGGTAGGAGCACCGGAGAAGCAGCAAGTACTCAGAATTAATTAAGTCTGATTTACAAGGCAGCCTCCCTGACGTACGTGATAATTACAATCTCACATTAGTTATTATTCTATTTGCTTTGCTGAACAACACACACATGGGGGGAAAGTGTCATTCATACTGTGATCTCAAGAATGCTTGGGTTTTCTTGGAAGTACTTCAGGGAGGGCTGTGGGGGACAGAGGTTGTGTGGAAAACCAGAAGAGATGGAGGGTTATAAGTGAACAGTGCCCACCACTTACTTGACACCTCTTTTGTGGCACTAGTCATGACAGATACCTGTGATCATAATGCTGATGGCAGCTAGCATTTATCGACTCCTCATCTTGGGCCGAGTACTATTGCAAATGCTTTACATGTATGAACTAATGGAACCCACCAGTGTTATGAAGGAGGTGTCATATCGTCCCTACCTTGATGGATGAGGATGCCAACGGCACTACAGAGTAAGTGGCAAGGTCAGGATAGACTGTGGGCTGTCTGACTTCAGGTCCTGAGATGTGAATGACTACCTGATGGTGTCCTGTTCTTTCAAGTTCTTTAAAGAGTCTATCTTATTAAACCCTTGTAACTCCATCCCTTTTGACAGGAGAGAAAACTGAGGGTCACAAAAGTGAAGAAACTGAGTCAATGTCAGACAGCTGGGGAATTACACAAATAAGCTTGGAGTCCGAAGTCTGAGTCAATTTCTACTACAGCAGGCAGATTCTCATGTATAATATAACATTGTAGCCACTTTCTGTCTTCTATTCACAGACCTGGAAAAACTGATGGCTAGATGGCAAAAATCCGTCGAAGAGCGTCATTGTCAGGTCGCCGAGCACCCTCTCGACGTGAATCCCTAACTCTTGCACAATGTGGCACACCCGTACCCCGAGAAGAAGGTTGCTGGGAAATAAGTCTGACTTTGTTTCTCGGTCAGGGAAGGGACAGTGAAAACCCAAAATCAAAACTGGTGAGCTTTCGATGGCATGCAATCAACCAGGGGGACAGATACAATGTGAAATGCAACTTAAGGACGGTGTACCGCAGGTTTTGCGGAAGACACTCTTAGATGCTCTGTTTTAGCAGATGGCGACCCATATGCTCTCTGGGGTCCAAAGTGCAACTCTATCCATACTTACTGACAAAGATTACCCAAGATGAGGCCACTGATGTCATGCATGTGCAATTTCTAAGCAACTGTGGTCTCTTCGGGTCTTTGTGGATGGGCTGGCTGACCACCGAATGACGGACTACACCAGGGGAACCTTCCTAGAGGTGACAGGAGTTGGGAGGCCTCGCTGGGCTGGCCCTTAAGGATGCAGGCAGCCGTGTGGCCGCTGCAGCCAGTACCACAGGGAGAGCAGCAGGTGCCCCCCACGGGGTGGCAGCTCCTTGAATGGGGACCGGGAACTAAAGAACCCACAGACCCACCTTCTCTGATTCTATTTCGTCTAATTTTTCCTCAGTTTTATTGATTATGTTTGATGTTCAATAAACTATGCCTATTTAAAGCATGCAGTTGATGAGTTCAACATAAGTATAGTCATGAAATCATTGCAATCAAGATAGTGAATATAGCCATCACCCCAGACCTTTCCTTTTGCCCCTTTATAAGTTCCCGTCCCACACCACCCCTGTCTTGCAGACAACCTCTGCTTTGTTTTCTGACCCTATAGACGATGTATGGTTTTTAGAACATTTTATAAGCAAAATCATACAGTATACAAAGGGGGGACCCAAAAAACATCAGAATTATCTTCTGGAGGGCAGGCCCCTTGTTCTGTGGGCTTCCTCATTAGGTGAGTGCTCTAGGAACCCATGTGTATTAGCGTACCAGCTGGTGTTGTTGCGAGAGGCTGCATTTGGCTTCAGTGATTTTTTTTAAGACTTTCAACACGTTTGCCTATTTCATAATGGGTAATTTACAAGCACACCTGCCCACTCCCTGCTGCGTGCTCAGCATTTTTTGACAAACAGAGACATGACCCCCATGCCCCACCCTCCCTATTTACTCAATCTTGCCCATGGGTGACTTTGTTTGTTTGTTTCCCTGGATGAAAAAAAAAAAGTCCTCAAAGGCAAATGTTTTGCTGATGTGGAAGAGGTGAAACAAAAAATGGCAGAAGCACTAAAAAGCATCAAAATCAATGAGTTCAAAGCCCGTTCTGAGCAGTGGAAAAAAGTCTTAATAGGTGCACTCCTCAAATGGAGAGTGCTTTGAAGGTGACTGACGTTTAAACATGTAAGAATAAATACACATTTTTAGTAAATAAATTCCAGGGTTTTGAAGTCCCTCCACTGTATGTGCTTTTTTTGTTTTTTGGTGGGGGTGTGTGTCTGGCTTCTTTTTACTGAGCGTAAATATTTTCAGATTCATCTATCTCGTGTGTATAATCTGTTCCTTTTTGTTGTAAAAATACATACAACTTATGTGTTTACCTGTTGGTGGACTTGGGGGCTGTTACAAACAGAGCTGCTCTGAACATCTGTCTCTAAGTCTTTGTGGGAATATATACTTCTCGTTTTTCTTGGGTAAATTCTTAGAAGAATGACTCGATCGAATAGTGGGTATATGTTTAATTTTTAAAACACAAAACTGTACTGTTTTACAAAATGATTTTTATGATTTTTGTTCCTACCAGGAGAGTTGCAGTCACTCCACATTCTTGACTGTCCTCGGTGGGGTTAGTCTGCTTACTTTCTAACCATTTTAGTGGGCTGTAGTGGCATTTCATTGTGATTGTGATTTGCATTTTCTTCAGAAATGTTGCACATCTTTTCATGTTTGTCATCTGTAAATTTTTTCTTTCTATTTGTGAAATGTCTCTGCAAATCTTTTCCCTAATTAAAAAAATGTATTGTTTGTCTTGCTACTGTTATAAGATACTTTATATATTTTAGCTATAAGCCCTGTTTTGAGCAAATGTTGTGCAAATTTTTCGCTAAGTCGATAGCTTGCTTTTTTGTAACACTGTCTTTTGAACTGCAAAGTTTGTGATTTTCAGAAATCTAAGTGACTTTTTTTTTCTTTGCTAGTCCAAGTTTTTTGTGTTGTATTAAGAACTTTTTGCCAAGCACAAGGTCACTACAATTTTCTCTTAGGTTTGTTTGTTCTAGAAGTTTTATAATTTTAGATCTCACATTTAGATTTATGACCAATTTGGGGTTCATTTTTGTTTATGGTGTGCAGTAGCATTCAAGTTTAACTTTTTTCATGTATGACTATGCAACTATTGAGAAAATGCCCTTTTCCCCATTGAAGTGTCTTGGCACCCTTGTCAAAATCAATTGACTATACTTTTGTGGGTTCATTTCCAGACTCTCCATTCTGCTCTACTGATCTATGTGAACAGACTTATATTCAACAGAAAAATAGTCATGCTTTCCTTGAAGGGCTTGATAAAAGATTCCTTGAAGAATCTTTTTATTGGCTTTCAAAGCTGACATGACCAAATCAAATGGCAAAAGGAGATAACACAGATGAGTAGGGAGCAGGACCATGTTAACATTCACTGGTGTATAAACTTTGTGAGAATAGAGACATTGTACTACCCACAAGTGGACTGAAAGATTAGATGTGATATGATTGGAAGATGGTCAAAACACTACTAGGTGGTCTTTAATCTAGTGCTGGCTTGGTCATTCACTAGTATTTGATCTTGAGTAGTTCAGTTAGTCTTCTAAGCCTCCATTTTTAGAAAAGAGAAATGTTGAAACAGGCAGGTAACAGAAGACTTGATAGTCAGTGTGGTAAGGATGGGGGGTAGATATAAGATGGAGGGAATAGAGATGACATTGCTGCTCTCCCCAGACATTTGAAGGCTACTCTAGAGAATAGTTCAATTCACTCTGTGTAGCAATGGAGCAGGGTTTTTCAATCTCAGCATTACTGACAATTTAGGCTGGGCCCTGTGGGAGGTTTAGCAGCATCTATGGCCTCTATGAGTAGCGAGAGTAAGAGACTCCTCCCAAGTGTGGCAGCCAGTCTGTTGCCAGGCAGTGTTGAATGTCTATGGGGGCAGATCGCCATGGTTGGGGACCACTGCTGGAGACGGTACAAATGGTATTCAGAGTAGTAGGCTTTGGAGAGACAATATCCTCAACAGCAGGGAAACTCAGTCATGGCCACAAGGGCCAATGGTAGCCTCAAGCTGCCTACGGCAGGGGTGGTGTGAAAGGGGAATTTTCTAATACTATATGTCCACAGTAGGCTATAAATCACAGTGGGCATTTAGACACTGAATAGATAGACAAAGTAGGTGAAACCTGAACTTGCTAAGCCTCAATTTTCTCATCTGTATTGTGGGTACAATCATGTCAACACCACAGGGTTCTGTGAAAATTAAATGAGCTCATGTACATTAAGCATTCTTAATAGCACCTAGCAATTAAGAATACACTCAGTATATGATGGATACTGTTATTGTTATTGCAGAAGCAGAAGCACCTGCAATTCTGAAACCCTTCCCAGTATCAGAAAGCTTGTGCCC
The DNA here is from genome assembly GCF_021234435.1 of Artibeus jamaicensis. Lineage (NCBI taxonomy): Eukaryota > Metazoa > Chordata > Mammalia > Chiroptera > Phyllostomidae > Artibeus > Artibeus jamaicensis. The sequence goes on along the minus strand of NW_026521828.1, from coordinate 5,310,336 downwards.
CATTCGTTCTCTTCCTGGCATCTCTGCAAGGGAAGAGAAGGGCCTTACCTGACTGAGCAAAGTACGGACACAAAAGCCACCAGTGGGGACCTACTTCCACTTCACAACCTTGAAAAGCTTCAGTCTCCTTCTTATGCTTCTGCCTTCCTGTCTCTGTGTGGTGAGCTGATAAAGGCAGGCCTGGCCACTAAGGGAAAGGCTGCTAGCCCCTCATCTTTCTCTGGTTCGATGTCCCCCAGTGGGTGAGTATACTTGGACCTTTTTTGAGGTCGCCACTCTTATCCTACTGGCATGTTTTGGAATACTGGGGTCCAGATTTAGATGGGAAATAGGCAGAGAGGGGGACCAGGAGAGAATAGCAATGGAGACTTCAGTAAGCCCCGTCCTTTTTATAAGAGCTTTGAGCATGTCTACCACTTTTAGTATTGTAGTGTTTTGCATCCCTTTCATTGTTAACGACTGTACATGTTCTTCCTGGGAAACCCATCAAATGGTAGCAGGGCTGATTTGGGTCTCCTATTGTCCCAGGCTCTATTACTATAAAATAACCATGAAACCAGCAACTCAATCCATTAGAATTTAAAGAATTATGATATTTAAAATTCCTTTTAGTAATTAAAAAATTATGCTCAAGAATCTGCAAAAGAACGCTGGACTTGCCTTTCAGGGTCTTTTTAAGCTCTCATTGTTTTCTCTGCATTTGCCTGATTATCTGACTTCACATTGAATTCTAGGCACAGACACCATTAAATATTTTGTACCCTTCATGATAAGGAAAGACCTGCCTGGTATCTGTCTGGTGGATGAATCTCTATTGTACCTTTTTTCAAAGCCTCTTCTGGCACGACAATGCATCCTTTGAGCAATACCAGAGTCTTTAAATTGTAGCACAAAGAAAACAGAGGTAACCATATAACTCACTCCAAGGCTCCGATCTTCTTCTTAAGAGAATCTGATGCATCTGTAATTACCTTTCACTAAATGTTTTAAAAAAACACCTTTTTTTTTTTTAAAAAAAAAAAAAGATCCTTGTTTCACCATGTGTTTTGCTGAACTGGATGAACATCTGAGGTCTACCTTAATCTAATCTTTTCAAACAGGAGAGCGTATGCTTTGTAGATACCTCTAGCAACAGGCTGTGCAAGAACAGCCAATACATCTGTACCCAAAGGGATATCCATCTGTCTGCCCTTTCCTGTGCTCCCTCCTATCATCTCTCTCCACCAACCTGTGCAAACATTTCATTCTTCATCTTCCACCCTCACCAAAGGGGAATTGGTTCCCTTTCAGAAGCACCTTCCTCTGGAGAGGAAATTTGAATGTCATACCTCTTTTCTTCATTCTGTTTCAGGTGGGGCTACAGCAATGCCTGCCCTGTGGTTACTTGGGCTCTGCTGTAGGATTTCCTGGTTACCATGGCTTCTGGAGGGCATTCCTGGGCATTCCTTGGGCATTTGCTCTCATCACGGCCATGGCTGCGAGGCAGCATTTGAGGCCATGCTCAGGGCAGGGCGGGCCCGGTCTTTAGCATTTCTCAAATGTTCTCACAGCAGCATCCTTAGGTAGCTGGAGAAAGCACTAGCCATTTTAGGGTGTGACTCTCAAATTCTAAACATCAAGAGAGGGACCAACTTCCATTCTCACTGCAGGCAAACCGGGCAGCCTGAGTACCTGCTGCCCTCAGAACATAAGTCAAGACCTCCGCTTGCTGCTCACAGGTGCTCCACAAACACTGAGAGCAGCAGTGTCTGCACTGCAGCACAAGGAGGTGAGATGGGGTTTCCAAACTGGGATGATGACTGAGTGGGCGAGACTCCTCACCCCAAGACCTTCCTTCCTTCCTGTGCACTCCTAGACACAACACCCCTGCACGAAAGCCACTGTGACTGCCCCTCATGTCCCAGTCAACACAATGAGGGTTTTCCACTTCCCAGGAAAGTGTTCCCATTCTCTTCATGTCATGGCACAAGAACAACTCCAAGGAAACTGGGGCATCTTATCTACGATTGGCAAAGTTTTCATGTTTCCAGGATAAGTATAAAAACTAACAACCAAAATTAAACTACCTTTACTCTCACTGAAATTATTTTTCTGTTAAAGACACCAGGGAGGTCATGATCTTAGAATAAAGGATAGTCCCTTAACTTAAACATAAATTTAAATTCATGAAAAACATATTACATTTTCCTAATTTTTCTCATTTTGCTGAAGACTGACTTGCAGGCCTTCGCCCAGGACATGGTCAAAGACAGCCGGAGTTCGACATCTGTCTTCACTCAGTCTCAGGGGGAGTTTCCAAGTTTAGCAGAGAAGTTCCAGACTCCCAGCGTCATGGGGTCCACATTCTAACCTTCACATTTTCCTTGAAGTACTAGGACAATTCAGAAAAGTTACTGCTTTGGAGAATGTGAGAAAACTTGTTCTGTCTGACTTAATGCTTCCAACATGCCAGGCACTGACTGGGCTGAGAACTTACCTATATTTTAATCCATAAAAATAAACAACAGTGGTACTTTTAGCTGCTTTCCACAAATAATACGCCTGTGCTTCGGAGAGAATGAGTAAGTTGCCTGAGCTCACAGTACCATTGATTGAATGGTAGTTCTGAGTCTTGAGCCCACATGTCTGTCTGACTCCAAAATCCATGGTTTGGAGTGAAATATTGGAGGCCATGAAATGGATCACAGCTCTTACTTCAGTAGAAGCAAAAATCCTCAGAAAACAAAACAGAAATAACAGGTTACCCTGACTGGTTCCAGACTCCTAAATATGAGAACGTTGATTATTTCACATAAAACAGGGAACACTAACAAAGCAGTGTAACCCCAGGTATTCGCAACTCTGAGGACTGGAGAGGATGCCCTGACCTTTACGAATACGGCGATAGCATGAAAAAGGGGCTGTTTGCCCACGTGAACAAACCATGTAAGCCCGCCATCCTGGATGATTTCAAGGTACGTTCCTTTAAACACCCGTGTTCTGTATGTGGTGAGCCTGACCTTTAGAAATCTGACTTTCTTGCACTCTTTGCAAGGAAGTGTTTCCTTCTCTGTCCTGAATGTTTCTCTGTGTTTCTTTGTCATTTCAGTCTTCCAGGTTTTCTTGAAATGGGTCCCTTACCCTATCTGATGCCAGTGGCCCCAAATCTCCTCCCTGAGTTATGAGTCTCTTGCTTTTCATTCAGCCAGGTCAGTCATCTTCTGCTCTGGGGTCCTAGTCACTGCTCACCTTGTCATCTTCCTCCTCTCCCTCCTCCCATCATTGTTATTTATTAAGCTTTGCTATATGTTTGGAATTTTTCTAAGTCCTTTACACATTTTGTCTCCTAAATTCAATCCTAGTTCTTACTGAAATGCATATTCCCATAAAAAACAAAACCCCAAAACATGACTGCCCTGGCTAGTGTGGCTCAGTTGGTCCTTTAAACCAAAAAGTTGAGGGTTCAATTACCAGCCAGAGCACATGGGTTTGGCTCTCAGTTGGGGCATGTACAGGAAACAACCGATTAAAGTTTCTCTATTTCTCTCTCTCCCCCTTTCTCCATCTTCTTCTCTCTCTGGAATCAACAAATATATCCTTAGGTAGGGATTAAAAAATAAACCAGAAAATGAAGATTTAGACAGATTAAGCTATTTATATGGTTGGAAAATGGAGCTGGCAATATAAGCTGGCTGTGTCCATAATCCATGTTGCCAACTGTTTTCTGTCTTTTCCTCTTTATCTGGAAGACTTGCACAATTTCTCTGACTACTGATACTCAAGCCCTAAAGCACAGTCTTTCTCCTCTTCCTGGGCCACAGGAAGTCCCTCTCTTCTGAACTTTCAGCCTGTACCCCAGAGGCATTATTCTATGCTGTTCCATTTGCCACTGTGTCGCAAGTTCCCGGCTCCTCAGCTGAAATGTAAACTAGCCAGGATTCACAGGCAAACAGTGTACGCCCACTACAAGCATCCAGCTTCTACAGCCAGTGAATATATCGACAGGTGGACTTTTTCTAGCAAGTTACCCAGGATGAGCCTGGAGCTTTGAGAGCATCCGCAGGGATGCATTCCGGAAGCTGATGGGTCTCAGCAGCAACACTACATCAGCGGGCTCATTATTCATTCTTCTTTCCACAAATGCTTATTGAGCACACAAGCTGCCTTAAACACTGGGAGAAGTGTTTGGGACACAGTGGGAAAGAAAACAGACGATACAGGTGAGGTTCCATAAAACAGGAGCCTCAGTCACAAGTTGGAAACCTGGGCATGGGACAGTAAGGGGTTATCTCCAATGCCAAGGAAACACAAACGCTCAGGAGGCCACTCTGACTAGCTCCCCTTCCATTTGCCTCCCTTTGGCTGCCCGATGTTGACTTCCTGCTGCACATCGAAAGACAGAGGCTCATTAGATGTAGCTGGAGTGGTGCACAGGAGAGGGGTGATGATCATTGAAGACCTTGGCAAATTGCATTGTCTTGATAAATTCTAACCCTTCCCCAAGCCCCACCTCCTTTTCCCTCTCCCTGGAAAGGCTTCCAAGGCTGCTCTTCTGATGGACAGTGTTTGTTAAGGAGGCTGATAGAAGAGATAAAATATGCCTCATGAAGGCGCAGTGCAGAGAAGCTGGAGTTGAGAGGGGACCCACATTTTACAATTGCTACACACTGGACAAGGCCCACACCTTTGCTCTATTAAATTGTCTACAGTCTCCATCTGCCCTAGTAATCTCCAGATAAGCTGGGCTCCTTCACAGCAAATAGCCTGCCGGTGTTCGAGTAAGCACCCCAGTCCATACCAGGTATCAGGGTCTAATTAAAATATCAGATGAAAGTGCTCTTCCCCAGGTGCCAAGCAGCCTGGGGTTCAGTGCTTCTTGGGACAGGCAGTGGGTAAGGCAGAGAATTCCACCTGGAGAAGCAAATGGCTGCGAGAAGTCCTAGGTGAGGACCACCTAGCAAAGAGTAGAAAGTTCAACTTTCTACTTTCAGTAGAAACACTGAAACCATCCCGTTCCTCTGGTCAGTATGATTTTCTGTTGGTTAGCATAATGCAACGAGTGTGGCTGAGTTTTAGACCACACAGGGAGGGATGCAGAGTCAAGGACCTCGGTTTGATTTTCGGGTTCTGGACTCAGACCCCGGCCTGATTGCGAGCACGTTGCACAGTTTATAACTCCACCTTGTGAGCATCCATAGCATGTGCATTTTGAGAGGGGGTCTGCAGGCTTAAGAGAAAAGAAACTGCAAGAGACGTCCATCAGCTAAATAACATACAAAGAGAAGCGAGAGGAAGGCTCTGAGCTTGAAAACCCACAGGACCCATGGACGGGTGACAGGGAAGGTTTATCACTTAAGAATTTAGCAAATCCTTCCGCCCCCACTTCTTTCCTAATGTTCTCTTTCTCTCTGTCTCTCTCTGGATGCCCATTTGTCAGCCTCTCTTCCTCTGCATTTCTGTCTTTCCCGCTCTACCTCCTTCCTCCCCCAACCCACACACCTCCTCAGCTGCCTCCTTCCAGTTGCCCCCATTTCTTGCTGTGATTTGAAAAAAGTTGGCCTTGGAATTAAAAAGATCTGAGTGTAAGTTCTGGGCCTGATGTATTTTCATTTTGTTTTAACTAAATACGACCTCCCACCACGCACCTGCCCCATTCCCTGGTCTTATGTTGAACTTTAAATGAATTCAATTGCAAGGCACTCTCTCAACAAACAAAATCAGGGTTTTAAAACCTGGGGAGCTCCTAATTCATTCCCTCAGGGACCTCAAGGAGCACCGCCTTTCATTTAGAAGGGGGCGTGTCCCATCCTTACTGCAGAGCATCTCAATGTGTGTAAGTTTCCTCTCTAGGGGGAGTGGTCATTGTGCTCAATACACTTTTAACAGTTATGCATTCATGCTAATGTGAACTCAGAAAAAACGAAAACAAGTGTTTGAAAACTATGGTCTCATTGATAAGAAAAGAAAGTCGGTTGAAAAAAACATACAGTCTACAGGTAGTATGAACAGACAGCATGCATTGAGGGCAAAAGTCCTCACGGGGGCCCTAGAGCGAATGCAGCCTTAGAAGAAATGAGTGCTGCGGCAGTGTTTACATCCTCACCGCACACTGGGTGAATACCGTGTTCTACACCACTCTTACGCTGTAGACTATGATCTCTCCTCTGTCATTATCCTTTGCCTGTCATTGTAGCCATCACTCTCTCAAGTCACCGAGTGGTTAGAACATTCACCCACAGGGATGGAGCTGGGGTTGAATCATGACTTGGGCCTCAGTCCTGGAGCACACACCTTCTGTTACATGCTATTCTGATGCGCCAGGATTCTAAAACCATGAGAATAGCCTTTAAAGAGTCATGTTATGAGCTCTACATAAAAAAGAGTCACTCTCACTTTTTCACTGTCCCACCTTGTTTTGATGCAAACAAGGTGAGTGGGTGAGAAAGTATATTTGTGGTAAGAAGAATCCTCACAGATCCTCCAAGGTTCCTGGTCCCTGATCTACGCCAGCCTTCTCCCATTCAAACAAATACTACACCAGGTATTTCTGGGAAGGGGTTTGGCCGATGTAATTCAGGTCCCAAAGCAGTTGATGTTAAGGTAGAAGGATGATCCCAGGTCCGTGTGACTAATCAGGGGAGCCCCTCAAAGGAACTGGGCTCTTCCTAGTAAGAAAGACTTGAAGTGTGAGAGGGATTGGGTGGGAGAGTGACTTTCTGATACTGGCTTTGAAGAGTGATGGATACAGAGAGCCACATGGCAGGAAATGCAGTGGACCTCTAAGGACAGCTAGCAGGGACATGGGGACTACGGAGCTACAAATGCAAGAAATTGAATTTGGCCAACAATGTGAATAGCTTGGAAGTGGTTACAGAAGGGAACACAGCCCAGTGAATGCCTTCACTTCAGCCTTGCAGAAAACCCCGGGGAGAGAACCTAGCCATGCCTTGCCTGGACCTACAGAAAATGTAACACAATAAATAAGTTCCTGGTAATTTGTTATGCAGCAATAAAAAGCCAATACTATATTGAAAGGCCTAAGTGGAAATCACATTACATAAACATATTATTATCATATATTTAAATGCACTCAGCCGAATCATTCACTGTATTTCCCACTCTTAGACTGGAGTACATTTTACCACTTCTAAAAACCAAATCACAGTATAATAGTAATTATAACGATATCTAACTCTGACTGAACAATTATGAGTTGTTCACTGGGCTCGGTGCTTTTCACACATTAAATCGTTTAATCTTTACAATCTTAGGAGGTAGGTACATTATGAGTCTGTTTTACAACTGAGAAAAAATGAAGCCTAGAGAAATACAGAGGCTGACAAATATTGTCATTGAAAAAAGTCATAACTGACAGTTACAGAGTTTGTGAACAATACATTTTGCTTCTTTTAGTCAAGGTTGGAGGCTCTCATCTTTCTTTTTTCTATGACTTTATGCTCATCTCAGACCTGTGATCTGGCCGTGAGCTTACATTTCCTCATCCTCAGCCATGGTGAATGGTATAACAATAATAAATAGGAGGAGGGATCAATAAAAGCATTGTCCTACTCAGACAGCTGCGGTAGGGGATCTCCATACTCAGCACCTTTCCCGGCTCAGATCAGCTCTCGGGGCAAAGGAGTTCTCCTGAATGCCATCCCCAGGTTATGTCGAGGACACGTGCCATCCCATTCAGGGTTCTGTGCCAGGTGTGCTCTTCTGATTCAGTTATTTCCCCCTGGGCACGGTCCCTGTCTTTCAGCAAGCTACCTGGTGGTGGTACGTGTGGGGTGGAGCTGGGATGCCTGGTGGAGCCATGGCCTCGCGTCCTAACAATGTGGCCTCTCCTAAGGTGAGCCAGCGATGCTTTAGCACTCAGGTCCCCACACTGCCCTGGGTTTGTGGTTCTAACTGGACCACGCAGTAAGCGCTTGGGCTCTGAACAGTTGCTAACACACTGTAGACCACATGGACCATACTTGAGACATTCAGCACGATAACCATCTTGTTCGTACCTTAGTTTTGTTGCCTTGACTTGTTGAGATCATTAGACTGGAAATAAAAAAACCTGAGGGTGTTTGTTATTTTGCTGGTATTATCATTTGCTAATTGGTTCTGTGGATCCCTGACCCTCAGATGTCTTAGCCTTTTTAGGGCTTAGGTCAGTGGCTCCCCAAGATCATGCTAAGGACTCATGATAACCTGAGGGCCTAAGAATCACCTGGTAATCTTGGTCCCTAGCCTCATAGATTTTGAAAAATATGTATAGTCTCTGTTACTGGAAGCACCTTAACCAACTGCAATGGTTGTCAAGGAGTGAGAGGTCAGGGTGAAAGGCATAAAAGCAGGCTGCATGGGACAGGAATACCCATGGCCTGGCCACATGTATCTTTAAGTGCCTCAAGTGGGGCTGAGCTGATTTGGGAACCCGTGGGTGAGGTGGTTTCTGGCATCAGTTCCAGTCCCATTTGAATGATACCGCTACACCTGGATGGTGCATTGATTTGAGTGACTACTTCATGCGCCACTTGTTAGGTGTGTGGATGGCACCATTTTACGGGTGAGGAATTTCACGCTCAGAGCCATCCGTGTTTTTCCAGAGTCACACTGCTCGAAAGTGACAGATCCAGATCTCGAACTGACTACTACCTGATCCTGGACTACCTTGCCAGTTTCCTCTTCAGTGGCGTGGTGACATGTTCTGGGTGACAGCATTTCAGGGGAACAGAAACCTCTGCCTCTGTCCCAGACAGTCCCATTCTGCAAAGCCTGACCTCACAGCCCCTTCGATATGTGATTGCAGAGTCTGTCTGGGTGAAAACACAGTGTTTCCATTAAAAATGACAAAAGCCACTTAAAAAATCCCATATGGTACATCTGAAGGCTGAAGGGCCACTTGCCACTGTGCAGAGGCTCACGAGCTTTCATGGAAAGATCGCAGCTCTCACACCTCTCTCTCCTGTGTATTCATTCCCAGACTCGAGTCAGCGGCGGGACGTGGCACTCCAGGCTTTCCTATGGGATCTAACTGAGGACAATGCTTTCCTCCACTGTGGTTCATTAGAACAACTCCAGGAGGTGGACGTTCAGAGCAAACAGCACTGGTCTTCATTTTGGCCTCATGGGAAGAGCCATGAGAGATCTTGGCAACTTAATGCCAGCTAATCAGGATGGAGGGCTTCCCCGGTGGTACCGGCCCTGCAGAGTGCCCCGCGTGCATCTCACACTTCCCCTAGAGATGCTGCGGAAGTCCAAGTGCACTTTCAGAGCAGAGATTAGAGTTCTGGTTCCATTGCTTCCGTCAAATTGCTGTGTGACACTAGGCAGATCTTATAACTGACAGACCTAGGTGGGCCCAGGAGGAATGGAAAATCACCAGGCAGGAAACTACACCATGGGAAACTGTGCCCTGGGAAACTGCCTGCCGCCCCTACCCAGGACAAACCAGATGCCCGGGTGAGATTGGCATCTGGGGCTGGTCTATCTGGCATAACAGGATGCAGCTTTAACTTGAGCCTGACAATGGTCAGCAGAAACGGCACCCAGCAGCCAGCTCTAGCCAATCAGACTCTGACACCCCAACCAGTTACCCTTCTCGAGGTTTTGCACCTGAAAACCCTGCCCTAAGAACAACCGAGGGAGTCTTAACCTCCCTTGGTTGGCTCTCCAACCTCCCTTGGTTGGCCCCACTTTCTTATTCCCCACTAAGAAACCCTGCTTCTTGGCTCGCTGGGTCTGTCTGGTTTCTTGAGTGACTCCAACCTAACAAGAACCTGTGTGGATATTCAGAGTTTATACTTGTGTAAAGTGAGTTAAAAATACTCGGTTGGTTGGTGTGTTGTCCTGTACATCAAAAGTTTGCAGGTTTGATCCCCGGTCAGGGAATGTGTGTAGGTTCTGGGTTTGATCTCCGGTTGGTGTGCATGTGGAAGGCAACAGATCAATGTTTTTCCTCTTTCTCCCCCAAATCAATAAACATATATCCTCAGGTGAGAATTAAAAAGAAATACCCAGTGTCTGTCCTTCCCTTGGTGCTGTGAGGTTCAAATGAGACAGCTGACCAGAGAGCCTTTAAAAATGATGTCTTGTCTGTGTGGTTCCACCAACTACGCTTGGCCCGCTCAGCACAGCCCTGGGCGGTTTTTTATGTTTTCCAGGGGTGACCGTCCACTTTGGGGGGCAGCTGGGGAGCCAATCCTCAAAAGACTTGTTGTTTTACATTTCTTCATTCCAGGTTGCAAACAAGAGAAGAAACCTAGCCTCCGGTTCGGCTGTGCGCTTTCTGCTGTAAATAACATAGACCTGAACTCAGGCTCCAGCTGTGTTTGGCTTTGTTTGTGAAGGGCAGGGCATCTCTGTTTCCTGCAGGGAGGCTCTCTTCTCTGCCTTGTTTTTAACTCCTGGTCAACAATCTCATGGTGCCTCAGGGTTGTGCAGACACTTCACTGGCTGGTAGCTGTGAGCCATAACATCTTAACTCACTGACAGCATCCTTGGCTCGCTGGACACCCCCAGGCACCTAAAGAGATGCAGACGAATGTTTGAAATCAAAGAGGCAGATCTGAGTTTGTTCGACTCCTTTGAACATGGTCCTGTCTGTGATTTATGGTTCTGCAGAAGTCACCAGGCCGTGGCTGTGTTCATCAGCCAGTCTCTGGACTCTGCCTTTGCCCATATCTATTCAGGCCATGCTGGTCTGCACCCAGACAAGTCAAGCTTCATTTTCACAGGCCAATGGGGGCAGGGACCTGCCACTGGTTGACCTGCTGGTGCTTGGCCCTGGATGCAGGGGTTCTCGAAAACACCACTGAATAGAGTTTAGGAGAGCAGAGTTCATCAGTTTAAATCCTGCAGCCTGATTATAGGTAGTGCCCAATTTCTTTGTTTTCATGGCTAAATGTCTCTTCTAGTTTTTTTTTTTTGAAACACTTGGAAGTAACTACAGAAACTCTGGGCACACACAAAAAATGGGATACACTTTATATGTGATTACAAGGAGGCTGTAGCAGTGACACAGCTTCTTGTCCTAGCTCTGATCCCAGTCCCCAGCCACCTTGACTTCTTGGAGACAATGTAATAAACCGTGCTGAGCTCAAATCCCAGCTCCACCATCTTCCAGCTACGTACTTGTCTTCCAGATGAGTCATTCTGCCTTTGGCAAGCCTCAGATTTCGTATCTGTAAAAATGATGATAATAATAGTAGCTGCCTCACAGAGCTGCAGGAGAGATTAAGTGAGTGCCCAGTAGCTCCTGATAAGTATTAGCTATTTCAGTTGCCATCAAGAGCATCCAGAAGGCACTTGAACGAGGTGCTAGGGCAGCTTCACAGAGGCAACGCCATCGCCCCATTAGAATGTCAGCTCCGTGAGGTTGCAGACTGTGCCTTCTTCACTTGCTGCCCTGTTCCCAGTGCTTGGAACACAAGGCAGCACCCAATGAATAGCTGAAGAATTGAGCAGATGGGCCTACGTTGAAATCCCAGCTCAAAGCCCAGTTCTGCTACTTGTAGTCTTTGGCAAATGGTTCACCTTGTTTGCTTCTGAGTTTGCACCTTTATGAAGTTGGAGGACACAACCTTGCAGAGACAGCTCCAAGAACAGCCAGCTGGTACTGTGTGCTTACTCTGTGCTGGCACTGGGCTAAGTGTTCTCCACGGGCTGCCTGGTTTGACCTCCGCAACAGCCCTTATGTGGTTGGTGTGGTTACTGGGTTACTGAACATTTTTTGTAGATCGTGTAGCTAATGTTCAGAGACATTAAGGACATGTCTGGGTGACGAAGCTTCTGAGAGATGGAGATGGGGTCCCCAGCCAGTTAGACCGAGGCAGGTCCCGTGTTCTTCATCACAATGTCCGTGTCTCATAAAGATTCCAGAAAAGAATAGGAGCTCACACGTAGCTTCTGCTGCTGCTGTTATTATTATGAAAAAAATACACTCACCACCCCCACACTCCCCTGACACTGGTAAAAGGAAACCATATAGTCAGCCTAGTCATCTGTATGCTTATAACAATTTATTCTCATGAAAAAAAAAATCCTGCCCAGTCGGAATTCTGGGATTGATTTCAGTGTATGTGTCTGTCACTCTGGCCAGAATACTGATTTGAAAGGCAAAGCAAACACGTGCATTCAGAAGGCATTTCAGTTGGGCAACTGTGAATGGTTCCCAGTTGCAGCTGGTCAGACAAGCAGGAGGAAGGGGCGGGTTTCCACATCTGGTGAGTTCCGACTGGTCCGACACCATGGGCACCAAACAAAGCAGGGCAGGTGCCTGCGCCTGACACCGCCCTCCCCCCCCCCCCATGCAGGACAGCCCATCACAGAGCTGGGGAAAGCCTGTGTGGGGGGCATCTCAGGAGTCATCTAGTCTTGCTGAGAAGACAGGACCAGAGAGAGAGGCAGGGAGATTCAGAGCTACCAAAGTGATGGCGACAAACGGTTGCTGATAAAAGGACTGCTTGAACATTCTCGAGAGTTCGTCTTCAGGGTGGATGCCTGGCCAGTACTCAGTCCCCCATTTTTTGGTGACAGTTTCTCGATTTGGGGAACCACCCACACGGTTCAACTACATTGACCTGAAAGCTGCCAAAGCAGTTATTATAGGGGAGTGATACAGAGAGTTCTGACGGTGCCTCTGTGGAAAGCTTAACTGTCCCTGAGTCTCCACAATGCATGAAACATGTTTTTTACCATGTGCACGAGTTACCTCTTTAAAAACCACGCACACAATTTTTAGACAAAGACAAATAGGTCTTTATGAAGGACAGCGCTTCACTTGGAAACTGCATCTGAACTTTTCTCCATCCCATAAGCCTGATTAGGAGCCAGACTGAAAGACAGTTTTTTTCCCCCTCCTGTAGTGAAGTCCCACAGCTCTGAGGCTGGAAGAAGGCTGCTCTCATTTTGCCTTAAGGGACTTGATGACACCAAGTGAGAGGAAGGAGTTGTCCAAACACTTACGCCTCCGTTATTTCTCCCAACGCCCATCATGGGGTGAGGAGGAGGCTGACAGTTCGTCCCTGTTTTAACTGGTTGGGAAGCAGAAGCTTCCCCCTCCATCTCCAGTCAGCCCACCTGACTGCCCACTAGGGAGCTGTGGATCATAGAAGTCACACACAGCTGGAAGGGCATCGGTTCCGCAGTCTTCAATGTGGGACTGGTCCCAAGGGAGGGCTAGACGCCCATTAAGGTGTGGATAAAAGAATTTCTAGTCACAATCATTTTTAAAAGTAAGCTTTACTCATATTTAATTATAGATTAAGATGCACTTTATAAATATATATGCATATCATAAAAGTGTATTTTGAAAGGTTTTGCTAATAGAGGTTCATGGGCAAAACATTTTGAAGACCACTTAATAGAATTATTCTATTTTGTCTATCCTTACCTGAGGACATGCTTATTGATTTTAGAGACAGAAGGGAAGAGGAGGAGAGATAGAGATAGAAACATTTATGTGAGAGACATCGATCAGGTGTCTCATGCATGTATCCCAACCTACATGCAGGACCAAACCTGCAACCTAGGTACGTGCCCTGATTGGGAATCGAATCTGTGACCTTTTGGTTTATGGAATGATGCTCCAACTAACTGTGTCACAGCTGCCAGGGCTGTATTTTTTTAACCTCACCCAAGGATATATTTATTGATTTTAGAGAGAGGGGCAGGTGGGGGGGAGGGAGGGAGGGAGGGAGGGAGAGAGAGAGAGAAACATCAACCCACTGCCTTCCCTCTGCACCCCAACTGGGGACTGAACCTATGACCTAGGGATCAAACCCACAACATTTTGGTAGATAGGATGATACTCTAACCAATTCAACTACCTGGCCAGGGCAACACAATAATTCTAAAGATTATAAAAGGCAAGTGACAATAATATGAGCCTTAAAGTCAGATGGATGTGAGTCAAAACCCCAGCTGTCCCATATTAGCTGTGTCATCTTGAATAAATGACTTTATGCTTGCTTCTTCACTTGTAAAAGTGTGATAATAACAGTATGTATCTTGAAGGTCATGGTGAAGATTAAATAGGATGAGATGTGCATGGCAGGTTGCTTGTAAGGTGGCTCCCAACAATTCCCACCTACAAGCACTTACACTTGTGTATAATTCCTTCCCCTTGAGCGGACACAACGAGTTACCTCTAATGAACGCAAGAGGCAAAGGCGAAGGGCTAACACTTCTATGACCAGGTTATAAAAGACTGTAACTTTCCTCTTGCTAACATTCTCTCTCTTCTTGCAGACCTGTCCCCTCAAGAGGGCAGTGTGGCAAAGAACAGAGGGCATTCTCTGGACATGAGCCAGTGAGGAACTGAGACCCTCAGTACTACAGTCCTTGAGAAGTATGATGCTACCCCATGACCATATGGGTGAGCTTGGAAGGGGATCCTTCCCGAGTCCAGCCTTTGAGTAAGACTGCAGGTCTGGCTGATACCTCGGCTTTGTCTTTGTGGGACACTCTTGAGACACAGAACCAGAAGCACTGCTCAAAAATTTCTGATTTACAGAAATGGTGAGACAATGAATATTATTTTAAACTAAATTTTGGGGTAAGTTTTTATTTGGCAATAGATAACTAAGCCAGCATGCAAGTGACTTGACATTGCATGTCATGCAAAGGTTTAGTGAATGTTGGTATGAAACATTTCTCCATCTTTATTCCATGCCAACAGCAGTCATCACTGGTCACAAACATTTTTTTCCTGGGGAACCCAGATATAGGCTCAGAATCCTTCCTAACACAGAACTCCAGGAAGTTATCAATCGCACAGATAAAACTTATTTGCCAAATCTGATCTGTCAATACCTCTTAACGCTTCACAGTTTCTCTTGTGCCATATTCTTTTAATGGGAGACAAAGACTTTCATCACAAGAGGTATGATGAAAAATTATTAGAGTGAATCTGTAAAAGTATATAAAATATGAATGGCTGGCATCGTGTATAGTCTGAATAGTAGATTTTGCTTGAGGTAAGACAAAAAGTCTAAGAGCACTGGGAATCTTCAGAGAACAGGGGAGGCAAGTCCAGAAGGGGGCGCTGGGTGCACCAAAGCTCCCCTTATCCTCACCCTCATGTTTACCATGGTTTGGCCTCATTGTAGGCCTGCCGTTCTGAACAAATGAAGGAATAGAGGGAGAATTGCTTTGGAAATGATAAACTGCTCTAAGGAGTAAATGGTGGTTTGTAAATAAAGAAAATGTCTTTCAAATTAGGATGGAAGATTTTCTCCACCCATCATGATAACACTCTAAGCTACTGAAATAATGTGTGTTGAGTTATTCTCCACTTCACATGAGCTTCCTTTTGTTGGTTAAAGCAGGGAGATATTTTGGAAACAAGATGACAGTGAGAATAACCCAAGGGATTGTCCTTTAGGTGTGTGTGTGAACCAAACACCCAAGGGTCGTGAGAAAATGTGTGTTATGACTCACTAGGTTTGGGATTCTACATTCCTAAGGAACTCCCAGGTGATGTGAATCAGTTAGCCCGATAGCAACCTTTCTTCTCCTTAGGGATGGTTTGTAGATTTCTAGGGTCATCACTACTCTAAGTCCAGGAGCCAATGGAATGGTCATTTGGTGATGGGTGTAGGGACTCTCTGTTCAGCAAGCTCTTTGGCTGGCCACCAAAATGCAGACAGGCTCTGTGAGGCAGAGAGCATGGCAACAACCCTCACTGCCCTGGGAAGGGTGACAAATGTGAGAAAATTAGATAAAACCCTGCATTATAGAACAGGCAACATTTTTGGAAATAAAAAAGGCAAATTCATGTTTTATGGAAAGAGAAAAACAGTCTCATCTTTCCAGTGTGTTTTGGAGCAAATCAGACTGGCACAACCTTACAGAACCCATTCATTTTGCGACAGAATTTAGTATGAAGTCACACCTCCAAGTTTGTCCCTTTTGTGATTTTTCATAATCTCAGAGAATCTTATCTTATTTAGAAAAAGAAGTTAAAGGTAAAAGTTAATCAAATACTGGTCATAAAAATAGTTTGACCCTAACATCAGGGGTTGAGTGAATTATGTTAAAGATGAACTCTGGACTGACAGGGATGGATGGCCATTTACAATAACCCGCTCCTAATAGAGTACTCCCTGAGACAGAAGAATCTGCTGTTGCCCTAAAACAGTGGCTATATCTGTGGCTCAATGCCTCTCTATGCCCACTGCTGCAGGCAAAACAGTATCATAGACACAACTGGTACTGGATAAGAGGATTAGAAGAAAATAGATTCTGTAGACATTCCACTCTTTAGGAACTTCCTTCCAAATCCCTTTCCATCATGCAGCATTTTCTATTATAATTCATTCACTTACCCCCCAAAATACATTCACACTGTAATGTAAGTATGTAGGGCATCTGCTATACATCAGTGAACAACAGAAAGCTGGACCTGGCTCCTAACCATAGGGGGTTTACAGTCTAGCATAGACAGACAGACATTAATTACTCAAATGAACACAAAAATAAATGATTGCCTGCAATAAGAGTAATTCTCTTTTTTTGATCCATCATTATGCAGGATATAAAAGTGTCAATAGAGAAGTTCACAGCAGGTGCACTTTGTTCCAATTTTCCTCCTCCCATCACTTAACCTCTCCCTTCTGCAGAAGCTCAAAGCATCACAGATGTAGCCAGAGTCCCCAGAAGGTGCTCCGGTAGCCCAAGGGCAGTGTCAAGATTCTAGTTCTTTGTGACACAGCCAGCTGACCTCTCACTGCCCCAGAGATCACCCTTTGAGGAACTTGGCTCAAGAGAGAACCTTACGTGTGGAGGAAAATCTCTGTGCACAAGGATGATTGGTATAATTAAAAATAGTAAAAACAGAAACTAGTAATGACATATCTTCCAATAGAGAATTGAGTAAATAAATGCCCATTCATTCCTGATACGTAATATTAATCAGTGATAAAAAATGGTGCATAAATAAACACATCCACACTGCAAATGCACAATATCTGTAATCTATTGCCAGGTTTAAAAAGCAGGTGATAGAATAGCTTGTATGAAAAGGAATTCACTTCATGTAACATTGTATAACACAATGATGTGTTGTGTTTACACAATCTTTATCTCTCTTGTACATATACAATATATAAAATTATATATGTACATAAAATTAGTAATATAGCTCCAGAAGGATTTCTATGTATTTACGCATCATTACCCTGTGTCTCAGTCCTCACTGGGGCTAACAATAAAGTCAAATCACGGTGGATGAAGATAGTCCACCTTAGCCAGGTAGCATATTTGTGCTGTAGCTGAGACCTTCAAGGTCCAAGTCGGGGACTGGTGTGGACGTTTTAAGTAGATTAATGAGAGAGAGATTTGGGGCACTCTGATCACTTCCTATAAATATTCAACTATAAGACCACAGGGAGCTCACAGGTGACTCTCAAAACTGAATGGAGACATCTGAGAAAATGTTATTTTCCTCCTGCTGCACAAAGTAACTGCCAATACCTGAATGACGGGAGTCAGCGCACAATGAATAATGAATCTGACAGTCATTTGAATACAATGAGCTCCTACTGGTAATTTTCAGGCATCAACCCAAATGCTTTCGCTTTAAAAAGCCTGGGTTTCAGCTTTTCTTTCTTTTGATTTCTTTTCAGACAGGTGGAAGGTTTTATTAAGCAGTCAGGATCTATAGAGTTGTGCACAACTCTGTGATGATCCCAGGAAAATTAAAAAGTCAAATTAGCAATGCATATTTAACGCTGCTTTGTAGTTTGTTTTTTTTTTTTAAAGTTGGCAGCAATGTTTACTCTTTGAGGGGGAGTTTATAATTATGCAAATTGGAGAAGCAGTCTGCTTATGGTTTATGGTAATGCCTTGGGTTTTATATCCAGAGTCAAATTATTTCTAAACATTTCTCCAATTTTATTCATGACTTGGCGGGGAGGTGAGCCAAGGCGAGGGGCCTGCTTTTCCTCCAGTGGCTCAGGATACGAGACCTTTGTCAGGACCGTTCATCCTTCCTTTCTTCTTTTTAACAAGACTTTAATTTTGTTCATCCCTTCATGTGGCCATGTGCCTCAGGGGATGTGGGCCCCATCCCAAGCCCAGGAAGGGACTAATGATCGGCTCAGACCAATCCTGGCTGTTACCATCTGCTTCACCAGGGACTGATTTAAGCAAGGGTATGTGCCAGAGTTCTGGCCAAAGGGACAGCCCCTGAAGATGTCAGATTTTGGTGATATTTCTGAGCTATTCAATGAACCAACCATGGAGCTTTCCTAATGCAGAACTTATTGTCATGAGAACTAATAACTTTTGTTATTATTGAGGCCATCTTCAGTCTGTGTTTTCTGTTACTTGCAGCCGAGAACACACCTGAAGTGATCTGTACCTTGACAGCTCCTGTGTTACTGAGGACCGAGTATATCTCTGTCTTTATTTCTATCCTCACCTATGTCTGTACCTTCACTGACCTCCACCCCTCTGCCTCTCTATCTGTGGGTAACACACACAGGGAAGAATTAATCCATATACTTGGGCATCTGCTTTACCAACAAGGCCAGCTGATATTTGTTTAAACAGGTAGAAGAAAGGGTAGTTTAATAAATCTCATCTTGGTGCACCAGAGAGGAGTCCATTTTGTAACCAATGAATAATAGAAAGAGCTACTCACTGTTCACACTGCTGCTTTCATCAAAACGAGTGCCACCAGTTCCAACCTTCCTGTCACAGCAAGCCTGCAAGACATGAGAGAGAAAATAAATACAAAATGCACCACCTCTTTTTGGCACCAGGCAGTGATCATGTATTTTGCCTTTTCCTCTTTATCTGGATGGTTCCAGCTTGAAACAAAATCTACAGATCAGGCTGCACATTTTTCCAGGCAGTTGTTTGAACAGGAACGACCTATGCCTACCAGGGAATCAGGTCTGCTGCTCGACTTGCTGCCCTCCGCCACATACATCACCCACAGACTCTAGCTAAGTGCCTGATGGCGCTATGGAAGGCGTGCTGGCCCAGCCACTCAGTGCATTTGATCTTCTCGGCCACTTCATCTGGCTCAGGAATGGGCGTAGGACCTGATCAGGGCCAATGAAAGTCACTTTCCAGTTGTGTGAACCAATGCATATACTCTTTTTGCTTAAGCCAGTTGGGTTTTCTGTCCCTTCTAACCCCAAATCCTCAGTAACACAGGGCTTTCACTTTACAAAGTATGAGATGGAGACTCAAAGAAAGGTAAGGATGGAGAGGGAGGTCAAGACTTTTCCATTCAAGGGCTCTTTCCACTGCAGTCTCTAGCCTACTCATTCAGTCATTCATTACAGTAAAATAGAAATAGTTGACATATGGACTTGAACTTTCTGCTTTGGAGAAAATGGAGAAGTCCTCCCCAGGGCTACCAAGGAAGATAATAGATTATCTCTATTATTTTAGCAAAGTAAAGATGGTTACACACGTGTGTCTCCTCATGCATGCATGCACCCCCAGCCCTTGCTCCCCCCACACCCACAATAGAAGGCCACAACAGGTGCGTTGGATTTTCACAGAGAACCTTCTCCCTGAAGGATCTGTCTAGGCTGCAGCTGGGCTCTGGGGGAAGCCCTCTCTCCCCACGGGGCTCCTGCTTTAGGGCACAGTTGACCTCCACCTCCTCAGTCTGTCTTCCGGACCCTGTCATCTCCGTGCCAGCCCTGTCTGCTGGTCTGTGACTGAACTAACCACAAACATCTCTCCACCCAGCCGCTGCTTGACCTGCACGCAGTGCCCGGTCCACTTGAAGTGAGTCACTGAGCAGAGGCCACAAGGGGAAGCCTGCCATCCAATCCTGCTCCTCTGTGTGCTTTGTTTGATTGACACTTAAAAAAAACCCAAGAAACATTGAAAAAATGTTACATAAAAACTGAGATTTCAAGCTCCACTTAGAAATAAATCAGAAGGCCTGTTTACGCTGTGTGTACTCCCTCAGGGTGACAGGGGTCGAACCTGAATGCTGTCTGAGTCCTTCAGATACATTTGCTTCCATTACCACAATCCCTATCGGGTCTCCTTGACTCGTTTCTGCCCCCTGCCCCGCTGCTGTGAGCAGATGCACTCCAACCCCATTCTACCTTTCCTAGCACACGTTAGGGGCCGACCCGGATGAGACACCACCTCGTTCCCCTTCTGGTGGCTGTGTCTGGAAGCATCCTGTCTCTAGCCAGCTTCCCACCCCAGCCTCCCCTGTCTCCAGAAAGAAAATCAGAGTGGCGCCACTGAATGCTTTTATTTTAGGTTTCCTTATTCTTGCTTTATCTTCTAGATTCTCTAAAAAACAGGAGTCATGTATCTGAATCGGAAAACAAACGTCTTATAAATGCTCTCGTGAAAAGAAAGCTGCCCCGGGCCTGCAGGGGACAGGGACTTGGGAGAGGTCGAGTGGTGCAAGCAGCAAGGCACCGGACAAGAAGCCAGAAGAGTCTGCAATTTTGTGACCTTTTATAAACGATTTCCTGCTACCTCAGTTTCCCCATCAAGGGAGGAAGTTGAGCTAGATCAGTAGTTCATAAACTGTTGGCTATGAGCCATACCCAGTCAATAGATAGTACTTAAAAATTTATTACTTATATGTCAAGAGCTAAAAAGAAGAATATTTCAGGCCAGAATTCAGGTTACAGACCTGACAGAACTACCTAGCGATGACTGGCAATGGCCCAGCAAAACCCCATGGCAGAGGGGACTGCGTGGGGGTTGGGAGTTTACCCCAGTCCTCACCCACCCCCTAGGGGATGTGGACATGCACCCCGATTGCCCACTTTATCCATTTACATCCCTGCCTGCCCTCGGAAGCATTTTCTCTTGCCGCCATGACAGAAGTGACCTCTAGGAACCCATCAGCCTTAATCCTGTGACTGGAGATGGATGATCTGAGTTAGAGATGATTTGGAGAATAGAAACATGTTCTGAGCAAAAAGGCCATCCTGTGGCATTCCAGTTCCCCCTGCCTGGCCCAGTGTTGACACAGCAAGCTGCCCAAGCCTTTGTGACTGTCCCACTACATGGTTAAATCTGCAAAGGCAACAGCCAGGTTTTGAAAGTAGCAGAAATATTCTTCCGTTGGGGTTGCTAGCTGATTCTCTAAGTAATTTGCAATTCAAGTGTCTCTTTGTTTTGTATGAAAATTTGCTGCTATTTGGAAAGTGGGGAAGAGCTAAATTGCATCCTGCTGGTTTTACTTCGACTGTATCAAAAAAGAAACTGTTAATCTGGTTCCATAATTAACTTTCCTGTTCTAAAAAGGCCCTGGGAGAGAGTCCAGAGAGTGACTGTCAACTCCCTGCTTCTCTTCTCAGTAAGTCCTTTTGACAGAAAGAAGAACGGGTCCAGGTGGGTGCTGGTCTTGATTTTCTGTTTTTCTGATTTTCCTCTCCCCTTATCTCCGTCCAATCAACACTAAGTGAGTCCTCGCTGTGGGCCAGGCACTAGGCTGACCAGGGAGGGTAGAAAGATAAACAAATTCCTGTGGAACTGCCAGAGAATATAAGTTAATTTTCCATCCATTGATCCATCCATCCAGAGTATGTTCGGTTTCTATATCATAAGCCAGACACTGTGATAAGCATTTGCATGTGATAAATGAAAAAAAATGAATTCAGCATCATCCAAGAATTTTAAAGTTGAAGAGACAGATTCTTGACTAGGGCCATGGTAGTTGGTTTCATGGAGAAATGTTATTTAAGGTGGTTTTGACGCCAGTCATACTTGTGCATGGCTATGAGTGAGTGTACACACCCATATGTGAGCGTAAAGTGCTGGAGGGACAGGATAACCGAAGCAAACAAGGGCGTGCAAGCCAGAAATTAACTTTGACTACCAAGGGGAGACCACTTGGGCACGAGCAGGGGGTCTGGACTAACATTAACAGCGAACCCTCACTGACTACTTGGACCTGCGTTAAGCACTTTTCATCTGTTATCTCCATGAAACCTCACAACAGCCAAGCAGTAATGGTAAGTTACATGTCATAGACAAGAAATAGACTCACGGAAGTTCCCAGAAAACACATGGGTAGAATCAAGGGCAGAGACGGGGCCTGGACTCATGTGTGACTTCAGAGAATGAGCCTTTAACCATGAGACCGTATTGCCCTGTGGGAAAGTGACCAAAGAAGGACTTGGGTGCCCACCACTCACTCACTCAATCAATATGCATTCATTCCTGGAAATATGCATTTGTTGGTGCTCTGCAGAAAACAGCCTTGGGGGAGCTGTGGGTGAAGAAAACAGGGCAGACAGGGGGCTGTGCTACTGAGGACTCAGTGTACCCAGATATGGCAAACCCCAAACAACAGTGGCTTCAACACCGAAAGTCTCTATTATTATTATTACTATGGTTGCTGTTGTTATTTTTGCTTTAAAGAAGTCTGGCAGTCTAGGGTTTTCTACTAAGGTGGTTCTAGAGTCATCAGGAAAGAAGGCTGATCCCCACTGTTTGTTTTGCTGCTTCCCAGGGTTAGCTTTCATTCTTCTGATCCAATGTGGCTACCAGAGCACCAGCCATCATGTCTGAATTTCAGGCAGCAGGATGGAGGGAGTATGAAGGAAGGCTATTTCTTTAAAAATACTTCTCAGTTGTTACATATGTTTTCCCTTTTATCTCATTGGTCAAAGCTTGGTCATGTGATCACACACAAGTCTAAAGAAGACTAAGGAGGACAATATGCTCAATTAAAAGTTAGGATTGTATTGCTTCTCAGCCTTTTGGCTAAGATCAAGTGTAGTATCTGTTCTTATCAGTTCAAAAGTTAGGATTGTCATCACCAAGGAAATAGGAGAGACTGGATTTGGAGGGATAGCCAACAATACCTGCATTCATGTAGTCATTTGGTGGAATGAGGGCTGGGGAGTGCTTGTTGGGTGGTTCTCAAAAGGCCACAGCTATGGGTGTGGCTAGGGGTGGGGTGCAAGCTTTCCCTCTGTAATGACGGAAGGCCCCCCTTTTCCCTCTCACTAGTCCTTTTTCTTACCTCCAATTTCCTATCTGTGCTAGTCCTGTCCAATCTTGAGGGCTCATTTCAAATCTTATCTCTTCCAAGAAGTTTTCCTAAATTGCACTCAGAGGGAAATAAACCCCCTTTCCTTCAACTTCCATAACACTGGGTTTCTATTACCCCCTTGTCATACTCCACCTTGTGTGAGAGCCATCGCTGTGACAGTGTCTCTTGCCTTCTGGGATACAGGCCCCTGTCTTACAGCTGAAAGCCCCAAACATGGCATGAACTCAATGTATGCATGACAGAGCAGAGGCTGCTGGTCTGTCCCCCTGCATCCCTAGCTTTCTTTTCCTATTAGAACTCACCCACCTCCCTTGCCCTAAGTGTTACCTGTGTACATGGTTTTCCAACTAGATATTTTAGTTCCCAGTCTCCCTTGGGATTATGTGCAGCCATGTGACTAAGTTAGGGCCAATTAAAGATGAATGGGAGTAATATATGCAAATTCTGGGTCATCTCCATAAAAATAAATCTACTTGCCAGGACTCTTCCTCCTCCCCGCTTCCTGTTGGCTGGAAAACAGTATAGCAGTGTCCTTGGAACCAGAGATGAAAGCCACATGTTGAGGATGGCTGAGACAGCTGGCCAGCCTGTGACTCAGAATGACCTTGTGAAGCTGCCTACCTGCCCTGGACCTCTCTCCCACCTTTGAACTGTGAGGGGCACACAGTCCTGCTCATCTAAGCTTGATCTCCATGACAGCAGTTATCCATACCTTAACTCATTCCCATGTTTAAGGGTATTGGTCTGTTTGTCTATGGACAGAAGTCTGCCTTTCTTTCCATTTGACTTTCTTTTGGAGGGTGACACCTAGGTTAGCATGATTAGACTTTGAGCACTGAATTTACAACTGAATAAGCATATGCCATGTCTTAACAGCAGCCAAAGGCATTTAATGGGAGGTGTGAGCTCAGACTCTTTCATCCTGGTTATCTAGGAAAGTTAAATGAATAGATTCATGCCTGGCATTTTTATTACTTCTGTTGGAACCACTGAAAATATCTTCAATCAGAAGTATGTCCAGACTTCCTAAATAATTTTTTGCACTGAAATTCATTGCTGATTCATCTTCTCAAACCCATCATTTTAGAAGATTGTCTTTTGCCGCCTACGTATTTCTTGCCAGTTGAAATTTTCTTTACAAACTTCCATTTTTTTTGCCATTCCCCTTTAAGAGCCTATTTTGACAATTCTGCTGAGCATTCATTTTCTAGCTGACTATTAAAAACACATGCCTTGTGTTTGTATGTTGTTTAATACTTTTCAAAGCCCTTTCACATCTAATAGCATTTAATCATCAGGGAAGCTTGGTAAGTTATGTAGCATAAGTATTAGTATTCCCAGTCCCTAGCTCTTTAGTCCCCGACAACAGTGTGGCCTAACAGTTGTATTTAGTTATTCATTGTAAAGTACGTTATATTGCAAATAATTTTTTTCAGATAATAAAATGTCTTTTAATTTGTTCTGTAAGTACAATAGACAGTTTTTGAGGAGCCAATAATATACCCTAAGGAACGGTCTTTAGCATGGGGAAAACAGTGGTGAATAAGACAGACAATACTCCTATTCCTAAAGATCTGGTATGCAGTTGGTGCATCACTGCATTTTGAGCAGGATGGTGGATTTCCATCTTGTCTGTCCTGTATCATTCCCTTCCTCTGGGCAACTGCGTCCCTGCTGCTCCAACCATGTGATTCTGATGGGGTTGCTGACCACAGAGGCAGACAGGTGATTCGGGCCTGGCTTTTCTGAGTATTGTGTTCCTCTGGCCAAAGTGATTGGTTCAAGGGAAGTCCCATGACCCAAACCTAAACCAATCAAAGTCTTCTGGGATTTTCAACAGAGGAACAGGAACAGGAAGAGGCTTTGTTTTTTGATTTGCCATCACTGGGCTGTGGTAATGTAATCTTGGAGCTGACCATGATAGTATTTCTTACCACATGAAGAAATCTCTTTTCAATAGAAAAGGAGGACCAGCAAAGATAGGTGGTGGGGAGATGGAAAGACAGGCATAGCAACTGGGAAGGATATAAACTAGTTTGGACTAGATACAAAAACAATGACTGACCCATAGTAGGTGCTCATTCCTTATTTGTTGAAATGATAAATGAAAAAAGAGAGGTGAACACTACTTTTGAGTCCATTTGTCTGGGAGTCTCTATCACCCAATACATATGTTCAGCAGAAAAGTTGTTTAGGACATATTTCTCCAATGAATAATGAATGAATGAATGGTATTACAATGATTATGCCTTCAGCCAGGTGGAAAGAAGTTTAAGATTAAAAAAAATCCCATCATCTTATCTCTGTCATAATTTTCATCCATTTCCCCAAAGCACTGCAAAGCAGAGTGGCACTAAAGGAAAAGGGCTGAGCTACCAGGCAGGCCTGGCTCTGATTTCTGGCTTCCGCAGCAACCAGCTGTGTGATTTTGAGAAAATAATAACTATCCACTCATGAGGGCTTTTGATGAGAATATAATGAGGTAACTATAAAATTTTAAGCAGAGCAGTTGACATATTACCAAAAGTTCTAATGCTATCTATATTCATGAAACCAATTTTTATTGATTGAGTGTCTTCTGTGCGTTAGACATTGTTTTAGTCCTGGGGTTATAGGAGGATGAGACACATAAGGGCCTAATACTCAAGGAGCTTCTGTTTGAGTGGAGGGAGATGGTTACAAAGTAAAAAAAAAAAGGACAAATAACTTATTCAAAGAAGTAATACAGGCCATGGATAATAAGGTAGGGGTAGACACAAACAGAGCCTCCTCTAGACTGAGTGGTCAGAGAAGGCCACTAACGAAAGATGACATTTGAGCTGAGATCTGAATCCAAAAAGAAGCCAACCACATGAAGACGGGGGAAAGTGTGCTTCATGCAGAACAAACTGAAACAAACTGAGGTTGGAATGAACTTGGTGTGTTTGAGAGATTCAAAGAAAGCCATGTAGCCAGGTATAAAGAGTGACCCAGGGCATGATAGGAAGAGAGGTCGGAGAGGTTGGCCCCATTCCCCAGCCATGCAGACTGGCTTGTACTCTGGGACAGGTACCAGGAATACAATCATGAAAAGGAAAAATCTAGCTCAAGAAGTTCTCTGTCTGTCTAATCTCACCGAATTTTGTCAAGGGAGGTTTCAGGTGAGCTGAATTTTTGTACAGCCACATTTTGACTATCTCATACTATCTGGGTTGGGGGTGGGTTCTATGCCAAGTTTTTCCACAGAGCAAGCAGGATGCAGTTAAATAGTAAACATGAGCTTGCCCACAGGAGAGAAATTAGTGTTTCAAGTAATTATACCTCATCCAGTACAAATCCCATGGTTGTGAACGCATGCAATATTTGGGAGGAGAGGAAGTGATGGTAACACCCGTGAGAACCCCCAGTGCCGAGGTCAACACCCCTCTTGTGAAAGGTTGCACTCCAAGTCACACCCAAGCCCTTTACCCATTGGCAGTCCTTAAACATTTTGATTTCTTCATGTAACACCATTTGTGGGGGCTATTATGTTTTATTCATGGGAACTTTAAGGGTCCAGAGGGCTCAGAGCAGCAGAGGAAAATTTATCTGTAAGCTAGAAAAGGGTAGAATACACAGTTGATCAGAACCCAGACTTAAATTGGTGCAGAGTGAGATGTCAATCCATTTTCTGCGAGAGTACCTGATCCTTCTCTCCCTGGGCAACCCTGTCCAATCCCATTGCTTTAACACCATCTATAGGCTGATGATTCTTCAATTGTATCCCTAGCTTAGACCGTACCCTTGAGCCATAGACTCATGTATTCGGTGTCTGATTTGACATCTCCATTTGGACCCTTCATGGACTTCTCCAACTTAATGTGACTCTACAGTAACCCTTCGGAATCTGGTTCCACTTGCCCTCCTCAGTATTCTGTTGCTTCCTTGTTCTATACCATCTCTTTAAATGGCACCAGCATGGAACACTTTTCCTCCTAAGTTACTTTTTTATCCTCATGCCCAACATTTAGTACACTAGTCAAGACTTGTAAGGCCCACCTCTAAATAGTATTTCAGATTCATCCTCTCATTTCTATATGCTGAATCACTACTCAAGTCGGAATCCTCAACACTGGGTGGCTAGATGAGGCTACAGACTCCTAATAGGTTCTTGCTTCATTCTTTTTTTTTTTAAAATAATTTTATTTATGTATTTATTTATTTATTAGATTAAAAAAATTTATCTTTAGAAGGGAAGGGGAAGAGAGAGGGAGAGAAATATCAATGTATGGTTGCTTCTTGTGTGTCCCCTGCTGGGAACTGGCCCCTGCTGGGAACTGGCTTGCAACCCAGGCATGTGTCCTGACTGGGAATCGAACTGCGATCCTTTGGTTCGCAGGCTCACGCTCAATCCACTGAGCTCAATCCACTGAGATACACCAGCCAGGCCTCTTGCTTCATTCTTGTCCTACAATAATTTATTCTCCAGGTAGATCTTAAAAAATGTGTATTAGATCCATCCCTGCCCCAACAACTTTAATTCATTGTACTTTGAATTTTGTTCCTATTTTTTTTCTGGACTACAAAGTGAAAAGTGGCCCCTGGCCACCTCTGCAATCTCCTGCCGCTCACTTTCCTTAGCCTGCTCTGGGTTCTGGCCACAATCTGATGGTTCTGAGATTGTTCCAAGTTTGCTGGCCCCTTGGGGCATTGTGTTGCAAACACAATGCCTTTGCTGGCCTCTTTGCACAGAGGGCTTCTCTGAATCTCATGTGATTTTCACAGGGATCTTTTCTAATTCCTCCACCAAACTAGCATCACCAGCAACAATAGACTCTCTCACAACACTGTTTATCCCATTCATAGCAATTTTCAAATCTTATTTTATTATTTTTTAAAGATCTATTTATTTATTTTTAGAGAAGGAGAGAAATATCGATGTGTGGTTGCCTCTCATGTGCCCCATACTGTGGACCTGGCCCGCAACTCAGGCATGTGCCCTGACTGGGAATCGAAGTGGCGACCCTTTGGTTCACAGCCTGCGCTCAATCTACACCGGCCAGGGCCAATTTTCAAATATTAAAATAACATGGTTTTCTTGCTGTTGTTGTCATCTATCTCTTCAATACTGTGTTTTGTTCTATAAATACAAGGAGCACTTTCACCTTGCTTATTATTGTCTCCTTAGCCGTAAGCACACAGCCAGGAAGTGGGTAGGACTTTAGTAATTGTTGAGTAAATAAGCAGAGGAATGCATGAGCAGATGACTGTTTCTCCATGTTAGATAGAAATCACTCCACTTATTTTCTTACAAGCCATCTTTTAAAATTGTCATTAAGAAAAAAAGATTTATTGAATCTCACATTGGATATCTCAATACAAAACAAAATAAAACACAACTTGCTTAAAGGCTCCACTAACCCAGACAAAAATATCTTCAAACCATTGTAAGAAATACTCATATTACACATATCTTTGGGTAAAACCATGGAAGACTGGTGTAGAGAGGAGACTTGACTTTGGTATCTGCCATATTGTCTTGAGTAAGCCATTTCTCATCCCTGTCCCTCAGATTTCCGCACTGGGCAACTCTATTCACTAGTGTTAATACCTTCAACAAGTCACCTAAACTTTCTCAGCCCCGAGGTACCTGTGGTGGGCTAAATAGCTTCCCCTGCAATATGTTTACATTCCAATTCCTGGAACCTGTGAATGTTTCCTTATTTAGAAAAGGGTCTTTGCAGATATGAGTAATTTAAAAGTAGTTGAGTTGAGAAGATCGTTCTGAATTATGTGGATGGTCCCTAAATCCAATGACAAATGACCTCACAGGAGAAAGGCAGAGGAAGACTGGAGGCAGAGAAGGTGATGAGGTCACAGACACAGTGAGTGACATGGCCACAAGTCAAGGAGTGCCAACTGCCACCAGAAGCTGGAGGTGACCAATAATGGATTTTCTCCTTGAGCCTCTGGAGGAAGAGTGGCCCTGTGTGATTCTGAACTTCTGGCCTCTGAAACTGTGAAGGAATACATTTCTGTTGTTTTTAACCACCAAATTTGTGGTAATTTGTTATGGCAGAGCTTAGAAATTAACAGCATTCATCTGTACGGATCACGTGACTTGAGATTCCTTAGCCCAGAACCTTTTACTTTTCTAATGTCACCACATTAGTGACCCCACTGGGCCTGTGCTAGAAACTTAACAATCAACACAAAGCCTAAGAAAAGAAGCGTCATATCCACCTCAGGCAGCAAAGTCCTTCCTACATATTCCACGTTCCCATTCCACATTCACGGCAGCTGCTATTTCTCCTCCTTTTCTCTGTGACCTCTGTCCCCCATCTACCTTCAGCCATGTGACATCTCTCTTCCTCATCCTCATTCTCCCTCTAGGTCCCCTCCGCCAACACATCAGCGAGTGCTCAAGGAGGGCCCTGTCTCACTGTAGGTGCTACAGAGCTTTCCACTTCCACAAGCAAGGTGGAAACAACAGTGGCAGTAATAATAGTAGTAATAGTGACTAACAGTTACTATTATTGGTTGTTTTCCATGTGGCAACCATGGTGCTAAGCATGCTTGATGAATTTTCCTTGTCAGCCCTGGAAGTGGTACCTCTTAAATGAATCCCTTTGCAAACATAGAGTACAAGGCTCACCGTCACATCCTTGGGAACCCTAAGCAGCCCTGTCTTGCTTTCCACTGGCATGTGCCCTTCCCAAAGATGTCCCTCCTTCAGGACATCTGACTGAGCAGGAGACTGCAGAGACGACCTTACGTCTGACATTTCTGCATGACAAGGGCGTCCCTTCCTTCTGACTTACTGTCTAGGAAAGACTTGTAGAGGAAGCGGGGATCTTGAGAAGGAACACACCACGGAGGCGCCACCCCCTGCACCTGCAGGACCAGAAGCGAGTCCAGCAGGAGTAGGAAAAAGGCAGATTTTCTACGCCAGCTGTCTGTTGAAGCAAAAGGTCAAGTGCTGTTTGCTCCAGGAGCATCAGGAGGTAGTTTCACCTGGAGATTTAATAAACAATCTTCTTAGGCTGGAATTGGAGGGGAGGGAGAGAGGCAGAAACCTAAAGAACACTGCCTTGCAGGCCTGCGTCAGCTGCCAGGGGCACCCAAGGGTGGGCAGAGGAAACTTCCCCTGAGACTCCTATGTTGTCAGAACTCATTAAACATACAAGGCTTCCAGGCCTCTTGGGGGCACAGGAACCAGGGCCCAGGACCCCACATGGAAAAAGCATCCTCTGTGCACCTTCCACCTGACTGCCTGGGCTGTGCTGCAGCTGGGCTCAGACCTTGCTCCCCATAGCTCTGCTACTGCAGCCCACAGATGTTCCCCGGGTCCTGGAGATTACCTATGGGGCATGCACCCTGAATTACTCTCACTCCCTTGCATCAATACCAGCTCCCTTTTGCTCTGAAAGCAACTTCTGAAGTGTGTCTCCACCTGTGTCCCTGTATTCCCATGAGACTGCCTGCCAGGTCAATGAGCTGTTTACTCTGGGCTGTTCCCGCAACACTTGTTCAGTCTCTCTTTGCTTGAACTCAACACAGCAAACCTCAGAATTATTTGGGTCCACCTCTGACCTCACCCCCAGCTGCAATTCTTTGAAGGCAGGGCTTATAGTTCACGTACTCCATGCATAGAATAGATATTCCAGTGTTTAATTTAACAAACAACTATTTAGTGCATGATTTAGGGATGTGGTTGGTGCTGGGGAGACAAAGTAGGAGGGAATGAAGCAGTTGTGAAAATTAGTGAGAAAGCTAAGAAAATGCATGCACACAGCACTGGCCTTGTGCTAAATATTAGACCAGAAATCAGAGGACTTCCGCCAAGATGGAGGCGTAGGTGGAAACACTTTGCTTCCTCGTACAACCAAATCTAAAAATAAGAAAGTTTTAACAATAAATGCAACCAAACCACAGAAAATCGAACAATACGGAGTCTGAAAACAATAAGCCACTCAGCTAAACCAGTGAGAGGGGCGAAGCCAGCAGCGGAGCTGGTCCAGCAAAAAAGATCCCTGGACCTGGGCAGCGAGCAGGCAGCCGAGGGCATGAATCCCAGGTGCAGGGTAGCTACGGGTGGACCCGGGGAAGGTGCGGCGTGGCTGGCTGTCTGCGGTCTCACATTTGTGTGCAGATAAACCAGTTAAGAGAGGAGCACTGAGACAGACCGCACAGGCCACGGCGCAGGTCGGCGGGCTCGCACATTTGTGCTCAGATAAACAGGTGGGGGCGAGCAGTGAGGCAGACTAGGCAAGTGAACAGGACCCCCATTGCTCCCTCTCTGACCCTGCCCCCACATACAGCATCACAAACCTGGGACCTGGGTGGCCCTACCCTGGTGAACACCTAAGGTGCCTCCCTCAAATGTAACAGGTGCAAACAGATCAAAACATGGCTCAAAAAGAACTCAGAGCCCCAGAGCTGATAAATCTAAGTGATCAAGAAACTGCCAACCTATCAGAGGCACAATTCAAAACACTGGTGATCAGGATGCTCACAGAACTGGTTGATTTTAGCCACAAAGTAGAGGAACATATGAAGGCTAAGCTAATTGAAATGAAGGGAAATGCCCAGGAAACCAATAGTGATGGAAAGGAAACTGGGACTCAAATCAAGGAAGTGGACCAGAAGAAAGCAAATAATGACCAAACAGAAAAATATAAAGAAACAAGAATTTAAAAAAATGAGGAGAGGCTTAGGAACCTCCAGGACATCTTTAAACGCTCCAACATCCGAATTATAGGGGTACCAGAAGGGGGAAAGGAACAGCCACCAGTGGAAACCTTATTTGAACAAATAAAGGAGAACTTCCCCAATCTGCCAAAGGAAATAGACTTCCAGGAAATCCAGGAAGCTCAGAGAGTACCAAAGAAGTTGGACCCAAGAAGGAACACACCAAGGCACATCATCATTACATTAGCCAAGATTAAAATGAAGGAGAGAATTCTAGAAGCAGCAAGAGAGAAGGGGACAGTCACCTACAAAGGAGTTCCCATCAGACTGTCAGCTGATTTCTCAAAAGAGACCTTACAGGCAAGAAGGGGCTGGAAAGAGGTATTCCAAGTCATGAAAACCAAAGACCTACAACCAAGACTGCTCTATCCAGCAAAGGTTTCATTTAGAATGGAAGGACAGATAAAGTGCTTCTCAGATAAGATCAAATTCAAGGAGTTCATCATCACCAAGCCCTTATTATACGAAACGTTAAAGGGACTCACCTAAGAAAAAGAAGATAAAAAAGATGAACAGTGAAAGGACAGCAAACTCACAGTTATTGACAACCACACCTAAAACAAAAGCAAATTAAGAGGACAGCTAGATCAGGAGTGAACCAGAGAAATGAAGATCACATGGAGGGTTAGCAACAGGGGAGTGGGAGAAGAAGAAGGGGGGAGAAGGTACAGAAAATAAGTAGCATAGACAGTAGATAGAAAATAGATAGGGGGGAGGGTAAGAATAGTAGGGGAAATACAGAATCTAAAGAACTTGAGACACATGTTCATGAACTAAAGGGAGGACAGTGGGGGAGGGGTGTACAGGGTGGAGGGGAATGAATGGGGGAAAATAGAACAAATGTAATGGCATAATCAATAAAATAAAATATATTAAAAAAATAAATTTTAGACCAGAAATCAGTGTGGAGACCACGAGGAAATAATGGGATCAAAGAGCTTGGATAGAGTGGGCAAAGGGAGGTTTCTTAGAAGTGGCGACATTTAAACCTAGACCAGAAGGGTGAGCAGTAGCCAGCCAGGCAGAGAAAACTTGGGGGTGCAAAGGGCACAGGTGGGAAAGACTGACACCTTCAGAGAGCTCAGCTGAGACCACAGTGGCCAGAACTCATTGGGTGAAGTTGGGGTGTTCTGGGATGAACAGTGTCTCCATAAAATTCAACTCGACCCAGAACCTCTGAATGTGACCTTATTTGGAAGCAGGATCTTTGTCAACGTAACTAGTTAAAATGAGGTCTTTCTGGAGAAGAGTGAGCCCAAGGCAATGACTAGTGTCCTTGTTAGAAAGGAAAACGGAAACACTCAGGAAGACCCACAGGGAGGGAGACAATGTGAAGACAGAGGCTGAGACTGGGGTGACTCGGCTACAAGATAAGGAAATCGGGGACTGCCAGCTGTCACCAGAAGCTCAGGAGGAAGCAAGAAAGCATCCCCCCACCCCCAGCGCCTTCAGAGAGGGAATGGTCCTACCAGCACCTTGATTCAGGACTACTAGCCTCCAAAACTGAGAGGATGAACTTCTGCTTTTCAAGCCACCCACCACGGTTGTTTGTTATGGTAGCCCTGGGAAACTCATATGAGGGCAAGGAAAAGAGTATTTTATTACTGGTGAAATGGAGATCCATCAAAGGGTGCTGGGCAGTGACAGGACTGATTTTTTTTTCAGATTTGTGTTTTAAAAAGATGCATCAAATGAATGAGAAACGTCCTCATGCTCAGAACAATTTCCCATGTCTGAACTTAGGGCTAAGATGCCTGTGCCACATACAATGTCTTCAACTGACAGGGGGTGGCGTGGCCTCGGGGGATCAGTCACCTGGTTGAACAGTCTCCGCACTAACCACAGAGGCTTCTAACCATTTCCCCTGTGTTTTTAGGCAAACGGGAGTCTACTTCTGCATTCTGAATCTAGCTCCTTCCCTCCCCGCCATCACACACATGTGTTGCCCTCTGTCCTCTCTCTCTAGCCCCCTTCAGATCCAGTGGAAAACATTACACTTTCCGAAGTCACTGTTAATTAATGCTGATGCTTGCTTTGCTGACATTGCTGCAAAAAGTGCTTATTTCAGGAATGAAGGGTTCTTCTAATTCTAAACACAACTTTCAGTATGTGCCTAAAAATCAATGGATGACTGGCTTCAGGTGCCCAATCACAGCTGGAATTAAGCCATTCATGAGTGCTGGAGCTGGCTGATGCTTGTGGAAAAATACAGAACTTGGCAGGGGTGGCGGGGAAGAGTGGTCAAATAGGGTAGTGGGGCAGATGCCAAAAAGTTCTGGAGTGTTGTTCAGTGTTATGCGGCTTGGAGTTCTCAGCTCCTCAGAGTCTGGGAGAAAATGATTTTCCTTCTTGCCTTAGAGCTGATTGTTTTACCCACAATCTCCTCCATTCAGGACACAAAGTTCTCTGATGAGGAGTTTGGCATTCACTGTTTGCCAGTGGTAATAAGGCCTTTTGCTTTGGAGCACTAACAATGTACAGGGTGTTGAACCAAATGTTTTACATTGATTATCTCATTAGAAGGAAATGGTGTGCCATTGATAATGATGAACATGCCAATTTCATCAATGATAATAGGTGCCATTTATTAAGTGTCAAAAATCTTGGTTGGTATTTCAGATACATTATTTCTTATAATCCTATCATTGTAGGATGGTGGTTAAAAGTATGAACTTCGAGTCTTAACACCCTGGATTTAAATCCTGGCTTTGCAACTTCATAGGTAAGTGATTTTGGCTAATTGCTAGATCTTTCCAGGCCTGTTTTCTCATCTGTAAAATGGAAATAATGTAAGTGCTATCTTTTAAGAATTAAATGAAATCCTATAATATAATATGGCCTATAATAATGATAATGATACAAACTATAATAATAGTAACACTTGTATAGCATTTACTGCATGCCAGGCATGCTTCTATACATAAATATTATAATTATCATCAAGATTTTATGGATGAGAAATTTGAAAGGCACAGAGAGGTTAAGAAACTTTCCCTTTATCACACAGCTAAAATGTGGTAGAGCTGGGATTTGATCCATTCATGTCAGCCAATGATAACACTATGATCTAGATTTCTTACTACCATGGTTCACACAAAGTACATGCTGGGTAAATATTTGTGGTTTGATAAATTATAGGCAGTACTTTCCTTCCAGAGAAGAGTCTTGGATCTTGCTTAATAGACTCCATTTCATCCTTGATTTAGCTCTTAATACAATTGGTTTCTTTTCTTCCTCCACAGATTCCATAGAGAGACGCCATTCATTCCCTTTTGAGTCTCCGTATTGACTTGTCCTAAGTAGAAAGTGCTTCCTCAACACTATCTGGGAATGACTCCAATTTAGGAGCCAACTTAAAACACCCACAGTTCCAGGCTCAGGTGAAGACCCACCTCTTCCAGGGAGTGTCCACCTTCCCTGTCACCTGGGGCCTTACAGCCAAGCCTTTCTTTTGCCTCTTATTCAGTATGTTTGCAATGCAGAGTCTGCTGACTGTTGGTCTCACTTTCCCTCTGTGAAAACCAGTGTCCCAGCTGGCATTGCTCCCAGAACTTCTTGTGGAGAGTGTCATATGAACTTGTACAAATCTGCCTTCTCCTTCATTTCTGTGGCCCGGGAACCACTAATGATGTATTTACCTCCCACCTCCCCGCCACCAGGGACCTCTGTGCACACCGATTCCCTGCCCAGGAAGCTTCCAAAGCCACAAACCCCAGCAGGAAGTAAAATGGTGCTGATTTCCCTGTAGAAAGGCAGGTGCTGGCCCTGCCTGCAGCTGGCCGTGACTTTGTCTCAGGATCCTGCAGTCACGGTGCTTATGCTCCCAGCTCACCCAGCAGTTCGTGCCAGCAGCTCTCTGGCCTCTGTTTACAGCACCCCTCCCCAGCAGCCTCAGGCTGCAGCCAGGCTGAAAGATGGGGCCACCTGATCTTTTGCTTTGTAGCTCTTATTACTAGCAGTGATTACACATTATTCTGTGACATTTCTGCCTAATGTCTGCCTTCCCCCTTAGAACAAGAACGAAATGTGCTCTGTGTACCATTTCCCATTTGGAGCAGCACAGGGCTGAGCATATCTGTGCTCAGTAAATACATAGGGGATGAATAAATGAATGCTTATTCTGTTCTCCTGAACCTACAAACTGGGGAGCTAGGCAAGGAAGACAGAAGTCCTAATGCAAATCGATGCTTAGGAAGAGTCCAACCATCCACTCCCTACCCTGGCAATGTGCACCCCAAGTTCCAGTAAATCGGAGTCCAAATCTAGATTCCAATTTCCAGTCTTGAAGTTAGAGACAGAGAATGAACATGGTCCTTCCAAATAGACAGAACCTTTGAAAATGTCTTCTTCATCTTAGCAGCTTCTACATCATCTAGTACAATGCCTCGCGTAGAAGTTGTACCCAAGCAGTATTTGTTGGATATGGTCGGGCATGATGGTCAAGATGAATGTCTGCCAGCTTGTCGGAGTCCCCACCCACCTGCTGCTGTCTTCCAACCACGTCTGGACGTGGGGATGGAGGCATGAAAGGAATTTCAGCAAGAACTTTTGTCTCTAGCTCACCTCTCTGGCCATAGTTCATATCACCTTATGTCAGGTGCTGAGAAACTATTTCCTAAAAATATAGGGAGGCCTTAGAAAGGTTAATAGAAGCGGGGGAAGGTGAGCACCTCATGGTGGTCTCCTTGCACACTAGACAAGTGATGAGCCAAGTGCTTCCTGATTTGCCTCAACTTGCAAAGACAGAACAAAGACGTCTAGCCTGGTGGTACAGGGGGTTTTCCTCAGATACTGTCAGGCCACACACTCTTGGTTCTGCCCCTAAATGAAATCCAAGCACAGGCTTAACCCACAGCCACAAACTCTTTTCAAGTCACTGTTCTTTACTGGGGGGCAATCTTGTCCCGGAGGACACTAGGCAAAGTCTAGAGACATTTTTGACCGTCACAACTGTTCTTCACACAAATGTAAAGAACAACCTCTGACAACAGAGAAGTATTCAGTGTGCAATATCACTAGTACTGAGGGTGAGAAACCCTGTTGTGGGTCAGTCCAAAACACAGGGCGGAGGACACTGCTGAAACCACACACAGCCAGGTGACTACTGCTCAACACCCTTGAGTCCTTTCTCCCTTCTTCCTGTTTCCTGTTGGTTGCTAGTGGCTACAGCATCTCTGCTTCCCCAGCTGCAGCCTCTCAGCCAGAACCTCCCAGCAGTGGAAAGTACACACTGGGTGGGGGGCAGCGTGGTTCCAGATTCACAGCCAACACTGTGGCAGCACCCAGAAGCCCCAGCAGAGAGCGACATGCTTTGTCCAGCTTCACATCATTCTCCTGCTGAGCTCATGGGAGGGAAGGACTCAGTTTCTCTCCAGTTTCATAGTTCTGCCTCCTTCGACCCCATTCCAGAAAAAGGAAGGATGAGAACAGTTGGTGGTCAACAGAAGGCTCACTCACGGCTTGCTTAGAAGGAAGGAGTTCGCTCAAGCTGACCTCACTCTTGCACATGCTCCCTGAGCAACCTTTTCCTCCCTGAATCCCCCATAGCTTGTCCCCGCCCTGAGGACTTCTGTTGGTTCACCAGCCCTGGAGGGTTTGGATCCTGCTGATCTGGATTTGATTTGCTGTGTAGCCTTAGACCTCTGAACCCCAGTACTTTCTTTATGTGAAAGGAGAATGCCAGGACCCATCATTTGGTTGTGCTGCTGGGATTAAACAACCACATCATCCCCTGCCATGGACCACTACCGTGACCAGCATAGCCAGGAGATCATTCTGTGCTGGGAACTGTGCCTAGTGCCTTACACATTACCTGTTCTCACTCTCTCCATACCCCATTTTTCCAGAGAAGCAAACTGAGGCACAGGAAGATCTTACTGGCTCAAGATCACACAGCTTGTAGGTGATGGAATACTTTGAACCTGGTAGTCCAACCACTCAGCTATATCTTAATGATATAGAGTCAGAGAGCTCTGGATACTGTGAGGTACTATGTAAATTGCAGAATTTCCTCCTAAGCTTTGGATGCGTTCTTTAAACTAATATTTACAGAGCACCTCCTGTGTGTTAGACCAGGGCAACCCTGAGGTTTCCCCAACAGCAACCCTGACCCTGTGGGACCCACAGGGAGTTAGGGATCAAATTTCTGACCCCAGGCCCTGACCCAGCCTCCTCTTCTTTGATGGCCTCCTGAGTTCAAATGCTCAAACTCGCCTGGGGGAAAAACAAAACAAAACATCGAATGTCCTACACCTGTGCCCTGCACAGAGACCAGTAGACCCCTCTGGCTGAGCAGCTACTTCTCTGAAGGAAGGGGAGTACGGGAGCTCACCACCTCCTCAGGAAGGCCTTCTTACCTTTGTCAAATCCCTGCCCCCGTTTTTCCCAGATCCAAAATATTTATTGCATAATTTAAAGACATGCTTTCGATGCAATCATTTTTAAGTTGTAATGTCACTTACATCCTTAATTTTGTACTGACTTTCCAAAATAGTAGATTTCCCTAAAGTGGCTAAGACGGCAGCATTAGAGAATAGGCAGGTGGTTTCAGAAACTCAGATGAGGGCTGAACGCTCACTCCGGACAACGCTGCTATCAAAGCCCCCTTCACACAGGGCATGCCGCCCTGTCCTCCTGGCACCTGTCCATTCTCAGTTACAGCCTCATCTGTGTGCGTTGTAAGAAGACGAACCACGTTGGGCAGCCCTTACCCCTCAGCTCTGCCCAGTGTCTGTCACAGAGGTGGCTTTATAGGGCTCTGTAAACAAGTCCCTTGAGAGAACCTGAGGTCCTGCTATTTGCCACGAGCGTGACCTTGCCATGTGAGCATGCATTAGTGCTGACATTTCCCATCTGAAAAGAGGCTCGGGAGTCCAGTCACACCGCCGGGAAGCGTGCAGTCTAACTCAGGTTCACTCGGATCCAAAGCCCATGTCCCTTCAGTATTAGACTGGACTAGAGTTTGGAAACTGGACACTTGACGATCTGCAATCACTGGGCGACAGCATAGTCAGAAATTAAGCATGTGGTCTCCGGATTCCATCCACTGGGATCAAACATGGGCTCCATCACCCTCTGTATGACTCTGGGTCATATGTCCACTCTGTGCCTCAGTTTCCTTATATCTACAATAGAGATACCTTATGGTGTTACTGTGAGGAATAACTGTATTATTTGTTAAGTGCTTAGAATAGTGTTTGGCCTATCGTATGTGCCCGTATATTATACATATTAGCTCTTATTATTTTGTAGAGAAAAGGGAGCTTGAAGACTATGATATCACTTAGGATTCTACATGTAAGTATCCCAATTTGAGAAAATATTGAAATATAAAAAATGATTAAAAGCATTTAGCAGTGATTAATACTAACGTACGTCTCCAACATGACAGCTCCTCAGCCGATTCCTATTAAACAGCCACTGGTATTTAACAGCATCTGTTAAGCTGATCTGCCTGTTCAGTGCATCCTGCAGAAACCACTCAGATCATCCCGGAGGTTTCAGGCTGTCTGCTCGTGTAGAAGCTGAACCAAACCTTTCTGCAAGGTTGTCGGTCTGAGGCCCGGCCAGGCCACACACGGCACTCCCGAGTCACCACGCTGACTGGGTCACACCCACCTGGGACTAACGGACTTTCTCCAGCGCCAGAAGCCTGTCTCACTGCCTGCCAAGGCCCCAGGTACAGTGAAATACAAGGCATTTAAGAGTATTTACACAGGCATTACCAAGGCTGAGTGCCCAGATGCTCCTGCTGGATCTTTGAGTTTGCCAACTGTGTGTGTGAGCGGATGGCCCCAGGCTTGAGGCAGGGGATTCTGTGGGAAGACAGCTGCAAGTCACACAGCACTTCCAGGAGACAGACCAAGGTTAACTGCCTTTGCAGTCAGTAAGGACAGGAGCTGAAAATGAGCTACAGGCAGAATTTGGGAGAGCAATGGGGCGTTGCCATCTTTCCTTAAGAGTACACACATACACACCCACACAATCATTTCTCTGAGCAGAGGGAATAAAGTTCAGGAGACAGAAATGCAAGCCCAGAGTAGAGGTTTCCTTTCACTGATGTCTAAAACATCTTGGGGGATTGATCTCCATCTTTTAAGGAAGATAACGATGATGCTCAGCCTTGATCGAACTCTTACCACATGCTGAGCATTAGACAAATGTTATTTAATCCCCTGAACAACCCTATCTGCATTGGGTGCTGTCATTTGAACTTTACAGTTGAAGAAATTGACGAGACAAGGAGAGTTTGAGTAACCTGTTCCAGATCACTTAGGTGTAAATGGCACAGACTCCAGATCTGGAAATCTGTCTTCTTCACCAATAGGCTTGACTGCCTTCCAGACTTCACCTTGACTTTGCAGATGTGTGTGGTGGCAGAGCCCTCTGCCAGCCTCCAGGGAGTGCAGAGGAATGTCCCTTGCTTCATGAAGGAGTTCAGAGAAGTGCAAGTGGGATTAGCTTCCTTTTCAAGGGCTCCAGAGAAAGGAGTGATGAGGAAAAATTACTGAGGTCCAGCCAGAGTTCAATCAATAAGAGAATCTAGCAACCAATTAGGACCACAGAAGAAAGGTATACATAGACCTATTAAAGAAAAGAATGCGTTCTTTAGAGCCAATACAGAAACTCCAAGAGAAAAAAAAAACAAGCAGAAATGTGTGTACAGTAACTCTGACTGGGTTCCAAAAATAAAATATTCATGTAGATTTATAAATGCACAGACTTTACTTCTAACAGTGATTATGTCTGTAAGGGAAGCTATTTGGAAGAGAGCTAAGGGAAGGAGAGGAACTTGATTTTTCACTGTGAACTATTTTATTTTAGCTTTTAAAATTTGTGCCATGTCCTTGTACCCACTGTGAGAAATGTACTTTCTTGTCGGAGCTGAGCAGCAGAACAGGCTGTGCTTTGAGGGGGGTGAGTGGACAGGAAGCGTCGAGGTACACAGTGAAGATACCAGAGATGGTGTAAAGGTCAGACTGTCCAATAAATCTGTGACTTCACTATTCTAACCTCCCTGGAAGTGATGAGGTTGCCACATTCCTTATGAAGCTAATACCGTGAGGATGGCAAGCTGTCTCTGGGGGTTGTCAGGAGGTTTTGTAAAGGGAGCACGGTCTTGGTGACATTTGAGAAAAACTTGACTTTGAGTTTTGTTTTTAGTAATCATTTATCCTTCGAAAGGCCCGAGAACCTATATTCTATCAATTCTTGTCACTGCTCCCCCCAATCATGTTGCCTTTGAATAAGTTCCCCGCCTTAGTGGGGTTGGCTGAATCATTCTCTCTCCAGACGTTCTGCCCCAAATTCTTGGCCTGCATTCTTCTTATCCTTCCAATGTCATCTGAAATAAGGCAACTCCCAAAGATTTTCTTGGTCATTTTACTTAGGCAGGTTCTTCCTTTGTTCTCTAATATGTCGCCTCATCATTTACCGCTAAACGACTGCGTGTAGTTTGCAACAGCTGCTGTAACGTAATACTTACTACAAACTGGTTTCAATAGCGGAAACTTATTTTCTCACAGTTCAGGAGGTGAGGAGTCCCCAGATCTGAGTGTTGGAAGGGCTCGTTCCTTCTGAGGACCTGTTTCCTCCTAGCTGAGGGTTTGCTGGCCACCTTTGGTTCTCCTTGGCTTGTAGAAGCTTCACCTTCATTATCTGTCTTCATCCTACATCATCCTCTACCTGTTTATTTTCTTGTCCCCCTTGCGGGGCTGTGAGCATCCCGGGCAGGGATTATATCTGTTTCTTGTCTTACTGTGAACTGAGGGCTTGCTACAGACCTTGTCCTCATTTTGGTTAGCTTGTTTTTCACTGTTGCTGATTTGTAAGCTTTCTTAACCAGACTCTAGAAAATAATGCTTAGCTGTTTTTATAATTTCAAATGCTTTTCCAAGCCTGTAGCTTGCTTTTGAATCTTTCTTAGAGATATATTTTTTATATCTGTTGATTTTAATTTAACTTATTATCATTTTATTTGAGAATTACTTCAGTTATTTCAGATTTCATCGATGCTCATTCTTGAGATTGCCAACAGTTTTTCTTTTTTACTTACTCTGGTTGTCTGCTTTTGACTTCAAAATTATATTAGCTTTAAATATAGATGGAAAGTGTTCTTTCCCATTCTAGAGTACTTTAATGATGAACTTAATTATTCTTTGAACATATAACCAAACTCATCTGAAATATTGCTTTGGTATGTGTAGAAGGGATTTAAAACCTATCTAGTGGTTAAGCTCTTTTTTTGGATATTAAGCTTTCTAATCACTCAGTTTTTCTATTTTTCTCCTTGAACAGTTTTGATAAATTACATTTTAAGGCATTAACATATTATCTAAAGCTATTGCAAATATTGTTCTAAAGTTGTACATAATATTTAGCACCTCTTTAACCTCAAAAGTATTTTCTCTTTTGGTCCTTGGTCAATTTTGCCAAGAGTATATGTCATTTAATGAGTCTATTTAAAGAACCAGCTATTGACTTTTTGTTTTATTTTTTCTGTAGCTCATCAGCTTTTTATTTCCTTCTTATTGTGCTAGCTTCTTGTTAGTTTATTTATGTTGTTTTATTTTCCCATGAGAATTTCTCTTATAAGATTTTAAATTTGATATATAGTTTTTTTTAGTTTTAACATTCTGAATACAGCATAATGTTTTCCTCAAGAAGTTTTATAGTTTTAGTTTTAACATTAAGATCTGTTGTGAGTTCATTATTTTTCCAATTCTTTTTTTAAGATTCATTGTTTTTCTCATATGGATAGCCTCCTTATTCTAGCACCATTTGTTGAAAAACTATCTTTTCCTTGTCGAATTAATTACCTTGGCTGCTTTGTTAAAAAACAATTGGCCCTGGCTGGTGTAGATTAGTGGATTGAACATGATGAGCCTGTGAACCAAAGGATTGTGGTTCAATTCCCAGTTGGGGAACATGCCTGGGTTGCAGGCCAGTTCCCAGCATGGGCTCACAAGATGCGACCATACATTGATATTTCTCTCCTTCTCTCCTTCCCTTCCCCTCTAAAGATAAATAAATAAAATCTTTAAAAAAACCCCAATTGATCACATAGGCATGTGCTTATTTGCAAAGTTCTATCGATCTGTGTCCATAAGTATGTCAATGCTACATGGTCTTGACAATAACTTTGTAGTGATGCTTCAAGTCAGGTAGCACAAGTTCTCCAACTTTACCCTTCATCTGCACAATTTCTTTGGCTATAATAGCTCTGTGCACTTCAATGGACATTTTAGAACCACCTTTTGAATTCCTGCGATAAAGCCTGCTTGGATTTTTGAGAGTCTTCATTGAGAATGTGTGAAATCCACAGACAAATTTCAACAGAACTGACATCTCAACAACAGCGCATTTCCCAATTCATGAATTTAACGTTGATTTATTTAGATTACGAAATTTCTCTCAGCAGAGTGTTTAGGTAATGTATTTGGTTTAGTGGTTTAAAAATGCTTTTAAACAGTGTTTTAAAATTTATATTAAATCATTTTCAGTTTATGAAAATACAAATGATTTTTATATATTTACTTTATGACCTTTTTAAGTTTACTTATAAATCTAGTAGTTTCTTTGAGGACTTTTCAGGTACACAATCATGTTTTCTATAAATTAATAATTCTCATCTTTATTCCTTTCTAAGTAATGCATCATTCTCCCTGACGCCACCCCCCCATAGTTGCAGTCCTTTGAATTTCCTGCTTTTATATAGGCAACTTAACATTCCTCAAATAACTGAGACCTAAGATCTTGGCTTTGGCCCACTAATGGGTGATAAATTACTAACTTCTTATGTTATAGAGACCAACAGCCACCCCCCAAACTCACTTCAGGTGTTTAGCATAACATACCCATAAGTTCTCTCTTTCTCTTTTATGTTTTTTTTAAAAATTATTTATTTATCCTTAGAGGGGAAGGGAAGGAGAGAGGAAGAGAAATATCAATGTATGGTTGCCTCTTGTGCATCCCCTGCTGGGAACTGGCCTGCAACCCAGGCATATGCCCTGACTGGGAATCGAACCTCAGTCCTTTGGTTCTCAGGCCCATGCTCAATCCACTGAGCTATACCAGCCAGGGCCTCTTTTATGTTTTTGATGTCTTGGGTTTTTTTTTTTTTTTTTACATTTTGGGTGCTTAGCTAATGCATGAAAAGAGGTTTGTTCTATTTTCACTTGTTGATGACTTTCACAGTATATAGCCAAATTATCTTGTAAGATTTCTAGTTTATCTATTCAGCCATAGTGTCAGAAATGAAAACAAGCATTACATTAAAGCTTTTTTTCCATACAGCTATACAGCTTTAATTAGTATTTCTAATGGTGTTTAAAGTTCCCCCAACTGATCTGATTCACCTAACTTGCTTCCACTATTTGACATGTACGATGCTGGCATTATTTTGACTATTATAAACAGTTGTATTAAAGTATGTTTAATACAGTGAATCCTTTTTTATCCCTTTTGAGTAACCTGTCTTAGATAAACTCTAAGAAGCAGAATTTGGGGCTGAAGTACACAAACCTGCTTAAGATTTCCAACCAGTTTCTACAAAGCTTCCTTGTCTCTGTAGCACATAGTTTAATGAGTAAAACTGAAGGGGAATTCACACAGACTCACAGCTGCACGCTGGCTTCCCGGTTTTCATTACTGTATGAATAATAAAGGAAATTAAGCTAATTCCTGGAAAAGTCACTCTTAGTGGCCTGCAGACACATCCGAGACAAACGAGAGGTACTCTCCCCAGCCTGCCGGCAGTGACATTGCACAAATGGAGCAGCTGTTTATTTGCATTGCTCTCGTGCCAAAAAGGGGCTTTTTCCAGTAAACACCAGCACTTCCCACTTAATTCTAATGGAAGCTGGTTCTCTAAAAACTGGCCCCTGTCACGTTGTGTAATGAAAATGTTTATTTCACACTGTT
Organism: Artibeus jamaicensis; assembly: GCF_021234435.1. Taxonomy (NCBI): domain Eukaryota; kingdom Metazoa; phylum Chordata; class Mammalia; order Chiroptera; family Phyllostomidae; genus Artibeus; species Artibeus jamaicensis. Next base: position 5,265,728 of record NW_026521828.1, on the reverse strand, counting down.
TGCATGCTGCTTTGGTTGGGCATGCTCACAAACGTTCCTGCCAACCTACAGAGCTCAGGAAAGAAAATCAGTGGGCACAACTGCCTGGCAGGTGAGAAGTGGGCCAGGAAAGGTTACATGACGCTCAACTCTATGTCAGAGGGCAGTAGCCAGGGTGTCAGTGATTCTGCTAGTCCCACTCTGCCAGTGGCTAGCTCAGGCACGCTCCCTTCTCCCTGTGTGACTGGTTTCCTCTTGGATAAAATTGGCATTAGCCTAGGATTCCCCTAAATATTTTTTAACATTTCAGGAGGCTAAATATAACATGTCAACTAGTTTTATATACTTTCATTTCATATAATTAATTCTTCGAGAGTTTTCCTTACTTTTGGTTTATGCCACTGTTATATACCTTAATAAGCTATGTTTCTCTTCCTCACTGAGCACTGAGATGTTTGAGGTTAAAGCTGTCCCATGTGTCTCTGACCCTCACACCCCGTTCCCAGGACCCAGCACATATCTAGTCTGTACGAGATCCTCAGCAAACATTTATTGAATGAATGTGAGGTTTCTAATAGAAAGGTCATTTCCCTAATGCCACTTACACTATTTCCTGCTAGTGTTTATTGGGATGTCAGAAGTTAATAGCACGCATCTTTTACACATTTTTAATCTTCTTTTTAAGATAATCTTCCCAGATGCACTGAAGCAGCTCACTCCTTATTTTTTTGCAGTCACTGTGTGTTTGTGTAGGCATTGTGGCAGCCGATGTGGTACTTGGAAGTCAAATGCTCAGTACAGGTTTGCTGAGTAAATATGCTTTCTTCATGTGACAAATTATAACCCTGATGCTAGATCAAAAGGCCTAAGGTTTTTTTGAGCTTTGAAAACCTGTGCTTTCTTTTCTCCAATGTGCTTTCAGCTGCAGATTAATCTAAGCCTTCCTTTGTATGTGTATTGATTGGTTATCTGCAGAGAAGACAGTGTCGACTTCATGTAATGCAAATTCGTTAGGAACTGAACCAAATTTCTGTATGCGAAACTCCCTAGACGGGTTGTTTTTCCGTTAGCTCAGAGATACTGGCTAGTCCCCATTTCACATTCTATCCACAGAGCAGAGCTGTATCGCACATTCTACAACTGATGCCAATGAAAGCTGCAGAGGAGAAATGAGGGCAGCGTATAGAACGGGATCCAGGCAGATAACTGACCAGTGGAAATTTACCCTGGCTTGGCCTGGCCTTCAATCCCTGACTCTCATGCTAGTCAAGCTGACAAAATATCAGAACAACTGCTTTGGTTAGTTTTCTTCTCTGTCTGTCTGTCTCTTTCTCATACACACATACACATGCTCACAGTGGACAGAATATGTAGTTGTTAGAGACAGGCTTTGAAACCCAGCAGACTTACTTTAAATCTGGGCCCTGTCCCCGATTCTTCATTTGCTTTGTGACTTCAAATGAATTATTTTAAACACTTTACTGGAACCAAGGTTGTTTATCTGCTCCATGAAGATAAGGGCAGTATTTTATTAGTCTGTTGTTGAGTGAAGTAAATGAGACGTTCAGGTAACTTTTTTGCACCATGGCTGACCTGTGTGGTAAGTTCACAATGAATGGTGACTCCGTCTAGGAAATGGTCTCTCCTGTTTAACTACACAGCTCTCTTCTGATACCTGAGAATAAATAAAGTTACAGAAATTTCCTACTTTTTCTCTTCTGGTAGGACATATGCCTCCTGCCTAAGCCTTACATAAGCAAGAGACTTTCTTAGACTAGGATGTCAAAAGACAGGCAAGGATGCCATACTTTACTGGTAGGAAGACACAGATGAGAATCTGGAAAAGAAGAGTTTATAGGAAAGCCAAGTAAGTCCAAGAGTTCAGACATTTGAAGTTTTCGAGGTTGACTCAAGGGGGAGCTCATGAGGCTCTCGAAGTCTGCAGCTCATTTCTAGCTCACAGACAACTCTAACAGTCATAGAGGTTTTCCATCTCTAAGGGGGAACAGCCTTCCTGAGCAGGGAGATTCAGAAATTAGGAGAAAAGAGTCACTCATTGTGCAAGAGTGCTGAAAGCATACTCATAAAGGAAGAGATAGAAGAAACAGGAACAACTGGATTTACTGTTAAAGAAACACAATTATTTAAAGCAACATTTCCCCAAATGTGTTCTATCCACAGGATATCGGTATGTAATAGACAATGAATGAGTTCCTTGATCAATAGGTATGAAAAACCCTGGGTTCAAGTTAACTAGCTTGTTCTTCTACATGGCTCCACAAAGTCATGTATTGAAGTACCTTCTGAATACTTAAGAATGGAGGATGTGAGAGTATGGTACATAGGGCTTTCTGACCAAACTTGACCACAGACACCCACTTCATGAAATATTCATGGCACTACTTTAGATGCAAACAGCCTAACACTTGTCCACAAGTGGTTAGGGCACCTAAATTCAATAGTACAGTGATACTGTCGTAAGCATGTCATGGAGTGGCATGAAAAGATTATGTTGTCATCTTTTAAAAGAAGTGAGTTAAATGCCTTCTAACTAGCTATGTCACTTTTAGAAATTCAACCTTAGAAATACTCATCAAAGTCTAAATACTGCCCTGGATGGTGTAGCTCAGTGCATTAAGCATGGGCCTGCTAACCAAAGGGTCGCCAGTTTGATTCCCAGTCAGGGAACATGCCTGGGTTGGGAGCCAGGTCCCCAGTTGGGAGCACGTGAAGGGTAACCACACATTGATGTTTCTCTTCTCTTTCTCCTTTCCTCTCCTTCTCTCTAAAAAATAAATAAATAAAATCTTTAAAAAACCTTCTAAATACCTTTACAAGATTGTTCACAGATAACTTATTTAATATTAAAACAATAACTACATGTCTATTAGTAAGAAACTTCTTGGACAAACGATTCAGCCAATATGATGCAATATTATGCAAGTGTCAAAAGAACGTAGTAACTGTACTTGTAACTGATAGAGAAATAGACGCTGAACACCTTGTTGGGGCAAAATGGAATGAAAGGGGATGAAAGTGAGGAACTATTCCAGGGGAGAAGACTGCCAGACTTCTTCCATCCCTGAAGGCACAGCAGAACAAGGAGAAGACCTGCCATGGTTGGGAGGATGGAGAAACAAGACTAATATGTAATAATCTTCTCAAGGCCAGGTGTGGGCTGGCATGATGAATTAGAATCCAGAGCCAATGCAAAGCATAGCAAGAATGCACTCACCTGCCCCCTCCTTCCCAAAGTGCCTTCCCAAGTGCACAGGATTAGAGTGCCAAAGTCTGGTGGGCCAGGGGATTGGACAGAGATCTCCTCTCACAAGCATGAGCCTTCGCTAAATGTAAGGCATCTATCTTTTTTTAAGGCATCAGTCTCCTGGAGGCCGGTGGGCAGATAGTATGGTGGGGAGATGACACAAGGTGCTGAAAACTAAAAAGCTCATGGCTATCTGATAGAGAAGAGAGAGATCTCCCACAGCCTGGAGAGCTGGCCCTTTATTGTAGAGTATCTAGGGATGCAAGGCTCTCACTAGTAAGATGTGAAGTCCTGATGCAGGCAACACTCTGACCCTGCCCTTGAATCTGCTGAAGTCAGTGGTGAACTGAACCTAGTTACAGCTACAGCATGTCTCAGATGCAGCTCAGGACTAGATTACATGACCGGGTGGACCCAACTTCTCACATCGGTCAGCAGTCTGAAGGGCTCTTTCCAAGGATTTACTCTTCTTATTCCATTCTACAGTTCTTTTTATCCACAATTTCTAGCAAACAACCAAAAGCTATGACAGGCAAAGAAGCAGGAAAAGGTCATTCATAATCAAGAGAAAAAGTAGTCAACAGAAGCAGTTCAGATGTTGGAATTAGAAAACAAAGGCTTTAAAATAACTATGGTAAATATGTTTCAGAATCTGTTGAAGGAGCATGAATAACTTACAAAGAGATGAAGAATTTTAAATAAGCAATGAAAACTGAAAAAAGAAGAGGAACCACAGTTTTACTTTCTGTGATTTTATACTGTTTACATTTTGGCAGCGAGGATATGTGTTTGAAATTTTACAAAGTGACTTTAAGAACAAATTCCCAAATGTTTTCACGTGAAATTCAAACTCTTTAAGTCTAATTCAAATACTTTAGAGGGAAACCTTGTCCCTATGGACACAGTTTGGTATAGATGTATGCACACCTTAAGGTTCACTGGCAGTCTTGGTTCTACTGTGTTTGGAAGTAGTCACGCAACCAAGGGCACCAGATGGTGACATGAAAATGGTGACCACACCAACACAGTGCTCCTAAAAGCCTATGTATGAGAGGTAGGCGTTCCAACCCCAGCAGTATGATTTCAGGGAAAATGACTGTCCCTGGGAGAGAGAGAGAAGCATTCTTTTCTCTGAGAAGAGGATTGTTTACTTCCATCTTTTCAAGGGGCAACAGCAGATTCTTACATGTTATTACAGGCACAATGCTACTATAGTGTAATGGGCATACTGTCCAGGCTGGTCACATTCAGTCTTGGCTGGATGTGGCAGAAAACAATGAATGTTAGTTGGTGATATATATGATGAATCTGTACAAAAAGAAGTTGCCTTTCAGGACAACATTATTTATAAGATCCTACTGATGGAGATAACCTTGGATAAAATAGAAACAAGCAGAGAGATGCTATTAGGGTGAACCCTGCTTAAAATTCAATGAAATAAAATCTTAATCAGGGGGCTCAAGGGACTCATTTTCTCAGTTTACAACATCCTTCTGGACCCTCACACACAAATTCTCACCCAGCAGAGAAAGTCTGGTCACAATTGTGTGGTATATTTTAGAGTATTTTCACACATGCTTTCTAACCCATGCATGATTCGTTATTATGAAACTAGTTGACAGAAATTTGGGGCTGCCTCATTCAACACTGCCACTTCTAAGTCTCTTACAAGATTATATTTTGTGTGTTCTCTAGAAACTGAAAATCAAGGTGTTTCAAAAAAAAAGGGGGGGTGGGTAACAGCTGAGATACAGCTTACTGAATATTAGGTTAACATAAGGTGAGGAACCCCTCTGAACACATGCTCAGTGGGAGAACACCCAAAAGAGATGTTGTAGAGCTGAAGCAGAGATCATTGCTCAGCAAGACTTTTTTAAAAAAAATTCTACTGGAGCCCTGTTCCTCACATCTTGGATTAAGGTGTGGCAGAGAGAGAGGTAGAAAGAGGGAAGAAAAGTCATTGCGTTGAGTTGGCACTTCAGATGCCAAACACTGGCTCAGAAACAGACTGTGCTTATGGAAGAAGAAGCTGAGATGTATAGCTCGTGGAGGTTTTATTTGTTGTTGTTGGAAGGAAAGTTAAGCTTGTGTTTATCCGTCACCTGCAGGGGGAAGGGGAGTGGAAAATGACAAGCAGAAACCGCAAGAGGAGCATATGGTCATCCCTCCCTGATGCCCAAGGTTTTATAGAACACGCTGTTCTCCGGGACCTCCTGCCTGCATCAGGAATAAGCTTATGCGCTGCATTTGGATCCTGACCCACTGGCTTGAATCCAGTTTATTCTCTCCTTGGGGATTAAGGGTAAAGTCAGATTTGGGGCATACACGGCATTGTGAAGATAAATATTACCACGTCTTTTCCACTTCCTGATTCCAAATCCCTGTCTGCCGAGCAGCTATTGCCTACACTACACATGTTTGAATAATGTCTAAAAAGTAAGTCTTAGGACTTAGGGTGTTTGGCTTCTACTTAGGGATTGCTCTTCAAGCACTGAAGTACATAGAAGGAATAAATCCTCTGTAGGATTTCTGATGGCTGCCCTGGAGTCAGCTCTGGTATTTTTCATTCTTGTTCCTTAGATAGCATTTCAATTTCAGGGGAAATAAATCAGTGAGAATAATGTGGAAATGTAATAGAGAGCCAAGTTGGTTTAATTGTTTCATGCAATTTGTAATCTTTTGCACAGCTTAGTCTTGAAGGTGGGTCCTAGTGATTCAATGCTACACCACTCGAGAACGCAATGCGAACCATTTCAAAAACAGTTGGGCAACTGAACCTTGGATGACCCTCAAAACCTTGTAAATTCATGAATAATCAATAAAAATTTAAATTTCTTGGGAACAATGGAACATTTCTCCATTTCTCTAGCCTCCACAGATGCTTCTGTGTGGTAGACATGCCATAATCAAGTGTTGAGTGAATAAAATATTTGTGGAATGCCTGCCGGGTGCTCAGCAGTATGCCAGTTATTTGTAGAGAACACAGTGAGATGGAGCTGTCTCTGGTCCGAACTCTCACAGGCACTCTCCTAGTTCTTTGCCCCTCCAGAATTACCTTTCTAAACCCTGATTTCATCGCATTATTCTTCACACCCAACATTTTCTTTACTGCTCACTGAATAAAGTTCAAATGAACACTCTCTGTGAACTAGTTGCCAACTATCTTTGCTTCTGTAGCTCTTGGCAACCCAGCAGACAAATTGCTTTCCCTCACAAGATTTCTAGCATATGCAAGGCTTTCATATGCTTGCTCACTCTGGTTCCTCAGACACGATCATTTTTTCCCATGGACTCATCCCAACCCCATCCTTCAAGCCTGAGATTAAAGGCCACCGCCTCCAAGGAGGCCTCCTTCATGTCCCATCTCTGTCCTTCATCTCTTCCTCTTTTTTCTTTTTTGGTATTTCTTACTGCCATTATTCCTTGCAGTTTTCCCCCCTAAACTATGAGGTTGTGCAATAGATTCTCTTCCCGGAGTGATCAAATATTCCCTTGTTCAAGCTAAAAATGTCTTTCTTTAACATTTCACTTTTCTTTTCTTAAAAGGCTTTTCAGTGTAAAAAGCCTTTGGAAAAGAATATCATTTGGCTTCTAAGGCTTATGGATTTGCTGTCTTTTCACATACTCTGGTAGTCAAAAGTCTTTCCGCCTCATCCGTCAGTCTGTCGTGGTTTCTCCTCATTGCTGATCACACTGATCTAACATTGCAAGTTGTCGGGCTGGTCTGAGAAAGAGTTTTACGGGGTGTCTTTTTCTCAACTAGAAAGCAGCAATAAAAAAATCAGTTGCTTATATAAATGTAGGTGAGGTGGGCCATTTATATATTGTTACTGTCTCTTATCATATCGTGTAGAAGATTTAGCTGTTGAAGTAGTTTTTCACAAAAATCATACAGGCAGCCAATGGATATATTTAATTCCTCTTTATATCCCTTGGTACTCCATACAGTGCTATAACATAGCAAGAGCTCATTAAACACTTGTTGGGTTGGATCGGTGCTGAGAGGTTAAGTCCATGTTAGCGTTTCTCTTCCTTAAATGTTGTTACTATTTTATTTCATGAGAAAGACCCAACAGAGCTTCTAAAATATGATCAAAGGTTCTCTACCAAGATACAGGGTTTGTTTGATTGTTTTTTTTTCCCAATGAAATCACAGCAAAAGTAACACACTTTTTTATGCTGGCCATTAAAATATCATTTGGTGGTAGTTCTCCCCTCTCAAGTTAATAGTCCTTAGCAAAAAAGCCATTTTACAGAAAATACAGGCATTACCTTCGGAGTAGAGATGTAAATAGCTATAATTAGCTTTCTCCCATTTTTCAAATAGAGTGCCATCTGGCTTATCCTGTAGCCCTGGAGAACCACTGTTAGAATTCTTTCCTCATGATCCATTCTCTATCCCATTCTTACCCGGGAGATATTCCTGTACTTATCATTAACTCATTAGGATGCAATAACCATTACTGTGTAGAAGGGTATTTATTACCTCACAGAAGTTTGAGCAAAGTTATCAGAACCAAGTTTTTCTGTACCAGGATTCTATAACATAGCCACAGATTGCAGGCACCATTTGGGATTGGACTATCTCTCATTCAAAACTTGTGCCAGAATTACAAGATTATGTGGGTCCTTCGAAGCCTACTCCAATTGCCTTCTCATCTGGCACAGATTTTGAAGCCTCGGGTTACTGTGCTAAATCTCATCAATTCGTGATGCCCTTCATCTCTGATTTATGTGGCATGAAGTTGGATAACTATTCTGGACAGCTGGTGCTAGACTTCCATTCTAGGGATTTTCACATTGTACAGCTTTACTCATGGGTTCGGAATGGACCCGTAGTCTGGATTCCCATTAAAACGATCCAGGGAATGTAGGAACATAGGTCCACATACGCCATCATAGTAAGATGCGGATGAAACTTCCAAACTGTGGGGTGGGAACAGCCTAGAGAGTAACTTCAACAGGCAGGGCTGTCGCCTGGTTGTCAGGCAGAGGCTCCAAATGTCTTTCCAGTTCTGCTCTGGATTTGAAAGCCTCCATATGCCCAACCCAGGTTTCCAAGTTGTGGATTTTTAGCTGGAGAGCATTTTAATAATACCATGCAAAAAACCTCATAGAAAATGTTTGTTATTCACAGTGATCCTTCAAATATTTTCTTTGGCCTTTTTAATCTACCTGTGACTTAAATTAATAATGGCAAGTGGTAGCCCAGGCTTTGAAGAAAACTCAAGTAGGATACAGGGCTAGGGATTGGTGTAGTGGTGATATTTTAAATATGGGGGTCAGGACTGTTTGGAAGATGAGCTAAATTTGAGCCCAGACATGAATGAAGTAAAGGAGTGAATACTCTAAGAGTCTGGCAGAAAGATACTCAGAGAAAACCCAGCAGCAAAAATCTTGATTCAGTAAAATGTTTGAGACAGGCCAAGGAAGCCATATTGCTGGGCTTCAGTGGGTGAATGGAAGTCTGGGAAAAACCAAGAGAAATAGTCAGAAACTGGTTGTGGAAGGCCTTCTGGGCTGTAGCAAGAGCACTGGGTTTTATCTGCAGAGAGGTGACCCATCGAAAGCTTTAAGATAGTAGAAGTTTGAGTTAGACAAAAGAGAATCGAACGTACTAGTAATACAAAGCTAAACACTGGCAGAAATATGAAACATTATAAGTAGCCAAAGGGGGAAAACCAGAAGACATCAAACAGAGAAAGAAACATGGTAAATACGATGCTCACAGAATTTACAACATGAGATCACAGATTGTACCAAACCTTACAGTCATATTGATAAATACAAATGACATTGATGTGGTGATATTGACCCTCATCGGCCGGGCCTAAGAATAAATATCAATGAACCTAGCTCATCTATTACAATAAAAAGATTTTTATCAGGGCACATGCTTGGGTTGCAGGCCAGTTCCCGGCAAGGGACTCATGAGAGGCAACCACACATTGATGTTTCTCTCCTTCTCTTCCTCTCTAAAGATAATAAATAAAATCTTTAAAAAAAAAGATTTTAACTGTGACTAAAAATTCCAGATGTGATAAAGGATTGATAAACTGGCTACATGTGACAAAATCATCATAAACAAGTAAAAAATGCAAATGACAAATGTTTTCAGTGTACATCACAGAAAAACAGGAAACATTCTTAATATACAAAAAAACCCCTTTAACACTTGAAGGAAAAAAAATAATAATCCTACAGAAAAATGGATAAAAGACACGAGGTGGCAAAATATATAAACATGAGTCTAGTGCATGAGTATTTATTCAACTTCACTCATTTTTAAGATAAATGTAAGTTAAAACTGACTGAGATTCTGTATCGCCCTCATCAGATTGGCAAAAATCCAAAAGCTTGACAATGCACTTCATTCCTAGGGCTGAGGAAAACCGCACTCTCCTGCCTGCTGGCTGATAGGTGTGCAAACTGGTATGAAAGCAAAATCCTAGAGGGCAATTTGGCACAAGCTAATAAATTACATCTACATCTATCCTTGACCCAGCAATGCCACTTCTAGGAGTTTATACTCAAGATACACCCTCAGCAGCCCCCAAATACATATGCCCAAAGCTACTTATGGCAGTACTATTTTTAGGAAACCAGTCAAGTGTCTAAGCATAGGAGGTTGTATAGGATTCCAAGTGCATATGGGGCATTTTATCAAAACAAGACTCTAAGCTGCCTGGAAAGCAAGTCTCAACAAATTTCAAAAAGCTGAAACATTCATATGTGTTCTTAGACTGAAGTGGAGATAAGCTATAAATATTGTTAATAACCGAAAGGTAACTAGAAAACATTTCTTCCAATTTGAAAACTAAGCGACACACTACTAATAACCTATGGTTCAAAGAAGAAATCGTGGAAATTTAGAAAATATTTTGAAGTGGATGATAATGAATAGAGCATATCAAGGTTTGTGGCCTGCAGCTAAAGCCATGCTTAGAGAGAAATTATGGCCTTGAGCACATACACTAGAAAGGGAGAAAGACTAAAATCAATGATCTAAGTGTCTTTCTCAAGGAGAAAGATTTGGGGGAAAGCAAATGAAACACAAAGATTGTTAGTGCGAGAAAGTCAGTGAAATTTTAAGAATAAGATACTGTAAATGGAATTTTTAAAATCCCAAAGTTGCCACTTAGGAAAAAAATTAACAAAACTGTTATATCCTGGGTTGATAATAATAAAAAGACACAAATAGCCAATAGCATAAAGGGAATGAAAGGAATACTATTAGAAATTCAACTAACAAAAAAAACATTGGAAGATATTATGAGCAACATGATATCAATAAAATTAAAATTTTAGATAATATGGACACATTCTTATAAAAATAAAACCTATCAACTGATATATCAAAAAACTTGAATAGTCCTGTATCTATTAGAGCAATTGGATTCACTAATTTTCCTTCAGAGCATTATCTATTTTTCTATAATTCTGTGCTTATATGCTGGCCTCTCTGCCTGGACTGTGAGCTTCTGGAGGATAGGGACCATGTTTCATTTACCTCTATTTCTCTCCTGTTTCAAACATGACAACATGGAAGGTAGTTGGTTATTGTTTAAATAAAAAAAAGATTTAAATGGCCCTCGCTGGTGTAGCTCAGTGGATTGAGCACGGGCCTGTGAAGCAAAGGGTCACTGGTTTGGTTCCCAGTCTGGATACATGCCTGGGTTGTGGGCCAGGTCCCCATTGGGGGACACATGGGAGGCAACCACACATTGATGTTTCTCTCTCCCTCTTTCTCCTTCCTTTCCCCTCTGTATAAAAAATAAGTAAAAAAAAATTTAAATAAATGTACTAATAGTCCTTGGCACACAGGTTGCTTTCTTTTCCCTATCTTATTCAGATACCCCAAGTAATATTGGTATCATACATCTGTGGACTTCCTTTCTAAAATTCCCTAATTTGTTCATCATATTTATTTCTGATCGCTGAAGAATACATTTTTAAAGGGAAGGAAACCACACACACACACACACACACACACACACACACACACACACACACACTCACTCCCTTTTCTTTAAGAATTTACTTATATTCATCATTGAGTTTCAAGGCCACTCTATAGTTCATGACCCAGGTCACGGACACCTGATCACTGGTTTACAACAGTTAAAGATGCAAGTTGAGTACATGTGTTCAGAAATGAGTACGTTGACGTGGCCCTACTGTGATATCCAACGTGTGAGCAGTAAACATGCCTGGTGGAGGCGACATACACCCTGCATTTAGTCATTCAGGGCTGGACTAATGAGTGGTCCAAGACGAACTAGAGAGAAAAGGGGTTATTTCCAGAGATAGTTTTTAAAGCTTTGCCATCAACTATTAGAGCTTAAAAAAAAAAGGCCAATTGCATTATGTTAAAATGAGGACACTGAGACCTAGAGTTCACCTAATTCCTGATTGCCAAGTTCAGGGTCTTTGTACTCTAATGCCACCTACATTATTTATATCGAGAGATTTAAGGATAAAAGAACAACATTACTATTGCTATTGTTATTAGCTGTAGCAATCATAGCTACTGTTAATCTGTACTCAACACTTATTAGTTAGAACCACATGAAACTACTATTTATGTAAGTGAAAATGGTCGACTATCTGTAATTTCACATGGTTCAACTCAAGTGCTGAGGAAATGTCAAGTGTTTTAAAGCCTCACGAGGCATCTGGAGCCAGACTACATAGTGTTTGGCACGTTAATGAAGTTCCCTTGGGGTCTGTCTCCACATCCATAACCGGGAGTGGGTGGTTGTACCTGCGTAAGAGATTTAGCAGGGCCAAAGTGGTCCTAGTTGTTCGCATACATCTGGCAGATGGTCAGTGCTCAGTGAATATTCGTTCTTCTGGTTATTCCCAACATCATTTCTTCAATTAATTCTCAGAACGATCTTGGGAAGTAGGAACATTTTATCTTCAGTTTATAGAAGAGATGGAAACTTAAGAGATAGTAAGGCAGTAACATGAACCCTTGTTGGCCCAACTACATTCCCTACACCTTGTATAGTAGTTTTCAATTAAGTGATAGCTAAATTGAGTTGAATTGCCCCACTGGGGTGTTTCATCAGAACCACCAATATTGGAGAGGAACTAGTTTCTGGGGTGCTTTGGTAGTCGGTTATATAAAAGAGAGTGCAAACTGTTTTATAGTCTGATGAAGAGAACCCGATTTCACCATTAAAAAATATTTAAGTCTCCAACAGACAAGAATGCTATGAGCAATAAATAAGCTGATGGCTGCCACCTCTGATTTCCTAATAGTGCAATCTTGTAGTAACCCCAAAGGTACAGCTTTCCTCTTCTAAAGGGCCCCCAAACCCCAGCTGTGCTGCCCTGGAATGCTGAGAAAGAACAATGACATGGCCCCTGCAAACTAGAACCTGTGCCATTGAACTTGGTCCGTGTTTTGTATAAGACCAGACACACCATCTTTCATTTTTCTCTGTAAATAGAGTAAGTAGCCAAGAAGTTCCCTGGAGAATCAACAAGATCTGATTGAATTTTTCAGAATCTTCTATTATTCTATCAAGTTCATTTGACAGCTAAGGACAAGCTGCCTTTCAAATGTGGTAAGTGAATGCATCAGCAACTCAGGAGGAAAAAGGCGGGTTATTAAGTAGGAACAAGTCTCTTCGAATATATTTACACCAACTCATGGAAACTGCTGTCATCAGAAACCTCCATGACAATCTATTTTCTAGTCTCTGCCGTGCTTTGAGTTGGACAGATGACAATAAAATACAATGCAATTACCTTTGAGCTCTGACATGCACATCATCAGCTTGTGCACTTTTATTTTTCCAACACAGCTCATCCACTTTCAGTATTACTCCAAGCACTCAGGGTTTATGTCTAGGAAATACAGCCTGCTTATATAAAGGTAAGGGATACAGAATTTATTATGTATGTAGTATATGTATATTATACACACTACATATGTGTGTATAAATACATATTAGTTAAAAAGAGCTGGAAGGGCCCTTTGGGATTAGGTTTTTGTCTTGGAAACAAGAACTCTGAAACTCAAGTGAAAAATGGTATTCAGAAGGGCATATGGCAATGGGGCTTCCAAATGGAGCTTCCCAGATAAGAATGTAGCAAGTACTTACTGTTTCCTGAGGTCTGAAGCAAATGCTTTTCATACCTAAGTTCTCACATCAACACTTTTCATACCTAAGTTCTCACATCAACACTTTTCATACCTAAGTTCTCATATCATTTCTGCAGTGTTGGTATTGTCACTCTTGTTTGACTGATGAGAAAACCCAGTCTAAAGAAAGCCAGGCGGCCAGTAAATGCCACCGTGGGACAAAGTACTCCGGGTTTGTCACCGTGTTGGTCTGAAGGAACTCACCCCTCATCGATGGTTTTAGCCATAGCCACATACCAACCGTATCACTGTTTTCTTTAGCTTTTCTTTAAATTAACTAATGTGAACTTTTATAAAGGAAACTTCTCATTGCCACTTAAATCTAAAACAAATATAATGTGTTCTAAATCAAAAGTATTCTTGAAAGTAAATACAAAGAACCCCAAAGTTTCCCTAAATTTTAGTTAGACCCTGCTGCTCCCTGAAGACTTTGAATGTACACCCTGCTCTCTTTTCTGAAAAGGGAGATTAGTGATGATTAGAGAAGTATTGCAGATCCATTAACGTCAACTGAGACTGAAGGATTGAATGAGACCAGAGGGGAAACTGTCACTGTGTAGTTCACCTATCCCATGTCCCCTGAAGTCCTCTTTGTCTATCTCAGATCATTTTGGGGACTGTCCTGCTCTGGAGTACTCTCTCTGAAAGACAATGTGGTATATAAGCACCAGCTCAGGTTCTGAGAGAGGATCATCACCCCCTGGAGGCATAGGAAAAACACCCTTTTTTTGTCTGAGTCTCTGCCTCAGCCCTGAGGCAGGGCCCAAGAACGTGCCTTTCTAACAAGTTCCTGAGTAATGCTGACACTTGGGAACCACGTCTGAGCCACTGCTTTGGGTGGTACCCAGGGAGAAGGCAGACAACATAGAGTAGTATGTGTGTGTAAAGCTCACCATCCAGGTTGCTAGTGATTATAGCGATCAGAAATTTTTATTTTACCAGGCAGATGAGGTAATGTATTCTTATGTGTTCCTGTGTTGTCTTCAATCAACTGAGTTCAGCTACAACCCCACACCAACACTGATGCAACAGCCTCTACCAAGAGACGCAAACACCCCCTCCCCCGAACACAGTTTGTTTGCAGGCTGTTGTCCGCAAGGCTTCCTGCACCACCAGCAGCAGCCAGCAATCACTGACACAAAAAGCAGAAAATAAATTTTTTCTCTAAACATTAATACCTTATAGAGCATAAAAAATGACAGTTACCACTCTTTCTCATCTGGTTCCTATTAACAGCAATAACTAATAATTATTAAGTCTTCCATAAGGAAGTCATTGCATTGTACTAGGTGATCTCATGGTGTTCTTTCCCTCTTCCCTCCGCCCCCCCGCCCCCTGCTCCTGTCTAAGGTCACCCGATTAACAAGAAGGAAAACAGGGATTCAAATCCAAGTTCAATCCCAATGCGTATCTTTCCTACTATGCCACACCACTACTGCTGTTATCACCACCCCATTCACTCAATCTCTCAATGAAAGTGTATTTCACAGAGAACTAAACGACGAGGAGGAGCAAGGGGCCAGATGCTTGAATCATGCAGAAGAAAAATTTTAAACAATGTCACCAAAAAAGGACGGATCAGTGATATTTAATCCGCAATGAAGATGGAGCTTCCTAGGTTTAAACTAGGATTTGAGGTCTGTCTGAATTTTTGCTTTTAGGAGAGTAGGCGTGCAGTCTCAGAAATACAATCTTAGTTGGCTCTCAAGTCAAGGAGCCTTTAGTCCCTCCTGATACAGCAACGAGGACCATCCTGAGTGCAGCAGAAGAGCCAACACTGATGAACAGCCATGAGGCTTGGATTCAGGTCGCGGTTTTATCTCGGCAACTCCGACTTCATGTCTCTGGGTCCCAGCTTCACCCCCAGTAAACCCGGCAGCTGGACTAAGTCTCCTTTCTAGCTCTGCCTGTGAAGATGCAGATTCCTTCAGCTGGATTTATCAGCACCATAGGCCTCAAGACGATAACACCCATCTATTAGAATCAGGAGACTATGGTTTGACTGCAGACTCAGCCTGTGGGTTTCAACCTTCAGTCTCTCAAGACCCTTTGACTCTACCCATATATGAGGTTACCTGGCTACAGTCTTTGGAAACACGTGGTAACGACTGGGGGACAGGTCCTAAGCCCTCTCAGGTACAAATATAACTGGAATCCGTACAGAATGACTTTAAGAAATAAATCATCAGATACATTTTTAAAGAGTCATCAATGGCAATGAAATGACAAATTCAGTAGGTGTTATTAGGAGTAATTATAGTAACATCCCGAAAGAAAACAACATCTGCGATTTGCCTGATTAATGGCCTCGTGGAACAGTGCATCTGCTAATGGAATAATACTCACAGCACTCTTGAGTGTGTGTTCACAAGATCTGGAAACAGAGAAAGGACTGTTGGAGAAGAAAGGAGCAGGGCGCTAGACTGACTGTTGGAGGTCAAGTTCCTCTCTGGAATTTTGAATTCCCGTCTGGCTACCAGGCCAGGATTGTACAGCAAATCCAAAAGACAGATGAATTCTACCATGAACATAAACATTTGCAGGCTAAACCACCACCTGCTTTGGGGTTTTATGGGACAAGCAGTTAATATCCAGGGAGTAAATATATTTTTCTTTAAGCATCAGTTTTCTCCTTTGAACTCAAAGGTGAGCCACAGTTCCCACCTACAGCTGGATATTACTGCGATGTGCCAGCTTTGGTTTATCGAGATAAGGAAGCAGAGTAACGACGTCACTCTCGGCCTCAGAGCTGCTGTTTCTTTCTGCTTTGAGAACAAGGCACTAACTCTGTCTGCATCCTCAGGCCACACTGGATGATGCAGGATACATTATTTACAAAACGTATTCAGGTGCATTTGAGCTGCAAGCTCTGTTGCATAAGGAAGTAGCATTTGCCATCCCCTTATCCTAACGAAACCGGAGAAAAACACAACATTCTGTTACAAAACGAATGTGGATCTCACCCCCAGCAAACCACATGCCATTTCAAATGTGGTATAAGGGAAAGTTGTTCTATCCTGGGCCTGCTTAAACCTTTAGAATCAGCAGTCACTTCCCCACTGCCTAGGGAGGGCCAGATTGCTTTTACTCACCCCAGCAAAGCTGATGTCCCTCCCGAGTGGGCTGCATTAGAAGCTCTGAGAAACAGACCTTGGATGTGGCATCATTCTCTTGTATAGCTTGACTAAAACAGCATTTCTCTTTCCTATGGCGTTTTTCATTTCTCTGATTATATCTGATGGTGTCCAGGCCAGCAACTAAGCTAACAGTCCCTTGGAACCTCAGAGAAGAAGATGGCCTGGAAAGAAACAACTGTAAAGAAAAGGGAAAGACAAGCTGCCTGGCGCGGCCATGAGAAAAAGAATAGCAGGTCTGTGAGGGTGGCCCGGGCCCAGAATAGTGAAGGCGTTTGTTCTCGGCTCGGCTGTGCATTGACACAGCAGCATCACTGTTAGACGTGGTTCTTGCATACATTTCTCCCTTTTGTGAATCAGTGCGCCACCGATATCAAAATTCATAAGGAATCCTCTTCTCTACAAATGGTACAAAAACGACTTTGTCCGTTCACCTTTGGCAATGCATGTAATTAAGTGTGAGACAATTATAACCTTGTGGCACTCCTTGGGGGCCTGGAATATAATTCGGTTGCTGGGTTTCAAGGGCACTTAAGAAAGGAAGAAAAGGCTCTCTGCAGTGGCTGTTGCATGCTGGTGATGAATTTGCCTTCAGAGCTTCCGAAGTCCCATTTCTCAGTAGTCACAGCTCTTCTTGGTTACCGTTTGATTATACAGGATAAGGAAAGTGGTACCAATGTATTATTATTATGGGTTATATGAATGCTTTAAACATATGGAAATTCAGAATTATCAATGGGTTTATTGAGCACTTTAAAAATCTCACCCTAAAAGTAATTGTCCATGTATAATCTTTTTACTATGTTTTTCATAACTTTGCTAGATGGGGTAAATGTCATGAACCAGTTGCCATACTGATGGAGAGTTATTGTTGGGTCCATAAATAAAAGAGGGGGTAAAACGAGCAGCAAGCCTAATTTGAGAAGAGCAAAAGAGGGACATTACCGAACTTGAGAATGAACGGAGGTAGGAAGAAATTAATCCCAAATCTGACTTCGTGGAAATCTTTCCATATGATCTTGGTGGTTGCTAGGGTAATTGTGAATTTGTGATCACTACTGGATCCTATCAGACTACTAAAAAGAAATGTGGATACAGAAAACATTTTAGAAAAGATAACGCACCCTCAACATCTAAAATGTGAAGAGCTGTAAGACACAAGCAACAGCATTTTAAGAACGTGAAATTTGCCTAATGCTTTCAATAGCCCAGAATCTTTTCGAGAGGTACTTGGCACTTCACATTCCTACACCGGCTGAAGAGTGCTTTGCAAGTCCTTGTTCCTTCTCCGCCCTTTTCTCCCAGTCCTGTGGCTTCTTGGCACCAGTGTGACCTAGATGCACAGATTGGTTCATCACAGAATGCTACTGCCAGAAGGTCATTAGAGGTCATTGGGCATTGCTTCCTTGTGCTGTGGTTGAGGCCCCTGACACCTACAGAAGTTAATGTCCACTCAAGGCCACACCGGAAGCAGGTGGCAGAACTGGAACTACAGGCCACAGTCCCTCAGTTCTGAGACCAGTGCTCCTTCCCTCACCACCTCCCCAGCAGAGAGAGGCACGCAGAATTTTGGGAAAAGAGGGGTCTGTCATGCAGACCCATGATTATGGAGTCCTCAGAGCATAGGCCCATTTTCCAAGCTGCCCAGTAATTATAAATAATAACAGGCATGTGGCAAGTTATTTATATCAGGAAGTTATAATTAAATGCCCCTGTCTGGCTAATTAGAACTTTAGTAACAAATAACAGGTAAGAAATACTATGTTCGGTTTGGTTAGAGATGCCATATTTCTTCTGTCTGGCTGCCGGGACTCC
This sequence comes from Artibeus jamaicensis, assembly GCF_021234435.1. Lineage (NCBI taxonomy): Eukaryota > Metazoa > Chordata > Mammalia > Chiroptera > Phyllostomidae > Artibeus > Artibeus jamaicensis. The sequence goes on along the minus strand of NW_026521828.1, from coordinate 5,247,379 downwards.
CTGATCAATCATGGTGAGAGATCTCACATTTCAAGGCTCTAAATAAGCTCCCCTTTCCCACAGCCAACCTGCTGAAGTGAACTGAGCCCTTTGTATGTGTTTGCAGTTCTCCGTGACTGACCAAGCCTTTCACATAGTCTTTAGATCGTTTGTGATATTCAGCCTTTAACATTCTTGCTGCCCAAATTGGCCACTTAAAGAAGCAACTGTTGGCAATGGCTTTGGACCCCCATCCCACTCCCAGGATGGCCTTCATACGCTTGAGAACAATTATTTGCTGCAAGCTGTGCGAATTTGACTGGTGGGGATTGCTATAAACATGACTGAGCTCTTGCTTTGTGCCGAACACCATGTTAAGTACATTCTACACAATTTGACTCATGTAATTCTCTAACAACCTGAATAAATGACCATAATTATTCCCAATAAAAAAATCACAATTAGTGGGGTGATCACATTATATGGTATAAAAGTGTCAAATTATATATTATACATGTGGGACAAATATAACTAACTTAATATTGCATGCCAACTATACTTAAATTCAATAAATACATAAATAAATAAATACTCATGGAATATTCCCAGTTTCAAAAATAAAATTAACAAAACAAAACAGGGTCATAAAATTCTTCAAACAAACTGAAATGCAACAGGAAAGGTTGTAGAGAAAAAAATCTTATGATGACTTTGCTAAGTCAATGCTTATTTGTCTTAATTTTAGTCATGAGAAAGTCAAGGGTCTAAAATCAGGGGAGTCAACCTGTGGCCTGAGGGCCACATATAGCTCAGGATGGCTGCGAATGCAGTCCAGCACAAAATCTTAAAAAAAATATATTTTGTTGATTATGCCATTACAGTTGTACCATTTCCCCCCTTCATTCCCCTCCACCCTGCACACCCCCTTCCCCACCATTCCCCCCCTTTAGTTTCTGTCCGTGTGTCATAAGTTCTTTAGATTCTATACTTCCTATACTATTCTTGCCTTCCCCCCATCTATTTTCTACCTACTATCTATGCTATTTATTCTCTGTACCTTCTCTCCCCTACTCCTCCTCCCACTCCCCTGATGCTAACCCTCCATGTCTTAAATTTACTTAAAACATTACGAGGTCTTTTTTGTGGTTAAGTGTAACAGTGTATTTAATGTGTGGCCAAAGACAACTCTTCTTCTTCTAGTGTGGCCCATAGATGCCAAAAGTTTGGACACTCCTGGTAGACGAATTTTCACTACACAGTAAGATGATGTTTAAGTACTTGAAATGAAAGCAACTTAAAGCCTTTTAGCTGGCTAACCAGGTGCAAACACTGGTATAGGATTAATGAGCAAGAGTTGGAAGAAAGATTGAGGAAATAAAATCATGAGCAGTCATAAGGTGAGAAGAGGCATAAAACTAGTTCCTTCAGGACGAATACAAGGGCACAGACAGCGGGGCAGTTACCCATGACATCAACCACCCCAGGGAATGTAACACAGAGGAAGATATTTTATTTTCCACAGCTCTTCTTAGAAAGAATACAGTGTACGCAGTCTGAGAGGAGGTGAGGGACACCAGGGAGCATGCTTGAATACCCTTAGATCAGTGGTTCTCAGCAAGGGGTCGCCTCGCCCTGAAGCCCATCCTTGGTGCTTTTGGCAATGTCTGGAGACATCTTTGATCATCAGACTGAGTTGGGGTGCTACTTCATTGAGTGGGTAGAGCCCGGGAATGCTGCTAAACATCCTACATTGCACAGGACATACCACTAAAAGTTACCTAGTCTAAAATGTCAGTAGTGCTGAAGTTGAGCAATCCTGCCTTAGATGTTTTCTGAACTTCCAAGGTGATGGGTTAGAATAACTGCAGGACTGATTCACTGACTAAATGAGGTGAGTTTGGGGAGTCCTGTCTACCCTTGCTCAACTCGAGCTTCACTCGTTCTTCAGGCAGATGTTGAGCAAACTTTTAAAGTTGAGCAATTTGAAGGAGTGGGAAGTTTCAGACTGGACCTCCACCAATTCATTTGATATCTGAAGTAATTTTAGAATACAAAATAATGATGAGGAGGAACCTTTCTACTAAATGTATTGAAAGGACAAGGACAGGCTCAGCTGAACAACAATGGCAACTCAAGAACACCTTCGTGGTATTCTTGGACTTTTGTCATCAAGTAATTTATGTGATGGTTGGTGTTCCTAATCCAGATGTTACACAGTGCTAATGATCTACAGAAATATTCTGTTTGGCCTGCGTAGAATTAAACTTTAGATTCGTTGGCAGCATTTAAATATTGCATTATTTCTCATGATAAAGCAGATTCTTTTTGTGGAACAAGCCAAAGAACTGACAACCATGAGGACATATTCCCACAAGTGAAGAACTGGCTGTCGCTGGTTAGCGATCACTCACACCTGGCGCTGGGCACCAGCCTTGCCATTTCCCACCTGGACAGCTTCAGTAGGTTACCTTACCTGCCTGGTGCCTTTAGCAATCTTAGTTTGCAACTTCTGTCTTAAAAGACTGCACTTATACTCCTTCGACTTATTTTTCAGGGTGGCACTAGATAATGCTAATATGTTTTAGAATATGATATGCCATTTTTCCTAGATTAATTTTCATCAAATTTACTTCGCACCATGCTTTGGCCACTTTTGTTTTTATTATAATTTGACTTCCCATGATTTCCTTTCTTCTGATTTTTCTGGTTAACCCAAAAGTGACTAAATAGTGAAGAATAACTCAATGTTTACTCACTGGGATAGAGAGTTATTGCAATTTCCTCTCTACCCACTTTTTTAGTTACTCATTTTTAGCATATGACACATGAGTGACAGTATCCGCAACATAAATATTTTGACCATCATGTAAGGAAACTTGGCAGGGATAACTTACTGGGATCTGCAGAAAGTAAGTTTCAGAATAAAATACTGAATACTGATGTTGAATGTGTTTATAGCCAATATTCAAATATGCATTTTATAGCATCAGGGCAGGTCATTAGGAAGTCACAAAAAGAGCTTGCCATTCTTTGAGTAGTAATTTTTTCATGAGGAGGAACTGATTAGGTGCTCCTGACAGTCATAAAGTAAGGCCAAGGTTATACACTGTCTACTTCCTGCTCTGCAACAGAAGACATTTGCAATGATCTATGCCAAATAGAAGAAGAACTACTGAGTTGTTTGCTGTATTGGTAAGGGTAAGGCTTGATAATCATACTTATACAGGACAGTGGTTCTCAATCTGTGTGGAATCATCATTTCTTTATACTCTTAAAGATCAAAAGAATCCTAATGCATTTCTTTTTGTTTATGTGTGCTAAATCCACCTATATTTATTGTATTAGGAACTTAAAGTTAGAAAAGTTTTAAAATAATTATTTCTTTAAAAAGAATATATTTATTACATGTTAACATTTTTATGAAAATAACTATTTTTCAAAACAAAAATATTGGTGAGAATTTTCTAAAGCTCTTTAATATTTGGATTAGGAGACAGCTGGATTTTCACACCTGTTCATGTGTTCACTCTATTATACTATGTTGCTTTAAGTAAATGAGGAAAAATCCAGCTTCATATAAACAGAGTTGGAAAAGGGAGGATTTTTGGATCCCCCAGAGTTCTGTAGACTGTGATGGGTAGTTTTATGTGTCTACATGGCTAAGCCACAGTCCCCAGTCCCTCAATCAAGCACTAGTTTAGGTGTTGCTGTGAAGGTATCCTGTAGGTGTGACTTAAGTCCATAATCAACAGGCTTCCCTTTTTTAATAGTTCATTTGATGGTGTATTTTTTTCCATGATCATTCCCCCCTGCATACCCTCTTCTACCTCCATGTGCCCTCCATCACCACAGTTGTCCATGTCCACGAGTTCTTTTTCTTTATGCAAAGTGAAAGAAGCCAGTCAGAGAAAGATAATACCATATGATTTCACTCATGTATGGAATCTAATGAACAAACTGAACTAATAAGCAAAATAGGGACAGACTCAGAGACAGAGAGCGGGCTGACAGTTCTGGGGCAGGGTGGGGTGGCCGGTGGAGGGATTGATCAATGGGCTTTAACTAGGAGGGCTTTTCGTAGATAAACTGCATGGGCCTGAGTCAATCCATTGAAAGGCCTTAGAGGCAGAGCTGTGCCTTCCCTGAAGGAGGAGAAATTCCATGTGTGGACAGCAGCTTCAGTTTCTGCTTGTAATTCCAGCCTGGCCCACCTGGCGGCTTCCCCTGCGGATGTCACACTTGCCTCCCCAGCTCCACAATCATGCAAGCCAATTCCGTGCAATAAATCTCTCGATGCGTAACTGCTACTGGTTCTGTTTCTCTGGTTGAACTCTGATCTGGGGATCCCCTAAGGGTCCTCAAATCACACTTTGAGTATCACTGGTAAAGAATATACTATATAAAGCCTTTCAGGTCACTTACTCAATTGGCTTAACATAATAATACTATGGTGCCAATAAGGCAGAAATCATCACTGGTATCCTGAGAGGGGATAGTTATCGAACAGCACACATCTGTCAGCCGCTCTCAGTTTTGATTCTTAATTTCTGGTTCCTACTCAGGGTTCTTTATTCTTTAGCACAAAAACCTTCCATATATTTGAAAATATACTTGCAGATACAGACATTCATGTTACTAAATACACACATTCCACCAAGAATTTCTTTGAAAAAAGTAGGTAGGACGTAAAACCTATTTGATGCAAATATGCTTGTTAGTAAGAACATACCAAATATTTTCTATGTGCCTATGTCTAATCTGTGAGTGAAAGTGATAGAAAAGAGAAGTAGGGCTTTGCCTTTTTGGTCAAGGGGTTTATGATTTACCTGAAAGAAATAAGATTATTTACCACTGAAAATGTAAGATGAGATTTAATAAAGAGGTTAGAATTTCGACTCTTCCCCAATAACTTTTTGAGCACAAGGCACTTTTCCAGCTATTTCTATTATGGAATAGATCCCTCTCAGCATCTGATGCCACCACTAGTCAGTGAGTTTGTAGAAGACAGGGATAATAACTAGCCAGTAGGTGCTTAATAATAACCTGTTCATTGAATGACTGACTGAGGATGCAGAGAATGGGTATAATACCTAAAAGCAGAGAAGAAGAGCAAAGGTAGAAAAGTTGGGAGAAACAAAAAAGAAAGAAACTAAAAAATTAAAAGATGGTATATGATTTTTAAAGACAGCACAAAGAAAACTGAGCTGGAGAAGAGGATGTATGTTAAAGAGTATTAAGAGGTTTTTTGAGAATAAATGAAGAATTTCCATTTTATGAAAGACTAGCCAAGGAACCTGGGTTCATTAGGAAGAAGAATCAGAATGGTATCATGGTAAAGACTATAACTTGAGTCAGGCAGATCTGAGTTTGAATTCTGGCTCCATCATGTACTAACTGTAAAACCTTGGATAAATTTCCTAACCTCTTTGAGCCTTAGTTTCTACCACCGTAACACTTTGGGGAGTTACCATAAAAATTCAGTGAGAAAATGTATGTAAAGTACATCACATAGTGTCTAGCTAACATACAGCATATCCAGGAAGTTCTGGCTCCATAATTATTGATGTTATTACTGTCATTACCAGTCCTATAGGCCACAAGCAGCCAGTGGGGTTTTTGATGGCAATGGTGATGTGGGGTCAGATGTCAGTCTGGAAAGCACAATTGATGTCAGTGAGAATCAATCATGAGGGGAAATACTGGGGCCAGAGCAAGCAGTCAGAGGCTCCCCTGACTGTCCACGCACAGACAGGTGACAGAGGAAGGGACCCCCTGACCCAGGCTCCTTTCACTAGTTCATCACACACACTGTGGACATGACATTGGTGGTTTATCCTGAACAGGGTCTAAAGGTCTGTCCTTAAGTATAATGGCTGAAAGGAAAACTATAAATTTTATAAGCATATTTAAAGCATGTCACTGATCGGAGTTAGAGCGAGATTTTAGAAGTTGAGAGTTGCCACTTTTAGAGGATGTCAAGGCCTCTGATATAGCTTAGGCGTCCATGTTCTCTCTGCTTGCAGGGCAAATTAAAGAGAGGTTCCCAGAAGACCAAGCACTGAGGAGACACCAGTCTAGGAAAAAAACAAACTCTCGATGTTGCATAAATATCTTTATGTCTAGAATCTTGTAAGTTATATAAAACTGAATTTGAAATTATCTGCTGAACTTCCCTATGGTGGCTATGTACAGTGAATGAAAGCCATCTGTTAAGAGTTGGGTGTACTGGAGGTCAATTAATAACAGGTAGTTAGAAAAGGAGCCAGCTAGGAGAACTCACTTCTCCAACCATAATACTGGTCTTGCTTATGTCTGTAACCAACAAGTAGTAGTGACATATTTTAAAGTTAAGCAAACTCTTGGCCCTAATGTGAGGCTTAACTCTTTGTTTTAGAACATGCGCGGACGTGAGCCTCTTCCTGAGCAGCTGGTCACATAGGAGAATGTTAATAGGATGAATCTCAGGCTTTTTAAAAATTTTACAATATTAATAATCTGTTACATAATCACATCCATAACACATGGCAACCTCCATATGTAATACTCTTGACGGACTTGAGGAGGTAAATGACAAATAGTGCTATCAGAAGCATGCTATCGCTGCTCATTTAAAGTGGAATTTCTAGTGAACATTCAGAAGCATACTATCACTGATAGTTTAAAGTGGAATTTCTAGTCTTTGAGTCTACTGCATGTGTGTTTACATTTGAGTGCAATAGATGTGAATCTCTTTTCAAAAGAATTAGAAGTTCTCCCTGTGCACTTGTGCAGAAATTATTCATCAGAATAGGAGTTAGAGGAATGTGAAGGAAAAGTAAAAGCATTAAGAGACATTGCAGAGTAGCCTTTGTGCATGATTTTCTGTTCATTGAAGGCAAATAGTCACACTGGCTTTCTGGGTGGAAGGTTGGATTTTCTCAGAGCCGGACGGGCGTTGCGGTCCCAGGCCTGAGGATGTCTCACAACACACATTTGCTGTGTAGCTGCTTGGGATGAAGGTGGAGTGAGACTCGGAAACAGAGAGATGGGGTTGTCCCTTAGAAATAAGACTTGCCCTAGCTAGCTATGCTAATAATCAGGAAATGCTATCACTTCTAGATGAGAGGGAACTATGAATTAATGAAGTTAAAGCAATGGAACTTGGAATAAAAACAGAAGATAAAATAGGGCCTCAGATTTTAAGTGATGCTATGTGACCATATCTCTCATAATGGAAATTGAGACTAAGATTAAGTTTGCTTGCTTGAGGTCACATGCCTAAATTACTGTCAAAGCTACTTTATAACTCCTAATCCTGTGTAATTCTGCCAGTTCACACTGACTCAGTGAGGTCACTGCAATCGGGGCATTTCTACCCACTTTTTCTCTGCCCAACTCAAACTATTTAAGCAAAAAGGGCGCTTCATTGGCTCACAGAATGTCACTAGGTCATTCTTTGCATGTTTTAGACAGACTTTCTCCACCTGGTGGACCAGATGACCTCTGGAAACTTCAGACATGTGTACGGCTAAAAGCCTCAATAGAAAGTCTTTTTCTGACGCATTTTGCCAAAGTCACAGGAAAGCCTGTGATTGGTTCACTTTGGATTGGATGCTCCTCTCTGGACCAATCACTTGCCACAGGGGTGGACATGGATTCACGAGCTCACGTATATCCTCTATAGCAAGGTAATCTCTTTTAACCTCATGAAATATATTTTTCCCAAGAAAAGATCTAATCTAACCCAAATAGATACAAACAACAGATATGTATTATTATACATGTTAAGATGCAATCTCACGGAAGGAAATAACTAAGAACAGAAACTTACCAAACACAGGAATACCAGCAGCTCTGGAAATGGTGTTTCTCTTCTTCTAAATAATTTGTGTTGGCATCTGTAATGACAAATATACAGGAAAAATCTCATTTCTGGAAATGGAAGAAAAGATTGGTTCGCTATGGTTTCCATCAGGATAATTGCTTTCATACACACTCTTCACATACAAAATATTTTATATCCGTAGAACAGGGTCTGGCATTTAATGAATGCTCACGCCCCTGCCTTGCACACACAGAGAGTCCATATACAATTGTTCGTTTGATTTGCGCCGAACCATTGCTGCTGCCTTTTTCTGCCACAGACCGTCAGTGCCATTCACCTCCTGGTGTCTCCACTAAGAAACAAACTACTATAAACTGTTTCATAGTTTTGTTTCTCACCGTTTGAGTTTTTCAGTGGCACAATTCCCACCACGACCTGTCAATCCCGCTCTTTGGGATTTCATAGCACACATTCCTGACCCTCCTAATGCGGTGCTGAAGAGCTTGAATTATTCTGAGTTTCTGAAAATTTACCACATTTTTCTGAGTATAATGCCACTTTTTTTGCCCAGACTTTTTTGGGAAAAAAAATCGGATGGGCATCATAGGTAGTTTCAGGTAGTACCTGAAATACCTTGTATCTGTTTTTGTTTTTGGTAATTATATGTTACATAAAATTTCTTGTACCATAATATGTTCAAAAGTAAATGCTAAATTTCCTTTATAGTACAAAAAACAAGTATTTAACTATAAATAAATAATCAAATAAAAAATTAAAACAAAAGATCTTTTTTCTTGAAAGTTTGGGTCAAAAAAATGGGTGCTCATGTTACATGGCCAAATATGGTCATCACAGAGCTGGAGATAACTGTGGAGTATGACAATATTAGGTTTCTACAATACTGCGTTTGAGGAAAATCAAAGTCTTAAATGCAGCCCCAATTCTTAACTAAGAAACTGTCAGCCGTCTGATCTCAGAGGAGGCCAAAGAAGTAGTGTCGTAGTTCGGAGCTAGGGCTTTTATGTTAAACAGTGGTGGTACCGTCCCCACATTATAAGTAAGGTCATGAAGGCTCAAAGAGGTGAAGTAGCTGGTCTAAGGTCACAGGCTGTAAGAAGTCGGCATTTTGAGCAGCTCTGAGTTTTCCCCGTCAGTATGAGAATTAGACAATGCAATTCATCTCCTAGGTTGCTATCATTTATCATCTCCCCCTCAGTCTCTGTTTAGTAAAGAGAACCTGAGGGAACAGGGCTAAACATAAAATAGGACTTGTTATAGTTCAAGATAAACATTTTATCTTGAAATTAGACAAAAGCCTAATTTCAAGATAACAGTACCCACGGGCCAGAAAATAGTCTTATAACTGCCTGTTTCTTTCCGTTGGGGAAAGAGAAGTCTAAAAATGCTTACAAAACTCTTCATTAAAAACTTGCCCTAGCACCTCCTTAAAAAAAATCTCCTGCAAATAACTGGTTTAGAAACAAGGGATCTTATTCGAAAATGAGTAATCACAAAGAAAAGCTCAGAAAAAGTTGTCCCAGCTGTTGACAGATACTATGAAGAGCAGAAGGGGAATGGGGTGGAGAAAACTGTGAGAATTCATGAACACTCAACAAAAAAATCTTGCCAGGGAGAAGATAAAATTGCGACCTGGTCTTCACTGTGAACGGACCACAACAAAATCAGCCCACGAAGCAGTCATCACTGAAAATCTGGAGGTTAAGTCAAAAGTCTAAAAGCCCGGAGTTGCATTGTTGCCAACATACAGAATGCAGAAGGAAAGAAAATAATAGAGCTGGTTGGTCTGAGGAAAGAAATGGAAGATAAAAACTGAAGCCGACACAAAAATGAATTTGAAATGGCAGCCACACAATGAATAAAAACTGCTCATGATGCAGTAAATATGGGGATGGGAAAAGCAGGTTTAAAAGGTAGTGAGGAAAATTGCTGATACCAGAGACCGATGGGGTTATCCTAGATGTGTGTAATTGGAGCCCCTGACAAAGTGACACAGAATGGCCAACACCACCACATACCCTCGTAAATTTCCTGGATGTCAAAGATAAAGGTGCACTCCTTTGGGCAGCCACGAGAAAACAATTCACATTCCGGATACAGTGGGGAAATAGCTTCCACACATGCTGAAAGACAGGCAGCATTGCCTACAAAATCCTCAGGGATAGAAAATACGGCCTAGAAATATGATTTAAGAACTTTATTCTCAGCCGAAATACCAGGTGCATTTTTGAATATGAAAGAACATAGACAATATTATTCCCTCATTGTCTTTATTGAAAAATCCACTGGAGGGAAAACTTAAGCCCAGCCATATATGATTGTAGAAATCACAGCAAAAAGACTTGTTTTGAGGACTGGATAAGACTGAGACTAAATGTCATGCAGGGATAATGGTTTCAGAGCAGAATATACACTTTATCAACCTTGACAAAACTTGGAGGAGTTTAAGGAATAAAGGAGAAGAGGCAGTAGGACTACAGTGATTTTTCTCGCATTTTATGGGTGAGAATGATGAACTGAGCGAAGTAAAACAAAACAGAAGAAAATACTAGCAAAGAAACAAATGGAAATTGAGTGGTAGAACAAAGGGGAAAAGAAAACTCTAATTTTATTACTGATTATAAGAGAAACTTGCTCAATACTATTTGAAGAAAAAAAGGATTAATAGCTAAAATTTAAAATATACTAACAAAAACCCCATGCCCTTTAAATTAAGATAATAAATTACAATATGTATGGCTACCATCTTATGTTAGATCAGTAGTGTTTATATGTATTTCAACAATCAGTTCACTGTCATTCAAGTAATTAGTACCACGTTTCTCTTGAGGCTTTATCAAAAAATTTCAACATATTAAAAATGACAAATAAAGCTTTTTTTCTTCCCTGAAATTAGGTAAACTTTTTCATTAACCAATTGGCTAAATAACCACCCAAATCAATGGCAACTTCTTTAATAAAAAGGTCACTTGTTTTCCTTGAAAATGCCAGAAGATTATTATTCTGGGTCAGGAGTACATTTGCACATGGGGTGTACTGAATGATAATGCTAAGGTCTGTTACTCAAGCAAGAGACAGCACTGTGTAGTAGGTGGTGTTGCTGCATTTCCGACCCTCCGCTCTTGGACTGGGACTGGTGAAGCGAGGTGTACTGGTTTCCCAGGGCTGCTATAATGAGGTACCACAGGCTGGGTGGCTTGCAATACACACGTGTGGTCTTGCAATTCTGGAGGCTAGAGGTCAAGGTGTTGGTACGGTTGGTTCCTTTAGAGGGCTGTGAGAGGGAACCCGTTCCATGCCCCTCTCCCAGCTTCTGGTGCTAAGTTGGCAACCTCTGATGTGCCTTTGCGTGTAGACGCATCTTGATCTCTTCCTTTGTAGTCACATCGCATTCCCCGTCTGCGTGTGCCTTCATGCACACGTCTCCTTTTTATAAGGACACTAGTCATAATGGATCCGGAGCCCACTTAATTGGGTATGACCTCATCTTGCTAATTACGCCTGCATGGCTATTTCCAAATGAGGTCACATTCTGAGGCAGTGGAGGGTAGGTCTTTGCACAATTTTGCGAGAACACGATTCAACTGGTAGCAAGAAAGAAGAGAAGAGGTGTTGGTTCTGAACTGGAAAGCAGATTACCCAACCTGTCAAGTAGACTAACATAACCAAACTGAATGCCAATGAAACTCATATTAAAAATTAGGGGCCATTGCTGGCATACATGTTGAATGTCCTTGACATGCCTTGCAGGATCTCTACCCATTAAACAGATAATTCTGCTTATTGGTGTGTATCATTGGTAGGAAAGAAGGCAGAGGAGTGTATTAGAGTATGAGAAGAACTCAGGCTCCTAACCTAAGCACCTTGAAACTAGGACATCTAACAAGTGATGGAGACATTCCGGAACTGGTAAGACTTTCCGAACTTACGGACGGTCCCCTTTGCTGTCCGGCACAATTCACTGCTGCTGGGCCCGGACCCATCTTCCAGCATCTCAGCTGCACTGCTGACACCTCACAGAGACACACGCGCTTTGTTCTGGGGCCAAAAACATCGCAACCATTCTTTGTTGCTAACAAAATGCATGGGTGAAGGTGGCTTGATGTTTCACTTGTTGAAATGAACTGTGTGTGTACTAGCAAAAAACTTTTATATCATCCAGGTAGAAAAGAGACTCTTTCCCACAAATTTCAGCTTTAGTTGACTGATCGATGTTTCCTAAGGTAGGGGGTTGTATAAAAGGGTCTTGGGCAGTGTGAGGGAAGTCATGACGCCACTTCAAAGCAGTCATATAATAGCGAAGACTACAATGAGATTTCCTTTTTTAGCTTCCTGTTGTAGGGACATAATCAAGAGAATTGGCCATTTCAGTTTGTGTTGGTGTGATTTTAGTCCTGAACACCTTCAGACCTCTCTTGTGACACAAAGAAAGATGCCACGGCTCAGTTTTAGGTACTTACCACTGTGCATTTGGAGTGGGATATTCTTGTAAATTATATTCCTTTTACCATTATTTTCTAGTTATGGCAACTGATATAAATATTCCATTTATGAAAGACACAAGTTTATAAAAGAACAAATTTCAAAGGTAATTTTTAAAACTGCAAAGTGAATTATAGTCACACGGTTAAGCCAAAAACGGAAAGAAAGGTGGCATGCAAAGGACAGAAATTTGGGAACCGGTGACTTCATTCATTTATTATGAAGGCATTTGCATACAAGAACAGAGTGCTCCACTAGATGCTCAATAAATGTATTTAGCTAGGAGGAAAAGCGGGACTCTGCACACAGATTTGCATGTTTGGGTTGGGTAGAAAGCAAAACCCCAGAAATCCGACAAATCTCTCTTTTGCTGGGATGGAGCTATGGCCAAACTCCAACCGCGTCGGGAAAGGGTGGCCACGCCCCTTCCTTCCTCTCTGTTTTCATTCCTGGCTACCCTGTTTTGCATCACGTTTGATCCCACAAGCCACCACTGATCCTTCTGGGAATAGGCAGAGGACGTAAAAAGGGAGGTGATTAATCAGTTTTGGTTGAATAAATGAATGCCTAAGTGAATGAATAAGTAAACAGAGAAAAGAGATGAACCGAGAATTGCAAAGCTCTGATTGTTCTCTGCGCTCCTGTTTTAATGAGCAGAGATGATTCTAACAGGGGAGGTAGCCCCCTGCACGTCCCAGATGGAACTGGCAAGTCTGAACCGGCAGGAAATGAGAGAAAAAGCAGTTCTTTAGTGAGCGTCTGTCTTCTCCCCAGATGTGTTGGCAGCGCTGGCTGATGAACCACATACACAATGGACCCAGAAAACACTCAGGCGAGTCAGAGGAAGCTGGAGTTTATGGTCACCTTGGTTAAACCTTGGGATTAACTGTACTGATTCCTAATTTATGGGAACCATGCAAATAAAAGTCTTGGCTGCGGGTAGAAAGTTATAAAATTGCATTTGAGTGGCAATCCAGCCTGAATTAATAAGTGAGAAAAAACATGACCTGTCTTTGTTCTCAGCTCAGGGAGGACATCAGACTGATACTGAAAGCTCTTCTGGGGACAGGAGAGAATCCCTGGTGGCCTAGTGAGAGGAGTTTTCATCCTAGTAGATGGGATGAATCAGAGGCCATTGGAGAAAACATCAGCGACAGAGGGATACACCAGAGTGAATTTGGCCATTGTTCCCGACTCTGGCTGTTAGCGCCTCCTAGTTTGTAACCAGCAATGCACATGCGTGTCTTCTCTCTCCTCCTAACCTGGAGTCTCCCAGAAGGCAGGACCTACGTCCTGCCTCATTTTTGTACTGCCCAAAGGGCTCATTATTTGAAGCACAATAGGTGCCCAGTATGCACTGGTTAAATGCATGAATGAAAGCAGGCATTTGAAAATTGCTACAGCTGCTGCATAAATGCTTCCCACGAGTGTGTGAGTACTTACTTGCTATGAACCAGACACTACTTTTAGCTGCCGGAGAAATTTTTTAAAAAATCAGTGCATCGGCCTTACTTCTGAAGACATTTATAAACCTGTGGCTGAGACAGCAGAAACACAAGTAACCTTTGTACAGCTGAGAATGTGAGAAATGAGGGGGTAAGGCAAGGGGATGTGGACACACAGGAAAAGAGGAAATGGGTTTCATCTTTGGGGGTTACTGAGGTGGGGGGATCCGGGAAGGAGCATTTGATGAGGGCTTTGAAGGATGATATTTAACAGGAACAGAGAACTCTGGAGAAGGATGTCCCAGGGGAGAATTATACCAGAGACAACATCCGGGGGAGATTATACCAGAGATGAAATCTGGAGATGGGACAGAAAAGAGTGTGTTTGGGGGTGGAGGATGGTTTAGAGGGGCTATCATAATTTTCAGAATGCAGGGGTGCGTATGCATAGGGAGACAGGAAAAGAGGGAGTTAGAGACCATCTGGGCAGAGTTTTCACAGAGCCTTAAACACCGGGAGAAGCCATGGGAACTTAACAGAATAAGTTGCCAAGAAGAGATGCAGCCCCATCTCAGCTTCTCTTTAGGACCCGGACACACCGATCAGCTGACCTGACCTACCAACCTAGGGAGGGGCTATTAACACCCACTCCTCTGGGTTTTCCTTCTTCGTCCAGGTATGATGGGTGCACCACCCAAAAGGGGACTCCAGAGGAGGATGGCGCCCCGAAGGAGGGGCTGCCGGCTGCAATGTCATCCCCAGTAAAAAGAAGTAACATTGTCAAAGAGAGTCCTCCTAAAGCACAAGGCACATCTGTCTCTATTTCGGGCGGCTATTTACTTATTTTTTTAAAAGCTGCCCTTGAAAGTTTGCCACTCAAGAGAATGACCTCAGCCTTTATTTTCACCTTCCAGCAGGAAATGTTTTCCTGAACAATCAACTCCCCAGAGTTGACGAGAGAAGTTCCACTTCACCAAGGAACGTCAGCCGGTCAGGATGGAATGAGTGATGGAAGGAGAAAAAGCACTGGGGCAGGCTCTAATGCCATTGATTCGGGCATGAATTTCCAATTGGTGTTAAAACTATCAGGTGGCTAGAAATAGGAACAAGTGATGAATAAAACACAAGTGAGATCTCATTGCTCCTCTGCTCGAAACACAGCGCTGGCCCCCACTGGACTGAGGAAGAGCCCAAAGCCTACATGACGTCCCCGAGCCCCCTGTGCCACCGGCTCTACTCCTTCTCTGACCTCAGCCTGGCCATGACCTCCTCACCCCTCCAACTGCAGCCACACCATCCTAGTCACTATTCTTTGGACAGACTGGTCATGCACCCTCATTAGGGTCTTTTATTCACCGTCCCCAAGGTCTGTATTGCTCTTCCCCCAGGTATCTGCATGAGTAACTTTTTCCTGATACAAGTCCCTATTAAGGCTCAACTTCTCAACACTAACACCCTCCCCACCCTTTGCCAGCCTTGACCATTCCCACCCTCTCCTAACTCTTGGCTTTTCCTTCTCAGCACTTATGAACTGCTAACTGTGATACAACCTACATATGCGGAGAGGCAGAGATTTTTGTCCTTTGTTCTCTGTCAAAAATCTTCAGCATCAAGAATAGTACCTAGAATGCAGTCGCTGCTCAAGTATTTGTTGACTGCATCGACTAAAATGCTAAGGGAGGGGAGTCTTGTGTGACCCACCCTTGGCAAGTGGCTCCTGCTCTGTGTGTCACCCAGCACCAAGCACAGGTATGGACTGGCTTGAATGTAAAGAGGCAAATGTGGCCCATGGCCACTCACCACCATAAGTACGTGAGAAGCGGTGCCTAATTGGAAGTTAATGGAAATGTATTAATGCTGAGAAATTGATGAGCTTGGGGAGAAGAATATCAGCACCTCTGACAAAGGAATCTGTTAGAAAACTGTGAACGCAGTAGAGGCCAAGAGAGAGGTCAGCACCAGCTGCCAGACTTGAGTCTCTGCTTCAAAATCCAGAAGTTTTGCTTCTGAGAAACTTCATTAAGCAGCTAACAGAATTCTCCCCCTGCCAGGCAGCTTGTTTGAATGGTCCTCATCTCATAAGCCTTTCTAGAAACCAGCTCAGGGTCTGCATGCCTGGTGAAAGCATGTTTCATCTGGCCAGGGATAGAGCAATCTGCTTCTTGAACCTGGAAGGACCTTTCTCTCAGGAGGGTGGGGTGTTAGGATGATACCATCCGAACTCAGGAAGCCAAGGGGAGGAGGAAGGAGTCGGGCGCCCGATCTCCATGTAGGCTAGAGAGCCATTTCATTTTCCTGTCTGCGATCGGCTATGTAGAAGGAATTGGCTAATTCCTTTCTTTCTAGAATTATGCTCTTTTGCATTTTCCATTCCAGTGATTCCTCATTCTTGAGGCCAGGAATGAGGGTCGGAGTCTGCAGTTCCGTGAGCACTAAACATTATCTCTAGATTAAATAAATATCACAGTTTGTATACACGGCATTCAATTCTGAGATATAGGCATTCCTGGGAATAATGAAAAATGAATCCTATTGAAAGTGGTACCAAATTCACAGTATAGTTTCTTGTAACACTCGTAACAGTAACATTTCATCACAACAACCAAAATTCATAACATTTGCTATTAGTATATTAGTAGGCAAAATATTCTGTAGGAAAAAATAGAGTGGGGATAAATTACATATCTAGATCAAGTTCATCATTCACTTCCTTTATATGCAGGAGAACCAGAGTGACAGAGAGACCTTAAGGTCTCATGAGGCCTGGCTGGGGCGGACTCGGCATCCCGGAGACCCAGGGCGGAGCTGTCCAAACACCCCTGCCACCCTGCCTCCTGCCTCCAGCGTCCCAGGACGCCTCAGTGAATGGACATTCCTCACCCTGTAACCTTTGACTGTTTGACCTCCTGCTGGGTTACTCTGCATTAAAAAGCCAGAGTGCTCAGCGAGAAGCAGGTTTTCCTCCTCAAGGTAAGACCTGCCTTTTGCAGGAAAACTCGCTGCTGGCCTCCCACAGACAGTGCAGCGCAGGGGGCGGGGTGGCCGGGAGAGGTAACTCAACACTTCTGCCTGCCCACGCTCTCCCCTCACCCCACACCAATCCGGTCTGCATCCTGCAGAGTGAAGGCTATTTTCAAAGTCAAAACCCATGCACTGATTCAGCAAGTTGAGCAACTAGCCTGCGCTGTGCAGGGGGCGGGGGGGGGGGGGGGACCCTGCCCTTGGGAGCTTATGAGGAAGAGGTGGGATGCAGTAGACATATGTTGGGCTGGGGATGAAGAACCTTGAGGACAGAAAGTGCAGGGCAGGGAATGGAGACGCAGGGTATGTGTTTGAGGGTGTTGTTACTTTTTTGAGGGATAGAACCAAAATCCTGAATGAGGCTGTCAGGGCTCCGTAGGACCTGTCTCTCCAGGCTCACCTTGTACTGGATGTCTTCTCACGTCTACAACCCATCCACATAAACTTTCCTTCTGATCCTGACTCTACCAAGAAATCTCCTGCCACAGGGCCTTTGCACGGGCCGTTTCCTTGGCTTGGCTTGGCTTGGCCTCCCCTCCCCTCCTCTCCCCTCCCCTAGTCAGTTTCTTAGAAGATCCCTCAGTGGCCACATCATCAGGAAAGACTCCCCTCACCCCCAACGGACCCCAGGGTGCTTCTCCTTCAGAGCACGAGGCATATCGGTGATTTACCTTCTTAAAGTTATTTGATTAACATCTGTGACCTCCGCTAGAATGTAAACTTCATGAAGCCAGAGACCAAGTATTATTAGGCTCATCCGAAAGCTGAACATAATAGGTGTAACAGAAATACACAGAATAAATAATGACTATCTAGATGTCTAGACATTCTCTTTATGGACTGTTGAGGTCCTCCTTACCTGGGGGTTTCAGGGGCTCCCTATGACTACTAAATTTTTTTAAATGGAGGTAGAATTTAGATAACATCAAAGTAGCCATTTTACAGTGTACAGACAGTGACATTTTATACATCCACAAGGCTGTGCAATGACACCTTTATTTCCAGCATTTTCCTTACTTGAAAGGGAAAGCCCACAGTTATTGAGCAGTCCCTCCCCTCCCCCCATCCCTCCCAGCCCCTGGCAACTGTGAATCTGTTTTCTATCTTTATGGACTATGCTATGTAATATAAGCAGAATCACATACTATGTGACCTTTTGAGTATGGCTTTTTTTACTTAACACAGTGTTTCTGAGATTTGCGATAGTAGCTTGTATCTGAAACTCATTTTGTTTTATGACAAAATAATATTCTCTTGCATGAATATGCCACATCATATCCATCCACCCATTATTTGAAGTGCATTAGTTTTCTTTAACCTTTTGAAAAGTGCTGTCACTCTTGTTTTAAAGTTTCTTTAACTTTTTGAGGCCTTTTGTGTAAGAAGAGCAGACACCCATGTCTGTGCAGTGCTGAGATGTGTTTTGCCAAGTGTTCCACTTTGCCCAAACTGTCTGGGTGTGGCACTCGTGCCACGTGGTCCTTTCCTGGGTGGAGAGTCACCCACCCACACTCTGGGTGACCCTCGTGGACTCTGTCCCCGGCCCCAGGGTCCCACCAGCAGGTGTTCTTCACCCCAGTGAGCTTCCTCCACCGCCCCTTCTCTTCCTGTGTGTGACCTATTTCCTCTGTAACAGCCGTTAGCTTCCACGGAGGCTGGGATGCAGGGTTCAACGTGCACTCGCGTCTAAAAGTTGCATATGAGTTTTGAGGGAAAGAGATGTTCCTCTTGGTCCTATTGGATTTGCCTAGGTCAGCTGGCCTCATGGTTTTGTAAACCTGGGGAAATTATTGGCCCTTATTGAACCCAGTGAATCAATTTTCTCTTCTGTAAAATAGGAATAATACACGTTTTATTAACTGAGAAATATTGGTTAGATGCTCAGAGTTGTGCCTAATAACGTGCTTTGCTATAAAATAGTAACTCGTTATTTTTCTCTAAAGTACCATAATATATAGGAAATTTTATAATCATTATTATTTCTGTAACTATTCAGTTATCTGTTTTAAACAGAAAAAAATTAAATTTATGTGTCCATTAGTGAAAACCAGTAATCTCTAATGAATCAAATTGGGCCACTGGTCTGAGTGAGGCTTTCAAATGGCTTCTCATTGCATTTAGAATAAAACTCAAAGTCCCTCCAAGTCCTCCCTGGACTCTGATCTTGCCCCCGCCCACCCCCCCAGCTGTGTCCTCAGGCCTCTCTTCAAGTCTCTCTTGCTCCAGCCACAGTGGCCCGCTGTCCTCTGAGGCCCCAGTTTCCTTCCTGCTCCTGGTCCTTAGCATCTGCCGATGACCTAGCCCGGAACCTTGTTCCCCAGGCTTCCCTGAGCTGTGGGCTGAGGAAGAGCCTGCTATTGACTCAGTTGTCTGCTTCCACTCAAGGCCATTCTGCATGCTTTACAGTGACAAGAAAAACAAAAACGCAATTTTTTGCCACTGCCTGCCTATGTCTTCCTTCAGAAGTGAGTATTCGTTCACCTGGATATAGCCAGTCCCCCTTTCTAAGCTGTGAGCTCTGTGGGGCTTGGAACCTGGCCTGTTCAGCCGTGCCCTGCACACGAAGCCACCCACGCAGAACCTGCCTTCGTTGGACTTCTGTTGTGTGCCAAAATCATCCCCAATGAGCCTTAGTTCCAACTGCACAGGGAAGGAACCAAAGTGAGAGTTGATATGGAAGCATTTGTATTTACAATAAGGAATATCAAGAGAAGCAGCTGCTTCTTCAGAGGTGGGCTATGGAAAAAAATACCATGAGCACCCACTCCCAGAAGAAAGGTACGCTGGGATTGTAACAGTGATGTGTCTAATTATTGAAAATAAGAAGGTGGGAAAGGGAATAAATATGCAGTCAAACAGAAAGCTTTTGGGGCAGGGTGGGGCTGTGAAGGGGCTGTGAAGGGCATGAGAAAACCTGGGGCCATGGTGTGTTTGTCAGGTTGCCTGTGAAACCTTCACAGGTGTGTATGCCACAACCTACATGGTGGATTTTAAATACATACTGTTTATTGTCTGGCAATCACACCTTAGTAAAACTGTTTGAAGCAGGAACAAAACTGTATGGGAAACAACAGCATCCAGCACAACCAAAGGGCAGGTATGGTTCTCAGCTCAGGACAGGGCTTTCTACGACCGACCTCAGCTAAACAGAGAGGGGCGCTACCCGGGAATGCTTTGCCAATGCCATGGACGTTCGCGTGCCACCTCCTACCTAAGCTTCAACCCACCCCAGCTGCGTCTTCTCTTCCTCATCTAGGCTTAGCACGCCCAAGTGTACCTTCTATATAATGTCTGTTCTTGTTTGCGTGAGGTAGAAAACTGATAGTCTCCACAGAAATACAGGGGTTTTCATGATTTAACTAAAAGGTCCTTAGGCATCTCACTTAGTTGTGAATCAGATCATAGCCTGACCTACATTTTGTTTCCCAGGGTACCTGCATCTGCTAGAATTCATTCATTCAGTTAAAAATAGGCTCTCTGGCTGGTGTAGCTCAGTGGATTGAGCACAGGCCTGTGAAGCAAAGAGTCACTGGTTCAATTCCCAGTCAGGGCACATGCCTGGGTTGCAGGCCAGGTCCCCAGCGGGAGACACATGAGAGGCGACCACACATTGATGTTTCTCTCTGACTTTCTTCTTCCCTTCCCCTCTAAAAATAAATAAAATATTTTTAAAAATAGGTTGCACTTGGTTCTAAGCACTGGGCTGAATGTGGAGATTATTTAGTAATGAAGAAGCAGACAAATTCTTGCCACTTCCAGCTTATTGAAGTGGTGGCCAATAAATACACAAAAAACCCTGTTACACCAGGAAGGAAACATACAAGGTGATGCTATGACGAGTGATTAAGGGCTGATTTTAGATATGGCAGAAGGTAGGGCCTCTCTGAAGAAGTCATATCTGAGCTGAGACTTCAAAGTATGGGGATTGGATCGGAAGCACATGTATCGAATATTTGCTTTGGAAATGAAGTCAGCTGCCTCAGCCTTTTCTGCATCTCTCAACAGGCCTTTTGGATTGCAGAAGACCAATATATCATTGAACTTGATTCAGACAGTAGGTTGCTGAGCTCCTGCCATCTGCAAAGAATGAGGTCTTATAGACTTCACCCCACTCAGTCTTCCCAACAAGCACACACCATAGTCCTTTAAATAAATGACCCATATTCTGCTGATGAAGCACATGTTCAGTGAACTTGCCCAAGGTCACACAGCGGGTGAGTAGCAGAACCAAGAACCAAGATCAAGGCCTACACGTGTTGGACAAACTCCAAAATGCACCTGCTTCCACTAATCCTTCAAGGAGTGAAGGTATGAGATCGTGTATGAAAGGCTTTAATGAGAGAACTAACTAAAAACAAGCATACGGCTGTCTATACAGTGGATGCTGATAATCAAATGTTTTATCGAAACCATTTTTTTCTCTTTTAAGTGTGAGGTGAAATTAAAAAAAAAAAGACCATTTTTATAAGAAAAAAAAAAGAGAAGTCTCACTGCTTCAGCTACACCTCAGGTACAGGTGGAGATGTCCAGAAAATGTTCTTGTGAGTTGGGGGGAGTTCAAGAGCATTGACTTGCAACCCATGTCCCAGACTGGCCTTGTGATTGATGTACTACTACATGACCTTGGAGAAACAAACGTACTACACCTGATTTCAGGGTCCCTAATGATGCCCTTGCTACCCAATGTTCAGTGGGGAGGGGAACTTTGGCAAACATGTGGGCGAAAACCTGCAGGGTCAAAGGTCTCTGGAAACGCAGACACGGGGCGTCTGCAGAGATAAAAATGGCAGCGCAGGACACAGTTTTGAAGTCTGCTCTGGGGGAAAGGAATGGAGCTTGGATGATGAAAAAGAGAATGGTAACAGGGTACAAACTGCAGGTAACAGAAAGAAAAATGGGGGCATCTTTGCTTTTCCCAACTGGCCATAGACTCTTTGATGGCAGCGCCCAGGCTCTTTCTAATTTATCTCGTTCTTGGAGGGCTTGTCAGAGGGCCCTCGCCTGTATTAGGTAATTAGACATCTGATAGGTGAATAATTTGGAACACTCTGGGAGATGGGGAAGGACACTGTTACTGCGAAGACACGGTGGCTGATAAATGATGGATTAAACCAGGACACAGAACCAGATGAGTAAAGGGCTCCTCTGTGTCAGGAGTTTGTCCCCAGTGATTAGTGCAGACACACTTCATGTGTGGAGCATACACCGAAGGGTCAGTGCACATGGGATGGGTGCGTGTGAGCACAGGCTGTGCGTGTCTGTGGGAGGCAATATTTAATTCAGAGGAGAAATTGGACCCATCCACCTACGATCCATCTGATATTCATTAAGCACCCACTCCGTGCACTGTTGGACACAGGAGGCAGAATCTGGAACAAAACAAATCTGCTCTCTTGGAGCCGAGAACCTATTAGACTAACCATTTACCCACCCCCCCCAAACTACTATGAGTAACTATGCTAACAGCAGTAGCAAATGGCTGGGAGGTCTGTATTTGCCCTGTGACATTCTAAAGAGGAAGGCATCTCAGACACCATCCTGTCTAAACATTATCTCACAGACGGGAAGGCTCAGCCTCTCCCACTTGCGCAGGGCTGGGTAGCTCGTTTGTATCAGGGCCGCATCCAGAACCCCGTCTGCTGACTCAGAGTTTCCAAGCCACTCAGCCGGGTCTCAGAGAAGCCTGTCCCTGTTCTTAACGCTGTGAGATTGAGGTGGTGGCAGGCACTGGGCCTTGAAGGCGTCTCGCTTGGAGTCCTAGGCTCACCATCCCGAGCACATGAAGAGACCTGCTTCCAGCAGGCCTGGCTGTACTGGCTCTCACAGGCTCTGACTGAGACATTTTTTTTTGTCTGCATTGCAAATGGGCTCCACTGAGCCACCGAGGGACCAGAGCCACAGAGCCCCTTCTCAGTAAACAGAAAACTTGTAATAACACGACTCTGCTCCTTCCTGTTGCACAGAATGCTAACTATCCAACCATTCCACGGCCCACACCAATGAAATGTTACAGAAGCCTCCGTGAAATTTTAATCCTCCTTTTGTTCTCCTATTCAGCTCAGTGCAGGATAACGCCAGGCACCATTTCAGGAGTCTCGTCACACACCTGACGAGGTTGCCTAGCTGCTTCCTGAAGGGACCCCATTTCCTACAACAGAAGAACAGGGGCAGAGCACGGCCCTACCTGACCACCCACCATTTGTCTTGCTCAGAGAGGAATGCGGGGGACTGGGAGCCACAGCACTGCAGGCGTCCCAGCCCAGCGAGGGCTGCAGTGGGCTGTGGGGACCAGGAGGCCATCCCTGACTAGTGACACGGATCCTGTCTGTGTGGTAACACACAGAAGTCAATGTCCTTGGGGTGGCCTCACCTGGCCGCTCTTGTCACCAGAGGCATGAGGACCGAGGGTCTCAGACACCACTCCTGCACTTTTTCCCAGGACTAGGAAAGACCCCGCTTTTTTGGGACTATTCGGGATGCTAGACATGGTTTTCTGCTTTATGAAGGGGGCTTAAGTCCAGAAGCTTAATAGTGTAAAGGCTCTGCAGTTAGACCGCCAGGAGGGGTTCCAGCTTCCTCGCTGAGCAAGCTATTTAATCTCTTTGAGCTTCATATATTTATCTACAAATAAATGTGTTAGTGCCACGCACACAATGGGGTTACTGTGAGGAGGAGATGAGGCAGCCTATGTGAAATGCTTATAGCCATGCCTGGCACTTCGCTGTTCCCTGATACACATTAGCTTTCCCTTCCCTGGGTCTTCACAATGTAGACGTGAGGGCAGACAGCCCAGAAAGGTAATCACATTAGCTTCTTCTCTCTCTCTCTCTGTATATATAACACAAGCACACACACATGCACATGCACACACATGTGTGTGTATATATATATATATATATATATATATATACAGGGTGGGGCAAATGTATATACACACAGGGTGGGGCAAATGTAGGTTTAAAGTTGTAGTATATAAAACACAGAGGTTGTTCCTGTATTATTACTTATTCATTGTATTCCATATGAACAATTGCAAACCTACTTTTGCCTCATCCTGTATATACATGTGTACATTTACTTGTGTGTGTGTGTGTATGCACATATATGTGTGTTTTTGTGTATCACTTCCATTAGCTGCAATATATATTGTAGCTAACGTGACACCTCATCAAGCCTGTCAGCCCAAATTGCAGCGCATGCTTTGCCAACATCAGCAAGAGAGAAGGGAAGGGATGAGCAGATCCTTGGATTGTGTGTGATAATGTGCCTATAATGTTCTGAGGAGTGGTTGGCACGTAGCAAGCACTCTGCAAATGATAGCTATTATCATCTTAAGAACTTGTGGGCTGCTAGCACTTCTGTTGCCAACATTAACCATGTGTTTATTTTCACAGAGACCTTATGCTTCCTTTAGGTGCCATGCAAGACAGTGTCGCCTCTCGTGCCACCCGACTGTGGAATGGGGGAGGCATAGAATGACAACTAGAAGGGGATGTGGGGGATACTGAGACAACCTCCTTTCCTTTCTCAAATGGGGAAACTGAGGCCTAGAGAGAGGAGGAGATTCCTTAAGGCCATACAAAGCTATATAAAGCATTAATACATGGATGAAGTTCCAACAAGCTGGGAGAACAACAACTAATAATTACTGAACTCTCAGTGGGGTATTATACCAGGTGCTTATAACAAACCTATGAATTAGGATCTGCTATTAGTCCCATTTTACAGATAAGTAAGCTGAGGCTTAGAAAGGTCAAGAAAACTGCCTAATGTCAGAGAGCTAGTTTGGTTTCAGAGTCTGTGTTCTTAAATAGAACACTCTACTGTATACATAACTCTTCAGAATGAAGTTATGGATAGAGCCTAATGCGCTAGAAACACTCAGCCACTGATTAAAGTCTTGGGAGATAGTTTGGCTTTGCATTTAATTATTGTATTCCATATGAACAATCGTAAACCTACTTTTGCCTCACCTTGTAAGTACATGTCTACATTTACATGTGTGTACACTCACACACATGTGCACACACATATATGTGCACATATATGTGTATGACTGTGTATCACTCACATCAGTCTCAATATATATTGGAGCTAATGTGATACCTGGACAAGTGTGTCAGCCCACATTGGACTATGATACAGAGAGAAATAAATTATTAGCTGTTGAGCCACAGAAAATTCAAGATTTGTCTGTTGTGCACTTACAGTTAATTATCCTGCCCAAAGCATTGACAGAATGAATTGAAATCATTTCTGGTTCACTTCCCTAGGTTTTATCTTTTAACAAAATAATACAGAAATGAAAGGAGAGAAAAAAGCTACCTACTAAAAAATGACCCTTTCTGAGCTCTCTGGTCCCAGCCTGGGCCTCTCTGGAAGACACCCCCTTGTGTTTTCCTGACGAAGCCATTCCCTCTAGTGCAGTGACGATAAGCACCACAGGAGGTGGTACCTACCTCTACCTTTTGTTGGGTGTTCACCTGCTTTGGAAACAGTCAGTGGAAGATCATGGATTCAAAGCAAGGAGGACCTGATTTGAAAGCCCCCCTTGGGCTCCAGATCACAGTGCTCCTTGAGTGAGGCTGCTCTTCTGCCTCCGAAGGACTGGAGCCCACTGACAAAGCTCATTTGTCTCTCCCTCCCTCCCTCCCTCTGTCCCCCAAGAGGAGCCGCGGGGCCAGCCTGGTTTGAGCATCGCTTACTCTGTGTCCACAGGAAAGCAACAGAGATCTGAAGGGCGTGGAGGCCAGGAACAGAGAATACCCTGGTCACCTCCCGGCTCCCAGCGTGAGGGGACTCTGGTTATCATCATGCTAATGAGTTTGCTAATTTTATTCCATTCATCCCCATCAAAGGCTCTGCTGAGAAGGGAACAGGCAGTGCAGGTTGATGCTTATTGTTTATTCCCTTGTTCTTCTGGCCCTGAACCTTCAACAGGTCCAACCCTCTGTCAGGTTTGATGGGCTCCAAGTGCTGACCCCAGCTTCCTTCTGGCCCACCCACCACCCTCTGCTTCAGGAAGGCTGGTCTCAATGTCATACATTACATACCAATCCAATATCTACTATGTGCCTGGTACTTTGCAAAACTCTGGGGACTGAATGGTGGATACAAAAGCAAGTATGGTGTCTGCTCACCTCAAGCAGGCCATGGTCTCATGGTGGCCAGGCTCAGACACTCACAATATAGCCTGCTGGGGGGAGATGGAGGGGGCTCCGAGGGCCACGGCACAGGCACTGGGGCCAGAATGGTCGGGAAGCCTTTCTCAGCATCCTAAGGAGCTGGTTTATTTGGCAAAGAAATAAAAAAAAACCAATTGTTGCAAGAGATGACTAGAATAAGGTGCAGCATAGATGAGCTTTTCGTTTGGAATTCCTGGCTCCCAAATTGGACGTGTAGCTGCTGGATGCTCCTATGCATACATCACTGCCCTGTATGTCTGGGGCTTTTACCAACCTTCTGGAGGGACTAAGAACTCCCAGACAATTAAATGTACCAGTCTTTTCAGGTTCTTCAAGTTGGCAGGTAACAATGAGACCACATTCACATCATGGGGATAATGCTGATTTGGTACCAGGCTGTCCACCCAAATCTTCTCTGCCACCAGCTCCTCAAAAGATGCCCTTTTCTCACAGGGCATCGAGTCCAGGTAGGGTCAGTGGTCACTGCATCCTCACCATCCTCACCCCTTATACACCTGCCCTATGTGCAGCCTGTGCCTACCTTGCTGTTAGTCCCTCAGCCTAGGAGGTCAGCACCATGTCCCTTCTGGGTCCACCCTAATTCTGCCCAGTTCAGGCCTCTCCTCTCCCCCAGCCCTTTTCCATGAAACCTTCTGGTCACTCCAGTTTGCATCCTTCTCTCCTCTCTCTCTCTCTCTTCCTCTCAAAGACATACATTCTGGCATTTGGGAAATACAAAATCCTACAGAACATTTTAATTGAAGTTGTCCTGGTGAGTACTAAGCTCTGTAGGACAGAAACTATGTCTCACTGTGCCTCCTATGAACTTCATAATACTCGGTATAATGAGGGTCCCTTAGTACACACTCCCTAAGTATTCTTTGGTTGGGCATATGCTCAAAGTATTCAGTTGATACTTTAAAAAAATATTTTATTTATTTATCTTTAGAGGGGGAGGGAAGGAGAGAGGGAGAGAAGCCTCAATGTATGGTTGCCTCTCGTGTATCCCCTGCTGGGAACTGGCCTGCAACCCAGGCATGTGCCCTGACTGGGAATTGAACCACAGTTGTTTGGTTTGCAGGCCCGTGCTCAATCCACTGAGCTACACCAGCCAGGGCTCAGTGGGTACTTTTTAACTAGTTTTTGGACCAGCATGTTGTGTGTAGAGAAAAAGGAGGCCGAGTGATCTGGGACACAAGTTGCCCTTGATTCTAACAGATGTGGGAAGGAAATGGCCAATGAGGTGCCAGACACTTTGGTAGGTACTTTGTCTACTTTTGTGTGCAAAATACTTTTTTGTATACTTGTCCTGGTTAAATGTGACAAGAACCCTCTGGGTTATCTTCTATTGTCTTGATTTAATAGATGAAGAAAAATAACATGACATTGAAGAATGATTAGGATCCAACTCTGATATCAGAGCCTTGGTCTCATCACATATCACGCCTGTTTCCACCCTGCCCCCCCCCCCCCCAAACATCCCAAGGGATGGTCCTGGGTGACCCAATCCTGGGTCAGTGTTCAGCAAGCAACCTGGTGGAGGGCTATGAGGGGCTTCTTCAGACCCATCTCTTGAACTAGTCCGTGTCCTGAGTCCAGGAACAGGGTGTCCTGTTGGACACAGTGTGTGACAGCACTGTTCCTGATGGAACAACAATGGACCCAGCGCACACAAGCTGGTTTGCAGAGCACTCATCAGGTCTATTGACTATTTCAATATTTTAATAACGGATGTTAACTTGTATGGCTTATCATCACTTCTGTTTCTGCTTTTGTTTATAAAACAGTGAAGCAGTGTGAATATACTCATCTCTAATTAGGAAGAAAATAATAAGTCAGGGAAAAAAAACTAGAAAAGAAATCACAGAGGAGTGTCGGGCTGTACCTCGGAGTTCTTAGCTGAGCAGCAAAAGCTGCCGTCTGCCCAGTTAAGGAGATGGGTCGTCAGGAAGCGAACAGATCTCACTTCCAAACCATAGAATGTTTCAGTGACCTTGAACAAGTCCCTTCACCTTTGGGCTTCCGCTCCTAAATTTGGTAAAAGCAGGGACCAGGTAAATTAAAATCCGAACTCAATATGGCCTAGGAGGCCCTATACAATGTGGTCTTTGGCATTTCACTCCGAGCCACCGCCACCCCGTGTCCTTGTCCCCTGTGCTCCAGCCACAGTTTCTCCTTTGACCTTTGCTCAACAGGATTGAACATGGTCTTCGTGTTTGCTCTTCTCTCTGTCTGAAGTGTCTTCCCGCCGCCTTCCCTTCTATATGAGACTGGTTCCTTTTGACATTGAAGTTTCAACTCTGATAGGCTTTTCCTGTTTTACTCATAGTATTGCTCACTTTCTAAAGTCCCCCTGGTCTGTATGTATATTCTCAGTCTCTTGCCAACAGAAGGAACACTCCATGAGAGCAGGGTCTTTGTCCATTTTTTCCTTCCGTGCTCCAGTCCCTATTCAGAGAACAAAGTCTGCCACCCAGTGAGTGCTCTGTAAATACTGAGTAGCTGACGGAATAACAACAAAAACAACAACAGGAATGACAATGGGGAGTGAGTATACAGGTCTCTGCAGTTTTAAAAATACTCCACCAAGTTTAGTCTCATTCAGGCTTCAGTTTCCTGCAAATTCAGTAAGAATTATGGTATTGTATTTTGGTACCAAGATGATTAATCTGTTGTGTGCATGATAAGACAATCCATCCGATAATTTTGAGGAGTGTGAATAAAGATATCAGCCTAGTGTCTGGCAAAGAGAAAGTGTGAAAATGCTTTGTCAGCATCATGATTATTAATCTATCCTCATCAACGAATATTTAAACACACATTACATTATGTATAAAGACCCATAAGGAAGACGAAGAGAAAGTAACCACTGCCAAAGAGCCTGCTCGCCAGCAGGTGCTGCAAAGGACTGAGAGCAATGGTCAGAGAAAACATCAGGTTAGACAGAACAGCATAAAATCAAATGAGTGTTCTCACCAGGTAGATCAGGATAAAAAACAAATGTAAGGATTGAGGTAAAACAATGGAGAACAAGTTACCCAAAGAAATATGGGATTTTGCAGCGTGAGGACAAGGCTTTGTAATCTATTTTTTTAAAGTTTCTAGATGATATTCAATAACTGTGCTTTCACTGTCTTGTGAGACCCTGATGATACCAGGACGGTTCCGTGGGGCGATCTCACATGGCATGCCACATGTCCCTGTGCTCTGTGACCCTAAAGAGAAGGGTCTGCACAATCCCGAAGATGTACATCACCTACATCTTTGAGAAATCAGTCTTTAACAAAGGGCCATACTTCAGGAGAGGGAGAATGGCTGTGGAGGCTATTGGCTCATTGGGGACAAGAGGACAGACAAGATGACCCATGCCTCAATGCCAAGGTATCCTGATGTTCCTCTTACAACAGCTGATCTGCAGATTGTGACAAAATCCTCTATGCAATTGAAACATTTAGCTCCATTAAACAAGACAACAAGAACCTAGGACTCCAGGTAGACAAACTGGTAAGAAAGAGGTCTCTTTCTCATCCTTCTGGGGGAACAGGCACCAGAATGGGAATTCAGAGATCTGAGTTCCTGCCCCAGCGCCATGAACCCTACAAACCTCAGTGTCACTTGCTGCTCCTGGTGTCCTAAGATTGATGGGGACAATGGGATGTCAGAGGAATTCCCTTTTGGCTCTTTTTACTTCCTCCCACTCTCAAACCTTTGTTGGACCATGGAGGAAGAGCTGGCCTAGCTTTGGGAAAATGAGAGCTGCGTGTACCTCATTTCAGTATTCCCAAGTGGTCTGTCTGTTATCTCCTTCACGTCAAGGCACGTGGCCCAAATCTCTCATCCTAATTGGTAATGCAACACACCTCTCTGGTTTCTCCCTTGTTGAAGGCCCAGAAGAGGAGAGGGCTGGCAAAGAAGCTGAATAATTGTGAAGAACTGTATGTTCTGCCTCTTCTTTGTATTCTTTGTGCTCTTGCACCTCTTATGCCTCGCGCTGCTAGTAATGAGTTATTCAGGGCATGCAGTGTTACAGGGCCTGAGAGTAAGGTAAATGGAATTATTTGCCATGAAAATACCCAGTCTAATCTCCCAGTAAATTGCAATCTCTTAGTAAATTGCAATCTTTGAAACAAGGTCCCTTTGGAAGGTGCTTAAATAAATGTGTATCTTATATGAGAGGTTTGTAGCAATTCAAGGACATACTGGGGTCTTTCTAATACAAATAAAGATTGGCTTCACTCAATTTTTCTTAAAATTTAATTAGCCATCATTTATCAAAATCTGCTAATTGCCTGATTGTCCATTATGACAGGTTAGTTCGAATCATCAAACTATTTCTCTAAAAAAATGCCAACGATGTGCCACTTAAATATATATGTATGTACGTGTGCGTATTTGTATGTGTGTGTGTTTACTTACATATGCACGTATTTATTTACGAAAGAGCATTCAGCAGCCTTTTTTGTGTTTCACTTGGTTAGGTTAAAACCGATTGTTAAACTGTGCTTTCGTGTGCATTCAAAACTCGACCAGACCCAATGGCAAAGAGCTGATAAAATGCCACCCTGCCCTGCAGACCCTTTGCAGGTCGAATGGGGAGTGAAGACATAAACTGGAGGGAAATTGCAAGCTCTGTGAGCTGCGATTGTACATACAGCCAGGCAGTAGTCAGATAATGAGTGGTTCAGGGAAAGAAGTTACCAATGTGGGTTGGAGGAGGTGGGCTTTCTGCAGTGTTTATAAAGTGCTGGGAAGATGCCTAATGCGCCCTTTTAAGGCGCAATGGGAGATATTCCTTCCAGGGTGCAGACCTAGGAAACAGCCTGCCTTTCTCCTGAGAAGCAGCATGATGGCCATGGCCCTGGCCAGTCTAGTCAGGGGTGTTTGTAAAAACAGAGAGAAGGCTCCATTGAGGCTGGTGCCTCTGCACAAGCTGGCGACCAGCTTGAGGGCCCAGGGGTGCCGTTCTGTAAAGACCAAAGTGCATGCAAAAAGAAAGGAAGGGTCCTGAGTTCAGAACTGAGAGGCCAGGGTTCTCATGCCAGCCTCACAAGTAAGCCCCTCCTTGAATGAGTCACATTGAGTTATACCTTTAGAAGTTTTTAAAAGTAAGATGAAATAGCATTCTAGGGTGGGTAGGGAAGCTTGTTTGGTGGTTGTGCTCTTGAGAGAACTGTGTCCCTGGATACATAGGCAAGGGGACCTCATAAAAGCACAAAATGAGGCATTTATCCTCCCCTGCTTTGGCCCGGGGCTAACCCTGAAGCACACCAGCTTAACTTTCCAGTACCATCCTGCATTTGGGAGATTGGACCCTCTTCATTCCCTTAGCCTGCCATGTGTGTGGAGCCAAGTGTTTGCTTCCCAGAGCATCCCTTTTGTTACTATAGAAATGGGGGCTAAGCAGGAGACTCACCTACTTTGTGATCCCACTGAGAGGGGAATGTGATAACACCTTTCATGAATGGCATGTCTCTCCTCTACCAATAAGCAAACTGAGGTTCAGAGATACTCATAAAGGTACCGAAGTCATGCAGCTAGTAGGTGGGGGAGCAGTGGTAGAATCCAAGTCTTACACGTCTGCATTTGGACAGGAGCTGTGCATACACCGAAAAGAACACCAGGCTGCAAACTGGGCAAACTGGGCAACCTGTGCGCTAGTCCCTGCTTCTTGAAGCCGAATTACACGATCCTGGCAGAGCCCTTCCCTGTCTGAAGCCTTGGTTTTCCAATGAAGATGTGCGCCCTCTGCTCTCTGAACTGAATGCACAAGATGTGTTGGTATCTTGTTTTGCAAGGACAGGGTCCATAGCCTACATGCATTTATAGAGGGACTCACCATCCTCCCAAAATGTTAAGGACCAACCAGTTTAGATGCTGAGCAATAAAGTCATAACTGCCAATATTTACATTTACTTTATGTGCAGTATTCTTCTAAGCATTTTACCTATTATTGCACTTTGCCATGTATAATGTGCATTTTTCTGACCAAATTTTGGAGGGAAAAATGAGGATATGCATTATACATGGACAGAACCTGAAATACCTTGTAACTATTCTTGTGTTTTCTAATTATTTGTTACACAAAATTTCTTGTACCATCATATGTTCAAAAATAAATGCTAAAATTCCTTTATAATACACAAAGCAAGTATCTAAATATATATAAATAAATCATTGAGTTACAAAATTGAAATGAAAGATCTTTCCCCTGAAAGTTTGGGCTGAAAATGTGGGTTGCATTATACATGGCAAAATTAAAGAGTTATTTAATCCTCACAACGACTCTGTAAGGTACTTCTTTATATCCATATGAGAGCTGAGGAAATGAAAGTGCAGAAAGGTTCAGTAAGTTTCCCAAAGACAAACAGTAATTGGTAGAAGCCAGGTTCAAACCCAGGCAGTCTGGCTCCAGCGGCCGTTTTCTTTAACACTCTTGCTACTTTCTAATAGACATCTGAAACGAAGCTGTGCATCCCGATGTCACAGCCGAGGGTCCACAGATCTTACACAGTTCAGAGGTCATCTGGTTCAGTGGCTTCCAAACCTTTGCATTCTCTCCTGGCCCCTGTTTTTTTATCACTTGCATTGCCATGTGTCCTTTATAAGATGCTGGTACGTTGTACAATTGCTGGGAGCTTCTCTGAGAAAAGAACAGGCTATCTGCCGTGGTTACGAGTGTACATGTGAGTGTGAGTTTGTGTGAGACGTAGGGGTAAGTGTGAGGGATGGGTGCCATCTAAACCTTACAGCTTCAGGGAACACAATGTGGAAGTCACTCAGACCTCCCTGCCCTCTGCTTTATGGGGGTAAACTGAGGCCCAGAGAGCAGGTGGCAGGCAGGGGTCCCCGGATCCTGATCCCAGTGCACTTCTCTCTTTCTGCCTCATCTTTTTGCTGTAACCATGGCCTTGCTGCCAATGGCCTTGGGGCTGTGACCAAAGACAAACACACGACATGCATATCTTTTATGCCTCTTCCTGGGCTGCCTGGATCTAACTTTCTAGCTGGCTGGGGACAGTCACTAGACGGCTTTCTAGGGCAGGACAAATAGAAGAAAGCTTTGGGGTGGTTTGGTGATATTAGGAATGTCAATGACAGGAGAATGTCCAGTTAGAAGTGATATAATAGGGGTAGGGGGTCACCTAGAAGAGCCTCATAGTCCACAAGTCAAAACACACCATTTGTCTGCTTTGAGTGGGGAATGTTGGGAGGGAATAAGATAGCAGCCCCTCCCCTGCTAGTCCCTGGAATCAGGTGAGGCTCATTCTTCTGGACAGAGTACGTCTGCGATGTCAGACCTACTTAACAAATACAACTTCGCCATCTGCCTTCCCTTCTGGGTTTGCTATCATGTTCCTTGGCTGCCTCAGCAGTTGGCAGCTGGATCTGGCTGAGTGTTCCAAGGAACAAGGGCTCAGCAGAGCTGTGGCCTGATTTAAGAAGGGAGGTGAGCACCGTGGGGCAGGGTGTGGTAGGGTGTGGTCTGGCAGCCACACAGCTTCCTGGCACGTCCCCTGGGTGCTGAAAGGACTGGGTTTCTACACCAGCAATTGAGGAACACACTCCCGGGACCACACTGAGGAGGGAAGTTGGGCGTTTGCACCTGCCTCCTGTTTCTTCATGCTCCAGGTTCTCACGAAGGCTGCGGAGAACCCAGTGTTCGTGCAGGGAGCCCCTGCAGGGTGCTAGGTTTCCATGAGGCTGCCAGGATAGAGGAGGTGGCAAGCTTATGTCAAATAAAAACACCAGTTTATAATTAGAATTGGTAATAAGCTTCACAAAGAAAACGTAAGGATTTGAAACATAGAGCTGGGAGTTTGAGTGGGTTGGGGGGTTTGGGGAAGGAGAACTTATGTGTGGCAGTGACAAAACTGAACTGAGGCCTGAGGAGGTGGGAACAGTGTCCAGACAGAAGAACAGCAAGGGAAAAGCGCTCAGTCTCCAAGGTACATGTCTTTATCTGAGTTCAACATCGATGGCACATTTGCACACGTGTTCGCACCTGCGCACACAGGCACAAATTCCATCTGCCCATCACTTCCCACACCACACACAGTGCCTGTGTTCTCGCTTCTCTTTCTCACGGTGTTGGAGAAGAGCACACAGAGATGGAACAGAGCGAAGTGAGAAGAGAAGGTATGTATGGAGCACAAGAGGGACACGTCTGGAAGAACCTGCAATGTTGGTGAGTCAGGGATGTTTATTGGAGATCACCCTTGTCTAGGAGTAAGATTTCCTAGACAAAGAAAGTGAGGGATAAGATGATTAAGCAGAGGAAATAGCTTAAGCAAGAGCTGAAATGTGGAAAGTAGCCTAGTTACCTACATGGTGTCTACCAGCTTTTTGGTGACACTGGAAGACATGCTGTAGAGTGGGGGTGGCATATTAGGCTGGAACTCTGTGTGTGACATCCTTGCATGCATTCATTTTTTTCCATGAACATTTACTGCGCATCAGCTACAAAGCAGACCTTGGGGCTACAATAGTGCAGAAAATCAAACCTGGTCTGTGCCTAGGAATTAGAATTCACACAAAGCAAAGACTTCCTGTTGAGGGAGACACCCAATAATCAGACAAAAGCACATTGGGAAGATGCCTGGAAGGAGTAGCTGGAAGGTGAACTTCGTAGGCCCTATCAGGAATGTTGGTCTTCATTCCCAAATTAACAAGAAGCACTCAAGGGTTATAAGGAGGGGTTCAACATGTTCGGATTTGCATTTTGAAGAGATGATTCTGGTGCTGTGAGGGGGACGTCTGTTCTGACTTGGACACCCTATGCCTCTGCAACCGGTACCTGTTGCAGCAATGGGAGGGAACCATGGAGTCCGCTCTATAGCATCCTCTGTGCACGTAGAAACCCTGGCAGCCTGCACTCGCTCTCTCTGCACTTGGAACACCCCGGGTGGCGAGCCACGACTCGTTCTGACTGCATCTGAGGCCAACTGCAATGTCCCGGCAACAATTATATTAACATCAGAGCTAGAAACGATCTGATGGAAAGCTGTTCATCCATGTAATGAGGTCTCCGTTGTACTTTAGAAATGTGTCAGATAATCTGGTAAGAGACAGGGTTTTTTTTCCCCTTTCTGTTTGTCAAGAGATGGGGGAGGTGGAACTCAAGTTCCATGGCTTCAACTGCAGTGTGACAAATGTCATCTGTGCATGACATGCTCAGGGTGGAATGAGCAAATGTGAAAGGAGTGGTGAGAGAGTCTAGGACAAGATGTGGTGGGGAGGGGTGGACATAAACATCATAATTATTGTCTAATAACTGTCTAATAGTGATGAAGCACTCAGTGGATCCAGCGCTGTCTACACCATCTCATTCAGTACAATAGTTCTATGGGGTAGGTATTTACCTCATTTGACACTGGGATCAGAGAGGTGAACTCAAATATGTATCTTTCTAACTCTCAAGCCTGGTTTTTATGATGCCCTGACATTTTCCTCCATCCCTGGGTAAGAGAAGCCCCAAATCGGTATGTGTTTCATTGTAGAGTTGTGATGTTTATTTATACAATGGGAAAATATGCTCAAAGCTAGTGGGGAAGAACATCTTTCCTCCCAAACTCAGGTGAATCTCGTGATTGCACAGTTCTGTGTGTTGTTCACAAGACCTGACACAGTCATCCTGGCCAGTGCTCCCAAGTGAGGGACAGCAAAGATTTTTAAAAGGTACATGGAGCCCACATTCAATAAAACAGAGTCACATGGGAAGAGACTGGTCCTATTCCAACTTCTTTAACTTTCCCCATTCCATTGTCAGTGGTTCTCAGAATCAACTGTCCTATGGGATCCTCTGGGGTCTTTAAGAAACTCCCAGAATCAAGCCCTGCCTCAGTGACTCCAATTTAACCAGCCCTATGTGGTTGCTTCCTGCAAAGGACTTGGTGACTTTGGTCAAGTGCAGATTCCAGTTTCATGGATCTGGGTGGGGCTTGGGACCCTGAGGTTTTAATGCTGTGTTGCCACCTAGGGGGCCTCACTTGGAGCACCTACAGTTGAGGGTGCTGTCAAGGTTGGGAATCACTGCTTTAGGGAGACAGTTTCAGTTTGGTGAAAAAATGATCAGTTGAGTCATACATGCACATGGAACACAAACCAAACAGCAAACCATGGCCCTCCATCCTTCTCTATTCCTAAATGCCAGAAGCTCTTTTCCTCAACAGAATCAAACACTGCCTGCTGCCCTCTCGGCATGGGCCGTCCACATTCAGGCTTAGATGCACGTATGTGTGTATCCTTTAAAAACCCACAAAGGAGAGGCATTCTAAGCACACCACCCGGCACTTTGCTTTTTCTATTTAATGTATCTTGGGGGTTGTTTCATAACTGTTCATAGAGTTGCCCAATTTTTAAATCGTGGTGGGGTATATATAAAACTTACTACGTTTACCATTGTTAAGTGTAGAGTTCAGTGGCACTGTTAGGCACAGTCACACTGCACAACCGTCACTGCCATCCAGCTCCAGGACTTCCCAGCTGAGATGGCATAGCCTGGAAATGGAGCAGCAAGGACCGAAGCCTCCTTTTGAACAAAGCAAGAATGCCAGTCTCAGGGCCACCGCTTCCAGCGGACAGCAGCGTGTCTGGCTGGAGTTTACTCCTCGTGCTCTGTGATCATTGTATTTCATTTCAGTTACTCTCTGTGATAAGAAATACTCATTCCCTACTTAAAGTCATCTCCTTTTTACACAAATCTAATTTTCATTGGAATAATGATGCCTGGTAGGTATTAGTGAGGGGCTGCCTCTGGTTCTGCTGCAAGATATGAACATTGAAGGCCACGAAGGACTAAAGCACAGGACATGCTGCCCATCCCCTTTTTGAGCCCAGATGACCTGCATTGCCACACCCTGGGCGGTGAAAAAGGCCTTTTCCTGGGACCTCGTGACTTGTAACCAAAGGCAGCCTTTTCTCAAATCAGGCCACACAGCGGGCCCACCTCTGTCATCAGCACAGTGGAAACCAAGAAGGAAGGCCTAAGTCCCTCATGGGATTTTGTGTCCCCTGAGAGAGGCAGGGACCCCACCCCAGACACTTTCTAGGTGACATTAGAGATCATCCTTCAAGAAAACGACACCTTTCATGTGGTGGGCATGTAGCTTGAGTAGCTTGAGAAGCCAGAGAAGGGCCAGCATTCCTTCCACACGAGAGGCTGCAGAACAGGCCTTGGTTGAAGGCAAGGGGTGAGTGTGCTGTGTAGCCCCCGATGGAGAGAGCTTGGGGTTGGGTGCCCAGAGCCTGGACTCACCACTGACCCGCTCTGTGACTTGTAGCACATCATTCGCCTTTCCAAGGATCAGGGTTTTTGTCATCTGCAAAAATGCTGAGGTCACAATCTGGTGAGAACTGAATGGAATAGTATGTGGAGGTACTTGGCACTGTGCCTGGCACATGGTTAGTGCTCGATAAATGGAACTCTTGAAGTCCTTGACTCTTCACTGACTGAGCATTAAAGAGAGGAGGACATGAGCAAAGAGTAGAGTCCAGGGATACTCAGATAGTCACTGCCAAGCCAAGCTTCTGCCTGTGACTTAAACAGTATGTAACAGGCCTTCTACCATGAGCCATGGCAGGAGTAATGGCCTCATTAGATGGGAGGGAAATGATATGCTCCACCCTAAAACAGAGTCCAAACTCAAATTGTACCTGGGCTGAGAAATGCTCTACTGAGAATCCGATAGAAGAAAATATGTCCCCAAATGTAAGAATTCCAATGACCCAATACTTACCCTCTGTCTTTGTGTTTGCAAGAAAAAAAAAAGCAAACAAAAAAATCTGGGAAATGAATCTGCCATAGACACATACTTTTGTCAGATGCTAACACACCGACCCAGTGAATAGAATTTGAGGCTCTCCTACATACTGGGGGACAGTGACAACGAGATGGAGCAGGCCCTGACACTCACGAGTGCATGTCTTCATGGGTCCCCTCCAAGCCCCCAACTCCATGGCCCATATGACTTGCCCATATACAACCCCTGGTTTTCTCTGAGTGTCCCAGAAAGGCAGCAGTATCTGGTGATTCTTCTACCATGCAGAGGAAGAGGAAGAAGATGGTTTTATCCTCACAGGGCAGTCATATGGGACCTGGAGAAATACTCTCTGCACGAGCTGCAAAAGCAGACTGCACACAAGAGACAGAATGTGTGATCTTGTGGTAAAAAGGGAAGAATTTAATATCAAACCATCAGCCAGTTCCCTATGCTGGTACAGGGCAGGGACTTTTGACGTGGAAAGAACTGGATTCAAAGCCCAATTCCATGAGTTACTCAATGGGTGCTTGACCTTACCAGTCTTAGTCTCTAATCTGTGAGTGGTGATCACTGTCCTCATGTCATTAGGCTGGTGGGAGAGTTAAGTGAAATGCTATAGAAACAGGGGTCAGTGCAGGAGCATTATCGATAAGGGTAAGCAGATCCGAACAAAACAAAAGCCATGCTATACTACTATGGAAAATAAGTAATTTGCAAGATCACGTAGGCACTTAAGGGCATGGTATTTGAAATTGAATTCAATTTACCTGACTCCTTTCTACATTCCTTGCTGGGGACAGCCTGGCTACATAAGTGCCTCCCTGGGAGGGACGGCACTTTCTTGATACACACCCATGATGCAGACCGAGATTTTGTCTGCTTTTGTAAGTGACAGAATTCATAGGCCAGTCCTCAGGCGAAGATGGCAATTACTGAGTTATGTCATAGCACTGAAAATGTGCTTTATGATCTGTGATCAAACCGGCTTGCTCTTAAACCAGGCTGAGAAGAGAACAAGGAAGGAGAGAATAACTGGAGAAACAAGGAAGGGTTGCTACTGACAAGGGTGAAGACTGGACTGAGGACACTTTGGAGAGACACAAATGCCACTCTTGAGCTCACCTGTTGTGATGTTCCTCAACTAAAGGGCTGCGGGGTCGGGAAGCCAAGCTGAGTAGTTAAGGAACTACTGTGTCTGGATAAGATGCCGTGAAAGAAAAACAGACAGGCTCGCCGCCCACGATGGGAAGGGAAACTGGGTGAGGCAGGTTTGCCTACATCCCCCGTGGGCTGGCCCAGCTGGACTGGTTTTTCCAAGGCTAATCAGCAATGTGTTATCAAACCATCTCAAACAGTGTGATTCAGGCTGGAGGAGTGTGGGGCCACAGAGGTGAAGACCACATGATGGACCACTTTCAGCCGAGTACCCCAGCCAAGTGTACAGCCTCCCAAATGTCACCCTTCTCTTCCCTAAAACAGGAAGAGGAACCTGCTTGAGAGTGTTGTTATGTGAGGATTACGTGAACTTGTTAAATAAATGCACGCGTAGCCAGTACTCAATAAGAGGAAGTTGTTAATTATTAATTACTGTCATTATCTGAGAGGCATATCAGAGTCGTGCAGACTCGGAGCAGGCAGTAGCGGGATGACTGCTTTTCAGGGGTCGTGGTGGTCTTCCATCACGGGCTGGAGTCCTGGCAGAAGCAAGTGCCCACCCAGGGGTGGAATGAGCCCAGAAAAATAACCCCAGTACCCAACTGGGCACCACAGTCAAAAGATCGAAAGTGTTGGCCTCTGACTTTGAGCAGCCCAGGACAGACCCCTAGACACTTTCTTCTGGTCCTTTATCCTGACACTGATGCTCACTCCTGAGACTTTCTATAAGCAGAGTGAAGCCAGCACAGGACAATGTCATCACAGAGCTGGAAGAGGCCCCTGGACAGTGAGGTCAGGGCTCTGGGGGAACAGTAGTGCCACTGATTGCTTTTAATTGGCAAACTTCACACCTGCAGGGCAGAGTGGTTGCCAGTCCACAGAGAGAATCCTGCATGGAGGAGAAAGTTCTGGCTGGCTTGCTGATTTCCTAGAGATGTAAGTTGTTGTCAGTAAGAGATTTTACTCAGTAGCCAAAAGATGTCAGGAGGCGAGTACATTTGGGAACGTGCATGGAGAGAAAGTAGCTTGGGTCCTGGAATATCAGCTTCCACCAGTTTGTTTACTAGAGAATTTATTGAGAAGACATGACATAGAAGAAAGAAGGCTCTGGGTAAACTCAGCTAGAAGTTCAAATCCCAAGTCTAGCTGTGTGATGTGACTTTTCATCAGTTTCTACAATGGTAGGAGGGCAGGGAGGGACCCTCCCTTGTTGAGGGGCCGAGGAAAATGGAGCAGGGCCAGCAAACATTTGAGAGAACGTGACATACCAAGCACTGTTTTGGCATTTTATAGATTCATTTAAACAATGCTCACAGTAGCATCAAAAGAAAAGTTCAAGAATAGTCAGACTTATAGATGGGGAATATCATACAGAGTGGTTGAGAAACTTGTCCAAGGTCACACAGGTAGCCACTGACAGAGCCAGGTCCTCTGAACTATGAGCCCATGCCTTTCACCATTGCGATGAATTGTGGTCTCTTGCATGTGAGCTAATACGAGGAAATGCTTCTACCAGTGCTGAGTATGAAAAAGTAGTTAATAGTGACTATCATTGTTATTTCATTAGTCCCTAGTAGAGCACAAAGTACCTGCCAATTCTACAGATTTTAAGCTTTTAAAACACTTTGGGTTCAGGCAAGTATCCAATATATGCTCTGGGCTATTCATAT
This sequence comes from Artibeus jamaicensis, assembly GCF_021234435.1. Lineage (NCBI taxonomy): Eukaryota > Metazoa > Chordata > Mammalia > Chiroptera > Phyllostomidae > Artibeus > Artibeus jamaicensis. The sequence continues at coordinate 5,206,861 of NW_026521828.1, read as the reverse complement.
TCCTTTTTGGCAAGATGCACAGTTTTGTTCTCTTTATGGAGATATTTGTCATTTTTTTTCGAAGGGCACTTGGAAGAAAGAAGTCTGCCTGCACGTGTTAAAACTGGGTTTCATCCCTCACTGACGGAATGCCTCATACCTTCTGGGTCTCACATTCCTTATTTCCAAAAACACAGAGTCAGCATGAACATTAAATGACATTATCCAAGGAATCCTAAGAACACTTAGCAAGTTCACAATAAAAGTCCATTGTCAATATTGTTATTATCTCCAGCATGGCCCAAGGAGTTTACAAGAGGGTTGCTGAGAAGCATGGCCAGAATGCAAGCCCACATCTCCAGAATTACTTAATGTAATTCTATTTCCATAATACAACTTTGATTATGAGCCCCTTCCTCCCCAGAAGACTATCAGGGCTCTGTGGCTTGGCTCCTGATTCAAAATATATTTCTTTCAGAACAGGAATTTTAAAAAAATCTAGAATAGCACAAGGGAATAGAACAGATAAGGAATGTCTTAAAATTGTTTTTTTTTAAAGATCATAGAACAACTGAGGATAAGATATAAAAATCAGATGTCTCTTAAATCAAATAGGGCCGGGCTGATGCCAGAAGGGCTCCACACACATTACAGTGAAGAATATATAAGTGCAAGAAGGGACCCATAAAACCACCAGCTTGTAAAATACTGCCAAGTCTGTGCGCTCACCAAGGAAGAGGCATCGCTAGGCTGGATTTTAATGCTCCTTGCTGCCAAGTGAATTGGCTGAGTGTTAATTAAAGTGTCTAAGTCGATTTTGGAGGTAGGCAGCTGCCTGGGAAAAGGACCCCTGCAGAGAAGTCTCTTCCTCTGATAGATTTCTTTGGAAATCGTGGATTTTCTGCAAGTGAAATTCTCCAAAACAAACACATCTCCCTGTGTATTCTTTGCTCCTCATGACTTGCAGGGTACCCTGCTTGAAAGCCAGAGACAAATTGCTCTGGTTTCCACATCACTGTCACACGAAATCTTGGAGTCTTGGAGACACTGCGTGCTCAGGTCCAGATCAACACAATAAAGTGAGTATCACAATCAGGTGAGTCACGATCTTTTTGCTGGTGGAGGGTCTTGCATTCAATTTGTAAAAAACGCAGTATCTGTGAAGTGCCTGTACTTTGCAAAGGGCTGGTTATCACACGTGTACCTCCCAATCTCACAGGCTTTAGAGGGCAGCTGTTACCAATCCCTCTGACTAAGAATAAACACAATCAAGACCAGGTTCAGTGTCCAGAAGAACATGCTGGGGCGAATACCAGGCAGAGACAGCCTTATCTTACACACCCTGCTGTCTCTTAGGAAACTAAGCCCATTTGATGTCATTCAGCCCTTTTCCCAACATTAGGCCAAGAATGAAATCGTTTGCCCCCTGAGCACCTGAAACTCAGGTGCTCTTTAATTCAGATTCCAAAACAAGATGTTTGCCTTCCCAAGGGAGACTGAGTGGAGGTGTTGCATGAGAGGAGGCGAACTGGTGGTCATGACCTCTTCTGATGCCTTTTATCATTCATTCATGCACCAAGTATTAACTGAGCCCCTGCCATTATTGGGAAATCTGCTAAAACCTGGGGACCCCAGGGTGTCCTGCAGGCAAAAGACATGGAAGGCCCCCACCCATGGGGGAAGGCCCCCATGGAACTTATAAAGGAGACAGAAATTCAGGTTGTCATGAGCACTATGAAAATTATCAACACTGTGTGGGAATACAATGGGGGTGGTGGTAGTGGTGCTGGAGGGGGTCCGTATTAGATTCTGTGGTCTAGGAAGCCCTCCTGAACAGGCAACATTTGTGCTGCAACCTGACTGAAGACAGGTTAGCCAAATACAAGAAAAGCCCGGGGAAGGTGTTCCCAGCAGAGGGAAGACCAGGTACACAGACCACAAGGAGGGAAAGAACAAAGGCAGCCCGTGTTGGTGGTGCAGCCCGAACGGAGGCGAGGTTGGGGAGTAAGCGAGGGTTGGAGACATGAGAGGCCTGATAAGATATTTAGGGTTCGGTTTACTTCTACGTGCCCACAGTGCACTGGCCCAGTGTCCACCTCTCAAACACATTTCCTTTCCCCTCCCATTGACAGCTTTCGTGTTTTGCAAACCAGCTCTTTGCTCCGATGACTGCCTCTGAATTCTCACAGCTCAGGCCACGTGGATAACATACTGCTCTCAACAGTCTCCAAATCCACAAGAAGGGGCCACTGAGGCCTGAGAAGTGGACACCAGGATCTAAATCAGTGCCCGACCACGGCAGCAGGAGTATCGGCTCCGCTCACCTCCCTGAACCTCAGCATCCTCACCTGTAATCACACACATTGCCAACACCTGCCCCATGGGCTCAGAGCAAGACGTGGTGTTTCACCCTCGTGCTTTGCAAATCATAAGTTTTTCATGACTTCTCACCAATGCTATTTTCATGAGTCAACATCGTCAAAAACCCAACTCTGCATTCACTTTCTCTCTTCCTCACACACACACACCTACTTCTTCCAAAATCCTGTGCAATAGTTTTGTAAGCTTTCAGAAACAGACCCTGAAGTAGTACAGGTGGTGCCCAGTCTTGGATATTATGGGTTCTCCATACAGGTCATTCATTCCACACCATAGGCAGGAAAGGCTGGTGCTACCTGCTCAACACTGACTGGAAGAAGCTAAGACCACATAGAGCGATCGCCATTACCACACACAGCTGCTCTTGTAACACAGTCAGCTGCGCACACAGGACCTGCCGTGTGAGCAGGGCGCTCCCCAAATAAACAGAAGAATGGGGTTCCCCAGATGCCTGTTGCTCCTTGTGGCTGTAGCCAGCCACAGCCCCCAGGACCCAGGATACTGAGGATGAGACCAGGGGCAACCTCAGAGGACCCCTTTGAAGCAGCACCCCTGATCCAGGCCAACAAACAATGAGAGCTGAGGATAACCCACCATCTAGTCTTAGCATCAAGCAGGGCACTTACCTCCTCCTGGGTGCAGACTCTGAAGCTCTGTTGGAGGAGTCGACACTCCTTGGGTGTTTTCATTTTGGTGGGGCCACTAGAGAGGGAGGCTGGGTCACCACCGCCTCCAGTTATCCCATGAGAAGGGAGGAACGGCCAGTGCGAGCTTCCCTCTCATCCCTGGCCTGAGCAGGCGTTCCCCAGCCCCTTTCAGAGCCCAGCCTTCAATATCACACACCTGCTCCACAGGCCTCCGCCCCATTTCCTCCTCCCCGGGCCTGCTGAGCCCCGCCCTGCCCAGGGTTTCTGGACTCCTCCTCCTCTTCCTACTGAGGCTCTGTGGCAGGGCTGGCCTAACTGGCTCTGGAGCCGACCTAACCCCAGAGAGGCTGCTGGGTTGTTTGCTGGTAGGTGGTTGGCTTGCCCTCCCCACCCCAATTTATTTTGAGAGAGAGCCCCTGGGTTAATTAGAGCCACGACTTTGGCCCAAGCTGAGGAGAAATGGAGAACACTCATTTTCTGGTGATTAACTTGAAGACTGTAGGATTTTGAAGGCCAAGTGTCAGGACATGGGGGTTCCGCCGAGCTCCTTCACAGGGTGACCTCAGTCCAGGCCAAGGAGCTACATCTCTGCCCAAGACTTGGCTATACTGCACGCTTCCTTCAGGGGTCCCAGCTTTTCTTACAACGGATGGAGCAGCTACTTTCATTCTCAGTGGGAAGACGAGGGAGAAAACTGGAGACAGGTTGCAATCTGCCCACCAGGCTGAAAGGAGATTCCATTTCTTCCTCGGGGAGATCAGCAGGGGAAGTGTAGCCATGGCCCCCATGTCTGTTATTAAAAGGCACTCCATCATCCCAGCTAATGGCGACACCCCTGAACCCACAGGTGGTCTGAAAGAGTTAAATCATCCTTGAAAAAGGACAACGGCTTAGGTCCCAAATCAAAGCATTGGGATTTTCTTTCCCCATCCTAGCAAGTTAGCATTACCTTTCTCCAGCTCAGAGATTTCCAGATTTCAGGATTCAGAGGAATTATGTGGGGTATTAAAAATGCAGGTTTCTGCATAAAAAAATCTCAGATTCCAGAAGGGCTCAGGAATCCGTATTTTAAGATGTCCCAGGTGGTTCTGATGTGGGTGGTCTGGCACCTGTGCTTTAAGGCCGTGGTCCCCAACCTTTTTGGCACTGGGACCAGTTTCATGGAAGACAATTTTTCCACAGGAGGCAGGGTTGGGGAGGATGGTTTGGGGATGATTCAAGCATTACATTTGAGATCACCTTCTGCTGTGCAGCCCATGCCTAACAGGCCCCAACCAGTACCGGGCTACGACCCAGAGGTTGGGGACCCTTTCCTTAAAGGAATATGACCCTGGAAGAGGTCCGTAGTCTCTATTCTCAGCTGCCATTTCTTGGTGCCTTTAAAACTCAGCTGAAGACCAGCTCCCATTTCCATTGTTCTCAGCTGACTCTTCCAACCTGCCTTCAGGAATTTTCCAGCTGACTCCAGTACCTTCCTCTTCCATTTAACTCCCAAATGACCTTTGTAAGTGTTAGCCTCACAGATAGTCTAGCTCTAAGGGGCTTTGAAATGATGTCACTGAGCCCTTTCTTATCACATCAGCAGAGGCAGTGAGGCCTAGAGTCCCACCTTTCTCCCACCCGAGGCCCAGACCTCCCACCCCTACACTCTGTTCCAAAGTGCATCCTCCCCACGCCAGCCCCTCCCCAGGCTCCCTCTCTCCCTTCGTCCACTGCAGCCAGAGAGGAAGCTGGGAGCATGGGTCCCACCATCAGTCCCTCTCCTTGCCCCATGGCAGAGGCAACCTGTGTTCAGGATCCTCATTTCTTGAAACAGGTTTAATTTAGAATGAGATTCTCATGTCCCACCTGCTCCCCCAAAGGGCCTTATTAGAAAGTCAACTAGATTTCATGACTGTCCATGTCAATGACCTAATCATAATGCAAGAACTACAGGGCCCATTCAATTCAAAACACATTTACTAAGCACTGAATATATGCGGGGTCTTGTGACAGGCACAGCAAGGGTGTGAAGAGGACCAAAAGGTGATTGATATTGGCATTGTTCTACCAGTGAATTAGACAGAGGGCACTGAACAGGAGTCAAATGACAAGAGTGATGTGGGAGGACTATGTGTGCCTGGTTTGACCCAGGGGAAATGCTCTCTTGGAGCTGCCCACCTGCACCTTACCAGTAACTCAGGTGGCCCCACGTGATCTGGAAGGGAAACTAAACAAAAATGTTTTCTCGCCTTGCCAGTGCGGCTCCACAGCTTTCCCAGCTCTCAGAACTTTCAGATCAAATGAATGGCAGCACAGTCCAGTGGTTACAACACGGACTTTGGCACCTACTCTTTGGATTCAAGCCCTGTCCCCACCAGCTCACGGCCATGTGGTTTGAGGCAAAGGGCTGACCGCCCCTCCCGGATAACAGTAGTATTGGGTTGGCCAAAAAGTTTGTTTAGTTTTTTTTTTTTTTTTCTGTACAATGGCTGTACTAGTGCTTCATTGTTTTTAAATTCATTCAAAACACTTTTGTTAGATTGTATTGTGACAGCGTTCATATCAGTGTGCACTTAAAAAAGCACATCAAAATTGGTGAATTTTTGTGTAGCCATTTTAATATTGATGATGGAAGAAGACATGTAACATTTTTGGTGTATTATGCTTTATTATTTCAAGAAAGGTAAAAACACAACTGAAATGCAAAAAAAGATTTGTGCAATGTATGGAGAAGGTGCTGTGACTGATGGAACATGTCAAAAGTGGTCTCTGAAGTTTCTTGGTACTATTGACATTTTGGCCAAATAATTCTTTGCTTATCCATTGGAAGAGTTTAGCAGCACCCCTGGCCTCTGCCCCCTAGAAGCCAATAACTGAAGATAGCCAACATACTCAAAATATCCAAACCAATAAAATTATCAGTGAAAATGAAAATGAAAATGAAAATGAAAATGTGTGTTTTATTTTACAGAAAAAAATGTAGTGAACTTTTTGGCCAACCCAATATTTCTATTACAGGGCTGTTACCAAGCTGATGTGATACCGGCGCTCATAGGTGTAAAGTGCTTTAAACAGTGATAGTGCTTAAATAGTTTTATTTAGGAGATCCTGAACATGGTTACCATGTATTTATTTGTGCTATAAAAGACTTACAATGTTTTCTCACTTGGAGACCAAATATTTGCTTCATTTGACTGATGCTTCTCAACTCTATATTCAAGGGTCCTTATTACTTTATCCATGTTTTCCTCCAAGTATTCATTTAACTACTTTTTACCAGGATTTCTTGTGTGCCAACGGCTGTGTGAGGTGCTAGGTACTGTGGGTGAATGGGCAGCAGCTATCTGTGCTCTGAAAGGAGTCCATGGCATACCAGGTACTGACTGAAAGAATCACACAAAAACTGTGAAGTTATGGTCAGTGTTAAGAAGAAGCAGTACCTGGTGCCGAGACAGTGTGTGAAGAACTGTCCTGGGATGGTCTAGAGCTAGGATGTGAATGAAGAGATGGAGTTAACTCTGCGGCTGGTCAGAATATTCCCGATAAAGAAACGCCATGTGTATTAGTTAGTTTGGTTGCAGTAACAAATGACCTCCAAATCTCAGTCGGCTTATGCACTGAAGGCTCATTAATCACTTATGTCACAGGTGGGCTGTAGACTAACCGCAGCTCTGCTTGGGCTATGACTCTGCTTGTCATTCATGGGCTGAGTCCCTGGGTGGCAGGGACATGCTATTCTGGTGGCAGAAAGAGAGGTCAAGAGGTAGGAACTTGCCATGACTCTGAAAACTTCTGCTTGGATATAGCCTTGTGTCTTCTTACATTCTTTTTTTTTTAAAGATTTTTATGTATTTATATATATTTAGAGGAGAAGTGAGGGAAAGAAACATCAATTAGTGGTTGCCTCTCATGCACCCCCAGCTGGGGTCTTGCCCTGCAACCCAGGCATGTGCTCTGACTGGGAATCAAACTCATGACCCTTTGGTTTGCAGGTTGGCACTCAGTCCACTGAGCCACACCAGCCAGAGCTGCTTATATACCTTTTGATGACAGTGAGCTCCTAACAGTCTCCAAATCCAAAATGGAGACCTGAGTAGAGACCAAGGCCAAAGCCCAAAGCTAATGGGACAGAGATGTCTGGTCCTCAACACTAGGGACATAGCAAGACACCCAGCAGTGGCAAAAATGTAATCCTCTTACAGGGAAGGGAGTAGGGCTGAATAATTGCAAAGACAATATAATCGACTATATTAAGGCTCAGTGATAAAAGGCGAATGGCAGAAGGCCTGGAGACCTGTGCGGCTATAGTTGCAGGAGCTGGTGGGAACACAGTGGTGGACCAGACTGGAGCCGTAGGAGGGCCAAGCCATGAAAGAGAGTCTGACCTTCATCCTGTGAGCAACGGGAAACCGCTGCTCTTTACCCAGCCATCCTCTTTCCTTAGTCTATAAAAGAGCACTGTTATGTTTTTCGGGTTTCTGAAACAACACATGGTCATTAAAGAAAATGTGAAAATGACAAACAAAAGTAAAAAACATAATTAAATTCACCCTTTACCCCTCGGAGAGAACCATCATTGATTTGATTTCTTTGTGAATGTATGTCTAGAATTTTAAATGCTTTTTAATGTACACAAAGTATTTTTCACACCAAAATTGGATCATATTCATGTTCAGTTCCTGAAAATTTTCTGATTTATTAAATATTCTCCCTATTATCCGGATTATATGGATGTGCCAAAATTTTACTAATTCCCAATTATTAAACATACAGGTTTTTGTAATTTTTACTTTGCCAAAATTCTGCAGTGAAGTTTCTTATATTTAGCAACGTGACATTGCTTCACTGACGTGGCATTTCTATCCTGAAGGGTATGACAAATTTAAAAGACAGTGACAGTTTTCCCTCCAGAAAAGTTGAAGAAAATAACACACAACCCCAGAGACAGATTGGCCAACTCTGCTGACAATTATTTTATCTGGCCAATTTAATCAGTGGAAAATATTGCCTTATTGTTATTTAGCAATTATCTGATAAGTATTTCTATAATTTCGGGTGCTTTCACCAGGGAAAGACTTAGCTGATTAAAAATCTGGCCTTTGTTTCCTCCTCAGCAAATGGTAATTACTTTGTCCCTTAGAATTCATTACAAGATTTTGTTCTGCTTCCTAAAAGAAGCCTTCTCTGATTGCTCCCAGTCCCGATCATCTCCTTCCTGTGGGAGCTGCCGGCGAGAATGTGGGGGGCTGATGCTACCATATGGTGGGATGATCTAGTTCGTGTGGACCTCGTCCCCCAGCAGGGAGAGGGTGCCTTCCTGTGGATGAATTCTGTGCCCTCCAATAGTGTCTCACTCTGTGCCCTGCATGCGTTGCTGCCCATAAATATTGGCGAGTGAGTGCTAAAGGAAAGGCGTAATGGTGCAGCTGGTGGGTAATTTTCGACTCGAAGAAGGTCCCAGTTGTGGAGACTTGCACACAGCTGTCTTAATAAAAGGCTCTTGGCCACAACTCATTGTGAAGGCCGCTTGGGATCTCTTTTTAGATTGTAATCTGACACCAATTTTCCAGCTTTCATAATATAGGTTAGCAACATGGGGCACTGTGATTCGACAGAAGCCCAATTACTTTATCTCTCTCTGACATAGTTTTCCTCCTGGTCAGACTCAAAGAACATCCCTCCATTTGATATGTGGTGTGGTTGCTGGATAATTTTTATTAAAAGTTTGAGGGTTTTTTTTTCCCCTCCTGTTACACACTGTGCGGATGTTCCGTCCTGCTCGTCTGACAATGTATACTGTCCCCTCACACTCCCTTCTCGTGTTCCCGGGAGGGGACAAAGCCTCACAACATGAAAAGACCATTAACAGAGTGTCCCACTGTGTCAGCGGGGAGTTTGAGGGGAAAAGACATCCCTCCTTGACATGGTCTTGCTTCCTGGGCGTGCGGAGTACGTGCTCCTGAGTCTCTCAGAGGCCTCAGGCCGATTGGGTTCATGATCATTTCTGTCTGAATTGGCTCCTTCTAAAACTGGCTCTGTTTCAGCTGCGGCCTCATGTTCACGTGCACCCTGGTCTCCAAGGCGCAGAGACGAAAGCCTGTTAGGCCTTTGTGCCACTGCACCCAGAAGTGATTTAGGATTGCTCTCCCACAAAGGTCCCCTGGCCCCACTTCAGTGACTAAAATGGTTACACGAGGTGAAACCTACATACCTCGTGCATGTTATCAGAAGGTGCTTGAACCTAGAATACGGTCTCAGCTGCATTCTCACAGTCTCACCCATTTTACAAATACTGTCTGTGCCTTCAAACAAGATAGATGCCTGTCTTGTACTAGAAACAGTGAGGTTTTGGTTTTTAAGCACTGTTTTCCAAATAAAACCAAGGCACACTGGAACAGGTGTTCTCTCCATGAATTACTTAATTAAAACAGCTCCCTGAAGGCTGTTGAAATACCAGAGAAGGAGACTGAAGCATAGAAATGTACTTTTGAGTAACTCTTTTATTAAAGTGGGAGGAAATACAATCTGGCCTACCCTAACTTAGGAGGCTGCATTAAAAACTCATCAGCAAAGAATGATGCCCTTTAATAATGCAGTTTCTGCAGTGTGGGATACAGACCACCCACAGGAGGGTGTCTTGGGGAATGTGTGAAAAATTCAGGGTCTTGGCTCCACCCCTGACCTACTGACCTCTCTGAGAGTGGAGCCTGGGGTTTGTATCTTAACACCCACCACTCCAGATAATTGCTATGTACACCAAAGTTGGAGAACCATCATAGAGTTTAATGATCTTTGGGGGTGGGGCGGGGGTGGTCTGAATGTGGTATTGTCTTCTCAAAACTCCATGTGTTAGGATATTGTTTAATGTCTGCCTTGTCCATTAAATTGTTAGGTCTGTGAAGACAGGGACCAGTGAGTTCATTCCATGTCCCCAGGGCCCAGCTCTGGTCCTGGCCACTCCATACCTACTGGATCAGAAACTTGGGGCTCAGGTCCATTCATTTTTATTTTAACAAGATTTTCAGGCAAGCCTGATGCATAAAAAAAATTGAGAGACGCTATTTGCCTCTTAAGAGTAGCAACCTACTGCCCTTACTTTTTCCCTCTCCGCTTCACATGGGGCATCCTTTGGCCTATACGCTACCATACAGCTTTTAAGATCAGGGTATATTAAGTTCTAGGTATGGTTTCAAGAGAAGTAAAAACTATCCCCATTTCACAGCAGAGGAGAGTGAGGCTCAGAGAATGTGACTTGTGTGATGACCTGTAGCTGATTGAGGACAGATCTGGGGTTTCATTTTCTTAGATCTCTCAGCTACTAGTGCCACCTTCTTCCTTGTTCTACTGATTCCCGGGCCTGCTTTTGTTTTACTGGGCTGCACCAGGAATGTCCTGAGAGTTTATCAGTGCATCACCAATGGCATCATCCTGAGTACATCCGGTCTGTGCGATCCTGAGACCCAAGTAGTTCCCTGAACACGTACGACCCAAAAGTGGTTTGGTGAGATTCACTGGGACTCACAGGCTGCAGAGACAGCCTGACTGTGGTGGGACTGTCTCCCCTTGCACCCACCAAATAGTCCTTAAATACCATGTGTTTTCTTTATTACGTTCCGGGGACCAAAATAAATCATATTTCACAAAACAGAGGAAATCAGAGGAAGCCTAATAGAAGAATATTCATTGGGAATAAATAAATATTTACTCTGGAGGCAGCTCTGTGCTTTTTAAAAAAAAACAACAGAGTCATGGGGAAGGTTATCCTTGGTTGGCCCAGAGCAAAGTAGTCAATTTCATTCATTCATTCATTCATTCATTCATTCATTCTCTCTCTATGCCCATTTGGAACTCATGTTGCACAAATCTGAACAAAAAAGAGGCCATTCAAATATAGCAAGAGAAATGCCATGGCAAGCAAAGGCGAAATGGAAACACATAAGAGGGCAAGCCAATCGGATCTGGGAGTTAAGGAAGGCTTCCTGCAGGAAGTGGTATCTAGACTAGCACTTGAAGATTTCACAAGCACTGCCAGCTGGGGAGTGGGCAAGGAGAGGATATAGAGAAGGGGACTGTGTTTCTCAGCAGAAGAAACTGCATGTAAAGACTATACAGCAAATTTAGGTGATCTAGGCCTTGCAACTTCCCCAAGCCATCTCTGTTCTTGGGCCAACCCAAACCAGGATAGAGACAGAATCCAGACTTCAGTCCGGGCATTCAAAGTCTTGGCATTCTCGTCATTTTCATTTCTTGCCACCATCGTTATTTTTATATTATAACTAAAGCTAATGTCATAGGCTGTATTAATGTAACTGTGTATTCAGAACAAAGAGAATGAAGAATCCTGTTCTCCTCTTTTCAGGTTAGATACATCTGGGGTTCACTTCTGTTGGTTCCACTTAAAGGGGACCCTGATAAACTGTAGTGTGTTCAGGGGTAGGAAGTGGGAAATTTTTCATATGAGGAATGTCTAAAACAACCAGAAAGGCTTAGGAAAGGCAGCAGAGCAGTCTTCAGTTCTCAATTGCTGCCCCTGAGGGAGGGAGGGCTTCTCTGACATCCAGCTCTAGGTGATCTCCCATGAAACCAGCAGCATCCTCTAAACTACCATGTTTCACTGGGGTAAGGACCATGTGTGTCTTACTACTGCTTCCCTAGTGCTTAGCACAGTGCCTGGTATACAACAGATGCTCCATAGATATTTGTCTAATGGATGTATGGCTGAGACAGGGGCAATCCTATGCCAACCACAGGGATCTTCCAGTTTATTATTCCCATCATTTCCAAAGGTCAGAGCTTAGGTATATTTCCTCTCAATGAGAAATATGGCCCTTTTAAAATGTTCAAACACATCACATTGTTATGGTGGGTTTCCATGGTGTATCTGTAAGACAAACCCTTCAAGAAATACTACCTGCAGATGAAATGGAGTGTCTAAGGTTCTGTAGTATAGCTTGGAGAGTTTGCTTTTCACAATCTTTTATATGTCATAATCCAAAACACACAACTGAAACCAAAGATGAAAAAGTGACACCTCATTTTTCAAATCCAAAGGCCTGGGAAGGGATCCGTCTACCTAACCAACTGTTCGGTGTCCCAAGATTGCACAAGAGGAAAGTGGGTCTAAGCGAAGATTTTAATCATGGGTCTGAGAGGTTCAAAGTACCCCCCAAAAAGGTTTCTGAACTTCTTGAGCCTCAGAGCTTTCTTCTAAGGGACTTGGGGGTTCATATAGTCCAACATCTTCCTTTCTTGGAGGGGTCAACTTGGGTCTCAAAAGCAAAGTGTCTTTTTCCCATTAAAACATCCTATGTAGTGGCCAAGCAGGTGTCTTTACTCAAAGACCTGCTCTCCCCACTATGCTCTGCTACTTTTCTCCTATTTTTTCTCCTCCTTCTGTGTTAAGCCAAGTATTCAACTTCCTCTTAAAATCGAAGATGGGCTTAAAACATTAAGCTGCCTTTCTTCAGTTTCCCCCACCTAGAATCCTGCCCCTCACAGCCACCTCTTTGCATACACAGCCTGTAGTGTATAACTACTATTGTCTTCCTTTTGGGTTTTCTCTTTAGCCAAAACGACCTGTTTCACTTGTAATGAGGGTTCACGGGCTGACATCCTAGAGTCTACAGCAAAACAACAGGTGCAGGAACATAAAGTGGAGGAGGGCACTCTGAAGATCCACAGATAAGAAACACCCAACTTCCCTGACTTCTCGTTAACTTTTCTAAGATTAATGCAGCTGCTCACTTATGAGGCTTCTGGCACCAGTCACCTCGACCTGAGTTTTCGAAAACAGAGTGATTTATGCTCTTTTTCATCTGAATTTTTCATATTCATCCTTTGAATGCTTATCCCTAACTACATCTGGGCTGCAAGCTGAGGGATGTGAAGCCTAGGAAGCTTCTCCACTGCAGATTATATTTCCATTGGCCTATTAAACAATCTGGAATCAGAGGTTCAGTTCTTTTTATGGAGGCAAATGTCTCCAGGAAATAACTTAAAATACCATTAGAACTAGGACCCTAGTGCACCAGGAGTCATCAGCTATTGAGTCATGGGTTACCAGATCTGACCTTAAAAATCTGAAATTACAGTCACCCCCCGCCCTTGTCTGCAGGGGATTCATTCAAAGACCTCAAGTAGATGCCTGATATTGCAGATAGTAGTGAACCCTATATAAACCATGTTGTTTTCTGTACAAACATACCTATGATAACGTTTCATTTATAAATTAGACACAGTAGGAGAGTAACAACAATAGTAAAACAGTCATAACAATATACTGTAATAGAAATTATGTGAACGTGACATTGTGGAGTACAACAAGGGTTACCCGAACACAAGCTCTGCCAGGGACCACAACAGTTGATGCAATAGCCTCAGTAGCTACTGACAACCTGGACGAAGGGATGATTCATGTCCTGGAACGGGCAGAGCAGGATGAGGTGAGATTTTATCTCACTGCTCAGAATGGCACATGATTTAAAACTCATAAATTTGTGCTAGAATTTTCCATTTATTATTGGACCACAGTAAACTATGGGTAACTGAAACCATGGATGGCAAAACTGTGGATAAGAGGGTTTTCTTTTGCCTGAATATATCTAGGAATCAACATTGGTTTTCGGGGCATTGGGCCTCGGAATTCTGAAGTTTTGTTTTCTATCTTATATGTGATTCCAGATATCCCACTTGGGGGTGAATACATTAGTCACTGTTGTATTTGCTACTGGAGAAATGTGTTTCTATTTAGGCAGAGAGATCTTTAACTCTGGTGGCTCCGATGATGATGACAAGTGAAAGGCACTGCCCTGTGAGCTGAGAATGCTGTTGCGCTTTATTACAGGCAAGAGGTAAAATAAATATCGCTGTAAGGCCACAGGAGGGCTTGTAGCTCATATGTGCTGTTGAAAAGCGCTCTTGTTTTAGTGTGAAAGGTAGTCAACCTGACGCTTGAAATATTAACACTGTATCTTCAAATCTACTTACAAATCACAAATCATACTGGTAAATAGGCATGGTTCATACTCTTTGGCTTCCTAGGAAAGTACGAAGAGTAGAAAAAAACCTTATGGGGTCAGAGTTTGGGGTGTGTTGAAAGGTAAGATTGAATATCAGCGGCTGTGGATAAGTGTGGGTTTCCATTTGTGCAGCTTGGTTGCAAAGTAGCTCAAGCACTTTCGAATGATGAATGATGATGGGAAAAGGTGAAGCCAACATTCTGGCCCTGATCCAAGCACACACAAGCTGGGATCCTGGAGGACTGATGGCAATTGGATTTTGTGTGATACCTTGCCTTGCACTTGGTAGAGTTTGTTAGAATTTACCAATCACTTTCAAACATGTTTTGCTACCTGATTCTGTGAGATTGATTATTGTTCTCATTTCCTGAATTTCTAGCTTAAATTTCATTTGGAGAAGTACAAATCATAAAGGATATGAAAAGATAAATAGAACAGTGGTGAGATGGTGACCTGGAAATAATGAACAACCGTATTTTTAGGACTATAAGACACACCTAGGTTTTAGAGGAGGAAAATAAGAAAAAAAATTTGAAGCAAAATTTTGAGATTAAGGAATGGATGTCCTTTGATTTTAAATAACTTGCCCATGTTTATAAGGCTAACAACTCAAAAAAATGGGATCTGAATGCCAGATTCATTGACTTCTGGTCCAGGATTCTTTCAGATACATCTTATTATTCAGGATTCAGATTAAGATACCTCTTCCTATGGCAGGTTTTTCTAACTGAGTCTAGATTAGGTACACATGCTCTATGAAGCCTAGCTCTCATTACATTGATATCAATAAATTGTTTCCTTGATTTTATTTTCCACTGGACTCTGAGCCCCATGAGAGGAGTGACTTGTTTACCATGGTAACATCAACCCATGGGCCCTGGAGCATAGCAAATATTCTATATGTCTTTGCAAGGTGACGTGAATTCTGACACTTATTTTGCCAAAGCAGGGAGGACAGAAGTGGGGCTGACTTACAGATTGACAGGCTCCAAATCTGTTTAGAATGGGTGTTTTCAAGAAAGAGCAAATTCCTGGTGCCACTCTCTTGAAAACCTCGTTGCAGATGTACCACAGAGAACTCAGAAATTCTTCCTCAGAAAGACCGTGGTTCCAATTTGGAATAGTTCTTCCTCATTATCCCCTGAAGGACATTTCTGTCCAGTTGCTAATTCAAACTGGTAAGGGAATAGGAAATCCTAAAAGTCCTCTGGTTACACAGAACCGTTCCTGTCACTCTCTCACCAAGGCCCACAAGCCTGCAGAAGAGGAATGTGCAGGTTTGACCCTCCAGGGAAGCTGTGTCTGTCCTCCAAACCATCCATCCTATGCCAGGCAAAGAATTATGATGCCGAGTTTGGCAGGGAAGTCCGATGATGTCTCATCATCCCAAACATAAAAGCAACAAACATTAAGTGAAGCTAAATAATGAAAAGGTCCATTTAAAACCCATAACCTGTGTGATTCAAAATCGGAAGTGGGGTTGAGGACCTCACCCCTGTTAGGAAATTTGCAAATTCTACCCCATTTCTGCAAGATTCTCCAATGTGGCCAGCCCCACCAGAGTTGGCTGGACTCCTGGGTGCAATGCAGAGTCCATCTGTTCAGTCACGCTGTCTGGAGTGGACTTGGAGAATGAGTTGTGTGCTTGGGACAGGTTCCAGTTAAATGTGAATTTCCTAAATGTATTGAAAATGTGGCTATGGCTCCTGAATTCAGTGAGCCCTAAGAGGTCGGGGTTCCCACTGTGGCCCTCTGCAGCATTTTCAGCCCACACCCAACAGTAGGTTAGAACAATGTAGAGATATACTCTGCTGTGGGGTGGATACATCTAGTTCAGCAAAATGCCCGACTTAGAGTAGGTATTTAATAACCTTTACTTTGATAATAGTAGTAGTTGTTTTTAGTATTTCTATGCAACGGGGGACATCCTAAGTACTTTTATTTCTTTCCTTTCTTTCTCTTCCTTTTCTCCCTTTCTTTCTTCCCACACACATTCATTGAGTTCCTTGTACATCTCAGGTACATGTCTAAGAGTTCAGGCTATACTAGTGAACAAGGGACCTTATGCACCCTAAATTTCATTTGGAGGAGTACGAATCATAATCAAGTAAAGAGAGAAATAACACAACGTCACACACTAATACCCACTATGAAAAGATAAATAGGACAGTGCTGTGATGGTGACCTGAAGATAATGAACTACCATATTTTTAGGACTATAAGATACACTTAGGTTTTAGAGGAGAAAAATAGGAAAACATTTTTTGAAGCAAAAAATGTGGTAAAATATTTAATAACCTGTGACCCACTCCACTACTGCCCCCCTCACCCAGTGAGCCAGGTAAGCTACATTCAGACTATAAGATGCACCCCCATTTTCCTCCCAAATTTGAGGGGAAAGTGCATCTTATAGTCTGAAAAATATGGTACTTTCCTTTCCACATACAGGGAAAACTGCTCTATGGGAGAGACATTTAAACCGACATTGTTTCAATGAGTAAAAAAGAACCTGCCCCATAACCGTTGATGGGGGAAGTTTTCTAAGCAGACAAGCATTCCAAGGTAAATGTCCCAAATGAACCAGACTTACGTGTGGAGCAAAAAGAAGCCACCATCTCTGGAGCAAGATGCACAATAGGAGAGAGGGAAGCAAATGGCAGACCCTGCAGAGACGGTGTAGCCATGGTGAGTAAGATTTCTATGCATTATCTTCTCTAACCCACACAGTCACCCTTCAGTGTAAGTGCTATTTTATCCCCACTTGTAGAGGAGAACAGTGAGACTTAGCGAGATGAGATTGCATGGTCAGGGTCACTTCACTGGCAAGTGGCAGAATCCATATTTTAACCCAGGAAACCTTGGCTTCAGAACTCAATCTAATCATCTGGACATAAATCCAGGCATTTTCAATAGAATCTCATCCCCTTTCACATGTCCAACCACTCATCAATCAACCCATGTTCCCATTCCAACACAGAACACTGGGTTCCAGCATGGATGTGGGAGACAAGGCAAACAGCCCACATTAAAGCCTTAGCTCTGCCTTGAAGGGGCATATAATTTGGGAAAGTCATCTGATTTCTTAGGGTTTTGGTCTTCTCTCCTGTAAAATGACACTAGTAATAACACTTTATTCCCACTTCTCAGGATGTTGTGAGAATAAAGTGATATAAGACCTGCCCATAGTAAGTGCTCAATGAAATCATAACTACAAACCAAACCAACCGCCGACCGCAGATACTCATCACCACAACCCATCTGTCCTTCCACCCTCCTCCCCCTTGGTTATCTGGGTTGCCAGTCCCTGCCACTATCATCTAGACCTAAGGCAGACTCTTCAGATGGAGTTCAGAAAGCCGCATGGAAACACTCCTGTACTGTCTCTGATGCAAACCAGAGTTTAAGACCATAGGAATAGGCCATAAACCAAGACCTAAGAGGCTTGAGGTAGATCTAGTGTCAGCCTTGGAAATTGAAACTAGATTTGCAAAAGTACAGTGTTTAGGGTTAAATGGGATTTGGGCTTTTCCCCATGCTATTCCGATGGCATTACAGCTTGAGTTTTGGTGGTGCATGAACCCTGCTACTGCCCATCTTCCATCCTCTCCTGCTCTCAATGTTCCCGTGTGGATTAAATGCAGAGCATACTAGCTAAAAGGTATTTAAAGTACAATGGGTAATGCCTCTCAGTGCGTAATCCTGGTAAAGGCTGTTTTGATTCACCTGTTTGGGTTTAAGTTCTAACATTGAATTCAAGTGTTGATATCTCGATTTGAATCATCAACACACATTTCAAATTTATTATCCACAAAACCAAACTCACTATTTTTCATCTAAATCTGCTATTCCAAAGACCTTTCCCATTTTGGGAAAATGCATATTTATCCTTCCAATTGCTCAGTCTGAAAACTTGGAGGAATCATCTTCTCTTCTCTTTTTCTCATGACCCACATCAGCAAATCCTGCTGGTTTTATCTTCAAAACATCTCCAAGGTATGACTTCTCAACAACCCCGCCGCCACTACCCTGAACTAAACCACCTTCATCTTCCGCCTGAGGTATTGCAAGAGCCATCTAACTGGTTTCCTGGTTTCTGCCCTTGCATTCCAAAAGTCTTTTCTCAGTAGAGCAGCCAAAGAAGCCTTTAGAAACATGAATCAAATCAGCATCCCTTTGAGAGGATGAACATGGCCTCCCAAATATGTGCAGGCCCCAGTCCTCAGAACTTAGGCGTGTTACCTTATATGGCAGAAGAGATGTTGCAGGTGTGGTTAAGTGAAGGGTCTTGAGCCAGGAGATCAGCGGGGTGGATCCAGTGGGAGCACAGTGGTCTTTATTAGAGGGTGCTGGGACAGTCCGGGCTGGAGGAGGGAGCAGAGATTGGAGCCACGTACTTTGTTTGAAGACGGAGGAAGGGGTCACAAGGCTTCATGTGGCCACTAGACCCCAAAGAATGCAAGGAAACAGATTCTTTCCTCAGAGCGTCCCAGAGAAACCATCCCTGCTGACACCTTGACTTTAGTCCAATGAAACTGACTTTGGACTTCTGACTTCCAGGACTGTAAGAGCATAAATTTGTGATGTTTTAAGCTGTTCGGTTTGTGGTCATTTTTTAACAGTGGCACTAAGGAACTAAGACAGCTTCTTTTCATTCCCTTTCAACCTGAGTAAAATCCAAAGTCAACACCATGACCTTCAAGGCCCCACACAATATGCTCCCCACCATCCCACCTTACGACTCTGACCTTACCTCTTGTCACTCTTTCATTTGCTCGCTCTGTTCTAGACCCTGGCTTCCTCGCTGCTCCCCAGACATTCCCCTGTGTTTCACCTTTGACGTTTCCATACCTAGAGGGCTTTTCTCTCAAAAGAGTCACATGGTTTGATTCTCGCTAGCTTGGGTATTCCACTGTTACCATCTCAGTGACCATTCCACTTGAAACGAGAACACATCCTCTTTGCCCTCCCTTCATCCCTTGTCCCACTTTCCCGTCTTATTACTTTCCAAAGTACTTACTACCATCTGGAGAAATCTAGGTTTTACTTCCTTATTGATTCGAATGTAAGGTCTAGTTTTCTTTGCTCTGTACACTGCTATATGCCCACCACCTACCACGATGCTTGTATACAGTAGGTGCTGGAAAATTTTTTGTTACTTCGAAAGAATTGAAATGAATGAGGCACTGACCCACAGCCGTGGCCAGCCCGACCTGGCACACACATGAAGCAGTGGAAGGGCTCCAGGGAGAAGCCTGACTCAGCTAGGTGAGTGCTTCTTGAAGTTGAAGAAGGCAGGAGGCAGCTGACAAGTCCTGCCAAGGACAAGTCCTGATCTGACTCACAAACTATGCTGTGTGTAGTGGTAGGAAGGCAGAGAGAGGAGCGAAACACAGGGCACGGCCTTTTAATGCAGGGGCCTCACCCATTAATATTCATGGCACAATTCATTCTTGATCTCTGACCAATTATATTAGTTATTCTCCCCCCTTCCCTTGAAAGGAGTGGATAGAAAAGCTAGTTAAAATTCCTTTCCCATATATTGGGTTATTTTTAAGCTCTTTGGAAAGTCTCAAGGAAATGATTTAATGAGAAACCCATAGATTTCTAGACATTCTCTCAATGACAGATGATGATACATGAGCAAGTTTAGCTTCCTTTTCAGCATTGGGATGTGTTTTCTGCAAATTAAAAGCTCCTCAGCAGTCATCCATTAGTAACGGCTTGAATGCTACACTGCTCGCATGCATCACACCACACAAATGTGAGGGAAATTGACACCTTTGGGACCAAAGCCACAGATAGAAGTCAAGAAAAAGCCTGGCTGGAGCGGCTGCAGGGAGAGCAGAGAGTTGAGCTCACTTGTCAGCTCTCAAGTACGGTCGTTGCCTGAGGCTCTGAGACCCCAGCCAGAAGCATTTGGAAAAAGTACAGCTGTGCTGTGGTAGTGATGCTGGCCTTGGGCACAGGAAAACCACACTTGTCACAACCTTGCTTGCTTTGTGTTAGAGAACACATTTTAAAGATTAACATTTGCAAACCCAGGTTTGATGGGAACCACTGTGCATCCCTTCCTCTCCCATGGATTGCCGGCCGTGCACAATGTCCTATCTTAGGAACAAAGAAAGGAAGGTAGGAAGAGGTTAAAGGATCTGGTTGAACCTACACAGTTAATGTGTGGAACAGCAAAAAGTCTCAAGGTTTACAGCAACTCTGATGATCATGAAGCCACTGTGTGTGACACATTGAAAGATAGGAGCTTAGAGAAGAGGACATGGAGTGTGTGGAAGCCTCCACGGACGAACAAAAACCTATTTTCCTCATCCCGATCCATCATTTCTCACCACATATGCTATTTATCAGAAAATCAGCTGGTGAGTCACAAAAAAGGTGATGGTTATTGATAAGACAAGAAGACTAACCTGAAAAAAAAAAAAAAAGAAAATCAGGCACCCGGAAAAGCACCCCACCACTAATCTTCCTTGTTCTTGTAGTGGCTTGTTCAATCCGTTCTGCCCTGGGAGCTGGCTTGGAGTCAGCTTCCTTCGGAGACCTTACAATTGTGTTACAAATATGAGGATGACATGTAGCAGATGAGGGTTTTTCAAAACACATGTTCAGTGAAGAGGGGGGTCACAGCTTAAGTGAAAGCAACACGGGGTCTTGGCTTGTCTCAGATCAAGTTGCCTGGGGAGTAAAATCCCTGGGAAGGTCATATAAATGTACCTGGAAATATCCTGGAGCCCTCTCATCAACTGTCAGGTGTTCAGAGCTCCCTTGTCATGGGCACCCTTCCTCAGGTGCCCCCTGATCTGTTGGGGATCCTCAGGTATTTTTTTCATCATCCTTTCCCATCATCTCTCTGGCCTGAAATTATCTTGTGGATAATCCTGGCAGCTGGTCCCATACGAGGCTGCTCATGGGGGTTGCAGAGTTTCCGGTGGTAGAATCTTTTCCTGTAGCTCTGACCCCTGATGGTGGGGACAGAGTGTGCCAGGTGACACCACACAGAACAGATGGCCCCGTTTTTTTTGCCTGGTTCCTAATTAAAGTCAGCTTCATCTCTGATGTCATGCATGTCAAAAACGACTCCTTCTAAGCAATAATATTTACTTCCGTTAATTATTCCTGGACTTGGATTTGTCTTGGAAGAAAATTTAGATATTAAAAAACTTTAATTTGTCTATTTTATAAATTAGAAATGCACATGGTAAAATAAATTCTAAAACCATATAGAAAGGGACAAAATGAAATGCAAAAGTCTTTCCGGTCTCTAACTCTCTTGACGGACGCTGATACCCTTTCTTACATATCCATCCAGAACTCATCTCTCCCTATGTCTATACTCATCTATCCTTTCTTTAATTCCCAGAATTGGGGTAATACTCTACCCGCTACTTTACAATCAGTTTTTAATTTTTGTTAATAATTTATCTCAGAGACAGTGTCACATAAGTAATACAATCTTATATTCTTGTCTTTTTATTGCCAATATACTACTCCATCACATAAACGTATCAACATTTATTTGGTACTATAGAGGGACATCTATGTTATTCCTAGTGACTGTCATTAGTTTTGTTATTACAAACATCGAAGTGTGTGCAGCCCTGTACTTGGCATACTTTCTTATTCACCGAAGGGTTTTTTAAAGACTTTGCTTTTCTCTTCCATGTTCTTAGTAATTTTTTTAGCTCCTTACCCTCCTTTATTTTATTCATAGCATTCGGTGGTACCTAAGTCCTGCATTTCCTGCCTGCTTCATTTCACTGCGGCCTGTTGTGGTGGTCTTTTCTCTTGCCTACTAGTTAACTTTCCATACAGCAGCCAAACAAGCCTTTACAAACAAAGTAAGTTGTTATTCCTTGGTTGAAATCTTCACGCAGCTTTTCACCCCACTAGGAGTGAAATGCCCTCTCCTTGCCCTTGACCTCTGCCCTATGAGGTGGTATGCCATCAGTCTCTCCCTCGTTCCCTGCACCCAGTTCTGTGGGACACAGTTATTTCCTCCTCAGCACGCCAAGCTGTTGCCATCTGCAAGTCTCTGCACGGGACCCCACTGGCCCCCACAGCGACCTTTCAGGTTACTCAGGTCTCCCCTCCAGCATCTCTCCTCCTCCGCGGGCCATTCCTGAGCACTGTGGCTGAAGTAACTCCACCCGTTCCATCTCCTATTTCACTGTAATTTGTCCAGCTTTATCAGTACATAATATCTTACATATTTGTTTGCTTACTAATTAATTTTCAGTCCCTCTCAACCAGAAGGTATTCTCCTGGGGCGGGGGAAGGGGACAGGGTGTTATTTGGTGCTTTATCCCCAGCACCTAGACTAATGACTGGCTTAATTAATATTTGAGCGTTTAATTAATATTTGTTAACAATAATGCCAAAGTCTGTTTTTGAACCCCTCTTACACGGTACGTCCACATTATATGTCACATAGGAAGGCCAGGGAAGAAATGACTTCATAGCAGGCACGGTTGGTTCGGAGGACAGAAAAGATAGTGGACATGGGCTTAAGAACCTTTTGTCAACTATTTAAAGCATTGGCATGTGGAAGAGGGGCTCTGGGGTCAGGTCACTTCCACAGGACCAGGAGGTAGGAATGAGATACTGACAAACTCAGAGAACCACAAAAGTGAGCCCCCAAGTTACCAGATCAATTTCTCTCTCTTGTAAAAGGCATGATTCTTTCTTGCTGAGAGATGCTAAGCCAACCTATATAATAAAGGGTTGGGGGAGAGGGCAAAGGAAGGGAAAGGAAGGGAAGCTGCCTGAGCAGGAACAGAGCAGGGGTTTTGAGGGGGGGGATGGTGATGAGACAGCTCGCTCTCAGAGAAATGGATGATTTTAGTGTGGGCTGCTCTGGGTGCCTGTTAGTGCGATTGAGTGCAGAATGGAGTTCTTTTCTCATTATTGTTGGATGTGGACTATTCTTTTGCAACATAAAGTCCCTCTGAGACTGAGCCACCAGGGTCTCTGGATTATAATGGGTACATTAAAAAAGACAACTTTCAAAAAACTGGCTGGAAATGGGGAAAACTGCCTGATAAAGAACTTAGAGCTTATCATTTGAAATTTAGGCAGAACCTTAAAGACAAGTAGCTGGAGAGTAAAGCATAGATTAATTTCTGAAGTCTGTTCCACCTCCCACCAGAGCACGGCTCTGGGTGGCTGTCAGGTAGAAAGAGCTTCTGGGGGTAGAAGAGAGGGACCCTTCATATTGTGTCACAGCTGGCCTCTTGGATGAAAGTTGGTCAGTTTGAGTTTGGAAACGGGTCTGGGAACAGAACACTGATTGTTTCCCCGGGGAGAGTTTCGTGCTGAAATCCCCTGGCAGGGTGAAGAAGATGGAGGTGTCAGGGGCCCGTGGGGAGATGAGGTGTGAGTTCCGACCAGGGTTGGGTG
The DNA here is from genome assembly GCF_021234435.1 of Artibeus jamaicensis. NCBI lineage: Eukaryota > Metazoa > Chordata > Mammalia > Chiroptera > Phyllostomidae > Artibeus > Artibeus jamaicensis. Next base: position 5,183,451 of record NW_026521828.1, on the reverse strand, counting down.
GGTGACCTTGGTTCAGCTGCAACCTCCGTGTGCTCTCTCCTCCTCCACTTGCACTCGGGGGACTGATACTCTCTGTAGGTAGAGAACAGACAACCTGGTGTGGGAGCTGCTCTGACATCAGCAAAAACTGGGCTTGTGCAATGAGTTTTCTAGGGAACGAGGTGATGGATGAGGCACAGTGAACTGGCGAGAAGGACTCCGTACTAAGTGTGCTTGTGTGACCTTGGGAGGGTTTCCCCTTTTTTTTTTATGATCAAACGTGACTAGACAAGATACTCAGAAAATCTTCCCACTCTGATATTCTATTTAGTAGAGTTGCAAGTAAGTATGTTTTTGCTGTTTCATAACCCTCAGAAAGTTAAGGTTTAGAATAAAATCGGGATACAAAAATAAGCTTGAGGATGGCATCAAGACAGAAATAAATAGAATAGGGGAGAAAAGCAACAATTACAGTGTGGAAAATTATAAATTTGGTTAGGTGAAATGACTTTACAAATGACCGGGGAAAGAAAAATAGTGTTAGGAATTCTTGGCAGACTCTTGTTCTACAAGACTGTAGACGAGAAATCCCGTTTTCCCTTCTTCCTTACTCTTCATAGCTCATCTGAATATCTGATCTTTAATAAGAACAAAATGTCTCCATGGCCTTCCCAGCTGCCTTTTCTGTATTATCTCTTGGTAATGCCTCCTGAGCTTTCATTATGGTGGTCCCTTCAGACTCTTCCATGCAAAGACTTTGGATGTCACTATCTATATAGGTCAGCTCTGGCTGCCATAATAAACCACCAAAGACTGGGTGGCACCAAAGATAGACATTTTCTTTGCCTCACAGTTTTGGAGGCTGGAAGTCCAAGATGAAGGTGATGGAAGTTTGACTTCTCCTGAGGCCTCTCTCCTTGGCCTCCAGATGCTGGCTTCTTGCTGAGTCCTCACATGGCCTTTTCTCTGTGCAGTTACATCCCAGTGTCTCTCTCTCATCTTACAAGGACACCGCCCATATCAGGTTAGGTCCCCACCCCAATGGCCTCATGTGAAGTTCACCTCCTCTTAAAATGCCCTATTGCCAAGTATAGTCACACTCTGAGATATAGGGAGTTGACCTTCTGAATAGGAATTTGTAGGGAGGGGTGAACACAACTCAGTCCATAACATCACCCCACAGAATTTGCTCAAATTTTTGTCTCCCAGAATGTCTTCTCCTATTTTCTATCTTTCAAAATGCTATGCATCCTTTAATTCTATCTCAAAATCTTTCTCTTTTCCTCTCTTCATTTATTCCCACCATTTGTAACTTGCCTTTCTTTTTAATAAAGTGACACTTGTGCATGGTGTAATAATAAAAGTACAACAGTGTTGTCATGTAAATGATAACGCTCTTTCATACCCCAAATTCCCCATCCAGGAGCCCCTCTGCAAGCAGACAGTTAATGCTAGACTTTGGAGTCTCTTATCTGACCCATATAATCCACATCCAGGCCACTGGCTACACTGCCTAGCAGAGAGCGGTAATTCTAACTGATAGATAAATAGAAACATCTAGTCTGACGTATAAACGTATCCTGCCTGGTCTTTACCAGTTCCTGATAGTTAGCGATGTTCCCTCCGAAGGCGGGTGCAGGGCAGAGAGCAGCCTTGGGCGTGGTCAGTCGCACAGACTTGGATTTGCATCCAAGCACTAGAATGCGCACGTCATGCGCTTTGGACAAGTCGTTTCCTCACTTTGGGCCTCTGTTTACTTGTCGATAAAATAGAGACAGTAATTGTACCTTCTCTGGAGAGCCTGGGATGCAACGAGAGGCTGCTTCCGAAGTGCCACGCGGACAGTGCCCGCAGTGCTGCGGGATCGTCTCTCCCGTCTGCCACCCTCTGGTGTCCGCGGGACTCTGCCACCATTCCTCGCCCATGCAGGCTGCCGCTTCACCCTCGGCCTGCCCTGTGGCTCCTTCGAGGGCAGGGCCCCCATGGGCCCAGCTTTATATCTTTAAAGGTCCCTCTGATTCTAACTTGGTGCCTCATGAGGTGATTAATACACGTTAAATTAAATTTAAGATGGGATCTATCTGACACACAAAGGCAAAGTGTGTTTGGCGGTGGGGAGCCGTGGCTGAGTAACCCAGTTTTATCGCCTAATCGAGGTGTGGCCTTTAAACCTCTAGCATCCTCAGGCTTCTCATCCATCACAGGTGGGTGACTGTCCCTACCCCACAGGACTGTTGGGAGGGAAACTGGGAGGAGCCCCTGAGCTGCTGCAGGACAGAATTACAGAGAATGATGATGACGATGTTCCTGACCTGTTTGTGTTTCCCTTCCACGTAAAATTCTCCCTTCAGGTGCACAGGGTCCCTGTTCCTCCTATTCATAATCCCCTCCTCATAATGACAACTCACCATAGTCAAGGGCTGGAGGGACGACAAAACTAAGGTCTGTGCAGGCGTTGTGAGAGTTATCTTATTTCTTCCCTAAGTTCTGATGGTTCCAAATGGCATTGCTGCAATTTTCTGCTCCACGGTCGAACTGACTCGAGTGAGTCATCTCTATGGTAATATTAGAGAAAGTCTCACGTGACCATTTATTTAATGATGGAGTCCACGTTGTTCTGCACATGGCTGTCCTCCCAAAATATAATCGGCAGCCGAGCGCCAGAACATCCGCCACTCGTGATGCATTTGGTGGCACTCAGCATCTTTTGTCCAAGTGCCGACTGTAGCATCTGCTTCTCTGGTACTTCATTTGGTATTACAGAATCTTCCCTCTGACTGTCCCTAAGAGCAAAGCATAATGACCCTGTCCTATGTCCTCATCTCTATGATCATATCCTGAGTTGATCTCAGTAATAAAAACAGAGAGAACAGCCTTGAAGCAGAAGTCTGGGGAGACCACGAGGCAGGCTCCATGGTAGGTGTGGCGATGAGCAGAGACTTGGAAGGAGGAGGCAGCATCTGTCCAGGCCAGTGGCTCACAAACATTTTAGTCCCTGGACTCCTTTGCACTTGTAAAAATTACTGAGGACCCTACAAATGTTTTTTAGTTTTTTATGGAGATGGCATCTATCAACAGTTACTCAATACAATAATAGAAAAAGTTAAATTTTTGTAACTTCATTTAAAATGGCATCAATAAGCTATTAATAGCAGAGCAATAATGTCAATACATGTCATGTTGGCTTCTAGAAGACTCCATCTTCAACTCAAGAAAGAATGAAAGTGAAAAAGGCAATTGATGGCTAGCTTTATTATTATTATTATTATTATTATTATTATTATTATTATTATTATTATTACTATTAAAGTAATTTTAATCTCATGGACCTCCAGAAAAGGTCTTGGGGATGCTTAAGAACTATGAACTAGGCAAGGATATTGGAGATTAGGAGATGAATTGTTTGTTATTTGTGTTTGTCAGTGTAATTAACATAAATCTCTGTCTCACTCTCAGTGATAATATAGCTCACTGTGTTTACCATGAATTAGATACTATGCCAGTCCACACAGTCCACAGCTATTATTTCATTCAATGCCCATAATAACTCATGAGAGGAGATACTATTATTATACCCATTTTACAGATGAAGAAGTGAGGCACAGAGACATTGAAACTCAAAAGGGGGCCCAATTTCTATGACAGAAAAGAACAAATTAGGTTTCTAATGCAAACTGTTATGAGGTTAAGGGTTATTTAGCCTTGAGGATGACAGAGTAACTTCGTGGTGAGGTTCTAGAGACGAGAAAGCAGACTGCAGTGGAGGCCGTTCTGTGCTGCCCACCAGCCCTCAGAGCCGAGACTCTCACGCATTGGCCTCTGACCAGTGTCAGTGAGTCCTTCTCTGCGAGTCACTCTCAAATAGTACTGCCACTCAGAGTCCCCACCCCTTCCCTTGGGCTTGCTCCCAGGTACAGTGGTACCTCAGTACTCATCATCAATTCACTCTGGAACTGGAGACGAGTGCCAAAACCGGCGAATTCCAGACAATGAAGCACTTTCTGTTGCAGGGCAGTGTCATGACTCAGACAAGTTCTAGCAAGTGCGACGAATGTGTGACAAACACTCAGCAAGTGCCAGGTGCTGAAACACTTTTTTCCTGGTTGAAATGCGACGAGTACAGTGTTTGATGGATTTTGAAGCTGACGAGGACTGAGGTATGGCTGTATATAAAAGCCCTGCCCCAAGGCAGGACAACTCTGAAAGGCCATCCAATTCCAGACCTGGCCTGGATCTGAGGCCTTCCTTGCTTGTACATTATCCCTCAGCACCTCCCTCGGACTGGTCCTGCTTCCTTCACTCCCAGCAGGCCACTCTGTAATCAGCATCCTCTGCCCAAATTTCCCTCGGAGTCCGTGTCTCAGGGGAAACAACCTGAAACAAAGATCGATCCCTAAACCTTCCACCATTACACACGGTTCGCTCCAATTCTTTATAAATATCGAATCTCCCAAATGGTTAATATCTAACCTCTTTAAAATCAGCTGTCAGTGGAATTGTCCCAGCCTAAGCTTATTCAGCCTTTCAAGGGACAGTCTTTTATGTCCATGTTGGATACTTCTGATTTTGAGAGTTCTTCCTCCTACTGAGGGGAGATTGAACTGCCTGGTGTTCATCCAAGGTTTGTGCTTTTCCATTGGAGTTTTCCAGATTGAGGTACTCATTCTTCCAGGATGACCGTCCATATTGCTATAGGGGTGGAGTCTTAGAACTGGATTCCCACGGAGCTCGGTGCCTCCAGAGAGCTGGACCAGACAACATTTTTGGTGCTTCCTTGTCTGGCCGCTCCCTGGCAGACTGTTCATGGTCAAGGCCACCCCATTCCAACCTCCACCTTCCACACAGGCTTGAAGGCCCCAGAGCAGGGAACAGCAGTAGCAGAACAGGCTTCCTTCTGATCCTTCCCTTATTTTTTCATTACAGTCAAATGAAGGTGAAGATTTAAGGCCCCTTAGCTCCACGCTTTTCAGTTTGACCTCACATACCTTATTTCTTGTGAACTCACTTATTTTTGTGCAGTTTCGTTTTCCGTGCTGTTCTCTGGAAGTAGGACAATTTTCAGCGTTATTTTTAATCATGTAACACTCGGGGGAGATAATGATATTGATTAAAATGTGAGCCTAAGAAAGGTGTTCTCTTGGAGAGGACTACATGGAAGAAGTGTGTTCAGCTTCCAAAACTCCACTAGGTGGCATTTTATTAAAGGAGCATTGCTAGCATGCTCCTTAGAGTAATTGCTCATGCTCTTCTTCTTAAAGGGACAGTAGGAAGCTTTCTGAAAATATAAATGTTCGTATTTCCATGTGTGATTATAGCAAGGGTTCTAAAAGAAAAGCCTGTCGTATTTTTTCAAATAAAATATCCAGATCAATGTTTGGCAAATAGCTTAGCATAAAGAGAGAATGGAGATTTGAGACAAGATTTCTAACCTGGATTCTGACACTAATTTTTGACATGACCTTGTACAAGTCACTTTCCCTGTTTAGCCCAATTTCTTCCTTGAAATTAGAAAGGAAAGCAAATGAGACAGTCACCTAAGGTCTTTTTACCTCTGATACTCATTATTCTATTTCATTCATTAATGTGTTTAAACTACGAGATTTCTAATCCCCTCATCACCAAACTTATCATAAGGACAGAATTTAACAAATGTAACACAATGTGGTTTGTTTATAAAATACTTGATATGAAACATTATTGTGACTTCAGACTATTCTTTAGGTATTGAGACAAAACTTTAGGTATTGAGAAGGACCTGTGAGAAGCATTCTTTCTCATCTCGATTCTCAGAATTTGTAATTTCATGCCAAACAACTTCAGTGGCCGACAACCTCTTTCCTACCCTTTCAAGTGGCTATGGAATGAGTTTCTCTAAAACCCAGAGAAACTCGTCTGAAAGAGCAAGAAAGGTCTTCACAGATAATTATCAGCATCAGACAGGTGAAGAATGCTCAATTCTCTTGTCCAGTTCTGCAAAAGAAACCTCTCTGAAATTTCCATTTCCCTGCTTGCTTTTACCTGAACTCTGAGTCCACTGAACAGAGGCTTATAATGCTTTACAATGGCATAGCATTTCCTTCCATCCTTCTATCTCAAAGGGTGAGATCATTTGAATTAAGAATGGGGAAGATTGCATCTAAGTCATTCTGCACACATGTCCTTATCAGCCCCTAACAAATTCAGTTGAATGGGCCCATTCCTTTTGCCTGAGCAGAGGAATGTGGCAGTAGACCAGGTGAGTTCTCGCGACACCCTTTCAATGAGGAAGAGCCAACAAAAATAAGGGTGAGCATGAAAAATGTCAAATACATAAGTTTCGGGCTGGTTTAATAAGAAATTGCATTGGTAAGAGATATTTTTCCATCCAATTCCAGCTCTGGGTAGCAGTGACACAGGGCCCAGTTATTAAAGATAATACTAGTTAGACAAATAGACACCATTACTAACTGTTCATGATGTGCCAGACACTGTGCTGAGAAGGAATGAACATTTCGCCTCCACAATAACTCTGTGAGGCAGGCATGGCCATTTTAGGGACAAGCGAGCTGAAGCTCAGAGGAGTTGAGATAGACTGAACGTCGTACTATGGCAAGTGGTAGAATAAGAATTTGAACCCATGAAGCTAGTTTCTAGAGCCAACATCCTCAAACATTCTGCAAGATCAAGGAAATGCCACACTGAAAATCAAATCTGCAAATGTGATGTTAGACGTATCTTCCGCCCTGAATGTCCCTCTTGCCCAGTGAGGAGCATGAAGTCCCCATTCTTTCCCCCCAGTCCCACCAGTCAGTCTACTGTGGGCCACTCCCTGGATGAGGCTATGCCACCTCCTATCCGAAGGGCCTGTCAACACTTCTAATGTCATATGTCATGGAATTACATGATTTGGAGAAGGAATTGGGCTGAAGGCAACCTTCCATGCTCTGGGAAGAAAAACTGTGCCAAAGAAAATAATGATGCCAATAAGATGACTGTAGTGTGGTCTGCGTGAGAAAACTGGTCTGAAGTAAGTTGGTAGCTTTCCAAAATGTGCCCATTCCAAGAAGCCTGTCCATCTAAACGTGCTCTGCAATGACCTCTATTTGCTGTCCGCTACTACCATGGGGAAAGAGAGTAGAGGCCTCCTTACTCTTTGGAGAACAAACAACCTGCATTTGAATAACTTCTTCCATGGCTCTGGGGAGGCTGAAGTGGCACCAACATTTTTTAGGGGTTCACTGGGGCTCGCTTCCTCTGGATGACTTCTGTCCCTAGTGCTTGTAGCCACTGTGGCATCAGCCCATTCTCTTATTTCCAGGGAAATAAAGCTACTCCCACTTTGTCAGTTAGATCACCTCACTGCACATTTGCAAGGTGGCTCAGAGAGGTGTCGTGTCCTGTAAAGTTTTCTGTCACCTCCCCACCCCATCCCCTCTCTCTTTTCTTGCTTTCCCTCTTATGAACTAATTCCCCTTCCTGTCACCAGCTCTGGGTAAAGCTGACATGCTTTCCCCACAGCCTCTGAAGCGCCCCAAGAGAGCTTCTCATGGCATTCGTCTAAGAAATATGGTTCACTCCTTATGAAAAATCCTGTAACATACTGTCGAAAATAAATCTTTCACTACTTGGTATAATCACATGTGCTTGAAAATAGTGAAACTGTGTCTCCTTTCTGACTTCTCACCAATGCAGTCAACCTGTCTTCCTGGTTATTTAATATTTTATGAGAAAAAAGATTCTATCTTTTTAAAAATACTAGGCCTCTAAGTCATCTGTTATCTCATGTCTCCTTGCCTCTCTTATGTAAGGAAAGTAGAGAGAATGCAGCTTAATTGTCCTTAAAGATGAACAAAATCAAGGCCCCCAAAATCAAGGAAGGTAAAATGATCAGTCAAAACTCAACTGTTCCATCTCTGGCACCAACACCCAGGTTCTTTCTTGATATATCCCATTGCCTCTGATACACATGCCCCAAAATATAGCTTTGAGAATCATCAGTTTCACCAGCGTGCACACACACTATGGCAAGCTCTACAGTGTAGCTCTGGACTGGAGGCCACCACGAAGAGAAAGAAAGAGTAGGCAAAGAGACAAAGAAAATCTCCACCATCACTTGCCTTCCAAGCGCTTTGGTGAAGCCATCTGGGAGCAGCTCCCTCTTGCCCCTTCCCTGCCACCCCCACCACCACACAGAAGAAATGTGCTTTTAAATTTAATTAGATCACTATTAAAATTTAAGTAGTTTCCTTTTGCTCTTGGGTCAAAATCCAAATTCTTGACTCTATTCCTGTGTGATCTGGCTCCGCCTCTTTTTCACCTTCACCTGAGTTACTTGTTCCCTGCCTCTGTCTGCCCCAGCTTCCTGGCCTCTTTGCAGTTGTTCAAATGAGCCATGCTTCTGTCCCTGTCCCCTCCCAGGCCTAACATGACCACCCCCTCCCCATCCTACCTCCTGCCTTTCAACCTGGTCAGCTTCTTCTGGTTCTAAGGCTTGTACTTATTTGTCCCCTTCCTGAAAAGCCCTCCCTACCACCTCGTGTTGCACAGCCTGTCCTCCATTTTGCCTTGTATGTTGACATTATTTTTTATGGTCTTCAGCACCCACTAGACATTGTTAAGCTCTGGAGGCAGTGCTTAGTGTAGTTTCTGGCAGATAAACTTTCAATAAATGCTGTTAAAGGGATGCTTGAATGAGTGAAGGAGCAAGGCAGCATGGAAAAGTGTTCTCTTCTGCCTGTGGTCAGCTCATTCATGTGTCCATTCCACAAGTGCCTTTTAAACCTCCCACCCTTGTGTGTGTGTTAAGGGGAAGCAGGACTTGGTCTGACATGGTCTCCGCCATCTGACACTTACAGCTGAGCAGGAAGCTGTCTGGGAGGCAATTTCAGAGCACGTAATAACTGAGCTTAGACTTTGTTTTTGCCAAACCTTATCTGTACCTTCCAGAATCTCTTTAAGACTGCCTAACAAATTCCACATTCGACACATCATGATGACCCTTTAAGCTGTCAGGTCAGCTGGATTAAAATAGGCACAGCCCCTGGTCCTGCTGCAGTTCCAGTGAGTTCTAGGCTCTCGTTTTGCAATGTCCCAGAGAACTGCAAGGACTCCTGGGATCAGTGGCTGAATATAATCTGATTATCATGGATTAAGAAGGCCAGTTTGGTTATTTCCACCTAAAAGGGAAACCATTTTTGAAAAGTCCTAACCTTTAAAAAGAAGGATATGTTCATTGATTTGAGAGAGAGAGGAAGGGAAAGAGAAAGGGAGACATATCGATGTGAGAGAGATATATTGATTGGTTGCTTCCCATACATGTCCTGACCAGGAATTGAACATGCAACCTAGATATGTGTCTTGACCGGGGATTGAACCTGCAACCTTTTTGGCATATGAGATGATGCTCCAACCAGCTGAGCCACCTGGCCAAGGCTAAAAGGGAAACTTTTTAAAATTGCATGTTAGGATGCTCGTCCTAATTCTTCCCAAACATCAGAGCCCACACAAGCCTATCTCCTCTCTGAGAACACCCTGCACCAACCTGGACGACTGTTAGTTTCTATGAACATTCTCCCTACCTCTCATTTTGTCACATTATCATGTAAAGTCACATATTGCCACATGAATAATGGTGCATTCTTATTCAGCAATTTTAGGGGTGTGTGGGTATTACCTCCCTTTGGAGTTCCTTGTAGACAAGAAGACGTGCACTTCCTCAATGAGCTCCACAGTATGTGGCGTGGTCCTAGGCATTCCTTAAGGCAGGGGTGTCAAACTCATTTTCTCTGGGGGCCACATCAGCCTCAAGGTTGTCTTCAGAGGGCTGAATGTAAAGCTCCTTGCCCCTAGTTAAGGAGTAGTTACATTTATAAAGTCCTAAAATTACATTCAGCTCTTTGAAGGCAACCTTGAGGCTGATGTGGCCCCCAGTGAAAATGAATTCAACACTCCTGCTTTAAGGGGTCAAGGATATTGGTCCACAATAATATGTCATGGGCTGGGTTCTCCAGAAGCAGACAATGAGATGCAGCTTGGCTTGTAGGATATTTATTAGGGATCAGTGCACGTGGGAGGTAGTTGGGAGAAGGACTGAGCAGATGAAGGCATCCAACTGGGGTCCAGACCCAATGAAACCTCAGCCAACCCCACAGAGTTATTCCACGAAGCACCAAAAATAACAGGACCTGTATATCTCCAGCCCCTGCCTTGCTCAGAAGGATGCACCTTTGGGTGGCTTTCTGCCCCTGGAGCATGGCCTGGAGAAGCTGTCAGCTGTGTCTGCCTGCTGAGAACTTTCTTTTGCCTCCCCAATCTACCACCCATAGATTTCACGGAACCCTCCTCATACCTCCTCTTTGGATGGTAATGTATAAAATAAACTGCAAAACTGCCACTCTCTGGGGCATTTTCTCAATCCAAAGAGATTGGGCTTCCCAGCAAGTGTCTGTTTGGTTAAAACAAACTCATAAAAATTCTCTATAGGTTTCAATGTTTCTTATGCCAACAAGTCTTATAAAATTAAAGTTTCATAAAGACCTGTGGAACTGAACCCCATTGGTCATGCCTTTGGTCACGCTGAAAGACCACCCTATGAACACAGACTCTACCTCGTAAGGAAAAAACAATGATGGCCCATTGGTCTGGGGATGCCATGGGGAAGATAATGCATCCCCACCCCAAATTTAAAAGGTTGTTGCACACATAGGAAAACTTACATTTCCAAAAATGCATTTATTTCTTCTCACAGACAGTTCCAATTGGATGAGTTCAGAAATGCTTCCTATTGGACCACATATTTTCAAAATACTTGTATTTTCCAAACAATGCTTTAAATCTCTACAATTTTAATGCACATAACCACCTGACATCATGTGACTCACACAGAACCCTACAAAATAGCAACAACTGCTCCTTGTTGAAAGCCTGCTAGGTACTAGGCATTTTATATAGCGATTTCTTAATGTCTGGAGGGCAATTTCTTAACGTCCTATGCTAAGCACTTTTGGGGGGATTATTTTATTTACTCATAAAATGACAGTGTAAATTCCCTTATTTCCATTTTACAAATAGGGAAATTAAAGTTTAATAAAGGCAAATAACTTGCCCGATGTCATGAGTTAGTAAATAAATTGCAGAACCAGAATATAATCCAAGCAGCCTGATCCCAGGGAGATTCTAAAATTTTCTTCACAGTAAGAACACTACTTTCTCATTGAAAATACTTGACTATTTTCTGAAACTTGCTGTCATAAGTCGCTTGGGGTTTCAGAGCTTCAAGGTCTTGGTCCCAAGGGTTTAGAGGGTGGAAACCCTTTCTGTGTCATAATTGCAAGGTAAAGAACCCCAGTTTCCCAGGAAAGAAATGAGGGGGGCCAGGCAGACTTGCCCTCTCTGGAGGAAGGGCTACCCCTGCCCCTTTTCTACCTAGGGAAGCTCACCTGAAGGTCTTTAGGAGAACAAACATGAGTAAGAAAAGTTACGGAAAAAAAAAAAGGCATATGTGCAATATAAACTTCCTCCTCAGTTGTATAAAAACTTTAACAAAATAGACAATGATCATGAAGACACCTGTGTGAGTGGGTGCTTCAGAGGAACTTGAGCAGGTGCTGAGATGTGCATCTGAGTAGGTGCTGAGTGATCATGGAGATGGCCCATTGAGACAAAGGGTCCGCAAGACGAGAAGACAGCTGATACCTGGGTTTCCCTTTCCTTTAAAATAACCCAGTCAGGCGTGTTGATAGTTCCACTTTATGGCTGAAGAAATAGTGACCGTGACACATTAACTTGTCATACAGAGCATAACAACAAACCAGGGTGACAAACAAGGTCCCATAGCTTAACCTTTATGCCTATGACCTTCAACTGTCATCAGAAGAGGTCAGGGGAAATATGAAAACAAACAAAAAGCTGTTAATATTTTGATTCCTCTCTTAGGTCCTTACTTTTAATCTCTTTGCAGCAGAAGAAGCAAATGAAAAGTGAAAGCCGCAAATAAGAATCCTCTGGGTGGTCATGTGTGTAATGAGAGGGAGCTCTTAGCCCTCATCCTTCCTGGGAGTGACAGTCAACGCTGCATAATGAGTTTACAGCTCAGGGAGGAGATGCAAGGAGCTGGGGATTTTCAGCCTCAGGAAGCCGGAGAAGCTATGCTTTCCAGCTCCTCAACACTGGGGATCCTCTTCCCACCCACGAAATCTCTGCAATGCAGTCATGAAATTTAAATCCAGAGAGAGCCATGTGTTGCTTCAGGACGCAGGCACCCAGCTCCCCACAAGGAGCAGCAATGTTTATATAAAAAGGAACCTGAAAATGAAAGCTTGTAATAAGTGTCCCATCAAAACCCCAGCACTCCCCTCTAGTGCTTCCGTGGTCGGGTCTGCAGACACAGATGTCCTAGTTTGAGCCACAGGTGGGCAGGGAGAAAGAGGCAGACCAACTCAGACAAAGGTTCTGGGCTCTGTACATTTACTCCCTACCAGGCTCTGTGCTCTGTTCTTGGTGCAGGTGACATAACAGAGAGTAAGAGAGATGAGATCCTTGTCCTCATGGAGCTCATAGTCTAATGGGAAAGATGGGCCGAAAGACCTGGAACATAAGACAGAGGAGCAAGGGAAGTTCTCAAACTCGGGAGACAAGCCTCTCGGTTACTTAAACTCAGCTGTGAGGGAATTAGGGAATAAGAAATAAGCAAAAACTTAGATATTAGAACCCTTTCTCTCTAGGCCCCTGACTCAGCAGAGAGTCAGGGTGAAGGTGTGGGGTGGGGCCTGGATGAACCACGTTGCCCCTGCCGTGCCCACTAGGTAAAGCATGGAGACTGGCAGTGATGTGTTCAGGGTAGCTCCTGGGGCTTTTTCTACCACACTATTCATGGAAACATCCCCCCAAATTCTGCCCCTTTCCAAAATTTCTCCCATCTCTTTGAAAACTTCATCGGCTGTCATTACACTAACCCTTTTGATGCTTTTGTCCCAGTGCACATGGGTGAACACGTGGACCATCTGGTACCCTTGCCCATACTGATTTCAGCAGGTGGAGTCCAAGTTGAGGTTGAGCCCCAGAACACCACACCTTCTGGGAAACATGCAGGACCTCTGTGGTGCATGAAAGTGTCCCTGAAGGTAATCTGTCATGGCTTCATCAAGGTCATGAAGTTCACAAGGCAGGTCTTGACTAAGGGGAATAGGGACATCATACTCCTTCCAGATGGTTGATCCTTCCCTTCTTCATGCAGTTTCCTCATTTCCCACTCACTATACCCGCATTCCTCTCTATCTTGTCAGTTTTCCCTGGGTGCTATGAACATGCCACCATTGAGGCCTGGGTGATTCCTCTGCCTGCAAAGAAGGCATCTAGCCAAGCACTGGGCAGATTTCCATGGGAAGGATCTTTTTTCCAGAAGGTGCCCACGGAGTAGGGTGACACTGTTGTCAAGTTCAAGGTTTGTTTCCAGATAGATGAGCATCCCAGATATTAAGATCCTTAAGCAACTACTCTGATCCCCAGCTTTATCCCAGCCATCCCAGGCTCTGTCACAGCAACACCCCCAAATACCTGCTCTGGCATGCACAAAGCCCATGAGGTGCTGTCTCTGTGCATTTCTGTAACGCAAATGCCAGAACTTTCAGGAAAATGTTCCCATCCCTAAACCGCTTAACAGCGAGGCTGTCTTATCCTGTGGAGAAAGTAGGAATCTAGTTGTATTTAATGGCTGGAGGCAGAATTGAGAGGTGCTTGACTAGGCAACAAACGCCTCTTCCAAGTCTGTGAATATCATGTCCTGCCGTTGCTCCTAATTTTGCTGGGAACTTCCCTCTGGACCCTGCCCCACCTTCCCTCTGGTATTCTCCCATTTGGAAGAAGACAGAAACAGAGAAAGGAAAGTACTTTATGCACCTCTCTTACTTGAACCCCCTAGGTCCACTGTGTCCAACAGTTAACAGCCAAGGTCACTGCACACATGCAAAGTTATGTCCCACCCACAGAGCTCGTTGCACCTTCTCTGACCTTGAGATAGGAAGAGAGGTTATATACATAATAACATTTTTATTTGTGGCAGAGAGAGAACCCCACAGCAGTCTGCTCTACAGTTCTTCTGTGCACATGTGCGCGCGCACACACACACACACCTGGGAGCTTTGGGCAAGGTGGGGAAGGAGAAGTCTTCGACTGCTCTCCATTTCATTAAGCTAAGAGGTGGTGGCAGGCCCACCTCCCCAGTCTTCATCGGGAAGGGAAAGAGGTCTTGGGTGAAGGTGTCAGCTCTTCCCACCAAGAGGTTGAAGGACAAAGATTTTCCCACCCTTCTGAACTCAGAGCTCAGCCTCCCCAGATGTGAGGTTACTTGTTTTTCACTCTTCACAGGGCATTTCTGGCCCCATGGGGCCTGTGTAGCCCCATGTACCCCATAGCTACGTGGAGTTCAGGAGAGTGAGGGAGAGGCAGGACTGTTTGAGGCAGGATCCTGCCTGGAGATGTGAATGGATTTCCTCACCTCCACTGGTTCTTACAGACTTTCATAGTAATTTCTGGGGTCAATTTTTAAATGATAAAATTAAAAGATATTTTAAAGATAGACTATTGGAGCAGATGAAAATGCAGGAACATTGGATGATAGTGGATACTCGAGGCCACTGTCAACTTCCCTCCATGAACAGGCTCTTCTTTCAGAAGCTGGCACTGCTGGGGGCTGGTGCTCCCCTGTTATTGAAGCAGAGCTACGCCAGACCCTAAACCTCAACCCCAAATGCAGCAGACACAGAGGACTTTCCTCCCTTATTTGAACAAACACATTTTTAAAAGAACACGGAGGGTCAGCGTGGACGTCTCCTTTTCAGAGGAGGTCCTCCGTGGGTGGACAGAGACTTCTGGGCTCTGTGGGGCAGTGTACACCATGATACAGAGTGGACGGCAGTGGGTGGGGGCTGCCTGTGGGATCTGACACCCTTGGCACCTGTTGGTGGGTCCTTCTGGGAGACAAGGGCTTGTTGGGGGGATGGAAGGAAGGGATGCCTCACACCTGGTTACTAGGATGCTGACGGTGATCTACTTGGTTTTATAGCCACTTCCTCTCTTTTCCATTTTCTCCTGGGACAAATCTACCTCAACAAAGGGCTCACCCTATGTGGGTGTTTACTTTTTTGAGGTGCCTGTCTCTTCTGAGGCAACAACTCTGGTGGGTGGGTCCGTGTCGATTCCTAGTCCTGAGCAAGGGGGCCCGTTCCCTGTCTGATGAGGAAAGGCTCTGTGCTCACCAAGTTCCCTAGAGGAAATTGCCCTTATTTTCCCCAAGAAGGCCCAAACACTTTATTATTCAAAAACAGTGATGTCATAAAAGTAGAAGAAAAGCTGGGGAAGTTTTCACAGACATTCCAGGCAGAAAAGGCAAATATAATATGGGATCCTAGACGAGGTCCTGTACTAGAGGATAAACCAATTCAATCAAAGATGTGATCGGGCAAATTGACAAGAAATGCAGCCAGCAGATGAAAGTTCTGTATTACTGTTCAATTCACTGAAGCTGAGAACTGGTCTGAGGGTACAGATGAAAATATCCCCCTTCTTAGGAATTGTGCCCTGAAGTATTTAGAGATACAGGGCAACAATGCATGGAATTTACTTTCCAGCATTTAAGAAGAAGAGTAGTGATGTGTATATAGAGAGAAGACAAATGGAACAAAATGTTAGTGAGGGGATTCTGGGTAATGGGCTCTTAACTCTTCATGCAATGTCTCTGCAAGTTCAAGCTTATTTTCAAATGAAAAGTTTTATGAAAGGACCAGGACCCTGCCCACTAACCTTATGCCCACTTTGCAATTCTCTAACTTTTACTTTCCGCAACTGCCACCACCGTGCAAGGCCCCAGAGGTGTAGGAATCCAGCCTTCCATCCTTTGTATTAGGTGCTGTCTCAGGCAAATGGCCTGGGGCACACTTCTCACAACCGACACTTCAATATTTCAAACAGCGTTTTGGTTTTTTGTTACAAAATACTGGAAAAAGAGCAAACTCAGATGCAATAAGAAAAATCTACATACGTACAAAATTACGAAACAAAGACAAAACTACATATTGGAGGCCGATGCAACCGACACCCAATCCCCACTCTGGCACTCACCAGGGGCAGTGCCGTTCTTCCCCCGCTCTTCAAGTTTTGGACCTAGAATGTGGGAATAAATGCATCAGTTTCACTAGCAAAGAACAGAGGCACCATATGAAATAGACTCATAAAAAGAAATATATACAGAAAAAAACCCTAAGCTTCTCAGGAAACCATAACCTGAAAGAATGGTACCCATCAGGTCGTACAGGGAAACAATGAAATAGGACAGAGTCCAGAAGTCAGCCTCAAATCGCAGGAAAATTTTGCATTTGAAACAGAAGCCATTTTGAATTGGCAGGAGACAGTTAGTGAATATATTCCACTGAGAAAAATGAGGAGCTGAGGGGGAAGTGAACTTCCAGAATGATTGAGCCCCTCTGGTGTATTTTTTAATTTCAGTTTTGTACATGTAGCTCAGAATTTTAATTTATTCATTTTAATATTTTCTATCTTTTTATCAGCATTATCTGGTGATTCATTGCTGTCATATTTTCCTTGAATTCTTTACACATGGCTTCCTTTTTTCCTTTGAGTACATTTATTACAACACCTGCTTTGAAATCCTTGTCTGTTAAAGCAAACATCTGGATTCCCTCAGAGACAATTTCTACCAATGCTTTTTTCCCCGTGTATTGGCCACACTTTCCTATTATGTTGCATTTTTCATGTTGTTTTTGTTGTTGTTGTTGACACTTGGCATTTTAAATAATATGTTATAGTGCTCTGGATTCTGACTTCCCCTCCCCCAAAGAAGTAATTGTATCACTTGTTTGTTTAGTGAACTGGCTTCTGGCAAATCTGTTTACCCTGCATTTGGGAGCACCATTGCCTCCATTTAGCTTATTTTTCTTCTTTTTTAAGCTTTTTATCATTACTTTTATTTTTAAATTTTTTTATTGCCTTTTTTAGCTCTGAAGTCTGGCTTTCTTAGGTTTGTTGCTGATCAGCATAGCTTAGCAATCAGCCGCGGACTGGCCAAAAGGTGTGCTTATTAAGGCCTCTGCGACTTCCAAGCTTTGCTGATGGTGCTGTGTGTCTACTGCACAATGGCTGCAAAACCCAGGCAGTTGTCAGCGGTGTCCCCGCATTTTAATTTCAGCTTGTGTAAGGCTTTATATTCAGGTAAAGATGAGCGGATCACTAGGTTCTTTTCTCGTCTTTTCTGAGTGGACACTCAGCCTTCGAGACCATCAGAAACATCTGGGTTACTTACCAGAACGCTTTGCGCCCACCTGGTTCCCCCCACTCCCCTACAGATGAGCATTTCCGGCTCATCTGCTGCTTGGCCTGGTCAGTATCGCGGCCTTGGGTAGATATGATGTTTGTCCTCTTCCACTGGTACCGAATTCACCCTTGTTTTTGACAAAGCCCTTGAGCACTTGGCATTTTTCTACGCTGCTCCAACCAAGCCAGCCCTCTGTGAGAGCAGAACCGTGCCTTCTCACATTCAGCCCAGCCGTGGGCGAGGTGCCGTGCCATGGATCTGGAAGTGGGTGGGAACAGCCTCAAAAGTCACTGACTGTCACTGTCACTACAGATATTTAATAGTTTTCCTTAAATAAATGCTTCTCAATTTCTTATATGCCCCTGATCAATTTATAAAACCCTACAGTGTTGGTTTGAACAATTCCATCCTGTTTTATCACTGCTTTCTGGGTGAGGATTTGCTGAACTTCTCTGACAGTTTGTGGTGCCTTGTTTAAGCAAACACATTTTACAAAGCAAATTCCCTTGTGAAATTAAACACTATTTATAAATGTAGTCAAGGTTCAGAGCTGGACGCCAAAACCACCATGAAGCTCCCCCAGCATCCCAAGGCAACCTGCAGCCTAACTTCGGTCTCTTTCTCACCCCTCTGAAATTTCATGAAAAATATATAATTTTAACAATATCAAGATTGAAAGACATAGGACAGTCTTTCTTTGTTCATTGGTGAGGAGAGAGAGAAGTCTGTGGCTTGTTCTATTTTCCACATCCATCATTCCTGATGTAAGAACCTGAGAAACTAGAAGGCAGAGGGGAGGTGGGAGGGGATAATGGGGGAGGGGTCTTCAGGAACTACTATAAAGGACACGTGGACAAAACCAAGAGGGAGGGTGGAAACAAGGGAGGGAGGGGGTCTGGCTGGGGTGAGGGGAGCAGTAAGGGGGAAATGAAGACAACTGCAAATGAATAACAATAAAATAATTTTAAAAAAGAAACTAGAAGGAATAGAATGGCAGAGTAGCCACAAACCCACAAAGCATCACCTCCCTCATTTTGTAGAAGAGCAGACTGAGTCCCAGAAACATGAGCTATGGGAGTATATTTTGGATTGCTAATTTTTACAGCCTCGTTATGTGTACACAGCTCTTCTTTTTAGCAGTGGCAGAAAGAGTTGGAGGAGTTGCAAAGCCATGTGAAAGACTGACTTAGGCTGTTTGGCAGGATGGAAGTCCTCCCAGTAATTCCTTTCACTTTTTTTCCTAAAGAAAAGAATACATTTTGTTGTGACAGCAAAGGATTCTTTTTACAGAAAAAGAAAAATCAATTTCTACAGGTACCAGCTCTGCATTTTCTAGCTACGTGGTTAGAAATGTGAAATTGAAATATAATGGCCAGGGATTTTTGCTAGGACTCACTTGGGGATGTGCCCCGGGAGAGGGGACATGATGAACTCACATGGTGTTGCTTCTACTCTCACAGTTTAGAAATCCAACATCTGTTTGGGTCACGGACATCATTGCACAGAGTACCACCGTGCCCTAGCCTCTACCACAAGCATCTGGGCTGAAGTATGAGAGCTGCTTTCAGAAATGACTAGACATGGACAGAGAGACCTCTTTAAAGGAAGTAGAATTTCCAATGGGATGTCTACAGTCTTTATCTTCCCCCATCCCTAATAGCAGTGACTTGCACTTAAGGCTTGCCCCGTTGAATCAGATGCTCTGTTTGGCTCTTGCTACACTCCAGTCTTGCCTTGGACCTTCTGTACCAAATACCCCACAGTTGGGGTGCAGACATGCTGCTCCTGTGATCATGGAGGTGGCTTGAATGTCAGACATAGGAAAAGGAAATCTTTAGCCAAACTAACAAGATGCTTTCAAAGAGAGTGGAGACAGGATTAGGAGTGACGTTTTGAGATTCTCGGATGTCAGGATTCGAGCTAGCCTGAGTAGCACAGGCCTCCTGGTCAAAGCCATTTTCATGGGGGGATGAATCGTGTTGTTTTGACCCACCCCTGACCACACATGATGGCGCTAGAAAAGATGGAGGTCACGAAGAGGAAGAGAGAGCCAGCACAAGGGAGAAAAATGGAAAGGTTAGGGGAAAAAGGAATGAGAAATAAGGGAACTCTAAGGAAGAGGGAGAAGAGTGGGGAAGAACGAAAGAAAGAAAAGGAAGGAAAATGGAGGAAAATTAGGAAGAAAATCATGAAAGATGATAACAGAAGCTCTGAAACAACAGGAGACCTGGGCCCCAACCCCCCACCTAAGACAGATCCACTAAGACTTAGATCCAGGTCTGTGTCTCCCCACCTGCTGAGTGAATGGCAGGATTAGGTGGCTGCTCAGGTCCTCAGTGGCTTGTCACTGAGTAACAGGAGTCCTGTCCCATCACAGAGCACTTCCCCCATGTGTCCATCTGTGTGACCCATTTGCCTCTGCCACTCTCTCACGAGGCTCCAGTCATGCAGGCCTTCCTACTGGGTCCTCCCTCGGGGGAGTCCGCTTCTCCTCCCCTGATGCCCACCTTGCCCTTTCTGTGGCCATTCCCTTTCCCGGAAGCGTTCTCCCACAGACCCACAGGTGGCTTTCTCCTTCATGTCACCTAGCTTTCTGCTTAAATGCTGCCTCCTTGGAGACTCCCCCGGAACCTCTGATCTTCCTGTAGGAGACCTCACTTGCTCGCGTCCCTACCTCACTCTCTATTCCATTATTCAGTTTGACTTACTGGCTGTGTAGTATGAATATACATGTATATCTTTACACATTTTTATCTATGAGGCAAGGATTCATCTCATTCTCCTAGGCATCCTTAGCACTAAGGACAGGGTCTGCTATAGGGTAGGCAGTCAATGAATATTTATGGCATAGACCTCCCATCTGGTTGTGCTGGTAGACCAGCCAGGTTTTAATATTCTCCTTTTATAGATCAGGACACCGCAGTATAAAATAGAGAATCAGCTTAAAACATCCTGTGATTTGGTGGTTATTTTTGCCTTATTCCCCTGTTACTCTGTGCTTGCCTAACATTTATAGTAGACTTACACTGTGCTTCCCCCTTCTACCCCCACACTCTATAACATCCTGCTCTGATTAATAAATTGCAATCAATTGCAATGCCTAATTACCTCCTCAGGAGGTCTGAAAAGAATGTAATAGATGAAGCATACTTACCTCTCAGCATGGGAGGGGAGCTGTGGCTGGGTGACCCAGGAACAAAATGCTGCAAGAAGAAAATAACAATAAGAGAGCAAATGGGAAGTTGTTCCAAGTACATGTAATGACAATGTGTCTGCTGCTTCCAAACACCAGGTTTAATAAAAGCTGGTTGGTTTGCTGTCTGGAGTGCTTAAAAAGAAGTGTTTCTCCAAGTGTGGTCAGAAGACCACCAAATTCAGTTCTGCCCAAGGTGTTTGATAAAAATGCAACTGCCTAGGAAAACTCTAGATTGATGAAATCAGAGGCTCGAAGGTGGAGTTTAGAAATCTGCACCTTCACTAAGTTCCCCGTTTTCTGATGCACATTAGAGTTTGGAATAAACTTGACTGAAATGTTATACAGTGTTGGGAACCGCTCTGCCTGGTTGCAGGAGTGGTAACTGCCCCCCATGGCTAAGGCTGAGTGAGCAACCTCTGGACTGTGAGCCCCTAAGGAGACAAAGCTTATCTCTGGCAGCAGCGATGCTTCTGCTTCATCCTCTGCCCCCAGTGTTTGGTCAGTTAGTCAGTGATGGGTAAGACCCCTCAGAGGAGGGGCAACCTAAGCCAGACATAATCACTTGGGAGGTCCCCAAGGAAGAACTGGGGGGCTGCAGCAAAGAGGGAGTGATGGACCCTCGCCCCCCTGGCTATTCTGACATAGCTTGAGTCCCCATTTCCAACTGGGAGAAGTACTTCCTGGCTTTAATCCACTTAAGCCTAAAAATCTATGACTGGGAAGGCGGTGCAGCCCTTTGCCAGTTAGAGCGGGTTCCTGGGTGATCGGGCATAAGAAAGAGTTCCTAAAGTCCTGTGAAGCCTGCTTTGCCAAGAGTGTTTTCATTTAAATGATAAGCGTCCAAGCAAGAAGTCTGTTTCTCAAAGTTTTATGGCTCTTTAGCTATCTGACCCTGACTGAGAATAAGCCCTCATAATTCTTTGAATGCTGTTTATTGTTTGATCTTTACCTGTATTTTTATACAAACGAACCCAATAAAAGCCCATTGAGGAAAAGGCTCTTGGTCCTTCTCCAATGGGAGACTGACCACCTTTCCTCCCCAAGCAGATCATGTCTTGGCAGTTTTATTTTCATCTGTGGTGGATGGGGGAACCTGTAGGCAAAGTTACCCCCACAATACAGTCTTATTTTGCTTTTAAAAGAATGTGCTTTGAAATAGGCATTCTTTTTTTAGCAACAGTTTGCTGAGTGCCTACGAAATGAGACACTGTGCCAGGTGCTTGGATGTAGAGATGAGGTAAAGGACCTCTGTGGTAAAGGACCTCTGCCACTGAAGGTCAGAGAGAGAGGACAGTGTGGTACCATAGAGGGGTCCCATCCCGTGGTCTGGGCTCTGTGTGGGAAAACTACTGCCAGGGAATCTGAAGGGCTATGACACGGAAGGAGCAGAGGCCATATTCTATGTGAACCAGAGGTCAGAAGTAAAACCGATGGGTGGTTGTTTCAGGAAAGTGAATTTGAGCTCCATATGGAGAAGTATTTTCCTCCAACCAAAGCTGCCCAGTTGGGGAACAAGTGATCTTTGGCCTCATCCGAGTAAGTATTGGAAGACCATCTGTTAGGGATTTGAAAACAGGGATTCCCACTCTTAGTGAGAGGTGAAGCTCCATTGCTTCTGAGTCTGAGATTCACAAAAGCAAGCAAACAAAAAAAAAACCCCAGTGTCAATTGATATTCTACAATAATATATGGACCAAAATTCTTTTCTAGCTAGACACTATGAAGGTTTGTATAAATAGGCAAGACAAGCTCACCATGCTTAGAGAACAAAAACAAAACAAAACAAAACAAGACAGACAGATGGACACTGAGATGGCTGGCATTACTTGTGGGCTTATTCTCTGCCCGACCTTATGTCAAGCACCTTTCCTGTGTTACTTTCTTTTGTCCTCAGAGCAACCCTGTGATGTGGGGACCGTCCTGACTCCATTTACCAGGTGGACCCAATGATATTTTCATGCAGTAATTCCACCAGGAACAGGAGAACCGTTCTGGATTTTGAAATGTGAAGACAGAGTTCTTATGTGACTCTTTGGCTCCTTCCCTGGCTAATGTGTGCTCAGCCCTCACATCTTGCCTTTGATGTCACTGCCTAGAACAGCCTTGTCAGGGCCCCCAGAGCAAACCAGACCTCCTGCTCATCTGCTGCCAGGGGGCCCTGGAACTCTCCCTTGGAGCTGTTACCCTGGTTGCCAGGGACTAGAAATCCATTGGACAGAAATTCGATTTACTCAGTTGAAACTCTGCCTTCTCTTATGCTAGAATGGTATCATGGTTACTGAGCCTGAAATGGTCCCGGGCTCCGGGAGGGGAGTTGTGCCACCTGGAAGAGAAATACAGGATTCCATTTTTAGAATAGCCTGCATCTGTCACACGAAAGTCTCAGAGGTTTCTGGGCACAGTCAGTGGCTTTGGGTTTGCACAGAAGCTCTCCTAAGGTGGCCCCGACCCCCCTCCCCCGACTCCTTGCTGACTCCTCCTGCTCTCTATCGTCCCTCAGTAAAGGCCAGCTGTGCTGAGTGTGGTTCCCTCATGAGACTTGCTGCTTCTTGTCTCCATTGTTTTGCTCACAGTTACCTCTGCCTGCATTCAGTATCCTGCCTCTCTGCTCGGGTCTCTTTGAAGACCTCTTCTTTTCTGTGAAAATCATCGCTGCCCACACTATATACCTCCACACAGACTTTTGTAATAACACCTGAAGCACTCCATTTCACTTAGGCCTCCTTCTACTACATCAGAGGTCAGCAAACATTTTCTGTAAAGGCTCAGAGAGAGGAAATACTTTCATCTTTGTGGGCCACACAGTTCCAGTGACAGCTACTCCTCAACTCTGTTGCCATAGCGCAAAGTGGCTACAGATGGTATGTATATGAAATAAATGGGTGTGGATGTGTGTCCATAAACGTTGATTTAGCTAAACAGGCATCAGGCCAATCTGGCCCACAGTCAACAGTTTGTTGCTCTCTGTTCTAGATTATAGAGTTTTCAGGATACCAACCACAATTTATGTATCTATTTCTAGATGCCATCACACGGCAGGTGTTCAGAAAATATTTGTTTGCTGAACACATGATTCCAGTCCTGATGTACTATGTTGTGAGCTGACACAATTTCCCTTCCCACTTGTATGTTAAAATTCTAACTCTTTCCATTTTTGAGCTTCAATTTTATCTTCTGATGAATTGAGGGACTTTATCTTCTAGCACGGGCTGCTGAACTGACAGCAGAAGGTCTTTATGAAAATTTAGTAAACAAAGAAACATGTGAGTGTGAGGTCTGATTTGGCAAGTGAAACTGAAGCGAGCATCCCTCATCATGGACAGGAAAAGGTCCAGGAGCAGTTCCATGCATGGAGGAGGCAGGCAAAGCCTGTGCTTCAAGCAGCCGAACGTTCTTGTTCTGACTCAGCCTCTGCCAGTGCTGGAGCTGGTCTCCTGCCTCATTCCCACCTGATCAAGCTCTCAGGCCAAGGTGGCAAACTGATCTGTTCTCTTTGCACCATCCATGTGTCAATGCTTGTTCCTTCTTAGGGCCTGCCTTCGGCTGAGGATTCTGAGCTTGTGTCCAGCTGCAGTGAAGAATTTTACATGAGAGCAGGGGTTGCTCAGGGAACTAGATCATGCAGGGGTAGACCGACCTACCCCAGATCATGTGACCTTGGGGATCTGAGTGTGTCCATGGCAGTGGGGAGCTAAGGGAGGAAACGTGTAGGTGTTAGGCACCTGCAAAAGGCATACAAGACGATTCAGAACATAAGGTAAGAGGATGCCAAAATCTAACCAGGACCATTTCAAAATTTTTAATCAGACCAGAAAAGATGGCAGAATTTGTCATCAGTTCTTTCCCCTTCTTAGCCCGAAAGCTCAAGTGCAATCTAGTATTTTTTGTATCTTTGGTTGGTCACTGTATGGTCAGTTATGCCCTAGTGGGTTATTCTGAACATTTTTCTCCATTAAGAACATTGGCTTTCTCAGTAAGTTAATTCCAAGCTTTTCCCAGTTGATTTATAACTCTGAGGCCAGTGTTACCCTATTTGGCTTCTGTCTCATTGATTTGTTATATGATTTTCTTGCTCTTTGGGAACACTCTGAATCCAGCTAACCCACCCGTCCCTGACTTGGCCTTGCTTCAGCTAGGGGCTCTTAACACTGGCTGGACTAATGAAACTCATGGCAAGCTTTTAAGATGGTTTGGTCCCTGAAACTCCATGAGCAGAAGTTCTAATTTAATTAGTGTGGGCAGGACATAGGCATTGGTAAAAAGCTCCAGAGAGAATTCTAATTTTTTGCCATAGTTGAATGCAGTAATTAGAACTCAGGTTCCTGAGACAGAGAAGGATGGTTTTGTGTCTAATTTTCCCACCAACGGTATAGTCATGAGAAATGTCTATGTTCTTTGTCCCTTAGTTACGTATCTAGTTTAACAGGACTACTGATTGTGCATTCCTCATAGGGTCATTATTATGAAGCACAGATGGCATACAAAAAGCACTTAGAACAGCATCTAGCCCATGGTAGGTGAGTGACAAATGTCAATTATAGCTATTGCAGTTTATGTCCTTATCTAGGTCTTTATTGTTATGACTGTGATGATGCTCACCAGGGCATATATCCATTTTATGTGCCCACTCCTGGACCCTTGTAGTTGCTCCCACACAGAACAGCAAACCAATTTTCTATTTTTGCTTTTCCATTCCATACCAGGGTATGCAAGCACCTATAGAACAGGGGTACAAAATTAGAGTTGGGAGACCTAGGTTCTAGAACTCAGTGCTGCCACATAGAAGCTATGTGAGCTTGAATAGCTGCCTAGTTTTCTTTGTTACAAACAGGGCATACAGATAAACATACATGAGAGATCACTCCTGTCCCCTGAGAGGGAAAATGTGAACACTTCCTTTTGTGGATGAGCTCCCACTACGCTGGAATGCCTTTTATCTTCATTCCTTTTTTTTAATACAACCCCTTTAATCCTTTAAGAACCTTAAATTCTATCTTCTTGCTTAAGAACTTATGGACCGCCCACTTCTGCCAAGATGGAGGCATAGGTGGATACGCCGTGCTTTCTCACACAACCAAGTTTAGAGACAACAAAATATTAGCAACAGAAAACATAGCCAGAACACAGAAAATTGAACTTTTCAAAAGTATGATAACAACGAATGCTTCAGCTGGACCGGTAAGAGGGGTGAAACCAGCAGCTGGAAGAGCAGGGTTGCACAGGAAAACTCGGTCAGATGGACTCAGGCATGTGGATCCCAGGCATGGGGTTGCAAAGGGCGGACCCAGTGAATGACCTTGTGAGCAACCTAGTGAGCGACTGGTGGATCCAGTGAGGGTGCAGGGCGGCGGGTTGACTGTGCTGGTGGCGCATTCCTGCACAGATAGATTGACAAGGGAGTGGACAGTGAGACGGACCGAGCAGGCCCCAGCAAAGAGAGGTAGCAGAGAGGGCCACCATTTCCCCGCTCTGACCCCACCCCCACATATACCGTCACAACCCAGCGACCCTGCCCTGCCCCTAAGGCTCTGCTCCTCATACTTAACAGGCACTAACAGACCAAAAATGGCTCAAGAAGATCTCAAAGCCCCAGAGCCCATAACTGTAAGTGATGAAGAAATAGCAAAACTTTCAGATGCACAGTTCAAAACACTGGTGATCAGGATACTTACAGAACTGGTTGATTTTAGTCACAAATCAGAGGAACATATGAAGGCTAAACTAATTGAAATGAAGGGAATTACACAGGAAACCAATAGTGATGAAGAAGAAACTGGGACTCAAATCAAGGGAGTGAACCAGAAGGAAGGAAAAAATGACCAAACAGAAAAGGATGAAGAAACAAGAATTCAAAAAAATGAGGAGAGACTCAGGAACCTCCAGGACATCTTTAAACACTCCAACATCCGAATTATAGGGGTACCAGAAGGGGGAAAGGCACAGCCACCAGTGGAAAACTTATTTGAACAAATAATTAAGGAGAATTTCCCCAATCTGGCAAAGGCGATAGACTTCCAGGAAATCCAGGAAGCTCAGAGAGTCCCAAAGAAGGTGGACCCAAGAAGGAACACACCAAGGCACATGATCACTACATTAGCCAAGATTAAAATGAAGGAGAGAATCCTAGAAGCAGCAAGAGATAAGGGGACACTCACCTACAAAGGAGTGCCCATCAGACTGTCAGCGGATTTCTCAAAAGAGACCTTACAGGCAAAGAAGGGGCTGGAAAGAGGTATTCCAAGTCATGAAATCCAAAGACCTACAACCAAGATTACTCTATCCAGCAAAACTTTCATTTAGAATGGAAGGACAGATAAAGTGCTTCTCAGATAAGATCAAATTCAAGGAGTTCATCATCACCAAGCCCTTATTATATGAAATGTTAAAGGGACTTACCTAAGAAAAAGAAGATCAAAAAGATGAACAGTGAAAGGACAGCAAACTCACAGTTATTAAGAACCACACCTAAAACAAAAGCAAACTAAGAGGACAGCTAGATCAGGAGCAAAAACATAGAAATGAAGATCTCATGGAGGGTTAACAACAGGGGAGTGGGAGAGGGAGAAGGGGGGAGAAGGTACAGAGAAGGTATAAGTAGCATAGATGGTAGGTAGAAAATAGGGAAAGGGCAAGAATAGTATGGGAAATATAGAATCTAAAGAACTTGAGACATATGGTCATAAACTAAAGGGGGGAATGGTGGGGGAGGGAATGGGAGAGTGCAGAGTGGAGGGGAGTGAAGGGGGGAATAGAACAACTGTAATGGCATAATCAATAAAATAAAAATAAAAATAAAAAGAACTTATGGATCACATTGGATTTACTTTTCCATTCTCACAATGTATTAATGGTACCTCTCTGGGCATCCTTATTTTATTTTGTCTTGAATTATTACTAGTGGTTTATTATTTCTATTTTGTCTTACTATGTGGTCACTGGAGGTGCAGAGTACTTTTCATTTTTTTCTCTTTTGTAGCTCAACATATTCTAGAATAGGACCTAGCACAGTATGTTAACCAACTACAGCTGCATACACACAACCTCAAAAGCTTAGAGTCGTACACATTAGGCATTTCTTTCTTGATTATGTTTTGCTGGTCAGTGAGGAAATCTTCCTTCGGTCAGCAGTCTGTGGGGTGGCTGGGGCTGCTCTATTTCCTGTGTCTCTCATCCTCTTTCTGGGACCAGTGGGTTAGCTGGAACACGTTCTTCTCCTGTCCCTGCAGAAGTGCAGGAGGACAAGCTCAGCTACACAAGCCATTTCCAGCCATTGCTCATGTTACATACCACTGGTCAGGGCAAACCACATAGTCAGGACCTATGTCATCTTTCATAAGAAGAACTGAAAAGTTATGAATGCAGAAAGTGACAAAGAATTGTAACCAAACATTCCTTCTTGCACAATGTGTAGTAGGGTTGAAAAGGGCCACAAAAAAGCAAGAACGAATTTCCATCTAATAAAACATCTTGTTGCTGGGAAAAATTTCCTATGATATTTATCATGGAACACGAATCCCAGCGAACATGACCAGGTGCTTCATGATAAAGGAGGGGAGGGGTAGAATTCTGTAATAGAATAAGGGTGGGAAATCTGGAGTTACATTTAAGTGGTTTTTGTTTTGTTAACTGAGGCATGGTTTTATCTTGACCCATCTTCATTTGTGTCATGAATATGCTGAAGGACAATGTAGTAGGAAGCTTTGGCAAAACCTTCAGGAGCATCACACTTCCTCTTAGGAGCTTCTTGCTGAACTAGTGGGACTCATTTTGGAACACATTGCGTGACAATGGGAATAAGGTTTTCTTGATCTTTTGCTTAGAAGGGTTTCCTGGTGAGTTCAAGAAGGATTAAGGCAGTGAAGGCAGAAGAATGACCAATTAGAAAGTTAAATGAAGATTCCAGTTGATGATAGAAATCACACCCAGTGAGCAACTATTAAAAAAAAAGATCATGCCCTTTGGAGCTGTCATTTCGCGTCCCTGTGTGTATGCCCTTATTCACAGCTGGTCTGCCAAGACCCCTAAGCACCAACCCTAGTCCCCTGCACGGCCCTGTTTTCTTCCCAACAAGATGAAAGAAACAATCAAGAACCAAGAGAAACTCCCCAAACTGCAGGCACACGTGCACATTGGTAAGAAAGGAACTGCTTGTAGGAAGAAGAAGAGGGTTCAGAGAATGCTGCAGCAGATGATGGAAAACTTCAGTGCTCCTTACAGAAGTTAGGGGCAAACAGGATCTCTGGCATTGAAGAGGTAAATATGTTCACAAACAAAGGGACAGTGATCACTTGAACAACCTTAAAGGCATCTCTGGCAGTGAGCACTTTCACCATTTGAGGCCACGCTGAGACAAAGCAGCTGACAGAAATGCTGCCCAGCATCTTAAACCAGGTTGGTGCAGCCAGTCTGGCTGGTTTAAGGAGACTTGGCTGAAGCTCTGCCCAAACAACCTGTGGATGGAAAAGCACCACTTGCCATGGGAGAGGATGATGATGGTGATGCACTTCCAGATCTAGTGGAGAATGATGAAGAGGCTTCTGAGAAGGAAGCAAACTGAATGGAGTCAACTTCTGAAGATAAACCTGAAGAAGTTACTGGGGGATGCTATTTTATATTATGACTGCTTTTTCAAATTTTGTGTGTGCATCTGATCAAATCTAGGTCTCTAATATTTTAAGGTCTAGCTCTTTGGACCTGGCAGCTCTTTTCCATTTTTGCTTCTACACAAAACAATCTGTGCAGCTAATTAAGCTGAAGAAGCCGGGGAATAAAGCTTGAAATAAAGATTAATAAAAAATACCATGCCCTTGGGAAATGCAAACAATGAATACATTTAGAAATTGAGAATTTTGTGAACAACATTCATGCTGCTAGTCTCTGTGTTGTCAAAGCCAAACCTGGTGGATGAGTCAGAGAATTTTTGCCTTCGAATGAAAATGGTATTTCATTAAGTGTGATGGGATTGTCCTGACAGTCACTCCCCACGGTCCGAGGTGCCACACTTCAGGGTCAGGGGACGAGCCCTCTGAGGCGGTGGATTTTTGGCTCATGCTCTGCTCTCCCCTCTATGGTCAGTGCCCAGCTTCCCTCCCAGTCCCTTGTCCTCTGCTTGTCAACTTCTTTACTGAACTCTAGTCTTGAGAACATGGAGTCTAAACTCTCTGGGCTCTGATGACAAAGAGCTGACACATGGATTAGATGGGTAAAACTGATAGATGTCGAGCTATTGCCGGGAGGGGAATGAGGAGTGGAGACAAGTGCAGGGAGGGAGAGAGCTGGGGAAAGAACACAAAAGTGGTCTTGCAGAGGAGGGGAGCTTGCGCGGATCTACAGGGCCAGGCTGTGGGGAAATATACTCAGGTGGGCTTGTGAATCCGGACTGAATAATACATCTGAGGTTAGAGTGAGGACAGCCACAAAATTCAAAGAAGCACAAAAAAAGTATTAAATGGTTTCTGGCAGTTTCAACCTATATATTTAATTTCTTTGCATGATTATGACAAGTTTTTTTTTAAGCAAAATGTTGACTCTCCCTATCAAGAGATTACATTATAAAACCATCTCTCAAAGCAGAAGTGTCAGATTTAAATGCCTAGAGAGTCTAGATGGATGGTAATGGGTTAGGTTGGACAGGGATAAACTGGGGAGAGAGGGGACAGTGGTGAGTGAACCGGAAGGCATGTTACCCATCTACAGCATCGAAGGTGGGGCCATCTTCAGGCAGCTGTTGCTTTGCTGGAATAAAGACCCAGAGTTGCCAGATGTTCTGATTTATAAAGGAAGGCTATAAATGTGCATTGTGCATGTTAATTAATACCCCTTGGCAGCATTCTGGGGGGGGGGTGCAACCCAGCCCACCCCTCCAGAGCCTGTGAACTCTGCCTCATGGGGCTGCAGTGAGGTGAGGCCAGGGGAATGGGTGCCCTGGAGTCTGACACCAGGGCTTGGATGGAGGTGACCTGGGAGGTTACTCACTGACTGATTTGAACTTGCCTTATCGATGAGATGGGGGATAATGATACCTACATGATAAATCTAAGTGGCTTGACAGTCAAAGTCACCATGACAGAGAATTAGTTGGGCACCAACCTTTGGCTGTCCTTCGTTGGGATATAGTCACATCTGGGTAGTGGTGGCCAGCAGTGACATTTTCTAGCTCCTGCTTACAGCCAGAGGTGGCCTGGTGAGGACTTTTCAACAGTGGACTGAGAACGGAAATACTCTCTATCACGTTTGAACCAAGGCTTTCAGGAAGTGGGGCTGCCTACTTTCTCCCGTCTCTGTCAGATGTGATGATGAGGGTGACATTGAGCACAAGATAAAAGGAGACTGGGCCTTGGAATCACCACGTGGAGAAAAGCCAGCTGTCAACTAGGAACATCCACCTGTATTGTTAGGTAAGTGATACGAACTTCTGTTTTGTTCGGGCCATTATACACTTTGACATCAATTCGTCACTGTAGCATGATGCAGCCTAATAATACAATGCCTGACATGTAACAGGTGCAATGTGGATGTCAGTTTCTTTCCCGTGAGTTATGCTCATAATTATGCTCAGTTACCTTCTGTCTGATGCCTGTCGTGGGTGCAGCACTCACCTAGGCTCTTTGCCAGCATGCCTCACCACAGTTCTGCAACTGCCAGAGGTGAAGTCATGCATCTGGGGAGACTCAGCTGGTGAGTGGTACAGCTACAAAGTCTAATTCCACACTCGGGCTCTCGTAAACCACCCTGTCTTCCTGCTCTGGCACTGGGAGGGAACGGGATATAAGAAGAAGCTTCCCCATGGCTCTGCATACTATGCCGGGAGCTTCAGTCCTCGTGTTTCTTTACCAGTAAATAGAGAAGAGACAGCTCTAGAAAATATAATTTAGGAAAATTTGTATGAGTCCCCGTTGAAATCTAAAAAGTATCTTTATCCAGATTGGATAAAAGATGTGATTTTCCAAAGAAACTTCACACTGAATTAGTCTATGATAATAGTATTAGATTGGACTTGTTCAGTTGCATTCAAGATAAGTAAAGAGACTTTTTAAGGTACAAGAGACCGTATGTTCTAATCTCAGGGTTATTTTGGTATCCTTAGGACTTACGTAGTCTCTAGCACATAGTAGGTACCTAATTATAGTTTGAAAAGAGGGAAGGTAGGAAGGAGAGAAAAGGAAAGGAAGAAGGGAGGGTGGACGGAGGGAGGGAGGGATGGGAGGGTAAGTGATAAGAGGAAGGGAGGAAGGGAGGAATCAGGAGAAAAGGGGAATGAAATACTAGAAAAGGCAGGAGAGAAGGGAAGAGAAGGGAGGAAGGGGAGGTATTATATTACTAATTTGTGCCTGTGTTTTATTTTTGGTTGTCCCAGTACTTGCAGTAACTTATAAATTTAGAATGAAAAGTTGCCTTAGATATCTTTTCTGAGCCCTCTCTTTGAAGACGAAGAATGTGTGATTCAGAGGTTAAACACACTGTACAAGGTTCTCAGCTAGTTCATTGCAAAAGCAGGATTAGAAACTAGTTCTCCGGACTCCCAATCACACCACCTTCAAAAAAATTCTCACTGTACGATTGCTTCAGTGATCAGTGCAGCTGAGATTGGAAGCACAGAAGCAGAGAAATCCACCAAAATAAGTTAACGAGTATATATGTAGCTTCCTGATTCTGGGCCAGTGACTTGAGCTAACCAAACTGGCTAAATTCAGAGAAGTTCAGTGAAGTCTCAACATACGTTTAATTTGGGCAAATTTGACTCCCGCTCAGCAATGACAAGGAGAAACAAGGAAGAAGGGGAAGAGAATAAATAATGCAGGTGACTCGCCAGCTACTCCCCTGAAACATATGGTCCAAGGCAGCCTGACACGGAGCCGATCTGCTCTTCTCCCCTGGGAGTAAGTTCCCTCGTGTTTCCCCCAGAGTGAGCCTCTCACTCTGTGGAGTGTTTAGTGTTTAAAGATACATATTTTTCATACAACACTGCCCCTGAATGCAAGCCAACTCACCACTTCATCTGGTGTTCAACTGCAGAAAGAGCAATCTGTTCCGAAACTGGAGCAAATGCAGTTTGTATGGAATATGCTGAGAGTTAGTATTGTGGTGGTATCCCATAGTGCCTTCTGAGGGGTGCTGATGGGTAATTTTTGTACTATTTTTGTTGTTTGTTTTAGAAGCTGACTTGAGATCCCAGTCAACTGTTGAGATGCAAGGTTCCTATACTGATTTCTGCAATGTACATTCAGTGTCTTAGTTGCTTTCTTCTCTGACTTTAACATGGTCAAGCATCATGTACTTAAACTGCAGTCAGTGACATTGTAACCTTGACTCCAAATGCATTGCTGGGTGAGTACATGACTGGCTACAGGACAATATTCCTGTAATACTGGGTACCCATGATACAAAACTGGCACTTATTTTAACGGTAATTTTTAAGTTTCCTCTAGTATTGCCCCAAAGACTGGAATCCTGTAGACGTCAAAGAGCAGTGGATAAGAAGTCAAAGGTCCTGAGTTCGAATCTCAGTCTGCCATTGGCAGATGGGTGGCACTGGGCATGTCTCATACACTATCTGCCATTTGATTTCTTCACTTAAAACATGTGCAGGTAGTAATGATGACCTCAAAAGCTGCTTCCAGAATTTATAATGTTACGGTCTACTAAATGTATTTCCCTTTCTTGTATTCACAAGGAGAAGAGAAAATAGCTCTTTAGGATCTGTTCGCCCACCTGCCACTTGGTAGGTTGGAAGATAAGCATCAGATTCAGACTATGATTTGGCTCATTTCCAAATGAGCAGTTTGAGTCTATCTCACTTTCTCCTATAGACTTCATCTATCTATCTATCTATCTATCTATCTATCTATCTATCTATCTATCATCTATCTATCATTTATTTTGCTGCTGCTGCAGGTACAGCTACACATTGGATTTGGCCCCACTTTTTTGTGCTCAGCCTTCAAAATATAAGAACACTCCTGGGTGTGTCTTACTGTCTTTTACTGCAGCTCAGTCCTAGTGAATCTGTGAACTACTCCCTGGTCAGGGGTTTGTCCTGGACGCTGGCTTTCGGGCCACTCATGGTGCCTTATTTCACTGCCACCAAGGGCTTCTGACCTGAGACATCCTGCCCACTTCTATCCGGGTTTTCTATGAATTAGGGACCAGGAAATGTTGTTTATCTCTTCAAAACCCAAGAAAAAACACTACAGTGTTGCATTTGTCTTTCTTCCCACCAAACACAAAGGGCAATGAAAAGCTCCTGTCTCAGCCTAAGCGCAAAGCCGCCCCAAGACATTCCATCACCTTTTGAGTTGAAAGCATCAGTAAGGAAGGGATGATGATGAGAGAACCCAACCACTAATGAGTAGGGAGGTGAAATAAAAGATATCATCAATGATGGAAAGGTTTTGAAATACAGACAGAGCAGTGGTGAATGATCACCAACAGAAAGAGATTCGCTGCTCCTGACGGGGAAAGAAGGTGGACCTATAGCTGATTCTAATGAGAAGATTCATTCACAGACCTATCTCTGCATCTCGTCTGGGCCATTTGCATAGTGGCTTCTTCCTGTCAGGGCTAAGACATGGATGTGTCTCCTCACGCTGCCGAGGATGTATTCTTGTCTGCCTTTCCCTCCTCTCTGTGAGGACTTGGGGCTCCGAGTAGGTAATTGGCACATGCTTTCCTTAATTAAACACTCTTCTAGAACATCTGCTTTCACCACCCTCATTTTGAAACAGTGCCCCAGGCTTTTCTCCTGCAGGCACAGAAATGGGATAGAAGACAAGGTGAAGTTTAAGGCCCTGTATTAGGAGGATGTTTACCTAAGTGGAAAATTTAATACAAACAAGGGACTTGATTACAGGGGTGGCTGAGGAAACTAGATAGAATAACACAAAGTTTGAATATAAGCGAGTGTCAGCAATTCCAAATTAGACCAGGAGCATAATAAGAATTCTGAGAAGGGGATGATGACTGTGGGTTGGAGCATCATGTGGCATTCAGCTGTCAGAGTCAAGTTTAGAAGAGAACATCCTACATAACAGTAGCTGACTTTGTAGTGTGGGAAGCTGGGAGAGCTCTTACATTTGCATTGTCCCTTTCCTGTCATCCAAGAGCCAAAAGAGGGCCCAAATCTCCTTCATCCAACAGGGGGTGCTGAGTTGCCTGAACAGGCATCTGCTCTTTGGCTATTGGCTTATGGAGAAGAAAGTATGGCATCTTGGGAGAACAATGTTGTCACTTGCTGTATGTAAAAGCCCTGATGTTCCAGTCACCAGTTTGTCAGAAAGTGTCTACACTCTTTGTTTTGTAACAATCAAGGGCAAGAAATATTCTAGGGATGAAGGAGGGTTGGTACAGTGATAAAAGAACAAGAATGGGTAATGAGGAGATATTTATTTAGTTAACTGAGTTAAAAAGAAACTCAGAAAATGTTCCTGAAAGACTGAGCAGATTCAGATGGTGTGTGTTCTTTCAGCTGGTCTGAATTTAGCCTCTCATGAGAAGGCGACAAAGAATTTTGCTGAAGTTTACTGTGGACCAGACACTTTACTAAGCACATTTTATGGCTTGTCTCACTCAAGCCTCACAACACTATATATGAAGGACTATGATTGGACTCCTTTTTAAAGATACAGAAATGATGCACCATGAAGTTATGTGAAACGCCAATAAGTGCTGGAGCCCATTCAAGACGCCAGACAGCCTGAATTCAGGGTCCACGCTTCCAGAGTCTGTGCACAGTGAGTGTTCTCTCTCATTGTGGCAGGTATGATGCTGGATGTCTTAAAATGGTTATTTAAACAGCTCCCCCCCACATACTAAGACTCAGGGAAGTTAAGAGACTTACTCACATCACTAGTAAGTAGTTGAGACAAGTCTATTTATTCCAAAGCTACACTTCTCACTTAGGAACAGGGGCACTCTAGAAAAAGAATTGTTCTTGACTCCTCTCCTCTGGAAACTTATAGTCTTATAAAGGATACAAAAACAATGGACAGAACAGAGCAAGAACTGAATTACAATTACAGTTCAGGGGACGAGGTGTAGCAGTTGAGTGTTGTGGGTCAGGAGGAATGGGGAGCAACATGGGGGGGGGGACATGGCCTGAAAGCTCTTAGAGGAGTGAGGTTGGTTCTGGAATTTGCAGAGAGACTCATCAGCCTGTCGTTTGAATCATCTCCCCATCTATCTGTTTCTTCTGCATGGATCTTGAAATAAACCCCTTGTCTATTTTCAGCTGAATGATGCTGTGGAGACAGGCCTGGTGTCCAGGAAGCAGAGACCTCAGCAGTCTGTCCTGGGGTGCCTCCTGAGTCCTGAGCCTGGGCCAGCGGCAGAATGGCCTCTGCTGGGGGACCCCACATGTGCCTGGGATGAGGGGTGAGTTGCAGAGAGAGGCCTCAGGCAGGGGGATGTGAAATTGGAAATAAAGGCTGCCGATGACTAACTTGTCACCGGAGGAGGCTTTGGCAGCGAACATTTGCAGAGACATATATTGCGTGCGGTTGTAGCAAGTTGGGCCAAGGGGAGGATCATAAGACAGAAGGGGGAGGCCTGTCTATGGTATAATCTTTACACATTTTTGAGTTCCATAGAAAAAACACAAGTAGCCGCCCTGCATACTTGATCTCTCTTTATAGGGATTCCTACTTAACAGTGGGGTAAAAATAGAGAATTTAAAGAGGGTAAAGTAAAAATCACACATCCTTGAGCCCAGATTGGCTTGAATGCAAAGCCTGTGCTTTTTGGCCTAACCCTGAGTTTCCTGCCAGGGCTGAGAGGATCCACAGCATTGATACAGCGCAAGGGCAGACCTGCCTCTCTCAACCAAGAGCGGGCTTTGTGTTGTGCTTTCTGTATCTGGCTGTGGAAAATGAGCAACAAGATGGGTAGCTATGCACACGTAGACTGATCTGCCTGCAAACACAACGGCAGAGGCTCTTCTGAGCAGCTGGGGTGAAACTACAGCTCCCTCTCTCCATCACCTCTGATCCAGGTTGGGGGTGATATTTGCAGTAGAGCTTCCATGAAACAGCCCTTAAAAGGACTGGGCTTTTCTCCTGATGCCCTGGACCCTGGGTAAATAGCAGCTCAGTGTGGTTCCCACCAAGTTATGTGAGCTTGTAATCAATCACTTTCTACTCCAACTAACCAGAGCAGATTCTGTGGTCTGCCCAAGTGCCTATGACTCACATTACCCAGGTGACAAATGGGCAAACTGAGGCTCAGATGATGTAACTTGCTTCAGCATTCCTTCCCTCATGTTCTTTTCTGCACAGGTAAAAATATTCTTCTCGTAAAAGTCCATGATGGATGAGCTTTCTCTGTTAGAAGCAGGAGGTTGGCTTGTTCACATGGCTTTTGCCCTCAGTGATTATTATCATCACATGGCATTATTCCAGGTAACAGCATGGGATTCTCTTTTTGACCTAACTTTGAAGGACTAAGAATCCTTAAAGACATCCTATCCGGGGGGCAGTCCATGGTGCACTAAGTGAGGGCCGTGCAGACGTGCAATGGCGTTGCCAATTCCGCAGCTTTCTCTCTTTTTTGGTAAGCGCCTCCTGCTTTTCCATTACACAACACCCAGTGATTCCGAGGGGACTGAGTCCAAAGTGCTGGCTTGTCTGTGACTCAGGTTGTCCAGGGTACCAGTGTCGTCCATGTGAGGAGCACAACTCAAGGTCAGCCAGGGTCAGTTTCAGGGGTTCATTTGGATGAAAGTGACAGTGAAAACAGTAGTGAGGGCATAGAGAGAGAGAGAAAGAGAAAGAGGATTTTCATAGCACCCCATGTTTCTGTATTTTTGTAAGCATGGAAGCTTAAAACCTCAAGGGACCATTCTGACACCATATGGAAGAAGCTTATCTAAGACTGAGATTTAGAAAGAAGAAAACAGCTGATAACACAGAGAGAGGAGGGGAGACAGATGGGGAGAAACGTTTGGAGGGATAGGGAGAGAGAGAGAGAGATGGGTGGAGAGGGACTGATAAAGACAGAGACCAAAGTAAGATGGGGACAAAAACCAGGGAAAGGGGAATTATCTTAGGCACATACACATGGCCACATGGGCACAGACACACAGACACACAGCCAAGGGATCAAAACACACACCACAGACACGCACAGACAAAGAAATGAATTCCTGAAACCAGCAATCACCTATGCACTGGACTTCCTGCTCCTGAGAGGTAACATTGGACGAGCCCATTGGTGTTGGAGTCCTGAAGTCACAGACTGAGAATCTGGTGCTTCTGGCTCCACCTGGGTCACCGAGCCAGCCCTGTGACCTTCCTCTATCTTGGATTCCTCACTTTTATCATCTATCTTTAAAAAGGCAGCAATGACACCTGCTTTACCTGTATCCAGTGTTGTGAAAGCTGACATGAAGAGGCCAAGATAGGGATGGACTAAAATGAGAAGTGAGAAAAAAATGCTGTACAGACACATGAGCATCATAGAACATCTATCCTGAAAAAATCATCACGTTAGGAGTTTGGCTGCTTTCAACACTGCAGTTTCCACAGTGGATGGGGCTGGGGAGAGAGCCAGTCCACACAGGAAATACTTTTGGGAGGTCACAGAAAGCAGCTATTAGAAGGTGTCAAACATTCACAGAACTGGTGGGTCAAACGGAAGGGAATTCCTGTAAACAGAGACAACTGCTGCCTTTAGCACGACTTGAGGGGAGGACCCCCAAATTGGCACGATCTCCTGCTGTTTGGTTGTTCTTATACCCTCATGGGCTTCCAGATGAAAAGGAAGTGGGGGAAGAATGTGCCATTCTGGTCTTTCGAATCCATTTTTTTGGTGCCTGATTCATACAGTTCGATCTGTGGTTAAAAAGAAGAAAACTGGTTCTCTGACTCTATCCTCCCGCCTCTTGGGTGGAAGATGTTACGTTTGTGACTTGCAGGTTTTCTTTAGCAGCAAAACTGCTGTAGCTATCTTGTGTGGGAAAGAAATAGTAAATCCATGGTAGTTACAATGAATTAAAAGTGAGCTGAAATCTTTTGGAGGAAGTACATTAGAGAGGACATCTAATATGTACTGAGTATGGGACAATGACAAAGATCTTTCATGGCCTTTATGTCCTCAGTACCCACATGTGGGGCAGGTACTGAATCACATCTTACAGATGAGGAGACTGTGGTGGAGAGAATTTAGGTGAGAGGCCCCCAAACCTGGCTGTGTTTCACCATCATTTAAAGGGCTTGTTTAAAAAACAGATTGTTTGGCCAAAGCCCAGGCAACTCTGATGTGTGAATGAGGTTTGGGAAACACTGTGTCCAGTAACTTGGCAAAGATTATAGTGCTAGTTGGTGAGGGCAGTACCTACATAAGTTAACCTAGGTCTGTCTGAATCCAAATTTGTATTCTTTTTGCTTTGTCATCTTTGCTGATGATCCTTCAAGGTAACTTATACAAACTGACAAAACCTTAACCACAGACATCCTTTGTAGTTCTCCCTATACTGAAAACATCCCATCAGGAGATAAGAAATCACAGATCCTCCTGAGTGTACCCTCCTGGAAAAAGGATTTCCTCCTGGTGAGACTTAATGCAGGGCTAATGAAGTGCTCAGTGTCCTATGCCAGGTGTGGCGAGTGACTTCGGACTGTCTACCGGCTATGCTGGTGCAATTAACAGAACAAAACGCATTCACTACAGTGTGGGAGGTCAGCTCGCCTCAAGAAAGGGCTTGTGGCTCTGTGAAATTGGAAAAGAAATGATGTGTTCTGAAGCTATTTTCATCCCATTAACTTAAGTCAAGAAGAATAAAGGCAAATGCAGTTTCAAAATTAGTCTCTAAAGCTGATGTGCGTTGAAGGGGCAGAAGCCACCTTTTTCTGCCACCTCCTCCTTTTTTTCCTCACCTCAGCTTAGAAAATTGGAACTGCAGTGTTCAGCGGTGCTGGGAGTATACATGTACGTTTCATATTTCCCTATGACGGGATACATATTTTTCAGAGCTCAGGGTCTGCAAATCTCCTGATCCTGGGGAAGTAACGTATCCAGGCAGCTTCTCCCACCATCTGTCTTTTTTAGAACAGAAACCAAATAAATATGGGATCCTGATGCCTCCTAACATTTGATTCAGAGCTAGCGGCCAACTTATGTTCATCCAATGTGATCAGCTTTTTCCGATTGCTCTGTGTTATGATTTGGGACATTCTCTCCCAGCAGGTTTGGCTCCCCGAGAGCACCCAGATAACTAAACAGAGAAAAGGGGGTTTGCACTAGAGAAAGCATGGTGAGAGCGCATGCCCTTCTGAAAAAAATAGAAACTGCTTCTGGTTTAAATAAAACACAGAAATGCTTTTACCCCATGCACAAGGGGAAGACATTCCAAAGTGACAGGTACATGCTATATGTGTAACCTACCTGGCAGTCACAGCAAACAGCAATTCGGGATTTTCCCAACTACCTCAGATAATCTGAAATAAAAATTAGCATTTTCCTTGGAAAGATCCCAAGTTGTCTCACTTTTTTTTAATAGGAAAAGCAAATCTGGGTCCTCAAAGCCATAAAAATGTTGAGGTAAAAGGTGGGGGTAGGTGATTTTGAACCATCTGCCTTTAACCACAAAAATATGGTGGTAAAGTGGGATGTGTAAGAGCGAGGCATTGTAAGGCAGGCTGTTTGTCGGCATAAATGGTTTCAACCTATTTTAGCAGTCTGCACCCATTAGTCTGAGACACATTCCTGTTCTTGGGGCGAGAAATCCAAAGCTAAGTCAGCTACAAAGTGGAGCTTTTACACCAGCCCCATCAATCCACCCTCCAGTCCCACTCCATAAAAATGGCTACACCAATGGTCAGCCATGAAGAGTTTCTTTACTTTCATGCCTTTCCTTGGCTTCTCACTTTGTGCCATCTCTCCTGGGACTGTCCTTCCATGTCCAACCACATGGGTTAAGCAGATATGACTTTTCCTCGTTGCTTCTCTTTTCCATGCAACCTCTACTTGACCTCTGACTTGTCCCACATGAGGTCATTCTGGGAACCACTTGGTTTACTTCCAGCCCAGCCCCTGGGATCAGCTAGATCAGCAGGGTTAGCTGGCCTCCCTTTGTCCTTGCGGAGGTGCTGTGAGAGTACCATTTCACTCCATTTTCTGCCAGTTAACCAGGTAACCAGATCTCAAACTCCATGCGTAGAATAAACAGAGGGTTTGTGCATTTCTCTATGTGTGGACTTCAACAAAAAGCTTTCTTTTAAAAAAACAATCAACATTATAAGATACTGTAGATAAATACACAGGATCTGGCAGAAGTAACACCATTGAGCGTGGTTGGTAGGGTATGCACATGTCTTGTATGAAAGGGACAGCAATTTGAACACTTCACCTAAAATGCCATGCGGTGCTTGAGTGTGATAGTGTTATGGTACAGAATACATGCTTATGATTTTGTAATAGAAAGGGGCATTATTTGTGCCAGACCCTGTGTCTGTACTGAACCACTGCTTTAATAAGCAAGGTACACCATTTACACTAGTGGTTACCTGTGAGGAGCAGCGGGAGGCTGGCACGTGACCTGAGGGGACTATAGGACATCATTAGAACTGGTGAAGTTCTAGGCCAGGGGTCGGTGAACTTTTCCCATCAAGAGACAAAGAGTGAATATTGTTTCTTTCACGGGCCATAAAGTCATCGTTGCAACTGTTCTTTTCTGCCATTCACACATGAAAGTAGCTGCTGACAATATACAAATAAGTGGTTTTGACTGGGTTTCAGTAAAACCTGACATAGAAAATAAGTGCTGGACTGAATTTGGCTTACAGGCCATGCGTTGCTGATCCCTGTTTTAATTCTTCATAAAAAAATTAAATGATCTCATTCATAGTTGTCCACATTTTCACATAGTTGTTCTTTGTATTTTTATGTTTTATCATTTATATCTCTCTCACTTTGGCAGCTTTGTATATTTTAGAAAATGTCACCCACCAAACTCTTCGTGGGGTAGTATGAGGAATTCTAATGTGACAAAGCCTTTAAGATGGAGTTGATATTTTGTTTTTCAGTTCAGCACCTTGTGCGAATGTGTTAGTGTCATTACTTCTTGGCTAACTGACCTTGGACAAATTACCTGACCTGTTTCCTTACCTCTAAAGTGAAGATAAAAATTATGTCTGTTCCTCATAGCTGTTTATGAAGACTCAATGAAATAGAACAAACGGAATGCCTAGGACTCCACCCACTTCATAGTGAGCACTCAGTGCTGATGCTTCGACCATGGCCGTGGCCATGGCTGTTGTTCCTGCTACTGTTACTACTACAGTATTACTGCTCTTAACTTCTAGGGTCCCATTTAATGGAAGACAAAGAAGATCAACAAGCTAAAACGTGGAAGCTACTTCTAGGTCATAGACAGATATGACCTGAATTGGGCCTGACACTTGTTTTCCCAGGAGAGGTGACTTGATTTAAGGAGAAAACAAGAGCAATGATACTCAGCCTATGTATGTGCCTGAGTACTTCCAGTTCCCTTGAGGACAGTTGGCTTCCTCAAGTGGTTCCAACACAGCCATACCTTCATTCATTGAAACTGGATATGAAGAAAGTATTTGCTAAATAATGTGCAATGGTAGCCTCAATATCGCTTATAAGGTTATAAATCCCACGTGAGTAGAGCTTTCCTGTAGAAGAGATAATGAAAAGAGGTTAGGAAGAGAACAGGAAACAAAAAGTGTAGGCAGAAATGAGGTCATGTAGCCAAGACTTAATGTAGCTACAAAGCGTACTCATCGAGTGTGCTGGCTGCCCTGATAGACCTGGATTCTGCTACTTCCTAACTAGGTCACTGATGGAGCTGCTTAAAACTGGAGCCTCAGTGTATTAATCTGCAAGAAGGAGGTGATGAGAAAGGTACCTTGTAATGTTGAACACATATCGTGCCTATGTGTAGTAACTGTTCAACAAAAGGCCTTATTATCACTTATTACCTACTCTGAGTGCTACCTTTAATCACAAAGGACAGAAGACACACTTTAAAATCTGCAACACTCATAAAAAAGACCCACCTTTCCAGACAAGGAAGAAAGAAGAGACCTAGCATGCATTTGTCTGTGCTCTGTGCCAGATCAAGCTAAGATTTTTGTGTGTGTTATTTCACTTAATCCTCACAAAACACTGTGGAGGTGGACATTAGTATCCCTTCTGAGAGAACGTGAGATTATGTAGAAAGAGGATGGATAACTTATTCCAGGTCATACTGCTGAAGCTTAGTCATGGTCTCTCTGACTCTAAACCCATTAGTTTTTTTTTCAGCTCATCACATTCTCAGCAGATCAATATCATGGGTTTGTTACTATACCTATAATTTGGGTATTGACCTCTGACCTACTAGGCTCTCTTATGCCAAGGGTCTGAGGTTAGCACATGCCTCTCTTGGCCTAGAAGTTAGCTTTTGAGAGTAAGAAATCTGCCTATTTTCACTTCCCTGATATGCACAGACATGACCTAGAGGAAACAGTTTTTCATATATCTACTCAGAACGTACTTCTTACAGAGTACTACAGAAAGACCGGAAACAGCCCTGGCCAGTGTGGCTCAGTTGGTTGGAGGGTTGCCCCATAAGTCCAAAGGTGGTGGGTTCAGTTCTCTGTTGGGGCACTGCCTGGGTTGTGGGTTTGGTCCCTAAGTTGGGGCATGTGTGAGAAGCAACCAATCATTGTTTCTCTGTCACATCAATGCTTCTCTTCCTTTCTTTCTCTTCCCTTCTTGCTCTCTCTAAAATCAATATGCATATCCTCAGATGAGGATAAAAAAAGACCCTGGATGGGTGTTCTGCAAAGTCAAACCCCCTTCTCTCTGGGACCATTGCTAATATATATATTAAGATT
Organism: Artibeus jamaicensis; assembly: GCF_021234435.1. Lineage (NCBI taxonomy): Eukaryota > Metazoa > Chordata > Mammalia > Chiroptera > Phyllostomidae > Artibeus > Artibeus jamaicensis. The sequence continues at coordinate 5,140,136 of NW_026521828.1, read as the reverse complement.
TCATTTATTTACTTTTAGAGAGAGGAGAAGAGGGGAATAGAAGGAGAGAAATATCAGTGCATGGTTGCCTCTTGTGTGCCCCCTACTGGGACCTGGACCACAACCCAGGCATGTGCCCTGACTGGGAATCGAAACAGCCACCCTTTGGTTCACAGGCAGGCCCTCAATCCACTAAATGACACCAGCCAGGGCACTGTATTTTTATATAAACCCAGCACGGAAACATTTTTTGATACTTTCCAAGGACTGTAATTACTTGTTCCCAACAAAAAAATTAAGTCCAATAACTTAAACCTACGAGGAATAAAAGAACTGAGAAACAGGGGAAAGTATTTTGTCAATTGTAGGACCCCAAGGTCCTGGTACAAGAGCCCCAGTGTGAGGAGGGCACACACATTGTGGCACCAAATGCCCCCACCAAATGCTCCATTTCCCCAGGACAGACTCAGCCTCAGTGTGTCCCTTACTTAAGTTTACAGACACAAGAGAAAATCACACTGCTCTGCACACACAGAATCAACAGGTTGTGATGATACCTGCTCACCAGCAAGTGTGAGCTGTTTTTGTCACTGACTCCACTGCTCAGAGCCACTTCTGACCCCTGTACATTTGTGTGACCAGAGTTCATAACTCCTAACTATACGAGTTGAGAGAAACTACCTTGCCAACAAAGATATCAAATCCACTGAATTCCTGAGTAATGTTTATGTTCATTGACCTATATAACTAATTTTCCCTTATCTATTGACTTAGTAGAGTCATCTAGTTACATGTGAGTAAAACAAAAATTAAGAAATTAAAATATGAATACATGTAAACAGAGAAAACCATACTAACTGAGCAAGTACTCTGCGCAGGGGCTGCCCTATGCATTTGGTGTACATTATCTCATTTAGTTCTTAACACAATCCTGAAAGCAGTGTTATTATTCTCATTTTATAGACAAAGAGCATGGACACACCTACACGGAGTGACTTATTAAATGTCTTGAAGTCTCAGAGACCAGATTCGAATGCACATGACCTTTCACAATTACATGTTCCTCTCCCCTACAAAGTTTGCAATTAATCCTCATACTAGCCTTTGAGATAAGTACTGTATTACTCCCACTTTACCGATGAGAACGTTGAGACTCAGAAAAATTAAGTAATTGCTCAAGATAGCAGAATGTGTATAGGCAAAAAATATAAAATGCTTAGTCAGGCATGTTGGAGTCCAACAATTAGAAGTGTTAGCAATAGTATCTGGTTTTTGTTATTTTTGGTTTTTTAGGAAAATATTATGTTCAACAGAACCAATTGACCACTGATTTGCAAATTCCAAATTGAAAGACTGGGACTGATTCAAATCAGTCATCATTATCCAGGGACAGAGGAGACAATAGTCTCAAAACTGTGCTCTGATTAGCCACTTGGCAAACCTTTCTCCTGTTGTCTAATCCAGGGACTAGGAAGCCACTGACTTATCATGGTGTCTTCATAGCTTGGTTAGTGACCACTGCGCTTTCATTGAGCTGAGGAATATCATAACTGAGAAGAAAAAACACAGCAGAACGTGTTCTGCTTGCTCACTCATTACTACCTTTGAGACATCATAGTGTGATATCCAAGGTGTGGTGGAAGGAACTGGAAGACTGCAGCTGAGCAGAGAAGTGAACCAGGCTGTAGTACCCATCTGCTGGATGACCAGGGGGTGAGGTATCTAAAGTCCTGGGGTGTTGGAAAGATTAAAGGAGTTTGTGCCACTGATGTACTTGGCACAGATCCTGGTACATGCTAATAAGCACAGCATAATTGTTCATTAATGTATCATCAGTCAGGGCAGAGGGTTGGAGGTAGGTTCCCACCTCCCTTAACCATTTCAGTACAGACCAAGGTAAACCGTGGTTCCTTCAAGGGGCACAAGGAGGGCACTTAGGATCCTCTTGAGATGCTGCCTGCAGCTTTGCGGTGCAGCCTGCTCTCCCAGGTGCTCCATCACCAAATCTTTTGCAGGTATTTAGCAAATCAAAGCCGGCAGCAGGAGGCTATCAGCCTGACATATGATATGATAAACACCTTCTGCAATTTAGCGCTCTGCACTGGGAGTGTGCAAGCAGGGCAAGTTCATTGCCAGGCTATCAACTGACAGGATGCTTTGGAAGCACCCTCTGTGTCTGCTGAGAACTGTCTAAGACATCAGGGGCTCTGGGAAGTGGGTGGTTTTTAAACCTGAAGAGAATATTGGATGGAAACGGCCAGTGAGGGGACTGGCGGGCAGTCATCCAAACCATATGAACCAACTCTTGAGAACATGATTACCTACCAGCAGACAGGAAGGAAAAAGAATAGGCATCGGAAGGAGGCCTAGAAATAAGGAGATACAAGCCTTTCATTTTACGGTAGAAGTGATGATGGTAGGGCTTGAGGGGCGAGGCACCAACTGGAAGCTCAAGTCAGTGATCCCAGTGGTTCTTGCGCAGACCAGTCGGATTTCCTTCTGCAGTTCCTTATGGGCAGCATAGTGCAGAAGCTGGCAGACTCTGGCTTGGCCAAGTTATGATTTCTGTCGCCCTGGGGGAATTATTTAATCTTTCTGTGCCTCAGTTTCCTTAACTCTAAATGGGTTAATATTAGTATAGATACCATGGGATTGTTATGGCAATTAAATGAGAAAATGCATATTAAAAGTTTGAAAGTTTGTGAAGGTAGCAATAAAGTTTATCTATTGTTGTTATTATTGGCTCCACGTTACTGGCTTTGCATTTCCTGGTGCTGGGTTTGCCAAGACTTCTGCAGTGAGAGAGGGAGTGGCAGGAACATCAACTCTCTGACAGGTGCTGTCAGGGCTGTCCTCCTGTGTTGGGTTGGCCAAAAAGTTCTTCTGGTTTTTTTCCGTGAGATGGCTCTGGTGGCACTTAGTTGTCTTGAACTCATTTTGTTAGACTGTGCTGTGATAGCTGTCGTATCAGCGTGCATTTAAAAAAATCTTACCAAAATTGAAAACACGCAAGCCTGAATGAGGAGCGTGTCACTACGCACAGCTAATACAGGAGGCAAAGGCTAGGTCATAAAAAGCCTTATGGTCATTTTTAAGGTTTTATAGTTTACCAGTTGCTTACTGGTAAACCTTACTATTAAGGTTTAATAGTTTTAAACAGTTGCTTTGTGGGGAATGGACTGGAACAGAGTAAGGCTGAACACAAGGAGATGGATTAAGCAGGCTATTGCAAGTGTCCCTGTGAAAAATGACAATGACTTGAATTAAGACAGTGGCTGTGGGGGGTGGAAAACTGGCTGGAGTTGAGATATATACTTTGCAGTAGAACAAGCAGGGATATGAAAGAAGCAGCATCAAATGCTTTGGCTTAGAAAATATAAAAGCTTATCTTTATACAAATTTTACAAAATACTTCATGTGCATTATCTGATTTGATCCTCACAATTATAAATGGGACCAACATTATAATATGACTGCAGTAATCAATCCATAGCTGAAAACAGAACCAACTTCTGGAGCATGGCCCAGGGCTCTCTTTCTGAACCAAGTAGAGCAAAGGTAGGTTTACACTTTTTAGTATGGAAAGTAATGCAGTAACTAGTAAGTAATGTTCCAAGAATAAACTGTTCTGCATACTCATGACTGTAAACCTACTTTTGCCCACCTTGCATATTGCTTTACTCCATCAATATGTGCTTAATAAGTATTGGGTTGGCCAAAAGTCTGTTGAGTTTTTCCATAAAAATAAAACACTCATTTTTCATTTTCACCAATAAGTTTATTGATTTTGGATATTTTGAGTAGGTCGGCTATCTCCCTCATAGTATAACATTGATTGTTCTCAATTAATGTCTCGATTTGATCGCTGTCAACTTCAGCTGGCCCACCCAACCACGGGGCATCATCCAGAGAGAAATCTCCAGCACGATGCCTGGGCTTCGGGTCAGGTTGCTGGTTGGGGACATGCGAGAGGCAGCAGGTCTATATGTCTCTAACACAGTAATGGTTCTCTCCCTCTCTTTCTCCCTCCCTCCCTCCCTAAAAATAAATAAATAAAACCTTAAAAAAAAAGAAAGAAATCTCCAGCACGAAACTTCACAAACCCCTTTTAACACATTCAATCAATCACAGCACCTTCTCCATACACTGCAGAAATCTTAGTTTGTGTTTCATTTGTGTTTTTACATTTCTTGAAATAACAAAATACAATACGCCAAAACTGTTGTGTATTTTCTTCCATCTTCAATGTTAAAATGGTCACCAGATTTGTGGGTTTTTAAACTACACTGAACAATGACCAATGACACTGTCTAGGTGTCCTGCAATTTAACCCAATGTTGACGCTGTCTATCAGGTCCGCCAGGTCAAGGGTTCAATCCTGAGGAACTGCCCCTTCCCATCCCCTACCCCACCCCCAACTTCAGACACTAGTTTATCAGCTGTGCTTCTGACCAGCTAGCCACAGATTGGAGGTTCCAAGTAGCATCCCTTTAGGTTTGATGAATTTGATAGAGCAGCTCCCAGAACTCAAAGAAACTTTTTACTTAGTAGATTACTGGGTTTTTATGAAAGAATGTAACTCAGGAACAGCGAGACAGAAGGATGCAAAAGGCCAGGTATGGAGAACAGCGGGGCACTTCCATGCCCTCTCCCAGCACACCCTGTGCTCACCAACCCGGAAGCTCCCTGAACCCTGTTCTTTGGCTTTTTATGGAGGGTTCATTACAAAGGCATCGCTGATTAACCCATTGGTTTTTGGTAACTGAACTCAACTGCCCATTTCTCTTCCTTTCCTGGAAGTCAGGGGTGGCATGGAAAGTTCTAGTTTCTAATCACATGGTTGGTTCTCTAGGTATCCAGTCCCCAAACTTAGGTGATTTCTGGAAGTTACCTGATTAACATGAGATACCTTGATTACCCTCTTTGCTTAGGAAATTCTAAGGATATTAGGAGCAAAACAGGGAGGAAGCAAATATATATTTCTTATTACAAATCACAATATCACACTTTTCCACATGAGATTATTACCAATAATGTTTCTTCTCCCTGAAAAGACCTTGTTTCCACTCTCTACTGAAATAATTTCTTCTTATTTTTTGGGTCTCAATTTAATTGTCACCTCTGATTTGATATACCTGACCCTGCAGTCTGAAATGAAGATAATTTCACTTGTAACAAGGAACACAAATTGTTGAATAAGATAGGGCCTTTGAAGCACATGCTTACAACCAGTAAAATTATGCAAGCCAGCGAGGGAAATTCAGAATCTTGAGAGATTAATGCTTTTGATAAAAACAATATTGATGTTGAAGATACCACAATGAACTTAATATAAAAAAGATGATAGCAATCCCAACTACAGGAATAAGTCCAATACACTCCACTCTTGGTAACTGTTTAGACCAAACAGACAAGTCAAAAAGGATATTGAAGGTTTAAGAGCAAAAATAGTAAGTTTGTAAAATGGATCATTGTACCAAAAAACTTAAGAATACATAGTCGTTTGGAGCACACATAGGAAATGAGAAGAAATAAAATAGATCACAATGCAAAGAGAAAGGAACTAGGTTGAAGAAAATACTTGCTCAGTTCAAGAAGAGAGCCTTACAGAATTGGTTTCTGTAACAGTTTTTCTTTGTCTCTTATTTTGCAAGTATGAATAAAGTTTATTAAATTAACTAATGACTACATCGAAAGGCAAGGCTTTTAAAATAAAATTTGATGAATACCAACAGTGAAGTTTTTGCTTAATTCTATGACAACTGTTCCAATTTTTTCCCCCTTTGCCTCCTCCGCCCAGCCCACCCCCTGCTCCCACAGTCAGTCCAGTTCCACTGTTGTCCAGTTCATGGGTCCTTCATACATATTCTTTGACTAGGCCCTTTCCCCTTCTTTTTGAGCATATAGTGAACATTTAAAATAAGAAGAAATAAAATGGATCACAGTACAAGGAGAAAGGAACTAGGTCAAATAAAATATTTGCTCAGTTCAAGAAGAGAGTCTTACAGAATTGGTTTCTGTAGCAGATAGCTCTTCAAGGTTGCACATTTTTAAGAAACAATCTCAAGGCAAAAACCGTAAATGTGTTTTTACAGAGCAGGAGAAGATTGTTGTGATGCAAAACAAGTCTGAGCAGTGGAAGGAGCAAGCTGGCCATGGAGACTGAGTAATTCGAGACACTTGTTTCATTAAGATATGATGGAAATAAATTAATGAAATATTAAAATATCAGTAATTTTAGTCTCTCTCACACACGCACATACACACTTTCGTGGCTATTCTGCTGAGAAAGTAAATACATCAACTACTTCAGCCTAAGTTATGACCTCGTATTTAGCCTATGAGAAAAGAAGGTGCCTGTGTAAACTTCCCTTGAACTTGCTTCTTCAGCAGCATTCGGATCCCAGGGACACAGCTCAAAGAGCAGGGCTCTTTTGATTTACAGTCATGGCCTATTTTTGTATCTGCTACAATGTTTGCTCAAGTGTAGCTCTGACACCATCGAGTCTCAAGCATTTCAGAGAGCAGAGTTTATTGTTTTGAACCAACTTTAACAATTTTCTGGAGAGAGTGTTAGAAATGAGAGGCCATTTAGAAACTAGTCCAACCCTTCTCTATGTGATAATATGTGAAACATCCAGAGAAGCGAGGAGGTGAGCGCAAAGCAATACACTCCTATTTCTGATTCGAATCTCTCTCTTCCTCTTCCTCTCTCTTTCTCTCTTAGAGGAAGAAAGAGAGAGAAAGTTTAATAAAGCAAAAATGGGATATCAAAACAACCCAAAACATCATCATTTTGTGAGAGCTGACTATCTGAACAATGATAGAGGAACTAGGAAAGAAGGGGCATAGCACCTTCCTGCTTCCTTACCCTCTTCCATCTGCACTTCCGGCCCTGATGTCAGGACTTGTGTGCTCTGGTGTGGCTCTCTCTAACGTCCAAGTCCACCAAGTCATCACCTATGCGTGTGGTTGCTATCCCTTAGGCAGTGTAGATAACATTCCCTAATTTTTAAAAACAAAATCTTTTTGAAGGGCATTTGGAAATTCATTTAGCATAGTTAGTTTCTGAAAAAATTCCAGTAATGAGGGTGCAAATTACTTGACTTAGTTGAATTTCAAGAACCATATGGCCACCCCTGTATGCTCTTTGGAGCTGCCGGAAGTGACTCCCTCACTCACCGTGTACTGGGCCCAGCTTTGAGCACTGGCCACCTTCCTCCCTGGGCAGGGAAGGAGGCACGGGAACCTAACTTCAGAGTGAAAGAGATAATAAGGCATCTTCAGATCATAGCGGCTTCTCAATCGCTGGGAATCCTCTCCTGCGGGAATCACTGCGGCTGTCATAAATATTTTGACAATAGATTGAATGGGCTGCCATAAACATAACCCAATCACAAAGAAATCTGACACAGATTCTTGGGAACTAGTTTGGTGAGATGCATGAATGGGGTTTCTTTTCAAAAGTAGAGGGAATATTTTGAAGTCCTTTTAAATAAAATGACTCAGATTTTTAAAGCATCTAATAGAGTAGGGATCTCACATTCTCATTCTTCTATAGCGAAACTTTTCATTTTAATAGCATTTTACCCAGGCTTGGATGAGTCCTTAATTGCAGTAAATTGGTTTTAAAAGACAAGGGACTTTTTTTTGTTTTAAACAAGTGATGATAAAAGTTAACATCTTTATGAAGACAGTTTGTTCTACCAGATGTGAGGATTGTAATAGATTATGAGAGAATTAATTCTCTGGGCACTGAAGAGGCAACATGTACTTCCTCCCTTGCGCCAATACTGAAATTCTATTTCAACAGTCATTTTCGAGGGCGGGCCGTCAGAGGCATGAATGTGTGTACCTGAGGCTCTTCTCCAAGTTTCTGAGTTGAGACCTGAGGGTGTGTGATGATACCCCTGCTCACTGCGGGGCATTCTCTACCTCTTGAAGCTCCTGCAGGAAGAGCGGAGCACATCTCGGGATGGTAATGGTAACGTGGTTGAAGTGAAAACCATGGGCTGTGGTATCACGGGGCTTTCGGGACTGACCCAAGGTGACCGCAACGTGCCTGAAGTTTAAACCCAACTTCCTCTTCTTTTGGAGGATACAGGTGGGGTTAGTAGTTACCACGGTAATGTTTTCTGAGAATTGATGACACTTTATATAGCCTTTACATTGCACATTAAGTTATATTAATGCATCTGATTCGCCAAAACTGAAGCAAAAAATAGCGTGTGCTTTCCTTCCCTTCACTGGGCAGATGCCCTGCAGGGGGCAGATGAGAGGGGCCATTCTGCTCCGCTTTCTCTCGGGTCCTAGGTGCCTCCCTGTGTATAGAGCCACACCTCACAGAATGTGGGTCTGCTATGCACATGGGCACGGTTTTCTGTACAATGTGGCTCTTACCCCAATTTTTTCCGCTTGGTTCTCAAGTGAAGAAACAGAGACCTGTTCGGAGAATGCAGGGAAGCCAGTGGTGCTGCACTCACTGAGAGGTGACCCGGGTGGGTGTCTCAGTGCGTGAGGGTGGCCCTGAATTAGGGCTGCCAGATAAAATACAGGCCACAGGCCCTGGCTGGTGTAGCTCAGTGGATTGAGCGCAGGCCTGCAAACCAAAGGATCGCGGTTGGATTCCCAGTCAGGGCACATGCCTGGGTTGCAGGCCAGTGCCCAGCGGGGGATGCACGAGAGGCAACCAGACATTGATGTTTGTCTCCCTCTGTCCTTCCCTTCCCCTCTAAAGATAAATAAATAAAAGCTTTAAAATTAAAAAAAAACTAATAATAAAAAATACATCTGAATTGCAAATTAACAAAGAAATATTTTTTTAGAATGCATTATTTTACCATGTATAATGCAGACTTGTTGTCCAAATTTTTGAGGGAAAAATAAGGATGTGCACTATACATGGATAGTAATAATTTCACATCTATATCAATGTTTTTAATTCATTTATGCTTATGCGTTAAAAAAGTGTAACTCTAGAAAGCAATAGCTGTATGCATAATAATACTCTGGAATAAATGCTAAAATTCCTTTATAATACAAAAACCAGTATCTAAATGTAAATAAATAAACAAATTGAATGAACAAATTAAAACAGAAGATTTTTTCCCTGAAAGTTTGGGCCAAAAACATGAGTGCACAATATATACAGAACTGCATTATACTCAGCAAAATACAGTAACTTTTTTTTTTCCTTCTAAATTTGGCAAGCTTACCATAAATTCTATGCTTTAAGGAATATTGAAAGATTTTTTTCACAAGTATTCTTTAACATGAATTTGTAGTTTCTTTTAAAATTGTCTTTTTTATACATTTTATTTTCTAATTACAGTTTACATTAAATATTATTTTATATGAGTTCCAGGTGTTCATTCGGCACAGTGGTTAGATGATCATATATTTTACAAAGTAGTTCCCCTCGATAATTCAATTATGCACCTGGTACCACACACAGTTATCTTGATATCACCGCCTATATTCCCTATGCGATACTTTACCCCCCGTGACCACTCTGTGACTACCAGTTCATACTTCTCACTTCTCTTATGTTTTTCACCCAGGCCCCCAACCCCTGTCTGTTCTCTGTACCTATGAGTCAGTTTGTACTTTGTGTGTTCATTTTTTTCAACAGGTAATTTTGACTTTAACTGATTTTCATTTCATATATTGACTACAGAATCTAACCTCATGTAAGATAAGGTGGGACCGTGTTACACTTATATAGTTTCTACTTTGTCCCATTCAGATGTCTGAGATGATCCTCATGGGGACTCCAAGTCTGTCTTAGGCATGCCCATTTTCCAGATGAGAATGTTGATATTCAGAATAACTATGTTATTCAAGGTCATTGGGAAAGTTAAGAGGCAGAGTATGAACTTCTCTCTGAGCTATCCTTTAGCCCAATTTCTCTCTTTTACAAACTCACTCCTACCTGGGCATAAATAATAATTGATTAATCTTTTGAATACATTCTAGCTAGTTGACAAATAATACTATAGATAATATATAAAAATGTAGTATACTATATATAATACCATATAATAAATCTGTAGAATAATACTCCCTCTTTGGTAAATTGTGTCTACCTAATAAAAATGTTTGCTCTTCTTTAACATCCCCAATATTAGTGATTTGGGATGATCTAGCCTTCTCCTGAGAGAGTCAATAGTCCTATCTGAACACCTTAACATTTCACCATATAGATTACCACCTCCTGAAACTGTTTAGGGGTATAAAGAATATTGGTGCATGAATTATGAAAATAATGTTTTTAAAAAATAGTCCTTCAAATGATTACAGTCTCTTGAGGCACCCCACACCTGTGCCGACACATATATAAGCTTTTGCTCCTCATGCCTTTCACTGGAACAAACGTGGCTGAAGTCCCTCTCTGCAAATCACTGTCAGATGGTTTCTCCCACTGAGTTTTATGGTTTTGGTGGTGTCAACCTCCTTTCCTACCACGGTTTGCTTCCATTTCAGGGACCAGCAGAAGTCACACAATGACAATCTGCTGCAGTAGTCATCTTAGTCATTCACTAAATGCTCCACATGTTTAGTAACACATGCCAAGGGTATGTGGTCATAACGGGGGTAGTTTTTAACTGTTACTTCTCTGGGGTCATTTCCTCCTTCAGTCAGTTCAGATCTTCTTGGTAGAAGGGGGAAATTAACCATAATAATGGAGGGAACATGTTCTGAGTGAAGAGTTTTTTCAATGGTGAAAAGTGTCCCAAGCATAATCTTCACTGGCTTCTCAAAATGCCACGTTGCCAATGAAGGAAACAAACGCAAGCCAGCCTAAATGTCGTCCACCATGGCACACTGGAGTGGGGAGATGAGAGATTAACAAATGTGAGAAAGTGTGGGAGAAACGTGCCTACCCCATGCATTTGTTAGTGGGAGAGCTCCTTCTCTGTACGTACTCTCTCCCTCAAGGTCGGCTCACCAGATCCATTTTCAGCCAACTCCTCCCTGTCGTATTCAATAGACAAGTTTTTCCTCTTCAATGTGATAGAGAGCAACAAATAGGTACAGAGCAACTTTAGTGAAGAAATTCAAGGAATCTAGGAATAGAAAAACCATTAGGAAATTGAGGAGAAGCTGGGGATGAGGAGCAGTCTCAGTGGAAGGGAGTGCTTATGAGGTGAATACAGAAATTGGGACTTCTTCCTCTATCACTTTTGATGGCAGATAATTATGCTTTTCTTTGCTGAATAAAAGAAACTCAAAGCTTTACAAGGTCCTGGACATCAAATACCGTTTTGATACTTGATACTTCAATGAGGGAGAAATGCACTGGTTGAAGTTCCTTTGAAATCCACATTGGACATAAAACTTAAGTCTAAAAATGTTTACAGCATAAATAAACTTATGGGAGCCTAGCTCAGGAAGAACCTGCAATAGATCACAACACAACCCTATGGCACCCCGGTTTCCTCCCTCTCTCCTACCAGCTTAGAGAAGAAATTTTGATTGTTTATTTAAATAAAGAAGCAGTAGCTAAAAAGAAGCATTAAGCCCAGATTCAAATGAACAGACCTGATGAAGTGGAAATGACTATGCATGAATTAATCATAATGCTTTAATCAGGGTTTTCTAATGCTAGCTAATTGCTTCCATAAAGTATAGCATCAAATGAGTTCGGTGAGTTGTAGAAGGGAGATTTAGAGAACTCTAATAGGATTCTGTTTTGAACAAGGGTGATGTGGAAAAATCAACTTATTGCCACTGAAGCTGTTGTGTGCCCAAGTGGCTGAATAAGCTTGGCTATCAGTCAACTCAATTAAATTATGGGCATAAATTAAACTTATATCATAAAGCTACCATATTTAATTTCATTTGTCTTCCTAAGTAATTCCATTCCCAAGAGACACTAGACATTTTGCATGACTTAAAATAAGTTATCTTTCTTCTCCAATGTGGTTTCCATTAATTTAATGCCACTACATAATCATTCAAATGGTTCAGCCCCTGTGGCTTTGGGGTATCCATGTGTTTTGTGTGATTGCGATTCCCCAACAACATCAAAGTAGAGGACTCTGAACTCCCAGCTTCTGAAACATCATTCTGGTCTCTCTGACAGGACCAGAAATTACAATCACTAATTCTCCTCTTTAGCTGAGCACATAGATGGTTTTTATATTGCCCTGCCCATGTGATACAGAGGGCTATGCGTTAAGCACCATGTTTCTTATTGCCAACAAATCATTCCCATAATTGAAACTAATCTGTTTTTCATCTTGCAACATACTCATTCGACTCCAAAGCAAAGACCACCTGAGGAAAATATGTGTCATTACCATTTTTAAGGAGCTAAGGTCTCTGCGACCCCTCTCTCCATGCTGACTGGTCTCAATGTCTGAGTTCACGAGTGTCAGCTTATTTGGAGGAAAGTCAGTTCTTACTTAGGACATGAACTTTTTATCAACAAACATCAAATCTTTCAGAATCCCTTATAAGGCCTCAAAGATCTAAAGGGATCTTTGATCCCTTTAGATCTTTGAGGCCTATACTAATGGTTCATGCTGACATTGGCCTGCAGTGTCTGCAGCATTGTGGATGAGATATGAGACAAATTCACATGAACTATGGAGTCCTGTGGAGGAAAAGGAACAGCACAGCCACTCTCTCAAGGGGAGAGCACCTCAGAGAGCCTTGGAGTACCTTGACCACTCTGTCAAGAGAAGAATGCGCTGACCCTTGCCTTGACAAGATTTTTGCTTTTCTGGGCACATAACATTGAGGATGGTCTTCATTTACTATGCACAGGTTCACTTTAGGTGGTTACCTTTTACAGAAAACAAAGGAGAGGATGTTGCTAATTACATCACAGAAGGAGGATATTTGCAAATGCAAAGGGAAAAGTGGTTGAACTGGTTACATTCATCCCTGAAAGGTTTAGCATAGATTTTAGGAAGTTACTTTAAAGATATGCAGTAAATGTTTGCTGCCTCAGTTCAGGGTGAGGGAGTTTTAGCAAAAAGCAAGTCTCAAAGCACCCTAGGTTTAATGCAGGCCTGATTCCCCACAGGAGAACCTACCCGTGGGCATGGGTCCTGTGTACTGGACCTTGCTTTCCACGGGCCTTTCCAAGTGGGAGCTGGGCCCACGCCATGCAGAACGGTCTCCTATAAATGATTTTATAACGCAAATTTCTAATATATTGCTTTACTTTTGTGTGTGTGTGTGTGTGTGTGTGTGTGTGTCTCCAAAAAGTGACCCTTTGCTTATGAACCTCTCTGGTTTGATATGTTGGGTGATGTCAGTACTGTAGACAGGTAAGAAAGTTAATTTACTATGGGGTAGAGAAATAATCTAGATGTTCACCAACTATAGAAGAAATTAATTAAATAAAACATAGATACTAGCAGCTGTTAAAAAAGTGACCTTACACAAACACAGAATATTGTATATATTGTTCTTATATGTATTTTTATCCTAGCAATGAATTCATCAAAATTCAGTATATACAATATGAACAACATGGCCCCATTTATGTAAAGAAAAATATTTGGGTAGATGTAAGCTCATATACGAAACTTGACAATTGGTTACTTTTGTGTGGAAGAAGAGGGAGACTTCCAGTGCTCTTTCCAATCCTCAGGACTGTCTGAATCTTGGCCAGTGGGCATATGATCACATATTAATGTGCTAACAAATTTACTCATGTCAAAATGTTCCCAAGACTATAAAACTAGTATAGAATTCTATCCCAGGTTTGTGTGACTCCAGAATTCAAACTTAATTACTCCAAAGGCATTAGGCATGAACTTGTACATAACACACAGAGTGGGACTACATATGTGTTCCATGCTGACAGGTACACTGTACTGTTCAACAGTATGGAGCTAGGATTAGGAATAAAGGAGCTAGTTGATATGTAGTCATTGAATGGGTAAACAACTCCTTTTTCTTCACACAACCAGATCCCTTCTCAGGAGGCTCATAAATGGTTTTGGGTATTTGGCTGGAAAGAATTATATGATACCTCTTGTTTAATAATTTTAACATTCTAGGAAATATTATTTATTAGTTCTAGAGAAATAGCCCCAAACTGGAGACTAATTGAATTTTCCACCCACGGATGGAGAGAGTTCAAGTGGAACAGCTCTTGACAACAAGCCCCAAACAACACGTCCTTCTTTGCTGCCTCCTCTCCCTGGATCAGAAACACGCTGCTGAATGCTGACTTTGAAGAGCTCCCAAGATAGCTTCCCAGATGACCTCTCAGGTCACAAGCCCAACGTATTTGAAAGGCTTAAGTACCAGAGAGTGCAAAGGGAGTGGGCGGAATTTCCTTCTTTGATTGGTGCATTATTCTGAGAAGTGCTGGTGCAGATTGTTTTGCCCGGAGGGAGGGAGGGAGTCCAGGCTTTGCCTAATTTACAAATCCAGGAGCTAATTAACCTTTTAGAACTCTGTGAAACCTCCCAAACTAAAGAAAAGAAGAATAATTTCTACATGCATGACAAGAAAATAAGTGAAAGAAAACCCCAGATCTGCATTAGTCAGTGCCTGCAGAGACCATGGGCTGTAACTGCCTTTAATCCAGCCCATCCTCTGCCACTGACATTAATTTTCCTAATGCATAGTTGGGGGAACATTAAACCATTTTGCTGCTTAAGCACACTGCATCACTCCCACTGCCTAGACTTCTTAGAATTGCATTCTGGGCCCTCTGTTTAGCTCTAGCATTATCTCCTACTACTACCTTACATCTATAGTCTGCCCAGATGAAATGATTTATTAGTTTCCATTCCAAAATGAGCTTCAAGGTACAAAATTAACAGGTAGCATTTATCAAGCATGTACCATGCACTATATATTCTGCTGAATGCCTTACATAGATTGCTTCATTCAACCTCCTGGCTGTATGAGGTAAATGCCATTTTAGAGATAGAGCTATTAAGGTATGGAGAGCATAAGTAACCTGTCCAAGGTCACACAGGAAGTGGTAAATGGGAATTTGAACTTCAGCAGTTTAACCTCTAACTCTCTCTTATAGAAATAAAATAGTCTGGTCATTCAGTTTTATCCTTTGGCCAACATGTAGGGTCATGGTCACTAAATGAGCAGAATGAGCTCATTAAATGAGCCCTCTTCTATGTCAAGAAGTTGGGAAACCTGCCATATGAATTTGGTTTATTTAGCTATTCAGTAGTGCTTGTTGAGTACTTCCTAAGTGTAGACACCATTTTAGATGCCACAGATACAGCTGTGATGCAAACAAACAGAACTCCTTGAACACATGGAACTTATATTCTAGCACATTCTAGTTTCTCATATTTTATCACAAGGGACCTAAGTCAGCCTGGATGATGTAAACAAGCTTTGGTCTCTGGAAAGGGATAAGCAGGTAGTAACTTTGCTTTTTCTTGGGGGCCGATCACTCAGACAAAGGGCCATATGGATTCTGGAGGTGAAAATGAGGTTTATTAACCAAGAGATACCAAATTTTCATATTACAAGGGACCATCCTGAAATGCCACACTAAGTGGGCCAGAAGTGGCTTGTGATGTTTTAAAGAACATTTACTTCAGTCTATACCAGCTGGCCCTTCTTGCTTCTAATGGACTGTCACCATATTGAAATGTCGACCAGGGTTGTATAGCTACCAATATTTCTGGTGTGTGTGCGTGTGTGTGTGTGTGTGTGTGTGAGAGAGAGAGAGAGAGAGAGAGGGAGGGAGGGAGGGAGAGCATGCACTATTCAATTTATAAATTTTGGAAGATTAATTCAAAGTAAAACAACAAAATAGAAAACCAAAATTTTGCCAATTAAAAAACTGATTTTAAGACTGAATAATACTCCATTGTGTATATACCACATTGCCTTTATCTATTCACTCATTAATGGACATTTATGTTGTTTCCACATCCTATAGCCATATTGTGAATAGTGCTGCAATGAACACGGACTGCAGCTATCTCTTTGAGGTTTTGATTTCAAGTCATTTTGATAAACATCCCAGAACTGGGATTGCTGGACCATGGGATGGTTCTAACAGTAGGAAGTCCTGCAGCAGGCAATGCAGATCAGCCTGGAGGGCACTGTGCTAAGTGAAACAGCTAGTCACAAAAAGACAAATACTGCACAATGCCACTTGTACAAAGAACCTAAAATAGTCAAGCTTGTAGAATGAGAGAGTAGAATTGTGGTTCCCCAGGGCTGGAATTGGGGAGTTACCAGTTAATGGGCACAACATCTCAACTATGCAAGAATAAACAGGTTCTGGAGATCTGCTGCGCACCTCAGTGCCTCTAGTCAGCAATACTGCATTCTGCACTTAAAAATGGGTTAAGAGGGTAGATCTCATGTCAACTATTCTTACAGTAATAATAATAAGAAAAACAGCAATAGGTCAGAGTCTATCACATGCTGTCAGTTGTATCCTTATCATGTGTGTGTGTGTTAAGGTGGGGCAATTAGAGACATTCCAGCCATTATCACAGTAATTGTACTGGAGGAATATATCACCAGAGAGAGGCCTTTCCTCCAAAGCTACTAGAGTATAGAACAGAGGAGGCCAGGGACCTTGCAAAAGCTCCGGTATGGGAATGAAGGAATTAAATCACCAACTGAGGGATATACAAGGAGAGTTTGACAACAGAATCAGGGGCAATGTCAGAGTCAGCATGTACCTTCCTGCAGCGACATCACATAAAGTTTATTTCAACCAATGCCACTTCCCCTCAGGCTCTTTGCAGTTCTTGCTCTGAGTTGGAGAGTGAGCAGGTCATTTCTCCTACACCCTGGAGATTTGACAGCAGGATACTGTTCCTTTAAAGCTTTCGATGCAGAGGATAAAGAAAGCCTAAGCCTTCCAGAGGGGGTTCTTGCAAAAAAAGAAAAAGAAATTTGACCCCACCTGCCAGCTGGGTCCTAGTGCAAGAAGAGGTCCTAGACCTCTTCTCTAGGCAAGTACCCCTCCCTCACCCCTCCCTGCTTCCTGCCCCTCTTATGGCAAAAACACATAACATGAGATCTACCTTCCTAACAAATTTTTAACTGCAAAATTCAGCATTGCTGACTAGAGGCACCGTGGTGGACAGCAGCTCTCTGGAACAAATTCATCTTGCATAACTCAGACTTTACACCAGTTTATGACTCCCTGATTCTCCCTCCCCCAGCCCCATGTAACACCCACTTTCCTCTCTAATTCTAAGAGCTGGACTATTTTAGATTGCTGATATCAGTAGAATCGTGCAGTTTGTAGTTCTGTGTCTGGCTTATTTCAATTAGCATAATGTCCTCCAGGTTCTTCCTTAGTATTACAAATCTCTAGACATATTTCAGCTCACTGTCTGCCTTACAAAGTCATGGATGAATCTGAATCCAAACACAGAAGACTTATGTTCTAGAATCACTTAGCAGAACATGTATGCCCCCCAAAATAGAAGGAAAAATATCCACGTGACCTAGAATACCTTTGCAAGTACAGAGAAAAAACCGAGGAAGTCAATTCTTCTCTGGCAGTTTTGGAGCTTTTGGTAGAAGGTAGATTCTCCAAGATGGGAAAGAACAGTAAGTGTTTAGCTGAATGTCTGGTACATGCTCAGCACCCAATAAAGGACAGCAATTTTTATCATCATTGCTCAGTTCAATACATGTTTTGTCCTCTGTTGCAACTGTAGTTAGCATAAGTTTTGTTCATTAATTTAACTATTTATTTTTATGAAAACTTCAAAAATTGTCCCAAAGTTATGTGCCCATTTGACTGAAAAAAAAAAGGGTCCTGTTCAAAACACATTGTTAGTTATTTCCTTGGCCCAAAATGCTAATGCTCGCAAGCAGCAAGATCAATGATGAAGGTCCTACTGAAACACAGTGTTAATCACAATTATCCAGCGTCTTAACAGATTCCCTGGCAGTAGTAAAATTCAATGTTTCTGGGCTCTTGAACTCATTACTGTAGGTGCATCATTTTTGATAGAAAAAAATCAGTTGATTGTGTTCAAAGACACCAGTGGGCACATTCGACATCAGCTCTGGTGCTCCTGCAACCCCCAGTGAAACGGACTTCAATCCTGCCCGCTGTCAATTACATGCAAGGTTGTGCTCATATATGTGATGTCATCTGAACCTTAGGATGGTCTGTCTGGCAGGTATACTGCATTTCACTGTGAAAATCTGCAACCAACTTCAAGGGGCTTATGCACTTGCCTTTGTGATGCACGTGTGACAGAGTGAGGCCTTGAATTCATGACCTGTGATTGTAGCTTCAGGTCTATTTGCGTGGCCCTGGGCTGTTGTGAAATCTAATTTAGGTTTTCATCTGGAGACACTGCCTTTTGCTTATCATATTATGTAAAGCCATTTTACACTGTGCTATGAAAATCAGTTTGAAATGTATTCATGTGCTTCTAAGCACTATTAACAGGCTTGGGCCACTTTTCCTATTACCCAGGAGCTAAACAATAAAAATGCAAATGCCCACAGAAACTTGGTGAAGACGCTGGCATACTTATTGATTGTAATTTAGTTTGGATGTTCACTATTCTACTGTCAGCTAATCAATAACAAGTGATTAAAATAACTGATTAAATGATAAACATGTCAGAGTTTCCAACCTTTTTATTGACTCACTGAGATGGAGTGTTTGGTGTAGTCCTAGTGTACAAACCATTAAAACACTGGGACAGATTCTATCAGAAAATGTATGTAATGATAGATATGCATTTGGCCAAGAAGCCATTATAAAAATTTTGGAAAGCAGATTAAGGAAATCTTTTAAAGCATGACCTCTGGAGTTGAGGAGCCATGGGTTTGAGTCCCAGCTAAGCTCTCCCATTTACAGGCTGTATGTCTGTGGGCAATCTGTTTCACCCTTCTAAATCTCATTAATAAAATACAGATAATATCCCCTACCTGCAGTGTTTATTGTGGGGATTAAATGAGTAAATTCCAGTAGAGGGATTATAGCATTGGCTAGCATATGAAAATAACAGGAAGTCAATATTAAGTACTATCATAGTTATTAGTATCTATTTTGTGTCTCTAACCTAAGTTCCTTCATTCATGTCTTTAACTGTAAGAAGTAAAGGACTTATTCAGCTCATTGTGTCAGTGTCATAGGCAGGGCGATAATGCAGAGAAAGCATTTCTCACTCAGTGGTCTGCACAGCCTAAGCACTCACTGATGATCAGGTTCTCTGTGGGACACCTGCTGTGTGTGCCCTGTCTCTGTTCTCTTGGCCTGTCCTCTGCTCCAGCCACTATTGGGCAACTCACTTTGTATCAGAGCCACCAAAGGCACTTCATCCATCTCAATACAGCTGCACTGAGCACTCCTCACTTCTGGAGCCTGAATCTTCTGTGTGGCTGAGTTGAGGGATATACACAAAAATCCTTTAGCAGTGGTACATGCATGTACAAATCTGGAAGTGAGAGGGAGTTAACACCCCAGTGGGGAGCTTGTCCAGCGAATGATTGAAGCTTGTGGATAGATACATGTTTCTTCCATCTCTCAGGTGGACATTGTAGCTGCATTTGACACAGCTCTTCAGGGGCCTCTGCAAGACTGAGCCCCAGTTGCCCATGGCAGTGATCAGCTTGAAAACACAGCCTTTCTCTCCTATGCTATTTCATTCCTTCTAATCCCCCGGTGCTGTTTCCTTGGATCACTTCCCAAATAACCTGCCTGCATTCTAGGACTGGTCTCCAGTTCAGCTCTCCAAGGGACTCAGAAAGTTATGTGGCTATGACCTTTTCATAATCTTAAGTGATGTTCTAGCCCAGGGGTTGGCAAACTTCTTCTGTAAAAAGACAAATATTAAATATTTGAGGCTTTGCGGGCTGGGTGGTTTCTGTTGCAACTATTCAACTCAACCATTAAAGCTCGAAAGCACTTACAGATAATAAGGTGAAATAAATGGATCTGTGACTGCATTTCAAAGTCTTTATTTACACGTGGCAGGTCTAGGCTTGCAATATAGATTTGACGTATAACCTGGGGCATTTTTTTCCAGGTGGTTATGTTAAGTAGTTACTACTTTTCATTTTCTATCCTAAAGATGCTTTTCTCAAAACATTTACTTTACAATAACCAAATATGTCTGAAGGTCTCTCCTTCTTCTCCCTACCTGCATTCCCAAGCAGGTTAATTCTGCTGACTCTAGAAAGGGCTTGAGATGAATACGTGAGGACTTAGGGGTTCACAGGAGTGAGCATTCACCGAGCGCCTGCCACATCCCAGCCTTGCACCGACTGCTCTTCTGCATTAGCTCATTGATTTCCAGGAGACACTGAAGTCGGACAGGCTAGGCAACTTACCTACATCCTCACAGCTAGTAATTCACAGAGGAGAGATCTGAACCCAGATTCATCTTTAAAATATGCTACGTTAGGGTGACATGTAGTATATTTGTAAACCTAATAATTCTCTTCTATGGCATCATAATTAATCTCAAGATAAAGGGTCTAAACCAGGAGTGGAGAAAAAACTTATGTGGCCGTGTAAGGAAATGGTATCTATCATACCCTGTCAAAATGTTTAATATGTTTGGATTAAATGACCAATTCTACAACTTTAAAAAATTTTAAACTATGGTGTTGCTGTCACACAGAACATAGTCTTAGTTATGCTATAACTAAATTTGATTTGTGTGGTTCATTGAGATGGGTCCAAGAGTGGGGTGGAGCGTGAAACCTCATATAAATCATATGTCCGTACTAAGAATATATTTACAGTGGTTGACAGCTGTCATTGAAACAGCAGTTAATTAGAAAGGAAAACAAACTTCAAAAAAATAAGAACGATCAGAGGCCTGCTCTGTAATTTAAGAGGGCTCAGCTTCATATACATGTTATAATATACAAGTTCTTTAGAATGGTAAAAAAGATATATTTCCAGCTAGGCAACAAGAAGCTGTTTTTGAACACTACAAATCCCAGCAGGTTTTAAGACTATTTGACTAAAAAAAAGAAGCAACAAAGAGGAAGGACCACAAATCCGAGCTGACAAGACATGGTTATTGGATCTAGTAGATGCTGCTTCCCATCCACATTGTACTGATGTACAGCCAGGCCAAAGACATGCACGACAGAAATGGCAGTCCACACTTAACCCTCCATGAACTTGGGGTTGCAGGCATCAGACAGAGAGTCTAAGTCAAATGGAGACTGAACTACAGTGTTCCTGTGATTTTTAACCTTTGGCCTTTAAAGAGGAAGAAAGGTAAGTTACCAACTAAATGGCACTTGAGGTTAGATGTGAGCTGAGAATTTTAACAAACTCCAAATCTCAGAATAAGAGCAAAATTGGTAGTTGGCAAGATTCAGTCACATTCTGACCAGAACAGAAGAAAAGGGGTTAAATATCTTTTCTTCTGTGTGTGGAGGGAAATAGAGATCAGGACAGGATAAACCGGCTTAAAGATTTATAGAAATATGGATTACTTTGCTTTGAGTAGTAAGAAGATTTTGATATTGCCCTGTCTTCTTAGAAATTATCCAAGAAATAATCTTTACCATTCCTAGATTGCATTTTAAGACTTAGTTTTGTGTTAAGATATCGAAAATCAATGTGAACCCAATTGTTCATGCATGTATTCAATACACAGAAATCTTCAGTTTGCTGCCATTGTCTTTGGAATAACCTAAAATTTTTTCTTTAGTGCACGTATCCTCTTTGGTATACATACCCAGGTGGCATGGCTGGGCCCCACCATTATAGCCTGATTTCAAGAGTGTCCTGGCTGGCTGGTGTGGCTCAGTGGATTGAGCGCTGGCCTGTGAACCAAAGGGTCCCTGGTTCGATTCCCCATCAGGGCACATGCCTGGGTTGCTGACCAGGTCCTCAGTAGGGGGCACGCAAGAGGCAACCACACATTGATGTTTCTCTCCTTCCCTTCCCCTCTCTCTACAAATAAATAAATAAAATCTTTTTTTTTTAAAGAGTGTCCTGGTTTAGCTTAAGCCAATCAATAGAGTCCATCTCCTTGGATACTAAGGGATGTTCCAGAATGGGCATCCCATAGACAATTAAAAACAAAAAGAAGCTATGAGCTTCTTAAAAACAGTTTTCTTCCCTTCCATGGGCACAACTAGAGGATATTCTTTCCCCTCCTCCCCGCTGATTGTGTGAGATGAGGATGGGGAGCCTGGAACCACTGAAGCCATCATGCTACCAAGAGAAGTCGCCTTGGCCTTGGTGACTCAGTGGGTTCAAATCACTAAATCAAGCCTTCTCCCACGTCAGAGCATACTCTGGACTTTTCAGTTTTGTGAGTGAAACAATAATGAATTCTCCTTATTGTTTAAGCCTGTTTGGTTTGGGTTTTTTTGGCCCTTGTCTTTTAAGGTGGAAATGCAATCTATTGTGCCAGGTTCTGGGAAACCAAAAACAAATACAATTGTGCTCTGCTTTCAGAAGACCTTCTGTGTCCTGGAACTATGACCTCTGAGCTACAGGCTGAGGAAGACTTTCAGGAACTGGGGCACCAGAAGAAACCAACAGGGTCAGAGTTTGTAAAAGCGATGTTGTAACAGGGAAGGAAAAGAAAGAAATATTGGGCCAACTCACAGCAACAGATAACAAAAGCTTGTGCTGTGCATGGGCTAAAGAATGAACCAAAAGATCACCTGCAAATACAAGGTTGACCTGAATGCAAATCAAACTAGTTTCTGTGAAAAACACTTAAATATGCTGGATGCTTGTGGAGAACAAAGTAACTCTGGGAAGTGTCTATAGCCTTTGAGAACAAAGAGCATGCTGTCTCCTCCTACAAATAACAGAGAACAAGATGTTGTCCAGAATTCATCAGATTGGTATCAGGGATGAGTTACCAAGCCAGCAACATCTGAGCAATCACCTGTGTCATCTTTATCCTTAAGAAAAATATGTCATTAAAAATAGATTGCTTGCATTTTTAAACTCATAGCTCTATTCAATTATATCCTCTGTCACTGAAAAAGTGGCTGAGATGACAGCCACTTTTTTTTCTTTTTTTTTTTCAAAAGAGTAAGAGCAGCCTCCTGGCATGACCAGGAAGGGTTCTTTTTACTTAAAAAAAGAATTGAGATTTATGGTGCTGAGTTATGTTAAAAGAAAAAGGAAAGTAAAAGTGTTTGTATTCTGGCTATAAAGAAGGATATCTTGTGGATTTAGCTTTGGATATGTATGTACAAAATGAGAATTTGTGACGTGGAACAGTGAAACTCAAACTCTAATGTGGAAATTCTATGAGAATCTGTGGAAATGCAGTTCAGATTCAGAAGATTTGGGTGAGGCCTTGGATCTGCATTTTTTATAAGACCCCTGGTGATATTAATGCTTCCTGGTCTGTAGACCAACTTGGAGAAGCAAGGATGTCCAACAAGGAGCTACCTAGGATTCAGGAGGCCTGGGTCAAGTTCCAGCTCCATCAGCAGGCAGCTGTGAGCTCTTGCAAATATCACTTAAACTTTGAATGCTCCTTGGCTATGAAATGACAGTGTTGGACTTAGTCATCACAAATTCCTGACAAATCTAATCCAACAGGAAAAGAGGCTCTATATATTATGCATGGTGTTTTTAAACATTCTTCACACTTTTCCTTGTTCCTTTTTTTTCATGGAAGGCATCGTCTACCATACCAACACCATGATTACTATTGGCTATTCTCTCTTCATCACTTCCCTACATTCAATTAGTCATCAGTAGTTCTTATCCATTTTTTGCCTAAATAATTCTAAATTCTTCATTTTGTTCGTTTGTTTCTACTTCTACTGGTACAATGAAAATTCAGGTAACCACCATCTTCCCCTTGATCACATATAATAGCCTCCTAAATGATCCTTTCTGCTTCTCTTCCCCCTTCCAATCCATTCTTTATTCATCTTTTTTCAGCAAATGGACATCTTTAATACTGCGCTTAGCAATTTTTTTCTGTCTTCTAGGCACAGTGTTTTCTATACACCGTAGCACACCTCTCCTTCTATCCTCTCAGCCGTGTTGTTAGGTGGCTTCAACCTACTGTCTCACTTCAATATGGAATTCATATCTAATCATTTCCTGTCACTGTATGAAAGCTTTCAGTGACTTCCCACTTTTTTTTGCAAGGAGATGGACTGCAGTCTCTATTACAACATAGCCATGCATAATTTTACCCTCATGCATGCCATTCTTCCCTTCTTGTTCTCACATTATTCTAGTCACACTGACTTCCTGTAGGTTCTTTATAACCCTCATGTTTTTTCCCATCTGAACTTCTTTATAACTGTAGTTTCCTCAGCCTGGTATATTCAGTTCCCTCTTCCCTGTTCAATGAGCCCCACTGGTGAATCATGTTCCTGGGCCCAGCTAAAATGCCACTTCCTGATGCTTAAGGCTAAGTTAGTTTATGTCTCTCTGAAATAAAATGTGCTAGAAGTACTTTGCACTTGACCTGCTCAGTGACACACTTGAAAACATTAGTCTGATGTCTATTTTTCCCAGTAGACTAAGGACAGGTAAGTCACCTGTCTTAGGGCTGAATTGCAGAATATTTTCAACAGTTATTAAGATAATTCAAATAAAAAATTGTAGAGTTTATTCCAATTCATTAAAAAATTTTTTTTCCAAGCCATTCTTTTCCAAACCAATTTGGCTTTCATCATCTTTAATGTCCAAGTTCTACAGGCTACTGAGCAATGCCTAGGTACTTCCATCTCTGCCTCCAGTTTCCCTTTAGGTCAATCTCTTCTTCACACTCCTAGCATATATTACTCCTCTGCCGGACAGCTACTTAAGGGCTCTTCATTTCCAATGGAGTCCTCCCCGAACTCATAGCCTTCCTTTGAGTCCCTTCACAGCGTGTCCTAAGCAACCCTGGGGATGCTGCACAGTGTCCAGGCAACTATCCTAATATCCAGTGGATGTCCAGTCCCGCATTCCCAGGTTTTAAGATACTATCTCTAATATGTCATTGTCCTAGAATATTTCTACACGCATTGCTCAAAATAAGTGCCATTTTGTTATTAGTCTTTTTATATACTCCGGATTAAAAGTGTTCTCTTTCTCCTCTATATCCTCTTAGTAGCTCACCTGCCCCTTCATGCTGAAGGTTATAGGAGCCTGGTAATCCTTGTCCTCTCGTACTAGTTCTAGCCATTGAAAAAGACAGAAGAAGCCAAAGGGGATAATTAATAAATGGGGCTTAAAAGCTCATAAACGACAGGTGATCCTAGATTATTAAACGTGGTTTGGACCTAAGGGCTTCCGTTGTTCTCCACCCCTCCCCAAGGCTACATCCCACGTGGGAAAAGTTAAGCCTACAGAGAAGACGCCTCTCCAGTCAGCTAATTGCAAAACTGTAGCTTCCTTCACAAACTCATTTGAGAACATGACTTAGAGAAGGGCTGTTGGAATAACAGTGTGATGTGAACCACATACCTAGTTTCAAATTTTGTAGCGGCTGCATAAAAATGTACAGTGGCAACACTAATTTGAATAATATCTTGTACTTAACCCAATACACTCTAAGTATTATCATTTCAGCATGTAATCAACATAGAAAGGATTGATGAGACCTTCTGACTTCTTTTTTTGTCATACTAACTCTGGTATTTTACACTTAAAAGATGTCTCAGGTGCTCAGTAGCAACAAGCAGCTAGTGGCTTTCCTATCAGGCAGTGAAATTTAGAGAAATACAGAGGCCACTATAGAATTTTTTTATTTTGAACTAACTATAGACTCAAAAGAGTTTCAAATAAATGAAGACTAAGGTCCCATGAAATCTTCACCGTGTCCCCTAATGCTGCTGTTATTTATAATTGTATTTCAATAATAAAACCAGGAAACCTTAATGGTCTACCATGAACTTTTAAAGGTAGTGGGCTTTCCCTCCCTAAGTATCCAGATTTCTCCGAGGCCATCAGTGGATAAGCTCTTCTTTCTCCTCTGGGGATAAAGGGATAATAAGATGGATAAATGGGCTAAAGGTGCTCATTCCAATATTGTTTTCTTTAGAGAGTGTCTCAGATGTCAGCTTCCATCCATGAAAGGAAAAATGTCTCCTAGTACCCACCCCAGTGTGTCTTAACCTCTGCCCTGTTTTAGCATTAATTATTTCTAATTCCACTTTCCCTGAAGAGATAATACGATTCTGAGACGTAGGAAAATGTATTCTTCTCAGTATCTTTTACGCATGCATTGCTTAGCATAGAGTATTTTTTGAGGTGGTTTCTTGAAATAATCCAATTGTTATGTAAAGAGCACTCATTATTCCTATTTTCAAGCTACTCAACTGTTGCTTGCCTAAGAGGGAAATGACATAACCTTCAGATAGGTTTGACAAATGGCTCTTCTCAGGCAAGAAAGATTTACAGGGCACACAGTAAATTAGCCAGTGGGGAATATTCTATCCATCTAGAGATACAAGCGTTTTTTTCCTTTACTTGGTTTTAATTGGAATTAAGTCTTTGAGGACTTGTCATCTCTTCAGCCAATAGTTTCTATTGAGTTTAACATCTCCACCCTTTAAAAAGAAAAAGCAAAGATGTAAAGACTTCCCAGGCAAAGTAGCCTGCATGATCACCTAGCTAATAATTAATGGATAGCTATAAACCACTGTTTTCTTCATTGTCCAATTTCTACAGTCCATATGTGTTGAATCAGCTCCAACAGCTATTGACCCCAAGCAGATTAAAACCAAAATACCTCAGCTATGTGACTGGCTAAATTTCTTGGACCAGACCAGGCTGGACACATGGCAGAGATAACAAATGTATGTTGACTGACTGAATGGAGGATGTTCTCTCTTGATGACACTTGAGTGTATGTAGGATCTAACGATAGATTGTCTGAGTCAGAGGGATATTGGGTGACTTATAGGGGAGCCATCGGAGCTCACCAGGAAATGTCACTAGTTGCTCAGTGTCACCAAGAAATGTCAGCAGCTATTTGATATCACCTGGCAACAGCCCACCAGAAGCCTGTGGCAAAAATCTTGAGCATACATCTTGGCAATCACTACTGCTTTCTTTCCTCTTATCCAGGAACACACTTGATTTCCTCCTTTTATGTATGCCTCCACATCCAATTTAATGCTAAATCCTATTGATTTTGACTCTAAGACACCCGTAGATGGTGGGGTGGGGTGGGGGGAACAAATCATTATTCAGTCCCAGACACTGTTCAGACTTTGTGTTCACTTTATCTTATTTAAATTCTAATGCATGAATGAATGAAAGCAGCAAGAATTCCCCATACAAAGTCAAGAGGAAAGTCTAAAGGTATATGTTTGAATAAAAAACTGTCAGTTCTATAAAAAAGAAAGAAAAAAAACAAAAAAAAAAGAGAGAAAGAATTCCCCATACAACTTAGCTCTTAGCTGAGATGTAGGAAAATGTATTCTTCTCAACATCTTTCACATGTGCATTGCTTAGCATAGAGTATTTATTGAGGTGGTTTCTTGAAATAATCTAATTGTTATGTGACGAGCACTCATTATTCCTATTTTCAAACTACTCAACTGTGGCTTGCCTAAGAAGGAATGACGTAACCTTCAGATAGGTTATGTCATATTTTTTATCCAATAGCATTGACTTTTATTCATTCATGTTAAGTCACCTGAAATGATATCTGTTGCATTTAAATGCTCATTAATGTAAATGGCTGAACAAATCCATGTCAATGGATACTCAATATCCCACATAGTTAAAAGTTACTTAACACAGCCTCATGACAACTCCCACACCAAAACAGTACTTTATTTTGTAAATTTAAACCCATTATTACTCCCATAAATGTCCCACTCGGATCCAGCAATGTCAGGAGGTACTTCTCCTTCCCCCAACTTCTCAGTTACATGTACCAAAAATCGTTCCTCTCCTTTTTTAACTTATATGTGAATGAAGTTTCCTCTAACTTGCTGCTGAAAGAGTTTTGACCACATCCAGAGCTGTGTTAGAGCTGTCTTGGACAAGCTTATGAGAATGGAATGGGCTTATTTCTTCCCAACTCTACTTTTCATGATGTTAGTTTGAAGTCAGCCATGCTGGGAATATTTACACCAGGGAAATCAGCAAGCTCAGTCAATCAGGGCTCTTTTATTAGCCTTTTCATCCTCCATGGAGAGCTAGACTTAAGCATTTGCCAGCACGCCACTGTGTATCTATAGCTCTTCTCTGAATGGTTCAGGCAATGGGGTTCTCCCCTGGTCTCCCAAACAACCCAATCCAGCGTGGGACAGCTGTCACTGTTACACATACTTAGTTACAGTGTAGCTTCTGAAACCTGTCTCCTGAGACTTCTCACCTTTTCATTCTCATTGTGCTCTGTGTAGCCACAGTGAGAGTAGTTGGTAGTTGATCACTCTTCTGTGTGATTAACCCCCCAGTATATGAAGAACACTCTTGGTACACCTTTCTCTCTCTTTCTCTTTATCTTCATATATTTACAGGCTCCATATTTAAAAATTTCTCCTTTCCCCCACTCTTCTTGGCTAATCCAATGTTTTAAATAATGCACTATTATTTTTATATATATTGAAATATTTTATACATGGTAGGTACTCAAGTAACGCAAATCTATAAAAATTTCTAGAAGACAAATGCTCCTGATTGTAAATTTTTAAAATATTAATATTGAGATACATTTAGAACTTCTATGTATAAATACATATTCACAGGTCAAAATAAATTTCTTCTTTATTTCACTTCAGAAAGAATCAGGCAGATGTCTCTCATGACAGTTCTCAGGGTTTGCTATGTTGAATCCCTTACAATATGTAAGGGAACTGAAACTGAGTTGTTAGAAGAATTGGTCACTGGTATTAGCAAAATAACATCTTCCAACTGAAATCCCAGCCTTTTCCCCACTAATTCCCAGACTTATCTCTTTGAAGAAGTACATTTTTTCCCTACAAACGAAATTGGCTGTTACTATCTTAGCTGGTATGGCTCAGTGGACTGAATGCCAAACTGAGGAACAAAAGGTCATGGGTTCAATTCCCAGTCAGGGCACATGCCTGGGTTGTGGGCCAGGTCCTCAGTAGGGGGCACACGAGAGGCAACCAATTGATGTTTCTCTTGCACATTGATGTTCTCTCCCTCTCTTTCTCCCTCCTTTCCCCTTTAAAAAAAGAAATAAAAAAATTTAAATGGCTATTATTTAATGCCATTTAACCACTGTTCACAACCTGTTATCTCACCTTAGGCACTAGAGAAGTAACTTTAGTGAGGGTTCTTAACTACTCTGCATCTTATTTGCCCTATTGTCAAATTTATATAGTGTTATTCTAACAGCCCAAGAATTAACAATCTTTTGTGAACTTCTCATTTTCTTATGAAGATTTATGATATTTAACAAATGATATCAATGGTTTTTATTTCATAATTTTCTGTGTGCTTATCCAGTCAGCAAATGTTTATTGAGGATATTTTATTAGAGAATCTCTGGGCTTCCAAGGTACAGGGATGAACTGGATGAAAAAGCCTCTGTTCTGGTGGAGCTCAGAGGAGTGGGGAGGAGGCAAACAATGAAGAGAAAACCAAACTGAATTGTGGATAAAGCCGAGCTGTTTATAAAATTGAAGATGGGTTTATGTGGCAGGGAGGGACGACTCTGGGTGGGGGTAGAGGTTTGACGGGTCAAGGAAGACTTCTCTAAAGAGGAGACTTTTGAACTGAGGCTTCGGTGGTGACAAAGATGCAGCCACACAACGTCCTGGGGGAGAAGAGCGTCCCAAGCAAAAGAAACAGTGACAGCAAAGGCCCTGATGCAGGAAGAAGGTGGGCTTTTCTGAAGAGAAGGAAGAAGGTTGACGTGGCTCTAAGGTAGAATGCAAAATGTGTCAAGGAGGCTTGTCAGGGTTCCAGGTCACAGACTCTGTGAACAAAAATAGAACCTTATTATAGCCTCAGGGCTGGGTAGTTTTAAGTAGGAGAATAACACGATATTATTTATATTTTAAAGATATCACTCATGCTAGCTGAAGTATATAGATAGTCAGGATCGAGCACAGAGGAACGGAGACCAATTAGAGACAGCTCAAGAAGGAAATGTAGCTTGTTGTTATGAGTAGAGATGACTATATTTTGAAGGGTGTATTTTGAAAGCAAAGCCATAAGCCTTGAGGATGCATTGAGTGGAAATATGAAGGGAAAGACAGAAATCAAGAATGAGTCCTTGGTTAAGGATTTTGCACCTAGACAGATGATGAAGATGATGACATCTACCAAGATGAGAGAGCATTGGATGTAACTGGATGGAGAAGAACCTGCATCTCAGGTGTCGGGAAAAGGGGATAGGAAAACATTTAAGAAAGGTTAGTGAGTGCAAAAGGACAATTCACTGGGTGTTCGAAGAACAGATTTCAACCTGTTGGTGTCTTGATTATATGAGTGGTCCCAGGCATTCTCCCTAACCATGCCCCGGCAAGTGCTAGATTTTTTTTTGTTCTTTATATGAGTGGTTTAGTCTGGGTGGTTCGCTTCTTCTCAGGTCTTCTCTGATCTACAGCAACACCCACTTCTCACAGGCCCACACTCATACCCCCGTTTCCCCATAGGAGGAGAAGTCCTTGTTCCCAATGTCAAGGCTGGGTCTTCCATGACCTATCCTCTCCCTTTAACTTAATTATTTTGCCCTTTCCTGCCTTTGACAAACCACAAACACAAATGAACAAAACACAGTACACTGGCATTCATTTCTTCGATTTTCAAGTTGCTGAAGTCTATCTCCTTAAAGCGCAGGCGTGCACAGATGGCTTTTGTTCAAGTTGTGTCTCACAGCTGGACAGTAGTGTTAGGAGTGTGTGTACGTGTGTAAGGGAGTCATATGGACTTTTTATTGCAGAACCCTCCCCACCGAAGGGTATTTTCTCATAGTCAAATTTGTGCACATGGAAGATATTTGAGAACTGGCACAGGAAGCCATTTATAAAGACAAAGGAAGGTAAAAATAAACAAAGTAAGGAAGATTAATGTGCCCACCTTTGGGAATAATGTGCTGTGTGCCTGAAAAAGAACCGAGTGCGGTTGTTTCCAATAATGCTTTCATTAATCAAAACTGGGAAGCCACTGCATAATGAGGCAAAGACATTAATGGATATTAGCATATTGCTGTACTTTCTCCTTCGCTAGCACCACTGGTGAAGCTTGGGGTCTGTACACGTGCCATTCTCTCTGTCCTAACATGTCACAGCTGGGGGAAAAGAAACGACAAGCACAGTGACTCCCAGAGGCAGGTGTGTGGACCACTCCCTGGCACGGAAATATGTTTCATGCGCAGAAACCTCTGCATTCACTACTCTGGTCTTGGAGATTTACAGACACTTCCCAGGAGAGAAACCTGTTTCCTGTTGCTGAGTCCAGAGTTTCTCAAATTACTTTGCTAACACTGTAACACTTTTCAATACACTTTGAGAAAGGGAGAACTACTGTCCTTTTATTTTTTTACAGAATTTGTACAGATTCATTTCCTTCATCACTGGAATTGTCTAACACGTGCCCACAAGGCTCAGAAGCACGGCGTGTCCACTGCTGCCTTTCCCAAGGCACAGTGCCTGGTCCAGAACTCAAGCCAAGCTGGCCTCTGAAACCTGAACTCAATTTGAATTACATTCAGTCTAACATTCTGCCCATTGGTGGTAAGACTGACCACTTCAGTTTCAGTCAGCATGTAAGGGCATTTCCCAAGCAGCTGAGCTGATCACTGGTTCCCATCAGAAGTCTGTCTTCTAGAACATGCTTTGAATTTATTGAGAGGCTCAGATTCAAGAACATTCCATATATTTAAGCCATGGCTTGAAACCCAGAATTACTCTCTACTTGTTCAAAACCTAGTGTTTTTCAAGTTCATGGAATTTTCTCTGGTCTTCATTGTGATAAAGTGGTTTTTTTGTTTTGTTTTGTTTTGTTTTTGTATAGGAGAAAAGCTACCACTTTAAAGTTTTCAGCTGCTTCTCTTGAAGATGTCAGATTTTCTTAGAAAAGCTTTCTTGGTTCTGGGAAGAATATGACCTGTTCTTCTGAGGTGAAGGTCAGAGGGAGAGGTCAGCAGTGTTGGTGGGAGCCCTTGGGGTAATACTGAGGGCACCTGAGCTGAACTGGAGAAAAGAGACAGGTTGAACTACGACTTCCAATGAGTCTTTTGAAAGGAGAAGGCTGGAGACCAACCACTTTTCTTCCCTAGAAGTTATTAGAACTTTCCTGGTAAGTTAGAACAATCCTAAACAAGGTTTTTCCTCAAATGAATGGTCTCAGAAGGGAATTCATCAGGAGGAAAGGGAAATCTTAGACAGTGAGGAACAAGGCAGCTAGTCTGGGCAGAGAAGAGGGCAAGTTTAGGGACCATGGCCGAACCG
The DNA here is from genome assembly GCF_021234435.1 of Artibeus jamaicensis. Taxonomy (NCBI): domain Eukaryota; kingdom Metazoa; phylum Chordata; class Mammalia; order Chiroptera; family Phyllostomidae; genus Artibeus; species Artibeus jamaicensis. The sequence goes on along the minus strand of NW_026521828.1, from coordinate 5,107,886 downwards.
GTGAGCGTAACCCAAAGGCGCACAGGACAGGGCACCGCGGGAAGGTCAGCACATTATCCTGTGTGGGGCCAACTTCCGTAGCCACACTGTGTGCCAGAAATGGGAGCACTTGTGAGGCAAACTCAGGAATCTTTCAGTAAGAAGACGAGTTTCCAAACACTTTTTGTCTGAGAACGGACTGACCCATTTGGCTTCAGTGAGCCCCTGGGGAGCTGTAAAGTTGAAGCAAGAGATTGAGGGTGATTAAAAGTCTTTTAACAAGACATGTGACTTAATTTTGTATTTGTTCCTTTTTTTTCTCCCCCAGAGTTGTCCTTAATACGCTTTAGAATTCTGACCACTGGGGCCTGTATTCACAGATCTTGTCCTCTTTACATTATTCTTATTAAATAGTTAAATATTATATTTCCCATAAAAGAATGCTTTTCTTTTTGGGGGGAAGGGGTGCACATGAACATGAGACATAGCACAAAGAGGAAGGTCAACTTATTACTGAAAAATGTCCTTGTTAGTAACAATGGGGGAACACCTCCCAAGTCCCCCCTCAATTATTTGATATAGAAACTTTTTATTTAGCAGAGGAATAATCTGCCTTTGCCATTTTCTCCAATAGCCAGCCACAACCAGTGACTATGCCAGGTGTCCAGAAGCCACCTGCTGAGTGTTAGGAGGGCAGGGTAACAGGACGGCGAGGTGCTCGCGGAGAAGGCAGAGGCAAGCCAACCACAGTCAAAGGTGCTCACAGAATGGAGACCATGCAGCCACACATGGTTTTACTCTGTGCCAAGCGCTAGGCTAAGTGGCTGTTATTTTTTCATGTATCCATTCAGGAATTTGCACAGCAAAGTTGTGAGAAGATGCTATTACTAGCCCCTTTGTACACACTGGTGAGGTGATACGGCCGCATAGTAGCAGAATGAAGAATCTGAACACTGGACCATTTAAATCCAGAACTCCAACTGTAGATTGGAGATCATAATAATAGTATCTGGTGCTAGAGGTTTTTTTTTGAAAGGATTAACAATAAACTACATATATAAAGTTCTTAGCTCCCTGCCTGGAACAGAGTAAGCATTTAATGAAAGGGAGCTGCCGTTATCATCAATAGCACCCTCATCACCATCATTCCCCCCCCCTTTTTTTTTTTACAAGAGAACAAATCCATTTTCTCTATTGACTTTTGAATAAGTTTAAGCTTTTGGCGGGGACAGCATCACACGGATTCTGCAGGAAGGCGGTCTGGGGTTTAGCACCAGCCATGACACCATCCATGTGTCTAGGAGCAGGACTCCCGCTTCCCCAGGCTGCTCTGGCTCCGTTTCGTTTGCCACCAGGAGTCACTGTGTGGTTCATTGCTTGTGCACATAAACACATCTCTTGCCTAGACAGAATTCAGTTTCATCTCGAGTATGAACCCCTTTGATTTTAAGAAGAGCTGTGTTCCCTCTGGTTCTGGAGACACCATGTATAGCTGGCAAAAATGGCCATGGGTCATGGCCTTTGAGACATCTTGGTCATTTTAGTGCCCTGTGCCTAGAAGGCCTCTGCAGGCTCTGAGATGATGGAAAAGAGCTATTGTCGTTAGTATTAATAGAAAAGTATTACTTAGAAGAAGTATGAATAGAAAAGAATGATTACATGGTTCACCGAAACCTTTCTCCTCTTTGGAAAAGGACATCAGCATATTTGTGAATAAATGATTCTCTAGGTAAGTTCTGCATCTACATAAATGGGGGGAAGTCAAACTTTCTCAGGCTACCAAGGGGCAGCCATGGTCTTTAAAACAAAGAAGCCTGGTACCAGAGCCCACCTCCTAACTCAACCTGTGCTGTGGCATCTCCCTCTTACTCTTTTCTGTGCATCTCATAGTGTTTCCCTGCTCATATTTCTTCTCTTTCTCATGGACTTAGATAATCCCCTGGGGCTGATATATTATTTAAACTATGTTATTGCCCTTTTACACTTGATCTTACCCAAAAGGCCGAAGAAGTGATGTTATCGCCCTTTTAAAAATGATCTATCATTTCTTATATTTTTATCATCATTGCAAGCTTTACTTTACTGCTGGACTCCTGGGCCTAGGATGGCATCTGCAACTCTAACTTGTCACTGTGGTCACTCCAGTTCTGGGTGCAGGACCTTGAAACAGGACAGGCTTTACTCATGAACTTGCCAGTCAATCACCTCCAACTAATGTGCAGAACTTTTGAGATAGGCTACTGTACCTTTTGTGTTCTTCGACTTAGGAGAACAGAAGAAGACATCTGAAAATGTCACGTATAATCAAGTTCCTCCTAGACACCTCAGTTGTTGCTTTGGAGAGTGAAGGATCCATGGGACCCCCAAAGAATTAATTATCTCCCACTTTCTGACTGCCCAGTATGTCCCTCCACCTAAATGTGGGACTCGTCCTACAGTGCTTCCTATCAAAGCCAAAGGCACCATCAGCCACCCTGCTGCCAAGACAACAACCCCAACATGATTTTTGTTTCCCATGTTTCTCTCCTCCTCCAACCACATCCAACCTAGCATCAGGCTCTACAGATTGTAGCTCCTATGCAACTATTGAATTATTTTCTTTATCTCTCCCACCGTCAGCCAAGTCCAGGTCACTTTTACATATTGTCTGAATTGTGCCACCGCTTCCCAACGGTCTCCCTGACTCCAGAATTTACCCTCACTGATGTCTCCCACACCTCTGAGCTGGAATTATTTTTCTAGTATGATAATCTGATCCAGTTATTTGTCTGCTCAAAGCTCTTCAGTGGCTCCCCACTGCCTCAGAATAAAGGAACAAACTCCTTAAGAAGTGTTCTGTTTGATACTGCTCTATAACAAACTACCCAAGGCCAGGATTTCACACAGAGCCCAGTGTGGGGAGCTTGTTTCTGATCTACAGTGTCTCAAATCTCATCTAGGAATACTCGAAGCCTGGGAGTAACTTGACTGTTGGGCACCCATGTCATCCACAGGAGAATACACCCCGATGTCTAGTGGCTGATTAGCTGTTGGCTGGACATCAGCCAGCAACTGCCCAAAATACTTACATAAGGGCTCTCTTTGTGGTCTTTTTGCATGGACTAATTTGGGCTTCTTTACTGCATGGTGGCTGACTTCAAAAAGGATACGTACTCAGAAAATAAGACAGAAATGTGTATAAACTTGTCTCAGAAATGGAAATATCCACCCAGATTCCTAGGGAGGGAGTGGAGACCCCTCCAATCTGAAGGACGAAATATGAGAGGGCCACACTGTAGAGAGCATGTGGGTTGGGAGGTAGCCTTGTAGTTGTCTTTTGAAAATGCAATCGCCCCAATTTACTTAAGGCTTTTCAGGATTGGATCCCTGCTTACCTCTCTAGGGTGCTGCCTTTACCTGACTGGAATTCTGCTCTCCAGACATAGTAACCACGTTTCTCTAAATCTGCCATATTTACCCGCCTCTGATCTTGTTCACAAGACTACCTCTTTCCCATCATGTTCTTCTGCCCTCCCTGCCTCTCCTGGCTAACCTCCTCCTGGATGGTTTTCCTTACTGCTGATCTCTCCTCCAAATCTTGGTTGTGCCTCTACTTACCATTTTCAGGTCACCCAACATAGTGCTTAGAACATGAAAAATGCTGAAGATTTATTCAATGAATGGATGTCTCTCCCAAAGTAGGGACTTGTTAATACCCTGTTCATTGTGTATATTATCCACTGAGACTGGTACAGTGCTGACCCAGTAGGTGCTCAAACATGTTTGTTGAAGGCATGAAGTACTGTGTATTTTGGTGATCTATAGGGTTTTTGTTGTTGATTAGAATCCATGGAGCTAGGCAGAGCTGTCTGAAGAAGGCTTCTCGCTGGGCCAGTGCTGTATCAACTGTTGCTAACAGAACTCTGCATGGCTAAGTCATGAATCTATTGTGTTTGCCTCTCAAAGCTTCTTCCAAGTTGAATCTCTCCACCTCTCACTCAAAATGACACAGCTTCCACTCAAAGAAAAGAAGTTAGATTGGTTCCATAAGAACTTGTCAAACAAAAAAACATCCTCACATTGCTGCCAGAAACTCTAGTAGGGCTTGAAAGGTAAAAATTTGAGGGCTTTCTTCTCTCAAGCTGGGTTACAGAGCTTCTTAGGCTTCCTATAAACATTGCTTTGGTAACTGACAGGTAATTAGCTGTTTATCACAGGTATGCACGGTGCATAGCCATCCAGTTTTGAGCATGAGCCTGGATGCATAAGGGAAAGAAATCAATCTGCAGATTTCCTAAATTACATTTTTGGAAAGTCTTGCCATTGTGAATCTTCTGGAGGAAACAAAATATTTACAGTATGGACATGCAATACTAAAAATAATCATATTTCCAATTGTCCAGTAAATATTCCTTTCACTTTTCTCTTCAAAGCAGAATTTGGGTTTAGAGATCCATCTTAAAATTTGAGCTGAGGAACTGGTAGGAAAGACTGTAAAATGAAGAGATGGTGATAATAATAACACTAATGGGGAATTCACCTGTTAAGGAATACACAAAAAAATTATTTAAACAAATTGTCTTTCAGCTAGAGATTGGAATGACTGCTTATTTTTCTCTCAATTGCCTACCATGCTCCATAGTGCTAATATGAAAAAGAAATAGACCAGGTGGATACTAAGAGAGAACATATTGCTTATTTTACTTCTAATCTGTATCACTGGATGAGAAGAATACTAAACCCTATTGTGCATTTTATTCACATAATTTCTGAACATACTTGTATGTAATAACCTCCCACCTATATGTAATTATATCCTATTTATGTCTAATCAAAAGAGGCAGTTGGAGGAAAAACAAGTTTCTAATGAGATCTGCAACAGAGATTAAGAAGTGCCTAATTAATATTTTTAAGAAGAAATGAATACTTTCTCAGTGCACACTTTATAATTATGTCATTTAAGTTTCTGGAGTCACAACTCTGTTTTGAAAAAACAGAACAAAACAAAAATAAAACACTTTGGAGCCATTGCCACAGTATCTATTTTGTCTTGCTTCAAGGATCGTGTTGACACATGTTTCCAGTACATGTAGACAGGACCTAAACTAGCCCAATATTTATTAAATGTTAATACATATCATAGATCAAATGAGTCTAAGGAGCGTATTTTAGAAATTGTGCTAATGTGTTCCTCAGCAAGGGGCCTGTGCGCCTTAATCACTTCTCTCCAGGAAGTCAAGACTGGTGTCATACATCAGCAATGAGTGAGCTTGAAGAGACAAGTCATCGAGGTAGAGGCAGGAAAACTCCTTTGTAAACTCTTAGAAGGAGTCAAGGTTGGAAATCGCAGTGTGTAATGTGCCTCTCAACACGCTCGAACATCCTGGGTTATTGGAGTTTTCCAGAGGCATATGTAACAGACGACAAGTAGAAACGTGGTTTCCACCTCCTGAGTGGAACACGTGAGAATTATCTGGGTGGTTAAGGCAAGAAACTGGGGCCACCACTTTTCTTGCCATCATTTTACCCCCTAGATTTTCTAGCCCCGTCCTGGCCTTCAATGAGATGAGACAGCTCATTTGGGCTTTCTAGACACATCATCTGCAGGGTGAGAAAACAGTGGGTGCCTGAGGCAATGCTAGTGACTTAGAGCTTGGAAAAGGAGGACACACACACACACTCACAAACCACTATTAAGCTGATCCTGACACAACTCGAATTGCGAAGGGCAGGCGCCACATAACTCAGTATGGCTTCCCTTTACCTCTTTGTTTCTCAAAATTCGTATGTTGCAGCGCTAACTTCCAATATGACTGTATTTGGAGATAGTGCCCATAGGAAGTAATTATGGTTAAATGAGGTTGTAAGGGTGGGTCCCTGACCCAGTGGGATTAGAATCCTTGTAAGAAGAGATGTCGGAGAGCTCAGTGTCTCCTGGAGCATCCCCCAGGCACAATTTTAGAAAACGTCACCTGAGCACAGGGGGAAGGTGACCATCCACAGGCCAGGAGGAGGGCTCTCACCAGAAACTGAATTGGCTGACGTCTTCATCTTAGACATCCAGGTTCCAGAACTGTGAGAAATAAGTTTCTGTTGGTCAAGTCACCCAGTCTGTGGTCTCTTGGTACAGCAGCCCGAGCTGTAATGCAGCCCAAGATGTCTGATGGAGTCACAGCTGACAATGGCCTGGTCCACATGTAAGGGATCTGCTGGATCTGAAAGCTCCATGTCCACTTGTAAGGGATCTGCTGGATCCAAAGCTCCATGTCCACACGTAAGGGATCTGCTGAATCTGAAAGCTCCATGTCCACATGTAAGGGATCTGCTGGATCTGAAAGCTCCATGTCCACACGTAAGGGATCTGCTAGGTCTGAAAGCTCCAGTCTTACATCACTGCCCTTTCCTACTTAGGGTTCTGTCACCTCACACTTTGGACTTAAGGCAAGTTCTCAGACATAGTACTCCTTGTTCCCCAGCACCAGTGCAACTGTGGTGGGCACGGGCCATATGAGAGAGGAAAGCAGGGCCTGTGCCCAGCGCCCCTGAAGACTCTCTCTGCCTCTAGCTTTTTCACCTCCAGGAAAACCTCTTTTCTGAAAACTTTCCACCTGGGGACGTTCACCAGTGTTCATTGTGAGAGATGAAATGAGGATCATTTCTTACCCTTATTACAAGTCCCACAACACTGTGTGCAGTCATTAACCTCATTCTTCCAGATGAGGCATCTGAGAAGCTCAGTCATTGCCCCAGACCACACCTCCAGATTTAGGATTTGAACCCAGGTTTTACTGACCGCCAAGGACACGCTTGTGATTCCAGTACAGTAAATTCACCCCAAGTGCCCTGTGGGTGAAACTGTACAGAATATGGAACTAACTCGATGAACCTGTTAACCAGACTCAAAGACTAGAACTGGTTTAATGAAGTATCCAGTCTAGCTATACACTTAAAATTTATTAAATGTTGTTTAGGGATCTTCTCAGATTGGGAAGTGAGTTTTTGGTCTTTATGTGCAGGAACACTTTTCTGCAATAATAAAAAAACCCTTTATACTTTAAAAATAGTGTTAAAAGCTAATGATCACATTGCTGGGTTCTCCAAATCATGGAAAGGATCCAGAAGACAAAATTCCCTATTTTGAAGCTAGTACATTAAAACAAAACAAAAGCTAGGTATGGCTTAGGGTATGAGGCCTGTGGATGTGTTTTTCTTTCTTCTTTTTTATGATTATTTAATGCTATTAATTGCCTTTGTGATGAAAATTTACTATAACATCTATAGAAAAACTTACCATTAAGTTCTAAATATTTAATGCACAGTTAGCTCATTTAATCCTTATAACAGTCTTGTGAGATAAATCCCATCATTACCATCATTATTATGCAGAATGAGGAAACTGAGGCCTGAGGGTTTTTTATTAGTAAATAGCAATGCTAGGAGTTAGAGGCAAATAGTCTTTCCCTAGAGACCACACATGAACTCCTTCAATAAGCTGTTTTTTGAGTGGTTGAATCTCGTGAAAGAGAAGAGGTCCAGAGCACTGGTGTTTGGAGGCCTAAGATAGCGGAGGGAATGGGGGAGGAGGGACAGCAGTTAAATAGCCGGACAGAGGCTCCGGATGCTTGAGGACAAATCCCCTGGGTCTAGAAGAGGTGGCAGGAAAAGCTCTGCCCCGTGGCAATCGTCTTTTTAAAGTTAACACATCCTGCTCAATTAATTCCCAGTCCTAAAATAAATGAGTGGCTTTCCATCCTTACATCCTCAGCCACAATAATCATATTTCATGCTTTATTTCACTCAGTCTCTCATCAGAATTCACAGGGTAAATGCCTTTAATGGGTATGCTTTAGCCTCATCGCTGGCAACCTTACATAACAAATTATTTTATAGGTAATTCCCTCCAGGAAGGGCAATGTTTATGGTGTTACAGTGGATTGTAAGCAACAGAAACACAATGCGTTATCTAGAAAGTCGGGGCATTTAATACTCAGGTAAAGCAACATAATGCCCTGATACTTTGTATTACTCTATTACCACTTCAAATATGAACATATAAGTAATATTCATTCTACTCGATGAGCAACAACAATAATTCCAGTCTGTCCAAAGAGCACATCCCTGTTGTGTCCTTTAATGATTTCACTCAGGGTAATAAATTTTACCTTATCTGATGACAGCTCCTTTGGCAATACTGGCAAAGTCACTATTTGGTTTGTCTACAAAGAAAGCAAGTTCTTTTGTCTTTATATCCAGGTATGTATTCATGTTTCCATTCTTTTTATCTAACCATCCACCCTTCCACTTATCCAACCATCCATCCATCCATCCAACCAACAATTCATCTTCCTCAGGTGTATACTGATATCATGACTATTTTCTTGGCACCTACACTGAGTGTAATTCAGTCAAAACCTGCTCATTTTTGTATCTTGTGATGGCACTTTCTCTTCTTTTGTTCCTAGTTCATCACTTTTTTCTGTGGACCACCTACCCACCTCTGTGTTCTAGACCTACAATAATTATCTTCTGTGGAGGCAGCACAGCACTGCCCAAGTTGCCTCCAAAATTTTTCCCACTCAGGTAGTTTTGATACATCAATTAAAGTGGTAGGGGACCCTGCAGAGGTAGAGGTGTTTGGTGTCTATGTATGAGATGGACTAGAATAGTCCATAAACTAGGGTTGAATTTACTGTTCTGAAACTAAAGTGACAAATAGTCCAGTAGGAGGCTTATGGGGACTGGATGAGAGGAAACAATAGCTAACAACTTGCCCTCGTCCTATGTGGGGGCTGGATCCCAGAAGCACTGGGGTACATAAATCCTTGAACAGCGTTCCTCAGGTCTCTCAGGGCTCACTCTAGTGCTCTCCCGAGCACAGCTCCCTGCCTCTGTGGGTGAGGCTTCACATTGTGCTCTGAGAGGCCATTTGCCTTTCAGATCTCTTTCTGGAAGCCAGTTACGAAGAATCAACTTTTCTCTGAATGTGCACAGTGCAAGTGAGAGACCCCTACCAGATAGATGCTCCCGTGACCTCAGGGACCGACGTATCAGTCAGTTCTCACGCCCTCCTGTGCAGCTCACACCGAGAAAGTCTCCACTCAAAGCCTTTGTCTCACGAAACTGTCACCTGTTATTCCTATTGTCATTGCTGGTGTTGAAGTTATCACTGTCACCACTCAGTGAACATGAATATGTGCTAGACACATCACATGTAAAGAATTCCAATGGTAAAATAACAAACATTCTTACTTCACGTGCACACATTCAACTCTGTGAAGTTCCCTCCACAAGTTGTATAGGGAGAGACAGAACAAAAATCTGAGAGAGAATAAGAAATATATATATGCTAACTAATACAAGAAAATGTACCTGCTCACTCCCAAACATCTTTGCTGTTTGGCAGAAATGGCTCATTCCATTAGATTCTTCTCTATAAGTAAAACTTTTGGGAAGTTGCCCTGCACCCAGCATGAAGGACAGACACTAACTGGGCACTAATGTCATGTCAGGTAGTCTGTAAAATGCCCACACACACGGTCCCATTTCTTCTTTCCAGCAGCCTTATAAGCCAACCGATACCTTGCATAGCAAGAGTTCTCCAATCATATAACAAAGAGAAGTCTTTATATAACCATACCAGCTTTCACTTAGGCAAACATTTATGCTTTCCAGAGCGTATACACATCTGTAATCTTACTGAATGCAATTATGTTACAGAGGGGGAATAACAAGAACCGTGGCTGTCTTCCTAAGAAGCATCTTTTTCTTTGGCGACTGCCTCCTTCCTCCTTTCACGTAGCCCCCAGTGCACATAAGCAGCTGCTCTGGTCTGCCACAGGGTTAAGTATACCACTGGCCTGACCTCCCAGACCACAGGGAGATGCTTCTCCCTTATCAATAGTGAGTTAAGGCAAAAACCTTGGAGTTACTGATGATCTTATTCATTACAATGCGGAGGGAGTCAATAATAAAAGACTAATGAAAAAGGGTTAGAGTTCAGATTAGGTCAAAAGAAGGAGGGTTGCGAGATGGAGAGAAGACTGAGCTTGCTGTTATCATTTCTAAATCCCTGGACCCAGCTATGCCTCATGTCCCCATCTCCCTTGGACTTCAATTATGGAAGCCAGTGATTTTCTTAAGCGTTTGATCTGGGATGCTGTAACTTTCAACCAAAGAAATCATAACTCACACATCTACAGGACAGGGACCAGAACCAGAATCCTCATCTTCTTGGATGTTTGGTTCAGTGCTCATTCTCCTAAACTCGGGTGTCCAGGGAAATCTGATACTTCAGAAGTCCTGTGGAAAAGGCCTATCAGATGGGGTAGCAGAGCTGGAAATACTGTACTTCCCAACAGAAGAGAAAAAGTAAGTGTGGAACCCACCACTCAAACAGGAAAGGGCAGAGTGAAGAGAACTAAGTAGTCTGCACAAAAAAATACAGGTATACTTTCCCCCACTAATTTTGCCAGTAGCTACCCCGAGAGAAAATGAAACTCAGCTGCCACCCACAGCTGACTCCAAGGTGACAACCTTTGCCCCAGAACTCACAGCTTCACTACTTGGGCAGAGCAACGAAAATGAGGAGGGCTTTACCTCTATTTCCATCTTTACCACGGTTTTCTACACCCGGGCCTCTGACCTGGTTAGAATATGTTAATTCACAGAATCAGTCATTTCCCTTATCAGCCCCTACAGGCAAGCTGGCAAGAAGTATTTTCAGCTACAGACCTTGCAATCAGCCAGTCAGACCTGCTGGCTTCCTGTGCCTGGACGGAGCTAATTAGTGCTCAGCGCTTTCACGCATTATCTCTGGCTCCAGAACATCCCGTAAATGAGGGGCAGACCTGTCTTCACCCCCAAGGGACAAGAAGAAACACTCAGATGCTTGGAGGTTAAACAACTTCCTAAAAGTTCCTCCATCTCATCTCCACTTTTCTTTTAATGTCCCATTTTCCTGAGCTGCTTTAGCAGACTACAGCAACTTGTGATATTTTCTTTGTCATGTAGATTTTTATATCATTTTCCTACCTCACCATTACTACATCCAGTGCATCAACTAGTGGCCCTGTCTGTCCTTCCTTCCTTCCTTCCTTCCTTCCTTCCTTCCTTCCTTCCTTCCTTCCTTCCTTCCTTCCTTCCTTCCTTCCTTCCTTCCTTCCCTCCCTCCCTCCTTTTTCTTTTCTTCCTTTCTTCCCTTCCCTCCTTCCACCCAGCCATTCAAATAGCATTTATTGAGTGCCTACTGTATGTCAAGCACAAACGGGGATTCATGGAATCATACAGAAAAAAGGTGTTAATTATATACTAATTGGGGGAGAAAGACAATAGAAAAGAAAAGAATTAACAAGATAATTATTTACATATCATGATGAGAGTTATTACGGTAATAAAATCAAATAACGATATTCAGACTGAATGGAGGATGAAGTGGTTAGAGATGACTTCTCCGAGGAGGTGACACAGAAGCTCAGATGAGAGAGCGCCAACCAAGCAAAGATGTGGGCAGGGCCTCTCCCCGAGAGAAGGGCCCAGGGAGTGCACAGGCCTGGGTGTGGACAGGAGGCCCGAGCAAGTGAGGAACAGAGGAAGGGCAATGAGGCTGGAGCATGACTGAGGAGGATGGCTTGACAACCGGTTAAAAAAACACCCGTCCTTTGAATTTTTTTCTGCCTGCAGGGGAAGGTCACTGGAGGCTTTTACACTGTCATGTAACAGGAACCAGTTCAAGTGGCTTTTACCCTGCCATGTAATAGGAACCAGTTCAAGTGGTGGCTGCTTAAGTGGAGAGCAGGCTGTGGGGCAGAAGACTGGCAGGACCTCAGCAGAGCGGCCCCACTCCCATTCCAGGGCCTGCACGTGCCTGGTGCTGTATGGAGCGCACTCCTGACATTGCTCTTAGAGCCTTGAAAGGCATTCACTGTGTTGGAGCTCGTGAATGAAGAGCTAGTTGGGAACTTCCTCAGCATCATAAATAATAAGGTGGCTAAGCTGGAACTGAAAACTCCATCCAAATAACCCCAAAACCTTTGTGCTTAAATGCCTCATTTTTTTTTTTTTGCATCATGCTATGCCATAGACCCTTGACCTTCACAGATGGAACAAAGTTTTGAGTAATTTTTAACAATCTTCCTGTCCCATGACATATTACTTTTAATTTTGTGGAAGCACCCACTTGTGTCCCCTGTAAGGGTGGTATCAGACACTTAACAGACAAATGGTTCTTTAGCCATGAATATGCAGTAACTCTTGTGGAATTTCTGTCTAGAAGCTAAGCATAAGAAATGTTATTCTGTAGGAAACTGATTCAGAAGCGTTTTTTTCCCTAGTACATAGAATTAAGAATGTAAAGAGAACACTTACATGTTTCAAGTACAATTGCTTTTTAAAGGAGATTTATATGCTCTGAAAGTGTTTGCAGATCGGGGGTTTCTGAATATCTCCAGATGGACTCTGAATGTCCTGGGTCTATGATGCTTCATCATAAAGATTTGGGAATACCCTTCACCAGGCCTGCTCAGTGAGCCCACCGGCCGGCTTTCTGTGCATCTCACCTCTCCATAACTTATCCATGAAAACCTAAATTCATCGTAGCCATGAATTCCAACATGATATTAGATAAATTAAGCCATGAAAGCTTTTGTAATTACTTTCAAACCTGTTACCAACATCCTGGCGGCATCAAAAAGCTCTGTTTTGGCACAGTGCTTGGTGCCAGGGAATTACTCCCTCCTCAGTGATCTGCCCTGATTTGTGGAAATCCACTTATTTCTCACCATGTGGGATCAGATCACGCATGTTAGCCATGATCTGAGGAGTTTTTCCAGAGACTTTTGGGGGGAGGGGGGCTGGAAGACCCCTTACACTTTCTCAAATGACTGAAGTGTTTTCTCTCTTTTTATTTTTCCAGAAACAAATCTCCTTAAATCGAGTACCAGACACAGAAATGAGAATTTCTAATAGCATCTTCTTTTCCTTCTCATTAATTTATATGTGACCTCTTTCTGGCACACTTGTGAATAAACAGGAATTTAATGGGCTCAGAAAGGATCAAGATGGATGGCGCTGTTATGAACCAAAATACTGGGGGCAGGGGGTAGGACAAAAAGGGAGGAGGGAATGGATAACAGGAGGCCAGAGAAGTACACCGGGGAGAACATTCATGGGGACACAGTGTATTAGGGAAGCTACAAACACAAGTAGAGGAGGAGAGGGGAGCTGGGGAAGAGAGAAGGGAGAGGCCAGAGGCGGGAACTGGCCCAGTGAATGGCGCCAACTCCCAGGGAGACTGCCAAGGGGTTCCAACCTGCAGCTCCATCTGTCTCCTCGGATTCTAGGGCAAACCTCATCAGTGAGAGGAGGCACCCCACAGCTTGGCCCCTGCCTCCGGGACCTCAGATTCCCATCTGGCAAGCCGAAATAAGTGTTTGCTCTGCCATAGGGTTTTGATTCTTGTAAACACTCTTCATCCCCTAAGAAAAATGTGCCTTTTTTCAATATTTATTAGCTTTTTTCAGCTGTTTCATGCTATGTTATTCTAGCCTTGGGAGTCACAGTAACTTGATTTTAAGTTGACTGCTGCAGAAGGTTAATGACTTAACTCCTTGTGTAATTAAACTCCAAATAGCAAATCCACATGCATCCTCAGTTGTCCTACCTGGCAGGTGGTCAACAACATGCGCCAAACCCTGGTTCCTTGGATGCTGGCCTTGGTGCTGTAGGGCTGGAGTTGCTCAGAAGGCCACAGGGTCATATGATTGATGAGATGATCTATTTCTTCCTGGAAGGAAATGGGAGAAGTTAGGGGGCCACTGCAAAGCTAGAGGTTTACCTTTCTAGAGGTACCTCCCCCACCAAACCCAAAACCAAAATTAAAACAAAACTATATAAGGGAACTAAAAAAGAAAGTGAAAATATAACTGAACCTTTTAAAGAAGCATCCATGCACAGAATCTGGACTTCCTTGAGAGTATTAGAAGCTCTCCATTTGAGCTAACTTCATAGTTTCCCTGTGCAGCTTCCTTACCTCTCTCCACCTTCAAACAAAGGGAATTACACGGCCTCGGTTTGGATTAGGCTTTGACTTAAGGGAAAGTTGTGGCTGGTTTGATCTTGTAAAAAGATCAAAAACTTTCTCCAGATGAGCAATAAGGCTGTTCCCCTTCCCCATCATTTGCATGTTTCCTGGAGCAGTACCTCTACTTCCCCTGAAGAACCTTCTCTTTGTGTTTATGATACTTGGTGAACTGGTACGGGATGCCCAGCCTTTGGCCTGTCTTGGCTTTTGACACGCCTTCCTCAGTAAGCTTAATCTTCTAGCTTTTGATTTAATGAGAATGTACAATTCTTCCCTTCCATTAATCATTTAGAGGCCATTGTAGGGTTATTAATAGTCTTAACTCCAATATTACTGTGTCTTAGGCACCAAGAGGCCTGAGGAGAGGGAGAGAGATGAGGGAAAGGCCCCCATGGAGCAGGCAGAACATAGACTGTGTTTATTAAGTTTCCTGTCTTATAATGGCGTGGTTCCTGGGTTCCCAAAGCAATTACAATACTAATGTCAAAGATCGCTGATCACAGATCACCAGGACAAATATAATCGTAATGAAAACATTTGAAATATTGTGAGATTACCGAAACATGGCACAGAGACATGAATTGAGCATATGCTGTTGGAAAATGGCTCCAACAGACCTGCTTAAAGCAGAGTTGCCACAAACCTCCCATATGTGAAAAACACAATGTCTGCAAACCACAGTAAAGCAAAGTGCAGTAAACCAAGGTATGCCTGTAGCTGTTTTCTGTAGGGGAGTCAGCAGGTAAGGCTTACCTTGCCATCATTTGGATAACCAAAGGCTTTTAAAGACATTTCAGCTAATTCAATTTCATATGACTGTTAATGTTGCTCCCTGAACACATCTTCAATCTGGTCACATTCTCTCAGGTTAATGGCTACCTCAGTGATATTATTATTTCTGTTCTGGTCAACTAGTTTCTTTGAATATAAAGGTCCCTGGTGGCAAATTCTCCACACAATTGTCAAATATCCCATTACAGTACAAAGTCACTAAGTAGGTAACTCTGCAATTAAAAATTTTTATTTTTTATTGTATTTTCCCCGTTACCCCTTATCCCTCTTATACGCCCCTCCCCCACAATCACCACCCCGTTGTCCATGTCCATGAGTCCTTTTTCTTAAATGCATCCCCAATAGTTTCAGAATAAAATTCACAATCCTTAAATGAATAAGACATTGCACAGAACACCTCTTTCCTATTCACCATGCCACATGGCATCTTTCTTCCCTTTAAGTGACACAGATTTTCATTGCCTACGCACAAGGGGTATTTTTTTTTTTTTTAGTAAAAATACTCTTTCTTTTATTGTCCTTTGCTGAGTAACTTCAATTCCTCCTCGAGGTCTCAGCTCAATGTCGCTTTCCCCAGGGAAGACGTTTTGCCCTTCAGGCTTGGTCGGGCCTCTTGGGAGAGACTCTTCCACTGCACGCTATCTCCAGCTTTTTGCACTTGAACCTTGTCCCCCAATATATACAATTTAATTTGGTGTTTAAGATTTTGAGCCAAAGTTATTTCTGAGTTGATGCTGAGCCTTTTATACATTCTGTAGATTGAGCTTCCTTTCATGGGCTGCAGTCTCGCTGAAGCATTGAAGGAACCACACATTACAGTAATTAGAGAATTGAACATTTTTGACACTCAGGGCATAAATGTATTGCTTATCAGTTCTGCACCTTTGAAAATTTAGATCCAATCCCTTTGCATTCACTCTTGGTAGCTTTTCGAATATAATGACCATTGGAGTTTTGATGATTCTGAATGCTTGCGTGTGATTCAGGCCAAGACCCAAATCATCTTTATTCTCTGTGCAGATATTTAAAAGGAAGTGAAAGCGCTGTAGGATTCAGAAAACTTCAGTTTGAAAAGACCTCATGGTGAGAAACAAATACCACATAATTTCACTTATATGTGGAAATGAAAGAACAATATAAACAAGCAAACAAGACAGAAACAGATGCATAGATACAGAGAAGGGTCAGAGTGTTTTCAGAGCGGAGGGGGTTAGGGGGACTGGGTGGAAAGGGTGGAGGGACTGAGGAGTACAGGTCAGTAGTTACCAAACAGTCGTGGGGATGGAAAGTGCAGCGGAGGAAATACATCAGTAACACTGTAATAACTGTACGGTGCCAGGTGGGGACTGAAGAGTGGGAGGGGATCACTTGTACAGTACATGATGGTCTAACCATGATGTGGTACACTTGAAACGAATACGAAATATGTAAATGGTAATTAAAAAATAAAATTAAAAAAAGGAAAGATCTCATGGTTTCAAAATCGGAGTTGTGGATAAACCTATGCAATAAAAGCCTTGTAGAATATTTAAGTGAGAGGGGAGAACTGGATTTGTTGAAGAACTTTGTATCTCTGCTCTTCACAATTAGAGAAGGATAGAGCTGAAGAACTCCATTAGCCACCTTAAAAATGTCTTTTTTAATTTTAGCTTTCCTTAGCAGGACTGAAGATATCTGATTTTTTTCTGGATAATTTTTAAAATTTTATATTTCTTTAATAAATGAAAATGGGCAGTATAGTACAATTGAGCCCAATGCATTTTTACTCTCTTTTTCTTGTTGGCACTTGTTTCATAGAAAAAAGGGAGAAAAAGGAAAGGTGTGTTCTAAATATGTTAGCATAAAGACTTAAAACTATATAGTGCATTATTTTTTTCAAATGAGCTAAAATTCACATAACAACTTTAATTACTTTAAGGTGGATAAGTCAGTGAAATTTAGTACACGTACAATCCCATTCAAGTGTTACTTGTACGTAGTTCCAAAACTTTTTAATCATCACAAGAGGAAAACATACGCTCACTAAGCAGTCACTCCATATCCCCCTCCCCCAATCGCCTTTCTGTCTCTATGGATTTATCTATTGAGGACACATCATACAGCATGAGCCCTTCCTCCACACTGTAGCATGTATCGGTGCTTTATTCCTTTTTATGGCTGAAGAACATTTCATTGTATGTATACACCACAATTTGTGGTGTATCCATTCATCTGTGTACACTTTTTGGCTATTGTGAATAGTACTATATTCAACATTGGTTTGCAAGTTTTGTTTGAATACCCATTCTCAATTAATTTGGGAATATACCTAGAAATGGAATTGCTAATCATATGGTAACCCCATGTTTAATATTTTGGTGATTCACCAAATTGTTTTTCATGGTGGCTTTACCATGTTGTGCTCCCATTAGCAACTGCGTGAAGGCACCATTATCTCCAGATCTTCACCAAAACTTGTTTTACATTTTATTATAGTCTAATGGGTGTGAAGTGGTATTTCACTGTGGTTTTATTTTTGTTTTTTTAAATGACTAATGATATTGAACAAACTTTCATGTACTTGTTGGCCATTTGTATGTCTTCTTCAGTAAAATATCTATTTAATTACTTTGCCCATTTCTCAAAAATATGGGCTATCTTCTTGTTATTAAGTTATAAGTGTTCTTTACATGTTCTGGATATTAGACCTTTATCATTCATCTATACACACATATACAAAATCACACATTTATGTATAATTTGCAAATATTTTGCCCCCTTTGTGGTATCTTTTCACTTGTGTCTTTCAATAAGTGTTTTTAATTTTAATGAAGTTCAATATCTCTTTCTTTTTTGTGTGTGTGATTTGGGTGTCATATCTAGGTATCCATTGCTAAAACAAGGTTCATGATCTAACCTTATTTCTTCTTCCAAGAATTTTATAATTTCAGCTTACACATTTTGGTTTTTAATCCATTTCTTATACATTAATATTTGTATATAAAGTGAGGTATGAATCTAATGTCATCCTTTTTTTGTGTATTGAGTTGTTGAAGCACTGTGTTAGAGACTCTTTTTCCCCATTGAATGACCTTGGAATGCTTGTCAAAAATCAATTGGCCTTAAATGTGTAGGTCTCATGCATCCTTGCTCACCAGTGCTTTTATATTCATAAACATTCCTTTGCTCTTAGAGAATGGAAAGAAGATAGATTTCTTTTAATTTGCATATGCTGTTTTTGAAAAGCCATGTAATCTCTGCATTTTACTTGTTAGAATAAATACTGACATTCTTTACTATAATACATATAACTGTTCTTTGTTCCACCATTCATCACTTTTATTGTAAAATTGTGGCTTTTGCCATGGAAACTAAAGTTTAAGTCCACACTTGCTATCTTGGTTCTTAAATTTTATTAAAGGTCAAAGATGTAGTTACGGCATCTACCATGAATGCTAGTTGGTTATAAAACAGTTATTAAGATGACTCTAGGAAATATCATTAAGATTGAATGTTTCAAGTATCTAGTACTTTATCAGTTTCTAAACTTTTTGCTGAAATTGATGTCTTTGATTATCCTTTATATACTAGATTATTCCCATTATGTTAGGACAAAATAGATAATTTTTATCTTAGAGTCTCATACTAAGCACAAGTAAGTATGTATTTAATTTTTATTTTATAAAATGTGGTCTACAGACTCTTAATTCTAACTCTAAATATGTAAGGATGAGTAATCTAAACACATTGTAAAAACAGAAATATTAATGAAATCTGTAAGAATTTCTAAATGTAAATTTTCATTTAAAAATTTTTTACTGATATAACTGGCTAGATACCTGACCATAGCTTTCTGCTCTGTCTAAACACACACACATATATACACATAGGTATAAACATATACTAGTGAAGACTAACAAAGAAGCAAAATTTACCAGGCAAATTTTTAAGTCTGAGGTGGTCAACTACCGCCTATGAGATAGGTCTGGTGGTGATGGATTAAGTAAGATTTTGTTTATTAATCCTTTCATCTGCCAAATTTCTCATCAGACACTGTATAACTAACTGTATAGTTCTAAAACATTCATTTAGTTCTTATAGTTTCCATTATCTGCTCTGGGTTTTCACATAATTTCTTTCAATCTATGCATATTTTCTGTTTAAGTCTTTGAATTTATTTGGGATGACTCAAAATTCAAACTTGTTTTTCCCTGTGGAGGGCAGCAGTTTAAACTGTTCAGCTTTTTCCATCTTCCATCTGTTGCTTTACACCAGGAACTTTGAACTTCCTTGATTCATGAACAAATCAATAATCACCAAAAGATGAGGGTGGAGTTTACTTATAGATTTGGTGAGTTCTGTGGCAACTTTCTTTCCAAAATGGCTGCCTTCATTTTCCATCTATTGTGATTGCACTGAATTTCATTGTCTGACTCCTTAAAACTGAGACTAGTCAGGCCTCCTCAGATTTGGAGTGTTCATATACCTGAGTAAAACACCTTCCATACACTCTAGACCTTAAGTTAGTTTGACTTGATTTTGTATATACTGTAACTAAAGAAGGCCTAATATAAAGGCTTTTGCTTATTAGCCAGACCCCTGGAAAGAGTGGAGTCTTTTCAGTGGAGAGTCACAGATTCTAACTCTCTAGGCCAGCGATTTTCAAGCACTGTACCATGGTGGACACACTGGTGTACCACAAAAAATTTTCAAACATGCAATACCTGACTACTTAGTTGGGGGCTAACTCCTTTTCCCTTAGACTGTCAAATAAAAAGAATGACAACAGCCAACACTATGATAGCTGGCTGGTATGAATGAATAAAAATTATACATTTGAATATTTTACTTGTCATTTCTGCAAAAATTTTTTTTTGGTGTGCTGCAGAATTTTAGTAATTAGTTTATGTGTGCCATGAGATGAAAAAAGGTTAAAAATTTAGTCTGTGTTAAATTCAGATTAGGGAGAAACATCTGTACTTTCACCTGAGTAAAGTAAAAATTGCAACTGATTTTGTTTAATTTCCTTTTTTTCCCCCTGGACTGTGGGGTTCTTAATGGCAGAGGCAACATTTTGTTGGCTTCTGTATCCCCAATGCATAGCGTGGAGCGGTCAACAAATACAATACTCGGTGAGTGAATGAATTTTGATGTTTTAATTTGGCTACTAAATTGCAAGTTACTATCTACCCAAGCAGGTATAAACTTAGGAATTTATTGATCAGCCCATTCTCTACACTGAAGCCCAGTGCTTTTTTAAAGAATTAAAGTGACTTCTCAGACTGCTTAATATCTAGTCATTTCTCAAAGCACTCAAGAGAAAATGTAATCTTATTTTCAAGGTCTAGAAAGTATAGCATGTTCTGCACGTTTCCTCTCTCCTTAAACTCGTTTCTTATGCCTCTCCTACTTTTTCATTACACTCCAGCTCACTGGACTTCTGTTTCAAGAATTTATTCTTCCTAAG
The DNA here is from genome assembly GCF_021234435.1 of Artibeus jamaicensis. Taxonomy (NCBI): domain Eukaryota; kingdom Metazoa; phylum Chordata; class Mammalia; order Chiroptera; family Phyllostomidae; genus Artibeus; species Artibeus jamaicensis. Next base: position 5,087,613 of record NW_026521828.1, on the reverse strand, counting down.
CCTATTGCTCACCCAGAGCTTTTCAGTTGCCCTTCACCTTGCCTAGACTGTTCTTCCCACAACTTTTCACATAGTGGATTCTTGTTATTCAGATCTCGAAAGCCCACAGTTAACTTTCCCCAGATAGCCTTACTTTGTATAGTACCTACGTGTAAGCACCTATCTACCACACATAGACTCTGTTTCACGCATTACTCTATTTTTTTATAGCATTACTACTTTGTGAAGCCATTTTGATTACTTGTTTTCTTCTTTATGGTCTCTTTCGCATGATAATATATATTCTTCATGGGGGCGGGGACCTTATCTGCCTTCACCCCTGTATCTTCTGTGCCCATGATGGTGATTGCTGGGTACATAGAAAGAATTCAATAGATATTTAATGAAAGAAAACACTTAATCATAACAATCAAATCAAAGGTGATTGTAAATAACCTGAATTCAAAGTGGTCAATTCACCATAGCAGAAGTAAAAGCAGTTATCTGGAATCAGGAGGTATGACCGCTGTCCCTCTGGTCCTGCGTGGCCGGGAATTAAGTTGAGCTACAGAAATACACTGCCACGTAAGAAAGAAAAACAGCAAAGAGCCAGCCTAAGTTGTTTTATTGCTCTTTTGCTCTTTCTGAAGTAGAATTTATACATAAAAAATGAGAATCATTAATGTTCTCATACAGTCTGGCTATATTGATTTTTCTCTACAATTGCTCTCCGTCATTTTGGGCATTTACTACTTACCAAATATTCATTTAGGGGCAGACATTGATCTCTATACTTATTATGATCATTTTTATTGTTCATGGTTTATCCTGTTGCTCCAAACACACCCACATGAATGCATTTCATAGTTTTTACTGAAGGACCTGCCATATCTCCCAATGAAGACCTCTTCTCAGCACACTTATCTATAGATGGAATGGCCAGTGCAGAGCACCACTCAAGCCCCATGCTGCTATCATGACTGTGGGTGATACCACATTCATCGCCTGGGCTCCAGCACCGTCATGCAGGGGGCAAGACCAGCACATCATGCTCTTTCTCCTACCTGCTTGGAGGGCCTTCAACTCCTGGAGAGACAGTGCCCTTCACATGGACTCCATAGCCAGGAGGGAACTTGTGAGCAAGCTGTGGTCAGTTATTACAAAGAAGAGCACCAGGTTTTTATCTGGTTTTTACCACTTCCTCCAGCTCCCTTCTGGTGAAGGTCCTATCTCCACATCTTTACCTCTTCTGAGCACCAGAACTGTTTCCGTATTTTCCAGTGTTTGCTTCCTCCGAGCAAGTGCCTTCGGTGCTCCATCCTCATGCTTGTGCCTAGCAGTGCCACTGTCTGTGCTGGTGTAGGTGAGGCTGAAGGGCCGATTCTCCCTGTGTGCATCCCACTTTGCCACGTGGCTTCCAACAAAGAGGTCGGCGTCTTCCAAACTTTCCTGGCGAGTGAGTTGCTTCAGATGTCACTCAATTTCCTGATCCTCATTTCTATTTAGATTTTTTTTCTTGCACAAACCCATAGTGAGGTCTACATGCAAGCGACAGTTCTGTAATAACTGCACTCCCTCTCTGATGTCTAAGTCGGCCTTACTGAACCATGTATGTCTGCCTGACTCAAAAGCAGCCACTAACACTTAGAGCTCTAGCCACGTGCTTGGCACTGTGTGAAGTGCTTTGTGTCTTTTCATCTCAGCTAAATCCTCTCAGGCAGATATTGTCATTATCTCCAGGAAGGTAAAAGGGAGTTTTGTCTGTTTTGTTCTCTACTATTTCCACACCATCTGTGAAGAGTATGAAACAAAGCCCTGGCTGGTGTAGCTCAGTGGATTGAGCACAGGCCTGTGAAGCAAAGGGGTTGCTGGTTCGGTTCCCAGTCAGGGCACATGAGAGGCAACCACACATTGATGTTTCTCTCCCACTCTTTCTCCTTCCCTTACACTCTCTCTCTCTAAAAAAAAAAAAGAGTATGAAACAGAGCATTACATAATGTTTGTTAGACAAATGAAGGAGAAAACTGAGGTATAGCAAGGTAAGCTAACTTGCTCAATGATCTGGCAGTGTCAGGATTTGAATTTAGGCCCATCTGATGTCAAATCCTCACCCATAACCTCCCACAGTTTCCTTGGTCTCAGGCAGAGATTTCTGTCTGACCCTTCACCCCAGACATGCCTATGTCTAGATCTCTGCATGGAGTGGGGACTGGCTTCCTGTGAGGACAGGACTGCACTCTAAGAGGAAAATTGAAATGCTGATATAGTGTTAAGTGCTTTTGAAAAATCAAATATTAAAACATGAGAAAACAGGTTTAACAATTCCTAATTCCTCTCTCTTTTCTTCCAGTCTAAGTTCCTCCATTATTGGCTTGGGCTAAAGAATTCTCTTTGGCTTTTTTTCATCCCTGCCGCCCAAACCTTCCATCCTCAATGACCAACTCAAAAAGGATCATGCTTCACAGTCTTGATACGTTGGTGAGAAGTTAGTTTTCCCTTCTGAGCTCAGTGCTCGCTTGTCCAAGGTTATTGTGAAGTTGGTGAATAAATAACAGTATGTACATGAATTGAGTAGCTCCAATTGAGTAGAATTTATTGTGTCATCTGTTAATTGCATATGTTGTTAAATTTCATTTGTGCATATGTCCTCTCTCTTCACGTGGATCTTATGAACCTTGTTGACAGGATCTGGGTCCTCTTTTGCTTCACATAGCACACAGGGCAGAGACTGCTCAGAGACACCCTTGCTAGTGACGACATCGATTGGCAGATCTAGTGATTAAAACTGAGCTGGCCCTTGGCAAAGGGCACTGATGTCTTGGGCATCACTGTGTTCATCTCAAGCTCCATTGTATTGATCTTCAAGGTCTACATAACTCAGAGCAAGCGTAACACTCCCAATTAGAGAGTTTTGCATACAAATGGTTTACTTCACTTGAGATTTTTATTTTTGGTGAAAATTTAGTGTTAGAAGGCTTTTCAAAGTTCCTGAGCAGTTTATGCATGGCTATGATTGGGGTTTTGGAGAAAAGTACACTGTTTTACTCCCCAGAGTTGGCCTTGCTTAGCTGATCACTACTTAAGAAGGGGAAATGCCTAGAATGAGCCAATACTCACTGAAATGGAAGTACCAGACAGCTAATTTAAGTTCTCCTAAATGGTGCTATAACTCACCACGAATTGTTTTTTTTCCCCAAGTCCAGCATGACCTTGCTCTGCAAGAAGTGTCATCAGCATCTCCTTCCACTGAGGAGCCCTGAGCCCAGCAGGGAGGGCAAGGGTAGAATATGCCACCCTCTACACGCACTGCTGAGTTTCCATGTTCTTGTTAGACTCAACATTAATTACACTATTTGTGCATTTCTACAGACATTTGCAGTCAATCCATAATGTATCTGAAATGCTCAGGAGCATCACTTGCTGGTACAAATCTGAAAGGAAGCATCATCTGTTTAACTCTTTGATTAATTATCTGCTTAGTTTATATCAATCTATTCTCCCGTGCATACTTTCAATAACAGTGTACAATTCTTTGGTCCTGGATTATCTGAATGATTCCCCACTTTGTTAAGATTGTTTTCTGTTTCGGGCACAGTCAAAAATGAGAGAAAGGCATCCCACTCCCCAATTCCTGTAGGATGTGACCCTAACTGGGGCTGTACATCTATGAAGACGTTTTAAAGTTACAATTTGTGGCTGCTGGCACAGACATTAATCTGAAACTATACCATCTCAAGACGTCCTTGTTGGCATATCAATGACAGCTCTGAACTAACAGACTAAAAGGCAGACCAAAACGTGTCATCCTACACAGATTACCCTAGACAGGACCCAGAAGAGGAAATACAATTAAAAAAATAATTGACAAACACAAAAGTACACAGAGATGATTAAAAAAAAGCCCATCTTCAGGCCTTGTCAGAACACTGGATAATTAGACTTCCAAGCATTCAGTCCATGACCATCTTATAGAACAAACAACCCCCCCCAAAAAAAAACAGCACTTACAACCTGTCCTGAACCGTCTCTATTTACTGAAATGTACTACAGTTTACAAACATACTTTGCATATACTATTTGATTTTCCCAACCAACATGTAAAGCTAGCAGGATTATACCTGGGTCAACCTGTGGAAATGGAAACATCAAAGCTCCATACTGAGATCCTGGTTTGAGTTCTGGCTCAGCCGGAGACCCCTTCTAGTTATTCTAGGAGGACAAGTCACCCCATCTCATTGAGCTACAGCTCCCTTATCTGTTAAATGAGGACAACAAGTCGATAGTTGTGAAGAATAAATGAGGTGAGATGTGCAAAATGCTTACAAAGCATAAGGTTTGGCACGTAGTATGTGACCTGATATTATTGGCATTTTCAAGGTTACGAAGCTAATAAATCACACAGCCAGACCCAAGACATCAATCCTTATTGAGAAGTAAATAGTTTAGATATTGAAACTCAGTATAATATTATCTGCCGATTTACCCTTGACAACGTTCTGAAATCAATGTCCGTGACTTCTACTACCGGGACAATGCTATAGCTGGCACCTTGGTCTTTCTGTTGTATTTGATATGCTCATAAATATAAAATTAAGGATGATTCTTTCTTTTTCTAACAAAAATCTTGTGTGATCAGGGCAGATGGTATACCAGCTTTCCAGACAGATTGAGGAAAGTGAATCCAGACCCATCAGCTTCTCTGTCCATGGATGGTACTCCGTGACTCAGTGGTGGGACTGGATGTTACTTCCCTGCAGGGAAGTCATTTGCATTCTACTTTTAAAGGAAATTTCAAGTTTGCCCCCCTTGGCCATCCAGGTCAAAACCCTGGACCAGCCACATTTTTCCCCTTTGGCTCCTTCAATAGTCAGTGAGGTGGACTCCCTGTTTGCATACTTTGTCCCCTACAATTTGTCATGTTGCAAAGTGACCACCTTAAAAGTTACATGACATCACATCTCTTTCTTCCAATGACTTTCCATGCTTTTAGTTCAGAGTCAGTCCACATTCTCGCTGTGACTCTGAAGACCCAGCATAACCTGGCCCCTGATGTCCTTTCCTCCTGGTCTTAAGCCACTTACCTGCTCACTTAATAAGCTCCAGGCACGCTGGCTGACTTGAACCCTCTTTACCCCAGCAAGGTCTTCCCCTTTTCAGGGTCGCTGTGAATGCCATTCCCTCCCCTGAAAATTTTTACTCCCCCAGCACCAGCTGCATATTCTCCTTGATAGGGTTGGTTCTTCCCAACCTTCCAACCTTGGCATAAAGGCCCTCTTCAGAGCAGAGTGACTTCTCTGAGCCCCTTGACAGAAGTAGGCCTCTCAGGGTTATTGTCTCACACTACCTCCTTCACATTTACTGTAATTTATAGCATTTTGTCTGTATTTATTATTTGTTGTCATGCTTCCCCATAATATTGAAAGTTCCTTGAGAGCAAGATCAGGTTTGTTCTGTTTATCGATGTCTCTTCAGCACTTACAACAGCACCTTCCTCTGTAGATCATGAAAATGTATTTGCTGTGTGAATGAGTAAGGTAACACATGCTTGTTGGTTGCTGAGCTACACAGTGCCAGGCCCCAAAGAGGAGAGAGGGGCCACCTTGCCTTTAGGAGTCCTTGGTTGGATGTCTATGTCTTAAGGCAGAGCCAATTTCCAACTAGGGTCCCACAGACTGGCCTCAGACTTTCCCAAATCACCCCTAAGCCCTGGAGTGGACCTGGAAGGGTAACTGAAAGTCCCAAACCATTAGCTTTCAACCAGTCCTCTCCATTCACCTCCACAAATGCTATTGATTCCTATGAGTGCAAGGAAGTGAAGAGGTTGCCCTGAATCTGGCTCAGGCTGCAGGTCGGGGCAAGAAGGTTAGTAGCAGGTCTGGGTCTGAGGTGTATCCTTCTTCCTCCTCAACTGCTGCCTCACCCCCACTTTCAACGTGAGGATTAGAGCTGCCATACTCTTACCGGCTTTATAAGGTGCCACTTCTGGTTTAATTTTGCTCCTTGATCTTTTTCTTTCACACAAAGAAATCTCCATAAGTGATATTTGAAAAAAATGATTTAAAAGGACCTCATTTTATAAACAAGGGGTGGTTCTCAATCTAAAAGGCTGAAGCTAAATAACATCGAAGAGTTTGGGGGAAACTTTGAACAAATTCCGATCCTCATGCTACGCCCCAGACTAATGAAATCAGAATCTTTGGAAGTGGGAATATGATCAGAAATAACAAACGCTTGCCTAGATGAGTTGTAACAGTAAAAAGACTTTATCTCTGACCCTTCATCTCGTTAGTGACCCTGCCTTCCGAGGCAATGTGAAGAATGGCAATAAAACTAAGAAATGGTATTTTGATTGGCTTAAAGGTCCTTTTTGTCCCTGAGGTAATATTTTAAACATTGGAAAAGTGGTAATTTTCATTTGTCCTTGGAAAAGCTCTCTGAGAACTGATTTCTAGAAAAAGAAAATACCAGCTAGGCTCACCAATTTGTTGCGTAATTGGAGATGACAGTTAACCTCTTTCTTTGAAGGCAATGTTAAGTTTCCTCAGGCGTGATCATGAAGATGGCATGTTGCATAGGGTACAGTCCTGGACGCCGACTTCAGATTCAGGAGGACTGTCACCTCGCCCTGCTGTCAATCAGTAGTTTGTGGCAGATTTCAGCCTGGGGGTGTGTCCCTCAGTGAGGCTGTACCAAAGGCATGTTTGTAGGGCGATAAAGAATACACTAGTTTCCTTCTAAAACTGTCCATCTTTAGAGTGGGGACAAGACTGGTCACGTGTGAGTTGCTGTAAGATTCAAATGTGAAAATGTGTATAAAGGGCTTAAACATAATGCTTGGCTAGGAACATGCTCACTAAATGGTACGGGCCATGTCTCACTCCTAAAACTGTGCTGATTTTCTGATCAGTACTAATCATTTCAAAGCCAAGAGGTCTGAAAATACCACTTTAGCACACTAAGAATTCCTCTAGGCCATTTCCAGCACCCAGCGCACCACGGGGGGAACCCAATTCTTACATAGAAATTGTCCCCGTAGGCTCATATGTTTAAGTGGATTTAAATAAGTGAATGTGAAGAAGGAAATAAAGTTCAGGAATCTGATTTGTTAATTGGTTGAGATTATGATGGGCACACCAATATGCAGGTGCTTAGGAGGAAAGTACTAGAAACTTTATAGACATCATTCCTCTTCTGTCAGCATTAAATATTCTTGCTGATTCCTCTTTGGCGATGTCAAAACTTTCACTAAAGTAAAAAAATGAGGAGTTGGAGGTATGTCCTATTTAGGGAGATAATATAAGGAAGGACAACTCAGGCCTGTTTTAAAATTACAGATTATAAAACCCCATCATTACTCCGCAGGGCTTGGCATTAAACAAAAAACACAAGGAACAAGAACACAATGGTAAGGTTATTCAATGGCATTTAACCACCTCTCTGCCTGGGCACATGTATAAAAAGGCATACATTTAAATATCTAAATAATGAAAGGAAGTGTATTAGGCCAATACTTCAAGAACAGAGCAACAATTAAATTTGTGTCATCTGCACAGTGGTGCATTGTGAGGAAGATAGAGTTAAAATCAGTGGAGTAAATGTTTCCTCGAATCTGGACTGTTTCACTGTGTGATCGGGATACTGAACTCAGCATGGTGAGTTTTAGATCACGAGCTTGAGGTCTGAGTCCCAAGGTGGCCTGAATTCTCCTACTGCCTCACTTGTAAGCAGGCACCTACCTCTCTCACATCTCTGCCATCTGTTCCTCATCTTTCTCTCTCTGTCCCTTGGCAACAATTAGATCCTGGGTGTGGGTAGGAGGACACAGGCAACAGTCTTTCTGACATTGCTGAGGTGGTTCAACCACAATGATCCCTTTAACTGCCCCTTCATTAACACAGGTCCCCAATGGCCATGTTATATGATGTGACCCCATCATTCCTTGGTCAGAAGTGGAAACTTCATCCAAGTGGGACCGTAGTCTCTTTCACAGGAATTTAGGACGAGGGACATTGAAGAGATGAGGGAAAGGTGGGGGAAGAGGTAAGAGGAGTAGGATGGCTCCTTCTCATCAGTCAGGTCCCCACTCGTGTTTCCGTCACTGCAAAGCCTTCCTGACCATCCAGGCTGAAGTCACTGTTACTCTTCAGGCACTTTGTACACAACAGCCCCCTGTCTGACCTCCTTTGAGTCACGTTTTAATATGTGAAATGATCTTGTTCTTGACTCTGTGTTTCATTACCTATCTGTTCCCTCCAATGATAACTGTGTAGGCAGGGACTTTGGTTTTCTTGTCTCTAAGCTTTTTGAAACCTAAAACAGTGCCCGATACACATAGATGCTTTTTTTAAGTGGACATTTAAATGTTGATTGTGTCCATAAAAAGGAGAACAGATGTGATTTTTTATTAAGTGTCAGAAGGTGCAAACTAGTATCTCTCTTTCCATTTGGGATAACTCTATCTGATGTTATGGAGATAATTTAATTAAAATGTAAAAGTTAAATTCCTCCAAAGTCCTCTCTCCCCTGAAATCATGCTCCCCTTCTTTATTCACTCAGGAACAAACAGCACTCATGGTATAAGAAGCAAATTCTAGAATAATTTAACTCAAGCCTCTACTGACTTACATGCATCGTTTTCTGCCATTTTCCTTCCGAAATCTCATGGACAAAAAAAAACAAAAACAAAAAACCAAAAAACATGACTTAACTTTCCAATTCTGGGCAACAAAAAGAGTCTAGAGAAGAAAAAGAAATCATTCATCTCCAATTAAATTTTGCAAGCACTTGGCAACCTTTACTAAGTAACAGAGATTTAAAATAGCTAAATGCTCCCCTGGAGGGAACAAACTAGCTATGTTGTAGAGAGCCCATCATTCATCATTTAAACTCACATTTTTTGAGACCTACCAACTACCCTATACTTGGGGAACTATTCCAAGTAGGATATGCAGAAAAGAACAAACATGTTTTTCTTGCAGGAGCTGATTCTAGTCATCATTGCGGATAAGCACTGTTACAAAAGAACACAGGGTTGAATGCATGACAAACACACAGATTATAAAAGGGGGCCATGGCCAAGGGCTCACTGTTGGGGGTAGGCTAGCATGCATGTATTTGTACAATTACCATCATGCCTTTGAACAATGATTATGTAGCAGGCCCTGGAGAGATAAATCAGAATTGGTCTCAAGGAGCTTATTATTTAATGAAGGAACTGAGGAGTAATGAGATAAATAATTATGAATGTGATAAATGCTATGATAGAAAAGAACAGGGCAAAGAATGAGCAAAATATCTTAGGGGACCTACTTTAAGTGGAGGCAGGTACAAAGGGGTCTTGAAAGGCTTATTTTTGAGATGAACCTTAAGCAAAGGAATGACATGCTCAGGAAGGGGGTGGGGAGGATGCAGGCAGTGGAAACGTGTGTGAACTCCGTAGAGATGGAATCACTTTGGAGTGTTAGGGGAAATGGGAGAAAATCGTATGGCTGGAAGAAAGAGAACAGCATTGCCTGAGGTGAGTTTAGAAATGGAGGCTGACCCAGCAAAGCTTTGCAGAATATGATAGAGAGTTTGTTTAGTTGGGTAAGATTGAACATTAAGCAGGTAAATCAGAGCTTCTCTTTTCTTTGGATCTCAATGAACAGCTAGTGACTGAGCACAGTGCTGGGCATCGCTTCCTGCAAGTTGAAGTTCTCGGACCTAACCTGAGGGCTGCTGAAATGGACTATTGCTGTTCACTGGTGAGGAAGACCCAAGGCCTGGCCCAGAGTGCAGTGCCTTCACTGCCAAACCCACTTCCCATCTATGTCTCATGAAAAGAATTCAGAGGTATAAGTAGCCTCATCTTTTCTCTGCTCATTATTAGTAGGAGAATATTCGAAAAGGGGGAAAAAGCCTTCACTGAAAGAAACATCTTTTATCTAGTTATAACTAGATAATATTTTATATCTGCTTCTGAGGCATCTCAAAGAAAGGCCCTTTATTATTAGTCTTGCTGGAGTTACTCTAAGTCTGGCACATGCCAAATGCTTTGGAAAATCCCACCAACAGCCATGGCTGCTGTGGTGTTTAGAAATTACGAGTGGTGATAAGATGTCAGGAATCCCACCTGCTCCTTGGAAGAGGCTAAAATGTTACCCGAGAGGTAGGGAGTGTGAAGAAGACTTGGCAGCTTTTCCTTGACGCCCTGAGAGCAAGGAGGACAAATTTTAAAATTTTCTGTACCAGCCATTTCCTCTTTGGCCTGGAATGTTTTATTTTAAAGGGCTGAAAGAGCAAAACATGATTTAGATTTGTCCAGCCTCCTAGAATCTTCAATTTTCTTTTTAATCATTTTATTATTATTATTAAAATTGGGGTGTAATTGAGATATAACATTATAGTAGTTTCAGGTGTACAATGCAATGATTCAATATTTGAATATATTACAAAATAATCGCTGCAGTAATTCTAGTCAACATCCATTATTGTACACAGTTACAAATTTATTTTTTTCTTGTGGTGAGAACTTTTATGATTTATTCTTAGCAACTTTCAAATACGCAATACACTGTTAGCAACTATAGTCACTGCATTGTAGTCTACGTCTCCATGAAATTTATTTTAAAACTGGAAATTGTGATGTCCTTCACCCATTTTTCTATCCTCCATCCCCACCCCTCACTCCCTGCCTCCGGTAACCACCAATCTGTTGTTTGTGTTTATAAGGTCAGTTTTGTGTGTGCGTGTGTTTATTTTAGTGTTTTGTTTTGACGATTCCACTCATAAATTAGATCCTATAGTATTTGTCTGTCTCTGTCTTATCTCACTTAGCATCATGTCCTCAAAGCCTGTCCCATTGTCCTAAATGGCAGCCTGCTAGAATCTTTGCAGGGATCTTATAAAGATGTAGACTTTGCTTTAGGAAGTTCCAGGTGGGGCCTGACCTTCTGCATTTCTAACAAGCCCCTATGGATGCAGGAGGACCATGAGCTGAAATTTCTAAGAAGCTTTATAATCTATTTGAGAATTAGGGTGATGCACAAAAGTTGAGGATTATTGCTAAGATATCTTTGTCCTCAGTATGTGGACAGTTTCTCACTTAGGAGACTCACAGCCCTGATGCCCCCATGAGTGATTTCCTCTTGTGTGTTTTTACTTCTTGCTTGCTCAGGAGAAATGCAAATACTCAATGAACTAAATATATTGAAGTTCACCAAATGCTGTTGTATCTACTTCCTAAAATCTCTTATCATGGCCTGTTAATTTTCTTTGCCCTTTGTCATGCCCTCATCATTATGTTCCCCTTGCATTGCTTCAAGAGCAACTTAACTTGACATTTCGCCTCTAGGGTCCATTACGCTTTTAATATAGGAGTCAAGGTTATTTTTCTAAAGGGCAAATCCTATGTTATGACCCATCCTTAAAAACCTTCCATGGCTCCATTGAGGATAAAATTTAACAGGATCCTAAGAGGCATTTTCCCTGTTATTCTGAAATTATAGTAAGGCCCAAAGTTGAGGGTAAAAGGCATTCAGTTTCTTGCATCCTAAATTCAAACAGATGCTAGGAGAGCTTAACAGAATATAGATATAAATAGATAAGGGGATTTTAAACAGGGAAATGGCCTTAAGCAAGTGTGGAGGCCAGTTAAGCAGGAAGGCTGTGGTCTCTGCATTTGACAGGAAGGGAAGAGAAACACAAAAAGTGGGGGACCAGAAGAGCAAATTGTCACTGTGAGCTCCGGTGGGGTCCCCACAAGATGGACTGATACCCTCCAATTTTTGTCTCTGATATCGGTGACAACGATGCCCTGCAGAAGAAGCTAGGGTCTGTTATCACAAAACTAAACACATACACACATTGCCCAGAAGTCAGAGGAGCTAAAAAATGATCCAGGGGAAGGCAGAGCAGACTCAGGGCCAGCTCCTGCTTCGGGAAAACAGCGTGAGTCAGCAGGACAGCAACTACGCGCCTGAGCTAAATAATGAGCACTGCTTCTCCATGCTCCCAACCGCCCACGGATCTTCCCGTGGAGACAGTCGAGAAAGTGAACACTGAAAAATGTAGTTCAGTGTTGACAAACTGCGGATTTTGTCATATTACAAAGGTGGACATATTACACAATCATTGCAATGGGTTCCCTTTTAAAAAAAAATAGGACCATATATCTTTCTTGTTTTCCAGAGTTATCATTTTAAATCTTGGAACTGTACAAGGTGGGGTAAAGGTAGGTTTACAGTTCTTTGTATGGAAAATGATACCATAATTAATACATAATACTATAAGAATAAATTGTTTCACATGCTCATACCTAGTAGACACTGGTAGACACTACATGAAACAGTAAGAATAAAGAATAGAAAAGCAACGAAGAGTACCAGTGAGCAGTGGAACCTCTTCAAGTGGCTTAATGTACAAGCAATTAGAGCGTCCAAAGGTCAGGAGGATCAGGCACAGAAAAATTATCTCAAGAGACAATGGCTGAGAACTTTCCAAATTTGATGGAAACTATAAATCATAGAGCCAAGAAAATAAAAATCTGAATCACAAGAAATATGAAGAAAACTACCCTGACACGTGGTAATCAAATCACTCAAACCCAGTAATAGAGGAAAAATCTTATGTATAGAGGAGCAAATTGTTCATCAGAAACAATGTAATCATACAACTGAGAACACATCAGTGTCAGCTGAGAAACTTATACCCAACAAAATTATTGTTCCAAATGAAGCTGAAATAAAAAAGATTATAAGGGAATACTAAAAATGATTATATATTAACAAATTAGATAGCTTAGAGGAAATGTAGAAACTCTTAGAAAGATGCAAACTACTAACATGTACTAAAAATAAGAAAATTTGACAAGAAAAGAGTTTGAATTAGCAGTAAAAAACTCAAAAAAAAAATCCATGACCAGATGGCTCCAATGCTCAGTTCTGTCAAATATTGAAAGATGCATTAACACCAGTTCTTCAAAAACTCTTCCCCCAAAATAAGAGGAAAGAATACCCCCCATTTCATTCCAGAAAACAACACTTTGATGATACCCAAAGCAGACAACATTACTAGACAGAAGAGCTAAATCCCTTAGAAACAGAGACTCAAAAACCCTCAACGAATAAAAGAGAATCCCATTAACACAAAAGGAAATTAAATACCACCAACTAGAGAAATTTATCCCCAAAATGTAAGATTGGTTTCCATGGAAATCAATCAACATAATACAGCCTATTAATGGAATAAGGGACAGATGCCAGGTGATCAAGTCATTGGATCCAGAACAAGCACTTGAAGAAATACAACTCCCTTTATGATGAAAACACTCAACAAACTAGGAATAAGAGTAAACTTCCTTCACCTGATAAAGAGTATCTGTGGAAGAAACCAGAGACAGGACCACACTCAAAGGTGAAGAACTGGAACCCTTCCCCCTGAGATCAGGGGCATATGAATGCCCACTCTTGCCTTTTCTACTTAACACTGCAGTGGAGTTTGTAGCCAGCATAATTAGGAGAGAAAAAGAAGTAGAAGACATTCAAAAGAAAGAAGAAGTAAAAAGAAAATAAGTAAAGAAAGAAAGAAGTAAAATGATCTTCATTTTAGAGGGTCTTATATACGTGAAGTCCTAAAGAATAAACACAAAAAAACAGTTCAGCAAGTTTACAGAATACAAGATCAGTATACAATAATCAACTGTATATCTGTGCATTAGAAATAAACACTAAATAAATAAATAAAATAATTTTATTTGTAATATAATCAAAAAGAATATTTAGAGATAAATTTAATGAAAGATGTGTAGACTTGTATACTGAAAACTACAAAATATCATTGAAAAAAAATTAAACAGATGGAAAGACATCCCAACCTCATGCAAGACAAATGTTACCATGATAATATTCTTCAAATTAATCTACAGGTTCAGTGAAATCCCTACCAAAATCTCAGCTGATGTTTTTGCAGAAATTGACAAGCTGACTCTGAAATTTGTATGGCAATTCAAGAGACCCTGAATAGCCAAACTATCTTGAAAAAGAAGAAAAATGTTGGAAGACTCATATTTTATAATTTCAAAACTTACTACAAAGCCACAGTAATCAAGACCAGTTGGGGGTGGGGCTGTTACTGGCATAAATCTAGATATATGTATCAATGAAATAGAAATGAGAGTTCATAAATGACCCATTCTTTTAGAGTTGAATGCTTTTTGAAAGCTACAGTAATCAAGACAATGTGCTTTTGGCACAAAGATAAATAGATCAATGGAATGAAATAAAGACACACATAAATAAGCCCACACAAAAAGAACTAATTTTTGGCAATGATGCAAAGACAATTCAGTAGAGAAAGAATAGGTTTTTTTTTCAATAAATAGTGCTTGAATAAGAAATTCATATGCAAAAATGTCAACTTTGATCCATACCTCACACCATACACAGAAATTTGTCTTAAAATGGACCATCAGATTAAACATAAAAACTTAAATTTGTAAAACTTCAGAAATCCTGGGAGAAAATTTTTGTAATCTTGAGTTAGGCAAAGATTTCCTACATATAACATCAAACACACAGTTCTAAATTTTTAAGTTAAATTTCATCAAACTTAAAAAAAATTTTGCTCTTCAAAAGACTGTTAAGAGAATCCCCTGGGAGAAAATATTTGTAAAATATATATCTCATAAGAGATTTGTATCCAGAATATATAAATAACTCTAAAAACTAAATGAAAAACCACCTAATTTTTGTCAGAGGGCATTTGAATCAATGAAACATGGAAAGATGCTCAATATGAATAGTCACTAGGGGAACGCAAATTAAAAGCCCAATGGGAAGCCACCACACAACTTACAGAATGGCTAAAACTAGAAAAGACTGAGCATGCCAAGTGTCAGCAAGGGTGTGGAGAATCTGGAATTTACCACTGCTACTGGCATTGTAAAATGGTATAATCACTTTGGAAAACAGCTTATAGTTCTTCAAAAGTTAAGCATACTGTAATGTATGACGTAGCCATTTTGTTCCTAGGTGTGTATCTGGGTATTTACTCAACAGAAATAAAAGCTTATGTGCCTATAGATACTTGGGCAATAATGTTTGTAGCAGCTTCATTTGTTGTAATAGCCCCAAAGTAGAAATACTGAAATATCCATTCATGGCTGACAAGGTGTGGACTATCCATATAATGATTTCTACTTAGCAACAAGAGGGGGTAAATTATTAATACATGTACCATGAATGAGTCTAAATTATGCTGAATGACAGAAGGCAGGCAAAAAGCGTATCTACTACATAACCCTATGATTGCATTTGGAAATGCTGACCCAGGGACAGTGAAAGAATAGAGATTAGTTACTGCCTGGCAGGGTGGGGGAGGTGAGTCCAGGGAGGGGAGGGAACACAGGACAACAGGGGAGCAGGAGGCAACTTCTGTGGGAGACAAAAATATTCGTTATCTGATTGTGGTGAAGGTTTCATGAGTATATAAATATGTCAAAACTTAGGAAACCGTGCACTTCAAATATGCGTAGTATATTATATAACAATTATCCTTCAATACAGCTATTTTTTAAGGATCAATTTCATCCTTCTAGGTGCCACAAATTATGAATAATTCCAACTCTGTCATAAAACTTCTAAATCAGTTTCAGGACTGACACTGGGGGGACAAAAGAACTTGCAGAATCCAAGGATGCAGCTCCCCACCGTACAGTCTTCGAAGTTTTTTATTTGGTTAAATGACTTTCTTCTCCTCACTGAAATGAGAAGTGAAAACTGGTGAGGATTTGAAAAGCTGTGAAATGTATCTCATCAACTCCATTTTCAGTCTTCATGCCTATGTGAAACTCTTTCCCAATCAAATTTACATCCAAGGTTTTCAATATCGAATTTTGTGCAATACCTATTAATTTTTCAGTTGCTATTATTTGAGTGATTGGAGCATTGCAGATATCATTAAAATGATGGGAAAAGTTTTTGTAGCATCATTGCGCGAGATGTGTATTTAAATATACTTCAAACTTGGGCTTTTCCTACTACCAACCAGTCTCAAACTTTTGTTGATTCTTTTTTTTAGTTACAGCAACAACAAAAACAATAATAGAGGCCAGAATGACTTTGTTTTCTGCAATGGCACTTGTTCAGCAAAAGGATAAACTGGTTGTCTCCCCAGAAATAAGGGAGCTGGTGCCATTAGTTAACAGCCTAGCCTTTTCGTTGATCTACGTTTATTACTTGTCTACCTGGTCGGAATGATTTATTGTACAATCCCCTCTTTTTATTATCTTGTCTCATGTATTTTTCAGTAAGGGACTGGCAGTAATTCCTTACAGCTGTACTAACAATAAAATCAGGCCATTAGAATAGTTTTTCCCTGGAGACCTTTTAAAGTTCATAGTGCCTGGATAACTGAAGTGATTTGTGGATTGCAAGATATGGAGGAAATCCCGAAGGCAAGTTTCCAGTTGGAAATTTGAGATGTGGGGGAGGTTGCCTTGTTATCACACTGCAACTTCATCTCATTCACTGCGACTCTGAAACAGGGGTTGAAAGTAAGTTTGAAGCAGAGCAAGAGAAGTTTAGCAGTTGCTCTGGTTTCATAGTTCACGGGTTCATCTACTCTGTGTACCTTTATATGACTTAAATAAAAACAAGTCAGTAATTTCTTTGCTGGTATAAGAAGATGCACCATGTGGCAAGGAATAATTGATAATAGTTCTGGGACTGAAATTCATCATGTGTGTGTGTGGGGGGGGGCTCTCCATCTCCCTGCCCCAACACAGCACCAAGCAGTTCTCCAGACACTGGCTGGGTATCCTACAGTTTAACTCAGTTCTGACACCAACAGCTTGGAGAGAGCATCATAGCTCACAGTTTAAGGGGTCAGGCCCGTAAGACACCGCTGCTCCACTTTGGAAGACAGGAACATGCTCAGGTTGTTAGCTTCTGACCCTCTGGCTACAGATGGGAGGTTCCAAAGATGCCCCTCCAACTGAGAATGCCAACTATTACCTGTACTTGACTGACTGGCTATAAATCAGACATTCCCATGACCTTCCTGGGGTTTAACTAATTTGCTACAGCAAATCACAGAACAAAGAGAAACATTTTACTTGGTAGACTACAGTTTATTAAAAAACGGTGTAACTCAGGAACAGTCAGATGGAAGAGATGCACAGGGTGAGGGTGTGGGGGAAGGGGTCTCCATGCCCTCTCTGAGCACAATGCACTCCCCCCACCTCCACCTGTTCACCAACCTGTCTCCTCACACCCTGTCTTTGTGGAGGCTTCATTACCTAGACATGTTGGACTAACTGCTGAGCCACTGGTAAGGGATTCAGTCTCTGGCTCCTCCTCCTCCCTGGAGGTCAGAAGGGTGGGATGGAAAGTCTCACCCCTCTAGTCACAAAGTTGGTTGTTCTGACAACCAGGCCACAGCCCCAGGTGAGGTCCAAAACTCATTAGCATAGTGAGAGATAGTTTGACAATTGTCATCACTTAGAAAATTCCAAGGGTTTTAGGAGCTCTGTGCCAGGAACAGTGGACCCAATATATAGTTATTATAAATCACAATATCACGATAACATAACCTGGTTCTTCAGAAGCTATTTTGTGTTTCTGTTTTGCAACCCCATGTTCGTAAGGACTGAAGCTCAGAGATGCTGGTTATCTTGGTCAAGGTCATACCACTGACATGGTGTGAGCCACTCCTCAAACACATTTGTCTGCTTATAAACCCAAAGTTCTTCTTTGTTTTTGTTGATGCTTACATCTACCCATTCATCCCATTAATAATACAATTATGGCCCTTATATTGGTCTTAGATTAGGAAATTGAATGAAATTAATTTGAGTGTATACAACTAATTTGTGTTTTGTAATTTTGCTTTGAGTTTCACATTTTTAATTAATATACAGGCTTACATATGAGTCCTATTCAACACTAACTTCATACTAGTCTGGTTCAGCTTTCAGATTATTTTCAGTTTTTGGATAAGGCACCCAGTAGGGTCATCTCTAGGGAGGACACTGGAAAGGCATTAGTCCTATTCTGGTTCCTTTTAGCTAATATAGGAATGAGGATAACACATAAACAAATTTAGGTGTTTTTCTCTTACTTCTGGGCTAAATGATCGAGTAGTATTACAAATTTTCTTTTCCTCCCTCCCTCCCTTCCTTCTTTTTGAATGGCTTCCTACCAATTTCCATTTATGATTCATAAAATCCATTTTTAAAATACACAGCATGCTACTTGCTAACATTCAAAGTGATTTATGGGTAAGACCAGCAATCCTGCCTGGTGTCAAGGAGTGTAAGAAAGAAGAGCTAACTTCAAACACAGTGTGATAAGGAACAGAATGAGTGCCCAATGTGGAATGGCAAAAAGATGAAAAGTGAGCCGCAGAGTGCAGCTCTCCCATGCAGAGAACAGAAGTGATTTAAAAAAAAAAAACAAAAAAAACAAGAGTAAACACTCAACTGCAAATTCAGTGAGGTGCTCACATGCTAACGTGAGACCAAGCAGACTTTTGCCCAACAAATACTTGTTGACCCATAATTATGTGCCTAGTGCTGGTGCCCAACAGGGAGCAGAAGTTTTGTTTGTGAAGCTTGTATTTTAGTGGGAAGATAAAAAATATACAACTAAGGGCACACACACTATGTCAAATAGAAGTGAAATGAACAATAAAGCAGGGTGAGGAGGAGACATGGAATGATGCTAATTTACAAGCTCAGTACCTCCTTTTTTTGATATACCTGATATAGCTCTGACATTTGAATGGGCCCATCAGTAAAGTGAGAGGACTAGCTGATGGGTGTCAGGGGGAATATGGTTTAAAGCAGAGACAGGAGAAAATGCAACTAACCTGAGGGAGAAGCCTTGTTGACATATTCAAGGAACACTGAGAAAGCCAATGTAGATGGAATGGCGTGAACTAGGTCAAAAGTTGCAGGAAATAAGGTAGGAGAGGCAGTGGACAGAGGATGTGAGCTGACTCTAAGGATCTGAGCCTGTTATTACATAGATTTGGATGGAATTCCAAATGCTATTTAGCCAAGGTAATGCTTTTAATAAACAATAACAAATGTAGAATATTAAAAAATAAAGTTAAAGGCATAGTGATTTGGATAGAAATGTTACTTATAATTCTTCACTATGATAAATTAGGGCTTCCATAAACCTAGCCCTGTGAATACATTTTTTCTCTTGTCGACAATTTAATATTCCAGTTTTTCTTTGGTGGGAGTTGGTATTTCAGCCTTAAGTATTAATTTCTAAAGGTGGGCAAGACAAAGGAGGTATTTTTCAGGGAAGCCAGGCTTCTATATATTAAAAAGAAAATAAAAACCTACCAGTATCCACAGTAATTGCTGTGTGTGTTTAGTTATGTATTTTTAAGGCTGAGGGATATAATATGGCTTGATTCAATTTATCACCGCAAGTATTTAATGAAAACATATTAGGATCACAGTTCCTTTGGGAATAAATACAAACCTAATTGAAAAACATTCGGTCTTGGCTTCCTCAGTGTTTTGCAGTATAGTTTCCATTATTGAACTGGTCCCTGTACTAGAAATGGAAGTGAATTTATTTTAGGATTTTACTGGGTCAACAAAATTTGAATCCCATGAGAGGTCGGTTTTACCCAAGTCTCCGTTACCTCCTAACTGCACATGACCTTGAGCAATACAGGTATCTTCGGTGTTTTCTTATCTGTGAGATGAGGCTGATGATACCCTCCATTATCATTTCAAGAGGACTGAAAACACTGTTATAGCAGCAAGGGAATTTATATCAAGTAAATGATTAGGAATAATAAAGTGTGTTAAGGAGTGAGGAAGTAGAATAACAACATCAATGATACTACTGCTCTTCATGGAAACAACACACATTATGGGGATTAAAAGAGCTTGAGTCCAGATCATAGCTTTTGTGCTCATTAACTTTGGCCAAAAGTCTTCATTTCTTTAAGCTTCGGTTTTGTCAAAAGTGAAATGAGAATATTTATGGTACTGACCTCTCAGAATTCTGATAGACCTATTTTTTTTTCCTGAAAAACTTATTTGAGATAATGCTCATGAAGTGTTTAGTCTTCTGCCTGACACATCTTAAATGAACAGTAACCTTTAGCTTTTAAGGATAATGAAGATGATAATGATGATGATGATTACACCGCTCAAGAGTGATAACTGTAAACAACGGGAACTACTGCTGGTCAGTCTAAGCTGAAAAGGGGATTTATTAAAACAACAATGAAAGCTCACAGAGGCACAGGGGGAAGGACTGGAAAATCAGATTCTGAAAATAGGCAAGAACAAGTGCAATGCAGGTAACCGATGTCACAGGCCAAGCCACACTTCTGAACCCACGATGTCATGCCTTGCTCTGCGGCCACGCACCAGAGACCAGGGTGATTTTGCCACTGGAAAGCTGTTACTGCAGTTCGTCCCTTGTCCTTCTTTCTCTGAGTCACTAGCTTCTGTCGGATTATTGCTTTTGACAAGCAAAGCGTAAGCCATGTGTTTATGTGTTGGTGACAAGGGACCTGGGAAAACCTCATCTAGACTTGCTTCCCCCACAAAGGCTGAAAAGATAGAGAATTTCCTGCAGCACAGGAGTTTCCAGCTATGAAAAAACCACAAAAAGAAAAAAACCCCACTAATATGCTAAGATTAGAAACAGTGAGGATAACAAATACCCGTGACATTTGCAAATGCCCCTCAACAGTGGCAGAAGAGACCCATTTGTTTGAACCTTGCTTGCCTGGCTGAGAAGAGACCTATTTGTTTGGGCCACTGCCTGGCTGAGGCTTTTTGCTCCCTGCTCCCCCCTGGACCATGTTATAAATATTCAGCAGAGAGCCTGCTGGATTCTCTGTGAAGCCAGTGCCATTTTCTTGTGGCAGCAGATGGCATGAAAAGGGCTTCTTAACATAAATCACAGTTTATGAAGAGTATTATCATTTGACAGAATTCAGGAGCAGTAAAGCAAGCAGTATGTCTCTGTTTTATAGCTAATATTGGTGGGACATGACCTTCAATTAAGTATACAAAAAGTTAAAAGAACATTATTAGACATACTGCTTTAGTGTAACCTATAGTAATACTATTTGAAATTTTTGGTAAGTTGTTACATTTCCCACAAAATTCTGCTCTGGATCCTAACCTAGCCCAGGAACACTCCTCTTGGCCTGCCTTCAATTTCCAGAGCCTCGGTGGGCAATTCGTGGGGGCTAAGTCATCACTGCTGTTCCAAAGTAGCCAGGGAGACCTCTCTGTTTCTGAGCAGGAGAGCACTAACCAAAGTACATGACCCAGCAAAAAAATTCCCAATAGTCTTCTACAGTACAAATACCATACTTGTCTGGCAAGAGACACATCCATGCTACAACTTCCCAAAAATATATCCTAAAAACAAACTTTGTGTACCCTAACTATATGTGGTGCAGGTGATTAAAATAATTTGAAAAGTGTTGTTTTACTCATGGCAGACTTTCTGCTACCAACAGGTTTCCTTTATTAATCAGCCCGCTGTTTCAGCCTTTCTTCATCTGGTGGTGTAAAAATGTAGTTGGTTAGTTTGTTTTTCTGATTCCAGAGGTACCTGAGAGGCTGAAAAATGCTTTTTGACAGCCTAAGGGGCTAGGTGAACAGATTTATCATGAGTTCATAAGAAAATATACACCCTTCCTCTCAAAATAAGGAAATATAGAAATAAAATACAAGTTATTGGGTACCATGAAAGATTGCTAGTATACTAACCATTCCTCTGAATACTGATAACTAAAAGGATATAAGTATTGTACATAAATATCCTCCTTTGCCCTGTGAATCCTACCTCAGGGAATTAAATGGTCCTGGGAACTGAGAGAATTCCAGCTCATAAATGCAAAAGAGATGTCAGAATTAGAAAAACAAAACATTTTCTCGTCTACAATAAAACAGTTTATTCAAGTAAATGGTCATTTACTTGACTATTTGCTTGAATCATGACATCATTACATTACCATTACATCAGATTATGGTAAGTCATTAAGTGGAATTCAATGAAGGACTTACCGAGACGTGTCCCCTCATACAATACAACCTGGCAATAGATTTGAAGACTCAAATTCTTCCTGGATTCGATCAGTTTGAGCTCTACATTCTAGTCTATAAAAAGGACAGTCACGATAAGTGCAACTAAACCCTTAGCATACAATCTGCCACACCCAGAATGCACACCGGCTGATATTCTTCAGACCTTTTAGCACATGGGTGGCACAAAAATGGGGCTGGAGAGAGACAGTGCTCTATCTTAGAAGAGACTTAAACAGTGACTTTATTAGTGACAACCTAACCGCTAACACTTAAGTATTAGTATTAACTTAATACCATTAGTGAATTTGGCTTACATTCTAATTTGAACAAATCGAGAATAAACACACTTCATCAGAGAAATTTAGACATAGATCTGGTATCAAACCAAAGGAATTAGAGCTAATTTTGCTTTAGTTGATAATGGCATTGTGGTATGTAAGAAAATATCATTTTAAAATAGCTGAGAGTTAAGCAATTGTGTATCTGACATTTGCTATAAAATATGCCAGGAAAAGACAATTTGAGAATTAGATGCAGTAAGAATGCAAAAACACTGATGGGTATCGCAGTGAGGTAATTGGTAGATGGGGGTGTTTGTAGATTCTATGTTTAGAAATGTCCATAATAAACAGCTGAAAATGACTGAAATGTGAAATCTGTTTGAAATTGTTGTGGACCACTCTTCCTGGTTCTAGGAATTGTAACTCTCTACCCTCTGTGGCTTAAGGATGAGTGAGAGACTACCTCTGGAATGCCAGCCGCAGGAGACAAAGTTTGTCTCTGGCAGCAAACGCTGCCTCAGTTTCCTCTCCTTGCCTCCAAAGCTTGGTCAGTAGTCAATGCTGGGTAAGACCCCTCACAGTAGGGGGCAACCTAAGCCAGACTTGATCACATGGGAGGCCATCGTGGAAGGACTTGGGGGCTGCAACAAGGAGGGAGCAATGGACTCTCATCCCCCGCCCCCCCCCCTCTGGCTTTGACAAAGCTCGAGTCCCCATGTCCTTTGGGAGAAGTGTTTCCTGACTCTAATCCCCTTAAGCCTGAATACCTGTTGTGGAGAGGTGCAGCTCCTTGCCTTGCTAGAGTGGTGTCCTGGGGAAAAGTCTGGCACCACAAAGACTTTCTGATAAACCTGTGAAATCTGTTCTGGTAAGAGTGTTTTCATTCATATGCTAAGGGTTCAAGCAGGAAACCCTAACACTCTGTTCCTGACAGACTCTGACTCATACTAAGCCCTCAGATTTCTTTGAAATGTTATCTACTGTTTGATCCTTGCTGCCCTATATTCCTGTGTATTGCAACCTAATAAAAGCCTTTGGAGGAAGGGGCTCAATGCCTTTTTCCCCTGAGAAACTGGCCACTGCTCACAGCCTTTTTCCTCTGGGAAAATGGCCACCTCTCCTCCCCAAGCAGATCACATCTTGTCTCTGTCATGTGTATTCTCATCCGTGGCACATGGGGCAACTTGCGAGGAAAGTCGCCCCCACATGAAATAATTTACAAACAAGCCACAATAACAGACACAGTCTGCAGGACTTTGCTACAGAAGCCAACTATCCTTTCACCCAGCTCTTAATGCATACAGGCACACACACGTCAACCTAGGGTTGTGCCGTTCTTTTTAGAGGAATTTATCACTTTAAATTTTACCAGTTTACCGAAGTTGAGGGGGAAAGTAAATCAGACCTGCCCTGTGGCAAGCAGTTTGAAATTTGACATTTGTGATAAAGAATAGGCAAGAAGTCGGGACATCTAGGGCCTAACAGATGTCTGCTTTATTTAAATAAACCCGATTCGCTGAAGAAAAAAGTGAGATTACTCAACGACCTAAAATAGACATGTGGAAACCGGTGCACATGTGCATATATGCAGAATATGTGCAACCTTGTCATGTCTTTGAAAGACAAGTGTTCCTTTTCACTGGACTCAACAGAGACACGTCTGAGTAACCCATTGAAAAGATCCTTTTATTTCTTCATATTTTTTTAAGTAGTAGAACTTGTTTTCTTCCACTAGACAGAATCTTGGGACACAGAATAACACAAGAATGATCAGACTGTGAAGTCGGAGGTCCTGAGCTTCATATACTTCTCTGCCTCACATTAGCTGCATGAGCCTTAAAAACTTCACCTATAAAATGGGTATCATTGTAACTATACTGTTTTGTGAGACTTAAAGAAATTAGGCCAGAATACATTTAGTGTCGTTCTGGATGCATCATAAGCCTTCAATGATAAAGAGCTTTTAATAATACTTCTTTAGTGGATGTCTCTGGATTTTGCCTGTTGGGAAAACACGCCTCCTTCCTCTGGCATCTACGTCCTGATTTTCCTTTGTTTTTTCTTTTTGAGATTTTTATTTATTTATTTTTTCCTTGTTGTTTCTGTACAGTTGTCTCCCTTTTCCCACTACTTCCCCTCTTTCGCTTAGTCTGTGGATCCTGTATACATGTTCCTTAATGACCTATTCCCTTCTTTTGTCTGTTATCCCCCTCCCTGGTTTCCTTTGGAAACCTTCACTTCTACACTTCTAATTGTTGGGCCTTCTCGTCCACTCCAGGGACGGCCGTGAGTCCCAGCCCTGATCAGTCAGACCGCACTGTGTTGGCTCTAGCAGGGTTTCCCAAGTTTAGTACTATTGAATTGGGAGCTGGATGCTTCTGTACTTTGGAGGACTGATGTGTGCATTATGGGGTGTTTAGCAGCATCCCTGTCCTCCTCCTACTAGATGCCAGTACCACGCCCAAGTTGTGACAACCAAAATTGCCTTCAGGTCCCACCAAACGTGCAAAATAGAAAGCCCCTGTGCAATAAGGGTTGGCTTGGGAATGGAGCATGTAACTCAGACTGGTCCAATCTGAATCAATTACTGAAATTACCCGGTAGGAGATTCCACTGGGTTTGCTCAGAGAGGGAGTTGTGAGATTGGAAATGCAATGGGTTTCTTGCCACTGTGTGGCCAGCCAGACCTTTCCTAAAACTGGAAAAGGGTAGAGTCAAGAGATGAAGAGAGAAAGAAAAAAAAGTATTAGTCTTGGTGCTCTTGTGTAAAAGCTTTTATCCAGCCATTTCGGAAGCAAGATATCCCTGGACTTTTGTAATACCATGAAACAATGTACTTTGCTCACTTCCTCAGTCATCATGAACTGGGTCTGGAGCCCTTACAGCAGAGAGATTAGCTGTGTTGGAACTTTGAGGCTAGAGTAAGAACCGAGATCCATTCAGTATCCTATGAGGAAGGTGGAGATGAGCAGATCTTAACATTTTTGTGGTACAGAGCCCTACTAATATCTGAGACAAGCTTTGCAGCCTTTTCCCTAAAACATGCAGATAAAGGCATAATTTTGTGCCTGATTTCAGAGGACTCAGGGACAGATCCCCCAAGTCCTAAAGACTGTAAATTTCAGGTGTGAGTTAGAAAGCTTTATGTCCTACAACAGCACATGGCCTAATAGATTCAGACTAATTTAATTATGTCTCTAATATTTCTTAAAGATACAGAGCAGAGCATAAAGGTATCTCTGCCAGTCTCCGGAGCCCCCCTTCTCGGAGTCAAGGCCGGAAGATGATCAGAATGAAAAAGATCATTTGTTTCCATTGTGTTGAAAAGAGAGTTTTATGCCTGACAGGTCATTATTCCCTACCACAGGGAAAGGCATTAAACAACCAGAGGAAGCCTTCTCCTGACTGCTGGCAGAGAGACCACGCTGCGTGACCCTTGGGGAAAGTGCACGTGAGTCAACACAGCTGCCTTGGAGCAGCGGGTCTGGAGCCCTATTTCAGCTCCCCTTGAGCAATGATGAAGCCCAGAGATTATTTTTCTCCTGCCAAAGAATTGGAGCATCAAATAGGAGGCCTCCTAAGCTTCCCACTTTGGGAAGAGTTTGGGGATTTACCAAATTTCCTGAAATAAACTTCAGCTTCACCTTTGAAACAGGTCTTTGTCCTCCTGGCCTGCTGGCTCCAGCAGACACACGTGCCCTTGGGTTTCTGTGAGAACTGTCGGCAGTTTCAGGCAGAGGTGGCATACCCACCTTCGTGCTGGGCTTCCGAATTCCTTATTGTCACCCACATACTTCCATTACACAGCTTATGTGACCTCTTGGTGATGTAAGGTTAAAACTCTGTGTAAGCACTAGCTTACTTGTAATATCCTATAGTACACCTGAGCCTCAGTTTTCCCATCTCTACAATGGAAACAGGTTGAAAGAGATCCCTCTACACATTCTCAATACCTCAGTGCCCAGGGCACAGTAGCAGCACAGTTGTTGTATTCTGGCTGTGCGCTGCCTGGCCAGTATCTCATCTGAACTCTCCCACATCCCAGCGTGGTAGATAAGGCTGTTATCTCTGCCTGAGGAAGCTGACTTGCAGAGACAGGGCATGACTAGCGAGCAGCTTCCCAATGATGGGATAGGGAGCCAGTCTTCAAGCCAGGCTTCCTTATCCTCCTGGCAATACCATCTGCCTAAATCTACATCTAGCCTCTACAGCAACATGGCCCGGTAATGGCCTTTATGGTTGGACATGAAAATCGTTCTCTTTAGGCAGCATCTTTAGCTAAACACTCCAAAGGAACATTCTCTGTGAGCCACCAGGAGGTCCAAAGCTTTTGGGCCTCCTGGGGTTTTCTTGTTCACTGGCTTTTAAAAGGTGGCATGAGTTGTGGGTACAGGGGGAAAGTCAGAATCTCCTTCATTATCTCTGGTTTCTTGTGAGCATTGAATTTCCACTGGTTCTCTCTTATCTGGATTCTCTGCTTCCATTGACCTTGACCTTGGATATATCTTTTACCATATATATATATACCGTGGATATATACCTTTATATCTTTTTTTGTCGCTGTTTCCACTTCCATAATCCTCCATAAAAGATGTGGAATGTAGCCACTTTCCTTCATTTTCTCATATGCCCGCTTTACACAATAGACTATTTTTTTTAAAGATTCAGGATTAAGGCCAGGGAATTTGTAGCATTTTATTAAATTTTTGGCACCTTATTTTTAAGTGGCAAAAATTTGGCAGGAGATGGCATAGTTTTCAAAATAATTTCCATCCTGTATGACTGACATCGATAACTTGACATACTGGCGCCCTGTTCTCTACCACCGCTCTAATAGAACATCCAGAGGGCACAACAGCGACCAAGCCAGGTAAATGCATACCTGTCCAGTGGAAAGGAAAAAAGTTCTAATCACCATGTCCACCCTCTTCACTCTTCTGACTATGAGCTTTGGTGGTATTATCTGAACATGGAAGTGGAGTTGAATATACAAAGGTTACTTATTTTTTTCTGGGCAACAATACATTTATAAGTAAGAATGCTTTCTAGATGTTCAGCTGAGTGAAAAACTGGGCCACAACCCATATGTAGAATTTATTACTTAATTCTTTATCTTCTTCCCCTGCTAAAAGTAAGTGAGCCTCTTATCTGTTGATTCTTCAAGTCTAGATCTCATTAATGCAATGACTACTGCTTTGACTTATTATTTAAATGGTGACAGGTAAATGTGGTGTTGTATTTTGTTACAGTGAATTGGGGACAAGGGGGACTGTATTAGATAGCATTTTGGTGAAGGGACCCTGGAATACCATCATTCTGACCATATGACAGCCTGCCTTCCTTTCTATGAGGTTCCCAATAGAACTACAAATGGCAGAAATGAAATCCAAGTACCCCTTTAAGATTGACCTGCAACTCTGCAAGTGGAGATTTCTGGTAAGTTTAACTACACACCTGGTTTACACCTAAGGCCCAAGGAGACAGCACTCCTTCCTGGGCAATGATGCTCAACAGATGCTCTGGAGTCTGACCAAATTCTCTTCTTTCCTTGGTTTAGAAGAGGAGGATGCAATAAAGCATTCCCCTGGGGTAGAAAAAAAGGAAGATGTTTTTTCCAATTCCTCTCCTGCTCTCTGCTATTGATACGGAACAGAGAGTGGGGGACAATTATTGGCTCACCCAGGGATGCCAAAAACTGTTACAGAACATACCCACACAGGGCCAAGAGGGGGTCACGATGTACTATTATTTCTGAAAGGACCCCCTACCAGGTTTGATTGTCCGTTGCCAATAGGAAAGACGTCACTCGATGCCAGAGATTTGTGAAAAAGAAAGGAAATGTTTATTTAATGCTATACAGACTTAAAGTAGTGACCTAACATATTCAGTAAACTATCAAAGTTCTTTTTGGATACCCTGAGATTCCCACAGTGCTTCTTTATCCCTGTGCCCTAATTTTGGGTAATGTAACTCTGAAAAAGAAGCAAATGCCCATGTTTCAGGCCACTGGCACCATCAGCTGTGTTGCCGTCCAGGCAGGATCTCTAATTAATCCAAAGCCAAGTGGCACCTTCTCATGGCCTCCTGGCAGGAGTTCTTTCACCCTTCTCCCAGGCAAAGTCTCTCCTGTTTCCCAGGCCATGCAGCCAAAGGAAGCACCCCAAAGCCACATGGGCCTTTTCTACCAGAGCTGCTGGGGTCCCTACTGTGGCTCAAACCACATGGTTCTTCTCTCCTCCACCTAAGCTGCAGGGGTCTGTACTCTGGCCAAACCTCATGGCTCTCTTCTCTCCACCAAAGCTGTGGGGAGAATGGGGTTGCCACTCTGCCAAAGCCAAGTGGCGGTTCTCTGCTAAAGCTGCATGCTGATTCTCTCCACCCAAGCTGTGGGGGCCTGCACTCTGGTGAAACTGTGTGGATCTCTCCTGCATGGCCATGGGGGTCCCCACTCTGCCAAAAGTGTGAGGCTCTCTCTGCACTGCCATAGCTGAGTGGTCCTCTCGCCAATGGCTGCTGAGTCTGGGTTTAAATCCCTGAGCCAGTCTTCCTCTGAAGCCCCATTTATGACTCCTCCCACAATCAACTACACTTGCCAGCACTCCTGTATCCTTCCAGCTTTACTGGGCTGCTATGGTGAGTCTGGGCAGGTGTGGCCCCATGGTGTGGAGCCAATTATCTCCAAGCTCTCATGCAGGTGCCCATCACCTGGGGGACCTGCCCCCCAGTTACATCTTGGAAGGCAGAGCCCCTCTCATCCCCCTGGCTCAAAGCATGGCCACAGCTATTTAACATATCTATGCAGCCAGTTAAAAGTTATAGATATGTTAAATGACTGGGACATGGATTAGCTGGAAAGCTGTTGCTGTGTGAAACAGCCCTGCATGTTCTTGCTCCATCTGTCCCTTTCCCCAACTCACACCTGTGGGGGGAAGGGGTGAGGACATCCTATATGTCTAATATTTCCTAGACACCTTGAGTTCTGGACCCCATTCCAAATCCCTTTTCGGCGCCCCCCCCCAGCTGCACCCTGTATCACTGTTGCCTGGCTATAGCCCATCACAAATAATGTCTGAAACATGTGGGAGACCTAGGATAACTGCATCTTAATTTACTTTCATCATCTTGTTTTGCAGTCACTTCTACTACAGAAACAGAAAGGGGGTTGATAACATGGATCTCACAAAATATCTCAGGCAGTCTGGTAGAAATTGTGAAATACCTTGCATAACAGTGGAGCATGGAGGAATAATTTCTCCTGCTGTATTTTAATACTTAATGTACTCTGGCGAGCTGTGAAAAGTCCACTCTCTGGGAGGTGATGTTAGTTTGAGGTTCCACTCCCAATATTGCAAGTGATTAATGAGGACGAGAGATTCAATTCAAACAAAGTGCGATGAATACTAAAAATGAGGACTACTCGTATACCATGGAAATGAGTTTTAAATGACACAGTACCAACTAAGTTTGTAAATGAATTATTACCATCAATTTGAAGCATTTTTAAAGCTTTTATTGTTAGGTTGCTTGGCTTTAAAAGGTATATTAGAGGTGTAAAAATATGTTAATGCCACAGAGCCATGACTAGGAAACACTATTTCATTTTATTTCTACATTATGCATACAATATAAAGATGAAACTTCATTATCATACTGGCCCAGGGTGGGCCAGAGAAGTGGAAGACATAAAGTTTGGGGAGTTCTCAGTCTCTCTTTTGCTGAAATTTTTGCTTTCCTTATGGCATTAAACTATCACCTTTCTGCTTGCAGATCACAATCTATTTTCAGAAAAAGCTCTGAAATGAGTCATTTTCAGGTAGTTTAAATTTTGGTTTCTATATTTCCTGTCCAGGTGGGATTTTTATATCTTTTGAGATTCTGACTTTGTGGCTTATTAATAACTTCAGGTATGCAGACACACATGCGCACACACACAAACAACCACAATAAAACCAAACCAGACAGAAGAGATTTTTTAAGACAATCTCTTATTATTACTCAAGGATCTTCTTATTATTCAAGATACTTAGACAGATGTGAGGAGTTCTTTACTTCATCTAGTTTTAGGCCTATTGGTAAAACCACAGAATTTTCACATTGCAGCTCAAAACAACACATTGCCTCAGAGTGACATTATTTTTCTATTTTGTATCCTTATCTGAGAAATAATTAGTAGGTCAAACCGTAACAGAACAGATTTTTCAAAGGTGTTGCAAATGTAGAATTTACTCCTGAATCCCACCAGCAAATCATCTTTCTCAGAGATCAGGGGGGCTGAGGGGCTGAGGGGGACTGTCTGTGACGTCAGAATGCACCAAGCAGTCCAACCACAATACATTTTCTCCATCTGGGGAGATGCATTTCCACAAAAGACTTTTAGACCAAAATTCTAGATAAACTAACTGGGTTGTGTCATTGCAACTTGAGGATGATTTATATTGTCCCCAATCATCATGAATGACCCAAACGAAGGATTTGTTTCTCTTTTATTTCGTCCAGTTCCAAAGCACATTTAAGCCCCTGGGTCCCATAGCACTAGATGACAAATAATGACTTGTATTTAGTCAGTGAAATCCGAATAATTTGTTTCTGGATACACTTGTTAAAATGACCTTAGTCAATGAAACTACCATATCAGTAAGTACATTGTCATAAAGAAGCCAGTGGCCATTGTCCCCTTTGGTGATCAATTAGGCATACTTTAAAAATTTTTTTATATTGTTGTTCAAGTACAGTTTTCTCCATTTTCCCGCCACCACTCTCCCCTGCCCTACTCACCCCCACTTCCCACCCTTCATTCTATCCCCCTTTTGGCTTTGTCTATGGGTCCTTTTTGTTGGTTTGCAGGCCTGTGCTCAATCCACTGAGCTACACCAGCCAGGGCTGTCCATGGGTCCTTTATACATATTCCTTGATGACCCTTCCCTGTCTGTCCCCCATTGTCTCCCTCCACCCTTCTCTGGTTATTGTCAGTTTGTTCTTTATTTCAATGTCGCTGGTCATATTTGCTTGCTTGTTTGTTTTGTTGATTAGGTTCCAACTTATAGGTGGGGCCATATGGTATTTGTCTTTCACTGTGTATCTTCTATGAGTCTAAGTTCCTAGAGAGAGAATAAGTGTGCCTTCTGCATGGAATCCGCGCTGAGCTCGAGGCTTGGGGACAATTCTGCAAAGGTTTCAGGTAATTAGTTTCCAATATAGTGTCCTCATTATGGCAGTCCCAGAGGTAACATACTGGAGGCATTATATTGTCTGAGAGTCAAGAAGTGGTTAAGAGCATATGCTTTGGGGCAAGGCATGCCTCGATTCAAATCCTCTTTCCTTCAATTACTAGCTGAACATATTGCTATGACAGACATCTACTGTTTTTTTATGAAAAGAATAAAATGAGTTCCCCTGGTTGGTTAGTGGCTGCCATCTAAGTAGTGATTCTGGGTTCCAGGTTTATTTATTGTGTCATTTTTCCATTCTCCAAGACGACTTCGAAAGTTTATGGTAGAGAGAGAAAGAAGAATAGAGGGTTGAGTACGGATAGTATTGGATTGGCCAAAAATCCATTACATTTTTTCCACTAAAGACACATTTTTCATTTTCACCAATAACTTTGTTGATTTGGATATTTTGAGTGTGTCAGCTATCTCCTGCTATTTATTGGCTGCTAGTAGGTAGAGGCCAGGGGTGCTGCTAAACATCTTGCAATGCATGAGATAGCCCCACAGCAAAGAATTATTTGGCCAAAATATCAATAGTACAAGAAACTTCAGAAATCACTTTTGACACATTCGAACAGTCATAGCACCTTCTCCATACACTGCACAAATCTTTTTTAGAGTATCAGTTTTGGGGCTTGTTTTTATGAATGATCTGCACTGGTGCTAAGATTCTTCACAGAATCTTAGGGTGAGAATGACGTATTCACAAACTAGCAATAATTTACCAACCAAAAATAAGTATGACAAGCCAGGGAAGGTTTAGTACCCCAGTGGACTAAGGATGGAAAACACCAGAAAGAAGACCACATTGCACAGGTGAGGGGAAAAGGTTCTTCTGGGGGCCATGGAGGGGCTACAACAAACCAGTCTTGTTAAGGAAGTTTGGCTCCATGCAAGATGTGAGGATGGCTTTGTAAAAACATCCGGAACCTAATACTCAGCTCAAATAATCCATAAGGGGGCCAGAAGGCAGACACTTGAATGTGTAGAATCATGCCACCCTTCTAATTTCAGTAGAGGTGTCACAGGTGGGCACAGGTAATCAGGTTCTTAGTGATTGGGACAAAGAATTGAACTGAACACCCAGAGTTTATAGCTGAGAACATGGGAACAGGCCAACTCCAAGCAGAGATGGACCTCATAGGCTGAAGGGACTCTATTCTTATAGCGTGGATCCTTCCTGGCTAGTTTTGGCAAGCTTTTACTGTGTATGTAAAAGTAGTTGTATTACGTTAAGCCTACTGCACATGTGGCCTCCCATGGTTTTCCTGGATTGGCCACCAAGGAAGGGGGTCCCACAATGTTGCCTAGTTGACCCCCCTTCTCCTGGGGTCCCCCTGTAGTAGGTTCGTCTTTCCCTTGCCAGAGATTTATAGCTCTCCATGTTAGAGATTGGTGAAAAGGAAATTATTTATTCAAGTTATACAGACTTAAGAGTAATGACAATGTCTTCATCAAAACCCCAAAGTCTCTTACGACACTCACAAACACACACAGTCCTTCTTTCCCCCCTTGCCCAGTCCAAGGTACCGTATCTCAGGAAAAGAAATAGAAAGCTGCGTAGTTCTCTTTGCTAAAGCTGCATGGTGATTCACTTTCACAGGGCTCCAGGAGTCCCCGTTCTGGACAAAAACGCATTGTTCTCCCCTTAAGGGCTGCTGAGTCTCAGTTTAAATTCCTGCGCCAATCCTCCTCTGCAGCCCCATTTCCGACTCCTCCCACAAATGGCTACACTTGCCAGGACTCCCATATCCTTCCAGCTTTACTGGGTTGCCATAGTGAGTCTGGCAGGAGTGGCCCCATGGCACAGAGCCAATCATCTCCAAGCTCTCATGCAGGCACTGTAAAAGGGGCTGGGAGTTGCCTCCCAGTTACATCTTGGGTGGAAATCACTCCCTTTTCCCTGGCTCAAAGTATGGCCACTGCTGTTTAACATTTCTATGAAATGATTTAAAGGTTATAGATATGTTAAATGACCATTCTAGAGGTTATCTGCAAACCTGTCACTATGTAAAACAACTCAATGGCTCTACTTCATGTATCCCGCCCACTTCAGCTCAGACTTGTGGGGGTGAGGACATCCAATATTTTTAATATTTCCTGAACACCCCAAGTTCTGGACCCCATTACAAATCCTTCTTTGGGGGCCCCATGGCTGTACCCTCCTACAGAAGTACCAGACACTTCAGGACATCATTACTATTTATCTCTTCAGCCTTATCTTCCTCATCTCCTTTCATTGAACTCTAAACTCCCGCGAGACTGAAGACCTTGCAGCCCCACAGAAATCTCTTATTTCTAGGCTGTTGCATGGAAACCCCTCTAAGCACAGACCCAGCCCTTCCTTCCTCCCCTGTCTACATCCTACTCCCCCTCAGATCTTGGCTCAGCTGATGCTTTGTGCCCATGGCCTCTCTGACCCTCTGAGACTTAATTACATGTCCTTTTTATGTGTCCCCACTTTATCCAGTGACTTTTTTTAGTAGTTATGAGTTGCCTGTTGGCCTTTATTAGCTTTTGTTTTCCTGGAGTTTAGAGAACAGGTTAACTTGTCACTGTGTTCTCCCAGTATCGTAAGAAGAGTTATGTACAGAGTAGGTTTGGATAACCTCATTGGGTGAATAAATGACAAAAGAATGAGATGGGCTGTACCATTTGCCTTCCAAGGGTATCTAAATTGCCGTGTGTTGCTGAGGCTATACTATGCATCATACCCACTGGCGTTAGTGAAGTCTGGCTCATTTCAAATACAACTGAAACTCATTTGAGATCTCCCTAAAGATGATAGATAAGTTAGCCTGACACACTAAGAGCTATGCAATGGTTTGGAGGTCATT
Source organism: Artibeus jamaicensis (assembly GCF_021234435.1). Classification (NCBI taxonomy): domain Eukaryota; kingdom Metazoa; phylum Chordata; class Mammalia; order Chiroptera; family Phyllostomidae; genus Artibeus; species Artibeus jamaicensis. The sequence continues at coordinate 5,053,247 of NW_026521828.1, read as the reverse complement.
TGTCTTGAGGAAAAAAAATCATTGTCTCCCCTGTTCCTTGCTTAGAACAGTCCATTTTTTTCTCTTTATATACTTCTCATTTTTCAAAAGCTATTTCTGCTTACCCCAGTCATGCAGAGCATAAGTAAATTATGTTTACAAAAATACACTATAATCTAGAGATGAAACTGCTAAGTAAATGGAAAGCCCTGCACTATTATCTTCACTCACCTTTGGAAGTTTTGCATCTGAAGACATCGGTTTTAAAATCAAATTATGCTCCATTTCATAATTCTAACTGCTGATTAAAACGGTGTTTGGACCAGCAGGTTTCCTATGAACACCACATTTGTGTACACGACGTTGCCCTGTCTTGCTGTCTAAATAATCCTTTCCTAAGATGAAAGGTTAATTACCACCTGCTCTAATGATTTGTTGTTATTGATTTAAATGCTCCATTTGTTTCAATCACATTTGTACAATTTTATGCTACAATAATTCCCTTTAGCCCTGTAAAGAAAATACAGTTTCCCCATCAAATAATGTTTTCAAAAGGCCTAAAGAAAAGGCAGCAAAAAAAACAAAAAAAGCCCTTTAGAAAACACTGTGAATAGAAAGTTTGTCATTGTTTTTGAATGATGATCACTCCATGCTGGAAAAAAATATCAACAAGATTAAGCATAGAATACCATTACCTGGCATTTTTGTTCTCAAAACAAGCCCACACATATTTAAAGTTCAACTCTGCAAACTGAGAAAAATGGGGAAATGGGAGTTAAGTGATTGCCTCTGTATACCTAGAAAAATAAAATCAGAGGTAGGACTACAATTCAGATCTTTTAAATCTTTCTTGTGTTATTTTCCAATCTAGGACGTATATACACACAACCACACACATGAGGGATCCTTCTAAACACTGAGAAAGACTAACACTGTGAATACATATAATGAAAAGTTTTTGCTTATTGTCAGGGTAGATAAACCTTCAGCTTACAGAAATAATTTTGGAAAATGGCTTCCTGAGAAAAATCTCTTTTTCTTTGTGTTGTTTAGATTGGAAGATGAAATAAGATTTGAAGCCTCCATAGAATACTCAATGGTAGATCTTTTCAGGAAAAGAAAAAAAGACTGAAGCTATAGGAGACCCTGCAACTTTACTACATTTTAATACCTGGATGCTGGATTTTAGGTTTTGAAATCCCTTTTTCTGATAATGCCTGTGGGAAATGCCCTCAGGGTGTCTAACTGAAACCCATTTAAACATCCTGGGTGTCATGTTACCTTTTGGTCTTACATGCATTTTGTATATGGTAACGATGTTTTAGGAATGAAGGCTAGTTCAAATCTCCATAACCAAGTGGGTCATTTAAATATATGCTGGCTCCACAGGGTCGCTGAATGGCTCAAATGACTGTCCTTGAAGTCCCTCGCCTACAGTCAACTTCCCAAATGGTAGTTATTGTGCTGTTATTGGTGTTAACAACTCAAGCAATGGCTCTCACTGGACTTCACGGGGAAATGCCTACATTATGTGGTTAACTCCAGAGAGTTGCAATTACTTCCTATCTTCCGTAATCTCACTGAGTGGATACACTTTAAGAACCCTTTGCAAAATGGTTACCTTGGTTCTATACTTATTCCTGTGATGCTGCTATTACCCCAAGTGTTCAGACCTCAGTCAGCACTTCGACCTGGAGAATCAGCCAATAAACCCATTGAAAAACCAGCCTCCCTGCTTTGCAATTATGTCTTTACATCCGCATGACATTCAGGTTCATTTCTGAGGGAATGAGTGTTTTCACACCTAATTTCCTGCAAACCATTGTGTCCTCAAGGGACTTTGGGGCCTATAAAAAGCCTTTTGTTGACTCAGAAATAGTGAGGATCATCCCGGAAAACAGAGTGTTTGGGCCTGGGAGACGAGCACTTTTCTCAGTAATTCAACCAATACATAATTAGCAACCAGTTTGATCTTTCACACCATTTGAAGCATTGCTTTCCAGGCGCCTGCTGAATTCTCTAGGACAACCTAGAGAAACAAATGCCAAGGCAACAGGGGGTGTACATCGGTTCTCTTTCTCAAGAATTTGATTTCTTCCGGAGAAGGATAGAAAATTGTCATCAGTCCAGCTGAACTCAAAATCACTTCTTTTCAGTCCAATTTCCCCTTCCCTTCATTTCCCTACAGGTTTTGGTTCTACATTTTCACATTTAAAAAAAAAGTCATTTTTTGACGCCTTATTCAGACTCACTATTAATGGGAAATACTTGCCTTGCTCAAGTATTGTACTTTTGGTTTCAAGTAAGGAAAACAAATGCAAACCGTAGTAAGTCAAGAGAGCAACTCAGAAAGAAGCAAGCCTATCACAAAACACATGGGTGGTCTGGTCTTCAAAAGGTGGCAACCAGAACACTTGGCGGGCAGGTAGCACCTGTCCTCCCCTACAGAGCTGGGGAGCCACGTGATCTTTTGAACCTGCTGCTCCTGTCTCTTTCCACCTTTCCTCTGGGCAGAACTCTCTTTCTCCTCCTTCCTGCCTGTGATGTAAAACAAATGCCCTGTATACCCCTAGCATTTGTCTCCATTCAAGCAAAAGGAAGAGGGGACCAGCATCTTGGAATACCTGTTCTAAACTTCTAGGTGAGGAACTGGTATTAACTCATGAAGGTCAAACACATACTGGGTCCAATAACTTTTGTCAGGGAGACGGGATTTATATGATACAGGCAGGACATGAATGCCACTGCCACCTTCTCCTGGTGTCCATGGGCAGGGGTCCCACAGAATGTGGTACAGACTGAGGATACACTCTGTATCATGTCTATCATGCTGCTCTCCAGTTGGAAAACATCATTTTCCATCCACATTCTTCCCTAAAATGGTTTTCCTACTTCATCACCTCAGGGAGAATGCTGAAGGTGATAACTCCTGCCAAAGCAGCTCACATTTCCAAAAGCAAATGAAGACTTCATAGCTAATCTCTGGGTGGCTCAGTGCACACAGCTAGGCGATGCCTAAGTAATGAATCAATTCGAATAGAACAAAGCCATCCCGGCCAGTGTCTCACAGCCTCTCGGAGCAGCCTCTCCCCTGCCTTCGCTTTCTGAGACCATTGTGCTGACTCCATGGAGCAGCAAGGGCCCCTTCCAGTCAATTTCAGTTTCTTCTGACACAAACATACCCTGCACCCACACACATAGATGCCATTAAATTTTCTTTTAAAGAAGTAGAACTTAGATTATGTTTAATTAAAAAGAACTGGCATGCTAGCTAACATCCACTGGACAGTGGACAATGATTGTACTCTACAGTCCAATCATTGGTCAGCGAATAATTTGGGGGGGCCCTGGCAGTGCCACTCTGCTCAGCTCTGGTGACACAGGAGAACACACAGTGTGGCCCACATCCTAGGAAAGATCACAGTTTAACGGAAGGGAGGGTTAAGCAAACAGGAAGATGGTAAGAGGCAAAAAGGGAGTATTAGAATGAGAGAAGAAAAAAATGCTTTGGAGGAATATCTTCTGAGATAGGACCTGAAGAATGTTTTGGAGGTTGAGGTAGAAGGAGTAAAAGAAGTGAAAGAAGTTCTTTGAGATGAGATTTATTAAAGAAATGGTTGTGTTCTGGGCTTCGTGATACATACTAGGGATAAAGTGGTGATGCAGTCTCTAAGCTTTCAACTGAATGGGGAAACCCAGGACTAGTTAAAATATAAGATACAAACTGATGAGGGCCAGAGAGGAACAGTAGAAGGGAAAGTCACCTTGGAGTCAGAAAGTGGAGATGGCTTATATCCTTTCTGCTCATTTAGCTGAAGGAGGACTAGACCTAGGAGACAATGGAGAGGAAAGAAGAGATGCTCAAGGAAGCAGGGTGAGGGAAGAGGGAGCTCTGGAGTTCTGTCGTGAGACCAGGTGGAAAGGTGGGCAGCATCCCCACTTTGCAGAAGTCCAAGGATCGAATTAAAGAGTTTGACTCGAACATAATTGCACTGAGGATTAGGCAAGAGCAGCGCTATGATTGCATTTGCTTTTTAAAAGATCACACTGGGTACTGTGCAGAGCATATTAGGGGCTAGGAGTGAGGGAGGAAAGAGCATGGATTTAGTGAACTAAACATAATTCAGTTTGATTGAAAGGCAAGAGAGGTGTGGATGAAGAATGGTGAGATGTGAAGCTGGAGAGGTAAACAAGAGGAAATTGGAGGGTATATTGGACAGTATATAAACTGTGACTAACAATGACACCCTTGGTCAAAATTTATGACAGAGACCTTAATCAAGACAGGAGCCAGGAGGTCCTGTAGGAGTCCACAGACCCAAGGTCAGTGGCAAAGGCCTACAGAAAGAATTCTGTGGTTATAATGAGCCTCCATGGTTATTACAGTCCCTCCCCTTAACTTCCTCCTGCTCTTGGGGGACTTGCACGTGGCTTGCCTTGACTGCTCATACGGAATTGCACTTCTTCCTTTCCCCCCAGTAAATCCCTTTTATTTATGGAATACCTAATGGACTTTTTGTTTAGGGTCAATACCTTCTTGGGCCGCCTTAACAAAATACCACAGACTACAAGGTTTAAACAGAAAAATAATTTTTTCGTAGTTCTGGAGGCTGGAATGTCCAAGATCAAGGTCCAGTAGAGGTTAGTTTCTCATGAGGAATCTCTTCCTGGCTTGCAGCTGGCTACCTTCTCTCTGTGTGCTCTCATGGCCTTTCCTAGGTGTGTGTGTGCACGGGAGAAAAGGTGCCGAGAGGCAGAGCAGGCTCTCTTATGTCAGGAGCTCTCCATATAAGCATACTAATCCCAGTGTATCAAGGCTCCACTCTCTGACTTCGGTTAGCTTTAATGATCTCCTACAGGTCTCATCTCCAAATACAGCTACACTGGGTGTGAGACTTCAACATAGGAATTTGGGTGGACTGTGGGGAGGACAATTTAGTCCATAGCATCCAGAAAATTAATTTCTTCTGCACCTCCCAAGTACTTTTTGTTTATGAAACCAGCCACCATTTGATTGCATATAATGCTCTCTTCATCAAACCGATGCACCCAAGGAAAGGTGGCCTAATAAAAAGGCTGAGACAGAAAAAGAATACCTTTGGTTATGCATCTTATAAAAGAGCTAAGCCCAAGTAATTTGTCTAGAGCCTATTGAAAAAAAAAGGAAAATTTTGTAAAGAGACTTTCATCCCTTTCTTTTAATGCCGGGCCTTGCCATTATAATTATGGCTCATTTTCATAAGATAAATGTTTCCAGAAACTAATATCACATGTGCACTTGCATTAATTATTCTGATTACACGTTATCTTGAAAACATTCCGCCAAAATGTTTAATCCTTTCCTCCCATTTAGTTCAACTTATTGGTGAGGACTGCAGAGACAGTGCCAAATGAATACTATTTCTCAACGAAAATGAATTATTTCAACATTAGATTTTCTATGATTTCCTATTGTAGAATGCTCTGTCTGGTTCTAGGAATTGTATCTCGACCCCTTGTGGCTGAGGGCGAGGCATGACTTTTGGAATGTCAGCCGCAGGAGACAAAGCTTGTCTCTGGTAGCAAACGCTGCCTCAGTTTCCTCTCCCTGCCCCCAAAGTAGTCAATGATGGGTAAGACCCCTCACAGCAGGGGGGCCAAACTGGATCATTCGGAGGCCTTTATGGAAGGACTGTGGGGGGATGCAACAAAGAGCAATGAACTCTTGCCCCCCCAGCTTTGACAAAGCCAGAGTCCATGTGTTCTCTAGGAGAAGTGCTTCCTGGCTCTAATCCCCTTAAGCCTGAATACCTGTTGGGGAGAGGTGCAGCTCCTTGCCTTGCTAGAGTGGTGTCCTGGGGAAAAATCTGGCACCACAAAGACTTTCCGATAAACCTGTGAAATCTGCTCTGCTAAGAGTGCTTTCATTCATATGTTAAGGGTTCGAGCAGAAAACCCTAAAACCCTGTTTCTGACAGACTCTGACTCATACTAAGCCCTCAGATCTCTTTGAAAGGTTATCTACTGTTTGATCCTTGCTGCCCTGTATTCCTGTGTATTCCAACCCAATAAAAGGCCCTGGAGAAGGGAGCTCAACACCTTTTTCCCCTGAGAAACTGGCCACTGCTCACAGCCTTTTTCTTCTGGGAAAATGGCCACCTCTCCTCCCCAAGCAGATCATGTCTCAGTCATGTTTACTTTCGTCAGTGGCAGCTGGGGGGACTTGTGAGCAAAGTCGCCCCCATAATTTCCCATGGCAGAGAGCTCAGCTCGGTGCAAGAATTTTCCAAAGTGGTGAGTTGTGCATTCTGAACATGCTGAAGCAGAGCCTAGGAGATTACTTGGGGGCATGAAGATGATGGACAGGTACTAGAATAAATGACCTTAAAAAATCCCTCCCAACCATTCCTCTCCATGATTTATTGTCGGGCCACCTCAGGCAAAGATCGATCTCTATTTTAGTTCTTAGGCTTCATAAATTTCCAGAAATTGAAACTTAACTTTTCTACGTCGAGTCATCTCCACTTGCAGAATCTTCCACAACGATTGTACTTATCTTATTTACCCAATTTACCCAAAGTGGATATTTACTGAAAATTAGATGAAGTTCCTTTTGAGTCATTACAATGTAATGTGTCCTTTGCCAAAGCAGATGTTGGAGGGTGTAAAGCTCCTGTTGGTCCAAAATCATGCTTCCAGGTGGGACTTCAGTCTCTGCTTTACAGAGGAGGAAACTGAGTGTTCTGAGTGTGCACCCAGGCAGTGAAAGGATTCCTGGACCCAATTCTAATTTGTGCATATAGAGGCTTTTCCATCCCAACCGGAAATTCTCAGAAACCAGCAGTGTATCCAAGAATTCAGCTCAATTCTGGCACTCTCTACCCAGAGATAGAATCAGATTCCACAGGTAAAGGGTGCAGGTCTCACGAGACGCCAGTTACAAGTCCAGGCTGTTACCTGTGGTTTTGACGGACTGGCTGTAAAGGGCAGGGTCCCATGACCTCTGTGTATTTGATTAGTTTGCTAGAATGGCTCCCAGGACTCAGGAAAACCCATTTTAGTCACTAGATTACTGATTTATTACAGAGGATATTAAAGGACATGAATCAGCAGGCAGATGAAGAGTTGATAAGGAGCGAGGTTCCGAACAAAAGAGCTTCTGTCCTCATGGAGCTTGGGGACAGTGCCAGGTGGAAATTGTCTGGTTTCCCAAATCTGAAACTCTCTAAAACCCCTCTTTAAGGATTTTTAGGGAGGCTTCATTACATAGGCATGATTGATTAATTTGTTGGCCATCACTTGGTGATCGATTCAACCTCTAGCCCCTCTCCTCCCTGGAAACAGCAGGGTGGGAATGAAAGTTGCAACCCTCTGTGGTTGGTTTCCTTGGCAACCAGCTCCAATCCTCAGGTTATTTGCAAAAGTCACCTCATTAACATAAACTGAGTTGTGGCGAAAAGGGCTTGTTATGAGCAATAAGACACCTATTTCACCTCTGACTCTGAAGTGTTTTTCAGGAACTGAGGACAAGAGACCAAATATAATAAACGATGCTCCCATTGCTCTTATCACTCAGGAGATCCCAAGCATTTTGAAAGCTGTAAGCCAGGAACTATAAATAAGGACCAAATATATCTGAGAAGTATATTTGGGTCATCTGAATGACCAAAAATATATATTTCTTATCAATCACAATGTCATAGGCATTCCCCAATATAAGTGTTTTTAACTTTCTGTCATCCCATAGCTGCAAACCCACATAGCATGTAGGAAGTGAATAGATTTTAGAGATAAACAGATACGGGTTTGAACCTAAACTCTGATATTTACTATTGAGTCCTGGGTAATTATTTAACCTCGCTGAGCCTCTACTTTCTCACTAAAATAGAGATGTCACATTTAACTTTGTTATAAAAGTATTAGAGACAACTTATGAACAATGCTTGGCCTATGGTAGGCACTCACAATGGTGGCCACTATTACTATTACTACCCTTCTCCCACCTCTGATGTAGCAATCTTGGTCATACTCCCATTTCTTTTCCTCTCTCTTCTCTGCCTCATGCTTCCGGGGGTCATCTTGTTAAACTTTATCCCTCATTCAGGACAAGACCTGCAGTGATGCTGTGATGGGAAAGAGGCTCCCTTTTGCTGATTCACTCCTGAAGTTCAGAAAGTACCGGCCACTTCCCAGGGACTCCGCTGCACTTTCCAGAACCTGGGCCCCTGCGCTGACCTCTTCCAATGGATATGAACGAGTCCTCTTTGGTTCTCTGGGTATAAAGACTCTATTAAAGTGGTGATTCTTCCAAAAACTAAGGATAAAATAAAGTAAAAAAAATATATATATATATATCTGTATGTGCATACACATACACACGCTAGTGCTAGGAGAAAAGGCATCTCATAAACATTTTAAACACCTCCCTCACCCTATCTTGTCAATCTAGCCCCTCCTCTCCTCACACCCAGTTAAATTCTGATTGTACCAGAAATAAAACCCTGGTCATTCAACACCAGATTAATCAACATAGCTAGGGGCAAGCTGGACTAGAACCAAGTTTTCTAAACACTAAATCTTTGGCTCTTTTTAGTGAGGCCTCACTCCCTAAATGATATTCTCACGTAGAATTTAAATCAACTCCTTTTTTTTTTTCTAACTTAAACCAGTCAACACCCAATTTCCCGCACTGATGGAGAGAATAATTTATAGTTGATGTTGGAATACATCGTCTAATGGGTGTTAGTTTTCTGAAGATATACTTCCCTAATTACATTCAGCTTAAGGCAGCCTAGCGGAATGGAATGGGCAACAGCTGAGGTGCCAGGATGTCTGAGTTATTATTTTGTGTACGAGGTCTAGAGCCTCTACCATTTGACCTTGAGAGGGCACAGTTCTCATTTTTCTTTTTGAGAGTGTTCACAAATGCTCCGAGAAATGTGCTGCCTTGGAAAGAGGGAACTTCATGTAAGGTCACCTTGTGTACAGTAATCTGACCATCTCTATCATGTCCCACAGAGCCTGGACATAGTAGATGATCGGTGAATGCTTATGGAATGAAAGAGGCTTTTTTTGTTTTGCCATTAACTAGTTGTAAAATTTGAGGCGGGACACCTCACTTCTGGATCTCTTTCTTCCTCTGCTAAATATGGATTCAAAACATTTCTTAATTATTAATAAGAATAGCAGCTAAAACTTCTAGAGAACTTACTTTATACAAGGCCTAAGTCTAGGAGCTTTTCACACTTCGGCTCATTTGTTTCGAACAATAATTCTAGGTAGCAGGCATTTTATCTTCTCATTTACAGGTGAGGAAATGGAGGCCCAAAGGATTTGAACAAATTACTCCCTCTGGAGAAGCATTATACGAGGAGTTCTGACGATGCCCTTAGATCTCCAGATTTCAGACCCATTAAGGATGCTTTTCATTCTCTGTCCACACCAGCTGTGATGAAACAGAAGATGATTGGGAACCTGCTGACCCTCTCCCAGAAGCCTCTGAGGGGAGGTGCCAGCTGCATAATGTTCAGGTGTGGAGAGCTCTGAGCAATGGCCCATGCTCCAGCCACCCAAGGGAGGCAGAGATTTTACAAAATGAGAGCCAGCTGTGATGAGTCAAGTACATGCGGGAAAATGAACAGAGAAACAGGAGCGAGAGGGAAGCCGTTGCAAACGAGGCGAAGACAGCCCAACGACACAGCGGTTAACAACAGCACAGGCCATGCGGGGATCTTTGTTCTTTACTATGTTACCTGGGACCCTGCATAAGTTTCAGGACCTCTCTAAATCATAACTTTCTCTTTTAAAATGTACATGATTTTAGCACCAACCTTCCTCATTGGTTGTAGGCGGCAGGAGATGATGCAGGTGGAGAACTTAACCCACATGAGTGCTCAGGACGTGCTAGCTGATGGTTAGAGGGTGGAAGGGTGGAGTCAAGACCATGTCTCCATGCAGGATCAAGAGCCTGGGACCTGTGGCCATGTGAAGTGAAGGCACGTTTCCCTGTGCCCATTTCTGTGTGCCCTGACAGGCCTGACATGTCACTACCTGACTCTTTGGGGTGACATTTTGAGTTCACTGGTTTCTGGATAATGACACAGTCTAATATGAAGTTATCTCCCTGGGTCACATCGCTGACATGTGACAGTTGGAGACAATGGAGTAAATGAAATGATGGTGCTGGTGTCTTAGCTCCGCACAATCCTAAGAAAATAATTGCTGAGAAGTTTAGCTTAAGCAATTGCTCGACATGCTACAGTTTCCTCCACCTCCCCACGGACCCTCTCCCGTCTTTCAGTTTTCCTCCCTTTCCTCCACCGCTCCTCCTCCTTTTCTCCTTTGAACTTCTCCCAGAGGGATTCAACTGACTGGCTCTGGAATCCAAACACTGTCATAGAAACACAGGCAGAAACAGATAAAAACCCTGCGTGGAGGTGAGACTCTACAATTACACAGATATGCAGGATTATCTGATGAGTAAAAATGGAAGAGTGATCATCTCCAAATCTCTAAGAGTTAAGATCAGCTGAAGAAACCAGAGTCTTACTAATAAAGGACTTTGCATGTAGAATCTGGAAGTCTGCATTTCTCCCGAATCAAATGCATTTTTCAAAGGTCAACTAACACAGCTGCAGACGGTCTATCCGTTTCTCTCCCTTGTTCTTTGAAAGCAGCTCTGAAAAGCCTCTGGGAAGTGACAGTATGAGTTGGGGCAGAAGTAGGTTTATGGTTCTGAGTACACCAAACAGATGGTTCTTGTATAACTGTTTATTAATTATTGCATTATTTTCCCACATGAACAACTGTAAACCTACTCTTGCCCACCCCTCTATATTGTTAAAATCAGTTCCGATCATCTCTTGTGTCCTGTCACTCTGCACACTATTGATCTGAGGATTGCCTTCTCCCTGCACTGAGGACCCCTTCTAGCCCACTCTGCCCCACCCATGACCCAAACGCACCTCATTTTCCCCAAAAGCATGGCTGACACCAGGTTCTGGTGTTTAACCAAACGTCACCAGAGACTTTAGTAAAACACACAGGAATTTAAAAGCAGAAGTGGGACACTTCAGCCTTTCCGACTGATATCAGATATCATTGGTTCCGGGCCCACTGACTTCGGTTGTTCTCCGGAGCACCCAGCTACACCTCCTCTTCCTCTGCTGTGACCTGTCACACTTTTGCAGCTGAGTATACACTGGCCCCCTCTTACTCCTGACCCTGCCCAGGGTTCCCTGCAGACAGAGGAAGCACCACTAAAAATCCAAACAATTCACACCGAGTTACCCTCTGCCACCAGTGAGGAAGACTTCTGGCTCCTCACGTCCAGCCTCTTCTTCGGCTCAGGATAGGCTCTCAGCCTGACTTTGTAAAACCAGGATGTTTTCAAGGACGGATTTGTCTCCCTCAAACAAGAGAAATATGACCTTTAACACCAAGTTTAAAACTCTGTGGAGGGTCACACGAAGACTTTAAATGAAGTTTAACATTTAATTTCTCTTTTTTAAGGCTGCAGCCTGAGATCCAGTTCTCAGGTTGGGCTCAAGGTCAATGTAACTGACATTCCTTCCTTCCCAGTGCAAACTCAGCCGGTGGCAAGCTTCCCTAGCCTAGCCGTGGTGACAGGCGGCACTGGTACCAGAACAGAGGAGACCTTTCTCTCCCTTTCAGAACAAACCCTGCGTGTCTGAGATGAATTCTTCAGAAAAACAAATAAATAACTAACGCGACACCTCTGCCTTCCTATTGGGAGAGGAGGATACAGCCCTAATGAGAAGTCATGACATCACAGTCAGTAGAGCACTGAAATCACCTTTGGCTGATGTTCATTCTTTCCTTCACAAGGGTTCAAGGACATACTCAGAGATCCGAAGAGACCAAGCACTTCGCCTTTTGCACACACCCACCTGGGCGAGTGCTACTGTGCTGTCCACAGAAGTGCCATTCAACTTATTTGTATTGAGTGTGACTTGCACAGGGCGTTCCCAGTGAGACAAGAAACAAAATAAAGGGGGCTGACCAATTGGGAAGAGTTATGGCTGGAGAAACAAGAAAAACAGCAAAGCAACTTCTAGAGGGGGAGCAAAAGATGGGAAAGAACAGGCAGGTTTGGAACGATTTCCTGGTAGAAAGTTCAGGTGCGCAGTACTTACATAAAAGGAACAATCTCCCAAAACAACAGAGAGAACACCTACAATGCCTCCATGGCTTGGGTGGCACTGACAGTGATCAGACTGTGACTTCACAAAATAAAATGAAGAGCAGAAGACGCCATGAGAACATTCGGCTGGAGTAGAAATTTGCTCGTGAGACGGGCTCCCTGAAGTGGTGAGTCAATAAACACACCCAGTGAAAAATCTGGGCTGGTCAGGAGTCAAGTCCTGCTTGCTCGCTCTGAACAGAAGTTCATCTAGGACTGGGTTTTAACCAAAGTCAGGTTCTATTCAATAAACACAAGCAGAAACTAGGAATTTCTTTCATTTACCCAGCCAGGACCCCAAAAGGAGGGGCCATGAAAATAAATATGGCTAAGATAAGGCCTTGAAGGTAAAACGGTCAAACGCACAGCTTGGAGTGGTAACTCCAGGGAGGCTGCCCTGACCTGAAGGTCTTAGGCACTTACCTGCCCTGCTGGTCGGTTGGCTCCTGAAGCACTTGAGGGTTGTAGAGAAGGAGGCAGACACCCCTGGGGAAACCTCTGCCTTGCTTCGTTTACCTGGAATGAGTCGTTCCATATTGTAATGGAAGTGAATTGGGTAAAAGTTTTTCAGACTCCGTATACCGTGCCCCAGTTCTCAGGTTGGTTTTCGTTTATCTCGAATCTTCACCACTGCCTTGGGTGCATTTTGCGAATGAAGACTGAGACAGAGAAGGAGCGACCACCTGAATCCACTTATACCTGTGATTGGTTTACTGGGGAACAGTTAGGAGGTTGTTGGAGGACCTGATGAACAATTATAACTAACGAGATACAAGGAATTCCTCTCACGTAACTGGAACCTGGTCAGAGTTCAGCTTCACCTGGAGATGATGTGCAGGAGTGTGGAAATCAGGAGACTTCAGGCTCTTCTGTTTCTGTCAGATATGATGTATGCCTTTTGGGAGAAGTTATTTAACCTGTTTGCGCCGCCTTTTTCTTATCTGCACCGTGAATTTTTTTCACTGAGGGGCGTGGAGGTCAAAGTTGGCAGTGTCAGTGAAAAGCCTTTGGCTTTACCGGTCTTGTTTGTAGTTGTTTTGAGTGATGACACCTGCTCTGTCCAATCGTACATTTCTGTTCTTTTATTCGAATGGATCTGCCATTAATAAAACGTCTCTCAATCAAGATGCATAAATAGAAAATGCTCAACTAAAAATAGGAAGAAATAGAGACGGACTGAAGCTAACGTAGCACAGCAAGGTGTATTGTGAGGATCCCATGTATCTTGCAAAACTGAATACGTAGAACCATACCTCTTGAGGGCAGCTGCCAAGAACCCAGGGATTTTTAAAAAAGATTTTATTTATTTACTTTTAGAGGGGGGGGAGGGGAGAAAGAGAGGGAGAGAAACATCAGTGTGTGGTTGCCTCTTGCACACCCCATACTTGGGGTCTGGCTCACAACCCAGGCATGTGCCCCGACTGGGAATAGAACTGACGACCCTTTCATTCGCAGCCTGCACTCCATCCACTGAGCTACACCAGCCAGGGCCAAGAACCCAGGGATTTTCTCTCCCTGTTTTCCTTTTCCCTCAACACTTGTATATTGCAGACATTTGTGTAATTATCTCTTACAGAGACCAACTTTCTGTCCATTCATTCACATGCATGTAGCTAGCTGTCCCTTGAGGTACTTGAAGCCCCCCAAATCTCTTTGACTGCCCATTTTGGCTGTGCTAGATGAACTGCATCAGCCTCTGTGCCATGGTTCCTGATTCCCAAGAGAGAGCACATGCTGGATTCAGGTTAGCTCGGGTGCTGACCTCAGGGTTCAGTCTGCTGTGGACAGAGGCTGTGGGTTTGCGATGTGCAAGCCTGGCTTTACTAGGCCACATACTGGTGAGGCATTTTCTACAAGAGGGTGAGGAAGGAAGAGTGGTCATCTCCAGGCGGGCACATTTCTTGAGACAAACTCACTATTTTATATACGTTATTGCTCTGCAGTCCAATGCTTCCCTGACATTCAAGAATAAAGAGTAAGAAGAGGGAAATGACTTTCCCCAATATTACCCAGATGTAATTGGATCTAAGTGGGCCATTGGGAAGAGATCTAATGTCATTCTGGGCCATAATAGGATATTTAGGGTAATAGATATTACCCTTTTTTTCTGGGCAGTACATGCTCCCTCTGTGCCTCACAAGCATATCCCCTCAAGGTAACTTTCACAGATATAATCTCCTAGTGTGCTGACAATTTTCCTTTTGGGTTACTAGAACCTCACAGACCAGTGAACTCAAAAGGCAGAAATGTGGTCCCACTATTTCTTCTAACAACTGTAGAGGAATCACTGCCCTGACATTGATTTAATCAGCCAAGAGCACTAAACCCCTAACATTTAATATAGATAAGTGCATAATTCTTTAAGGATCATAAAGTTCCTCTGTCTCCATTGGCAAACCCATTATTTAAAACAGGACAGTCACTACAGTGTTTAAAAGTTGAGTTCTGCTCCAGGATGCAGGCTTCCTGCCAGGACTGAGCCAAGTGCAATAACTTAGAAAAGGCTAATAACTGTGAAATGTTATTACACTATTTGGACACTGCTCCGAGACAGACTAATAGCAGTGACTTGAATGTGTGAACTTCCAGACCACAGAAGCCAGTGGAATTGGATTTCTGTCCATCAGCAACTCCATGGGATAGCAGACCTCACTCAGCTGCTTTGTGGCTGAGCCTCATCACCAGATGCAGGCACCGTACTCAGAATGCACAACCCCCCGCCCCCAAACTGCTACCAACTCTTTCCCATCTCACTGCTTTCCTTGGCAGAAGCCCTGACTCTTTTTTGTACTTGAAAGGGTTGAGACTGATAGAATCGATTCTTTGAAATGCTTAGAGAGAAAAAAAAAAGTTTGGGCTATTATTCTGAACAAGAAAGTTAAGACTGAGAAACCATTGTGGGGTGTGATACTAGATACCTTTGGGGTCCACAGCTCAACCCCATTCTCTCGGACAATTGCCAGGAGTGGGTCCCTGATCAAATCTGCCTGGGTCAGGGAAGGAAACCCCAGTCTGTCTGATTTCAAAAGTTTCTATCTCCACTGTCATTCTGTCTTGCAATTTAAATCCCTCTGAGGACTGTGGGCTGGATCCCAGTGACCTAGGTGGTCACTTCAGACTGGAAGAGGTTCCAGAATGGCAGGGGTGGAGACAGGAGAAAAAGAAACTTGGAGGCCCTCCACTTGGCCTGGCAGCCAAGGAGGCGGCACAGCCTGTTCAGTGGAGGAGATCCAGCTACCGAGTTAATCATGATCTGAGTTTGGAATAAGATCAATCTCGTTCAGACTGTGGATAGACTTTACGATGAACCCCTAACTCCATCCCATTGGCTAAGGAATGGGCTAAGGCGTCGTCTCTCTTGAGGAACCCTCCTAAAGGTGGTGGGGATACATGGAAAGGCCATGCCTTCTGGACCCCCTTGATCCCAAACTGTTGCTTGTAAGTCTATTTCTCCACCTTCTTTTCTGGTAGGTTCTCACTGCTGCTGAGGCCGGCTGCTCACACAATATGCTTGTAGCAGCGCTCCTGGCAGGCACTTTCTCAGAAAGCCAGTCTTGTTTGTGGCCTTTCCAGCTGACTGCATGCTCTAAAGCTCACTCAGGCTTCTGAATCAGAATGCATATGCCTGTAGGTGTGCATCTTCCAGGCTCAGGTCAAAACCAGTGGGATAAAAAGCAGAGTTATGACATTCATAGCTTCACGTTAAGAATGATAACAATCACAACAGCAATGGCCACATCTTGGAGCATTTACCTGAAATTCTTAAAAACAGCCAACCACTGCTGAAGACCACTGAGTGAGCTGGCAGAATCAAGGGGTTGGGAGGACACAGTCGGTGGTCCCAGTTTTTTCTTGCCCAACCTCTCAGACCAATAAAATTAGACTCTTAATGGATTGAGTCAAATTATCTCGTACACAAAAAAATCATTATTGACTCCTGTAACTGAGAAGTCCTTGGCATTTGTATTAGGTAGATATAGGCACTACACAGTATCATGAGGAAGCTTTTTCTTTTTTTGCTCTGCTTGGGAAAAAAAAAGATCTCTCTCCCAAATTGCATATCAGTCTCCATGAAAGGACTCCGCAGGGCCTGGGAGTGACATGCCTGCCCAAGGAAAACTCACTGAGTTTAGGAAGATTGGCTGATTGAACCACCAAGTCCACTCTGAAGGCTAGGGATGTGAGGTACGTTGACTGGTAGACCCACCAGGTCACATAAAATAGGGCCCATGTCAGCTGTTCATTCAGACACAGAAAGTGAAGGAGTTGAGTTGGGTCTCACAGCTTCATATGAGTAAGATATACACTGTAGGGATTCTGTCCAGAACCAGGGCTCAGCCTACAGAGAGCATCTTGTTCTACTGCTGTCATGCACAGCAAAAGATTCCTAACCTTCTCCTCTGAGCTCCTTACATCAGACGTAGAAGCTTGTTTCCTACTGCTGTACTGGCTCATAGGTCCCGCTCACTGGGAGCAGTGCTTCCTTTTTATTGGATCTACTGATTTATCTTTCACAATGAAAAGAAGTGTTAGTAACACAAAGGATTAAAACAATGTGAGGCCAAGGGCTTGTTTCTTCATTTCTTATCATGTTATCTGAGATGAGGAACAGGACTTGAGGTATGTTCTTTGTTGTTTTTTTTCCATCTCTCAAGTCAATAAAACTATAAACCGACCATTCGGATAGTCCTATATTAAACAAGGAAGAGCTGCCAGTGACAAGCTCCTGCAAGTCGATATTACACCCCATCCTTTGGCACGAATCATAGTCTATATTTTCGATTCATCATTTTTAGCTTGGGCTTGACTGTCAGCTGAATGTGAGGGGCTTAAAAACATTTACAAATTTGTAAAGCAGCAGCATTAGCCTCATTTAACAGATCATGGAACTGAGGATTAGAATGTTTAAATTGTTCAAGCAAGGCTGCATCGCTAATAAGGAGAGCAGCTGGGACTCATCCCCAGACCTGTCTGGCTGCAAGCCCATGCACCCGCCACACTGATTATGCATGAGACACTGTGTTCTCTACCACTTGTTCCAAGGTGTCTTTCGGTTGACTAGCTCTTACTCAAACAGATAAATGAAGGCCCTCTTAAATAAGGAATGCTGTGGGGTTTTTTTGGTATGATTGGGGAGTACTGTTCACCCACACCTCCCAGATTATTCATAGGTATTTGTTTCTGCATCCTGGGTCTCTCACGTCATTTTCTCCTTTTTCTCATTCTTCTCAGACTGGTAACTGAATTAAAATCATCAGGCATAAACATCACAGCAATATCTATGAGAAGCTGAAGTCAAATTTGAAGCATCTGTCCTAATGCCTTCCCCAAAAGAATGAATGGTATGCAACAGAATAACCTCTGAATTCTTGTTAAAAGATGGAGCTTCCTCAGGTTCCAGTCCCAGAGACCACACTCTGGTAGCCCTGGAACGGGACAAGTGATTTAGATACAAGTCCTCCACCAGCAGGCACTGTGGTAGAAAAACATGGTCTAGCAACTGAAGAATTAACTTGATCCTTGTCTGATGTGGCCCCACCCCTAACTTTTACTCCAGATTGAGACATTTGTGAACCTTGCAACTTATTTCTCTCCAGAAAGGATAGAGTTCTCAGGCTTATGAATTGTTCTGAAGGAATTCTGACAGTAACTTAACTCTATTTCCCCAGCTTCTTCCCTTATTCAGAAACCCTAGATGGAGACTGCAGTGTCTTCAAATACATTCTTACGGCATATAGATAATAATCATTGATGAAGAACAATATAAGATGATCATTGACAAAGATATACATCTGTATTCTTGGTCATTCATTAGTAAGAGAAGAAAAGCAAAGGCCTTAACCAGAGGTAATTAGAAAGTGTAAACATTTTCTTATGTCCTTCAGGAAAGGTAATTGGTTGGAGTATTGGTTCCATTGCAAGCTGCAATTTCACTGAATTCAATTTGTTTAACCCGACAGCCTAGAGATGTGTCTATTTTCAAACTTGCCATTTCTAGGCAGCTCACAAAAAAAGTAAAAGTGACCAATAAGCATAGATCGCAACCACCAAGTAAGTACAAAATAAAATGGAAGATGTCTTAAGATGAGAAAAAATGACAACCATGCTGGAGAGAACTGGGAAAACAGATGTTCTCATTTATGAAGGATAAGAAGCACAAAGTGATGGTGTGCATTGGATCTCAAAAAGATCCATATAATGTGACTTAGTAATTCTCTTAGTAGTAAAATATTACCAATGAGAGTAAGTACTAACTTGTCCAAGACTGATCTTCTGAAGCCTAACGTGCCACCAGTTAAGAACTTTGTTGGAGTGATTCCAGGATATGACTTAGCTTTTAAAAGGGTCAGTCTGGCTATTGTATTGAGAACAGTCTGCAAGGTGGCAGCAGGAAGACCAGCTACGAGGCTGTGGAACTGGCCTAGGCAAAGACTGGTGGCTCAGGCAAGGGTGGCACAGGGAAGAGGGTGAGGAGGAGTCAGGGTCTGAATATATCTGAAGTCATGGCCACCATGCTCTTCTGATTAATTAGATGCAAGGTGAGAGGAAAAGAAGAGGGAAAAAGAACTACAGGTGTCTTGGCCAGAGCAGCTGAAGTTGCCACCAATGTTTGGAGAAAGACCAATTATGAACATTTGTAGTTTGAGATGTCCATTAGATATCCAAAACAGATGTCAAGAAAATGCCTGGAGTGGAGGAGAGGCAGAGGGAATGAAGACATAAATGAGAGCACTCCAATGCGAAGAGGTTGGCAAGACGATGAGAAATCAGCGAAGAACCCTGAGATGGGGCAGTCGAGAAACTGGGAGCAGAACCCAGAGAGTGTTCAGGACCTTGGTTCTGGGAGCAAAAAAGTACCTGTTATTAAATACTTTATGCTGTCACTTGACACTACACTTACTCATACTCAGATTATTCTTGGTTCTGCAGAACATGTAGATTTTATTCAGTTATGCAACAAATAGTTACTAAGCAGATGCTGTGCTAAGCAGGGTATAGGGTGCTGGGAATTAATCATCAGTTTTTGGAGTCAGGAGAGCTCTCCCAAATGAAGCGATGTCTAAATTTTTAACCTGGAAAAAATGAATAGAAATTAATGAGAGAGTGAGCTTTTGGAATGAGGGAAACTGTTTCAGAAATACAAAACAGTAGCACAAAGGCTAGAGGCGAGGGAGCAAATAGTGACTTTCAGCTTGGTGGGAGCCTGAGATTCAAGGTCAGGGTGAAAAAAAATGAGATCTAGAAATTTAAAATGCACAACAAACAGATTAGAAAAGACCTTGGGTGCCATGATCAGTTTAGGCTTTCTTAGGTGAAAGTGGAAACTTTGAACGTTTTTCAGAAGGGACGTGCCATGATTTCCACTTTGAAACTTCACTTTGGATGCATTATAGAACATCATGGGCAGTGGTGCTGGTTAATTTTATGTGTCAACTTGGCTGGGCAATGACACCCAGGTGTGTAATCAAATGCTGTTCTCGATGTTTCCATAAGGACATTTTTGGATGAGATTAAGATTTAAATTGTGGATTTTGATATGGAGATTGCCCTCCATAAAGTGGATGGGCCTCATCCTATCAAGTGGAGACCCGAATAGGACAAAAGACTGACCCTCTTGGAGCAGGAAAAAATTCTGCCAACAGATGGCCTTTGGACTTGAACCACAATATCAGATCTCCTCTGGTCTCCAGCCTGAGGGCCTTTGGTCTTGAATTGTAACATCAGCTCTTCCCTGGGTCTCTAGCCTGCTGGTCCACCCAGCAGATCTTGCTCCAAAACTGCATGAGCAAATTCCATAAAATAAACCGCTCTCTCTATACACACCCCCACAGCCCGTTGGCTCTGCTATTCTGGAGCACGTAGACTAATACAGCTGGGAGGGAGAGATTGGAAGCAGGAGGCCCCACTGGGCTCTGCATATACTGTGTGGGTTTGGAAAGCTCCCTGAGCATTTGCTGTCCCCTCCAAATCATGGATCCCAAGGGCTTCGAGACTGTTCCTGGAATGAGAGCCAGCGCCAGGAGCCAGCATGCTTGTTACCCGCCAGCGCCAAAGTGGGGAAAAAGCTTACTTTGAACTGGCAAGATCCTTGTAATTCAATTTTAGACGAAGTTTCTAAAACATTTAAAAGTTTTTATTAATTAATCACCTTCTATTTTGTATGCATCAATAGTTTTGTTTTATATACAAAGAGAGAGAGAGAACCTCCAAATGCTCAAATGAATTCCTGGCAATGAGAAATAGAATGAATAAATAAAGATTTGGCAAAGCCACTTCTGGAAGGTTGCCAACCTCAGATGGGTCTTTGATCCCTCCAACGGTGTTTTTCAGCATGTACGGAATGCTGGGTGAAGAAGCGGTACTTCCATTTTTTTTTTCATTCAGGCCAGTCCACTCAGAGAATAAGGGTAATCTCTTCCCTGGGCCACTCCTGTACTGAGTGCCAAGAACCCTAAAGTTACCCTGCTGTGAATCTCACACGACCTGCAGGAGCGCTGATGAGCCAGCCCATTCAAAAACTTCTGATGTCTTGGGAAGCTTCAGGCTACTCGCCAGCTTTCTGCATGCCCAGTTGACCAGTTGGCCTAGGAAGCCTTTCTCTCTCCGTATCGCCTTGGCTATGGCGTGCTTCTCGTCCTCTGTTCTGTTATGCTGGGAACTTAAAAAAATTACAAAAACATAATCTTCCAACTTGATAAATAGTGCTTCTATAATCAAAAATGGTTTTAAGTGAAGACAGAGAAAAACTAACCACAGTCAAAGAGAAAGCAAGCAAGAAAGAGGATTTTCAAAATCCTTTGGAAAATGTGTTTGTGTTACTTGTTTGATTTACTTAAACAATTTGCTGCTCTTGCCCAAATACATTAAGGGAAACATCAAAATAGCTAGAATTTGGCAATCCTCAGCGTTTTAGAATGACATTAAAAAATCTAGCCCTGGCTGGTGTAGCTCAGTGGATTGAGCACGGGCCTGCAAACCGGAGGATCGCGGTTCCATTCCCAGTCAGGGCACAGGCCTGGGTTGCAGGCCAGTTCCCAGTTGGGGACATATGAGAGGCAACTAAACATTGATATTTCTCTCCCTCGCTCCTTCCCTTCCCCTCTAGAGATAAAGAAATAAAATCTTTAAAAAAATCTAATGCTATAAACATAAAATGAAATTTTAAGAGTAAACTCTTCTCCTTCGCCCCCCCACCCCAAAAGGTTGGCCTTGTTTGTAACCTCACTCTGAAAGATGCTGTACCTCCAAAAGCTAGACCAAGGCCATGCATACAGGGTGGGGCAAAAGTAGGTTTACAGTCGTGAGTACACAAAACACCAAGTTTTTTCTTATATTATTATTTATGATTGTATTATTTGCTGTACAAACAACTGTAAACTTACTTTTACCTCACTCTGTATATTGGGTAGAAGCAAAGTAAAGGGGTTAAGTGCATGGGATTTGGACTTAATTCAGTTCTGGGACATGACAATTACTGACATTTTATGTCAATAGCATCCACCTCATACTGTTCTTTCCCGAATTAAATTCGCATTGCATGCTAGAGGAGGCGGTGGGTATCAGGTGTTGAAAATGTTTTTAAGTTTCTTCTTTCCTTCTCCCTTTACCCTTTATTTTTTTCCAGCCCTCTTCCCTCTCTTTCCTCTTCTTTCCTTCCTCAGGAACGCCAAGACAGGGACCAGGTTCCTTAATCCACCACAATGGATGGGCAGTTTTCAAACGGTTTTACTGACTATACACATTTCTTATTGTAACTGGAACAAAATTTCTCCCTTCCATTCACAGTGGTCCTCTCATCCTCAGTTCCATTTGCCTACAGTTGGCTGCAGTCCAAAGCTACTAAATGGAAAGTTCCAGACATACACAGTTCATATGTTTTAAATTGCTTGCCGTTCTGATCAGCGTGATGAAACCTCAAGACACTCTGCTGTATCCTTCCTGGGATTTGGGTCATCCGTGTCCAGCATATTCACACTGAGTCAACTCCCTGCCCATCAGTAGCCACCTTGATTCTTAGATGGATTCTGTCCAGGTATCACAGAGCTTATGTGCAAGTAACTCTTGTTTTTTTTCTTCTTTTTAAAAATTATTGTTTATTCTATTACAGTTGTCCCAAATTTGCCCTCTTTGCCCTCATCCATCCAACTTATCCCCCTCTCCCATGGTCCATCCCCACACCCTTGTTCATGTCCATGGGTCATTCATACATGTTCTTTGACCAGTCCCTTCCCCTTCTTTCCACCACTCCTCCTCTCCCGTCCCTTGTGGAAGTTGCCAGCCTGTTCGATGTTTCCATGTCTCTGGTTTTGTTTTTCTTTCTAGTTTATTTTATTCATTAGATTCTTCATATAAGTGAGATCATATGGTATTTGTCTTTCGCTGGCTGGCTTATTTCACTTAGCATAATACTCTTCAGTTCCAACTATGCTGTTGCAAAAGATAGGGATTTCCTTCTTTCTTTCTGCTTAGTAGTATTTCATTGTGTAAATGTACTACAGTTTTTAAATCTATTAATTTACTGATGGGCACTTAAGCTGTTTCCATCACTTAACTATTATAAATAGTGCTGCTATGAATATAGGGTTGCAATACCTCTGATGAACAAAGAAGCTAAAATCCTCAACAAAATATTGGCAATTTGGATCCAGCAACACATTACAAAGATCATACATCATGATCAAGTTGAACGTACCCTGGGAATGCAAGGATGGTACAATAAATGTAATATGCCACATAAACAAAATGAAGGACAAAAATTACATGATCATATCAATAGATCCTGAAAAAGCATATGCTACAATACAGCACCCACTTATGATAAAAACACTCAGCAAGGTGGGAATGGAGGGGATATGCTTAAACATAATAAGGTCGATGTACAAGAAACCTACTGTCAACATAGTACTCAATGGGCAAAACTGAAAGCTTTTCCCTTAAGATCAGGAACAAGACAAGAGTGTTTGTTTTCTCCACTCTTATACAACATAGTACTAGAGATTTTAGATATAGCAATCAGACAAGAAAAAGAAATAAAAGGTATCAAAATTTGAAAGGAGAAAAAAACTGTCATTATTTGCAGATGACATGATAGCGTATGAAGAAAACCCTTATAGTCTCCACCAAAAACTGCTGGACTTCATAAGTGAACTTGGCATCATAGCAGAATACAAGTCAATATTCGGAAATTGATGGAATTTTTGTATACTGACAATGAACTATCAGAAAGAAAAACTAAGAAAAAAATCCCTTTACTAAAGCAACAAGAAAAATAGAGGACCTAGGAATATATTTAACCAAGTAGTCTAAAGACCTGTATTTAGAAAACCACAGGACACTGAGGAAAGAAACTGAGGAAGATACAAATGAATGGGAGCATATACCATGCTTGTTGACTGGAAGAATTAACATCATTAAAATGTCCATACTACACAAAGCAACTTATAGCTTCAATGCAAGTCCTGTTGAAATACCAATGGTTTATTTCACAGATCTAGAACAAGTATTTTAAAAATTTATATGGAACTGGCCCTAACTGGTGTGGCTCATTGGATTGAGTGCTGGCCTGTGAATCAAAGTGTCACCAGTTTGATTCCTAGTGTAGGGCACATGCCTGGATTGTGGCCCAGTTCCCAGGTAGGGGGTTGTGTAAGAGGCAACCACACATTGATGTTTCCCTCCTCTCTCTAAAAATAAATAAAATCTTAAAAAAATAAAATTCTTTGGTTTATCACACCATTTAAAAAAATTATAGGGAACCAAAAATGACCCCAAGTAGCCTCAGTAATCTTGAGAAAGAACAAAGTTGTGGGGACCACAGTATCTGCTGTAACACTATACTATAAGGCCACTCTAATCAAAACAGTCTGGTACTGGCATATGAACAGACACATAGATCAATGGAACAGACGGAGAGTCCAGAAATAAACCCATGTCTCGATGCACGATTAGATTTGACAAAGGGGGCATGAGCATACAATGGAGGAAAAACAGTCTTTCAATAAACAGAGTTGGGAGAACTGGAATGGTACATGCAAAAAAATGAAACTAAACCACCAACCTCCACCATACAGTGGAATAAACTCAAAATGAATAAAAGACTTAAATATAAGTCATGATACCATAGAAGTCCTAGCAGTAAACATAGGCAGTGAAATTTCAGATATCCCACATAGCAACTCACCCTTATTTTACTTCATAATGGCCCAGAGCACAAGAGTAGTGATGCTGGCAGGTCAAAGATGCCAAAGAGAAGCTGTAAAGTGCTTCCTTTAAGTGAAAAGGAATTAATAAGGAAGGAAAATGTATGCTAAGTTGACTAAGATCTATGATAAGGACAAATCTATCTGTGAAGTTATGAAGAAGAAAAAAGAAATTTGTGCTTGTTTGCTGAGAGCAAGAATGAGACCACATTTGCCTAACTGTTACAGTATATTTTTATAATCATTCTATTTTAGCATCAGTTATTGCTGCTACTCTCTTACTGTGTCTAATTTATAAACTAAACGTTATCACAGGTAGGTATGTGTAGGAAGAACATAGGATATACAGGGCTGGGTATTACCTGCAGTTTTCGGGCACCCCCTCAGGGTGTAACCCACTCTTGGGTAGAGGAGGACTACTCTACAGTTCCCTTCCTCCACTACTGCAGTTTCACCTTAGAAATTGATAGGTAATTTTTGTTAGTTCTTTACGTTGGGTTAATTCACTCAAGTCCATTCTATAGAAGGTTTTTGGGTGGTAAAAAGTTCACCTTGTGAAAACTTCTGCTTGTAACTTTCTGTTCCTATTTATTCTAAAAGATAAAACTCTCTGTATTTTTTTTTTTTGTCTTGAGAGAACACCAAAAATCTGTTTTCTTTTTTAAACTTATGGAATGTTGGCCACCAGAAAGGGGAAAAACTGATCTTCCACAATGATAATGACATAGAAGCTTGTTTAGTCTACACAAATTCTCTCAGAGCTTGTAATATGCTCCTTCTTCAACCTCAGCTTGAGGACTATGGCTATGGAACATGAGGGTGAGTGTTTTGGCACAGGAAAGGTGAAAGTTTCATTGTCTCTCTGGCCATACTGTCCCTGTCCAGAAAGTAAAAGATTTAGTGTTTTAGGGATTCCTTGTTTCTTGCATTCTAAGATTATTCTGGTAACACAGGACTTACAATTCCTGAAGACGACAATTGGATAGGCCTCATGCTGGCTGCCTCTTTAGGTAGATCTTGTTCTCCCTAGTGATCCACAATCCCCACTACTCCCTATTGTATTACACCATGCCTGTATTACTTTTTTATAGTTCCTACTAAGTCCTGTGTCCATTTTGAGTTTCCAAGACATAAGACATGAGACATAGGAATTCTCTAATCAAACCTTGTATCTCTTGTTGGCTTTCTGACTTTCACAGCTGGAGCCAATGATCCCCACCCTCTTGGACATCTGTTTCTAGAAATAGTACAGTACTGATCCAACATCAAATTCATCCCATTGTTTCTCATACCACCTACTGGGTGAAGGGACCAAGTGTGCCAGATGGGAGTGTAATGGTGAATCTAACTTCTTAAATAAAGCTGTGTGGGGAAAACATTTCCTTTCTACTGAGATATTTTAGCCTGTTGGTTCTTTTGCTGTGGGCACAAGACTCTGCCGCTTCAGGGGAATGCCAG
Organism: Artibeus jamaicensis; assembly: GCF_021234435.1. NCBI lineage: Eukaryota > Metazoa > Chordata > Mammalia > Chiroptera > Phyllostomidae > Artibeus > Artibeus jamaicensis. The sequence continues at coordinate 5,027,429 of NW_026521828.1, read as the reverse complement.
GAACAGTGGGGAATGCTGGGAGCAGTGGCAAGGGCTGGCAGCGCGAGCTGCGCTGTGCTGTATGCTCAGAGGTCCGCCACTTCCCCAGGTCACTGCCACTGAACAGTGAGCATGTTTCTGCTGCCAAGGAAACTGCTGCCCTTCCTCCCCGTCCCAGAGAGGTTGTTTCCGCTCTCACTCCTTACCTTTCAAAACACTCATTTTCCTCAGTCCTTGTGCGACCCTAAGCATCATTTCTGAGTATGTCCCAGTGGCTTCTCCTTTCTTTCCAATAAAAATCTCTGAAGTGAAAAAATAAATATACAGATAAATAGAATACTAATAACCTAGCTAGCCACTTAAACATCTGAGTAGAAAAGACCAGACCCCGCACAAATTGATAAATTCATGAGAGGACTTGCTGGAGGAGCCAAATCATTCTGGGGCTTGTCTGAAACTTGTCACCCCAAGATTATTCCTTGATTCTAGGTCACGTGGCGGGGTGGTGCTCTGGTAGGTAGGTTGGGGGAGGGCTGGCCTCTTTGGGCAATGCTGTGACACAGAGACTTTAGGGACACGAATGAGTTAACATTGCTTTCCTGCTGCCGGCTTTACAAAATCAAGGACTGTGGACTCATTGTGTCTGTTTTCATCCCTGAGCATTTCCCCCACCAAACTGGTGTTATACTGGGAGCTGGTTTCATGGCCCGGAGGACCAGTTGGCATGAAAAATGTCATACGGTATTGCAGAATTAGAACAAGTTTCAGAGGTATCTAAAGCTCCACTGTCGTTAGAATATAGTGGAGGAATCCTCCCACTGCCAGTCAATCGGCTCTTTCACTGGGGGAAACACTTAGGAATGTTCCCTTCCCGCGATAAGTAACAGACTGTGAACCCAGCATCTCCTATTGGCCCTGTCTCCATGCCCCCACCCACGTGGGCTCCTACGCACATGCTCACGTGCACGCACATGCATCACAAGCTATGTGAACGTGTCCATGCATTTGAGCATACATACGTGTGTTCTGCCTGTTGGACAGAAATGCTGACAACTCAGCAGGATCAGAATGTCAAATGCAAATGCATGTTCCAGTTCTAGATGATGCAGTTCGCAGTGTGCCCTGTGATGCTGAGATGCACTGGGCTGTCCCTCGTCCTACAGCTGAGTCTTGGTGGTGGGGTCAGCCCTTTGTGGTGACAGCTCCTGTTAATCACGGCTTTTGTTCTGACAGGTTGCCGCGCTCAAGCTGATAAAGTCTGGGGAGGTGCTGTTTGGATATTCTGAAGTCACTAAGAGTGAAAGACACTAGGCTTGTCCCCAGCTGATTCACTGCCCTTGACAGAGTTCCCATGAGTTTGAGAGAGGCTGTCTAACCTAGGAGGCCACGTCTTTTTTTCTGAAGGTCTGGCAAATGGTGGGCCCTCAGCAAATGCTTCTTGAGAAATGACCAAAATAAATGAGAATTAAAGTAGCCTGGACACTTACTTTAATGATGAGGTGAAAAGAAACTGCAGAAGGATTTGGGGGTCCTTCCAACTGGGGTAGGAATCCAAGTTCTTTCAGTCTCGCAGGCAACATTCTTACACTTTTTGATCTTGAGTTTCTTCTATTTTTAGGAATGTGGTAAGGATGAGTATTAAATCTGTTAAGTCCTTAGCATAATGTCTTCAGCAGATACATGTTGAATGTTAACTGACTGAGCACCTTATATTTATCATGTTTTTATAACTGAAGCCAAGTCCTTCATTATCCTTAATGTAAAATATATAACTACAAGAACATTTAATAATCCAACTATCATGTTAGAGTCAGTGATATATACATTGAACGTTCTAGTCATGGTGATTTTTAACAACAGCAGCAATAGTACTTACTGCTCACATACCACATACCACTTACCAGGAGTCTGGTACTGTGCTCAGGACTTAATGGGTTATGTCATTCCGTCTTCACAACAGCCCCTTGAAGGATGCACAGTTATTTGCTTCACAGATAAGAAAATTGAGAGTCAGATCGATTAAGTAGCTGAACAGTCATATACGCAATATGTGTTAAGTCAGAGCTCCGATTCAAATCTGCTCAACAGCAGGTCCCAAGCTTTTCACTGCATTTCACAAAAGCCTTCATTCCACAATCTAACTCATACTAACAGATTAAAAAAAAAAAAGAGTTCTGAGCCCAATGAAAGCGCACACACACAGATCCTTTCAAGTTTTATTTATATTTCTCAGTTCAAGAATTACACACTAGCCAACACTATTGTATATTTACATGCTGAAACGGACTGTAGTAAGTTTAAATTCAAGAAAAATAACTCTTATGTGCTACTCATTGATAATCCTCATTTGTTACTATCTCATGTATCCCAGAGATTTTTAGTAGTCCTGTTTTTAGAAAGACGTGAAAATAGATGCAATGATATCCACTTGTGTTCTGCATTTTCTAGCCGTTGGAAAAATGTGCATTCTCTGCATATTCAGAAAGGCTACAAGGTAATTAGTAAGGCTGATAATCACTACATTGTGAGGAAACTAGAATATCACTTTTTATAAAAGGACAATTCGGAACTGTGCAGGGACAATATCCAAAACAGAACTGTTCAAACACCCATGTAAATCAAGATGAAAAGTGTTATGGAATGTAAATTATTTGCCACTTTGAATCATGTTAAAAATGAGCATGGCTGAACGTAAATGACTGAACTGTAAGGGGAAAGATACAAGCTGATAGAAGCATCACCTTGCATCAGACGGTGGAAGGACACACACACAGGCATCTGGTTAGTGGACGCATGACAAGAGACGTTTGCTTTTGGAAGTTAAAAAACACAAAGTCTTGTTTTTTTTTTTATCATTGGATCATATTTGTCTATCACAAAAGAACTTCTTGAAGAAAATTAATATCTGATGTCCAAATTTTGCATGTATCTACAGAAATGTTTTACGTCAATATCCAAAAAGCAAACAGATGTTTAAGAGTACTGCTGTGTTTAAGTATTGTTTTCTGAAATGATTTCGTTAGGGTAGTATGTTAACCAGCATCATGTTGGCTGTACTGTTTTTTACAATGTTCCTAGTGTTCTTGGAAAATGTTTTTTAAACCTTTGGTTTGAAGCAGTGTCTTTTTTTTTCCATTTTCCCTCATTTTTCTTTTTTTCTTTCCTTTTTTGTTTTTTAAAGAATTCTGGAGTCTTTGGTTGAAAGGAACAATACTACCTAAAGACAAAAATGCTATTACTTAAAAAAAAAAAGGTCTTCCAGTATGCACTGTATGTAACAAATTTCTGGAGTGAGTGTGAATAATAAGCATTTTTATTTCTCTTGTGTCATCAGTATAGACTTTTCCTCTTTGAAAATTGAGATTTAAGTTACAGCCTTTGGTTTCTTGAACTCTGACGTGTAAAAAACCTTCTCAAGTAATCAATGATCATTTCTGCTTCTCCCGGTTGCCATTTCTAAGGCTCTCTCTTGGTTGTTATATTCACTACATGAACACTGTGTGTTTCCCACAGAGGGAGCAAGAATGGGAGTGAGCAGGCAAGGGAAAGAGTATTGTGTTGGAATGTGAGTGTGAGTGTTTGAGAGTGTGTGTGTGTGTGTGTGTGTGTGTGTGTGTGTGAGAGAGAGAGAGAGAGATAGCAAACTGAAACCCTTCGATCTGGGATCCCAAACCATTTATGCAAAAGGATGTTTAAAGTACTCTGTTGGGGCACTGCAGTAATTGTACTTAGTAAAAAATAAATAAATATTAAGAAAAAAACTAAACAATCATTTGTATCTATTGACTATTCATTTACAGCATGTTTAATTATTTACATAATATCTGAACACATCAACTTAAGCCATGAACAGAATTCCCACATTGCCTTACCATAAAATACAAATTAGAAGTTAAAAATAGGTAAGAAATCTGTTTGGATATTTACACACACGCAGCGAATGTCATGATTGCTCACGTTACACGGATTCTACTGTACACTCAGCAAAATGGCGTGATTGCTACAGTCGAGAGTGTTTGCCCTAACCAACGTGGCGGGGGTTTGTTATTTTTTTTTCCCCTCCTCCTAGAAGGATTTTTAAAAATCGTTTTCTGTTTCTTTAAGACATTTTTGTTTTTCAATCACCAATGGACAATGTTATTTGTTTCCTAGAAAAAGAGAGCGAGGAGACAAGCAACGCGAGAACTAGTTAATTTCGGATGTTCTGAGGTATAGTACAGACTGTGCAATGTTTCTTAAAAGTGGAGGCATTGACTTGCTGATAGAGAAATGCTCAGTACCCTGTATCACTTGTTTCAGCATGTTGATTTGTGGGTTGTCAAATTAAAAAGACTCATACGCTGGTTTGATGAAGGAAATGAAAGACATTAGCTTATCCCTTTTGTTTTCCAACATATGAATGCATATATATGTATGTATGTTTACATGGATATATACACATATATACATGGAGATTGTTGTATGACATGTTGTTTGTTCACTGTTTTGCTGTTTTTGTTGTTGAGTATGAAGTTAACCACAAAACTGTAACACAGTTACCTACAGAAAATGAAAATCGTCTTAGTTGCCAATTTAATGCAGGTCTTGCTTAAAATAAACCTGATTCATTTTCCCGTTTTGCTTTCCACTGAACTTTCTCTGTGTGTTGTGCTTTTTTAAGCTGGCAGGCTTTTTTGTTCTGTTTTGTTTTGTTTCTAATGCTAGAAGATAAAGTCTTTTGGCTCATAGGCCATTTTAATTATCATTATTTTGAACCGAGCACTGCTTTTGAAGAGATGAGAAGAGGAACGGTCTAGATGGCCCTGATCATGTCTTTTCCTGTTAGTAAACTGCAGTGGGAAAAGGGTTACATTCCCTATGCAAACACATGATCATGTTGCATGAGTTTTCAGTTCTGAAAATGCATTTCATACCTAATAGCAGTCATGTACAATATATATTTACAGATTGAGATCAAAGATTTCACTTAGACTGTGCATTTTAGAGTCAGAATTTGCCTATGAATTTCGCAAAGATGAAAAAACACCTTAATTGCTGGCTATTGGCTATTTTTCAATCAAAAGACAAACCATATGTATGTGTATAAACTGAGAGTAATAGCATATCAGAATTGTGAAAACATGTTTTTGTGGTCCTTAAATTTAACCACTGGATCGCTAGCTGACTGGTCTTTGTGGACTTATGAGATCGAACACCCCTTCTTGAGCTCCCCACCCCCAAGTCCCATTCAAGCATCGTAAAAACGTAGTTTAAGGGTCAATTCTATATCTACTTTTGGTTACCTCTGAGCAGGATGAGTCAGTTGTTTCTAACTACATGGTTATTGAATGCCGACATGTGGATTTGGCTCTAGGGCATCTGTTCCAAGGTCCCACCTTCTCTCCTTTTCCTAGTTTCTTCTTACCACTGAGAGCAGAAACGAATCCCTGGTTATATGTTTTGAATGCTCCTGCTGGGAGGTTGCTTCTTTCCATTCTGATCTAGAGTACTCTGTTCACTTCTCTGGATGTCAACTCTTTAAGTGACCATATCAAGGATTTTTATGGCTTTTACAATAATTGCAAATAAGAGCCCACTTCTAAACTTGGGCTCTGGGTTGTCTCTAGAGAAACCATTCCAGAATGGCATTTTGGAGTTGTGCACCTGAGTTATTAATAGGCTCCTTCCTGATGTATGCCACTCAAACTTTAACCCTGGTGACAAGCGGTGGGCACTTTTGTTAGTGATGCCCCCAGATCATTGCCTTGGAGAAAGCGTGTCCCTGGAGAAACTTGAAGAATCTCTACTCTGAGCATGGGCGGAAATGTGGTTGGATTCTGCCCAAAGATCAGACTCAGAGGTGTTCAAGTTTATGATAAAAAAATAAAGGCCATAGTCCCTGATGCCAGTGGGGAGCAAAAAATACTACCCAGTCTTGAGGCAAATTCAGAAAGCTAAGTACTAAACTTTTTTGCTCTTCTTCTTCTCAGATACTTGGAATAGAGGGCAGTAGGATTCCACCATATTCCAAGCAGCTGAATCATCAGGGGAAAAGCGTAACATTTCATCTATGGGCAGATACTGGCTTTGGCTACTATGCACAATTCGGAATATTACTCTGAAAATAAGTGGTTTTTGTTTTATAAGTAGAAATAGCAAAGTCATCCTCCAAGAAAAAGTTCAATCAAATCAGAGTTTAAAGATAATTTAGCAATTCACTCTTTCCTCCATGAACCTCATATTGATAGAAATAAAATGTATTAGCTTATTCTCTTTACTGTCCAACATATGAATGCATATGTTGGAAGATGCACAATGACATAATTTAAACATTGAATGAAAATAACACATCATGCCCACCTGATTATCAGTTAGATATTTTTTCTGCAGTATCAACTGAGGTTCATAATCTTCATCAAGTTAACGTGGTTTTCTTGTTACCCTGTTGTCCACTTGTTTTCCTATTTTCCTTGATTAGGGAGATTGCAACATACCACAATGAAAGCAACCTTAAGAAAATAAAATTCAACAAATCCACAAACTGACTCTACTTGTGCACCTAATCTTTGAAGTATTGTTTGCTATGAAAAATATCGAGGTGAACTTTATTGCACATAAGGAAATGGAGTTCACTCAATCTCTCCAAAGCCTTACTTTTTCTGTCTTTAAGAATATAATCAGAATTTCAGAAGCAAGAAAAGCTGGAAAGAACCATTAATCCTTTACAGAAATGAACATATCCTTCTTTTGAAACACCCTATTAAAGTCAGAAATAAACTTATAGGGAAAAAATGTTGCAGAGACAGCAGACGTGAAAAAAAACAACAACAAAAAAACAAGACCTGTCTGCTCACATTGTGTGGAATCTACATTAGTATTTTTGGGTAACGCTCAATCTAACCTACCTCTAAGACAATTCTAATTTGGCTAGCTTTTCTCTTGTGTGGATGTCTTTGAATTAGATAAACTATACAAGTTTCTATAGGTATGCTGTCAAAGCTCGTGAAATTGGAAAAAAAAATCTTTTGTTCTACCTTTTGCTATTGCTCACGATATGTGCAGACCAGATGCTGTGCGGGCTCAGAAAGGCTCTGATGCTTGCTTGCTTTAATGTTGTTACAACAGTCATTTCTGGATTTTCCACTCTGCCCTGGGTTTTGAACTCTCCTTGGAGCCAACTAGGAAACAGCATTTTCAAATAATTTCTTTGGCTGTCATGCATGAAAGTGTTTAGAATTCTCCTGATCTCTAATGTCAAAATGGAAGATGTCACAACTGACTCTTTAAGAGCTCAAGCAATCTGAAATTGGCCAAGTTGGTTTCTTGACTCTCTGTCTTGACTCCGTCTATCCTGTTTGAACTACATGAGAATGTTCTAGAAGCCAGTGGGAATTACCTTCCCATGGCACCACTATCATCATAATGAGACAGGCACAGAGCACCTTCCGTAAGCGTGTCCGCGTGGCACTGAGGGCGATGTTTCTGAAGCATGCGGCCGTTGCAGCAGCATGCCAACCTCAGGAATGACGATGGCAGGTTCTGGATGGGACCACTTCTCAGTGGAATGACCGACAGTGCTAGTGAGCCTTCTAAGAGAATCTTCTAAATAATTCCCCTCTGTGTCGGCTGCATACTAAGCGGATAAAGTGGAACGCTCAGACCCAGTCTTGCCAGCGAGTGGGCAAATCACTTGCGTTTTAACTGGAAAACCACAAGGACCTTACTGTATTCATTACTTAGCAGAAGCAACCCCAATGGTATGAAATGGACCACAGGATAGGCCAGCAACTAAGGTATTTAAGCATCACTTTTGTCCTGGGTTGATGTGTTTTCCAAGTCCTATTGTCAGGCTGTACAACTGGTTTGAGGAGGAATCTAGTCCTTGCTTCCTGCGAAGGCTGTGTTTTAGTTCACATAGTAAAGCCAATAGACGATGTTGAAGAAGGAAAAAACCACTGGGAAGAATATGCGGGACCACCGATCTATGGCATTCACATCAGTCAAGTCGGGGATGGTGATTTTCAGTTGGGAGGCACGTCTCCGCAGGCGGCTTTTCTTCTGCGCCACGTGTCGTTCCAGGGCATTTCGGCCAAAACTATGCCTGGGCAGCCCGGCTTTCCGATACTGAATGCCGGAGGCATCATAAGCCAACATGGTGCTCCTGGGGTCTCCAAGACCCATCACGGCCTCAGATGTGGCCATCTCATTTTTTATTTCAAGAGTGCTCAGTAAGATGTTCTCATGTGGGTCCATCTGCAAGGGAGAAGAATCAAGTAAGATGAAACAATAACGCTTTATTGATGTTCATTATATAAGGAAGCTATGATATATAGGTTAGGCAGCAGAGTCTACTCTTGAACAACATGGTTTCTAACTGTGTGGGTTCACTTGTACATGGATTTTTTTTTCAATAAACATCCATACTGTTTCAATCTGAGGTTGAGATCTGTAGATGTGGAGGGCCAACTGCATGCTCTGATCTTGAGATCTGGGGGGATCTGAAGGGGTCCTGGAACAAATCCCCACAGCTACCAAGAGACAGCCTAAGTTTAGGGGAAGTCAAAAGTCCGACATGGATTTTCAACCACCCTAGGGTCAGTGTGCCTAACCCCTGTGTTGTTCATGGGTTGCCTCTGTATCATAGCGGTGAAGAGAACTGGCTTTGTGGTTACCCTCCTAAAGCTGAATTGTGGTTCTGCCACTACAGCCTAGGTGAGTTTAAGTTTCCTCATCTATTAAATGGTATGATAATCTAACCTTGGAAGATTGTTATAATGATGCAATGATATAAAAATTGTTGCTGGTACAAATTTCATTATTTCCACTTAGAAAATGCAGAGACATAGAAGGCATGATACCCTTTAAAGAACTGATAGTCTTGAAACTAATATATAGAACACATATTAAACTGTACTAGATATAAAATAATAATTATTAGAGAATTAACGACTGAATTTCAGTGCTCACAATAGTAGCCTAATTACAGATGAATCCAAGGGAAACCTAGAACTAAAAACAGCAGGTAACATTTATTAAGAACTTGCTATATATGCCAGAAACATTTTTGTATAATTTCATTTAGTTGATGCTTCTTAACATCCACCATTACAAGATGCCACCTTACATTTGTAGTGTAATATGAATAAGAGAAAAAGTTTTTAAATGCAGGCAGAGTGGGATTTGTCAAAATGCAATAGAATTCAGAACACTGAGGAACTGGGAAAGGCGGCCAGGCAGACTGTGGGCGGTGGGGTGGTGGGCGGGTAAGGGGTGAGGGGCTGACCTGGGAGTGGAAAAAGGGGGCCAGCAGGATTTGAGAAGAGCCAGCCCAGACTGCCTGTGCTGAGCTGAATTCTGGGCTTAGGGAACAGAATCAAGGTGGCTGTGCAGATAGGGTGACCCTTTTCTCTCTCGGATGATTTTTTTCTTGGCCAAACTAGAAGTGAAGGATCAATACTGACATCATGAATCCCAAAGATTAAGTGATTTGTAATTTTTAATTTTTTTAAAGAAGGGATGATTTGTGTGTCTTATTTTTAGAAGGCCTCTGTGGTTACAGATGATAAAACCTATCTACAACATGTTGTTATTAATAATAGATTATTTTGGTGGAGAATCAGGAAATACCAGTTTCCAGTAAAATTTTGAAATTATAAAATAGGAGAAAAATAGCCCATGATAGGTGCGGGTGACGAATGGAAGCAGGGATCATAACCAAACACTTAATTGGGAGATATAATGCTCTGAGCTTCATGAATTATGCAGAAGGCAGAAAGAATGTTGCTGAGATTATATACTATCAATTAGCTTTCAAATTTGGTTTAATGATGCTGTATTATAAATTCAAATCTGAAATCTTTGGAGAAATAGAGGCTATAAAATATGTTGAGTCATAATAACTGCGCCATTAATCTCTGCCCAATGATGAGACATCGTGTATGTTTGGTTTATGGCAGTAGGTTGCTTAGTGGAAACGTTAAACAAATATATTACTAAGAATAATTTTAAAAGTTTATAAAATTTGGAAATTAAACCCAATAAATGTTGAAACATGTCTGTCACGCAAGGGCTGAGTAAGGATGGGCTTGGTGGCCCTATGGAAGAAAGGAATATTGAAAACCACATTTATATGTCAGTACTTTGCTGAAACAACCTCACTGGATACTCAAAAGCATCCTTTGAAAAGAATTTCTTTCCTAGGTCATAAGTGAAGCCATTCACCAAATTTCCAAAGTAACGTAGTTTACTGAATGGTGGAGCTGGAAGTCAAACTTCAGTCATTAGAGTTCAAAGTCTGGGGGAGAGGACTGGGACTTTCCAACATCCAAGGAGAGTAAAGCTGATGGAAATGGGAACCCTACTATCTACCGCTGTTCATTTCACGTAGCGCACTCACTTTCTGTCCTGCCCTGGGCTGTTACCTGTTATTGTAACTACCTAAGAGATGGCAATACAGTCACTATGCATGCTGATATTTGGGAGATTTCCCCTCTCTGAGCACCAGGCTATTTGTTTTTCCATTGAGCAACTGTAATAAGAACATTTATGAACACACGGCAGACTTGACTGGGGTAAAAACATAAATCAATAATGACAATCATGAAAAAATAATAGGAATATTATTAAGGGAAACTTGTTCTAAGTTTAGAACAAATGATTCTTGAATAATTTGTTTAGATTTAGAGTTTCTGTTTCATTATCTTTGAAATTGATGATGTGTCAGAGGAGGTAACTCCTGAAGCTGTTATTGTTTGCTTATTTTTTCATTTACCAATTTAAAAGCCTTTACTGAGCACCGCTGTGTGTCCGGCTCTGCGCCCAGGATCACTGCTGCCCTGGAGGGGGAGACAGCACAGCTGCTGGGCCGGCAGCAGCCACAGTCCCTGGGGACAGTGTGGGTCGGAGGTCAAAAGATAGGAGTTCCGGTTCCTCTGCTTGTGTGTGCATGTGTGTGCCTCGGAAAAATGACTTAATCCCTCTGAATCTAGATTTCTTCAACTGTAAGAAGAGGGTCTGGGGAGATCAACTGAGGGGGCATGTGTGGGAAGAATGTGGGAAATGAAAGCGCTATGCTGAGTTATGTGTTAGGGTATGTCGTGAACGCAATGGGACAGGCACAGCTTCCAGTGAGGTGGGGAAAGACAGCGAACAGCTATGCCTAGAAGAAAAGTGAGCACATTGACCTTGCAGTGTGTCTAAGATAGACATGGGAGATGAGCTTCCTGTCGGTAAACACTGCACGAGGTCTCTACAGGCTGAAATGGGAGTGTGGTAGTGTGGGGTGAGCCTCCTACGTGTGACCCTCTCTGAATGAGGGCAGTGTGCACGCCCACTGAGCCGGCTGTTCTCCTGGGGAGGTGGAGGGGCTTCTCTGCTGACTGCAGTTACCTTCCAGACTCACCCACATGCTGATGGTTCTAATGGCAAATCCACATTAAACATTTGGATTAAGAGGTTTCCTTTTCCTTCTTTCTATTCCCCACCCTAATACAGTTCCCCCAAAGAAAAGAAGAATGCTTGGTTAACAGAGTTCCATTTTGTTTAAAAGATACTGAATCGAACAATAAAGGGTGAACCTTATTTTTTTTATATGGTATTTTTTAAATTCCAGGGCTGTTTCATTTTCTGTGCCTTTCCCAGTGACAGATTATGCTCTGGAGGAATGTCTTTGTCCTATAGTCATATGCAGACAAGCAAATCACATCCTTCAGTGACCCAGAAGCATCGCAGGCTTGCCCTGGGAAGGGAGAATGGGGCTGTTTTAAATCTCAGTTCATCACTCACATCATCAGAAGAAGAGTGAGACACTGCAAAAATCCAAAACATCTTCACAGTGCAATTTCGATGACTGTGCTAGTGTGTGGGAGGGAGATCTTGTTTTTCTCCCATGCAATCACCTTGTGACCTGAATAACTTGAAATGTTAAGGCAATGAACTGTTAACCACCTGGGAAGGTCCAAAGCATTCTTTCCAAAGGAAAAACTCTGAAACTAGCTCATACGCATCCAGTATTCTAAGAGGAGAAGGTTCACCCCACTGGAATATGGCCCAGAGATTGTAGGACAGCAAGAGAAGGCCACCAGCTTTGACTTTGCGAATCTCTCTACCCAAGTAAGTGCAGAAATAGTAACTACATATGGAGTTTAGAACGGGAATGTAAATAAATACAGGAGAACACCTACTGAAATACCCAGGTAGTTACAGGAAGCTGGTCATTTTAAATAAAAACCAGTAGAAATAATAAAAAGCACTGAGATTGTCACTCTGCCTTTTTTTTTTGTTTCTACCATGAAAGCTCATGGCCATATTATGAGGATGGAGTTAGAACTATTAGCATTTCGTAAACAACCCTTTCCATTAAAATCTGGAAGTTCACAGGTAGTTAAAAGCTATTTAAGTGGTAAAGCAATAGTTTAAACTTGTGTGTGCAGATTGGAACCTTCAACTCTTTCTACTAAATATTTTCATCCGAGGGGGACCCACCTATACAGTGGGCAGCGGGGGCTGCCAGGTATGAACAACCTAGTCGTTGTTGTTTGATGGTCAATTTTAAATTCTCATGGGTAGATCACATTAGTACATGTCCCAAGGTTTCCTTAGGAAAATGATTCCCTGTTAAAGATTCAAATTAATGAATTCATTCATTATGCACCAGTGACCGGGATGGCCCTATTGTATAAGTCATTGCAAGGTCAAAATATTCTGCTTCAGACACACAAGAAACCCCCCTTGGCCTAGTGGGCGAATCAAATGAGCTTGGTGAGGTTTTAAGCTATCATTCTAACAAGTGATAGTGAAGCGTTCAGAGGAAGTAAGAGGTAAGAAAGACTCGACTGAGATTTCTCTCTCCAAAGGGCCCCAGGAGATGAGGTTTTTCTAAAGGTCATGATTGATTCAGGACCAGCAGTGAGAAGACATTCGGTAAGCTTGAGCTGTCCAGTGAGGGACACACCTGCTCTTTTTGGTCCGGCTTCCCTGGGTCCCTCCCTGCCCATCTAACATCCACAAGCAGAGTGGAAGGATCACTGGCTCCAGAGATGAGAGCCGGTTCTAATCCTGGCTTACTCTGAGCCTTGGTGCCCTTCATCTAGAAAATCTAGGTGGATTCAGGGAGGTTTGGACTAACTCCCTTCACCGGCTTATGTCCTCTTGCTAGGGCCTCACTGAACCCTTGATTCCCTTATGATGGCAGACGTGTGGGCAGGGACTATGCCCTGTTGCTGTATCCCCAATACTGACCGCTACAGTGGGTACCAAGTAGTATTCAAAATAAAACCCACTCACATACATTTCTGAGAAGCTTACAGAATCACAGCATCCATTCGGGCTATGGAGATACAGTGGAAAGAAGTGAGCTGGATGACAAAATACAGGCCTGACTGAAGGACATTCAAATCCAAATTTTACAGCATCACTAATAGTGGCCCAAATCTCACATATCTAATAAGCATCTAGCCTGCTGCATTAAATTTCTTTTAGATTTAATTTAGAAAAGGTTCGCTTTTCAGTTAAAAAGGTGTGAAATAACATAGGAATTATGGATAAGGATAGTTTACTAGGCAAAAATGTGGTCTTGCAGCTTCCTTGAAAATTGTGACCTTGAACTGGCACTGGAATTGCTTTTTCCAACCTCATGGGCTTTGCTGTGGCAAACTTTGCAGGCTCTTTCTGTGCTTGAACTTCCTAAGCAGATTTTCTCTCGCTTTTTTTTTTAGTGCGTGGCTTAATCTTTTCCATTTCTTTTATACTCACAGAATCAAATTCATTCTCTTGGAAAATGATTTATCTCTATGTTTGTGTTAATATATGCAGAATTCATTAAGAATAATATACGCATATAAGTACAGATCACTGATGTTTTAAAAATAATATGTGGATTGAGATCTAAAGATGAATGTTAAATTTAAGAGAAAGAAGAGTACATTCAAATTGCTATATCTAATAATAATAAGTATAATGAATAAAATAGATGCCCAATTGACTCATTTCTTTTGAAGGTCAGGGGAATTCTGGTTTCCATCTCTTAATAAAATTACAAGCCAGTAGTCCTCTCCCCCCTTTTTTTGTTAGTATTTTTTAAATAAATTTCAAAGTCAGGAGTCATTTTAGTTGCATGGGAAAATCCTAAGAGGATCTTACTGAAATCCCCATGAAGAAAAAAACGGAAGGAAACTACCGTATTCTGCTATATATAATGGGCACTCATATTTTAGCACTACTTCCCATGTATAATTCCTATTATACGTGAGAATTAGCACTACTCATATATAATGCACATCCTTTTTTTTCCCTAAAAAATTTGGGCAAAAAAAGTGCATGTAACACTTGGCTCCTGTATATTTTATGGACATTTCTTTCATCCAAAAGAAGAACTTACTTTAAGTGAGGCAAGAAGGGGCTGGAAAGAGGTATTCCAAGTCATGAAATCCAAAGACCTACAACCAAGATTGCTCTATCCAGCAAAACTTTCATTTAGAATGAAAGGGCAGATAAAGTGCTTCTCAGATAAGATCAAATTCAAGGAGTTCATCATCACCAAGCCCTTATTATATGAAATGTTAAAGGGACTTATCTAAGAAAAAGAAGATAAAAAAGATGAACAGTGAAAGGACAGCAAACTCACAGTTATTAAGAACCACACCTAAAACAAAAGCAAACTAAGAGGACAGCTAGATCAGGAGCAGAACCATAGAGATGAAGATCTCATGGAGGGTTAGCAACAGGAGAGTGGGAGGAGGAGAAGGGGGGAGAAGGTACAGAAAATAAGTAGCATAGACGGTAGGTAGAAAATAGATAGGGGGAGGGCAAGAATAGTATGGGAAATATAGAATCTAAAGAACTTGAGACATGTGGTCATAAACTAAAGGGGGGAATGGTAAGGGTGGGGGTGCAGGGTGGAGGGGAATGAAGGGGGGAATAGAATAACTGTAATGGCATAATCAATAAAATAAAAATTAAAAAAATAAGTTATGACAGTTCCTCAGGATGTGTGGAATGGAGCCAGTCTTACAAGGAGCGTACCTAAGCCCAAAGTCCTAGTCTGACAAACTTCAGAGAGAGAGATAGGAGAATGTAAATACCCAATTCTGGAAACTCAAAGGCATTTCAACACCTGGGAGCTCAATTGCCATCAGGGGAGGGTTTATTGTGGTTCAGTTTTCATCTGAATTGTTGATTCGGGTCCTGAGATGGAGAGCAATGATTGATCCAATCTTTTCATTTGCGGGTTCATATACTGCAAAAGCATTATGGACAATGACTTAAAGATTTTTAGGCACACCATGTACCTAGAAATGCTAAATCTTTGAATTCCTTTTTAAATAATACCACAGAGGACATTTGTTTTGGTTTCTTTCCTCAAAGCTGGAGACATTCCTGTCAAGTGCTTCCAATGTGCAGGGGTGGCGGGAGGGGGGGAATGGGTAACTGTTAGCAGGAGATGAGCCACAGTTAGCCCCCAGGCCTCACACAGACTGTGGAGATTGTTGAGGGTGAGGACAGTTCACACTGATAAGAGGGCAAGGGGTGGCTTTTCCAGCCACACCCCCTCCTCTTCATAATCTTCTGAGGCCCAGAACAGTGAGCAATGCATGTGGTAGTTCATCATGTCAAATTTCAAGACTTAATGACCCCGAATGCCTTAAAGGTTGTCACACGCATCCTCCCAGGTCATTAAGGGACTCATGATTTCCTCTTGGTCCTGGGTGTTGAAAGTGCCCCCAAGCTTGTTGTCTAAGCTAATGACATTGTCTAAGCTAATGATGATGGGTTTGAACACACAGAACCACCCATCACCTCAGTTCTGGGTCTGAGGGAATTGCAATTTGCTCCTAGCCTTTGGTGAAAAGCAAAGAGGCCAAGGTTTGGTTTCTGTCCTCTTTAGGCAAGGTACTTACATTTTAATGCATCTTAACAAGAGATATTGAAATTAAGAACAAACTGGCAGGAACCAGAGGGGCGGTGGGATGGGATAATGGGGGGGGAGGGGGAAGGGTTTTCAGGAATATCTATAAAGGACACATGGACAAAACCAAGGGAGTGGTGGGGGGAAAATGGAGACAACTGTGCCTGAACAGCATAAAAAACTATGCTTACATTGAAACTGAAAAAAAAAAAAAAAAAAACCCAAAACCTGACAGTTCTGGAAGGCACTAAATCCAAAAGAGAATTTCTCAGCCCACTGACTTCTGAAAACCCCTGATGACTGTCTGATCTAGACCATCATCAGATCCCCTCATGCACCAGAGACACACTCCATCCACAAAACCTTGCCTACTGCCTCCTATTGCTTTTCATTTAATTTGACTAAGAAGCCAGAAAGCTGGCCGAATGCAGACCATATGGGCAGGACTCCCAGGAACGTGGCACATGAGGGCAGCAGAAGGAAGCAGCGCATGGAACTCCACAGAGAGGCAGGGAACACAGCCAACAACCTTTCCTTGTACGGATTTGGAGCCCAGGGTGGTTGCTGACTGGCAGGGGGAGTGAGGGCGATGCTGACCGGGACCTCCAGAAGACAGGTGGGCTGGGTGGGGAGGTACATGGACTCACGCTGACTACTGAATCCTGTGAGTGGGAGTTTACACACAGGTTTAGTACTAACTAGCACTGGGTCTAGTGGCTGTGCTTAAAAAGATGCCCTGATGAAAAATGAATCAGCAGTAATTATAAAAAATGATACAGTCAAAATAATTAAGTGCAAATCATCAGTGTTCCATATCTGCAGGTTCCATACCCACAGATTTAACCAACCACAGAATGAAAATATGCAAAAAAATACAGTGTGCATGTCCACTAAATATTGACTAATGGTATAATATTATCTGCTCACTCAACAGGTTCTTCTTGAGTCTCCACCACACATGCTCATTGCTCTCACAGAGAGCACATCCTGAAGGGAAGCTATCCCTTATACAAACACCTATAGAAATAATACACAATTATAAATGAAAACAAGGGCAGCGAGGAAAGTGTCCACATAGATACGAGAACATCTATCAAGGGATCTGACGTAAAGAAGTAGAATCATGGACACTCCCTGATGGGAGGGACTTTTGAACTTGAGGTCTGAAAGATGCAACAGGTATAAGAGTGAGGAAGGATGAATGGGGATTCTTCTGCTCCCAGTTACCTGAGGAAGCAAATGTTAGAAACTCCTTGATGCTCTTCAAATGGGGGCAAACCACTCAGCAGCAGTAATGTTTTATGAAGAAACTGTCTGGAGTTTACAAATTCTTTTGTTGTAATTATTGGCCATTTGTATTTATGATAGTAATACTGCCCTTAACATCGCTTATTTTATCTTTGTTGTATACAGTGGGTACAAGCTTAAAAGTAGTTGTCCCTCTGTATCCAAGGAGAATTGGTTCTAGGAGTCAAAATGCAAGCTCAAGTCCCTTGTACGCCATGGTGTAGTATCTGCATGTAATCTATGCACATCCTCCCGTGTACTTTAAATTACCCCTGCATTACTTATAATACTTAATACTGTGTAAACAGTCGCTATGCCATGCATTGTTTAGGGAATATGAACAAGGAAGAAAGTCTGTATGTGTTCAGTACAGTTGCCACCACCATAGGCCTAGCTATTAATACATAGTACACATCAGCATTTTAGGACAAGCCTATTCGTGAAGAAAGAGGTCAGCTTTTAACACAGGCTATCACAATACTTAAATTCTTAACCTCTACACTGTAGGAATTCACAGGGTAAGCCAGTACCCATTCCTTCTTTCGGGCTGAGAGTGGGCTCCCTGAAGCCAGGTGAAAAGCAGATGGGGTGAAAGGCAAGGTCACTAAGTTTTGGGATCTCAAGCAAGACATTTAACCTCCTGAGCCCGAGTGTTCTCAGAGAAATTTTATTATTGCAGAAGTAAACGGGTAGAGGGACTGAACTTGTGCTGTGCCATGGTCAGGACAGGTCTGGGGTGGCACAGCAGTGCCCACCTTAGACTGTTGTGCAAGGGGTCACAGAGGGGACGCACGGCAGTGGACTTCCCACTCTTCTGGAAACTCAAGTGCGTTGGTGCAGACGGGCTTCTCTTTGCTACAGCCGTGTGGCAGGGCACTTCCTACAGATTCTGGGCTGTGGGAATTTTCTGGTTTCAGTCTCCCAGGAAAGTGTCTAAAGCTGAGACCTCATCATTCA
Source organism: Artibeus jamaicensis (assembly GCF_021234435.1). Taxonomy (NCBI): domain Eukaryota; kingdom Metazoa; phylum Chordata; class Mammalia; order Chiroptera; family Phyllostomidae; genus Artibeus; species Artibeus jamaicensis. Next base: position 5,009,323 of record NW_026521828.1, on the reverse strand, counting down.
CATGCCTAAGAAATGACACTGTGAATAATGTTTCTTCCCGGAGCTTCCTTCGGGGGCCCTGCTTGGTTCTTTATCCCCACAGTAGGCAGAGGCAAGACATAACTCAAAATGTCCCGTTTTGTTATTTGCCAACAGGATGAGTTAAAGTTTAAAAATGGGGAGTTTGCAGCCATCAGCAAAACCAGGTTTTCAGATTTGCGTCCTTGCGTCACTTATTTATGGGAAATGTGTCTCTCTTTCTCCAAATTAAATGTGTCTCTAAAGAAAGTTTCATTAAGACAATAATGATAATGTGAAATTACATTTTAGAGATAATCTTTGTAAAGCAGCATTTTAAATTCTAGTGTCGATGAGAACATCTATATAGTTAATGAAGTCTGGAAGACAGAAGTTTTGGAATCAGTTTTGATTCTAGCTTCTTTATGGATTAGCTCTGTGACCTGGGGCAAGCCCCACAGCTTGGCTGAGCCTTGGTTTCCTCATCTTTAAGTTACATCACCTCTTCTTCTTAAAAGGGAAGCAACATTATATGAAGATTTCTTTTAAGACTGAGACAAGTTATTTAAGGAGCCCACCATCATGTCTGGCTTGCTTGAGACAACTTCACTCCCCTCCCCTGCCCTACGTATCTGTGTATGCTTTAGGTGGGCCAGGTACGTTAAAGATGGGTGGGAAGGCAGAAGGCCCGCATTACCAGTTTGAAATAGCAATTTTTAATTGCTTCAGATAAAATTCAACCTAGGACAAAGCTAAGGTCATGTGTAATTTATAAATGTAATTATAAAAATATATAACTTCTCAAGACCAATAATCTTGTGGAAAAGGTAATATTAGCCTGCAACAGTTCTAATGAAAATGTCCTCCATTTATTTAAGTCAGGTATGATTCACCCAATGGCTTTCATGTCCTTTATCTCATCACCTCGACAGCACCCGAGTGGATGTGAAAGACAAGACACACACTTTCTCATCTCATGGACCACAAAACAAAGGCCCAGAGACAGTCTCTCCCCAGAACGGCACCATTTCTCACAGGCTGACTGACCTAGGCTGAGCGTGCTGGCTTTTTGCATCCAAATTAGACTCTGGGGCTGCTTCTGCCAATTACGGAAAGGAAGAAAGAGTTTAAAACAGCCTCACATGCAATCTGTGATTAAAGCGTGCAACTCGGAGGGAGAAATGTAGGTTTATATTGCAGCTTTGGTTAGTCCCAGCTTGCCACTATCTGGCTTACATAATCCTGAGCAAATTGCTGATATTTCTGGGCTTCAGTTTCTGCACATAAAAATGAAACATCACAAGAAAAAAATTGAACTTGGGGCGGTGATTCATGTTAACTGGATTTATTGTGATCATTTTGTAATATATAATAATATCACATCATTACATCATACACCTGAAACTAATATTATGTCAGTGATAATTCGAAAAAAAAACCCACACCCAAAAGAAGGGACTCAAAAAAGTTGTAGGAAGTAAAATAAAATGTTGATTAAAACAAAAAGAACAGAGACTATTTGGAGGTGAAGTTTCCCCTTTCTAAGCCTGTGATAGGCGCAGCGAACTGAGACCCTAGGTCCAGTCAACTGCAGAGAGCGCAGTACAGTTGTCAAGGCAACCACTAGCCAATCAAGTTGGTACTCCGGATGCAAGTCGTTTATGTGTCTTGGGTGACCCCCTTGCTATTCAGCGTGGCCTGCAGGTCAGCAGCCTTGGCATCCTCAGGAAGTCTGTTAGAAATGCAGACCCGTAGAACGAGGACCTGCACTTTAATAACTATGTAGGTAGCTTTCCTGCACATTAAAGATCGAGAAGCGCTGATCTGAACAATCTCTTAGGTCCTTTAAAGTTCTAAAAATCAACGACTGTAACTATTTTTTTAAGGAGTTTTCTATGTACCCTGGTAGCTCTCCAAGTGTACTAAACAAAGACTTCATCCTCTCTGCAGTAAAGGGGTGGAGGAGTCAATGGGTAATTTGTTGTGCTCTCCCGTTGCAATGCTGAGTTACTCACAACCAGGGCACCAGCCAACCCCTCAGGGAGAGTGAGCTGGAGAGAGAGCCACACACCCACCGCAGCCAGGGATCCCTGGTACAGCTGTGGTCTGGAGGCTTCTGTGCATTTAGCCAATTACACGGCGAATTACCCGAGTGAGAATAGGCCAAATGCACCATCCACCCTCACAGCCCAACTCTTGTTAGGAGAGCTTCTGTGAACCCAGCACAGCCTCGTCCAACATCTGTCTAGTTCCGTCTGAACACCAAGTGACCCTCAGCCCTGAGATCTGCAGAGAAGGGCACAAAGCGAAAGTGACTGTGCCTTACCAAGTATCAGCCCCAGGTGGAGTGAGGAAAAGAAGAAAATGATACATTTGGGAAGACAGGAGAGAACCATGAACTCAGTTGCCAATCTGATGCTTTTGTTGAAGAATCAAATACTGTATTGGCCAGATTCCATGTAGAACATTGAAATTTCTCTCTCTCTCAAAAAAAGAAGACCTGAGTTTCTGCCCCAGGTTTGCCATTTACTTGCTGGGTGACTGAGTGTGTTCCTTCTCTCTGGGCCTCGGCTTCGGCCAACGGGAAGATTTCAGGGGACGGTGAGTGCCCAGTACAGCAGCAAGCTTCAGCCTTTCAGGGAGCATCAGAACCATTTGGGGGATTCGCTAGCACTTCAGTTCTTAGGTCATCAGAATTTCTGAGTCAATAAACCCGGGGCTGGGCTGGGGGTCTGCAGCTTTGGGTATGCTCATGACTCTGACACTGTGGCCTGGAGGTGGCCCCCTGCAGGCTGCTGTCATGGGTACTGCATGGTAGGGAACAGTTCAAATAGATGGTCTTTAAGCTCAGGGTCAATGCTAGCTTTTAGAGGACAGCAGTCATTCAGATGGGGGAGGGACAATGTCACACAGTGTGCAGGATGGGACAGGAAGCCTTCCCACTGCACCAGAACGGTTTCCTTTTCACCAGTGACATTTCTCAGAGACCTTAGTTGGAACGATGGAAGGGACTGAGGAAGGATGCAGGTCAAATCATCACCTATTATCAGATCAAGGAAAGAAAGCCCACGCTGTACAGCGGGCAGGCTATGCCCTGGAACTGCCGAATGTCCCTGGACTAGTCCCTCCCCCTCCCTAGGTGTCAGTTTCTTTATTTATAAAATGAGAGGACCCTTTAATGTTCTTTCAAGGGTTAAAATACTGCTGTCATAGCCATGTACATTATGGCTGGACAGAATGGCTCCTTTGCTCTTGTTTTTGAGATGGAATGAACCTTGTGTTCCCTGAAGCTTTTCCCAAACATGCGTCTGAAGGTAACATCTCCTTTGTCTGAAACTTGGTAGCCTGTATCGCCTGTCCCATATACTATTCATTCTGATTACCTAGCACTCGTTAAAAGAATATTACAGGGACAGCAGACTATTTGGACCGAGGGAGACAGTGCTTCTGAATTTACAAACAAATCCGAGTGGGAAAAGTCAGAGTTCTGTCTTGCACTCCCTCCCACGGCAGACATCAACTTCAAGGTTACCATTTACCTAATGTTTACTACCTGACAAGTTTTTCCCCGGTACTGCCTCCTGCAATCCTCGGACAATCTGGGAGGGTGGGGCTGTGAGCCCCATTTTACAAAGGAGGAAACTGAGGCTCAGAGAGCCCACATAGCTGACAAGTGACAGTCACCGGGCTTGAACTCAGGGTTGTCTCAAATCCAGAATCGAGTAGCATTGATTAAGCTTAGGTCTGCCTGTGCCCTTAACCACTGTGCTATTCTCCAGGAGCAGGGATGTGATCAATACTTGCTTAGTGATCAACACATTGGTGATGCTCCTTCCACATCTGTATCCCTTATGAGAAAAGTCCAATGTTACCCCGCAGTGGGACAAAGTGTGCCTGAAAGACTCTCACAGCGACGACGCCTGAATCTTTGGCTTCCGGGGGCCCACAGTCTCAGCTGATGAACTAAAACAGCTGACGTGGGCTGAGGATGTCTAGCGAGCTCTGTGAAGTGGTAGTTACCACTGAGGGCTCACTACAGCAGCGCCCTCCCAGGGTGGCACCTGGGGTTGACAGGCAGGTCTGACTGACTCAGAGATGCCCAGTCCCCTGGGGCAGTCATGGCAGCTGTCCCCAGTGGGGGGAAGCCTGCCATGGTGCCCTTGAGGCCAGTCCAGCGTCCAGAAATTCTCTGCAGCAGAAGCTAGAAGTGTTGAGAGGCAAAGAGACAGCCTGTTCATTGCTGAAGGAGATTTCAAAACTGTGTCAGGTCCATGGTGCCTGGGTGTCAGGTCTGCCTGGGGGGGTCCCCTGCCAAAGCGAGACAAGCATCAAGCAATCCCGCACACCCCTTCTCAGCAGAGGACATAAAAATTTCCTAATTTCTCCAGGAACACAAGGTTGCTGGAAGTCCTGTTCTTGTTATTTTACAAAATAATTTAATATTAATGGGAAGATGGTGGATAAAAATTTAATGCCAGCCTTTGATTTCCAAAGCCGCCCAAGGAACACACAGTTTTCTCTGCACTTTCCAACAGGTCAGAGTCTTCCCAGAGTTTCCTCAGTGATCACGGTATTCATGACATACTAGGCCAGTTGCTGAATTTCCTAGACTTTTTGATTTTATCAACTGCAAAACCCACCATCAACTTATTGAAAGGTATTTCCAAAGAAGGAAACAATAAAATAAAATGTTTACAGTATATGTAAGTATGACGCTAACTTCAGAAATGCTCAATGGAGAATCTTTGTCTTAAAATTGAAAGCTAGTGCTCGTCTTTCCTGGAAGATGATGTTAGTAAGTACCCCACGACCACGTGGATGGACGGCCAGCACTGCCCGGGCAGCGTGGCCTCGGGGCTGGTGGGGTGGAGTTCAAGTGCTGGGACAGAAGGAGCAGCCGCAGACAGGGAGGGCTGCCGTGTGCCTTGAAAACCCAGAGTGAGACACAACCTTCTCTGCTGCCTGTTAAGTTTTGTTTTGTGTTGGGCTGGATGTTCTGACAGAATAAATATACTTCCAAACTGCAATTCCTTGGTTGTGATGCTCACTCTAGGAAAATGAGTCAGAGGAGGTTTGTGCCTCCTTGCCAGACCGGAGATGGCGGGCTCCCTGAGTCACGGGGGCTCACAGAGGGACCGGCCCTGTGGTGGACTAGGACAATGGGGCAGCGTCCAGGGCTTGGTCCGGGGAATGGGTGTCACTGGAGACTTCAAGGGTGCTGGTTCCGTTACCTCATCTATAAAATGGGGATTATAGTCACTGTTGGGGCCTAACTTCCGACACACGCCCAAAACACACGTACTGGCATATTGATTACTTTGAATTGTAGTTGCTTAAGAAACAGCCTGTGCAAGAAGAAAACCCTGACCTCTCTCTCCCACCAAAAGCAGGAGACAGCCTCTCACGGGACAGGGGCCTCACGGCTCCTGAGGCCTGAGCGACAACTTGGCACCAGAGTTCAAAGAGGCCTGGTTAGAAAAGCCCGTCTCAACCAGCCTCGGAGCACCTTCACTAATGGACGACCGCAGCCCCGGCTCCGTCTAGGTTCCTCTCTAACCGGACACCCAGACCTTGCTTTGTATTCCTTTCTAATGAGCACCAGCTTCCTGTCCCGTCAGCCTCTTCAGAAGCACTTTGTTTCTTTGTCTCAAAGGGATAAAAATGGTGCCTGGTTAGATCCTGTCTTTGAGTCTCATTTTATGATCTGATGGTCATATTGTGAATGCCCCTATTATTGTGCACCTATTAAATCGTTCCTTTCCTGTTATCTAGTCTTCAGTGCAGTGTACTGTTAGCCCAGCTGGGGGACTAAAGGAGGGTGAAGCCAGGGAGGAAGTCCCCTCTCCCCAGCACTACCCGCTTGCACCTGGTGACTTGAGATAATTAAATGAAGAACCACAGGGCCCTGGCTGGTGTAGCTCAGTGGATTGAGCACAGGCCTACAAACCAGAGGATCGTGATTTGATTCCCAGTCAGGGCACATGCCCGGGTTGCAGGCTGGTTCCCTGCAGGCCAGTTCCCAGCAGGGGACGCATGAAAGGCAACCATACATTGATGCTTCTCTCCCTCTCTCCTTCTCCTCTAAAGATAAATAAATAAATAAAATCTTTTAAAAATTTATCATTAAATGAGAAACCACAGGAAACACAGTGGAAAACCGTAAGTTTTCCTATACCAGCGCCCAATATGATCACAATGTAATGGGCCTGCCGGCTTGGTTATTTACTGCTCACCTTACAGTTCACCACTTACTTTCTCTCATAATACAGCCAGTGTAAGAAGTATATCTTCTGGGATGAGCCATTTTTAGAGTAAAAGTTGGGCCCAAAGTACTTTGAGTTGTCCCAATACAGAAAATTATTTGATAATATTTCTCATCGTAGACTTTTTTCATATTTTCCAAGGAAAAACTTGTTAAAGTGTTTTTTAACTGGAGTATGATATATATATGATACATGTACGATACATGATATATGATATATTATGATATATACATATTCTGTGGTTTACAAATGCATGTGTAAATTTTAAATTAATAAGCAACTACTTGTAGTAGCAATAAATGATAGTAGGTTTAATAGATATGAATCCATGGGACTAAAAAATTTCAGGAAGGAAGACGCGGTCAACATTCTAGGGCTATGATTTTTAAGGGGATGGCATCTTGGAGATCACATCCTTATTTTACAAGACAGGTTGAGTTGTCTGGTGTTAAAAAAATATGGCTTATAAAGTGCCACAATTGAGACTTAAATCTTTTCTCCTGCTGAGTTAAAAAGCTGTTTTATCCATGGGGACCTGTATCTACAGAGGGAACAGTGTTGCTATAGGGATGTCCAAGCTCGGAAATACGAGGTCTCTGTCTCGCTGCGTCACTGGTATCTTGACCCTTAGGTGACAACGTCAATGAGAGAGCGAAACGGCAGGGGCCTGACTACTGCCAGTGCAGGGCAGTTGCTGTTCATCCCAGGGCATTCCCTCCCTCCCTCCCCCTGGCTGCCCCCGCCGTCCCTTCTTGCTGACAGCCACAGAATATATTATATTATATATGATATATAATACACGATCATTTTATATTATATATTATAACATATTATATCGTATTATTTTAGAATATAATATAAGCAATAATGATTAGAAATGAGCATTCGCTATTTTTAAGTAATTATCTTGGGTTATTCTATTTAAGTGATATGTAAAGAACTGGGAAAAATACGACGTGTTTGTGTGTGGTTTGTACGAGTGTGAGTGTGGGAATATAGTGAGATGTAGTTAGTGTGTGCCTGTGTGGGGGTGGGGGGAGAGAAACAGAGAGAGAGGTCGCACTGGAAAAACCAGGTGAGAATATGTACATATACTTATGCTTTTGTAAACCTTAGCAATATACACTCACTTGAGCAGTTCACACACTACAGAAAGACAGGGAGTGGGAAACAGACGTGTTCCCATCCTACTATCCCATCCTCCAAACGTAGCCACTGGGGAAACAAGTTTAAGAAAATGGTGCTTGGACCATGGACATGGACAACAGTGAGGTGACTGCTGAGGGAAGGCGGGTGTGAGGGGACTAAAAGGCAATGTAAACACAATACAATAAAGATTAAATAAAAAATAAAAAACAAAAAAAATAGTAAAGGACAGTGCTTGTGCTATTGGCTTTAGAAAAATGTAAAGTTGACCAATGTCTTGAACCAACATGTTGGTGTTTCAAGATGGATTACATGTAAAATTAAACAATAAATAAGGTATAAAAAGAAAAACTTTCAGAAAAATTTCGAAGACTGCATGTCTTCTAAAAATTTAGAAGCTTATCTTAGAATTTCAAGAGGAGTTTTTATCCACTGTAGAAAATACAAATCACAAAAGTACAAATAAGTAGACAATATAACAATTAAAAACTTATATGGCATGAACAAGAGCTTAGAAAAGTATCTGCAACGCATATGCTAATAAAGTGGTTAATATCTCTGTTACACTTACAGGCTCCTGAACACACACACACACACACACACACACACACACACACACAAATGGCTACGAATAAGAATAGGCATTTCACAGGGAAGCCAATTCCAATAGCATATACATATATGAAAAAAATACTCAATTATTTAAGAAATGTGAGAAATACAAGTAAAAGTAACATTATCACTATTATAAGTGGCAAAGCGTAATCAGTAATACTGCTGAAGGGAAGTGAGACAGGATCTGCTCACATAGAAGCATAAACAGATGCAATGGATAGAGGAAAAAATGACCAGATATTATTGGTGTCTTTTCTCTTCAGGAAAATAGGGATTTATGTGGCCTTTACTTTCTTATATTCTTCTAATATTTAAAAAAAAAACCATATGCTCAAAAATGTAACTAAAAAGGAGGCCAAGAAAATTAGGCTCAATGTGGAAAGAAAAGTTTTACCTGATAAGGGTAAGAAAGAAAAATACAGAAATTAAGCCTTTTGATAAGGTTCAATATATTCTCATTCTTTCCTGGATTCTCAATTTTCTGTTTGGTTTCACGTAAGTGATGTTTGTGAAAATATTTATATGTGATTTTTGGCTTATTATGGATCTTCTGAAACATGCAGATCTCTGATTTCTGTAGACTCTGATTTGAAGGGCAGACATGTGGCCCTCCATCTAAATAGCCCCAAGTGGACATCAGTTGCTCACCACTGTTTGTTAAATAATTCATATGGTATGAAATAAACTTTTACCAAGAACTTAATTCTCTTCTGCTTCTAAGTCAATTCCTATTCTTAGAGAGCACTGGTCTGGTGCTATGTTGCATTAATCACTGTGATTTTTTAATTCAGCAAAACTTCTGATAGATCTATTCTCTAATTATTTTAACCTTTTGATTCTTCATATATTTTCTTTCAAATGGACTTTAGGATTACTATGTCAATTTCTAAACAAAGCACTAAGGAAACAAAACCCCAAATGAAGCTCATTGGTAACCCAATGAGATTACATTAACTGGATAGAATAGTTTAGAAAGAATTGATTCTTTAGAAATGCCCTCTTACAAAAACACAAAGTTTCCTTTCATTAAAACTTTGTATTTGTAAAGGGCTTTTTTCTTCCCCTCCGTTGTATTTTCTATTACTGTTTATATACTGTTAGACCTCTCGGCCTTCCCAGTAAAGGCTCTGGTTTCTAAGGTCTCAGGTGGAATCGACTTCCTCACAAGCTTTCCCGAGACCCCAAGATGGGCGGTCCACGGAAGACCCACTGAGAAACACTGTTGTAGTCGTCACCTATGTACATTGTACACCTGTCTTTAACCTTCAACTTTTTAGATTCATACACCCTAAAAATAAAAGT